>NC_135271.1:23444426-29111926 GCF_051311805.1 Agelaius phoeniceus | reverse complement strand
CTTGTGATAGCAGCCTCCGTATTCCCAATAGTTTCCACGTCGTTGTAATTAATGCCAGGGTGAGCAGTTGGTGAAAGAAAATTTCGTGTAAGGGACATCTTGGTTTTCAAATCGAATAGAAATAGACTGCTTTGCACACACCATTGACTCTTGCATTTTTCCATCGAAATATCGATTTTACGGCCGATCTGTAAATATACGAACAGTTGGGCCGGGCTGGGAGGCCGGGGGAGCGGGGCCGAAGGCGCAGCGCCGGCCCTGCCGCGGCCCCGCTCCCGGCAGCGGCCGCAGCACCACTGCGGCCCGACGAATGGAGAGCAAAAACGCCCCGCGAATTTGTTGGGTGCCTTTTCGACACTAGATTAGAGGCACACCTTTTGCAGGCTAAAAGACGATTAATATTTCCTCAGCTAAGTGGGAAGCCCAGGCACGGACAAAGGCGTTAACCGCGGGCGAAACCATTTCTGTCCGTTGTTTTTCTTATAGAATATCTCTATAATATTTGTAAACACGCATCTGTTTAGCCAGCCAATTAATGTTAAACCAATGTTTGGACTTAGAACACATCTGCTATAAACATGAGTAATGCATAGCATTCGCAGTAAAAATACTGATTAGTATGAATTAATCCATCTGATATGTGTATTAAAAGGCATTTAAATATGTTGTTTTAAGAAGTTCTCATAACCCTGGATGCCATATTTAAAAACAAACATCAGTACGGAATGCTTTGCAGCCTCTTAAACAAATAATCTCGCTTTGATTTAAATAACATTTATTTTACATGACCAAACACAATAAATAACGTAATATACAAAGCTTTATAATTATTGCACATTTGTAAAATATTTTACAGTGAGTTCATACAGCCAGCAATATTTAAAGCACAAAGACTTTATTTACAGTTTCATATAATAACCAGGTCCAACGGACCTAACATAAAACGAATTTATGTTAATTTTACCAACCAGCATCCTCGTCGACCATTCAATAGACATATATCTATATTTTGGAAAAATGTAAACATTATTGCCAAAATCGTCGTATATACATCCCATACTTGTGTGATCATAACAAACGATTCCAACGATCGAAAAGGTTAAGCTGGTAAAAGAGTGCTACGTTTTGGTCTATTTTCTTTAGCATTAAATTATATTAATAAAAAATTTTAATGTAAACTCAGTGAACAACAGCTGGTATAATCGACATTTTTACATAAGTAGTCTTCCTATTCGTTCTTTACAAAATGAGAAATTTGTGGGTATAGGTGTCTTCTACCGTGCTTTAAAGTTCTCTATCCAGAAAATGTACATGTCTTGTTAGGAATCTGCTCCAGAAGCCTAGGGATGTTTCTTCTTTGCCCTTACCTACTCCCACCCAAGGAATCTGTTCCACTGGACAAAAAACACCAACCTATGATTTATGTTCACTGAACAAAACAGCATAGCCTTTAAACTCATTTCCTGAAAGTTCATTATTAGAATATGAAAAAATCCAGTGTCTTAAAAATAGAAGTATTTCAGGACACTTAATCGAAATACATAATAGAGGGGTTTTTTCTTTTTTTCTCTTCTTCTTTTTTTTTTTTTTTTTTTTGTTTGTTAGAGTGTACGTGAGTGTGTGTGTGTGTGTATTCACAATCACACAGGGCCTAAACAAGCAATAGCAAGTTAGATGAGGGCTTCAACTCTTCAGAAAAATCTCATTATGTGAAGAGTGAAGTGGCTCTGTAGGGAGCATTATGGAAATATCTGGGTTTGATTTAATGAGGCTCTTCACATTGGTGGAATATCAACTTAACAGAGAAAAGTCTACCCGGGGTGTCCAAGTTACCAAAATGAAAATTGGCAATTGAGATGATAAGAAAGTGGCTTTCTTGTGCGAAATCACTTCAGGTAAGAGAGATAACATTAAATAACATACATTCTATGCACCAAGAACAATGTTTTATGTACCAAGTCTCTTATCTGTCTCTTCTAATGACTTCCCTTAGCGGGTTGTTAGTACTTGACAGCAGGTCTCTGTGCGGGGAACTTTTTTCCAATTCCACATTCAAAGGAGGTCCATCAGAGAACATGATTGGCAATTTTCGTCATAATCTGCACATTATTAGCATCAAAATTGACATGGCAGTAACACTGGTGGTTTTTGATGTGCCTCTCTTCAAGTTCAAGGAAGTCCCTCCAGTAGCAGTGGTTTGGTATAGCAGGTCTCAGTTACCCAGTGGTGGCTTTTCAGAGGCAAAGGCGCGATAGAGATGCGTGAGAAATAAATCCGAGAGCCGTTTTACCGAGAGAAGAAAAAGACGTCGAGAAAAATAATTAAATTTAGAAAAGTGTCTGGAAGGTAAATGCTTCAGGACTACAGCCTACACCTAGAGAGATTCAAGTATTTCCCAGATAGCGTGGATTATGGTAGTTAGAAAGCGTGATCTTAAAAAATGCCTCTCCCCATCCCGACAGTGTCACACGTCCCCTCCCGTTACTGGCCCGGACGCGGCTGCCTCATTAGCTACCGCTTGTCGTACGGAAATACTCGAGACACTTCCCATTCACTCCAACTCAAACCGAAATAATAATAATAATAATAATAATAATTAAAAAAAATTAAAATAAGGCCAGAAACACATTCCCTTACGCCGGCTGCCCCTCCCTGCCCCCGCGGGCCCGGTTGCCTGCACCCCGCGAAGCCCGGCAGCGCCCGGCAGCGAGCACCGCGGGGCCGCCTCCGCGGGGGCGCGGGAGCCGCGGAGCGCCCTCCCCGCCGGTCCCGCGCCCCTCAGCGGCGGGGCGGTCAGCAATAAAAAAATAGACAGAACTTTTTGGCCGAACGCGGGGGCGCCCCCCGCCCCGACCCCCCCCCATCCCCCCGCGACTCCCTCTACAAAACGCCCCGGGCTCGGCCGGGGTAGTTATCTGGTGAGCGGCGCCTCCTCCCGCTGGTCCGGCGAGGCCACCGCGGCCTTGCTGAGCACGGCGGCCGAGTAGGGCAGGAAGCCGCTCTCGGAGCGCTGCCCCGCCGCCGTGCACGGGAACTCGGCGGCCGCGCCGCCCCGCGAGCCCAGCGCCGAGGCCGCCGCCGCCGCCGCCGCCGCCGTCTGGCTGCTGTGGCAGCTGAGGCAGGAGCAGGGCGCCGAGCCCCCCGGGGGCCCCGAGCCCGCCGCCGCCGCTGCCGCCGCCGCCGCCGCCGCCGCTGCCGAGGCGGCCGCGCTGCTGTTGAGGCCGGCGGCGGCCGGGGTCTGGTAGAGGCCGGGGTGTCGGAAACTGCAGAGCAGCTCCGGGCGGGAGTAGGGGTGCGAGAGGGCGCGGAAAGTGTCCAGCGGGCGGATGGAGGTGGCGAAGGGCGCGGCGGCGGCCCCCGAGGCGGCGGCGGCGGCGGCGGCGGCCGTGACCCCGACGTGCGGGTAGTAGTGGAGCGGGACGTGGGAGTGGAAAGGGTAGGGCAGACTGCCCGTGGCCGCCGCGTGGGTCATCATGTAGGTGTAGAAGCTGGGGTCGGCCGGGTGGGGCCAGGACATGGCCAGGCGCTGCCGCTTGTCCTTCATCCGCCGGTTCTGGAACCACACCTGCGGGGATACAAGCACACCGCGGCCTCAGCTCCGCTCCGCGCCCCGCCGCACCCGTTCCCGCGGACACCGGCGGGCACCCGCCAAAACACATTGCCAAGGCTTCCAGGCGACCCCTCTCTCTCCTGGAGCAATCTCCCGTGACCTTGCCCGAGGGGAGCGGTGGGTACGGCCCTCCCTCTACTCGAGAGGGACCCCTTCGATCCGAAATAATGTTTCCCTTCCAATCGTCCCGTCCTCCCCACTCAGGACTCTGTCTTCACGGTACTGACCCTCATTCATTCCCCCTACGTTTATTCTCTCCCCTCTTCACTTTAGGAAATAGGCTAACGCGATAAAAACTGACGGGGAAAATAAAAACAACAGTAATGACAATAACTTTTTAAAAAGCAAATGAAAAGTGTCGGATGCAGAAAAGCAAACGAGCACGAGTGGTGCTCATAGGTATGGGCCCCGCGAGTCCTCCAACCGGAGATCCCAGCCGGCCGCGGCCCGGGATGCTCGGGGCAGCCGCGGCTCTGTGGGGCGCGGAACGCGGCGTACCTTGATGGTGGTTTCGGGGAGGTTGAGGGCGGCGGCCAGCTCGCAGCGCCGCGGCCGCGACACGTAGTTCTCACGGTAAAACTCCTTCTCCAGGCGGGCGATCTGCTCCCGGGTGAACGCGGTGCGGTAGCGGCGCACCTGGTCGGCCCCCGCCGCCGAGCCGCCCAGCGCGCCGCCGCTGTGCAGGCTGCCGATACCGGCGGCGGCGGGGGCGGCGGGGGCGGCGGCGGCGCTGGGCGTCGGGCTGCTCTCCGCGTAGCCTGCGGGGCGAGGGCACGGTGGTGAGAGCGGCAGACTCGCTGGCCCCCAGTCCTCCCGGCCAGGCCGGACCGGGCCCGCTACGCCCGTGCTCAAGGCCAGCTGTCATTCTTACAAATCCCCGCTGCTAACAGAATCGATAAATTTGGATTTGGAGGTTGTTTGTTGGTTATTGTTTGCTTGGTTGGTTGGGTTGGGGCTTTTTAATCCTTCGTAACTGCTTTATTTTCAGATGGGGCGGGCTTGGAGACTGCAGGGCGGCCGAGCTCAGGGGAGAGCGGGCGAGGGCGCGGGCCGTGGCTCGGGGCCCGGGCTCGGCGCTAGCCTGTTCCCCTTCGACTGCCGTTCTTTAGTTTCGTTTGAGACACAAAATAAAAGTAGCCATAAACCCCCCCCCTTTTTTTTCCTCTAGGGTTACGTCGAGCATGCCTTCCTTTCTCTGGCACATTTGACGAAAAAGGCATGCACTGTGGCGCCCAGGAAATCCACCGTTCATCTCCCTACACCTCCCCAGTAATAACCTCCACCTCCTGCAATAGTAACAACCACCGTCCATCACCGTGCCCCGCTAAGAACGGGGAAGGAGACGAGGCTGCTTCAAAACGCCTCTTACAAGCAGAGGAAAAGTGAACAAAGCCAAATTAGCCCGAGGTGGACACAGACAGCACGTTGCATATACACAGAGAAGGACACGCACAGTCAAATGCGGGCAGTTTCCTCGCATTCCCCCCTCTCTCTCTCTCTCTCTAATTTAATCTATGTATATACACTCATATACAGCTCAAGAGACGCCGAGAGCTCCAAGAGCGCGGGGAAATAAACGGAGAAAGCTTTGCCTAAATATAGGTGGGTGGATATTTGTGCCCACCTATATTCTGGATATATATCTACATATCAATGGATTTGGGCATGCACACACACACACGAAGGCACCGGCACAGGAGCTGCCGGGACGGTGTATCTCGGGTATTGGGGTAGAGCAGTAATTGTAATAATATTTTACAGCCTGGAGCTCTGTCTTCGCAGAAGAGAGAGCGCCGATGCAGAGGCCGGCAACTTTGGCGGTGGCAGTGGGTTTCCTCTGGTTTTTAAAGCCGGTTGGCAAAGCGCGGGGCTTAGATGAAGATGATAAAGGAAGAGTTACCTTTGTTACTGTTTTCCTTCAGCTGGGAGGAAGTCAGGCTGGCCGGGGAGCGGAGCGCGGAGCAGCCCACCTCCACATCACTGTTCATATCTGCCTCTTGAGCAACTTCGGAATAAAGGCTGATTTTCTTCCTGCTTTCCGACGGCGGGATTTCGGAGGAGACAGTGCTTTCACTGCTCGGGTGCTGGAGATTGAATAAAGTGTCTATTTCAAATTTGCCTTTGGCGGAGATGTCCCCTATAGCGCTGTGCAGGGAGGCGGCAGTCAGTCTCGGGCTGAGGCGACCACTGTGCGGAGAATTTTCAAGGGCCTCCAACACCGCATTTCCAGCTGAGTCTGACAAATTCGAGAGCCTTTTGCCAGCTGTAGGGCTGTGCAGCCCTCTCTCCATCAGGATCATCTCTTTTCTTATTCTTTCCATCATCTCAGCTTTATAAAAAATGTCAAAGTTGCAGGGCTGGTCCTGTACTAATGATGAGCTGCAGCAGGGGCTAATTCACATTCAGCCCGGCAAGTGTCTCTAAATATTATTATCTGTTTTTGAGGGAGGTGTAAAAATTGTGGGATGCCAAAGCGAGGGAATGACTGGTCAAAATGACCCATACATCCTTTCTAGCCCGAAATGTCATTCATCAAAAAGTGGTGCTCGTCATTAAGGTACGAATGACGCTGTTCGAATAATCATTTATTGTAACAGGTTTATAAGCAAATAAATACAAGCTCCTGTCAGTGGATAATGAAGGCGGCTTCAGAGCAGACAAATATATCCAGGTGGAAAGAAAGAAAGACAAGAAGTGAGGAGTAAAGCTCCTGTCCTTAGCTTGATCAGATCCTGCTTGAATTGCTCTGGGGTTTGGCCTCTGGGGTGGAATTGACAGTCTGATTAATAAAATGAGCTGTGCAACATTTCCCCCTTCATTTAGGTGCATCATTATGCTCTGATTTTTGTTTTGTTGCCTTTTAGGTCCTAATGATGCAGCTTCTTTCTCATTTGTCCTCGGACAGAACTACATGCTAAATATTAGATAATACTTTTCTTTATTATTATTTCTGAGGCGAATTTTAGATCACAAGGCATGGAAGTGCTCAATAGGACTAGAGGATCGAGAAGCTCCTGCCGCTGATATCTCTTTACTTTTCCCTTCCATTTCTAGACCACTTTAGTACTTTTATTTAGGAATTTACACTGACACCCCCACGCACCCCCTCACACGCGCGAACCTTATGCCCAGACTTTACAAGTCTGCTGCCCGGATTCAAGTGTACCTACAGCAGCTACCTGGAGATTAAAATATTTGTTACAATGTAGTATATTACAACTCTATTATCTTTGTCTTCTTTGCGTCCTTAAATATGATCTCATTTTTACTTTCTATAATCCTGCTTATGGACAAAGCTAGCCCGGGATTTTTCTTCCCTCTGGGAAAATACTGACTGTTTTACGGTATGATAGGGGAAGGAAATAACTGGAGAACATTAAATACATTCGTGATTTAAAACACTCCGTGGGCATCCATTTCATTCTCCCGGCAGGTTTCACTCCAGCCCTTTGCTTCTTTCCTCCCCACCACCAATAAAACCCAAGCATTTGAAAATTAAAAAATAATCCTAGAATTAAATGATGGATGGGGGGTTATTGCCTACAGGCTCCGACCTATCAGGAACATCACCTTAACACCCTCTCTCCAAAGTTACCTGTGGCTCAGTTAGCTCATCCCTCCGCTCTTTGCCGCTGCCGCGGGGCGAAGCGTGGCCGCGCTGCTGGAGACACGGGCTGCCGCGCTCGGCAGACGTGACAGTCGGAAAGTCTCCCTTCAGTGGTAACTTTGCTAGTAATAATGACGCTGATGGCAACCATTTAAACGAAGATAAATCCTTTGTCGTTAGCATCTCTGGAGTGCGCTTCGATAGCTGCCCAACCTTTTTTCTCGCCGTGATTTTTTTTCACCTACATCATCTAGTGTTTAGACCCTGGGAATACGAGTTTCATCTCCCGGAGAAACACCCGAATGTTTCCTGTGATTAAACGCGGGTCTGATTTTTTTTTTTCCTTTTTTTTTTTCTTTTTTTTTTTTTTTTTAATGAGAGCTGTTCCTGCTAATATTGGTCACACGCATCTCCTAAGTTCTTGTGCTCTTGCGCATGATTCATAGTTCGAAAATGGGATACTTGTCAGATTTTTTTTTCAATAGCCTGTTAAAGTCCCCCTAAACATTCCACCAAATATTTTAAAAAATTCTAGGCGTTGTTTGCAAAATCCAGCCTTCTATTAATGAGAGTTTTATGTCAGCCCTTTGAAATGTGAATTTAGACTGCAGCGGGTGTCCTGCGTTTTACAGCCCCCAAACCAGACAAGAGTCAATGTCAACTTTTCCTCGCCCGCGGGCGCGGCGGAGGAGCGGTGCCGATGCGGAGGGGCGAGAGCGGTGCCGCCCCGCGGGGTCCCGGCCGGGCCGGAGCTGCGGCTCCGCGGGGCGCTCCCGGAGGGACGGAGCGGGTCCCCGGGGTGCCCCCGCCCCGGCGGCGGCAGCGGCAGCGCCCCGCCCGCCCGGGGCTCCCGCAGCCCTCGCTTCCCCGCCGGGCCCGGCTCCGCTGCAGGCGGCGGCGCGGCCGCCGGTCCCGGCGGGGCGGAGGCGGAGCGGAAACCTGCGGCCGGGTTTATTGCTGTCGTTTGGCGCCCTCGTCTGTTTTCTTACATGCTGTAACGCGGCAAGCATCTTTCCCCCTGCTCTCCCGAAAACCGCAGCCGAGATACCACATCTCGGAGGCAATCGTATGTGCACACCACCAGAACCGGCACAGCTTTAGACTCAAAAAATGTTACTGCGCCACTAAAAAGGAGAGAACGGGTTTTATGTTATTTGGAGCGGATGAAAAAGACTATGTGAAAAGCCCCAATGTGAGAAAAATAAGTTGCACTCAAGTGCGGCTATGAATGATCTTTACTAGGGTTATATTTTGCACCTTTTAAATAATACTGATTCCTTAGGTTATGTACAGAGTATCTTAAAATACAGCTAGATTCATATGCAAGGGTTATAAAATGTTATACAAGACGTTAATAATCTTCCACTAGGTAGAGGTGAGGTTACAAAACTGTTCCCTGCAATGCAGTTAATGAGTTCACCCCAGACCGTCAACCCCTTAATAAACTAGTTGTCTGTTGTTTCAAATCCCAGAAAAGTAGAGGTATTTACTGCACTGATATTTATCTCTTTGCTTGTTGCTTGTGTGCGTCAGGGGAGCTTATGTTTTGGGATTGCTGTTTTGTTTACCGTTTGGTTTTTTTTGTTGTTGGGGTTTTTTTGATTGTTGCTTTTCTTTTGTGGTGTTCCTTTGGGGTTTTTGTTTGGTTGGGGTTTTTTTTCCAAAAAGAATAGCACTGCCTACAAAATCTTTCAGAATGTTTGTAGTTGTTCAAAATCAATAGCTAAGCCTGAAAAACCACGGACATGGAAGCGACATTAGTGGGCAAAGAGGGAGGAAGTTACAGAGACCGTCGAGAAACTGCCGAAATATGTGAGCTTTTGTTAGGCTCTGTTTACTCAGTTGTTCTTGTAAGTTTAAATAGCTGCTTAGGCCTTTGGCCAGATTTTTACCTTGAAAGTTATTGCTGGAGGCATCAAAGAATATTTCAGTACTCATTTATTAAATCTTACCCGGGGAAAAGGGGTCACGTAGTTTAATTGAACCGAAGTTTGTATTAAATGAGACAAACATCTAGGGCAACTTTTCACCAGTCGGAGCGTTCTTGGGAAGACGAGCGGGAATAAATGCTTCCCATCCCGCAGCGGGGCAGGCTGCCAGCAAGGCCCCAGGGCAGCGCGCAGGACACATCCGCGGTAGCGCAGGGACGCGGCCCGCGGGCTGGGAGAAGGCGGCGTGCGGTGGCCGTGGGGGCGCGGTGGCCGTGGGAAGTGCGGGGGCGCGGGGAGCCGGTCCCGGCGGGGCCGCCCCGAGGGACCCGCGGCGCGGGGGGCGCGCTCGGCCCGCGGCGGCACCGGCGGCAGGCACGGCGGCGACACCTGGCGGCGCCTCGGCGGCACTGCCCGCGCTGCCAGCCCGGCCAGCCCTGCCCTGCCCTGCCCTGCCCTGCCCTGCCAGCCCTGCCCTGCCAGCTCTGCTCTGCCAGCCCTGCCCTGCCAGCCCTGCCCTGCCAGCCCGGCCAGCCCTGCCCTGCCTTGCCCTGCCCTGCCCTGCCAGCCCTGCCCTGCCAGCCCTGCCAGCTCTGCCCTGCCAGCCCTGCCAGCTCTGCCCTGCCCTGCCAGCCCGGCCAGCTCTGCCCTGCCAGCCCTGCCCTGCCCTGCCCTGCCCGCCCTGCCCTGCCAGCCCTGCCCGCTCTGCCAGCTCTGCCCTGCCAGCTCTGCCAGCCCTGCCCTGCCCTGCCGGCTCTGCCCTGCCAGCCCTGCCCTGCCCTGCCCTGCCCTGCCCTGCCCTGCCCTGCCCTGCCCGCCCTGCCCTGCCAGCCCTGTCCTGCCCTGCCCTGCCCGCTCTGACAGCTCTGCCCTGCCAGCTCTGCCCTGCCAGCTCTGCCAGCCCTGCCCTGCCCTGCCCTGCCCCTCCTGCTCTGCCAGCTCTGCCCTGCCCTGCCAGACCTGCCCTGCCCCTCCTGCCCTGCCCCTCCTGCTCTGCCAGCTATGCCCTGCCCTGCCCTGCCCTGCCCTGCCCTGCCCTGCCCTGCCCTGCCCTGCCAGCCCTGCCAGCCAGCCCTGCCCGTCCTGTCCGACCAGCCCGGCTCCTCCTTCTGCCCGTCATGCCCGCCGGCCCTACCTGATCTGACCGCTGGCCCTGCCCTCCCTGCCCGCCTGTCCTGCCCGCAGGTGCTGCCACCCTTTGGCCCAGCCCTGCCCGCGGGCCCTGCCCGCCCCTCCCACCAGCCGGAGGCCGCCTGGCAGGGCAGCTCCAGCGGCTGTCCCGGTGTCTGAGCACGCAGCACGCTCCTGCCCAGCCCCGACTGTCCCCTCTACCTCAGGCCGCCATATCAGCATAGGGCCAGTCTCCGGGCGTGTTCAGTCTATATTGTCTGTGAAATGTCACTGGCAAGTCAAGGACACTTGCACAGCGTGTCCCCGAGTCCCGCGGGCCCTGCACACCGTCCCTCCCGGCAGAAACCCACGGGACGCTAGGCGAGTTTCGCAGTTGCATGGCTCTGAGTTTCACAGTTACATGGCTCTGAGTTTCACAGTTTCACAGTTTCACGGTGCCTTCTGAGGCTGCCTCTGCACACAGACGGGGCTTCACTCAAACGATAAAGCCCATGTCCGGTCACAAAGGGGCTCGGCCGGTGGTTCACTTTAGGCTGCAGCTGCGGCAGGCTGCCGAGCTGGTCCAAGGTCAGGGTCCCGAGGTCCCCGCGCTGCTTCGGAGCGGAGGGGGCAGGCAGAGAGCGGCCAGCACCAGCCCGTGACCCCAGAGCTCAAGTTCAACGCCCGCAGTGCTCAGCCGCCCGTGGCCGCTGCACCGAGACCACGCGGGGAGCCCCGAGAAAAGTTTCTCCGTCTCGAAACGGATTATTTAAGGCTGAAGTAACTAAAGTGAGAGGCTGTGGGATAGATCTGAAGGGGGAAAAAGTTTAACAATTCTCTACGTGTCGCTGTTCAATCTATTCGTTATCATAACTGGCTATTTTTTAAAGGCATGGGGGAAAATGAAAGTTCTTCTGTTCTGTTTAGCTATTAAAAGTTCATACAAATTAAAAGGTAACAATGGAACGCAGTGGAAACGGGATAAGGTTTGGGAGACATATCAATCGAGTGCTTTTGTTTGTGTTCTCTGTTTGTCCTGGAAGAAATTTTTTTTTCTTATACCGAACACTAACATAAGAAGCAGCTTCCTATCGACACAATTACCATCGGCAAATTCGGGCGAGGGAGGAGATAAAAAATCGGAGGGGTTCCTGTAAGAGATGGATACTAGGCTGATGCCAAAAGCCTGTGCTAAAAGTTTGAGTGGAATCCTAGCTGTATTAAATCATGGTGAATGCACTTGTCTAAATGAGATGATTTCCGGATTGTAAAATTTTTTTTAAAAACCAAAACAACAAAACCCACAACCTTTTCTTCTGGGGAAGCACAAGCACGCCTGTAGCGTTGCTTTCTAGCTCATGTATTCTGCAGATTCCCATGCAATGTGTCAATGGAAAATGCGACGCGACTCCTCGGGGCGCTGGCCACCCGCGGAAGCGCTGCCCAGAGAGGACAAGGACGGCCTGGCAGGGAGGGAGACCCGGCCAGAGCGGCCGGTCCTCCTGCCCTGCCCGACACGGCTGAGCCCCGATGGGAGCTGCTCTCCCTGGGCAAAGGAAGCGCAGGGCTGCTCGGGGCCTCCGCCCGGCCCCCTGGACCGGGGGTGCGGGACCCATCCTGCTACTTGTAAACTGGGTGGGTGCTCTCCGAGCTCCGACCTTTGCTCATGAGATCATTTATTCCTGTGTATAATATCCTGCCGTGCAAGGCAATGCTGTTTTCTACACCCTTCACAAAGCAGCTGATTATAGAATTGAATTTGTTGGTCATGAACCCGCCCAAAGAGGTTCTTGGTACACCGAGGGGCTCTCGCTGGAGCAGAGGTCTCGGCAGGGCTGAAGACTTCTACGGGAGCCGCTGCGGCTGCACCGTGGTTTCCTTTGATGCAATCGACCTCAAAAAGCTCCGAAACTCTGCTCTTTAGATGTTCCTTTCTTTCGCGGCCTTATTTAAAGGTCCTGACATGAGAGAAATTTTTACTACATTTATTGAAAGAGGAAACGCAACAGGACGTGGGAATACACATAGAAAGATGTCCAGAGAAATAAAGTCCTTCGTTTTTCTGGGCTTCTTTTTATAGCAGCGTTTTCGGTAGAAAGTTGCTTGCAGCGACATAAGAGGGTGAGAAAATTGTTCTTCGACAAAACTTCCTTCTAATTACGGATCGTTTAATGTCCTGAGAGTAAAAGCTGATTCGGCTTATAACTGAAAGAAACGTGTAATCACGCCTGGCTCGCTCCTTAGCTGATTACGAAAGATTAATAGCAAATATGCGGTCAGAGCTAATGAACATGAACTCGTCTATGACATTCGGCTGTTCCGTGATTATGGGCACCCGTTTGTCATTCCAAACCCCCTTCCAGGTACCGCCGGCGATTATTAGACCGGCTACAAAGTGGGGCTGCGTGACGGGCGCTGCTGTGGGACCTGCGGCTGTCCCGCACAGCCCAGCGTCCGGGGACCCCCGCCACCACCTGCCCGGGCTGCTCGGCAAGGGCACCCCAGAGCCCCGCAGTGGTGCCGGCACAGAGTTTCACCTCCATGGCGGCTGCCTCTCCTCTCATGCGCCTGAGCCTCCGCAGGGACAGTAAACACAGCCTCAGCTCTAGGGTTTTCAGCGGCGCCGAGTTTCCCTGTCCTTCCCCGCGAAGCTGACACTTTTCCCTGCAACTTCTTGCCCTCCGCGCCCAAGAGAGAGCAAAGTGTGCAATACACAACTGCGGAGCGACTGGACTCGGTCCAGAGGGGTAGGGATTTGAGTTGTGGTTGAGGTTGTGGTTGGGGCTGGAGCTGGAGTTGGGAGTCGTCTTCGGAGCTTTCTCCATTTCCAGTACTTCGCGCTCCTGCATTTCCATCCCGACTCGGTGTGAGAGTCGAGGGAGACGACAGAAGGATTTGACACCGCCTTGGGAAGTGACCACGAGAACAGCCGTCAGCGTAAGCAAACTGCGTTTTAACTAGGCTGCCTTACCACGACATGATGTGACACTGCACGGGGAAAAAGCCACATCTAATGAGTGCCAGGTTCACCATCTTGCGCTGCGCACAGCCCCCGTGCATTTTCCTAGCCGGGAGCGATATCGGGGGGGGGGGGGGGGCTGGGGGCGGTAAGGGGGGGTAAAAGGAGGGTTCTCCCAGGGACCGACAGCTCAGTGAAGCCAGGGGACCCCTTTTCCCATAGAACAAAGCCCATCTACTCCATATATCGCCGGGAAGAAGGGAGGTGGGGAGGATGGAATACAAAGACTGTGTTGGGGTTTTCCCCCTCTTGCAGAGGCAACAATGAACTGGAGAAGGTCTCGCTGTGGATCCGGTGAGACCCCTGTCCGTGGCTGTAAAAAAGGCCCCCGCCGGCGGCCTCAAAAGGTCCAGTGGTACTCGGCTGGCCTTTTTGAAGTCGCGAGCAGGAGGAAGGGGGAGATGAAGCAACGGGGGCCTAGGTTGGTCCGGAGGGGCATCACCGCTGCTCGCCCGCGCAATCTCCCCCCGCTCTAGCGCCGGGGCCGTGGCGGGGCGGGAGCGCGGCGGCGGGGCGGGGGTGGGAGTGGAGGGTGGGGGCGCCGTCGGTGCCGACCGGGGGGCTGCGAGGCGAAAGGGGCAGTGCGGGCAGCGGGAGGGTCACATGTTCCGACGGCAGCCTATGAGCAGCCCCCCGGGCTGAGGCAAACTAATCTGAGGCCGGCCGCCCCCGCCCCGGTCCCCCCTCCCAACCTGGACTTCGTTTTTATAAACGTACCGCCAGGATCCAACCTGTTGGAGGCAAATAACCATCCGCATCATGCCCGGCCGGGGACCGAGCCGCCGCCGCCGCCGCCCGCGATGTGCAAGGCCATGAGCAAAGCAGCGAGCTGGGACATGGACGGACTGCGCGGCGACAGCAGCGGCGGCGGCGGCGGCAGCGGCGGCGGCGGAGCCCCCGGGCAGTGCCGTAACTTTCTCTCCTCGCCCGTTTTCGGGGCGGCGCACACGGGTCGAGCGGCCGCCGCCGCCGCTGCCGCCGCCGCCGCCTCGGGTTTTGCCTACGCCGGCGGAGGGGAGCGCTCGGGGGCGGCGGCGAGGCCCGACCCCCCGACCAAGGACTGCCCGGGCTCCACCGCGCCGGCCGCCGCCCCCGCGCTGGGCTATGGGTATCACTTTGGCAATGGATACTATAGCTGCAGGATGTCCCACGGGGTCGGGATTCAGCAAAACGCCCTGAAGTCTCCCCCCCACGCCTCCATTGGCGGCTTTCCCGTGGAAAAGTACATGGACGTCTCCAGCTTGACCAGCACGAGTGTCCCCGCCAATGAAGTCTCCTCCAGGGCAAAGGAAGTGTCCTTCTACCAGGGCTATACAACCCCCTACCAGCACGTTCCTGGGTACATAGACATGGTCTCAACGTTTGGCTCTGGGGAACCGAGACACGAAACATACATATCAATGGAGGGCTATCAGTCTTGGACTCTGGCTAATGGCTGGAATAGTCAGGTTTACTGTGCCAAAGATCAGACACAGAGCTCGCACTTCTGGAAATCGTCCTTTCCAGGTACGAGAGGGGGAGAAATGGTCTGAGCAGAGCACCCCCGCGCCTCCTCCGCCTTCCCGTCCCCTCCCCCGCCCCCGGGCTGCAGGGGCGGCCTGCCGAGCCGGACACGCCGCACAGACACGCATAGAGCAGGGTGGGGGCGGTGGATATTCTCTTTTTCTCACTCCCCCCTCGGCCGTCTACCCCCGAGAAAATCCTCACCCTCCGCTTTCCATAGCCGCGGGACTGACCCCAGAACCTCCCGCCACCAGCGCCAGGGCACCCCCGGGCCGTGAGCCCCGAGGCAGCCCCGGTCTCCTTCTCCCGCTGCTTCCCTCGGTGGCCGGGTTTAGAGTCGCGTTTGAAGTTTGCAGGACGGTGGCTCGAAGGCTTGCTCTCCTCTGCCTCTCCGGCTGGCGACTGATCCGGCGGCCCCAGAGCACTTAAGAGACCGCGAGCAGTGAGGGCACAGAGGCACAAACCACATGCAAACAAACCCGGGGAACTCTCAGCAAAGCGATTTCTGTGTGTGCGCTGCCAGCAGCGAGCCGCTCTCAGCCCCCCAGCCAATGCCCCACCGCCCTGCATGCTCGGTTAGCGATGCATGCCTGAAAAGTGATGACAGTCCATCAAAGTTTTGGTGGGGCTTTACTAGAGTGCAAATAATGTGGCAGTGTAAATAATAATAAACTGTAAACAACCCGGCATTATTTATTTGCCCATGAAAACCAGTGCCCAACAAGTATCGGTTAAGCTTTAAAAGCCTGTAATAAAATTCTGATTTTTCACATAATGTCTTTTACAATAGGGGACGTTGCACTAAACCAGCCCGATATGTGTGTCTACCGGCGTGGGAGGAAGAAGCGAGTGCCGTATACAAAACTGCAGCTTAAAGAACTCGAGAATGAATATGCCATTAACAAGTTCATTAACAAGGACAAGAGGCGAAGGATATCCGCAGCCACAAACCTGTCTGAGAGACAAGTTACCATTTGGTTTCAGAACAGGAGGGTGAAGGATAAGAAAATAGTCTCCAAACTGAAAGACAACGTATCCTGATACATTAATTGCGGACAGTGATGAAAATATACACTCAATTTACCACCAGCTAAAGACTTTTGAAAAGACTTGAAAATATATTTAAATTTTTTGTCCTTCCAGCAGTGGCGAAATTTCGGGAATTGTTTTCCGTGAAAGTCAGCGTTTTTCTCTCAGTGTAAGGGAGTGTTGACAAGTCTTGAATTGAATTATAGTTTCTTCTTTTTGAAAATAATAATAATATTAATATTAATTATATTTTCTGTTCTTCCCTCTAGGCCAGTATAAACGAATTTAAATATGTTGGACGGTAAAAGCTATAATTTTTTTGATGCTTAAGTCTTTGGGGGGTATTCTGTGATTTTTCTTTTTTTCTTTTTTTTTTTCTCTCTGAGCAACAGCCGGTGCCAGAAAGTGTCAGTTTTGATTTGGTATCGTAAACTTCAAAACACGCCGAGTGAAAAAAAAAAATCTTTCGGAAATAGAAGAAAGCCGGAATACAGACCCGTGGCAGCACCCGGCTTCTGCCAAACTTGCCTGGTCCACTGGGACCCGGAGAGAATTGAGCGGAGGGTTCCTGGCTGCAGCAGAGTTTTTGATTACTTTGTCGAGGAAGGGAGAACCTCTCCGAGCTGTTGCGGGGCGCAGAATCGCAGGCGCGTCCCACCGCGCTCCCCGCTTCCGCGGGTTTGGGGTTGAGCTTGGGTTTGTGCGTTTTATCCGCCGCAGTTTCGTTTTCAGTGCGAGGAGTCCGCGCTGCCCGGCTGGAAGAGGAGCCCCGGCTGGAAAAGGGAAGCTCTCGTGTCCCGGGCAGGGGCTGAGCGCTCCGCGGAGGCGCAGATGGCGATGCCCGGGGCAGCGCTTCGGGCAGGACGGCTTGGGCAGCTCGGCCTGCAGCCAGAGGAGAGGCTGCCCCTGCAGAGGTGTGTATGGACCTGCACAGACCTGGCGGGGAATGTCCGCTCTGCCCTGTTTGTCTGGACCAGCCCGAGATTCTTCTACTTCCTCACGCCCAAAAGCTCCTTGATGGACAAGCGAAGGTCACTGCTAGGTTTTAATTTACAAAACTAAACGGGTGTTTATGACAGAAGCAATAAATAAAGAAATTCAAAAGATGCCATAATTTATATGGGCCGAAAGGCTAAGATTTTGTCGATTTTTTTATTATTTTAAACCTAGTGTGCATGTTATGATATACACAGGGTGATCAGACACGCTAATCAACAGCTAGGAGAGAGAAGCGGTATCCTCTCTGTTAATGTGCCTCATCTAATTATTAAAATGTGTTCCAAACTAGTATTATTTATTATAATATACTATTGCTCTAAACATTTTGATTATCCTTGTATGTGGTAAGACATACGATAAACCTATTTCTCCATAAACGATTTTTTAAAAATTTGTCTTAAAGTCAGCTTTTACTTTGTGTTGCAAATACAATCTGAACTTCCAAACTGTTAACGATGTTGCAAATCTTTTCCTGAACCATCTTTAATAAAACTATTTCTTTTCGCTGTATATAAAAAGAGAAGAAAGAAATTCGCCTTCTTTTGCCGCAGGGGGTTTCACGGGCTCCAGGTTTGCCTGGAATCCTCTCAGGGACACAGGACGCCGTTCCTGGCAAATGAGAGGTAGATAGAAGGGGCATTAAAGGATGAGGGAGAGCATCGGAGGGTGCCTTGTCGGCAGGAAAGGGTTTTAGTGAGAAAGAAATGCTGCCGGTGAGAAGCACAGGGCGTGGGAAGCAGGCGAAGGGCTGTGTGTCCCCTGTCCCTCCGAGCCCCGCTCCGCCTGCCCTCGGCCTTTGTTCTCCCTTCCCAAAGCGTCCCGGCACTTGCTGCTTCCCCGGGCCGGCCCGGAGCGATGCCCTCCGTTTTCTCCGCAGCCGGCTGGCTCCATCGGGAGGTTATCTTCCGCCTCTTCCGCCCTCTTCCTTCCCCTTTCTGCTCCGCTCGTACGTTCATGGCGTTTGTTTTCCCTGAAAGGACGAAAAAAGTCAATTTCTGAGCAGTTCAGATTTTATCGCAAAGAGCGTTTTTGTTTAATTCTAGTATAAAAGGACACTTGTGCCCCTCTTCATTTACGTGCCTGGAACAGCCTGCTCTGCTGATGCAACCTTCTTTTCTCCGAATGTTTTAAATTCTTGTCTTCTCCCCCTTGGCACCCCCACTCACCCACACATACTGCCATTAATTCTGCAGAGGTTTCCTCCCACCGAGCCTCCCTGCAGACGGACGGCCGGGCACTGCCAGAGCTGTTTTGTTTCCCGGCCGCGGAGCCATCGCGGGCTGCTCTCTTCCTCCTTCCAGGCTTAACCTTTGGCTTTGCCGGGCTCCGCGCTTTCAGAAGGCGCAGTTTGCCGAGCCAAAGCCGCCTTCCTCGGGCAGAATGAAACCCGAACTCTCATGCAAATCGGTACCAGATGGAGAGGAGTAGCCTTTTAGTTTCCTAAGAACGTGCAGAATCATTAAGAAGCCAGCAGCTACAGGCGGGAGGAAGATGAGGCGCACATCTGCCCCCCTACCTACCGGCTGAAATTAAAAGGGTTTTCTAAGCCTGGAGCTGGGGCATTGGTGAGCCTTGTTCAAAACCTCCTCGGCCACAGCTTGGGCTCTTCAGGAATCAGCTGCACGTGGGCCGGGACCGGCCTGCAGCCGCGCAGCCCCAGCCGCCCATGTTCAGAGAAGAGGGTATGAAGGTTCGTCTGAAATGTAGCGCACGTTATTGCAGATAATTAACATGTACCTCGACAAAGCGAATTGCAAATGCACGGTGGCGCAGTGATGCATTGCTCGGCTCCTGTCAGGCAGCGCTGTTTCCCAGCCATGTCTGAGGCAATCCTGCCATCTCCTGGACAACCCCTGGCATAGGCAGGGGAAGCCTTCCCCTCGCTCCGGGCGCCGCGTTTCCGAGTGATAAACGAGCGAGGGAGGCTGCTCGGTCACACGCAGAGCACCCTTCGTCCGTAAACGGGAAGACTGTGCCAGTGAAATTACAGCGTGTGGTCAGCTCTGATGTCCAGGCCTAACCGGACGCCTGGTTAAAAACCAGGGCGGGGGGGGAAAGAGCGGAAAAGAGGAAAGGAGCGTGTGAAAGCAGGCCTCCGGGTCGCCCTGCTCCTCAGCGGTGATATTTCCTGTACAGACACAGGCGGGGGGACACCCGAGGCATTAACACGCCGCCCCCAAACCAGCAGCCGGCTGTGGCTGGAAAAAGCAGCACAAGCCCGTACGAGGCTCTCCTTCCACTCCACCCCGCTCCCCTCGGCTCCGAGGCCAGCCGCCTCTGGAACATGATGTTTCTGTAAATGTTTTTCCATGTAGATTTAAACACTTTCCGTAACTGTGAGTGTCTCCAGCTATTTCAGGTTTTTAATATATTATCTTTTTTTTCCTTTCTTTTTCTTTTTCTTTTTTTTTTTTTTAATTAATTAGCAATTACAAATGAGTTGAATATTAATTGAAAGCTCTGTTTTCTCTAACCCCATAAAAGTTAGTTTGAAGTGTCACCTTTCTTTCCGGTAACTGGGAACTCACATCCATTCCTTGTGTTTATTGCGGACAAAAATATAGCCTTTGAACTGAATGTTCCTTTTCTCTTCCAAGAACCGAAAATAAGTTCTTTCGTAAAAGGCGATTATGAAAATAAATATATATTTCCCATCTTCTTAGGGAACACAAAGTTAGAATACAAGTCAGCTAATAAGAGGGAGATTCAATTGGTAGACATAATTCAAACAATAAAAATTAAAGGCAGTGGTCAGCAATATCCTCCAGCGGTGCTTGTGTGGTCCTGTGTGGTCCAGGAGAGAGCAATCATTTAAAGATTTTTTTCCAGGGCAATGAAATTACTGCAGAATTTCCCTCAATTTCCCATTAAACAGAAAGATGAATTTGATTAGGACAATGTCAAGAAGGGCAGCGTCTCTGATCTCGCCTTAGAAATAAAACCAAGATTAAAACTGTGATTAAGAGGATAATAACAAGGAAAATTAACCCTACATGCTAACTAGGTTCAAGTTTTTAACCGAGGTAATGAAAGTGGCAAAGCCCGGGCATTAAGGCTTCGCTTGACGCCGGACTCGCACACACCGGGGAGACCTTGGGAGAGAGGCCGGGGACAGAAACGCCCGCTCCGGGTGGCGGATCGGCCTCCAGAGCGTCCCGCGGATGATTTGTGGGTGGCGGGGCAGGGAGCGGCCGGCAGCGCGGAGCCCATGGGTACCCCGCTCCTTCCCCGGCCCCCAGCTCCCCGCCAGGGCTTCGGGTGAGATCGCGGGGCCTTCCCTCTTCTCTGGCTCCCTAACCGCACGGTTTGGGAAAGAACGCGAGCAATCTCCTGTGAGGATGCTCTCAGATATGATTTTAATAACTCTGGGGTTGTGGGGAAATGAGAGAGAAAATGGAATAAACGGGCTCTTGTTTGATCAATCGAAAATATAAAAATATGTGTAACACCCCAAAATAACACAGTAATAAAACAGTGAGGGATGATTTTCTTCTCATGAGAGAAAAGCTCCTCACACACAACCTGGGAGATGAGGCTGACTCTCCCCTTCCCCTGCCCGCTGCTGCATTCATACCCTCTCTGCTGAAGAGCAGACCCTGGCATTTTCTTTCTTGAAGTCTTCCTATTTTATTTATTTGTTTATTTATTTATTTAATCTCAGAGGGTTGCCCAAGCTATTCCGTGTTGTTGCTGTTGTTATTCTCTGTTTGTTGATGTTTGTTTGATTGTATTTCAAAGACGAAACAGATTCCGAGTTTTAGAAGCATTGTTCGCCAGAAGCGCTTCCAAGTGAAGATGAAAGGCAAAAGGGGTAAAAAGGGCAGACGTGCGGACCTGAGAGAGTGCTGGTCATTAGTGTGCCAGAATGACGATCTCGGTAATATCCCATCGATTTACACTTTATTTGCACGCATATGCAGATGCATATCATGCAGTTGAGGGCAGAAGTACGTACGTATGCCCTAAACATCCACATCTCACAGACATCACAAGTCATTTCCAGCCCTCGGTGCTCACTCTTACCGTGGGTATCTGGGTTCTGGCCCGGAGGGCGCTGCCAGCCGGCGGGCACCGCCGGCACGGGGCTGCACCGGGGCTGCCCTGTCCTCTCGGCAAATGTTTGTTTGCCGCTCATCCCTCCGCTGGCGCCGCAGCTCTGCCAACCCACCCCGGCCACTTTTATAGAAGCAGAGACCGTGGTTTCCCCTCCCCCTTGCGAGCTCGATATTTTCATATTTCAAGTGTTATCATAAGACTTTTTAAAAGTGGGGGTGAAGAGAAAGAAAAAAAAAAAAGGGTGGGGAGGGGGGGGACTCTGTGGCTCGGTCGCTGGAGGCGGTGCTGAAATTACCGGCTTTGAAGAACCTGTCTGCAAAGTTTCGTCCAATCGTTTCAGGCTTTCCGCTTATTCCCTGTTGTAACTAAATACCGCTGTAAGAACAGCTGAAGTCCTTTGTTGGAAATGTGTGATCGCAGTCTCTACAGATCTGGCTACGTTGGTTCTCTCTTGAATTTGCAATCGCCAGATTCCTTTTATTTTCCTAATTTGCGGGCTAATGGCAGTCAATTGGCGGCTCTGCCCACCATTTCCTACCCCCGGAGCTCGATCCCCTGGACTTGCTCAAGTTCGTGCGCAGCCCAGCCGCAGAGCCACGCGTTCGGCGGCGCGGCGCAGCCTTACCTCCCCGGCTCCGTTCCAATCAACATCAGCTCCAACGGCAACAAGGAGTGCCTGGAAGACAACAATAAATATTACGCCCACGATACGAGCTCCAAACAAGAGGAGAGATGCAGGCAGAGGCAATCTTTTGCAAATGACCCAACTGTTACTCACACAGCCAACTTAAAGCCCGTAAAGTATGACCACTCGAGCCTGCAGAGAAGTTTGCATGGCTCGGCTACTCTTTTTGAAGTGAATTCCTGCAATTCAAGCTTAAAGGAGGACATCAAGAATCCCGTCAACTTGAACCTGACAGTTCAGCCCGCAGCAGTCCAGTCATGCCTCAGACCTTCAGTGCAGGATGGTATGCCTTAAATATCTCGCTTTAGTTAGAAGCGACCTAGCTATACGTTCTTTTTAAGAGATGCCTGTAATTACTTTGTAACCCTCAATGTAACTCTTTCTGAGCAAAAATCGCTTAATCTGACTCGGAGGTTAGATAGAAATTGTGCTGTCAGATGTGCTTTGCCCAGTTTACCGACCTAGTTTAGCTCTGATATCTTGCGGGTTTTGGTTTTTTTACTTTTTTTGATTTTGGGTTTGGTTGGGGTTTTTTGGTTGTATTTTTTTCTTCTTTTTAGTTCTTTTTTTTCATATTCCTACATTTACATACCCAGACTTAATCCACTAAATTATCGACGTGTTTGTTGTAGGTTTGCCTTGGTGCCCCACCCAGGGGAGATCAAGAAAGAAACGGAAACCATACACAAAACAACAAATTGCTGAATTGGAAAACGAGTTTCTCCTCAATGAGTTTATTAACCGACAGAAGAGGAAAGAACTATCAAACAGACTGAATTTAAGCGATCAGCAAGTTAAAATTTGGTTTCAGAACCGGAGGATGAAAAAGAAAAGAGTAGTTATGCGAGAGCAGGCTCTTTCTATGTACTAGAGCAGAGTCCACCCGTTCCTGCATGAACTTGTGCCCGGAGTGTTCACCCCTAGAGTAGAGCGTACGCGCCAGTGAATCGCGGGGAGTGTGTCTTTTTACCATTTAAACCAAATTCTCGAAACGCGTAGGATCCCTCCATAAATAGGCAGCGCTGAGTTCTTAGCCAAGAAGAAGAAGACGAGCCGGACCAGCACGGAAACATGTATTATCAGCTTTTTACCTTTCTTTCTCCATTTATATAGATTTTGTCCTGCATCCCACCCTCTCTTTCCCCGGAGAACAAGCGGTGCTAAACTAAGATCGATTTCTTTTATCTGTATGTAAACACCATTTTGCAGCAAAATAAAGGAATAACGCCTAGTAAAGACGTCGGCTCTGTGAGTCCCGGCCGCTCCCTTCATCTGCTGCCCTGCCCGCCAGGGCGAGCCTGCGGCGCCGGCTTGTTTTGTGGTTTGGAGTAACCTGCTCGAGCAGCGATGGGGAAAGTGGTTAGCAAATAAACCTTTTTCTTTAGTCTTTTTTTTTTTTTTTTCTCCCCTTTCCACCCTCCCCCCGCCAGCCCCCGGAGCCGCAGATCCGACCGCAGCCCGGCGGAGCGCGCACGTGACAGCCGCGCAAGGCCGCGCGTAACCTGAGCGCGCAGCCGGCTCGGCGTGGCCTCCCCGACGGCACAGCGCGGCCGGGAGGGCCCTGTGCGCCCGCCGCCCCGGGCACGGCCGAGGGCTCCTCTGCCGGGAAAAGCGCCCCTCTGCCCCCCGCCGTGTGCCCGCCGCCTCCCGGGCAGCGCGGGGTCCCGCGGCGGCGCAGGGGCCGCGGAGTCGGGCGCGGTGCCTCCCCCGGGGGCCGGGCCGGGCCCTGCCCTTGCGGCGCTCCTGACTTTGGCCTTGTCCAGGCGCTGGCCCGACAGGCGAAGGACAGCGGGCGGTGCCGGGACAGAGGCCCAGGCTCAGAGCGGCTGAGGGGAGGCTGGGGCCCAGTCTCACCCCGAGGTGCTGCAGGCACAGGAACAACACGGAGGTTTTGGTGGGACTGATTGTTTCACCAGCCAGTCCCCATGGCCCTTTCTGCATAGATTCGTATGAGGGAAAAGTGAGAACGGGTTGGGGATTTTGCCCAGACTTAGACCTCAGAGGATAACCCAACCAGAGGGGCTGGTAGCAGTGTCTAAGCCGTTTGGTCACTGTTTTGGGACGAGAATGAGATCGATTTTTCCCGCATCTTGATGGGAGGTTTTCCCTGCCGGGAGCTGCCGGCCTCTGCAACACCCGAGCAGCCAGACTGGCCAGAGCTCCAAGGCCTGAGGGAAATACACATTGCCCTTAGTCTGATACCTCAGAATATGAATTCTAAAAGAAAGATCTCACGGATTTATAGGTCCGTATTAAAATGCCTTTTGGCTGCAGTTTCAACCTAAGTCCTCATTTCTTAACGAAGAGCGTTTCCACGGCTCCCAACAGGAACAATAATTAGGCTGGCAGAGGCTGCCTTCTTTTCTGGCATGTGAAATAGGCTCAGATATGGTTGTTTGTGGCGTATACAAAAAGCCTGAACAACAGCAAGGAACGGCACAAAGCTGCTACCTTCCTACACAGGGCGATAGCCTTCTCAAAGGCAATAAACTGATTATTTCATAAAGAATCATATTTGAACTTTCGTCCTATTCACTCCTGTGCGTGCTCGAGAGGGCACGGTAGTCCAGATGAATTTGGAGGTAAATCCCGGATTCCTAGGCGGGCAGAGCCGCAGCCATTTTCCCGAAAGCTTTCCAGGGAGCCCCAAAGGTAACGCTTGGGTGGTGTTTCGGGGGGAGAAGGAAAACCAGCCCAAAGCATTTGTCGCCACTCTTACCGCCCGCAGTGCCCAATGCAGACAAAACCCTACCTCGCTCATGGCGGAGTGGCTGCCAGTAGGAAAGCGGGGACGAAGCCTCGCCGGGTGACAGCTCCCCGGGGGCAAGGGATGCACACCCAGCCATCCACAGCCACAGGAACCACTCCTGGGTCCCTCCAAATCTTCGATACGTTCAGCCTCTGTGCTGGGAGTTGACGCATTGCGGACAATGATGGTCTCTTCATCCAGTGGCATTCCCTAATTAGAAAAAACTAGAAGCAGCCCCAATGATGCAAGCCAGGAGAAGAGCAAAAACCAGATAAAGTCCCTTTTCTTACCCTCTCCTGGAATACTACTCAGACGGCTACAGTCCATGAGAAATTGACCCATTGCTCTGTTCTTCCCCATCCTAGTCCTCCCCAGTACAACCCGTCCCTTTATTGCATGGGTGATATGAAATCCGAAGAGGAACCTCGGATGAAAATACGTGAAAGGCAATATATTATTTATTAAACGCATCTGATCCACGATGATGGCTTATTGTGAAGCTCCTAGTCTAAATCGCCTACGGAAAGAGAAAAGGCAGAGGAGGTAGGATCTAAATTGCGGTTTGTTGAGAAAGTCTGTGTATAACGTGTCTCTGTGTGTGCTTGTGTATCCATAGATGCACTCATTTCAGCAGTGCCCGTTGTGTGTAACCGCGTGTGCACACTCAGACGCGCGTGTTTGTGGGCTCATACTGCGCGCAGACACATCGGCGGTAGAAAATGGTGCATGATTTCACTGGTGCCCACACTCCAGGGTTCATCCCTTCCTCGGCAGCGGTGGGCGAGGACAGCGGTTCGGTGTGGGGAGGCACACACGCGTGGCAGAGCTGCAGCCGCGGGGCGCGCCCTGCCTGTGCGGCTCTGCCTGCGCACACCCACCCACCCACCCACCCGGGCTGTCCCCTGGGCACACGTGTGCACAAGCGGGTGCGACACGCCGGCTGGGCGCGCAGGAGATGCACCCGAGTCGGGGGGATGTACTCCACGCCCTTCCACTGGATTATTTCGGGTGTCTCATCAGGTGCCCCCTGTACCGGCTTTGCGGCTGTGCGCGGGGCGGGATGGAGCGGCGGGCACCCGCTTGCTGCGCCCACGTCCGCGCCCCTCCGCAGCACGCAGGCGACGGTTCATCCCTTTATTTACTCAAACATAAACATCTTTGCATTTCCACCGCAGCCTAAACGTGATAAAGCCCTTCGAGGAGGCTCTCCATCCCTCCTCTTTTGATAAGGCTGCAAACGCAACTTGGTTTGTTGGGAATGGCTCTGGATGCCTTTGTGCTTCCTAAAAGAGCATAAATAATAAAGTTTGGCAGAGAGGAAAAGCTTTCTTGCAGAACTGTAGTGGCAATAAATGAAATGACTCAGAATCTCTTCTCCAGTCGGTTTTTACGAGAGCTGCCAGACAGTGTCTGTTCACGTTCTCCAGATACTAGGGGCGCCATAACAAAGTTAAGGTCAAGTTAGTGTCTTATCTTGGGTGGCACAAAAATACCGCATCTTCTCCAGCCGGACCGGGTATATTTTTAAGCCCAAACGTTACGCAAGTCGCCTTAATTTCCACGGAGAGCATTTGGAAATGTCTCTTGGACCTGCATACTTGGTGATTCCAGGCAACGATTGCAGATGTTTCAAGACGCCTAACGGTAAAGTATTCGCCTGATTGTGTACATGATGTGCATTTATGTTTCGATGCTATTTAATCTGCGTAAGGGAAAAAGAAAAAAAAAAAGGGGGGGGGGAGGTTGTGTGGGGGTGTTATTGTGATGTTCAGAGCTGGGCTGGTACGGACCCCGGGGTGAAAACGCTCTGGCAGGCGGGGACCCCCAGCTCTGCCTTATTCCGGCGGGGTCTCTGCTGTGATATTGGTTTCACATTTCTCAAATTAGATCGTTTCTTAAAGGATTGTTTCCTAAAAGAGCTTTCGTACTAACAAATCGTCGCCATGTCTTTGAACTTGAATTAGTTGAAACCGGTTGGCTCCTGCGCCAAAATTTAACTGATGCTAGGCTTGTTGCATCGAAAAGAAGGTGAAAGATTCTGGCTAAGGCGCAGTTAGTTATTTGAATGGTAAAGAAAATGAAGCTTCATAGGTTTCCAGAACCATCTCTCTTGACGAGATAGGCGATCAGAAACCTTGGGGGGGGCACAATCCGAACGGAGCCCTGCCCTGCTTTGCTGCAAGGTCCAGGGTAATTAGTGACACAGGAGCCATTTTAACTGCGCAGACATCATTTTTGGGAGGCTGTTTTTTTCTGTTGCAGCAGAACCGAGAGGGCTCGGAAGCCGATTAAGGGAGGGAGTGGTGGTTCTGTGCTTTGATTTCTAGTGATAACTTGCAACTTGCAAGAGTCTATCTGCTGAGAGCGATGTGTGGCGTTTGAGGTATTTTGCGAGAGACACCAAAGCAAAAAAAAAAAAAAAAAAAAAAAAATTAAAAAAACCCACAAAACAAAAAACCAACTGTACAAAGAAAAGAGAAAAGGAAAGAAAGAGGCGGCGGTGGGGGGATGTTAAGAATGAGCTCCATAATATCTGCCTGGCTTTGGTCTTTTTATTTTTAGAAAGGGCTAGCTGGGCTGCGGCATGGAAGCCCCTTGGGCAGCCCTGGACTGCTCTGGGGAGCCAGGGGATGCAGGAGGGGCAGTGCCGGTGGCGGTGGCGGGGGGCAGGCTGCGGGGCTCCCGCCCCCGGAGCCTCTCCGCATGGCGTAGCCGAGGGCGAGCAGGAGGCTCCTGGAGCAGCGGAGCCGAGTCCTCGGCGGGCACGGCTGCCTCGAGGAGCCGGGGAGCCCACGGGCCTTGTCCCTGCTTGCCCGGAGCTCTGTGGGGCCGGTTCCCCACCTGCCGGGCTCTCCGCTGGCTGTGGGAGCCGGAGGTGCCTTTGCGGAGGTGACACGGAGGTGACACGGGCCCTGCCGCCTGCCGGAGCCTCCGCCCGGGCATTGCTGGGGAGTCCGGAGGCGGCCGTGCTCGGCCCGGGGAGCTCGCCCAGATACCGGGGTTATTTGGGGAGCGCCATGTGATGGAGCTGACCTGGCTATGCGGTACAGTGGCGGAAAAAACCCATTCCCATGGAGAGCTGGCAAATGTTTCTGGAATGAGGAATTGGTGGAGTATAGGGCTAATGCTGGCGCGTATTCGTTATTCTCCTCTGTTTTCAACCTTTGCGGCCCTGTTTGTGCTTGTCTGTATAAAATCATATTTTAAGGAAAAAAGGAAAATTGGCAAAAATGAGCCCTCGAAGGCAGGGCGGGAACGGGGCTGGCGGCTGCTGTGCGTGCCGCCAGCTCCCAAGTCTTGCTTTTCCCTTCCAATGAAAATGAACATTTTGGTGGGAGTTGGAGGCAGGAGAACAGAGGTCACTTTGTCTGCTGCTCTGCTTCCCAAGGAAACCGTGCTTGGTGGACTACTTTTCCTGCCATAGCCCTCTGCCTTAAAGAGAGCCCGAAAGTATCTCCCTTTCGTAAATGCGGCTGCTGAGAGATGTTCTGTTTGCGTATTTCTCATTTCAGTTTGGCGCCCTGACACAAGTGCGCAGTGTTTGGGCTTATAAGCGAGGGAAAACGAGGTGATCGAAACTCAGGCTTTGAATTTCGTGACCGGTTTTGATGCCAACTGTGGATTGCAGGAGCCGGGCGGGCAGATCCGGTCATACACTCGAATGTGTGAATGGGACTTGGCTTTCCTGAGTGAACCATCACCCACCCGCTCATCAGCTGCTTGAGCGGCGGCCGGAGAGTATCGCTCGCTCTAAGGAGGAAGCGATCACGTTTCCGAGCCGGGGGTGCCGGTCCGTGAGCCCCCAAGGCTCGCTCCGGGGGCTGCCTTCCCCGGCGGTGGCCGTGCTCCCCCCTGGCTGCCCGGGAGGCCGGGCGGAGATGCGGGCGGGGGGCTCCGCGCCGGGCTCCGGCGGTGGGCAGGCGCCTGCCCGGGCGGCGCGGCCCCAGGTGATCCGCACCACCTACGTGTGTCTCGCATCGCCTGCTGAAAGGATGAGACTTAAAACCGGCTATATTTGTACAAACGGCGCGCTCGCCTCCCCGTGCTGGGAGGGCTCTTTGGAGAGATCTTAGGAGCCTTTCCGAGGGGCTGATATAGATATAAGGACATTTCTACATCGCGTCACGTGACATAATTACCACTAGAATCAATCAAGATGAATTGCACGTCAGCACACGGTGGGGATTTTTTCTTAGTTGATCCTGTCCAAACCCTCTTGTGCAATAGATGGATCTTGTTCAATGCATTGAAGCCTCCTGGTTGCTTGCAATCGCAAAAAGGAAGACATGACTGAGTTTGACGATTGCAGTCACGGCACATCCAATATGTATCTGCCAGGGTGCGCCTATTACGTCTCACCCTCAGATTTCTCGACGAAAACCTCTTTTTTGTCTCAATCGTCGTCCTGTCAAATGACTTTTCCTTATTCTTCTAATTTACCTCATGTTCAACCTGTGCGCGAAGTGGCATTCAGGGAATACGGATTAGAGCGCAGCAAATGGCAGTATAGGGGCAGTTATGCTCCTTATTACTCAGCTGAAGAGGTGATGCACAGAGACTTTCTGCAGCCTGCGAACAGGAGGACGGAAATGTTGTTCAAAACGGACCCTGTCTGCGGCCACCACGGACCGTCTCCCGCCGCCTCCAACTTCTACAGCTCGGTGGGGAGGAACGGCATCCTGCCGCAAGGCTTCGACCAGTTTTACGAGACAGCCCCCGGACCCCCGTACCAGCAGCACTCCGAGAGCGAGGGGGACGCGGAGAAGGGCGACTTGAAAGCCCAGAACAGCACTTGCAGTAAAACACCTTCCAGCCAGGAGAAGAAAGTGACACCAGCAAACAGCGCCGATTCCCCTTCTGGTGAGGCTGTTGCAGAGAAGAGCAACAGTTCAGGTAGGTATCAGTAGTAAATTGGGGGCAAGAGTACAAGGCCAACACTTTGTCAAGCCGCATTTTATGTGCAATTTTATAAGCATCCAAAGGATTTTATATATCCTATAAGATTTCCTTTACCGTTGTAAAGCGTGTTTACGATAGGAAACCAATTTAGGTGGGCTTAAGGTATTCTTGGAAGAGGATATTAATTGTTATTAAATTGTTGATTCATCGGGGGGAGACGGAGAGATTTCACAGGTAGTGCTCAGAGCTGCCTTCGGTTTAGAGCTTAAGATCTTCGTTTGTTTGGGGCGGGGGATGTGTGGAGAGGAGTTTGAGAAACTTGGAATTTTTCCAGCCCATTTAAATATCTCTCTGTATTGCTCGAAGAGCTCTCTTTTAAGGAGAAGTTGGGAAATATTAGCTTTTCTTGCTAAGTCACCCGGAGATTATAAGCGTCAGGAATATTGTTTGAAGTGCTAGAGGGCTGCTTTGCAGGCAATGGGATATTATCAAAGTCTCTGATCAAACCCTAGATGAGCATGTTCGTAGCAACAGCGTGAATCAGTTTCTTCTCTCTTGAATTTCAGCAATTCCCCAGCGATCGAGGAAAAAGAGGTGCCCCTATACCAAATATCAGATAAGAGAACTGGAACGGGAATTTTTCTTCAACGTGTACATAAACAAAGAGAAGAGACTGCAGCTGTCCAGAATGCTCAACCTCACTGACCGGCAAGTTAAAATCTGGTTCCAGAACCGAAGGATGAAAGAAAAGAAACTGAACAGAGATCGTCTCCAATATTTCACAGGGAATCCCTTGTTTTGAAAAACAGAACAAAACAAAAAGCAAAAAAAAAAAAAAAAAAAAAAAAGGAAAAAGGAAAAGAAAAGAAAAAATAATATAAAAAAAAAAGGCAAGAGAACAGGAAGAAAGAAGAAAAACAAAGAAAACGTCGGTCTCTCTGACCTACCATCTGAATGCAAAAGTTAATTTGTTTACTTGACACATCCACCCTGCGGAACTCAAAGTTTCATTTTCACGTGCAACTCCCCACACTGAATGGCCACTGGAGATTTCGGGGCTTGGCGGAGCAGATTCCTGATAAGGGGAAACTAGGGTAAATCCAACTGTCCACTCTCGAGTGTTTTTCGCCAAAGGTGCTTTTTTTTCCCTCTCCCACAGTGCCAGCAATGGACCTGCAGTGTGTCTGGTAGTTGTTGCTTACAATTCATTGAGTTCGGGGGGGGCTCTGTTGTTGCTTTGAGCTAGGATAACACTTTCCTCCCTTTAAGTGAATGCGGTTTATTTAAGAGATGGTAAATGTACGCTCGCTATATATAAAATATATATATATATGTTTCTATTGTCATCCAAAAGCATGGGCCACTGTCTTTTTCATGTGAATAAATGGTTTCTAGTAAAGTTAAGGTTATAACTTCCGTGCACTGTATGGATTTCCATCTCCGAAGGATCCTAGCGTTTTCCGGGCTAGAGCCAAGTTCAGTTAAATAATAATGTGAGGAAGCCTACCCGGGTTTTTTAAAAAGCATTTTAATTAAGGAATAGTTCAGATGGCTAACTCTCCTTTGTAGGTATGCGTACCTTCCCCGTTCGCTGTGAGACAGAGCCAACATGGCTGTCTGCAGACCATCACTTCTGATGGTGCTACCATTACTGTAAACAACGAAAAAGGCTTTTCGTTTAACTGGTCAGGCTCCGAATAAGCCCAGAATCCCCAACGTCAATGACTGTTTACTTGTTAGTGAAGAGCAAGGCAGAAAGACTGAGGGCTCCAAGCGAGTCAGACAAGAGGGAGCTATAAACAATTGGCACTAGTTGGGAGGAAAAAAAAAAAAAAAAAAAAAGAAAATTAAATTAAAAAAAAAAAAAAAAAGGAAAAAGAAAAACCCACCGTAAACCAAAACCACAAACCACCCCCAGCACTTTTGGGAGCAGAGGGGTGGTTCTAAACGTGCTTGCCGGGCAGGGCGAGCGGAGCGCGGCGCTGGCGGAGCGGGGCTGAGCGCGCTGCCGTTCGCGGCGGGCCCCGCCGGGGGCCGGCACCCGGAGGAGATCCGCTCCGCTCCTCGCCGCTTTATCTTGCGTGACCTGGCTGGGCTGTTTACAAAACCTTGAACTGTCTAGACAACACCATAAAACCCGAGGTTCTAAACAGCTTAATTGGGTTATATTATACACCTTCTGGTGGGCGAAAAAGAGATTTCCGCAATGTGCAATAAAGGCGACGAGTGAGAAAAGAATTTGGCTTTTTTGAATAGGACGAGGTGGCTCTCGCTACTCTCGCAGGCAGGGAAGGCAAAAGTGCCAACTAAGTCACGAAAAAACGGAGAATTCAAAAAATAGAGAAATAGAAGAGGAGGGAGGCATGACTAAAAAAAAAAAAATTTAAAACACTTTAGCAAGAAAAACATAAGTGTATGCCTTTGAACTTCCAAAATGTCAAGGTCATCACCTTTAACCTTTCTGAATAATTAGGCGCCTTAAGGTTCCTCTGTTATTTTCAACCACCACCCACTCTCTCTCTGTCTCACTCTCTCCCTCCCTCCCTCGCTCTCTCTCACACACACGCACAGCCACACACACACTTTTTACCGCATAGCTGGCCATATTAGCAAATGCATCATAACGCAAAGAAAATCCCGGCTGGGTCGAGGTGAGCTCTCGGCGTCGTGCAGTGAGCGTGCCCTGCCCCAGTCCCTGCCAGCTGGAGCACAGGGGGCTCCTCACCTCCCTCTCTTTCTCTTCCGCGCCCTGGGAATTCGACCCCCCAAAATTTCTTTTTTTCTTTTTCTTTTTTTCTTTTTTTTTTCTTTTTTTTTTTTTTTTTTTTTTTAGCTCATAAGAAAAAGAGAGGTTTGTTTAGGAAAAAAATAGTAGGAAATGTCTCGTAATTTAGGCACAAAGACGATATTTCTATGCGGTCTCCCCACAAAGCCCATTAATTAGAAATGCGCGAAGTCGCGGGGAATTCCTCACGGCATTTTGCCTGACCTTATAGCCAAATTCTCGCGTGTCTCCCGATCCTTAATCCACAGGGCGAGAACGAGCCGTTTGGTTTTCTGTTCCCTGCAGTGCTTTGACAGTCTATCTCAGCCTATTAATGCGCCTTCAAAATGCCAAGACACCGCAAAAGCGGGCCGCGGAAACCGAGACACCCCAGCACTAATCTTGCATAAATGCTCAATGATAGCGGTGTTAAGTTTCTATTAAAAAGGAAAGGAAGAAGCCCATGACTGGGAAGGAATTGAGCGGAGGAGAAAGACCGGGAGAGGAGGAAATTCCCGGTGTCTGGCGGGCAGCGGCCACAGGAGGGCGCGCCCAGGCGCTGCAATGCCGCAGCCTCTGCTGCTCCACTCTCTTTCCCCCCTAATAATAATTCCACTGCTAATAAAATATCTAATATATAAGTAACGATAAGATTTCAGGGCCTTCCAAATGAGAAAATAAAGCATCAAAAAGATTTATTAAACAAATAACCCATAACCGTGACGTGCTGGAGAAATATGCCACTTTAAAAGAATTTTTTTTTTGGTCGTAATCTTTTATAATGCATCCGAGCTTTAAAAAAAATCCCATAATTTTAAGAAAGGAAAAAAGTCAAACCCCAAAGATATTCAGAATTCGTTCCCTAGAACGAAAATCTATCTACTCGTTTAAGGACAGCCTTAACGCTGGTGGAACAAAAGTAATATAAAAAACATACATTTCCACAATTTATCTTTGATTCTTACTCGCGGATTTTCTTAGATAAACCTCTCGGTACAGAAAACATAATGTTAAAAACGTATTTTATTTAAAGGCGAGATTAACATTAGCTCTTGAGTGTGCTTATTTTTAAAAGAAAGACAGAGAGACTAAAGAGAAAAGATATTTTTAATATCCTAACATCACCTTTCCAAGGCATTGCTGAATGAAGTCCCTCTCTTTAAAAGTGCTATGGAGATCTATTAAAATGAAAGTAGAGCTTACAGAATTAAAGTCATTCTTATGAATTTCTTGGACGTTCTCCAGCGACCGAGCATGTTCTGTCTTTCTGAGATTTTTTTGTTTTGTTTTAAGATTTTTTTTTCCTTCCAGTATGGACTTCTGGTCAGAACCTCAGGAAAGAAAGGGTTTCGCTGCTTTCTGCTTATTTGCAGAATTCATCGAAATCTATTTCATGTTGGCTTTGCCATATTCCGCATTTTTTAGAGCCCAGTCTCTCGCGAACGCATTTGTTGGCACTTTGTCTGCTGGATTGTTGGTGTGTGGTTTATTTTTCTTTTTCTTTTTTTCTTTTTTTTTTTTTTTCCTTTTTAGAAGTTCATTGTTAACACTTTCCTAGAAATAGCTTTTCCGGCGGTAATAAAACGGCATTGTACAATCCAAAATCCTTGGGATCCCTGACGCCAGAGGTAGCCCTTGCAGGCAGAGCCGTATCCCGGAGGAAAATGCCCTGGTCTCTCGGTGGACCTACACTTTCCTAGGGGGAAATGTTTAGCGAAGTTTTGGTGTTTGTTTTTCTTGGCATGAGGGGGCTCCTTGCGAGAGCCCGCACCAGCCCCGAGCCCATCAGGCTTCATACGAGGCGCTTCAACCCTCGCAATTACAGTGAGGCCGAAGTCAGAGAATGTGAACGGGTGATGGGAACCTGGGTGCGCTGTTAATTTTGGAAAATTATATCTATACAAAAGAACATGGAAATGACGCTTTCTTCCTTTTTTTTATTGAACCACTGTGTAAATGTGATGATTCTGTGCGAGTCTGTAACCTCTTCTATTTTTCCTTTTTACCCTTTTCTCAGTTAAATTCCTCTAGGTAGAAAAGATTGTGAGCTATTTCCAAATGTCTTTGGGCTTGTCCTTTACATAGAACGAAAAGGGCATTTGCTTATTTTCTGATTAAAATATAAATGCGGCAGAAATCCGCCGAAAGACAAATATGCAGAACAAATACCGAGGCTGAAGGCGGAACTGGCCACCAATATACACGCTAAAATCTCATCACACTCAGGCACCTTTGTGTGCACAAAAATATGGAAATTCAATAGGAAAAGGGCTGGGGTTTAGGGCGAAGCTGAGCGTACGGTCAGCGCTAGTGTGAAATCCTTACGCTCAGAATTAACACCTTTGAAGAAAAGATCAGCGTGCTATTTTATTTTATAGGATTTCATATTTAGGAAAAAGCATAAAGTCACCAGTATGTCGTGTCTGTCCCCTTACCTCGGTCAAAAATATCTAGAGAATCTGAGCCCAGACGCCGACTCTTTCTATGAAAATACGGCACAGAGAAATCTGGGCAACTTGACAGTTGCTTTATTAAAAGAAGAAAGATCACAATATCGTACCCAATTTTCTTTTTCTTAAATAAAACTATTCTTCAATGTCCCTGCGATTTAACAGCGTGGCATAAAATATACAGTCAGCGCGTTTAAAGACACCCTAAATAAAATGGTGAAATCAAGTAAATCAAAGGAAATTTACTAAAAGCTTCCGGGGTTCCAGCCTATTTTAAAAATAAGACATTTCTCGCAATACCTTTGTTACTGAAGGCATCTGCAAAATATCTGGCTTCTTCCGTACCCCTCCCATCCCCCTCACATAATGGGACACAAACACAGCAAATTGCAACTATGAGAATGCTCGGCACAGCCGAGACAAAAACATAATCATATCACCAGTAATAAGGTTCAGGGAGATAAGGCAGTGAAAATTAAGCCCTGCTGCCACGTCTGGTAACCTCCAGTTTTTAGCCCTGACATTTGCTAGAGGAGAAAACTGTAATGTCCACCTATGCTTTATTACAAACAGTAATTTACATCTGCATGGACCCATTGGTTGGGGCATTTTTTCACCCTCGTTCTAAAAAATATGGGGCTCTGAGAGCAAAACCTTTATATTAATGTAGATTGTATATCTCATTTATTGCACAATATTGATTTATTTATTAATGTTAATTACTTTATTCCATTTTAATATGATTTAAAACAATAGTGACATTAAATGCCCAGAGCCTAAGTCCCCAGTTCCCCAATGGCTCTCGCATGTTTATTCAACTTCTATTTACATCAAACTTAAACTTTCTACTGTTCATTTTCAATAAAAAATTGCTGCCCGTTTTTTAAATCCCTCATGATTTACCGTGAGCGAAGGGTCTTATGGAGCCGTGTGCCAGTCCTGAACGCAATATTTAAATTACTATAATCACAACAGTCATCTGAGTTTCCGTGTAGTGACATGCATGAAATTAATATTTTCAATTACAAAAAATCAAAGAGCCCTCATGTCTAATCAGGAGCCCAGAATTCAGCTCCTCCAGCAGCAGCAGCAGCAGCAGCAGCAACAGCAGCAGCAGCAGCAGCGAGGCCGGCGTGGAAAGCAGCTCAGCATTTGCTTATTGTTTTAACTTTACTGTTGGGCGAAACCCGCCGCAAACCTCTGGGCTGATACTTTCAGCCGGGATATTTCTGGGACCCCTTTTCTTACAGTGTAAATAAAGATTATGAAAGAACCATTTGATGGGCATAAAATTCCTGATTAGATTTAATAGTCAAGTCTTAAACTGCGTCAAGAAAAATAGTATTTTGTTTCTTTAAACTCTGTGGGTTGTCCAGGCTGTTGTTGAAGAGGAGGAAATTGCTAGAAGGCGAGGAGGGGGGGGACGCGGCGCTCGGAGGGAGCGTCGTGGGCTCCGCCGCGGCTTCTCCCCGGCGCAGGCGAGTCTTAGCCATGGCTCTGATCATGATCTTACGTGGCCACCGCGCCCGCCGCTCGGCTCAGCCCGCGGCGCCGGCCAAGCGTGCCCGGGGCGGGCAGGGGCTGCGCCAGGCGCAGGGGATGCTGCCGAAACAGCCTGCGAGCAGCGAATATTACGAAGGTAATATTTAAACTCTCCGGCAACCCAGGAGCTGGAGACCGCAGCTATAAAAGACACTGGCTCTTAACCTGACAATGATGTTGTATTTGAACAGCTGCGATAAGGTTTTAAAAGGTCTGTCTCATTGCCACCACCGCGAAATTTTAAATAGGGTTATTGTTTCCAGCGGTCTAAAGTGTACGGTAAAGTACAAAAACATCCAAATGCCAGGAAACAGAGGAAAATTCAAACCACGCTGGTGGAAAACGCATGTTTGTAAGTGTGCGAAAGACGCATTTAAATTTTTTAAAATTCTTTCACGTGCTGCCTGCTCTTGGGGATCTGAAAGGGTGTTTTGATGGTAGAAAGGCCCAAAATAAACAGGCGAACGAGTCCCAAACAAAAATTATCAACAAGTTCACTTTGTGTGGATGAGGGTCCTTGACAACATTAGTCCCAGATAAGAAATACCCCAGTTTGAAAAAAAAAAAAAAAAAAAAAAAAAAGAAAAAAGAAAAGAAAAAGAAAAGAGAAAGTAAAACGATAAAGAGTAATAAACAGTTTCTACCGCCACTATTTAAAATGTAGTAGCTGCGGGTGCAAATACGGCTAAAGAGTGGGAGGAAAAACAATAAAACACGTTTAAAATGTTGGGACGGAAAACTCTGATCTGCCATGTAGACAGTTACTGTTGCCTTCTGTTGGTTGCTTTCTTTGCTGTTTGTCTGCTTTATGATACAGATGCATTCATCATTCTTATAAAAAAAAGACAGAAAAAGTTGCTTAAAGGAGTTAAAGGAGTTGCAGTGAGGCTATGAGTTTCTGCATGCGTTTTTGACGAGTAACTCTACAGAAGGAGAAATTTCCTTTTTGATGATTTCGGTTTGCAGGGCAAGAGAAAAACCCACTTTTTTTTTTCTTTTCCTTTTTTTTTTTTCCTTTTTCTTTTTCTTTTTTTTTTTTTTTTTTTTCCCAGGCGATCGGGAGAGAGCATTGTAAAATAATTTTAGGAATGTGGCTTCCCTATAAAATTCGAGTTATGACAAAAGTCCACCTTTTAATATTTGACGATTTGTGTTAAAACAAAAATTGACCTTCTCGGTTAGCAGCTAGGAAAAAAATCAATAGTATAATTTTCAATAATTCATAACGCGAACGCCATTATGCTAAATCTTAACTATTAATCTTATCCTTTACAAAGTCTCGATTGATTTGTTAATAAAATATCTTCCCGTGCGCGGCAACAGAGGGTATAACTCTTGAAAAAGCTTCAGAAGCAAGAAAATTACCGAGTAGCCCGAGAATGTAGATGAGGGTTTTATTGATCGCCCCTGATTCTCCTTAATACGCATTAATAAATCCCGCAACCTTTTGTCCCCGCACTTGTCAGCGGCGGGGCTTTTACAGGAGCCATGGCGGGCGGGCGCGGTTCCGCTCCGCGCCGGGGGTTCCGCGGCCGGCCGGGCGGGCGCGGAGGTTGCGCGGCCGGCGGCGCAGCGCGGGGGGGCGCGGTGCGGGCCGGTGCCGCAGCGCGGGGGCGCGGCGCGGTGCGGTGCCGGCGCGGCGGCGCAGGGGGCGCTGTTGACCGCGGCGGGGCGCGGCGGGGCGGCGCGGCGGGGCGCGTCAGCGGCGGGGCGGCGGCGCGCGGGGCGGCGGGCGCTGCCATTGGCCCGCCTGTCATGTGGTCGCGCGGAGGCATCCGCAATTACACGGGAATGTTTTCCTAGAGATGTCAGCCTACAAAGGACACAATCTCTCTTCCTCAAATTCCGCCCCAAAATGTCCTTTCCCAACAGCTCTCCTGCCGCTAATACTTTTTTAGTAGATTCTCTCATCAGTGCGTGCAGGAGTGACAGTTTCTACTCCAACAGCGCCAGCATGTATATGCCACCTAGCACAGACATTGGGACGTATGGGATGCAAACCTGTGGACTCCTTCCGTCTCTGGCTAAGAGAGAAGTTAATCACCAAAATATGGGTATGAATGTACATCCTTATATACCTCAAGTAGACACTTGGACAGACCCGAACAGATCTTGTCGAATAGAGCAACCTGTTACACAGCAGGTCCCCACTTGTTCCTTCACTACAAATATTAAAGAAGAAAGCAATTGCTGCATGTATTCCGATAAGAGATCCAAACTCATTTCTGCAGACGTCCCTTCCTACCAGAGGCTGGTGTCTGAATCATGCCCCATTGAGAACCCCGAGGTTCCTGTCCCAGGATATTTTAGACTGAGCCAGACCTACGCCACTGGGAAAACCCAAGAGTACAATAATAGCCCTGAAACGAGTTCAACTGTAATGTTACAGTTAAACCCTCGCGGCAGCTCCAAACCGCAGATATCTGCTCAACTTCAGCTGGAAAAGAAAATGAATGAAAACCCGAACAACCAAGACAGCACCGCTAAAGTCTCTCAAGTGGAAAGTCCCGAGCCCAAGTCCACGTTGCAAGAGGAGCGGAGCTGTCTGCCCGAAGGCTCCGTGTCCAGCCCAGAAGTCCAGGAGAAGGAGAGTAAAGGTCTGTATTACCGAGTTTAAGCCGTGCCGTGGTGTAACTCCAACACGCCAGCACCATAAAGCACGCTCGAATATACTAACGAGCATCACAGCCATCACATTTAATGCTAAGGAGTATCGGGCTGCAGGTGCTGTCTCTCTGAAGATTTTGGCAGGCAAAAATGCTACACAAAATGGTCCAAAGATTTTCCGTAGAGTTCTGCCTCTCCCGTGCACGCAGACAGCCTCTGTGATGCGGGGAATATAGCCGTGTGCTCCGTAATGCGCTGCAGCAGCCAAAAGCAGCCCCATACCTCTAAAAAAAGCGGGTCTGGAGGTTGTAAAATACGAGCAGCTCAACTTTTCTCTCGTAGTATTTCGCCTTTTTTTTTTTTTTTCCACTGAGCCTTACTGCGGTTTGATTGCATTTAAAGTTAATTACGATCCTCTTAAAATAGGTGAGGAATAGGTGCTACCAGACTGGGTAAAGTTGGAAAGAAATGCACAATGAAAGCAGCAGCCCGCTATCTGCCTGGTCCAAGGGTGGAATATTTCAATGTGGTGCTTTAGATAACCTTGGCTTGGTCTCCAAAAGTGCACCAGTATTTTGAAATGTTTTTGAAACCTGAAAGTGGTGGCACTCTGATTTTATTTTCCCTTTTAAAGTGCACTAACGCCTTTCTTTCGAACGGCGTGTATCGAAGAATCCCAAAACGAGAAATTTTCTGCTATCAAAATGTACTTTGCAACCTCTAGGTCAATTTTTACCCTCTGTGTGCATTGAGAATTTCTTTATCTCAATTATGTTTAGTAGTACAGGTCTAGCTTCATGTGGGGGAGATTTCTTTCTGGTGGGGAAAAGAAAACCCAAAAGGAAAATGAAAAAAAAAATCCAAGACAGGGGGTCGTAATTTCTTGTATATCATTTTGCCTGGGAAATGTCTATATCTGTTTATAGGTGTGCTTGCGTGATTCAGCTGATGTGTGTGGGGATGCTGCTTCAGAATACAGTGCGAGACTATTTTGTAATTGGAATATTTCCGTGGCAATTGTCGTGGGAGCCCGAGTCGGCCATGGCGAGGCTAGACCCGTTAAGATGTGTCCATGGGGCGGACGGCAGGTTAAATATTGTTGAAATGTTAAACGCCGGCCGAAAACTTGAGAGACCCTTACTGGCAGGAGCAGGAGAGCGGGGTGGCCGCAGGGCAGGGTGCCGGGCTGGGGACAGGCGAGCCCAGCCTGGCAGCAGGTCCCCTGCCTGAGCCCACACCTCAGCCGGGCGCTGGTTAATGCCCACATCCACCATATCTGCCAGACGCTGCAGAGGAGGGGTCATGGCCAAGGGTACACTCTAACAGTCTGAGGTATTTTTGATTTTTTTTTTCTTCTTCTTTGATTTTGATAGAGGAAATCAAGTCTGATACTCCAACAAGCAATTGGTTAACTGCAAAGAGTGGCAGAAAGAAGAGGTGTCCTTATACTAAACACCAAACACTGGAATTAGAGAAAGAGTTCTTATTCAATATGTATCTCACTCGAGAGCGCCGTCTAGAGATCAGTAAGAGCGTAAACCTCACTGACAGGCAGGTCAAGATTTGGTTTCAAAACCGCAGAATGAAGCTCAAGAAGATGAGCAGGGAGAACCGAATCCGGGAACTGACCGCTAATCTGACCTTCTCTTAAACCCTAACCCCGGGGGGGGGCACCAGTGAGGAATGGGCACAGCACCACCACTTGATAAAGGCAGGAGAGACTCTGGCAAAACCCGGCATTTTCCAGTTTTGTTTTGTTTTGTTTTGTTTTCTGATAGAATGTGACTCTTCGTCCTTCTTTTAGCGCTGCAAGTGAATATGTATTACTATGATGAGTATATATAAAACCTAGCACGTGTAATTTATTTTTGTTCTCATCGTAATGCAGGGTAACTATTATTGAATATTATCATTTGGTCTTAACTTATTGGAACTGTCGAACATCCAAGCAATGTGACTTTTTCATGTTTTTACTAACAAAATGGTATTTATGTGGGGCTGTTACACGGGCCATAACATTTTGAGTACATTCAATACTTTCAGAAAAAGAGTGGGGGGAAACTGTGGGGGCGGGGGGAAAAAGAAGCACATTATAATGTAACTATCCTCTCAAATGAACTTAGAGATTGTCCTTCGTAAAATGGAATATTTCCTTCTTCTCCATTGTAGACATTTCCTTGTGGTGCATATGTGGAATAGTAGTCGTTCAGCAGCAAATTGTCCTTCTTGTGCATGTTCTGTTTGCATGTATAATGCAATAAACTCTGTAAACTACTGCGGTTCCTTTGGTTTTCTACAAATGTTTGAAGCACGGATACAGGTTGGTCTCCTGATCTCTCTCTATCAGCAGCTTTTTGGACTGGTGTACCTTTTTTACCATATTCTGGTCTTTGTGTGTGTCTGCCTGGCATTCTTTCTTTCTTTTCCTCCATTTTTTCTCCCTCCCTTCCTTTCTTTTTTTTTTTTTTTTTTTTTTTCTCTACGGGGTGGGGTGGAGACTGGGCCGGAAAATGATGTGTACCCGATTAATTTATAAATGTGTCTGTAAACAACTGATTACTTGATAAAATGTTGTGTGATGTTCGCAGTCTGACAAACTGAATGCAAAAAAAAAAAAACCAACAACAAAAACAAAACAAACCAAAAAAACCCAAAAACCAAAAAACACAAACAAAAAAAAAAAAGAAAAAAAAAAAGAAAAAAAAGAGGACGGATAAAAAAAGTTGTAAAATATTATGACTTAAGTGGACATCCTCATCCAATCGACTCGTACAACTCGTAAATGGTAAGTGATAAAAATATCTTTCTACTACAAGCTGTCAGGAATATGTGTGTCATTTTATTTGATGTTCATATGTTGATTTAAAAAATATCACTCCCTGCGTGCTTACAATGTGCAGACTTTGATTTCGTGTCTTTGCTCACTAAAAATAAAAGAAGGAAAAACCAACAAAAAAACCTCCATAATGATTGCAAAGCTGGGCATAAGTAAATGTTAAGGAGCTCGGTTTTCGGTCGGCTCAACAGCTTTCAGAAGACCGTGGATGGAAAAAATATTCCCTCAAAACCTTCCCAGCATCTGGCGAGGTTGGCTTTTTTTGAGCAGAAACCCTTCCAGGCGTGCTTACAAAAGTACACCAGCCTCTTCAGACCCACTTTTGTCACCGTTTCTGTTTGCTCAGAGATCGTTTTATTTCGCGCAATTCCATTTTAGTAGCACACATCCAGCTAATGACGTTCACGACTCTTAACCCTTTCTGTACATAGCTGAAAAATAGTATTAGCAGGGCTCTGCGCTGGAAGCTGAGGAAGGGTACGTGTGCTGAGAGCGGGCGAACGCCCGTGCGAGCACATATACTCAGTAGAACTGCAAATAGCTTGCAAATGAACATGACTTCAAATTGAAGTGCAAATACTTGGGCATGCTTTCACCTTCAAACGGGTACTGCAAAAGTAGCGGCTACTGCTGGCGCTGGGAAACCAGCTTGCTCACAATCAACGCCCATTTCTCCCCTAAGCTCTTTCTAAATCAAGAAATTAAACTCAAGATAGTGCCAATATTGTGCGACTTGGTGACAGATACTGCTCATAATGCTGTTGGTGGCATTCTGTTTGCTCTTTCGTCGCTGATATTTAATTTAATCCAGCACTTCCTCATGTGCACATTTACTCAGAGGGAAGAGGCTATATATTCCTCCAACCAAGGCATCATCATTTTGGAGCTGCGAGAGCCGCAAGCACCTAGGTACTTCGTGCTTCTTCCCTTTTCGAAAACAAACATCAAAACGATGCTTTTAAAAAATCTTCCCCAATAACCCCAAACCAACAAAACAACCCCTTAAATATTGCATACATTCGCACGGCCTTTTCTTTTCCTTTAAAGGTACTCGCTACACCACCAAAGAAGTTTCGGCAGTGAGAAGTAAATAGCTGGCTCCATACCAAGAGTTAAACGTATGTAAAAATGAGGCTCACTCTAATCTGCCTGCTTTACCAATTTATATCTGTTTGAAGCGAGAGGCAATTCTTTGCCATATCACAAACCCTGCTTCTAGAAAACAATGCAATAGAAATTATAAAATGGCAGAAGAAAATGCTAAAGCCAAATGAAATGACACCAAAAAAAAAAAAAAAGAGTAAAGGAAAAGGAAAAAAATTTAAAAGAAAAAAAAAAAAAGGGGGAAAAAGGAAGAAAACAACCTAGGAGAGCAATAAATCATTAAATAAACAGGAATTTCAGTCCCTTCCTCATAACGGCCCGCGAGTAGGAAGTGTTTTCCCAGCGCTGCTGTCCGTGCCCCCGGCGGGCTGTGCTGCGGGCTCGCCACTAACTCTCTGCGTTTCCTCCAGATCCCGACACAGCCACCGTCCCTCGCCCGGGGAAGCAGGCGTGGGCAGAAGACCATGGGTAATCCACTTTTCAGTACTAACGGGGCGTCCTTTCGCTCGGGGAAGAAAAACTAGGCCGGGAGGGAAGGGTGGGGAGGGAAGGCATGCAAAAGAAAGCGAAGGGGGCAAAAAAACCCTCGCGTAGGCATTGAACGTGGCTCCCCCTGAACTAGGGGCGGAGGAGACAGCTCTGCCGGCGAGCTGGGGTCAGCGACAGCCCCGCGCCTCCGCGGCCCGGAGCCCGCCCGCCCGTGCGGCCCTGCCCGCGGCCGCGCTGGCAGCTGCGGGGCCGGGCCGCCTCCTGCGCGCTGTCTTTGCGCGCGTCCCTCCCGGGCAGCACTGGACACCTTAAAGGGGGGCTGTGTTAACGCTGTGTAGCCCCAAAGTTCCGCAGATAGAGGAGCATGTGTTCAGCCACACGTCAGTCGTGCTCGGAGACAGAGGCTTTGCTGTTTCCATCCGTCCATTTTATTAGGGACACATTAATCTATAATCAAATACACCTCATAAAATTTTTATTGAAAGGCATAAAATCATTACAGAGGTCTTCCACCTGTTTTAAAACAACACAATGGGCATCTCTTTTTAAAAGTGTATCCTTTCCAGGGAAACTTTCTGTCCGGGGGTGGGGGGAGCGGATAATAATACCCGCACATGCTCTGAAATATGGAAGTACCGCAATGTGCTTTTACTGTAACATTTTCCTGTTTTATGAGAAGTCGTTACAGTCCCAGCTTGCGATGGTTTGTTTTTACAGGCAAGAATCCCCCTTTCCCAGCGGGTTCCCTCAGCAGCTTGGAGTGTGATTAGCAAGCCAAGGCTGTTGGATTTATTTAAACACCCTGCCTCTCATTGATTAAGAAATGAATGGCAGAAATCGCTCAACGAAGGTGAAGAAATAGTCCGCACCCGCCGCGGCCGTGGGCAGCCAGCGCGGCCACGCCCGCCGCGCCCGGGCCGGCAGGACAGACAGGCGGACAGACAGGCGGGCAAGTCGGGCAGGCAGGCAGGCAGGAGAGCGGGGAGGGCCGGGCAGGACAGGCAGGCAGGAGGGCAGCGCGGGCGGGCAGGGGGCACGCCGGGCGGGCAGGGCAGGGCAGGGCCGGGCAGGGCAGGGCAGGGCGGGTGGCCCCGCGCGGTGCGGGGGCGCGGGCGGTGCGGAGCGCTGTGCGGGGCCGCTGTTGATGATGATTTTTTTTTTAATCACAGCAGCCCCAGTTTAGCGGATTGATTTACTCGCAGTATTGGTAAATATGATCACGTGGGCTCCACAACCAATGGTTGAGGGTTGCAGTCTGCAAAATACTACGATTGTTCTCCGGGAGGGTATCATATACAGTTAACAGTGTAACCTTTTATATGACTAAGAGGGGAGCCTAAAATGTCGTCTAGTGGCACCATAAGTAACTATTATGTCGATTCTCTCATAGGCCATGAAAGCGAAGAAGTTTATGGGAGTAGATTCGTCCAGGGAGGTCACAGTGCGACCTCCAGGCCATCAGGTGTTGCAGAGAGTTCAGATTTTTCCTCTTGTAGCTTTGCACCAAAATCCACCGTGTTTTCCACCTCCTGGTCCACTGTTCACCATCAGCCGTCTGCGGCAATGACCGGGATCTACCACCCCTACATGCACCAGCCCCACTTAGGGGCAGCCGACGCTGGCCGCTACGTGCGCTCCTGGATCGAGCCCTTCCCGGGCTTCCCGGGCGGCGGCGGCGGCGGCGGCAGCGGCAGCGGAGGCAGCAGCAGCGGCGGCTCCGCGTCCAGCTCCGGCTCCTCCAACGGGCGCCACTATGGGATAAAGCCGGAGACGGGAGCAGCCACCTCCTCGTCTTCCTCCTCCTCTTCCTCCTCCTCCAAAAGGACTGAATGCTCCTCGTCTCGGGAGTCCCAGGGGATCGGTGTGCCCGAGTACACGTGCAGCTCCTTCCTCCAGGAGTCCCGGGAGAAAGCGCCTGCCGGCAGCTCCAAGGACCCCGCCGCCTGCAGCCACAACCCCAGCCCGAGCAGCGATCTGAAAGAGGAGAAGCAGCAGCAACTTGACCCGAGTAAGTAAAAAAAAACCCAAAAAACCTCAAAAAAACCCAAAAAAAGGAAGAAAGAAAGACAAGAAAAAGAAAATAAAAGAAAAAGACAATCAAAACAAAATGGGGAGTTGGGGAAATAGAGAGGAATAGTGGCAGAGAGAGAGAGGGAGAAAAAGAAAGAAAGAAAAAAGGAGAGGAGGAGAGAAGGAAGGAAGGAAAGTAAGAAAGGAAGCAAGCAAGGAAGGAAGGAAGGAAGAAAGAAAGCGAGAGAGAGAGAAAGAAAGAAAGAAATTGCCCCTTTGATTTATTGCCGAAACCTGTAAGGCTCGAATGTGCAAAACTGATAGTTTTACTAACCTATAAAAACGTCTAGACGCCTACCCCAGCGCAAGCAGCAACAAGCACCCATAAAAGACTCCACATAACCACCTACCATCAAGACATCATTTGTACAGTAAACAGACTGGGGCATTAAGGCTTTTATGATAATTCCTCCAAAGTTGTGAAAACAGTCCATCCTTCGTTAAATTAATTTAACGACCTTTCTCTCCCCCCCCCCTCCCCGTTCCCTATATACCTCCCTTCTTCCAGATAACCCTGCAGCAAACTGGATCCACGCTCGTTCAACGAGGAAAAAGCGTTGTCCCTACACAAAGTATCAAACTCTGGAACTGGAAAAGGAATTTCTGTTTAACATGTACCTCACCCGAGACCGCCGTTACGAAGTAGCTAGGATTTTAAACCTCACAGAGAGACAGGTCAAAATCTGGTTTCAGAACAGAAGAATGAAAATGAAAAAGATGAACAAGGAGAAAGGCAATAAAGGAGACTAACGCTGGGGTGGAAACGTAGTTGGAGACTATTGATTTAGTTTTGAGTTTGGATTTTTATCGGGGGAGTGTGGGGTTTTGGTTGTTGAGGCTTTTTTTCTTTTTTTGGTTTTGGGTTGTGGCTGCTTGTTTTTGTTTGGTTGTGTGGGGGTTTTGGGGGGTTTGGTTGTGGTTTGGTTTGTCCTTTTTTTTTTTTTTGTTAGTTTGGTTTTATTCTTTCTCTGCACCCTTAGCCCCCCCATAAGTTCCTCCTCCTCCTGCGCCACTTCACCCCAGGGATTTTAAATCAATCGCGCTTTTTTTTTTTTTCCTTTTCTCTTTTTCCTTTTTTTTTTTTTTTTTTTTTCCTTGGTAGAAGTGAAACGTGGTCTGTGTCAGGTATTTCCGGAAATTTTGTCTTGCTCGACAACGTGTTTTTCAGTCTCTTGATACTCCCCTCCTCCTTCCCAGACCATTTAGATGACAATATTGTGAGTGCACGTTAGCTTTGGGAACTCTATCTGATGTTAAATGTTTGACATGTTTCTTAAAAGTGATGTAGACTAGATAGTTATTTTGCCAAAATAAAGGTAAGGAAATTAATTATAATTACGGTAATAAAATACATATTAAATTACAGCCGCTTAAATCAATGGGGGTTGCTGTGCTGTCCACGACCTACTAAGAGGAAATCTTTCCCCAAACTTCTGCTTTCTAGGTCTGAATCCTTCGCAATAGATGCCACAGAGAGGCCACGAGCTGCTTCCCCCCCCTTTAGTGCACTGTTAGGAGCTGTCTCACCCTCGGAGCCGCTCGCCATAGGCCTAGCCCTGCCGGTGCCCCGGCAGCTGCCGTCCCTGCCCGCGGTGCTGTTGTATTCATTAACCGCTCCGTGTCTCCAGCCACGGACCTGTTGTAATTGTTGTCACTTATTACACAATAAAGTCTGCCGTGACCGAACGACAGCGCTGCGGTGAGAGCAGAAATCTGTGCGCCCCTCGCGATGCGCCCCGCGCCGCCCGCCCTGCCGCGCAGCCCCGCGCAGCCCCCGCGGGCCGGGCCGGCGGCAAAGGCCGGGGTGACGGGAAAGGCTGGGCCGAGCTGCCGGCCAGCAGCACCTCCGGCACCTTCCCCGGCCCCCTGAGCCGCAGCTGCTGCCGCAGGTCAGGCCGAGGGGCCGGCTGGGCGCGCCCGCCGCGCCGTGCGCGGGCCTCAGGTACCAGCGCTCCTACAAACAGCGGCGATCCCTCGGGCTCGGTCAGGAAATGCTTCCGCACCAGTCCGCAGGAGCCAAGGAAACACAATGATGCCTATTCGGTTAAACATGGGTTTTATTCCTGGGGTTTTTTTCCTACTGGGTCGCTTCTAACCTCTGCTTTAAGTGGGAGGCTGGAAGCTCTGGAGGGGACACGGCTGCTGCCAAACGCTCGGCTTTGTTGGCGAGAGCTCATTTAGCGACGCGCCTCATGCCTTCTGCATTTATAAACACACATGACTTTATCAAGATAATTGAGATGAAGTTCATTGTAAAAAATGCTTTGTTTAAAGAGCAACCATTAAAATGAAGGACCCGTAAATATTTACGAGCAGTTCGGTTAATTCAAGATTAAGGGGAGAGCTGAGAGACCTGGTGTTTAATGTTTTTTACCTCTGTGAATTAAAAAAAAAAAAAAAAAAAAAAAAAAGAGCAAGCAAAAGCATGCACCGCCAGGAAAAGGTGTTGCATTGCTTCCCATCCATTGTCGAGAAGATACCTATAATTCTTTTAAAACAGGAAGAACCGTGGTATAATAAAACCATTGAGATGGCTAGACGTCTGGACCTAATGAGTTTACGATATGCTATGGCACTTTTCTTTGAAAGCACCTTATTTTGATGTTTGTGTTTGTTAGGGGGGAAAAAAGGCAAAAAAATGCAGACAAACTAGGTCTTAAAACCTTGGACTATAAATTTCAGTATGTCAGCATTGGGCCAAGGCAACAGACTCAAAAAGGACCTGAAGGTCACGAAACAGAGATTTTACGAAGTCCACTTATTTGTTGAAATGTATTTTATTGGATATTCTGTTGCAATGAATCCTATGATGCCAGCCTCAATATTTTCGCAAATACCCATGGCGGGGGGGTGGGGGGTGGGGTGTGTGTGATCTGTAACAACGCATAAACAATATCCTTGTACATAAACTGCATTGTGTTGATCCCAGCAGAGGCTGTTAAGAAATTTTCACCAAGCCCACACCATCTTTTAATATTTTATATCAAGCAGATTGACACATTTAACCTCGTATATATTTTTTCTTTTGTTTACCTGCGTGCATTTATTTCAAAATGGCAGAAAGAAAACCAAACATCTCGATCGATGAAACGTTGTTCATCTATGGAAATTACTTTTAGTGTCAAACAGAATAATTCAATTCCTACCCGTTGGTTGTGTTAATATATGTTTTCACATATGCACAGTCTCGTGCACACGCATTATACCGAATAATTCACAGGCATGTGTGATGAAGGAGGGGGTGAACAAAGATTCATCTTTACTTTTGTTTACATAAATCAATCCATAAATACATAAAAGCGCGGGCAAACAAAATAACATCTTCAATACAAAAACGTATAACTCTGAAACTACCACACATGGAGATTTCATGCTGTAATATGTGGGGAAACATGATCGAAAACGCGATAGCAGTGGTCTTCAAAGCTCAGGCGTCTTTCCTGGCTGCCATGTGTAAACGAGGCGCATTCTTTGTATGCAGTTAATTATAGCTCTGGCAAAAAAATAAAAGAGGGTCACCGAAACGTGCTAAGAGAAAATGGCACTGTAAACTTGGGGGGGGTGGGGGGGGGGGGGAAGGAGGGAAAAAAAAAACAGAGAAAAGGAAGAAAAAGGAAGAAAAAAGAAGGAACCCAAGCCCAAACCAGGAAGCAAAGGAAGAGTCGGTCGCACTGGCCCCGCGGTGCTCCGCAGTTCGCGTTCCTGGCGAGCGGCGGGGCCGCGGGCAGCGCGGGCAGCGCGGGCAGCGCGGAGCGGGGGCGCCGCCTGCCGCTGCCGCAGCGCACCGCCAGAGGGCGCCCGCGCTCCACCCTTGCGCGGCCGCCGCGCCCGCTCTGCGCGCCCGCGGCCCGGGCACCGCGGCTCGGCCTCGGCACCGCAGCCCCGCGGGCACGGACGGGCTGCCCGCGGAACCGACGCACGGGAGGAGGGGCGAGGGTGTCTGGCGCGGATGCGGGAAGCAGCCACTGCCCCTCTGTGCCCCTCCGCAGGATGAGGCTCTGTCTCTATGCTGCCGCTCAGCCCCTGCCAGGCCCGGCCTCCTGCCTTCCTGTACTCTCTGGCGAAGGGCTTTAGCTGCTGTCTGTTCGTGTGCGTGTGCGTGTGCGTGTGCCCGGGCCTTTCCCGCCTTTCCCGCCTTTCCTTGGGCTGCACGGGGGTCCCTAAGCCTCCCCGAGTTCCTAAAGGCTGGGCCCGGGGCCGCCTTTAGGGGCCCCTGCCCGGGCAAGGCTGTCCTTGCGGGCACAGGGCCCGTTGGGGTGCTCACATGCGGGGCAGCCGGGCTGGTCAGCGAGACAAAGCGAGTTAATCGGCCTGGAGGCGGGGGGGTGGTGGAAGAACGGGGTGTGATGGGGAAGGAGCCTGAGATGCCTTTTATGTAACCACAAGGATTTTTTTCTCAATTCGCATCAGACGGTCACACGTGGCTCTGGCTGGGCCTGTATTATATTTCACCTACATTTTTCGTCTCTCTCCAAAATAGGGCGGACTCGAACTCCTGAGGGTTTCTCTCCAAAAATCTGATTCCCACTGCAGGACGAAGCGGAAAACAGAGGACTGGAGACGACGCTTCTTGGGGCACGGGGGCCGGCGGGGGTGGCCGGCCCGGGCGGGGGCAGCGCCGAGCCTGCTGGGCAGCGCTTTTCTTCCTTCCTTCCTCCCGGAGAACAGGGCTCGTTTATTTCGGACCGAGTCCCCGAGCGATGCTAACCGTTCACCCACAGATTTTTATTTTTTCGCCCCCCTCCCTCTCTTTGCCTCGGTAATGACGTCCACCAAGGGTGAAATGATGGAAAGTATATTCATAGGCATGATTTCCATTAAGTATCAATTAACCTGGAGCCTCAGCCATGCGTGCAAGGCGTCAAGGGTAAATGTGCATCTCATTTCCCAGCGATCTGCTCGCCTGGAAGGAAATGACCCGGAGGGCCCGTTGGCAAGGGGGCCCTGCCGCTGCACGGTGCCGCCCTACGGGCACCCCACTGTCTTCGCCTGCACCCCGGAGCCCCTGCGGTGGGCATCGGCTCTCTCTGAGGGGCTCTGCCCTCGCCGGCCGGCGGTGCAGGCCGCGCTGGGGGCAGTACAGCCCCGGTGATCCGGGCGGCGTCGCCCCGGGCAGCGCGCCCGCGGTTATCGCGCGGGATCTGCGCGGCCGCCTCGCCCCTGCGCGGCGGGGGTTTCAGCGGCTCCTAGCGAGCGCACACCGGAGGGGGGAGCGGGGGTGCCGCGGCCGGGGTGGATCCGGGCAGGGCTGGGCCGAGTTTTTTTCTTGCCCGAGGAGCGGCACATGTAAACTGAAGCCAAAAGTCCCCCCTGAGCTCATGAGCGTGTGTGTGTGTGTGTGCGTGCGCGGGCTGCTGTGTGCCTAATAGGAAATAGTAAAAGCAGTGAGGCAGGTCATTTTGGGAGCGATTATAATCCAGTCCTGGTCACCACATACACGGAGAGCAGGAGCGGGGAACGCACGGGCCAGCGGCGGCGGCGGCGGCATGAGCGCGGCGTAGAGGCACCGGCGGCGGCGGCGGCGGCGGCGGCGGCGTGAGCAGCGCCCCGTGCCCCCGCCCGCCGCTGCCCCCTCCCCGATGAGCTCCTACTTTGTCAACCCGCTCTACTCCAAGTACAAGGTGGCGGCGGCCGCGGCGGCGGCGGCGGCGGGGGAAGCCATCAATTCCCCGTACTACGACTGTCACTTCGCACCCGAGGTGAGCGGCCGACACGCCGCCGCCGCCGCCGCCGCCGCCGCCGCTCTGCTCTACGGGAACGGCGCGGCCGCCGCGGGCTTCCCGCACCCCGCGCCCGGCGGGGCGGGGGGCGGCGGCGGCGCGGCCCCGGACTTTTACCACCCGGCCGGGGGGAGCCCCACGGCCGCCTACCAGCCGCCTCCTCCTCCCCCCGCTGCGCCTCCGCCTCCTGCCCCCTGCAGCGGGGTTACCTGTCACGGGGAGCCCGCTAAATTTTACGGATACGATAACTTACAGAGACAGCAGATTTTTACGACACAGCAAGAGGCCGAGCTGGTACAATATCCTGACTGTAAATCGTCCAGTGCTAATATTGGCGAGGAACCAGACCACTTAAATCAGAGCTCGTCTCCTGCTCAAATGTTTCCCTGGATGAGACCACAAGGTTGGACGCAGTCAAAAATTTGCTTCCATCTCACGTCTGAGTTTGAAACTTTCTTTTCCTCCTCCTGCTTCTTTCTCGCTGACTCTCGCTCCCTGCCTCTGTCTCCCTCACTCCCTACCTCTCTCACCGCGATTCCTATCACCGCGGTGGCTTGCGATAATAAAGAGATGCAGTGAGCAAGCAGAAACCTCTGCAGCAGGCAGCTACCGACCCAAGAGTAGCCTTTGAGACGCCTGTCGGACGCTGAGGCGCAGCTGACGCGCTCGCCTGTCTCCCGTGGCCGCTGCCTGAGCGGGAAGGGTGCGGGGTCGGGAAGGGGGTGGTGTGTAAGATGATAAAGTGACCCCGCAGCATCCTATGCAGAAGGACAGCTGAGGCGCTTCGTGCATTTACTGTCGCTGTGTTCCTCTCACTCAAGTGCAAAGCTCTAGACTCCTCTGTGCCCTCCGCTTTCTCTCCCTGCGGTTCTGTGGGGCTTTTCTCGAGGGATTCCGGGGGCACCGGAGTCCTCGCTGCCTGCCTGCGCCTTGTTTTGAACGGCCACAACAACCTCCAAACCCCTGTGTTTTTGTTTTAAACAGCAGCGCCGGGTAGGAGGAGAGGAAGACAAACATACAGTCGATTCCAGACTCTAGAGCTGGAAAAGGAGTTCCTATTTAACCCCTATCTGACCAGGAAGAGAAGGATCGAGGTGTCCCACGCACTAGGACTCACCGAGAGGCAGGTAAAGATCTGGTTTCAGAACAGGAGGATGAAATGGAAAAAAGAGAACAACAAGGACAAATTCCCCGCTTCCAGACAGGAGGGAAAGGAAGGGGAGGCCAAAAAGGAAGCACATGATCTGGAAGAAGACAGAGCTGAAGGCCAGACGAATTAATTTTTGCCCCAAATGTCTTTGTGAAAGTCAATCAAAAATAAGCAGGGCTAAAGCCCGACATCTCGGCTCATCCACACCACTACGTGATCTTGTCGTGGGACGAGTGACCCCATGTCCATCCGTTTGACATTTCCCTGCTTCGGGTGCTTCACTTGTTTGTGCTTTTATTTTGTTTATTAGTGTATCCAGAACAATCTCTAGATTTAACATTTCCTCTACTTATTTTTTCGAATTTGATACAGAGTTTCTAGCAATAAATTTCTAATGATATACATATATATATATATATTTGCAATCTTAAAAGACGGTGATTGTGGGAAACGACATAAACTTCCTAATAATAAATATTAATAAGTAAAACATTTAACAATGCTTTATTAATCAAGACAAGTGCACTTGTACTATTTTAATTCTTGTTTTTATCTTATGTTGAATAAATTAAATTAATAATCTGGAAGAAAATATCATAGGAATATATTTAACCTTCTTCTATAATATTTGATTAAAATAAACTGAATTTATTCAATTATAAAATGTATTGGCCTCTCTATATTCCTTTAGTAATCTACTCCTCAAGGAACCTTCTGAGTCTCCCCCATCTCTCCTCCGATGCTGGGTGTTTCTGCGGGGTCTGGGATTGGCACATTGTGTAGAAAACCTGCTTTTTGCTCCCTGCCCAGAGCGCTGCGGTGCCGCGGTCCAAGCAGCGGCCAGCGGGGACCGCAGCCTCACCTGCGAGCGGAGCGCAGGCGGCGGGCCGGCCCCGGTGTGTGCCGGGGCCCTGCTCCTGTTCCTGCCCCGGTGTGTGCCGGGGCCCTGCTCCTGTTCCTGCCCCGGTGTGTGCTCCCGCCTGCTCCTGCCCCGGTGTGTGCCCGGGCCTTGGTCTCCCCTGCTCCTGCCCCGGTTTGTGCCCGGGCCCTGCTCCCGCCTGCTCCTGCCCCGGTGTGTGCCCGGGCCCTGCTCCCGCCTGCTGCTGCTCCTGCCCCGGTGTGTGCCCGGGCCCTGCTCCCGCCTGTTCCTGCCCCGGTGTGTGCCCGGGCCCTGCTCCCGCCTGCTCCTGCTCGGTCCCGGTGTGTACCCGGGCCCTGCTCCCGCCTGCTCCTACTCCTGCCCCGGTGTGTGCCCGGGCCTTGGTCTCCCCTGCTCCTACCCCGGTGTGTGCCCGGGCCCTGCTCCCGCCTGCTCCTGTTCCTGCCCCGGTCTGTGCCCGGGCCCTGCTCTCCCCTGTTCCTGCCCCGGTGTGTGCCCGGGCCCTGCTCTCCCCTGTTCCTGCCCCGGTTTGTGCCCGGGCCCTGCTCTCCCCTATTCCTGCCGCACCCCGGGCTGCGGGCCGGCCGTGCGGGAGAGCGCTGCCGCAACCACGGCCCTGCCCTATGGAGCCGTTTGCTGTCAGCCCGGCTGCAGGGAGAGCCCGGAGAGCGTTCCGGCCCCACGCCATCCCCAAGGGCTGCTCCAAGCAAACCACGGCCAAAACGGGCCCAGCCTCCCCGGAGGATGGCTGACAAGCAGAGAAATACGAAGCTTTTGCGACCTTGCGTGGGGGTTTCTAGAGGGCTGTAATTCTTAGGAGTCCCAAACCATGCGTAGACCGAGAGAAAGATGTTTCTGCCCCTAAATATTATCATATGATGCGTTTCCCAGCGGAGGCCGCAGCTGAGGATAGAGCCTGCCTCACGGTTCCCGCAACCACGGGAGGAAAGGTCCGCTCTGATTAACAAAACAATCTAATTTCTCTCTGCCCTCCCTCCTCTTGCTCCCGTTCCCGGCAGGGTCCCTCAGAGCGCGGTATCAAACAGGACGGCCGAAAGCAGTCCTTTTTAGGAGTAGCAGGCAGAGGGTCGAGGGATGAGGTATAAATCTCTACCAAGATTTTTGCGTCATTTTTTTCCCTACCGGCTGACGCTCCCCTGAGTAATGGCTCCGTGAAGGAAATCGAATGGACGCGCCAGAAACTGCGACAAACACGATATATAATTCTATTTTCTGCCCAGAAACGAGGGTGATTCCGACGAGGCCGGGGCTGAGCCGAGGCCTTGCTCGGAAAATCCCAGCCCGGTTCCCGAGGCGGTGCCGCCCGCCGCTCTGCCCGCCCGCCGCTGGGCCCTTCTCTCGCAGCCACCGCTCCGCTCCGGGAACGCACCCGGCGCGCCGGGAACCGCCGTCCACGGGGATGGGACCTGTGGGGCGGGTTTGGTTCATTTCGTTTCCCTTCCTCTTCCCCGCTCCCCACCACCGAGGCAGGCACGTTTCCACTGCTGCAAAGCGCCAGCTCTGGAGGGAGGCACGAGCGAACGGAGCTATTGTTCTCGGTTTTATTTTAATCGCCTAGTTGGCTTAAGGTTGTAAACAAGGGGAAGCTGCAACAAAGCAGTGAAATAAACATTTTTGCTGCATGGATTTGCATAAATACACCGGCATCCGTAGTGTCAAGGGAGGATGTGGGGCTGGTAGATGCGCGTTTAAAGTAACCCGCAAAACCCGCAAAACCCTCTGGCTTTTCAAAGCACTGCTCGTGCTAGTGGCACCGACATATTTGGTCTGCGGGCAGGAAAAGCCTCTCGCTTTTGCTGCGCTGGCGGCGGAGGCTGGACTCAACACGGTTCCGGCGGCCCTGCTGCAGGAAAGCCGTGCCGGTGCCGCCCGCTGCCAACCCGGGCTGCCCGCACGTCGAGGACCTTCACACACCAGCGGAGCTCTCCTTAGGCTGGTGTTTGTCCGGAAAAGAGCTGCTGCGGTAGTTGTTTTTAATTATCAGACAAAGAATAAAATTAAAATATTCCTGAAGAAGTTTCCGTTGCGTTGCTCTCCTAGGACCGACTGGGAACGCAGCCACGTAGGCAAAAACTGACTTCCCTGAGTCCTCAGAATTAGCCAAGGCCTAGTGGTAACTGGAATCGCCTCTGTCTTACTCATTAAGAATAACAAAACATCGCTATAGTTGTTAAGGCATTTACCCTCATAGCCTGGCATCTGTATCTCTCCCTCGGTTTTACTTGGAAACTTGCTAAGAAAAAAGATAACGGAGTCAGGAATTGACCCAGGCGGCCACCGAGTCCCCTGTAAAACCAGAGCCATCGGACTTTTGGCCAGGAAAAGCCGTAGCTGCACGGGTTGCGGCGGGAGAGGCGGCGAGAGGCCGCCTGAGACGGGCGCGGAGTGGATGTACCGCGCCTTTGGTTTCCGCGGAATTTCTCCGTTCCCTTGAGGAGCAGCTCAGCGCGGCCGTGAGTGCCGCAGAGACACCACGAGAGTTGCCATGGCCTCCGCCGAGGCAATATTCAAAGGTGTGCAACTGCCTGAAGCAGCGTGTTAAAAAGATCCAGCCTCGATCCTACATCTTTAGGCGTGTTTACTTTTGTTAGCAGTTACAACCAGCACGGAGGTCACGGATTGAGGGCTCTGGCTATTCCCTGAAACAAAACTTGAGCAAGAAACATCCACACTACTCCGTCTCCGAGCCGAGTATTCCTAGTGGACACAGGCCCATTTGATTTTTTTTTTAGAATACTTTCTAGGAATTGGATTTTCCCTGTAGGTGCCCCGGGAAGGTTTTATCGGGGGCGGAGGCAGCCTGCCCTGGGCGCGGTGACAGTGCCCGGCGCAACCTGCGGGAACCGCACACTGCGGGGTGGGGAAGAGCCTCGGAACATTTTTATGTCGGCGACGGCTTCCGCTTCAGTAGTGGGCGCTAAAGCAGATGTGGTTTCTTTTAGTGCCCGGCGGAGCGGTGGGGAGGGGTGGGAGAAGAGGGTGGGGATGCGGGTTAAGCCCCCTTTCGTTTGGCAAGAAACGGATCCTTCGGTACAGTGCCCTGCCCCTCTTTATGCGGTTCCGCGACCGCTTGCCCCTCTCTCCGCGGCCCGCGCGGATCTCCCGCGCCCCGGCCGTGCTCGTGGGGCTCCGCTACCGCGCCCGTGGCGCGCAGGCCGAGGGCAGGCGGGACCGAAGCCTCAGTAAAAGCGCAGCGCGCAGGCGAAAGAAACATGGCGCTGGGAAGCAGTATGTGCAAAATCCGCAAGGAATTGCAGTAAATTCCTTTTTGTTTGAAGAAAATTTACAACTTGGTAATAGACCTTTTTATGACCTATTTGGGCTTGTCATTGGCTGCGGCTGGTCATGTGCAGGCAGCGAGCGCTTTCATGGCCTTTTCCTGATTTCCCTGGCGAATTTCCCCCCGCATTCTGCCTTCAGAGAGCCTCAGCCCCTCTTTTTCTAACCTTTGTCTAGGCTGAGGTGTATGGCAGTCGCCCTCATATTTGTGCCCCGCTCCCCCAAACCCGCGGCCGGTCCCGCCGCCGCCGCACTGACGCTTCCCCGGCCCCGCGCCGCCTCCTCTCCCGCGCCCACGGAGGGATGCGCGGAGACCCGCGCCCGCCGCCGCGCCGCCCGCAGCCCCTCGCTCTTCTCCCACCGTTCGATGCCCCCGCTGCCGCTATCTCCTCCGGCACACGGATTGCTACACGGGTGCAAAATGGATTACAGCGACCCTCCCGGGCTTCTCCGCAGGCGGGCAATGCCGCGAACTGGTAAGCACTGAGTTCCCCTCGGGCTGCTGGCCGGTACTCCGCGATATGCGGCACGGCACCGGCTCCGCTGTCCTCCCGTCCCTCTTCATCACCTGTCCCTCGAAAACCCTTCTTCTTCCATTTAGTATTGCTATTACTATTATTACCGCTATGATTGCTGTTGTTGTTGTTGCTATTGTAATTGTCGCTGGTGTTATTATTACTAATAGTGGCTGTGGGCATGCCGCACAGTGAGAGCGGCTGTTGCGCGCCGTCTCTCGCGGAAAACACGCCGCGGGCCGCGATGTCTGGGTGTTCCGCGGTGAGGGGCGGAAGGCTGGGGCGCAGTGCGCGCAGGCAGTGCCTCTCCTGCCGGTGGGGTTTCTCCCCATATAAGGCCCTCTGCTTTTGGGATAGTTTTTCGCCCTGCCAGTCTGAAGCATGCTGTGGTGATGCTGTAGTTTGTTTCCCCCATGGCGGAAGGGCAGTCGAGTAACTTTAAAGCCTAACAGGTGTTTTCGCAGGAGAACCGGGGTCAGAGCTCCCGCGGGGGCGGAGGGCGCGGGGCGGCTCCGCCGAGCCGGTCGAGCCGGGGGCTGTGCCCGGGGCCAGTCCCGGGAGCCCTCGCCTGCCCCGCAGGGACTTTTTGTAGCATCCTTGTCCCGCTGCAGCGCGGAGCCAGGGCTGCGGCTCCGAGCTGCTCGGTGGGCGGCACACGGGCCGGGCTCGGCTGCCGGAACGCGGGGGCGGCTGCGCGGAGACACGGCCAGGAGGGCACGGCCGCAGTACGGTACTACCCACGTGCAAATCATCGAGGGCTAGATGGAGGACAAACTCTCGGAAATAAACCCAACAACAAATCCTTGGGTTTATTTTAAAATGTGTCGAGGAGATAGAATAGTTAACTATTCCTGCGTTACCCATATATGTATATGCATCCATATTCACCTTACCTATATTCATACATATATATGGTATCCACACATCCATTTCTCTCTGTAGAACACATATTCTTTGGGACTACGTTGTTGTGAACGTATATATGCTTTACTCATTCCATCTTCATTTTCAAACTGCTAGTGCACGGTGGAAAAGCCGTCGTTTGGTATTTAGCGTTCACATCGATGCTCGGTGGCTGCAGTGCACCGTGCTGTTGCACTGCAGGAATTTACCCACTCGCCATTTACCCCGAAAGCAGCCAGTTAATCAACGGCAAAGCAGAATGCCCGACTACACAATACACGGTGAGGGTGGAAAGGTGCCAGTCCTGCCCCGAGTACATATTTTGAACCCACAGAAGAAATTGTTCTTTAATCCACCCCCGAGCACGCCGCAGCCTCTGAGCCCGAGCCCCGCTGCAGTCAGCGATAAGATCCCTGTCCCCCACGCTCTGCCTGTTTGCACGAGCCGGCCGCCCTGCGCTCCTGCAGGACTTGGGGATTATTTGGGACGAGTCGTTTTCAACATAGCAACAGTCTTCAAGAGTAACGTGGAAAATATGCGCTGCGTTAGGTTTCACTCTCAGAATCCCTCCTAGGTGACACAGTAATTATGGCTACTTGACTATAAATCTCTCCAAAAACTTCGGAAAATCTCGTCCTTGAGTTGTTTTGAAATTATTCGTAGCCTGGGGAAAAAGAAAAAAAACAAAAGCAGGATGTTCTAACGAATTCTAATGTGTATGTGTGTGTCTGCGGGTCCATCTGCTGACACATACGGATATACACATGCATTTATGATTCCACTGGTTCATGTGGGAATTCAGCTTTTTTCTAAATGGCTTCCTTCCTGGCTTGCTTTTGCTCTTATTCTTTTCCTTATCAGATGTATGTATGTATGTATGTATTTATTTATTTATTTATTATTAACATTCAAGTACACATGGGTCTGTTCATGTTGTTAAACATACCTATGGAATTGTAAGTACTCATAGCAAATAAATACGCATTTATATATATTATGACACATATATATTTATATGTACATGTTTATATATATATGGCACATATGAGGACTGTATTTTTATATCTATTTATACACCTCTAAAACATGGTATGAGTATAGATGTGTTGGTGTGCTGAAATTTTTGGAGTACAAGATTCACAGTCAAATGTCTTGCACTTGCTTCTTTTCCTGATGTGTTTAACAGAATTTTACTCTTTTTTTTTTCTTTTCTTTCCTTTTTTTTTTTTTTTTTTTTGTGTGTGTGTGTGTGTGTGTGTGTGTGTGTGTGTGTGTGTGTGTTGAAAGGAAACAGCCGATCCCCAGTGCACCCTTTACTGACGCACGGGCAGTATAAAAACACCATCATCACAAAGCAGCTGGCAGGAAGCGGCAGCCCCCTGTCCCTGACAGTGCCGGGGTACCGCTGGCACCCGCTGCCATTCGGGAAGCCAGGTTGGCTCCCGCTAAGCTGCTGCAGGTTGCATGGAAGAGAAGTGCAGCCTCTGTTCCCCCAGCCTGGCAGGGCTTTGGTGCAAGGAAGGGGATGCGTTGTGAACTGCGGGCCCGGGAAACCCGATAAGACTAGGCGAAGATAGGCATGTTGGTTTTGCGTTCTCAAGAACTGAAAATCCCGTCGATTCATTTTCTCGTTCCCCCCAAAAATATGATTCCCACAGGGTGTTTTATGTGCGCTTGGGACAGAAAAAGAAACCCGAACAAAGACGGTATTTCACCCCTCGGTTGGCAGGCAGCTGTTAAAGGTATTTACTGCTCTACTGCAGTGCGGCACTCAATGCTGCTGGAGCGGGAGAGGAAAAAACAGGAAGTGAAAGGAAAAGATGAGGCGCAATAAACATTGCAGCAGGTCGTGGAGGCCGGGCGGGGCGCGGAGGAAGGGTCTCTGCGAGAGACAAGAGGCAATAAAACTGCATTCAGCGGCAGCAGGCTCTGCCCGAGCCCAGCGCTCGCCTCCCATCACCCGCGGGGGAGGGTGCGGCGGGCAGGGGAGGCGGCCCGCAGCGCCTGCCCAGCGCCCCACGCCCGGAGCCATCCGAGCTGGAGCCTGCCGGAGTGCAACGAGGGGCGGCGGGGGTTCCCTCAGCCGCCCGCCTGGCCTGGCTCCGCCGCATCTGTCCGCGTGTGGGCGCACGCCCCGACGGAGCGGGACGCGGTCACCTGCCCGCGGCTCCCCCTCAGGGCCGCCGGGCCGGGCCGCGGAGCGACCGCCGGGGGCGCGACAGGCCCCGGCCGCAGCCACCAGCCCTTCTGTCTCACGGCCTCTTCCAGGAGAAGGCGCTGTAGGACAAGCCTGGCCGCTCTCCCCTCCGCGGGGCGAGGGGCCCACCGCCCGCCGCCGGCCCCGGGACCCGTACCCTGCCGCCCGCCTGCCCGCGGCAGAGGCCCGCCGGCGGCCGGGGGACACGGGCGGGGCTCCACCGCCTTCCTCGGGCGCCTCAAGCCGCGACCCGGTTGTCCCACTCCCTCCAGCGCCGCGATTTCCCGTCTCACCCGGGTCCGCAGACCCCGGCGCGCCCTCGCTCTCCCTGCCTGACCCGCGGTGCCGCAGGGCTCCCCCCGTGTGCCCCGCTGCCCTCCCGGTCACCAGCCCGCGCTTTGATGTCGGGCACCCGCCTCTTCCCTCCCCGTTCCTTTGATGCGGGTGCCAGAGCACCCTCCTTCCCGCCGGCTCCCTTCCCGCGGGCACAGCCCCCGGCCCCCGCACACCCTCCCTTGCCTCCTGCAAGCCGGGGCCCGGCAGAGCTCCCTGCCTCCGCCTCACCTGTTGCCTGCAGGCTTCACCTTCCCCAGCCGTGCCCGGACACGACCCTGGCGGCACCCACCCCCACGGGCCGTGCCTACCCCGGCGGGACGCTCCCACGGCCCACGGCCTCCCCTCCCTGCCCCGCACTCCTCGCCCTCTTCCCCCGCGGACCCGAGGTGTCGCCGCCGCTGCCCCCGTTTGATGTTGAGGCGCGGCTCGACGCCGCCCTGCCCGCTCCGGGCCTCCGCTGCCGCCGGATCTGCCTGCGGGCGTGGGGTGCTGCAGGCAGGGAACTTTGCATGCCCACATCCTGCTCTGCGAGGGCATGGGCGACGAGGTGACTCTTGAAAAGTCGGGGTTATGATAAAAGCGAAGGGGCAAAATGCGTTGGACGCTATCAAGGTGCTTAGTAGGTCTTCAAAGTCAGAGATGGAGCCTGTAATTTTCTGGCAGTGTGGTCCTCGGGGTAGGATGCCAGTCGTCATGTCTGTCAAGTCGCACTGAGAGCGATGGCGGCATGCACATGTGATTCTATTCCCCCAGCCTCTTTATCACAATTACCAGAGGGAAACCGATTGTTACTGTGTTGTGTCATCACACCTCTTATCTGTCTCCAGATCATCAGCCCCAAATATGAAAACTTGCATAAAACCCTAGAGAATGAACTGGCCAGAGCTTCAAAGTCAAATTTCATATCTGCATTTTAGAATAGGAAATGTGAAAATCGTTCTAATTCCCACTTCAAAAATCTCATGGCTAGAATTACTCAGTTACTGAAACATTTGTCTTGTCCTTAACTGAGAGGGAGCTGTATCTCAATCATCAACTCCTCACTATCTCACAGCCTCATCTTTCACAGCCCCATGTCCTGGACACGTGTGTCTGAAGCACATGCCCAGCCCGGGCCACCCCATTTGCCAGGGGCTGTCACTTCTGCAGCCTGGCTGCCATGCCACCTGCCTGTCCATGGCTCCTCTCCTCCTGCACATTCCAGGCAGTCTCTCATCTCCAAACTGTGGCCTTCTCTTGCCCACGAGACAGGCCAAGAGAGCTGAGGCGATCACAGACACTGAGGGAGGGATGTGATGCTCGCAGTACTGCACAGGGCCTGGAGCCCTCCCATGGCTGCCTGGGGCCTGACCTGTGCCATACCCAGCACTCAGTGCCAGGCCTGGGGCAAACACACTTGACTCTGCATCCTACTTCTTGTCCCAAACTATTTTCCCCACATTTTATTGCACTTTCTCATTACACCCTACCCCTCCTGTCCCAGCACACAGCCTTTTCTTGCCCCTCTCCAGGTGTGGCCGCTTTGGCTCCCTGCAGCTGCTTGCTGCTGAAGCCCTTCTTCCAGAAGCCAGTGAGGGTGATGTGTTTGGGGAGGAGGGCAGCTGGAGGCCACCACAAAGCCTGATCCAGGGCCCACTGTGGCCAGGCCCAGGTGCGTGAGCAGGGCTCAGGGAGCTTCAGGGAACTTGTCCCTCTGCCTGCCCAGGACTGGGAGCACAGGCCATGCACAAGCTGACAGAGACCCTGCAGTCAGCCCCATGCAAGACAGCCCACTGCTCTTTCTGGGATGGCTGGCTGGAGCCCCTGAGCCCGATAAAGCTTCTCAGACCATGCACTGTGTCTGAAATGCCACCTTGGGCACTGTCCCTGCCAGCTGTCCTGGGCAGGGGAGGGGGAAAGGGCTCTTCCACAGCTTAGGGCACTAAAAAACCACGAAGGCAATGCCGTGTAAGTAAGGGCTTGCAAAGAGCAAGAAAAATAGTGGAATGCAAAGCCACTCTGGATCATAAAGAAGGAGCAGGGAAGAACCTCGGGATGCCTCTTGTTGTCTGAAGGAAGAGGAATAGTTCAGCTGTGACTGGAGCCATCTAAAAAATATAGCGAGAGCTGAGCTGATCCTTTTGGGTGACTTCATAAGAAGTAAGACCAGACTCTAGTGTTAAGTAGGCACCACTCAGTTGGTGCCACCACCCAGCAGGGAATTGCATTTTGCTCGTTTTTCAGAGCTGAGCCCCCGGGCGGAGGCGCACTCTCACCCCCGGACCGGGCGAGCGGCCGTGTCCCCTCTGCAGGCGGCCGGTCCCCGCCGGGGCTGACACAGCTCCCCGCCCTCTGGCGAAGGCACGAACCCTTCCTGGGATGCGCCAGGAGCTGCTGGCCGCTCCGACGTCTCCATCTTAGCCATGATAGATTGGGAGCTGATGCCCGAGTTTCTTCATGCTGTGTGACTGCCAGGGACATTTGACTTCCTGTGCTCGGGCTCCTTGAAATTCTCATTTGCGAACTCACACCCTGCTCCCTTCACACCAGGGCTCTTTTATTGCTTTATAACCGTCCTTAAACTTCCAGTCCTCAAAGATCTCATTGTGGCAGGCTTCACACTTTCTCCCTTTCCGAAGCCCTGTGCACTCACTGTTGGCAGCAGTTTGGTCACTTACAAAGGTCCCTCGGGTGCCCGGCGAACCTGCAGCCCCTGGCACAGCTCTCCCAAGTTTTGAGATGAATGACTCAAAGCCGTTTTCAGGGGAGCCTCATCAGAATGCCATAAACACCCAGGGAAGGGAAAAAGGTTCCATCTTTCTGTTGGTTTGGGTTTTTTTGTCGTTGTTGCTGTTTTGGTGGGATTTTTTTTTCTGTCCTCCTAAAGATGTGCTTCCTTGTACCCCAAGAGCTATAAAGAAAGGTTTGAACGGGTACCCACAGAAAACACGCCCGGCTCCTTTCCCAAGAGCACTTTGGGAGCGCTAAGTCCCCTTTGCAGCTTTTCCTAAAACACGCTCCTCAAAAAAGGCCGGCATAACGCCGCGCAGCTGAGCTTCCACCCATCCCCGCTATTTCGACCCGGTCCCGTTTTATAGGACAGATTCAGAGAACCTTTATTTAGCGAATAAAAGTTTAAAGCTGAAGGTTATTTATGGTTCCACAGAGATAAGTCCTGAGTGGCTATTTAGAAGCACGTGATTCCAATAAACTTTGTTTTATGGCTTGAGAGTTGACAAGCCAAAATATAATTCCCACCATAAATTAGTTTAAGAGCATACAAGTGCAGATGCTTTCGTTCCTGGAAGCAGTAATCGGGAAAGTGTTAGCAGGGAACCGTCGGCGGAATGCGACCGCGCAGGCACCTCTGCTCCCGGGTCCCCCAGGCCGCGGGGGGAGCGCACAGTAAGTCCGCTATCCGCCTCCCTCCGCCGCCGCGCTCGGGCTCCCGGCCCCGGGCACTCGCCGGCAGTGGGGCGGCAGCGCTGCCCGCCCGGCGCGGCTCCGGGGGGAACGGGCAGGTACCCTCAGGTGGTGCGGCTGCGCCGGGGCCAGCCGGCTGCGCTCTGGCTGAGATTTCCGAATTTAATGGCATTTCTTAAATGGAGATAAGCTTCTTTTTTTTTTCCTTTTTTTTTTTTCTTTTCTTTTTTTTTTTTTTAATAAAAAACATTTATTTTAATAAAAGGAAAGGCTTCGTAAGGGGGTGCTTAGTGCCAAAATGCTGATAATTAATCCACTCTCCTCGCAGGTTATGAATGTTACCTAGAGTGGGCAGAACTTAAAACAACAACAAGAAAAAAAAGAAATAATTAAATTAACAAGAAAGGTCTTGGAAAGCTCTATGCAGTGAAGTATTGATACGGAGGCAATTGCTCTGTGTTTAATACAATAACTCGCCAAGATATCATAGGAAGGCAATACAGGAGATGAAAAATCGCTTACAGAAAAGAACCCCCCAGTAGTATTTACTTTTAAATATATGACGAGTTTCAGGAGAATTAGACTAGACGTGTGGGTTTGTTTCTCTTATGTGATCTTTGAATAGATTTAATAAAATATTTGAAGGAATGTTGAAGTCAAATCTATCCTTCTATAATGCAAACAAAGGCGCATGTCTCGTGGTTACTGAGAGGTTAATTAGGTGATCCTAAAAGAGAACTATTTTGGAGTAATCCGATATTTATTTATTTATTCTGATAAAATTATAGGTCTTTCTGTGTTTAGCACGGATATAATGCTGCACGGCGTATTTTGTGGGTGATGGTTTGGCAAAGGTGATCTGAATGTGACTGGATTCCCACAGAACAAAAAAAAAAAAAACAAAGGCCTTTGTTATTCTTTTCCATTAGTGAAAGAAGGAGGTCTGGCTCTTCATTTCTTTAGAAATTATCCCGTATAAAATTTAGACTATGAATATTAAAAGTGAAAGATCACACCCCAGGCACAGGGAAAGCGTGTATTCATAAAAAACTGCCTGAACGCAACGTGGTCCTCATTTGGAAGGGGCTTCCATCCCACCACTCCTCTGCTTGCAGGATTTACCACCAGCTCCTCTCTGCCTTCATCTATCAAACGTGGTTTGTAATTGTTCTCCAGAAATATCACCCGTATGTGGAATACAACAGTAACAAACGTTTTTATTGCAACAGGTTCTGCAGCATGGAAGAACATCCACAGTAAGTAACCTTTTATTTCTCGTAGTTTATGTTATTCGAAAATCCTGGTTCTTCCCTCCAGACCTAAAAAACCCGCAAACTATGATTCCTGATGGATAATTCTTCCTTCTCCTCCTCCACCACCCCTCCCCCCCAAAAAAAAGAAAGAAAAAAGAAAAAAAGAGAAAGTACTATGTCAGCATGGGAAGGTTCTTGTGGAGTCAGTTTGTGGTACCATGTCATAATCCTGGCTAGCATTAAAAGCAGAGGTGCAGTCTCCTGGGGGTTTATTACAGGGCTGTACAGGTGTCGTCCTGCTTTTAAGCACTCCAAAGCAATTAGCAGCGTTTCCATTTTAACTCGGCGGGACTGTACAGCGCCTCCCTGTGCAGAATCCAGACGGATCACGTTGTATCCCAGCACCTCATAACCTTGGCTACTCCCACTCTTTTCTGCAGACGGGATGGATCCCAAGCAGAGCTGTGCCTGCTTTCTGCTGTTCCCCTCGTTTGGCACAGACGGGTGGCTGGGTGAAAGAGGCGGCAGGGGCTGGGGGCGGTCAGCGCTGGCGAGCCGGGGCAGCCCAGCTGCAGCCCGGTTCTGCGGGCAGTAGAGCTGATCTGCTGGTGCGAGAGGTCTCGGGGCAAGGGAGACTCTAACGTGGATTTAAATGCTGTGAAGGCACGGAATAGAATGGGTATCAGAGCTTAGCGGGGCAATCTTTTACTGTAGGGGTTTTCGCATCCCAGATGGTCCTGCCTGAGCTGCGCCAGGGGGACCGAGGGGAGGGCAGAAGATCAGTGTGCATCAGGAGCTGCTGTTGAACCTTTCTGGCCCCAGTGAGGAGCTGGGTGCATTGGTGCTGGTCCTCCAGGCTGAGACCGGCTTGTCTCTCAAAGAGGGAAAGAAAGACTGCGGTATTTGGAGATTCATTAGGTTGTACACCGCCCTTCCCGTTTCTGCCAGCCCGGCTCTGACCCGGAGCATGTGAAGGAGAGGAGTGTTTGCGTGTGTGTTTGTTTGCGTTTCCCCGCTTCCTCTCCCTGTTTCCTGATAAATAATCTATTTTCCCTGTGTGTGCCAAGCTTCTCCCGGTCCTTTTGTCTTCCATTGCAATATTGGTTTTCGAGTCCTATAAATACGAGCTAAAGAATCGCCTTCAGCGTTGCAATTTTAATTGTGTTCCATAGGTAACTTTCCTTCCCCCATAGCTCAGTCCTGTGCTACGTAGACGCCCTTGGCATTTTATTACAGGGTCGGCCCTAAATGTATGGATTACTTGTTTTCTGCCAACGTACATTTAGCATACTGATTATGAACCAGAATACAAAAAGCCTGATAGATCAAAAGTATTTTGTATGGGCAGTTGAACAGGAGGTGAATATATAACGCTTTTGTTCATCAATAACTCTTTGGCTTTGACCTGTCTGAGCAAGTCGTGCAATAAGGTGAAACGCAGGTCACAGCGTCTAACAAATATGAAAATGTGTAGTATTAAGCAGAACGGGGAGCTGCTGCTCCCCCAGCTCCATCGCTGCTCCCTGGGCAGCCCTAGGCGGGCTCGTCCGCTCCCGGGGGCTGCCCCAAAGGACAGCTCTCTTTGGGGGGCGGAGGGGAGTTACCCTGCCAGTTCAGCCGGGTGCTAAATAACGCCCGCGAGGGCGGGGGGGTATCCCCTCTCCCCTCAGAGAAAGGATGCGAAAGCGGGAGAGATGCTGAAAATAGCTGGGTAGGGATTTGAAGAATCCGGGGGGAGATTAAGGCTATAAAGTCGTTTTGAGGTGCACTTGCTATGGAGGAGGCACCGCCGCAGTGGTCAGAAAGCAGACGTTTGAAAATAGCATCTCCCAGCCCAGGCACTTGGGAGCTGGAGGCAGCCAAACAACCCGGTACACATCGCTCGGATAAGCGCAACACCCCCAAATCTGCCCTCCGCAGTGGTTGGATGTATCACACCCGCACCATTATTTGTCCTTATGGTGCCTGTTTTAAATAGTGGAAGGAGAAGAGGTTGACCGCAGGACAGCAGTGAGGAGCTGGGTCAGACACAATTCATGAACTTTTGTACTCCTGTGTGCCGCTGTCGACAAAGTAAAAATAATGAAACTTTGTGATATGTTTGTAAATGATTTCGGCTGACCTCTCGCCCTGCCCTTCACCATAAACGCTACGGCAGGGAAAACCTGGGAGGGTGCGAGGCTAAGGCTCGCAGGCAGATCGCGGGGATAATAGCTAGACCAGCATAATAGGATGAAGGTAAATTTGGAAACTCTCTTTTTCCCGAGAGCAACTAACTCCAGCTTTTAACCTCATCTTTTTCACCAACCGCTGTTTCTGTTGTCGGCTGTTTTGCTTCTGTTTCGATTTTTCAGAAATTCTTTTTTATTTTGGGGGAATTTCTAATTATGGAGAATCTTTTCAGATTCGTGTTAGCCTAAATATTTAAAGACTCCTAGCTAAATTACTTTAACCATTATCATTCTAAATAGCGCAATTTGACTGACCACGTCCATTTTCCATAGCGAGGACGTAAGTGGCAGAGAATTTAAAGAAAGCGGCAGGTCTTTCTGAGAATTTGGTAGGCGAAATTCGTCGCTATGAATTGGTGGAGGGTCGTAAAGCTCTATTGCAGCAATAATAACAAGCGTGAATCTTTTCTGAAATCCCACCTTCCTGCAAATCTGTATTTCAGAACTGAGTCCCAGCAGAATAGTTTGCATTCCTCAGAAGACAGTAAGAGGCTAAGAGAATTGCAGAGACCTGCTATATTGTAGATGAAAACAGAATGTTATTACGTTGTCTATATATACCCTGTAGAACCGAATTTGTGTGATATTCATATAGTCACAGATTCGATTCTAGGGGAATATATGGTCGATGCAAAAACTTCACCTTTCTGCAGATTGTTAGAAGTTAAAATACTGGCGGAATCAAGAGGCATGTGCGTGCTGAACACTCAGAAATTATAAAAGTTTTGCTGCCTCGCTCCTATTCGCTAGGTTTTAGGACGTTTCTTAAAACTTCGGTTGTCGTTCAGTCCTAACTCTCACTGACAATCTTTGAATTTAAACAGTTAAATTCACCAGAAGTTACAAAATTTCTGGGAAAAAAAAAAAAAAAGATATTCTATACCAATCAGTGAATGAGTCTTTTATAAGATACTCATAAATTAGCTAGATATGCCAGACGTTAGCAAAATTTCCCTGTCAAGGGTCCAGATCGCATCAAAATATTTACGACAGCACCAAAAGCAGCATTCGCCTCGCTGGAATGTATTTACTTGTGCTCCAGGAATGATATTGATGAATGAAGACCGAATTTATCTCATTAAAGCCGTGATATTTTTAACCTAATTAAATGACGTCTCCAGTTCAATTGATTGAACTTTAGCGGTTAAAAGTGAACTCTTTCTTGCCATCTGTACGATTTTATATACATACATGTGTAGATTTATAAATATACGTTGGCGTTTGCGTCTGTGCACGCATACGTTTGCACGCGTATATTTTGAGGCTTGAAAGTGAATGAGAAGTTACTGATTGCCTAATTTTATTCAGCAGAACTAAATTCTGGTAACTTTTGGATGACCTCTGCTAGACAAAGACAGGACAGATCTATTGTACATCATATTACCCTCTTCTTTGATGGCTTTTCTTTTCCTCGCCTGCTTATCAGTTTCTTCCCTTTTAACCCCGCTTCAGCTCATCGCTCTGTATATTCCTTTCGATTCTTTTTCTTATTTTATTTAAAGCGAGGTACCAAGCCCCGGTGGCGATCCTGGCTAGTGGCTCAGACGGCAGGGCAGCATCCCCTGGGGCTGGGGGAAGCCGGCTCAGACAAAAGGCTGTGGGCAGGGCAGCGGCCGCCGCCCCGGGGTACCCCTACACCTCCGGTACCTGGTTTGCGGGTGCGGCCCGCCGGAGAGGGGGGTCATTCGGTTAGAGGGATGTTATTGAGTGGAATCGCTGGAAATGCGGGGAAATGCGGCGGTGGGCGCCCGGCTCCCCATTGGCCGGGCCGGTCACATGCCCGCCTAACTTTATTCAGTTGACAGCAAGTAGGAGGGCTCTATGGCAGGGGAAAAAAAGACAACACGAGAAAAATTAGTATTTTCTACCTTCAGAAATTAATGGCCATGAGTTCGTATATGGTGAACTCTAAGTATGTGGATCCCAAATTTCCTCCTTGCGAGGAATATTTGCAGAATAGCTACTTAGGCGAGCAGGGGGCCGAGTACTACAGTGCCTCGCAGGGCGCTGATTTCCAGCACCAGGGACTCTACCCACGGTCAAACTACAGCGAGCAGCCCTTTAGCTGTAGCAATGCCCAGGGCTCTGCCGGGCAGCCGCGGGGTCACGGACAGGAGCAATCCGGCCCGGCGAGCCACTTCCCCGGCCCAGCAGAGCATTGTCCACCGCCTCCAATGTCCAACTCGCGAGCCTGCAGCCAGCAGCCGGCCCTCAAACCCCCAAACGGCTCCGCAGTTAAGCAGCCGGCAGTAGTTTATCCCTGGATGAAGAAAGTCCATGTTAACTCGGGTAAGGATCCTCTTCTTACTTTGCTCTTCTCCCCTGCTTCCGATCGGCCTCAGCGGCGCTCTGCCGAGTCCCTGCCAGGCTCGTGGGCGAGCTTTTTAAGCCGAGGTGGCCAATTACACTCGCCATAAATTTTTATTGCTGAGGAAATAGGCCGTTGGCCATGCGGGGCTTTGGCGTGCAGGAGAAAACTCCATTTTAGGAGCCTTCTAGAGGCTCCCAGCCTACCTAGCTGCGTGTGCCCGTAGTGCCTGCCTCAAACGAGGGGGGAAAGCAGCAGCCCGGCCATTGTAAGCAACTGGGACGAATCCAGCTCGGCCACATGCTCGCAGCTCGTAAGGTTTTCTTTTGTAAAGTCGGACCGGCAAGTCAAGATTAGCTTTGTAAAAGTTCTCCGTATTTTTTTCCCAGTGAATCCCAATTACAACGGAGGGGAACCTAAACGCTCCCGCACAGCTTACACCAGACAGCAAGTCCTAGAACTGGAAAAAGAATTTCATTTTAACAGGTACCTGACCAGGCGCCGCCGTATCGAGATAGCCCACACTTTGTGTCTCTCTGAGCGCCAGATCAAGATCTGGTTTCAGAACAGAAGAATGAAGTGGAAAAAAGATCACAAACTGCCCAACACGAAGGGCAGATCTTCTTCCTCTGGTTCAAACCCCCATTTACAAACTGGTTCCAAGGACCACCAGACTGACTTGACAACTTTGTAGAAGAGGTGAAATTTTCCATTTCATCCTTCGCTTCTGACCAGTACTGTACATAACTGACACTGCCCAAGCAGAACCTGCATGTAGCAGCTAAGGACACGAGAAACTGTCATCTTTCTGTAAGGTACTGTTGTACAAAGGAGACAAAATGACGCTACTTTGGACTTTATTTTATTTGCCTCTGCTAGCACAACCTAAAAAAGGAAAACAAAAAAAAAAAAAAAAAAAAAGGAAAGAAAGAGAGAGAGAGGGAAAAACAAACAAACAAACCATCATGCAGGCAGTGGGAATTGGGAAAATATTAAATGAGACCTTCTGTCCTTAAAAAAATAATAAATCATTGAAAATGAAACTGTCCTGTGTTTCAGTTTTGAATTCTGAAGTGAAGATTGGATGCTTTATTCTGGGATTTATACTTTTAATTGTCTTTTTATCCCATGCAATTTCGGGAGAATGCATTTTGGGCAAGTTGAGGACAGGAAATTCATAGCATAGTCTTTTATTCGAACATAAAGACTAGTAATTGTGAACTTTTTTTTTTGTGCTGCTTTACCTTTCTCGGTGTAATGAAAATTCTTGCTCATTTCCATAACGTCTCAGAAAGTGTGCATAGAAATGAAGTGAAAACGGGTTATTTTATGTTCTGGTAATGTTAGTGTATTTATTTATTTGTTGCATAGAAGAATGAAGACAAAAAGAAAAATAGTCAAACCAAAAACGAGGAAGGGGAGCTGAAATGCAGCATTTTTCTTCCCAGTCTCATGAACACATATGTAATGTTTACTTGTCTTGAACGTACACAACTTTCTTGTTCCCCCCCACCCTTGTTTTTAAATTTCCATCTTTGTGAATAGGAAAAGTGTCCCTGCTTCTTACCGTGTGCCATCCAGAGCTAACAGGCTTGAAATCTGTTTCCAAAGTCTGCTCTGTTCAGCGCTGTGCTTTAAACCATCGATACCTCATTTAAAAACGGAAAGAAAAAAAAGGAAAAAGAAAGAGGCGAGACCACAAAAAAAAAAACAACCCCACAAAAAACAACGGCAACCCAGACTGAAAAATTAATGTGATTTCTGATATAAACTGAGCCATTCAAAGCTGAAAGCTGAACACATTCTTTCAACCAGATTTTAAATTTCTTTTCTGCTAGAGAGACATAGTCTATGTGGGTTGCTGGTTTGTTTTGTTTTGGGTTTATATTGGGTTTTTATGGCTTTGGTTTGTTTAGTTTTTAGGTTTGGGTGGGTTTTTTAAGATTGGGTAGGGTTTTTTTTTTGTTTTGGTGGGGTTTTTCTGGTTTTGGTGGGGATTTTTGTTGCTTTTTTTTTTTTTTTCCTTTTTAGAACAGTGATTGCTCTTAAGCAAACCATGACACATGACTGCAATGGCTGGAAATCTCAGCAAGTTGCTTTCAGGAAAGATGAAAGGCTTGGATGGGAGCAGAGCTGGTCTAATACCCACGAATTTGTCCCTGACTGCTGGTTGCCAAAGTTTTAGTGCTCTGTAACTACCAAACCAAACCAGCTCCCTGAGCCACTTACACCTCTGCTCAGGCGGTTTTAAAGCTCAGCCCTTATCTCCTGTACCCTCAGGGCAGCCTAGGAAAGGGACCACAGAGCCAAAATTGTAACGAGGTGATCCTTTTATTAAAGAGAAAAGTGGCGAGGAAGGAAACTCAGCAAACACTGAAGGGAGGTGGAAAGAGCAGGGGGTGAGTTAACGTGCCCTTCTCCAGGCTGGATGCTTCCCACTGAGAACTCACGGCTCTCTGGGCTCGCTCGGGAAAACGCTGGCCAAAATGGGCTTGAATTAATTCGAAAATAAAAGGCGAGCTTTTCAACAAGAGTGTATTCGGCAACGTTAACTGTGGCCAGCAGTTAATTTCTGCCCTTTTCTCATCCCTTGAAGTCCGCAAAGTGTCTTTAAGACTTGGTCTTTTGTTTTAGAGCCTGGAGAAAACTCTTTGTTCTTCCTTAGGGTTAGCCCAGTTCTCAGACTTGCACATGGCAATACTTGAATATCTCCACGTCGTGATATTAAAGATGGATATTCCCGCATTATTCGCATCATTGTTTCTATGACAAAAAGCACCGAGTTCATACATAGTAAAGACGTCTTTTTTCTGACGCCTTCACGTTGAGAAGCTGAAAAGGTATTTTACTGAAGTTCGGCTAAATTGCAGGAACAGGTTCACCCAGAGGACAAATTTTCTATTCGATTAGTTGTATTTCAGCCGGGAAGAGTGACCTCTAAACCCTTAACCTTTTGGACCCAAACTACCCTTCCCTTTCTCTAGCATGGAGAGCAGCTAGCAGCAGCGCTTGAGGAGGGAATTCTTGAGCCAAGTTTTCAAGTTTTGTTACACCAGGTTCCTGCAGTAGTGGCCTTTCCTCTGCAGAGCTGCTCGAAGCCATCCTTTTGCTCTTCATACGTAGCTATTAAAATAAAGAAGAAAAAAGGGGTGTGGGGAAGTAAAATCCCTCTAGCTACTCTTGAAAATCCTCCTCCCGGACCCCCGCTGTTCTCCTAAAGTCCGATAAGTTGGCTGCGAGCAGGGCAAAAGTGTTATTCGAGAGAGAGCTACCAACTTTGGCATCTGTGGTACAGTCCTGGAAAATACTGGCCTTGGATAAGCAAATCCTTGCTTTGTGCTTCTAATCAACCGAGATGGCTCCCGAAGTTAAAGGACCAACTTCTGCTCCCAGATTTCCTTCCCCCGCCCACTGAAGTCAAACAGGCATGTAGCTGCGAGCAGAATTTGTCTCATTGTCTTTTGAAATGGTAATAACTCCAGGACGAGTGTTGGCTTCAGCAGGCACAGCTCTTACAGCCCTGTTTGCACGTCCCCTTTGAGCGGGGCTGGAGCACTGTAGGTTTCCATAGGTGTGATTGCACCCTAAGACAGGACAATATGTGAAGTGGAGGCAGAGAGTACCAAACAGAAATAGTTTCAGCTGCCATTGCTCTGAATGGTCGGGAATGTCTGTAACAGTGACCAGCAGCACCCACTGGTCGTTATCTCCCATGCTAAACGAACCTGAGTTGGTTTTTTTTCTTCTTTCAATGGTTGTAACCCTCGTCCAGAGTTATTTTTTGTATGAAGGGAAACTGATTATTTTTGTTTATCGCGGGTAAACGTTGTGCATTGGAGCCTTTGTTAAACGGTCGCATTGTCCAGCACCGCTCTCATCTCTGTTAAAGTGTGATGCTTTTTATAGACTTTGCTGATGTTTTGCTGCCATTGATTAAAGCGTTATTTATACTAACTGTCGCCTGTAGTTTTGATGTAAGCCCTCCACGTACTTCTGAAATAATAAAAGGTGTAGAGAAATAGATTCTGGTTTGTACCTTGAACAATCAGTCCTTACAAGGTGGGTCTCTCTTCTGTGAAAATGCTGGTCCCTCCCATCATTACAGTGTTAAAAGATGAGTGACTCTGCATAGCATCCTTCCAAATGTCCCTTTGAACAGGTTTGCTGTTTGCCTCAGCCATAATGGTGTGACTCTAGGCCAAGCTGGAGTCTATATTTACTTTTGGGCTACAGTTAAAAGTGCCTGTCATCCATTTGCTGCTGCTTTGCATTTAACAAGCCCTCCTAGAATGACTCGTGGATTTCTGCATGTGTGGTAGGAGGTGAGGAGCCACACCTGAAGTCACCTCGATGCCCACACAGATGTGTCTCTTTTAGGTGAGTCCTAGAAAGAATCAATTAAATAAAGAAATGGAAATTCGAAATTGCAATGCAGACAGTAGTTTTTCCTGAGCAGTAACTCTCACTTTGACAGCGGATACAAAAGAAAGATCACAAGAAAACACAACTTGGAGACTTTAAACTTTGCCATGCACCTATGGCAAGCATATTTTTATTTTTTTTTTCTTCCCAGCGTGTCTCAGACGATAACACAGCCAGGAGAAGTCGATTGCACTATTTTTGTCATAAGTGCTTGTCAGTGAGGGCTTGTCCTCTCCTGGAGCGTGGTCAAGGCACGAGTCCAAAAATCCAGTCTCTGGCTCAGGCCGGGCAGGGAGCAGGGTGCCCAGCAGAAACCATGTGCCCTTACAGCCCAAGCGTGCCCAGGGGAGGCTGGGGTTGCCTTTCCAAACACACACTCGCTAAGTTTAAATATTGAGGCACATCTTGTGATTATACTTTCTCTCTGTGCTGTTTAATGGCTCCTCCTGTTACTCCCGATACATCAATACAGTTCTGTATATTATATCACCACTAGTCGTTAAGGTAAGAATGAAGAGGAAAGGCAGAGTCAATAGCAAACCCCACTCACTGTACAGTACAGTAAATAGGGACCTCTCGGTGCACAGCCACACCGCTTCCAACGGCCATGTTTGTTAGCCCTTTCCCCTGATTCTTTTTTCCTTTTTTTTTTTTTTCCCCCTCCTTCCCCCCAAGCCTAGAGACCAAAATAATCTTGCTAGGAACAGTCATAACAGGCAGAATTTCAAAGTGCAAGGAAGATGATAAGAATAGATTTCTACAAGTCCTGACCACGTGATTTGCGAAATAATTAATTCAGCACGTCCCTTAAGAAACACGGAGTCGTCATTAATCTGCCAAGCAAAGGACTCTATCAGACTTGAAAACTGAAGAGATCCCAAGAATATAATATACAAAGGGTGCCGTCCCTCTCCCTGCACACCTAGCTCTTGGGCAGCTGCTGAAAAAGAGACGCCCGGTACGTAAATATTTTTTACTTTTATTCCTCCTTATTTAAGCCTTAATGAACTCAGCTGTCAAACACTTGACAAATAGGGCACGCTGCTTCCTGATTTCCAGCGCGGCAGCGGCCGGGAACCGGACCGGGCGCAAGCGATGACCTTTGCTTCCCAGGGAGCGGGGGAAAGGGGACGAGCGCGGAGCGCCGCGGAGCAGAGAGGCTGATGGCCACACCGCCTCCCGGAGCGGCGGCTCGGCCGCGGCTGCCTGCGCGGGGAGGCGCGGAGCGCCGCGGAGGAAACAATGCGGCTGTCAGGGCAGCGCTGCCCGGTCCCAGCGGCGGGGAAAGGCCCTCGGCTCCCTCGCAAGCGGGGTCGTAAATTTTGCCGTGGGTCTGTGACAGCGGGGCCGGAGCCGGGGCCGGGCGCGCCTTCCCCCGCCGCCCGCACAAAGGCCGGCTCCGGTTCCGGCCCCGCTGCCCCGGCCCCGCTGCCCCGGCCCCGCTGCTCCTGCCCCGCTGCCCCCGCCGCTCCTGCCCCGCTGCCCCCGCCGCTCCTGCCCCGGCCCCGCTGCCCCGGCGCGGGGCTGCAGCGGAGCCCGGCCGCATCCAGCCCCCGGAGCGGACACGCCGGCTTGCAAGTCCCCGATCAATAGCTCGGACTGGGGAAAAATAGCATTTTTGTTTTTATACAAAGCCACTCTCGATAAAGTCCATAGGATACGGGCGAGTGTGAGATTTCTCTGTGAAATCCCAGTCAGCTGGAAATGCCTCCTGCAAACAGGATATTCTTTATTATCCCTTGCTGGAGTAATTTCTAAAAACCCTAGATTGTAGCTTTTTATTGCTTCCGTTTCGGTGGCAGGACAGAGACAAAGTTTCCTATGTTATGAATTATACATTCAAACAATAACACATTAATTCAATTATTCAAAAATGACAAATGTTTATGTGCTGTGGTAGTGACTAAGGAACAGATTCGCTACTTCACGAGAACTCCTACATTTTTATCAATGAAGTTTTATATTATCCTATTGGGCCGGGAAAGAAACCAAACTCCACCAAGACACGCAGTAAAATGGACCTGAACATAAATCGCAACCCTTTCATAAGAGCGTTTATTCTCGCATATAGCCCGGGCTATTTTATCAGTTTGACAATTGCCGGAGTTGTTGTTATAAATCATCATAAGTAATTCCTGAAAGGGTGCGAGGCTGCTGGGGGGCGGGCGGAGACTGTAAATCTTTCTGTTTTATTGCTCTATGAACATATGCTCCGATTGAAGAAGTCTTAGATCCTTTACTGGAGACAAATTCGCGCAAAGCTGGAGTCCCACCAGCCAAAGGATTAACAGTTCCTTAATACTTTTTCAGTCCCCTTTACCATATCTTAATTCTGGCGTTGGTGGCAAAGGTGCTCCTTTCTTTCAGCCGTCCTCCATTTTCAAGTTAAATGTGCCTGTGTTTTCTTTTTCTTTTTCTTTTTCTTTTTCTTTTTCTTTTTCTTTTTCTTTTTCTTTTTCTTTTTCTTTTTCTTTTTCTTTTTCTTTTTCTTTTTCTTTTTCTTTTTCACTAGACTCTGAAAAGGCACCAAAGGGCTGTGAGGTTTTCTCCGAGGGGTTCCGAACTGCCCTCCAAAAAGGCATTTTCTTCTGAATCCTCTTCGTGTTCTTTGCTCGTGTCCAGCTTTTCCCCTCTCACTTTTGTGTAGGAAGCTAAAGACCTCTCCGTCATCCAAAATGTCTAAACAGCGGCCAGAATTATGTTCGGCTTTGTGTGCATGTACACAAGTATGCAGAACACGCTGTGCGTGTAGGGGTTCTGTATGTACACACAGACACGCGAGCGCGGGGGGCTCGGCAAAACTACCCAGACACAAAATATATGGCTGACTGCAAAGGATATAAAGAACCATTACCTCTTACTTGAGGCGAGATTTAAGTGCATCGTTTCGAAGAAATATAGGATTATAAATCCGAAGCCATACACAATAATTTACATTGAACTTATGTTTCCATCACTGGACTCCAATCTTTTTATAACTGGTTTGCAAAGTCAGGAAAAGCAATGTAATTTAGATAAATGTTACAATGCACTTACGGTTAGTATTGTAAGGTAATACGTTACTGTCACATCCCCATGCTTTGGATGGTAATGAAATCATAGCAGATGTTAGATTAGGTGTGGTGTATTTATAGCTACAGATATGTTACAAAAAATCAAACAGAGAAGCTAATACATATATATTTTTTTTTCCTTTTGCCTAACTGGTGTTGTTGGGGAGCTTTGTGGGCACGCATGACATATACACAGGGTTTACTCCATGCCTCTTCATACACACAGAGCAGGGAGGCAGGCTCAGGGCAGACACACACACGCACAAATGTCGTGAGGGTTTTTTCCCCCAGCGTTTATTTAGCCTCCAGACAGGGATAGTCCCGCTGCCCCGCATCTTCCCGGTCCGGAGAAGGAAAAGCAAAAAGTCGCGCACGCCAGTGGGCCCCGGCGCCTGTCCGCCAGAGCAGCGTGGCTGCGGAGCTGCCCCCGGCACAGGCTCCCGGCCGCAGCTGGTTCCAAATACCTCCTCTGTCTCCGCTGGGAATTTCTGCGCGCTGGGATCATCCCGCGGAATTCACCTTTTTCCCCTGCTCCGCCAGCCCCGCGGGGCGCGTAAGTGCGGGGGCCGCGGTGCGGAGCGGGCTGGGCTGGGCAGCGCGGGCGGGCGCGCAGGGCTCTGGGGGCCGCCTGCCAGCCCCACGGGGCCCGGCGCGGCTGCCCCGCTGCGCGGGGGCGCGGGGAGCGCGCCAGCCTCGGCCCCGGCGCGCTGCTCGGCGATCACGTGGGCCAATATGCCTGTATTTTAAGGCAGTGCCTATATTTCTGATTATAAAGGGATTTCTCCTGCTCGCCCCCAAAATTCATCAATGGCCGCACGATTTAAAACCAAAACAAAACAAGAGCCGGCCAATTGCTGTCGTTGGTTCCAGGAGGCTGATGGCTAAAGGGTTGTGTGTTGATTTTTTTTTTTTTTTAAGCCCAACAAATTCCGATTTCCACTCGCTCTCTTTTATTGGTAGTTGAGCCTAAGCCTGTTTTCGTTCTATCGGGAATTCTGGTGTATGGAAATATTTGTAAAACCGCAAGATCAGGTTTAGGAGAGTATTGTCTGCAGACAAAGGGTGAAGGATATATTCTAAGAACTGCAAGCGCAGATCCTGAAAAGTGAGGAACCCAGGTTTATGATAAATTGATACACAGGTAAGCAACTGCATGACAAAATGGGACGTTTAACCGCAGGGGCTGTATTATCTCCTTTGCTCAGAGACGGTCTGGAATTTGTTTGCAATCTCTGCCCATAGTGGCTGCAAATGTATGGAGTGGTCTCCACCTACTTGAACGTTTTAAGCTGTATCTTCTTTTTATTATGTTCTTTAAATAAAAAGTGAACTCATTTCCAAAAGCTAGGGGAATAAGTTTAACCCTATCCTTTCCCCAGTTTTCGGTGGAAGGGAATTACAAACAAGCAAACAAACGAGGGAGGTAACTTTGCTAGATGCTCCCATTGCCAAAGTGAGATTCAGCATCACGTTAATGCGTTGCCGTGGTTAGCCGGGCAGGGGGTAGCCGTGTTGATTTGCAAAGGGCGATTTAAAATAGGCTCATCGGTAATGTAGCCCCTGCATAGGATCTCTCAAATGTTCGTGCCAAGTGTCTTCCCGAACCTTTTTCCCTGGCAGCGCATTCGTGTTCCTTAGTGGCTGTTGTGTTCCTTCCGCAGTTGTTTTAGTACTGCTGTTACCAGTGTGTTCATGCCTTCGAGTTACACATGCGATTTGAAGCACGGCTTGATATTTATCTACCGAGAAGTTTCTTGCCCTGCATTTGTGTGGTTTGATCAATAAGGCGGTGGGAAGATGCCTGGGGGGGACCGGTGCCTCTCTGGGCAGACTGGGGGTCTGGAAGCGGCCACACAGCCTCCCCGCAGACACTTACAGCTCAGCTCCCGCTTGGGCTGCTGCAACTAGCCCGACTCTCCCAGGAACGCCTGTTTCTACTGACTGGTGGCTTGCCTGGAGCCCGGGTGAACTCTCGGTTGTGGCTGTTGTGAAGCCCAGCGTTGTGCTGTCGAGCAAGAGCGTGTGTAAGGTTGGAACGGACCCTGCCCTCCCCGAGTCACCCGGGCGAGTCCTCGGCGGGGGTCGGAGTGCCCCGAAGGAAATAGGGTGGGAGGCCAGGGAAGAAGGAGAAAGTTAGGGTGTTCGTTTATTTATTTATTTATTTATTTATTATTTTCTGTTGCGCGTTGCTCTGCTCGATCAGAAGTTAAAAGCACTGAACATTTTTCTTAGCTGTATGCCTCCAAGCTGCTGGCCTGCCAAGTTAGTCAGCTGAATCCAATTACTGCAAGCAGCATTTCATTTGGCTCGATGGAAGCACTCACTTATAACTTCACCTAAAATTTCAATAATACCTATATTGGTCCCACGCCTGAATAATTCTAAAGATTTCCCTGGGTTCAGCTCTGGGAACGTCTTCTCTGAGCGCTGGGAGACGAGCACAACTCCAGCGTGCCCAGACTCCTCTCTCCACAGTACAAACTTTGGGGGTTATTCCTGTGGCCATGGAAGTCTTGGTATTTGGCCACGCTCTGGCTAAATAAAGCATGTCTAGAGCTAGAAGGCTATCGCTTGTGAGGCTGAGAAGCTGCTTCAGAAAGGGATGAGAAGTCGATAATTAATTAGGCACAAAATGAAAACTTACCGTGTTAATCAACAGCGGCTAACAATGACTCGGTTTGCAATATTATGATCTCTCCGCTCAGGGGCTAAGGTGCAACCCACTTTAGGTTGCCTTCATACACCGTGTAAAGTGCTATTTCTAATGAATTCTCTTTAAAAAAAATAAAGCACTTAAAGTTGACGTACGCCCACGTGAATACATTATATAAGACGTTACCGGGACAGGCCTGGGCCAGGAACCTGAGCGAGCATCATGTGTAATCATGAAGCTCCACTTCCCTAACTCCAGTTTGCCAGCATAAATTAAGGTGATTTGGAAGGGGAATGTAGCATCCTACTGAGTTTGGTTAGGGAGAGAGAAGACTTGGTGGAAAGTTGTAAGATCTGTTGTGGTGTGAGCTATCGGAGGCGCTTCCGTTGGTTGTTCATTAAGTGGTGAGTTATTGCTATACGAGCCAAAGGTCATTTCAAAGGCTTATGGTGGCTAGATATCGTCTTTATAATGACCTAGGCTTCTTTGTGGGGGATTTTCTAGCACTCTTAAGTTCTTAAAGTCCTGAATCGACACATTGCACAGACAAAGGCAAAATACTAATTTCGAGACGCAAATGTTTGCAGCGCATTTTCAATGCTGGGACTTCTTCGCTTGTCTTTCTCTCGGTCTTATTCGGTATCTGGGGGGAGAAATGGAGAGAGACCCGCGCTAGCTTCGTTTCCGCGGAACTCCTCGCGGGCCGTGGGTGCGGGCGGCCGGAGAGGTGCTTGCGACCCTCGAAGGTGCCCGCAGCTGCCCCGCAAAGGCGCTCCCTTTCCCCGTGCGCTGGCTGGGCTGGCTGCTCGGGAAGGCAGGCATGGGTGTGCGGGGCCCGTCGGAGCGGCTGCCGCAGGCCGCCCTGCCCGGCTCCCACCCGCAACCGGAGCATTTTGCACGTTTGTTTGCTCCCCGCCTCTCTCAAAGCTCTATTAATAAATGAAGAGAAACATCTACCCTTTGTCTGGTAAAAGATCTGACGCGGACGGAAAGACACGGTGAGGGGCTGCGGACGAGATGTGCATTTATTAACAAAGTCCTAAGGAAGAAAGTCCAAAACAAAGCAGTTTCCGCTGAGAGTTATCACTTCTGTTGCAGGTCCGTGCCCACGGATTATCCAAAGGAACCTGAAGATCCTACTCACACAGTTAAAGTCAAAAATCAAGAAAAAACGTAAGTTTGGTGAGTTCTCTAAATTTCCTTTTCCATCCATCTCTCGCTTTCCCTATCGCGACAGGCCCGTCGCAGGGAGCACAGCCCGGCCCCGGCCCTGCCCCGGCCCGTGCCCGCCGAACGGGGAGAGCTGCTCGGCGGAACCCGGGCGGCGGCGGCGCCCCGTCAGATAAAGAGCGGCCCGCAGAAAGCCCCGCTGAAAGCCGCCCCTGCTCCGCGAAGTCGGGCCCGGCTGGGGAGCAGCCAAGGCCCGGACCCAGCCGCGGGGAGCGGGTGCATCCCGGGGGGCTCCATAGCTGGTTTAAGAGGCCACCGCTCCGTGTCTCGCAGGGCCCGTTCGCGCTCCCCAGAGCTCTCAGAGACGGGACATGCCCGGCTCGGGCGCAGCCCCAGCGGTGGGTGCCCGGCTGCCCTGCTTGCGGCCGGGCCCGGCGGCGGCCCCGGCGCTTTCCTTATATACAGGGCTGCCCCGGGCCGGCGGCCGGGAAACGTGCCGAGCGGGGGATTCTTTTGCCGGGCTCCCTCCTACGCGCCGGCTGCTTTGCACTTCTGAAAGTGCCGGGGCTTGGGAAGTGTTTTCCTTTTCATTCCTGGCCGGAGCGTTTACTGCCACGGCGCTAGCAGTCATAAATTTTGCTACAACCGCAATGACAGGTGCATTGATATGCACCCTGAGAGCTCCGGCTGCTTTAATAACCGCTTCGCTGGCCGCTCTCACCGCCTCTTATTTATTCGGTATCATATTAGATATCGATCCGAAGCAGAATTAAGTGTAGTGGAAGTTTTAGTAGAGAACTGCTTAATATGAAAGTGTCGGGAGGAGAGCGGCTGGCAGCGGCGGGCCGGTGTCAGCCTGGGCCAGCCGGGGACGCCGGGGCTCCCAGCTGCTCTCCGGGCACAGCCGTGAGAGGCTCGGCATCCCGCAAAAGCACTGGAACCAGTGGCAGGACAAAAAGTCCCATTATCATGTGCGACGCCTAACAGTTCAGATGAGGTTAACCTTTCTGGAGAGGAAGAAGGGAAATCTGAAACACAGACATGGATACTTTGCGGTTTCCTACCCTGGGTGCCTCCAAGCCCACCTCCCACGGCTCGGCCTCACCATTTGGATGTCACTATTTTTTTTTTTTTTTTTTCCCTGTAGGCTCTTTCTGGCCAAACCACCAAGTGTTGAGCCCTTGCTTTGGTGTTACCTATAAAAACATCACCCCGGGCCTTTTACTCGTGGAAAATCAAACCCTGGATAGGTCTCCCTCTCCCTCTTTCTCTCCCTCTCTCTCTTTTTAAGATCTAAAGATGAGCCACCAAACAGTTGAGCATTGTCCATGTGATTTATGGCCCATAGCCTCCTTTTTAGGTTCAAGCAGAGTTCACAAGCAGTTGGTATTTCAGAAAAGAAATAAGGCTTTTAACAGCTTAACAGCAATATTCTTTCTTAAGATTCTGTGTATTCTTTTGGGAACTATATTTCACAAGGCATATAAAAGCCTACGCTTAAGGCAGTGTTGTGCTAACAAAAGTCCTCAGTCCAGACCGGTCCCGAAAATGTAGAAGACAGAAGTGGGAAAAGAGAGACAGAGTTATTTGGACAAAAATACGTCCAAGACTCGTCAAGATTATTACATCGTATTAAAACTCATTTTTATTGCCACCGTCCATTTCTGCAGACTTTTAAAACAAAAATTTTCCAGGAGAGGAAAACAGTTCCCGTTCTGTCAGCTTCACAGATCATCTCAAGCTTTTGTTTAGGAAAGAAAAGGACCCCGGCGGTCTGTGACACGGGATAAACCGCCGAGAGCGGCTGTGAATCGCAGCTCGCTGAGGTTATTTTCACTTACAGAGATGTGTTTCCCGGTGAATTTTAGAGAACATATCAACGATATTTGGCGGGACCAACGGTACTTGCGAGAGAAGGAAGAGTACTCTCCTAATATTGCATAAGTATAGGCAGGAGAACTGTAATTGTCGGACATCTTTTAAAGATTTCTAGCTACTTTTCTCTGGTATATTAGTAGGCTTAAATCCTGCAGAAATACAAGGAAGTATCAAGATATGTTGATTTACAGACTTATATTGTCAGGTGAAGTATGTGCTAATTTACAAAATTACCAATAGTGTCAGAGAAAACCCCTATCCCACAAGAAAAATAGGAGCAGGGAATATTAAAAAGCCGCACCAAAACTGCAGAACATTTTCCATCTTGTACTAAGCACAGAGAAGTTTTGGGAGCAGCAAGGAGAAAGGTAACAGCACCCTGCCTCAAAACATCTGCCCTAAGGGGACCGTGCGCTTTCGGTGGGAGCAGCCTCATGTGGCAGCCGGGGGGCGGGGAGGGGAGAGCCGTAAGTTTGCAGGCCGAAAAAAGAAAAGAACCCTCTAAAAATTATCTCAAATGTCTCAGGTTCTTTCTACTGGGTACAAATAAAAGGGACGAGAAACGTTGGGTGAGGGAATTTAATTCATTACAGAATTAAAATAGGGGAGCTGACCTGCGACTTCCTTTATAGTGCAAAGTAAAGGGAGTGAATGGCGCCGGTTATACTTTAACTCTGGAGGAATCCGGGGAAAGAAGAAGGGCGGGCTTACAAAGGGGACGGGATTTTTCTGCCTCTGCCCGGCCGCAGCCCGGGCTCCATCCATCATGTCAGCCGTGCAGGGCCGTGCGCACGCGTGCCGGGCGGGGGGCGCGATGCTCTCGGCCGAAATGGGCCACTGGGTCTTTGGGGACACCACCCAGCACAGTTGTCACTGAGAGAGCTTGCCTACAACCCGATCCAGCCAAACTCGAGCGGGAATGGTCCAAAGGCAAAACAAAGCAAATAAAACATCCCCCAAAATGCTTCAAAAGGTGGCCTGTAGGATGTCCCGCCCATGTGCTCCGTTCCCCCCGCACCATGGCTCTCGGGTGGCTCTTTCCCTGCAGTGGCTCGGGTCCTTCCCTGGTGTGCTCTGCTCTCTACCTGGTGTGGCCCAGTTTACCCTGACTCCTGCCTGGTGACCCTGCTCCTCCCTTTTCGTCCCCTGGTCCTTCTTTGGGTCCCCTGCTCCTTCCTTGATGTCCCCCAGCCCTCCCCTGGATGGGAGGCCGAGGCCGAAGGTGCCGGGGTGCGGGGGGGTGCTGGGACCGGCCCGTGCCAGCCGCTACCAGCCGGTTTCCCCCTTTAAAAGTCTTTTTTTTGTGTCCCCGCTGTTTCCCTGCCCAGGTGGCTGCGAGTGGCCCGGGCCGAGGACGTGAGGCGCGGGGCGGCGGTCAATGTTATTTGAGCGGGGGCCGCGGGCCTCGGCGATCGCAGAGCAGAGGATGCAGAAAGCCGCCTACTACGACAACGCGGGGCTCTTCGGGGGCTACACCTACAGCAAGGCCGACGCCTACCCCTACGGCGCGGCCCACCAGCCCTACGGCCAGGCCGGCCTGGACGGCGAGTACCCCGGCTCCGCCTGCTCCGTCCAGGGCTCGGCGCCCGGCCGCGCTCCGGCCCACAAGGGCAGCGAGCTGAGCGGGAGCTGCATGCGGCCGGGCGGGGGCGGCCCTGGGGGCAGCCAGCCCCCGGGGATCGGCGAGCATCAGCCCCCGGCCCTGCCGCCCTCCTCGCCGCCCAACCCCCCTCCCAGTGTGCCCCCTCCGAAGAAAGCCAAGGGGGGCCCCAACTCCTCGGGCTCGGCCAGCGCCACCCTCAGCAAGCAGATATTTCCTTGGATGAAGGAGTCCCGGCAGAACTCCAAGCAGAAAAGCACCTGCGCCCCCCCAGGTAGCCCAAAACCCCCGCCCCGACCTACTGCTCGCCCGGAGAGCAGGGCTGAGTCCCTCGGGCTGAACCCCTCGGGCTGAGCTCCGGCTCCGGGCCTTGTCTGCTACTCCTCTAGCTGCCATCTCCCTCCTATCCCCCCACCCCACCCCGCTGAGGGGTCCCAGCCCTGCCGGGCGCTGCAGGTGGGACAGGCTGGGGGCGGGGTGCCGGGGACGCCTGGTCGGTGTCTCTGGGGGGAGGCAGCTGCGGGAGGGTGTGTATGGGGCAGGGAGGAGGGGGAGGCAGCCCCCGGGCCCTCTGCACCCCCTCCCCGGGCGCCGACAGAGCGAGAGGGTATAGCAGGTTTCCAAGGGACCCCGGGAGGAAGGGGGGGCTGTCTTTCGTGGGGAGAACCAATGTCTCTTTGTGCCTCTTCCCCGCAGGAGAGAGCTGTGAGGACAAGAGCCCCCCCGGGCCGGCCTCCAAGAGGGTGCGAACAGCCTACACGAGCGCGCAGCTGGTGGAGCTGGAGAAGGAGTTTCACTTCAATCGCTACCTGTGCCGGCCGCGCCGCGTGGAGATGGCCAACCTCCTGAACCTGACCGAGCGGCAGATCAAGATCTGGTTCCAGAACCGCCGGATGAAGTACAAAAAGGACCAAAAAGCCAAAGGCATCATGCACTCCCCCGTCGGACAGTCCCCGGACCGCAGCCCCCCTCTAAGCGGCCCAAACCACGTCGGCTACTCCAGCCAGCTCACCGGCGTCAACAGCCTCAGCTACGACGCGCCCTCGCCCACCTCGTTCGCCAAGTCCCAGCAGAGCATGTACGGGCTGGCCGCCTACACGGCGCCGCTCAGCAGCTGCCTGCCGCAGCAGAAGCGCTACGCGGGCGCGGAGTACGACCCCCACCCCATGCAGAGCGGCGGCGGCGGCTTCGCCAACCCCAGCCTGCAGGGCAGCCCCGTCTACGTGGGGGGCAACTTCGTGGACTCCATGCCGGCCTCGGGCCCCATGTTCAACCTGGGGCACCTGCAGCACCCCTCCTCCGCCAGCGTGGACTACAGCTGCGCCGCCCAGATCCCCGGCGGCCACCACCACGGACCTTGCGACCCCCACCCTACCTACACGGACCTTTCCTCCCACCACACCTCTCAGGGACGGATGCAGGAGGCGCCCAAGCTCACGCATCTGTAGCGGGGCGGCGGCCAGCGGGCCCCGCTCCCCTCTCCATTACCTCACTTTTCTGACGGGACAGTGTTACTGTGCTCTCGAGTGCCAACAGTATTAGTGGATTTGTCTCCCTTAGCAGCTCCCTTCTTTCTTCCGCAGCCCCGAGTAGGTCCGTGAGCAGGAGCCTTTCTCTTAGAGCTGTTTTAAGCATGACAGTGCAATATACTGCCAACCGAGGGACTGATAAGCTGGTAATGATGTACTTGAAGGTAAGTCTTAGAGATGCTGTAGTGTTAGCAGCGCGTCATGCTGAGGTGTTTTAGACCAGTCGTGAGCCGTCGGAACTCGCCCGCGCGTAAGCTTATTTCAGAGAAGTTAATTTATGAGTTCTTCCGTAACGTAAGGATCGCATTGGACTAAATGATATGTATTTATTATTTTAAGCGAGACATTTTTTGTATCACTGATTATTTATCCTCGTCTTAATGTATTTATGTGGGTATTTGTAGAGTTTCTTCACCAATACTTCGGGAGAGGGATTCAGGTCCGTGGTGACTTACGTTTCACCTATTTAGTATAATCGGTCTGAGCTAGTTGAGAGAGTAGTCTTGAACAGTTGTAACAGTGGCTGGTGTTTGTAGTTTATGTAAGGATTAATTAAGACAGCAAGTCGTAAATCATTAATAGAGTAAAACAAACTGTGGCATCACACAAAGAGCCGTTACACTTTAAAAAAATATTGAAAGTATTTTTAAAGTATTTATTTCTAATCGGCTGGCCCCACTCGAGCGCCTCGGTGGCTTGGCCGGCAGCTGGCTCGGCCGCGTGAAGCCACCTTTAGATGGAGGCGCAGCCGCTTTGAGGAGGCGATCTACAAAGAGGGGCTCTTGGCCATCTTGTTTCAGATCAAATCCTGCATATAAAAACCTCGGTGAGGTTAACATTTATTTATTGGCTGGATATGTATAGCGCATATTATTTCGGTGGGCTGTTTTCTTTTCTTTTTTTTTTTTTTTTTTTTTTTTTTAATTACACTCTGGCTATCCAAAATAGAAAAGAAATTAGAAGCTTAGAAGGCAAAAAAATTAGAAACCCTCTGATAGTGCTAATTTCATTAGGGTCTCCATAGCAATCTGTGCAGCAGCTGCCACCTCCTTTGTTATTTTTATACTGTTGTCTTTTACTAACCATAAATCAATTTTTAGACATCTTTGGAGGGCCGAGCTTTTCCTCTTGGTTTGTTTTTTTTTTTTTTTTTCATAAATGTAAACTTTGAAAGAAAATTGACAATCAGATACACACAGCCGAAGGGAGACGCTGAGACGGGGCGCGGGCAGGGGCTGGGCGGTGCCGCCGCGCTCCCCCGGTGCCCGGCAAGGACAGTCCCACCCGGCCTGACCGCGGCAGCGGGCACCGCCACCTCCCCCTGCCACCAACAGGACAGTTAACACGGGGAAGGAAAAAATAAAGTAACGAGAAGACTAAAAAATAGGAAAAAGAAAGGGAACGGTGCTCTGAACCCTCGTGTTTCCTCCTCTCTAGTTACACGGCTGTATTGAACTCGCTGGATTTACAGAGATACTTCTTTTGTAAACGCTGTGATTAAAGTCTCTTCCTGACAGTACATATTGCTCTGAGAAGACTATTCTTGTCTCTTTCTAAAAGTGTCGAGTTAAATATTAATCCAAACTTCTATATTCCCCACCAAAGCTTCTGATGCATCGCTTTCCAGTTTGACAAACACTGCAGCTCCTACTCCATCCTCTAATGACAGACCTGGCATTCCTATTGTGAGAAATATTTTGCCACCTCCCATTCTGGTCAAGACAGAGAAGTTTTATTTATTCTTCTTTTCTTTCCCATCCCTGCTTTCTTCCTTGCCATTTGGTATTTTTGTTCAGCTGAGCACTAATGATTCAAAATATTACTTAGGGTTTTGTTTTCCCCTCTGTGAGGTTTCAACAATGCTGTGCTACAGTGAAAAGTGTATCTTTTGTTAAATTCCACTTTTAACCAAGCAAATTTGGATATATGTGTTACAGATCTGTAAACAGAACAGAATAAAATTCTTTGTTTGGAGACATATTTTAACCCTTTTAAGCCATAAAATTGTATTCTATGGAAGCACCACCCAGGAGTAAATAAAACATACAAACAACACAAAAAGTAATGCTAGACACCACTTGTGATTTATACTTCTGTAATATGCCATAAATATATACATATGTTTGTCTCTCCAAAACTTTCTGCCATCAGTGTGCCCACAAACAAAATTCTCCATGTAGGTTTTTTTGTGTGTTCTTGAAACACCATATATTTTGCTTCACCTGCTTCTATCTGTGAAACAGCAAGGCACCACCATTTCTGCAGGACACCCAGTGTCCTTCTCCCTTTTGCTTTGTGCTCTGTAGGCTGTTAGTCAAACACTGTCTGCCCTGACTTACAGTATTAGTCCTTCATTAAGTCCTTACACTATTAGTCCTTCATTAAATCTGGTAAGAAAGAAAAGGCTGTTTAGAGATCTGGGGAAGGAAGGGAGTTCAGAGGAGCCCTGACCACAAACACGGTGTTACTGAGGCCCACTGCCCTGAATTCCTTTCATGTTGCAGGAAGACAGGGCCAGCAGCCATGGTTTCCAGGGGGGGAGGAGGAGCTTGTGTGAGGGAGAATCTTCTTGTAAATAAACTCACTTTCTTCTCCGTGACTCTGGCAGAGGTGTCTTCTTTGTAATGCAGTAGAAGTCCATGATGATAACCTAATTATTAGAAGTAATGTAACTTTAGCAAGATTGCTGGCATTTTTACAATGTTTGTACAAGCATCAGCAATCTAGAGGAGAGATACTCTTTGGCACAAGCCAGACTTTTTCTTGGCCCATCGTTTAAAACCCATAAATTATAAACAACCCCCTTTTACACTCATCAGGAGCTCAGCTCCTTTGCAAGAGCATCTGATGTGATGAACTCCAGTCACCTATTTAAAACACAACTAGTCAGCCAAGGCCAGGCCTGGGTCTGATCTTCCCTTTGCCTTTCTTTACAAATAGAAGGCACAGCACCCTTCCTCTCCTTCCCGGCTCCCTCCATCTGCTCCAGACCCATAAAAGGGTCAGTGAGCCAGGCCCTCTAAATGCTGGCAGTGATGTTGCACTATTTGGGATAGGCAGCTGCTGAGAGCACTGGCTGAGAGGTGTCAGGGGTGCACGGAGCTTCAGTGAGGCCATGCAAGTTATTTTGTTCAGACCAGTGGGGTTTGGGTCTCCACTTTCTGGTTTGGCCTTTACAGTAACCCACCATTTAATGGCATTCCAGCAGTTTCCCCAGTGCAAAAAGGAGCTGAGGCTTTGTGTTATCTCCATGCAGTGAGTGCAGGGCTGAGCCACCCTTTTGCATCCTGTTTCTTTTGGAGGAGGGGCCCATCAGTGTCCCACTGTGCATGGCCTGGTTAGCAGCACCAGGGCAGGGATGCCACAGTTTTGTAGGTGCCACTTGTGTTTGGCTGGAAAAAACAAAGCCAAATGCCTCCTGCTCCATTAGCAAGTGCTTCCTGAGCAGACACTGCAGGCTCTCAGCCCTGCTCCATGGGCAGGCCAGGGACTCAGGGGCACCCCCATGGCTTCCACTATGAGACCACACCAGGGTCATCTGGGGCAGCAGGCAACCTTGTCCAAAGATGAAGAGGATGCAGCTGGCTGCACACCCAGGAGGCAAGGGAATGCAGGGAGGAGGCTGGCTAAGAAAGGGGAGCCCACCAACATCAACTAGAAGTCCCCTGACTTTCTTGAGGGCCAGCTGGGTCTTTTGGGCTCCATGGCAAAAAGTCTGAAGGCAGGATCCACCACTGGGGTGTCTGCACCCCTCCAGCCGCATGGGAAGCCCTTTGAAAGAGCCTGCAGGGACATCCAGGCACTAAAAGGACTACTTCACCAGGGGAAAAAACAGGGTAAAGGGGATGGGGCTGCTGGTCTACCTCTGGGAGGGTGCCTTGCTGATAGCTGTCAGCTGAGGAGAGAGGAAAGGAGCTGCAGGTTGTGATGCCATCTTCTACATGCCAGCCTGCTGTGCGTGCCCAGTGCCACACACCGTGGCAGCCTGGCAAAGGTGTCCAGCACTGCACTGCACACCTGCCTGGCAACACAGGCTGGAGCTGGGTGGGCAGCACACCGCACAGGGGCTGGTGCTGCCAGGGCAGTTAGGGCCGTGGTGGTGGCTGGGTGTCATGTCATCTTATACACTGATGAACAACATACCTCTGCTTTTGAAAGGTGCAAGGTAAGCTGGGCCAGAGGTCTGTTGGCTGCAGCCACTTTCCAGGGATTGAATGGCAAGTTAATCCCTGAATGGGCAATGGCTCTCTGCTCCCACGTGAGAGGCAGCAGTGGGTACCCCGTGCTGCTTGCTTGGAGTGGGGCTGCCAGGGGAGTGACAGGGCTGGCTCTATTAAGGGTCAGCAATCACACCAAGAGCACTTTTTACTCGACAGTGGGTCCTCCTACTTCTGCTTGGACCTGAGCCAGCTGGGACTGGAGCAGAAACCCCATCCAGCAGAAGCAGAACACAGTTCCAGAGCCTGAGAGCCATGGAGTAACAGGGCAGGACTGAACCCCTTTGGTCACATAGGCTAAGACACAAAATGGGACTCAGTGAGGTACCTGTGCCTGCACATCCCTAAGCCTCTGCAGATGCTGCTCAGGAGCAGAGGTGAGTCTTTGTCTCTCCTTTTGGAGCCCGGTCCTGAAGCTTTCAGAACGTTCTGGGATGAATTACAGAAAGGCTCAGCTGCAATGACAATAAGCACAAAGCAGAGTGAAAACAGCAAGGAATTTATACTAGACAGGATGGACGTCTTCTGGATAAAAATACTCATGAATGTAGGATTTGAACACTTCAATTTTTATTTGCTGACATGCAGTTTTTTTGCAACAGCTGAAGTTTTGGGAGCGGTAGGCAATCCCGTGCTCATTGAGGTACACAGCCTCAATCTTTCCTCTAAGAAACATTTTAGGATCTTTGGGAGCAAGAAAGGCAAGAGAAGACAGAAATCTTGGCTGCAAACTCATTGGCACCCATTTTGCACACAGCAGCATGGCTTACCTTGACACCTCTGGGTTATCAAGATGTGTAATATTTCTGTCCCAACAAATTCACAGCCATGGGACTGGAAACAGGGCTTTACATTGCAAGGGGCCAGCATGGAATCACTCTTCAGAGCAAATCTTTACAGAAGAAGGGATAGACTATCCTCTTCTCTGTGTTCATATAGAGGATCTTTGTTGTTAATCTCACATATTGGGAAAACAGAGGTTCCTGTCCCAGGAGTCAACCGGGAAAGAGGAACTGGTGGCAGGGATACATTGATGGCAGAGGGAAACACCCCTTCCTGAGGGTTGCTGTGGCTGCCTGTGCTAGTGCAGGAGCTGAGGGTGGCTTCCCTAGAGTGCCAGCACAACTCCCCATCTCTGCCCTGAAGTGTCTGTTCATCCCTGGGTATATTCCCATTTTACAAAATAAACTCCCAAAAGCTTCCCCTCCTTCTGTAACAGCCTTTCTCACAGGAGCCTTTAGTGGTTTGTTTGAGCTAACAGGGCCACTCCTTAAATTCCCAGTATTTGCTTATCTCCCCTGAGGATGCCCATCCCCACCCTAGCTGTCTCCACACCATGGATGTCCCCCTTAGCACTGAGAAGCAGCTTTGCCCAGCTGGCACTGCTGCAGCAGCAGCAGAGGGGTAAGGACAAGGTAATGCACACCTTCCAGGCTGGGGGCTGGGGAGGGATCTCTTGGATCTCCTGGGGGTCAGCTACAAGCACAGAGGGTGGGCTCCTGCTCTAGGGAGACAGGCCACATGTCCCAGCCTCAAAGCAGTGTCTGTGGCTCAGGCTGCCATTGTCTTCAACACAGGCTGCTCAAGCAGCCTCCCTAGGGTGAGGGGCTGGTGTCTGCACCCAACGGGACTCAGGGCTTTTGGCTGGACTTGCTCCTACATCATGTCTGGGCTCCACAGTGGCTTTCTCAGGCTTTGTAGAGGCCCACATACTCCCAGAAACACAGTGACACAAGGACTCATTTGGTCCATTGTTGTTACAGAGTTTTTGCCCCAGCAGGTCCCCTGTCTTGCCATCACTTGACTACTCACACAGGCATCCCTAAACCTCCCAGCCATTCTCAAATTGTCTCTGACAGCATCATGTTCTTCACATTCTTTTTCCCCCCACTTTTCTTCTTCCTTCTTTTGGCATCCAACGAGTCCTTCATCTTTCCCATTAGACTCCTTGTAAAAAAAACAGCTTCAGTCACTCTATTCTCTATCACTGGAAGTTAACTTTTTAAGTCTGAATACTGAAATTCCTGCGTGTAGATAAAGCCCTCCCTCAGAAGCCAGAATATCAACAAGAGATGTTTGTCCTGTATTTAGCCACTGATTTCTGCTTTTGTCACCCTTGAACAGTCCTGCCAAAACAAACAGGTAATGAACAGGAAACTCGTAACAGCATCCAGCTGGGTAAATGGAAAGATCGTATGTTGGTGTGAACACAGACAGCTTTTCTAGCATTTAGAACAGCCTTAGGTGTAATTAAACCAGTTGCATTCTGCAAACACAAGACCCAAATAAAGCAGCAGCCCTGTTCTGAAGCCAATTTTCTTTCCTTCACTGCAGGCAGGAATTTTTACAGCAGAGGAGACTGAAGAGCGCAGGTGCTCTGCTGCATGGACAGCCATTCTCTGCTAAAGAGAAAACCTGGTGTTCCCAGGCTTCTGATTTTTCAGAAGATAATGCTTTCCAAACTGCTCTGATTGCCATGGGAATGCTGAGAAAGTTTGCATCATCCAGAATTTAACCCCTTCCTCCAAATGTGTGTTTCCTGACAAAGTGTATTTGATTTAAACTGTTCTTCTGATTTATACTTGCACCCCCTGAAAATAGAAATTTAGGTGATACTCTATTATTGGAGTATAAGGGCAGCACAGCCCATCAGAGTGAACAAGTCTGTGCCAGGAGAACACCAAGTGTCAGGACTCTGAGATTTCAGTGACTGCTGTGTCTGTAGACTTGAAGTTCAAGCACCCTTAAGACATAATCTGTACAAAGCCAGCCTTTGCTCTACAAGAGTTGGTTTATAGTAGATGAACAATATTAGCTGGGGAGAAAGAGGGGCTGATAGGAGGCCATGTCACTGATCAGAGTCCTTGTGCAGGGAAATGCTCCTGCACCTCTGCAGGATGTGCATGCCTGTCCTAGCAATGTGTCCTCTCTGGGCCCCTGCAGGAAAAACCCACCAGATCTGCTCTGAATTCATCAGCTGGGCATAATGGTGGAGCTGAACTGCAGAGCACAATCTCCATGGAAAGAGTTGATACTGAGTCAGTGAAATGGTCTGATTATGTCACCCCATTATATCCTTTTCCTGTCACCAGTCTGGCCCTCTGAAATCCACAGGGGATCCAGTGAAATGTTTCCTTCTCTGGGAATTCTGGTTGCCTTCATGACGTTGGCATCATGCTTGGTCCTTGCAAAATTTGTGGCCTCTTCCTGACCACAGCAAATGGCACTTTTGCCAAGAGCTTGTAGAGCTTCTTGAGCTGTTGAGTGGAAGGCACTGGATGATGGATGAAGGCATACAAATTTCATGCTTTTGTTTAGAAATAAAATATATTTTTAAATAAAGTACAACCCTTGCATTTCCCAGCTGACTCCACATCCACCTACTAAGAATTAGAAGGTTGCAAGTCTAATTCAAAGCAGCATGATGTAGCCCTTCTTCATGTTCTTTGTAGGTCCAGTCCCAAGTCACCAAAGCCCAGGTGTACTCTGCCCAGCACACCCTTCTGCTCTTCTGAACTGCACTGACACATGGTTATCGGCTGAGACATTGGATGAAACCGATCATTACCCAAATCAAACATCAGCGTGGCTCAGACTGGATGGTCAAATGTCACTTGGAGACGTTTAGGGAAAGATGATCACTTCGGGAGTCCAGATTTCACCTCCTTCACCTTGTTGCTGTTTCCTGCCATTCTGGGGGATTGAAAACCAAGAGAGAGTTGGACGATTTGGCTGGGTAGAGCAACTTGCTGCTCTCTGCCAGCTGTAAACACTCAGTAAACAATGCCGAATCGCCAAGGGAAAAATAAAAGTCCATTAACAGTGTGAGCCTGCTAACGGTGAGGAGATTCATTTTTGAGAGGCTGCAGAGCACTTATCTGATGGAACGAGACCATTAAGCGCCATGAGGTGCAGCAGCACCCCGCCCCTCGCCCCAGCCTCCGGGTGGGGAGGCCGGGCTGTGCCCGCGTGGGCTCCCGTGGGGGCCCCCAGGAGTCTGGCCGGCTGCAGGGCCAGGGAGAGCGCAGACAGGCACCCGGATAGCGGGAAAGCGCCAGCTCGCTCACCTTCGAAACTCCCGGCAAACGTCCCAAGTGTGCGGAGACTCCGTCGAGCCCAGGGGGACGGCCTGTCCCGAGGGAATCCCGGTGCGGCGCGGCAGGATTGCCCACCTGCAGCCCCGCTCCAGCCCCGGCAGCCGGCCGCGGGCAGGGGAGCTGGGGGCGCCCGGGACCCTCGGCTCGGGCTCGCCCCTCCGGGCTCCCATTGGCCGCGGGGCGGGACGTGCCCCGCTCCAGGGCCTATATTAGGGCAATATTGCCCCGGCGGGCGCGGTGCTGCCCCGTGGGTCATGGAGCTGGGGTACTTTGCTCTCGCCTTTCCGCCGGGGCTGTGCCGCGGTGCCCCGCAGGCCCCGTACCCCCAGCGAGGGGACGGCGCCTTCCTGGCGCTGGGCACCACGGCCAGGGCCGCGTCCCCGCCGCAGGCATTGGGCTACGCGGCCGCTGCCCCGGCGGCGCTGGGCCCCGGCTGCCGCCCGTCCCGGGGAGCCGGACCGCCGGCCTACGCCACGTCCATCCCTCCCGGGAGCGGCCGCTCGCCGCCGCCCGACCCCGAGCGCCCCTGCCCCTGCCTGGGCGCGGGCGGCGGGGGGCTCCGGCACCTCTCGCCCTGTCCCGGGGCCGCCCCCGCGCCCGGCTGCCCGGCTCCCGCGGCGGCCCCGGCGGCGCCCCGCACCTTCGAGTGGATGCGAGCGAAGCGGAGCCCGCCCGGGAGAAGTGAGTGGGGCGGCGGGGAGCGGGCGGGGGCTGCTCCCATCTCGGCTCCCCTCTGCCCTTCTCCTGCCTCCACCCCCTGCCTTTGCCCCGGCTGAAGCGCGGTGTTTTTCGGCGTTGCAGGCGGCGCGGCGCCGTGCGGGGGGGAAGCGCCCGCCTGCTCCGCACGCACCAGCTTCAGCACCCGGCAGCTCACGGAGCTGGAGAAGGAGTTTCACTTCAGCCGGTACCTGTCGCGGGCCCGCCGCCTCGAGGTGGCCCGCTCGCTGCGCCTCCGCGACGCCCAGGTGAAGGTCTGGTTCCAGAACCGCCGCATGAAGCAGAAGAAGCGGGAGCGGGAGGCGCTGGCCGCCCCCGCCGCCGCTGTCCCGGGCGGCCCCGCCTGAGGCTCCGCCGCTCCCACGGAGGGAACCGGGGGACGTCGGGGCTGGGCGGGAAGCTGCGGCCGGCGGGCGCGGCTGTGCCTTCACGCGGACCGCGGCTGTGCTGTTCCGCTGCTTTTTCTGTTGCAACTTTATGTACAGTTTTATTTATGAGGATTCAGGGAAAACCGCCGGCCCGGAGCGCCGCTGCTCGGGGTCGGAGCGGGCCGAGGCAGCGGGCGGGTGCAGACGGGAGTTAGCGGAGAGCGCCGCTCCCCCAAGGCAGCGCAGCGAACGGCTCTGCCAACTGGCCCGGGTTCGGGCGGAGGTGGGTGCGTGGAGGGGCTGCCCCATGCTCCCGAGCCTTTCTCCGTTTTGCATTTAAAAGACAGATCCATGGGCTCAGACAGCGTTGGTACAGAAGGGGAGACACCCCGAGAAGGCAGAGAGAGAACAGGGAAACTTCCTCTTAGAGGAAGGGTCAGGGATGGTCATGGCATGAATCCAAGATCCCCTTTTGAAAGAAGTGTCCTTGTCTTCTGCCCTGCCCTTTGCAAAATTGCTGCAAAAAAGAGGCTGGTTTTGCTTGTATTCATTCATTCATTCATTCATTCATTCATTCATTCATTCATCCATTACTATTTATTTTCCTGATGTGACTGATTTAGTAAAAAGTCTGTTTTTGACAGAAAAAACTGCAAGGTAAAATGTAAAAAGAAATAAAGTCTTAAGAGGAGCAACTGTTCCCTTTTGAACTGCAGAAGTGCTGGGATTTCCCTCGCAGAGGCTCTGGGCAGCCCAGGATGGGCCAATGGCCATTCTGCTGACTCCCAGCTCCCCTCACATGTCCGTAGACAATATAAAGCCTCTTGCAGCATCTAAGGCCAGAATCAGTTCATTTAGCCCTCTCAGTCTTCATTGTATCTCATGGTTAAAAAATTGCATCGTTATAAATCTGTTTGCAACAAATCTCACCACATGCAAAACCTCAAGACCTGTTGAAGCTCAGAAAGACGCTTGGATTTGACCAAAGACTAATTCTGGCAAAAGGCCAAAGGATTCCTGGGTCTTTTGCTTGGATTGCTGCATAGAAAAGACTGGCAATATTCCCATAGATAAAATAACAGTATCAAAGTGGGCAAAGGAACCAAGCTTAGACTTTTTTCCCATTTCTGCGTGGGAAAGCAAAACAGCAATGTGGAGAGGAATCACATCTGGATTTACATGAAGGTAATTTTATTTATTTGTGGACAGGACTTTTGTTTTGGACAAGCCTCTTTCTGCCCTGGATTTCTGCTGAGTGTTGGACTTTGGGGTGAAAACCCAATTATGGGACTAGGGGAGACAGACTTCAAGGAGACCTGTGGAATGCACTGGGTCCCTGTCTGGAAGCCAGCCCCAGACACCAACAACTATTTGTCTTTGTTGGATGCTTGCTGGGTAAAACGACCACAGAGGGAAGATGAAGATGGATGTCTCAAGTCCAAAAGTCAGCAATGAAGAAGATTCTTACTCTCTGTAATACTTTCCATCCCCCCAGGTGCCCTTCTGCTTAAGACTTTCTTCTGAAGATTCTGCTGAGGGACTGGGAAGCCACTGCTGATGGAAGCTTCAGCGGAGGTTGGTGGGAACCTTGGGAAGTTACTCCCAAAAGCTGGGCAGGCAAGTTATGATGATGTTGTGGCAACAAGTCCATGGCTAAACAGGGCAAGGAGCCTCCTAGGCAAGGAGATGGATGTTCCCCATAGTGAACATCCAAAGGAAGGGACTTCCCAAGACAGAGGAGTTGTCACACATCATATCCTGACTGTACCAGCAAAGGACAACGCTGCTAGAGGCTCATGGTTGTGCATGCACAGAGGTACATTTTTGTTCTGTACATAGAGTTGTGGTTCATGTCCCTTGGGCTGCTTCACTTCATGGCATAGCCCTAAAAATTCCCAGGACTGAAGTACTCGTGTGAAACTAGCTGCAACCAAAATGTGTGGTTTGCAGTTCTTCATTAAAGTAATGACACCAAACAAGTGTTTATACTGCAGGCTGATCATTCATTAAAAACCAGGAAATAATATTTCTCCCACCTTTTTTTATTTTTTTGAAGGTGCTACTTAAAGCAGAATAAAGCAAAATCTGGTAAAATTAATGAAAATTTGAATAAATCAAATTTGTTTTGCAAGTTGAATTTTAAAGGCAAGTATGCTACTAATCAGCTCTTTTCTGCAGCTGTTTTAAAGGTCCATTTTTATGAACTACTCTGTTATTACTCTTCCATTTGTTTTTTTTTTAATAGTACAAGTGAGCATTGACATACAGCTGGAATAACCCATTTTTCTCAGAACACGTTTCACATACAAACTTTAGAAAACAGCTGTATTTTCAGTTGCCTCCAAATTTGTTGCATGTCTATGGGGTTGCTTGTTTGTCAGCCTTTTATTTTCCTAATGATTTTGACATTTGTGCCAGGCACTTCAGGCCAGAGGAGTGCTTTCTGTACTGCTGGCACACTCCTGCACTACCAGCATGGAAAGAAAGACTCTCATTGATTTCATGGTGCTGGATCAGACAATTAGAGCACACTAAGTCTTTTACAATGAATGTTTTTGTGACATATATTTTCCTGAATAAATAAATACATGTCCCGGCCTTGTAGCAGTGCACAGTTCTGTATCCATCAAAATGACACAGACCAGAGATTTACTCCAAAATTAAGATGAAACCTTATGACTCTCTTATGGCAGTCTGAATTTGGTGGTATGAGCACAACTATATTCTGTCTTAAGAACCAGTACTTTGTATTAATTGATTTCTGCTCACATGACAGGACCAGTTTAATAGGATCCTTCTCTTCACAAACAGTTCTAGCTGTATGAGGATTAGATATTGCTCCTTTGCACTATTCTGTCAGCAAGCTACCCAAAGGAAGGAGCTAATGCTAGTCACATGCCAATTCTTAAATAATTAAATAAAAATGCCTATGATACCTGTGGGTGCACACATGAGACAAATAAATGATAGATAAGGTCTAAGATTCACTCACTTAAACTTAATCCCAAGAGTCTCACACATGCCCAATTTGATGCCTAGCAGTTGGAAACAAGTTTTAGATTTGGCAGCTAGTTGTAAGAGCACAAGCCGCAGTTTTCACTGCAATCGGAACACAGTATTCCAGACTGGACTCAATAGATACTCACCACCATATAATTTTTCACAAATTATGAAACCACTATTTCCTGGCTTTATTTTTCCTCAGCCATCATCAGAAACCACAGAAAGACCATTCTCTCTCAGTCATATATTAATTTTTGCCTACTGACTGTTGCTCAAAGGGCCCCAGGCTACAAAGGGATATGAACAAAGTAATTTTTTATGTGTTCCCATTTTGCCTCAAACAGAACAAAAATATTGATTTGGAAGGCTTCCAAGAGGAAAAAAAGTTGTAAAATTACTGTTCCTAAGTGGTATATGTGAATGTAGAGATTTAATATCTTTTGGATAGGTAAATGATAACAGAAGAATGGACCTCTCTGAAAACCAAGTTTAGGCAAGAACCCAGGCTTGCCTGGGTATCTGTCTTCCCAAGAGGACCAGATTTAGTATGTTACTGCCTGGAATTACAGCAGAGGGAACACTTTGCTGAGGGTCAAACCAATGACTCTGTTTTATACTATGAGCTGCATATCCAGGTTTATTTTGACCATGCAAGTAGTCAGCAGTAAGCTAGAAAACAAAAATACGCAACCCAACCCCCACATTTTAATCTCCTTTTGAAAGTGTCCCTCTCCATTATTTATTGGTACAACCTGGAACTGTGGTTTATGCAAATAATGGTACAGATTGCTAGCAGAGGAGAACAGACTATTATTTCTTCTAAGAAAAATCTTTGCAGACAAAGTTACAAATTGCAAACACCTCCTTGGAGTTCCAAGAACTTGTCTCCAGCAGCTAAGAAATCATACTTATGATTTGTCCTGCACCACACTGTTAGCCTAAGCGCCAAGGAAGCCCCAAGAATGCTTGCAAATCCCTGACAACTGAAGAGAAATAGGTATGGAGAGAAATCCCAGATGAGACATGGCTGTTACCAGTTTGTCATTAAGAGGTGACTGAAGTTTAGGGGACACACATTCTGTTCTATTTGCAATATATGGTTACATACAGCTATGTGTTTATGTGATTCACTCAATCTCAATCTTGTTTATTTATAACTTTTCCTAATGTCGGTGACCTAAGGAGTCTTTGGCAAAGGAAAGTCACCCTGATAAAGGAAGGTGAACCAAATGACAAATCATTCTTCTCCCTATCATAACAATATCTGTTATTCACATGTCTACTTAACCACATCTCTAAAATGCCCCCAAATAATTCTGGGAAATATGTAGGGAAAAGATGCTTCACAGAGCCAATGTCTTACTGTAGTTTAGCTTTATCTGGAAGTCTTTTGCTGTTCTTGATCATCAGCCAAGTGAACAAAGTAACCCTCAGCTGTAAATCTTCCTTGGCTGTTTAAGCCAATTTACTCTTACATAGAGTGTTAAAATCTCTGTTGGAGATACAGTCCTGAGAACTTTTTGTAAACTGGACAAGGCTTCCTTTATACTGAAAAAATTTAGACCGCTGGTCCATGAAAGAGCTTTTCATAAACAATTTTGGTACTCTTGTGTTTTTGTTTCTTCAAAAGACAACAGCCACTGGTGATTAGCAGATTGAAAACCACTAGTTTAAGTAAACAAACAAACACAGGAATAAATCCAGTCAGTTTCTTTTCTACTAGCCTAGCAAACTTCGCACCACCTGGAAAATAGATCTTTTTTACTATGCTTCACCAAAAAGCATAATGCTGCAAATAATAGCTCAAAAATGTTCATTTTGTTCTGAAAAATGTGGCATTTTAAAGCAGGATGGTGTATCATGCCTTATGAAAGTGTTTAACAGGTCTAACTCAATCAGTTTGGCCTATGGCCCTAACCTTAGAGTGAGGCCCCTACACTGCCAGCACAGGGGACACTCTAACCTGGGTTAGAGAGAACAAGGACCTCAGCAATGCATCAATCCATGCTGCTGTGGGTGAGCATAAAATGCCACCCATGTGTGAGTTCAGTGGATCAGGAGACCTGCTTCTGTGGGGCAAAATGAACCATTCCTTCTGCCCATACAGCCAATGGAAAACACCTGTAACCCAGTAATATGATTTTGGTGATATTAGCATAGCAGGAGAATCTGACAGCTAAGGCTTTCCTGCCATTACTCTTCATCTTAACGGCTGTGCTACACTAAATCTACATTCCTAATGCCTCTTTTTATGTTCCTTTAACAAGTAAGCTAGATTAACCACTATAAAGTTTAGAGTGGTATTTGAAAACAGATAAAAATATCACTAAATTTTTTAATGACTACTCAGATCCGATTTTGCCCAGTTACTGTTCAGATAATGGAAACAGTTTCTAATCCTGGCAACCTCTAGTATTTGATCCATATCTTAAGCATAGATATTGGTATAATTATTTTTAATACACAGACATTTATAGATTTATAAATTACCCAATTTATGTGGAGTGACATTTTCTTCAACATCCAAGTGTATCAAATCCAATGATAATTATCAAACAGTGTTAAAAGCCTATCAATAAAATAATCTATCTTTCCCTTTAGAAATGCAGCTCAGGAAATGTGTAGTAGGTACATGACATCAATGAGCTATCAACCCCATTTTCTCATGCTGGAGAGAGCAGCCCCCAACAGTGCATGTAACAGGGTGACTTCTTCTAATAGGTCCAAGATTTTGTAAAATTTTGTAATTGTAACCAGCACTGTGAGAACTGTGACTTCAATATGACCAGGCAGAAAGTTAAAAAAAAAATAGGACAGGACTGGCTAAACACTCTTAATGTCACGTCTCACTTAAGAAATGGACCACCTGGTGCTCTGGTTGCTTTTCAAATGTAGCACTAAATCAAATAGATTTGTTAATCTGATTTGGGACTTTACATGTGCCAATTGTTACAGCAAGAGTTATACAAGAAAAGGGCTCTCACAAATCTGGTGTAAGAATAAATTTGAAAGGAAAAAATAAAGACACGCCCAAACAAGAATAAAACCTTTACATCCTGTCTGCAGGTTGCCAGTGTCATTCATCTGTGATGGTGTTCTGTCCATCACCAGTAATGGTCTGGTCAGTAAAGGCCTGCAACAGAGCTCACCCATCCCAGAGGCAGATGGCCATGCTTTCAAGAATTGGAAGAACATGGCTTTGGTCTGTTTTTCTGAAGAAAAATGTCCTAAATTTGAATTTCATTGTATTTAATAAAAAGATGATGGTGTGATGGCATAACCAGATGTTGTTGGCAGCAGTCACATCCAGACAGAGACACCCAGATCTGTGGTCACTGCCAGCCTGCAATTTGTGTCCTGAAGTCTTCATCAGCTGCAGCCTGAGCCCCACCAGTGGCCACATGATGTACCAGCAGCATCACCCATCACTCACATTTGCTGGATTTGTCAGTCTCAGGGCTTGTTCTGCATTGGTCCTCTTTGCATCCAGCTCTGCTGAGTGTTCAGGCAGACCAGCCATCTGACTCATCACTGCAAGTCTTCTATACCAGCATTAATTCAACTAAACACAATTAGTTCCAAACATCTGACTAAGAGGGTTTCAGATCCTGGCAGCATTACTCTTGTAACTTTTGCCAGCCTCCAGGGAACTGAGAGGAAGTAAGGGATTTGGAACATCATGCATACACATGGCTGCTAGCTGGACAAGGCTGGAATTTAGCTGGATTAAGTTGAAATTTAGCTAGCCTGTGCTCCCTGTACACTTATGTAAACTGAATATGGCTCACGTGGCTCAAAATATTTCTCAACCAGGCATTCCTTTTCCATGTCCCAGTGCTCAAAAAGATAAAAAGTGCATCTTATTTGCAAAATGTTCTGAAATCATTGCTGCACAGCTTTTTATTTCTGCTTGCTCTGTCTCTACAAAGACCAAAGAAAACACCTGGTGCTTTTCTCACATCTTTCTGCTGGTGCCAGGAAAAGGATCAATCTGATCTGCCACATCTCCTCACAAATCTCAGGAGGTGCCCAGCCTCACCAACTCATACCTACAACCAGAAAGACCATGTGTTTTTAATGTATATACATCCAAGTTATTTCAGTCAGCATATTTTTTTTTCCTTACCACAGTTGTACCCTGGGGAGAAACTATGTCAAGTATGAACTTCTACAGCTGTAATGAAGATATGGCAAAGCTTTTCTTGTTCCTTTTATGGAACAAGACAATGATTTTAGATGGAATAGATTCAGCTTCTGAAGTTTCTGCTATGTTGTATCGACTGAATCAGTTCTCAGCCTCCCTTAAAAATATAGAATGGCACTCTGATGATCAGGCTATGTGTCTAAGGTAGAGGTGTTGGAAAAAATCCCCCACAAACCCCACTAGAGAAAACTTCTTATTTATGAGATACATGGGGGAAATGATTCAGAAAATAAAGTCACTTCCATGTAAGCTTTTTAAAAGAGGAGATTTCCCATCTAGAGGTAAAAATTTTATACAAGACCATTCAGCTCTGCAGCATTTAGTTGTAAAAATGGAAAAGCCCCTATAAACAATGGGTTGCTTCTACGAGGACAAAGTAATCAGGCAGAAGCAGTCAGAACTCTTTTGCTGAAGTGAGATGAACAGCATGAAAAGCCAAGACCTAAGCCCCATCCTGGCTCAGCAGAGACAGCATTCATGCAAGGTCAGCAAGGCTTATGTCCCTGCTCCTGCATGTTGGTCTCCCTAAAGCAATCCCCAGGGCTGTGGAGGTTGAATGGGATGGCTTGGATCTGATGAATTCTCGACCAAACTTTCTTCTCAGGTGTTCCAAGAGCTCCACATATATGACTGATGAAGGGTTTTGTAGGTGGGTCTTGCTCCCTCTCCCTTTCTTAGATCATTCAAAGGGTTTTGGTTTTATCCTGGTGTGGAATAGCAACACATTCTTAATAAAAAAAAAAATCTTTTGGGACTAGGCAACTATTTCCTGCCCAGCTCTACAATAATTCACAGCACATCCCTCTTACAGTGTGTTGCAGATAAATATTTCACTACAGTTGTCCTCCCTCCATGCAGGGTTGGCAGTTTTGATCATTTCTACAGGAAGAAGAAAGTACTTTATTTCTATGCTGGCCTTCAGTAAAGGATTTAGACCCTCTCACAAGGAGCTTTGATGAATTAATAAACCTCCTCAGTATTTACCATGCTTGTCCAGAAAATGAATTCAATTGCAGCTCCTTAATTTTCCAGATAACATCTGTAGAGTTTGAGAAGACTTGCCTAACCAGTGCCTACAGTCAAACTGAATCATTATTCTTATTTTCATTAACAAGATGGATCTGGATTTTGCTACAGTATGAGCTACACAAATATCAGGATGAACCTTTACAGACATTGCTACTGCAAGCTAGAGTCATGATTGCTGCTTTGACATTTGTGCCATTTCGACAATGTAGTCCAGATCCATGCTTAAAAAAAAAAAAGACTTCTTGGTGTCTGGTCAACTAGGGATTAAAAAAAAGATAGACAAATGTGGAAGAAGCCTGTTAACAGAGGTTGGATCCAAGGAAACCAAAGGCAGAGTTTGGCAAGAAGAGCAGACGAAGGCAGGGTGGACTGTGCAGTAGCACAGGCAGGGAAACCAGGACAAACCTATTGCCTCCCTTCTGGAAGCTCCTGCTTGCAGGTCCCTCTGATCTGAGATTTTGTTTAAAAGTCAAATCCTGACCCCATAAAGCATAAGCTGTGTGATACCTGTTGCTCTAAATCCACCACTGGCATGGAGAAATAAGCTCCATGGGCAGCTGAGACACTGTCATGGTCCTGGGCCCCAGCTGGGACAGCCTCCCCTCCAGTGACCCAGTGGGTCTATTCAAAGCTCAGTCCAGGTCATTGCCCTCTTTGCCTAGCCATGGCTCCTCCTTATTTAGACTCTGACCTGTGAGCTGATGTCCCTGTCCCTGTGGAAGTGCCTGATGCCCTGGGCTGAGAGCACTGGGATGGGCTGTAGAGGCTGTGCTCTGCCCACCTGCAGAGCTCCTCTGGAAAGCTCAGGTAAAGCTGGGAAGATCAAGGTCTGACTTCAAGATCTTAACTATTTCAGAGCACAGATTCCTCAGCAGCTGCTGGGAATGACAGGGATATGCAAGAGCCTGGGGGCTGGTAACACCTTCAGTGAATAACATAGTGAAGTTTGGGTTTCTGCACAGCTGCTTTGATGTCCACTCAGTGCAGCTGCAGGGATGACAGATGTGCTAAAGTAGGCCTGGCACCCCTGAAAATCTCACCCTGCTGAATAAAAGAATGCAGAAAAGGAGGTGAGAAAAGAAGAAGAAAATGATTAATCTAATGGCATTCATACAGTTTGTGATTCCCTGTTTTCTTTCAGAAATGCTGTTCTTGTATCTCTTAAAACTCTAATAAACCCCTTCTATCTTCATGTAGGTTGCTGGAAAATGCATCAGCATTATTTTGTTTTTCAATTAAGAACACAATATCTTCCTTAAGTGTGAAGTGATTAATGTTAGTGCTCTGACTATTGCATTTTTATAGACACATGTTCCTAGAAATCATATCTTATCTTGTTTACGCAACAATGAAACCCTTTTGAGCCTATCTGATTATGAAAATAAGAGAATACTGTCAGCAGCATGCAATTAATTTTATTAGTATGAAAATCAATTGTAAGGTACACCTGAACTTTCACAAACCCAACTTTATTTCTTACTCCATCAGGGACACTACCACAAAACGTTTACACCAACTTCCCAAGAAAGTGCATTAGAGCTACAGAGGTGAGTTTGCCCTCAATTTTGAATTCAGGTTCCATTTAATGGTATCTCCTTAGTAAACTCACAGGACTGTGTGTGTAACTGAAAAATTTGCAACTTGGCTCATGCTTGAGTAGTTTTGGCACCATTCCTGATACTGAACAGTGGATTGCATGAAATGGCTGATAGGCAAATGCTTGCCTTAAAAATATACCAAATGCCCTATTAGATCCATTTGATCATGCTGGTCCAGATTCATCTGTTTCTGTTGGTCTGTGTACCTTGCCAGACTGTTTAGTGTACAGAGAACCTCTGGCATGAAGTCATGCTACAAACACCCTCCTGCTGCTGCCTGGCACTAGATGTGTTGGCAGGGAAGGACTCACTCAAGTCTTCCTTCATTGTAGAGATTTCCAGCAGCCATAATAGCTCTTTAAAGACACTGACAGGCACCATAATGCTGAGCAGCCCCCAGGATGCCCTCAAGTTACACCAGAGGGGCTGCCTGACTGTGGGCCAGGCAAGGAGAAGGCATTTCAGTGCTGTTTCTTTCCCCCTATGTCTGTCTACTTCTTGGCCTTTTCTCAAAACTCCAGCTGTACCACACAAGTAGTCTTCAGACACTTCACCCATGCACAAAATTTCTGCACAGTTCTCTTTGACAGATCCATTGCTAATTGAATCTGTGACTGTCACCATTCCTCCTGTGTCTTGGAAAGGCCTGGCTTGTTAGAGACCTGCTCTGTGGAAATGCAGAGCAGGGTTTTGGGCAGACATCCCCAGCTGTGCACTGAGAAAGTGCTCTGATGAGGCCTGCTGAGCAGCATGTGGCCCAAACTTGCTGTCTTGGGATGAAGAAAGGTTGTACTGCAACACAGATCCACTCTGCAGTGTCCTCTACCACCTCAATAGTTCTCTGAAGAGGAATATTTCCAATCAGTGTTGGGCTGATACAATACTCTTGTATCCACCTTAAACTGGACTTAGCCCATAATGTGGTTCATGAACTTGAGAACTGCATGTGACACCTAGCAGCATTCTCAGTTTTGGAGAAAGTAATTTAAATGCCTTAATTTTCTCGTGATTTGTTTAATCTTATCTACTGTCATCCATATGGCTAGCTAGACTGTAATTTGAATGGCCAAAAATAGTGTTATAAAGCAAACAGCTTGAGAAAATGCACAAGACCAAAAGTCTTTTGTTGTCATCTCTGCCACAATTCCTTTTGTACAATATTCCTAACAATTATATCTGCAAAGGACTCATTCTGCAGATAAAGGTATTGTTATTGTTTGCCATACATTTTGTAAAATATTAACAGAGGAAAAGAGATGTTAAAAATTGTCTAAATAATATTAAGGGAACTAATACGAACAGTTACTTTTTCCTAGGCAGAATATTAATCCTGTTCAAGTTCCACACTATTTAAAATGCAATGTATGTATATGTGTCCTAGTCCTGTTTCACTTGCAGTCAGTTTACCCTAGCAACTAATACCTTACAGGGTAAAGGCAGCCCAGTGGAGAGATGGGCTATGAGAAAACTGAACTCCATCTTTTTGGTGTGCCTGTGTAAGCATCCCTCATTGAGGGCTGACCTTCTGAAATGTGAAGCCCAAGGGACAGTGTGATTCTGCTTTTAGCTTCCCTTGAAAACCCAGCTGAAAGCTCATCCTTCTCTGCACTGAAATCAGAGGTACCTGCACCTTGAGATCTACTGTGAAGCCTTTGAAACCTATGGAAGCTAGGGAGCTTTCCATGGCATGGAGCAAGAATTACCAGAAAAGTTTGTTAATGGTGAGGCCATCTGAAGAAACAACTCACATGCAGATCCTGCAGGAAGCCAGGCTTCATCATGAGACTGATGCATTTCCCTGAAAAGCTGGAGGAGAGAGGCATACTGAATAAAGTTGAAGGTGGGGATGCAGCCAGTTTCATTGCTCCCATCTATTGTCCCTGGAGACCTCCCTGTAGGATTTCCTACAAGGTGCTCTGCTAAAACAGTCCTTTCATTTGGAGCAGGGAGAAGGACTGGGAATGCAGAAACAAAACTACTGCCCCAACCTCCTGTCCCAGAGACAGAAGCCCGAGTGTCTGTGTTCTGCCACTTGTTGGAGGCATGGCCTGGGCACCACTCACTTTTCCTCCTGTTTTGGCTAATTATTTGGATTTGACAGCAGATTTCTGTTGATATTTATTTGTTCATACTTGCTAGATTACTTCCTGATTTTTGTACCCTGATTTATTTTGCATCATCTGCCTCCATTTCTGCAGATGACATCTTTGTATCAAACTGAGCTCTTCAAAGAAACATTATTTTTTAATTGGCTGCTAAGATATGGATTTGGCCTAGCCTATCCTTAGTTCAAGCTCGGCCTTTTGCCCCATGGCTTGTGTTTTTATCCTTCTAAGTAGTTCTGATGATGAAAGAACTCAAACAGCACAAACCAGCTTAATTTAGACTCTTGCAATCTCTTAATGCAAAGCCACTCAGCTTCTCAAGACTGCTCAGAGTTTCTGTAATTTCAATGCTATTCAACTTACAGCTGTAATTAGAAATGAAGCTTTCATCATCATTTAAAAATAATCAGTTCTCTTAAACTTCACTGTTCTAAGTCCTCAGTCCATTGTTCCAATGTATCTACTGGCTCTTCTGCTTTTGCTACTGCTCTAATAGCATGCTTCCACTATCATGTGAAGAATATATTCAATATACTCATGTGAAGAATGATTCAAGAATAAGTGTCACCAGGGCAGTTTCACATACTTTACAAACATTAATACATGTTTATGTCCCATGTCCTTTGTACATAAAATATTTAAGATTTTACAAGACTGAAATGTTGTGCTATCTGTCTTTCACAGTAGTGTAAGTCATACTTGATAAAATGAGATATTCTAATTCTTATTAAAGTGTTGCTAAAGAAATGAGGATCAAGAGGGACTGTGAGATAATGAAACAAGTAATTCACATATCCTTTATCTTCTCTGCAATCAACACACTGAGTATTTAATTTTATAGCATTTTCCAACACTTAAGTAGTCTTTATATTACAGAATTAAGACCAACAAATTTATTGTTGCTTCAAGGCAAGGTGTATGTTCCAAAAAGCAGAGTTTGTCTTCTGGAATTAAGACTCCCAACCTGGAACGAAGAAAAGGGAGTTACACCCTTTATTTCTAACCTATCGTCCCCGAGACGCTTCGGGAAGCATTTGGGGCTCCGTTCCCTTGTGCCCCATGTCCAAGCTAAGGGGGCAGAGGCTGAGCAGGCAGCGCCCCGCCGGGAGCTCCCGGGGTTTGCCCTCGGGCTGGGATAGCGGAGGGCAGTGACTGTCGCTCGCAGGCCGGGGTGCTCGGGGATTCCCCCGGGAGCATCCCCGGGCGCTCCCGCCCGGCCGGCCCGGCCCGGCGCCCCGCGGGCGGGGGAGCCGCGGGCCCCGCCCCGGCCCCGGATGCAGTCGCTGCCCCGCCGGCGGCGCGGCGCCCAGTTCCTGTGCGTGCCCTGGGCCTGCCCGCCCTCCCTCCCTCCCTCCGCGACATGTCGCTGGTGGCCGAGGCCTTCGTGACTCAGCTGGCCGGTGAGGGGCGGGGGCGGGCGGGACTCCGGGGCCGCGCCGGGCGCCGCGCTCCGAGCCGCGGGGTGAGGGCGGCGGCGGCGCCGGGTTCCCGCGGCCTCGGTGCCGGGGTGACCCCTCGGGATGGGGCCGCGGGGACGGGACTGTGGCGGGCGGGGGGCGGCCGCACGGAGCGGGGCCGCACGGAGCCCGGTCCGGAGCACGGGGCCAGGTCCCTCCGCACGGCTCCTCTGCGAGCGCAGCCGTTCGCGGCCACCAGGTCCCCTCCTCTATGGGCTCCCCAACCCCGGCTGTGTCGGGGCGCATCGTTACTTTAATTTAATAACTTCTGTGAAACGGATTCATTTTCCTCAGTGGTCCAGCAAACCGTGTTTCTAATTGCGGCAGCTGGCGCTGAGCCGCGCTGCGTGGGAGAGCTCGGTGCGGCGCCGTGCCCGGCCCGTGCCCCGCGGTGCGCGCTGTGCCCCGGTGTCCCCGGTGTCCCCTGTGCGGGGCGACTCGGGCGTGTGGCGGGACCTTTGCTACCTGTCAGTGCTCTCGGGAGCCGCTGCAGCTGCGCCGTCTGCGCCGAACGTGACCTTGAGCTAAAACAGAAAGAAGTGTGTGTCACTGTGGAGCTGTTTAGCAAAACATTATAATTATATGCTCTCAAGGAAAAAACCAAAACATGAACCTTAGATAATGCCTGGCTAGTAAGTTCAAAAGCCAGTTAGTGTGTTGCATGCTTAAAATAAGTGCCTTGGTCAGTTTCTCCTTTCTTCTTATTCCCTGTTTTGGAATTTTTGCTGCTATGCAAACTGCCAGACAATAAATACTGCAAGGGAGCAGCATGTTGATTAATACGGACCTGTTGAGAAGGATGCTGAGTTTTGTCTCAGGAGCTGGGTCTTCTGCCACTTGATAGAGGCCTCCACATAGGAATCTCTATTATGAGTGTGCCCTGACTTGTAGGTCATATGAAGGTGGTGGGTCTTCAGTCTGGGTCTGTAGAAGTACCCATCGACAAGCTTGAAAGTTGTGCTGGCCTCTTGAGTTGGCACTTGCTAATACTCAGATGCTAGCACAAGCCATGCTTATGTTGAGGGCCAGAGCTCTGGATCCTTGGGATGTGGAGAAAAGGGTACTTACTTGCCTTTGTGATCTCTTTAGTATATTTTATTTATATTGTGAAATACAAGAATAATGGCGTACATGGCTGAATCTTGATTTTCCTGTCTGCTCTGTAACCTTTATGAATATTCTAGAGTGACAGCTTGCTAATATTTATTTTTTCTGGAATTATAAACACAAACTCAAGACTATACTGTGTGTAGGCATCTCATTGCTCTGTTATTCAAAAAGCTGTTTCACCATTTCAAAAGCAGTTATCTGCCTTAAAAAGAAAAGATACATTTTCCAGTGGGTTGTGACCTTTGTAGCTTGTCTGTATTAGACACCAGATTGAAAGTAAATAATGGCAACAGTGCTCAATTTGTTCATATGAAAGAATTTTCAGATTTAAAGGTTAACCAGGATCTTGGCCAATGCCCACCACACAGCTGGATTTCCTGAGATGTTAACACAGACATAGGGAGTATTTAATTCTGGTACTAAGAAGATATCCCCCAGATCTAGGAATATTTGTGAGGAAGAAAAATGGTGTGTCTGCAAGGAAAGAATACTGCTTAACAACGACACTTGTTTTAATAGCATCTTATCCCATATCTGTGGTTGTGAATGATTGAGAATGTTTTCCATGTTCCTAAAAATGAGATTTCATTGGCTTTTCATTGGGTTCCTATTCATGAAGATGTCCCTTTATCACAGCAGGTGCAATGAGCTGCGGCTGCTCTTAGCATATAACAGCTATAATGCATGAGTCCTTACATACAGGTATTTAAGACAATCAGCTCAGCACAATTTGTTTTCTAGAAATGTTTTAAAAGCTTAGCGGAGGGTTTTAGTAGACAAGAGGGTTGTAACTTTATTTTGCACACCAACTTTTTGTGTAGGTATTTGGATTTTTTTTTTAAAGTAATACCTCTCTTCACTTTGCGTGTGCCTTGTGCATTCACTTCACCATCTCAGCACAAACTGAAACCCAGAAAACACCTTCTGAATGTAAGAAAACCTTCTTTCAGTGTGAGGATGATTTAACATTGGAGCAGATTGCTCAGTGCAGTTGTGGAGTCTCCATCCCTGGAGGAGAGTGGAGGTGGGCAACCTGCTGTGGCTTCCTCTGGACATCCCAGAAGCGCCTTCCAGCCTCGGTGGTTCTGTGCCCATCAGTTCTCAGCTACTTGCAGTGCTGCAGTAATTCTGCATCCTCTCTGAGCAACAAGCATTCACCTGACCATGCTGAGCACAGCCTCCTGCTCTAATGCCTTAATGATTAAACACAAGGCAATGACTGAATCACCTGCGTGGAGTGTCATGCTTGCATTAGTGGCATTCAGCCATTTGCTCATTCAGAAATACAAAGAGGTTGATATGATGTCTCAAGGAATAATAAACATGTATTTCCGTAGCCTCATGAGTTGTAAGCATTCGTGAGAAAGAGGCATCACAGTTTAAATCATCCATTTCTAAACTGTAGAAAATATTAATTGAATAATATGGTAGAGAATTTATTTAGAGTAGCTCAGCATCAATCACATATTAACAGGATGGGAAATGAATGTTTATGCTGTAAGAAGAATTAGAGTGCCAGCTTTCAAGTGGTCTACAACATTAATCTAACTCTAGTAGTTTTGAGAAGATGACTGCTCAAATAATCTCTAAATGATTGTTGAGCATACATTTAATTGATCACTGAATTACTCAATATGCTTTATTTTTTCCCCCAAAATACATTAGTTTTAGGTCAGTCTTCAAAAGAGAGAAAATAATAATTGTTGCTTGTCCTTTCATCTCTGGAAAATGACTCCTATTTATTGCTGTTTTGTCCAAGGGTCTTAGGCTGGTTTTAATACTAAGGGAAATGAATGCAGTGTGAAAAGCAGGTGCCCTCCTGCCTTAAGGTATTTTATGTTCATAGCGAGTCTGCCTCCAGTGTGGCATGCCAGAGTCCAAATAAATCTTTGACATGCATGTTTTGTGTATTGAGACAAGTTTCAATCTGAGTGAGAAAAAATTCATTGGGAGTAAAACCTGACCCCCTAAATTGTTCCCATACACGAAGGCACGATATTTAAACTGAGTATGCATTTTTTGCATCAAAATGCACATAGGTAAGTGTTAGCACTTCCTCCATGTGTGAGGTGAAAAAAATAGTTATTCTTGCTTAAAATAGGTTGTTGTCAGCAGAGATTGTTTAAGCCTGCTGCAGAGGTTCTTGTAATGAAAAATTCGGGTTTATTTGAAAATACCAAATCTGTCAGGCTACATGATTTTATCTTACAGAGTTTTTTACATGTGTGCTTTTCATTTGGTAATCAAGCTGAAAGGAATCCCTTTTAACTCCTGTTCAGTTTCAATAAGCAAGTTTCTTATGTCTCTCCTGCCAATTTATGCTCAGACATGTTTCATGACTTGGTTTCCACCAATCCTTTGAGTGAATCCAATCTATTTTTTTAGGTCGGGGAAAACATTACTTTCACAATTATTGTAGTATAGTACATATTTCATTTTGAAATGTTGTTATTTCTTGTTTTTAAGCAGCAGCATAATTACAGTTTATAATAGAGCATGCTTCTATAATTGTTTCTGTCTCCATTAAGACTAAGCAGTCTTTCTCTAATCAGCATTTTATTGTTACATGTTTTCTGTTAAAGCAATGTCTTCTTTTCTCATTCCAGAAATGAGATTGCTCTAGAAATAATGGTAACAAAATCAGTAAACCAAATATAGCACCTATTTTGATATTGTCTAGTTTGAATTTGAAAGTAAACTTTCCTTGGCTGATGAAACCATGGCAAGTGGTTTGGATGGGAGTGCTGTTTTGGAGCCTCAGCTCAAGAGGTCATAGGAAAAAAAAAGCAAATAATGGGAGCAACTTTGGAGAGGAATCAGATTTTTCTTCTCTTTCTCACTCCTTTTTTCTTTCTGTTCCTTGGGTGCTCTGTTCTCTGACTGTCCTGAGGCATTAACCTGGTCTGTTCCTGTAGGTTTGGACCAGCTGAGTCACCTTTTTTTCAAAACAAGAATAAATGAAAGAGCTTGGTTGCTGTTCTTTGCTCTAGTTGAGCAGGCATCACATGTTGTACGCTGCTGGGCATTTTCAGCTGTCCCTTTTGAAAGGGAGTGAGAAACTGCAGCTGCATGCAAGCCATGGTGAGCACAGAGAGAAAGTACACACCATGCTCTCAAATTTTTCTTATTATTACTTTTACTGTCTGGTCTTTAGTTATTAAGAAGATGACATAGATATCACATGAACATGGATGTTTTAACACAAACCTTAAGAAGTTATATGTAGTAATAAAAACCATGAAATGCTCAGGAAGTATTGGAAACATCAAAGGAAAAAATTCCAATGATGCTGCAGAGAATGCAGGACAAGTCTCATTGGGGAGGATGGGAGCTCAACTAAAAAAATTGGTTTGTACATACTGAATTGGAAAGTAAAAATGCTGAGAGGTGGGAATTTTTAGCAGTTCTGCCTTCTAGCTGTGGTATAATGACAGTGAAGCCAATGTAGTGTTTGCATTCCTAGCAAGAACTTCCAAAGCTCAACTGCATGTGTGGTTTTTTTGGCATTTGAATGCTGTATTGGAGAAACTCTGGATGCACTGGAGTGTTCTCACTGAAAGCCTTGGAAAAGAAATGAGGGAGACTGTGAGGGTATGATTAAGAGAATAGGATAATGTTTTCAGGTTCTGAAGCAGGGAGTGTGCAGTGTTTCCCGGAGGTGAGGGAGAGTTGAGAGGTGCTATGGCAAATGCCACTGTCTGCTGTGGCTGGTTTAAAGGCCCAGGGGCCTAAGGCAGCATCTTCCCCTTGCTGGCAGCAACCCCTGGCTGGCTGCACAGTGCTGACTGTCTGCACTTGTACCCTGCAGAGCTCTCCTGCCTGCAGAGCTCAGCTCGTCTGGCACTTTGCAAGACTGGTGCTGCTGTGCTCAGGGTTATGGGAATGAGACAGTGGAGGGGAGCCTTAATGAAAGGCCAGAGGGGCCAGGGCTGGGTGAGCTGGAACTGTGTGTGGGAAGCAGCTTTTGGAGCAGCTATGGGATGCTTGGGTCCTGTCTGGTGGGACAGGTGTGTGTGGACCAGAGCAGGGGTGCTGTGAACGAGGGAGCTGGGAGCTCCTGGGGGCACTCCACAGAAGTGGGGGTCAGACTGCCTGCCAGACATCTTTAGGGGAGGAAGAGTTCAGACTACCACAGAAAAGAGGGGTCACAGGCTAGGAGAGCTTTCAAAGGACTGATTTAAAAATGTACATATCTACAAATGTAGATATCATGGCTAAGAAATGTTCCAGTCCAATAGGGCATTAATAAGTATCATATCTCCACTGTCCTGCTCTGCACAGCTTCTGTGCTTGAAGTTTGACTTCTTGGGTCAGGACCAAAGAGGAGCAAGGGAGTTAAGTAGCACAAAGGGAAGGGATTGATTTAGAGATCTATAAAAAGCTAATTTTAAGAATTACAGAACTTCTTTGAGATGAAGCACTTATGCTTAATATCAGAAATAAGTAAAATAACTCCAGCTTGTCAGGACTTTATAAATAAATCTTTTGAGATCATTTAGCTGGCACGCTGTCTGATTTTTTCTGAAGAAATCCAGATGTTGATTTAGGAAGAACTTTTATTTATGGACTTGATTTTGTTGAGATCTTTTTGGCCTTGTCTCCTGACAGGATCTCCCTCCTGTGGCCTGTCTGAGCAGCAAGAGTGCAAAGCACCCTGGAGGATTGAACCACAGATGTGTACACTCTTGAAAGTCAACTCAAAGACAGTAACAGAATTGGACTATTGCTTAAATACATGCAATTAATAGCTTTCTTGGAGGGTGAAGAAGCAGATTATGTCATGTTAAATGGCTGCTGCAGTAGTGTCTCATGCTGACTCTCATAGTGGTACAGCTACAGGAAACTCAAGTTTGAGAATTGCTGCTGAGATTGAGTCTTTACATTGAATATCTGCTCAATCAATAATTACTGGACAGTCATGTTTTATCTGAACTGTAATATCTCTACAGAGGAGGCCAGAGACAGATTTAAGCAAATGATGTAATTCTTTGATACATGATTTAATGCAAAGTGTTTAACTAGTGTGAAAGTTGGTTTTCATTTGGCAAGGCACTATGAAACATGTTTTGGTCCTTTTTCAGCAGAGACAGGGAGTTGCTGATGCTTTTGTTTTTTCTTGGCCCTTGTTAGTTTACAGGATCAGGCAATTACATGAAATTGATGTGTACTCAGTTTGGGTGGGTTGAACTCAGTTTGGGTAGGTCTTAAGGAAGCTTATACACCTTTCTTGTACTTCCTTTATTGGTCACTCTTAATGTATGAGATGTAGACATTTAACTGCTTTGGTTCCAAAGTGGCTGCAGCTTCACTGCATTAGGCAAAATGTACCCCTCCACTTATTTCCTGAATACTAGAAACACATCAGTTCCTGGCATTTTCTTTTTAAACAATGTATTGTTGCTTGAAAACACAGATTTATGTTAAAAGAGTATGAACTGTTTCTTTGATGCATTTTAACATCAAGTGTCTTATAAATCTTCCTTGTTTCTGCAGTCTGGGGAATAGCTTTCCATGTGTTTTTCTTTTGGTTACTAAATTTAGAACATTGTGGTCCCTTCCAACTCAGAATATTCTGTGATTCTTTGGTATTGAGCAGCAGGTCCCCACCATGTCACCAGTCTTTGGAAACCAAAAAGGGTAACTTTTCCTCCTGATTGTTGTAATGTTTGCTTCATGACATTTAGAGTCTTGTAAATAATATTGCTGGATATAGATATTGCCCAGATGTAAGACTAAATTTCTTTTTAGTGTTTACTCTTGTGAAAAAGCAGTTTTGAGAATCCTCATTATATTTTAATCAAATCTGTACCTAGGGAGAGGCTAAAGGAAACTGTGTGAAAATAATATGTAAGTTAATCTCTCCAGCTGTAATACTGCAATACAGTGATTCAGATTAATGCCAAGTATTTTTGTTTGCTTGTTTTTAATAGAGGGTATCTTGCCTCTTGGCTCTTACAGCAGGCCTTTAATGCCATGTGAACCAAACTGGTAAATACAGATGTTTTAGCTTTCCTCTTTTTTTAATGTAAGTTAAGTATCAAAGTGTTTAAGAAAAATGTAACGAAAAGGAAAGTGATCCATGCAAATATGGTGATTTTAGAGAAGGAGTAGTCTTTACTTTATATGATCCATAACAAGTTCACAAGTTTATCTTCTAAACATCTTATTTCATAAAGTTGCTGTGTTAAAGAAGGTCAGATATTCCCAGGCCAGGTCCTAGCCTTGCCTACACAACAGCACACAGTGAACTGTGTGGAAGAGATTGTTAGTCAGCTGAATACTGCATTTACAGAAACAGAAGGTATCACAGAATAAACTGGTGACAAACTGAGAATATAGTACACTTTAGTTTGGAGGAGATTTGGGGTAGTAATTATCTTGATTTACTGTTTATTAGCCTTGATTCTTATTAGGCATAGGCTGCTTCTGTAACAGAAAATATTTCTATCTGCATTGCCTTCCAAAAATATTCTTGTCCCAAAAGAATTCCATGGTATTGCTGAGAGCTGGGAACAGACTTAATTTCAAGTTGAGTATTTTCCTAAAAACTTTTAACTTGTTGATGACTTCATGTCTCATTCAGGAGGGAACATCTTGATGCCTGGGTCTAGAGCTCTGTGGCTTTTGTCTGTGGCTGGTATTCAAGAATGCCACAGCTTGCCAGCAAGCTGAACTAGTGGCAGACTACAGGGCAAATCACACTGCCTGCCTGCCCTACTGCTGAAACTGGCTATTCTTACTAGACCTCTGAAGTGGCTAAAATGTTGTTTAGCATATTCCACAATTTAACATGCAAAGTATTTTGTCTTCTCATTTTCACAGTCAGAGTCTTATTTTTTAAGTAAGAGGATTAAAGGCATAACTGTAAACCATTTATTTCATTACATCTCTTTCATCATTGTGAAGCTGCTGGGGGAAGGTGGATAAAAATGTTTGTTTCCCCCATACATCCTGGCAGCACTGACACAGGATGAAGAGTTTCCCAGTAATTCAGAGTGTAGAAGTAGAAATCAAGTTTTGTGCTCTCATAAATAGATTCTGAGCAGCCCAGCCAAGGAATTGGTGGGGCTGAGGCACTGTAGAGCATCTTAGTGATATGGTGCTTCCTCTTGAGCAGACTTCACTGGGGGAATGTTAGTGCTGCCTCTCATTCTTTGAATTAAGGTTCACCAGTTTGCAAGTGTAGTATGTCCTGTTTTGAAAGCTCTAGTTGGAGCTGAGATGTGTAGGCTTCAGGTGAGCTGCTGATCTCCTGCTGGTAGTGGGGTTCAGTGCTCTTGAGTCTTCTTACACATATTTGTGTTCTTTTCTCTTACTGTCCCAAAAGTATTTGGGTAGGTAAAGTCCTATTGTTGAAATGTCAGTCTGAAACATCTGGAAACATTGAAATCAGATTGTTATTTGAATGTCTGTCTCTGGTCTTAATGTTGCTCAAGTAAAACATTTCACACTATGTGAAAATCTGAAAAGTGCACCTAATGCAATATGCCTTCGGTGGCAAAGAATTTGATGTGACTATCATGATTCATTCTGTGCTTTGGAAGTTGTTTTTTAAGAGCAAAATTTATGTTTTTTCTGAGTCATTCTCCGATATGACAGGTGAGGAGTTAGGAATCTGTTTCAATAGTTACAGACTCTACTGGGAATGTGCAGTGCACCAGTTCACAGAATTTTCTTTTAATTTGACAACTAAGAACCCTGTTATCACTTTGAAATCTTCAGCATTTTCTATGCTAAACTGTTAATAAGTAAAACACTTAGACTAACAAATTCATTTAGCTTAGTGAAATTTTCATGCATTTTTAGTCAACCACAAAACCAAAGAAGATTTGGAGTAGGTTTGCTTGCTGTTTGACTTCCCCATTTATTGGGGTGCTGTGTCTGCTGAATTCTCAGCACCCAGGATTACAAGGCTAATGTAGTGATGTTTTCTGTGTCCACATCCTTTTAATTCTTATTTCCCTGTTACTTTTGAACTCAAGCCCTTTTCAGACATTGTTAAGGGGGGGGGGGGGTAGAAGAGGGGGGAATAATCCCACAGATTGTTTCCCATAGGCTGTTTCCTATAACTGGCATTATTGTTTTAATCAACTAGCAGTGTGGTAGAGAAGTAGGGAAAGACAATAGTATGAGATTTGATTGTCCTGAACAGCAGTCAATCCACATGAAAGACTAAATATTTGAATTTGTTAATCATGGGAAAAGTTTCAGTAGGGTGGGAAAACAATTTTTACTAAAGACTGCAAGCCTGCGAGACAGACCCATTGAAAACCACACAATAGTAATTCCTCTGATTATGGAGGCAGAAGGAAGAATGAAATAGTTCCTTATTTCTAAGAAATGTAGAGAAGCTATTCCTGTAAGGCATGCTTCCAGGCAGTTATTTCATCCTGTGAGCAAGTAATGATAAAAATGTCTGTTGCGTAGGATCTAACACGTAAATGTGATTCTGTGTTGAAAGCTTCTGAAGCTGAATTGACATCACATTTGTTAATTTTCTCTTTATATACCGAGTGCCACAGTAGCCATGGTTAGCAGGGAAATGAACATCTACAGACCAGAAGATTATAGTTGCCGAAGGATAAACTGGATTTGACTTCATTAGTGCACAAATGATAAGTTTGTGAGGAGTTATTATAGCATTAATCAACTTGATGGATTGGAAATATGACAGAACTGAAGCAGCGTGTAATATTAGTGCCTATTATTCTACAAATTATGTCTTCACCTACATTCATAAGGCAAGAGTCATTGCTGCACATTAAAGATGTTACACACTTTCTCCTCTTGTGCAGACATGTGACAAGCCTTCAGTGATTCCTGCTCCTCTCTTCCCCAGCAGGGCTCTGGTGTCCCTTGGCTGCATGTTTGCACCTTGGAACTAACCAGAGGCAGCATGGGAGCTCCTACTTGAATTTAGCTTGGACCTGATGAGCCTGCACCCCTTACCTAGCAGTGTGTATTTAAACTTCTTGCTTCATCTGAAAGAAATGTTTCATATTCTAAACATCTTGGAAGAGGGTGAATGAGTAGAAATTGTAAGGTATGGGACAGATAGTGAATGGGTGTTTAATTATTTGATTTCCAGAGTATTGCACAGGTATTTGTACATCTGGTATTGTGGAACATGATCTGCGTGCAATTCTGAATGCATACTGCAGAATTTGTTTATTTTCTAGGATATAGGTAATTACATGTGAATCTTAATGTGAAACTGATAATTTTAAAATCCAATCTGTGTAGAAACAGTGAAATCAGTTACCTTTGATCTTCTTTGCATACAAAGAACTGAAGACTTTGGTTCAAGGCTTGTGAGAATGTGTTTACCTCATCCAAACATGGTCAGAATTGTGACCTCACTCTGGAGACTGTCAGGTGCCAAGTGCAGGGTGTATTATGCATTTTCTTACAACAGCTGGAATTTGGAGTTCCAGGTGTACTCGTAATGAAGGCTGGGATTTTCATTTGGCTGTTTGTCCTTGTTTCATTTACTCATCAGAAACATATTAGTACACAACTAAACTGTGTGCAAGTGAATGCAAAGGCTTTAAACTTTCCTTGTCCTTTCCTTCCCTCAAGCTGGGTGTCTGCTCTTGTGTACTAGGACTGTGAGATAAAGACTTTGTATCATCACTAACAAAATTAGGGTCAGCAGATTTGGTTCATGAAAATAAGTATGTGATCAGTAGATTGTGGAAGTAAGATTTAAGCTGAAAAGGGCAAAAAATACACAAACAATCTTCTACTTGTATTTAAGTTTATAGCATGGATATGGCATGCCTTAGCAGCAGTGTGGTTTTGGATTCTGTGTGCCAAGAAGCTGGTGGGGTGTGTGCGTGTGTGTATTATATCTCTGTATCTCCATGGCTGTGTATAGCTGAGTGCCAAAATCAGACTGGAATTAGAATCTGAATTTCTTGGAATGTACCTAGCTCTTTTGTTTGAGAAGGAAAAGTTTGCTTGATTTTTGCGGTCCAGAAATATTTCAGCCATGTGTAAAAAATAGGCGACCTCCAGTTTAGGCTGGAATCCAAGAATTAGTTATAAATCTGACATTTCAGTCAGAAGAGGATCAGGCAAAAAGTTTCAGTAGGAATGGGTGCATGCAATTGAAGCTCTCTGTACCCTTTTGGGCCTGTAAAAAGGATGTTTTCACTGTTTGCCCGGAGCATTTAGAAGATCATTGTAACTTTGTCACTTAGTTACTTCTGTAAGTATCTCAGAGTCCAGAACTGATAATTTTGCTAAAATATAGTAATAACATTCTTATTTTCCTCCTTTCATTTGCTCCTGGAAGACTTCAGTGGACTTGAGGAAATGTATATTAGATAAATTATCTTAAATGCTTAAGGTTGTAGTACTGCAGACACTATCTTAGTTTCTTTTTATTTAAAGATGTAGATGTACTTCCACCTCAAGAATTTTTACTTCAGGGCAAAACTTTAATGGCAGGGTGTAAAACCAATAACTGCTACAATAAAACATAAAACATTTTTCCATGACACTTAAATGTGATTAGTTGCTTTCTCATGCCCGTACTAGTATCACTCTGATAGGCTCTATGCCTTAATGTTAGAGGCAGTGACCTTCACAAAACTGTGTACAGTGTTTTAAGCTTTACATTTTGTGTGACTCCCACAAAAGTTAATACTTCATGAGTATCCAAAAGGAATGGTAGTTAGAAAATTGTGCACTTTTTCAGTTTGAGTTCTAAAGGCAAAGATGCAAAACCTTACTTAATCTGGTGACATATTTATGCTCGATCCACGCATAGCTATTTATATACACTATTGCTTTAAAAAATTATTTACATGATTAGAACATAAATTTTATTTACAAATGGCTATTTTGGGTAGAATGCAAGGTTTGAACCAATACTTAAAAACAGATTTTTAATCAGACATTAATAAGGAATGTAATGGATACAAAAAATGTGATGAACTGTTACCTTAATGCTACCATTAACAGTAAATTGGTACTGATTATTATTTTTGCCTTCCCTTACATTCATATGGTGTATGATTGATTACATGCAATGGTTCTTAACTAGAGGATGTGATTGTCTTTTATTTCCTTGCCTTTTTTTTTTTAACAACTGCTCAACTGTTTTGAACTGATGATTCAGTTTCTTGAATGCATATTGACATTCCCATTTTAGGGTTGAGCAGTACATGACTTAAAGCTGTAGGCAGCTCTGGTCATCGTGGTGGGCAGAGTTCTGACATGCCTGGGCTCCTGGCTCTGTGGGTATTACATAGGATTGTGAGGACGCAACTTTAAAAGGCAGAAAGCTTTTCCATTTCCCCAAAGCATTCTTCACACGTTGGAGGTTTGTGTTTCTTTCCTCTGTGTCTTCTTCTGTTCTCTCCAGAATTCTTCATTTAGTATCTTAATAAATAGTTGCTCTTGGGAGTGGCCAGAATTAGGATGGGAATGTGCACAAGGATATCTTTATGATGAAGGGAAAATAGCTGCATCAATTGCTTCAGAATTACAAGACCATTCTGTAATGTAGCTTGAATTTTAGCTCTTCCTGCAACATTACATTCTGGGACTTCCTTCTCCATGCTGTACCCCTGTGAGCAGGAGAGGAGTACAGCAGGAGAGCTTGTCAGTGGGACATTTTTAGGGCAGGCTAAATATTGCATCATTGTCTTTGCAGTCTAAATTCTTGCTCTGGGTAACACTCGTGTTCAGTTAGCATTTATAAGCACATTGGTATTCAGCTTGCTTAATTAATTTCTTCTCTTTCCACAGCCGCAGAGCCTTGGCCTGAAAATGCTGCATTGTATCAGCAACTGAAGGGTAGGTACCCTGGTTTGGGCAATTAATAATTACCTTAGTTTTAGAAAACACATTAAATATGCACTATGATAATTAACTGGAAGGAAGCACAGGAACTGTTAAGGTAGTCCTTTGTGTTTTTTTGTTTGGTCAGAAGTTTTAGTTATGCTTGCATCTGCCAATATAAACCAGCTATTCATGGCCTATAAGATCCTTGGTTTATTATTGACTCATTATATTGGCTGCTGTAGCCAGTGTAAAATGATGTGGTTGCAGGCACAGTTGGCAGATTTACTGCACCAATAGCTGAGGCAGCAGATTTTTGAAGTCTTGTGGTAAAGTGGGCTCTCAGTAAAAAGGAACTGTTAAAATGTATAGGCTAGGATGGTTCACTCTCCCTTTAGCAGCTCTTCATATATCATCAGATCACATTATGGCCCCCATTTGGGGCTCAGCAGCCTGCTACAGTTGTCAGAAGACTGCAAAGTAATGAAGACTAATAGGTAGCAGCTCTAGTCTTCTAAGCATGGAATTTTTATTGCAGTGAACTTGTCATCTTTCTTTTGTGTGACAGACCTAGACACAGTGTGCAATATTAGCTGCAAGCTGCTTTTATAGGTTTCTGAATACTTCTACTTTTTAGCCAGAGGAGGTATGAAGATGCGATTTTATTTAACTTTGATTAGAAGGAGAGTAATTGGCATAAAAGTCAGGCATTTGCTTTTTTTCTTGTAGTGTTTTTTATTTTTTTTTAATTGAACATTGGTGATAATATATGATAAGTGCAATTGCATTTGTGGGAGAAAAATTCCTGGTATTTTTTTCCTGTTTTTTAATATTTATATTATAGATTTTCTAGTCCTGCTGCATAATAATTATATATGTGCTCCTTGTTTTATGCATAAGAAATGCAACCCAGCATCATTTACAGTTACAGGTCAGTAGCTAAAGGGGCACTGTTTCTTTTGTAGTTGTGTGGTTTATTTTTTCTTTTTTTTTTTTTCTTTCAACAGAGGACCAAATTTTGCTTTCTGATAATGCATCTTCCCTTGCTGTTCAGGTAAAATATCATATTTTCTAAACTAAAGATGTTAAAGATGCAATTTTAGTTTTTAAATTATTATCTAGGTAACATAACTATATTTACCTAAAAGATTAATTTAAGAATTATTTGTGCCAAAATGAATGACTTACTTCCTGCCTCTGATTTGCTTTACGTTGTCATTGAAGTGCCAGAGCCTAAATGGTTTGAGGATTTTGAAAGTCCTATGTAGACTTCTGCTCCTTGTATTCTTGTTTATATTGGTCTGTGTACAGTATCTGCTTGCCTACTTACTCTGGGAGCTGCATGGTTCATACCTTTTGTCACTTGCTGTGCACGTTTGTCTTGTAGCATCTTTCATGATGTTTGCCAGTCATTTAATTCTCACAGCTCATACTATGCCCAAATATGCCCAAACTCAGGGCATATTTGCTTCAAGCTGTGAGCGTCACGTCTTTCTGTGTCTCTGGTAGGTTTTTTTTCAATTTCATCATGTGTACAGACTGGAGCTCCAATGTGGTTTTTAGAAATAGTCCATATAATTGACAAACTTGCACCTCTAATTGACTTAATAGCACCTCTGTGGCTGTGAAGTCCATGTAATCTCCATTAACCTGTTAGGTTCAGTAACCCCAAATCTCAAGGGGACGTTTTCCCTGTTAGTAGCAAAGGCCTGGCTGTCAGAGTGGTGGGGAGCAGGATGTCTGTAAGGTTCTTGTCCTTCAAAGCAGTTTTGTGGCTGCTTTGCTTAGCAGGGAGTTGCACTGTTCTCCTGTATCTTGCCTTCTGTGTGTGGTCTAGCTCAGAGAAGCTTCAGCAGGCAGTCTTTGAGGGCTGTCCAAAGAGGTCACATTTCATTACCAAAAATGGGACACGTGGAGATTGTAACTGATATTACTGGTGAAAAGGTTAGGATCACTTGATCATGGTAACTACTTCCAGGATCTCTTAACTTTTCCTTCCAGTCTGGCACTCTAGGAGATAGCTCTAAGAGTAAATTCGATCACAGGAAGAAGATAGCTTTATCCTTTGCTGGAAAGAGGAATCACCTCTGATACACCTAATAAATGGGGCAGTGTTTATTGGTTTGAGTAGTATGTTTTATATTGATCTCAGTGTTCCTTTTTATCCCAACAATTGTATTTTTGGGGGTTCTCATGAATTTTCTTCCCATCTAGCAATACATATATATGTGGCTTGTATTTAAAATACAACCCCCCTCCCCCCCCATCTCACCAACAAAATAACCCTAAAATTTCCTTTTCTAATGCATCATTTTTCTTTACTGTTTCTAGTACATTGTTATCCTACACATGTCACTTAGATGATAAATTAACTATAATATATTAAAAATCCTTGTTTTTCTTCAATATTCTCTAGCTGGACAGCTGATAGTAGCCATGACTATAAATATGGCTCTGGTGGATATCTGATCTTAAACTTTATAGAATAATTCTGTATTGAGGAATTGTATCAATTTTGAAGAATCTGTGTAACATGGTTGTGACAGGGAAAGGATGTCTTTGATCCATTTTGAAACGATAGTAGGATATGTAGTGATCAGAGAGGTTTAAATACATCAGTGTGTTTTGCATAAGGAATTTGCTTTTTATTTTGATGAGAGCTTGTTTGTCTGTTTATTGGTTTGGGTTTTTTTTAAGGGGGTGGTGGGAGTTGGGGGATATGTGTCTTTCTCAAAGGAAAATTTGGGAATGAGGGATAGGAGGAGAAACAGGAGCCTGGTACCTGGGACTTCTTTCCTACTACTGTCATTCTTTTTCCCCCTGTTACTGATTTGGGGCACATCAATATCACCACAGCAGATGCATAACTTGTTTGAGGTTGTTGAACTTCCATGTGGTGAAAACATCAGCAATTTGAGTCAAAAGAGCATGTGGAATCAGCCACCACCAAATCTTTAAGAAACACGGTTTAACTGCTAGACTCTGAATGTGTTGTAGCCAGTCTTTCAGGTATTTTATAAAATCTCCTTGTAGCACCTCTTTGTAAAGCTGCTCTCAGGTCTCAGAGGGACACACACACTGATCTCTACACATAAATAACACATGCAATCCATGTGCCATAGTAAGTAATAGTCAGAGTAAAACTTGACTGTTTCACAGTTGCCAACCCTGCAACACAGATGGCGTTTCAGGTACTGCTGGTTGAGGGAGCAGAGCAAGCACACAGCAGAGCAAGCTGCTCTCACTGCAGATGTAATTAATGAGGAGAGGGGGCTGCAGGTTGAATATAGGAAGTTGATTGAGTCTTGCTGTTTTAATAATGATTGGACTTACAACTTCTCATTGTGCAATAAAGTCTGGACTCTTAATAACCACATGTCAAATGAGAGAAGGGATGACAGTCTTCTGGGAATTGCTGAGTAACTGTGCTGGTGCCTATAGTAGTTAAAAACCAACCAAACACAAAAATTGTTCTCATCTTGTGGAACTTCTCTGGTAGGGTTGTTTATTTTTGGGTTTTTTTTTTTTTTTTTTTTTTTGGTTTTTTTGTTTTTTAATTCCTCTTCTGCTCATTGTTTATTTTGGAATCAGACTAATTTAGCAATTTCTTTGGCTTTTACTGGGTTCAGATTCTTTGTGTTTTCTGAAAATACAACATAACTTCAAGTAGCAAGTGGATTATCTCTGGTACATCTTGGTGTTTGCACTTCTTGTTTGTTAACTTGAAGTAGTGTATTATACAGCCAAGTCCACTTGATCTTGGGCTGCAAAGCCTTGATATTGAATGAAATTTTATTTTCACTGAAAATTAATTAAAATTAAGGGAAAATACTAATCAGTAATGAATATTGAGCTATTGAAAGGAGAATGTAACAGAATGAAGGCTCTGCTCTTGTGGACACTCAGCCCTCTTCCCATCAATGTTAGTGAAAACACACCTCCTGGGTGACATGACACATGGTTAAAACCATTCTCCATGTGCAACTATCATTATACAGCATTCCTGCTTATCTGGCTTATCACAGTGAAAAAAGCCACCAAAAGCAATACACAGATATATCTCAATAACAAAACAATGCTACAACTTTAAGAGGGAAAAATGGAGTTTGAAGTAGATTAAAACTGAATCACCATAGGAGAGTGTATTTCAGTCTGAAGCAGAGGGTCTGTCCAGGCTCTGTCTCCCTATTGATGCCTGGTGCAGGTAAAGCCATTTTATTTAGTGCCTGGCCAAGTAGGAGGGAGGGGGTTAATACAGCTGCACTCTGCCAGGCCTCTTGCCTCAAATGGCAGCTCAAAGCATCTTTTGCACTGTTCCAACTTGTCAGGAAGAGGAATGTGGATGTTGAGACTGTCTCTTTTATTACAGGTTCTTCTGGAATCTTTATGCAGTTAGTTTCATAGTCTTGCTCAAAAGGCTGTCTAAAATGTTCAGAATTCTGGAAATTCTGACAGCTGTCCTGAGGTTACAGAGCCTGCAGCTCATTTGGTTAAGATATGTATTAATTGCTTGTGCACTCAATGTCCTTGTAAGTGGTCTTAACATATTCCAGGAAAGTGCTTTTAAAATTGTCTGTTCTTAGGCCTGAAGGACAGAAGGAAGTTTGAGCAATTTAAAATTGTGTTACACAGACCAATTGGCTTATTTACTTCAACAAGTAATCAAATAAATGTGTAAATCAGACATGATTAATTGCCCTTGACAGATTTGTGATTTTTTTTCTCTGTGTGTCTATGAATTATGGTTTGGTTTTTCTCTAGACAAAACATTAGCAGAAATTTGAACTTGTTGCTGAGTCTTAAACAAAAGCTTGGTACTGAAATGAAAATCTGCCAATCCCTTTTTTTTTTAAAGAGAATAAAAGCTGGAATTTTTCATGATGAGGAATGCAGTATCAACATAATCAATCTAGCAGCATTGTGTTGTTGCTGAAAACATTCTTAAATCCCAAGCTATACAGGTACTGTTTGTGAGTGAAACATCTTTCATATAGTTCTAAGATGAAATTACCTCTGAATGAATAGAATCTTCATTTATCTTCAAAACCTCTGTGCTACCAGTGAATCCACTCTTTGTACATTCTACAACAAGAATTACATTATACCATTAGAGGCAGTGCCATGATGCAGTATAAAATAGATTGTTTTGGAGAATGAACGTGGCTTTGCTATAAATTACACTCACAGGTACAGAGGAATTTGTTATTTTGTTTAAAATAGTCACAAATATAATTAAGATCTTAATTTATGTTAAACTACACATGTGGCCATTACCATAACTGGATTAGGAATTTAATCTGTCACTCAAGCAATGATACTGAACAGTTTTCATTTATAACCTTAGACACACTATTTCAGTTACAGGGACTGCAGCTGTTTGATATGAAAACTGAATTATTCTGTAGATTTTTTCATAGGTTTTAATTTTAAAATGTGTTTCTGCAGTAAAGTAGAGAATAACTCTTTAGTTGTCATCACATACTGTCCATTGTATGCTCATGAAATAACATAAAATGAAAACAGAAAATGCATTTCACTCCTTCTTCCTAACAGTATGTTGTGTGAGTGCCTTTAGAAGGGCTGCTGAGTAAGAGATGGTTTGGAATGGCTCGTTCTTTATTAAAAACTAACCATGAATATATCTTCTTCAAATGAAGCCTGGACTGTTCCATCTGAAAATGGTGTTCCTCATGTGGCGACGTAAATTGTGAGCTATTTGAGTCTTGGCATAAGTAATTTCATTCTTGCCTCTGATCTCAGAAACTGCAATCTGGATATGATTTACTTCAAGTTGTAACTCATTTTTAATGAGTGTATGTGTTTGCTCATATGTGTTTTTCTGGGAGGAAGCTGTAGGGGAAGAGGAGAGCATTGTGGTGGAGCTGTGACAGGGTGATTGGCTGCCCAGCGCGTGTCGTGTGCCCGGCTGACGGTGTCCTTAGCTGGCAGGGCAGAGAGGAAGGGAGAGCAAGAGTGAAAATCACTCCTAAACCAATCAACTGTAGTAAGAAATTAAAAAAACTCCTCTTTCCCTTCTCCTGTGCCTTCCCATTGTATTTCACATACAGCCACTTCCCGTATTTGTCATCAGAGGAGGACACAATGGAACCCCTTTCTTGCATTGTTCCGGGGGTGGCAGCAGCAGAGATGAGAATGTCAGTCCTGTGAGAAGAGGAGGGTGGGGAGGCAGGAGGAAGGGAAAGGTGGGCTGAGTTGTCCGTGTCTGGCTGTGGTTTCTGGGCTTTTGAACTGTGCCAAATCAGTGCAAAGGTGATTGCTCTGATTGTTTTTCTAGATAATTGAAATCAAACATCCTACTTACATTTTGAATTTTAAATTGGGTGGGCTATAAGAAGCAAGCTTTACATGGATTGTGTCCTTTAAGCAGTGCTGTTGTAAATATACTTCATAATTCTGGCAGGAGGTGTCATCTGCCATGATTGAAATGAATGATAGGCATAAAATATTTGATTAATTTTGTAACAAGTGTCATCCCAAAGCTTCCTATCAGCCCTGTTCACATAGTTGCCAATACCTCATTCTCTCACAGCAAAAATACCAACTTGGTTGTTCCACCGTATTTTGAAAACAGAGTGGCTCATGCTCCTCTCTGTGATTGCAAGGCAGTTCAGTACAAACCACAGGCAGTGTGCAGTGGGCAGGAAAGGCACTGAGATGCTTCCCCATACTTTTCTTCAATTCATTGTCCACAACTCTTTCTTCCCTACTCTGTAAGAGTAAATATTGGGACCATAGGGGAGGACAGACATTATTCATCTGGTTGCTTCTGTTTGCCTTGCTCTCATCCCTTTCTCCTCATGGATGTGCAGAAACCTTCCATCTCTGTCTACAGCAAAGTCTCCCATTAAAAACAAGGTGCACAGGGGCAGTAGCAGCACTGTAGATGCAATGGTTTCAGCCTGGAAAAAGAGAGGTATCGTTGCTAAAAATTTTTTTTTTTCATATTTCTTCCTTCACTTTCTGGGTGTTAGGTAATGCTACAGCTAGAGAGGCTGGAAGAGTGTGAGAGAGGAGATTGTTAGACTGCAGGAAAAAGGCAGAGAGCATGTGTGGGAGAGAAACTGACAGACCCTGTTAAGCCAAATCTTTATTTTTTAACGCCTTTATCTGTTTCTTACATTAACCTCATCCCAAGAAAGGATACATTCTGTTCCTCTGATGCTGGAGGAGATCCAACTTGAGGCCTGTAGGGTCACCCTCTTTGTTCTTTGGTAGTACACTTTTTTTTCCAGAGGAGAAGGGAGCTGGAAGTGTAATGCTGTTGGAACTACAGGCATCTTTGTGAGGTGGGACAGGCTGTGCTCAGTTAAATATCTTGTTTCTAGTTTTGCTGTTACTGTCTTGCTTGCCATTTTCTGGTGAATTTTCACAAGGGTGTCATTAACTAGATTGTGTGTTACTTGGAATTCAGTTGGCCCTTTTCAGTCCTTTTTTAAGTTGATCAGCCAAATTTAGGATGTTAACAATAATCTCTGATGTACTAGAATGAGCCTGGGCCCTTGGTCTTTCAGATTGCTCAACTTTTGATGCCTTGTCTTTGAAGGGGTGTTGATATCTTCATAAATCTTCATAAATCTTCATAAATCTCAGTGAAACTGCACTGGGGTGGTTTCAGCCTTCAGTCTCTTGCCCAAAAGCACTCAGAGGAGCTGAGTACACTCCCATTTGCTCACACAAAAAGATTTCTCTCACAAGAAAAGCAAGGGTAACTTGCCTGCTCAAACTGTGTATGTGAGATACCCAAAGGGAAACAAGATGTTCTGAGCTGAAGTAATCAGTGTTCCGTAGCATCTTTTATCAGAGTTGGAAGCCATGGTGGTCTCATACCATCTGCACACCAAATGTGCTGGTTCTTGACATTCTGTGTGAGTGGTCAAAAAGGGAACAAATCCTCCCTTGATCACTGGGCTAAAGCGTGTAATGAGATAAAGACTCAGAGAAATTGCTGCTTTGTTCTATATTCTCTCTCTAAGATTTCTTTGATCTGTTCCAGTTTCAACTATTTTGGTAATAGTTCATGCCACTTACTATCTAATATCAGTTATTGTCTAATATCTAGCATACCTAGTTGAATGCATCAGAAAAAAATTTCTGGCTGTGAATATTTATAGGGATGCATTGGTCATGATCTTTGTCCATGTTTTTTTTTCTAAAAGAAACTATAATTTCCATAAATATGGAATGCATTCACTGTGCTTGAAAAGTCAAAACCACCTGACTTGTTAATGCTAATAATTTCCAAAGCCTGTCAGTTACATCAGTGAAAGAATGTAAGTACTCATAGTAATGCAAATCGCAAGGCTTGTTTCTTAGACTGAGCCCTCCTAATTTGGGATAATACTGCTGTCTTTTACTGATTCGCATGAATATTTTAGTTGACATGAAGGGTGTCCAGTGGACCATTAGTTTAAGCTGAAGCAAGAAGTAGATACTGGCCTACTTCTCTAGTTAATGATTAGTTAAGCAGTGTAGATTCAATAAGGATTAAAATTGTCTTATACTGTGGACCTTTCCTTCATTTTGCTGCAGAACATTTTGTAAGGAGCACCTAAAGTTGAGCAGGTCATGCTTTGGATACAAGTCACAGGTCATAATAAACAGATATACTGGTCTTTGTATTACCTGGGTTTCTATCTTTTAAAAGATGTAATAGCAGGGTTTGTTAAAAATTATTTTCTTGGGTTGATTGTATTTTATATTTAGATTATACTATTAATATTACAGAGTATATTACGTATTTAGGTGTATTTCATCACTCATCTTAAAGCCAATCCTAAATATAGACAAAGACTGAAGTGGAACAGGTCTTGGCATGGGGATGCTGAAGGGGGTGCTGGAAGAAGCCTTGTAAAGCTGCTGAAGGGGCAGCTCCAGTGGTCAGTGGTCACTGCTTCAGAACCTCGCAGGAAGACTGATCTGGTAAATTCAGCACTGGATGGGTTTATCCAGTTTTAAGCACGAATCATTCTTTTAGTGTCAGTCCTAATGAAGCATTCATCAGAACTGAAGATGACTATTCCAAGAAAGTTTTCTCAGGTTTTTGATTTGGTGTTTACTTTAGGGACTTATATTTATTTTTAATTTTTAATTTTTTAGCTGAGGGTAGACTAAATGATTTCTAACATTACTAGAATCTGTGCTCTATTATGAAGAGTAGCAAATCCTAAAGTTAGGGTTTAGTTTGCTTTCATGTGTGTGATTAGAGTCTGAGCAGCTAAAGCTGTGAGAATGTGGTTTACTGCCAGATCCTGCTCTCTGAAGAGCAGGGAGGAGGCTTGTGTACAAAGTGCTGTGTTACAGCACTCTTTTTCTTCGTGGTGGGAGCCTTGTTGCTCTAGGCCTTTTTTACCTCAAGTCACATTGTATAAATAGTTAATAGAATAATTTTGGAATCTGGACTCGTGACTTCTCTAATTGCAGAGACAAAATGAATGATAGGAGTGAGCTGAGCTGTGAGAATCTCTAGCAAGTAAGAGATTCCTTATTTGCCGTGTTCTGTCCAAACTGCAAATAATTGTCTTGACATTTTGGTATTTCAACAGAAACAGCCTATGGATTTTGTGGTAGTGGCAGGTGCTGACAGAAATTGTTACCCTCCTGAGAAAGCTTTGAATCTAAGAACACAGATAGAAGGAAATGGCAAATTGATCACTTATGCTCTCCATGAATCCCGTAAATTAAAAATAATACTTTGTCCCAAACCAGACTTGTGCTTTGACAGTATCACAGAGCAAAATTGTAATTATAATGTGGAAAGGTGCCATATGTGTTTGCCATGTTACATAACATTGCCTTGACTAGCCAGCTTTAGCCAGGAGAAATGAGTATTGTGGTTTTTAAAAGGGGCAAAATGCCACTCAGTTTTGTTCAGCCACAGCACTAATTGTGTCTGTCAGATACTGCTTCTTTGCCCATCTTGAAAAAACAATAAAAATAGATGAAACTGCATTAGAAGAATTCCAGTCAGCATTTGAATGATAAATAGTTGTCTAAAGAAGTCAAAATTCCTTTGTTTTTCTTTTACTTACCCTTCTTCTTTCTTCCTAAGAACAATATGCAAGGAGCTATACTTCATAAGTGTGTGCTGGGAGCCAGCTAACACAGGCAAATGCATGGAGAACACCACATTTGTTTGCCACTGGTGTATGAATGCTTTTCAAATGCGACTCTTTGTTTCCAGGCCTTTTTGCAAATGTGCAATCTGCCAATCCGGGTGATTTGCAGGGCAAACGCCGAGTACATGTCCCCATCTGGTAAGTGTGGCCTTCATTTAGATTACTGTGTTACACCTCCATTTTGATACCATGGCAACTAGGCCTTGTCTTGCTGATAACAGGCAGTGCTGCTGTGTGTGGGTTGCCTTTCCCCCTCCTCTCCAGAGCAGTTTCTCCTCTGCAAGCAATCAAAACAGTGAAATGCAAAATAACATTGGCACCATGTGTAACAGTACCTGTGTAAAGTGTTCACACAGCTCAGTGCCTGGTGGAAACCTTCTCTCAAATGCCCTAAAGCAGAAAGACATATGTGTCCTAAAATGGCTTTATTCTGCATCCAGGGAATATTCCAGGAAATGCTGTTATATTTTCCTGTTGCTGGAATGGAACAATACAGGAGAAAGGTTCTCTTTTGTTTCTCTGTGTGGGAGTTGATTGCCAGGATGCAGGAGACCAAATGGTGCATTTTCACTGTAAATGGTGACAGGTGATTTTAAATCTTCCTCAGATCCATGAGACTGTCTGGAAAAAAATTCAAATCCACCACCAAAAAGTTAAGTATTAGAAGGGTACACAGCCTGTTTTTGTTGGAAGTGACTGCCTAAAAATGCCCAGACACCAGCTTCAGAAAATTGCCTAAAAATCAGAAAGAATTACAGAACACAAGGTGCCAAGATCCTCGCGCTCTGTCCCAGATTTTTGTTATGTGAGGAGGTCCATATTTACTGGTTACCTGGCTCTGGCTGTGACTGCCATATGGAAGTGCCTGTCAGTATATGTCTGCCAGCTATATGGGTTCTACTGCTGGTACTGATATTTTTGGTTAAAGCAGTGAAATTAGGTGATTTAAAAAATACCCAAAACCAGCAGTTGCTTGGGAGGAGTGAAACCCATGCAAAAGCAAAATATGCAGGTATATGAATTATTTGTTAGTAAATAGAGCTTTGAAATGCTGAATCAAGGCACACAGGAACATCTTGCATGTGCAGGACTAGGACTGGTGACACTTACATGCTATGGCTTCTCTGCCACTCACATCTCATGTCTACACTTGCTGTAATTTAGGTCCTAAAAACAAGGAGCACAAGAGGGAAAATGATTCTGCTTCAATTTTAAATGTAGGCAGAATTACATGTATTCTTTTTGCCCTTTCTTTACTCCTGGAGTCCTTTACTGTTTTTACTCACTTTTACTCACTTACCTTGTTTCCTTTCTTTATATTGGTTTAATGATAATTCAGAGAAGGTTTACATCTGTTCCCTTCTCTCGCCCCACCACCTCCGTCTCATTACTCCAATACATTTCTCCTTTTGCAGGCAAAGTACCATTTATTCATGTGGGAAATCAAGTAGTATCTGAACTTGGACCCATAGTCCAGTTTGTAAAAGCCAAGGTAAAAGTACATTGTTTTCATTAATTATGAATGTTAATCCTGTTTAGCATTGCACTGATTTAGTGTGCTTTTCTGGAATCTTAATAAATTTGTTAAAACAATATAGGAATCTAGTACTCTTTTAAAAGACAGATATTATGGAACAGGAGTTTGTGAGGTGAAAATGTTTTTCTTTGTAATTTCCTCAAATTCTCCCAGTAAATTCTATGCAGAATAGCTGCATTCCAGTGCCAGTTTCTGAGACTGTTTTCCTACACGCTTTATCTCTGGGTCTCAAGGTCTTGACTGTTTTAAATCCTGAAATGTCAGATACTGTTCAACTTTGCCTTTATTCTGCCACCCCCAGCCCTCCCCTCTATTTTAAAAAATGCTGAAGTTGAATCTGGATCACGGATGTAAATTTGTGTTTACTTTGTGCTATAGGGATACACTAACCAGGAGGTTGTGTGCTCAAAGTGTGCTCATCTATAACTGATAACAGTCTAAATTTTTTGTAGATTAGCTTAGATTCCTTATGGATTAGATTAGTTACATAATGATGATTTGGTTTTAATTGTAAAGGATACTGTATGTACAAATTTCACATGTAATTTTTTATTGAACTATGCAAGAGAATAGGATCTGAGCCAAAGCTCATTGATGTTTAAGGTCCTTGGGTCATATGTTGCTGAATATTCCAATACCCATTCTTACATGTGTGTCTTTTTTCTTTCCCCATTAGGGCCATTCTCTCAGTGATGGGTTGGATGAAGTCCAAAAAGCTGAGATGAAAGCCTACATGGAATTGGTCAATAATATGCTCTTGACAGCAGAGGTACAGCAAACCCTAGTAACTCCACACACTGTAGGCAAGAAAGCTTTAGGATTTTTCCCTGTAGTGGAAAAAGCGTTGTTCCTAAATTAGGTCATCAGCTTTTGAGGTGAAATGACAGGAACAAATTCTCCTACACTGTGGATTGCTTGCTGACCTGTTCCTGTGGGTTTCCCCTCCCCTATGTCAAGTGTGGCACACAGCTGTTGAAGTAACTGACAGAAAATGCCGTGGTTCCTGGGGTCCTACTGCATCCCCTGGCTGGCCAGCCACCCCCTGTCACTGTCCCACTGGGGTCCTCTGTGCTGCCTGTCTGTGGCCAGTTCAGGTGCCTCAGTGCTGGTGTGGGAGCAGTGTTGGAAACACTGGGAGGATGCAGATGGCTGAGGAGTGAGGGCTGTTCACCTCTGCCTGGGGCTGGGTGTGGTGTGGGCAACAGGAACAGACTTTTGGTCTCAGCCTAGTTTTGGTGCTGGTAAAGTAAGGAATAGCAGCTGGGCTTTTGCCTTCCAGTTTTAATTTCTTTTGTACATCAAAGGTCTATGAGAAGAAATGAAATGGAAGTTTTAATCTAATTTAGAAAAGAAAATTCTACTAGTGAAAAATGATTGTCTCTGTATTCTCCTTTATTAGGGAGTTTTAGTAAGTGTTCTTTCTTTTCCTAGCTCTATCTCCAGTGGTGTGATGATGTTACAGTAGAGGAGGTGAGTGGTTCCGCAGCATTCATCTTAATTAAAATTTAATGAGAAAACACTTTTGCTCACAACTGCAAGTCCCTACTCATAAATGAAACATGGGGGTTTATACCATTAATGATAAAGTCTTTTCACTTTAATTTCACTTTCATACACATTTTAGGGAAGCTGTGTTACTGGAGGGAGCTGACAGCAGAATAGATGCAGGTTTTGTTCATGTTTCTGAAATAATAGCTTTAAATAGTTATGCTGCAAACAGTGGGTTCTGTGCAAATAGTTAGAGCATACACACAGCTGCTTTTCTCTTCTGCAGCTCCTTTTCTGAGAGAAATGTTTAAATATCAGCTGTTTTGTTCAAGAGGTATCTGTATTTCTTGCATTATAACACAGTACCTTTCTGTTTTTCAACACAGATTACTCACCCCAGGTATGGCTCTCCTTACCCCTGGCCTCTGAACCGCATTTTGTCCTATCAGAAGCAGTGGGAGGTTAGGAGGAAGATGAAAGCCATTGGATGGGCTGGGAAGACACTTGAACAGGTAACTATGAAAAGTGAACCTTATTTCTTTAATTTCTTTTTTTTTTTTAATAGGCATATGAGAGTAGTATGTTTCTGAAACAGATGTAGTGAAATGTATGTTCTGTACTTTAAACATTATCAGGAGTCAGGTATTTGCCTCCAGCAGCAATAAATTTTAAATTATGTGCAACTTGATGGGGTCCAAGGAAGGATGTTTTGCCATGACTGTCCAACTCTGTCAGTGTTAGTTTAGGCCATAGTCTGGAAAATGGGTTGTGAGTTCTGTGCCCTGCTTCCTGTATGATGCTGATAGGCACTCTTTGTGGGATCGTGGCAGGTTGTGGGGTTTAACTCAGTACCTTTCATTAAGCTTAGTTGTAAATGTTATGGGAAGCACTTAATCAGAGTTGCCTTACATCAAATGTTAGATTAAGTAACACTTTGCTACCTGCCTGCTGTGTAGGTTTGACTGATTTTAACTGCTTTTGGTATTCCAACATGTTACATTCCTTGTTGCCACTGTCAGTGCAAATAGAATAAGGAGGTTATTTCTTGCAATGGTGTTACTTCCTGACAATATGGATTTTTCTTTCTTTCCTGTGTATTTTGATAGGTGCTTGAAGATGTAGATCAGTGCTGTCATGCTCTCTCCCAGAGATTAGGAACACAACCATATTTCTTCAATAAGCAGTAAGTTACTTTTCATTGAAATACTGCACCCAGCAATATGAGATATAGGTATATACCCACATACATACAAATGTATTTATGTAAAAATCCTATTTTATTTTAATGCTGTGTGAGTAGTTGCAAAAATACAAATGTGTGACTGGAATCTAAACATGAAATTTCAGGAATAAGTATTTAAAGGTTTTAAAGGGAAAGCCTCTGTAAGTTTGTTGTATTTATGATTTCATTTTACTTCTTCTCTGCAGATTCTACCACAACTTATGTAGGCTACAAATGTACATTTTTATATAGTTAGTTTCTTATTAAAAATGATACATTTAAAGCATTACTTGAATTTCTTGGGTAACATTCTCTGCTAGAGGAGTGAATGTATGTTGTGCCAACCTGATCAGGGCAGCTTAACACGAGAAGCAGTTCTGAATGAACTGAATTAGCATGAGGGTGGCTGAGTTCTAACAACTGGGGGAGAAGCTAGCTGATCCATAAAGAACTAAATGCAAAGTAAAAAACACATTGCCAGGAGAGAAAAAAGAAATTACCTGACCTCCATGGAATGTCCTCTGTTCTCACCAGTTTCTTTTAATTGCAATATGCTCATTAATTTTTTTTTCTCTCCAATAATTCACAATTTTGGAAATTGCAATATGCAATTAAGTTACACACTTAAATAACATCACATTAGCTCCCCCTTGTCCCCTGTGCCCAGATCAGTCTAGAAATGCTCAGGTCTGGATTTCAGTTTACTGCATTTGAACAGGGAGATGTCTTCAAATGGCAGCATTTGGTTACTTCTCTGCATTGTGGCTTTGCCCCTTAGTCTATTCCAAATTGAGACTAGTTGGGTAGTCTTAATTCAGAGTATAGAGAAATATGCCCTACAGAAGATGACTTTAAGGTGCATCTTCTCCTTTGATTATTAAACATAGTGTATATTAATTTTTCTTTCTGTATTTCTAAAGAATTGTAACTTGGGGAATTTGTGTTGGTTGGTTGTTAACCAGACTTTTTTGGTAGTTTCAACCTTTAAATTTTTTAGCTGTCTGAAATATTACTAAGAAAATCTGTGGTTTTAGTCCAGTAGTTTTCAGTCTGTGACTTCTGTGAGTCTTTGGGAGGTAAATAAGAAAAGCAGCCTGTTTCTGACAGATTAAAGTTTGTTATGCAGAGGTCCACATCTCCACTGGAGAGTGCTTAGTGATCCACAAATCAAAAGGGAAAAATTTTACCAGTTAGGAAAGCTTCATGCTGCATACATTGAAGGTTAGTAGAGAGGGACTCTGAAGTTATTAATAGATTTGAAAAAAATTAATTATTTTAAAATGGACTACTTACATACATGGACTACTTAAAGGTCCAAGGTGACAATTCAGACAGGTCATCATACCTAAAACATTCCCAAAACACCTGTTTTCTTCTGTGTAATCCCCTTTCAGAAAAGGGATGTTTCCAGCAGCTGCGACCATGGAACTCCCTTTTTTGTTGGTTGAGTAGTTCCAAACTGTTGCAGAGCACAAAAAAAGGAATGGGAGTCATAAGCTTCCACTCATCTCCTTTTTTTTTCCCCCTTGTGAGATAATAGTTGGATTTTTTCAACACACATCTGCAGAAGAAAAAGAAGAGCCACAAACCACCTGATAAGCACTTGCCCTTGTTACAGGACTAAAAGGCGGAGCATGGTTTGAAACTAGATCAGTAAGTCTCTCTGATCTAAGAGATGTTATTTCCACATTTCCAAGCTCCCTAAAGCAAGGAAAATGCCATCCTGAGAACAAGCAGAGTTCTTAATACACCCTTTAGACAGATTTCATACATTTGGTTTAGCCTTGCTTGATTTCATCCCAATTCTTAGGCAGTATGGCTAGCTACAGGTTACTCAGAACAGCACGGTTTTTCTTGATCAGGACTTGTCTTCCAAAATACCTGTTCTTTTTTTCTTCTTCTTTTTTCTTTTTTTTTTTTTTCCAGACCAACTGAATTAGATGCTCTGGTGTTTGGACATCTGTTCACAATCCTTACTACTCAGCTAATCACTGATGAACTCTCTGAAAAAGTGAAGAACTACAGTAACCTCACAGCATTTTGTCGGCGAATAGAGCAGCAGTACTTTGAGGGTCAGGAGAGAGACAGCGCTGCAATTGCAGCCCGATCTTCCAAGAGGTCCCTGCTGAGATAAGCGTGGTGCTTGGGCTGGATCATGTTGTAGTTTTGGTTTTATCATTGCTCTATAAATGGATTTTGAGAATGGAGATGTGTGTTAGCTTTTTGAAGCTGCCAAGTCATTCTGGAGCAAGAATAAATGTTCAGTACAGTTTTTGTGTTGTAGAATATACTGTGCACATTTAAGCTGAAATGTCTGTACAAGTGTTTCCATTTTAATAGCCTGTATGCCACTTACTGTAAAGTGACCTCGGAAAAATATTATATCTGTTTCAAAAAATAAAACACTGAAAGTTGATCTCTGATCTTTCTAAATGCCTCTTTTAATAAATTTAATTTCTGTAGTTCATGAATGGGATCCATTTGACAGGACACTTGGAAGAAAGTTGTGAACTAGTTACAATTACTAGGCTGGGAATGAAAGTATGCATTAGAGATCTTAATGTTTGTCTGCCTCTGCTAAAACTTAATCAGAAATTGGGTGAAAAAAATGTCTTGGAGCTCTGTAGCACACAATTAATGTGAACTTATTCAGTCAGTTCCTGTTTTTGTGTCAAAGTACCTTCTGGGTGTCAGTCCTTCATCTTGTGTGTGTGTCTTGCCTCTGCTTTTATCTTTCATTCACCTTTGGTTTTTTGATTATAATTTTTTTTCATCCTGTAGTTTCCCAGTTTTAATCCCCAGCTTGTCCTGCAATGTGTTTAAGAAACTAATTTGCTAGGTAAGTGTCTGCCTCACTGTTTCCACTTCCAGTATGTTGACATTGCTTCTGAACTTTGATCTATCTACCAGATGTGGTTCTCATAGAAAAAGGAGTCACTCTGAGCCTGTGGCTGGCACGTCTAGGTCCTTCTGCCTCCACATTATTCATGGTACATGTAGCCACAATGATACAGGAGTAAACAAAGAAATATCACTGTGGTGTTCCAAAAACCCTGGCAACTTGGAACTTTTCAAGGGAGAGTTCTTGTGTGCAGGCAAGGACTGATCTGACTAGTATTATTTCAAGTGCATTAAATGGTGCTGCTCTGTTCTGCTGTGTCAGTTGTACTTGATGCTTTTCCAAAAGCACCACCAGGAACATGCTGGTGGCAGAAACAAACCTTGTGCATTCAGGAAATCATGGGCACAAGTGGGAACCAGCTCAGGCTGTTTGGCTTGTTGGAACCATTGTGTTCTTACTTTGAAATATGTTCATTTGACTATATGCTTCACTGTAAGAGCACTTAATGGCTTGAACTGGTTATAAATGGTTATACAATGGTCATGAGGTTTTGGCTGCTATTTCCTTCTCTCTTATACTGAGCAGAAAGCAGCTGCATGCCTTGGACTGGCTGCATCTCCCATGACAGGCTCCTGAACCACTCCTGCTTACTCACTGCTTTTGTGGGGATTGCTCTTGCCAGCTGGAATGGAAAACAGAGCTGAATTCTTACTGCCTGCTTTTTGATATAACAGTCCTAGTCCTACTGCAGCCAAATCCACTAAGTATCAGTGTATCAGGGTGTCTTGGTATTTCATTAAACCACTCTTGCCAGGAGAGGCAGATTGCCCTTGTCCTGCATTTCAGTCTTAGAATTTCACATGTCTCTGTGTTGAATACCTTTTGAAATTAAACCCCATCAGCTGCTGACTGCTTAGTGGCTATTTCCACTATCAAACCACTATCAGCTATCAGTTGGTAGCTGAGAACCCAGATATTTCTTTCAAACTTGCTTTTTTTTTTTTTAAGTTTGGAGAGAATATTGTGATACACGCTACTTTGAGCACTCAGACTAAAGTTAGCATGCTGTGGTGATGAGGAAATCCTGTGTGAAAACTCAAGTATCTTAATCCAGAGTAATTAAACTGGTCTTTTACCCTCTTGCTATTTGCAGAGCACCATTCACGAGGAAAGATTTTAAGCTAGCTTCTGTTGTTTTCACAATTCTGCTACCAGTAGACTGAACTACAGGACTAATTTACTTAATGGATTTTTAAACCTGCCTATTAATTTTTATTGGTCTTAAAAAGTGCAGGTGGACATGTGTTCCTCCTCTTTCAAGGCTTCAGTGGCCATTAGCCACCTTGTAGCTGAATTTCAGCAATTGCTTTGAAACAGCATTGAATGAAACTTTTTGTATTCTGGCAAGGTGAGGCAGAGCAAGCTCTGATAATACAACACCTTGAATGCTGAACAGCAAGTTATTGCAGATTTTGTGCAGTAGCATACAGTGAGCTTTATAACTTCAGAGTAGTAAAAAAACCCCACAGAGCGATATGCATTAACCTGCTTTGAATGTCTCATCTAGAAAATAAATGCTGTGGAAGTGGTTGGGCAAAAGATACTGATCTCTTGCAAACAAAGTTTGTGTAAATCCACCTGAGCTACTCAGACTCCACTTAAGGATACAGAGACAGGCAAATCACATCGAAGTTTCAATATTGAAGTGAGAGGACAAGCAGAGACTGAGCTCTCAAGTTACACTGAAGTTTCTGAAAGTTTAACCACCCCTCATTCCTCGTGTGTGACTTTGATAATTTCATTTAAATGGAAAAGAGCATTCCTTACTTCCTTGACTGAAGAGGATTCTTTCTGTATGGCATATTTCCTACAGAGCTGGTTTGTAGTTCAGGCTGCAGCTCATTCTAGGTGATATCTAAACTTAGAAGGAAAATCTTGGCTTTGCTACCCGTGTTGAAAATAGCTGTTAAAATCCTAGCCAAATGACAGACTTTGTACCTCATAAATACAAGAAGCTATTATGCTTTTTAAAGTGACATTGGTAGCATGACTGGTGCTGTGGAGCAGACTGGGCTGAGCTCCAGGGACCAAGGCTTGCTTGGCAAGCTGTGCTTTAACTCCGTGAAGCTGCAGGCCTACAAAGGACACTTAAGCGGATTGCTCCTGAAATGCTGGGCACAGCTCAGGAAAGGGAATGAAAAGTTTTAACAACACCAGCAATAAAACAAATTAAAGGCAGAAAAAACCCCAAACCAACCCAATAGCCTTTATGAACTCGGGAATTAGCACTTCTGTGGGTGCACAGTTTGGCAGGAAACCAAAGCAGCCCAAACCCAAGAACCCTTCTCACAAAGAGATTGAGCAAGGGCACTGAGCTGCCTTCTCCCAGGTGTAGTAGCAAGGGCTTTCTGTTGCTCTGAGTGTCCCTCTGGTAGACAAGGCTGTGCATGTGCAGTCTGTGAGAATTGACTCTTGAGTTGTGGGTGTTTCTGGGAGATCTCCCATGCCTAAAGCACAGCTGCTGCACCAGACAGGAATCAGGCCAGGAAGGCCTGTGGTTTGTCTCACATAGCAGGACAGTGGGTATGATGGTTTACTTCCCTAGCTTTTCAGGCTCAAAATTACAAAGTTCTTACAGGCGATTTTGAGTGAAGAGAGATAGCTGGAACTTCTAAAGTTTCCCCAAATTAAGACAAAATTTATGTTTTCAACAGAAAAAAAATGTCAGAAGCAACTGTACCATGGATTGTCGTTCACCTTCTAAAAATGCCTCACCAGGAAGTGCAGGAGTTACCCAACCAAAACAGCACACAAAGTTACAAAAGCTCTCAGAGCTACAAGTGAATAGACATAATTGAGTCTGAGTACAAATCACCTGACCATTGTGGTTTGCTTCTCCTAGTCTTTTCCTTCTACAAGTAATTAGCTTCAGAGGCAAGGCTCAAGTTGGAAAGTAGCAGATACTTTCTTCACCTGATGGAGCTAAAACATTTGGGGAAGTCCTGGTGAAAACAGGACTGCTTCTCCATTCCCTAGATGCTTCTTTGGGACTGTGGAGTGGGCTAATTTTGCTCAGCACAGACGCCCCTCAGCACAGGTACCTGCTCATGTTCTTCTTGGATTTTGGTGTCTGCTCCTATCAGAAATATGCAGGGTGCCAGTTGCAGGTGTGAAGGTCTCGTTGGCCTGACCAGCACAGTACTGTACACACAGCTAGACTGTGGATCCTGTGTGCCCTGTGCCACTCTTAAGTACAGCACAGGAAAAGGAGCAACCACCCTACTCCACCACAGGCTGTAGCAAACCAGCTGGTGATTTGAGAGTGGCCAGACAGCCACAGGCTGATTTATAGTATTGGAGCCTTTTTTCCAGCTGACAGTCCTCCCTGATATTCTGGTTTTCCTCTTCCTCTCTGAAGCAAGTTCTCCTTGACTGGGTAGCCTCTTGATGCCGCCTTTTATTATGTGATGAGATTTCAAGGGAGACATGTGAGAGGGTTTTGGTGCGAGCAGTTTTTGCTAGGACCTATCACTTTTCACATATCAGTTATAAAAATTTTAGTACTGAATGGTGTTAATGAGACATTAAACTGCTGTTTTTCTCTGCCTTTTGTTTTATTTCTCCTTTTCCTCCCCAGGGAAAGGAAAACAACCTGGCAATCTCCTGCCTCTTGAATGTACTTAAAGCTCAGTGTTGTGGAAAAAAAGAGGCTAGCATAGCCTTACACATGGAGAATGCTGCTGAGCTGCACTTAATGATGCCTCTTAGGATCAGCTGTGCTGCTAAAAAACACTTCATTTCCTGTGGCTTTCTTTCTTTATAAGCAGGGTGCAGCTCCAATGGCTCTCACAACAATTAGCACCCACTTGTTCTGCAGGTTTGAAGTTTTTGCATTAGTCAGGTTGAGAAATTCATGGTATTAATCATGACTGAAGTTGTTATTTATCACCTGCTGGGTGAGAAATAATAATTTTGGCACTACTGGGGCAGCAGGCCAGAAGTACCAAATTAAGTAAAACATCTAAACACCAGCAAGGATCATTTCTCTGATTAATGAATTGTTACAAAGAAAAACTGCTACTCGTTATCTGATCTTAGGATAAAAGTAGGAGTAGGAAGTAGAAAGCATTAGCAAAGTCAGGCTCTAGCCTGATGCAGTTTGAAACTTCCTGGCTGATCTACTCTGTCATTCACTGACTAACACGTGCTTCCCAGGTTTGTGATACTTGGCTTACATCCCCCGTGCCAACTTTGTAAAAAACCAGTGTTTGGCAGGGAGCTTGAGACCTGTTGTGTAACTGCCTCGAAAGAAATGAAAGACTTAAAGCTTCTAGGGCTTGTCTAGGCTGGAAGGTTTTGCCACAGGAGCAGCTACCAGCCTGGTAAAATACCATTGTGTGAAGGCAATAAGAGGCGTGCAGGAAACAAGATCCACAACATCAGTGGAGTGAAGTTCACACCCTGGATCCACACTGGGGCCGTTAGGCACCCATGGGATTAAAGGGGCCCACAAATGACAGCTGCCTCATCAGGTGTGTTTCACATGTACCTCACCCACAGAAAGGGTTGGCCTACACAGAAGTGGTTGCATTGGTGTGAGGTCTGTGTGTGCTGCTACAACCCCAAGCCACCAAATGACCATGACACCACATCCCCTCCCTGACAGGCCATTGTGGGCAGCTGAGGAGCTGCTGTGTGCCCACAGAAGTGCTAATTCCTGAGTCCATAAATGAGATGTAAAAATGGAGTGTTAGCCCTGACTATGGTCAAAGAACTCAGCCTGGGGGAGATGCCTCACCTCTGAAAGCAGTGGTTGTTGAGTCTTAGCTTGTTGAGACTTACAAGAAAAAATTTAAACAGTGAGAGCTTTAGGGACCCCTTTTGGCTTCAAGTAATTCATTATCTAGAAAGAAAGGACAGGCTTTTTCCATAGAGAGTATCAACCATTCCCATCTATTGCTTCAGACCTCAAATATGGTGCTAGTTGAGAAAAAGAACTTCACATTGTTGACACAGATGGACTGCCATCCATGCCACACATGACATCTATGGCAGCCAAAGTAACTCCTGTCTACAAGCTGGTGTGCTCAGAAGCTGACTGGAAACAATGAGCTGACATGAGAGGTCAACATGAACTCACCCCTCTCCTGACAGTAGCTGTGGGTTGATAGTACTGGGCTGACAGTAACCCAGTTTGTCAATAAAGATTTTTAATGTAAGTGTTGTGTCACATATATGTTTTCTCATCCAGATTTTTTTTATACCTGGAAGTTTATTCTGCACTTAAGAAGAAAATGAAAGACCTTAGGAATATAGAGTATAATGGTCACCTTCTCTACAATCACTGCTCAAATCATCAGTCTTCCAGGGTTTATGTTCTCAGTTCACACAGAAAGATTTGAAACAAGAATGAAAAGGATGATCATTCATAGAAAATATAAATGGCAGCAAACGGCTTGCTGCAAACAATGGAGCATCTTCTGAGGCTAAGCAGGAATCACCAGAACGTGTTTGAATGAACCTTGTTGTAGGTACTGTGGGGAGGAACCACTGAAGCTTAGCCATGACAAATTCTGTAGACCAATCATCACCCAGCTGGTCTGGCCAAACTATGGCATCACCCAGTCCCCAGAGCATCTATCTCTTCCAAGGCTGTCTTCTCTCAGCATGAATTTACATTTTCTGTCACTTCTCCTGCCAAGACTTTGTCAACAGCAAGTCCACCTCCCCAGTCATACATCTCAGGTTGCCCTGCCATACTCTCATGGCTGTGACATCTCTTTCAACTTTTGGCTACAAAGTACAGTTTTGTCCAGGTTTCTTGGCTTTGAAGACATCTGTTTCTGGTTATAATATTCTCTCACTGCTGAGATCAACATTTTTTTCACCAACACATGGGATTATTACATGAGATTATCTTGTGGAAATTATCCTTCATCTTTCAGTTGTTATCACTTGGACTATTAGATAAGAGCTAGCCACTTTCTTGTCAAGACACTGAAAACTTTTCTTTAGGTTCACTGCTGTTTCTAACTTAATTCCTGTAAATTCCTCCCTTAAGTTCCTCTGCAGTTTTTACAGGCTCCTTCCCTCACAAGTGTGTAGCACCTTGATCTATGATGCCTCCTAGCAAAGAAGTGTATAACTGAGATTACTGGCTATCACCATGATCTCTTTCATTTGCAGCTTTAAGTCTATGTTGTGGCATGTTTAAGGAACCAGTTGATGAAGATCAGTAGTTTGGGGGCATTATGGGAAGGGTAAGTTTTTAACTACTTAAATACATTTTCCAGCATGTTTTATTGTAGGTTATGACATTTTGCAAAAGACAGGTAGGTTTCTGCATGTGTGTGTAAAGACCACAGGCCTGACCATGACTTGTGTATTACATGCAAATGTGAGTGCAAAGGTCTTGCTGTTGTGCCAAAGAGCATTTGAGGCAAAGCCCAAAGGCACTGCTGTGGAAAAAGCTGCCTGTCATCTGATGGAAATGCTTGTGACACACACAGGACAGCTCCTGCAGACCTGTTTCTATGGAGGCACTTTCATTTGGTTCAGTGCATCTTCCTGGGGCCCATCCTGCTGCCCCTTCTCCCTGGTATCCTTTGTGATTCCCCTGCCCTTTCTGATGCTTCAGGGTCTTCCTGCACGGAGAAAAGGAAGGGTCCCACTCCTGGGAAAGGTTTCACACCTGTGGACTCTATTCCTCCCTCTGCTTCGAAAGAGTTTTCTTGTGCCAGTAAAATCCCTTTAGTGTGAGTAGAGAAACAAGCATGCTTTCAAGGATTTATTAGGCAGAGAGAGTCATCTTACAAGCTTGCATCCTTCTGCTCTGTGCATCTATAGGGAGTCCAAAAGCTGCTGCCACAGGAAACGCATTTTGTTTCCAAAAAATTAAAATGCCCAAAATTTGCTTTCTAACTCAGTAATCAGAAACAATTGCAATAACAAGGTAATTGGTGTTAACTGGGATTTTTTAAAGCTTGACAAAATTTAACATTGAAAGAATGGGAAGTGAGATTAAAACTCATATAGATAATGCAGTTCTCTCAAATTTCATTGGCATTTATGTCTTGTAACACTAGAAAATTATCAATGTAGTCATAAACTCTGATTTAATGAGAAGCAGGCTGAGAAAAGCTTGGAAGGGCAAGAAGATGATTCTTCACTCCTGAGGGAGTTTAAAGAACAAAATGCTTTGCACTTTAAGCTCCCTCAGTCTGGGAAATGAGGCATCCAAAAGAGGAAAAACTAGTAGCAGCAAGAGAATGGAGCACCCTTCTAGTCCTTACTCAGAGAGTTTGTCAGTGCATTGTCCTTCTCATCGCAGTGATTTGGAGTCATCTCTTGCACTGAAGCCAATAGAAATTATGTGATGCCTCTTATTTGAAATGTCACCGATCTGCAATCAAACGAGTGATTTCCAGCTGAGGATTATGAAATACTTGGTGAATTTAACCGACTGGATGAGTCACACAGAAAAACCTGCCTGACATAAGAGTAAGTCAAGCCACAGCAGTTGCAAGTAATTTGTCCCAAATGTGAGCAGGGCAAAATCTAGAGCGGGAGGCTGAAGGCTCGTTTCCCAGCTCCACGCTCCAACCACCACACTGCATTCTTTGCTGCTTTTTTAACCACAACAGCCTCTGAAAATCACTCTTCAAAGGCATTTCTTGGTAGTAATAAATGAACCATCAAAACCTAAACAAAGAACCCGGCAGTTGAGATGATGCAACTTAACAAACAGAAATGACTAAGATTGCCTTGTCCTCTGCTTATTTCCAAAGAATAAAGCCCAGGTCATTTATAAAGCCCTCCCCCTTCCCCTCTCCTTCACAGCCCCTTGGGAGTCACCCAGGAGACAGCACCACTTTCTTCTGCTTCCCCATCTTTAAAATATATTCATTCCAGTTTTCAAATTGCTATTTTGTAGTACTAAATCTCTACCCACACTAATTTCTCCAGGTCAGAATCTGACCCTGATTTGAACAAAATCTGGAGTCAAATATTCACACCAGAATGCTTTTGCCTTGCTGCATGTCAGATGCCATCTCCCTGCAAATGTTTCACACACCTTGGAGTGCAGCTTGTGGAACTGATGAGGTGAAGAGCACTGCAGAGCAGCTCTGTGCTGGTAATCACAGGACTGAAGAAACACATACATCATCTGCCACATAGGTTGGCATTTCAAGTAAAAAACCTTCACAATGTGTAAGATGTTGGACAAATGATGGCCATATGCATGTTTGTCTCTGTGCAGATGTCTTTGCATTCTCAGCTAGGAAAGAGCTGAGGTAGGCTTTTTTTTGCCGACAGTTTAATATTAGTGACACAGTTTATGTCCTCTGCAAAAACAATAATGGAGGATAAGGTGACATAAATTATTTGCAAATCGTTTGACATATGCAGGGCATTGTCCTTGCAATAATCACCATCAGTCTGTCAGTTTAAGATATGAACCGTGCCACTGCCATTTTATATCATTGTGTTAAGCTTTCACATGTTGTAATTTTACAGATTTGTTCTTTGGAGAACGCTGCAACACAAATCAAATTGTATTATGTTCAGTTATATGCTGTGTGGAGCACCCCCCTGCAATTAGGGGTGGGGGAGATGAGGGGCAAGCAAACAGTCCTAGATAAGAGGCAGCTCCTCAAAAGTTTGGATATTTCTTAGATACCATTACTCAACTTTCACAGTCATTATTCAGAGCAAGAAGAATTATTTAAATTCATGCTAACATCAGTTGCTGGCTGCATGAACAAAGTGAGCACTGGAAAGCACCATACTGACAGATTAATTTAAAACACCCTTGTCTGTTTTGTTTTGTTATAACAGTCAGGCACAACATTTGATTCTTATGAATAATGTGGGCTTTTCTAAAGTAAATAAAATGATTTCAACTCACAAAAGATCCCTTTGAGACGTGGTAGGTACCGGTCGTATTAACTCTGCTTTCCACAGACGTGCAGAATGGGTCTGGAATAGCAATGACCTCAGCATTGTCTCTCTTATTCCTGGCAAATTAATTCCTGCAGTATAGTTTAAAAAAGACCTAAAGCTGACCACTTATTTTTAGTCTTTTGTTTTTTAAATTTGAACTGCAGATTACAGTGGGAGTTCACAAGTGTATTCTAAACGTATTCAATGCCAGACACCTTTGATTAACCATTTGAAAACTGTAAGTGTGCTTAATTGGTAAAGGACTCAGTGGGAAATACTGTAATATACATTCTGGAGTATCACATTTCAGTGATATTTTTTACTATATTTTGAATGGAGAAATGTGATTTGTTTTCCCCTGGGAAAATTCCCCACATTCAGTTGTCAGCAGAACAGAATCTTTCTGCTTCCAGTGAGCCCTTAAAGCAGAAAGATTTATTGCACTTACACCCTTGAAAGAACATATCTTTTTCTTTGAAGGCAGCCATTATCACCATCCCATTTTATATCTTTTCTGATAAGTGCAGGCAGTAAAGCAGATAAACTCCTTGCATACCAATTAAAGACACATGCACACTAAGACACTGTATACTATCAGAGATGCTCAGAGTAATATTCTTCCTAGCACAGTAGATATATCTAAGGAGTTTGACTTTTATTATTCTCAGCTTTGCACCTCTGACATTTCTAAAACCATGGAGGAAATTAATGAATTCTCACTCTGGGCTCCATTGTCTAATCTTGCACCAGTGCTCATGAATTATGGAAAATGACATATCAACTGATGACGTACAACAGGCTATTTTAAAACTACCCTTTTTAACAGAACCTGGACCACAAAAGGTTCATCACTGAATTTCATGCAGTCACCTGGCAAAACATTGGCCTCATGTTAATTGATACCTTAATTGATACCTTGCCTCACTTCCTAGCATCCAAAACACTTTGTTGTATGCAAAAACATGAAAACAAGACCACTGAACCTCAGAAAACCTCTTTTTTTTTCCCCTAACACTCAGGTAGGATGCTGAACCTGCAGCCCTAACTCTTGGCAACCTGCCTTGGAGTTTTCTGTTTTGAAATCTCCACAGGGAAACAAGGGCTCAATAATATTTTAAAGTTCTTAAGCACAACCTCCTCCATCTACCTATGTACCTGCTGCTTCTTCAAGTGCCTTTCCCCTGGCAGAGAGAAAGGCCTCTGCTCCCTGTGAGCAGTGGGACTCAGGGATTTGGTGTGAGGACACTCTTCCCCCACTTGAGACCACTGGAACACCAAGCTGTACGGACTGGGGGCAGCTGCCAGCCCCAGGGCTGGCTGCAATGTGGCACCTGGCAGTCAGAAGCCACCCTGTCTGTCCCTGATGCCCTTGGCTGGGACATGTCCCAGTTTTCTGTCCCAGTGTCCCAGCTGGGGTGGGAGCCACTGTGCTGGGTTTCTTTCCAAGTAACTGAAAGCCCCGAATATTTCCACAGGCAGACAATGCCAGCAGTGCCAGTGTGCCTGGAGGAGGGGTTTGGGCAGCCCTGCAGGGCTGGAAATCCATCCAGCAAGGGATGCCCCACGCTCCTCCTGCAGCTGGGGCTGCTGTGAGCTCCAGGCTGCTCCCCAAGCACCACAAGGAGCTCACCTTCCTTCTCCTGTACTTCAATTTAAAACCATATATTTACTCAGGACAGTTTTGTTGGGTAGAAAATGATCTGTCTGCATTATTACCTATGAACTTATTTTTACCTCTCAAGAATCTCACCCAGGGTTTTCCCTGAAGAACAGTGTCTCAGCACAATGATTTCCTTGTGCACAGTGGCTAGACACCAGTTTTCTGTCAGGGTTCCCTTTAGATAAGCAACTATGGAAGGCAATACATCTCATTCAAAAGATCTGAAAGAGCTGAAGATACAGAAAGCACTAATCAGTAATTAATACAAATAAAAGAAACAATCTTTCATGTATGGGGTAATAATAACACTCTGGAGTTTGTTCTAATCCATCTTTTTGTCAAATGAAGCACCAGGGAATTTGTCTGCAACAATCAGTATTTTCAGAGTTTCTGCTTTGATTTGCAATAGGGGGTTTAAGTCCTGTGTTAACACAGGGCTTAGAATAAATAATCAAAGAGAATGGTTTTAAAATCAATAATAAAGGCTTTAATATGCAGAGGAGTTCTGCTATACTTTTATACCCTCCTTACCAGTCAATTTTCCAAATTAAGAAGCCCTCTTTTCACTTTATATAGAAATTGCAAAAGCATGACAATATCCCATTGCACAAACCCTGACAGTGCCCTTTCTTCCATATTAAACCACTGAGAACACTGGAATAAGGGACTTGTACCCTTTCTCTCCAGAGAAACAGTGTCTAACAGAACATCAGACAGTCTTGAAATTCTTTAAATAGCCCTGTATTCGTTATATTTAATGACAATTACACAAGTGACTTTCTGACTGCAAATATGATTCATGACTCTGCAGCAGAAGTAATACCTCTAATAGACTATGCATTGAGCTAACCCAAAATAGCTGCTGAAGAACAGTTTTTGCTGAACTACTCCATGGATAGATTTTAAAATTATTACAATATTATATAAAAGAACAGATTATCCTGCTGTGTAATTATTTAGCACTACTCCTAAATCTTCATGTAAACTAAATTTCAAATGTGGACAGCCATAAGCAATTAGGAGGTTTTAGGAATGACTTGTCTGAGACTTGCCAGAAGTTATAAAGTCCTATCTTAAATGAAACAATTTGCATTCAATATTTGGTCACCCTTCAGCTCCATTATTGCAATCACTCTTCAAGTTAAAAAACAAGAAAAAGACAAAGAGAAAAAGAGAAATTTAAAAGCAATTTTTCCTACTGGGTAACGTGAGTTGAAATCAGGTATTTTCAATCCTGCTAGACCTGAGGACACAGCTCCAGCTGCCTCCCCAATCTGGAGTAATGCAGAAAGCACAACCCTGCTGAGGACAGCACTATCCCAGGGTCTGCAAGCCCATCTTTAACAGAATGATGCTGCCCTGCTATTGATTTTGATGCCTACACAGTGCCAAACATCAGGGCTTCACTGCAGGGTTTCCTTTCTAGGAAGCCTGGAAATGATCTCAAAAGATGTGTCCACTTCTCTACATGGAGACATGGCTATTTCATTGTGCACTGTCACTGTCCCCCTAGGAATGGACTGCTCACAGGCCTGCACTCAGCTCCTGCAGGTCACCTCAGCATCCCCAGCAGACTTTCAAAGCAGGAGGTTGGACTCAGCCAGATCCATGCCCTCGCTCTCAGGGCAGGCAGACTAGGGAAAAATCAGAGTCTCACTCCCTCCCTCTCACTGATACCAACTGCAGTTTATCTGTGAACTTCAGAGAGCCCAAATTTTCATCTGTATTGTTCAGGGTTTCTGCAAGCCAGGCAGCTGGGTATGCTTGAGAAGGAAACTCAACTGTACCAGCTTTCAGAAGAAGCCACAGAAATACCCCATTGCCTTCACACAGATGATACCAAACACATGTGCACTAATCTTTTCGTTTCTTTTCTATTCCTTTTTGTAGCAGATGCTCTGTGCAACCTTCCAGACAACAGCTACTGCCAAAGAGGAGGGCTGGGACGCCTGAGCTGTGCTCACTACAAAATTATCCAGGTGGGTGCTCTCAGCTCAGCTTTAAAATTTTTATAATTTTTTCAGCTTCCTGTCCAAGTGCTGTCCCTGCTTGCTTGATTAGAGCCATAGCAATTGAAACCAAACCTCACAACACACAATGGCTGTTGCCACTGCTGACAAACCTCACTGAGGCAGTCTCAGAGAAATCCCAGTGCCCCAGCTCACCGTGCATCTCTCTGTTCTAGCTTGTAAAATGGCATTCGACAATACTGGTATGTAATCTAAAACCTATAATAAGTAATAATTAAAGATGAAATCAGATTAATTCTAGGCTTGTTTGCCCTTGATAATAATACTATTAATTCTCCAGAGGCAAAAATAAGATAAAAAATAAATCTCATGAAAACAAAGCACAAATAAAGTCCATAAAATGCAGAGGAAATATTTCCGATGTTAATTTTGTAATATGGAGTATCCATTTTGCAATACAGTGGTGACATAAAATATGCAGCAGCAACAGAGGAAAACTGATGGACTGCCAAAGCTGTTTCTCCTTAAAATGCACATTGCTCCAGAGCAGTTGGGCTTGGTGCTGAGATGAGGCTGCCTACACAGGCATTTTCAAAGGGCTCTTTCAAGGCTGATGTGCCACTCTCAGCTCTGACATGTGCTCAAAATTAGGAAAACCATGAAAACCCAGCCAGACTGTGGGACAGCCTCAGAGAGGAGGGCCATAAGAGATATGTTTGTGGTCTCCTGGGGTGCTGCCGTGCCTGCTGCTTTCATGTCAGCTCTGTTTATGAGCAGCAATCTGTTGGTGCCAGGCAGTGATGGCCATGTGATTTGGGGGTCATGAGGCACTGGAACAGTTTGCCCAGAGAAACGATGGATGCCCCATTCCTGGAAGTGTTCAAGGCCAGGTTGGATGGGGCTTTGAGCAAGCTGGCCTAGTGGAAGGTGCTGCTGCCTGTGGCAAGGGGTTGGAACTGATTTTTAAGGTCCCTTCTGACCCAAATCATTGTGTGGTACGTGTCTGTTGGCAAAATGAGCCTGCCTGTGGGTTATCATGGACTCCAAGGAAAGGAAGATGCGCTACTGCACTGAGGTGACTGCAGGGAGCCGAGAGCACAGCAATCTCCACAAGAGCTGCAGAGGAGGGCAGATTAATCTGATTGATTGCATGATGTTTGAATTAATGGCCAGGAAAAGAGCTGTTCTGGTGCTCTCACTCTCAGGCTGCTTCAGGGAACTTTAGCTGTGCTGTCTGCTCGAGTGTGGAGCAGAAGCAATGCACTCTTCAACACCCAGCCAGCAAGGCAGGAGCACAGCTGGGGCAGCAAACCTTGCCTGGATCAATTTTACAAGGCTGAGTAGCTGATACATAATGAATGTTCAATAAGCTCAAATACAAATACTTTGCAAGGAGCAGGCTGTTAGTCAAACCAACGCTGCTCTAACTTTTGAAACAGTTTTTTAAAATTTTATTTGCAATGCAGGCAGCAGAGACAAAGCTAAGCAGGGCACAGTATGAATTGCAGCACCAAGAAACTTTGGCTCCCGTCTTCTTTGTGTCTCCTGGTTTCTGAGGCTGGAAAAAACTCACTAATTAAATCCTTGTAGCTCCTGGGAGGAAAGGGGTGGGGAATGATTGCTATCAAATAGTAACAGTCCAGCATGTGTTTGACACGTGGGAAAACCTGGTTCAAGCCCTTGGTGCTGGGGGGCACTGGTTTTGGGGTGGGGTGAGTGTGTGTGGGGGTGTGTCTTAATTCTTGAGAAAACACTGTCATGCTATTCTTGGTGCATGTAAGAAATCTGGCTTCTTTCAGGTTTTCAGTAACCTTACAAAACTGGAGCAAGTTCCAGAGCTAAAATTAAATTCACAAGCTCTAGCAGGCTTGCAGGCTGGAACAAACTTGCAAGCAACAACCTGCTTCCAACATCCCATTTGAATGTAATGCTTACACTTCTAAGCATTTCAGGATTACACCAGACTTGTAGGTAAATGGAACTAGCTCCACACTACAATCTGCCCTACATGCCTCACATCAGCTCTCTCCAGGTTTGCTCTTGTGGCAAACTTCTCTGCTCTTGAGAAATTTCCACTAGTAAGTGAAAAAAGTCTCAGAAAAGACAAAACAAAAGTAAGAAAAATTAAAAGCCAGCCTAGTCCTGGTTTCCAATTTCTGACCCCAGTGGTCACCTCCTACCTGCAGTTCTGAAGCTGTGACTCTGTTGGTCCTTCTTTGCTTCAGCTATCTGGAAATTCAGATTACAAACTCCTTGGTCACACATCTCTTAAGAAATTCTTGCTAGAGAATAAATGCATTTCCACATTTCCCCATGAAGAAACAGCCACTTAGCCAATAAAGGAAAGTACTCATTGAGATCTTGTTTCCAGGAGTTCAGTCAACAGTCATTGTAAGTGGGTTTGTGAGAGCTGATACAAATACCTACACTGAACTGAGCAATCAAATCATGTTATATTAGTGTGATCAAGATAATCTGTATTAAATTGTTAGCAGTCATTTAAATATGTAAACTAGTAGTAGATCATACAATGAATAAGAAAAGATAGTTTAATCAGATGGCCCAGTTGTACTGTATGTTCCTGTGGTGTTTCTAATTATATGTGAACAGAAGAACATTGAGTTACTAAATAGTTTCTTACTTATAGTCATCAAAGGCATCACAGGCTTAGGAGTCAGTGATTTGTATGGCCCAAACCAACAGATCATCTGTTGGACTGTGAAACACACAGAGAATCTCAACTGCAAAGCAGTTTCTCAAGCCCATGGGTTCATCCTGCTGTTATGGATAATTGCAGAAATGGCACACATATATAATGTTAAAGCAATTGTTTTGTTTATGTTTAAGCTCTAGTTTCACTACACTCATTTCTGAAATGTCCCGCCTTATGAACTTCCTAGAAGAATCCAGAACTACTTAAGGCATTTGGAAATATTTCACAAGAAACCTTCTCTGTTTTAGTAGTGTGGCTTTACTGGGACTTACCAAGCACTCCTACTTATTCATGGGCCAAAGTTATTAAAATAATCTTGAACAGAGTTTGTGTGTACAGGCATATTTGTACACAGACTCAGAGGAGTCCACACAGGTGTAATAGACTGGAATTGCAAGAAGAAAACACAATGAACTCTCTTCAGAGGAAAGAGGGAAATATATTGGCAGGAATTGTAAATATGTAATGTGCTACAAAAGGTATTTCCCTCTGTGCTGATTCATTCTCATTAAATGGTACAATTAGCTTTGATATCACTACTCAGGACCTGTGTGATATTATAGCTAAATGCTACTTCATCACTGCTGCTTAATCTGTTTTTATAAAACAAACTTTTACTGGAATATTCAAACAATCTATTGAAATAAGTGCGTACTGATTTTGTTTTTCCGTGAACACAAATGCCTTCCTAGCAAGTGGGAACATCATGCTACAGTGAAGAAATATTTAAAACTCTTCATTTACAACCCCACATATCTAAACAGCCAGCATTAGGACATGGAATTTATTTTCTCTGTTCCAATTTAAGCCTTTTACCCCCCCTTTTTATATGTCATGGCTCCAGGGCTCTTCACAGCAAGGCTCTGCAGAGTCAGAAACAAATCATGTTTTGCAGTCAGTATATTCAGAGGTCTTGTTCCTATTAAGTCTGACTTAAGAGCAGGGTCCAAGTGCAGAGCTGTGTTTTGATCATCTTCCTCTTTCAGCTGCTACTGCAAGACCATCTGAGAGTCCCTACACTCACCAGATATTCCCTGATTTAGACTGTTAATGTCCATAGCAAGGCAGAGCTGGAGCTGACCCGCTTTTCATTCCCAGACACCCTTATTACATGCTCCCCTGGCTACAAATAAATTCCTGCATACTTTCAAGCAATCTCGGGCTGATTTATTCAGTGCACCTGCACGAGGCTTGAGGGAACACGCTGCAGCGCCCGGTGCCTCCCAGGCGCAAACATTCCCTCGCAGGCTCCTTGGTCATGACCCTGATCCTTCTCCCTCAGCTCTGCAGGGCATATCTGAAATGCTTCTCAGGGAAATGTGTCCAAAGGGTGCTGGCAGAGCACTGGGGAGATGGGGGCAGGAGGCCAGAGCTGGCTCTGGTGACATCTGCTGCTGTTTGTGCTGCCTGACCCCTCAGTGTGCTCTCCTGGCCACAGGAGGTGTCATGGCTTTCACAGCACATCAGGAGAGGGAAGCTGTGGTACATATTCAGAAATAAGGCATGAAACTGGCAGCCTGGGAGAGAAGCAGCAGTATGGCAGGCATTATGGTTTTCTGAAATGAAAGCTGGTGTTTCCATGACACCTTCAAAAAAGTAGAAGTGTCCTGGAAATCTTACAGGTCAAGCATCTGGGTCTCTCTTTCCTACATTAGGATTTTTGTCTGGATGAGTCAGAGAGGAATTCCCCCTGAGTTACACAGAAAAGCAGATAAAATGAGAGGCCAGTGATCTCCCTGTACAGGCAGCACTTCAGCCAATGTACACATGCACAAGGGCACTGCTCCAACAAAGGAAGCAAGAGGATCTGTCAGGCCTTCTATGGACAACCTAGATTAATTTGGGGACTAATCATATCAGTGTTTGCTCCACAAGACTGTGTGTATTTCAGGCACTGCTCTCTTCTCCAATTCTTTAAACAAGGAAACACTTATTTCCTAAGATTCTGGGGTCAATTTTGGTCCCCTTCTGACACCTCAAATCCTCTCAATATGCCTGCTGCTGCTAAGCTAAATGGTGGTATGAGGTAATTTATTTGGGATCAGGGTTAAAGTGTTAACGAGAATACCACATTTCTCTGAAGCTCTGCAGAACTGAGAGCAGCATTCTCAGCTGAGAGAAAGAAAAAAACAAATTCTCAGCACATTCTGGAGCCAAGAAGCATATGGAGCCATTTTAGTCCATGGTTGCATAGCTTCTTCTCAGGTTTCAGTGGAGTAAATCTGAAGGGCAGTTTGAATCCTAACACATGTGCAGGAAGTCCCTGCATTCAGGATTACTATAAGAGTAGGTTAATTGGAGCTCTTCTCCAGTGAGGTGCTGAGAGCCCTCAGCTCTGCTTGGAGTTCAGAGCACTGGTATGTTTAGCACCTTGAAGGATTAGGCTTCTAAATGTTCTTCTGCTGATAGCACACTTGCTAGGAGGATTGATTTGACAAGGGTAGCAATGTATGGCCATTAAATTGTTTGCAGATTTGACCTATCTGTCCATAATAAGAAATAATATCTGAAGTGCCATAACTCTGTCAAACATTTGAAAGGAATACTTGTTTAAAGATTGAATGCATTATGTAATCTCATAATGTCAGATTAGGACATAAAACTATGGAACATGACACAGAGCAGCATTACAAGACATACTAGGTCAGAAACTGTATAAACAATTTCTTCTGGACCTCTCACATGTTATCAGTTTGAGAAGTGACTATGATGCATTTCAAATTTCTTCTGGCAGCTGGAGACAAAATGATGTGGCAAAAAAGTGACTGGAAATATCATCCAGGGGCTCTTGAAAAATAATTTTTCTATAGCAAAACAGTACAGAGCTGCAGATTTTGTCCTGATGTGAGAGAACCTATGGGGAAAATGAGAGGAGAGAAAGAAGAGCAGAACAATCAAAATCAAGGCAAAGTAACAGAGCTTAGTCCTGTCTGCCAGTAACTGAACCACAGTTCCCAGTTAATAGCCCCAAACCAATTAATAACAAACTAAATGTAAAAATCTGGTACCTATAACCAGTACAAGGGCTTAAGAGTATCTAACACTTATGCCTATGACTTCATAAGCACCACTTTTCTCCCTTTGGATTTATTTTTATTATATGCTATTTGCCTAGGTATGAGACTACCTAGGCAAGATAACTATCTTTCACTTTGAAAGATGTATTTGGTTTCTTTTAAGTATGAGGAACTTTGAAATTTGGGGAAATAGAAAAGCAAAAGAAATTCCTACAAACTAAATCTCAAATTGAGACAGATATAAAAAGACAGAGCTGAGAAGAGAAAAGGAAATAAACCAGCAATTAAATAAACAGTGATCATTTCTTCTGAGAGTCATAATAAAGAAAAATGATTTTAACTTTCCTTAAGTGACAACTGGTAGAAAAATAGGTAGCAGTTAAAAAAGCAACAACTGAACATGCTAGGCTGGTGAACATCAGCAGGCATTGCTTTTTCTGTGGTTTTCTTTTTATGTTTAATCATCACAATTTTTATAACCTTATTGAATTCGAAGTGTGTATAAATGTCCATATGTATATAAAAAGTATATATGAATGGCACATGCAGCATTTTTGTGAATTAAAATTTAATCAAGCAGAAGCATATGGTGGACACCTTCAGCAACATCTGCCTTGGCCAGTGTGGAATAACAGCTCACAAATCAGTGATTGAAAAAGAAATGATTTTCACTCTCACACCCCACCTCCACCAACAAGCACTGCTGAGAGCAGCAGAGGGGTTTCAATGAAGCTGGACCAGAGTGCAGACCAGCTTCCACTCAGCTCTTGTCTTCCCTCTGCAAAACAGTGTGTGGTGAAGGGACTACAGCCTCCAAAAGACCTCAGAAATGAAGAGTTCAGGCCTGTCAAAGCAGCACTAGTGTGACACCCCTTCATGAAGGAAACTGGGGTACAGCAGGAAAGTGGCACCCAGACACTGCCTCTGTGGTGCTGCTACAATGCCGTGCCTTGGGGAAAGGGTGACAGGAGATGGATGCCAAGATATGGCTCTGACAGGGACCAGCTGAGCAGACCCCAGGGTTGTGTCTTGCTTGCCTTGGCACAGCTAGTGCCAAGCTGGTCCTGCACCCCAGGAGCCAGAGTTTCAGTGAGAAATGTGCAAGTGCTGCTCTGCTGGGCACAGCAGAGTTTGAACGGGTTTGTCTCCCTCTGTGAGCCACGTGGGCGTGTGGAGCGGGGGCACACAGCACACATGAACAGTGCAGGAGCTGTGAGCTCTCTGTGCTTCTCTGCTCTCAGCACTGGCTGCCCTTGCCCCAGCAGCCTGTGCCCTGGCTCTCCCCCAGCTGCCCTTGCCCCAGCAGCCTGTGCCCTGGCTCTCCCCTTGCCCCAGCAGCCTGTGCCCTGGCTCTCCCCTGGCCCCAGCAGCCTGTGCCCTGGCTCTCCCCCAGCTGCCCTGGCCCCAGCAGCCTGTGCCCTGGCTCTCCCCTGGCCCCAGCAGGCTGTGCCCTGGCCCCAGCAGGCTGTGCCCTGGCTCTCTGCACGGTGGCATCTCCCAGGACTTGGCTGCTGCCGCAGGACAAGCTGCTGACAGCACTGCTACAAGCCTGGGACCTCCCCTTGTCTCGAGGGACAGGTGATGCCTTCCACCTTCTCTCTCTGTGCCTCTGCATGCAGGAGCTGTGCAGAGCAGGGCTGTTGGGAAGCTGGGACCAAGCCGTGCTGAGCAGCCTTAGCCTTGGTAGGGGCCTGTGCAGGACACAGCACTCAGTGCAAATGCTTGGAGTCCCCATGGATGGCTGCTCTCTGAAACCTGTCAGCCAGCACCTCCACATCAGCAGATGCTAACTGGGTCAGTATTATGTTGCATTAGATGTAATAATGCTTTGTTCACTCCTTTTTCTTGCTAATAACTAGCTGCTTCCTTACATCCCTTCTGGTCAGCCCTGTCTGTCAAATGACAAGTCTGTCAAAATATACATTATTCAAAATGGACCTGTTGCCAGCTCTGTGAGGCTGGGGGATGGGTTCCTGTATCATATCACTCTTCCCCTCCATACATCTCAATTTCCTGCTTTCTGCATGATTAATGCACGTTTGCTTCCCTCCACATAATGTAGACAGCAAAGAATGAATTATGCTGCTTCATTACATTAACAGGTAACATGTCTTTCCATACCTATATATACTAATCACTGCTTTCTTGTGCCTTATGTTTGTAAATGAACTAGATAGAAAGAGTAAATACAGAATAATGGCATGTTATGCTCCTGTAATATAATAGAAATCAGAGAGGGGCAAGAAGGCATTTCTCCTACTCCAGAGTTAGTTTAGTAAATTTCCATAACTTTAAAGTCACCACTGTCCTCATAACATTGACATTTGACCTTTGATGTTGAGCTTCAGTAGTTTTTACTAAATTCAAGGAAAAGAAGATAGACCTTTGTTGCAGTTGATAGAAAATGGACACAAGGGACTGAAAACAACTAATCTATACATTAGAAATGTAGACTACAAGATATTGTTCACATATGGTTAATTTCTGACAAAACTTAATACCAGATAAATAAGCCAATATTGGCACTCTCAGACCAACTCCAGTATTGTATCTGTAAATAACAATATTATGCAGACTTGAACACATTAATAGCTTGAAAACAGGGAGCAATAGCAGATGCTATAAAATACACAGAATCAATTCTGTTTGGACATTTATTGTATTAATACTATTTTCAATTTATTTAGCAGCAAAGTGCTTTTATTACTGACTGCTGCCTAAGTATGAATGAGAATGTATGTGGGTGTTATACACTCAAACATGTGCATATTAGCTGTTCTGCCTGGCTTAAAAATTCCCTAAGAGGACACAATATCATGTTTTAACCACGCCTAGCAGCAGTGTATAATATGCCATACAGGCACAAGACAAGAGAATACTGATGCCACAGATCCACTCATAATTTTGCTAGAGGGGATAAAGGCATTATTAGCCAAATACAATTTGATTGGAAAAATTATCAGCTGGTCCTTGAGAAATGTCATGGTATGTTTAAGCAGAAGTAAGAAACCACTGTTGGTAGTTGTTTGTATTTTTTTCCTCTCTTACTTCACAGAGCCTCCAGAAGGTTATGTAGAAAGAAAATCAATTAAATAAAAATGGACAATGATAAAGAAGTCAAGAGAGCAATTTTAAAATCAATACATTTCTTCAAAAGAAGCTCTCAAGGTGGTTGCAGAATATGGAACAGAAGCCTGACATAGCAAGCAGACACAATGTCAAGAACCAAAAGAAGATCCCAAAATACTTTCATGTTTATCAGAAAGGATGGCATGGAAAGATTTGTAACAACCCAAGGTCAATCACACCCAATGCTCTACTGCCTACCCTGACTCCTGGAGGACAGGTAATAAAGTTTCAGACATGTCTTTAAGTGGACAATGTGTTTGAAGAACACAGCACTTCAAGAGCCATCCAAGAATGAACTTCTGTGGTAGCAAACATCAGCAGATATATCACCAACTTCTTCTCTAAGTAAAGACACAATTATTCAATCTTCAAATAAACACATCATACATACACCAGCCCTCACCAAACCCTACATTTGAACAATAAAACTCTGCCAAAGCAAAATATTCCATTATGCATGCAATTTTCTCTCCAAGAAGAGGACTGAAGAAAGGACAGACTACATATGAAATGTTAGTATATATCAATTATGCACTTTGGTGCAACTTTGTGAAGCCATCAGAGATCAAAATAGCTTAAATCATCATAAAATATAGTGATGTCAAACTATTTAACTTGAAAAATAATTGTCAGAAAAAGGTCTTAAAAAAAATGAACAGTGAATTGATACACTTAGCTGTGCTTTAGTGCAGCCTCTAAATTTGCAAACTGTAAAACTCAGTCCAGAAAATATCTTGACCTCTTCTTCTGTGAAGATTAAGGCAGAATTAAATGTGACTCAAGTAGTCAGGTAGAGTATTTAGGTAAATAATTCTTAGCCATATTCACTTCTCATTTCAAAACCATTTTTGTTTTACCGCAAATTCATGATTCTGAAAACGTAGTCAAGAAGATGACTTTAAAGAAATTCCTTTTTGTTTTCTGGTGCAAAACATCTGTGTAGTGATACAGCATGACAAGCATGAGGCGTGCAAACACAGCTCAGAGCAACTGGCACTTCTGTCAGCACTGAAAGCCCTGATGTCATTCAGCATTTGTGGTAAGCCCCAAATATTCCTCTTGCAGCAAAACATTTGTTGCCTACGTCCTATGGAATTTCTGAGCAGGAATCTGGTCCAGCTATATCATGTTCCATTTCTTCCCTTAAACAAGGTTTTCTTTTTTGAATTCTTCAGTATCAAATGTTCTCAAGTTCACATGTGTACTTAAATATTTGGAAGTCCTACCTCTTTCCAAAACCAGACTTGTTGACTTTTCTTTCAGCTATTACTATTTGCAGATTTCTCATCCATGCTCATGTTGATGAAACAAAACAATGTTCCAATCATCCTTTTAACTGATACAGTATCTTCATTAATTTACTCACAAAAGATTTGTACTGAATTTTTTAAATGAAATTTTTATTTGTGTGTAAGGTGTACTTCCAGATCATTAACGCTGAATCTTTAATACAGTCACTTTGCTTTTAGAAGCTGACATCTCACCCACAGAGCATGTTTTTCCACAGGTAGTGGCCAAATTCTATAGTCATTGGTGCCTTTTGGGTCTACCTAAAAACAGAGGCCAGACCAAATGAAGGGAATTAAAAGTGGTTACATTTATTGAAGGGCCTTGAGGTACATTTTGGGCAGACAGAGCCTCCCCAGGGGCTACACCCAAAATGGATGATGGGTCACAGGTTTTCACACTTTTGTAAGCTTGGTGTATTTGCACATTGGGGATTAATCTTCCAGTTACACCTCCAGGTAATGAAGTCATTTTCCCCAGGTTTGCTCCCCCTACAACTCACTTTTGTTTACACTTCTCAGAGCCTGGGACAGTGAGGTGTCCCTGCTGTCCAGTAGCTAACACTCCATATGGAGTTTAGAGTTATACACTAAAGAATTGTAAGATTAAAAATATATGAAAAACATAAAAGCTAAAATCCTCAGGCCTCATCATTCCAGAGAGAGCATCAGTGATACAGTATGTCCAGCTCTCCTGTGGCTCATTCTCTGGGATCTTGGCTGTGTGCTACTGCATAGGCATCAACAAGCACATTAATCTGGCAGCACCATTACTAGGAACAGACTTCAGGACTTCAGTACAACACTAAATCTACAAAAATATTTTCCATAAAATACAATGATTTCTGAAATTAATTTTGTATAAAGTCCTCTCTTTTTTAAGCTGCTGTCTGAATGCCAGATGTTTGTGATTTGGTCATGCCAGCAATGATGTCTGGGATCAGCAAAATGCTAACAAAAACACCCCGAACTTAGGCCAAAAAAAACCCCAAAGACCAAATGAGTGTTATATTTCAACATTTACATTTCAACATATACATTGTAGATATTTGAAAGTAATATTCTCTCATCCTTTCCATGTAGACCTGTGACATGTAAATAAGAAAACTGAAAACCCAACACAAGGAAACAGAACAGATTAATAATCCTTTCCTTCAGCAAGTTAAATTTCACTCTGCTAAATTAGTTGGCTTTCAAAGTTTACCCCAGGGTAATCATGCAAGTTTGGAGGGGTTATCTCAAGAAACAATTATGAAAATGGATATGAAAAATGTAAGTGGGCTAGTAGAGTGGATGGGCACAGAGAGCATTGTCTAGTTACCTTAAAGAAAGGTCTTTGAAAGGGGGAACTACCACCACCTCCACATAAGATTACATTTTGCACTGACTGATTATTTACTGAAAGGGACTTAGCCTCAGCAAGAAGTGTGTGGATAGAAGGAGGAAATACTCTTCACAACCCATTACAAAGAGCCCTGCATCAGCTTGGACAGGGAACAAAAATGAGGCAATACAGAAAGATGCTGCTTTTTTCAAGATGGTCCAAGTTCAGGTACAGTGAGAGCATTGCCCTGCTGATACATGTAGTCTTTAGAGTGGAAAATATTTCAAACCACCCAGACATATGAATAGAGATTACACAGATGTCTAAGAACTGTCGCTCAGCTCCAGAGCATCTTCTTCTCTCTGGTACTTCAAACACACAGGGTTTCTGTCACAATGACCTCTTACAGCTGAAGAATAAGAAAAGGACTAGATCAAGTAGAAAAGACAAATGACTGTGTGGCTTCTTTAAAAAGAATTCTTTTGGAGTCAGCATGGAGTGTTTCCTTGCACAGCTAGGGATCATTTGCTCCTGCAGACTTGGGGGCGATTGCCTTACCAGAATGCATTCAGGGCCCTGCCTTACAGACTGTCCTGGAACAAACACTTTTCCTTATTTTGGAGGTTTTACTAAGGTGAGTATTGCTACACAAGTTTCTAAAACTTATGATATGGGCTACTTGGTAGAATGGTTGCTGATTATGATTGAATGAGTAGACAGAGGTACATTAAAAAGCCTTCCCCAGTTAATCAAACTGTGAAAGGACAGAGTCTCCTGTACAAGGAAGACTCAAGCACATCTCAGTGCAGATGTAACTTTGCTAACAGCCACAGGCACATCCTCACTAGTATGGTTCTTGTGACATGGTGATCTGACTAATATCTGAAGACACTTTACATGCTGGCTGCATTGATAGAGAGCAGGAAGTGTAACCTTTGACCAGAGAGTAATAGCAGTGTGAGCTTTTCTGCAAACAAAACCTAGAAGAATTAATGTCCAGTATCAGTCACAAAGTGCATTTAGGACTCTCTATAAATCTAACTGAAGCATTTAATGAAATTATCATCTTCCTGAGTAATTTGAAACAGATGTAAGAGTTTTGCCAAAACAAAAAGGATGTTTAAACTCCCAGAGCACTAGGGTTAGAACCAACAGTGTATGACACTGAAGGGTAGGGGGCTTTCACAGGCTCTAATCTGGTATCTCTAATCCATGTGTGGGAACTTCAGTGTCTGGAAAAGCCACCCCTGGATGGGTGTCCCACCATCAATATGCTGAGCAGAGACCACTTACCTCCAATCATTTGGAAGTACTGGGGAGAGCAGGCTTATGCTGTCTTTAAAAAAGAAACCACCATAGATTTTCCATTTTGTGTGTCCTTTGGTTTTCACATTCCCATGATATATCACAGTTCACACATCAGATTATTTTTCTGCCATATGAAAAGTTAAGATTCAGTTTCTTCTAGCTCTTCCTCATCTGTGTGATTACAAATCTCTCTGCTTCATTTCTCAGCAGAGTCTCTCCAAGAAGCATCAGAGCAGGATTATATCTGAATACTGTGGTATAGTCAACGGCTATGACTGCAAGTGGGAGTGGCTGGTCTTTTTTTTTCCATGGTATGTTCTGGTACTAGGCATATCTATAAAAACTAACTCATAAAAAATCAGCTTGCAGGCTCAGGTACATAAATATTCCTAAATAAGAGATAGAACAACAAACACATTATGAATTGCTTTCTATTATCTAATTAAAGATGGCTTATTCTACTAAAGTGTTTGGTGCCAGCTAGGTTGTTTCTTTCTTCATTTGAGGAAGATAAATTTAGCTTATTCTCTACCTAAATTTCATCATGATAGCCAATTTTAATTTTGATTTTCTATTTAATCTGATTTTATCATGACTTTTTAAATTGTCATATCTGAGCTCCCTAATGTGAAGCTTTTTTATGACCTTGCTGAAAATCTCTTTCTGATGTCAGAACCCCTGTGTGAGCAGGTGTTACATGCTTTGGCAGTGATAGAATTATTCTTTCATAGTCTACAGAAGCTCTTAAGCTGCCTTCATCCCCATAGCATCTAAACTCCATTGAGTAGCACATTAACTGACAAGACTAACATCCATCATCTGTGCCTCGCTCTCCTCTCTTGAAGAAGTGTGCATGTAGGGCAGTGTATGGTTTGGGTGGGCTTTGCACTGTTTTATTTTTAAATGTCCCTGCCTCTAGGTATGTACCTTGGAAAAATTCTCCTGTCACATACAGCAGAGGCTGCAGAGAAGTTTCTAAAGGTCTTTCACTCCTGCCATTATTTACATTTGTGTCTCCAGTCAGTCTCTATCTCGTCCAGAAATTAAGTTTATCATGACAAACATTCTAGTACAAGCATTAAAAAGGGCCCCTTTATTCAGAGCATTTTATTCTGATGAATCTTCTGTATCTACAGTAGAAAGTGCTTTCCAAACTTAAGATTATTTTTGTATTGTGTCCCAAGTATGCATAACACTTGTTGCTAGAACAATTACTCCTTACTGGTAAAAACACATCCAGCTGAAGCTTCACCAGTGAGTAAAAGCTGCTGTTAAAAAACCATCTTTAACTTTCTGGCTTACTTGTGGTTTTACTAATTTAGCTTGATATTCTAGGAACATCTTCAAGCTAAGGGGATGATAATACTGATGATAATGGAGCAGTCCAGTGCAAGGGTACTCAACCTTGGAGAGCTGCAGTCACTCTGTTATTAAGAGATGTCATGAAAACAAAATATAATTGCAGATGAATATCTTGGCAGTGTAATTATGTTAACTTCAAAACCCCTGTAGAGGTAGCACTCCCTCACCACATTTGTAAGATGGATTAGGAAAGCTGTATAACTATCCATCCATGATATGATTATCCTGTGATTGTATCCCCTTATCTCACTCATGGTTTTAACTTCTAGGGCACTCCTCCTCAGTCCTGGCTCACTGCCACTCTTCCTCAGGGAGAGGAGCTGCCAAGTCCTCTGGCACTCTGCAACACTTGTGGCAAGATACAGCATCCTATCAAACAGGAAACAGACCCACTTCAGTGTGCCATCAAATATACAGATGTTAAAATGCTGCTGGACCACAGGAGTCCTCATCTAATCTAATATGGTCTGTGTTAATCACAGTCCAGTGAAATACCAAGTCATGGGATGTTTTTTGTCAGTTGTGGTGCATTCATAAAGCTTCTGTTCTTAAACTCTGGGGATTTCTTGAAGAACACAGACAAATTTTGACATTATTTTGTAGCTCCACGAAAACAGGATTCAGGTATATAAGGCATCAAAACCATGAGAATGCAAAGAGAACCCAAAATATATTACTTTAAAGAAAATTTCATTATCTGTGAAGGGCTAGAGTTGTGATTTTTGAGCTCTTAGTTTTGGTATTGCTGACATTGCCAAGTATGAACAAGTCCCTGCTGACAGACCTTTAAGGAGAACTTGAACTGGGAATTGCCATACATTCCAGCTTCCCCTGCTTTGTTTGGAGCAGGTCAGCTTTCCTCCTCTTATTTCACAAGAAATCCCCATTAATTATCCCCCTCACTCTTGTCACAAAGACACTTGTGCCATTTCCTGTTGGATTTCACCCTCCACCTCCCCTTGCAAAAGCAAAGGAATTTTTCTGCTCCGATTTCTTCCCACCACCGCTGTTCTTCTGCTCTGTGCCCACCTCTCACAGCTCCTTCCCTTTCTTCTGCGGGCTGACTTTGCTCCATCCCTCCCTCTCCATGTTAACCCTCCTCCCACACCTCCTGTGCTCTCCCTGTCACTCCAGCAGCAGCAATCAAACTCACATCCCTGTCCCTGCTGCTATTGCAGAGCTCCGGAGCCAGGTCAGCTCTGGGGGCTGCGGGCAGAGCAGGGCACCGAGGGGACACAGGGGACAGTGGGACAGAGGGACAGTGGGACAGAGGGGACAGAGGGGACAGGTGGGAGGGAGCAGGGAGGCGGCACAAAGGGCACGGCGAGGAGGGAGGGGCTGCCTGTGGCGACACCGGGCCTGTTCCACACGGCAGCTCCAGGGAACTGGGACTGCAGCATGGCCATCCCTTTGTCCATCAGCACAGCAGCTGACTGGCTACCTCACAAACACTGCCATATCCCGAGGATGAAAGGAAAAAATGCACGCTGCACTTATAGTCTTGTAATTAGCATTTGGCAGCAGAGAAGCCATTTAAAAAGTCATGACTTTCCTGTGGGCAAATAAGTACTAAAAGCACAACATAGCCTTTGAATACTACTGACCCAATAATCCAAAGAAAACAAAGGAAGAAGTGCTTTTAACTTCCCATGAGCTGTGATGTGGGAGCTCCCAGTCACACTCCTGTGTTCTGACACTCTCAGCCTGCTCACTCTGCCCCTGGGAATCTCTACCACAGGTGCATCTCCAAAACTTCACCCTCCTTTTCTGCAAAGAGATCACATTATGGTGAACAGCCTTGGTGTGCAGCAGCAAAAATACCCATTCTTGAGAATGTCTTGTATCCCACTATGAGGAATACAAGACATTCTGGATGTTGCACTGGAATGAAGACCCTGCACTGTAGCTTACCATATCAAAAGCCACACACCCCACAGGCTGCTGGCAGTTTGTGCACTGACTCATCTGTATGGATCTTGGTGTTGTTTCAAGCACACTCAGTATGATCCTGGGCTGTCATTCCCAATCACACACAGTCCTCCCATCACCCCAATCAAGGAACCTGCCTACTGACCCACTAGAGCAAAGACACATCAGGAAAAGGGAAAATGAGCCAGAGAAAGTAACCAAATTGTACTTTTATATCTTTGTTCCACTAGATGTATACAGAACTGAAACAGCCTTAATTAAGGCTCTATTAAGCAGCCTTTCTATAAAGCCACCTCTCCTATAAAGAAGGGGAGAAATGTGTTCTGGCCAATACCAAATTAATCTGTAAATTTTGCTGTCACAGAAGTCGCAGAGGATATTCCACAATAATCCTGATATAGGGTGCTGGGAATCTGGCATTCAGTGAGTTGTGATCTATATTCATTTTACATATAATTTTCTGTGGAATTCTCTGTTCTCACATAATCTGCAGGGAATCCAGTCAGGAAAAGCATCAGAACTCATTCTTCTATAGGCCAATACCAGCAAACAATTTTAACTCCTATTAAAGTAGCTTTGAGTTGCTTGACCCAATTTTCTGGAGTCCAGCACACAACCATTAGGCCAAGATCAACCCTATGTGGGCAATCCTTCAGAACTCAAGCCTGAAATGAGCAGGGTAACCTATTATGGTGTTTCTGGATCAGTGTGAAAAGGAAAAACTAAAGATAATTTTAGACAATTCCATGCATTTCTGAAGAGAAAACTCTCCTGCCTGGAAAGTCTGTGAGAACCAGGGAAACTCAACAGAGGTCTTGCATTCTTCCCATCCTAGGTATTATCAGCATAAGCAGGTTTTTTTTGCCTAGCTCAGGTCTTTTATATGACCTTCCTATGTTTGGGTAAAAAAAGAGCCTCAGTTGCATGGTAAGCCTTGCAGAAATATTATGCTCTGAATGGCATTTTTAAACACTCTACAAAGGTCTAGATGACACAAGAGGGCTTAAACTTCCCCTTTGTAAAAATCAAATAGACTGTTTATACTTAGTATAAAACCCGGTAACCTTTTAGGACATTTATCTTGGTACCAGCCACATTACAAAAATGTTACTTTTTTTTCCCCCATTTGATATATTTCCTATAGAGATTACAAAGTTTATGTTAATGTTAAGAGGGAAAACTCTCTCACCTTCTTTTGGCATAGAGAGGAGTCTGGAACTGACAATGTGTTTTCTGTCACAGGCTTTTTATCAAATCCTATTATGTCCAACTCTTAGGATTTCATACTCAGCAGCCTGATACATATGGTCATCTGTCTTCAGCCCAGTGCAAGGGATGACAGAGTTTCTCCAGCATCATTGTAGTGATTATTCTCCTGCTTTGGCCCAGAAGCAGCATGTTGTTACCTCAAGATGCAGAGGAGACCTGATCACTAACCTAAATTCTTAATATGTTTCTTTATCTTTCTTTGTAGAAGCCTACAGTGCTGGGGAGGTAAGTCACCTTCTGCAGACAAAAATGCAGCACTGCACTGAAAATTACTGGAAATTACATAGTCACTAGTAAATAGCAAATGTCCCAGTGCTGTGCTGTACCAACACTGCAATGTCTCTATGGGGATATGGCACAAATGGACAAAGGAAGAGATCTCTGACACCATTTAAAGCTCATTCAAAATATCATGTCAGCCTACAATACCCACACTTTATCAAATGGATGTTTTAAGACGAAGTCCTGAATGCTGATTATGCTTGCAATGTTGATGGGATTGCTCTCACTGTGCAGTCCAGTTCTGCTTTGACTGGAAAAATATTTTAGGCTGAGTTCATCCTCACTGTCTCTAGTAAAATTAACATTAAAGCTAGAGCCTATTCTTGGCCTATTTGTTTTGATTCTCATTTTAAAAAATAGAGTGCACTTTAGAGATAACTGCTTCCCCTATAAGACATAGTCTGATAATGAAAACATCATTAATCTATAGTATGGAGACAGATAGATCTGTGACAAAATGCCTTGTAAATGGCTCTAACAGAGTAATATTGACTGATTCTGTCAATACTTAGTCAGGAATTTGTTGCAATATCACAGAATCATGGAACAGTTCAAGTTGGAGGGACCTCTGGGACATCATCTGATCCAGCCTTGTACTCAAAACAAGTCCAGCTAGATGGGTTTGCTCAGGGCCTTGTCTTGTCAAGCTTTGACTGCCTCCAAGGAAGGAGACTTGGCCTCTCTGGGCCCCTACTCCAGTGTTTAACCACCCTCACCCTTTTTAAATTTTTTTTTTTTTTTTTTTTTTTTTTTTTTTTTTTTTTTTTTTTTACATCTGGTAAAATTCTCACACATCAAAACTTGCATTTGTTGCCTTTTGATCATATCACCATGTGCTTCTGAGAAGAGTCTGTCCTCTCCACAGTCTAGGCTGTCCTAGGCAGCAATAACACCCCTCTCCCTGCTCTTTCCTTAAGGCTGACTAAGCCACCCTGGTGGGCTCTGCTGGGCTCATTCCAGCATGCCAACATCCAGAACACCCAAAACACCCACCTTGATGCAGTGGGAATAATCACTGCTCTTGTGCACTTGGCTGAATTCTTGCTATGAAGGCAACACTATGGTGTTTGCCTTATTTATCTTGCCTGCACTGAAACCCTGAGGTCCCTGCCAGCCCCTGTCAAGGTCCCTCAGGAGAGCATCAGCCTCATCCCCGTGCTCCAGCACATGGACTGCTCCCCACAGCTTTGTGCCACGCACAAACTCACAGATCACACTGTCCCTGCCACTGTCTGCCTGTTAGAGATGTTGAGTCTCCTGGCCACAGTGCCAACACCTGCTAGGGGGATTTTGCACCTCTGAACACAGCCCTTTGAGCCTGGTGGGCCAGCCAGCTTTCCTCTTGCCTTAACATCCATTTATTCAAGACAAAGCTATAATTTCCCCTACAAGGATACTACAGGAGACTTTGACACAGGCCAAAGCCAAAGCAGAGCACATCCACATAGTGAATGGCTCTCCCCACATTCAATAGTTATTTATCTTGCCAGATCAGTCAGACTTCTGCAGATCAGAATGGCTGCTCTTGTCTTTCAAAGAGGTTGTCCTTGAAGATAAAATATTAATGCAAATGCATATATATGTATGTATTTTGAACACTGCTTAGGAGAGTACACTCAATTTATCATATTTAAATAGTTAAGAATTGGAAGACTTATTCTAAGGGAGGATTTTCTTTGGTGTGCCTGCTCCTGTCTACTGGTTTCCCATTCAGAAAACAGAGAAACAGCACAAACAAAATCAATGCAAGCTTGTCACCAAAACCTGCACATTCATGCTGTCTTGGGCAAAGGCAGTTTCTTTTGGGGACGTTTCAGCAACATTGCAGGTGCTGACAGCCACCTGGAAAAGAGAATTATTGCATAAGCTTTGAACAGTATGAATTGAAACAGGAATGAATTGCAACAAGAATGAATTGCAAATCATCAGGTTCCCCACAAAAAGGAGACTACAGAGATAAGATTAGTTGAATGACAGGCACAGTACACTACATCCAAATGCAGTTGGAATGTATGTTTTTTTCTTTTTAATCCCTCATCTCTCAGGTCTGGCTTTTCACTTGTGTTGAGACTTCTTAATTAAAAAGCAGATATTGGCCTGAATGTAAGATTTTAGGGAATAATTTTTACAGAAAATTGATTATATGGCACTACAAAGAGACTCCCATGAAACAAAGATGTGTTTAGGAAGTGATTCATGATCAGTGTGGAAATGCAGTTAATGCATTTGGGCTACTCTGGGCCACCTAGGGAGCACATGTTGCTTTATTAGAATAGAGTACACTTAAAAGAAGTTGTTATTTCTGTTATGAACTACATTATTTTTGATGGTGATAAAAATCATAGGTGGCTTCAAAAATGTCTATGTGAATTCTGCCACTATCTATACTCTGAACAAGTTGCCTTTTTGGCAGAACCATGACTTTGATGAGCTCCTGGGCACCTGGGCAGAGCTGCTCTCCTGCTGCACATCCCTCTGACCCACGGGTTTGAGTGGGAGAGCCAGCAGGGCTCCAGGTGAGAGCCAGACTTGCAGATCCCAACAGAGCACAGACCCTTTGGAGCACTTCACATACATACTGTGAGAATAAATAAAACATGAAGCACAGAGCCACAGTAGCTCCAATTAGGAGCAGCAGCACACTTTGTGAGATGGAACTACACTGCCATATAAACAAGGCACACTTTCAGGAGTACCCAAGACATGCTTTTCCAAATATTTGCAGATATACCAAAGGGGAGATTAAACAACATAGGGTGAAAACACTAAAATTATTTTCCTCCTTTTCTGCTAAAGAAAGGTTTGGAAGGAGCTGCAGCTGTGATTACATGTAGAGGAAAATTCCAACAATGTGGTAAATTATTAATTAATATTGATACACTATCAATCAGCAGAGTGCATTTCTGGAGTATTCAAAGTTAGAGAGAGGCTAATTAGCAGTCTGGAGTGAAGGCCATTTGAGAAGGCACAGCAGAGATTTTGGCATGGATTTACAGTGGTGCTTATTTAGAGATCTTCTGGGTGCATGGAATCTGTACATTCAGTGGTTTCAGAAAGTTAGTTACTTGCTACTTCATAGAGAAAAAGTAAACCTGAGCAGACAGAAGTTTCCCCAGGTCAGCTGAAATGGAAATGCCTACACTGGACTGGAAGAGGAGATCCTTCAGACCAATCCATCAAATCCCTTCCAGAATTGCTCATTTGAGGTAAGAAAAACTATAGTTAGGTTATTTAGCCAAGTAAATACTGGATTTCCATTCAACCCTCTAAAGCATGTTTCTCTGTCTGGGCAATATAAAAATATCCCTACTACAAGAGTTAAAGACTGTTAAAGATTTTGGATATAAAGTAAACAGAGCCACATGCATACTTGTTTTCTCCTGACATAACATCTATTGCACAGCAACACAGATTAATTACAATGGGTTCAGGAGTTTTCCTACAGTATTTACAGCATTAAGATTCATGTGTATGCTTACTGAAGGCAATAACTTTGGAAAATATTAGAATAATAATGTCTGAGTTCCAAAATTACATTTTTGAAATGAAAAGACATGTCCATAGATGAAATTTTACTTATGATGACATAATTTCAAGCAATAAATCCATCATTTGTTTTTCTTGCTAAAACGATGCCTGATGACAGCCACTTTACTAGAGTGATTTGATTAATATTCTTTTAAAGCCAGTTGTCAAAATCAACTCTCCTCCTTTTCTTTAAACATTCCTGTAAGGGTTAATGCCTGCCTTGTGCACGTTCATTCACATTTCCGACTCAATTTCATTGAGAAGTGAAAAATAAAAGTAGATTTGAAATTGTAATTCAGATTTCATTTTAAACTGCTTATCTCTGTTCGTCTTCTGATTAAACATAATTTTTTTGGAACCAAAATGTCACGTTATCTTTATGACCACACGCTCCATCCAAGCAGTAAAAGCTCGAAGGTTTACTGCAAAAAGGGTTCCCCTTACTGGTGTCTCAGTGCACTGCAGCACTCGGCTCTCCTTTATGGCTTTAGACCGCTGAAATCATTTAAGCAGAAGCAGCTGCTGGCTGTGCCTTGATCCGGGGACCCCTCAGGCAGTCTTTGTTCAGTGCTTGTGCGTGTGTTTAACAAACATATGCCAAATCAGCAATAAATACGGGCTACTGCTGGCTGCATTTGCCAGTGTCTTCACGATATTTGATACTTTTCCATAGGAAGGACATGTTTGTGTTCTGTGTGTCAGCAAACATTTTGTGCTAAGATCCCAATCAGCATTTACAGCTACAATACAGACATGTTATAGTTCTATAGGATGGCTGAAAGATTTTATTGGCGTTTACATAGAGTGGCTACAAAAATGACTGAGTGACAATTATTTAACTCATCCCATAAGTGCTGCTGAAGCCATTATCCCCTGAGAGTCTGCACAGAGGATTCCAAAACCTCATGGCTTCAGAGAGTGGGTGCCTTCCAGAGCAGAGATCAACTTCAGCAAGGCGTTTTCACAGTGTCACACAAAGAACCCCACAGGGCAGAGCTCAGCAAATAGAGCTAATCCTTGAAGAGAGGATCCATTGCTTAAAACAGCTCTACCAAAAATGAGTGGAATAAGTGTTCAAGTCCTGAAAGCTCAGTATTTCCCATGGCTAGTCCCAGTCTACCTTGCCAGAATAAGGAATATCCTATTTCTATTTTTATTTTAAAAAGGCCAGAAGAAACATACTTCTGCTTTCCATTTGGAACATTGGAAGAAATCTTCCTCCATTTCCCATGGCTTGCAATTAGGCACTTTACACTGCAATTTTTTATCCTGGTATGGGTACAGCTATAATACACAGAGAGCACAAGTGGGAATGTCTGTAGATGCTCCCTTTCACACTGAAGGCAAATTGGTAACCTTGGTCTGGAAGGCTGGGGCAGTCAGGTCAGGGACTAGAAAAGAGGTGCCCAGGCTATCCAGCTCCTCAGCTGGGTACTCCAGCATCACATCCAACCATCACAAGGTTAGGCTCCCCTCTGACAGCGACAAGGACCGTGCTGGAGTGTGAGATGAAGCATGCACATTGCCCAGCAGCACTGGGGCAGGGGCACAGCCTCTGCACACCCTTCCCCTCACAGGCATTGCTTGCACGTGCCCCACACTTATTCCCAGCCACGCAGGCAGAGGTACTTTCACTGGCTGTCAGACAGCTGGCCTGGCAGAGAAGACTCCTTCCCTGACAAGTGCTCTCCTGTGGCTGGGGTACAAACAGCTCAACTTATGGTCCCCCAAATAATTGCTGGATTGCAAAAAAAAAAATTAAAAAAACCTCCTAGAACATAGCCCTTTACTATCCCCTCCACACAGCTGATAAACATGGATGTTCCCCAGTGCAGGCACAAGCCAGCTACCAAACATTTTCCCTCACCAGCCAGCTCCCACTATGTGGAGAAGAGAAGAGAGCAGCAGAGCTGAACCTGCTGCAGCCCCAGTCACCAGCAGCACAGCTAAGCCTGGCTCTTGCTAAGCAGTGAGTGGCTCTTTCCATCCTGATTGCAGCCTAAGCCAGAGCCCCAAGGAGGCCACGAGGCTTCCTGGGACTCCACTGTCACATCAGGCAGATGCAGGAAACCTGAGCTGCACAGGCACCCCTTGATCAATAATCGCAGGACTCCTTTTTAACACCCCTTGCTGTGGTGGGGTTCTCCCTTCTAAGTCCCACCTGCAGGTTTTTAAGGTCCTCAGCTGTGAGGTTTGGCTTTGGAGGCTGTAATTTTTAACCATTTCCAGTTTGAATGGAGAAAAGATATTCCATAATGCCTGTATTTGAAACATTTTTTTATTTTCAGGCACCAGAGGAAGATTCAGTGAATGTAATTCCCCAATTAACTACCAGGCTGAGATTCAGAAAATGCATGGAAACTGTATTTAGAAAACACATGTAACTTCTCAGTTACACAACATCCTAAAATCACATTCTTATGTGAAGTTATTAAACTGTAAAGTCCTGACCATTTTTGAGGATTTCCTCTTTGTTGTATGAGGTAGTAATGGCCCTGCAAATCCATACTGGGCTTTTAACTAATTCTCAGGCTACATGCAGCTGAAGCAAGTCCAATCCATCCAGCTGAATGCTGCTAGGAAATAAACCAAAGCACAACAGCCTGATGCTTCCTTTTTAGTAGTTATTCCTGTTATCACTTTTAAAACTTGTATTTTCAGGCACAAATATGAAACTTCTAACACTTCTCTAGAATTTCATATTCTCTACTCCAAGCACTAATTTAAACAAGAGTGTTGTCAGGAGATTCCTATGTCAGCTCTCAAGAGATTCAAGTTTTACTCAAGGAATATTTAATTTAAATTATGGTTGGTAGAAAAACTTCAAGTGTTTCTGTGCCCTGGCTGGCTTTCAAAGGAAGAATAATCTGTCCTACAAGTGGCCAAGAGTCTGAAGCATCTGTCTGGCCAGGATGTACATTGTAACTAATTTAGGCATCTGCTTTTGATGATGCCTTTTTGGACTGTTGTGGGAAGCATCCTGCACTAATAATCATGCATGCCATTTTTGGCAGTAGGCCTGTTTCCTTAATTAAAGTAAATTCATTCATACAATCAATAAACACACATTTCCTTCCTAAATATATCTTGAAAAAATGTTAATTTAGATAGAGTAATAGAGTATTTGGCCATGCTATAATAATATTAGATCAATACTTGAAGGAGATTAGGGAACTTCATTGAGACTATCAATATCTTCACTAATGGATTAATAGTTTGTCACATACTTAAGAATAATTTAAAAAAAAATCCATATTTAAGCCACATAGACCAACTAACAAGGAAAGTCTGGAATAAGGCTCCTTTTGGTCCCCAATCTGAAACACCCCCAAATACATAAAAGTAGAACGACAAATTAAGTTTACTTTGGTACTTAAGATTTTCTAAGTCAGCTTCTTAACATTGTTTGAAGCATATTTTATGCTCTGGAGCACTTTAAAAAATGGCCTCCTTTATTTCTGACTTTCTCGTAACTAAGAAGTTTAACTACAGGCTTGAACACCAACAGAGAATTCCTTTTGAGAACTGCAGAATTTCAGATTAGACCCCCACCAATCTACCCCAAAAAAGCACCTTTCTCTAAGCAGAAGCAAAGGAACATAATTACCCAGTTCCTATTTATCTTTTCCTGGCACATGGCCTCTCCTCCCTGTGAGGCAGCAATGAAGGTCTGGGTGTTTGGGGCAGTGGCAGCTCCCAGAGCACTCTCAGGACGGGCAGGTGCAAAGAGCTCCTCTTCAAACCACCCCATTCTTCCATTCTACCAGCATCTCTAGCAGAGCTGATCTCCTGCCTCCCCACCCAGGAAAATCCTCTCTGGGCCTCAGGTCTGAAGCCACAAGATCCTGACTGCTGATGCTGTGCTTTGCCTGCAGCTTTGCCTTTCGCTCCTCCATGGCGGAGAAGCTCAGAGAATTCTTTCACCAGAGCAGCCATGGTTGGTGGAGCCAGGGAGTGGGAGGAAAGGGTAAGAGAAGGGATAAGCAGCAGTTCTTGTCCTATGCTGCAGATTTACTGCACTTTTAGCTGACTATAGAAAGTATTCTACTTTAGAGTGTTTATAGGAAGCTACCAGAATTTCTTGTTGTGTGTAATTTTCATTTATTTGGAAATTAATATAGTCTGCAGTGTATATAAATTTCACAAACTTAAAGCTGGCAAATGCATAGTACACACTTGAAAAGTACTGTGAAAGTCTCCCAAGGCTTGTTTTTTCCCCCCATCTAAAATCTGTATTGAAGGAAGCATCTGGTTGCCACTCTTAAATCTCTGCAAAATGATTCAGAAATGACCCATTTCTCATTTCCAAAAAGATGACTTAATTCTATCTGTGTGTTACTGCAAAGTGAGCATAAATTCCCCAATCTCTTCCTACTTATATTATTGTAAGTCAAGTGACTTCAGTGCAACTAATCCTGATTTACATCAGTGTAAGCCAAGAGAGACATAAGGGCTCTAAATTTCCTTCTGATAGTTATCCATTAGCCTATAAATCTCAGTACTCCTAAACTCATACAGCTCATTAATTTTTGAAGTGCTTGGGCCTATTTTTAGCAATATACTTGAGCCAACCCTGGCAGTCGTGTCCCCTGATGCCACGAGAAGATGCCAGCCTGAGGAGCTCAGTCTCAGCTCTGTGCCCATGCCCTGCTCTGATGCCTTGCTGCACGTGTCTTAGGGGGCCTGAGCACTTGCTCAGCAGTGTAATATTTGAACACTTACATTCACAGCTTCTGGAACTTCTTTCATTAATAAAAGTTACCAACTCAACCCCCCAGTTCTCAGTGCAGCACTTCTAAATATTCCCAAGGGAAAGGAGGAGCTCCCCCCCTTCCTTACTGCTCTCCAGGTAGCCTTTGGACACCTGCTAAGTGGAACAGGTATCAGCCTGAAGCTGGAGCAACAATGTTAATCAGTTCAGTAGCAGTTAAGAGATTGTTCAATACACTACAGGGAGAAAAGGGAGTTTTCATCCACACTGTAAGTTAGGAATCAAATTACATACTCACAAAAACAAACATTAGAAGCATGGTATCACCAGAATGGTTTGCCCTGCCTCATCAGGTCTTTAAGTCAGGTTAAAGGGTTTTAGAAAGTTGACAACCCTCTCTTCATTGTTACAAGGCTCTGTGTCTAAATGTTGTTCATTAAAGAGTGATATCTGGAGATTTAATGGTTTAAAAATCCCCTGCTGAACCTCCCCATGCAAACAAACCTCCCCAAAGTGTAAGTTATGGGAAGTGATGTTATTTTTGTACAGGAAACTGAAATGATTGCCTGGCAAAACATCAGCCTTACATCCCTCTGCTTATAAATTTCTAAATTATGTAGTAATTTGTATTTACACAGTTTACATGCTTTCTACCAGTTGAATGATTGAAAATAGTATTTCAGAGCATTCTTAGAGCTGTAATACTTCAACCTTCCCCAATGCTGAGATACAATTCCTTTAAGAAGGAATACACTTTATCATTCTTTTGCCATCAGGACGCCACCACTGAATTTAGACAACATTACTGCCTTTCTGTAGTGAAACATAAGAAATTAAGTGATTTGTCTCAAGTCATGCACCAAGCCATGTATGTACACCCAGGAACTGAGTTTGGAATTCTTCGCTCCCCATTTTTCTAATGCAAGTGGCACAGTATAAGGACACATGTTCTAGCACTGAAACTTTTCCATGCCATTTTGCTTAAAAATAATTGTTTGTTTTGTCTTTGCATAAGGTTGCTATTGAATGATGTCTGCTACATTTCTACTCCTGAGACATTTGCCTATCACCTGCCATGATAGGAAATTAAAACTGTATTTATAATTTGCAATATGCTTCAGGGCTTCTGTGGATCAAAGGGACATTGGAAATGGAAAGTATTTCATAATTTCAACTGAACAGCTTAGCTTCAGAGTTGTTTCTCTGCAAGCAATAAATTAGCATTTCCTCTTCTAGTTGCTGTCTTTTGGTCTCTGCTATCTTTAATGTGAATTTGCAACTGTCAAAATGAATAATATGCAGCATCAATTTAAACCCTGCTTTTCGATAAGTTCAGCATAATAGTTTCACTTTGTCTCGATTCTGTTGATTGCTATTAAATTCTGGATTGTTTTAAATTCCTTGAGAACATCTTGGAAGTATCAATTATAAACTGTAGGGATTTATTAGAATTCAGCTTGAGGTAGAACACTCATTTGGCTGGAAAGTGACTTTCTGTCCTTTGCACTTCATACAGAAGAGGTCATGGAAATATAATTTACTATTTAAGAAAGCAGAATATTTAAAGAAGGAAAGTTATAAATTATTGTAGAAATATAAATTATTGTAGAAATTATTGTAGTAACCTTCAAAAAGAGCATAGATGGAGATGAAGAACCACACACAACTTGCTTTATGGCCATCTGAACAGTTCATGACTGGTCAAAGACATTGGAAGAAAAGTGACTTGAAAACATGGAGCTCAGAAGTAACAACAATTCTCCCCATTTACAAAACAAACTTCCCTTTGAGCTGGAAATGGAAAATGAAGTCTTCAATTCTTGCAGGACAAAAGATTTCTATAATGATATGGCTTACAACACAATCCCTAAGAAATTTGTTGTTTCTGCATGACTGGATGTTCCAGTGGGTCAGAGCTGGGAATGCTGTTTGACACTGAAACCTGCATAAGTCCTCCCCCCTTTTTAAGTTTTTGTTATTCCAAATATTTGATAATAGTATAAACAGCAGCATCCATGGCTTTTCTCCACTGACACAGACACTTTTCACAGCCTCAGCTGTGGAAGTATATAAAGTATAAAAAATTACGCTTTGCAAAAAATAAAAAGCTTGTTATTACTGAGATCAGTATCAGGAATGGAGTGAGAAAATATTGTCTAAGAGGAGATTAGTAGGTCTAGAACAAAAAAACTGGAATTACAATTCAGACTGGATAATATTGAAATCTAGTTGGCTGCTCATTCAAGAGTACAGATGATTATTTGGAAAGTGTTTATAGCATGCTTGATATATATTCACATTTTTTACATCTTGGTTTTTACTGCATATATTTAGTCTCTACAACCCATCCAATATGTGAATTTCTATCTGAGTTGTATGCAAATATTCAGCAACCATTATTCAGGCCAGATGAAGATATTAATTATTTTTAATCTACACCCTACTTTTAAATCCTTCTTTGACTTCTTACACTTCAATCTAAACACCATATTTTCTATTAATTATTCCAACTGAAGTCATCAGTAACATTGATCAACTGATTACTAAGAATTCTCGATATAAGCTCAAATGGGAACCAAATTGCTACCAAATGTGTACTGGTTTCCATTTTTAATTTTTGTTTCAAGGACACTGAAAATTTCCATGAGAAAGATTCTGTAGTGCTATTAGGAGGAGTCTTGAGTTTCTTATTGCTCTGATCTAAAGCAATACTCTGTTATTCCTCCAGACCCATAAAAAGGAAGGGTACAGCCTTGGTTTCTGGCCAGCTTCATCTTGGCCTTGATTCTAGTGTTGCAGGTGAAACTTCATTATATACCTGGACAGTTATTTGTGCTTGAAATTACATGTCTAAATTATCTGGTAGAATCACTGATGTAACCTTTGGCACAGGTGAAATCCCAGCATGAATCAGTCATCTTCAATATTATTAAAATGCATGTACCTGAACATGAATTCTTAATTCATGGTAACATTTCCAAATAAACAATGCACTCAGTAGGGAAAGAGAATAGGAAGTTTTCATGCCAATGATGTATGTCAACCTAAGGAAATGCATAGACATGAGATTTAATCAAACTGGAAAAAAGTGGCAAAATATGATTACACTTTCAGAGCCTCAAAGTCCGTAAGATCAAAAGGATAATAAATCAACAATATACAATTATAGCTTTAAATGAAGAAAGATGGAGAGCAGAATGATAAAGAAACTAAAGGTACATGGTGGAATACAATCTTTTGTCTGAAGTATCATATAAATGTCTCTTTTAATCTCCAGTTTAATCTACTTTTAATCTCTCTCTTCTTGTTATCCAGTCTTAGTCATTTTTCCTATCATTTACTTATTCCATCTAAGTTTGCCATTTATCCCCCTTCTTTCCATTGATATGTTTTTAAACTTTAGTCCTTGAATGCAGCACAGTAAGTCTAGTGTGGCATCTACCTTATCTTTTCTTCTGAAAACTAGCACTGAGATTCCCTTTCTTTTTTTTTCAGAACAGTAAGTTGATCTGGCAGAGGACTTCTGGAGAGGCCATTTCAGTATTAAACTGAGCCAACTACCTTAGATGGAAGTGGCTAAGTCAAAATGGATGATTTGTAAACAGCTGTGCATGCACACAATTCAAATCTGGGGCTTCCTGCGGTGATGGTACTTATTGTTTTCAAAGCTAAGCATTCCTGCAATGAATAGTGAAGCCAGGAAACCGAGCTTAAAATGTCATTTTAGTTTTGTCCACTTTTTTGCCAGACATGTTGGAATTCTGTTTGGAGGTTGTGAGTGCGGTGATAAGTTCAACTGCCTTCCCTTTTGCTTTACATTTCTCTCCCATCACATCACCACTGGAAGCAATCAAGTGACTGGGGAGAAATGAACTATAGTGGACAGAGTCAGAGGGTTTCCTGGAGAGACAGGGAGGACAGAGGCTGTAGTGCTACTTCCCTTCCTAGGAAATTACATTCCAAACCCACTGCAGAATCTCACCTATTAGCCAAGTAGAAACTTGCTGGTGCTCAGCCTCAGCCCAAGCTCAGTACCTTTAAGATGGAGCCTCCTCTTGTTCTTGAGCTTATCCAGGGCTGTTGACTTCCTCTCACCAGGAGCTGAACTGAGCCCATGCCTGGTTACAATAATTATCAGAACATTCATGTTGCTTATGTTCCCCACGATGCTGATGGGGAAGAGGAAAATGGCATGTCATCAGCACCACTCAGGCACAGAACAAGTCTGCTGCTTTATTCAGTGCCCAGAAATCCAGACTGACACTGACGTCAGAGCTGCAGTGAATCCCAGCATGTCCTGGAAGCTGTGAGGGCTCGTGGAGCCTCCTGACTCATGAGAGCCAGGCTGGTCCCCACACTCTGCAGGGCTGAAAAAGGCAGGGAAGCAGAACAGAAGCCTCCTTGCAGGCTCCCTGACATCTGCACCCCACTGCCAGGTCAGATAAAGCTGTATGCCACTGAGAACACTTTGTGGGTGGAAGTTGGGTTTATTGGGCTGACATGACACAGGCCATTCTGTTTGCCATAGGAGAGACAGCAACTGGAAGCTGAGCAGAGAATTACACAGAGCTGTAATGACTGTGTACACCACACAACATTCATCATTGCTATTGAAGACTGACTGGGACCATAATAAATACATGACTATTTGATATATGTCCTCAAAAAGGTCATCCAGAAGCATATCCTGGGAAGCCCCTCCTGGCATGGTGTGCAAAACCAGGCAAATTGTTTTAAGTCACCGGTATATTTTTAGAGTTCATTTAAAGCATTTTGTCATGTATGTTCTCTTTTGCAGAATGATACATCACCACCGCCAGTCAGTGCATACTGTTTTCATAGCCTAACTTTCATAAATATTATGAACAAATATCACAGCGGTATTGTTATAATGAATTACAGTGATGTGTTTCTTGAGAGAGTGCCAATGACTGGTTTATATCCTCTGTGATGTTACTGTCACAAGAAACGCGGCACAAATCTTTTCCCAAGGTTCAGCAGTATGTTTAGGGCAATAATACTACACATTTTTTCTTCTTTAAACAGTTCTCTGAGCCTTGATGTACAGCCTTTTAAAATTTTATTTTAATACGGTCAATGATCTAACAACACTTATTATGTTTGAAGTTGTTTTATTGTAATCTGGAAATAATTTTCGTCTGACTCTCACCAACAGCCAAACATAATAAAAGATGTATAAGCCAAGTAATGTTACACAGAGGCTCTCAGGACTACATGAGGTTCTCATACAGCTGTAGGGTCCTGCAGTATCCCAGTGCAGCAGCACAAGCAGAAAGGAAGCACTGAGCTTTCCCCATGGGCTGGTAGCCTATCTGAGAGGGAAGGAACATTCAGCAGTGCTGCAGAGAGCCCTCACCAGGTTTCTGTCCTCACACCTGTCCCTTAGAGACTGGGCACAAGCTGAGCTTCTCCTGGGGGTGCTTTGCTCCCAGTCCCTGGGCACTGCCTATGCACGAGGATTGGTGCCTTCCCAGCCCCCAGCAACCTTCCCAGATGAGCCACTTCCTTCAGGAATGACGTGCCAGCAGGCACCCTTAGAAAGGCAAGGCTGGGTAAACACGAAATTCATTTTTAGAAGATCTGTAGCAGGGAAAAAATGTCATATGTTTGCCAGCTGCTTGTCTCGATACAGACTTGTAGCTGGAGCTATAAACAACACAGGATTTTTAACTTTTTCTTTTTCATGGTTTTTAATCTAGCCTACCCTGTGAGAACAATAGTTCATTTAACTCCAGCTGTGTTCCACCACATTCATTTCAATAATGTTTGCTCTACTGAACATACAGAATTAAGCACCTGTGTGTTCTGAAGTGGCATAGATACTTTGTCATAGGCCCACGGAAGTAGTTCTGCACAAAAATATACTAAGGGAGAATTATATGCAAATATATACCTGGCCATGGCTGAAATGGCATTATTTGCTAAGAGAAACACTGCACAGTATGGTATGCATTTTTAAACATACAGAATAAGATATAAAAGCAATTACCTTTGCAACTTTGTGACTCTACCTAACACATCAAATGCTGCCTTCACAACAGTAACCCATCCATAAGAAATTCTAAATGCCCTCTTTAAGCATCCTGAGGAGCTTTGGATCTTATAATGCTTCTCACACAAAAGAGACTTCCCTCATTAAAAAATCAAAAAAACAGGCCCCCCAAAAATGAAATGCAAGCAAAAATATTTCCAGAATAAGGAGATCAAAAGTAGTGAGTGAAAACAAAAAACTCTTTGCCTAAAAGAACGAAGTACCCTAAGGGGCTCAGAGCCACATTTTTTTAATGTGACAGGTACTTAGAAGTGTAATTGATGGGGCAGTTAACATGGCTCTTGACCAAAACAGTTCATATGCAATATCGATGTCACATTTATAACATACCAAAAATCATGCTAATATGTATTCCATGAAAACACAGGTACTTCATAAAATAGGAGAAAAAAGATCCCTGATGTTAGCAAATATATTCAAAGCTTAAGTTTGAAGGGGTATATTGTTATTTCAGATTCTTTCTACTAATAGACATGGCATAAACTTTCAAAAGCTCCCTCTTTTCTGTTGCATTAGTCTGTGCTACCTTTGCTACAAATATGCCCAAGGAAATTGTCTGTAGTCCAGGTTTACAGTGGAAACCAATTGCCTCCCACACTGGGGAGAGGGACGACCAGGTCATTTATCAAAAATCACTCATGCCCAAAGCCATGGGTCACTTTTCAAGCCAAAGGATAATAGTTTTTCCTTTCAACTGCAAATTCCAGTCTAGACATGCTTTAGGATGCCTTTTGAAATGTCTTTTTGGTTAAAGTGTGCTCTGGTATCAGTTACTCTTTTCTGAGGCTTTTTTACATGAGCCCAGAGCCACCTGCCTTCCACAGGCAGGAGAAAGCCTGAAGCAGACAGGTACAGGAGTTCCTCAATGCATTATTTTTTTTTTTTTTTGGCAGGCTGGTGTTCACTGAGTCCCTGACAACTACAGCACTTAGAATGAATATATATCCATATATGTTATATAGACATCCATACACATATAAATTGGTATTATTTTTACCCTGTAAGTATTATTTACCGCACTGGTTTGATGCACAATGAAGCAGAGGAACAAAGGGAGACGTACTCACAGTGAAGGTGTGACTCTACAGGTATTATGTTTGCTCACCTAGGGTGTGGTGAGCTCTAGAAAAACATATGGAAAGACAGTTTGGTGCCACAAGATACTTGGAGCCTGGCTCTGTCATCAAACTACACGTGCTGCAACTGGATAGTCTCTCCTGACAATGTTAACTGGTTGCCTTATATCGTAGAAGAACTTTGAGCACACCATAGTGAAAATTAATCTTAGTAACTATCTGCAGCCCTCTGAGACAGCTTGCTACTAATTACAAAGCTTACATTTATTACAGGTACATGGGGTCACGGTTGACATTTCAGCTCTTAATGGCCTTTCTTCAAGTACACACCAGAGCACAGCATGTCTCTGTTGTTTAGTGCCATGCAGACCTCACACCACCAGTGGAGCCAGCAGCAGCTTGCAGTGACAAATTCACTAGTTGTGATCAAAGTTCCTACTGCATCTTAACAGCTGCTACAGAGAAAAGCATCAGGAGTGAGGGCTCCGTTGTTCTTTAGCAAATGACTTCAAAGAGTTACAAACTGCACTCCCAGCTGCCTGGAGGCAGGCTGAGGTGCCTGGGTGTGAGTCACCTGAAGAAAATGCAGTTCCCTCTACCCTGAAAAGCAGAGCCAAGGTACATTAAGACATTGCATCCCTCTGCCACACTCTTCTACTCTCTCCTACAGACTGTAATGTCCAGAAGCTGTCAGTCCTGCTACTCGTGTGAATATTCATTTCATGGAAAGATAGCAATTCCACCTTAGAGCAGCTCATCTCTCCAGGCTACATACCAGTTAAACTAAATGTCTATTAAAACAAAACAACACAAAACCAAACCCCCCAGGCTCTCAGATACCAGCACGTGGTAGTCGTAAATATCAATTTATGAATCATGACTAGCTTGGAAAATATGAATAAAGATGAAAGTAGTGAAAACAGTGGCTGAAATCTTTATGACTGAACATGCTGAATTTGATTGGTAATGATTAATGGGGGTCACATTTTGTCCCTTGTAAATAGTTGAGTAATTGCTGTAAATCTATGAAAATATTCTCAAAAAGTGAAAGGTTTTAGCACAAACATCAACCCACACAGGACATGTGCAATCTGTTAGCGCAGAGCTATTCAAATTCTTTAAAGCCTGTGGTATGACAAAACATTTTCCTTGCAGTTTCTGGCATTATCTTTCACTTCTTCACCCAAACACGATCACAAAGCATGGCAAATACAACTCCAACTTTGTAAAAATTATTATTAGAAAAAGAAGCACACATTATTTGGCCACTCTGACTTTTCACGTTAAAAAAAATGTAATCACTATGTTTAAAGGTCTTATAACAACACTAATGTATCAGCTACTAACTGCTGGGGCTGAAATAAGGATGTGAAAATGATTTTCAGTGTTTGAACAGCAATACAAATGTCTGCACTGAGTCTCATTTGGTCAGAGAAAGCACGAGACAATTTAGATTCTCCATCACAAACAGTGGTCTCTGTGATGTCACCCTCAAAAGACAAACAGTCCATAATGGGGAGAAATGGAAAGGTCCATTTGATGTGTCCTTAGAACCTGGAGACCACTTCTGTGCCCTGCCACCCACCCAGCTGTCCCCCAGTCTGCCAGGAGAAATTGGGAAAACTCCTTGCATGGTTTGTCATGGATCTACTACCCATGGAAACTATCTGCTTAAGCTGAAAAAAGCACTTTCCTTTTTAAACAGGAAAAGCTTCTGGATTTGAATCTCCTGCCACCTTATCTAAAGAGTCTTCATGAACTTTGCAGATAGACTTCATGGTTAAAGTATTTTAGGTCCACCTCAGGAAGTGTCTGCTTATCCTGACCTCAGTGGTGATTTAACATCTTCCCAGAAGGCCACACACAAGTTCTTCCAACTTAAAATCTTGCTGCTAAAAACTGAAGATGCAGCAAGGTGCATTTACAAAGTCATTTCTGTATTTGATGAATTCCACCAAGCTGTGCAAGCTACATTATTGAACTGTATCTGCCTTAAGTTAAAAATATTAACCAGCAAATGCCAGACAAGGTATACGAATGCTCCTCATTGCTGCATATTTACTCAATCAGCTCTGCAGACAGGAGCATAAATGACCCACAGGGAATATCTTTCAGCTGTCAAGCAAAACTCAGTTTGGTTTACTAAAGCACCAAAAGTTTGTATGTTCTGAAAGCCCTTTTGTGTGCAGAGACTCTCCTCTAATGAAAATCTGAAAACATTTGCATTGCTTTTAAATCTCTTCAGAGATTTTGTGTTCTATGCTTCCAGTAAGGATCAGGAACAATATTTTTCAAAGTAAATACAAAAGAACTCCCATGTTAGCAATAAGAATACATTTTCATTCTAAGTGACATTGTATTTTTTTTCTCAAAGAAGAATGTCAATTTTACCCCTTCATCTGCCTTGAAGAGACTTGCCAAAATGTTACAAAGACAGCACTTTTTCCTACCAAAAACAAAGACAATTCCCCCTTTTTTTCCCCCTTTGAAAATAGCTTTTAAAAAAAAGGATTTACTCCTCAGTATCCTCTGACAATGGTAACTCTGAATTTCTGCAGAGATCCCTTGAATGTGCCTTTCCCTCAAGCCTCACACCAGGTAAGACAGGCTGGTCAGCAAACATCCCTGAGTCAGTGACTGTTGTGCAACACTGCACACACACTACAGCTTAAAACTAGAAAAAAAGAGAAGGCTAAATACATCTAGTTTGTGATTATTCAATTCCAAGGAGAAAAAGGCTTTTTAAAAATTAGCTATTTTAAAATGAAAAACCCAACTTTCCCTTCTAAAAAAATCAAAGCGTTAATTCAAAACCCAGAGGTCTCTACATAAAGCCTACAGAATGAAATACACTATATTAGAAGTTCAGGTAACGTGTGTGACACAGAGCAAGAAGAAAACAAAGCAGTCAAACCCCCTCTGCACAGATGGCTCAACTGGAAAGCAAAGGAATCTTTCAAAGGTAAAAGATCAGCATTAAGAAAAACCCAAACCAAGAAAATCACCAGAAGGCTTTCTGAAGTGAGCACAGAAAAATCCCATAAAATAAAGCAGCTCAAATGTAAACAGGAAATACAGAGGGCTAAATAAGAACTTGAAGAGCAACTTGCAAATGATGCTCAGACTGATAGTAAAACATTCTTTGAACACATCAAAAGCAGGAAGCTATCTTGTCATTAGTGGGACCAGTTGATGACAAAGGCATAAAAAGGATGATAACACCACTGCAGACACTAAGGGAACAATTTGTTTTACCTTTACTGCTGAGGTGGTTCAGGAGATTCTTCGGCTTGACAAACTAGTTGTAGCACAAGGGTAAAAATTTTCTTTTAAATTTGTAATGGCACTCAAGACTACTTAGAAAAGACCATTTGAAATCATCAGGGGGGTTTCAATTGGTCTTTTCTAAGTAGTCTATGCAGAGTAGGCTCTGCATAGTCTAGGACCCTTCTGTTGAAAGCAAAAAGCTAAAAAGGAGGTATCATCAGTTTACCATACCAGAAAAAAGTGAAAAGCTGAATTGCAAGCAGGATCAAACTGAATAAAAATCCTGCAATACTTGAAAAAGTAGTATAGGACACTCTATGAAACTAATACTAGCAGTAGACTGATTTAATCAGAGTAAAAGTGCTTTCCACAGTGAGTAGTAAACCTCAAACTTGCTGCCACAGGAAGCTGTTAGAACCAACAGAGAGTATCAACAATGTCACCTGAGAGTGGGGTAGGTTAATGGGAAATGTGTCCATGAGCACTAATAGGCCCATGCAGGTGTATGGCCCCTATTACCTGTAATACCCCAGCTGTGATGCTGACAGAGAATGGGAAGAGATCACAGAAGTGGCCAAGTCTGCACGTTATCCCTAAAGGCCTCTCCTACTGCCTCTGCTGGAGGCAGAGCACGCTGGACTCAGCACTGGTTTCCTGCAGTCAGGCATTTCTTTCTCATGAACTTTTGCCCAGCTTCTGCATCTCAGCTGGTGCTGTGGTTTTTTATTTCTCAGTGAAACAGTCCATCCTATAACAGGCTGTGCCATTTCCATCCTTTCCAATACACTGCTGTTGCTCCAACCACTTGGGTACAGGTGCTCTTCTGTGGCTGCTGCATGAGAGAAGTATGAATGATTCATGAGGGAATATTCCAAACCAAAATGGTATATACCATTCCACAGAACCAGTTATAGAGGAAAAAAACCTCTTGGTGTGCTGTAGATTTAATTCTCAATATCAAATACTTCTGGTTTAAATAAAGGGGGCAGAGACATGGGAAACATGCCCAGAAAATTGTATGAGCATTAATTAACCAGGGCATTGCAGAAGTTAGTAACCTAGTGAGACTGATTCTAAGAGTAATAAGTAAAAACAAAGGAAAAGCTGGGGAACATTGGATCATGGTTAAAAAAGAAATGTAGTCTCCTGAAGAGCAATTTCTGCAGCTTCTAATCTGCAGTGTTGCAAAGTGTTCAACAGCAGCCAAAATTACCAAAAAGATGAATAACTGCATCCTAAAAGGATTGTAAATTACAGCACATTAACAGAAGTCACTTGGATACGGTCATTAGTACAAAAAATAATGCAAGAAGCAGCAGCACCCCCACTGTCCCCCACTAACAATCAGAGGAAACAAACAGATTCCTCAGTGCACATGCACCAGACTCCCATCTGGAATATCCTGTATTTCCTTTCTCCTCAGAGTCTGATGAAAGGTGATAACAGATACTACAAATCATCAGCACGAGCTCACTTATTGGCTCGATGGAAATTCTGTGCAAAAAGATGTTGACAACAGTATTCCAACCATCTCTTTTTCTGATTTGTTGGTGCACTACAACAAACAATCATCAGAGAGTTTTACAACCACTGCAATTGTGTTTTCTATTGATAACTACTGGAATGTGAATTTATGGTCTGCAAAAGGCTTTAGAGTTCTGACTGACAGACTGGGAGCCTTTTTATTTCATAAGCACTACATGATTTAATAAGCAAGAAATCAGGAAGCTGATTCTCAGAAATGAACCTCCAGAAAGTATTTTTCAACCCGAAGACAAGCATGCTAATAAGTCTGAGGTTATCCTCTTTGTGTTGTCATGCACAGATGCACATGTGCTGCTGTACAGAAACACAGCAAGTTGCAGGGTTTATACAAACTCCTAGAAGGGAGAAAGTGTTGGAACAGCATGCTGGAAGGCAGCTGAATCAGAAACCCACCACAAGAAATAAATGACTTTTCAAAGGAAGCATAATACATGCTTTTACTAAGGACCATTTATTAGGGACTAACACATCATTTATTTTGAGTGCAGCTTTGGAAAAAAAAATTTGCAAGGGCCACTATGGTTAAATCTGAAGATTAAATTACTAGTTTGGAATTTTCAAAACATACTGTGCTAGTTTAACCTTGCTCCTCTTAAAGTCAAGAACAGATTTTTCCAATGATTTTAATAGGAAAGGAACTGAAGCAAGCAGAGCTATTCCAAAAGTTCTGCCATGGAGGTACTCCAGCTTTCCTCTTTACAGGAGTATTAGTTACATTTTTATGTGGATATCTAGACAATCTGGGCTGTAAGAGCAGCCTGAAGAGAAAGTTCTTATTAGCCCAAGGGGTCTGGGAGTTCAATCAGACTTCTAAATATTTTCCTGAATGAAGTTCATGTGAGAATTTATCGATGGGTCACAATTTTCTAAATGCAAAGGCTGTTGACAGAATTACAGTGTTCAGCTTCAGAAGAGCTCAATAAATGCTGTAACAGTGTCAAGGTTTATACCTGCACAGGCTTTCCAAGATCCTTAAAAATATTAATACTTTTAGTCTAAATCACCTCTAAACTGGGCTATATCCATGATCACCCCCCACTTTTTTAATACAGATGAGGGAAACAAAATATAGAGGCTGGAGCAAAGAACCTACACAGTCAATACAGCCACAACCACACTGAAATCTGGGGCCATTCAAGCTGTTCTCCTGCAGAGAAAGCAGCACCTGAGCAGTGCCACAGTCTCATTTGAGCTCATATGCACCACAGAAGTCAATAAAATAATGCTATGTTTTATAAAGTGCACACAGAAAAATACGGGTGTGAAATGGCTACAGGAATTTTAAAGTCTGCATTTTTACAGTCCTATTTAGCTGTTAAGTGATTGGCTTAAAAAATTCAGCACTTAGTGTCACCAGATGCCGCCTGTCCTTGAATTTGTACAGACTAACTCTGCTTCATACCCTCAAATTTCTTCTTGCCTATGCCCTTGGAATAGGAATGTCCACCACTATTCATATTCAACTGGCCATAGTGCAGCTTCCTCACCTTTAACTTGAGCTGCAGAACTTAGTTAACTGTAACAACAGCTTTAAGTGTTTTACTTGTTTTCCCAGAGGAAAACATTGCTATGATTTGCAATGAGAAACAACTTGGAACATTTTTCAAAATAGCAAACAAAAATTACATCTTTCAGCAGTGGGACTAGATCCTACATTTTACTAGATCTTACATTCTTAGGCACAGCTTCCTTTCGATATTATGGAGATGAAAGTTTTTTTTTTTTTTTCCTCAGAAGCATCTTATAAATGTCATCTAGAAGTTTCAGCAAGGTAATGATTAAAGGCACTATTATATCCCACCCCTCCAGAAAGAAATCAGTTTTAAAATTCATCCCTGACCTACACTTCTCCCTCTGGGCACGCTACACACCAGGCTAACATCTGCACATCTGTTCCTCAAACCTGTGTCTGTCAAATGAAGAAATACAGAAAAATAAGCTACTGTCTAAATCAACAAGATATTGTATTACACTTTGTGGTTCCCATTAACTCAAAGCAGTCAAAGTCATGAAAATGGAACCTTATCATTAATCATATGTAATTTTACATAAAGAAAGATAATTGCAATTAAGATCTACCTAAATACAAAAATCTGAACATTTATCTAGCTTGTGATTTGTGCAAGTCTTGTCTGAAAAATGCTCAAGAAAGTGATATTCATAATGTCACAGTCTTGTCTCTGAACTTCTTTGTCCTACAAAGTTCCCTTATCTTCTGCAATCCAGATGCCCAGGATGACCCTTCTAACTGACTATCTTGACAAGACATCTGCTCTTTAGCCATGCCTGGCTGGATGCATGCTTCACTGTTAACACTAGGTTGTGGGGTTTTCCCCCCCTGAAATGCTATCTGTTGCAAGACCCCAAAAGCTTCTGCAAAAACAACCCAGTGATATTAAGAGATGAGATTTGCCACAAGCATAACTGACAGGATCAACAAGCAATACTTGTGCTCTTTCAGCTGTTGCTGGATGTGATCTCTACTAAGATAGGAAAGAAAGAAGTAGATGTAGAAGAATTCTAGCAAACAATCCAGAATAAAAAATACTTCATGAAGGAACTTAATCATAGCAAGCACTGGAGGCTTCTGAGCTGCCCCTACTCACAGTCATTGTTCCTATCTCTCAGTGAGGTCAATACATTTTTCTGTGGCCACACAAGCATCACTTTATATTGGGAGAGGCAGTGCACTTGCATGGCCTTTCAAAACTCTGTCTGGAAGCAGAGGTTTGATGAAATTCTGTGTCTGGTGCCAGCTCGCTTGTTGAAGAGAGAGAAAATAAGTATTTAGCCTAAGACAATACCTTAAAATACCATATGATTCCACAATATCTCACACTAAAATCAAACATCTCCTTCAGACTCCTGAAATGCCCTGGGCAGCCAAGTGCTGTTCACATATCCCCATACAGTTCTGCTTGCAGAGCAAGTGTTGTGTACCTACTGATACCAGCACATGGATGGCATAAATACTGTGAGCTACTGAGGTCTGCCCTAACATTAACAAGTAACAGTAAGAAATGGAACTATTGGGCCATAGAGTGGGAATTTGTCAAGAATCAAAGGACAGAAAGAACAGTCATCACAATCCACACATGAATTATTCAAGCAGCACCCATGGCAAAGTTGTATTGAAATGTTTTAGTTTGAAGACCTGACTGCAAAGCACACACTTCAGTATTTTCCTGAATTAAATCCTGGACAAACGATGATGATTTGATGTTATCATCAAGAACAAAAGGTTTTTTGGAATCTCTCACATTCCAGATCCCAAAACTTTGCAGATACAACATAAAACCATATTAACTCTGTTGCAAAATAATTTACATTAGAGAGTAATGGAACAGACATGTCCTCACTAAAATTAGAATTACTGTTCCTGAAAAGCACAAGACACACCCACAGCCCTTCTCACTCATGCTGATTGGGATCTTCTTCAGTGTCTACAAACACACAGGAATTCAAGCCCTCTATTTAGCTCTGCTTTCACAACTCAATGCCTACAATTTCCTGGGACTGTCCACCATAAAATCATTACACGAAATATTTCTGTTTGATGTTGTCTAGTTGGCTCATATAAAATGAAACATTTCAGATTAATTTTTCAGAATTTATAACAAAGCCATTTCTATCACTTGCTCACACAGATTGAAGTAGAGTGGGTGTTTTTCAGCATGACATTCTTTCCACAGACAGATTAAATAAGATTGCTTTACTGCTCTGCACATGCTCCCAGGCAGCCAGAGGCACAGGAGGAGAGAAGTTCTCCAAGCACTGTTACACACATCCTAGAACAGCAGGAATACTCCTTTGGATCAATATTTCAGTTTGAATATTGATCCAAAGCACCTATGGACAGTGGAACAGATGAACAGTGGAACAACAAAATGACAGCTAACAAGGGGGAGAGGAAGTGTTCTCTCCAGTCAAGCCAAATATAATAAATTCACCATTAAATACCTTTAAAAAAAAAAGGAAAAAAAAAATTGAACTTTGACTTCCTTTCATCACACTTAACGATGCTGTTTACAGTATTTGAGCATCTTACCAGGTTTTAGTACAGTAAGTGTGCCCAGCTACTCTCACAGTGCTCAGTGTCTAACCCTACATCACCCCTGGCCCAGCACATGTGACTGCTGCCAAGAGAACACACACTCAGGGCATTTAAATCTCAGCACTGAACAACGCCTCAATGTTTCCTCTCTCAGTGCTACAAATGCTTGCAATAAATTACTTACAAAATATAGGCCTGATTCACCACTGCATTACACCATTCGTACACAGCTGACTTCAACAGAGTGGCACGAGTGTAAAACAAGTAGGGGAGGGGTGAAGCAAGCCCTGTGTGCAGATAATTAACCATCTTTTTCATTGAACCATAATATACTTCCTCCATAAACTGGCAACAGAACCAATCAGTGTACACATCTTATTTCAAATACAAAGTAATTTTAGGAGCTAGCATTATTGTACCGTTTGAAATATTCTCTGTTCTCATCAAATGATTCCCCCTGTAATTGATGTCATAAAGAATATCTGTGTTAAGCTGTCTTCATTTCCACAGTTTTCAATCCTTATGATGATCAATTATTTATATATAGACTAGATGAAAAGCAAGATTGTAATGACTCCAAGAGATTTAAGAGTGATAAAATAAATCTTGAAAGCAGAACTCAAGTGGGTGATGGTAACAAAAGCCAGTCCTGGATGATCATATTTTACTATTTTTAAAAGTTTCCCTTCATCCCTCCCGTAAAGAGACTGCCAAAAGCAGCATCTCCTCTTGAAGCCCTCCTCCTTCTGTGCTAGCATAAACCTTTTTGCCCATGAAATTCCTGCCACCCTCATCCCTTTCAGCTTATTTTTCCTTAAGGACAGCAACAAACACGTTGCTTTTTTCCTTTTCATCAGCCCAATCATTCTGGTTGCCAGGAGGATGTCACTAGGCTCCAGGAGAAACTCCTTGATCTAATAAGTAAAGTCCTAGTTGTACAGAGGACATTGACACGCTTTTAGTCCACCTAATGACGACCCAGAACGTCAAGATTTACATTTGTACCCAAACTTTTCGCAACCATCTTTGGCTTTGGTTCATGGCCACAATAAGTAGGCCTTGTCACCAGTCAGTATCCATGTTATATGTAAATGAAAAAGGACACAGACTTCATATGATTCTTATATGAAAAAGAAAGCAGAAAAAATATTAATCAATTAAATAAAATATTTGAATCATACTTCCCTCTGCCTCCTTTTCCCTCACAATTCTCTAAAAAGATTCAACTCCTAAGAGTCACCAGTGTATTTTCTATGATCCAGTGAACCATTAGAGAAGAACTTAACTCTACCCCAGGTGAAACCAGGGCACGTCTAAGCCTGTGGGTTTGGGCCTGCTTCCAAGTTTAGCTTCCAGACATATTTTGGGACATACATCCCAATAATTGTTCAAAAAAACCAACCCACACCAAAGGATATCCTTTGGATTCTATGAAGACATTGTCCCAGTCTTGCGAGTCTTCTTCATGCTTGCAGTAATTCTTTGTAGTATCTTAGACACATGCATCATGCTTGGAAATAGATTTATAAACACACATTACAACTTTAACCAATGATTTGGGTAACCAGCTTTGGAGAACTGTAAATAACCTAATTTCCAAATTTGCTCTTCATCGCATGAACCCACCCTAAGGGGTCATGTTGAATGCTCAACTTGGACAACAAAAACAAAGGATCAGCAATTCTGCAGAGTTAAGGTCATAATCTATGGGTAAATATAGGGCAAATTCCAAAGCCTTCAAATAATACAAAACTCACTGCCACTTTGTTTCAACAAGCACATCAGAATTTTATTACTTATATTAAAAAGATGTACAGGAGGTACCTGTTCCAACATGATCTTACATTTTCAGAGTATACTAAAAAAAGTGCTCCCCCTTGTAGAAAAAAGATGTGAGTAAAAAATTACACATTTGAGGATCACGTTTTGCAAGCAAAAAAATGGCAGTGTTCCTCAATTAAGATTCACAAAATATGGTCCTAATTGATTTGTATAACAATAAACATAGCCATGGCTACAATTAGTGCCAAAGTCTTCTGTTGATTTGTTTCTTTCTCTCCTTTGGGATTTCTCCTTTTCATAATACACTTGCAAGAAACAATAACTCTTCAAAACGTCTGCATGGAGTTAATTCTAAACAATAAAGCAATCCAGTCCAGAAAGCAGCTAAGATTGAGCTCATGTCAACAGGTAGAATTTACAGTCCCACAAAAAGAAATGTTTAACAGTCAACTATTTAGCTGTAATAAATTAGACTTTCACTGTGTTCTTCTTATCACCACAATCTATAGATGAAAAGCAGTATATAGTAGTTAATTTTTAATTTTATTTATTACCACAGGCAAGATTTTCTAGTAGTATTCTGTTTCTTAATGTGGAGCTAGGGATCAAAACTTTATGATTACCTGAAGCTGATTTCTTAACAGTTTTGATTTCCTGCTCTTCATAGTCACCATAAATCATGTTTTCCTCCTCAAAACTTCAGATGTTTCTAACTTCTTATCTATCAGCCTCTAAAGTGCTTCCAGACTCCCACAAATGTTTTAGCAGACTCCACAGGCTTGCTTGCCACCCTGCTAAATGTCAGGCCATACATCTCCTTGGGGGAGTTCCCCACTGAAGAAGCCATACCCTGGGAAAAACATGTAAGCAGGGAGGACTCAGAGACACCCCAGCCATGGCTGTACGTGAAGTCTGAACCCACGCTGCCATCCCTCCCTGGCACACAAACTGCCTGGAGAAGACTGCTTACATTCCCCAGGCTAAAGCAGGGCACAGGCTCCAGCAATTCCCTGTGCCTGCCAGGCTCAGGCAAGGCTGTGCCCCCACCCTCAGCAGCTCCTCCTCGGCACTGGCACCGCACTGCTCTCCGCAGGAACGCGCCAGCCCCGCGCACGACCGCGCTAGGCTCTACCCAACACACCACCACGTGAGTTTCCAGCCTTCAAACTGCTTGTCTTAAAATAGGAGGGATGGGGACTGAGGAAGGACAGCACAGACACTGGAGAGCAGAGTCGTGAGGAAGCAAAAGGAGTTTACAAAAACATACTTCATAAGGGCTTAAGCATTTGAGAACTAGAATAATAGAAAGGTATTTTGGATCTGCCATATCTTGGTTTTTTACAGATCACAGCCACCAGAAGAGGCCAAGGGAACAGACACTGTTCTGTTCTAACTGACCTTGATATGTGGTTGAATGCCTTTCCACGGTTTTCAAACCAGGATTTTTTTTCCCCAGATTCACCATGACCTGTCAGGAATTGTCATATTTCTAGGGAAACCACAGGGCAAAGTCAAAAGAGAGGACAGGGAATTTAAAATGTATACATAGCTGTAAGAGCTGCTTCTGTAGTACAAAATGCTAACAGCAGTGGAGCTCAGCAAAGGCATTCTTTTACCCAAAAGTAATCTTTAAAAAAAACCCCAAAAGCCATGTAATAAAGGATATCCTGATACTGAAAAACAAGCAGCATAACATGAAAGGACAGTATGGTATAGAATAAGAAATCTTGTGTGACACACTGGCTCCTCATGTGAAAAATGGTCTAAGATGCCATTCATTACTTTGGGCTGCAGTTCTTAAAGAATACAAAGTGAATATAGAAAAGGCTTCTCTTCTTCGACAGCAGTATCCTTTCAAGGGTGGTTGTACGTTTGATTAATATCCAGCAACCTAAGGAATAAGGTGCCACTTCTCTGTTGCATGAAATGACAGTGGACTCATTGTCATGCTTCCTGATGGTGTTTTCATGTTCAATTATGTTTGTCTTTAAGCTGTTTGTTTTGCTTCTGCTGCTTGCATGGGCTTATGTGAATAGTTTTGGGTCACACTGCTTTTGTCACACGTGGCAGAGCTTATTGTATTTTATACCTACATAAGCAGGTACTGAGAATATCCTGCCTTAGCACTGCACTTGTCTCCCAGCTGCAGCATTCACAGAAGAAATTCTCTTGGCGAAGAGCTGAATGTCAACAGATGTGTCTGACAGAATTAGCTTTTCTGCTTAAAACTCTTTCCAAATCACATTTCTCTTACTAAAATGAGGGAGAGGTCATAAAATGGGAATCCATGTTTGATGTGAAACTCAATGCTAAGAAATATCATCATGTTGTGAAACAGAAAAAAAAGTGAAGTTATGTGATGTCATTGGAGACCATTATTTACCTCTACAAAATTAGAGGGGAAAAAGGAAAATCAATAGCATCCCTGTTTATTTAGCTTTTCCCACATCTAGGGCACCCTGTCTGTCGAATGTTCCACTAATGCAAGAAAAACAGACTATTTTTCCCTAGGAAAACCAGATACTTTTTAATGGGCATTAAAAAAAATTAAAATTAAGTGATCATTCTGTTCCACCTTCTGCCTTGTCGCCAGGTGCCAGGGCTTCCTACTCTTGTCTCTGCTCTCTTTTCAACCTCAGGCAATGGGAATCTGCTGGGAAGCATAGGAATGAATCAATGTTCTCAGGATTTCTTCTCTCCCCACACACCCTAATGCAGTTCTTCCTGCTGATGTAAAGAGTTGCACTGACAGTTATAAAATTACTCTTCTGATTCCAATTATTTTTCCAGGCAGATGCCGCTAGGTTACATTCTATTTGGATGCATTCTTATTATTTACTCACTCACATTTCTCAAGGGCAGGACCTGCCTAGTATTAGCAAAGAGCAGAAACTCTACATCTGTTCTCAAGCACCTCCCCTCAATTGCTGCATGCTCTTTCCCCCTCTCCTAGATCTTCCTTGCCTTAATATTTTTGTCCACTTTGCCAAGTCCCTCAAACATCTGCTTCCTCCACCCCTGCTCTTGGGCTCAAGAATGTATCTGGCAAAAACCTGGAATGACTTTCCCCATCAGAAACCTATTCTTCCCTCTTTCAGTCACACCCCAGCAGAACACCTCTCCCAGCACAAAGAAGTCTCTGGACTGCAGTTTTTAGTGATACCAATCTTCTTTGCCTTCCTCTGCTTTCCTTTTCACTGCACAGGGCTGTGGCAATCTCTCAACAGCAGCTTAACAAAGCATGACTTGATCTCTCATCAGTTTACCTTTGCTGTCAGTGATTGCTCCCAAGTCCCTTCCACGTGGTCTCTACTGCAGGTGTGCAAATTTCTCATCTTTTTTCCTCCAGCCAGTCCCTGACCACCTCCTGAACCTCCCCCTCAGGCTCTGCTGCATTCTTTTTTACTCTTTTCTTTTAAAATGGAAATATAGAGCAAACGCTTCCTCCAGAAACACATAGACAAAATCCAACCACACAAAACCACAGCAACCAACTTCTTCCATCTCTTGGCTCATTCTGTGATGTCAATACCATTGCACAGTTGTTTTTTTTTTCCACACCGCTTCCTCTGTAGTGTGACTTTCCTCCTCACATTTCAATAAATATGCTGTCATTAGAGTTTCGAGAGACGGTTTCCTAGACAAATCTCACAATCATTTACTCAATTTTCGTTCCCTCCATGTATCAATATTTTTAACACTCTCCAGTGCATATGTTCAAATAAATATTTACATCCTCATACCCCCTTAGTTTCAATGATAACCTCATATACCAAGCACCTTCTTTCTTCTACTGGTCCTTTAGAAGGACTCTCCCCTTCTTCTCCCACAGTTCCTGTGGGACTTCTGCTTTGTACCACACAAAATGTTACCCTTTAGATTGTTTTGGCCTAATTTGAAGACTAGAGACTTGTTTGTTGACTCTCCAGGCTCACAGCAGCAATCTCCATCAGCATCACCAAAACCTGATGGATACAGAACCAGCAGCTAAAGCCCAGCACAACTTCAGGATATTCTTCCTCCTTCCTCCATTCTAAGCACCTCCCACCCATCTCTTGATCTCAACCACAATGAGCTACACCACATGATCACTAGCCTACTTGTGTTATAAATTTGGGACGATTCTTATTGTCTTAAGCTCTCTAGTCTTTGCATTCAGACCAGGTCTAATTTTCTCAGCTGAAATTCCCCATAGTTCTCATCTTTTTGTAGCTTGGCGGAAAATCCTTCTTTCTCCATCTAACTGAAGTAGCTTTGCCTCATCAAAAGCAAAGCACAAAAATCCTGTTTAGATTTAGCTCTGGGCCTTCTTTTAAGCATCTTTTGAGGCATTACTCCTTCCTTACTGCAATTTCTTTTTGAATTTTCTAATGGAACAAATACAGTACTGATTTGCTTTCTCAGGGTTTTGGAACACAGAGATTAAAACAAACATGGAAAACCAGACCAGAATTACTCACCCCTCTCCTCTTCCCCTTAACTGAGCAGAGCTCCTGCACCAGGCAGGAAGGGGTAAAATAGCTTTGGAGACCAAGGCAGCTGGTCTCATCAGACAACCGCACCCAGCTGTTTTATATATGGAACAGGAAGAGGAAATTAGAAGCTAGAGTGGGAGGATAATTCCCTGTTCAGAACCTTAATGTGAAAAGACTGTTGTATTAAAGGCTGTATTGTACCACATAAAGATTTGAACAAATAGGAAGTATAGTCAATGTTGCATGGAAAAAAGAGGAAAGCATTTTTATTTATTTCTCCTATGGCTTATGCCTTTTTTTCCTTAATATGACAGTTTTGCTTTGAATATGTTTTACCAGGATACTGAAAATTGAAACTGGTTTTGTTGGATTTACCTTTCCAATTTTTTGCCACATTCATACGTGTTTTTTTTTATGCATTCATTTGTCATAAATGACAAACGATTAAAATTAATATATTTTATTTTATCATTTCTAAGAAAGTTTTAGCCTTGAATCTGTGCCAATTTAAACAGTTCTCCCAGTACTAACTTTACCCCCAGGATGCATGTTTGGTGTCCAAAATAATCGTATCAAATTCCTATGGCCTATCAAACAGCTGGTTTCAACTATTAAAGGTCATTGGAGCAAGCAGGGGTTTCTGCTTCTTTCAGTTTGTGAAACATTTTGGGAAAATACTGTAACTAAATTTAACTTTTAACCCACATATTATCAGAATAAGCAAAAAGAATGACATACCTGTTCTTCCCTTGCTCTTACTCTCTGAATAATTCATATATTTATTACAGTGGTAATATCTTTCTTTTAATACCTAAGTTAATTCATTAGTTTATGACATGAAGCCCTGCTCGTAAGGATAGAGAGGAATACTGAGTCTCAAAAACACAGCTTTTGTTTACATCATTTTTCTCATTAGGCATGGTTTGTATTACAAGCAATACACAACACAACTTAGACTTACCAGTCTTTTAATAATTTCCATGAGAACTACTTTAAAATGAAGCAAACATATTTCTAAACTTCATCACAATCTATATCTTCATTCTTATTTTTCCTTTCATTAATAAAAAGACACAGTCCATATCACATTTCCTATGAATCAGTGAAGACTAATGAAATCATACTTTACACACTTGAAAAGAGAACTAAGTAAAAAATAAATATGGAAAACAGTATAATGTATTTAGAAATTTACCATTACTGCAGTAAAAACTCCAGCAACATAATAAAAAAGACCCATAATGACTGCAGATCTATTTCATGGACTCATAGTTTCCCTTTTCATCATCAACTATAACTTCTAAAAATGAAAAGTCTAATTTCTTGGGTTTAGTTACTAAACTGTTGCATAATGTGTTTATTGCATAATGACAAAGTTTTAATACTAAGACCATTTGGCTTATGTGAGCAACAAGCATCACTATTTTTACCTGGTTCTCATAATCATTGAGTTCAATGGATGAAAATTCCCATATTTTTCTCTTTTAATTCACTGTCATCCTTAAAGAACATATTGTGAAGAAAAAAATATCCCTGCTGACAGTGGATATTGCTGGAATGTTTTCAGTTCCAGAACATTTGTGGACTGGGGTTTTCTTCAGCTGCAGGTGCCATCTGTAGTGATGATGTTTCTCTCAAGTTTGGGAATACCAAACAGCAGACTAAGTGGCTCTAGTTATCTAGAGAAGTCACTTGCTGCAAACACCTCAGAGTGGCTCCACACCAGCTGAGTGTTGGTGGGATTCCCCTTCTGTAGGAAGACTTAAGCATATGGTAGATTCCCAGATTTAATCTCAACTTGTCTCAAAGCACAGAACCCTGTGCTTGGAATCCCAATGTTTTCCTGCCAGTGTTAGATATTGTTGTTTGTTTACATCTATGCCAGTGTTTTTTATACTACATCACTACAATGCCAATGAAGTGTATTTACTTCCAAGTGTTTGGCATCCCTGGAATATAAATGGAGCAAGTGAGTTGCAAATGAGTTTTTTTCCACATAAAGGATTGACTTCTCTGAGTAACCCTGCTGAAACCACTTGAATGACTTGTTTTCTAAGAATTCCAGAGGCTTACATACATAGTAGAAACTTACACTAAATATTCTTCAGATTCTTGATCTCTGATGAATACACATTAAATATGGGACAAGGAAGAAAATTCATTACAGTCACTTTAGCCACCAATGCCTATTATGATATTAAAATAGATACTCGCACTGATTTTTGCATGCAAAAATACAAAGGCTTAAAACCCGAAGCAACGTTCTTAAATGTGACTTCATGGAGCAGCCACAGCTTTGTGCAAGAGCACCTCTGCAGTGCTACAGACTTTCCTCTGGGAATGAGTGGGAATCCATACAGGCCTCTGAAGGGGATGGGAAGAAATGTACTCCAGTACACCTTCATTGCAAACTTCCAATAATATTTATCTTCTTTTGGCAAACGTCAGTAGAAAGAAAATTTCTTTGCCCAAATATATAAATTAGCATGTTGACTTTGCTATGCTGCTTTTCCTGCCTTTTTTAACATGGAAAAATACTGGAACAGATGGGCTATTTAATGAAGAATGCAGGAAACTGTTAATATTCTAGATATATGTGTGTAAAATTCAGTAAAAAAAAGGTTAGCTCTAACAGAACCTACGTTCCAGGCACCCATGTGTTGTATCTTCAATCTAAAAACCAGAGTTAAGTTGTAAAGTGGAAGCAAACAGAATCTATATTAAAAACTAATGATGTAAAAAATGTCTTCAGTAATAATAATTTAAAATGTGAGTAACCTCAGACATTCTGCCTTATTCCATTATGGAAATTTAAAATATATTTTCTCAATTCAACTGTATTCCACACTGTTAGCAGTACCTCCTTATCCTATTACATAAAGCAAACCTTGTCATGTGCAATGTGGAGCTGCTGCCTATGCAATAAAGATGTATTTGTTTGTCTTTATGACAGAATTTTCTCAATTTATCTTCATTCAGATTTGTTAAATATTCATTTATTCATTGCAGAATATTGTGTATTTCCTTACTCTGCACTCAGTCAAAGTGTTAATAAGGGACCTTAACTACAACCCGTATTTTCTGTCATTTGGTTGTTTCTAAATATACCAGGAAGCACTTCAATATACACTAAATATATCAGAAAGCACAGCTTGATGGAGGCATTTTCTCTCTTGTCCTTTCTATCACTGACACAAAACAGCCAATTTCATAAAAATGGGTCTGATGCTTTGTGTTACTTACTCTGCTGTCTTTCTGATTCTGGAAACAAGGCCATTACTGAGCAGCAGGAATGGAAATTAATTTTTATGTAGCTTTTTCTATATAATTAGGTGGTTAATTCTCATTATTCCTTTTAAAATGAAGACTCCCTGTCTGAGGGACCCTCTCCATACCCTTTATATGGTTCAGGGCTTAACAGTTTACAGAATATGGTGTCATGCAAATTCACACAGATCAAGTTATTTCTGTGAAACACTCTGCTGCTACAGAAGCAGAAGACAGAGGGGGAAAAAATGCCCATCATGTTTGATGCTGGAGCCCCTGTGTGAGTGGAAAACACATGCTTTAGCAGCTGCCTCTTTGTAGGAGCTGAGGCAGGCCAGTTCCGGCTGGCAGGCAACTCAGAATTTAGACATGTTTGTTAATGTAAGGAAAAGCTCTCAAAAATTTCATGAGTGGGGGTAGGGTCAGAACTGAGCCACAAGCATGCATCTCATCAGACTTTAACACGGCAACGATTCATGTTTAAGTCCTAGTACTCCTCTGCTGTCTCACACATGGCCTCAGTTCTCCAAGGAGGCCTCTCTCCTTTGGTCTGAGAGCTGTTCTCATCTCTGGGTTACATCACATAACCAGGACTCAGCAATTATTGATTAACCTGAACCCTTGTAACTGGAGGGAGACAAGGAAAGGCCCAGCCTATCTGAGCCCTACTCAGTGGGCTGGTAGGACATCCAGGACATCTTGTCATGTGCCGCTTGTGAACCTCTTCATGAGGTCCTCATCCCCTCTTTGTGGTCTTGGCTCAGTGAAGATTTGTGTAGATGGTTCCAAGGACAAGGGAGGTTGGACTGCTGCATTCCTACACATTGGATTTTACCTGTGGTTTTAGAAAAGGTTATGTCACTTTTTTGGAAAAAATCTTTTATTCAAAACAACACATAGAATTCCTTCCCACTCACTTGAAACACAGAGCTAGTAGATGGGAACCACGGATGAAAACAATTGTAAATATCCCAGAATAGCTGGGAAACAAATGGAATAAAGTAGAAAAAAAAAAAAAGCTAGCAACACAGCTCATCTGAAGCCTCCTTAATCCTGTAAGGGTTTCTGTATGAATGAACTGCAATTGCTTTAGGAATACAGGTGATGCCAAGATCTTTGCCAGCCTTAAGTAAAATTATGAGAAATTAATGGGAAGGGACTGGAAAGTTGGGTGTAAAGTAGTTTGGAAAATTTCCCTGGTGCCCACAATCTGAGTTATTTTGAAGCCTCTGGTAAGTCTGCTGAGCCACTGAAGTCGTGTGGAGGACTGCTCAAGCCCCCACTCCCCTGAGTCACGGGAGGGGCCAGGCCACTGCTTGGACTCACTCCACAGCCCCTCCATCTAGAACCCCTGCCTGTCAGCACACATACCCTGCACTGGAATCTGCAAGGTCTCTACAAAGCGTACTCCACATTCTCTACATCAAAGGAATCCTTTTGCTGCAGAACTGGGACTTTTACAACTCCATCCCGCTACATTAAAAGGACTGTATTGAGGATCTTCGCCATTTGTGCAAAAGACTTCCTTCTTGTGTGCTTACTTGGGGTTAAGCAAACAACTTATTTTTATATGGCTCTCAAAACCAGCTTGAAAGCACCAGAAAATCAGCTGCAGCAAGCTGTGTTCTGCTACCAGCAGCAAAACAGAGGGAGACTTCAACATCTGTGATTTTATTTACAACAACTGTGCCTAGGACAATTACTACAACTGCTGGATGACAAGCACAGAAATCTCATTTGCCTGTTCAAATTCAGTTCAGCAGTCCAAAAGGACTGGTGTGATCATTGGATGGTCACCCACATAAACGAGGTGTGCAGCTCTAACAGAGACTCTCCACCACGCAGACTGCTGTCACCAGTACATCCTTCCTGGCTGTGTGGGTAGCAGGGAGCATCCCTGCCACAGCTGCAGGCTTTTTCCTTTGGGATGGACACACCTTGGGTGATTACTCACAACACTGCTTTATTTTGTTTATTTATTCCACGGCTAAATCCACCAACAAGGTTGGGAATAGTATTCATAAGAAAGAAAACAACTCCCTGATGAACTCCAACCTCATCTGTCTAGTAGAGAAACACATGTTCTTGGGGATGGGGATTGGCTTCAATATGTCCCCCTTTGCAGCAGCAGAAAGATCTTTGTTCTTTAGGTCTTAATTGATATCAGGCTATGACACAAACTGCACACCACAGGTTTTGGGACCCAACACCTCTTCTATACCAGGATTTAGAATGTTTATAAAACATGGGATTGCTCATTCCTAAAATCAAGGATATTAGTAGAGCTTTTAAATGCGAAAGATTAACCAAAACATAAAAAAGAAAGAAAAACCTTGTATTCATTAACTCCTTCTGGTGTTTGTTTGATGTCTTTCCCAAGACCTGTTCTGGCTGTCTGTGCCTTCTGATTCATGTTAAGCAGCAAAGACACTCAGTCTAGATGCCCAAGGTTAGCAGGCTGAGGGTCACCAACTCCAGTTTAACAGTCTTGGTCTTCTAAAGAATTTTTTGAGTTGCAGATATTCCAGCTAAATTCTACCTGGAACTGGCAAATTCCCAACTTTGGATGAGAAGTGCAGGCTTTGCACTTTGCTTTGCAGGGCAAAGCCATGAGAATGATTTAAACTTGTCTAGAAATGATTGTTTCACACTTGTCAGCAATCTGCAGCCAGGGTAGACTGGACTGAGTGAGTGTGCCTGGGTGTGTGTTCAAGGTGGAAAAACCACACAAAACACAACTGGCTCCCAAAGTGTCCCTGCTGTTGTTCTCATGGACTGCCAAAGCTTCTTGCATCAGTGCTGCCACTATTGATGGATGCTGGCTTGTCATTTGAACTGCAACATTTTTAAAGCTGAATTTACACAGCTCTTGGCTGTGATGAGGAGTCTTTCAAAGGCCCCCTCAGTCCAAAGGGGATTTGCAGAGCTCTTGAAATGCCTTGTTTTATTAGACAGATACAAGATACTGCTCCCTGTAAACTCAGGCAAGTGCCATAATCAGCTCTTTAGGAAAGTTCATAGACTAGGGAGGAAAGGAGATGGGCACAAAAGGAACACGTTCTTGTTTATGTTGTAGTAACAAACTGCCAGTAGTTCCTTTTACAACTTGCTAAGGCATCACAGACCAGCAGCCCTGCAGGGCTTGGCTGGTGACAGCTGTGGCTGTGTAATGACCTACTAGGGCATGAATGAGGGGCTGCATTTTGCTCCCCTCCACCTTAGTTCTGGAGGAAAGTGTTAAATCCAAGAATCTCTCCCATCTCTGTTCTTTGATAGCAGCAGCAGCACCCCTAGAGAGAAAAAAAAAATCCTACATAGCAGAGATGGGAACCTGCCTCAAAAGGCTGCTTGAGCTGAAATATGAGATTTGCTGTGGGTGTTCAGCAACTTTCACAAAATCACAGAATTTCGGAGAAAGACAGCATCTTACTCTTCCATATACCCTCATTCAGATCGAATAATTTTCCTGTAGCAGCCCAAAAACTTGATTCTGTGCTGTTTTTCATTGAGTCTGCCTTTCAAAATCAACAGCCTGTGTCAGAGCAGTACTGGGCCCTCTACTTGCCTAAGGCATTGAGCATCTTTCACCTCGGCACACACTTGTCATGACAAATCATTCTTATTACAAGCTTCTCATCTCCTAATCTGCATTCTTCTCCACTTTCTTTTATTAAGTGTTCAGACTACTCCTGCACACAGGAGGGGCTCCAAGTGGTGGTGCCAGAGGGATCCATCTGAAGAGGGCCTGCTGCTGAATGGTGGCCCCGACCAGAAGGGCTCCTGGCATATTCCTGGAGAGGGATCACCCTGTGTGACATGGATTGCTGTGACAGACCCAGCCTGGGCTCCTTGTCCCTCCTTGTCCCCCTTGCAGTGGAGTGTCCCTGGTGGGGGAGTGTTACCCTGGCACTTGGGATTGCCCTGGGGATGGGAAACATCTCCATCTGGAACCAGATGACGCCATCAAACGTGTACATGGACACCGTGGCCTAAATCAATCTCCAGAGACAAAATCCAGGGATAAAGGGGAGGAAGGCATAAGTTCCATGATGAAAAATGTCCCTCAATGTGACCTGTCCCTAAAAAGGGACCAGGAATGGGTGTCCATTTCCACAGCTTTGACTTCCCCATAAACCCGACTCAAGGTTTAAGGAGGGATAAAACCCAAAGGCACCTGCACTGGGCATTTGTACCTTACACCACCTCCAACATCCTCCCTGAATGTCACGCAGCTCAGCCTGATCGGCCTTTTCTACAGCTGCAAAACCTCGACAAACCATTGTTCAGCATTCTTATCACTTTCCTGTCCCTAATTTGATTTTCTCTTTGCCCCGAAATTCAATTTTACAGCAAATTATCCCAGCTGCTCGCAAACATCTCCGAGCCCTGGCAACGAGGTGCGTTCCTTTGTGGCACACGCCGCTTAGCGAGGAGCGACGGACACGCGGCGGCGGGGCCGCCCTGTCTGCGAGGGAGCTGCTACACTGGGCCCGGCGGCAGCCGACCAGGGCCACCCGAGGGCGGCAGCGCCGGGGCCGCTCGGGCCCCGGAGGGTGCGATCCGGGCCGGGCAGCGCCGCGCCTGAAGAAGCCACGGGGCCGGGCGGAGCCGCGCAAGATGGCGGCGGCCTCCCCGCACCGCCCCGGCTTTGTACCGCGCTCCGCCGCCCGGCAACAGCGACACCCAGCGGCGCCTCAGCGCCACCGCCGCCGCGCCCGTGCGTCACACCGCGCGTGACGTCACGGCCGGGCCCCGTGCGGAGTCTGGGGCGGGCCCGGGAGCCGCCCGTGAGGGCCGGGGGAGAGCGGCCGGCAGTGCGGGGCTGCGGGCCCGACACCGGGCACCGGGCACCGGAGAAGGGCCCGTCGTCACCGGGGCGCTGGGCGTTTGGCTTGGAAGGGAGCTTTAAAGCCCCTCGAGCCCAACCCCCGTGCAGTTTCCACTAGACCAGCGTGGCCACCCTGAATGTTTCCAGGGATGGGACGTTCACCACCTCTCTGGCCAACCTGTTCTAGTGCTTCACCACCCTCATCATAAAAACGTCCTTATATCTAATCTAGATCGACCCTCCTTTTGAACCATTGTCCTTTGTTCCTTTGTTCTTCACTATAACAGGCCCTGCTAAAAAGTTTGGCCCCATCACAATCTGCTGCTTTGAAGTGCAGTAGGTGGGGGGCTATGACAATGTGACAAGCACGTGATTATTTTCCGTGCTTTTTACAATTCTGTTCCTTCCACTGACAATTTTGGAATTCTCTATATTTGAAAGCCTAAGAGCTTTGATAGGAGGACTATATTCTTTCATATGTTTAGGTATTTGCATATTTTGCCCAACAAAAATATGTTTACAGTTGCATATTTCTAACACTGCACATTTCATGTTTGCATTTGCCTGACCCTATTTGTGTAACATAAAATGAAGACCAGTGCTGTAATACAAGTCGATCTAATGGATCAGGTCAGGGATAATAACCAGTGAAGGCTGATGAGTCTGCAGAGAGTATTAAGAGGATGTTGCAAGAAAATTAAAGGATCGCTTATATAGCAATTACTGTAAAAAATACACATCTGCAATTTCCAGGAAACTCAGAATCCCCATGAAGTATAGTACCAGCTCTCATTCCAGGATGAGATGGATTTGGCAGCACTGAGTTTGACTGAAGAGTTTGCTTTGCTGTCTCAGCCTCCATTTTTACAAGTCCCCAGTGTCTAATAATGCAGCTAGTCTGGGTTTCTGTTTTCTGTTGGAAAAAGTGTCCTCAGGTGACAGCTCCATGCATGCTCTGAAACTCAGTTGTTCTAAATACAGATCAAGCTCTGATTCTGTGTGCTTTTCAATAAGGTCTTTATTGGCACCTTTTCCTACTGAAGTATTAGTGTGGGAACTTTATTGTCATCAGCTGCAATATTGTCTACTGTTATGCCAGAGAGTTCACTTGGAATTTTAGTTTTTATCTTCTCACATGTGTCCCGCCAATGGCTCCACACACTTTTTCCTGGACTGGCACCTCCCTTGTTGTCTGCTGCTCGTGTCAGAGCAATCACTCCTGTAAAATTGCCTTTGGATGAAGTGTTCTCTTTTTCTTCATGATAAATTATAATTTAAAACATTTAAATAATTTTTGTACTGTTCCACTGAGATTTTTGTTCCAACTCACAACGTTGAAGTCTTACCAGTGACTCACCCCAATTAGTCTTCTGTACCAAATCGCCACAAACTTTTGCAACAAACCTTTTTCATTCCCCTCAGAGGTATGCACAGTCTGAAGGAAACCAGTTTTCCCTCTCAGCCCGTGCTAGGTCCTCTGTTACACAGGCAAATCTCCAGCATATGTTTGCTTCTGCAACATCCAGCACCCTGAGCTGAGGCACTAAGGTGGACCCATGGCATGGCAGTAATGGATGAGGTTCCACAACTGCAGCACAGGGATGCAGGATAGGGACTAATGGAGGGGAGTGATGTCACATGGTGAATCCATGACTGATTTTTATAACACTTTCTTCTTATGATATCCTTGTGAAAAATTGTAGCCTGTGTCCTGGTCTCTTGGTGGAGTGTGCAGTCTTCACTGTCTGTCTGTGTGGGTCGTAATGAGCCGTCTTCACCTAGAGTGAAAGGAAAGCTGTTAAGAGTATAGGAGACCAAACTCAGAAATAAAGCCAGCCTGTCTTCCTTGTACTAGCAGAGAAAATTTACTCTATTTCAGTAAATTTGCATGTGTGGGGAGATGCTCATTGCTCCAGTGCTTCAAGCTGAACACTTTTCTTAATTCCCTTTTACTCGTGTAACCATGGCTATTTATGCCCAATGGACAGCAGTCTTTACACCCCTTGGTTTCATGGGGAATAAACCCCTAGCCCTGTTGGAAGGCTGAGGTGTGACCTGTGGGTGGTTTTCTTGCTGCCTCGCTCTCAGTGCCAGGTTCCCACTGCAGTGGTGGGGAATTGCTGGGATCACAGGCTCGGGGCAGCTCACCCTGTACCCCTGAGTGCTCATCACCCCTCTGCACAGCACAGCACAGCTCCTGCAGCTCCTCCTCAGCCCAGAGCCTGCTCCAGCCTTGCTGCCAATGCTGAGAGTGAGGGATAACAGTGTCTAGTTCTGGTAACTGGTGCTAGCTCTCTAAAAACTATTTTAGTACAATGGGACTTGATGCTACTGCAACTTGATAATAATAGAAACCAGTGATACATGCAAGTGCTTGAATTATAGGAATTATTTCAGAACAGTAGGACAGAAATGGCCCTTTTCTCAGCCCCTCCAGCTTATTGAAACTGGGTGTCTTTTCTGGCTTTTCTTAGTACACTATAACTGCTATTTACATATAATTTATTATAAGCACATGTTGAGTAATAGACCATCAAGCTTTTGGAGCTTCTATTTTCAGTTACATTGTAGCGCTGCTGAATAAGAAATGCAACTGCTGAAATTTGTTTTCAATGGTATGTTGATTAAAAGCTGCTTGAGTTTAAAATTTCCAACCATCAAAAATGAGAACCCTTCATATGCTTCATGTCCCTGGCGAGCCAGAGAGTTTATTTCCTACAGTGTATAAATTATGGATTTTGCTGTTTATATGTATCCATCATCAAACTAGGTTAAATTCTCAATTGGCAGTGTGAATTGTCATGCAGTGAAGCTAACTAGCTGGAACTAATTTTGAAATGGGTATAGTGCATAATTATGGTAACCTAGTGTACAGGGACTGATCTACCTGAATCAGTCATGTCTGATGAAGAAAAACATGAATAAAAATTGCATTGAAAACATAGTTGCCTGCTTATAAACGAAATCAATTTTTTTTAGGGATTTAAATTCCTTTACTAGCAGAAAACAAGTGTCAAAGTCGAATATATTTCACAGGTTCTTCAGTGAACACTTTAAGCAAAACCATTGGCAGCAGTTTATGGATAATTTTGCCTCTGGAGAGGGGAAAAAGATGTCCATGGAAAAAGTGAAAACCTTTGAACAAACTTCATGGTTTTAAAATTGAGTTGGTCAATTCTTTATTCTTGGTTATTCTTTAAATAATTTAGGTTTCCAGTACTGGGGAAATATTTAGCGGGAAAGAAAGTAGCAATGTTGATTTCCATAGTGGGGAAGTTTTTGATAGAAAGGAGGTTGCCAGCAGAAGGATTCAGCAAGGATGAACTTAGCAGCGAAGCACTGGAAGGAAATAGGTGAAAGACATAGAAGGAAGTATGAAGGGGAAGATAATTTAAGGGGATTAAATACAGAGAGATTTGCCAGTCGTGCTGGAGTTTGTGGATATCTGAACTAGGGAGGGACTGGGGGAAGGGATGAAGCCTTTGAACACAGAGAAATTTATGGACCTCTGAAAGCAGAGATAAAGATAAGACCTTTCAGAGATGGCTGAAGATGAAAGATACACAATTAATCTAACTTTGGGAGATATATCTAGCTAAGGGAACTGCAAGATTTAAAACTTCTGCTGCTGCTGCATGACACGTGTTATGGCGTTGTGTCTCCCTGGGAAACACTCTGTGGCTAGAAGAAGAAGGATTCCAGTTACCTTCCAGCTCCATGCTTTGCCAGGTTCATACTGTTTTTCCAGTGTTATTGGCCAACTATGAGCTTTCTGACAAACCAGAGTAGTCAGGCTTTGCTATACTGTTATTTGTTCACCTTAAAAAGAAAGGAAGAAGCACTTTGCATCCTAATATTTACCACGAATGTAGCTCATCAAGAGCCCAGTGACTGAAAGGCTCTGTAGGTGTCTGACTGCTGGTTTGTTTTTTGCAGGCAGTGGTAAGACAGGTGCTGAGACTTTCACTGGCCCTAAAGTAACAAAAGTACTTCTCTAACAGCAGCTCCTGTTTATTTTCATTTTATGAATGCCAGGGTAGCAAACAGCATGGGAAGAAACACAAATCAGAATGTAACAACTGTACAAATATGCTGAAATCATCTTGGGGAAGAGGGAATTATAGACTGCACATGGCTTGGCTGAGCTGGAATGGATCGGAGTTCAAAGTTTTGCTCTTGTGGGTACATAGGTTTCTTAAGGAATTCTTCAAGTTTGTGTTTGAAAGCCACAAGTAAAAGCCACATTACTCTCCTACAGAGGAAATTATTCCTCACATTATGATAATTCATGATCAGTAGGCATTTCTTGATACTCAGTATATGTTTTTGCTTCTCAGTTGCTCTCTGAACTCTGATGTTCCATGAGAATACTGCTGAAAAATGCCTTTCCTTCACCGGTGGTCTTCTTCAAATATTAGTAGGCTGTTATCATGTCCCCCATTAATCATTTCTTAGCCAAGCAATTTATATTTTTAACTCTTCTAATGTCTCCTCATAAATCAATCCTCTTAGTCTTTGGATCATGTTTGGTGCACTTCTCTGAACTCTCAAATTTGTCAATATCCACAAATGTGTATGATATTCCAGATGGAGCTGTACCAGCAGCATGCAGAAAGTGGTATTTGTTCCTTTCTCAGTGATATGACACTATTTACCCTGTCCCATACTGTTCTGGCCTTTTCACACCACAGCACGTTACCAATTCACGTCATCTAGAATGAGCTATCTCCCTACATCTCTTTCATCATTATTGCATTTGAGATTTGATCATTTGATCTTCCTGTAATTCCTTCTCAGATGCATTCCCAGGCTGCATTATTTTCTAAGTTGAGTCTCCTTTGATTATTTTGTTTCCATGGTTCTATCTTTAGGAAATTCTCTATTATTTTCTTTGTACACTGTCTTTCACACTCATACCTGTGAGTTTCATCAAAGTGCTGTGCATTCTCTTTTCCAGATCATTAATAAAGAAGTCCAACAGTCTGTTCCTAGCAGTCATCCACATGGCAGCCAGGAGACAGTTCCCACCACCTTGCTACATTGCAGCTTATTTCCTGTCATTTCATTACCTCAGCAACTTGAAAGCCACATGGAAATGGCTGAGCCAATGTGAATTACTTTTTGAGCTACAACATTGTGCCCCTATTAAAGCTCATCTACACTAGGATAGTCCTCTGTCCTTGCTCAAGGCCCTGCACCCAAGGCTCACTGAAGACAGAGTGACCATTAGGGACAGAAACTGGATTTACAAGTCTTGTCTGCAGTACCCTTGCTGTTGGTTAATGTGGTAATGTTAATATTTCCCTCTATTTTAATTTTTCAGTTATTTGTCTTGTGAAGATGAAGGAGTTTAGCTAATTCTTTAAAGTCCTGTAGAATGCATGTTGTCTAGGTTTTTTACTCTGTTCACATTTCCCCAATGTGTTTCCCTATATGTCCTTCATTAGTTGTTGCAGCTTCTTTCACAGGATCCTCATCCCACTCTCCCTCAGTGATTCCGGATTTCTCCCTTTTTCTTTCCCACTGAGGAAATACTTGAAAAGGAACTGAATGTCAGAGCCATTTCTGAATCTTTAATTTACTCTTCTCATGTGTGAAAGGATCTGTTCTCACTAGCATTCCTTTTCTTCAAAGAATACTTATTATAGCCTTTGAAAGAACCAAGGTCAATCTCCTTGAACTCTTTGCATAACATGAGATTTTTGTAATATGTTTTTTTCAATTGGTTTGGGAGGGCTGAAGATTTTGGGAAAGGGTGTCTTTTGGGTTTGGGATTGTGTTTAAGGTGTGTTTATATTTGACTAGCAATTCTTGATTGATCAGATAGAAGAGAAAAATTTGTCTTTTTATTTAGCTCCACTGTTTTTGTGAGGAAAATGAAATCCATGTTGTGAACAAACTTTTGCTCCATAACTTGATAGCAGTATTACTTTTCTGAAGCACTGGTGAACTTACATGGTTTGAAATTAGCATAACCAACCCAGATTTCTTAGGCTAGACCCTGAAAGTGGATTAGAGTATATCTAGGTTTTCTTCATTTAATAATTTCCATGTATAATTACAGTTAGTGATCTCCAGAATAAGATGAAATTGAATGATTTTGCACTCTTTAAATTACACAGCTAAAAAAATCATTAGAAACATAGCCTTGGATGACAGTAACTTCTTCAAATAATTGATGAGAGAGGGAGTAGAACATGATAGCTATCAGAAACGAGTCTTGGCTCTCAACACAAAAAGGAAGTAAGAAACACAGTGAAAGGCAAATTTATGTCTCATATTGCCTCTGTGACACTTCTTTCAGTTTGAAAGATTTTGGTAAGTGATAAGTAATCAGCATAAATGTCTTAAGGAGCAGACAGGTATTACTATGTCTCCTATTAAAGGTGGGAAAGCAAAGGGATGGCAGTGAGGCAAACTGACCACGTGGCATGAACAAGACCTATAGTGAGGTAAAAAAAAATCTCTTTCTTATTCTGTTTACCCAAAATTCTTTGCTACTTAGTGTGATATATTTTAAAAAATAACAAGCACACAAAAGAACTAGGAAATAATATTGCAGGAGATTCTCCTGTTGTCAGGAGAAACGCATGAGACTGATCTAATAATTCACATTTCTAATACTTAACATTCTGAGTTATATGCCTGGATAGAGCAATTTTTTTGAGATGCTGTCTGGTTCTATCAACATCTAAGTTTAAGTTGTTAGGAATATTCTTACAGTGACTAATTTGATCACAGGTAGGGCTCACTCTCTCAGAAGTTCATGGAACATGCTGCAGTGATTGCCTGTAGTCCTCCCAGATGTGGTAGCAGTGCACTGTAGCTGGGTTAATTGACAGAACCATTGTTTCAGCCCAATGCATGTTGTCCTTTTCCCATACTGCTGGATGCAGCTCAAGTTCAATACTGTCTATGCAAAGTCTGCTCTTGATTTCAGTGTGCTATGAATCCACTCTGCTTAGGCAGAAGGGACTCAGAGCAGCATGTTTATTCTAAGTGTCTCATCTGATGTTCTGCTACAGCTTTGTGCCTTAAATGTGAATCTTACCAAAGAAATTGATAAAAAGTGTGAAAAGTACCACATTGAGCAGGTCAGGTCTCTGGCATTCATTTGATTCCTTTTAAACAGAGGAATGTCTAATTTTATATGGAATGCAGTAAATAGCAATGTTGAGTTAGAAATACAATTAAAAAAAGTATTCTTGTCTTACTCAGAGATGAGAAGGAAAGAGATGTCAGTTAATAGTAGTTAAGAACCTACATGTAATGAATGGCTAATTTCAGTAATGTTGTTAGAAAATAGGTGACTTCCTTATAAAACTTTATCATAGTTGGCACTCTTTCTCTTATTGAAAAGAAACAAAAGAATGGTCTGGCATGAAGCCTATGCTGCATTTTGCCTTTAATGGAGATCTCTTCAGATCTAAGTTTTAGGCAGACTCATGAGTTATATTGCAGCAAACTTCCATTTTTATTGCTTGTTATGAATGTGAGTTTTATGGAAAACAGGACTCTAGCTAACAGCTTTTTGATCTTATAAAAATTTAATTTTTTTTTTAAACCTAGGACTAGCAGAGTATTATTTTCTCACAGTGTGCAAGCTTGAGAAATTAAAGCACCTGAAGAACAGCCTGCATTTAGGTGACTAACAGCAAATGTGTGTGGTCTGAAGGTGGAGCAGGCAACGTTTAGGTGTTGGCTGTTTTGCTGGCTGCCTTCATTCAGAATAGGTGTTGTGGGGGGCTCCTCTGCCTTTCCTCTGCACAGCTGCTCAGGAGATGCCATTGGTGTGTACATAGCCATAAAGGTTTAATGCCTCCCAGTTGTGGACTGCTCGAACCTCATGGTTGATTGGTGCCAGCAGCAATATTTCAGCCTTGTTCTCTGCTGGGTTGGGGTTGGTGGTGGCTGTGGGCATGAGGAGCAGCTGAGGGCAGAGCGAGGGGGTCCTGCCTGGCCCCAGCCCAGCAGCACAGCTCTCATGGAGGTGTGCCAAGCTGATTTTGTAGGTCTGCAGTGGCTCTTCTCTTCTAGTCTTCATACAGTTGCCTATGAGTTATCTGAATTTATTGTTAGAAAAACCCCTCTGTTACTTGAAACATGTTCTTCATGCTTTCTGATGTTTTTTCATTACGCTGGAAAGGAATGTGGTTATATTAACATTTGATTATCTCTGGTGGTTTGCCTTTCTGTAGCCATTGCATTTCTGTAGCCGATGTTTTCCTTTTTTGGGCTGAAACGCTTTTCCCCTGGTTGTGCGGCCGCTGTCCCTCGCTGTCTGTGCAGTAACCCCTGGCAACACGCGGGACCTCAGCACAAACACGAGGCTGGAGCTGCCCGCGCTCCAGCGCACGTCTGCGGCGCCCGTCCGGCTGGGACACCGCTCTGGGCTGTGTGGCCTGACACGCTCCCTCACGAGCTGCCAGGAGCCCTTGTCCCTGGCTGGGCTCTGTTCCTCGGCAGCAATGCAGCCAATGAAGGTGCTGTGAGCCTCTTCGTGGTTCACACCATGTGTGGTTTTCAGACTCGTCCATCACTGGGCTTATTTTGTTTCAGCAGGTTTTGCTGACATCAATAATGACACAATGAGGTCAGCACTGAATTCTTCTGCAAATCTGTCCTCTAAGGAATTTGTTTTTCCCCAGTAAACCAGTAAATAAATAATCTGGTACTCTATAGTGATTTAGCTTCTTGAGACACTTCAGCTCAGCAGTGCTGTGTGGCTTTCAGAGAAGATCTGGTTTTGCCTGGTTGGGTGGCTGGGTTGGCAGAGGAGCAGCAAAGTTTGGCCATCTGTCAAAGGGCTTCACCAGGAAAAGGATGGATTTGAGTTGGACCCAAGCATGCCCTGGATCTGCAAATCCAATTCAGTGAGAAGTGTTATTTTGCTTTTCCCCTCATGCTTACGCATCCAGAATGCACTGAAGAGCCATGCTGGTTTCCAATAATGCTTCTGATAGTGAGGCAAGGAAAAATGTGGTGATCTTAAGGAAGGGTGGGTGGTGATTTCTGTTGTTGTCTATGTCTGTGCAGAGACAACTCGAATTAGTGGAAACCCCTGGGAGTGTCTGAAGACAAAAGTTGACCCACTGAGTATTTTGCCATCTGCTTTCTTTTGGAAGAAATATTCCGGAGAAAGTTGGGAAAAAGTCATGAGTGCTTTAGAGCTAGCATTGTGATATTATTTCCTGAAGATTTATTGCCTTTTGATGGCAGTCTTTCAGCAGAAACCCATGAGTAGTTATGTTGTGAAGGAATTAGGAACTTTTGTGGCTTGTCTTTAATTTACAAATCAGCAAGAGTATATCTCTCTGAGGTGACATGTGATCTTGAGTAATTTACATTATATGACACGGCAACTTTCTCCTGTGTGCAAATTGCCTTCCAGGAACGTGACAAAATGGCAGTCACTCACATTTAAATGTTGGCTTATAGCACAAAATTTAGAGCCAACTCAAAAGTTTTTTGGACTAGTGAGTGGTCCCATTAGAAAAGAAGAGATCCAAAAACTGAATTTGAATCAAACTGGAGTATCGTCTGTAATTTCAATTTATTTGCTCATCTTGTCTTTCAATACAACTTATATTTTAGAAGGCCTTTTTGTGTTCAGCATTTCTTTGTTTAGAAGCACCCTTTTGCATATTTATATCCTTCCATATGTCTGTGCACATTTAATTTTTGTTACATTTTTTGTCTTATTTTATTTTCCTTCAGGATTGGAACAATATGTTAAATATGCATATTCGTGCTGTTTCTCTCTACCCTTATTGCCTAATTAGGAGAATATTTTCCTATTTGTGCCTGGAAATAGAAGATTTCTAAAACAATTCAATAGATCTAGACTTACTGTTAGGTTCTTTTTTGGAAGGAATTATTCTCCTGATGAAAATACAACCATTGTATCAATTTATTATTCAGTCTAACTCCCTGAATCCAATGTTTATGGCAAAGGATCAAGTCAATAAGGCTTTATGACTTTGTCACAGTAGAGTCCTTTCCTCATTCAAGGAATAAATCCCAGGCCACACAGAAACCCATTATGTATTCTTGATATGTAAACCATTCCAGAATAAAATTTAATAACAGTAATGAAACTAAATCAACGTGACAAATTTCAAATAATGCAGTGGAACATTTTTTTATCCTCCAGCTGTTAAGACTAACTGAAATGGCAGAATTATGATGTGCAGAGTCCTGCAGAAAAACGCTATGGATTTTGCTGCTGCTTCTGCAACAAGAAACAACCTTTATCAAGAAAACATCTGCTGAGTTCCTGTTGCAGTCACTGGCAGCTGAAACTACTGCACAGTAAATTATTCTCCCTGTTCCATCAGCGCTGTTCTTTATTCCTCTGATAGAGCATGCAGTTGTTAGAATATCTGTGGTGCATATATGCTTGCTCTTATAAATAGAGGTAAACAACAACAGGCAAAAGTCCACATCCATAAGGTTTCTGTTTCCTACTCCTTGCATATGTTTAAAAGGAGGTAAAACCTAGATTTGAGGTGTATCAATATAATTTTAATTGTGAAGATAATCTGCCTCAGATTCTATGGCAAGAAAGATCATCTCTATAATAAGCAAATATTTTTGGACACATTTTTGATTGATTCAAATCAGTGTATAGTTTGGACCTGGCTTAGTTTTGGTAAGTTCTTTCTTGTCTATTGTTGTTGGCAATTTTGTGAAAGGTGTAGCTCTCCACCGGTGTATGCTACTGGAGAGTGAGCTAACAAAGCCTGTGTTAACTAACAAATCATGCTCCCAGAGCTGTGGAGGTTGCTGACATGATGGATGGTGCTGCAGTGTCAGGTAGGGCCCTGCTTAGCCCCCCTTCAGGGGCTCCTGAGACTTTGGAAGGCCTTGTGCATTGGTTCCATGTCAGGACTTCCTATAAAGTCAAGTCAATCCCAGTATGACCAGCCCATAAAAAGAGCCAATTAAAGCACAGCCTTCCCCTTGCTGTCAGATAATCTGCTCCAATCAGACCTGGCTGCTGTTGCAGAGGGCTGGTACATATGGCTGGGTTTGCTCCACCTGTGGGAGTGTGGAGAAACCAGATCCTCTGGAAATAAAGCAGTCATGGTATAGGTAATGGTATAGTAAGTAAGTAAATAAACATATAAGGGAGTGGGGACTTCATCCACATGTCCACCCCATGCCCATCATTCTGGCAGCTCTTGGTCCACTGCAGAGGGACTGGAGGAGGCAAGAGCCACCTGGGACTGGATGGCTTAGGCACACGATGCTGCTGGATCTGCAGCTGTAGGAAGAGGACACATGGCTTACGTGCTTTTAGAAGGGTGACAAAAGTTTGTTCCTTCCTTGAGGGGAAATGGGGAAGGTGGACTGGCCTCAGGGAGAGTTTTGCATGTGGACCCTTGTGCATTTACCCTTCCTGTTTATGCATTACTCCCATTGGCACGACAGTTAAAAACAACTCAGATCCTGGTAGTGTTTTTAATATATATGTCCTGCACCGGTAAAGGGATATTCCCTACTTATATGATTCAGTATTTTTTAATTACTTGATGTACTTTTGCCTCTGTGGAGCCTTCAGCTTGTTGTGCTTGCAGAGCTATTTATATTCTGTCTTGCCTTGGGACTACTTTCAGAACAGTTGGTATTCAACCTTTCTGAAGAAAAGCCTTTAGGCTCTGGAAGCAGGCAATAAAAAACTAGAAGGCACACAACACAACAAATAATACTAGTTGCACCAAATCCTATTAATTATTTTTAAGAGTCCTTCAGCTCAATTACAGAGGAAACTATTGCCTCTTGGCTTAGAATAAAAGCAGAGAGGCTGCATGATGGGCTGCTGTAACCCTTCCCCTGTGCCCTGATGGGAATGGAGAACAGGCTTGTGTTCACTGCCCTCACTGTGTACATAAGGTCAATGTATCAGAAAATAGCCAGTCAAGCTGCTAGTTTCAAGGGCTTTCATGCCCTGATTATGGTTTTTATTTAACTGTTAATTTTCCTTTTAAGATTAATATTAATCTCCTTATTGCATTACACACAAACCACATTTTTATTTATTAATTTATTTTTTAAATATATAAAAGAAGAATTAAAATACTCCTAAACCATCTACCCAGTTCACAGAAATTTTGAGCAATGGACCCAAATGTATGACAGGATGGGAATCTGCTCTCTCTAGGATTTCACAAGGGGATAGGGAGTCACGTGTAGTCACAATGTTTTCTCATAAAACTACTGAGTCATTGCAACCAAAATTATTTCAAGGAAGGGTCATAGTTTCAAAATTGTTTGATTTAGAAAGTAGTGGGAAAATGTTTTAATTTTTGAAGAACTTGTGTCAACATTTTTTAATGGAAAATAAAAATTGTTTGAGGTTACATTTTCCTTTGAAACTCAGGCTAACTCAAGACAAGCTTAAATATCCAAAAAGGAAATGTTAGCATTTTGAAAATAGTAAAGACACTGTCATGTTTTATTTTCAATTTTGTGAATTTTGATAGCTGATATTTTTTTAACACAATGAAGCCTTTCTTGACTTGTTTGTGTTTATACAGAATCTCAGACAAATTCATTTGGAGTAAACATTCAAAATGTTATTAACCTGACTGTGCTTTGAGTGAGGTCTCCTATGACTACCACAAAGTAAGAGATATTTGTTAGTCATGTTGTCTGCCTCTTTCCTGGGTTATCTCTGAGATAGCCCATGGTCTCATGCACGCGTGTTACCCATCCCTCAATGACATTTTGGAAAAAAATGAATTCCCAATTGGAGAGTTCTAAATATCCTGGCCTTCCTACATCATCTCCTGGTTAGCAGAAGCTGAGAAGCTGCTGTCCAGCTCTCTTGCTTTCACTCTTTCACTAGATAGGCTTCTATTTTGGGAGATGAAACAGGCAGCACCTGGTATATTGTAGATCAAGTAGTAGGAAGTCTAAGAAAAGGTTGGGTTTAACTGTTTTGAAACACATATAAATCTTAAAAAATATGTTTAAAATGAGAAAAAAATTCACCTGTTATGTGCCAGTGTTCTCACCAGTCTAACCTGGCAATTTTTAATATTCTACTTCTCTGTTTGCTCATAACTGTTATTCACTCAAACTTGTATTGCAGTGCCAGTATAATGCAAAATAAGCTGTGTGCAGGTACAGTGACCTCACTGTAACTGGTGTTCTGGCTGAAGTGTAAAAGGCTCTTGTGAGCTGGGCAATATCAAATTGCACTGTATATTTTGCAATCCTTTTTATAGCCCAGCACTTTGGTTTTATTAATCTTATTTCAATTTCCATGCCATAAATCCACAGGAAGGTGGGGCTGTGTTTTCAGGAGGTTGCCTGGGAGCTTTCCCATGCCACAGGAACCACCAAACCTCTGACCCAGTCACAGCATACTTGTGGTGGGGACTGTGTGTGACCGTGGCTTGTGACCAGGACAAAACTCGCCCTAAGTCCCACAGACAGCTTAAATTGCAGGTATTAAATTCCATTTTGGAGAAGCCTCCTTTAAATTTTGATTTGCAAAGATGTAGGATGACCAAAGTGTTTTGGGTGCAAGAGGGCATAACATCCCTGCCTGACAGTCCATCAGAAGAAGGACCATGCCCAAAAGAAGCATTCCTCTAGCTATGAACCATGAGGCCAGCAAAGCCAGGCATTGATTCCTGGACTCATGCAGCCCTGTTCTATAGAATGCCCAGGTTTGACTTTAACTTACTGACCAGAAAGAGGTCTTTTTATAATTTGTAGTTAAAGCTGTGCCAGCTAGAACTTTCATTTATTTACCTTTTATGTAACAGTGAGGCCATGTGAATAATAAAGGTTAAGAAAATCCTTATTATAGGAACTATTTGTATAGCTCATTCTATCAATTTCCCCAAAAGTATGAGGTAAGAATCACCCTCTTGGGACAGCTATGACTAAGAGGACTCATTTGTTGCAATGTCTGAACTGCTTTGCAGGTATAGCAAATCAGAATAATTTAGCAGACTCTGGTAATATTCAGCCTTTTCTTCAATGACCTTTTCTAGAGAAAATCAGGATTTCTGACTACACATTCTCATGTTTGAAAAATCCAGACTAATAGATTTTAAAATCCCCAGATGTTATTTTTGTTATAATATTCATTAAAGAATGGCTTGAGGTTTTTTTGATAATTATACTGTTATTAATCTTTGAACTTTAATGTGGCTTTATTGTTCTCTAACCAACTGAGCTTATAATTCTATTGCTATATTTGTGGTTGGCCAGGCATGACACATTGTACCACACTTAAATTTTTTTTTCCATTCTGTTATTAACGGTCTACTGATTTTTTTTTAATAGCAAGAATCCTATAACATCTTGTAGTTGACTCTTACAGTACAGAGGAGAATTAGTATGTGGTGGTAAATTTTCAGCCTCTTGCAAAACCAGGAATATGAAATATGAAGGAAAACTACTATTTCTTACTGACAGTCTTCTAAAACAAGGAGTTAATAATTGTTAAAAACATTAAGGAAAGTGAATAAATTTGTGGTTGACATTTAAATACGCTTGCCTAAGTAATGACTACATGCAGTTTAATGTAATTATATTAATTATAACAAATGTTTTTATTATTGCCATGATGACAAGTAATTCTGAAGTGAGCTGAAGTTCTCAAGAACTTTCTTTTGTGATTTTCACTTTAGAGAACACTGGCACTAGTGTAGCAGTCAAATTTGCAGCAGTGACAATGCAGCTGGACATTTTAACATCAGTGTAAATGCCTGTATCTCTGCTAACCTGTTCTTAGGTGCTCATGAAATTGCAGGGTTCTGCAGTCGCACAGAACCCCCTAGAGGCTGCTGAACAAATGATCACGGGTGGTGGCGGGTGCTTAAAAAATCAGTTACTTCCAATTGTCGTAAGAATTTAACATCCTGTTTTTGTCTTTCTACAGCCTCGGTTCTCTCAGTAGTTCCAAAGTTGCATTCCTGCATGTTTTTAACAGGATGCAACTGCCATTTCCTTATTTTGTATGGCTATTTTTATTAGATTACAATTACTTTACGTTATGATTGATTGAAGGCTAAAACTCAGCTATTCATTTGATGTTCGTATCATCAAAAATATTTCTTTGAAGTTACAATTCTTCTAAAAACAATATTTCCCCTCAGTTTTGAACACAGTTTGCGAAATTAATGAACAGCCGTTGTAGTGGAGAAGAGTGCTGTGTTCTGTTTATGCACAATCTGTATTGCTTCACATGAATTGAGCTCATGTTAGAAATGGATGAAATCACTTGAAATTGTGTAAAAAAAATCTGCTTTGTTAAAAAGACATGCTTGCTTTAAAGACTACATAATGCCATTGTATGCACACCTCATTTATTACTCCATGCTTTTCTGCTGCTGTAAAACTGCTGTCAAAACAGATCATGCTAGCAAAAATTTTCTCAGTTTCTCGGTAAAGCTAAATGAAATCAAATATAAAGTTTGTGATACATTAAATCACAAATATAAATATATTCTTTACAGCCAGCTGTTATGTCTAAATGTGCACATTTTAAAATGGAAACATTTATCCAACATGCTGATTAGCAATTTCAGTTCTGAAAAGCCTGATTACATTTAAGATGCAAAAGATTAAAATGACTAAACAGATAATGTTAATAGTTCATCTTCCTTGATGGGTTTATATGTTTAAAATCACAAAAGTTACACCAGAACTTCTCGCATAGTAAACTCACCAGAAATAGTGTGGTTGTAATGTCTCTCACTGCAAGTTGTAATCTCTTATGGCCACTGTTTGTAGGAAAGCTTCTGGCTGAGAATGCCTGTCTGTGTTTCTTTTATGATATTTACACACACACACACATCTATATCTAATTTAAGCTACAAAACTGCATAATAAATGGTCGTACTAAAAATGCCTGAAAAGAATAATGAACAGTTATCTTAATTACTAGTAGAACTCTAACTCCTGTAGAAGTTCATATTTGCTGTTAATAATTAATTTTTTAACTATCCTGCTGCTCTATGAATACAATTAATTAAAAGAAAAAACAAAGTCTGGGTTTACATTTTGTCTAATCCAATCCTGATTACAGCTTAGTTCTCCCATTTTAGTTATCTATTTCTTATACAATTGAACATGCAAATGCAGAGGTAAAAATATTGCTAGCCTTTTTTTATATGTTGGCAATCAGTGGTTCAAAAGTTCATGCAATACCATATGTCCTAAGAATATTTATCTAAATCTAAAATAATATGGAACTGTCAAATAGGATCCTACATGGTAACAAATGATGGAATGCAGGGGAACTCTTAGATTTAGCCTTTTCTTTTTTGTCCTACAAGCTAATGCAATAAGACCAATAATAAAAGGTTGTGTAGTAGGCCAAAAGTCTGTGACAGATAAAAAAGAAATGTTGGAAACTGATGAAGCTTTTGCACAATTAGATTTTTTGAGGCAGTGCTGTAAGGATTGTCCAGGGCCTGTTCAGTTCTGATTGATGGTAAAATCATAACTACATCATATTAGCTGTAGAGTTCACTGACAGGTTACTGCAGATTAATATTGCTACTGCTGCTCCCTTACCATCAAACTGGTGGAAATATGAATTGAGCTGCTCCTACAACAAACCCTGCATATTAAGAGGAAGAGTGTTTTACTGAACCATCTCCATTCTGTCCTTAGGGAAGGGGATGTGAACAACATTTATCTCCCAGGTATGCAGATATATAGTAATATACTAATTAGTTTTTCCAGGGGACTTTGATGATGCTGACCACTTAGCAATCATGCACACTTAGTGTTGCTTTGAGGTTTAGTTTATGATTAAAATGATAGTTGCAAATGATAATGAATGGTATTTTTCAGTGATTGAGATATGGAATCTCAAGCAAAAAAGCAATAGCATGTTGTAGATACGTAGATACGTGCTTGTTGGGGAAAGTGAAATAAGAGATAATTTTAGGGCCCAGGCTGAGGGAGATGCTTCACCCCTTCAGTTCTGGCTGAACAGACGAGGCTGGGGTGAACTGGAAGTCAGCCCAACGTGCCTGGCTCAGGACTGTGCATCCCCAGTTGCCATGGTAGAGGCAATATTCTGTGGGTTTGAAGTCACAAAGAGCCCTCTGGTTTTGTTTCTTTCTCTGTTGATATTGAGACTTTATTCTGCAGGATCTCCTCTCACCTGGCACCTCTGACACCCTCCAAATACCAACTGATATTTAATCTCTGCCTCACAGGCCTTGAGAGATGCACGCTTTTTCCTTGGAGGAAAACCCAAATCTGGCCATTTCCTCTGCACACCCTGTAGGTATTTTCTTCCCTTTCCCATTGCCAATGATTGTGACAAGTACTGTATCTCATCATTTCAGATGTGACAAAAGCATACTGACATCCCCTGGTAGGCACCTCTCACCTGCTCCTATCCCAACTGCTCTACATATTTAATAAAAATCTGCCTGTACCTGTTTCTTTCCTCATAGGCCAAAACTGTATCAGAATGCCTTTGGCTGGTGAAAAAGATACATTTCCATAAAAATAAAAAAATTTTATAAGTCCACTGGCTTCTGCAAAAGGGCAGCTAGAGGAAAGGTACTGCTGGTGGGTAGTTGCAGAGGAAGCAAGGTACCTCTTGTTGGAGCTGGCAACCATGGGAAGCCTGGGGCACCATCTGCCCAAAGCAGCATTTACTTCTGCCCTCTGCCTTGAGCTTTGAACTTTGCTTCTCCCCTGACCTCCTTACTGAGCTCCTCTGCCTCAGTTTTACCATGTGCAAAGTGAGAATAATGCTGCCAGGTGCATGGCAAGAAGCAACTCGTTAGTGCTTTCTGGGATTTGGAACAGGAAATGTACCACCAAAGTGCACAGGTCTACAAAAACAGTTCCCCAAGTGTAATGTAATAGTATTTGTGATTTTAAAAATGTAGGCATGAACCTTAACTGCAAATCTCAGCTGAGTTAAATGTATTTTTTGTCAAGGAGACATTGTTTTTTTTTTATGATAGCTACTCTGTGATTCATGAGTCAACATGCTATACAAATACCAGAAGGCATAAGTGAATTATAGACATTTCTTAGGAGTGGCACAGCAGTTCTCTATTACCCAATTCAGTTAAAATATCCTATTTATCATACTTTTTTTTTTTTTTAATGGATGAATCCTGCAGTTTTTAGTTAAGTGAAAAATCTGTGTGAGGGAACATGCTCTTTGGCTGGAAATGAGTTTGGATAAGAACTGCAGCTTATGTTATAAAAACAATTTAAGAAAATGATATATAATAGTCCCACTGTAAATTATATATCTTCAGTGACATTTAATAGCCTGTCATTTCTATCAGTTGTACATTTATTTTATAAGACATCTAGATTCTTATATCTATGTGGTTTTGGATATTGTTTCCCTTTGACACAAATAACATTTAAATTAAAGTGTACTAGTATTTTAGAAAAGTTCTGAATCAGTTTTTCTGAGGGTATAGGAGGTTGGCAAATTTGTGATGAGGCACTGTTCATTGAAAAATACCTATCTGTCAATATGAAAAATGCTTTGTGAGTATGCAAAATCTTTCAGGGAAAAAGCCAGGTTCAGAACAGAATTGCTATTTCAGTCCTGAAAGAAGCCAGTGTGGGACCAGGAGCTGGCATATTTACCTGTCATATGTGGGAGACCCAGGTTCAAGTCCCTCCAGGAATTTGAACCTGGGCTTTCTGCATTCGGGTGGGTGCCCTGGCAATGGGACAGGCTTAGACCATGTCTTGATGGGTTTTAGTCAGACTATTTTGCTTTTCTTTCCAGGGCAAAATGAGAATTCTTTGGTTACCTTGAAATTTTCCAGGACAGATAAAGCTGTTTCTTTGAAATCAGTTCCCTGCAGTCCATATTTTCAAAAAATTTTAGGAGATTGGATAAGCAGAGTCTCTTACAAGTTAAATGCATCACAGGGACAAATTTATCCATGACATAAAACTTGTTGACTTCCAAGTTGGTCTTATTACCAGCAGGATTGAATTTGGCCAGTAGACAGTATTTATGCAATAAAGAGCAACATATTTAGTAAGGAGAGGATCAGATGTTCATGTGGGGACAGGGGGGGAGGAGGACATATGGGGGTGAGCTGTAGAGAAGCAAGGGGAAGGCAGAGAAAGGAAAAGGTCATAGCGTGAAAGGGTGCTGTGAATTCCAAAAGTGTCTAATTAGGTTTCTGGCTGTGGAATTTGCCTTTGCCCCAAGCCAAGAAGCCCAGCTGTTTTACAACAGGGCTTTTGCCTCCTAGCAATGACTGCAGACAATGTGTGACCTAAACTGCAAGTGTATTTATAAGGACAACTTCCTTCACTCTTCTCAACAGATTCCATAAAATATGTTCAAATGTTATTTAGAAGGTTGCATAACTGTTTCAGTTTTTTATGCACTTTTCTTGCTTTTGTTGGGCATCTAAATGCAATTTGGAAAGGTCCTAAAAAGTGGGGAATGGCTCTCATTAAAGGCATTCTTCTGAACTTGTAGTCTGTTGCATTATTTTAAAAAAGTGTCAGTCTTCAAAATTAAATGTTTGATGGAATATTAAATTTGATGAATCATTGCCAGTTTCCATGTTTGTTAGCTTTTATATACCACATTAAAGCATTCATTAATGTCACACAACACTGCTTTGATTGAGTCCTAAAAGGTTAATGACTTGATACGGGCTGGTATTCTGAGCTTTACTGTTTGCAGGCGGGTTGTGGTGAATGCGAACTGCTTTGAAATTCTAACAAAGAGAAATCTTTCATTTTTTCTCTGTTTCATGTCCAGAAGGTGTTCTCAAATGATCTGAATGTGCTAGACAAACTAGAATTAGCACCATTAAACTACAATATTTTTTTGTTTCCTTTTCTCCCCCCCCCCTTACAGGACTTAAATTTAACAGTAAAAAGCTTCATATTCATATGACTCCTCAGAGAAGGGTGGAGCAAGGTACATACAGAGCCCATGTTAGCTGTCCATCTACTGTTGGTATATTTAAGCTGCCTTGTCAGTTGTTTTGGGGGGGCTGCAGCTATATTTTCCCCCTTTTGAAAGTGATGAGCCAGTCCAGAATTATTCCCTACTCTTAGATATGCCAAATATTTTACAAATTATCAGAAGATTTCAAAATAAAGTTATTTTAGTGTGGCTGCTGTGGACACATCCTTGAGGTTACACTTTGAACAAGTCAGAGTGCAGGTTGGAGATACAATTAATATTTTGCCCAGTGCCCTCTTGGCAATGGCCAAGCTGGGTAACCTGGTCAAGTACAGGCATTTTTGTACTCTTAAGAAAGCCTTTATGTCACCTGAAAAATCCTTGGGTGAGTGGCCAGTATGGGCAGCACAAAGAAGGAAATAACATTTCCAAAGTCTGTCCTCCTAACTACACTGTGTCCAGATTTCATGAAATTTGAACTCTCCTGAGATGGAAATAAGCTTCTTGACAAAGTCATGTGTGAAGTTAATTTTGCTTTAAGATGGTATTGAGGTTCTGCTCTGAGGGGAGTTGTTAGTAAAACAAATGACTCTAACTGTTTTAGTATGGAAGACAAATCAAAGCATTTCCATGAAGTAACAGGGGTGACCAGCTGTAACTTAACCATTTCCTGAGCAAATACAAGCTGCTCTATTGGAGGGGGGATAGTTCCCATGTTAGCCATTGTACAGAGAAAAATAAAAGTTCATATAAAAGAGCCCACCAAGGGTTATATGGCTGCAATTGTTTCCAAACTGAAACAACTTAGTATCTGTTTATGATTGTCAGTATCATGTTATATTGTTCTGGTAGTATCCATAAAACATAAAAGTCTGCAGTATTGCCTCTAAACACCCAGCGTCTGCAGCCAGGAGACTTCAGAGCCAATGCATTTAAACAGAGGGAGGATAAAAAGCAAAAGTTAATAAAAAGTGGACCTTGATTTTATTTATAATTGTAATGTAATTTTGATGAGGTGCTTCATTTGAACATAGAAGAGCAAAAAGCCAAGCCGAAGCTGATGAAATTAAGATACTTCAACTTGCGTCCTTTAAATGTTTCTTTCTTTTATTCAAGCATTGGAGATGAGAAGAAAGAAGCAATAAATCTGAATTCCAACTTTTCCACCATGGCTCATGTTTCCACAGTTCAAAATGGTGCCCATTAGTTTTCTGAGACACTCAGATGTATAGCATGCTATCATATTAGCACCACTTACATGAGAATATTCATTTGCATTTTCACAGTTACTTCCTTTGCATTGTGTATGGCAAGCGATGCAGAAAACAAGTGGGCAAAGATGTGATTCTCCACACAACAAAACTATCCCTTGGAAGAAGCTACAAAACCATTCAGTGTCTTAGAGACAGGGATTTTGTCACTCAATACAAATATAAACTATTATCTTTTTTACAGATAATGCCAGTGTTTGAAAAACAATACATATTTGGACTTGAAAGCAAGGTGATGGAAATACAGAACATTCATTTCTTGGTAAATCAGATATATTTTCAAGCACTGTCATACTGGCTAACTACAATGACTTTTTATTTTCTGATTTTAGCAGTTCCAGATTTCTCTATGTTATTTCTGGCAGTCCAAACATTTAGGTTTAAACACATTTAGTGTAAGATACAGACAAACTGCTCACAAGGTATACAGATACAACGTGGGTATCTGCAATCCACAAACATTTCTGTAGGAACAGGACCACGATGACAACACCACCACCATCAAGAGAGACAAAGAGGGAAAGAAAAAAAAGAATACATCATCTGGTTAATCCTATCTTAAAAGATACTTCAAAGCAAATTATGCAGATTAGCTCTTATCAACTGCAGCTGCTTAGTAGGAATGTCATGTGAGCAACACAGTTTGTAGGATAATGGATTTATGTCTAGCAGGAAGTGAAATGTGTGACGACTTCATGCAGATTCTGTTAGGAATCATGTTGCTAATATTTCTTCCCATCCTGACAATGTCATAGAAAAACAATGAAAATTTTGTATTTGAAGCCCATATCAGATGACATGGGGAATGCCGATGAGAGGAAGCTTTATTTCAAGGGCAGATTGCATTAGGAATGATTCCTTTTAGAGTTGTCCTTGCCAGAAGCAAAGCTCTTAGCTTTCCTGATTCAAAAATAAGGGGCATATTTTCACATGGAGGAAGTGTCACTGTTCTCTAAAAGCCAACAGTAAGACGGTAATTTATGATTTGGCTCACATCCTGATGAGTCTGATAGATGAGTTTATATTGCTTGCTCATAAACAAACCCAGTTTGTTTCAGTTCTCAAATTATTAGTTCTATATAATCACAGGTGCTCTGAAAATGAAAGAGAAAAATAATCATACTTGCTGAACTTGGAAAACTCATCACTTCCTATTTTAAACCAGTTGTTATATCTCTCATAATGATTTAATATTTTATTATCCTTGCCTACAGTGGTCTTTTACCATGTCTATATAAACTTCATTTCTAATGGTCTCAAAGGACATACTTGGTATTTCCAGAACAAAACAAAATTAAAACATACACCCAGAAACCACACACATGCACACACAGTCCCAAAGTACTATAATGCTTAAGGCTTGATCCAAAGCCCATGGAGGTTTTTGTGTGGGATCTGGGCTGTGCTGACTGACAGATTGGTGCTGTGACATGCTGAACAGCAGCTGAGCCTCTTGCCTTCCCCCGGCTCCTCCAGCCAGCAGCACTTGTGGGGTAATTCAGAGCTGTTCAGCCTCTGGAGATGGCACTTTGTGTCAGCCTGAAACAGCCTCATCTGGCGACCATCGCTGGTGAAACACACACCCCAGGGGGTAAAAATGCTGCTCAGCCCAACAGCAGGCTTTAGAAAAAGCAAGACTAAGAATTACTTGTGTGGGGAGAAAAGCCATAGAAATTGTCTTAACTAATTGTTTGTTTTCATAAGCTTATGGAAAGAAAAGAAGTGATCCAACAATGTGAATGGCAAAGTATGTGAAATGGCTAATGAATTTAAAGATTTGACAGTAGGAACTGCATTGAATTGTTGCAACTGATTGTTACTTGTATTGCAGCAGGTTTTCCAGGAACAGTAGAGGCATGGGCCACTTACTCCAGAGAGGTCTGAATTTTAACTGGGAATCTGTCCTGCTGCAGTGGGGGATGGGGTGCACATGTGGCATGCACGCTCCCGGAGCACGCACACACACGCAGCTGTGTGCCTTGGCATGCACATCATCAATTAGCAGGTATGTCCTATGCATTTTCATTTCCTTATGCCTGTCTCCAGCCATGCTACATGTATTACATATGCTTAGGTCACAGAAGGGTTAGGGACATAACTACTGGATCCCAAAGGACAGGTGGAGCAAAGCTAGCATAATCTCTGCATCCAGCTCTTTACTATTATTCTCTGGTCATGAAAAGCCCAGTGAACTTGGAACACACACTTCTATCCAACAGCTGTTTGCATATCAGAGGCTAAAATCATAAAGTTTCAGAGAAAGACTTCATGCATGGTCAAAGCAGGCAGGAAACCAGTCCTTTTTTTGTCATGGCAGCAACTCGGAAAGACCAGCTCAAGTTTTCTGTGCAGGCTGCTGGAGGCTTTGGGCTGCAGCTCTCTTCCTGTGCATGGATTGTCTGCTCCTTGCCCTCTTCTGTTTGCAGCTCCCTGCACAAAGAAGCTCCTATCAAAGCAGAGCACTAGAATTGTATAAATGTTTAGTGCTATTAAATATGAGAAGTAGCAAATATCCTCATATACTCCTGTCCCTCCTCATGGGAGCTCTGCCTATAAACTTTAGTGTTCTGAACTCAAAAGTATAGCCCTGGAATTGCACCCTGTTTGCTCTTTTTGACATAAGAGTTGTATTCTCTCCCGCAGGCTGGTATCTTCCTTTCTTCTCTGTAGGAAACTCAAGTGCTTCTTTTTTACAGATATCTTTCAGACATGATTAAATTCACCTCAAAGGAATGGGATTTAACTGAAAGAAGGCCAACTGGTATTTTTTAACCATGCCCAAGAATCCATGCTTCATAAATAACAACTGGTGAGCCCATCACCATGTGCAGTCAGAATGCCACCAGATGAACTTCAAGGAAAAAGCATGTCTTTTTCACACTGTGTTTAAAGGATAGAAGACATATATTTTAGAAAGAATACCTTTTTCCTTTCCTTTCTCTGCTTCTTTTCCATGAATTTGTCCATAAATTTTTTCCACTTAGCTGTTTTTTTTTTTAAATTTAATATATTTTAAAGACTTTCACCTCAATCTTTGCACAATTCAGTTTCTGCATCAGATGCAGATTTTCTGTTTGAGAGAAGGAATTTCTTTTGTAAAGATGCAGTCCTGATTTAAAGACTTCAAATGATCTACCACATCCTGTGGTAGGTTGTTCCAATGATTAATGACCCATGCTAGAGAAAGTACGACAGCTTCCAACCATTGGATCTTATTGTGCCTTTTTCTGTTAGACTAAATAGCTATTTGTTATCAGAAATCTCTTCCTTATGTAGATACCTGCAGACTTTGATTAAGTCACTTTTTAACTCCTTCTTGGATAACCTCAACAGATTAAGGCATGTTTTCCTGACTATTTTTTTCTTTCAATCTTGGGGGTTTTTTAAACCTTTTTTTTTTAGTTTCATAATGTACTTCAAGAACCAACCCAATATTCCCACGAGCATTTCCACAAATGCTGTTTTCAGATATGGTAGCCCCTTCTGAAATCCAGTTAAGGCTGTGTATCTTCTTGCCTTCACATCCTCCTCTGTATATTGCATGAAAAGTCTGTGTTCCTTTGTTTATCTGCTGCAATTTCCAGATCCCAGCTGAGGCCCTGAGCTGCTCTGCAGGTTCTTCTCCTCAGCCCCACCGTGGCTTTCACTGCTGCACCCTCTGATGCCATGCAGTTGCGGAGCCCTGGATCGAGCTGCTATGAAAGCAGCCAGGCTGTGAGAATGAGCTGCATGAGAAAGATCTGGAGAAGCCTTGTTGGGAGGCTTTTGTCCAGTGCCTTCTGAGCTGCATTTAAGGTCAGGCTTCCACCCCTGGTCCTTGCTGAAGTTACATTTTAGGTGTGTCTGTGCCTGCCTCCTACTGTGCCAAGCCCCACTTGGCCTTGCTGACCTGACTTCCTCGCTGGACCCCAGACCAGCCTCGGCTCTGTGGACTTGTCTGGGACGTGAGGATTTGGCTGACTCTGGTTACTGTCACTGGACTGGCCCTGTTGCTGTATGGGTGGTGTGTTCCTGCCCCTGCCTTGCTGTTACCATCAGCTGTAGAGCAGGAGAGGAACGAGGCCTTTGATGGCTCAACAGAGCATGGCGACTTCTAGTTTTCAGTTACTCAATATCTCTTTGTGTGGTTTAGTCCATTCAATGTGATTCTGTGGCTTTGTTGGGGTTTTTATCACCAGAACGTGCTATTTCATAAATAAAAATAAGACCATGCTTGTCTGACAAGACTTAACTTCCCTGAAAATGTGCCAAGATGAATGTTCTGCTGCCATCATTTAATTATGTACTGATTGTCTCCAATGTTCAGCTTCCAAGACTGGGATGATGCCTTTTTTCATCTTAATAGTTGAATGTCTATTAGTCATCATGTTGACCATTTAAAAACATCAGCATGACTTTAGCTTCTTTTATAGTCCTCTCAGACTCTTCCAGCTTTTAAAAGAAGTCAGTGTATGTGGATCAGAGTGTTCCCTGGCAAGATGCTTTCATACCCAAGTAGAAGTTGGCCAGCACCATTTATTTGCTGCCTGGTAATATTTCTCTGCTGGCTGATGGAACGAGAAGACGCTCCGCAGTCACTTCAGGATCTATGAGCACTCCCACACACAGAAGTGCTGGCACAAGCATGAAGTAAATGCAATCATCAGAAGGACTTTAAAAGGAGTTAAATATTTGCAGAGAGATTAAAAGATCGAGTTTTCCATTATTCTCCTCTGTAATGGAGACAGAAGAGTAGCCCTGGCTCTAAGTCCTCCCTGTATTATTATATTAAACACTGCCTGCCATGAACTTGTTTAACTTATGCCTTACTTTACTATCCCGGTGCAAGCCTCATCTAGAATTACCACGGAGCCCATAGTCCCCGGACCCCTTCATGAAGAAGCTGGAAGCTTCAGCCCAGCTCTGGCCCAGGTGGGAGCTCCCAGCTGCGAGGAGCTGCCTTTCCACTGCTCAGGCAGGCACAAAGCACCCTCAGTGCTCCTGACAGCTCCTGACCCTGTTCTGAAAAGCACTTCAGTTCTCAGTGACAGGGCAGGAAATGCTGCAGTTTTGGGTTCTGCAGAGACATTTTCACTCATATTCTAGTTCAAAAACTGGACAACAAACCCAACTTTTTTGTTTTGGATTTTGTTTGTTTTGTTTTGGTGTTTTGTTTGTTTTGTTTTTTACAGTAAAACTAGCCCCAGAGTGAGCAATTATTGGTGAAATAATTTGCTTTAGGAGTTAAAAGATGTGAGGAAGTGGTCAAAATAATCCAGATGACTCTAAAAAAGAATAAGCATGAGAAATAATTGTAGTCACCAATAAGCCAATACAAAAAAAATATTTTATGTTCTTTTCCCTTTACTTTGTTTTACTTGGAAAACTTTCTGAGTTGAAGAATATATTGAGAGATTTCATAATATGTTAGATAAAAATGTATTCATTAACCACTTGCTGTTACTAAATTACAGTGTTAAGAACTCAAGGCATCTCTTTCCAATCCATAACCAAAATTTCACATCTCTGTAGTTTCATCTCTTCAGCTCCACACATCATTTTTCCTAAGTGGAACTTTACTATTAATTTATTAGACTGTGCCAGCGAGAAAAGCAGAGGCAAGGGGAAACAAAATAATGTTCCTAATAACTCATTTCTTAGAACAAAATCCTCCCAGCCTGCTGTAGTAAAGACAGTCATATGGTAGAGGTTTGTGCTTCTTCTGGGATACAGCCCTTGCTGTGTCTGGGTTCGATCAGAGTCCCGTTGCAGTCAATGGGAGTTTTGTGCTAAAATGTATCTTGTATGCTGTCACATGGGCAAATGTCCACCTCAGGCTACAGCAGAAGCAAAATCACCACATTTGTTTTCACTTCTGACCTGCTGAAAGTAGGATTATATTACTTGTATATTTCATTCTGATTCTTTTTTTTTTTTAAACTCTGATTTAAACAAAGATACCACTGTGGTATAATCTGATACCAAGTACTGTGTGAGAGGCTGGACAAGTCAATTATGACTGAAATTGCAGACTTCCTTTACTGTTGCCTTGCTTTTAACTCAATGTTTTTCTTCATAGGCAATCAACATGTAATTTCCTTTCTTCAGCCCATACTTTTGTGTCTCACGAACACCAGCAGTGGCACTGTTCACTCTGAATTACCAGATTTTTCTCACATTGTGCCACTTCCTTCATATTATTTAACTCCATCTTTCCCCTGCACAGATATATTACAGGAGAAAAGTGAACATAGCTTCTAACAAGCTGTCAAATGAGTGCAGCAACACTGAGACATGCTGAGACATTAAACACCGACTGAGTCAATTTTCCTCTATACAAAATGCAATTATTAGTATTTTGCTGAGATAACTCAAGGGGCAGAAACACTCTTCCAGTGTCTGGTTAAAACTGATTTTTGCTTGTGACCAGCATGAATGCTGACCTTTGGCTTCTTGACTGATCTTTGCATCTCCTAGAAAGTTCATGGAAAGGTCACAGAGCGGCACCAACTTCCTCCGTGTGTGCCTGTGTGCCTGCATGTGCATGGGGACACCCTCCTGACACTGGCTCCATGCAAGGCTGGCCTTGCCCACTGACAGCTTTGGTTTCATGTTTGTGGAAATCTGGACCCACTTATACCAACAGCAAACCAGGCTAAAGGGCACATAATCTTTTATTTACCAAGAACCTTTGTTTTCTTTTCACTGGCAATTGCTCCCTATTTAGCTTTAACGTTTGTTTCAGTTTAGATACATCCTTAGCTTAGAAACGGTGCTACACAGAATTATCTTTTTTTTGTAAAAACAAAAGGACTAAAACATGACTAAAAACAACTGCAAAAGAAATGGCTAAGATGTTTTTTTCTGAAATACACACATATTGAAGAGAATGAGTTCTTTCCTTAGATTGCTTTGTCATAGGCACATCAGAAAATTAAAAAAGATTTATTGTATATTCTTTAGCTGATTCCTTTCACTGAAAAGCTCAGTGCTGCCTGTCACTGCAAAAGAGAGCCATGAATCTCATGAAAGCTGCTTTGCTGACACCATCAGCTGTACAACATCCGCTTCCAAACCAGACCTCCGAAAGCAGCACTGTTAGAGGGTTTTAAATCTCTGCTCAGAAGCTGTATCTATTTCCAAACAGCAAGAATAGCTCTGAAATTGTGAAAAATGCACTCAAGTCATACTTAGAATGATTGTATGTGGGGGATATAACAATACTTTTCAAGACTGTAAGCACTGCGTATATTCATATCTTGTGCTATTTATCTTGCAGATATACAGCGCTGGAAGTTGCTGGCTGCAAGCTGGCAAGCTTGTAGCAGTGAGAAGGAAAGATCTCTCCGTTTGTCACTGGCCGTATATCACTGCAGCTGTGCCCTTTGATTACACAGAAGGCTCCTCCAGCCATTAATAATAGGAAACACTTTTTGTCTGCTGAATGCATCTCAACGCCATCCTCTAACACCTAGGCTTTGCAGTGAGGTAGAAGAGGCAAATTAAGGATGGAGCTTGTTCATTTTACATTCACACTGGATGTGTAAACAAGGATAACCTTTGTTTTCCTCAGAAAAGAAAATATGCCATACTTTTTCCTACCACCACAGTGACTGATTTTTTACAGAAACAATATGCACTGCCAATTACAACTTGCCGAGGAAGTGACACTAATGAATCACAATAATGCTGCCACAGCATCGCGGAAAGTCCTGTGACGCCAGCCTTCCAGATTAATTGCGTTACATATAATAGCCAAGCCACATCTGCTAACCAGGTGTATTAGTGCAAAAGATTTTCCCAAAAAAGCAAAGCTTAGAGGAAATCAATATACAGGGAATGAAGTCCTAGGTATGAATACTGCATTGCCAAAATTAGATAGCTATCTGAAATTGTCACAAATAATTGATGCTAAGATTGGAAAATTCTAAACTGGTGTAAATCGTTTAGCACCAGAGAGCACTACAAGAGGCATTTCATGCTTGACCTGCAAAATGAATCAAAATTAATGCTAAGCTCATGTGGCATGCTGTTGCTCTTACCTATTGCAGCACAGTGTATCTGAGCTGCTCCAGAGAGGTGTTTGCAGTGAGTGGAGCGTGGAATCTCTCTGGGCCTGGCCTACATTGATCATCTTCCACAGCATCTTTGACACAATAGGAGACAGCTATAGACCATTTGTCTTAACACTGCTTTTAGTCATGTGTCAAAACCTTGCTTTAACCCATCCCAATTTTTATTAAGATTAGGCCTTTTGAGTAGTGAAAAACCCAGCAAGAAACAATTAACTCCCTCAAAACAAACCCTGCTCTTGCTAGCCATTATTTTACCTCCTCTGGTCTTCAACTGCTAGAGGTAGCCACCCATCACCCAGGCCATGAATGGATTTGCACTGGGGGAAAGGATTCCACAAAATGCAGCTGTTTTGGAGGTATTCCAGATGTCACACAAAAAGGTATCATTCCCATCTCTGTGTTTATCCCAAAACAGTGCCCTCTGTTTATATTTTGGTAGAACCCACAGTTGCTTCATTGATGGTCCTGTGACTATGGTATGTTCCTCTTAAATCTGTGCTGACAACTTATTTAGGTCATGGAGTCAGAGTTTAATTTCCTCAGGTTAGATTTATTCCCTCAACTGCAAAGGAGTAAGAAAGAGCATGCTTGTTGCTGAGTCAAACATGGAGCTGAAAGTCTCCAAGGTGGAGTCTTTGGCCAACATGCCATGCCTCTTTTTTCAGCCTCAGTTACTGGCTTGATGATATAAGAATTTGGAAGCTGAGGCTGTTGCAGGATGCTCCCCAGCCTCAGCTGCAGGCCTGCCTGAGCACTGCTGCCCACCTTGCTCCATGGGTGTCTCTCTTTACTGAGTCCTTTCTCAGGTGGACAGGCAGTACATCATTCTGGGAATCACAGAAAAGCCTTTACAAGAGAACCCACCCTGAGTTATGTGACTGACATAACACCTAAAAAATAAAAAAAGGACTTTATTTTAATATAGGGCTGTTCTTTCATGGACACATAACAGCCAAAAACTACCATCTATCCATATGAATGCCCAAATAAGAATTATTTATATATGATTGGCTAAATTTCACCAAGAGAACAAACCTATCAGTCAGTTTATATTTTTCTAGGAATCCAAAAGTTATATTTTTCTAGAAATCCAAAAAACTGTAGCAAGCTCTTTTTTTTTTTGCTATTTTTATAAACTACCTGTCCCAAATACAGTTGTTATGTTGGTCACTGAATTTAAATGATGAATTTCCTTCTTTTAAGGCTAAGAGGAAAAGATCACTAAGTTTCTTATCAGGAGATAGTGATAGACTTTGCAAAAATGCACGGCATCTTGAAAGTTTTGTCTCATATCACCATTTATATTCCTGAGAAATAGACATGTCTCACATTCTCTAGCAGTGTTTTGTGACATTTGGATTTACAATGCTCAAGTTTAAGTCTCTAGCCCTTTGCAGTCTGTCAAAAACAGCTTCTCTGTCCATTTATTTTTGTCTTCTGTGCTCTGTCTGAATATCTTTTGTAAATTTATACTTGACAACCCTCGTATTTCAGCAGCTGGCTTTGTTTCACAATCTGCCTTGCTTGCTCTGTTGCATTAGCTGAAACAACAAATTTAATCCATGATGTCAATAGTAAATTATAGTGGAGATATAATATATGCCTGACATCACTAAGGTCAAGGCCATGGTGAAAATGTTGCAAATAGATCCAAAGGGTCTCCTCATTGTGGTAGGTGCTTGCTGCACGTTTAATATTACGAGAAACAGATCATTGCTGCACACCGCATTATGTTAGCCTTCTAGTTAGAGCTTGCATAAAACTCCAGCTAATGTGAGAGTGGTCCCTCAACATGAAAGGAGATTCCAGAGAAGTTTGCTATGTCATTATGTTTAATATTTTCTAACTGATAAATAATTAAAACAAGAATTACTTTACTGAGAAGATTCATTTAGAGCACACATTTTCCATTACTCTAACTGTTTGAAGGGGTTGGGGGAAACATTTATTGCATACCTTACCTAAACTACCTTGCCATTAAAGTATCTAAATTACCTCAGTGAATTCTGAGCACAGAAGTGGTTGATGAATTGCTTTTTGCATAAATGCACTTTCCCTTTGCTAGAATCTAATTCTGTGTATAAACACACGCACACACACACACACACACACACACACAGAGAATAAAGCAACTACTGAACTCTCTCAAGAAGAAAATTGAAGCCTGGAATTTTCTCTGTGCAATGAAGTTTTTCTAAACGTTGCTTGTATTATAACATCCTTGGACTCTCTGAGGACTAGCCAAAAATGGACTCTTCTACAATGGTGAAAGAACAGTTAATGAATCATTTTCTCCTGTGTGAAAGTGCTCATTGCTGTTAATTTGTCCATTTTTTACAGCGAGAGATTTCTTAAAGTAAAAATTAACTTTCAGCTTAAAAGTCCATTTATTGTCCAAGGGGAAAAAATTGTGCAAAGTGAACCATAAACAAATTCAGTATATGGCAGACTATGGCGATTTCCATTCCATTGAGCTCTGTTATTTGTTTTATCTGGCATAAAGAGCATCAACAACCCAAGGACTTTCAATCTGCAATTCATCCCTTTAACTTGGCTCGAAAGCATTTTCATTCCTAAACAAAAGGAAGAGCCAAATTTACAAAGCTGCAGCATATACCAGAGCACAGGTATGGCACTTGGCTTTACCCATGCCCTGGCTGGATGTATGGGATTTAATAGCTTCCTCCTCAGAAGATTGGTTACTTTTTGTGTCCCTAATGCTGAGTGGAGGAATGTGGATGGTAACTTTTGGCTTCCATTTCAGCTTAGTTTTAAGAACGTGAGTAACCCCATGAGCTGCAGAAACATGCAGGGGAAAATACTTGAATCAAGATCTTTACATACAAATCCATACTTTTAAAAATAACCACATCTGCAGGAGCTTTGATCTTCAAGTACCTTTGTCTATGTCCTTTACTCCTTCATTCAAATCTATGCCAGATCAGAGTGACCAACAGTAATTATCATTTATCTTGTCACTGTATTTTGTGTTCTACATGCAATAGTTAATGGGTTTAGGTCAGTTCTTGTGGGCCAGGAGTCAACACCTTTGGCCCATTGTAGTGTCTGTTGGTCAAAGCAGCCAAGAAATGGAATGATCGACCACATGATGACCCTTTCCTGAGGTTTTCTGGCAAGCTTAAGTGAGGCAGGATGACCAAGTGAAATTACTGAATCTGAAGCTTCTGATCTTTGGGCTGGTTCTTTGGGAAGGGCAGTTTTCATTATTGATAATTTAATGGTCAACTGCCGTGAAGGTAGTTGCTTTATATCCATAAGTAATAATGAAAACTCCAAATCCTGTGATAGTCTCTTGTATGCAAACAAAAAATAGAAAATAGAAAATGGAGCCAGTGACTCAGTATGGGCTGCTTTAATGACTATTTAATCTCTCCCATAAAAGAAGTTTAAATAATGCTGTTACGGGCTGATACTCTTAGCACTTGCTTTGGTGCATGATGTATGGCCAGTGTCTGCTCCAAGAATCAACAAATGTGCATTATTCCATTAGCAGTTAGCTGTTTTCTACAAAGCTTTACAATTTATTAGTTATTTATGTTAATGTGCCTTATTTTACATATTTGTAATATTTTCTTTCCTTTGCCATGAAAAGAATGAAAAGATTAGGTATTGCAGATCAGTTCAGCTTACATAACATTTACAAAATGTTATTTATAGAAACAGTTTCATAGATAATACTTTTTATGCATGGGACTTCTGTTATAACTTATGTGAAACTCTTACTGAGATCAAAACAAGACTAAGGCTATTCTAATACTCTGCTCCTTCTTTCCTTCTGCTTTCAGGAAGGGGGAGAAACTCAAGCTGTATGAACTGAAATGCCACGTTTTCCCCAGTAAAATCTGGGAGAAGTGTAGGACAACAAAGAACTACAAAAGGCTGAAGGTTTCAGTAGGGGGAAGAACTGATAAGGCAGAGTGTAGTGGAGCTCCAAAGGGTTTCTAGAAGCATATCTATTCAACAAAAATGTTGACAGTATCACTGGCTGCCCAGGAATTTATTCCTGTGCCTGTGTTATGCAGCAGGGGATCCTACAACTTGGACACATATCAGTTACTTCTGGCTGATTGTCTTTCCTTCATTTCCACGGCACGTGGCCTTTACAGCACTTACCAACTCTGAACATTGTCAGCGTCACGGCTGCAGAACAGACTCCCGAAATTCCTCTTTGGAAGATGTCTGTGTCACACTCAGCATCTCAGTTCTGCCTGTACAAGAGATTTAACACCATGATGTCACTCTGGGCTAAGTGCAAGCAAAGGCACTGGGTTAGTGTGATGCTTTTAGTTCTGGCTGCTGACTATGTGAGGTCAATACTGGAGCATCTCTATCCAGCACTGCAATTTAAAAGCACGTGGTGGGGTGTTAAGAGTTTCATATTTCAGGGTGCAAATTATCTGTTGATTCCTCATGTGTGACTTCAATTTGTATTTTTAGCCATGCTTATGTCCTCTAATCACACATTATCAATGCTTTTGAGTAAATCTACTCATTCAACTCAATGACCTATGCTACTACATCACCTCAGCAAAGGCTCGAGTTCATTAGCATCTGCTGTCTCCTCGGTGGCCTGTGTGAAGTGAGTGGCCTGTTGATGCAGTTCCTAGATATCTGAGTGCTGCATTTTCAGATGTTTTTAGTTGCATTTCTGCCTGTGCTAGTGAACATGTCCCTGAACACAATGACAGTGAAAGAATATTTTAATAAAAATGTTAATACACTGTTTCAGACACAAATCTACCTTATCTCTAGAGGAGTTTCAAAACCTTTTGATTAGCTGAAAACCACACCTGACTTCCCTTTTTGTGTCCCGCACAATGTGACTCAGCTTAAGCCACATTGGTTCCTAAATCCCTGTGTAAATCAATGCAGGATGTCCTGTGTATGAGAATCCCTTTTTGACTAAAGTCTGCATCCACGCTGACAACTCACTTTGCACAGCCCTCCTAACAGACATGAGAGGCAAACAGGTTTCAGCTCTGCTGAGGTGACATCAGTTCATCTCAGTGACAGAGACCTGGGCTTAGTTTCCAATGCTCCAAATGCTCCCAGTCACAGAAAGCAACTGTGAATCACATTTATGTCTTCCAACAAATTTTCATTTACTTGCTTTTTCAGAGATTTCTTTCTTGACATTTCTGAAAACATTTCTCAGTTGTAGAGAAATCCTTTTCTTCCCAAGAACATTTCCAAGGCTCTGGATTATTTAGGGTTCAGTTCAGTTGCTTGTATGAATTTAAGGTTAATTTATCTAAATTAAAAAAATAACACCAAAAAACCCAAATAGAGCTTGTAAATGATCTCTAAGCTTCAGCTGACATCAACTTGTCAGTTTGCCTTTTATGTTTCCTGCATGGTCAGAAGGGAGAAATTGGATCCCAAAGCCAACAGTTTTAAATGACCCATCTTATTCTACGTAACAATGAAAAAAATGACCATTATCTTATAACACCCACAATGTTCATGAATATCAGAAGCTTCTTAAGAGTCCTAATGGGATATATTGGGAGTGGTCAGGATCTGGTGGATGGGATGACAGGATTTTGTTGGTCAGATAAAAATCTGATATACAAGGGTTAATTAAAAATGCAGAGCAAAATATCCACCTTTACTGAAGAAAACGAATGCCTACATTGCTGTAATAATGCTGCTTCTACCATTTTAGCTAAATAGGAACATGTCTGTCCCTCCTGCCATAGCACCCCCACGCCACTGCACTTACAGTGGGTTCACTCCAAAGATGTGTTGCAGTGAGAGCAGGTGCAGGAGCAGAGGATGAATTTTCAGCTGGGATAGCAGTGTGTGCAAGGGTAATGCTTTTCAGAAGAACTTGTATCAGGACCCAGAATACCCATGGCTTTTCTCATGCCAAGCAAGCCAAGGCTCATACTTCTGGTTCCTGAACAAGTGCTACAAATACACAACTGCCCCAATGACACATGCTGCAGCCTCCTCCTAGACCTTCCACTCTCTCCAAATGGCAGCCTTTCTGAATTAAAATTCTTTAAAAGGCCAAGAAAAGGAGAGTTCTGTTTTCTGCAGAAAACCCAGCTGATTTGAAAATAATATAGGGGAAATATATAGCAACCAAGAGTAAATGTTATTTCTCTTCGAACTTGTAAAACTCAAAAAATAAAATAGTCTTAAAATGTGCTCTCTGTCTCTGGTCTTCCAGCAACAAGCTTACTCAGAGTTCAGAATGTTGACAGAAATAAATTACAAATCATTTTATAAGGAAAAAAACAGGAGCAATTTTTGTCTTGTTTGCAGGAATGTGTATCTTGCTAGGGCTTGAAGAAGAACACTGCTTTGGATTTCTCATATAGCAGGTAACTTCTTTGGGGAAATTAAGAAGCAAATTAAAGTGCTCTTTATGGCTGCTGAATCACCCTGAAAGCATATATTAATTATTATGAACATGTTATTCCTACAGATGTATGTGCTACCATCATAAATTATCATTTGTACCACAGCAGCCCCTTAGGCCATATCTGAGAGAGGAAAGCCAGGGTGTCTGGAGTGTGCATCCAGCAGTGGGAGTGCCTGCTCCAGCCATCTCAGAGCCTCCTGCAGGTAAAACCCAGATGTGCTTGGATTTTCTGATCCCAGCTTCTCCCTCATCTTCCTACAGAAAGGACACTGAAGGGGATGGCTCTGACAGCCCTGAGTATCCCAAAGCTGCCTCAGGCTTCCCAGGTGCCTGCTCCCAGCAGGTACCATCAGCTGCCTGAAAAACAGACTTGTGACCTGGACCCCTTGTACTGGGAACCACAAAAGACAAGAGCAGTTTTCCAAGTTCCTGCATCGTGCTTTACAGCTTTATGTACTAGATGCTTGACAGATGAAGATCAGAGATCCACCCTCAAGAGTGTACAAGAGTCCAATGGAAGGAATAAATAAATGGAACTTCAGAAAAAATCTGTTATTTTTTAAAACTGGCTTAATACTTGGGAAGTTAGCAAAGCCACGTGAAGAAATTCTGGCAAAAAACCCAGTAAAAATACTGTTTTGTACTATTATTTATCTAGACAAAGTGGAATAGAAATTGCAAAATGCACAACCAAATGCTGAAAGTTTTGATTTTGCTCAGGCATAAATGGGTAGATTGTTTTCCATCATTGGGGATTTTCTGATTAGATAATTTTTTCATGCTTCTTGGTCAAATTGAGACATTTTCAAGGGAGAGTTTCAATGGCTTCTTTGTCAGGAAAAGTTTCTTAGCTTTGTTCTGCAGTTGAAAATATGGATCAAAGAGAACAGGCAGACTTGGTCTAGCCTAGTAGAAGAGGAGTCACAGACTCAAAACAGGTGAGACCTGCCTGGGAAGTGGCTGATGCACTCAGTTCATACCGTGACCTGCAGAACCAGGGATCACATCTACCATCTGTTGATCCATTCATTTGTTCCTTTTGATTTTTTTTTTTTTTTGCTACAGTTTCTCCTTTCTACTAACATTTTACCAACATTGTTTTTTTCTTAACCCCCACAAAGGTTCTTGCTCCCCTTCAAGTCATTCCCCTCACCTCCAAAAGCGAGGAATTGCATGTGCTCAATGCTGGGGTGCCACATCAGTATATTCAAACCTGTGTTTTGTGAGCTCTCTCTAGCACAGCTCACAAAGACAAAGAAACCCTCCAACTCTACTGAAAGTTGCAGCATGTTTTTGTAGCAGCTAGAAACAGGTATTTTTCCTCCCTTCCCTGCCAAAGTTTCACTTACAGAAAACCTCAGAAATTCAAGACTCAACTTACAGCATGCACAAGACTTTATGAAAAAAACCCAAACAACCAAACCCTGTAAAGAGACCTTACATTTGGTTCATCTTAGCATTTGTGTCTGCTCTGCTGGCAGAGAGCTCTAATTGTCAGGGACACAATAGGCTGTGCTCTTATCTGTGATTAATAGACATGATCTTTCCAGAATGATAAATGCAGGTAGGTAAAGTCTCTGTGACTGTATCTATGCTACATCGTAGATTATCAAAACCCCTACAATGTGGACATGATAATAAGTATCCATGGTATCTAAAAGTGCTGGCTAAGAGTTCCTAATGTCTAGAATTCAATTTTTATGATTTTTATGTGGCTTTGAGGGGGAATATCCTCCACACCATTGAAATTCAGTTTCTTAGCTTTTGTTCAGCTCTCCTCTGGGGATTTGCCACACATTCCTCTTTGAGATTCCCTTTAAACAGGAAGAGGGATCAGTGCCCTGCACAACAGGACAGTGAGGACCTACAGAAGTGTGCACCATCCCCAGTGTGGCTCTTTTGAGGGCAAAAGGGCACGAATGGATCTTACTCACAGAAACCAGCAACCCTCTCTTGCCTGTTTGCCATGGTGGCACCACAGCTACAGTCCCTCAAAAGAAGTGATGAAACACTCAAGCCATTTATTTCTGATATCAGTGTTTCAGAAGGCTGAGGGCCTCTGACATCTGCTACAGAGATTAAATAACCACCACTATTATATCTCATACCATCCAGTCATGACAGCAGTCATGGTGGTTGCAAATGATAACCAGCATGATTAGAACTACCCATTAAAGAGATTGAGAAACTGCAAATGCTGTGGTATGTGAGATGCACAGCATCACTCTACTGTGCAGATGGAAACATCTGCAGCAGAGATGGGACATTCAGAAATGTGCTACAAATTTTTCAGACACTCTTGCAGCCCAAGACTCAGGCCACACACTGCGAGCAGATGGCTCCACCTTGCTTCGTCATACACAGAAACACTGCTCTGTTGTCATGCAACGGTGTAGATTTTTGTTGATAGCAGGTTCATGGCATTTGGCAGTAACCATTGTGGAGCTTTTCCCCCCTTTTTTTGGTGTTATGGGTTATTTTTCCAGAGGAACACACAGTGGTGCTGAGATGTTGGCTCTGGTATTTCCTCAGACCACCAAGTGAGGATGGGAAAGGAGCAGCTCCTCTCTGTTTGCATGGGAGCCAATGACCAAGCAGGAGGTTTTGGCTTGCATACAGCTCTCTGAGGCAAGCTTGGAGATAAGGAGGTTCTTGATACTCAGATCCTGAGAAGTAGTTTTTTCTGTGTAAATATTATGTAGAAGGCTAAGAATATTATGTAGCAGGCTAAGAATTAACCACGGTGGAGAAACCTGTATGAGGTTTGTATTTGCTTTTTTACCTCAAGTTTGTGATAGACTTTCTGTCAGAGAAGAAAATGGCCAGAAAAGGTGTCCAGTAAAGGCTGCTCATTAAATAGCTCTTAAATTTCTTTCTCTTAGAAATTTTCAGCTCTAAAACTACTGATAGTTTTTCTTGCAATCTGCTCAAGAGGGAAGCAGACTACCCAGAACTCAGGACTGTGTTAGCTGAAAGCTCCAGCTAAGCTACAGTGACCCTGCTTGTACTGCAGGCAGGCCTGATCTGCCCAGCTGCACCAAACCTCTGTTTTGGTGTTCCTGACAAGCAACATCCTTCTGGGGAGAGCTGACAGTTTTGTTCTGTGTCCTTGCAGCCTTATAACCCACCAAATCCTCTCTTCCACAGGAGCAACTCTGTTTTACCAAAGTACTTCACCTGGCAGACCCAAACTGGGAATCTGCAAAAACAAGAAGCAAAAGATGGTCTGACAAAGGTTGTCCCTCAGAAAAATGTTTGAGCCCATGACTGGCTGTCTACTTTGTAAGTGTCTTAAGACCTTTTATTACATCAGGCTTTATCTGTCTAATTGCTAAGTTTCCTCCAAGACTATGAGTTGCTACAGGTATCTACTTCCATTTCTGCATATCAACAACTTTTAATCTTCTAATGAATACCAACAAAATATGGGGAAGCTCATCTCCTAAATACTGATGATAATGATCAAGATGATAATGTTCAAAGCCATTTAATGAGCACATTTATTCCCACAAAGCACATAAGCCATGGTTTCCTGGGTGCAGAGATAGGATATATAAACACATTTTTTTTAACATGAATGAAGAGTCTTCTATTTTTAAATAACAAAATATATAATGAGTGAGAAGAGAAATTATCAACAACTTGACAATTTTGCAGCCAGAAGTACTGTCAGAGAATCAACAGGGGGAGGAATCAAAAATATGAAAGAAATCTTTGAAACAGGTGCAGGAAAATGCCCACTCAGTAGCCATGTGGGCATTTTTGGACGACATATGCATGGAAGACCAACATAATTAGTTTTTTATCACCTTGAGGAAATTTTAATAGGACAGGTGTAGAAGACATTTCAGGAGAAGCTTTAGACTGGTCACCTGATTAAACAAAGTTAAGCACATATTTAAGGGACTTGCTGCCTTGGGATCTTAATTATTACAGACAATTTCCATGTGTGTGTTTGCTTTAACATTGTCTCCTGCTGGAGAACAGCTGGCTGCAAATGGGCTGGCAAGGTAAACAGAAACAGGCCTGCAATGCCCAGCAACTCAGACAAGTCTCATCACCAGCACAAATTGGTTGCCAGGCTGACAGGCATGAAATGTCTCGGAAGGATCCACATTTCATAGCTGCTGTGCCTCGTGGACTGTGTCACAGGCAAGCAGCAAGACATTCAGTGACACAGTATTGGTGCATGTCAAATATTGAGAAAAGAACATAGATCCTTACCAATTCATTTTTCTTCTGAAACACATAGGTTAATTTGGTGTTTGTTTGGTGGTGCTCTGTTCATCTACAGCACAATTGTCTGGCTCTCCATTAGTAAACCTCAACAGCATATTATTTTCGAGTTAATTGCTAATTTTTCAACTCAAAGACTGATCCAAGTGATTCACACGTTGACAGACCTACTGCTCTGTCTACATGTCTAAATTTTAAATGACTGTTTGAGGTGAATCTCATTAAACAAATACAGAGTTATGTCAAGAAAAGGCTGCATAGAGCTGAGGCACTCCATAGTTTGAACAGTGAGAAGATGTACAGAAAGAGATGAAAACAGATGTACTAGAGGGAAGGTTATCTATAATACTGACTAGTGGAATAGATACTGGCAACAGAAAGCAAATATCTAATGATGGTGCCAAGGTTTTGAGCCTGACAAGATAAGAGAGTAGTGATGACCAAGGATACAAATGGGATGTGATGGAGAAAATTAAGAAAAAAAACCACCATACTTTTCTTTTGGAGAATGATAGTATAATGTAGTCATCTAGAACAAACAGCAGAGAAAGGAGCAGGGGCAAGGATGCTGGATAAGGCAAAAAGACAAAAAGACAAAACACAGGCTTTGAGGGGTAGTTGGAAAAGAAGAAACTGATAAATGTGTGTGGAAATACAATTAAAAAACCCTCCCAGAATCACAAGAACCAGAGTGGGGTAAAAGGGATCAGGAGATTGCAGGTACCTCACATTTCCCTTATCTACCTACTCATGAACTGACTGGAGTGTGTATTAGAGTACACAGGTAAGGAGCTTGTCCCCACGTCCTCACTGATAAAAAGTGTAAGTGATGGAAGCCTGTTAAAAACGGCCTCAGACAGGTACTCAACAGATGAAATGCAGCAAAAATAAAAGTTAAAATATCACCCTTTGAGGAGTGGCTCAACCTATGAATTGCATGAACTGCCTGATGGTCCTGTCCATGCTTCTTCCATGGATGTCATACCTGGGAGGCACTGTCCTTGCAGCCTTCCATTTCACAGGCAGCAGGACACCTCTGACTGCATGAGTCTGGTCTCAAAAGTCATAAAGTTGCAGTATACTGGCCTACTTTGCTGTCAGGACTGAACTATGCAGTGGAAAAATTTGAAATTATGTTCAAAGAGCAGAAATAGTGTTTTTGACCACCAGGGTTCACAGCATCTATATTGCAGTAATGAGACAAGTATAATTTTATGTTTTTCCTGTCTCATATTCCACAGAGACTTAATACTTCCCAACTTCACTTAGTACCTACATGGAGAGAATGATTATCTACAAAGCATTCTTGAAATCACAAAATGCATGATGAAAATATTAAGTGTGCATTTTTTGGAACAGTGAATGACACTGCAGAATCCTAGCCCGACCATGCACTCGCAGACCTCTCGGTGACTGCAGGACTGTGCTTTGTAAGTACCAATTATGTTGCTACAGCTCCTGAATGGCACCATTTTGTTGTTAAAGTGAACAAAGGATGCCTACGAGGCAGTGAAATGTAAGGTGCTGAGAGGAAAGTTTTCTGTGGCGTGCTGGGGGAATGTGGGCAGCAAGGCTAACATGACAGGACTTGATGAATGATGTTACACGAGGAGAGGCTGGGCCAGATGTGTGCATGCAGTGAACGTCTGTCCTCGGTGAGCCGGGTAACTCACTGGGAGTGAGCGAAGAAAAGCTCCTTTCTGTGACAGGATTTCATCCCCCTCTTTTGTCAGGACCTTTCATTTAGAAATGCTACTCTTGTAGCATGGTGGCCATGGGCTACACTGTGTTGACCCATTTTGACAGAAGGGTAACACAGTGGAACAGCTTCATCAGCAGACAGGAGTGACTTGGGCTCCCTCCAAACCAAACCTCAGGAACCAAGCCTGCTGATGATGAAATAATCATCACCTCAATTGTCAGCAATTAGCCCAAGCAAATTTGACTCTAGCTACACACTGTAAACTCAGTACTAGGAATTCAAAAATATTGCACAATTAGAAGTATCTTGATTGATCTTTTAGTGTTGAATCTAAAGACAAAGAAAGATTTATTACATTTGGGGAATTAAAAAAAAAATTGTTTATATAACATTCTGATAAATAAATTACTGGAGTCAAGTATTTTGCCCACCTCTGGTTAGCAATGCCATATCTGAAATCTTTTCTTAACAGGTAATATTTAGTTCCACAACACAACTAACATCCTACTCTGACTATTTGGAGGCATTGTTGACAGAAATGTGTGAGGAGAAGTAAGGTTAAAGAGGTAACCAGGTAGAGTTTAGTCAGTTACCACAGCACTTTGAATACCAATCACCAGAAAAGAAGTTAAGGAAGTTAATAAAGTCTCCTCTGAGAGATTTCCTTTACACTGTAGTTTTTCCATCTTTGCAAATGAAATGTACAGAAACATGTGCCAATTGTAAGGTCTTTTTTTGTGTAGTTTTGCACTGAAATCTCCTGTGTTGTAATTTCCCTGTACGGAGAATTTTTTTTTTTTATGTTACAGGCCATCTCCAACACTGTGGGAGAAAATATCTCATGAAGAAAGATGTTAGAGGTAGGTGGGCTCAGCATCATTGTAATGTAACACTGCAGCCCACAGTGGTATAATATAAATGTTTGAGGTGGCAACGTAAAATATAGACAGTCTTTGGCTTTATACAAAAGAAAAGTGTGTGTAAAAATTGCAAAGCGTTCTGTAGCTTGCTGGTGACTGGATCTCTGGAAGAACAGCGTTTTTTTTACAGCTAAACACGATTTAAAGTGGCTGATTGCATGTTTTTCAGTTTTTTTTTCCTCTTGACTTACAAAATTTCAAGCAGATTAACAATAAAATCAATTAATGTAAACTTTACGTGACTCTTCCTTGGCTGTCAAGGACAACTGGGATAATGGACCCACCAGAAAAAGAAGTATGTTCCACTCCTGAACCCATTTTTTATCTCAGTGTATTACAGTGAGTTGTCTTTTCAGTGGATGTTTGATGAGAAATCATGTTTTTCCGAGCCCTTTTTAGGACAGACAAAAATGAATTGGTTCCTCTTTATCGACCTACATCAGGCAATTTATCTAAACATGGTTACATAGTTATACATAAAAGTTAGGGCAATTCCTTCTCTTAAACCATGTAGTGATTAACTTTACTTGTGTATTTATTTCAACATGCTAGAAATGTCAATCATGGGACTTACTTAAAAGTGTTCTAACAGCTCCCTTTTCCAGGCTATTATACTTAAGAAACCTTAAATTTTGTTGTACCTTATCAAAAGAGGAAATTACTTTAACAGTATATGAAAATAGTTTGGATACATTAAAATCACATATAAGCACAAAATTGAAACAAAATATGTTATCAGGACAGTATTTTATTACAAAATCCTCATAAGCAGCTTTGTATTTTAGTATTCTTATGTGGGCATTTAAATGTCAGCAGTTTTCTTTCTATATTCTTGCTTTTCTCTGGGTCACTGGCAGAGTAACAGCTGAGATTTGTATTTCTTTTTCAACTACCATGCTGTTGTAGGCTCTTTCAGATACACCCTTGATTTCCAATTTATTACTTGATACCAACTGTTATAAACTGGTACTTGCACATACAAAGAATGCGAAATGTGGGGCAGTACCAGAAAAAAAAAATAAAGCCCTTGAAGTCCTTTTAGTGTTTTGAAACAGTGAAATAATAAAAACAGTGAAGTAGTATGTCAATCTTACTCTTTCAGCTACAACACAAGCCAAGGCTTGTATCTCCCCCACCCTTCGATGGGAGCCAGTGGCCAGCCATGTGTAGCCACACTGTGTTCACTGGGCTTGCAGAGCTAAGTGCAGTACCAGGGTTTCTGCTGGCTCTGCTCATGCTAAAAAGTGACTTTTCTACTGCAGTCATCTGAAAAACCTGCATATTTAAGACAACAAAGCAGAATCTGGCCTTTGGCATACAGTCTTACTATTTCCCACGGAGTAAGTAATAACCTACAATGCCCAATAAAACATAACTCTTCTGGAGTGAATGTTATGATTGTTACAAGGTCCAGATACACTATATCAGAGAGCAGGTGCAGCTTCAGGTGTTCCCAGGCTGCAGGAGTTGCAAGGTACCTTGTGTTAGCACTTGTTGGCATTACTCCAGGAGGAGCTTGTGTGCACTGAGTCAGAGCATCCGGCTCGGAAGGGGGTCTGCCGGCCCTGGGGTGCAGTCCTCCTCCCACACATGTCACACCCCAGAACTGAGAAACCCAGAACTCTTCCAAACTGGTATTTTCTCACACTGGCTGGCAAAACTGGCCAAGAAGAGCACTAAGGACTGTCCCTTAGACGGACATGGCAACATGCAGCCCCCCCAGTGTCCTGGCAAGGTCTGAGGAGTGAGCTCATTAAGGCTCAGTCCCTACTCTTTCTGGCCCTCTTTTGTATTGGAATGACAGCCATCTGATGGGAGTGGGAATAAAGTAAAAGTAGCAAACTTCTGATAGATTTGAAAGTGACAGTGTCGCTATCACTGAATGGATGATGCTGGAAAATGGTGTGGAACTTTAGAAATGCCCAGTCATCAGGCACATCATCAGCATTCATACATAATAAGGTAAAAATGCTCTTCTGCAAATGCCTAAGTATGCTGGCCTTTGGCCTTTGACAAATACTATGTAGGGTGGTTTTTATTTTTTTTTTTATCTCAGAAGTAAATAATGTACATTTTATAACCATCAAAAAAATTCTCTGCTTTCCCTCTTCAGATCACCATAAGAATAAGTGACACAGACAACAATTGTCCAAATAAGTAGGCTGACTGATGTTTTTAACATTGATATTCTTCCCCCCCTCCCACATTTGGAAATCATAGAGAAGAAACAGCAGCTATGCAACTTCAAAGAACTTTCTAGCACTGGATGTCATTAGAGATACTACAGCTGTTCTTCTTACCCCGATGGCTCTGGCTTTCAGATGCAGCACATTCTAAACAACAGTGAGCAGGGAATGGATGATAGTTTACTCACTTTAAGCTTTGGTGTAAGTACATACCAGGAGGTATATATACCAATCTATACCAGCAGGTTTGTGCCTTCTGATTTGATTTCAAAATTCTGCTGACCCTGCTCAAGCTAAACCATGGGAGCCTGGAGCTGACCAAGATGCTTTACTGGTTAATGGACTGAATGTGTAAACCATGAGGGAGGGGTGGATGTGTGCTTTTGGGTGCTGTGAAGAACCCTGAGCAAGGCAGAACTTCAGGGGGGTAGAGAGACTCCAGGCAGTGTGACAGGATCCATTCTAAGCCTTTGGTCCCAGGGACCAAAAGCATTTCAGGAGGAGTTATTCAGCTTGTCTGCTACAGGAACAGTGACACAAGAAGATGGGACTTTACTGTGAGAGCACCCATGGCATCATGACTTTGGTTTTATTTCTGTGTTAACGCTCTCAGGTACCCTGGTGTAACTGGCTGTACAGTTTATATAAAAAAAAAAAACTTCCCAGACAAAAATGGGACTACTGGTCTTAGCATCACTCATACTAGTATAAGGCCAAAGCAGGTATCTGTCACTCAGTAACTTATTTTGTTTTTCTTGCTAATCATCAAGATTTTAATGTATCAGTCCTTCCCATAGCATTCCACATCATCCTGTATTGCTTTCACAGAATCAGAAGGTATCTTGAATTGAAGAGACCCACCAAGATCATAATGCCCAGCTACTGATATGGGCCATAAGCCAGATCCTTCTGCTTATTCCCCATCTCACCTCCCTCACAGGGCACACCACGTACATGCTGATTCAGCAAAATACACAATGCTACCAAGGGAGCAGAGTGACAAGAACGAGATGTCCCGGTACTGAACTGGGACATTCCTTTTGCTGGGGAATGCTCAAGCCCTGGTGAGTTTGCATTTCCTCTGCATATGGATGGACTCCCCCAGTGGGATGAGCAGGTTAGCCAGTTATTTGTGTTACCATTGGGCTTGCCATTAATAGTTAATATTCCCTGCCCTGAATGCATTGTTATCAGGCCTCTAAGGTATCACATTTGATGGGCACAATTCACACTTCTCGGAACTATTATTCCAAGCTTCCTGCCAGTTCCTTAGTTTACTCAGGCTTCTTATTTCCAAGGTTATTTTTGCAGCAACAAAGGCTGAAATGTAAGACACGATTCTCTGCCAGACAGAACTGTGCCCTGCCTGCCTCTGCTGGGGCATCACAGGGCATTCCACAGGCTCCTGGAAAGCCATGGGCCCCCCAGCAGGGACTCCCCAGCTCTGATTACAAGCCTGGACTCAGCCAGTCACACTGATGTGTCTCTCCTTCAGGACCACAGTAAAGCACTTCTACTAGCCTGAAAGCCTGGTAGAAATGAATTTCCCTACCCAGCTTTTCATTATGAAAATCTGCAATTTCTTTTTCAGTTTGCTGTTGTAGCCAGGTGGGTGTGGGGCTTCCTCCATGACCTGCCCTCCACTGTACTACCAGAGCTTCATGTTTGGTATCTGCAGGCAGCAACTGGCAAATGAGAATCACCCAGCAGCTGATAATGCTTTATTAAAGTCTGTAAATATAAGGCCAAAGACACAAAGGATCATGAGACACAAACTGAAGGGAAGGTGGGAAACTGAACAGGAGACAAATACATTGCTCTGTACCTCCAAGTCAGGAAATAAGGACATTCTTTCAAAACAGCAGAAAATGACTATGGAAAAATATCTACAACGAGAAAAATGTGAAACTAGTATTATCAGAACTATATTTAATGGAATGGACTCTATCTGGTACATATTAAAACAGTCCTAAGCAATACTTCTGTACTTAAAGACGGGTCAGGTTTTTTCATTGCAAACACAAATTTCAGGGTGTATAGTTCAGCCTAAGCATGTGATAGAACTGCTGTGTCTGGGTGTGGTTCCTCCTTCCCTACACAAGACTATCCAAACCAGCTATGTTGTTTCTACTTAGAACAACAAACACAAAGACTGGGGCTCCATCCAAATATGGCCGATTTTCCCTTTGACAAGAAAGAGGATTTAAAGCAGAGAGGGAATGTCAGAACAAGTTCTTGCTCTAAAAAGATTCACTGCTTGCAATGGATGAAGATTGACTCACTTCCATAATTATTTCCAACGTGGAGTTCTGTCAGCATCTGGCACTGTTGGTGGGATATTACTGGAATATACACAGTGAAGAGTTTAGTCCAATGAGGATATTAGCTCCTAAAAATGCTAGTGTGGCTTTCCACTTCAAGATATGCACAGTGCAGATTATGCTGAACAGTAGCAACCGATCTTGTCTACACTTGGAATTATTCCTCTAAAATCATGTCTGGATCCTCCTTTCCAAAAAAAAAAAAGTGTGTTTGATGCTGTGCTTAAGTAATTTTCACTGTAAATTAAAATAACTGAGAGGAAGAAGTTTTATTCTTCAGTAAGTGAGTCCATACACAGCGTTCTTTAAATATCTTTTGCATTAAAAAGTCATATCCTACCACAACCTAGCTCCGAATTGCAGATAATATTGTATTTATAAAGTGTACACTCTCAGGGGATAAGAAATATTGCTCAAAATGCCATCCAAATGTTGAAAATGTAATATTTACACTGGATAGGTGCCATCCTTGTCTGGCAGGCTAATGGATCAGAAAAAACTGTCTGTGAAAAGGCAACTGTGGCAGTGGCAGGGAGTCCAGCAGTTTCTTTTTCCCTCCCTCCCCTTTTAGCAAAACTGTACTTCCTGGTGCTATGGTTTAAATCAGATTTTGAGAAGTCCATTATGATGCATCTGTTTAAAATATCAAGGGGAAGCACAATTTAATAATACTAAATATATACAAAAGCGAGGGCTGTGAATTAATACTGTCCCTCCTGCTTAACTCACTGCCTCTCATGTTACAGCATCATTGACACACAGTTTCACGTCTTCTAAAACGTGTCATGAACAGCAAATAGCCTGTTGTGCCTTTGGATGTCTTCCTGTGCCCTTGCATCATCTACATCAGACCTGGTGGTCTTACATAGAGTAATCCAATCTTGTTGATTTTAAGATAATATTTTAGTTGAGTTATGCTGTAGTTACAGGAAATAAAAATGTTATATACCTATTTGTCTTTTTGGCAGTTTATACTTTGTGTTGCCATTTATATTACCTGGAGAAAAGCCCCCCAGATAACCCATGCAAATCATTTGTAGAGAAGCTAATTTCTATTTCTTCTAAAGCCAATTTTAAATCTCCTCCATATGGCTGATACAAAGTATTATGAGGCAGTTGATAAAAACGTGGCTCCAATGAAGTCAGTGAGTTTTGTGACTGACTTCAGGAGAGCCAAGATTTCATCCATTATCTCTTTCTGTAGCATAGGGTCCAGCTGTATTGCAGCTAAAAAAAAAAAAAAAAAAAAAAAAAAAGTAAAAATAAAAACCCATCAGCAAAAGACTGAAGCTATTAATCAACCTAGAAAGATCTGGTTAATGTATTGCAAGGTAGGCCTCTGTTGGACGGTGTGTGCCTTTAAATTCTGCAAGTATTTAAAGAAACCCTGCCAGAAAAGTGCCACATGTGCAGCCCCAGTCACGGAGCTCAGATAATTTCCATCCTGCCTACTGCAAGTACTGCACTCTGCCGTGACTGGGCTTTCCTTCCTCACCCCCTGAGCCCCTTCTGACAGGCAGCCTCAAACTTCCCTGGGCAGAGCTCCAGTGCTTGCTCGTGGCAGCTGGAATTGCAAGGCAGCATCGGATACTGAACGGCCCGGGATGAAGCTGGATGTAAACAACAGGAGTTCCAGCCTTGTCTAGAGCAGTGTCAGACATTTGCACATTCAACCTTTACTATGTCCATTTAAACATAACCTGCAGTCTCCTGGCGTATCTTTATCTTTTGAATTTTACATCACATTGAGCTGATATAAAAATTCCATTGTGGAAGTAATGCTGCCTACTCAAAACCACCCATCACAAACTAGAATGCTAAATTTAGGAAAAAAAGTTTCTCTTACCACTGAAACCTGGATGGTGCACACTTAAGCATGTACCCTGATTCCTGTCCATAAACCCCAGGGAGCAAATGGGATTCTCCATGTTGTGATATTGTACAAGTACTTGCTCAGGCAGAAAACAGCACAAAATAGCAAACAGCTGATCAGCCAGATGACAGAGTTATGTTTTTAAGACCATATTTAAAAATAAAAGTGTTCTGCACACCATAGACTAAAGAGGGAATTCCCAGGAATGTTTCCAAAATCCAACAAACATTAGCATTGATCCTGGAAAGTCTTTCAGTAAAGCAAACTCATTCCAAACCCCTTCATTTCACTTAAAAACTCTTCAAAGTTATGCAGGCGTGCACACACCTTAGCCACATGTATGTGGAATTCTGTAGTGCTTTGCTGACTTTTTAATTCATCTAAGTTCAAAGCTTTGATCCCAGTGCTGCTACACTTTCTGTTTGCATTTTTGCAGCCTTTACATTATATTTGGTGAGAGAAGACTTAAAATTTAGAGAGAAAAGAAAATCATTATTTAGCTTTCATTGAAAACGTGTGTGTTTCCATGGATGGTGTAGAGCTCAGATTTTCAAAAAATGCAGTAGACAATGTGCCGTGGTTGTTTTCTTCTGCTTAAAAAGTACAACTTTCTGTGAGCATCAGTAACTGCAGTCACTACTGTAAAATTATGGAAGATTTATATAAAAATCGGAGATGGAAGAAAAAGAAGGGCTTTGCTCCTTCTCCTAATGTATTTTATTTCTGTAATTTGTCAGTAAATGTATAGTGAATTACCAAGTAATATCCTCATTGTCTTAATCGGAGGTGATGAACACGAAGGTATACAAAACATTACAAGTTTTGAATCAGTGAGATAAATATGCATTTTAAGGCTGTATGGTCTGCACATGCACCGAGCCATTTATGTGCAAACAGAAATAGCTATTTTTAGAAACTAGCCTTAATTCAAGGCAGCCGAGCTAAAGCAAGCACTGCTCTATACTCTACCTACAACTTTCCCATTCATTCAGATGCCTCAAAATTAATAACCTTACTGTTTCTGTTTTTTCTTTGTAACCCTGCCTTAATACACAGTGTAGAGATTTACAGTGACTGAAATGCACAGAGTTGTTAGAATTTCTACTAAAACTAACTTCATGGTTATTTTTTTTCCTCTTAGTGAGGTCGAGGCTCGCCGTTCCTGCTCATATATCGTCTGTTTTCCAGCCAGCTTTCCCTTATGGATCCCTCACTGCCCGCTCCCTGCCGGGGCTGCTCCGGCTGCACTTCAGCGAGCACCAGCTCAGGCTCAAAGACAAGCCAGGCTTAGGCACCGAGTCGCTATTTTTCGTACAGTGGCCTTGAACATCAGCCTTGTCACATGAGAAGCAGCTATCCTCTTCACCTGAACAAAACGAAACTTAAAATATCTTCTACCCACAATTTCCTTGTTTTATTACTATTACTCCCCTCCCTCCCTCGTTCCTCCCTCCCTCTCTCTCCCCCCTCCCGCATAAAGTTTCGGGCGGCTCTGGCAAAAGCGGTTCCATGTGACGGCAGCGTGGTCGCTTCCTTCCCGGCCAGCCACGGGCAAATCCCGACGGAGCATCAGGGGACGGACATCCCGGGAGGGAAGCGATGCCCCGAGGACCTGGCATCGCCACCTCGCCTGCTTCCTCAATGCCCGCACCCCAGCAACCGGGCGCTGCCGGCCCCGAAGCAGCCGGGACACAAGCGTAGCCCCTTCCCACGGGCAAGGACGGCCGGCACGGCACGGGGGGAGCACGGCGAGCGGCGGCAGCCCGTCCCGTCCCGTCCCGTCCCGTCCCGCCGCGGCCGTGTGCGGCGATGCTCGCCCGGTCCCCGTCCCGACCGTGCCTTCTCCCTGAGTAGCACCGACGGCGAGGAAAAGGCTGACCTTACTTACCTGGCTCCTGCGGCGGCCTGGAGGCTCAGAGGGCGAGCAGCTCTCCCTGCAGCCTCGCCCGCCCCCGGCACGGGACGCCCTGCCCCGGGCGCGGGGGAGCCGGGGCGGCGGCGCGGCCGAAGCCGTCGGGAGCCCGCTCAGCGCTGCCTGCCCCTCCAGGAGCCTTCCAGCCCAGATATACCCGTATTGTTTTCCTCGCACCATTTTTTTTTTTTTTTTGATTTGCAAGAAGACGCCAAAATCTCCGTAAATGGCTCATTTCTGGGGCGGGGGGCGCTCCCGGCGGCCCGCGGGGGTCGCGGCGCGGAGCCCGGCGCATTCCCGCTCCCACAGCGCCGCCTGGCGGCGCGCCGCGCCCCGCGCCGCCGTCCCCGCGGCCCGCCGGGAACACGCGGGGATCGCCATAAACGAACCCCCCGTGACCCGTACGCAGTTCAAGTGCAATCTTTCTTTTTTTTTTTTCTTTTCTGCTCCCCCCTCCCCACCTTTTTTTTTTTCCTCCTGGATCCTCTTTCAAGCCCACTCCACGCTGCTGCGCTATTACATGCTAATTTAATTTTACTATGGACGATATTTTCAGCATTTGCTGAGGACAGTAAATTTTGTAGTTTATGTTATTTCACTTTTTATGACTTTTTAACACTTAATAAAATTTTATTAGAGCACTTTTGTGTTTACAAGGCCACAAAACTCTTGGCAGGTTGTCAGAAGTCCTTTTTATTATGATCCTACTGATATACTGCGAGTAATGAAATAATCATGTCCAGAAATGTATCAAAGGCCAGAGGGATTATCCAATTTAATGGCTCTACAGATGCGCTGTGAGGGATACGGACAGGCAACGCGTCGACAGGCTAAAAGGCGTGTGCGAGGCGGAGGCAGCCCTGCTTAATTTCTTTCCCATTGCAGGCTGGTGCTGCGTTATCCTGGAGGCTCTGGGCTCGGTCAGGTGACTCCCGGTGCTTTCAAGAGAAATGGATTTATTCTGGTGCAAAAAGCTCTTTTCTTTTTATTCTTCTTAGGTGTGCATCTAACGCTGACGCACTTGCTGTGGCGTTTCCACTGCTTGCGACACTCAGCGAAACACAATTTACTGGAGAACACCCAATGTCATCGTGCCATTGTGCAGCAAACAGTGGCTTTGGGCGTTAGGATTTAGTCATGCAGCCAACAAATAATTACACAGAAAAAAGACTAAAATGAACAAACATTAAAAAATCAAAAGCAGAATAAACTGCTGAGATCAAATACAAGTGAGATATTTAAGAGCATTCTGTGAAATTATTGTTTTTTGCTTTTGTCAAGAGCAAAGCTTTTGTCACAGCACAGGGTTGTAGGAGTGCTCTCATTTCTGCTTGTGCCTTTCTTCCACAATGGTCTGTTTTTCTGCGCTGCTGCAGTGCTACAGTCTGAGATACTACAGCTGTTTTTAAGGCTATTTCCTTTTATTTTAAATAATTGTTCATTTAACATATGTTGTTAAGCTCATTCTTGCGTCAAAAGGAGGCGATTATACTTCCTGACCCTGACAGCAAGGTGGGTGGCTTTGTTTTATAATTAAATTTGCTGTGTTCAATTTCATATTTTTCTTTCTCTGCTCTTTCCTAAAGACATGCCAAGAAAAGATAAAAGGTACCAACAGTACCAGGAACACTCCAATGCCAGTTTGGTCTCTTTAACACACATTGTTCCAAATTTCACAGGGACACTAGAATTAAATTCCTTCACAATTTTACAATTACTTGTGTAATTCCCTGTGATTTTAACCCTACCCCATTAAAGTCTCCAACAAGAACACATTTCATAATTTTCAAAGCAGAAAGAGAACTTTTTCTCTTCCAGCACAAACATATGTATTATATTCCAATATCTCATGATACTGCCCAGTAGGGATTTCTTTTTAAGAAAACAGGCAGCATCTGTGTATTTTTAAAATATGCTTGAATAATTTGCAAGGACTCTACAAACAGGTCTGAGGACAAGGTTAGAAGTGATCAAAGAATTTATCTTCAAAATCATGGCAATATATTAGAGGACCACATGTTTGTATATTTATTCTATTTGTGAATCTGCCTCACTTTGGAAGAGTGCCTCCAAAATCAATGGAGCTTCAGGAGGAGTTAAAATAATGTACAGTGTTAGTAAATATGCCAGAACTTGGCCCAGGAGCAGTAATATTAATCATTAAATGCAGTTTAGCTTCAGGACAGAAGTTTTGTTTTTCGAGAACAATATCATGTACTGTAAATCACATGTTTGCGGGTCAAGGTCAATTTAAACTTCTTAAACCTTTAACAGCAATCAAACTGGAAACCTGCAGGATGAAATGATGGGGTAAAAGAAGTGATGGACTGGAAACTTTAAATTTGGAAGAGGAGTTGTTGCTATTGTTCTTTTGAGAGAAAAAGCAAACTTTGAAATGCTTTGAATATAAATATGTAAACATGCCACACATTATTTAATCAATGAAGCCTCTAACTAATTAACCCTTTCCTGAGGGGCTTCAGTTTTTTTCTGGAACGTCAGAAAAGGCCTGAGGAAGCAGTTCCCACCATCATGGAAACAGAGAGGTAGGATTCAGTAACTGGACCTGGACTGGTGCCTACAGGAGGTATGCAAGGTTGGCAAGACAGTCCTGGCTGAAAGAGAACAACCTTTGTGCAATAATTCAAGGAAGCAGCACTACTAAGGATGGCCCTGTCCCCAGGATGCACCAATGCCATGCCCTGGAGAAGTCCCTCAGACCCCAATGGGCATTTTCAGGGCAGTTATGTGGCTTGAGACATTCCCCTCCACCAAGGATGGCCAGAAGATGGTATGTGGAGAACATGGGTCAAGGGAGAAATCTGTGGATACAGAAATCTGTGACTGTTTCTGCAGATAATCCCTGATTCTGACTCAGTCATTCTCTAACAACCCATCATCAGGTGCACCAGTGAAATGCAGCACTTGGCACATGGGGCAGTGCCAACCCTACAGGTTCCCTGGTGAACGTGAGAAAATACATATTAGTCATTTTAACAGGCCAAACCCTACTATTCAAGCCAGTGGAACTTGTGCCATTGTTCACAATGAGACTAAAAGTGCAGTCATGATGAATTAGTTATTAATAGGCAGTTACCTGTGAGCTTGGTAATGACTTTTTGCTAAGCACAAAGCTGGAGTACAGTGTTCTGTAGGCTGATGGACAAGCAACAGTAGATTAACAACTTATTTACGTGCAACATGCCAACAGCATGAAACTCAACCAAAAAGTCCTTAACTAAAGAAGATAAGGTGTTCTGTAAAAGCCATTTTTGTTTTAGCCATAGTACTCATATGCATAAGAGTGGGATTTGTGCAGCTAAAGCCCATTCAATTTCCTGAAAACAAATTTGGGGTTGATGAAGCCAGAAAGCCAAGTTCACTCCCTACTGAAATTTGTTAAGGGACTTTAATAAGGTCTTTAATTTTCCTTTTTCAAAACTGCTGGCAAAACAAGCAATAGGTACTTTTTAAGGGCTGTTTGTTATTTTTATTTTTAGTTGGCAAATCATTTGCTTGTTGAAAAGCTGCCATTTCCCAAATCAGGAGAAAAATGTAACAAAAAATATGGGTCCCTCAAAGTGATGAAAACATTCCCTAGGCCTTTTACTATTACTTGAGAAGGAAGATTATAGATTAGATATTAACATAGTCCCCTGCTATTCAGGAGACCATAAGACAATTCTTTCTCTGTAAATTAGAGCACAGACTGGAGTCCACATCTGCCATGTCCCAAATGAGTGCCTAATGCCTAAGTGATGGGATCTTTCCAGTGAGGCTACTCCAGGGAGCTCAAGGGAAGACAGAAAATAACAGCAGAGTTTAATTAACCTGTCTTATGAATTTTTAATAAAATTCCTGAAGTTTGGGGAGTCTGTGGCTTGTGACTGAGGCTGGAACTCCAGCCTCGGTCATCAATTGAGAAAAACACACATTTCCTACCAAAACTCTATCCTTTTTTTTTTTTTATGTAGTTATCTGCTACAAAGTTTAGTATGCTGCAGATGTATTAAAGAATGAAAGTACCTGAAGATAATGATATAAACTTAAAGTATATAAAAATAAGACAGTTGAAGTGCTACCTACATTGTAGTTTCATTACAGTTTAATGGACATACGCCGATGAGCATTGTGCCTCTGTGTCCAATCTGATAGATGTACCCCATAAAAGCTTTCCTCAGAAGAAAGTCAGATAAGTGAAACTCAGTAGAAAAATAGCTGTACTTTCTGCAGCTATAGATTATTCAATCAATGAAACTCCTATCTAACTCAATATTACCCACATCCTTGGATTTACTTTCTGAACTCTCATCTGAAGTACAAACTGTCTCCCTCAGTTTCCTCTTATGAGTGTGGTAATTTTGAAAGCCCAGAAACCCTTCCTGAGGAGTAAGCAGTAGCTCCAGACTATGGTTTTTGTGGCTGAGACCAGATAAAGAATAGCAGTTACAGTTCTCAAAAGAGAGCTTTGGATTTCCTTGAACATAGTTATTGTTTATAGTGCAATGTCATTGAAGTTCTTAAGCTGAGTGGTAGTTATGCAATCATTTAATGTTTTCTATAATTTTTGCTTAGTCCCATTTTTCTTCTCCTTTATTTTCACTCTATGGAACTATATATCATAGTTATATAGTTATCTATCTATCTATCTATCTATCTATCTATCTATCTATCTATCTATCTCATTACTAGCTCTCAAGAAATTAACATTTCTTTTACTGTCTCTTTCCTGGTAACTTATGGAGACAACTTTACTAATGGTAACCATAGCAATAGAGAAATGGAATCTAACATGACCACCTTAAAACACACAACTCAGAATATCTACAAGGAATCTAACATGCAATCTTAGCTGGAGGAATTATAAACAGTAAACCCAGTGGGAGAACTTCCTACCTTATACTGGAAAATCCTGCCAAATTTCTGTGGTCATCCTGTGACCTCTTAGGGATCAGGGACTCCTATGTTATTTAACACCCCTGTACTTGTCTTGTGCCTTCTGCATGAGAAGCATTGGCACGAGTAACAAACATGGCAAGGGTGCTCCCAGAGCCACTGGGAAGGGTCTGGCTGCCCAAGTGCTGCTCTAGTTACTCTCACAGGACAACACCCTGTAACTTGCTGAGTCCTTATAACCATTTTCCAGAGGAGAAACGGAGGCACTTGGCTTGAAGGTATTTAGGTTCTTAGGGAAGTCCCTCCAGCTGCTCTGTTCTCACAGGATCTGCCTGACTCCTGTTTTTCATCTTTACCTGCCTAAAATATCCTGGTGAGCTTAAATAATATCTTCAAGGTTTTAAAGATCTGAGAGGCAAATGAGGAAGATAAATTCATTCCCCTCAGGTTACCAGATTAGCCCTTAAGCATAGCAGGTAAGGCAGCATGAAACTGCAAAAGCAATCTGCCCTCACCTTTCTGAGTAAAACATGATGTGGCAGAGAAGGATACACAGGAGTCTCATGGGCAAGTGGGTGCCAGGGCAGCTATGGCAAAGGGATTAATCTGGGGTGTAACATAGGTGCCAGGGGTTTAGGGTGTTCAGGAGCAGTGCCTGCCCAGCAGCCAGTGCACAGGGAAGCCTGGTCCAATGGCTTTCCTCTCCCTTTTACTCTGGGATGGAGAGAAAGGTCTGTTTTACCCTGGTGGGTGGGGACAAGGGCCATTTCAAGCATCATTTTTTGACCCAAATTCTGCCTTTAAGAGAGCATTATGGAGCCTGCCTGCAGCCCAGCCTAGTCTCAGAACTTCTTCCTCTCTCCTTGCATAGTCCCAGCCATACTGCTGGGAAGTTTGCCAGGGGAGAGGGAGGGCTGATACAACTTGCAGACTTTTTTTTCATCTTGATCTGTGTTCATTTCTTTCCTGATGCACTCTGAGGCAAAGGTGAGGAGATATTTATATCTCTCTTATCAATGAGAATTACCAGGACCTTAAAATACCATTTAGAAGTGCTGAAACAATGAATGTTACACTGACAGTAGCTTTTCAAAGGTTCCTCATGTAAATAAAGTCTGTCTCCAAGAAGAGTCCCATACATGGTATTACACAGTAATCATTAACTTTAAAATTATTACAAACAAAATAAAATTCAACATGCCAAAATGGATTTGGATTGTGTGACCATTCAAACCTTATTAAAATGACAAACTCGAAAAAACTGGAATGCTTAAAAGTCAGCACTTGTTCATGTGCTAGTTTGATTTAAAGAAGACTCCAGAGGTTTTATTGAATTATATATTATTATATATTACCTTCTCATGAATTATTCCCCAGACTTCAATGCTGGCCGAAATAGGGCCACCACTAGGCCCCAGGTCCCTCCCTCTGTGTGATCTGGCTTTTCACAGAAGATTCAAACCTGACAGTCCTTCCTCTCACATCCATATTCTTGGCAATTCTTTATTTTCCATGGGGAATTCTAGGGCCTTTATTCACACTTAAAAAAAGCTGTGGTTTGAAATGCTTTAACACTTCTACTGAAGCAGCAGTTTCTTGGTATATAGCATAAACCTGGGGCCTTTTCTCTTGGCCTGAAGGTGATTTGGGGCATGTCTGTGCCATGCTGCAGCAGTGCTTGGGGGTGCCCCACTGGCCAGCCCGGCACCAGCCTGCCTGTGCCAGCTGGGGATGTCCAAACAAGCAGTGCCTGCTCTAGGAATGGGAGTCAGGCACTGACAGCCAGGGCAGGAATGGAAGCTACAAAGATGGGTTTTGGTCATCCTTCACCATAAAGGCCATGCAGTCAGTCTGGCCCAAGGAATGTGCAGGGGTCTGGTCAGTTTTCAGGCTAGTTGAAATGAGTCTTCTGTGAGTAAAAGTTTTAGCAGTTCATCCAGCAGGACAACTTTGCACATCAGGTTGCTGTGATTTAAGTGACATCCTTTTTATCACAATGACATTGAACCAACCTGAAAAATGTTTCAAGATACTAAATCCTTCAAGCTTGATATTTGGAATGGTGTCCTCTTTCAAAATTGGAATTTTCCCATCACTGATGACATCTTTGTATTATGGAGTCTCTTATCTTTCATTCTAATAATATTGCACAGACCTGTCTTTGTGACACACTGAAGACCTGTGATAAAGTGATGCAGTGAATTTTCTCACTGGGATATAAGAAAGAGATGTCTCCTGGACAGCTTCTGTTCTTGTTTTCTTTTTTTTTTTCCTTCATAAATTTTACAAAATCCTGCTACAAAACAGGAGATAATTCAAACCAGATAAACTTATTATCAGATATCAGATATTTTAAAGACAGTAACAATATCACAGGAAGAAGGTGATCATAAAGGCATATCAAATACATCAAATATCAAATATAATACTTATTTTTAAAGTGTCTACATTTTTTCTTCACATTATTCACATGTCTTCACTGCTTCAAATTGTTACCATCCAAACACTCTTCAGCCATTTCCCTGTAGGCTAACATTATTGTATGGTGATTGTAGGTCATTTTAACAGCAGATTCTTTTAAAAATATCACCAGAACCAGGTAGGACCTGGTCTACTGCCCATGGAAAAACAATTAAAGCCTTGCACTTCTAAAGCCTCTGAGTTGGTTGGTCTCATAGTGAATATTAGTAAAAGATAGGAAGATAAGAGCTGCTTTCTTGAAAGCTTTGCACCATTCTCTGTGTACTCCCCAGGTAAACCTGTGCTTGCTAAGTCAGTAGGTCTGAGCACATGCTTCACAAAAGATACACAAAGTAGGATGCTGTATGGAGAGAGAGAGCGATCTAAAAATTCCTACAAGTACTATAAGAAACATACATTGACATGAAATGTCAATGGATATAATATTGTACATAATTATCAATTGTGTTGATTATTGTATACCATAATCTCTTGTATATAATAATCAATTCAGACTCTGGAAAGAGAAGAAGGTCCATTTTTAGTGTTCATTTAAAAATGTATTTAGTTGGCAATACACCTGGAATGGTCACCCTGAATTACAGAACTTGCTGCAAATGCTCCAAACATGTAATTTAATAAAAATATCAAATATCTTTCACCACAGTCCAGTTAACCTCTATAAACTAAACAATTACTTAGGGGACTTTCCTCACAAGGTGAACTTCTGGCAGTGGATATATAAACACCCTTCATGGGCTGAGACTTTTTCCACTAACATGCTTTGGTTTTGGTGCAGTTAAAAATTAGAGAAGAGAGGGTGGAAGGGTCAGCCTCTTCCTGACATCTAAAATCTTTATCAGTAACAGCAACCCCCCGGCTGGTGTCAGTGATTTGTGGTATTGTTGTTTATCTGTGTATCACTCACTCGGATGCACTGTTTAGATCCAAAGGTCTTGGGACCATTTGCAATCTCTTCTAGGCTTGCTGTACCAGACAGGGCAGACATCTGGCTGTCAGTTATAATTGCATCCTGCACCAGAAGTTGTTTTTAAACACTCCTGATTCCCTTTGAACGCAGAGCTGTGATGCACAACAGTTTCAAGCCATTACTGCAAGAGGCAAAGTCAATCCATGACTTTAGCCGAGTTTGAAGCAAGATTTATGAGACATGGTGGGGAGGGGGCCATTTTACAAAAGGGTGGCTGTTTGAGCCTGCTTGGGTCTTAATGATACAGCAGTTTCCTTTCCAGCCCATACAACTTATTCTTTGAACGCTGACAGAAATAGTCAGAAATATATTTGTGGTGTTGCCATGTTTACTGTTTCCTGTTGTCTTTCTTTGGAAGTATTTTAACAGAAATTAGGACTTCACATAAAAACTCTACAGGCTCTGGGATGAAAGGATTTACTATTAGGTTTCCTTCTCACTCTAACTTGGTGGACTGTGATTTAAACCCTACAGACTCATGACAGGATATGATGCCAATTAAAAGCATGAAACCTAATTTTTTGACAGAATAATCACATAATCCCCTTTCTATTATCTGGCTAAAGGATTATTGACAGCACCTTTATTTCTCAGCCCAAATCTTGTATTTATTAGGCTAACAAACTGCTCTTGTTTAAATTATACAGGCCAATGAATATTGTTGAATGTCCAGGCGCAGGACTGCCTTCAATATTGTAAAGGGATGTTTTTCCCCTGGTAATTGTCACACTGGGTCAAGAATGCACAGAAATGTAAGTGGACAGCTGGTTTTGGTTGAAAGCAGAGTTCTGATTTGCTGTTTAATACCAAATAAATTTTAAAGTAATTTAATAACAAATGTTATAAAATAAAACATTGCAGTGAAAAATTCAGCTGGAATTTCTTCCAAGACCTAAATTCAGTTTGTATGAAGTACATAGGAAGTTCAGTGAAAAAATACTCTTGGAGTACAGAAAAGAAAGAAGTTAAGTCCTGCTTTTCTGAGTCACCAGTCATGACTTCTTGAGCCCAATACATGATCTACACAGTTTTGTGAAAACAAGACTTTTGTTAGAATAGACCATGCTGATGCACTGCTGGAAGTGAGCTAGCCCTCTCTGTTTTGACCGCATCTGATATCAGCGAAGAGCCCAGGGGCCAGTATTTGCCATTCAGTTCAGCCCCTGGTGAACTACTATCTATATTACATATGGGTTTTCCCTGGAAAAGTTTCACATTTATATGCCTTTTGTGCAGCAGTGTCTGAAATGAGGAGGAATCTCTCTCTCCCTGTCACATACATGCTCACATAAACTGGAGCCTGCAATTTCCCTAATCACTAAAATCCCTTCTCCCCACGTGTAAGTTGTTAACCTTCATTACATCCCTAGGGAGACATACACTAAGCAGAGGCCTGTTAAAATGAAAGTAACCATCCCTCCAAATTGCCAAATCATCATATTAAAAAGTCCTCTTCTTATGAAGCAAGGTTCATCATTTGCCGTGCCAAGCTAATTCCTGCTCAGAGTTGAATGTAATTACTTCTGCTCTACGATTTTATTTAAAAAAAATACTTCATTAGCTTCAGCAGCAATACAACAGTACCTATTGTGTTAAATCTTCTTAAAGTTACATTATTTAAGACGAAGAGACATCTTACAGTTATTAGAAAATTCATGTGGAGACTGCTTTCACATGTATACATACATTGTTTTCTTCAAGCTCTGAGTTAGTTTTTATACTGTGTGTTTTCCAGATGCACACAGGATTTTCCTCTCATTTCCTGTCTCATTCCTAATCTAAAATCTATTGCCATTTCAAAATAATTTTAAAAAGAGCAGGGCTGTTGAGTGAGCAGAGGAGCTCGGTGCTGAGGTGGGTGTGTTAGCCGTTCTGAACCACCATTTTCTCGCTCTTGCATGTGGGCTGCAAAATGGTGGTTCTATGATTTTGATGAGCAGGGACCTGCGTTACACTCCTCGGGCACGCTCGTCGTGCGGCCATGAGAAATGCCTTGGCCCTGGCTAAGAAAGGCCGTCTTCTCCCGCCAGTGCTCGCCTTTGTGCCGGATTCCCCGTGCTTTCACAGCCCTCAGTCGCCCCAGGATTGCTCGTAATTCCTCTCTGAGATGTACAAAGCCACTAAATGCTAATTTCTAATTTAAAGTTTCTCAGGAGTAGCCGCAGCGCTTGTGTGCATGACATACAACCCCAAATGGTAAGAGGACAAAATCACAGTAATTTTGTGTCTTGTGTTTATTAATAGAGGACCAAATGTCACACAGGCAGCAGTCTCAGGACCAGTTTGTAAGGAGAATGAATGTTTTGCTCGTGAATAAACGGTCCCTCCAGATCAAGGTTGAGGTCATTGGCAAGATCTAGGCATAAGCTCATTCTAAAGCTATGTGCACATGCGAATAAAAGAATTAATACTTGACTGTCAGTATCGGTCTTTCATAAGAGCTGCGTTCGCCTAATTTTTTTCCTTAAAAAAAAAGTTGGATACAAACAGTTTACTCAACACTGCAGTGTAAATATGTTGCTGGCAAAACAGCAGCCAAAGCAGGCAGTGACCTTGGCTACCACTAGCTAGCTATCAGAGAGCTCCAAAAAAGAGGGTTGTGAAAACGTTAACAAAATGGAAATTGCGTGTGATTGCCCATAGCAGGATGAGGATCCTCCTTTGCCTGGGAAGAAACAATTTCCTTTCAGCAAGGTACGCAGCCGCTGTGGCACGTTAGAGAAAGCAGCTTCACGGTGTGCCAGCAACCAGGGATGATACACAAATACACTCCCAGTTGAGAATCTATGTGTACTTTCCCCCCAGATAAAATAGATTCACGGCAACAGTATTTATAGTCTGCACAACAATATTATTTTTCTCTCTTTGGTTTGCAAGGGTTGTAAATAGAAAAAAGAAATGACTAAGCTATTAAATCTAGGAATAACAAGGCTCTTAAAGCCAGGTTTATTGTACCGGGGTAGGTAAAAGCTTTAGGTTTTTTGATCTGCGGGTGTTAAATATCCTGTCTGCGCCAGAATCCCCGCTCGGCTGTTATTTATCTCCGAATCCTTGGGAAAAAGGAGCGGGCAGATGTCCCTAAACTGCGGGCACCACCTGGCGGCGGGCCGGGCGCGGGGCCGGGCCGGGAGCGGCTCCCGCGGGTCCCGCAGCCCCCGCGCGGCCGGAGGGGGGCTCCTCTTTGGAGGAAAATGAAATGAAACGGTCCCTAGTGTTTTGATTTTACTGACTTGTAAGCGCTCAAGCCAAGTGTTATCCAATTTTCCCCATACAATCTGTTTGGAGAGCTAGCAGTGCATTTCAAAATGGCTTATTTTGATGACATGGTCATAATTCTAAATAATTTGATTTCCAAATATACACATCATATGGTGGCCTTGCCAGAAAATCATTCTATTGAAAGTCTTCTGTCTTAAGATTTAAACTAAATAAAGGAGAAACGATTACATGATCCAAGCACCTTTCTGGGGGAAGGGAGCGGGGTATGATGTGTTTGCTGGGAAAAAAACGCTGAACAAAGAAAATATTTTTCAAACCAAAAAGCTTCTTTCTGAGGGTCATGAACTGGAGACATTGCGGGTACTGTCAAAAATCTGAAGAGGAAATGAAAAATAGCACTTGCTCCTTTTAAATGCATGTGTGTGTTTTCTTTCCTTGATGGCTGGAGGAGCCTGCATTCTAACGAGGTTTCACAGTGCACTAGAAAATGCAGAAATATGGCATAATCCCTTGGTTCATTCAAATAAAAAATCAGAGAGTGTGTTTAACATACAAGAACTCTGTGTGTGTGTATGTACTAGCCTGTATCTGCAAAGCAGAACTTCCATGTATATATATTGTATGTATGGTGGAATTTAAATCTTCAGTCTCCAATAAAATTGCATTCTGTAATAAAACTGCTGCACCTTGACTCCAGACTACACTCAATCCCAAATTAAACACCCCATTTACTCTACTGTAACAAGCAGAAAGGTTTGCTACAGTGAACACTATTACAGACAGGAAAGGCATATTATCATTCTCTTTACCTTTTGTACATATGACAGCAACACCTAAACAGCCCCTGTGAGTCATATTTTTCTCTAGTTCCTGGCTCCTCTTACAAGAAAGGATTGATGAAGGGAAAAGGTGAATTGAAACATGATACTTAATTTCACATCGCTCCCTTAATTATTTAGGAAGACGGACAGACAGCTCCAGACATTTAGAAGCAAGCAGGTAGCATATTTTACTATAAAATGTCTTCCTGGATTTCATGAATAACTCAGTGTCATAAACAGAAACAGCTGGCGTGCTAAAGGCTGTGTAGATTTCTTTATGCATTATATATAATGCAAATGCTTCCCACATAATGCACACGAATATCCACTTCATATCAATGTTTGTAACCCAAAAATACCGTAAGTAATATACCAGGGATACAAAATTAGGGGACTTAAACTTGTTAATCTAGGTCATATATTTAAATGCCATTGTCTAGTAGCCATTTATCTATTGTTTAAAGGTCTAGCTATTTCAGATGCATACTGTTCTTGGGTGCTAATTTTCCTATCTTTCTCTAGGAAAGCCATTATAGAATTTTGATGTTTTTGTTGTGGTTATTAAATTAGAAACGGGAGCTCACTGAGGGTAGCAGGAGGAGGGAGAGGCTGCGTGACCCAGGGGAGCCCTGGACGCTGTGCCTGGGGCTGGGCCGAGGCTTTCGGCTCCACTCAGAGGGAGATTCCCTCTAGCGGACTGAGGGGGAATTTTATTCCCCTTTTCGTGCCCCATCCTAGCCTTTATCTGTTAAATACAAGGTACCTTCTCCAAGGATATTCTCGGCTATTAACCTTCATGCATGAAGCAGGAGCTGAAAGTTAATAAAGAAGGTATTTCTAATCAACTGTGGTGATGTGAGGCATAGAGAAGTCATACTAGTAAGCCAAGAATGTGAATCCCCAGGCCTCTCACAGCTGAAGATAATCTGAAAAGAGCTACAATTTTGAAGTTTTTTTTAGATCATATGTCTAAAGTGAACAACGAGGGCTCCATTCCCAGACATCTGATCTAAACCCTTTGAGTCTTGGGAATTTTGACTCCAGATGCAGGTTCCAGCCCTGCACATGATCCTTATCTTTAATGGGACCAGCTCAAACAACCACACATAGATTTGTTGCCATTGCAAAGGACCCAAAAAAAGAAGTTGGCTCTCAGCCTGTAGCTCTGGGGGAATCAATTCCTTGAACACAAGTAGTCTGAGTTTGGCTCACCTCTGTTTAAAAGTGGACTAGCCTAGGAAAAAGAAACAGGCCAGGAAAGATGAAGAATAAAGCATATGACTGAATTTTAAGTTTTCCTGGGCCCATGCAGGGCCTTGTTCATAGTATTGCTGGGTTAGAGACTCTATTAACATCTACTGTAAGTTTTGTTCTGAGGGATCAGATTTCTGGAGCCTGAGACCAGTTATGATACATCAGAGAAAGCCTCATAATAGGAAGCTTTATTGCCTTCTAAGTGAGCCAAAGGCAGGGGCTTTCCCTTGTAAGCATAAGGCTGGGAAGGGGGGAAGGGGGAAGGAGGAAGGGGGCGGGAGGTATTTTTTTCTTTTTGCCTGATGTGTTTCATCCTTCCCCACCTCCAACATCAAAGTGTTTGCTAGGGCAAGTGAGCCCTGTGATTCTGGAGCTGTGTATTTCCCCTCTCCCAGTAGTTTCCATGCCCATTTCCTATGCCCCAGCTGCCAGAGCACTAACTCTGCTGCTTTAATCACTCCATTAATCAAGCCTCTGCAGTGATCAGCACACTAGCTCTCACTGCCACAAGGAAGCCTGTTACTTCTTCAGGACACATAATCTCCCACTAGCCCTCCAAGGATTTTTACTCAACTGAGCCATATTGATCCACCAGCTAAAAAGGGTATTTCACTCCATTTTGAATCAGCTGTGTTTTTAACATAATGTAGCTCACGAAAGGCACAACTCAAGAATAATTCTTGTATTAAGGGCACTGTGAAGGTGAAAAGACACAGCCATTTCATAGCTAAGCTTCATAGACAGTGTGATTTCATTAAACACACAAACACTGCCATCAAATCCAAGATCAGCAGATACAAACAAGTTGTTTCTGCTGGCTCCTAGAGAGCCATGATTGTGTCCCCACGGGCACAGAGGACTGTCATATAAAAGCACGTGTACAGACAGTCTCCAGTCCAGTCAGAGTGGTTTATTGACTACTATTTTGTACTGGGTAGTGCCAAAAGATGGCAGATCCTATTATGCTAGGAGACCTTGAAAAATTTAAAATGTAGCCATAAAACAAAAGATCACAGTAACGCCAGAGACAGAGCAAAAAGAAATTATAGGAAAACTTAGTAACGTTCAGTGGCCTCTTAGACTTCTGACTCTTGGAAGGGGAACAATACAGTACTTGAAAACTATTTAGCAGTGCCTTTTGGAGAGCAAAGACTGGGCACTCTGCTGACTTGCAGGATGAGGAGATAATTTCCAAAGGTTAAGGGGAAGCAGGGAGATTTCTGCATGTTCAGGGAAGGTGCAGCTCCTGCTTGGTGTAAGGTAGGGCAAGGTTGGTCCCCCAATAGCTCTGACTGCCTTTGGTAGGAAACCTGTCTTCCCACACATCTGTCCTCCAGCACACCTTGCCTTTTCCTGAGCCATCCATTTCTGAAGCCAGGAAAATCAGGAAAAAGGAAGAAAAAGTCCCAAGCCCCAGAGCTGCACCAGAAAATACTCTCATCACTACCACCATCACTCCAGCAATATGTGAGAGCAAAGGCAAAGGTGTGGGATATAAAAACAGTAGCAGAGGGGAATTGAGCTTGGAGTTTGAGAGTCCTAAACTGCTGAGAAGGACAAGCTTCCAGTTGTGTCAAAACATCTAGCAAAGAGCAGGTTCTGCGGGACTGGAGTCTGAGAGAAGTGGAAGTGAGAGCAGTCTGCTTGCTGATGGCAGTGGGGGGGCAGACATGAGCACATTCTGGAACTGCCCAAGTCCAGTTTACATTGCTATTAATTCCCTTCCCAAATCCAGACCTGAATTCTTCAGTGTGGGCCAGATTTGGGCAAAGCACTTGTCTCACATAGGCACACGTGTGCACAAACACACACACACTAACCCTTGGGGTAGATACCTGTAAAACGATCAGCAAATAGAAGTGATAGATCTCGAGCAGTTTCTGAGTATGAACACTGATGCTGTACAATCAGAGCAAGAGTTTTGCAGAATCATTTCACTGAAATATTTACTTTTCTATCTGCTGTGATTGTATGTTTAAGCTTTCCTTTCTGTATATTAACGCTCGTTTTCCTGTTTAAGTTCCGCAGCTCTTGTTCAGTAACGTGCATCAAATCCAAATGACAAGTTTGCATGTGTACACTCAATGAACAACACAAATCATTTATCCCTTGGGACATAGGACTTGAAAATGCAGATGGTCTTGATACAGTCTGATAAGAATGTAAACAGGAAAATATCTTTGTTGACTTATTTCTTAGTAATCAGTAATAATTAGTTATTGTCTAGAGATTCATTATATTATTTCATAAACCTTCCAACAACAATAGTGAAATGAAATCAACTTTGATTTTCTTGGGATTGCAAAAGATAACATCAGATAACTTCCTTAGAAAAACAACAAAACCTCCATTTTCCATTGTTTTTTTGGTCTACGTAAAGTTTAAAGGCAAAAATCAAGATAATGAAAAGCGTCACAGAATTTTATCTTGCCCCTAACTTCTATGGTTTTGCAACCAGGATATGTAATTTTTTTTAAAGTTGCATACTTCAAATTATCACCCTCATTAGAAGTCAGTATTAAATCTGTTGTGTGGTTTTAGCGCTGAAATTATTTCCCTTTCTCACCACTTCTGGATCAATTATTTCCACGTTCTGTTTCCCCATTTCAGAGGAGGAAACAAACCAAAATCTTTCCCTCTGTTACTGTTCCATTGGCTGTTTAGATTCCAGATAGTCAGATCTATCTCTTGTAATGACCTAGCAATTTTTCCAGAATGTTTCAATTTGTGGATTAATATTGGCAGGAAACTAATCTCTGTATTTGGCTTTAGCCCACTGTTGTATAATGCTAATCCTTTCTCTGACTTCCAGAGTGAGGTAATCACAAAGTTACTCTGAGGCTTGGCACATGCAGCTGTCCTCATGTCAAGGCAAATCAAACACAAAAAATGATTCCAGGGAGAAAATGCAAAAGGATGTGAGCATGGCTGAAAAAGTGAAAACATCCAAGGAATGTTCCTCTTTCAGCCCTTTTTGCAGAGCTGTGAACTTGCACTGTCACAGACTCTGTTGTTACTCCTTGTGGCCCTATCAAGCCTCTCCCCTCTTTCTTCCTTGCTTGCTCTTCTGCCTTACCTCTGCCTAGATCTATTTAGTGTTCATCCACCAGCCTAAAGCAGTCCTCAGACATGGTCAGTGTCTTGTTCCTACTGTGCATCACACATTGATAGCACACATTAAGCATGAATGGCTTAACCAACTGGTCATGTACAATGATGGCTCACTATTTTAAGGTCGTTGTTGTTAATCATATTGATTAATAATTTTTGTATCTTTTCAGAAATACCAGGGTGTCGCAGACATCTTTTTGTAAAAATCTTTTTTTAAGATTTTCTCTCTTCTGAGAAGCTGAGGCCTCAGAAACAAAATGTAAACAATAGTTATCTGCTGCTGTGGAATGCATCAAGTGTGTCTGTGATTGGGCCATTTTGAATGTTTACAATTAATGGCCAACCACAGACCAGACAGCTTAGACTCTCTGTCCAAGCCAGCTGCCTTTGTTATCATTCTTTTCTATTCTATTCTTAGCTAGCCTTCTGAGAGACGAAACCTTTCCTTCTATTTCTTTTTAGTATAGTTATAATGTAATATATATATATATATATCATAAAATAATAAATCAAGCCTTCTGAACATGGAATCAACATTCTCGTCTCTTACCTCATCCAAGAACCCCTGTGAACGCTGTCACACCAGGGATATGTTTTTATTTTTCCATGTGTAAGGCAAGTAGCTCTTAGGCAATGTTTTTTAATGCATCTGTTAGTTTGCATTAAAATAGAAGGGAAATTCGATTTCCCTCAGACAGTCAACTATTGAATGCAGACTAAAGCTATCTGAATATCTGTGAGGCTAAGAGGTGACTTTGAGTCAGGGCATGTGGGGTTTCCTGAGGCTGGGATATAAGCCTGATTGAAAAAAAGAGATCTTTTCTCCTGCATATATATTGTGAGAGTCATTATGAAGTTCCCTATGTTGTTGCTCTGCAGCATAACTACCAATGTCCAGAAACTGTGCAGTTAGCATTACAACTTAATTTCATATAAATTAGAATAATCTCTGTATATGTCCATTTTAATATGGGAATAATCAAATTAGCACCGTACTGGAAAAGCTTAACAAATACAGAAGAACAACAAGTGAAGTTACTGAAAATAAAAGATACTACATGTTGTCATGTGGGCTGCTATTGATATATGGAACTGTGCTACTAATCTCCAAGAACTGCTCATCTTGTAAAGCTGTGCTTTATACCTTGGTTGATCTCTTGATAGATGGAGTCAGCACAACTGACTGGTGTATTAGAGGGACCAGTGCCTGCCTCAGTCACTGCTGGGAGTTTGGGGACTTAAAAAACAGGAATGACTTATATCTACAAACTAAAATGTCACAGAGGATGGAGAAATCTTCACAAGAACCAGTGTGATGTAAGGAAATGTACTCTAAAGGGTGAAACCACTGGGAGATTGCCCTTTTCTGACAGTTCTTAGAGGAGACTGACCACATCCTGGGGAGAAATTGTGGGACTCACATAGAGAGACACAGCATCTCCCACTGGGCTCTCCATCAATCCCCAGCAAGCAGGCTCCCATGAAGCTGCCTGCTTCCCAGGCTGCTTCTGCTGACAGAACAGGGCACAGGAGTACAGCTTCACTCAGGGAAAAATGGAATTTACCTGCATACTGCCTAGTAATGACTACCAAACTGGGCTGTAGTTCATCATTGGCCAGCTAGAATCTGTAAATTCAGCACCTGGGGATAATTACTAGGGTGGATTATCTATAAAAACACAAATGTACTTGGGTGGGTAAAGCACAAACTTATCCTCCTTCTGTAAAAAATTAATTTAAAAAATCAAGGAAGGAAGGAAGGAAGGAAGGAAATATAATATCTCCATATTATAGGCATTTCTTCCTAATCTTTTCAGCATTTCTTTAGAACTCAAGTACAGCATTGAGGAAACAAATCTGAAAAAACACCATCTTCAATCTCTAACCCAATCTACCATGGATTCTGTCCAACACACTTGTCTGTCTTCTTGCAGCTTTTTAAGTGGGAGTAATATTAATTCACCTCTGCAAAGTGCTTTGAATTCTTTAGATGGAAGAAGTGCTGTGTATGTTGAACCCTGAACTCAATTTTGGCAGGTAAGTGAAGAAATTGATTTTGAGCCTATATTTATTTGCAGTTTTAAATTGCAATTACTTCCTTAGAATTACTCCAAGTGCACAAATTGGCAGCAGAATTCATCCCATACGTTCTATAGACCATGTGTCTAGTCACTGAACTACAGCAGGCAAGCTGACACCAGAATCTGGCTCTCTGTATCTTAAATTGTTTTCTAAAACTGATAAAATCAGCTTCACTTTTACAGTTTTTTAAACAAACAAACTGCTAAAATCTAATATTTTTGTTCTTTTTTTTTTTAATATGCAGTGGCAGAAATTTAACCATGCTACAATAGAGTGCAGTGGGGTCCAAGTTCTACTCTCTATTATTTGAATAATTATATAATATAAATTAGGTGGTTCAGAACTGCTTCTTTAGTTTTATCTTTTTGATCTGTTGCAGTACAGGTGTGAAATGTATTTATTTCATTTTGCAATTGCTGAGTTTTTTGTAATGGCTGCTACAAGAAGTATTGAATTTTTATCTTTTAATAAATAATATTTATAGATTTAGAAAAAATCATTAGATATGAATTATAGCTACTGTAATCATTATAAATACATTAACAACAAATGGTCAAGCCAAATTAGAAAAGCTCTATTAAAAATTAAATAAAAAGATCTATTGAGTAAACAGATGTCTCTTCACAGCAGACATATCCCCACAGTTATTGACTGAAGCTTCTAAGTATTAGGAAATGACCAATCATGACAAAATAGTACTAAAATAATGCTCCCTAAAATACAACTTGCAATGTCTTCTTGATTGGGCATGATCAGGAGGGTAATTAACAGATTTGTGTATAATATTCACAGAAATCCACTAGCTTCTATATGGAGGTATAAATAATGTGCTTAGAAATATTTGAAGAGTTCACAGAACAAATATTTAAAAGAAGAGCTCTCATCCAAGGTGACCATACTTTAAAGGTGACCATCTCTGTTGAGATCCTTTTTTTACCTTCTGCAGATAAAAGGTTCAAGAGAACAGTATAGAAGAAAATTGCAGCAAATGGACTATGAACTTTAGCAAGGTAGAGTCCTCAATTCCAATTTGATCCCACTCAAATAGAGTGGGGAATGTGTAAAATCTCGTAGGCTTGTGCCCCCAACTGCTATTAGCTTGTTACAAGAACTTATTCAGCAAATAAGTATGTGACATAAAATGTATAATCCTACGGTGTCAATGCCCATGTTTAAAAAGTACTTAAAGAAGATTATACTTCAATTATTATGCTACTTTGCTTTTACAGAGGGCTAAATCTGATGCTTTAGATTTAACAGCAGGGCTAACTTCCAGGCTAAACCAGAGCTAGTTTAAGGAATTGAAATGGCTCCAGTTCTTGATTTAAAACAGGTTTTTACTCTCAGTGATCTCTGGCAGTAAACACACATATTTTTCTTTTCAAGATGGTTTATGATCAGTGATTTTAGTTCACTCCACATTACTCTACCACATGTCCCGAACTGCTTGGGACAATCCCAGATTAGGAAGCACATTCATAGGTCTCACACAAAGACTACTTTATACAGAAATAACAAAATGTCCTAACATCTGTTCACAGCCCATTTAGTAATAAGCTCATATACCTTGACACTTTCAAAAAAGGTCTTCCTAGAAATTACCATTATCTCTGGGAGACAAAGCAGCCAGGTGGGGTTTGCACATGCACTTTCTTTAAATCTTATGTTGTTGCAGAGGCCATCAAATTCTGTCCTTGCTTCCAAGGTGGAACACCTTAGCTCAAACTGAATGGCCCAGTTGTGTGGCAGGTCTGAAATACACAAGGGCAGTGGTGAACACTCCCTGCCTACCTATGAGTCACAGAAAGTCATCATATCTTGTCACATAAGGAAGAGAGAGCCATGACCAAGGGAAAAGGAAACCCATGGAGACATCTCCATTCTGTAGTCTCTGCACTCGTAGTCTCTTGAGAGACCATTAGTCTTCCAAGAAAGAAGCCATCTGTGGATGGTATGAGCCATTGCCCTTTGACATTTACAGTTTCTATTTCAGGCCAGAAGCAAGTTTCATGCACTCAAAGTTCAAGTGTCTTTTTTTTTCTCAGTGATGGCAATCACTTTTATAAAATGTCACTTATCCCTATATACTTGCTGCTCTGACTCTTTCACAGACTCATCAGAACATCAAATCCTCATCAGAATGATGCCTGTTAGGCACTCAGATGACTACCATTCAAAAATTGGCCTATCTGGACAGTAACAGACTGTTCTCTGATGTTGGTCCTTGCTTTTTAATACTGGATTGATAAAGTTTTTTGCAGTTTTAGTGCTCATTCCCTTTCCACAGATACCCTGATTTAATGTGAGGCAGTTGATTTATTACAAGGCACAATGTGAATACTTGTTTTCACCTCCTTCCTTTACCCACATCCCATTCCCACGTGTTCTGGTTGAAAAGTTCTGCAGCATGCAAGTGCCATCATCATCAACATCTACATCATTCAACCCACTTTGTAACGGTACCTTTACACTGAGTGCTGAAGCCAACAATGTTTACAATTCGAGCAACCTAAGTGGTCAGGTCAATGCTACTTTGGCACATGTGCATGACTTACAGTGATATTTTTCATTGTAGTAGAGATACATTGTTATAGGCAAGAGATGCAAAAATCCAGCAGTATTTGGAGTGCTTAACAGTCAGAATGGTCTTAATTTTTAAGGCAACTTTTTGAGGAAAGAGACCACACTGGGAGTAAAAGTAATAAAACCTCCCACAAAATCATTCATTAAAACAACAATTGAAATGTACATATTAAGTGACACAATTGACATACATCTGGGTATTTAAAATCTATTTATATTCTAGTGGGAAAAATGCTGGCTGCTGCTGCCTGGCCTGATGCAGATTAGAGTAACGGTGCCGCATCACTTAATGTTGTGTGGTAACTCTTATGTTCCATCTGAAAACATGTTAGAGATAAAAAAGAAATAATAACAGGAAAGAGAAATTACAGGGTATAATGCACAGAAGAGAGATGTTTTCAGCTGAGATTTGAAATCAGATTGAGAGTCAATGAGGTAGAGAGATAAAGAAAGGCTGTTCCAGATGGCAGGAGCTGCAGAGCAGAAGGCTGTCTTACCACCAATTAATTGAATGAAACCCACCCACCAGTTTCCCATCCTGACTCTTTTCCTGAACCATGTTAGGCTCAAACTTTGTGGTGTGAAACCACAAGAACTCGATGTGAAAAATTCCATGCACTTGGCACGCTGTGGTGAGAATGTCCATGTACAGATCCATCTCCAGCAAGGCCCTGCATTCAGACAAAACATTTCTCTCCCAAATGTCACAGTTCAGTCCAACAGATGATCCTACAGGAGCCTGTCCCTGCACAGTGGTGAACACCTCCATCCCCAGATTGCCTCACACATCTTGGGAGCTGCTGCTCATCCTCCAAAAGAGCAGACTCATACTATATAGGGTGGGTGCTGCTCTCTGGGCAGAGAGCACCATTCAGGGGGAGGATTTGGTGGGTGTGCTGTACTCCTGTACAGTATCTTTGTTGTGAGGCCACACCAGTGTCCATGGCACCTTGTTGTATGGCTAGTTCACTCTTTGACACAAGCAGAGGCACCCATCAGATGCAGAGTGCTAATACCAACATAAAGTAGCTCAGCACTCTGTCAGAGCCTAAAGGAAATTCCTCCCATCCAGGGCTGGCTACACACACATCAGACTAATATGCTTCTTCACAGAACTCCTGTACATCTGAAGTTTAATGCAACATAAAACGACCGCTGTGATAATTACCCTTGCACAGTGGAATTCACCAAAGCAAATGTAAATATTAATCACATGGTGTATATACTGTAACAAGAGAAAGCCTGCATCAAACAGTATTCCTAAGCATATCCCACCAAACAAGGATAAATCCTGGCCACTAAACCAACAGTTCCTCTAACAGCATCAACAATTCACCCTGAGGAGCACATTGCCCTGTGCTATGCAGCCCATCAGAACCAAGCTATTTCACAGAAGTTCAGGTTCAGAAGCCATGGTTGGCTCAGCCTGGTGCCTCTTTGTAGCCTGTTGCCTCTTTGGAGCTTTTACTGATCTTACAGCACAAGGGGGGGAGAAGCAGTTTTTCAGACATTTGGATTTCAAGCAGCACAGAGCTTTCGAGGTTAAAAGTAAAGCCTTCATTTTCATAGGTAAACCTACAGGTACCCCCTACAGGTCAGTGGTCAGTTTGCAGGAAGAAGCATCCCTGAACCATCAGAATATTGTGTTCTCCTTCAGCTTCAGTTTCTGGATAATTTCCCCTCTAAGTCTGGAAGACCTGATTTTTCAGTATCTGATTCTGAAGGAAGCATAATTTAAAAGTCTGTGTTTGTGTAAGCAATCAAAAACTTCTGGCTGGATGTGACAGGTATAAGCTGATGAAGTGATGTACTTCCTTACTTGATAACAGTTAAAAGTTCTGGGATGTATTTCCACTGAACAAGAAAAAATCAGCTATGCAATCAGCTAAATCCATGACCTTCAAGTTATTTTGGGATAAAACGAATAATGCATGAATGCCTCATCTCCCAAACATGGTAATTGTAGAATCACAATATTATTTGATTTTATTCCTTTGCATAATTCTACTAATCACAAATCTGAAAAACTAGATAGAAACTATTAAAGAAGTGATGACAAAAATGCCATGTTAGACTTCCATTTATTTTATCATTAAAAAGATTTACAGCCTGTTCTGATATCAGATTATAAAAATTAGGGCCCTCCATAAATTAAGAGGGCTTGCTCTTGCTGAGCTATAATAAGGGAGCTAATATGTCAGATTTGAAAGGTCTGAGAAGCAGAAAAACAAGCAATAATGAAAAGTGAGATCTTAAAAGCATGTAGAGATTTTAAAAGTGGACTTTTGTAGAATGCAATGAAATATTAGTAGGAAAAGGTAACTTGCCAAAATAACTACACTAATCCTCCTCTCATAATAGCCTTCATGGCAGAATCAGTAATAGCCTTTTTTTTCATTTAACAGGCTCTGATATAATGACATTGAATTCCATGCAAATATTCTACTTCTTTAGGAATAATTTATTGTAGCTTTACTGGAAAATTTTAGTTGGATCTTAAAAGGTTTTATGGCCTCAATTATAGCACTTTTACTCCTAATAATCAATATTGATTTTACCCTATCATTCTTTTTAAAGTTTCTGTTGGTTTACATAGAATCCAAACCTTGGATAAAGTTGTATTTCCATTCTAAAATCATATTGTTTTATGTAATTATTCCACCCCTTCAATAGTTTCTTCTGCTATATCACTAAAAATACAAACTGAATCTTGGTTTATTTGTTAGTAGGATAGCAAGTGTAGTGTAAGGCAGTGGGAGGGAGAGAGCTGATTGCCATGTGTTCATCCCTCCGTGGATTTGCCCTGTACCTGAGCCTGTTCCTCACCTGAAGTTGCTGTCTACACTCCTGTTGCAATGCCCCAGAGAGAAATCCCAGGGAACATCACACACTGACCCACGTGGAGCTCTAAGTACCCACCTCTCCTGGGAAACAGACCCTTTGGAATCAGCTCTGTGCATACAGGCAGATGTAAGGGACCTGTGTGTCCCAGCTGCTTCCCTGCTCAAGCAGGCTTTTCCAGCCTGTTACCATCTCCTGCAGTCCCTATCACTTCCATAGTGTTGGCACTACAGTGTGTGAAGTCTGAGACACAGACTCTGCCCTCTCTTCAGAAGTGCTGCCCCTACCCAGGCTTCTCCTGCGACAGAGAGCAATGAGGTCCTGTCACATGAGGTGTCCCAGCATTTGCTGCAGCTGGAAACTGTGGGAAGGCTGTGATTCAGGCAGCTGCCTCTTTTCAGTCCCATGGGGCATAACTTCCTTGTTCTCTCCATTGAGCAAAACAATAAGGAATAGAGGCACTTTGATTCGTTAGCCCCATGTTTTATTCAGCTTTTGACAGATAAAATCTGACTTTTTTCCCTGGAGGAGGGAATGGTTAAGTGATATCCTTGAAGGCTCTGTCTACAGTGGAAATATTTATTTATATTTTACTAGGAGTATCTCCATTTTCCACTCAAAGTATAAGGCTCATTTTGTCCTTACCTTTTCTGACATAATTAATTGGCAACTCACATATATGGACATAGTTTAAATATTGACTTGCTTTTTCAACAAAGAAGAATATGGAACAAACATGACAAGCATTCTATTAAAGGAATGGTATACATAAAATTTCTGTGACTGTTTTTATTGACATACACCTGCTTTGCAGGGGCTTCTACTGTGTCCTTCTGCTCCCTTACACTGGGTTTATTTCAGCATCTTTGAAAATGAAAAGATCCCCTTTTGTTTCAGAATTAGTATTTGACTGATGAAAAGAATGAACCCCAGGGGCTGTCTTTTCCAATCAGGCACTGTACAAGCACTTGAGCTGACTATGTTCTGCAGAACACTGAAAACATGGCATGCCCAGGAAATGTTTGCCATCACATTAGTGATGCTGTAATGGGCACCACAAATCACCTGGACATTAATAGAATGAAATCACTTACTGCCTCTGAGAGCAGCTTTATTCTCAGTTGGTGTCCTGAAAGCACCATGTGTGCAGTCTAGAGTTTCTATCACAAAGGAAAAAAAAAATTCAAATATCATAAAAGACCTGTTTTACTTGCTGCTTTTGGGGTTTATTTAAATATCCACTGATTGTTTCTGATGGCAATCCCTTAAGCACAACTAGTGTTGGGGAAAAAAAAATATAAAAAAAAAAATTAGTTGTCTTACAAACTTTTAGTGATCTCTGATTTTCCTAAAAGCTGTAGCAGACAGGACACACATGACTTCTAATGAGTGCCCTTGCTCTCACCTAACTGCAATAACGCATCAAACGTGGTTCTTTATCCTGTTATTGCTGGTTTGTAATTTGATCATCAGACAGATTTGAATTCTCCCCAAGCTGTTCCAACGTGTCTGTAACAGAAGCAGAGGTACCTACATGCACTTCCCATTTTGTTCAGAAAATAGAACAGCTTCAATGATCACAGCCCATGTGAAGCAGACAGCAGTGGTTAAATTAAATGTTGTGATCAAAGAAATGGGCTGTTAAAAATACCTGATTTCCTATTGGGGAAGACTTTTAATTGTGCTTCTGGTGCCTAGAAAACGTTGAACTTTTTATGAGATAATTCAGGTAACAGTCCATTAGAAAGTGTATTTGATTTAGCCTGAGGAAGTTTGGGAGAGGAGAGAGCCCTCCTGTGTGAGCAGCGGCTGCCCCCTGCCCTGCCAGGGCAGCAGAGCCAGCAGCACACTCCCCAACACACACAGCCTGCATGGCTGCACTCTGGAACACATCCAGGCCTGAGCTGCAGGCCTGAAACCCCACTCTGCTTTCCTTGCTACAGGAGCAGAATCCTCTGCAGCTAAACTCATGACACCTCAAGATGTCGTGACAGGACTGTCCATAAAAAAAAATAAAATTAAAATCTGGCATATCAGGGTTATCTTTCAGCTTTTAACTTATTTTCCCTTTGTATTACTAGAATGTTTGTTATACCACATTCAAGAAAGCATCTAGTTTCTTTAGTGCTATTCTAGCAATCAAACTGATAGCTGTAAACCAGATAAATAGGAGCTGTACACCGCTGTTTCTGCTGGCCCATTTTTCATTTTTTGAAATAAACCCCCCAGAGTCTTTTTGCAGAATAAATTGAAGATAAAAAAGTAATCTTTTGATATGGATAGTTTGAACATGTCAGATTTGTGAAGCATTTTCTTCAGCTAGCTTAGCACTCTGTCTTTTGAAAGACTTAAAAGGCAAAGCACATCTGTCAGAATTTTTAAGAGTTGTTGTGTAGGGCAAAATTAAGTGTCTCTATTAAAAGCAGAGAATCTAGAAAGTAGGTTCTACTCTACTTTTTAGTGCCAAGCAGCATTTCACTTTACAAGTCTACCTTTCTGAAATCAGTGAAATTACTTGGGAATGGGCAATTATACTCAGTATGAGGAAGCATGCCTAAATCTGGGCTTAGCTCTGCTGGGTTTGGCAGTGAAGCTGCCCTTACAATCTAGGATGCAGCAAATGCTTCTTGCTCTGTTCCTCTTTTTCCAAATAGGAGAGAAGAACAAAATAATCCTGCACAGAGCTGAGCAGCAGGTTCACTGGTAACTGGGGACCCATTTATTTTAACTAGTTATTTTGCTTCTTTAAGTTATACTCTGAGAAGTTTTGGCTGAGACAGTAGCAGTAAGAAAATCTGGTTTCCTTTCTCATCCCTAATTCCTCTGCAAAGCTAATGACTGAATATATTTTTTTCAATATGGTTCTAAGCAAAATATCAAGTTAAAGCATTTGTACACACAGTTTGTACACACTTTGAATTCATGGTAAGCTACAGAAACTTAATTACTTTCTGCTATTGGAAAGTTGGTCATATCTGGATCTGAAATAATAGAACTGAGATTGTTAAAGTTAATAATTCTCAGTATTGTATGAGATTTTTATTTGCCATGTAGGTCTTCAACAGTTCAGACAAATATGTGGCATCATTTCACTGCTGATGAGCTGATCATCCTCTTCCTGTCTGTACAGCCACTAACTCATGAACAGCTTCAGGCAAGTGAGTCCTTTCTCAGCCTTGTCTGTGGTTATAGTTGAAATGATTTTACACAGAAAAATGATAAAATTAGTGCAGGTATATGTGCCCTCCATCAAGACTCTGCTATTCAGCTGCTGTGAATCAGGGGTAATGCCATCAGTGTGATAGAAAGCACCAAGCAGAACAGGGCTCTGACTAGAGCTTTTAAAAGCCCTAGTTAATAACATGGACAGTAAGCATGATCAATTCTGCTCTGTGGTGTAACAATGACCTCACAAGAAATAAAGAAGGCTACTAGTCAAAGAAAAAAAGAAAGAGTAGGATTCCTGATCTTTCTGAAATTTATACCAAGGACCTACCACCAATGACTTCTGATACTCATCTGCATGTATAGATTTAGACTCCTACATTGTTCCAGTAAAGAAGGAGGAAACACCAGAATCAGAGACCTGTACCTGCTGATAATCTGTAACACTATGGAGTGGATGTAGTCAAACTGTCACACCATAAGAAAACCAAAGTTAGATTGAAATTATAAATTATAAATGGCCAGCCTGTATTTGAAGCTTGTGTGTAGGAACATCCCCACTGCCATTTGGTTAGAGCTGAACACTTCAGGTAAGACATGGGATAATGGATGGAATTAGGAAGAATCAGGATTTTTGCTTCCAGCTTCACCCCATCTGTAGGAAGTTGATATGGCAATGGAAGATGACTGATTTAGTAGGAAAAGAAGGTCCTAGAGAAAGGGAAAGAAATCTGGATACTGGTTTTGGGTGAAGGTAGTTGAAAAAGGCTTTAGCTGTGGCCTGTATATCCCCATATAAAGACATTTGTGCAAAAATAAATGGAACTATAAGAGAAATTACCCTGCATCTTATCGAGCCTTGTAAAAATGTTTCTACCTCAACTGGATGAAAGCCATCATCTTCAGCTTCATTTTCTCTCTGAACATCAGATTGAGGGTTTGTGAGGCAATGTCCTGTGAAAGGAATTTCCCTTCACTCAAAAAAATCAGCTAAAATGTCTCTTGAAAAATATATTGAGTGAAAGCAGTAATGATTTTCATTTGCTGATGTTCACCCAGTAAAGAAAGGAAGCGGCACCCTTCCTCTCAAAGGAAATGAACTCTGTTCTCAGTATGGGGGGGTATTGGGAAAGCTAATTACTTTTTCCATGCCAGGAGAGAAATGACATGTGGCTAGAAAGAAATGTGAATTCTGGTGACCCTGCAACCTCTGCAGAAACATGACCTTGTCCTGTTATGAACTGCTCTGTGGTGGGGCGCATGCACAGTCCAGGGGGCACGGGCTCAGAGGCAGAAAGAGAGAAGTACAGCTCAGGAACTGAGAAAACGAGTACAGGGGAAGGGATGTGACATGAAGTAGTCTATGTCACCTTAAGGCCATGCTTCCTTGAGCGAAAAAGTCACTAACTGAGCCTGAAATGAATTTGATTTTTGTGAAGTTTGGTTGGGGCTAAACTATTGTAAAATATCCTTTTCCAAAGTGGTACTTAAAACAAATTGTACAATAAAAACGTAAAAAGCACAGTTGTTCTTGTTCCTTTGGCTCTGAAACATTATTTCCATCTTTTAACCACCTTTGAGAACCTTCTGGTTCCCTATCACTGGCAACTGTCATTTGTAAATTGATTTTTCCCCCTGATGCTTGGCTTTTTGTTTCAGCTCCAGCCATCTCCAACTGGCCCCAATGGCACTTTTGTACTGACAGGCCTGGGAACAGAGCTCTCAATGCCCCACTCTCCACCCAGTGCTCTCAGAGTGATGCCTCACCCTGTTCCTACACTGCTGGCACCGCTGGCACACCGGTGCTCCTGCAGGGATTGGAATGGAGTGCAGCTTCCCGTGAGCAGAAGCCACTTGGAGATACAGACAAGGATGTTTCTTAATAAGCTCTTGAGGACTGGTGCTCTTTTTAGCTTAGGTGTCTTCCAGCAACATTTTTTTCTCCCCAGTATAACAAAGATATTTTTACAGTCAGACCCTTCTCAACCCTCACAGTGATAAAAAGGCAGTTTAGTTGGGATTATCTGCTGTTTGTTAGATTGCTGCATTTTACATCTTAAGAGGAGGTGTCAACACAGGAAGAAAGATTTACACAATAATTAAACAAATATGTAGAAAATGTACTTAAACTTCTGTTTAAATACAAAAAATACAGAAAAAAAGCATCTGAAATACAAAACAAAATGGTAGCTCCAGAGAGAAAGACATGGAGAGGAGAAAACACAGAAGGTAAAAGATAATTTTAAGAATAAAATCACTATTTTATAGAAAAACACTAGTAATTCATGAAAATATTTATAAACATTATCTATTTTGCATTAAAAAGCACTGCAGGAATTTTCATGCCAACTACTGTATAGTGAATGCATTGCAAGCCCTTGGATGATTTATATGCTTCCAGTATTCTGTTTGATTTTCAAGATTCTTGTTTCACATGCTTAAGAATCAGACATTGCAGTCATGTCCTCTATCAAACTATCCTTATACTCTGTAAAAGGTCAGGAAGTGAATAATTTTTAAAATTAGTAAACAGAAAAAAATTTTAACTTTATCATAAATAGCCTCAGCTTGCATGAAAACAAAATTAAAGCTTTTAAATTTATTCCATGTCTTCTAGTCCTCATTATTGCAAATGTATTTGACTTCATTACCCAAAACACAGAAAAGTATTTTCTTCTAGAATGAGTAATGTTTCTTTTCCAGATATAAAGATATAAAACTCCCTTGCTTATCTCTGTTACAAAGAGGGTTAAAAGCAAAGCTGCTTGCTGAAGTTGCTGTATCAAGCAACACAGAAGATTCACTCCTCATATGATTAGCTCTGAAAAAATCTGCTCTCAGATTGATCTTAGAGGCAATAACTCTTGTCTTCCCTTCCTTCCCTCTCTGAGCTTCAACCAAGCACCTGTCGAGGGTCAAACATCTGTCCTGTTGATCAAAGACTTCCTTGAGTTTTACGTATTGAAATATATACTCTTGCACTCCTATGTATGCCCTATGTATTACATTGATGAACTTGACTCCAGGTTTAAAGTTACACATAATATCTTGCTAAACTAAGGTCTGAAAAAAACCTAACTAACGAACAAAATCTGGAATAAAAATCTCTTTGTTTGTTCCTGTGTTATGGGATAGCTATATTAATTGTGTGTGCTTGTTTTTAAAAGAGCATTAAAGTGTCCATGATGAATTGCACAAAAAGCCGAAGTTTAATTAACAAAACTAGAAACACAATTGATAGACCTGTTTGGAAATGGCCATTCAATGATCCAAACCTGTAAGACTGAGATAAATTACTTGTGGAAACATTTTCCTCTTGGAAAATCACAGATGAGACTAAATGAGATGTTTTATATATATAGTAGCAAACAGTCATAGGTACATTTCATTTTGAAAGTCCCATCTGTCTTGCAGCCCAAACAGTTTTTGACACCACAGAATGATTGCTGCATTTCACATTATATGAAAAGGTAGTAAGAGCTGATATATGCCAGGGTTCTAAACATCAGAGCTCCATTTTACTACACCAAGCATTTATTCTAAGGAACTAGGTTAAAAAAAAAGAAAAAAAAAAAGAAAGAAAAGCTAGATTAATAATTTATAGTCATTCCCCTAAAAGATATGATCAAGATTTGATTTCAAGACTCTGAGTTTCAAGACTCCTAGAAGGATCAACTGATCCATAAATTCAAGCAGTTGCTTTTTTGTTCATAGAAAAGTAAACAGAATGCATGCATGGGATTTATCATTTCATCACATTTTAATTGACTATAAAGCTACAAATATGAAGGGAACTCCGCCTGGGTACTTGTTGGAGCCTGATTCAGCATGCATCCTAAAGCTAACTGTGTGTGGCAATCCACAGTCTGTAAGGTTTGAATTAATAATCTAATGTTAAGTAACACCATCAAAGAAAAGAGTTAATTGTTCTCCTATTTGGAGTATGACAGTGAGATGCCACAGGAGCTCAAAGTGATTGTTACCATCATTGGAAAGATAAGTGTGGACTTGACCCAGGATTAAACAGGGATTAGTGTGCTGTCTTATTCTTTAATAAGGAGCTACCAGCAGTATGCTCAGTCACAGCTACAATTGCCTTCCCTATCAAAGCACCAATAATGACTTTATCTACAGTATAAACACAGAGTTATTTCTGAGATTCAGGTTATGTCTCTGAGCAGACACTGATTGGACCCTCTGCATTCTGCAGCAGACAGAAGCACATTAGCTACAATTTCCCCCAAAGGATCGCTTACATGACCCTGAAAGGCAAACAGAAGACATATTTTTCCTTTAAATGATTCATAAAATTCCACTACAGATGATTTTAGTCCATTGCATCCACATAGGAAAGAATTTTCTACTGGATATGGAAAATGGTTGTGTATCAGACAAAATAATCACATTTTCTTTGTAAAAATGGGTATCTCTCAAATGATTGCATGGTTTCAAAAGACTCCAAGATGCAGCATGAGGAGTAATTTCTGCTACTGGTCAGCCTGCTGCAGGACTAAAGTCAAGGTCTCACTACCCTTCTGCCCTTCTATGGCTTTCTAGGCTTCAGTTTGCCTCAGTATCATCAGTATTCCCAAGTACCAGTATTACCAAGGACTGCTGACAAAATGACAATTGTTTGCTCCTTTTGGTCCCCATGCTGGCAATTGAGGGAACTGATCAAAGCAGTTTGGACTGGAGGGTACAATTACCTGGGTCTTTTTGGAGTTCTGAAATGCTGTTTCTAGTGGTTGTTGAAACAACAGTTTTCCTTTGAAATTGTTGCTTGCAGGTGCTAAGGAAAACTAACAAAACAGATCTGCCTCCTTAGCATTCTGACTTTACAACAATGTCATGGAAGGGCTTCAATCTTCACAGACAAACAGAATAGATAAAGATGAATTTTCATATTTCATGTAATCCAAACCAATGTAATCTGCTACCGCTCAGCATGTCGTGGTAGAATGTAACACAGCAAGTTATAAAGGAAGGCAGATACAACATCAGTTTTTCACATTCCTAATGAACAGTGTGAATTCGTTGCCTTCAGAATAACAGATGATTTAATTGAATCTGTATAATCTAATGCAATCAATCTCATTTAACTAAATGTCACACAGCCCTTTTTACCAAGAGGCAGTTTATGTACACACACGAAGGAGCAGAACTAATTTCTGAAGCCTTTACTAATGTGAGATCAGTTTTTATGAGTTGCCCAGAAAAAGCATGCACATCTATTTTGTTTTTAACTTAACTGCTAAAAACACTTCCTTCAAGAAACATTCAAAAGGTTATGGTCTAGCAGCAAAACTCCAAGGAATTATGGTCTGTTCAGCCAAGAGGAGAGGAGACTGAATGCAGACCTCATTGCAGTCAACAACTTCCTCGTGAGGTGAAAAAGAGGGGCAGACACTGATGTCATCTCTGTGGTGACTAGTGGCAGGACCTGAGGGAACAGCCTGAAGTTGTGTCAGGGAAGGTTTAGGTTGGATATTACAGAAAGGTTCTTCACCCAGAGGGTGGTGGGGCTCTGGACCAGCCTCCCCAGGGAAGTGGTCACAGCACCAAGCCTGACAGAGCTCAGGCAGCATTTGGACAATGCTCTCAGGCGCGTGGTGTGACTCTCTTGGGGATGGTGCTGTGTGGGGTTAAGCATTAGACTTGATGATCCTTATGGGTCTCTTCTAACTCAACATAAAAACAACCAAAAGAAAAAAAGCAAACCCTTTTATTCACTATACTCCACCTGAGTTTCAAGCAAAGCAAAAGGTAGGACAGAATATACTTCAAAGGCACTTTCCCCCCCACAATGAGTAAATTTTCATTTTCCAGGGGCCAAGCAGCTTTTAGTTCTGGTATATAGATACATTTTCTGTCAGCTATTTCATCTTGCAACACTCTATGGGAGGTTATGAGTATGGCCAATCATTCAGTACTGGCAGGTCAAATCCAGCTGGTTTCCCGACCAGCTCTCACATCAGCAGTGTTTGCAGTGTCTCCTTTCTGTTGAGAAGTGCAGGGCCTGGAGAGCAGCCCCTCCCCTGGCCCTTGTCCTGGGGCTCCAGCCTGCTCAGCTGCCAGCAATGCCCACACTATTGCTAAACCTTTGTCAAATGACACATGGCAGGATATTGTGTTGAGGGCTCAGTCCAGGCACACACAGCTTTGTGGCCAAAGCTCTCTTGTGCCCTTCACAGGGACAAGCAACCGTTTGATACTGCCATGAAGTGATGGGCCCTGCAATTTTTTCCTTTGCTGTGCCACATTTATTATAAGATGCCAGTGGCTGAGTGTTTCGCAAAGCAAAAACCTAGCTAATGATGCTTTTGTTGTCTTTGGTTATCCTGCAAAACCAACAAAAGGAGTGTTTCTTTGTTGTATTTTCCCGCAAAGTAGCATTTGCAGGATGGTAAAACTTGAATTTATTTACCTGTGTTAGTGCACCCAAAGAATTCCATTGAATCATGATAGTTTTAATAGTAATACAGTTTTAACTGGAAATTATTTCTATCAGAAAGATGTGAAGTAAAGGAAAATCCTTCAAAAAGAAGTGCCTCACAGGCTTAAATTTCTGGTTTCAAGAGCTAGATAGAATGAAATATTTGAAGGCACATAAATTAATTTTGTTTTAAATATATAAAACCTACATTTATGTAGCCTAAAATGCAGTAAAGTGCATAAGTATGTTTTCAAAAGAGATCTTGGAACCTAAATCTCATTATGGGAGGGAGTCGCTTTTGAAAATAAAACACAAGATCACTAAATCACTCTGTCATTTTGAAAATAAATATGACATTGTAAGTGACCCCAGTGGCCTTAAAGCTCAGCCTAGATAATTATACCAATAGTTGCATTTTAAAATTCTCCCTAATTAATTGTCATTTTGTGTCAATGCATAAGGAAGAACAAAACTCACAAAAATAATCTTTTCTGACCTATACCTTACTTAAAAGTTCTTTCATTTCCCAACCCCTACTTACCTTTTGAAATTTAACAGGCTCAGAGACCAAGAAAGTAGTGGAATAAGTGATCAAAAGATGCTGATTTACGATCTAAAGCATTTGAACATTTTTAAGACCTTCAAGAGTACAATTTAACGCGTCCCCAGGTGACTTTAGTTTACACAGCCAACCCTTACAGCACAGATAATCTAGGCAGACGTTGTCTTTGGCAGCATTACAGGACTGCATTTCACAAAACTGGCCTGTTTGTTAACTGGTTTTCACTGTTTCAGACAGCCACTCATGCATTATTTATGGCATCAGGCATTGCGATATGTTTTCTTTCACCTTCTATTTGATTACAGAAATGTAATTGTGGCTAGCAGAAAAGCAATGGAAGTACTGCAAATATAGATTCAGTTCTCCTTTGTGTCTCTTATCTTTTTTTCATGGTGCATAGGAATATTTGGTTTTGGGGCTTGCTTGGGTTTCTTTTTGACCTGATTCACTATTAAAAGTATAAGCATACAATATTTGATTCTCTGAAAGAGCTTCTGAAACTCTGAATGGTAACTAACTAACTGAACAGGCTATTAATCTCTGGAATGCTGAAATCCAGAATGCTTGCCCTGCAAACATCCCCTTATTTGCAGTTCACAGGTTAGGTTACCTGAATAAAACATCTGGGATCCACTTATTTTTTTTACAGTCATTTATACTCCCTCCTGCTCCCATGCCTGGCACTGCCATTAAAAGCCAAAAAATATACATGAAAGAAAAGATGCTGGCATTAATCTGAGAAACACATAAGCACTATTAAGACAAACAGAAGGAGCACTTTAACAGGCTATCAGCAGAATGACTTATCCATTTTTATCTACTTAGCCATTTTTTGATGGTAAACTGCATGAGGGAGTGTGTATGTGTGTGAAAACTGAGTAAATTTGGGTTGATTCATCACTTGTCCTACTTTGAAGATCAATCAGTTAATAATTTCATTGACCTGGAGGATCATTTGGAGCAATATATTTAATTCAGTCATGCATTTAGTTTAATTAAGGTTTGAAGTTACAGTGCTCTGCTGGCAAAAATATATTAAATCTGTTTTCTTTCTGCTCTTCATTCACCACGTGAACTTCCTCTAGTGCGTATAATTCATAAACGATCTTTTATTTTAATTTGTCTAATTTGTCCACTTCTGTGAAATTCTGCACCTTTCTTTGGAATAAAAACCACCTGAAAATCTTTTTGCATCATTTGATGAATGTGCTGGAAATGTTAGGCCTCTTGGACACTTCAGCAAACCAACAAAAAACATCAATATGTCCTTCAACTGCTCTTGAAATTGAGAGTAACAAGTTTATGTTCAATGAATACACACGGCACTCCAGAAGCTGTCAGAGCTGAATTTAGTCCCACAGATGATGTTAGAACATTTGGAGATGCTTTGCTTTATTGTTTTCCCAGCAGCTATCTCTTTCTTTCCTTGTGCAACTGACTCTCATGTTTCAAACCCTGCAAGTTTGCCACAGGGTGACAGTTGTGTCCATCTTGTGCACTGCGCTAAGTGTCTGCAGTGACCCTTAACCTGGCCTAAGAGCCTCTCTGGTGTGTGCCTGTGCCAGCCTCCACAAGCACCAGAAAAGCTGGATTTATACCATGTTTCCCTGACTGTGGCTATCAAAGGTTCATCATCACCTTTATGAGACATACCTTAATTAAATGGGACAGCACATTTAGATTTTCCTCTGCTTTTGGTTTCTATGTAAGTGGCCAGCCTCTTCTTTTGGGTAAGCTGCTTGGCTTGAGGATCCAAAAAGGCTCCTGTCATCCATGAATAGTTTTTACTACTTATGCTAGGGTCATTTCAACCTCTGAATTGCATTTTGTTAAGTAATATGTTTTCAGAACAGTGAATAGCTGGGATGCATATAAGTTCCCTGTTTTCAAGAAGATCAGCTACCTGCAAAAGCAGGAGTGTTCAGGAGGCAGAGTTAGTTGGACAGCCATTTCACTCATGTTTTTCCTCAGTGTATTGACTTAAAAATCTAGTCACTAGATCTGTTTTATTAAGATACAATTACCCATCTGGGACTTACAGCCAGAGGATTTGGGAATTCATTTGCTCTGAATTAAGGTTTTACTTCAGCAGCTATGGTTTCAACCAGCAAATTGGTTAATGGCTCTGTAGGCAGACCCAGGTCTCCGACAAGGCCCAATACACATATCCATCATTCATGTGCTGTGATTGAAAACATTTTTTGTTTTGGCAGTATGAAACACAGCACACATGATTTGATTATGCTACTCAGCCTACTCTCATTCTTTTCTATATTTTACTCAAAGAGGCTGTTCTACCAGTCTTGTCTTCTCAGCTCTTGTGAGGGTGGCAGCATAAGGGACTGGTCACATGTAATTTTGGATGCCCGTATAATGAAGCCTGCCATCACTTTTATTCTTCACTTCGATTTTATTAGGTACACGAGGAAATCTTCATCATAATCAGCCCCATTGTATTACATAATGACATTCCTATTGTTTTCAGGGTGTTACCTGAGAAATCTCAGGAAATTAATTGCCAGCTGGAGAAAACAGTTGCAAAATAACTTCACCCAAATGTGTCTTTGTTGTTCATTGCTAAGGTATAAATTTTACCAAAGAACAGACACATCCGATACCGGTATTTTGGTTTCAGAAGGATGAAGTTGAAGAGACACAGGTCTGCTTTGAGAGCATATCCTTGAAAAGTCCATTTGCTGTTTGAAAATTATTTGCCCCAGCTTGGAGAAGGCCTGGGCAGCACATAATTCATGCTCTGGCTGTCACGGCACACAGGGAACATGACTTTCTCTGTGATTATTAACTTTCCCCTTCACTCTTGTATTTGTATTTTTATTTTACTTGGCTGAAAAATGATCAGAGGACAGAGACCATGATTGAATAGTGTTTTACTGTGTGTGGATGCACAGGTAAAAGATATGCAGGGGTTTTTTTCCCTTTGTAAACTGTGCAAACCCACACTTTCCAATTTTGCAGTCTGCTTTATGAAAAACTATACCGGGTCTGCATAAATTCTGTCCATGAATATCTGAAAAAGCACCAAATATATTACTTTACTAGCTTTTCCCCTTTTCACCTTAGTCTTGTTTTTTCTATTTCTATGATGTTTTACCTTCTACTTGAGCTTCCCTCTTTACAGAAAAAAAGCTTCTTCCTTTATGTTTTGCCACATGCTCTTCAAATAAGCCTCCTACTGTCCAATAGCATAAAGATACTTGAAATAAAAAGATGTGTCTGGAGCACCTGGAGGACCACAGGCCTGTCCCCCAGCCGTGGCACTCTGGGGCAGAGAGCCCCTCTCACCCAGGGAATAAATACAATGTCATTGTTCTCTATTTAATGACCTCACATCTTCTTACTTTGTCTCACTTTGAGTTTGTTCTTGTTAAGGGCCTGATCCATCAAAGCACTTAACCTCATGGTTGTGGGCTGTAAACCCACCAGGGTAAGTACCTTGACTTTTTATAACCCTGTAAAGTGCGTAAAGTGTGTACCTGTGGCTCTATAAAAGATGGGTTCAAATGATGTCTGTGATAAGAGCCAACCTTTTCTGTTCAGCACTTCTCCTCTGCAACACAAGAAGTTTCTGCAGTTCGTGTTGCATATATTTCAAACAAGGCTGGTTTTGACAAATTGACTGTTTCTTTTTTAGTTCTGTCTTTTTTGCACTTGTCTAAAAGAGCAACTACACCTAATAAATTTTCAAGACATTCTTGTTTATCTGTATTCCTCAGAAAACTGCTCAGATTCTGTTAGACACCCTGAAGGATTACCTAATACTTAAAAATTTTCAGTTCAGCTTTTAAAAACACTTAAACCAAATAAGAAAACAGGACTATCATAGCAGGCTTTTCCTGCAGACACCACCAAGGGTAAATTTTAAGTTAAATCCTGTTCTGAGAACTGAATTTGGTCCAGTGAAAAAATTTAATTTCTGTAAGCACTGAAAATAAAAAGTAATTAAACCTCTGCATATACCTTGTGTACTATAAATACATTAATAAAATAGGCAAAGGAAATCAACTCCTAAATTATTTGCAGTAGTAAAATGCTGAATATTGAAACACAGTTTAATTTATTAATTTATAATTTTTATCAGGCTAAAATAGGCCTCTAGGAGCAATTTAGGCATAACAATAATGCAATGGTTCAGTGTAGTCAGCAGTTAGATACACAGCTGGTTCAGCGCCCACTGAGAGTCAAGCTCAACTTTCAAGAAACTGAGGTATCTCTAAGTTAGGATATATAAAGTGTAAACCTCCAACTCCAAAATGAATTTAGTCTATCTGATTTGGATGTACTTTAGAGAAAACAGGTTAAGCCCAAGGCAAAATATAAAAAATAGATGTCATATACTAATAGCAGAGACAAGTGGAAATCATTTAGCCTATGCATTAGATTATACATCTGCAAAAGCAAGATTGGTAGGCATTTCAAAGCTGAGTCTTTTAGAGGGAGGTTTTTGCTGAGCATTTCTTTATATGAAAAAGTATTCTCCATTCATCTCCTGTACAGGACAGCTGACACTCCTCACAATCATCACTTAGGTGATGCCAGTCTACTACAGAAATTCCCAAACTGTAGTGCAGTCCCAGTCTGCTGGGAAATTCAGTGACCTTTCTCAGCTCTTGTCTTCAACTACAAGAAGCATGCATGGCTGAGGAAAATGCCTGAAACATTGTGCATTAGTCCAACATTCTGCTGCTTTTCCCATCTCAAAGCTCTTGAAGCAGTACTTCTTTTCTGGAGCAGCACTTGAAACTACAGAGTGGAGTGACCTGCTCCTGTTATACTCAAAGGCCAATCATCTTTTAGAAGACTTCCAATGTCAATGCAAGGGAAAAGGGAGTGGATCAGATATCTTCATAATCTTAGAAAAGCTGTAGCTTGAGATGGTACAAGTGACCAGTTTGGGAGTGTTTCCTCCAGAAACAGGGTCACAAGATAGTGAAGGGGACCTCAGGAGGTCTCTAGCACAAACTTCTCAAAGCAGGATGAGCTCTGAGGTCAGACCAAATTACTCAGGGCTGGTTTTGAAAGCTCTGTGGATGGAGCCCACACAGGGTCTGCCCAGCCTCTCCACTGCTTGACTGTCCTGATGCCATGTGATTCCAGAGCACTGTAGAGAAAAGGACTAGGCAAAAAGTCCAATTTCCCAAACTGCTTCCAAACCACACCAAGAAAAGGCCAGGTCTGGCTGCTCCACAGCCTGTATTTTATTTCCATGGAAGAAGGGGAAGATCTGCTCAGATTGGGAATAAAACACTAAACTACGGCTTTCAGTAGAGGCTGTCTCAACACTTAAACAAACTGTCTTTCTGACTGCAAATTAATATTGAGCATTTCTTTTTAACCAGGAGAGACAGAAAGAGTTGTTTCCAATTGACTTTCAGTTCTAAGGTCACCACTTGAGAGTTGAAGCACAAAGGCCTTAATTTAATCTGATCTAAAAAGCATCTGCTTCCAGTGAAGAAAGCAGAGCAGTTTCCTGGACATGAGGTGAACTCCTGCAGAATCTGCTGAGGGGCATCCCATTTCATGGGTGGAACATGTGTTGTGGACATGGCTCCTGTGTCCTTCTCAGGGAAACAGTTACAATATAAATGTGTGCAGGTTTTAGATGGGATAAGGTTACTTCACAGTAGCTGCTGTGGGGCTGTGTTTGCATTTGTGCTGAAAAAGGTGATGATAACACAGGGATGTTTTAGTCACTGCTGAGCAGGGCTTACACAGAGTCAAGGCCTTTTTGACTTCTCACCCCACCCCACCCCATCCCAGTAGGTTGGAGGTGCACAAGAAGCTGGGGACACGGCCAGGACACTGGAGCACAGCTGACCCAAGGGATATCCCAGAGCACATGGTGTCATGCTTGTCATGTTTCTTATAAACAAATATTTTAAAGATTCATTCTTTCAAAAAATGTTTTAATTCAAGTTTTATTAACCTGTTTTCTATCTTATGCTGCCTACCAGTCAGCTGTCTTTCTACTACAGGTTTATTACTCATGGCCCAAAGACAGAAAAATTGAATACTAAATGGCATTAAATACTAAGCCATATTAAACTCATTCTAAACCAAAAATCTCATAAAATATGTTATTTCCTCATGGAAAAGAAACCATTAAATTGACTTCTGACATGTTGTAAGATGTCAATAAGTTATTTACTAATCTAAATACCCATTGCACACAAGAGAGACTTGTTTATTTTGAGAGGTTCCAAAATTTATTTTTCAACAAGAAATATAATAAAGCCTGAGAAGGGCAATCAAGAAATCTGTGAAACCCTGTTTCACTGTTTCCATAGTAACCTCCTTACTAAGATAGTAGCCTTGGTTAGGAACAATCCTATAAGCAAATATATTGTAAAAATTTCTCTGTCATAATGAATTCACTCTCATAGTTTGGCTTTTTGAGTTGCTTTTACAAATATCTTGTCCTTTTATTAGTTTCCTTGTTAGCTTTAAGAGGCAAAATCTGAAACAAAATGTAGCAACATACCCTATTCATTGCTCTCAGCATTTTAAAAGGCATGTTTCAGGTACCGTACATTTAATTATGATTTAGCTATGTTGGCAGGGAAAATAAGGAAAACCAAAATCAAATAGTAAAGGAATTGACCTGTGCATTTGCCCAGAAAATGACCAAAACCTTTTCAAGAGTATTAAATCCAAAATTCTAAGAATTAACACTAGCTGCAGAATTCCTTGCCCAGCTCCTGGCTCCTAGCAGATCCACACTTCTCAGTTTTTCTAAAGGCTGCATCTAAGAAAAGACAGAACCACATTTGCTTTGGTTCTGCACAACCATAGAGAGAGGGAGCTGGGCACTGCGGGGACACGGGGGCAGCCCAGCCCCGGGGGCAGCCCAGCCCCGGGCACCTGCCCAGGCGGAGGCTGGGCTGTGGGCTGGCAGAAGGGCTCTGTGGCACTGCTGGGGCAGGGGCTGCTGGCCCTGAGGGGCTGGCATGGGGACCTGGGCCATGGGCCAGGCAGGGCAGATAGACCCAGCAGGGTCCTCATGGCCCTGACACACTATGGGTTTTGGGAAAAAAGCTTTGAACCCTTAACTGAAGGGGGGAAAAGCTTTACCCTTGGAATATTTTGCCCCATCTAGAACTAAGAAACATCAGAAAGAATAAATCAAGATGATATTTTTATGGTCAGTAATATAGTCCTGCAGCATCTGAGTGCATTGGGGTAGGTACCAGGCAAACATGGAATGACAGAATGCCCTTGCTTGAACGGCTCATCCATTTAAGGCCCCAGTTCTGCAAAAAATGCACATCCTTAACTTTAGTATCCTGAAGCAAGGATGTGATTAAATGCTGGAAGTTGTTTTTTTTTTTTTCTTTTTTTCTTGAGGAATTCAGAAATGGACAATGTACAAATGTCATTTCACTGGAGACAAGATAGCTAGTGGCTATGATATCAGGTACAATCCTTTTTAAAGTTAATAGTAATTATTTCTAATGTGTTTTATTGACTTCTAATAATCTCTGAGGGGATTAATAGCTTAGAAGGTATGTATGTGTTGATGACAGAAAGCAGAATGAAGCCTACTGATTTATTGCAACTCTTCATTAAGTTTAAAAGCATTCCACTGTGATGAAGACATCAACCATAGGCTGTGGTATTTTCACACTGCAAAGAAATAGTTAAGAGCAGGAAGACAAAAAAAGAAAGCAAACAATGTTTTAACTTGAATTCAAGCCAGATTTCACATAAACAAGACCCTATTCAAACCTAACAAAGCAAAACATGTTAAAAATATCCAGCAGTTTCCCCTGTTTGAAGGTATAGACGAAACATACCTGCTTATGTGTGTGCTAAAAATCTTACTTGGTAAGGTCATAGCAGATTACTATATTGCATAAAGATAAGCACGGAACTGAGCTTCCTGTAAATACTCAAATCTGGATTCTCATTCTCTATTACAATGATACATTTCTGTTAATTCTTGTGGAATTAGATTTAACCCATCATTTTATGAGACAGAAAAAGAAGGACCTTTTCATATGTGTTTCCTTTATAAAATTGTGGTTTAATTCTTAAATTAAAAAGATAAGTTAAATCTCAAAGAATATGAAGAAATAATGTGAAATTTTAGTTTATATAATTGCTATGCTAAGGTTTCATTTGGAACTTGGATTGAATGAATTGAAAGAAGAGAGTTCCATACTACAGCCGTAGGTTTTGGACACAGGCAGCACAGAATTAAAACAAAAAACTAACCACTCTTTACCTAGCCAAATGGAGGTAATGTCAACTTCTAATTCAAAAGGTAAATTCCTCTTAACTCCAATGGGATCAAGATTTTATCTTGGGTTCCTAATTATTTCCTGGTGAGTTTTATACATGTGAATATTACCAGCAAAAGTCAGGTCATTAACACAAGCAACACAGCATTGAAAGACACTGAACGCATGCTTGTTTCCCAAACGAACGTGGCCCTGCAGCCTGTGCGTGTACGTGTCCCCATGTAAGAGAGCTGAAATCCTTCATAAGCATTATCATCAGTCATCTCCCTCAGAGGAAAATGAGCACAGTATGTCATTATGTCTAGGACTATCACAGTTTGGCTACTAATGGGCATTGGGCCAAACTCTGGGGAAAAAAAAGTAATATTTATTTTGGAAGTCTCTCAAAACAGAGGCTTTCTCTTTTGCAGTACTTAGCACACTGTCAGCACATAGAAATAGAAAGGAATAATTCAATTTCTGATATTCAGTTTTGGCAAAATGACCTGAATACTTCTCTGAAGAGGACTGATTACACATCTGCATCTCTCCTGACTTAAAGCCTGGACCACTCCTGCCCTGCCCTCAGCTTTTGATAATACATCATCTTCACTGGGTGTTCTTGCTCCACAGACTTTCCCTCCAAAGTAAGGAATTGCATTTGCAGAATCCTCAATTACAAATGCTGCCTTTCACTCATTTGGAACCTTTACTTGCATAAATGCAATATCTTCATTAAACTCACCGTTAAGTTATCATATTACTTAAAATTCTCCACAAGGATCAGAGAGAAAGATTTAGGAGTGCTTGGGTTCTCTAGACAGGACATCGTTAATGCTTTGGTAGCAGCATGGTGACATTTCCTGGACTGATTGATCTCTTAATCCTGGTTTTTGTGCTCCATAGTCTGTAATTTCTTAATTGGATCTCCTTGGGGCTTATAGAAATGTGTTTTTAAATATATCAGGAGTGCTGAAACACATAAGCCCAGTTTATTTAGACATAACTATCCTGAGAGTATGCTGGACCTCATCCACACATCCTGCTCCTGACCACCCAACAGCCATCTCCATCTCCAGGCACACCTTGCCCACAGCAGCCCCATTCAGACAGGGAGCCCGCCATGCCTCCTCCACTTGGTCACCATAATGCTTCCAAGGCAATCTCAGCACATCTAAGGGGCAGAACTCAGCTTGATGACTGGACTCAGAGTGTACTATTAAAGTAATCACATTTGTTGTCCAGGAACCTTAATATTTGTGAGAACAGTTCTCATAATTTCTTCCTAGCCGCAGATGATATGACTTCAGTGTTGCTGTCTGAATATGCATTTTCACTTCCTTTCAAACTTTGTCAAGGCATGCATTTCAACAATATTTCTACTTCTGAATTCTGTTTACAGTCAGGTCTAATAGAACCTCTTATTTCCAGATATGAGTTCAGAGGAGAAACTTTTTCTGACTATTTTTTTTATTCTTAGGTCACCCTTAGATGAACAATTACCGTTAGAGTTACTTTGTGCCCTATCAATGCAGATATATACTGACTGAGGTTTTTAGAATCATAATAAAATACTTGTAATATAGCAGTACAATCCCAGATTTTATCTACAGGCTGTGCATCAAAATAGACATGAAATTCCTCCCTGTGTCTCATAACGTTCCCTTGGAAAATACTAGATCACAAAAACGTATTCCCAGTAGAGCCATCTTCCAATTTTTCTGCTGCTGTAGATGCTGTCTCAGTCATTCTGTTGCTGCTGGTTAATAAGTCATAAAACCTGTCATAAAGCCTGTCATGATAAGTGTATATGTCTTTTCTGCTAAAATAGTTTAGTTATAGTTCCCAGAATAGAAAAAAACCACCACGTGAGACATTACTAAAGAAAGTTGCAATAGATCCTCTTTCAACTCAGCTGTGCTCTTCAGAGGCTTCAAAAGAATAAGAGGCACCACAGACCTAGGCTAGATCTTTTTTCTAGGCTTATTGCCTCAGGATGAGGGGTTTTTTCCTTTCTGAGTACACTTACTTGAAACTACTTTGTTATTGATCTTCAGTACTAGGTTTCTATCCCACCTTCCTTTTGGTCTACTTTCTTACAGCTTCAGAGGATCTAGTCACTGGTGGTGAGCAATAGTCCTTTTCTGGAAAATTTGGCAAATTCTCAATAGATCTATTTCAATCTGGAAATCCTCAATTATTCTCTTCTTCCAAATACTGGTATTTCATAGACTATTGTATCTTACAGTGATTAAACAGGTTTTTAGGCTTCTGCGTAATCTGCAGGTAAGATGTTTCCATTCATGCAAGCCTTTAAGAACAGATTGGATAAGGATCTGCTAAAAACTCCATGGACATTTCTGCTTTGCAGTAGGACTCATCTTAAGTGGACTTATCCTAATTTTCTGGGTTGTAATAGCCTTGAGTAGCTCCCAGCACGAATAACCAGTTTCCTTTCTTCTCAGAGATTGCTCCAGGAAATAAAAAACATCGGATTTCAAGAGCAGACAGTGAGACCATACACCCTGCCCAATTACCCCTAGGAAACAGAGCTCAGACTTGGAGCAACATGTAATGAATACTTATCAGAAAATGTACCTAGTAAACTCACCAGAGTTAAAAAGAACTGAATATATATAAGAAATCAGTAATTAAGATCTTTATTTTTGGTGGTTGCAAGCAGGATCATGTTCAAATGAGATGTCAGCAGTTGTGATAAATTTTCCATACTTTTGTACTACAAATAGCAAGCCACTCTTGCATCCTTTGAATTATCTTTTTCTGGAAAAAATATTTAGATCTAAATCACATTAAACTTTCTTTTGGTTTGAAATGCCTCTACTGAGATTACTTAGTGCTTTGTCACTGTGAAGGACCTAGAAATATAGGAATATAAAGAAACTTTAGAAAGCAAAAAGTAGTGATGATCCTGAAAACAAACTAACATCTGTGCAAGAGTAACACTGACTTAATCATAAAAATATGATTTAAATTGGAAAATAAAAAGAAAGCATGCATATAATTCTGGGAAAATTAAAGTATCTTATTTGGTAGATTGGTTTACTTGAAGAAAGACCTTTGCCTACCTGACATAGCTGCTTTGCAAAGTTAATAATAGACTTTCAGACATATGGACAAACATTCTAATATGAAGAGTTAATTTTAACAAGGAGTTGAGGATTTTTCTACCTTTCCTTTCATTCCATAAATTTAGAAATTGGAAAATTCTAAAAGTTGTGTTAGTTGTTGTTATTAGATTGCAAGATGTGAGTTGTAGGGCTCAATACTGTGGATATACAGCAAATGGAAATCAATCTTGCTATTTTCTTTTTTGTGTTATTGTATTCTATGTTTATATATGTTTGTATTATATTTTTGCATGTTTGCATTGAATATATTATTTCTCCACTAAATGTACAGTGGAACTGAGAAAACAAAAATTATCTGAACCATAAAACAAAGAACTGCAATTCACCTAATATAGTATCTGATTATGAAAGGACATGGACTAAACATTAATTCTGGATAATGGATTAAAATCCCCAGATAATGGATTAAAACCCCCACTTATACAGATTATGATTGCATGATTTTGCTCTAAATTCTGACAGTATTCTGGACAAGAAAATTCAGTCATAAGTGGATTGGAAACTATTCATTCTTGCTCTGGCCTGGCAGATAGCCCATTAGCTTTAAATTAAATAAATATCAGCAGTAATATTAAATAAAATTTAAATGTTGTCATAAAATGTCAAATATCATTTATTTTATGACTGCTACTCAAAATAATGGTTATTGTCTTAACTATGTCAGAGGGAGGCATTTCTCTCTCTGACTTCTAATTTTCTGTATCCGAGAGAAACTTCTAGTTAATTTTAGGAAAAAGCTGTCGTTCCAGATCAAGAGCACTGAGCTGGTGTTGTATTTAGCAATCTCCCAGACTTCTGGCAAAATTGTTTTAATTAGCCTTCTCCTAACAGCATTTAAACAAATCCTACGCTGCCAAGGAAGGAAGAAATGACTTCTCAGTCAGATAGTTTACTTAGCTCTTTTTCTCCATTGCTATAAATCTTGCTGTGGAGACTATTAGTGACTTGACTACTTTTTTTTTAAACAATGAACTGTGACCACTTTACCCACTGAAAAGCTTACACATCATTCAAGTATAAATGCCCTGTTTCTGCATGGTTTATTTTCACACCATTGTTGGGTGCTAAAATAGTTTTATACCATTTATAAAACACAGACATTTTAGCAAACCTGTCCAGTACGCCAGAGTAGAAAAACTAGTAGCAGTAATCACTTATATATGCAATGTACCAGGACTACTATTGGAGCCAGATATGTTTGGCTAATGCTGACAGATTAACTTGAATGCTGAATTAACTCATGGTCATGTACTATGAATTCCACAACACACGGATAATTTCAGAAAATGCCCTAATTTGGGCACTTGAAATGACAAACAATGCCATTTCCAAGAGAATTTACATGGTTTGTGGGCCAAAAAAAAAATCCATTATTTTTTTCCACATCTAGAACTCGCTCACCTACAGCCTAGGAAGACCCTGTATAAGGTTTGGCTTTGGCCCTGCACGTTTTCTCCACAAAAGGTTTGTGTGTTTCCTGAGTGTGGCTGTGAGCCCCGTGAGCTCGCTTGCGATGTGCGTGTGTGCGCGGTGCCCTAGCGCTCGCAGGCCGGGCAGCCCAGCGCTCCATGCGGTTAAGTAAACACGGCATGGCTGCCGGGGCACGCAGCCAAGGCTGAGGCCAGGAGGAGGGGATGAGGCTGGGAGGAAATAAGAGCAAATTCCTCTGAAATGATCTGACAGGAAATGACAGAGTGTCAGCCTTATACAACCACACTGCGCGCGAGAGAGAGAGGGCGGGAGAAGTTCTTCCTAAACACAGAGTGGTGCCAGATCTCAGTAGGTGAGGATGATGAAATAATAAAGCATTTCCCGTGTGTGTTTTTCATTAGTCCTGTTTTGTTTTTCTTCCAAGTGCTGTGGAAACAGAACAGAAGCCCATGTTTCAGCCATGACTGCAATGGCCTCCTCTCATGGGAATAACAGCTGCATAAATAGGAGGGAAGCCCTCAGTGGAATTGCTTCCAACACCTTTCTAATGGAAATAATGATTTGCAAAGCCCAGTTTATACCTTTGCCACGTAATTAGTAGCCAAGATTAAAAACATTGTTCCAACTCCCAGCATCCTTCAAAACTGGCAAGACATTAAATATTCCACTGTGTTCCAAAAAGGTAGCCCATAAGTGATCATTGTAAGGACAGTCTTGGCCAGCTGAATCAAGCCCTTGAATCAATCAACACTTATTATATGGAAATTAACCAGTTTGATGTCAATTAGTGGAAATTTGTTAGCAGACATAACCTATGAGACACTTTATTTTGAATTCCCAGCTCTCCTCATTGAAGCTGGCTGAGATGGGGCCGAGCACTAAAATCCAGATTTCTTAAGACTCAGAGCGGAATCAATTAAAAAAAGGCGTGGGGGGAAACTGTCTCAAAATACGCAAAACGTTTCTGATTTCTTAGGCCAAATAAGCCCAAAAAGCATGGATAATTATTTTTCCCTATAAAGAGTCAATTTCTAGTTACAGATTTGCATGCATAACGGCCTATTCTCTATGTGTCAATACTAAGTATTGATAAAAGAAACAAAGGTTGCTAGACAAATTGAAAAACTTACCCTCATTTCACTCTACTTTTAAATGAAAATTCTTTTTCCATCATGCTCTTATAAATCACATTCTCATATTAAGAAAGTAGAAGTTCCAAACTAAATTTTCTGTCTTGATCATGAATTTGCCTCCTAAGAATAACTAAAAATCAAAATTTTGGATAGCTGTTTGAACCAGAAGAGATTACAAAAGGTTTCCTCAAGGCTTAAGGCTTAAGACCTGTCTGGCCTGTGACTACTGTGAGCTCCACCTTTTGTTTAAAATTAATCAAGTACCATCACATAACATTTTGCCTGTATATAGCAGCATACAGTATGACAGCCTGCTGATATACCATTGAAATTAAATATTAGAACTGGGGGTTAGATTTCAAAGCTCTATAACTGATCCTAAAACACAGCTAAGAAGTGAATATTGGATCAGAGTCTTGCTATAATATGGAAAACTCCTGATGGTTTTGAAGTCAGGGTTTCCACATGTCTTGTGGAAACTCCTCTGTAACTCCTATTAACTGTCCATGATATATACAGCATGTTATCCTCACATAAAAATGGGTGTTCCTAAAATAATTGGGCCTGATATAACCATCTAGAGCACACATCCACTATTCATTATTTACAATATCATTGGCCAACATTACAGTAACATCCAAAGTTCAAACTTTTACCTAATTTGAAGTGTCTCTTAAAACTAAAAAATCTCTCAAGCATTTTAATTTGCTAGGAATAATTTTTCTGCTTGTTTAATTTATAAATAGTTATTAAATGAGCTGTTCAATGTAGTGCAGTACAATACTTCCAGAAGTTGACAATGGAGATACCACTGTCAAACTGTAATGTCTTTCCTTTGATACTGATAGGGGTTCTGTAACCTGCATGATCAATGCAATTTATCACGAGATTCAGGCAGTGACAGCACTTACTTGAAATCAGTCTGATAAAGTTGCAATTATTTCTTGATACTGTTGGCTATCCAGGCTTCTATAATTTCTCTGGTAAGAGGTGCTCCTAAGGCCAGCAGCCTCTTTTGGAAAGGTCATGTTTATACTGATCACATGGCTACAACCACTACCTTGTAGTATCATGGGAAAAAAAGATGCTAACATAAAACTGTCTTTCTCTGCTCTTCTTTAAGTCAATTTAAATATTAACAATAAACATACTTCACTCCACACATTTAGTCAATTACTCACGTTATTTTAAAATATGAGCAGACATTGTCTTTTCTCAAACAAGGAGAGCAGTGCCAGAAATGTTGAAGTATTAGGAATGTGCAAAATTTATTACAGGGTGCCTAGAAATTGCTTATTTAGTAATGGGTCTGTACATTGCTGCCAAAATGGATGCTTCAATGGTAGTGGAGTAAAATCAATTTATGAAAGAACATATTTCACTTATGATCAGTATGTTTTGCATATAAATTTTAAGTATATGGCAAAAGAAGTATAGATTTCACTCTAAGGTACTTTCCATCTCTGTAGATGATGTCAGAGACTACAGTTGAGATTAGGTATCTGGATACATCCTTGATTGTTAAACTTTATGGGAATTTTGCTATGCGCCTTAGAGGATGCAAGGCTTTAATTCTCGAATTGTTTCTCAGCAGCAATAGAAAATATACTTTCAATCTCAGTAGTCTAGGAGTATGCTCCTCTGCCAAAAACCAGGTATATATACTGTGGAACTATCAGGGTAGTTCCAAGAACTGGACTTTTTTAGTTTCCAGAACCTGTTAATTTGGGCTTGCAGTATTGAAATTAAGACCCTGCTGGACTCAAATGTTTTGTGTTGCTAGAAAACTTCTGGTTCTCAGTTCACGTTAAGATGGATAATTATGAAAAAAATCAACAAAATGTTCCAAATGTAAGGATTAACTTTTCCAAGAAGTCTTTAATAAAACATTTAATTTCTGCTAAAGCAATTTATATTATGAGTTTACTGATGTCACAGACTCCCATTGGCTTTAGAAGAGCCATGATTATACACATATCACATAGCTATATTCAGTATCCTGCAATATCACCTTGTTTATGTGAATTTTAAGCTTAACAACAATTATTATGCAGGACCAGGAGTTGGACTTGGATTATCCTGGTGAGTTCCTTCCAACTGAGAATATGCTGTAATTCTGTGGTACTATTGAGCACCTACTTTCCACATAGAGACAACAGCATCTCTGCACCAGCTGAATGAGAATATGCAGCACTAAAAATCTGAACCAATTTGGTTAGAGCATTTTAAATTAGAACATCATTGGACATATTCCATTTAACTTCCTCTTTTCACTTAGCTTCAACTCTTGATTCAGCATTGGACTGGTGACTGAAACTGGCTTTACATGAACTTAGTGACTAATGCTAGTAAATAAAAGCAAACACTTCTGGCAGTGATGCTGTAAAGTAGGCTAGCTATATTACTTGTTCCAGTCTCTGTGACTGGTTCCCATCCTAAAGCACCAGCAGGAAGTCTGACATTTCATAATGGTCTGCAGCTTTAAGGAGAAAACCTCTTGCTCTCTCAATTGAAAGCTTTGGGTGTTGCTGGCAGACATAATAAGCCTCTACATCCAGTGGTATCTGTGTACATTGTATTACAAGCTTGCTATTAACTGGGATAAGAAAGAAAATCTCTAACATTTTGTATTTCAATTGTGTGAAGTGTTTTCCTGAGGATGTAAACAGTATGTCATTGATGGTACACACACAAGATATTAACCTACTCCTGCTGTAATCTGAGTGGCACTTCATTACATTTTTTCAAATGAACTGTCATTTCATTGCAATCTTTCCACAGGGCAGATGTTTCAGAGTATATCTATTTTGCATTATAGGAACACATACAGCTTCTTAAGGATGAACAGCATCTCTTAAAGATGTATCTTTATGCAAGGAAAGGACAGATGTTCTGAAGAGAGAGGAAGGTCATGTTTTGGGCCCTTAGGATGCAGGCTAATAATATTGGGGCTTTCTCATCCTCATCTCACTTCAGCATTTTTGTCATGTCAGACTACAGAAGACAGACCACCATAAGTTGCATGTGTAAAACAAGCATGAACTATATTAAAAAAATAGTAAAAATAAACATTAAATATATTAAAATAATCCCCAGTCACATATGCAAGACTTTTTCACATTGAGAAAATTTACAAAGATCTTTTTCATACTCAGTTATCTGCTTTGACAATTGTTTTTGACCCATTGCCTCAGATGGTAAATACCAACAAAATCTGGTCTGAGAAAGTCAGTGGATTGTATACCTGAAAGCATCTTTTCCAGCTCAGAGCAGAGCAGGACAATCCCTCCCTTCCCCACTGGTGATGCTGTGCCTGATGCCCCCAGGACACACCTGACCCTCCTGGCTGCCAGGGCACTGCTGACTCACTGATCCCCCAGGTCCCTTTCCATGGTGCTGCCCTCCAGCCTCTCACTTCTCAGTCTGTCCCTACATCCAGGGTTGCCATGTCCCAGGGATATTAAAATTAGAAGTTTCCAATAAATTTGGCTGCCCATTTTAGATGGTTAATTTGGCAAGTGAGAGGAGGAGTGATTAATAGCATGTAGTACTTCATACATTCAAAATTCATCTGCCAGACTTTTGTTGTTAGCAATCTTTCATGCTGAAAGTCACAGCACATAAGAGTTAGTGACCATGTACAAATTTCTTGCAGAGAAAGATACATGGCATCACTAAGACCTTGTGTGGTAGAGATGAACCCAGGAAGATCCAGGGAGACTTTTCCTTTGGTTGACCTTAATTTAAATTCCTAATTTTTGATCAATGATTTCATTTCCCTAGTCTGGAGCCCCAGTCTTGGGAGAATTACAGTATTACAGTAGGTGAAGTATCAGCTGTGGCTCACATGCTCCAAACATCTGAGCTGAAGGATGATCAACTAGAATGAAGATTCAATATTAATCAGAGCCTACTGGATATGCAAGAAATAAAATCCCACAAGACTATTCCTTGAATAGAAGCCATGTGCCCCCAGGACACACCAATTACCATAGTAACAACTTCCATTCATAGCTCAATGCACCACATTTTCCAAAGGTGAGTCTATGTCACTCTCACTTTTTCAGATTCCCAGAGCATTTAGGGGATGGTTTGTAATTCATGCAGCAAATTATTAACTAGGCAGCAAGTGAGGAGGACCTCACTACAGGGGTCTGGAATTCAGCTGTTAGTAGGAAGAAAGAGACCAAAATAGCACTACACTATTCATGTCTTGAGGCATGGTACCATTGACTCTGATGGATTAAAAGGCATCCAGATGCCTACACCCTTAAGGGCCATTACAGCAGTCAAAAATCTGCCTGTTGCTATCTTTAGTCTGAGCACACTGTGTTGCATGGAGTTAGTTATAGCTCTGCATCTCTTGAGGTTTTCTCCTCTGCTCCAGGAACTCACTCACTCCCACCAAAATCCTAAGGCCTGTGACTCCAACCTGCCACAGCTGTAGGCAGGAGGATAGAGATAAAAACCAACTTATTTAAGGCAAAGTGTCAGGACAAGCCATGCTGAGTCTTCTTGTCCTTATAAACAAGGTCTTGGGAGGATATACAGACCCTCAGTGTTGGCTGCCTTGCACTCCAAGGAGAACATTATTATTCTTCTGCACCAAAGTACAAGTTCTGGCCAAACAACAAAAGATTTACTGCTTCTTCAATTTGTTTTTAACTACAGCATGAAAAATTTAACTAAAGGCCACATACTAACAAAATATCTTATGGAAAAAATCCTTTTAATGCCTTGGATTTATTAAGTATAGGTGCTATAATAGTCAGAAACAGCATAATAGAGGAGTTATGTTTGAGTGCTACACATTACAGTCTTTTTTACTACTTAGCTAAAATGGTATCAGTTATTATATCAGCTAATATTAATTACTATCAAGTGAACCTCAATCTCCTGCATTTTAGTTTATAGTGACCATTCTTAGGTATTGTCATTTTTATCTGGATCAAAAACTAAAACATATTTTATGTTTAAAACAGCACAAGTGAAACAATAGTCAATGTATTGAGCAGGGAACAAAATATCCCCACATACCATCTGATGTTGCAGATGCATAGACCTAGGGAGGGTCTGAAACAACTGCACATCATACTGATCTACACTATCTACTGAGATAAAGTTATCATGTCTGGATGTTTCAAGGAAGTAAATTCCATTTTGTCCCCTGAAAATAAAGCAGTAGAGTTTTGACACAGAAAGAAAGAACATCTTACATTGAAAGAAAGAACAGCTTTCTTACATTGTCTTCTCATCACTTGTTTACTTAATTTTGTGTTCACTGGTTCTTCATGTCTTTACACTAAATATAATTATTCCAAGCAAATATTTAGTGTAAATACATGAAGAACCAGTGAACACAAAATTAAGTAAACAAGTGATGAGAAGACAATGTAAGAAAGGGAAAGCAGGTAGAAACTGCCCCAGCAGGGTGTTCTTAACTTCAGTGAATGTGAGCTGTGGAAGATACTTGTAAGGCTCTAGGCAGGGTTTGTAGTGCCTCTGAAATAGACCCTGAAAAACAAAGAGCTGAAACCTTATCTGCCCTGTGAACCATTCTTATAGTCAGAAGCATCAAAATGCTTCAAAAGCTTTGAGCTGTCATTTATTTATTCATTTAGGGAAGGTTAGAAGAGGACGCAGAATAGTCCACATGCATGCTGCAAATATAGTCCAAGCAGGAGAAGCTTCCAAACTGCTGGTCTGCACCAAAAGTGGTTTTATTCTGATAGTACAAAGTATGCTGGCCAATGGCCAGGTTTTACCCTGAACACAAACCTTCTTCTGAAGTGCATTCCTCTCCCCTGATTAAATTCCCCAAGAAACACAAATGCTGAATGCATCCAAAGCCTACTTCGCATCCATGCGAACTGTTCTTTGGTGCTTTCTAAATTAGGTGGCAAATACAAATCCTAATTTGCACACAAAAGATCTGTGTCAAAAATCATATTTCTTCCATGTAATTGGTTTTCTTTTAATCCTGGCCTTAAATTATATCATTCTTTCTGAACTGCTTCAAATAGGCTTTGAACAAGGATTTTTAAAAAATGTTAAATTATGAAAAAAATGCCATCTAATTTTACTGCTTACTTCAGGATTCAGAGAGATGAAGAACAGTGACAGCATAGCTGTTCACCCATAACACTGGGACAGCAGGTAAACTGACAGTGTGTAATTGCTAAGGGGTGATATTAGTTAAAACATATAGCCAAAATAGTGCTATTGCATATGCATCCCTTGGTCTTCAAGGCAGTGTTTAAAATAAAAAACCTTCACTGAGACAGAAAAACTGCTATAGTTATATCATAGCACACTGAGTTGCGAACCTTTTAATGAAAGACATAATTCTTATGCTGTCTGCATCATACTATATTCTCATGCAAAACACTTTAATGCATAGTGTAAATTATCTAAGACTTTCTTAGTATGTATTACATTTCTTAATCATAGATATTGGGTGTAAAAAAAAGAGAATTATGTGACATGCTGCAAAACAAATTGCTTGGTGTTAGCATATACTAGCTGGGTCTATATCTGAAAAATGCATGCATAGAAGGGGAGGATTTTTTTTTAATGTGCAGAACTTGCTTCTAAGTGCATATGTTATCAATGAAGCAAGAATGACTAATCTGAAATAATGGTGACCTGATTTTCAGCCAAAATCATCAGTTTAAAGGCAAGGGATCTAGATTACAGTCTGGATGATCTATTCTTCTGAATTTCAGAAAAAGCTTCATGTCTGGAAAAAGGATAAATAGAAATAAACCAAATGTTTGCACCCACTTTATTAATTCATTACATTCAGTTAATGTATAAAGAAGTTTTAAATACAAATCTTGTGTTCAGCAATAAAATGCTTTTGTTTCCAAGTTAGCAGACAGGTTTGTTTTGCTGATGTCTCATCAGCTGTGTACTGCAATGGTGGGCAATATCATCAGCACCTTTTAAGGTGAGAGTTTCTCACAGATGTCCCTTTGAGAACAGGATCTGATGAGACATGTTATCTCATTTTCTGTCAAGTTTGACTAAAGGTAAAGCCTATTTACATTTTGCCAATGCCGAATATTTTTGAGTACTGAGCAGAGGCTGTAATTTATAATATTCTATATTATTTATGTAATTTAATTGCATTCAAACAGATGAGCTACTCTGAATGCAATCTGAAAATCCATGTGTCAAACACCATCAAATAAACCAGAATTTATGAAGGTTAAAGTCTTGTGACTTGCAAAAATATAAATGTATATTGCAGTTCTGACTACAAAGGAACAGGACACCTTTTAACATGGACTTCTGAGAATAAGACATATAAAAACAAACACTAAAAAATCCATGACCTGGCAGTTCAAAATGGATTGATTGCAATCATCACACCTAAACATTACAGATATATTGTTCCATGTATAAGCTTCTCTAAGGACAAGTTTAATGATGGTTTAGTATGCATTCTTTGTTGCTAATATACTAATAATGCTGCACATTCCAAGAAATCCTGGATAACTGGAGGCAGTGTTCTTCAAATCATTGGGGCTTTTGAAGTCTGTTCATAATCCAGAGCAGGGTTGGAAGGGAGACACACACATGATACCAAACTGTGCCTCCCACTGCGTTCTATGTCCAATTTCTTTAAGTATCCTGAACTTAATAATATTGTAAACTTTATTGCTAAATGCAAAATATTACCAATTATAAACAAGCACAGAACTATATGCAATGAATTGTTAACCAAAACATACACGCTAAAATGCACATTTATATTGCTAACAAACGAACCTTCCCAATTTTAATTAGTACAGACTTTAAAAGTAACTTATGCCCTTAGTGAAATATAAAAAGAAGTAATGGGTAAAATAGACAACATCAAAAGACAGTAACACATTTTTAACTGAGCACAAAAGGATCTAAAAAATTGCTTGTATATCTTCTGGGGTTTTATTCATACCGTGGATGAAACACTGGCTGATATTTCTGGCGGTTATTCATGACATGTCTGGTTGTGTTATGACCTTCCCTTTTTTATTGGTTTATTTGATGTTTGTGGTATTTTATATAATTGATTTATGTCTCATGATATGTTTGGGAGCTTTCTAGTAATATACAACAGTGATTGTATGTCTGTAGTGATGTTACATATTGCTGTTTGTGAGTTTTCTTGGCCAGGTCACCATTGTAAATAAAACTTGTTCTCAATAGATTTTTATGTGGTTAAAGATTTTGACTACTTGAGTGACTGATTGATGGACCATAAAGCACTTACTAGCAGGACAACAGGGTATCATAAAAACTGTGTCATTTCTGATTCCAAACCCCATTTAGTTGTCCTGATGTGTGTAGGTGCCCACAGCATTTCATAGCCTTCTTCTTCGGGCGTACAGCAACGTTGCAGAATTTGGCTTGTTCTAAGGTAATTATCCTCTATGTTCATCCTCTGATACTCTAATGAGTCCTTTAGTGAAAGCTCTGCTAGGAAGTATACGGAAATTGTCTTTCTCCCCTCTCTCTCAGCTTCTCTTTATATCTCTTTCTCTCTTTAATTCCCTCTTTCTTTTCCTCCCTTCTTTCCTTGTTGTCATGTTTCTATGACATAAATAACAAATGAGAATGAATATTCCAACTACTACAGTAATGGCTTTTCTAAGAGATTTTCAAATTTCCCCTATAATATACAGATCACAAAAATTACTCAACAACTCTTTCATACAAGCAATGCTTCTGCAACTAAACCTACAGAAAATCTGATTAATTGCACATAGAATCTATTTTGCACTTTCCAGACTAGGAAAATAATGGCAGTTTTTAGTTCAATACTATCCATGAATTTGTGCTAATTAACACCTCCAGCTTCTATCCAGATATAGAATAGTTCTGATGACAAATAACATAGATCTCTCCTGCTTACACAGCAACCTGTTAGTAGGGTCTCTGTTGTAAATGTCCATTAGCATTTCCTGAGTCAGGTTAACAAATATTGGAGGATTTCTGTCCAGAAATCAACCAACATGGTTTGATTCTATATATGTCAAGACCCTGGCTTGATATCTCATCTCAAATAATGCTCACTGTTGCACATTCACTGCCTCTCTGCCTGAATGGGAACACAGCACAAAGTGCAGGTAGAAATTAGTATAACGAGCCAAAGCTTTTTTTTTTTTCAAGGGAAAAGAGGAAAGGAAAGTGAGAGATCTCATCTGACCAACCATGATCTTCTTTGTCCTAAGAAACCTGATAAGATCAAAGCACAAAATCTTAATAGTAATGCCATTTAACAAAAAACACTTTGTCCATTTCCAGACACCCTGGGTCCTGCTAAACTCCACGGCTGAAATGATGAAACTTACTGTCAACAAAGACACTGTTGTACAACTCACTAATTTCTCCATCCCCCATCCCTTTTGTTCTGTAACCTCATTCAGTTCACAAATTGAATTTAAAAGATACTGTTTTTCTTCTCAAGGTAGTTTTCTGCTAGTTCAGTATTTTGAATGGGCTCACACAGTTGTCAGAAACCAGCAAAGGCAGGACCAGAAGGGGACCAAGCTTTCTCTACAGCTCTCTGTGGCAACAATGACCTAGAAAAGTTCAGGCATGACTTTTGGTGCACTGCCTAGTCACAAAGGATGCTTATGTAAAATATAGGGGGAGAAAAGAAACTCAAAACTCATGGACTTTTCAAAACCTGATTTCAGCATTTACAAACTGGTGGTGGTATCAAAGAATAAACACAGGGAGCCAAGCACAAGTTCTTACCAATTTCTGTCTCCTACCTTCCGAGACAGCATTTTAAAACTTTTGGTATTGAAACCATTTAATAGGGCTTTGGAGAACCAGTATTGCTTCTGATTTTTCTGCCAGAAACGGGAAGTAGATTGAGTTTAGGATTTCAAGGATCCTAAGAGATTTGATTAGATTTTACTTTGGTTCTAAAACAGCAAAACAACAACAGAGTGAAGACCAACGAGTTAGTTGGTTTCTTGGCATATGTTTAAGGCATATAGGTATAGAATAACTGAATTAATAACCTTTCTTATTGTTTGTGTGAATTTAGACGATTATAACCAGTTGGTATTGTAACAGAAGAACTCCCCCCAAGGAAATAATCTTTAGAAACTCTGCTTTATATGATCTGTCTGATAGTTAACAGGGAAAATGAAATATATGCAGAAACTTTATCATGACTGTAAGATAACATTGCCTTTTTTTCCTTCCCTCAAACACTGATATGAAGCTTTAAACAAAGATAAATCAATTTGTTTCTCATTCATCTTTCACCTCTAACTACTCATGCAGGTGCTGGCAATTCCACAATTTTCATTGTGGCACACAGAAGTTTCCCCTTCCTTCATACAAAATGCAAGACTTCAGCCAGAGTTTGCATTTTTTTTTCTCAAAAACGTGGTATGAAAATTGATGACAGATCTGCCTTCATAAACTTTTCCATGCTTACTTCTGAAAGTGTGTTCTCTCTGCCTACAGTATAGGACTATTTCTGATGCTGTGGAGCAGAAGCATGACAGGAGATGGTCCCTACAAAAAGAAGGAGTTGGCTAAATTGCTTTTGTTTATGGCTACTTTCCCCATAATAAATAATTTGATGTTTGCATTTGCCTCTAAAAAAGGGTTCCTGAAAGCAGCATTCCAGCACCTATGAGATGTTATGGTGGTAGGAAGGTGAGCTGGCAAGAAGGATTGAACAATACAAGTGTGCCTTAGCATTTGATAACCTGAGTTAGCAAATCCAGCATGTTTAAGAATAACACCCTGCAAGCAGTGTTCTCTATGTATGGCCTAAAAGTTAGTCATAGCACTGGGCAATTCTAACTAGGAAATATGCTGGCACAAGCTTAGAAGAACCACCTTCTGAAAGGACACATGTAATTTATACCTCTGGCATGCTTGTAAGCAGAAAGCAAAATGAAAGACTCAAAAATGTCCCATCTTGGATCTGAAGAATATGTATTTTAAGAGTAAACAAGTGAACATAAAAACCAGGCCAGACTGGATCAATTATTCTAAAGGCTCAGAATTCTGCTTTCACCAGTGGCCTGGGTTAGGTGCTTCAAAGAAAACAGCTGGCTAATTATATGAGGTCGTACATGGCAAAAAGGGCTGAGATGACTCTTTCTTATCCCTGTGATCAGCTAACACCCTCAAGTATTAATTTGATGGTCCCTCCTAGTACGTAAAATTACAAATTATATTATTGGTCATAAAATTAAGAAGTCCCTTGAAAAATCCCATTATAATCTTTAACTCCTTCTCCTCTCTAGGTTAACAAATATTCACACCGTGAAAAATTGATTTCATGCTTATTTTTTAACTAATACAGTAAGTTTCTCAAAATTGTTACAGCTAATGATGGAAATACATTCTGTGTGATGCCTATAAATTACACTCCTAAGTTCCTGATGTCTTGAAGCCTTGAAAAATATCTGGCATTATTCAAAATAGTTACATAAACAAGCTACTAAGATAATAAGTTATCTTATCACTACAGCAAAGCTGAAGTGAGTTTGTTGTGACAAACCATGAGTTGATAGGTTAACTTTGAAAATGGGGTTACTCCCACATAAGACAAATTTATTTTTATTTTTCTTTTTTCCCTTCCTTTATTTCTAGTGCTTGTGCTTTAGGCATTGAAAGCAGGCTCTCTCATCCAGCTCTGCTAAGCTGCTGTGCCTACAGGCCACCCTACCCTGCAGTACCTGGGTATCCTTCTTACTAAGTCCATCTACAATAACATTATGCAAATCACACCAGCAGTGATTTGGAATACAAATAAATGTCCATTGAGTACTGCACTGAGACATTAGGGTTTTTTTTTTCTCCCTAAAGCCTTAACACTTTGAATCACAAAACTTTCCTGAAAATTGTTTAATAAGCTTCTTTTACCAAAATAGAAAACATGAGGAGAGAAGGAATAACACATCTTTAATTAGAAAAATTCAAATCAGCTCTTAATTTAATTCACCATACCAGCAGCCATGATTAGGTCTGCATCATGATGTATCTCCAATACTATCAATTTTCATAAATGCAAACTTTCCTGAATATGGTTCTGATGTATCCTGACATTTTAAAATATGTCCTATTGTCCTTTCCTGTGCAGCAGACCAAGCACAGAGTGTTCAGTCCTATATCACTGTCACAGTGGTATTAGACCAGATGGCTGCTTCCTTGCAGAATCAAGAATTAGAGATAATTTATGCTGTTCACTGTTATTAGAATGTAAAAATATAAAGAGTTTGCAGCATGCATACATGAAAAGCTGCTCAGATCCATCAGTGACATCCTGGTGCAAAGCATTTACCCTGTTACTGCACTCTTAAAGCTAAAGTCTTTGGTGAAGCTGTGGACTTCTGCAAAGTTTTGGACTGCTCTGCATAGGATACAGCACAGGGACTATCTAGGTTACAGTGCTGCTTTGGTGGGGAAAGAATATTCTAAGTTGGGAAAAATGTCTAAGAGTTGCCTTCTTTCTTCTTTCTTGTAAAATGATTCCAGCACATGACTGCTCCCATTAATAAGTGACAGTTATTTTTATGCAATGAAGAATGAAGTTAAAAATGGAAGCTTCCTTCATTCAGTCTGTTAAGCAGTACAGGAGAATATTCTCAGCAAGACCTCATACCAAAGGGCATGAGAGTTACATAAATTTACTCCTGTGCCAGTGAGGGAAGCAAGTTTTCCTTATCAGGGCATCATTGCAACCTGTGTGTCTGCTCTACCTGTAGGTATGTATGCACCACAGTGTGTCAAAACACTGAAAAGAAAGGGTGTCATTTGATTGAGTTTGAGCTCATCATAGGTAAGAAACTTGTTCGTATTTCAAACAGCTGAATCATTTGATAAAGATATATTATTAAAGCAGCTGATTCATTTGGAGGGACATCTCAACCTATTCAGGAATTAAAATGTATCAGGTTACTAAAAAAAGGGAAAGAAATGAAGGGGGAGAGAACTTAGTAAGCTTGCCCAGGTTGCTGCAATAAATTGTATCAGAAGTAAAAAGGATGCAAGGACAACAAAGTGTCAAACATTGCTTGCAAGTAGCAATAGTTTGTTGCTTTATCTTTCCATCTTGGGAAGTTTAGCACAGTACTCCTTATGAATGATGTCAGAGTTGTAGCCAGATTAGGAACAAACACTTTTATCATAGGAATATTACAGGAGGAGAAATTTTACTGGAATTCACTGAAATGACACACTTACTCTGTGTGATTTTGGAAAAAGTGTATCACTCAGATTATTATTAGGTTCACTTTTAAATTAATCTTTAAAGTACACTAAGAAACATTACTAGGGACAGATTTGCTTTCAGCTCTCTGTGAGCATATAATTTGTATTTATGGCATACAATGGAAGTATTGTGACTTTGAATGACTGACTAACACATTATGAAAGTCATTACTTTTGTATCAAGAACAATATTTGTAACATAATGTGTTCTTAAACTGATCAGGACAGCAGGAAGCAGCTAAGTGGATCACTTATCTTTATTTTGCAATTTAACCTAAGTTATGACAGGGAACAAAAAAATTAGATAATTTATAATTTTCTGTCAGTGTTGCATATTTGGGCTAAGATTGTAACTACTTGGTGTAACTGAAGAGTAAGGAGATTTGGCTGCCAAGTAGAACAGGAAAGGTTACTTTAAAATACAATGAATTACTAGCTGACTGTTAGAAGCAGATCACAAAGATTTCTTGCATTTTTGTTTCTTGACCAGTGTTGTAGATGATGGAATTTTACCCCTGTAAAAATCCTAGTACTAGTTTTATTAAAATAAAGTCTATCAGAATAGAAGATAGTTGTTATGCAGGAGCAGTAACTCACATAATATGAGATGGCATTTCTTTCCAGCTCTTGCTGCTCCGCTGGTTCTAATAGCAAACTGGAGCTCAATTTCCTCCTCAAGAACATTGCATTTCATGTGGAATGTCAATTATTAAAATGCAGTGTCCCGTGTCTTACTTTTCACTAGATGAATTCATTTGCAAATTTGCTAATTTATGTAAATGATCTTTAACCTGTAACTGCCTGGCATGTATTTCTGAGTGCTTCTTTTCAATTCAGAAATACATGCAAAGACTACCAACAGCACATTAATTACTTTCTGTCACTGTTCCAAACCCCAAAGATTTAATTTCATAGTAACCCAGAAAGAGTATCTGATGCTTCTTTCCATTGTACATTCTCAATAGAATGTACAATGACCATTCAAAACAGGTAAATGATCTTTAAAAGAGCATCTCTAGCCATTATCATTGGTAAGCACAGTTTTAGTACAATATTTTTGTGAGAAGCTGTGACCTGAAACTCCTTGAACTTTTCATTTGATTTTCGGCTTTCAATTTTTGTCAGGAGGTCATTGTTACTTACAAGGGGCTCAATCACAATTCCCAAGATCATTCCTAAATTTCAAATTTTCTGCAGCTAAGTCTCTCCTCTGCATTTCAGAAGTTAAAAGACAGGTGGGGAATTTCCTTCAGGCAGTTAGTGGCTCAGCTGCAACTCTGATGTGCGCGTGGATGCCATTCTATATTGGGCACGTCATCTCTGGTTCCACCATAAGCACAATCTCTGTGCACCCATAACTGTTTGTTTCACTCTCCAAATGAGCTCAGGAAACTCAAACTCCTCCTGGCTGTCTGCAGCTCTTACGAATAAAGCAATTATAAGAAAAACCCAGCTGAAGACACTAATTGTTGCCTGACTTATCTCTGCTTCCCACCCAAACCTCTCCAATGTTCTCAGGAACCAACAACAGTTTAGAACCTGTCAATGAACCTAGTCCCAGTTGGGGATTTTAACAAAACCTAAAATGAGGCAATTTCCCTCCATGTTGTTACTGTTCTGTAACTTCCCACAGTCCAAATAATAGGATCCAGATTCCCTGTGGTGTAATTGCAGTCACAACCCCATTGATTTCAGTGACCTGTGAATGGCAGATAGGACTATGGCCCAAGGCCTCCCCTTGACAAACCAGCTAGAGCTTGCTTTCTCCTGCCTGTTATCTGATTAACATGTCCTTGTTTTGATGCCCACCACGTGGGGTAGGTGAACAAAGCTCTGTTTCAGAGCCAGCTGCCGAGATCATTCCCAGCCAGCACGGACGTCCCCTGAGCAGGACTGGGCTCTGAGCCTGAGCTGCAGGGCACAAGTCCTTTCTGGTGCTCCTGCCTGACTCGCCACCCCTGCTTGGGGCCCTTGCAGGACACTTCTGCTCTCTTTAACTGAGCTGAGGTTTTGTTTCCCCAGGGTGTGAGGGAGGGAGAGAGGGATGAGGTGCCTCCAGCTGACAGGCCAACACACCGCCACGCCAAGCCCAGCTTGCTCTTCCGGAGCTGGAGCGCTCGGTCCTGTGCCTCAGTGTTTAGATTGGCTCTAGAAAGTGCAAAGCCAAGAAATGTTTGGCTGCTTTATCCCTGGTTCAGCAGTCAGATTGCCTAGAGAAAATCTCAAACGGCCACTTGCTGTGTGTTCTGCAGACATTTTAGCAAAAAAACGGCATCTCCACCATCACACTCTCACAATACCCCGAGGTCTTGGGTATTTGATTTAATTTCTGCTGGGACAGCAGCAGGGAAGATTAGCTAACACAGTCGTAATTTTGGAATTAAAACATCTTTCCCTGCATTTTGTTGCCATTACCTATAAAAATTTCTATCTCTGAAATTCAAAGTAGCCTTTAATCTGCTGCTTAGTTTTCTCCACAATGGATATACTTTACAGGATAATGTCTCTTTAAATCTACCCTGAAGATATTCCTCCTGGCCCAGAAGATGCCAAAATGACTTGATGATTTATTTATGTGGAGCTTGGCAGACCATAGTCCAGATTGTGGCTGAGGCTGAATTTTATGAGCATCCCCCCTAGTGAGTATATTTAAAAATTAAAAAAAAAAAAGAAGAAAAAAAGTCTTCAGAGATCTTGGCACAAGAACCAAGCAAATATTATCAGGAAGAAGAATGGCTAAGAAGTGAGTTTTAGAACAGAATATAAATATTCATTTATAAATAGTATTTTGTGTTTAGAGAATTAGAATTTTCTCTTTATCTTCAAAAAATTAGAAATGTGAAGTAGGCATTTCTCATCTCAGCAGAAGCTAATGTTTGGTCTGTAATTTTTTTAGCCATACACCGCTTGGCATTTTGTTCTGGGAACTGGCTTTTTTTTGCACAGAAAGATGGATGTCTCATTGTCATTCCAGACCATACAAGCGGCATGTTGGTGCAATGATGTAAGAAAGCAATTTTCTGCCCTATTTTATTGATTTATAGTATTTTAGTAAAGTGATAAAAACTTAATGCTAGGGATAAAAAGGAGTCTCATCTGATGTAGAGGCAGTAGAAGAGAATAGAGAATGAGGAAGATTGGCATTAATACATATTTGCCATGTTTTCTTAGGCTTCTCCTGTAGTAGATCATTAACTAAGTTATAAAAACTGTGTCTAAACTTTTTTCACTGAGATGTTTTCTAGTCATTGATCCCTTCTTTCAAGGTGCAGGTTGGTGCAGGATTCTGGCTTCTTGAAGCATACACATGCACAAGCACAGGAAAATCCTAAAGGCCACAGCAGCCAGGACAATTGTCAACAGTCCTGACTCTTTTGGTCTGGGAGCCTCAGTGCTGGGGAAACACATCTGGGGGCACTTTTGCATAGTGAGAATCGGCAATAAGCAAGAATGTGACTCCAGAGCATTTAATCTGCTTCACTGCAGCTCTTGGGGCGGCTTGTCCAAGGAGTGTTACAAAACTCTGGGCTGAGTTCACCTTTTTACTCAGTGAGGGGAACTCCTGAAGCAGACAAGCGCTGAGGCAGAAACTCCTACATGCTTAATAAACCTCCTCTTGGGATACTCTCCCATCCTGGTGGCTCAGCATAGGGGCTCTTGTTACACCCATGCAAGGACAACAACTTTGATCCTGTCTCCTTTCCCAGCACCAGGAAACAAGGTCCCTCAAGTCTAGAACATAAAACCCAAGCTTGTACCAATTTATAGGCAGGCCAAATTGTGCTGGAAATCAATTCAGCTGAAAACTATATTATACACTGTTCTAGAGTCTTGTATACAAGTGAATATATGTGGGATGTCAGTAAATGGAAGCTGAAGCATGCCAGGAAGCAGCATTTTCATTCACAGTGGCATCCCCCACTTTTCTCCAAACAATACACGGAATATTACTGAAGCCCCCTAAATGGTAGTTCAAAGGAAATTCAAATGTATTCAGGACATTCTTTATGCTGTTCATAAATCAAGGTCAACAGGAAAATATTAACAGTGGCTACACTCATACATTTTCAGTTTGTTTGGGTTTTTGTTAGTTATGTTGGAGAACTCCTCACATTGCCAATGTAATGGGAGAAGGGTATTTTACAGCCAAGCACCAAACTAACCTTCTGAAGTCAGATCTAGTCTAATTCACTAAATGAAATATTTCTTTGCCCTTGAAAACAGACTGGGTAAGCTGTATACATCAGTATTTTCAGGACTGGGATTCCCATGCAAAAGAAAGGGAATGGCAGGATGACAGCCCAGTGCAGACCCATCACACAGTATTAAAGCTCCCACAAGGAAAATGTTTGATGAATCTTAATCCTGCTTGGAAGCCCTAAGCTGATCCACCAAAAGCACTGATTCACTTCTGACCAAAGTGATTTCTAAAGGCTATTCTTGAAGAGGTGAGAGCATATATTTATTGCTAAAAAAGTTTCAGAAGATTGAAAATTATGTCAAAATTTTTGGTCAAGAAGGCACTGCATGAAATGCACACGGCTGCTAGTGCTGCTAGGGATGCATATTTAAAAGCCAGAAGAAAATAGTAATTGGCATATTTGATTTCACAGAATAAACTGCCAGAGCCTTTACCTTTGGAGAACTGCACTGTATAAATCCAGACACTGACTCCAGGGTGAGAAGAAATGGAAACAAAATGAGTGTTGATTTAACTCCAATCTCAACATTTTATATCATATTTTTACTCTGTTATGTATTGAAACCAGTCCTTGCATTTGACTCAATTTTGTCTCTTTTAATGACCTGTCAAAAACTCAGTCAGGGCTTATTGTATTTATATTTTTAATTAGTTTAGTAAGGAGATGGACTACTTATATTTGATTTTTTTTAAATTAACTGTGAAATTTTCTGCACAAGAATGATACTGTGCACATTGATATGTGTGTTTCTCTATGTTGTGGGATATATTGGAGACAGGAGTGTCACTGGAAAGGCATGCCTAAGTAGTGTACCATATGTTGCTGGAGCACTGATGGGAGCTGGTTATGTATCATGTAATTTATTCATTGTATTCTAGCAAACAACTCAGGCTGGTCCTAAAGAAAATCATGTGAGGACATGTCATGTCATCTCCCTACCAGTATTTTGTTAGGCTGTGTGTAGATGTGTACACTTTATTGCTTAATGCAGAAAGTCACATCTCGTCATCTCTGGTGACTTGCATTCTCTGGCCACAGAACCAATACCATTGACTATGGCTTATGGCTGATTTTTGATTGCTACAAAATGCCTTAGCCACAGCTTTTTTCAAATCCCACTTGAGATTTTTCACTGTTTCACCAAACTTGTGTCTATCTTGTTCAAAATTCATAACATATAAGAGTGGTGGTAAGTTCAGGATGCCTAATTCATTTCAGAAGTCCCTTCAGAAGTCTATTCAATGTAATATTAAGCTCAATTTCTATGAGGAAAAAATGGAGGTGCAGCTGTTCATGTAGACAAATTTAACCTTTGTCTCTCTAATCAGTTTTCTACTGATAACATAAAAATAGGAGTTGCATATGGAAAGCAATGCATAGCTCTGGCAGACTTGGATCCACATACCCTGCTGAGACACCATCCATGTTCTAACTAGCAATTGTTGCAAGCAGGGAGTAGGAGAAAAATTATCAAGCAACTTTAATTTGCACAGGTGACCTGGAATAATTACACAGCTACCAAACAATAGCATGGGAAGATTAACACAATTTACTCTGTAATCACCATTGCTCCCAGTGAAGTTACTCTGTGGATCACTATGTAATAGCAGGCATTATTTCACAGTAACTATGCAAGGACTCAAGTCAACAGAGTACGCTGCACAAGCAGAGCAAATCATTGGAAGTTAGAGGTCTAAGTGTTCCAAGGAGTGGCATGAATTTTATTAGATCAATGATTTTCAGGTTTTTATTAATAACCTCAGAGATTTGGAGAAGAGCTACAACACTGCTAGAGGAGCTAAGGAAGAAGCACTCATGTCTACCCCAAGAAGCTCTGAAGCACAGAGGCATTGGCTGTCATGGGTACATTTATAACCCTTTCACCAGTCCCACTGCATAAGGCAATGCCAAAAGCAGAGCGTTCTTGTGCTCCCTCAGGGCAGACACTCAAATTTTGTTTGGACTGGAGGAAGATTTTTAAGCCCTTATCTTGTGCAGCTAGCACAACTAGCTTCAGATCTACAAAATAACAGACCCTGCACTCTGCTTATAAATGCGCTGACTCGTGCTCCAGACACCAAGGACATGAACACAATGTGACAAAGAAAATAAGAGAGATTACTCAGCCATTCAAGCACAGACCATGGGCGACTTGCAGTCCTGCACACTGAGGTGTACTTTCAAACACTTGTGGACAAATAAAACATTAAAACTATGAGGGAATAAGGAGAAAAAATAGGAGATATAAGAAATAGGAGACACTGTGTTTCTATCCGTATGGTTTCTTATGGATAGGTAATTTTAATCTGTGCTATACTCAATCAAATGTTTATAAGACTGTCTGGTTTTAAAGATGCCTTCTAAAAAATATATTTCTCTAAAAAATATTGCTCTACAGTTAATGTAACAGAGAACAATATTTTGATTAATGCCTTCCCATTAGTGTATGGACAAACTAGATTGTGCTACAGGATTATGGGCTGAGTTGGTAACACAAAAGAAAAAATGCTCAAAACTGGAGTAACAACAATTATGGCTCATGGGGGACATCACTAGAGACAGCTGAGAGACAATATTATGCACTGGAGTTCCCAAATATTTACTAACACCTAATTGTTTATGTATAGTTAAATTTTTAAATTAATCTATTATCATACTTTCATTTGTGATGAATTTTAGTGCTCAAGTAGTGACATCTCTGCTTATTAAAACATTCACAGAAATAACCCACACTGTGAAACTGAACTTTGAGTTTCAGATACTGATCATTCAGGACCATCTGCTCACACTCTGTGGGGTAAGAAGTTACTGAGGTAATTCAACAAAATTTCAGTTAGCAATTAAATTTGTGAAAATCTCAAGACAACTGGCAACAACCTGCAAGCTGCCAAACACAGCAGCTTAACAACAGAAATTAATAGATAATATTTTTGGGGCTGTTTGACTACAATGTCAATGGACCCAACACAATGACCCAGGGGTTTCCTGAGTATCAAATGTCCCGATCATCCTGAATTATGAGCACTGTTTCGTATGCAACAGCACACAAAGCTGTATTTTAAAATGCTTCTCTTAATCTTCTGCAAGGGAAGCGTCTGCCGGAGCATCTAAAACAAATGGTTCTAAATCTTGCCTGATTAGACTCAACCCCACTTGCAGCCTACCTCCCCCCTACGTTGGTCTATTACTGTTTAAATCTGTATACATTATTCTCATTCCTGGAAAGATGCAGTAATGCTTCGTGATGCTCTTTCTACTCTCATGCTGCATAGCAGTTGCTTTCTTTAGGCCCCAGCTCTTACCTACATCTGTGCTTACTGAAGTGAGACTTTAATTTGCTACACCACGCCAAGGTATTAATAGACAATTATTTATTGCAAATCTGAACCATTTATACTGTTTACTGGCTGACACAATGTAAAATTTTGATCCAAATGTTAATGTGTCCATGACATTGCATAATTCTATTCCACAGCAAGGTTTATTTCTTTCCTCAATGAATCAAACTTGCAATTTGAGGAAATAGAGTTTTTAATGGATGAATGATTTACAGTCTCAAACTTATAAGACTGCTTACTTATACAAATAAGTGAAAATGTCTAATTCAAATAGCACAGCAAACTAGAAAAATTTAGGATCTTACTGGAGGTAAAACTGAGGGAGAAAAAATAGAAATAAGTTGCAAAGTACTGAAAGGATAAATAAATAAATCTTATGTTAGTCATTTGAAGGCAATTATAGTTTTAAGCAGGCATCTTTGAGATCAGACAGTCTTATAAACATTCAGTTGAATAGAGCACAGATAAAAATTACCTATTCATAAAGAGCCATATGGATAGAAAAGCACTTTAAAGTCTCCAAATGTCTGGTAAAATTACCTTTACAAATATTTTTGCAGTGGGGTAAAAACCCCAAAACAAGAAAAAGAGCCTTACATATAGGCAAATTTCATCATACAGAAGATGTAGTTTCAAGTGTTTATCTGCTCGAGTTTAGATATGCTTTTAATGCCATCTAGACATGGAATCTTCCCTAACTGATACGTGTAAGAATCTTCAAAATACAGATGTTTGAATTAAAGTAATATTTTTCTAATGAAATTTGATATTAAGTTAATCTTTTCCCCTTGTTATATTATAAGGCAGCTTTAATTAAATATCTACTGTATTCAAGTAATAATACCCAGAACCTGTGGTTAACTCAGCTTATAAAAGACTTTCAAAGTCTTTGTAATATTTCGTTTATATGGACAGGATTAGGAGCTCCACCAGACAGAATGACAGAATGAGCCTCATACAGTACCAGAACATCTGGAAGGTGCTCAAGTAAAGATTTCATCTAGGGTACAGCAGATACAGAAGAACAGCTCCATTCCCCATTCCCCTACTGAATTCTCTTTTTTTTTTTTTTTGTTTTTTTTGGCTGGTTGGTTTCGTTTTGTTTTTTCAGATTTTTCAAGCCCACAGAGGGCCCCAGATACCATTCCAGGATATCAGAAAGATGAATATGACACTAGATGCATACTGGGTTTCTTATGCTGGCACAGATTTGTGGCTGACAAGCTGTGACTTCATGGAAGCAATGGTAAAGGTAAGAGGTAGGGGCATGCATTTCTATACATTACAGCAGAATAAAACTAGCCAGTGTGACTTTGTTCACTGCATAAAAGAAAATGGACACTATGTACAGTTCTGAGATCCATGAAATAAGTGGAAACAGGATCACACCTGTACATCACAAGCAAGTGTTGAAACATTTTTTTATTGATAGGGATTTTTTTTTGCCCCTATAGTAAAAAAATCAGACTAAAGTGGAAAAACATCTAAATTACTTCCTTTTCCATTACTAATTTAAGAAGAAAGAATATTTAGTTGTGATTCCATGTCTGAATGGCCTCATCAACATAAGCATTGCACATGGAACTTTTAAAAAGCTGAGCACCCAGGCAAGGCACATCAGTAGCTGCAAGTCTGCTCACACACCAGTTGCTTCTTTGAAGTTCTTTAGAAAACAAATACAAGAACAGTTATTTTGAGGCTTATTAAAGTACTTTGTAAAATATGACGCAGGAAATAACACACAGGCAGTGACTGCAGTGGCAAAGATAATGCCACTGTGAGGCTGAAAAGAATGAAGAATAAGAAGGATTTTGTTTACCATCCCTCCCTCCAAGTACAGCAATCAGAGCTGTCCCAAACAGTCTCTGCTCCTGCTGTGAATCAGACAACTTTTTCTTTTTGCTTAACATGCATTCACATTCAGATATCTTTTTGAGCTACCAGGATACGCTGTTGATGCATATTAATGACAGGATGTAATTTTTACTATTATTGTTCTGTAATATAGAATATGTCTAACTACATTTTGTTTATTATTCATAATACCCAATGAGAGAAGACACCAGAATGGCTCTTTTGGAGGCCTCACATGCCAGGCTGCAAATGTGTATTAACAATAGTACACATTTATGTGTTATGGTTTCATAAAATGCATTTGCATAATATGAAATCATAATCCCAAATGTACAGTAAAAACCCTATGAAAAATAGTTACTTCTCATATACTACACAATGGCTGATTTTAATCTTCACTGTCTCAGATGTGGAACTAGTTATTAGGGATTTTTTATAATGGGAAAAATGCCTAGCCCGTCCTACAGAATTAAGTCTTGTAAAATGAACCAATCAAACAAGAACCTTCTGTAAAATGGAAAAGATGGTTTGGTAGTAATTTGCATTCACACTTCATTTAATATACTTCCAGGCTGAGATGTTACTTTCAATATCATAGCAGAGACTGAAATAAACAGGCAATGCTGGCAGGTCTGGCTCCACAGCACTCCAGGGGCCTATGAATGCAAAAATGTGCAGTGGGAGCTGAGCAGAAATTAGCTCAGAGCAGAAGTCACTGCACCAGGAAACCAGCTCAGAACCTTTGCAGAAATGTGATGCTTTCAAATTCCACTGTCCAATGAATCCCAGGGCAGTTTTCTCCTAGTTTGATTGCAGAGATGGGCAAGTTTGCTTCAGTGTTCTTTCCACTTAACTGCAGCCACTTGTAGGAAAAGATTGACTACCTGGACATAATCCCCGGTGTTATACCTGCAGGTGTATGTATGCCACAGCTACAATTTCCGTGAGGGAAACAATGATTTCTACTTTTCTTTAGAAAGAATCATGGTATTTTTCACCTTGACTGGCTACTGTGCTATTTATTTAGACAATTTGACTTTGAGCTGCTTTTTTCTACATATACATTATCAAATGATTAATGGCTAATTAGCATTTTGCTAATGGAAAATAAATGTAGATATGAGAATGTGCCATTATGTTTCCCCTTTTAGTTCAAATTATCACATTTGCATTTTTATCAATAAAAATCTATGAGTTTTCTTTTTGCTAAGCCAAATGAACAGTCTTAATTATATTTAAGGCTCCAGCCCTTCAACAGATATTGTCTGGTACCCTGCTGCACCCACACCTGTGTATCACACCTTGCCAAGTCGTCTTCCCTTCCTTAACACATCATTTCTTGGTATATACAAAATCTCAGTACTCAGTTATCTACCAGAATTTCTGAGCTCTGACTCCTCTCAGGTCTATGGTGACTTGTTCAGACACTTGGCTCTTCACAGTTGAAGGTAATTGGAATTATTGAGATGAACTGTTTGATGGGGTGAAGATTGTCATTAACAATTTTACAGAACAAGTGGTTTGAAAGCTAAAGGGGATGGAGGCTTTCAGGAAAAGGAGACTTAGAGGTGACCTTATCACTTGCTACTCAAACTTCCTAAAAGATGGCTGTAGTCAGGGGGGGTTGGTCTTTCACCAGGCAGCAACTGACAGAACCAGAGGACAGTCTTAAACTGCACCAAGGGAAATACAGGTTGGATATTAGGAAAATGTTTTTTTTTATGGAAAGAGTGATAAAGTACTGGAATTATCTGCCCAGGGAGGTGGTGGAGTCACCACCCCTGGGTGTGTTTAAAAGAAGACTGGATGTGGCAACTCAGTGCCATGGTTCAGCTGAGGTCTTAGGGCTGGGTTGGACTCAGTGAACTTGAAGGTCTCTTCCAACCCAGTGATTCTGTAAATATGAAGTCTATTTGAGTTTTGGTTTTGAGATTTTTACTGATTTAAAAACTACCAGCAAGAAAACACTTTGGCTGTGAAGAATCACAGCTTGTCTAGTCACAATCCAGTACTCCCAATTTCAGCTGAGACTGAAAACAGAAAAATAAACGCTTCCTACAACCATGTATGATAAAGAGAGTTATTATTTCCATTCACCTGTCCTTTATATCAACACAGACAGCTAATCCAGGTGAATCTACCTACATTTGTCATTGCCAGTGAACTAAAACCATAGAGAATTCACACTAAGGAACATTATTCCACCTTTTAAAGCTTCATTATGTTATAATTTATTTATCTGGCAAGTAGGATTTTCAGACATGACTATTAGTGCCATGTTGTGGCTACTAGTAATCAATGACTTAAGGAAGTCAGGAGAAAGGGGAGAATGCATCTAACAGTGATTTTTTTGTTTGCTTGTTTATGATGGTGTGTTTGTGCTGCTCACCAGAGATGAGCCAAGCAATTTTCTGAAGCAGTCTACTGTCATCTCCTTGTCATATGCAGCAGATCATAGACAGAGAGCAATTTCCAGCACTGGAAATCTGGAAATGGCACCTGTGTAACTCAAATATTTATCTAAAATAATACTTTCAAATCTCCCCTCCCCTCAAATTCTTTTATCTGTTGCCTTGTTTGAGGATGGATCAAAACCAACACTGCCCAGCTCCTGGGAGCATTCAGTCACATGAAGGTTTGATCCAGGTTTTCACAGCTGACAAGAGTGACACATAAGTGGGACGAGTGAAATGGCAGCAGCCAGAGTGTGCAGAAGGCCTGGAACCATACTGGAACATTTCTGCTTTTCACTAGATGGGAAACTTTGCTATTGCCCAGGGTGAGAAAGGACAAATGCCACCCCTGGCTGTGATCACTAGAGAATCTACACTGCCTGAGCTCTATCTAGAAGCATTGCCTAACACAACTATTGCTCCCATGTGACACTTAGACATATTTTTTCAAAGGAAAATATCCTATCCAACTCCTGCTCCAAAGAGGAGACAGAGCTTTAAAGATAAAGGGAGGAGGGATGGTCTTATACCGCATTCAAATAACCTTACTCTGGTCTTATGTTGCATAGGGAAAAAACACTAGGGGAAGGGGATGTAACGGAAATGTGATTTAAATAGATTTAAAAAGCTTGGGAGAGAAAAGCAGTTTTTTTTTTTTTCATTCCTGCTGACATTGACATCAAGACTGGAATCTCTTTCACACATTTAAGAAACACTGAAACTTGTGTATTTTGTTGTAGGGCATCTTGCTTGCTGCTGAATGTTTCCCATCATGTTTCCATCATGATTAAGTTAAGGTGGGATTTTTTCCTCTCCAACATTGCTAGAATTGCAGCAGTGAGGGTAATTCTAGTCTGCCTTAATGACATGCAGCCATTCTGAAACCAGCAGAATTTACAGGAAAGTAGAATTAGGCTCCACAGAACACAACAGCATTATACTTTCAAACCTGACATACTTGAAACCTATTGCAAAATTTTTAGTCTGAAAAACCAGGTTCCCTTTTTGCACATGAAAGCCATGGGAGTAATTATTGTCACTTGGACTTCCAACTCCCTCATTTGTAGGCCCAAGCAGGTAGTTAGATGTCTAGGTACAATAACCAAGACCACATATTGCTGGCATGAAAGAGATTTTTACAAAAGCAGTCCATTATGATATGTGACAAAGACTCAAAAGGAAGGAGATTATTAAAAATGGCAGACAATGAAGAAGAAACTAGAAATGGATGAAGTTTTCTATAACTTCCATTTCAAGTTCAAGTTTTTTAATGGCAATAATTTACAAGAATAAACAAGTGGAAATGTGACATAAAGAAGTAAATTTGTGCCTAAAAAAGCAAACGAACTTTGTAACCAAGTACAGTTGAGAGGTATACTGCTACCTTTAAATATTAAGCTATTCCTGTAAGGTGCTTTTTTAAGGTACAACATAATTTTTTTTCTTTCTCATTTTAGTAGAACTAATAAAAGTAAGATACTAGAGAGACATCATTACTTGGAGGAGTAAGATCTGCTACTCTCAACCAAAGAGAACCATGCCTGAACTGCTGCTGTACCTGATATCAGCAAGTCACCATTTATTTAGTTATTTTTAACCACCTGAGGTGAAAAGCAGTGACCTGCTTTTCAGGTGAGACTGATATACATGTGAACTCTGCATGTGTATATTGTTTCTGGCAAAAATAAATAGCTGGCAGTAACTGAACTCTCTCTTCATTGAAAGAATGCTATAGGGCTGGATATAGCCCCTGCAATAGTGCAATAAAATGAGATGAGCTTAACACTACCAGATGGTACCCTGTACAGTGCCTGAAATAAAATGGAGAATTAGGGTGCCCTAAGGTGTGCACAGGAAAGGCATTTACATGAAATAAATGGGCCTCAGACCTAGATGATGCTCAAGTATGCTACACAGGAGACAGATAGTACATCTGGTGAACAGATTTTATCACACACTGGAAAGCTATAAAGCATGCCGTTGAATTTCAGATCTGGGCTTCACAATGACATTTTACCTGTGTTGGTATTCAGTGCTGTTTATTTTTAAAGGTGCTGTAATCTCAATGATGTGTTTTAAAAGCCTTCTTAACATTGTTTTCTGATGTGCCCCATTTTTTTGGACAGATTGATGTAACATGAAGCTTTTTCATGGATAAAATACAAACTACTTTGGCTGTAGATGATCATGTTTTTATTTAATATATCACATTCCTGATGTGATTTTAGTAACATGGTTATACTTGTCAGCGCTCACTGCTTGGGAAAAAGCCAGTATGTTTTTAAAGTTAACTCCCACTTCTCCGTTTCATTGCAAGGTCTCACTCTCTAGAAACCAGCACAAATTCCTTGAGGTTTAAAGCAGATATATCAGATTAAGGGAGGAAATCTACTAGAGTGAATCAAATCAAAGCAGTATTTTACTCTTATCTCTAGATGAAACTTCTCTTGATTTTTAAAAATTCCTGCTATATTTGACATTAAGATCCTTTTAAGTTTACATTTATCATAACAGGAATCAAACTGTTCAAGGTGCTGATGAGAGCAACATTCAGTCTGTGGTGCTGTGATTTTTTTTAATGGGGAAGTAATTTAGAGCTTTCTTCAGACTTCACTGTTTTTGCTCTCTCTCTGTAATTACTCTCCTTTCACCTCTCTCATATAAAGCTATCCAGGGGAGCTAGAAATGCTACCGAACTTGCATAGAAGAAAAAATTTGTGAGACTGTAAGGTGAATATTCCTGACAGAAAGATCTATGGGCTGTGAAATAGTGTCTCTACAGAAATGGTGAAAGCTCCATTCCCTTGAGACATCTAAAATTAGAAGAAACAAAGCACTATTACACACTAAGGATATAATCCTGTTCTAGCCCCTGTGAACAGACTAAATATTTCTAATGTCTGTAACTCTGTATAGTGTTACTGCTCATAATGTACAATTTAATAATGTTAAGGGTTTGACTTGAGGCTTACTTATGCAAGAAAATGTACTCATATTACCAGAGTGGTATAATTATATAATCATAGTTCTATCAGTATGATCAGTATATCTCTCTAATAAGTGCCTTATTTGAGTTATCATACACCAATTCTAGAAATTCTAAAAGCCACAGAAGTACAAAAACATGAGCAAATTTTCCACACTAAGCTCACGTTCCCAGGTGCTGGGAAGGTGGGAATCTCTTAATTATTCAGTTCTAGTTGAAGAAGAAATGCACAAATAAAGGCATAATGTACCAAACTCACACTGAAGCTTATTGTCAGCTCTATGTGCCACAGAAGATGGATATTGATGGCAAAAGGGAAGTGTCATTTAAAATTCACAACAGCAGCCTCACTTGCAAAATACAAGCAAAACTACCTTGCATTCAAAGCAAGGACAAAACCACTCTATTTTTTACTTATGTCTGAACAGTCTTAAAACAGGGATGCTTCTAAACTGGTCTTCAACCCTTTGAATTTTTTTTGCTGTTATTATTGTAAGTTTGTATCAAAAGACAGAAAGTGATGGGAAAGGTTTATGAGATTTTGTCTGAAGTAAATGAGTTACTTTACCAGAGTCCTTTCTCTGAGAGTACATTTACTGCATGCAAAACGTCTGGCCTGTAATTTGAAGCTATACACAACAGCATGAAGGAATCTTATTAGTTCTAGGGAATTTACCATAGCCACTATCAAGATGAAGGAGGGTCTTTGAATACTTCCACAATTCAGTTAAAATTGTGGTGCCAACTTTGAGTTTTGGGTATCAGCATAAGCAAATTTTCAAGACTAACAAAGGGTTATAAAATATATACAATGAAAAGCCATTAGATAGAGGGGTGCCATTGGGCACTACTCTGTGTACAGCTAGCACTGCCAAATAGTGCCTTTCAACCAGCAGTTATTCAAGAGCTCTGCATTTCACCAAGTGACAGTCCTAAATGGATCTGGAACAGGTGACAGAATAGGAACTGTTCTTTAACTTTAAGCAAGAAAGGAAGTGATGAAGAAAATAAATGCGGGGAAGGGGAAAAAAAAAAGAAAGGTAGGAAAAGATCCTTAGATTATACAACTACCCACCCTGGTCAGCTGCACAGCTTTGCAAATCCCTCCTCCCAAACACATATAGCCCCTGCCCAGAGAGGAGCCTCATATGCCAGAGTTTCTGTTGTGCAGCTTCAGTCTACAAAACTTATTTCCTAAGTAGCAGTGACCTCTACTCAGCATTGGTACAGCCACAGAAATCATGGAAGAACAAGAGTAAGCTCTCCCAGAAAGAGAGCATGGGTGAAGATGGCTCCTCCATAATGAGCTGCCTCTAATACTGGCTATTTGCTGATTTGACTAAGGACTCCGACTAAAGACAGAGGGAAAATCCTCCTGTAGTGTAAATTATGTGAGCTTCAGTACACACAGTGGTACTCTGCCAGCTTACAACTATTAAAGATCTTTTGTCCTCAGGGCTTTTCCCATAGCAGCAGTCCCCCAGCTCACTGAAGGCTAAGGATGGAATTCAGGTGGATACAGGATCTTGTTGCCATTGCAAGCATCCAGGTTCAAAGTTTAGATCCTCTGTTGCCCACATCCACTCACAGCATCCTAGACATGAATCTCAGGGCACCTGAGCTTTCAGGCTTACCTGTGCCTAAAGTTAGGCACTACGTGTTCATGTTAATCATGCTCAGCACATTAAAACCATTCCTGTGCCAAAGCCCCACAGTGTCTCCAGCACCAGGACTAACCCAGGCTCCTGCAGCTTCATCTAGCATCCAGGGAACATCATGATGCATGCAGCTGAGGCTGTGCAAACAGGAGGAACAGGTTATGGGAATAGGTCTGTCATACCCACCCTGAGACTGGCTCACACATCCAGCCTTTGTGTTGAGGATGCTCATTTTCTCATCTGCTTAGGTACCACAAACTACTCCGTGTTTGAGGGCTGAGCTGTGCTGCCAAGATAAGTCTGAGCCTGTTAAGTTTTTTCTGCTTCTTGAACAGTGAACAGCAGTCAGCTGTGCATGCAGTGCCAAATTGAGCCTGGGATAAAGACTCTGAGGGTCACTTTACATTTTGTGTGGGCCTGTGAGATCCAACTGATTAGTGGCAGTTGATGACAGTGGAACACAGAAGGAAATGATAAGTGCAATTAATTCCTGTAGAAATTAATGCAACTATTCAAAGAATTTTTTCAGTCATTTTTCATTCACACCTTCTTGCCTGGTACAGCTCTGCTATGAGTGTAATTTTTAAATTTATGTGATTCATTTTTATATGATTTAAATATAGTGTAGTTCACTCAGTGAAAACAGTATTCTGAAAATGTTCTTTGCCAAAAGACTAAGCAATAAAATGGGTTTATTGTTAAATAAACATCCCAAGTTGTCTTAAGCACAATATTAACAAACTTGCAAATCAGTTTTTTTTGGGTGGGTATTAGTCATGATGGAATAATACAAATAAATGAAATATCAATACAAATAATTTCTATGCATTCATGGGACCACTAATTAGTGTTACAAAGAATGGGCTAACTTACACTAAGATTACAGTAAATTAGAATCACTTCACTGTGGTACTGATGTTTAAAATATTTCCTTTAGGGAACTTCATGTCTATAAGTTTTGAATCCACAGCATGCAATAGAATAGAAATATCTAGAAGGAAAGCAGAGGTAAATAGGCATTGGATTGCCCTGCCCCTGAATAGAAGTGGGAACTGAACATACTCTTCTTTATTTGGACTCACAGAGCATTAAAGGAGAGCACTTTTCTGAAAATATGTTTACATATTTCTTACAAATCATGATTAACCTATAGAAATGCAATGTGACAATATGGCAAAAGGAAATAAATGTGTATTGCTTGCTTTCTGCATGATTAATGCTTCTTTCCATCAGACACATACATTTCATTTTATTAAAGATCACATTTCTGATTGCAAGAACTTGATCATAAATAAAGCATGCAAGTGGAAGTTGGAAATCTTTTAATATTAATGACAAGAAAAATGGATTTATTGAATAGTCACCTGCAGTTCATACATACATAAGCACATAAAATGATAACCCAGCAGAGGTACCATCTCCAACTTGGGAGAAGAGATTCTGTTTTTTGAATAGCTTAATAATAATAGCACTGCATTTAGAGAAAATTATTTCTGTCTTCTGTGTCTAAGAAGAACAGAATAACAGCCATTTATCAGCTACTTTCTACCTTGTCACTTTATCTAAGAATTATAAAGTTTGTCTTTACTTGTTCAAAACTCAATCCAGCACTGGTGAACTTCAATGTAATAGTTTTGAACTCTTGTATTTTTTTGCCATTTTGGAAATAAAAAAAAAAAAAAAAAGGAGTTGTTGATGAATAAGGAAAAGACTAACAGCTATTCAAATAGTTTTTTTTTAAAGAGCTGACAGATGAGAAATATAGTGTATTATTGAAAACATTATAGGTCTGGAAAAAAAAATATAGGACCTAGCCATGACTATGATTTGTCAAATGAATTATTTTAAAATAACTAATAGCACTTCAAAAAACAAGTTGGATTTCTGTTCCCTATTCCTGTTCACACCAACTCCATAGAAGTTTAAAGACAAATCCACTGACTTTGAAAAGGTGCCCTCCAGACAAGGTTTCAGTGTTACAGGAGTCACACATGCAGCTATAAAAGGACAGGAGCTACCACAGAAAGCAGACAATAATTTTTGTGCTCAAACAAAAATAATTAAATGGGAGAGGATACATGCCTCATGACAATAGGAAATCACCTGAACAGCTCCTTGAAAACCTATTAAACTAATCTCTTACTTCCAAGACTTAAAAAGAAATTAATATAACCTTAATAAATGACATACAATTAAAACTTTCAAAGGCCAATCATGTAACAATCATGTGAGGTAGTCATATGAACCCACAGAAAATCATTATCATCTAAATATTCTCAATTCCAATTAGGGAGATCAAGGGTGAGATCTCTGTGATTCTGAGTGGGTGCTTGCTTATTGCAGACTACACATGGGAGGGGGTTAGGCCACTTCACAAGTTTATATCCCTTTAGAAACACTATCTCAAAGAATAATACAGATAAAGTTGACAGAACTTGTCACAGTTCCTGCCAAAAGGAATATATTTTCCTCAGTTTAATTATGCAGATACATATCTTAAGCCAAGCCCCACCCAAGCCCTTGTTTCTAGCAGCCTCCTTCTCTGGCTGGTGTTGACAGGACTGGATCCAGCAGCATGCTGCATGTTAGCAGCCACCTCCACTGCCTGTTTCCACTCAGTTCCCGTGCCAAGCACCATAACCAGGAGGGAAAGGAAGATACTTGAACATGTGCCTGCTTGCATATGTGTGTTCTCACACACATGCATGACTAGAAAATCTAGATAGAGAGAAATATTTCATCTCTTATTTTATGCTGTGCCAAGAATCGGGGAACAGGTGCACTGATGTGAGCTGATTGTATCTTACCGTACTTCTAGTGAATTAATCACTGCTCTCGCCTTTTTCTTGTATTTTTAAACTAAGTTTCTGGTGCCAAGTCTTCTTTTCTGCTTTAGATTGCTATACAGATATAGTCTCTAATGATTTTCAATGACAATTCTGGAATAAGGAACTCACTCTCTGCTCACAACCCTCCTTCCTGCCCCATCCTTTCCCTTGTGCTCACACGATTGTTTCTAGAGACACCCAGGAGCTGGCTCAAGAAACTGATTTAAAGCACTAAAAAGTAGATAAAAACTTCATAGCTTAATCTGAATGTGCCCCCTACCTATTTTTCATATCTTTAAAAAGACTTGCATCAAAACAACTGCAGAGGCAGGTGTGGGTCAGGAAAAATCAGCTGAGGACAGAAACCCTCTGAACATCATTGCTGAAATTGAAGAATATGAAACTGCACAGTTAAACTTACCAGGCATTTATTTGGCCAGTTAAAGAAGTAACACAGAGCTTGGGAGGTAAGGTTAAAGTCCTGTTTGCCATTAACTTCAAAGCAATGCAAAGAGAGAGTTCAAGTCAATCTTGGAGTGTGCCAGTAGTGTTTGAAATGTATTCATTAAACAAAGCAACTGAAGGAACTGTAAGTACATTTCTAGTAATTACTAATTTGAATGCTATTTTCTTGCAGATTTTTTCATGCTTATGGTGAATTTATTTGGTTTAAGGGCTGCAGCAGACTGTTTTACTTCACAGCTTTATTAATTATATATTCTCACTGAAGTGCAATAAGATTTTTTGCAGGCTTTTTTACCCCTCCAAAACAATTATTATTGTATGATAGAATTACCCACCTGAAACTAACTCACTTTTGTGGGAGAATAAATTGTACTTCAAGATGAGAACCATCTACCCTTTAAAGAAGGATGAGAATAGTTATATGAAAAATTTGGCAGAAAACAAAGAAAATCCTGGACTGCTAAGAAAATCCTTTACTTTTCTTGGTTTTCCCAAAATTCTTCAAGATTGTTATTAAAAAATACAGACCAAATTCTTAGACAAGTTATTTTACAGTTAATTTACAATTTACTCCAAATTCTTGGCTCCATTAGAATAACATATTTAGAATTTTTACACAGTAATATTAATCAATAATTACTAATTACTTGGGTCTTATTTTTCAAAGCCTAAATTTAAATTTGGATACATTTTGAAATACCTAATATCCTCCTAGGATACCTCATAGTAGAGTTAGAATTCAAGATAGCAAGAAAGAGGGGTCTTATAGGTTTGGTAAATATTTTAATTGCTTCAGAATACAGAAAAATAATTTAATGGTATTCAGACACAACCTGGTTGAAATTCTCTCAATGACAAAAACAGTAGCTAAAATTATCCCACATTTATGGATCTCTAGGGTAATTTCTGTCAGAAGGAGGAATCTATAGAAGTCAAAAAATCTTGTTCCAAACAGCCAGGTTTATGGAGAATTAATGCAAAATCAGCAGAATAAGAACAAATATTCTCTTTGCACACCCTCAGGGAACTTCCCCTCAGTTCCCTGCTCTGCTTCTGAGCTCTTCCTTAGTGTCTACCTGCATCTCTCCTTATTTGGTGGTTGTCCTTTGCTAACATATCTACTTGTGAAACAATGCCCTGGCATCTGGATTTATGACTCATGTCATGGCTATGGCTGAGTTTTCACTGGGTATTGCTATTTGGCCCAAATCTCAGCTTCTCTCTCTTTTTAAATATCTTTCAATATCCATAGGTTGGTGTTGATGGTGTTAATGACTTCCAGGTTCACAAGAGGATGGTAAAGGTTCATAAAATTTAATTTTGACTCAAAGTCCCCATTCGGCTATTTCCAGCTCTCATAAAGGGTAGTGCCCTGTCTTTATTCAGACAAATAACAAATCACACTTCCCTTCTCTGTTTATTAAATCTACAAGGATCTGAGATAGGGATCCAAAGCTGTCTTAGAGTTTCATATTGTCATGTATCACAGCAGCTTCAAAGTACTTGGGTTTAGAAAGCAGTTTCTGTTCTTATCCAGGTGCAAGTGGGCAGAAGGAGGCAATGCATGGAGTCTGATTTTTTGCCATTGTTGCTTGGAACTGGAAAACTCATGCTACAACTTTTTTCTGTAATATGGCTAAGCCGAAAGTCTTCATCTAATATTACATCCCAAGTCATATTATAAATATTATATGATTTGTTATTTTTGGAGCCTGTATGACAGCATTGGTTTTCATTCCAGATTACATCTAAAATAAGAAAGAGAAAAAGGCAGACAGATTTCCTAACAAGCCATATCTGTTTATCATCAGCTGCCAAGAAACTGTACAGAAGCTTAGAGAACTTGAGTGGTTTTTTCTATGGCTTATGAGTCCAGACCAACCGAGGAACTTAAGAAAACGAGGATCCATATGTTTTGTAAAATTCATTTCTTGAAAATAAATCTTTGGCTTAAATTTATTCAGTGCTAAACAGAATGATTTTTCTAGGACTAAAATCCTTAAAGATGCATTCATGTAATAATGCAACCAGAAATTGTTTTCATGTCTGTACCATCCCTTCTCCATTCATACAGCTCACAATCTACCAGCTACAAGGTCTTATTTGCTCCTACCTCTTCAAGACTACAAGAGACAGACCAAGAGAGAGCCCCAACACACACATCTGACAATCACAGATGCCATGCACATGCTGCTGATGCTCCTGGACTGCTATCCCAGTTGTATCCTAGTGAGATATGACACAAGTGATGCAGCTCTGGACAGTTAATGTAATAAATGAAGCAAATATATAATCTGATTCAAATTATGGGCCCCAAATTTTCAGGCTTTTCACCAAAACTGTATTTAGGTCTAGAATTCCCAAAGTATATGCCATTAAAATACAAAAGCTAAGTTCTCTGCTTGCCCAGTGTACCTGAAAATGGGGCATAATAAGCCCAGAAGAACTTCCACTAGTAATAAGTACTTGCACACATTTCTAATATGTATAATAATGTGTGATGCAGTCATCTAATAACTGAGGCTCAATAAACTCTTGACTTGCCTTATAAAATATACAACTGCAAACAAATCAGGATGCCTCCTGATCTCCCTTTCTGGGATCTTTTTGAGCCATAAAACTACTGCCCAGGTTGTTTAATAATAACAGCCAACAGCTGTGGAACAGATATGATACAAAAGATATATTGGTCATTTTGAGCAAATTAGCCTTCTCCACAAACTTAGAGAAAAAATCTGAAAGGCACACACTCAAATGCAAAATTACAATCCCAGTGAGCAATACAGCATTAAATCCTCAGCTAACAAAACTGTTCTAGATGGAAGAGACCTACTTTTACTCCTCCTTTAATATCAATCATCTTGACATGTAAAAACTACATTCATTAAAAAATAGCCTTTAGACTTTTTTACCAGTATGTCACTGTAGCCTGCTTGCTGCTCCACTCACTGAGTTTTAAGGGTTCTGAAAGGATCAGAGGAGAGAAAGCCAAACAGGCAAGATGGATTTTCACTTTGTTCTTTTTATTCCCAGTAAATATTATTTTCAGTAAAAGAATATAACATAAATAAGATGTGCCAGGCCGAGTCCCTTTGAAGTTTTTACAGTTGTTACATCCTCACAAACTCTCACATCCCTCACAGAATAGCGAGAACATATTAAAAAGGGATGCTGTGGTCTGGGTAGCTTAACAGCACATCTATCCTTAGCTTCTAAAACATACCTGAGGGGCTATAGATGGTCAAGGAGTCTGAAGCTGCTCTGAGTTATGTCTGGGACTCATTCCAGAAAAGAAACTGCAGAAGTGACAAGAACTGTCTCTCTCCTTCCCAGCTAGGCCAATGATTTCTCTGTTGCAGGCTTATTCTTCCTGGGACTCACTGACAAATCCCAGGCACACAAACACATCATGTTGTAAAGGAGAGACATTGTTATCCCTTGTAGAGCCATCAGGCCACAGCAGCTTAAAGATTGCAGGTAGACTGTGCCCATTGCTTTCTGGAGTGACACAGAAGGAGGCTTACTCCTAAGAACACTACTTCTGAAATGAGCACTGTGCACTTGCAAATGAGATCAGTAGAGAATAGAACTAATGAGAGAAACTTCCACATTAAGTTTAATTTTTGTCAGTGGAAATTATTGTTCCAACAGAAATTAAGAATATTCTCAGGATTACAAAAAAAGGAAGATGAAAAACAGTACTATCAGTCCCAGCCCTCTGAACACTGAAGATGTGAGGACCAACCTTGAATTAAATTTCACTCAGTGGAGTCAGAATAAAGAATAGAGCACTACAGGATGTTCCCATCTCTTTTCTCCTCAGCAGTCAAGTGTGCTTGAGCTACCAATACTGCTGTAGCAAGAGACCAGGACTATAAACCAGCTTTGGAGAGAAAATAATCTTTAAAAGGAAATTCTCCTCCATATTGTCACTCTCATTCTTTTAATAGCCAACATCCATGTTGTACAGCCTCTCTCTAATTTCCTCAAATTTCCATTTTAAATTATTAGGAGATATCTTTCTGCTTCTTTATTGACCAGTAATTATATCACAGTATTTATTTTTCTTTTTATTTTTGTAAACTAGTTGCAGCAATGGAAATGAAGCCTGACCAATGACAATTACAGCCTAAATTTCATCATTATTTAGTAAGCATAAAGTCCTTCATTTGGCAACAGTACCAAAGTGCCTACCACAAACTCTAAAGTAGCTGGGAGTTTAATTGATTCCTAGAAGTGCAATGCAAGTAGAGTAGATAAAAAATGACATTTGTTACTGATGCAAATGAAAATGTTACAGCAAAGCAGCTGGGGTGAATACTGTGGATGTTTACACTTCCCCAACATGCTTACATTGTTTCTTCCAAGTTTTCCCAGCAAAGCTCACCTGGTTTTGCTCAAGGCCTGGAATGCAGTGAATTGTGTATGACACCTAATATTTATTCATGCCATTGTCAAGAACATCTTTGCAGCTCCTGCCAAAGTGTATCATTGTGTTTGCTCAGCTGCATGGCAAAACATAATACACAGTCATCATTTTTACTTCGTCACCTACTCAATATTTTTCTTCTCTGATTAAATTAGCTCATAAATACTGTGCTTTTTATGCCAGAAAAAAATCTTACTACATCCATTCAACTAACACCCATTTGTACATTTTTATGCTCTTGAACACTTAGCTACTTCAATAATTAGTTCTGAAACAATGGAAAAGTCAAATGCTCTAATTTACGGGGGACTCCAGAAAATCTAAACAAAATTCCAAAACATTACATATTCAGGAAAAAACTTTCTGCTAAGCTAAATTTCATCATTATTCACTATCAACTGTAGAAAGAATAGAGAAAACACAAGGATAGTAAAAGATTTGGTAAAAAAAATGTTTAACGCCTCTCTGTATTTCCACAGGGAGAAGACTGACCACAGCACAGGTGCCAAAGAATAGTGTTAGGCTGGGAGAGTAAAACCAGAGCATGTAAGGGAACCTGGCTTGACACTGCAGCTTCCAGCACAGTGATGAGTGGTGTATCCTTAGGTGTGCTGCTACCTATGGGAGGTAAAGCAGGGATATTCTTGAGCTGCTACCTATGAGAGGTAAAGCAAGGATATTCTTGTGCTGCAAAGAGATCTCCTGCCCTGGATGGCCCAGAAACCACAGCTTGCAGACGTTGAACTTTGTGTCCGGGAATCAGTGGAAAATAAGATTCCCTTTGAAGGTCTCTGCCCTCCCTCTAGGCAGGTTTAATTTAAGAGGTGTTCCTCTTAAACCCATTCTGAAACATGTTCAGTGATGAAGACTCAACAGCCCTTTCAAAAATTCAGTTTTGCCATCTTCAGAGTCAGAAAGCTGTTTCCTATGGTCTAGTATGAATTTGCCAGAGCAAATCTGTTTTAATACCACAGAGAACAAATAATTCCTGTAAAAGGCTGCTGTAAATAAAATCAAAGGCTGTTGTCATGGTCCATCAGTCTTTTTTATTCTAGAGAAAGAAATACAATACACTTCTTCAAATTTTTCATACATGTCATGTTGTTGTGACCTGGTTATCCTCCCTGTATTCTAACTACCTTTGTGTCTTTCTAGGAGTTTGGTGCCCCAAAACCTGACATGACACACAAGCTCAAGCCTTAGACAGTACTGAGATTGCTGTTCAAGGCAATGCCATGCAACATGGTGTCAGACAGTTGGAATACCTGAGACCTATCATTTTCCCCCTTTACTCATGCCCTGTTACTCAGTTTTAAGAGGAAATGAAATCAGTTTGACATGGCTACTTACTGATAAATTCGTATTCATCAAGCGGATGAATTTCACAAAATCATATTGGCTGCTACTTATTTCCATCTCATCTTTTGGGTCTTGAAAATTCATTATTAATTGTGGAAAAAACTTTGGATAAATAGGCATCCAGAATTCTTTTTCTCTTACTCTTCCTTTCTGAAAGAAGCAGGGTCACATTTGACTTTTAACTTTTAAAAATTTTTCTCATCAATCTTTCCTGTGTTCTCCAAACAAATTTCAGGTGGTCATGATGAGATTGATTCTGGGATAATTAAGAAGCATGTCAAGAAAATGAAAAAAATGTTTCCTGCCCTTATGTTGTCCCAGGCAAAGACTTTACCCTTTTTAGCTGGTATCAGTTACACTGGCCAGCTGCTACAGTTGATCCATTTAGTAGAGTCTGATCCAATAAAAAGTAGAAAATATTTCAGCTGTCACAGCATCATATATCCTTTTCTCTTGAGCTTGCTCCCTAGTTGACTAACTTCAGGAGACTATCTTCCTGAAGACTATAATTTTACTTTTCCTGCTTTGCCTTTTCCCTGTCCTATGCCTGTGAGTTCTGCCACAGTCCCACCACCCAAGCACTGCTGTCCTCAGTGTTCCACAGTAGAACAGTGCCACACCTTATGCGCATTCCTCAGACCTTGGCTTCTTACTGCTCACACAAAGGAAAGTATTGACCGTTTGCTCACGCTTTTTCAGTGTCCAAGAAAACCAGAAACTACTTGACTGAGTGAAACAGGAGCTTAGTGAACCCAAAATTATCTGCCTGACAATGCCTCCCTGAGACACTATACCTTGCAGGATTTTAGAGTCAAGGCTCAGTCACAGTGTCAACCTCCAACCACAGGGTATGGCACGTATGGAGACAGCCTGGAAATGTGAGCAAAACAAAGGAAGTAATGTGGAATGGGCCCTCAACCAGTAAATTGAGAAAGATGAGTTGTGACTTACCTAGTCCTGGCTGAGAGCTCTCATTAAGTCATAGGACTGAAAAGATATCTGACAAGAATAATTTAACTGATGAAGGCAAAATCTAAAATAAATCTGGCTCTGAATTCGAAGTCCAAACATAAGGACTCTGCAGCTAAGCTGAATTCAAATTAAAACAAGCCTGATCTTCACTGAGTTTTAAATGGAGTCCATACACTTTCATTATTCAACACAACAGTGCTAAGGAAGGTGAATTCCCTGTTGTATTTGCGTCCTCACTTCAAATAAGGCAGATATATTGTCAAATCTTAGAGGATGTCTGGGACCTGTTCAGCAAATCCAAAAGATCCTTCACTGATGTAGAAAGTGAGCATTTGAGAAAGTCACAAAAAAAAAAATTGGAAAACCATCTCTATGAAAACTCCATAAACATCAACTTCTGGAAGACCAATTCACCTTCAGTTCTTCCCTTTTAACTAGCATAACCAAGAACTTGCTGACCAATGCCTTTACCAAGAGTTTGTTAGTTAAAGCACATAGATTTTTAATTATCAAAATTATCCTTTGCTTGAACTTCCAGATTTAATGCTTTGTGGGAGACTCTAGATGTCTTCTTTATCATCATGCACACACTTTGAGCTCAATTTTGGACATTTGAGCACATGATATCCTTGCTTGCTTTCACCCTGATTCTTCTTCCTGAAGAATCTACATCATTTATATCAATACTTCAGCCACACAAATTCTGCCACCAAGTCTGTTATTCCAGTTCAGCTGTACTCATAATAAAATATTACAATTTCCAGTTTTCCTTGTTTAATCTTTGTCAGTGTGATTATTAATAATACTCATGACCTGTTTAGTTTATTTTTCTTTTGGCTTTTTTAGCAACTATCACATGTACCTATCTACTACATGTAGTTTTTTACCCTCACACAAGTTGGTGTTAATTATTTTAGTGTATGGAGTTCTGCCAGCTCTCTCCTTAATTCTTAGATTAAAACCATTCTTTCCAGCCTAGCAAATGTTCAAAGGGGTTTTTTTTTCTTCTTTTACTGTGGGCTCAATATTTGCCCAGCAACTTACAGAATCTCACTAACAGTCAAGAAAACTATATCTCTGTCCCTTCTCCACAGATCTTTTTATCTGCCCAGCATCACTTCCAGCAGTATCTCTGTGACAAGAGGGAAGGATGCAACAGATCAATGAAGTAGATGAGTAGCAGAAATAGTGATATTTTGACCCAGATTTCCAGGAAGCGGCATGTCTTTAGGGGTATTCAGGAGATGGTACGACTCTCCTGAAGATGATGGGACATCCTTGCCACTATTTTCCCTTTTTGGCAAAGTGTCCATGAACCTCCCAGCTCTTGACAGTTTCAGTTTTTCCCCCATTATGACTGAGACAGTGTTGTTGTGGTCAGAGCAGGCTCGTTCTCAGTGTTAGCAGGTGGCTGCCATGGGGTCTGACACTTTGCCTACAAAATGAAAAAGACTAGACATTCCCTCCTTCAGTACTGGCCACCTAATCTAGTTTACATTATCTATTTGTCTAGTTTCTTCAGTGGTGATCACATGTATCCTGTTTTATGATAACAGATGCACCTCTGCCTGAGCACTTGCACCTCTTTTCTCTGCTTCATAAGAGATTTTAGTAGCAACCACAATCCAAACCAGATGTCCCTTCCTACCCAGCCTTCTTTGGAAGAGAATGTAGGTCACACTCCCTACAAATCTAATGCAGGACCAGAGCCAAGGCATAGAGGATCAGGTCCCCATCTGGGCATGACATTCAGTTTCCTAATTGATTGCACAAACCAGGATGTTCTATGTATAAAAAACTACATTATTTGCTACACTTCACCAAAGCATAGTAGAAAACCTGTAGTTTCAGGGCAGGAGAGAAAAGGGGAAGGAAGAGCTAGACAGAGATAGCTTTTGACCATATATGTGCCTCTGTGGAATGCTTCAAGAGCCCAAGTAACTAAGTTCAGGTGCACCCTGAGGAGTTAATTGGCTGCCCCAAAGTTAATGGCAAAGTGAAAATCCATGTTTCCAGACAATGGGAACACTCCCTCCAGTCTCAACAAAACCCCATGCCAGTCAGAAGCTTTTTCCACAGTTACTGAACAGGAGGAATGTTACCTCACCTAGATTTTTTAAACTGCTCTTTAGACCTCTGTAGCTGGAATACAGGAACCACAGGCCAGGCAAGAATAGGCCACTTTTTCCTGCAAAGGCTAACCTCCTTTTTGTCAAAGATAGAATAGTGGTTTTTTTTTTAGTCATATGACCAGAACACGGCTATCACCTGGCCAAAATACTGCCTGGCCATGTACCTACCACCTGAGCAGCACTCCTGCCATGTGGCAGCCATGCTTTCAGTCACCAGCCATATGAAAACTGGAGGTGACTGTTCAGCTACCAGAGATAGGGAGGAAAACTAATGGGGGAAGAGCAGGTCCTCAGTCATTATCTCTTTGAAGTTTTATTACAGCAGAGCTTCCTTCTGAATATTTGAGTGGCTGCAGCAGGAGTGCTGCAGTTCAACAGGCCTCTGTCAGACTCCCTCAGATGAACATTAACATGCAGGCTTAGGAAAAACCTCTCCTCTCCAGAACACACCAGGATCTGCTGAACTGCCCGAGACTCGCCTCTGCTAAGTGTGGGACATACAACACTGGGGAAGGAAGCCTTTTGTTACAGGTTTTACAGCTATTATTTGCTTTGGGTTTTGTTTTGTTTTCAAAGAAAGGAAAATAAAATGAATTTAACAAGTAGGTTTCAGATCTTTTACAAGATAAATTGATAGGTTTTGTGCAGTGATTCTGATGTTTTTACATTTTAGTACCCATTTAAATTACCCTGTTAGTTCATAGTGTTGGAAAATCTGGTGAATGCATATGGAATCCTTAACTTGTCTTTGCAACTATTTAAAGCATTTAGGAATCTATCAACCAGGAAAGAGAACAGCATATTGCAACTACCATATGGGCATTAAATGTGATCTTGTCAAAGGAAAAGAGAATTAACCATTTTTACATACCAATGGACTGCATTTAATTCTTTTAGAATATGAATTGTTCCTAACCGTGTTTTGTTTTTAAAAACTCATCACAAGGAAACATCCAGGCAAGGAAACATCCAGGTTACTAAAAACTCTCTGCAGTTTTAGAGTCTTCTCCAATGATTACCTAATACATTTGTCTCATCTGCTTTCCTTGTTGTGTGAAAACACACTGAGGAAATGTGTAAATGTAGCGAATTGTTCCCAACTCTTTTATTCACCTTTCAGCATGCTAGTTCCTTCCCTTGGCATTGATATCATTATGCATTTGTCAAAGACAGACTGTCACTTTAGAGCTTCTATTATGTGCAAGATTTGGCAGCACATTTTACCTTTGGGATTTGCTTATATCCTTTGCATGTTATTGTACTGCTTTGGCATTCAGCAAATTCAGTACACCCACTTCTTTGATGTTCATTCCAGCCCCTAAATGTGGAAACAATGACTGAAATTTTGGATCAAAGAATCCCATAGATGGCAAGCAACATAATTTTGTGATAATGTACAAGAACAGAAAGAAATCCCATAGCTAGAGTCTAAGCCTGTAATTGTTCTACAATTTATGTACTATAACATTCAAGAAAAGGAAAAAGAAGAGGAATAAAGAACAGAGGTTCTGCTGAATTCACAACAATAGGCAATTTCTCAGTATAATTAAAACTTTAATATCAAATGAAAATTCTCACAGAAGCATAAGAACTCCTATGTTAAGAACAGAATTGAATGAGGAATGACAATGTCTGACTCATATCTGTTCTAGAATTGAGGAAAAGAACAACCTTCCCATTTTTTACTGTTTCCTAAAAAACAGTAGCAAGCATAATACAGTAGTCAATTGCGTTAAATGAAAAATTTTATCTGTGATTTAAAATAAAAGAACCAATAATATTTAAAAGAGCAAATTCTTTTCAAAACCAGCAGTCCCATTGATGTTTGTAGTGAAAATGAAAATGGCTTGGTCTTATTAATTTCTATTAGGTCACACTGACAATATGCCAATCTAAATTCAGCTGTCTCAGTGTTCATGTGGGCAGATAAAGGTGGGTGTGCAGAACAACTGAAATATTTGGGTTTATTGGTGTTTCATTTCACATAAACCCAAATTACGTTAGATTAAAATAGGACCTACAATAAAATATGTGGATTTTTTCAGTGCTGAGGGCATACGCTAGCGCTGGGACAGCTCCCGGGGTGCTGCAGTAATTTCGGGGGCAGCGCTGTGCGGCGGGGCTGCGGCAGTGGCACGGCGGTGACCCCCGCCCGCAGGTGCCGCGGTGTCCCGGCCCGGCGCGGGGGCTCCCGCGGGCAGCGCTGCCGCCAGCCGTGTACAACAGCGCCATCCAGCGGCACCGGCCCCGCTCACAGCCCCGCCACACAACAACACCAGCGCCTGAAATAAAGCGTGATCGCGCTTCTTCCCCGGAAAGGTTGCAGGCTGCCCTCGGGTTAAAAGGCAACTACAGCGTCAGAGCAACGCATCTTGAGTTGCTGTAAAATCTGCTCAAAGCGTCCTTTTCTGCGTTTGGGGCTGTGCCCGCGTGGGGGACAGCACTGAGCTCCAGGCTGAGAGCCTTCTGAGTATGCAGAACTGCACAGGGCTGGCATTACATCACACCTTACCTGGAGTGTGTATCACCCTCTGAAGCAAAAGCCTGATGAATCTTAGCATCAATAGGCACTTAAGGCTTCTGGTTTAGTCCGGCCCCTCCTGCTTTATGACTCTTTCATGTTATACCAACAGCTGTACTTTGAACCAAGGTAACACTCTCGATCGCTGCACTTAAAACTCTAATGTTCATATGCAAATGAAGACCCCCCCAGACCAACATATATGCACGCATTCTGTATAAAGCTACACAGAATAAAGGATTGCCACAGTAACTCATTCATTCACAAGAGCATTAAACACCCTCATTACTTAAAAATTATATGAAGATGCACAACAGAATTTGTGCATTTCCTAATTCCCAGTCTTGCACTTTCCTTGTTTTGGCACAACCTGCCAAAGATCTTTAACTATTTAATTCCCATGCAATAACTGCTAAGAGATGTGCTTATTATTTAATTACTTTAAGGACAGATAGACTAAACCACAGAAAGTTTAAATGACTTGCTGACGATTATGTCACAAAGCAGTGACACAACCAGGGAACAGATCATGCAGAATGGATCTTTAGTTCCCAATCCAGGCTATTAGCACATAGTAGGGAGCGTGGTTGTCTTTTTTTTATTCTAAACAAGAAAATACAACCCTGCTATTTTAAATGTAAGAAAAGCCACAGAGTGTCTTTCAGGAAAAAAGCTACACATGGTTAGAGTTTCAAGATTGAGGCAACATCTGCTCAGGGAAACAATCACATCAAACTTTTGCCTACAGTGTCTATCAAGGAAATGAAACCAATTCCTGTTTTACAGGACCAGTCCTCCACAGGGCTTGAGCCAATGGCAAGCGGAATGGACTTGCTTGTTCAGGCCCTGGCCCAGCAGGTCCTGTTGCAGGAGTTAGGCTTGTGAGCAGCCTAACTTTGGAAATACATAAGCATAGTTCCTTGCTTAAAGTTGTAACTATGCTCAACCACAGTCTTGAAAAGGAGCTTAATGATAAATGAACATGAATATTTTAGTACCTTCTCTAGAGACAACAGGATATTTCTGAGCCCAGAAGCCAGCAACATATGCTTTGGCAGACAATCTCTTCTCACATCACATTCAGCCCCTCCATCCCCTACAGTGCAGGGGATGGCCCATCTCAGCATCCGTGGAAGAACATTTTGGTACATTCCATGTCCCTCACCTCAACCCCTGCTCTCCATTCTTAGCTTTATGGTGCTCATGTGCCATCCCTAGCTGGCCTTCTCCAGGTGCCCAGGGGTTCTCCTCTGCAGGGCTGACCCACACCTTGCCCCAGCACTGTGGCATCCTGCCAGCCTGAGGAGCAGGAGACTGGCACTGGGACCCCACACTGGGCTCCTCACCCAGCCCAAAGCCCAGACACGTTTTGGTGACTTTGGGCAGGATTTGCAGTACAGTAGGGAGATCATCTGTGGTGGTCAGTGTATGGTTGCTTATAACCTTCAGATAACTGTGTACTTTAATCTATTGCCTAATCTAGTATTGCATTTCATTTCTTGAGGATACTTTATACTTACAGGCAACGGTTTGATGAGATCATGCACAATAAACCTGTCTGACCAAATCCAGATTTTAGAACACAGCAAGAAAATTTCTTTTGGTCAATTGGTCATTTTTTCTATCTCAGAACTTATCAAACTGTCCAAAATACAACATAAATTCTATAAAGTGGTAGCAGGTTTTTTGATTTATTGACAGTGGCTGGTTTGAGTTTTCACAAAAATATTTAGCTATAGGACAGTGTATTAGGTGTATTCTTAAAGGTAAATAACGGCAGCCAATAAAAGTTCAGCCTATAAAGGGTCCCATCTTCTAGGAGTTTTCTGCAACGAGAATTACTACCAGCATAATCATGGCTCCCTGCACACTAATATTTCCTCTGATACAGTATGATCAATGTTGTGGAAAAACATTTATTATATTTCTTCTAGCTACTTAAAGGCATTACTGAATTATGAGCATCGCAAAATGAATCCACTGTGCATTTTTTCTTTATGTGACGTTTTTACAATCTTCATTTTCTGCTTTGCAGCCACTGAGCTATAGTGATCACAGTATGCACCCTCTTACAACTGACACAGGGGCCAGGAACTCCTTTCTGCTTTATTACATTTGAAATGCACTTCATATGACAACATTCATTCTCATTTTGCATTGGACCCTTATTTAAACAGAGAAGCCATTTTTACTGGACCTCTACTTAAAGGGAGACATTATAAAAAATTAAAATGAGGGAAGAGGGTTTAAACAGCTGTTTCAAATATGCTTAGTTAACAAAGGTGACAAAAAGTTTTGACTCAAAAGGGATAAAAATGGACTAGGAGGTATCTATGCCTCCTTTAAGCTGTTCTTAAAATGCTAACAATTGCAAAGATTACATAATTTTGAGACACAGTGCACCACTGAGGATACTTTAACTTCACCAGAACAAGAAATAAATGAGTAAGGAAGGAATAAATAAAAGCTGAGTTAGGAGTAAGATTCAGCTGCATAAGATAAAAACTTGCAGTCCATCTAATGGCTAGCACTCACTGCAGTTGCAGACTCATTAAAACTTGTGGTAGGAAGTCACTTAAAATAATATTGAAAGAATAGCAGGTTCATTGAAATTATATTTTCCTTTGGTAAAAGAAAATAGAATGTATCTCTTCAGAAAATACGCCTAATAATTCATATTAAATGTATTATTCTCTATAGGGATGAAAGAATTATTCTCTCTTCCTGCCTTCGATTCAGTGATTCATCCATATCAAAGTATAAATAGAAAGAGAGAGTGAGGCAAGACAGAAATGTATAAGTTTGAGCACTTGAACTTGTGATTTATGGCCTAGAGCTACAGCCAACTTTATTACAAAAATGAGTTCACCTATTATAACCTTACCCCGGGCTCTCTAGAGATGGGAGGAGGTTGAGCAGCATTAGAGTATCAGGAGTTGTTCACAAACAACTCCAGTCTCATTCTCACTTCCCTTTCCTCTCTTGCCCTTAATGCACACGGATCATCTGCTGCCTCCTTTCCTGCTCCTTGATGTAGGCACACCATGGTACTTCTCACTGTCTTCCTGTGGGAATTGGCCATGGCCTCATTTGTCATGAGCTCTGACTGAAATGTTCCTCTCATACTTGTCTCTCCTCTTGTTTGAGAGACAGTGCAATTCTGTGAGCAACCCCCTTGGATAACCCTTGAAATTTGCTAATGTTGGGTTTCTGCACATCGCAGCTGGTGATGAACAACTGACCACCATCATTGAAGCACTGTCCAACACAGCAAGTAGGCTTTGATTCTGTGAAGCTATTGCTCAATTTCCAGCAACTTTTTAAAGAAATATAGATCTCTGCATGTTTCATGGAAGGTGTGTGTCCATTTGCATTACTCCAGATCTGTCTTTAAATTGCCTAATGGTAATCCTACTTAAGACAAACTAGTACTCTCTAATTGGCATTTTTGAAACAATGAATTTTGTTTCACAAACGCAGGCAAATGGTAGAGCCCACAACAGGTGGTTAGCAAGGGCAGTTGCACCCCTAGCTATGGCCTACCACACAGGAAACCTGAAGTCATCAACAGAGATGTCATTTCTTCTAGAGCACAGAGATGCTGCAAGCATTCCTCTATAGAGCTTTGCTGCCAGTCATGGCAAAACTTCCTGTGGCATGAATGGAAGTGACACAGAGAGCCCTGCAAATTACGAAGGAGCTGTGTTTGTAGTATGAGGTGAGCAACATCACAACTACAGGACATGGCCTCTTCAAGGGCCTTAGGTGGTTTCTCTCCAAAACAGTAGCTATTTTGATGGTATACAGGAGATACAAGACTGGCTGTCAGCCAGGTTTTAAAGCACAAATAAGCCATGATCTCATTTGCATACAGTCTTTACAGGTGACAGCAGCATGTATGAGTGACTGCTGTATTTAGGAATGACATGATGGGCATTATTAATAGCTTAATTGACATTAATGCAATTACCCCTATTCTTATTACAGTTAGTAGAATTATACAGAAAGCACTGACTGAGGCCTCATTTTCCCTAGAGCTACCCAAGGATACGACATTTTCCACCACACCAAATCTAGTCTTTGACATTAGATACTTAGCTACAGAGTCATTCCAGTAAATCATTATAAATGCATTATAATAAAGATGTTATGAGCTATTGGATATTAACCCCCAGCCCCTGAAGAGAGATAAATACACTGGTTGCAAGATTTCTGCTTTTGTTTTGCAATGAAAAAGAGTTTCGCTTACAAGTAAAGAACTATAAAATGTTATACTGATAATTAAAAAAAACAGACTTCAACTTTTCTGGTCAGATTAAAGGTAAACACATCCTCAACATAATATAAAATATATTCATATGATATAAAGAACCAAATCTCAGTCCATCACAATCAAGCTTTTAATTTACAGATGTGTATTTGTTTGTACACTATTTGGAGACATAGCTTTTGTATTTGCATATGCAAATATTTCTCTTTAAACATCTTACATCTGTACCTTATCTCCAGGAATTTGGCTTCCTTTAAAAATTTTGTTTGTTACTCTTGGTCTCTCTCCAATATGGAAATGAGAGGCTCAGGACTTCCAAATATTAAACTTTTTACAGGAGTCATGAATCAAATAAATTTCCAGCACAAAAGGAAACAGAGAAATAGAAGCATCATGACCATGCATTAATTATACAGAAGTAGTACATAGGAGCATTTAGGCACCATGCTAGGCACTGCATGACAAAGCAATGGTGCATTTCTTTCTCCACTAAGAAATTGTATTGCAACGCAAGCAAGGTAAACACAAAACACTAATGAGTATGTGGCAGTCATGATGAAAACAAAGAAAATAATTATCACATAAGAACATATAAAAACCCAAACTGGAATCACAAAATAATTTTGAAACCAAATATGAAGTTCTTCCAACAAAACACGTTAAAGAGAATATCCATATGGCTTCATGGTCTCCTGGGTTTAGTTTTTTCTAATTCATTAAACCCAGTTGGTTGTGATTTTGTTTGATAAGGTCTGAAGTTCACTTTAATAAGTATTATAATATGTAATTATCATTATATATACACATATGAGTTTCTATGTCTGTATTAGCCTGTGTACATGTTGGTATGTACATGTGTAGAGGAAGGCTTGCTTGTGCTCCCTTCTCTTATTACCTCCTGACAGAATGCTGTAGGCACATAGATTATAAACTTTTAAAAGTAATATATCATTGTGGTGCATTCCATTTTTAGTGAATCTTTCTTGGAAGTGACTGAGAATAAATTCAGCTTGAACTGGTCCCAGAAAGAGATCTGTCTCCAGTGTGACTGCTCAGCTGTGGTAGTTTGTCAGCTCTCAGGCCAGGGTTCATGTGCCTTATCTGTCCTGGCTGTGCTCCTGATCACAGCTCACCCTCCCAGAGAGAACAACTCCCATAATAAAGACTGAATTAAAAATGAAGCTTTAGCACCAACCAGGCACATCTTATCTTGTAAAGTCTTAAGTCAGGTACTTCATTATGCTTCAGCTCTTCTAAAACAAATACAGATCTGGCATCTGGTGAAAACACTTCCTGGGAAGGTTTTATCTCTTTTAAAGTGAAACTCCAGACAAGACTATAGGATATAATTTACTGTTTTAATCAAATTCTCCGTTTGCAATATGCATTGAATATTTTTTGAGGATAACATTTAAGCGTTTGCAAAGTCTCCATATTTTTTACAGAAAACATTTACTTTTGATTACCAAATCATTAATCACCGAGGCTTATCAGCTCTGGGGGTAAAATAATCAGGACAGTAGTGAATGTCTTGCCTATTGATCTCTCCAAAGCAAAGCTGGAGGCCTACAGAGAAGAAGATCCCATGGTCCAGTAAAAGGTGAGAGAATTTCAGGAGAGTGAAATTTCACTGTCTGTGGAAACAAACAGATGATCTAATGCCCTTTTTCAGCTTTCAAGGCTAGCACCATTTAACTTATAATATGCACAGAAGGTTTTAGAGAACAAAAGATTTAAGTCTGTGTTATTTACCTCATTGTTTCACATCATATAGCAAAGAAAAAAAGACAAAAGTAATGCTACTCATGTACTGTCCTAATTAGCTGAGCTCCAACACTATGAATCCCCATTCTCCTCTCAGAGTAGAGAACAGAAGCTTCTGCAGCATCTGGGAACTGCAGTTATGGGGCAGTCTGAACTCCCTACACTGACTGGTTTGTTAGGTGGATGTCAAATCTAGCTTTGGAAGATAATCTCTGGTATTAAAGGTGTAACATAGCTCAGAAGACATAGATACATTTCTTGGCTCTGCTTAAGATTTCTTGTGCAATGTATCATAAATGGAATTATTTTCATGAGTAAATTGACTTAGGAGAACAGGATTTTTCAGTCTGCCCAGATGACCTCTTGGCTTTGCTTCACAGCCCCTTTTGGAAAAAGCTGCAGCAGCTAAAGAAATCACTACTCCAGAAATTACTGAAACAGCAACCCACCCACTCTCTGAAGAATGTGTGGAGCCCATTAAAGAGGCACAGAGGGGTGGTGTGTAAATTTCCCAGCTGCTGAAAGTCATTGCATTATTTATTAATGCCTTTAAAAAAAAAAGTTAGAGTATACCAGGCTGTGAACAATGGCAAATGATGGCTTTGATGCACAATTCTACTTGGACTTGGCTGCAAAAGCAGAAGTTACTGCCCCTCTTTGGCAGTTACTCAGTCACTGCAGCTAAAATGGTGGAAAATAATCAGCCTATAATCCAATTCTGGTTTTTAGGCTATAATCTAATACTGATTTTCAGCCAGCTGTCATTGCCAAATGTCTGTGCAGTGAGTGACCAAATATTCCAGATAAAAGTGAAAGCTGACAGAGGTAAAAAGAAAGAGAAGCCACAGAATGGACATATTTTAAGATTAACTTGATGGCACCTCTACCAGAACAGAGAATGGAAGGAATAATAGCCTTAAAGCTTGTTATCTCACCTGAGTATCAGCCACCAACAGCCAAAGACAAGCAAGTCCCAGAAATGACATCTAATGGATTTCTGACAACAGCTGTGTGGTAGGTAAGGTAGGGCAGACCCATAAGCCAAAGCCAATAATGAAGAGGTTGTTGGACACTACCTGTAGATTTACTCAAAATTTTGTTTAAGAAGATCAAACCTTGCTGTTGTGGAAACCATTCTGACAAGTTCAGCTTTAAATACAAGCTATTTATTATGGAAAGGGGCTATTTGTGATAGCAGCAGAAAAGGAACTTCTTCCTTTTCTGGAAATAAGGGAATTTGTTTGTTGGAAGAAAAGAAACTAACACAAAAAAATAAACATCCTTTCCCAGCTCCTAGGGTAAAGGAAAATTCCTGAGCATCACCTTAGGAAACACATTTGTACTTTTGAGGACTGTTCAAGCTATCATTCTGTGAATTTCTTGATTGGAGACTGTCCTACTGTTACTTTTATTATTAGTCTCAGTCCTGTTTGAGGCTTCTCAGCCTTCCTAAGAATACTAGATTAATGCACTGCTTTCCATATCAAAGAATAAACCTTACTGTTCATTTTTATAGGATTTGAAAGCTTTATATATGGTAAGTATCACCAACATGTATTGAATCAAAATAGTCCTTCTTAAAACAAGTTAAATGAGTAGTGCAGAGAGGAAGGAGCTGCCTCTAACCACTGTTGATTACATCAACTCCAGTTTTATCTCTATTCCATGTTTTGTTTGTTTGGCATATCAAGGCATTGCTCACACCCAGCCCTTTATGAAATGACGCCCTGATGGTGCACCAGGCTTTCCCTGCAAGAAACCTGACTTTCATACAAGCTCCCTTTCAGCTTCAAAAGTAAAAAAATTTTGTAGTTATTAATGATCCATTCTTGTGACTATCCATGGGTGAAGGGCATTTGCCTCACATCTTTAATAGCAAATAATTAATGAGGTGTTGGAAATTAACAACAATTAACATTGCTTGGGAACAACAGCAGAAGGTGTTTGGTCCTCTTTAAATGAAGTTGAGAGAATTTGTTTCTCAGGCTTGTGCCTGCAAGGAGGGAGAGCTGGAGGGGGATTTCTAATGCCATCTTCCTTCCTCTACGTTGCCTTGTTGAAAGTAATTACAAGGACCTGTCAAATAGGAAAGGGATTGTGTCTCTCTGGGACAGTGACATCAATTGTGACTGCCCCAGGGACTTGGAACCTGAAGTTCACAACCTTCAAGAAGAAAAACCAGAGCTTTCTAAGTGGGATCATAAGCCCAGACTTTTTGCAATAATTACATAATTTCTGTAGTAAATACAATACTCTGGTCTTTTATATGCAAGTATTCACAGTGCCATCACAGTTGCAGCATGTCTGCCTGCCTTTTGAAAGGATAGAAATGTTCATGGAAGATGTTGTGCCATAGCTCAGGCAATACAGCAAGAATACTCTGGGAATATTAACTGCAGCCTTGTTTTGTCCTTTTGGTGTTGCCCAGGCATAGACAAGAATACTTGATCTAATGGAGTACAGGCAGTCAATTTCCTATTATGTTGTATGCAAATATATCACTTTATTAAACAGGCTAAATAATCATAAAAATGTGCAAGCACACATAAGAAAAGGAACAGGAATATTCCCCTCTAAATGATATACTTACCATCTTCAACAGAAATGAAAAGATTAAGAAATTCAGTTATGTTTTTCCCATGCTGCCACTCAGTACAGCAAACAGGAAAATAAAAATTTCAAGATAAGCGGTCAAGTCCACATTCGAACTCCTCATTGTGATTTTCCAGAAAAATCTGCTATAATTGAACTGAAGAACATAACTTTGTCTGTTTACTCTCCCTCTAAATTTGAACAAGCAGCTGTGGAAACAGCAAGGGCTGACCTTTTCCATTACTGGAGAGCAAAAGAAGTATAGAAGTTGTTCAGGAATCTCTCCAAAACACACAAAGTTTCTTCAGCCTTCTAGCTTGGAATCCTACACTTTTAGCCTCTGGGATGTAATTTAAAAGTGTTGCCCAATGCCCAAGAAAATTCCACAGCATACAGCAAGAAAACAGAGGAAAAAAATTTTCACCTGAAGAAATGAAATGCAATAACATTTCAATCTCTTGATTTAAATAGACAATGAGACATTGGGAGTGTCTCATTTCTAAGAAATTGAAATTATACAGTAGAACTGAATGACAATGTTAGATTACACTCTGCCTCTTGCCTTTGTCCAGGTGAACAGAAAACACTTTGACAAATAATGTTCCCGATGTAAAATATCAATTTTCTCCTAGCATGAGTTCAGTCAATGATCCCAATTTACAAGTTATTTGTGCATCATCCCTGAATTTCCACATTTTTGGAACACAATGTTACTACTGGCATTGCTATACTCAATGGGGAATTTTAGAAAGGATAAGAAGAAATATTATCCCTTTTTGCACATGTTTAATGTTGGAGATTTAAGACACTGGCTCCAGAAGCAATTTTTTTCTTTTCTCTTTCTGTTTAGTGTGATGCAAAGACTAGAGTTGATAATTCCATTTTCATATGCAAATTTCATATTCAGAAAATGTAATACTATGCACATCAACTGTTTTTCGCCTTTGGTTTCACACTGTGGATCTGATGATCAGTAAAAGATAATGAATGTACATATCACTTCTCAGTATTATACTCACAACTTTATATTTCAATCAGGCACTACCAGGTTCTACAATTTATTACCTATATTACTCACATTTTTAATGGGGAAACCTCAAAGTAACATTGCAAATACTGTGACATGATAAAAAATATGCATAGAATGCATATCCTGCAATACATAAAATGATAATTTAAAAAAATTAGTTTGTTTGTAGCACAAACTCAAGCAAAGTATGGTGGATGTTATTCGACCTTGTTCTCCAGAGCCACATAATATGAAAAACACAAAATAAGAAAAGTATAACAGAATATAAAATTCAGACACCAGGTCTGCAACTATAGGATTCTTTTCTGTAAAAAATAAGATGGGAAAAGACTGGAGAATGTTTACAGAGACAAAGCAGATACAAGAAACTTCAGAGGCTTCCATGTGAGGTTAAGCCCCCACTTTTCAGGTCAACTGCTGTGCACAAATTTGTCATTCAGTGCACTGTGACTAAGTGATGGGAGCTCTATTTCATTTAAATCTACAAACAAGGGTCAAACACCATACACCCAAACTGAGAGCAGACAGTTTCAGCTGAGCAAACCAGGTAGAGAAGGAATGCACTTCAACTGGTTTTAGCATCCCATTGGCTTTATCTGTAGTTCTAGGCATGACAGCATGCATGGTATTTATGGCTTAAAAGAATTTCCGTCTGTAAGTTTATTACCTTGTAAAAATCAGTGAGAAAAGGACTTAGATATACCAAAACCAACTTACAACAGGGCAGATAGATTTTTATTCTCACTTTGCACACCAGAAAACCTATTAGCATGTTGTTATTTAAAAGTTTCATTACTAGAGCTCTGCTGTGCTTCAGAAGACCCAAACTGCTTCAGCTCAGCAGGTCCAGCTACTGCTTTACTCTGCCTCCAAGGTCATAAGCAGATGTCTATGGAGGAATAAGAGGGAAAGCATGCTTCCCTCTCCTATTTTCCAGCCTGGTGACAATCTGAGGCAGAGGTCATTCTTACACATTTACAAACCACTAATGAACCTCTCCACCCCCCTTTTTAGCCACTGTAAACTGTAAGGATCTACAAGGTGCTCTGTCAACCACTTCCAAAGATCTGCTATCCCCAGCCTAAAGGATCCTCCATTCTTTGGTTTCTGCTATAGCATACAAGTCTACTTCATTTTCCTACTAATCTTATCACAGTTTTCTTAGCTGCATCACACAAAGCCTGAGTGTGCAGTCCTTCATGCAGAATTTCCACTGACTCCAAATAGTGCAGTTTTGGGAGCTGAGTTGATTACCTGAATATGTCACCAAATCAGCACACTTCTCTGACAGCTTTTTTTCTGCAGAAGACCAAGTATATGAAGCTGTTACTGTAAACTACATTATTTGGGCTTAACAGAATCATAGAACCATCTTGGTTAAAAAAGACCTGTGAGATTACTGAGGCCAACCATGAACCTCCACGATCAGAAGGAACCAGCACTACAGGATTAGCATTACAGCTCAACTGATGAGCTTCTATGCAAAGCTGGGTGCATTGCTAGGTTTTAAACAGAGCACAAAAACTCAAATGACAGATCTAAATATAAAGGAGAAAAGATGACCTATAAGGATTAATTATATTAAGTTAGACATACAAATATGGGACTTTGGAAGTAAATGCACATATTAATATAGACCTTAATTTTATAGAATCCCTTCCTCCTTTCCTTCATTTTAGAGAATCCAAAACATCTATTTCCAGATCAACTATCCCCAACAACCTTTTCCAGAACCCCTAGAGAAAATTACACTTCACTATTCTATCTTAACTTAAAACCTTCTTGATGGCAGAGCTCACATACAGATTATTCACAGTAAGGGTTCCAGCCCTACTTGCATAGTGAGGTCATACTGGTAGCAGGGTGTTCTCCAAGTGTCAAAATTACCTATAAATTACAAGATAAGTTAAAAACTACTAGCAAAGTTAAACTGGCAAAAGAACAGAAAACAAGTTTACAAGCGGAAAAAAATATTTAAAAGGGCTTTTGCTCACTCTTCAGCACACCATGCAGTAGCACAGTTTTCCTTTTCCCCACTTCAGTTGGAACTGTGTTCCAATCAAAAGATATTCTTTCCTTTCTAGAAAATTGAACAAGTAAATGAAAAGCAAATGGACAAGTAAGTTCAAAACATGTTAATTCACTTCCTTCATTAACTAGTTAGCAAAATGCTATCCAAGTTTTGTGTATCGCCTTATCTCCCACTGAGAGCTACATAAGATCCCTCAGTTAAAAGTATTCTTACACAGCAGTGCAGTTCTTCCAGGTAAAATACTCTGTAGAAAGCAGGTAAATATAACATGATATGCTGGGTATCACACTGGAAATGGTGCAAAGCCATCTGTTGGTGAATCATCTGATGGTATTGATGATGTCATTCACAATAAAAAAGAAATGAGAGGATTGTCAACAAAGTCATAAAATGAAATTATAGTCCCCCTATGTGAAGCAGAATCTAATTGCAGGCATTCCTTGCTTGTGTGTGCCCTCCCCATTGCAGCTGCTTGCCTACCTTCTCTTGCAGATGGTTCAAATAATTTTGTCTCCTCCACAGCCTCTTCTATTCCTGCTCACCCCATATCACCCCTTCTCAGTCCAGACTTTTATTTTAAGGATACTGAAACTATTACATGTTCTTTGCACAAAGCAAGTGGGCTCTCAAAGCTTATACATGGTGCAAAAATTCGTTTGCATGAGCCAAACTTGGGGACAGAAGAACTACCTCACACTGTAGTCTTACACCTACTTGATAAATGGGATAGTGTAAGGTCAGGACTTGAGGACCAAAGCACCCTTATTGCAACATTCCTTTCTTCCTCAATCCCAGAGCTCACAGGTCAGGACATTTAATCAGGGATATGCAGGACAGGAGCCCCAAATACATACACAGATGTAAACATGGACAGAGTCAGTCAATGCCTCAAGTGTAACTCAACATGAATGTCAGAAAAGATTCACAAGTTTAATCAGAAGGGTAAAACAGAACTCTTCTGCTTTTTTCTACAGAGTTATTATCTGATGAAAAGTTTACAGCAAATGATCATATTTGGCATAATATTTTAACTAGCTATGGTATGTCTCTGGGTTTCCTACTAAAAATGTTTTTCTTTTTACTATTAGTTGAAAGATTTTAAAGGAAAACAAAAGAACTAACAAGAATTTAATGGGAAAAAAGGGTGGGGTTTTTAAAATATATGAGAAACTTAAAGTAGATTGCAAATTATGAAAAAATATTTATTTCCCCAAAGGTACATTGGTCAAAAAGGAAGGCAAACCACCACCTTGCACTGACTTAAGCCCTTTAGTATATCACCTTCCCAAATGTTTAATTTATTAGGAGAGTTCTCAGTAATAACTTGTTTTAGGAATGTGATCTTGTATTATAAATATTGTCTGAACTCTTCCAAGAGAAATCTGTTTTACTGCCATTTTATATTAGAACTGGACAGGTTTGTAAAACGTAAAGTTACTGAACAGTACCTTCAAGCTATGCTAAGAAAAGATAAAACAATCACTAGCTCAGTGGGTCTGACAGTTTTATACACAAATTTAAGTTCACAAAGGATGTAAACAGAAAGTCAATTTCTGCTGAATGTTTTTGTTCCTAGAAAAAAAAAAAACACCTAAATGATCAACCCAAAACGCAACAGTAATGTTAAGCAGACACGTAATACTAGATTAAATTTTCAACAAGGTTTGGTCTCCATATTGACATCCTTATAGTTTATCCAATTTATACTGGCATCTAGTGAGAAACTAGGCCACATAGAACTGTGATGCAGTAGGGCACTTAAACAGCATGTACATTTTTACAGTCTTCTGGTTTTTGATCAGAAAGTACCGTATCCATTATTAAAGATTTGAGTAAATACTAGCATTGCATTCAGATGTATACCATAATCTCATACTTAGGCCGTTCTTACCACTTACAATTACTGATTTCTTCCTGTTTTAAGTGAGAGATTGTAACAGCAAAAAAATACCATTGCTCTTAAATATATTGCGTACAAACCACAAGATTAATATTTAAACTCAGTCATGATTCATCTACCAGATCAAAAAAGATTTTCCCAACAATCATTAGCATTTTATTAACAGTGAACTAAACACTGGCAGGGTCTTGCATTAGGAGCCAGTCCAAGCAAAGTTAACTCTTCAAAAACAGTTGACAGGAAGGCATCTGTGTGCTATGTCATGGGTGCTAAGCAATTCTGGATTCTCTTGAATATTCTAAGGAACAGAGGATGTTCTCAAGGTGGGAAGAATGACCTACATTCATTCTCCATAAATGGGAGTTTTCCATGACTAAGGAACTGATTAGACAACAAAGAGAAGTGAGGCAGCATCCTTGCACCTATCAAACAGCAAACACCAGTTCAAGGTCACCTACCTGCCTTCCATTACCTAGGAACAAAGCTACTTACTGCAACTGCAGTGTAGTCTTTCAAGTTACTTGCACTGCATGCTGCATTATGCAATGTTATTTGGCTACTTCACAGAAAAGCAGGTGAGTAGAGGATCAGTCTACCCTGGGTAAGATAACAGGAAAATTGCATTTCCCAAAACTCTTTTTTTTAAAGGAGAGAAAGAAGCAAGTCAGGTATCGCTCTTCAGTGTAATTTAAAATACTTTCTTATCACTAATACCAATTATAAATGTTTATTCAAATTTATGAACACCTGCTTGACATCAACAGAACTGACACACCCCTCCAATTACTTTTCTTATATGCTGGCATATTTATTTCACTCTGATGAGATGAGGCTTTTCTAATTTCCTGTATAACCAGCCCCAGCTCTCTGTATATCTCCCATTAAATTGTGAACAGGCTTCACACATATTTTTAGATGTTTGAAAACGGCAGGAAGAGCTTTTTGATGTTTTAGAACATGTTCAGGCCCAGTGCCTCAGTATTGTTTGCTTGCTAACTCCTCAAGCTTATGTCACCCATATGAATGGAGTTCAGGCTTTTGAGAAAGTTTACCATATCATTACCATCTGCCTAAACTGCTGCAGTCAGAGGTCTTTCCCTCTAATGTCAATGCCATTTTGAAAAGAAAGTTGCAGGATTCCTCCTTGGCTTGGAACATATTTAGAAGTCAATGCCTTATTTTCTATGATTAGTCTGTAACAATGTCAAGTGTGAAATTTAAATTAATGAGCGCTTCACTTATTGAAATGACTTCAGCACTTTTGCTACTTTCATTGATTTCTATTTACTTTGGCAACCACAAATACGAAGAACATATTTCTAGATGTGACTAAACAGACTAATAATATGCTAGTATAGATGCACCTACTGATCAAACATTACACTTAACTCTAAGCTTATTTTGAAAAACTAATACAATAGGATAAATATATTATTTATAAAGCACTGTTCATGTCCAGTGAAAAGTGTCACCTTTAAGTTATTTTCTTACCATTCTTCCCACACTAATGATTGGACTACACTAAAGCAGTAAATGTGGTATCAACATTACCCCTCTATATAATCAATTTGAATTTTAACTAATATATTCATCATCCAGTAAATACCACCACAACAGCAGATAAAGCTGTAGCTAACCTTCAGAGTATTTTAGCCTCCTGGTGAAGGCCAATTTTAAGGAGGAAGATGGATTTGATTCCAAAGAGGTAAAGAAAAATCTTTATTCCTGTCTGTCCTTCCCCACACGTCAAATGGTGATTTTTTAAAATTGAAAATCTTACAACTTTTGTATTTGTTGCTAGCATCTGAAAGAGTGCAAATCAGTGGAAAAAGCTAAAAGGATAGTTGTTTAGAAGAGAAAGACAAGGCCAGGATTCTCTGCCCATAGTTTAGCTTGGGTTTTTTTCCTAACTAAAAAACTGAGATGAAAAGATAGGTGGAAAAGAGAAATCCAGCCTCCCCAAGGCTGATCAAGACATTGGTAATGCAGCAGGCAGAGACAGCGTTGTGTTGGCTGGAGCTCTGCCTATGCTCCAAAGGTAACAAAGTTACCTTTCTCTTCTCAAAAAAACTGTTTTTATACAGCACAGCCAAATCCACAGCTATTAAAGCTAAATTCTCATGCCAAATAAAAAATTAAATGTAACTAAGGATGGATTCTGGCCTTCAAATAACAAAATAGTCCTCAATGCAAATCCCCACTCAGTGAAATGGATGTAACCTGCAAATAGGGATTTTTAAAAGACTCAAAAAAAGGGTAAAAGAATATGGAGGGCTTGAACTTTGTAACTTTTGTTTTACACCCAGATTCTGCAAAACCTTAATTTCTCTAAGCAGCTGTACTTAAATGGATCCTTGCAAAATCAGTTATTCAGTCTCTCCAAACATTTGTCTACTAGCTAAGAAATTCAGACGATGACCAGTGTGCCTGTGACTCTAAACTTGAAGCCACTTGCTCCTGTAGAATTATATGTGCAAATTCTCTGGGCATCACTGGAAAATGAAGGGTACAGCATCATGTAGATTCTAGAAACTTCAACATGGTAGTCTGTTGATGCAGGAGATTTATTAAGTCTTTCATGGATGGAAGACTCTGCTAGCAGACTGCTACTTGCTGCATTATAACTTGAAGATAAAATTACCTCTATTCTTTCTTTTGTTTCCATTTTGCAGGAAAACCTGCTGCCCCTGGAATATCTGACCAGTAAATATAATAGTTAAGGAAATGGAAAGGTCGCAAACTTCATAATTTCTCTATCTCATCTCCTCTTTTTTGCTTCATTAATTTCTGTTGATTTAGTAGACCAAAGCCTTCATTTTTGGCAAGGACCAGATCTGAAATACTTCCTATTTAAATTCCCAAATGAGACTCCTTGCTCCAGACCCTAGCTGTGATGCAAATCCTCCTGTTACTCTCTGGTAGAGTGCTGCAGGACATACCATGGTATGAGAGTGTTTAACACTGTAAGTCACTTCGTAAAGTGTCATTTTTAAGACGAAAAAAGCTATTTATTAATTCAGAAAAAAATTGTCTCTGTAGCTATGATTGCAGAGGAAAAATGATGTGTTCTTACCGCAATAGATGACAGTTCTTTTCCGTGTAGAAAAGGCTTCCAAGAGCAGATGACAGAGACAAAATTAGAATTTTTCTAGCAAGCATCCCATACATGCACATCTGCAAAGTGTTCCTGCTTCCTTCTTTGCAACCACTACTATACACAAATGTTTCCCTTGAAATTAGAAAAGCATGCGAATCATGGTTGCACCTTAGTCTGACTAAGCAATTACAGATGAACAGCAGAAGGCCCACCGATCCTTTTATTTACTCAAAGGTCCCTGAAGTTCCAAGGAAAATGTGAAACCTTTCTTGATGTTTGAATCCAGATTGGAATTTATTTCTCAGTTTTCTTTCACTTATAAAAACATTCTGAAGCTCTACAGAAATTCACATCTACAATGGCCTTTTTAATGTAGAGAAGAGAAGGATGTGTCTTAGCCTATCAACAGGGTCAAAAGGCTTCTATACTGAAGCCAGTCTCTAAAGCAGAGATTTGGGAAGGTTATAGAAAAAGATGTGAAGACTGCCAAATCTCTTTAACAAGCTGGAATCGCTATTTGTGGACAATGCTACAAAACAAAAGCCAGATTCAAGTCTGATTTTAAAATTAATTTCAGTTATAAAGATAAGCAAATATTAGAAAGAGTCAAAAGAACTCATTCATTTGACTGAAAAAAGCAAGTAAAAATCAACCATGTGCTGTCAGAAGCACAGTAGACTTTAACGAAAAGAGCAAGTAAGACCAAATTTCCCAAATTTGCTTCACCTGTTAGGTTTGATATGGAAGCCAATACACTGCCCAATAAACCATGCTGTCACCCCTACCCCTGCTGCTCTCTCCTGGGGTCAGCTTGGAGTTTTACGGCAAGATTACGAGGAGATGATTGCATAATGAGAAGAATATCTAGGAGGGCAAGGGCTTTTCTGCTGAAGCATGGAGAAACTCATCTAGCTGCATGCTCAAAACACAGAGAAGAAATAAAGCAAGGACTGATGCAGGGGCAAAATTCAGCCTGTACTGGTGTGCTTTACATGTGGTGCTACACCTGTACTGAGAGGAGCCTGCCGTTCTTGGAAAAAAGCTCTCCGAGTTCTGGGAGCCATTCTGGCACAATGAAGACACAGACAATCAGAATCCAAGGCTCTTTGGGGCATCAGGACACCTTGCTGCTGGTTTTAATGAGCTGTCCTGTGAATTCAATTCATCAGCATCCCAGTGACCCAAGAACAGTCATCCCTAGGTCCCTTCTGTGCGTTCTGATCCCATCATAGTAAGCAGGAAATACATAAGAGTTTTGAGAGCACTACAGCAGATGGCATTGACATACAGACAATTGTAATTTTCTACCTTAGACCATCAAAACTTGAGAACCTTTAATTCCTAGAAATAGAAGCGATACTGCAATTGCTCAAACTCCACCAATATTTTTACCCCTTTCACTGTGCTACTTTGAATATATATACATTGATTGCTGCATTAAATGATTGTTTTGCCCCACACAATGCAGTGTTTTGCATATTTGCTGATGTTTCCCTAAAAACACAGTGGGAATGAATCATTACTGAAACAATTTACTTTCAGTTAGTGCATGAATGCCTTCCCATGATGCTTTGATGCTTTGTTTGTCCTCCTATAAAAATTATTTATGACCCACGTGTGATCTTTTAAATCAGAATACTTATTCAGAAATCAAAGCTCCAGCATGTTAATGCAAGTAGAAGCCCTGACTAATTTTTCAAAGCCATGTTGAATATTCAAAAGCTAGGACTGAAGGAAAGGAGTTAACATTAATTAATATTTGAAGCAGTAAAATAAAAGCAACAGTGAAGCTAATTTTGCAGGACAATTAATCATGAGTCTTGCTAATTACACATGGGATTTTGCAAATGATTTTTTTCTCAGGTAGCAGAGTAAAAATGATAATCCACTACCCATCAAAATCATTGGCTCCTCACCAATGTCCCCAGCAAGAGCAATTAGTGGGAACAGCAGAGCCCTAGTAATTGCATGTCAAGAGAAGAGAATGTTAGAATTTTAATTGCTCCAAATAAAGACCACTTGCTCATACATACACCTGACTGTCCAAAACTAGCCTGCAAGCTGGAGCAAGTGTGTAACCACTTCCAGGTGTCTGCACAAAAATAACTCTGTGGGAGAAGCACTCTAAGCCACACATGCAGTTTCTGGAAGAAAAATATCAATATACACTTATATTCTGAACTGCAGTGTCATCACTTGAGTATAAGAACTGGGAAAAAAAAATATATCACCCACTTGGGAAAAATGTGCATATTCTTTATATTTGCCAAATATTTATTGCCGACATTTTTTGAAGAACTTTAACTATCTTCAGGGTGCCAAGGGCTTCAAATTTACTGAATTTTAGGATCACCAATAAAATGTTTTTAACAAGACATCTCAAGAGGGCATAAAAAAAATTACCATATTCATGAGAGCAAGCCTGTAAGATTGCAATGCTATAAACTGGATGTCTATAATTTGCTTGTGGTTTTCTTAATTAAAAAAAAACCCAAACAACTAGTAATTAGGGACTCCAGTTTCATTTTTGTACTTTATCCCAACCAGTGACATGATATTATTACTTTTTTGTTTAATATACTTACACATGGATGCACACAATTGCAAATAATCAATAATATTTAAGTATGTGTCCAAGATCTAAATGATGATGGATATATTTAAATATTGCTTTCTGGGAAATTATTACTTTACTGGTCATGTAGTAACTTTTAAAATGCACAGGTTAAAAGGAGCACCTGCTTTTTCTCTATTTCTCTTTAAGGTGTTTACCATTTACCCTCCTTTACAAATGAAATGACTGAATTGCCTTCCAAGTACCACTATCACCTATTGTCATTTGCTCTTTCCTGCCACTTGTATGTACCTCATATAGAGGTACTAAACCACTTTCTGCTGCTAGCTTTGTTAAGCATTAAACCAAGAGTAGTAGCCTTAACTTGTCTAAATATATTCTTTGCATGTTCAAAATCACTGTACACTGTTTATTACACCATGACTGCTTGGGAGAAAAAAAAGCAGGTCATGCAGAGTGCTGCTTCCTTTCCTGAATTACCAGCAGATCACAGGTGTTTATCAGACTCCCGGAGGTGATTCAGGTAATAAACACCAGGATGGCAGTTTAAATGGTTAGAAGCTTTTCCATCAAATACAGTCCTTGCAGTCCTATCGTTTTGCATATATTGCTCACAAACGGCAAATTATTTATGCAGCCTCCTTAAGTGGTTCCTTATGGTTTTTACTTTATTTTTCCAAAGCAGGAACCTTTTGAAAATGTGTGTTCTCATGACAAGGCAAAATATCATTCCATCTGTAAGTCTGACTCATTTCTTAAAGCTCACTGTAGATATATAATGCCAGTGACCTTGCTTTGCCCTTCTGTTTAGCTCAAATATCTTTCCTAAGGAAGAACCAGTTTCATCACAGAAGTTACTATTCTGTGCTTATACAAGGAGCTCAAGAATAAACTGTATGCAGCCCAAACTGACTTTCCAATAAGAAAAGCTTTTTCAGAGATTTCCTTGTGAAAATTAAATGACAGCAGACATTGACAAAGATTGCTACACCAAAACCAGCTTTTAGAAGGATTTGCTGTCAATTAAAATAGGCTGAGTTTTAAGAGACAAAATGTTTAAAAGTAGTTTATTTTTGTTTAAGCTGGCAGAGTCCAACTTACATAAATTTATGCTTCTGCACAAAGTGCCTGAGATACCTCTAGCAATTGCCCATTACTTGTTAAGAAATGGAATGTTTCATGGTGCTGACACACCAAGCCCATATTTAATGCCCGAGTTCTGACATGAACCAATGTACTGTCATGCAGATCACCTGCTTCTTCCCTTCTTGACAAACAGCTCTGCAATAATCACTTAGGAATTCCTTATATGCAAAGTAGGTATCAGGAACGGATTTATGGCTGTCCAACATGATTTAGCACCAGGAAGAAAGAGGGAAAGCCAGGACAATGTGAAATTTCTAAGAATCAGAATTACTGCCCTTGTGGTGCAATTTCTCTGAATCACTTGAAATTTCATTAGCTATGTCTTCATCTCTTGACATAACATGAATTCCCACAGAACATGTGTGAAATTGAAGGAGCTAGGAAACACTCAGAATATGCAATGTTAGTTTCTGCTAATTTTCTACAGTTTGACAGTCACCCTTAAACCCCAGACAGACTATGGTTTCATATTATATACCAGGTAAGTAATAGAGTATCACCCTTTTGATCTTGGTGGGTAACTGTAAAAAATTACTGATTTTTCTACTTTTTTTACAGTATGAGAATTAGCCATACCAAAAACAAGCAACTTGCACAAGAAAATACAGTAAAAACACAGTAAACCTAAAACCTGAATTTAAGTCTATCAAGCCCTAAAATGTCAAACCAGACCTTTTATAATCAGTTCTTTTTGCAGTCTAATGAAAAAGAATTCAGAATATGATATCAGATACAATGAGGAATTTCAAGTATTGTGCTATCCAGTATAAAACTGAGATTGAACTCAGCTCCTTTTCTGCTGTCTGTTAATGGCCTAGGATGTAAGTTCTCTGTCCATCTTCTCATGCCATTTCAGACTGTCACTAAGGTAAACCCCATCTCACCTCACAGGCTGCAAAAAACCTGTAGCACTTTAACCAGTATTTATGAACAAAATGCAGGATGGCAGAAAATGCCAGTAGATTGAACACAGACAAGAAAGATTTTCTGTGACTTCAATTTCAGAATTCCAGACACTTCAGAGGACAATTTTCAGGAAAAGGGAAAGTAGTTTTACATTCCAGTTCTGTTTGAAAGGAAGAGAAACAATATCAAAATGAACTCCATATCACGGGAATGTCCTGAGCACATTAAAAAGACTAGCTTGCCCAGGAAACTTGTCTTTTTAAAAATATTTTGAACTAAAACGAAGAAGAATTAATTTCACTTCAGTAATTCATGTCCTAATCAAAGCCAATGAAGAAATAAATTGAGGTGAAATAGATATTCAGATCAAAAACATTAAGTTGGGTCATTGAAATGAATATAATGAAAACATTCAAAAATTCAACCCCCATATAACCTTGTTACTTCAAGATACTGATGTCACAAAGTCTTACTACAGGTTTCACTCTATTGCATCAATCTTTCATCTTTGATAAAAACATAATATCTCAAAACACCTTAAGCAAAGCAACTTGAACAATGGTACTGCACACAGAATGCAAATCGCAGGTGGCTTAAAGAATATACATGCAGTGCAGCTGGCTTTTATCTGGCAAACAGGTGCTACATTTTGGATTTGCTGACTAGCCACAACTTTAATGACTTTTCAGTGAGAGGTGAAATGGGGATCTGGGGAGACTTGCATTCATGCTTGTCTAGCTGTTTTGATTTGGTTTTCTCTTTACTAAAAATTTTCAAAAGAACATAATAAATGAGCACATCATAACACTTCCTCAGAATATCCTACTCTGTTTCAACAACTGGCAGTTAATAAACACCAAAATAACGTGCTTAGATACTGGAGAAAAATATAGGCGGTGATGTGGCAGAAGATATTTTAAACCTTGCAGTCTGAAGCACCAAGATACATAAAGTGCTGCACAAAGTACTCTAAATGTCTGGCTAAGAGTCTGGCCCCACACATTCAAATATACAAGAACACAGCACCAAAGCAACAAGGGCATGAGGTTCTCTCCCTTGGCTTTGGAACAATATAATGAAGTGCAGTCCCTGCACCTGCACACAGGTTAATCTGTCTCTTCTAACAGCTGTACCCTGTAAGCTCTCCAGCATATTATAGAGCCATGTTTTTAAACACTTCAGGGTGGAATGGTTTTTGGGCTTTTTTCCTGCCTGGTTACCTAGACAGGGTGTGATTACTACGTGGAGCACTAGTTATTCCTCCATGCCTACTGATGCTGGTTACGCTGTCATGCTATGAACTCCAGGGGTTTAAATATTTTGACCCACAAAACAGATAGGTCATAGTTAAAGGCACAATAATAGAAAATAAAGTTAAATATTTGGTTTGAATGTTAATAATGAGGCACAATCTAAAAGAAGACACTGTTAGTAATTCACAGCTGAACTATGACCTTCCTTTTTCAGGGGATGCAGCATATAGAAATAAGTCCTATCAAAACCAACAGCCAGAAAGGACTATCAGAGTAGCAATCTAAACTGAATTAAACACCTGAACAGATATCACAGAGCAGGATCATTAGTTAAATGATTAGACAAAGCTCTTGGGTGTCCTACTTATCCTCTCAGTTACAAAGAATGGTAAAAATAGTGTCCTGCTGAGCACAAAGCAAGAAGACAACATTGTCTTTTGGAAGAGGAGGAAAGCTCTGTCTGGAAAAGAAACTTACCTAAGGTTAATACAATTGTCTGGTTTCAGGTACTGTACACTTCTCCAATATATCACTGCACACTTGCACAAAATGCCAACACATTAGCACAGTAATTCTGCCTACTCATTAATTATGCCATCAGTCACCCATCTTAAACATGCTGGAGCTGAAAAGAAACTGCAAGATGCATTTTCTTTTCCCAAAAGGTCTTTACCTCAGCACTGAGCCTGTTTTAAGTTTCCATACACGTTCCTCCTCTCCTACAGACTTTGACCTATTTAGCCTGTTATTTGGCACTCTTTCAAAACAAAAATCAAAAAAAAATATGCAGTTTAGGAGAAGATTGAGACAGGGAAATAATCCCATCTCCCAGAATCAACAGGATGTTGATATGAGTTCCAGAAGTCCTTTCCCACCAGACCGATCAATGAACAATTATCTATAAAGCACAAGGCTAGGCAGCAGGGTTCAACACTGCTCAGAATTATTTACTTCTCCTGTGATTTTAAAAACTATTCTCCTTGCCCTTCAGTGAGAAATAAATATATGGAGGAGTCCTGAAAGCTGAAAATTCATTAGATGAGCTAGGAACAAGATAATAAAGCAAGCTCTCTCTAACACTGATAACTGGGTGCTCTCCTATAGAGAGAGCACCTTCATATGCCTACATTCAATCTGCTATTCATCACAGCAAATATTGGTACAGAAAGATTCACCCTAAAGTCCCGCCTCATTAGGTGATAAATACTGTTTGTCTTTTGCAGGAATTAGGGGCAACTGTATGAAGTGTTTACAAACTCTGAACCCAGGCTACAAGTTACCCACTCACACACTCTACATAATGACAATTTCAACCCCAGCACCAATCTCCAAAAATTTTGTAGCCTAATTGTTTTAACGTCCTCATGCTCCATCACAGCCAATGCCACAGTTCAGACAGCCACAAATCACAGATATGACCATAACAATATCAGAGGGTTTCAACCCACTCAGAGTAACACCTTACCTTATCAGAAGGCTTCAGGCATCAGCCCATAGAGAATCACACCATATCACTTCAGAAGACTGCAAGTGTCTACCCTTCTTGTTCTTTAGCCCAACTTTTTATACCCTGATGTTCATGCGGTGCACTGTGTACCCCTCGTGGTTCATGAATTACACCTGTGTGCCCCTCATGTTCATGCATTGCACCTGTGTGCCCTCTGTTCCCTTTGGTGGTTGGTCAGTGCCCCTGGGCACTCCATGGCTCATTGCTGTCAATGCTGCTCACCTGTCCTACAGAGCTGCAGCCCCCTGGGGATGAGGCTCAGCCACAGCCCCACTCCCAATCACCACAAACTGTGCACCTACAGAACACTACCTCCAGTCTCCAGTGCTGTTTCAAAGGCCTTACAGCTGAGACAACATGGACAGCCAAATTAAGAGAGAGGCTACTAAAAGCTGCTTGTACCGTACCAGCAGAAGTTATCTTCAGTTGCCATCTGGGCCAGGGATGCAGCAATGCCTTTTTTTTATTTAGCTACCAACACATGGGTTCATGCTTTCAATAATGTGCTCCAAAGCCATGATTTCTAAGATCTGCTATACCCAGGTGTCCCAGCAGAGACATAGATGAAACTAGGACTGTCACCAGATTAGAGTTAAATAGCAAAATGAAGCCTAAACAAAGCCAAAGACTGGCATAGGGAGGATGATAGCTGTGAGCTGCTGCTGAGAAGGGATATGGTGTTGCAGTAGAGCAGACAGGACTCAGTTTCCTCATGCAGAAAAAGCCAATTCTTTATTCACATAACTTATTTTAAACAGTTTTCACAGACCTCTTGTTCAACTCCAATTGGCTAGTAGTTTTCTTGCCACTCAATTCATTGGTTTAAAGGTGTTTTGTGTGTAGGTGCTAAGACTCTCTCTTTTATCCAGGTGTCTACATTTCTCTTTGTGGATTCTCATGGGACAGATCTTTTATTATTACAGGTGCAACTTATTTTTCTTACTAGAATAGCCTGTTGTGTTAACTGCTTCTCATTCCTTTGATTCTTTCTTATGGGAACTTAAAGTCTAGCTGGTAATTTAGCAGAGCAAGGCTTGATTTTATAAGGCTTTTCTTTATAATATCTTTACCGGTATGCAACAATATGGCATATGACCCTCTTGAGGAATGAATTCAAGAATATGAAGAAGCCCATCTGAAAGAAGCCTCTTTCCTTTGCCCCCAGCATACATATGAGTGTATACAAGTCACAAACCAGTGGGGGCATTTCTGGACATCTCTGCCTAAGCAAAGAGAAGGGAGCTAGACCTACCCCTAGAGATAATACCATGTCACATACACAGAATAACAGAATATCCTCAGTTGGAAGGGACCCAGACTGTTCCCTTTCCCCCCCTTCTCTCTGTGAGGGGGACAAGAAATTTTCTGACGTTTGACAAACCTTTACACTTTAATTTTTTTTAACTCCAGGAGCAAGTGACTTTCTTCTAGATACTATTCTTATTGTGAGACTGCGTTTTCTTCTTCTTTTCCTGCTCTGCATTGCTCTGTGGCAACCTGGGAGATGTTCAGTACAGTTTATTTCCTAGGAATGACATTTGTTTCTGGTGTGGAGCTACTGTCAATTCATCATACAAACCCATGAAACTAGCCCTCATATCTGGAATTAGTAGACTTTTTCTTTGCTCTCCTTCTCATCTGGAGAGCAAAGTAATCCCTCTAACAGGGCATAGTGATGCAAGGCAGATTGGAATGACACAGCATTCAAAGAGTTCAAAGGCATCAGCCTCCAACACCTGTGCCACACACACAATGTGTTGGACAGCCTTCAACCTGAGCCTGGTGCCAGTGCCAGTTGCACAAGTATGGCATCTGCTCTGAATGTTCCTGCCAGGATGCTTGACCAGGAGCCAATACTCTTTTCTAAAAAAGGTGTTAACTCATGGGTTCATACTCACTTCTCAGAAACAGGGAGTAGACAGAGAAGAAAAATGATTTACAAAGTAGATCTAGAAAGAGGACTGTCTCTCTTAAATTCAGTTTTGTTCACCTACATAATGTAGAAAGCCTCTGCCAAAGTGCCATAGTTCTGTGTGCATACTCTGTTAGAAAGAGAGATAATTTAGTCTTCATCTGTGTAAAGGTGACTGGAGATAATGGAGCGGGTTGTAATAAATTTCTTTCTTTAATTAATGCCTCTGAATCTCAGAAAGGGGAAGTCTGCTTTGTAATTAGGTATGTGTTAAGCTTTACTCCACATCAGTCAGGCTCTCTACTGCAAAGCAGCATATCCCATTCTAATCTCGGAAAGAACAGAGTTCACTTTGTACAAACATACCTGCATCTAATGAACATAATTTATTACCAAGCAGGTCCAACCATGCTTCCTAACACGTAACTTTTCACTAAGTGTCCAAAAGTAAACTAGTGTTGTGGCTGATCTAAAGTGAACCACAACATTAAAATAGATCAACAGTGCAATATTTTAATGCTTGGAATGCACAGCTGTCCAGTTTTCCCAGGACTGATTAAACAGGAGCTTTGTCAGAATTGCATCAGAGTTGCAGAATTGGTGGAAGGGATGAAGATGGCAGCAAGAAAATGTACTCAAGAAAAAAGACCATTGTGTTCTCTGTAGATATCAACAAACAGAAACAGCTGTACAAGTGCTTCAAGACATCCACAGAGCTTTCTCAATCTTGCTAGAACATTTCTACTACTCTTCAATACTGTCCTTACAACAGGCTTACTTTGCTCTTTCCACCACTAATGCAAGACCATCATTTTCCTAACTAAAGTCAATCTCTTTTGAGATAGTTCATATTCAATCCCCATAACCCAAAATATCTCTATAGTAAACCAAAGAGACAGAAAGCTGAATTTAACCTAGACCAACTCTGCCTTCTGACATAGACTTTCACAAGTCTACTCACTGAAGTTCTTTTCTCACAGTGGCAGTAGCATTTTGCATTTTATCCCTATAGCATCCATGGTGCCGCTCCAGACATCATCAGATTAACTGGCAAACATGGAACCTCTTCTAACTCCCTCGTTCTGGGCTTTGGATGTAATTTTTAAATTACAGGAATAGGCCAGTCTGATTATTGAAAAATAAAAATTAAATGCTGAGAAAATGGTCTACTGCACTTATCAAATAAGGCCTAACTCCACCTTTTGGTAATAAATTGCATATGTAAGTGCTAAGTATAATTTGCTATTAATATTTTATTATTATTTATGCTATTTAATAACAGCGTAAGCATGTCCAGGAAAGAGGCAGCATACCCCACCACTTTCTTAAGTGAGCAAGTTCCTTCCTCTGCATAAGTATTCTGGCCGAGAGGTATATTATGTCAGATGAACTGTCCAGTCCATCTCCACTTTTTGCACGGGAAGGAAGCTTCCAGATAAAGGAAAGAACAGTCTTAAAAATGAGATACACAATGGTGGAGACCATAATGGCATCTAAAAGCATTTCCAGTAACACAGAAAAATCTTTATTGCTTTCTGAATGCTTCTTAATTATGTTAATCATGATGAACTTAAATATTATTACCCACTAATAATCTTAAAGTGATATCAAGTTAGATGCAATATATATTACTATATGATTTCCACATTTGTCTGCATGAAGGACAAATGGGGTGAATTTTTTTCATTATGGCTTCTGTTACACTTTCTTCCTACACCCTGGGTAAAGTCAATCATGTATTGCCACAAAAAGAAATCCATAACTCATACTGTTTTGAGGTCAGCTTTTCCTATTTTGAGAACAGACAGGTTCACAAATATATACGTAAGATTGTTATATAGCCATGGTAAAAGGATAGCATAGTCAGAGATTTGCACACTTAAATAAAATAAAATTACAAATTACTGTATAAAAGGAATTTGAAAATGAATATTAATTATTCCATTGCCAGACAGCAGTTTCTATTGGAGCACTGGAGAAGAAAGTTAACTCATTAAAAGGATGGTGCCAATAAAAATGCTTAGTACTCTTTATATAAAAAGTACTTATATTTGTCATTAGCAGAGAGGATTGACTGAAAGTTACCCAAATGTAGAATGTCAAGTAAATCCTTTGAGAAGAAAAAATACTGTGAAAATAGCATCACCAGGGGTGGGAAAATGGATCCCTAAAATGCCTTGATAAAGAGATAAAGCAAATGGTGTGATAAGGTGCTTTAAAAATAAATAAAAATACTGGCTGCAATGGGGTATTTTGTCATTGGATTTCTAGGTTTGGTGTAGGACATACCTCACTAAAGACCAAAGAAATTACTTCTGCATTAGACAGCCAATGTGTAGATGCCAACTGGCCAGTTTTGCTCCAAAACTGGGATGTTGTGCTGTGGACAACTAAACCCAGCTTTTCTCATAGTCCTAAAGAGCCAGGCAGCCCCAGGCCTGCAAGGTAGTCTGAAACTATTCCCATTATTGCCCTCATGTCTCCACCTGATTCTTGCTTTTTCACAACTTATTAATCCATCATAGCTGTCACAAGTTCCTTCTGTAAAAGCCCCTGACTGAATGCCCACTCTCTCTGCCTCTGCTCAGACAGTGTGACCAAGGGCTCAGGAAACAGTACAGACTGAGGGGAGGCACTAGGACAGAAATGCTCAGCTATGCCCAGCAGGCAGGGATGGGAACCAGAGTGCCTGACCGAGGCTGTGAGATGCAGGGCATCACCTCTTCTCTGCTTGTGCCCATCTTTTTGGTCTCAGTACAGCAGGGAGAGATGAGACTCACTGCTTCCCTCATAAAAATGTGTGAGAGCACCCACAGGAGTCAAGGCTTGGAATCCTAGAAATGGACACACAAAGCATTTCTACTTTTGAAAGGCACAGCCCAGGCAAATAGCACAGCCCCAAGAACCCCTATAGAACCTTTTCTCAGCAATATCTAGGCTATGAAAGATTTGTCTTCCTCTGCTGTCCATTGTATTGTGAGGGCAGAGAAACATACATCTTTTCCAGAAAACTGGAAAAGAAAACTAGACCCTGACTATCAGGGTCACAGTAATGAAAGAATCAATCATGGAAAAGCCCATGGGCATTTTAGCATGCAATAAGAGGTCTTTAGCATGCAATAAGACAGTATTAAATCAGATTATTGTGCTGGCAGAGCTTTCTCAGTGAGAACAGCATCCTCTCTCAGTTTCCCAGGCGCACACATTCTCCAGGCATTAACTGTGGACACCCATCCACCAGTGACAGCCAGCTAGATGGCAGCCTTGTGTACCACTGCAGATCTGCCCTTCTAAATATACATCTATGACAACTGCTAATACCAAACCTTTATCAATGGAAAATAAAATGTTAAGGAAAAATGGAGAAAGAAGACTACTAATTCTGCAAGTTTTTTTCTTTTCTCATACCAAAAAGACAACTGTTTAATTTATCAAGAGCTAGCTTTCTACTTGTAACCCATACAAAGAACTCTTAATATTTAACACTCACTCATCCCTTTGTTTTCTCTTAAGTTTGGGGTACCGTCCTTTGTACTATCCTATGTACTGTCCTAGTACTGTCCTATGGGAAAGCCTGTCATTTTTCCAGTCTCATTATGTCTTAACTGAAGCCTCAGAAAAGGGCATTTAGCAGTCTTACACCTGACTAAAGAGAGTGGAGAGAGGAAATAGTCACCAGGATGTGGAGACTTCTCAGCCAAGCCCCAGAGACTCATCCTGAGGAGGAAATAGCTAGAACTTCAAAGGGACCTCAGCCAAATAAAGTCCCTGGCATAGAGAAAGGGAATTGGAAATCCTCTTGATTCTGCTGGAAATACCATAATTAAAGGATGGAAAAGATCTCTGCAACACTCCCATGAGTTCAGGCAATACCACACCCAGTCTATCACGGCAGGAAATTGCTAACAGCAAGTTGGTAGAAGTGCCTGCTGACATCAGAGATAGTGGATCCCTGAGGAACTAGCATAAAATCACAGGATAAATCATGACACCAGAATTTCTAACCCTAGATGGAAGCATAGATGAACTCCTCACCAGAGGGTTTTACCATCATAGGACTACAAGCAAGCTACGTCACTGTATGTGCTGGAAGCTGATCCCAGGTTATATCAACCAAATTCTTCTTTTTACTGGCACACACACCTACCCCATATAGGCCAAATAAATCATGCCAGCCAATAGCTGTGGAGATACACTAAGGATTGCTGCTACCACAGCTGCACAGCTTAGAGATCAAACCTATTTCCATGCCTGAAGCTATTCAAAGAGGAGTCTCTCGCATAAAACATGCAGCCATAGCTAATGACATGCTGTATACAATTAGTCATGTCTAGCCCTCCAGGGAGTAACTAATACATTTAGTAGATATTTAACACGCAATTCAGATCTTTTTCCAGATTTCTCAAAACCTTTTTTTTTTTTTTTTTTCGTGGGGGCAGCTATTGTCAGAATAGATAAGACTTTCTGAGAAAAAAAAAAGGCAAAACCAACCAACAAAAACATTTTAAAAAAATCATGGCAATCAAGAAATCTGCATACACTTGGCCAATATTAGTAAAGAAGTTTAAGGCTGATTGCCTCTCCAGGATATGGACATTTTTATGAGATCCTTAACAGAAGAAATTGGTCTTTCTAACCACTTTTTTTTTCTCACTAGGACAAAATATATAGTAGCTTGTGTTGTAACTAAGATCATAAATATAGTAATGCCAGAGGTCTGATTGAATGTATTTCTGACAGACAAATCAAAATTAAAATGAAACAGCAGTACCAGGAAGGATAAGGAAAGGAAAATTCCACTTAAGACAATGGGGCTGATTCTTACTTGACTTAATAGCAATGTTGATCAAGAGTAATTGATGCTGAATTCAGAAAAGTTACTGAAGGGGAGAGAAGGGGATGGAAAAGGAGAGAGAACAGCAGTTTTCAGAATTACAGGCCATAAAAGATATCCTGGGCCAAGAAAGAATTCCTTACTGATTTTCTATTGCATTCACATTTGGAAAACAATTTCATTTCTTTCCACGAGACCTTTGCATTTCTAAAAGTTCTTAAAGACAAAATATTTGTTTGAATGTTTTACACTTGCAGCAATTAGCAGAGCAGCCAGTTAGAAATAGCTGTTGCAATGACCCATATCCATGGCAAAAAAGGACATGATAAGGAGGGGAACAAAACTGATCTGCCAATTTCCTGTTCCAGAACAGAGGGCACAGTGCTGATCAAGTTTTGGTTTGGGTTCATTTTAATCAGCCTGTGGGAATTCATTACACAGACTGTAAGATACAGTTTTGAGAACTTAGCTCTCCTTCTCTAGGCCTCCATCTCCTGAGAATTCTACCCTCAGTTTCAACCTCCTCAGTGTTCTCTCTGAGCATAGTTGTCTCTGTGGGTCATGGAAAGTTTATATCCACTGCTCGCCAAAGACTACTGGCAACCTGAGACTTTCTGTGAGGATTTCACACACACATTTGTAGAGCTCATCAAGCTCCAAGAGGCCTCCCTTGGCTATACGGCACTCTCAGCTCACAGTCCTGGTCTGCATTAGCACATCTAAAGTACAAAAAACCTCTTCCTGTCCCAAACCCTGCGCTTCATTGGAGAGGCTATTGGTGCTGTATCTGCATTTCTCTGTCACTGAATCATGAAAGGTACAGGGATATCTGTAACAACAGCAGAATCTCAACCCTTTTGTACTTGTGTTGCTACTTTTCCATGTCCAGTGCTCTCCCTGCCTCTCAGCACCACATATTTTTAACATGTCTGCACTGATAATGTAGCTCTGACTACACAGAGGATTGGCAGGTTTTCAGTTACCAAAATAGTGACTGTTATATAAACAGTTTTCTCAATTCCTTTGTGTTTGATGCTTCTATGACAATATTTATAGTTCACATTTTGGCAATGTTTTTCAGAATTCAAATATTTCCACAGTATTAGTTTGTCTAATACTGACATCTCAAATGCCATCCCAATCTCATCTATCATTTTTATGCAAGTTTTTTCCTCAGAATTAAAACCACTCATGAGCATTTCAGGAAGGGCAGACTCATCTAAGCAAGCAGCAGGTCATTTGCATGCTATCAGCAACTTCCACCGTGGAAGCAAACCAAAATCACAAAATAGTGTGTTAGACCTAAAATGTGAACTAGACCAGAAACAAATAACAGCTGACATTGCCACCCAAAACCAAAATGAGAACAGTCACCACCAGACCTTCATCTGTACAGTCTCTGGATACTAAAAACATGCTTGTATTTGGGTTCTAGTGGAGGATTATTTAAATCTATCAACAGGGTAATGTTCTTTTTCAGTCACCTATGTGACAGGATCAGAAAAATGAGATAGCATTAAAGATTTTTCTCTTTAAAGTTATACAGCCTTCCTTAGGAAAAAAGATGGGTAGGTAGGGAAAGAAGCCTATGCTTGAAACTGAAGGAAGAAAGGAATGCAGCATTCTCAGTTCTTCCCTGTAAATTCATTTTATTGTATCTAAATCAAAATGTCAGCATATACTTTGTTTTCAGCTACTATTATATACTGTATATTACACAGCTGTGATTTCATATTGCATTTCAAAAATACATTCCCATGAAGTGTATTTCTAAATAACAGAAAGTGTCACAATACTTTTACCTGAACACATAGACAGTACTTATGGCCTAAAATCGTTCTGAACCCTTCCAGTATACAAATTGCTGTACCAGTGGTGAAATTCCCCTAGATTTTGTCCATAACAGCAAGCACTAATTTCAGAAAAAGATCCAAGAAAGCCTGAAATGCTCACTGGGTAGGTAAAGAAAAGTTTATTCCTTCTCATCAGATAGATATGCCCCAGAATATGAAAACAATCTTCTTTTTTATGTATCCTATTTATGTGAGTGCTACTTTTTAAAACAGCTCTTGAGTGCTGCATTGTTGCTGCTGTTTTTTCAGAAAGGTCTTGGAGGACTCTATCTCTTGCGCCCATGAATTTCCGTGAGTCAACTATGCATTATCATAAGCAGGAGCTCACAAATGCAAATGGCATTTTGTGAAAGAAGTGATATGGGATTTCATTGTATTTTAAAAACCCAAATAACAATCTTTTTCCTCAATAGTTATAACATAGGCCATTAAGTCTATATATCATACCATGAGAATAAACAATGATATTAATTTTGCAGTGTAAAGAATGGCAACAGTGTATATACATGCAATTTTAGGCATTTGAAGGCTAGCTATTTATATCTGAAATTTGGCAGCTTGTAGTATACTTGTGCAGTATTTTAATTATTGATATATCAGAGAATGCTGGTCTATGCGACTGACGGCTGACTGCATTTATATTTGCACTACAGAACGTAGCAGGTTTGTGTAATTATGGTATCACATCAGATACCAATCCTTTTTAACGTACTTTCATGTACTTTCATGGCCACATAATAGATTTGCACTTAAAGCTTCTAAATTAGGTATGAGTTTTTTCCTTAAAGCGCTTGGAGGGTGTTGGACACTGAAGGTGCTTTAAAACCCAATCTCACCCTTTCACCCTTCCATGGAATGACACATCAATGCAGGGCATGATGATGTTCCACTGGCTCCAGAGGAAACATTCAGAGAACAAAGGCACATGTGATGGGGGAAGTACTAAAGGAGCTTATACAGTACCTACTTTAAAACCTCCATTGAAGTAAAAGACTATGACATTTGAACTCAAAGGTATTTAAGCACCTGACTGACTTTGTATTTCAAAAATACATGTAAGTCATACCTATCTAACTGAGAAAATGGACCTTACTAATTGAGACAAATTATGAAACAAGCACTACCTGCAGATCAACATGCACCAGTTTATCTGAAAGCAGAAAAATTCCCTCCATCCCAGACTCATGGCCTAGTCCTGTAAAACTGTGTTTCTGTAACATCTCAGTACAAAATGGGCAGCATTACAGTTCAGTAGTCAGTTTCAAAGATTCTTGATTTTACCTATGCTAAAGGTAACATTTCTAAAAGCCAAAAGTTGTGACAGAGATATATCCAATACGAGGTTTATATTATGTAATGGCTAGATAAAGTTTATTAAAACTACCCGTCATATTCCAAAAGAATGCCACTGCATTATGTAGCTACCTTAATGATCATCCTGTTACATCTCTGGTTGCCATGGCAATATCCTCCTAGGTATTTGTAAGGTCACAAAAAGAAGAGCTAACCCTCTTACTCCCAGAATAACTAATGCAGCTCAGTTACTGGCTTGATGTAAATAGTCTCAGGTGACAGCAAACTGTACATATAGTCAATTACAACTGCTCAAAGGAAATGATTTGTTGTAAGGGCCTCTGTTCAACCTCGGTGACATCAATGTTTCTATGGCAACAGTTGCCTCTTGCACTGCTTAGAATTGAGTATTGATCAAACTAGGGCCAGCACTATTTCAAAGACTTGCTACTTTTCTGTGTGGCAATTTACAATAGGAACTCATAACATCACTGTATATTTCAAGCCCCAAGGAACCAATTTAGCAGACAGTTACAGTAGAATATTAGCAGAGGTCAATAATGGAAGTCTGATTATAGTCCTGGAACAATTATTCAAAGCTTTTGTTGTCTGCCCTTTCATCACTCCACCAGCTATTAAAATCTTCAAATAATAATATTCATCCCCAAAGAAAGTGCTGAATTCATTCATCTTCTATTTTAAATTTTATTTTTCATTGTTATGTTATCTATCAATAAAATTATTCAGCTATATTAGCCACGCTCTGACCTCTCAGAAGTAAATAACTATTGATCAAGGAGTGGAGCTCTGATGGCATAGTACAGGGTTTCCATTAATGGTCTCATTGGCCCAGCAGATAAGGTGATTCTTCCAGGAGAGCAGACAAACAGCACAGGGCCATTCCCAGCGGGGAGCAGGAAGGCACACACGGCTCTGTGCAGGGGGATGGGGGCTCCTCTCCCAGCTCTGTCAGCAGCAAAATGGAAAAGCCTCTGCAAAACGTGTGTGTTCCAGAAATGGCACCAAGGCCTTTACACCTCTCACAAACAATCCCTGCACCTGGGCATTCTCACATTTTAGAGGTGATAAGGAAAGTTTTTATGTCACCTGCTTTCCTTTATGAAAACAGACACACTATGGGGATCTTTTGTGTGTTGAATGGCAAAAATGGCCAGTCTCAGGACTAGCTAAGAATTTGTGATGAGTAATAATGCTGAGAATGTCAAGAGAATGATGTTACTCTAAGAATGTTTCTTCTTCATTAATTGTGAAAGGTTGCAGATGGAAGAGATTGCTTGCTTCTTAATTTTAAAAACATCACACACATCAGCCTATGATTTGTCACTCCTTTTGCTCCTACAGTAATCTTCCTTCATGCTTAAAATAGGGAAATAAAACTCTTTGCTTGTTTTCAAACAATAAACAATTTACTGTATTTTATTTGTCTAACTGCAACAATTCATGGGTGCTCACAGAATTAGCCTATCTCTTAAAATGATGCACTTCAAAAATACTTTCCTATACCTCCCAGCTATTTGCAAAATGAGGTATTTATGGGAAGCAAAGTTTGTCTCCTGCTCTTCTACCTATTTTAGTAGGTCAACTCTTTTAGTTCAGGCCCTCTACTATGTAAATTGTGCTTCAGATGCACATACATTTTCATTCAAATCAATAGGAGTCAGACATATCAAAGGAGGAAATTATCCCCTCATTGAGTCTTCTTCTCCAAAGTAGATTTATGTAACTCCTACACAGAGATAATGTAGTTAATTACATTCTTCTTTGAGTGCATCAGTGGGAAAATAAGATTTAACTATCAGGGATGCTAAGCAGACAAATTCACCAGGAATTGAGAAAATTCCTGTACTTGCCTCCAAAAACGAGAGGCAGAAACTTCCAAGCTCAGCAAGACCTAAATGAAAAAGCTAGAGGGAACGAAGAGAAAATGAACAATCATTTCTGAGGATAGTAAGATTCTTTGTTTGTCACTATTCTCATTTAACTTCTTTGTCATTGTCTCCCCAAAGAGGGTCAAAAGGATCAATCTGTGATGTCACCAGCATGCTCTGGCAGTTTCCCCATCTTTTATTCATTAGTTTCAGGCTGTGTTGTTTCCTGTCTATCTCAATGTCTGGCCAAGACTGAGGCCTGGATGACACTGGCTGGCTGATACACAGCCCAGAGCAGGCAGATGTTGTACTGGAACCAGCAAACTGAAAGGCAGGGAACACATGGAGCTACCTTGTCATTGGAGGACCAATCGTAACAACCTAAAGGCTTTTAAGGGATTCTCTCTTTTTGCTTAGCAGAGAGAAGAAAAAGAAGTCATAAGTGCCTTTCAAGCCTGGTATTGATCAAGGGTAATGGGAACTTATTGTTGCAGCTGCAGAAGTCATCCAGGTTCCCGCCTGTATGGAAGTGTCTTGGAAAAATGTGGTTAATAAAATGCAGAAATAGCTTGCTACTGAACATACTGCAGAAAGCAGAGTGCAAAGACTGCCCTGCTATTTTCTAAAAAAAAAAAAAAGGTATAAATGAAAATTTTGTACTTGTAAAACAGGTAGCTCTCCTATAGTTTGGAAATATTTTTTTTTTGCATGAATTTGCTATGGCAAATAAACACTGACACACGATTCAAGTACAGTAACAAGTGCATTATGCAGAAGCATTATCCCGGCACAGTTTCCATCACCATTTTTGGGGACTTTTGTGGGGTTACACTTTATACACCATTTTGTACAGTAAATTTGAAATGCGTAAGTTGTACCATTCACTATATGGAGTTAGTGACTAAAATTATGGCTTCACACTTTAAACAGAAAAATGAGAAAGGATAAAAAAATCAAGAAAACAAATATCACAAATTCTAATGCTATTTTAGGGTTAATTTCAGCTGTTTCTTCTGGAACAAACAACTATATCTAGGCTAAGCTGTTAAATTATTGTTCGATTTAGGCACAGTCTTTTCTGGTATGTTGAATCAGACCTTGAAATTATCAAGGAATAAATTGACTTCAGTGCATACAGGGACAGACTTTTAAAGCAGTTCTATGTGGTTCTGATCAATAAGTACATGGTTTATGTTCTTGACTACATTGTCTTGATTTAGAGAGCTCCCTTGTAGCCTAAGACATAGTATTCCTGTATTGGGATGAGCTACAGTGAAACAACATGAAGACCATGAACTCACCTATCTATTATTTCTCACCACAGTGTGCAGGTAAAAATATAACACCTCATCATTTTATCTTCCTGTATATCACTGTACAATCAGCAGTACTTTATTTTCATCAAAACCTACTTGACAAAAATTGTAAAATTTGAGAAAGCACTAAGTCTTTCATTTTGCAGAAATATAAGCTGCCTCAAGCTGAGCCTTTAAGTGAGCCAATCCTCCAACTAGAATATATAAGCTGTCACAAGTGCTTTACACAGACTACTTTTTAGACCAATTTTGAATTTCATTGTGGGCTGACATCACATAATAGCCACCAATACCAGCAACAACTAAAACCAGAGATGCTCCAAGAGTTACCACTTCTGGGTGAATTAAACTGTTAAACACATTCTAGCATTTTCTGTTTTCACTATTCAGTCCTGTTCACTAACTAGAAAGAAATAGTTAGACACTGAAATTGAAAATTAATACCAAATTCATAGTAAAGAGAAACCCTAACAACTCCCAGCAGTTACAGCTGAGGAAAGATACATTTTCCACTGAACAATCATGCAAGAGCAGTCAGTCCTCTCCTGTTTTACAAGAAAGATGATGTTTTATTTTGCATTTCAAACTACTGCTAAGAGAGATAGACTTTGACCTCTTCAGCCTGTACAACACCTATAACCAGAAACATCTATAACTAGAATCAGCAATAATTAAGGATTGAAAATCCCAGAGATATTCCTCATGTTTGATTTCAAACATATTGTGTTGTGTTCAATAAACCTCTCAGAAGCAAATGCTCACCTAAGACCACGCAGGTTCAGAAACATCAGGAACCCCTACAGGACATAATGGAGACTAGGAGCAGAACTCAGAAAAGCAGTTAGGAAATTTGTCCTCTTTAACCAATATTTTTTGCCTTAATACTGAACCGGGAAAATGATTAAGTACTGTTAAGTAGTTTTCTAGGGTTTGCTGACTTTTTTTTTTTTTTTTTTTTGATAAGGGCATTTGCTAAAAGTAAAATTCAAACCCAAACAAAATTTGTTAAAGCCCCAATTTCTGTGTTCCTCACCCTGGCTTTGCTAACGTAGGTTAACACCCAATCACGTATTTCAGAGTCAGAAGGGACCAATGTGATCATCTAGTCTGAAGTGCTGCATAACAGAGACCACAGAATTTCACCCAGCAATTCCAGTGTCTAGCCAAGTAATTTGTGGCTGAACTAGAGCATATCTTTCAAAAAGTCAGCCAGCAAGCTCTTAAGCACTTGTGGAACTTCATTTGCTTGAGTATGTTCGTTTAGCTCACTGGAGTAGAGGTAACTGGTTAGGCTTAAGAGTGCTCAGGGTCAAAATGCCAAACAAACAAAACTCAGCTGACAAAACCCCAAAGGCTTTCCATTATTAGTGAGGGAAGACCCTATTTTGATTCACAAAGCTCTGGGTCATTCCTTCAAGATAAAAGTTTTTTGAATTTGTTAGGATGTCAAATATTTAAAGCTTAAAAAGAAATATATCTCAGCAATGGCAAAATCCTTTGGCTGACCTCACAGGCAAAGTCATACGGAAAGATCATAATTTCCACAGATTTTAGAAGGAGCAAACACTTGCCAGCCTCTAAAAAGTAATCCTGAAAGTAAAAAAAAAATGTGCGGGGAGTGAGTGGAATAAAAATACTCAACACATCTTTAATCTTTGAATACACACATACAGCTTCCCCACAAATAGAGGGAAATCTCATCTACCTGTTTAAACCATCATCCAATCCATGTACAGATGGAAACAACTATTTTATTATGATTATTTAACTGTTCTCAAACTCCCATTGAAGAGGATGGATCAAGCTACAAAATAGGTTACATTTTGGACAAACACATCATATTTTGAGTACAGTCCCAACTAGGTCTTTTTTAGAGACTCAGTTTCGAGTGTAACAGAGCCTCATTTCAGAAAGCCAAGCCCTTGCCTTTGAAAAAGAGATTTCACAATAAAAACATCATCTTTTCCTGAAAGGAAAAATAAGGGTGATTTCTTTATGGAAAGTGTAGAAGCAAAAGAAGTACCAGTAGAATGACAAAGTACTGTAATAAGTCAAAGATATAGGTAGGTTCTATTTCTAACCCTGCTACCTGCTAATGTGGAAAATCTCTTCCTTTTCTCCATGCTAATTTCCAAGGTTTGTTCTGGAAATCTAATTAAAATTGCAAGTTTAATTAAAGCTGTAAGTTTTCCAGAATAAAGTCTGTATTTGCTGTGATTATGTTTGCATGGTGTACTAGTAAGTAGCAGCACAAATATTTTAATGTTACTTGCTGTTATGTGTTATAGAACTAATCAGACAAGAACAAAAGTGAGGAGAAAGGTGATCAAACTTTCTGAAATAAGGAGAAATACCTGAGGGAGTAGAAAGCTAAGATGCTAAGAACAATAAAGAAGTGGAAAGGAGAAAAAGATGGGGGAAATGGGAATTGTATTGAAGAGACAAATACTGAGTGAAGTTAAAAAAAAAATAATAAAAAATCCAAGACTGAAGTAGAATTGCAGAATGGCATTTTCTGATGGGTCACTTGCAATATGTTGCATCTCTGTGCTACAGAAGTAAGATGGTTATTACACAGCTAAAGCTTTGAAGACAGTGCTTGTCTTGCCAGTATGGAGCCTGCCTTCACCTTTATTACTGAAGGAGGATGTTTTTATTTGCCTAGTGCAATGCATTATACCCATAAATTCCATCCACTCAGCAAGTCAAATTAATGCTAACCTACAAGATACATTAGGTATGGGTTTAAATCAGTCACTTAAGATATACTGCAACCCAGTTTCTACCCAGGTTTGCAATATATTCACCATTAAATACCCTGAAAACATTCCTCAAGATGCATTGTTTGTTGGGGTGTCTCAACACCAATGTAAAGGTGTTGAGACACCCCAACAGCAATGTAAAGGTGTAGAGAATACAATATCTAATTTGCGTTGTTCCATGATCACTACCAATGAAATTTCAGGCTGTCAAAACATTGCAGTGCTACAGGAAAACAAAACCTCACTGAATAACATTAGTTAACCACATAATAGAAAAATCTACTGATTATCGTCATGAGTAGTTTGCACTGGGATTATGTGAGATTGTGATATTTTTCAGGTGATAGCAGAAGGAGAAAAGCTGTTGAATTAAATTTGAATCCTTAATAGTATATTGCAAAATTAAGGTCTATTTAATGGTGATGTCCAAATTTTCTCCATTTATCAAATTATCCTATTTTACATAATAGGCATTTGTAGGCATAATCACTAATGCCCGGTAATGCATATGTATGAGTTATCAAAAATAATTTCAAAGTTAACAAGCTGATTCCTGTAGTTGCAGAGCTGCACCTACTGCAGTCATTTTAGATGAAAGAGGCATAGAAAGAACAAATGGAAAAAAATAGTAGGGAAAATTCAGAATGCAGAAGTTTCCCTAGAGGGAATGCAGGATATAGATACATTTCTACAGCATGTGTCACTCCTTTGTCAATATTTACCCAGCAAGTTGAATGATAATGTGCAGTCATTATTAAACTCAGCCTTCTAAAAGAATAGGTTCTGGCTCTTGATATAGTTGCTTTGTGTAAATTATTCCAGGGATTATGCTTGGATTGTGCCACTGGCAGTTATTTCAGATCTACGTCTCATTTCCAGATGGTTCATCTGTTTGTTTCTTTAATATATTCAAGATTCATTGTGTTTGCCACAAATTTACACATTTTTAATGTTGATTACTCAGATAAATCTGATCTCAGACAAAGGATAAAGAGATAACATCTGTAGATTTTCATGCTAATGCTAACTTAAAAATTTCCCTTAACAGTGAAAGCACAATATAGTTTTTGAAAGATAAGCCAAACATTAGTTTTTCTTGCTCATCAAATATTGTAGGAAACAAAATAGGTCTGCTTAATTTTACCAAATTATTTCCTTTAGTGCAGGAAGCCAAGACATGCATAAGGCAAGTCATAGCCCATATTTTTCCTGCCAAGCTTCAGACTTTTGAAATAAACAGTATGCAAAAAGGCAGATTCATATAGTCCTCCCTTCTAAACACCTTTTAGTACTCCTTTTCTCAAAAACTGCTACTGGTTTCATGGACAGGGAAGAATGGTAAAAAAACCCAGTAGGTCTCAACTCTATGCTGTGTTTTCAAGGTTTAGTAGTAGAACTCCATAGTTTCACCTCATATCTTCCATATTTCTTAGGAGACTGTTCATGAAAGAAAAGGATCCACCATTTCCAAAGGATTTGAATTTCTGTTACATATTTTTACATACATAGAAGTGTCGACTAGAATTAGAATTATTGGCTGCTTTCTACATACAACCTGGATTCCTAAGGGTCATGGTCTAGTTAGGCAATTAAGGCACATAATTACCATCCCAACATGCAGGTAAGAAGTGGGCATAGGAGGGTGACTTTCCCAGATCAAAAAAGACTGTGGGACACATTAAATGGAATTTCCATCTTCTGAGATCCAGTCCATCATGGTACCTTTTTACCTGGATTATACTAGTAAAGGAATGGAGAGAAGTGTAAATTGTTGAGAGCTTTCTCTGACAGCCTGGAAGGGACTCAGTAAAAATGCAGGGCAAACAGCATACTCTGAAGCCTAATTTTGTGCTTCACAAGCAATGCTGTATTACAGAAACTCAAGAAACAGACCTGCATGGTATAGCTGTTTGTAGAAAATACAGAGCCCTAACCTCTGATTATCAAGCCCCCCAAGTTTTGTTAGCATGTGAAATGACATTTACCCCAAGCTTCGATTGTTCATACTGTGTTCATACACACTTACAGAATACTTGTGGAATTTGTGCAAACTGTGAACATATTTCCAGGTCAATTTTTGAGATAAAGAAATGAGTCAGAAAAATATCTTCAGCCTTTTAAAACTGCTAAAAGTTCCTACAGTTTATTTGTACATGCTTATTATCAATCAGTGGCAACATTAAGAGTTGCATGTAAAGTTACACTTTCAATTATATCAACAAAGTTTTGGTCAGTGAACAGAAGGTTAAATCAAGTAAAATACTTCAAGTCCCAAAGAAAGCTCTGGAACCAAAACAATGAAAATGAAGCTCTCCCACTCCCCTGTCCTGGGCCTCAGACCCAGGAATCTTTGCTCTGTACTTGACAGTCTTATTTTTTCAGAGCTTAAAAAAAGAACCATTTTTGCAGCCACAGAAGCATGTTCACTGTTTTCAAAACAGTACATCTGCAATTCATCAGTGAACATTCTGTGTTAGATAATGAACCATTAACACCATTCACCTGAACTGTGATGAAAATGATATATCCACTTGTTATTTGAATAAGCAACAAAAGAAACAGAGCCCACGTATGGATTTAAATATCTATCTATCAACTCACAGTGGCATGTCACAGCAAGAAGGCTGAACAAATATGCAAAAAATTGTTGTTTAATGGGGAGAAATACAGTAAAATTGTTTATAGTGGGGCAGTAAGTTCTTAGTGACAAAGTAAATTACAAACAAATTTTTCAATGACATTTTAAGACTTCATATTAGATTCTTACATACTGTTCAAAAATCAATTTTGCATGGAATTTCTGTGAGTGTTCTATTATTAATAAAGCAGCAGTAGGCAACTGTGGCTGCACTCTCGCAACAGCAACACCTGAGGGGGAAGAATGCTGCCACACATTATCCTTGCTTTAAACAACTCAGCCCTGAATCCTTGCACAGCAAACCTCTACCTGGCATAAAACCTTGTGCCATCTGTAATCAAAAGGATGTCAAAGGCTAGGGAGGAGGTGAATTATTGGTGTATCTCTGCAGGTCTTCACTTTACCTAACTCAAAGTAATTTAGCTTCTATGGGCATTAAATTCATCCATTGTACAATCAAATTCAAATGGAAATTGTCAAAAGAAACCAGTAAGAAAAATATGTGAGAATCAAAAAATATACAGAATGTATATTAATTATTTCTTACTATCACACAATATTTTAAAATCAAATGCAGTCACTTTTTTACTGAACATGTCACCTTTTTTATCTAACTCTCACTGCTGCATTCTTCCACATCATTTATGTAGGTGGCATGGCTCTGCTTTCAGGAGTAATGATCAGAATCGGGATATCTTTATCTGAGTAATGTCACGTAATCCACATCTATCTTGAATTGTAATTTCTACTATGCACCTCATCTCCAATTTCTATATACCTGAGAGTACCACACATCTCAGTTTAATTTAGGACATACTGAAGCATATGTTCAACTTTGAGCGCTTAAGTGCTCTCACAAGCAGACCTAGAATGAGACTTTCACAACGAGGGCAGGAAATGCAGAGCTAGATCCAAAATACAAAAGTGCTTTAGGAGACTTAGCAGACAGGAGAGAGTCCTGCTGCCCTCAAAACCAACACTGCTTAACTGCCCAAGGTTTATGTGACCTGAGGTTTACTTGCATTTCAAATGAAGAATTAAATGCTCTTTGCTATATTCAGTGAAATAACATCCATAAAGGGAAACAAAATTCCCATACTGACCCTTATGTTTAGAAATTAGGAATAAAAATTTTCTGATAAATCCACTTGAATAAGAAATTCCTTATTCTAAAGAAAAATCTCATGGCCCAACATTATTATACAACAAATTTAATAATAGAGAGGTCTGTGTACCTTGATTGGCTAACAGATGAAATCTGAATAGTGCCTAATACAACCTAATTCATTGTTCAGAATTTATGAGACTCATCATCATTTAATTAACAATATAAATATTAAAAAACATTTTCTAATAAAATTTTATAATTGTAATAAGACACTCCACTATATGAATTATGGAGTATTAATTCACACCCAGTTATGTTGAAACTGGGTATGAATGAATAGATCATAATTCACATCTTGTCATGTCTTAGAGCTGAAAATAAAAATGCAGACAAAATAAAATGGAATAATACCTTGCAGAGATAAATTAGTTAAAACTCAAGCTACTAATATAATTTATTATTCCAGCTCTTTAGTTCATCTTCTCACATAAAACATGATGCCTAATCTCACAGTCCTTACACATGGAACACGTCTGCTTCAGCAGACAGCAGTGCAGTAGTGGTGACCCCAGAGATCTTGTCAGGAGTGCTGGTAGATGATGCTGATATTTGCACCAGGCAAGAGATTGGCTGATTTGCTTAATGAGGATTTTTTTCTAGTGAAATGACTCCAAAACAATGGATCTTAAAAATCAATTAGGCTGAGTAACATGTTTTCATAAATTCAAATAATAAATTGATTTGTCAAAACAACAATTTAACCACAATGCTTCAAGAATCTTAGTTGAGCCAGACTAATATTTATGGTGAAAAAGGGAGCAAAAAGGCCTTTTTTGTCTTTTCTTTCTCTAACTGGAAATTTCTGTTTTTTCTTTTCAAATTGATGTTTATTTTTAATTGATGAACCTTTTTAAATGTGTATATGCTAAGTGAAATATTTCCATTTTTTCTGTGAGCCAGAATGTCAGTTACTTCGTAGAATCATAAAAATTAAGGTTGGAGAAGACCACTAAGATCATTGAGTCCAACCTTTGACCAAACGCCACCTTGTCAACTACAACACAAAGTGCCATGTCCAGTAAATTCTTGAGCACTTTCAGGGACGGTGACTTCACCGCCTCCCTGGGCAGCCTGTTCCAGTGTCTGACAGCCCTTTCAGTGAAAAAATTCCTGCTGATGTCTAGCCTGGCTCTGGCAAGAAAATGAAGGGTTTGCTTACACATAATTAAAACACTTAATAAACAAAAAGGTTTCAGAAGCTTAACTTGTGTGAATTTTAGAGATGCTTGAATTTGAATCTAGGTCAGTCCTGGAAATCAGCCACCCATCTCTGCAGTAGATGATACAAAGTTTCATCTAACTCAAGACACAACAGAGTGATCCAGTCAGTTTCACAAAAGTTTCTCTCAATGTGTATCCCTTTTCTAGGTGCCAGAGGAATGCTGTAATGCTGTAAATCCAGCACAGAAATTAAGAGGAATTTCAACTTTCTTCTGGTTATCACCAAGTTCAACCAGAGTACAAGAATTCTCTCTCTGCTCCACATGAGCCACAGAAGAGGTATCTTCTCTCAAGCAGCATGGATGGCTTGCACAATGTTAGCCACGAAACCAAGGTTTGCACTGATGACAAATGACTGGACACGCCTCCATCTCACAGTAGACATCATTTTAGCCACCAGGGGGGCATTTCCTGTCACATTATAGAGAAGCAAGTTAGGGGCCCTGGGGAAAAAATTCAGATTGCAAGAATTCAAGTGCTTGAAATCCACTTTCTACACATCTGCTAAATTTCAGGCAGAGCCACAGAGAATGAGCAATGTGGCAAAAAATCACTTTCTGTTAGACAGGTGCAATCATGATGCATAAACTGTCAAAAGATGCCACAGAACCAGTTCCTTAAGAAGTGCTTCCAACCACAGGAAAGCTCCCTATTGCCATTCCTCTACAGAGAATGCTTGTTCCTATGTCATTTCCCAGTGACCTGCTCTGCTTGTCTTTGCAAAGTCTCTGAAATAGCTGGCACTGAGAACATTTACAGAAAACTGTGTGGCTACTATATCTGTAAATGTGAATTCCACTCACCCCAAGCAAAGAATTTGATGCAAGCTAGAAAATGCAGAGGGATGGATTACATTAATTCAGTGATAACTCAGTTCTTGTTCAAACTTATCTGACATATGAGAAGAGAGAACAACATTAGCTCTTTGTATTATTAGGGTGGCTGAACATCAAGGGTGAAATCTTGGCCCTTGCAAAATTAGTGGGAAATTTGCCATTGACTTCAATGGAGCCAGGATTTGACCCTGGGTGAATACAGTTCCCATATGTGCTTCCATAAAGAAAATTAGAAATGATTTGTCTGATAGCATATGGAATCCATTTATGCATTATGAATAAGATTATTATTTAAAATGGAAGATAAATGCAAATTAACGACAATATTCATGCATATATTTGCACATATCAAATACAGAACATGGGAATGAGAATCCATTACATTCTCCTTTTTCACAGTGGTTGATAAGAGTTTAAAAAACTTGATTAGGAGGAGACTTACAAGACAGAGGAAAGATAACCAGCAACTTGAAAATTCTTTGCAAGTTTTATAGCAATACAACCCAGTTTGCCTGGGTTCTGGATTTTCTGATGCCTGTCAGTCTAAACAGATCTTTAACATAGCTTTAATGTTAGGTTTTCTGTTTTTGAATGAATTTTACTATTAAAAGAGATGTATTTGCAGGATTGAGAATGGAGAAAAAGCCGAAAAAGGGAATCTCATTCCTCATGGCGCTGTACTGCCTGACCTTTCCCACCAGAAAAATTATTCTACTTCTTTGGAAACATGGCTCAGTGCCATCCCCACTGCAGATATGGTTTCAAACTAACTTGGAGTTGTGCCACAAGGAACCTCTAGCTTATTATACAGGACAGATGCCAGACAAACTGGCTGAGGTGTGGTTGGGTTTTATGGGCTTTCAATTGAAAGTTATGCTATACATAATGTGATTAGATCTGACTGGAATGCTATTCCTTATTTTGTTTTATTGAAGCTTAATTGTTTCCTTATTTCACTGTCATCTCTCCATTTGACTAACACTTGTGTATCACTGGTAAGATAAAATATTCAGCCTGGCTTTGTCTTTACACACTACTGCTCTTTGGACCCTTTTTACTTCCCTCAAAGAAAGAGAGAAAGAAAGAAAGAAAGAAACTCTTCAAAAAGTCCAGTCATAAAGTTTTTTCCTGAAGCAAATGTTTTACCTGAAGGAGGTTAATAAACAAAGCATCAATCATACAAACAGTGTTATTTTCACTAAAAGATACGTGTAGTTTAGATGGCCACTGCATTCAGTTTTCAGTCCCTAGTTGTGCATTCTGGTTTTTACAAACAGGTTTCTGCACACATCCCATAGATCTTCATTTGCTCAGAACAGGTGCAGTGACCATGCAGTTTGATCAAAATAAAAGGATCTTCATTTACACAGTTTTTATGTTGGGATCAAAATTACTGCCATTTGAATACTTTATGTTTTCCATATTCCAACCTAGCAAATTAGTTTGACAAGACAAGCTTCTTCAGTGTGACTTGGTACCAGGAACGGATTATGAACACAAAACAGATGAGGTTTACAGATATTCAGAGTTTCAAATGAGTGACTGGTTATAATGCCTTTGGTTAACCCAAGTGCCAGTGTCCCTCATGCTCTTCCTAGTAGCAGCGATCAGTTGCACACAGCATTGCATGGCATGATTTGTCTCAACAGCCTGCTGGCTCTTGTAAGTCTTCACCTGCCATTACTATTTCACCAGTATATGTCCTACTCCATTCACCTGATGGGAATGGCTTGCAAAGGGTATTGACAGGGAATTCAGGGAATTCCCAATGGAAAACTTTGTAGTTTGGTCTTGTACGTGCTGTCCACACTACCAAACCCCTCAAATCATGAGAGAAGTCCAAAGGCTTTGCAATTACACAGCAAATCCTCATCTCTGAAGTTTACTCAAGTATCCCTAACCTTGGAAGCTTTTTCCCAAGAGAACCTGAGAAACTCATTTGGGATGTACATTATAGTATCTCCTAGCCCATTGTACCTCATGTACTTCTTGGTCTTATTTTTTTCAGATGTGGGAGGTAAGCTGGTACAACAACTGTAAATAAGGCAGACTTTCCCCAAGTGGAACAAAAAGAGAGTTACTGAGATGGCACAACACTGGTTAATTTAAAATATCTTAAGGATGTCGTTTTCTTTTCTAAGAAGACAGTAAATTCAAAAAGCTAGGTTTGCTGTGCCACTGGAACAGAAGTTACAGAATTAAGCTGGGCTGTCCTTGACTGTATTTCCTCAGGAAGCTAGTCCTGAGTTGGGGCTAGGGGAGGAGATGACAGAATTTTAGGTTGTGTTTAGTTTGGGTTTTTTTTCAATACAAAGATTTTTCTTTTTCTACAGCACTATCAGTCTAAAAATTAGTGAGGTATTTTAAAGTCAAGTTGTATGTTTATCTCATAAGTTCACTTACTTAGTTATATATTGTATAGAAAAAACACTTTATTGGAGGTGTCTGTATGTAAAACTGCAAAGCCTGGTTTTGAACACTGAGTCAGCACCAGCAAAACATGGGCTGATATGCAGTCCTTGCCATTGTTCAGTTCAATTCCTAATAATGCTGTTTCTTTCCTCAGTCTTACATCACTGCTTTTCTCTTTGTCCTCAGTGCTCTGTGGCCTTGCTTTGCTATCCAACAAAGTAGGAGAGCTAGCAGGCTGCTTTAGCAGCAACAATAATTTCAAATTAATGTTAACACACCTACTTCTTGTCTGTCCTTCTTTCTTCATCCACCTCTATGGCTATGATTTATTAAAATAATATTGAGTGCATGTGGACCCCTGCTTTCCATTGGAGACTATCAGGTGGGTTCAGCAGTGTGTTGTAAACATCATTCCTTCAGCAAACACAAGGAATGTTCTGGTCTTTCTTGAGAAACCACTCCTTGGTTTGAGAACTTGAAAAAATCTTTGCTGGGGCTATGAAGTTCCAAGTAGCCATGGTATGCAGCACAGTGCCAACAGCAAAATTGCTACGAGGTCATGGAATTTTTAAAATAAATGTTATTTTCTATCCAAACCTCAAGTGACATTATAACAAGGTTTTACTGTTCTTGCTGTCACTTTGCATTAAAAGTCTTAGACCAGTGAAGAAAGGCAGAGGTGGGGAGTAGAGGACAAATTGGGAAGTTCAGAGACATAGTGGAAGTTAAATTTTGGTGACAAAGGAAGAAAAATTTCAGTTGTTGGATGAAGCAGAGCAAATGCAGACTGAATGGTAAATGATAAAGTTCTGCCTCAGCTTTCAGTGCATTAACAGACCTTATTTGCCTTATCTAGGGCCTTCACAAGACCACTTTCCATAGGTTCAGGAGGCTCATTTAGTTCAGGTCTAGGTACCCACTCCTTGCCCGAGGTACTCTATATGTTCTTTTTCCTAGACTTACTGAATTGTTACTTCAATTTCCCAGACTGACTTCCAGCTTGACTTGTTACTTTTCTTTTGCCTCAGTCATCACTGTTCTATCAATAGCTCTTGTTACTGTCACTCCCTGCTGTGCTTTCCTGGCTCAGGCACTGCAGGACTTGGCCCTGCCAGTGAAGTCTCTGCCTGGATTCTATTCTGACCACCCTTGGCTTCCTCATCCCTGGGGGAGCAATTCGCCCTTTCTGCAACAGAGACAGGGCAGTTCTCCTCTGGGAATGCATTCTGGAGGAGAACCAATAGAGCAATGCAACATATCTGACAAGAGGAAGGAAAAGAACTGCGCTTTCCACTCTATTTCACCTCCTCCAGTCCCTGAATAGAGATAGAAAGATCTTCCCTGTGAGGATGTGAAATGCATTTCATGAATTTCAGAAAGGAAGGCAAAGGTAATTGTACACTTGGACTCTCCATATTGCTGGCAGTCATGCAAAAAGTTATTGGCAAACTGCATGGGAAAGCGTACAGTAAATGCGTGCCAAGAAGTAAAAATAAAAAATAATAGCAATTCAAACTTATTCAGTTTCCATAGTATCAGAAATATTGGTGAACAAGACACATTAACTACCTGATGTAGGATCTTCAATAGCATATCATACTTTTTTCCAAGGCCCTGTGAGACATTGTTGTACAATAACTGCCTACATCTAAAAAAATACACAAAACCAAAAAAAACACCCAAACACAATACACCCCCATCACACCATGACTTGAGGTTCATTTCTTTCACAGAGGCAATAGTCAGGAAAATATCAGAAACTGAAGATGTATAAAGAACATATATTTAACCAACATCTCAAATACATCACCTACAAACTGGGAATGAGGCTTGAACTTGGCAGTACTGATCGTTCTGCAGGCACTTTGCTAAACAGGCTCACCATAAGTGAGCATAAGGAGATCCTCACAGCTTATATACGTGCAAAAATAAAGTCCAGAAGATGGAAGTGATAAAAGTGCTCAAACTCTTTCAGCTCAAGTAAATAGGTTTTACTTTTCTAACTGATGGTAAAATAGAAACTTAAAAATATTCAGATCAATGCTTAAAACTGAAGAAAAAAAGGAGGATATTGCTTGTGTCTTTTGGCACAGGTCAGGTTGCTAGAAGTCTCTTCCCATGAGATGTGGAGTAGCTGCACATGTATCTGAAATAGTTTTTATAGTATCTTGGAGTTGTTCTGAGGCTTGCTTGACTCTGGGTTGATGCCTGAGTCTGTTGACCTCCACTGGCATGGAAATACTGGTCACACTTCCCCTGGCCTGTCCCCATTCCAAACATCCTTCTATACAAGTGACATTTCCTTCCATTCCATTTATTTTGTAAAAACCAAGAGCTTTGACCAGAGTGTGGAAAGACTCTGTATTTTTATCTTTCTCAGATCTTAGCACACAACCCACAGAATAGAAAGAGCTGAAATTATTTGTTTGCTTCTTTTATTAAAAAATAAATAGTTCACAGATGGTGATCTGTCAGACATTTTCCCTGTTAAATGTCAACATATATCTGAGGTTACTAATAATGCAATATCAAAGTACGATTCAATTTTTTTTTAAAAGCACATTTGACAGACAGTTCCAATCTATTTCCAGCCTCATTTAAATAGCCTTTTTCCTCTCTCCCCAAATTATTTTCTCTGTTTTTCACACTGTTTCCTGTCATTACAAACACAAATCCTGCTTCCTTTCTGACAGAAGCCAAAGAAGCTTGGTTATAAAGATATAGCTTATGAAACCAGGACTTCCAAGGTGTACAGTCTCTGTATTAAGAGCACCTGTATCCAGAACAAGGACTAAGGTAAAGGCCAGTGACAGGGAGACCCTTCTGCTCCTGACTAGGGCCTACTTTTCCTACAAAGAGAAATATTCCAAAATTTATTTGGCTCTTTTTCATTGTTCTTATTGATATTTAATGCAAGAGAATGTTGCACACTGTTTGTTTGTTACAAGTTACAAAATAAAATAGGGAAAAAAATAGCCAAGATTATATTTTTTCAAACAAGCATACTGGAAAGGTAATCTATCACATTCTCTCCTCTGTGGCCAAATTTATTTTAAAATAATGAAGGTTCCTAGAAATCCCTATGTAAATTATTAACTTTACAAAATATCTTAAATATGTATCAAGTACAAAGGCATTGCACTAGGTATCCATTCATGTTCCTGTGCTGGGAATATAAACAACTCTTCATACATTTTCTCAAACATACAGATTTAATCTCACAGATTTGTCTCTCTGTTCATTTTGTCTCAAACCAGAAACCTTGCCCAAGCAGTTTCTCATGAGCTGAGGTCAGTGTGAGGTTTAGGACTTACCACATAATATATTCAGGTTTGTGCTTTCAATTTACTGTATGGTGATTTTAATTCTTTAATATCAGATTATATCAATATAGTTGCATGCATTCCCTCTAATAATTCAAATCAATCAGCCATATATTGCTTTTTCTATTTCTCCTAAAATGATTACATTTACATGCTACCAGTTCATTAACATAACACACAATAGCAAGAGATATGGGGGAAAAATTGATACAACTCTAATGAAATAATGACAATGAAATCATTCCCTCAAAGCCCTGCATTTTTAGCAAAGTTTTGCTATGTGGTGAAGCAAAACTACAGCTGTCAAAAATAAGGCATCCCAACCCCTCTAACAAATTTTAAAAATCCCATCTGCAGGCAATGCATTGCAGATAAACAGATGTCACAGAAGTACAAAGCCCGAAGAAGCAAAAATGGTTTGGCAGTTCTAAGGTTTATATGTCTGCAAAAAAGATAACATATGTTTCTCCAACGAAGAAAGCCTGTAAAATGTAACAATTGCTAATGTTTATAAATAGCTGTTGAATGACTAATGCACACTTAATACCTGCATTCATTATTGTTTTGAGTTTCCCAAGGAACAGTAAGTAGATCAATTAGAGAGGACTACAAGTTCAGCATCTTTCTGTGTAGCATTAGTTGTTTAGTTTAACTGGAGAAGGTCCCTACACTATCTTTAATCTGCTTGTGGAGTTTTTCTTCCCCTGTCCAAGAACTCCTCTCATTAAAGTGAACTCTTTTGAAATATGCAATGCTGGCTACCTTGGTCCCACTTACTAATGGTCCTGAATTGATTCTTAATTAGTTGCAGTTTTGGTCAGAATCCCATTAAAATAGCTGAGTGTTCCAACAGGAAAGAAGGAAAAGCCTGGTGTTGTGCTGTGAGCTGCTGAAGACTGGGGGTGAGCCTGCACCCACAATGGCAGGCAAAATGCTCTAAGATTCAAATCACGCTCTATGTCTTGGTTTGAACAGAAGCCTTCATACTGTAATTTATTCTCCATCTATAAAATATGATGAAGAAATGCATCCAGATGCTGTTGGGAAAATTGCATTATTCCAACATTCTTCTAGTCTCTTCTTAAGGAAAAGAAAGGATACTAATTCAGAAAATTAGCAAAGCTTTTCAACAAAGATCTGATTTTTTTTCTATATAATTTTAATTGTTATATATCTCCTAACTCTGTTTATGTTCTAGAAAGCCTCTGGGAAGCTAAAGATTATATTTTCATTGTTTTCTTTCAAATGACGGAGTATTGCTATGAACTGTGGAATATTTTTGTTAATGAAGTGAATCAGTGGTCATTGTACAGCTATTGCTTTATTATTTGAGTTTAATTATAGAAAACTGAGGTATCAAGAAAATATGCTCTTTTAAAGCACTATCTGGAGCAAGTATCCCTGTTGTTAGGGAATAGTGATGTCACGTGAGCAGCTTTTGTATTCAGCAGCAATAATTCACTGCCTGCATGGGGGGATTGATCCCAGCTATGGTATCCCCAAAGGAGCCTCCACTAGGAATGGGCTCACATACTTTGATCTGTAGATTAACATGAGCAGGATCACAAGCCTTTGTCTCTTGTAAACATCGTATGTCCCTAAATTTGTATCCAGCAAAAGGCTGAGTCTTGTGTTTATTTGGGTAATGAATTGCAGTAATTAATGCATGCATTGATTCCTCTACTGAGTCTCCCCTAAAGGCCATTTCCATTTTTAATTTATAGAAAATGCATACAATTCCTTTAATCGGAGCACAGTCTGGAATCTATAATAAACATTCAATGAAAAAAAAAATAGAGAAAACAGAAGTGAGATTACTGAGCAGAATTTAGGTAGGAATTTAGGTAGACAGAAGTTGTATTTAACATTGCATTAAAAGACAACTACATAGCAAGGAGTTTAAGAATATGTATCTGGAATTTTTAGGGCAGATCTTAACCTATAAACAGAGATACAGAAATCCTATTATTTTATTGAACAGATTTTCACTTACTTCAGGGCTCAATTTAGTCCCTAACACATGAATGTATATTTCTGTCACATATTTCTACTAAAAGGATGTTTCAATACTGCCTTTTTCTCAGTCTGTTAGGGCTCTTGCTCCAAAAGAGACCCTACCATTTACTAAATATTCTTGAGGGGGAAAGATTCAAAGGAAAAACATGAGCTTCCTTTATGAATTGAGAATATTTCTTACTTGCTATGTGCCAAAACTGTACTCAGAATCACATAGGATGCAAAACGCAAACAGCCTTCCCCTCACAGTCCTTAAGTCCAAAAGCCATTTTTAGCATTCCAAACATTCCCTGATCTTAAACTGGATCATTCTCAAACAACACTGCTTCAGAACAAAGCAAAAATCAAATGCAAACCAAATAACACAGGTGATAATATAATAAATAAATAGCAAAACAAATTATATTGGATTTTTTTTTTTTATTTCCTGCAGTACTTTCAGACACTAAGATTATATTTTCCCTTGTTTGGGAAATGCCCGCCCTGTATCATGCAGTTCTTTGTATATATAACATTTCCATATACATACTGAAACATGTGTAAAATTTGCCTGGGGAAGTATGAAAATACAACATTATAAATAGACAGCAAGGCAGATGGTGCTGTGCTGAGGAATGCAATCTAATATTTTTCTGAAATGTACAGGTGATATAAATTAGAAAATACCCCACGGTATTATGCAGCATAAAGGACACAAAAGGAAAGACTGATTTGGAAGCACACACAAACTAAAGGAATACCTGATTAACCTTTCACTGACTCCTGGTCCACGTGATGCAAAGCTTGCCTTCCTCCTAGAGTGATGGCTTTAGAAGAAGATGTTAAATTTAACCTCTGGCGCAATGATAAATTGACAATAAAAAATTCAATGGCTTGGTAATTACCAATCACTTTGGACATCGGCAACATTTTTCAGTTCTGTCAGTGCTCATTGGCACAAAAGCTTCAGCTGAAATTCTCTCGATCTCCCTCTTTTTAACTTTGTTTTCATGATGCAGATTAAATCTGCCACCCTATTACTGATTCATTTTCCTAATTTTTCATGTCTGCACCATGCCCCAGCTGCACTAGGCTGATAATTGTGGAGCCCAGCCCTGATGATTAACATCAGAAGAATTAATTATGCCTGCCATTAAAATTCCAGGTTGCACATGGTGATCAAGAAAAATTAAGTTTCTCTAGGCCTCTAAATCATTTCACCTTTGAGGAGAATGATAGTGACGCGACAGCTAAACTGCAGCCTGCGTTCCAGAAAAGGTCTAAACCACACACCCTTTGTGTAATTCCCTAAATGCCTTCCTAGTTATTCTTACTGGTTTATTCCACTTGCTAAAAAGATTTACTGTTCTCAAATAAAGACAACTAAACTATCTAGCTGATTGCTTGATTTTAATATAAACAATCTTTTTTTGCTCCTCTCTGAGGCTCTTTGAAGAGTATCTGTTATAATAATTTCCAGGTCAAGGCATCACGCAGAGAATGAAAGATCCAGGAACAGAACTAATTTCACAAAATTGGTAGATAATTTCCTTTTGTCCCAGTTACAAACTGAAGGGAAATTATGATTTTAGTGCTACATAAGGACAATGATTTTCTCAGAAATAAATTGATAATGAAACAAAACCAGATTCCTAAGATCTTTAGGCTAAATTGTAATGAGTAAGGAAAAGCCTGTTGACTGACTCATTTCAAAATAGACTTTTGCATGTGAAACTCAAAACATTTTCAGTCTAGCCTAAGGTATGATATTTACTAGAGCCATAAAGAGTAAGATGATTTGAGTTTATCATGTTCTTTTTCCACATTATGTTTCATTTTTAAATTGCCATAATCATGTATATTACAGGCTTGGCTTAGAAGACTGTGATGAGGAGTCATATTTTGATGAACACATGTAAAAATATCTTATTTAAAATAATAAATATCACAAAGAGTATGCATAAATTATGGACCATATCTGGTTCCCTTCCTATGTTTAGGCAATACCACCACAGCAAAACTATTGTGGATGTTCTTGTTAGCTTTTATAGGTGACAGATTTCTAGAATAAACTTAACAGAATTGGACCAAAGAGCAGCACAAGAGCAATTATCTTCCCTATAAAATATGTTATAAAATAGGAACACTCAGTGCATTTAGAGATTAACTTCTACGGGAAGTCATGTGCATGGCGAAATAAGAGAAAGACCCTTCAATTTAAAACTTAAATCCTCGAGTTTAACATGAACATCACTGCTACAGCTCAAGGATATTGTATTCTATATAAAATAGGCCATTTAGAACTTGTGAGGACTTTATTGCACTCTCTCACGAATGACAACTAGCATAGTATTCATGATTAAATGAACATTTATTGTATTTGTAACAGTATTCCAGGAATGCCATAAAATAAAGCATGAAGTCATCCATTTAAACGTTTTTAAACCATGTCTTAACTAAAAGCATTGAAACTATCTCCTTAGAAGACTTATGGTTAAATCCAAAACCTTTTTCTTTCTGCCCCAGGGCACATATAACTCAAATGTACCAAGACTTTTGGCAAATCACAGATGTCTCCCCAGAGATCTAAGAAAACAGTCAAACACATTGTCAAAAGCCTATGAAATAAGGTGAGAGAAGTCTGAATACACTTACTGGTCTTGTCTGTTTCTATCATCTGTGAAGGCAGAGCAAATGGAGACCTAAAAGGGAAAGACACGACAAAAAACATTAAGAAATAGACTCAAAGCACTGGTGTAAGATTGTCAAGTTAGACCAGCATTCAGAACCATAAATGCTATTTTTAGCAAGCATGACTATCAGTCAATATATTTAGATGATAAAAAGTTAATCACAGATCTAATTTTAAGACTTCAAACAGAGAATGAAAATTAATTGTACTGTTTTTTGACAAATCTAAAAAATTATTTCAAATAAATTTATTATGTAAATACATAAATGTTCTATCAGAATCACAATCAGCACCGTATGAGCCCTGGGAGAAGATTATTTTCAATGACACTAGTCTTAAGGATGCCAAATCTTGAAAATAGCTTGAAAGGTTATTCTGGGATTAAGGTTTAGGATGTGAAAGATGGAGATTAATATGTTCCATTTTCCCTAAAAAGCTTTTGTCTAGTTGAACTTACTAGTTCATAGATGACTCTTGCTCCTACACATGTACCCAGAGTACTTTACACACCAGTCAGATGGAATACAGCAGATGTTTAAGAGTCAAGACAACAGCACCAGCATTGTCCTCTCAAGCCACGAAGTTAATACCCTGTCCAAATCCAGATTCCCTCATTTATGGCTACTTGAATATAGTGTTTGACTAATTATTGTAGTATACTGACAGAAAACTTCAGTTGGGGTCTTTAATAACCTCTTTTGGCTGTAAGATATTCAGTTCTGAATTTCTAAGTTTTGGGTAATGAGAACATCTATTCAAAACTTTACCCATTAGCACAGAGGGAAGAGGAAGGGGAAAATCTTCTTGCAGAAAGAATTTTACAGAAGTACAGGTACATTTATGTTATCATCTGAAATCAGAGAAAGTTCTGCCAATGTTGTCCAGATGTCAAATCTTTCATTCTACTGGAAAGCAGCTACAAGAAGTGGCATTGCTTTTTGTCAAGTGAGATTCACAACCTGGCTGGGAAAAGCCTTGTAAATACTTTAGGATTAGTCTGATCAGCTCTAAACAACAAAAATAAGCCATACTACATTTTGCAATAATTTTAGAGAAATTTAAATTGAGATTTAGTCATCAGAGGTCGGTGGCTCTGTATGATGTGTATTAGATAAAGAGGTATCTGCTGTTTTAAGAGATACAATTACTATTTTTAATTACTAGGCCTTTTTTACCCCCACTCCTCCTAGGCAAACATCATCTACCACAGAAAAATTATTTTGTATTGTCCTTTATGGTCATCTCCAGACATCCTTTATCCTGACTTATTTTGCCTATTCATTCCAATTACATGATAGGTGAAATGAGTTATTACCAGACATCATTACTGTTTGAGTTTTAATCTTTTCTGGTAATTCCCATCACCACAGCTGTTTGAAAGCCTTTGCATCTGCCATCCAAAATTCTGTTAATGTGGTTTTCTATACTATCACATTACAAACTTGTACTAGTTATACAATGTGCTCATCTTTGACGTGAAAATAATCCCAATAGCTACCATGTGTACAAGATCTGCCTAAAGGAAAATTAGGCTGTCAGACTAATCTCCTATGCACCTCCTTTTTGTGATCTTTTTGGTGTGACTACTATTCAGGTTTGAGACTTGAATATTGTCTATTAACAGATTTTAAATTTATTTATTTATTATATATTAGCATGAACGTGACCATGAACTTGAACCACTGTGATGGGTACTATAAAATTGTATCTTTACCTCAAGAGTTCACTTTCCAAGACAAGTCAAAATGACAGACTAATGAAGAAATACAAGTCAGCAATGAGGCTGCATTTGTCCCCATTTTGTTATACATTTTTTGGAAGCCATTACAAAAAAAAAAAAAAAAGAGGAAAAAAGAAAAAAAGGGAAAAAAGGGTTTGAGGAGAATAATTTAAAAGCATATTTTTAAACAGAATAAGAATCATGTCTGTTATTGTTATACACGCAAGGAAATAGCAAGAGGTGTTTTAGCACTGATATTTTAGCACTGATATTTATTCTTTGATGTGTTTCTCCCTTTCATGTTATCTATGTACTTTTTCAACTCCAAATCTACATTTATCTTTCCCATGCTGTCAATGTGACACTCATGTCACCTCCTAGACTAGTCCTAACAACACATGAACGTGTAAGAACGCACACAGCACAGCAAAGAGTTAATTTTGAGGTGCTGCTGGAGCACGGATTCCTGAAGCCCAACATAGGCTGCCATGCTTCACTGCAACTGGTCCTGTGCCCACCAGTTAGGACGTATTAGCCAGAGTTCCAGAGGAAAGCACACCTCATGATCATTAATTCTGCCCCACTGCTTCACTTGTCAAACAGATTGGGAACAGAATGGAAGTTAGACATGTCTCCATCACTCATATATCTCAAGGCAGTTGATGTCTCTCTATTCTCACACACTAATCCAGTGTGCCTCTCGTGATCCAAAGTAGTTCAGCAGGTCTGATTCCAGTGTTCGCCCTGTAAATTTGTTATACTTTTTGATCTGTATCAACTCAGTAACAATCAGAGGCACCATTTCAGTGTGATCCAAAGATCAGGGAGGGCAACAAAGGGAAATACACTTTGAATTCTAACAGGCTTACAATTACATAGAGATGTGGAACCGATGGAGCTGGACATATCTGTCTCCAATATGAAATAAAAATTGCTTCTTCAATACAGGCAAAGGAGAGGAAAGGCCTTTTTCCTTTAATGCTGTTGAATGTCAGTTCAAGTACTCCAGTCTTCCTCACACAAATAATCACTGACTCCAAGAAGGTAACTTGTGTTTCTAAGGATAAGGTTTGCAGACTCATTTACTATTAGAAAGTTAAAAAGAACAACTAGCATTTTATACCTACAAATTCTGGACTTATTTTTCTATTGATCACAATGAAGGGTACCAGTTTAAATAATTCCAGACTTGTTTCCAGTCAACTCTTAAATAAAGAAAACAGGATGATTTAGTGTACATCTTGAGTTCTATGCTAATCAGATCTGGGGTCAATCTCCCTGCCACTGTAATTTAACTTGCAGCATATCCACCTGAAACATAACACAATGCATTCAGCATGGATTTTTCTATGTGTAAGTCCAGAAGCACATATACATTTAAACACATACCAACAAAGTTTTGCCACATATTTATGGGGCATTTCTAATCACAAACTGCCTGAGGATGCTCAGGTGTCAGGTCCTTTCCCAATAATGTTTCAGCAGATCAGCAAGCTTGCCTGACGAATCTAAGTCCTGAGATGACTTCTTCCACAGCAGACTTGTAGAAACTGGCAGATTACGGTGCAGCAGCCAGTTACCACATGAGTACCATGGGCTGGTCCCTGCAAGAATGTTCTGGCTCTGTGGCTGCCATCCTATTCATCCCAACTGTTAAACTGCCAGATATAAGTAGGTTTCCATATTACAGACCTCTTCCCAACTCTTCATTCAGGGAAAAGGATCTAAATTTGGAGCATACATTTTCTTTCACCACTCAAATCCATATTTATAGCCTAATTAGATTTGATCCTTTCTCAAGGATTTCAATGTCCTAAAGAAGCTTAAGTCTTCCTACTATCAGGTCATTGTCTGATTCTACCATCTTTCACCTGGCATGTCCAGGAGAGCGCCCAGCTGATTCAGATGACAACTAGAGCTAGCTGATATCGCTTCCATGGTTGCTACAGACCAAGGAGATTGTTAATTCTTTGGGGTGCAGATGGCCATTTCTGCAAGGCAGGGCAATGTTCACATCCCAGAAAAAAAGGTCTAAGCACACAGAGCTAATCTTATATTCCTGATACACTTATAACTTGCTAATCACATTTTATACAATTTAATACAGGTTCATGAAATCTCATGCAACCGGTCAGAGGCAGGGTTTTTGTGCACCAAGTTTAACAGCTATAAGTTATATTTAAGAACAGTTTTTTTCCTTCCAGTTTAAAGTTTTATTAATAAACTGTCAATACTTGCACAGGAATCTCTTTTAAATTTAAAAAGTAAAATGGCAGTTACTTAGGTCAGCCCATTTTGTCAGCAAGATCTGGTGGGATGATTCACACAAATGAAGATGTAGCAAAATATATCCACAATATTTTCAATTTCAAATCTCCAGAGAAGATTTTGCAAATAGCAAAGTACCATGAAGTAATTTTTTAGCAATAATCAGAATAAGGATAACTAAATGGGAAAAAATCCCACAATATTTTTGACAGAACTATACTTAAAATATTACACTTTGCAAATAATGATATCGCTTAAGAAAAAACCAAACAAAAACCCCCAACACCAGAAGTAGTGATTAATAACATTTCAGTTTGCTATGCTTTCATTTGTTGAGGACCTGCTACCTTGGTCAATATTCCACCCCTGGAGATTTCCCTTTTCACGTGTTACTGGTCCATTCTTCAGGTTTGGAGAACCAGCCACTAGTTTTAAACAGTATCTAATTCCCTCCATATTACAGTGTCAGCTATGTTTCATTACAAAATACTTAAATATTGGAAAATTAGTAACCATCCTCCATATGCTGTAAAAGAACAAAATTATCAAATCTAATGGCAATCAGATAATTTCTGGTTTAAGCCTAGAATTTACAAAAATCTGGCATTCACTGTCAATGCATTTTTCTTCTGTGAAGTCTGCATGACTTCTGCACTAGTTTACCCTTATCTGACCTTCCATAAAATATAATTACATTTTCCTAAATGATATGTTTTCATATTCTTTGCAATTTTTGTTCAATCTTCTGGAATGCAAATAGATCAAGAAACTTACAAAACATCCTCACATTTTCTGCAGTGACTACTAGGCTCAATTCCTTGAGGGACTGACAGAAGAAAAAAAAACACCATTCTCATGTCTGTTTCCCCTCATCCTTATACCCAACATAACCAGGAGCAGTCAAAGGTCAGGGGACAAATGAGAGCTACTCAGCTAAGTAAGACTCTGCAAGTGACAAAGATAAATTGATATGCATGTGGGAAACTGGGATGAATGAAAAATGAAAAAGATGCTCCCACTGCTCTGGCACCTGTAACAGAAGAAAGAAAAACACATACCTTACTATCTGTGTCAAAACTGTTCACAATGTTTCCACTAAGGCTGGGAAAAATAGCGTGACATCTCTTGAAAATCAGAGGGTTGGGCATTTAGGTGTTTTCACAGGTTTTACTGAGACACATAACTTCTAGGTTGTAGGATATATAGCAAAATAGGTCATATATTTGAAATATCACTCATACATCAGGTTCTCCATTGAAGAACTGGATATTCGCATGCAGACACGCTTTTGCAATTTTTCTGCAAGCAACCTCAGCTGAGGACCAAAGCTGGAAATCTCACTGTCTCAATCTGTTCACAAAATTTGCAGGACTTCATGATTTTAATATGGTCAAAATTTCCAAAACTCCTTTTAAACTCAAAAATTTTGCTTGAGCGACAAACCCCTGGCGATTCAGCTGTGTTCAAGATTTGATTCAGCTTTAATTTAATTAAAACAACTTTGCTCTTCATTAGTTGATACGTTATTGCAAAGCTTTGTACTCCTTTTAAGAATTGCCTCTTTCTGTGAGATTTGACTTCAGTAATTCAGGTAGTACTCCAAATGATAAATAACCTGAATATTGAACAAATGGCAACATTTCACTCATGCAGAGCAGGAAAATTTAGTCCCCATGGGTTATATTACAGGAAACTCCTTAAATCAAAATGTGGACACTCAATATTGAGGTGCATAAACTATAAGCTTTATTGATCATGTCTCTTGTGACTGGGCACTCCTGCCATGCTAGAGACATAATTCTGCATGGGACTGATTTCCTCCAACTTTCACTTAAGAGTGCTCAGCACCTAAAAATATAATAAAATCCTGTTTGTGCACACATGTGTCTCCAAAGAGCATGTGGAAGAATTGTCAGGGGTATTCTATTTCTTCAGCTCTTCTGAAATCCTGGTCAGGCACCTAAGAATCCTGTAGGAAATTAATGGATGTTTTACAGTGGAGGAGGTTGCCTATTTGGCACAAACTGCAGTAAAAGTATGAAATGTCTTCTAATAAGAGGCCAATGTCATTTTGTTTTCTGATCCAGTGCAATGTTTGTAATCCCTTCTTACATATTTGCATAATTTTCTTTATATCTGTTTGAGTGACTATTTACCTGCCATGTATGCAGTGAGGCAGAGTAGCTGCAGGAAAGGACAGCCAGCGGAGGGTGAAGGGAGATGCCAAGGTTATAAACCATTGTTTATATTTACAATCAAGCTTCACTTTCAGGGGAAGCTTCTCTAGCAGACATAGGTGCAAATGCAGAATGTCACAGCTCTCTATCAGGCAACACCCTCCCTGGCCCATTCCTGTAAATTCTCCACAGTGGCATGTTTTATTGCCCTGGAGACACAACATGATGGCTATTTATTTAATTGCTTGGGAAGCCCAGCCAAAGAAGGGTGTCTCATGTTTGGCGCGTTAGTTTCCTGCTTGCAAATTTACAATTTAGCACCGTTTGGGTTTTCAGAGTCTCCTTGTTGAAAGTGCGAGGGGCCCATTTCCCCAGATGAAGCACAACTGCTTTGTCTGCCTCCAAGCAGCCCAAATCCCCCAAAAGGCACCAAGCAGCAGTGCAGCCTGCTTGAAAACTGCTGTGTCCCGCCCCTTCAGCCACTGACTAATATTTGACATATTCTCCAAGCAGAGCTTTAGATCCAGTTTGGTGTTTTCTCTCTCCTGTCCTTCCCTTCCCTCCTCCTGCCTGGTTCTGTAGACAGACAGCCATAATGCGCAATAGAAGCATAAGTCTTTAAACTGAAAATGTCATCACTTAGGAATACAAGAGAGTGGTATGTGTCATGTATGTCTGCAAAATGCAGTTGCTGTCTGTTACAGTCTGTAGCAACTTTTAAATCTGTCATCACGGCATGAATTTCATGTTAAGCTCCTTCCCAGTGCTTTAGCCAGGAAGTAAAGGGGGGAACATACTGTATCATTTATGGGCATGCTGGTGCTGGGTCAACCATGACATCACTCTCCACTCCACTGAGCTGTAATGAGGTGAAAAGGCAGCTTTAGAACAACATAGCACTTTATTTATTAGGAAAATTTAAGTGTGTGTGTATTTCAATTTATGATAAAACTGAAAACAAAGGTTATGGACTATAGCTCTCCTACAGCTCAAAGTAAGTAGGGGAGGGAAGGCATTTTGTAGATGATGAGAGATTTAATGCACACTAAGCACAGAAGATTGAAAGTTCTCAGCAGGCTGAAATCCTGTACTGACAGCCCAGCCTATTAGAGATGGTACACAGCACGTTTTGCTGCAATCAAATTGTACTGTGCACTTTGATCAGAGCACGTCACCGAGCCAAGAGTCGAGACCACCTAACATCTTCAAATTCCAAAGGACATAGGCATATAAACTGAGAACAGAGGAAAAATTTTGTGAGGTTTGGAGGCTAAAAGAGACCTTGATTGCAGAAGGCTCACTAGAAACGTGCAATGCTTTTTAAAGCAACATTGAGAAGCTGGGCAGTTACATCTGTCCAAATTAATGCTGAAATATAAGATGGACTTTTGTACTTTATAGTAAGAATTGGTTTTGTTTTGTTTTTCAATCACAGTTGGAGATGGAACAAAAGTAGTATAAAAAAAAGGAGAAAAGCACAATGCAGAAGAGGTCTGATCAGATTTGCAGTTAATTGCTCTTGTTCCTTTTTTTTTCAACTACAACCATATTATTTTTACCTCAGGCACAGCACCAGCAGCTGGCTTTCTTGAAAATCACTGCAAAAGCATCACTGCTGCTAACCTCCCTGTTTTGAACCTTGGCTTGCTTCTGAAAAGGGCATCCCTCTGCCAGCTGATCACCAGCCTGGTAATCCCATCTCCCTTGGCACACACAACAAACCCCACATCCATAGCATTAAAAGAATACTTTCAAAACACTACATGCAAGCTACATGGATTATTCTGTCTGGAAAATCTGAACACTGTAAGTACCAGGTCTATGACATAATAATAATAAACATAAATACACTACTACATATAATTAGAGGATTATATCTAGATCTAACTGGAACATGCAGTTTGATATTGAAATTCTTCTTTCCTGATTACAACATATTACTTTAACAGCTCCAGTCCCAAGAAACAGCCTGAAATTTCTCTGTAGCCAGGATATCTAGGGTTCCAACCTTCCTGAACATCACAGACTTCTGATACATTGAAAATGTCTGAACAGTATTTGGCAGAAAATAATCCACGAAAAGCCCATCTGGAAGAGACAGTGTCAGCCCCTGAAAAGGGGGTGTTCTTTTTTTCAAATTAGTGGTAAGACAATGTCTCAGCATGGTGCTAACATACAATGCACTGTTTGAGTTGTAATTTCTCAGATGAAATATAAAACTACATTCCTCAGTGTTCACTGAAGTTTTAGAAGCCATGATGCAAAATCAAGTGTATAATTACTGGCCAAACTCTCACATGGGGGAATAAATACTGCAAAGTATTTTTATCCCAATAAAGGAAAAACTATAATTTAAAAAAATTTTATACATGTATCAGGCAAATGTCTTGGGTATTTTTAAGATCATATTTCAAAAGGGAATATCAACCTTTTAGGAAAAAGGGATGAAGTAGGCAGAACAGACAATTCTCTTCATTTCTGCCAAAAATATCTACTAGATGGAACCAAATATTTCATAAGTTGCAAGGTCTACATTTCCAGTTGTGCTCTACAATGTATATGTAACAGAAAGAGCTGCATGAATGGGGCACCTTATGCAGTAGGCAACTCCTCAATCCAAATGCAAGCAAAACCTAGATATCTTTCACTCTCTTTTTGTTATTTTCTTTATAGTTTTGGATAAGTTTAACCCCATCATGTCTTCTTGTGTTTCCTCTCCTTTCTAATCAGGTTTGATTTATCTATGGATTTCCTTACTTAGGAAGAAATGTCTAAAGATAATTCCACGAATGTGAAATCTCTTAATCCACCACTCATTCTTAGTGTCTGTTTGCCTTCTCAGTACACATTTAAAAAATAATTCTGGAAAACTATATGAGGAATCCATTACTCAAAATATTTTTATTTAAATTTGACTTTAAAACTCTCTCTGTACTTCCCCTCACATGTGTTACTTGTTTCCAGTACAGCATGAACCAACAATAAACATTGTTTTTCATCTCTAGTGTGATGGAAAGCACCTGGAAAACAAAAGATGACTGAGAAAAATCAAAACCAAGATTATACAGCATGATCCAAATTCATTCTTCATATGTTTCCTCAAATGCTGACCTAAATTGAATTACAGTGAGAGTCTGGTGCTCTATCTGCATTTCTTATTAAATTGCTCACTGTTAGCATCTGCCTTTCCATTATACCTTGTGGCCTTTCTTACTCATTAATAACCTCACCATATGCCCCAAGTTCAGTACTTCCTCCACTGAATTTATTTTGCCATTTAAAGATTCTTTAAACTTCTTCCAGTATGTGAAATATCTTTGTAGAATACAAGAAGAATAGTTTCTAAATTACCCACTACTTGCATGATGCTCTTTTCAACAGGTAGCTCTCTGCATCTTTGTTATTTCAGCCCCTCTCAGCCACACTGAATAGCAGGGGACTCCCTATGAATCTACAGTCTATAGAAAGGAACAGAGAAAAAGAAAAAAAACCATTGTCACTGTATTAATCCAGAATGAGCTACTCCTGAGTACTCACTAACAGTTTTGACTACTCTAGCTCAAAGATTTGTAGCAAAATTTAAAAATAAAAGGAAAAAGACAGGAAAGAAACTGGAACATGGACTGACTTCACAGAAATTATCAATTAGAGCAGGATTCTTTGCCAGATTCCAGGGCTTAAAACCCTGTCTCTGAGAAGACATGAACCTAGGTATAAAAATCAGAATTTGCATGAAGTCAGTGAAAGGCATTCTTTTGTAATACAAGAATTAGACAGTATCAAGTTAAAACAGTTCTAGAAATGCACAGTTTTATCAGCAAAATAAGACCCAAGATTCCAGGAAAGCTGGAGATGTACACCACTTTAAAAATTAAAAAAATCAATTTGAAAATCAGCTAGATATTTTCTTGTGTGAAAAATCCATCCAGGGCTATTAAACATAAAGATATCACCTTTGCTTCATAAATTCTGAGAGCCGTACATCAATGAAAACTAGAAGATCAGAGAGAGGATTATCACTGTATGTTTGACCTAATCTGATGCCGTTCCCTAGGCAGGTATTAGTGACTACTATTGGATGAAATCTGGGCTCTCTAGGCTGACAAAGGAACTGCAGTAATGCTAGCAGCAAAATTTAAAATCTCATTGTCTGGCACAGCTTACTGCCTGTGCAATGGAGTTAGAAGAGAGAAAGAATGTGTGCTCCTGCCCCAGCTCCTCTCGGCCCCAAAACTAAACTGGGCTCTGGAACAAAACACAGAACTGGATCAAGTGTCTCCTGTGCCAGCAGTGGAATTGAGCTGCTGAGGAGCTGCAGAGGCTGCTCAGCAGTGCCTCACACAAATGCTGCTCTGACAATGTCTGCATCATGTGGCTGCCCCACTGCAGAGCACTCTGGCTCTCAGGCACCACGTCTGCCTCACTTTCAGCCGCGCTGCCTGACACCACAGACCTTCTAAAAACACTTCACCCATGTTTTTTCTGTGTTCACAGACGGTTCCCCTTTTAATTTTCTAATATTTCTTACAGTGCCTTATAACCTGGGCAGAAAAGGCTGAACAGGAAGAATCAGACAATGAAACACAATGCAGGAAGATGCCAAATCAGTCAAAACCCCCACCCTATCCACACACAATCAGTGCCAGCTGTAGTCCAATTAAACTTAATCTAGTCACATGCTCATGTGTTCCTCAGAAATTAGAGGAAATCAATTCAAATGCTAATGAGAAAACCTATAATTTATTATCTGCTGAGGAATGCATGTTACATTAATTTTAACTGTAAACAATTATTTTTATTGCAAGATTAATTACACCATCTTACACAACTTCCTTTTTTCATATTTTTTGAAGGAATTAGTTTTCTGCTACTGTTTTGTTGATCTGTCACAATATTTTAAGCCTGGAAAAGCATAATTAATTTAGGAATACCACAAATGTGGTCTCCATTCTTCTGTCAAAGGAAAATAGGAAAAATGTCTGGAGCAAAATACGGAAAGATCTGTTTGAAACTTATGACCTCAACAAAAGTACGAGAGCCCGGAAATAGTACAGTCACTATTGGGAGTCCAGAGCTAAAAACATAACACAAGAAAAGAAAGCCCAGGTAAAAGCAAAAGAAAACCTTCATGGGTATTAATCAAAAATGAATGAAAAATAGAATTTTGAGTTAACCCAAAAACGTCATTCAGTTGAATGAGAGGTTTGCTTTAATTTTAGTTGATCTCTTTTTATGTGATTCTTTCTTTTCCTCTGTATATAAAAATAAAGAAAAAAATCATCTTCATTACACAGTCAGGAAGCAGCAAAATATTCTATCAATAAATACAAGTAAGCAGTTGGAAAAGCAGAAGCCATTCAGGAAAGCCTGTATTGTTTGCTGACCAGAAGTCCTACTGTTTTATTATAAAGCATGCGTACACAATGAAACATCTCCATTATAGCTGAAGTTTACTGCAGTGATACAGAGAAAAATGATAATAATTCAAACAATATTTATTTTCTTAGTTTCTAGACTTCATTTTTTTGTTTGAAAAGCTTTCTCTAATCTCAGAAAAATGTCAGTGATAAAATGCTTTTTCCTAAGCAGCCCATTATTCTTTTTATGTCTTCAGTTTTTAACACTTTTACCAAAACAAAAATCAAAACCAGAAATGCATTGAAGGAGTTCATTTAATGGCTCAATGAGCAATAAGGACTATCCAATGAGTAGTTTCATTTCACATTAATTTCTAGGAGTTTCCTCAGTACAGCCAAATCTGGTCCTGAGGTTTTGGGGATACAACTAATAAATGGGAGATTTTTTTTGCCAAGTACTTTAGCGCTACCTTTAGTCACATTATTTTATAGGAAACATGACAAATGTAGCTCTTTTCTTCCTTGCAAACCCTTTGCAAAGCTGATTTGCACTTGCAGTAATTAATTAACTACTCATAATGTATTCAAATAAGATTTTAACTATATTTGACTTTGGGTATACGTTTTAAAATTGCAGAATTTCTTTATTCTTGTTGTGTAGCCATTAAATGCAATCATATGTATATATTTATAATAATGGTTATCACACCTTTGTTGAGAAAAATAAAAGTGCAACATTGCAAATAACAAAACTGAAAGAATAACAGCACTGTTTTGTATAGTGCTGTTCACATGCATTCAGTGAAAAAGATAAGACTATATTCAACCTACAATCTCTAATGCAAACAGATTACATTCCAGTAAATATTCACCAAAAGTACCTGAGGATGAGTTTCAGAAGGTTGGTCAGAATGAACTGTTTGTCCCCAAAACTGTGGGTTTAGTATTAAATCAGATCACTATGTTATAGAGAAACAGAGGTCCTGTTTATAAGAGCTGCCAAATTAATATCTGAGCTTAGCAAACATACCCAAATTTCTCAGTGTTTCTGACACCATGTTTACCTTTCTAATTGCACACATCTCATTATTTTCCTTCAACTTTGTGACAAAAAAAGTGCACTGGTTTAAAAAAATCTGTTGCTGAGAGCTATTGTGAGCTGTCAAGCAGCCTTGTTCATGGTGCAAAGTTAAAAGCAAACAAAGGGCACAGGACCTTCAAACAAACATCACCTGTGTTTGAATGTTGCTGGACCTATGGCCCTGGCAGACTGAATAGTTCAGCAGCCACCAGAATTACACTTTTCCTGCTCTAAAGCACCTTTGGTTTTCTGGGTGAAGCTGAATGTGGCTACGTAATTTGCTGCATTTGTTAAAGGAACTGGATGCATCGCAGTTGCAGGTTTGTCATTAATACTGGTTTAACTGCAAACCTCTCTACAAAGTAATAAAGCAAATGGAGCATACTAGCATATATCACATATATATTAGGAACCAGTGCTGCTGCCATGAAGCTCTGATTAAGCAGTACAGTCTTCATTCACACCTCATGCTGCAAACCTCACATCCCAGTAAAACCAGAGAATGTGATGAAGCTACTCCAGACCCCTTTGTACTTCTCATACTACCAACATACAATGACCAAAGGAATTTTTCCTTGGCACAGGGTACTGTGTTGTCCTAGCATGTGTGTACCAACACTCCTTCCTCCCAGTTTGCTCAAGCACAGTCTGCAGTTCATCCTGACTAGCACAACCTTGGACATATGTTCTTTTGACACTTTCCACCAATTAAAAACAGTGCTGACACTTTCCAGGGGAAGGATGCAGGATTTTTCAGAGTTATTTTGCAGGACAATAATAATCCCTAGAATTATAGGAGTTCCTTCAAAGAAGACCTAAGGAGAAAATGGAACCAAAACACTAATTCTGTTAAGCAAAAAAACTTAAATATAAGTAATTAAATTTTATATTTCAAAATTTTATAGTTCAAAGACAGAAAGAATTATTAGATGTTTACAGCTGGTCCTTTGTTAATCTGAGGCCATTAAGTTTCATTCAAATAGCCCATACAGCCAAAATATTTGACCCCATGGTGGTATGAAAGTACTTGCTGAGGCAGAAGGTAGATGAGCACAAACAAGAATCCAAGAGAGAAAACTTCAGCAGAGGAGGGAAACTGATGAGGTGAGAGACACACCCAAGTGGTCTCAGCAAATGAACTCTAGCCTCCCCTATTGAGGGCCTTCCCCATGTGGGCTCTGACTGCATTCCCTGGCAGACATCAGTCAGTCTAACAGGAGGACAGGAGCAAGACAAGCCAGCCACATCCAAGAGGATTCTCTGTGTAACAGAACCCCAGCCCACATTAGCTGGCGTCCCACGTCTCGTTATGGTCAGGCTCTATGCCTTCAGAGGAAGCTGAAAACAAACAAAATCCTTGGATCTATATACTTAATTGGATGTCTGGGGAAATTTATTCTTGACTGGCTAAAGCTCTGAAGCTTGAGAACTCTTTATAACCGTTGTCTTAATGCAGAGCTGGCTGTGTCACAAAGCAATGCACAAGCATTTCGTGGAGAGCAATGCAAGCATTTCAGCTCTTGCTACAGTCCTAAAAGAAAGAAGGAATTCCCAGGAAAGAAAAGACAACTGGAAACCTTCAGTAATCCTTTCCAAAACTTTCACTGCCCTCCCCACATTTCTGTCCCTATAAACACACACTGAAGCTGGAACACTTTATTTTTTTTAAGAATCCCTAATTTCCCTTCCTTAAAAATCTAAGCAATTGAGGAGTCCTCCAGCTCACCTGGCAAGCAGTTCCTGTGTCTAATTACTCTCACAGCTTCCAGCCATTCGATCTTGTTATGCTATGTCAGCAGGAGAGAAAAGCCCAATTATCATGGTTTTTTCCATGGAAGGCTATCTGTGTGATTCTTGACCTTATCTCTAAGAAGCTGTGTAAGTAGAACTCCTTGCTTTTTTCTTGGAAGAATAAGGCTCGTTTTCCAGCATCTGTATAATTTCCATGGGTTGCATTTGAACTCTCTTACTTCCACATCTAATTCTTGAGGTGTGGTCCCCAGAAAACAACACAATCTTATAAGTGATCTTGCCAATATTGTTTGAATTTATTTACTTTTCCAGGTAGTTTTCTTCTGATATAGCCAATGACACCTTGCTTGTTTTGGCTACATCACTGACAGCTCATATTGAAATCATATTCATAAGGTACTTTATTTTTCTAAGACACAATTACTGCTTACATTCTTGACTTCTTTCTTTTTTGTCTCGCCTACAGACTTTAGGAACTAGTGCTTTTCATCATTGTCTAGGGTTTTTTTGACAAAAATATTGGTATCAAAACAATTCTAGATCCCTGGAGAGCTCGACTGGAAATAAATCTACCAAATTAATCTCTCCCTTTACACAAATATGGTTTGATAGCTGTCATTAGCCTATTTTTAATCCTTCTAATAAGTGTTTTGGTCACATAACGCAAGCCTTTTTGCTTAATAAAAATGGTTGAAGATAAAATATACGTGCAGACAACTGCAAATAATAGTCAGCTTAGCATTTACAAACTGGGCTTATATATGCTCCTTGTGTGCTTCACTTGAGCAGTAACCCAGGTTAGCTAAAGCCAAAGAGGTTTAGCTGGGATGCTGAGGGCACCTTTGCAAGGGCCACCCTTGTGCAGAGCTGTAGAACTCAGCACACCTGACGGGGATCTCAGCTCAGATGGCTGCTGCACTCCCCATCTGCACACAGCTGCACCCAGGGCATTCCCCATAAGGGACTGTCTTCGGGGCCCTGTGGCTTAGGGGGTGCTAGTGGTGCAAATGCCTTCTAGAGCTACAAGGGATGCTTGTGTGAGCTATCAAAGAACCTCCCCACTACTGATCTGCCTCTGGCTTCTCAGAATCTTCTTCCTTAACCAAAGTCCAGTGGATTGGCTTAACTTCTTGTGTACAGTGCTGTGCTTTCTAAATATTGCACAGTAAACAGATAAACACCTAATAAACCTAGGTGGTTTTGGAAGCTATATTAATAGCACAAAATATATCTGGCAGATTTAGTCTTGTCCTGATCTACAGATGACTCAAGTGCAAAACTTTGTCAAAAGTTCAACTCTCAAATACTTATATACCTATTGAATGGTATTAAAATAGAAAATTGCCTGTTAAGCTAAAAGCTAGTGGCTAGTTATGCCCAGACACTTAATTGCTATCTTTCCCTTAAGAGACTTCGTATTTTGGAATGTCACCATTTAGGTAAATGTGTGAACAGAAAGCCTGGGTTTTTTAGGGTCATTTACTGCTTATCAGAAGCCATGATGAATACTGAGTAGCTGTACAGCCTTAGATGTGACAGTTACCTGTGTACTGCCATAGCTTCATCACAGATAATGTTTTAAGTGTTCTCAATGGAAAAGTGAATGTTATCCTGTGTGCAGACTGATATCAGACCATCTGCAAGTGTAAGGAATTGTGCAGATGAATTCCTGCTGCATATCAGCTGATGAACATATAGATGAGTTTCCTCTGTGTAAAACAAAATCTTTCTGACTAATCAACCTTTGCATCTTGACACTTCAGTAGTATAGTATATACATCCTCTCAGCTCTGCCATCAGAATGTAATAAATCTTCCTGCTACTGTCATAATACTTTTCTCAATATTTATAGTTAGAAAAATTTAACTCTTGACTGCATGTTGAAAAAAATAGAGAGGATTGATTGTTAAAGTAAAAATCAATCTGAGGGTTTTGATGATTTAACAAGCTGCAAAACCATATAAATGTATCACAAAAACTTTGATTGATTTATAACTTTGTAATCCATCCCTCTTCATCTATTATCCTGTAAGTACTGTATTAGCAATCATTAGTAGCAAGACAAGATAGAATACTGACATCTTCCTGACACAATATGACCATAACTGGAATCTTCTAATACACAAATGCTTTTACCTGGCTATTAATAGTGCCCTTCACTAAAGATGGGCTGGTATTTCCAGTCGTATTGAACGCCTGAAGTTTGCTATCAATCCTGGAAGTGTCTTCTCCGGATGGTTGTACCTACCGGAACAATAGTGGAGTGCCAGCCAGACTACTGTATTACTGTTCTTACCAGCACATTCATTTATCTCTGCAGAAAGACAATAATTTAAAATTAAATCCATAGTGGTAAGGATTAAGTGGATATTTTTCAAGATATTAGAATAAGAATCTGTCTCTTATCTCCATCAAAAATTTTTGTTGTTTTTGCAGAAGCTTAAAATTTTCCCATGTGCATGAAACCTCAAGATCACAGGCACAGGCACAGGCTAGGACCAGTACAACAACTCTTTGTACTATCACTGCTAGCACTTTTTTCTAAAATTTTAAATTTTCTCTGAAAAAGTTTATACAGGATGAAAGAGCACAAAGTCTCCATCAAAAAAGAATACCCAGGAAGATTGCCATCATCTTTATTTTAAACTAATTATAAGCAAAAAGAACAATTTGTCACTAGTACACCAAAGAGGTCCACACCTCTTTGTTCTATAGATCATTTAGATTTGTTCTATAGATCATATAGATTATATACACTATGGAAGCAAGTGGTTTAAGCAATCTAGAGAACAACTTGAGCCACCAAAATTTTTATTTCTTCCTATCCTTGTAAATTTTGGATAGGTGTCACTTGTACTGGTGATCTGAAAATTCTTTACAGAAGCAGGTTCTGTGAAAGCCAGCCTAGACAGCAGGCTGACCCAGGCAATTGGTGGTCCTGACAGACAGAATCCCCCCAGCATACTCACATCTCTTACTGCTGTCCATTTTCACCCCATAAATGGATGTTTTATTGCTAAAGTGCCTACCCTGGGCCAGTTTCTTATCTTGTGTATACTACTGTAAATCTAGCACAACTCCTTTAATGATAGGCGGTCATTTTGCATTTATGATTGTGTAAATCAACACAAACTTTGTCATTCCTGTCTGGACTAAATATCCTCATTAACTTCAGTCTTGTTTTCAGCCACGAAAGAAATCCATAACAATGGCAAAAACTATAACATGTTAGGACATTTAGAAATATATGGCATAATGTAATGTGGTCTATTATATAATACTGTACTGTATTTTTATATGCATAATTCACAAAGAAATTCCTTCTTTACCCTGTTGAGAGCCCAGCTATCCATAATTCCATGTCATCCTGCAAAATGTTCCCAAAAAGGCTTTGTCTACAGGAGCAGGATTGTGACCTGGATCCTCATGCAGGTGTCTAGGCCAACATTTTGATGACAATGTGCCATTCCAGGTTCACATCTTTGTTAAACTGTTGTCTTACACTTTCTTACATGAATTTATTGCAGAATTGGTACACTGCAGTGCTGTTACACTGCAGCACATTCAAAACCTAATTGCATTGGGTTTGCATGACAGTTTAGGAAATGAGTGGGCTACAGCTTCCATGAGAAGATGATAGAAGCTTCCCCCAGAGATGACAGAGCCAACACCAGCCAGCTCCAAGGCAGACCCATCTCTGGCCAAGGCCAAGCCCATCAGCAATGGTGGTAGTGCCCCTGGGACCATGTATTTAAAAGGGGAGTAAAAAGCCCTGCAGAGACCAACAGAAGCAGAGAGAAGAGTGAGAATAAATGAGAGGCACAGCTCTGCAGACACCATGGTCAGTGAAGGAAGGGCAGGAAGTGCTCCACGTGCCAGAGCAGAGACTTCCCTGCAGCCTGTGATGCAGAGCATGATGAAGCAGCTGTGCCCCTGCAGCCCATGGGGAAGCAGAGATCCACATGCAGCTCATGGAGGGCCCTGTGCCAGGGCAGGAAGATGCCCCAAGGCAGCTGTGAGCCTGAGAGCAGCCTCAGAAGGAACCTGTGCTTGAGCACAAGGTTAAAGAACTGCATTGTGGAAAGCACTGTCTCCTGTGAGAAGGACTCTACACTGGAGCAGGGGAAGGGAAGGGTGAGAGTTCTCTCCTGAGGAGGAAGAAGTGACAGATGTGTGATAAATTGACCACAACCCTCATCCCCCATCCCCCTGTGCCTCTGCAGGGAAGGAAGTAGAGAAAAACAGAGACAAAGTCAATCCCAGGTAGAAGAGAGAGGTAGGGGGGAAGTGTTTTTAGGTTTCAGGGTTATTTCCCATTATCCTACTCTGATTTGATTGCTAATAATTATACTAACTTCCCCAAGTCCAATCTGTTTTTGTCCATAATGGTAATTGCTAAATGATCTCTTCCTGCTCTTATCTCAATCCACAAACCTTTCCTTATCATTTCTCCCCCCTGTTCAGCTGAGGAGGGGACTGATGTATATCATATCCTTCTCACACAGAAGAAAACATCTCTGGGAACTCTAAAATATTTTTCTCCATGCCTCCAGTAGGCCAAGCAATTCTTATGGGGAAATAAATAATTGAAAAGGCTGATGGGAAGAAACAGTATCCTCCTTGTGTGTATACTCATTTTCTGAAGATCAAAACAGCTTCAGGTGTGATTTTTAAGATCCTCTTTCACGTTCTTAATATTATGGGAGAAGTTGGAAATGTCACCACAGAAAACTAATATGCAGCTCATCAATGCCACTCTACCAGGCAGTAAGAGGGGAGTATAAAGAGTTATAATCCTGTTGAAACTGCCAGTAGAGCTGCCATAGATCCCAAGGGTTAATTAAAAGATTGTCAGAAAATAAATCAAATAGGAATTTGGGACCAGAAAGAACAAATAAATGGATGAGACCTCATTGGATATTTGCAAGCTCATAAACCTTCCAGTATGAATACAAGACAGAACAGGATTGGTCAAGAAAACAAAGTAGGTATAACATTATGTAAGTACTAGGCCTGGCAAACCAAGAGGGGTGTAAATCTCTTCAGTGAGTCAACCTGCCTCAAAAGGTTGTGATCTTTAATATTGTCTCCATGTACCTCTTGTTTTCAGGCCCTCCTTACTCATTCCCAATTAAGGAATATTTCAGGATTTATCTCAGTCTTTCTATTTTAGAGAAATAAAAATCAAACCCGCAAAATAAGGCACAGAGTCTTGCTGAGCACTGATTTCCCCTGAAATGTCACGTTAGCTTATATTGTCCCTGGGTGAGTCTACTGTCGTATGGCATAAAGGATCTGTAGGACAACTCTGGGTCTGTAATCTTTTTACCAAATGAACATTTCACAGATTTCACCTTAGCCCTTTAGCAATCACACCAGCAGCTGAAAACTGCACACTTGAATATTTATGAAATATCTTACTCAGCTACTTCTAGAGATGTTTTTCCTTCCATTGTGCTTTCTTTCTCCCAGAGAGCATGATGAAATAGACACTTTTAAGAGTACTTTAAAAACGTTGATTGGTTTAAACATTAAACTGTCACAATCCTAAAATTAAATTTTATTAAATTACCAGTATATGGAAGACCATGGCCCAAACCTGAAGACAACTAAGTACACTAGCAGCATTACTGCATGATTAGGGTTAGCAAATTTGCAAGACTGTCTTAAGCATCTGCAAGAGCATTTCACCATTCACAAGTGTACATTAATTAGTTAATAGCTCATATTATCCACTAATACCCAGGAAAGGATTCCTTAAAAGTTATTCAAGCACTTGTCCTACTCATATCAGTAGCCCTCATTAAAGCTAGTCCTACTAACAAAATGCAGTTAATGGGTGTGTCTGGGATCAGAGGTTCAGGCATCTGTGGAAACATCTGAACAAATCAGCCGTAGGAAGAACCAGTGAGCTGCTGGTATGTTCACAGTCCCTTACTCCTGAAAGTGCTTCCAGAATCAGGGGCCTTTATTCATAATAGTAGATGTGTCCATTTCATTCTTAGTCCAGGTATTCTCGGCACTTTGAAATTCCTTAGAAAATACCACTTTTTAAATATTAGCAGGTTTTACTTTATGTAGTGGATAAACTGTACTACTACTAGTCCACGTCCACACCTCAATAAATGTCTTTTGTTTAAAATCCCATTTGCATTCTGTAACTTTAAAGATATAAACATTCAGGTAGATACATATATTCTGTTCTTGACATATTTCTGTTTTTCTTTCTCTTTTGGACTGCTATTAAATGGTTATCTAACAAAGCAAGAATCATTTTGGATGGAAAGACTTCAGGGTTTCCAAATGTGCTATTGTATGTGCCACAGATTCTGTACAAGCAGTACATAAATGTTCATATGCAGATGATGGAGATACTATAGATTGGAGAACCTTTAATTAGCACAAGGACAGCACATTCCACTCATTTGCTTATGATATTCAGAAGGAAATATTTTGTAAAATTTATATTTCCTAAAAATACTTTACATATTTAAAATAAATAAAAGCAGTACTCTCCTACTGTAGGCATTAGATCTCAAAACCAGACCTGATCTCAAAATCATGCAAGTGCCAGAAATTCTTTCCTTCTGACTTCAAGTCTTTACAAAGCTGCCTCTATGTGAGTACACTTTCTGGATCTTCCTCTAATTATGGACCTGATCTGCAAATACCATCTCACCAAACACTTTTTATGACAACTTATCACTACTTATGAGTAATCCTACAATAGCTTACAAGGTTGGATTGCAATTTTATAGACATGATTACCACAATGAGTACAATGATGCACTTCTCAATGTTATTTCTCATAATCCTGCAGAACTTCACACTACACCAGATGGGACCAGTATTTATGATGAAAAACCAAAATATTTTGTGTATTTACATATAAAATTCTATCCTCTTCTGGCCCTTTCTATGTGAATGTTAGGCATGGGGCTGGCCAGGAATGAAGCACCACATTCCAAGTGTGATCCTTTTGTACACGTATATGGGTATCTGCAAGCCCAAGGCCATCTCCAGCATGACCACACATTGTATTTTACCATGTACTCATTTCCTCAACTGTCTGGACCCAGAAAACATAAGAAAAACCCAAGCTCTAGGTGGAAGGCTGCTAACTATTATTAAAAAGCAGAAGTCTCAAGAAAAATGATTGTTTGCCAACAGAGCACAGACCTTTCTCAGCTCACCCAAATGCATGAAGCAAACTCCCACAAAGAATAAAGACTGCTGCAAAGCTCATGCCATTCCACTCCCAGTGCCTGATTTTGCTGTCCCTAAAATAAGCCCATACCAGCTTGTGGCTATTAAAATAAATACGTAAATCTCTAGCAAACCAAGACATTCCATTGCTTGTTCTCTGGGGAGAGGATGAGAATGACCAACATGTGACAGATATTAGACAGATATTAGTCCCATTCCTTCATGAGCTGCTAAGCCCAGAACTACAGTGATAAACAGCACTTAAGACCCTAAATATAATAGAATCATGGAACATAACCTGTAACTCCTGAGAAACCCAAACAGAGAACCAGTAAGGATCTCAAACTGCTCTGTTGAAATATGAAAATGTATAGAGGCAGAAAACACCAGTGTGATGTCTGCGGTATGTAACTGCAATTCAACAAATAAGATATATTTCAGATATTTTTATACATGGAAAACAGTGGCCTGCATTTCCTACTGAAATTAACAGCTCATAAATCCACATTCCCTGGCTTTGTGTTCATAACTATCTCTCCAGAACCATTTGCTCTATCACAAGAAGTTGTTTAGACCTATATGCAGGAAGATTTATGCCTAACAATAGTGAAGATGTAGATCTAACTTTTTAGTCTAAAGCAATTAATTTTTCCTTGATCTTCACATGCTTTATGCACAGTCATGTTTGAGGAATGCGCCCAGTGAATCTTTCCTGGAATATAATACAAGAGAACAGGCTGTTCCACAAATAAGAAAAAATACTTTTGTCTATTCAGAAATCAGCCTCAAACTGACAAAACCTAGACAGCAGACAAAAAATATCAATTCTTTATAAAATAAAGATTAGCCATACTCTCTCCTTTTTTTGTTATGAAGACTGTCATATTGTGGTTTCTTGAATCTAACCATTGCTGTGCTTGAATTTGTTACATCAAAAAAAAAATTAAATTACATCTCTAAAATAAAGCATACTGTAATATTACAGTATGGTTTTTTATTAGTGGCAGTGCCATGGCCTACAGAGAACACTTCCCCCTATTTCCATGTTCTTACACCTTTTTCCCACCGTTCTCCATTTAATCACCTTAGCTTTTAGCATAGTCTCCCTATGAAGACACACCATGCTTTGTGGTATGTTACCTGATGAGACATATGCTTGTAACAACCTTCACTGCAGGGGTGATTGATGTTAAAGTGCCTTACAGGGATTATTCTCTTTTAAAAACACAAATATATAAAAGAGAAATATCATCTTAAAAAGTCAATCTAAGTATGGCATCTAAGCAGAGGGTATAATAGTTTGATCAACTCTAAATGAACTTAGTTTGTGGATCTGGGTAAAGTTTCACTCCATTGCCTATAAAACAAATATGATGACTTAAATAAGGGATACTTCCTTCAAGCCATTCTTGCCATACAAAGAAATTAAGGGTAAGGCTGATGGTACCAGGGACAACACAAATAATGGGATCAGAAATACATTTTTTACAGTAGCAGTAACAAACAAACTAAAATTAAGAATAGCAGTGGACCAGAACCAAACTTTTAGTCCCAAATGCCACTGAGCTTTAAACACCTATGAAGTTCACATTTAAATTATGGATAACTTTCCTCTCTGGCCAAGTCAAAATTGCAAGGACAAACACCAGTGAACTTTAACTGAATGTGACTTCAGATACATTGGAGAAAAAGAAATGCGTGGCTTGCTACTACGCAACATATTTAAATACAAATTAAAACAAGCAATAGACCAACAAATGCCAATGATAATACTAAGAAAAATAGTGAGGACATGCTTATGGTAAGGTACCCATTCAGTTCACAAATGAAAAAGGATGCTCTAAGCGCATGCCTTGGGTTTTTTGGAGGAGTGGTGTGGCAGGGAGAAAGGCAAGCAAAATTTAAACTAACCTTATTAAGTGGAATTTTTAAGCTAAGAAAGAATTTCAAGTGTTTGGGAAAAGTAGACACAATCTTGTAAAATGCAAGTTTAATACACAGTTTGGGGAAGGGAGGAAAGAAGCAGTTGTACCATATATTCTGTTTTGAGTTATTCAACAAATGCAGGGATTACTGCAAGGAAATCAGCTGGATGCAATTACATAGTGACAACCTGGCAGTCTCAGTAACACTGGAGCTCTAAGATCAGCTCAGAGCTCCCCCTCAGTCCAGAGCTCTCACATGCTGCTAGAAGATTTTTTCAAGCCAATTTCATTCTTTAATATTGATGCTACCACTCAAAGGCCCATTATGTATTTCTAACCATTCACATCCTCTGATCATTACAGTAAGGCTTTTGGACTTCTTTAACTTAGTTATTTATATACACTTTGAATTTTTGTCAAGTTGCTATTTCACTATAATCAGGTCTTCATTTCAATCTCTTTGGAGCAATTTCTGTATTTTCAGATGAACAGAATATATTTTTTATGTACGGCCTATTCCAAATAGATTAATGAGATTTTACGTCACTTATGAGACATAATTCAGATTTAGAAAGTTGGCATAAAGCTGCCACTATTAACTCAGCATATATGCATCTATTATAGTGCAGAAAAAGAGCTAACACAATAAGTGTTCTAAATAAACAGCTAATACAACTTCTTTACATTCAAAAAATTGCCTTTACCCCATATCTTTATGCAAATAACAAAGTGTGCAAATGTATACACATCTGTATCTGTAGATCTGCTACCTAAGAAGACTCATCTAAGAAAAGATTGCAAGATTTTTAGCAGAAATACTCATAGTGCATAGAAGATCAGACATGTTTGGATATGACAGCATATGAAAAACAGAATGAAGGAGAAAGATAAATTGGGACATTATATATGTAGTAAATAGTACTTTACATGATCTTTAACAAAGATTTTTCAAATAATGTATTACTTTTAGTAGAATAAAACTAAAGCATCACATATGGAAAACTGCTTTGACTTCAATGGCAGCAGAAATGAAGCTGATGAGACATGTAAGACAGACAGTATTTCTGAAGGTTGTTCATTCCCAAAAGGAATGATTCTTTTGGCATACAAGAATGCCGTGTTAACACCATCTCAGCTAATGGAAGAAAGGCTATGATTTTCTCAGCTTCAACAGAGAAAAAAGCCTCTTAATGGGTAAACTCATAACTGCCTTGTTTCAGACCCATTTTGATCCTATACAGAATGCGCATTCAATGAAGAACAGATTACAGAAAATTCCCAAGATTCTTAAGGAATAATCACCAAGCAGCTCTTAAACGAAGAAAAGAAATTACTTTTTTTTTTAATGGAGTGTGCAATTAAAGTGTAGGACTCACAAATATCTATGAATTCAATGCTAATTAGGTAAATTAATGTCAGACAGTTCATCATCTAAGGACAAAAACAGTGCTGTTCAACAGCACAGAAGGGCTCAGGTTTATCAGTTTGGATTTCCCATCAGCACACTGAGGAGAAGATGGACAGCAAAAGGAGGATTCTGCAGAGGGCCAAGTGACAGATAGGGGAGATGCTATGGTACAGGAAGAGAACTCGAGTGGGTTAGAAATTAGGAACCAGCAAAAGCCTTGTGGCAGGAGGCATTAAAACAATGAATCACATTCATGAAAATGCAGAATTCATTAAAAGCTGCCCCTTCATTAATTTTTTTACACATAGATAATGACCAAGGCATAGAACAATAAGTCAGAAATTAAAGCTCTTTAAGAGCAGATATTGAATGTCAAGCTCAAGGAGAGGCAGATTGACTTTTGTATGGCATTTGTTAATTCCTTTCTCCCCTTTGACACTGTTTCATTATGAAAACAGTTGAGCATGTGTGGATTAATGTACCTTTAACATATAAAGAAATACAGTCAAAATATAGAAAACTCTAAATTACAAGGCCCATATTTATTAATATTTCTATCCAAAAAAAGACATTTTTTCAGTTAAAAAATCCTTCCCTGGAGACCTTTAAATCCCATCAGTTATTACTTCATTTGGTGATGTGACTTATCTGAGCATGCCCAGGGCCAGACAACCCAGTTAAATCTGCAGCTCCCTATACTGCCCCCATACAAACACCTTAAGGAAGTGACTGCCTCTTCTGCAGCATTTCTTGAGAGCAACTGATGGATGATGAATATCATGGTGCTGATGTGCAGATTATGATTTGCTTCTGTGAAGGTGAAAGATCCAACAAAGGTTCCCCCTCAGTATGCCAGCTTATGCTATCTAAATATATTAATTCCTGTGAAATAGTACAAAAATAATGTACAAATTTCATAATAATTATGTTTGTTGTTAGAATGATTAATAAATAGGCAGTTTTTTTTAATGAAGAGATAAACACTCTAACTCAGAAAGCAGAAGAATAAGTCACTTAACACTTTTTAAAGAAACTAATGAAAAACACATGACCAAGCCAATGGAAATGTGAGAAAATCTATAGAAGGCCTTCATTCTTTCAAGTATGTGTGAAGGGAGACATGACCCTGCATATGTGGAACAGGTATTGAGATGAAACCTGCACATTTCAAATCCAAGCAAACAAAACCCCAACTATATAATGAGAAAATGTCTTTGTGCACCTATGGTTTTCATTCTTCACTCTCCAATTCTGTCTCTCCTATACAGTAGACTCAAAAGTGTATTCCTCCTCTAGGGAATATTTGTTGGCTTAAGTAAAGTCCTTCTCAACTTTTACTCAGAATTCAGGATGTGAAACAATAGAAGGTCCAGAACCGGAAGCTGAGTCAATATGGGGAGTTCTTGTAACTAACAGTTACGACTTATGCTCACAATTTATCCTTGCCTTTTAATTACTATTAAAAGTATCATCCTATTTCCTTCCCTTCTTGTAAAGGCATAAAGTAGTTGCTAGACTTAAAAGTCCATGAATTTCCCTGAGTATCTGAGGGACAAAGTGGCAGACAACAGCCCCTGGCATGCCCAGTGGTTAGGTCTGGGCCAATGCATTTTATAAAATGGATGTAAGTGTGCACATTCTTTCTGCTGCTATCAGTATCAATCAAGGAGCTGGGGGGAGGCAAGAAGCAAACACTGGAGAGTTCATCACACAGCCAGGCTGCAGGCCACAATCCTCAGCCATCTTGTTTCACAGAGACAATGCTGCAGCATCCCTCTGCTAGGCTGGCCAGCAGCTCTTTCTCCCACCAGCTGACATTTGCCCAGAGCTTGTGTTTATAAAAGGTGCTGGGCATGCAAAACCCATTGTGGACCTTGTAATAGGATATGCTTTGTCAGTCATAAAGCATTGCTACTGCTCTGGTGCAGCAGCCTAACATTTCTACTCAAAACCACAGAGAAAAAAATATAGAAAGAACAATTCCACTTTAAATGCACAGTCTAATTAGCTGGTACCTGTACATAAGATACAAGCATTAACAGAAAACTCTGACTCAGTGAATCCTTACAGCTGTGTGAAGGACTATTGTTTTCAGGTGTGAAAAGCACCAGGGAAATTTGATTACAATTTTAATTAATACTAGCAACTCATATAATGACAAAAACACATCTATTTATACAACAAAACATCCATTCAAACAAAGAAATTCCCACTGGTAACCTTTCCAACTATGTGTCAGCCGTTCATTTTCATTTTGCTGATGTTTCTCTTCTCTCTTTGCTTAACACATTCCTAGTTATGCATTTTATCTCATTTTCCAAGAAGGGCTCTATTTATGAAGAGTCACAGCCATTTTCTTCTGGATGGAAATGCTGCCCTCAAGCTGCCATTGTAACCTGAAACAAGGATGCTTCATTGCTTCGGAAAAGACCCCGGGGACACTTCTTCATACACATATTTATCTTCTTCACGATGTACACACAGATTTCCATTGTGAAGAAAAGCTGTGTGATTCCAAAAGGCTGTGCCTTTCATGAAAAGAAGGTTTGTTCAGGATTAAGATGAAACTGCAGCATTTTGGGGAAGAGAGGAGGCATCTTAACAGAAAAGCACTGCAGCTACCGTAAGGAACTGGAAAGAGTCAGATCACAGTTTTTGCTCTATTCTTTCCTCCTCATTTCATTTCCTTTCAGGTTTCTGTTCTCTTCCAGTCTCCCACCTCTGTCCTTTAAAATCTGTTGGTTTTCAGCTTCATTCTTGATCCTCAGCCATATTATTTTCCTGCACACTAGCCAGAATTTTCATCCACCTTCACCTTTTAATAGCATTGTTAATGATTAGAGGGGAGTAAATCACATACAGGATAATGGCTGCAAAAAATTAATATGCATGATTTCTGTGATATAATCCACTAGTATACTAATTGTCTGCACAGTTAATTGAAAAGCACTAAATATTTTATTGTTCATTTATTTTTCCCTTCTTCCCTCATTCTTGCATCTGTTTATTTTTCTTTCTTTAGAACTTTTAACCTACTGTTCCACTCTAATTTTTTTAAAGAAAAAATACCTGCTACTGGCATCTAGTCCTAGCACTTAAAGTATTTAGGAAATTGAGAATTTTTTTGGACACTGCTGCAGACAAGATGGGGAAGAGATTCCATCTCAGTATCTAGAAAGCTGCTATAGAAGGAAGTCTTGTCTTTTTTCAATCATCTTTTTAAATATCAAACTTAAACTACTGCCACTCTGAAGAATGCAGACTCTTCATCACAATCAAGCTTGGACTCTTAAAGGGACAGAACAGTTGGGCATTACCTCGAGGCCTCTGTTTGTCTCTAAAACTGTATTTCTCAGAGAAGAGCTAAAAAAAAAAAACAAAACCAAGACCCAAACAAAAACCACAATAGTACCTGTCTTAAGTCAAGGAATTTTTCTGAAATGTCATAATAGTTAAAGGCTCTGCTATGTGTCAAATGAAAACAGAAAATCTTTATGAATACTAGGTTTTCGTTTTTGCTTTCTTAGTGCCTTTCCCCCTCCCACCACCAGATAGAATTGGGGTTTGCTTGATAGACTTTAATATTAGCCTCTTACAGCATTAAAAAATGCAATGCCTAACCTTTATACAGCCAATGACTACCAGTGTAATATACTAAAAATTATTAATTTTGTTTAGTATTTGCAAACATATCTGGGGTCCTTAAGTAACAGATTTTATTAATTCATAAATAAATGCATTGACTAACGCATTTAGCCAGTATAAGTCTGTTTAGGTTTTTTGTGGGAGGGTTTGTTTTTAAATTTTGAATGAGCCTAGCACTTATGAAAATACTGAATATACAATTCAGCAGGCAAAGAAAAGGCTGTTGTTATACTAATCAACCATGTCTATAACAACACAACCTGTGACAGCCATGCACTTAACAGTCTTCCTGCAAAGTACAATTCCACTAAGTTCTGTGACAATCCTCTGATGGTTAATATAGTTGCACATTTACACAGCTACATAAAACTGATGCTAAATAAGCAAACTAGACAAAGTTCAGAAGGCAGCTCTACACAGTCTGCGATGGTGCTTTTAATGAGATGACTGCATGCAGTATTTTTCTGCAGATCCCTGCCTCATTCAGCAAATGAATACTTATGCAGTTTTTTCTCTCTATTTGCTCCACAGAACACGTAGCCCCAAATACAGAATTGTTCAGTGCTACATGGGCATCCCTCTAGAGTTCCTCAATATAATATAAATGCATTTTTCTTAAAAAGAAAAACCAAAGCCAAAATCTATGAAAAGAATTATTATTTTGTGTGGTACTACTTCCTCATTTTCTGAAATGAGAAAAAAGCGGGAAATATCTACCCATTGACAAAAACATCACCAGTAACTTTGCTAATACCTGATGCTCAGATCACCATCCATGGCATTTTATAACTTTCTATATTCCAAACACACTTCCCTTTGACATCCCTTGAAAGTGCTAAAATCTCAGCCCTGTATGTCTCTCTTGTCTCTATAAACTTCACTCCTTCAAAGAGGACTCTCTCAATCAGTGCCTGAAATGTACCGAGGCTCTCCACATTGCAAGGGTCTGCCCCAGGACATGGGCTGCAGGCTCACACAGGCTAGCCCTCAGTAAGACTGCAGATCTATTCTAATGTTCAGTATATTGCAAGCAACTGCAAATGATATGAAGGGTTTTATTTTCACTCTGACACTCTAAAAGATTTATCTCAAGTGTACATATGAAAACATAATAAAAGCGTTATTGTTCTTCATTTACCCATAAGTTTGTGATTTGGCATTTTTAATACCTTTCCCCAAGTACACATACAGCCATGCTTAAGACAGATTTCTGGTAAAAAACCAGCCCTAAATTTTCAGATGTGCAGAGCACCTGCAACTCCTGTTGCTATCAGCTGGAGCTGCCAGGCTCTCAGCACTCCTGAAGTTCTGGCCTTAGTTTATGGACTGCCAGAGGTGCATTCATTCTCTAATGAGCAGCTAACATTTTGATACACTTTAATGGGATAAAGGTGCAGATGAGGGAAAAGAAAATACATGGAGAGAGTTAAATTACTCAGAAACTACTAATTCTGCAACTGCCATATGCCCAATCAACCCTGTGCTTGACATTGCTCAGCTTATCTGACCTGCTTCAAGGGAGGTACACGTTGCACATAAAGTGTATCCATAACCACCTCTTCCTCTCACATAAAACAGCTTATTCACCTGTGGGGAAGTGCAGCTTCTCATAGGACACTTCCATATGCTCAATGTCAGTGTGACTCTAGTGCTTAGTGTGAGGATAATGAAGGCTGGAAAAGACACTGGAAAAGCAGCTTTCCTGGGTAGCTGCAGGAGCAATGCACAACCAGCAGCTGTGGAGACAAACACACGTGTGGAAACATTGGACCAGCTGCCTCTGTCACCACAGCCCCTGCTCTCTACCCTGGAAGGAACTGATGGCCAGCAGTTTACAAAGGAAGAGCAATCCTATCCTCTTGGGGAAAATTTCTCTGTGCTCAGCTTATTACTGTACCCAGTTTCTAATCCATCAGTCAAACTTTTTTTCTGATATGCATTTTTTGGGCTATTTTATGACCTTATGACCATAAAAAATGGCCTTCCAAAGGTGTTCTGCACATTCAATACTACCTTACCCAGCCAATACCTCCATTTAAATTTACTCGTATTCACTTGACTCTCACACAACAAAAAAAGTTGAACTACATTGTCCTATAATATTATTTTACTAATATTTAGTAACAAAAGACAGTTCTATTTCATACTGTATTATACGTTTTATGTGAAAATTATGTTCTTCTGCTCTGCAGAGCAGAAGAGCCTCTCTCATTATTATAGCCTCACAGGCTGTACACTTCTCTGAGGATGTTGCAGTAGCATTTCAGAGACAGGGCAGGAAAGAGAAATCTCAGCAGTTGCTCTGGAAATGGCATCAAAGGTGTCACACAGGACTACTCACAAGGTGAAATTTACTCTAGTTCTAAACACAAAACTTTTATAGTATGCCTGAATATTTTGGCATCTTAAGAAACCTAAAAGGACTGGGTGATACATTGCAAATATTATTAAAAACAGTAAGATGTTCTTCTTTGTGCTCTGAATTTTGAAAGCGCTTCTACAGTGAAGCTATTTTTGTTGATTTGTATCTGGATAATGCAGAACTATATCTGATAGGTTCTATTTTGAGCCTACGTTGTAGGTTAAGAAAATAATGGTGATTTCTGCTGATGTCATCACTAATTGGTTTTATTAGTCATGAATAACAAATGCTGTAATGAACGCATTTCTTACATTGAACATAATCCTGAATGGAGCCCTTGCACTCAGAAGGGCTTCCATTCCTTCTCAAGACAGAACTTCTAAGACACATTTCTTACTTCCAAGTCCAGACAGCAACCTGACAGACACAATGCAAGCCTTGCTTGTCACTAGTCAGTATTATAACTTGTGACTTTTTAGTGACTACATTGTCACCATGTTCTCCCAGCATTAGGAATAAGCTCTTACCCATTTACACTGTGCAGAAGGGCTGCTCTGCACCCTGGGAAGTCCCAGAGCTCCCAGGTCAACAACTCCACTGGCACAAGAACTGAAAGCCTGTAGGGTAGGACTAAGGTCTCACCGTGCTGTCAAACAGCTGTATCACCAGCTCTGGATCTGAAATGGGCTGGAGTCCCACACTGGCACTGCAAGCCTTCCTACACACAGATCTGCAAGCTGCAATCATTTCAGAGTCACAGCTCAATTTTCTCTTTTAAACAGCAGCACTTTCAGACTTCTTTCTGCCTTCTGTGTGTCTATAAATGTTTTTAATTTTGTCATGTTCCAAGGATGAGGATGCATCCCAGCATATAGACAAATAGAGCAGCTCTCCCTGTTTTAGTAAAATTACCACTCTTCAGATCAAGTCTTGGGCATGATAACTATTTAAAGGAAAAAAGGCTCCCATTTAAGTATTTACAGCTATGTGTATGACACCATGCATACAAAATTAGGCTGCTCAAATTGCTTCAGCAATGACTGCAAAGCAAAGACTGCCTGAAATAAAGGGGCTGTGAGAGCTGCCACCACTTTTCAGAGCTTCTCATGCAGCAACAACCCTCTCCTGTCAGATGTACAAAAGTATATTCTCTCAAGAAGAATCCAAAATACAAGAAACTTTGTATTCTGATTCATGATTGCCTTAAAGAAAGACAGTATAATATGCTGAAATTACTCTTGTTTTAACATCACCCAGAATCTTAGCTAATATAAACTCAAAAATAGTTTCTTAAGTTAGATAAGCAGAGGCACACAAGCTGAAGAATTCCAGAAAAAACAAACAGAGGCAATAAGAAATAAGAACAGTGCTCGTAAATACTATTTTAATTCCTAACTTTGACTATGAAGACTGATGTCCTTGATATTAGTGCAAGCATCAGAGAGACTAACAGCTCTAAAAGCTTGTAAGAGAAATTACTCTCTGACAAAGGACTGGTGCTGTCAAAGTAATGATATTGCAGCAGTGTATCAGCAGAAGAACAGTCATACCAAAATCTATCTAATCCCCCACGCTGCCTCCTGTTACAGCCAATAAGGATGCTTCAGAAGGATTATATATCATATACTGGTATTTGTTCAGATTAGTCTTTCACCTCCTACCAATCTCAACTTTAAACACTTTCTAAGCCTGAGCAGTAAATTTTTGTTTAATATTTTTCTCTCATAAAATTTTCTAATTGTTTTTTGAACCATAATCAGTTTTTTGCATGTTCAACACTAAACAGAAATACTGAGATTAGGTATTCCACTGCTTAGTTTCTTTTATGTAAAAAAATTATCCCTTCTGTTTGAACATCAACTAGCCTTCTTTAGATTCATGTTCATATTACACTAAATACTAGTTTTATTCTAACTAATATTTAAGTTCCCAGTACTTTAAAACATCTTAGCACAAGGGTAGGTGGCATGATTGTTTGTACTGACAAATCTTTCATCTTTTACAAAAATTTAATGCTACAGATAGATTTGGTGGGTATAGCTGAATGAGCTCAGGACACTGTTTTGTCATAGTTTTAGTCATGATTTCTTGTCCTGAAAATGAAACAGTTTTTATTTTATGATATCTCTGTGCCTTTTTCAGAGCTAAGAGTTTTTTTCCAAACTTAAAGCTCAGCACGGAACACCAAAAATTCTTCAGTGGCTTCAGAGAAATACCCTGTGATAGCTTTCTACCTAAGACTGGCTTATGAAGAAAAAAAACCCACAACAAAACTAATTCAAAGTTCTTTCAAAGCATGAAGTTGTTTACATTCTTCTACCAATATTGAAAGCAGTTATACTGGAGTAATGATTCCAGATTTGAGAATTAAGTTTCTGAAATTAGAAAGAATTTGCAGAAGTGAGACCAGAAGGATCCCACCTCTTCAGAACAAATAAAACATTGCATTCCTTTGCTGTAAAACACTTCATTACCAAAATGCTTTTCTCTCCTCAAGTCATGGTGGGGTCTCAGAGAAAAACTCCAGTGGTTACTTTTGGTTTCCTCAAACAAATTAAGTTAGAGAGATCTGTGCTGCAGAGTCACCATCCTATGAGAAAGATTTCTGTAGACAGTCTATGCAATGGAATTCCATTTTTATCACTGCCTCTTTAAAAGCATTCCCAATAATTAAATACCTGCAAACCCCATGTGTCATTCTTTAATCAAATCTTGTTGCAGAATTCATTTACACAATCAGATAGTGAATTTTTCATGGACCCTGCAAATAGATCTGCAATTCACACTGATACATCTGAGCTTTCTTTGAACTCTCTAATAAAGCACAGAGAGTCGCGCAGCAGCCACAGTGCCATCCATGGGAGTTACTACACAAGCTACCACCTAGGCCTAGGAAGCTTCTGTAACACAACTTTTCTTCATGTGTACCTACACAAAAATCATCTTCTGAGGAACACTACAGGGATTAAAACCCAATCAACTCTATGGTACTACATTTAAAAGGGTTAGGAAATAAATTACATTCAGTTTGAGAATGGGACAGTAGACCCCTTTGCTGAGAATTTAGCAATCTCTATAAGCTATGTGTTTCTTTTTAAATGCAGCATTTTTTTCTAAAAAGTAATATTTTGGGGGAAAAGAGGCTGTTTGCAAGAGAAAAGTAATGGGGTTTAGATTAGGTTTTCCTTCTCAATCTTCACTTTTAACAGCATGACATTTGCCCCAAAGTCAGCACTCTGGTTTGTGTTACTATCCCTGGGAAATACATGCCCCAGAGAGCAGTTGTTTAATAAAAAAGTTTTTATAACATATTCATGGTAGTTAACATGAATAAGTATTATATCCTAATAAAACATATCCTTACCATGGCCACACAAACAATTCATCACTCCACTGCAAGGGAGTTTCCCAAGAAGACATCCCAACAACATCAGTAGAAAATAAATATGCACATACACACATACATAACAAGTTTGGGTTGTTGTCAAGCTTTATCACTGAATGTGGTTTATAATGGAACTTGCTGCTAAATTAAAGTCTGTTCCCTCAAGGACTCTTTTGTATCTTTCAAAATGTTTTTAAAGCATTTTACTCTTCAGTAGATCACTACAATGCCATGTAAATAAAACTGATTAATAAGAATTCAGTGAGGAGAGAGAGACATTTACCATAAAACCAGGAATGCTTTGAGCTCTGTAGAGATTCTTTTCTGCCACACACAGCTTGGCTGGAAACATTCCACTGGTCCCACAATGCACATGTTTTCAATTACAAACTACAGATTTTATCAGAGTTTAAGTTAATTGTTTTATACCTCTGAGATAAAAGCAATTCATGTTTAAAAACAAAAGTACATATCTTCCTATTTTAAAACAAAAATATTTGTGCTTCCAAGAAAGGGCTGTGAACCACTTAGAACAATTTTTTACTTTTAAGATCATTGTCATAGAAGTCTATTCTTCTCTGGTGGTTTACCTCTCTCAAGTTATCAAGCCTTCACAACATAATGAGAACAAAATTACATCTTGTGGCAGTCTCTTATGTTCCTGTTATTTACAGGCTTTTCAACAAAAAGCAGCCCCTGCACCAGCTTTTTTAAGAGTGATCCAGTGTGCATTTTCTACCCACTGCTGTTTTCAATGTCCAAACTGTATCAAACAACCCAAAAGAAATGAAGCAGTTTCTGTCAGCATCCCCAATGTGCCATATGAAGTATACACCCAGTATAAAACTTGAGATTTATATGTTAATAATATCAGCTTGAATTTAATAAGTAAATCATATATATTGTTTTACAAAATGAGAAGTATCATCAGTAAGGACAGATAAATCTCTAAAATACCTTACTTAACTTTATGCCAAAACCAAAAAAATATAACAGTGTGAAAATGTTGTATTTTCAAAATCCAGTGTTAGTACAATAACACCCTGCCCAGCAAATCAATATTTTTTGGTGTTCTGAAAAGAGAGTACACACTTCATGACTTTACACTGTTTTAAACTAGAGAAGGAAAAATTTCTCCAGCATCATTTCTAAAATTTGCACAAATGCCAAAAAAGATGGTGAATAAGAATTGAGTGTTCCACTTCCATTGCTGAAGTTATTTTTTTAAGGGCATTTGGAAAATTAAAAAGAAGATTTAATGAACACAAACATGAAGAGTTTTTGAAGTAGAAGATACTAGAGGTTGGCCAGATGGGGAAAAACCCCAGATGTTGGGGATTCTATTTTCCTCTGTTGCCATGGAATTGCCACACAGCTGCAGGCAAGTCCACACTGCACATCACCACCCATCAGTTTATTAGTCTTTTATCAGGAGAAATACATGTTTGCTGATCTAATTCAGTAAAGCACCATGAGATTTACATAGAAAATATGTTCTGTGCAAGTGTAAGACAGACAGTAAATACCCTGAAGTAAATTAATGCCTCATCAGCAATGAGATAATTTGTGGCAAGACCTCACTGCTGAGCTAATTTGTTGCAGAAAAGAATAAAACCATAACAAACATAACCTGGACAAAGTAGAACTGAACACAAAGGGCATCCTGGAAATAATTTCTGCTCTTCTAGTTTCATGATAATTGTCATGTAAATCAGGAGAGCTAAAATTACACCACCTGGGAAAGTAATATATTTTTTTTGTTTATTAAGTGACCCTCAGAGAAGTCCTACCCACCTGATTAAGTAACACTGTGTTTGTTTTGTGGACAATAAAATGTAAAAAGTTTTCCTTTTCCTGTCAGCAAATGATGAATACATGTGGAACAGATTATTTAATACCACCAGACCACCAGGGAAGAAGATTTAGGTGAGCAGCAGCAGAGCTATACCATTTATTTTTATTACCATGCATTAAAAATTACGTTTACAGATAATTGTTTTTCTCCCTCCAATAAACCAAGATTAAAAAAAAATCAAGGAGAATATTTAATAATACCAGACCACCAGGGAGGAATTTTAAAAGTTGATTTTTTTTAGTGACAAATTGGATTCTCTTTTTCTTTCTTTCCTTCTAGATTTCCAATTATTTTAACTGCAATTTGTGGAGAGAAAATCTGAAAATAGCACAACAAAATGAGTTTTCAGACAGGGGAGTTTCACACAGCTTAGGTTGTCCCTTTATAAGGGTAATTAGCTAATCAAATAGTCCCTCAACACCAGCAGTTTTATAACACCTGTGTAGCTGCCCACATGTTATATAATGTTTTGCAGCTGTAAGTCCTCAAAAGTTTGGTCACACAGTCCTATTGCCTAGTATTCTTTGTCATGCTTGCTCCTCCTGAAGTCTGATACTACTGCTATCTGTTTCTGTGGGAGTGTTACTGTGTATAAAGTTGTTGATCTTCACTTTCCTGCCAGGAAAACTGTGTTTTATACAAACCTCCATTTTAAATTCCCAATCCCACTTTGAAATGAAAAGATTGTGAGAAAGGTCATTCATTTCTGTGATGCTCTTGATGCTAGGAAATGCAAAAAATACTAGAAACATAAGTAGTCAGTTTGCTTATGTGAGAGCTCCAGATGATTTATCTATAAAAGGAATTTGGGGCCAAATTCTCAAGTCAATGCTCATTAGCTAAACAAAGCTGATACGGGCTTCAAAGTCAGTAGTGATTTTGCCTAAGTAAAACCAGCAAGCCCATCAGGATCTGATAAGCATCTGAATGCCTCAGAATTACAAAAAGAAAAAGAAATTAAGCCACTGAGTGTTTAGCTGTTTGTCTATTACAGTAAGAAAGGATCCAGATGTTAGAAGAGGAGTCTAGGCTATTGTGTAGTGCTGGTCAGGTTCATGCTATTTCCTATTTGAAGAAAACAAACAATTCTGCATGCACAGCAGGGCCATAAAAACATGCAGCGACACATGAATGTGCAGTGAACTTTTTCAAGTGTGCAGTGACTTTCTGAAATATAAATGTTGGCTACTCAGCAGTCACCTAAGGCTGCTGCTGCCACTGCTTGGATCTGTGTTTGCTCATTCAAAAAGTGTCTACAGAAAGCTTTTTCATACACAACTTTAAAAATAAATACGTATGCCTGGAAGTCAACATTTGCTACGTATCTTTCCAGTTTCATTCCACTTCATTATCAATATACACAACAACCATTAGCTTAAATGAGAACTACACAATCCCTAGGAAGGGCTTACTAAGCTCCCTGTGGTGCTAACACATGACCAGAACGCACACTCAAGAAAGCAGGAACAGCCTGCAGTGACACACCATGAGATGAGACATACCCTTCCTCTCTTCTGCTTTCACAGCCAACTGCTCCTGCCACTACAGCCCAGGACACTGTCAGGCACAGTGCTCATTGCTGGCTGCTCCTCTTGGTACCAGGTATTCTCCAAAGGGAAGAAAGCCCTACTCTAACAACTATAACTCATTTCTCTATACCTACACCATTCTTTCCCAGACTCAGTTGTGATTCTAACCTCCCATACACAGGGACTTTGGATTAGGAACTTGTCTTCTTCCTCTTTCCCTTCTTTTCTCCTCCAAGAGACTCAAAGGTTGAATAGCACCTTCTGCAAGGAAGGAAAAGAACAATTCCCAGAAGAGCTAAAAAGGGCAAACAAAACCATGTCCCTGTCTGTCCCAGCATGTACCACAGCACACAAAGCACTACCATACAATATCAGAGGGCTTCAACCCACACAGAATAACCACTTTCCTCATCAGAAGGCTTCAGGCATCTGCCCTGCTTGCTCTTTAGCCCAACCTTTTTATACCCTCATGGTTCATGCATTGCACCTGTGTGCCCTCTGTTCCCTTTGGTGGTTGGTCAGTGCACCTGGGCACTCCATGGCTCATTGCTTTCAATGCTGTTCACCTGCTTTTCACAGCTGTAGCCCATTGGGGATGAGACTAAGCCACAGCCCCACTCCCAATTACCACAAACTCTGTGCCTACACTGACCCAGCTACCAACCACAGATGCTACAAAGATGCACATCCCAAAACCTATAGAGTGTTTCCAGTCCCTTTGCCCAAACTCCTTGCTGTTACTTGACTAAGCTCTCCCCCAAAGCTCACCTTCATGATCTCCTATGGGTCCTACTGATGGAGGTGATCTCCTACAATTACTCAAATCAAATGCTGTAGTTTCTCAGACACCAAATTCTCCAGAGCTCTACTAACTTCACAAGTCTTCATCCCTGCATACAACCTTCTACACACAATGTCTCAGTCTGAAGCCCCACTGACTAACACCTGCTTTCAGATCCACAGCAGCTGAATTTTCCCTTCCCCTAACACCCTCAGCCTCCTCAAATCCCAGCCTTTATTCTCAGAGGTCTGTACCACAGTAAAACTGATTTTTGCCTACATTGTTGTTACCACTGAGGAGTGTATCCAAAGCTTACTAAAATAATTTGAAATTCTTCCAAACACTTCAGAGGCATTCTCTTTTTGTCCCTCTGTTTTTTTAGGCCTTTAGCTTTGGTTCTAACCTTTCTTACACTGGGTAAAAGTCGGTTTGTGCTTTTTTCTATGCTGCTTTCAGCATAGAAAACTATGCTGAAAACTAGAACATGGAGGGAAATATGTTGGCAAAATATCTAAATCTAAAAAAGATTAATAATTTTACAATATTTATGATGCTCCCCCTGTTTAATTTGCAGACACAGCACATTATTAGATCTCAACATGTATGCTTTTTCTTTTTCCTTTTTTTTCCTTTTTTTTTTTTTTTTAGTTGTAGCCATGAGGACAAGCAGTAAAACATTTGTTCATAAACCAGTCTGTATCACTCTATGTGTTGGTCAGTAAATAGTTTTAGTAACTAAGTAATGGAGTTAAGTAACAAACTACAGGAGAAAAATATGTTTCAAATGAGGTTTGAAGAGGAAAATTCACTGAAGCAGAAGAATGGGAGTTACATATGTAAATCTATCCCAGAAAAAGCTTAGTTATGAACAAGGACAAAAATATTAATTTCTCTTCCCTCTCTGAATATTATTTGATCACAAGCAGCATTCAAAATTTATTCAAGATGCCTAACAGCAGCAAAAATCTGATTTTTAAAGGAACATCATAAATACTCTTGCAAAATCAGATCCAGCTATTACAGCCACTTGAAACTGTCCCCTGAGAAGTTAAAAATTAACAATCAGCTAAATCTAAAGGCAAATCCTAGAGCACAGAGTCATGATGCTTTCTGGCTCTTCAGGTGTTGTAAGTGTTAGGTTTCAAATTCCTCCCAGAGCAGCAGTCTCCTTTTCCTTACTGCTCACAGCAAGTACAAGAAGCAAACAAAAGAAATGCAAATCTTTCTGGCTGAAAACCAAGCTGAGTCCAGGAGAGGCAGATAGCATACCAGCTGCCCAGAGCAACAGCTAGCTGATGAGTGAACTAATGGCGATGGACAGCAAACTCATCCCTCTTCCCAAGCTAAATTTTCATTCACTGAGTTAGGAAAATCATGATTATCATTATTACATTTACTTTACACAGCATCTGCCCTGTACCTGCTGTTATATTTTATTTTGACAACTGTAGTAAACAGTAGTAATTCAGAAGTTTAGGCAAGGGAGAAAAAAAATTGTAAGACTTGGTAAATAAGCTTACAAGATAATTTTTCCCAGCAGTTGTTCAAAATGGATAGTGAAAATGTTTCCAATGTTGATTCTACTTTCTTTGCCCCTTGTCTTAAAATGCAGAGTTTTTCTTGGCAGAGGAAAGGTGCTGCTCATACTTCATTTTAATTTTGCCTATTAAGTGACTGAACACAGGAAAAAGTTCTGGCAGTGGAAATAATTTGTTTCTGAATTTTAATGCCAATGAACATACAGTTGTATAATATTCATGATGCCTTGCACCTAGCACTTAGAATTCCTTAAGATTCACTTTCCAAACAAACATAGAAGTTGTATGTAAGGGTCACTCACATAATTCGCCTTAGAATGTGATGTGTCACATCACAGAAGACATTTTGAACAATTAAAAAATAACATGAGTGAAGTTTTTTTGTTTGACCTGAATTTGGACATAAGACACACAGATGAATGCATCTGGCTTTACAGAAAATGTTCTAGGTGGTCAAAGCCATGAGTTGTAGATTCCCAAGAATAACAACCCATACAGAGCACCATAGTTCCATACTTGGAAATAGTACCCATGACTGACAACTTGATTTACACGGTTCCTTCTGTATTGTCCCATATTCCTCCTTTGCCAATATTTGCACCATGACACACTCAATAAATGCACAAGCACAAGACCTCTTTTCATAATTTTGAACTGAGATGGATATGGAATGGAATGGAGTTCAAGGCATTAAATGAATAATCAACATCTCTCTGCCAGTTTTGGACTATATTCCAGCTGAAAATAAATGTACTTCTTTTCCTTTAAGGCAAAACACCACAGCTTAAATAGAGTCACAGAAGGGTTTGGGTTGGAAGGGATTTTAAAGATCATCAAGTTCCGACCCCCTCCCATGGTAAGGGGCACCTTCCACTAGACCAATTTGCTCAGAGCTCCATCCAACCTGGCCTTCAGCACTGCCAGGGATGGGGCAGCCACAGCTTCTCTGGCCAACCTCTTCCAGTGCCTCGCCACCTTCACAACAAAGAATTTATTCCTGGTATTTAAAACTGCACTCTTGCAGTTTACAGCCATTACCCATTGTCCTGCCACTTCATGCCCTTGTAAAACTTCCCTCTCCAGCTCTCCTGTAGGCCCCTAATGGTACTGGAAGGTGCTCTAAGGTCTCTCTGGAGCCTTGTCTTCTCCAGGCTGAAAAACTCTAACTCTCAGCCTGTCTTCATAGGAGAGGTGCTCCAGCCCTTTGATCATCTTCATGGCTCTCCTCTAGGCTTGTTCCAACACGTCCCAATTGCTTAAGTTTTCTTTGCCTGCTATTGTGTCCCATGCAGTTTGGAAGCATCTATTGCACTTATTAAGTTTCATCTGTAATTTCTGTTATGAAGTACCTGTAAACAAGTTCAATTTCAGCATGCTGCAGGAAGAACTCCTGACTGTCCAGTGATTTGTTTTCACTAACATACTAAAGAAACCATATTTGGCAAATTCAGTCTCCTTCCCCTGCTCTGCTGTTTAAACTTCATAATTGTCAGGAACAGCTGCATATATTGCTAGCCACCTTCCTAAAAACTAACAGGCCTCCAACTGACAAAGCTTCTATGCTCCTGCTAAATTTGTTTTTAATTATATTGCAACTAAGAAAAAAATCCCCAGCTGTTAACACTGACTCAGAAAGGCTGAAAGGAGATGTAGAGCAGACATTAGGAAATACTTTAAAAAATTCTTTTAGTTCATCATGCTTTAGTAAGAGATATTTCTAGCTTTGAAAAAATTCTGAAATATTCTGAGATGACACATTAAACAATTGATTATGATTATTGTTTTCAGGTTTCAATGCCTCAAATTCTGCCTCAAAACCACAATATATTAACTCTATATTTGCAGGTAAATACTAAGTTATTTGTCATAATAACTTTACAGCTTTGTGTTTCATCTTGCCTTGATTGCTGAAGGTAATAAGGCCTGCTTTATTATGCCCATAAATTGAGTCAATTGACTTATCCTTATATCCTGTTTCCTGAACTTAATGAGAGATTCTGCATCATTAGGAAAACACATCATCCTACAACAGGATCAAAAGCAAAGGAAGACTGATAACAAGTCATTCGGATTTTGGAGAACGTTCACAGGACAAATTTTCAGTGTTTTGACCTGAGTTAGGACAAACAACTGGCTTGGTAAGCAAGTTTGCTGATTCCTGTGCTTACTTTGCAGATGGCTCAGGAAACACAAACAAAGCTAAGTTATTTCTGAATGTAAGTTACATTCAGCTGAGTATAAACTCCATGTGCTTTTGTATGAAAAGGTAAAAAAGTTCAGAAGAATATGCTAAAGCAACAATATTAGAGGAGCTGTTTCCAATAAAGGAATAGAAATGTTTTCAACTTTAGTGTATTTTCACTACCAACACAAAATACCTGACATATTACATTACCATCATGATATTTGAATGTAGAGGCTACCATTTGTGAAAAGAAATAGGATGGCAAATCTCTTAAATCCCAGCAGATGGAGTTTATTTGGTATCTGGGCACATGAGTAAAACACTGGTAGCACACCTGGGAAAGCATTCACTGGCCCAGAGCAGGTCACAGTGGGCAACATGGCATGTGCCACTGTGTTGCCCAGGACAGCACCCACAGTACATTCTTCATTCCTAGCACATGCCAGGTTTGCTGTGGTTTACATACAAAACAATACCTTATTATCTTGCCTCTGCTCAGGAAAGATAAGAACATAAAAACCAATTGCAAGCAATGCTCAGACATTCTCAGTGCGTAGGAGTGCATAGGAAGTTGCTCAAAATAACTTTGTTTGTTGATTATCCACCTGTTGCCATGAATACATTTTTATTCACACACAGAAAAAGTCAAAACTTAAAATGGGAGCAAGACCTAGAAATAGAGAAGACTATATATGTAAAAGACAATATTTTCATCACAGATTAAACAGTAAAAGTATTACAAATTAAAATGTCTTCAGGTGTCCGTATTCAGCTCAATTCTGTTTGGGTGTTCTGGGTTTTTTTAATAGGGAATTTATTATATTTCTAGTGCAGCTATTAAACCAAATTGTAGTTCTGCTTCCTATTCAGTATTATTTGAATATGCATGGACCCTTGAACTCTCTGTCTTTTGGAGTTAACACATTAATGACAGGTGGTTTTCATTTACTGTTATCTTTAAAGGCTACAGCATAATTTCCAGATAAAATAATAAAAAAATGACATAATACCTTAACTAGAAAGATAAATTATCAAAAAATTTAATGTTCTCGCAAGTGTACTGAAGTAGAGAACTTGAAGTTAATAATAAAAGGCATTTTTTCAAAGTATTAAGGAATAACTGCAACATACTGCATAGCATACCATACCTGACAATCCAGTCATACTTATTCCTGTTCATGATAAATTTTCAACCTCAACTCTATCTTTGAGGCTGCAAATCTGCAAAAATCAGGAACCTTCAAGAAGAATAAATGCGCTCCCTTTTTGTCATGACAGAACACCAGTTAAGTCATGTAAGCCAACTTCACCTGCCTTTCTAAACCCCTCTGTTTATGAGGGAGAAAGAAATTGCATGTGCAAGGAGAAAAGGGGTTCAAGACTATGAACTGAGAATGAGTGGTGTGCAGAAGGCACATAAATCAGGCCTCTCTTTATCAGAAATGCCAAACATACTGTATGATCCTTACACTTGTTTCTTTTCTCGGAACTACTTTACGGATGTTTAAAGGGTGTGGAAAGGAAGAAACACTTTTGCAAAAACACTAACATTGGCAGGCATTCAAATTGCTATGAAAACCAGTTCTAAAAGCCTGTTAGCTAATATTATATAGTATTTTCTATAATACCTCCCAAAGGGTTCACAGGAAGAAATTTGGAAGTAGGAGAACTAAATAACACGTCTGATTTTCGTACTGAACTCTGGAACAGTAAAGTCTGAGATAATTCCCTCTCAAATAGATCTGTGTTATCAAATGCATATCCAGCTTCTGTGAAACTCTTTTTCATGTATTAATGGATTTCTAAGTCCTCCACATTGCCCAACACTTTATTTGGCTTTATGAATGGTTATGCACTATGTTATGCTGGTGAGGATGTTAACCTTTTCAGACTGCTGTGGTCAGGCCTAGACACAGCTTGTATTTTGGAACTGAGCTCCAATCCATAGGGAGCCAAAACAGGGAACAACTGGGTAAAGCACTGACAGTGTTACTAGCCAGACCAAGCATTAGTTTCATTAGATAAAACTTTTCTGTAGGATTTGTCACTTCACCTCTGTGTATAGTAGGCAATAATACTTGCCTAATACCAGAGTAATCAGATGATTTAATAATGAATAAAACCTCATGAATAGTGGATATTTGCATCATGATAAATATTACTAGCTAAATTAGCAAGGACCACTAGGCTCAGGAGAACTTCTGCTTGATAAAAGCAGGAACCATTCCTCTCTCTACTCTATGCAAGTAACATCCTCTTCTCTTTTCCTATATAGTATACATAAAAGCACATAATTTTTTACTCTTTCCTAGAATATAAAGCTTGCTATAAGTTGACAAAGATACTCCAAGATTCTACTTCCAGAAAAACTAGTCCTTATTCCCAGCCAGATCCAGAACTTTCAGCCAAGCCAATCTAATTACTTTGATTTTATAAATTACTTCTAGCCCTTTGCACAGCTTTGTTTTCACCTTTTTCCAACCTAAAAGTTGCCAAAAAACGGGTTGAGAGTTTTTGGTGACATAGTACAAAGCTTTCACATTAATTACAAGGTATGCAAATGTTGCTTTGGTTTGATTTAGGGTTTCTTTTTAGCTAGAGAGACATACTTAAATCTCTGCAATATACTCTGGATACATGCCTTTGGCTTGACTGCCTGCAGGAAATAGCTTTTAAATACCAAGAGTGCACTACAGTTGTCCAAGCTTCAATGTGGATATGAGATTTGTAACAGCTTTTATCTTCTCCTAACATGTGCCAGAGAGGAAAACATTGACTAGCTTGGAGCACTGGAAAAGGAGACAGAATATGAATCAGTGCCTATGTTAGGTCCTGAAGCTATGGGTGATTACTGGCTCTGAAGAATGGTCACTTACTGAAGATTTATATCTTGTTTAAATAAACATTCAAAACAACTGTGCAAAGGACTTCTCTCTCACCGCCTTAAACTGCATCCCCTTCGCTACTCAGAAGTGTTTCTTTCTGTCTGAATTTCCCCTGCTCCTTTTGGAAAGACCTCATGTATCTATAGCAGCAGTGTGAACAAAACAGCTTTGCACTCACTGCAAAGCACATGGAAAGGGAGCTGGCTCAGGAGGTCGCTACAAGACTGTTCCCAATGCTCTCATACTATTTCACCTCTTACTAGAGGAGGGGCTAATACTCCAAAATAGTGAAGTATTGACAGAAGATTTGTTGCAGATGTTTTATCACTTCAGTGAATAAAGTAATTATTATGAATACCAAGGTAGTACTAAGTATGGCCAGTACATCTTTTATCTCCACTGACTGACACTACAAAAGACTGTCACCTGGTTTCTCAAACTGCTGAGAGCATTTGAGAAAAGCTCAAGAGCTGCTCTTTAAGATACTTACTAAGCATGTAAGTTATAAAGGATAAAATAAAAAATATCATCTGTACTAGAAAGGAGTTCAAGGAAAAGAAAATAAAGAAATTAAAAATCAAAATTTCTAAGTAATGATGTCCTAAAAAAACTATAATGTTCCTAATTAACAGTTATTCTTTTTCCTTCACAGGCCAGATACAATAAGATAACTGTTGTTATACTGTTGCCAGATGATATTCTTAGATGTAATAAATAGTAAGTGAAATTCCATTATATGAAATATCATTTTGCAGTATTTCACATTGCTTTTACTTTTAGCACTTGTATTGATAAAACCTACAAGTGACAGAAGTGTATTTTTTGAGGTAAACATTCGTTTAATTGGTATAGTGTGTTACACCTGAAAAGTTAGTCACCTTCTCTGATTCATGTGAGTCTTTCTAGAAACACATAAGCAAAAAATACTTTAATTAGAGGAAAAATACTACTTGTTAGCAAAAATTTTTTTTTAAAGTTTTTTGAGTTTACAGTGGTCCTTAAAAAACTTTCCTGCACGCTGAGGAACAAAGGCTTAGGTTTTTTCTGTGAAAACTGTACAAGGAATAGTTTATAGAATTATCATATTTATTTGTTATATAACAGTAAAAAAAAAAAACAAAACAAAACCTACACCTGGTTTCGTGGTAGGAAAATTTTTTAAAAGCACAGTGAATGCTATTGAGCCAACCATCAGCAGAAACCAGCTCCCTGCCTTACAGAGAGTCCTTAGAGCAGCTGAACAGACAATCAGCTAGGAAGCACCTTCTGGACAAGGTGCAGATTTACAAGCTGGATACAAGCTGGATTTCTGATGCTTACCCATCAGGGAGCCAGCAGGATGGACAATAAACCAGTCTCAGTAACCACGCCTCAAACACCAAGGAAATGAGGCCTGAGGTAGTCTGTGGAAAAGGCATTTGAGGAGCTAAATAGAAGAAGGAAAAAAAGCCAGTTAGCAAGACACTTGGAAGTTTAGGTGAGCCAGCAGCAAGCCACTCTGTGATCCATCCAAGCAGCCAGAGAAAGAGCTGGCTGCCCACCAAGTGATGAACTGGGAGACTAAGGAGCTTGAGAGTTTGCCAGGTCAAGAGCCTAGAGAGCTTAGAAAAGAGGTCATGCAGCTGTTGACAAGCTGCTTGATTGGTGCAAAACCTGGCAAGAAAATAAAAGCTCACCTCCCTGCTGATTTTCTGTTGATATCTATGACAGAATGAACATTCCTCTGGAAAATTTTTTTCCATCAAACAGGCATAGTTCTACTGGAAGAGATTCTGCAAGCTTTATTGAAGGAACATTCTGTCTTTCTTCTAAAAATACCTATTGGTCATAAAAGATGTTACTCTCCTGGATAAATAACCAGTCTATAGGGCTACTTCAACTGCTTTCTTCCCAATAATGGAAGAAACACCACAGCCAAATTTGAGGCATTAACACGAAGGATGCAGTTCTGGTTTTTGGCTTTATTAACCCTGAAAACAGAGGAAATTTAAATAACAGATATAAGAGCAGATAACAAAATGATGAATTGCGACAAGAAAAATAGCCAAGGTGAAATGGGATTGGGCCAAGATATAAAACTTCACTACAGACATGTAAGTTTCTACTGTTTGAATTTTCTCATTTCTAGACTATTATCTCTAAAGAGGTCTAGATTGCATTTTCTTGCTGAACAGTGAAGATTGAGTTAAAATAAAAAAAAATTCTTTCTGCCAAGTGTTCAGAAAAAAACAATAGGAACATTTTCTGGCCATGGCCCAAGGTTTTTGTGCTTTCCTGAGCCAAACAAGTATACAATATTACCAATAGTAAGTAAAAAATATTATTCGGCTAGGAACAGCTTTTTAAGTTGCAGAGAGTAGCTCATTTATGTAGTAGTACTTGTAATACAATAGGTTTCATTGAACTCCGCATCAGAACACGTAATAGGTGAGAAAGGAGTCTGGTGAATAAAGACAGCATTATTAAAGATAGCTGAACAGACCAACTGTGTGTCACAAAGACACTCCTGTATTCTTGAGGTAGATATATTTTCCATGCCCTTAGCCAAAAAAAACCAGTGGCATTGGGGAAGTGAAATAAAGAAATATGCTTATCCTTACCTTGGCAAGAGAGGGTGAGCTGTGTTCCAAGCTCATAATTTTTATTCTCATTCTGACAATCACAAACACTTACTTAAGCTGAAATATTGGACCATAGTGCAGGGTCTTAAATATTATTTTTGAAACTTGAATCCTTGTCTCATATTTACATGAGAATTATGACAGTCTATCCCCTAATGCTAATGCTTCCCCATTTCACTAATCCTATACTTGTGCTTTTCACTTGACCAATCCCAGCATAGAAAATCCCACCAAACAATGTAAAATGAGTCATAAATTACTTATCTCTCAACAACCTTATAAGCTATAACAACAAAAAACAGATCTCAAGCTATCCACTTCCTTACTTTCGCAAAGCTATATCAACCTTGTATTCTCAATATAAATTTATTTTACAGTTCATCAATTTATTTCATGTTTTGTCTATCAGTCACTGATTCCAAATTCTCTTCTTTTTCCTATTTTTTTTCATAGCTTCTTGCAGCCGTGAGCCAAAACTTTTAAACTTTCTATCCACAGCAACCACTGTAGCCTGGACTACATCCAGCCTTTTACTAACATCTGTCAAGTTCATATTTGTGGTTGCAATGGAGTGGAACAGAGAATAAAAATGGATGGCAATGGATTAACCCAAATACTTCTTTATTACACTGTAACTATTTTATACGTCTCTTCTGTACTGATTCTTACTCAAGTTTCCATACAAATATACTTTTCTATGTTATCACCTAGTAACAGAAGATGAAAATAATCCTTTTCCTTTAATGAGGCAATGACCAACATTATCAGTGACAGAACTAAGATTCTAACTCTGAAATGCAAACTTTATTATATTGCACATAGTTGTGCAGCTCTGTTTCAAACATGTCGAAGCTCATAAAAGTACCTAAGAGGAAAATATTTTTGTCTGCAAAGAGTGAGAATAAAATCTATATATAAAGACTTTATTTTCTAGAGCCCAAAAAATAGTACTGATAATTTTTAGTTCTACTATGAATTCCACCCAAAAATCTCACTTCCTTTTCTAAAAATTAATTAACCCCTGTGGGGCAATTCTTACAGACAGGAGCTAAGGAAAATTATACTAAAGCACCCACCCAAGCCAAGCAGAAGGAAGATGTCCTGACATTTTGCTTGTTTGTCAAACTCAAAGCAAGGAAGGGTAGTAGTAGGTCTTTAATGTGGTAATGAAAACTATTTATTGCAACAATCTGTTGTTCATTATTATTTTAATATCTATGTTTGTAGAGTTCCAAGTGAAGCTGTTCTTCAGGGAGACCCAATGGTCACTGAATTCAGTAAGTGTTTGTATGCAGTCTTTTTACTTAATAAGAAAGAAATCTTTCTCTAAGTGTGAGGTGTAAAAACCTGGGCTTTACCTGAAGGAGTCATTAATGTGGAACTTTTGAAAACTTGAAAATTCATTATTTCTATTCGTTTCCAGTAGGGTCTCTAAGATTTACTTTTCACAAAAGCTTTCTAAGAGGAGAGCATTTGCTAAACTTGCACACATATAGCACATAAGATGGATATGACAATGAATTACAGATGAGTTGTCCATTGACAGTGGGAAGAAATGAGCTTGGAATTAAGTTTTCTTATTGATTATATTCAATTTTGAGCATAAAGGTAAGAAGAAAGATAACAACCTAGATCGCAGAGTATAACACATGATAAAAAAGTCCCAAGAGGACTATTTAAAAGTACTTTGGTATTTAGAGTTGTTGGATTTCTTCCAAGCTTGATAAGACTGTCAGCCTATTACTTTCATGAAGCAGTTACAGAAATTCAGCTTGGCTGAATGCACTAAATCAATATATGGGAAAGATAGAAATTTTACAAATGCTGAAAGTTTATTTCTTATAAAAATGCCTAAGGGACATGAAGAACTTGAGCAGTCAATGTGTTAGCTAGATTTTAATATAAAACCAGCTGATAGGAAGGCGAATTCCTCCTTGAATTTGTTCTTATTTTGTGATTACTGTGTTTGAAATGAGCTGCAATGCTTTCAACATACAGTGAAAATGAAGACACTAAAGATTTCTAATTATCATTTAAAAAAACAGGATAGTAATCAAACACTATTAAGCCAATAAGGACAAAAATGAAAAAAAAAATTCTGAATTGCCTTAGTTTAATTAATTCTGATAAAAAGATAACATGGTCCTGCATCTCTAGGTTACAAGTCACTGGAGTGGCTAGTAAACTCTGTTCCGATTTGGGTCACATGCTACTTCCCTCATTTCTTGCCAGGAACTAAATGTCACGGATTTAAAAGACTGTAAATGAAATGTAGATGCTAGTGTTGTCATTGACTAACTTTTTAGCATTTTTCTCTTCCATAAATATATCGAATGGAGAGTGTAGTTTCCTGGTGAGGTCGAGCTGATATGGTTGATGTATTTTTGCAAGTACCAAGTAGACAGGCACATCAGTAGAATTTGCAAGATTAGTAGGAAGCTACAAGTAGGACTCTCCAAGTAAAACAAGAGCTTTGAAGCCTATGCACTATGGAACTGTTGTGCTGCATGAACTTTTCTTATGCTTGTTGACAGTCTGTCTTCACAGAAAACGAAGTAGAATGCTCCCCCCAAACCCAGGAAGTCATGAGCACATAAAATCAGTTTGTAATCTCTCAGTTTACCCACAATGCTCCAGTTGAGTGACTCCCCCTTTGACTAATGGCTTTCCACAGGAGCAAAAAGTGAAAAATCTCAGTCATGGCTATGCCAGCTAACAACCACTGCCTGTGCCACTCCTGCCACCTTCACTGTCTAAGGAAGCTGTTCTTTGGCTGAATTTTAGGAACAACTAACCTAAGAAGGCTAAGTTCCTGAAGAAAACAGAATCACAGACTGGTTGCCATTGGAAGGGACCTCTGGAGATCATCTGGTCCACCCTCCTCCTAAAGCAGGTTCACCTAGAGCTGGTTGCACAGGCTTTGATTATATCCAGAGAAGGAGACCCCACAGCCTCTCTGGACAACCTAATCCAGTGCTCTGACACCCTCAAAATAAAGAAGGTTTCCTCATCTTTAGAGGGAACTTCCTGTGTTTCAGTTTGTGCCTGTTGCCCCTTGTCCTGTTATAGGCAGCACTGAAAACAGCCTGGCCTCATCCTCATCCTCTTGACACTCAAGATATTTGCATAAATTGGTAAGATCCCTTCCCAGCCATATCTTCTCCAGGCTAAACAGGCTTATCTCTCCCAGCCTTTCCTCATAAGAGAGATGCAAAACAATGAAGAAATGGCAATACATTTAGGAAAAATAAGAATGATTGCTTATGCAGTGAGATGGAAGCATTCTTCTCCTACACCATGTGAATGTTTAGACAGTGTATGCACACAATAAACTTGGTGGAAGGATATCACAGCTCTCAAATCTGTAGCTTCTGGCAAGATCAAAGATTCTATTTTATGTTGCAGAAATCAAAGCTCTTCAGCTGGCTGTTCTACCAAAAGCTTTTCTCAATTCTGTGTGAGGCTACATTAAGGAAGGAAGAAAGGAAAATACCAAGTGCTAACATAACAGCAGTGGGATTTGGAGAAACTTGAGGGTCACAAGGAAACCTATCTAGTCTCTGCATTTCTCAGCAAGATCACCAGATCAATTTTATCATGTATACTAAGTGATCTTCTTTGTAAATTATTTCAGAGTAGAATGATAGTTGTGTCCTTCACCTGTTACATAAAGACTTGTGTCATAACACTAAGTAGATTTTTAGGGTCTTAGATTAAAGGAAATAAGTTCAAAGCTCTGACATGAGACTAAAAAAAGAAAACAATCTTTTCTTGCATCAATTTCATTTGTTTTGACAGCTTTTGTCCTGATATGAAGATTAAGTTAAGTGAAGTTAAAAGATTCAGTCACAGCTAATTAAGAGTTCAGTTTGATCACCGAACTATTCCTTATAATATGTTTGTTTGCCTATTATTATTTTAATAGCATCCATTAGAAAGTATTTTAAACTAGATTTTTCTCACAAATTTTCATCCTAAACCATAAATATTAAAGAAAATTTATTGAGAAGGACCTACCATAGTAGTAAAATCATTCATTTTTCCTGGCAGATACTTCAAAATAATGAAACCATTCTGTCTGCTTGGGGGCTTGTAAAAATTGATGCTTTCTACGTTTTATTTTAATTTAAGTGGTCTTCAGATTATTTCATGTGCCATAGCTAAACTGCCTTTTTTTCCTGAGAGCTCAAGGTAATAGTCTCACAAACCAAGACATTTAGCCAGATCTAACCATCACAACTATTATATTTCTGCTTCTTCCACTTCTCAGCAGTGTGGTACCAAGTCTATAGTGACCTCTTCTCAGAAGGGACTCACTCTAATGAAATGATGGATCTTAATAACTGTAAGGGCAGACAGGTTATTAAAGGGGACCTATGACTGGCCTTTGTACCAACGAGTCAGCTAATATCTAGCAGCACCTAAATCCCTCCATGTTCCTCCTCCAAATTCAGACTTGTAATTCTTCCAGTTACGGTTTAGAATAAGAATATTGCAGCTGACTATTATTATCTATTTCATTTGTTGCAACAGAAGTACATGGTAACTATCACTGGTCATGCTTTGGTTGCAAATTGATGAAATTATTCCAAACTTTGGAAAGCTAGCTCTCCATTCTCTGCAGAGCACTTTTCTTTATTTATAAAGTTGGCTTATTGCCAGTATGTCTATTCACCCTGCAGCATCTGGCCTCCAGGTTCTCTGAACCAAGAAGCAGCCAGGCAGAATTAAAATAAGGCTGATTTTTATGAAGCTCTCTGCATGTAAGTATAACATCTCTGCCAGCTTCCAAATAGAACAGAAAAGAGAATATGAAAAAGTTGGAAGTATTTTTCTTCACTGTATTTCTTTAACCAGAATGGGTGTGGTTGGTTGTCTTCAAGCAGTCCAAACAGCAGCAGACAGAAGTTTAACCACAGTCATGACTCAGACCAAGGGTACACATGGTTTACAGCTGGCATTGTTCATCATTTGTAATAATGGAGATTGCTCTATAAATATTTATCTTGCTAAGAATGCTTCTTGATGCTTAGCACTAAATCCTCAGCTGAGGGAGACTGCTATCACAATGATGAAATTCTAGCAACTCATGCACAATTTCTAGCTCTTTTGTTATTCCTCTGCTGACTTTCCTATTGCAACAAGGCAGTGTCATGCCACTAAAAAATACAAAAAAACTTAAATAAAAACAAACACACAAACAAACAAAAAAAAACCCACCAGGAGCAAAATGAGAAACTGAAGTCAATGAATATTCAGAACACATCATATTCCATGCACACTACTCTGTCAGAACACGTGGTAAAGCAACGTAATAGTTATTCATCAAAGTTAACCCCATTTTTGGCAGGAAGGGTTTTTATTTTATTTAGTCATTTTTCTTGAATAATGTTAACTGTAAGAGTTCACACCCAGAACAACTGAAGTTGGAAGGGATCTCTGGAGATCATCTAATCCAACCCCCCTCCTCAGGCAGAGTCATCCATAACAGGTTGCCCAGGACAGCTCTTGAGTATCTCCAAGAGGGAAACTCCACAATGTCCCTGGACACTGTGGGACAATGTTCCATCACTAACACATTAAAAACCCTTCTTATCTCCTCAGCTCCTGTTGTGCATGTTGTTTCTTGTCCACTGAAATAAACCTGGCTCCATCTTTAAATCTTCCCTTCAGATATTCAAATAAACTGCTGAAATCTGCCCAACCCCTCTTTTTACTAGGCTAAATGTCCCTGTTCTCAGCCTTTTCTCCAGTTCCATAATCACCTTAGCGGCCCTTGCTGGACTCTCTCCAGTATGTCCATGTCTCTCTGGAACTGGGGAGCCTACAACTGGACAGAGTATTCCAGGTGTGGCCTCACTGGCCTCATACTGAGTAGAGGGGAAGGAACACTTCCCCGATCTGCTGACAACACCCCTTCCAATGCAGCCCAGGGTGCCACTGGCCATCTCTGCTGCGAGGGCACATGGCTGGCTCATGTTCAGCTTGGTGCCCACCATGACCCCCAGGCTCTTTTCTACACAGCTGTTTTCCACCTTGTTGGTCCTCAGCACACACTGCTGCATGGGCTTATTCCCTACCAGGAAAATTCCCCCTATCTTTATTTATTGTATTTCCCCACCTTCAACTTCATGAGGGTCCTGTGGGGCCATTTCTCTGGCCTGTTGAGGTCCCTCTGGATGTCAGCAAACCCTCTGCTGTATCAGCCACTCCTCCCAGCTTGATGTCAGCAGCAAACTTGCTGAGAGTACGCTCTGCTTCATAATTCACACCATTAATGAGGACCTGCACCAGTATTGGGCCCACTAGAGACTCCTGAGATGCACTGTTAGTTCCTGGCCTCCAGCTAGACTTGGTACTGCTGCTCAGCACCCTCTGAGCTCAGCTGTGAGCTCCTGTTTGCATATGAACCCTTCCTGTTAATGAAGGCATGCTCTGAATTACACTGGAGAGAGGTAGCAGGTTCTTTCTTCTGCAGAATCATGCAAAAAAGAGCAACAGTCATAAATCACTGAAAAATAAAGTTTACTAAACCCTCTGTATAGTGCACAAATTTGTGTATTAGTGTTGTGAGATATGATGACGAAGGTATAAAAGACAATGATGCATCACCAGCGATGCATTTTTAATTTTAGAAAGTGATTTGTCTTTCTTGCATGAATTTTTAAATTTGCTACAGATGTTACTAAAATGAAAACAAATCTAATAGACACTTTTCAAAAAATCATGAATACTGGTTAAATCTATTTTCAGTTATATGCAAGTAAGCAGGGGGGATTTTGAATTTCAAAGTAACTCTTAAAAAGCATATTAGTAGGAGTCACAAATTCTTGAAGTCTTAATTATTATTATTATTATATTAAAATATTAATATTATTAAATATAAAATATATGTTAAATTATCATTATGTCAATTTAGTTGCTTAAATATTTCCCCAAAATTGTATTTCTATCTTGTTAATTGAACAGGATTCACATATTCATTGAGATTCTACCTCAACAAATGAAATTTGGCAATCAGTTCTACACTACTGAAAGAAGGACTTAGCATGCAGTGGTAATGCAATGTGTAAACTGCTTAATTCTGCAGCATAACTGAACTCAAACTGACCCAGTGGTGGTGAAATGAAAATTTACAGCTTCCAATCAGAGTGGGATTAGCACACACTGTGTGCTAAGCTCTGTTGCTTAGTTTACAGTTAAGTCCTAAAGCATTCACAGTTTTAAAAAATATCTTTGGATTGAGTTGAATTTCACATATAACTCAGAAGCCAATAAATATTTATGGAAAGTTTAGTTAATTAGCTGCCTGGTCAAAAGAAAGCAAATGACAATCATTATGAGCAGCCGAAACACCAGAAAGCAATACAGTAATAAACAATTAAACCATGAATTTCCTTTCCTTTCATACCAGTGGAAAATGTGCCAGGATCTCTGCATTCATTCACTAACTTCAGAAGAAAATACAATTTGTAATAGGGTCTGCTTCAAGCAATAAATAAAAGAAACATTTCACTTAGCATACATCTATGACACTAAGATCATGAGGCTGTACAAAAAGCATTACTTGGGGAAATTTCTCTTTTCACCACTTGTGGTGGAGAGGAAAGGAATTACTTCTGCTGCATCATGCAATGACCTCATAGTGAAGCAGAAATGGCAAATTCATTTTTGAAGATGTAAGTAACATTCTCCTTTCTCAGTGTTGAGGGTTATTGTCCAACTAATACTGTATAGGGCTTTCCCTACTTGATTAAAGGAACTACTTTTTGCAGCAGTATTTTCTGTAAATCTTTTACTCTGAGACACACAGACACATATCTGAAGAGGAGTTGAGACTGAAATCATTATCTCTCAAGTCAAGGAACACAGGCCTGAGCTTAGGAAAGAAGACTTTTACTGTCCCTTGTAGAGGCAGGTTCCTCATTTTTAAGCCAGTCATAAGAGGACAATATGACTCCAACATACATATTAATATTCTCTTCCTGACTTGAACAGAACTTATTCTTAACTTTTGACCTTCCTAAGATTCTAAAAACAATGTCAACTCCAAAATAATTTGTCACCACTGCTGTTTTCAAGAATCTCCACAGTACTGGGAACTTCATTCATAAAATAAGCATATTCATTCATGTTCCACGTAAATTGGAATGCCATTTTGCCCACCTCCTGTATCTATGACAAAGTCAACTGTACTCATTTCTAAGGCTTCCACTTTGAAATCCTTAGCACAAATGAGTATGAAACACTCAGTTTCAAACACTGCTGGATAAATTGCTGCTACACAATTATCAGCACAATTAAATTCAGCTTATATTTGGCTATTACACTCATCACTTTTCTTGCTACTCCTAAAAGCCCCCAGGTGTCTATACCAGATACTTGAAATATGAGGAAGGTTTGTTTATTTTTTCGTAATACACTATTTTAAGACAGATATCCTTTCAGGTAGTTTGCCCATTCAAATGTCAAAGAAAGTGTTAGAAAACACACCACCCACTTAAAAACCTTAATGGAGGCATTATTTTGAGCAAAGTGAGTGGGTAGGACCAGCAAGGGCTTGTGTCACTTTTGATCTAGATTTGTTTCCATTTGAACAAAGTCACTTACTATGATGTACTAAGAACTGCAACATCTATAAATAGATAAACCAGAAATTATGAAGTAAGCCTTGAACCCTTTTGTGTATTTAAGTATTCAGCAGTAGAGAATGGAAATATTCAGGTATGCAAAAACAATACAAGGTGCTTAGAGATTATCATATGAAATATAAAATGTGAAAATTATTCACATTCTATTCTACTCTATTCTATTACTACTATCTTTCTATAAAATTTACTGTAGTTCAGCTCCAGGTCATCAGAATCAATGAGGAATCATCAGGGGAAACAGTCTATGGTCAAACTAGATAATCATAACCATTTCTTTTACCCTTAAAACTCTATGAGTCCATTTAAAAGCTGTTATAAATCTGGAGGGTTATATTAAAACCTCATGACTAATAAGCACAAATAGATCAGTTTAATTCTCATTGTAAGTTGTTATGTACTAAAGAAACCCAAATTGAAAATGGAAATAAACAGAGATACAAATAAACACTTAGATATTTTAACATGATCTCAAACGAATTTTTTTCCCATATGCATTCCACGTAGAAAAACTCAGCACTCTTAGATTGTATGTGCATTTTCTGCTGTTCTCAAAGCTTTTTGCTGTACTTGTAAGTCATGATCATTGTACAGAGTGGAATGGACAGGGTTCAATTACTGATTCCTATGGGAAGGGCTTCTTTCCAACTGTTAACAACCAATAACTCTGCTGAGCCTGATTTCTGGAGAGTGTCTCTGCCTTTGCTTTTTCAACCAGTTACTTATGCATAGCATCTGTGTAATGGGACTTTTCCAGAACTGTACAAACACTTCAACATCTCTGCCTTGAATACTTGTTGTTACGATTTTAATCAACACCTTGTCATGTGGAATCAAATTTTAAAAGGATCTAAATAAAAACTGCAAGTTAATTGTTCAAATTATCAGCCAAGCAACTCTGCTCATCTAATAAGAAAGGTATATCTGTATTCCTACCCCCTTCATTGGGTTAATGGTGATTCAATATATTTAGAGCTGGAAGCTACTTCTCTAAGCTTGAACATTTGAATGAAAAATGGGCAATTCAGCTACATCTCCCTTGGCAAAACAATCCATTTAATCAGTGTTATAGTTTGTATCTAAACAGTGGGTTTAATCAGAGTATCCATCTACTAATTCTAAATAGGAGGAAGTAGCAGGAGTAAAAAAGGGAGTGAGAATCATTGTATCATTGCTGAGTCAGTTTATTTCCTGTAACTATCCATCACAGCAGGAGAAGCAGGAGGGAGATGCACACTTACTTCAGAGGAGATTACCTTTTTCCCTGGGGATTCTAGTGTTGGACGCAGACAACACCTGCTCCAGCACTCCAGAAAAGGTTTAGTATTTTCTTTTGTTCCTTTCCGTAAAAATGCACAACTACTTTGTGCAACGATATGATAATATCTTCTGAAAGATACTATGGGCTTGAAACTGAAATTATGAGTTTCAGTGACAAGTGAAATAACAGTGGCTTGACATTTACAGGCAGTTTGGTTAAATGGATATGATGGTATCTTCTTGTCCTGCACAAATACAAATCAGGCTTGTGAATAAGGGATTTCAGTACTGGTCTTTTCTTTTGAAAGTCTTTCTACTGCATCCAGCAGCTCTGATCCCCCACTGGATATGGGGTTGCTCTGCAGTGCCACAGTTATCAGCAAACAGAGCTGCACACACACACTCATGCACCACATTATTATCTGTTTCTCTGACATTGTAATGAAAATGTAAGAAAACCTAAAAGCAATATTCTTAAACTGACTTACTCTATTCATCTAACTAGATCTAAAGCTTGCTTTCATTCAGTAGTTAACCCATGGAAGTGCTTGTCTATTCCTGTGATGTCTGAAGAAACAGTCCAAGTACCATATTTTCCAAAAGTGCCTGTGAAGTGAATCCTGTCCCAAAAACCCAAAAAGTCTAAGATTTGGCCATCTGGCCATTAACTAAAGAGGTGTAAATCTATTACTTAATAAAAAATTTCTAGCAGAACAAACTGTTGGTAAGGGAAGAAATTCAGATGAATTTCATGGAAGTTGCATCACAAATGCAACTTTCAGAAATGCTTGAAAATTTTCAACTGAAAATGTCTTTGATATTTTTACTTACAAGAAATAGGATTCAGTATATATGTGGAAATGATGACTAATAGTTGGTCACTTTAAATAGTAACAATACACAGTGTACACAGTCATAACCTGCTTCAGCAAAATATGAGATCTTGTTTGAAGTCAATGGAGATACTCACATTGAAGTTTTAAGCACATCTTTATGAATGCTTTTAAAGAAGCATAAATGTTTAAGTTCATACCATCAATGAAATGATGAAATCAATGACAAGAACATTTTATATGAGTGCATTTGTGTGTATACACATGTAAATATGTGCATGCAAATACACCCATATATTTATATATGTGTAAGTGTACACAAAGCTTTAATTATAGGACATAAAAACACTTGGTGGATAACATTAAGAATCATGACATCTCTATGGACAAATTGTTATTCCCATTGAATATGTTGATTTTTGAGTTTCCCTGGAAAATACTCCATATGAATGCTTGCTTTTTTCAAGGCAGATAATAAGGATAGCCATGGCATGTCAAAACAAAGGTAGCCTGGTATTCTGTTTCCAGCAAAAGCCAAAAAGAAGTGTTTAGGGAAGAGTATAATGTAATGAAAGCCTTTGTAGAACCTGTATTTATGTCAGCAGAAACAAATCCTGATACAATCATGGTTCCCAACCTCTATTTTCCTCAGAACACAATATTCATTTATACACAGCATTCAGTATTAAAACAATGCACAGATTTAAATATCTGCAGCAAAATTTCTAACTAAGTTTTCAGAATCTTTAATTTGTCTCTGGGGATCTGTTATGTAGTCCACATTTCATCTGAGATCGGACAAGTATCTCTTAATAAATGGATTTTAATATGATAAAAATCTATCGTTTAAGGCAATATTTGGGGAGAGCACATTCATATTCACAGTTACACAGCTGATACAAAGACTCACATCAAAATGTGACCTCATAAAATCATAAATCTGACCTCATAAATACAATGAAAAAAAATCAGATGAAACTTCAGTAGCATTTTCCTTGTTTTCTTAGATTTCCTAAAGAAAGATAAACTACTTTTGCATGAGTATTTAAATCAAAGCCCATTATTGTCAAGCTTCCCTCAGCAAAAAGCTGCTGGGCCTATTGTTTTCAATATCCTATGGCTATTTTCTTTTTCCTGTAAAATTAAAATGTTCTGGAAGTGGTCTCACTGGTTCAGTAAGTGGTTTCTTTCTCCTACAAATCAGTGCTGAAGCAATGTTTCAGCAATGCTAGGAAAGCATTTGGCTGATGATACTGTGATTTAAATGAGACTTTAAAACTGGAAGTCGCTGCCAATCTGAAACACTTCAAAATCAAAGAAATTAAACTTTTGTTTTCAAAGGCTTTGTATCAGGCTTCAAGATAATTCCTACTTTCATATCATTTTAGTGCCCATTCTGCAATACAAATAACTTATCCTGTATACTCCTGTTTTTACCTTTGCTCAAAAATGCATCCTCAGGCATTTACTACTGGCTTTTGCTCTATGTTAATCTGTCAACCCAATGACTCCTAAGGTGAATACAAACATAAAATGTTGTCTGCTTAAATTCCTTATATATTGTCCAGCACTATTTAAAAAGGTATAAAAATAAAATTAATCTAACCTACTGAATCTAGCCTACTGTTCTGGTGCCTAAAGGTGTTTCTTTATTCTAAAGCACATGCTCTTGACATTCAAGAACAGTTAAATGAGAGTTCTGATTCTCTGATGTTATTTTTGTCAGGAAAGCAACAAAAATTTAAAATAAATATTACCTTTCCTGTAACATAAATTTAATATTTATGTTACAGACAAGATGGAGTCCTTTGCTTTTTAGCAAATACTGTAGTGTAACCATTAAAAAAGGAACTGGGGGAAGGGGAAGACTGTTAAAAAATTGGAGTCAGAAGCATGCCATGAGCTAATGAATACATTTTGTAACTATATGCTATTGACTTTCCCTTAAAAAAAAAAAGAATCAATACAGCAATCCAGGTGAATATTTTCTAACATAACTACATTTTGACTTTGTGTTTCTTGTTTTGTAAAGGTTAAATCAGAGTGTAAAAAGCCAATTTAATAACATGAATAGTTTATTTTTCTCCTTTGCTTCCTGTAAGAAATGAAAGTGTACAGCATTCACACAAAAGGTACCATTTGCATCAGAACATCAAAGGACTTTTACTGTACTTCAACAATTACACTAAAAGTGAACAGGAGGCAAAAGTGAACCTTGCCACTTGATGATGCCAAATGTCCAATAATGATATGTTTATTCACTTAGGTTTGCTTTGATATCATCAGAATTGGATGATATGATCAAAGGGGAAATAATTAGCATCTTAACTGATCAGGGCACAACGATAGGACAGTGGAAAGCCATGAAATTGGATTGGATTCAAGCTGAGAATTGTTTTACTGTGCAAGTGTAGTGATCTCTAGAGACCACTCTTCAATTGAAAATGATTTTCCTGTTTATAAATATACACCACTTGAGGCTTGGTTGTTGGGGTTTTTTTCCAAATTTATTATCTTTTGAAAATTGTCTTGGCTCCCAGGAGTTACTGAACTTATTTTAAATGGCAGCTTTCTCTTAAAATTGAAATCCAAATGCATTTGCAATTAGGTAGTTTTATTCCCTTTCTGACTTCAACAATTAAAAATGGAAACAGGCATTTCATTGATATGATTTAGAATTTTAATCCTACAGTACCAAGGCATCAGTTTGCTACGAAAACAAATCTTATTATGCAAAACGTGAGTGTTAACTGCCAGGAAATAACCAATTTTACATCACAGCTGTTGAATATTTCCTTTAAAAATATAGAAAAACCCCTTCCATTATTACACATCTGTAAAGATGTTCTATGTCCTTTCATTAAAATAGTTCAGTAGGCAATGAAAAATATATTTTTGGATATTATTGGACAGATTCTGAGCCTAGTTAGAGTGCTGACTGTATAGGTGTACAATTAAATACAACATAATCATCATATCCTGTTATTCTTGCTCAAAGAAAAGGAAGAATAAAAGCTGTCCAGTCATTTGCTCTCAAGATTTCTATAATTTCCCATAAAATATTCCATCCTAGCCACTTACTAGTCCAATTAACTACAGGTGCACTAGCTTGTAGATGGAATAAACAATTGCTCTGCAGCTTAGAGACAATTAAGAAATGGGGCTTCAGATCTTAAGAAAAACACACAAATACATTTTATGCACATAGCTTGTGCCTGAGAAAATGTGTATATATTACAATAAGGTGTTGAAGTAGGAGAATCTGCATCCACAATGTGTGGATCCAGATTGGGCCAAGTCACCTGAATACTCAGCAAACTTTGAAGTTTACCCTCTCTTGGACTCCCAGGAGAAGAACACAAGCCTTAAAAGCAGACAGACTTTCTAGTGTCTTGTAAAGAGCTGAAAGGATCTTGTTTTCACAAACATTCAAAACCTTGATAAAAAAGAGTGCACATGCTCATTCATAGAATTAATTGCACATTATTAATGCTTCAGAAAACACCTACTGGAGAAATACCCAGTAGAAATAATGATTTTGATTTTTAACTGTTAATATTTTTTCCACAAGACTCTATTTTCTTCATATTCACACGCCTAATTACCACAGTGAATCAAATTCAACATCAATTTACATCCTGCACTAATCTCCTGAATTAAACAGACAAGTTCCAAACCTGTTGTTACTGAACATGGCCAGCAGAGTTCCACAGATGTGTTGTACCCAGGACAGATACTACCATCAGTCTATTAATAGCTCCTGCAAGACACATTGATGCAACATTAAGTCACTACAAATAGCCAGATAAAAGTAACTGTTTGACCCAAATGTCCTTTGTGAGTTAAGTTTTGGATAGAAGCATTTCCTCACATTCTGTCTGTGATTGCTTGAAATAAATAGATTTTTTTACAGTTTGTGTATGCATACAGAAAATCAATTAAACAGAAGCCAAATAGAAATAAAATCTACATGCTGTTTCAAACACCAGTTTTGATTTCACCAACAATGAACAGGTGTCATGAGAGAGTCTAAAGGTAGCAGTCACATTGATAAAACATGATACACACAGACAGACTCATCTGTTATTCAGTGAAAAGTATCATCCCTTAGCAGCTGAACAAGGCTTTGAGCTTGCAAGTCCACCCCAAAACTAAAGCAAAAGTCACTGTAACGCCTAGAAACATCCTGAAAAGCAAAGAGAATTACAATTTCAAGAGGGAACAAGAGAGGATGATGAGAACTGGAAGAAAAGAGCTTTGGATAAATTGTTCCACAGGGTTCCTATCTGACTGCACAGTTTGGAGCTGCTCTGTGGTAGAATTTTTATAGATTTTTTTAGACTGTTTCATTCACTGCAGAAGGGTGCAAGTGTATTTTCAATGTGAAGTTACAGTGAAAATTCATGTGCGGTGCAACTTCAGCACATTGGAGTCCAGGCACTATGATTGTCACCATATTTCATTTTAGTGAGCCTGATCGAATGTGACAGAACTCAATCTGATATTTCCAGAAATACCTTCAGGACCTCACAAGTCATCTCAAATCAGGTTGTCTACTTAATATGATTAAAGTTAGCCGTGAAACAAATGGCCACTTTAATCATGCCTGGGTTGATGTTTCATAAAGCTTTCCTCTACTATTTGGCATCTCTTTCTTCAGATATTTTTTACTATCTTTGCCACAACCAGAAGTATATGTTACATTATGTGGGCTAACCTATGTAATTAAAAGAATTAAAAATTAGTGAAAACAGAAGAGATGATTTCCTGAAACCTGTCCTACAGAATTAGAAGCTATTATTGACTTATACACTCCTTACACATTGGGCAAGTAACTCAAAGGAATTTTTTAAAGTGATCACCAAATGTGTGTTCTTCTGCGTGACAGGAATAATTGAAATCAATGGGGACAGGAATCCTAAAGTGCCACTATATTACTAGTGCTATTATACAGAACAGATAGTTAGAAAAAACAAGACAGTACTGTCAAGCCATGTTCCTAGAACTAGTAGATTCTTTTGATTCTTGTTTCTGTATGTCTCCATTTTGCATCTGTAAACTGACTAATGGTTCTTTATCTTCCAAAAGTTTGGTTAGAACTAATTACTATGAATATCATCACTGTAATAGCAAAGAATGCTGTGGAAAGCTCAGGAGGCAATCGAGGTTCAAATAAAAAGTTTTAGCAATGTGAAGCAAATAAGCGTGCCTATTGAACAGGAAGAAATTAAAATTTCTTCTTAGCTGAGTGTAAAGTAACTGTAATTGAGAGTCAGCTGTTAAGAGGACAAAGTCCCAGGAGGTGGAAAGATAGTGCAAAACCACCTTGTGAGGATAAAAGGACATACCTTTGGAATGTAAGGATTACTGACTGCAGGCTTTCGGCTTTTCCTTTCAAAGGCAAACTTTTAAAAATCAAGTGAAAACTGAAGGAAGTACACGCCAAGTGTCATTTTACATAACAAGAAAACACCACACACAAAACCACTTTGCCTTTTTAGAGATGGGACTTCCAGTTGTGTCTTTTTCAAGCTAGGTTTTTTCCATGTTTTCTACATGTGTATTTCTACAAAATACTGCCTACTGACCAAAACTGACACTTAGATGCAGTTTCTACTTATTCTTGAAAACTTGCCAGAAAAACTGAAGCCAGACAAAAATCTACTTCAAAATATTGCCAGTAGGATTTGGTGTTAGGCAACTAAATATTTTTTCATGCATTATTTCAATACCTTTAAGTAACTTTTGCATCAACTTGCTGAAAAAAAATAACTGCTATAGAAACTCTTATGTGACAGTGAAGTCAAGATGGGACAATCTAGAATCCTAGTACTATATCTAGCAGAAAACCAGAAATCTTGTCTCCCCTCTGCCCCATAGACTTTGCTCATCTCCCTGCTTCCTTCCCTCAGCTTTTCCATCTGGCTGCATGATCCTGACTCCTCCTTCCTAGCAGCTCTGGCACTTATTATTTGATGCCCCATCAAGGCCATCCAACTATTGGCAACACACAATTCCTCATCAGAAGTGATCCTGAATTACAGAGACATAGATAAGCACTTCAACTGATATAAAGTAAGCATTAGAAAATCCCATTGAAGCAGGGAGAGAGGAAGCTGCCATGGGGCACAGGAGGAGAACATCTCTTGTGAGAGTGAACTGCTATGTCAGGTCCTGCTTCTGGTATTACTCCTGCTCCCACTGGTATTAAAGAGCAGGGCGGGTGATTCTACCAATATCTCCTACTGTTAGGCCAATCCCCATCATTTTTTCTGCACAGGTGAAATTCATATGTGTATAGAAATGTAATTATTTTATTATTAATTGTGCTAATAATTCAAATCAAAAGAAAGAAAACCTAAAACTAAGCTCCAAGAGAAATAAAACATTATGAACAGCATTTGGCTTCTGTTTTCTGTGTCACTTTTTTTTTTTTCCATGCAAGTTCACATCAAAACTCCTGTTTCTTGTAAAGGATTGTGGCTTTGTTTGTACAAGAAACTGAGCTACAGTCTTTACTAAAAAACAGATCAAAATCCTCCCACATTTTAGGATAATCCATTTCTTCATCACCTGCAGCAGAGGACCCAGTAGGAAGGCAGGGGAACTGCAAGTCCTTTGAAATCAGTATTAACCGTGTTGCTCATCCAAATAAAAAATGCTCTCTCTACAATATCATAGAAACAGATATTTTGCTTTTTTTCTATCTGAATTTCTAGAAATCATTCTGTTTTGTATTAAGATTACATCCAACTTCCATTAGCCTACACATCTTCCAGAAAGTATCATGTTTTTATATTACATTTGTATATATATATCTATATTTGCATACAAAAATTCAATTTTACACATCTATTTTTCTTTCTTTACACATACACACAGAAATCTAATTCAAAAAATTCTTAAGACTATTCCTAAAATGTAGACACTTATTTAGGACAGGAAATAATAAGCTGCATTGCTTACAAAGGCTCCTATGACACAACAGACAACAGTTTCATTAAATCTTGCCTCCAGTGACTAAACAATCTGCAGACAAGTTTAGTCATTTCATAGCTCTTGACTTTGGAGCTGTGAGCAGAGCTTCCCAGTCATGCAGAGCCAGATGGGGTTTTTAACCAAATGCAGTGTGAAAATGGATGTTGCAAAACATTACCGAATGAATCAGCAAATTCTAATGTTACACTAGCACAGACTGAATGGCAAAACAGGCAGCATAAATAAATAAATGTGTTGCTATTTACATGATCAGTGGGAGAAAGCATAGAAAAATAATTTAGCTTAGTATAATGATTTTGAAAGCCACAGCAAATTGCACATTGCAATTAGTACTGGCCTTAAATTCTTAGGGTTTTCCCCTCATTGCTAATAAAAACTGCTGCTATTATTTTTGTGGGGGACGCTTGGGGTAATTAATACATCTTAAATATACCAAAATAAGTATATATCATTTAGATAATGTTCTTTTCTTTTGTTTTTTTTTTGTTTTTAAATCAAGAAAACTAGGTATAGACAAGAAAAAAATTCTAACATCATTTAATTTGCTTGGTGCCTTCTTTGCCTCATGTTTCTCATGGTCTTTCACATTTTTTCTCAGCAGCAGATATGAGACAAAACACATATGTTGTTCAATAACCAAATAAGATTTGTTTCAGTCACTAAAGCTCCTGAATGAGTGAGTCAACACATGGAATAAAAAACAAATGCCAAATGGCATTAAAAGGCACCAAAGAAAACGCCATCTGCACCTGAAGCAGCTGGTGCACTCACCACACTACATCACTCAAACACTACTGGAAAAAAGCCACTTGAAATGATCATGTCCCAGACAGATGTAAGCACAAGGGACTGAATGGAGCTGGATCATCAGTGTACCAAGGAGACTTCTGAATATTATTCAGTAATCTTTTCTTGGTTATTCAATGCGATACATCAAAGCCACAGGGTGTGGTGGGTAAAACAACAACAACTAGTCATTGTGGAAGTCTATTCACAAATTCTTTAAGAGGAAGGTCTCAGTGTCAGTGCTAGTGTTTGCATAACAGCACAAGGCATAAGAATATGGGGCTGTGGAAACTGCCTCAGTGAAGTGACTGTGATAAACAGCAGAACATGGACAGCGGACTAAATGTCCAATAGAGCAAAGAGGAAAATAATTATAAACAACAAATACTTAGGGTTAGATGAAAATCACATCATTAAGCTCAGCAGTTTCAGAACCCCACAATATGATTTTTTTTTCAGAATTATATTTCTGGGTAATTAAAGATTCAAATAATTTAAATTATCTCAAACACCACTGTTGCTAATTTGTTATTACTTTGTTTGTGAAAATTATTTAAATCAAATTCTCTCCATATGACACTGATAGGAGGGAGTAGGTTAGGTGCTCCTCATTGTAAAGCTTTTTCTTTTCTGCTTGGCAGCTTGGAATCAGCAGTGGTTTATATTTAGTACTTATTGCAAATATGATTATGCTTTATTTTTGCCAGATTTTTATTTTTTTACTTGTTTTATCTTTTATTCTTCAACCACAAAAAAAAGGCTATTTCTACTAAAAATATTAACTTCTCTAAAAGAAAATGCTTTTCTTCAAACATTTTGTGTTGGAAATAAAATTAAATTATCTTTTATTATTAATAAAACAAGTCTAAAAAGGTACATATCAAAATATGAGGAGGAAAAATACTAAAAGAAGACAAAGTTTTTATTCTCTCTTGACGATAGTACATTATGAAGGTAGTCACTAAGAGTTGTAAATGATGACTTGCTGGATCAACTCTGCTAAGTATTGCTAACTTCTTTTACCTGGAAATCTATTTCATTAAAACTGCTGTATTTCTTAAAACCTGTAACTATTATTTACTGAAGTATTATAGATTTCATTAGTATCTCATAATAATTACACATAAAGAAATTTATTATTACAATAAAAGTCCAAGTCACATCATATTTCCATACCTAAAACAAGGTTATTTACAACAAATAGGAAATACTGAAGACATGGTGATTCCATATTGATATTTTTTTAAATATCTCAACCTTAAGTAATAGGTAAAACATTATTTCACACATTTGATGTTTGTGCATAAACTCAGAACTCTTACGGTTGATAAGAATTTCTTGTGACTATACATGTCTTCCAGCTTAAGAACTCACAGTACTTTAATTAAATTTTTCTAGAGCCCTTCAAGGCAAAGTATTATTACTTCAGCCTTCACTGATGGCATGGAAAATACATACACATCAATGGGGCACCTAAAATAATTCATACATACAAACTCACTCTTCCAGCTGGAGTCTCTTGGCTGGACCAGAGTTGATTCAACTGGATGCAGGCCCATTCACTCCATAAGAAGGGCAGTGATTAACTCTACCAAAGTGTTTGGCCATCTTAGTCTATAACAATGACATTAGGACATTCATTAAAATATGTGAGCAGGATAAATCTCCCATTCAGGCACCAAATTTGGCTGGCTGTTTTGTGGAACTTCCTAATTGGCCATACTTGTGATTTTATTAACAATTTGTTTAGAAGTGAATGTAAGCTGACACATCCAATTTGTACACAGATGAAAGCTGATCTGGATACAGATCTACTGCAAAAGTACTGCAAAATACAGTACCTCATTTGTTTTGAGCTATTTTTCTGATTCTATTTTTACTCACTGTGATTTACCACCAGTATCCTCTGGACGATAGTTAAGGAAACAGATGCTGGGAATCTCTGTCCCTTCAGTTCCTGAGAGGAGAGGTCTGACTCACACTTGTTCCTAGTCTCTCCTTTGTACTCACACATGCAAAGGGTGGTTGTGTGAAACTTAAATTACTGCTTAATTTCCAGTTTCTCGTTGCCAGTTTCCTCAAAGTTTCCACTTACGTATTTTACAGCTTCACCAATTTCATTTGAACAGCATTTTATTACACATTTCCCTTTCCAAAACCTAAACTGCATGTTCCCAGGATAAAGTTAAATTCTTTTATTTTGAAGTGTTCTATTTATTTGGGATTTTCCAATGAAACTGGATAGAAAGAAAACGTACAAATCTGAGACAAAGTTGAAATTAATTTTTAACAGATGTTTTTGTCTGAATTTTTCCTCCACCAGTTTGAACAAATGCATATATAGAACATATATAGACCTACTAAACAGAATTAAATGCAGCCCATTCCTGTTTATGAGGCAATCATGGAACTTTCCATTGTCTGTGTGCAGATATGAAAAGGCTTGCTGGCTTTCACTGATAGACTGCAGTGTTCAGCAGGGTGCAGGAAGAACTAGATTGAAGGTATGGGCAAGACAGCAGCAATGTCCCCCCTGGCTGAGAAAAGGGACATTTTATAACATCAAATGCAATTTTATTATTTTGGATTTTTATTTTTATTATTTTGAAAATGTTCTAAACACATCTTATAGCAATGAAAGAGTTAATGACACACTTGGTTTCATTCATAGAAAAGTTTTATTTGACTAGAATTAAAATCATAGAACAGTTCAGAGAAGAGGTCCAGTGTCATTTAGCAATAAGTTACCCTGGCTGAGTTTCTAGGAGAAATAGTCACAATATAATTAATCTGGTGGAACAGCTGAATACACAGACTGCAATTAATTTTGCTCTGAATATTAAATTTCTACAGTATTTGAAAAGAAATTGTATCGGTCAATAGATTTTTGAATTATGTAGGTTGTGGGCAATAAAGCAAATCATTGTTACTATTGTAAAACTTGTTTAAATCAACTGAATTATTATGGTCAATCCACATACTTAATAAATCTGCACTAGTATTCATTTATAGGAAAAAAAACCCCAGATTCACGTTTCAACTTCTAACTAAAGAGGCAAGAAAAGTTTTAAATAAACCATCAGACCACTCTCAATAAACTTAACAAATGGAGAGCGTTTACTGTTTCCTTGTTCAGCATGTTAAAAGCATATGAGAACAGTGCATAACTAATATCCATATATCAGAAACTCTCTTCTTGATTATGCAGAGATATAGGCAGTATCTCTTTAACGGTTTCTTTCAGGAAATATTTCTCCAATAAGAGCAGGACATTTAAGCAGATGGTCACTGCACAAGAAACAGTTGAACAGTGGCACCCAGAGGTGAAAAGTGTACTGCTCCTAAAGAGATTCCATTTATTGTAACCTGTTTCTCATATTTTCCTTCTGTCGTTCCCATATTTTCTTTACCAAGTAACAAATGCCAAAAAAGAAATGCTGCAATTTGGATGAACATCCTCCAGAGTTTAAAAAAAAAAAAAGCTTCTGCTTTGTAGCAACTATCATAGTTGGGAACACATTTTAGAAACACATTTTTCCTACATATTTTCTCTAACAAAGAATGGGATAAAAATAACCATGGAAAAAACCATATTGTTAGATGCATCTCCTTAGATGGAATTCTGAAGCCATAAGGTCTTGTACTCTCCCTAAATTGACTAGCTGAAATTATTGTGCAGGATTATAACAGGAACCCAAGCATAAAGATTGCTGGATTTTAGAAAAAAATCTTGGGATCATAGTAAAAATACAGTAATAGCTGACACAAGCTGTCCAAACTATCTCAGATGCCTTGACTTCAGATATTTAGTAAAAACTACTGTATCATTTTCATAAAAGCACCAGGCTGAGAGCAACACCCCTCAGTGAAAACCTCCCTGCACTCCTTTGCCAAAATCTAGCTCTAGATAAATTAATATATTCATGATAAACATGCCAGCTATTTATTTAATGAAAATTTAAAATAAATATAAAGCTGCCCAGTATCAGTCCTAGGAAGGCCCAATAAAATGAGCCCATTGATTTCTAATTAGAAAGGCCATACTTCAGCAATTTGCAATCTATGCCTGCACCTTTCAGTTAGAGCAGGACTCTGTACCTAGGCTGAGCTTCAGCGAACCACATCCACACTCTCTAAGGGTCCTCAAAACAACAACTTAACAGACCATAATAGGCAAGTATCTGCTCAAATAAGACGACAGGAAGTGCACAAAATGTTTCTGATTATATTCCCTAGTAGCAAGACCTTTTGTCTGCTTTTCTCTTCATGACAGTTGTTAAAAGTATTGTTATTGTTATCATCATCGTTATAACCATCATTATTTATTATCATGTAAGGAGCAGCTGTAATGTGGTGGGCAAAATGTGAAATTTACCGTTCTGTCTGTGCATTTCCAGTTCAGACATAAGGAAGGACTTTTCACAAGCTGCAGACAGAGGCAAATGTTCCTAAAATTATATCTATAACCACTGAGTTTGGGATTGTAGTTAGACTCCAATCCATACAAAACCCAACTGAATTTAACTTATAGATGTGGACATTTCTCCACATCTGCGTTTCAAGCAGGATTTTAAACAATTATTTGAAAGAAAATTATGGCTATGTTGCAAATTTATATCCTTCCTCTCCCCATCAGTCCTTCATTTGCCTATCTCTTTATCCGGATCTCAACTATTGGTAGGAAATGGTAGCTGCAAAGGCTGCAAGGCAGGCTCGCTGCCATGGAGCTACGTGCGGGATTGAAGAGGCAGCAGACGGCTCTCCGTACAGCGAACCCGTAATGATGGCCAGTAAAGGATCATATAATAGGAATAGTAGGGAGTGACGCTAAGTTTACGGCATGTTTTATCCCAGCTGAGCGCCCCTCGGCAATCCCGGCGCAGCCTCAGCTCCCGCCCTGCAGCCCGGCGGGGCGGGGCGGCGCCCCCTGGCGGCCGTGGCGCGCAGGGAAGGGCCGCGCCCCGGCCCGGTGCTCGGAGGGAGCGGGATCCCGCCGGGAACCGCGCCGGGGCGGCAGCCACGGCACCGACACGGGGCACCGACCCCAGGCACCGACACGGGGCACCGACACGGGGCACCGACCCCAGGCACCGAGCCGGGGCACCGACCCCAGGCACCGACCCCAGGCACCGAGCCGAGGCACGGATCGCTGCTTGCGATAAGGCCTAAATAAAGGCACCGTTCGAATTCCTCCTAAGTATCAGCACTAGATCAGCTCAACGCTAACGCTTCGTAGAGAATGAACTGTATTTATTTTTCTGTGTTACATTCGTTTTTGCCTCAGGCGTCCAGGAAATGTTTTAGTGATCCTAATTACAATCATGTTTGGCTGTTTCTTTTGATCAATTTATGGTATTCTCATAGATACAGGCAAGGATTTGGCTACATCGGTTTTAGATTTTTGGTCCAAGTTCGCAGAAAACGTCATCTGAGAAGAGATCTATTCCCTCTGAAACAAATGTCACTTAAACGCATGGCTAGAAATGTAAAACTTAATAACAATTTTTACAGCACAGTTTCTCTTCCAAGATTATGCTGTAAAGAAGGTGTAAAAATAAATAACACTTACTAGCAGCCAATAAATAAAGGAAACATTTTAATTCCATAAAAATACATTGAAAGAGGAGAAACTTTTTTGGAGCAGCAAAATAGAAAATCAGTATGTACTTCCTTCCAAAAGTACAGAATTTTCTGTGTTCTATAGAAATACATGTGTGATATACGGCTAGGGGGGAAAAAGCAACACACAACAAAATAAAACAAGAAGAGCAAAATAAATCAAAACATCAGTTTACTCCTACTGATAACAGACAGAAACATTGAAACAGAAGTGAATATTCTTGTTTCAACATCTGCATGAAGGTAAGTACAGTGCAAGAGATGGAGAGGAGGATTCACTGTTCTTTTTAGACACCCCTTTACAATAGATTGTTTTTTAAAAAACTGTCAAAGAAAATGACATTGCTTTAACCATTCCTGCCGTACCTGCAGCACCCAGGCTGACATTCTCACTCATCCTGCTCCCCAGATCCCACAGTTGTATCACTGAAAAGACCCGCTCCTATTTCACTGCATGTGTTATGCTCTCAGCCCAAACACACATTTTTCTGTTTTGTAAACACTGCAGCTTATTCTGCTTGGCTGAGGTGATCCAAGAAGAAAACAGATCTATAGTTTTGCATTAGGGGGTTAAACATGAAAAATTACTCGTGCAAATTTTTCTTTCATAATCTTATCTGCTGCTTATGTGTGCAGCAGGAAGAAAATGTTCTCACTCTCTTTCACATAGACCCCAAAGGATTTACCCACAGAGCCAGTGAGCAGCCCAAACTTCTGCTCTTGTCAATGAAAGACAGAAAGCATGGGCTGCACAGATCAAACATGGTACAGATTTTCATCATTTCTGGCAAACTACACTGCCAAACAATCTAATCAATGGTCTATTTATCTAATCTAATTTCCCACCACTCTGGGGGCATATATAGGAGCTTCCTTGAAGTACAGTTCTAGAGTAAGCTATCCAGCTTGGCACAGCACTTGGCAAATCTCCCCCTAAGCATTACAGATTATATGCCCCTTAAAATACTGAATCAAATATGCCTGTGAATGTCATTACTCCTACTGTTGGCCAGTACCTTGTTTAAAAGTTAAAGGAAGACATTTAGTTTTCCATTAAAAACTAAATATTTTTTCTGAGAAAACAGTTGATAAAACGGAACTCCACAAGAAGTTCACCCAGACAAAATATCTCACATTGTGTATGCAGGGCACAGAACAGACCTGGCCGTGCCCAGCACATGTGAAGACAACATTTCCATTTCTAACTTCAGTGTCTCTATGATTACAAGGTTATAGAACACTTAAAAAAATTTATTTGACATAGTTAAACTATAGCAGCATCATATGCCCTAATTAAATGCTATGTTTGGATATATATGAGTTTTATAGTAAGTAAGACAATTTTACATGTTTTGTTACTATTTACAAAAACATATTAAGCAAACATCATTACATAAACCCTACAATTGTAATTTGAATCTACATTGGTAGATTCTTAGACTATGCATTATGTAAATTCATATTATTTAGTAAAATTAAATTCATATTACTTAGTAAAATTAAATGAGAGAAGTCAGTGTGCTGACCATCTGATTTTAACTAACCAATACACTTATCAAAATGACAGTATTATTTTCATTGCTGCCTGAATGTAAAAGTAACTTCTGTTTGATATATTATAATGTTTATATTAATCCTTTTAGACATTTGCTGCCTTTTACCCCATAGGTGATCTCTGCAAAGTGTGTTGAGTGATTTATTAAGGTCTGACCCAGCAAAGTGCAGAGAAGGCTCACATCTCAATGACTTCAGGAACGAGCTTCTCCATGAACCTTCTAGGATCAAGCTCTGAGGATTTGGCAATTCTTTTGGGCTGTGGTTTTGTTCAGATTCTTCTGTGCTAATTTGCTTTATCATGTTTTCGTTTTGTACTGAGGTCAATTAACAGCTCTATCCAAACCCCTCTTTCTGAGCAAAATTTTCAGTTAAGTCAGTGTGAGTTCCAGTAGTAAAGGAATGCAGGCATGAGTAAAAAATTTGTCACAACTAAATGTTACATGGCAAAGTTTACTTAAGGATTTTATGCTACACAGATTTCACAACCTAGACCTGAAAAAATACAGCTATCATAGTTAATAGTTAATAAAGAAAATATAGCCAAAATATTTCCACTATAATGAGTCGTTTGCACACTAAAACTAATATTCACCAATCCTATCTGCATTTCTTTCTTGAAAATTTTCCTCTACTACAAAGCAACATGTAAATAAATCAATGGAGAAATATTGGAAAATTTAAATCAATAGTAGTTATTTTACTAATAAAAAGAAAACCCATTGTTCTAATTTCTCTTGTACTGTTTGTCCTTATAGTCCAGAATTTTCTCTTTTTTCCTTGATATTTTCAAACCTGTCTGTTAAGTAAAAGTGGTCACGAAAGTCCAAAAGGCATTTGAAAAGATCCAAAAGATTTATCTGCTTATGACTGATTGATTAATTAAAATACTAATTTTTTAAAAAATATATACTGTGTTTTAGAACACAATGTAAGAGCACTCAGTATTATAACAGGTAGCCTAATTTGAACACTAGTAAAAAGACAGCACAGCATTCTTAAATTCTGGAAAAAAAAATGTGTTGTTCTTTCAGTTGTGTCTTTGCTAACAATTTGGAAGCATCCATTGTACTACTACCACAGTGTTATTGAGCTAGTTTTATTAAGGCAAATTTATAGCAATGTTAGAAATTAATACCACTCTTATTTCCTCCACTGCCTGGCTTTATTGAATGCCATGGGGCATATTAATCAGTAAAGCCAAGTAGTGCATGAAATAAAAGTATAAATTAACCTGTAACATGAATGTAAAAGGAGGCTTAATAAAATAGAAATAAATAACACTTAATGATAATCAACCCCGCCTGGCTTAACCAAGCACAGAGTGCAATAATGCTATCACCAAAAAAAGTATTTAAACAAAGTTTAAATCACGATGCAAACAACATCATTTAAAAAGTAATACTTTTTTCACTGTATTGTTTAAACAAAACACATAAGATTGTATAAAGACCCCCACCTTTCTACCCTGACACCTCTTCATGTAAAATTCCTGCCAACTTTGGGAGCAGGCCTAAGATACAATGCCCATGAATGGGAGAACAATTTCTGCGCATTTTTGCATTTAGATGTAACTGAAAAAGAAGACTTTGCATACACCCAAAATGTATCTCCAAATATCAGCTGTGACCAGAACAGTCTTTTCTGGTCAAGCCTATTTCACACAGGTGAACTGCACACAATGTGTATAGTGATTTATTAAGGGCTTGACCTTGCAAGTGTGTGAAGTCATTTTAACCTGTACTTAAATTTATGCTGTGGTTTTTCTAAAGGCAGCAGGCTCTGAAGTATAACTGAAGGAGGTTTTTAAGGGAAAGTATCTTCTTTCCAGGGTACAAAAAAACTCAGCACAAATAATTACTCTCAGTACACAAAATGATCTGTGCAAATCTTTGTAAAATCAAAGATAATTCTGTAATCATAAAACAGCTGACAGCTTAGCTTTCCCCCACAGTTACTGAACTTCCAGCACACAGACATTTGCCCACATTCTCATCTATAATGACCACATATATGAAAATATAGGCATTTGCAGAAACAATAGGGAAAAATGGCCAAAATCTGTCAGTACCATAAAACACCAGTGTGTCTGCTCCCTCTGCTGGCTCTGCTGCAAAGCTAACTGTGGAACACCTGCTGTGATCGCTCTGCTACGACAACGCACACAAAGGTGAAACAACTCTGCTGGAAATACCCAGCAACACAGAGACAGGTAAGCTGAGAAATTCTGCAGGAGTGACAGCACACATCGCAATATCGACATGATAATAAAGAAAGGTTGTTGCAAATACAAAGTGCATGCTACATTGCCGTTCATCACATCCCAACTGTGACATCATTATGAAGAGGTACTAATATCAAATATAGCCAATATTTAACAGATACAGTGACCTACACTTGAGACACTGTTTGGGTGGTGGAACCAGTCTTAATTTAATTATTTTACATATTCAAATTGAACAAAACAGAGCTGCAGACTGGTTACATCCAGGAGTATCCAGTCTCTAACAGAAATGGTTAAGGATCATATTTTGCAGAAAATGTAATGACACTGAACAGGAGGCAAGCTTAACATTTAGTCCAAGTGAGGTCCCCATACTCTCGGATGATGTTTGCTAGGAGTTCTGGCAGCTAATGAGTTGAACCATCTGTAGCAGTTTCCTGACAGATGTGGCCAAGTCCCATACCAGGCACTCCATCTTCCCGCACAGAGCTCTGTGGAGGGCTCCACTGCCAGCATTCCAAGGCAAGGCAGAAACGGCGCCCCAGGTACTCAAACGGGGGAGCTCTTTGGAAATAATAGAGCACCTGGTTAGTTGGTGCTTTTGTGGGGCTTTTGTTTGGGGTTTGCGTGGTTTTGTCTGTTTGTGGTTTTTATTGCCAAAGGGCTTTTTGAAACACATTCCTCTTGGTTTCAAAATTATTGTGATGCTTTTTTCCCATTTCATCAGCCATGGTAGCACATTCTGCTCCAACTCCAACACAACATCAGTGGATTTAAAGGAATTATTTGACAGCTCAATTTAGACAGGGTTTCTTTTAAAGTTTGGGTTTGTTTTTTGTTTTTTTTAATTAGGCTTCATGCTTAAACTCTGGATTTTTCCAAGTCCACTGAACTTAATGTATCATACAGATTTTTAAATACTAAAGTTTCAGAGACTTTTATGAGATGCCCAAGGGTATCTACTGTAGAATCCACTAAATGTATATTATTTCAGTGCTGTATTAACAAGACATGTTCTAGACTAATAAAGAATGCAAACTGCTAAATTTATATCTTATATCCAGTAATAGTGTGAAAAATAAACTTTAAAATAACCATAAAATTGTGTTTAAAATAATCTTTTGGTATAATTTTTGTCTTCCCTATAAATTATTAGTTTAGGACAAGAAATACATTTGGTGTCTAATACCATGATAGCTAGACTGTCAATCCAAATGAATGTATCAACATAATAAATATTGGTCCTTATGTTTATGTCACAGAACTCCACATGATTCTGTTTGGAAGCCAAATACCTTGGCAATTTAATATCAGTGCTGACATCACTTTAGATATTATTTTGAATAAACAGGTTTTTTTAAAATTAGAGTGGAGTTACAATAAAATAAAAATGGTGGTTTTGTTATTCACTGATACTATGTTTATAGACACTTGTTTAATTTAAAGCATAAAAAGAGAAAAATTAGCCTGTAGAATGCCATTTGTTGATCTCAAATTCAAAGTGTGTACCTAATCTGTGACTGGGCAACACACAATATGTTCTTATAAAATCTAAAACCTTATTTCTTGAATCTGAAGTTATGTAAATGTTAAAAGACTATCAATTTGCAGACTAAATTGAACAATTAAAGTAATTAGTTAGGCAACAGCATTAAACACATATTATAAAACCCACAGTTAAGAAATCGATGAAAATTCATATTTGCATTTTAATATCTTAAGGGATATAGGTTTTTTCCCACTGAAATAATCCCTGTAGTATTAAATTAAAGCAACTGTGTTGCAACAGCACAGGAGAAAAAGGAGGAAGTACACACGTGTCACAAAGAAAGGGGACCAGAAGGAAATGTATGATGAAACCATGACAGTATATTTCAAGTTAATATTTTAGGCATCTCTTTTAAATAAATTGCTTCTGTGTCTAACTGGGTTGATTCCATCTCATGCAAAAATCATTCTGTTTTCTTCATTCCCTTGGATTATAAACATCCCTGTATTTTTCCACCAGTGTAGTCACATGCATTAAAGTGGAAGGAAGGCTGTGGCAACTCTGCATGCTGCTGGCAGCTGTCACTAACATGAGATCTATCTTCACAAATATTATTACAAGTGTGTTCATCTCAGGTGTCCTTATTCACAAGAGCTGACCTTCATGGCTATGTCTGACATTTAAAAAGAAAAGTTCTGCTTTACAACCTTCTGTGTGCCTTGAGGTATAAATTACTTGAAGAGTATTAGTAATAATAATTGATTTTAACAGTAAGTAATAGAGTTATAAACAGCTCCTACTATTTAATGAAAGAAATGCTTCATCATCGGCTTTTATTTATTAGTATTCAAGAGCCTTCCACAACCTCACCGAGATTGGTTATTGCTTAATTAAACTGGAAAAGATGACCTGTCAATGACTCCTTGTTAGAAAGAAAAATAAGTTATTCTTTAGATTTCTTTACAAATGTTGTTAAGGGTTGCTTATTTTTCTTTTCTCTTGTGAGCTTATATGAACAGACAGCGCATAATGAATAATGAATTGTTTAAAATTTCCTCTCATGTTAATAAAATACAGGACTTTTTTTTTCATCTTAGTAGGGTATATCAGCTAAATAAATAGAATCAATTAAGACTTTTGCCCTGTGTCGGCCACACTAAAGCTCTCCTTAATTTCCACAAGTGAATCAATTGCAGAAACCTTCTAACCATCTTTCTGCTGCTCACAACTAAAGTCTACTGCATTTTTTAAGAAATTCAGATCTCCAGCAAAGTAAAAGAGCACCTACAGGTTCATAATGCATAAAAAGTGATATTCACATGTGAAAAACTAAGAATTAAAAGGCTTCACTGGCAAATGCTCTGATGAATGATATAATTACTCCATCAATAATGGCAGGAAGGTTTCAAATAAACAGTACCCAACTAAATCCAACTATACAATTATAGCAGTGGCTCATTTTATTTTACATTTTTTGGTCACAAGGTACTGATAACTGACAAATAAAACTTAATGTCACGTTATCATGATGCAAATAAAAATATACCATACACTTAGATAAATGTTACACTTGAGACACTGTCTATCATCTCTCACCACTAGCTGGCACCATAGCTTTAAAAATGTAGTGATGTATCTGGTTTATATCTTACTAATTAACAAGCCAGCTACCCAATTTTTAACAGAAAACAATTACTCAAAGCAAACAAGAAATATTTGGGGCTATAAACTAAAATGAGTCTGAAAACAATATTCTCAATGATGACTGGTACGATACATCCTGCAAAGGGAAATGGATAATAGTTAACAGACTCAGGGGGTGTTTTTATTACATGAAAATAAACGGTACTGTGCACAAATGGGAGAGTCTGATATTTTTGCTGCTGGCTGGGAGACCGTAGGGGTCAATATCTTGGGTTATGAAGAGGATGAACCCCAATAAACTTCCTCCCTTACCGGGCTTTTCATCCCAAATTAACTCAGAGGCCACTTCAGGTTCACTCCCAAAGAAGCAGCTTTATTGCACCAGGTAATAAATTTCACAGAGTCTATCTCCTTCACTGGCTTCCCTTTTCTCATTAGAGCCTGCTGCTTTCATTGTCTGCTGGCTGGATACAGATGCCCTGAGAGGCAGAGCCCTGGTTTCCATTCTCTGACTGCAGTGGTTCTGACATTGCAATCGACTTCACTGCCACGTTCTGCTCCAATTCTTTCAGACCAGCTGCTGCGGGCTGACCTGACACATGCACTGCAACATGAACTCGCACATCCTGGCCCACACAAAGGTCAAAGCAGGGACTACAAGCCAGTCATTAACCACTCAGCCTCAGAAAAAGCCAAAATTATTTCAGGCAACTGTTCCAAACTGTCTATGAAATTTACATTTATTTACAGATTGGACAAAGAAACCGATAAATGGTCACCTAATACCAATAACAGAGCATTGATAAATTACAAACATATAATTTCTATGGCAAATCTCTCAGCTGTGGTCTGAATAGAATAAATACTTCCATAATGTAAGAAAATCTTTCCTAAAAAGACAATAAAGCTTTCTCTACTATGGAACAGGTTCTGGGCAGCTGTTAATCAAATCAAAAGTCACTGTGAAAGTTAGGATGCACTGGCAAGTGCATCAGTATCAGTAATGGCAGTCACCTGAAGAGAACCCTGCTATTCGGGCCTTGGCACCATTAAACAGGATAGGTCATAAAGTTACATGTATTCATTTTACAATCCTCCATAGGACCAGAGAGAATGGAATGTACATTTTGAAGAAGAGTGCAATACATGTTACAAATCCTGCAGTCGGTTCAGTAAAATAGCTAGCTGATAGGTCTTTCCCAACAACAACCACAAAAAAACTATCACACATTACCTTATATTGTTAACTATGTAGGAAAAGAAGTATTCTAATTCTTACTCTAAAAATCTCTCCTCCTGTGTAATTCCATAATGACATTTTTGTCCTACCTAACAGAGAAATGCAGAACTTTGTCTACACCTTCATTATGATCTACAGTGGTCAGATTGTGCCCTGAGCATACTGCAGCAGCACTGCCAGGCCAGTCTGCAGCCTGCTGTAAGCACTGCACCTCCATGCAGCTGAGACAGGCAAGAGGCAGCTCCCACCCCAGCGCCGAGCAGAGTGCAATACAGACTGCACTTGTGTTTCCAGGGTAATCACTGACGTCATGGCACTGCTGCTGTCTGAAGTGACACAATCAGTTCTAGCAGATTCACTTGGTAGAATATGCATGGATGGATTTGGGTTAATAAATACAATTATAACATACATTCAAACCGGAATGGCACAAATACTTATCTACCAAATGAAAAATAATCAAAGAAAAGACTGAAAAGAATCCACCTATAACAAATTCTTTCTAAATGGCATTTTAAATCTCTTCAAGTAGTTTCATATTTGCTAGTGAATTTCATTCTTCACTGATAGAGATACTTTTTGTTTTGCAAAGACTTACTTCAAAACTAATTTTATCTTGGAAGACAAAAGAATATCATCTCATATTTCTGCCTTGGCAAGTAACACTTGCAAAGTTCCTTCTGTAGCCAAACGTTTTGAGTCTTTGTATTGTGTAACAAAAACTGTCAATAAACAACAAATTAGTTCCCCCTATTCTTTTACAAAGTCATTGAAGTTGACACCTTTTCGCCATATATGCTCCACAGGATAAACACTGCCAACATCAACTAATCACAATGTTAAGAATGTGAGGGGTTTGCCATTTTCCAAAGTTATTTGGAGTTCATTTTGGTAGCCTTGCAAATAGTCCACAGGGCAGCCCCTTGTAACTGAGTCAATTCCACAGAATTCAGGCCAGGAGGCAATGGGGACGGAGGATCATAAATTGGAGAAAACCTCATCGTAGTGAATGCAGCAGCAGAGAAGCCTGTAACGGCTGCAGTATAATAAAGAAGTGTTAGAGTTAATCCACTGCTATCTGTCTTTATTTTGCTAACCCAGCTGAGTGGACACCACAGCATTGAGACTACATTAATCAAAATTTGGAATGACCTGCTTTTCATTGCAAACTGCAGTTATCTTTCTCTACTGATTGGCCTTGACCTGTCAGCTGCATTTGGTACTGCTGACCCTGGGGGTTCTCTCCAAGAGCCTGGAGTACTACGAAAGGTTGTCTGACTCTGTTCTTGCTCAGTTTAATTCATATTCTACTCAACATGCCCATTTTATTTCCAGTAGAAATTGTTCATTTAATTGCATTGTAAGTTTTATGGGGTATGCCCCAGGCTGCATTCTTTATGCCAAGCTTCTGAGTATTTATATGTGGAATGGTGGGGGGCAGGGGGAATGACTCACTCACAAAGCTAGACCAGGCTTCATATTAGCAGTAATTCTCACTGCTTTAAATTCTCTACAAAGCTGTTTGGGGAAGAAAACAAAATGTATATGTCATCACCTGAGGTTGCTTTGATAAATGCATTGTTTTTAACTGAATACTTTCAAGACAGGGTCATCCTCCTTTTAGGAATTTAGCAAGCTTTCTTAAATGGTAGCTTATATTATTCTGGTAAGAGACCTATCTTACAACTTTGTATCTAACCAACCCCAAAGGTCATTGCATGACAGTCTTAGTACTACAAACCCAAAGAGTTCCTACTCAAGAATTCGTTATTTTTTCAAATAATACTATTTTAGTGATGTCAAATGTATTTAATACCTTCCCTTGCAAAAGGGGTTCAGGTTTGATATCCCCAATCCTGATTTTTCCCACAGAAATAAAGAAATGGTGTAGTATTGCATATATCTACCTTCCTTGGGGTGTTTGCCAAAACACAAGACTTTAAATCTGATCCTGCTTAATCTATTCAATTACTTAATCTATGTATTAAGAAATGGTTTCAAATATTATGCCATACAAAACCCTCCACTGTTATTAGTAAAAGGGAAATTGCACTCTTACAAATAACATTAAAATTGCCACTCCTCTTGGACACTGCCAAAATGAAGAGAAATATTATATGACTTAGCAATGTAATATCAACCTAACCACATATGGCAAATAAATTTTTTGTTCATCTTGAATAAAAAGATTACTTCAACAAATAGGATTGAATTTATACTTCAAAATGTTTTAATTTGCCATAGAAAAGATATACTAATCAGTAGCATAATTATTATGAAATTGAAAAATTTAGATCCATAATTCAGGAATAATCTGGACACTGGTAATCTAATAATTTTTTAAAAGAATGATTCTTCTCTCCCAAGGACCAACTACAAGGGAATGTTGTGCAATTATAATCCTTACTTATTAATATTTAATTAAATTTACTTTGTATTATATCAGCCATCTTATTTTAAAACAAAAATAGACACTGAAAAAAATATAAATTATAAACATAAAAATAAAATTATCATTAATTTAAATTTTTACAAGATATTTTTTCAGAATATGATTGCAATAAAAATGGAAGATAATCAAAAATAGAAAAACAAAAGGAAGATAAAAAAATAGCAATGGTGCAGTCCACCCATGAGTAAAAGCAAGTAAAAGACAATGTCTATCAAGAGATCAGAAAACAAACCTGGAAACAACACACCTCCAGATGGTGAAAAAATGCAGCTTGGAATTCAAATTTTGTGAACCTGGACATATCACTAGAAAAGTAAATGAAACCCTTGGTGGACATCTTTTAGCCTATAAATATAAATAGATCTGAGCAAACTCTAGATGGACTCTTCTGTTTATTCTGCTATTCTTTGATCTAATATTTTACTAATTCTAACTGAATTAATATCAATAAATACAATCACAAAGAACTCCATAGTCTGAAATTCACCAAGCACTTATGGAGAAAGACAAAGTGGTTTATGTGTTTCCATAACTTGCCCCAATTATATTCATCAAGACCCTTCTTTCTGGTATCATTTTCCTCTGCTATATATTGTTTTTAAAAACAGCAGAAGAATAAAGAAACAAAGTAACATATTCCTTGTGATTATCTAGGAGCCAATGACTTTCTTCCTTGCCATGCCTTACCTTGACTTTCTTTCCCTGAACAAATACTGTTGAGCAGTAATTGCTAGATCAGTATTGCCAAAATAATAAAACAAACTGCATTAATAATATTGAGCTTAACTACAATTGTAGCTAATATATTACAAAAAAGGAAAAAAGTACACACTTTCCACTTTTGATGAATGTCACAAATTACTCATAACAACATGTGGCACCAGAATAGAAATGAGCCAACAGCTGCAGAGATTTAAGTCATTTGCACAATGCCTGTTGTCTGGTACCTCCCCTGCTGGAAGTTACCATCTTCAGAAAAGAGTGAGGAGAGGGGAGAGTGGGCCTACACTTCAGCTGCTCCCACTCACAACTGAATAAGTTAAATCATGGAGTGTAGGATTCAATTACAATAGAAGGCATAACCAATCTGCCAGTAGTAAAAACAAACAAACAAACCTTCAGAAAACAAAACAAACAACCAAAAACCACCCCCACACCCAAAAGTATTCAAACTCAGCACTATGAAAGCAGCATTTTGCCAGATTTTATTAGAAACATAGATTCCAGCCAGCAGAAGTAGCAATAAGCCATTATATATTAGTTGAATTTTTCAAAATACTCCTAATTCTGTGTGTACACTGTGTGTATTTATAATCCAATTCCTCCCAGAATGTTAAAACACAGGTGGTTCTCTTCCTAAGTCATCCCACCTAGACTGTGAACTTACAAGGCTGCAGTCCTACAGCATTATGTAGCAAATTTCCCATGCAGTCCTCAGTGGGAGCAGGAACATTCACAGAGCTGTCAGAAGAGAAGCTGTTACCAGGAGGCTCTCAGGAAGGTTTGAGACAGTTTTGGCAAGTCTGAGGAGACCTTCAGCTCTGGTGGGTGTCATTCAGTAGTAAATAACTGGGTTCTGGCACACTAATACAATTTCTGTAAGGCAGGCAACCCAGCAGCATGGCCCCTGCTATGAGGAACTGAGGGTTTCTCAGAGGTTATCAGGCTGAGATAATATTTAGCAGCAAATAGTGGGGACAAGCATGTCCCAAAAGAGACTCTATTTTATACCAAAATATATTCTTTCTCTTCAATACCTTCCACAGAGAAGTAATTCAACAACAACTGTTTTGGTCCAGTAATCATCTTTCATTAGAGAAAAGAAGCTTGCTACTGCATGTATGTGTAGAAGTCTTTCTAGAACAGACTAAAGTTTATAATTTATTTTTACTGAAATACCACTAAAATAAAACCCTAATAATGAGATGAAACTTGCAAAGACATTTTTCAGCTTACATACTACCAATTCTCTCAGCATCCTAAGAATAAAATGCATGTAAATCACTTGGAAACATACCAACTTGGGACCTCAGATACTGACTTCACAGGGGAAAAGAACAAACAAACAAAAAAAAAAAGGAGTTGGGTTAAAAAATCAGGACTGTAGGCAGATTTTAAAATCAATATTGACAAATTTAATCCAAAGGTCAAACAAGGCAAGTCTGCCTCTTGCCATTAAAGAGAACTAAACAGAAAAAGGAAGAGCTTTAGGCTCATAGCTGATGTTTCAATAGTGCTGCAATCATGTATAATTTAATACTCTATGACTGCCTAATAATACTCTTCTTTGTGTTCCTATCACAAGTTTTGCAAGAATGGTCAAGATTTGTGGTTTCCAGCAGTCAGCCTGGAATATTGCGTTCCTGCTCGAGGCCTAACAGAGTAGTCCTAATTTTCCACTGGGATGTGCTGTATAATTGCATCAGTCTGCTTTCTGAAACTATTGCAAGGGTGTGAATGGAAAAAAATAGGCAAGACAGAGGCTTTGTTTGGGACCAGAATGCAGAATAGAAATAAAAATAACTAATTAATTTAATCCCATAGCTAACTTCACAAGGTGGAAGAAAAAACAATAGGTACTGGAGGGTAAGCTGAGGGAATAAAAAAGCAATTAATTCTTGTTCAGATATAATGACAATTTTAACTTACGGAAATAGCAAGCTGTGTGTTTTCTATATTTACATGTTATAAGCACCTTTATTTTTAAATAAAATCCTGTATACTGATGGATGTAAAAGTTGGAGAAGTTCTGTGGCACAACACTACAGCTGGTGTTCCAAATAGTAGAGCTCTTTAGGTTGACTAAACTTAAAAAGAAACTCTGATGTCACAGAGTACCAGATGATGCTTCTTTGAGGTGGCTGCACTGAAGTGAAGCAAACAGACCCATTTACCTGCATGTTTTTACTAATAAACCTTGGAAATGGCACCCAGAAAGAAAACAGAAATGGAAAATATCAGCAAATTGCTCGTGTCTCCTCAGATTGCAGGCCTCATCCTCAGCCAGAATAAAGTACAGACATCAGACAAGAATCTGATTTCACAATTCTAAAACCTTTTTCCAGTCTTTTGTACACATTGCAGACAGTTCTAGACGGTTTATTACATTCCTTGAGAACCACAGAATCAAACTACATTTTAACTATATCTGGTAGCAAATATTAATACCAAGTCCTCTGACACCTGGATAAGGTGGGCTGACGAAATACATGTTAAATGCATTTGATAAAACTACAAAAATGCTATGGCTGCAAACATTAAAAATGTACTAGTTTTTAGATTACATTTCAGTGAGTGACAAGTTTCTGGGGAAACTGCACAAAAAATATTTTTCTGTCATTTTTCCAAAAGCAAATTATGAACACCTAAAATCTGAATTGTGTTTCCACCTATACAAAGTAACTTGTTTGAAAGTTAAATGTTAATACATTCTTCTGAATTAGATAGTTGTCCTTATGTTAGGATTCTCTTGCATAATCCATCTGCTTACATTATCATCCTCTTATTAACACACGGAAAATGATTAATAATATGGCCAATGAATTCCAACCATGTTTGTCCTGAAGGCAGAAATGTAATCAGGTTATATATTGCCATAAATTATTCCACTATTCAGCACTTTCAAATTGTGCTTATTGCTCGTGACCTGCAATATTTAGTAAACAAGCATGTATAGCCACTTCCCTGGTAAATATGACAGCATTACAGGCATTACAGGGCCTTTTTTAAACTAACAACACAATTTTCCATGGAATATATCAGCTCGTACACTTGAGGTCTCTGAATGTACAAATGACTTACTACCAGCTGCAGTTTCCTCACCTTTGGCTATATTCTCTCAGCAGTTTCAATATATTTCTCTTAATTAAGAGATTTAATCAGCCATAATGAGTAGATTGGTTCTTGACATTTTCTGTAGCTTTATTCTACTTGCCCAACACCTACTTTGGTATTGGTCAGTACAACCATTTTAAAGGTAAGGAGAAAGAATTGTAAGATACTTGACAGAAACAATTATAATCCTTATGATATGGGTTCAAATGACAACCCCTCATATTTTAGGGCTTAATATTTTGTATTTAGCAATACCTATTTCTAACTAAATACAAAATTTCTATGTCAGGGAAAAAAAAAAAGAAAACTTGTAAGGAATTCATTACAAAGACTTCATTTTTTAAAAACAGATATACCCTAATTCCAAATTCCTAGTTCCTGCTGCAAATGCAAACATTAGCACATGTGGTAGTACCCTCTGGAATTTTAAATTTATTTTGACAGCTTTTGAAAGGCATAACCTTATTCACATGTTTCACTCTATATATAAAGAACTGTCCATATGTCTTTATATCACAGTAATCTAAAAATCTCAAGTAATTTTTATAAAAAGTATAATCTGTTTTTCAGCAGCAACAGACCAGAAAATAATTATATAAAAAAATCAATTCAATGCATTTTGAAGTATCTGACACGCAAGGGAGCGTGATACTTAAAAGTGAAGAACAATTTACAAACAGATAAAGCATACCATGTTATCAAAAAGCATGATCCCAGCAGCTTAGAGCATAGCATGGAGAGTAAGTACAGGAAAAGGATCATCTATGTAGCCGTTTTTGGTTTTTTTTAATTCTGTGTCTGACAGATGTTGGCAAACTAGCTGTTAGGGTAGCTACAGTGTGTACCAGATAAACAGTTATAACTATGTTTGACATAAATCACCGTCTGTAGAATGTGTGCAAATTCAATTTAGGAGAGGGAAAAGAAGGGGAAAAAAGAAGTGAGAGGTTTTGCTGCTTAGCAGTCAAAGAGGCATTCTGAGCCACACGAACCCAGTGCCAGATGTGGCGCTCCCGATTGGCTGAGCACTGCCCACGTGTTTGAGCCGTGCGGAAATGGAAACCCCGCCCACAGCCAGATCTGCATTGCAGTCAGGGGAAGAGCAAGATTTATTTCCCATGCTCTGCTCTCTTGCTCAGATACGTACACGAGCAGGAAATCCACCTGCAGTTTTCTCGCCTTCATAAATAAAATGTACCAAATAACACTAAATGTTTAGTTAGTTGTACAATTACTTCTAATTACTGTTTTGCAAATCGTAGTAACAAAGAATGAACACTTAAGATCAAACATAATTATATATTATTTTTTACAATTTTGATTTCAAGAATAGGAGATCTAACCTGCTACATCCTCCATTTTCTTCTTTCATCTGCATCTCAAGGGGTTTCTTCATTCCTGTGTAGACAAGCGAATGCCAATTAAAAATCATTCTAAAAATCTTGCCATTTTTTCCCACCTTTTCCCCCGCTGTGATGATTTTATTGCACAAATTTTAGAACAGCTGACTCTTCGTGCACTGGCATCTCAAATATAGCATATTAAACTCCATTTTACCTGGAGTTTTCAACTGTAAATCACATTCTTTTTTCTGCTAGCAATACATAAACTCCTTTCTACTTAATCTACATTTAAAGAAAATGTATGTTTGCTAACAAAAAAAATTCTAGCATAAACGAAGAATCTTGCTTTTAAGAAAGCCCTAAATTTACTCTAGAGCCTTTTGTAAATCAAGCAGCCCAGGCTGTTGGGCATATGATTCCTTATTTCTAGTAAGCTCCTTTAATACGATGGCATTTCAACATGTCACCTTTACACTTTGTCCACAGCATAATTTTGCCAGTAAAGAGAATTCCTCCTATCCTAAGACCTAGACAATAAATGTGGAATTCTTGGGAACAAGTTACAGAGCCAGCTCTGTTATAATGGCATCTCAGCAAGCTATTTTCCCCTCACTGCTAGTGGTTTTATTGTTTGGTTAGTCCGACTATCATCACTAATGCACACTGCTTTCTTTAATTTTTGTCAGAAGCGTTCAAGAAAATAAAATTTTGAAAATTCAGATAAAACATAGACATAGGAGGTTATGGAATAAAATAGAATGTAATAGGTTGAGATTTAATTAACATACAAAGAAGAGCAGAACAAAAAGAGAAAAGATGTGTGTAGGAAACTATTCCTATTTATAGCAATCCAAAATGCAGGATTATTTTCCATATTACAAATCTGGTACAAATATAACATATTGTAAAAAATAAACATTTTAAATAGAGATACAATTTGTAGAAAAAAGCAATTGTGTCACCCTGAATGAACCCGAAATATACAAAGGGAAATATACAAAGTTGTCTAGTATTTCTAATTGAGCTAGCTGCTAAAAATTGTTTGATCTCTCTCATTTCCTGCATTGCAGCTCTCAGACACAGCTCCTGAGGAACAGCAGTCATGGAAAATTGATCTAAGGTTTCTGACAGATGAAGTGGAATGGACACAGTCACAAGTGTTTGGTGCTATTTCCAAAATATTTGCTGGAGATTACTAAACCTGTACCAGGCTGGTATAAACGTATGTGTCTTTTCATTTCAAACTAGCTTATGGACACACTGGTGTATTACTTCAAGCTCTCCTTTATCAATTATTAAAATAGTGGAGAGCACATATTGAAGCAGCTGATGTGTCTGTATGCATTCTGTAATCTCCACGGGAAAAGGCAGACAGAAAGCTTTCTCAAACCCCTCCAAGTGAGTCCTGCAGAGACTGCCAGAGTTCTGGGGCACAAGTCTGTAGTGGAAAAGGATTTGTTGTTTCTGGAGTATGTGTGTGTATACAAGTATACTGATGTATATGTCTGTGTATATCTATTAGGAGTTATAACAATTACTGAAATAAAGCAAATGCCGTAGCATAATCATACTAAAAGTAATCAGTGTATTGGCTTTATGCATTTTTCAATTAATTAAGTAAAGGTTTTCATGCACTCTGTGCTGCATGCAAGAATTGCCAAAATGTTACCAGACCTTAGTATATTATCCTGTCTCTGTTCAGCAAAGCTCAGCAATTTAAATCAAATTCAGAGATGAAAACAATTGTTTCCAAATGAAGAAGATAGCAGAAGCTGCAGTTGCTTGCACAATTTGCAAGTGTCTCCAGTAACACTTGCCCATGTTTAAATATACCCCATTTCTACAACCCAGACAATAGAATTGAATGTTAAACAGCGTTTTGGCCTGAAGCTCACATGAATAATTTGCTGTGTAGCACTCTGGACTTATCAAAATTGCAGTCTGCATCCTTTTTAAAGTATGAAATGCAAATATGGCCAAGACAACTCCACGTTCAAAACTAGGACAGTTCTAACATGTAATTAATAATGAGTCCATTTGTTTGTGCAATCTCAGAGTTTTATAGCAAATATATTTAGTTCAGTGAATTGGCTCCATTAACATTACTATTCTGGAGACTAGAGTTCAAGATCAATTTCATATTCACATCTTAATCTTTGTGTAATACTAAAAAATACTTTGGACAGTTTTACCAACAATATTTACCTACTTTAAGATTCACTTCATGAACAAATGCCGTATAAGATTCAAACAATAAAATCTCCAACAAACCCACAACAACAACAACAAAAAAAAAAAGGACAATGAAGTGAAACTGACATTCCAACCACATAAATATATAAAAGCTAAAAGCCTTTCCCACTGTTTTTGTTTGTTTGTTTTTTTAAATAGGCACACACTGTTTTTCACTTGGCTTACAAAGAGGAGAGTACATGTTTGCAAACATTGCTAGCAAAAAGAAAAGCATGTTAGCCATCTGCATAGATGACCAACACTGCATCTGGTACATAATATGAAAGTTCATCTGATGATGAAAGTACATGAGCCAGGACAGATATGAGTGTTTCAAATGCTACGTTTTCACCTAAGGAAATGGGTGACCCAAATCAGGAAGCAATATTTTACTAGACAACCTGAAAGCACTTCACTACCAGAAAAGTGTTTGCCTGAAATCAAAATTACAATTTCATCTAAGCCCTCAAACTTGTGTATCAATTTCATCTGCAACAGTGAATCTTTGTAAAATGTGCATCTCCCTCATTTACTGGTTTGTCTTTTATTTCAGTGCAGTAAGCACAGTATTATAAGATTATTACATTCTGTACAGTTGATTACACATAGGGGAGGCTGATCATGAACTGAAACTGTTGAATTCAAATGTGATCTGCCTGTGGCTGTGCAACCAAATGAACTGCAAGACAATCAGCCCCCATGAGTAACAGTTAGATGTGAAATGAATGACAATCAAACTAATAAAGGAATTCTTCAAATGTGGTGGGGCAGCTCCTGTGTAAACTGCAAAACCTTTGAAACTAAGAGACATATTTAGCTACTGCCATTGACAGTCTCTCAGTACTATCAACTGAGAGTAACAGAGGCAAGAGGACAAATTACAGGAAGAATTTTATTTTAAATATAAAGTTAAATTGTGTGGTTTACTTTGTTGAGAAAAGGAAGATGAGAAATTCCTGGCTTTGGCCTCAGTGCAAAGAATAGCTGACGTTTTACAGGATTTTCAGTGAGTTTTTTTTCTGTGTAGACATTTACCTTCTCAAAGATACAGAAATGATGTAAAAACTTGTTTCAATCCTTGTACATGATAGCAGTGAGCATTTCTAGATCTGTTGGGAATTTATGCAGTAGGGAAATTATGTTTAGTTAATCAAACAGGTTTGGAAATTTTTGTGTGGATGATTATATACTTTTATTTAGAAACACCAGGATAAAATAAAGAAATTAAAGTAACAGTTAATACTAAATTTCCAGTGATTTGGTAAAACCTCATCAACTGTCTTACTCCTTTACATAGGATGAAGATATCTTTAAAGGAGTAAGTGCCAACTCTTGTTAAGGTTAGGTCATCATACTAAAATAGGTACTGGTACTTATGTGAGGATAACCAAGACTGAAGAAAATTTGATGTGGTGGGTTACTTTAATAGTAAATTTTTGTAACACTGCTTTTTCTGATACCATTATTCCGGTAAGGAGACATTTTAAATATATGTGCTTAACTATGCTGCATCCTATACGAAATTCTCGCAGAACACCCTTTCCCCTGAACTCTCTACGCTAGTTTATGATGACAAGCGCAATTCAAAGCTACAAGCAATGCCTCTGAATGGGGAAGTGTGTGAAACTTACTGCTTGGACTTGTTTTGGCATTTATCCGGTAACTGACTAAGCTACGCTCAGTTCTGAGGGTGAGCGCTGAACGAGCTCTGGAGAGCCAATCTTCAGCTGCCTCCTTGCAGCATCTCCAGGGTAAAACAATACACAGAGACAAATAACTTCTCTTAGAAGGCGCTGTGCACCTCAGGCACGCCCTGATACTCCTGCAGCTGTGCCCTGTAGGCAGAGCATTTCCTCCTTTCCCTCTCTCTCCTGCCAAGCAACCGACGCCGCTCTACACACCCCGGCGCGCAGCGCTCCCTCACAGGGCCCCTCGCGCTCGGGGGCGGGGCGGGGGCGGCCCCACTGAGGGGAGGCGGGGCCGCCCCGCGCGCCCGTCGCGGCTGCGCCGGCGCCGCCACCCCCACAGCGGGCGGCGGTTTGTGCGCGGGGCCGGCGGTCGGCGTGGGACCGACGAGGGCGGGAAGGCGCTGTCGCTGAACGCCGGCACGGTGATATTTTCTCTTTCCTCCCCTCCCTACCCTTCCCCGCACATTCCCTCTCCCCACCTTCCCTCGCTCCCGACTCTTTTCTGTCCTTCTGGCGGGGAAGGCGCTGCGCGGACGGGGGGGAGAGGAGCGGGGGGGGGGGGGGATGGGTGGCGGGCCCTGAGAAGAAAAGCGGTAACGGCCGCAGCGCGCGCGCCGCCCCGAGCCCGCCTTGCCGCCACGTGACCCCCCCCGCGCCCACCCCCTCCTCTCCCGCCCGGCTCCATATTGGCGCTGCGCTGGCCGAGCCCGGGCACAAAATGGAGGTAACTGCGCGCGGGGCGCGGGGCTTGCCGCCATCGGCCGAGGCGGCAGCGAGGCGGCTCCTGCCGCGCGGAGCTGGAGCGGCTTGAATTGCGCCCGAGCCCGCGGGCGGGAAAGCGCGGCGGGAAGGGGGTGGTTGGCGGCAACATGTCATGGAGCCCCTTGCAGTTGCCGCGACCGTCGCCTCGTCGTGGCGTTCCTGCCGCGCTCTAGACCCGCTTTCGCCTGCGACACGCCGCGTTTGTCCGCAATGGCGGCGCAGGCAGGAAGAGAGAGGGAGCGGGAGAGGCGGCGCTTCCGCCGCGCGGCCCCGCGGGCTGCGGCCGCCATTTCGCAGCGCTCCGGCGCGTGGGTGAGGGGCCCGGCCCTCGGCCCGGGGCAGGGCTGGGGGCGGCAGAGCCCTTCGCAGCAATCCTGGGGACACCGAAACACATGGGCGCGTGTCCGGGCTGCAGTAGGGCAAAGCGAGCGCTACATGTGCGTGTGTCATTGTTCTGCCCTCCCTGTGTTCCTTTCCCCCTTCCCTCCCTGGCCCACCCCCTTCCAGAGTAAGTTACTCGGAGTAGTACGGCAGGGGTATTCTTTAACACACTTTTACACGCTCAGTTTTCTCGAAACAGATTTTAGAAGCATTAAAATCGTTTACTGCAGTACGCTGCATTTCGCAGAGGAATGCTGCAACACGTAGCACCTCCCTAGTATCTTTTTACTCCTGCCCAGAGGGAGTTAAATCGTGCCGGGAGCCCTTGCTGCCCGGAGAGGTGGGGGAAGGAAAACTACAGAGTTCTCTTCCTTTTCTCCACTCCCCCAATTACACGTGCAGAAGACCCAGGATATTCGGTGGCATTCTGCCATGATCCTGGTGGGCAGCATGAAGCAGTCTGTACAAACCTAGTGAAATCATCCTCGCCCTACTTGGAGGGAAATCGTTATGATATTCTGCCCTTGCTTTTCTTTCCTCAAACCCTAAGGTTCTTAAGTGTTTCAGAGTATGTCAGGCAAAAATAGTGGGGTTTTATTTTTGCGTGGTATTTTTTTATCTTTGCTCCTTTCACTGAACACTGAAACCTTAGAAATTAAGATATGAGAAACCAACAGGTCACACTAGTTTCTGTTCCTGTATTAAAAACAGAAGAAAGTGGATCCCTTAACCAAAGCAGCTAAAAACAACTTTTCACGTAAGCAATTGTTTTAGCTGCTTCGGGGTTTAATAACTGAGGGGGCTGATGCGTTAAAAGCATTGGAAAGTGGTTCAGTAAAGCTTGGGAACCTATTACATTAGGTATTAAGCTCGTACCTTGGGTTTTTTTCGCAGGCACATGTTCCTGTTGGTGTTGGGAATACACTACCTACACACTTAAAACTGGGAATCAGTTTTTTCCTCCTTTACTTTTGGGTTTGGTAAAACACCCTTCTGTATGCACTTCAAGTCCACCTTCAGCTGCTTATAGAAAAGACCAGTGCATTTCCAAAGTATTCTCTGATTGGATGGGTGAACTTCCATCTTCATAATGTCTGGTTTGTCTCTGTTAGCTTCTTTTCTCCTGTAAGAGACAGAGCAGCGTTGGGAGTAATGAGACAAGTCCTGGTGACTTTTTTATTGTTATGATTTAAAGCTTTCTTTGGAGACTGCTTTAAATTCTCTAGTTAAATTGCAGTATATGTTTGCTCAATCCTAGTTTATTAACTAGCGTTTAATAGTAAAGGTATTCTGAGTATTCAGAGTTGAATAGAGTATTTTGTTGGTGATAAGAGTTTAAAAATTTGGTGCTGTCAGTCTTAACGTTCTGTAAGGCAAAATAGGAGTAGGGCTGAGCAGGGCTGTGTTCCACATGAGCTGATGGTGTGCATTTCAAGAAGACAACTCCTTTTTAACCCTTAAGGCCTTCAGAGGCCATTGGGGCAGAGACCATGCCCAGGAGCTTTATGTTGGCCAGTGTGGACCCTCGCTGGGGATAGCAACTTCAGAAAGGGATTCATACTTTCCATTACTTTGAAAAGGCATTTAAATAAGCTTATTCCTTTACTCCCTAACAATTCCTAAAGCCTTATTTTGCTGTATACCTAGTTTGTGGAAAGCCCTTGAAGTGTTAATGTTCTGTTTCATACCTCCCCAACATGACTTTAAAAACTGACAGCTCAGTTGAAGTACTTAATATCCTAATGCCTCTTAAGTCAAACTGATGTTTGATTTAAAGGATTTCAAGAGCAGCTTTAACATTGTGTAGCAGGAACTGAAGATAATACAAACACTTTGATGTTACTTAATAAAACCTTTTAAATTGTTAACGCATTAAATTGTGATACTCATGATTTCACAGTGGAGTTTAATTTAAAGCTGAATTTTAACATGAAGTTATGTTTAAGAATTTCCACTTAAAATAACAGTGTATATTGCTCATTAGTAGACTTGCCTGCCTTTTCACATGCAGGAGCAAAATTTGCAGGAAGAAAACATTAAAAAAAAAACCCCCACAACCCAAACAACCAAACCCATCACAGAAGTACACCTAATCTTGTGAATATCTATGCTTTTAAATGCAGCACATTTGTAATGTACTTAACAATATTGCATTTTGGCCACTGTAATAAAGCTTCAAGTAACATCCAAAGAAGTAATGAATATTGGCCAGAGATAAATGAATACATTAATACTAGAACCAACTGAATGATCCTAGAAAGTTCTCTAGGAAAAAGGCCAAAGGGTGCATGATTTTTTTGTTTGAATAGGTAGTTATGTGTTCATTCACTGAGCTTATAGTGTAAAAGATTTCTTATTTGTAATGGGACATAGATTACATAGCACAGGGCAGTAATCAAACATGTAATAGGGAAGCAAAAGTAATGCAGATACTGAAGGGACTCCTGAGGATCAGCAGTTCTTGATGTTGCAAGTTAGCATCAGCAAGGGCTTCTTGCACTACTCCTTGTGGAAAGTAGTTTTTAATACAGGAACTATGTAAGACATCCTTTAGTGTTGCACACTGCTGGATAGCTGACTACAAGAGGTAGTCATCAGAAAGTTCTAATAAGCAGTGTTTACAAAATGTTACACATTTTGGGGGTTAAAAATCCAGAGAAGCAGAATTTACATAGTGGATTTGGATATTGAAGTGGAATTTGCTTGCTGTATCAGTTGTACTCACAGTAGTTTTGTCAGACAGTAATAGATAAAGGTTTGCTACAGATTTTAGCATTAGTTTGTATAGTGAGCTTGGCTGGGATAGCAGATGTTTCTTTTGCATCTTTTTTCAATTGTTAGCTCAGTAGCCTGAGGCTTTTTGTCCCACCCTTTTAAATACTTCTGAGATTTTTTTCTGCTTCAACCCGTTTCTTCCTGCAAAGCTACACCTGTGCATTGCAGCAGAGAGGGCCCTGTGTCACAGGAACTGGGGTAAGTACTGACTTATCCAACCTGTTTTCTAGGTTTCCTAGATCTAAAAGAAAGGCCGAGTTAGTACCCTTCCAAAATGGCTGCTATTAAGGAAGAGAGAGAAGTGGAAGACTACAAGAGGAAAGGAAGACGATCCTCACAGGTGAGAGGATGGGTTTTTTTATTCAAAATAAAGTAGTTTTAAGGGGAAAAGATAAAAAACCCAAGTTAACCATTTCTATCTGATATAGTAGTATGGTTTTTTTTCTACCTTCTTCATCCCCGTATTAGTGGAGTAACTTTAAATTGCAGTTTATTACATACAGTTTTAAGGGGTGGGTGTTAAGCATAATGGGGAAATTTTGCTTGTCTAGCTTTCTGTTATAAAAGAATTTATTAAATATATGTTTCTGATTAAAGCAAGGTGGAATTATTAAATTTATGTATCCTCCGAGTATCAGCAGGAACTTGATTACTTCTACCTTCAAAAGTCCTGTTTTTAGTGGGAATGAAGACAGGTTCCTATTTGCTTTTCTTTTTTTTTTTCCCTTTTTTTTTTTTTAAGTAAAAATGGTTGCCTGATAGTCACTGCAAATGAAAGCGAGCTGTACTAAGTAAAAATAACTGTTTTCTTTTGCTTCTAGCAGAAATACCGTAGACTGAATAAGGTGCGTAGTATAGAGAAGACATTGGGGCTGTTTTTGGGAGGATGGGAGCTAGTTACTTTTGGGGCAGGGTGTGGAAGTGGGAGGGGGGGAAAGTTCTTTAATACCCTTCAGAAAATAATTTTAAGGTCAGCAAAAAGGGTATTAAAAGTGCTTATATAGTTTATGGCGGAGGCATTTTATCTTCGTTGGTTTGGATTTGTTTGCTTTCTAACAATATTTTTTCAGGTTGCCTGAATATCTTAGCTAGCTCAAACCAACTTTTTTCTGGAGTGATACACACTGCAATGTGGGAGGGCCTATACACTTGAATAACGAACAAACCTTGTCCCAGTTGCATGTGTCTGGTAGTGTATGGTTATTTTGTATTGAAGTACAGTGTGTAAAGTCCTTTTGGAAGGAATGTTGAAACTCTCTCACTCATTTGGACTTTGAATTGAGTGTAACGGGGTCGATCAGCTGCATACTAAATAACCTCTTGTAGTTCACAGAAGTAGCTTGCCCTGCAACGATCTTAAAAACTTGAGTTTCTAGAGAACAGGTTTCTCAGGGAGCGTGTCTGAGGTCCCAGTGGCCTGTAAGCTTTCCCCGTTTCAGAAGGCAGGCTGGGATTGTACTGCCTGGGGATAGGCTGGTCTCAGGTTCAGCCGCAGCTGAGGGTAGCCTTGGTGGCCAGCATTTTGTGGGCACTTGCTGCTGCTCAGAGGTAGAATGCATGGGAGAGCTCCACCCGAAAACTGCCTTTAGAGAGAAATATTGCAACTCCAAAAGGCTGATCATTCAAAACCTCTGCCATAGGAAATTCCCTTGATGACAACCTCAGCATAGGAGCAGTATGTATCTGCAGTAGCTTTGTCTCAAAAGGTGTCAGGATTTCTGCAAAGAGCAGGATTTTTGCAGGAATCCCAGGGGGTTCTAGCTGCCATCTTTCACCCCCCTCCCGCCTTAGGCGAGAGGTACAGTTACAGTGCGCCGGGGTTTCGGTAGGGCCTGGAGGCCGCGGTGCGGTTCGGCGGGCGGCGAGTGCAGGGGCCCGCGGCTCCCGCAGCGCCGGCCTCGCCCTGGGCCCCGCGGGCCGGGCCCCGCCCATGGCGCCACTGCGGCGCCGGCCGCGCGCCCCGCCCTCGCCTCCATATTGGCGCGGCGGCCGCGGCTGAGCACAAAATGGAGGCGGCCGGGCCCGCGCCGCGCTCGGGATTTGGAGGGGAAGGGCGCAGTTGCTGCAGACGGAAAGTTTTGTGACGCCGCAGAGCCGTGTAATGTGTCTGGAAGCCCCTCTGACAGCTTAAGGGGAGAAACAGTGTCTTGCCGACTAAAGGCAGGCTGGACGGTCTTGCAGCTGCTCTCCCCACTCCTGCCAGAGGAGTGCTGCAAAATGGCGTGCTCTCCTGGCGTGTCAGCTGAGCAGGAGGCAGCCTGGTTTTGATAGAGCAGGGTGGAGAGATGTGCTTTGCAGGATTTTCTGTGCAGGAAAGACTGCTGTTAGAAATAACTTTAAACAGAACAACTGAGAAGGAGTCTTGTCTGAAAACCCCAGTGAGAACAAACTGCCTAAAAAAACCGATTCCCTAATTCTTTCAAGAAAATACTGCCTTCTATTTTTTGCACATAATTCCTATTACATGTGTGTGTCCTAAGGATAATTCTTATCAAATAGAATAGAGAAGCTGTAGCAGCGGGTGTTCTTCCTGCTGTATGAGAACAGCAGTTCTCATGCACAGAATAAGTAGGAAAGAGCTTCGCTTTTCCTTACCTGAAAAATTCTGTGGTTATTCTTTTTAACATAAAAGCAATCGTGAGTTGTTAGCTGGAAACTCTCATAGCCCTGAATAATATCAGAGAACTGTAAATAGTCTGTCCAGTTTAATATCCAGAACTGTAAATAGTCTGTTTCTGATTTTAAAGGAGTCTAATCTTCACAGCTTCACATTATAAATGTCTTTCAATACCTGTAGTAGAAGAGTTTTGAAATGCTTAGTGTTCCCAGCTTTAACATAACCCAACTAAAAATTGTCAGTAGATTTTAAAAACTGGAATTAGCAACAGATAACGACGCTTGACCTAAAGCAGTTTATGTGCAGTAGGTGTGTAATCCTATAAAATTGAAAGTTTCAATGTAGTGAGAAGGGAGTTTGTTTTTTTTTTTAATGCTTTTGTAGTCTGGACTACTTGGAAGACACTAGAAGCTTTACTTTGTAGTCATGGGACCATTGACTGATGGTCATCATTATATGATGATCCTGAGGTAGCAAAGCCTTAAAGAGTGAGCTGTAATAAAAAATGCTGGCTTTCTCTCTAACAAAATTCAGCAGGTGTAAGGGCAGAGATTTAATTCCCAGACAGCTTTTCATAATCTTAGTTACTGTTTGCTGGAGTACAACCTAAGTATTAGAAGCCAGCAGTTTGCTGAAGTACTGTATAATACAAAAACACTATCTCGAAGGGGCTTAAGCTTTCCTGGCCAGCCCTAGCACTTTGACAGAGGTTAAAGCACTTCAGATTTGAAGCAGAATGTCTACAGATAGAAGTCTGTGGCTGTTTTTATGTAGTTCACATCAGGATAATGCTGCATCTATTCTGGTTTAATGGACTGCAGCAGAAATAGTGAAGCCTGTTGAACATTGATGCTGCAGAACTGAAGTCAAACACAGCATAGCTGGCCAGCCCCTTGTGGATGTGTTACATGCACAGAAGTACCCACTTGCTAAATGAGATTTTAATCTGGTTGATTTTAAACAGAGAAGTCGGGTAAGACTTCCCTGCCAATGGCAGCTGTGAAAAAATTTTTTGTGAACTCCTCATCAAATGTACGGGGAAATTCCCTGTCTAGTAAAAAAGTGCAGCACTGAAACAGCAGAAACACAACTGTACTCTTAAACCCATTTCAGTCATTTAACAGAAGACTGGGATCTGCAAATTTGCACCTTTTAAAATGTGGCTGGTCATATATAGGCATTGTTACCAAGAGCTATTAAACTTGCTTGTTCTGTGATGCTTGCTAAGTTACCAATCTTAACTCCAGTAGTTGTACCCACTACTGGTCATTGATGAGTTGTTAGGCATTTTTTTGTCTGTAAGACATAGGTCCACATTGTCTCACATTTGAGAGGTATTCCCCATAACACTAAAATCCACATACATATTAACACTATCTTGCTTGCATGTGCTCCAGTAATAGAATTATCAAAGTACAGAATTTATATTTGAAGGAATTGAGTATTGATATGTTCCATAAAGATGTATAAAGATAACCTTTCAAAATGGACATCCCCGAAGAGTAGACACTCAGCCCGAACCTTTTTTCCTTGTGTACTGCGTCCTTAAATTTTTTGTAGATCTGTGTATTTATGCTTCATAAAGTGTTAGAACTTCCCTTTATCCAGCAGTGCTTCATCCCCAGTCCCTACAGTGTGAACTGCAGCTCAAAGATATCCACGGAATGAATGCACTTTTGGGTGGTGGGAAGCAACTAAATTACCTAATATATTGAAATTCCTTTACTGTTTGCATTTTAGCGCTCTTTAAGTTGTTAGTGTTTTAATTAAAATCACACCTCATTAAGTGTTTACTATTCTGCTGTCTAAACCCATTAGAAGTCATTGTTTTTATGTAAATGTATTTCACCTATTTGTAGTTATAATGTGCACAAATAATTTCTAGTAATTCACTGAAATTTTAATTCTGTAATTTGTATTCAAAATATGTTTTTGATTTTTTTTCATTTTGTAGGGCCATGAGCCAAAGGAGCCAGAGCAGTTGAGAAAGCTGTTCATTGGAGGTCTGAGCTTTGAAACAACAGATGATAGCTTGAGAGAGCACTTCGAGAAATGGGGCACACTCACCGACTGTGTGGTAAAGTCTCTGTTATTAGTTTGTGCTTTTGAAAGGGTTGGGTAGTTAAAGTAGCACAGAAGTACTGAGTGCCTCCTTGTGTGTTTGCAGGTGATGAGAGACCCACAAACAAAACGTTCCAGAGGCTTTGGCTTTGTGACTTACTCCTGTGTGGAGGAGGTGGATGCTGCCATGAGCGCTCGGCCACATAAGGTTGATGGACGCGTGGTTGAACCAAAGAGAGCAGTTTCCAGGGAGGTGAGTTAGTGTTCCAGTTAACCACATGTCCTGATCTTTACCTACTACTTAAAGCACTGAATTTCATTTTTGGCATTGCAGGATTCTGTAAAGCCTGGGGCACACCTCACCGTAAAGAAAATATTTGTTGGTGGAATTAAAGAAGATACAGAAGAATATAATCTGAGGGAGTACTTTGAAAAATATGGAAAGATTGAAACCATAGAGGTCATGGAAGACAGGCAGAGTGGAAAGAAGAGAGGCTTCGCTTTTGTTACTTTTGATGATCATGATACAGTTGATAAAATTGTTGGTATGTAAGCTCTTCAGTGACAAATGACTTGTGGGATAAAGTGTTAAGATTTCAGAAAAGCACTGTGTGGAATGAGATGATTGCATAATCAGCTGCTTTGCCTATTGTAAAGGATGGGGTTGATTTTGTGTTACTTTTCAGTGTGCATATGCCTTATAGTAACTTTCTGTGAGAGTTTTACAGCACATATTGCAATGATGTGATTTCTGACTTGCATTTTTCACTATTTTCTGCAGTTCAGAAATACCATACTATAAATGGACACAACTGTGAAGTGAAAAAAGCACTCTCAAAACAGGAGATGCAGACTGCTAGCTCTCAGAGAGGTGAGTTGTAGTTGTGCATAGCTATTCTGTGTAACAGGTTTTCAATTAATGTAATTCAAGTGAAATATTTTGTAGGTCGTGGGGGTGGCTCAGGCAACTTCATGGGCCGTGGAAACTTCGGAGGCGGTGGAGGGAATTTTGGCCGAGGAGGAAACTTTGGTGGGAGAGGTAAATGGCTGGAATATCATTACAGAATGTGATTTATGTTTTGGTTATGTTTTTATTTCCTCTGTCAGTTGGCTTAAACACTTAACATGTTTGTTCAGGAAAACATTCTCATCTGTTTTGTGTTCTAGGAGGCTATGGGGGTGGTGGTGGCGGTGGTGGGAGCAGAGGAAGCTTTGGGGGTGGTGACGGATACAATGGATTTGGTGATGGTAAGTGTATTGTTCACTTCTTTTCCCCCAATGTTAGAACCAGCTGTAAGTCTTGCCTTCACCTTGGAAGCAAAGTTTGTTTTGGTGATAATGTGATAATAACAGTAATGAAAATGAAATATCTGCATTGTAGAGCTGTGAAGAGTTAACTTTTGTTTTGTTCTCCCCAAATGATGGGTGGAAAAAATACTTGTCTGTATTTACCCTTTAAAAATATATCATAAGGTTGTGAGGGAGCTGCTTATTATTGAGAGCTAAGTGAAGATTCTTAGTTGAGATGACTAAAACTGAATAAAGCAGTAAACAACTGAGTAAACTCTTAAGACTTCTTGTGGTTCAGTGGTATCTTTTTTGTGATGTAGTTAGGATGAGTATCCAAAATGCATCTGAAGAGAAATACTGCAATTACCAAAAGGCTAAAAAATGCAGTTATCAGAATGCAAAAATGGATGAGGGAAGTAGCATGAAGTTAATTACTTAGGTCCTGATTTTATAAGCATGGGTTTATTCTTAATTAAGTAGTTTAGATAAATCATGCAACCACAATGAATATAATAAAGGAAAACTGCTGTGGGACATCTTTATTGTAAAAGTGTGTTGGTTTGCGTTTTTTTGTTAAATGCATCTTTCCTTACCAGTATTTAGCTTTGGTGTGTTAAGTTTGACTTTTCTTTTATCCAAAGGTGGCAACTATGGTGGTGGTCCTGGCTATGGCAGCAGAGGAGGTTATGGTGGTGGTGGAGGACCAGGATATGGAAACCCAGGTGGTGGATATGGAGGAGGAGGAGGAGGATATGATGGCTACAACGAAGGAGGAAATTTTGGTGGTGGTAAGATTCCAGCTTTAATTTGACAGCAGTGGTTCTTAGGTTTCATTTCATAATGCCTGAAATACGGTAATTAATAAAATAAGTTGTATGTCTAGTTTTTAATGTAGAAGGCCATGTTGCTTAAGGAAAGTTCTTTTTCATGGGGATCAGCTTTGATAAACCACAACATTGTTTTGCCAGGGATGTATTTTTCAAAAGGCTTTGGCTATAAATCTGTGTGTGGAGGCAGAGTATAGGAATTTTAATGGTTTTGAGCATTTCAAGTATGTTGTCCTTGGATACCAGTTCACAACACATAGATCACATCCTCCTTTGTGAGGACTACAAACACAATTTTTTTTAAGCTTTTTTATTTTTTGCCCCAAATTTGGGGAGTTAAGCTGCAAAAACTGCTGCATATCTTACTGTACTTTCTGATCTATGTATGCGGCATGTCCATTACAGTTCTGTCCTTTTTTTGGTGTGAATAAATTTTAATTTACATTATTGTCATTCATCCATGCAGAGTTGTACAGTAGAAGAATAATGGTGAAACTCATGGTTTTCCGATTTTGGGGGCCTTAATTTGGCCTGTTGGGTTAACATCAAATTGCCTACTCAAACATGCTTATAATAATGTGATGTGTTTCATCTCCAATAAAATGCCAATTTCTAATTGTAAAAATACTAAGGGTCTTCTGTTACCTGTGCATTTGCATAGAGATGGCATCAAAATACATGAATTTAATTTTAAATTGTTCTAAACTACTACAATTTATTTTTACGTTGGGTATTGGAATTCGGTGAGTTTTGTGTCCTAAGTGTTAAACAAACAAGGCTTTATAAATTCCTTGTTTTAGGTAATTATGGTGGAAGTGGAAACTACAATGATTTTGGCAATTACAGTGGACAACAGCAGTCTAACTATGGTCCCATGAAAGGTGGTGGCAGCTTTGGTGGCAGAAGTTCAGGCAGTCCCTATGGTGGTAAGTATAATTTTGTACAGAAAATATTGTTGAGTTAAAATCCATTGTTGTTCATGTACTTCAATATACACATTGGTTTTTTAGGTGGTTATGGATCTGGAAGTGGAAGTGGGGGCTATGGTGGTAGAAGATTCTAAAAATGCTGCCAGAAAAAAGGGTAGGTGTAATGCATATTTATAATGATGATTAATAATGTACAACTGTTCACTGAGAGTAATAATTTTCTTATCCTGTATTCAACAGGCTACAGTTCTTAGCAGGAGAGAGAGCGAGGAGTTGTCAGGAAAGCTGCAGGTTACTTTGAGACAGTCGTCCCAAATGAATTAGAGGAACTGTAAAATCTGCCACAGAAGGAACGATGATCCATAGTCAGAAAAGTTACTGCAGCTTAAACAGGAAACCCTTCTTGATCAGGACTGTCATAGCCACAGTTTGCAAAAAGTGCAGCTATTGATTCATGCAATGTAGTGTCGATTAGATGTACATTCCTGAGGTCTTTCTCTGTTGTAGCTTTGTCTTTCTTTTTTCTTTTTATTTTCCCATTACATCAGGTATATTGCCCTGTAAATTGTGGTAGTGGTACCAGGAATAAACAAATCAATGAATTTTTAACTTTTCAATATTTGTGTAGTTCAGTTTTTCCACATTTAGTACAGAGAACTCTATAACAGAACTGAAATGTAGTTTAGGGTGTTTCCTTGTTAGTTAATAGAGAAGATAAATGCATTTCTCAATTACTATTTTGTATTAATTTAAAGTTAACAATAGAAACACCTATTGATTTGCAGTCTTAAGGGGTCTAGTCTCAGTGTATATACGTAACTGTCATTGACATGAGTTACATAGGCATACAGAGGGAAAACATCTGTATGTTTCATTATAGTTTGTTTAGATGTATAACTAGGATTTGAGTTACTCAAATTAGTGTTTGTGAATCATAGAACTAAGCTTTATCTTAATGAAAACTTCAAATTACTTTTTGGTTTGTGCATATTTTTTTAATTTGTAGTTCTGTATTAGTACTAGCGCTTCAAGAAAATAAGGCATGATAAATATTTTAACAAGACCAACTTTAGACACATGAAAGCTGTCTCCCGTCTCATTTGAGATGCATAAGGGATAACTGAAGTTGTTTAAGTCTTGGGTGGAGAGAAAAAGAAATTTGCTTTTTACCTTTATATTTATTGTAATTCCCGAGAAGTTAAGGTGGGGGGAATCAAGTGCCTGTTTCCTTGGGATATACAATGATTCTGTTTCAATAAAACTATAATTTGGGGAGGGTGGCTTGGAATTTTCATCCCCTTTGTCCCCATTTCCTTCTCCCTTGCACCAGACTGCACTGTTTCAATTAAATGAGGTGTCATAGTGAGAGTAATAGGAATGTTCCTCAATAATTTAATGGCTATATACTTTCTTGCATGCACCCAAGGCAATTTTCTGGACACATGCTTCTGACTGGGAGCCAAGGGTAGCACAGGTGTAATCACTGACAGTCCCAGGTAACGTGCTCCAAAAGCCCATTCCCCATGGGCTCTTTAATAGTAGAGTCCTTGAGCTGTTTCCCAGCAGATGTGTGTGCTCAGCTGAGAGCTCAAAGATGAAACACGATCTAGTTGTATTTTACCAACCAGAAGCACTCCCATAACGTAGAGGGCTACAGTCCCCAGTTCCCACAGGTAGAATGATAGTGTGCTACAACTGGATTTGGTGCAGTGGAGTAGAAAATCAGACCAGTACATGCGGCTAGAAATTGTACTTCATTCTCACTTCTGACCTCCAAATTAAGGCACTGCAGTCTGTGCTGTCCTCATCTGATGTGAATTCTCTTGACTATTGCCAGGCCAGTGCTTGCTGTCAATTAAGACTCAGAAGAGTAGGGACCCAGTCAATAAAAGAAATACTCAGACACTTGGCAATATGTATTGGAATTACTCACACCTGTTTCACTTCTGGGTCAATGTGCAGTATAAGGTAAATGCAATTCCAGCGTAGGAATGAATCTGCAAAGATGTATGAAATGGCTTAAGGCATAATCAGTCATATTAATGAATTATAATTTTTAAGAAGTGGTAGAAAAATAAGTGTGTTGTTTGAAAAAAATTAAACATGTTATTTAAACGCTGTTATTGGAGTGTATTTAGACTGCAGTACGCTAAAACAAGGAACCAGTGTCAAGATGGTAGCCTCCAAAATGGATTTCAAAGTCTGCTTTTTCTTGTCTGTGGAGTTCTGAAAGATCTCAAAAGTTAAAGCAAGAATTGGTGGTTTAGTGAACGCTTCTGTTGTTGTACGTGTTCATTTGGGCTTGGGGTGGGGGGGAGGCTGTACTTCAATAAAGGCATTTTTTAAACAACCCATTTGGAGTTTGAAAACATGGGAAACTAAACCACAACTCACTAGGGAGTGAGACACCTGACTTCTGACTTGCTTTGTACATTACTATGCTAGAAGATGCGTAGACTTGCACCTGGGGCCTGCATCTGATTGCAGGGACAACTGGAGGATGGGGTTGATGTCCCTTCTGACAATTGATCTGGTATTTCTAAATTTTTTAGAATGTATTGACAGTGTTCTTTTTAACAGGGCCTCTTGTAGCTGTACTGTGACTACAATGTTAACTTTGAAAAATAGTGTCATAATAAACTTTATGAACAAGATCTGTATGCAACCTTTTAAGAGATGGATGTAAGTGACCGCTTTGTAGGTGGGTGGGGTAGCGTAGCTGTTGTTTGTGACGTGGAAAAGTGTAAGCCATGAGGACAGTGATCCGCCAGCTTTACAGAACCTAGGATGTACTTCTTTGATCCATACATTGCTAAGGAGACTCGTAAGACAGGACTTCAGCAGCCTATTGAGTATGGAGAAGTCAGCCTAATTAAAGAATGACAAGGCAGCAGGAGCAACAGCTTCAACTTCCAGAAAAGTGAAGGAATAAGATACTGTGCTGATAGTGAGCAGCTTTCCCAAGGCTAGTTAAATCTGCTTATCACAGCTGAAATATCGAAGAAAGTCTAGCAAGAGTTCTTCACCTTTTGGAGCCTCCTTGAGTGATAGCTACTTGAGTTGACTCAAAATCAATAGGTCTAGCATTTAGACCTGAAGGGAAGGGCAATGAGCATAGGTAAGGTTTGCCTTTAAAATTTTTCATGAATTATAAAGAGTGGTGGGAGGTTTTTTAACAAGGTAAGAGTAATTTCTTTAATTTTCAGGTTGAATGAGAAGCTGCTGCTTGACAAAATGGGGAATGTCTTGCACATCCTCTTCAAATGAAGGTTTCTGACTGGGTAAGATTTGTAGTGTATAGTAAAATGTGTTTAACCCCTGTTTCCTTCTAGGCTTTCCTTTGACAGTCTCTTTAGTATCAAGGGAAGCCATAAGTACTTAGCAGCAAATATTTCAGCATATGTCATCCAGTGTTTCCTGTTCTGGATGAGCACTTCTTGCTGGCACACTTCCTATTCAAGAATCTTCCTGGCAGATAAAAAATTGCTTCGTGTCTGAGGTCAACAAGACAAGTTGATGTTTTCAAATAATGTGTTTTGGGTACTGGTGAGTGTGCTGGGGTGGGGGAAATTGTTCTGTGCCTTCTTATGGTAAGAGGTGCTGCAGAGAAGCCCAGGAAGGCAGTGACACTGAAGTGGTTCTGCGGTTCTCGGCAGCTGTGACCTGTTGCTGCTGCTTCTTGCACCTGTTCTGGGAGAGAGCTTGGTGTTGGTGCAAGCTGGGATTTCCCTCCTAGGTAGTGGATCCTGGCTTACCAGGTGATGTTGTATTTGCCTGTACAAATCAAAGAGCTCCCTCTCAGATGCTGGGGGCTTTCAGGCAGGGTATTTGAGGCTAATGCTGTCATGATACCCAGCTGAAATCACAATGGCATTTGTACAGGCAAATGGAATGGCAATTAAAATTCATGCAGTCTTGATTTTACACAGACTGGAATGTGTATTAAGTCTTGGAACATGTATTATTTCCTTTTCTGCATCTTTGATTGTTACAGGTTCTTTTATAAAGTACTTCAGCATCTGTTTAAACTTCCCAATATATTTCTGAGCCTGTGCATTCTTAGGAAGACAATTTCTATTCTAGTGTTGGTTATACTTCAGTTGCTCTGAAAGTAGTCAAATGGAACCTGCTTATCAGAGACAGAGGCATGTTCACAAACTGTTTCAAGTACTTAGACTTTCTACCTGCTGCCTGTAGACTCCCAGAAAGTAATTCCTGACTTTGTAATACAGAGTTAACTAATTTGGAAGTAACACACAGAGACTTTCATAAAATCAGAAGCTACTTAATTGAAAATCTCATGAAAACTGCATGTACTTTAAAAAAAAACAGAGACAAGTTTGTGCTTAGCCAAGGTTGAGCCTAAGTCTGAAACTGCAGTACAATCACATTGCCTTAGTGTAATGTGCCAGCTTGTTGCTGAGGTGATGAGCTTCCTTTCTTAAGCCTAAAAGTGGGAAACGTGTGCTCTGCTTGGCAGAGTTCCCTCAGGTATCTGTGTAGCAACAGGTAATGGGGAACAGCACTGCCCCTCAGGTACAAATGCTCTTGCACCTGCAGTGCTCTTTACATTTTTTTAACAGTAGAATTTTGAAAATATACAAAATTAATTTTTAACAAAAACTTTGTAGTTTGCCTTGGTATTAGGCCTGTGTACAGAGTAAAGCTCTACCTTTCTTTAATATGAGAGGACTCCACGTTGCTGCAGACTTGTGTGCTCTGGGTGGGTCTTTTTGCACCGCATACAGAAATAGATAATCACTGTTAGAATTATTGTTACAGTTTGATTATAACACTCTTGTTAAGATTAATTGCTTAAATTCAGTTATTTATAGCCAAATCTGTTCAGAAATAACTTACCAAAATAAACACTATCTTAAGGGAGTACTAGGTCAATTGTATCTCTGTCCAAGAGGCACTTTTAACAGTTAAGAACTTAATTTCATGGCCATCTGGCTTCTGTTGAAAATAACAGCTTTAAATGGAGATGGGGATGTAAAGATGCAAAACTAACAAAGCATTGGTCCCTTAGCTACAGTTGTACAGAAGTTTACTTGATAACATAAATGATATTTCCAGGTAGAGAAGGGAGTTTCCCCAAAAACAACCCAGATTGATGGAGGTAACTATGCTATTACAAAACACCAAAATTAAACACAGCATCATAACTTTTATATCTTTTCAATACTTAAAGTTCCTAATCTTTTCAAGCATGAATTGTGTGATGTTCTGATGTGCTGTCTTTGGTTCCTTGTTTAAGACATTAACGTGGTTTTGTGTACTGTCTACACTGAGGTGGAATATTCATAAATCAGTCTGTGGTCTCCGACAAGTGTGTGTATCTTAAAATTGTGTGGAGCATGTAAGATCTTGAGTATCACTGAAATTCACATATCTGATGGATGATTCTTTTTCTGCTGTGGGTGCTACAGGTTGACATCTCTCTCTATTAGCTTTTCCTGAACTAAAGTAATCCAAGTATCTCCACAGAAGAAAAACTGGCCTTCATGTAGAAGATAATACCGCAAGATTGGAAACAGAATAAAATGGTATAACTGGCAAAGACTTCGAGAGCAATGGTGCTAGTGTGCTGACATCTTGAAACTTGTGGGTAAACAAGTTAAAATAGCATGGAAATTTAAAATTTCAGTATAGTCCATAATGGATTAAAATTTGTTAAAATAATTCAATTTTGTATCAGAATAAAGTGTGTATTGTCAAATGACTTACAATCTAAAATGCGTTGGCATCGCCTTTTTTTAGTGCTGTGAAGAACACTAAGTGGTCTAGAATTATTGCAACACATTTTCTTACAGGATCATCTTTCCAACTTGAGACTGGCAAGCCAAAACCCCTTGGTTCAGGCCAGCTTTTCAGCTTTATTCTTAATAATTTTAAAATGGGACGTTTTGATCAAGAAACAAATGGTCTCCATGTGGCAGCTTGTCAGTGTATGAGGTCAGCAGTGTGAGGCTTTTGACTTGGCAATGTCACTAGTCACTCAGATTTGGGAGCATACTCTGTACCTCAGTAATAATAGTAAAAATGAAGGTTATAATTTGCAATCTGATGTTTTCATATATATGAGTAATGAGTAACTTTTTCCTTAGTGATAGTGGGGGGTTCAATGAGAGAGCAGCATGCACTGTGGTGAGGATGTGAAGAACACTGGTTTAAACTGAATGCAAGTTTTCACAGACCAAGTTACTTTAGACTGATTCTTCACCTGATGAAATTCAAACAAGGCTGCTGCATTAACTGCAGGTTTTTTGTTGTTGTACTTTTGTTTTGGTAATGGAAGAAGTATCTTTGTATTGTTTTAGACAAATGGATGGTACAAATACAGCAGTGCCTGCAAAGGCTGTAAGAGTGCTGTTTGCCTTTGGCTTTCACATTAGTGAAATTAAGGAACAAATGGGAGTGCAGGGCAGGAGTTTACTGAGATGTCTTTTTATAGCCAATTTGTAATTAAAGGTATTTATAGTGCAGCTGTGGAGAGAATTTTCCCTGACAGACATTTGATAGCGTAGTTAATGGCAAGGGGAACCCAGGAGTGTTTTAGGTGCTCTGTGCTTTGCCATCAGCCCCTGCCTGTGTTTAAGAGTTACTGTGTATCAGTGTTGACTGTCTGGGGCCATGGCTGGGTGCGCTTCTGGATGCCTGTGCTCCAAAACTGCCATCTTCAAATTAGTCCTCTTGCTTTAAGTGGCAGCAGTGTCTTGCATTCCCCCAGTGCCCACCCATCAATGGCAAAATAAAAATCACTTCAGATCAAGCATGCCTTTTAGAACTTGAAAGGGGTGAAGATAGTTTTTAATGTTCAGATCAACATGTCTTACAAATTATACATTTTATGTATTGAAAAAATCCAAAACAATCAAGTGCAATGAGTTCTTTTGAATAGTAAACAAAACCATGCTATTTATTTACCCATTTTTTACTCTTTTATAAATCATAATTTAAACTCCACAAAGCTTTTCCATTCTCTGAGCAGAGATTCCAAACAGGGCAAGTGGATGGCTGCTAGTATGCAGTTTTCCATAAGCATCAAAGTAACAGCAGGGAGAGGTGATGCTGATTGACTGAAGTCAGAGGCACAGTAGTGTATTTCTAGGAGAATTGCTCAAAAGCCTGCAGAAATTTTAGCTCAAAAAAGGCCATAATGATGGCAATGTTCTAACAGATTTTAAATGCCTTTGGAAAAAAGATCTCATGAATTTACATAGTGTTCAAGGAGGAAAACAAAAACTGTGAGCTTAGCACAGACTTGAAACTTTGTGTTACATGGTCTTTCCAAAGGTTATTAAAACAAAGTGGAATGAAGCATTGGTAATGCTGACACTGCTGTGTGATTGATAATTATGCTACAGGAAGACTTAGCCTTGGAAAACTAGCAAGGATTTCTCTCCTTTAAGGAAATAAATGTGTATGAAGTAGAGTTTAAAAAGTTTAATGAGCTGATAAGGCAAAATCAAACACTGAGTGTCAACTTTTATACCAAATTAATATATTAAATATAAAGCAAGTATAAATGTGTAAGAAAAATGGGGAACACTATTGCATATTTATAAAAAATATAAGAAGCCATCCTGGTTGTCTTGCAAGAAATTATATTCAGAAGGCTAAAATCATTTTTTAATATATATATATATATCAAATCTATGAATATAACAATAGATAGGAGCAGTATATAAATATGGTATATTTAAATATTTACATATATATGGAAACTAGTCAAAGTGGTGCTATAAGAAGGAAATGTCTGTTATAAAATCAGATTAAAAATTTTGTATACGCCCATCTGCATTATCTGATTAATTTTCAACTTGCATTTTCCATAAACTAATCAACAACTTTAAAATTATCATTGCATAGACTTACTTGACAAATATTACTTAATTCTGCATTCCACCTCACAGTAAAAACTACCATGATAATGATACAAAACTAGTAACTCAGAGAACAGGAACCAGCTGAACTGCCCTTCAAAGTTTAGTCCCCGACTGCCTGCTCTTAGGAACAAGAAAGACATTGCCATCTCTAGTTTGCTGCAGTGAATATTCACTGGGAGAGTAAGGCTTTCCGTCTTCATCACGTAGCATGCTGAAGACCTCGAGGTACAAGGTGGTGAATTGCTTTTTCATTTGATGAAGGCTCCTGTCATGTTCTCCTTTTTCCTTAAGCAATTTTTCTTTCTCATCTTTTAGGTTACTCAAATCATGCTCCAGTTCTACTATATTTTCCAGTTTTCTTTTACGGCAATTTTGAGCAGCCACTTTGTTCTTGCCTCTCCTGCGTATATCTCGAATAAGTGTAAGCTGGGCTTCGCTGAACTGCTCCTTAGACATCATTTCACTGAAGTCCGCAACAGGCAGATTGATGATTTTTTCAACAGGAAAAGGGATCTGCAGAGCTCTGGCTCTTTGCTCATCTCTTGTGAGATGAGCATCAAGGCGGCCTGGAGGTTTATCTTTTGTGAAGGGAACTCTGGGTTGGCCAGGAGCAGGAGGGGGTTCTTTCTTTGGTGTGGCTGTACATGGCAAACTGGATGTTTGAGTGCTTGGCCCTAAGGAAGAAAACACTTGATCCTGGAGGTGCAAAGAGTACACACCAGCACTGCTCTGCAGCATGCTTCCAGGAGCACTATCTGTGTCTTCCATTTCAGAATCGCTGCAACCCAAAGTCTTATCTGCACAGGCAGATGATTCCACAGAGTGCTCCGGTGATGCTACGCTGGAGCTTGCGTTCAGTGAAATACCAGAGTCGGAATCGTTACATTCTGCTCTGGTCCCTGAGTGGGTGCCATTGAAAGCTTTACACAGTGCAAAGTCAGAAAGATCAATAGGTTCACTTAAAATCTCTGCCAGGGACTGACTGATAGTGTTCGTTGTTGCTGCATCACCGTTCACCTTTGTATCAATAAACGTGGTGTAGAAATCCTCACAGAAATCAGGGTTTGAAGGGGATGTGTCATTTAAGGAGTTCACACTCAGCTGGCTGGTGTCTTCTGGTGGCAAAATGCCCGAGAAGGGGCCCTCCATACCATCCAGGAAATCTGGACTGCAGTTAACATCTTTTTTCAGCATGGGTAACGAGCTGCAGTAACTGTAGCTGTTGTGCATCTCTGCTGGCTTGGTTTCAGGGCTTGTCACTGTGCTCACCTCAGCCAGGTTATCATTTTCAATGTTCAGGCACTAGATGGGCAATGCAAGGGAGAAGTTGAGCAACACATCTGCAATTGATAAAATCCTTTTCTACAACCCAAAAGCATTAAATAGCAATCAACATGGACATAAAGGGGTTTTATAACACTGTTGTAGTCTAAATGCAGCACCCTTGTGCTATGAAGAGGCAATGGAGGACGATGCAAGATACCAAAGCAAGAGCACAACACAACTTGTTCTGGACAAAGCATTTTAGAGTAAGAGAGCAGAGCCTCTCAGGCTCAGAGCAAGATGCTGAAGACATCCATTCCAATGTGTTAGAGAAACTGCAATTGCTAGTTGCTGCCAGGTATGAACTTCTCACAAGCACCACTGCTAGGAATGGATGAGTACAGAAATGTAAAATTCCTGAATGAGACTTAATGAGCATGTACAGCAAACAATGACTTCTAGAACTATTACTTTTAGTTCACAGTTCCTCAAAACCAAGATTCTTCTAGGATTTACTGAATGAAGGAGCTTTCAGCACAGAGCAATGTAATTCTTGGTGAAGTAAGAAGAGTGCTAACATGGAGCCAGGCAAACACAGTAGTTCAGCTGGCTAACACCAGTGTGAGCGTCAGACTGCTCCACTGCCGGGCTTTCACTGGCTACAAGAACAACTTTATAATGAGCAGGCAGTTGCCTAACTGAAGCTGAAATAAACAGGCCTGCCATCCCCCAGGAATTACTTAACTAGAGGTTGTTCAATGCTTAAGCTAAGATTTTCAATGTGAGAGCTCTATTTTTCCATTTCTCTAAACATAATTTGTAAAAGGCAGTGCCCTTATTTTAATAATCTCTTTTTTTCAAGAAAATTATTCAATTACTATTCAGAATTACTGCAATATATTACTTTGGTTTGGTTTCTTAATGTATTTTCACCATCACTGCTGCCTCTTCACAGCCAATTGCACTTGTTACTTATGTGGGCCCTTTAAGCCTAACACAGTAATCAGGTTAGAAAACTAGAAGAATATAAAAAATATAAAAAGACAAAGGGAAGAGGGAGAGTGGCAGGAAAAATTCAGCTTCTGCAAATTTTCACTTCAGTTTTTTGAAATATGATTGAGATTTATGGGCACTCCACCAAGCAATCATCTCTTGTATTAATAGCATAAAGTACAGCAGCAGCATGCTGGAAAGCATGATGACATTCTACAGTAATATATTTGAAAATAAACTTATTCAATTTTATAATCAAATATAAGGAAAACAGAAATGTAAACATAGGATAAAAATCCCTACATACTCTCTGTATTAGCAAAGTGACTCTTTTGTTCCTTGGAAATATCCAGTTCACATACATTACACAAGTTGTTCTTACTGAGTATGTATGAACAGCATTCATATAAATATACATGACTCTTCTGTGTACCTAAATATATATTCTATTATCACCTTTAAAAAAACCTTCTCCTTAGATAAAACTTGAATGCAAAAGTAATCGTATTCACACAACTGGACACTGCCAAAAAGCCCCCAACATTTACAGTAACACTTGTGAAAACAATTCCTGTTGTAGATCCATGACTCAGAACTGTCCATTTCTGAGCAGCTGCATTTTAAGGATGGTCATGCTGTATCAGAGAGACAAACACTGACTTGCTAAACATGAGGAAGTTCTGACTGACAAGTGTTTCATTAAGGTTTATCCATAAACAACTCATTTCATGCTTTCTACATGTTTTTCAATATATTCTTTTTAAAAAAAATTAAAGCTTATATTGACGTATAAACATCCTGCAGGTGTAGAAACCAAGTCATAGTCAGCATCTCTTCAGATGCTATTGTACTGCCTTCTCCAAAGTACTATAGTCCTCCAAAAAGAACATACTTTGTCTTTCAGGTACTTGTTATACTAACCTGCAACTCTGAAAGGGACAGTAATTCTTCCCAAACTTGCTCTATGTTCTGCATATTCTCTGCATCAGTGGGTTGTACTAGATCAGGGGATTCAGGTGGCCGAGTTTGATCAGAGGAAACAAAGGCTGGGTTGCTATTGACCTGAGCAGGAACCAGTGACTGAAATGCAGCTGAAGAAGCCTGAAGGGTTTAAACAAATAATTAAAACCTGAACAAAACAATGATAACTAAAAAACACATTCAAAAAAACAGATGTACATTTTCCAAAGCAAAAACCTAGTTTTTGGAGTTCTGCATCATTTCTGCAGAACAAACAGGTGTTTCTTAAGGAAAGCATTTTTTTTAATGGAGTATTATAAAAATAGGCTCAAGCCTACTCAGTGCTTTATGTCAGCTGGAGCCAGCTTGAGGAGAAAACTCAGACCACAAATTAGTCTTATGGTGAAGACAAATCTTAGTCAGAGAAGACATGAGACTGACCCTGTGGAAAAGCACCCATGAAACCACTGAACTGTGCATTTTTACCTCATGCTCATCTATAAACGGGAATGCTTCTGCCAAGAGCTGCATGCAGTCATCAAAGGACAAGGCCTCTGCTTCTGGTTTTGAAGGCTCTGTGTTCTAAATAGGAAAGTTATGGAAAAAGGTTACTGCATGTTTTAGTAACAGAAGATATTCCATTACAGCAACACATGCAAATTAATTTTAGGCAGCCACTAGCATTATGCCTTCTTGTGAATGGAAAAAGGGTTAAATGCACTCACACCACTGGAGTTTACCTGTGAGAAAGCAACGGGTGGCTCAGTATTTTCTGACTGAATGCACTGAGCTGGCTGCACAGGAATGAATTCACCTGTCTCTTCGTCTAACTCCAGCTGAGCCAGCAAGGCTTCCTCCTGCTCTTTTTGGAGCTGCTCTTGTCTTTCCTTTTCAAGTTTCTTCTGCTTCTCGAGTTCATACTCCTTCTGCCGCTGCCTAGAATCAAACACTTCACGTCTTGCCCCAAGGTCTATATCTTGCCTCCAAAGGATGTCAATCAGGTTCATGTCCTGCAACAGAAATGCTTTTTTTAAGCAAGATCCTTCCAGGCAGAACTGGTTTAGAACAACAGCAAAGCTTTAAATCTCTGTGTCAAATGGGTAGACTCATGTAACTGAAGCTTATTCTCTTAATCCTACAAAATTACCAAAATAAAACATGGCTCTATATGACCTTTCTGAAGTGTGTGATCTGGTGGCTTGCCTTCTGTGGCCCACACTGAGGCTCACAGAAACCAAGAATTTATTACAATTGGTAAGGTAATACAGGAACTAGCCAGAGGATAAATATATTCTTCTTTTTTGACTTGTCTCATAGAAAACATGAAGATACAGAATTAATTTGTCACAAAGAAAGCAATTTTTAGGAGAAAAGAGAGAAATTGAGAAGTTTGACCATGTAAATTTTTTTTCACATGTTCTTGTAAAACTGCAAAAGCTGCCTAAAAACATGATGGAGGCTTCCTGAAGTAACTATAATAGCCATGTAGAATGTATTTTGGATTAGTAATGTTCCATTCTGGTATTACTCTTAAAGATCAGCAGAACAGAGCTTCAGAGCTGCAGGAAAATCTGTTTTCAAAGACACCAAGTGACATAACATCACTAGCACTAAAGACAATTATTAAGACTATTAGTAAGAAATTGTAATTTAAATCTTAGTCTGTGCTGATGTTCTAAATGTGGCTGGTTTGGAGCAGCTGAGTATAAACAGTGGTTGCAGGGTCTCAAATACTGTTAATGAGTTGGCCCCTGGCTCATCACAGAGTCCAAATGGAATTCTGCTATTTAGGAAAGAGCAATTGCTTAATATATATTATGGCTATAATTACTTTTAATTTATTGCATCAAGGCTTTTTATTGGGGAGGGCCAAGGGGCTTAATAGATTCTTTTCTTTTAGTTTTTTACTGTTCAAATAGTCTATATTCTTAGGGCAGAAGTCTAGAGTATTTTCTTCTATGAAGAAAACACTCAAACTAACACTCTAAATGTATTAATTTGTATGCCTGTTGATACAGAATTTTAATATTTGCTAGCCACATTTCTCAGATGGGTAAATGCCAACCATTTAGCTGGTGCCTGGAAATTTTTGATTTTATTATGCTTAAAATTACCCTTCAGGGCAGCATGTGAAAATAATGTTCAGTGTTGGGCATCCTCATCAGATTAACACTGTACAAGTAATACACCAAACACTGCATTTCATTTAAACAGAACCTTCCTGATTCACTCAGCAGCTCTACACCCAAGATAGAACTTTTTGCCACCATATCAAATTAAAACATTCCCTTCCTTCTGAAGGTTATTTTCAAATAGAGAAGCAAAGTAACCTGAATGCCAGCTCATGCTGCCATTCAAAATGATCACGTCTGTGCAACAGCTATGGCAAAAAGCTTTAGGCCAAGTCCACATCTGAACAAACAATTCACTGTTCTCATTCCACATGGCATGAATGACTTCTACTAATAACTAAAAAAATGTATTTTTACTAAAATTGGGTAATTATGTAAAATATCTTTGTGTAACACAATGCAGGCACTTCCAAATCTAAAACATATTAAATTATACCTTGCTGGGAGAGACCAAACTCGACTTTAATGGCCAGCAATGAAGAAGCTGAAATTATTACAGAGGCTGCCCAAGACAATGTTTGGTCTTTCCAGATTGGCAGGGTAAAATGAACTAATTAAGTTCTGCAGTAATTGCAGATACTGCAATATGGTATAGCTTCATTAAGGGCCAGTAGTTTACCAGCTGCTCAGTGTCTCCTTCTGCAGCAGATCCAAAAGTGTTTCCTAGTCTCTGAGCATTTGCAATATGTTCTGGATAAAACTGCAGGATCTGGATTTTAGGGCTCACTTCTGAATTCATTTACAAAGCACCATTAAAAATGTGACTCAGAAGATTTTTTATGTGCATGTGTGTGTATAATGCACAAAAATATCAGAACTGGTGCTCCGTTTCAGGTTAAATAATGAAAAACAAAAGTTTTTCTTCCTGTAGCTACAGAAGGCAAAACACATTTTCCTTAAGAAGAAAATCCATGTAGCCTTAGTACAAAAACTTAAGACCCAGCTACTACCTTTTTCAGCCCTTCTAATGGCAACATTCACTATCAAAGTAAGTAGCTTTGGGTGCTGCCTCCTTTGTGGGATGAGATGTCTCCAAAGACACCAGCTGACCAAAGAAAATGCTGTGCCTGTACACCGCTTTGTGTGTGCAGCAGTCAGTTCAGGATTCTTTTTTGAATGAATATGCTTGCATACTTATCAAGACTGTCAGGATCTGAGCTGTTGTCTGACAAATATGACAGCACTGATTGGCTCCTGTCACTATTCTTCAAGTGACCATATTTAGGTCAGTGTCTTATCTCTGGCAGACAGTTGAGCTTTGCCAAACAGTGTCATGCTCTACCCAGGAGGGCACTGCTTGTCAGGAGCACTTTTAAATTTTATTTAGTTGTGCTAGTGACACTTAAAACCAAAAGGATGGGTTGTTTTGTTTTTGTTACCACCGTGTAACAGAAAAAGAGCCCTCCTATTTTCAGTTTGAAAAGTTGTGCATAAATACAGCAATATTAGTCTTAACTTTGAATAACAATTCAACTAATTACTCTTAACATAAATGGGCTATATGGAGGAAGTGTTCTTCTGGCCAATATGCTGATATGTAGTATCTAACAGCACACTGATTTAAATATTAACCTTACACTTAATGCTTATCTATAATTTCAACCAATGCTTTTAGTAATACTTCCCTTTTCAAGAAAAAATAAGTATTCTGGTCATTAGTCCAAAGCCTCAGGTTAAAGTTAAGGGAGTCAACATTGACAAGTGATTCACTGAGGAATGAATCACAACCACAAGCACGCGGTAATGGCAAAGAACTCTTAAAAAAACCCTTGCAGTCTAAAGCAAACATTTTGCAATTTTGTTCCTTTAGCCTCCCCACAGTCTTCCTCTTTATTTCCCTGCCCTGTCCAACACCAGCACACACATACACAGAGGTACCCACACAGGCAGGCATTCTACCTTAGGTTCACCACCGAAGCAATTTTCCCCTTCTACTGTGAAAGTATCTCAGAAGTAACTGTGTACTCAATGCCTGAAGTGTAAAACTAAAGCTATTAAAATGTGCCCTCCTCTCCTGTGCAAGGGCAACCCACTAGATTTAGATGCCTCAACATGATGTGCTTGTCTCAGAAAGATTCATTTGGAGAGACAAGTGAGCACAGACTGGCCTCTAAACAGGAACACGTGCACCAGGAGTCCTGTGAAAGATTCATCTGACCCAGAGCTGGCTGCTGCCCTTCAGAGCCAGGCTGACCACTTCCCTGAATATCAGACACATTTACAGCAAAGGCACAGCCTCATGTGACAGGCTCCACAAGCACCCACTTGTTCTTTCCTCCATTGTGCAATTTCTTGGATTGCATCAGAGGAAATGATGGGCTTGGCAGAGCCAAGGGGCCGCAGGAAGAGCCCAGCCTGTGCCCAGGAGGGATTGCAGCTGTGGCGCTTCCCCCTCGCCTGCAGCTCAGCTCCTTCCTCTGAGCACCAACGCCTCGGCCAAGGGCAACTGCACTATGGGATTCAACTGGTGGATTACTGTCATCCAACATTCCTAACTTTGGAGAAAATGGTATGGGTTTAGTACTTTTCCCAAGCAGACAAACAGTGATTTGATTTTGGTTGATTTTGGTTTGATTTTCTTCACAATTTTGAAGACAGAGAAACAACTTCTCTCAACAGAAGACGTTTGCTTTCCCATGATCCATGTAAGCAGGAGGTGCCTTGTACTGATGGTTTGATTTTTCTGTTCATTTAGTGATATGCTCTTCCAACCACATCAATAGCTTAGTTTGGACATATAAAGGCACTTTTAATAAGATAAACATAAATGTTAAACAATTCACATTAAGCCACCATCTGGCCCTCAATGGAAATTTTCATGTTTTAGATTTACATATCAGCATTTGCCATCTGGGCAGAGTCTGTTATACATTTTATGAGAAAATCTCTGACTACATTGTAAAGTTTGACAATTAACTCTTATTGCTCCTAAGCAAATGTTTACAGAAGGGTAAACAAAGGAAAGAGACCCTGTTTTCATGTTACTTTCATGGACTGACTTCCACGCTTTAAACAAAACGCTAATCTTTTGTTTCATCCCTGTCTGGTTTATCTGACTGGTTTTGGTGCTGTTTGGAATATGAGCCATTTACAGGTAGCCTTGCTAGAATGGAAACATCCAGCAGCCTAAGTGTAAGCAGAGAAACAATCTCGGCACCTTCAACCCATTGTAAGCTTCTCCCTGGATACAGAGCATATTGTGAGGATTGTGCATTTACTTCTCCAGTCATGCCTTTTGCACCATAAATTGAGATAACACAAGCAGAATCTCCCACCAGACAAGGATTGGTTTTCCTTTCCCATGTTGTATTAGCACCTAACACCATGAAGACAGATGATTTCCCATGCCAGCAGGAGTCAATAAAGAGCAACAGAATCAATGGCTACTGCATCCAGCAGGGAGCTCAGACCAGCACTGCACGAGGAGCAGGGAAGCATTCCTACAGCTTACCCACAGAAGCAGACACGGCAAAGTATCCCTCACTTTTATCTTATCACTTATGTTTTCCAGAAAGTGAAGGGGATGAAGAAAAAAGCACCTTACATTTCTGCTTTAATTAAAAAAAAAAAAAGTGTTGGAAGTGAAACAGGCCCAAGGACCTGAGACACTTCAAGGCATGAATGAAAAGAAGGCCATCAAGTAATAAGGCAAGTACAAGAGGAGCTTGTACTGGCAGCATCTTATCACTTAAGAAAAGTTCAGTGGAAGCAACAGCTGAAGGCTTTCACCTCACTGTTCTCTGGAGGAACTGATTTTGTTCAAGTAATTTTTAAGAATTATTAATAAATAATTTAATGTTTTCAGATAATCTCTGGCATCTGAGATAAACATAAACATAATTAAAAATAAAATAAACATAATTACTGTTTATTTTTCTAAATAGTTTTCAAGGTAAGTTTCTTAATTACAGCTTACAATTACAGAAGAAAATTCTGGACACATAAGCCTTATGTTTAAGAGAGTACAGAAAGCAGATAAAGTTAGCCCAAACCCATAACTTTTTAAAAACAATCAAGAAGAATGGGGAAAAGGGAATGACAGAAGTTACTTACACTGGTGGGCAGAGGGGTACAACAGCAATTTCAGATGTCTGAATTCAGAGTTTGGAAGTGTGACAGAACAGATAGCTGTCAAACAAAGCCACATGACAGCAACCTGACATTTGTGAATACATGAGGTCAAATCCCTGACTGCCCTGCAGAGCTGTCTGCTATCCCACCAAGACCTTCTGAGGAATCTGGAAGGAAACAAGGTGCTTGGAGGGATGGAAGGGGATGCTTTTTTCTTGTCTTTCATACCTGTGCCACCTAACACTGGTGTGACTGTACTGACACTAAACCAGTATGTTTTGACACTACACCAGCCTGCTTCTCTTTCTTTATGCCCATTTCCTCTTCCTGGTCCTAAAGTCTTTGGATACCTGAGCCACAAAACACTCTTAAAGCCCTGGCAGGCCTACTTACCTATGAAAGGACTCAAAAGGGGTTGAAAATCCCTAGCTTTAAAGAAGTGATATTGCAAGAGAATTTTCACCCCCTGTCTGTATAAATAAACCTGTTAAATGCTGTCCATGCATATTGGGACATTCTTCTGCCCCAACAGAGCCAGATAAGATCAGTTCCTGAAATGTTAAGTCTGTGTATGCAAATTTCTATTTTCTCCTAACACACATCTCATATTCCAGAATGTACCTCTCACTGTATTACAGCAAGCTATCTCACTAAATGTCTAGTTGTCAGAATCTATACTTATAAATTAGATTAGCTGAAAATTTCTTGGCTGGACTGTCCAGCATTCTTTAACTTCACTACTAAGCCTCATCTAAGGGCATTGCTCTGACAAAGACTGGGAGAAGTTCTGCCTGGCTGGAAGTACAATTCTGGATACTACTCACCCATTCTCCCAACCCTCACTCCAGAAACAACTCCTCTGAGAGGTGGATTATTTATGTATTTTACCTGAAATGTCATCTTCCAGGCATGGTATCAACAAAGGCTAAGTCTGTAAGTTATGTACAGCTGTCTGTAAGTTATGTACAGCTCTCAACATGATGGTTTTCTTGAAGGCATTCCATGGCAAGCAAGCTTTCCAAACTGCCAGGGAGAAAATATACCTTGTATATGCCTTGTAAAAAACAAGGTATATATGTTTTTTCACCCTGTGTAGTGAAAGGACAAATTTCTTTAAGCCTGAAGAACATAAAATGAGCAAGAATGTAAGTGCAATAAAAAATAGCTGTTGAAGGCTGTTTATGGTCATTAATGTACTAGCTTTATTTCAATTCCAAAACCTGCAAATCCTAAAGCTAACAGTAAAGCAAGACCAAAGCAGGCAAAGGAAAACACCTACATCAGAAACACAGCAAAGAACAGGAAAAGGAAGGACACAGAGAGCTTACTTCTTCACTCTGGCAAATCTTCTCTTATTCTGCAAAATAAGAGCATCAGTCCCCACCTCCCTGACACTCCTTAAAATACTGGGCATGTGCAAGTGCCTCCCAGCACTCCCAGCCTGGGGCACAGCAGCAGGAGCACCACTCTCCTCTCTGGCTCAGTCTCATCACCAACAGTCAGAAACACGAATCTATGTCCTTTGCCCACCACTTCTGGTCTGCTCTGAGGTGACCATTTATGGTACAACAGATCAGTGCTGCAGATCTTTCTGCAGAAGACTGGTTCAGGATCTATCTCAGACACTCCAGAAGCAGCTGTGCTTTTCTAAATTGTTTAATCAATACATATTTGAAATGGTGGTTTAAAACAGTAGTTTAGTAGGAGTTTAATATAGAGAGTTGATTTCCAGAGGCTGAATGGGGTCTAGACTGATCCCACCTCAACATACTTAAAAAATAAAAAAAATTGAAATCCCAAATCCACAGTCTCATTTGCATGGCTTACAGAAAGCAAAATCTTTAGTCTGACATTGGTATATATTTTCTTTGTCCAGTACCTGATTTTTGCAATCTGTACTGAGGACCAGATCTACCAAGCATTGCTATCTGCTCCCAATTCCCTTATTTTTGCCTTAGCCATAAAGAAAAGACAGAGTAAGGTCTAACATGGTGAACTGATTACAATGAATTTTTCTTGAATAAACTGAATTATGCCCATATTTACAAGTGCTACCATGGCTGCTCCAAACAACCTAAAAATGGCCATGGTTGTCATCCCACTTCTTCAAACTTAGTCCTAAAACTCTTGACATCCCAGAGTGCTTTCTAAAGCATTTGTATCTAAAGCAGTGAGCCATACATGTTTTCAGAGCTTTGCTGTTTAATTAAATGGGTTCTGCTTTTCCCTTTTCAGTGCTAATTCTATTTTATTAATCAAATTTTCCCTTTTCCACAGTATATTTGGCTAGTAGTGTTGCAGTCCCTTACACTCCAATTCTGAATCCCTCTTTCAGTTTAACAGAGTTATTGACTTACTATTTCTTTATCTTGCATCAGCAGCATTACAAAATTAAGTCAATAATAAGCACAAAAAAGTTAATATGTATTCAAGTTACAATCTATTACACAAGTTGCATCATGAACTTGGGAGGCTGGCAAAAATACGGGATTGTTTACCAAGAGTGGGTTAGTCTGTCTGTTTGATTTTGCTTGATACATCAACAAAATTCTGCTGTGCTGCCCCAACAAGTAAGGAGAGAGATTCTGCTGTGGCTGACTTTCTAGCTGTCTAATCACCATGTACTGCACCACATAACACCATTTTGAAAGGTATTCAAACAGCAGCCATCTCAGACAGACCAGCTCTTCCTGAAACAAAATACGGCTTTAATGCCTTTATTTGTGTTTGGAGAGGTTTTTTCCTTCCCAAGTTAAAACAGCATCATAATGAAACAGGCATTTATTGAATTTTGTCATTTATACAACAACAACAAATCCTTATATGTAAACAAATAATATGAGAAAAATATTGCTGATCTTTCAACCACAGGAATACAAAAGCCTTTGCATCCCACTTTAACACAGGTCACTGTTTTTCAAATACTGTAGGTTCAATATAGAAAATATTATCTTTAAGCTATTCTGCTATACCCAGCCAAACATGTACTCTGCAGACATTGCCACAGGATACTCACTAGTTTATACACAAGAGGATTTGTTTACAATAATGGCTCAGTCATCTGGGAAACATGATCCAGTCAAATTATAGAACATTCTTTTGTCCAATCAAACAAATCAGGAAGCAAAATGAACATAGGAACAGTAAAAGAACCTAAAAACTGCAAATAACATTATAATCTTGTGTTATAACTTATTAGCCACTATTTTGATTTCACACCTTTTGGAAAAGCAAGTTTCAAACCAAACATGAAAACTGTGTGTTTGAGGGTCCATATATTTTCCAGGACTGTATCTTTCTTGTACTACACGTTTTCACTGCATTGGCATCTCAGTTTAAAATCCCCATTTCCAGCTGTTGTTTTGCTGATGGCTGGGAAAGTCACAGGGACAGCACCAGCTGGGTCATTGCAGCTGCAGCACGGCCTGGATGTGGACACTGCACACTCTAACACCACGGGAGGCACATCTTGTCAACCTCCACTCCACTCATCTCACAAGCAACTTACTTTGTTCTTGTTGTTTGTGGACCCAACTACAGTGGCAAGCAACTGGAGTGCCTGCTGAACTAGAAAGCAATGAGGTTCACCCAGTGTCCTGGCAGCACACACCCAGCAGCCCTCTTTCAGAAACACAGACAGCTACTGTGGCTGCATCAAGGAAATTCCACACAAACACCTCATCAGCCAGGAGTACTATCTTAAGACTAAAAGCTTAAGAATAAAGTTAAATTGCAGGGACCAGTGTTTGCTCCAGATGTGCCTACATCTGCCAGTGTACACAGGTATACAGTCCCCACTGAAGTCCGTGGGGCACAGGTGTTAAATAGTGAGTCAGTCCTGCAATTAACATGCCCTTTTCACATACATAATCCATACAGACAGTGCTGGGAATTCAGTCAGTGCACAGTTCTCACTAAACAAGCAGGGTGGGAGTTTTTTTGAGTGTTCAACCTCTAATACACTTCTTATTTAGTTTCTGCAAGGGGAAAAGAAACCAAACCCAGAAAAGAGGCCAAAAATACATTGCTAGTCAACTGCTTACCACTGGGCAGTACAAAATCATAACAGATTTGAGAAAGGGATACCCAGAGGGGCACATTTTAGCTGTGCTGGCAATATTTTTCCAAAAGAGTAATTCATGGTTAAATGGCACTGTGAACTTAATTTAACACTGTGAACAGCGTTTATTAGTGACATACTTCAGTCAAGAATAATACCATTCAACCGTGCACTATTGACCAAGAAGACTCTGCCTCAATTTACACAAAGCATCACAGAAATCATTATTTAATTTGCATGAAAAGAGTTCATATAGCTTTTCCCTTTTCTCTAGCCACACCAGGATACTTGAGTTATCCTTCTATCCATAGAATGAAGCCAGGGTAGATTTTACTCATTTTCTTAAGCACTGGTAATCCACACATTTATCTGCAAAAAGCAAGCCTCCAGAAATCATCAGCCCCCACAAAGGCTTCAGCAATCTCTCTCACATGAAGGTCCTGCAAAGTTAAACAACTGAATCAGAAAGCTCAGTAAGGGCCAACAAATCAGGCATCTACATGTCAATTTATCATTTCTTTCCACAATGACAGCTTTTGCTTAAAAAAGGTAAACCCACTGAGGAAGTGAACAATAACTGGGCAGAAAACAAAAGCTCTGTCTGTGTGCTGCATTCCAACCCTCACTTTTCAATTTATAAATCCTGAAAGCAAAAGCATCTAATTCATCTTCCAAGGCATAAACCAGAGTAGGTAAATGGTTTTACAGCTCTTGCCAAAGTAATGCTCAATATTGTCAAAAGAGCAACAAAACTGCAAAACTCAACCATAAGTAACTGTCCTTCTGTCCAAATCAAGAGCCTCCACCACCCACCACTTTCCTTGGGGCTTTTTCCATGCCTGTTCCCTTGGAGTATACAGGAGAACTCATAGTCCATTTTATCAAAAACTCTCATCCCAAGCTTCATTTTGAATTTAAGATAATTCTGTGGGTCTGACCTTAGTGACAGTTTCAAAATAATCTGAAGCACTCCATTAACTGTTTTATTATTTAAGGGGCTTCCATTCTTCACTTTGCTGACAAAAATACACTTGGAGAGATCCAAGATGTCTAGAGATGTATGCACTAGCTGTCAGCTGAGCAAAGTCTCCCAAGAGTAGTCAGCACAGACTACACTCCTGAAGTGATTGATGATAAAGGATTACAAATCAAGCCAGAAAAGATTCCATGGCACTACAACATTTCACTGAGTCACAACAATTCATACTAGTTGAAGAACTAACCTGGTAACATTCTAGTTCAAATACTAAAACCAAAATAGAAAGCACAGTATCAGAAGTTATTGTGCTGTAATTCTCTGTTGCAACCTGTTACAGCTGTTACACAGCTATAAGGCACATTAATACAATGTGCATTTCCATAGCCAAATAATTAAATTTAAATAATTTGGAAGACCAGCTGTCAGAAATCATAATTTAGATTCAAATATAAGTTCTGGTTTTCATATTATGCATTTTACTAGCACCATTTTTGTTAGGGACTTACTTTTATTTTCATCCTTTGGCATCTTAAATGCTACTTGTTTCAAAAGTTTACTCAGGTTTATTTGATTTCTTTTACAAATATCAGTGGGACAATCTTGCAGAAATTCCTCAGATGATACAGATCTCAAGACACATCTACAGTAGAAACACAGCCAAGTGTGAATATAATTCTGTGTCATAAATCAGAAAACATGTCCATGCATCTCATGTCAAGTAATTCACAGTAGATTGCATCAGGGTCTACAGTACACTTGTACCAAGAACGTGACTATATTATCTGCACTGGTGCAGACACATCAGTGACTCCTCCTGTGACAGTGGTAAAGTCAAGCATTAGTGTCACAAAATGGGGTGGAATGCCCCTACTGACAGGTCTTGGATGACCTCTGCTGATACAGTCTCCGTGTTCTCCTTCCAGCCATGAAGCATCCAAAAATCTTACCCTTCTGAGCTGAGCTGCACCAGCCTTCAGAGCCACCCACTCATCCCTGTCATCCTCTCTTGTCCATTGTTGTGCTACCCAGCTGACTGTGGAACACGTCATCTGGTCACATAACTGCACGCAATCCAACTGGAAATACCCTGATTTAGAACAAAATTCATTCTTCTTACGCAAGAGCACGTAACTCAAGCAAGCAGCTCCTGAGGGCAGAAAGAAGAAATGATGAAGTGTCCCCACCCAGGTGGCTGGCTGCAGAGCAGAATTAAAACTGGCCCTCTCACACAGGGGGAGCAGGCAGCATTCCCAGGGGCAGACCTGCACCAACCACATGCTGCCTGGGAATTCTGAATGGGGATCTCCCAGTGGGGAGCCCAAGCAGCACAGGAAGCTTTCCACTCTAATTACAGAAATAAGTAGGAAGATACTCATTTTACCACAAGGTTTCAAACAAACAAAAACCCCCATAATCTTTTTATCATAGCTCTTTCCAGCAAAATGGTGGTGATGACCTGAGCAGGAAGCAAATTGGAGTCACAGCAACTTTTCACATAACTCAGCTGTTGAAAAGTCACTGCTGTAACATTTTGTAGGTATTAATTTTCAAACACAGCAAATAGACACACCCTTAATCATAAAACAAACCTCCTCTTACAGGCACATTATCAACCAAGCTCCTTCTGAGTCAATTTCCCAAGTATGCAAACTTGGTTTCGCAAGCTGTCTCCAGGAGTGGAATTTTTGTTATACTTACAAGAGACAGCATGTAAAAATCAATACAGCAAACAGCAATGAAACTTTGAAACTGCAAGACAGAAGTGGGAGCATGGAGGGAAAAGGTGATGATATCTTTACATTTCATAGCAATACAGAAGATACTTCCTTAAAAGGTTTTAAAGAGATGGTTTCAAACTGATCTTACATAACTTTGTTGCTGCAACTTCAGTCTTAAAGGAACTCTCTTTCCCTTTCTCTTCTCTTTTTTAACTAGATTGCTAATAATAATACTGCAAAAGTTAGGCTAAAAGTCTAACTGCAAGACATGTACAACGTTGAGCGGTTACAGCTCCCTCAGTACTGCAACAGCATCCACAACTAAGACATACGTTATGAAATGGTTTAGGTTTAGTTTACATTTAAAGATAGAAAACATTAATAATCATTTACATCATTTACAGTACCTTCCAAATAGCTTTGATAAACAAACACTGTTTTGTTTTCAAATTCCTTCTTCTCAGTATAAAAACTGCAGTTGATCAGGCCAAAATTACAAATCTGAACTGACATAATAAAAAACTTCAGCTGTACCTGTGGTGCATAAATTGCAGCCACATAAGTATTATTTGTAAGCTATACCCATTCTACTAGAGCTGTGCCAATTAGTACTTGTGCTAAGGTTTAGTAATATACTACTGAACAGCAATTATACTCTGCTGGTAGGACAACGCTAACTTAACTTTGAGTTATTAACACTCTGATTCTTTCCTAATAGCTTTCCAAGATCTCCAGAACAGTATGTCAAAAATCTAAGTATTTCAAAGTGAATATTAAAGTGAATATTAAGATATAAATTAAGAGGCAAATACAAAACCAATGTATTGACACGTAGTATTGAAAAATCAATGTGTCACTGAAAGAAAACAGAAAATATTTCACTAAGAATTCAAACTGGCAAAAGACAGAAAACAGAAGATCCTTCATAAGACAAATGCTCCTCTTCAAAGCAGTCAAATAATTAAACACTTCTATCTGTACTAGATGTTGCTACAGATTGCTTGGTTACCCAAATTAATATTTAATTTAAATGTATGGTGCCAAATTAATACTTAATTTAAATGTATGGTTCTGAGAGACTTTGCTTCCATTTGAAATGGCCACTGTTGGCATACCCCTGTCAAAGTAAAACTAACGAAATATTAAAACAAGATAATATAATGGGGAATATATTTTTTAATTTCCTTATTTTAAATAGTAAAGAAAAATTAAGAAATATGTATCTAGAAATCACAGATACAGAAAAATAGGTATTGCTCTGATTGTTTCACTACTGTGCTGCACAGAGCATTATCATTAAACTTTTCTAAAGTAAAAGAGTAAAGTGCCATAAGATAATTAAATTCTTGCTACTGCCAATTAATGCAGTGACATGACTGTCACTACCTTTGCTTTTCCCATAGAGAAAGCAGTTACTGGGTAGGAAAGCTAAAAGTACACAATGTCTATCTTGAATTGAAGGCATTTTCCATTATCTGTTCCAGATAAGCCTTCCACTGTTTTCAGCAGTTTTATACACCACAGACAGCATTGCTGCCTTCAGTTCTTACCGCTGGTTTAATTGTTTACCTTAATGAAACAAATATGCCATAAAAGAATTGCAGTTGAGCAACCCTGAGCAGCACTGGGGTTCACTGTATATCAGTCATCCTTGGATAACACAAATTCAAAGTCATGACTTCCAGCTCCTCCTCCATGACTTCCCATTGGTCATATTGAAAGACTTGCAGAGGTAGCAAATGAAGTGTTTTCAAAACCAATTAAATCAGTTTATTGCTGAGAAAGGACTAAGCCGACCAAGGTGTCATATTCTTTCCCCTTCACCTAAAGCGGCATTCTGTGGCACAAAGTCCAACTTTGGTATAATAAACTGGAGCAGAAAACTGAACAGACTTCAAATCCTTTCAAGTTTTCTAGGAGTGTGCTACATTAAAATAATAGGTTACTTAAGAGTTGGAATGAGATGGAGGCCAAAGCAAACTTTAACCAGGTGATTAACCCAGAGACTTTGCAGGACTTCTTGCTGGCTGCAACTCAATCAGCAGGGGATTAATATTTAATTCATGCCAATGGGTTACTGCCTGAACTTGTACTGCACTGGCTTTGGCCAAGACAATTGTTGGAAATACATTACACTTGCACAATTTGGCCTAAATTTAGTGAATGGTTTAGTAATTTTAAAGCTTATCTTTATAATTGCAAAGAGGAAAAAAATAGAAAGGAGTGCTCAAGATACAAAAATCAAACTAATTTCTTCTTCACAGCGAGTCACACACCCAGTGCTATAGGTATGGGTACATGTGGCATCATTTGCTGGCATCTTCATCTGGACTTTGCATATTTTCTCTTTCTCCCTCAAGTTCATCCTTTTCTGAGGCTGCAATTGACTCCTATCATTCTCCTTATAAAGTCTGCCGCATTCCAAAACTTTCAGTGACAAACTCCAACAGCTTTCGCCATTTTGAATTTTCTTAATTCTACTGAAGGAGCAAATACAACAAAATTTTACAACCATGTTTGAAAAATTCTAGAAAGGAATAGCATGAATTGATTTTACTCAGAACAAATACTTCACTTGGGTCCTTCCACTTCTACTGTTCCTCAATATCACCTCACAAAGCCCAGCATACTCCACAAAGGTATCTGACATTTTTTTAACAAAATAAATTCAAGATGCTCTTGCTACATTCATTTCAGTCAGGATCACAGAAGTAGCAGTACCAATCAAACAGGTATTTTTCTGCTTTGCAAATTCAAGTGGTAAAGAAAGCAAAAGTAATCAAACCAGTATTCAGGTGCATAATAGATACAATAATAATTTTCAACCATTTCCTTTTCTTTCAGGGTTATACATAACCTACAACATTCTTATTCGGGATGAGTAACATCCCTGTTTCTTCAAGTAAAAAAGAAAAAGAATAAAGTAAGAGACAGAAAGTCAAAAATTATTCTTGCCCATGAACATTAGCGGGAAGTGAACACAAACCTTTCTAACCACCCACACAGTCCTATAAAAACATCTCAACTTCTTTAAAGCACACAAGAACAGCGAGCTGCCTTCTGCTTACAATGGATGTTCTTTTTTATTCCAGTTTGGTCTCTTTCAAACATTTCCCAATAAACTTTTATAGCCAATCTCTTCTCCAACTTTGAGTGCTAAATATTAATTTCTTCAAGTCAGACAGTCAGGTTTTCTGAGGCAATGAACTTGCACTTCCCCCAGTTTCCAATACAACTCTAATTTCTTGGCATATTTTAATGACATGTGACAGAACAGGATTCATATGATGGATATTTACTACACTAATAACAATATCCAATTAGCTGCTCTCCTGAATGGATTTACAAGATCAGCTCCTGCTAGGCTATGTTCATTTCAGCCAAACATGCTACACTGCATTATATCTAACACTGGCTTCACTGGAAGATATTCTTTCCTGAGTTTGGAAGGAAAGAAAGCTCTACCAATACAGCTAAATAGCAAGGTGAGCACAGAACTAGTGGAAATGTCAAAATAAATGCATTTTTACTTAAGGAAGTGCTTGTGATACTCTCTCATGTACTTCCTCCAAACTTGTCCTACATTTTAGTAGATAACAATATATTCAGAAATATGGATTTTCATCCATTAATAGGTGTACATTAATAGGTCTATCTACATATACATTCAAGAAACTAAAAGAAACAAAACAAAACAAAAAACAACAACAAGCCAAAAAGCAAAGAATTGCTGCCAGCCCTGAGCAGGGTACCTGTTCAACTTTCCCACAAAATGTACCCTCGTGGAAATGAGAGGCTATTGGAGAATATAAACAAACCCACTCACTTGACAATTTAATGCAGCAGGTCAAGAAAAAGAAAAGTATTTGTAATTCCTCATTAAAGCCCTCTATACTAAAGAGATCATACGAATTGAGCTGGAGACTCTTCAGGACAGCTCTCTAGGTAGAAAAACCCTAACAGATACATTTGCATGCACACTCAATTATTTGTCCACTTGGCTTTGCCAATTGTTGCAATTGGTTTTACTTCCAATCTAGTGCAACCCACAGTTTCACTGTTTTGGAAAGGGAATTCTTTTTGCCTCGTTATCATGAGACTCAAAATTTTATAACTAAGTGGCTTGTTTTTACAAGGTTACAGAAAACCGTTTCAAAAACTTCACATTTACTGAAAAGTTACCAAGTCCCTGCCTTCTCAAGAGTAATTTGAAACATCCAGACCACTTGTTCCACTGCAATCTTTTTTCTTGGATGGTTTGAGGTCCATGTAGGCAACATTCCGTTTCACCTCTGTGCACCCTCCTTCCAGGCAGAAAGGTACAACAAGGGAATACTTTTTACAGGAATATTGCAGGCAATAGTTCTGCTAACTCCCCCAGAAGTACATAGCTGAAAGTGGAGGTTTTCTATTCTGGTTAAGGAGTTTGATCAATCCCTCCACACTTACCTTCACTGCTATGACTGTTGTTGCCAGGCACATAGACACTAAGAACACCCTAACCATCTGCTGGCTTGCAAAATCTGAGGGGCTAAATGCAGATTGCATCTCCCCTTGTTTATTTTGAGTGAACATTTTAGGGTACAGGGAATGCGAATTTTCCATTTAATGTATACACTTAGGACTATATATGTCAAAGATGATGATAAGTTGCTATCTAAAAAACACACTGCCTTTTCAGGCCAGGTCTGCAAGAGAAGCAATCAGCAGCTGCCGAGCTCAGATAGGAAAAGTGCAGCAGGTGGCTTAGTAAAGAGGGTTTGACAAAAGCAAATGAGTAACAAAAGCGAGGTTTCTGGAAGAGAAGTCACAGTAGATTGGGCAAGAAGGTACAGAATCATATACTCAGGAATTGGTCTGTTGAGAGTACCTCAGAAACGAGGCCAAAAGTGCCTGGATAATAGAGGCAAAACCAAATTCACACGGTGCTTACGTAGCACCAGCCAAGACAGTGATTTCTGCTGTAGTATTTGCCAACAAACCGAGGAGGCAAGGTGGAGGTCATGGCTGTGCTACCCAGGGCTAGAAAAACAGATGGCCAAGCAGTGTTACAAGCAGCCCAAGAATCTAAAGGAACTATCCAACGGACAGAAAAAGGTACATCCAATACTGCTGAAGTCATATTACCTGTAGGAAGTACCCACTTACATATCCTAAAGCATGGACAACGTTAGAAGAAACTCTACTGCATAGCATATGCATACCAACACACACTAGAAGAGAATCAGAACACTTGAGACTTAATTTTGCAGTATGAAAAGAATTAAAGCAGTTGCGGAACAAGTTTTAAGTATTACTTCTTTAAACCTAGCATTTTGTTGATAAGGATATGCTTCTATTTCAAACGCCCAAGAAAAGCACAATTATATAAATTCATAATGGAGTTCAATTATGTTTTCAGCTATTCACACCGCTCTTGTGCAACTAGTTTGTAACACAACAGTACTGAACTCCCCCAGGCTTCCAGAGAAGAGGCTCCGCAGCACAGAGTACAAACCACAAACACCTCTGAGCCTCCAGGACACTCGCCCTGGCAGAGGCCACTCCGGCTCCGCCTGCCCTGTGACCAAAGCCCCGCCGGGGGTTTCCGCAGGCGGAGGTGCCGGGGCGGCCCGGCCGGGCTCCGCGGGCTGCGTGTGCCAGGCTGGTCCGGAGCCCAAGGCGAACCCGGGACATCCCGGTTGTGCAACAGCCCAGGAGCGGGCCCGGGCCGCAGCAGCGGGAAGCGGCAGTAACTCACCCGAGTGCGAAGCGGGAGCGCTCGGGCCCGCCGGGGGCAGCGACTCGAGGCTGTACCCGGCTCGGGCAGCCCCTCCGGCACCGACGCCTCCCCAGCCGCTCCCTCGGGGGCGGCCCCGGCCCCTGGCCCTGCCCGCGCTGCCGAGGCTGCGGGCGGCGGCTGCGGGCGGCCCTCGCTGACCCCGGCCCGGCCCGGCCCCCGCGGGCAGCGCGGCCCCGCCCCTACCGTGACTCAGCACGTTCCGGGGGGCGGGCCCGCGCCACGTGCTCCGCGGGCTCGTGATGGGCGCCCCGCCCCTCGCCCTCACCGGCCGTGCCCGCCCGGGGCCGCGGCGCCGCTCTCACCTGCGCGGCGGCGGCTGCCTCTATCTCCATGGCGCGGGGCCGGGGCCGCGAGGGCCCGCACGGCGCGGCGGCTGCTGCTGGCCCGGCACCTCGCGCCGCTCCCCTCAGCGCTGTTTGGGGACGGGGCCGCGCCGGGACGGCGGCCGCCCCCGCGCTCCGCCCCGGCCCGGCCGCGCAGCCACTCAGCGCCCGCGGGACCCGCGGAGGCGGCGGCCTTCCCGGCAGGGGCGACGGCCGTGCTGGGCATCTCATCCGTGCTCACCGCTCCCGCGGCCCAGTGGCCGAGCCCTGCCTCTCCGTGCCCCTGGGCAGCTCCTGCTCCGGGTGTCCTCGGTGAGGGGAGGAGCGGCCCTGCTCCGGGCGAGGCCGGTGAGTTCGGCTATGGAGCAGGAGCACTGCCGCTAGCCCGGCGGGCTGCCCCGGGAACAGCCCCCTGTGCGCCGGCTGCCTCTGCCGGGCAGGGGATCCCGAAGGAGCCATCCAACCAGCCGAAACAGAGATAGGGAGACTCGGGGTTGGCGCGCACCAAGTATTTGGAATTGGTAGCTCCAGGCGAGGTTCCCCTCGGAGCGGCAATGGTACTCGTCCTGATACCATTTTATCAACCTCTGCCGGCTATTTAATATGCAATACACATTAAAACGACACATCACAGCCCCCAACACATCTACTTCTCGGGTAACAAAGCACGTACCAGAGCGTGCCTAAAAGTAAGGGGGGATGCTTTAGAGCAGACAGGCCACAGGCTGCCATCCTTACACGTGTCAGAGTTACCAAATTATCTTAAAGCACCTGTCTCATCTTAAAGCACCTGTCGTTATATGGTAAATTACATTACTCAGAGAGCAAACTGAACTCCCCTCACAGATGTCACACAGTTCATCAATTCAGTGCCCTGAATACCACTTTGAAAAGGGTCTGCTGCCATTGTGTGTGTAGCCTGGCTGAGAGTATATGACGGTGTGTACCTTTCACGTGATCCTTTGATCACTCCTTGAGCCCATTTCCGAGGCTACTTGCAATGACTAATTGAACCATATAGTGTGGAATTAGGACACTCACTAAACCTGATAAATCTCCCTATTCCCTTGTGGGTGCTGTGCTGAGTTTCTCTCAGACCTTGCTTTGGGTATGCACAGCTGCTGGGTTGTTTGGGCCATTTAAACAGAGCTAGGGTAAAGATCTCACTTTCAGGTTTGCCCTTCAAGGTACAAGACTGTGACTTTACAACTTAAAAAATAGCACAAGTGTATAAATTCAATACATCTGTAGTAATTTAAAAGTTCTTTGCACCTTCATGTTGCAGCTGTGTGTCTACCCAAAGATACTGCTTGCTGTAATTATATGAAATTTATATATCCCTTGGATGGAAGAACCTGCAATTTAAGTAGATTTCTTAGATGTATATTTGAAAACTGTACAAGATGTAGTGGAAGCACTTCCCTTACAATGGAAGTTTAGTGAAAGCATGTCCATGGAGCCACTGAACACATTGTGGAGGTCTAAGCAGGAGATGTGCTGAATGAATTAGGCACATTGAAGCAGCTCTTATGATGCTATGGCTTTGATTCCATGGAGGTAGAATGCAAGGTGACAATGAATCACTTGTAATGGAAAACAAACAGCAAAATTTAAAATATATTTCTGCATATTATTTTTGTAGTGCCACTTTATTCTGAGGTCTGAGAGTGAACCGAAGTGAATGCAACAAGAAGGGCTCTTGTTGAAGATTCTGGAGAAACTGAAGCAGGCTGTTGTAAATTAAAAAACCTTTTGAATGCAGCTGCTGGCAGATCCTTGCAAATTATATTTTATTAAGTACCAGCTTTTGGCCTTTTCAGTATTAGAAAAGAAACAGTAAGCAGACCAAAAGGAGTAATACACAATGTCAGTTCATGAAAAAAATGCTGTGAGACTATAAAAGTTTCTCTTCTGCATGCTTTATTTAATAGAAAACAAAATAAAATAAAATGTGAATCTTGGGCATTGGCATAGGTTGTATCATAGTGCAGAAACAGTATGCAGAGCCAAGCAGCTTGCTTGGCGCCTGGGGTGAAAAAAAAATGGCAAGGACACTTTCTGGTCAGGCAGATAAAAGAGCATTGACTATATATTTCATTTGTGTTCCTTACTTAATTTCTTTTCTCCTTTCCTTATCTTCACACCTTGTGCTCAGGCAGACCAGCACTTCATTTCTAATGAGAAGGCAGTCATCCAAAACCCAGTTTAATGAAAATGCTGCATTGCACTGGATTATTCCTGCTGTACACTGCTGAGGAATGAGGTGTATGGCTTTGGGAGCTTCTGAAACAAAGTACCTGCAGTGCTTTTGTGATACTGCTATTTTGTGTCATCAGACAATCTGGAATACCTGGAAACACAGATTTGTTTGTGAGTTGCCCTTTACCGATTTTTATATAGTAAGGTTTTGAAGAAAATGTTTTCAATTAACATTTCATCTTTTTAATCCTGGAGTTTATTTGGGATATAGTAATATCCCCTTATAGTATACATGGAGGAATCTGGCCCTACATGTACTGCTCTAGTCTCTGCTGGCTAAGTATAAACTTTTCACCACAAAAGAAAAATCCAAATGCTTTTTCCATTTGCCATATTCCTGTTTGTATACATTAATTTACCTTATTAAAATACATAGCTTATTCTAGATGTACTGACACTCACTATTGCAGTATTACATTTTATATGCAAATGAGATACATATAATTTCTGGGAAATTCAAAGTAGCAGCTGAAGTAGTATATTCAAGATCAACTCAAGGTGGTATTTTACAAAGAGGATAGAGAACTTTCTATGACACATATTTTAAATGTTGCATGTTGCCTGTTTTGATATTAGACATTCTCATTCCTATTCTTGCATTAGACTTTTTCTCAATTGTAATATTTAGAAAAATATTTATTTTATTATCAGAATTTATTCTGCTATATTTTCATGCTATTTTAAAAATAATTTATAGAATTATTATTTATAGAATATAAATATAATAATTTATATTTATAATATAAATATAATAATTTGTAGAATTTTGTTAATATAATTTTATATCAATTTATATTACAATGGTTGGGAAACTTGATAGTGCCACCTACTGCTGAAAAACAAACTTTTAAAAAACTTGCTAGTTTGGGTACCTTCAGATTAAAGGGCAATGTAAGAAAATATCTGTTGAAATAGCAACTTTCAAACTTCTGAAAATGTTGGAAACAAGTCCTGACTTGCCAAGTCAGCTTCAGTCACTGAATTTCTGACCTTTCAACCAGTTAGTATTTTGACCGAAACTGTAATGGGAAGTGACTCTGAGGATCTGAGATTTTGAGGTTTTTTGATGTTACATTTTTAATAAAGAATTTTAGTTTAAAATCAGTCCCTGTGATATCCCTAAAAAAACACTGATGAAAGGAATCACTGAAGCAACATCTATTTTTCACTCAGTGGTAGGAAGACGTCCTCTGTTTTATGAGATCTCTGCATGAAATGTAAACCAAAGAGCCTGGAATTAGCACCACATGTGACACAAGTTCTGTTCCCTTCTTACATCACAGAGTCATGAGATGCACCATAGACCCCTGCTTGCTAATTGGCAAAAGATGGCATGTTTTCAGCCACCATGGCTGGAATTCATCCTCCCTAACCCCTACCTTCTAAAAGCTAGATGAAGTTAACATACAATCTGAAGTACAGTACTGGTTCTTTGGTGTCTTCATGGAGAAGACTCTGTCTCTAGGACTAGTGAAATAGTTACTGTATGCCCACAACCTTTGCCCACATCCCAGACATTAGGTACTGGTTATGATTTTGTTCCCAGGAACTGTGGAAATACAGGAAGTGGTAAGACTTTGTACATGAATATCAGTAAATAGAATATATACCCTTAATCTTCCTGAGGAAAATTCAGCTTTAAATTTGACTCAGAGGAGTCAGGAGCAGTTGATCTTCTGCTGGTACTTGTCTCATCCTGTAGAATAAGCTGGCATTGATATGGTTTGAATGCGTGATTGTCAGAGTTGCTGTCTTGCTCCAGCTTGATGAATTAACCTTAGAAATCAACTTCCTTTCAATTTGAAAAATTCGTGAGAACAATGTATTAAAAGAGATAAAAGATAACACAGGGATGTTTTAGCTATTGCTGAGCAGTGCTTGCACAGTGTCAGGGCCTTTTCTGTTTTTTGGGCTGCCCCAACAGGGAGCTGACTGGGGATGCCCAAGGAGCTGGCAGGGGACACAGCTGAGACAGCTGACCCCAACTGCCCACAGGGATATTCCAGACCATATGATGTTGTGCTCAGCATGTAAAGCTGGGAGAAGAAGGAAGGAAAGGGCGATGTTTGGACTGGGGGTGCTTCTCTTCCCAAGTCACCAGTACCTGTAGTGAAGCCCTGCTTTCCTGGAGGTGGCTGAATGCCTGCCTGTTGACAGGAAGTGAATAAATTCCTTCTTCTGCTTTGTTTGTGTGCATGGCTTTTGCTTTCCCTATTAAACTGTCTTTATCTCAGCCCAAAAATTTTCCCACTTTTACTATTCTAATTATCTCCCCCATCCCACTGGGGTAAGTGAGCATGTGGCTGTGTGGGGCTGAGCTGCCCACTGGGGTTAAACCATGACAGTCCTGTTTTGGTGACCAACTTGGGACTGAAATGCTTTGAGGTAATGACAGGTTTGATCAGAGTTTGCAAGACTGAATTTATAGCTTTTAGTGCTGTTGAGCTATTAATTGGCAGGTGCTGTGCTTGCCATAGGTCTTGCTTGCCCTGCTGCACATTAGTCTAAGCTTGTTAGTGGCTTCTTTTCACTCTGGCTGTTTGCTGTAGGGCTTATCATCCTACCCAGCTGTTCCTGGGAGCATTTTGATAACAGCCCTGGCAGTGTGCCTGGACTGGCCCAAGGCCTGGGCGTCGCTGCTGGCCCAGACAGGCTGCAGCTCCAGCGTCAGCTTGAATTGAAGGGATCTGACCTGTGGATAAGTCCCTGCAGGAGCAGGACAACCTGAAGTGTCTGTGGCTGTGGATAAGACCTTGTTGGAGCGGCAGCATCTGTGGCCATGGATATGTCCATAGCACAGCAGGTACACCCCTGGAGGGACTGTGGCCCTTGGATAAGGCTGTGCTGGAGGAGGTGCACCTCAAAGTGACTGTGGCTGTGCCTAAGGCCAGGCCACATCACCTGTGCCCTGCAGAGACTGTGGCCCATGAGTACACACACTGGAGCAGGTCCACCCCTAAGGGACTGGAGTCTCTGGATAAGTCCACACTGCAGCAGAGGCAGGGGTAGGAGTCCAAAGAGAGATGGAAACTATAATGGATGCACTTTATAATTGTTGTAAACTATGATCTGAGTTGCATGTTATAGGATTACTGTAGCAGGAGCCACTGCCAGGGGAGAACACACCGTGCAAGAAGTGGGGCACGTGCAGCAGTGACCCAGCCTGAGCTGGCTTTGGTGCCCAATAACTCCACACAACACAGCAGCTCTCTGGTCCTGAGTGACCACCAGGACAGAGAGAGCCTAATGTCCTGGAGTAAATTAATTCAATGGACATTCACAGGTGTTTTATGGACACTTTACAGGGAATGATACCTGTGAAGATAGGTAGGGATGGGAAAGAGGAAGGTGGCTAATGAGGATCAGTTGGATAGTATGGGACCTGAGCATGATGTAAATAGTAGGGAATAAGGTGTTGTACTGGCTATGACTGGGATAGAGTTAATTTTCTTCATAGTGCCTTGTATGGTGCTATGCTTTGGATTTGTGATGAAAACAGTGTTGATAAAACACTAATGTTTGTGCTTCTCATGTGACACAGGGAACACCTGCACTGTGACCAAGGAGGAAGGATGAGCACTCTCACCCTTGGATAGGTATTTTCCTTACATGCAAAGTGCACGAGTTACAAGTTAATGAATTGCATGTTATGAATTAGAGAACTTGTGAGTTAGAAACCTCATGACCGACATGATGAATTAGTGAATTCATGAGCTATACTAGTTTGTACAAAGGGGATTGAGCCCTTCTTCATCATGTTTGCTTTCTTTCCTAATGAGCTTATAAAATAAAGTTTAATTTGCAAAGTACATTATCCTGTAAATTTGAGAGATCCAAACAGACCATGACAGATTGACTGGTCTGTGACCCATCTCCCTATTGCCTGTCTAAATATTTTAAAACAGAGGCAAACAGGCAATGACTAGGGATCCTCCTCTGAAAGGAGCAGGGGAAATCCTTCATAACACTTAAGTTCTGTGTGCCTTGTCTATCCCACATTTTGTTTTCCTTTAAGGGCTTTGCCCAAGACTTCTGGTGGCTGCTTTTATTTTTCAGGGAAGTTATAGTCTACCCAGTCCTTCCCTCTTGTTTCACTCACTATGGACTATGGACTTTTACTGTTAATGTGTGTCAGCCAAAATAATTAAAAGCAATGCGCACTGTAGCCCAGAAAACTAGAAAGGTTTGCAAACGTGCTTCTTCTGTCACAGAGAAATATGCAAACTCAAATCACAGTCAGCAGGAAAATGAATAAGCTATTTGATAATACCATGTGCAACAAAACAGCATCATAAAAATGAAATTATTTAAAGTAGCATTCAAATCACGCAGTCATCATTGATTTAGTTTCCAATTATACAGAGGTAATTGTATTAACAAACTGCCTTATTCAGTTTGGTGGGAAAACAATTGAAAGTTTTAGTGTCCTGGCATCTGCAAATAATAAATGATATGATCTGTGCACCCAATCCAACTAGAATCCTAATGCTTTTTTTACCCAGAGCATACTACAGTATCAATATGCCTGAGCAGCAGCAGCAGGACAGAAGGAGGCAGGAGACATGACAGAACTGCAGATGTGACTGGCAGAAGACTGGTGTCAAATGGTGCCAACATGACCCACCCCAAATGATTGTATTCCTCATTTTTGATTCAGCTGCAGGGCTGGTAATGCTGCCACTGTTAAGAGCTAATTGTGCTCACAGGAGCTGCTCTGTTCCTGGAAAGCCATGGAGCAGTGGCACTGCTTCTGCAGCCCCTGCATTACACGAGGGCAGCTGTAAGGAGCCTGCAATGCACCTGCACTGCAGCACCAGCCCTGAGCTGGGCAGTCAGTGCCTGTGCTCAGGGCACGGCTGTCCTCAGCAACTCACAGCTGGCACAGCAAAGCCAGCTGGAATTCATCTTTCAACTTAGATCTTTACAAAATATTATTTGATACCTTTTTTTAAAATCTGCTACATTGCATATGCTGCCTTCTCTTCAGCCATTCCTTTTATAAATCTGTCTGAACAAAGTTTACACAGAGTTTACACTCGAGTTTACACAGGAAAAATTTTTTATAAGACCATAGTGTTTTTAGACTGTGACACTAGAACTTTACAGATGTTGAGCAATCACACTGCAATTTTTCTAGTAATACTCACTAGGAACAGAAATTATGCTTAGGAGAGACTGATGCCAAGTACCACTCCTTTTTCTTGTGAAAAGTGATGAGGTGTTTTGTTAATAGATGTTTCTCAGCTTTCCACATCTATTGTGGTGATAATTTATGTTGTAATTGCAGTAAGTGTACCGTGTGCTCCAGAAACTATAGCAGATGCAGCTACTATCCCAATGCAGCAAACAAAGGATTGCCTGTATTCATTTGCAGTTTCTTGATCAATTGATTAAGAATCTGATTTTCCATCAAGCTCTCTGTTGCAAGGTCACACAGGCTGCTTTTCTTAGCGTGCAGTGTGTGTTACGTTAGCTCACAGACTGTTTTCAAGTGCAACAAGAGCTGGAGGTGTGTTGCTTGATGAAAACAAGTCCATTGACTGGGTATGCTTTTCTTAGGTGAGCTGATAATACCAAGCAAAAAAAGTAGGCCTGGAGTAGCCCTCATGCTATAATTCAATATATTCAGGACCTCTGTAAGTCTTACTAGGTTACCATGCAAACAATGAAAATGAGAACTTGGAATGAGATTTTGCTGCAGTTCACACAGGTAACTTTTGCTCTGCTAATACAGACACTAAGTTGGCTGTATTAGTTGGCTAGCTTTGATAAACTAAATTGCTGTGATTCTGCCTGATTTTGTTGCAAAATATGAAGCTGTTTTTAAAGAGATTTGGTGAGAAAACACAGCACAGTGAATTTCACTAACTTCGGCTGGCTTGTAATGGAAAGGCCTGCAGTTACCCTTAGGCATGAACTTGATTACATGAAGAATAAAAAATACAAAATAAATCACATGCTTTAATTCTAAATTACATTATTTGATGTAATAAGAACTTCCATATCAGATAAAATCTAAATTAGTTGTCTGCCAATAGTAATTCCCAAATGTCTCTGAGGAAATTGGCCTATTCTTCAACCTCCTTTCCCCCTCTGCAAGTATAATTGATAATTATGTAACAGCCTGACTCTAGGGGAAGTTATTTTCTAACCTCAGGCTGGTGGCTGATTTATGCCCTGAACTGTGAACATTTATATCCATTATGAATTTTTATCAGGTCCAATCTAATTCCCCGCACAAATGTATGAATATGTATGTATAACCTTTTACTGAATCCTGCTAAGCACTTGGCCTCAATGATATCATTTGCCAGCATGTTTCACAGGCATATTACTTTTGACTTTAAATATAATGCCTTTTACTTTCATTATCACATCAATATTTGCTTGGGGAATGTATCAGTGGTAGTGATAACCCCCAATATCCTTTTCCCCCAGTAACTGCCTGCTCTGAACAGCTTTCAAGCCTCAGCTGGATCCTGTGTGCCTGTGCTGGACCAGAAGGTAACAATCTCCAGCCTGCCAACATTTCCTGCTCCATCCCTCTTAGTCCACACTTCACCTTTTACATTATGGGTTGACGACAGGCAGAAGGATGATACTTGCAGTAAATGAAAAGGTTAAAGTATCTTTAGGACTACAATCACTCTGCTGCACCATGACTTCCTGAATTTGCAGGGGTCATTTGCTTTTAATGTCAAGAGGAGAGTTTATTTTGGGGAGCAGAAGTTGTTGTGGACCATGGGAAAGACATTAGTTTTGATTTGTGTTGGGTCAGGTCAAAGAGGTGCTTTTGTAAAATACTGGGGAGGGAGGACTTAATCTTGGGGTGGGCTATTACAGCTACATCTTATCACAGGAAAAGGGTTGATTATGTTTGATTTGGAGGAAATTGGTTATACCTAGCAAAAGAGGGTTTGATTAGGAATGATTCTGAATAGAAAAGTAAGAACTGTTTTACCTAAAGACAGAATTTCACTGAATGTCTACATGGGCTGACTACTGCATGATAAGAATGGTTGGGTTTTTACTAGAGGCAAAAGAAGGTGAGACACGCTGTAGGGAAGATAATGCAGAAGCAGCAAGAAAAAACAGTGTTTTCCTTTTTCTTCTCAGTCCTGAGACATTATTGGTGGCACCTGCAATTAAAAGAGGACAATGAGGCCAAGTTCAATGGTCCATGCATGAAAAAATATGAGTTTGTGAATCGTCATAACACACTCTCAATGAGGAACTATTATTGAGCTTAAAAAGTTCATTTATGAAGAACAGGGATATATGCAAAGCCAAAAGAGACATGTGGGGTGGTTACAACAGACAGTTGGCAGTAACTCCATACAGTGATCACAGTCAGTATTAAGCATCTGTGGACTTAACCACAAAACTTCAATATTGGTGTAAATTCTTTAGCTTGGGAGTGAGTGCTGAGATATGGTCTCTTGTTGGTTCACTTAATTATATAATCAACAGCTCTGAAGTTTTTATTTGGATTAAAATTTCCCTGGAACTCAAGTAATTTAGATCTGAGGTTTTGGCACTAGTCCCTTCCCAGCTTGTACTCAATATAAATTACTCTCCTAGAACGATGACATGTTCAATTTATCCTCCATTTTAGATGGTTGAAAAGTGCATGCATAATTCTCTGCATGCCACACTTTCTGTAATCTACTGTGACGAATAGACCAAATGACTGAAACTGCTAGGTAATACACTTTATTTTAGTCATGAATCCACACCCAGCCGTACTTAAAATACTAGGCATTTGAATTATTTGATTTGAATCAATGCCAAATTCAATCTTATGCAAACCAGAAAGGGAGAGGGAGAAGTAGTCCTGGTATTAACTCAGTGATTTATGCGTGGGAACATAAGGCCATAACAAGCAGCAATCAGCCAATTGTAACAAAAGGAGTGGACCACCATGAAAAATCTGACAACTTTTCATTGGAGGGGTTGGGAACATGGTGATACTTTTACACCTAGATAATGGACTACAAGAAAAGTAGACTCAGGGACCAGGATTCCCCACATTCTACCTTCTGTCAAAAACACTGGTCAAGTTCAGTACACCCATCTCCACTCACACTGGGAGGATTTCCATGATGCAGTACAACAGAGGATAACAAATATTCCCATTCTGGAGAGAAAACCAGAAATAATTATATCACACCTGTCTGAGAGAAGTATATTTTTTTTTTCATGATCTAATTCCTAATAACTCTGTCAAATTAAGAGCTGTATCCAGAAATAATGAACCTTGGTGTTGAGTTTGCATCTCCTGGGTCAATCTGACTTGCCCATTAGAGCCACGAGTTTAGGTACAGGGAGGCAGTCACCTGAACATTCCCCAGGAGAAAGGAGGAGTGCCTAGAATTTTGACAGCATTAGAAATCCCACAGGGATAATGACTTTGAGGATTATTTTATACTCTGAAATATTACTGTTTTTCTTAGAGCTCTTTTTACTATGTAGCAAGGCCATGTTTGCATAACCAAATGATAGGAAAGGCAGCCAAAACAACTTTTTAGCTACACCTACTAATTCTAGTATTCAACTCAACCCAACCAAAGAGGTTTCTGAGTAGTGGCCTTGAAAGCTCATTACTGCAGTTCTCTTTACCCACTGGTGCCCAGAGAGGCTCTGAATGAACTTCCTCTGAAGTTACACATGGAAAGGTCCAACTCCTTGCAGGTTTTTAAGCAATTTTCTCCTCAGCCAGAGACCTATCTCTAATTTGATGCCTCTCAGTGAAAATGTTTTTTCTCTCAATTGTCATGCCAAACAGTTGTCTGCTTTGTTAGTTTTTTCACAGAAAGGCACCTGTTCAATTTTAGATACTGTTCAGCCTGTTCCACTTCAGTGGTCTGCACTACTCCTCCGAGAGCCCTGAGCTCTCCACATATTTCAGGCTGCCAGCTCTCTTATGTGCTTTTCCCCAGCAGCCAATTTTGCTCAGAAGCTCTTATGACTGAGCCAGCTTCCATTCCTTCATAAAGGGATACCCTCTTGTTATTGCAATTGAGGAGTTCCATAAGAGGCTTTTAATGTCTCCAGAGTGTTGTTGTGTACAATAAAATCCTGAATTAAGCTTTACCTAACACTTGTTCATGCAATACTGATTTATTGGCAAATTGCATTTGTTTCTGTTGTTGACAAATACTTTTAGGTTTATTTCTAATACCATAATTCCATTATCAGATTAATATAGGCTTAAATAAAATGTTATATGCTTCATTTAAATAGCAGGACCATTTCCAAGCCTGAATCACTAATATGTACACTGCCATCTTGTGTCCTGAAATTCTAGATAATATAAAAATGCACAATATACATAGAGCTTTTCACAAAATAGGGGATAGCTATATGAGTGGAATCAGCAAGGTTATCAAAGGATCTTTACTGCAATTTCCTTCTCTTTCTTGTAAAATATAAAATAGTCATTAAAATATCAAGTCTGATTGATAACTCTAAATCCATCTTTTCTAAGGATCTATTCCTTTTAATTAATGATTTGTGGGTAACCCAGTGGGGAAAAAAAAGAAGGCTACAGAGAAAATTCTGCTACAGCCAAGCCACTCTCTTTTCCAGCAATAAGGTCCAATATGGACTCCAAGGTGTGGCTCTGTTGCAAGGCAACCTCTGAGCTGGTGTGGGGTTCCCAGAGCAGTTCTGTGCCAAATGCTTCTCTTCTGCCAAAGGGCGTATGTCAGAAAAGAGTGAAGACATATATTTTTAGCTGGAATCTCTCCCTTTGGAGCAACCATGGTTCAAACATAACTGGATCATCACTGAGTCTGCTCCAGTTCTCCCCAGAGGACTGGGCACCTGGTTGCAAGAGGACCTAAAGTGACATGTATTTACAAAATGAAGAAAGTCAATCTAACATTTCTGCCCCACAGTGTTTATTCAAAACTAGATTCAAAACACAAAACCAATGACATTTTAATGGATGAAATAAGTACTGCATGCTCTTTCTTTAAAAATGATCATTCCTTCATAACATGCTAATCAAAGAAGCCTTTTCATACCTTCATACTTCCAATTGCTTTCACTGTATATGACATTTAGCTCTGCCTTTTTGTTATGTTTTTATTAATTTTAGCTTCTGTCTTCTGTTGTTTATTGTTGCAGGTGTGTAGGAGCAGTCTCAAACAGTTTTCAACAATGGCTCTATAAAACCCCAAAGATTTACTCCATGCAGTTATTGTTGCCTGAAACAAGCATAGGGAGCAAGATAGGAAAAAAGGTGCAAAATCAAATACTAATCTTAGAGACACCTGGGGCAGGGCAGAAAATAGTGAAAGCCTATCAAGGTAATAGATGCCAAGGTAAAAGGGCAGAGAACATTAGCAGGGGACAGAAGCACTCTCAGCCTTACCCGCTCAGACATTTGCCTCACTTAATGGCTTTCCATGCCAAAAATTTTTCTTTCCACCTGTTTGGAATTTCTTAGCCAAGTGTGTACACACATTTGTGTACATGAACTTAGAGTATTATTTGCCACCTCTGAAAGGCAAAACACTTGAGGCACCCATTATTGTCTGAGGCAGGCAGGGCTTCTGTCTCCCAAGGTCATTTTTTTATGCCTTACATGCATAATATACAATGACACAGAGTTTAAAGAACCTCAGACTTGAAAGAGCTTTTGCTTCTGTAACAATACTTTTATAATACCTTACTGCTTTATGAACTTGTCTTCAAAAAGCAACGTGTGTCTTGCGGCCTAGTTGCATAACCTCCTGCTCAGTAACAGGAGAACATTAAAACTGTTTGCACAACACAGTGTTTAAGTAACATATAAGCTTGTTGAAAAGGGCTTTGCAATTTCAAAATCTGGAATGCTTCGCTAAGATTGTTAATGCTATTTTATTTACTTTATCTGCACATAAGATTCCTGCCAGTTTTCTTTGTTTTTAGTGGAAAATCATACTTCCTTACTTTATATCCTTTGCTGTGTTATTATCCAAGAGATTTTCAGATAGAAAAAGCTAATTGGCTACATATGAGGAATGAAAAAACAGTAACTCCAATATTGCTAGAAGTTAGATAAAATTAAGCAGGAAACTGTTTTCTTCTACTATAACCTTTGATGTGGTGTGAATTTACCTCCCTGGTGACTGAATAGCACTGGCTGTAATAGTTACGGGAAAAGCAGAAGAGGGAAAACTACTGCAAACAGAGCAGGTCTGGGAAGAGAACTGATGTCTTTTGTGTTCTGAGTTCCTGGAGATGTTGGCTGACACAGCCTGTGACTGGTCAGTCCAAGCCTCTCAAGCACGCCATGCTCCAGCTTTTGAGTGTCTGCCAACAGCTGCCATACTGTGTTAGACTGCATAATGTCCTAGCAATGGATGAAAGTTTACTGTTTCCATTTCCAGTTTGCTTTCCATTAGCTGGTTCATTTTGTCACTGTCAGACTTTCACTGATGCTAGAATATGCCTGTCCATCAGCTGGCACATTTTGGTACTACATAGCAGCAGAAGTAGATGGTGGGAGACAAAATATTAGGAATAATTCTAAGTATGTGAATTGAACCTATCCCCTCTGGATGAGTTACTACATGCTGCAGTACCATGAGTAAGCTGCTGGTGGAATCCTAAATGTGAACTTTGGAGAAAAAACTAGCTCAAGTTTAGACTTTCACATTCCCATCTAAGAGTGCCCTCTGACCACCCAAAGTCACAAGCATTAGGCAAAATTGCAAAAACCACTGTGTGCAGCTGGGTCCAGCTAAACCAACAATGTCCTTTAAAGATCAAAGAACACTCAGAGAAAGGACAGCATCAGGGAAGGGCAGATAGGGCTGAACAAAACTTCAAAGCATTTCTTTATATTTTATCCTGTAATTAAGCTTAATATTTCTAAGCTTTTCCAGGGGTACAAAGCCTACCATGTCTTTTATTGCAGTCTTGGCTCTCCTGGTAGAAGTAAACTACTCCACATCCCTAGAGCACACACTACATTTCCCAGAGGCTGTGCATGTACTTTATTGCTCAAGCATACTTGTCTGAAGAAAAAGGAACTCTTCCACTGAGCACAGAGTAACAGGTCTTGAATTTAAAGTTTCATTGGTTTTTGTTTTATGTTTTAACAAAGCTGCCTTTCCTTTAAAATGTCCATCTGCAGGGCTATAAACATTATTGAGGAAGCCTCTGTTTAGGTTTATTTCTGTTAGCAAGAGCAGCTGCCCATCTGCTGGGTAAAAGGAAGGCTGGGCTTTGGTGGATTTGGAGGCAAAGGTCACAAACAGCACATCCCAGTCCTTTGCCAATGACACATTTAGGCTGTGACAGATCAGAAAATGCTTTGTTAATCCACCCTGCTCAACTTTCCAGATCTCCTTAGATCAGAACTCAGTATCATAGAATCTCAAATGGCCTTCACACAGAGATGCTGTCTAAGATAATTGTTGTTCCCAAATGTGGTACGTAAATGAAAAGATGTCACCAGGTCCCAGGGTCCAGCTTCAGCCTCTGTGTTTCAGGATGTGAGATGGGGATGTCTGTGGAAGCTGGGGACGCCAGGACCTACTGCTGGCCCTGTACTGAGACCTGCTCCAGGGATTTGCAGGGCTGAGGACATAACTTGCCACAGAGGCACTGATTAAAATCAGCTCATTACAGGTCAGCACTCCAGAAGTCTCAGGGATGCTTGTGCAGCTGGCTCTGAGTCTTGTTCCAACACTTGGGACATTCTGAAGAATCTTGGGAGCAATGTACAAGGTAAGATAGAGTGAGAAATCAAGAGTTGACTGGGAAAAAAAAAAAAAACAACCAAACTTGGAAGTATTTTCTTTTAAACCCACTCAACACATAAGTGACTCAAATCTCAAGTAAGATTGACAAGGCATAAGGATCCAGTTTGGCTGTTTTAACACAGCCAACAATGCCATACAAGTCAAGTAAGAGCAATGGAAGGCAGGAACACTTGGCAACCCTGGGATACACAGTATCACCCGGAAAATAAATCTGAGGCAAATAATTCTTCCTTTTTAATTTTTAATGGCTCTTAGAAACTGCTTAGAAGCTGCAGTAAAATGTATTTAGATACTATAACAAAAGTGTTTAGAAGATACTTTGCTGATATATAAATACACAATTCAGTTGATTACAAACTAATTGCTAAAAAGCTTTCCGTAAAAGCCCCTGAAGATTCAAAAGCAGTGCTTTCTGCTCTGAGAGTTGGAGAATTTGAATGATGTACTGAGCACTGAATGAGGAATTTAAACATCTTACTGGAGGCATAAGACAGAAATGATTTCTAGCCATTTAAGGAAAAATTCAAACACAGAAGAAAAACTCAAATTAGGGGCTCAAAACCAGTAATTTTAGCTCTGTCTTGCTTTCCTGTGTACCAGGAGTCACACTGTCCATTCCAGATGAAACTTGCCATTTTAATTGGAGTAAGGCAATTCTAATGCTCTTGTCCCAAGAGCACTTGCTTTCTACCAAGATGTCCAAGCAAGTGCTACCATTGTCACAGCAAGGTAATTGTTATGATAAATGTCTTAATTTTCTAACTCTCCCTCTGTTGAATTTATTATCATGGTTTTATTCTCCCTTCAGTCACAAGGTTGTACTATTTTCCTTAACTGCCCTCTTAAAACTAGTGCATCCATAGGCCAGGAGGGAGTGCTCTAGCATGGGAGCCAACACTATTATTCCAGAGTCCTGATGTTCCAGCAAGCTTGGGAATGATTGCCCTGAGGTTTCTCACCAAGCTGCTTTCAGCTCACAAGGGCATGAGGAATTACTTAGTACCTCTTTTTATGCCTAGTCATTAGGTATATTTACAGTAGTACTTTCTCCCTCAAAGTCTGGCACTGCTTTCTTAGCCCCCACTTTCTATTTTACAACTGTTCCTTTGCCCCTAAACTTCCAGTCCTGCAGTGCTGAGAAGCCATGAACACAAGGACAGCTTGTTTTTTCACTTCTCAACACACAAAGAATGTTGTGTTAAAGAGAAAATAAATTTAGTTTTTCTCTCATTTGAAAATGTCTACCTTCTTCAGCGACATCACTGCATGTAATGGAGCAGTAAGCTGGTCCCCTATCAAACAAAGCAAGCAGCAGAGATTAATTATCTCACAAATATTTTGGAGAATCAAGCAGTTCACCCATTTGTGCTGCTCCATTTCCCGTGTTTTCAGCTGAAAGAGCAGGCTGCTGTCTAAATTGATGGCATCCTTTTCAGCTGAGACCAGCTTAATCTATTTTGTGTTCTTCAAAAAAGGAGCTGCCTTTGTTGTCCCTTGTATGTGCCACATTTCTCTATTGAAACAAAGCACTGGAGAACAGCATTGGCTTGACAGTGCCCGAGACTGGAGTCCTCAGGTCTGGCAAGGCAGCGGCAGCAGGAGCATTTAAGGTGTCCTGCTGCTGCCAATTCCACAGGATAAGCTGATGCCAGTCATTAATTGTATATACTTAATTAAACTTCTACAAGGCACAAATCAAATATGCAGGTGAATACAAATCATATGATCATCAGGAAGGAAACAGCATTTTAAAAAGTTAAAATCAACAAATAACCAATATTTCTAAAAAGGAAAGGGAGACAGACGGCCAGGCTGCCTGTTGGTAACTCTCACTGTTCTGTCTGCCTTAGCAGTGCTTGCTTACTTATTGGTAATGATGCTTTTTAGTGGTTCCTACCCATGAGTGTCCACTTCACTCTTCTCCATGAGGGTCTCTCTCATCACAAAGACAGTTTAGCTGCCTGTGGAGCAGCTGCTGAACTGCTCCAGTTTATGGCCTTGCATATTCAGATAAATTGCCCCTCATTTCTCTTAATGTACTGTGTGGTAATTTGAAAAATCCTGAAAATCAACCCTTTTCATCAGCATTATGATGTTAAAACTGTATTTTCAGAACAGCAACGGATTTGCATCAGAGCAGAAATGTTGCTTTTACTCATTCAAATATTCTGTTCAGCTGCCTTGGACTGTCCCAGCCTAAACTAGAGTTGAATCAACATTTATTTTGTTTCACATAATGGTAGAATTAGCTACATTTGTTCAAACTTCTTTGATTTACTACCTGATCTTATTATTCAGAATTCAGTCTGTCTTCTCCTTTTGTGTTTTTTGAGCTCAGAAGGGGCAGAACTGAACAACTTAGATCCAGTTCCAAGGAAAAGGAGAGTAAGTTATGGAAGCTGCGTGCTTCTGCCCCAAACAAAATGCAAATGGTCTAGTACTGGCATAATGATAATTTAGCTGTAAACCATTAAATCACTAATTTTCTGCTGTGGTTGACCACCAGTGCAACACCAGATGGTGGATGGTGCTCACTAGCTTGTGTTTAGGTTTCCAGCTCTGTGACTCTGGTTGCTCTTTAGCTGACTGCAATTCCTCCTTCCCATTTCTCCATACCTTGAGTGACAGGAGAGGTACAAAAGAAACACGGTACAAGGAAACAGAACATCCTATGTTCATGGCATTGGTAGTCTCCTGCCAAAGCTTTCTGTGGCAAGCTCAAAAAAAGCCATTTCTAGATGTTCAGTTTGCCTCCATTATCTTGCCATGTAATTGCTTAGGGTGCTCAATTCCCTCTTGGTACAGCACATGAAGGGACCATTAAATGCCTAATACCACCAGGTGTGTTTGTCCACACTCTGCATGACTCTCATCTAATCTGTTCTCATTAGCTTTGCATGTATTCCTGAATGTCTTCATTCTGAGGCATGTCTCAAAATGGATTGTATTACTCTCCTACATTTCTTCAGTACATACAGGGAGAGCCTGTATGTAAAACCTCTGTTTTGGCAGTCCACAGGGAATTTGAGCCAAATTAGAAGGAAGCACAGGAAACTTTGGGGGAACAGACTAAGAAGGAAATGAATAGCACTCAAGGCTGAAAAAGGATACAAATTCAGGGGACAGGAGAAAGTGGCTATTTGGATAAGCATATCTTAAAGTAGTTTAGTGCATAAACTGCAAATCTGCAGAACATCAGGAGTCAGCCTAACCCATTTCCCCATCAGACCTTAAATGACAGTGATAGTCTCCACTCTTAGCTGTATGTTAAAAAACTGTGCATCTGATTTATAAAAAGGATATGGGTGCCTGCACATATCAGAACAAATATAGATGCCTCCATTGTAAACTACCTTCCATTTTCACAAAGCATCTGGAAATTCAGATGTTTAATAAAATTTCCTCTTTTTAGTTATATAATCTTGACTTTCCATTAGTAGCTACCTTTACAGGACAATTTTACTATTGTGGGGGAGATAACTATCAAATGCTTTGATATGATATGATATGATATGATATGATAATTATTGAGAAAGGCTTAATCTAAGATGTAGATATTTTATTCTTTTCTGACATCTAGTTCCCTCAAATCATGAAAACCTATTGTTTTAAGCAAGGGAAAGGACACTGTTCCACATGAAAAGTGACCAAACAAATGGCACCATGTGAAGGGAACCCTAGAAGTAGAAACACCTAGGGTGAGTTTTGTTCATTTTAAAGAGTCACTTATTTGTCAGCTTTCTTTTGGGAACAGTTTTTGCACAGTCTGTTCAAACACTCTGCCTGTCCCAAACATGGTGTTTACACAATTACATTGCTCAATTGTGTGTCTGATGTTGCATACCTTGGTTTTCCCCAGAGCGTACGTAGGGAATTGTCTTAAAATGTAATAATCACTAGAAGAAAATTTCCTTCTCTTTGAACTCCAAGAATTTGCAATAGCTGATTTGTTTCTTAAGTTGCCTGGCTATCTGATCCAGGAAAGGGTTTTTGTGAGTCAGCTACAACAGTTAAGTGTTAGAGTTTTAACTGAAATATGTCAAACATTTCTGCCAAGTCATCTGATAAACGATCCTGTTCAGCTGTAAAGAACTCTGTAAAAGATTCAGTCAAGAACAGTACAAATATACTAGGCTTTTTATTAACACCTTCTTATTTTAATTAAGCAAGTAAAAATTCAACTGACTTAAACTGCATTCAAGAACAATCAGCCCTCTTCATACCCTTGTATTTAGCCTCCTCCTGAGAAGTTGTTCTCACCCAGAAATTGTAGACCTCTTGTCATACTTAAAATCTTCTCAAAAGTATATAAAAAGATTGAGCTTCTAAGTAAAACACAAGCAAGTCTCTTTCACAATACAGTTTATATGTTATACACCCTTAGGAGTAACAATAGTTATTAGAACCAATACTTCTAGGGACATGAACAAGGAAAGTACAGAATTAAGCAAATGTCATTATTATGTAATTTCTTCTTTCTCCTGTAAATTCTGAGAAATTGCAGGAGATTGGGAGAATTTTAATGTAACACATGTAGTGCATCAAACTACATTATTAGATTGGGTATTAATTAATGTAGTCTAATAACTATATTATTAGACTGGATATTTCAGCAGAGTGCTGTAATATAATCTATTTTACAGTATGGAGAACTGAGAATAGTCATGAGATAATGTCATCAAGACAAAATGCAGGTGAACTGGAGTTGCAACAGGCAGGAGAGTATAGATGCAAATAGTTTCTACAGAAGCTCCCTTGTCATGCTGGGCAGTTACATTTCACTTTAACTGACAGCTCTCTTAAAAAAGGGGAAGTGGGAAAAGTCTTGGGGCAGTAAAAAAGGAGTGTGCACTTGAGCTCCTTTGGGATATGTACCTTGTATGCTAATTGTCTGTAAATGTCAAATTATGCTTAACTTCACTGACCAAGCCATGAGAGGACATCTATGGTAACTATGTTTGGTTTTACAGAATTGCCTCAAAAAGTAAATATGAAAGATTTTTCTCTTGACAAGCTTTTGACATACACTGTGGAAGAGTTGAAACTGGCAGGGCTATATACCTCTATGCAGTTTTCTCTGAAGCTTCTCTCTCTTTCCTTAGTTTTTTGGATGCGGCAGGACTGTCCTTCCAGTAGAATGAAGAAGGTGAAATGGGTTCACTGTGCACCTGCAAAGTATGTATATTGATAAACACACTGCCACTATTGCTACCAGTGACAGAGCACAACTGGTTTGACTACCAGAAGTAATCAGAAGAAACAGATGCATCTCATTCCATTTGCTGAGGCAAATGGAAGCTTTGTCAGCTTTGAACAGAGGGATGCACAAACTTATCTGTGCATACAGATAACAATTTAGAAAGTATTTTTCTTCCACGCAGAACTGGTATACAGAAAATTCAGGTCTGAAGTTACTAAGTACAGCAATAGTAAAAATATTTCACTGATAACTCTGCTTTGGAGCACCAGTGGAAGGCTTAGTGGAGTTACAGCAGTTTCACTGGGGAGTCTAGATACACTTTTAAATATACCATGGACAAGAACTTAGTTTGATTCTCAGAGAACATCTCTTGTTCAGATACATATTTACTTTTAAGTTCTGGCATTTCTAAGACTTCAGATCATCTTGTTGACTGAAAGCTGAAATAGTTGAGCTCCTTTTACATTTTCTCTCTTTATTAGGAGAGAGTTGACCACCATGTACAAAAACATCTGCATTTCTTGTATGTTTAAAGACAGAACATACTGCCCACTAACGTTTTCTGTATAAAAAAGGTCAGCTTCTGGTCAGAGATCCCTAAATTAGAGGTTTCATTCATGGCCAATGCTCTGTCTTATATTTTTTCCCTATTATCACTCCTATCCTTGTGTAACCTTTCAAATCCAGGCTGATCCTTGCCAATGGCTTGAGGTCCTGCAGGCTGCTTTGTATCTCTGAGCTCTGAGACCTGGGCCTTTCTTCTTCTGTGGCACTGAGGCTGCCAAGCTGAGCTCATAGTGCTGTAAGCTGGTAGTGCATGGATGGACTGAGGGATGAATGCAGTGCCTTTCCCCAGGGACTCTGCTGACATTGTAAAAGTGACACAATGCCTAAGTAGGTCTTAGAGAAATTGGCTACTTTAGGGAAACTTCTTGGGCCATTCCATATCAACAAACTCCTCCCAGAGCATGAATTACTTGGTGTTGAATGACATGTTAATAAATGTGTGTATAGGCTTGTTTTGTTGTTTTTTCCCCCTGTGGTGAAAAAATGACTAATCCAGAGGTTATCTTCAGGGCTTATGCCTTTTCCCCCCTTTTATTGCCTCAACAGCTTCTTCTGAGTCCATGATTCAGCTGTGGATGTCCCACACCCATCCTAAACCTAGGGCAGGCAAAACCCCACCTCTTCTGTAGGCGGTGTCATTTTGTACAGGGGTACAGAACAAAAAGGTGTTCTAATACATTTGTGTCAATCACATCTTAATAGTGGTTGAACTGGAGAGAGCAAGAACGCCTGGAACACGCCTTATTCAATAGGTGTTTCCTTCTGTTTAAACCTTTCAAGCAGCACCATGAAATGAAGTCTTGAAAAAATTAGTTTCTACTTTTTCATTTATCTAGAAAGCAAAGGCTTCTTTATGTCTATTTTCTCAAAGCCTAGTATTATGATAATGTTCTTCTGTTGCCTTCAGAAGCACTGAGGTGAATTAATAGCTCAAAGCGGTGTCATTTTAAAAGAAAAAATAAACAAAAAGAATCCCACAACTTTTTCTGCTATTTAGTCAGTATAGCAATAGCACAGACATGTACTACAGCACTGCACTTCCTGCCAGGACTGGGAACTTTCTCATGTTTCAATAAAACTTCTTTGAAATGTTTCAAAATTCTTACCACAGTTTAGGTTGAACACTGTACTTTCTCTGAGGTGTTTGTATAGTTGCTACTTGCCATCAATTAATTTTCTGCATCTGATACCTGCATCTCAAGGGCTCTCATGCTACATTCGGTGATTCTCTACAACCTGTTGCAGGACTCCACTCAAGGCAAGAAGATTTATCAGAAGAGTCTTTTCTTTGCACAGCCTGAGTGTAGGTTGCCTAGGAGTGTGGTGTTTGTCCTGAGAACATGCTCCCTCTGTGGTCTCCCATGGGACCACTCTGTAATGGAACTCTGAGACACCTTGTTTTGAATACCTCTCTGAAAGTTTACAGTACTTTGGCAACTTTATTTTGTATTACACTGTAAACTGGCTTTAAAATTGTGTTTCCTGAAAATGCCCATGTGCAGAATTCTGGAAACGCAGACCTTTGTTGACACGAGGTGTCACACTGTGCTGGCACTCACTTATGTTTACAGATGCACTCGGTTTTGTGGGCAGGACAGCTCATGGAATAGCAAAGGCTGCTGCTTTGGCTCAACAGCAATTAGAATACTTCCAACTACTGCATTGTAGATCTGCTGGTATTTTTACTGATATAGTTTTCTTCTGTGTCACAACATATTACTTTCAAAATCCTGTTCCCTAAGTTTTCTTCTCAGCACTACTACTTACCAGAATGAATTACATGGCTAAATTAGATATAGTTTTTGAAAACTTGCCAGTGGTTCACTTCAGCAAATGAGAAGCAGTGACCTCACAATCTGATAGCACATTATGTGACTGCTGCTTTTTATGAAGATTGCCATCCTTCCAAGGGAAGCAGAGATTGCATGCAGAGCACTGGTAGGAGCTTAGCATTCTTATTGTAAGAAAAGACTCCTGTTGCACAAAAACAAGGTGTGACTTAGATATTCCTCTGCTTTGCAAAAGACAAGGCTCTCAATAGTTTCCAAATCATACCCCTATGTCTCTAGCATCCCCAGTTAAATCTTCATTCACACACATACTTTAAAACTAATTTGGAACTTTTTTGAGAAATAAGTTGTGAGGTGATGACAAATATTATTTATCAGATTCTAGTTGAGGTCAATTTTTTACTGTGAAACTCAACAATTAGGATCAAATAAATGACCAACAGGCTCACTATTGTTTCTTACAAGTGACTGCAATACAAGGAAACATTCTAGGAAAATCTGAAGCCTACTACAGGGGATTTAGTATCCATTTGGCAGCATTCAGCAGTGTGGAAAGTTTTAGATAACTGTGACTGAAAGTCCCTCCAGCTATATCCAGAACTTCAGTAAACAGTGTGAGTGGAAATTCAGTCAAGAACCGTGTTTGTTCCCTACAGACTGCCTCCACAGCAGCAGACAGCTAAATGTGGGTATGCATGAATTAATCCAGAAACCTGTATACAAATTATTCACTGGAGGGAAATTTACCTCCATAACCAAACTATCAAACTGCCACAACAGCTGTTTATGTTGCACTAATACCAGAAACCTAACTTAAGGCTGAGATCCCATTGCAACTAGTGCAATCACTGCCCCAGGAAAATTGCAAGCTATTTTCTAGACAAAGTACACAAAGGGCATAAAATCAATTAACAATGGTGAGAATAAAAGTGAAACAAACAGTAATAACACCTGGGTGGCTTTTATGAACTGTTTCTCATCAGTAGGCATTACTGGGGTTGGTCCTTTGTTGTCACACAGTCCACACAGTGTGTTTATCTTCAGACCAGTCTCTTTAGGGAGATACTGTTACCCCTGGTTTATATATGGGGAGCTATGACTCAAAGAAGCACCAATATTGCATGTGAGGTAAGGAACTGAGCCCAAGTCCCACTGCTTGTGCAGTACAGCCTGCTCCCTGAAGAACTTCCTGCAAATTGCTTACTTAATGGAAAGGTACCATGTTGAAGTATCATGAGGTCCCTAGAAGAGGTTTGAAAGAGGGTAAGAGCTTTATCAGTATTCATGGGATTTTATTTCACATATGTAACAAACATCTGAGGAAGAAATGAACAAATAAATCAACATTGATAGTTGATTATCAAAGTATCAGTCATCACTTGGATCCCAGCAATCCATTTCAGGACTTCCAAAGAGTCGGTCAGTGCCAGTCAGCGGCAAAAGCCAATCATGAAAGTAGGTCCTGTGTGACAACTGAGTAGGCTTCAACAGTGTGAGATACTTCATGTCACAGAGGAAAAGTTGGAATTAATCTGAGCAGGTCATCTAGCCCATTACCTTGCCCTGAGCAGAACTGCTTATAATGGTATGTCTGATAGATGTATGTTGTCCGTTCTTAACGCTGTCTAATGAAGGTGACTTTGTTCTCTACTTAGGCAGACTACAACAGTTTTTCATTTTCACTGCCATTAGAAAGTAGTCTAATGCTAATACTGAACTTATATCTTGCAGTTTGAGCTCATTACTTCTCACCAGCCTAGCTGGGACATGAAGGGCAGACTGATTGCTTCCTTTCACTCTCTAGCAGTCTTTTACATATTTGAAGACTGATAACCTATCTTCCTAAGTCTTTTGTATGGGACTCGGTTTGTTAAGTGTTTTTGCATTCCCTGATGGAAAAAATCATCTCATCTGTTCTACTTTAACATGATTCCAGTTTTCACATCCTTTCCTTAGTGGAAATCCAAAGCATTCTGGTGCATCAAGGTAAATTCACAGCAGAAAGCACCTGGGGTTGGCATCAAATCTTCATCTCCACTTAAATCCCAATTCCTCTCCATCTTTAAAATGATGCTACAAAGTGAATCCCAGATGTTCCCATAGGTCAGGATTGTCAGTTTTTGCAAGGATTGGCCCAACGGTGGGTATCCCAGATAGAGAAGGGGATGCATTGCCAGCAGTCGGTCAGGCTCAGCACTCATTTCGTGGTGCGGGCTGAGCGGCGGAGCAGATCGCGGGGACCAGGATCCTCCCTGCCAGGACAGCCGGGCTGCACAGGCAGAGATAAGCACCCGGCTCAGCAGCCCGCACTCACCGGAGCCTTGTGGCCCTATCAACAGCCATGATAAAATCTGCAACACCTGTAGATTATCTGCCACCTCACCGACCTATTTCTTAAGTAACCCGCCTATGCTATTGTCATTAATTAGCATTTCATCATTAACTTAGGCAATCCTCATCTCTAAAGGACACCTTTGTGTTCTCTCAAGTTTGTTCAGCGACCCAGAGGGGCTGTAATTACAGCACCGGAGGCGGGAAATCTTTAATAAACGCTTTCTCTGTCTCCGGTTCGCCCAGCGCTGCCGAGGCAGGAGCTCCGGCAGGACGCGCGGGCCGTGCCGTGCCGGGGGAGCGGGAGCGAGCGGCGCGGGGCTCATTGCGGGGGGGGGCAGTGCGGAGGGGCCCGCGCGGGGAGCGCCGGGCGGCGCCTTCCGCCCGCGCGCCCTCTCACCCGGCGGCGGTCGCGGCACAACACGGAAGCGATGGCGGCCGCGGCCGGGGAGGCAGCGGGAGGCGGCGGCGGCTCCCCGTCCTCCGCCCGCCGGCGGCTGCGCATCATCTCCGGGCACCTGCGGGGCTCGCCGCGGGCCCCGGGGCGGGGAGCGCTCTCCCCGAGCCCCTGCAAGGCGCAGGGCGGCTCCGCCGGGCCGGCCTCCGGCTCCATCCCGAAGAAGCGGTGGGTGCGGGCGGGGGTTCCCGCGGGCCGCGCCGGCGGGGCCGGGCCGGGCGGTCTCCCGGAGCGCAGGGCCGGGGCTGCGGGCCGGGGCCGGGCTCTGACAGCGCTCTGCTCCCGGCGGGCACGGGCGCGGGCCGGCGGGGCCCGGGGAGGCCCCGCGTGGGCTCTGCGGGGCGGGAAGGAGCGGCGGGAGGAGGGTGAGGCAGATGCCAGTCGCGGGTGATGTAAATGGCTGAAGCCATTCACCGCTGCGGGGACTGGAGCAGAGCGAAAGAAGCCTCTTACCTGTTTCTGTAGTAAGTGGGATGCTGTTAAAATGGGAAGTCTTTCGTGGTCATCTGCTTCACATCTATAGATGTGATGGAGAAGTTTTATTTTCGTAAAATACTTTGAGGCTGCTCTAATGAGGAATGCAGCACGTATGAAGAGCAAGGTCTGTGTCTGGTCTCCTCGGTGCACCCCTGTTCACAGAAACCTTCAGCTGATGTGAATACTGGCAGAGTGTGCTCATGCATTAGGTTCTAACAAAAGTTTCTTAGAAATGAATAATTTTAGAGCTATGAAATACTTTTTGTGCTTCTTTCTGTCTGTAGTAGAAAGGAGTCAGTTCACAGTGACACCAAGGGAAGACAGTCAAATTCTTTAGTTCAAAGTTATTTCCCTGGCTCTTGGATTTCTTTTTCTGCTAGATTTTTTAAAAAGTGCTATGATTATAATACCATTATGTAGTTCCATGTAACTTATTCTTATGAGGCCCCCTTTATGCTGGGGTGGACTTGTATTAGTTTTGTGACTTTCTTTTGCAGCTCCCCCTTTCTCAGGTGTGGATTTCCTATATGTGTGTTTGTTTACTGTCTTACAGGAGCATTTTAAGGCTCAGGTTGTAGACAACCTCCTGTTCTCTCTTGAGCTGTGGGCAGGAACTAGTGTGTTCGTGCATGGGTGTAGTCCACAGGCAGACTGGGCAAGCAGTGAATAGAAGAGCTGTTCCTCGTTTGAGGAAAATCCATTCAGCCCATGCTTTGCTCTGAGTCTTTTCAAAAAGAGAGCAAGGAACAGCCTGGATTCTCCTAACAGGCAGTTTGAGGCCTACAGTCAGAAGCTGAACTTGCCTGCTTTGGGAGGACTGGGCTGTCATGCACATGCAGTCAGATGTGAACAACTTTGAAAGCATTTAGTTCTCATTGGGGGAATTTGATGCTTGTGCTGCTCACTGAGACAAATGGGTTGTTCTGAAGTTGTTGCCTTCCATGTTGAGTTTTTGTTTGGTTTGAATCCAGGAAGAAATCACTGTTTCCAGAAAAATACCAGGTTAGTTATTTTTCAGGGATTTAAGTGGATTGCTGTATAATTTCTGCAGCCAGTTATTGCATCTGTGAAGAGCAGGAGAAACAAACTTCTGTGAAGATGCCTGTGACCTGAAAGATAGCTTCTTTCTCTGTGGAAACACAGGCTTGGGGAACTTAACATCTGTACTTCTACAAGTTATTGACATTGCTCTCCCCTATTAGGACTTGCTATAGCATCATAATGTATTCATATTTTTACTCTAAATAACTTGATCTGGACTCAGAATAAAAGTTTGCTGTGGGAGTGTAAGGGAAAGCTTAGCTTGTTCTTCACCCAGAGGGACAACTTTCTTGCTGTACTTAGAGCAAGAAAGTTGTAGAAAAAAGAAAAACTTAAAGGGAGCTTCTCTGTCTTAAATTTCTGTCTGAACATCTGAGATAAGGTTGAAACACACTGAAGATGCTGCATGTGAAAATTCTGAGACTACAGTACAGCTAGGATATGAGGATTTTGGTTGAGCTCATGTTTGAGGCTAATATCCAGGTTTTGGAGTGGTGGAGGAGAAAGTTCTGTTGCCTACACTGGCTTGGGGGGGGCAAGTCATGAATGCCTGAGTCTTGTTCTAGTGACTCCCAGCTAATCTGGAGCTGATTTTTCTTTGTGAGGCCAAGAAGGTTACTGGAAGAATCTAGTAAAAATAGCTGACCTAGGGACAGTGCATGCCTCTTTTTGGTAATATTAGGGAAATCTAAAGCTGGATGATGTTTTCTTGTAGTCTGTTGAATGCTGATTCAGCTCTGCTGCCTCTTTTGAACTGTTACTTTAATTTTTCCTAGCAAAGCTGTAGCCAAAATACCTTAAACAAAATTTTTGTTCCTTACACCTGTTGCATCTTTCCTGTAGTGTTTGAAATAGTAGCAAAGCTGTAGACACTGCTTTAGTAGATTCAGGTGCACTCTCCTCATGTTCCATTTCTTCTGCAAGTAAATGGCTTTCTTTGATGGAAAAAACCCTTTTAGTACTTTAGGTCTGTGATGACAGGATTTTTTTTCTGGCTGTTTTTCTAACAGTCAGTAGACAGTGGCCTCTGGAAACATGGCTTTCTTGTTGATAGTTCAACGACCAAACTGCTAAAGATCTTATCCAGACATTATTTCTCACCAGCCAGGGGAGGCTGGAGAGTACATGGTATTGGCTGAAAGTCTCTGGGTCTCGTCTAATTCTTCTTGCTTCCAAATAAAAATGCCTTGGAAGACTGAGCAGTACATTTGCATATTGATCTGTTTAAGGATTGGAATACACTTTCTACTTTTTCAAGTTTTAGTTATTGAGACGGGAAAATTTCTCAAAAAAACAAGTAACTATGTATTTGTCTGAGTATCCTCTTGAGGGGAATCTTAGGCATTGTAAGAGTGGAGAGATGTTATTTCTCGGTGGCATTCCTGGCTTAAATGTAATATTTTAATTGAGTGTTGCAGTGAAAGCTGGAATCATAGTTACACAATGTGTGTTGAAGCCTGAAGAGGATTATAGGCATGATGAAAAAGCTGGTAAGACAGTTGAGCTGGAAAATAACTCTTCATTGAAATTTTCCCATCCTTTTATGTTATGCTGTTGACTTTTGTTGACTGGTAAGCTCACTTTGCTGGTGAGACTTGAATTAAAAACTTACTTAATCTTCAGAATAACTGTGTGTACATGAAGTGTTCAACTTGTACTGCTTTGGAAGCAGTCAGGTGCTACAACTTCCTAGAACAGAGTTGTACCAGGGTAACTGCTGGGTGTGCCCAAGAGTCCTTTAGAGATGGAATATGCACTGATGCTGATCTCATCAAAACTTGTATAACTTACTCAAGCTTTCAATGATTTGGCCTTTGTTAAAAGGGATAATTGATGAAGTTCAACTAAATGTTGACTCAGTAGCTTGTAGGCTTAAAATTTATTCTGTCCTAGAGCAACAGAAAGCCGGAGAGGATCTCCTGATTATCCTCTCTCTGTGGAGAAGCTGCTTTCCTAGGGGATGAAGAGAGGCTTGTGAATATCTTTTAATTATTATGGGCATACTGTTACACAGGGTAAACTAAGGGATGAGAGTGTAGTGAGCTGTGTGTTGAGTTCACAGGCAGGTTGTTCAGGGTAATGTGTTAATGTTGCTGTACCTTCTTCATACATACACTTGGCAATTCTTGCTGCTAATGATTTGGATGTCGTTATGCAGCAACATGAATTAACTCCTAAAGAATTGGTACTACTTGAATATAACAGTGTTTTCAGAGAGGCTTTGTATCTTACCCCCAATACTCAGAGCAATCTTTATTATAAAGACTTCATCCTTTAGAGAGCGGTGTTTAAGCAACACGTGGTGCGAAGCTGTATCCTGGTATAGCTGATTTCTGAGTTTAAGGTGGTGAAAAAGGATGAGGAAGGAAAGGGCTGGTGGCACTTCACCAGTCTTAAGAAATCAGAAGAGTAAGAATCTGTTGCATTGAGGAAGGTGTGGCAGTTCACAGGAGGTTCTGTGATTGCATCAAAGCAATTAATTGTTGGTCAAAGTTAATACTTGAGGAACAGATAAAGGAGATTCTCTCATGGAAACATTAACATGAAAAAAGTGTCATAATCTGATGGTAAAAGTGACTTCATATGTTAGAGCAATTCCTGTCTAACACATGGCTCCAAGTAGTTGCATGTCAGGAAGATGAAATATAGAAAGTCTATAAAAATTTAAGTAACACAGTATGTATTGTTAGATCATTTGATACCATCTAAGCCAAACTGGATATATTCATTAGCTAAATTTTGTTAGAAAAAGTACCTAGATGAAAGTGTGAAGTGTTTAATATGTGAAGCTCAATATAGATTATTATATGAAAGCAAGTAGCAGTTTACAGCACAAACTGAGAGACTTTGGTAGATCAGCTGTTTGATATCTACTGAGATCTGAACTGCTATGTGCAAGAAAATGAATGTGTATATAGCTGTTTATTTAAACTTGATGTGCTTATTTAAACTGAATAGAATTAGAATAATCTGATAATGCAATAGATTAAAGTAATTACTTGGACTAGAAGCTACTTTGAGCTGAAGCAAAGTAAGGAGATCAGTAGTGTAGTAGACTGCAGTCAACTAGACTTTCCTGAAGTGTTAGTGTACCTCTTTGTAGAAAATAAATAATGTGGAATATAAAAATCACTTTATTGTGATTTTTTTTTTATTGCAGTTTGAATGTGATGGACAAGCCTAATGCCTCTATAGTGTTGTTATATCCAAAACTGGGCTATTTGTGCAACACCTTGGGGTTGAGGGTGTAGGCCAGAAAGTTTTCTTGAGCCGTGATGTATTTGCTACAAAGCATGCTAAAAGGTTCTCTATGGGGTGGGTAAGAAGGTGTCCAGGAATTGAATTTACTTGCACAGAAAAATGGCAGACAGTTGATTCCTTCATTAAGTTATTTCTTTTAAGACAGCAAAGCAGAATTCCTGGTTTTGCAGGCTTTCAGAAAATACTTCTCAAAGGACTGATCTCTTTGTGCTGGTTGATTTACTGCCTGGAAGTAGCCATGTGTGTGCATTTTGTAGTAGAGCAGTCTCTTCAAAGATAAAAGTGAAACTGGTGTCAGCTGAAGTAGTAGGTGGAATAGAGAGAGCTTCTAGTAAAGTATTCTGTGGGATAAGAATCATAATTTGGCCTAGCGTTTACTGAGAAGAATGATTATAATGTCTTGGCTTTGCTTGATCTTTAATTCACCCTAATTGACTTTATTTATTGTGGAAGAACACTAGAGAAACACTAATTTCCTTATTCCTTGGGGCTTTTTTTATTACACTGTGGTGAAATGAAGAGTAATGAAATAGTCAAGGCTAAGAACATATGTAAGGAAAGTGAACACTTATTTTATCAGAGCAGTTTAAAGAAAAGCACTCTGCTTTTGGATACCTAAACCCTTGATGTTATGCCTAAAATCTGGTTGTCTGCATTTGCTGCAATTGCTGCTGTAAGTTTAAACTGTAATTAGGAGCCCAGGTTTGTGTTGTTGTATTAGGTATTTAGCAAACAGAAGAGCAACTGAATTGACTGATTTTTATAGATCTATTTCCTGGAATCAGTTTGGAAGGCAGCAGTAAATACACAAACTTACAATGTGTCTAAGGTTATAAAACAGGTGTTACTTGACTTCAGACTTGAGAACAATTATATTGGGTTTGCTGCAGGGAAGGTCTTCCAAGACAGAAAGAGCCTAAGAATGACAAACACAGCAGATACTCTCTGCCTGGAGCATGGCATTCCTCTGCAGATGAATGATGCTTTCACAAAGCAGTTCTTGAAATAATTCCTTGGGCTGCATGTTCTTTGTTTATTTCAGGCACCTGATGCTGATTTACTGCTGGCTTCAGAAGCACTCTGTAGTGTTGCTTGGTTGAGAAGTGTGACTCTGTAATCTGAACAGAGACACTGCTCCAGGGGAGAGGAAGAGGGATCTTCTGGTACCACCCATGGAAAGGGTTCTGAATTTCCAGCTGGGGGGCTGGATTGGTAACCCAAAGTCCAGCTGGGGTAGGCTCTGAGGAATTGTTCTTTGGGTAATGTCTTCTTGTAACACCTTACCACCATAATACTGCCTCAGTATTACTGCACCCACACACTGACTTTTGCAACAACTCTGCAACTTGCAAGACTGTGTTACATTAGGCAAATCCTGGTGCTTGAGCCCATGTGGTAGCTCTTAAAATTGCCACTTTAAACTGATTTCCAGGAATCTGCTGGCTCTTCCATTGTGCAACAGAAGTGCCTGTGAATATTTTATGTGCATGGGATTTTAATGCTGAGTGTCCACTGGTTATTGAATTGACAGTGTCAGTGGTGAGGAAACTGATGGGAGCATCTGGCTTTGCTCCACCTGAGTCACGTTTCTCCAGCTGGCTTGAACTGCGCATTCATCTTGCTTCTCCAGAGAAGCCTTGGCTATCTGTGGGAGACTCTGTGCTTATACTTCAGCTTCCTGTGGGAGAGGGGAGAACTTTTTCATCCAGTCACTGTGCCAATCTCTAAAACCTAAGATTTGAACAGTGCTGACAGGTACAGTTTGTTGAAGTAGTTGAAATAATGCAATCCCAAGGGCTCTGCCTGCCCAGCTGAGTGACTGGATTCTTCAGGAGCTCTAGATCAGCTGGTGGGCTGGAGGCCACCCTCCTGCCCCTCAACTGTAAAAATCCTTATCTAGTGAGTCAAACTAGTATTTTAGTGTTGGGCATTGTAATGAAAGTGGAATATTTAAATTCACTTAAACTAGTCACACTGTGTTAATCTATTGTCACTGCTTCCATGGTGACTTGTTTTCTTTCAGGCAATATAATTTCATACGTATATACAAACATACACATTAAAAACCTAAAACAATGTTTGATTTGTACTACTTCGTATATTTCAGTAGTGCATTTCTATCATTTAAGTTAGAAGGCAAGAAAGTACTGGTCTGTTTCTACTATTTCTGACTAAAGCATTTCACATTTCTGTCAAAAATGAGATAGTTAATGAGCTTGATATTTTGTTGAAGCTAATGTACTGAATAGGAAAGGTGTTGTCTTTAAATAAGACAGTTTGGGTACAGTACTACAATAACATTTAGTTTAAAGTGAGAATAATGTCAGATGTTGGTGAGATCTTGGCTATATATATATATATTCTTGGAAAGGAGTATGAGAAGAAAACCAGAAGGGTGCATAAATTATATCTTGTTACACATAACACATGTATGTGTAGCATACTCATTCCAAAACCAGCCCTTCCTGTCTCCAGATAGAAACCTCAGACTTGCTCAGTAGAGTTTTGAATATAAAAATTGGATGCTTAAGTTTCTTTTTCTGGTGTTTACCTGCCACAAGATCTAGTAGTGCCCATTGTATGTGGTGGTGTGAAATCTCCTGCCTTTGTGTTACAGGGTAGCCAAGATGTTTGGGTAAACTATTCTTCTACGAACATGCAAACTGTTATTTTAGATTTTAATTTAATTATTATCATCACACAAATTATGGGAGCTATGTTATCTGACAGAGTAAAGCTTTGTGTATTTAATTTTACTCAGGAATAGTTCAACCAGAAAATAAACTCTTAAGAGTTAAAACTCTTAAACTCTGTTCTATATGTTAGAGCCTGATCAAAGTGCCAGGTGGTTTAACATCAACCTAGGAAATTAGGCCTTTAGAACGGGCAAGCAGATGGGAATGTGGTTAGTGCAGCAGAAAAACCTCAAAACCTCATATCTGAGTCTGTCTTTGTGTCCTTAATTAATAATACCTCCCCATAATTTTGTGGGAAGTACCTGTTTGTACTGATATCAGGACTAATGATAGTTTCAAGCCTGGCCATTATCAGTTTATCTCATGTCACCAGTTTCTTTAGGGCCTGGCCTTTTGTGTCTTGCTCTGATTGTCTCCAGATTTGCAGGTCGTTTATCTAGCCTGTTTCATGCATCATTGTTGGCATATTTATTTGGCACTGCCCTGCAAGAGGACTTCCCTCTCTAAATTAGAGGGGAAGTTTGAGCCTTCCTTAATTTTGCTTGGTAATATCAAGGCCATTCTGACTTTACAGGATTCAACAAACTACAGATGTCAGGTATATAGAAATACTGCATTTAGTCAGCAGAGGGAGAAATCTTCCCTTGAGGAGGACTGTAGTGGGGATTTGAATGGAACATTTAGTTAAAATAACAAACTCTTGAGCTGGCCAATTCTATGTCACCTTCTTCTCAGCTGGGAGCAGCTCCACTGTGTGTGATTTGGATTCTTTGTGAAGCATCATACAAATATATGCAGCATTTATAAGTACACATACATAGAAATAAGGGTAAAAATGAGCAAGTCTGCATAACATGCTCTAAGAACCCTTTTTGATAATGTCACAACAGCACAATAGCACAGGGCATTCCCATGCTATGGAACATGAGTGAATCCTTGTCCTTTCCTGTGTGAACCCTACGTGTGTAAAGATCAGAGAGAGCAGGCAGCAGAAGAGGCTTCTCTATCTGGACAGCTCTGCTCAGTTTAATTTTGGCTGAAATTTTAGAATTGATTCTTTAGTATGGAAGAACAATATAGACTGGCTATTTCGCAAAACTGTATTGAGTCATTTCAGTACTCAGTGACTGGTAGGTTTGCTTTAAGTGCCAGATTTGTCAAAGGCTGGTTGAAACATCTGAATCAAACAATTGTAATGAAATACATGACCATGGCTTTTTTCCATTTGATTAATTAAAATCTTGCATACAGGCAGTTTGAAGGAAATAGATTTTGTTTGAGCCAAGTCTATTGAATTGCACTGATAGTATGTCAGCAGCCTGTGTTAATAATACATTTATAATGAAAACCTTTAGTAATCAATCATCACATGGTTATCTTGCATGTAATGCTGGAGCTGGAAGTGAATGAGGCAGTGCTTTCTCTGAATTGCAAGGTCTTTTTGAAATGGTCACTCCTGATCATCTTACTCTTAGGCAGTCAGAGTGAGAGCTACTGTATGTAGGCCAGGGAGGTGAATGATCTTTTGATAGAATTTTTAAGATACAGTTCTCTTAACTAAAATTCAGTTTCTAGGTTAGTAATTTCATTTGTAATGTAAATAAATGGCAAGCTTTTAAAGCAAAGCTTGATGAATGTGTAATTACTAGTAGTGTATTTCTTAAGTCTTAAATACACTTATACAGTTAAATACACTGATACACTTAAATACACTGATACAGTTCTGATGACTTTATCATAGTGAAGAGATTCTCTGATATGGTTGTGCTTAAGATTTTTCAATTTTCTGCTTTTATTTTGGCAGTTGTTAGTTTGATTTTTATATATTTATAGTTTTGCTGTCACATTCTGGTTGTATTTGTTATTCTTGCACTTCCTGAGGTTTTGTTGTTTATGACTTTCAGTCCAAATGTGTCTCAAATGTCCTCGTCAACTGAATGTTAAGAATGCTGTGGGATTGCAGTAGTAATGGCAAGCAACTAACATCATTATTCTCTGTCAAGAAAATAATTTAAATACTAAATGTCTTTTGTATTCTGAAAATATTTAGATGTTACCTATTTGTATGTTGATTTTTATGTATAGAGTGAAAACCAAGCATCTTTCACACCTTACCTTTGCCAACTGGAAAATATCACTGTGTCACTAGTGATCTAGTCCTCTTTCTCTACACAGAAAAAAAACAAACAGACAAATCCCTTCAGTCCCAACAACCCCATGTACTGCTACAGGCTGGGGGCAGAGTGGCTGGAAAGTGGCCCAGCAAAAAAGGACCTTCAGGTGCTGCTCAGCAGCCAGCTGGAGTGAGCCAGGGTGTGCCCAGGTGGCCAAGAAGGCCAAAGGCATCCTGACCTGGATCAGCAATGCTGTGGCCAGCAGAGCTAGGGATGTGAACATCCCCTGTTCTCAGCACTGGTGAGGTCACACCTTGAATCCTGGACCCCTCACAGCAACAAAGAATGGAGGGGCTGGAGTGTGTCCAGAGAAGGGCAGTGGAGCAGGTGAAGGCTCTGGAGCACAGATCTGATAAGGAGCAGCTGAGGGAGCTGGGGGTGTTTGGCCTGGAGAAGAGGAGGCTCGGGGTGACCTTGTCACTCTTCACAACTCCCTGTTGGGAGGTTGTAGCCAGGTGGGAGTCAGCCTCTTCTCCCAGGTAACAGGAGACACAGGATGGGGGGAAATGGCCTCAAGCTGCACCTGGAGAGGTCCAGGTTGGACATCAGGGAGAATTTCTTCCCTGAAAGGGCTGTCAGACATTGAAACATGCTGCCCAGGGAGGTGGTGGAGTCACCATCCCTGAAAGTGTTCAGGAAATGACTGGATGAGGCACTTAGTGCGGTGGTTTAGTTGTCATGGTGGTTGGTGAAAGGTTGGAAATAATGATCTTAAAGGTCTTTCCCAACCTTAATGATTCTATGAGTCAATACAGTGTGCAATGACTTAAGCTGGTGGTTCCTTTTATAGGGCATCTTGTCTTTCAAGTCATAGGATGCAATCTGAAGGAGTAATGGTTGTGGTTTCAGAATTTCTTTTGGCTCTAAGCTATACACTTTTGATGTGTACTTGATTTCTTGAATTGCTGTCTGGTAAGACTTTCCCAAAACCATATAACAGAAAAGCTTTTTGGATCTGCAGTATGCTAATATTGTCACTCGTATTTTTTTCCCTTTAAGGCAAGAACTTTTGAAGTGGAATGGATGGGGATATAATGACTCCAAATTCATCTTCAATAAGAAGGGTCAAGCAGAATTCACAGGAAAAAGGTAAGCTGAACATTTATGTAAATGAAGTATCTTATTTAGTGGTTTATTTGAAAAGAATTTAAAAGCTGCCCAGTACAGTTAATTCAAAGAAGGCAAAGAAGTTGCTTCATTTCATAGGATAGGTTATTCTGCATTTAACAGGTTTGTGGAAGTCTATACACAGGAGTCTGATATAGTAAAATAGACTGTGGGGCTTATTGAAATGTTTATTAAAAATGTTATAAAGACAAATTAATGTGAGTCTTCTCTGTAACTTGATATAATCTTTGGGTTAATGAAATCACACTGAGAATCTGCACCATGTTTTAAAACTTTAGGTAACATGCAGCACAACAGTGCAGTTTTGAGAATCTCTTGAGCATCAACTAGTTGCTTTATTAAATTTCCACTTTGTTTTGGGTTTCTTAACCACTGTGCATGGAGCTACTTTATCTGAACTTAAAAATAAAAACTGCTCTTCAGTTGTATGTTGTGTAGTGGCACCACTTCTGATTTATTACCCTCTAACCCTTTATGCAGCAAGCTTGCTTTTCTGAGAAATACATTTTTTGCAGAGCGACATTAAAATTAAGTCTGCTTTGAGATCTCTCAATTTTGTTGCAGTGGAATTTAAACCTATTGCCATCTTTGTGGTTTGGGTTTTTTTTTCCTTTCTGAGTGGAAAGTAACACTTTCAGTCTCTTTCCTGTTTTAAAAAATACACTTTCCATAAGAGTTAAAAGAATGCAGAAGAGACATAAAATTCTGTCTTTCCTAAAAATTCCGTCTTAGTCTTTGAGTCTGTAAACTTGCATGAATTAGTTGAGTCAAAGCTGCAAAAACTTAACTGGGATCTTGAGCACTTCAGTTGTTAATTTTTTGATTTCAGGGCCAAATTAAAATGTAAAGTCTTGTATAAGCCAGTTCACTATATATTAGGGAGATTGTGTACAGAAAATCAAAGCACACTAAACCAGAAAGAAGGTCAGGAATTCTGTTTTTCTCAGGAGGAAGCATCAAGGCTTCTTGACTGCTATGTGACTGATACGTACATGCTCTAGAATGGTGGGGTTTTCCCCCAGCCACACTGTCTCTAACTGAGACATAACATTAGAAATACCTTCTTGGGCCACACCAGTATAATTTCTGTGGAATAGTTTGCCACAGTGGCAAAAGGAGAGTGTTTGAAATGAAAACAGGAGAATGAGCATCTGCATGGGTGGTGTAGATGCCTCATCCTTTCAGCACCCACTAACAGGTCTGTTGTCCATAAGTCTGTCTAACAACCTCAAGTCTACTTGTACTGCCTGCCTATGCAGCATCCAGATGCAGCAAGCTCAAGGTTCTGGTTGTGTGCAGTACCTGTGTTTTGCAACAAGCTTACTGTTTTGCAGGACTAGAAGGATGATAGTTCTTCAGCCTATCTACTGTGTTATTGATTTATAAGACTCAGTTATGTCCTCTCTTGCAGTTTCTCTCCATGCTTGTGGTGTCTTGGGCCCTTCAGTCTCTGCTTGTAAGGCCCTTTGGTCTGTACAGTTGTTCTCTGTACCCTCTCCAGCTTCACTAGATCTTTCTGGAGACAGGGACAAAAACTGTGTGCAGCACTCAAGGTGTGGATACAGCAGTGTTCTACAGAGCAGCAGAAAGAGATGAACTCTCTTCTTTCTTACCCCTGCCCAGATGATGCACAGCACTGTAGGCTGCTGTTGTATGTTGTCAGTGAAGATGCCATGATACTGACTACCAGTGGGATTCTGCCAAACATGCAATAATGCTTTTCTTTCAGCTGTTGCAATTACCTTAACTTCCATGGGGTTTTTTTTGTCTGCTTAGTTTTGTTTTTTAAGGTCCTGAGTTCTGTCAGTGTGATCAATAAACCCTGCCCTTTGCTTCTTAACTTAAATTTATGTTATCCTTCAGCCTGTAGAAGAACCTTTTCTTCAGTACTGTAGTAGTGTATTTTCTTAAATAACTTTTGGGATGAACATCTCTGGAAATATAAAGGAGTGTGGGATTTCGTGTTCATTGTATCTCTTTTATTCACTTTCTGTTTTTAAATCCTGATAAAACTCCAAGGCTTAGTGAAACAGGATTCCCCTTTATGAAAGTTGAGTTGACTTTCCCTACAGACCATGTGTCAAATGATCTTTTTTGTTATGGACTCTGCCATCTCCATGGGGATAGATGGTACTTGCTAGTTTGAGCAACTGAAGCTGTTTTTTGGAGTGTGTCTGTGGTAGGTGGTTTTTGGGGGGCTTCTTGCACCATCAGTGTGTGCATACAAAGCTTGCTTCCTGATCAATCATGCATTGCAGTAAACTAACTTCTTCTATGCTGTGACTTCTGTCTGTGTCTTGACTTAAAAGTTTTGGGGTTTCTGATAGCTTTAGTTGTCCTTTGAGTGATTAAGGTTCCCTTCAGAATCCAGCTATAATGATAATTTAGTGAATACTAAGAAGTAGGTCTGGAGAAGAAAACACACCAAGCTGACCTGGGTCTCTGCCTTCATTGCAACCTCTTGATGCAAATGCACTAAACTTTCATTGCTTATTGCACTTTCCTCTTCAAAAAATTCAATTAATTTTTGTATGAGTTTAATGAAACAATAGCAGCTGTCGTAGGAGGAATGACTGAATACTCTCTTCCATGCTGAAGAGTCTAGCTTGAGTTAAGGTTGTTGCCTTTTAATTCTAGGATTAGAGCAGGAGGTTTGTCAGTAGAAGAGCTGGAGGGGTAGTTGAGATGAGGAAACAAAAAGAATTGATCATTTTGTGTAACAGGTGACTCAGTTGTAGAGTTGGTTGCACCAGCTATGAAGGACAGGGTCATAACTGGATTTACAGAGTGAGTGATCTTAGAGGGAAGACCCAGTTAGGTCTAATGCAATGACCCAGGTGAAGACTATGGTAAGGATTCTCAGCTGCTGAAAGTTCTTAATATCAAAGAAAGATCTTATTTCTTCTCTCTTCTGGGAATACTTTTGAACACATGTACATGCTGAAGGTGTGTATATGTATACAATTAGTAGCAGTAGTTTCTTGCTGTTTTCAGTGTTTTCAGTCCCCAGCCTTCTGTGTTTTCACATGGTGCACATGGTCAAATCCAGCTTCTCTGTCCCTTGTCTGTAAGTCTGCATTTGTCACATGGCTAGGATATAATCTGGCTCTTGCCAGACAGTTTGTGCTGGAAATAATTTTACAGTGTTTGATGGATTCTGATGCATTTTGATGATGAAGGGGGAACTTCTAATACTGTTTGTTTCTTTGAAAGCATAAGGTGTACTGAAATGGGTTTGTGTGTCTGAGACTGCTGTTTCCATTGCAGTGTGTCCTTTATCTGTAACCAGCATGTGAACTCAGGTGCTGCTTTCTACACTGCTGCAAGGGAGAGACCTTTCTGAAGAGTGGTGGGTGGGATAACTGAAAAGCCCGATGGCCAAAGCAAATTATACCATGCTGACAAATGATTTGATTCTGTGTGAAGTAAAGAACAGCTAAATACAATGAAATACACAGTTGCATGAAAAGTGAATATGCAGAAGCCTTGCAGGCTTGTAGGTAAAGAGTTTCATTTAAAACTTCTGTTTGTGCATACATAAAATTGAAAGAAGTGTATCTGATATACATTCTTTTAATTTAAAATGACCCTATGTAATATTGACTTTTCAGGTACAGATTAGGTGGTATGGTATTACCAACTTTTAAGGAGTGGATAGAAAAAACCTTTGGAGCAAGTCTGGAGCACAAAACTACCTCTAGAGTAAGTAAATAGCTGAACCAGTTCCTTTGAACATTAGTCTTGGTGATAATCAAGACCACACTGTTAAAGATGATTCAGCTGTCACACATAATTGATTTAAATAAAGTGTATTAATACTTCAACGTTTTTGGAAGAAAAAGTTGGTATAGAACTACTATTTGAAACCTTATATGTCTTAGCATGACTTGTGGTTTCAGGATAACTGGTAGTACCGTTATTGAAATGAAAGTTTCCAACAGAGGGAGAGTTTTTTGTCCTGCCTGTAGCTTGCATTTCAAGACTGTAGAAAGTGTTAGCCCAGAGGGAATTGTTTATACAACATCAATCTTATTCATGATAACAGAGATATAAAATACAGGGAAGTTAAACTGTGATGTGTTTTTGGTGTATTGAAAGATGTCAAAGTTCTCATTTGACGGTAATTTTTATTACATGTCTGGGTGCTGAAAACTGACTACCAGAATACTCAAGATGGAACTGAATGTTTTCAGAAAAATAACTCATTGGGAATGTTCTGGGCTTTGGAAGTCATACATATTTTGCTTTTTAGAAAGAGTAACTGAACTTTGAGTCAGAAGACTTGGCTCCCTAATTAGAATCCCTTTGAAGCTTCAGGTTCCTGACTAGATAGCTGCTAAAGCAGTCTTGGAAGCAGGCTGTGCTTGTACTGTGACTGTAGCAACCCAGCTGTGGGTAATGGTTCTACCCATCTCTTGAGCGAGTTCAAGTTTGAAGCAGGTAATCTCATAGAGCCTGAAAACTTTAACGTTTCTTCAGTCCTCTATTCATCAAGACATCATTTCATCTGCTGTGGTTTACAGGATCTCCACCTGCCAATAGATTTTGAAAAATTCATCTGGATGTGTTTTTGTTGACCAGGGTTGGTCTTAACTGGCAGCCTTTTAACTTGCTGGGAAGAGAGGTCTTGAGAACTGTTATTCCCTTTTTACATGCAGAGAAAGGATAGAGCAAAGCAGAATTGCAAGACAAGTACATATTTTTTTATAATACCCTGATTCCACAGTACATCTTGCAGACCAGCTCCCCAGGATATCTGCCAGCAGTGTTGAGTGCTTTCCTGTTATGTTGTGCTCCTCTGGTTTTAATGGTCTTGTAATGTCAAACAGGCTGACTACCTTGATACGGGATAGGACTCTTTGGAGTCTCCAATATACACCTGGACTTCTCATAGCTAGTCTCAAATAATGCTGCAGGTCCCTCATTTTCATGGCTGTCATAACTCACTCCAAGGTTGTCATGCTATGCTGGGTTTTCAACTTCTGCTATCCCCTAAGCATGAAGAAATTCAGGTATAGGAACAGCAGTAGGGAAGCCATCTCTTGGTTCATTTGTCTTTCTGTGCCATCTCCTCCTGCCTCTGTCATGTAAGATTGGAGGGTTCCCTGTTACATGTGACTTTTGTGTTTAATGAAACAACAGTAAATATACCTTCTTCTGTGATCTTCAAGATCTGTTGATGCTCTTTATTTTTTCAGACCAAATTTAACATAGAGAGCAGTTTAGACCTAGTTCACATAGGTTTCCTGACTAGCTTTTCAGGGTGCAAATCTTAAGGTATTTCAGTTCTATGAAAATAAATAAAGATATATTTTTGTTTGTCACTGTGCATAAGATTTTTATAGATAAATATTAACTTTTTAATCTTGAAGATTAAAACTAAAAGATTAAAAAACTTGTGGAAAAGTTATAAAAATAAAGATGCTTAAAACCATCTACAAAGAATTGTTACAGCTGTTAAATAGTTCATAGTCTTGACAACAAAGATCTTCAGGCACTTATTGTTCAACTTGATATGAAATAATTCTGTCTGTGGAAATCCATGAAGAAACAAAAGTTTGAAGTCTAAAATGTAAACACAGCTAGTGAGGGTTTTTCTTAAATGATTTGAAGATCTTTATTTGGTACCCATTTGTTTCTTATGTTTCCTGTGTTGCTATCAGAGTTCTTTGGGCTAGCAAGCAGCGCTGTGTGAATGTGCATTAAGAGCAGCAGTTGAAGACCAGATTTACATAATGTTTACTGTGACTGGCTCCTAAAATCCAGGTGTCTCAGTAGTGGAGTGCCTCTCACTTAACAGCACTTAATTTCAGCTTCTGTATTTGTAGATGACAAGATGAATATTTTTTAGCTGTCTGACACCTTATTTCAATAATTACAGCATTATCCTTAAAGCAAGTCAGGATGGCACATATGCTCTTCCAGAAGTTAAATCACTGGTAAAACTGCATTTTCTTCATGTCCTATGTTCCACATGAAAGTTCTAACCCAAACTTTTGGCTATCCACTTGAGCCTGTGAATGATGCCAGCTATTGCTAATGAACATCTCATGCAGCTATTTCTTTCTGAATTATTCCTGTCAGTACTCTTAATTTCTCCATAACCTTATATAGTTTTTGTAAGGGGGACACTCCATCACAATCATACAACTTTCCTGATAGCTTTAAATCTTACCTTCATCATACCACACAACTTTTAGACTCAACCCGTTCAGAATAGGCTGCTGCTGTTTTTGCCATATATTGGCAAAAAGTATCAGCTGCTCTGAAGGTTATATAGAGCAAAGATAGGCAAAACTCTGCTCTAGGAAAGAAAACTTTATTGTCAGTATACTTTTTGTAGAAGGCTAACTTCAGAAAATGAAAGCACAGCGAATTCCATTTTGTTATATTCTGTGTTTGCATTTGTCACGAAGCATAGGTAGGGCTTGTCAAAGAGATGTCTTAAATTTCTTTGACTAGGTGGGACATTACTGCACCATACTTTTTGATGGTAGGGTTGTAAACGAGTTCTTTCTGGCATCTTTCCTGAGAGCTTTATAGCAAAAGTGCAAGCACATTCTTCTCTTTGGGTTGATGTCAGTTCATTTTCCACCAAGGCTTGCATGGAAGAAGTGTGAAAGCAGTGCACTCTTTTAACTAATTTTTGTTCAATCCCTGATTTTTAAAGGTGTATTTAAAATATAAGATATGATGGTAAAAAAACTTTCAGTTCTGCTCTCAGATTTGAGGGATTTAGTTAACAGAAAATAAGACTCTTGACCAACGTTTTCTTTTGCAATAAGACTTGAAGTGAAGAAGTTACATTTTAGTCATCAGACAAGCTTTTTATCTAATTAAAGAACTCTCTAATTAGAGGCCATTTGTGGTAGAAGACATATTCCTTTAGGGAGATTACTCATATTTGTTCCATTTTTAAGGAGAAAAAAATCCATGGTTTTTTTGGAATCTTCAAAGCACATAAGAGTCTTACACTCAATGTCCGCAAAATTTTTTTTTTAATCTGGATCATGTAAAGAATTCTTGTTCTCTGATAAAGAATTCTTGTTCTCTGAGTGGGTTTAAAAAGTTGACAGATGAACTACATTCTTATGTGCCCAGTAATTGGAAGTGGAGTTCAGAAAAGAGAGTTAAGTGGTTGTGTCTACACTTTGAGAAGCTGTGAGAGTACTAGACAAGACATCTGTTGGAAGAACCTGGGAGAATGGGCTGTTAGAAAATCTTAAGCAGAGGTTTCCCTCTGGTTTACAGAATCTTGATTTAAGGTCTATTGGTAAGTCAGAATGTCCTGTGTAGATTTTTGGAATGAAGAACACCTTTCCCAGGTGTTCATCGGGACTTTAGATGGAGACACCTCTATGTATGTGACTCAGACATGGGTTTTATGGGATCTTTCTTATAGGTGAGGTCTGCTTCATGCATGCCAGTTATGTTGTGTCAGTCAATCTTAGTTTTGCCTAGCATTGGACTTCTGATTAGGCTTTGGTCCAATTTGGATTTAAATCTCAGGACATGGAGGGGAGGTGTGTTACTGAAAACAGAACTGTAAGTAGAAGAATTTGCAGTGTGTAGTGGCTGTTGTATGTATTCTGGCACCTTGGGAAGTCTTAAAAAGAGAATTTGTTCAGTATGCATTCATAAGCTCATGTATTTCTCCATATTTATCAGGAGAAAGAAAGATAAGAATGTGCTACTGAAAACTTCTTGTGTGCAGAGTAGGATAAGCTGGATTGGTGGTTTGAAGATGTGAAGGAGAACTGATGTCTTTCTGATATGGAATAGATGTGTTTGGGTATCAGTCAGTGTTAGCCTGTTTTTATTATTTCTGTTGTACAGAAAGACTGTAAGAGTGAACTTACCTTAAATGAATTTATTTTCTTGTATTGTAGGCATCCTTAAATGTTAATGATGTACCTCCATCCATTGTAAATGAAGAATTTCTTCAGGATCTTAGAGCCACTAAAATCTCATATTCCCAGGATGCAGAAGATAGGGTATTCAGAGCTCATGGTAAGAGAACTTCATTTGTATAACTGTGCTGCTTTCAACACTTTCTTGTTTGACCTTAGTAACTTATTGTTTGTGTTCCAGGCCACTGCCTACACGAGATATTTGTACTCAGGGAAGGAATGTTTAAGCGAATTCCTGATATAGTTGTATGGCCTGGTAAGTTTTTATTGTCATCTTCTCCCTTCTGAATTGGCCCATTGTTTACTGAACCCTTGTGCATTCTGGTCGGGGGAAAACTGCCTCTTGGTTCACTGACTTCAGTCACCTTTACAGAAACTGAAGGAATTTTCTCATGAACAGTAATCATGATTGTTTAGCATCTGGACTGCAGGTTGTGTCTGTGAAATCCCATCATTTTGTAGAGAAGTCAATTTATTATTAAATATAGCTGAAGTTTGTTGGCTGATAAATTCACCACTTAAATAACCACTGTGTAATGTGAATGTGCATGTTCAGCAAGAGCAGTTGTCAAAAACGGCAGTCTCAATTTTGGGTTCTAAAAGTGTACATGATACTAGGAAGGGTAGTGAAATATGTGCATTGAAGAACTTTTGGTTTTTTACATGCTGTACTTTAGTAAAAAAAAGCATAACACCTGTAACTCCTATGAGAACACTTTACAAAAGATCAGTGACTGGAAGAAAGAGCAGTGCAATCTGAGTATATAGGCTAGGCCTGCTTTTTTCTGTCTAGTAAAAGGATACAAATGCTTTTTTTTAACTTGAGTCATGTGCCCTCTGGTCACTAGGAACTACTCCACGTGCCATTCTTCAATAGTGAACCAAAAGGTCATTTGAGCTAAGTAAATGTCAATTTCTGTTCAGTTGTATGAGTCCAACTCTTTTGTTACTTTTTATAACTTTGATAACTGCACTGCATTAAAAACTCAAAATTTCTTGTAAGAACTTAGTCCTACTCAGTTTTTCCAAAATCATATATGGGAAGCATGAAAAGAGGCACTATCAGATGAAATTCATTACTTGAGGCCAGGTGCTTGAGAGCACTGGTGACTGTGAGCAGTACTTGCCACAGCTTCTATTTTGTGTAGCTCCAAAAGCTGAAACAAAATGATTGACTACCTTCATTTAAAACATCTCTGTATGACAAGAGCGAAGCAGCCAGAGTTTGGAAACTATTTATTTAGTCCTGCTCATTCTTTGCCGTTTGTACAAACTCGTGTATGCAATGTATTTGATCCCTTTTTTGATCCTTTTACTTGGCTGTGCACAAGCATTTCCACCTCCCTCTTTGACCAGGTACAGAATGCATCCTGAAAAACTAGATTTCATCAGCAACTCCTCTTCTGAAACTGAATGTCATTCAGGAAGAAAGAAATGTGCTGTTCATCTCTCAGAAGAGACTTATTTCTCACTTAAAATAAATTGGACAGCCTGTTTTCAATAAAAGCTTTACATGTGATTTGTTCCCCAAAATACCTAGATGAATTGTTAACTGTTTGGTGGCCCATCTTGCCCTGAGAATTTGCAGGTCTCAATCCATGAGCAGAGCAAGAGACTAAGACTGTAGTTAGTTCTTCAAATGTAGAATTACTTGAGTCTAAACTTTACTCTATAACTGATAATTCTGAGCCCAGCTCCTATTTATTGCCTAACTTTGAAATGTCTTCCTTACTGGTGTTGGAAAAGGGGCTGCTACTTAGTGAGACTGCAGTATTTAGTAATAAGCACAAATAACAAGCACAAAGTCTGTTTTTTAACTGTTTGTTCTTTTTTAGTTTGCCATGAAGATGTAGTTAAAATTGTGGAATTAGCCTGCAAACACAATCTCTGCATAATACCATTTGGTGGTAAGTGAAATTATGAAATCTCCTAACTGTTTAAGGTTATTCGTGAAAATGTCTTCAGCTTCAGTTTAAATATGTGTTCTTCATAACTGGTGCTCTGTTCCCACAATGTGTATAAATTAGGGGTTTTTGTTGCACTATTGAAATTCAAAGTTTCAGAGAGGATTGTGGTCAAACACTACCTCAATATTATTCTAATTTCCTTGTAGATGTTGTTCAGTAGAAATTCCTGTGGCAAGGGCTTTTCAGGAAGTGTTCCAGATACAGAGTACAGCTAAAGGCCTGTAAAATCTGTGTCTTCCACAGCCTAAAGAATTCATAATGGACTTCCACTTTTCACTGTGGATGTCTTCTCCTCTAAGCCTGCTGAAGTAGAGTTGTGAGCTCCCTTGTTTTAACATGGGGCTTAGGAAACACGGGGCTTTGGCTTTCATGAGCTCATTCTGTGATAAGGTTTTTGTCAAGAAACTATAGTTCTCTGTTTCTTGAATGGCTTTGTAATTTCTTATCCTTCTTTGTTTTAAAGCTCTCTGCAGGGCTTAAGAGAAGCAGCTGAGATGGTCATAGAATGTCATTTGTTATGGAGTGCTGCTAAAGCATTGTTCAGCTCCACAGCTGCCTTGATTTTGTGAAACCTGGAGAAGGGGGCAGCCTTAAGAGGCTTATCACTGGACTCAAACAGTTCACTTCAGTGATCTTGCTTTATTCAGTTCTTTATCAGAAAGGAGGGAGAGAGGCATTCTATTGGAAGAAAAGCTACCTGAGAATTTTATGATCACAAAATATCATTCCCATATTTGCAGGAGGGACAAGTGTCTCTAGTGCTCTTGAATGTCCTGAAGAAGAAAAAAGAACAATTGTCTCCCTAGATACATCACAAATGGTATGATCTCTTAAATATGTTTTATTTTAGTTTTTTTTTAATCATCCTACTTGGGTGATCATTACAGAATGACATTTCTTTCTTTTCCAGAATAAAGTAGGGATGGAAGTATTAATTATCACCATGATTATTAAACTGGTACTGTTCAGTTTGTTTTTCTGATATTAGTCCTGTACTACTTTATATGACCTGTATATATTCAATAAGAAAAAAAAATCACTGTTAAGCCTTATGGCAGCTTCAAGTGATCAAACTCAGAGAAAGCTCCTCTTCTATATTGGAATTTGTATCTGAGGATAAATGAAAGACTAGGAAGAAGTTGTTATTGCAAATTTCACTAGTTCTTGCACTAGACTTCAAATTACTTAAAGCAAAAATTGATAAGGTGACCTAATATATATAAATCAACTTGAAGGATAAACTTTCAAGAAATAACTGGGGTTTTTGTCTAGATAGCATCTTGAGACTGTGAAGTTCATAGCTTTATGGCAGTCTAGAAATGAAGTTCTGTAAAATTTATTGCTAGTTTTCATCTTTTCATTATGAAGGAGCTTTGTACTTTTAAAATAGATTTATGGCTACTTGGTAATGAGATGCTTCAGAAACAGCTCTGTATCTTTGATGTAAGGCTCTACTGCCTTCAGGTACTTGCTGAGCTTATTAACTCCTTTAGCCTTGAAGGTAAGACCTAGGGTTTGGCTCAGTTTTCTGCATTCAGTGGTTCTTCAGTTAAACAAAGTGATTTTTTTCTGCAGAGGTGGTACTTGTATGTTGAAGGAAGCTCTTCAGGTGTCTATGCAGAATGAAATCCAGCAAGTGACTAGTGACTCAGGCCTTCGTTTGAACTCCTTGATTTATAGCCCACAGCTTTGACTTTTGTCAGGTTTAGGTGTGGCAAGGAAATGTGGTTAATTCTTACTATCTTGGTTTTTTGTCAGCTAGATGGGTAAATAAGCATTGAGTCAGAAAATAAACCAGTTTTGAGTTCTTGAATGACTGCCAGCCAGTTCTTGTTATCATTAATGAAGAGAGAAAATAAGAAAATTAAGGTGAAAGGAAGCATTGTCAAAGTTAAAACATATGTGTCTCAGGGCAGTTAAGATGATTGCTGAAGCTTTGCTATTTTAATAAATGCTTAATGGTTATCTTTATCTTATATAGGGTCCCTATTGCATAAAAACTGATTTATATAGGCATCTGAGATCAGTTAAGCAGTTTATGTTGAAACTGAAGCAGCTGAAGTAGTTCACTTTGAATAATTAGTTAGCCCATACCTTGTGAGAGGGAGACTCCTGCAAGAGTTTTGATTTAATTCTTTCTGGCTTTTTTTGCTTTTTATTCTGTAAACATCCCTGGTATAAATTGACAGATATATGTGTTAGTCTCTTGTAGTGGTGACTGTAAATTGAAACCTGTTGTGTAGCAGTTTGAGGGAGTGAAGAGCCTCAGCTTCTACTGGTATAGTAACTGGAGTGGTATTAATAGTAAATTGTATGACTAAGTATGTTGATCCTATAGCATTAGGGAAGGAAGTAAACAGAAATCTTAAACACTCATTCTTAGTTTTAATTGGCTTTTCAACAGAATCGGATTCTCTGGATAGATGAAAAAAACTTAACAGCTTGTGTAGAAGCTGGCATTGTTGGACAAGATCTGGAAAAACAGGTATTTTTATCTGGTTAAGTTTCTAGTATTTTTTTTTTTTAATATATATTTTTCTTGGGTGTTGTTCATACCTTGTCCAAATCATTGAATTCTAGCTTAATTCTTGTGTGTTTTCATGCAGCTGGTAAGAATTACATGCAATGGTCATAAACCCACCCTTCCTAGTATATGACCAGTAAACATACAAAGCCACAAGTTCCTGTGGTATAGAGAAAACCATGAGCTAAATGAATTGCTGTAAACAGGATGTAGAAGTCACTTTCAGCCTTTAAGTTAGAACTGCTGTGTACAACAGAACATAGTTAATGATCCATGTTACATGGTATACTTAAATACAGCTGTTCAACATGATTGTTATCAGTTGGTCAGTGCAAATTGATTATCTCAAATACACTAATGCAGTTATCACTTAATGTGAGACTGCTTGGCCTTTAATTCTTGCTGTTTGACAGCTTTGGTGTTGTAATTCTGAGGGCATCCTGTCAACCTCAGGTGCTGTGCAGATGGCAAGGCCAAGTTAATGCAGAAAAATGAGAAACAAGTGACTACTTAATGTACAGGAATGCATGATCTGCATCACAAATAGTTGACAGTGTTGCATATAGGAAGCCCAGCCAGATGGCTGTATATTAAAACACATCTCTCCTTGAGAGAATTAAGTACAAGCAATTTGCTCAAATTTTCTGCAGACCTGCTGCATATCACGTTAGGATAGAAGGAACAAGAGATTAAGTGCCTTATTTATTGGCAGCGTTTGTGCAAAGTTGGCAGTTACTTAAGTTATAACTTTTTTTTGCAGATGTATATGAATTTTCACCTTGTTTTGAACAATAGACTTCTCAGTTTTAAAATACAGGGGAGGAGTGTCACAGGGTGATATGTAGCACAGGTATGCACAGTAGAAGCAGAATCAACTTGCATGTCATGTACATATCCAAGATAACAGTTTCATAAATGGGTGTGTGGTAAGGATACTTATATTAAAAAAAAAACCCAAAAACAGCCCAACCAAGTATAGAATATTGAATTTGGAGTACTAAGTTCAGGCAGGATCTGTAGGATGTATTTTTTCTTTTCTTTCTTTAGCTTGCTGAAAGTGGCTTCTGTACAGGCCATGAACCAGACTCCATGGAATTCAGTTCACTAGGAGGCTGGGTAGCAACACGAGCATCAGGCATGAAAAAAAACATCTATGGAAACATTGAAGATCTGGTAAATAGTTTTAATACTTGTTATATTTTTTCTGCTCAGATATTTAACTTTTATAATGACTCACACTGGGAGGGTAAATAGTGTTTCTTTTTGTTATACAGTTTTGGCATCAAATCTTGACTGACATGCTTGTTTCCTTGTTTTGGTATTAGTACTAGTAATCCTTATCACTGACATAAAAGTAATTCTCATTTGAGCACTCACTGACTAGCTTAAGGAATTGTTACTCTGTCTTGACTCTGGTGCTGTCTTCTACTCTTTTGGACTCTCTATTCATCCAGTGTAATAACCCTATCAAACTTGCAGAAGTGCCATGGTCTCTCCTACCTGTTGTGTGTACCTGAAGATGTCTAGCTGAGCTGTTGGACAGCAAGCAAGCTCCCCACCTTCCTACATGCCTGTGGCTAGCAGTATTTTTTAAATCAGTAGGCTGATCTAATTGAGCATGTGGGTGCACAGTGGTGAGATCTAGTGCCACCACATGGTCTGTAGGAACCCAGAGGAAAGAAGCAGTGCACTGGGAATGGCAGTGTTCTACTCTTGAATTTGTTTTAGTCATTAAAATGGTTCAGCTTTATATTAACTCAGATAATTTTTTGACTTTTAAGCATACTTTCTGATTTTAAAGTCTACGTTTTCTGTAACAACAAGTGCATTGAATGTATTGAAGATAAATCATCGCTGCTCAGACTTTGCCTGCCTTCTTGCTTCAAACTTCCAGCTTTCTCTCATAATTTGTTTAACCCTTCCATGTGTGAATTTTTTCTTTCCTGCAGCACACTCTAGGTAATGTATCCATGTTACCCTAGGCTTTTTCATCAGTTCCTAGTTTAGACATATTTGTTCTGTGCACAGATGTGACACTTCACTGTCAGCGACTGAGGCTGGCAGGAATGACTCAGTTTTTATTCAGTAGCCCTGGTTGCAGTAAAACTCATAGCACTTACAAAGTGTCATCATCCTCCTGCTGCCTGAATGGTACAGTTTTGCTTGTTCTGGGAGGTGTGAAGGAGAAGGCTTCCCTATTATGGAAGCATAACTTCAGGCTAAAACAGCTTCTGAAATTTTCATTAGGAGGAAATAGGAGCGAAAATTGATTCAGAACACTTCATGAGTTTCAAAATAGCACAGTGAGACTGTTTCAAGGAAGTGTTTACCTTTTGAGGAGCTTTATATCTTGAAACAGTGTGTTATATAAGCTGCCTAAAATCCACTTACTGCAGAGTCAATGGTTCATAAATTGCATAGAGTGAAAATTACTTAACTACCTGTGCTTGAAAGTTGTAAAGCCATTAGCTGAAATTCAGTAATTTTGCTTCATTTAAAGGCATCACTAAAGCAAAGCTGAAACTCTACCCTTCCTTGGTGTAAAATAGAGGATTGAATTGAATAAAGGATTAAGAAAACCCACATGTGGGCTCTATTGCACGGGCCTGAATGAAGCTAGAAACAATAACATTGAAAAATACTTTTTAAAAAACAACTTCCTAGCCCTGCACATGTGTCAGTCTTATGGCAGCTTTTATATTGATAATCTATTTCACAAAGTATTTCACTACTTCCGTCTTTCCTCCTAAGTGAAATATTTCTGTAGCAATCAATGACTGAATTATTGTAGCTTCATCAAACAGCAGTTCTAAAGCAAAACTTAAGCAAAGTTTAAACCCTCACTTTTTCCCTCTGTATATCATAATGTATATTATGATTAAAATACTGGTGTATATAAAGTTCTATCTGTGAAGTTCTACACTGAGGAGCAAAACAGTTTTAACTGGTATTGCCTGGATGTAGGCACCAGTTGATATGATTTTTCATAGAATGGAAATTATCTCTTGTGTGGGGAAACCATGCTGTGTCAAAATAATGGTTGGTAACAGTTCTCAGGTTCTTGGGGTTGCCTACAGAATGTCTAAAACCTATAAAGCCAAACTGTATCAAACTTAATATGTTTTGTGGAAAATAAATATAATAAAATGTGCTTAATGCTAGTATTGATAGTCATTGCACTTTGTTTAAACAGGTGATTCATATAAAAATGGTAACTCCTAGAGGAATAGTAGAAAAAAACTGTCAAGTACCTCGCATGTCAACAGGACCTGATATCCATCACTTCATTATGGGATCTGAAGGTATAAACAGAGTAATTTCACATACTGCATCTTAATTCAGCTTCAGTAATGCTTGATTATTTGAGCATCTTTAATGCTGTGGCTTCCAGTGTGTTGATGGGTGGCATTGTGCAGGCATCAATTTCTTGTGTTAGAATAAAACATGGAGACCTTAATTAGGACTGTGAAGGTGCAGCTTTTAACACTGCTTTAAATGGACCTGTGGAGTCAGCCTACAAGTCTAGTAACAAAGAGCACAATTTAGAGAATATTTTGTGAGAATTGACCATGTAAAAAGTAAGGAATAAATCACCTGTTACTGCAAACTGAATTTTGGGGATTTCTGATTTATGTTAACTTACAACATTCTGGTACGTGTTAAGTTGGGTAGCTTGCAAGCAGTCCATCTTGGAACACTTTGCTCAGTTTTTCTCCTCTCCTGAAGGAACCCTTGGAGTGGTTACTGAAGTTACGATAAAGATTCGCCCGGTCCCTGAGTACCAGAAGTACGGCTCTGTGGTCTTTCCCAACTTTGAGCGAGGGGTGGCCTGCTTGAGGGAAGTGGCAAAGCAGGTAAAGAAAAGCTGGCTGTTGACTTCACTCAAGGACTCATGGATTCTAGCAGTAGGGGTGTATTGATGCTTCAGTATTTCTGGCTCTTGATGATAACCAGGAGTTTGAGGTAGGAATCTCGTAAACGTGTATGGTCCATGAAATGCAGGATATGGTCCATGAAGATTTTGGAAATTACTCAGTTGAGGACTGAGCATGTTATGACTTTGCTTGGTATTCTGAGCCAAAACATGGACAAGACTTTTAATGGCTTGTTTCAGTGGGAATTATTTCATATTGCAGCCTGAAAAATTCAGCTTTGTATCTCCTTCCGCTGAGAACTTTACCCTCAGATTAACTAGGACTATGTAAAAGGAACCAGTGTTTAAAGGAATTGACTTGCAGCATATATATAAAAGGCAGTTGAATTCATGGCTTTGAAGTGGTAAAGGAACAAAAGGAATGCACTTGAAGGATATGGCCTGTGTTTAGAAATCACTGCCTGGAGCACAGTGACATGGGCAGGTGAGATGGATATTACCAAGTGGAATTGTGCTTACACTGTGGTATTTAAATAGAGAATAGTGCAGGCAGATGGTTTCAGGTAGTGAAGTACTTATATACCAAAGTTCTGTAGTACTTTTCCTCAAGGCTATGCATCCAAACAAATCTTAGTCTGGCTAGCCTCTTTCTCCACTGACTAACTTTCCTCTGCTCTGTGCAAAATTATACCAAATTATATATATTAATGGTAGATTGCACCCTGAATTGGGGAAATAATTTCAGAAATGTTTTAATTAATGCCAAACTAAACACAGCTTTACATTTTTTCCAGTGATTGGTCTAAATTAATGGCTTAATGTTCCAAGCCAGATGTTCAAACTGGTATGTGAATGACATGTATATGCTAGTCAGCAGCACTTGCCAGTTTTTCTGTCGTGCTTCTACTGCTAGTGCTTGTCCTTCCTTTTAAAGGTACCTCAGCAGACTTTTTGGGAATGCTTAATCATGTGGCTGATCAACATTTAAAACCAGTTAAGGAACTCATGTGTTTTCCCTGTCTGTGGTTTTAGTTAGAGGGAAAAAAAGAGGCACTATTTGCCACTTAATGTTGCTCCATTTCTAAGCTTCTGTTGCTGCTGCTGCTGTTTCTCTGCTTACTTGAGCCTGAACTACTTATTCTCTTCTGTTGCCCCTCGCATCAATCTGAGTAGTAATTAAAATGATTGCTCTCTGAAAAGCTCTTTTATGTATCAGACCACTTTAATGTAAGGATAATCAGCCTGTAGGGTGTGGGTGGGTTGGTGTCATTTAAAACCACTCCCACAGCCTTCTGTCGACCTGCCTGGTGAGCTCCCTTAGCTCTTCATGTTCTTTCTTCCTCTTGTGTGACCAAATACATATTAATGATATTGTGAGGAGTGAACATGTCAAATGGAGTGAAAGAAAAGTACATTCCATATCCATGTGATTAGATGATGACTAGCCTAAAATTCAGACTTTTGTCATATTCCTCTGGCCATACATTTAAGTATGACTGGACATGGCCATCAGTGAGTATACAATGTAGGCATATACATGACCAGAAACTTACCTAAGTGAATGCAGCTGTTCTTACAGTTTTTCAGATTCCTGTACAGTGCAGAATCTAGATTAGACCCGAGTACAGATTTTGGTTGCAGTCTGACAGCAGAGCATGAATGTACCAGGTCCAGCCAGGATCAGCTTTTTTCATAGTAGCATGTGTGGTGTTAGCTTTTTGTACTTGTAACCAAAAGAGTGTTAACACACCAGTGTTTTAGTTATTGCTAAACAATGTGTACACAGTGTCAAGTCTTTTTCTGTTTCTCCCTCTCTTCCCACCACCAAGTGTGTTGGAGCAGATAAGAGGCTGGGAGGGTACACAGCTGGGACAACTGACCCAAACTGACTAAAGGCAGATACCATATAGCATCATGATCATAAATGAAATAGAGGGGGGTGTTTCATAGGGGTTGCCATTGCTTGAAGACTGGCTGCATATTGGTCAGCTGATGGTAATTGATTGCTTTTTGCATTGTGCTTTTGTGGGGGGTTTTCCCCCATTTTGCTTACCAAGCTGTCTTCATCTCAACCCATGGGTTTTTCAGCTTTTGCCCTCTGATTTTCCTTCCCCATCCCACTGGGGAGGGGGCTGAGTGAGCAGCTGTGTAGTGCTCAGCTGCATGCCAAGATGGCCTTCAACAATTAAACTTTTTCAATGGTTTTTTTTATGTATGTGTCTCTGATTACACAGAAACATAAACTTGATGTGCTAAACAGGTGTACTATCTTTAGTGCATATGCCAATTAAGAAAAACAATCAAAATGTGAAGATCAATGTTTTTGGACTATTCCTGTGTTGGCTTGAGGTTAAACTGAAAATTCTCCATGCATTATATCTAGACCATCTACTATACCTAGTAGATGTTGCTATTCCAGTGAAAACAAGTTTATAGTCACCCTGTTTCAATGATGGTGATGGCCAGAGGTCTCTGGTATCAAAGTGTGCTTTCTTATATGCTATTTTGTAATGAAAATTTAATTGTAATGACTTTTAAAACCAACTATATATGTAATCTTTTTATTCTTCCTTCCTCTTACTCCCCTGACTTTGCCTCCAAGAGATGTGCTCCTGCATCAATTCGCCTTGTCGACAATGCACAGTTTCAGTTTGGTAAGTATGTGGATCATCATGGAGTATCATGTTTCCAAGGGCTTTTTAGTAGTTCAAGTCTGTTTTGGGTAGTAATTCTTTTGCTCAAATCTGGACAGAGAGCAGTGAACCCAGAGTTCAAACTCCAGATAGTGCCATAGTGTGAGTTTGGGAAACAGAAGCCTGTCTTTGTCTCTGAGGAAACACTATGCACTACTTGAGTCAGTAAAGAGCCATGCTCTGCCTATAAATGAGATGGTTTTTCTGCTGGTTCCTTTCTTGACATTTAGTCTATTGGTGAGATTGAAAGTCTGGAATCACTTCCTCTATTTTGCTGTAAAGGAGTAGAGATTCTAGTTTTAAAATACAGTACTTGAAACATTTTCTTCCTAAAAGTATTAATGAGAAGTTGGATATGAAAAAAAAAAACCCAGGATGCCCACACCTTATTTTCAAGGTAAGTGGGTTGGTTCCTTTAAATTTCATGAAAGCATCTCACAGATTCCTTAGAATTCTTAGGTTTTTAAAAAATATTCTGATATAATATTTGACTGGGACAGAGGTAATGACATATTTGCCCAAAGTGATCTGTCTGTTTTCAAAAAAAGATAAAGTGTAAGTGCTGTAAGTGTGTGCAAGTACATCTAAGCTGTTAGGCTTTAGGTATTGAAAGTCAGTGAAGCTACCAGAAGATTCCTGAAGACAAAAAATTTCATAAAATTTCAACTAGTTCAAACACCTAAATAGGATAATGTCAGATATGCAGAACAATAATATCTCAGCAATTCTAAGGGAAAGCTGTCATTTTAAATTCTAGCGGATTTGGTAGAAGATAGCTCAAGACACTCTGATGGAGACTCTAGAGTTCCATGACCCAAAAGCTAATGCCTTGCAGAACTTGCTGAGACCATGCTATTTTGATTGTACCCAGAAGATGAAAATGGAAAGTGTGACTGACCTTGAAAACCTCTACTATGACACTTCAGCAAGTCAGAATTCTTGAAACTTCTTTTGCACAGAAGCGTCAGTGATAAATCTCAGCTTCAAATGGCATTAATGTAGTGGTGTTGAAAAAACCACTTTTTCAAATCAAGGAAATTGTGATTTGGAAGAGCTGAGAAGCTCAGCAAGCCTTGCTGCTTGCTTTGCTCATTTTGTGCTACACTATTCTGCTCTGACATGTCCAACGGAAGCAGGTGCATTTCTTTTTCTTTGGGAAGCACAATTTGACCAATTGCAAGCTGTGAACATAGTTTCAGGTGTGTCAATATTAATTTATCTTGTAATCATTGTTAAGTAGTTTTTTAGACTGTGGTTTAATAAATCCACGCTTTTTTCTGTGCTTACTGAAGTGCGCTTGTAGATGTCCTCCTTGGGGTTTGTATTTGCAGAGAAACTTCCTCTTTGCTTAAGAGGAAGAAAGAGAGCACATAGTTGTTGAAGTTCATGTGTTATTGAGGAGGAAATGCTTTGTGAAGTATTTTAGAAGGAAGTATCATGTAAATGGTGCATAACTTTTTATGAATTGGGCTCACAGCATGTAGGCCAGATGCCAGGCTGCTAAAATGAAGCAGTAATGAGAGTTCAGAAGTTGTTTGTGACTGAAAACAATGGAACAAACAGTAAAAGACTTTCATCTCAATTAAACCCAGTCCTGAGGCAGAAATGTTAATTTAACAGGCTCCAAGACACCATTTATATATCCTGGTAATTTTAGTTCCCCGTTTGTCATTAAGGAAGCAATAACTAGCTTTATGTAGAAAACTTCACACAAGTGATATAACTGTTAAAGAAAAAATGCTTAACTCCTAACTTTCACCATTTTTGGCTGTTTGTTTCAGTGGTTTTGGTGTAACTTAAAAAAAAAAGTGACTGATTTTTGCTTAGTTTTGTGGTGTAAAAACTAATGAAGCGCTCTCTTAAAAATTTTCCACATGCCATAGGCTTGTGAGATCTAAACTAGGGCAGCCTTAATTAAAGTGTCAAATATTTGTGCACAGGTGTACATATGTCTTCAAAAAATTAATGAAACTTTTTCCTATATCATGTTCTAAATGAGTAGAGTGAATTCTTTTTAATTTTGATAATCAAAGTGCTCTGAGCAATTCTAGTAATTTTGACTACCAAGCTATTTTTTATTTGCCCCTTGAAGTAAGAATCTTAAGAGCACTGTTTCCCTTAATGTGCCTTTTTCTGCTTTTTGCCAAAGGTCATGCTCTTAAACCACAAGTTGCTTCCATTTTTACATCGTTTTTGGATGGACTGAAAAAGTTCTACATCACGAAGGTAATTTTGGGGTTTTTAATATTGGTTTGAATTTTGCATGCTGTTCATAAAATTCAAGATTTTTTGGTAAACTGCTTCTAATGCAGCTGAGTTTGAGTGTAACTGATAATACAGTGTAAGAACTTGGGGTTCTAAAGGTGGTTGAATTCAAATGAGATTGTGTTTGAGGAGTTATTCCAAGAGGGCTGTTGTCACTGGTCGTACCTGTGTAAGAGATTAATGTGCCATGTCTAACAGTAACTTGGTGACAGGGGAAGACTGGAACCAGTTTACCCAGCTGGCAGACCAGTGATAATCAGTGAATACTGATACTATATTTTCATCCTCCTAGATTTTTTCCAAGGCATGATCTACCTTGTTATTAGAGTGAGCTAGAATTTTGCAAGATCCTCAAGATATTAGGCAGATTTTCCCACACAAATTGTTTTTTTGTCTTTCTGGAATTCATTCCTTTTTAACCTACAATGATTTGGTGCTAAAATTATGTCACCTAGGCTTTTGTGTTAAATATGTTATCTTATTATTGACTTTTTTCCCTCCAAATTACCTAACTAGAGAGTTACTGCAAATATGGGTATTCAAATGTAGAAAAATGTCATTATCTTCCAAGAGTGGGCATACTTCTGGAAGACAGTGACCAGTGTTGATTCTGCTGTTTTTTCTTGGATTATTGAAGTGGGAAATAATATGTGTCTGGAGCTTCTTTTGTTAGGGAATACATACTCTGTTTAGAGATAGCCCAGAAGTTTTTCCTTCCCTCCACATTCATGATGGTCATAGTTTTCTTTCTGCTTTTTTAGCTGTTTAACACAGGAAGAGTTGATTAAATATAAATGTCTCTATTGCTCAAAGCATTTAAGACCTTTTTTTTTCCTACAGCATAGGTAGACAGCTGTTATGCTTATCCTGCTTTTTAACAGGAGGAAAGAGGTGACACACAATTTCTGTTATTTCCATTGACCTGTCCTGTCAAGGAAAAACTTAAGTGTTTTGGGAGTAAATTTTGAAAGACTTTTTCCTCCATCATTCCTCTTAATTACAGCAATACTTCCTGACCAGGGCACATGCCATGTCTTTGAAAAGTAAAAACCTGTTCCTTGTATTCTGCCATGTAGACTGTGACTAATGGCAAGTTTGTCTCTCTCTGCAGTTTAAAGGATTTGATCCCAACATACTGTGTGTAGCTACCTTGCTCTTTGAGGGTGACAGAGAGAAGGTTCTTCAGCATGAGAAGCAAGTCTATGACATTGCCACCAAGTTTGGGTATGCTTTTCAAAGTACATTTTCACTGTGAAGCTGGGAATGAACTGTCCAGGAAAAAATCGGACTGCCATATTTTTGTAATGGTTACTGTATGAATATGTTCTCGATTTACTAGTTTGAAGTGGCAGCAGTCAATTAGCTACTGAATGCTCCCTTTGATACATGTGGCTTGTACTAATTAATAGGTAACTTTACTGAAAAACTTCAGCTGTCTGTGTATTGAAGAAAAATATTTACTAAATATAAAATGAATGTTATTAAAATGGAAACCAGCCTTTTTAATTGCTTACAGGCATGGAAGCAACTTGTTTTGCAATCCTAGACTCTATATTTTCACTACAGAAAGAGAGACAAAATCATTAGGATGATATTAAATTTTTGCAGAATTCATGTGAGTATATGAATACAAGAAACTTGTTTAGTTGAAAGAGTGCAGTGATTTTCTGTCCCTTTTTGGGACAGAAAATTTTCTGCTACTTTTCTGTCCCCAAAAAGGGACAGAAAACACCCATTGAAATGGCAGGCTGAGTAATGATCAAGCAGTTTCTTTCCTTCTGCCTTGATTAAGTGTGGTTGATTAAAACTATCATTAAAACCGTGATTTGTCAAGAGTGTACTGTTATTGCTAATATTAGTCTCAGCTATTCAAATATACATATAAGTGCTGTTTTATCCATTTCAAGGCTATAACTTCTGAATTTTGTGCTTTTATCATGCTTTCATTCTGTTACTTCAACTATGAATACTTATGTATTTTGGTATTTCAAGATGGTAGTGTGTTGGTAAGGGGGAAACTTGTCTGTGTTACAGGCATTAGAAGATGATGCTGTCTATGCTGCTTTATTAAGGCTGTTAGTGAAATCTTCAATAGGTTAACCTGTTTTAAAATGCTAAACTATTTAATGGCTTTATAGTATAAAATCCTTCAATTCTATGCTTCTTCAGGGTGCCTGATTTCACACCCATACCCACCTCTCTCTCAGATTTATGGGAGCATGTAGGAAGACTGATTCCAGAGGCATAGCACTTTCTTGTTCTTAGAAACCAATAGTTAAAAACAAATGCTTTCAATAATCCTTGCTAGACTAGTGAAAGCAAGGCTTCCTTTTTCTTTAGAGCTATGAACTCTGTGTCTTTTTTTAATTCATTCAGATCTCTTATGCTTTGGGGATCTTAAGTCTTGGGGTCTCATAAGTTGTACACATAAAGGTACACAAATTCAACCTGCTTAGAAATGTAATTACCCATGTTCCTGTAAATGAATATCCAGGATATATTGTGTCTACTTGTGTTTCTCCACTCTTTTGTGAGTTTTGAAGACTGTTTTCTAAGATTACGTCAAATATTTTGTGAAGTTCATCTCCAGGTTATGGAATGAAAAGAGAAATGAATAAAGATCTGGTCTGAAGTAACTTCTGATTTCTAGTGACGAGACCTTGCTATTAGCAACCACTTTAACACAGCTTAGGCAGCTAAACTTGAACACATGTTTAATAATCAAAGTTATTTTATAAATATTTTAGAAAATGATGACTAATTTGGTGGAAAATTAATTAAATTCTTGTAAATTGCAGTGGCTTGGCAGCAGGAGAAGATAATGGACAGAGAGGATACATGCTGACATTTGTCATCGCTTACCTTCGGGTAGGTCAGCTTTTGTCTGTCTGCTGCAGCTTCTGCTAATTAATGTAACAAAACATAGCATCTTCAAAGAAACATGTCTTTCTCTGAAATCTGAGTGCAGGCTGCCTTGGATGATATCTCAGAGGTTGTATCAACCCAGGATCAACCTAGAGGTTGTATCTCTTCCATTTCTGAGCAGTGATTATTCATGGAATTCCATCTGCAAAACACCATAGACATTAATTTATATTCTTGTTAAGAATAGCAATAGTATTAATTTATTTTCTTGTTAAGAAAATAGCTTCTTATAAAGGGTAGGGAGATTAGATTGAAGAATCCACAGGGTGAATGAAATCAGAGGCTGGAGTGTACTTGAAATACTCATGTGCTCACTTGTCTTTTTACTCTTCTTTGGCAATCTGCTTATGACTGGTTTAAATCAGAATTCCAGCATAAAGGACTTTTAGTCTAAACTGCTGCAGATTTTAGTCTTATTGTTTGAGATTTTATTTTTCAGAACAATATGCACATCCTGAGTGTTTGATTTGTTGGGGACAAATCACTGAATCTCCCTTTATTTCAGCAGGCTGTGTGTCAGATGGGAAGATGTTTGTCTTTTTTCTATCTAGACAGTGACTACATTGCACAAAAATATTTTCACTAGGTATTATACTGATGAGCACAGTGAAACTCTTGGCTTGGTACTATAGTGATAAAAATATTTGATTAGTGTAGATGTCCTGACAGTCTGACAAGTTATCTCAGTGTAGCCATGACATCAGAATGTTTGTCATCTTTAAGAGCTTCCCTATTTCCCTATTAATAATAAACTTGCGTCAGTGGGACATATGGGTGTTTTTGCTAAATTAGAATTTCTGTTCTTCTGCAAACTAAAAAGTTGTTCACCTGATAACTGTGTAGCATACACTGGAATCCCAGATGCTGATGCTGAATGTTACTGATAATTTCCTTACTTTTTTTATTAGGACCTAGGCCTGGATTATTACATAATAGGAGAATCATTTGAGACATCTGTTCCTTGGGATAGGTAAACTCTGATTACTTTTCAGAATTTCTTAAAACTTGATTTCATTCAAATGGTTCCTAACTCATGTTTGCTCATGAGGATGCTTCTTTTAGGCCTTATATGTATTGGATGCAGCCTGACATACCTCGAGTCTTGCAGCTCTGTGTTCTTGCTAAAGTTGCTGATAAATTACATACCAGAATCTTATACATGCAGCGTATCAAGCTTTCAGTAGTATTTCATCTTAGGTTACCTTACTGTAACAAATTTAGAATTTGAAATTGCCCTGTTTAGGAGGCAGGACATTGGTGACAGTAATTACAGTGGGGGACGAGCAGCCACCTGTGTGGGATCAGCAGTGTATTTCAAAGGGATTAGTCTGTAGTGAAGATGAAAAAAATCAAATATATTTAAGTAAGTTTTTTTCTTTTTCCAGCAATGTAGGGAAATACTGAAAAGGTAACTTTTGCCCAAGATTGAGATCTTTTACCTAAGAGTATTTTATCTATTAGCTATGGTTGAGAAACATTTGACCACAACAGAGTTTAATATACAAAATCATTTTGGATGCTCTGGTCCATTTGGTAAGGCTGAAATCTCTTAAATAGGATCTAAAGTGATTTGAATCAAAGCTTTACAGCATTCAATGCAAAGCCTGATGACTTAAGCTGGCAACCCTGTACCCTTGCTATTGAATTTAGTGGTAATTGTAGATTTCAGCCCCTGTTTGAAAATTGGCACAATGTCCTAAGAGTGTAGAAGAAATTTGAGGACAATTTTAAAGTGAAAGTGCTCTTCCTTTTAGTTTTGTAGATTTTGAAGCATGCTAACTTCTTAGTCGCCAATTTTTTTGCCATCCCCTCATTTCAGACAACAATGAATTTTTACTTAAGAAAGTATTTTAAGTTGTCCCCACCAAAGCAAATGCTTTAAAAACCTTATTCTGCTTTGATTTATAAGGACCATGTAACTTCCATAAACTGATTACCTTGTTCTTGACAGGTAGCAGATACTTGAAAAAAATATTTAGCTGACTTTCTTATTCACTAAATGGTTAAATTCTCTTATGTTCTGTGAATCTTTAATGTAGTTCTAAATCTGTGTAAAACACCAAAATCTGAATTATAGCTCTGCAGACCTTTGTGGGAGAATGTGTAACTGAAGAAATGGTAATTTGGAAAACAGTGATTTCTTTTGCTCTAGCAATTTATTTGCACCTGGATCTGTTCTAGAAGAACCTAAAAAAAAAAAAGGCAGAACAAGTATGGCTTCCAACAAGGTCTAATAGCTCATTGCCACATTAGAATTATAGTGTTTCAGGTTGGCAGAGTAATGCCCAGCTGAGGGATCTGCAGGTTTGGCCTTGCAGCAACACAAAGGTATGGTGTTAGTACAGTTTGCCAGACCTTTGAGTTCTCAGGATTTCTTCTGTATTTGTTAACTACTTTTCCAAAACTTTGAGGCTATTTTGCTAAGAAAGTAGAGACATACAGAAGTAGGTAATCTCCTTATTTTTTTAAATACTGTTGATACCTCTTCCTTATGAAGAAGAGCTTTTAGGTTCTCTGTCTCAGAGTAAACTTGCTATACAGAAGTGCAGAAAAAGCAGTGGAGTCTTGATGAGAACTATTCTTAGAACAAAGGCTAAGCTAGTTAACAGTGATTTTAGAAGGCACTCTTATGCTGTATTAGATTATGCTTTTTTAAAAGATTGTGAAGTTCTTTTTTTAGAAGCTATGTAAAATCAAATATTGAAATTTTTATTAATGTGTTTCCTGTTACAGGGTTTTGGACCTTTGTAGAAATGTAAAGGAAAGGATAGTACGAGAATGCAAAGAAAAGGGTGTTCAGTTTGCTCCTCTTTCCACCTGTAGGTAAGCCATGCAATAACAGAAATAATTTTTCTTGAATCTTTGTTCAGCAAGAGATCTGGTGATGATATTACAAATACTAATAGCCTTAACCTTCCTCTTGAACGTGCAAGTGGATTACATGGAAGAGTTGAGAGTTCAAGCCTAAGCACTTCTTACAATTGATAAGAGTCAATTGTAATGACTTAAGGACTTCAACTTTCAAAGTCATAGCATTGAGTCACTCATGGATTAGGAGCAAAAAAGATGAAGAAATTTTTAAAGAAAGATGCTGTCCCTTTGAGTAAGATAGGAAGTAATCTTAGGAATTTTATGCTGTCAAATAGTGGTTGGCTTAATATCATAAAGCTTTGTTTGTAATGTAGTTCTCTTCAACAGGGTGACACAGACTTACGATGCAGGTGCATGTGTCTACTTCTACTTTGCCTTTAACTACAGAGGAATTAGTGATCCTATTCATGTCTATGAGCAAATTGAGGTAATGTATAAAGAAACAATAGTTAAAGGGGGAAAAGCTGATGACCTGTATTTTGTTCTGAACCTATTGGCCAAGCTTACTGAATTCTGCAGGAAAGATCTCAAAAGCCTGTTTGTAAAGCTTTGATCATTATCAGTAATAAGAGGTACATGTTAATAGTTCATCAAATAGAGAAAAGGCTACCAGGTGACCATTTTAGATATCAGTACATGAATAGTTCTGACTGAAGTATAGAAGAGCTTGAGCTGGAGTTTCTTGAATGGCAGGAGCTTCAAACCTTAAACCCCAAATCCATGGGAAACTAGTCTTCCTTAGTTCCATCATTTACAAAACTACTTCTTCTGCTTAATACTCAGTCTGTAAAATGCATGGTAAAACTGACAAGATCATACCTTATTAATAGTGCTGCATGTAGAGAATAAGGAATGGTACTGTCTCATGCCTTTTCTGTTAGGCTGAGATAAGCGTTGCTCTAAGTCCAGTCTGTTAGACCAGTTGTAAGCTGCTTCAGCATTGGCCAAGCAGCTCTGCAATACTTCTGCTGTAACACTTGGCTGATGAAACACTGAACATGACTAGTTAGATGAAACAAATGCCCTTGTTACCTTCAAGATGCAATTCTTAGAAGGACTATAGCCAAACTGCTTTTTGTCCTACATTCTGGTTCTTAGCTCAAACTTCAGCACCAGAAAATTGCTAATAGGACTGTAGAGAAATAGTATTTAAAACTGGGATATCATTCTTTTCATGCTTATTCTTTAGAAATTTCTCTTGAATTTGGCAAGTGGATGCAAAGTTTTATCTACAAGTTCAGAGGCTTCCATGCTGTTGCATATAGGGCACTGAAGAATGTAATACTTGAGTATTTATTTAATGAAACTTACCTATATCTAGATATTTCTTTTATTGGAATTGGTTTGTCTGATGACATGAATGCACATTTTCCATTGTAGTAACTAAATTTAACCTAGCAAAGTGAGTTTGCTGACCAAGTATATGTACTGTATGGCAGACTGAAAAAAACTCTCTTAACTGCACAGCTGCAGCTATATATATTATTCTTAAAAGAGTACACTCTTAGAAAAGAAAACATGTAGTGCTTGGGCTTAGAAAAGCTTTCATTGTTTACACCTTCTAAGCTCTCTAATTATTCAGAAGTGAATGGGAATATTCTACAACGTGAACATTCTCAACATAAAAAACTAAATTCTGTTTTCTGCCACAAACTGCACCCATGAAAAGGTTGTCTGTTGTAAAGTACCTCACTGCCTCAACCAGGATATTGGAAATCTGGGTTGAACTCTGATCTGAATAAGAATCTTGACTTGCTCTGACGAGCCTATTTTCAGACTTCTTTTTTGATACTTAATCATCTTCCAAATGAGCATCCCAGTCACTGGATATTTAAGTTTTGGCAACGGGAAAGTGATCCAGAATACTCTATTCTTGAGTAGTACATTTGTTACAAGAGATGCCATTTGAAATATCATGGTTTTGATGTTTATTTAGAAGACTCTTACTTACCTTTATCTGCAGGGTTGAACTATAATGTTTACCTACATAATGCACCCTAATGACTTCAGAAACTTTTCATATACCTGTGTGTATGAGTGCAATAGCAAGCATTTCATGAAATCCAAAAGTCTTGTGCAATTGCTGTTGAATAAATACCATCTCTTTCAAATTTAGAGGGCTGCTAGAGAAGAAATACTTGCCAATGGAGGAAGTCTTTCACATCACCATGGAGGTAATGTTCTCAGTCTAAAGTTAGTCTCTTTGATACTGCTAAGTATTCATGAGTACATAAAATAGTTTGTAGTAGAATTCTGAAAAATATTTCATGGCATTAACTGAAATTACTGGGGGAGGGCTGAGGGAGGAAGGAGATCTCCTGGCATTTTATCTAGAAACTTCTCACTCTTTTTCCAGTTTGATCAGGTTGTCTTAAACAAGTTTTACTGATTGTTCTGTAGATATATATATTCAGTTACTAAAACTTCAAATGTGACTTTCAAAGTTTTAACAGTTTTGTGTCCCTTGTGGCTTTGTGAATGCTGTTTGCCCAAATTCCAGAGCACTTAGACCAAGTGTCTGAATAAAAGAGCCAGTGACTTTGAACTGGACTATGTTGCAATCTACCATTTGTTGCACAATTGATGTTATGTAAGTGTTGACTTTACTGGCCCGCTATCTGATAAGTTCTAGTTGCCTAGTTTCCTCTCTTGGAGTTTGGGGATTGCTTGTGTTACTAGAATCTGTACTAGAATCTCCACAAGATATTTTATGCTTTAATATTAAGAACCAATGTCATGTATAAGCAATACTTCCTATACCTGATGCTTTATATATGCTTTTCCCACATACATGGGTAATCTAATTTGATTGCATGCACTCTATATAATGTTATAACCTTGGATGTCAGGAAGACTTGTGATGTCAGTGTGATTTGTGCAGCTACCTTCTTGAAAATTATTATTTTCATATATTTCTTCTCTCTGCTCTCTTGGGGCATTGCCCTGTCACAGATAAAAGAGCAAAGAAGTGTAGTGGTTTAAAACTAGAAAAAAAAATTGTAATTCTAAAAGCTCTGTGTGGGGCAAAAAATTAAAGGGCAGAAGCTGTGCTTTAAAACATGTCAGTTACTTTCTAATCTTGAAGGGAACTTAAACTTTTAACTAGGGCTGTTTTCAGGCATCTTGTTTTGTGATGGAAACTGAAATGGACTCTGCTTTAGCAGTATCAGGATATTGAGGGATGTGTAGGTAATAACATGAGTGAAAAGGTTTCAGTAGTTTGTGTTTGATATGCTCTTACAGTCCTTGATTAAATCTTTAACATGGTGGTGTAGTGGACCTGTCAGTTCTCACACACTGGATGTGGGATTACCCCCTTGATGTACTCTCATGCCTTCCCTGCTGTGGCACTCTGTTTTACTGTGACTAGCATTCCATCCAACTCACATGCAGCTGGAGCTTGTCACACATTTGGATGTATTTGCCCTCACCATGTAAAACCTTGCTTACCACATGTGTTAAACAAGAAAAAAAAAATTATATAGCATTTTCAAACCCTTGCATGCTTGAACCTTGTGACTCCACAGCTATGAAAACTGGATTTCTGTTTGACTTTGTAAGCTCCTGTTGTATGCATGACTGCCTCTGATACTGATATATATTTTCCACTTTGAGTGGTTTTGTCTGGCAGTTCATTGTGTTTAATATTCAAGATTAATTTTTTTCCAGTGCTTAGATGTGGTGCTGAAAATTAGCCTAATATTGTCAGTTTTATATACTGACCTTCAAGCCTTATAACTCTTAGCACTGACTGGTCTATTGTGTAGGGTAAAAGAAAGTACTGGTGCAATTTCCTTTGGTGTTTGTCTTGTAATTGTGATTAATAACAGCTGTTTTCACTATCTGGAAACAGACAGGCTGATTTGTCTGCCTACAATCACACTGTGATAAATGGAGCTATTTTAACTCTGGGTTTGTGTATCAAAGAAAACAGATGTAGTCTGGGACTTGAGGCTATAGGAAATACAAAGCCTGCTTAAGTCAATGTTCATATACTCCTTGAGTGAAGAAATGGTCATGTATGACAGTTTGAGTTGTGTAAATGTATAAATTTACATCTGGGGAAGTACCAACTGCAGGTAGGTGCACAGTGAGAACTGAAATAACTTTTAACTTTCTGAAGAGTAGCTTCAGAAGGACTTTACTGTGGATAAATCTTCCTTCCCCCACCCCCCATTATAGTTGTCACCCTGTCTTGACTGTGTCCTATGCTCAGAAAGGGACATTGCACAGCTTTGATCCTTCTTTCTGGGCACTGGGATTTAGATTTAGATTTGAGAGTCTTGTAAGTTTGGTAGAGAGCCATAGATAGTGTTTAGAAACTTAGCATTTAAAAAGCAGCATTAGGAGTGACATTTTCTTGTAGATATAAGTTCAAGTTCAAATAAATAATTATTCTAATCATTTTGGCAAGCCCTTAAAACATCCATATGATGTGTCACACTTGAATTCTTTTATCAAACATGCCTTTTTTTTGTACACATGAAATAATGTGCTGAGGAAGCACCATTAGGTATGACTGGTGTATAAATACAACTATAGCCCCTTTGGGGTACACCATCAGAAAGGGACAAGGTTGGATTTGTACCTGATCCCTTTCATATTACCAAGCTAAGGACCATGTAAAACTAAGCAGTGTAAAAAGTAATGATACATTGCTTCCCTTTGAGGCACTGTTTTAACTACAACTGGTTGCTTCAGGAAACAATTATCAAATTGTGGGGTTGAGGAAAATAGCCCCATTTAGCCACTTAACATAATAGAACTAATTTTCTTCTACTTCCTAGACAGCTGATTAGAATAAAGGTTAACCATGTAGCCTGTGATGCATAGGTTTAGCTATAGTATCAATGGCAGTTTATGTAGGAAAACAAAAAATAAGAAAAAAATCCCACAACACTAAAAACAAAAGCAAAACCCCTAAAACAAAACAAAGGGAAAAACAAACCTTACACCTTGTTTGCATTCAATTACATATTTGACATTGCAATTCTTTGGCATTAAGAGGCTGTGGCTAATACACTGCAATAATTAACTCACACAAACTACAGAATCTGAAATGATAAAGTTCTTTTATGAGGGGGAGTTGAGCACAAACACATTCTTGTCTCTTCTACACAGAGGAAAAAAAATCTTCCCTTGGGTTAAGCATACTAGAGCTTGTTCTACTCATTAGAATGAGTTGAAACTGATACATTTGTTAGACATGGAGTAACCTCATGTGAAATAATACAATAACACAGTTGTATTTTCCTCCTTGGTCTGTTGGAAGTCTTAATAGAATAGTCGTCTTCAGTGCCTTTTCAAAAAAAATTAAAAAAGGAAAGGACCTCCTGATTCATCACCAGCAAACTTGAAAGTATTATTTCAGCTGTTAAGATACCAAGTGAAAATATGCCAAGTGTTATGGTAGTGAGGTGTTAATTATGCAGTAGACTTGGTGTACACTGGTCCAATATCCTCCAGTGCTGCCATGTTTTACATTAATGCACTGACCTTTCTCAGTATTACAGAGTTCTCCCTGGAAGAGTAATAGCACGTTTAGCAGACTGTAAGGGCAGAGAGCTGCTTTCTGGAGGGACAGCTAGCTTCAGGAAGAGCAGCAGCTGCATGAGCCTCATCCTTCTTAGGACCTGTCACTGCTGCTCCTGTTGCAAAGCTGTTGTTATGCAGGATCCGACTCTTTGAGTTGAAAGGGCTGGAGCAGAGAAGTCCAGAGCCATGTGCAGTGCCATCAGAACCTATTTCCACTGGGACAACACAGTGCTATAAATCTGTTCTGCATGGGTGTAGAGTAATTCCTGAAATCAATCAACTACATGAAAACTTTTCTTACAGAACTGTTCATGTGTTCCCTGGTACTTCATATTCCAAAAGTGAGAATACCAATTGCTGCCTGCTGTTTGCTCACTCCATTTGTAGCCATCCAGATGCATTTTCAGAGATGTGCAAGTGAAAAAGGACAATGGAAAGATGAACTTTTCCAATGAAACCAACATGGAGCAGTATCAGAGCTGGGGAAAAGTTACTTAGCGAGTTCACATATTTCTCTTTCATATGTGGACTAGAATGATAGATAAAAAGCTAAAATAAAGTTGGTGCTGGACTGTCTTTGGAGTTGCTACTGAACAAGCTCCTTGGCTTTCTGATCTGAAGTACCTTGTGAGAAGTAGGCTCCCTGCCATGCTGTGGGGTTTGTACTCAGTGTAATAGGCTGGGGTTCAGATTGGAGGTTTCTGGCTTCCTAGCAGTGAATGTTTTAAGGCACTATTAGACTGCTCAGCACACTTCAGGAACAGGCCACTTGCCATCTGTGAAACTTGAAGACAGATTCTCTTGTACCTCATCTTGGATCACAGAATGGGTGAGGTTGCAAGGGCCCACAATGGGTCATTTTCATCCAATTTCCCTGCTCAGACAGGGCCATCCTAGAGCACTATTGCACAGGGTGGCATCCAGAAGGTTCTTGAATATCTCCACTCCCTCTCTGGGCAATCTGTTCCAGTGCTTGGGCACCTGAACAGTAAATAAATTATTCCTTATGCTTAGATGGAATTTCTTGTGCCTGTTGCCTCTTGGACTTCTGCTTGGCACCACCAAGCAGAGCCTGGCTCCATCTTCTTTACAGATGCAAGATTAAGTGTCTTCAGAGGGAGAAGATGCAAGAAGGACGGGCTGTGTTTGTTTCCAGTTGGGGCACAGGGATTGTGCATCTGATGGTGTGTATGGCTGAGTGCACAAGTAGTAACTTGCTGTGCTAAGCTACTACAAACACATAAACATAGAGCTAAAACTGAAAAGTCTACTTCCTTTAGGCTAGAAATGGGAAGTTGGTTTTCTGTAGTCTGTGATAAGATCAGGCCCAACTGAGATCTTGTTGGTGGGAAGTTGAGGCTTCCTTGAGCACAAAGCTGTTCTTTAGCTAGGCTTAGAGTGGAGGTAGGCAACTTTGTCACTTAGAATTATTTTTATGTTCACACTAACATCTTTAACTATTATGGCATTTTCTTCCTCTTTTCCTTTTCTCATCCGTGAAGCCATTTGGCTTGTGCTGTGGAGGAGAAGCACCAGAAAATGCATAGCACAGCACTAACCTGAAGTGAAACTTTATATAGACCTTTTGAAGTGCTGCTCTCATTTTCACAGAGCCTTTCCTTCTCTTGGTCTGTTTTCCATTTTATCTGATGGACCAGCTTAGAATTAGGAGAGAGTGCTTCAAGGCTTTTTAACTCTAATGTGTAACTTGAGTAGTTGAAAATTCCACGGATGTTTTATTGGCATGAACAGTAGGAGCAGGGGATCAACATTGCTGTTACCAAGGGGTTAAAATCTTTTTGTTGAGCATGTTTGTGAAGGACTGCTGGTAACTGTAGTACAGCTTTTTTTGTTTCCAGTTCACTAATCAGATGTATGTTAGATTTATTATTGCGAAAGTATAAACCATAGAAAATTTGACAAGATAGATGTGTAAATTATCACTTTGACAGAACTAATGATGCACTCCAAGCACCTTCTGTTTTCCAGCACTTGGTGAGCGACTTCATTAAATATGCAACGACTGTTTGGTGCTGTTCAGACAGTAGTTCAGTTCCTTGTGGAATTGCATTATTACTGGAGGTGTAAAAGAGGCAGGCATGCTAGCTGTTGGGCATCCTGCTGTGATTCTAATGTGCTCCATCTTGTTGGAGCAGTTGTTTGCAGTCTTTTCAGGACAATTACATCCATAACCACAGAACACATTCACTGAAACTATATTACAGATAACAGTTGAGAATAGTAATGACTGTTCTTCAGCTGCTTGGGTAAGAGCCAGTGTGAGTGACTTAAGGGGATGGTCAAGCCACATCCACAATTCAGGTGTTTTGTAGCAGTGTTAAAGTTTTAACAGATTGAATTTGACCACGTCAGTGTGCTCAGACAGTCACATTGTAGTGACAGTATAGTCACAGATGGAGATTCTTTCTTGAGCTGGGGCTGCAAAATACAGCCAGGGTTTGTACCACATGACATTCTTTTTGTCCTTTAGTTGTGATCTTTGATCTTGACACACATGCTGCTAATAGTCATTTTCTAGCAAACTGCAGGTTTCATTCTGTCTCACATTATTTGCTTTTTCTGTTGGCATTGTGACTGGCTTGTATTCCTAAAGGTATAAATATACTCTGTTCTCCAGAGGTGTCCCAGTAATTTATTATTCTGATGACAGTTTGATGGTTACCATGAAACAGGGCACAAAAGATAGCTTGAATTTAGCTTCAGATACTCTTAAAGCTTCTGTTTCTCAAACCTTTACTATGTCTTTTGATACTAACAAATGGCTTGTGTTTCAGGCTGGCAAGTTTAATGCTAAGGCGTGTTTAATGAAAAAAATGTCCTCAGTTTTGAATGATCTGTTAATCAGAGTTGATGATTTGGTTAATTAGCATGTGAACACTTGGCCATTTAACAGGACTATTGTGAGAATGTAGTAAAATGAGTTCTTAAAAGATTGTTTCAGCTTTGTTTGTATTTGGTGTTTTTTGTGAATAGCCATTTTTACATGCGAAACAAAGCTCTTGTGTAGTGGTATTGAGCAATTACCAGCCAGCATAGAAGTTTTTAAATTAAATATTAAGTCTTCTTCATATAAACATTTTTTGCTATTTAAACCAATACTGCTTTAAGCTTGATTATCGAGTTATGTTTTCACTTTAAAGTAATCAAAAAATATGGGGTTCTGCTTTTTAGTAATCTCCTCTACAGTTTATAACTTAAAATTAGTTTGTGGCTTTTTAAAACTTACTACTGATTCCTTGTCTTAATAGAACATGTGATTTCAGCCTAAGCTTCATCTAAATTTCATAGTTTCTAAAGAAAGTAGACAGTGTGGAACACAGTCTTCCTCTGGGAGTATGCTGAGCTTAATGAGCTTGATAGTCTGGTGGGCTCAATAAATCAAATAAAGCAAAACATTTCTCATTTTTGAATAAAAGCATTTATCACACAGTGTTTATTCATTCATGGTCACAAGATTGATTGGCTCCTAGAATCCTGCCGTATATTGAAACACTTTGTTTTTGTTTTTCCAGTAGGCAAATTGCGGAAGCGCTGGATGAAGGAGAGCATCTCTGATGTTGGCATGGGAATGCTGAGATCTGTTAAAGAATATGTGGACCCCAATAACATCTTTGGAAACAAAAATCTTTTATAAAGCCCTGCACAAATGATGTACTAAAAATTAAAAATTACTGTTGAAATTCCTCCACTTTCATTGTATTGATATCCCAGTAATCAAATATAACATAGACTAAACTTTCAAAACTAGTAACTTACATTGATTTTTGCTACTCCCTTCCCCCTTCCCCCAATAAAGTGTAAACATCACTGTTAATGTTTATGGACTTTTACTTAACAATGTTCCAACCTACTGGGCATAAAGTACTAACCAGGAAATGCAAATCTGGGTTTCCAAGTTGGGCTAGGCAGCACAGCTGACAGTATTTTCAGTGCTGGATACTGCCAGATGTTTCTTACTTAAAGCATCCCCCGCCAGGAGGACAAAGACTGACAACAGTGTTTTCTACAGATGCAGCTGCACAGCCCAGCCTCTTGCTAAAGGAAAGCTGCTGAGACAGATGAGAGAACACCAAGGAGTACCTCCCTGTACTGCATTAAGTATGTAACAGACTTGTAACCAGCAAATACTTATACTATAAATATAGGCTTTCATCAAAAGAGACAGTGTAAGTCAAACTACTAAAAATTCAGTAGTCTCTCACTGTAATACTACTGGAAAATCTTACACAATTGAGCTGTTCTGAGTTGTATTTGCATTGCTGGGATAATCTTAAATTAATTGTAGGTCAGTCACTAAGTTTTGTACAATGGACATTTCTCACTGTATGTTGAAAACAGGTTTGTAACAAAATTTTGTGTTCATCTGTACTTCAGTCCTAGTGTGTATGGGTTTTGTTCCCGTTGTTTGTTTTGCACAGATGCAAAATATCTTTTTCAGTTACTCAGATGAAACTGCCCAGCACTGTCTTTTGAAACAGTCACAACAGTTTAATAAAACACTTAAATGGACAACCTACTGTCATCCTGGAAGTGAGATTTCCCATTTAAGTTTTGTACAGTTTCCTATGGCCTTTATGAATCATTTATTTACTTCACAAGTAGCCACTATTTTAACTGTCCATGGAACTTTATGAAAATGAAATATTTTCTTGATCAGTATCATGTGAGAGTAAGCATTTTTACATTGAAACTTGAGTCGTAATCAGTAAAATAAACAAAATATTTGTCAATACTCATGATCCATTTTTAAGGTGGGTTCTTTCTTAAAGCAAATTATCCAACTTTTTGATAATTAATGTATATGCATAAGATAGAAAAAATACAGACTATCCTTTGAGGACTCTGTCTCTAGTCAACTGCTTCACATCTCTGTAGTGTCAGTTTGGACACCTTTTGTATTGGTAGTGCCCTTAACGAGGAGAAAAATAAATTGCCTTTTTGTTTTTAAACTATTTTAGAATACTCTCTAATTAACTTTCAGTTTTAGTAATATACCAAAAAATATAAAATGCTTGAAAAGATACTGCATATCAGACAACTCTGAACTTGTTCTAAGATTAATTTCAATGCTACAGTTCAAATGATTGAAAAACATGGACACTCAGACCATAACTTTAAACTGCATGCTGTCAAGGTAATTGAAGAAAACTCTTTTATGATCTGCTGGTCATAAGACTGAATGTTCATGTGATATTGTTAATGCAGCTGGAATTATTTTGAATGGTCTTTATTTCACAACATTTCAGTATAAAAATATATTATTTTTCCTTGTCCCCGGGGTTGGTATTTCAGCAGTAACCAAAACAGTGGGGGTAGTCTGTTGTGGGAAACGGAGCCTTTGCACTGTGGTTAAGTGTTCCTTAAGTGCACAGAGGTGTCTGGGGGAGTGGCTCTGTGCAGGGCTGTGCAGGGACTGCCTCACCTCAGCTGCTCTGCTCGTGGGGACTCCCTGGCCACGGCTGGCCTCTTGCTCATGACTTGTGCCACTCCCCAGTGGAGACTTTTCTAGAAGCTGGTAAATATGAAGGGTGTTTATGTGCCTCAATGAAAGTTTATGTAACTATGAAGAATTAATTTTGAAGGAAAGCATGTGAAGCTTTTATGCAGAATGACAGCACAGAGTAGAACAAGTAGTTATAGCTTAGTAATACTGATCTCTTAAGATTTTGACTACAGTACAACACAGCTCTGCAACATCCGTCTCATTTTTTAATTTTCTGACTATGGTTTCCTCATCCTTTTTTGTATTGTAAGTACACAGTTAAAAGGTAAAAACTCCTTACACTCTCTAGCCTTTACATAGCCACTGACTTCTGAAGTGATTTAAAATGCAGTAAAGATTTTTACTGTATGTCAGTTGTCTTATGGGAAGGTGAAATAACAGGCTCCAAGGGTCCCAAATGACCGTCACTGGATATATGTCTGAGGAAGAAATTAACACTAAATGTAATGAATATTGCTGTCTTCCTAAATATTATCTTATGAACTGGTCAGAGCTTAGTTGAAACTGCAGTTGAAACATATGTATTACTGTCTTTAATTTCACATTGCTAATGAAAATAGAAAAAAATGTAATGCAAGTTCAGAAGACCTAGATAGAGATCATTCACCATTTAAAGGAAATCTTACTGTCTCTAATACTGTGGTCTTCCACCACTCTTCCTTCTGTATGCTCTACTTTCTTTCTACAGACTTCACTTCTTGTAGCTGCAGCCTGTTCAGAGATGGAGTTTGATCCATGCAGATTAGAAGTGCTGGTGCATAACAAAACTTTTGCATTTGCTTGAGTATTCTGGCCATACATAAGTTACAAGCAGATTTAATTAAGCTTGTAATAACTTCCAATTACACAGTTTCTGCTCCCTTTGAATGAGGAAAGGTACAGGGAGTGACTGTGGCTTGACTGTAAAATATGTTTACATTAGAGAGACCTTTATAAAAGTTTGGAGGGAAAAGAAGCAAATCTGTTAAAAGCTGATCCAGGCTCTAAATCTTACAGTCAAAGAAAAACATGTCTTGATTTGACTTACATTACAATGGTTAAGTTAGAGATGTCATCTTTGCCTTACAGCTGTGAACAGAGGCCAGGCCAAATAGTTCTTCCGTAGCAATGTTAATTAACTGAAACCAATTTCAAAGGCAGGGATACATTAGCACTGAAATCCAGAAAACACATTGCTTCTCTGTCTTGGAAATGTATGTTTATCAAGGTTGTAATTTAATTTTCTGAAAATAAAGCCAAACAGTGTTTGTCATTTTAGTGTGAGATTAACTGTAAAGCTTCAGTTGTAATGTTAAGAGATTACAGAACCTTATATTATTAATAAAATCAGCCTAAACCAGTATGTGTTTTTTGTGATGAAACTAAACAAATATATTCTACTAACTTGTCATATTACTTCATTTTAATTTGGTGATGAACTCTTACCTAAGGAAAACTATTAGGAAAGCTTTGGCACGTGCTGGGAGAGAAGAGACTGAATTTATAAATCTATGATAATAGGAGCTGGGTTTTTGTGTCTCATGTAAAGCACAACAGGAAAGACAGAATTTCAGGGAAGGAAGGGCAAAACAACACCAGGCTATTTGGGTCAGAATTTCACCTCTTTGGTCAGGGCAGGATGGGGACCATGTTCAGCTGCTATTTGAAAGCTCTTTCAATATAATACAGAAGCAGACCTTGTCTTACTTATCTTCCCCATATTTCAAAGCCCTGTTGTATTGAGCTGTTGCAATAGGTAAATAATTTCCTGCTGCTGTGCTCATCTCTCATGTAACCTCCTTGTTACAGGTCCTGAATCTGTTAAAGTTCTGCATGCAGCAATGCATCACATGTGGGCAGAAGCAATATTTCTCAGTTACCTGCATCATTGCTATAAAGATTTTGTGCCTTTTAAACCAAACTTGCTGAAATCACATGTTGCTTTTAAGAAATGTTGCATTGTCTTGTGTTAGCACTGTTATTCAGTCTTAACACATTGCACAAAACCTGCAAAAGTCAAAGTGTGCAGGGGACAGAAGAACTAATGACATGGTTCACCGTGTTGAACTATGACAATTGCTCAATATGATCCAAATTTTTGTGTGTGCTTGCTCACAGGAAGGAGACTACCTCGTCATCAAGCATTTGTGTTTTCCTTCTATTAACAGCATTAAAATGCAGTATTTTTACTTGGATCCAGTGAGTCTCAATCTGAAGGAGATTTTAGATGATGATATACTTGTCTCAGTATGACAGCCAGACCCCATCAGTGTTCTCTTTGTTTGAAATACATAAATTTTATAAGAAGTTGGATCTGAACTCACAGCTGTGTAAATACTACAGGCTCACTGTTTATGGTTTTATAGTCCCAACACTGACTTTGAATTCCACATTACCTTTAACATGAATTGATGTCTTTCCTCAGTCTCTCTATGGAGACCAGAATTGGCAGGTCAGGTGGCTGCTTTTTTCAGTGTCAGCTTTAAGGTCTGCTTTGCTCAAAGGGCAAAGGTGGTCAAAAATACTGTTCAAAGATGTTTGCTGTGCTGTCTCTGAAAATTACTAGTGCTGTTAGTTTGAAATTAAGGATTCCATTTCAAAAATGGGGCTACAATATTTTAAATTGTACTGTTATTTGCACTATTTAACGATACAGATTGCAATAATATGTACCTTTACTGAAATCCTGTGAAATGTTTCATTTATGAATTTGTTTTTGCACTTTGGAAAAACAAAACATTGATTTTTTTAAAGGGAAACTTTATTAATCTTTCATTTTGATTCAGAATAAATCTAAATTTCAATTGACTTCATAATTTCCAGTATAACATTGATATCTGAGCAGCACTCTGCCTGTTCCCACCTTCATGGTAGTGGTAATGCAGTAGTATTTTCTCCCCCCAAAATGGGGACCATAGCAGCTTCTAAATTATGTATTTGTTGTAGTACTGCAAAGTATCATAGCAGCCTTCTAAAGGATAAAACAGAAGTGTTGACCACAGCAGTGGATTTGTGTGTGTGCTAAAAGATGATGGACAAAATTCAATTATGTGACTTGAATCATGTAAAGTTTAGGCTGATGCTTCTAAAACTTCAGATCAAATTGGGAAATACATGAAAAAATGTTTTTGTTTAAAAATTATACTTGCAAACTCTATTTTTAAATAATGAAGAATGTAAAATGATTGTCCCAGCTCTGCTGTTCAATATCATCTGGCTTGTCTGGCTGACTTCCCACAATGCTTCTGTACAGCAAAATATAAAATGGATGGTCTCCAGACAGGGTCATGATACAACTGCTCCCATTTCAGGCTGCTGGAAGGGCTTGGCTCTGTTCCTATGAGTGACATGGACACTGAGCGTGTGGATATCATCCTGCACTGCCATTGCATCAGTCAGTGCTGGCTCACCCACACGATACCCAAAGTATTTTAAAGGCAAGGAATATCACTGATGTTACGTACTCAGATTAAGTAGAAAGCACTTTATGCTTTCAGTTCAGCATAAAAGGGCAATTTGGTAAGTTCAGTTCTTGACTAGACTCAGTCCTGAGGCTGTGGTAGTAATGAGAAGGTGCAAACCCAGGCTGACCTTCCTCCCTCACAGCCCGTGGCAGCAGCACTGTTTCCTGTCTCGCTCTGTTCCTGCCGCCGCAGAGCAGGAAATCCTGACTGCCCAGAGGCAAGGCTTAAAAACCCTTCAGAAACATGAAGTGACACACATGCTCACCTAGCAAATACATAGCAGCTGGGTAAATACATCTAGAGATGAGGCCATAAAAGCTGGTTATTAAGGAAAGTAAATCTGGCTAATGTTAGAAAGCAAGATGTGGGTGAGCTGAATGCAATACTTCGGTAAGTGGGTAAGCCGCAAGGCAAATTTACCTTCTTAGTACTGTTGCTTCTAGAAGTACAGGGAAATGCTGTTCTTTCCGTCAAGCTTTTTTTTTTTTAATTTAAGATTTTCATAAAAAATGAAGATTTTGTTTTTCTCTGTTCAGGCTTGTAATAACTGTGTTATGCCTAAATTCTCCCTTGTGCTCAGTTTTACAGGTCAGCACATTCTAGTGCAGGAAGATGAAGAATAGAAGCCAATGGCCTCCTTGAAATTGTGCTCATCAGAGCTCAGTTTATTCATGCAGAAGTGTCTCAAAGTTAGGGATTGTGACTGGTAGCCTTCTCCTAAAGAGGCGAGATCCCTTTAAAGCATTAAAAACAGAGAACAAGAAGAAGCTGTGAAAAGGGACTAGGGAGAGACAAGGCCAAAGAGAAAAGATGTTGGAGGATGTTGCTGGAGTTTTACAAGGGTGGAGTAGTCCTTGTTGTTATCCAGCTTGTGGCTGACGGTGCTGGGTTTACTGTTTCACGCGGAGGAGATGAGTGACAGTGGCCCAAGGGGCAGTGGAGAAAGGCTCTCAAGAAGGTCCTTACTCCTGTGCAGCACAGAGGTTTAGCATCACACCCTGGAACACAGAGGCTGTCCCTCTGCAAACTTCAGCAAGGCAGCACAGCCCCCCAGCACGCTTCATAAAAACTTCTTTGTACAACTTCACCTGGCTGTTGTATGACTTACTGCTAATGAAATCATGACCTGGAAGCAAAGAAAATTGCTAATGAGGAAAACAGAGCAAGGGCAGGGCAAGCCAGTGTCTTGTGGGTATGGCTAAATTACAGTGAAATGAACATCTGGCAGCAAGAGCCAGGCAGAAGGGACCTGGTTGCTATAGAGAAATGATAAATTTCAGATGGTAGCAAATCTGCTGCCTTGGTTACAATTTAGTACTTTTTTTAAGGCTGATGAGAGGGAATCACTATCTCTTCATTTGTAGACCTGTGTGCTGCTCTGCACACACGAATAAAACATAATTTTATTTCCTGTTCTTTTCAGTAGTTCATGGAAGACTTCCATGCATATCAGGGCTCGAGTAGGTGTTTACAGCTGAACCTTTGTGGGCTGCCTGCTCAGCCATGCTTCAGCGCTTTGGGTCCTTGCTCCTCACCTCTGTCACTGCATGATTTACACTACTAAAACCAAAATTATCCTTGCTGCTCTTGCAGAAAACATAGGCTGATTTTCCCTTCCAAAAACAAATGAAGAAAGAAGAACAATAGGGTCGCTTTGGTTTTCTTTTGTTTAAAACCACTGATATGCTACAGCTGTAGACCAGTCAGAGCAAAGTTAAAACCAGCTGTGAGTAGCTGGGTAGGGAACCTGGTGAATGCCACATTAGTGATGAGTTAGCAATCGCAGGGACACTGTAGTAATGAGCAAGACCATCAGCAGCCAGCGCACAAGTACCCATCACTGGAGTTAAGTGCAGATTCCCTGAGAGGGAGCTGAGCAGGTTTATGAACACGGGGACTAGTGTCCAGATGCAGTTGTTTGCATCTCTTCCCCCCTGCATGCAGAGCTGCATGTTCCTGTTGAATCTTGGCATCTCACATCATAAGTGTGATGTTGTGCCTCTACTGTGGGTCTGAAGGATAGGACTTGCTCATGGCTTGCACATAAACTCTTCAGAAACAGGATGTTTGTGTGTGTCGACTTCCCAGGAAGCTGGGGAGTCGTGTGCCGAGACAGCAGAGGTTTGTTGATCTCCTGCCAGGGTGGGCTGTGTGGGTGTCTGACACACGGAAAATGTAGTTGTCTCATAAGGGCTATTTTCGTTTTTTGCATCTGCAAACTCCTGCCATTTTATTCCAAATACACTTCTCTTGCTCTATGTGTACTCTATCCTGAGAGAGGCAGTTTTGTCCTTACACGATTTCCAGCCCTGCCCGAGCCAATCTCACCTGCCTGGGGCATGGCACGCTTGCCACCCGCACCCGCTGCCCGTCCTGGCAGCCAGCGGGGCACCCTCAGCTCCTTCCTCCGCCACGGCTGGTTAAACGGAGGAGGAGGAGGAGGAGGTCAGAAATCGCTGCGGTTTGAAAGGCGGTTTGGCCCTTTCCCGCCAATGCGTGCCCATCCCTAATGACAGTAACAGGTCTCAGCTGTGCGCTGGTGCCGGCCCGGGGCCGGTGGCGGTTCGGGCCGTGTGAGGGGCGGCCCCGGCTCGTTACAGCAGCGCTGCTGATCGCACCGGGCAGGGCCTGGCACGCACTCCTCCGCCAGGTAAGAGCACACGCTTATGAGGATGCTGGTGATGGTTTTGCCTCCATGGCTGCGTATTGGCAGTAACGCGTGGGCTTGAGGCCGATGGCTGGTGCGGGCCGGGGATGGAGGTCGGTGGCGCGGCCGCCCGTGGCTGGACAGGGTGCCTTGAGGATGCCCTGCGGTCCCGGAGGCTCTGAGGCGATGGCAGAGCAGCGAGGGCTCCCCTCCCTGGGCCAAGATGAAGCCGCATGAGGCAGCCCCTCGGAAAGGGACTGCGGGGGCTCCTTGTTTCAGGCCGGGAGAGCGGGGAGCCCTGAGCGTGGCTGTGTGCGGCCCGGCCTCCCCCAGGTGCGGCCCCGGGCATCTCTCGGCCTTTGCTTGTGTTTCGTTGAGGCAGCATTTAAATGTGAGAGTGACCTGTGACTCTCCAATGGCTTAAAGAGGAAATTTCACTTGTGTGCAGTTGTGTTAGTTACTTCTGATACCATTCAGCAAGTCATGTTGTGCCCTTGTTTACAAGCAGCCAGCCCATATGTATCCAACCCGGCTTTGTTAATGTGTGCTGTTCAATGAGCTTGAGGTCAGCAACTGCTCAGCTGTGGAGCAAGGTGGGTAATTGATAGTTGCCTTTGTGCTCTGAAATCACTTGGCAATTTTCAGTTAAAAGAAAGATAATTCAAATTTTGCTTGGTATGCTGAGGCTTCTGAAAGCAGGAGGCTTCCCTGGTGCTGTGGGGGTCACTTGTGTATTATGAGCTCTGGGTCTGGCCTGTTGTCTGCCACTGCTGTTGACTTTGAAATGTGACTGTGAAATGTTGATGCATTTGTTTAAGAGTTTCAGGTGTGAAAAATGGCTCCATTTCCATTTGCTACTACTTCAAAACAATACATATGAAAAAATGAAAGGCAAAACCATTCTTCTACAGTGGAAGATGCAATTGAATTTTCTTTTAACCACTGTATTAGAGTGACTCGAATATAACCTGTCTGTAAAATTCCCCAGCTGCTCTAGCTCTTTTCCTGTCAGAGGGCTGGCCATAGAATAAATTAAGAGTACAGAACTGAAACCAAGATGTGAAATTAAACTTTTATTAAAGTAAATCAGGTCCGGGATTTATTTTAAAGAGTGAGGCCATAAAAGTGAACATATAAAAATTGCAATTTAAAATAATGTACATTCTTTTTATGTCATTTCTCTGTTTTCAATTTTTTTGCTACAACCGAGTTATATTTACTGAAGTTGCATACCAGTGTTTTTCCAACTGTGATGGTGGCTTGTGTGTTTGATGACTTTCACTTCTGGGATGCCATGGAGAAAGGAGGGGAGATTTAGTGGAAAAGGGAAATCACAGAGAGCTCATTACAGCTCCTTGGTCTGCCACCACCTGGTACCGATGCAATGCAGGGTAGCCCAGCAGTCTCCTTATTTTACCCCAGGGAAGCCAAGTGGGCCGGGTGTCCCACACCTCCCTGGCCTCCCCAGCCCTCGAGAGGAGGCAGCTGCCTCAGCTGTGGAATCTCCACCTCTGTCCTGCAGATCAGTGGTGGCCCAGCCCCCTCCAGGTGTTCTGCACATGGCACAGGGACAAGAGTTAAAAAGGGACAACTGTCTGCTGGCCCTGGGACTGTTTAACTATTGGATAATCAAATCTCCTTAGTTAAATAATGACAGTGTCCAGAGCACAGTTTCTCTACTTCAATTGTAGCAGGAGTGATTTGGATTCTGTTGGCCTGCTTTACCTGTTGATGTCATCAATGGGTATTGCTGAACTCTGAAGGGGAAGTCTTCCCTTTTGCTTCAGGACCTGCTGAGGGACAGAGGGAGAATCCTCATTTCCTTTCTGGGTTCTTCTGAATGTATTATCTTTGCATTGAAGAAACTCTAATTCCTGGAAAAGGGCATTTCCCAGTGTATTCTGTGAGGAGAGCTGGAGGAGCAGGTGTGGAAGTGGGCAGGATGCACCTCTTACCCAAAAAGGATGTTGTGTTTGCCATGGATGTGTTTAGCTCTGTTTGCTTCATTTGCTTACTCTCTGTCTCCACCCCATTTATTTGTAGGACTGTGGGCTCAGTCCTGCAATTACCAAGCCCCTACAATTACCATTGTTTTTGACAACACAGTAATTGTAATGGATCAAGCTCACACATCACAACCAGTCCAAAAGGTTACTCTGCATCAAGAGTGGTGCCATCCATAGGTGGCTAGCAAGGTTAGTCACCTCCTTCATAGGTACAAGAGTTGCTTTCAAGGACAAAAATAAATTTTTCACTTCTTTGCAACTGAATATTGCCCCAAAGTCATAAAGACTTTGCTAGCAAAGACTGCAGGAGCAATGCATTTTGAGGTCTCAGATCAGCTTTGCTCCATGTTGATAAAACACTGCACTCTTCTGAGTTTGCTGTGCAGGTTATGTCATTCTCCTTTGGATGACAGGGACATTGGCTGGCTGTACAAAGGCAAGGTCATGCAAATGTTTCCATGCAGGACAACATCTTCCTTTGTTATTGGCTCTTTTGGCATTTAATAAATTCAAATAAAGCAGTTTATCTGTTTTGACTGGTTTATAAAGCTGGACAGATATAGTTGAGGTTATTTCAACTGGACAAAACATGAGGTATATAATAAAGTGTCCTCAGTAAGAACTGTCTACTCTGGAGCACTCAGGATTCATCAGCTGGGAAACAAAGCTATGTAGGCTCTTCTCCCCTCAGTTCTGGGATAAACTGTGTACTTTGTGGTGTTCCTAATTCACATCAAGGTAGTTTACACAGAGATATTAACTCTGTATAAGTAAATTAGAGAATTAATTACAACATAATTGATGCATTACTGAAGATAATCGGTGTTAATTCTCTGTGTGGGTAAAATACTAAATCATCTATTCTGGAGCTATTGTTTCTCAAAAATTGTAAAGTCCAGCACCAGCCTATAAAGTTCACATTCCCCTCTGACATTTAAGAATGGGCAAGGCTATTATTTTGATGACTGGATCCCATTTTTACTTGCCCCATTGCCACTGTCCTCTGGCCCTTTTGCTTTGCAATGGGAGAGGTAAAAAGGATTTGTGGGCTGCAATGCTGGGGCAGAAGAAAGGGGGCTAAAGCTCTTGTGGTTTCTCTGCTGTTACCAGTGTATTGCCATCTGGAAATCACCGAGGGAGCCTGGTAATTCAATTTTATTACTGTATATTTTAAAGACTGTCAAAAAAGCTCAGGGCTTTGGCACAGGTCTTCATTTTAGTTTAGTCTAAATCAAAATAAATAATAAAATCCTCATGAAGATGTACAGGCACTGTGAGATACTTATCCAACCTGACACGATGAAAAAATAAACTAATAATGTTTTATAGGCTCATGAAAAAAATATTTACTTACCTCATATGACTATGCCAATAAAGTTTAAAACAGATTAAAAGCTAAGACAGATGCCAATGATCATACCATATTAAAAAAAAAAAAGAAGGAATGGCAATTCTGTCAAATTTAAGCTCACTAAATCTGATTTAAATATATTGATCTCCAAGTGTGACATATACGTGATTCTCTTATAAGAGCAAGAAATTTCGGTATCCGTTTGGCAAATCCCTTGAGACAGCTGAAGAAAAATGGTGCAAATGTACACTGGGTAAGATTTTGAACTGGAATATGTGGTTTGGGAATCTAAGAAAGCTTGAAATTGGGCTGTTTTGGACTGTGCAGTTCTCCTTTCTGAAGGTGCATGTGAGATGGCAGTGGCTGTGAGGGTGAGGTCTGCAGGGACATGGGGCACGCGCACAGCACGTGAACCCAGCTGCAGGGGCTGAGTGCTGCAGTGAGCACAGCGACACCAAGGTGTTCAAGTACGCAAAGTGTTTGCCCTGGGAGTTTAAATATCCAGGAAAACTGGGGGACATCAGCAAACTCTCTGCCTGGCACAGTATTACAGAATCGATGAGGTTGGAAAAGACCTCTGAGATTGAGTCCAGCCTATGACCAAACACCACTCTGTCAGCCACACCATGGCACTGAGTACCACATCCAGTCTTCCTTGAACACCTCCAGTGATGGTGACTTGGCCACCTTCCCAGGCAGCCCATTCCACTGTCTAACCACCTTTTCTGTGAAGAATTTCCTCCTACAGTCCAGCCTAAGTCTCCCACAGCTGAAGCCCATGTCCTATTGCTGTTTGTCTGGGAGAAGAGCCTGACCCCACCTGGCTACAACCTCCTTCCAGGGAGTTGTAGAGAGTGGTAAGGTCATCCCTAAGCCCCTTGCAGGCTGAGGAGCCCCAGCTCCCTCAGCTGCTCCTCACAGGACTTGTGCTCCACATCCTTCATCAGCTTTGTTGTCTTTCTTTGGACAAAGTCACAAAGTCCATGCTGCCAGAAACAACCAGTTTGGGTTGTGTATGTGTTCCTTAGATGGGAAGTTCTTTTGGCACAGACTTGCACTTCTGCTGTTATTTGTATCCCCTGCTAAAAAACAGACTGGTAGCTCTGAGATTAGGAAACTTTGGAATCAAAATGTACCTCATGGATAGCTCCATAATGGAAACACATTTCTGCAGTGGAAAAATTTTTCCCCCTTTTCTTTCCATTTTAATTCAGACCAGCAAACCAGCTTGTAAAACAATGTGTAAAAAACTGCCTAACATATTTCTACGCATAGGACATCTGTAGCTGGATTTTATTATTTTTTAAATCAGATTTGAAACTATCTAATCGACCATGAGTGTGATTGAGATTAACTGCTATGCAAAATGACTGCTTTCAGAAAAGGGTGCTGACCAAAGCTCAGCAAGAATAAAAGGTGTGAGCTCTGTTACATGATATATATCTATTGTGAAACGCTGCTGTTTATTTTTTAACTTCTTTTCTTTCCTTAAAGAAACAAATTATATACAGCAGAATCACAACATACACCAACATACTTCAAACCAATGCATTGAGCAGTGTCTGGAGTAAAGTCCTGTTTGGTGGGCTCTGGGCCACTCCTATGGGTGTGTACAGTGGGGTTGAGGGTGGCGCGTGAGCCTCAGTCTTCCCCCTCCTTCACATTTATGTATCTATTTTCTAATGCACCACTGTGGACTAAAGTGGGTATTTCTGGTCCCTTTCTCAGGCATGCCCTTTCCTGCAAGTGCCACACGACTTTGTAGTTTGGCCTGTTTGCTTCCTGAGCTGCTTTTAGACAATCTCCAACTTTTTTATCAATTGGAGCTACAGGAAATGCTGTCTCAAGGCTCACTGGCAGCGCAAGCAAGCCCCTTCCCTAGCACTGGAACTCAGCACTCTCTGACTGACTGCTAAAGCTGCAGCTGTCTCCTACCAGCCATGCTGGAATAACATGCTGGATGAGCAAGCCTCTCTCCTCTGTCTTCTCCAGGGCTGGCCAAAAGCAGTCTGAAAGTAAATCTTTAATTAACTCTAGCTCAAAGATCATCTTATGATTTCAGAGAAAGTTTAGTCCCTCTTAAGGCCAGGTTTGATTGCTGAGAGGAAAGATATTGAACAAAAACTGCATAGTGGAGTATTTACTCAGAGTTGATGGACTTCTCTGACCTTAAAAAGCATTTCCTATTGCCACCATGCAGCAGGCAAAGATTAGTACAAATATTTCCATTTTCTGAAATGGATTTAAGGTGCTTCATATTAACACAAAATTTTTAAAGACAAATAGCAAGCTGCTTTGTTTGATTTTGTTGTTTGGTTTGTTTTTTTTTTAGTAGATGCCTTTCAAAGTCCTTATTTTTTTCCCCCATAACTTGCCTACTATGTAACAATCATAACATGTCATGGGAAAAACTGATGACTCCTGATGCCAGTGTACCTTAGAAAAGTGCCAGCTATGGCAGGCAAGCTTCAGTCAGCTCTGTTACAGAGGCTGTTGTGATCACGAGGAACTCTAGACAGACAGGAAGATTCCCAGTTCATTTAACCTTTGGGCTTTCTGGAGACATAACAACAGTATTTATTACTGCTTTTTGTTTTTAATGGCCTTACTAAAGGCCAGCAGCTCCTCAGATGTTTGGTGGGCCCCTAGCCCAGTTGTGAGTAATGAACTGTCCCTGACAAACTCTGATGTGAATTGAGCCCACACAGGGCAGTTTGCTATAAACAGAAATTCACTGGCTCCCCTTTTGACAGGTATCTTTATCTCTCTCACAGACCTAGCCAAAGGATCTGCTCCAAAGATCTCAAACTCCAAGACATTCAAAGCCAAGACATTCAAATGTTTGTCTTTGTACAAACATTGCAGTTCAGGACCATCTTTTAATCACTGGCTGAGGGAAGCATTTTAGGTGCAACCACAAGATGCAAGGCTGCCACATTGAAGGGATGATGACAGAAAAAACCTGGGGAAAGGCTTCATTTGGAAAGAAGATCTAGCCTGTTGTGTTCCCCCATCCCTAGTGACAGAGGATGTCACCTCTGCTGAGGAATCCTTCAGTTTCACCGTAGTTGCTTCTAGGTTTGTTCTCCTGGTCTCTCCCACATTGTGGTCTCACTGCCAACAAGGCACACGGTCCCCAAGAGGAGTTCTCCTGTTGTGGGATATTTCCCTTCCCATACAAAAGCACAGGTCCAAGTTGTGCAGCAATACTAATAATAAGTGGCTCTGAATCAAGGACTATCCATGAGATTTTCCAGATTGACCACTCCAAAATTTTAGGATACTTTCCTTTCTTCATATTACATCCCTTTTTTTGAAATAATTGAGTTCTATTAGCTACTCTGATTTACCTTTTGGTGCTTTACTGAGCTTAGATGGGTTTTCATGTTGCTTTATAGAAAACCATAATTCTTTCTGTGGGTGCTGGGTTACAATTGCATGGCATTAATGGGTCCTGGCCGAGCAATCCTGTGCCCTGGAGCACCTTAGGGTTTTCTTTGGGGCTTTGCTTCATTCTCTCTACAATACAGCTTGAATACACACAAGGAACTGGCAAGGAAGTGCCTGAAGTTGTGGTCTGGCTGCTGATACTGTTTTAGAGCCCCATCCCTCTATTAATCTGCATTACAGGCAAAAGGCCAGATCAGTGCAATTCTCCTGAGCTTAGATTCAGTGACCCAAAATATCTGCCAGCTGAGAATCTGGGCTGATGTCTTATTTATAGCTGAGATAAAATTTTCAGAGAGAGATAATACCTTTTATTAGATCCCCTTGATTTATTTGAGGATGGAGTGCAGGGGAGGTGGGAAACAGAATTTTTTGGGCATGTAAGACTCTTTTCAGGGGGACATATCTTTAGTATCCTCATCTTCTGAAGATGCTACAGAAATTGTTATTACAGTCAATTCACAGCAAAGAGATGCATGAAAAAAGTGTGAATAATGATGAAGCATTGAGCTTTCTCTCCTGGGTCCTGCACTCTTCCCTGCACTGAGCCCTCCCCTTTTGTCACAGTTGTCTGACCTGGGGAAAAGAAGACTTGTGGTCATCTCTCCCCAGATGTGACACTGCCCCATCCAGCTGACCCTATTTCTTCCTCAAGCTGGTCTCTGTGTTAGGGTTGGTGTGGTAACTGGCTGTGCCTTCCTGGGAGTGCTGCTTCTCCCTTCCCTTGAAAGAAGAGAGCACACAAAACCATCTCGTTGGGTTTACACAGATAGGCTGGGGCTTGTGACTTCACCCTCTCCAGCAGCTCCTAGGACAAGTCTTGGTTTGTTTTACTATGACATGTCCAGCACTGCTGTTTGTACCTCACAACTAATCAGATGCAATTAGAAAATATGAATTTGGATGTATTCTTGGAGCTATTAACCCAAGACCTCTTCAAAGGGGGCTTGAAAACAAGATAGACAAGACTGAATGAGTGGGCAGTGCCAGTGCCCCTCTGAGGTGTGGGTTCAGCAGTGGTGGCACCACAGAGGGCTTTCCCTGAGGACACAGTGAGGTGAGGGCTGCTGTCTGTTTCTCCAGGCAGCCAGAGCTGCCAGGTCAGCGTGTGTGAACACCAGGGTTGGTGTGGGATTTTGGCTGTCAGTACAACTGGCATGACAGAGCCCCATGAAACAGAGATGGCAACAATGCCTTTCAATGGTTGTGTGCACCAAGTGTTCAGAGTCCCATGTATAAAGCAGGAATTTCATAAGCAAGAACCGCTTCCTCAGTTTCCCTAGGAGAGAGTGAAATAATGCCTTTCTGGGAATCCTCATCAGCCACTGCCAGCAGGTGTCCCAGCTGTGCTTCTCTAGTGAAGATTTACCACTTGGTCTTGTCAGCAGGAACACATCCCACCTTCTTCATGTTTTCTGATACCTGGTGGGGTTTGCTGCAGAGGCCATGCCTAGATTTCTTTGCTAAACTAGACGAGAATGTAATAAGTGAAATGATGGAGAGAGCTCAGACTTAAATGCAGGGGGAACAGGGTATAGCAGGAGAATAAATCTTTGTTCCCCCCTTCCTGGCCAGATGCACTGTAAGCCTGACAGACTTATGATTTTATATGGAGAGCAACATATGTTACAGCTTTTATTTCTCTAACCATTAATCAAAAGGTATTTTGTATAAACAAGGTAATTGCCAGCCCTGGCCAGCGTGGGTGGGCTGACAGTAAGGCTTTGCAGTTACAGATAATCCTGGCCAGACGCTGGCCCTGGTAGCCAGCAGCAGCTGCACGGACCATACGCCAGCCTGGGTGGGTGTGCGGGGCTGCACACCGGGCTCCAGGCAGAGCTGCCTTCCCAGCTAGCCCAGAGAAACACTGCTCAACACTCAGAACAGTGGTGTTTCAGCAGAGACAAACCCTCTTGCATACGTCTGTGCTCTTTGTCTTCATGGACTTTTAGCCTGGGTGATGTCTGTTCATTTCTCTATGATACCAAACCTGTGATTTTTGTTATCTTAGTTGTGCCAAAGAATGTCCAACTGCAGACAGGACAGCCCAGCACACATGAGGCAAGCAGCTTCTTGCCCACAACCCAAAATAGGATAGGGAACTGCAGGGGTTAAGAGGACTTCCCCTTGTTGCAGGGGATGGGGGGGTTATGTGACCAAGTGCTGGGTGTGGAGGTGAGTGTGATGTTGTGGTACTGAAGTGCCTACTGGCAGTGAGCTGGAAGGGAAATGCTAGACTGGAAGATCCTTTCATGGATCTTCTGAAAACCAAGCCACAGGTACTTTCTACCTCATGTAAGTCTGTGAGAGAGGAAGAGCCACATGGGGCCATGCTGCTGCAGTAATGCTTGAGCACCTTTCTTTGGAGGGCAGTTGTGTTTTCAGGCTCTGCAAGGGTGCCTGCCATGAGTAGACTGTGCATGGACAGCTTCTGGGGAGTTGGCAGGAGAGGACAGCAAAGCCTCACAGCATCAGAGTTCTTCATTGAAAGGAAAACATTTTATTGTCCAGTTTTATGCCACTATTTGGTGCCGTAGTAATTTATCTCAAAGGACTGTTTCCAGCCTATTGATGCCAGGTGATGTGAAGCTACAGCTAGGCCAGAACTCTGGTGCCAAGGTGGTTTTTAACAGCAGCCAGTGGGAGCAAGAAGTGCCAGGATGATAATAAAACACTGCTTCTGAAGGCACTTCCAGGAATTAACAGTCTATGTTAAATTTAAGAAATCTCATGGTTTTGTAAAGGTAATTTTTAGACTTCTGGGGTAGATTTATCAAAGAGCAAATGCTCTGGTTCTCTTCTAGAAATACTCATTGATGAATTTAAAATACCAGATTTACAACAGGATTAATAACATCTGTATCACAGCAACAAAGTCATGCATCTTTGTTACTGATATCTTCATCTGTTGGGAAAGATCCCATCAGCTACAGATTTTCTCTTGACTCCTGTAGTTATCAAAAGCTCATCAGTGGCAAACAAGGCTAATGTGAAGTGTGAAGGAATACACCACTGGGTCAGCAATCCTCTCCCTGCCTACTTCCAGCTATTATACGGTGTTAGTCTGGTATGGGAGTGACAGTTCTACATTTAATTTCCCTAGGAATAATCAGAAAAACAGGGGACAAAGGGAAATTATTTCAGCCATAGAGATTGTAACAAAAAGTTAATAGTATACTGAGAGAGATTGGCACCAAGTAGCAAATTTCAGAGCCAAATCTTGATGCCTGAAAACTCAAGAAGATTCGATTCTTAAACCTGGAGATTTGATTTAGCCAGTTCTAGAAGTACTTTAAAACTTGCATAGAAGGTAGCTTTGCATTCTTCACCATCTCTACATTTAGGGCTGCTTACTTTGTAGTGAAATCAGATTTATATTTTGCTGGCATTGGAGTGACTGATTTGCTGAACATCCGAAGATAGAATTTGCTATAACAAATTGTTGGATCAATGATCTAACACGTGAGTATGCTGTTACTGACAACATGTGATGATTCAAAGGCAAACACATCTTGCTGTGCCATCTCTTAGGAAATAATTTCTCCTGACACTTCTAGTGATCATCTTACACCATGAAGCATGAGATTTGATTACTGATACTTTAGCATGCATAACTACAAAGGTTGTTAGTTTTAATGGAGTGGACAGCGTGTCTCATGAGAGGTATAAACACAGCATGTGTGTTTGAAATACGATTGTAATGATTTGGCTTATTCTGATACAGAAGACTTTGCTCAATTTGATTAGCTGATGAAAACACAGCATTGCTCAACAAATCAGCAGGAGTCATAGTTAACATTTTTCATGAAGTCTTACTGTAAGGTAGGTAGTTTTCCTCTCAGTAATATGTCTGCCTTGAGTAGCAGCAATTTCTGCTGAGAATATCAGGCTCAGGAACCGCACTGTGGAGCTGGATGTACCAAAAATGGCAGTTTTTCAAGGGAAAATTAGAATGACAGAGCTCTGTGATTTGGAGTGATCCATTGATAAGTAATGAATTCTCCATCACCCCATTTGGCCCTTCTTTCCATGATGGTATTTTTGGCCAACTAGCTTGCCTGTCAGAAGGACAGGTCTTCCTCAGTAATTTTCTTGTGCTATTTATAGCTGCTTCTTCAAAAGGCTGTGCCAGTTGAATTCAATCTTGGATCCTTAGGTGTTTCAGAAGTAGCAGCATGCTAGGATTTCACATGCTGCCTCAGGAATTTTCTAGCTTGCATTTGTGTATTGTGCAACTATTTCAGTTTAAGCAACAGTGAGCAGAGATTCACTAATGAGCAGCTTCCTTCAGCTTGCTGCATCCTGGCATCAAATTTTAAACTGTGGTTGACTTTGGTTACCAGCTGTAAGGGCAGTCATTCAGGCAGGAATTAAAGGATGTTGTTGACATCTCCTTAATGCAACTGTTTAATGTAAATAAGCTTGCAACAGTTGATCTTCAAGCCAGTTTTGTTGTGACAGTGCCCTTTGGCAGATGTTTTCTGCTCTGGAGATAAAACCCACCTGGAGGCAACTTCTCCTAAGTTCAAAGGCTGCAAAGGTGTAACCTACCTCTGGTTGGTTCTATTTAATTCTGAATTTTTATATGAAATAAAAGTGCTAGAATAACTCCAGAATGGACTAGAAGTGCAAGCTCAGCCTCTTTTCTGATACTGTTCATGAAGTATTTCATAGTGCAGACTGTGTGGGATTTGCTGTTGAGCTGTACTTTCTACACAGAGTGACATTAAAGGTGAGGATTCCTGTCACCTTTGGTCCCAAACTACACCTGGCTCTGTAGCTTGATTTCCCAGAGTGATCAATTTGAGGCAATTTACAGCCTGAGTGCTGGATTTTCACCCTACCTGGTGTGGTCTACACATAAAGCATCCTACTGCTAAACATAATATTCTCACTGATCTTCAACATGAGGGAAAAATCCTTTAACATTTGGGTTAATTCCAAGTCCAGAGGGATTTATTTCTCTTTTGGCTCTTCTCAGACAAATGAACCAAATGGCAAAATCCTACAGAGTCCTCTCCTGAGGACAGAACTGCTCTGATTTCAGCCATGACTTTAAAGCCAGCTATGGTATTTGCAATTCATGAGACCCTTTTCATGCCCCCACTTCTGCCTGGATTATCTTCAAAATCTTGGAGAACTCGAATAGATGAAGTTATTTTAAAACAAAACAAAACAAAGCCTCTGCTCGGTTTTGCTTGCTTTTATTACTGGGTCAGGTAGCAAGGCAGGAAGCTGATGGCCCACAGGTGAACTCTCCTTTTCAGAGCTGAATGTGTGTGGGTCCAGTTGTGCTCTCCACCACCAAGATTTTCGGACCTTCAATTTCAGTGAAACTGAAAAGAAGTTACAAGCTTCCTACTCTTAAATATTTATGTCATTTTAAGGGATAGTTTTTTTCTCTCTCTTCCCACCCCCTCACTTTTTGATGGCTTTCTTGTTTAGTACTTTTTGAATCCAGTCCCCGCATTTCTAGATCCCAGGGGAACGTTTTACACATGTCTGCCTACCCACGCCAGCCTTTGATTTTTTTACTGAGACCCGTAGCAGTGCCTACATTTACAGTACAGCAAACAGAATTAAAAACCAAACTGAATCACACCTTGTGGCCACCTCAGTCCAAATGCTGCAAGTATGAGGACCTTAAGTTATTATGCAGAAACCCTTATTTTCTTCATGCAGACCAAATGTTCTGTGTCTGTTTCACCTTTTCTTCATTTCAGCTAATTTGAAATCAGAGCGACAATGGATACTGAGCATGCCTGGCTGCCTGTGTCTGGCAGGATTTCAGTCATCTGTGAATTCATATTGCTTTTTTAGTACTGCTGATAAGGGATTACTTTTATTTCTAGACCCTCTAGGAGATACAGAAGATGCATTAAACAGTGTGATCAATGCACTGGCCAAACTTACATTGACATGAATTTACCAATAAACTACTGTTACCAGATCTACACAGAGAATTAGGAAAAGCAAAAATGTAAGATGTCTTGTAACCAGGTTTCTTTTCCAGACTGGGTATTGAGATCAGGTTATCTAAATTAGTTGAGGAGTGAGTGGTGTAATGATTCACTACTTGCAATGCCATTCCAGAGACTTTTCTTAGTTGATTTTTAGTGTTCAGAGAATTGCCCATTGATGGGCCCTGTTCTTTACTCTTGAAAAGAGACTTGTGTGCTTCCGGACCACCAAAGCAATAATTCTTTCCTGGAAAGAAGTGCTGTTGAGAGTGCTAATATGAATCATCTTGCCCTAGTATGAATCATCACCACTCAAACCTTTCCAGTTCACACCAGTAAACATGCTCAGGCTTAATATGGCAGCACTAACAACCACAGGGGAAAGACCCCCCCAGCCTTTTGTGCCAGAGCAGAGTTTTATATACCCTGCCTCTCTGCCTGCACCCATGGGGTTTAGTGCTTCAGTTTTATTAACCACTCTTTTGACAGCTTCTCAGCCTGGCCATGGGTAAGGCTGCAGCTGCAGGAGGTGTTTCTGAAATTCTCCCCAGTGCAAAGAAATTGTGTAGCAAATCTGCTGCCTCCTTACTACAAAATGCTGCTTCTAATCCATAGTAAACCAGCTGATTTGCTAAAAGAATTTCTAGTTATTTAATTTTATGTCTTTCATTTGTTATAGCTTATATTCCCTTCCTTTTGGCTTCAGTCAGTCTTCACGTTTTCTCTTTTTTTTTTTTTTTTTTTTTGAAAGGCACCTGTTTGGCTTGAACGCTATCTTACAATTTAACCATTTTATTGCTTTATCCCATACTTTCCTGCCTCCTCTCCCTAAAGAACACCTCTTTTCTGGTGCTCTCCACAATCACAAACAAGGTTCTTAAATAACTTCCATGCTGAGTCTAAAGATTTTAATTTCCTTGCTTTAAAGTTTTTTTTAGTATCGACTGCACTTAAGCATTAAGTTTTCTCTTCTGTGGTGCTTGTTGATGTGCCTCTTCTCTGTGATGCTGAGTTACAGTGTGGCCCTAGACACAAAGGGCAGGTCCTCCCTGACCCCCTCCTGATCACCTCTTCCTCAGCTCCAGCCCGGCCCAGTGCTTGGATTAATGAATCTGATGGGAAACTCCTGCGGGGATGAAGGAGAAAAAGAAAAAAAAACCGAAAAAAATAGTTACCCTCATCCCCAGCACCTGGTGTGGGACTCAAAGTAGTTCAGTGTTTCTTGCCAGACTCCTCAGAAGAGCTGGGTTTGGTTTCAGGTCCTGCCTGTACCTGGATGATACTACAAGATGGATGAAAAGGTGCAGGTTCTCCCGATGTATTTGATTTGTATTTGGGAGCAGAACAACACCTGATTAGCCAAAATCCTTATTCCTCTCTAAGAGCAGTACTTGGACTGTCAGTCTGAGGAGAACTGGAAGGCCTTGGAACAGGAAATTCTCTGAGAAACCCTGAGCTGGCAGGAGCGAAAATCTGTCTGCAGGGATCCTGACACTAATTACCTGCAGCCCACCCAAACAAACCATAGAGTGCTTTTACAGGAACACAGCAAGTCAGGTGTGAGGATGGCTCTGATTAATAAAATCATATGAGGTCTCCATAGTTTTGTAGGCAAACTAATTGGGATCAAAAGATCTGGAAACAACAGAAATGTGATGTGCGCTGACATGTTTTACTTATTTTCCTTTGGTGCTTTTTAACTTTTCTTATTACCAGGCTGTAAGTGATAATGCTCCAGGAAAAAGCCAAGTGTGTATTTAAAATCTCCTTTTGCATTACTCTTACACCTCAGTTTATTTTTTTCTCTGGATTGGGACTGTAAAATATAAAAAATAAACTAAACCTCTAAATCAAAATAACTGGGCACCTGAAAATTTACACCAGTGACTTCCTGAAACAATTTTACAGAGTTTGATATTACCAGGCAAAGATGCTACCCTAACACCTCATGAGTCCATACTGACCCTGGGCACCCATGGACAGCTGTGTCTCTGGCTCCTGGCTGCCCATGAAGGCTGCTGGCATCAAGAGAGACATTTTCTCAGTAGGTGCCTTTGTGCACTGTCCCTTCTCCCTTCACATGCATCCCTTGGTGAGCTCAATGCAGCAGAGGCTGTTTCCAGTCACATAACTAGCAGCATGAAGATTCAGAGATATTTGGGACACACAGGGAAAACTCCCATACTGCTCTGGAGTGGGCATTTCTGTTTTGTCACCAGGCTTGGTGACTCCACCTGGCCACAAGTCAGGAATTAATGTGAGTGGTGACAGCTGAGGAGGGGATAACTAGTGTCAGGAGAAACTATTTTGGAGGGAAAGGCTGTGGGTGGATTTTGTAGCTGTCCAAGATTGGCTTAGTCGTGAGGGTGTGTAAGAATTCAGGTGGGATTGCTTGAGTTGGTGGTGGGGGTGTGCTGCTGGCTTTGGCTGAGCTTCACTGGTGTCGAAGAAGTCAGCAGGGACTAACAGTGGGAAAGGCCACTTTGGAGTATGTGCATCCACATGGAAGAGTTTTATTTTGATCCTTTCAAGCCCTCATTTTGCACATTTCTGATGTTTAGGGAACAGTAAGAACTGATACTTAGAGGTAAAGCATGCAAATGTAACATGGCAGGAGGACTCTGGCTTCCTCTCCTCATATTGCCAAGAGACCCTTGGTAGAAAAGAACAAATTTCAGTCCAGAAAATTCAGGAAATTTGTAAACTTGGGAGTGTGGTGGTAAAATCTAAACAAAGATTTCAAGGCTTATTATTTCTCAGGTTTTAAGGCAGCTCTTTTCTAGAGTTCAAATTCTTCCTGTCAAGGACTGAATGAAGAAAACAGATGTCAGATCTTTGCAGACCTGAATCCAAATCTTGCAGTTCCAGATTTGCTTCATTTTCCTTCTCTCTGCATTGTTAACCTTGAAAGTACCAAGCTCTATTTTTTAGTTCTTAGTTTATTTTTTTGCCATTTTCTAGTACCAGAGCATAATGTTTTAACCTTAAACAAATTTTTATAATCAGGTTCAAAACCCCTCAAACAAATTATTTGATTGAAAGTAGTGCTAAAACTGCCTTTGACAGGATCTATGCTAGTAGGGGTTGCAATGATGCGTAATAGCACTGAGTGCTGTGACTGGTGTCTATTACTACCCAAAGGGAATCCAGAGTGTAGAACCTTAGCAAGTGACCATTTCCCCATGGATAATGGGACCCTGCTTGCTAGAAGGGTCCCTTGACCATTCTTGCAAGATATGTCATGGAAAATAAATTACAGGTTTTTGTAATGACTGTGTATCATTACAGCAGTGCTGGCCAGTCTGGACTAGTAATGAGTTTAGATGACTCCCTAGTTTTGTTACATTCCTGTGCCTTAAGAGTTTATTTAATTGAACTGCTGTGTTTTTATTACCAAACTTTCCTGGCTTCAACATGATGTGAGGCAGTTCATGGATGAGGGGAGCATGGAACAGCTTTACTTGTTTCATATTCCCATCCGCTGTTCCTCCTCCTCCACCCAGTCTCTCCAGAGGTGCCTCTGGGTCGGAGCTGAATTGAAAAGTCATTTAACATAAATGCTTTAGCATGCCTTGGTCCCCCAGGTACAGTGGGCAAGGTACCAAACTTCCAGGCATTTTAAGAACATCCTGAGGATGATGTGCCATAGCAACGGTGCTGCTGGCTGCAGTCTTGGCTTGCATGCTTTCCTTCAGCAACGCTGGAATTCCTCCTGCACTTTAAACAAGAACAGATGCTGTTCTCTAGGCTTCTTTCCATAAATATAGACAAACTGGGTCAAACTCTTTCCTCAGTTGCACTGAAGTTAATCAGAAGTAACTCCACTGACAGCCATGAACACTGCAGTGAAGTTACACAGGCAGAGGGCAAAATTCAGACTACTCTGCTTGCCTTTGTATGTAAAAGCTGTCACTGCCAGCCAAGCTGAAATGCTCATTTACTGCAGCACATGGACAGCATTATTCTTACTACAGACTTTCTTTGGGTGGAAGTTAGTGGTTAAACACCTGAAATCTCAGTAGACAAAAGAGAAGACTATAAAGTTTTATGACTGCAGAGTAGATTGCAACATGGAGGTTCGATTAAAAAAAAAATCAGAAACTGTGTTATATTACATACTTTAGAGGTTTTGTCACTGAGTTGATTAGTATGACTTAGTTATTAGCTGTTACTAGAAGCTTTCCACTGAGAAATGGAATTAGAAGTACCAGTTGCTGTATTTTTATTCACAATCCTGTTGAATTAATCTCACTCTCCCAGATGCACAGAGAACCAGTCCTAAGGCAGTTTTGCAGGTTTAAATATTTGCCTATTTCTTTGGGGGGGGGGGGGGGGAAATGCAGTCTGTAGAGAGAAAACCATGTTCTGTAACAGCTGGGCTTCAGATGCACACACCAGAAAGGGACAGGGGCTGTCAGCCACATTTGGCCTTGGGCAGCTGTAATTCTGGGGACTGGGATACTTATTTTCCTGGGCTAGCACCAGTACCTTTTCTAACTCTCTTTGGCACTCCCTGACTTTATCCTATTCCTTTGGTATCTCTTTTCTTTTCTCTGCCACCCTTACAATTCTTCTTCATTCTGCACCCCCTCTTCAAGCCCTGTGATAGCTACTCTAGAGAAAGGCAAGGGATTAGATAAGGAAACATTCACGTTCCTTCACAAGCACAAGAATTCACAGGTAGATGCATTCCTGAAACATATTTACATATAATTTTATTTTTTTTTACCTTGCAGCTAGATCATATACATCTTTTAAAAAGACATTGTTTTGTCTAATCTCTGACTGGAAAAATTCAGGTATTTTCAGTGCCAGCACATACATGAGAAGATGTGGAAATGGTGGCAGAAGGTGTTGATGTGAGGTTTACCTTTGGACTTGGCTCTCAAATGCAATTTCTAGGAGCCTTTTAGACATCTAAACCAGAAAGCCTTCAGCCAGACTTTGGTGAATTCATTAGAAATACAAAATAATGTTTTCAGGCCATTGTTTGTAGTATCTGTCCAGCTCCACTCCTATTCAAAGCCCTCTGCTTCTTCCTCTTCCTCCAGTTTTCCTGTCTTATCCTGTGTATTTTTAGCCACTACAACCGGTGAGATCCAGCCTCTACCTGAAAAGGGCTCCATTAGGTGAGCTCACTGGGTTATGACATTTAAAGATAGGAAAAGCACAAAAAGTCATTTGAGAGGGTAAGTTAAGAATTAAAATGAGCTTTTGAAGGTGTGGCAGCCCCCAAATCAGCCCACCCCAGAGAGTGTGACTTGTACTGGTTGCAATGAACAAGTGTTGATGTTTCTCCAGCCTCTCAAAGTGAGCAACTGGGCTGACACAGCAGGATCCTGCTGAGTCCTGCTTTTTCACCTGATCCTGGGAGCCCTTGATTAGAGCACAAAATATCGGTAATGGGAGCTTTCAATTGTTTTCACATTTCTGCTTGAGCATGGTGTGCCCAAGGGAGATTGTGGATGTTTAGGAGTTCACTGGTAATCTTATTTTACCCATTTTTATTACTGATTGAAAAGTACAGGGTTGAGGGGATTTTTTTCTAGTCATGGATTTGCTGGTGGAGAAACACAAAGAAAAGAAATCCCTTTTGACATGGGAAATGATGTTATATTTTCTTTAATAAAGAGTAAATTTTATTGTGCACCAAGCCAATTTATAAATGTGGTCTCTGTAACTAGCACTTTTAATTACAGGGGGGAAAAATGGAATTAGTTCATTAATGCTGTGAAAAAGAACAGTGACCTACCTGCCAAATGGCAAGGTGGAAATAATTAATCTGGTCAATTAAAAAGAAACTGATAAATTAAAATGCAAAGCCATCCATGTGGTGCATTAAATTAGAGTTGTAATTTCCAGAATGTTGTGTTTATTGTCAGACTTGATCCCTTCTTGTCTTGCTTGCCTTGATTCTGTGTTTGGCAAGTCCTGTTAGTGAGCTCTTTGGCATTCTATGCTAAATTCCTACGCCCATGCATATGTTGCAAAAGAGAGCCTGCAAGATCAAGCCCTTTGTGAAATCCAGCTGATGAAATGCACATGCCTTGTTTTTTTGTCATATTACAAACCTCCACATTCCCTTTGCTTTGCTTGTTTTCCCACCGTTAAATGTCACTTGCCTTTCCCTGGGCTTTAAATGACCAGGGGCTTGGTTCAGGCATGGAGCTGCATTGCTGGGGTCACCTCAATCAATTTATGACCTTAAAAATCTGATCCACATGGAAACTACTGGGCTGATGGAGCTGAACCCTAAAGTATCCAGCATATTTGCTCCACAGAACTGGAAGTAGTAAAACAGTTTCTTTTCTATAAATATCAGTAACTCCTCTTGACATTTACAAGTACATACTATTTTCTTTTACACACTGCATGATCTCAAAAGTGCTTAACAGATCAGTGAACTGTGTATCTGCTCAGCATTTGTAACTGCAAAGCCATTATGTGCCCTGCACCATCCCTCACAAAAGCCCAGGACATTTGCATTAGCTCCTGTCCACCTCAAGGCCATAAATTGCAATAAGAAATATGGGTTACTTACTGAATGGTTGACCAGTGCTCTGATGCAGCCTACAGAAAAATATGAACGTTATTGTTTACTTTAACTAGGGCATATATCATACAGAGCCAATGGCTTCTCGTTGGTTAAGATGAGAGAGTCGCTCTCCTCAGAAATACATTGGGGCACGTCCCATTGCTAGGGAAAAACCACACTGAAACCCAAAAGCTAGGCAGAGGATGATCTGCAAGTTTTATATCTGAAGTGTTAGAACTGGCAAGCATTAAAAATACAGGGGGAGAGCCAAGTCAGATGTTTCTGTGATGTGGTAAAAATAAGCAGTGCGTGTTACAGCCTCTTCAGAAGGTGTGGGTTTGCCTTGTGAGAGGGAACACTACTAGATGGAATAAACAGCTGTGGCCAGAAATCAAATTCCTGGCAGTTCAGCAGCTCTGGTCCTCCTTCTCCAAAACTACAAATCACCAGGGGGATTTCCCTCAGCCCAGCTCCTGCCAGCAGCTCTGCAAAATCACCAGACAGCCCCCACCACATGGTTTTAACTCCTGAACACTCATATGTGTCAATTAGATTTCCTCACTAAACCCTTAAGACATGATGATTCAGAGCTGAATTATACACTCTGCAGCCATTTTTCTTATCTAAACCAGCATATCATTGCCTGTGTCCAGCTGGGAATTTCCTCCTGGAGAGAAGAGACACAAGAAGCTTCTATCAGTGACCAAGTGCAGGGTGAGGCAAGGGATAACAAATATATTTACTGCAAATGAACACAGAAAATGTAAAATCTACCTTGAGGTATGAAACTTACAAAACTCTTTTAAAATCATGAGGTTTCTTAGCACCTCTGTCAGCTTCTGCTGTAATGGCCCTATAAAAACTGAGGTGGGTGTCCATTGCTGCATGATGAAAGCTATTAGTTTTAAAAAAAAAAAAAAAACCAACCAAAAATAACCCCCCACAAAAGCAAATAAAAGCTTGCGGAAACCAGATATGTATGGGAGGCTGTCCTGACATGACAAGTTGTACAAGCATTGCTAAAGTCAAGGGAAATCCCAGCCACCCAGAGTGCCTGTACCTTCTCTGGACTTTGTCCTGCTGGCTTGCAAGGCTTGTTCTCCTCTCACCCCTGTGTCTTTCCACCAGCCCATGCCCAGGGAGTGTTGTGTCTCACATACAGTTCCATCTCAGATTCAGATGTCCACCCAAGCTGTGTGAGGAGACCATCTTATGCTTCCTGAGCACATAAGGAAGTGCTCTTGTGTGTCATGAGCTTGTGTGATAGAAACCACACTTCTCCTCATCCCTGTGCATTTTGCCTCAATGCTTTGCTGCCACAAAGTTGTGGTCATGGATTTGGTGAGATTGGCTCTAGTGTTGCAGGTGTGGGAATAAACAAATCCCAGTCTGTGTTTCATGACAGCGCTTGTTTTCAAACCCACAGCTGAAGGATTGAAGAAGAGAGGGGTTAAGATGGACAATAAACTGAACTATTTAAAATGTGCTGTCAGCAGCCCAGTGAGCTCAGCATTCCATCTGCTAAGGCCCAAAGCAGGAGGTGAGGGGCTGCTCTGCAGGCATCAGGATGCTGCTGCCTGGCCCCAGGAGCCAGAGCCTGGCCAGCCCCTTGCTCTGCACAGGGGTGAGCAACCTTGCACTTGCAGCCCCAGCACAGGTGTGTGCTTCAAGGTGCTGTCTCAGCATGCTGTGTCCTCAGGCACAGATTCCCACAGGGATTTGGGAATCTCCTGCTGAAACAGTGAAGCTCAGGTGCCTGAATGCCTTGCAGATCTTGGCCTGAGGGCTCTGTTGCTTCATCCACACAGTTACTTCACCCCTGACTTTGGGCTAGTGAGTGAAATGGCAGAGGGAGTGTGATGATCCTTAAAAGCCACTTCTGTGGTCAGAACCCAGCCTTGATGCCTGCATGGTTCAGGTGGCACTTCCCTGTCCTGGAGGGAGGGAGAAGAGCTGCTGCTCACTGCGCTGGGGGCCATTTTCCTACTCAGGGCACCCCGAGTGGGTCCCTGCCCTGGGTGGTCCCTTTGGGGGACAAAGGAGCAGAGGGAAGTGGCTGAGCTGCCATAGTGTGGCAACTGTGAGATCCAAACCTGAGCTGGACTTCCCTGCTTATGAAAATTTGTATTTTTCCAACAGGCTGTGCCTCCTTATGTTATCTGTATTTGAGTCTTCCTCCTTTGTTCTTCGTGCCCTGTTGCACCCTTGCTGTACTTGTCCTCATTTCAAAACCCACAGATGCACCTCTGAGCAAGCTTCCAGGCTGTGGCATGTTTTATGTGTGTTTATTAGCTCCAAGGCTGCACTGGGATTACATGATGTCTAGATTTCCTTGCAGTCAAACTTAATATCCTGAGAAATGGGAAAATTTACTGAAATCCTGCAGCACTGGCCAGGGTGTGGGAGGGTCCACCCTGCTGTTTCCATGCCTATGTTGTTGCCATGGATGTGCAGAATTATCTGGCTTCAATTTTCTTCTTTTTATTTTTTTTTTTTGTGCAGGGAGCAGAGAGGGGTGATGTGGTTTTTTCTGTGTCAGAGCGGGACAAATGCACTTTAGGTAATTTTGCCAGTGCCCAATTTAAATTAATGTGAAATTGTGATGGGAACTCAAAATGTGTAAATCAGAAACCTACAGGGGAAAAAATGATGGTGAAAACATGCTGCATGAAAAAGGTATTCAGCCTTCTGAGTACTATGGGAAAACAAACAGGAATAGCTGTAAGCAATAATCAGAAGGATATGAAATGTATGCTGGTACTTAGCTAGTATAAATATTCATTGCTTCAGGGGAGCCAGGCAAGCCAGCATCAGCTGAGTATATTAGCTACATGTCATGGACTGAAATATGTCTGTGAAAAAGAAAGGGGGTGGCTGTTTGCAACTGCATTTGTAGACAGAGCCAAAACTCAGTCCCTCGGAGGCACGGAAGTGCACCCTGGCTCCCCGGCAGCCCTTAAAGACTTTATTCCATCCCAGTGCCCTCGCTGCCGTCAGTGCTCCTGCTTTGGCTGCTCCCAGTCTGGGATTCATTTCAATAGGAAAAATGGCAGCGTGCTTCTCCCTGGGAGCCTTGCTGCGTGCACAGGATGCTGGGAGAGGGAAGGTGCGGGAGGGTCCGTGCCAGAAGCACTGAGCTGTGCCCAAGGGCTGCTCTCCGCACGGCATTATCCAGCTGCAGGGCTACTGACACACAGCGGCAGCCTTGGAATCACCTCCTGTGACATCCCGCCTCTGCTCGCTAATGACGGTGGGCAGGCTCTCGGGGAGAAAATGCAGCAGCAAAGAGCCCTTGGGAGGCAAAGCTGTCAGACCTACACCCCAGGTTTAAAGTGAAACTCCCCCTGAATGAAATCCAGCACAAATCTTCACTAAATGGAGATATAGTTATTGTTAGTGCTATAGTAGAGCCCAGGAAGGCTCTTCTCCAGGATTGCAGGGATTTAGACACGCCAGGTGAAGAAAATGGCAGTCAGGAAAATGGGTAAATGAATCTGTCTTTGTTCAGTGTCAGGAAATTAATGCCAGCTTCTTAAAGCATGGGAAATGACATTGGCTGCCAAATACAAACTGCTCTGGATTTCATGGGAATAATTATGACAGTGAAATATTTTCTTAACTTGACCTTTGGCCACATACTAAATGGAAAGAAGTAAATTTGGCACTGCAAATGCAAACTGAGCCAAATTAACTTATACCCATGGAGGATCTGGCCTTAAAGACCCTGCTCCACAGGGCCAAATCCTGCTGTCACTTATGCTGGTGTAAATTTGACTCTGTTTTGCTGAACTGCATGGAATTACTGGGGCTTGCACTAGGTGAGTGTGAGCACAGTTTAGCACTCAGTGAGGACCCTGCCTCGTGGAGGTCAGTGGCGTCCCGACTGAGCAAACCCCCAGCTCAAGCAGGAGCTCTGTAAGGCAGAAAAGCAGGGGTGAGGGGCCCCCTGCGGGCTGGACAGAAATGCGGTCTGAGGTGGGAAGTCCTTGCCAGAATTGCATCCCTGTTTGCAGACAACCTTCTGGAGATTAGTTCAGAGCCAGCAACCCCCTTCTAAGGGGTGAGCACACATTCACGAACAGCTCAAATGAAATCTCAGTTTTTGTTGCTCTGCTTTGTACTTCTGGTTGTTTCCAATGTGTTGATTACCAGTCCAGTCATGCTCATTTGTTCCTGCCCCTGGAACCTTTAAGTTCAAATATAGAAACAGTTATTGGCACTATTACATATTTATTTGTATTGGCCCAGATTAAGACTCGATGTTCTGGGTTCAAACAACAAAGAAAATGACAATGTTAGCAAATAAGATGATGATCTGTTTTGCATCCTCATTCTGGGCTCATTTCCACCAATTTAATTCAAGAATTACTTTAGAAGAATAAAAAATGTGATAGCACTCTATTGGTACAACAGGACAAACAACCTGGACTCAACTCAGCTTATATTTTCATCAGAAAAAAGAGAACATATCAGGCAGGAAAAATATTTTAGGAAGAGAAATATGTCACAGCCCATTTTTGGTTTACATTTCTGCAGTAATTTTATGGCAGAAATATTAAGCAAGTGTTGTCACATAAGTTGCTTTCCTCATCATCTAGAAGCAAGACTAATTACTTAGGTTAAAACTCAGAATAAAAGCATTGGTTATTTAGGTTTCTTGTGTAAATATGCATCTAATTGAAAAATGGAAATCCGAGAAAATAATTCTGCAAAACACGGTACAGTCTTAAATTACAGAAGGTTAATACACATCCTCAGTGTTTTCAATTGCAGAAGATGGGAGGTTTCTATTTAATGTGTCTCCCTAGGGAGGAATTACCTGATCTCTAACATGAGAAAACACCAAAGCCAAGGCAAAGGCCTGCTATTACTCTACCACAGAAAAACATGTTTCTTTGAAATTTCATCAGCTAGAAAATCAGTGAGTAGGGTTTCAGATTTCATAGAGGAATTTTACTGGGGTTTTTTGGGCACAAATGATAAAAATGCTATAAATTCTATCTCAGACTCTGCAAGTGAAAGGTTTAAGAGATTATGTGAGTAAATCATTCATCCCTTCTGAATATCCTGCTGATAAAAGGGATCCCCTGATGTGATATATACTGTCAGGTTTGAATCTGAAGCAGAGAATTTCTTTCAAGTTCCCTTCAGGGAATCTGTACATTTTATGCTGAATATTAGGATCACCTCTCCAGGCATGGAGAGGAAGCTAGAATGAGACCCTAAAGCCATAGAGAAATTATCAGAAAGAGATAAACTGGTTTCCTTTTTTTATTAAATTCTCCTATAACCAGCTTTATAACCTAGCAAGTCACAAAAAATTTCACAGTACATTACACATGCTCGCTGGCAGGCATTTCACAAGATCAGGGAGGCGTCTCTACGCGTTCTGCCCTGGATTGAGCACAAAGGCAGAGGGCAGGGCTCCCGCATCTTCCCTTCCCAGAGACGCCATCCCGCTGTAACAGCTTTATATTTTCTTGACTGTTTCACTGCTACCGACTCTTGTTACCAGCATTTCGTGCCCTCCGAAGCCCTGATACACTCTTGCGCAGGCTGAGAGGCAGAACAGAAGGTGGCCCCGGTTATGTCGGGTAGAGCTGTGGCTGCTCCCCATCTCTAAAGGGAGGATGATTGTTGTCTTGCACACGATTGCGAGCGCACAGCAGAGGCGGGCGGGGCGGTGCTGCCGCGTGTGAACGAACGCTCCCCGCGGTGCCACCGGCACAAATCCGGGGCGCTCCGCTGAGGTCAGCTGTGCACAGGACTGAACAAAAACCTGCCTAGAGGTCAGACTGCGCTGCTTAGGGGCAGGTTCCTCTGCAGTGTCCACTCCCTGTAAGGTGCTGCAGGAGGCTGCGGTGGTGCATGGCAATGCCAGCATCCGTGGGCTGAACGCACTGGTACCCAAAATTGCTGTCCTCCTGCTGATGCTGAGAGGCGTCACAGGCGCCTCTCTGCTGGGACGTGCATGTCCTTGCTCCTCCTAAACGCGGGGAAAGGGCAGTCGGGATTTCCTGGAGAGCCGAGGCCAGGCCAGCGCCGGGCCTGTCACCGCTCGGTTGGGACATTCCTTCTCTCCAGCCATGCGACGCAGGGAGCTCTACCTTGGGCTGGGAAGGGCGGGGTTCCGCTCCCCTTTGAGTCGGGAGCGGCCCTGCGCCCCCGGCACGGCCCGTTCCGGCTCCCGGCTCGTTCCCGTTCTCGGCCGTTCCGGCTCCCGGCCCACTCCCGTTCCCCTTTCCGGCCCGCGGGCCCCGGCCCAGGCCGCCGCAGCAGCGCCCTCTGCAGCACGGCCCGGCCCTGCCGCAAGGGTCCCTCGGACCCGCTGGACCGGGACCCGGTTCCTGGTGCTTCCCGGGGGAATGCCGTGTCTCCGCACCTGCGGCAGCGGCGCGGGGCTGTCGGTGTGCTGGCTGCGCCTTTGCTGCCGGGCCGGCCATCAGAGTGTGGCGCTCGACGCTGTAAAACGCCATGTGCCTTGAGCTGCTCAGCAGGGGAAGAGCAGAGGATTTATGTGCGCCCTGAATGCCCCGTCCCTCAGCGCTGATGGTGCTTCTCCATCTCCTCCTGCTCCGCGTGGGGGCCGCGGTGATAAATACTATTGACAGAGCAAGAAAATCCGACACGCCGTGTCGAGCTCTCGCGTTCCCGTTTGCCGGCCGTGTGAGCGGCCGTGAATCAGCCGAGCGGCACACAAAGAGCTCTGGGAGACACCAGAGACGTGCAGCTCAGAAAAATCCGAGCTGTGCTAATTTTAATTTGGAAAACGGCTGTTAGTAAACAGTTCAACCCAACAGGATCTGAGTGTTAGCCAACTCCCTCTGCCCTCTCCCACGGGAAAGAGAGCTATAAAATAAAACCGACTCATAAAAAGCTGTTCGTCAACCTGTTCCCTGCTCGTGACACAGGCTGGAAAGGGTCCTAGGGGCAGAGCTGGGGGAAAGGAGAAGGTAAGCAGCAAAAAAGGCTGAAATTCAGGAAGGCCGATGACTATGCACAGCAGAGGACAAAAAAGCCATGAGAGGCTCAGACCGTTCAGAGCCAGTGCACACATTCATCACAGGAAGCTTAAAAGTTTGTGATGCTGAGTGATGATTCCCATGTTCCAGAGAAAATGTGGCAATTGTCTTTTCGATTTCCCTTTCCGAGCCGTTCCTGGCAGGGTGGCTGTGGGCACACGGGTATCCCGGGGCCGGGGCTGTGCTGCAGGGCTAATCCTGTGCGAGCGGGCTCGCAGCGCTCAGCCCTGCGCTCAGAGCCGCGGCGGCTCCGTGCTTGCTGCCGGAGGCTGAGCCTGGCCAGCTCCAGGTGAAGGATCAGAATCCCCTGCCAACTTCTGCTTCTCTTTGTGCAACAGTGATGTTTGCTTAATGTACAGCAGCTGTGCCATGGGAAACGTGGGGTTAGCTGATTTCTAAGCAGCATTTTAAGCGGGTAGAAACAAGGCGTTTCGTCATTGAATAAGACTGGAATTGCAGCATTCCAGTACTTTCCAGAAGCTGCACTTGAATGGCTTGAAATAGTATGTGAAAATTAGTATTTTTAAGGTGCCAATTTAAGATTCATTGAAGTAAATTTGAACTTTTTAATTGATTTTCCTGGCCTGCAGTTGGGACTATAAACTACAGTGAATTTAGGGGAAGATCTTCAAAAATAGAAATATTCTGGACTGTTTGGTTTGGTTTGGCAAAGCCTGCTCTAAGGCTTTATTAGTTTAAATTCAGGCAAGATCTAGGAAAATTATGCTAATCAAAAGGTTCTTAAGGAAATGAGTCCAAATGTCTCAATTTCTCTACTTAATGGAAAAGCATCAGCCAAAAAAAGAAATGCTTTGCTGAAAATAGAGCCTGAAAAGTTTGTCAGTAGTTAAAGCCTCTTTTACTTCATTTAGAAACTGTTTCTTTGTTTAGAATCGGTCGTCCAAATGAGGTGCAAAAACACTTCCTTCAAAAACATAATGATGCACATTGTCCTGGCCATACCTACTCCTTAGGAAGATAGCAGGTTTTAGCAGAGTCCCAAAATATAGAGGTATTTCATTTACTGAATGGTTAAAGAGAAATAAAGGACGAGAAGCCTGAGGGAGAGGAAGGGATGGATCTTTCAGTCCACACAGCCACATTATGACATCAGTGTTCCAAATCTGATTTTTTCAGGGTTAGACTCTTCTGCCTTTGCTTGAATCTAAAGCCAATATGGATTTGTGGAAGTTTTGAACTCAGGTTTCTAAAATAGGATGTTGTCAGTAATCTATTGTGGAATGGGCTGTCAAAACCAGCTTTTATTCTTGTATGTAACTTCACCATTTTTAGAGAAATAACATTGCTTGTTCTCCTGCTAAAAGGAGCCTGCTTACCCAGTAGAAGTATGCACAACATTCCCAAGGAAGACAGTCATCATCTTCCTCCTAGCACTGTATAGGAAGACTCTGCTGTCTTACCTTTTATCTCTGTCTTACCATAAAGTCAGCCACCCCTTGATTACAGAAGTTTTTGGGTCAGCTCTGACTGTGGAGCTGATCACAAGGGTCCCTGGCATTCACTACCTGTGTTGTGCTGATGGTGCCAGCAGACATTTGATGAAGATTTGAGCACCAAGGGACATGAAGTAACTTGTATCTCAGGCCTTCTGTGCCTCTCCTGCTCCTGCCAGTGCACGTGGGCTGCTGTCAGAACGTTGGTCTGAGCCCTTTGCTTGTGCACTGTGTGCTGTGATTACTGCAAAGGTAATTGTACAAAAAGATGTGTCCACTGCAGTACCACACAGTTTGTCACCTGAAACATGGGTGACAAGCCCATGCAAGTTTTGAGGACAAGGACATTTCACAAGATGACCTGTAAGGACAAGGTGCAAAAGAGGCTATTAGTGCAAAATCCTAGTATGGTGGTGATGTACATGGGAGGCATCTTGTGCTGCTCACCTTTCAGACACTGATGCTGCAACAGAAGGCTTCTTTCCCCTTGCTCCCAATAATAAAAAAAAACCCCAAACCAACAGAGGCTCTTACTTAGGACTCTGAGCTTATCTGCAGCTGTTTGCCCATTGCAGGCCCTGTAAATATGGTCATATGTTTCTGGGTAGTGTTTTTGATATTTTTTTGGAACAAAAGGACTCTGCTGGCTTAAGGCATTAATTTAGGCAGATTTTACTATATGTATAGGGAGCATAAACTGTTACTTGCTATCTTCCTTCCTCTGTAAATAAAAATGTATATGCTTTCCTTTAAAAATGTATTTTGTGTGTAAGTCACATAGTGATAACATTAAATGTGGTATAAAGATGGTAATAAAAGTGGTTGTAACATTTATATATTTTTCATGACCAAAGTGCTTTGCAGTGGGAGATGCTATAAACATGTGCTTGCCACTGGAGGAAGCAACAGTCCTACACTGCAAAAGATGTCAGCCACATGAGCGCAGGCCCTAGCTCTTCCAGGCACAGAGTGTGTGGGCAGGCAGCTCTCCAGGACAAAACGAGGGTGAGGGTGTCTGCCCCAGCATGTCACTGCTGTGGGAAGGTTGGGTGCTACTGCTGAGGAAGAGGCCATGGTGGACAGGATGGAAAATGCTGCTGGAATGCAGAGGAGGCTCCATGCAGAAGCATCTCTTGATGCAGCAGAGGAGGAAGTGCCTGTCCCAGGCCTCCTCCTCATTGTACCTCAGCTCTCCCTCTTCTTTCTGCAGCAGAGGCCTCTTCACTTTGAGGTCCTTGTGTTCAGCATCACTCAACCTGCTCAGAAGCCCTGGGTTGTCTGTGGGCACAGCATACTCCCTGAAGAAAAGCACATAAAAAGAGCAGGAAAAGGGAAGAACAGGAAAAATGCTGCTCTTGGCACTTCTGTTGTGATGTAACAGGATGAAGCAAATTCCAGGCATGCCGACTGCCGTATCTTCTAAAACAGCCACAGCTTGCAAAACTCCACAGCTTTTTTTGGGGACGTTTCCATTGGGAGGGTGGCTCATCTCCCTGCCCAGCCTGTGGGGCCGGTGCCTTGGCTGCAGCGGGCAGAGCTGGTGCCAGAGCTGGTGCCACAGCTGCCTATTCGCAGTGCAGCCCTGTGGGCACGGGAGGCAAGGAAGTGATGAAGCACTTGGGGCTGCAAATCCTGGCAGCAGTGCCCTCGTGAAAGCCACACTCTGGCTGTATGGAAAACCAAGAGCATATTAGTGTCTGAACTGCTCTCCATTAGAGGGCATTCAACATTTGCAGGGGCACGAATCTGCAAAGTGAATTTTTTTTTAAATGTCCAGTGACTTTTACAGAAAACACACAATGAATATTAAATAAAGGGCATTGCCTATTAGTGCACTTCAGACACTGTTATGTGGTATGATTTTTTAAAAACTTTTTTTTAAAGGTCATGCTGTTTATGCTGCATAATATATGATACAATTGCACTGTAAATTAGAGACATGCTTTACAGCCTGCTGCTGTGCTTCATGGAGGTGAACAAAATTTGAAATCACAGGTCTCCTCCCCATGGGGAAACAGTTGTGGGAAATATTTAATATCACAATAATCAGGGCTTAATGGCCTAGTGATGAGCTATGGAGGCCTCTCTAGGACACCTTGCTGCATCTCCTGCCTGCTCTCTAGTCTCTCTAGAACATTTTTCCATTCTTAACACTGTTAAATTTTATTTTAATTTACTGTTATAGGATATTTAGGGTAAACTGTAGCATTACCTAACCCACAGCATTTCCTTTAGTCGTACATGATATGCTCAGCCCTGACAAGTTTCTCACCCAGCAGACAAGAGTTGACTTTCTCTGTGTTGAAATGGCTGCAGGCCTGTGCAGTTCGTATATACATTAAGTCTCTGGAAGGATTAATTATTCTATTCCTTTATAATAGCTTCAAAACTTCAGAAATGCTGTTCTCTTTCTTCTCAGGTAAACTGGGGCATAGAAACTGGATTCTGAGGGACATGCAGACTGATTCAAATATCCCCTCAGGACAGCTCTTCAGGGAGCCAGTATCAAAGGTAAGCAAGTGATTTAAAGCCAAGGATTTTTGATCCTTATTTTAAAAACTTCAACTCACACATTGCTTCAAAGGGCAGAATACACAAAAAGGACAGCAGCCATGGAGCAGAGAACCAGACTGCATAAAAGCACTGGAAAACATTTTGGTCACACTTCACTGCAGAACACATATGTTTGAAAAGGGATGGGAAGACTGTTGAGAAAATACACTGAGTGATGCCAGGGTGAAGGAAATGCCAAGTAAAGAAACTAAGCAAATAAACAGGGTTTTGGAGAAGTGTTGAGAGGTGCAGGAAGAGTGTAACACAAGAAGGAAAGAGAAGCAGATTTCTTCCACCCAAGGGTACAGGTTGTAAGCCTTGCATGAAATGGAAGTTACAATGGGTTTTTCTTAAAGAATATAATTTCACATTCACAGGTCTCTTACCAGAGACTGTTTTAAGAATAGTATTTGGATTGGAAGGGCTGCACACAGAGGACTGAATTACTAAGTAAGCCCTTGCTACTGAACAGGTTTTCAGGGCAATCGCTGCCACCCAGATGGTGTGGGCACTGGGACTCTGAGGGCAGCACTGAGCAGTGTCTCTCAAGCCAGTTGTCATAACAAATTTTATTTCAAAGGTAGATCTACACTGAGGTATCATCCTAATAAGCCTTCTTGGAAGGCTTCATTCCTGGTCCCTGTATTAGTTATAGAATTTGCTAGAACACTCATGCATTATTAATGAGTCAGCAAAAGGAAATGTTTATGTTTGTAGAACTGTTTTTTTAATATAAAGCCATTTCTTGTGTTTAAATAGACTACTGACGTGATCTGCAACATATTAAAAATACCTTACAAAAAGCAGAAGAAATGTTTCACACATAGACACAAATTAGAGAATTAAAACAACAGCTTCTTCAAATTCTATTCTAGAAGAGACAGACAACAAATTTTTTCAAATGTCAACCAATGAAAAGAAACTTGCTCTAATTTTAAGAAGGATAAAGTATTATCTTATGGGTGAAAACTCTATGGTATTTCTATAATGATATTCTTGGTCAACACATCTTAAGTGGTATTTAACATGAAAGGTTACTCCTAGCAAGAGAGAATGCTCCTAGTTATCTGGTACGGCTTAATTTCGTGAAAATATTCTATTTTCTACTGAACGTTGTTAAAATACAGCAAAAAATTCTTAGAGATTTTTGTGAGGGTTAGCATTACCTCACAAGCACAAGAAAAGAAGAAGGTTCTCATTTCTGCTGTATGATAACAACAATTACTCAGCCCACCCAGTGATCTTATACATCAGTGCCCTCAAAAGCCTGGCTTCATAGGTGACTGTGTTTTTCCCATTGTGCATCCCACTCTCTTCCAGAGGGTGCTCAATGACAGCTGGGATGTTTCTTCCATACTGTTCACACTGCTTCAGAAACTGCAGGCACTCCTGGATCGCACTGTCCCGCAGCATGATCATGTGCTTGGACATGTTCTCCAGCAAAGACAGGAAACACCGCTTAGCGTAATACCACGTGTCCGTGCTCAGCTTTTTGTTGTAGGGCTCCAGGCTTTTAATGATCCTTGAAATACCAAAGTCGTAGTTTCCCTTCACACAGTACAGGGTACCAATGACTAGATTGACAATGCAAAGATGGTAGGTGTTTTTATCAGGGTGATCATAAGACAGCTGCTCTTCTGCCTTCTCAATCTTCCTCATTAGTTCCTCTGCATCCTCATTCTGGCTTGTCAGGATGTAGGAAACGCAGAGGTTTGCTAACACAATGGCACTGACATCGAGAATGTTGTCGTAGTGCTTTTTAACTATTGGCTCATAGAAGCTAATAGCCTCTTTATACTTGTTCTCCTGCATGAAGAGCACGTGAGCCACATTGAGCTTCCACACCTCGTGTTCCTTGCAGAACTCCACTGATTTGTGGAAGATCTTTTCTACCATTGTGTAGTTCTTCATGTCCCAGTAAATCTTTGCCTGGGCCATCAAGACAGGTATATATTTATCCAGAGTCTCATCATATTCATTAATTGCCTTTTTTAGAGCTTCATCATCCCAATTTTGCCTAGCTTCTTGTACCTGTTTTGTGAGTTTTCTCAGCTGCTCAGTCATTGTCCCTGCTGAATCATCTAGCTTGTGGAAAGCCTCCTCAGGGGCAGTTTGACAAGTAATAATGGCATCCAAGAAGTTGTACAGATAAGGTGTGAGCAGTTTGTAAGTCAGATGGGCATTCTCTGCCAGCACATCAGCTGCCAGGTCATAGTATTGATGCTTGCAATAGAGAAGCAGCAAGTTACCAAAAGTTTCTGGTGGACAGGGGTTCTGCAGGAGAAGAAACTGCAGCTTCCCAAACCCATCAGTGGGCTGGCTGTCCATGTTCATGAGTGCCTGGTTGTGCAGCGTGACGGGATCCAGCTCTTCCTCGGCCCTCGGTGGCATATCCGTGAGCGCTTCCTGCGCTGCTCGCACGTTGCGCAGCTGGTACTCGATGGCCGCCTTGAGGTTGAAGGCCTCCACCAGGGCCGTGCGGTGCAGGAGCAGCGTGTTGCCCACGCTGCGCACGTCGATGCCCTCGGTGGTCATGCCCACGTTGAGCTCCGGGTGCTGGTGGATGCCGCGCTTGATGATGTCGGATATGTACTTGAGGGCAGCGTGGTACTGCTTGGCCGCGTAGGAGCACAGCGCCATGTTGTAGGACAGCTCCGGGCAGTAGCCCAGCACTTGCATGGCGCTGGCAAACTTGCCGCTGGCCTCTTCGTGCCGGCCCTGCCGGTACAGCAGGCAGCCCAGGTTGACCTCGGCATCGGCGCGCTCCGACGGGTCCTCGGCCGCTCCGGAGCCGCCATCAGCAGCGGCGGCGAGCTCCTCCTCCACCAGGCTCTGGGCCGCCGGAAGGTCGCCCTGGGCATAGTGGACAGCGGCCTGGAGGCGCAGGGCCCGGCGGTGGAAGGCGGGCACGTCCAGCAGCGGGCTGGCGACCCGCAGGGCCTCGGCGAACAGCCCGGCCTTGTAGAGGGCCTGCGCGTGGCACAGGCGGTACGGGAGCAGCTGCGGGTGCAGCGCCACCAGCTGCTCGTAGCACTCGGCCGCCGCCGCGAACTCCTGCAGCTGGTAGTGGCAGTAGCCCAGCAGCGAGAGGCAGCCCCTGGAGCGGCAGCTCTTCTGCAGCCCGCGGTTCAGCAGCGACACCGCCTCCGCGAATCGCCCGCTGGCGATGAGCCCGTACACCACGGCTGTGTGCTGCCCCTCGGGCACCGGCGCGGCCTCCATCGCCGGCCCCGGCACTGCCTCGGCGGCGGCGGAAGCGGCGCCATCGCTGCCATGGCAACGGCGCAGCCGGGGCGGAAGTGCTCCCGTGCGGGCGGGCGCTGCCCCGGAAGCGGCGGCGCGGGCGATGCCGTGTGGCGGAGATGGCGGCGGCTGCCCTGCCCGGGCCTGTACGGCCGCCCTGCCGCCACTGGGAGCTGGTGCCGGCAGCGGAGCCGCGTCCTCTGCCTTTGCCTGCCCTCCTCTGCTCTCCTCCCTGCGCCCATATCCCGAGCGCTGACACCGCGTGTTCAGAGCCGGTTCCGAACTGCCGCGAAGAACTGGAGCCTCCCGAAGTCGCTGCCTGGGCCAGAATGTTTCCCTCATTTCGGGATCTCGTGCAGCCGGGAGGAATGAAGAGTAAAAAGCTCCTGTATTTCTAAACGCAGTGTAATAGTTCCCTTAAGCAGTAAGTGGTGTAAAAGTACGCCCTAAGCTAAACACATAGCCCAGGGCAGGAGCCATTTAACCACTGTCTTGGGCTTTGCCCACATGAAACATCCCCTTTACAGCCCATTAAGATCCAAAGTTGGTTAAGGCTGGTAGGTGGCAGGAAGTATGTCTCTACCTTGGAACAATCCGACAGGTTTCCTGCAACTTTCAGAAGCAGAAAAAATTACTCCAACTTTTCTTATTCAACAATGTATTAGTGCTTTGGCAGCACTTCTTTCCCCCCATGGTATTTCTGCTGACCAGGGAGGGATACTCTAGAGCACAGACTGTATAATGTGTGTAATTTCTGTGCATGTGAATAGCTCCCTTAGGGTCCCCAGGCAGATCTGGCTTCTGGTCATTCCGGACTAATGCCAAACATATCCAGGGAAGGAGTTTGGCTTGCCCCCAGGAATGAGTGCTGCAAGGCTGTGTGTCAAAAATCATATCTGGGCCGCTCAGTCTCACATGTTTTCAGGATCTTCTATTTGAGAGATTCAGGAATCAATAGATACAGCTCTGGTTGATACCAACAAGTTTCAATCAAAAGTAGTAATAATAATAAAAGAAAATCATAGTAAGCTGTTAAAATTATTTATCTTTTTAAAGCCTAGGTAAACCCAAGCTGCTAATTTCAAAAGCATGCTTTGAAAGCTGAACCAGCATAGTTTGATCTACTTAGCAAAACAGTAACAGTTTTAAGATTAAAAAAAAAAAAAAAAAGGAGACTGATGCAGAAATCTTTTAAGTTACACATTTTGCAAGTATCTGGGATTCACTTGCCTTAGAACAGACACATGGTATTTCTGTGCATTTGTCAGCTGTCTCCCACAGGCATATTCCCCAGAAAACTGTAGGATATAATGGCCTACATGCTTAAGAATTCATAATTAAATACAAAGTAATCCAAGAAAGGAAAGGTAACAAGCAATATACAGGATGTATTCCAACAGTGGTACATTCCAGCGACGGGGAATCTCTGGGGCATCTCTTACATCCCACTTCATTGCTATGTTAGAAACCATTCACATGATTTTACTCTTTGAAAACTCTTCCTTTGAAACAGCCATTAAAAAAACCTTATTGTTCTCTATTTCTTGCCCATAACACTTTAGGCATTGAAGCGCCTGTTAGTATGTTTTATGTATCTTTGAAATAAACCTGTTGTAAACTTTCACACAATGCACAAATGACTTATCAGGAACTAAAACTGGTTTGAATTTATAAAGGGAAAATAAGTATTTGGCCTGTAGACTGAAACACTCCTGTTTTTCCACGAGAATGAATTAATCTAAACATTACAAATTACATTAGGCACTGCTGGTTGCAGTTTTCAAAAACAATTTGTGAGTACTAGTATTGGCTTTGTTGGTAACTACAGGCACATTATGAGATTGCAGTGCTCTCTAAGAAGGTGCAATTAGCAAGGTCACCAGACCAGAAAAATGCATCTGCTGTACCAAGGACACCATCTGAAGAAATACCTGAGCTAGAAACACTTGTGTACACTGTGGTTACAAAACACACAACTGACCTTCTTGGCAAGACCCCTGGCCCTGTAAATTGTAGGGGTTGGCTGAGACAGAGCTGTGTGGGGAGTTCTGTGCCTGCCTGCCACATGAGGCAGCCACTTTAAACCCCAGTGAGCTACTGCTGCTGACCTTGTGCAGCTCTGCTTCGGAGCAGGAGCAAAACCACGTCCTGACAAGCAGAGTCTGCATCTCCATCACATTGTGAAGCTGTTCTTACTTGTCTGTAGGTCCAGGCTGGGAGGGAATTGGCTGGTTGCACTACTCGACTTATGGCCAAAGACACCTTTTGAACATCTTGTTCTTGGGAGGTTCTTCTGTCTCAGCCACTGGGGAGCCTCTACTCCAGGTGCTCCTTGCCTCAAACAGCGTTCAGTTTTCTGGTGGGGTCACATTGTCGTGTTGCAGGGGAACACTTTGGTCCAAGGGAGTGCACAGACAAGACCTGAGCTCTTCCACCAAAGCCTGTCTGCTCCATGCCCCCCTCAGGAGTGAAGCCAAAATTGGGGCTGTACCCAGTGGACATCCTTGTCTCCTTGCTGAGCATATGAAAGGGCCCTTGGCAGAAGGACAGGAGACAAGCCCACCCTTGTTACCATCAGCTGGTGGGGCAGATGCACCTGCAGTTCAGAAGCCTGCTCAAAGTCAAGCAGGATTTGATTGTCTAGTTCATTCCTGATTAGCCTTTGCAATTGTAGAACATTTATGGTGGATTTTTTAAAATGATTGTTTTATTTGGGTTTCATTTTTTGTGAGGAAAGGGTGATTTTGGTAAGTAGTTTCACAAGTGGGAATCCTAAGTGAAATTACTATTTGGCCTGAACTACCTTTGAGGATGGGGATGAAGACCTGATCATTTTCTGGTGACAAAATTAAGGCTGCTGCTTGGCTCTTGTGAGACTTCAAGTTCATGGGCTAGAAACCTGACCCAATTCAGGCAGCAGTTGGCACGAGTCAGTAGGACACCTAGAAAAAAAGGCATTGCCACAACAACCTGAAGCACCTCTGGGTGTTCTATGGCAATCCATGTGCCCATCAAATTTTAGCACTGGATTTGTAAATGCTAGAGGCCTCATTCATGGCTGGATTTCCACTTACAGCTGGGACAAAGAAATGGTGACTTATCTTTTGCTGATGTGCTGGGCATCTCAAGGGAAAGGCCAAGCAGCCCTATCCCAGGTAACAGCTATGTTCTCCACAAGCTCTCTTGATTTGTCCTTGCCTCTTGTGGACCAGTGTTTTATATGCATTCACAGAATTAGGCTGATTTCAATGTTTTAGTTTTTTTTTTTTTTAATCTCTCCTTGTTCAGCAGGCAGGGAAGCAAGTAAAAGACAGAGAATGAGATTAAATAACCTACACAATTATGTCTTTTGTGCATATCTCAGAGAGTCTGGCAGAACTGACTGAAATACTGGGAAATTGTTTCCCTATCAGAAATAATGAAAAGCAGATACAATTTCTGATCATCAAGTTTATAAGCATTAGCTAAAAAATGTTTCCAACAATCTTAAAATATAATAGACTTAAAATATGTTTCTTTAATGTACTACATGCTTCCACAAAGAATCATGTTTTTCTCACTTTTTTTTTTGCTGTTTCCTAAGCTAAGTCTTAAAAAAAGGAGATAAGGTTTTTATTTGTTTAGTTGGTTGGTTTTTTTAAGATTGAGCTAAATGACTTTCAGAGACTGAATGCTGTTCTGAGATGCACTGCTGGGCCCCCCAGTTTCAGTAGGGTTGCTTCATTTTTCCTGAGAACAATCTGATAAGATCAAGCCGTGTGCTCTCATTTTCTTCCTTGTGATGGAGGAACAGAACCATAACATTAGTCAGCAGTTTCTGAATTTTGACCCACAATGGCAAAGATACCAAAAGACAGGAGAAATAGATGGAGGCAATTACAAACAGTCACTTGATTGATGGTTGACATTGTTAGGGCTTCAGCTGTGTGTCAGGCTGCGGTGCTGCCGAGTCCCCATCCCTGGCAGTGGGTGTTGCCATGGGCAACAGTGCACTGAAGCCAATAAAAGGAGAGGAAATGAGGGGAGACTCAACCTTCGGGGAGGCCGTAGGGTATGCATTATAAATTAAGTTACACTTAGCAGTATGCAATATCAAAATTCAGGAAAGCTGTGTGTACCTACCAGCAGTACTGTTGGTTCCTAGTAGCTGTTTTTCCAATAAAGTATGTGTTGCAGGTTTGTATGGCTTGCTGCTTGCTAAACTGCTCTGGCTTTATTCAGAGAAGAAAGAAGTGGTAAAAGAACAGCAGAAACATTTCCATTTGGTGTGTGTACTCACTGCTGTGCAGTTTGCATTTCTGCTCCTTCCCTGCTTCCTTCTGCTAGAAAGTGATGTGGTTCAGTTGTGCACTAACAGATTGGCTCACAATGCTACTGAATTTCCAGCTATTGTCCTACACACCATTAGAAGCACAGAGCATTTTTGTTTTGTTGTGCTTCTTCTAAAGAAGCGATCAGCAGATTTGTTGTTTCTGTTTGATGTAGTCAGCTTTTCTAAGGCTCTAACAACTCAGTTTCCTTAGAAAGGATAAAAGCTCTTTTAGCATCTGGTCAGTTGGGCCAGGTTCTGATTTCCATTAAGCTGCTGCCAGTTCAAGGTAATTCCACTTAAGTAAATGGAGTTTGGCACAGGTGTAAAACTAAGCTGAATTCAGCTTTAATTTCTGCTGCCAGACAGATTCTATATTTAGAATCCCATTTTTCATGAAGTACAAAGGCTTTTTTCCCCCCCCATGAATGGGCACTCATAAGCACTGCAACATGACTCCTCTTGTGCCTGGTCATGCAGCAGAGAAAACACCCTCAAATCACAGATCACAGGTTTGCTGCATTAGTGATCTTGACACTAATGGAAGGAGACCAACTTTCAGGTAATACTAGGGTCATCACAGAGAGACATTTGGTTTTGTGACCTATCATATTTGATTAGATTTTTAGGCACACCTTTACCACGGGTGTCAACATGTGAGCCTTAACTAGTGCTGTGCTAGCTGTAGTAATAGCACTTGAAATTGTACTGAAAGAACTGTGAGAGAGTAAGGGGTAGTCCAGTGTGATGATATTCTACCTCTCCACCATTTCTAAATACTAATTTCTACTGGAAATTATCCTAGAAAGGCTTATCCATGTTCTGCTTTTCAATGTAATATAAACCTGAAGCTCAAAGCAACAGATTTCCTTTTTTATTTGTATTCTATTTTCAAAAAAAAAAAAACATTAATCTTTTCCTTAGGCAATGCTATAATTAAAAAAAAAAAAGAATGTGTTATAAGAGCATTTTTGAAAAGAAAAAAAAGCAACCCACTCTAAAATTACCATGCAATATTTTGCCTTTATGCAAACTTCCTCTTGCTGAAAGATTTGCTGCAGTGTTAATATGAATTTCTCAGGGAAGAAGGGACAGCTTGGTGTTTTTAAAGATAATAAAGTTTGTTTTTAAATGTAGCAAAGGTAGGCAATTCTAAAGGCCCTGATCAATCACTAAGAAGCTTTGTTGTAAAAAAATACTTCTTCAAAATACAAAGCAGGCTTTTCAGAACATTCAGGCATAAAAGAGGAGGGAGAATAAGAGAGGAGCATCACAAAAGCAGGCATAATTGATTCATAACATGTACTGAAGAGATGCAAAACAACAATGTAATTACACACTATTCTGTTTTCTGCAGCTCCTTGCATATGAATTGGCCAGCTTGCATCCCAGTCCTGCTCTGTATTATTAATTTTATTAAGCTGTGAGTTCTTATATTTCAGTCTGTTGTCAGCTTTACAGATTTTTACAGCAGCAGTTGAAATGTAGTGGAGCTGAATGAACGCTTCTTCTGTTCAGTGTTGCGTGTCGCTCCAGATACCAGCGCAGTCCCACTGCAGGCTTCCGTTCAGTCCCACTAAGCCTTCCAGGAAAAGCAAACTGTGCTGCCGTCAAGATAATATCCCATCAATTAGGCATGTCTGGGAAAGCATTTCTTAAAAATTGGTGGGTCTAAGCTTATGAAAACATTTCAGACAGCTCTTATTGTAAAGTGACACTGATATTTGCAGGCTTAGTTTATGTCTTTGAGAGATGTGGTGAAGCTAGAGGAAAAGGAGGACAAGGATGCTGTCTGAGAAGGAAGTCTTTTCTGGTGCAGCTCCTCCCATTTACCTCTATTTACTGCCACAGAGTCCAGCATAGGCTTCAGTTTCACATTCAGCTTCACTAGGCACTGGAAGAAGATTAAAAAGAGAATGAGAGGAAAAATACTGATAGTATATCCACTCCTTTTAAGGACAGTCCATGGCATAATGGGGAAAAAAGAGTTTAATCTGCACTATGTCCTTACCCTCCTCATTCCCATTTGTAAATACCTGTGGAGGTAAATTTATTGTCCCCATTGAGTTCTCTTTATCTATCTGACTCATTTTACATAAGTCTTTAAGCCACCAAAAATGTAGAAAAAGGCACACAAAATGGCAGAGATGCCGCTCAACTACTTTAGCATTCCTGCAATCCTTAAAGATAGTCCTTTTGAGGGATCCCCAAGTGCCTGAGGCTGCCAGCTATGGCATCTATGAGCAGGAAGGTCCACTGGCTGTATGACAAGCTGGACAAAGCTGAAATAATCTCCCTAGTGCTCAATTCTTTTTTCCTATAGATGACTAAACCACAACAGTACTGTGCTTTCCCAAGCTGGCAGGAAAAACAATTAGTGTGCTCAAATTAAAGAAATATAAATGGGTTTTCTTTGAGGTTGCACTGAAATCACCTCTTGTTTACATATCCAGCCCAATGATCACAGTGGTCAGTAAGAATCTTTAATCTGTTTCATCTGGCTTAGAATACATCCCGGAATTATGGAATTCCTGCACACCTTTGCTACAGGTTATTTTACCTTCCCCTTTAATATCACCTGCTTATGTGCAAAGACCACAAGTACTTCACTTGGTTTTGTATCTATATTAAAGAGAGACAGAAATTAACAGCAGCACTGGATGTCAGGAAAGGGTTAACCACTTGCCTCCCAAGTGGTCATGTAATGTGTCCTCTCAGGACAGAGTGTTCTTTGGCAGCTTTTCTGGTTAGCAGGCAGTGGCTTTTGCTGAGAGCTGGGCAGCACGCTTTCTCCTATAGCATGGAAACTATGTATTTGTCATTGGAAAAAAAGGATCGGTGCCAGATTAAAAACCAAAAAGGACAAAGAAGACAGCAAAAGTTGCTCTTCTAAAAGTGCAGAGAATGATAAGAAAATGAAAGGAAAGGGGGAGCAGGTACCTTTGCAGTTGATCAGTTTTTGCTTTAAATAGCAGGGTTAACAGGAGCCGCTTTAAATGGTCCCAAGAGACCAGACAGCACTAAAGAACTGGATTTTTTTATAGCTAGCTTGCAAGCCATGGGAGCTTGGCTTGAAGTAAGTATTGGTAGATTTTTAATTGAGCTATTATATGATAATTAAGGGTTAATGGCCTGATTTTAAGATGTGCTGAAAACTTGCAATTTCAGTTGACTTCCGTAGGAAATATGAATGCTCAGCACTTATGAAAAATCACATCATGAGGAAGAAGCTGGAACTTTAATCAAATTCACTTCAAAATTATTTCCTTAGAATATGGCCCAGACTGGGCAGATAATTTTGCAGTCTTGGGCCTGGCGTAAGAGGCAGGGTTCACTGCAGTCTCTGCCCCCTAGAGCACTGCTTGCTGCTGATGGTCATTCATTTTACAGAATGGATAAGGATTTTCAACTTTCCCATCACCATGCCTCACAACTCTGCATTTGTATATCTTTATTTCAGACTGTTATGTATTCCTTAAATCTGATTTGGCAGAGTCTAAAACAGAGGGGCAGTAATGTATTATAAACAGCTGAAAGTATCTGAAAAGCTCACTGCCATTACCATTAGCACCTGCATTACCACGGCCAGCTCAGTGTCTAGAGATAGCACATGTGATACTCAGCCCTTGACGGCAGCATATCAGATCCTTTCTGTGCACAGCCGGTACCTTCAAAAAGTTTTTGTGAAGTATTTTTCCAATATACACCTTTAATTAAAAACATCAAATAAATAAATATTAAGAAATACATATAAGCAAGCAGCCTGGTTAAATCACTCTTTAAAAATTGGTATGCTTCAAACCTCTGTAAGCCCAAAGATGTTCTGCACTCTCATCCTGTCAGCCCCAGGATCTGTAAGTACAAAATAGCAGTACAGGCTGTTCCTGTATATATATATATATATGTGTATATATATATATATATATGTGTATATGTGTATGTATGTGTACACATATATAGTATATTTTCTCTCTCTCTCTCTCTCCATATATAGTATATATACTATATACACTATATATATACACACTATACCCAGGAATCTATAGCAGCTACAGGCAGTATGGAGAAGATGGAGCTCACTGGGACTGCGGGCTCTGCCTCAGTGTGGCTGTGCAGCTCTCAACTATGTCTGTGTCCTTTCTGTAACCTTGCTTTTTTGCCAAGGCTGACCACAAGACTGTGATGTTTTCCAGCCTAGTTCCAGGGAGCAGTTGCAGAGGTCTGGGCATGACCTCCTGCTGTGCCTGTCCCTGCAGGCACTGGCATCTGCCATGGCTTATGGCAGGAGACAGCCCTGTCACGGACTGTGCCAGGATGGCTGCGAGTGCTCGAGGTACTCACAGCAATTAGCTTTGCATTGACTACAGCAGGGACCAGGAGCCCAAGTAGGCTGGGAATAGATTCAGGAAGCACCCCCACAGTTCTGTGGTAATCACTGTTATCCTATGAGCTGTAAACATACTTTAAATCTGTAAGTAAATACACATATATTTCTTAGAAATATAGATCTAAGCGGACATTAGAGTCTAATAACCCAGGTGCAACAGATGCTACCAGGTAAATAACAAGAATGGTTAACTACTAACATTAACTTTGATGAAACAGATTATAAGGAGTATTTAAGAAAGAATAAACCATGTCTTTGATATTAATTTTTACCATGGCACCAGCAATTAATTCAATGGAATACATACAAAATATATAGTGTAATTCTAAGAAACTTTATTTTGTTACACATTAATTTAGATTAGTGATACTTGACAGTGCAGATTTTGCACTTGGTCTATAAAATGTCTTTATTCAGACATTGATTTGATGTTTGAACCACTGCTTCTGTATTTAGTATCCTTTCACTTTGGGATTTTTTCATTCTGATCTAGTCTTTTAATTAAACTGACTACTATAATTCCTATGGAAATTAGCTTTTATTTTATTTTTTCCAGCTACCAAAGCATTTCAGTAGGGCTTCTCTGATACAAAGTGCACAAATTGGATTTTATTTCTTCTTGAGATGTAATTAAAAACTCATTTGATTACTATATATCTGGCCCTGTTTTAATTATTAAACTCCAGTAATCAATTTGCTTTTATGAAGCTTCTGGGAAATTATCTCAAAAGCAACACATTTCTCTCCCTTCTGGCAGGGTCTGGACCATTTACTGAATTACATTCATTGCACCTGTTCCTGATCCGGATTAAACCACCAATTTATTCCCAAAGCTCTTTAAGTTTATTTGGCTGTAGCCTTGTCAGGGTTTTCCACCTCCTGGCTGCAGTTTTTGCTTTCTGTTTTACTGAATGAGAGCCCCTTGATGTACTGCTCCTCCATGCTACTATTTTTGATGCATGCCTCTTACAAACAGCTTTGCTCATGATCTGTCTAATTTGGTATCTAGGTTCTTAATGCCTTATTTATTACTTGCCTTCCTAGGAAAAGGCTTGGTCCTCACCAGCTGTCTGACGTGGGATACCACCACCTAACCTCAGTAGCTGCAGAAATGCCCTGTTCTATCCCAGCTTGGTGCTGTGGGCAGGCTGGGAGCTGGCAGGCAGCTGGGCTCGGGGAGAGGGAGCCCTTGCCTGGGGGAGTTCCTGTCTCCCGAGGCCTGGGCTCTCACTGCCCACTTGCAGTCCTTCCCTGCAGTGCACCTGCCTTGCTGTGCAGCAATAGGTACAGGATCGGTGACCTTTCCCATTCCAGCCCCTTTACTGTAAAAGCTGTTCTTAGCTGCAGAGTGATAAAGGGTGGGGGAGGCACTGCCTGCTCCAGCATTAGGAAGAGCCAGAGAGGTTTGCAGTTCCCTTCTGCATCCATGTATTACCTCAGATGTGTGACTAAGCTTTTGTCAGAAAGTTACTGTATAGCAGTGCCTTTTTCTTAGCACCTTCAATTATTTAGATGTCTTTTGGGACTGTGTACTACTCTGCCCACAGCATTCTTTCCCAAAGTATAGCTCCGCTTATCTATAAACTCCTCAGCACAAGAAAATGTTAACAGCACTTCAGCACTACATTGTGTACACCTGGGAGAGGGGCAGGGCTGCCTGAAGGAAGAGCACAAATGGGAAAGAACATAAGATACTCAGAGGAAGCTATTTATGGGAGCAGGGAAGGAGGGCAGAGTGGTTTGGTTTTTCTTTCCATTCTTTTCTTTCTTTCCTTGTGTATAGAGATGTGTATTTTGGTAGATAAAGCATATAGAATGCAGGAGTAGTAGCAGTAGAAACAAACCCCTTTCAGAGAGAGGGTGATGGGGAGCAGTGGAGGCATTTGTTTCTTCCTCTGGGTGCCAACTTTCTGAGTTGAAGTGGGGTGTAGGGGGAAGAAGACTTCATCTGCTACATTACCTTCATCTCTGGGCAAGGATATTAGTGAAACTGCCTAGATGCAGCACAGCTGTGGTCAGAGGCTAAACTTATTGCTAAAGCAAATACCAAATTTTGTTGTATTATAAGACTAGTGCCAAATTTCTTTAAAGAGGAGCGCAATATGTCCTACCTTACAAACACTGCATGACTTTTCTTTTTGCCCCCTCCCTCCCAGAGATTCTCATCCAAATATTGACCAGTTCTGACCTTGCTTAACTTATGAGCTTTGACAAGATTACAGCTCATGAAAGTATGGTTGCGGGGCTAATATTTGTAAAGTGAGTTTATGGAATAAGACCATATAAATTCATTTTTATGACTGAGCACATATAAAAAAGTTATAGGTCTCAGTGTTCACTCTACTTTGGAACCCAGTGGTTTCTAATGAATCACTTTTATTATGTAGGCAGTTTCTTAGTTGGAAGGGAGGACCAGTGACCGAGAAGCCATGGGGATAAATTCAGACTCGGTGTAAGCATATGAAGCATTGTTGAAGTCAAGAGAGTCATGACCAGTTACAGCAAAGCTGAATTGGACTCCTGAGTTTTGCTGAAGTGGCTTTCACATGAGAATACATAGGCCAAAGGTGAGCCATCTATCAGAAAGTCCTTGAACTTCAGATTAGTTCAGATAAAAGGGAACCTGTGCTGCAGTCATCCACAGATTTTATCTTCATAATACAAATACTTTGTGGAAGTTGTTTAGAAAACTCAAAAGTATTTCTGAATATATGTCCATATACTAAACCCAAAAACATTGCTAGAATTCTACCATCCATAGTAGAATACAGAAGACAAAGTGATACAGAGAAGATGTAGGGATTAACTTCTATGAACCCTTGACTGTATGTGTATATGAATTAATTATTTGCCCTAGTGATTCAGGACTGTATTTAATCATTATGTTCTTCAAAAACGTACAGTATTTGTGAGGGGGTTGAGTTCATGAAAAAAACATTATTGCAGTCTCCCTGTGTTTGAAGGGGACTTTGTTTATTCCTTTTAGGGCTTAATGAGGAAGGGTCCAGGTCATCACATACATAATGCATTAGTGGATTACTTTTTCATTTCTATCAGGGAATTTTTTTTTTTCTGATGCCTAAAAATGTAATTAGAAGAAATTAATATATTACTAATTTCCCTTGTAGAAAACAGGAGTTTCTTTTAGCTTCTCTCTAAAAATTGTTAATGGTGACTGGAAATTAATCTAATACATGCACAAGTGTTCTGCTCTTCCTCTGTGAATTAATGTTAGGCTTCTTTCTGGTGATGGTACACTGGCAAGAATAATACTGTACTCCTTTGGAAGTAAACTAAAGAGGGATGATTATAAATTAAGATTAACCATTGGTGAAATGTGCTGGGTATTTCAGGGAGGAAAGTATGTACAGAGCTCCTGGTAGCAAAATGTGCTCTGACCAATATCACACAGGGTATGCGGCCAAAGGGAGAGTGATTCTGAAGGAATGGGACCTACTGAAGTAGCTCTACTGATGTATTGCTACAGTTGCAAAGGATTCATCTGTTGTTCATTACAATTTCATGAAATCAAGGGTTTGCTTGGAGGAGTTGTTTATGAAATAATAACTTCTTATTTAGCTCTGCTGTTCAAGGTTTTGATTCTATGTCTGGAGCATGCTAGAGACAGAATGTTTCTAACTCCTTTGCTTTCAACATTTTAACCAAGTAGCTGATCAATGTCTTCTGCCTTGCTATTAAATGGATTTTGAAAAATTCTTCAAATCATATCAGTCTCATATGCCGATTTAATTATTTGAATTTACCCTCAGCTGGGAATTCTGCAAGCAACTGTGATTCTGTTGTGTTAAACACTTACTTGAAGTGTTTCATCCATCATCATTTCTAGTCCTTTTCTGATGCAATGTACTTTGTGCTTTGTCTTTCTTGAAAACTGAATGGCTGTTAAATTATCCATTTATCTTCTTTCAGATTTGCTGTACAATTTGAGTTCCCTCTATTGGCTGTCTCTTCTACCTTATTTGCCAACTTTTCAATCTACTTCCTCAGATCTTTATATACGTTTCCATACATGACTGCCATGTCCTTCACAACACATTGGGCAGATAATTCTAAGTGAAACAGCAACAGAAATTATAATATTATGAATGATTCAATTTTTCTCACAGATTAGGGTGAAAGTCTTTAGTAAAGCTTAGCTTCACTGAAGTCAATGGGAAATGTTTGTTTTTCTGTCTTCTCCCAAATACCTTTGTTGATGAACTGCCCTTTCAGCTGAGACTGTTTTGGCATAAGATGACTCAGAAGTAAGCTGAAGTACTCCTGTCTGAACGAAAAAAAGTACTCCTTTCTGCTGCCTCTTCTAAACATTTTCGACAAACTTGTAAACTCTTAAAATTGTTGATTGTAATACAATGTTGCATCAATAATCTCACCAAGTTATGAAAACCATAACAAAAATATTATTCTAGTTTTCAAAGGCAAAATGAAACCCTTCCTGTTCTCAGGAAGCAGAAAAAGAGGATCAGGATCCTTGCATCTTCTGTAAAAAAGATGTTCATGATAGTCACAGACAAAAATGTCTTTGCTCTGAAACCACCAAAACTGCTTTACCATATTATACTGTGAAACAGTAATGGACTTAAACTGAAATTGCAAATAAAATCATTCCTTCTTCTTTTCCTGTTTTTTCTTTCTTGTATGGTTCTTCTTAACCTTTTCTATTAGTAAGAAAGTAGCAGACAAAAGCTTCTCAGATTAAGGACAATAGGTTAGAACAATTATTTGGTAATGCTTGTTCCATTACCGGAAGTTTTATTACAGGGATAATATTTGAGTTTTCTGCAAGTTCCACAGAATTCATTCTGTATGGCCTCATATAGATTCATCATTAGCAGACAAGAAACAAAGCAAGGAAAGTGCTGAACCTACTTAAGTTCCTCCTTCAAGGCAACAGAGAGATCCTTCGACTGTGCTAAAAATCTCTTTTCTCTGGGCCAAACCCTTTTTCCTAACATAATCCTTAGCTACAAACTTCCCCCCAGCACTGGCATTTGGCCTGATTAAGTTTCCTCTGAAGCAGATTTCTTACAAACACAGCAGAATATGTTGCACCTGCTCTTCCTTGGATAATATTACCCACTGGACTTCAACAAGGAGGGAGCCTAATTTGATCTGCCAACATCTGTTTGATCTGCCTCAGTCCCTGGTATCACAAACTGCATCCCAGGCTGATGTGCTTACTAATCCTTGTCAGCCAGGTGCTCTCAGGAAGCATAAATGCTTTATCTCCCACTCTCTATGTCCAAATAAAAGGTCAGAAATAAACCCTGCCAAAGAGGTGCATCTTTATGGTATTCCTTAGAAACTATTAAAAGTTATCTTCCTCTTCCTTCATCATGCTACAAAGGAAAAGCTGGCGTCAATGAGAATCACACAGAGCTGATCAAATTGCTTCCATTGAACAGATCTTTCCAAACAGCTTGGTCCCGATTTTTTAAATTTTTGTTTGTTTGTTTGTTTGTTTTGGGTGGTTTTTTTTTGGTTAAAACACGTGACAATTTATGAACATGTTTCGTGGACTGTCTATATAGGTGCATGGTGAACAGCTAGTGAGTTCTCTGCCCCCTGACTATTTGCTAACTTAAAATATAAGAGCAGTGCCCTGACTTTTGTATCAACAATCCCAGATATGGGTGAATGGTGGAAAGCCATTTCCAAAATGTTCATACAGATAAAGTCTTATTGGTTAAAAAATTGTAGAAGTTTTTCTAATTGTATAGACAGAACAGAAACAACTGAAGGAAGAAGTCATTATGTTGGCTGCATCCAGTGACTCTTGCCTGGGTAAGGACTAAGCCATGCCATACAGTCCATTCTGGACAGGCAGGGCTTCTCAGAGGAGAGGTGCAAGTCCTGAATTTCTTATACAGTATTTCATCATGCAAAACTATAATTGAAGGACAGAGGGAAAGGGATAGAAGTGGTAACTGAGGAAGGGATCAGGATATAGCAGTGTGAGCATGATTGTTGAAGAACGCCTTTTTAATGTTCTCTGTGAAGGAGAATTAATCTCCTGTCTAATAATTTCAAGTAGAGTATATACCTTTGGAAAAAAGAAAAATCACAGTGTGTGTATGTACTTCCAATTCAAGTGTCAAAGTCAGCTCTTGAACCAGAGAAGTTAAAACACAGAAAGCCATGACTGTTAAAGACTTCGTGCATTTTTAGTGTGCTTTGTAGAGGGTCTACCATTTATGCCACCCTGTGCATTTAATCTAAGTTTACAAGCAGAACATATGCTTTTGCAGCTACATTATCATAAACAATAAATAGATTTAATTACAAGGCCAGATATTATCTTCTATAGGAAGGCAGGCATATCAGAGCTCTTGGAGTTGCAGACAGCGATTACATTTCTTTCTAAGTCCTTCCAACAGTATGATAAAGAAGGAATCTGTCCCTCCACATTCCATTCAAAACATTTAAAGTACTTGCTAGGCTGCATGTTTCTACTCTTCCCAGGTTCCCCCCAGAATCCTGGATGGAGTAATGCAAATTCAATTCTGTAGATTCTATTATATGCTTGAAGTTCTCAATACCCAAGAAAATCTTGAATAGCTCTAAAAATAGCACTAAAATGGAGCAGTTCAAGGGAGCACCAAGGTAGAGGTGAGCAGGGCAATCTCAGGCACGCATAAGTTGTAAAAGCCATGAGCTGCTTTATCTTCCACAAAGACATCTCCCTTAAATTTAAATAGCTGCTGTCATTGTCACTGACTACCTGACTATGTATTTATCTGCCCAGAAGCAGAGTGCATGGCCTTTGGCCCTGCTATTCATAGTGCTACTGTCTCTGCCTAACAATGCCCTGAACAGAGCTGGGTTTCTGTTAGCATCTTTTGTTTGATGTGAATCGCTGAAGCTTTGATGTTGTTTGTGAGAAATATAATGATTTAAAAGAATAAGATCTTCACTCTCCCACTCTGTGTGCTCCCCACAGAGAAATCTTATCTGAGTTGGGAAAAAATCTGTGACTGATCCTGTCTTAGGAAGACACAAATGACAGAGTCCAGAAGAGAAATCTGTTAGTGTTGAAACTCTTAGCATCTCTTTACTGGAGGATCAGAGGGGTGATTTGTCTTAATGATCAAAATTCTGTTTCCTGTTATGCAAACACTTATAAATAGGTACAGAATACTTTCTCCGTGTGAACACAGCTGTCAGCAAAGCCATGGTGTTTTATTTTCAGTGAGATGCTTTAAATTTTCTGCTTTAGTTGCATATACTTCCTCTTTATAGGATATTCTAACAAAACAAGGGATTGTTTTATACCAAAGCTACATTAGTAGGTTTGAAATACTCTACAGTTTCAGAAAAGTGCATTTTTCTTTAGAAATTATGATTCTAATAAGCTTGTTTCTCATCTCTACTGATAAATGCTTTCCTTACTATGAGTTTTGAATTAAGAGCAAATGTAATGCACTAAAGTGTAACTAAAGCCCCTAAAATCTGAAATTCAGTGTAATGGATTGCTGTTCTGCTACTCAAGGCTAAAGTTCCACTGTTACATAAAAATACTCTGATCTGGGATCATTACAGTAACAAAAAATGTAAATAACAAAATTATAATATCCTAAGTGTAATAAAATGCAATGAACAAAAAATTGGGATGCTTTTATCTTCCCAGACCTTTGATCCACAGTGTGAGGGAAATGGATTTGATTACTAAGATATGAAATTGGATGTGACTTGATTGCTACATTGAGTAGCAGATAGGGGAGAGAGCAAGGGATCAGAGCCATAGCTTACCTTGTGCCAGGAGCAGAGTCAGGTTTACAGAGCAAGCACAAAGGTTTTTGATTTAGACACTTGGATATAGAAAAACTGTGCATAATTCCAGGGAATATATATTTTTTTAATATATATAGCTATATCCACCTTCAGTCTTTACTGTGGCTCATGGTGTAGTACATTTTGTGTATCACTGACCTTCTTTCTTCTGGGTGGGAGGGGCATTCCAAGGGGCAGTCAGACAGGACTGCTAATGGAAGTTGTATAGATCTTGGTGATTTGCTAGTCACTTGTAACCCTTCTCACAAAAAGGGGGCAAACTCAGGGACAGTCCTAGCCAAGTAAGCAGAAGAATGTGATCCATGTTCACCAATAAAGGAGATTTCACTACCCTTTACTTGGGAGAACTGCTGCACCTCCAAATGAGTTGTCTTGAGCTATCTTAAGGAAATGCAGAAAGCAGAGCAGATAGAGCCAAATCTCCACAAAGAAGGTTTCAGACCTGAGGAAAATGATAAGGCTAAGAAAAGCCATAACTAAAATGTACTGCAAAGTTTATATATTGTTTTAAGTATGAACCACTCCTCAAAGGTACTCTGGTGTAGCCTAGTTCATTAGCTTGGACTGCAGAGAGGATGCAGTTTGTTCTGGTACTGTGAGAGGCACTGGGATGGTGTCAGACCACTCACAGAAGTTTGGGCTGTGAAGTTCCTTCAGTGTTGCATACTTCAGACATCCTCAGCTGCCAGGAACAGCCTGCTCCTGGGAGTTACTTTGAGCAAAGAACTTCAGGGAGCTCTGCTGATCTCTTTAATGGGAGCTGCCAGTATTCAGTGGTTGCTGGGCTCTCTGCTGTGTGTGTGTGAAATAACACAGAGCACAGCATGAGGTCCTGCTCTAGCAACTGCATTGGTAGGAACTGGTGCATTCCCCACAGCATTCCCTTTAGGGATCTGGATGCTATAGAATCCCACGTGGATTCAGGATTTCTAACCACTAGTGTGGAAAAAAATAAATAGAAAAGCCTTGATTTTGTTCTCTATAGTTTAATGTTTTAATTTTGGTATGAAAATAAGCATCAAATGTTTGTGGGTTTTTCAAAGATGGTTTTTCTAAGTACTGTAGTAGTGAGCTATAGTACCACTAATATTTTACTGATTTATCAGATACCACTCCATCTCTTTATATTGCATTTGTAGTGATATAACCTGTTCTCTCCCCACATGCAGTCCCCTCAATGTATTACAATGGCAAGTATTTCAATGAATGTAAAAATACGCCAACCCAAAATCTAGGATATGGCCAGATTTGTAATGTTCAGCCAGCCCTAAACAGTGGATTTACAGTGCCTGAATATTCTCCTGATGGGATATGTGTGTTGAAGTTTGATTAAGCTGGATATGAAAATTAAAACTTGGCTCCACACTGAAGAGAGAATCTCCTGCAGTGTGATACTATGGCATGAAGTTTTCTGTTTACCCCTAAGGCTGGTGCTGCTATGACTTCCAGGTTTGATGGTGTCTCTTTTTGAAGTTGTTGAGCAGCAGGCTAATGGCTGCACAGCATGATGCAAACACAGTGGAAAGCAGGGAAATCAGATGTGAATATATTCCCCAGAGATCTCCTGCTAAGATAGAGCTAACTAACCAGAGCTTTAGTGCTCAGATGTAGTTTTCTCGTGCAGAGGATGGGCTGATTATCAGCTCTTCCTGCTTTACTGTACATTTTTGGATTACAGATGCCATTAGAAATAATGAATTCTGGTATAATGTGCATTCTAGTGCAATATGAGCTATTTTATTGAAAGGAACATTATTTTTAAAGAGTGTCTGTCCAAGATCAGTGTCCATCACCCCTCCTCCATATTGTCTAAAATGTTCTTGGACTTTTAAACAATATAGATGTATATTCTTCTTCCCTGCTTGCTTTGCCTTAATTGTTTGAAAACGGTAACTGTAGTTTATTTTGTCAGGACAAAGACTGACCTTAGAAAGGGACAGGATCTCTTGGCAAAGCAGCAGCCTGGCTTGTTGCTTACATAAGTGTCTGCTTTCCGTGTCACAACAGGAATTGCCATTGCTGCTGGGTAGTCATTTCATTATTTCCATGGTGGCAGCCTCATATGCCACAAGGTATGGAGGGGAGAGGGCACGTTGTCCTTCTTATGGGCCTTCTTGTGTCCTTATTGTATGATATTGGTTTTATATCTGGTCTATAAAATGAAAGGAACTGCCAATCCATTTTTATTTGTTTGTAGGGAAGCTACATTCAGGCACAAGTTGATAATTTTGATGTTAACATGGGAGCTGTTATTGCTGTATATCATCGCTGACCCGTTCATTGCTTTCAGGTCTTGGGCAGTTTAGGGTGCAGTGGGAACAGGGAGAACTTGCTGCAGTTCCCCAAAGATGCTGAATGAGAACATCCTCCTGTTTTCTCAGATATCACTGGCTAGTCAGTCTTTGCTGGCATAAGGCAGTCTGTGTTGTTTCAGTCAAATCCTGAAGCTGTTTAATCTAAGAAGGCAGAAGCATTGTTCTGATAGGAAAAAAATCTTCTGAAAGGGTGGTCAAACATTGGAACAGGCTGCCCAGGGAAGTGGTGGAATCACCACACCTGGAAATGTTCAGAAAACCTGTAGATGTGCTGCTTAGGAATATGGTTTAGTGTGGACCTGGCAGTGCCAGATTAATGGTTGGACTCGATGATCTTAGAGGTCTTTTCAAACCTTAATGGTTCTGTGGTTATCTCTAGCCTTAATAAAGGAGTATTTGGGCATTTACACACTGTGTGCCAAGCACCCAGGCAGTCTGTGCAGAAGCACAATTAAAAGAGTAAACTGACTTAAGAAGCACAGGTTAAACCACAGATTGTTCTATCACAGACCCTAAAGGCTTGGCCTAGAAGTGCCCTGTAACAGTTTGGGAAGGTGCACTCTAGGCCAAGCCTTTAGGGTCAGAAGAAAGTGCAAAGGCTCAGCCTTGAGTTTCCTTTTGCATCACACAGATTTGGACAAGTTTGACAACACCTACTGAGACTGTCCCTCTAGTGCTCCATACCTCACCATGATGAGAATCAGTTTGTCTCAAACATAATAAACCCTATCAGCTTTTATAACTTAGAGAGGAATTTACAGACATTAGAGATATTTACAGGCAGATTCAGGGAATCTGAAGATTTCTTAATGGAATTCAGACTTTTGGTAAAGTCAAAGTAAGACAAGAGTTCAAATAGCCTTCAAGGCTGCTCTGAAAGCTAACTCTGAGAGACAAGAATAATCTCCTCTGAAATCTACAGGAGCAGTAAGTAAAATTACCTCATACAATGGCATGCAGATGCTATCAATCCACTCGAGCTGCAACCTGGGTAGTTCATGCTTCCTGTTCCGATCAAATATGGCCTGAATTGAGAAGGAAACAGAATTGTCGTACTTTAATTACACTGGAGTATTTTACAGACACATCATCCAGCACTTTGCAGCTATGGTCAAATTCTCACAACCAGAACACTTTGTAAACCACAATCAATCTTTGCAGGTGCCTTCCTACTGCTTTGCCTGGCATGAAAAATAAACTGTTTATTTTCAATTCTGTTTTGAAACTTTTAAGCTGAATGTGTTTTGTGTTTATAATTCTGTAGTGTAAAATAAATGCTCCACAGTTGGAGCTGAGGTGGTAAGTAACCTCCTGTAGGAATGTAAAGCAGATACCTTTGAGTAGAATTTTCTCTTTTCTCACATAGGGTTTTGCAGCTCAGCAAAACAGTGATGGATCTGGGCTGGCTCTCTTCCTCCCAGTTAACTTCTTTAGAATACTTTCTGTTACCCTTCTCCTGTTGCCTCCAGATAATGGTTGCTCAACTTTTTGAGTTATTCAACCTGGATAAGGCTTTCTCTTCCAATTGTTCAGTGAAAATATTTATGATACTTTCCTAGTTCTTGTTTGACACTGTATACCTATCTGGCTTTACTCCACTCAATTCCATTTTATCCCTTCAATCACAGTAGTATATTTACATGTATATTTATAGAAATGCATTTCAAATAACACAGATATACAGCTGCAACATGAAGTAAATCTGACAATTTTGATTTCCATAGGTAGCTGTGAGTTTTTAGTTCAGTTCTGTGTATTAAACTCAACACCTGCTGCTTAGAAAATTCACTGATAGGATCACCTTAGGAATAGATACAGAAAACTAGTAAAAGGGCTCAAGGACTGTGAAAGGGCAAAAGTGACTGTATTGACTGGAGAGCTACTTTATATGTGGTTATAAATGCATATCCTTAGTGGACAGAGCTTTTATTTATTCTAAGGTTTCTATTTGTGTACAAAATGCAGTTCATTTTTCTGAATGAGCCCAATGATATTTTTTTCCTCTATTCAAATTAGTAACTATTTCAGAAATGATAAAAAACTTACTGAAGGGGTGAGTTTGAGTTCAGATCTTTCTCTGTCTCCTTGTTCAAAGAACTCACTGGTTACCAGCTCAGCTGCCTAAAATAAAAGTCATGATAAAAGATTAGAGTTCTTGTTACACAATTTTAGGATAATGAGGTTTTGCTCAGACTATGACTTCAGCCTGTGCTTAACTGTAAAGAAGTGAATAACCTCACTTACAGGACTGACATCAGGCGTGTGTTCATTAGTTTTTTCAACTGGGATCACAAGGGGTATAAACAGCCATGGTCAGGCACAGGGACTTATCCCTTTTTGATAGGGAATTGACTTGGGGAATTACATTGCCCTGCCAAGGTAGCACTCAATGCAGTTATAACAACTTACTCAAGAACTGAGACCAAGCCAGAAAATGATAGCTTCTTGTTGGCATCCACTATTACATTTGTAAAAATGCTTTGGAAAACATGCAAGAGCTCTTTGGTTATTTATGGGCTGTTGCCCTATAAAAATAATTTTGCTTATCAAAGAAACTTAATTAACCAATACTCTCTGTTGTTTAATCTAATATGAATTAATAAAGGGTTTTTTCCCCCACTAGGCTTCAATTTTTTTTGCCATGTGTGAGGCTTTGAACGTTAAGCACATGTGACATTTTGAGATGGAAAAAAACTGGAAGCCAATCTACTGAAGAGGCATTCACATACTAAACTCTTGTCTTGCCAGTGTATTGTTTTTAAGCTAGCAAATTATTTCATAATGCCAAGGAACTAGAGGGTAAACTAAGCAGAGAACCTGTACTTCATAAAATCTCAACATTTCTTGCTTTAGCAACTGCACGGTAGATAACGTTCACAAATGCCAAGCTTGTTGCAGTTGGAATGGGGAGTACCAAAATAATTTGGAAGTAGGTGATGCTAGAAAGTACTCTTAAATCTTAAAAAATTCTGGATCAATATTCCAGATAAGAGGAATGATTGAATAATTTAGCAGCAATTAAGGGTTTGCTAAGTGTATTGTATAAAAATAATCACGGCATAGTATCATCTCTCTCCCTCAGTGCTATTCAGATCCTGTTCTGCTTTTTCTCATCCTTTCCACCTTCTCTTCCTGAATTTTTCCATCTTACATCTGGCCTTTATTCCCATTTTTCAAATATGTTTGTTTTTTTTCTTGCGGCACAGTTAAGGTTCAGCTATTTCCTGTTTTACCTCTGTGGACTTACTAGCACTTCTGCTCAATTGAGTAATGTTTCAAGAAATCCCAGGTGGAATTTTTCAATATAAAGTAAACCTGTATAACTAAGCTGCAGGGGACTTTTCACCTGTAGACCTCAAGAGTGACAAGTATAAAAATCCCCAGTTTGCTAGAGACTCCAGCACTAATTCACCAGCATAGCACAAAGATTCACAACTAGGAAATCAGACCCTACCTGACATTTGGCTGTCAATGAAAATGCAGAAGTTAACTGGGTTAAGGAGGAAAAATGAGGAGGGATTGCACACACTGCAGCAGTGGCCAGGTGGCAATGAAAAATCTTGTTACTCAATTTCCCCCTGCAGGATAGAAGCAGCTTTCCTGATTTCCATGCAAGGTGACTGTGTTCTGGCCAAGTGGTGCAACAGCCTAAGAACTGTTGTCACAGTCTGCTGATAAAGCAAAAAAGACTCACCTGGCAAAACTGAAAGCTGAGGTGAAGCCCTCCCTCCATAAATGTTATTTTTATTCAGTTGATGTGCATGTAACTTGCATAGATCCTTTTCAGCTTCTAATACTTCCTTGTCCAAGGAATTTGGCTGCTCTTGCATCTCTAGTTACCTGGCTTAGTTTTCTCTTTTCCACCCCATCTTTGTAACTATTACTTGCTGTTACACTAAACTTCCTCCAGCTGTGTACCCAAACCCAGCTACACTGGTATATTTTCTGTTTGCTTCTTGATGCTGTCAGTTCCTCCAAAACCTGACACAGTCTGTCTTCTACTGGCTTGTTCTGGGCCTCACTGAAGGACAGAGAATGACTGGCATGGTTACTGGAAATACTAAGGATGGTTTCTGGGTAGAAAAAGATGTCTAGAAGAGAGAAAATCATGGGACAAAGGACAAGAGTTTTGGGACAGGTTGCTTTCTTATATTGTACCTGTTTGCCAATGCTGGATCTATTTTTTATGTATATTTCTAAAGAGCCTAGTCATCAGCAGAACTCTGAATTTTTATTTGTTGGTTTCTACGTACAGGATGTAAAAGAAACCCCTATACTACACTTGGAGTTTTGCAACATTCTTAAGAAAATGAACACATTTCTTTTATCATATCTACTGAAGATTCTATGCAAATGAAAATTTGCAGATAATATGTTGGTATTTTTGATTTAGGGAAGACCCTGCTACTGCCAAGGAAAACTTTGGGATGAAACAAGTAAATTCAGCTTTATGTGGCTAAATGCCTTTTTTGTTTAATCCATCCATTTTTGGGTATGGATTTAAAATGTTAGTAAGAGGAGAGGTTGTAAAGCCAGATGCACACAGCAGCATGTGTACAGGGAACGGATTATGCAATAAACCATTTTTTGCAGAAACCCCCTGCTATTTTTTTATAGCATTAATACTGCTGTAAATTGATTCCAGTTTTGGTCCCTTGCAAGCCAGGGCCCTGGGAATATTGTCCTGCCAGTCCCGCCTCCTCCCAGCCCTGCTATTAATCATGGCTTGCCTGTCTTGAAATCTCCCACGGTTTGGTCACAGCTCCAAGGTCACAGGCTGTCATTAGCATTGATCTGAAAAACAGAAATGAACAATACAAGCTGAATCAACCTTTGTTGAATTTCTAAACAACTCTGCTCTGGACGCATAAATAAATAATACCTATGTAAAATGTCAGCCCTGGCACCTTCTTTTCCTCCAGAAAAGAATGACATGTTTGAAATCTTAGCCATCAGCGTGGCTTTTACATTACAATTGTGCCTCAGAATCCTAATGTGTTGCAGGTCATAAGATGATGAATTTTGGTATTCTGCATTGCACAGTAGAAAAGAAATGATATTGCAAGGGAGTAACTGCTAATTTTGCAATACTTCTAACACTACTTACATTAATACCTATAATATATTAGAAAGCATGTGCTTCACATGATATAAGTAAGGGTATTATTACATAATAACACCTGCAACTGGATTAATTTATATGCCTATTTGTAAGTGACTGCTGTAGCAAGAGAGCCTATAATCACAGGAGGCATCCCAGACACTGTTTAAGCAGTTTCTACTGCTCATCTACAATAAAAATTGAAGATTTACTGTGAGCTATATGGTTCCACTGTAGTTTAATATCTAGCTACAACCATGTTTTATATGCATTAGGAGAAGGAAACCGTTCAGCTGTAGAAAGCGTTTATGTACAGTACATGATGCAGATAAAAGTCTAAGAAAGTTTAAATGAAGAACAAGGGCACTGAAAATGAAGCATCAAATATATTGCCTGAATCTAAAATTAGGAATGGGTGAAATGGTATGGAAAATAGAAAATGGCCAATATTTTGTCAAAAGACCAAAAGATAACAGAATTTTAATGAAATTTCAGATAAAATGAGACATAACCAGGCATGCATATGCAAATACACACGTTTTATTGTCTACAAAGTGTGATCTACTCAAACCACCCACAATGTCTGAGATATTCAATAGGATGCATGCTCAGGGCATTCCTGAGGGTTGGAAGAGTACTCTGTATAAGAAAATTCCCAGGTACACACTGGAAGAGCAGAGAAGTGCATGGCTAGTGAAAAAAGACAGATGAGAGGAAGAGGGATCAGGGAAACAGACAGGAAAGATCTTTGTGTAGAGAGGCAGAATATTGATACTTTCTGGAAAAAGAGCAGAAGGGCTGAACAGGAACTGGTGAGGCTGGGAGAAAGGGACGAAAACAGGACTGAGTGTGTAGGAGATATGGAGAAGGTGAAGTCATGTTGATTAATCCCAGCTGTTGGCTAATGTTGAAAAAATCATACCATGTATTTCATAGCATGGATTGTATTTTTAAAGCAAGATGCTTTCTCTTTTATTCTAAGCCTCCAGTCCACAATACATGAAATTCCTTTAACAAATATGGCTACACTTCGAAATAACCAGAAAGCAAGAAAAAACGGTGCTTACCGAAATACTTCTCGGTGGCTTTTTATATTCCAATCATAACCACCTTTACTGACAAGCTCAAAAAACTCGGTCCTTCTCCTGCAAAAAACCAGATTGTCAGAGAAGGAAATAAGACACTTCCAGGGCAGCACTGCAGCAGAAACACAGCTCTCTGTGTGATACGGAATCACTGCACCTCATGTATTATTGTTAAGGCCGTTACACTGACAGTCCATTTAAGCGAAACATACTAATTTCCGAACACGTTCTATAAATGTCTGTTATCAATGTCACAGTTGCCTAGTAAAAGCAATATTGGATTTATGGTCTCCACAAATAAGGAAATGAATGGCTCTGAAATGTTCAGTCTTCCATGGAAGCATGAAATGTTCACCTACAGCAGTGGACAGACAGACAATAGAAACACCCCAGAAATACACACATGCTTCTGTTTTCTTGTCCTTGCAAAATGTTTTTTACTTCTATATCCTGAAGGGTTTTTCAGAGCTGTGCAATTCCTGTTATTTCCAGCACACAGAAAGAAACAGAGACACACAGGAGCTGCTGCTGTCTTGAGTTCATAGTTCTTATAGACTGGAAACTAGGTCTCCCTACTTAGTCCTTATGGTTTGTCTTCTCACACCTTCTTCATGTCCTCAAACACAGACAAAACGTGAGATGGACAGAAAATACTAATGCTTGATTGTTGCCTTTAAGCATCACAATTCTGATTCATCATAGTCTGTAATCTTTTATGGCACTGAGACTCCAACCAGCTCTTACTGCTTGCAATGTTACTACAGTATTTAATAGATCCTGCCCAAGATGTAACAGAAGCTCAGGTACAAAAACTTGGAGCAACTTGCCCCCAGTGACACAACATATGAGTATCAAAGCTGGAAAGCAAATAAATACCTACATCCTGAGTGACAGTGCAGTGCCCCATCTCATATGAGACTGTGCTCTTTTTCAAGAGGAAATGTAGTTAGATTCCTCAACAGGAGAGAGTTTGCAGTCTTGTATTTTCTACGTTTACTTCAAATAGACTGAAACTTTGGACAGTGATTATTGACAGTGCAGTCTCATGGGAGCCAGTACATATTTGCATACAAGGAGATGCACACTTCCAGAAACTCTGTGTTCCTGAACATTGTGTGGGGCAGGTTGCATTATTCTGGTCCCTGACTATCATGGTTATATATATGACCAGTCACTCCCACTACAGGGCCTTTCTATAATGGATTTCATTCAGCAGCTAGAAGAGGGCTATAAATGACTGCATGATGATATCTAATCCCTTATACTTTGTGAAATAAAAGATTTCATTTTGAAGTATTGGATATTCTGAGAAATTAATTTGTTCCTGAACAAAAACCAGGCAAGAATGTTTTAAGCTGAAAGCACAGGAAGGTGACACTCCAAAAACCTAAAATATTTATATTTAAAATGTAGAGATTCATAAACAGTAACTGAAAATGTGAGTCTCAAGGCGTTATGTTAGGCTAAAAGCTTTAAGGATTTTCTTTGAAATCCATTTAAATGGATACAGAAGTAGTAGTCCAGCTCCACAGAGAAGTTTCAGTGTAGGAAGGACTGAACCAGAGGAAAGCAGCCATGTATGATGAAACAATTTAGCATTTCCGACTTTTTTTTTGATATCCAAAATGATGAGGTTTTCTATTAATAAGCAAATATAATATGGTAGAATTTCAGAAACAAACTGAATTATTATAATTTTCCAGGGTCTTTGAGTAACATTGACTCTGGCTGCATTTTGCCTCGAAGGAAGGTTGTTTTCCTATGTATAACAAATTCATTTGCTCTACAGTCCACTGGCTCAAGACATCATTTGGATGAATTTCCATAAACTTCATTTTGGCTCCATGCTTTTACTTTCTGTATTATCTACAAGTGTCTTTATCTAGAATTATAAACTAAAATCAATATATTTCCCATCTGATCTTTCAGTGAGAGTCATCTTTTTGTTTGTTTGTATAAAAGTAATGCCTTGAGAAAGTCATAAAGTCCTGCTCTGCAACAGTTTTGTTGCTGTTTTAATACCTGGAGCTTGTGATCATTAGATTCAGTCATTTTAAGAATACTGATATGAGAATTCCCCTCTCTACAAAAATCTTGAAGATGTAGCAAACTGAAAAAACAAATTAGGTATTTGTGTAGAAACATCTGTTCACATAGGGTGGCTTTAAGAAATGTAAAGCACCAATGTTTCTAGAGAGTGATTTTCAGGCACTTCTGGAAATAAACTAGCATAGCTACCACCTCATTAATGAATCATAGTAACACAAGAGGAAAAAATAATTTATCTGCAGACTTTTGAGTAAAGAGGCCTCATTTGCTAAAAGTCTTCTGATTTATGCAGCACGAAAAATCAATTATGCAAGTAAGAAAAAATAATCTCGAAATTCATTATGTCCCGTTATTTCTCTGTACTAGAACTAGACAAACAAATTGACCACATAGTTTTTCAGCTTAAGGCAGGCAGGGAAGAGAGCTCCATCACATCTGGGTCTGAATGGAGTCTATCCCAAGGCATGGCTGTGAACCCCCTCTGGCTCCTCCAGGGTCTCCAGGATCTTGGCGAGGGGGAGCACATGGAGCTAGGGCAGCTGTCGTCTCAGTCCCTGTCACTCATCTCCTTCTTGAGAGCACAATTTCTACAGCATTTATTTATGATGAGACAAGAGGACCTATGGTCCTTGTATCTCACAGAATGGAAGAGCTTCAAGGTCATCAAGTCCAACCATCAACCCAGCACCACCATCATCACCCCTAAACCATATTCCCCCTAAGCACCATATCAAGACCACTCTTCAATACTTCCAAAGGTGGTGACTCCACCATCTCCCTGGACAACTTATTCCAATGTCTAACCACTCTTTCAGTAAATTTTTTTTCCTCTAATATCTAAGCTAAACTTCCCCTGGTACAACTCTAATCCTTTCACTTGAGACATAGCAGAAAGACAGAATAGAATGCTAATGGACGCCAGACAAAAATTTCTAAGGATGACTTATTGTCATGACTGGGAAGGCAGTGCACTGAAACTGCACATCTGTCAGCACTGCTAATGCCAGATGTCAGAAGTGCACTGTGATGGTGACACCATTACTCCTCTGACTACGTGCATCCTCCCACACATCCTCAGTGGGATGAGCTTGGTAATAATCAACAGTATTTGAAATACAGGACCAACTTGAAATCTATTTTGAGATTTAATTTGCAAACAAGGAAATGGAAGAAAACTGAGTGAGAGAGATCCTGGTGTACTTCTCCACAGTTAAGCTTTTTAAGACCCATTCTCATCACGTGATGTGAATCGTCTTCAAAGCAGCAAAGTGTCTCCTTTATTACCTCTGTAACTGGGTCTGTAACTAAATACAATATTTCTTAGCACAAATGTTTAGAGATGCTGAAATGGTGGAAAAGTATTCTCAAATGTCATTGATTTTCTATGTGCCTGAAGAAATGATCATAGAAGGGACAGAAAAATTATGGAACTGAGCTGCAACTGGTTCCTGGGATTCCTTTGAAGTACAAACCTAAGATTTCACTTGCTTTTGGTTGATACAGACATGTTACACATTTAAGCAAAACTTATTTGGACACTTGAGATATATCTATTAGTCTAAAAGATACTAAGTATTAGACTAAATCTCTTCAACCATAGCTGAACACTAATTTCTCATATTATATATCCTTATTGGTATTTAATAGGTCATTAGAGTAAGTTCTCTGAATTTTCATTCATCAAATACCAGAAATGCCAATACTTACTCAAAATACAGAGTGAGGTCTGTTGCCAATATTGATTGCTTTAGAAGCTGCATAAGGTCACTGTAGTCCTTAGAGGACAAGTTAGCAAAGATGTTGTGACCCTATAATGAAAGAGATAAAAGAGGTAAAGGGCTAACAATCAATATAGTTTTTTAAAAAGTTTTCTAACTTGTTAATCTACTGTTGCTCTGTAACACAAGCCTTTTCTGATTCATGGCAAAACTATGATGAAATAATAATGCTAATACTGCTAAGATTACATTGAGGCAGAAGAGTTGATGATTGTTATCAAGCATCTGATATGTTTTTCTAAACTCTGCTGAAATGATAGCCTGTCAAGTAAAGATTTACTCTCTGCTCTGACCCTGCACAGACTCAGTTTATGAGGAAAAACTATGGATACCTCTCAATCTCTCATCTTATTAAATGTTTTGGGGAGCTGTGTATTGGAGCTTTTGAGTAGTGATCCTAATAGATTTATCTGTGCTGCTGCTTGCATGCACACAAACTGCTGTTGGAGCAGTCAAGGACACTAAATCAGTTTTTCATTCAAAGCAGGCTTTTTGCTCACTCTGCCCATTACTGTTTTGTCCTACAGTGTATACAGCCATTGCCTATGTGGACTGAAGAACCACAATTTTATATGCAATTTAAACACCCTTTGTGGGCCCAACTGGCTGCTTTTTAAGGGATTGTGGATTAAGAATTTGAAAGATGCTCTATGGCCAAAATGAAAGGAAATGAATTATTTGGTATTGCTATTTGAGAGGGGGAAGGTTCTTTTGTAACTGGATTTCTGAAAACAAAAGGGACAGAGATCCTATGATTCCTCTGTAAAATTCTTGAGAAAATAAGATGAAAGAAACAAAATTAATGAAAAACTCTAAATGTAAGCTTAAGAAATTATCTTTGTGACAATAGTCACATATATCAGTATACATAAATGTATTACAGGTCTTTTTCTCCTAATCATCTACATAAATATTGAAGTTCTTCTAACCAGAGTCTTATTTTGGTGATATTTAGTCCTGTAGTGCCCACATTCAGTATGCACTGCCATCTACTGCTTAGGAAGTTTAAAATGCCCTTAAAACCAAGAATTTTCCAGCAACAGGGTTACTATAATCGTGATGATATGAGGACATATATGAGATAAGGTCTGGGGAGGTGCAGTTCCGTGACAAATCTCCCTGGCAGTGTACACAGAGGTAAAGCCAACACCCTGTTCCCATTTGTCTGTGATCATGAGACATTCCAGATCTCTTCAGAAGTTACTGCAGATCAGGCTGTGGTCTGCAATTGTGCTGCATGAATAGCAGTTTTGGGTTTCTATTTACTAAATGCATTTTGTAACAACCAATCTCTGTAAATTAAGAAAATGCATCTGTTCTTTTGAAAGGACTCCATGTCCATTCTTCCAATTTTCTCAGTTATTAAATACATGGTGTAGTATGTGCTGTATAGTGTTATATGCAAGATATTCTAGGCAAGAGCTCTGTCTTCACAACTATCTGCAAAGCAATTAGTACACTTTGGGACAGCATGATATTACTGATTTTAATTTTTTAAAATAGTGTATTAAATTATGAAAAAATAATAAAAGTACTGATTACAGAAAGGCTGCCAAAGAAATTTAATTGGTGCAGTAAAGGATGGCTCTGATACTCTGAGTATGACACCTGTGGAGAAAGGTAAGGCCCTGTTTCAGCTACCTCTAAACCACTGAACAGGATATATGTAAGAAGAGTGAGAAAAGCTGACAATATGATTAGGATGTATTCTCCTTGCCCCTTGCTGATTGAGACAGATATAATCTGTGGGCTCTGTGATCAGCATTTGCAGTTGTTTAATTTTGTGCTAGTTGTGACCTTTGTGGTAACCAATAAATAATTGCTCAAGGAGAGGGCATTAAAAAGGTACTGTACATGGTATTTCCTTTCTCCAGCTGAAACTGCCCAACAGCTTACAGTGAGATTAATAGTAATGCTTTTGTACCTCACTTTGGAGAATCATGACAGCATGATTGAAATGGTGGTGCTCCAAGGTAGCAGAGGTGCCGTAGAGCTGAGCTAAGGCTGATCCACTCCTGAAACAGAACATGGGAAGTCAACAAATCCTGCTCGTCTGCTTACAAAGCAGGTTTCAGAGACAATGTAGTGACAAAAGCACATACCCACACTCTCCACCTCCACTTCAGCAACCTCACTTAAGACAGCTGATGAGATCAAAATACTAATTTAAATCCAGATACGAAACATTTATGTTCCAGTCTTTGTGAAATGTTGTCAGCTGAATAAAGATTTTTCTGGAACTACAAGAAATTTTGTAATGCAGCTTTCAAAGTTCCTCAGCAACAGCACAGATACAGAACTGTGCAGTAAAGACACAAGGTAATGTCCTTGAGCTGGGATCAGCTCTTTCCCTGCTACCTTTTATTTTTAATTCTTAATAGATATAAACATAAGGGGTTACAATGGCCAACTACAAACTCTGAAATTAAAACCCCAAAACACAACAACAAAGAACCCAACTGCGAATACTAAGGTAAACAAAAAAACCCACAAGTGAGAGCAGTGAATATTGAAGTAAAGCTCTAGAATGTATTTTCTCATCACATTTATTGTCTAAACCAAGATCAGATTCAAAATGAACAGAGCAGGTCAGTTTTCTATGTAAAGGACAAAAATATATGGAATAATATTATAAAATTGCAAATCGCTGGGAAGTGCAGAGAATGGAACTGGACTGTCAGAATGGTCACTGTTCACCAAGTACCAAAGTAGTTCAGGAAAAGTACTTCACTTCTGGGACCCAGCCTAAAGTGACAAGATGGGTTTTCTTTCCAAAGAAATGAGAATAAGAGATTATGCTAGACACAGAAGGAGTCTCCTAGGAGCATATACCATAAAACTGCACCATACTGATACTTAATTATCAGATGCAGCTATATGAGAGAAAAGGATGTCCAGGAAACATCATCCCTAGAGAATGCAGAGAATGTGATCTTGACATATATAACAGAGCCATTTGAGACAACTGTGATATTGCCTCCATCATATACCTCTTGAACCTTCATCATACACAACAGCAGTATTGGACACTGAAGATAAAATAGGAAAATGTGATGCTTAAATTTATGTCAGGTTAGAGGAATAAATCATAGTTAGCATTATGAAAACTCCAGCTTCTGTTTTCAGGGATGTTTTATACATGTGTGGTAATGTTTGTCTTTCATTAAATGTCTTCAGCAGTTTCTTTATGGAGTCATAAAATGGTAGCCTCCTCTCTGTACTCTGTTGTCAAACAACAAGTATGAGTGATAGCAGTCTAATGCTGAACCCTGTACCTTTAACTCAGCCATTCCTCTGCACAAAAGATACTCTTGTATAATGGTGCAGCAGAGAAGTGGTTAATTTAATCAGGGCCTAAAATGGCCAGGATGTAAATCTTAGGTCTCGTTTTTGTAAATTGGGAACATAAACATCAATCAGCTGAGCTTCCTTCCCATTTGTCTCGTCTATTTTGATTCTCTTCAAGACTCAGCTGCAAAAAGGCATCTAGCAGTGCTTGGTAACCTTTGCACCACGAGCTCTGTCTTTTGAGCACTGCAATTGATTTTCCCTGCTATGGTGATTGAAGATCCAGACAGTGTCATTGTTTCATTGAGATTGTATGGCAACACCAATACCTCAGGAAATGGCAGCTTAGTGAACATCAGAAACATCAGTTTGAGTGATGGTCACTGAGGCACCTTGCCCCCAGAAATGCAGCAGCCCCTGCATACACACATTGCAGCAGAGTACTTCTGCAAAAGTAGGACAAAATAGGCTAATACAGCATCACTCTGCCTTTCAAATATCTCTGGACAACCATCTGAACACTCCCCAATCATACTGGAGGATTAGCAGTAAAGCAGAACAAAAAAAGCTACAAATGCTCTCTGGGATCTGCAGGACAGGAATGCCTTGGGGTCTCGTATTCTGACTGTAGAGGAACTGGGGAGTGAACAAAAAAACAACATGGGATTTGAAGGAATCTCTGTGTCTGGCAGCTTTATTTCACAGCTTGGCCAGGATGTTGCTGGGGACATTTTTTATTGTCCCTCCTATTCTCAGGGAAGGCAGATTTTGGAATGAATTTGACCCTAGTCTAAGAAGTTCCCCTACCTACAGAGTAAGAAGTACCACTCTTAAACTTTCTGCAAACCTACTTCTCCTTCACTGTGCCTGAGGGCAGCAGCCTGGTTTCTGTGAAAGCATTATTTCAGTTTCACTTATTTTCTTTTCTCTGCAATAGCAGAACAAGGTTTTTCTTAATGCCATGCGCCCCAGTCAGCAAGAACAACCCAGACAGACAATTTAGGTGCTTCTTGGGTTGAAAACCAGAATCAATAACAGCTGAGCCTGAAAAGAACATCAAGTTTTGGCACCACATTTCAATATGTGGTGTCAGTTCAACAGCCAGCTACAAAGGACAAGCCAGCAATTACTTAAAGGAACAGAGAATGATAAAGATGGATAGTCCCTCACTGCACACAGGAATAAGAGTACTTGGCCTTGGCCTAGAAGGCTTGAAATTAATGCTTCATTCTTTATCCTGGTCACCTTTTGCTCTCCTGTGGAAGAAAACCAAATTAAAATAGTAAGAATTAGAAAGCTTACTTGGCTTGGAAGGCATTGTTGGTTCCCCTGTGGTCAAGGTCGTGACACAAGCATCCCACAATCAAAGCTAAAATTTCAATTTCAGTTAGAATCTCCTGAAATCCTGCGGTCTGAGAGCAGAAAAAAAAAATAGCGGCTGTAACTATCAGTAGCAAAAGGGATAAGTAATGTTAGTCCATCCAGGAACAGTCAACTTCGTTTTGATACCATGAACGTTTCAGTAAGGAGAAGATAAATGCTTTATTGTCATATTCTATTCCCTGCTGTATGTCAGATGGTTAGCAGAATAGATAATGTCCTTGGAGTGATCTGTTATTATCTCTTTGTTGCATTTCCAGCATGCCATTTCTCTGCTAGCCAGGAGGCACTAAAGGCAAAAAGAGCTGAAAACAAATACCAGTAACTGCAAACTGAGACAGGAACTGGATTTTTTAATCAGAGAAATAAAAAACCCAAAACTAAACTGATAAAATTTTGAAATTCAAAGAAGTACTTAGAAAGATTTCTTCAATCCTGAGATGACCATCTTAGTCAATCCCTACTGTCAGAGATAGTGGACATGTTAAGCTGGTTCTTTAAAAGAACCCAGATGAAATATACTCTGTGGAACTGTTATGAACTATTAGATTTCTTTTCAATCTGGCACTTTGAAATGAAGAGGCACGATTTAAAGATGGAATGTCTCAAATTTCTGCTGCAGATACCCACTTGAATTTGGGAGAGGCATTTGAAAACGGATGCAATGAAATTCCCTACAAGCATCTCAGACATGACTGTGTGAATGGGGGAGTTAATCCTAGAAACATTTTTTTATCACTATGCTTCTCCTCTTGGATACTTGTCATAGCAGTCTTCCTGCCTGAACGGGCTCATGGCAGAGAAAAAAACCCTTACTGCTATTGCTAATCTCAAGCATCGTGAACAGATCCTGTCTGGAGGAGGTTCTAAAGCCTCTGTGGGGCACCACTGGTGCTGTGCCTCTCACCCATGGTAGAAACAACCTGGTTCTTCAGAAGCAGAAGGGCATAATACCTGCAAAAATGACTGGGTGAGCTGGAAAATTGTAACACTTGTCTTTTCACAGTGTCAGTCTCCAGTGACACTCCTCAATTAGCCACATGATCTAGTTAGCATGAAAGGAAATTATATACAAGAGATACAAAATGTATTTGTATTGGAGGAGCAAACCAAGGCTGAACACCAACACCACACAAGAATTCCCAAATATCACTGATTTTCAAAGGGGCATAATTTCACCCACTGGCAAGAAGAGTTTAAGTGATACAGGGGGACTTGTTGCCCTTCCTTGGTAGGAACTTGCACTCAGAAACACCAGTAAATTGCTGCAATACTCTGTGAAAGCTCTGCTAGTCACCCCAAAGACCACAAATTCTACTTAGAGAAATGCACATTCAAATCTAAGTATCCTCTGTGTAGACAGTCTGAAATGTGGCCACAGTTACTACATAAACAGTACAGGGAGCCAAGCTCCCCCAGGTGCTCAGGAATGCACTTCAGTGGGAATTGATGAAGTGCAAGACTTGCTACAAAAACTTTATAATTCCTTAAAATTTACACAGCAGAAAAGATGATCAAGCATGAAGAAAAAAAAGATTAATTAATTTTGTGTAGAATCCACCAGTGTACAGAATAACTTGGATATTAGGAAAGAGGTTCACCTGATTTCTAGTGGCATTGCTTTTGTTTTTGTTTTGGTAACATCTACCCAAGCAGAAAAAAATCCTCTAAAAATAGCATTTTCTCTTTTTATTTTTTTTAAACACAGCTCTTCTATAACAAATAGTAATAAAGATCTAGTTATAAAAAGGGATTAAAAATAGTTTGTAACTGACAACACACCATGTATCAAGTTTCAGTCTAGAGAAAATATTCATGGCTAAGTTAAAATAACTTAAAAGGGATGTTTTATAATATGAAATTGATGTTGTAATAAATATTCTTTTGTGTAATCCAAACTTTGATTAAATTCAAGGATTCAACCTGTATTGCAAATTCAGGGAAACCAATTAAGGAATTTATTAACAGTAGCAATATCTCAAAAATAAATGCCACATTTTATTTAATGAAAAGTCTTGTCACTGAATATATGAAAGAAATACAGCATCTGTCACGTAGTAAAAAAATATTTCATTTAAAACAATACTACAGTAAGGAGATATCTTCTTTGAACATAATGCAGGTAAATAGAGGATTACATTTCCCAATTTCAGAATTTACAAGAGGAAAAACAAAAACATGGCTATAGACGATGGTGCAGTAAAATTTATTTTCAGCAGAAAAGGAATGACCCATAACTCATGAGTGGCAGAGTCTCCAGTGAGTTATGGAGGTCATTCTTTCATGTGAGGAAATGAATTGCATTCATTATACCTTGCCCCACATCTATATGTTTTGTTATTAGCACACCAGATGGGATTTTAATTTGGTATTGCTTACTTGTTCATTTTTGCCCTTTGAAATAAGTATCAATGTGAACTGTGTTGGCAAAGGCATTGATAATCAAGCCTGGGCTTGATCCTGCACTTTACTCTCAGGTACTCCCTTAACTTGCAGGAGCAGCCTTGCTGCAGTGCTGTCTTCAGAATTCTTGGGCATGTGAAATACAGAACTATAGCTTGTAGAACTGGGCTTATGATCGTTCAGGAGAGAGAATACATACTTAGACATTCAGGAACATGCTTTAGATATGCAAAAGGCTGAATTTACCAGGAGTGAAACAATGGTCTGCTCTTTGTTGAATTTCTCTTGTTTGGCTTGTTCAACACAGCTGAATTTTCCTTGTGTATTCAGTGGGAGTAGGTTGGGGCCCTTAGAGGCTACTGCACTATAGGTTAGACATGACTATACTATGGTAAATCCTACCTGAAAATGCCCTAAAATAGAATTACTGGTTTCTGTTTGTGGGGCAGTCTACATTGCTCACTATCATGGAGAAATCAGAAATAAACTGCAATAACTGCACAAAGCAGTGCCTTCTTGAGCGGCAGAGAAGGACTCTGAGAAGCCCTTCAAGGGGTTTGTCTAAGAATTTCCCCCCTTTTACCAGTGAAAAAAGAAGGCACATGCTAACTTGGATGGTATCCCCATGACAAATGCAGTAGGAGCAAGCCTTGGATTATTCCTAATGTCAAGTTTCTCTTTTGTGTGTTTTTTTGCACGTTCCTGTGTCTGGAAGGGAGAGCAGACCAAACAGATCATGCACTGAACTTACCCTGTTCCCAGCCAGAGCCAGAGCAAAGCGGGGTGGGATGTGTGGAGACACCAGTGCTGTGACCACTCACATCCAGCCCTTCACATGGAATTGCTCATTCTGTTTATTACCAAGAGTGTGGGCAAGGAAACAAACTTGGCTTAAAACGCTGGATCACATCTCACACAGTTGCACTCCTGTGCTGACTGCTAAAAGGGTTCTGAAATTACGCCGTGAGAGGCACGGTCAGAGCATCTGTCGGTGGATGCCGGGCAGGCGGCTGGTGGCTGCTGGAGCAGCAGGGCCCCTCTCCCTGTCTGCTGGCCCCAGGAGGGGCACTTTAGCCGGGATGGAGGTGCCCGGTCCCACCGGCAGAGCAGCGTGCTGCAAACCTGGCCTCGGAGCTCCACCTAGGGGTGCCACCGTCGGGGCTGGGGGCTCCCCGCCCGGCAGCCTCCGGCAGAAATCACTGTAATTCACACCCAGCAGCGCTGCCCGCCTTTGCCCGTGCTCATCAGAGTAAAATGCTTTTCCTTTGTCTAAAACTGGGAAAAAAATGCATATCAAATTTGTAAAACCATAAAAACTACCTACACCCAGGCCTTACCATCGAATTTCCTTAGAGAGCATCAGCAATCACCTGCTGAAACAATGTTCCTTCAGCGCAGCTGAGCAGCCTAATGTCCAGAGGAAGAGGTTCTTTCGTTGGATGTCTTCCTTTCCTTTGTCTCATGATGCATGGTATAGCTTCACTATGCCTCCATCAACACTCACAGAAACACACCGACCCTGCTGGGACTGCCCAAGCACTAGAATGACATCTTCACCTGCTAGGGGAAGTCAGAGTCTCTTTTTCTTGCCCAACACGCAAAGTTCTGGCATCCGGGACCCGTGAGTTTTTTGTTGGTACATTTACAAGAATGAGCTAGTCAAACATGGGTTATTTCCTGCACTGAAGTCGCTGTGGGGTAGGGAGAGAGAGCAGTATGCTTGTTCTAGTGGTACTTTCAGCAGAATTTACTTTAAATTTCAGTAGAATTTACTTGTATGCTAAAGGAGCTACAGGTACTGCTGGAGATACATGCTAATAAAATCCCTAAGTGCTAACAATGTCCAGTGGAGACTCAAGATTCACTTAGATCACTATGCTGGAAGATAATTTTCAAATGTTTTGAGGCAATATCTTCTAAAACTATTTAGATTAAGCTGGATAAGGAGATAATAAATATCAACATAATAAATACTTTGGGATTCTAATCCTTGGTTTTGTACTTCTCAATTAGGAGTTTGAAATAAATGTCAAATCAAAGAGTTCCAAAAGAAAAACATTTCTTGAGATTAAGATCTGTAATAACAAGAGCACTCCAAGACTGCCATCTGTTTTCAATCACTTTAATGTGCCTATGATATCACTGTCACTAAAACACTATAAGGTTTTGGCAAATATGTGCTGCCTTAAGTTGAATAAATTCTGTCTGCTTTGCTATTGGAAATGAGTAGCATAATAACTAGAAAAGAAATGGAATGCTGGAAAATGTTTAGACAGGTTAGGCAGTGTGGCAGTAAAAGCTCTTGGGGGCTGTGTGGCTGGGTACTCACAGTTAACATGGCAAACATCAGCTGGCAGACGTTGAAAGCGTGCCTCCAGTTGTGATACAGGACCATTCGATAGTTCTTCCGCACTGTCAAAAGCCACCTACACAGCGTCTGAAATTCAAAGTGCAATTTGTAGCAGGGCTACTAAATGTGTACAAATGGACAGAGCAGTGCCAAGGCAAAAGCAGCAGATATTTGCAGCGCAGATGGTTACCTCGTAGTCAATTTTAAATTTCTGAACCATTCCAAGTTCCATGAACATCCGCAGGGCTGCAGTAATCATGGCATCCACATCGAGCGAGAAGTCATCAAAATGGATATCGTCAATGCCAAGCTCTGACACCAGAGGGATGTTTGCTGCCTGAAAATGCCAAAGGGAAATTTCTGATTCAAAACTTCCGTCCTTTTTTCCTTTTTCTTCACTCTTACAAGAAACAGACCGTACATCAGTTCTGACCTGCCGATACATTCCCTGCTTGATTCAAATGCTGAGCAGTAAAAGTCTTCATCTGAGAAACACAAACACGTCAAGCTAATAGAGTGTGGAAACAGTGGGAAGGAGAAGAACCTGGTATGAGCAGGAAATATGCTCACCATCCCAACTGGAGCCCTGATACAGCATTTAGACTGAAAGCTGACCACTTTACAGCCACTGCAGTAACACAATATATTCCAATGCAAATTACAGTGCTGTAATGCAAGAAACATCTGGATAGCCAGAAGCTGGGAGTTTTAATTGCTACCATTTACAAATGCAAAGTAAATATACTGCTCTGCAGAATTTCTTCATCCAAATGCCTTCACAATAAGCATACAAGTGCCCTTTGCTTTACACTGTTCACTATGCACACACAGAGCCAGAAGAAGAGGAAAACAAGACATGTCTAGCAGAAGTACACTCCAAAGTAAAATAAAAGAATTTTCAACATGCTGATTTTATAGTCAGTCAATAAAACAACAGCAAAAGCCATACGTTTTGCTTTGTCTGTATAACAGGGACTTCTGTTTGTAAGAGCAGAATGAGCCGCTCTTGCACACACAAACACAGGAATGTGTGCTGGCCTGGCTGATGTATTTAGTTGAACACAGAGATGTGCTGTGGCTTGCTCAATGGCAGCACCTGCATGAGCCAGGTTAGGTGTGAAGCAGGAATGCTGGCCCTGAGATTGTGCTGTCCAGACCTTCAGCAATCTTACAAAACTTGTGACTTTTTTATCATTCAGTTATTCTTCAAAGACTTCGGGGATACTGGAGATGCACATTAATATTAAGTCTATGAACACACTCACTGGATAGAAATAAGACTCAATATAATTGGTTTTTGGGGAAGAAACACATTTGTACAGCATACTCCTTAGCTCCTTAGTGAAAAGCTTAAATAGCAAGCTGAAAGAGACACACTTGATTCTTGAAATTGTTTATCAAACAATCTTTGCAAACCTCCTGCTGCATTTTCGTTAACTTTGAAGTGGGATCTAATTAACACTGTCAGAATTTTTGGCCTTTTAAAGAAAAACAGATCTTTTCCTTGCTATTTTTTCTGGAAACCAACACTTTTATTAGCCTGTTGCAATTCAAGGTAGAACACTTGAAGCAGTTGCTCAACTATAATTGTTTTTCCATTTGTCAAACAGTGGAGAAAGAATATACTCCAAATCTATTAGAAATTGAACAACAGGATATTAACAAAGCAAGTAAAAAAAATTTCTTCCCACGTCAGTCTGAAACTTTTAAATATTTATGAGGTATTACATTCCTAAATTTAACAGGAGTGCCATAATCCAAAATAACTGCTGAATTAATAGCCAGGAGATAACATTTGTATAAAAGAACCATTTGCTTTACAACAGCAATAAAGGAAACAACAGAATTATGAGTGCAGAGCCTAATTTGAATAATGTTAAAAAAATTATATGTTGTGGGGCTGCAGCAGTATTCTGGCTGCACCTGGCATTGACTATCCTCAGCTTCTCAGGCTAGAAATGCAAAAGTCCAGGGTTTAGAGGAGAACATTCATTAAAACTTCATATTTTAAAATTAGAGAGATATATAAAAAATATTAGTAACACTGAATACTAAGACATATCCCTCCCTGAAATTTTGCAGCACTGCAGGAAAAATTTCAGTGGATTTCTTAAAATAAACAACAATAGCAACACTCCCTTTTAGGAAAACAGAAGTGATGAAAGTACCATGACAGCAAAAGGAAGGGGCAGGCAATTAAAATTCAAGTTACAGTGAAATTATTTTTTTTAAGCACCCCAGTGATTTACAATCCCTTAAAAGGCTGTGGGTTTTTGAACATTTAGAAGTTCAATTTCCTCTTCCTTAAAACAATTAAGAACATTTTTCTCGGAAATCTTTTCACCCTGTGAATCTTCAATTTCAATGCTCTTTGTATCCTCGAGGAAAATTCATATGACTCTTCTGTGAGCTTATGGCAAGTTAAAGCCAGATGTGCGTCCTCTGGTCACATTTCCATATGTCCAGTACTAACCCAGAAATTTGTCTTGAAGGGAATCAGGAACACAAGTTTGGCTGAACACATGGAAGGCAACTGGTCTTGCCTAATAAAATACAAACTCAGCAGTTGCCAGACTAGGAAAATATCATCAGTTGTAGGTAGCTTGAAAAAAAGGATGTCATGCCTCCAAAAAAGAGCATAAGGATAAGATCTGTGGTTACTCCATACTCAGGCATGCATGGAATAGGGTGGAATGAATACATAGGGGGAGGAAAAGCACCTTTGTACTCAGTTCAGGTGGGAGACAAGATTCTCCTTTCCTCATTGCTCTTTGCTACCACCTAAATTCTGTCACAGCCTGCTTCTTACTTGTGAACAGGTGAGAGACAAGGGACTGGTTGAGCCTTAGTTTCCATCAGCCATCACAAAAGGCCATATGTCATTAATGACCCTCTTACTGCAAAACACGTGGAACATCAAAGTGGCTTTCACCATACAGTCACAATTCTGGCCACTGTAGAAGACAGTCCATGGGAACAGAAAAATAACATTTTTGGTTCAGTATTAATAAGCCTTTGGGCTCCTGTGGATGAATAAAGCCTAAGAAGGAAAATGCTTACTAAATGATTTTGCACTAACTCATCTAATAGCATATTCTTCACAATCTTCTGTATCAATATTTGATAATGTGATAAAATTGGTTGTAAAGAAACTGGCGAGTTCTTCCCAAAGCATTCTTCCTTTGTAAAATGTGCACAACCATGGACAACCAGTCCAGCTAAAAACAGAAAACACTGACATCCTACTTTGCCATGTCATCTTAAAATTTCTCTACTTTGGTTTTAGTACCTGTGTGGATAAGACATCAGTGCATATTATGCAAGGAAAGTATTTTGAAACATACTGATAAGCATATTAGTATGGCTTTGTTTAAGAAAAAGGTACATTCTGCCATTTGACATACTCAGCTTCCTTCCTATGTGGTACCAGAATTATTCTGTAACAGCAACTTCCACTTACTGAATGTAGTCCACCATTTGGATAGCCTTATTTACAGTGGCATGTGGAATGATCAGCAAGATTTCCTCATCAGAAAATACTGCCTGACTGATGGAAAGAAGTAAAAAGGAACTTGATAATATTTAACACCTATAAAGATATCTCATGCAATATATATTCCAATGTAGCACAATAACCTGGCAAAATAATGTGGTGTACATCTTAAAATCCCAGGGGCACCGTTAGAGTCCAGAGTCCACGTACTATTCGAATAGCAGGTCAGGATCTGACCTCATGCACATTCTGGAGTGAAACTGCAGCTCCAGACAACATGACACACAGAGAAGAAATAAAATTGCCTTTTCAAGTACCTCTTCATCGCAAATCTCTCTCAGAAGATTAGGATCTGAAAAACCTTAAAGGATGATCATCAAAAGCTGAAGAGAAAGTATCAAAGTGAAGAATATTTAAATGTGATGCCTTCATTATCTCTCACATAATCTTCTATGATTCCATGAAGCCATTTTGAAGACATCATTTTCTGATGGCAAAGATTTTTATTTGTGAAAGGTTCTTTTCATATATAAAGGCCTCTAAAATACTTGCTTATATTTATAGCTGCAGGCAGGCACCTTTTAAAATATATCTTTATAGGCAGTTATTAACACCAGTGGACAGATTTTGTACTTCTTCATAGCCATGGAAGACCAAAGCCTGTTATATTCCAGTCTGACACATTTACTCTCTCCAAAAGAGAAAGAATCAAATGTTGCAGCTCCAGCATGTTTAATGCCCAGAGCAAACTGGCTTTTAAAGGCCTCCATCTGTTTCTGGAGACTGTGGATAGCAACTCTTTGCCCTTCACAAAGCTGAGTTAGAACCTCTTTTCAAATGACTAACTGAAGTAGAGGCAGGATAGTGGCATTAAAAGGGAATTTTACAAAATTTACAGTAAAGGGGAATGGGTATGGAAATGACTGATGTGTATTTTCCTCTTGATTTTAACAATTTTTTTAACATGATTATCACAGAAGCATTGCTCTGCCTTCAGTAGTGAAATCACCCAGAAACATGTTTAGTTTGGGAGAGCTTTTGAGACCAACCAGTCCTATGCCTCTGCCCAAGGAAACCTCATGCTGCCATATAAACACACTTTGGAGCTGTCAGCTCTACCAGACTCCTTCGATGTTCCAGTCTCTGTGAATGTCTTATATCTGAGCAGTTGTTGGATGGAAGGCAGGGTGGAACAGGATTTGTGTATTTTATACCTCCTCAGATTAACCCTACATAAACAGAAGGTTGCAGTTGTGAGATCAAAAGTCCAAACTCTGCCCCAGGTCCCACAGTAGGTGTCTAAGCCCCTTGCTGGAAAAGGTCATTCCTTGATTTAGTCAGTTTTACATCTGTAAACCAAGAATAATGCAGTACATGCATCCAGCTTCAAAATCTGCAGCTGAAGCATGTATGTGTATGTAGTGCAACTGCTCCACCTTTGAATGGCAAACTAACAGCTTAACATGTACTTTAGACATGAAATGTAGAACAAAGAAAGTTGCATTTAGACTAGTTTCAAAAAGTTGTGTTTGACCATTTACCAAATACAACTACTGCTTAGTATGATGCTGGTATTTCTTTTAATTAAAAGAGAAACTTCACAGCATTAAGAAAGCTATTTAGTCTGCTTCTATCAGAACAAGAAAAGTAGACATTAAGCAATATATAACTATCAAATATAGAATTTAGGATTTTTTTTTATTATCATGCAGTGTGGACTTAGGACAAAAGTATGGTATTTACTTTCTGCTTTGGGGATCAAACTGTATGTGCCTGAGGAAAGGATTTGTCTTATAATTTTCATTTTAAAAGGGCAAAGGAAGGTATGTCATTGTCACAGTGTTAAACGTGCTATTTAAAAAGCTAGCCCCAGAACTATAGCTAAAAACAGAAAGCATTTTGAATATTTCTAATCAGTCAATCAATCCTATCTGAACATACTGCTTTCTGAAATTGGGACCCATCAAAAAGAAATAATACATTTCAGAGATAAAAATGACATATAAAATTTTGTTTCAAACTATAATAGGTGCAAAAAACGTTATTTTATGTTACTAAAAATCAATCCTTGATGCTAGGGTTGTTTCCTAGTAGACAGAAACAAAATATATGGCAGTCAATAAAAGGAACAAGAAATTTTGATTTTAAAAGAACAGAGGCATAAAATAAAAAAAATTAATGGTCTAGGCATCTATTATTCTTAAGGCCAAAGTCCATAACCACAGCAGCCCAGGACTGGAGTTTTACAGGGCATGCACATTGGACACAATGATCTCCCAAGGCGCGCTGGGGAGTGTTCACGTCCTTTTGGCTGATGGTGATTAGGAAAGAACCAGTGTGTCACATACTGCAGGCTAGCAACTGTCGAGTTTTTATGGCCATCAGTGCAGATGAGAAGTTTGTACAAAAGGGTCTATTCAGTCTCTGTTTCAGAATTTCAAACAAACACAAGCACCAAACCTAGGGCAACTATTTCTCTGTACTACAAAAGTGTCAGGCTGCCATTTCCCACAAAGCTTTACTTGGTTTTGGTGGCAAAAAGTCAGCTTTGTTACTCCCATGAAGAGCAGAATGGGTAATGTGGACTAGCCCTCCCCCTTATGCCTGTAAATTTGGGAGGGTGAGAAAAGTGGGATACAACATAGCCTTTTCCTACCCAGAAAGTGGAGGAAAAGTTCCGGCTCCTTCCTTGAAGACTCAGAAGAGGAAAAACATGATTAAGGGTGGAAGGAGCACGGACAGGTTTCTTCTCATGGTGACGTAACGTGAAGGCATAGGGGGAAACTCACACATTTGGTGAAAAGAGCCCAGAATGTGCTCTGCAACTTTCAATTTGGCACATGGTGGAAGAGAGCATGTGAAAAAAGTGAAGGGGTTGCCAAGATCAGACACTGAAAAAAACCCCAAAGCCAGAACCTCAGAAATCAGAGCCACAATGTGCACTGGTATCACACTAATTTTGTGATCCCAGCACACTGCAGCAGCTCTCAGTGCACCAAAGCCAACATGCAGGACCACCAGTCCTGTGTCACCCCAGGGCCATGGTGGTGCCGCAGGGGCACAATGGTGCTGGATGGGATTTCCTGGGAGCCACTGAAATTTTCTTTCCGAGCAGCTGTGACAAATCAGGCTGGCAGTGCAGTGACTGGTGGGGAAAGTTATGCAAATGTATGAGTGGGTTACTGCTCCACTGGGGAGAAAGTCCTATTTCAGACCTGCTAGAGTGACAGCTATAGCAGAATACTGTCAGGTGGACAATAAATAATATTGACAATACCTTCAACCTTACTTCGTACGTTTACAGGAATCCTACAGAGAACATTTCTGTAATTCTCCCGAAAGTCTGCTTTTGTCTTTTTGTCCTTACTTTTTGTCAAGTTCTGATTGCAGGTTTAAAAGAAATCCAGCCATCCTATTCTGAACCCATAAATCACTCCCTAGGAGCACTCAGGAGTGCCCAAAAGAGCTTTCTCCCCAAACCAGAGGTTCATCTCACTACATCTTCACAAGCCAAGGCTTACTCCATGTGGGACTTCTGCAGGGCAGGCTCCTCTCCTGCCCAGCTCCTCTCCCCAGAGCAGAACGTACATCCTGCACTGCCCCCTTCATCCACAAAGCTCCCCAGCAGAGAAAGCCTAAGCACCTAGGTGCCTAAGCACCCTGCACTGCAGCACGGCCTCTGGTTCATGCACAACTCACAGCCTCAGCACCACAAGCTTTTTGACAAAATCCAAAAAGTACAGATCCCATTCTTTCAACAAAAAACAAATAATAGGCTCTTAAATCTTTATTTAGCTCCTTATTTACTACCCACATACTACTAGCTTTATAATTTTTCTCTAAACTAAGGTTTATGGTTGCTTTCATATATCACTGCTTTGAGGTAAAAGGCTGTAACACTGTCATAAACACTTGTTTCTTGACAGTCATGTTCTGAATACATGTATACTCTTTTGCTGCTTTATCTTTTCCTTACCACTCCTCACAACAACAGGTTTCCTTTGGGGAAGGTAGAGGTAGCACAAGTAGCTACTGGAATCAGCTTAACAGTAGAGTTTATGAAGGCCATAGATAGGAATGGATTTTTTGTTATTTTTGGGGTGGGGTTTTGGTTTGCCCTGAGCTTGTTGCAGGCACAGAACACACACAGCTGTGTGGCAGCAGAGGAAGCAGGGTAGGTGAGTTAGGCAGGCTGTTGTACACACAGGCAGATTACGATGGGGTGTGTGTACTACAGTCTGTTTCTCATACATGTAAAGTGTTTGCAGTTTAAACTGGAAAGACTAAACCTGCAGAACTGCTGACACCATTTCTCTTAGAAGCTGTTTACTCTGCCAGGGGTTTTGCCCAGACGAAACCAATAGCAGACGCCCCCCGGAGCAGCCAATGAAACAGTGTAATAAATAACCTATACAAGATTGCAATTACAAATATTTTTGTACATAATATAGTCTGGATAATGTTTTGCTTGGATGACCTAGGCCCATACATCCCAAATTGATCTAGAAAGCAAGTGTGCATCCAGGGAATTATTTTCTTTCAAATAATGCCAGAGCCTAAGTTAATACTGCATAGAAGCACGGTCACTTACATGCTCATGTGTGGGACAGCCCTTTCAGCACAGCCTTATTCTCACCAGTTGATGGAGGAATGAAAAAGAAAAAAATTGCAGGATACAACATGGCTGAACCTGTAAGGATATTTCTCTCCAGTCTCTCAGTGGCATGTGCAAGAAAGGCATGCTGCCTTGTGCTGGGAACATATTCTGCCACATGCACACACACAAACATTATGATGGTGTGAAATTGCACTGGCATTACATTTTCCCAGGATTTTACGGCTGAACAGAAATGCTGCTTGGCGACCAGCCTTAAAGTGGAGCAAGGATGGCACCCAGTGGCCAAACAGACTCATCTCAGAAAAACGTCTCCCATTCTTCACTTCGGAGAGTTTTACTTATAAAAAGGTTCTAGCTCTAATATCAACTTATTGGAAACGTCAAAAGCTTTTAAAGGACACTGCCTTCTTCCTTTGGGGAACATTTATCGCTGTAAAATATTTTTTTAAAAAGCCTGTAGAAATTTTGCCATTAATAATTCAAAATCAACACAAGCAAGCATTTATGACAAACAACTGCTTGCAGCTGGAACACTGCATAGAGGCAGAAATAAACAACGAAAAATATTTTTTCCATTTGTAGGGTATATGCTAAGAAAAACAATAATTCCTGTTTTAAAATTCAGTACAACTAAGTTTTTAATTTTAAAATTAACATTGATAATATTAATTATTTAATTTAAAAATTAATATTGATAATATCAATGCCAAATAAAAAGTTTCTATCTATATAAATTTTGGTGCAAAGCACCTCTATTTTTCAACCACAAAATTCCTACTTACAATTCTCAGCCTACTGGGACTACACAAGAAATTAAGCACAGATAAATAAGGAATAATTTAAAATGTGAAGTATTATGCCATTTTTATAGATTTCTTTGAAAATTTCTTTCCTCCATGAGATAAAATAAACACTAAAATGGTCTTTCTGGAGCAGTTGGGAATGCAGGTCTCAGAAGAGTGACCTGTGACACACAGGGCCAGCCCAAGGGATCTCTCATCAGCTGTGTGGGGAATAATTTGCTCCTTGTTGGTGGCAAAAGAACCATGGTAAAGTCACACTGAAGAACTCCTAAATTACCATCTTTCACTGAAGTACCTCAGAGTTTTAAATTATGCTGGCCCACTTCCAGTACATGAGTCTGCTAGATAAATTTTTCTTCCTGTTTGAAAATTTTTCCTAATACAAATTCCTAAGTCTGTCACTGACTGAAGTACACTACTTTATTATTTGACAAGTGTTAATATTTTTTCCTTTTTTAATCATCCATCAGATACCCCTGTGGCTTGCATGGCAGTTTAAATGCATTCCATGCCTTATCATTTTTGCATGGTTGCTGGCAAAATAGTGTAGCAATGCTGAATTCTGTTTATTCCTTGATGTTTTCCATCTGACAAGGGATTCTTATGGAGCATGATGACCGATCAGATTGAAGGACAGACAACAGGTCTGTTGGGTACTAAATCATCTTCACTTGGGAGCAATGTTGTGTTCCAACAATTGCTTTTTCGAACTTGTTTTTCCTAAGCATTATCAAGACCTGGACCAGTTAGGGGTTTGTGTATGGAAACAGATGCAAGAAACACAAGATTTCCCACGTGAATAACAAAAATCCAGTATCTGAGAGCAGCACAGTAGCAACATGCGTTTTTTAGTATGGACAACTTAATAATCCAAGTGTTTTATTACTTCTCTGCTGAAAATGTCTGTTGTTTAAGTATCACTGTATTACTGTGCATAATTACTAAGAAACTGAAAAACAGCCACTATTAAAGGCAGTAAGTCAGTAATATTTTTCAACTACTTGGAATGTTTTTATTTTAGTACTGTAAATATTAGAGTGTAGCAGAAATAATTAGGGTTATCTAGATCAATTGAAATCTACTTTAGCTTTAGAGAAGAAGGCTTTTTAAAGCAACTAGTACAAAGACTGTTTTGATCATGCACGTACTTTAATTTTCTGTTATTTTAATTTATTAAAGTTTATTATTTTTAAGGTATTTAATGAGGAGATTTAAGCTTTTATCTAACTATGAAGTAGCTGATCTTGGAAAGAGTAATTTATTTTTTAATATTTCTAGTTACTGTGTGTTTGCAGTTAGAATATAAATGGTGATTTTTCACTTCTTTTTTAAATCATAGCCTTTAAGATCCCTTCTTTTTAACCTACAGCACAAATATATCCAAAGATTATTCTGCATAGCATAAACATGCTGGAATAAATATACTTTGCTTTTGCATATTAAAAAAATTCCACAGAAGTTCCTTATTGACTTCTGCAATGTTCTTGCCCTGAAGCAATCCAGACCAGAATCTATTCCTTGCTGAAAGAAGCCTATCTCTTTTAAAAATTCATTTAATGACTTGTGCTAAACTCATAAATTAACAGAAAAAGTCGTCTGGGCATGGGTATATGATTAAATTGTGGGCTTTATCTAGCTTCCAGGCCCCAGGCTTCTTTCTTAACTTGGCCTTAACTCTCCTAAATCATATACAGCTTTTCTTCAAGATAAAGATTTATTTTAAAAGAGGATTTACTTATCCCCTACACTAGAAAACAAACTAGTTTTATGCAGGCTTATCATATAAATGCAATACAGTTGCATCACACAAATTTGTTGCAGTCCTAAAGTAGAATTGTCGAAACTTTCACAGATGTTTTAATATTTCTGTGCCCTCTTTGCAAATGGGAAAGCAAACCATGAAGTAGTGCCCTGCCCTGCTCAGATGATTTGGCAACACAGGGACAAGGAACTTGCCCAGTTAAACTGCAAATCTTCAGAGGGTGGATCTGTCCTCACAACCACTGCAGCCTCCCTTGGACCCCTCCAGAGCCAACAGGCAGGGCTGGCTGCACCCAAGAGGGCAGCACAGTGCTGGAGCCTCACCAGGCTAAAGCATTCCTTGTGAGCCTTCCCTCCACAACATCCTAGAAAATTCATATTCCATTTGCCCTGGAGGAAAGGTAGTATTTTCCTGTAGGAGCTCTATGTTTTCACCTGAAATAATAAATATGGCCATTTTAGAAATTTTACAAGAGGAGTCCCCTCTGTGATATTTTGCAGCAGTGTAATCTCGATTCCCTATGAAGTCAATAAACTCAAATGCTGAAATTTTAATAAAACTGAATGTTTAAGTTTCTGAAACCAAATTCAGAATTCCCACTAGCTTTTTCAATTACTATTCCTTGAATTAGGGTAGGCACAGTAGTATGGCACCAGTCTAGCAGGACAGCTCCAGCAGTAACTCCTGAAAGGTGCCTCTCATGTCTGTGACATGCGGAATTCATCCAACAATCTTTATTTCTCATAAAACACTTCCTGAAAGAAAATAAGCAAAAACCCTCAGGTAATATTATTTGAACTGAAAAAACATACCCCCCTGGTGTGCTCCTTTCTGCTTTGGTGAGCTGCACATTGGAGTTCCCTGACCCAGAGAAGATCAGTCTCAATTTGTCTTTTCCTTCTGCCAATTCCTCGTTTTAACACATTTAACTCTATCTACACTGATAGGCCATGTAGTTTAACTACAAGTTTGCTGAAGAGAGATTTTGAATTAGATTATAATCTCCACCCTAATTTCATTTCTCTAAATCCAGACATTTTATGAGAAAACACCATGAACAATCTTTCCCTACTCCACTTCTCCAAGCCATTCCCTGTTCACTGAAATTGGAAAAAAATGGAACTACAGAGCACTTGTCTGAAGTCAGATGACAGCCTCACCTTTCAGAATCTAGTATAAACACTCAGTATTTTATTTTATCATTGTTTATAATTTTCAGTGTAACACATTGCAAATGTGTTCTTGACTTCTTGTTTCCATGACAACTGAAGACATGGGCACATGTCAAAGCGTACTAAATAATGTAATACAAAGAAGACCTTGGTTTGATGAACTATGAAACTCTTAACACAGTGCTTTAGTTCTTGTCTTACGTGGGCAGTGGATGTTGAAAAGCAGAGAAATTAACTGTGTTTTACATCTTGCGATCATGTACCTTTCTCAAAAGGGGAAAAGGGAACACAATTCAATATTAACACTTAAGCCCTGGTTACTCTCAAATTTTTTCTTTATTTTTTTTCCTATTGTTGCTATTCTCAGTGGAACCTGAGCAGCTGGAATAGCACTATGGAAAAGCTCAGTGCCAGCCAAAGAGAAGTGAGTGTGAGCAGCCTTGGAGGCCAATCTGGCAAATCCTGCAGCGTGTGAAGAGCTTCGTGTTTCCCCACACATGAAGGGGAACACAGGGTACCAAACTGATTGACACAGCAGTGCCATAAAAAGCAACAATGCATAACCCCCTGAATTCTCTGGCAATGTTTCATACATGCTCCAAAACCAAGACCAGATTGCCTTTCTGAAGTTTAGTTACTGAGGAAGACTATGAAGTAATTATTTTAAACTACTAAAATTATTTAATTACAAGCGTATAAAAAAGTAGTAAAAGTAGTTCTAAAGTGAAAGATGACATCACAGCAGAGAATAACATAGCCAAGGAATGCTTTCTCTATTGTTTCAAATATTGAAGATAAAACCAGTACAAAAATTTCATTTGTTCTCATTGTGCTGCCCATCGTTATACATTTAAGGGTGCATAAGGCATGAATAACAAATGTTAAATCATACATAACTCACTCCAAGTATCAAAATCACATAGATCCATCATCTTTTGTGGATTCAACCATTGTCATATACAGTAGCAGTCTTAAAAGTAGTTTCTTTTTTTTTTGGTTAAAACTTTTTTCATCATTCTGTAGTTAAAGGAGTGTTTTTAAGAAAGACACAAAAGCCTCCCTACGTGAAGGTAGATCTTAAATAGCCACACATCAAGAAGGCTACAAAACTGAGAAATGCAGAAATTGTTATTGTTATTCATGCTACATTTTGAACTGAAGATTCTGTAAAGCAGGTGATACATTATTTTCCATTGTGCATCTCTCCTGTGTGCTGTTTGACCTAAAAAAGGGAATCTCTCCCAGGGCTATAAATAATGCATCATAGTCATTAAATATTGATCTGGCTTATGCCATTGACAGCTGCGCAATTAGGCTTGCTTCTTAAAAATAGCTTCTTGTACATTTCCCATAATAGGACAGCGTTTACATATTCTCTTTGGAAACTACATTGGTGAAATTTAAAGGAGGTGTGTGTTTGTGGGGCTGCTTGCTAAGTCATGGGACTTGTTCATCACTGTCTCATAAATCAGTAACTCTTGCTATAAATATCCTGTCCTGAACACAATTCTCCGTTCTTTACTCATGTATCTATATTTGTCTAACACATAACTATATTTAGGCTTGCAGAACCTGAATTTCAGTAAGAAAAAACCTGGCACAGGCTTGCTATAGGCTGCTACAGAATAGCTTCAATCTCAGATTAATCAGATCTCAAGTGCCTTGTCTGTTCCAATGACACAAATGTTTATAGCACTAGCACTAGTACACAGCAGAAATGACAGAATAGTCTTTTAAGTCTAAAATACAAGGGAGAAGTAAGTTGCCACAGTTTTTAAAATCACAGCTATTTCTAACTTCTTCTAAGTTCTTATGCATTAATTAATAAAATTGATATTGATGTGGATATGATTCAATGGTGCATTGCTTTAGCTTATCCTGCCAAAATTCAGTTTGAATTTAGCATAGTTATGTAGATGCAAGAGAGGAGAAGCATTGTGATAAACCAGGCTGAAGACTTCAGACATTCTCAGAAAAAAATTGCACTCTAGGTGATGTTTCTTTTGTTTTGCTTGCAAATGCCCATGAAAAGTAAAGTTTAGTTTTTCTTCCTGTACCTGGAAGAATGGTATCAGAAACCACAGTAATGTGGCACATATCAGAAAACCTAAAAAAATATTATGCAGTTTGTGTGAATTTAGCAGTATATTTAATTTATATCTTTTTTGAAGCTATAATAATCTAAACCTGAAAATTAAAAAAAATCTAAAAATATTTAGTATCCAATTGTATGGCATGGTCTATTTTCATACACTCATGTTTTATTGTTGCATACTGTGAACTTCCTCTGTATTTTTCCAGCTCCACCAGCAATAGTGCTTTGCACTTTTTCCCAGACAAACATCTGGAGAAAGGCTTAATATCTTAAGGGTTTCTTATTAAGGTGGGGTTTTCTTCACTAATTCTTAGATGGGATTACAAAAAACAGAAATAAATGTTATTTATTTTACAGAACTTGGTCACAGTGATTATGTTTAATTATTAAAAAGATGGCTATATTTGTGAATTTGTGTGTTTGTGAATTCATCCACTGACAGTAAGAAATTAATGATGAAATTTCAGGTAAAAAAAATCAACTTTAGCTACTCTTGCTGGGCTTTTTATAATGCAATGAAATAATTCACTAGTAAAAGCCAGAGGAAAAATAAACTTTAAGTACACTTGTAATTTTTCACTTTTTATCAGAATATTCTCAAGATCCTGTGCAAATAAAAATTAATGGAAAAACATTTTATGAAAACTATAAAAAGTGAGATTAAAAAGAGGGAAAGAAAATCTTGTACTACAAGAGTATGTAATTATTTCCAAGATCCTGGGATCCAGTTACAGTATGTTTGGGATAATGTTGAGAAGTTGTCAAATCCAGGGTATTGTCACTGCAAAGTCATTAATTACTGCTGGGTGTCAGTCAGGAGCCAATAGTGATCTCCTGGCATCACTCTCATTTTGATGTTTCTGTGGTGTGTGTGCCTCTGCTCTGACTGCACCAGGACATTGGGTAAATCAGAACAGACATTTGCTCTGACACCTGCCAATAAATCACCACAGAGAGAGGGGACACATTTAGCCCCAAACACCCCCAGAGGGAAGGATAGTTTATTAGCCAGTCAAGTCTAGAAGATGATCCTAATATAACAAAGGGCTTAAACAAAATATAACAATATAACAAACAGGGAAAAGAGCAGTGATTTCAGGGTAGGATGCCTTGGGAGACCGCAGCAGGGAGGCCAGCTGTGAGCAGGGAGATGGGAGCAATTTCATCCCCCGGATGGATGGGCCTCTCTGGGATGAGCTCCGTGTCACAGGCCCACAAGACATGCTGGTTGTCTCTGGGTTTTTGTTCTTTTGTTTTGCTTACATCCAGTGGTGCAAAAGCATTAACAAAAACTACTTCAGAGACATTTTGTCAGGAATTAAGTGAGACAACTGGATATAGACATAGAGAAGTGACAATGTTACTTGAAGAACAGCCTAACTTACTTTAGGCATAGCTTGGTTATGTTCCTTATTTTCTCACCTATGTTCTTTATATGACACGTCTTTTGGAGTTATATCTTTTGGAATTATTACTGAATAAGTGCTTTTCATTTCCTTTTACATTATTATTAGCCATTAAATGGATAGTTGCATGCCTTCAAGGTAAATGGATAATGAAAAGAGATGTCTTTGTCATGAAGTCACCTGGGAAAACAAGTAGAATAGCTTCTTATCACATGAGCATCTGTGTCCAAAGAGTAACATAGCAGGCTGTTATTTCAACTACAGAGGCTATGAAGGAGAGTTATCTTTCAATGGCTGGCAGAAATCAAGTATGGCCCTCTTGTACATACAAAGATACTGATGGAATCCTGAGAGTCATAGAAACTATATTACAGATGTGTAGTCTAAGGTAAATTGAAATATAAAAGCAAAACAGAAAATTGATGGTCCTTTACCCCTTTCTTTCCTCTTTCTCAAAAGTGTTCAGTTCTTTTTGCCGAACACTAAATACAATTACTGCACACACAAAAGTACTTCCTGTAGTGTTGCATGATCTTCAAGCATGCTGAATCCAGAAATACTTCAGTAATCTCATCTTAAGCATACACAAGTGTGGGTAATTGTACCAGTAATTACAGTGGAGGGAGAGTATTACACCCTTATCACCAGGTATCAATACAGATACCAGGCACAGCCATCATCTGGGCAATAATCTACAAACTCATTAACTAGCAAAAGCTGCCCTTCCTCAGCCCAGATCACTCAGCAGGATCAGCTCTATGCCAGCCATGTGTGGTGCAGAAAGCAGGTTGCAGCCTGACAGCCAAGTGTCAAAATAAGCACCCAACAGCTAGCTATTCTTCAGCTAGACAGATGCCAGAGCTCCAGAGCAGGGAGTGCCAGCAATGTGCAATGGGTCACAGCAGTCCAGATCTCCTTCCCAGACCTCACTACAGTCTCTGATGCACTGTGTGTCCAGGAGACCAACAGTGATACCCACCATGGGAGTCTCCCATGGGAGCTTTGAGGAGCCCTCTACCAGCATTGCCTCCTCTTAGCCAAGGGAAGCATCACCAAATTTCCCAAGTGCCTCCTCAAGCAGGAAAAGAGAAATAGTCTATCACAAAAGCAGCACTGGAGTGCTGGCAGTGATGAAAGATCAAGGGCACTGCTCCCCCTACTTTCTAGCCCAAGGCAAGGCAGGATTCAGTGAGAACATGTAATTATTGGTCCCTACCAATGCTATACTCAGAACACATCACTTTCACATTCTGCCAAGGGTGCTTACAAGAGTTTGAAGATCCCTCACCTTCCTGTCCAGCCTTCTGAGCCTATGCATAATCTGGATAGTGAATGCTCCACTTTTTTAGCAAACACAGGGCAGCTTCCAAGCTGTAAGCATGTAAAGTCTCAAGTTCCTTTCTTTTTCTGTAGTCTCCCTCTCATCTCCTACGTGGTATGACTTCCCTGTGATGGTTTCTGCTTAGGAGGCCACCAAACCCACAATGACATGCAGTTCCAGTAGCTGGTGCTGGGACAATGGGACTTCGCTGCTGTGCACTGCAGCTCTTTGTCCTCTTTATCCCTTATCCACCTTCCCTGCTTAACAGCCTTACATGTAATATATACACTGTAAATAATTTTTAATTAAGATTTTCTGCTTATGATGTAAAACTTCTCTCAGATAGTGAAGACAAATATGAATTTACAGTTATAGTTTCAGAAATTAGTATATCAAAAACTTAAATCTTACCTTGAATTTATCAACTTCTGCCTTCGAACATGTTGCATGATAAGACAACACCTGCCCCAGAACAAAAGAGAAAAACCATTTTTGTACACTTGTTAAGTAGCAATATCAGGGCTCTGTACTGCAGTCTAATCAGTTATGTTTAAAGCAAATTTTATTAGCATTTGTGTGATAATTCTGTTCTGATTGACAGCATGTAATAGCTAATTACAGGTTATCAGGCATACATTTGGCAGTTATACTGCAGGGAATTTTATAGGGAATAATGAACAGTAAGTAATTTAATATTATAAGGATTCCTACATTGTTCTCCTGAAGTTCTGCATCAAAAGAGAAAGAATTTAATGTAAAAATAACAGTAGATTTATGGACTTTTAATAATGCCTTTTCCTGTACTGAAAAGCTTTAATGCCTATACTAGTGGCACATCGCTGCATCCAAATATCAGCACCTCTGTGGTGTGTCTGACATTCTCTTCAATACCATTCTGCAGAGAGCAGCATCAAATAAAATGTACAAAGTACTGCACACCTGCTCTTGTGAGGGAGCTCCCAGAGCCAGAGCACTCCCAGCAAGGACAGGTTCTTCCCCACATGCAACACCTGACCTGCTGATGTGCTACAGCTTTGATACAGGCTTCTCACTTGGAAATAATTTTCATCTATGAATGTCTGTGTTATTCATACAAACACCTAAACTGTGTCGCATGGCGTGTTGATTTGCAACACCTTGTGGCACTAAGTCCCAAGACATTTTTACTCTTCTCAGTTTTAGGGATGCCACCTTTTACAGTAACAGGAATTCATTCCTGCACTATAAAATAATAAATAAAAACCATAAACTCATTTGTTCTGTACATCATGTCCTTTCTCAAATAGTATCTATTTTTCTGTCCAACCATTCTGCAACTTCTCTTAGAAACTGGTAAGATTAGTCAAATTATATCTTATGCTATGACAGATTACACTTAACAACCAAATTCTCCTTGATCTGTATTCATTATATCTCTTTAGGTTTTAACAGTCTTCCTAAGTATTTATTATTCTAATCTTTAAATAAATTTGCAAATTTAGTGTCCATAGTATAAAAAAAAGGATTTAGCCTGGCTTTGAATCATGGCAAACTTTCCTGATAATTTATGTTTTGCTCTTCTGTTTATTAGTCACTCTTATCAGAATATTGTATGAAAACCTGTATCAGCATATATGGAATCATAATAAGAATCTTATTATGATATATAACAAGTTCATTTATTTTACATCTGATATCAATGTAATTTTCAAGTGCCTTTGATTGCCATTTTAGCTAAACACATAAATACTAACGAAGTATTCTATTAGTGAAAATCCACAGTCCTTCATCTCATACCATTCTAGTGTTCAGTACTTTTCTCCTGCATCTTCCATCACTTTATGTAAATATAATCAAGAGCTGTTGCCCATTTATAGAAAGAATTACTCTTAATTGAAGATTAATGGCTATTTATCAAATCTATACTCTACATATAAGCTATATGGTTATTAGTCCTTTTTTAGATCAAAGAAAGAAGCTGTATTTTAAACTAAAAATATTTAGTTTTCTTTTATTTCAGTAGCAAATAAACTTCTATGTGAAGTTTCATCCTTATATATCTGTGTGTGACATCTATTTCTGCTTGCTTTTCTTGCCAGGAGGAGCACTCATTCTTAGGTGTCATATTCCACAAATATCTGGGACATATGAAGACTTATCCATGACAATGACATGTAAAGTATAAGGATTCTTGAAGGAGGCATGAAAAGGTAAGTTTTTAACTTTTCCTCCTACATGGGTAGATATATACAAATAATAAAGAAAGCCGCTTGTGCTTAGGATTACTAACACCAACAGCCTTACTGACTTTGGAAAGCTTTAACAGGCCTGTGTGCAGCACAGGATGCAACCCCACTATGCAGAGAATTATCTCAAACCCCAAAGCAAAGAAAAAAAAAAGCGTCTTTACAGGAATTCAGTTGGGTTTGATTTTTCTTTTAATAGAAAGAATTTCATATCTCATTGAGGTCAATGTTATTTTTGTGGTTCATATTGTAATGGTGAGTACTGGAGAAACTCAAAGGAATTACACGGGTAAAAGGTGCACATATCAGACATAACTAGATTATTTTCTTCTCTTGTCACATGTGAAATATAAAACAATACCAATATCTTAGTGATGTTACCCTTTCCTCAGAGCAATGTTTTAAGATTAATCAGTCTTGCATAATGCTTTTTTCGAGAGATCTGAAATTTCATTCAAACTGCTCTTAATTATTGTTATAGTAGGAATAATGTAAATTTCTTAAGCTATCCTCAAAACTCCTGGCTTTTTTCTCACCAAGATTATTTTTAATGTGATAATGTTTAAAATCTCCAGATATATAATAGACCACTGTGCTACATTGTTGAATTTTGTTAGAGAAGCTTAAATAATCATAGTTTTTAAAAATATAGTGGGCTTCTTTACATGTGAGAGTTAGGAGCAAGAAAAGGTTTCACAAAGATGTACACATACATCAAGAGCCACAGATTGTTTTGCCCAGGATTTCTTCACTTGGTCATACATAATTGTGTTGTTGATACCCAGGCCGCAAAAAATAACAAAAGCCTAAAATTTAAAAAGAGAGAAAAGAGAGTCAATTATGAATCAGTTATAATACAAGCACAAAGATGAACACTGGCTTAATCATTAAAAGAAATTACATTGAAATATTAGGAATAATCATGTTTAAACAGGTTATTTTAAGAATGCAGGTGAGTCACTGGCCTCCAGATGAGAGATTAGATGCCAGAAACTTGTTTTAATTAGGATGCCACCTTCTAAGGGAGGATTTCTGAGAATTAATGTCAAACTGCGAATATAGACAAGATATTCTCTCCCCATCCCTGGAGTGGACTGAAGCAGATTACTGAGAAATACCAAATGCCACTGAAATGTATGTTAATGCTGAACTGAATGTCTCTTACTTCAAACAGTCGCTGGTCAGCGTCGTCAAAGGATTTCCCATCAAGCCTGTTCAACACTTGAGCTACCCCTTTAGAAAGAGTTAATATGAGTTATAATCTTCATTCATTAATGCACAATGCAGAATGTTTTATTCATTGGTAAAATGTAAACCACATATTTCAAACTGAAAAGCAAAATGCAAATATTTATTCTGAAAATAATTAGACACAGATGTGCAATAATTTGATTGTTTTGATACTTGTACTTTCAGCTGTTATGCTTTACTCTCTAAGTATAATACTGCAAATCTAAAAGTTACTCACAGTGCTTTTCACAAAAGGTTAAAGATCTATTTGAGAAAGATCTTGATCACTTTGCTTCACTTTGCTAACAGCAATCACATAAGTTGTCCTAAAAAATTTGGAGTTACAAATACAATTTACTAAATCAGTACTTTCATCCCTAAAATCTTACTTAGTTTAGCATCACCTGGGTATATAAACCCTTTTATACTCATGACTGGTTCATTAATTTACTCAGCCAATGAAAAAATGCATTTTCCAAACTAATGCTGATTTCTACAACAAACATTTCTATTTCATTTAGGTACAATAAGCCCTTAGAAAAATACTGTAAGAGTAATCCACTGACAAGAGTTCAAATTATTTCTCATTCTTGAAGATAAGGCACAGTTCACAACAAAAAACATGATGTGTTTTTAAAGGCACAACTCCCACGTCACCTCTGCTAAAGATGCTCAAAGAGCCTGCATGACACCAAGTGCCTTCAGCAATGCACTTCTGATCTCAGCTCTCCCTGGCAGCCACAAGGCACAGGCATCTACTCTTGCCCTGCCAGTATAAATTGTGATTGCTTTGACGTCAGTTCTGAGGAGCATTAGCAGAGGAATCTGGCACTGTTATTTACAAGCAGTCCTTTTTGTGCCAAAAGCAGGTAATAACACAGGGCCAACTGCTGGTGTAGCATAGCTGCAAAGAATCCTATCAAAGATCCTCTGAAACTCTGTCACATCCTGATCCAGCAACCACCACTGCAACAGGCAACTCCGACCACTGCCAAGCCCCTCCAGCAAATCTTCCCTGACTGCGCCCAGAGTTTATCATTAGAGGGAAATGAACACTTAGCTTTACTGCAGACAGTTGCCCATGTACTAAAGAAGGAGACCCAAGGAAATCAATGCATATAAAACATTTTTCACTAATATGGTTAGAATTACTGTTTTCATCTTATTAAAGTTGAGTACAATATATAACTTAATAACAACACGGCTGGAAAGCTGAAAAAGTCCATAAAGTATCCAAGTCAAAACATCCCTTCTTGGATACTTAGCATGCATCCTAGGTACTGTAACTTAACAATCTTCAGCTGGGAAAAAGAAGGTAAAGGAACACAGAATTAAAAAGATAAAACTAAATTTACATTAGCACAAAAATTATGCAGCCATGAAGGAAGTCTTACCAATTATTTGGTGGGTGCTGTTCCATATTGGAACACAAAGAACAGATCTTATGTGAAAGCCAGAAATTTGGTCAGCCTAAAATGTAGAAATGAGAGCTTCCATTAGTGGTGCTGTTTTCATTTTTTAAAATCATAGTAATAGAAATGTCAAGGAGTAAGTTTACATTATAAATGTCATTTCATATGAATCAGCTCTCAGAAAAAAAAAAATCTGCTGAAACTTCATCTGCAGTAACCAAAAGTCAAAAGGATTATTTTAAAAATTGCCAAAGAATATAAAAACATTAGCATCTTTGGCACATTAAGCTTGCACTATTTGACTGATTTGGCACTAAAGACAAACTATAATTGAGGCAATATCCAGACAAATTTTGGATTACTTACACTGGTGGATTAGTAGAGATAACTTTCACTGAACAAGTTTGCCTTAGAAGTACCCTTCCCAGCTGTCAAACTGAAATTGGACTTAGCAAGGCAGCTGTAGAAGGAGGCTTACAGGAAATACACATTTTCAGAAGAAAGGTGAGAGTATGTAGGGAATTGTGCAGAAGTGCAAGTTAGTAAAAAATGTAAGGATGGAGCCAAACCCTAGATTTGAGATAAATGGTCCTTTTGTTCCAATGACAATTTACTGCCTCATTTATTGTTTTCTAGCTAATACAGTATACAACTTCACAATTTATTTCAAATTTCACTGATTCTCTTTTTTCTACAATTAGTAACATTATTCTTTAGTGTCACTGCATTGAAATGTGAACAGAAAACAGTTTTTCAAAAGAGATCAGAGAGCAGAATGGGTCCACTCAGAGAAGATCAGGAGATGGTCTCTTACTAAAACTGCCACTGCTACAGGCAGTGTTTAATAGAAGAGAACTAAAAGACCAGCATTAATTCATATATGGGAAGCAGGATGGGATCACTGTGATGTCCTAGCTAGCAAAAGATATAACTCAGGTTTTAATTAGATTACTGCCTATTTGTACATACTCAGAACTCATCACTGAAACTGGTGTGGAGTGCCACCTAAAATCCATGGGAATGGGGCAATAGTTGATTAAAATGTATGTCTTGAAATGAACTGCAAAATACTTTTGCATTAAATTCTTGATGAATGAGTTGAAAATTGAGCATCAACATTTGCAGATGAGAAGTAGTGTTCTGAGAAAAAAATAAGAGATGATTTTCAACTGAAGCAGAGAACAGAGAATTTCTGTTCATAACTACAAATACATGTTTGATTCTATCTAAGTAATAAGGGATACTATGTTCCTCTTAATACTCTTGTCTATAGAAATAATTGAGTAGAAAGACTGAATTTAAGAATTAAATTTTCATAGGAACCCATCAAAAGAAAATTATTATTGCCCTTTGTATCATTTTCTTTATATATATTGGGTAGCGCCTCCAACTTGGAAAGAACTAACTGTGAAACAAATAAGAGATAGCTGAATTATTCAGGAGATGATATAATACAAGTAAAATTGCAAACATCAAGGACTGGCATGCTTTAAGTTAGCATATCTAAACACCCCAGGCATTAATTGTACTTGCAATTCTGAACAGATTAACATCAATGCAGTTTTCTTTTATACTTCTACAGCAGGGCCCTTTTATTTTTTCTTGTTTCAAAAAATTCTGCTGGTTTGAGAGATAATCCCTTTAATGACACGTGGAATAAAATTGGAACCAAGCAAACTCTCAACATGAAACACTTCCAAGAACACTTACTGTAGCAATATATTTTAGGAGGCTTTCTGACCAAGGCTGTGATTAATGTGCTGTCCGAGTGCTGGCCAAGTCCTCCACAGTAATGCTGGATTAGAATTCAGTGAAGATTTTGTCCTTCCATACACCTCTAACATTTATTTAGATGTTAAGTATACTTACATTTTTATCTACACCTTTCTAATGGGAAATGAATACCTTAAGATACACAAACAACTTTTATTGGGAGTGAATGTATCTTGAAGAAGTACCCAATCCAGTGTGTATTTGAGCAAATTAAACTGTTGGTTGGCTAAGTTAGATCACAAACAACATTTGTCTGTCTGGATACCAGCTCTGCTCACATTCTGTCTGTGTGCAGCCCCAGTCACCCCAACAGCTAACAACGCTGGTGCTGCTAACACTGAACACCAACAAATTTTCAGCAATAAAAATCAGTTTGCATAGGTATCAAGGCAATTGGTAGGGGAATCACTTATAAACAGGAAAAAAAAAGGAATCATGGACAAGCTACTCAAAGTAATATGCTAATTCAGTGATCTGTGTTTGCATTATAAAACCATAGAAGACCAGAAGGATAACTTACTGGATAGAAAAAAATAATTCAATAAATATTCACATGTCTCACAGCCACTTGGCTATAAAACCAAAATTTTTATATTAGTTGTGATGCTCAAAAGTAATATATAATAAATTCCATTTGTAAAAATCTCCCACCTCAGCATCAAAGCGGGGGTCCTGATAGGCATCACTGATGTTCACTGGGAGACCTGTGGAGGCGACGAGTTCAGCAATGCTGTTGTTTATTAGCCAGTCTGAATAAGATGATTTTTCCACGCTGTCTTTGAAACTATCAAAATGCAGGACAAGGGAAGAAAAGTAGAGAGTCAACGTTAACTGCAAGTCCAGCATGTCTCAAATGCACATTAATAGGAACAGCATTCACAATTATTAATAGTTACCAAAAATTAACTATAGAACAATAATTTGGTATTATTGAAGTGGTACCTCAAAAATTCTCTCCTTTACATAACTCTTTCTATTGAAAACAGCATTGGTGTCTCAAGTAAATAAAATATTTGATAGATTTTACCTATGAATCACCAGTGGACTGTGTTCTAAGTTTCTGTAGAATACAGGACTGCTCATGAAAAGCAACCAGTTCTAAAAAATATTTTCAGTAGAGTAACCTAAAATATATACTTTTTAGCATTTTTAAATTAATCTAATAATCTGTGATATTTTCAATTTTTATTTTCAGTAATTTTGTTGTCAAAATGACTTTTGAAAAAATTTTGGCATCTGAAATGCCATATCTGAATGGCTGAAAAAGGGATCATTGAATAAGCCTTAAATCAATCCTGCAAGTATATTGCAGCAGGTAGATCCAAGTAGTCACACAAGACACGAAGGATTCCTTTTTTTTACCTGGTTGAGCTTCTGCCATGGTTACTGAGGGGCTCAAGAGCTATCACTAAATGAGCAAAAGACAGTAAAATGATGGCCTCAACTCACCACAGTCCACTGCAGCTTCTCAGAAAACTCAGTGTTTAGCAGACCTTAAATTCCTCACCTAATCAGCAGGAAAGTTCTCTTTAACTTATTTCAGGCAGGTTCTTGACACTGGCAATGTCTGGCTACTCATGACTGAATAATAAAAAAATGCCTGTTGTCTTAGTTTTAAAAAGAAAAACTGGTAAATTTTTAACACCTGAGAAACATTTCTTAGAAAAAAGTTACTAAGAAGCTATGGAGAATACAATAGTTTGAGGCTTTGAAGCATTCCTCATGAATGAAAGCAGGCTGAACAGTAAAATCCTTGAAAGACTCAATCAAAGTGAAAGGATTGATTTTTGTTGGCTGCATTGATTTTCTGGAGACTAATTCAACTACGTCACTCATCTAAAAGAAAACGTAATATTCTTAAAAGGCTATAAGTAAAAATAATAATGATTTACAGAAATCTAGAGGAATCCACTTTCATTTGGGATAATAATTTTGAATGACTGTAATAAATGTTATGTGTACACTTTGACAGAGACCTTTACATAAATATAATGGGTTTTAAGCTAAGTAAAAAAATCACATTTATAATTTAACATTTAATTCATAATTTAATTTGTTTCAAATACTTCGGAGGCAAAAATCTTTAAGGATAAAGATCTAATTTAGAATGCATAGTTCCCAGTCCATAACTTATCTGAATGATACTATCATGTAAGACACATACATCAGGACTGTATATAGGTGTCAAGCATTTTAAGCAGCAAATTAATTCCAGTAAAAGAAACAAGATAACATTCATAATTAAGTTTTAAAAGCAGGTTCTATTATGGTCTCTCCATTCCTAGCAAGCACTCTACACCCATACTCCAGAAGACAGGCACATCATCCCAGGGGCAGTAAAACAGTTGAGGGATTTCAGCCCTTCCTCTGTACCAGCCCAAGTGGGAAGGAGCACAGATATTTTTGCCCACACAACTCATACTCTGGCCCAGGCAGGAGACTTGTCCACTAGCACTGGTACCCAGGTTAGAGAGCTGTCATCTCAGCTACCTGCTAAAATGGAATCTCATCTGCCAAAACTGCTGCTTCTGTGCAGGAAAGGCACACTTCACAGCACATTCCATCAGGCTCATCTTCATCTAGATCATACCAGAACTGAGCCCCCAAGGATTCTGACATTTATGTAATATTTTTTCAAAGGGAGAGAAAATTTAGGGGACTTGGCAAACTTGTACTTCAAGAAGAAAATCACTGGGAAAAACAAAAGCATCAGTGTGCCAGTATGGATAATAAAGAAACTTGATTGTGGTGTGTGATGAAAACTTGGAAACTGAACAAAAAAAGGCAAGTGTGGCCTTGCAAGACATTTCTTTACAAACAACAGCAAAGAAAATAAGTATGAATATTCAATTATGATATTTAGGTATTTAACAGGTGAGCTGCCATCATGCAGATTTATGAAGGCAAAAGAAAAGCCAACTTCTAAAACTGTGTGAGAAAGTATATTGGGGCATGCATTGGGGCATGCATGAAATATTGTCTTAGGACGTTCTTTCTCATTTAGATAAAACATAATGAGAACTGTTCTCAGCCTGAAATGTCTGGATTTCAACTAAAATTTCAAAGAAATAATGTTTTTCTTAACTGCTGTAATGATGAAGAAACTCATCTTCTTTTCCCCACATGAAAAGTCTCATGACTTGACATCACTTACAGCTGCATAATGCAGAATGAAAAGGGCAAAACTCACTAGGAAAATGCTCAAATGTCAAGGGCTCGCGGCATTGTTCTGTATCCTAAATAACCTTTATTTTTTCACAATAGTGCCAATAACTCAAGCTGTGCCTGTGCTAGATCCAAATGTGACATCATATCTGCCAGTCTAACCTTGGTCTTTGTAAAAGCAACTTCACTTTCCACAGGAAAAAATAATCACAGAAAAAGTGATACATCTTTATGTTAAAATGCACAGAAATATACCTTTAGGAATCTTATGCAGGCTAGCTACCAGGTTATGTGTTTATTCATGTCTTGGAATAAAGTTAAAATATTCTTGACTTGACTGTAAGCAGAGCAGGCTACTACAAACTGCTGTGGCAACATGCTAATATAACTATGGTAACAAGAAATGAGCCAGCTTGGTTATCTTGATACCACTCTACATTGTTTTGACTAATCTGGCTACTGATCAAGTTTGAGAAAAACAGGAATAACAACCACATTCCTTGATTCATACTCCTGTCCCTGAATAAAAGAAATGTATTTTCACCCCCTAGGAAAGACCAACTGCTACTCTAGAACTCTTTGTCAAAAGCAACTTGTGATTCCCAGATGAATCAACAGATTATTTAATCATATTTAAATCTTCCTATTTTTTTATTGCTTGTTTTCCATTTGCTTCATCATTCCCATACCAGGACATGGAAAGGAGATAGCTTCTACCCATATTTCTATGTGGCGCTGGACTCTGATGTGAGCTTGCACATCTTAGAAATTTTCTAACACTACCCATTTCTAATGATGTGAAATCAATCCATGAAAAGGTTTATCACCATGACAGCCATTTGATATGGAAAATTCTCCTTCAGAATCAGTATGAATTAATCTGCATAAAACCTGTGTGATAAACACTGAGCCCTGAAAGATGGAAGAAATGTGCTCACAATAGTCCTGCATCCTCATCCCCTCATTTGGTATATAGGACATTTTATGTGAACTGCTACCAGCGGTGGAACCTTGCAGGGATTGATATAACAACCTCACATGAACAAAAATCTTTCTTTTGCTACTTAAAATTGGCCCTTTATAAGTGTTTACAGATCCTACTAAGCAAAACATATACTTCCATTTTGACTGGGCTCCCAAACAAGATTTAGTCACAGGAGCACAGTTTCTAGGAAATACATATGCTCTGCGGTTTCTAGGCTTTCCAATTTGACAACAGCAGAAATAAAATTTTACTGAAAACCTCTCAACACAATTGTACAAAACAATTTTGTAAGAGATCAACAATCTAAAATAATTTTGTAATTTTTACTTCTATATTAATCAAGCAAAACAACAATTTCATGTTATCAATGAGTTCAACCATAAAAAAATCAGTTTTCCCTTGCTTTCTTACCTGAGACACTGATAGAACATTAGTGCATGTATACACACACAAACATACATACAAAAAAAAATATAGGCACATATATTTAGTCAAGCAAGCCTCCATTTGAAGCAAGCAGGTGTCTTGTCTGAGTAAAAAACAGAGGCTCACACTCTTCAATCAAATCTACACAAAGTTCCATAAGAAAATAAAATCTTGACCAAGCAGACCTTAAAACGATGTGAAAAATGTAGTTATCCATCACCACAGAAGACATGAGCACTAACCTGTTGTCAGTATCAGCACTGCATTTTGGAGATAACAATTCGAAAGATTTTGTAAATTTCACCACCTGTCACAAAAGAAGTAACTTAAGATTGCTATTAAGATAAATAAACATCTAAAAAACCAGTAAGGTTCCTCTGCTTAAACTGTATTTTTATACAATAGTCTTAGGATAAAGGTACAAATTTGTATTCTCTCAATGGAGAATTCATGTTTAAAATACACGCTGTGCACAGTTCCCTAAAAATCAATATCAAATCAAATGATATCTTCAGATTCCCTCAGAAAACTCTTTTCCACAAGTGTATATGCTTCGCTTTAAAGGCTTTTGGGACACGTATTGTGGAGCTTTACTCAAACTTCACTTTTTTAATATAGGAAAATAAACAGAAAGGCAGCTTTGCATTACTAACTGCAACCAATCACACTTGAACATATGTGTCAGGAACACATAAGTGAAACATCTTAGGAGTGGCAAAAAGTGACAGAAGAGAGGCCTTATTTTTGGATGTGTTCCCATCTTCACTTTGTTTCTGAATCATAAAAGCTTTCTGCCCAATGTACAAATGACAGTATTTTAGACATGGTTAGACATTGGGTTACTCTAAGGAGATCTATTCTGGTATATATGTTAACCCTCCAAAACAGGAGAAAGTCAGGAAAATAACTGTTTTGCCACTTGTAAAAATTACCAAGTGGGTGGTAAGATGCTATTCTCATACTCCAAATTAACCTAAGATTTATGACCATCTAGAAAAAGTTTAAGATTTTTGTCCATATTTCAAAATTTTGTCTAGAGGAATAAGAACTCATTGCTTGTGGTTTGGGAAAAGCCCCTCCAAGCTCAAAGGCAGAAATAGTACCAAGAGCAGAAAAATGAACTGCCACCCACAACTTCCTAACACAATGGACATTTATGTGAAAAATAAAAATCATATTATACTTATAAACACAGTGACATTTCGTAAGAAAGTAGTAGAACTATATATTGTAATTCTAAAATTGGGGAGGAGGGTAGCTAGGGGAACCTAGAAAGAGAAAATTAACTAGAAACATTAAAATTCTATAGTAGAGAACATAAGTGAAATAAAAACTTTGATCTTGCTTTTAGGAAAGCTGGTATAATTTAGGGCATACTCAAATGAAAGTTCTTAATTTTTATTAACTGAAATGAAATGTGAATCATATCTTTCCTCCAAGGAAAAGAATGGGGATTTTTTTCTGCCATACAAACAAATTTACGATTCTGTCTCTGACTTGTCAAAGCCTAGCAACAAATAATTAACTGCAGAATCAGTGAATACAAAAATAATAATTGTGTAGGGAAAAAGAGATATTACAAACAATGTTTTATCCTTCAGCGACTTCTCAAATCAGTGGAAAGGAGGGTAGCTTAAATTGAATAGCCTGAAAACACTGGAGGGAGCTACCAATATAAAGGCAGCCACTTAATTTATTACTAATAACAATATTCATAAAAACTTCAAATATTTTTTAAGAAGCTCTCACACCCTATGACTATAGTTTACTGCAAAGTCCCAGTGAAAGACCCTGTCAAAACTGTCAAATACTTTCATGCAGTTTACATCCATCTGTTCAACAGAACTCTGCAAATGAAATAATTATTCATGGGTCAAGTAGACAGAATAATTGCAAAAAACCAAAAATACTTCAATTATTCTGAAAGTTGGATTTCCATTTCACCTGCTCAATGTAAAAACTTACTGCTATCACAGTATAAGCCTACTGGGATAGAGACACAACAGGGGTGTAGATAAAGTTTCAGTATATACCTAAGTTACATTTAGGAACAACACCCTGAAAAACACCTGCTGTTCTGTACTTACATATGGCATTCAACTCTACTTACTGGTGAGTCAATGTCTTCCAGAAGTAACACTGAGCACCGCTCACACTTCAGGAGAGTCTGGGCCCGATGCATAATTTTCTTGACAATTTTCTCTAAGTCAGTCTGTTCCTCAAAGAGGTCATTCACTACTTCCAGTAAAGCCTGTATACAAGGACAGAAAACTCTTGTATTGGTTGTAGAATTAATAAATACATGGAGCATTGCAAAGGAAGTGTCATATCTGGGATGGATTTTATATGAGTGATCCATCGAAATCTTCATTCAAAGAAAGGTCTTAATGACTATGGCAACAAAATTGAAATGAATTTTAATATTTTGTCAAGGAATAGCAGGTTCAATACTGCTAGAGGTATTTCTACTGAAGTTCTAGACCTGTGATGCAAGCTAACAAAAATATAATTCCCTGTCATTGTAGAAAGGATGATAAAAAAGAAGCCAACAATTATTAAAAACCCCTCAAAATTACCCTTTTGTTTCTTCAAAAAATAAAAGACCTCTCTGACAAGGGAATGACAGGGTAGCAGAGCATTATTTTCACTTCAGAGCCTCCTGTCCCAATGCATGCACAGCACCAGCAATCATGAGTGTATATTCCATGGAGACATGCTGTCAAAACCCTTCAAATATAGGGGTTTATTTTCCCTGCTTAATTTTATAAAGATATATCCACATTATTTGCACATGAACTAAATATTAAAAATTCAGAATGGCAGAGGCTTGAGATGAGTAGAATTTTATGAGAGCTTGAATCTCTGCCTAAGTAACACTTTCTCATGCACACACTTTCTTGTGAGAAAGCACAGAGATTCACACTTTCTCGTGTGTCTGTGCCACAAATGCAATTGTTTCAGCACCTCAAGATGTGGAACTGATATCAGGAAACCACAACCACTACTACAAGTGGATTTCCCTCCCACACTGTCTGCTTGCTGCCTCATTCAAAACAGGGATCTTTTGAAAATACAGTTTTTGAAATAGAACTGTCTGCTTAGCAAACACATATGCATAGCTGGAACCTGCAGGAACAAAAGACTGAAGTTTGATGTTGGTCCACTGTACACTTTGCACTTACCCTGCTTCTGTCATATTCCTTTCTTGAAGCTGCAAATAGCTGGGCATTGGATATGGCAATCCCACAGAAGGGGAGGTACATCTGCATCACCTAGTATGGAAAGAAACTTGCAGTCATTAAAAACAACTGCAATTGTTTACAGCAATTTCTTATAAAGAGACCCAAACTTAGGGGACAGATCACAGGAAGGTCTCAGCTCACTCTTCAGCAGAGTACTAAACACAAAACAAAATTATCATGGGCAAGGCAGATCAGGTGCATGGAAAGAAATCAAATGTCTAGGAAAGAACAAATACAATTAAGCTGACAGGTCCCAGAAGTCTGGGTCCTCCACAATTTCTCTGGGAATCTGTGGATTCTCAACTCTATAAAATATCTTCTGAAGACTATTTTAAATTACTGTAGACAGTACAGCTTCCTGAGAAAAATGTTCTTTATTTTTCTGGACTGCTTTTTTGTTCTGAGCTCAAGAAGCAAGTTTGAGTCACATTCCTGTTGAGTACATCTGGAGTACATAGATTTTGGAGAATACCAGCACAGTGGAACACAGCACATTGATCCTACACTATTAGTCAGAAAACTGATTGTCTTCTCAAAGAAGGTTAAAAAAAAGAGTTAAAAGAACATGCTTGAAAAACTGGGCCTTAATACATCATCATACATTAAAAAAGATTGAAAAGGAGTGACTGGGAACACAGTTTGAGGTGCCCAAGATGATTTTAGGTTGGCTGTGTGAAGTTAGTAAACTGGACCAGTCAAACAGTTGAATACCTGTGGGACTGGCACTTCACAAGGATGACAATGGATCAAAGTAGAAACCCAGCATTTTTAAGCCACACACTGGTAAGAAATCTGTAACATACTGTCACTCCTGAGTGGTTCCCAGGGTTAGGTCTGAGACTTTTAGTAAATTTTACAGCTGCTGAATAGCCTTAACATTTGCAAAGCCAGTGGGAGTTGAGGCACTCTGCTGTTTACAGAGCCAAAAGAATGCTGCAGCAGCTAACCTTTCTTCACTTTGCTCTGTCTATTGTAAGAAATCCTGTCTGTGACAAATTTTGGCATTAAGAGAGTGGCATTTGTCTTTGAAAATCTATTTAATTAGAAAAAACTGCCAACCCAGAGACATGGGCTATTGAGATTACCTGAGGAAAGAAGCCAGAAGAACAGAAGCAGCAGCAACTGCTGTTATTATACTTTATCTACCTTGAGCACTCCACTGGTTCCATACCTGCTTAGTCTGTGTTTGAGTAATGATGAGCTTTTGGAAAGGATCCTCAGATCCTCTGAATTTTGTACCTTTACACTTGGCACTCTGTCACAGTAACTGCAGACTTTAAGGATGCACAATTATACTGCTCATTTGGAAACACCCTACTTTAGTCCTCTTCCCATCACAGCTACCTATGGCTGTAAGGAAAATGACACTTTAGACTCTACAAACACTCACCTTTCTGAAGAGGCAGTAATTAAAGTAGGCAACTATCACACCAGATCTACAGGACAGAGTACACAAAATGAAAAATAAAGTACAAATGTAAAAAACTGATAAGGGGGATTAACTTTTTTAATAGTCAGAGTTTCTCTGAGAGAATTTTGCTTATTTCAGTTTAGTTTTTATTTTCAAATGAAACAAAAAACCTCCCTATCTATATTTTCTTGTAATAGTACTAAAAACCACAGCCAAGTAAGAGATCAGAGCAGAAAAAGTTAACTTCAGAAAAATCTGGCCTTTAGTGAAATTTTGAATACCTTAATGAGACTGGATATATTTTTACTTAATAGGGAAATACTAGTATTTATTGTCTCCACCTGGAATCTCTATTCCCAAAATTAATGTGGCCCTGTGACAAAGGAAAGCACAAGAGGAGCTTATGAACCTTCAGACCTCACAAAACCAGCTAGCCAAAATTTCTTTTTAGTGAAAAGAAAATAAAACCTTGCAATATTGAAAACCACTGGTCTCTGGAACCCAAACTCCAAGGCACTGGATCTATACACAGAAATTACCATCCATAAAACACTGTTTTATGACATCTTAAGAGCTTGGAAAGCCACTGACACACATCACTCTTGTCACCACTCAAACTAATTGTATAAGGCGCAGCACAATTAAGAAGGACACCAAGTTGTTTAAGAAAACCAGTAGAAGAAAATAAATAAATGTAAACAATTATGAAGAAAAAAACCAAGAAAAAAACTGTCAGGTAGAGAGGAATCACCCTGTGGTTCAATTATTCCTGTTTACCTAAAATTGACAAAACAAAAGCCTACTGTTCTTACACTTTTGTACTCTCTGAATGGTCAAAGTGACTTTTCCTTAAACCTCTTTTGGCAAGTTGTAATACAGCACCAACTACACAAAGAATGAACATGTTTCTAATGGTGGCTTAATTTTAAGTAAGACTTTTTAAACCAAAATTGCTCAATGGGATAGAAAGCAGTTATTGCATTATTTCAGATTACAGATTTAGATCTGCAGTATTAAGGCTATTTTACAAGCACCTCTAACATGTTTTGCTATGACTGTGGACGCTCCATAAAAATATGGAATAATGTCATATTCAACTTATCTGTCTGAGCCACAGCTGGTACTTTTATGCCAGATTCACTCTTCAGGGATTTTCCCTCCAAAGAGATTGTCAAAAGTTGAGGAAATGGCACATAACACCATGAGATAGACACATCCTTTCCCCCTCCTTTTAAGTGAAAGATAACTAATTACTAATTTCCTGCTGCTCCTGGGTAAAAACTGGCCCAAAGGTTGAGTATGCTACATGCTTCCATTTCACCAATGTTTTTGTGTGAAACTCATGGAAGAACATGCAGCATACCCCTCTGAAGTACATAAAGTAATTTCCCTTTGTTAAACTGAAGGCTATTAAAAAATAGTTTTGAAGCAAAAGGGAATATATCTGAAAGATAATTTCCTTCCACATCTATTTTGAATTAATTAAAGGAAAATATTCTGCAGATTTACTAAAGTTATTTTCTAAGAAAGCAAATAGGCAGAATTAAAAAAATCAAAACCAGCTTTAACAGATGTGCCTCATTAAATTATTTTGTCTAATAGGAGTAGCTGCAATGATTCATCACAGTTCTATGTGACATATTGATAAACACATCAGTAAGTATGTAATAGTAGATTTTATAAAAATGGTGTTTAGGCTGAATAACAACCTAATGAATGTGCTGAGATACTGAAAGACACTAGTTGTTACTGGATTTTTTTCATAACAACTATAAGGTATTCAGATACAGTAACTTCAGGTTAACAAGTTTATATTGTGAATTACTTGGACATTCAGGGTCCAGGTGACCTGGCCCAGTTTCTCTTAATTAACCCCCCATAAGTACCCCCTTGGGTAGCAGATACACTGACCTCACAAATTCACAGCAACATTCAAAAGCTAAAAAGGTGAACTCACAAACTGTTCAATATTTTATCAGGGTAGGAAACCTATGAAAAGAAGTAGTAGTAATGGGAACCTTCAATATCTCACTTTTTTCTTTTTAAAATTCTATTATTTCATTATTGTATGTTAGGAGTATTAAAACACAACTACCAAGGAAACAAACAGTATAATTACAAGAAATTTTAGTATTCAGTTACATAACTACTTACATTTTCAGCTAGGTCTTGAAGATTACTTATCTTTACTTCGAAACTACACCAGTAAGATCAGATGTCTGCCCTGACCATAGTTACTTTTGGCTTCCCACAGGATATATTTCCATTGCTTTAGTATCTCCACACACTTCCAGAATTGTAGCCCCAAAGTTAGACCTTCAAATCCACAACAATAACTGAAGCAGGAGCTTGGTATTTGGAAGTATGAAACATTTCCAGATTCTGCAGTATTAAATACTAGGACAAGTCAGCTACAAACTGTGCTTGTTAGTGGATACTTTTATTTTACGGCATCAGTTCAGAACCACAGCAGCGCTCCCTCAGAATTTTAAAGGGCAGTCTTCCATATGTTTCCTCTTCATGATGACAGTTTTACAGGTCAAAAGTTCCACACCTGGTTACACAGTTGTCTGGGCACATCAGCCTCTGGACACCTACACTACAGCAGCACAATGTCTTGAGATGTGACACTCATTTTCCTTTCATCCAGCTTTTCACAGATGATGAGACATAGAATACATGAGTTAGTAAAATGCTTCTTAGTGTTCCTCTGAACTGCTAAAAATTAGGGTTTCTTTTCATCATCTGGGTTTGGATTTCACAATCACTTCACACACAATACAAATCTTTCTATCATCAGAAACAGCAAGGAGACCTCTGGCCAAGCCCTTTCTGACAATGCATGTTATCGAGAGATACCACCTTTCCTTTCACTGCACAGCCTGGAGATGAGGGTCCTTATGGAATCTGTAAAACTCTTCCCTTGCTGCATAAGAAAAAACCCTGCTGGTTCCAGCTGAAAAAGAAGGCAATTTTCTAGAATTGTGTGCCTCACAGGAAGTAAGTTCTGAAATTTTCTCTTATGAGAGGAAAATATAAAAGCAACAAAGTTGCATGGGTGCAGAGCTGCAATGCAGAAAGTTATTAGCTAATGGTGAAAACCAGCCAGTGCTGCAATGGCAGCACACTGCAGAGGTGAAATGTGAGCTTTCTGGCTGGAAAGCAGCCCTGACTTCAGCTTCAGCAAATGCAGTGACATTTACCCTGCCTCCCCCGCATCAGCTTGGCCCTCACGGAGCCTTCTCCGAGAGCACACGCTGCCATAGCTATCCAGTGGAGTCTAACTCACAGCTTCTGGCACGCTCCAAGCACCCCCTGCCTGTGGTCAGAAAAGAAAACAATTCTGATGTCTGACAGAAGAAAGAAGCTTCTCAGTAATGCTTGTGTACTCACTCTGGCACAAACTCCAGGTTGAGCTCTCAGCAAATGCCTGTCTGGTTCAGTTGTTTTCTTTAGCGGCCACAGGAGCCACTTCTCTTTACACAGCTTTCTTGGTGAGCCTGTGGGGAAAGGAGCTAGTACAGCCTTCCTAGAAAGAGAAAAGAAGTCCTTTCAAAGGAAAAGTTTTTGCTATAGTTTAAAGTGATAAATGTTTTGTGGACATACTTGAAACCAAATCAGGGAAGCCAGCTGCCCTTTAAAACATTTCCTAATGTGTTCAAAATAGGTTCAGAGAATGAAATATTCTACTGAATTCTGAAAGCAATAAACCAAATCCAATTGCAAAATGGTTAAACACAAGCGCTCATCCAAATTCCATTACCTCCTGCCAGGTGTGCAGGGTCTGGCTAGCCACACATCTGATAAAATCTAATTGTCATCTAAGTTCACAAATCCAAGAAATATTTACCAAAATTATTTTTCCACCCCAAGCATGGGAAGAGCAATTGGTTGGTAAAACACTCCATGAATTGTAGGCACCCAAACAGGATACACAGCTTCTGCTTGTATTACTGAACCTGCAGAGGCTTCTGGGCCAATCTCCTACTGCCTTTTTCTTTTTTTTTTTTAAAGTTTGTATTTGCATGTGATTATTAATGCAGTACCATAAAAATGTGCTAATGCTTGCAAACATAGAGCAGCATCTCTGCCCTATAAAGCTCACTCTCTAACTCTGGAAGCTTTTGGTGTCTGTAAACAGCCTGAAAAGAACCACGGGAGCAATCCTTCAGCACTGCTCTGTACTTGCCTGCCTCACAGAATTACTGGCACACATTCAAACTAGATAACTGCGTCACCAGACAGATTACAAAACAAGTCTCTGGTAGAAGCAGACTTATTACAGTTTTAAAGCCTGACTCCTATGTAGGTCACTGTCCTCACAAGCCATGGCACTGAGAGACTGCTGCATGCAGGAGCAAGGGGCAGGAAAGGGTGGGAGTGCAGCCAAATGTGCTCAACTCTGACTTTTCTGCAGGCCCCATCACTGCCCTCTAGTTGTTCAACAAACCTCATCTTCTCTCTTTCCTGCTATGCACCCAAGGTCTTTAAACTGGGAAAACAAGTGAACTTGATTTATAATAATACACTTGTAAAAATGTTTATACAGTCAGAACACATCTACAAATCGTATTTTTTTTCTGGCAGGTATTGGATGATTTCTTGACCCAGTCACTTTACAGCTAGATATTATCCATTATTCCCCTCACTACCAGGGTGTGAACCTCAAAAAATTTAAACAAGCAATGCTGAATTATACTGTCAAAAAACCCAAAAACATTGGAACTTGCCACTAAGCCTATTTTTAACAATATTTGGTAAGACAGAAACATTTTAACATTGCATTACATTTAGTATTCGGTATAAAGTGAAAAGAAGAATAACTATACCGTAAATTTCCTTACAGCACCTCATTTTAAATGGTGCTGCCCCAAATTAATCTGAAATATAAAAACATTTCTGCTAAAGACTAGAAAGCCAAAAATAAATATATGTAAAATGTCTGCTATTCTAGGATCCCTTCATCTGATCTCCTACATGCAAAATCCAGCTATTTTCACTGGAAATGTCTCTATATTTTACACAAACCTGAATCAGTGATGCCCACTAATAAGCCCCCATCCCAGCAAATACATCAAACTGCCACTCAGTTTTTGAGTGTTTCAACATGTGATATTAAGCCAGGATTTCCAGAAGGGAAAATGAGGACAAGAGGAGGAAAAAAGTTACGCAAGGACTGACAGTGGTTCTATTAAAATCAGACGTGTATGAACTGAAAAAGAGCAGAGGTAGCAGGTAAGGAGCATCATCATGCCAGTGTAAGCACCTGTAAGGCCAATGCCTGGCATTGGCCCTTAGCCCCAGGGCTTCAGCAAATGCACATTGAGCTGTAAAGCAAGGAAAAGTCAGCTTACAGGCAGCCTGAAGGAGGGCTGCAAAGTTGCAGCAGTGTGATCAAAGCTGTGAACTAACATGTTTCTGTGTCATAAACATACTGACAGCCATGAAGACTCTTCACTGCAAAGGCTACTGAGGACTCTCAGACCTGGATGGTGGAGATGTGGGCTATGTCTCTGGGACCACATGCAGGGAGAATGCCTTAAATCAACCCAACAGTTATAAATTATGTTTCTTTATCAACTCTAGAGTTTCCACCCATTGGACATTAGCAAGGCATTGTAGCAAAGTCTTAAGGAGAAATGCTAAGCAGCTTTTATTAGCACATCTGAAATAACAGGGATAAGAATCACAAAGGCCGTGAATCTTCAAAACCACAACTCCTACCCACAAATTAAGTTCCTCTCCTTCAAAGGATGAATATCAGTTTTATTTGAAAAATCTAAATTATATCATCACCTTTAAAAAAAACAAAAAAAACCCCAAGGTATATATCCTCTGAGATAATTCACAGAGGACATTTAACCAGAGTAATGCTTTCCCGAGAGACCAAGAGGGGCTGTTACTGCCTGGCTGCTCTGCTCTGCCCTGCCCTGTTTGAAGAAGAGTCACTAGAGGCCAGCCCCCAGGCACAGGAGCCTGCAGCTGTTATGTAAGGCAGGCAGTTCTGCAGTGCCCAAATCTCAGTGTCTCAAAGCACTTTGGCAGACCATGAACAAAGTTTTACAGCAGCAATGTCAGGTAGTAATTTTTATCTAGAGACAGCAAAACTGAGCCAAAGAAAAAATTAACTGATATCTGAAGGGAGGAAAAAGGTCACAAAGAAAGATTTTGTCAAAATTTTTGAAAGACTCCTGGCTTCCACTATGCTTGAATCAGTGGAACCAGCTTTATAAATGTCACTGCATGAGTTGGGAAGATCTTCATATTGGCAAAGTGAGAGCTGTGAAGACTGATACTACCAATACCAAAAATAGGAATTGCAGATCAGAACTTTAAATTAGCATAGGTGAATTAATAAGTATCACCTCAAAGCTATCGTTCCTACAACACAATTGCAGGCTTTGATCTTACCATTTCAAGTTGCACTCATCTGTCATCTGGCAGACAATATATATAATAATTGACCATGCTAATTGAATGGCATTGAAACCAAGAGATAAATTCCTCATGCATCCATACAAAGAGAATATCATCTTCAAGTCACAGTTCTACTTATAACTCAGTTACCAATTCCCAATTCTTGTTTAAGATGAGAAATAGATTTATCCACTTACTTCCTCCCGGAGGCCTTAAGTATTGGAGTACACAAACTGAAAATTACTTCTACTAATTCTTGACTTATCCATAACTGAATGAAGATGCCTTCTTTCACTTTTGTATGGATTAAAATCTTCTCTTTAGAGTCACAGTGCAGATACAGGACCAGAATCACAAACTGGCTGAGACTGGATGGGGCCTTTGGAGGTCACCTGGTCCAACATTCTGTGCTCAAGCAGGACTGCCTAAAGCTTTTTGTTAGGATTTTGTCTAGACAGCTTTTGAATATCTCCAAGGGTGGTGATTTCACAACCTCTCTGAGCAACTTGTCTGTCTCTCTCACAATAAAAAAAGTGTATCCTGACTTTCAGACAGAGTTTTCCATGTTTAAGTGTATGTATTGCCTCTTGTCCTGTCACTTGGCACCACTGAAAAGAGCCTTGATATGCGTCTTTGTATTGTATCATCCCCCATTTATACACAGTGATGAGATCCCCCCATGAGCATTCTCTTCTTTGCTAAACAATCCCAGCTCCCTAAGCCCTTCCTCACAGGGGAGACACTTCAGTTCCTTAATCCTCTTTCTGTACCTTTATTGGACTCTATCCAGTACATTCTTGTACTGGGGAGCCCACAACTGGACATGTTGTGTAGAGTCATGAGAGAAACTTAATCCTGCTGTTGTATGAATGCTGTGTGCAGTTTAACAAAGAAAAAATTTAGCTAATTTATATATCACAGTCTGCACTGAGATTCCAGTGGTATTAATAAGTTCTTATTCAGGTTCTTCTCTCACATACTTCAAGATGTGTTTTGTGATTTTTGAAGAAGAAATTACTTGAACAGTAGCCTTTTTTTCATATTTGGCTTTGTTTAAGAGCGAATGTTTCTGGCAGAACTTACTGCAGAAGTCTGATCCTTTGCCATGCTGAGCTCCTCTTTCAGCAAGGTGGCCATTTTTGCCTGACTGAAGTAGCCAATGTCAGCAAAACCGTTCCAGCTGAAGCTCCAACTGGAACAGAAAAGCCTGAATCCAGCACGTTAACCAACCAGATTACATTGTGCCTGATGTGAATAAGTTTAGCTCACCCAACTTCTCACTGTTTGCATTGGTTCCAGGGGGATGGAAATGGCTGGTTCTGTTCCACTAGAAAAAAAAAGTGAAGCAATTTTTCTTAAGTGAGATGCATAATTTGGTGACAGCTTAAAAGAAAGCCAGGGACTCAAGATACCAACTGTATTCCCTTACACTACTGCTTGTCAAACAGAGAGCCTCTAGTGTTTCTTAGGCAACAAAAATTTTACCCTCAAACAGAAAAAATCTTCAACTGAATGGAAATATCCCACAAAGGACAACAAATAGCATAAGTGCCCCTTCCTTTCATCACATAATTTTACATCTGTCTTCCAACCAAGATGCGTCTGTACCTTGACCCTTTCTTCCATAATACCTAGAAGCACCATAACACAACATAATCACATCACACTTTTTACATACATCCTTACATAATTTTATTGAGTTTCTCCTCAACATTGGGAAATTTGCCAGTGGTCTTCTCCATTTGCCTATTTTGAATTTATGTATCTTTAGTGACTAATATTGTACTGAATGTCATGGCACTTCATGCTGGTGGCACCTGTCTACTCTTCATACATTTCTACAGAGAGTTGCTCTAACTCTTTTTTCCACTTTTTAAGACGAAAAATAATGGCGAGGAATGTAGTGTATTTTCAATGTACCATTTTTACTCAAAAAATTTTTCTTAGGAATGCAATGTTTCTGCAAAAGCACAGAATCTTATTCTAGCAGAATTGATTATACAGCTGGACACGCTTGACACATGTTGCCATTTGAATCTGATTATACAAATTAGGCAATCTGAATTGGTATCTATCTTGCATCTCCAGACCTGATTAAAAGCATTTCTAACATATATTGTAATCTGTACCCATTACATTGTGATAATGTTTCAGATGAGGAAGTAGGGGAATAAACCCAACAAATCTTTGCCTTTAACAAAACAGCTCAAACCTTCACATTGTGTTCATATCTGAGAAAGAAAAAAAGCACTATATAGTAATAATATCTTTAGAAGAGTTACTATGTAAAGTGACAGAGAATTTGCTGGAAGGAAACTTATCTATTCTTAGTGGTTTGAGGTTGGCAACTACTGAATTGGTGACAAATTAAAAGTAACCTGATTCCAAAACAACAGAATAACTTCTAAAACCCCAAGAAGGAAGAAAAAGGCTAATTTTTATTTGTTTCAGATGAAATAAGATTTTGAAAGCCCATCACAAAGTACAGAAAAATTCCTGAACTGCTTTCTTAATAAAACTATTTACAGAAAAGTATTGAACAATTACGTATTACCTCTCCTTCATGATAAGCACAGTTTCAAGAAACAATAGCAGAAATGTAACTCACCCAAATAGTGCTCTGATCTACATCACTGTAGTTATACCTCTGACATCATAATTTGGATTTACATGGCTTTACAGAAATTTGTATTCTTTAAAATGTGGAAAGATGATTTATGCCTCAGGCTATTTTTAATCAATTCTGGCTGTACCAATTTCACAGAAGGCAGGCTGATGTTAAATTTTCTTCACCCTTTCCTGGCAGATGTCAGTCAGAAGAAGCTGAGCATAAATATTAACAATTTCTGTGGAACCAGGTGGTTTTTCATACAGCCTGAATGGTTTGACATTATTCCCTGCTTTTTGGATAATGCTCTCCTATGTTTACCAGGATGTCCAAATACCACATTTCTTTTGTTTAGTCCATACACAAGAATGTGCCGATAGAAAAAGGAAAGAAGATTCTAATCTCTGCACAGAACTTTGAATCCTAAATGTAATCTCAATGACAGTAAGCAAAAAAGTATATAGTACCTTCTGGCAAGACCTAACCTCAGATTTAGAGAAAGTGATCCAAACTTGTGCTTCAATTTTCTCTTTTTACTTCACTGCAAAAATAGGAAAAAGAAAACATATGGCAAAAAAGATTGTCCAACAAATAGTAAAATGTACAATTTATGAAGATAAACAATGATTCAGTATTGAAAACATACAAGTTCTAGGATGCAAATGTTCTTTCATATGAATAAGGATTCACTTCTGTCTTTTAACTTTATTTGCAAAAATAACTTGAATCCTGTTTGAAAATTCAGTTGTTTTGCTGAGAATCCTCACCTGGCATCAGGACTCAAGGTATCCCCTTTCAGCTTAAGTTAAGCCTTGAAAAGATAAAATTTGCCAGAATAGTTAAAACTAAATGTTCTTGAACTAAAAGCTCCTTTTTCCTTTCCTTTGAATTCTCTCCAAAACCGGCACCTTATCCTAAGTGCTATTTTGGTACTTGTTGATTTCTTCATTACACCCTCCATTAACTCTCCAGCCAAGGAGGTCAATATCATTAACTGTTTCCAGTTTCAACTCGTGAAATTTTAAAAAGAAAATCAAATAATAATTTGGACATTTCCTTAATCCCTTAGAATTTACAAGTATGTGTTCTAAAACAATGATTTACAGAAAGCAGGTTTGACACATATTTGTGTATGTTAATTGAAATTGTGGTAATTAACTCAAGACAGTAAATTACTGACTTTAAAAACTGCCTTTTGAGCATGACTGATCAACAAGGTACTGGAAGAAGCACTGAATTCCATATTACTGCACCTTTGAGTTTTAAGTCTGGGTGGGCTTCAGCATCCTGACTTGAAAAATTTATTTTCTGTGCTGCAGACTTCAAGGGGCTGATGAAAGTGTGTGGGCTGGTTTGGATGTGAGCCATGCTTTTTCCACACATCATTGTGTCTCCTGCACTAATGACTCACACCTGCACATGCTGCTATCTGATTTCTAGACAAAGCTATTTATAAACTGGAACAGCACTGCTGAATTCTGGTGGTGTAACTACAGCAGTCATTATTTACCTGAAGTGCTTGTCTGTGAAGCATAGACAATTTGGGGACACTGAGTTTGCTGGCCTTTGAGGAGCCATGAAAACTGGCTGCAGCTTCTCCCTGATAAAACCCACAGTGCAATTTTATCTTGCAGATATCTATGGATTTGATGTGGTAACATATTACTTTTCACATGACTGCTAGATAAACACAGGATTCCAGGATCACACACGCACAGAAAAAACCCATCCTATCTTCTCTCACAGCAGCTATTGGAATTATTTCCTATAGTGGTTTTTTATACTTGGAGACTTGCATGTTGCAGACTTAAAAAAAAAAGTTATTTAAATCAAGCAAAAATACGGTTGTCCCAAGCTTATGATTACAGTCTTGCCTAGAGTGTCTCAGTCAATGGTCCAGAAAAGTATTTAAATTTTCACATTACAGTCTCTGCCTTCAGACACTCTTCCCCGGTGCTCAGGCTTTTTCTAGCTATGATTGTGGAAGCATCAGCATTTGGTACCAATTACATATCTCTTTCTCCTTCATCTGCAAGTGGCCATGTTTTTCCTACAGCTTCACATGAGACCATTTGCCTTCCTTTCTTTCTTTGGGGCAACTTGGTGAAGAGCACAGAAGAGGAGGAGTTCAGAACAACTGCCTAAATGACCCTTCTGTGGAAAGAGCATTATGAAACATACAATGGGATACACCTTCAGAGAGTAAAACAGTCATCTGCTGCAGTGAAAATTTTCAAAGCTATTAATTTCAAGCCTACTAAGCACACAGCATCCTGCCCCTTAATTCTGAAAATCATATAATGTTTTAATCTTGGATTGAAGTGATTTTTTTTAATTTAAACAAAGCTCTGTTTAAATGAAAGAAAAAAAACCCAAAAACCAAAAAAACAAACAATGAAGTCTTTATACAGAAAATCAGGTATGTCAGCAAGCCTGTTCCTGTTACTTACAGACAGGCATTTTGCTTCCAGCAACACAAGGTCCTTCCACTCATATACTTATGTACACTTCTCACTGTGTGCCTGAGAAGAAAAACCGTAGGGTATCGATATTAATATGGCTGTTGAATGGCACACTGGAGAGCCCTGGATTTCAGGTAGCTGAGTTGTGTTCAGAAATCAATGTGCTGCTGTCTTCCCTGGTGCAGATTTACTGATGTTAAGGGTTTGCTTCTGCCTACATTATTAGCAGTTCAGTAAGGGCCAAATTATTTTAAACTTTTACCGATCACTCAGCAAAATAAGGCTTTGCATCCAGTTAAGTAGTATCATGGTTAATTAGCCTTTAAGTAGTATCAGAGTTAATGTAGCTTGATTCTGTAGTACCAGAGGTCAAAATACATCATAAACTGAGTAAGAATATCTTGTCTTTAAGGTGCAGAAATAGTAGGAAAACTATTTCCATTCATCATACAGAATGGAAGAGCATCTATGCACCCCTCATAGATATTTTAATAAAAAGTGCAAGAATAGAAAAGTCTTCTTTGATTAAATTAAGGTTTGAGTAGGTTTCCTCTTTTTTTGTCTCCATAATTTTGGACTGCACAAGTTGACATTCATCAAGCAATGAATACTCACCAAGGCAAGGCTGTCTGATCAGGGAAGTGCCCTGGGTCACATACCCCTGCTTCTTAAAGCTGAGTAGAAGTACGACAAAAAAATTCAAATTCAGTTCACTGCACATTTGTCCATATTTTCTCTCCTTCTGCTTTTATTTCTTTTCCATGAGTTTAAATATTTTCCTAATACCCCGTTTTTCTTATCTGCTTAAGAAACTATAATTCTTAGTTTAGAGTATCTTTTGATATGCATTCAGTCTTGTTCAGTTCTTACACCCACTCATTTTTCCATCTTTTCTATCTTCTTTTATAGTTTATTCTTGCCTCAAAATTATTATTTTCAACTTCATCTCTTCTTATGAAGCAATTAATTTATCTAATATTTATCAAAATAAAAAATGTCTTTAATTCATTAGGTACTATTTTTTAATAGTAAGAAATTCACTACTTTTATAAGGAAAGTATTTTCTTTATTCATGGACTAGAACAGCCCAAGAAAGAATGGCTGAATTCTGGAGGCCTGCCTGTCAATTGCCCTGAAATACTACACAGTCTTGTAAATGGGATTTGTTCTTGCTACTTTTTCATGATGAAATTTTTACCAGTACCTGTGTCACAGGGAATTTTATGTTGTTTTTAGGAACTGAACTCAAAGCATAAATTGATTTCACTGAGAAAGACCAATAGATGGTGCAGTACTATCAAATGCAAAGAATCAAAGAACTCCATAACCTTATAAAAATTGCCTAAGGCATTTTATAAATAAAAAGCTTGCAGTAAAGACTTTATCGATTCTGAAAACAAATAATTTTTAATTTGTAACTTTAAATCTGATTTCATATGCTGGGAAAAAAAATCAAGAACAAAACAAGCCTAAGGAAAAAACCCAACCCTCCCTCCACCAAACCACTGGGGGGAAAAAAAAACCCAAAACCCACTTACACTCACTTTTCCAGTCTCCTGTTTCTCACAGCTGCTGGTCTAACAGGTAGCCTTTCCTGGCATTGGCACTGCTGCTCCTTCCTCCCCATCTATCCACTTTTACCCCTGTGCAGATTCATGGAAAGCCAAAAACCAAATCCATATTGATAGGGGAAAGGAGGCTCCAGAGCACAGGAGTATTTCTGATTTTATCTGCTTTCATGCATGTGGCTGGCAGGCAGTCTCTGCTGTGACCACCAGCAGTGTCCCATGGTCTCACTGGTGGCTGAGCAGTGCCACTTGTGCAGAGCAGCACACGGGGCCCCACAAGCACTGCAGGGCATATTCCTGCTGTTCTGCAACAGGAACTGCAAACAAATGAAGCCTAAAAGCCTGGGGTGCCTTTATACCCTCTCCCCAGACTGACCTGGCAGGTCACAATCCTCACTGCTCCAAGGGACTGTCCTTAAACACCTGGGGAGAGTAGCTTTACTTGTCTCCAAATACTCAGCTGTCTACTCAACAATTACACTGAGTTCTTCATGTTCTTTAACCAAATTCAACAATTCACTTTTCTTCATGATAGCTGCAGTTATGCTGCCTTCAATGTCGCCATCTCACTCAGAATATAGTCAGCATACAATTTTTTTCTCTCTTTTAAATGGAAGAGAAGATTAGGCCCAGTAGCCTGGACACATAGAAGTAAACAGTCAGTTATGGTTTCTTTCTCAGCTCTGCCAGTGACCAATGTGCAATAGCTTGTCAAAGAAAATATTTTCAAAAACAGTTTAAGAAAAAAAAAAAATTAAATAGACTAAAAGAAAATAGGAAAAATTCAAAGGAGTTTCTTACTGAGGAAAAAATGCATTCACCTTAAACATATAAAATGTGATGAAGCTATAAGCCACTGAAAAAATACTCTGTCGGAAAATGTTCAGCCACTTTCAGCATCTGTCAAAAGGAAATGTTGTTCAATTTTTAATCATTGATGATACTGCTGTACTGAAGCACCAATACATGCAGAGATGCTGGATAACTTTATGGACAAACAGGGAGACAGCTATTGAGTGCAAGCCATTTCTCAGATCAGGTAGCCATAAGACTGTTTTTGAGTGATGATACCTGAAGCACACTTGAAGTCTCTTCAACTTGTCAGTCTCAGAGGAAAGCTGAAAAGTGGGAGGCAAATAAGGTCTGAGGCTACACAACAAAGCCAGGACAAAGAAACAGCAAACATCGTTCGTTCAGCATTTAAGTCAGACATGAGAAGCCTCTCGTAGGCAGGTGTTAGAAGTACGAGTTGGTGAGGTTCAGCAGGACTTTGAGGTAATAAAAGGTACAAGCCCGAGGCGGCGGCTGCTGCCGTGGCGCCCGGCACCCGCTGGGTGGCGCTGTGCGGCGGGGACAGCTCCGGGCGCGGCCCCGCGGCTGAGGGCAGAGAGCGGGGGCGGCGGGACAGCTGCGAACGGGGGTGTCGGAGCCGGGCCGGCCTGAAGCTGGCCCGCACTCACACGGAGTCAGTCGCAAAGCGCAGAGCCACCAGAAGGATGGTGGCTAACTCGGTTTATGCTTAATTAATACTTACAAAACATGCTGCCGTGCTAAAAGTGTACAAAAAATAGCCGAACCATGAAGCTATAGGAGAGTCACCCCTTATCTTTGGGAGCCCGTACTCTAGCTATACATGCTCACTTAAGTTTGTAGTATTATCACCACCAGAGAGGAATGCAAGCCACTAGAGGGGGTGAGACCCTTTTCTGGTAGCACACGAGTGCAAGCCTCAAGCACTAGAGCGCAGGATGCTTTCCGTCACTTGGGCTGTGTCCTCAGCCTGGGTGTGCCACAGCTTTTCACTCCCTCAGCCCTGTCCATTCCTGCCTCCACTTCCTCTCTCCCTGCTGCAAAAACCACTCTTGAAGAGGTAACAGTTTCTGTATCCCTGCTCGTGCTTCTAAATGCTATTTAACAATCAGCCCGTTCCTGTTGTTTGGTGGGTTTTTTTCTGTGACAAATGAAAGTATCAGCATGCAGCTTTGGTTACTGCAAAAGTACAATCACAAGACCACAGATTTGAGTATTAATTTAGTAATCCCACTGCCATACTAACAGGAGAATTATAACCATGCCATTAAACATGGCAGTGGATACTCGCAGCAGCTGCTTCAGAGACCTCTCTCTTCCAAGAAAAGCAGAATCAACTCACAAAATTAAAATATTGAGAGAAAAGGAAATGCAAAATAATTCCATTAAAGCAAAAAACCTAACACAGTTCTGCTGTTGTAACTCTGCCATTGTAAAAGATACATCCAGATACACAATGTTCCGGTTATTGTTCCTGATATTCACTTTCATGATTCACAATTATATTCAAGTGCCCACAATTATATTTATATAAAGTCTCACTGTAACTTCCCATCAGAAGTACAGCAACTATGCCAAAAAAGCAGGTTCTGTTTAAAAATATTCATGAGATACTGTTTTAACAGTTAGATGCTTCCTGCTCCAACATCACATTCTACTACAAGCATCAAACATTTAATCTTTTTATATAAGCAAAAATAGATCTTAGTATCTGACTTGACGTATCTATTCTAATAAAATCCGCAAAACTGACAGCAGATGCAAAACAGAAGGCCATGCATATTATAATAAAATTAAATTAGAATCAATTCTGATTATTCATCTCTAGTTCAGTTTTCATTAAAAGAAAGTCTAAGTACCTGATGGAACAATAATTGAAGTATTTTGTTTTAATATTCAGGACATACTACTGAAGTATGACATCAGTGAGGAACATGATCACAGAGTACTTACTCAGTGGAACTCATTTTCATATTCATTTTATTGAATCCTCCTTATACGCAGAGGCTTATCAAATAAGTTCCTCACCATTCCTACTCTGAGAATGGAATTTAATTTTTAAATTATAATTTTAATTTTTAAAGAATGTTAAAAGCTGTAATAGGTTGAGGGGGGGAAAAAACCCCAACCAACCAACAACCCCAACCCTCTTTATTCTTCCAAAAGCAAGCATTAATGCAACAAATTCAAACTGATAGATGAACACATAAAATGCTCAAGTTCATTCCCATAGGCTTTTATGGTGGCTTTTCATATCCCACTGGAATGGCCTCTGCTTCCTATGTGCAGTGATTTCCAAAATCCAATTCAGAAAAATAAAATGCTTTCCATTTCTATATGAACTGCTTGGTCTGGCAGAAACTACTGAGTTCATCACCCAGTGGTCAGATGTTAATGAAATCACACAAAACTAGAAGTAATTTCTCCACTTATAGGCCAAACTACAGTCTCTATAAAAACATGTATGTTTTTCCAAAATGTAGGTTAAATGCAGTTGCTGTAATTTGTTAGTGAGAAGCTTCTCCTCAGTCTGCTGGTTTAATGCTTCTGCAGGCAGACTTCAGCTTTTGTAAGTCATCCACATCTTCACTGCTCTAATTTTACCAACTTCTTGACGTTCAGAATTATTTGATATTGTTTAAGAGACTAGGGATCAGAGTTTACCCTTGAAACAGCTGTATTATAGAGGTGACATTTCAGCTGCTGTGCATGTCCAGTAGGGTAGCAACAAACTTTGCCACCACTGAAAGTCAAAATTTCTGGACGTTCAGGATTAAAAGCTCATAACTTTACAATTTGAGTTGAAGAAGCCCTGAAATGCTAGGTTAGAGCAGATTACCAGCCTTTGGGATTCAAGCACAGAAGGAAATACAAAGGCCCCCACTAGCTATACTTTCTACTTGGGGTGACAGAAAAAGAAAATTCAGATTGTGTTTATGGTAACATGTCTTGGCAAGCTTCCTCCTTTCAAAGCCTCCTCTCCTCAGTAGGGAGCAGTTCCATATTCACAGCTGTTCTGCTCAGTGGGGCAAGGCTGCAGGGCTGCTCCAGCTCAGACCACAACATGTGGCCCTGCTGTCCTGTAAGATATCCCACTGACACTCACCACATGGCACCTAGGACATCCTCAGCTCTTGGATGTCCACAAGCCCATCGCTGCTTGGCACTAAAATCATGCCACAACTCTGGAGAGCTATTATCAATGAATTTGCTTTGTAACCATGACACCAGCTTTGCAAAATGCCAGTCTGTTTTCATACAGCAAAAGCTTTTTCATACAAAAAAACCCCAAAACTCAACACAAACCCACCCCAAAAAACCAGAAAAGAACAAGGTTTGTTTTTACCCATTCTATCACAGGGACAGCAAGTTGCCAGCAAATTAATATTAAGGTTAAATCTATGTCAAATTTAGTCCAAAGACTTTAGCTTTAATAGCTGTCAATATAAATATTGTTTTGTTTCACTAAAAATGTATTTGGATAATTATTCTAAGTAATAAGGTTTCCCAGAGACCAAATTAACAATTAAGGGTCCTACTCAGAGCTTTCACAAAGCACTGTTAAATGAAGCATTCTTCCTGGTGCCCCGCCTCTCTCACCACGCTGTTCACAGGAAACATTTTTCTAAGCACAGTTCAATAAACCTGTTAAGAGTTACCTGAAGTGCACTGAATAATTCACTGCATGAAATTTCTGACCACCATTCACTGTTATGAACAATGTGGCTCAATTCTCTTACAGCTCCAACATTTCAAGCACAAAAATCATCATAAAATTGTTTTAACCCTAGTTTAGTTCTTGCCAGCTATGCAAGAGATGCCAAATTATTATCATTAATGGTTAAATTACTTCAGCCTTCATAATTTGAGTAAGCTCCAGTCTAGAACATGTAATCTGGCTGCCCAGTAACTCTTAATCTTGTTGACTGATTTTACTGGTAACCCATGTTTTTCATGCTTTTTTGTAGGTTGGGGTTTCTTAAATTAAAAACACGGCATTCTCAGTGATTCAGGGAGCTATGGAATCTTTCATATGAAAAGACACAGTTTTTGCTAAAACTAACAATCAGCAAAATGAACTAGCTAGTTAAGGGACAAACAAAAAACAAATTCATGGTAATGCAGTGACAGCAAGGTGTCAAAAGAAGCAATGAAGACATGCCCAGGCTTTCAAAAACAGTTCTGGGCATAACTTAAAGGTAGTTTTAAAATGCTAAGAAAAGTGCAGTTGATGTTTTATCAGGCTCAAGTGTACAAAAATTGGTTCAAACGTCTTCTGCTTTTCCAGACATGAAAAGTACCAACAGTAAGAGCAGTGAAGAGGCACTGACCAGGGGTTTTAGGGAGCAGGCACCCCTCCTGCCAAAGCAAACAGATGACTACAGAAAAAACTGCTGCACCAGGTGGGAACTGGTGAAGATTTTTAGGGCACAACAACTGGGATGAAAATGAATAGGGAATGACTTTTCACTCTGTTCACTAAAAGCAAAACAAGAAGGAATAATATTAAATTAATTAAAGTCACATGGCAGTTCTTCATACAATGTGCAGGATATTGTGAAATTTGTAACTTTTCCTGCTTCAAGAAATGCCGGAATAAATTCCTAAGCAAAAAGTCTCTGGGCTGGTATTAAATACACAGATACCATGTCTGGTCCTGACTTGCAAAGTGCTGTAAACTGTTGGGCTATATGAGAGAAATACCATCCCATGGTTGCCTCATTCCAGGCAATTGCTTTCAGCTGCTGACAGAGAAAGGTCCCATGAAAGACAAGGACAAGAGTTTTATTCATTTGTGGCTACAGATTTAAACAGCCATTTCCCAGATATAGGGGAGACACATTGCTGTATCCTCCTAACAGGCATTACAGCTATGTTGCTGCTTACATACTCCAGCTGCTGGGATGCAGACAGGAATTTCTCAGGTGGACAATTGCTAAGATAGCATAGATGAGGGCTGAATTCCTTCTAATGTACAGTCAGGAGTTTGCCAGTTAAAGGGCAGCTACACTTTTGCAAACCAAAGACAACAGGGTGGCACAATTTTCATGGGAGGGAGAAACACTATAGTTAAAGCTGGGACAGAGATGTGAAATACTATATGCAAAGCTGGAACTATTAAACAAACTGCTGAAATGGATTTTTTAAAAATTGTTTTGGTGTTTTTTAACACATCTGTTTGAATAAGGGATGCTACATGCAAAGCAAGTAGTCAACAAGGCTTCAAAAGCTCAGACTGAGTCAAAAAAAGGAAAATAGTTTCCTTATAATAAAGTAAGAATACTTAAAATTGAAAATCTAATAGCACATATGGAACAACCTAATGCCATTTTTAGAATTAGGAAGATTCAGGAGAGAGATCACTGTAAAGTGATTCGCTCAAGGGGATACTGTGAATCAGTGCTAGAACAACAATTCTGTTTTAATTACAGTTTCTTATTAAGCCTGTATTAACTTGCTGAAGGTCAGAGGTTGACTTAATTTTTAGCAAAATTATTTGCTAAGAAGTTTCCAGTATCTCATCGTGTAACCTATAGCTACAGATAGGCTCTGCATCACTATTCCAGGGGGAAATACTTTTGATGGCAGGAACTGCTGTATGAACATTTCATTCTGCTTCAGGAAAGATAGGCAATTCACAGGAGATGCAAAATGCTATTTTCTAAAAGTATATCAAGCCTTGAAGTTATTATGAAGAACATCTAGGGAGAACTGAATAGACTGACAGAAGTTCAGAAAACACTTCACTAGGGACCAAGTCCTCCCATCCAGCCCACAGGGCACATCTCCAGTAACTGTCAGAAATAAAGGTTTCACCAGCTGTTGACCACAAAGGTTTCCTCTTACATGCTTCTGTAACAAGGCCCTAGTGCAGATTTCACTTCAAGCAAACAAGATTTTTCTAATAAGCCATCTGATCAAAATAATTTACTTGGTTTAAGGGAGTTTTGCCAAGAAAAGAAAGACAGCTGAAAGTAAAAACTTTATTTCTTAGGTAATGGAAGTACAGGGTTTTCTCCAGAAAAAAACCCCTGAAACAAACCATCAAACAAACAATAAAACCTGATTTTCTAATCAATTCCTTATATAGACAGTACCTAGGTGTTACACTGTAACACAAGTACACATCACGGCTTTCGAGACCCGCAGGCTTTCTTTCTTTTTTTATGACAGATGTATAAAACAAAATTCTGATCCTCCCGAGCCTTTGTATTATTGTTGTTTTGGTATTCCAAGCTTTGAAGTGGAAAATCTATTAATAAAAAAATGTATTAACATCACCCTTTCTAGTTACTAAGGTGTCTGAGAGTTACATCAGAACTGCAGAATTCTTAGCTTTTAGGCTTCCTGTTGAAAAATTTATTCCCTTCTGATTGAATAATGTAGTATGGCTGCACAAAGGCTTCCATGATCATGGCATTTGGCTGCATTACCAGTCTTCCTGAGAAGTTGTTGTGTTTGACCAGTAGAGATCTGGGCGCCTTTCTCCTGCTGCAGTGCCTTGTGAATACTAACGAGAGGAGAAAACAGAACACAAGCTCCAGGGCTATTTCTGTGCTTCAGAATCTGCAGGAACACCCAACATTTCTCTTAATAAGATTTAGTCTGAAGGTACTACTGAATGCTTCATAATTCATGTCTCTGAATATATGAGTTATCCTCATCACTCCTCTGGATTTTTTTCTAAGATGGATATAATTAGTAAAAGTAATTTTTGATAATGTGACTGAAAAAGCATGAAGGAAAGCAGCATAGTCGACTGTGAACCTGTGTCCTCCAGTGGAAGCAATAAGAGCCAAAACTGCTCCTTAACCAATCTCTTTTCAGTGATCTGACATGGATGAATTTAAGCTTCATAAATAGACTTGGGAGTCTGCATTAATTAAATGTTCCTATGTTAGAAAGGAACAGAGGTTTGATTTTAAAAAGCCCATTAAGTCAGCAGAGATTCTTTAGTTTAGTGAGGTCTGAGTCAAATACTACGAATATTAGCCAAATGACAATCAAGGCTTACAGATAAGAGCTCTTATTTATTCAAGTCTCTCCATATTAATTAGGAAGATACAAGCACAGACAATATGGAAAGAACCAACAGGTTCAGATTCCCACTGGCAATAGCAGGAAGAATCCACATGTATAATAGAGTAAGGAAGGTAAGAACAAAACTCCAGTCCCCACAAAAAAACCCATCACAATTTGTCTTGAGCTGTTCTATAGAGGAAGCCCTTCCTGACACCAACTCTGACCATTTGTTTATTTGTTTTATGATGATATCTGGAGGCATCAAGCAAGTATCAAGAATTTAGTGTAAAATGTACCATAAATACACCGAAACAAAGCATCCCATTAGTCTAGGAAAATACACTTTTATATTTGGAAAAATATATGGTTCACTGAAATATCCCTGCAACACATCTTAGGCAGGTTTCCATACCTCAGAGATAAAGATGCCCAATTCAAATATTAACCACCAGTCTCAAAACAGAGGTACTGATATAGGGAGGTTTTTAAGTTTTGAGTATGTTTCAAGTTCTGTAATTAAAAAGAAATCTAGACTTCCAGCTTAACTTGAAAGTGTGACTGAATGTATGCAAGACTGAAAGAAGTCCGTGCCAATGTCTGTCATGGCAGTCATTTTGTACTGTTGGTTGCAAACCAGTGGTGTTAAGCTGCCTTGATAAAGCAAATATCCTAGTGGCAAATTGCTTTAAACTCCCTCAGCAAGACAGTTCAGTTACTGTGATTTATTTTAATTTAGGTTTGTGCAGCATGTACTTTTCTAGAAGTGTGCCTAATAGACCATTAGAGTTTTCCCACATAGCTGTGGTGCTTCAGCACCTTCATCCTTCAAATGTCTTCGTTATTTTCAGTCTTCTTTCAGGAAATTTGTCTCTTGCACTGGGAGATATGTGACATATGGGCCACATGATACCTTTGAGGATTATGCCATTTTTAAATAATAGATTTTGGAGTGTCACTGCCAAGCGAGAGAACCAAGGCAGGTATTAGCAGGAGGTTGACACATACTGCCATACATGGAACATACAAAAAAATGTCTTTACCTAATTTGTTTCTCATTTGTTCCTTTGTAGTAGATCCATCAATTATTTTCAGGTGACTTTTTTTTTTTTTTGTAAATTCCACACATTCATAGAGCTGGAGTTATCATTTTCACAGCAAGGAAGAGATGCTTGCTTGTTCTGGATCACTTCCTTTCCTAGTAGTTTTATTTACAGTTGATTACTTCCCTAAGATGAAGGAATGGTCCATACTGACTTTAAAATTGCTATCTGCCAGCGTGATTGTAAGCTCATCATGCAAAAACTCACAGAAAATGAATTAGCAGGTACAGCAAAATCCCTGGAAATCATTCATCATTATGGTAGACCTGATGTAGGATATATTTAAGCTTTAATGAATATGGACCAAGAAGAGCACAATAAATTGGAAAATTCAGAATCACAAGGCTGCTATTAGGAATGTGAGAAATAAGATGTTGGAGCATGAGAACATTGATCTGCAAGCTCCCACAAACCAAATGCACATCAGATAAATCCTGTACTCTATAGACATATATACTTAATAAAACTACCCACAGAGCACAGACAACAAATCCAGTTTTTACTTCCCCCTCCCAGGTCTCACTGCATTCAGACTACTGGTTTTCAGCAAAGCCAGCAGGGTTTAACTCGAGATGGCAGCCCTGGGTACTTTCCCTGCAGTCAATTCACTTCTCTCAGAGGAGGAGGATGTCAGAGGCAGAGAGAACAGGATGCCAATTTAAGTGACCACGGAGCTGCTGTTGCTGTTTGTTAAGCCTCTCTGATGGAGGACTAGATTTGTTCTGGCACTGAGTTTCAGAAGACTCTAAAGGGCAGACAATAATCGAAACCACAGACTGTCAAAGTCTTGTTAGGCTTTTCTCAGCAGTCCTGGAACATGTATGACTCACCAGCAAACGGCACATACCCTTCAGTGCATCTTCAGCCCAGTCCAGGGAATGCATGTTGGGTGCATAGTTCTTTCCAAGGGTTCAGGACTTTTATCTCTCTACTCTTTGTGCAAGTGAACAGGTCTCTTCATTTGCAAAATATATGTAAAAGTGCTATTTTTCCAAAAAGTTACCAATTACACAACATAATGTAATAGTGATGACTATTATGTGTAATAAGGTATTCCAATATTGTTTGTATCAAACTGAAGATCTCCAAAATCAGTTTGTTCAACTGAGCCACTGATGCTGGGGTGACAAAAAACATTGTGACACTGAGCATCTTTCTCTCATGCCTGTGGCTGTCATCTAATTCTGCACTTAAAAAATGAATTGGCTAAAACATCCCTAACACTAAAAGGAGAAAAGAAATTTGGCAGTGGGAAACAATATTAAATGTGGAAAATTCACTTCTATTTGTTCTTAGTGCCGTGCTTTTAACACTGTGGTCAGATATGTAAAAGAAAACCCTGAGAATTTGCCACGAAAAGCAAAACCAAAAGAACTCTGCAATATAATACTCCATTTTAGATACTGCAAAATATAAACTTGGTTACAGCTTGAGAGCATTAAAAACTCCTCAAACCTTAAATATTTTATTTGCTATTAAATTCCTGAAAACAACTAAGAGTACATAAAAATGATGCTAGCATCTACTTAATTCTAATTGAAAACATAAGTCTTGGTTTCTTATTGACTCGAGACAGCAGTGCTGCCAAGAGACATTTCATTAGACAATATAGTCTTATCATTTTATAAAAAAACTCCAACAGATTATTTTAATTGCTTCACACAATACTAAGAGAGGAATGACACTTGCAAACAAAAGCCAGACTCAAATGATACTTCTATTTCTCTGAGAGGTTTTTGGGGGTAGGAAAAAGACTGCTAATTTACATTTTCATTTTCTAACCATTCTGAAGTTGCTGATTGTCAGAAACTGTAACATCAACATAAAGCTGCATATAGGTCTTTTGCCAGCTACTCATCAGACTTTTCTGCACAAGCCACCTCAATACCCAGGCTTCCAAAGTTTTCTTTTCTTACTCTGAAGAGGGTTTCTCAGTTTTCACCTGCCTCCTTTCCTCACAAACATCTTTGTTGATATTATGGTTAAAAATACCTGCTAATCCTGCAAGACAGTTCTCCTGAAAGTATGTGCTCTCTTGCTTCCCAGAGGTATATCATGCTTTCTATGTTACCAACTGAGCAAAAAAACTTAAAAGCATGAGTTTTGAAATAACAGCACTTGGACTGCCAGGCCTCATTAAATCCAAGATGTATTACAGGGCAAAATGATGGTTAAATTCACATTTACTTTTCCATAAAATATACATGTCAGAACCCATTCAATGTATTCTTGAAGAGTTCTAACATAGAGGCTTATAACTCTTAAGAGTGATCTAAATTACTAAGAACAAAATAAAGACGACACAGTATGGGCAATTTGCTGATTTTTAGATAATATTTGGTAGTCACTGAATGGGAGCAAATGCCTCAACATTAGCATCAGATACTCATACATTAGAATATTTAGGTAATACACAATTCAAATATACACAGTTGTTTTGCTGGTTGAATGTATAATAATCAAATACAGGATCCATATTAAAAGCTGTATTTTAAATAAAATTCCCTTTACAAGGACAGTACTAACAAAAAGAAGTGCTGAAAACCCCTGTTCAGGGAAGGTTTAATTTCCATTTAGTTACCCATTGAGGCATACAGTGCTAATAAATCAATATTCAACATCCAGGATTCTCAAGAATCAAAAGTAACTCAGAAGTAACCTATGGTTACACAAGTTTAGATAGCTTTTAAAGAAGGAATTTAAGAAGTACTGGATAACTTTCAGATAAAGTACCATCTGAAAATTGAGAGTTATACTTAAAGTTAGTTAATTCAATCTAAATCACTATGCTAAATCAGTTACACAAACACCTTGCAGAAATAAAAAACAAAAGTTAATTATTTTTATTTTTTAAAAAGGGTGCGTAACATTAACTGCATTTGAATCAAGATAAAGAGCTTTTTGGAGGAAAAGTCTGCTTCTAACTACACTTCCACAAAAATGAGATTCAACACTATTTCAATACAGAAGAGTAGCTCCCTATTAGGTGCTTAAAGGAGATTCCATTTCTCTCTCCTGGGCTGAAAGAGTTGCAGTTCTGTTCGTCCCCAGTTTGCTGCCCTCTACCATTCTCTTCCCCAGTCACATTTTGGCTTCCTGCACATTTTCCCTCCGAGGTCAGCTGAATACATTTGCCTTCATCAGCAGCATTTCCTATTTCCCCCTGTCTTTAATTCAAGTTCCTTCTTTGCAGATACTTCTACTTTCCTGCCTTTTGAGCTTACTTTACTCTCCAAATTCCCCCTGAGATACACATGCCTGGTGTTCCTTCCCATCCTCTTTTTCTTTAAGTATTGGCAAGTCTCAAATATTTTGGAATAGCAGATTTGTATATGCATAATTTCCTCTAAAATAAAATTTCTTTTGCATATGCTACAGGCATTTATCCCATGGAAAGTACTAAAAGAAGATCTCAATTTTTAGAGTCAGCCAACTTAGGAGTATCTCTATGATAATTTCCCCCCAAACTAATTCTTACAGGTGAAGTTTTCAAAAATAAAAAAGACTTCCTACTAAGGTCTACTACAAAAAAAGGTCTGCATAAGATTAACAGAGGAACTCAGACATTAATAGAACAAATTTTCTATTTTCTTTTTTCTTTCTTATTTCTATTTCATTTTCTATTGTAAACAACAAAATTGTACACTTTGTTATGCACTTCCAGAAGTGCATAACACAAATCATGTTCTATTTACTAATTTAGATTAAGTAAGTAAAGACAAGTCTACTGAATTAGAGAAAAAAATTAGAAAGCATGCAAAAGTAAAGGTAACCTTACCTTTTCATCATCATCAGAAAAAGGGGCACCTCCTGGAGTCTTATTTATTGCTTGGGCAACACCAATAATCTCTCCATCACTGTTTCTTATGGGCATGCACAAGAGTGACTTTGTCTTGTATCCAGTCAGTTTGTCAATCTCATCATTAAAGCGTCGATCCTTCAAAAGGAAATAAGGGAACATTAACATACATTTCATATATCTAAGCTTTCTTCAGACAGCTGAAGTCATTTATCAATGTCTGATATGGTATTTTTCAGTAGCATTAGGCTCTTGCTTCTCTGTTATCAGCCCATTCTTTATTAGCTGTTTTTCCTCTTTTCTCAGGGGATCAATACAAATTTACCATTACACAATCACATTCACTGAAGTCCCACATTTCTACCTCAGTTAGAAGAGTGTCAGCACAGACTGATATCTGCCATTAGTAATGTGATCATACACACACACTTCTGCTAAGCCCTGCCACCATTTCACACCCATATTCTGTAGATGCTCACAATGTCTCTCTCAAGTAAATGGAAACTCATTTATGCCCCATTTCTGTCTGTTCAAGTATGACTGGTTATGTGGACTGGATCCAGTACAAACTTATACTCAAAGAAATGCAGTCAAAACCTCAGCTCTTTCTGGAAAACTAAGTACAGGAATGTCCCTGTTCAATAAAGGCACTGTGCAGCAATCCATTCTCTGGAACAGTAAAGCCCAAATTGCAGATCATAAAGTAACTCAAAGGAGGATGAAAACTTAAGAGGTAGTGCTGACATGACTTTTGTTCATCTTCGTGGAGCATAGTCTTCAACAGCTCTTCTATCAGCCAGAGAGGAAATTACTGCTTTTCACTGGCAGCAGCTCTGTTCCTCTGTTCACCCTTCCAAAGGGTGAAGTTAGCATTGTGCTGCAGGCAATAGTTAGACCAGCTCAGATTCTCCTAACATAAGGAAACTAAGCCGTTGAACAAAATTAGGCACAACTTCTTCTTTTCAAAAGTTTAATCAATATTGGCTGTGAAATAATGCCTATATTTGACTCGTCATGAAAGCAATCCACACCGTCCTTATTTTGATTGTGATGAGCAATTCAATAATTTTTTTACTGATACTAAAAACTGACAATTTTTTTCCTTGACAAATTTTTATCTATTTCTATTTCCTTGTTGTAAATTCCAGATACTATAGAAATAGTGTCTTCTCTTCACTTTGAGACATGATATAGAAATGCTCTATTTTTACCCATTATAAAAATTAACATATACATTTGGCTACTTTATTACTTATTACACATTTTCCAACATCTCAATCTGAAGGAACTAATACCAAATGTACCCAACAAGTTCTTTGGGAGAGCCAGAACTCCCATGATGAATGTTTTTTAATAACAGCATCAAGGGTGCAGATCTGCCTGATCTTGTGATCTTTCCAAATGCTTCTAAACACTTTTATATCAACTTCAGTAGAAGCTGAACTGTTCTGCATCATAGAGAATCCTGCCTAGAAAGATACGGTTCTTCTAAAACAGAAAAAAAGGAAAATGCAGTGCAATTATCACACAGTAGGCTTCACTAATGAATAAATTAAATATTCCTTCCAGTACTTCCTGGTAGTGTCTGAACTACTATTTGGAATTAGCTGCTGTTGCTGAAATATTGATAAGATATTTTGTGCGACTGAAGACACAATCCCTGCTCTACTAATTTTGTACCAAGCAAATCAGAGTACATGGGGAGAACACTGAAACAACAACAGTGTGCCTTGAGTAGCAGTACTGTTGTTGATTGACGGACACCTAGTGGGTCTTACAAAAAAGCAAACCTTCAAGAGGCAGTTTAGCTGAAAAAACCAAACCAGCTGTTGGTCACTCCAGAAGTGAGTTGAGATTTTCTCATCTGAATACTCTCCATGCATGTGTTGTATGCAGTCACTGCCTTTTCAGCAGGCCTCAAGATTAACATGAGAAGTGCTGTTTGATCAGCAGGGTGTGGTGGCACACAGGACAGGGGCTGGTGAACATGTCTGAATGAGTCACACACTGTACAGCTGGCAGGGTTAGCAACAGATGTAATGACCAGCTATGGAGCCACAGTTCCTTCATGGATGCTGTGGAGTAGCAGAGACACAAGCGGGATTAGCAGCCTGAAAAGTGTTGGCATGCTCTTTAATGTACAGATCATTCCTGCTGCTTTGCTTCTCTTCTCAGGCAGATCATGGAAGTTTTCTGTTTGTCTCTCTCCCTGGAGCCTGCACACCAGGAGGAAGCAGGATATCAGATTATATCCTCTGATGCTAGAGAACTGGATGACCTTTAGCAGAAGGGTATTGCGTCTTGGAGCCGAAACTAAAGGCACAGCAGTCGAAGAAAGCTAATGTGCTTAATTGGAAAAATGAGGCACTATTTACAAAAAACCCAATAACTTGGTAAAAGCTGAGAATCATCAAGATGTGAAGTGAACCTACCCCTACTCTTTTGTGGAAAAGCATGCCAGAATTTCATTTGGGTGACATTTGAATAAGTGATGAGGTGAGACATATAAGTGAACAAAATAAAATGCTGTTCCTGGCAGCATTGTTATTGTTGAACCATGCAATATGCACAGAAAGCAGTGACTGGATGACCTGCATTATGTTCCAAACCACTTATCCCCACACTCTCTTCTTTCATCAGTTATTGTCATAATAGAACATACATGGCAGGATCTAAGAGAGTGGTTTTACTGAATTTAACAGTACCAGTAAAGACTTTAATGCCCAGGTGAGAACTGTGATGGCCAAGAATGGACAATATTTATACCCCCCCTCTCCTCACAGGGTGGTAACCTTGAACAAGGAGGCCTGTTTAGCAGCTCTCAACAAAGCTGGTAAATCAGAGAGAAACTCTGTCAGATTGCAAACATTTTGAGATATAAACTGTATTATCCCACATGTTGGAACAGCCTGCAACACAACAGGGTCCTCATTTGCACCAGGCTCCTGGGTAGTAAGGAGTACCAGTGTTCATGGCAGCAATGCAGCCCTTGCTTTTAAGTTTTTTACAATTAAAACATATACTCAAAAATCAGGGGCAGACTAGATAAAAGCTTTTGAGAGAGAGACTTCACCATAATTGTAATTGTACTTACAGTATTTTTATGCAAGAACACTCATGGATTAAAGTCTTCCACTAACTGTTTAAAGAGCTACTAAATACTGCTTTGGTTCTATATAATGAGTTTTCTACACAGAGATATTAAAAATGTGAAGGCTGAGGCATTTTTAAGTGGAATTTCACATCTGCCATCAAGGAAAAGTTACTCTGTAAGACAAACCCTATCCTGGCTTTAAGGATATTTATTGATTGTCAGTGTTGCCCTGTGAAAGGTGAATGAAGTAAAGACACAGAAGAGAGCAAGTTTGATCCATCCATCCAAGTGCTGGTAATCCAGTTACCAGCTCAGGAACAATGTAGTCCTGGGGTTTTGGATATATTTGAAGATTGCCAGTGAATGAAAACAGATAAATAACTTCATGGTTTTATTCTGTAGAAGACCAGATTAAGGTACAGAGAGGTTTATTTTTCCATTAGGGTTCTACAATTATATATTATCAGAATCTCAACTTTCAGCTAAAGTTTTGTCTTCTGAGCAGTTTCACCAACTGCCTTTTGGTGTTTATTTTCAGTTAAAGTTGGTAGCTCATACACTGTTAGCAAACATAAAAGTTTCACTGTTTTTTTTCTGTTTTTTTCAACATAGGATAACTCTTTGAACTTGAAAACATGTCTTTATAACCTTATCTAGGTTAAAAGATAAGGTTATAAAGACATGTTTTTCAAGTTCATCTTTTAACCTTATCTAGGTTAAAAGATTAAAACTAGTCAATTTTGTGTGAGCATTATTACCATGATTTAGAACAAAAGAAAAAAGTATAACCATAACCTAAGTTAGCTAAGAATCAAATATTATAATGGAGGATGAAACCTGCTTGATAACATTTCCAGGAATTAAGCCTTCATGACAAAGCCACTTCCTCTTTCTTCAGTATCTAAGGAAAAGTGTTGAATCTAGTGAAATGCACCAAGTGCCTCAGCCAAAGCTGACAGCTAAAAGAGAAGGATATTTTTGATTTTATTATTTGAAAACACCTTTCAAAGATTTTCATGATAGAAGAGAACACTACAAAAAATACTGTATTAACAGGCCTGGCCCATTCTATTTTACCATTTACAGCACCATTTTTTTGCTTTTTTTTTTTTTTTTAGAAAGGGCTCTATTAAAAAAAACAAACAGACAAACTTGAATCAAAATTTCCTGGATTATACTGTATTTAAGTTCCTGATTAAGTTGCATCAAAAATAACTAATACAAGTATTATGACAGCATTGTTAACACCTGAGTATTACTGGAATACCAAACTGCATGGGATAGACAAGTTTGAGTGAATTTATAGAAAGCCATCCTCCAAGAGCCTTTACAAAAATAAAGAAACTGAAGTTGGAAGATTTCATAACTTGATTCGCTTTCCTAATCACACTTCCTGTAAGTGTAATACATAAGCTTTTATAGAAAGAAAAAAGAGCAAGAAAGCTAAAAGAGCAATCTAAAAGACAGCAAGTTCTCTAGATTCAAAGCATAACATTAAAAAAAGCTAAATACAAATAAAAAAAATTAGGGCACGCAGTCTGTTCTAGATACACTTTTCTAAAAAGTCACATATGGTGCAAATTACATTGTGCATAAACAGGAAACAAAACTCAAGCAAAAAACCACTAAAGGAGATAAGGGGAAACCTTGTAGACATGAAACTCACACACAAAACACAAGTAATAAAGCAATCTCTGACAAGACTGCCATGTCAGGACTGCTGAAGGTATTCCTGTCATCTGCCCCAAAATCCCTAAATCCCCAGAGACAAAGGCAGCAGAACAAACTAGTACCAGGCAGCAGCATTGCAAACCTAATTCTCCCAAGTAAATAAGCACAGTACAGTTATATTGTGACTATTTATACAGTGACAGCAATATTTCTTATAGCAAAAAAATTATTGCAACAGATAGGACGCATGAAACAGCTCAGCCAACTCCTATTTCTTTACTTCCAAAACAATTTTTATAAAAGGAGAGAACATTGATTTTAAAAAAATTAAGTTCCAGATTTAAAACTAAGACCATTTATAGTGGGAATTTATACAGTGGCTTACTTTGTAAAAAAGGAAAAGGTGTTGATTTGTAACAATGCAATACTAAAATTTATTTTGGTGTTTTTTTCCCCACATATGTCAGGACTTTGGGGCTTTTTTTAGTTTGATTGGTGGGAGTGTCTCATATGACTTATGAGCCCTCTTTCTGAGCACTGTTTCAGTTATTAGTTTGACAATGGGCATTAGTAACAATGCACGTTTATCTAATTATGACTTGCACAAAATTGATGTGTAAAAAATCAAATAGTCTTAAACAGGAAGAAAAGACTTTATAAGCAAGTCTGCAAATACGAGTGCCTAGCTAATAAGTATAATTACAACTCATGCTTCATAGTCTGAACTGATCAGCAGTAGGGGTCAGAAAATATTCCCCTGTAGGACATTAGCTACATCCATCACATAGGGATTTTGTTTTCTTCCTTCAAAACAAACTCCAGAGAGATCACCAATAGCACGACAGTGAGTCAAGCTGTGGCCCTACGTACAGCAGATTCTGTGCACTTCCAGTCTGATTGTATCAGTATTAAATAAATTGTTTACAAAGAAAAATATTTTTCCTCTAATTTTCAATATTTAGAGATGACATCTGTGGTGGTTCTCTCTCCTCTCCTGTACCAGCCCTGACTATGCCCCACTGGGCACCAACTATAACCATGCCTATGTTCCCATCTTGTTCCAGCATTTCTTTGGGACAGGGCTTTGTGCTGACCTCCTAAATAATAATGATACAAGAAATGTACACACACGTGGCTTTAGAAAGCTAATACTCCTCTGTGCAAGGAAACGAACAAGAGTCCTGGGTGTTGCAAGAGAAATCTGTGTATGGGTTTAAACCTAGCACCTGCTGGAGATTACTCAGGTGGGCAACACAGTTTCAAGTGTTACAGCTGCAGTCTTACTGTGACAAAGCAGCACTCATTTTGAAATGCACACTCTAGAGACATGAAGCTCAGACTGCACAGAGTTGCTGTTGCCCTGTTAGCACATAGCTACAGAGCCATTACTTTCATTTGTTTTTCATCGTTTTCCAATAGGGCTATTTTAGAAAAGTAAAACAAATTAACTTGCATAACAATGCATGTATACTTCTTAAATTTGTTATTCTGTAGAAAAGCTATGCAATAGCATATAACTGTAAATAACCAAAATGAAATATCCATTTGTTTTGAAAAATTGAAAGCCAATCAAGCAGAACATACCAAAATTATTTACCGCACAAAACTACAGCTTTACTCAGTCTTGTGCTTGTAACAGGAGCTCAGCTAAAATCTGAAGGGCCAAATCCTGCAGTTTTTGACTCATTCAGGTCACTGACCTGCTTTCATCAAATATATCTACTATTTTCTCATGAGGAACTATAGGCTACAGAATGTCACCAATTTCACATCTGTTCTACAAAGACATTCTAGAATGTCTGAGGCAAAAAAAAAAATTGAGAACATCTGTACTCTTCAGACAGATGGATCGGCTGAGCAATAAACCAGTTGATGTCTATCAGCTTACCAAAAGGAAAACCACCCCAGCTCTCCAAAAATTTTTCCTGCCAAAGCTCTGCAGGGCCAGCAGCCCAGGGACCTGTTGCAGGAAGGAGAGCTGGGGACTAGTGCAGACACTTGTGACAAAGAAGCCCAGCTGGGGCACCCTGAGCACAGCCACTGCTGGGCCACCGACTGCTCATCCCAAATATCTCAGCATCAGATGCACGGTGAGCACACCTGGGGCAGCAAGCACCTGGTGAGGATCCACAGAGTAATGACAGCAACCCTGGGGGCCAGGCCACTGCCTGCCTGGTGGGGGAGGCAGCCTCACCTGCTCACACAACTGTGGGGGGAAGGTGTGACTCCTCACCATGCCTGAGGGCTGCCACCAGCAGTGTACACTGCACTGCACAGCCCTGTCTGTCCTGGGGATCCACAGCAGCAGCACAGGGACATGAAACAACTGAGCCTTTGCTGTTTTGTGTCCCTGGTGTCAGCCAGGAGCTCCTGCCCCTGGTGGGCATCTGCAGAGAGCTGTGGTGATGTGAGCTGGGAAGGTCTTAGGATGTTGAATGCATCAGTCAGAAACTGCTCCTGGAGAAGACTTATGGAGTGAGGGAGGTGACAGGAGGTGAGAGACATCCTCAGCTGCTGCCCTGAGGGATCTCTGCCTTTCCTTCCCAGGACCTGCCTCCTGTAGAAAGATCTCTCTCCCAGGCCAGCACCACTGTGACATGAAGGATGAAGGTCATGTTCACAGCCAGTGGGCTGCAGACACAGGTATGATTTCAACACCCCCTCACCAATTTATGGACTTGTACTTAGAATTCCAAGTTTTCCTAAATTTTGCATGATGGGCTGGAGTGTCTTTTTATGCAAAGCACATCAGAACATCTTAGTCTTTACTGTTGCAGTTATTTCCTGCATTCCCCATGGCGCTTCCTAATCCTATTTAATGTACAGCAAAGAAAACCTGATTTTTAATTTTTTCTATATTACATGGAAACTTTAAACACCACTGTGTATTCTGCTTGCCAGGTCTTACAATCTTTGCTCTCTTAAGAGCAACCTCTCTCCTGTTAAGAGTCAACACTGGAATTTGTGTTGGTGCCACTGTCTGATGCTACTGAGTAGAAGGAAGTGCTTCCCACTTGCAGAGCTGAACCTCCCAGGCCCTGGGGTTTTAGTGCTTTAAGTGCTCTTAGAAACTGAGAGAGATCTGCTGTTAATACTGCTGATAGCAAGCAGCTACCCTGTGTAAGGGAATGTGCCTCTTCTGACCTTCTGCACCCACAGGCAGCCCCACACAGGCCCCCCAGGCTCAAAGGTTTGCATCTCTGAGCAGCATCTCTGTGATGCTGTCCTGGCACAGCAGGAGACTCTGAATGCTCAGAGCTCACCAAGAGGGCTTGAAAAAGACAACACCCATGCCTGTAGCCAGGTACTGGAGGATGTTTAAAACCTGCAGTGAAGGGTTGTGTGTGCATTAACTATGTTACACTTGGCCTAAGCTTGAAAGAGCTAACGGGAAAGTCCTGTACAAAGAGAGCTCAATTTTACTTTCCTTGATTTCAGTTGCAGTAATGTGGTTATATTTTATTTTTGAGGAATTGAACTATATTGAAAAACAATTGATCATATTTTACAGCACTTTCTCTAACTTACAAAACTCATGTCTTAGCGTGACTCCATTTAATATTTCTCCTCTTTGCTACATGCTTTATTAAAACATCCATCTGGTAAGCCATTTTTGTCTTTTGTCTTTTAAAGCTACTTTTAAAATTCCAAAGTTAACATAAAATGTGCAGAAACTTTATTCTGCTGACACTGGAAAATGGCAGAACACACATTTCACCACTTTCTGATATATGCTTACTATTCTAGAGGGTAATATTTTTTCCACTAGTTTTTTCCACTAGTTAGAAAGATTTGGGATGCTATTAAATTGTTTCCTAATTTTTGCACAGCTAATGGTATATCAAAAACCAAACATTACTTGCAATTTAAAATGTTTATTATTTAAATACTGCTCTAAGAGACGGAACAAAATTTAAATTATCAGTAATTTCAGCTAAACACCGTGGATGTCCTATGAGAAGAATGGATGACATTAAAAATCCACAGCTTCAAATGGGAAAAAAACCTTAAATTTGAAGACAGCTTCTAAGAACTACAGGTAATGGTCTCTGTCTGTGTACTTAAAATGGGCATAATAGTCTTCATATGTGATGATGGAAGCTACATCGATTCTCTGTCAAAAGGAGCCTCAATAGACATTTAGGCCCCAAATTCCCTTGCCAGTTAAGATCTGATTCTTCTTCCAACGTGTGTGCTCAAGATATAGTTCATTATTCCCATATGAAAAAGGAGTCAGAAATACTTCCAAAAATTTACATATGGGAGCGTCCAAGGCCTTATTTTAGAACTTAAAGTGACTGAAAGTTTGATTTACAATTCAACTGGATTAATTTCAGGAGAAACAGTTTTAGACTGGCTTCAAAATGAAAATGAAAGAAAGTATCTAATTGCTTTCCTTTTCTCAAATTCTCTGTACTGCTAACACTTGCATATCAGATCATGCATGTTGCAGCTAAAATTATAAACTCACTTTCATCAAATGACTTTGCAATGCAATAAATAAAGCTTTTAATGCCATGAATGAAATTGTGCAACTTTTGAATCAGTTATGTGACATTCATTTAAACCTTTCTATAAATTATTTGTCGAATTTTCTATTGCTGTGAGCCTCCAAAAGTTTATTCAGCCAAAGCTGAACTTCATCAATTAAACTACTGTGAGATCTTATATGGTCATTGTTTAGTATTAAAAGAAGTATTTATTATACAGTCCTCAATATGTGATACTAATTCCAAACCTTGTATCTATGTATGTTTATTGAATTAAGAAAGATTGTTCACAAGAGCAGATTTTGAAAGTCCCACTCAACAATACTAACAATCACCTGGATTGTGGAAAAGCCCCATCTAATAATATTTTGTTTGCATTTTTTCTTTTTAGAAGAATAAATGTGTAATTGAAATAGTATGCTGCCTCTGATAAAGCCACAAGCAGTCATTTACAAATACTCCCCAAAACAATCAGGCTGATGGGCACAGGGGACTGCCTGCATGGAACACATTACAAGACATGACAGCATTTAATTGTAATGTTGATTGCACTGAAGTACCATTAATGTCAGTCATAGCTGACAGTACAAGCAGGCAACCCAATTTGTACTCAGTGGTAGAATTCCAAATGGTATTTGATCAGGCTCTGAGAAAACAGAGATGGTTGAATAATAATAAATTTCCCAGTACAGTAAACTAACTAATTGATGATATGGAAGTATGTTTACCTATTTTAAATAAGTTTGTTAATTTAAAAAAGCAAGCAAAAGAAGTTTAAATTAATCTAGAAGTTCCTCTGACCTTGTGTAAGGCCTTTTCTTGCCAAACAGTTAGCATCAGTGTAGAAACCTTCTTCAATGGACAAAAAAATGGTGCTCTTCTGTCACCCCTTTTCTTCAGCTCCACCTGACAGAGTTTCCTGGTGGTGCTGTTTTTTATGTGACAGTTGATTAAACACTTTCATCATCAGTGGCAGAAAATAATATTATCATATTTATTAATTTTTTAAGTGCTCCATTGTGAGCAATACAATGACCTGAAATGGAACAGCTGTCACCTCTTCACGCACAGGTACCTGGGCTTCCACAGAGCTCCTTAGACCCTTCAATTAGAAATGTCTCCTTTTGATGAGGCACAATGGTAAGTGTTGCCAAGTAAGAGAAAATAAACTGCACTAACTCAGAAACATGACTGAAAGCCGGGCCCTGTTTTATTATCCAGCAAAACTTTCATTACAGTTGGAAGGTCTTAAGTTTCATTTGCACTAAAGTAAATCAAAGTAGCTCCACTGAAAGTAGGGAAGCTGCATTTGATGTAATTACAGGATGGACTTGGATTAGAACTTGCCCATCTACTGCAACTAATGTACTTAGGGCTTAAGGATACAATGAACTGTATTATTTATAATATTTAAATTGATTTTGAATAAGAGCCAGACAAAAGTATAACATAAATAGCACTGGGAATGGCAACTGGATGGATTGCTTTTCACTTTTCTCTGTGGATGAAACAGAAAATAAACTGTTCAAAGAAGCTGGACTTTTTCACAGAGAAGTGAACACAAAGTGAAGAAACACTGAAGAAAAAAATTTAAAATAAAACAATATATATCCCTAGGACTAGAAAGCAATGCCCTTTCAGTGGCATTCTCACCTTCAAAAAAAGGGTGTCTGGAGCTATCCAGGGCTTAGAAGGAGGGATCAAGTTCCTTCCTAGCCAAACTCAGATATCCTTTATCTGTTTAGCAAGTTGAGAGTATTGAGAACATACTGCTTCACCTACAACCGCAGATATTCTGGGATTTGCACAGTTCTACAAGTGAAAGTAACAAAATCAGATTGCAAGAAAAAGTGTATAATGCAGAAAAGGGGAAAAAAAAGAAAGGAAGAAAGCCAGTTGAATTTTTTTCAAAGGTGATCCAGTACTCATTTTAGTCGAGCATTTTTACCATTCCCTTTGAAATCTGTGGGTTGGGAACCTCTGTCAGTCTGGATCTGTGAGGTGCCTAGTATTTTTCAAATACTGCTTGACAAATAAATATTCAGCCCCAAATACATATACCCTGGTTCTTCTTCTGTATTTAAAAGGCAAAAATAACCAAATCTTATTTTTCCAGTTTCTTCCTTGTAGTACGCTGTAAAGCATCATCAGCTTTTTAACGTTTATTGGTTTTGTTATTATTGTAGATTAAAACAAGACACTGGACAATGTTTATTACTAAAATTCTTCGAGACATACATCTGCCACCTTTCTCAAGCTTACCAAGATCCTAACTGAGAAAACGTGCCACTTTGTGGTTCTTCATTTTCTCGAGAACCTTCAATTGCTGATAGTGTCTTGCACAAATAAACACTAGCAACAGACCCCCCCCCCCCCCCCCGAAAGAGAGGTAAATTTCAAGCCAGGAAACTGAAGGCTCTGCTCTACATTGGCACATTTGGGCAAAGGCTCGTCAATTCTGCCTTGAAGCCAGAACTGCATTTTCACAATTCACACTGAAGCCTCTAAAGAAGTAAAAGGTGGGCAAAGTCTTTGCTGGAGAATAACAGGACACTGTTAGGAATGCGTTTGAGAACATGTACCATGTGGGCTGAGTGGGCATATGCAAAGGTGAAAATATATGATCTTTTAAAAGCAAAGAGACTTTTTCAGCAGCGGAGAGCCAGGGATCACTGAGACAGAAATTTAATAACACCATCATTGGGACTGTCACGAGCATTTTTTTTAACTTTTCTTCAGGCGGTTCCAAAACGTGCTTTAGAAACACATGAAGCGCCTGTCGCTCCTGCGAAATCCGGAGCACTGCTGTGCCACTGTAGGGCCCCTTCAGCCCCATCGGCCACCCAGGCGGGGCTTCCCCTCCCGCTGTCCCCGGCGTCCCCCCGGCACTCGCCCCGCGCCCACCGCGCCATTCCCGGCCGGGCCACCCCGGGCGGGGCTGCGGGAGGGAGGGAGGGACAGCCCGGGGGGAGGCAGGGCCAGGCCACTGGGGGCTGCTCGGTCCGCGCCTCCGCCGCCGCGGCCCGGGGAGCCTGCCCGGCTCCTACCTGGTAGGCGTCGGGAATGTTGACCGTCTCGCCGTGCTCCGCCACGTAGCCGATGATGCCCTTGCCCCAGGGCACCTGCACCTCGTTGCTGTCCTCGGTGGAGCCGCAGGGCAGCAGCGGGGTGCCGGCGTGCACGTCGAAGAACTTGGACACCAGGGTCTTCTTGCCGGCGGAGGTCCCCTCCACGAGGAAGAGGGATCCCCGGTCCGCGTCCACCATGAGGCAGACGAAGATGAGGATCTTGTAGCTGAGGCTGGTGAGGTCCAGGTCATTGGAGATGTCCTTGACCAGTTCCAGGAAGAACTGTCGCTCGTTGTGCTCCTTGAGGTAGCGCTTGTAGTCCAGGGCGGTGGGGGGGTACTGGGGCAGGCTGACGCGGGACTCCAGCAGGGCGCTGAGGATGTGCGCGGTGGTGGGGGGCAAGGAGCTGGCCTTCCGCAGCAGCGCCCGCCGCCGCACGCTGCTCAGCGGCTCCTGCGCCCGGGCGTGCACATGCTCGTCGTAGGTGAGGTTGACGTGGATGGCTTTGGAGCGGGCGAAGCTCTTCCGCAGCTCCTTCTGGGACGCTCGGCGCTGCAGCCCCCCGGGGCCGGGACCGCCGGGGCCGCCCGCGCTCCCCCAGCTGCCGCCGGGGCCGTCGCTGCTCCGCCGCTCCTCCGACGGGCCGCCGGCGGGGACGGCGGGGACGGCAGGCGCTTTAGGGAGCGAGTTCTTCCTCTGCAGCCACTTCTCCACCAGCTCCGGGTGCCCCTCTAGGAAACTTTCCACCGCCGCCACGTCGAGGCCGGCATCGCCGGCGGCTGCCATGGTGCCGGCGGCGGGGGCGGCTCAGGCCGCGGGAGCTCCCGCGCTGGCCATGCCCCGCCGCCGCCACGTGCTGCTGCCGCCGCCCCGACGGCCGCCCCGGGGCAGGGGGGATGCCGGCAGCCCCGGCGAGGGGCCGCTTCTGCCCCTTGCCCGGGCTCCTCCTCCGCGGTGCGCCTTCTTCTCGCCTTCTGCTTTCCCCCGCGACCTCCTTTCCCTGCCCACCACTCTTTATTATTAGTAGCAGTAGTATTGGTATTTTTCTAGGTATTTTTTTGTGCTTCCCGGTTTTCAGCCTTTCGCCAGTTCTGACCTCGGTTCCCGGTTCTGGGCCGCTCCCGTGCTGAGTCGGGCAGGCGGTGCCGCCGCGCCTCTGGAGATGCTCCGGGAGCGCTCGGGCAAACCCCTTCTGCCAAGTGCTGTCAGTGCTGGCGGCGGCTCCTGCGTAAGCCAGCCGGCAGACCACTGAGAAGGAGGGAGGGGAGGACGCGTGAGCCGAGCGGGGGGGCAGGCGGGGAGGAGGGAGGGCTGGCGGGAGCGCTGGCAAACCCCGCTGCGGGTGGGGGGGCACTGCCGCCCGCCTGGCAGCAGCCGCCTCGGCAGGGCGGGCGGGGCGCGCAGCCTCCCCCGGCGGGAGGACCCCCGGCAGTGGGGAGCTGTGCTAGGGAGTTTCATTCAACAACATCGGGGGAAAGGGAGGGGCCTTTTGTCTGTGATGCTCCTTCGGGGAGGGGACGAACCGTGCCGCGGCTCCCGCCCGCGGTCCGCGGGAGAGGCAGCGGGACGTAATAGAAGCGCTCCCGTTTAAGAGCTCTCATTTATACCATTGTCTGAGCGGCTTTAGTACTTAGAAAAACGGAGCCCTTCCAAGAATCCTGAGTGAATTCCGTTTCTTGATTCACTGAGTTGATTTGCGGATAGCCTCACCCGTGCGGAGCCCCGAGTCAGCCCGGTGCGCACGGTTCCCGCGGGGTCCGAGGGGCACAGCGGGCTCTGCTCGCCCGGAGCCGCCCAGGGCTTTCTGCCGCAAGCCGCTGCTCCCCGGGGCGGCTCGGCGGGAGCGGGCGCGCCCAGGCGCTCCTGGGTGACCGCTGGGGCATCACCGGCTGCCAGACGGAAACCGACCGTATCCACCGCCGGCAGACGGACAAGGGTTATTTTTATGCGCACGTGGAGCACTTTTCATTGCTAAATCAATGCCTACGCATAAGCGATTGAAAAAACAAGTCATGGATCTTAACACGTGAAAATGTTTTTCATGCGCTCACCAAAGACTGAATGAAGGCGGCTTCAGAAATTCATGAATGGGAGTTCGGGTGGCTGGGAAAACACAGGGCTAATCTTCACTCGAACGAGATTCCGACCTGCCGGGGACCCTGTCCCTGCAGCTGCCCCTTACGGCGCGGGGCGCGGGCAGTGCTTGCAAGGAGAGGGAGCACTTTTGGGACACGTGTCGATAGCGCAGGCTGGTGCGTGGGTGTCAGGGGGATGGAAGGGCTACGTGTGTGTCCCGGAGGACGCCGCGTCTCCCGCGGCAGCAAGGGTGACCCTCAGGGGCTCCGTGTAGATGCTTCGGCTTGAGCAGCTCGGAGGCAGCTTACGAAGCCACAGACAAAGGATTTCGGCTCCCAGTCTCGGTGCCCGCGCCCTTGCAGGCTGAGCAGCGGTACCCTCGCCGCCGCGGGTCCCGGGCCGCTTGGCGGCAGGGCGCCGTGCTTGCCCCCCGCTCTCGGCGGGGTTTCACACAGCTCTCGGACTCTCCCCACCGCGCAGGGATGCTGCCGCAGGAGGACGGGCTCGCTCTCTCTCCATTGAGAAACCCCGCCGCCGCCGGCACACACCGGCAATAGGGCAGCGGGGGCGGCGCGCAGGCGCACGGGCAGCGGGGGCGGGGGGCGCAGCCCCGGCAGCAGCCCCGGCAGCAGCCCCGGCGCTCGGGGGCCGGAGGGGGGAGCCGGGGGCCAGCCCGGCCCTGGGCGGTGCGCGGCGGCGGGGAAAGAACGCTCCCGGCCGCCGCACCGTGCCCCGCCCGACTTGCGGAGGGCGCCCGGCTGCAGAACCCGCGGCGAGTGGGCTGCGGGGCGAGGGGGCGGAAAGCGGGGAGGTCGGAGGACACGCTCTAGGGATTCGTCCCCGAGCTGCTCGCACCTCTGAAGAAGCCGAGCTTTTCCTTGCAGGTAGCTCGGGTATGACGAGGCAGCGCATCTCGGGAGGGCAAGGCTCGGTGAGCGTTTCCCAGCGCGCTGCCGGAGCTGTGACGCACAGGGGTTTCGCAGGCGGCGGCGGGCGCAGCCCCTCGGGCTGAGGGAGCCGCCGCTGTCACAGCGCCGGGGCGGCCGCGCTGTCGGAGACCGCCCCCCCTGAGCCCCCGAGCGCCCCGGGCTGCCCCGAGCCCCCCGGGCTGCCCCGAGCCCCCCGGGCTGCATTTGCGGTGTTGCAGCGCTGGCACAAACGCTCCACTTGCACAAAGAAATCGCGTGAGCTGCTGGAGGCCAGCCCGGCGCGTACCCCCAGCTCTCAAACGAGGACCTTGGGTGCGAAATAATCATATGCATATAATTTTTACCATCTCGTTGCGGTAAGGTTTGGTTTGAACACGCACACCAGTGTTTACTGCAAAATGGCTACTATGTAGCAGTTCTGTATGTAAACACTTAAAGCAACTTAGTGTTTCTGTAAGCCTAGGTATAAACAAGGTCCTTCGAAGTCTTGCAACATCTTTAGTTTCTTTTGCTGGGATTCTATGCATTGGATTTGCCTGCATCAGAAATCTGCATATTGACAATCTCTCAAATAGCAGTCAAGACTGAAGAAAGTAAAACTGCAGTTGTCTCCATTGCATGGAATACATAGGAAAAAAATTACTGTAACAGTTAACAGTAAAGAACTGTGGAACCTGAAATCCGTGTAGAGATGAAATATGACAAAGATGATCACACAGGTTTGACTGTTCTGTAACTTGCCCAGGCTTTGGACATGCTGTAAAAACCTGGATAAAACCTTCAGAAGCCTGGCCTGGTGTGCATTGATGGATGTTAGGAGAAAACTGGGGTTTCTCTTCTGTCTGCAGGGCGAGTTAAAAAAGCACAGTGTGCACTGGGCTGCAGCCTCGTGTTGGATTGAGGTAGATTAGTTGCAGCCTTTTGTGGGAGGGCAAAAATAGGAAAATGGAATTTGTCAATGCCGTGGGATTGTGCCACCATTGTAATTTTATCGGTATGCTGCAGTGAGGTACAAGCATCTTACATCTGATGCATCTGAGGTATGATGTACTTTTTGTCAGCAGGGATGCACAATGCCAGCTCAGACAGCAGTGCAGGCTTTAGCCAGTTGCATCTGGTTTCCTTGGGTACAACACAGAGAAATGCTCTAAGATGCCCTAAAAGAATGACAAGGAGAAATGTCAGTGAATTTCTCAGGTGCAGTGTGTTTCTTTGTGGAAGGCAATGGAATATCACTCCTCAAAATGCAATTGGGAAAACCACTTGAGAAAATGTTGTCATTTGGGGAGACACTTTATTACTCTAAACACGAAACATTACTCTAGTCTGAAAGGGGGAAGCAGTCCAGTAGAATCCAGGAGGATAGGAGCATAAATGATGCATAGTATAAAAGGCACAAGGTATACTTTGTGTCACTTTAATAAGTAAAATATAAATCCTTTTTGCATCATGGAGAGTTGCAGTTCTTCATATAATTTCATATACAACTACTTACCGCTTCTAAACTACGTGAATATCTTTGCAATCCCAATATCCAGAATATCCAAATTTAATTTCATACAGTTTTTTGGTTTTTTTTAAATGATCATGAGATTGACATAGAGTTCCACAAGGCTGTGCTCCATTGAAGGGCATTAGAAAAAGGGTTGTCAATAGCCAGTTCCTGGAATCTCTTGACAGAAGTTGAAAAGTCATTATTGTTTCTTTCCATACCTGCTAAAACCTCTCTTTTTCAACAGAAGCCTTCTCTTGTACTGAAGACTACTGCAATGACATGCTCACATTTCTCTTCTGTCCTCCAGAGCTGACTCTTCCCATTGTCTAAAGTGAATTTAGATATCAGTTCGCTTGCTTTCTTTTCAAAACTTGTACTAACATCTGTATGATTTGTTCACTACAATTTTACTAGAAAAAAATAGTTACTATGTGCTGATGATGTATTGAAGGAAATTCCAGTATAAAGTGAATGTCACAAAACATCTCATAGAAATCAGGGGAAAAAAAAGCCACACAATTCTAAAGCACTTTAGTAATCAGAAAAAGACCCCAAAATAACAACAGGACACAGGACTGTGTATGTAATTAATAGCTTGATTCAATTAATATAATTTATATTCAAGTAATATAAACAAAACCAATGAAACTCACACAGAATACTTTCCCTTTTAGATGTTTCACTGTTTTTCAAGACTTTCTCTGTGAAAAGCACAAGAAAAACCAACAGTCATAGCATACCAGTATGCTGGATGGTATTTAGTCAAGCAACAACTGCAGCACAACACGATGCCAGTAGGGGGTAGTGACCAGCAAACAAAATCTAAAAACTCTCCAGAATCAGAAATTAAAACTTGCCCATTGGCACTACAGCGTTCTAGGAAAGCTATAAACCTTCTGACCTGGTGCACAGAGTACTGGAAATCGTACCAATATTTTAATACAGGGAATGAAGATTTTTGTTTCTGTGGAACTGTAGTTCAAGTTCATCAGCAGTCCTGGAAAATTGACAGTTGTGATAGTAAATCCTTGTAAGGCTATCATCCCCCTAAAAGAAAAAGCTTTTTAAATTTATGTATGTCCCCTCCAACACTGCATCTTACTTATGTCACCTCTTAGTTTTGCCTTTGTTTTGTACAGCCAAATAAACCCCAAAGATTTGGTCCTGTCTTGGGCTTTCCATCTTTTCCAACAGTGTAGCACTGATAATATTCCTGAATAGAAAACATGTTACTTTTTTCAACACAGCCCGTGTAGATCTATGGAAAAAGTAGCAAATGTTATCACGTCCTTCTACTTGACAACTGCATCTGCTTATGTGACAGGGAGGGAGGATTTCTGAATATTTAATTTGCTTGTGAAAAAGAGCAGGCAGAACGCTCGCTGCCCGCCCTCCGTCCGTCCTTGCATGCACCGCGAAGCCGCGCGATGCAGTGTCTGTGCGGTGGGGTGCGGTGTGCGCGCGGTGCGGTGTGCGCGGTGCGGTGTGTGTGCGGTGCGGTGTGCGTGCGGTGCGGTGCGCGCGGTGCGGTGCGGTGTGTGTGCGGTGCGGTGTGTGCGGTGTGGTGCGGTGTGCGCGCGGTGTGGTGCGGTGTGCGCGCGGTGCGGTGTGCGTGCGGTGCGGTGGGCGCGGTGCGGGGCGCTGCGGCGGAAGCGGCGGCGGAAGCGGCGGCGGAAAGGGCGGTGGAAGGGGCGGGCGCGCTGTATCGGCGGCGGAAAAGGCGCTGCTGCCCTTCCCTGCTGTAGCCCTGGAGAAGCCTGCGGTGGTCGGCGGCGCCGCCATGGAGGAGAGCAGCGGCATCCGCCTGTCGGCCGAGTGCCTGGACGAGCCGCCCAACAGCCGCGTCTTCGTGGTGCTGGGCAAGGACACGGGCGAGGCGCTGATCCGGGAGCGCTTCTCGCCTTTCGGGGACATCCAGAACATCTGGCTCCTGCGGGACAGGCGCACCAACGAGTCCCGCGGCATCGCCTTCATCAAGTTCGCCCGCAGCTCGCAGGCCTGCCGGGCCATGGAGGAGATGCACGGCCGCAGCCTGCTCCCCGACAGCAAGCCCATCAAGGTGCGGCCGGGGGCGGGCTGGGGGGCTCGCGGGCCGGGCCGGGCCGGGCCGAGCGGGGGCAGCGGGAGCCGTGGGCGGGGCGCAGGCCCGGGGAGCCGCCGCCTGGCCGGCCTTGCCTGGCCGCGCTGCCGGGGCGGCCCGGCCCCTCCCGGGCACGCGGCTCCCGTGAGGCCGGGCCGCTCCCCGAGTCCCACGGGCGGCCTGCGCTGAAGCAGGCCTGCGGAAAATGCCGCACCCGGAAGTGAGGGCGTGTTCGTGACAAAGATTGTTTACTATATTTTAAATGTTGTAAGCAAAATAGTTGAGAATAAATAGAGCTGGTTTTGCCAGTATGTTTTGGTTTTGCAGTTTGTGAACCCTTTTCAAAACTTTTTTTTTTTTAAATCTATGGAACTGTAACGTCAGCTTTCAGCTTCTTGATTTTGCTTTCCTGTTCATCATTCATCAGTACTAAGAAAGTATGAATGAGTTTGTATTGAGTCTGTGAAATCTTTTCTGAAGAGCTTGCCATCAGAAGCCAAAAGATAAGAGCTCCGTGACATCAGTTGCTACTTTTGAATAGGAGGCTTGCTTTGAAAGTCTTTCTTACTTGTTTGTTTTGTTTTTGTTTCTTTTGTTTGTTTGTTTTTGTTTGTGATTTGTTTGGGCTTTTTTTCTTGGTTGTCTTCCGGTGTGCACTTCTGAGATGAAATTTATTTCAATAACTAAAAAAGATTTTAATACTAACAGATATGAGAAGCTATGATCCTCCTGTGATAGAGCAGTAGACCTGTAAACTTAGGCACAGCTTCACACTGAGCTGCAGTAGTCCGGTTTTATTAAGCTGCTAGGCTTTCTTGTTTCCTTGCTTGCTTATTTGTTCCCACTACTGCTGTACTAGGTCTGTTACAATAATGCATTCTTTGCTACCTGACATGTCACCGGTGATGTTGACAGTGCTGCTGAATCAGCAGTGGTATTTCTCACCAGTCCTCATTATCCCCAGTAAGGAACTTCTCTGGCTCCTGTCCTGTTTGGGATTTATTATATTTGTAGGTCTTTTATCACAGGTGGTCACAAGTGTTCTTTTCTCGCCATGCTAAGGCAGCTTATGTGAACAATAAATATAAAGACAGTTAAACTATTTCACTTGCTTGTTGATATGTGTCTTAGACCCTTTTGCCAGTAATTGCTAACTATGTAATTATTTTGTTAGGTGTTTATTGCACAGTCAAGAGCTTCTGGAAGCCACCGAGATCTTGAAGATGAGGAGCTTACACGAATCTTTGTTATGATACCAAAAACCTACACGGAGGAGGATCTGCGGGAGAAGTTCAAGGTTCTGATTCGCTGTTTGTTGTTATTTTAAAATGCCTTTTTATAAACTTATTAGAAGGGCATACCACATGGAACTTTTAATGGTTTTCAAATATTGGAAATTAATACGTTTTTTCATTGTTCTAGATGTATGGAGACATTGAATATTGCAGCATTATTAAAAACAAGACTACTGGAGAAAGTAAAGGTTTGGGCTATGTCAGGTACCTGAAACCATCACAAGCTGCCCTAGCAATTGAGGAGTGTGATCGAAGTAAGAATCCGAGTGAATTCTTTAAGGGTTTTTTTTTTTGCAATAAGGGTGCATCATTATAATATACCTATAATTTTTAGTTTTGTTTGCAGGTAAATTATTCATGATGCAGAAACATGTTAAGACAATGTTCTCTTGCAAATAAATTATAGCATTGTTAACATTCTTTGAGAACAATCACCTGATTATGATTTTTCAGGACCAAACTGGAAGTAGGATCACTGAGAAGAGTTTGGAAATGGGCACAGAGTTTTCTTTTATGCATTATTATTGGCCTGTAGTGTAGGCTTCATATATAGGAAAATATTTTAATTTGTCTTTGCAAATAGGCAGTTTTAATAAAACATTTTTGATATAAAATTGATTACTATATAAAATATATTTCATGATACATAGGGACTCTGTTGTGATCACACTTATTTAAGAACAAATTCATGCTACCTGAAACTGGGGGAACAGTGATTTTGTTTAGTGTCGTGATTTATCAGTTACAGAGTGAAAGACTTTGTATGCTTTATTTATTACCAGCCACTTGGGGAGGCACTGGAACAGGTTGCTCACAGAAGTTGTGGATGTCCCATCCCTGGAAGTGTTATAGGCCAGTTGGATAGGGCTCTGAGCAACCTGGTGTAGTGGAAGGTGTCCCTCCCCAAGGCAGGGAGCTGGAACTTGGCGATACGGAAGTTTCCTTCCAATCCAAACCATTCTGTGATTCTATAATTTGTCACTTATGCTCTAGTACCAAAAGTTTATGAATTTGAGTGAGGCTGGTGGAAAGATGTCAGGGGCTGGAATCACAAGACTTTGGAGGAGAGGCAGAGGGATTTGGGGTTGCTCATCCAGGAGAAGAAAGGTTTTCCCAAAAGCCTAAGAGCTGTCCTCCAGTCCTACCTCCTGTTCAGTGTTGCTTAATCACAGATACGAATCAACTTGAGGTGTAGGTGTGGTTATTTGTTGTTCTGATGTTTTTTATGGCTTGCTTTGGTTCTTTTTTCCTCAGTAATGTGTTTGGTGGTTCTGCGTTGTATCTATTATAAGTGGTTCTACAGAAATTATATTTTTGCATAGGAATAGGAGCCTGAGATTATTTAGCAGTCAAATTGTATTTCTTTTTTGCTGTGAGGTTAAAATGAAATTAGTTGGATAGCTTGAGTGTAATACCTCTTTCTTTCATAAAAGCAAAACCTAGATCAGTGTAAAACATCCATAAACTGCTGTTTTAGCACTGAAGTTCAGGTGATGGCTTCTGGAGCATCTCAGAATCCTGCTAAGTATCACAGAATGGTTGAAGTTGGAAGGGAACTCTGGAGGTTATCTTGCTCAACCACTTGGCTCAGGCTGGGTCACCTGGCTACTGGTGGCCCAGGATCATGTCCAGGTGACTTCTGAATATCTCCATGCGTGGAGACTCCATCACCTTTCTGGGCAACCTGTCCCAGTGCTCAGTCACTCTCATGGCAATTAGCCTCTGTCGTGCTTAACTTGTGAGTAGGAGTAATTCAATTTGAAAGCTGTTAACTTTCATAAAATTATTTGGGCAGACTTCAAGAGTTATAATTTAGTTATTCCTCTAAAGCTAGCACGTACTGGGTTATCTGAATTATATGTTTCTAAATATGGAACTTGAAGAATGTGGGCCTGGTCATATAACTGAGATGTGCTGAGGTGTTGTTATCTGTGTGGTTGTTTCTTTCAGGCTACAGGGCCATTTTGGCTGAACCGAAAAATAAGTCATCTGAGTCTTTTGAACACGATTATTACAGTAATGTCATGAGACCAGAACTAAGAGGAAATACGCTTCCATTTTGTAAGTCACAGCTTTTTACACTAAAAATGATTTGTAGTCTCCAGTATAGTTACTAAGTAATAATGTGGTTTGGAGCAAGGGAAGCTGATGGAGGCTTAGGTCAACACTTAAATAGTAGATTTGATGTTGAAGTTAGAAACTGGCCAGGAATTTCATCTCTCTACTTTTATGGCTTGCTTTGCTCTGGTTGCCCAGTTATTTTGTGACCTGCACTGGTGAAATCAACATGTGACCTTCAGCATATAGTTGACTTGGATTACTTTTAAAAGTCTAATGTAACATAGGCGTGAAATGTAGGCATGCAAATATGATGACTCAGATTATTTTGTTGATTCTTGAGGTATGCAGCCAGAATATTGTAGCTTTGAAAAAGCTGAGACCCGAATTCAAGAGCCAGTCTCGAAGCGCCTGTCGGTGGTGTCTCGGCTCCCCTTTATTCAAGAGCAGCTGTTTGCCCTCTTCGATTTAGTTCCAGGTCTGGAATATTGTGATGTTCAGAGAGACCCTCATACCAATAGTGGTAAGTAAAAGTACAACGGGTTTTTGTCTTTTTTTTTTCTCTGAAGGGAATCCCTTGTAATTATGCTTAATTAATTTCCACTGCAAAATACAGTACATTTGTTGGAAACAAGCGGTTGTTGCTGCTATCACTGCATACACCCAAAAATTCAGTTTTGTTTGAACCCCTGTTTACACATAGCCCTTAAGGGCTTATACCTTTACCTTCAGATAATAAAAACTCAAGAAGGATGGAATCAAAGTCATGCTAAGTGGGTTTTGGTCAAATTAATAGTTTGAGGCAGAATAAATGAAGACGTTTCAGAAATTATTATACATTAAAATAAAATGTTCTCTAAACAGATCTTCAGAATTTTTTATTCTGAAATATGTGTGTGTGTAGAAGTTGACATGGGTAAATGGGGATTAAATAATTCTAAAATGGATCATGTTTTCTACTGAAAGGTTGTTTGGTTTCAGTCTTGTTTTACTGCTGCTGAGGCAAATATGGAAGTGATCTCTTCTCCAAGATACTTGAAATGTAAATGATTCAGAAAGTTAAAATATAACTTTACAGTTCTTGAAATTCACTGTTGATGGGATAATTGCATTTTTAAATAAAGTTATGTATCCTTTTGTTACTAGTTCTGGAGTAGTGAGGAAGATGTGTTTTCACTTGTATGGTTTTACTTTTCAGCTTTTCAAGCTAGCATAAATACAGCTCATCTGTCACTAGTAAATTTCACTGAAGCTTCCTTCACAAATAAAAGTGATGAAGTAATAATGATGTGTGCTCAAAAGACTTAAGAATTTTGTGTCATCCATGACTGATGTGCAGTTTAAATGTATTGCTCATGTGAGTATAGTTTGTTCTGAGGAGTTCCCTGTTTCCTGCTGACGCTGTGTGCACGGTGCTTGCAGGGTATGCTGTGATTCAGTACAGCACTGCTGCCTCAGCTATATATGCCAAGTACAAACTGCACGGCTTTGAGTATCCTCCTGGAAATCGACTAACTGTCATTTTCCTAGAAGATGGGAATGACAGCTCAGAGTAAGTACAACTTACAAAGTTGGAAGTTACATTCTGGAGAGCAAAATATAAAATAAACACATTTTTAACATAAGATGTAACATCAGTTATCACTGTGAGCTTGTGCCATGCTTGCTGGTAGTATTTTCTGAAACGGTTCGGTTTGGGGTTTTCTTCTTGAGTGGTTTAGAACAAACCTTTTGAAACTTAGTAATCTTGGTAGATTAAGAAAATATTAAAATACATAATCTTAAGATACTATCTAAAATTTTAGGATTTGGCAAGAATCTGTCAATATATCTGTAACATGTAACAAGGCTGGAATGTATTTTTGATGAGGTTTATGAATTAGAACTAGATTTATGTGCTTCATCTCTTGCTTGCATTTACAGTAGTGCAAATAGTAGTTTTGTGAAGCACATATGTAGAGTAAAACTTCTGGGTGCTGAGGATCTGATATTGGCACAGTATGGGGAATTCTGAGCTGTTTGACCATCTCTGACTTCTTCCTGTGTTTTAAATGCCCAGTACAAGGTGGAGCAGCTTAAGCAATCTCCTGCAGTGAGTGTTTTGCCTTAGTTTCATCCTAAAGGAGTCTAGTTCACGTCAGACCTGTTCTGGGAGATTAAGACAGTAAGGAGGGGCAGTGGAGTGATTCACTTCAGAAGTGCGTGGCTGATCTGACATTGCAATCTTCATTCTTCAATAATTCCTACATGGTCTTGCAACACAGGCTGTGTATCTATGCAAAAAGAGCAATTGCTTTTTCTTACTCTGAAACAGAACAAAGAAAAATCACTGGAAAATGAGAGCTGGAAGTAAACTTTCTATGGTAATATTTTGATCTCTGAACTGAATCTCTGTGTTCTTTATGAAAACACATAGAAATTTTTTTGTCTGTTTTGCTTTTTAGGCCTGCCTCACAAAATGTAGTGGGCTCTTGCAGAGATAATTAAATATTTTTTTTCCCCCTAGAGTGTTAAAAAGCCTCAAAGAGTAGTTCTGTGTATCTCCAAGTGGTAATGAATGAATGTTTTCAGTGAGTTGCAGCTAGTGTGCAGGCTTTCAGATCTCTCCGTAGGCTGTGATGAAAGCCTGTCGTGATTTTCGTTATCTACATGACATTACAGATTTCTAGAGATACACTGATGTGTATTAAAACTTATTTTTCTTGCTAAATTTAAGATTACTTAGCTCTTTCTTGAAAGCAGTTTGTTATCACTTCTGCTTGCAGCCTGATCAGGAAGATGGCAACGCAGCTGGTGACAGCGCAGGTGTCGTCAGCGCTGCGCGGTAACAGCGCCATGGTTCAGCAGTACAGGACGCCTCCTGTAAGTTCCGATCATGGACGGCGTTGGTATGCTTCTGAATTGTTGTAAGAAACCTCACATATGCCAATAAAGAGCACTGCTCACCTGCTTCTGCAAACTGTTCTACGTGCTGCATCCTTATTCCCTAAAAACGTGTCTGACCTTGCTTGAATTTGTTGTCCAGTTTAATGAAATAACTAAAGTAAATAAAGTAATGAAGATTAGAACTCACAGAGCCTATTTATGTCCTGTAATGGAACAAAAATGGTAAGAAAGGTAAAATTACTTCGTCTGCCCCCCACCACCAGTTAACTTATACTTGCATTTTTTTCCCTTGTTTCAGCAAGCATTTGGAGGAGCTTCTGCCCCACAGTTGCTGCAGCCCCAAACAGATGCCATACTTCCACCACCCAAAAAAAAAGTTCCACCTGACACTTCTGTGAAGGAAAGGCTTTTCATACTTTTTCATCCCCATCCTTTACCAGTAAATGTACTGGAGGATGTGTTCTGGTAAGACAAATAAGTGTTCCCTAACAAAAAGGAAACAAACTGTGAAACGCTGAAAGTAAATATTGAAAATAAAAAAGAGGGCCTGAAAACTCTTTCCAGAAAAGGCAGTGCACAGTGACTATGAAGTCATAAGTGAACAGTAGTAAGTTACTTTTTGAAAGATGTGTGTCATGAGGTTCACCTTGAAGCACATCTACAGTATCATCAGTATAGCAACTTTATTATCAATTTACTTAATCTGAAGTAAAATGTCTATTCTTCTGATGCAGATTTTTAACCAAAAAATGCAGTACTTCCAGTTGCTATTTCCTTATTCATTTTACATTTTCTTTTGCTTATTTTTGTTAGGCATTTAACTATTTTGATAAATTTCCACAGTAACCTAGGGGGAGCAAGTGTAGGGTGTTGGTTTTTTCCTGATCCACTATAATGGTTTGCATCCTCCTAACACTATTTCAACTGTTCTTTGTATCTCCCTATGTGGAGCAAAGACTTGAGATAATTTTTGCCGTCTTTTAAAAAATCTGTAATTAGCAGTTCTCCAATATTTTATATTATTAATTTGTAGTATACTCTTGAAAAAAAGAGACATTTTCCTTTTATAATAGCTTGAATTTGCAATAAATCTTTGGAAAACCAAAATATTTTAAAAGCGTCAGGAGAGGAAAGCATTTTGTGTGGAAGTCAAAATTGTACTTAAATGATATAGTGAATTTTCAATTTTCTTAATCAGATACTGGAGGAGGAAAAGGCTATGGACCTGAGTCTTGACACTTCAGTATAACTTCTGTAAGAAGCAAGCAGACAATTTTTAAAAAATACTTACAGATCTGTTTAAGAATCTCCTGAGTATTTTTCCTAAAAAACAGAAAAAAACCCACCTCTGTTTTTCCCTGAAGCTGCAGTGCTTGCTTTCTGAGTCATTTCAGTGACACCTTTTCAAAGATAAAATCACAACTGAGCAAGTTCATTTAAGTGAGATGCAGATTTAGCTTCTAAATTATCTGCCAGCTTGGGTGTGTATGTCTTACTTTTGGATGGTTTGGGATTTCTTCTTGTTTTGTTTCTGTGGGGTGTTTTGAGTGCCATTTAGTGTTTGGGGACTGTAGTATTGATCAGCTTTACATATTCTTGTAAAGAAGAGAGATCACTGATATTTGTGGTTCTATGGTAATATTTTGTAGAAAACATCTGTGGACTTTTGGTGTTCATTTGTACTTCTGCTCCTAATTCAAGAGAGGGGAATATGCAAATTGGGAGCATAGTTATAAAAATCCTGGTTTTGCAGTTAACAAATCATATGTGCTTTGGACTGGAAATTTTTTTGCAGGAAAATCTGTAAATGACCTTTTCTTTTTTCTTCTCCCCCAGTCGTTTTGGACAATTGATAAGTGTTTATCTTGTGGCTGGAAAAAATGTGGCCTATGCAAAATTTGCAGACAGAGCAAGTGCCAGCGAGGCCATAACTGCATTGCATGGCAAGATTGTGAATGGTGTGAGGCTGAAGGTGAGGCTGGCAGACTCACCCTCCGAGGAGCCCAACAAGCGCCAGAGAACTTACTGAGCAGGTGAGTGCCCCCACCCAGCCTGGGCTCTTCCTTACCCAGGCTGCAGTCAGCTACCTCACACACAGGGACAGGCAAAGAGTTTGGAGTTAGATACAAACATAGAAGGATAAACTCTAAATCTGTTCTTAGCTAACAAACTGAAATAGAATTTTTGATATATCTGTGTGTGCATACACACATGTGTGTATGTATATATATAGAATATATGAATATATATATATATTACTTTAGTTATATATGTAATATATATATTCCATATATATAATTTTTGATATATCTGTGTGTGTATACGCACACACACATACATACATATATATCTATATATATAAGGGTGTGTGTATGCTTTTATATATATACGCACGTGCACTTTATTTTATAAAAATCAATTTTTATAATTCTTGAAAAACAAAATGAACCAGTTGATAAAAATCAATCTGGATGTTCATAGAAATATCACTTTTGTATTTGGGAGAATCAGTTGACATTGAAAAGAGTATGCAAAAAATAAACAGTGAAACAGACATAAGCTTGTGTGTGTCTTTTTTTTCATTACTATCATATGCCCTCAGTGGCATTGGTTAAAGATGAAAGGTTGAGCCCTTGAAGGGCAGAGGAGTGACAGGGTAAATTAAAAAAGGATGGGGGGGACAGGTAAGATTGTCAGGTGAAACCAAAGGCTTGGGATATTTGGGTCTCAGAAATCAGGTGTAGCTGAAATACGTGATTGCCGAGAAAATAAAGCAGAGCCTGTGGTTAAGGAATTGGGATAGGTATTTGAGAACTTAATTATTTTATGCTTATGGCCTGTGAAATCTAGCTAAACTCCTAGAGATGTTTTATATCTTACTGCCTTCAGGAACCAAAATTCTATTGTTCTTTTAAAACATTGCTTTCCTTCAAATTGTATTGACTTTCATCACATTTTTGAATAATTTTTTTCAGCATTAGGACTGTTGCCAAAGGTGAATATAGTTGGGGGAGAAAAGCCTAAGTGGGGGAGAAAAGCCTAAGCTCTTTTTTCTACAAAATAACTCTCAAATATTACTATAGCTTCCAGATATTTGCAGTACCATACGTCTTCCTCGGGAATATGAAGTGTTGATTTAACTAATTCAGAAAATATCACATGACTGTCTTTGCATCAGTATTTTCCCTCTAAGCTTCACTCTTTGTACCTTTCTTTGTATAGATGTTCTTTGTGACCCCAGAGTTGCAAAGACCAAAAAAAGCTTTTGCCCAAAGTGTTCTTTTTCTCCTTTTCTTCTAAGGTCCTCCCAGTAGCTTTTTTGATAAGCAGCAGATACTAAACATGGCCTTAGTTTTTGTACAAAACTTTTGTTTTAATAAGTTGGATTTCTGGGCATTCTTTTTCTGCATGGAATTATAGCTAAAACTTAATTGAAACTTTTTTTTTTAATCAGCAGCTCTGATGAATGCAATTTTAAGTAACTTGTATCCATACTCTTATCTTTGTACAACATTTTGTTTGTTTTTAATGTGGCTTTTGCTCTTAGCAATAAAAGCCCAGCCTCTGTGTCCCTGCAGGAATAACTATGAGTGAAGGGTAATATAATATCAGGTCTTTTTACTAGAGAAGTGTAAATACAACATGCATCTGAAATTAGAAAAATTATTTATCCCCATTTTTTCTGTACATCAGGCTCCTGATTCCAAGTTTCTTATCAGGTTGTCTTGGCATCTATCTCTTTTCAGGATAGACAGACAGAATTACTTGTTCATTTGTCCCTTAGTTGGTTTCTTAAATACAAATGAAGTGGTACCTAAAAGGAAAGATTGCCTTTCAAAAGGGCTTGCCCATAAAAGTGATTTTCCCACTGCCTGACTTTGCACTGGACTGACTGACAAACTTGCAGTAATTTAGGGGCTTATATTTTGCTTTTGATTAAAGTGTTAAATTGTGCATGTGAAAAGAGATGCAATTCTCCCTACCTCTGAAACAGTTGTGGGTTTTTTTTAAAGATGTGAGAATACTAACTTTTTTCATTTTCAATTTTAGCTGTAGGAAATAACCTTCCTAGCTAAAACTTCTGTGAGTTTTCACTTAAGGAAATCATTACATCTTAACAAAAAAATCCTTTCTAAAGTCCTGTTGTGCTGCTTGCCTTTTGTCTCTAACAAGGTGACTGAATTTCTGAAATAGTCTTTTCTATACAAGGTTTTCTGATGAAAATTCATAAGATCTGTGAATTCTAGAATCTTTATGAAAATAAATGTCATACAATGTAACAATTAAGTAAAATATTAAATTTTTAACACACTTGAAGTTTTGCCCCAACACCTTCTTATGCAAACAGCCTCTTTTAAAATACAGTTTACAAAACTGTTTCTTAAAAAAGGTTTTATGGTAACAGTATGCTACTCATAATGCTTTTGCAGTGCAAACTTCTGACTATAAGAACTTTCTGTTACCTTGCAACAAACTTAGTTTATCAGGCAAATTTGAATACACATCTATTAATATTCTGAACTAATCCACTAATGAATTTTACTGGTTCTGGTTCTTCTACAAGTCAATGAAAACTAATTTGTTTATGTGAATAGTTAAAAGTAGCAGAGAAAAGATGGAAATACAGACTAGTAGGATTCTCTTCACCACTTTAAGTTCTAATGTAAGTTTTTCGAGGTGTGAGGTTATTTCCCTTTTTTTGCTAAGCAAATATTTATGGCTGAAATAATCACTTCAAACTATCTTGGTTTACATCAGTGTAGGCTTGAGAAGATAACTACAGTGATTACTTCTAGTCAGTTGCTAAAAGCAGACCTTTCTTAAAAATGTTGCTGTTGAGCAGCTTGTGCTCTCAGCTCAAGAGGGCTGAGAGCACAAGGGCTTTGTGTTACTTGGATATTTTGTGAAAAGCTCACTGCAGTATCTGATGCTGGTTACACACACAGTGTCATTCAAAAATAGAAGAGGAAGGGAAGAATTTGCTATCTGTCAGAAGAATGCATTGTGGCATTCCAATTAATCTCTTCATTGCTACCTAGTAGTTCTATTTAAATACCACCCCCACCCTTGAAAATCCCCTCCCCCCCCAAACTACTAAGCAGGAGACCCACAAGCAAACAGAACTAAAACCCCAAACCCTCCCAAAATGTTTGTCATAAGATTTTAAAATAGTCCTTAGAAAGCAGAGTTTCTAACCAGCTTCTGTTAGAAATGCCAGGCATAGATATGTGGAGCGAAGTTCTGTGGCTTTTGATACTCATTGCTGATTGACTTCAACCCACAGAAAATGGATTCATTGCATTTTTCCCCTGCTGAAAAAAACTGGGTATTTTTAATAATTATTTAGTTACTGATTAAGTTGAATTTTTTTTTTTTCTGTCATAAAATACTTGGTTATTTTTGTCTTTCTTTATTCTTGTCTGGAAGAAGTACTGCATCACTGATTTCATTTGCATCCATTTTTTTGACTTAAACCTTTATTGAAATCCTGATATTAGTATGAATATATATTAATGATTTACTGCTCTGCAAAAATGTTTTTAAAAGGTAATTGTGTCATAGTTGTGGTATACATTGAAAAAAATAGCTATGTTTTGTATCAACAGTATACTGCAGAAAAAATGGTGGCTTTTACACACAGCTAAGAGAGAGGCACTTCTTTAAAAGTTAAAGAAGCATGCTTAAAACTTTAGTATTATTCTTCTAAAGATATTGAAAGACTTTATATGCTGTTGTAATAATTATATTTTATAATATGTACTTTTAAATAAAAATAGGTATGTTGCTTTTTCATACTATTTTTGTGCTTGTGTTTTTTCTACAGAAACTAAGTAATGACATGACCCTCAGCTAGCTGACTGACTGACTGAAAACGTGACTAGACATGGTTCCTGTGGACAGTGACAGCTTTTTTCAGTGACAACTTTTTATTTGTTAATTGTTACTTAGTTGATCTCTCTATGATCCTTTTTCTTTCTGAATATGCAGACATGCAGTTTTGAAAATTCTGTAGGCATTAAAAACTGTAAACTGGTGGTTGTTCTTGTAATAGTATTATACCTTGTATTACAGAAATAGCTTTTGTTTTTACCTGAATCCTTCCTATAAGATGGAAATTACAATGATGGAGGAAATAAAGGAGCCAGCATTTTCTGACTTGAGTGGTTAATTGATAATGATTCAGATTCTGTTAAAATAGAAGACATCTCTCATGATCTAAATTGCATTGAAAAGTGAAGTATGGCAGTTAATTCAAAGAAAATAAAGTAACTTTAACAATGCCAGCAGACATGAAAGTATTCATCTAGATTTAAGAAAATTGCTGTAATCAAGAAAATAATTCAAAGTACATTCTTAAATATTTTGTTGGTAGAATCGGCCTCTTGATGAGTCTCCTGTGCCAAAACCCCCAGCTTAGTGCGGTGGATGCCTGAGTCTTTAGGGGGTAGGAGGGTAAACATTCAAAAATTGAGTAACTGGTGGTGGTATTTGGCCACCCAAGATGGGGAAGAAGAATCATGTTGGAAAGGTCCTAATGGTTGCTTGAGGGAGCATTCAACACACACAGAGGGTTGGAAGATATCCTTTACAGCTTGAAGTGATGTTACAAATTAGAACAATGCCATTTTCTAGTTGTTCTCAATCTTCTTTTTATTACTACATGTCTCTGGGAACAGTGGGCTATGGCATCCCTGGGCATGGAAGGTCAGTGCTCTCTGTGCAGTCGTGCTTTGGTCTATGGAACTCCCTTGCCAGCTTGTTCAGGCAGGTCTGCAACTGAACAGAATTTGGCTGGAGCTCAAAAAAACCTTCTTCCCACTTTCATTTCTAAGGGTTCAAGACACTGTTTGTAGAGTTTGGTTTTCAGGTGTCTCCCTTTTAGTCACTGCTAAACCAGGCTATCAAGTGACTCGTGTGGAGTCATTTTTAGTATTCAAGTAAAGGTTTTTTGAAGGCGCTTAGAATAAAATCATTATTGCTCTCAGAGTTCAGTGTATTTCCTGAAAACATTCGTGATCCATTCTTTGGCTAAGTAACAGTTTGTGTAAATACACTTGATTGGATATGATACCATCACTCCCTGTTGAATTGTTACATAGCACTGCTGATGAGTGGCAGGCTGCTTTTCTAGGTCCTTGCACTGGTAAGTAAAAACTCTGTCTGTTGTCAGAGTGAGCCTTAGGTTCCTGTACTGGAAAAAAAACCTGTGTCACTCATAATTCCCTTTGATGCTGGTGAGTGAATTCACCAAAACTATCTGAGGTTTCTGGTGTGTTATTTTGCAGTATCAGTGCTTTGATGCTGACAAGTAGAAGTTAGTGTGCTTACCTATAAGTGACTTAGATTTTAGCTGTGTACATCAGCCATAGTTTCTGTTGGTGTTGAACAAGACTCTTGTACCTTTGAAAATGAGATAATAGAGATTTCACAAATCACACTAAATTATGTCCAGTAGAAATAATTTTATGATTGTAAAAAAGTAAGAAATAAATATTGCTACAAGATTTTGATTTAATCTATTTTATACATCTTCCTGCTCCCACACCTGAATTCTTTTATTAGGAATTTATCTTCAAATTCTGCAGACCTTGGGAAGGTCCAGTGTTAACATGCAATAGTTAATACACAATATCTGCAGGGCTTTATTAAGACTGAAGAGTTAACTGCTGATCAGATCCTACTCTATATTTAGAGAAAGTGTTTACAAATTCTGAGCTTGGGAGTACAGAAGTTTCACTGGGAATTCTTCCAGCTCTTCTGGCCAAGTTCTGTCTTTGGAAAGTGATAGTAAATTTTTCAGATGCCATTTTAAAAGATACAGGGAAGTGTTAACAGAGCAGAGTATGTGTACATCAAAACTATTGAAAATGCAAATATATGCTCGAAATATTTTCTAAACTTCAAATTATAAGCAGCTTCACAAATAAAATTGCAAGATGGCTGAAGGTTATTTTAAGTATTGGAATGCTGATTTATCTTCATGCTGGGAACACTAAATCCCCTTTCTTATGTGTCTCTTATGGCTAAGGATAGCAGGAGGGAAGTTATGTTTAATCAGCAAAACAAAATCAAAGGCAATGACATGTGAATACATGCAGTGTGTGTTTTGACCCACTGATATTTTTAAATTTTAATCAAGTCCACAAAATTCACTTCTGTTCTGAATTCACTTCTTATAATAATGCTGAGGACATTAACATTTGCTGCCTTTCTTATATGTGGTAGCGTACTAACTAAGCTACTTAAAATTATGGCCAGAATTTTAGACATGGGTTATCCATAAACAGCTGTCACTAGGTTTTACCCTTTGCCTGTTTAAAGGCCAAGGATCCAAAAATGGTGTCAATGCCCATCTATAACAGCATTCTTGGAATTTTATCCTGGAGACCCTCTGAAACTCTTTGAGGCTGTTGCTTTGGAAAAATAAATTATTAGGTAGTTCTCAGGGAGTGCAGAGGAAACTGTACCACTGTGACCCTTTTAAAGCTATTCTAGTGGAGTTACTAAGCACAAGTCCCTTAATACTGAAGCTTGAAAGAACTGAGTCTAGAATAGAAAGCAGAGGGCTGGTAATAGCCAGCAGGGTTATAAGGATTGTAGTTACAACGCTTCCAACCAGAGATTTTTTTCTCTGTTGTTTAAAATGTATAGCTCAGTGTTTAAACTGCTTTGGTTTTGCACTCTGTGCAGTAAAGAAACCATGCATTGTGCTGAAAATGAGTAGTGGGACCGCTAACCACTGCCAAAATCAAGTATGAAACAAACTTTGTGTTATTTTTGAGTGGATACAGTTAAGTATACTATCAACCATACAGACTTTGTTTATGTGAGATTGAACACTCCAGCTGATTTATCACGTTTGTCTTCAGAGATTCTTGGAGTTCTGACAAACTGCATTTCAGGTTTGTTTTTCTGGTTTCTTTTATTTGATAGGGATATTCTAAATAGAACTCTGATTTAATAAGACTGTATGAAAACTTTTTCCCAGCTGTTGTTTTAAACCCTCTGCCTGATCTTTCATTGAGTCTTCCCAAAGTCTTGTGTGATAAAAACCAGCACGTGATTGCTTCCTGTCAGCCTCCTGTGTATCTTTGGGGATTTTATAGATCAAAAGACAATCCTTTCTCAGTCTGCTCTTCAGCTAGAATTATCTCCTCACACAGATGCACTCCCATACCTCTGCATATATTTTTTCAGTTGCATACATGCATTTTCTAGTTTCACATTATCATATAAAGGAACTGGAACTGTACACAGCCCTCAAGTGCAAATACATTTATGGAGGGTTGTAATGAGCTTTCCAACTTTGTTTTCTGCTGCTTTTGAAGCAATTTCTAACACTGTTTGCCTTTTGGACTACTGCTGAGTAGCAAACCAATGTTTGCAGAAAACTACTCACAATGACTCCAAGTAATAAAGGCTAATTTATAGCCCATTGTTATGTAAGTTTAGTTAGGGTTATTTTCATCACTTTCATTATTTTCATTATATTCATTAGGGTTGTTTACATTATTTCTATTTATGAGTTTTATTTATGAGTTCCTATTTATTGACAGACTTTCAGCCACCGTCTCATTGCCCTATTGCTCACTATTGTCAGATCTTTCTACAGCTGCTTAGAGTCAGTTTTCATTTTGCCTACCTTGAGTAATTTTGCATCATCAGGAAACTGTTTTCACACAAGTAATTTTTGGCTATTTAGGTGCAACAGTGCTCATCTAGAAGTATTCTAAGCGATTCAGTCCTAAAGAGGGCTCAAAGAGGAAAGTAAATAATGTTGTGCTGGGTGGTCAGTATCTGTCAAAAAAAGAGGATGTTGATCTGGTTACTGGATCCAGTCCTAATGGCAGCTGTGCTTTCTGATTCCTGGAGATGGCTCTTGACTCCTGTAGCACTCCCTAATCTAGGGCACATCCAGTTTCCAAGATGCCTGCCTTTCCTTTTCACAGCTTCTGCCTGCTATGAGCCTGCCTCCCAAGGTCTCCCTCTGCCTCAATTGTTTATTATCACGCACTCTTAAATGTTCTTTGGTGCTCTACTTCATGCTTTTTCTTTAAAGCACTTCCATTCACTTATTATTACTACTGTACTCTCACAGATTTTCATAATTCAATGAATTGGCAAAAATGCAAGGTATAATTTACAAAAATCTTTTTTAAAAAACGTGTCTCTTACCTATGCCTTGACTAAGGGTACTGTTTGGCCAAACACACACCCCCCTAACAATAATTGACAGCGCTGAAACAACAATATTGCTTATTACAGGAGAAAAAAAAAGTATTTTCTTACAGTTCTGTAAGTAAATATTTTCAATGTCCATAGATCTGCTTATCCTCAGCATAGGGCTGGTAAGAAAAGGTTTCATTTTATATTTAGTAAAATTCCCTGGTGCCTGATGTAAAGAATGGGAATGATTACAGTTATCTAAGAATCAGTTCTATTAGCTGATAGAACTTATATACGTTCTATATAAGTTCTATCAGTTAAGACCTTAGAAGATGAGGGTACCTGTGTGTAAACATGGCACTTTGTCATCCATCTTTGTTTACCATCTATGTAATGTAACTGTGTTATTTTAAAACAATTTAAGCTGCCCTTCTACATGTTTGTTTCTCTTTGGTCTAAGTATAGGCAAATGAGTGAAAAAAACCCAAAGCCCTCTGCAGAATAGACACTTAAGAATTTGGTATCAAGATCATTAGAGAGTATTAAAGAATAAATTATTCAGAAACAAGTGAGCTAATTAACAATACAGTTTTCTGGAATTTCTTTCAGGTCACAAAGGCTGAGTAACCTCTTGTCTGAAATGGTGTTTTTGAATGAACCTTAAGACACGTCTACCTCCCTGCCCTGTTATTTATTTATTTTAGAAGAAAAATCAGTTACTACATTATTGGTATTATTGTTTCTAAGAGACTTAAAAATCATTATTGTGTTAAACACTGTTACGTTCATCAAAGGACTTTGCCCACTATGGCAAAGTCTCTAAAGAAGCTGCAGGAAGCCCACCCTGCCTGAATCTGGGAAACTGAACTGTGACTTATGATACCTGATGGGAACTTGACGTAAGATAAAGGTGGTACTGTTGTCCAGTCAATCTCAGGCCTAAGGAGAAGTAACCAAGGCTGGGGAAGAAGAGTGTATCCACAAGGAAAGCCAGCTGAGCAGCTGTGCTGGAACATCAGCTCTGGCTGGGTCTGGCAGGGGGAGCCGTAGCCACAGACTCTCTGAGGCAGGGTTTGCACTCTTCCCTCCGTGGCCAGGGTGGATGGGGAGAGGTTTTGGGGATGTGCTGGTGAAGCCTCTGCTCCACATGAGACAGAGGGAATGAACACCCCCCCTTGGAGGCTGCAAGCTGAGCTTTGAGCCAGACAAGAAGCAGACCCTCCAGAGAAGGGATGGTGTTTTTATCATGCCAATTGTCCAGCATGCAACTGGCCCAGTTGTGACATTGCCACCTCCCCTCCTTGGGGCAGGGGGACATCCACAAGGGACATGAACATTCACACACATGCATCCCTTGTGATCCCAGCGAAGTCAAGATGGCTTGACTTCACTGGTGTCAGAGGCAGCTGTCATGTGTGAGCCATTAAAGACCCCCAAAGCACCCCCAGACTCATTTCTGAGGCATTCCACCACGACGATGCAACAGATCCAGTGTAGCAAAAGACAGTGTAAAACATCCCTTCCCATGGAGGGGAGGTGCTTGGGTGTTCCCATGGATCCCTGAAGGTGTTAACCCATTGAACCCCACATTTCATGGCACCCCCCAATGGAGAAGACCAAGAGAGGAGTAACTGTCTCTGGAGTCTGGATCCACTGGATCACTTTCTATCACAGTGATGCGCCTCTGTCATTCTCTTCCCTCCCGATGCCCCCTGCTTCCTTTTTTCTCTCTCCTCTCCATCTACTGGTAAATAATATCCAAGGTACTACTGACATTGGCACATCGCCTCGTTTGCCCCTTAACTTGGGGAGAGGCATCGTGCTCTAATAATCCAATCTTAAATGTGTCTTATAATGTGTGTGGCTTCATGCTTAATATTTCTGTGGATTTTACCTGAAAACTTACTCTGACACTCACCAAAGTCCCGCTTAATATTCTTCCTGCTCCAGCTCTTGGAAACTGAACACCAAAAAGAAAAAAAAGAAGTGTTACTTAATGAATGTCCTAGCTTTATTCAACCACATTGAAAATGACACTTTCAGGTTCAGCTGAAAGAATAAATCTTTTTTTCCAAGAAGCTTATCTGAGAAGTTACACAAAAAATACTATGTCAAGGGATCCTTCTATGGAGGTCTCTGCTTTAATAGGAAAATGACTAAGGCTTTGTATGCCAGGATGCCCTTTGTTGCACAATGATACTCCAAAATCTGCAACTGCCAGTTTGAGAAATAGGAAAAACATAAATCAGCATCACACAGCCTGTCTTTGCCTAATGAATAGTGTAGGTTCAATAATTTATAGAATTCTGTAAATATACTTTTTTTCTGCAGTATTTGCCCTTTTTCCCATTCTCTTATTGAAATTTGCTGGTGGTGGCATGTGGTTCTCCAGGGATTTAAATTGATTTTCTTGGATGACAACATCTATTTCCAATCTTGTTACTGTGAACCAGAGAGCAGGGCTGAGGTGGGGGATGTAAATAGTCCGAGTAGAGTTTGCTAAAGGAGGCCTCAGAGCCACCTCTGGAGGGCAGGAGGTGCACCAGCCCTGGGGACAGGGAGTGCCCAGGGTGCCAGAGGCATGTCACAACCAGACAGATGAGCCTGCAACCTGCCTGCTCCACAGCAGGGTGACCTGTTCCACTCCACAGGTTCTCTACACAAGCTAGTCCAGCTTCCCCTTTCCAAAGGTGGGTTTAAGCTATCAAGGATGTTGAAAAAGCTGTGATGGAGGACCTACAGGGAAAAAAAAGCAATTCCCCGTCCCGAAAAATCCAACCGACCAAAACACAACAACCCCCAAAAACCTAATAGAAATTAAATCAGAGGAGTCATTTCTACGGCAGCTTTCTGGCGCATGTAATGTGGTTTTTTACAACCTCCCATTATCAGCAGACAAAGATTGATCGGCTAACGCAGTGACCACTCCGGGAGGGTGACGGTGCAAGGCTGGGTGTCGTGCTTGTGTCACCAAGCCTGGGTGGGGAAAGGCGCTCAGGCTGCTGCTGAGAGCCCCGTCCCTCGGCGGCACCCCTTTGTCTGGCACCGTCCTCCCGCCCCTGGCACGGAGATCCCTCTGCTCCAGCACAGCACGTGCTTTCCCGTTTCATTCCAGACCTGATGTCATGACCCAAGCCCGTTACGCGGTCCCCGCCGCTGCCCGCTTTCTCCGTCACGCCGGCAGCACCCGGACTCGGGGCTTTGCTGGGCGCACCGGGGCCGGCTGCGGGAGAGACGGCGAGGTGCGGAGCCGAGCCGCGGCACCGCCCCGCCGCTGCGCGCAGAGGGCCGCAGCCGCGCTCGGCGGAGCATCCCTGCCCCAGCCCCTCCTCAGCGCGGTGCCGCACCTGTTCCCGCACCTGTGCCCGGGCCCGGGGCGCTGCCGCAGGTAGGTACGGCCGGCCGAGGGCACCTTGGCCGGCGGGCGGGGGCGGGGGGCGGCGCGGCGGGGCTGCGGCTGCCCGCCCCCTCCCTCCCTCCCTCCCTCCCTCCGTCAGGCGGGCGGGGAGCTGCGGCGGGAGGGAGCGGGAGCGGCGGGGCGCAGCCTCCCGGGCCGCAGCGGGGATGCGCCGCGGATCCCGGCCAGGAGGTGGGCGCGGAGCGGCGGCGCTGGGGGCGCGGGGCTGGAGCGCCGGGCCGGGCCGGGCCGGGCCGTGCGGGGAGTCCCGGGGCGGGCGGCGGCGGAGCCGGGCTCGGCGGGCGCTGCCGCTGCCGGTGCCGGTGCCGCGGCGGGGCCGCCGGGGGAGGCGGGAGCGGCCGGGGCGCGGCGGCGGCGAGCCCGAGGCCGGGACCGGGGCTGGGGCCGGGGCAGGGGCTGGGGCCGGGACCAGGGCCGGGGCTGGGGCTGGGGCTGGGGCTTGGGCCCGGCCCGGCCGTGGCTCTGAGGCCCCGGGGCGCAGCCTGAGCATCCGGACCGGGGGGGCCGGGCCGGGCCGGGGTTACGTAACGGCATCCGCGCAGAGAGATGCGCTGGTGTCAGCCCCGGCTTCCCTGGCGCTCCCCGAAGTCGTGATTTTTTCGCCTTTCCCTGCAGAGCAATTTAAAATGCTCCAATAAACTGTGTGGTCTGTGAGGTACAGTTACAGATTAGCTATTGCCAAGTTGATGCACTCTTAGGATACCTTTTTGCTTTCATTCTGTTTCTCTCCAAAAAAGGCAGGAACGGCCTGTGTTCCCAATTTGCTAGCAGGGCTGCAAATCCCTTCCAAGTACTTTGAAAATGTATTCATTAAAATAGATGTTTGCAAATCATGTGTTTGCTCAAAGTGCTGATGCTTAAAATGACTGTATGACGTGAGCTTTGCCATTGGCTCGTCATTTCATGACAGTTTCTAATTGCTGTCGTGTGCTGGGAGGATACATTGGTGATTTTCTTCCCGAAAGCTTCAGCAATGCAGGTACCATGGACTAAGAGTAACTGAAACAAAAGACCTTGCTGGACTTCGTAGAGCAAATTAGGAAGCCAAGGTCAAATAGCAAACGTCAGTGCAACTTGTATGGGGTAGCGTGAGAGAACAAAAGTATTCACAAATCTTATTTGAGAGTTTAAGCGAAAAGTGATCCTTAAATAGACTATTACTCAGTAGATGAAAAAAATTGCTTAGTGAAGGTGTGAGGAAATTGCTATTTTAGGACTACAATTAACTATATCAGCTCAATTTTAATGGAACTAGTACATTTAATTGCATTCCTAACAGATTTTCTGTTCTCTAGATGATTAACTTGCAGAATGATACCAGCTCAAAGATTAAAATCTCATCAAGTATCTAATGGTTTCTCTACAGTGTAATTGTGTTTGGTTTATAATAGTTCTTTTCTAATAACCAGCCTTTGCCCATACAGCTGTAGATGCTATAATTAGACTTTTTATCTTGGTGTAAATGACATGACCTTGACCTTTAGAGGTTAAACAGATGTCATTGTTATGGATCTTATATGTTTAGTGAAGCATTTTTATGTATATGTAATAAATACTGATTTCTTTTCTTTTTGTTTAAAAACTACACAAGGCGACTACTTTATCTTTTCTCTGCACCTTAGATAAATTACCAGAGATGTGTACAACACTGATGATTTGAAAACTGTAACAGTTTTATATTTAAACAACCTTTTCTTTCCAAGTACATGGCAGGATGGATATCTGGAAAATGGTATTGGAGGGTTTATTATTGAAGCTTCCCTAAACATTTCCCCTTGCTACTGAAGGCTGAAAAAGGCACCCTTTGTTGTACTGTAGTTCATCAAGCATGCTTCTTCCACTTCCCATTAATTTGCTATTGCTCTCCCAGATCCTCCAGAGCACCTTTAGCTGTACTGTGGGGGGCCTTGGCTGCAGCCTTGCTTGTTGCTGGGATATTTTGCTCTTAGCCCATTCTGGGAGCTCATTCATAAATATCTGTGATGTGAACACTTCTTTGCATATACTTGTAGGAATGCATGTGGGGTTTTTTCCCAAGTGCTGAAGGGCTGTACTCTATATATTTATATGCTCAGAGGTGTTTTTATACAGCCATCAAAACACAACTTTACTCACAGGTGTCAGAGTTGCTCTCCATCTGAGAAGCGATTTGGACATTATGACATTAAATATTACATTATTACAACGCTGCCATGCTGTGGAAAGTTAAAGCTCTGTGACTGGTGTGACAGGGCAGTCTCTGGCCTCCTGCTCTATTGCAAATGGTGGCAGGCATGAGACTGCTCTCCTGTGCCACTTCTTTCTCCAGGCCACTCTGGGGATGAGCAGAGAGTGTTCATACTGCATCTTCCTTTATTCCTCTGGCCCAGGTGTGTGTGTACCCCTGGGTGCTATACATTTCAGCTGAGCCACAGCCTACCGATAGGCTTCTTAGTGTGGTGGAAGTGAATGATTTTGTTCTTGTTCTTGCAAGCACATGGGATATCAGCAAGGGTTTTTCCCTGGGAATTTATGCTTCTTTACCATGGCGCTTTGTCTCAGGAGGGCTTTAGGCAGCCTTCTGTGCCTGTGCCATGCTGGAGATCCTGCTGTCCCTGCAGTGGGAGACAGGAAGGAACTGCCAGCTGCTAAAGATGTGTGTGTTTATATTTTTAATGTGTGTGTATGTATAAAATGAGCCTGTCCTAATGATTTAATTAGCCCCTCTGCCTCATGTATAGGGTGGCAAATACTTGTACGTTACTCCTGTATTTTCTAATATTTTTTTAAAACACTGAACAAATCAAACTGTTCCTAGAGATTTCTGAAAGTTTGTTTTTAATTTTTTTTTCTTTTCCTTGTAACTAAATGTTTTCTGATTTTGAAGCTTTTGACTATCTTGGTATGGGAAAAGGCAGCAGTTTCTGTAGATAATTTTCATGGGAAATGTTACTCTGGGTAATTAGACTTCAAAAAGGAATTTCTCCAAGAATTTCCTTCAGGCTTGTGTTTCTTTCGTAAGCTAAGTTTAATGAGATTTAAAAAAATCCCTCATAGTGGAATACTAAAGTAAATGCATACTTTTTTTTTGGGTTGTGTGTGTGTTTGTGTGTTAAATTTGCCACATCAGCATAGTTGTTGAAGGAAGCAAGTAAAAGGTACAGTATGGTTGTGAAGGATGCAGAGGTGTTAAAATGATGAATTGGATCCTTTACATCAGTAGAGTAGAGCATAGATCTGGGACTGCTTTGTTATGAAAACAAGTCAGCCCAAAGTAGGTAACATTTGTCTAAGAATGATCTAAAGATCAATTTCAAGAAACCTTATCTTGAAATGTGATACACTTTTTCAGATGATGAACTGAAACATTTCTCAACAGAAAATCTAACGAGCTCAGGTTGCCCAAAGAAGAGTCTGTATGAAACCTGTGCCATGGAGTGAAGCCTACCTGCTCAGACAGAGGAGGCCTTGGCTGCATCTGCCCAGCAGCAGCTGACCTGATCAATACTGGAAAAAGGCAATAGAAGGGCTTTGCTCTGTAGCAGTTCCTGCTTCCTGCAAAATGTTTGCAGTGGGAGCCTGAAGAGTTACAGAAATGTTGGTGCTGATTGACCTTAGATATGGGCAGTGAAATTGGTGGGACTTTCGTGGCTCATGCTGACAGTATAAATCAGAAAGGGCTAAATAATAAATAAATGAGAGAAATTTAGGCAGTAGCCCCAGGTGTGGGGAAGCATGACAAGGGCCATGCCACTTGGAAGGGAACAGCTCGGTGTGGGGTCCAGGCCACTGGTCAGCACTTGGACACACTGAGCAGCTGCAGTGAGCATTCTGTTCCTCAGCATCTCTTGTGGCAGGGTCGCCTGGGTCTTGATTTTTGTGAATCATGGACTAGACAGGCTGGGATAGAAATGCCACACTCATCCTGCTTAATATAACATGACTTTATTTTATTCAGATTATGTGATGCAGCGGTGTCTCTCAATTCTTGTTGCTACCCCAACCTCTTCTCCTGTGACAACCCAGTATGGATAAGGTGATGTGATATGGAATTTGGGTCAAGAGAAGTTTCTGTTAACATCCTACAGGAATGGTTCCAGGCTGGTGATTCTTCTTCTTGTTTTCTCTCTGCCTTTACTGTGTCTGTCCTGTGTGTAGTCAACCTGCATCTGCAGTGGGGCTGCAAATGCAGCCCCACTTTATTAGGATTTTTATAGCTGACCTTCTCAGGGATGTGTGGCATCCTTTTGATCTTTTTTCAGGAAAGCAGCGTTTAACTCTTTCTTCCCTTCTGTCTTTGAAAATCAAATTCAACCTTGTTTGGAAAGAAATGGCAGTGTTATAAGAAGTGGGAGAGCAATTAACCCAGAGAGACTGTGGCTTATCTTCCTAGATTGCAATTTTTGAGATTTTAGGCACAAGATAAAAGTTTCTTTAATTAATTTATTTTGAGGGAAAATGGTGGAGAGCAACTTATTTTCTTGTATAAGTTGGTATTTAGAGAGCCAGTTAGCTGTGTTGTCACATGGTAAGGATAGATCTAGGGAAAATGGAAAGGCAGGATCACTGATGGAGAGCTACAGAAATGGCAAGAAATGGACTAGATAAAGGGACTTCCATCTTGAAAATGGGAAGCTGGAGTGGTTAGTTCAGTGACAAATGTTTCTTTCAGAGTAGAGTGGCTCAGCTGGGTGAGAAAGTGGTGGCTAATGGTGGAAATGATACTTAGTTAAAAGGAAGAAGCTTCAACATAAAGCAGCTTGCTGAGATCCGAAACAGCAGCAGTTGGTGTTGAGTCATCGTGAAGTCCCTCTGACCCCAATGTGAGCATGACATATACATCCCTCTGGTAAGTAATTATGTTGCTTTTCTCTTTAAATCCATGCTTCTGGAATTTATTCTGTTTCTGGAGAACAAGCTTCATAAGATGCTTACTAAAAACAGAAGGATAGGAATGATGTGAAATAGAGCTGTAGAGCAGTCAGAGGATGAGTCTGTCTGTAGCCAGACAAATTATTTTTCGTTCTATGTAATGACTGAAGAATGCAAAAATCCATCTCCTTTCCCCCCTACCCCTTCCTGTCAGTTAAATACAAGTTGTCTTTCCACATTCACTTGTGCCTGACAACTCTGCTCTGTGTGTAACTTCCAGGAAGTTTAGGCAGGTCACAGTTGCTACCTGGTGTAATATTCCTGGGTGACATAATCATGGGGAAAAATAATGCATTCTCTGACTGAAGGGAAAAAAAAAAAAGAGTTCTCTAACTCTCCCTAACTGTGACCTATATTGTGTGGGTGTGCAAATATGCTGTGGAAAGCTAAATGTAAATTACATGCTGTTCCACTGAGCAGGCTTTTCTTGGTTCTCCTAATAATTGGTAGCGTAGCCTACATACAAAACCCATGGTCAGTTTGCAGTATGCAATTCAGTGACATGCAAGGCAATGCAATTATTATTTGCAATGCAAAATAATCTTCAAAAAAACCCAAACAAGGTATTTTCTCTAGTAGCTGCATACTCTGCCTCTTGCCCAGTCACCATAAATACTGTTTTGTGACAGAGCTTGCAATTAATAAAAAGAGTGGCTTCAGTCTCTAAATAATACAATAATGGTTTTTCTTTCTTTTGATGTGTATTGAGGATTATTGGGGGAGGCCTCAAACCAAGTCAGAAATGAGGGTGAGAATTAGCCCTGCTGACCAACCCTGAGACCCTTACAGAATTCCCCAGTAGCTCCAAATGGTTGTGCAGTATCTGTGAGTTTAAGGGAAAGAAACAGAAGTAATCTATGATATGCCTTTAATTGCCTTTTCTGGTGATGCAAAGGTTTTGGTTGGATCTGCAGATGCTCTGAAATGTAGCAATGACATGGCAGCTTGGGTTCATAGCTCCTACCCTTTCCATCACAGCTGCTGTGTGTCTGCCTGCCTGCTGCAAATCTAAATTTTCTGAACTACATTTGGAAGAGGACAGGGTGTCAGATTTTTTTGCCTTTAAAATGAATGAATTCCTATTCATCAATTTCTTTGGGTTTTCATAGTGTTTTGGCCAAAACAATGTAACATCAATCTAGAAAGAGTACGTTCAGCTAAAACAGCCAGTTGTAATCATGTGGCCTTTCCTAAAGCTGTGATATTTTTCTTAATACCCTTGGGTTTAGGTTTCCAGCTGAGATGCCCAGTGCAGATCTGCAGAGGCTGTGTAACAGATCCCTGCTCATGGTTCTCCTGATGTTTTGTGCCTTGCTGAGTGCCTCATTTTTCTCCCAGCTGTATGACCTTTGTAGAGCCAAACACCCACTTGTCCTCTCTGACAGGAGCACATTCTAATAGTTGGAATGTTGCTCTGTATGAGGGCAGCACGGGGCAGAGAGGGAAGGAGGGAGGGATTGTTGCCTCCAGCTCTGATTCCTGCTGCCTTCCCAGCCCAGAGCTGTACTGGCCCTTGGCTGCTGCCTTGTGGTGCAAAGGCATGGAGATACTATTATTCCCTGCCACCTTATGGTATTTCTGGTGAAATTACCTTCTGATATATTCATGATTAGATTTCCCCCTCAATGTTCTTCAGCATTTTTAAAGATTCATACAGTGTTTTCAGATTTTTATGCTTTCTTCTTAACTTTGTGAGCACTTTAGCTCTGTCATCTTGCATAAAGCTGTCAAATACCAGTCATAAACCTGTGCTCTATCTCTTTACTATTCTAGATATTATTGACTCTTTGAATTATTTTAAAGTTACACAGAATTCTTTTGTAAAGTATGAATCCATTGAATCTTCTACATTTTCTTCATTCTTTTTCACGTCTTTTTGTAGTAAATCAGTTAAAAATAATTTCAAAGATGGAGTAAGGAATAATGCTGTGTAAAATGCAGGTAGATAATAACAATAACTTGATAAACGTGGTGGATTTCCCCTAAGGGGAGCAGCTCTAGCTAACACCAGATAAAGGGGCTTTACATACAGTAAACCAGAACTATTGAGGTTGTGATTGATGTATATTAGGTTCATAGATCTCTATAGAAAAAAGGCAGTATCTCATAAGAAAGAAGCTTTTTTTTTTTTTATGCCATTGCATAAGCTCAAAGGCAATGAACATAGTTAAAAATTATGTTTTTGTTTTGTGTTGTGCTTTGTCTGGTTGTGGGCCCTGCGCTCAGTGCTGAGAAACACTGAGCATGCTCGTGGGGGGGTATGGCAGCTTCCGAGATTTTATTCTTCAACATCTATGGCAGCCTTCCCATTTTGGAAACTAGTGGAAACAAACTGCTCTTAAGGCTGCAGATATCTTGAGGAACACAGAGTTCTGCTTTCTTGGCTGATTCTTGGGTGGTTTGCCATGAAAAATGTGTCATAGCTGTGTGATATAACACGGAGAAAACCACCAACATTGCTAAATCTGTTTGTAGGTGAAATTTAGTTTCTTATAAAGAAATGTAATGAGTACAAACTTATTTTGAAAACTAATTTTTTAAAATCCAAATGCATCACGGGTGTGTTCATCCCTTCTGGCTTTCCAGCACTGAGACATCTTCCACAGCTCTTGTCCTCTCTATCATTCTGCCTGTCCTGCACAGGTCAGTCCCCACCTGTTAACTCACTGCTCCTGGAATTGCAGACCTGTGCCCAGGCTCCCTGGTGACACAAGCATGTCCTTTTGGCCAGGCTGGTGCTGCTCCATGCCTGTTCCCTCCAGCTGCCACGCCTGTGTGCTTCTCCTGAGGTCCTTGGGGGGCAGTGCCAGGGGCTGGGGGTATAAAAGGAAAAAAACCTTGGAGAACAAAAGGCCTGGATAGTCACAGTGCAAGCATACCCAGGAAAATGGGTTATTTTCCTGCCATCTCTTATGCCTAGAAGCAGTGAAAGGTGCCATTTCTTCTTTCTTAGCAGCAAGTGAAATATTTTTGCACTTTAGGTTGGTGTTTCTGTCAAGGTGGGTTATACATCTCAGCCATGCTGAAGCAGATTTAAACATAATGGTGCAACTTCCAAATGCAGGTTTCTCATTTAGGAGGACAAGTCTTAACAGAAATAAATGTCTGTATGTGTTGTGAGACCCAGAAAGTAATTCAAGCAGACTTCTGTGAAATTTTTCTTTTTAAGCAGTCTTGGTATGCTGCAAAAATGAATTTAAAATCTTTAGTTACCCACAGGTAACAGCACAGAAAATCAATACTTTTTCAGCTAATGTCAATTTTTTCCATTAAAAGATAAATGAGGAAGTGTGAAGCTTCCAGTCTTCTCAGACTTCTGTGTGCTTCCCAGACAGCTGGTTTTAATTTATCTTTATATTTTGTATAGTGTGTACTTAGTGCTTGTCGTTCCCATGACCAGCCATTGCTTGTACTTATGAATTAAATAATCAAATCATGATGCAACTGTGTGTGTTTTAAAAGCCTTTGTTCAACTAAGAGGGTGAATATTTTATTTGAGGAAATTAAACTTTGTAGGAAACTGAAAATGATCCCTATCATGGCTTAGATTTTGACTTACTTGGGAATGTGCTGGCTCATGTTATCTTTGTAGTCACTGACATTTATCAGTGTTTAAGTACTGGTGCTTTGCAGGGTCTGGTCTTGCATTTAATTTTTATAAACAAAAATATTATGAGACATAATAGGCATTTTACAAATAATTTCAAAGGCTAAACCATAAATATTTGAAGGAAATGAATGGATGTAGGTTTCAAACTTCTACTATAGACTTGTACTCTACGTAGCCTTTTGTCTTCTGAGGGTCTGACTGGGGAAGTGGAGACCACTGCCCTGGATCTGTAGAGTGAAAAAGAAAAGGAAAATGACCTTCCTAAGTTTTCCAAATGCACAGGCAAAGGTCTGCTTTTAAAAATAGGTACAGTTTTCCTGTTTCAGGATGCTTGTTAAAAATCAGAGAAAATAAGGATGAATTTGAAAATTTCTTTCTGGAACACTGCAATTTCCAACTGAATATCTACAGTGCTTTTCTCCCCTCGTTTTTAAGCTGCCTTTTAGATTTTTTATAATTGGAAAGCTGTCCCAAAACATATTTATCAGGTGTCACTATGTAGCAGTAATGCAATTAACCTTACGAGTCCTTTGTACTTCCTTAGTGTATTTGCTTGGTAGTCTTTCAAGAATTATTTTACTGCTATCTTCTGGTGTTGATTAATTTTGGAACAGGTATTGCATACAGCAGGGGAGTTTCTCTTCTGTGTAAATGGCTATGGGCATCTTGGCTGGGGTTACTGACACATATTTGGCTAAATGCTGATTTACCAGCTATTGTGAAGGACTGAAGAACGTTGAAAAAATTAACTGAGTTACTTAAGAAAATTACTGTTGTCCTTACAGCTGGAGTAATTTCTCCTCTCAAGGAAGAAAAAGAAATTGCAAAAATTGCAACAGAAATTGAAAGCCGGTATTGAGATAAAACAAATGTCAAGGGTAACAAAATACTGTACTATGTTGAGGTATGACATTGTCCTAAAGTACCTTAAAAAAAGTGTCTTAGTTCAGTATCTTGTTCATTCTGTGGCAATATACACATTAATGAAATGTTTGAATGGAAAAACACTAAGTCTCGCTTTTGAGTAGAACTTGGATGTTCTAATTCAGTTTTCTGGTATAACTTTCTCAAGATATATTTACTTATGATAATGAAAGTATTACAAATGCTGATAAAAATCTTTTTGGGATAGCATTTATGTATATCACAATAGATTTTCAGTTTCTAAATGATAGATTACTCAGAATCAATGCTTTTTATTCTAATGAATTTACAAATACTGAGTTTATAATTTGTGAATAGTAACAAGGAGGGGAGGGAGAAATTTCACCTCTATTTCTATATTTTTGCTATCTTTTATGGCTTTTAATATTTTATTAGCATTTTATTGTTTATACTTCTGGCATTAATCTTGCATAAAGTATTGTTTTCAGGACTATTCTTATGCCTAGATGTTGTTGCCAGATAATAGTAGGAGATTTTTCAGCAACTAAGAAATCAGTAGGCAAACAGGAAGCTTAAAAAGGAGATGCTGAACTTCAAACCATGGCATTAGAAGTTCAGAAAAACCTGAGGACTTGAGTTGGAGCCTCTGACACAAATTGTGAGGGCTGGAGCACATCTCCCGTGAAGACAGGCTGGGGGAGTTGGGTTTGTTCAGCCTGGAGAAGAGAAGGCTCCAGGGAGACTTTATAGCACCTGTCCTTACCTAAAGGGGCAGGACAAGGAGCAAGTAAATAAACGGATCAAGAGTGGGTTAAGGTCAGATGTAAGGAAGAAATCCTTCACTATGAGGGTGCCTCAGGTTGCCCAGAGCAGCTGTGGCTGCCCCATCCTTGGCAGTGTTCAAGGCCAGTTCGGACAGGGCTCTGAGCAGCTCCATCAGCTCTAGTGAAAGGTGCCCAGCCCATGGCAGAGGGTTGGAACTTGATGATCTTTAAGGTTCCTTTTTACTCAAACCATTCTGTGATTCTATATGTAGGTTTTCATTGCTAGCAAAATATGAAGTGAACCCTTCTATTATTTTTCTGCTTTGGTGGTGGTGGTGGTGCCTAAATAATTTGTTTCATAAATGTGTGATTCCTGAAAAGAGAAAAGGGAATGCTTGTAGTTTGGTCGCCAGTTTTATTCATGCAAGTTTATCACTAGAATTCTGCCCATATTTTGTTGAGCTTCTTCTGGAAAATCCAAATTTGTCAACCATCTTACATGGGAATAAGAAACTCTGAGTGGGAACAGTGCTCCCTGATTTGTCAAAGTCAATGAGCAGAGGGAGGAGGAATACTTAATGAACTCAGCTTGACTGGAGTTTGTGTCAGCCAGCACATCTTCTTGGCTCAGCCAAGATCACAGATAAAATCTTATGGTGGTTGTTAACAGCAAAGTTGGAGGTGTGGATGGAATCCTGGCAACTGAGGGATTTGTGTTACGTGAATGAAGTCAGATGTCGTCATGAAAGAAAATTTTTAGTATCCTGTCTTGAGCATGAGTATACACCCAGCAGTGATAAATGCCCCCTTTCCAGGCTGAGAATCAGTCCTAACAGAATTGCAGGTGAAGGCTGAGCTGCTTCCTTCTGAGAAATCATGATGACAGTAATTGAAACAATCAGATTTATGCTCAGCTGCTTACTGCTGGAGGTCTTTTTGTTATCTTTAACTCAGTGTTAATTTAGGTCACCCTTTAGTCTAAGTAAAAGAGACCACAAATGCTTTTTCTCTTGACTCTGTCTGTACAGAATGTCTAGAGGATGCTGTTCATTTTGGTGCTAGTGTATTTTATGAAATGTCTGTTTGATATAAGAATGAAAGGGCTTTTAAAATAATTTGATAGCTTACAGTGTGCATTAATTTATTTTGGGCATCTTCTTATATTCCTGCTTTTATGTATGGTACAAAGTCCTTAAAAATGCTTGTTTTATTGGCAATCATCAGGGACGCACAAGTGCAGCAAGAGCCTATGAGTCTCTAATATCTCTGTCCTGCAGCTTGAAGGGTGCAAGCAGTGTCTTCCTTGAGCCCTCCTGAGACAGATGAGGAGCTATGTGTGCATAGCAAACTTTGAGGTCTGCCCATAAATACTGTACAAGGAAAAGTGTCTTCCATATATTGGCTCGCAATTGAAAACAGAATGCAAATAGAAAAAACCCACAAGAGTTACCTTTTTTCTTTGTAACACCAAATTTGTGCAAGTAAAGTTGTAACTCATCATTTGCTCACACAGCTCTTCAGAAAATTAACACAATTAACACACTTCCAATAGATGTAGTTCTAAAGACAAGTCTTTAATTTTCCTGTTATTTATCTTCTGAATACAGTCCACCAATGTCATTTGTTTCATTAATGTTTCAGAGTGCATAATAATTTATAATAGAGAAATGTGACTGCCCTTGTCTCTTCCTCCAGGCTTAAATAAGAATGTTTTGTCATATCTATTTATATTGTGTATGTTAAAGTGTCATTATGAACCTGAAAATGCCTCTGAGTATGTTTTGTGGAAGTTGAAAGCCCCTGAGTGACAGTGGCAGGACATTGTTGACCTTGTTGGTGTTTTAAGTACTAGTGGCTGTGTTTTGGGATGCAGAACATCTTGATAGTCAGTTTTCTGTGATGTGGGCCTCTCAGATGGTCTTGTTCAAGTGTTCTCAGTGGTAAAATCTGCTTGCTTATGTTAGAGAACTGGAGTGCTTTCCTCGGATAGGGGAATATTTCTGAAAAGGTGAAACACATGGAAGGAGCCACCCACTGTGGAAATAATGGAGGCTAAGAAAGTTATTTTGACAAAAATAGTTGCAAGTACAAGCAAATCTAGTTAAACAAACAGTATATGAGAGCTTTCTGACCAGTTGTGGATAAATAAGTACAAGATTTCTAGAGTTTTATCTCTTTTTCTGTATAGTGGGAGCTATTCCCAGGCATTGGGAACTGAGATTATCTGTGGTGGAAAAAGTAATTAAGACAGGATCCTTTGAAAAATACAGCTAATGAGTTTGAAAATATTTTTTGCCTCTCCTAGACATGAAAGATGAGCACAGGCTGGATGTGGTGCATCGGGTCTGCTGAGCCTGGTGTCCTGCCCATGGCAGTAACTCAGGGCAGGGAGCACAACATCCTGCCCTTACCAAGCTTTCCCCCTGCTGTTGGACTGGGAAGCATCACAGGGAGCTCAAAATACCTATGTCCCCCACCCACCCAGCTGGTCCAGTCTCTTCCTTAAATTTGGCACGTGTACATGCTTATAATAGAGTGCTGCAGTGTGTGTAGGCTTGAAGAAACCCAGAGACATCCCATCCAGTAATGGGGGCTGGGGAAACCTCATGGTGCAGGGCAGACACCAAAGTGAAAACAGAGTAAACACAATTAAAAGAAAAATGTGGGCCATTTCCCATCCTTCTGCTAGCCTTAGAGGATAGGCTGTAAGTTTCTGCATGGCTCTGGGGCCAAGGGAAGCCAGGGAGGTTCAGGTGGATCTGAGCCTCCTGTGGGCCCTGCAGAAAATAGAGAGACAGTTCAGGGATCCACAGAAAAGGATTTGTGACTCTGTTGGATAAGGAAGTGCAATTTATTGGTTTGTTGTACTCTGAAAAATGCTTCAGTTTTTTGCCTTTGTTACTGAATTTGTATTAAGTTTAAAAATATTTTTCATAAAAGGTAAAAAGGGAGAAAATTTTGGGAAACTGAAATTTTATCTGAATGTATTTTCAATGAAATGTTCATTTTGGTGTGTCTTGATGTTTAAAAGTATTTTTAACTTGAAATTTCTCCTTCCTTCCTCCTCTCGGTCTCTGAACTAAAAAAGAATCTGCTTCTCATGCAGCCAAAATAGGTTCTTTTTTTCAGTTAAGGATTTGAGGTTTATGAAACATGTCAATAAACATGCCCAAGGAAAAACTTGCTTGTTCCAAAAATATAAGGCAGACTTTTCTAGTTAAGAAAAGTCATCCTAGCATATGGTGTGTTTCTTTTAAGATGCAAAATATACATATACTGAGATGAACCCTCTGGAGGAACTTTGAGGCAGTAGCTCTTGCTCTTAAAGCTTCTGTCTTCATTTGTTTCAGCAGACGTTTACATTCTGAAGATTTTTCTTCCCAATTTCTAAAAGACGTTCACGGTGCCCTGCCAAACTGTTGTTGACAATCTGTTTCTGGTAGGATACTGTTAGATATAAATAGCGCCTTTTTTATGTCTAATTTTTCAAGCCAGGAGAAACATTCAGATTTGCTTTCAGCATGAGTCTAGAATAACATTGTCTCTGGCATAGTAGTTGTTGTAGTCTTGCATGACAACTGTTGTACACATTGTTTTACACGACGGAGGCTGCAGAAGGGATGGGGTTTTCTGTGTGATTGATGTGTTTGTGCTCGTAGGGCTGCCTGATGTGGTTCTTTCAGTGCCTCACTTGCTGTGGCAGCAACCTGTGTGCAGTGTCACCACGCTACTGTGACCTTCAGACAGACCAGCAACAAAAAATACATCTTGTTTTCTCAGCATCCCAAAAGCCAATTAGGAATGGTTGCCTGAGCAACACAACATCGTTGTCCAGTGCCACAGGGAAGGCTGTGATGCCAGTTGGACTGTTCTCCCAGAAATGGCACACTTCCATGCACAAAACCGTCAACTAGCAAAGGAATGGTTTTGCTTCCCGTTTGTTTTTCATCTTTGCTTGGACTCGCTTCTGCTGAAGTGGTAGAAAATAAGCAAAGGCATAGAGTAAACAGAGGAGTAGAGGATAAAAAAAAGGGCAACATGAACAAAGAAAGGAATCCTGTGGGAAACAGAGGTGGGAATGCTCTGCGTTTTGGGTATAGGAACAAAGAAGTGGAAAAAATCTGGCAGAAAAGATTGTCCATGTGGAAGAAGCACTTAAACAGAACAAAGTCATTTAGAAAAGAAATGAGGGAGAAAGAAAACATGGGCGATGCTGGAGGAGCAGTGTAAATGGGTAAAAATGGGAAATATCTTTTTTTCACGCATGTAATGCTCTTACATTAAAGCTGCATTAACTAATGAGATTTGTTAACTCTGTTTTGCTGAAAAATCTGTGTTGTTATTTGTTTTAGTTTTTGTTAATTATAAAGAAACCAACAGACTTATTGATGCTTTGATACTTGGGTAAGTTTCCCTAAAACAAAACCTAGCAAAGATCTCTTCTGGATTCAGTTGCTTATTGATCCTGTGTGGTTAAGGCCCACTTGTATTTTGCAGCCAACAGCTCACAAGGGAGCAATATGGCTGCTAGCACATCTGTCTGCCTTTTTTCTTCTCAGCTTGAATGAAGAACTACCTATTTACAGCTAGGATAACTGTGGGGAGGCCTTGGCACCCGTCCAGACAAAGGGCTCACAGTCACGTCGCTACATCGCACAGAGATCCTCTAGCTACTTCCCTGCTGTTAACCCACCTAATTTCCCTTATTTTATACATATATAGCCCGTGAATTTTTGGATAGCTCATGTGCTGTATGAAATACTTGTTCCATCTGTTCAGAACATTTGAGCTTTATATAATAAATTCAGAGCAATTCATAGGTTTAGAACTTGACTATTTTTTTTCAGCCAGTAAAGAGTTATGTGGAAGTCTTTCAAAATAAAAGCTAGGCTGTGAGAAGAGAATAACACGATAGACTAAATAGGAAATAAGGAATATTGAAACTAGATGATTTTTAAGGTCCCTTCCATCCCAAACCGTTCTACAATTCTATGAAATATTTTCTTCAGTGTTTTTCCTGAGTGGGGTGTATGTGTTTGAATTTTAACTACCTGAGGTCTAACTTAAGACTCAGTTTCTTCTGCCACTTAGGTGCTAGCTTGTTCAATTTTTACAGAAAGATATTCCTTGTCCAGAAGTGTTTGTGTTCTACTTTAACAGCTTTTCTGCTATGTAATTTCATTATGAATGATGTAATCTTCGAAGCTTTTATTTTTTCCTCTCCGGTAGTGTGGTCTGATGGCATCAAAAACATCTTTACATTGAGGCGTGTTCTAATATATTAAAATCTCATTTTTGCTGGTTGCTGTAGTGCTCTGCTCTATCAGATGCTTTTAATGTAGCTGCTACTGGGAGCAGTCAAAATGACAAAGGACTTGTGCATGTGCAATTTGGTTTAGAAATCAGGTTTATATGTTACAGAGCTCTAATGCCAGCTACAGAAAAGCTCATCTCTCTTCCCTAAATAGCTTAATAGTTGACATGAATTTATTTTCTACTTCATGGTATCCAACTTCTGTTCTTGTCTTTTTTATATTGTAATCTCACCAGCATCTCCTGAAGGAAAGGTAAAGTTCTGATGGCTCTATCAGCTTCTTATGCAAATATCAGCTACCAAAGTAACAGAAAATGAGAAACCCACTCCATAAAAGCACCTATACAGGTTTCCCTCTCCTGTGTCTCAAAATTAAGTTTTCAGAACATCCCTCTTAAAAGGACCTGTCTTTTTCTGTTAGAGGATCTGCACTTGGTTGGGGTTCCTTTTTTGCCCTGTGAAGCTTGTTTATAAAGCTGGAAGCAATTGCAGTGACTGGGCACATGCAATAGCCACCCCACTGTGGGAATGGGAGCAGGTTTCTTGTAAGAGCATCAAGTCTGCCATTGAGAATTGTTGCTTATTTAAATTTCAAGTCTAAATCAAGGCTAAATGCAAATTTAGGAGGTTAATTTTAGGACGCACCTAGCTAATAAAAAAATTTACTCTTATGTCTAAGGTAAAAATAAATAGAATGAAAATAATGCTTGGTTGCACTGTCCTCAGCAAAAGGAATCTCTGTTTATATAAATAGAGGTATTTATTTATTTATTTGAATGAAGAACAGTACATTTTTGAAGTGTAGTTGCAGATAAAATTCTTCATATCTTTAAATGAAGATACGTATAGATGTTATAAATAATAAACAGAGACCTAGGGTATTTTCCTTAACATTGAGGGAATAGTATAAATTTTACTGAACTGTTTTGATTTATTTTCTCTCTCTCCCTTGGAATAAAAATCTTTTTTATGGTATGTGCACATAAAGATTTATAATTTTTGTCTCTTGACTAAAAATATAAATAGATATAAAAATAAGAAAAGGGTTTATTTAGTCTTTACTACAAAAATTGGGTACTTTATACTTTGCAAAGCTGTATATTTTATGAGTTGTTCAGTAAATTCTAAGTTCTACACCTAGAATTTCTGTGTTTAAAAAATACATTTATGATGGTCTCCTTTTGAAAAATAAAGTTATGATTCTGTAATTGTAGAAATATTTTTTTCCTCTTCCATTGTCTCTTCTACATGCAGCCTGTGTGATCTTATTTTCCATTCTTCTGACCCCATATTGCTCAGAAGATCTCTATGTATTATTATTTTTATTAGATTAAAATAGAATTCTGGATACATTTTCTATATGTCAGCTATTAATGTGATTGGGAAGGGACTCTGTGGGCTTTTAAAATTTATTTATTTGTGTGTGTTCCTGTGCTGGAGTGCCTTGTCATATGCAAGTCAAGTGGCTGGGTGAGTCACTGTGGTGTTCAAGTCAGATTACAGTCAGCTTCTCCCATCTTACTCAACTCTTTGGTGGTGTATGGTCACTGCTGATGAGTCATCTCTCTCAACTTCACTGATAAATTCCTGGTATTTCTGAAAAGTTTGTTACTGTGGCAGATGATACAGAACAAACTGGGATGGGATATTTGCTAGGATGCATGCCATAACTGAGAGCTGCTAACTCAGCACTGGCTGCAGAACTTTTCTGTGCAGTGCAGTTCAAAATATGCTTCTAGGACTGACACCTAAAACTTTTTTTAATCACTACATAATGAGGTTTTATATTTTGAAATTAGTCAAGTTACATTTTTTTCAGGCAGCTCTCAGAACAGAGCTGCACTTTTGTAGGCATTAGGGAATATTTAAGTCTAGGAAGAGATGATGGATGTCTTGCTTGGTGTGCTACGTGAGACAACAGAAAAACCTCCACTTAAAATTCCTGCAACCATCTAATTCATCTGCACTGCATCATCTGCAATAATTCTACTCTCTGCTTACACCAATTCCATTTAGAAACATAACAAGACAGAAGCAGAAGTAACTGTTGCAAATGTGGAATATGTAAGATTTACTTATGAAAGGATGTTCTTTGATGTTTTATCTTTTTATATTTTCAAGCTTAAATAGCAAGAAGGGAGATTTGATGTGTGAAACAGAGAGCAGCCAACAAGGTCCAAGTGATGCCTAGGTGTTTGAAAGACAATTTACAAATTACTTGTTGGTAGAATTGCCTTGTTAAGGTTTAAGGCTTGACATGCATCGGTGATCTCAGAGGGTTGCCAAAGCTTGGGAAGAAGGGTAGTGGACACAAAGAAAGCAGAATTTACAAGCCACGAGGACATTTGGCAGAACTCTCAAGGTAAGGCAGAAACTAATAAAACAAACTCAGCAACTGTGCTGGATCAGCTCCGGCTGGGTAAGAGGTGCCTCCAGCAGGGGGAGATCAGGACCAGACTCAGGATCACCGGCTCAGAAGAAGTGAGAGAGAGCCGTGGACTGTTTAGCATTTGAAATGAGAGAATCATTAGCCAATAGAAGATAGAATACTGATTAATAACAAAACTATGTAACTTGTAGTCAATACATACAAATTCCTTTGTTTGCTAAAATGTACAACTTGCAAAACGTTTTGCTAGTTGGTGTGCTTGATTTGGGGAATACCACTGAGCACCCAGGTCTCTCTCAAGTGTGTCATTATTGGCTAGTTGCACACTGGGTAGTGAGACTGAATTTTGTGGGCAACAAAACCACCCGTGTTACTGAATCACATCACATGCAGTTCTGCAGTGGGCAATAATTCCTGAACATCTGTAAAAATACCTGCTGTGGCCAGAAGTCAGAAATACACCCAACATCATAAATCCTATTGTGTAAAAATCCCAGAGATAAAAGAATGAATGATGCTACCAAGAGAGCAAGCCTGTCACCATTGTCTTGAGGTACCCCAGTGCCTTGGAGGCATATGCCCCAGCAAGGAGCTCATACTCACATATCATGTGCCTTTCTCCTTTCTTTCTTTCTGAATTCTGAACAACAATGACTGGATAATGCTATACAGTTGATCAGTGAATATGAGCATGTGAAGAGCTTTTGAGAAATAGTAATTTGATTATCTGTACTAAGAGAAAACAATTTTTTATGATATTTAGAATGCTCAGTTTTCCATTTTGGTACTTGAATAATTATGACTAAAATGCTTTCCCAAAGAAGTAACAAAACAGCAATTTATTCATAATTCTGAGGGGCTTTTTCTTTGATGATTTTTTGTATGAAGTGTGAAGGTGCTCTTTAAGTGATTTGTATTTTGCCTTAGCCGGGAGCTGCTGCACCCTTATCTCCCATGTGGCTTTAAAGACTTGGTTTGTAGCATTGCAGATGTAAAGATGATGTATTTGGTCATTATGTGCTCTATTTGTTCTGGCTCTAATAGTGGCTTTTCTGGTTCAAGAAAGGCAATGCAAGCAGCATCTGCAGCTTTGAAGCGTTTTTGCAGCAGCTTCAATCTTCATAAGTGTGTCAGATTCTTCCAATGAATAACTACTTCACAGCACTGTTTTCTCCTTGGTGGGTTTGCTTTGTATGTGATGTGTTCCTGAGGAACAAGTCTGTTTCTTTTGTGTGGTAAATCATGGTGAGGATTTCTGTGTTTTCCGTGTATCTTTTGAGTAAGAAATGAGACCCATTAAATGTCAGTGTTGATTTCAATGAGTCTCACTGGTAACAAATACATACATGTGTAATATCCTTGAACTGGCTGTACTAATACATGGACTTTTTTTTTAATTGCAATTTTCCAAGGTGAGCTTGTAAATCAAGATATACTGGAGCTGTCTTTCTCTGAAAAAGGCATCTAGGATTCAGCTCTGCTTCTTTGTCTGATGTGTGAATATGCTACTTAGATAATTAATCTGGATTTCTGTGATGACAGTTGTCATGTATAGAAATAGTATTTATACAGTAATTGTCTGGGGATGCTTGTAGGTGGTCAGGAAGTGCTGGCATTTCTGGTGGTGCTAGTTAATTCCTGGAAAGAAGTCTTGCTCCTTTAGCTCCCTGCATATTTCAACCTTCATTTGTAGTTCAGAAGGACAGAGTGACCCAATATGGGTGTGATGTTTTTCCCTTTCCCTGAAGTTTTGTCAATACTTCAGTTTTGAAGCATTTATTAAATCACCTCAATTAGGATGCATTTTTTCATATTACATTAAATCTGTATATTAGAGCTAAAGTATTTCTGTAATAATTGGCTTTTGTGGCCTTTCAGCCCTTTCAGATGGGCAAACAGTAAAAGTCTAAAGCATTCCAGGATAAATATTTCAGATTAGAACAGTTAACTGTCATAGTGTCGCTGTGACTAAAACTCTTAATTTTTCTGTGTGCCTGTAGAGTTTAGGACACTGCAGAATATCCCTGGTATCTGCAGAGTGGAGCATAGGCAGTGAGTCATAAATGCTCTCCTACCTTCACAGTCTTCAGGAGGGAGCATAATGGAAGTGTGGTGTTCCTGAGTCCTGGCTTCTTTCCAGGGGCTTTCAGGCAAAGCAGAGTGGCAGCAGTCACAGTGGCTTTTGTGTTGGCAAAGCTTTTACTGAGTGCATGGGTCACACCAGCACCTTTTCTGGCATGGCAGACCTGGTGTTAGTGAAGAGTGAGATTTGGTTGCTGTCAGTTTGCTTTTAATATGGGACTCAGTGGGCTCTGACCATTCCCAAGTTTTGAATTACTGCTCTTGTATTTGACGTGGGTGTGCCAGCTTTGCCAGGTAGGAAATTAATAACATTCCTTTTAGAAATGAAATGATGAATCCTGGGTTTATGCTGGTATGGAAACATGCTAAACCAAACAAAGATAGGAACTTTTAAAAAACATCCCACATTCCTCTAATTTCTGCTTCTTATTTCTCTTTTATTTCCAAGTGTAATAAAAAATTACTGTAAAGTTTTTTCTTTTTTTTTTTTCCTGGCATGATATTGTATAATTTTTTCCAAATGCTAGATAAGGGCTGTTTGGATATTTGCAGATCAATAAGCCACTACCCTTATTGTATTGAAAAAACAGCTCAAAGAGAGCTACTTCAACCTTCTTGGACAATTAAAATACCATTAAATAGATACAGGCCTGTAGGGACAGTACTGCAGAATGTAGGTGTTGTTTCTGTCCTGGTTTTTAGTTGTAGAATGTCACTTTGCTTTTACATCTTAATATGTTCCCATGTTTAGTAATCCACAGAGAGAAATGTAATTGCATGCAATATTTGTTTCTCTTGGAGCATAGTTCATACTTTGGGGTGTGGGTTTGGTGGTGGCTTTTTCTTTTAGAGGAACTGTGAGTTATTTACTCAATTGCAGTGAACTGAATGAAGAGGACAAGTATGGACCTGATGACCAATTCCTCTGTTCTTCACTTTCAAATGTGATGCTTTGAGCTCCCCAATTTCACTAAATCTATTCTACTGGAAGTGGCCATGGGACTTTATCATTTCCAAGGAAACAAAAGGAGACCAGTCTCCCTGATGGTCAGTGGCAGGCCCTTCACTGACCACTGCTCTTGTCAGGATGTTCCAGCAGGTCCCTGCGAAGGCTCAGTAGAGATGGGGCTGTGCAGTGTACACAGCAGTTAGATCAAGGAGAATTGAACTGACAGTTGTGGGCTACCTAGAAATTCTATTTATAGCTTCTTCATGGTAAAGAATAATGGATTTTTTTTTCAAATTTGTGATTTCTGTTTATCATTGTGTATTGCTTTCAGGACAGCATAAGGAATCAGAGCTTTTTCTACAGTTCTTTTTGTCTTGCATTATTTTCAGCTTCAAAATTGTAGAGAGAGAGAGACATCCAGGTAACTGATCCTATACTGGAGCTTCTGTTTGTGGCAGACTTTCACATGCCATTAGTTTAGGTGACATTTTCCTTTTGATTTGTAAATAAAAATCTTATCCCAATGTTGTGTAACAAAAAGTAGGAGTATTTTAGCTGATGATGTGAACCTAGAACATTCAGTGTCAGCAGGTTGGTTTTTGCCCCTTTATTTTATGCAGTAAAATCATGATTAGAGCTTTTAAAGGCAACAGTAGTAACTTATCCCTCTCTGGAACAGATAATATATTTATATTTGGAAGATTCTTCAAGAAAGTGATACCTCAAGTCTTTGGCTCTATTCAATTTGATTGAATGTACCATTATTGGAATTTTTCATCATAATTTAGGTGATGAGTCATTTCTGATTAGACAAAGAGCAAAGAATCAATCTATAATGAAACCCAAGATTTGAAATGACAGTCACGACAGACTAAAATAAGGAAATGTTGGAAACCTGGATATGTAATTCTGTAGTATCTCCATTTAGTATGCTTTTATTTGTCTAGTGAATGAAATTATAAAGAAAAACCTTGAAAATCTCCCTCCAATTAATGAAAGCTACTGTCAATATGGTAATAGAATGAATGCTATGAATGCTTTAATGAACTATTCTTTAACTAGTTCTCCTTGTATAACCAGCAGTAGTTTACTTAATGCAGTACAATATATGATAGGCTTTTTTCTGCTAGATTCTTTGAACTGTTAACTTTCAGTTTACTTCCCTTGGGACAGTGAGGTGATGGTTGCCACACAAATATATAGAGGTGGGAGTAGAAGAAGAAGAAGGCAGCAGAAATGGAGTGACAGCCCTTTTGCTGTGATGCATAGACCATACAAATGTGAAGCCCTTATGGTTTCTTTGATGTAAAAGTCCCAGGAAAAGGCCTTATTACTTGTCCTTTATCCTTTTGTGAGGATTTACAGAGCAGCTCATCAACATCAGTGCCATTTGTGCCATTGTCCTTTTTGTGGAAGGTAGAGTTAAAATCTACATTCCCTGTTATTGGCCTTGCCAGCAGTCACAAGCCATTCAAAAATCAGTGATTTTTTTTTCTTTGAAAAGCATCTTACTGAAGTACCAGCTCCAGCTTGGTGAAGCCCTCAGAGCAGCAGGAGATGGAAGAGGAGAAAGTAAGATATTTGTGGTGGACAAATGTATGTAGCTTCCTAAAGGACTTGAGAAAACATGCCGATATTTTAAGAAAATGAAACAATATTAGACTTATTACATATATACTGGGTACTTGCTTTTGCTTAATGTTTTAAAGTCATGGGAGGTAGCTGAATATTTGCTGTATACACACAGAAAAATGAAAACTGGGAGTATTTTACTTGATGTTTCTTTCACTTGTTCTTTCTTATGCATCTTCCCCGCTTAGAGGACAGGCTGGGTTAATAATTTTATTTGTCTGAATCAAATTTCATAGAAAATGTGTAAATAGTTTATAACACATCCTTCTCTTATTATCTTCTGTGCTATATAGTGCTGCAATTGTGAATATTGCAGTCTTAATCTTACACTAAAGTTGCTGGATAATCCTTTTATTGGATTTTTGTCTCCTTTCCAGCTGAAGACATCGTTATCTCATCTTAGAAGGGCCAGAAAAAAAGAACCATCAAGCATTTCATCTAGGAGTTTTTGTTTCTATTTGTTCCTGCTTTATGATTTTGCTATTTCCTTCTCAATGGAGGAAGGAGATGACTGTGTTAGAAGTAGCATCTCAGGAACATGGTCTGTCTTGTCAGCACTTCAGCATTCAGTTTTGCTATGCTAAAACTAAAGGAGGCCTCCACACAATGTTGATCCTATGGGGATTTCTGGCTTTGGTCATAAACTGCGTTTCCTCAAGTGTTTACCGTCCTTGGTAGTGCTGGATTCAGATTTCTGTGTATGTTGGAAAGCCATCTCTCCCAAAATGTTTATGACCACTGAAAACTTGCCTCAGATTCCTTTTCCTCCAGCAGTTCATTACCACGCAGGTGGTCTTACATAGCTGCTGCAGCTCTCTACCTTTCTGCTATGCCATTTCTTTGTACTTTTAAGTTCTCTTTGTCCAATGGATGTGATTAAAGAAGCTGGTACCATTAGCAGGTAAAATTAATATTGCTGTGATCTCTGTGACATCCTTAGCCTATGATTTTTTTGGCATGTGAATTAATACAGTGTATGGCAAATATTGGCACTTGGCTATCATGGGTTCCTACCGGTAACCACTGCAGACTGAAATAGCTTGTTTAAGCAAAAACCAACAGCATTAACTTTGTTAATTAATATAAAAGCTCTTTAGTTTTATATGACTTCCATTTTGGATTCATTATGACAAGTTAGAAATCATTGTTATAAATAATGAAAGAGGATTTTTATTTAAACCTCTGCCTGAAAATATGGTCTGGAAAAGCAGGCTTATTATCTTTATAAATATGGGCTTGAGAGTTAGCTCCTGCTGTGCTGTTCTCTGGAGGCAGAACTTGACTTAACACCTTGTGCCACAAACAGCATTTTAAACAGGGCAGCAGTTTATTGTGGAGTGTGAGAAGAAACAAGTTTTTTGCAGATCACATTGACAAACACAATCTGTTAGTGGTTTGCTTGTGTAAAGAACAACACTTAGAAAGCAGGCAAAAATAGTTCTAAAAAGACCTAAATAGGCCACAGCAGAGTCATATCCAGCTATAATTTACCAAACATTGACAAAATCTTTTTTGGTTCATCATTGCCATGTGGAGAACTCTGTTGTACATTCTGTTTTTACATCTCTGTGCTGCAGCAGGCAGACTTTATTTATAAACAGTCAATTAGCTCTATCATCTCTAATTTATGGAATATATTATGTCAGGGAAATACCCATCTGAAATTTGATACTGTTATTCTAGAAAACATGCAGATGTGAGGGATCTGTATACAGTTAATATTCCCCAAGTCTTCTCCCTGCTTCTTCAAAGTGGAAATTTGTAGATGCCAGTTTTGACGTAAAAGGTTCCTACAAAGGCCTTTCCAGTCAAGGATGAATAATCTCAGAGATGTTTGGAGTTATTGATCAGTTTTATTTTTGGAATGTACTAGCTGCACAGATTTTTAATCTTTAATTGGTCATACTTAAGAGATTTTTTTTTCCATTGAGGCCTGTGATATAAATTAATGTAAGTATTGAATTATTAGTAATAGCTGCTGTAGCACAACCCATATGTCTGTGTTGGTTTAGTTGTTGTGTGTGTAGCTTTTCATTGCAAACTAGATAGGTGGTGGAGAGTAAATGGATCAATTGTTCCAGACAGTATTCCAGAAAGCAAGGGATGAATGTGGGTTGCAATGCTCCTGCATTATCAGCGGTGAAACTTCAGGGAAAGATTGAGGCAGAGGTACCAGAGGAAAAGTGAGATGTGTGCAATGCAGAGCCCCTGTGAACTTGCTAGTGGGATTCTATTGCAGCAGTGGAAGCACAAATACCAGTGGCTTATGTCATTTTGAAACCAGTTTTGTGTGAGTATGGGATAAACAGGAGGACATTCTTTTAATGAATGACATATTTTCACCAGTTGCTGTACAATAATAGAAAATTATGTATTTCTGTTTGGTTTGCTTGTTTTGTTTTTGTTTTCCATTTCTCCATTAACACGAACTGAAAATGCTTCACGTTGTTTCTAGGAAGCCACAGCCTTACATGGTCCCATTAATACTTCAGGTTGTAAAAGCTTCTGATGGCAAACTCGAGAACTGTTGCAATCATATTCTATTTAATTTTTTTTTTTTTTAAAGACAGAATGCTGCAACCTGCCTGGCTCTGTGCTGGGAGTGCTTGGTACTTACACAGCCATGTCTCTGGATGTTGTACAGAGTATCCTGTGTGTACAGCACAGCAAACACATCATCTTGATGGTTTGAGGTAGTTGGTACATGTAAATTCAATGATTTTCTTTGGTGCTTTATCCACTACTTAAAAATTTTATACCTCTGAAATACTTTTCAGTGTATCTTTTCATTACAAACCCATCACAAAAGAAGCAACCATCCTCCTCCTGAGTAGGCTGCCCCATATGTGAGGAATTACTAAGGAAGATTGAAATACTGCAGAGTCATACTGACTTCATTGCCTCTGCAGTTCCAGTTTGTTTGCAGCTCACTGTTCTAAGTGCAGAGGTCCAATTTATAGTTATTTGCTTACTAAACTTAGATTGGAAAAAAATAGAATTTAGTGTTACTGGTCTTTTCAGGAAGTGAATATTTCATACCCTCATCATAACTTACTTGATACCATGCAGAAAACAGAGGTGCAGCATGGCCATCTGATGCAGGGATACTGTAAGCAAGTGAGGATGTGACAGTCCCTGCTGACATCTGATGCTGGTACTTAATTCTCCAGTCCCTCTGGGGTTTGGAGACTCTTTGAGTGCAGTGAACTCTGCTTTCCTAGGTGGAATAAAATTGTGCTTTGGTTCAATTTAATTGAGTTAAAAGTACATAGGAATAATTTTGCTATTCTCATTTCTATTTCAGGTATGATAAAATGATACCGTAATTAACAGATTGATAGAAAATTGTTTTATGGGCTATATATAGCAGAAGAATATCTGGGAATTTTCACACAGAGGTGAAACAATCCCAACACTTCTGCCATATCTGGGACCAATGGTGTCATCCAGAACATGAGGAGAGGGGAGTCCCCTCTGTTCAGGGCAATGTGGTTGTTTGAATAAACCACTTTCACTGAATTGCTCATTTTCTTATGTGGTCTTCTGGATAGTTACCATACAGAGGAGAAGACAAGCAACTGAAGACAAATAAATAAATAATATTTAATTTCAACATTTGGCTTTAGAGAAATATTCCAAGAGTTATGAAGTATTTTAATGCTTTTCTGCTTTTTTTCTTTTCTGTAAGAAGTGTGCATATAAAAATTGCATTATGAAAAATTAGCCATAATCCATGTTCCAACAGTCACAATTTCTATAAATTATTATATATAATTATAATTAACTATCCACTGCTATTACCATTTTGTTGATTAAGAGATGATAGTGCTTTCATTGCAACAGTCCAAAAAAGCATACTTTGAATAATTGCAGTACCAGAAGGGAAAAACTGTTTCAGGTTTTTTTTCTTTAATTCCCTTCTCTAAATTTGTTCCTGCACAGTTCATCTTTCCGTGAGCTGGAAAGGCAACAGATTTAGGTCACCTGCATTGTAGTTTAGTCACTCTTGGTCAATGTCATATTAGCTCTACTGCTCTAAAGATTACATTATCTGAGTCAGTAAAAACCCCATGGAGCTCATGGACTTATTTTGTGAATTTTTAGACTTCCCCATTCATATGAACATCAGCTGCCTTCTAAAACAGGAAGCACAGAACAGTGGAACAGTCAAGACTTTCTGTTATGTCATTGAGGTTCACAAGCATCAGAGGACAAGATGTTTTTTTAGATGACCTGAGGTTTTCAATTATTTTTAATTCAGACAGACCTTAAATCTAAATTCATTCCTGATAGACCTTACTTTTATCTGAATGTATTAGAGACAGAAACCTTACATTTCCTGTACGAATAAAGCAAGGTTGCTATTCACTGGTACTTGTGATCCACCCCATCCCTCTGACCAGCATGGAAATTGTCAGGCCTGCAGGTGAGCCCTCTCAGCTCTCCTGGTTAACATCATCACTTTTCTGAAATAGAGCAGCAATTCTGTTGACTGCTAGGTTTTGCATCCCTCCCTTGCTGTGCCCTGAGTGCAGCTGAGTCACTGCCTTTGGCCAGTGCTGGATTTGCCTCCTGGCTGTTCCTTTCCGCTGCGGCGTTTGCTGTGACGTTAATGCACATCAGCCAGCAAAGTGCTGAGTGCTGCTTTCACCACTGAGCCTCGCTTTTGGCTGCTCATACTTGCTTAGCAGCTGACCAACCCTGGGCCCTTGTGCTTGCTCAGGAAAAGAAGGAAGCAATTCATTTTATTTTCCCCAGTACTAGTAATTTGCTTTCTCTCTCACCTAAAAATAAACTTGGGTTTTTCACCCTCCAAGTTCTGTGGCATGTATGAGAGCTTGGAGCAGGTTTTGCATTCAGTCTACCTCACTGATACTCTGAGAAGTTCTCCAAAAGGCACCTCTCCAATGATATTTACTTCTATAAATGTAAAATATTAAATCCTGACATTCACAGATAGAAGAACAATTAATTTTTTTATGTGTGGTAACATTTTAAAAAAGATTTAAATTCACCTTATATAATCAAGGGGCTTTAAAAAACTATTTCATTCATACCAATATAGTGTAGGTAGAATGAAAAATATGTAAGCACCTGGTAAATATGGCATGATTTGAAAGGTTCTTATATTGGGCTAATGAACTGCTAAATCAAAGTTTCAAAAATTTAGAGCTGAATATAAGATATTGTACATGAATGGTGTTTTAAATTAAGAACGTGTGCAAAATATTAATACCAGCAACCATGTATGTTGATAAAATTAGGCAATTGACTGACAACATTAGTGAATTAGATGCAAACCTGGAACATGATTTGTCAAAAACGGAATTTGTTTTTTACTAGTGAAACTGAAGAATTATTCTGAGCCTTTTAAAGTCATAGTGAAACTAGGCATTTTGGAATTCTCTTTTGAGATCAGTTTGGGAATTTTGCATTTGGACACAGAAGAAAATGTATTAGTTCCTAGTAAATATTCTGGTAAAGCACAATGTCAAAGTGTTGTAAAGAATTGGCAAGCACTTGTCTTTTAGGGCGTGAATGGCACTATTATGTTGGAGCATTAATGAGTACTTAGAGAGAATTCATTGCAACCTGCAAACTCTGTATCTTCTGTAGCTGGCCTAACTGACTCCATGCTAAAATTATACTCCTTAAAATGCTTTTGTGAAGTACAGCTGACCCAGAGTCAGTGCTGATGTTGCTGGCACAACTTTAAGCCTCTCAATACAAACTATTTTGCAAAGAAAATTACAGATATTTTGTGATAATGTGATAGTGTACCAGAGGTTTAGTTGTGTTAAAATAAAACATCTTTTGCTTGCTGTTATACCATTCCTTTTTTGTTTAGATGAAGCTGAAGAAAAACTTCCTCATATCTCAGCCCTGGAGAGAGAAAGACCAGCTATTGCAAAGTGACAGGGTACGGCCATTAAATCTTTAAATCCTAATTTTAGATTCCCTTTGTAAATTCCTTTTTTTCCTTATGATTAGAATCTGCAGTCATGGCCTCTCCCTTGAAGAGCAGATTTTTGCAAATGCAGATTATTTTAAAATTTTTTCTAAAGAATTTTTTGCTGTTAGCTGAACTTCTAGGCAGTGCTCTGTGACATTGAAAAGTGGGGCATCTATAGAGCTTGGGTTAGAAATGGAAAGATAAATTCAAAGGATCATGATTGTGTGCAATTTATGAGAGGACATGAACAAAGAAAGAGGAAAGGGGGCCTGACATGGTCATGAGATATAAAGGAATAACTGGGTCGGTAGGGAGGTAGTCTGTGCTTCATTGTTGCAGGGTGAGGGAGAGGAAGAATGTAAAATACTGGAGTGGAGGCAGAGAGATTTATCTTTGGTGGGGATGGGCTTGCAGATCACAGAGCCTTTGTGAGAATTTGGGGTGATGCAAGATAAGAACGGGGTGGGGGGAAAGAATAGTAAAAAGTTAAGATATTAATAATATATAGTGGCATGGTAGGGATTTGTGTTTCTACTGCTCTGTTATCCCTACAAATCTTTTGTGCTGGTTATCACTGGTTATTTATATGTCACTTGGGAGATAGAAAGGTTCTTAAAGCCCCAAATATCTCACAAGCACCCATTGAGGCTGGCAGGTGTGAACATTGATCATTAGCACAGAATAGTCCTCTTCTCTAGACTGTAAAATTAGTCTGTTTCTCAGTTGGTTGACTGAGCTTTATTTAGCCTATTTCAGACTGATCTCTATCTGAATGTCTCAGTCTTATTCTTGGCTGCTGTTGTACATATTATGGGTTGTTTTGTGTCCAGTAGAGGAAAACTAACTTCATGTCTTGCAAGTGACGCTAATCCAGCAGGTCTTGCAATAATGATCATCATTCACTTACTGAAGTGTTAAAAGGCAAGTTGGTTTTAGACAGGTGAAACAGGGTTTTCAGCTGGGCATTACTAACCGTGGTGCTTTTTATAAGCCACCAAAATGTATGTGCCCTGTCCCAAATTCTGGGGAAGGGCAAGTAGAGTAATGCTCAAAGAGAACGGCAGTGTTTGATGTCAAAAGGGAAGGATGGGTTCTTTGCCAGTTGGCATGTTTGCTAATTTATGGATGTGTAACTGTTAATTGTGGCCAAAGATTTTGGTACTTTTTGTCCAATATCCTCTTGAAGCACAACATGTTTGCTACTGTGTCCAGTATGATTAATCATCATGTTGATGCCTAGGTTGTATAAACAAGGACGGCTCTGGGAACTAGGGCAGATACCACTGGGCTCAAGCAAGCTTTCAGCCCTTCTCTTAATTTACTAAATACAAGCCTTTCTGCACATCTCACTATAAAATATTTGTCAATTCTTCAGTTATGCCAGTTTTTCTTTAAACTTAGTCTAGCTTATTAAAAATCTTTTAGAAACCTGAGAAAACTGAAGTTAGGTGACTGAAGTGTTATAAAAACAGTGTATTGGTGCACTAGCAAATTTTGCATTTGTAGAGAGCTCTTCTGTGTAGTAGGCAAAAGTTTGACAAAGACTCTTGACTAAGACTTGAGTGTAGACATATTTAAAGGAGAAATAATTTTCACATTCTTAATGCAGGAAATAATTTTCACATTCTTAATAATGCAGGAAAATTAATTTTTGCAAGAGTTTTTTGGATTTGTGGTTGGTTTGCAGCACTGAAAGCTTTTGAATTGGAGCTGGATGATTTGCTATGTTGTATGGTTTATTTCAAACAGGAGCTAGGCTGGAAAATTCCTTTGGTCTTTTTTATGTTATATGACTCCATTATTCTTTTCTGGTTTTATAATCTGTGTATGTATAAAAATCAATACATATTAGCAGTCATTTTCTGTCTTTCATATGTTTGGGAAATGAATGCCTGATGGAAAACACGCAACTTTTCAATGATGAGAATATTCTAGAACGACTCAGAAATTTCCTTCTGTGCCAGGTGCCTTAGGGCATTGCTGTCCTCAGATTAAATCATGCTTTGTGCACAGGCAAAAGCAAATCAGTGTGGTGTGATTTCAGCTGAAATTATTAGCAATGTTAGAAGGAGAGAGTTTCTTCTATGAGTTTCTTCTATAAATAAATGTTACTTTTGAGTATGCTGTGGTTTTGGTCAGTGAAGCTGAATGTTGATTGATTAGTATTCCAAAGGTAGGAAGAATTAAGCATATCTAGCAATTCATGTGTGCAGGACTTAGCATGAGGATAGGCAATATGATGTGTTTCCATCATGGAAGGGAGTCAAGGGATAACCAGCTGGGCATTAGCAGAAAAGGGGGTCTTTTGTTGTTGTGGGGTTTTTTTGTCACTAATTTGCTCTGTCAGGAAACTACTTTTGAGCAACTGCCTGCTTTTATTTTCAGTTTAATTTCAGTCAATGTGTCTTAGATTTTGCAGGAACTTCAATAGTGATTATTTAATCTCAGGCTCTTTTCAGCCATGTCTGTGATTCCTAATGTATTTGTCAAGTGTTGAAGACATTTTTGGTATTTTTTTGCCATTAGCATTAATTCTCTATTTTTCTTTTCTGACTTTCTAATGAAAAGATCTCTGAGTGAGGCACAGAGAAATTTGTGTAGTAATGAGATAAAAAGAATTACTTTGTGATGTGCTCCTGCTCTTCCATGAAAAGTTAGGTTTTAGACATGTGTCAGTAAGAAAAACAAATATAATTTTTTCAGAATGTCTCTTTCTCTACACTTGAAGAACATTTAACATTGTTCCAGACAAAAGATCAGACTTAATAAATGCCTAGTGACAGATGAGGATAAAATTGGAAAACCTTAAGTGGAAAGTTAATTGGGCTGCACCAGAGGTACAATTAACAAAAAAAAATTCCTTTTATTTTATCACTCTTTTTCTGTGTTGCTTTGGTTTTTTCTGGGTTGGTTGGTTTCAGTTGTGGAAAGGGAGAGGCTGCATTACAGTCTAACCTGAACTCTCACCGTGGAATGGGTCATTAGGCTGCCCAGAATGAATTTCTTCTTCCAAATCAGCAGTGATGACTGAGCTTTGGAATATGTTTAAAAAACCCCCAGACCTTGAAAATTGTGGTCTGGATCTGAAAATGTCTTCTCATACCTCTACACAAATACCCATTGTAAGCCTCAGTCTATTTTATCAGTATTAATTATCTTCGCCATTATAAATCTGTGCTTTCTTTCTAACCTGCATATGTTTATCTCCCTTTTTTCCCCCTAAGATTTTGCTATACCTTTGAGAGGAATTCTAACAATAAATTCCTTCCCCCCATGTAGTGGGCTATAGATTGTCATCCAGTGACACTTCAATCTTCTATTTGACAAACTAAATAGATTGACCTCTATAAATCTTTTATTAGTAGTGATGTTTTTCAATCTTGTGGTCATGCTTATGGTTCTCTCTAGAACCCATTTATGAATGTCTTTGAAATGCTGACAGCAGAACTGGATGCAGTGATTTAGTAGCAGTCACAGAGGCAATACAGCCTCCCTATTCCTTCTCAATATTCCCAGATTACCTATAAGCCATTAACCACATTATCCCGTGCAGCTGTGATCTCCTTATTATTTGTCAAGCTAATTACTTCTAGGAATAAATCTGCATTCTGATTTTTGATCCTGGATGTGACCTTCCACGTAGCACCCCAAAAACCTTGGTTGGTGAAGCTCTGACTAATCTGCTGGTTTTGTGTCTCCTCTCTCTGTTCTCTATGACCTGATCAAAATCCATCAGTTCTAGCCTTTTATTCCTTCCCATAAAAACATTGTGTTTATATTGAGACAGGACTGATTTTTTTTAAATCCATCCTACCAACATTTGATGTTAATGTCCAAGATCAGTAAAATAGGAAGCTCTTAATTTGCTGTGAATCGAATTTTTACTGGTAGTTTTGAAACATTCAGAAAAAATGTAATGTTTTTGTGGTAGTAGAAATAAAACATGCAGAGAAATAATAGATAACTTAATAAATGAAGGGCAGAAAAATGAAGCCAGACAATATGGATTTCAAGGGTCACAAGAAACTTTTAGCCTCCTGTGCTCTGAAAGATTAGTACAATTTTTGTGAAAATATTTTTTAGCTCTTTTATAAGGGAAATTAGTTTCTCTGCTTAGATTGCTGTTCAGTTGAAATTTTATTAAAAACCTACTGAAGTGTCTTGAGAGTTCTAACCTATTTTTTTTTTGTCTACGTTGCTGAGTGGTGAAGAAAGAAATAATTAGTAAAATAAGGAAAAAAAGGATTTCTGATTTTTATTTTTTAAGAGTTTGTTGAAAATTTTGAGGGTTTTTCCAATAGGAAAAAAAAAAAGACGCATGAAAATGTTTTATTCTTTAAAGCACTTCCTGAGTTTTGATTAATTTTTTTTTAATTGAAAAATTCTCTGAAAAATTCTGGATGGAAATGAAAAAGTCCCCATCAGTATTTTCAGTTTTAAAAAAGGGATATTATAGCATGTACTGCATTCTTCTTCTTTGGTTTTTCTTTTGAAAAATATGTCCTAGATGTAAGTTAGTCCAGAAAGGATGATAGCATCCAGCAGTTAGTTTTTCCTTTTTAATGTTTAGCTGGCATAGATTGTACATTTGTGTTTATTTGTGTGTATTTGTGAATCTGTGTAGCACTGAACCCTCTGCTCTCAGCAGTCTGTTCCAAATGCACGTGACAGAGGCTGATAATGCTGACTCTGTGCTATGCAAAACATTTCTGTGCCATACTGATCAATAGTACTCCATTACTGCAACAGCCTGAGGAGCAACAAAATGAAAATCCTAGGATCACATCAGCTGCTGAGGTACTCCTCAGAGGCTGCAAATGGGTTGAGGGTTTGTTTTGAACTTGTCATCTAAACCGGAGGTTTGGACATACTGGGGCTCAGCTAATTGCCATGAATGCTTCGGGGCCCCTGGAAGGGCAGGAAACCCTGCTTAATCATGTAGGCAAGCAGAAAATAGAAAAGACAGATGTTGTGCTGTCCTCTTCTTGTCTGAATCTGATTATCTGGTTTTTGACCTCATCTGTCTATTTGATGAAGTCTGTCACAGTTGTGTCTTTTACAGAGATACATGCCCATGCAAGTAATTTTCTTAATATTGTTATAGTTTTTATATTATTGAGACATGCTTTGGCTAGCCACTCAGGGAAAAAATCATAACTCAGAGTTAAAGAAATTATACCAAGTGTTGGGGCACACAGCCTTCTGTTAAGGAGGACATGAAATAAGAGTTTTTGAATCTTTGCTGGTACAGCTATCTCCTGTGGAATATGCCCTGTATGATGTAGGATTACATACAGAAGAAGACCTTAAAAGCTAAAAACCTGCAAGATTTCCTTACCTTCACACTGTCCCCCTCAAAAAACAAACAAACCAAAACACCCCAAAACCACAAAATCAAAACCACCCTGTAATCTGAGCACCAAACCAAAGCCTAAGGACTTAAAAAAACCACTGCATTTAATACACTTGGTTGCTCATCTGGGAAACACCATGTTAATTTATTTTAATTTCCTTCATAATTCTTCCAACAAATGCTTGTCATGGGAGATTGTGAAATGTAGGGCTGTAAAAGATGACATCTATGAAAACCTTTCTTTATTCCCTTACTTTCACCGCGTTGCTAACTATCAATCAGTCAAGGAGAAGTGGTATCCTAATTAAGAATAGTGGTACTTTAGACTTTGCTCTTGTTGACATAAACAATGTGTTTTAGCCAATTAACTATTTAGTCTTGAAAGAGTTTGCAGGAAACTGCATGTGTAAAATAGGTAAGTGCTGTTCTTGTCTGTCACCATATGAAATAAGACATAAAAACCCCTGAGTTTGTTATCAGTTGAGTTTAGTGGTTGCATTGCTACTGTGTACATCTGGTTATATATTTAGCTAAATTAGCAAACAGAGCAGTCAATGAGGTGAAGGAGACAAGTGCCCACATCCAAGCCCACAGCAAGCCTTGTAAGCAAGCACGAGATAGCAGAGTTGTGCTGAAGGCCAGCAGTGAGGTGACTGTAGGAGAAAGGCTGAGAGTGTGCCTTGATCACCCTGCAGCGGAGGCACTGCTGATCACACCGTGATCTAAGGCAGACCATCAGCCCAGCTGCCGACTGTTTGGTCACCATCATTTGCCATTTCCATCATTACATTTGGAAAAGACCTGTAAGATCATAGAATGAAAACACAACTTAATACTGCCAGGTTTGTCACTAAACCATGTCACCAAGTACTGCAGCTACATGTCTTTTAAATACCTTCAGGGATGGTGACTGGGCTGCTTCTTGGGACAGCCTCCATGTCCTTCTTTTAGTGAGAGACCCAGAACTGGAGACAGGATTCGAGGTGTGGCCTTACCAGTGCTGAGTACAGGGGGACAATCACTGCCCTGGTCGTGCTGGCCACTCCTGATACAGGCCAGGATGCCACTGGCCTTCTTGGCCACCTGGGCACACCCTGGCTCATGTTCAGCTGCTGTTGACCAACACCTCCAGGCCCTTTTCCAGATGCTTTTTGCCAAGCCTGTAGCATTGCAAATGGTTAAAGGTCTTTAGACATGATCTTAAAGATATTTCCAACTTAAATGATTCTGTGATCATGGAAATTGAAAATTGTGCTAAGTGCAGGAGTTTGGTCTATATCAGAGCTCCTTTCCAGGGTAATGCTGCATGGGACTCATTTCCTAGCTAACAGGCAGGATCTAGAGCCCCTTGAATAAGGGATAGAGAATGATTTGTGGCAGTATTTAGGCACTGTATGCATTGCTGTGTAGAATATCAGATTGAGACTTTGCATATGCCAATGTTGTTATGAATGCCTGAGATTAGACATGTACGTTTGTTATCCAAACCTTCAGTAGGCAGTTCATAAGAATACCTGAAAAGAGCAATGGTAATACAGTCATATGAATTCTAATATCTTCTACCTTAAAAATCATTTAGTACTATCTAGATTTCCCATTTTTCCTGCAACACCTCATTTATTCCAACTTATAAATATTGGACCTCAAAATAAATCATGAGTGTCTCCCTTAGATCGAGTGTTGTTTTGCTATCTTTTAATCAGTTATTTAAAATTCACTGCTCAGAGGTCTGCAAACAAAACTTAAAATGAATTGATTAAAACCTTTTCTTAAGAAGTTAATACTTTGCTAAGTAATGTGGCTGATTCTCAAATAGTGTATGTAAAGGGATTGGTTCTCTTGTTGTTAAAAAAGAAAAACAACAAACTGCTTATTTCCCACAAGTAGTCTGTTAAATCATCACATCATTGCTACTGCAATGAGAGTTTTATTTCCATTATATTTTTGTGTTTGCAGCATTAATGTACTGTAACAAGGGCAGGTTATGATTTTCCTGCATGGAAGGTCAGCAGTGAAGAGGGAAAGAGGCAGTTGCATATTGCTCATTGTGTGAGAACAAAGGTTGGCCTTCAGTGAGTGCTCAAATATTGAAAGACTGTGTTACACAGCACCAGAGAAAACCTCTTCCTTCCCAAGTGAAAAGCAGCCCCTGATAGTTTGAATGTTTTCCTTGAATGAATGCCAGTGACAGTTGCATACTTATGTCTCATTTATGTCTAAAGATTCATCTCTGCACTCTAAATTGTCTTCTCAAATTACTCTACTACCACAAGAGATATTAAACACTGAAGTATTCTGGGCAGTCTTGCAGAAAAGACTCAATCAGAGTGAGGAGCAACATAACATTAATCACAGAAGTCTGTTATTTGAGTCCAGACTTCATTTTGAGTTACAGATTGAAAACTTTATCTTTTATATGACATGCATTTATTTAGCACTCTGGATTGATACAATTTATGTATCTGTACTTTTTCATCATTTCTGCTAATAGCTTTTCACAAACCACTTGGCAGTTGATGCAGTGGTCCAGGTTTGGTGGAACATTTTTAGATTATGGGACAGGACAGAGATTTCCTATTCGGTGTCACTGGACTTGCCATACAGCGATGGCTTGTGAAGCATGATAGCCAAATATTCCTACCTTTAATTTGCTTATACTCAATTCCCCATCCTGCTTTTCTGCTCTGTGCCACCCAATTATTTTGTGCGGTTTATACAGCTTGTGTTTCCAAGTCTTTGCCCAGTGTACTCCCTGGTGCACTGTCTCTTGTCATTCAAAAAAATGTTTTTTCTCCCCAGTAAAAATAACCTTTCTCCATTTCATTACTCCCCCTCTCCCTTTTGTTTTTTAAGTTTTAGCACATAGGGAAAAAATACTCAATTTTAAAATGAAATTTCAAATAATGACAATCTATGCAACCTCAGATCCAATGTCATTTGTTCATTGAAGAAAATGACTAGTAATGAATTTTTATACAGAGATTCATTGTCTCCTTCAGTATTTTGACACTACTGAGCAGTTCAGTATACAAAATTCCAGGAAATACTTTTAAAAGATGTAAATCAAGCATTGTAACCCAAGACAAAAGGCCATGAGAAATCGCTAAGCAGGTCTCAGTGCTCCCTTGTCTTTCAAGCTATTTAGTAATATTAATATAAAAATAATCACACTACACAGCTTGGTAGTGGATTGGTCATTATTTTAATAAATTTGAAATAATTTTGTTTCATATGATAGACAGCAGGACTTCTGGGTAAGCAAAATATTTCTAGTGTAAAAATTAGTGGTTTCCAATATGAAAAATAAAGTGTCATTTTCCTTTGTTTATTTAGACAGAAAAAGACAGTAATCCTTTGAGGACAGAAAAGAACGAAGGTTTTTTTAGATCTGTTTAGTGCTTGATTTAAGATGCCAGAGGGTGGGGGGGGAAGTCTCAAACCACACCATTAATGAACTGAGAATAAATGAGATTAAAAAAAAAAACTGTATAGGAAAAAATATTCAGATCTTGGTTGAAGTAGAGAAAGGATGAAGAATGGGGAATCTGTAGCATTTTGACTCCCATCACCTTACATAACAAATACGTAAAGAACTTTAAAAAACAATGTACTGCAGAACCAGTAGATAATTACCATGTTTTAAATTCAAAATAGTTGAGATACCAACAAAATGAAGTTGAGGACAAAACTCTCAGCTGGGCCACTGAAACTTCTGAATGGCCAAAATCTCTCTGTAGTGTCTGGTGTTTGCATTCCAGGCTGTCTGTCTCTTCTTGTATGCTGGAAGCAGTGAATGATCCCTGCCTTGGGAACTCATGGCAAAGCAACTTTCAAGCAGTCCAATGCCCTGTCACATCTTCTGGGCTGAATCCACCCATGGTCCTGAGCTGACAGGTGGTTCTGAGCAGCTTATGGGTGATTTAACTGCTGTGTGCAAAATGCAGCTTACAAGTTGATGTTACTTGGATACGCAGCAATTAATAACCAACAGCCACTGCTGTTACCCTTGCCTATGTCATTATTCTTTTTCTGATTGATTTCCAATGAAATTGATTAAAGTACTTCCATGTAGAGGATATAGTTGCTGTGAAGTAAAGGGATAATACAATTTGCCTTTTATTTGTCAGGAAACAGTATCAGAAAAAATGTATGATTACCAGGAGGAGGTCATCCCCACTCACCCAAAACCCATCATCATAGTTTTTGAATGTGTTTTAAGGTTTTCTGTTGCTCTCTAGAAACATACTACCATGTTCAGGGCTTCTGTTCCCATTAAAATCAACAGCAAAATTGCCAGTGACTGATGGAAAAAGCCTGTTAAAAATGTTTCAAAAGCATCGTTTTCATTTTGGGAAATTCAATTTCTTGGCCAAAAATTAGATTTCTAATTGTTTGCTTCAATCATAGTTACAGAGAGACTGGCATCTCTTTATGTCAGTTCCACTAGATTTATTCCTTCTAACATGCTCTAAAAAAGATCTATTGCTCAAATTTTAAGCAAAAATTGGAAGATAGACCCTTAGCAATATAGAAAGAGTCCAAATTCAGTGTTCAAGAACAATAAGAAAGAGCTCTGTTCTAAGTTTTGCTAATTTGCATGATTTTTTTTTGCTGCTCTTACAAGTCATGTTTTCTCAAATATTCCAGTTGTCTTTTTTTGATTTTTAACCCTGAACTGCACTGTTTCTTAATCAGAAATTTCTATGTATAAGTAATAGTGGTTTAGTATTGAAGCTATTTTTGCTGTGAAATAGGGTAAGAAGAAATGTTTGCTTCTTTTCTTGTGAAGGGGGGTGGTTTAGTATTTTTGGTGGTTTTTTTTTTTGTTTTGTTGTGGTCACAAGTCAGTGTGGTTTGAACAAGTTGCTGGTTAGGTTCAGCTCTTAGTGCTTGGAGAGCACAACAGAACCATTGTGGAGCTTGGCTCAGGTGTAAGCCACTACTTTTATTTAATACCCTTCAAAAGAAAAAGTCCATACTTGACAGAATCCCAAACTTGGCAGCTATTTACAGAACAGTTTTTCTTGTGTACTGCTTGCTAGCATTGTGGTTGATTCTTACAACAGCATTTACTGCTTCAAGAGCCTTCAGAACACACTTGAAGTGCTAGACCACTGTCCTTCTGTGCTATTACTAAATATAAATTTTTCCACTTGAGTCAACTGAGTGAAGATCAGATGTTTTAAAAAGGGTTTGATTTTTATTTGCCCGAAGGCTACTCTGCTAAAAAAAAATTCAATGACCTCATAGTGAGGTGAATGTGACTTTAGATTTCCTATTAAATACCTCAAGTGTTCTGCCCAGCTCTGTGAACTAGGATTATATTTTTGTTCTAATTTTTGTAATTTCATTTTTGATTTAAATGAAAGTTGCATAGACCTTGATATATCCCTGTTGGTACACCTCTTTGACTGAAATTTCCCCAATGCATTAGTAGGATATGAAAATGCTGTTAAACTAGACCAGCAGTCCCTTGGTATGCTAGGATAAAAGGAAAAGCCTTTCTTTGGATTCATCTTCATTAGGTTTTCTCTCTGAAGTTCTGAAACAAATGTGCTGTGTGTCTTGTTTCGTTCTTCCTGCAACCTCTAGTCTTGTAGCTGGCGTTGGCAGCTCCAGCATAACCAATCTTCTTAGGCTTCTTGTAGGAAGAACTTGTCATCCTGGAAAGAACACAGAATTCACCAAGATGTTCAGGGAATGTGGGCAGCCTTTGCTGTGGGAACAGCCATGTCCTCCCACTCATGTCATCACTGGGATGCTGTGTGGCCTCTGTGGATAATATGTGGGTTTGTAATTCTATGGGAGACTCCTTGATGGAGATTGAAACTCATTCATAAGATATGGATGATATTCATACTTGCAAAAGTACTGGTAGCAAATAAACTGAAGTCATTCTACTCTCCCTTAGTACAGCAAACAGAAAAGGTTTTGAGTAATCACAGATCTTGGCTCCAGCAGGAGCATTTTTCTTAGGGTGCAGTATTCAGAAGCTGGTGGCAGTATGTAAATCATTATTTAGCTGCCTCTGTGTGGGTATCTGGGCTCAGGATGATATTCTTCCATGGTTATCTCTTATGTCTGGAGAAGCTAGAGCTTTGTCTTCAATATGACATAATTTTTTGAGTGTGCAGTGATGTCTGAGTGTTAATGTATGTTTGTCCTGATCTGATTTAACATGGTGCAGGGCAGCACCTTTCTCCACACCCATCTGCAGCTAGCTGTGCTGTGCTGACCTTTGGTGTGCTGTCAGCACAGTGAATGTGGAAGGGCACTATTTCAAAATTAGGAGGGCAGTGGAGAAGATATGTCATCTGCCTGAAGCTAGCATCTCATTCAGGGACACAGTTTTATCCAAGGTTAATGGAAGATCAGACTCTGTATCAGTCAGCTGAAGCAAGATCACAGTGATCTGTTAAACGTGGAGAAGGCTAGCTCCATTCCTGAACTGTCATGGTGTACTTGCAGCATTTTGATAGGGTTTGACAGGAACTGTTTGACTATTTATTGACACAAATATCCTCTGTGCTGCTCTAAGTATCTGTTTTTCTCTTTCTGGGTGGAAATGAAAGCTTTGGGTGGAGAGAAGTGAGAGAAGTTTCCTGCTATTTGTAAAGCAGTGGTGTACCCAGCAGTGGCTGAGTAAACAGGGAAGGGAACACCCCTGTGCTGGGGTGGGTGAGCCCTGGCCACAGCCAAAGGACCCCCAGCTACACACTCCCCCTGCCTCAGTGAAGCCTCTGATCCTGCAGGTGAGGGCACACCTTGGAGAGAGGCACCTGCTTTTTAAAATACTTGCAGAGTTCTTGATCAAACTGCAGGATTTTTACAAGGTACTGATTATAATGGGGTGTTCAGTGGTATCTGTGCTATAGGGCAGGGAAGTCCTGAGGAGTTACTTGATTATGTCATGATGTTATGCAGGATAATACCCCCTTATCAAGGGCTTGTAAACTTAGCCTGAGAATTGCTGTAAATTACTTAAGCCTTTCCTTAGGGTTTTTTTAAATAATACCACTTTAACCACTTCTGGTTGTTATTTTTAAATAATACCACTTCTGCATTCTCTTCTGCGAGAATGCAGAACAATGCATTTGTATTTGTGCTGGGAAGTTGTTGGGAAGGGGAGTAAAAGACTGAGACATGTGTTGGATTAAATAGTTAACAGATTTCTTTGCTGCAGAGCTACTTTGGAGCAAGGGTAAATTCATCCACTCTTTCTCTCCCATTTTTCGTTATTAAGGTGGAGTTCAGCTGAGACTGTCTTTGGCTGTCCATAAACTGTGAAACAGAAGGATGCAGAAGACTATCCCCTGCATTTTTGTCCATGAGTGATAAGAGCACAAGATCATTAATACAAGTCTGCTGCAAAGATGAGTTCAGAGGAGAAGAGTATATCTCCAGCTCACAAAACATCCACTCCATCACATAGAAGTGCCTCCTCCTCATCATCGTCTCAGAGAGACAGGAGGCAGGTAAGGAAATATTCCAGTTGTTGATACCATCTGGTGGGATGATAGATTTATTCCTGTAATGTGGCTGGTTTTGTTAGCTCTAGATTTGCTTGCTTATAACATTGGATGATAGCACTACAGCCAACAATTGTTGGGTTTTTGAATTTACTTTTCCCATTTCCTAACATGGCTTGAAAAAGATTTAGAAGCAGCATGGGCACTAGTGTACAGCATTGGAACAGGACAAGTAGAAAACATGCTCTGTAGTCTTTTGGGAAGTGATTTCTTTGGCAGCATGAGCCTACAGTTCCTTGAAGTCGTTGTGTGTCATCTGTGAATATCTCTTTTTGTAAATCCAACAACAGCGATACGTTATTGTTTTAGAAATTGGTAATTCAGTTTAAATACCATATTGTTCATCCTGTCTGTAAGCACCTAACATTTTAAATATTATTTGTTTCACTACAAATTAACACTGATTGTACTACCTCATAGAGTACTAATCCAGTTATGTTAAACTTCCATTTTTAAGAGACTCTTGTTTGTGTTGATACAATTCTCCAGGATCTCTTTGAGATGAAGACTGTATTAATTCCCCTCATGACCTGAGCTTTCCTGTGGGGTTTTTTTGGGGGCTGGGTGTACAGTGTGGCCGCGTGATCGGTGGGAGCACTTCAGAAAATATCAGAACTGTCTATTTGATTTCAGATAAGTTCTTACAACATATATTTTACAAATGCAAAGGTTGATACAGAAAAATTGGTTTAGAACAGAAACATATTTTAAAAGTGTGATCCATGCAAGAGGCAAATAATTTTAAAAAATTCAAATAAAAATCATTGGCTTAGGAATATTTTCCCAGCTACTTGTATGGCAGCTCTGATACTATTTTCTTAGCTGCTGCTGAGGAAGTTTCTTCCCTTACCTCTTAAGAAAATTTTGAAACTCAAGAGTTTTTAATGAAAAACTGTAAAATTTACAGGTTTGAATGTAAATAGTCTCACCACAAGGTACTTTTTAAACGTTAAATCAGGAGAAGAATTCTGATGTATGCTCAATAACAGGCAGGAAATGTGTGTGCAATTTTTTAATAATTTCCATTGCTTAAGTAGGTCCAAAAAGTATTTTCTCACAGGTGATAAATATTTTCCCATTCACAGTGTACAGGACTTTGGATAGCTGTAGTTAGTTAATTAAGTCTTGGATATAACCTTTTAGTTTTTCATTAGTTCCATCTGGAGCAAGAATTTTGATATAATTTGTTTAAAGCATCTGTGTATTTTATCTCCCATATTTAAGCCCAAAGAAGGTAAATGCAAGACTAGCAGGAGCTGCTGGTCTCAGCTAAGAGCATATTCTCTGAGCTTTCTTTGTAATTAGTTTGACACAACCATGCAACTAGGAAGAAAAAAAAGCCAAACCAAAAATCTCTTGTGAATACATTTTACCATAAATCTGATGGCTACCACATCTGTTACCATAGCAACAGTACAGAGCAAGGTATACCTGTCATCATAATGAAATGGATGCTTAACTTTAAGTCCATATTTGATCACGGACAACTGAAGCATGATTTTAAAATCATGCTGTAAGTGTTGATGGTGTGATGCATCCAGAGGATCCCATAAAGTGTGATGCTGCTTAATGAGTACTTAGGCATGTAAATGTGGGCTGGAAGGGCTACTCCGAGGCATTTGTTTTTTTGCCTCAGTGCTCTCAGTGTTAAAGCAGGAGAATGAATGGGTGAGCAATTTCTTCTGCAGAAAGAAACGGAGCTGCAGCATGCAATGCAGCATGGACTGCAGTGGTGCTGTACCCAGGGAATGGAGCATGCACACTTCCTCTCTGCATGCAGACACAGTGAAACATCCATTTCATCCCACCATTCACTGTAACAACTGTCTTTCAAACAAATTTCTTTCCTTATAGTATTGTTTTTATATATGTTGGTTTATATATATATTGGTTTTCATTGCCCTTTTGCCCAAACACAGTGATAACTAGGGGGTAGGGGATTTTGGTTCAGGGGCCATTGGATTTTACTTTGAAAAGCTTTAAAACTTTATCTTGCTGCCTCCTTGGACTTTTCAGAGCAGCTAGTGGAAAAGCACTAAACTGGTAATATAAATGAATATGGAAAATAATGTGACTGGATGAAGTGCCAATGTAGCTTTTATTGTCATATGTGAGGATAACACTGGATATTTCAGGATGGTTAATGATTGAAACCTTCTCATCATATAATTCTTGTCAAAGTCAGACCAGCAATTAAGGAACAGTTTCCCAATAAATTATGGTACAGGAGGCTGAATGAGTATGAACATGACTATGGTAAATCATTTTAGGGAGAGTGGAAAGTGTCATGCTGTATATAATGTTGGCATTTTAATGTGTCTGTTTTATTTGTACAATATACATCACCTAAGAGAATTAGCAGTCAGCAAAAGCTTTGACATTGCCAATTTGCAGGCTCCATGACTAATAATTAAGCCAACAATAACAAAAAAAACCTGATTTCAGATTTTTCTTATTCATTTTCATTAAAGGGTGTTTAATTTGGATGATTAGACAGTAGAAGACCCAGAAAGGACCTGTTTTGTTTAACCCCTGAGTTGGACGGGGTGGCAAGGCAGTTGTGATACCCTTAATAAGGAGTACTTCAGAAGGGAGAAGCAACAGTTTTTCCTACTATGGAACTGTTGCAGAGCATGAAACCTGTCACTTCCACTGTGAATAAGAGTCATCGTACAAAAGGTAGCATAAAAGTTAAATTCTGATAGCCTTTTTTGTGGGCCATACTGACAAGGCAGATTCTTGTGTTTCATCCCTGAGGAAACTCTGAAAACTCTGGCTGTATATATTGCTGCACAGCAGCATGGAGGAAAACTAACAACTCTTAGATGTACAGCTGAATATGATAAAATCATATGTTGTATATTCAGTTTTATAGGTGTAAGTTCTTTATGAATGTTCTATATTTTATTTGTTGACCAAGTATGTAGCTCATGAGGCAGACTGTAATACATTATATATTCTCTGCAATGTGTGGGTTGAAATATTGTGCTGAGAAGAAAGAAGTAAATACATCACAGGGTTAATAATGTGCAGTTTGGCAAATTGGAGCCTGACCTCAGGCTACTAAACTGAGGGAGTGATACAGAATGAGAGGAATCATATTGAAACTGTGAACAAAGGGGAGGTTTTGACTTTTCTGGCCATCACCTAAAGGCTAGCTAATACATAATGTAAACATGGATATAGCAATGTTTTCTATTTTAAGTGTGAGTTCTCTTCTAATGTCTTAATTTTCCTTTTGGCCTTTTATGGGGGAGATCAGCATTCTCTCACTCTTTTTGTGTTTTTCTTTACCAGTTTGCTTTTTCAACAAATCCTTGGTTCTTTTCCTACACAGCAATCTCAAAAGAAGAAAAGCTTTTAGTCCTATTACATTTAGCCTTGTGTTGTCACCTCTCTACCTGGAGAGCTTTCATATTTCAAACAACTGTTGTCTTTTAGCCATATGTAAAGAGTGAAGGGTGGGGGCTTTGAAGGAAAAGGAAAAAAGATTTTCCAGAGCAGAGTTCTGCTTTTCAGGTTTTAATATGGCTTGTTGTTTGTTTTAGGTTGAGGTTTTTTTTTCCCTTCTGCACAAGCAGTATTGACTAATAGCAGGGGTGTACACAAGGGATTCACAAAGGACTGAGTTCGGGCTGAAAATGTTTATCTGGCCATGAAATTTAAAAGCAGAGCGTGATTCCAAGGCTCTGGTCTTGTCTAAAGGTCTGCACTGGAAAATGCCCACTTAGCTTTTTGCAATCACTGTGTTTTAATTGTCAAAGTGGTCTCCTGAAAGTGGCATTTCCTAAGGTGGGTATCAGCATTTTGGAGATGCTTATGGACAGTGCTGCTCATACAAGATTGCAATGTGACATAACCTAATGTATTCCATGTGGAAGAGACGTCTGAGCACATTTATGTACCTTTGTATTCTGAAAGTGGGTAGCAGCCTACATGCTTGCTCATGGCTGTCAGCCTGATGTGACATCTGGGAAAAATATTCTTGTTGGTTACCTGTAATTTCCACTTGTTCCTGTCTCTCTGTGACTTCAAAAAAAGAAAGGCAAGGAAGGACAGTCTGGTAGACATAGTACAGACCTGAGAATGTGCAGCAATACTCCTAGCTTTGCTCTGTAGCAAAGCATAGACTTTGAGAAGCCTTTTTATTTTGCAGTAGTTTGTGAGGATTATTTTAATAATAATTATTAATCTTTCTGAGAGTTTCAAACTAAAGAGGCTACTAAATGCCAAGTGCTGTTGTTATAGTGATGTAATTCTCTTTTGCTTGCTTTCCTAATTAACTCTCTTTGCATAAAACTACTGAAGCAGGATTAGAGCAGGAAGTGTTTAGTACTTTAAAGTCAACAACTCACTGGAGCAAGCAAATGTTCTGAGGGAGCCAAAGAATGAAATAGCAAAATTCTTAACAAAAACATGCAATTATTCTTTAAATTGATTAGTTGCTGCTACTCTACAACATTTTTTTTCCTGTGCCCATGGTAGAGTGTGAAAATTTTCCTTAGGTTTGGAAGGTAGTGGGTCTTACTTCAGTGCCTGACAAAATGTCTGAAGCAGTGTAACTTTTCAAGCTGTAGAATATTCATGTGAATGTTGGGTTAGGTTCAATGTCATAGCACCTTTTAAAAATGAAATCATAAATTTCAGACCGGTAAGATTTTTATCATTTCAGTGATAAGATTGGTGAGTGAACAAGACTCTACATACAATCAGCAACTGGCTGAACTTACAAAGTGAAGCTCTCTGGAGTACAGGTTTGTCTGGGGATGGGATAGGAACCCCTGCAAGTGAGAGTGGGAGGGAATAGGTACAGGTTGATCCCAGGGGGGAGGCAGACCCCCAAGTACTGATGCTGATGTGTGCATTGAAGGTACGAGACTTTCTGCAGTGCTGGGAATCCTTGTGGGAAGGCTGCTGGCATGCAGTGGCAGAGCACGTGCCCAGGATCCCAGTACACCTGGGTGCATCAGGCTGGCTCTGAGTGTGTGTGTGAAGCTAGCTTGCAGGCACACAGCAGATATCCTTCATGTGGTGCCTGTCTTTCTGCCTAGAATTTACCTGAGAGATAGACAGCAAACAGAAGAAGTACATCTGTCCATGTGCTCCTGCCTTTGGTGATACTATAATGGTGTAGAGACAAGATCCAGAGCACAGACCTGGAGATTAATAGATGGAGATGCTGCCTCTTCATAAGAAAGACTTGGCCTTAAAGCTTTGAGGAAATAAAATGGTCTGGAGCAGTCAAGGAGAGGCAGTGAGAGCATTCATACCAGGCTGTCCCAGGGGACTTAGTGTACGTGTTCTCTGAGCTTCATAAACACTGCCACCTCAGTTATCCTACCTCTAGGAGTGCTTTGCAGGTTGCATGGAGTATGCTGAAGTTCAGATGTGGGCTATGAAGAAAGATTTGTCTTTTAAAAATATGTCAGTTTGATTAGAAATGGTGCCTGTAGCTGTCTTCTATTACAAAATCAGGGAAATTGCTCTCATAAAAGCTTAATTACCCATGCAAATTATGACAGATAATTTCAGGTTGTGTTTCCAGAACATGGTCACTTTGGCATTCCTCCTGTCTCATTTTTTTCCCTCATGCATACATGTCCTACATAAGCATGTCTCACTTTCCTTCAGAATACAAAAACACACATAAATCTGGAAGGAAAAAGTGCAACTCTTCTGAAGTGTCATTTGGGATTTCTGGGAAACAAATGGGGGAGAAGAAAGAGAAGCATGATTGTATTTTCATTTCTTCAGTGGAGAGGAAAAGCACAAGGGGTGAAGAGGGAGGGTGATGGCAGATATGATATGGAGGCTTCTGTTTTCCAGTCAGTCATGTGTGGTTGGGATTATCCACATGCAAAGTATACAAATGTATTAGACAGATAACTGTGTGCCTTAGTAATGCTATTTGCTGTTTTGACATTCTCTGTTCCTATTTTTGTTAAGTACTTTACCTTGAAATTTTAAATGAAGTGATTACATAAAAACTTTTTCCCCCCAGTAGAATAATATTTCATGTAAAAAAAAAAAATAGGATTAAAAGTTTTTCAGCCTCTCTTTTTCCTATCTCCTATATTTTTATACTGTGTAAATTGAAGTTTAAAGGCTATTGAGAAAGGATAAGTAGGTAGCTTACAGAAAGAAGTGAGAGAGAGTCACAGGAAGAAAGGTCTTTCTTCTTCTGAACCTATGCACTTTTTAAAGTCAGGTCCAGCTTCTTCAATTATCATTTGTGCTAACATTGACTCCCTTTCATGTCTATAATGTTTTCATTCACAAAAAAAACCTAACACATCAAGGAATTATTTTCTTTTGTGTATATAATTTTATTTTTCTCCCTTTTTTCTTTTAAACCTTATTAGCATCATTAAAATGAACTTGTAGCCTGAGGCTTTTTAACAAAATATCAAGCCTTTTAATCATGACCATTCAATAATCATAATAAAAGCTTTGTATCATCAACTAAAATTTGAATTCTGTCAGACACTGTAAATTAATCTGTTTATGCTATCTTAAGATAGGTGCAAAGGGAGGAGATTGTAATTAACACTCAGGCTGTGACTTGGCAGTTGTTCCAAACCATAGTTCTGGCAAAAGAAAGGTTGCTGGTACAATGATGGATAGCTGTTTTCTGTTTTATCCAGTTGTGCTAATGATTCCCTCCAAGAAGCTCTTCATGAGAGCAAGAGCTTATTTGTCTTCAGAATTTGTCAAAAAGGACCTTGAAAAGCAAAGGCTTCCTTGCTGCTAGAGCCTAAAAGCATTGACATGAAGCACAATCCAAAGCTGGAAAGGGCTGACAGAAAGCTCCTGACTAACAAATCCTTGACATTTCTGTTACACAATAAGGGTTTACTTTGCATATCCCAGGAAAGAAGTAGGCATACATACCTGGATATTATTCATATGCTACAGAACTGCATCTTATATAGACTTATCTTTCAGTAAAAAGGTTACAAAGAGAAAATTGAAAAATTTCTGTACAAGATGAACATGTCTTACAAGAAGAAAAAAAATGCTAACTCTATGTGCTATTCACAAAGTATTGCTAAGTTTCTTTGTCAGTTAGTTGATGCTGAGATTGCTGAAAACGGCTGTGGAACAATGCCAATAGAAGAGACTGAGGGTAAGCATAGAACCATGACTGCTTTGCAAAAATTAAAAAACTGTGCTAGAAGATAGAAAGGAGATATACATTGATGAGATATGGTTGTTTTGCTTTGCACTCACTCTTCTCTCACAATTATATTGAAGAATCTGTCTTTCTTCCATTAGCAGGAGGAAAGCCAGAGCTGGCTAAGAAGCATCCTAAGAGAAAAGCAAGTTTCAAGGTTATTCCCTTTGCAAATAATATTGCAGATTTACTCAGCACATATCACAGCTTGTTTAGAAGGTAGCTAAAATTGGCATGTATGCAGTCAAATCTGTGTCTACCTTACTACTTTTGCTGTGTTTCAGATAAACAGAAAATAGTGTGGTTTTAATTGAGAGAAAGAGATTAAACATTGCACTTCATACTAAGTGGAATTCAAGTAAGAGTACAGTTTTGTTAGGTTGCAAAAAGAATTCCAGTGACTAGCAAATAATAAAAGATGCACTAGTTAGTACTTTGGATTGAAAGAAAACAAGACAAAAATGTCAGACAGAAAAGCTCTATTTTGAATTGCTGTTGTAGGACAGTGTATACCTAGGCCCCACAGTTATGGGTGTTGGAGACTGCTAGAATGCTGTGAGCAAGCAAAATGATCCATCAGATCTTTTTCATTAATTAACTAAATAATTAACCACCTGTTGTGCACATTTCTGAACTACAGATAGTCTTTGTCCAATGTAAGTGATGAAATCCTCACCAGTTTGTATTTTTCTTGGAAATTAATAAATTACAAATTATAGAGACATCTTTGCATTAAATATAATTCATTCCATTAAGTAAATGAGAGTGAAGCAGAAGGGAGAGGCATGAGTGTCAGACTTGTTATTCACTGGATTTTTCTGTCTCTACTTACTCAAAATTGGCTTTCTTTCCTTGCCCTTCCTGTGAAAACAGTTGATTGTCTTTTTGTTTTAATGGGAAGTCAGATTCAGTAAAGTTAAATCAGGGTCTTCACCCTCTGGTCTGATGGAGACCAGCCCTACTGGTGGAATGGGGAGGAGAAGCAGAGGAAAGAAAAGGGAAAACCTGAGATTTGAAATAGGAAGAATTCAATAATTGAAATAAAATATAATAATGATTGTAAGGGAAAGAAAGGACAAGAAAGAGAGAAATAAACCCCAAGAAAGGCATGTGATGCCCAGTACAATGGCTCACCACCTGCAGGCCCAGGCCCAGCCCACTCCCCAGCAGTGATTGCCCTCTCACATCCAACTCCCCCAGTTTATACCCTGGCCTTGGTGTTCTGGGGTATGGAATATCCCTTGGACCAGTCCATGTCACCTGTCCTGGCCATGCCCCTGCCAGCTCCTCATGCACCTCCTCACTGGCAGAGCATGGGACACTGCAGAGTCCTTGATTGAGGGTAAGAGCTACTCAGCAACAGCCAAAACATCACTGTGCCTTCAACGTTGTACTGAATCCAAAATGCAGCGCTATACCAGCTACTTGGAAGAAAATGAGCTCTGTCCCGGCCAAAACCAGGATAATGAGCTGTATGAGTCATTAAAGCCCAAAGTGAGAAAAGAAGTTGGCAATATACATGGAAGGATATTGTAAAATATGTTTTCCATTCTTGTCTTCCAGAGAAAATGAGAATATGGTGCAACATCCTAGTGCTATTTTGTTTTCTCCATCAATTTCTTTCCCCCTCATTTGGGGAAAAAAAAAAAACAAAACAATGCAGGGTGGGACAAGCGTTTGTGCTCCCCATAAGTTGGCTTGCTAGGGGTATTTTGAGGCAAATGTGTGCCACCTACATAATGCATGTTTGGATAATCATAAAGATGAAGGATTGTACTTAGGATGAAGATTTTGCAATGGAATTACATAGTAATTGGAGTTAAACTTGTAATTATGTTGAATTGTTTTTCAAGAGCACACAGAATATGCTGGTGCTGGTGTTTTCCTCCAAGGGAAGCCAGCTATAGTGTGGTGATCCTGAAATATGAGGGGAATCTGGAATGCAGCAATGCTGACGTTGATTTTGCCTGTCTGTATTTTTAGAAGAAGAATAAGAGTACCATGTTGGTTGATGTGCCTAGTTTAATGGACTATTATCCATTTTTTGTTTTGATTATAAATAAACCCCAGAAACAGTGTTGACATGCCTCTTTATTCCTTCTTATCAGCTTTTTTTTTTTTACTGCTTCTTTCCCAACTCTGTTTTTCATGTTAAAATGAAAAAAACCCCTTGACAATAATGTCAAGATTTAAATAATTTTTATTTATTTGATTCTAAATAACTAAACTCTTGCACTGTAAAATTAGCTGCTTTTCAAAATGTCAAGCAATTGTGTGATTTCTAGCTGTAATTTTGCAGAAAAATAACATGTGTTAATGGAAAGCATTTTGCACCAAGTATGGTCTCTTAGTATTATGCTAGAGACAGGTCACAAATCTAAAGAAATGATCTTGTATCAGTGTAATTGTGGTCATGAGTAAGGAGAATTGAAAAGCAAACATCTATAGACAACAAGCCAACACTCCTGAAAGAAAGGAACGTAAAAAAGGGAATTTTACTTAAAAGGTGTTCATTTTCTAATTTTCAAACATGTAATTAAATAAGTCAGCATTCATTAAAGTGCTGCTGGCTAATAATTTGTTTCTCAACAGAAGCAGAACTGTAATGACTGAGGGCTAATTAAAAAAACAAAACAAAAGGCACAAAACCTTCCTGACTTAAAATTATGTAATTTAAAATGTCACTGGAAATCTGGCAAGCTAAGGGCTGTTGGGCTACTCCTCTCTAAATATTGTACAAAATGAAATAGCAGTTATGTAACAACAAACTGCACCAGCTGAGAGAACATGAGACCTTCAGAACATCTGTGTTGGGCATTGCTCCATCTCAGGATGGATGGATTCCTCCCTGCCAGACAAAGCTGGCAAGAATGTTGGAATCATCCTGATTATGCTAATCAAGAGACATTTTAATCTTCTTTGGAGGAACAGATTTAGGTTCTTCTGTATATTGTTAAAATGTCATACTGTGTACATAAGTAGGATTTCCTTTATTTGGTGAGAAAGTTTATCATTATTATTAGGAACTTTGTGGTTCTCAGCTCAAATTAGTTTATTAAATTATTTGATATATAACATAGACACTTGTGCTACATATATACACTTTTTCTGTCATCTGACTAGTAAAATACACTGGACTAAATAAGTAGGTTGAACTTCCTTTGATAAAGCAGAAGTTTTTAAAACATAAATGACAAAGCTTTTTGCTGGTTGGCCCTGGAGTAACTTAATACTGCTATTTTTTCACATTCTTCACTGTAAAATTTAATTCTAAAAAGTAACTGAAAATAAATGCTGATTATTGTTGCATAGTGGTAGGGATGTTTATTAATCCCCACTGAAAACAGAGACACTCCCCATGTTTTCATATTCTCATTCACAGTTGCAACTTGAAAGAGAACAATGAAGGTCTGTGTGTTGCTCTGCAGCAAGATTGGGTCTGTGTTATATATATGCATTTAAATGAATAGCTGTGTTTAATTTAGTTTGGTTATGGTCCTTTCTGTACTTAATAATTTAAATAAACAATAATATTTACACTGCAATTTGTATGTACCTTTATATTTCCCGATTGTTTCTGCTGCTGCTGGTACCTGGGTAATCTCCTCTGCAGTCAATGTAAAGAAGCTTAATTGTGAACAAAACTTAATTGGCATTTTCAGCTGAGAAAAACATATGCTTCTCAGAGGGTAATTGCAAGTTTGTCATTGTACTGTTTGTCCTAGAAATGAAGTAGTTTTATTTTATGCCAAAGAGATACTAATGACATGTTGTGGTAGAAATCTTACCAGATAGTAGGATGAGATGTAGCAAAATTTCACTAGAGAATGAAATGCAGATCCATGCCTGTGGATTGTGGTAATTTTCTCTTTTACCACATTTTTCTCTTTTTTCTTTTATAAAGTAGGGGTTTTTGGAAAATGGAAAGACATGTTTAGGTGTGTTTTAAGAATAGCAGTCTTTTCAGGACTAGTTGTGACATTGTGTATTTCATTTTTATTACAATGCTTTGAAGATATAAAATTTTATAGGACTGTCATATGTAAAAGCAGCTGCAGTGGTTTAAGATCCCAGTGTTCCATGAATGTTCAGCAGCAAGGCCATCAACTGAGACACAGTAACTGATCTTGTTAATACCTGTAATCTGTTCAAAAGCATTTGTGTAGTGTGTTACTTTTTCTCAGCTGAGAAGCCAATAACAAAATGCTGAGGTGTGATAATGAATATTTTAGAGGCAGTAATATCTTATGTGTAGTGAATGTAGGGCAGTGCTGACTGCAGAGTATGTGCACTCAGTGTCTTGTATATTAACAGAAAACATGATAGGTGTGGTTAGGAGCACTTTGAATCTCTGTAGAGGTAAGAACTGCATTACTCATCTTTCCTGGCTTTTTTTAGTTCACCATCATTTCTAGGTTAAACAGAGTAATTAATTAAAAATCCAGTAATAAAGAAAGAGAAGTATGCAGGCAAGCCATTTGTGCATGTAAATCATGGATAGGTGGTTATTTTGTATGTTTTGAGCCATGATGTTGTCTTTAATTATTTTTTTAGAGTGTTCATATTTTGGAGCGAAAGGCTTCTTCAGGAAGCACAGACCCTTCTTTAAGCAAGCAGTTCCTTGAAAGTGATCATCTCTCTCTATCCAAGGTAAGCAAAAGCCTGGGATGGAGTCTGGGCAGTGAGTTTCCCTCTAGAGTTACAAAGTAGTTTGACTAACACTTCAGGTGTTTTGTGTCCAGTGTTTTGTATGCTACTACCATTTGAGTATATTGGGAGTCTGCCCTGGAGCTTATTGTTCTATAAATGAGGTGTAAGAAGAGCATGTAATCTTCAGTAGATGTTATATTAACAAAATTAAGGATTGGTTTGTTTTTCTGGTTGTTTTTTTTTTACATGGATGGCCCCATGAACAAATTCTACTTTCTCAGAAAATGGGGCTAGAAGGGACCTTGGTGATCCTTGTGGGACCCCTCCAAGTCAGGATAGGATATGATTCTATGACTTTGAGAAGTTTTCCAGTTCAATCCTCTTACTATGTAGAACAAATAATATCCAAATCTAAAAATGCTGCCAATAAATATTAGTTTAAAAAATATGTCCTAATAACATCCCTTGTGTGTAGTTTGAAATTTAAAAGCTCTTGCTGAGATTTTCTTTCCTGAGGCAGAGTAAAGGATGCAACTGCAGGGGTGACATCACCCTCGTAAAAAGTGAAGCCTTGTGTGTGTTGTTTTGAAGCCAACTTCTTTCTGGGTAAATTGCTCAGTTTTGGAATAAGTGATTCCAAACAAGTCTAATTCCACGTAAAGAAAGCTTCATTTTAAGATACTTCAGATGCAAGAGTAAGATTGTTTCTGAAAAGGTGAGGGTGCTGTGATGGAATATTTGGTGGAAAATAAAAATCTGAGACTAAATATCTGTAATTTTTGAAACAGACCTGGTAAAACAATTTCAAAAGGAAGTATTCTGTTCATCCAGGGAAAATGAAATAATTTATTAATTTTTATTTGGAAAATAAATATTTTGCAGTCAAAACTTGAGAAAGCAGTTGGTGGTGGCTCCTTTAATCCCCAAACAAGAGGCATGTGCAGAGGCAGGCACTGAAAGCTGTGATTGTGCTCTCCCAGTTGTGGTGCTTTGCACAGGGCTGTTTCTCATGGAATACCTATGGAATCACTGAAGTCCTAAAATACTGCTGCTTTGCTTGAGAACTGGCCTTGGATGAGGACTCTTCAGGTGTATCACTTTCACTCTGTTTTTTCCCCATTTTTGTCTCTCCTCCATAATGGCCTTTGTATTGGGCATATCTCAACACACCAAAACTGTGGGATGAGGCACAGGTAGGATTGTTAGGAGGGTTTTAAGAGCAGCTTGTAGCACTGATGCAGCAGGAGACAAGTATCCTCACTGCACTGAATAATTGCTCATTTTATCCCTCTGTATCTGGTCTTTTGTTTAAATGAATAGCTATATGAGATTGTGTGATTTCTAGTTGAGAATTAATCAATACTGATGTTATCTAGTAGATAAAAGGCTTATGCCTGCAGTTGATCATCTAAAGGAGAAATCAATATGGTGAAAAATCAGTTGGCAGAGATGCAAAGACTCTCTGCTGGTGTATAACTTAGAGTTTAATTTGTTCCCCTCAAGTGCCAAGTACTTCCATGTAGGGAAAAAATAATACATATGTGCTTCCTCTAGAGAATGGAAAGAGAACACTGAAGTAAAACAAAGCTGCATTTTGAGTAGGGGATTTACAGACAATGAGATAATTAGTTCATGGTTATTCAGGGGAAACTAAGCTGAATGAAGATTTCTATTAAAATTTACGGCAGTGTTTATTATTTGGGATAGAGCTTTTCACCCTTCTCAAAATACCAAGACTTTATTCAAAATTATAGTTTTGAAATTTGCTGTTACTTTTGCAACTATATTTTTGTTACAGTAATGTTGATGTTATCAGGGCTGTGTAATTTATTTGGAGGTGTTGTGAAAGACTGACAGCACTTGGCTCTGAACAGTTTCATTGGAAATGTGGAGACAATTTTTTTTTCCCTTTAAATGTTTGATGCTATATGACCTCCTTCCTCTCTTGTTAACTTTTCATAACATTGCTAGGAGTTATGACAGATCAACTGGGAAAATGCAAGTTTAATATTATTTACTAATTATACCTTACAAAACTGTTTGTAAGGTATAATTAGTAAAACCTAGTCTGAGGAATCTGGCAGTAAGAGATTTTTAAACTGGTGTAGAATTTTTTTAATTAGAGTAGTAGTAAGAGGATAGAAATACATTCTAAGAGAAAATATGACTCCATCTTTTTTTCTTTAAAAATATTGTTCTTTACCTGTTCACTGTGTTACATTGTAAATCTGGCTTGAGTCACCATGCAAAACAAGTGGTATGTACCAGAAATATGCTTTAATTGGCTCCATGAAAGGCATACAACTGGTTGTATCTCAAATGATAGTGTTCCTCTGTTTTTCTCTAGAGAGAAAATTAGTTAGCTTTCCTATAAATTTCTCATAATACAGTGAAAATGAATGCAGGGAAAAAAATCTTTTTGCAGATTTCTGAAGGCTCAATTAGCAAGTGAAACTGCCATAAAATGCCTTTGAAGATTATCGCTAGCTACACTCAAAATCAACGATGAAGCAACATCTTCTGCTAGTTTTTCTGATTTGGAGGAAAAACTGGGCCATCCAGAACCAATGTAGCTTGTACTTTAAAGAAAATTTATATTTCTCTATAATTAAGAAATCACAAAGGGCACTCTTACTATGCATCATACCTGGTAAGGGTTAGACATCAGAAAATGTTTGTATTTAATAGTTTTAAATGAGATACATCTAGACATAACATAGTGGCCGTGTAGTTTGGTACCTAAATAGGTTGGTTTAAAAGCCTGGTTCCTCCTCTTTGTCTTGCATTGAAGAATTTGTGCCACTCTTAAGTGCAATTTTTTGCCATGTATGTGCAAAATTAATTAATGTGTCTTCATGCTTTTTCATCAGGAGCCTGACAGCTGGGAAATCATAGAGGGTCTGAAAATAGGCCAGACCAATGTGCAGAAGCCAGACAAACATGAGGGTTTCATGCTGAAGAAGAGAAAATGGCCATTAAAAGGTTGGCACAAGGTAAATGTCCCATAAACCAGTCAGAACATTATTACCTTATTTTATTAGCGGGATTTTTTTGTCTAGACAAAATTAGGATGTCAAATAAATACCCATGATTTTGGTGTATGACTTTTTCTTCCACCTGTGTATTGAATTAGTTTGCAGACAGTTCATATCTCTCAAATCACAGTCCCTGCTGCCTAAGGTTGTATTTAAAATCCAGAGGGAAGTTGTGAATAAAATTGATCTGACCCTCCAAAAAAATCAATTGATGAGGTATATAAGAATTTATGGAATAAACCACTGTTCCCACACTTTTAAAATACATTATATTAATGTGTTACTATTTGGCAAAGTGTCTATTTTGGTAAGGAACTAATTTATAGGAGAGCAAAGAAGTCCAACTTTCACAGTTCTGTAAAGGCAATCACTGCTGATGATCTAGATGAATTTAGAGCAGTTACCTGTGTTGATAATTTTTAATGTGATTAAGAACTTCACATTTTAACATCCTCCTCTACTCTGCCTTACATTTAACCTTGGGAACTATGCTGAACTTAAGTTTTGAAACTTTGGGTTTGTTAATAAGTTTATTTGTTTTGCAATGCCGCCTGGGTATCTTGGAGTTTCTGTAATAATACTTTTTGCTGAGAGTCAGTGAGGAACTTCAGAGACAATAATTGCAGCATGTGCTGTGTTAGTGTTCTACTAGCAAAGCCATATACAATATCTGTTGAACACTGCATGTCATATTCTGACAGTCCTGAATGTGCTTTGGTGGCATACCAGGTACAATGTGCACAGCTTGGTGAATTTATCATCCTCTGAAGTGCAGTGTGCGTTGGAATGAAATTATGATGAAAGGTAATTTTCTTTTGTGTATGCAGCTTAGAGCGACAGAGCAATATGACATGAATATCATGTTCTTGTGAAGGTTGTTAGTGACCATACCTATGGAAAAAAAACCCCAAAATGTTCCTGTTGTTTTGACATCTTATTCAAGAAGTTATATCTCCAAATGTGCTGGTTTCAGCTGGGGTAGGGAAAAGCACTGTTTTCCTGCCCTGTGTGAGATATTGCTACCATCTGTTGTGTGACTGGTGGAATTTCTAGAACCATCTTTGAGGGGGATTTTCTGCTGTCCAACTACTGACCCTGCTCATAGTGTTAAATTAGCAGGTTTACCTGAAGAAACCATTGCCCTTCCTTCCCATGTCATGACAGCTTTGAGAATCAAGCAGAGTATTTTGCTGTGTTCTGGGATTTTAACATAGATTAATGCTTTAGGTTACACTCTAAAAATATGAGTTATTTGCTATTACTTTGCATGTTTTTAAAGTTAATGATGATAAACATGAGTTAGCAAATGTCATTTCAAGTCCCATTTTCTGCTAGGCTTTACGCTGTGTGCCAAAGTCTGCATTAGCTTGCTGCAAAGCAGCTTGAGTGATCTGGTACAGACAAGCTAGGGCAGCTTTAATTGAGGGAGAAATACAGCTTGAATAGGGGATTCTGCTCAGAGCAATAAAGGTGCAGCAATAGCACAGGCATCATCAGGTTAGGCCAGTCCTGGTACCCATGTCAGTGAAGGTGCAGTGGCTCACCCTGTATCACCAACACCTGTGACATCAGCCCTCCCATCACCTGGGGATGTTCCTGGGAATGCTGCAATATTTGTTTTGGTACAAATACCTGGATTAACACTAGACAAGCTGTCTTCAGCAGGAGTTGCAATCTCATCTGTACTTCACTGAGTACAGGTCTGCCAGAAGGCACAAGGTTTGGCATGGTAGACCAGGGTGTCTCATATGGGCTTCCTTTTGAGATGTAGATCTTGCACTAGGAAAAACTTCTCAGTTTCTGGGTAGGGAAGGTAGGTTGCTAATTTGAAATGTGACCAGCTTTTGTGGGAAAAAAACCAGGAACAAAATAAAGAAACAGATACAAGTCTCTTGTCCTACAGTCTCTTGGAAAGTTTATTACATTGCCTGGAAAACTGAAAAAACCCCACCTTCGTTATCAAAGTTTGTTAAGAAAAGCCTAGAACATAATGTTGAAAAAAGAGAATCTAGGTTCTTTTTTTGTTTAAGAGATAATTTTTGTCAAAAAACAAGCAAGAAATTTATTTAATACTGTGTTTATCCTCTCCTTTCAACCCCCAAAAATTCCTTAATTTTTACAGGGTAATCCTTCTCCAGATGAATTGTTGTACACAGTTTAAATTGCATCTGCTCATTAAGAAAGAATGTTGTTGGATTTTTTTCTTATAATTTCAGAGATTTTTTGTCCTGGATAATGGAATGTTGAAATATTCAAAGTCACCAATTGATGTAAGTAGAGCTGAAGACTTTAAAACTTCTAATGAAGTTCTACCTGCTCATACTCACTCTAGGCATATTTATGAAAGTACACACATGAAAGTTGTTGATGGATTTAAAGATAAATAATGTTGCTGATGGATTTAAAGATAAATAATTGTGGTTATCTCTTCCAAGAATTCTACCTTTTTTTACTTCTGTGGAAATATAAGTAAAATTAATAAGGGTAGTTTCTTGAATATAGCAGCTTGAGAGATTAACCTGGCCATGTATTTTTCTTTTCTAATTTTTATGTCAGCCAGAGCTGATTATTCTGAGACATGTGGATAGGATAAAGAATTAATACCAATTATTTATATTTGACCAGGTCGTAGCAGTAGGGTGTCAAGTACTGTCTAATTTTCTCTTCTCCTCACTTACCTGTGCCTGTGCACTGGTGTGAACAACTTAACACACCCAAACTTTGGAGTTGGCTTTGTACCAGCATTTCTTATGAGATACTTTTCTCTGACTATAAATATAATAAGTGGTTAAATGGTTAGTCTGAGTGCAGCTTTATTTTTTAAAATGGCTTTGTGCTAAAATGTTATAAAACGGGAAACCATTTCAGTACTAGATAGTTTTCTGTTAAATATATAGAAAAAGTGTGTGATACTTCTAAATTTTTGCCCTGATATTTTTATTGTAGATACAGAAAGGAAAGGTCCATGGGAGCATTGATGTTGGTTTATCAGTCATGTCTATAAAAAAAAAGGCTCGTAGGATAGATCTTGACACAGAAGAACATATCTATCACCTAAAGGTAAAAAGTAAAACTACATAATGTTTTTTCATCCTCAACAGAAACAAATAAAATTGTAAAGGATTGTGCAGAAAAGCAGTATCTTGGATGCTTTCTTGATGGTAAATTTTTCTCCAGGTGAAATCACAGGATTCGTTTGATGCATGGGTTTCAAAGTTGCGGCACCACCGGTTGTACCGTCAGAATGAGATTGTGAGGTCTCCCAGGGATGCCAGCTTCCACATATTCCCCTCAGCATCTACTACAGAGTCTTCACCAGCTGCCAATGTGTCAGATGGAAAGGTGTGCAGTGTTCTTTGGTTGAAAACTCCTGGCTGGCTTTTGGGTAGTTTCAGTGGGCTTTTCTTCTAATGCCAAAAGGACAGGAGCTTCCACTGTGGGAACCAATGGCCAGAGAAAAGCTGTGAGGGTGTGCAGCTGAAATCAGCTGAAATACTCTCTAATTTAGCCTTACTTCATTAGAGTAGGCTGCTGAAGAGATCTTGCAAAGTATTCACCACCCATACAATTTGCACTAGCCTTTGACATCAGGTATAAATCTGTCTCACTGCTGATTATGTTCTTCCTCTTAAACAACAGCTTTCTTAACTGGTACCTAGCACAGTCCACTTGTGAGGCTCCTGGTTTGATTCTCCTAGATGCTATTCTGAAAAATCCGTGTCTTTGGGAACTATGGAGACAAATTGCAGATTTCACTGAAAACGCAATGCATAATTTGGTTTCTATGCTGAAGTAATATGGTCATTACACTGACAAGGCAACACAGCCTCAGTAAATGTAAGCATTTTATTATGCTTTAGGTGCAACAAAATAACTTCCCCTGGCAGCCTCCTATACCTTGCAGTAACAGCCTTCCTGTCACCTGCACTACTGGTCAGAGTAAAGTAGCAGCCTGGTTGCAGGACTCTGAAGAGATGGACAGATGTGCAGAAGGTTAGACTTTATCTTTTCAAGCCTTGTTCTTTCAGCAAAACCTCTTGTTGATATAAGAAAGAGTCCTGTAAGTAAAGTGGTTAAATTACATCTTTATATGAACATGTAGTAGCTCTTCAGGTAATTGGAAACTTTTACCTCATGGTGGGAACTTTGCTCTCTATATGTTTTGGGATGTTGCTTTTAAAATTTATCCTAATAATCTGTGCTATTTTGATGGATGTCATGGTTCAAATGTGATTACTTCTTGAGGTCCAGAGCCGTTGCTGACTCCTATAGAAATAACAAGTGTCTAACAAAATAAAACTTTTACTTGGATACCTTTCCACAAGGGGTTTGGACACTTAACTTTTATAATGCAATTAAGTGCAAACAATGGACACCACGGCAATAAAAAGTCTTAATTGAAGCACGTAATGTATTTTTATTTTATATCTCTTAGATCTTGCTCATTGTCAGTCTAACCTTGTGGAACTCAGTAAACTTCTTCAAAATTTAGAAATACTACAGAGGACTCAGTCAGCACCAAATTTCACAGACATGCAGGTAAATATGATTGAACATAAATCATTACACTGAAATATTTGTTCTTTCTGTTAAGGGAAATATAGAGATGTTGCCTGTTAACTCAGAATGTTTTTCTGAAGTAATAGTGAATCTTGGATGAAATGCTTATCTTATACGTCTGTTGTAATCTTGTGTAGTACTGTTTCTGTTTCATGTGTAAACAAGTAATTAAGATGTATTCAGTATTTGAGTTAAATAGGGCAAATCAAATGATAAGTAATTTGCAAAACAAAACTGAGGACTGTTGCAATAGAACACATTTATAAATTGAAGTTGTATTTAAGGAGTTTTTGTTGTGTTGAGATAACATTTTAAGTTTTTTAAGGATTGGAGACCCAAAGACCCTCAAAGATGAAGTTGCATGCTCTAGAAAAGGGGGCATAGTACAAAGGTCCCAAGTTTTGGACTGTTTCCCAGTTCAGGGTGAGTTTTCCTTTTACCAGAAAGCAACAGCAGATCCTAAATCTTAAATACTTTCTTCCATTTTCACTGAATCTTCTTGTCTGTACAAATGACCTGAGTAGTACCACAACAGAAATCCATGAGGATTTCGAGATCATGTCCTAAATATTATGTAGCCATGAAAATAAAGGGCACCAGTAGTTTTGCTAAAGGAGCTAACTGTACCATGTGTTTATGAAAGTGTACAGATAGCTACAGCTGATCCCTGCTCCAATTTCGGGCCTAGCAGCAGCATTCTTCTCCTTACTTTCAAATTTGTACCTGTCTAATGCTACAATTCTTTACTAACTTGCTGTATTGTCTGTGTTGCTTGTGTCAACTTAATAGCACTTTGTTGCTTTTAACTATTTGTGTAATGTAGGCTAACTGTGTAGATATTTCAAAGAAAGACAAGCGGGTCACGAGACGATGGAGAACAAAAAGTGTCAGCAAAGATGCAAAAATTCAACTTCAGGTACTGAATGCACAATGTTTTACTTTTCACTGTACTTTAAGATTAAATTCTAAGCATGAAATTGTGTATTAGCTGAAAGTAGGAAGTCAGTGTGCTGTCTTCCATGTTTCTGATGAAGTAAATTAAATCTCATTTTGTTGTTCAAAACCTAGAGAAGATAGTGAGAAAAGTACTGATTTTATTTTCATTCATATGAAAACATTGCCATCTAGGGAAAGGAGGGGGATCTGAATATTAGTCAATTAAGGTATTCAAAACTCAATATACACACATCATATGGGGATATTGCTATTCCAAATCAAAGTTGCAAAGAAGGGCAACTGCCTTCAAGTGAACAAGTGACATCAAGTTAAAAGCAGAATGAAATACCGAACACACCAGTAGTCTTTGTCAAGACCTATACTTGGAATATTACCAGTTATAAGTACTTTCACAAGCCTTCTGTAATGGAGAAGGCTCATATGGGAACAAATAAAATAACCAAGAAATAAATTATGTGAAAGAAGAATTTACTCCATCCTTCCCTAGAACTGAAAGCACAGAAATAAATAAGCATAATGTGCATGTATTACTGCCATGTGTTTTGTTGGAAGCACTTGTGTATTCTGAGGTTTGATCCAAAACCTGATCTTTTTTATAATTAAGCAACTGATAATGAGGACTATTCAACTGGCTTTGGGAGCCAACAATCACCACTGTGATGTCTGCTACTGAGTAAATAAATGTAATCCATTCAAATATCTTGAAATTAGTACAAACTTCGAAAGCTTTTAATATGTCCCCAGTAGGCACATTAAGGGGTTTTCATTTAAGATCAATAATCTTAAGGAAGGAAGAGTTGATAGTTGCATCAGCTTTCTCATTGCAGCTCTTGTAGTTTATTTTTCTTTTTACCTATTATACTTTGATAATCACAATGAGGCATCTGTTGGGATTAAAACAGTTTATTAACAAAGGAATTTTTGTGATTGATGTCATGTCATGCAGTTGAAGGATCACAGTTTTTCCCTGGTGCTGAATAACACAGGGAAATTAAAATATCAGTAAAATGCATGCAAGTACTTCATGCCTGTGAAGAGTCAGTCACCACTGCATATGCTCTTCTTTCATGCCACAGTAACCTCAGAGAAGTCCTATCCACAAAAGTGATGAAAGCAGTCAGTGTATTATGATTTATGGTTGGTCATAGTGAATAATGAGCTGTTCCCATGTTACCTACACTTTGCCAAAGTAGCACTGGCCTGGGCTTCCATGAAACTGCTGTTTGTGGTTTGGCAGGGGTCTGCCTTAGCTCCTGAAAATTTCAAATAGGGTTCCCTTGAGAGAGTTTGTGTGCATGACACTGCTCTACGTGGGTCTGTCACTTCTGTATTGATAATGAACTCTGCCTAACTTGGGTCAGCATTAATTCCTGCCAAGGTTCATACTGCAAATATAAAGTTTATTTTGTTATGGCACAGTATTAAGTTATTGTTGTCTGATCTATAAATTAATTTGCAGTGAAACAGAAACAATAAAATTGTTCTGAATTGTATGGAAGACAAAGAATCCTTGAGGGCTACTCCATTATCTTGCCTAGTTTGATAGTCTCAGTTAATTCTTCCAAGGGCTGTCCTGTCTCCTGAGTGCTAGATCTGTGGTCTGTAGGAAGATAGCCTCACAGACTCATTGTGTTATTCCTAATTGGCTTAGGCTGCCACTAAAATGTGGATGTCCTCTGATGCCTACAAGCCCTTTAAGCTAATTCCCATTTTGCTCTTCTGTTAGACACTCCTACTTCTTGGTCTTCCTTATTTCTCATGTTTTCAAGACTGCTTCAAGTCTTTCTGAACTGTTTATCAGGATATCCCCTGCTGAGAATCATTTTGTCTGATTTGTGATCATTGTTTTCATGTTGCTCACACATGATTTGCTATTGAATGGTTGACATTTGGTACTAGTAAGATTTCTGTTCTACTATTACTTTCCTCATACCTCCATAAATCTTGTTAGTTTTAGGGAATAATGCTAATTTTAACAAACTAACTTTAAGCTAGTTTCACTGTTAATTCCATTTGGAGCACTTGAACCTATTTTTTTAAGATTGAGCAGTTTTTAACTACATCAAAGACATTCTGATAGTACAAAGTTGAGAGCATCCTTTTGAGGAGCATAAAATTAGGGAGCTTTATATAAAGGTGTGTGCTTTGTTAGGGATGGGGAATGAGGGTGTGATTTCTGCTGGGTCAGTATCCTCTGCATATGAGGCAAGGAGGGAATTCTCCCATCCAGGCTTTGTGTTGTGCTTGTGAACATTCTTTTGTTAATGAGATAGCTTTTATTGGATTCCTGCTAACACATTCTTGCAGTATGAATGCTAGGTGCGTGATGTATTTAAAACATACCTTTTCTTGTAAGTAAAGCTGGTTGATTTTTTTCCTAGACATTAATATTTACCACTGAAATATGCCAGTTTTGTGTGCAGTTGACTTTTCCCATACAGCTGATCCCTGTAACTTGAGTGGGGTTACTCCCTGAAGTAAAACTAAGCATAGCATGTGTCTATACATTTGCAGGTTTGGGTGTTTACTATTGTTAAGTTGTTTAAAATTAACAGCTGAATTTACAGGACTTTACTCAAGAGTAATACATTCACTGCTTCTCTTAAGAAAGATTACTTTCATGAAGGAGGTTCACTTTGTTTTTAAAAAGCCTATTTAAAATTTTGTGAAAATGGCCTGCAACAACAGGTTTGTTGATCTGTATTAATTCATTTGACAAATTATACTTTTGTGCAAGAACTGAGCCATGGGTTTTGTTTTGGGGGTTTTTTTGTGCTTTTTTGGGGTTTTTTAAAAATTGATAATAATTTCCCTTTGAGTAAAGGGCAAAGTTATCATTCTCATGACAGCTTCAAAGGAAGAAAAAAAAGACATTACTGCAAAATAATAAAGAACCAGTGATATTTTGGTTTCCCACAAGAGCTCAAAGTTCTAAAGTTCAAGACTTCGCAGGGGGAATAATTTAATAGAGAGCTGTGTGTTATGGAGTAATCTGAAAAAATATCTTGCTTTACTGAAGCTTTCAGGTCAGAACTGAAACCAGACCCAGACTAGTTATTACTTTTTCCCTTAAGTAAGTATTGCTTTTTATGGCAACTCAGATTGACCTCACTTTCTATTGTGTTGAGGAGAGTGTATGGTTCTGCAAAACTGACTATTCCCATTTTAGTAATGCATACCTTCATTAATAATCTTATATACATATAAATTTGTGCATCTCTCTGTACATAGGTCTGTCCCTACTATTTAAATAAGAATATTCTTCCATACTCTTATTCACAGGATGGAAATATTTTTGTGGAGCACAAAGAGCTTTACATCATGCAAATGATCTGTTCTCTGCTTTAACAGAATTTGTTCTCAGTATTTTAGAGGTTATTCACATGTCATTTTAATGTGAGAATTGTATAGAATATTGCACCACAAGTCTTTTACTGTGATCATTAGAAAACCTTTCCAAATGTCAGTGGCATGGCCACTAATATCAGCCAGAGGGTGAAGTGCTTGGCCATTATCCACTGTAGCAACCCTGCTGGGAATGTCATAGAAGCAAGACAGTTCAGCTAATAATTGAAATACAATATCCTGTTCTTCAGCATGGTGTCCATGTATCCAATCTACACGTTGTTATTTGTATGACCATCAGGCTTCTTGCAGAAAAAGTAAAAATGTGCATAGATCTAAAAATGATGTAGTGACTAGAGGATACAGGGGAAAAAAAATGTAAAGGAATTGAGAATTGTTTTCTAAAGGCAGAAAGGTGTATTTCCTAGTCTTCCAAAATCTTAAAATGGCTTCAAAATAATGGCATTTTGATTAAAGATTAAATAGAATTACTTTATGACAGATGTGGAGCTCCTCTGCATTAGACAGTCACTTGCTTGACTTTAATGTACTGTGAAAAATTTTCTTGCAAGTAAAATAAAGGTAAAATTAAGAAGGATGAGGCCACAAGTTAGACATGCAGAAAAGGAAGCAGTTGTTGAAATACTTAGTTTTTATTTGTGCTCCTTTATCTGAGTTTTTGCCTTGGTTTGGAAGTCAAGGCTTCAATAATGTATGTGAAAAGCAGGTGGAACTTTAAAAAGTGATTTATGGAGAAAAGGATGGATGAAGGATGGATGTGGAAATGCCAGAGCTATGTACAGGAATGTTTACTTAAGAAAACTCACTAGATAACATACACACTGAAAAATTTTACCATTGAGCCACATGCATCTTCAGTGACCAGAGTTTATGCACTTCCACTATTGCAAAGTGACCTCTTTCAGAATTCACCTTCTAAATGGTCAAGTGGCTCCAGAAGGAGTTTGATTTTTGTTTTATTTTCTGGCATGCTGTAGCATCCTTTTTGTTCTCTTATTCCATTATTGCCTTATAACTCTGAATGGCAATGCTAGTTGATTTTTTTTTTTGTAGCCTTAGTGAGTACACTGCAGTCCAACTCATCTGGAGATAATTTTAGTGAAGTATCCAGCTTTTTATGTCTCTGGCATGCACAGCTGAAAACACGATATGTCCTCAACATGTGTAGGCCATAAGACTTAACAAAATGGAAACCCACTTAAAGACTCTCCCTCTCCCTTTTCTGATTACCTTTCATCTTCCTGTGTCCCCTCAATCCCTTCCCTTCTCTTTTTCTACTTCCTTCTTTTCTTGCATTCACTGTCAGGAAGGGCCGGCACCGAAGGGCCAGTTCAGCACAACACGACGCCGGCAGAGACTGGCAGCTGCCGTGGCTACAACAGTGAGTGGATTTAAAAATCAAGGGATAGCTCTAAGGATGGGAAGCTGTGTAACTTGATTGTGTAATAAGCTTATAAAAATGTTCCTTGCACTTTTTGGAGGTGTCCATGCTACCCACTTTCAGCTGAGTTTCTTAGAAGTGGTCAGGCCCAATACAAATGTGTTCCATAAATGTGGGTCTGAGCTTGTTTACATGGTACATGTCCCTCCTCCTCCTTTATGTAAGTGCAAGTGACAGACTAAGGCCCTGCACGCAATAAGTCTTTGACAGACTATACAAAATAGAAGAAAAAAGATCAAATTCTGTTAAAAGATGTTGTGACAGTTTTAGCAAGACAATAGAACTAAGGAGATTTGTTACAAATATCCATGAAATTATAACATTTCCTTATATTTTTATAAGTAGTATAAGGTTAGCCTTTTTGTTTGAGGCACTTTCTGTTTATGTTCCATAATCCCAAAAAGTCATATTACTACCTCAGTGTCTGTATGTAGTTTTGCTAATTCTCTAAATCTTTGTCAGAAAATAGGGAGCTATGAAATCAGCACCAGGGCTGGGAATTAGTTGTGAGAAGTCCTGTTTGTGAAATTGAATTGCCATCAAGAGAATATCTTCAGCTGCTGCTTTATCAAGAAAGTACTCATTAGGAAGGCCCAATGTAGACATTTGTACTAATCCATCAACAGATAAGTACAACAGCTAGATAGGGAGGACTGTTCAGCCTAAGACTGAAGTGAGCTTTAACTCCTTATCTAGCCCAAGCAGTGAATGTCTTCACCAGGCTGAAGTATTCCAACTGCTCCAGGCAGAAGCTAAAATCCCCTAGATCTGACATAGCTTCTGCTTAAGCATAACTATCTTGAGCTTCTGCTACCTGAACCACAAACTCAGTTATTGCTATGCTCTTTTAAAACATATGAGACATATCAGTGTTTATCCAGCTTCGAAATGAACTCATCTAAATTTATTCCTCTGTAATCAGTTGATGCTCAATGCGTGCTCTGTAATTGATTGCTGTTTTGACTGTGTTGTTCTGCTTGCCTAGCACAGAAATCTGCCTGATTCCCAGTTTACAGCTGAGCAGTGTTGGTGGGAGGCTCTAACCAGAAGGCTCAGGAGCAGTTAAATAGCCTTTGCAAGGGCTGTACTTCTTACCAGGGAGTGCTTCAGTAGACAAATGCAGCTGGACTGGGGTTGGAAGGCACTAAGAGAACAGAGAATGGCTGAGTTGTTACCTGCAGCTCAAGTGAGGACCTGTTGAGGGAAGTTTTGGAGGAGCTGGAAAAAATGCTAGAGGAAGGAAAGCTAGAGGCACCAAAATGACTCTGAGGCTGTTGCGGTGCTCCTGGCCATGGCCTGTTCTTCCAGGATGATGCACAAAATGGTTGTTTCTCCCAGACAGTGAAGCTGTGTGCATAGACTGAGGGATACAGAATTATATCAGCTAAATGCACAGCAGAAAGAGGTTTTCCTTACAACCCACTCGGCCAGGAACAGTCTGTTCCTAACTGAGCATGTAATTCTGAGGAAGGTGATGGATGAGTGGGTGCAAGGCCTCTGGTGTAAAGCAGGAAGTTGGGACAAGGTTCATCTGAGGTCGTGTCTAGAAGTGTCTCTATGGAGAAAACTAGAGAGATGGATCAAGAAGCTAAATATTTTTTCAAAAACCTACAAAAAACCAACAATAAAAAACAACCAAAAAGCGAATGGATAGTAAAGTCAGGATCAAGTCACCATTAATACAGAGAGAAAGCACAGCCGTGTAAGGAGAAAAGGGGAAGAGAATTACATCAGCAGTGTTTCCTGGACTGTTGCCTATTCAAGAGAATGAAAATGGCTGTTTAATGTGGTTTTATTTTCATCTGTTATGGAAAGTAGCTTGGAAACTTTTCTAAAAAGTGCTTATGAGGAGAGTTCATGTCAATCAACAGCTCAGTATTTTTGGTTCTTGAATTTAAAGCAGTCAGCAAGGCTACTTGTCTCTGCCATGTGAATGTATATTTCTTGCAAGTAGTGTGACGTATTTGTAGAACATGGAAATTCTGTTTCTAGGGCATAATTGAAAATAGTATTTTTTCAATAAACACCATTGCAGAGAACTTTCTTTTCAGCCTGGCCAGCTGAGGTTTGAGGCAGAAATGGTGGATCTGAAGCAGATCTCTTCAGCTTGATTCATCAGAGAGTGACTAAAGAGCCCCCCCTGTATGTGTGGGCAGCCTGCCTGCAGCTCTGCCACTCCCTGTGGGTCTGGGGAGTCTCCCCCATCACCACAGGCTTGTGGGGCTGGGCAGACTCTCCCTCAAGCTCTGGCATGACAGCTGGTGCCAACTTCTTTCCTGCCTTCTGGATGGGCTAGAGGGTTGGGTGTGTTCTCCATACACGCAGGTACAGTGTAGATACCTACTCTGCCCTCCTGCAGCCACCTGGAGCAGTTGAAGCTTTGTGATGCTCCCAGTCAAAGTTCTGGAAACATGATCTCCCATTTAAGGAAAGGAAAATTTTTGGAAAACAAATTAGAAATTAACCTATGTTTAATTAGAAATTAACCACAGTAGTCCATTTACCTAATGTTGCTGGGCTCTTGAGACAGGTCATCTGGTAATTGTGAAGAAGATAAAGGGTTACATCTCCAGTATGAATAGAAGGAATTTATTTTACATCTTCTGTTAACAAATTTTTCTTGATATGAGGATAAAATGAGGTCCAGTAAAAAAATATGCACTTTGTTGATATAGCTGGAAATCAAAATACATGAGAGCAGGAATATACCTTATATTAGATAGGTGCCACAGAGTTATTATTTAATGTACTAGATGTATCTGGAAACTGAGAAAAACAGAGTGGAAAACGTATTTCACAGAGTACACTCATGAGTGGAATGATTAATAGATCCAACAGGATTTTGAGGGTTTCATTGGAGAATCAGAACCTAAACCTAAAATGTGTACTGATGTAAGTTTTTACAGGAAGGAATTGATAAAACTGTTTCCTGATCTAATCAAATAACAAAGTAACAAGTTCAACCACTGATGACAGTGGTTCTAGAACTCATCTGTTGATAATAATTCTTAGTAATATGACTTTTTAAGTTATCTTCTGCTCTCTATCATGCCTTGGAATAGACATTTTATATTTTTGCCCCATTTTTCATATTTGAATAATTACATTGGGCTGCAGTGTGAAATTCTTGCTTTACGCATTTGATCAATCTAATGAAATTAATTCGATTTAATGTACTAAACAGTGCTTGATACATTAAACAGTGGTTAATGACAAAATGTAGTTCTGCATGTCTTTCTGTTGCTTTTACAGTTGAAAATTGTGTTCTTGGCCTCATTTTCATATGAATGCATGTAAATGGTAACATTAAAGTAAAATATGAAATACTCTTGCACACGTATCACTTACATAGCAGTGGTAGCCATACAGTGCATATGTAGCATAGAGGTAACTGCTCGGTACATGATACATGTATATATAACTTAGAAGGTCTTGCATGTACTTTTATTTTTATTACTGTACCTGAAAATTAGAGGAGAAAGTGAAGTGGAAAGATAATAAACTAAATTCTTTGCTCCATCTTACTAAGCTGTATCTCTCTGCATTTATTTATGGTCCATGTATTTTAAATGCAAATCAGGCAAAGTTTTGATTTTATTTTGTTGTCATTGTTTATTTGTTTAGTTAAAAGAAAATAGAAAGACTGTGCTTCTTCCCTCTTCATAATTGCCAGTACAGTGAGTTCCAACTGAAAATTTAGAAGTAGTTTTGAAAAACTTCAATGGTAAATATGATATTATATCCTATTTCTGGATCTGTGGAGGAACTTACATACTTCAAATGTTGGTATTGCAACAACAGACTCATCTACAATTACTGTCAAAATGTCCAAATATAAAGGACATGTCTCATGGTTCAGTTTTCCAGTAATCTTCTAAGCATTAGGAAATCATCCATTTTTTGTAAACGTTAGAATTTAAATACTCCATCATTAGCTGTGTGTTTAGGCCTTCTTTTTTCTATCTCAGTGAAAAAATTCTAGAGAAATCTGCATCAGCTCTATTGAGATTTAGGAGAGTAAGAAGTTACATGTTCACTCTTGCCATATTCTTCACATTGTGAACTAAGTCTTTTCAGAAAAAAATTTTGTTTTGCTTCAACAGAGTCAAAAGTTTGTTTACACCCTATACAGCATTTCTTCTCTGTTTCTCACTGTAGGTCCCTTTCAGTGCTACGATGTCACCCGTTCGATTGCATTCATCCAACCCCAACCTCTGTGCAGACATTGAGTTTCAGGCTCCCCCAAGCCATGTGGCAGACCCTCTGGAGTGCTCTACTGAGTACATGAAGCTTCAAGAAGAATTCTGCTTGATGGCACAAAAAGGTAGCTGGAGATGCCAAGCCTTCCATGTAACGTGCTTCTCTGTTGTGTTTCTTTGTTGCCCTCACTTAGTTGTGGCCAGGGCTTTCATCTGCATTGGGTGACACTGTATAAGAGTTTTTAGCTGCTTTTTTATTAACCTTCTTATATTTTCCATGCATGTCATAAATGTAGAGCTGGGTAAACTTTGAAATTGCTTTCCAAGTCTTCTGAACTGCTTTCTCCATTCTGTAAATAAGTGACTGAATTTGAAAACATTTTTTTCCTCAACAAAATGTATTATTTCTCCCCAAAGATGATTCAGAATGTAACTGCTGCACATAATCCTGTGAAATCATTTTTGTGCAATGTTTTCCATGTCAATGGAATCAATGGGAAAAGAGCTTATTACAGGAATGTACTTTTGAATTGCAATTTTATTGCCCATAAATGAATGATCCTACAAAGAAAAAAATACCATTTTAAGAAGGTTTTCTTAACAGTTTGCTATTACATAACAAGCATAGAAAAAAATGTGAGACTGACATCTTAAAAAATTCTAAACCTGTTTAAAGACCAAGCAATCATCTTTATTAGTACAATATTAAGTCTAGCAGAACTGATGTTTCTGTTACTCTGAAAAGTACAAATAAAAACCAGAAAGAAAATAACACACATTGGACACAATTTTTCCAAATGTGCACCTTTCCATATGTTCAGCACCAAGAATATGTTCAGATGAGATATGTGTGAGCATCCAGTACGCACATTGCAATCGCAAGCTGTAGGTGTTTGTACTTAATTTGGCATGGATTACTTGAAGTTCAGGCCCTTGTTTCAAATGTCCATTACTGTGGGATGGAAGTCTCACTCTGTGTTTATTGCTGAAATATTGTAAGAGATGGCAATGTGATTTCTGTAGCCAAGAAAACACCTATTTTATTTTTTTTCTTTTTGCTTAGTGCATTCTCTTTTGAAGTCTGCCTTTAACAGCATAGCTATAGAGAAGGAGAAGCTTAAACAGATTGTTTCGGAGCAGGATCTTACAGGCCACAATGCTCAAATAGCTCACCTCAGACAGTCCCTCTCTCAGGTATGTTCTTGATTTGATTTCAAGCACATCTATCTTTCCTGGTGCACTATTTCTTTTGTATTTTAGCCATTTCCTTTCACGTCAAAGGAGCCAAGAAAAAGCCAAGTTCTCAGCCAGAACTATGGCATATTCTGTTACAATGTAGATATAACCTCACTGCATGTGGAGGTGAAGGATATCATTTGTGTAAGCATGTATCTGTTATGATTTTCCAAAGTAAAGAAAAAGGATCAAATGTTTTTATACACATGCTAGATGTCTTTCTTGGAGCTGTTCCAGCACAGCTAAGGAAATAGTCTTGTTTTTGTAATTAAGTTTTAAATTTTGACCGTATATTGTCAGATTTGTTTTATATGTCCGTGTCTCTAAATGCAAATGAATCCTGGGTTGCAATATAGTCATGGGTAAATTGGATTTCCAGATACAGACCTATTAACTCTCCAGCATCTCTCCCACTTAAGCTAAAGGAAAAAATATAATTTGCTTTAGTGGGGGAGAAGAAATTAGCAACAATAAGTCCTCAGGTTGCAAAATAACTCAATTTTTCAAAATTCATTGTCAAGGAAGCATAAAAGCATTTGCTGGATTGGTGTGGAGGACTGCATCTGCAAGAAGAATGAGCAGATGTTTAAAGACAAACCTTTCTTTAGATGCAGATGCATATCATGTTATGCAGATTGATTGCTGTGCATTGTGATAAAAAAGGGTTAGGAGCAAGAGATAAGGTAAGCATTTTTGGTTATTGACACAAATTTATCTAAGACCTGTGGATATTTATTAAAAACTTAGATGAAATAGGGAATCATGTTTTCTTCTTGGTCCTGGCTTCCAAGGTTAGTTTGAAAGTCACTGTCACACATTAGTTCACAGCCTCAGTGGAGAGGAAGTGGAAAATTGACTGTGACTGGGTTTGTCCAGTCTCCTGACCAGGGTTGAGCTTTTGAAGAAGCTACTGTCAGGCTGCTGTTAGTCATTACCTTCCCTCTCTGAGGGATGGCAACTAGGAACATGCTCAGACCATTTCAGAACAAAGCAAAATTGGGTGATTTAAGCTGTTCAGTGACAGTTTAAACTTACCTATTTTCCTTTGTCTTTCTTTGTTTTAGTACATTCATGCAATCTATTCCTCAGTCTGCAGTAGGGGGAGACAGAAGAAGGTTCTTACTCCATTACAATAGTCCTTTTCTACAGAAACAAAATGAATCTCTGTTCTTATTTTCTATAATCCTCGGTGCTGGGGATATATTAATGTTAAATCAGCCATGTTCTAGATATGTAGCATATTATACTTCTGGATTTCAGAATCTCACCCACTAGTCTTTCCAACCAACAGATAATACGTATTTATGCATCCAAATTTGTAATCTAGGTTGGACTTTAAAATAGGAGAAAAATCAGCAGGTAGCAGACACCAGTTGAATTTTGCTGGTATTTGTTATGTAGTGGATCAGTAGTTTGAAATAAGTACAAGGGTAAACCTATAAAATTGATCTGGGTGGGTAGACAATGATACTAGCAATGTTGGTTTTACTGGAAAGAAAGCAATTTCCATTTGCAGCCTCTTAGTGCTGATAACCTTGACTCAGGAGAGGCTGTGTAGTTGTAAACCAACAATTGCCTTTTGGGCATCTTGTGGCTAGTTCCCATGTGTTGTTCTGCAGTTTCACTCTTTGTTGCTGTATTCACTCCCCATTTCCATAATGTACATAACCCACCAGTACACCTGCCAAAGAGCTCTCTGAAGAGCTGAGGTAGAATGCCAGTGTTACATTGTGGGAGAACATCTGTCCCCCCATCTCCTGAAAAGCAGTGAAGGCAAAGTAACCAAAGATGAAATCATGTTGGAGAGGATCTCAAAATAGGTATCTCCCTATAAATGAAAGAAAGGAGGTTCTGTGATTTTTTTAGGAAATTGCTGGAAAGAAGCTTTTTTTCTCCTTCTTTTGTTTTTTCTTTTTTTTTTAACTTTTCTTTTTCCTAATGTTTACATTTTAATTTTAAATGAAATGTGCAATTTTTATTTTAAGGCTCTCAACCAGAATGCTGAACTAAGGAGTCGCTTGAACAGAATACATTCAGAATCTGTTATTTGTGATCAGGTTGTCAGTGTAAATATTATTCCTAGTCCTGATGAGGTAAGACTTTGGCCTTTAATGGATTTAGAGTACAAACAAACCTTGCTAATTCTCACTACATAGATGAAACACACCTGAAAAATTATTGAATTTTTCACATTGGCAAATGTTCAATCATAGAAAAAGTCAGGTTGTATTTCCTTACCTATAATAAAACTTCAGTCTTTTGTTTTCCATACATCAGACATGAAAGAACTCAGCTTGGTCTCTTTAGAGGAGCAGAGAAGGACTCCAGTTTTGGAATAGTAATTGTTGGCTGTGGGAATTAGTGAGGTTTTACTGTATTTGAATGTATCACACAGTAGCTAACCAATTCTGCATCTTAGTTTCTTGACAAATCAACAGAACGATTAATTATTTAATGACCTGATTTTGCAAGTGTCTAAAGGGCCTCACGTTTAGAATCTTGAGTGGTACTGTTAAAATCAAAAGCTTCAGTCCATGAACCAAGCACTGCACTAATATTTTTTGCAACATCTAGTTTTCCTTGTTTTGCTTTCCTTAGTCAGCAGATCAACAAACATTTGTATTAATAACAGTGAGCTTCCCTTGTGACAAATCTGAATTTGTGGACTGTAATATATTATGATTAGTATGGTCACTTTGGCAACCATTCTGTATGCATTTTACAAAAATGTTTTTGATTTGTCATTTCCACTATTTTTTTTCTATGCATATGTCATTTCAGTTAACATAGTCTTGTCTCCTAGTTATTTCTTCCAACAGGCAAGAAAGGTAAAATTGTTTTTGTTTATTTGCTTTCTGAAAATGTCTAAGCAATTTTTCCAAGAATCCAGCATGTTGGAGGCTAGCAACAGAACATAGAAGTGAAGTGGTGCCACAGCACAGCAATCTACAGTGAAGTTCTGGGCAATGACCTTCTCTTCTGTTCTGTATTTTTTGTTGATTAGCTGTTTCTTTTTCATTTGTTCATCATTGTCTTGGTAGAAGTAAGCCTGACTGAAGAAGTTTTTCAAAGTTTCCAGATCTCTCATTTACTTATCTTGCTTGTTTTATATATATCTCTATAATCTTGCTGCATAGATAATGCTTGTGTGAGGGTCTTTTTCAGGTAGGAACATGTGTATTTTTCCAAGTCCCTCTAGTTTATGTGAAACCTCAAAATTTTTGTCACTTCCTGTAATGATTACAGTAAAATGAGACTCTGTTTTCATTATAAGTCATCAAGCATCACAATCCATCTTTTAAGTCCTAATGAAAAAAGAATGGGTTTTGACTTCTTGGCTTGTTTATGCTTTTTTGGGATGTTTTGTTAGTGCTTTTTGAGGTAACTGAATGGAATAATTCTGCAGAATTACGATGTCAACAAAACCATATGCAGGAATTCTGGAATAAGATTAACTGGGATTGTGTTGCAATCTGAAGAGTTAACTATGTTTAAAAGGATTTCAGTAGTTTCATCTGTATTGTGTTTAAAAGGATTTCAGTAGTTTCATCTGTATTATCTCCCAGGGACAACATGCTGTAGGAAGTTAGGGATTAGGTCCAAGATCTGTTTCCCTCCACAGCAACAGATCCTGTGGTAAAATGGTACAGGGAGAGCATCTTAATTTTTTCTTAATGGGATAGCCTGCAGGGTAACATTGAAATCTGGTGTCCCACCCACCACTACAGGAAGAGGAGGGTATATTTCCCTGTTTTAGCCTGCTGCGCTACTGACATCAACATGGCACAGTTTTGAATCCTGGACTTCACTGTTACATTTCTTTATAATAAACCATAGAGAGTTCATTTCTTTAAGTAGTATTGGGTCAGTGTTAATGGCATAATGCAAATGAGATTAGGAGTATAAACATAGAATAAAAGCCCATAAAAATACATATTATAGCTATCCTCCTAAATATTCAAACATTTCATGCATTGTTACTAAACTGGTTCACATGGTCATTTATTTGGAAAGTAACATAACTCCCAGACCTTATAAATCTTTATAATTAAATTTTAGTTGTATCAAAGCTAGCTCTCAGTGATGTAATTTGTTATTACTAGAGGTAATTTAATCTGAAGTTCATGGTTGAATTTGTCTGACACAATCCAACTATTGTCCACAAAATCAATTCTCTGCATAGAGAAGTAGATCTGCAATTTCATACTGCTAAAACTTGGCAGTAGATGCTGGGCAGGACTCAAATGAAGACATGTATCTCATTGTTCAAAATGCACTTTATTTTGTCATGCATAGTGTCATCTGTTAGGTACACACAAAGTCCTAGTAGCATGCTGTCTTTACTCCCTGTACTTGTATTTGCCATAGAAATCTTACTCAGGTGATTTACCCCTTCTACATGTATTTCTTTAATATGAGAAATAATACTTCTACTTTTCTGTGCTTTATTTACAGACAGGTGAACAAATTCATGTCAGTTTGCCACTGTCTCAGCAAGTTTCTAATGAAAGCAGGCTCTCTATGTCTGAATCTGTTTCAGAGTTCTTTGATGCACAGGAAGTGCTTCTGTCTGCCAGCTCGTCAGAAAACGAGGTAGGCTGTGACAGCAAGTGGCGGCTGTGCTGCTGGACACAGTTAGGTAGTGCTACCACAAGTGAATTTTTTAGTAATGCTACTTAGAATAAAAAGGTATCAGAATGTGTAAAGTGTAGATAAACAAACCTGAGATCACATAAAGAGGTGCAGGAGTTCCCTGAAGTGTAAAACTGAGTTGAAAGTTAGTTGTGTCAGTAACTTAGGCTCAGCATATGTCCTTTCCAGGCTATGGCAGTTCCACTGAAGGATGACATAGGCAGTTACAGCTGGCTGTGCAGTTAATTAAATTTAGATTTTCAAATATTCTTTAAAAAATCTTATACTACATATGTGTATAAAATTATTCTCTGTAATGAGAGAAATAGACAAAAAAGTAATATTTCTTGAAAAAACAGTTTTGTAAAAAAAAAAATTTAAAATATTCTTAATGCTGATGAGATTCTTGTTTTTCAAAATAATAGATCAATGTTTACATAATTTGTTTGCTGAAACGTAAGTCACATTTTATTGTTTGGTTCTTTATAAATAGCACAAATCTGACTATTTCTTTTCATCTCCCATCCCTAGAACATTATGTTATCAATTTCTTTTCATCCCTGATCTTACTTGAAGCCACCTTTTGCAGATCTCATGTCTGTATTTGGATAATAAGGAATTCAGGAACGTGAGGACAACGTAGCATTTTTTTTGACCCTTTTACTGCATTGGCACTATGGACAGATTGAAACATTCAGTTCATTTAGCTAATAGTTTTAATTGGATAAAGAATATTTTTTTTAATATCTGTGTTTCAGTTATTTTTGTCTGTTTTGCCTGTATATTTTATATGTATTTGAGTTAATGGATGTTTTATTTATGTTTTAGGCTTCTGATGATGAATCTTATATCAGTGATGTGAGTGACAATATATCTGAGGACAACACCAGTGTTGCAGACAACATTTCTCGGCAAAGTATACTGTGTTTCAAACTTTGAGAAATTACCTTGGTTATATTCATGTACCAGAACTACTGCATGTCAAAACAAGTCCAACTCAGCTGAAAACAATGAAGTTGGGCTTGCTTGTTCTGGCAGTTATTTGGTTGAATTGAGAGCTCTGTTTTTCTTAGTCTGGTGCTTTCTTATGACAATATTTTTCTTCCCTTCCCAGTTCTTAATGGTGAGCTGACAGGAGGCGCGTTCAGAAATGGACGGAGGACTTGTCTCCCAGCTCCCAGCCCTGACACCAGTAACATCAATCTGTGGAATATTTTGAGAAATAACATTGGCAAAGATCTTTCCAAAGTATCCATGCCAGTTGAGCTAAATGAACCTCTGAATACCTTGCAACATCTTTGTGAAGAGCTGGAATACAGTGAACTCTTGGACAAGGCTGCTGAAACAGATGATCCTTATGAGCGCATGGTAATGCTTTTAGTGTAGCACTTCTGGCTGTGTTAAAAAGGGAGCTGTTCAGTGGGGTCTATGCAGGGTCCTCTCTTTCTCCTCCTGGTCACAGACAACAGACCTCCCTGCTGGGTCACAAAAGTGTTGTCAACAGTTACAGGTGGTAGGTTTGATCTGAGCAAGGCTGCGGGATTTTTCTTGACCTCAAACCAAGTCCTGCAGTTGTAACTCATTTATTTAGGATTAATCTCATGCTCCGTGACTGTAGATGTAGGCATTGGCAGTTTCTAATTCTGCAGCATCCTTTCCTGGCTTTCAGTGGTCAAATCTAGCAGCCTTCAAGAGTTAATAAAGTCTGTGGCTGCCTTATGATCACTATAGGTGTGAATAAGATGTCCTCCCAGGCAATTTCTAGGAGAGAAGTTTTAAAACACCAGAAGAAAGTTTGCCTGGGTAGCCTGACCAGCTCCCCTGTAAGTCTGTTTTGGTTTTTTTAGTGACAGCCAGCAGCCTGTGCTCAACTCTCAGGGTTCTTTTATCTGTCATGTCTCCTTTTCCTCAGAAGATACAGGGAAAGGCTGTAAGGGGAAGTTGGCAGTGTTGTTGCTGAACATATCTGCTGCTCCCTGGTATGGGTTTGCAGCACTGTGGATAGCTGAGAGAAGAGAGGTTGCATTTGGCTGTCACACAATCACACACTCAAGTCCCTGTTCTGCTGTGTTCACAAGGCCTGCAGGAGAGTGAGGAGTCCTAAGCACTGAAGAAGTTGAAGCTACCTTGAGAAAGGGAGTTGAATTATTCATTATCATCACATTCTGTTTTCTTACAAGACTCAGGAGGTGATCATAGTGGGTCCCTTCCAACTCAGAGTATTCTGTGATTCTGTCCCTCACAAAAGGAGGGAGATTCTGTAAGAAGTAATGAGTAAAGCACACTGATTGCTACCTTTATTAAAAAGTTTGGAAGGTCAGTATTGAAGTAGTAGGGAGAATTCTGGAAGGAGAAGCCATGGTGCAACTGAAAGCTTCCTTGGAAAGGTGGATTCAGTCCCCTTCTCTAATACAGATGTCTACTGCAGTACTTGGGAATACAACCAAACTTTTAAACAGCATCCCTAAAAATGCAAACTGCATACCTGAGCTGAAGCATATGGAACTACTTGGAAAAGAGCTGAATACCCAAAGCTTGTGGCAGCAATGCTGTGAATACATTACTGCTTGTTCACTGTTCTCTGAAAGAGCAGGACTTTGCTATCTTCAATAAGCAGTGGAAATCTTTTTTTTTCACACTGCTCTCTATATCACAAGGATAGTAAACTCCAGTGTCTTATAGTTAAATTGAAAAGGAAGTTGAAATGAATCTGAAAACAGTTTTAGAGGAATGAAGGTTTTTACTGTTGAAGAAAAGCCTGTGAAAAAACTGTTAATTTTGTTGATGCTGCATTTCTGAATAATACAAAATGAAAAGAGAATGGAGCACCTATTACACAGTGGGACAAAAACAAAGCACATTTGCCCCATTGGTAGCATATTGCCAATAGCTGACTCATTTTTATCCCTGTGTTGTTTTCTGAAGTTTTGTTTGGACTTCTGACTGGCTGATGTGATTTTTTTTAAAACTCTGAAAATGGGACCTTGTAAACTAAATAACCATGGCATCCCACTTCACTTATTACTTCCAGTCAGGCATGGCTTAGAGATTATTGTTATTGTACATGTAGACAAGGGGGCTGGCTGTTAGGGCTGCATATGTGTGGAAGATTTGGAGATAACTCTGGGTTAAGAGCATGCTAAGTGGGAGCTGTTCATGTTTGGCACTAAATAAAATAATTCCCATAGGAAAATGATATGTGATCTCATAATTAGAATTTATTACATACTATTTATTCACAGAAAGAAGGACTAGAGCTTCAGGTCACTAATGATAAGCCTGGTGAAAGCCAGAAAAACTGTGTCATTTGCAGATTGTCATTTTAAGGGACTGTTGAAAGACTGAATGAGGCCATGAAGAAAAAGAAATTATATCAACAGAAGAAATAAAGTTTATACTTGTTCTGGCTGGGATGCATGGTTTCACTGTCAGGCATGCTTCATTATTCCAGCTGTGACTCTGAGCAGAATGAGTTGTGTGGTACCACACAGTGATGGCACATACACAGGAGTGTCTGCCTGTTCTCATGTTCTGGTCTGTATTTTTACAGGTTCTCATAGCTGCCTTTGCAGCATCAGGCTATGCCTCTACATACTTTAGAGCGGGAAGCAAGCCATTTAACCCTGTGCTTGGTGAAACTTATGAATGTATTAGAGAAGACAAAGGATTTCGATTTTTCTCAGAGCAGGTAAACCTTGTTTTTAGATAGACACTCCTGTTTAGATTTATCTTTTTTGTTCTTCATTTTATATATAATCCTATTTTTCTTTCTACTTAGAATGGTTTGCTTTCTTAGAAGTAAATAAATATTGTTAATATGAGTGGACTTCTTTAAGGGCTAGAAGGAATACATCTTTATAGTAATCACTAGGAGCTGTTTTAAGTACAATCACTTAAGTTGTATCTGTTTTCATAGCAACATGAGCTGTTTAGTATTTTCATATTGCAATAACAATTGTACTGTCTTAGGAATGAAAATTAAATGTTTTTGACTCAACCAAATTGTGTTTCAGGTTAGCCACCATCCTCCCATTTCGGCCTGTCACTGTGAATCGAAAAACTTTGTGTTTTGGCAAGGTATGCTTTTTAATTCAAAAGCATAACTCCTTTTTTATTGTCAAATAAAACTTGTAAAAGCTGAGCTTTGGATTTGGAACTTACTCAGAATTTCTATACTTATTATTTTGAAGTGACATATTATAAACTGATGATCTGATTTATTTTACTCCAAATTCTCATTAAGAGTGAGCAAACATATTACAACTTCCTCTGTCACTTGCAGCCTGTTTATACTCTCCCATTTAAAAGGTTTTTACCAATAAAATTACTATTTCTTACAAACACAAGCAGTTCTTTTTACAGTAGAAAAAATTACTCTTTCTTTCCTTGTACCTACTGGTGTATGCCTTTAATTTGTATTGAATGTTTGCACAAGATATTTGACAATCATGCAACACAGACACAATTCTTAATTAAACTTACATTTAGTTTTTCTGACCTAATGTAATTTTCTAGTATTTTTTTCTTTAGTATTTTCTTGGCAAATTCATACTACCTACTGCCCTGTTTTGAATTGGATAGTCCAGCACAGATGGTCTGGTGCCACACAGATCAGTGCAAGGGGGAGACCTTGGTCATTTCAGCATTTTAAGTATTTCACTGTTATATTCAGATATCAGGTGGAAAAACAAATTCTGGGGGAAATCAATGGAAATTCTGCCTGTTGGAACCTTGAATGTGACTCTTCCAAAGTAAGCTACTCTCTTGTTTTCAAGCTTTGGTGCACTCCAGTCTGGGCTGCCTTGTGAATGGGTTGGAGTAAGCAGATATGATGTGGATTGTACTGGTGAGGGTTTGTGCCCAGCTTTAATCTTTCCTTAGTGTTCATGTGGGGCTACTGGAACATTTTTGAGCCTGAAGATCCATTTTAGGTTTTGGAGGAAGAATATGCAAAGTGATGGAGAGAGAGAGATAGGAATGTTTTGGGAGAGGGAACCCATGTTTTATGTGTACAGCAGTGATGAGCTGTTCAGAACAAGGCTGCTGTGCAGGACTGTCAGCAGCTGGTGTTGTCCTAAGGCTCTCAGTGCCTCTGAGTGTTCCCTCAGAACCACAAGATCATGAAAGGTCTTTTTTCAAAATGTCGATAAACCGATGTATATTCTCCATACTTTGTATGGAGATGTTGGCAGAGCAGTGAGAGGCAGTAGCTTCACCGCCAGTGAGACTACTTGCAGCTTGTAAATCCTAAGAATATGCCAGGAGTGGGTACTTTAAACGTGTCTTCTGGTTTTGTAGTGGTGTTCTTGCTCCTGTACATTGCAGCCAGCCTTTCTTTCTGCCTCTACCAATATAGCATCACTTCGCCTCTTTATCCATCTCATAAAATTAAAGTAAATGCACTCTGGAGCAGCTTTGTCTTCTGTCTTCATGCCTTCCCCTAAACTCTGAAGGAGAATATGCTTTGCATAATATAATCCTCTGGTTTTATTCTCTTGTTTGATGTTAGACATGCTCTGACTGGATAGTCAGAGGGATGATGGGCCAGTGTGCTCCTGGCTTTCTACTTCCTTTCCTTGATCTCCTGTCCAAATTTCCCACACTTGTAGTATGGTTTTCATATTTATTTTGTTCTGTTTGTGATTTAATTGCATTTTCTGTTTATAATCTCAATTCAGCCCCTTTTGTTGATCTTTTGGTCCTGCCCCTATAGGAATCGTGGCCATAGCACTTCATGCTCTGAGGACAGTGAATAGGCCATGCAGGGCTTCAGTGGCTCATAATGTGTTTTTATTTGTGGTTTATAGCACCTTTTTGTAGTTCTGGAGCTTAGGTGAGCTTCTCTAAGGAGGATTAGTGATGTAACCAGATACAGGACTTTGTCATCTGTGTGGGTATTTTTGGGAAATGTGGTTTGTTTTTACAATAAAGAAGGAATGTTTTACTTTTTTGTCAGCAATGTTCATGATGAATAGATATTACCAACTACTTCTTAATCTGTTCTTAGGTACGGAGATTACTATGTCTGGAACAAAGTCACTACTTGTATACATAATATTCTTAGTGGAAGGAGATGGATAGAACACTACGGAGAGATAACTATCAGAAACACAAAAAGCAGTGTTTGTATTTGTAAACTCACTTTTGTCAAGGTAACATATGGATGTTAATATATATCTTATATTCATATAACTGTAATTTAAGGGTACATCAAGCTGTTTCTTCACTATTCCTGAAGTCCATATTCCACATGTTATCTTTTGTTCCTTTTATCAGTATTCATAAAATGTAAATTCTCAAATGAGAATGCGATGTCAATTAGTAAGATTCTGTTCCTCTGAACATTTGATGTCAGTGTGTTCCATTGCTGTATAGCTGTGTGCTGTACTGTTGCTGGTTTTTGATTAAAAATTAAATGTCAACATTTTTTTATAGTAACACAATGAAAACACAAAGTCACTGTACACTGCCATGCCATTTTGCTTCTCCTTCTACTAGAATTTTTCGGCCAATATTTTCTCTCTTTACATTATGTATTGCTGCTTTGGTTCATAGTACTGTAATATCCAGGCAAGGATCATATATAAAAATAGAAGTTTATATAGCTATCTTACTAGCAAGTATTTTCCCTAAAAATAAATTTGTCTTCACATTGCAACAAAAGATATCGATACCATTTTAGTGTTAACAATGGGATGTTAACATAAATCTGAAATTTGTGTTTTGTTGGATAATCTGAGAATGGGCAACTGGCTCTTGGATGAAGGTGCTAGAGCTAAATGTGTCTAAGAAAAGCAAAACAGAGAAGAGAAACAGAAAGAAACAATGTGTAATAATGTAATGTCTTCCCTGCTGCTTACAGTAGTGTTCAGCACCCATGAAAGGATTCCTACACAAGTACAGGTATATTTAATACCTCCTCGTATAGGAAGAGGACTGTTAGAGGCAAAAGGTCATTTTTGCAGAATTGTGTGGGATTTGTGATTATGACTGAGAATGTTGTTCCCAGATGTGCAGTTAATTTTATGTCAAAACCACATTGCAAGTGTTTCTCCGTTTAATAAATCAGTTAGTGTTAGGACCATATGATTTTTAAATTTTGGTATTCTTAGTTCCAGGTGAGCTGTTCCAACACAGAATTTGGACAGCGGGCACCACAGCTGAGAGACATTCATTATGTGTATTGTTACAATGGGCTGTTGGAAAAGCAGTGTGAGCTAGTAATTCTTGGTTAAACTTGCAGGTGAACTACTGGAATTCCAATGTAAATGAGGTCCAGGGTGTTGTGATAGATCAAGAAGGGAAGGTGGTTCACCGCCTTTTTGGAAAGTGGCACGAAGGCCTCTACTGTGGGGTTGCACCTTCAGCCAAATGCATATGGAGGCCAGGTAAGAAGCTTGTAAAAAATTCTGGAAGGTGTGAAGCTGTTTTAGCCTACATTTTAAATACACAAAATAATACTAGAGAAGTTTAAATCCCTGGCTAGACAAACAGCAGTTTACATGGGTGTATAATAATGGTAAATGGAAATGTTCTTACAGGGCATAATCTTTAGCATCTCAGTCTGACTCCTGGTGAGATGTGCTGGGACCTTGGGGTCAACAGAAGAATAAAATTAAGAAAAAAATTGGGCATCTGGGGAGGCCTGTCTGCCTTTTGACAGAGAGCAGGGTAACTTTTTTGGATTCACCAAACAGGGGTTTATTGAGTTTTCAACTTCCTGCTTGCTTAGAGGCCTGAGGTTGAATTAGTCATCCTTTGCACCTGTATCTTTCATACGTGCGTTATCCAGGAATTATTTTTCTTATAATTTTGAATCCTACTTTGTATTTTTGGTATTTTGAACGGTACTTTGCACCCTGCTCTCTTCCTGACTGTCTGTTCTGACTCCTTGTAGTGGTGAATCAGGCTGTGAGTGTGTGCTAAGTTCCAAAATGAACTCTAAAGATCAGTTAAGGTTAGGTTTTAGACAGACATTTGATAGACCCACTTTCTGGGGAACAGAAAACTGTTTTTAATTTGGAAAGCTTGAAAACATTAGTTTTTATTTAAAATGGGAGGAAGATCATAGAAGCTTTGAGTCTATTAACATGTAATTACAATCTCTGCAGGATAAGCAATTGATACTAATATTTAGTGAATTTTGTTTCTCTTACAGAATAGCTTTTGGTGCTTTTTAACTGTAAGAGTAAAATATATTAACTATTTTTCTGTTAAAAGTGTATAAATAAAGGAATCTCTTGCATATTTAGAGTAATAGCTTAAAAGCTTTTTTCTTTGTCTTATGTGTTCAGGCTCCATGCCAACCAATTATGAGCGTTATTACGGCTTCACAAGGTTTGCTATTGAGCTCAATGAATTAGATCCTTTACTGAAAGATCTTCTTCCTGCAACAGATGCACGATTCAGGCCAGATCAAAGGCAAGAATGCTTATTTATACATTTAATATTTGGTGGGCTCAAGGCTGAGTTTGGCTGAGTCTTGAATTCTGTCTGTATCTTCACTGCAGTCTGAATTAAGCTGTAGAGGATTCTGCTAGTAGAGAAGATAGTCAGTATTACACTCAAATTTCTGCTTAACCCAGCTGAGGGAAATTAGAAAGCTTCTTGTTGATGCTATAGAGCTGTAGTGCAACCTTGGGGCAGATTGCTCATGACAAACTGGAAAACAGGCTCTGAAATGCTGTGCACTTCTGCTATGGATGGAATCAGCACTAATTCCCTCCGAATTCTCAGTTCATAGTCCTTCAGTGTGATATGCTGAAGTTGCTGAACAAAGCCTGTGCCTTAGGCTGTAGGTCAGGTACACATAGCTGGGGAGTCACATCTCAGGCTGGATCTGAAAGTACAACACTGACAACACACTTGGCTTCTGCATGTCTTTTGTGATGATGGATACTGGAAAATCCCTTGGACTAGACACTGTGTGATTGCTATACAGCCTGCTGTTATTCCTACAGGCTTCTGGAGGAAGGAAATATAGAAGCAGCAGCATCTGAGAAACAAAGAATAGAGGAACTCCAGAGAGCTCGGAGGCGGTACATGGAGGAAAACGGCATTGAATATGTACCCAAGTTTTTTAAGTGAGTCTTTTCATTTGAGTAGTAAGTCTCTGTTTTCCAGCTTGTAACTGGATGAAGTACTACAAGAATTACCACCAACACAGACTGAGAATCATGAAAGTTTTAAGAAAGATATCTGACACCTGCTTCTCTGAAGCAGTTTTTACACAGTTAAGATTCATAATTGAATGATCATTTTCTCATAATGAGCCTCAGCTATATAAGCTTTCCTACTGAAGTGGAATTAGAAGTATAATATTAGAACCTAAGATTTAACTAGGGGCATTTTAAAGTCATTGCCTAGACAAGTAATACCATGTGACATCAACAGCAACATCATACATATATATATATCTACAAGATGTAGATAAATATAAATCTATATGTATACACTTAAAATACATTAATTTTTGAATGAAGTGTTTTTGTTGGCTGTTTTTTAATTAAGCATTTTTCTGAAACAAGGAATAGTCATGCCAAGTAGCCTCATGTCTAACATGGGGAATCAAAAGTGAAAAGACTGAATGTGCTCGATCCAGTTGTAGCATAATATAAGCAAAATGCAGGGACAAAAAAATAAATGGTTAAAGGCTTACATTCTGTAAGCTATATCTGTTGGATAATACCTTTCACATAATCAGAATCTGTAGTGAGCAAAGGGGTTTTAGGTGGCTCTAGGACCTGCTCTTACAGAACAAACAACAGATTTTCAGTCTCAGATGTCTTCTCTGTCTTCCTCTTTTGATATAGGTAAAGGTTGATTTTTGTTTTTAAATTTCTGACTGTTGTGTCCTTTAGAAATATGAAATTTGATTTAATATGGGGTTAGATCAGAGAAGTGTGGAATTTGATTTTATATTGCATAAGAGCAATATTTTTTGTCTCTTTCTCTCTTTTTTTTCCCCTTTCTACAGAAAAGTAATTGACGCTAATCAAAGAGAAGCCTGGGTTACCAATGAAACCTACTGGGAACTGCGAAAGGATCCTGGCTTTAGTAAAGTAGACATTCCTGTACTCTGGTGAACTGAGAATGTAGACCTAGTAAACATATCACTCTGAAGAAAAAAAATAACTATGCACAATATGTTTCTTATAGCTAAGCGTGGTTTGTGGGTCTACGGAAAAACCATATCATACGCATTTATATTCATCTTTATAATGGACTTTTGGAAGTGCATTAGACCAGGCCCCTGACCACTTCTGGATCTTTCTAATTTTGCAGCAGCCATCAAAACTAAAAAATAAAAAAAAAAAAGAAAAAAAAAGGAAACAGAAACCTTTTGAAGTTTCATACGCCGAAAATTCAGAAATAAAGAAGCAGATGAAGTATCCAAAGTCACTCGGAAGAGGTGGTAAGCGCAAAACTGCAACCGGTGCTTTAAACAGACATTAAGAGTAATACAATTTAAAGTAAAAAAAAAAAAAGAAAAAATAGAAAAAAGTTCCATTTTGTTTCAACTATTTTTGTTAAAAACTCTTGGGTCACAACACTGTCATTTCTGGCTTCAGGTTAGTCCTTTGGTGTGATATGCTTGGACTGGCCTTTGTCAAAAAGATGCTTTTCTGGAAGCTGTTCCCATTCATATGCCATTGTTCATGCCTTAACAAAATATGAAGATGTACATTAAGTAATTTTAAAATATCTATGCTTAGGCTTGTGTGAAGGGCAGATTTTTAAAGCTCTAGAATTTTATCACAATATAAATACTGGAAGACCTGCTTTATTTGAAATCAAAAGATAACCAAACATCCAACTGCATTTCAGAGGTATGAGACCTAGTGCACATGCTTTAGCTTTGGGATGCTGACTGTATAATCAGACTGAAAAGAAACTGCTAGCTGGTTGAATTTCAGTTTTGGTAAATGCATATGAGTTGCTAGTCAGAAAGTTCATATTCTAAATGACTGATGCTGAGATGCAGTCATCACATTTAGTACTGCCTGGACACAGATCTCTCAGTGAATCTCATTTTCCCCTAACTGTTTATACAATTAGAAATCCCTGAAGCTTTGCAACAGTGTTAAAAGCACAGAAGGATTTCATGTGAAGGTCTCTGGCTTCTCTCCAGAAGCTGGATAGTACTGTAAATGCAACTGTTTTCTGTCACACACTATGTTTATTTTCCTGGCTCTGTTTTTTCCCCATCCACTTTTCTTATCTAAAATTATGTTGTAGAGTATGGCAGAGGCTCCCATGTGTTATAGCTAACAACTTCTACTTGTGTTGCCAAAACAGCTCTTGTGCAAAATATACTTTACATTTTTTCATAAAATGGTTCTATATTTTTTGATTTTAGAAAGTCTCTTATGTATTGCTAAGCCTCAGTTAATATAAGTGGGAGAAGACTTGGCACTTTCTATTTGAAAATCTCTGAAACATTAAACAATAGGAGGGCAGATCTTAATAAAAGAAACAAACAGTAATTTGTTAGATAAGAGCTACATTCCATATGGTATGATCTAGTCTTCCATTTGTGCATGTGTTACACATCCCACCACTGGTGATGGGTTAGATTTCATGCACAGACTCTGTATTCCTTTCTGCACATATATAACATATGATTTTTCTATTTGAGATTCCAGTCCTGAGACCAAAAATAAAATTACTAGATAGGTATTTGGTCTGCCAGCAGAGCTGCTTGAACAGTTGTCAGTGCATTACCACACACCCCCAGCTCTCAGCCTGCTTCTTCCTTTTTCCGAGTCAGGTCCCCATACAACTGAGATTACTTTGGTGATTTAAGATAAATTTAGACCTCCCTGTTGATGGTATAGCAAAGTAACTAGCAGGGCAACTAGCTGTTAATCAGTTCCAATTTCTTCACACACTTCTGTTATCAGAAAGAACTATGAAAACCTACAGAAAATAGTAAGTAGACTTTTTATGAATTGAGACTGCACGTGAATTTTTAAAAAAAATTTGGTATAAAAATCCCTATGTAGATTAATGGGATTTCTTCCAAAGAAAATTATAAGTTATTCAAAGAATGTTATCTTTCTCTTTTCTAGTTGAACCTAGTCTGATTTATTCTTTAGTTCTGCAATTGTTATTATAAGAAAATGAAAATATATCAAAAGAAAGTTGATTTTTTAAATAATATTTAGTTAAGGTCATCCTGCTTGCTTTAACAATATTACACTAGGAATCAAATTGGCACATTGTGTGTAAAATAGCAATTAATTATTCTATGTAGTTTTCTTTAAAGCCAACTCTATTAAACATTTGCCCATCCTTTGCTCCAGTCCTTGTGTGCAGTTCACCGTGATATGAGGAAGTATTATTTGTGTATGACTGCAAGCACATCTGAGGGACAGAACTGCATGTCCTCAAATCTTTAATTTAAATACAGAAAGAAGGTCTTGAGTTTTACAAGCATTCTGGCAGTGCTCTGTGAATGCCTTTATTTGCAATGCAAACTGAAACTTGGTGGACATTAAAAATGCTATCACTGAATTGTCTTTTACAATTGTTCATTTGACATTCATTGAAAGAAAAATAATGCTAACATTTCCATATTCTAGAAAATCTGTGAAATGCTAAATATTTCTATTGAAGGTACTTTCTAAGCCAAGAGGATGTTAAATTAGTTGCTTAGTAAGTAGAAAAGACATAAAATAATGCAACACAAGGTATTTGCAGTCTATATCAGAAATGAAAAAGTTCAAGCAGATGTACCATGGAGCAGTTTCTCATAGTGCAGAATCCTTCTCTGTATTCAGTGTAAAATCTGTTATTGCATTTTTCCTCTAACATTGGCAGACATCATGGAATATTTTGTTCTGTTTCTAAGGTGGATAGGTATGAGGGCTTCTATCCAAATTATAATTTTTAGTCAACCTGTGACATTTTACAGCATTGAGTGAGAGGGCATGGTGAGTTTTCCCCATCCCCTGCCCGTGTAGTGCAGAATTGAGTATCCCATGCTGCAAGGAGAGTGCACCACTGGCTGTTCTGCAGCCTGGCATTTTGTGTAAATGCTGTCTGGTTTTTGGCAGGGCTGCTGCTCAGACATCTCTTCCCGGCATGTGGGATTTTTCTGCTCCAGGAGCAGAACTTTTCATTTCTACTGAACCTTGTGAAGTGTTTCCTGGCCCAGCCCTCAAGTTGAGCAGTGTCCTTCTAGCTGAAGCTTTGCCATCTGGCATGCCATCTCATCCTCCTACTTTGATGTCATCTGTGAACAGTTATCATGTGTCACCATGTCCTTGTCCAGGTCACTGGTGAGATGTTGATTGTCATGGCCACAGAAGTGACCCCTGCAGGGCTGTCCTCACTGCTGGCTGCCAGCAGGGCAGAAACCATTGATCACTGAGTGCCCTTACAGCCTGGGATTCAAGCAGTTTTCAGCCCCACTCACTCCATTCATCCAGGCAGTATTTCCTTTTGGAAGGCATGAAAAACACTATCCAACTCAGTAGATTTAATTGCTATATGCTTGCTAAATGTTGAAAATTAGTATATATCATTGACACATAAAACTTTTAATGCAATTCAAGAAGTTCTTTCGCTTCAAAGACATATGCTTTTCTCCTGTGTTTTCTCAAAACATTTATTTCTGTATAAAAATACACAATACTTATGCTTTAGTTTCACAATAATGAGCTGTACTTTCTATTAATATTTTAAAAGTGTACCTTAATTTCTTCCTTGTTCTGGTACTTTGGATATGATAAGGTAATAGTAGCTATTTTCATCAAATGCAAAGTCTTACAAAGATTTAAATAGCTTCATTCTTATTTTAGATTAGTATTACCAAGATGGCAGAATTTTGGCATATTAGAAATTTTTATCTCACAGGAAAAGATGATTTGAGTTGATTTTCATGAAGTATCACTGTGATTAAAAAGTCATCTAGGCACCCATTCTAATTTTGGACAGATGTAAGTTGCATGAAATAAACTTTTTTTGTATTTGGCTTTAAAACTGAAATTTCCATTATAATAGTATTTTCATCATACAAATAATGTTACCCTTTTTTTTTCTCCTTTTGAACTTCTGACTCTGAATAAGCCTGTATGGCACCTGTGGGGTTTATGTGAGTAGCACATGCCAGGCATTTGTCAAGTACTGCAGTATGTAAACATGGCACAGTGTTGAAAGATATTATCCTTAATTCCCTACTGAGCACTGTCAGTGCTTTATGGAAGCAAACTACACAAACCTTAAGGCAAACTAGGAGGCAGCTCTGGTCCTGCCCATGGGCAACTGTGAGCACCTTGCATCTGGGGCATGTCCTCTGTTCCCCAGGAGGGAATGGGATTTTCTCACCTCTCACCAGTGGAGCCCAGCACAATTGCAGTCTTACACTGAGCTTCTCCTCAAAAAATCAGAATTTTTAGGATTGCCCTGGAGGAGAGGTTCACTTGCAATTGCACAATAGCCAGGAGGGCTGAATATATCCATTCTCTGTATTGCAAAACTTGCTCTCACTAGTAAAGGGAATGTTTGTGTGCTCTCCTTGTTTTACTGGATTTTAGACATTTTCTGGTGCAACAATAAAGAATAGCTATTTTACACATGTTGGCAGCAGTTGTAATCTGAGGAATGAACTATTTTAGATGCCATTAGTAATAATGGAGCTGCATAATTAAAGCAAAGGAGAGGTTTTCAGATTAAATCCATCTGAAAGTGTATTTGTACTCATATGCTAAAATGTTAGGAGGGGTTAAGCTGGAGAGTTTTGCCCACCTGGGGGAATAAGATTAATATTGACAAAAGTGTATCAGAAACACTGGAATGGCCTCACTGGTAACCTTGTGTAATGCACAGACCCATGAGAAAGCTCAGAAAATTTGCTATGTCATAAGCACTTACCTTGGCAGCTGCTAGGGCTGGAAAACACTTCCTTGTTCTTTCTTTCTGTCTGTCATTAAGTAACAGTCATCAAAACTGTGTAAAACGTAAATTTACACTTCAGTGCACGTATTGATATTTTCAAGGTATATTTAGTATAAAAAGTAGTATAATTTTCTACTTCAGCATTCCTGGTTACTTTTCTGGTAATTTGGATACCAGTCAGTATTTTTGTGAAGAAAGCATGGGTTTTTTGTTTTTTTTTTTTGTTTTTTTTTTTTTTTTTGTTTTTTTTTTTTTTTTGTTTTTTTTTTTTTTTTTTTTTTTTTTTGTTTTTTGTTTTTTTTTGTTTTTTTTTTTTTTCATTTTCCTCTCTTTTTTTTTTTTTAAATGGAAGAATCTAGACTGTGTTAATAAAGGTATAATTATTCCTGGTGAGAGTATCTCCAAAAGCTCCATACAACAGTGACTGGCACCCAGGAGAATGCTGCAAATCTGAGTAAGGTCAGAGAAATTGCACATTTACAGCAATTTATCTTATTTTTGTATTATATATTGTAAGGAATCTACTTACAAAAGCAAACACATTATTTACTTTTAAACTAGGGTATGTAAAACCTTTATTTATTTGCTTTAGTAGAAATGATATATTTCTTTCATTAAACTGAAAAGTATCTTTATAAAAGGATTTTTATACAGTTCTTGCAAGTTTAAAAAGTAATATTGATGTACTTGTGTTTTATATACCAGCCTCCTATTTTGTCAAATTTTGTGGCACTACAAACTCACCATCTCTAATTAAAAAAAAACCAAAAAAACTAAACTTTCCTTGCAATCTTTGTCAAACCTCGGAAAAAAAAGGCAAGGGAGAGACAGCAATGCAGAATGGTGAAACTTGTCACAGGAGCTCTCTCAGTGTGATATGTAACAAAGGAGAAAGTTTTCTAACTTGTAGGAATTAAACTGTCGGCAGAGCTGCTGCATTTGTTTTAGGCTGGTTGTCTTAATACTATTTTTCTTTCCACTGATCCATGACAGCATGAAAAAAGGGAAGATTAGAGACATTTGCTCAGAATTAATGCTGAAGGTGAAGGGAAGTTTTTATTCCTTTCATAAATAAAAAATTACTGTAGCCAGCATTTGGCTGAAGATGTCTTGGTAACTTGGACAAGAAAGAGAGTTACATAGTCTGAATATATAATCAGCAGTGTGTAATATGTTCTTGCTGACCTGTGAATAGCTCACTGAAGTATGGTAAAGCTACTTATTGGTACTCCTGGAGCAATGACTCAGGTATCTCCTGTGAAACACTAAAATGTATTTTCATATTGACTGCTACTTTTAGTGGTCTGCATTAGTGAAAGAGCATAAAGAGCATATCTTACTCTAGTGTATAATGTTGCTGGCCCGGAACATTAGGCATGCAAAATGGGAAGAGGTGAGGAAATTCCTTTAGAAACTCAGCAATGGGTAAATTCTCTGAGAATCAAAATGATATTCTGCTCTACAAGAGCAGAACACGAAAAAAAAAAAAAAGGCAAATATTCAAGCAGAACTGTTCTTCACTGAGCTGCTTGCTTCTGGTGCCAGTCAGTGTAGCTACACATGCAACCTCTTGTTCTGAAATTGCATCTCTTTTTAGGATTGTGCTTGTGTCCCAAGGGTTGCTTTGTCATGTCCACCAAGAATAATCAGTGCTTGAGTCAGGACTGCAAACTCAGATTTCTTGTTTAGTAGTCCTGTGCTGAACACACTCTCTTTCTTTGTTAAAGTCACTTGATCAAGGAATATTATAGTAGCATTAACATAGCAAATACAAGATTAATCCTCAGTATTTTCCAGGGAAAGGAAAATTCAGGATAGCTTCTTTAACTATGTGGAAGAAATACAGATTATATCTTTTATTATCCTTGTGTTTGCTTAATATTTTATAAAATATTTTGAGATTGGATCACAATAAATATATTAAAATTACTTTATCCCCTATCTTGAAGTTGACATTGAAAATTGTCATTCCAATTTGAGGTTAGAAAACAAGTCTATTTAGTTTTTAAAATAAGTGCTACTTGTATTCTTTAGTAGTTGAGATACAGTATAACAAATTGAGATCACAATAAATTTTCTTTTCTGCTGAGTCTCACAGAAGACCTGACTGAGCAGAAAAATAAATGCTGATGAGTGTATTTTGGTATGCAGGCAAAAATGCAAACTTCTACCTTAGTAAGCTTTATCTCTAATTAGCAAAACTACTGCTCTTGTTCCTTTTTAATAATTTCTAGACTACTTACTTTCAAACATTTTTTCCACACTAAGAATTAATCCAGTGGAGTTGATTTTTGCAAAGTAGACCGTGTTTGAAATTTGCAGACATGAAGGTTGGTGTTCATGTCATGCTAAATGTCCGCTTCTAAGGACGGACCACTAAAATTTCACTCTCAGGCCAAAAATATATATCAGTGGGCTTTTCCAGTGGGATTCTTCTTTGTATATGGATTTGTGTCTATGTCATTTACTGTAAAATAAGTAAGAAGTCAGGCTGCCAGCATTTGATGTCTGAAATATTTTTCTTCCCCAGAATTGCATAGCAAACTACCTGTTCTTTATCTGTTACTGCTAGATGGTCTGAAGGGATACTTTATTTAGCATCTGAAAAGCCATCATAAAATGAAACTACTGTGGTATCAAGAAAGATTATTATAATAGTTCTGTACTACTGTGATAGTTCTGTTTGTATATTTTATTTGTTGCAACCAGTAGCAAGACTCTTCCCTGGGTCTCCATCTTCTTTTCTTCATATAATTAACTGGTGATTTATAATTTCTCAGTATTTCAACAGCAAAGAATTCTTTATTTTCTGTCACTTTTGCACAAAGCTAATATAAATTGGGAATAATGTCACACGTTTCTGGTGTGATTAGATCCCACGTGCACATGTATGAAATGTTGTAATGTTAGTATTTTTACCTTGCTCATATTCTGAGAATGCCATTAGAAGGGTAAGGTTTAGATTAGTTATTATTAAGCTCAGTACTGCCTTACTAAGCTTTGCTTGTAAAAACCTTTCAGGTGGTAGGTTACCCTGTGCCAATTCTTTAGCAGGCCAAAATGTCAGAACCTAAAGAGCTGAAAGAACATTCTTTGCTGATTGCCAGTATCTATTGTGGTCATTCTGAAAAAAAAAAAAAAAGCAAAACAAACCATATCTGTTGATTCCTTGTGCACATCTTTGGGTAGCTTACCTGTAAAAGGAGATCCTCAGAGTCTTTCTACTGTGAATATGCTATTGTGTCAGGTACAAAGGCAAGCAGAAACTTGCTTTGTGGTTTTTAAGATTAATTTAAAGGCAAAAGTTGCTTTTATAAGTATACAGAGCCAGTGCTACTTTGGAGTAGTGGGTAGATAGTGTCTGTTTTAAAGGGAAATAACAGACTGTAGTGAGAAAGGGTCTGAGAGATGCACCAGATAAATTTTTTTCTGTTGAGAAGAAATTTACTTAAGGGAAAGAAGGGCAGTGAGAAGCATTTATGTACCTATCTACCCAAATGTAGCAGAATGTATTGTTTTTGGACTACTTCAGTATTAAATCTCACATGCAGCACTCCCAATTTTATACTCAAAAGTTTCCTGTGGACTTCCATAATGAGATGATGAAGAATAGGATACTGGAAAAAGAAAAATCAGTACCATAATTTAAATAACCCTAAGTAATAGAAAACTAATTTACAGATATTTGTAGTGAAAATTATATAACCTACTTATAGTATAGCAATTTTTAAAAGCATAATTTTGGTCCTTTGTAGTACATTCAGTAATTTAACATTAAAAAAAGATTGTTAATTGTTCTTGATTGATTTCCTGCAAATGTATTCATCTGTTCTTGACTGTTTACACATTGGAGAAGTCTTCATGATGATTCTTTACATCTTATTAATTCTGATTCCCAATGTGAGCTGATTATGCCTGTAAAAGCAATTTTATTGCTTATGATTTGTAAACATCAGGAGCTGAGGAGCAATACAGAAAGGATATAATTTGTGTATTCTAAATCCATAGACTTTTATTTCAGTGCAGGAGTTAATCAGCAATGCACATCAGATTTTTTCCCTGCTCCATCTGCTTGGACTCTGACAGGCATCGATGTGTACTTAGCATTAACACTGCAAACAGTTCTCATTCACAACAGTTTAAAAGATGAAGATGCTTAAGTTCAAATAAAAACACTCTACACTGACATTCCTAAGAAAACAATGTACTGGCTTACCTGGTTAGCCCAGGTTTTGTAGCACTTGATTTCTGATTCCTACGTGCTTAACCAAATGAGGACCCATGCAGAGGCTGAGCTGCTGTTGGTACTCTGTTCCCCTTGAACCCAGTGAGCATCCAGGTGAGTGGATGATCTAGCTGCCCAATTCTATTTCAGCTGTAGGCCTAATGTGCAGTCAAGCCTAGGGATTCAACTAGTTGCCCTTAAGCTTAATTTTGAACATATGTGCCATGTTGTGGAAGATAAAATGTGTGAAATACAGTTGGTTTGACTGCTTGCCACTCCAAGCAATATATTTGACTTTCCTCTTGCATTTTGGAATCTTATTCTGGAGCTTGTAGTTTTTAAAAACAAGTTAACTTCATGTCTCTGCAAAGCTCAGTTAGATATGACATTTGGAATAAAGAACAGTACATTAAAACAATAACAATTCATCATATTATGTCTCATTCTGGCAAGCTTAATTGTAAGAATATTTGCAATCCCTGTTCCTGTTTCCCTGTGCTTTCCCCAGGATGGTGCCAGCCCAGAGCTGGGAGTTGCTAGTACAGTATGCCAGTGACAAAAAGGAGTCTAATCTTTCTGATTTGTGGAGCAGGGGGTGGCAGACAAAGAGCACGCTCTTAATCTTAGCCCAGAAAAGGATGAATGTGAGAAAGTACCTCTCTCTGTCTAGGCTTCAGCACGTACATAGAATTGCTTTCTTTTGGTATTTTGAGTTCTCTGGCTACTTCTGAGATTAAACCTAGCCAGAAAAGAGCAGTAATAAAACAGTTTTAAGTTTCCATGTAATGCAGCTGCAACACTTATTCTGTGTCTTTGCACTCATCAGTTGGTTTTGAACGTCCTGTTGTAGTAATCCAGAGGGCAGATGGGGCCTCACACTGACTACCTCTCATGCAATAAAACCCAGGCTCATTCAGTAGTTAATATTGATTACAGCTGAGCATCCTTTGGCCACATCATTCAGGGAGGTGGTAGTGGGGGGAAGAGTAAACAAGAAACAATAACAAAGACTTTATTCCAGTCATGTTTGTGGTATACACGATACCCATAATACCAACTCCAACTGAAGGAGGTCCTACAGCTTCTGGTAGGAAATAAAAAGTGAATTTGGCTACGCTATAGTTTTTGTTGTGCTCTAAAATGTAACAAAAGAAGTCATCTGTTTCCTTCAGGCTAAGTCAGACTTCCCAGGATATTGTGTCCAAAACATACACACAATTCTAATTTTTGAGGAAACATGACGCTCTTTTTACCTGTTGCAATGTAATTGGATAATGCATGTACAAATGACTTGTGTAGCCTGCCAATGAATGTTGCTAATGCCTTACCAAAAAAAAAAAAGATAAAGCATATTTTTTGTATTTTTTTTTCCTCAGAGGCAAATCCAAACAATGCTAGATTTGGGAAACTGTTTACTGAAAAGCATTTTCTAATAGATCTCTGAAGAAGTGCAATTGTATAATTACTATTGTTCAGTGCATACAGTACATTGTCTCCATCACTCTGTACACTGCTGCTATTAGTGCTTGTTCTAATAAATCTCAATGTACACTGTTTAAACTGCTGTCATCTGTGTTCTGATTTATTAATATAAGAAACACTCGAGGCAATGGTTCTTGAATAAAGTATTTGTAACTAGTTAGATCAATTGATTATTAATCATAAAATTCAAAATCAATCTGTAAAATATATATTAAGAAGAGGTGGTTGATAGTGGTAGCAAAAGCACTGAAATGATGCCTTTTCCTTTCTAGCCTTTTTTTCACTGCAGGAATATTTTTATAAAATTTTTTCCATGTGATTCTCTGTGCAGTTTCTTTACATCTGTCAGGAACCACCAAATGCAGTCTCTAAGAACGTAATTTTCTTTTTGACATTTCCTAGTTATATCTTCATATTGCAGCTGATAAGAGCCTTTTTCTTCTTTTTTTTTCACTTCAGTTTTTTCTTTGTGGTTAAAGGGAGCTTGCAGTATGCTTCTCAAGTTTTGAGAGAGGGTGTAGAAAAAATTGTTCTGATGTTCTCTAATAGATTTGAAAAAAGTGGAAATGAAAGAAAAAAAAATTACTTGACACCCACCCTGTCTGGCCTCTTGGAAAAATAACAGTATGTGGGATTTTGAGGTTTTTCCATTATGTGTTCTTGTCAGCTGTTCAGCCCTCAAAATGAAAGCATAATGAAAAATAAGAATTTGGTTGGGAGGAGAAATTAAGGTTTTTGTTATTTCTTGGCATTGTAGAAAGAACAAGTGTTCAAACAGTCTGGAATGCTGCCTGAATGGAAGCAATTGCAAAGGAAGGGAAAAGGCTTTTTTCATGAATGGCAGCGCTTTCTGTCTCGTGTCAAAGTACACATCTTGTCCAAAGCCGTGCTCTGTGGGAAGGGCCTGCTAGGAGCTTTTTCCCTGTTAAACCATTCCACAAGGGAAACTCAGCTCTGCTTTCACCTTTGTCCAGTAGAGATCTGTCCTTCAGCTCTGAATGCTTTGGATGGCTGTGACTCAGCAGAATTACTGTGCATGAGTGAAGTGTGAAAGGTCTTATGTCATTACTTAAATGGTAAAAAAATCAACACAGCAAACCTTTGGGAATAGAGCACCAGAGGCCTGAGAGGCAGCACCAGCAACCTGACACCTAATTTAGCATCAAAACTATTACTTCAGGTATGAAAGCAAATTACATGTTTAGATTTAATCAAAGCAGGAGACAGGTGATGCTTCTTCATAGCCACAAACATGTAGGCGCTGTGGTGTGGTGAAGTGAGACAGTGTGGGAAGCTATTGACAGGATTTCATCCTGACTCAGCTAAAGGAGTTGCCCACAGAAAGCTGTTCCAAGTTCCACTGCTGGTACAAAAATCTGTTCTGATATGATGATACATTGCATTTTTGCACAGCAACATATCAATCTGCGTGGTTCTTCAAGTGCTCATGATCTTACTAAATATTTAAGTTGGTCTGAATGTTAAAAGCACTGCACTTCAATATGGAAAATTATTTTTCAGGTAAGTAATTATTACTAAGTCAGGTTAAAAGAAACTAAACTAAGATATCATTCAAACCCAGAGTACCAGGTGCTAGCTGAGAAGGGACTCTATTTTAATTGAGTAATGAGTCTAATTTTACTCAAGGGCAGCAAATAAAATGTCTTCTATTTGGACTGTCATTTTTTTTTTCTGAGAGCTATGTCTAAGATTTAACTTAGAGTAGATAAAGAGACAGGTTAGGTTGTATATTCCATATCTAAATCCCGAGTGCATATTAATAGTAGTATATTAAAAAAATTAAGAAAAAAAAGTTATGCATAAATTCATGTTACAGACATGAATCTGTTGTGAAGATGCTTTGTGCCTGTGATGAGACTACATTAGATTATATTTGTATTTACAAGTATAAGTTCCAAAGCAAAACCAAATATTTAGTTGCTTTTCTCACTGACGAGAGTCTGGCTACATTTCCTTTGGTAAAGAAAAGAAACTAATTACTAGCTCAAATTTCACAACCACCCTAGGCTTCTTGAGCAGGTTTTTTGACAAGTCAGTGGAGGAAAAAATTATAATTAAACATTCTCAAAAGGTTACTTGTTGGACTGTAGGTGGACTGTAAATTCTGGTAAGTATGTTTGGTTATTTCTTTCAACTGATAAAATTTAAGGTGTTAATTGTCTTTTAAGTTCTTCTTTAAGTAAGTTATTTCTGGGGGCCTTGCATTACTTCTAGCAGTCAAAGAAATTCAAGAGCAGAAAAGCACATCCATTCTTCAGTTCTAGTTCAAGAGCTGCCTTCACTTAAATCAGCTGACCTAGAATAACAGTATCAGGCTACTTTTCTTGTTTGGTGACAAGAATTTTTTATGTCACCTGTCTGTTAAAATGTTTAGTATCTGGAAACTGCTCTAATTTATTAATCTATGCCTACAGGCGTGTGGAAAAAATGAATTAGGAAACTAGATGAAGATATATTCTTGTCTTGAAAGCATGAAAAGGAACCGGCTGAATAAACATAGAGGTGATTATGAAAGAGGATGCTGAATTCTCGCATGCCCTACAAACACTGATTTAATTTTGTCTGTTTATAAATACTCTGTATCCAAAGATCTGAGAGTGCTTTGTAATAGTAATAATCAGCTCTTGCAGTATCCTTCCCTGAGAAGTGACACATTAGCACAGCCACATGCAGTAGGTTTCATAGAGGTTAATTGCCCAGTATCACAGAACAGCTGGTGTCAATGCCAAAAATAAAAGCAGTCCTGCTGCTCAGTTTAAAACATAAGGAGAAGCAGCAAGGAACAAGATGTCTATGACTGAGGGAAATTTTATATAGATGTAACTGTACCAGCACCCATCAGACAGCTTAAAATGGACAATGTGAGTTATAACATAGCAGACAAATCCTTTGTTTTGTAACTTTTCTTCAGATATAGTGGCACAGCAGCATCTACAGTTCTACATCCTCATACAGGTGAATGGGCAAGCCCACAAAGCTGTCCTCTCACACAGGCACACCCACTGACAGATGCTGCTTAAAAAAGATTTAGCCATTTGGGCAGCATCCTTCAAAGGAAAGGAAGTATTAAACAGTTAACTTTAGATCACACTGGCTTGGTTTTTTTTCCAGATTTTTCTTCACAAGCTAATAATGCTACATGATGAAAGTAGCTTTGTTGCATACAGTAATGTTTACGTAACAATTGAAAGCTGGAAGATGAAGAGAGAAAAGAAATCTTAAGTGTTAACTGACTGGATAAACTGAGCTGGTATTGAAAAGATGAAACCCAAAGTTTGCACCATATTATGCTGGTAATTTGTTTAATATCTTCTTAATGAGCAAAAAGATGCTGTCAGTTGCCAGGCTGAGAGCTGAAAGATGTGCCTTCTTCTCACAGGTGGTAAGTGTAACTACAAGCATACTTCCTCAGCATATCTGTCCCTGGAGGACTACTTTGCATTCCTGTTTAGTAAAGGCTTCACAGTTAACACATCCATCTCTCCATTGAAAATATTGCCATTCATACTGGGGCAGTTACAAAGAAGAAAAAGCTGGGATATTTCATGCACTCTAAAGATGGACACATGAAACATAGATTAAGTAATCTGTATGTCCGTGAACAAAGGTCTGGAACCTGAAAGGTAAGTCTGTGGAAGAGCATATAAAACAATCACCAGAATTTGTACTCCAGGAGCTCTGAAGTTATGTAAGCCATGGTATTAAACTGGCTGGTTTTGCTCATACCTGAGAATTTCTAGACAATGCCACCTCAAAAAAAAAAAAAAAAACAAAAAAACAACCAAAAAAGAAATCAAGTGCTGTTAAACCCACTCAAGTTGTTGGAAAAACCCAAAAAGTGTGTATGTAATTAGAACCATATTTTCCCCCATAAAATGTTATGTTTGTTACCTCCTGAAATATAACAGTGTCTGTATTGCTCAGATCCTGTGTTTCTAGGGAAATACTCATGCCATATGCTGGAAAGTTATGGAATTTTGTGAGTAATTTTTTCAGTAACATTTTCTTTTGCTGTTTTTTATATGTTAAATTCTTGCACTTGTTCTTCTGCAGAGATTAGCAGGTAAATGTACTGCAGTTCAAATGTATTTGAAGTGTACATGATACACTCCTGTTCAGTTGCCAGGAGATCTGGCAACTGATGGCACTAAGAAGATATTAAACAAATTACCAGCATAATTTGGTGTAGATTGTGGGTTTAATCCTTTCAAGTGAAACATCAACTAAGTTTATCCAGTCAGTTAACACTTAAGATTTCTTTTCTCCCTTCAATTGACTGCTTAATCATGCTAATCTTATGATATGGTTGACTGTGACAAGAAATAAATTAAAGTCAGATCAGTTAAAGTGGATTACAAATGGTTTAAGATGTCTGGATTGAAAATAATGAAATAATTCCACATTTGCAGTTCCTTGGACAAATGTCTAGTTTGCACTTCCTTGGATCACATTATAAATCCCTCTTTAGACACTATAATTACAGGTGACAGACATTCCTGCAAGGGATAATGTAGGATAACTATCTAATATTAAACCAAAAATCATTATGGAATTATCTTTTAACAAAACCTTCTGCATCTTCCAACACCATGCAGAGAGCAGGATTGTCCTCTAGGTTTTACTCTTAAAAAATCTCCATGTTTTTATAAATATGATGTAAGGAAAGAAATACAGTATTTAGGCATAAAATATTCTCCACTCCATATAGCTAATACTTGCTATGTTACTACTTCATGGCCAACACCCCCTCTGAAAAAACACAGCTGATCTTGTGTAGGAAATAACCTCTCTTGCTCTTCCCTTCAGGGGAAGGTAATCAGGCTAGGAAAGTCCCCTTGCTCTTCTGTGGAGGGCTGTGCAGAGGGGAGCCTTGTCAGTGCCCTTGTGTGGCTCTGTGCTGGGGGGAATGGAACATTTCAGCCCAGATCCTCCCTAGGGAGCAAATGTGAGCAAGGATTTTCATCTGCACAATTTGGCGAGACAAGGCAAGATTTTTCTATTCCAGTGGTGACTCAGGCCTAACTTGTGCACTTGGAAATTAAATGTTTTTAGTTAATTGGTTGCCCAAAATGAGAGCACACCAGAGCTGCAGAAATGCTGGAAGTTCATAAAGTACACTAGTGTGCCAAGTACAAAAGTGTCTAGTGCTGGAGGAGCAGGGAAATACCTTATTTTTCTTCACTTGGATGTGCAAAATTAGTGAACATTTTCAGATCATGGCAATGCTCCTGTACTTGGACTCCTGTTCTCTGATCTGTGGCATGAGGACAGCACAAACATCTGCTGAAGCATTTATGATGGATTATAGGGTGTTAGAGTAACAGGAACAGCAGGTAAACATATCAAATGAAACTATTCATTATCAAAATTAGAGCTAGATCACACTGAGTATGATCTATGACCACATACTGAGTAAGAAAAATACAAATGCATGTTGAATAAACAGTGCCAGCTGGTCTTAACAATTTGTAGAGAAATAGTATCCTGTAAAACATATATATATATATACACATATATATATATATATGTGTATATATATATATGTGTATATATATATATGTGTATATATATATATATATATATATACAGGATTAATCTAAACCAAGGATCAACAGGCATTTTTCATTTTAGAGTTCCCTTAGATATTTCTTCCCTTTGAAAGCTTTTCAGTTCTGTTAATGTGTTTTGATTGAGTAAATATGTACAGGGTTTTTCAGATAGTGTAGTATGAATTACAGCCAGAATTAATTGCAGCCTTTCCCATGCTTTCAATTCAAAGTCTATATATAACCTGACTTGATTTTTCAGCACCCTCTAGAGTAAGTAGAACGATCCAGCAGCCTTTCCTTTCATCTTAGATAGCTGAAGTAATGCCCTCCTCTTTTTGCCATTTTGTTGGATTTTCTGATACTCTGAACCTTTAAAAATATTATGGAAGTATTGAAACATGATGAATTGTGTGTTCATATTATAAAAACAGTCCTTAAGATACTTTCACATAAAAACCTTACTTCAGAAAAAAAGCCCAGTGAAACAATTGTTACCTGGCAACCAGGGACAATATTCCTACTGGAGTGTAACTTTACAAGCCTGATGCTTTACATAGTGTAACTGCAAAGGGAAGAAGACCTGCAAGGTTTAACCAGTTCTGTGTTCATCAATCTCACTAGAAAATCAAGTAATTGTTTTCATGGAGGTGGGTCAGCTCCTTCTGCCTCTCTCAGAGATCCTCCACAGTGCTCTCTACTGTCTGTCTTTCTTCTCTACAATTTTCTGTCTTTTTACACTGGGGCTTTATATCTTGGATTCTTGAGTTGCTCCTCATTCCTCTATCAATACTGTCACTTCTTTCTGCAATTTTATTATTTTACATAATTCTCACAATTGAATGAGGTTTTCAGTAGTCTGAGCTAAACACATGCAGCTCAAGCCTTGCCCTGGGGTCACAGACAGCTAAGTCCATAGGAGATTAATAACAAATTATTGTTATACTGGTGTTTCCCCCTGCCCCCAGCCTGCTCTGATCTTACACTTCAGGCCAGCACAGCACTCAGCCCCAGCTGAGCTCTCCCAGGCAGGTTATGCCAGTGCTGTGAAAGGCAACACCATCTCACAGAGCTGCCAGTGCTCAGCCAGCTGTAATTCCAGTGCCCTCCCAGAGCACGCCTGGGCTGCTTTGTTGGTGTTGCTAAAACACCAGAATTCAGCTGCAGCCAGGACCCAACAAACAGCAGTACACCAGTAACTCCTAGTGGGAAGTTGAGGGTTATGGAAGTTAGTTTTCTGTTTCTATGACAGTAAATTTGGTCTTTTAAAGAGTGGCAATGAACTGCCAAGAAAAGGGCACCATTTCCCTCTCAGTTTACACTGTTAATTCATTATTCATCATGCAGAATTAGAGAGCTTAACTGAAGGTCTCTGAGAGAAGTCTCAAGCAGTACACCATAGTTGTTCAGTAGCTAAGATGCTGTTGATTCTTTAAAAGTGAGATATGACTCAGTCTAAAAACAAGCAGTTTGACAGATTTTTTTTTTCCCAAAGCATGGTAATTTGCTTGCAAGAACAATTTAAGAAGAATTGAACATGGGCTCGATGTCTGGAAGCTACACTTGATACAGAGTTTTCTATTTTTATCATTACTAATGTCATAATATGTTTGCTGCTGCAACCAAAAACTTCGTTAAACAGGTTGGTGATGGAGGAAGATTAGTTCCCGTGCCCAGCCTCAGTGAAGCTGACAGATACCAACCTCTGAGCCTTGTGATTAAAAAAAGAAAATGTTTGCTTTCAAAAAAATCTAAATTTGCTTCAACACCTTTCACATTAAAAGACATTCTTCAAGGGGAGAAAGAAATTTCTGCAGGTAAGATTTTTATCTTTTTTCAAAGTGGAAAAATGCATGTTTTCTAGTAGACATAGTGAACATAGTCTAAACTGTGCAGGTAGGATGAAGTTTCCTTAGTAAATGGGTAATAACATTTTTCTAGCTTAGTCATGTAATAAATATTTAAGAAAAAAAATATAAATCAAAATGGTAAGAGGAAAGGGGAAAAAAGGACTTTATAGGAAAAGAGTAAAAAAAAGAAAGTAATTTGTATTAAAAAGCCTTGATATTTTCTGAACTAGTATTAAACAAATTCAGTTAAGCCTTTTTTTTTTTTCCACAAACCTCCAATTCCTGACAGATGTACTGATGTATGTTGATTAATTGCTACATAAAATTTGTTTAGAAATGTACCCCTTTGTCTGTATACTCACTTTGAAGTGTGTAAGAATCAGTTCCACAGCTCTTCCATGCTGGCAGTCCCTGGTGCTGAACTGAGCTCTCTACAGGCAGAAGCATTTGAAAACAGCTATTACATCTGACTGGTGTAATTGGATTTTCATAAGACTTTTTCCATGTTTGCAATCTTTGTGGTGTACTTAAAGAGTTTAACTGTTTTTTAAATTCCTTTTTCTATGCCATAGTGTAAATTTTGAGGAGATTTTAATAGAATTATGAATTGCAAAATTGAACTATATGACCTGTATCTTCCTGTACATTCCTTTGAAAAGTGTGTAATTCATGTCTACAGGTTCTCTCAAAACAGTTTCATTGCTTTATTTTTTTTTAAATGTCAATTTTGGCAAAATTATTGATGATATTACTTGCACAACAAATGCATCAGTTAAAAATTCTACTAAGACAAACTAATATAAGCACAGGAAATACCACTTGATCCCACAAGAGGGGATTTCAGGACACAAGCATGATAAGAAAAATTTTAATCCCATGTCTTACATTCAGGAGAAGTCAGCTGGTTTATCCTGAATGAAAAAAAAAATCAAAAATCTCGTTAAAAAGTCCGGGAAAAAGGTTGCAAAATCTCATTAAAAATTCTCACAAAACCTTACTAGTCTTTTCTGTAAAGGTTAAATGTCAGGTGCAGAAAGTATTAAGAAAGTCCTTTAACATAAGCAAGGAGATTTGTAGTTGAATTTTTTTTTATGTGACAAAGACAAGCATTTCCAATCCTTTAAGAATAATGAAAAAATATATTAATATTAAATATATTAAAATATATTTAAAAGAATATATTAATATTCTTTTTGGTTAAAAATAAACACAAACAAGATTCATAGTAGGTGACTTCACAATGTCAGCTTATCCTAATATCTTCAAAGGATTAAAAACAAGAAAAAAGGAGTAAAACACAGATTCTTAGATGTATTTGGAAATCTAATCCCTGTGTTCATTTTAATTTGGTAACCAATGTGTTATAGTATTTTTTCTGTTAGTGTAAAGGAAATGTATTTGATATTATAAAGAAATTTTTGAAGCGGTGTTTTGGTACCTACCTTTTGGTTGTACAATAATTGAAAGCAAAATGAGTCAGAATTAAGCTGTTGTTTTCCTTCAAAACAAAGTGATGTAGTCCCTGGGCAGAGTTAATGTTACTGGGCAGACCCATGTCTCATTCATGTACTGCAAAAATGAAGAAAAATTGGGGTCTTTGTGTAGCATCTAGACAGAATTCAGAATTCCCTAATACTTTTTATACAGTGGCTTTCATTTTATTCCTAGTTTTAATATTCTGTGTGGCCTCCACTGAGTCATTTTGGGTTTCAGAGCCTTTGTCATTAAAGCCAAAACACACCACATGTCTCGTTTATACATATCAGCATCATAGTTACAGGTGGAAGTACTCGAGGAGAATAATGATGAACACAGAAATTTGAAAATAGCTCTATTCAAAACCAGGACTCCCATGTACTCCTTCCATCAATCATCAGAAGTAACATCAATAAACAAGTGCTCAATGCAGCTCTGAATTTCATATCAAAATGATTAAGCCTGGTAAGATTGGTACCGTTTATTCTGGCTATGTGTAAATACTGTGTTCAGACTTTTCATCATCACACAAGGTTATCTTCTTTTACTCAGGTGTCTCGTCTTACCAGTTGCTCAACTATGAAGACAAATCAGATGTTTCACTTAATGGCAGAAGAGGAAATCAGATAATGAATGATGTTGGTTTTGATGTTGCTGGATCAGATTCCATTGCCTTTAAAGCTTCATTTGGCATAGTGACCAAACACGAAGTCGAAGTACCGACATTACTGAGAGAACTTACTACAAGGTTGTATTCTGTGTTTTGATTTCTGTTTCCATAATTCTATTTCATACAATTAGGTTGCAAGTCTGAAGTTTTTAGGTTTTGATTATTTTTAGTCAATCAGTAGCAGTTGCCATCTGATATTTTCAAGTGTATCAGGTTGGATCACTAGGATTAGACATATGACCTGTATAATACAGGCTGTAAAATTTTTCTGAATTCTTTGAATTACAGTGCATGTCTCAGGAAAACACAAAAAAAGAAAATTCAGAAAGGAAGGGTCCATTAAAACTCCTATCGTGTTATACCATAGTATTGAAAATTTGAAGCCTACTTTGAATGACATTACCTAACTTCAGGTTCCAGAAATAGGATTTCTTTGCCTTTGATGAACTAGAGAGCCATATGTGTTATTGCCATTGTAGGTACTTTGAGGTTTTATGAAGCTATTACACAGCCTTTTCTGCAAAAAGCAAAATAAGTTTATCTACTTAAATTTTCATAACCTTCTGTGACTTTTCTTTAAATCAAGTCTCTTCTATCAACATTCTTGTTGAGTCGTGGAGATTGAAAATGAACTTCTTGTTCCTGTGGTGCTAGCACAGATGTCAAATGTGTAGAAATATGATGTGACTAATTCTAGGGGTAATTATTTTTTTTATATTTCAAAGATTGTCCCTTGGTAACAATGGCATCCCAGTGAATCCCAGCAGTGCATCCCAGTAAATCATTTACTATGCATGATGCAACATTTGGCATTTGCAAATATATATTGTTACCTTGTTGGTATTTACCAAGAAGTGCATGGCATTTTGTATCTGTAACTTCTCCTTCCCTATTTTCCTAGTTTATTTGTAACCTCCAAATGTTATCATTAATAAATGGGGGTGAGGGAAGAGGACCTAGTCTCCTGAAAAAAAGATTCAGTGCCATAGAAATAACTGCCACTCTTTGTAGAAATTCTTCTACAGTCACTTGTTCAGTACTGTTTATAAGTGATATAGTTTTTTTTCAGTTAATGGCACTAAAACCAGAGTCAGATGGACAGGCTTTGAATTTTCCAGGGTGTCCCAGATATCCTCTCTAATATCTGTAGAATACTGGCTTTCCTTGAATTTCTTAATTCTGTTCCCAAACAGTGAAACCCAATATTAAGTTTCCAGAGATCTCCTTGCTCAGTTGTTTTACTGCTATGAAACAGACATTGTGGTGATTTATTTACTGATTTAAAGTTACTTAGCTGCTTTGTAAACTGCTAATTATGTCTGAATTTCCTTCCTGCCTCCCTCTTGATTTTAGAAAAATAAACTTTGATCATTGTCTAGTCCATCAATCAAGAAAAAGTAGGATGGAAATTTTGTGTGTGGTCATGGAAAGTATTCGAACTACAAGGCAGTGCTCATTAACTGTCCATACTGGAATGCGTGGAGAGACAATGAGGGTAAATATGTTTGACAAAGTTCTGTAACTCAAATGATCAAGCATAAAAAGCTCATTATTATAAATTTTATGGTTTGATTTAATTGTGTTTTTATAATGTAAGCTCGTAAAAAATCTAAAGTAAATCAATATTATTGTACTAATGTAAAGTGGCTTAAAAGTTGGTCTTTTGTTAGCAGTACTTATATGACAGAGGGATGGGAAATGCATGAAAAGATGGCTAGACAATGAGCCATTGCCTGGGGTAAAGCCTCAGCAAAAAAGTGGAGTTTACTACTTCTTAGTTTGACTTTCTAATAAATGCATAACCTTTCTTTCATTATTATTTCATTATTACAGTCATCTTCTGTAGCGCATTGGAATTTCAGGTTATTATTTGAAGGGTTGGCATCTTGTTCCCTGTCTAATGCTCTTCCTCCCCCTTCCCCCTTGATGTGTTTCAATAATTAAACTTACAAGTCTTCTAACTTCACTCTTTCTAGTACTAATAAATCATTCACATAATTTTCACTAAGTGATACAAATTACTCTCTCTGTATCAAAATTTATTAAAATGCAAAGTAGTTAATAGAAAATTCTTCATTTGTGAAATTTGATCTGCAATTTCAAAGTTTCCCGCTGGCATTATAATTCTCAATATATGGAGTTAAGATTAGTATTTTGTTTGTTCATTCATTTCAATTTGTAATGGTTTTTTCTTTCTATCCTTCTCTAAATTATAGTTTCACATAATTGAAGATCAGAATTATAAAGGGCGGGACAAAGCCATTGTTTTTCCTGCACATACAACTATTGCTTTTAGTGTATTTGAACTCTACATTCATTTGGATGGTAATTTTGGTAAGTGATGTGAATTACTGTCATTACTGCTATTACTTATAATGATCTAAGTTTTAAAATCTGTTTTATTGCTCTTGATATACAGAAGCCCTAATCCCATACAATGGGATGTTTTAATTTTATGCACATAAGTATTCTGACATTCTGACAGAAATGGTGCTTGCAAAGAAAACAAAGCAGGTGCTAGAAAATAGTCTGCTGTGGGAACATTTCTTAAAAGTTAGACTTGGTATTTTTTAAATTCTGTGGTTGCATGGAACAAAAAGCCCCACTTAGTTATATTTCTAGCTGGTGAGGAACAGGTTTCTGAGACTATCTGATAAGTTTTGCATAAAATAGGCAAGTACAAAGATACAAGTGAAGAAAAAAGTGTACAGAACATCTAAACTAATAACTTTTTTTCTGTTGGGGCTTTAATTTCAGTCTGACATATCATTTGCACATAATTAATTAATTATGGAATTAATTGCAGCAATTGGAAACAAATAAAAAATTTGCATAGCATAGATTTTACCTTAAAGTATTTCTTTCAAGTTATGGATAGAATTCAGTACTGGAAGCGGTAAGTACAGAACTCACAGCCTTGCTTACAATGTTTCATTTCTACTTTCAAGTAAAACTACAGAAATGTTTGTCCTTTAGAACCAGGGCTTCCATTGGTATGCTACTGACTGTCCTGACCCCTTAACATGACCATAATTTGTGTATGAACCAAAACAGGCTCTGAGGATTTTAATTGAAAGCCACCAACAGTTAAAAATTCCCATCAAATCTGTGTTACTTGATTCTGTGAGCTGTTACTGTGTGCAGACTTGTTTTAAAAAGTTATACTAGCCATTAAAAACATTAGCAAAGCTAAATTTAATCACTGTTAACCTTATTGATTAGAAAGCATATTAAATTGTTGTGCAATTATGGCTTTTATATTTAGTCCTTTTAAAAACTTTTCATTTTTGCAGAACTCTGTGTGACTCCAATTGCAAAAGGAGGATTTGAAAGAGAGAAATCTGGATCATCTTCACTGACCAAATTCAGGAGATTAAAGAATAATCTGTTTCATCGAAGTATGACTTTTGATATTTATACACAAATGTCTTATTTAAAAGTGTACCTTTGTTTCTTTAATTTCTGTCCAAGATGAATGTTTAAAGAAAAAACCTTTGATGCAAATTGAACCTCTCAATTTCTATTGAAATTAATTGAAATTCTATTTCTGTGTATTGAAATGATTATAGAGTTATTAAAATTTACATTTGGGAACCTGTCTCTCAGAAATAACAAATCTGTTCATTAAACTCTAAAGATCTTAAAACGTATGGCTGTTGGTAAACTGGTAGTGAGTAATTACACAGCTAGCATAACATTGAGCCTATTTCATGTGTTTGCCATTTACAGCTCATATTATACAAGTTATAATTATAGTAATAGTTGAAGGCAAAAGCTGTAATTTTAAATATCAAACAATATTAACTGTAATAATTGAATGTACTCCTTAGGCACTATGTTCCCATGACAGGATACCATCATAGTCCTCTTTTTCATTCTAATATGAACATAGCATCCAACAAAAATGCAGATCCCTATATGCAGCTTTAGACTAAGATCTTAAACTTTTAACACTCCTTAGTCCAAGTACTTTGGAAATCTGCAGATCTGAGTGTGAAGATAAATACTGAGCAGTAAACATGTCCCAAAAATGCTGTGATTAGGTGTTCCTCCTCCACTGTAGTCCATTCTTGATCAAAGGACTTTTATGGACCAAGCCTTCAGTGCTGCTGCAGTCCACACAAGGGGAATAAATCTTCAGTGGGTATGATACATCTCAGGAGCTGTAGCTGCCTAAATGTTCTTCACTCAATCTAGTAAGTCCCTGAAGAGAGAAGGAAAGGTTCCTACCTGGCACATCTGGATCCTCAGAAATCTGCTAGGAGGTTAACAAGGAGTCCTCTGTTTTCTAAACATATTAAGTAGTAGTGGGATTTTTTTGCAAATAATAGGAAATAAAAGTGAATTTACAATGTTTAGAACATACAACTAGAAATGCAAAAATAGAAACAAGGAAGTACACTGCAGTTTGACTTTGCACCAATTTCTCAGAAGCCTGCTGCATGCCTACCCTTTAGGTATATTTCTAAAAATGTAATTACATAAATCAAATACAAAACATTCTAGCTTTCTTCAGTGTCTTAAGTGAAGAAAAATTTTCATCACACAGGGTTTTTGATGGGAAGCAATCTATATGGCATGCTTAGAACAGTTTTGTGCATCAGTTGTTATTTCTATAATTAAACTGATATTTTTTAAACAACAAATCATAATATTATAACAAAATACTGCTTCTTTTCCTTGTGTGTTCTTTTTCAGATAAAGGAGTAGTGGAAATCGTTGCTAACTCTGATCCTTACTTGGAGGACCTTTTTACAGATTATTATGAAAAAGCTGCAAGCATGACTGATCTCTCTACAAGCTATCTCAGAGACGGTTCTCACATCCGAATTAATTTACTTAATAACAACATCCCCAAAGGCCCCTGTGTCCTCTGTGGAATGGGAAGTTCAAAAAGGGAGACAGTCTATGGATGCCTGGAGTGTTCTTTTAATGGACAGAAGTATGTACGACTGCACGCCGTGCCCTGTTTTGACCTCTGGCATAAGAGAATGAAGTAACTGATCTGGGTAAGTGCCTGTTATCACAGACATGGGCATAACTGTGCCACAAACTTTTCAGAGTTAGTAAATATGTCTCCAATTGTGACATGCAAAACAGTGAAAGTGCAAAACATTTTATTATGCTGTTTTCTTCAAATTCTGTGCTTCGCAGTCAATGACCTCTACTTTAAAATGCACATGAATTTCCTGACATTGCTGTTTTTCCTAGAACCTTCTCATTATCATGATAATGAAAAACATACTTTTAAATAGTATTTTCATATTGTCAGAATATATGCTAGAACTTAAAAGTTGTTTACACAAACTTGTTGTTAAACCCCAAAATGTTGCCTTTCTCTACACTGGCATATGATGGTTAAATGAGAATATTTGTTAATAATTTAGTGTTCTCATGAATGTTTAATTGAAGTATCAGATTAAAAAACATGCTAAAACTTAGCTCAGTCTAATGTTTCAGTTACAAAAGGGAACAACTGGAACTATGGATGGGAGCTTCATATTAGGGTGCTGTTGCCGAATATCAAGTTTGTTTAATTATGAGAAGGTACCAGCCAGTTTACCTGCTGCAGTTGGATTCTATGTCACAGCTGCTCTTGACTTTCTTTTATGTGCTCAGAAAAAAAACTGCTTAGCAGAAAATGTTTTGGAAGCTTATGAAAATAATGGAACTGCTCACTCCAACAAGACTTCAGGGGTGAATGTCTTTAACAGGTGCATCCAAGGAAAACTGAGTCTGTTGAGGACTGGAACACCACAGAGCTGTGTCCAGGGCTAGGATTGGACTGTGGGGCAGGGTGCTGTTAAACCTCTCACCACACTGTTTTACACTGGCAGAGCAAAAAACCTTTTTCTACCTTTTAAAATTACTTCAAGGATAACCTAGGTATGGAAACTTTTTTCACTTGTGCTGCCACTTTCACTGTGTACATCTGATTATTACATGTTGAAATGAGTACAGCCATTGCTTTTCATGTGAGAAGAGTGAAGCATGTTTCACAAGTGGTATGATGTGTTCTGCACAAGCAGAACAGTTAACAGATACAAGTACTGCCTATTAACTATTCCTACTTCTTTGCATTTTTCCAGTGAGGAAAACCAGAATGATGCCAAAGAATTAATTACTTATGCTTATAAACAGCATATTCCATCATCTTCAGCGTCATTCAATTAAATTACGATAGTGTAGATTTTTAACTTGGTGCTGCTAAATAAACTGGCTAACATCATCATTTTACTAAGTCAAAGTTTAAACACTCACTTAAAATACTGCTTTTTCTTCAACACCAAATTCTTCTTGTTAATATTACATCAAAGAGGTTATTTTGTTTTAAAAACATTTTTGTTTTTATCTTAACATTCTATAAACAGAGTTGGCCCATTTTAAGGCCTTTTATAGTTAGTTGCTGCTAATGGCTTTTCCTCAAGAAGCTAGGCCTGGAGCCTGCAGGGGTCTAAGAGTTATATTCCTGGGATTCCCTTTTTACTTTACAGGGGATTGAGATTTTACTTTTTTATTTTAGAGGGGATTTAGAAGTGTTCAGCAATTATATTCCAGCTATGTCAAAGATTACTGTAACTTTTGTGTGCTCAATACAACAGCACACTTTTGTGTGCTGTATTGCTCAGTGCGAGCAATACTGTAGATTGGAACATGTTATAAGCACCACAAATATTAGATCATGGTGTACTTCAATTTTATTTCTTTCTTTTGAAACATCTGACACATTTTATTAGCTGAATGTTAAAAATAAGATTTTTACAGTCACCCTAAGAGATATAAAAAGGTTCCACTATAAAAAAAATACAAAAATTCTGTGACAAAGTATTATTATTTAGAATTCAGTGTGCAGAAGACAGCAAAAGATTTTTTAAAGTACTTAGAGTTCATCATGCTGGTAGACATTGTACTCCTTTGCTGATATGAAGCCATCTCTATCATGGTCATTCTTCTTAAATATATCAGCTAAGATTTCATCATGGGCAGAAGGATGACGTTTTTTGCCATCTCTTGCAAATTCTTCTTTCAAATAGTGGCTTATCTAGAAGAAAAGAAAAACGTCAAATCATTGTGACTTTTATGTCAGTACTCAATCTAGCTATCTTCAAGGACACTGGGGGTATACAAGTAATGTATTGTGATTCCAGTGCAGATACATCCACAGCTTGTCTACAGGAAGTGTGAGATTTACTAATGTATTAAAGCAAATTTCAGCAAACTACAGCACAGTGTAGTTTGTGTAAACACACAGAAACCTTAGGTGATCAGCTGCAGCAGAGAGAGCTCAGGTAAAGATAAAACTGATGCAGCCACACCTATAGTTTTATAAATTATTTGTATCATATTACCTCAAGTTCAGAGAGCTTCTTGTCACCATCTTTGTCTATTTGATTAAATGCCTCAACACTACGAGGTCCTTTATTTACTGCGTAAAGTTCAATCTCAAAGATCAGTGTTGCATTGGGTGGAATCTTGCCCTGTGCTATGAATAAAAGAAAAAAGTGTTTAAGGAATCAGACACTATGGGCAGAGATCACATATATGATAAATTCACAGGTATGGTAAAAGGTACTTTACGTATGCTGTAAAATAATATTATATATAAAACAGGTATGCTGTTTAAAATGTACATCTCAAAAAGCAGCAATGGAATGTAAGTCATCTGACTTGCTAAAAATCCCCACAGAAGCTTCAAACTACTGGAATAATTTGTCTGGCCTCTGAATTAAGAAAACAACTGTTAGAATTCTTTGTTCCTGGATCAAAGCATTTTCTGCCACCTGATGTAAAACCAGCACTGCCTACAAACACAGGTCCACGTATCATGCCTCTGGCAAAAAAAGGGACCTGAAAAGAGACAGCAACAAACCAATGCAGTCTAAAATAGTGCCAAAAGAGCATAAAAAATCATGCAGTGTAAAATTAAAATGCAAACATGCAAGCTGCCAAAGCCAGTAAGCATGACACTGTAACCTCAGAATTTTGAGCTTGTGTTCATTCTTCATAAACTGAAGAAAAGCTAAAGAATCTACACTGTTTGTAAACAGAAGATAAACAAAACTCTTACACTACTCATCTAAAGTAGCCATAGAAAAAATAACAGAGTTCAAAAGGTTTTAACTTTCCATGCTTTAGAAAAGTAGCTTTAAATACATCTGAATATAAATCAAGATTTAAATATACCTTATAAAAGAAAGATTACAATACTAGAATTCAGTGCCAGCAGTTTACAAATATACATACCAACAAAGGAAAGACATGTAAAGATTTAGAAAGCCACATGCATCTTTTTTAATTCAAGATTAGGCAGGTATCTTCCCCAGCATGCAGGAATACGCTGAGACAGAGGACAGGGGTGCTCTAGGAAAATACTACTTCTTCCTTCAAGTGCTACCTGGAACAAACAGTTAACACTAATATTAAAGAACAGTTTTTATTTGTAACAGTGTTTTTCCTTTTTGTATGAAATTGTATTAAAGACAAAACTGATGCATTGAATTCTGACATATCAGTACCAAAATATTATTATAGAGCAGGAGCTGCCTTTTCACAGGAACTCCTACACCCAGGTCAGAGCTGAACTTATCTACATTTGAGTGCTCAAACACTGCATAAAACTTGTACTGGAACTTTTTTAAAGTAATCTGCACACTGAATTATCTTATATTCAAATCAGATTTCATGCACTGCGCTGTTGCAATTACTGTGTAATGTGATAATGAGAGCCATTAACTATTCAGAATATAAGCAGTATTTTAAGCAAATTATTTCTATTTAGATTAATTGTACTGCATTATGTTCCATTTTACTCAGAAGATGTAGATTTTCATTAGAAGGCTAAACAGGTAGCAGTCAAATAATAAAACGAAATGTGACTGGAATTTAATATTTTAACACAATAATGCTAATCTTGCTCATAGAGATCTTCCTTTTGCTTCACACTATGGCAACACTTGGGAAAACACATTGGGTGGCATGTACTGAATTCTAATGGGAACTGCAAGGCCTGGGTGTGGGTCTGTGTCAGGACTACTTAAACTGCACAGCAATGAGCAGGGGCTGCACAGCTGCACTGCCTCCAAATGGGAGCACCAGTTCTCACAGACATTTACAATACTACGTATTGTGTGTTTCAAAGGGTAAAAAACACAGGAAAGACAAAGTTTAGAGTTAGAACTTTTACCATATCCTTGCTGTCCGTATGCTAATGATGGAGGAATTGTCACTTTCCGTTTTTCTCCAGGACACATGTTCATCATAGCAATATCTAAGCCTTTTATGACTTGTCCAACACCCAGAACAAACCATTTTGGATGACCTTCATTTTGTGTCCGACTATTAAAAAAAAATTGTGTATGAGTAATATTAACATAATATTTTTATCATAAATATAACTTTTAGTTGCAGCTAGTAAGAACATAGATTATTAAGACACAAGAATATTAAGAGTGCAAGAATACAAAGTATAAACACTTTTTCTGCTACATTTATAATTTAAGGTCAGATTTTGATATATGTAAGGGGAAACTTCCTTTTTTAAAAAAAAAACAAAACCTCGTTTTTGAACTTCTTATAAAAACATCCGATCTTCCTGATCATGCAGGCTGCATGCCAGAAACAAGGTGCCACTGCAGGAAGTCTACAAGTGGGGAGCACTGGAAAGTGAAAATGTTCTCAGCAGTTCACAACACTGTAGGACGGGATGGGACTGAGAGTGCAGGTGTGTGCTGGTGGAACCTGGCAATGCTGACTGCAGTACTGTGTGCTCACCAACCACTCTGGCCAGCTCAGACAGCCAGTGCTTGAGGCAGCTTCTGGTCACATGAAGCCTCCCCAGTATGGGCACTACACCGAACAGCAACTGAGCAAAACATCCAGAGAACAATGCTCTATGTACCAGTCAGCCACCTCAACAGGCAAAGAAATGCAACTTAAATGGTACTGTTAAATGCAGAATTATCCTATATACTGAGTTTTTTTCTTAAATTATAGAAGTGGGGGAATGGATCAAGATTTTGTAATGAGCTAAGCTATTGCCTGAGGATAGATGGAAGAGGCAACATCAAAAAAGCAAAAGACGAAATGGTAACTTTGTGGTAAAATGGGCGGCACAACAAATCAAGAAGGGAAACAGCAACAGGCACGAGGCAAAAAGGCTGCAAACCACCAGTATAATAATGTGGTTGCACTGCACAGCGCCAACTATGTGGAAGTGGATGCTATATAAAAGTTTCTGCCTAAAATTGTCAGTGTGCATTCCTACCAGGAGCTCCTCCTCCCAACCCGAGTTTTTCTGCACAGGTTACAGCACAGAACAGGGCAATTATCAACAGAACGGGTTATTTTTTCCACTCTGACAAAGGGGGGCTCCATGTGAGGCGTGGGCTACAGGCTCTCGAAGTTTCTCCCTAGGGACCCTAGGACTCCTAGGAACTCCCTAATTTGACTTTAGGGAAACTCTGCATCCTTCAACACTCGGCTGAGGAAAAGTAAAGTACTATTGCTGGTGTGGTCAGTACGGGCCCCGAGTTGTGCCCACCCCGAACATGTCCCGCTTGTTCGGGGGAGCGGATCGGCTGTGCCAAGCACCCACCGGGCAGGGCCCACCGCCCGTCCTCCGGCCCGGTGCCACGGCGCTCACCTGCAGTAAAACTTGGATCCGTCGCTGGCCAGGAATCCGTCATAGTGCGCGTTCAGCAGGTCGCCCTTCTTGCTCTTCGGGCTGCAGGTCTCGGGGAGGTGCAGCACCTCTATCTTAACCTCCTCCGCTGCCGCTGTGCCGCCCTCGGCCCGCGCCGGGGCCGCGAGGAGCGCCAGCGGCAGCAGGAGCAGGGTCAGCTCTCGGCCCATATCGCTCCGAGGCGGCCGCCGGCGTGGCACTGTCCCCGCCGCGCCGAGGGGCGGGGGCCGAGCCAGCGCCGCCGCTCCGTCTCAGCCGCCCCGGACGTGGGGAGGAGCCCGGCTCCAGCAGCGGCCGCGGGGCGGGCGATTCTTCGGGCCGCCCTCTCCGCTCAGGAAGTGGAAGGGACGTCGGAAGCGGCCGCGGGGCGGCGGGGCCGGGAGCGCGGCCGGGCGCGCATGGGGGATGCAGAGCGCCCCGCGGGGCAGGCGGCGCCGCCGGAGCCGCCGCGGCCGCCGCGCCTGAGCTGAGCGGCTCCGCCTCCGCGCGGGGGAGGCAGCGGTGGGGCCGGGAGGGGAGCGCCATCCCCGCGGCGGCCGCGGCCGCCCGTTCCCCGCGGCGGAGCAGGAGGATGCGGCCCGGCGCCGGGCTCTGAGCGATGGAGGGGGTCCTGTACAAGTGGACCAACTATCTAGCGGGTAGGCGCGGGGGCCGGGCCCGGGGGCGGCGGTTGGGGCTCGGCTCGGCTCCGGCCGTGATGCGCCGCTGCTGTTGCTGCTGCTGCTGAGCCTCGGGGGGTCCCGGCGTACTGCGGCCGGCCGGAGCTGTCGGTAGCGCGTTGCCTGAGACATTGGTGCTCGGATACAAGCCCCGGAGAGCAGCCGAGCGTCGCCACGGAGGCGGCCCTGGGGCGGCGGTGGCCTGGAGCCGGCCCCGGGGCCGGGCAGGAGGGGGCAGCGCCAGCGCTCCTCGCTCTCGCCCGGTGCGGGCGGCGGCCGGGCCGGGCCGGGTGAACGCAGTGCCCCGGCAGCCGCACGGAGCGGTGCCGGCCCTGGCCTTCTGCCGAGAACCTCTCGCCACCTGGATTGCGCCTTGCCGAGTTAGTCAGAGACTCTCAGCGGGACAGCGAGCTCCTGTATCCCAGCCTGGAAAGCGCATGATGAACATCAGTTTCGTTAAATGTGTTTTTGGAGGCGCTGCAGACAAAAAGTGTACCGAATATCAGCATTTGCCTTGTTCTCTTTGACTGATCCTCTGCTGTAATAGAGACACCATCTCCCTCTGGGGCAGGCAGTGGGCAGGCACTGGTGTCAAGGTGAAACATTTCTCCTCCGCCACTGTGATAGGACTAATTGTCTCTCCCAAGCAGATCAGCATTGGATCATGCTTTATCGTGCCTCTTATTACACTGCTTTGGCAGTATCTTTGCCCTCTGGTTCTTCAGCACTTCATATGGGGAATTCTGTTTCAGCATATGCAGCTTGTGAGTGTGAAGTGGTGGGAAACTTGGTTCTGAGGGATTATAAAAAATGTGGGCCACGTTGTGAGGATTGTATGGATGTGCTGTGAAATGAAGTGTACAGAGTGTAATCTTGCATTTTTCAGAGCAATTATGTGTCCACAGATATGGGTCTTTTCGTACAAGGGAGCAGTTGTACTGTAACTAAATAGATATTTGATGTCTTTGTCTCTTCTTCACAGTAACTATAGAGAAAGCACATAGTGGAAAAGTTGTGGTTATGAGAGAAAGAATGAGTGCAAAGTTGTTTTCAAAACAATGAAAGTTATCACTTTCACTTACATTACTGAAAACGTTTCTGTAGCAAAAGATAAATGGATAAGGGCAATGAACTCTTGTGGTGTTTGCTCCTCTTTTAAGTCTGTTATTTAATAAGCAAAAACTCAACAGTAGCTGTGAATGCTATACATGCCATGGACTGTTAGCATGCAGCTAACTTCTGCTGGAAGCTCTAAACCAGTCAACTTCAGAACCCTTCCTTAGGCTTACATATAACAGTAGTCTGTTAATTGAGTGGCTTTGGTCTCCAGACTGCTCAGATTGGTTACTTCCTGGTGTGTTACAAAAATAATTTAATGTTTGCCTCTTTTATCAGCCAAATAGATTAATTTTATTTACAGTTTAGGAATTAGACTAAACTTTCACATTTTTGGTCTCCCTAGGTTGGCAGCCTCGGTGGTTTGTTTTAGACAATGGGATATTGTCATACTATGATTCCCAGGATGATGTTTGCAAAGGCAGCAAAGGAAGTATAAAGATGGCTGTGTGTGAAATAAAAGGTAAGAATTAATAGATTTCTGCTTGAGAAAATTTTAGCTGCTATGGAAATAGAAAAGACCACCAACCATACATTTTTGCATCACATGTTTTTCCTCCTCTGTTTTTGTTTACCTATAGTCCAGTGTGTCAGCTTCATAGTTCATAGATAATAATGAATTATCACAGATATTAATAGTTAATGTTATCAATATTAATAATATTCATTAGCACAGATAATAATGAATTATTAATATATGATAATAGAGTTCTGTTGAGATTTAGTACACACCATTTGTTACTTTTTGTTTTTAATAGTTATGTGCACATGGTTCATGCTTAAAGTTATGTCAGCTAGGTGCTTAGTTCTACTGCTTTTTCCTCTTATGACCAGGGATAGAGACTGAATCATGAAAGCCAGTTTTCCAGAAGAGTAGCAGCAGTGATCCAAAAGTGGCATTCTTATAAACCAGAAGTGTTTAGTCTTTCAGTTTCCTGAGTAATTTTTACTTTTGTCACTGTTAGCAGCTGCACATATGCACAGGTGATGGGTGTATTTCAGTCAGTAAGTGAATGGTTTGTTCTGAAGTAAGAGTTTAGTCTTTAGAGTATTCCTAACTGTAGGTCAGCCTCCTTGGCTAATAGCAAGGAGTTTTCTAGCTTCCTATTGCTGTTGACTATGAATTTTTTCCAGATCCTCACAGGTAACTCAGCTTGTGATGTGGGTACTTTCATATTAAAAAGTGGAACTTATTTTACATGGACCACCAAGTGGCCCAATCAATTTTTCATGTGGTAGCTCCTTTTTGTTAGTGTTTCTTTAGTTTAGAGGATCACTTTTAAAAATTTTTTTCTTTTTGCCATTCCACTTGATTTTGCTTGTTATTTTGTTCTTTCGGTGAAGAAAAGGGGGAGAAAGGCTGAGCAGCTTTTCCTTACTTAACAGTGGTGCTTTGTGATTTACTGTATTACTGTGGGATTATCATAAGCATTTTAAAACACTTTGAGCAGTATTTAATAAATGATTGGTACTCAGTTGAGGTTATTATTTCAATTTTTTTTTTTTCTCTTCTAACACAAGTTCATGCTACAGACAACACAAGAATGGAGCTAATCATCCCGGGGGAGCAGCATTTCTATATGAAAGCAGTTAATGCAGCTGAAAGGCAAAGATGGCTGGTGGCACTGGGGAGTGCAAAAGCCTGTTTAGCAGATACCAGAACAAAAAAAGAAAAAGGTATGTATGTTACCTAGAGTAACTAGTTAGTAGGTAACACTTCTTCCAATAATCATAGTACAAATGTTGTGGTACAAAGTCTTTTAATATAAGTTGTAATTATTTGTAGTCATCTCTATGATAAATTCCCCCTCAGAGCTAGAGTTAGAAGTCACCTGCATTGATCTCTTGTATCTTAAGAAGCTGAAATACTACAAGGTGTTGTTGTCACTAGAATAAACATATTGTTTGTAGTTGTTGTGAAGACATTTCATTTCTGATGTTATATTAACTCTTTATAGTAACTATTACTTTTTCCATAATTTCTCTTGAAAGGCTTAATGTAGCTGTTTCCAGCCATTCTGGTGAGTGGCATAAGTTTTATCCAATATTTTTTTCGACATTACATAGCAGCCAAGAAAGATTTCAACCTTTATTTTTCCTGATAATGTGCCTTTTTCATAATAGTGATTAAATTAGCACCAGTTATCCGAAAGTATTATTTGCTTCAAGTGTAATTCTTGATTCATTGCAGAATCCAGTTTTCCTCAAAATCAAGTGGAGGTTTAAGTGGATTTTTAAATTGATCTTTAAGTGAAAAGTGCTTAAATATTACAATGTATATGTACATTGTATGCAATAAATTTATATTTCCATTTTTTTCCATAGAAATAAGTGAGACCAATGAATCTCTTAAAACCAAAATGTCTGAACTTCGTCTCTACTGTGATCTTTTGATGCAGCAAGTTCATACCATACAAGAATTTGTTCACCATGATGAGACTCGCTCTCCTCCCAGCATTGAGGTGCACAATTCTAGAATTTGTTTTCATTCCATTATATAATACACCTCACAACAAGTTACTGTTGTTGTCTTAAACCTTATTAATCTCCCCAGTGTTAATGTCAATTTTTGAATGCTTGTGTGTAGATGTACTAATAGTGATTTTCTGTGTGTAAAGTGCCTGGATGGTTTAACTGTAATTGTGCCAGGTGTTAGGAACCAGTTGTGTTCCTGAGCCATTTGGTTGAAAGGCCAGTAGAGCTATCATATGAGAAATACAATATTTTGTCTTGTTTTGCATCTCTGTTCGAGTAGTTGAAACAATCTTAGTTTGTCCATTCTTACTTTCTTATGTGGGATGGTATTCCATTTTCTTATCAGTGAAAGGTAGTGTTCCAGGCATTGGAAACATGCAGTGTAGATATCTGTCTCTGAATGTGCACAAGTACAATGCTAGAATGTATTCCTGCTTTTGAATGAAAGGACTGGAAACTGAATGACTCCATTCTTTGCACTCTTGAGCAGCATGTGAGCAATGTTGTTGGTCCTTTAGTGCAAAGCTAGGGGTTGACACTTGGTCACAACAGAGCAAGTTTTCAGTTTAGATAGGTGAAATGGACCTGCATCTCCTTGCTCTAGAGTGAGAAAACTGTTCACACCTTCTGCTGCAATTCATTTGTTTCACTGAATGATCTTCTGATACCAGTTAGTTACTCTGAGACAAGCTTTGCAGTAAGGCATTGTTGGCTGGTACCCTAAAGAAATTCAGATGTCAGAAAGAAATTGCAATGCTGTTGCATGTGTTTTCTTAAATTGGCCTTATGGTAAGGCATACATTTGATTAAAAAAATGGGAAATAAAAATTCTTAGTGGTAATGAGGGAGATGAGTGTGTCTGGGAGAGGTGGTGGAGGAAAGTTGTATTTGAATATTTTTTTTTTTCCTTGCTTATGCTTGTGCTTTCATTTACTTTCAGAACATGAATGAAGCCTCTTCCTTGCTTAGTGCCACATGTAATACATTTATCACAACACTTGAAGAATGTGTGAAGATTGCTAATGCCAAGTTTAAGCCAGAAATGTTCCAGCTGCCTCACCCTGATCCCTTGGTTTCTCCTGTGTCACCATCACCTATTCAAATGGTTTAGACATTTTGAAATATTATCTTTTCTAAGTGTCATACTGGTGGTTAGACTGGGGGGGAGGAGTAGCAGAACCCTGTGCTATTGTTACATGCTATGATGTCCACAGTTGAAATCTTGACTGAGTTATAAATCAGTACTGGTCCCAAATATAAATCAGTTTTCCATTCTCAGTCTTTTGCTTTGCAGTTTGCTAGCCTTTACATCATCAGAGTAGTTTATCATACGTGTCAAGGCCCTCTAATGAGGTATCTCATAAATGAATGAGGTTTAACTTTTCCTCAGTTCAACTGTTAGGTTTTTCTAGAGTGCTAACTATACACTGATCATAAAAATTACATAACTTCACCTCTTGCTTAAGTGGTTTGTGACTTCAAGCACTTTAGCAAGATAGCATATGTTTCAGTGTAATTTGTTTGTATTAATATATCATTCCCTTATTTAACAAAAAGATATATAATGATTAAGATATTACTTGCATAACTATTCACTATGAATTAATTCCTTTAGGAGGACAATGTATGGGCAATCAAATGCTTTCTCAGTTCTGTGTATGTATTCCAAGATGAGATGTATTGTGCAATTCTGTTGTGGGAATCTCTTTCTTTCCATATGGATCTCTCATCTCTTTATCTTCAATCACTTTACTTACAAAGCTGATCATTATGATTTAAAATAGTAACTTTCTTTGATATGCATAGAGATTTGACAGTAATAGCAGAGAAACCACAAGGAATCAAGAGGCATAATTTGGCTTTATTGTGTAATGAGGAATTTGAACTTCCATTTGGTAAAGGAAAAATGTCTTGATAGTTCTGTATATCATAGCAATTAACAATGGCTCCTTGAGAAGCTTCAGTGAAAGAGGGAATGAATTCCATAGACAGGAGATAGCATCTTTTTGTAGTAAACTATTTCCTGTGTGAATGTTCTAAAATTTTTAATATTGATGGCAATCCATCTATTTTCATATAGTTTAATCAGATTTTTAACTGAGAGTGGTTGCTTTTTATAAAAAAAATATTGCCGTCTCTCTTTGTAAAGACTGTAAATAAAACAAGGAGTAGTGTAGATATCTATATCATTCTTCTGAGTAGCTTGTGACATTTTTGGTGTTGTTTGTTCTTTGGAATTTTTTTCTCCCTAGATGAAGCGTTCCATTAGCCACCCTGGTCCTTGCTATTCAGAAAGGTAATTTTCTGTTTCCTTAAATTTTTTTCTTGTGTCTCAAAAGACCTCCCTGAACTTGCTAGCATCAAAATCAAAATGTGAGAAGAATTGTTTGCATGGAGAAAAAATTAAAAATGATAAATTGATCTTATTTTAAAAACAAAAGGTGCAGATTATCAGCTATTGGTGGCAGCTTCTATTTTTAATACAGTACCAAAATTGCATCATGCTAGAAGCTTTATGCAAATGGCTAGTTTTGACAAGTTCATGAAATTAGAGCTTGAAACGCTAACATTATTTTTCACTCAGTATTTCAGTTTCTCAAATTATTTCCTTCATTTTTATTTCCACTTTCAGGCTTTCTAGTTGTGAAACTAAGATTGTTGACTGTGCTATTTTTAGTCTGCTATGGTAGACTAGCAAAAAAGCATTAATACTGACAATTTAATCTAAGCACCAAAGTTATTTCCAATTTAAAGTATATAAAATTGGTTGGGGGGGAAATAACCAAAATTATTTCAAATTTAAAGTATATAAAATTTGTGTGGGTTATTACAGATTTTGCTTGCTAATAGATCTCACTTCCTGTGTAGGATTAATCACTCTGTAAAAGAACCGGGTTCATCTCTTCACCGATTTTCTCAGCGGCGCAGAAGAACGTACTCGGATACAGAATCTTACAGTGATACACCTTCTGAAGAGTCTCAGAGTAAGTTTGAAAGGAAGGGAGTTTTTGTATCTTCCAGTACAATTTATTTCCTTGTTTAGAGCAGCACTGATATTGGCATGAGGAAAATTGTTTTGTTTGTAAGATTCCTATATTATAAATCGGAGCACTTGTATAGTTCGTTACCTGTTGACTTGGGCTGGCTTCCGTCGATATTAAAAATGATCTTGCAGCTGGAGTAGTTATATTGAGAACAGTAGGATTACTGGCAAGATAAAATTAAGACCTATCTAGAAAAGGGATGTTTGTTCACATGAATGATTATCTGGTAAGTGATGTGGAAATTGCTGTTTGCCACCTGCTTATTGTCACAGAAGAAATTACCTTCTTTTGACTTCTGTGAATTGCAGGGATAGTTCACTCAGTGCATTGTGGACAGGTCGTTCATTTCAGTGGCTTCTTGCCTTTTGTAGAGAACTGCACAGCTCTGAAGGCACACATCCTTGCCAGTAATAAAGATCATGATCAGAATTTAGTCCCTGATTAGATGGGCTGAATTAGTAGTCAGTTCTTTGATGGTTTTTCCTTCTGAATCTTGCTGGCATTTTGACTCCATTATAACTCCTCTCAAGCAGACTTTAACATGACTTCTGATTGATTATATTTAGGAAATACTTTACAAATACAATAATTGACAGATTGGATGATACTTTCAGGGATTGAAAATTAAATACTTAGTTGATCTCTTTATAGGATCTGCCCATTGTTCTAGAGGTGCTGTCAATGGAGATCTGGTATCATCAACCATTCCTGAAGAAAGTAAATCAGTGTCAAAGGAAAGATCTGAACTGGAAGAGACTCTTACATCCTTTTCCTCCTGAAGCAACTGAAAGTATTAAATTTTCTATAAATAATGCTATGCAAAAGCTGCTGTAATTATACTGTTGTTATAGGAAGTAGTTATTTCCCTTTTTAGAAGGATTTCTCTGCACTTTATAGAATAACGTAAATACTATCTTTGAAGTGTATTTTATCTTTATATAGTTTATTTGCAAGAGTATTTTCCTAATATTTCACAGTTTGAATGTGCATTTTTTGGAACAAATGATGGCTTTAACAGATAAGCATCCACATTTGTAAATGCAGCTCTTTTTAAAAAAAGTGTGGAGGTCTGACCGATAGGTTAGTAAACAAGCATTATAAAATTCAGCAAAAAGTTTTCATTTTTTTGGAGAAAATGCAACTTGTGCCATGGGCCTCTTGGTCATTTGTACCAGGTCATCCACCTGGAGCTGTGATTAGCCCCACAATGGCTTTTTGTTTGCCAGTGTAAGGGCTGTGGGAATGGGCACTGATGGCTCTGCTCCAGCAGCTTGGCAGTAATTGTCATTGCTGCCTTTAAAAACACAAGGATATACATAATCCAGTCCTTATTTTTAGGCAATGAAAGTAGAAATATTTAGTGTATTTTTCTAAACAAATGTATAAAAATAACTTAATATGAAGTATTTGTACCAAACATGGGATATTTAATAGTTTTTATTTATTTATTCTTTTTTGCATCAAAAATTTCTACCTACTTTCACTACTAAAGGTCTAAAGATCTACTGAAAGCTTCAAAATGTGCATAAATTGTTTCTGGGGTGTGTAGCATCACAAATAATTAATACAGTGCTGTTAAGATTTACTCTGCTTACTTAAGATGTGTTTTTAGCAAAGTGTGATAAAAACAAGAGCTGAAATGTTAGACCGTTCTAAGCTGCTGTAGTAATGAATATTTGTATCTATAAATGTTTTATTTATGACATATTTATACAAAAGGGAGGGTCTGTTTTTGCAACTCCTTTATATCATTTGAGGATGGCATACACCAGAAGATGGATTCTGCTCTCAGTTACATCAGTGTAAATTTGCATTAACTGTAAGTGAGGTCAGAGTCTGACTCTCTTAATAATTAATGAGTAATATAATACAATAGTGCCTACTAGCACCTTGGTCAAGAAGGTTGTTAATATTAGCATTGTAAGTTTTTGGGGATTTTTAGGGTGTTTGTTTAGGAATGAACTTGGTCTATGAAGTCTTAGCTGTAGAGCACTTGAAGCAAGCCATTTACTGTTCTTGATTTACACAATTGCTAAATAAATGTACAGGGTTTTTTGTACTCAAGCACATACCAAAATCTGTTTTTATAATCAGATCTTTAATTTGGTTTAACTAGTCTTCCTTTTGTGTATATAAATGATTTGAAGCAGGCTGGAAAGAACAGATGGGCATAGGAGCTTTCCTTATAAATTTTTGGAATATTGATTTATCTAAATCAAAATAGGTCCAAATATTGAGGAAAAACATATGAGCTGTTGGCCTTATATAAAATGCCAGTTTATAAAGCATTATGTCAGGTTCAAGTGGAATGGAATGGTTTGTAAAAGGGGTTTGTGGATACCAGCTCAGAGCTGTCATTTGTGCTCAGTTCTGTTTTCATGCAAACTGGCATATGCATATCAGCCACACACATGCTTGTACATTTTTTTTTCTGAATGTTTGCTTTAATGTATTCTGTATGACATGACAAATGTAAAAATAAGTATTAAAGAAGATGTTCAGAGAAGTAAACTACATACTGCAGTGAGAGTGTTGTCTTGAATTATACACTGTCAGAAGTGCTTTTTGAAACTTCACTGAGGTTTCTGCCAGTTTCTGCAGTGTTAATTATATGCCACAATGACAGATACCTTTTTCTTCTTCCACCTACTGTGAAGAAAAGAGGCTGGACTACATGTTGTGCAAAAACAAAGTGAGACTGATCAGTGAATGTAGGTAATAATTTTAAATAGTGCCACAAGACAAAAGTTGTTGTGATCACATCCAAGCACAAAATTTGCATGTAATTGCTTCAGTGCTGTTTTGGAGTTTTCTAGGTCCACAAAGCCATCATTTCAGCTTTATGTTTATATGTGTGATGTTTCTATTTAATCAGCCTTTATATAGATATCTGTACCAAACATCCTAAAATATATTTCAGTGACATTAGTGAAGATAATATGCTGTCATATTTTTTGGTAACTGAAGTTAAGAAATAATTTCTGAAAATTATCTGGCTGAATCACAATGATCCATGCAAAGTAAGACTAAAAAATACCTGGCTGCTCTTACATATTTAATTTCCAAATTTATGGGAGAGCTTATCAGGAATGCCTGATTGCATCATTCTTGCTAGTGCAGAATGAGAGCTGAGTCTCAGCAGCATAGGTAGTTGGTACTTCTAGTTTTGATCTCATGTGCTTCTGAGATCAGTCTGAAACTAGCTCAAATTTCATCACCTAAAGAATATAAGCGTGGGACATATATTTAGATGAAAAGCAGTAACTTTGGTTATATCTCTAAAGCTCCTAACATCAGATAATTAGAAATAGAATGCTAGGAAATTACCAGCTTCAATTATAAAGAATTAATGGGGAGGCATTCAGTGATTTGGAGAGCTATGAATACTGAGATTTCAGTGTTCAGGGGCTTTTAAAGTACTGTAAATTAATGTTATGTCTTTCAACTTAGTAATTCAGCTTCACTTTTTAAACTTTTTTTCCTCAGAGAAAGCAATCTTTGAGATAGGAATGCTTCAGTGGTTGCTTCTGGAAACAATGTTATTCCTTACTTAAAAATTGAAATCACACCTATTTGTTTTTTAAAGATCATTTTCACAAATTATAAACTTGAGTTTTGCTACACCCCTATCACTGAATATTCTGGTGTAAGCTGTTTTTCCTGTTGGTGCAACTTAGAAACTTTTAAAAGGGGTATGATACCTGAATAAAGGAAATGTCTATGTCTGAAAACCAGCTAGAATGCAATAAAATTCATCTCTCAGTGTTATTATTACTCTCCACCATTACATTATTTTTCTCAGGCTGCCACATGTAAAATGGTAGTGGAAAATACATAGCTTTATAGTAGGATTTATACAGCAGCTCACAGAGCTTTGTTAAAAAGTTTTTCCTTACGCATCAGCACTCAGGAAACATGAATGCCAAAGGCTTTCATACACTATATCAGTGGTGAGATACTTTTATAAATTTGGTCCTATAGCACAATAGATCTGATCTGTCTATCTAAGAAAGCAAATGTCAGCGTGTATAGTTAGAAATCCCAGTATTTGACCTGGATATAATAAGTAAATAATTCAAAATGTTTATGTCTTTTCACCCAAAGATTGCTTAATCTATTGTCTTGAAAAATGTTATTCTTAGGGATGTGTTCTGTGCAATGGGATATCAAAGCTTTGGGTTGTGACTTCAGCAATGTCACTGTAGGTTAGCATTTGCTTAGCAGTCTTGTGGAAAAACACTGGCTCAGCTGGTCGGCCTGCAACATTATCTATTCAAGCTGTGTTTCAGCAAAGCCCCTAAGCATTTTAAATCCTATTTTTAGACATGAGTGACTCATTTGCCGAAAGTGCTTGCTTTTAAGTGCTGTGCAGAGTTGGGCCAGAGAGGTGCTGGCAGGATGAACTTGCTTACACCATCACACACAACAACACACAGTGTGTTTCCTTTTCATTGACTGAGTGTTTAGAGGCCATGTGAGATTTAGTTTCCAGCAGCCTTTGTGTAGAAGAGGCCATGGTTAAATCTGCAGATGCTGTCTATCACTTATCTCCTTCTGCTGAGATAATTAAATATCTAGTGTGTTTTTAGTGTTAGCTTTATTATGTACCTGTGTGCACAAGTTACTTGTTAGCTAAACAAGACTGTACCTATGCATTTTTTTCTTGTATTGAGTTTGTTGGTTGGTGTGTTTTTAAACATCTAAAGAAATAAGAATTAGAAACTTTCTTGAGTTATATTTTTTTTCTTTGAATGGTTTAAAGATTAAAATAAACAGCCTTTTAAACTTAATTTTTTTTAAACTTTTCTCTCTAAGGAAGAAATACCATGTCCTCTTAAACACTTTCATACTTATAATTATTGCTTCCATCACTTCAGAAAATTTGGATTTAGTCCTGATCCCGAGCTTAGCTTTTCTGAAATCCTTTTTTTTTACAATAATCCTTGTTTTGTCCCTATTTCTTAGCTTCCCTGCATGATAGAGAGTGATAATATATAGGGTTATAGGAAAGTATAAAAAAAGATTCTACAGTGAGTCTTTTTGGCATAGGTTTTTAAATATTTTATCTGCTCCATTTCTTCTGATGAACTTGAGTTTGTTTGTGGTGTTGTTTTTTTTTTTAGTGTTAGTGATATGTTGAGAATCACAGCGATGACATCATGTTTGCTAAGTAATGCTCTTGCTCCACTTCAGAGAATTTTACAGCTCCTGAAGTGTTGCATTTCTGTGAATGTGTTTGCTCTCAAGCTTTTTCTACAGAGTGAATTCTAGAAGCAGACTTGCTCCTTTGACCTTGATACTCTTTTCCCCATGGATAACATATCCCAACCCCTCCCACAGCTCCCCAAATGTGAAGACAGGCTTTGCTCTGACAGATAAGTCATCTGACTTGTGGGATGAAGAATTGATTAATCACCCACTGCAGGTGACAACTTGTTGGTCCAGGCAATTAGGGTCAACTAGTCTGTACAGGTTGAAGCTGCCAAAAAACCAAGATGGTGTAGAGGAAAGCCTGGAAATAACAGAAGGGTAAGAACAGCACAATGCTTAGGCATGTGCTAGAATTTATCCTTTGTCAATAAGGAACCTGTGAAGAACATTTTTTTTTGAAGTAACTTTCCAAGGCTGGCTAGTGGATAGGCTGCTTCTGACAGATGGCCTGATTGTCAGCAGTTAACTACCTGGTTTACATTGGTGAACTGCATTTCTGTCTCATCTTTTGTTTCAGCAACTCTTTTTCTGTAGTGTAGTACAGGAACAGCAGCATAATAAATAAAGGAGTCACAGACTTTATGGTGCAGAAAGCATGCTTTATTTCAAATGAACAATTCTATCTCAAGGAGGTTCAACAACTACTAAGCTCTATCACTACATTAGGAGAACTAAAGCAAATTGAAGTGAAGGCTGGTATTTGGTGTTGTAGCAACAGTTTGTTTTCAAACTGTGGTTCATTGCTTAGTTGCCCGGAAGTGACTACTGGGTGTCTAATACTACCACACAAACTCACTCACTGCACCCTAAGAACCTCCGAGATGGGGTACTGCTGCTGCACTTGAATACCTAAATAGCTTTGTTGATTAAGGGGATGGCCAGGTGATGTTACTTTTTTAAAAGCTATTCAGGCAGTCAATATGTCAGAAACAGTACACAGTGGGTGAACAAAGTGCTGGCCGCTCGCACTTTGTCCAGAAATTGTCAGTCAGGTAGGAAAATTATGACATAATCAGAGCCAATGTAAAACATTAAAGCAATGCTTACAGGAGGGTAATTGCAAACATCACCAATGCCTTACATTTCTGATTCAAAATAAATATTTGTGCACGTATGAAATACTGTGCACAGTATCATGTCTTAGGTGTAAGTAATCTTCAACAGGGAGCCTCTCTACCTGTTGAGGCATTCTTAGACATCAACAATGAGTTGAGGCGCAAAAATTAGTTAAATGTTGAGCAGGGTAGTCGTTTGCTAGGAAACTTTCCCCTGCCAACTGTTAGTTCCAAAAGTTACATTTCAAAATGTCATAAAATAAACGGTACAAAACTTCATAACCGTTAACTTCGGCTATATACAGTATGTACATGTCAGTGAAAAAAGTGGTTTAAATTCTTAGGTCAATAATGACTATAAGTCATAATGTATAGATCTGGACTTTGTCTCGTTCAGGTAGGTAAAAAAATATTTTTCTTTTATATTTACATATCAGATATTTCAGTCCATATATGAATCACTTGTAAAAATACAAGTGTAAATAATACAGATTAAGCTCTCTAAGGTGATCGGATATTTATATTCACAGTGGCAGAATCGGTACCAAATTCATTCCCTAAATTCAGAGTATAAAGTCCACCATCGTTCTTCTGGACATCCATGATGATCAGGGTGGTTAGATCTTCACTGGTTTCGATGTGGAATCTGCCTTGCTGGTCCTGACTGGTAATTTTTCTCCCTCTGCAGTACCATGTTATTTCAGGAGCAGGTTCACCCGAAAAGGCACAGGATAGTGTGAGAACTTTTCCTTCCTCAATGCTGATATCAGATGGGAGAGCTTCGATTTTGGGTGGTACTCCTTTACAAAATAGGGGAAGAAATACCAAGTTAGTCTGTTTTCACTAAGCCATGAAGCAGCTTTACTCTGAGGACTACTTCAGGATAGCTGAAGCACTAACTCTACCAATAATTGTAATGCTCACCTCTCAGACCTGATTTAAGCATTTTACTGGTTGAACTCTCCAGTTGAGCCATGCTAGATTTCCCCATAATACTGCTGGAGCTCATCTCTACAAAGGATTCTTTCATGGAGGACATGCTTTTGGCAGACATGCTTTCAAATTTCATTTCAGTCATGCTGCTACTGCTGAAACTGCTGAATGAAGCCTCTTGTTTAGAAGAAGCCATTTGAAAGGACTGAGAAGAAAAACTTTCGTGCATGCTTGCGTCGCCACTGGTCTTCAATACTACCTCTTTCGGAGGTTCTTCAACTAGAGCTGAGGAGCATTGCAAACATAGAGGGAAAAAGCAACAACATCACATTAACTAACAAAGTCATGCAGTTCTGTATGGTTAATTTTACAGAAATGAAGATGGCATACTTTGCTTTCAGTGGAAAACTGCAGTGGAGTATACACTTGTTTACAGTCATTTGAGTCAAGATATCCAAATCACAAGCAGTAATTTAGAAATTAAAAAATAGGCAATGTAACTTACAATATGTATGAGCTTCAAGGAAAACCATACATACTTAAGAAAAAACAAGTCATCACACAGTGTTTCTTATTAGAACCATTACTAGAATTAGACACTGAGAAATTAATTGTGTGTGCTCAGTTCATATTTGTAGAAGCTGTGAAACATTTTCAAGCTCTTAAAAACAGAATAGTAAAATCTACTTCACTGCATTGTTTTGTTGCTATAAAGGGCAACAGGAAAGCTCAATCACTGCAGCTTTGCTTTAAACCCACACACAGTCATGCAAGCAAATCACAACCACACCTTGATGCTAGGAACTGGGATTATGGTATAGCCAATAAAATAGTTAACCCAGTTCTATTAAATAAAAATCTTTAACTGTGGAATGACTTCATTTTATTGTAACAGATTTTTTTAGTAAACAGATTTTTTTTCCTTTTAGAGGAAAGAATAATTACCAGCACCAAGGTCTTAACATACTCATCCTAGAACAAATGCTCATAGCTTTCTCTTACCATGCACCTGTTGATGTAATAGAGCACCTCTGTGCTACTCTGGGTGTTAAAAAGATTTCTAATGCTGTTTTAGGGCTATATATGTAATATTTAAAAGAAAGATGAACATCTTAAAATACTGAAGTCAACACTGCCAGTGGATTTTATTGTAAGTAATTTTAGTAGACACACCACAGCAAAAAGTTGTGACTATGCTGAACACAAGATCTGAAGAACAAACTTACGGAGTACAGTCAAAGATGCTGTAGCAGAACACTGCCCATGGTAATTTTTTGCCTTGACTGTGTATTTTCCAGTGTCACTCACTGTGGCATTTCGAATCTCAAGCGAATATATATTTTTAGAGCGAGATACTCTGAGATGTGATGAAACTGCAATCTAAGGAGGGGAACAAAAATGGTTTCATTAGGATAAATTTTATTAATTCTATTTTTTCAAGTAAACATATTAAATGATTACTTACAGGTTGATTATTCTTTAACCACTCAACTTCAGGAGAAGGCTCCCCAGAGACTTCACAAGTGAACAACACGTCTTGTCCTTCATTGACATTTTGAGACTTAGGCTGCATGATGAATGCTGGTTCACTGGAGCGCTCTTTAGAAAGGGTCACAACATACTGGCATTTAATAATGCCTTCATCAGTTTTACCCTCACAGGTGAGTATACCTTCATCCTTATTACTGGCCTTTTTGATAGTTAGCGTGTGATCAGTTCCAGAAACGCCGTATCTGTAATCATCTGAATTTCTCAGCTCCATTCCATTTAGCACCCATTTTACTTCAGAGGCACCAGGAATGTTGGCCTTCACTGTCACTTTTTGCCCTGCAGACATTGTCATTTTAGTTGAAGAAGCTGTAATTTCTTTCATTTGCCTGATATCTTCTGTAACAGCTGACTTTTTAATGACTTCTTGAACTGCAGATTTCTCTTCAGTTGCCACTACTGATTTCTTCTGGCTAGAAACCATAAGTAACTCATCTTCTTTCTGGACTGTTTTATGAGATTCAGTTACACCTCTTACCTGGGAATAGATATTTTTAAATACTTGGCCAGTAAACTGGAAGTTAGTTTTTGAAACACCTCCTTCCCCAATAATTTCACAGGTGTATTCTCCTTTGTCAGATTCCATGAGGTCGTGGATTTTGAGCTCATAAGTGCCATCTGCTGCATAATGAAACTTGAAATGATGGTCTTCTTTCAGTTTTTTACCATCCTTATACCAAGCCACTTCTTTGACACTTAAAACATTGCTTTCAACTGCACAGGATAACTTTACCTTATCTCCAAGAGTTTCTGCTTTCAGATGTTGTTTAATCTTTGGTGGAGAAGCAGTTGGTAATTGTACTTTCTCTGTTACCATTTTGTCTGCAGGTGGTGACTTAGCTTTTGGGGGACTGCTGATGGGTTCAGGAGATTTCACTCGTTTAGGGGACTTAACTGGCTCTGGTGACTTTACACGAGGCTCAGGAGATTTGATCCTTGGAGGTGATATAATTGTTTTTTCAGGAATTGTTTTTCTTTGAATGGTCAAAGTAAAGTGGGCTTCCTGTCTTCCTTCAGAGTTTTCCACCACAACAGTGTAACTTCCTTCATCTGATACCTGGACGGAAGAAATTTCAAAGGTAGACTTGTACTGTGTTCGTGTTACTTGGAAGCGCCTTGAAGAAACAATAGGTTGACCTGTACGGAGCCATGTTATTGTTGGTGCTGGTTCACCATCAACATCACAGGAAAATCTTGCAGTCTCCCCTTCAGAAACTGTGATTGACCGCGGCTTTGTAAGGATTGTTGCTGGCAGAGTGCTTTTAAATGCTTTGTGTGAAGTCCTTTCTTCCAGTGATTTTTTTTCAGCTGCAGTGACTTTTTCTTCAGAAGCAGCATAGTGTTCATAAGATAAAAGTGATTCTCTTGTTGATGACACTTCTGATTTGACCTCTCTTACTGAGGAACTTGCTTCTGTTTCAGATGCTTTCTTAAACGAGGAGATTGCATATGCCTCTGTTTTTGTCAAGTCAGGCAAAATTGACCTTGGTACTTCTTCATCTCTCCTCTGGGAAGAGTATGTAGTGTAATCTCCTCCAGTAACATCTAGTGTTGCATAATCAGAGCATTCCCCTTTGTAGTTGGTGCATACGGCTCGGTATGTTCCACTGTCATCAATGTGGCAGTCGAGAATCTCCAGAGTTAATACACCACTCGTATTGGTGAAGTGTATCTTACTGCTCTCTTGGAGCTCAATACCATTGTGGTACCACTTCACTTCGGCGGTTGGTTTTGACTGGACATTGAGAATGAACCTAGTATTATGGCCACACGGTACGCGGTGTGAGCGCATCCTCAGGGTAATGCGAGGAGCGTGGTCAAGGGTGAAAGGCTGCTGGGTCAGAACTTCATATTTCCTTTCCATCGTTTTTTGAGTTTTCAGAGCAGATTTCATGGACTCGTATCTAGAAAATATATCAAATCTTGCCATCCTCTCAAACCGGGAGAGAGATCTTTCACTAGAAACTGGGCTAGGTGAGCGTGGTCGAGTTCTCTCTGGCGTTGGGGATCTTCTCTCACTTTCTTCAGGAGGCCGTGAGCGAGGTCGAATTAATTCAGATACAGGACGCATCAACTCAATGTAAGTTGGAGACAGGGATCTTCTTCTCCTTAGTAATCTAGAGGAGGGTGAAAATTCCCTGCGACCATATTGCACCATTTCTATTTCTTCTTCTTCTTCTGATGTGATCTCCATTATTTCTCTTTCCCTCCTTCTCCTGAGTCTACTCTTTTCTTCCTCTGCCATATATTGAAGCTCACTCCTGTATCCAGAGAGTCGCTGATCAGTGCCAACAGGCCGGAGCAATTCTTCATCCTCCCGCTCATCCATTATTCTTTGCTTTTGTTTAGGTGGTCTGTAGGCAGCCCTGTCGTGACGTTGACGAAGCTCTGCATAGCTTGCACTTGTCTCAGCTTTAGTTGGAATGTGATAGCTTGAATACCTCAGCTCTCTTTTTCTTTCTTCCTCTGAACTGACCTGTGCTCCTGCAGTAGAATATCGAAGGGCAGACAGTTCAAAGCGTGGGGGGCTTCTGCTTGGTGGGGAAGCAGAAAAGCCTAACTCCAGCTCCTCTTCAAGGCGCAGTCTTTCCTCTTCAGTTCTCTTCATGGCTAAGTAGTCATCTATCGGCATGAGCAATTCCTCATCAGACAAGTCACCAAGCGAGCGCCTTCTTGGTCTATAGTGATATTCATACTCTGGAGATGGCATACGCCGGCGTGCTGGTCTCACAATTTCAAGATCGTCTTGTGTCAGCTTTGGTATGCGCCATTTAGGCTTGTACTGATCAGAAATGCGAGGCAGCGGCATCACATAGAATTGCTCCCACCTGGAAAGACGTATGCGTTTCTGGCGTTTCTGAACAGTCCTCTCAAGTTTTCCTGGCATTTCATACTGGTCTCGCAGCCTCTTGTACCACTTCATGTCTGACAGAGGCACAAAGTGTTTAATTTGCTGATCTTCCTCAAGAGCAGCATGTTTGCGAGGCTCTGGGATCTCATATGGCATACGAAGTCTCCTTTCCTCCTTCTCCTTCTTTTCTTCTTTCTGAACTTCATATTCACCTTTAACGGTCTTTGTGCTAACAGCTGGTTTATATAAGATAGCAGCTTCTCTGAGAGCCTCTTGTGCAGTTTGTGTCAATGGAACAGCTTCAACCCCAGAAAGGATTTCTGCCATTCGTAAGGTCTTGTCAATTTGCCTCTGTACATGTTTCTCCCGCTCTTCTTCTGTCTTGTACTCACGCTTGACATATTTCAAGCGTTCAACTTTTAGATAAGCCTGACAGCTTGTAGATCCAGCACTGTTTGTAGCAGTAACTCTGTAGTAGCCACTGTCTTCTGGTAAAGTATCTCTGATGTGCAGAGCATAGTAATCTAAACCTTCATGAATTATATCAAAGTTGGGACCAAAGGACAGAGGTTGACCATCTTTCTCCCATGTCAACGTTGGTTTTGGCACACCAGATACCCTGATCTCAAAACTGACATTTTGGCCTTCTTGACATTCAGCATTTGCCAGCAGTCTTTTAAACATTGGCCTGAGTGTGGCATCTGCTGGAGGGGGATGCGGAATCACAGTCAGCTTAGCTTTGCAGCTGTCTTCACCATATTTATTGCGTGCCACAATACTGTATTCAGCATCATCCTCTTCGGTGACATTATTGATGACAAGTTGATAAAGACCCTTATCTGATTCGAAAGTATACTTCCTATCATCATCCCCAGGTTTGATTTTCTGGCCTGATTTGTACCATGTTACACGAGGTTCTGGGTGAACTGTTATTGTTACTCCAAACCTGACATTTTCTCCAACATATGCAGTGCGGTTATACAAAGGCAGAGTAAATTCTGGGGGATGCTCTAACAGTCTCATAGTATCAACCCGTCGTTTCACTTTTCTAACAGTTCTGCATCTGTAGTGCTCAGAAATTTCTCTCACACCTTTAACAAAAAGTTCTGCATAAGAGCTGTCCTCACCATAATCATTCACCACCTTGCATCTGTAGGTACCATCATCTGATTTAGAAACATCTTTGACATACATGGTTGCCACACCATCTTCATATTTGATTTCGTATTTCTCATTGCTTTCTAATTGCCTCATACCAAAGTACCATGTGACTTGTGTGGACTCATCATAGTTTTCAATCGTACATACATATTTGGCATGGCCTCCTTCTTCTGCAACATTATGTTTTATCTGCCCAGCAATAGGCCCAATGTCTATTGGGGCAACTTTAACTTTAGCCACTGTTATGCCTTTCTGGGATCTAATTGCACCTCCACAGGAAATGCGGGCTACTGACACAACTGTGTTCCACTCCTTCTTTACTAGAGTTTGATAGTAACGCCTGTGCCTTAAGGTCTTAATAGTTTTGGTGCTGGTCTTTTCTGTCTGCTGTTTTAGCCACACGTGATTAAGCGCTTCAGCAGCTGTCATCCGAGATTTTCTTTCCTTTACCAGTAGGCGATCAATGAAGTCCATGGCTTCGATGCTTATGTCTTTGAATGCTTCATCCTCAAAGCTGTATTCAGCATTTAGAATATTTTCAATAACTTGTTGGTTTGTTTCAGCGATGAAAGGGTTAAGGCCACTGAGAAGTATGTATGTTAGAGCACCAACTGACCACATGTCCGTAGCTGTGCTGACCAAGTCATGGTGATGTACTTCAGGTGCATAATATTCAGGAGAAGTGAACTGGAGTCTAAAGCTGTCTCCAGGCCTCAACTGTCTGGCTTGACCAAATTCAACAATTTTAATTACAGAGCTTCTTCTTGTGAAGTAAATTATATTGTCTGGTTTAATATCAAAATGTCCAATGCTATGACGATGTAAAAATTCTAGTGCATCACAGACCTGGCGTACATAATTTACTATTTCTCTTTCATTAAGTTCGAATGAAGCTGTGCTAATTCTTTCAAAGATGTCAACCCCCGAAATGAATTCAAAGATCATGACCAACTCTTCTAGGCTCTCAAATGACTCATGAAGATACAGGATATTTCGGTGCCTAGCAATGTTTAGGATGGAAATTTCTTTCTTTACCAAAACTTGGTCTGCACCCTTTACTTTGACAAATTTGGCTAGGTAAGTCTTTTTTGAAACTGCCTCAACACAGCGGTGTGCAATGCCAAACTGCCCACGTCCAAGCTCTTCTGCAATCATGTATTTGTCATAGAGCTCCTTTGTAGAATAGTGACCTGCTTTAGCTGCCGTAATTTCTCTGGTTTCGTCAACTTCTTCATCATAGTTCAATACTCTGGTCTTATCTTCCTTTGTTACAATTGGATCAGTGGGTTCAGAAGGCTGACTTTGGCCAAACTTGTTCTCTGCAATTACACGGAACTGGTAGGTGGTCTTGCCAAATAGGTTCACCACTGTGTATCGTGTATCACGAGCTTGTGCAACACGAATCCATCGCTCTGCTGTTGTAGCACGTTTCTCAACAATGTAGTTTATGATCCTGCTTCCACCATCAGTAGCTGGTTCATTCCAGGTTAAGTTGACTGAATCCCTTGAAATGTCAGTTACCTTCAAACCTCTTGGTGGATCAGGCACATCAGCCACATCTAATTCAACTGTTTTTTGATCAATTCCAAATCTGTTTTTGGCACAAACAATGTAAAACCCTGCATCTTTTCTGTCAACACCATTTGGGAAAACAAGAGATGTGAATGACCGTGTAACAATGACTTGGTAGTGTCCATTAGTATCAATGAGATCTTGTCCCTTCTGCCATGTGATCACAGGGGCTGGCTTGCCACTGAATGGAATCTTGATGCTCACCACTTCCCCTCGGAGGGCATGAACAGCTCCCATGCCTTCCAAGTTTTTGGGCAAATGAATCTTTGCAGGAACTAGAATAGAAAGAGGAAGAAAAAACATGTAACCAAAAGCACATGAGAAGAGCATCAACAGTCTAAATATTCAAAATTAAAATGAATTTGTCTTGATTATCAAGACCCTTCATTCACCTTCAACATCCAGAGAGGCAGTGCCAGACACAGATCCTCCTTGGTTGGTAGCTCTAACTTGATATACTGTGGCATCATCATCTGTTACATTCGTGATGACCAGCTGGTGATATCCTCCCTTGAATTCCTGTATCTTGATCTTTTCCCCATCTGGCATGATTTCTTTGCCCTGTCTGTACCACTTGACAATTGGCTTAGGATGACCAGTGACTTTGCAGACAAATGTGGCATTAGCTTGAAATTTCACATTCAAATTTCTTAGTTCTTCCTTGAAATGTGGAGCTTTAATTGGTACATCAGATTTTGGAATGACTGGTTCGGATACCTCACTCCACTCACTTTCACCACCAAGATTTTCACATTTTACACGGAACTCATATTCAAGACCTTCAATAAGATCTTTCACAGAGTAGACTGTTTCACGAATTTCATCTGTTGTTACAGAAATCCACTTGTTTTGTTTTTTCTCACGCTTCTCAAGATAGTAAGTTCTAATCTTTGCGCCGCCATCACTTGCAGGTGGTTTCCATGAGACAACGCAAGAATCCTTTGTGATAGCACTTGCTACTGGCTGGCCAGGTTGTCCTGGTTTATCTGTAAAGAATAACAAAGGTCAAAAACTGAAGTGAGCTTGCGTTACTAATTAATTACAGGGTATGCTGGTTTTGGCTGGGGTAGAGTTAACTTTCTTCACAATGGCTACTATGGGGCTGTGTTTTGGATTTGTGCTGAACACAAGATTGATAATACAGAGATGTTTTTGTTATTGCTGAGCAGAGCTTACACAGAGACAAAGCCATTTCTTCTTTTTGCACTGCCATGCTGGTAAGGAAGTTGGGGGTGCCTGGGAAGGTGAGAGGAGACACAGCCAGGACAGGTGAGCCCAGCTGACCAAAGGGATATTCCAGACATATGACACCATGCTCAGTAATAAAAGGGGGGAAGGGTGGGACATTGGAAGTGATGGCATTTGTCTTCCCAAGCCACTGTTACGTGTGATGGGGGCCCTGCTCTCCTGGAGATGGCTAAACACATGGGAAGCAGGGAATTAATTCCTTCTTTTGCATTGCTGATGTAAGCAGCTTTCCCTTTTCCTATTAAATTGTCTTTATCTCAACCTAAGAGTTCTTCAGCTTTTACCCTTCTAATTCTCCCCTGATCCAACAGCAGTGATCAAACAGCTGTGTGGGGCTGGGCTTAAATGGAAACACAGGAGCGTACAGGCATTAATATGTTAGGCTCTACTTACCAAATGGAGGCTTTATAAAAACTACTGATGAGACCTCCAGTGCTTCACTAATGCCATACATATTCTGAGCAGAAACACGGAAATAATAGCCTGCATTTTCAGTTAGGTTAACAATTCTACAGGTTGTGCCTGAAATACTTGAAGACACAAGTTGCCATTCTGCTCCTTCCTTGGCTTCACGTTTCTCTATGATGTAATTGGTTATCATAACACCTCCATCATCCTCTGGTGGTTTCCAGCTTATCACCACAGAATTCTTCAGTATAGACTCTATAACAATTGGTCCTACTGGTTTATCTGGTTTATCTGTACAAGAAAAAGCACAAAATTTTTATTTGTATTTCCAGTCAATATTTGAAAAAAAAATTCCACAAAATACTGAAAAGAAAATGAATTACCTTGTATTTCCACATTAAGTACAGTGTCAACTGTTCCAAATGTGTTACTGAGTTGTACTTTGTACTTCCCAGCATGAGTCTTGTGCTGGACATTCTTAATAGCAAGATGAGTATACTGTTCTGTGTTCTCAATAGTAATTGTTTCTGATCCTCTCAAAGGCTTGTTGCCATGGAACCAAGTTATTGCTGGTACTGGCCGGCCAATATACACAACATGAAGGCGGAGGGTGCCACCTGCACCTGCATAGTATTTCTCTTTCAATGGGAAGCCAGGGTGGAACTGAGGAGGAGCCTGCAATAGTAGCTTGCCACTAGTTTCAATTTCTCCAACATCATTGGTAGCCATACAAGTGTAGAGACCTTCATCCTCCTGTTCATCTGTCATTACTGTCAGCGTATGATTGCGTCCATCAGACGACATTTTGTATTTTCTGCTTTGTACCAGCTCTTTGCCAAAGCGGTACCATTTAATATCAGGCAAAGGTCTCCCAACAATCTGGCATGTCAGCTGAGCTGCCTCACCCAGTTTAGTTGTAACATCCTGCATTTCTTTTTTAATGGCAGGTGCTTCTCCAGCTGTGACAAAGAAAGTAAGAAGAAAATAATGATGATTACTATGACATTTTCCTCTATTACTATATTACTGTAAATTAGTTTTCATTTATACTTGATCCTCTTGAGAAACTGTCCTTTGGGATAGTCATGTTAGCAAATATCGCATAGGAAGCATCTTAAATGCAGCACCATGGTTTATGACGTACCAATATTACAACAATATTACAGCAGTAAATGTGACAGTGTATTTTTGCTTACATGTTAATTTAGTTTTCACTGCCATAGCAGTTCTTCGAGGTCTGCTGAGGCCAGTCTGATTTTCTGCAAAAACACGGAACTCATATTCTGTGGCCTCTAGCAAACCTCCTACTGTAAACTGCCTGTCCTTGATGCGTTCCTTATTGCATTTTTTCCAGGTGCTTTCTCCAGACTGGCGATATTCAACCCAATAGCCAAGGATCTCTTTGCCACCATCACTTTCAGGTCGTTCCCATTCTAATGTAATGCTGTCCTTAAAGATAGAAGTGATCTCAATTTCTCCAGGTTGGCTTGGTTTGTCTGAAAATTAAAATAAAACAGAAAATCAGTTTTTCTCAAAATGTCATTAAGATGCTCTTCAAAAGATCTGTTAATGCGAACATTATCTTACCGAATGGATCCTTGCATACAACTGGTTCAGAAGCAGGACTTGCTTCACTTTCACCAATGTCATTTTGAGCAATGACACGGAATTGATATTCAGCATCTGGAACAAGTCCTGTGACTGTGTACATTGTAGTGGTAATCTGTGTCTTATTATGCCGGACCCATTTTTCTGTAGATGTCTCTTTCCGTTCAATATAGTAGCCAGTTACACGAGAACCACCATCATCTTTAGGTCTGGACCAGGACAAGTTGACAGAACTCTTTGTAACATCAAGGACTTCAGGTGGATTGTTTGGAGGCTCTGGTGGATCTGTTAATAATGGTAATAATAATAATAAAAAAAAATAACAGTGACATAGCATTAATATTTCTGCATATATTGCTGCACTTTTAAATCATAATGTAGTTATTAATTTGGGGGGGGGGGGGGAGGGGTTGAGTCTAAAAGAAAACTTACTTAGAGGTGTCTTTGGTATGGCTGGTTCTTCAGATTTGAGAGATTTGCTAATACCGAAATGGTTTTCAGCAGAAACACGGAAGTGATATTCCACATTTTCTTTGAGTCCTTTCACCACTAGTGATGTCCCTTTCACTCTAGAATCAACAGTGTACCAGGCAGTCTTCGGTACTTCTCTTCTCTCAACAATATAACCCAGAATATCTGCACCACCATCATCTGTAGGAGGTCTCCAGCTCACTCTGACAGAACGAGCTTGTATATCATCATACTCAAGTGGTCCTTCTGGTGGATTTGGAATGCCAATCACTCTGACTTTAATGTACACGGCTTTCTTGCCACACTTGTTTTCCAGTACCAAATCATAGGTGCCCGAATCTTCTCTTTCTGCATCTTTGATCACAAGTTCTGTGTGAGTCTCAGAAGTCGCAATCATGGCCCTCTTGCTGATGTCCTGTCCTTCTTTTGTCCATTTGCATACTGGGATGGGCTTACCCTTAATGGGTATTGTAAGCCTAATTACTCCTCCTTGTCTCACCATGAGACCTTCTTGGTATTTTTCATCAAGTTCATAGTCAGGATATTCTGCAAACAAAAATAACATGTCATGCTATGTCCTTCTACAGATGATATCATACCTGCTTTAGGCAAAAAAAATTTTTAGGACAGCTTTCAACAAGAGCTAAGGCTTGAAATGTCTTACCAAGCATTTCTGTAATTTTGACTGTTCCTGGCACTTCAGCAGGTTCTCCTGGCCCGCCAGCATTACAGGCTAGCACTCGGAATCTGTACTCTGCACCTTGAGGAAGATGTGTCAAGGTGTATTCCCGAATCTTGGTTGGTGTAGTATTGCATTTGGTCCATTCAAATTGATCAACCTTCTGCATCTCAATTAAGTAGCCAGTAACTTTAGAACCACCTTCATCTTCTGGTGGACTCCAAGCCAGGGAGACAGATGTTCTTGTAGTATCGGTGACTCTCGGATTCTGAGGTTTACCTGGAGGAGCTGGAAGAGAAGATTAGATAGGCAGGTGGGATTTGTTTCTATGAATATTCAAAAGATGAAATAAATGCTAACTTTCAACTTACAATCTGTAATATGTCTATAGTGAATTTAAAAAGAAAAACTTTGAATGAAAGATTTTCACTAATATTTTCTTTGTTTTCTCCAGTCAGAATCTCATTTGTTAGTACACCCAGAAAAATTTCCAAATTAGAATTAATTCTGCCATAATGCCATTCCCTTCTACCATCATGTGTTTAATATTTGTAGGAAATTACTTACCAATTGGATCTCTGGCAACAGCAGACTTGGAAGGACGGCTGGGTTTCCCAGTGCCTCTGGCATTGATTGCTGTGACTCGGTGTTCATATTCTAATCCTTCAACCAACCCAGTGGAACGGTAACGAGTCATGGTGACTGGAACTTTATTTGCACGGATCCATCTATCTGCTCTAACTTCTTTGCGTTCCACAATATAACCTGTAATCTGTGAGTCACCGTCATCTTCTGGAGGATACCAAGTCAATGTCATGCCATCCCGAGAGATATCAAACACTTCTGGAGTGCCAGGAGGACCAGGAATACCTGCAAAAACATGACATGGAATTAGTGAAGAAAGTGTCAGACAACTTTATACACTAGTATGATGTGGCATATTGTGAATAACAATGTAATATCAATGTCTTATCAAACTCTTTTATGAGCAGGTACCTAAGTTATTTACAAATCAGGTAAAACTTCTTGTTTTTAATGGGGTAGAGAACTTTTTCAAGACTGATGGTAGACCTGAGCAGAAAATCCAAGTTTACCATCCACATTCTCTGCAGTACATCTATAATACCTATACAGATTTATGGATGGAATTTTTTCCTCTGGAAAATAACACCATTACTGTGCATTATAATGTACAATTTTATCTGGCAAAAGGAAGTAGCAACATCTAGAAAATTCTAGTATATGTGTGGATATATAAGCCAATTTAAATATATATTTTCAATTTTAAAGATAGAGATTGAACAAAAATTAAGACTTACGGATTCTGCTCTTGCATTCTATAATTTCAGACTGCAGGTAAGATCCAATTCCAAAGCGGTTTGTAGCAGCTACACGGAACACATATTCTGCACCTTCAACAAGTCTGGTGAACTTAAATGTTGTCCTGGTTACTGACTCTGAAACTGGCAACCATCCAGGACGGTGAGCATCACGCTGTTCTACCACATACCCACTAAGGGCAGCTCCACCATCCAGCTCAGGAGGCTCCCATGAGATGGTTACATAATTTGCATCAATCTCATCAATTCTGATAGGTCCAATAGGAGGTCCAGGCTTGTCTAGGGAAAAAAAAAGAAAAAGAAAAGAAGCTTACAAAACAGGTGCAAAAAAAGAATCATATTTCTCATGTAAAAGTTTAAATGGAGGAAGGTTATGGACAATTATTTTGATGAACTCTTACCAAGAATTATAACCTTTACTGCATCAGTAACTGTTCCACTTGTGTTCTTCAGTTCAAGTGTATACTCCCCTGTGTCATGTATGGTGGTCTCACGCACAGTTAATTTGGCCATTTTGGCAGAAGTCTCCATTTTGATGCGTTCTGATTCTTTTAGTTTAGAACCAGCAAAGAACCAAGATGCAGTTGGAGGTGGTCGTCCTTCAATTGGAATGGCTAATTCAATGGGCTTGCCAGCAGGTACATGGATTGTCTTCTGAGGTATTCCAGTGAAGTCAATCGTTGGTAGAACTAAGGAAAGCAAGTAATTGATATTTTAAATACCTGTTTTGTACCTATCACATTCTTTTGGTGTAAGCTTGACCCTATTGTTTTCAACAGTAGACACCTACCTTTTCGGTCTTGAACTGTCACTGCTGTGACAATCTCACGTGGCTCTGACACGCCCTTCTGATTCTGTGCTCTGACCCTGAATAAGTACTGTTCACCTTCATTGAGAGAAATAATGGTATGCTCGTAGACAGTAGGCTTCAACGTCACTACCTTCAACCATCTTTCTGTTCCAGCTTTGCTGGCCTCGATGACATAGCCAGTCAATCTGCTGCCACCATCATGCAGTGGCTTCTCCCAGGCAAGTGTAACAGTTGATTTAGTGGTGTCAATCACTTCAAGTTTTTGTGGTATCATGGGGACATCAGATACCAGTACTGCATCAGATGTTTCACAGCCTTCACCAATGCCGTAAATATTTTCTGGTAGTACTCTGAAATAATACAAAGCTCCTTCCAGAAGTCCAGTAACTCTGTAAAATGTCTTGCTGCATTTGGTAGTGACAGTCTTGTAAGCTCTCATGGAAGCTTCACGTTTCTCAATTATGTAATTGTTGACTGGGGCTCCACCATCAATGACTGGAATGTCCCAAGTAAGTGTCACAGAATCTTTTGATACTTCCTTAACTCTCACTGCAGGTGGTGGACCAGGTGTGTCTAAAACAAACAAACAAGATTTTTTTTCCCTTTTTGGATCCTTTCATTTTACAGTCAATGATTACTTCTGCATAAAACAAAAATGCTGGGATTTGATTTGTAAACTAACACAGCTCCAGGAATTATGTATTTTCCTTTGGATTAGATTGTTTCTCTGACTTCTCATTCTCATGCTATTTAAATGCAAACTTCCTTTGGAAATGAATGACACATTTCTGAGCAATGAGCATGCAGAGTGCTGTAATGCTCACAGACAATTGTAGCAGTACTTACCGTAAACTTTCACAGAAATAGTTGCAGATTTTTTTCCTGATTGATTTTCAGCCTCAATGATGTATTTTCCAGCATCATACCGATTAACTTTATCCACAATAAGCAGAGTGTAGCTGTCTGTAGTATCAATAATGCCTCGACTCACAAGGTCAACACCTTGCTTGCTCCATGTGATTACAGGAGCAGGTCTGCCAGATACAGAGACCATTAGACGCAGGGAACCACCAGCTCTGACTGTAACTGTCTTCTTCAGATCATCAGCAAGCTCAAGTTCTGGTGTTTCTGATGAAGGGTATAAGAAATATGGAATTAGTTAATCTTACAGAAGTCTCAAAGGAAAATATAAGTTCCTTAAAACATATATTAGGTTTTCAAATTACCTATTCTTTCCACAGGTTCTATTTCTGCTGATGATTCGCTAAATTCACTCATACCATTCACGTTTGTTGCAGCAACTCGGAATTGGTATTTCTGGTTTGTTTTAAGACCAGTCACGGTGAATTCAGCATTCCTCAGAGTGGCGGTTGTATGTGCTCGATACCACTGTTCACTGCCTTCTTCTTTCATTTCAAGAACATAGCCTAAGAGGTCAGCACCACCATCATATGTGGGTTTTGACCATGCTAAACTGATGCTGTGCATTGTAGTATCCACAACTCTTGGAACTGAAGGTGATGCAGGAGTGTCTTTGAAAAAGAAGAAAATGCATTTTATATTGGTACAGAAAACATTTTACAGTCAAAACCAATTTCCAGACAGCTAATTCTAGGAAATGCATTTAATATGAACGAAAACTATACTATCCAATACTATCTAGTTCAGTGAGTTTATGTGTGGTTATAGGTTTCTTAGTTAAAGTGTCAATGTGAGTTAATGCTCCATTATTATAAATAAATATTAAAACATGTTTTAAATATAGAAACTTACATGATGGTTCTTTACATAACATGTATTGTGAAGCTTCACTAGGTTCACTGTTTCCAGCAGCATTCACTGCAGTGACACGGAACTGGTACTGGCCCCCTTCCATGAGACCAGTGACTTTCAGTCTGGTGTCATAAATGGTATAATCTCTATTCACTCGTGTCCAGCGCAGACTCTTCCTTTCACGTTTGTCCACAAGATAGTCCTTAATCTCACTGCCACCATCTGATTCCGGTTTCGACCACTGAATAATGATATGCTCCTTGCCAACACTCACTTCTTCAGGAGCACCAGGCTGTGTTGGAATAGCTATTTTTCAAAAAGGTGAGAAAAAAAAAGAGATTGTTCAGCACATTGTTTATCCATGAGAATTATTCCACAAATTCTGATGCAGAAGGGAAGTAGTAACACTCACTGAAAGCATTCCTGGCAATCACAGTTTCTGATTCAAGTGGAACACCTGGTCCATATTTGTTGACAGCTCTCACACGGAAAATGTATTCATTATTTTTAATAAGTTTTGTTACCACAGTTGATAAAGTCTGGCATTCAGCCTCAACAATAACCCAGTGAAGTCTGCTGGTTTCACGCCTTTCTATGACGTAGTGAGTGATTTCTGCACCTCCATCTTCCTCAGGAATGTTCCATGCCAGAGTACATTTCTCTTCTGTTACTCTGCTAACTGTGATTTTGCCTGCACATGGACCTGGTGAATCTGTGTATGAATCAAAATAAATACTGTCATTAGTGGCTAAGGAAAAGCTTCTCATTTAAAAGAATGCTGATTTTTTTTCAGTATACTAAGTATTAATACTAATCACGGGATACATACCAAGCACTTTGACAAGAACAGAAATTTGTTTCATTCCACTGGCATTTTTAACTGTTAGGGTATATTTTCCACTATCACTTCTGTCACAGAACTTGATAATTGCAATAGCTCGTTTGTTGGTATATTGCAGAGATATCTTTTCACATAGCTCCAGTTCCCTGTCACCTTTGGACCAGAAGACTTTTGGTTCTGGTTTTCCACCAACAGCTGCATCAAGAACAAGATCTGATCCAGCCCTAATGCTCAAAACTTCTCCGTGCAGTCTGGCATCAAGTTCAGCCTTTGGTGGTGCTGGAAAACGAGATTTGGAAAAAGAATTACATGACAGTACTAAAAATAGAACATTATGTTTTTAATTGTTCCAAGTAAATATTCCTTACTGTATTCATCTTTGCAAATTACAGCACCAGTTGATTCGGATCCTTTGCTAATCACACCAGCAGCATTCTTTGCCAGTACACGGAATTCATAGGCTTCATCTTCACTAAGAGCTGTCACAGTAAAAAAGTTTTCTGAGACAATGGTATAATTGCATTTCAGCCAACGTCCATCACCAGATTCGTTATATGGTTTGCGCTCAACAATATATCCAATTATTTTGCTTCCACCATCATAAAGTGGAGGTGACCAGCTCAGCGACACTGTAGATCTGGTGACATCTGTTACTTCTGGTCTTCCTGGTGGATCTGGAGGAATAGAGCAGAAAAAATGAGAAATGCAATCCTATTTTAGCTTAAGTAACAACATAACTCTAAAAGTAATACTTACCAACTGGATTTTGAGCCACTACAGGTCTGGAAGCTTCACTAGCTTTGCTAACACCCGCAGCATTTAGAGCATAGGTTCTGAATTGATATTCTAGGCCTTCCACCAACCCTGTGACTTTATAGTTGCAGTCACAGCATGGTACTTTGTTCTCCTTCACCCAAAGGATGGTGTTGCGCTCCTTCTTTTCCACCCAATATCCAATGACTTTGCTGCCACCATCATGATAGGGTTCCTCCCAGCGAATGGCCATGGCACTTGCAGACACAGAATAGACTTCTGGCCTTGAGGGTGGGCTTGGTGGGACTAAACATGAAAAAGGTGGGGAGGAAAATGTTAGTAATTATAAACACCTCAGTCGGAAGAAAAGAACAAATTCAGAAGTGTTTCACTTACCAAATGGATGCTCAGCAACTACTGTTTTTGATTCAACTGGCTTGCTGACACCAAATCTATTTTCTGAGCTCACTCGGAAACTGTACTCTTGATATTTTGTGAGATGACTGACTTTGATCTGTGTGCGTTTCACACTGGAATTCACCAGCTGCCATGCTGTTGTGCCAGATTCACGTTTCTCTACAATGTAGTTTGTAATGTCACTGCCACCATCATCTTCAGGTTCTTTCCAGGTCAACACACAGGACTCAGCAGATACAGACGATATTTCAATTGGGCCAGTGACAGGACCTGGCCTTCCTATGACTACCACTGTGACAGTAAACGTTTTCACGCCAGCAGTGTTCTCAAGTGTAAGGTAGTATTTACCAGAGTCACCTCTCATACTGTCTTTTACAGTCAGCGTGGTTCGGTCTTTTGTTGTCTTGATGGTCACTCTTTCAGTTTCCTTCAGCCTCATCTCCTCAAGTTTCCATGTCACTTTTGGAGCTGGGCGCCCACTGATTGGTATATCAATAGTAAAGGTGCTTCCAGCCTTGCATGTTATAAGCTGTCTGCTTATGTCACTGAGATCTGCTGTTGGTTCAATCTGTGGCTCCTTAACAATAACAGAAGAGAAAGCTTCTCTTGGCTCACTGTAGCCAGCATCATTCTTCGCCTTGACCCGGAACTCATATTCTGTGTTCTCCACTAGGCCTTCAACAGTGAAAGTAAGTTGCTTGGTTTGTCCAGCTCCAGTCCAGGAGTCAGATCCTTTTTGTCTCATTTCAAGAAGGTATCCAGTAATACGGCTACCACCATCATGATCAGGTTTAAGCCAAGCTAAAACTACAGAAGATTTGGTTGTATCAACAATATCTAGTCTCTTAGGTGGAGCAGGTTCTTCTGTGGCCACAACTGGTTCTGTTAATTCACAGGGTTCACCTACACCATATTCATTTTCTGCTGATACTCGGTAGTAATATGGCATACCTTCTGCTAGATCTGTGACCTTAAAGATTTGTCGAGTGCATTTTGAACTCACTACTTGCCAGCTACGACGACTTGCTTCACGTTTTTCCACAACATAGTGATGGATACGAGAACCTCCATCCAGAACAGGAGCATCCCACATTAAAGTAATAGATGTTCGAGTCACATCTTTAAAGGTAATAGGACCTGGTGGACCAGGTGTGTCCAAAACCTTGACAGTAAATGTAATAGACTTGCTTCCACTGTTGTTTTCTACAGTAAAGACATACTTGCCAGCATCATTTCTATTGCATTCCTCTACAGTCAATGTGCTGAATGAATCAGTTGTTTGAATGTCAGCACGCAAACTAAGATTAGCATCTGCTTTGGACCACACTGCAGTAGGAACTGGCCTTCCAGAGAAGGCAATAAACAGACGAATGCTTGCACCTGCTCTTACAATATGAGTCTGCTTGAAGTTTGCATCAATGTCAATTTCAGGTGCAGAAAGCCTGTCCACAGTTTGGACTGAAGCAGGAACTTCGCAACTTTCTCCTCTGCCGGCACCATTGACAGCACTAACTCTGAATTTATAGTGTTCTCCTGCCTCCAAATCAACAACGGTATATTTAGTAGCAATAACAGTCTCTGCATTGACTTTCTGCCATGCTTCAAGATCAGCTTTGCACATCTCAATGATGTACCCAATTATTTCCATGCCTCCATCAAAAACTGGCTTTGTCCACTCTAAGCTCACACTAGTCTTTGATGTGTCTGTCACCTTGACAACATTAGGAGCACTTGGTGGGCTGACTGGTTCTCTGCATTTAATCAGCTTCGAAACATCGCTTGGAGGTCCGACCCCTGCAGCGTTTTCAGCCATGACATGGAACTCATACTCATTGCCTTCAATAAGGCCAGTTACTCTGTATCTGTTCTCAGTAATGGGCCTCTTACTGGATACTTTAACCCAGCGCATGCTCTTCTTTTCTCTCCTTTCAAGAATGTACTCATTTATCTCGCTTCCACCATCTGACTCTGGTCTTGCCCATGTGAGTGTGATACTGTCTCCTGTTACATTGGTAGGCTCTGGAGTTCCTGGTGCATCAGGGAGAGCTAAAAACAAAGAAAAATGTCATTAGAAGGACAAGATGGTAACTCCATGGGTATTTGTGCAGAAGGAGGGGGAAACTTACTGTAAGGTATTTGTGCGATAACTGGATCAGACTCCAATGGTCTGCCAACTCCGAATTTGTTCACTGCAGAGACACGGAACTGATACTCATTGCCCTTAATTAATTTAAGTGCTGTATAGCTGCAAGCTTCACATTTATCTTCAACTAATGCCCAAGCAATCCTGCTGGTTTCACGTTTTTCAATTATGTAGTGAGAAATAGAAGCACAGCCATCATTAGCTGGAGGCTCCCACCATAATGTGACTTTTTCTCCAGTGATGTTTGTGAATCGTATTGGTCCACCAACTTTTCCTGGTGTGTCTGCAATATCAAAGGTTCAGAGTTATAATTTGCTGACACTTAGAATAAAATACTATTTTTAAAAAAGCATGCTGAAAGTGCTTGGTGCAGTACCTTGTACTCTGATGGTAATATCTTCTCGTTTAGTGCCTGATGCATTTTTGGCTTCTACTGTGTACACTCCACGATGTTCCCGGACAGCATCTCTAATGAAGATTGTACTATGTCCAATAGCTGTAGTTATTTCTATATTCATCATTTTATCAATCTCTTTACCATCCTTAAACCATGTCACTTTAGGTACTGGACGTCCTCTGATTAGAGCTTTAAGTCTAATGCTCTCTCCAGCTTTAACAGTAAGGCCTTCAAAGTGTTCAGCACCAAATTCAATTGTTGGAGCAACTAAAAAAGGAAAATATAAATCAATTTATAATATTTTTCTGGTACTCTTCTAAATGTATTAATTATAAAAGTCTGTGAAATATAAAATTATTTCCCTTACAAAATGGCATTCTCTAAATAGCAGTTATTATATGAATGAAAAACTTATTTTTCCTCTAAGTATCCATAAGTGCATCATATATATATATATTTGCACATATATAAAGGTGAAAGGTACGGTTGATATGTGGTGTTAATAGTATGCCAAGAGACCTAAGGCACATTTTAATTTTGAAATTATTCTGTGCATTGGAATATTACAGTCCATGCCTTCTTTCCAATTTTGCTGCTGCTGCTTATCCAAGAGCAATGTAGAGTGCTATGCTTTTCAGCAATTGATTATGTATGTCTGCCAGATTTGGATCTTTAATTTAGACCTTCCCACCTTGGAGTATGAACATAAATGTTCTGAATTGACTGGGAGGACCTCAGTCACAAGTTCTTTGCCCCTTAACTTCCCACTTCCCATCAGTACAGCCAGAAGCTATCTGGCTTCAATACCCAAGCATATTAAATATAATTCTTACCATTTTCATCTCTTGTCATGATATAGCCTGAAGACTGTGAAGGTGGGCTGATGGTACCAACAGCATTTCTTGCGAGCACTCTGAATTCATATCGGTCACCTGGACTGAGCCCTGTGACTGTGTATTGGCACTCACTGACATCAGTAAAGTTACACCTGAGCCAGCGGTCTGCACTTCCTTGCCGCTTCTCAATGCTGTAAGCCACAATCTTACTGCCTCCGTCACGCAGAGGAGGGTTCCATTTCAGGGTGATGGTTTCCCTAGTGACATCAATGTAATCAGGAGTACCAGGTGGGTCTGAAAGGGAAATAATGAAGATTTATTTTTATTACTGCTCACAATAATCTACAAGAACAGAATTTTCTTGGATGAGTGATTAGTTATTCACTTACCCACTGGAGAAACTGCCAAAGTAAATTTGCTTGGCTCACTAGCTCGGCTTAGACCTGCAGCGTTTTCAGCATATACTTGGAATTGGTAATCCAGGCCCTCAAGCAGTCCAGTAATCCTGTATTCTCTGTTAGATATTAATGCAACATTAACCTTCTGCCACAAAATACTGTTTCTTTCCTTCTTTTCAACATGGTATCCCATAATCTCTGAACCGCCATCATAAACGGGAGCATCCCAAGAAATGCTCATTCCATCAGCAGTTACGTTGTATACAACAGGCTTGCCTGGGGCACCTGGTGGTTTAAACTGGTGCTTTGCCACAACATCTGCTGAGACAAGAGGTGGGCTCACTCCGTATCTGTTTTCTGCACGAACTCTAAACTGATATTCAGTATCTTTTACAAGGTTTGGTACTTTGAAGGTTGTTCTTGCAGCACTTGAACACACCAGCTTCCAGTTCATTTGTGATGTTTCTCTCTTCTCAATACTGTAGCCAGTAATTTCTCCTCCCCCGTCATCATCAGGAGCCTCCCATGACAAAACTACACTATCTGCTTTGATTTCATCTATTCTTAAAGGTGCTTTTGGCTTAGACGGTGGACCAAGAGTGATTACAGTGATTGTGAATGACTTTCTGCAGACTACATTATCAAGAATTAAAGTATATTTGCCACCATGCTCCTTTTTCACATTCTTGATACTTAAACTTATCTTGTTTTCAGTTTTCTTGAAACGAAGATGTTCTGTTTCTTTAAGAGGGAGATTGTCCTTGAGCCAGCTCATTGATGGATTAGGTTTACCTTTATAGGGCAATTCAGCGTGCAGATTATGTCCAATTCTTACTGCAATCTGACCTCCAGGAATATCAGAAAGGTCAGCCTCAGGTGTTATTATAAGTTCTTTCACAGTAATAGGTCCAACAGTAACAGAGTCACTCATGCCTTTTTCGTTTTTAGCAAATACTCTGAATTCCATGACAGAAAGCTCTTTAAGTTTGTCAGCTACAAATTCACAGCTCTTGCTTGTGCCTGCATATGTCCATTCTTTCTCTTCCTGAAGTTTCTTTTCAATAACATAGTCTGATATAATGCTACCACCATCATAGTCAGGTTTGCTCCACTGCAATTTAACAGAACTCTTTGTAGAGTCTTTCATGGTTAGGTCTTTTACAGGTCCAGGTACGTCAGCAGCTTTCACTGGTTCAGTTGTCTCACAAGGTTCACCTAATCCAATTTCATTTTCAGCAAGAACACGGAAAAAGAATGCAGTCTTTTCTGACAGGTTAGTCAGTTTAAAGGTGGTATGAGAACACTTTGTTGTAACAGTTGACCAGGCCCTCTTTGTAGCATCTCTTCTTTCAACAACATAATTTGTTATTTCAGAGCCACCATTGATGAGAGGTGGCTCCCAGACCAGTGTAACTGTGCCACGAGAAACATGCTTGAGCTGCAGCTTCTGGCATGCAGAAGGTGTGTCAAGTACTTTTACATTCACAAATGATGATTTTGCTTCTCCAACTCCATTTTCAATTGTAAGAACATATTTTCCTGTATCATTTCGTGTAACTTGAGGAATAACAACTAGTGTAGATGATTCTGTGTTTTGGATGATATATCTTTCATCAGTCCCAAGATTCTTGTCCCCCTTTCTCCATGTGACTGTTGGCGGAGGTCTTCCCTTGAACGGAATCATTATTTCCACATCTTCACCTGCTTTAGCGACAATAGATGTCCGAAGAGCAACATCCAGATCAATCTCTGGTGCCACTGTGGAAATAAATAAAAAATTAATAATGCATACTTGGAATGTAAAATAAGAAATGGTTTAAAAAAAACCCCAAACACACAGGAAAATGATAAATCACAAAGAAATACAGTACCAAGAATATCTTTAGCTTGAACGGGTTCCATCATTTCAATAGGCTCTCCTTGTCCAGCACAATTCATAGCAGATACACGGAAATAGTAATTAACACTTGGCTGAAGGTGGGATACTACATATTCAGTTGTTCTCACTTCTCCCTTGGTACTGACTACAGTCCATTCTTGCTCTTCACCTTCCCTCTTCTCCACCACATAGTGGGTAATTGGACTTCCTCCATCATAGGCAGGTTTAATCCAGCCAAGGGTAACAGATGTCTTGGTTGTATCCACAACTTTCAGCTTTGTTGGTGTGCCTGGCTTATCTGTAAATGATAGTTTATGGGGGAAAAAACACCAATCAGAATCCCATTAATTGTAAGAGGAAGAAAATCTGCCTTCAATTACATTGGTATAATCCCAGCCTAGCTACTAATTTTCCATTGCTTTCTAACCTATTGGAAGAAATGCACATTGACTCTTACCAACAGGATCTGCAGCTTTGTAGAAGTCAGAAGCCTCAGAGAAGGGACCTGGTCCAGCTGCATTGACGGCACAAACTCGGAAATGATATTCGCTATTTTCGGTCAGACCTGTTACTTTCTGTCTGGTGTCCCGAATGGTTTCTTTAGAGACCTTGAACCAACTCAGACTCTTCTTGTCTCGTTTCTCCAGAAAATATCCTGATATTTCACTGCCTCCATCAACAGTGGGCCTACTCCAGACGACAGTCATTGAATTCTTGGTTATCTTCGTGACTTCTGGTGTACTAGGTGGTCCAGGTGTAACTGAATAAAAAATCATATGGCAGTAAATCAGAGCTACTTACACAGTACACAAAAAGTACTTAAACAGTACACAAAAAAATTCAGTTGCATAAGTTATTTTATAGAATTTATTTCTTACCAAATGAATTTTTGGCTATAACGGGCTCAGATTCCAGTGGATCACCAATTCCAAACTTGTTCACACCACGGACACGGAACACATACTCATTTCCTTTGATGAGTTTTGTTGTAGTTATGATACATCCCTCCAGTTTTTCAGAAATTAAAGACCATACAACCCGACTTGTTTCCCGCTTTTCAACAACATAGTGTGTTATAGGTGCACCACCATCATCTGCTGGTGGGTCCCACATTATTGTAATCTTTTCAGCAGTGACTGTCTTAAACTGTATAGGTCCACCTGGGGGTCCTGGCTTGTCTGTGGAAGGCAGAAGAAAGAAGATGTTAAGTATTCACTACTGAATTATTGTTTAATAGTAAAATGCAGGTGCATCTCAAGACTTACCAAGTATCTGTACTCTAATATGGGCTGATGCTGAACCCATGGCATTCTTCAATTTTAATTCATAGGTGCCACTGTCGAGTCGATTTGCATCCTTGATGAGTATAGAAGCAAATTCTGTTGTGCTTTCAAAAGACACTAGTGCACTGGTTAGTACCTCATTGCCATTTTTGAACCATTCAATTGTGGGTATAGGCTTGCCTGAGATGCCTAGTTTTAGCTTAACTGAAGTTCCTGCTTTGTATTTCACCACTTCTGTATATTCTGGTGGCACATCGATTTCAGGTGCACCTTAAGAAAAAATAAGAATAAGTTAAAAACATGTTTATTGTAGCCCTGTATTTAATAAAATCCGCCAATAACACTACCTTATTTAATCTAATAGTTAAAGGTATTTAAAAAATACAGATCAAAGTAAGAGTGCATATATAACTTTAATCATAAACCTAGAATAAGGTAGAACTTATCCTATGATGAAAAGACCATTACATGTATAAATATAACCACTTGAACCATTGGCAGACTTCTTTTGCTCAGAGAATAAAGATACCAGAAGACTTTAAAAACGGAGATACAGCCAAAGATGCTCCTTACAATCATGCCCAAATGCTCACAGTCATGCTTCTTGAATCAACCACGGTAAACTAACCTTCCATATATTTAAAAGACCGTGAATCTACAAAACAGCACAGCCATTGTTCTAGTACACCAAAATGATATCATTATATCATTGCAAAACTCTTACCGTATGTATCAACACATGTGATAGGACCCACAACATCTGAGGGATTACTGATGGAACCGACAGCATTCTTTGCAAAGACCCGGAATTCATACTTGGAATTCTGTGTCAGGCCAGATACTGTGAACTGAGTCTCAATAACATTGGTGAAGCTAGCTTTTGTCCATCTGCCATCTGGGAGATCACGTTTTTCTACGATGTATCCAGTGATTTTGCTACCACCATCAAATGCTGGCTTCTGCCAGGAGAGAGTGATAGCGGTCTTGGAAATATCTGAGGCACGAACGTTTCTTGGTGGTTCTGCAGAAGAAAACAACAATATTGCCAATAATTAACAGCTATTTCGAATGTTGTCTTATTGTACAGAACAGATTATCACAGGGGAACAAAATGGCTGGGCTTCATTATTTCATAGAGAGTACATACCACAAGCATCAATTGCAAGGACTGGATCAGAAGGACGACTTGCTTTTCCAATGCCAGCTGCATTTTCTGCATAAACTCTAAATTCATAGATAAGGCCAGCGCTGATTGTGGTGACTTTGAAATGAGTGGTACGAATAAGGGTCTTGTTAGCCTTCTGCCATAATATGCTATTTCTGTCTTTCATTTCCAGGTGATATCCAGTGATAGCACTACCACCATTAGTGACTGGTTCATGCCATCCAACAGTAATACTCTCTCGGGTAACATTAGTGACCCATGGTGTAGAAGGAGGGCCCGGTGTAGCTGATGATAACAAAAGAATTGATTGTTAACAAAACTGTATTTTCAACATGACAGCACTAAAACATCAACGTATACCATGAGAAGCATGTTACTCACTGTAAGGAAGCTTGACAACCACACACTGTGAGTCTATGTGATCGCTGATGCCAAAGCGGTTCTCAGCTTTGATGCGGAATTGGTACTCTTCTCCTGTTGTGAGCCTCATAACTTTGATAACGGTTCTAGCAACAGTGGCAGACACTTCAGACCAAGCAGCAGTACTTGTTTCTCTTTTCAGTACGATATAATTGGTAACCTGACTTCCACCATCATAAGCTGGTGGTTGCCATCTGAGTGTTACACTCTCTTCAGTGACATCGCTAAGGACAACAGGACCAACAGGAGGACCAGGTCTATCCAGCACAACAATATTAACAAATGATTTTGTGGTGCCACTTGAGTTTGCAGCAGTAATGTCATATCTGCCAGCATCAGCAGCCACACTTTCTTTAAGGTTAATGATGAGACTTTCTGCAGTGGTTTCTGTGTGAAATCTCATGGTAGGTTTCAGTGCAACACCATCTCTAGACAGCGTCACCTTTGGCACTGGTTTTCCAGAAACTGGAATTTCAACTTTTAGATTTGATCCTGCTCGAACATATACAGTGTTATGAGGGAAGCCCTTCATGTCAATCTCAGGAGATTCTGAAAAAGAAAACAATTCCAAACCATAAAAAGGATGTTCCATCTTTTAAAATATGAATGCAATTGAATGTGACTTTTGTCTCATGTCAGGAAGCATACCTAATTGTTCTTTAACTGTAACGGGGAGCAGCAGTTCCTTAGGATCACTTAAACCAGCTTGGTTTTCTGCAGACACCCTGAAGAAATAGTCAACGTTTTCCTTAAGACCATGGACAACATGATGAGTTGTCTTTACAACTGCACACTTAACCCATTTTTGCTGTCCTTTCTCAAGAGCTTCAAGGAGGTAGCTAACAATTCTGCTTCCACCATCATGTTCTGGTTTTAGCCATGAAAGAGAAACACTGTCCTTTGTGACGTTTGTGACTCCTAGCTTTTCTGGTGGGCTGGGTTTTTCTGAGAAAAAAAGTGCAACAGGTTAAACAATATAGAAGATACTGGCTTTTTATATTAGCAATTACAAAGGAACACAATCTCCATCAAGAAAATGTGGTTTTAAGCCAATTTGTATATTAGAAAAATGTTAAGTAAAATCCAAGCAAAATTTAAAATTCAAGCTATTAATTAGCTCTTTTTTATTTGCAAAACCACTGACATATCTACAAAAATGATCTATTTTACTGTATGTAGATTTAAAGCTTTTGACATTATTTTGAAGTAAACACTTTAAAACACATATTATTTTAAGTATTAACAAATTTTTTCATAGTAAAACATACCTGTTATTTTTGTTCCGTCTTTGGTCTCAGAAGGCACTCCAACACCATATTCATTTTCTCCGGAGACACGGAAGTAGTAAATGGCACCTTCTTGCAAACCAGTCACTTTGTAGGACAGGCGATGACAGTTGTTTGTCACAGTGACCCACGCCTTTTTGCTAGCTTCTCGTTTTTCAATTACATAGTTCTTTACAGGTGCTCCACCATCATTTTCAGGAACATCCCAAGATAACACAGCAGATTCTTTAGTTATGTCTTTTGTTGCAACATTAGATGGTGGGCCAGGCGTATCAAGAACTTTGACCATTAAAGTCAAGGCGGTAGTGTTCAGGATGTTTTGCAATGTTAATGTATATTTTCCAGAATCATTTCTTGTTGCTTTTTCAATAGTAAGAGATGTGCAATTACTTGAAGTGTCAATGCTTGCACGTGTACGGAGATCAGTGTCTGGTTTGTTCCATGTTACATTTGGGACTGGTTTGCCTCTGAAAGGAACAGTCATTGTGAATGATCCACCAGCCTTTACAATTAAAGTCTTCCGCATTTCACTGTCAATTTCAAAGGCAGGTTCTTCCTCTCTTTCTTTAGCCACCTGAGGTTCTGAGACATCACTTGGTTCACTGACACCCATTTTGTTAATGGATTTCACTCTAAAAACATACTCAGAGCCTGACGTTAATCCACTTATGGTATATTCTGTGCCTCTTAAATTCTGAATAGCTGTTGTCCAGTCAGTTTCATCAGTTTTCTTGTATTCAACTGTGTATCCTGTTACTGGAGCACCTCCATCAAACAGTGGCTTTGTCCAACCAATTGTGATATTTGACCTTGTAGAATCCATAATCTTAGGTTTAGATGGGGGCGATGGCAGGAAGATTGGATCTTCTGCCTTAATCAATGGTGTGGTTTCACTTGGGAGACTTAGGCCAGCAGCATTTTCTGCATAAACCCGGAATTCATATTCACATCCCTCACGGAGACCCGATGATTTCACTCTTAAATCATAAACTGGCTTTTTGTTTACACGAATCCATCTTAGGCTGGTTTTCTCACGCCTTTCAATTACATAGCCTGAGATCTCACTGCCTCCATCAGACTCAGGTCTTGCCCAGCACAGAGTTATTGAATCTTTGCTCACACTGGTGATCTCTAAAGATGTAGGTGGGCTTGGAATTGTAAATGGGTCTAGGGCTTTGACAGCAACACTTTCTAGAGGCTCACCAACGCCGTATTTGTTAACTCCCATTACTCTGAAAATATATTCATTACCTTTCAGTAATTTTGTCACTTTACAAGATGTTGTTTTAAGCTCTCCTTCACAAAGTGTCCATGCAATTCTGCTGGTCTCACGTTTTTCCACAATATAATGATCAATATCTGCACCACCATTTTCTTGAGGGGGTCCCCATGACAAATGGCACTTTTCAGCAGTAAGGCCATTTATTTCTAATGGACCTGCAGGTGGGCCAGGTCTATCAAGTACTTTGCAATTAATTGCCAAAGATTTTGTTCCTGCAACATTCTGTAATGTTAGTACATACTGTCCTGAATCCCCTCGGATACAGTCCTTAATGGTTATTGCAGTAGTGTAATCTGTTGACACTATTTCAACTCTAGCTTTTCCTTCGAGCTCCTTGCCATCCTTTGTCCATGAAATCACTGGTATTGGCCGTCCTGCAACATCAGCATTGACTTTAAACACTTCTCCAGCTTTCACAACTACAACATCCCTGAATTTGGCATCCATCATAATTCTTGGAGCCTCTATGTCATCTTTCACGGTCACAGGTCCAGTTGATTCAGATGGCTGACTGAAGAGCCCAGCAGCATTCTTTGCAATCACATGGAATTCGTAGCGCTGGTCTTCTGTAAGTCCACCTACATCAAAGTATGTTTCTTGCACATTAGTAAAATTACATTTTAGCCAACGACCATCCGGTAGTTCTCGGCGTTCAATAATATATCCTGTTACTTTAGCTCCACCATCGTATTCTGGTTTAGTCCACTTCAATGAGACAGATGTTCTTGTAATATTAGTAACTTCTGGTTGACCAGGAGGATCACATGGATCTCTTGCAGCAACTGGTTCACATGCTTTGCTGCATTTGCCTATTCCAGCAATGTTTTCTGCATACACACGATATTCATACATGAGTCCTTCATCAAGACCTGTAACTTTCATTTGTGTATCAGTTATGAGGCTCTTGTTGACTTTTGTCCAAAGAATGCTGCTTCTTTCTTTATGCTCCAAATGGTATCCTAGTACTACGCTGCCTCCATCATTAACTGGTACCTGCCAAGTTACAATCATGAAAGATTTAGTTGCATGTGCCACACGAGGCGTTCCTGGTGGACCTGGAGGCTTAAATGGATACTCTGCCACAACAGAAGGAGAATTAGTATAAGTGCTCTTCCCATAGCGGTTTTCTGCACAAACACGGAACTGATATTCAGATCCAGTGACGAGCCGAGATACTTTAATTGATGTTCTTGCAACTGCTGCAGATACAACTTCCCATGTTGTTGTGGTAGTATCTCTCTTCTCCACAATGTAATTGCTAATGTGACATCCACCATCATATGCTGGAGGTTTCCAAGACAGAGTTACACTATCAGCACTAACTTCATCAATTTTAACATCAGTTGGTGGTCCTGGTCTGTCAAGGACAACTACGGTTAGAGAAACTGTTGTTGTTCCAGCAGTATTTGAAAGATGTAATTCATACTGTCCCAGATCTTCATTTGTAGCTTCCTTGATGGACAGTGAAGTTAAAGTCTTTGATGTTTGAACATTTACCCTGGTTGTCTGTTTTAAGGGATTCCCATCCTTCTTCCAGCTAACAGTGGGAAGAGGTCGCCCTCTGAATGGAATGTCAATCTTAAGATCATCTCCAGCTTTCACTGTGAATGTGTTAAAAAGAAGCTCAACAGATGGCTGGATTTCAATATCTTTTGCAATGACTGGGACACCAAGTTCTCTTGGATCACTTTTTCCTTTTTCATTAATAGCAATCACCCTGAAACTGTACTCTTCTCCCATACTTAAGCCTGTTACTGTTGCTTCCAGTGTTTTCACCTGAGTACATGCACTCCATTTTACGCTTCCTTTAGTCTGCATTTCTACTATATAACCAGTAATTTTACTACCACCATCACTCTCTGGCTTTTCCCATTTAATCGATGCAGAATTGCGAGTCACGTCAACAAGAATGACCTTTGACGGTGGAGAAGGTGGTTCAGACACCTTAACTGGATCAGCAATTTCTGCTGGTAAACCAGCCCCATATTCATTTACAGCCAGAACACGGAAGTAATAACTACATCCTTCTTGTAGTTGAGTAATCTTGAAGGAATTCTTAGTACAGTTGCTTGTAACTGTGGCATATGCCTTTCTTGTGGATTCTCGCTTTTCAACTATGTAGTTGGTAATTTTAGCTCCGCCATCAATCAGTGGTGCTTCCCAGGCTAAAGTTACAAAATCTTTTTTCACTTCTCTGACTGTCAGGTTTAGAGGTGCACTAGGTGTATCAAGCACTCTGACATTAACAAAAGCGGATTTTTTGCCACTGTTGTTCTCTAAAGTAAGATTATATCTACCACTATCAAATCTATTGACATTGTCAATGACCAGCATTGTGTAGGAACTGGTGACTTCAATCTGAGCTCGCTCACTAATTGTTCCTTCCGCTTTCTCCCATTTAACTTCAGGTTCTGGTCTTCCTTTGATGGTGACAAACAGGCGTAAAGTACCACTAGCACGTACAGTGACTACTTTTCTGAGATCCGCATCAAGTTCAATTTCAGGAGGTTCAGTCTTGTCCTCTGCCAAGACTGCACCAGGTATAGTTGCAGGTTCTCCTACTCCTTCTGAGTTGATGGCACAGATGCGGAAGTTATACTCCTGGTTCTCCTTCAGTTTTGTCACGGTGAACTGTTTTGCTTGTAGGCCTGTTGGTGGGGTACAGGTAGTCCATTCATCAGCAGCAGCTTCTTTTACTTCCACTACATATCCTTTAACAGGAGCGCCACCATCATAAATGGGCTTACTCCAGGCAAGGGAAACTGATGACCTGGAAGTATCTGTAACCTTTGGATTGGTAGGTGGACCTGGCGGATATAATACATCACAAGCACGATAGAAAATGGATGGCTCACTGGGTTCCCCTACCCCTGCAGCATTTTCAGCAGACACTCTAAACTCATAGAAATGCCCATCAGTTAGACCTGTTACTCTGAATCGCAAGTCTGTCAGCCTTTTCTTATTGCATTTGGTCCACCGGATACCATCCTTGTCTCGTTTTTCAAGTATGTAACCTTCAATTTCAGCTCCTCCATTGTCTTCTGGGCGACCCCATGTTACCACCATAGAATCTTTTGTGATTGCTGAAACTTCAGGTGTTGAAGGAGGACCAGGGGGCTTGTATGGATTACGAGCCACAACTGGTTCAGATTCCAAGGGTTCTCCAACTCCATATTTATTCACTGCCATTACACGGAAAATGTATTCATTGCCAGGAAGGAGTTTGGTTACTTTGTGATTTAGAGCCTGCACATCTGTTGCTACTTGTGTCCATGAAAGCCTACTTGTCTCTCTCTTCTCAATGATATAATGTGAGATACTAGAACCACCGTCATGTGAAGGTGGAGACCATGACAAGTAGCATTTTTCTGCAGTGACACCTGTAATGTTCAAAGGTCCTTCTGGAGGTCCTGGTCTGTCAAGCACTTTCACAGTGATTGGTATAGATTTGGTGCCACCAACATTTTTGAGGTTAAGAGTATAGTGACCTCCATCTACTCTTATACAGTCTTTGACAGTGAGACTTGTTTTCTCAATGGTAGATTTAATTTCCATTCTTGCAGTTGTTTCTTCAAGGTCTTTACCATCTTTTGACCATGTAATGTCAGGAATAGGTTTGCCATGGATATCAGCTTCAAGAACAAATGTTTCTCCAGCATGAACGACAATGACATCTCTGTATTTAGGATCCAATGAAGCTCCTGGTGCTTCAATTTCATCTCTGGCAGTAATAGGTCCTGTACTTTCAGATGGTTCACTGAAGCAACCTGCTGCATTTCTTGCAATTACTCTGAATTCATATCGTTGGTTTTCAACAAGACCACTTACTGTAAATTCTGTTTCCAACACATTTGTAAAGCTGGCTTTCATCCAGCGACCATCTGGTAGTTCTTTCTTTTCTACAATATAACCAGTTATTTTGCTTCCACCATCATATTCTGGCTTTTTCCACTTCAGTGTGATATTACTTCTTGTAACAACAATGGCCTCTGGGCGGCCAGGTGGGTCACAAGGATCTCGGGCAACATAGAGTTCTGATACTTTGCTGACTTTGCCAATGCCAACAATGTTTTCAGCAGAAACTCTGAACTCATATTCAAGACCTTCTTCAAGGCCGTCTGTTTTATATTTGGTGTCCACAATAAGTGACTTGTTCTGTTTTGTCCAAAGAATGCTGTTCTTATCTTTACGCTCAAGATGGTAGCCAAGAACTTTGCTTCCTCCGTCATTAACTGGTTCATGCCATTGTACAATCATGTGGTCCTTGGAAGATGCCGTAACAAATGGGGTTCCAGGTGGTCCAGGCACCTTGTAGGGGTATTGCACAACAACTGATTTAGAAGCCAAAGGAGAGCTCTTCCCATATCTATTTTCAGCAGAAATCCTGAACTGGTATTCAGAACCTGTTTTAAGCTTTGTTGCTTTGATGGTTGTTCTTGCAACAGTTGCTGACACAATGTTCCACGTGGTAGTGCTTGTGTCACGCTTTTCTACTATATAGTTGCTTATCTGGCAGCCACCAGTATAATCAGGTGGTTCCCATGATAAAACAACAAAGTCTGCACTAATTTCATCAAAGCGGATGGGTCCTCGTGGTGGGCCAGGCTTTTCTAGTACAATTATGCTCAGGTGCTCTGTTGCTGTACCTGCTGCATTTGTTGCTGTCACGGTATATTTACCAAAGTCTTCCCTGTTGCTTTCTTTAATATGTAAAATAGTTGATGTTGTCGTATTCTCAATATTTAATCTGGTTGTCTGTTTCAGTGGCTGCTCATCTTTTGTCCAAGTAATAGTAGGTTTGGGTCTACCTATAAATGGTACTTCTACCTTCAGATCTTCTCCAGCTTGTACACTGTATGTATTAAACATCAGTTTGAAACTTGGCTCAATAGTCAGGTCTTTAGCTATCACAGGAATTCCAAGTGCTCTGGGATCACTTTTGCCTTTTTCATTGTAGGCAATCACACGGAATTGATATTCCTGTCCTGGACTCAAACCAGACACCTCTGCATTACATGTTTTGGTCTCACTAACAACACTCCATTTTTCTGTTCCTTTAGGCAACATTTCAACAAGATATCCCAAAATTCTGCTACCTCCATCATGTTCAGGTTTTTCCCACGTAAGTGATGCACTTCTCTGAGTGACATCAGTGAGTGTTACTTTCCCAGGAGGCAGAGGTGGCTCTGAGGCTTTGATAGCATCCCTGGTTTCAACTGGAACACCAATTCCATATTCATTTTCAGCCATAACTCTGAAGTAATAAATTGCTCCTTCTGTAAGATTTTCAACTTTAAAACTTGTCTTGGCACACTTAGCACTTACATTTGCAAATGCCTTCCTGGTTGACTCACGCTTGTCTATTACATAGTTCTTTACCTTTGCACCACCATCAATAATTGGTGGCTCCCAAGATAATACAGCAGAATCCTTCTTTATATCCTTTACCACTAAGTTTTGTGGGGGTCCTGGTGTGTCCAAGACTTTCACTGTAACAAATGCAGATTTAGAACCACTGCTGTTCTCCAGTTTAAGAATATACTTTCCAGCATCATTTCTATCACAGTTGTCAATTGAAAGTTGTGTGTAGTTTATGCCTTTATCAATCTGAACTTTTTCTGAGAAGTCACCTTCTTCTCGGGACCATGTGATGTCAGGTGTTGGTCGTCCCCTGAATGGTATGTGAATCCTAGCAGACCCACCAGCTCTAACCACTATCCCTTTCCTTAGCTCTGAATCAATATCAAGTTCTGGAGCTTCAAGTTTGTCTTCTGGTTTAATAGTACCAGGAACTGATGCAGCCTCTCCCACACCGATCTTGTTGAGAGCACATACTCGTAGTTTGTATTCTTGATGTTCAGTAAGCTTTTTGATCTCAAATCGAGTGGCGCGTATGCCTGTCTGTGGAGTAACAAGCGACCATTCATCTTCATCTGCTTTACAGATTTCAACAAGGTATCCCTGGATTTCACAACCACCATCATAAATAGGTTTACTCCAACCGAGTGTAACTGAACTTTTGGTGGTATCCACAACATGGGCATTTGTAGGTGGGCCAGGCTTGAACATCGGGTCACAAGCTTTGAAGTAGGGAGAAACTTGGCTTGGTTCACCAACTCCAGCAGCATTTTCAGCAGAGACTCTGAATTCATATTCATGATCCTCTGTTAAACCTGTAACTCTTAATCGCAAATCTGTAATGCGGCGTTTATTGCATTTTATCCATCTGATGCCTGCTCGGTCTCTCTTTTCTACAATGTAACCTACGATTTCACTACCTCCATCACTGTCTGGCCGGGTCCAGCACACAGTCATAGAATCCTTCGTGATGTTGGTAATTTCCAAGGCCTTTGGTGGTCCAGGAACCACAAATGGATTTCTCATCATTACTGGCACAGATTCTAATGGCTCACCAACCCCATATTTGTTAACTGCCATGATACGGAAGACGTATTCATTTCCTTCCAAGAGTTTTGTTACTTTCAGCATTGTAGGTACAACTTCTGAAGCAACCACAGTCCATGCCAGGCGGCTAGTTTCTCTCTTCTCTACAATGTAATGAGAAATATCACTGCCACCATCATGAAGAGGAGGACCCCATGCCAGTGCACATTTTTCAGCTGTAACTCCTGTCACTTGCACTGGGCCCTCTGGAGGTCCTGGCCTGTCCAAGACTTTTACATTTACTGTTACTGTCTTTGTTCCTGCAACATTAGAGGCTTCTAGAATGTACTGTCCACCATCAACTCTAATAGCATCTTTTACAATTATTAATGCACTGAAATCGGTGTTCTTTATTTCATATCTAGCAGTGTCCTCAAGCTCTTTATCTCCTTTGTACCACTTAATGGTCGGTAGTGGCTTTCCATGAACATCAGCCTCAAGTCTGAATGTCTCACCAGCATTTACAACAATAGTGTCTTTGTACTTTGGATCCATTGAAATTCGTGGAAGTTCAACTTCGTCCCTTGCTGTTATTGGTCCTGTACTGTCAGAAGGTTTACTTATTGTACCTGCAGCATTCTTTGCAATTACTCTAAATTCATATCTTTGGTCTTCAGTAAGTCCTGTTACAGTGAACTGAGTTTCAATGATATTTGTGAAGCTCGCTTTCATCCAGCGACCATCTGGTAAGTCACGTTTCTCTACAATATAACCAGTAACCTTGCTTCCACCATCATATTCTGGTTTGGTCCACTGTAGAGTAATAGAGCTTCTTTTTATTATTATAGCTTCTGGGCGACCTGGAGGATCACATGGATCACGAGCTACATAGCACTCAGAAACTTTACTTGTTCTGCCTACACCAACAATGTTTTCTGCAGAAACTCGAAACTCATACTCAATTCCTTCTTCAAGGTTATTTGTCTTAAAACTTGTGTCCTGAATAATAGTCTTGTTTACTTTAGTCCATAGGATGCTGTTTTTCTCCTTTCTCTCAAGATGGTAGCCCAACACTCTACTGCCACCATCATTTACTGGTTCGTGCCATTGTACAACCATGGAGTCTTTTGTAACTGTTGTCACAAATGGTGTGCCAGGAGGTCCTGGTTCCTTGTAGGGATACTGTGCTACAACGGGTGCAGATTCCAATGCAAAACTCTGCCCATACCTGTTCTCAGCAAATATTCTGAACTGGTATTCTGAACCAGTTTTCAGTTTAGTCACCTTCAGTGTAGTTCTTGCAACAGTAGCTGAAACTGTTTCCCATACAGTGGTTGTTGTATCTCTCTTGTGCACAATATAGTTGGTGATTTGGCAGCCGCCTGTGTACACTGGGGGATTCCATGACAGGGTAATACTTTCTGCACTTATTTCATCAAACTTCACAGGTCCAACTGGCGGGTCAGGTTTGTCTAGAGTAATAATTTCAACAGAGGCAGACTTTTGCCCAACAACATTAGCCACAGTGATTTCATAAGTGCCACTGTCTTCTTTGCTAGTTTCCTTAAGATTCAATACAGTGAGGTCAGTTGAATCACTAACATTGACTCTTGTTGTCTGCTTCAATGGCTGGCCATCTTTAACCCAGGTAACAGTTGGCTTAGGTCGACCTGCAATTGGTATTTCTACTTTTAGATCCTGTCCCACCTGAACACTGTAACTGTGGAAAGCAGGTCTTACATCAGGTTCAATCACCAGGTCTTTGGCAACGATTGGAACTGCAAGTGCTCGAGGATCACTCTTACCCTTTTCATTTACAGCCATTACTCTAAAAAGATATTCTTCCCCTTGAGTTAGATTAGTAACAACTGCTTCAAGTGTTTTAACACGAGCACACTCTGACCACTTCTCACTACCCTTTGCTTGCATTTCAACAATATATTGTATAATTTTGCTACCACCATCATGCTCAGGTTTTGCCCAGCTTAGTGAGACACTGTTTCTTGTGACATCATCCACTGTTATTTTCCCAGGAGGCTGTGGAACTTCAGCAACTTTAATTGGGTCGCTAGTTTCTGCAGGGAGGCCAATTCCATATTCATTCTCAGCAGAGATTCTGAAGAAGTAATAGCAGCCCTCCTGAAGTTGATCTACTTTCCATGAAGTCTTGTGGCAGTTTGTTACAACAGCTGCATATGCTTTTCTTGTTGCTTCACGCTTTTCAATAATGAAATTCTTTATTTTTGCTCCACCATCCAAGAGAGGAGGCTCCCATGAAAGTGAAACAGAGTCTTTAGTGATCTCTCTGATTTTTAAATTAACAGGTGCACTTGGGGTATCCAGTACTCTTACACTGACAAATGCAGACTTTGTTCCACTGCTGTTTTCCAAGGTCAGAGTATATTTTCCGCTATCAAATCTGTTAACATTATCTAGAACAAGGGAAGTAAAGCTACTAGTGGTATCAATAATAGCTGCTTCTCTGATGTCACCTTCCACTTTACCCCATTTTACTTCAGGTGTTGGACGACCTCTGATGGGAACAAACAGTCTTAAGGAACCTCCTGCTCTCACATTTACAATCTTCCTTAATTCCATGTCAAGGTCAAGGTCTGGTGCCTCCATCTTCTCTTCTACAATAACAGAACCAGGAATATCTGCATGCTCTCCAACTCCTGCTTTATTAACTGCACATATGCGGAATTTGTATTCGTGTTTTTCCACTAATTTTTCTACTTCCATGTGAGTATTCTTAATTCCAGTTGGAGGGGTACAAATTGACCATTCACCATCACTTACATCACATTTTTCCACAATGTATCCCTGAATTTCAGAGCCACCGTCATATATGGGTTTACCCCATGAAAGAAAAACTGAAGATCTTGTGACATCCGTAACTTTAGGATTATTGGGTGGACCTGGCTTGTAAATAGGATCACATGCTTTGTAGTAAGTAGAAGGTGGACTTGGTTCACTAAGACCAGCAGCATTTTCAGCTGAAACTCTGTACTCATAATCATGATTTTCTATAAGACCAGTCACTCTGTATCGCAGTTCACTTATCAGGCGTTTGTTACATCTTGTCCAGCGAATGCCTTCCTTATCTCGTTTTTCAAGGACGTAGCCAAGGATTTCACTGCCACCATCTGAGGCTGGTCTTTCCCATACAACTATCATAGAATCCTTGGTAACTGCTGTGACTTCTGGAGCCTTTGGAGGAAGTGGCACAACAAATGGGTTCTTTGCGACTACTGGGTCGGACTCAAGAGGTTCACCAACACCGTATTTATTTACTGCCATGATGCGGAAAACATACTCATTTCCTTCTAGAAGTTTTGTAACTTTGCAGTTCAGGGTTTGCACATTTGAGTCAACAATAGTCCACACCAAGCGACTGGTTTCCCTTTTTTCTACAACGTAGTGTGAAATATCGCTACCACCATCTTGTAGTGGAGGTTTCCATGACAGTGTGCATTTTTCAGCTGTAACACCTGTAAACTCAACAGGTCCTTCTGGAGGTCCAGGTCTATCAAGAACTTTGACGTTAACAGGAACCTTCTTTTCACCTGCAACATTCTTTGCCAGTAGTACATACTGCCCACTGTCAACTCTCGTGGCTTCCTTCACACTGAGGCTTGTTGCAAAATCAGTAGTTTTTATTTCCATATGAGCAGTGCTTGTCAGCTCACGATCACCTTTTAACCACTGAATGGAAGGTATTGGTTTGCCATGAACATCAGCATCAAGCTTGAATGACTCACCGGCATGCACTACAATAGTGTCTCTGAATTTTGGATCCATACTTATTTGAGGTGGTTCTACCTCATCTCTTGCTGTAATTGCCCCTGAGCTCTCAGACGGTTCACTGAAAACACCTGCAGCATTTCGTGCTATAACACGAAACTCGTATCTCTGGTTTTCGACTAGACCAGTTACTTCAAACTGAGTATCAATGACATTTGTAAAGCTTGCTTTCATCCAACGGCCATCAGGTAATTCCTTCTTTTCAACAACATAACCTGTGATTTTACTTCCACCATCATATATAGGTTTCTTCCACTGGAGTGTTACTGAGCTTCTTGTGACAATTATAGGTTCTGGACGACCTGGAGGGTCACATGGGTCACGTGCAGTATAGCATTCAGATGCTCTACTTGCCTTTCCAATTCCCACTATGTTTTCTGCAGAGACTCTGAATTCATATTCAAGACCTTCCTCAAGGCCAGTTGTCTTAAATTTGGTATCTGGAAGAGGTGTTTTATTCAGTTTAGCCCACAGAATGCTGTTTCTTTCTTTGCGCTCCAAGTGATAACCAATGATCCTGCTACCGCCATCGTTGACCGGTTCGTGCCATTGTACCACCATGCTGTCTTTTGTGATATTTGTAACAAAAGGAGTTCCAGGTGGACCAGGAACTTTAAATGGGTATTGGGCTACTATTGACTCTGAGGTGAGATACGTACTCTTCCCATATCTGTTCTCAGCTGCAATTCTGAACTGATATTCACAGCCAGTCTTTAAACGACATGCTTTTATAGTTGTTCTAGCAACAGTAGCTGACACAATATGCCAAGTCGTGGTGGAAGTGTCTCTTCTTTCTACAATGTAATTATTGATAGAGCTACCACCATCATACTTGGGTGGTTCCCAGGAAATGGTAATACTATCTGCTGTGACTTCATCTACTTTTACTGGTCCAGTTGGAGGTCCTGGTTTGTCAAGGACAACAATATTTAGTGTCTCAGCTGCTTCACCAGCAGAGTTTGTAAGTTTAACTAAATATGATCCCACATCTTCTCTGCATGCTTCTTTTATTGTTAACACTGTGTTGTTTTCTGAGCTTTCTGCATTTACTCTTGTAGTTTGCTTCAGTGCCACATTGTCTTTATGCCAAGACACTGCTGGTTTGGGTCGACCAACAAAAGGAACATCAACCTTTAAGTCCTCTCCTGCTAGAACACTGAAAGTGGTAAACAGTAGTTTGAAAGCTGGGGGGATCACAAGATCTTTTGCAACCACTGGAATACCCAGCTGGCGAGGATCACTGATACCTTTCTCATTCTGAGCTGAAACACGGAAGGTGTATTCTTCACCTTGGATCAGTCCTGTGATGGTGGCTTCAGTAACTTTTACGGTAGCACAGGTTGACCACTTTTCACTGCCTTTGCTCTGCATTTCTACAATATAGCCCAGAATTCTGCTACCACCATCGTGTTCGGGTTTTTCCCAAGATAAGGTTACACTATTTCTTGTCACATCCAACAAAGTTATTTTCCCTGGTGGAAGTGGTCTTTCTGACACTTTTACAGATTCTGAAGTTTCAACTGGAAGGCCTATTCCATACTCATTTTCAGCAAGGACTCTGAAGTAGTAGTTGCAGCCTTCCTGCAGTGAATCAACTTTCCAGCTGGTCTTGTGGCAATTCGCATTAACAGTTGAATAAGCTTTTCTTGTTGATTCACGCTTTTCAACTATGTAATTTTTTATTTTAGAGCCACCATCTATGAGAGGAGGCTCCCATGTGAGTGTAACTGAAGATTTTGTAACTTCCTTTATTTTCAAATCTTGAGGTGCCCCTGGAGTATCAAGAACTCTGACGTTCACAAAAGCTGTTTTACTACCTGAGCTGTTTTCAATTGTCAGTATGTATTTGCCACTATCAAATCTATTTACATTTTCAACAATAAGTAAAGTATAAGAACTTGTTGATTCAATGCTTGCTCTATCCAAAGATTCCCCATGTTCTCTTGTCCATTTAACTTCAGGTGCTGGTCTTCCTTTAATTGGGACAAAGAGTCTCAGAGTACAGCAAGCTCTAATAGTTACAACTTTACGTAGCTCTGCGTCAAGTTCAATCTCTGGAGGTAGCATTCTTTCTTCAGCTTTTGGAGTGCCAGGAACAAGAGCAGGTTCCCCAAGACCTTCAGAGTTCATAGCATATATCCGTATTTTATACTCTTGGTTTTCTTTCAAGTCAGTGATGGTAAAAGAAGTGGCCTTTAGACCCACTGGTGGAGTTACAATCTTCCACTCATCTTCTTCAGGTAGAGCAATCTCAACCATGTAACCTGTGATCTCTGAACCACCATCATATATTGGTTTGTTCCATGCTATTGTAATAGAAGACTTGCTGCTATCCAAAACACGAGGATTACCTGGGGGACCAGGCTTAAACACAGTATCACAGGCTTTATAGAACGGACTGGTTGGGCTTGGCTCACTGACACCAGCAGCATTTTCTGCCATGACTCTGTATTCATATTCATGGCCTTCTGTCAGTCCAGACACTTTAAAACGTAAGTCAGTAACAACCCTTTTGTTACATTTCACCCACCGTAGACCAGTCTTGTCTCGACGTTCTACAATATAGTTAGTTATTGGGCTCCCACCATCAGAATCAGGATGGCCCCAACAGACAACCATAGAATCCTTTGTAATTGCTGTAACTTCGGGTGTTTTAGGTGGATCAGGTGGAACATATGGATTTACTGCAAGAATGGGCTCTGATTCCAGAGGCTCACCGACTCCGTATTTGTTAACAGCCATAACTCGGAACACATACTCATTGCCCTTCAACAGTTTAGTAACCTTCAGTTTAGTCACTGGAACTTCTGTGCCTACAGATGTCCACGCTAATCTACTTGTTTCACGTTTTTCAACCACATAATGGTCAATCTTTGCTCCTCCATCATCCAGTGGGGGTAGCCACGACAGCACACATTTTTCTGCAGTGACTTCAGACACAGCCAAAGGCCCTTCTGGGGGACCAGGTCTATCAAGAACTTTAACATTGAAGATATGCTTGGCAAAGCCACCAGGGTTTGTTGCAGTAAGTGTGTAAGCACCACCATCCCTTCTTGAGGAATCTTTGTTGGTGAGAACGGTAGAGAAATCTGCTATTTTTATTTCTAATTTTGCTGTGTCTTCAAGTTCTTTTTCTCCCTTTGTCCATGTCATAGTTGGTGGAGGGCGACCTGAAACATCAGCCTCAAGTCTGAAAACTTCACCTGCTTTCAGCACTATGGTGTCCTTGTATTTAGCATCCACCTTTATCCTTGGTGCTTCAATGTCATCTCTACAAGTGATTGCATCTGATGGCTCTGAGGGCTGACTAACAGCTCCACCAGCATTCCTAGCAATGACACGGAATTCATAAGCAGCATCTTCTGTCAAACCACTTACAGTGAATTCAGTCTCTAATATATTGCTGAAATTAGCCTTCAGCCAACGGCCATTAGGAAGGTCTCTTTTTTCAACAGTGTAGCCAGTTATCTTAAAACCTCCATTATATTCTGGTTTAGTCCACTTCAGTGTAACTGCATGTCTTGTAATGTTCAGAGGTATCGGCTTACCAGGTGGATCTATTGGGTCCAGGGCAAACACAGGCTCAGATGGCTTGCTTGGCTTACTCTTCCCAGCCAGGTTTTCTGCTATAACACGGAATTCATATGCAATGCCATCGGTAAGTCCAGATGATTTAAAGATATTTCCTGACACCAACATTTTACTTACAGTCTGCCAAACAATGCTGTTTCGCTCTTTTCTTTCAATGTGATATCCTAGTATTGGGCTTCCACCATCACTAACTGGCTCATTCCAGCTAATGGTCATGGTTTCTTTGGTGACTGCAATCACCTGAGGAGTGCCAGGAGGCCCAGGTACCTTAAACGGATAGTTGGCAACTACAGACTCTGAAGTAATGGCTGGACCAACTCCATATCTGTTTTGAGCTTTAACGCGGAACTGATACTCAACTCCAGTAGTGAGACGAATGGCTTTAAATGTAGTGCGTATCACTGTAGTTGCCAATTCAGTCCACGTGGTACTGTCGGTCTGACGCATTTCTACAACATAGTTACTTATTGGTACACCACCATCATTCAAAGGAGGCTCCCACGAGAATGTTAGGAAATCACATGAAATTTCTTCAAATTTGATTGGTCCAGTAGGTGGTCCAGGTATGTCATGAACTTGAACTGTGATTACTTCACTAACTTCTCCAACAATATTTTTAGCTGACAGTGGATATTGACCACTATCACTTCGAATGCATTCATTGATGGTCAGTATGGTTGCAGTTGCTGTATTTTCATAATTTACCCTTTGTGTTTGCTTAAGTATTTGGTCTTCTTTCTTCCAAGTCACAGTAGGCCTTGGACGACCAAGTACAGGGATTTCAATCTTGATATTGTCACCAGCTTTGGCAATGACTGTTTTCTGGTAAATAGCACGGAGATCAAACTCTGGTAGCATTGTTTGCTCCTTGATAATAACTGGTCTGCTTTCCCTTGGGGCACTTCTTCCAGCACTGTTAACTGCCATAACCTGGAAAGTATACTCTTCATTTTCAGTTAGATTCTTTACTACACAGTCCAGCGTTTTTACAGTGGTGATGTGTGCCCACTGGTTGGTTCCTTTTCTCTGTGCTTCAATTACATACCCAGTGATCTTGCTGCCACCATCGTGTTCTGGTTTTGGCCAAGCCAGGCTAACTGAATTCCGTGTTACGTCCATAATATTAAGGCTCTCAGGTGGGGATGGGGCCTCGGAAGCTTTTACTGGTTCTGTAGTTTCAGCTGGCTCACCAATACCATACTCATTTTCAGCCAGTACTCTGAAATAGTATTCACACCCCTCAGCCAAATTAGGAACCTTGAAGGAACACTTCTGGCAGTTGGTTGTGACTGTTGAATATGCCTTCCGAGTTGATTCGCGTTTCTCAACAATGTAGTTGGTTATACGTGAGCCTCCATCTACCAGAGGCATATCCCATTGGAGGGTTATGCTGTCTTTGGTTATTTCTCTAGGCTTAAGGTTTATTGGTGGACCTGGTGTATCCAAGACTTTTACATTTACAAAGCCAGTCTTCTTACCAGCAGCATTTTCAAGAGTCATTACATATTTTCCTGCATCATATCTGGTGCACTCTGTGACAATCAAGAGTGTAAAAGAGTCAGTATTTTCAATACTGGCACGTCCTTTGAGTGAAACATCATCTTTTGTCCATGTAACTTCTGGAGTTGGACGTCCTTTAATTGGTACAAAAATTCGAATAGTGCATCCAGCTCTAACAACAAGTGTTCTTCTTAGCTCAGCATCCAGTTCAAAGTCAGGAATCTCTTCTCGGTCAACAATTTCCACACTTGGAATTATTGCTGCTTCACCGACACCTGCAGCATTCATCGCAGAGATTCGGAAATTATACTTGGCCCCGGTCTGCAGAGGAGCTACAACAAATTGAGTGATTCTTAAAGCAGTCCCTATTGTGTCTTTCACCCATTCATCTTCTCCTTCTTTTTGATGCTCTACTATATAGCCAGTGATTTCAAGACCACCATCATAGTGAGGCTTGTTCCAGGCTAAAGATGCACTTGTCTTTGTGGTATCAGTCACTCTTGGATTTGCAGGTGGACCTGGTGGGTCTGAAAAGCAAATAAAAGATAAAACATTACATTACAGCAGAAGTCATTTATATGCTCTCTGAATGTGTTCCCTACGCATCCCACCCACCCCCAAAAAGAAAAAGCATGATACTGACATGCAACATCTTTGCAAAGGACTGAGTTTGAAGTGTCACTTGGTGGTCCGACTCCAGCTCTATTTTCTGCACTGACACGGAATTCATATTCGTTTCCTTCCAGAAGACCAGTTACTTTGCATCTAAGATCTGAAACTGGTTTCTTTGTTGCTCTCACCCATCTTAAACCTTTCTTTTCTCTTCGCTCGACATGGTAGCCTGTGATTTCACTTCCACCATCATCGACTGGCCTTTTCCAGGTAACTGTGACAGTATTTTTAGTCACATTTGTTACTTCTGGTTTTCCAGGAGGGCCTGGAGGACCTGTTCAGGAAGAAAAAAGTATAGTTAAACAAAAAATCAAGTCTTTAGAAATTAATAAAACCACACTGGAATTCCTTAGCTTGTTCTACTTACCAAATCTATCCACCATTTTAACTGGTTCTGATTGTACTGGTTCACCCTTGCCATACTGATTTACAGCTGAGACACGGAAAACATATTCATTTCCTTGAATGAGCTTGCTAACAACATGCCTACAGCTCTCAATGTTTTCAGCAACCAATGTCCAGAGCAGTCGACTAGTTTCTCTCTTTTCAAGAACATATGATTTTACTGGTGATCCACCATCTTCTGCAGGAGGTGTCCATGTAAGAGTAGCTTTTTCTGCTGAAACATTGCTGATCTCAATAGGCCCTGGAGGTCCTGGAATATCTAAAACTTTCACATGTACAGTTTCCTGCTTAGTGCCAAAAGGATTGGTTGCAGTGATGGTGTATTCTCCAGAATCTTTTCTGGCTGCATATTTGACACTTAGAGTAGAAGAAGTTGGTTTGGTTTCAATGTGCACAAGCTCTGAGGGTCTAAAATCTTTTCCAGCTTTGGACCATGCTGAAGTTGGAGGTGGTTTGCCACGGATACTAATAGCAGATAGTGTGATGGTTTCCCCTGCTTTTACTGTTAAACCTTCCTTCAAAGTAGGATCCAGAACAATGCTTGGTGCCTCTGTCAAAACCAAGTCAAAAAATACTGATTGTTACAACAAGAACACAGAGATAGGAAACAAAAGAAATCTGATAATACCTATTCAAGTAAAATTCTGCCTTTTCAATGCCATCTACATACCATACTCATCCTTGCATATTATGGTTCCTGTGGATTCAGATGGAGGACTGATAGCTCCAGCAGTGTTCTTTGCTCTAATTCTGAATTCGTATTTGCAGCCTTCAGTAAGGTCAGTTACAGTAAATGCACAGTCTGGAACATTCACGTGATTAGCTTTCATCCAAGTCTTTTTGGGTAAATCACGCTTTTCAACAATATAGCCGGTTAATTTATGTCCACCATCATATTTTGGTTCTGTCCAAATGAGTGTTACTGAGCTCCTGGTTACATTGATAACTTCAGGCTTCCCAGGAGGATCTAGAGGGAAAAAAATAATAGCAGTCAAACAAAAGCTATTTCAAATTTCAGAATTTTCTTTTTTATTCTCCTGATGACTTACCAATAGGATCAAGTGCCACAACTGGTTCAGATGGAAGACTTGGTTTACCTACTCCAGCCAAATTGATCGCCATTACTCTGAATTCATATTCCAGACCTTCAGTTAACCCTGTCACTCTGAAATCTTTCATTCTTATTGGTGTTGTATTTGCTCTCTTCCACAGAAGACTATTTCTTTCTTTAACTTCAATGTGATAGCCTAGAAGATAAATTATGAGATAAAAATATGGGGGGGTTTCTAGAAATCCGAATTTCTCACAGCATTGTGAAACATCATACTGCCCATATTGCACATTGTATATGCATTGTGCAAGAGGAGCACTGAAAATCAGGTTAAGAAATGGATGAGGACATACATGGTGGATGTACATAATTGCAATGAGGAGGTGTTCGTAAATGCAAATTGCTAATTTTGTAGACCCAAGTATTGTCACATACAGGTGAATCTGTGTTTATTTCTTTACATATTTTGGCTCTGAGAAAAGATATTGTTTCTCAGTTAGTATTTTCCCAACATTTGAGTTATTTCTTTTTTTAAACAGGAAGTAAACCAGTGAAATCAGTCACTTAATCAGTCAGTCAATCAAGCAATTAATCAATCAAGTCAGTGCATCACCACCTGCTACTTTTATCTTGCCTTTTGACAGAGAGAAAGAACTATTAAGTAGCACTAACTACTGAAATGCTAGGGAGGTTTTGGGGGATGTACCTGTGATTGGTGAACCTCCAGTTCTTCTGGGATCAGTCCATGTTAAGGCTACAGACTCATGCCGAACAGCAACAATATTGGGAGGTGGAGGAGCATCTGGGACATCTAAACAATATTGAAAAAAAATGCAGCAGTGTTAAAAATTGTTATTACCTCTAAAATGAATTTTTTAGATTTCAAAAATTATAATGGATACTTACCAAATGGATGTTTTGCAATGACAGGCTCTGATTTAAGACCTTCTCCTACTCCATATTTATTTTCAGCCCTGATCCTGAATGTATATTCATTTCCTTCATGAAGTCTTGTAACTCTAAATGTGGTTTTCTGGACCGCAGAGGCACAAGTCACCCACTTATTGTTTACATTATCTCTCTTCTCTAGAACATAGTTAGTGATTTCTGAACCACCATCATCTTTTGGAGGGCCCCATTTTAAGGTTATGGCATCAGCTGTGACTTCTTCAAATTTCACTGGACCTGTTGGTATGCCAGGTTTGCCAACAACTTTCATAAAAATAGTGCCTTCCTTGCTGCCAGCAACATTCTTCAGAGTTATTGTGTATTTTCCTGCATCAGCTTTCTGGCAGTCATGTACCACAAGGGTGGTGTTAACTGCTGTAGATTCAAATGCAACTCTTCCACTCTCAGTAATTGCCTGGTCTTCATCCTTCTTCCAAGTTACGGTTGGGACAGGCTTGCCTTTCATAGGGATTTTAAGACGGAAATTGCTACCCTCTTTAGCAGTATAGCACAAATCAGGTAGATCTCTTAAGTCAAGTTCAGGTGCCGCTGTAAAAAATGAAGGAATCCAGTTATTCCACCACACATAAACTCTGTGGTAAAATTAAGATGCTGTTTTAAAGGTATCTTATTTCTATGTATACATGGTAATGATAGTATGCATAAAATATAATTTGGGTAAGTAAAGCATTGAATTAATGATCTTGCTTCTCACCAACATCATCTCTTGCTACAATTGTGATCTCTGATGGAGTTCCATATCCAGCATCATTTTGGGCCCTCACTCTGAAAGTGTATTCTTGTCCTTCTTTTAAGTCTCTCATTGAAAAATGGAGGTTCTTTCCCCGCATGACTTCTTGCCATTTATCTTCACCAATCAGGACCTCAACAATATATGCAGAAATACGGCTTCCACCATCACTGATAGGTTTCTTCCATACCAAATTGCATGAGGATTTTGTTACAGCTGAAGCTTTTAGATCCACAACCGGCCCAGGTGTTTCTGGAAGGAAGAAAAGCATAGTAAGCTTTCATTCAAGCTAAAAATAAAGATTATTTGAACAAAAAAATGGGTGAAAAGGATTCATTTTTCCTACCAGAAGCTTTGACAGCATCACGAGTTTCACAAGGATCACCAATACCATATTCATTTTCAGCAAAAACTCTGAAGAAGTAAGATTTGCCTTCTTCTAAGTTAGTTATCCTGTAGCTTGTCTTTGGACATTCTGTTGTTACCGTGGACCATGATTTTCTTTCTGCATCACGTTTTTCCACAACATAATTTGTGATTGGACTGCCCCCATCTACCAGAGGAGGTTCCCATGTAATGTAGGCAGAATCTTTAGATGCGTCCTTTACAACCAGGTTAATGGGCGGGCCTGGAGTATCTGGATAAACACAACACCACCATATTTGATTTAGTAACAGACTTTTGAAAAACAGTTAAAAAGTTAACAAATATATTATAATGGGAAAGCCCTGAAACTTACCAAGTACTTTTACAACAATGGTGTACGACTTTTTGCCACAGCTGTTCTCCAGACTGAGGACATATTTTCCAGCATCATATTTATTTACATTTTCACAACGCAGGAAGGTATCAAAATCAGTTGATTTGATGTCTAATCCTTGTCTATCTCTTAGGTTGGCACCCACTTTAGACCATGAAATCTTAGGAGGTGGACGTCCTCTTACTGGCACATAAAGTCTCATTGTGACTCCAGCACGCAGCACAAGGACTTTCCTTAGTTCTGCATCAAGTTCTCCTTCAGGTGGAACTGTGTGTTTAAGAAAAAAACGCATGTAATTAAATCATTATGTTTAAGATTATCACAAAAGTTACAGTAACAAAAACTCCCCTTTTACTGGCATTACGCTTGACTACCCAACTTCTCATGCCTGTGATGATGTTAGTAAGTATCCTGACTCCTGTTTGAAGATAATTTGAAAATATACTTTTTTTTTTAGTGATTTCGTCTCCTTTTTTTTCTGCCTTTACACCATTTATCTTAGAAATGCTCTTAGTTTCTCTAGAATTCAAAGGAGTTTCAGAGCACCCTGGACTTCAATGCTTTTCTTGAACTAAGATAGTTTTATAAAGCAATGCTTTTGTAGGTACAGCAAAATGTATACAAAAGCTAGCCTGTATCTTAAGGAGCAAGTGTCATACAATCAAAGAGTATCATACAGCTGCTTAGAATAGTAATCTTGGCTTTGAATTATTTAGAAGATATGAAGGTGACTGAAAGTTTTAAGAAAGATGAGAGGTCTGAAAATTCTAATATTATGATAAATTATTATTATGATAATTATTATTATTATGATAAATTATTATTATGATAAATTATTATTATGATTATTATTATTGTGATAATATTATAAAAAAAGACAAAAAATCTTGATGATCCAGTAGGAGGCAGAAGGCTATAAAGCATACAATGAAAAAAGCAGACACCAAATTCTATTCTGTTCCTAACTGCTCTGTTTTCTTCCAAATTAGCCACCTTTAGCTCACATTTTTTGAGTAAAAACATGTTCCAAATTAATCTGTGCCTGACTTGTGACAAAGTGTTTCTTTGAAACTCATCCCATAAATTGAAGCAAAAGCCAACAAGGCAATGTGTTTTCAGTGAACTTACTTAAAATGTCTTTGGCAGTGTGTTTATCCGGAACATCACTTGGATCGCTGTATCCAATCTTATTGACAGCATAAACACGGAACTGGTACTCTGTACCCTCCATCAGCCCCGTTACCACAAATTGTGTAGCCTGTAAATTCTTGGGTAGATTGCATCTGACCCAGTTGTCTGTGTCAGCTCGTTTTGATTCCACTAGATAACCAATGATAGGGCTTCCCCCATCATATGCTGGTTTGCTCCATGACAGGCTTATGGAATTACGAGTAGTATCAACCACTTTTGGGAAAGCAGGTGGGCCAGGAGGATCTGGGAATCAAAACAACATAAAGTTAGCATACCAAATGCTGCATGATAATATTTGGAAATAACAATGGAAAATATCTGAGACTTTTAGCTTACATTGAGGGTCACGAGCATACACAGCTTTAGACGGTGCGCTAGGCTTGCCAGGTCCAGCCTTATTCAATGCTATCACCCGGAACTCATACTCTGTTCCTTCTTGGAGTCCAGTAGCTTTAACAGTTCTTTCAATGACAGGCTTCCTGTTTACTTTTGTCCAGTTAAGAGCCTTCGTTTCACGCTTCTCAAGTATATAACCAGTTATTGGGGATCCACCATCACTAGCTGGCGGCTTCCAGCTAACAGTCATAAAGTCTTTTGTTACATTGCTAATTACTGGTGGATCACAAGGTCCGGGCACATCTGTGGAGATTTATTTGAAAATTACACTCACATTCTTAAGTATAGACAAAAACCCAGTGATTAATGAAACTATTCCACAAAGCACTTACCATACGGGTTCTTAGCAACTGCAGGTTCAGTTAAGATGGGGTCTCCAACACCGTATTTGTTTTCAGCACAAATGCGGAACTGATACTCATGTCCTTCTATCAGTCTCTCCACAGTGCAGCTTGTAATAGGTACATTGGCACTGACTTGGGCCCAGTTAGGTCTGCTTGTTTCACGCTTGTCTACAATGTAGTTAGTAATTTCTGAACCTCCATCTTCCAAAGGAGGCTCCCAAGAAAGCATTGCACGATCTGCATACATATGTTTGACTTTGACAGAAGCTGGTGGGCCAGGCTTATCTAGAACAATTAACATCACATTGTTATAGTTCTATCTCTTGCTATATAATTTAATTATAAATGTGTTTATTAATAGACAGTCAGTCTTTAGCTTACCAAGTACTTTAAGCCTAATGGTTGCTGACTTTGATCCACTTGCATTTTCAGCAGTGATAGTGTAGTCTCCTGTTTGCTTCCTGTTAACACTGAACAACTCAACTGTAGCAAGATTTCTCTTTGTGGTGATCTTAAGACCTTCAGATGGCTTTAAAACTTCTCCTTCTTTCTTCCAGGTGATTGCTGGCATTGGCTTGCCATACACATTTGCCTCCAGGCGCACATTAGTTCCAGCTTTTACTGTAAGCTGTGATTGCATAGACAGATCCAACTCTATTCTGGGAGGAACTGAAAGGAAAGAGTCCAAAAGTTAATTGATCTAGTAGGCGGTGAATGTCTCGTTCTTCACATGAGTGTTAGTTCCCAATATGCACAGACTCCTTCCAGAGCTATCAAATGCTTTTGTATTCCTTACCATTTTCTGGATGAATGGTCACTGGATCAGAAGGTTCTGAAGGTCGACTAATGTTAACTGCTGTCTTGGCAATTGCTCTAAATTGGTACTGAGCATTTTCTTCCAAACCAGTCACAGTGTACTCTTCCTGGGGTATTTGATATGGAGTTGTATTGCACCGAACCCACTTATCACCAGGTAATTTGCAAGCCTCCACAAAGTAGCCAATAAGTTTGCTACCACCATCATGCTTCGGTCTTGTCCATACCAGTGATGCAGTACTCTTAGTGACATCAATAACTTCAGGTTTTCCAGGGGGATCTATGGCAAATAAAAACATATTGAAGTATATTTTTCAAAAAAGAACTAATACATTAAAAAATGGCTTTAACATTACTGGATCCTATTTACTGCATACCTAGACAGTGCAACCAGAGTGATGTCATTATAAACAGGAAAGTATAAACAGAAGGGCAAACTAAAGATCATAAGTTGCAGATATATTGAAAATTATCATAAAAACAGTCTGTTGCAAAGTATTGGTATGGGTGGCTTACCAACTGGTGCTCTTGCTGTGACAAACTCAGTTGGTTTACTAGGTTTACTTGCTCCAGCTCTGTTCAATGCATAAATTCTGAAAGTATACTCAAGACCTTCGATGAGGCCCACACAAGGGTATTCTGTGGAGCGCACAGCGGTGTCGTTAGCTTTCACCCACAGTAAACTGTTTCTTTCTTTGCGCTCAATGAGATAACCAGTGATTGGACTGCCTCCATCGCTATCTGGTCTATCCCAAGCAACAAAAATGCAGTCCTTATTGACCTTGGTAATACGTGCATTCTTTGGTTCACTGGGAACATCTAGAAAGGAATATGAAGATAGACATCAATTGTGTGTTTTCTAGTAGAAAGTTTAAATAGAGAAATGCTGCTATCAAAAACTAGCATACCAAATGGGAATCTTGCGATCATCTTGTCAGAAGGAAGCGGCTCAGAAATCCCAAAACGATTTTCAGCACGAACACGGAACATATACTCTTCTCCAGGAATCAGTTTTCCAATTCTGCAGCTTGTCTTTGTGACAGAAGATAAAGCTGTTACCCAGTCTCCTCGGCTTACATCACATTTCTCAACTACATAGTTTGTAATGTTGCTGCCACCATCTTCAAGAGGTATGTGCCATGAAAGAGTGCAAGCATCAGCATCTATTTCAGAAATATCAAATGGAGGCTGTGGCGGACCTGGTTTATCTGCATGAGAAAAGTATATCAAGAAAAAAGGGATGAAATAAAAGGCAACCACTGGAATATAGTAAAACCAGCTTTGTATAAAGCTGGACTGAAAAATAACCAAATGGAACATACCCATGACTGTCACTTTGATTTTCTGACTATCAGTACCAGAGCTATTTTCTGCAGTAAGAGTATAAAAATCAGTATCTTTTCTTGTTACATCCTTAATAATAAGAACAGAAGACTTTTCTGCTTTATGCACAGCAAGGCGACTGGATGTAACTACATCTTGATCTCCCTTCAGCCATTTACAGACCGGCTGAGGCTTCCCATATACATGAGCTTCAATTCTCAGTTTCTTTCCAGCTTTAATGTGAACGTGATCAGGCATCAGAATTTTAGGTGGGACTGTAAAAAAAAAAAACCACACACAGAGGCAAATAAGTTCAACTTCTTTGACATATTAATTAACTTTTCTTATTTTTTCATGTGAAACTTCTCTGCTTCTCTCTTAAGTGGAATCATCTGTATGAACAACTAGAAATTCTTTATTTTAGGTTCCACTTATGGACAACTTCCGTTTATGCAGGTGACAATATCCATTCCAGTCTTACTTCTCTATTATTGTACAGTTTATAAGAGAATATTTATGACTTTGGATTGCCTTCACACACATTTATGTAGAGATTTGTGCACTACTAATGCACAAAATATAATTTCTCTTTTTATCTGAAACCTGTTGCTTGCTTATTGCTGACCTTCTACAAGAAACATTCAGAAGAAAATGGAAGTTCTTACTGAGATAAACCTGCTTGCACAGTCAGTCTTTCTGTATCTTTCAATTATTTTTCTCCTACTTCTTCTTTTGCACAAAATCAAATTTTTCCCAAAAAGAAACTTGGCAGCATGTTTGGTGTACTTCCTTCCACTGGCTACTTTTCATTCTGCTGTTCCTGTACCTCTCTCTTTTTCTTCCCATGTCCCAAATTAAGAAGATTCTACTCATCTTGCCCTTACCCTACATCTTTCTGTGCCTCAGAAACTCTGCCACCTTAAATAGGCTAACCTGTCCTCCATGATTTTTGTTTTAGATTCCCAATCAACCTTATAATATAAACCACTTATTTTCTCTTACATTAAAATAAGCCCATCTTTCCAATTTATCTCTCAAACTACCAGTCTGACACTTCTTCTCTTTCATTTAAACCTAATTGAAGGTATTTTAAATTTATTTATTTATTTCTCCCTAATTCTTATCTCTCAGTTCTAACTGCAACTGTACCTGAAAAATTATTTAATAATTCTGACTTAGTGGTCAACTCTCATTTTTTCCTGACCTGTTAAAATATTCAGTGCAGTTAACCATAATCCTCCAGATAACTCCGTAAAGCAAACATCTTTCTGTGACTCAAAAACCTGTATATCTCACTCATTTAATTATTGAAGCACTATATTCAGTAGTATTCAAATTGTTACTTACTGAGTTGTTCTTTAATTTCATATTCTCCTGTAGCTTCTATTGGCAAACTTACTCCTACAGCATTTCTAGCTGCCACTCTAAAGTTGTACTTCTTTCCCTCTTTCAGACCAGCCACAACAATGGAGAGATCTTTAACGACTGAATACTCCATCCAGCGATCTGCTGGTTGATCATGTTCTTTGTAGCTGACAATGTATCCGTCAATCTTAGAGCCTCCATCACGCAGTGGTGGCAGCCAGCCTAAAGTAGCACTATTCTTTGTAATTTCAGTAACTTCAAGTTTTCTTGGTGGATCAGGTTCACCTTTAAGGGGAAAAAAGGAACACATTAAACACTGAATTTCCAAGATTTTCTTACTCTTGAATATTGGATGCTATCCATGCAAATTCAAGAAGAACAATATATAAAAGATGGAAACTCGTAATAATTTCAAAGGTACTATATTCATTGATCATATTATTTGAAAGAAACTGATACAGACATACTAATGTTTATACTTGATTAGTTAGCAGCATTGTTCCATTTAGAAGCAGTAACTCAAAAATGCAAAAATCTGCTAAAATTAGAGAAAAAGAAACAGAAAACATCCATGGAGGCAAACATAAAATATACATAAAGGCACACTCACTTAGAGGATCTGATGCTAGAACAGGTTTTGGTATGTCACTTGGAACACCTGATCCATATTCATTCACTGCTGTTACTCTGAAGTAATATTCATTTCCAGGCACAAGGTTTGCTATTTGGAAACTAGTTTTCTTTAGTTCTGCTGTGACTGTTGCCCATGTCTTCCTGTCAGCTTCCCGTTTCTGCAGGATGTAATGAGTCACTGGGCTACCCCCATCATTCTCTGGAGGTGCCCATGAAAGATGGCAGGACATCTTGGTGACATCTGAAACCTTGAAGTCTGACACAGGTCCAGGAGTATCTATGAAGAAATTTCAATTTATGTTAGTATTTTCTTCTTTAATAAGTTAAAATTAAAGGGGATCAACAGTTGTCTACATGGAGGGGGTTAGTGTTAGGTGATACAATTATGCTCAAAAACTGTTGCACCTGAGGATAATAAACATTCCTGCAAGGAACATCCAAAATAGTTTTAGAATTGTCTTGAGGTATTTCTCTCATTACTTACCCAGAACTCTGACGTTCACAAATACAGCCTTTTCTCCAGCTGCATTAACAAGTGTCAATGAGTATTTGCCAGAGTCATCACGTGTGGAATCGGGAATGACACAGAAGGCCATAGTGTCAACCAGATCAACTTGTCCTTTTCTGATAACATTATCAATACCCATTCTCCTCCAGGTGACTTTTGGTGCTGGGCGACCCCTCACAATGGCAAAAAGTCTAATAGGGCATCCTGCTCTGACTGTGACTAACTTTCTCATGCTGGCATCCAGCTCAATCTCAGGAGGTTCTGAAAGACAAAGAAATAAAATGCAAGTTTTGCACATTAAACAAAATAAGCATAAAGAAAATAAAGTGTTGTATGTAAACACCCCAAAAGAAGATGGGAAAACCCACCAAGTATTTCTTTGGGAGACACAGCTTCTTTCAATTCTGCTGGTCGGCCAAGGCCAACCTGGTTTTGGGCAGAAACCCTGAACTCATATAATTGCTTCTCATCCAGGCTGGTAGCTGTGAATTCTGTATGAATAACTTGAGCAGCAACATTGCATCGTTTCCATCCTGCTTCAGGATCAGCACCCTCAACTTTTGGTCTCATTTCCACAACATATCCAATAATCGGAGCACCACCATCATACACTGGTTTTCCCCAGCCAAGGGTTAAGGAAGTCTTTGTGCTATCAACCACTCTCAAGTTTGTGGGAGGACCAGGTGGTTCTGCAAGACAGTAAAAATTACAGATTAGAACACAGCTGTACAGTTTAGCAATCTGTTAACATTGAAATAATACAGAAAACCACAGTGGGATTTTACCTATTGGGTCTTTGGCTATTACAGGTCTTGATGGCAAGCTTGGTTCTCCAAGTCCGACTTCATTTTCAGCACTGACGCGGAACTGGTATTCGTGACCAGGGAAGAGATTAGTAACCTTCTTGCGTCTCTCTGGGATTGGGGTTTTAGTAACAGGAACCCATCTTAGTGATCGCTTCTCTTTCTTCTCTAAAATGTATCCTGTAATTGATTTGCCACCATCATATTCTGGTGGATTCCAAACTACAGTCATCTCTTCTTTGCTGACTCTTGTGACATCTGGAGGATCGGGGCGTCCAGGTCTATCATATTTTGTTTTTGCAATAATTGGATGTGTTTCTGTTGGTGGACCAGTGCCCATTTTATTCTCTGCACGCACTCTGAATATATATTCATTACCTTCAATGAGGCGTGTCACTTTGGCATAGTTTGTTAGGACAGAGGAAGAGAATGTAGACCAAACCATACGCTTGCTTTCACATTTTTCCAGGATGTAGTTCTGTATTTCACAACCACCATCATCTTCTGGAGGATCCCAAGTAACAGTACATCTATCACTTGAAATGTCAGTGACCTTCAAGTTTCGTACGGGACCTGGTTTATCCAAGACAATAACAGTAGCATATGCTACAAAGCTACCAGCTGCATTAGTTGCTGTAATCACGTATTTCCCACCATCAGTGCGCCTTGATTTTGTGAGAACAAACTTAGATGTTTCAGAAGTGTTTTCAATACTGACTCTTGGAGATCTGGTGAGATCTGTGGCATCTTTATCTTTTGCCCATACAACTTCAGGCTGTGGTTTTCCTCTGACTCCAGCCTCAATTCTAATTGTGTCGCCTGCTTTCACAGTTAGAACCCCACTTAACTTCAGATCTAGCACTGGTTTCTGGAGATCTTCCTTCACAACAACTTCAGCTGTTTTTACCCAGTTACTTTCACCGGCCTCATTCTTAGTTTGAACTCGGAATTGGTAAATTTTATTTTCCACACATTTATCTACCATGTAGTGTGTTTCCTTAATGCTGCCTTTGTGAACTCTTTCCCATTCATCTGAATCTTTCAGTTTTCTTTCAACATGGTAACTCAAATTGGGACTTCCGCCATCATAATCTGGCCTTCTCCATTTCAGGTATACAAATGTCTTTCCTTTCTCTGCAATGTGAAGATTTTCTGGCTCTCCAGGCTTGTCAATAGGATTGATAGCAAGAATAGGAGTCTTGGTCTCAATGCAAGGACCTGGACCTATTTTGTTCTCTGCACAAACTCTGAAGAAGTATTCACGGTTCTCTACAAGATTTGCCTTTACTAATCGCTTAGTAATATCAGAGGAGACAATTGACCACCCCCTCTGATTCGGCTGACGATATTCTACTATGTAATTTGTAATTTCAGAGCCACCATTATCCGCTGGACTCTCCCAAGAGATCATACAAGAGTCTTTTGTGACATAGCTTATTTTCAGGTTCTGACATGGTCCAGGTCTGTCAAGTACATTAACAATAGCAAAAGCTTGAGCCTGTCCACAGCTGTTTTTAGCTGCTATTATATATTTGCCATGATCAGATCTTTTGGCTTCCTTCACTTGCAGTTCAACATTAGGTAGGTCATGAAGCATTTCAACATGCTTTTCTTGGACTAGTACTTTGCCATCTTTAGACCATGTTATTTCAGGATCTGGTCTGCCTTTTACCTTACCAGTAATACGTATTGTTTGACCTACTCGGACAGTAATTAAGTCTCGACAGGTCACATCTAGGCTTATTTCTGGTGGAGAAAGAATATCTTTTGCAAGTACAGTTTCTGGTAGTTCTCTTGGTTCTCCTTCTCCCACGATGTTAACAGCTTTTATTCGGAATTTATATTCATTTCCTTCTATTAATCCAGGTACTCTGAAAGCACACTGTCTAATGAGTTCATCCTTATTAATCCTATTCCACTGTGTAGTTCCACTTTTCTGACATTCCACAATGTATCCCAGAATTGGGCTGCCACCATCCTTGAGGGGCTTTGTCCACACAAGATCAGCTGATTCTTTAGTTTTGTCTTTTAATTTTGGATTTATAGGTGGTCCAGGAGGAGTGATAGGACGTGATGCTTTTATTGGATCAGAGCTTGGGGATGGTTTGCTTAAGCCCACCATGTTTTCTGCAAAAACTCTGAATTCATATGTGTTGCCTTCGAAAAGACCGGTGACTCTGTATTTCATATCAAGTATAGGTGTCTTATTGACACGCACCCATTTACCAGATGCTTCCCGACGTTCGAGTATATAACCAGTTATTGGAGTTCCACCATCAGATTTTGGTAGGGTCCAAGACACTGTTGCAGCATTTTCTGTAATATCATAAACAGTTGGTTTACCAGGTGGGGATGGTGGATCAAACATGTATTTAGCAACTGTTGGTTCTGAATCCAGAGGTGCACCAATGCCTATCTTATTTTCTGCACGGACACGGAAAATATATTCACATCCTTTCTGCAGTCGTGGAACCTTAATTTTTGTGTGACTTGTTCCAGAGCTAACCACTCCCCAAGTTTCTTTCTTTGATTGACGCTTCTCAACAATATAATTTATTATAGGACTCCCACCATCATCTTTAGGAGGGCGCCAAGAAATAACCATATGTTCTGGTGTTACTTCAAGAATATTAATAGGACCAGTTGGTGGGCCTGGAACATCCAAAACTGTAAGGTGCAGAGCCACAGTTTTGCTGCCAGCTGCATTAGATACTGTGAGTAGATATTCTCCTGTATCTTTTCTTACACAGTCTTTGATAGTAAGCACAGTTGAGTAATTGTCAGTCTCAATCTTGTATTTGCCATCTGGTTTAATTTCAGTGTCATCAGTAACCCATTTTGCTGTGGGAACTGGCACGCCTCTCATAATTGCTGGAAGGCGCACTGTGGTTCCAGCTTTAACAACAAGACCTTCAATTAACTTCACATCTAGATCCACAGATGGAGGTACTGAAATTAGAGAAAAATGGAAATTAATTTTTCAGGGCAAATGCTTATAGAAAAAGAGAAAAAAAATCAGTGAAAAAACATGAAAAAACAAAAATTACCTAGTTTTTCTTGACACTCAATTGGTATAGTTGTATCTGGAAGGCTAAGACCAACAATGTTTTGAGCTCTCACACGGAATTTGTATATTTTTCCTTTCTGTAGGCCTGTAACAACACAGTCTAGCATAGGGACTGTCTGGAACTTTGTCCATTCATCTGCACCATCTTCTTGATATTCCACCAAATACCCAGTTATCTCAGCACCACCATCACGATCTGGTCGATTCCAAACAAGGGAAACTTCAGTCTTGTCAACATCAACATGATGCAGATTCTTTGGTGGCCCTGGAGGATCTTTTGAAACACAAAACCAAAATGGTTACTAGGATGAAAAATCTACGGTACCAGTGTATCATGTTCATACCAACAGGACAACCTCAAAATTACCAAATCCCATATAAAAAAAAATCAAACCATATAACTGAAAAACACTTACGCAGTGGATCTATAGCTTTGATAGGCTTAAGTGTTTCCACATATGGACCTCTACCATACTGATTCTCAGCTGCAACTCGGAAGAGATACTGAGTGCCTTCCATCAGATATTTAGCCATATGACTGCGTTTCTTGGAGGATGATGAGATGGCTACCCACTGTGCAGAAGCTACATCCTTCCTCTCCACTACATAGTTGGTAATCACAGAGCCACCATCATCTTCTGGTTCCATCCAAGTGAGATAGCATGAGTCGCTTCTAACATCACTGACATTCAGATTTCTGGGCGGACCAGGCTTATCTAACATTGATAAAAATATAATCTGTTATTTATTTGGTAACTGAAGCATTTCTTTAAAAACATTGTAAATTTCAAGATAAACTATATTATGTTTTATGTTGTTTTTAGTCCTTTTTCTATTTTTTATATTTGCATAAAAATAAAAATATAACTTGGTTGATAACTTGGTTTACAGATATTTTCCAGAAATTCCTTTATTTCCTAATCTTCAGTTATAGAGTAAAAAGATGTTGTATAAAGGGAAAACAAAAAGATTACCTAAGACCACAACTTTTACTGAAACAGTCTTTGAACCAGCTGGATTTTCAACTGTCAGGGAGTACATCCCACCATCTTCATGGACAGTGTTACGGATTTCAAGTTTACTGCCAACTCCTGTAACTTCAATATCAGCCTTGGGTGAGACCTCATGATCTTCCTTCTTCCAAGTAACTTTTGGGAATGGAACACCTTTAATAACAGCACTAAGTCTCAGGGTATCTCCAGCTTTTACATGCTGTTCACGGGCCATATTAGCATCAAGTATTAACTCAGGAGGTTCTGGAATCAAAAATACAAGTTTTTACAAATGAGGAAAAAAAAGGTCTGTTCTTAGGTTAACTTATCTGATTTTATTAAACTCACCAAGCCTGTCCTTTACTTCTACTGGATCAGGAACATGCGCTGGATCAGATTCACCTGCTGCATTGACTGCCTTGACCCTGAATTTATAGGTTAATCCCTCAGTAAGACCAGTGACTTTGTAGTTTGTTTCAGGACAAGAATCTGCTGTAAGATTAGCCTGTTTCCATTCTTCATCTCCAACTTTCTGAAATTCTATAAGGTAGCCAATTATCTTGCCATTTCCATCATGGCGTGGTGGTTGCCAAGATAAATCAACTGAATTTTTAGTTTTATCTACTGCTTCTGGATTAACAGGTGGACTTGGTTTTGCTGTTATAAAAATAAAACAATAAAGAAATGGGAGAGAAAAAAAAGAAACCATTAGAATAATTTTTAAACTGAAACTGAGTGCATTTAAAATTCAATGAGAAATGAAATGTGATACTTTACCGATTGGATCTCTAGCGAAAATTGGCTTTGATGGTGGACTAGGATCACCAACACCAATTTCATTTTCTGCTGAAACACGGAATTCATACTGACAACCTTCAAGAAGATCAGGTACTTTGAACTTTGTACCAGGGAAAATTGGGTCTTTGGTAGCTTTGACCCATCTTGTAGCCATTGTTTCCTTCTTTTCTACAATGTAGTTTGTTATTGGCTTGCCTCCATCATATGGTTTGTTCCAAACCACTACAGCAGAGTCTTTGGTTACATCCTTAATGATTGGTTGCTCAGGTGCATCAGGAACACCTGGGGTGAGAAGAAAAAAAGAGTGTATGAGCACTACAAACAGATTAAAGATTGGAGTATCTAAATAAAATTGAAAACTAAAAGCTTACGGAAACGATCCTTGGCTTTCATCTCATCAGAGATGAGAGGATCGCTTATGCCATAAAGATTTTCAGCATAAATTCGAATTTGATATTCTCTTCCTTCAAGCAGCTTGGGAATTTTGCATGTTGTCTTCACTGTCGCAGATGTAACTGGCATCCACAAGTCTTTGTGTGTATCCTTCTTCTCAATTATGTAATTTGTAATTTCACTGCCTCCATCATCTAATGGAGGTTTCCAGGAAACAACCATATGATCTTTAAAGACTTCATCAAATATAACTGGGCCTACTGGAGGTGATGGGCGATCTGTTTAAGAAAAAATAAAGCATACCCATGCTTTTTTTATGAACTTCACAAAACAACATAGATTAAACACTGTCAATACAGCAAATACAGTATAAAATTAGAAACTTGACAGCACAGTTATAATAAGGAATCAAGACTTCAGGGTTATTCCTCTGTAATACATGTTTGACATACTGGAATTAATTCCTCAATGCTTAGAAAGTATTTGTTGATTAACATTTTTTACAGTGTTGAGATTCTCTAAATGCATGTAGAGAGATTAAATGATTCATGCTGAATAAACAAATTCAGAGTTAAATATGTGCTTAAAAGAAATAAATAGCTTTTTAGTATAACTGAGAAAGCAGTAAATTGAATTATTGTAATAAAGAGCAGATTTCAATACTTAAATTTTATAAAAATCAATGAATTCTAATCACCAATAAAAATCACATACAATATTGTTCAGTAAAACCTACCAACGACATGAACTTGACAAAATCCTTTTCTTGATCCTGTGCTGTTCTCTACAGTAACACAATATCTGCCTGTGTCTTCACGGACAGATTTTACTATCCCCAAACAAAGAGTTGTAGGAGTTGTCTTAATCTTTATTCTGTCATCTTCTTTCACAACAATATCATCCTTTAGCCAAGTAACCTTTGGTGCAGGTTTGCCTGAGTAGCGTCCAGTCAAGCTGAAAGCTTCACCAACTCGGACAATAAGCTTGTCTCTAAAGTCAAGGTCAAGTGTGGGAGGAGCTGAAACACAAAATACACAAAGCCCACAAATGTCAGCAATATTATATGAAAAAGTAAGGAATCAGTAAATGTAATTATTATTTTCAAAACAAATATGAAAAAGAAACATACCAATTTCATCCTTGCACGTGATTGGTTTAGTGCAAAATGATGGCTTGCCTTGCCCCACAATATTGCAAGCACTCACACGAAACTCATAGGAGTCACCTTCTTTCAAGCCTTCTACAGTGAATTTCCTATCAAGCATTTTCTCCTTTGTAACTTTGTGGAATTTGTCTTTTCCAATGAGGCGGCTCTCTAGAACATACATGGTGATATCTGAGCCTCCATTATATTTTGGAGGGTTCCAAGTTAGTGTAACAGAGTTCTTGGTAACTGCTTTTACTTCCAGGTCTTCTGGACGGTCAGGAACGGCTGTGAATAAAGTAAAAATAAGGTAGATTCATTTTTCTTCATATTCAGAATCTTCCTTGTGTATTAATCTCATATGAAAGCTCCCAAACAAAAAAAAATTCTTACTTATCGGATCTCTAATGAGAATCTCTTTTGTTGTTTCTGTGAAAGGACCCATGCCAATTATATTCTCAGCTGCAATTCTGAAAAAGTAGGCTTTCCCTTGAATGAGTCCCTGAATAGTAGCATTCTGTCTTGTAACTGTGTAGGTCACTGGAGTCCAAGCTCTGTGGTCAGATTCACGTTTTTCAATTACATAGTTGGTAATAGGAGAACCACCATCATCTTCTGGAGTAAACCATGACAATTTACAAGAGTCATTAGTTAGATTCTCTGTAAGGAGTGGCATTCCAACTGGGCCTGGCACATCTGGAAGCAAAGGAAAAAATGGAGTATTGAAACATACATGCTGAATCTTATGAAACTGTACTTGTTCACAAGCACTGAAGCTGCTATTTACCTAGCACATCAACAATAATTGTCTTCTTCCTCTCACCACCATCATTTTTAGCAAGAAGAGTGTATAAACCCTGGTGACTCCTTTTGCAATTCCTGATGACTAAAGAAGAACTAATAGCTGTTTCTTCAATTTTGGCTTCTTCTGGCAAAGCTTGCTCATCCCTGCTCCAACTCACTGTTGGAGGTGGTTTTCCTGAGACATATGCTATGATCCGAATTACTCCTCCAGCATGAACAACAATTCTGTCCCTGACACTTGCATCCAAATTAATATCAGGAGCCACTGAGGGAAGAGAAAAAAAAAAGTCAATGACTTCCTTTTCTTAATTTGTGTTAGAGATACTAAGAATGTCAATCAAAATGATAAATACCAATTCTGTCCTTCATTTCAATAATGTCTGTAACTTCTCCAGGCTCTCCGATGCCAGCAGCATTTACTGCTCTAACTCTAAATTTATAAAAACAACCTTCTTTTAATCCTGTCACAACGAACTTGGTTCCTCTAATTTCTCTATCTTTTACCTGGAAAAAAAACATCGTAATCAGCAAACATCAAGATACCATCAATTTCTTTGCAGAGTTTGAAACAAATCTGACATTAGATATTATTTCAGATTTACAAGAAAGCATTAAGAAACACGAAAGTATTAAGTGTACATGGATGTACATGGATCTAGCTCACACAGAATTCATCAGAATTTTTAAAAGAAATATATCTCATGGACCTACAAGCTACTCTAAAGATTCGTCTTTTTTCTAACATATTCTAACATAGAAGGTTGTTAGAATTATCTGTTTAGCAATTACAATAGTCTGGTATCAGAAGAATTACATATATTTTTGGACACGTCAACTCGTATAGGCGAGAGCAACAAAAAAAAGGGAATTAATTTATTTTCTTTTCAAAATTCAATAGAAAGTCTCTTTACCTGGAAACAGTATAGAAAATATGGGTTTTACTTAAAATGAACCCATGTATTTATGGAGATACAAAAAATAGCCAAGGTGTGCACCAGTTAGATTTTCAGTAATGCACTATTGAAAAAAATTAGGAAAATGTAGAAACATAGTAGTTGTAAACACTTTGACATCATCTGATACCACTGAGGTTTACTTATCTGACAGTTCTAACTTGGTCTTCTGTGTTTTTTAATCACATATTACCTACATATTTTCTGACATCTTGAAATAAAAATTGTAAAATTCTATATCTAGTATTCGCAAAATAAACTTCATGTTGAGGAAGGACAAGCTTTGTCTGGTATTTTAAACATACAAAGATAATTATGGTACAAACTTTTAGAAAATAACTTGAATAGCAAAAATTTTTAAAGAAATTTTTTCTGGAGCAATTCATATTGATAGACACAGAGAGAAGTGCTGATTCTGCAATGGTTTTCCACCTACCCGTTCCCATTCTTCCTTTCCTTCCTCTTTAAACTCAACAATGTAGCCAGTGACTCTAGAACCACCGTCCTTTACTGGTGGAGACCACTCCAAGTCCACAGAAGACTTTGTCCAATCAGTAACTTTTGGTATAGGAGGGCCAGGTGGGGCTGAAAAATATCATCATACAGCATTAAAATGTATTATATGATGTTATTTGAATACTTTCGAATTTAGAAAAAAATAATTTAAATATTTACCAATGGGATCTCTAGCAAGTGCTGGGTCAGATGGCATGCTTGGTGGGCCAACACCAGCCGCGTTGATAGCTGACACACGGAACTGATACTCAGAGCCTTCAATAAGGCCTGTAACCTTGTATGAAACCCCCAGTGCCATAGGCTTGATAGGATCTCGGTTAACCCTGGTCCATCTCTTTCCAGTGGTCTCTTTGCGCTCCAGCCAGTAACCAGTAATAGGAGAGCCACCATCATGTTCTGGTTCTTCCCAGTTTACTGTCATTGAATCACGTGTTATACTGCTAACTGTTGGCTTGTCAGGAGGTCCAGGCACAGCTAAGGGAAAAAATTCACACATAGCTTGTAAAAAAATATGCTACAAATACATGGAAATAGCTAGAGTGCAGAAGAGCTATGCACTCACATGGTCACCATTGCACTAGGCAGTTAGCCATCTGCACAAGATTTCTTTCCTCATTCAGTTTCTCACCCCTATTCAGGTACATATAATTCTGTGAAAAATGAAACATCTTTCCTCTAGATAAAAATTGTCAAAAAATTTTTTGTCCTATTTCTGGATCACTACCTCATTTTAGTGCTCAGCTTAACACTTGCTGTTTTAAGAACCATTTTCTCTTGCCAGCCTAACAATCCTCCTAGGTCTGAGCTTTTCTGTATAACTTATCTTTCAAAACTGAAGGTAGGAAATTGATTCTTTCTGGTCCAAGACATCAATAATGTCCAAATACAATAGAATAACTTGAATCTTATCAAACAAATGTTTACTTGTGTATTTAAGCATTAAAAGTATTGAAATTGTGCTTTAATATAACACAAATAGGCAGAAAAATATTTTAAGCGCTATACATGCTTTTAAGAACCAGGTACTACTGCTAAAACTCTTCAAGCTATTCTATAAAACTTAGTAAAGAGAGAAAACAGCAGTGGTATTTAACAGATGCTGTATGCATACCTGCACATGGAAACAACGGACATAACTTGAAAGCTTATTTCTACTTACTGAAAAGATTTCGTGCTGTTTCTGGCTCACTGTCCAAAGGTTCTCCAATACCATATTTGTTTTGTGCCATAATGCGGAACACATATTCATGGCCTTCCATCAGCTTGGGAACAGTGAATATGCATTCCTTGGGCTCATTAGTAACAGCCACCCATGTCTTCCTATTTGCTTCTTTTTTCTCTATAACATAGTTTGTAATCTTAGAACCACCATCATCTAATGGAGGAAGCCATGATATTGTCATTTTATCAGCCAAAATGGATTCAAATTTAATAGGTCCTACTGGAGGTCCAGGACGACCTACAAGATACGTTTTAAGAGAGAATAATTAATCAAGTATCAAATGCATGCTATCAATTAATGTAATTGTAAGAGTTCTTGATATGTACCCAGAACATTCAGGCGCATCTCCTTTGAAGCAGTTCCCAGGTCATTTACAGCTGTTATAGTATATAGGCCTGTATCATTTCTGCGAGACTGTTGGATCAATAAAGTGCAAGTATTTTCATCAACGATCTTGTTGACATGTTGATCATACACCACTGGTGATTTGTCATCTGGTTTCTTTGGAGGAGCTTTTAGCCATGTTAATGTGGGGAAGGGTACACCCTTTATCTTGGCCACAATTTTAACATCTGTTCCTTCTTCAACTTCCATAAATTCTTTCAGCTCAATAGATGGTGGACCTACAACAAAATGTTGAAAAAATAGTATACAAAAATACTTCATAATTTTAAAATGGAATTTGTATTTCTAGTATCGCTACTTACATGTCTGGTCTTTGACAACAAGTGGGCCAACAGTGGCTGAAGGTCTGCTAGGACCTGCTATATTTACAGCTTTGACTCTGAATTCGTATTCTCCACCTTCTACAAGATCCTCAACAGTAAACTTTGTTTCTTCCACATCACGTCTGTTGCATTGCTTCCAAGACTCTTTCACTTCTCCAGTACGATCCCAGCGGAGACACTCAACATTATAATGTGTAACAGGAGCTCCACCATCATTCTTTGGTGGTTTCCATGTCAGGCTCACTGTGTTCTTGGTTACAAGGCCAATCCTCAGTTTAATAGGCGGATCAGGAGGATCTTCACAAACAAAACAGAAGAGTGAATAAATCCAGCATGCAGTACCATGTGGTTTAAAGGATTTGTTTGACTTTAATTTTACTTACGGATTGGATCTCTGGCTGTGGTGCGCTGGATGGTTTCTGCAGGAGGCCCAACTCCAAAACGGTTTTCTGCACGTACCCGGAAGAAATACTCTTGGCCAGTTATGAGATCAGGTACCACAAAGGAAGTACTGCCACAGTTAGGATTGACTTTAGTCCAGGCCTTCCCATCAATATTTCTCTTCTCTATAACATAGCCTCTGATTCTATCTCCACCATCATCATCTGGCATCTTCCATGAGAGTTTACAGCTACCTCTTGTAATATCACTTACTTTAAGGTCTTTTGGTGGACCAGGGACATCTGTTGAGATAAGAGCACAACAGACAAAATTTTACTTAAGTATTTAGAAAAATAAGACTAAACCCTAACATTTGGATACTTCAGTATATGCAAGCCATACCAAGCACATTGACTCTGACATGCACTGTCTTTTGTCCTGCTTTATTCTTTGCTGTAATACTGTATCGTCCAGAGTGACTTCTGTTGCAGTCAGGGATGATAATCTCTGAACGTGTATCAGTTGCTGCCACCTGCGTATTATAAGAGCAAAAAGAAGTTATAGAGCAAACTTGATTATTTATGTTTCAAAAATGCAACAATACTGAGGTTAAAAGTATAGCTTGCTTTACCTGAGCTTCTTCAGGTACATTATGACCTCCCTCCTAGAAACAAATGGAAATAATATAAATGTAAAAGGGAATAGGCTTAAATGTCTAGAAAGAGGTGTAGGAAAAAAACCTATTACTTTTACTGACCTTTGCTGCTGTTTTTGCTTTTCCTTCATACTCCCAAAATGTTTTTGGAACTGGACGACCTTTGATAACAGCTGGGATTTTAATTGTTGTGCCAGCACGACAAGAGAGCAAATCCTGTGCTCCAAGATCAAGGAAGATTTCTGGTTCCTCTGCAAAAATATTTAAATATATAAATTTTAAGAGCTACTGAAAGCAAAATCCCATCATCACTGAGCTGAAATCCCCCAGAAACGTGGAATGCATGCTCATGTGAGAAAGGCTGGACATACAAAAAGGAAACTGGGAAGTATACAAATAGAAAAACTCATTGCTGTAAATTTTTCATAAAATAAACAGTATTTCATTAGTATGTATGTAGGTGCTCATCAGTTTCCTGATGGAGCATTCCCTGGCAATGGGCATAATAATGAAACTTTCAAAGATGTGTGTCAGTCTTTTGTTACATTCTTGTATAATTTTTTATTTTGTTTTGACTTTGGCTTGCTTGGCATCCTTTTTGGACATTCATAGCAGTAAGTGGCATTTACATAAAAATACTGAAATCAGTTCTTGGAACTCTTACCTAGAATATCTTGGATAGGTATCTCTGATGTTGCAGGACTTGGTTCTGATTCTCCAGCAGCATTTACAGCTTTCACCCTAAATCTGTATTTCCTGAGCTCTTTCAAGTTGGGAATAACACATTCGCAAGTAGGAAAGAGTTTGTCTCCTTCATTCACCTTCTTCCAATCAGTACTACCTTCATCTTGCATTTCAACAATATATCCTTTTATAGGACTCCCACCATCCTTTTGAGGAGGCTTCCATGCAAGTGCTACAGATGATTTGGTTTTGTCTTTGACCTCTGGGCATGATGGTGGACCAGGCACAACTGGTAAAACAAGATCAAGTAAAAATTACCTGAGTGTTAGTGTCTTCCTATATTTTTCTAGATAGGTTTCTAAAAGAATGCAAGTATTTTCATTTCTGTACCTGTATATAGAGTATAAATCCTGGAATGTGCATACTGATTATATATATTCCCTATGTTAGCAAGGGATACTTATGTACAAGGCAGAAGTTTATTTGGCAATGCCTACACTGGTGTTATTACAGTATTAGGTACATAAAAGAGGTAAAAAGTTAAAATTAAAGCTAATTACTTTTAAAATTTTAAAATCAGAAACTTTGTGTCAATATATTCTCTTAGGTTTAATGCAAACAAAACCTTTGATTAGTGTTAGTACATTAATACTTCATTATTAATAATTTTCATTAATAAATTTTAAAAAAGTAGTAGTAACACAGTTTTTGTTCTGCTGTGATACAGTCCTCTAAGAGAGTCATACAAATAATATACTTACATATAGGATCTGCTGCCAAAGCTGGATCTGATGGTTCACTGGGAGGGCCAATTCCAGCAAGATTTTCAGCCATAACTCTAAACTGGTATTCAACACCTTCAGCCAAACGAAGCACATTGTGCTCCAGACCTTTTACTGATGGTTTTGTTACAGGAGCCCTGTTGACACGTGTCCAGTAGACACCTCCCACCTCTCTCTTCTCCAACCAATAGCCAGTTATTGGGCTGCCACCGTTGTCCAAAGGAGGCTCCCAAGTCACCAGCATAGATGATCTGGTGCGATCCAAAATTTTTGGCTTTCCAGGAGGTCCAGGAAGACCATAGGGATCCTTAATGACAACTTTTTCGGAGAGGCATTCATCACTTATTCCATATTTGTTTACAGCCCGGACTCTAAATTGGTATTTTTCATTTGTTGCAAGATTCCATACCTGAAAAAGAGGACTTAAATCAATACTTGGCTGCTTTCAGAATCAACTTATTTGGATTTAAGCAGAAGTATTCACTTCAAATTCTATCTTGCAATCAGACTGATGTACTTATGTTTATGTACTACATAGTTCTATGTGATGTCCTAAGAATACTCTTATTTCATGTGCATAGGACTGAACATAAATAAAAATGTCATCATGTTTGTTCTTGCAGTTGGTAAAAAAAAATTAATAATTCTGGAAAATGGAAAGGAAGGTGTCTTCTCTCTAGTTCAGCTGAGGTTAAATAGCAAAAATGAACAATTTCTTTTGTTTTGTCACATAAGGGATAAGACAGATGCATGGATGGGAAACATTCATCCAGTAATTCTGGAGTCTAAATGGAGCACGAGCACAGGTACTTATGCAAGTAGCAGTTTCCATTAAATATGAAGTAATTTTATTTTTATGCATACTAAAGTATGTAATAAAAATATTTTATAAATTACCCCATATCTTCTCTCAACAGCGCCTTTGGAGACTTCTTCCCACTCAGACTTCTTCTTACTAGCATCACGTTTTTCAATAATGTAATGGGTAATTTCACTACCACCATTATCAAGAGGTGCATCCCATGTTAAATAGCATGATTCTGCTTTAATATCAGAAACAGCAAGATTTCTTGGTGGAGAAGGACGATCTGTATGAAAGCAATAGAGCATGGAACTACATTAAAAAGAAGGCAAAGGCATTTAAATAGCTGTCATTTTATTAAAATGTTGCATCCTTACCATACACTTCGACATGCACGTTGCGGAATGCAGTGCCAAGACGATTGGTAGCTCTCACAGTGTAAGTGCCTTTATCACCCCTCACTGCTGCAGGAAGGGTGAGTTCTGTTTTTGCATCAGTTCTAGATACTTCTTCCTTGCTTATCTTAAGTGCATCGGATGTTTGGTCAATTAAAACTTCATTCTTGTCCCATTCAATCTTCGGCATTGGCAGGCCTGTTACATCAGCAGGAATGCTAACTGGTTCTCCTGCCTTGACTTTGATAGTATCTCCTCTCACAGCCAAACGCAATGTAACCGTTGGAGGCACTGAAAGAAGGAAAGTGACAGAGTGAAGATGGAGATGAAATAGAGAAAGTGCCTTGAAGTGTTCTAAAGATATTTATATGGATTTATTTAAAGTTGATATACCTTCATCATCTTGTATAACTACATTGAGGGGCAGGGATGGCTCGCTTTCTCCAATCTCATTGACAGCTTTCACACGAAACTCATACATATGAAGTTCATCGAGTTTTTCAACGAGAAGAGACGTTTTTGGACAGAGCCTTGCATTAACTCTCTCATAATCTTTTGAATCGTGTCTCCTCTTCTCAACAATATATCCTAAGATGGGACTACCACCATCACTGCGTGGAGGCTTCCAGTCAAGAGTAATGGATGACTTTGTCCTCTCTGTGTACATGAACCTCTCAGGTGCTGTTGGAGGACCTATTAATACAGATAAATTACAATAAGAAAAAATTAAAATTCCAGAGAATTTTAAATCATAAGAATGCAGTGGCTCTGGCCTTTTAAAACCATAGTTTTTACATGCAAAGAATCTGAGTATGATTGTGGCTCGTATAAAGTTTCTCATGTATGTGGAGAAAAAAGTAATAAGTAGTGTCTCAGTAGGCACCGGTATTTTGCTATGTAAAGAACTACACTAGCTTCAGAGAACTGATTCAGAAACTTGACTGAAGTAATGAAGCTAAGGTAGATGCCTACCCATGTAGTTGAAAAATAAACACACTTTCTGTATAGAAGGAAAGACAAAAATATTGTCTAATTAATCTGCCATTAATTTTTTTTCTTTTTAAAAACCCGGCAAAATGAGTCATCTTACCTAATGGATCAACTGCAAGAATGGGTCCTATTTCCACAGCTGGACCAGTACCAAATTTGTTCTTGGCACTAACGCGGAATTTATATTCCTGCCCTTCAATTAGACCTGTAATATCACATTTAGATCTATCTGTGTCTACAGCAAGTCTCCATGTATGCATTTTGGCATCCTTCCTTTCAACAATGAAGCCTATGATATCACTGCCACCATCATCTTCAGGATCAGACCAGTTAAGCAAACACATCTTTCTGTTTGTGACTACTGGCTTTAGGTCAAGGACTGGTCCAGGGACATCTGAAAAACAAAATCAAACAAGTAAGGTAAAGCCTACACTGACCAAAAGAAACGCTTGTTTAATTTGAGAAAATATTTTTCTTACCAAATACTTCTACTCTGGTTCCTGCCGATTTTGAACCACTGCTATTGGCAGCAGTAATTACATATCTTCCATGGTCTTTTCTCAATGCATTCTTAATGGTTAACTCAGATTTTGTGCCAACATTTTCAATAACAACTCGATCTTTGTCTAATTCCCCCTCGTCTATAGCCCATGTAATGGTAGGAGCAGGACGCCCTGTCACAGTAGCAGGAATTTTAATAGTCTGTCCAGCCATGACCTGAATGCCTGCTTTCACAGAAACATCCAGCTCAACAGTGGGAGGCTCTGTGGAAGAAAGAGAAAAAGCTCATTAGTTGGAGGGAGGGATTCAAACCCACCTTTTAAGCATCTGGGCATTTCTTAAAAATAATACAATCTCAATACCTTTAGGTTCTGCAACAGTTGCGGGTTCAGTTTCCCCAGGTGGTCCTTCTCCAGCTGCATTGAGTGCAGTAACACGGAGCTTATAGTCTGCACCTTCCCTCACCTCTCCAACAGTAAACTGCAGGACCTTAATGGGTTTTGCTGTGCAGCGTGACCACTCATTCACACCCATCAGTTGTTTGTACACATGGTAACCAGTGATATCTCCACCACCATTATACACAGGAGGTTGCCATTCTAGCTCAATGGAAGTTGCACTTGTGTCAGCAATCCTTGGAATTGGAGGACCAGGTGGCACTATAAAAAAATAAATAAATAAACAAACAAATACGTGTAAATAAAAGTTAAAGAATCCTATCTTGCCAACTGTCTGCTATTAGCGTCTCCTAATCCACTTACTTATTGGGTCTTGCGCAGTTTTTGGATCTGATGGTGGACTAAATTTACCAGGGCCAGCTGCATTTTCAGCACACACTCTAAAGATGTAAGTTAAACCTTCCAACAGTCCTTCAACTCTTACTTCCAGAGCATTCACAAGGTTCCTGTTGACCCGAGCCCAATGAGTACTATTGATTTCACGTTTTTCAATCCAGTATCCTATGATAGGGCTGCCATTATCTTTTGGTTCATTCCACTTAACCAGCATACTGTTGCTGGTTACATCTTCCACATCAGGCTTATTAGGTGCATCTGGTGGAGCTGAAAAACAAAAAGGTGGTTTTGCCATCATTGCTGTCTCTTCAGAGCTTATTGAAAGCTAAGAGAGCACTATGATATAACAAATTACTAATTTTAATTCATAGTTTTTCTGTTCTCTAAGAGCCTTTGATTCCTAAAGGTGATCAGTAAGCAAATTTGCAATGGTTCTCTTTTTTGATAAGAATACTAGTCTATGAAGCACAAAGAATGTCACTATTCAGATGTTAAGTGTTTTAAGGGTAAAGTTTTATGACAGTCATCATCATTCTTATGTGTTTACCATTGAAATTAGAGTATTTTTGATAGTTGTCTGTATTTCAATGGTTTAAAATGTGCAATAATTATCACATAGCTCAAGTTTCTTCTGGGAAACATCTGCACAGATAAAGCTGAGTATTCTAACAGTCTGATAAAGTTTCACACCTTGTTTTCTGAAAATGTTGTTTTTCAAAATTAAAACTTACAGAAAGGATCTTTAGCTGTCATTGGTTTTGAAACACATGGTGGTCCTGCTCCAACTCTATTTTCAGCAAATACACGGAATAGATACTCTTTTCCTTCAATCAGTTTTGTTACATGGAATTTGCAATGCCTGAGTGTTGAACTGACAGTGACCCAGCCCATTTCAGCTTTTGTATTGTCTTTCTTTTCCAGTACATAGTTTAGGATTTCACTTCCACCATCATCAAGGGGAGGCTCCCACTTGCAAAGGACAGAATTTTTCCTCAAATCTTCAAATACAAAGTTGACTGGTGGCCCAGGTGTATCTGTTAGTAAACCAAGAAAAATGATGAGTACTCAACTTGCGCACTTCCTACCTAATACTCGGAACAACTAGATGTTTTGAGGACATTCTTTACATACCCAGCACATTGACTTCACATGAGGCTTTTGCAACTCCATGATCATTTTCTACTTTAATTGTAAATGTGCCATGGTCTGCTCTAATGGAGTCACGAACTGATAGTATGGACTCTCCTTCCTTGTGGTTGTCAACACTCATACGTTCTGGCAGTGAAAGTTGGAAAGGTTTCTCTTCTTCAGCTTCACCCTTCTTCTTTTTAGGTGCTGTTACTCTCTTTTTGATATCCTCTGGTCTGATAACTTCATCATTCCTCAGCCAAGTAATAGATGGATAGGGTGACCCTGAAATATGTGCCTCAAGTATGATCTCATCACCTCTCTTCACCTCAAGGCCAGACTGTAGGTTTGCAGCAAGGAAGACTTTTGGAGCCTCTGTAATAACAAAGAATGAGAAATGAAGCGTAGAATCTTTCAATATGTCTGAGGATATATGGCAATTAATACAAATGATCTAATGAACAATTCATACCAATAGGATCCACAGCTTTCACAAAAGGAGTAATCCGAGAAGGCTCACTGATGCCAGCAGCATTCTCAGCACGAGCACGGAACTGATACTCCTTTCCTTCCTCAAGGCCTTTCACCGTGTAAGTTAGTAAGGGTACCAGATAGTCATTGCATCTCTCCCACCTCTCTTTGCCCTTAGCAAGCTTCTCTATTATATAGCCCATAATCTTGCTTCCCCCATCAAACAGGGGTGGTTTCCATGTAAGAGTTACTGATTTTGATGTTGGATTATGGACTTCAAGGTCGACAGGCGGATCTGGGGGCTCTGTGAAAGAGTAGATCAAAAGAAGGATCATATGAGACAAGAGAGTATGAAGATTTTATTTAAAAATCAGATTTTTAGATTATTTAACAGAAAGACAAACTTACGTTTTGGGTCTTCTGCAATGATGGGGTTTCTTAGTTCAAGATAATCACCCCCTCCAATCTTATTGACAGCTTTAACACGGAAGTAATATTCACAGTTTGGGATAAGATCTTTGACTTGCCATGAAAGCTTATTTTCACCAGACATGACTGGGATATATGTTTTACGACCAGCTTCCCTGCGTTCCAGAACGTAATGCAAAATAGGAGTACCACCATCAAAGTCTGGAGGCTCCCAGGATACTTTGCAAGAATTCTTGGTTACTTCGCTTGCCTTGATGTCTTTACACTGTCCAGGTGGACCTGTTTTAAATAAGAATGAAGCAATTAGTTAATTAAATAGATGTGGAAGTGTATTCTTATAAATATGAAATTATATTTCATTTCTTTGCTTTGCAGCAAGCAAAGACCACAAGTGTGGACTACACAGCATCTATATGAACTTCTGTTTCCAAAGATGAAAAATAGTCTGAATTCTTAAATAATTTTTATATTTATATGCTAACTTCTCAAAAAAATTGGGCTTTCAGTAGTCACTGAATAGTTAGAGCAACTTGAGGCAAAGTGTTTTTTCATGGGACTTGATAACATCAATCTACATGTGATTGATCAGATAAATCAGAAGTGATTTTTCTGCCTGGCAGAAGCCATTTCTTTCTAGCCCTGTCTTCTGTCAGCTGCAGGGCCCAAGTGAAGATAAACATATTTCTCAGAATGGAAGAACATAGTTACCTATGACTTTGACATTGACTGAGCCAGTTGTTGATGCCAGCTTGTTCTCCAGTGTGATAGTATAAACACCAGCATCAGCATGAACACTGTCTATCACTTCAAGCAATGCAGAGGTGTAGTCACTCTTCATTGTTGTTCTGTCACCAGCTTTCAACTCCTTGCCATCTTTGTGCCATGTTATAGTTGGGGATGGAACAGCTCTGAAGGGTATAGGGATACTTAGCTTCTGTCCTTTAACAACAACAATGTCACGAGTTTGTAGATCAATGGTTGGATTACCTGTAAAGGTAAGCATAATGTTATCAGAAAGTTGCCAAACACCCTTCTGTTTTTCAGTTATGCAGATCTGACCAAAAAAAAAAAAGAAAAGAAAAAGGAATTTATTCTTACAGTCTGGGTCCTTGGCAACAACTTTTTCTGAGATGTCTGATGGCTCACTAGCTCCAACAGCATTGACAGCTCTGACTCTTAGCACATATTCTTTGTCTGGAACAACTCCCTCCTCCACTTTACATTTTAGATCTTTAATTGGACGAGAATTGATTCGCATCCATTTTTCTGTTCCTGCTTCACACATCTCCACATTGTATCCAATAATAGGACTTCCACCATTCTTCTCAGGAGGTTTCCATGCAATGCAAATGTGCTTTCGGCCTGCATCTGTGACGTGTAAATCCTGAGGTGGTGAAGGAGGGCCTGCAGAAATGGAAAAGTATGGTGGGATTTTCCTCCCAGAACAGTACACTGCTTCTAAAATTCATACACTGTATTATTCTACTTACTTGTTGGATCTTCAATATGAATGAGGTCGGTTGGTTCACTGGGATGACCACATCCAGCTTCATTTTCTGCACGGACCTGGAACTGTACATCTGTACCTTCAATGACATCTGTCACTCTGAAATTGCAATCTGGACCAGATGTCTTCCCAGCTTTTACCCAGCGAGTAGCTAGCTTTTCTTTCTTTTCAATAACATATCTGAAGAGATTGGGGAGAATACTATGAGGCACTTGAAATAGGAACATTTCAGACTTCTTCAAGAAAGTAGATTAAAAGAGATTAGACTAGTTTAGACAGTGGAAAAGTAAAGAGAATAATGGATAATAGATTTAATTAAATTTCTTCACACTTTAGCCACCTAGTCCTAGTGGGTCTCAGCCCCTAATAGGGCTGACATCACTGACAGACCCGGGTCTGGCTGTCAATTCTTGAAATTTGTTCTGTGTTTTAGAACTGAACTGAACTGTGTTCTCAGGTTATAGAGAGCTGCAGAGGCAAAAGAACCTCCAAGCTATATTTGTATCTTTGCTAGTTTGGATCTCAGTGGTCAGTCCATTGAGAATATTTGAAGATACTATTACTTGGCTGTCAAAATCTGCTTAGGACAGGCTATGGCAAAGTAATGCAAATTGAGTGACTTCTGTTTCTTCAGGCAGATCTCTGTAGTTGTTTCTTGTGCTTTTTGTGACTGCGAAGGAGTAAAACAGTCTGTTTGAAAAGTGTTATAAAGAAGAAAATTATCTGAAAAGACTCATTTTAGCTGAATGTATACAGTTTGAATGACAAACAAAGGCAGAAGGAAAATACAAGCATACTACGTGCTAGATGATTTTAAGTGGCTATTATTCTACAGGAACTGGAGGCTATGGTCACATTATTTTTTTTTTTCGCAGCTCCTAATTATTATATGCTGTTTTAAGGATGTTGACACACATTCACTGCTCAGGCACATTAGGTATTTTATTTGCATCATTTCTAAATTTTAAAATCAAGCCCTTCATTGCTTCTCTTAAATCTATCCACATAATTTTAATATAAAATGTTTCAATTTAAAATTTAAATATTTTGAGAGAAACGTCTTCACTTGTTTAAAGATGTTTATCTTCAGGAGCCTGCACAAACTTAAAATCACCTTACCTTTGAATTGGTCTGCCACCATCATTCTTAGGTGGTTCCCATTTCAAATCAACATGGCCTTTTTTCACTTCAACTATTGTAAGGGCATATGGTGGCCCAGGTGTTGCTAAGGTAAAAAAAAAAGGCACATATTAGAAGACTATGAATTCATGACATGTAAGCTAGTGATCACTCAGTAAGCAAATCAAAACTTACTGAAAGTATCTTTAGCAAGCACTGAGTCTTCAATTTCACAGTAGTCACTCTGTCCAATGGCATTTTCAGCAGCCACACGGAACACATAGAGGGAGCCTTCAGTCAGTGGGCTTACTGTGTACTTGGTATCCTTCACTGTCGTATCAACTGTCTGCCAGCCTTTCCGCCTTACATCTCTTTTCTCAACAATGTAGTTGGTAATTGGGGAACCCCCATCTTTTTCTGGTACTGTCCATTTAAGATCTGCTGTATTTTTAGTAATATTAATAACTTCAAGCCATCGGGGTGGTGAAGGAGGATCTGCAAAATAGCAAAAGAAAAAATAAACCAAAATGTTGCAATTCCCACAAAAGATCTTGGAAGACAGGGAATACACCAAAACTATCAAAACTTTGTATTTTCTGAACTGAAGCAGGGCAGATCTTAGTATTTCATAAGCCTTCCAAGAGTTCATTTAGTACCTACAAAGACAGACAGACGTGGGGCTTTATTAAAGTCAGAGACTGTATTTGCAGTAGCAGCACATTCATGAAACAGTACTCACAGAGCCTCTCCTTGCACAGCACAGGGTCACTGGGCTCACTGGGCTCGCTCTCGCCAGCCTTGTTCACAGCTCTCACACGGAATGAATATTCTTGTTTCTCCATAAGATCTTTGAGGAAGTGCTCCGTTGTTGGAACTCCTTCAGCTACTCTCACCCATTCGTCTGTTCCAGTCTTTAACAGCTCAATGACGTAAGATTCAATTTTTGCCCCTCCATCATGTTCTGGCTTTGTCCAGTTCAGGGTAAGGAATGTCTTGCCAATATCTTTCACAGTTGGCTTTCCAGGAGGCCATGGTGGATCTAGGCAAGAGTCCAGTATTAATTATGTCATTGATAACAATTTTTTTTTGTTATTGTTGCTAAATTAAACCATTAAAAAATGTGTTTATTGTACCGATTGGATCTTTCACTAAGATTGGCTCTGTTTCCCGGCTTGGTTTTCCAGGTCCTGCAAGATTCTCTGCCAAGACACGGAACTTATACTTCTTCTTATTTGTAAGACCTTTAACTCTGGAAATAAAAATTAAATTTGATTAAACGAAACCTAGGCATTAATTAATTTCTAAAACATCATTCTCTCCACTATTTATACCACAGATTACTTGGAAAATCTGAAAATATCCAAATTACAGCTAATGATGTCAACACATTGTCAACACTAAAATGGTTGAATGAATGTTTTGAGAACTATCTTGGATTTTTGCATGTTCCATGGTTTTTAGTTAATGAGAGTATCAGGAGAAAAAAAACCCTAAGGATTTTGGTAAATTTATACTTGGGATGACCATGTCTCTGCCATGTTAGAATACCTTACAGAATTATTAAGCACAGGAATTATTTAGCATAAGACTTAAAAGAAAAAAAATTCTTCTGTAAAGATACCCCTCATTAAAACTAATTTAAAAAGTAAGCTACCAGGGGTAGTTGGATCAAAACTTAGGGAAACTAGGAAAAAATAAAAACAAAGTAAAACTTATTTTAAAAGCTACTGTTAATTTTTTATGTCTCTGTGATCAATTTCACCCTAATGTGACTATAGTCTTACTTGAATGTTGTATCTTTCACTGGCATTTTGTTGCATTTTATCCATTTATCCTGCTCAGGATCATATCTTTCAACCCAGTAGCCAGTTATGGGGCTGCCACCATCTTCATCTGGCTCATTCCATGTTAAAGTGACTGAATCTTTAGTGACCTCTGTGGGCTTGAGACCTGTTGGAGGGCCTGGCGGATCTGTATAAATTAATTAAAAAACAAACAAACAAAAACCAAAACCATCAGTCAGGTTTTTTTTTCCCTTCCTGTTAAAATACTGTAATAATTTATCATTAATTTAATTAACTAACCAAATGAATATTTGGCAATGATGGGGCTACACTGTGCTGGCTCCCCAACACCATACATGTTTTCAGCACTGACTCGAAACACATATTCTTTATGAGGAGTTAAATTGGTAGCTCTGAATTTTGTATCTTTAATAGTTGATGACAACTTGTCCCATATTTCACTGTCTGTAGCTCTTTTCTCAAGGACGTAGTTGGTAATTTTAGAACCCCCATCATCTCGTGGAGGATTCCAGGTTAGAAGGCAGGATTCGTTTGTGATTTCTGTTACATCAAATGCAGCTGGTGGACCAGGTTTATCTGTAGAGAACAAGATGTGAATGTTAATTTTCTGCTTGCATACCTTGATACATGACTAATGATTTATATAAATAACATAAAGTATATGCATACCGAGAACATTAACTTCAACAACAGCAGTAGCACGTCCACTGGAATTTACAGCTTCTATGATATAGGTTCCACTGTCACTCCTCTTGCTGTCTGTAATAGTGACTGTAGAATGATTAGGCTGGCTTTCAATGGTGATTCTGTTGTCAGGTCTCAAAATTTTGTCAGCCTTGGTCCAAGTAACCCGGGGCTCAGGCTTTCCAGTTACTTTAGCTGGCAGCTCAATTTTAGTTCCAGCTTTCACAGTAAGTCCAGCAAGAAGCTTCACATCTAAGAAAATTTCTGGAGCCTCTGATTTAGGAGAGAATGAAAATGTTGTTAGAGAAACAGTATTTCAGAGACTGGTAAAAATAAAGCAGCTATGGCAATTTAGCAAGTGAAGTAGTTACCTTTTGCATCAATGGCCTGAATATCATCAGTTGGCTTACTTGGCCTACTTGCTCCCATTCTGTTCAAAGCCTTAACCCGATAAGCATACCACTCTCCTTCCTGGAGCTTTGTTACTTCCATTCTGTCAAAAAAAGAAATAAAATTAAAATATTTAGAGCCAAGACGATGGCGCAATTAGTTAAGAGGATTTATCTACTGGGTTGATTTACTTACTTTGTTTCAATAACAGGCTCCCCACATATCTCCCACTTGTCTGTGCCACGTTGGGATTTTTCTACCAGATAACCCTTAATGCGTGCACCACCATCATATTTGGGAGGCTCCCATGTTAGGAAGATTCCTTTTGATGTTGGATTTCTCCATTTAACATTTTCTGGTGGGTCAGGCACCGCTATTAAAAATTAAAAACATATGGGGTCTTAGAAACCAGTGTAAGGAAGATATGTTATTTTTATACCTTACTTTGAAGAAAATCAGCAAAATTTCAAATATGCTTACTTGCTGGTACTGACATATTCACAGGTTCATCAATATATGCAGGTTCTCCAGGGCCACATTTATTGCATGCAAAAACTCTAAATAAATATTCTTTCCCTTGGACGAGGTCAGGTACAGTGAATTCTTGGTCAACAATATGATCCATAACCTAAAGAGAAGAAAGGTTCCAATGTGTTTTTAAAATTTATTTCCAAAGAGTGATTACAAAAATAAGACAAAAAACTCAGTAGCACATGTGAAAATAATATAGAAATTCAAATGAGAAAGAATGAACTTACTTTGCTCCATGTTTTCCGGCTTACTTCACGTTTTTCAATTATATAGCCAGTGACTGGACTTCCACCATCATCTTCTGGAGGTTCCCATGCGAGCTGCACTGTACTCTTGAGTACTTCTAAAACATTGAGCTCTCTTGGTGCACTTGGACAAGCTAGAAGTCACAGAAATACTATTATTTTCTAATTGGTGTTTGATAGATGATCTCTATGTAATGTATCTACCAGAAGACTTAGTCTTGTTAAGTCATTCCTCTTTAAACAGCAAAGTTACATATTGAAAACTAGAAAAGAGGTTTTTTGAGGAGTGATTTTTAGTTTTTAGTAATATTTTAATATACTTGGTTGGATGGTGTAAGATTATACATTATTAACCTAATTAGATTTTAACAAGACAAATGTGGAATGTTACTGCTAAAATATATACATGTCCACTTACCAATGACATTAACATTAATTTCTCCTGTAACAGATGACACAGGATTTTCTAATGTCAAGAAATAAATTCCCTTGTCTGGGCGCTCACTCGGAGTAATTACGAGTTCTGCAAAGGAGGCAGTGGTCTTCATTTTTACACGATCACCCTCTTCTAAGACTTGGTCACCAAAATACCATGTGGCAGTTGGCACAGGGTACCCAGTGATGGGAACACGGATCTTGATTGGCTCTGGTACAATAACTTCCAGCCCATCCTTAAATGCACTTAGGTCCATTGTAGGTTCAACTGAAATAGAATGGAAAGAGGATTCAATAAATTATCTTGAGATGTTTTTTTTTTTTAGGGATCTTCTCTGCCTTTCTTTCTTTCTGTTACCTCTCACTTTCCACAGAGGTAGGTCAGGAGACAAAAAGTCATGCCTTGCTCCTCAGGCAACCTAACAGGCCTCTATCTCATAGTACAGATAATTACCTCCAAAATTTATAATGGAGGAGAAATAGCTCATGATCTCAAATGCCTAAGGTGTACCAGTTGTCTGGTGAAAAATACACATATTACCCACAAGGTGCACTTTAATTGTGTGCCTTATCCGATTAATTGATTAAACAAAATGGCATGCGGCTTACCAAAAACATCATCTGCAGTTAATGGCCCAATAGCTTCTGCTGGGTCAGACACACCAGCTGCATTTTCTGCTGAGACTCTGTAGTAATAACTGGAACCTTGTTTCAATCCAGTGACCTAAAAACACACAATCATTTACTACCTCATATTAAAAATTATCTGCACATTTTACCTGTTGATGAAGAGAACATTGTACCTTAAAAGTAAGAGCAGGTACTAGTTTTGGGTTACAACGAATCCACTTGTCTGTTCCTTCCTCTTGCCTTTCAATAATATAGCCTAAGATTGGACTTCCTCCATCTTCGAGAGGGGGCTCCCATGTGAGCTGAACTGATGACTTAGTTTGATCTGAATGCTCAAGGTTAATGGGAGGACTTGGTCTCTCTGAAAAAAAAAAATTGAGACAGGTTTATGCAACTGATAAAGCAGCATCGTTCTTCAAATTAAGTGTTTCTATCTTACAGTACAGTTTTTAAAGCCTTTGCTTAGCTTTTTCTAAACTGATTTTTTAAAATTGAGGTTGTACCCTAACTTCAGAGAAAAAAATTATTTGCAGTTCTTACTAAACCAAGTGGTAGCAAGGTATTCCTGCTATGTTTGAAGGACAAAAGTAGGGAATAGGGAAAATATAACTGTACACAGTATTTGTAGCACAGATGTTTGTCAGTTAAACTTTCCTGCACAAATGGCATCCAAAATACTACTGTCTCATAATGCAATCATAATTATATATACTTTGCATACTCACCAATTGGATCCATGATTTTTACTGCACGTGTAGCAGGACTTGGTTTGCCAACTCCAACCATGTTTTGAGCTCTTACTCTGAAGAAATACTCTTCATTTTCCACAACATCAGTCAGGACAGCTGACAGTTCATCAGCTCCTGTGGTCATAGCTGGCTCCCATCTGATGGTACCTCTGTTACGCAGTTCAATAACGTAGCCAGTAATCGGGGATCCTCCATCATCCTCAGGCGGTTCCCAGCTAAGTGTGGCTCCAAACCTGTTCACATCACTAACTTCTACATTTTGAGGAGGACCAGGAACATCTGCATTTTATTTTAGGAGGAAAAAGGAAAAAAAAGACATGTAGGTTCTTCTACTGTTAGAAATTGTACCACACAACCATCAAACACTGAGTTTTTTGTAACTTCTGCTCACCAAATTTGCTCTTAGCTTCCACAGGTGTGTCTGTTTCCACTGGCTCACCAGTGCCCACTCTGTTGCGTGCACTGACACGGAAGAGGTACTCAACTCCTCCTTTCTGAAGTCCAGTAACAGTGTATTCACAATTTTCAGCACGATCTGTGGCCACAATCCAGGTCTTACGCTTGATATCACGTCTTTCAACAACGTAGCCTATGATTTTACTTCCACCATCACTTTCTGGTTCTTGCCATGCGAGACCAACTTCACCATCATAAGTTTCAGTGACTTCCAAGTTTCTTACTGGACCTGGAACATCTATTAAAGACATGACAATACTTCAGGGCATTGCATTGATTTTCTTCCCTCTGGCTAGAGAAGAGGAGTTTGAGGGGAGACCTCAATATGATCTGCAGCTTTCCCATGAGGGGAAGCAGAGGGCTTCCCCCTCAATAATGGCTTTTTACTCTGTGAAATAATGGTAAGCAAGGTTTTAATAATATGAGTACTTACCAATGACCTCTACATTGATGAATGCTTCTGCCTGGCCATGTTTGTTTCGAAGCACAATCCTGTACCTTCCCTTATCTGATTTCTTTGCTTCATAAATTTTGAAGGTAGTGCAGTCAGTTGTTGTATCAACAGTTGTTGTGGGCAGACTTTCTCCTGCTTTAAACCATTCAGCTTCTGCTCTTGGGTAGGCATCATATGGAACAGTCATCGTTAAAGGTTTCCCAACATCAACCACAAGGTTTTGATCACCAGTCTTGATTTTAGGTGCAGCTAAGAAAGATGAATGTGAAAAGTTCAGTACTTGCATATATATATATGCAAAAATTGATATATTTGTGCAGTCAGTAAAGAAGCTCTAACACAGAAAAGTAAAAGGAGCTGCTGTGTAAACTCTAAGGAAAGCCTTCATATACTCGTAGAACAACTCCAGAGAAAGAAATACAGGCTGGTTGAAATGTACTGTGTCCTCCTATAAAATCAGGAAAGAAGGAATTGCTTTTTGAGAACTAATTTAACTATTCTGTAAAATAGACAAATTAGGAACTATATATCTAATATGACTTAAATGAGTAGGCCAAATAATTTTCATTGCTTTTATTGACTTAAATAAAAGCTTTAAGTTCCTTTAATCTTGCTCTTTGGCAAATACACATTGAAAAGTGATGGGTTTTCCTCAACAGCTGGATCAGCATGGAATAACAAAAAGAGGTTTGTTCCTTAAATTCATATTCACATAGTTTAACAGACTTGTTAAACAATCCTCAAATAGTTCAACACTTTTCTCAGCCTGACTGTGTATTCATTTTAGTTCAACTCCTTGAAAGAGCAAAAAATCAATTTAGTTAGAAACTAAGTTCATGAATCTAAGATTTTATAAAAGGAGCAGAAAACAAGAAACTTACCAGCTAATTCAAGTTTAGCTCTAGCTTCCTTGTCTTTGGCGATAAATCTGTATTCCCCTTGGTCTCGGGGCTTTATGTCACACACCTGCAGCCTGTGGACCTTTCCTTCACTCATCATCTGATGTTTGTCACCTTGGATGATAATCATGTTGTTTCTCAGCCACTTGACCTCCACACCATCTTTGTTCAATTCAGCCATGAAGATGACATCTGCACCAGGAGCTTCATAAATATCTTGTGGTGGTCGAATAATCTCAACAGGGATTTCTGAAATAAATGTTGATTTATTCAGTATTATTTTTTAATTGTTTCTACTATTATCAAATAATGTTGAAATAAATCCCATCCAATTTTACACATACCTTCAACAAAAAGTCTTGCCCTAGATCTCCTGTCATCCACTCCACAGGAATATTCACACTCATCATCTAGTCTACAGTCTTTTATGATTAACCTGTGCAGATTTCCATCCTTTTCAAACTGGTATCTTTATGGAGGAGAAAAATAGGCAGTATTTTAGTTTCCAGACAAAGCCATAAAGTAAAACAAGCATGTTTAGCACATTCAGAAGCATAATAAAATGTACATACTTTTTGCCTTCTTTGATTTCTCTTCCATTTCTGTACCATTTTACACTGACTTTCTCTTTGGAAAGCTGGCATGTAAAGACAGCATCATCAAATTCAGTGACAGTCTGGTCCTGAAGATGTTCAGTGAAGTCTGCTGGTGCTTCTGTGATGAGAAGCTCTGCAACTGATTTGTCTTGTCCAGCAGTAACAGTATATTCACCTTCATCTACAAACCCACAGTCTTTAATGATCAATGAGTGCTTGAATTTATCAATTTTGTACAAAATACGCCTGTCAAATGTGATCTCTTCTCCATTCTTTGTCCATTTGAGAGTTGCATTGAGGCGATTGACTTTGCACCAGAATGTGACAGTTTTCTTTTCCATGGTCTCAATGTCTTCAAGGGGCTCAACAATTCTGAGATCCTCCTCTGTTAGGACAAAAAAGCAAATATTTTTACAACTTCATATAAAATGGAATGTAAATGATGAAACAATTTTAATGTAGTGCAAGTTATTTACCTAATACTTTTAAGGCAGCAGAGCTTTTAACATGTTCACCTCTCTGGTTTGTCAGTGAGATGGTGTAGGTAGCTTGATCTTTCAACTCTGCATCTCTGATTCTGAGAGTGTAGACTACACCCTTCTGAACAATAATGTACTTTGCACTATCAAATATTGCCTCGTCATTTTTGTACCACTTCTCTTTGGCACCTTCTTTATTGACTTCACAGTTGAAGATAATTTCTTGACACTCAGCAACTTCTTGGTCCTTAAGAGGAGTTATAATCTTGAGTTTTTCTGAAATTGAGAAAACAGAAGAAATAGGACATCATGTAGTATAAAGAATGCAACAAATCTACACATTGATAAAATAAAACTTACCAATCACTGCTAAGTGTGCTGTAGCTTTAGCTTCACCAACCATGACAGTATACATTCCTGTATCTCCTAGAACAGATTCTTTAACCACAAGTGTTCTCTTTTTGCCATCTGAAATGATGTCGTACTTATCACCAGGCTCCAGGACTGTGTCACCCCTTAGCCACTGTACTGCAATGGCTTCTTTGGATACTGAACAGACAAATTCAGCTTTTTCTCCTTCAAGCACCTCAAGGTTTTGTGGTCTGGTAAGAAATTCTGCTGCAAGTTCTGAAAGAAAACAGTTTTGTACATATATATATATATATTATTTTTTACTTGTGAATGCAATAAACCAAATCGTGTATTATTACTGATTTTCAAATATTTTAATTTTTTTTTCCAGGATACAAGCCCACCAAAGAAGTACTCTTACCATGTACAGTAAGTTTTCCTGTTGTACTAGAGCTTGGGAGCTTGCAAGTATATTTGGCAGCATCTTCAGGATGAGCATTATGTATAACAAGAATTCTCTTTCTACCATCAGAAATGTGTTCAAATCTCCCACCATCAGGCACCTCTTCATCTCCTTTAAGCCAAGTAACTTCAGCATTAGGCTTCGAAACTTCACAGATCAATTTTACAGTGTCATTTTCATTTACTTCAAGATCAGGAAGATTTTTTGTGAAAACAGCCTCTTCCTCTGCAAAAAGAGTTTCAAAAGATGATTAAAGCCTGCCATAAAAAAAACAAACCCACTCTCACATCTTTATTGTTCACATATTAGATTCGAAAACACTGTGTTTACCTATCACTGTAAGTAGGCCTGAAGTTCGAGCTGTTTTTGCTTCACAGGAATATTCAGCTTCATCATCAAAGACACATTTACTGATGACAAGAATGTGTTCTGCACCTTTAGAAATTATGTCATACTTTTTGCCTTTTCTAATTTCCATGCCATCCTTAAACCACTTCACCTGTTCCAGAACAAATTAACATGGTTTAAACATACCCATCATAAATTTCAGTGTGTTCTTTTATAGCAATATATCACAGTTTTCCCCTCTAGCTGAAAGAGTAACTGAGATTAAAAAGTGTCACTACAGACCTTGACATTTGGACGAGAAATTTCACATTCAAACCGAGCAGATTCTTTTTCTTTAACCTCAAGGTCAGTCAGGGGTTTAAGGAAGTCGACACGAATAGCTATAAGAGAATAGGAATTTTTTAAATTTTTAGTAGAGGGAAATTATGCTAGAGAAGTAAAAAAATTGCCAACATTGATACTACTGCCAGTCATACACATTTGTACAATGCCTTTACAGCACCCAGACATTTTGTAGAAAACCGTGAATTACTCACGCTCCACATTGAGGAAACATGATGTCTTAAAGTCCTTAGCATCACAGGCATATGTTTTTGCATCGTCCAATGTGCAGCCGCGGATGATGAGTTTTCTGACCCTGCCTTCAGAAATGATATCATACTTCTTTGATTTGTGAATTTCTTCTCCATTTTTGAACCATTTAACTTTTGCATTTTCCCTGGAGACTTCACATTCCAGTACTGCAGTGGCTTCCTCTTCAACAGTCTGGTCCTCAAGTGGTTTAGTAAATTCAACTGGGGGTTCTAAATGAAACAGATACAGTTTTGGTAGAAAAGATCTAAACTACAGGCAGTCTTCTGCGTGCATAGAACTATCCTATGCTGTTTACTAATTTTCCTTGACAAAAAGGCTCTTAGATGTCCCTATTGAAGGTTTCTTAAAACAATTTTTATTTTTAATAAACAGACATTTTTTGTTAATTCAGGTTAATTTCCTCATTTTCAGCCTACTGTAAGATTAGACTGGATGATATCCTTGTCCATGGGTTTTTTAATTAAAAATCATCACAAAGACTTGCAACTCAATTTCTTTAGCTGAACCATACCCATGTAATCTCAGAGACTCTAAACTTATACTGTGAGCTCAGAGAATGCTTAGGGTTTTTTTTCAGTTTTTCCTTGAATTACTGGATCAGTGTGTGCAGTTCTTTTCCTTCTGAAACAAAACCCAGCCCGCAAGCAGTACAAGTGGGTGTACAGACAATGTTATCTTGTCCCTTGACTGATGGAGCAGTTATACTCTGACAGGTTTCTGGATATTCAAAAGAACAGAAAAAGCCACTGGGAGCCACAAAGGATGGTATTTGTGGGTCCTCTTGAGGCCAATTGAATGTTCAAGACTGCAGCAAAGCCCTGGAAGTCCTAATGAACTGGTTTATCTCCCAGATTTGACCCATTTCCAGTGTTTTCCCTTGTTCAGCTCTTCTGTGAAGAGATTTTATGTAGGTTGATTTTTTAATCAGGGAAGTTATCTACCAGTTGAATATTGTATATACGATACCACTCTTTAATAAAATAATGTGTATTTATCAAAGTTTCCTATTCCAGGATGAAGCATGAATGGAACAATAATGTTGATTATGGTTTAACTAAAATGACTGACTTACCTTTCACAAAAAGATTTGCTTGAGTTCTGAAATCTTTTGCTGTCAGTGATACTTCTCCTGCATCTGTTAACTTGACGTCTCTGAGAACAAGTGTGTGAACTCTCCCTTCAGCACGGGTCACAACCTTACAAAATACATAAAAACCCCACTGTGAACATCTACAACAAGTATTTAAGAAATATTTCATGAAATAGAATGCTATTTATGATTTGTGGAGTTCGGTTGTCCACTTTCACGTGAAGTTTTGACAACTTCCTTTTGTATATACTAGATATAACTCAGTCCTCAAAATTTTGAGGATTTTGGGACTGACTTGAGATGATGTCTATTTTGAACAGGTATTAATAAATACAAAAAAAAAGAGCAAATTTATGGGAAAAGTTGGCATTACTGCTGGCTACATGTAAAGGAAAAACTTTTTCAACTATGAAGAGGTTTGGCACCCCCCACATACACTTCTCTGGAAATGCCAATTTGTCTATTTATTATTAATATTTTTCTTGCCAGGCAGTCATGACTATCAACCCACTGCACTGATCAATAGCTTTTCATATTTTTATTCTGAAACTCAGAAGTAATTATCTTGATTTATTTCATGATTCATGTGCTGAGTTTCAACTTTGTTTATGTGTCCTTAATAGGGTCCCTTGTCATAATGATCTGTATTGATATTGCTACATTTTTTAAAAATTAAATATTTATTTATGCAAATTTCTTAAAGCTAAGAAAGATCTAGCAAAACCTGAAAAAAAAATTACAAATTGTATCTAAAAGAAATGGTAATCTGTACCAAAGTATTATTAGCAGCATTATTACAGGTTCTGAAACTTTGTTAGGTCATGCAATGCCTTGAAAGTTTACTTTGTCTTAAGCTTCCAACTTTTATTTGAATTTGCATTACTTTTTTGGGTCTAGTATGTGAAAAAGAAGTCTTACAATCAGTAATATCTATTTCCATTTCTTAATCTATTAATTTACGTTTCTTTATTTATTTCCCCTATCATTAACTTTAAACATTAAATTGACTGCATTCCAGGCTGCTCAGATCTCAGAGTTAAGAGCCAACACTTGATGAAGTGTTAAAAATAGCTAGTGAGAAGAGCTTGACAAGCAAATCTGCCCAGAGAGTTATCTGGAGAGCCAGAACAAATGCCTGAAATGGAATTTGAATCCTCTTAATCCCCTTATATGTTGAATTGGACTGCAACTCAGCATTCAGGAGAAATAAAGGCTTTTCCTGATTGCACCTTTCAAAATCCTCTCACGGTAACCACAGGTAATCTGAGTAAAAATTATTCAGTATCCTTGTGGCTGAGTCTCCAACAGAATCAGGTACAAAACTACTGTTGTAATGATTGATATTTTGGAACCTTTGTTTCCCTTTGTATGATAAATAATTGTAGCATTCCAGAATACTGGAATTTCTGGGAAAAACTGTTGTATCTGATTTAAGGATGATTTAGCATTTGACACAGCAGTACTAAAATACTTCTGTGCCTTAGTACTTCAGCTGGGAGAGAATAAATAAGAAACAAAGCAGAGGAAGAGACTTGAAAGACAACAAGGAGGAGGAAACATGAGAAAAAGTAAAGTTTAGTTTTTTACCTGATCACCGGGCTCCAGTTTCTTTCCTTTCAGGAACCATTCTACTGGGATTCCCTCATAAGAGAGTTCGCAATCGAAGGTTGCTGATTCCCCAGCTGTCACTGTTACATCCTTGAGGGGTCTCAGCAAGCCAATTACTCGAGCTTGGTAAGGAGAAGACATAATTTTTAGATTAGTCACTTCTACCCAAGAGAGAGCTGCTGCCCTTACGTACTAATCTCCATGGTGGCTTCCCTCAAGAGAGCCAGACATCGCAATGCTGCTCTTTAAATTCCCTAAATAGAAGAGGCCACCCTGGGTTCTTAGGGGAGGGCTGGTCACCTACAATTTCCTATTTGCAGAGTGTGTTTCTTTAAATTGAACAAGGTCAGCAGGAAAGTTGCTCTGCATCTGTCTCCTTGCCAAGCCTTGCATGCCTGTGGCTAGATAAGGCATGTGTTTCCAAAATAGCGAGGGCTAGGATTGGAGTGGGAAACAAGTGGTCTTCAACCGTGTAGTCTGTCCCTGTCCATCAAGCTCTTAACCCTATCCCCAGATGTCACTGTTATCCTATCCTTTCCAGCTAACGTGACACTTCGATGCAGCACAGCCTTTGCTTGCAATATTTGATTTCATAACAGCATATATGATGGCAGACCATCAAGCAACCTTCAAGGCCATCTCCTTAATTTTATTTCTCCTATGTGAATAAATGATATATAAGGTTAAAAACACATAGCACATTCCTTAACAAAAAAAAATTAAGACAACCTGAGTAACTAATCCCTTAGCTGCTGTTTTGGAAAGGATTGCTGTGGGTTCAATACAGTATAGAGATTTGCTACCCATTCCAAAGAGGCAGTGAGTACCAGGTTTTCACTTAATTAATAAATTAATTAAAGTTTAAAAGACACTCACGTTTCACTCGAAGGTGAGCACCAGACTTGGCATTTGCTGCTTGAAAATCTACTCCACCAGCTTGATCTAAGCGTACATTGTACAGTGTAAGGAAGTGCTTTTTTCCTTCCTCCTTGATTTCACATTCCTGCAGAAACAGAATTGAAATAGTTTTTTCAGTATCTTTTTTGTACTACTCACCAAAAGAGCCCCTCCTTCTTATACCATGAATCTGTTTTCTTCTACTCCATTCACAACTCTTGGGCCCATGTGAAATATACCTTATAAACATTCATTCATAGGTCTTTCCTTTCAACTCTCTTAATACAGTTGGAAGGAAAGGGAAAGAGGCAACACATTTCTGTGCTGACTGAGTAGCAAATATAGAAATATATGTGCAGACCAGTCAGAGGCCTAGTTCCCCCATGGGAACTAGAAATTGCTCAGCTTGTGCTGTGACCTTTCCTTGAGAAGACATTTCCTTCTTTTATTGAGACAGTGATTTTCATGACACTTCCAGTCTTTCTGTATTATTCACATTTATGCCATTACATAGAAGCCAGATTATTGCCAACTGTGATTGTACTGTTTCTTTATTTTCTCGATCTTTCCAACAAGTTTATATTTGATTAAGCTCTATACCATTTTACTCCAATTTTAGCTGTCACAGAAATGCAAGAGAGTTTGGAAATGTGATCTACATCTATTTAAACCAAATATAACTCAAAACCCACAGGAAAAAGCATGAAATCTGATGCCTGCATTTTTAAATGCTGTTGTGTTTAAGTTAATTCCACATGGTCTTTGCACTTAGGATACATGATTGTTAGGTATTGTTAACAATGCAGAATGTACCATTTCATGTGAAAATAATTTATTATTTAGCTATTTTGGATTACTTTTGTACTAGATTTAAAACATTATTAATTAAAAAACCCACTATTTTTAATATAGTGACTCTTCCTCAAAGCAGGAAATCAAATTTAGTTTCTGTGGTCACCCTCCCTCATACTCTACTTCCGTGCAAAGTGTTGAGACACACATAAAAAAATTAATGAAATATTTGCTTACAGCTGATTCAGTCAGGGGTTCTCCTTTTAGCTTCCAATTGCCATGGACACCTTCCTCAGAGATTTCAATATCAAAACGGGCAGTCTCTGTCTCAATCACCTCCACACTGTATAGTGGTCGCACAATCTCAATATCCCGGTCTGGAGAAGAAAAACACAATTGACTCCCTCAGTTTCTAGCAGATCCCAAAAGACTTCTACAGAGCAGCCCATTTAAATAGCCATACCTTCAATATCAAGTTTAGCAGAGGTTTGGTCAGTACCACAGTCACAAGTGTACTGTCCAATGTCTTTCTTCAAAGCTTTCTTGAGAATAAGGATTCTCTTTTTGCCATCAGCCTTAATAACAACATTCTTTGATGCAGTAATTGGCTTGCCATCCTTCATCCATTTCACTGGGGCATCTGCTTTGCTGATTTCACATTGTAGGATTACTTCATCTTTCTCCACAGCAGTGTAATCCTGCAGCTTCCCAGTGAAATAAGGGTCTCCCTCTGCAAGCAAAAGTTAAGATATATTTCAGTCTGAAGTTTTAGTCTTCTAGAAAGAACAACTAGTTTCTACCATAAAATATATTTCCCACAAGAAGGATTAAATACAGTCCTTTTTCATAGTTCTGTTACAAAAAAGAAAACAATAAACACCTAATAAATTGTTCAGGGCATTACTAATATTAGTGACAACATTCTTTTGATGCTCTAGGAGTTTTAGAGCACTGCTTTAAGTATGTACTCACTAACTTTGCAACTTTGCATGAAATTTTAAAGTTATTATAATCATCCTTCATGAATAGGTAAATGGAGACCCAAGGAAGAAAAACAAATTGTTAGATTTTCAAAATCATAATTTAGATTTAGGCCAATCCCAAGACCTTCTGATTACTAATTTTTATTAATAAAACTCTTCTGATAATATACATCAGGTGAATTTTTTTGGGTATTCTTACCAAGAACAGTGAGTTTAGCTTCTGAGGATTTGCCCATAGCTTCCACTTTTATCTGAGAAGTATCATCAATAGTAAGATCTTTGATTGTGAGTGTATGGAATTTGCCATCATCTGTCATTGAAACCACTTTGCTGGTATGTAACCGTTGGTCATTCTTGAACCAGACCACAGTGATATTTTCATGGGAGAGTTCCACAGTGAACTCTGCAGTTTCTCTTTCCTTCTTTGTTACATCCTTGAGAGGAGTGATGAATTTCAGGCGGATACCTGTAACAACATAACGTGTCATAATTTTATCAATAGAAACTATGCAAGTATATGATGCAAAACTTTCCTAGAAAGACAAAGTATAACAAACCTTCAATAATTAGCTTGGCACTTGTTCTTTTATCCTCAGCTTCAAATGTGTATTTTACTTCATCCTCAAAGGCAACAGATTTAATAATCAGAGCATGCTTTGTTCCATCTGAAATGATTTCAAATCTTTCATCAGGAGTGATCTCTTCTGTTCCTTTCAACCAGCGGAAAGTCTTGGGCTCTCTGGATACCTCACATTCAAACTTAGCTTCATCCTTCTCAAAGACCTTCACATCACTTAGTGGAGTGATGAAGATAAGAGGCAGTTCTGAAATCAAAGAAGAGCTCTTTCAGATCAGTTCATACAGTGCTTTCTGACACTACATTTGTTCTGATGCCCTGAAATATATATGGAAATGTTGGCCAAGTGCAGACTGTACCTTTCACTTTCAGATTAGCAGCACTTTTAGCATTGGCAGCTTGGAAAGACACTTCTCCAGTCATATCAAGTTTGCAGTTATGAAGGACAAGAATATGCTTCTTCCCATCTTCAATGATTTCACAGTCCTGGTGATAAAGAAACACACACATCCCACCGTAAATATTAATATTCTAAGATGCCACTCAGAAAAAATTATTATTAATCATGTTTTTCTACTGGAAATGATGGTCTAACAATAAAGAAGAATTCTTACAGGTGAAGGTGTTAGGGTTTCTCCTTTTAGCTTCCATACAGGATGGACATCAGGCTCAGAAATTTCAATTTCAAAGCGTGCTGTTTCACCAACAAATACTTCCACTCCATACAGTGGGCGCTCCACTTTAATTAAGCGAGCTAAAAAAAAAAATAAAAATCAAAAGTTTGCATCTGTTTACTCAAAAATTGTATACCATAGAAATGTAATATTGGAAAGCACCTTAAGTCTCTCCCTTTTCTTTCTTTTGGGCATTCAAATGCTATGACCAGTAGATGTTTATCTAACCTCTTCCTAAAAAGCAGCAAGGGTTGTCTACAACCTCCTTCTATGTCTGAAAATGTAGTTATTTTTGGTAAGAATATTTTTCCTAATAATTTACCCAGATACCTCTTACAGTGAACTAAACTGTTTTTATTTCCTGATGGTGACTGGACACAGAGAGTAACTCTCTCCAGTAATTGTCAAATATATTGTCTCCTGTAATCACTGTTAATAACTTTAAATGTAGGTATTTCAGCCATTCATCGTAACAGCATGCTTTTCACAGGTACATTTTTGGTCTTGCTTTCTGGACAGTCTGTCTGTCTACACTGGTTTACAAAGGTTTTGCTATTTTCCCTTAGTGAAGACATGATTACTTACACTCCACGCTGATATTGGCGCTTGTCTTGTCAGTTCCACAGTCACACTCATAAACACCTTTGTCATTCTCTGCAGCCTTCTTGATCTTCAGGATACGGCGCAAGCCATCCGTTTTTATGGAAATTCTGTTGGAAGCTATTAGTTCTTCACCATCTTTGTACCATTTTACTGGCACATCTTTGCTAAGTTCACACTCCAGAGTAATATCATCTTTTTCGACAGCACTGTAGTCTTGTAATTTCACAGTGAAATATGGATCGGCCTCTACAAAAGTCATAGTAAATAAGATAAATTAGTTATACAAATATACTAAAATGTCAATATTTGGTCACTTTCTACTTATAAAAATGGTTAATATTTATTCTATAGCAGATTTCAAATTATTTTTGTAATTACCTAAGACTTTCAGGTTGGCTTGTGTATTCAAGTCCTTGACTACGGCCTTTATTTCTGAGATATCATCAAGTGTTACTTCTCTCATTTCTAGTTTATGAACTTTGCCTTCTGAAGTAATCAAAACTGTTCTGCTTGTGTGAAGTCTCTTGTCATTTTTGAACCATTTCACAGGCATGTCTTCATGAGAAAGCTCAAACTGAAAGTGGGCTGTTTCCCCCTCTTTCACTGTTTGATCTTGCAGAGGTGATATGAACTTCAGCCTCACACCTGTAATGCAGACACATAAATACATTCAGAAAAAAGGCTAATGTAGTCCTGAAAGATATATTCTTTATCTTCTTGTTGTTCTTTTGTTCATGAGAAAACACTTGCCTTCCACAAACAGTCTTGCTGTGCTCTTTTTGCCATCAACTTCAGCAGTGTATTCTCCCTCATCATCAAACTGTGAATCATTGATAACAAGAATGTGCTTCTTTCCATCTGCAATGATGTCAAATTTTTCTCCAACCTTGATTATATCAGTGCCCTTAGACCATATAACATTGGCCTCTCTGGTAAGGACACATTCAAACCTTGCTTGGCGCTTCTCAGGAACAGTGACATCTTTCAGGGGCACAGCGAAGTCCAATTCGATTTCTGGAAGCAAAAGACAACACACCATTTGTAACGAGCTCCACATGAACTCTGTCTAAGCTGGTGTCACACCCTGTGGGACATTGTACCTTTTACTGTCAGGATGGCTGTAGTGACAGCGTTCAGGGCCTGGTAAAGGACTTCACCAGCTTGCTCTAACTTGACTTTGTGTAAGGTTAGGAAGCGTTTTCCTCCTTCAGCTTTGATTTCACATGTCTGGAGAGATGACAGACTTGGTTAAATACAAATACCAACATAATGCAAATGCCTTGCTGCTATGTGCTTTTAATAAAGGGATTTTCATAAACATTGTATATACAGTAAAGAGTCAGGTAGGAAGAATGAAATTGCTTTTCAAGGAAAGTTAATACTTTGACTCAATAATTAAATATGGAATACATTTCTTCAGCAATCCACAGAATTCTTCAGAATGTCAGAATCATTCCCACAGTGTATGTAGGATATTTCTATTATTGCTTGAATTATGTGCTGTAATACCTTAAGAAAGTGAAGGCCTTCAAAACTTAGCTTTTATAAAATATAATTCTTACTTAGAGAATCAGTTTTTTAAATCATATATTCTGGACCGAGTAGCAATGACAAGTCTTTATATTAAGATTCAAGGAATCTGTTCACAGTATTTAATTTAAATAAATTTTTTTTTTAAATTCAAGGATGCTTACAGGTGAAGGTCTCAGGACTTCTCCTTTCAGCTTCCATTCACCAGGAATATCATCCTCAGATATTTCTGTATCAAAGCTTGCTGTTTCCTTCTCATAAACTGTAACATCCTCTAATGGCTTCAGAAGCTGAACTTCACGTTCTACAATGCACAAATAAACATATGTATAATTAGATCAAGTTTTGATAGAGCTTTATAATAATTCAGGTTACCTTTAATGTTTGTTCATTTAGATGTTTTTCAACACTGGCCTACAAGATGATTAAATATAATCCAAATAAAAGCTTCCTTACCACCAAGGGTCAGTTTAGCTGGGTATCTGCGACCTTCAACTTCCACTGCATATTCTCCAATATCAGCAGGACCAGCATTCTTGATTTTCAGGAAAATTTTATTTCCTTCTTTCAAGATTTCTGTCTTGTCAGTGGGTTCAGCAGGGATTTCCTCATCTCCTTTGAACCATTTAATGTTTGGTGTATCCTTGACAATGTCACAGCTGAAAGTAGCTGTTCCTTTTGGTTTAACATGCTGGTCTCTTATGGGTTTTACTAACCAGTCCCTTATAACTTCTGCATGACAAAAAGTTACACAAGAAAACAGCTTAGCAGACTTTTACTACAAACAGACGCGTCATAAAAAAGAATAAAGAGAACTAAGAGATTTTGTACTACAACAAGCTTTTAATAGCTGTAAAAATCCTATCTGTCCACTTATACTCTAAGACAATGAGAAAAGGTTTTCATAATTTTGGAGCAGCCCAAATATCCTTGAGAGAAAAAAGAACATGATTTTTGTTACTTACCTACTACCTTAACACAAGATGAGCATGACAATTCAGAGTCTTCCACCGTAACAGTGTAAGTGCCAGCATCAGCATCATCTGAATCCATGACTGTGAGGGAATGTGCCAAACCAATAACACCCAGAGCAAATTTCCCAGGCGTGGCTTTGATGATTTTACCATCCTTTCTCCAGACCACATTTCTTTCTTTGTTAAGCTCACATGTTAAGTACAGTGGCTGGGTTTTAATGACAGTCACTTCTTCTTCAAGGGTTTTTACAAACCGCACTGGGAGTTCTGTGGGAAACAAATTATTTTGATTTGTCTCCTTTATACATAGAATATGTGATGCAGAAATACCTTATATAATGTGTGTAGTGATTGAGGGAAACAAAAGCATGCATCTACCAACTACTGTAAAATTACAAAGCACCAACTTGAGGAGTTTATTGATAAATTTGAAATAGGGAATACCTTCAACAATAAGTTTGGCTGTAGAGGTCTTCTCTTTGTTCCCCAGTTTTAATACACAAGTATATTCACCAGCATCAGACAGCTGGACATCAATAATATGCAGCTTCCTATCTTTGCCATCAGCAATAAACTTGTGTTTTGGGCTCTCTCGGATATTGCTTCCATCTTTCATCCAGCTGGTAATTGCAGTGGATGGTGAAATTAGGACTTCAAAGATTGCAGAAGACCCAACAGACTCAGCTTCCTTTAGCACTATATCTTTCATCTCCTTGACAAACTTCAGTGGTACAGCCTTGAGCTGGTAAGTAAATGGAGGCTCTTCAGGAGGTTTTTCACCACCGCTGCCTGGCCTGAGTTTCCTTCTTTCTGCATCTGCTGGTGAAGGTGTCTTCTTGGCTGTAATTCAGATTCAGAAATTAATAAACGAGTCTTGATTAATTGCTTTTGATTGCAGGCTGTGCTGATTTTGTTGGGGGAGATTTAACAGTCTTCTAAGTAGCTAGTATGGGGCAATGTTTTGGATTTGTGTTGAGAGCAGTCTTAATAATAGAGAGATATTTTGGTGATTGCTGAGAGGCTCTTGCAGAGCTAAGGCCTTTTCTGCTTCTCATACAGCCCCACCACTGAGCAGGCTGGGAGTTCACAAGAAATTGGGAAGTGATACAGCCAAGAAAGCTGATCCCAACTGACCAAAGTGATATCCTACACCACATGGTGTTATGTTCAGTATATAAAGCAGGGAAAGAAGAAGGTGGGGGGAGGAGGAGGGCGTTCAGATTTATGACATTTGCCCTTCAAGGGATGGAAGGACATCCCGCTGTCCTGCATATGGGTGAACACATCCCTGCTCATGGGAAGCAGAGAATGAATTCCTTACCTTGCTTTGCTTGTGTGCTCTGCTTTTGCTTAATCTGTGAGTTTTCTCGATTTAACCCTTATTCTTTCCTCCTTCCCACTATAAGGGAGTGAGTGAGTTGCTGTTTGGGGCCTGATTGCCAGCTGGAGTTAGACCATGACAAGGTATTGCTTGTAATATCCTACCTTTGACTGGACTGATACCCTTCGGAGATTCTTCTTTTGGTGGCTTGGCCTCTGAAGTAGAACAGTAAGATTATTAGAAATGTAGTTAAATAAACATACTTACTAAAACTAAGACAAGTATTTATTTTATATATCAGATTTTTTCTTCTTTTAGTTACCTACACGTAAAAGGGGAGGAAAGGATATAAATATATCTCTATTTTTATAGAGTATATACTGTTTATATCTCAATAGTAAGTTCAATATCCTGAAGTATGGGAATGACCTATCCAGCAGCAGAGCCTAACAGGCAACTTAAAATCTCCTATTTCCTTATTGTGGTGTCCTGCCCGTAATTTGTAAAATTCTGTCATTCCTTGACAAAATAGTTTAAGTGCCTATTAAAATTATATGAGTTTTTTTTTTTTTAAAACCCACACAATTTTACTAATGAACACCACAAAAATATAAGCTGTGTAAATTAAATATATATTTCAGGACAATGCAGTACTTTTACAAGTGAGGGATGTCCTGTTAGTAACCTAATTTGTGATGAATCATTACTGACTTTTGAAAATATTACCTGTGCTATGAAGCCTCTGGTTACCTTTTTGTGAAGGGAAATATGAAAGATACTTTTAACGGGAGAATGATATGAATGAAATGCAGGACAGATTTTGTTGCAATGGATGGAAAAATGAATACTAGAAAAAAACTGTGAGTTTTGCTGAGAAGACAATGGCACACACAACGATTTATGAAGTCTCAGAAAAGTGTAAGACCAAGACAATGAACAGTGATCACACAGCTGTGTGTACAGACAGGTAAGACAAACATGTGAAGAGTGGCTGAATGCCAGTAAAGCCAGCTGACAGACTTGATGGAATTGCGAATGGTGTTACTAAAACACAATGGCAGGTGGCACTCTCCTGAAGCAAATGGTACAAGCACTTCGTGGAAGAATTTGGCATCAGTCTTCCTCACCTCGCTTTGCACGAGACTTTGCTGGAACATCCAGAACCTCACGTGATTCTCCAGGTGCATCCAAATTCTTATTTTCACTCTCAAGTCCAGAGGCCTGCTCAGTCAGGTGAGCAGGTTCTGATTTCTGGTATTCTTTCTCTCCTTCTGCTTTCTTTGAAGTTATTACCTTACCTATGCTTGAGGAATGAGTATCTTCTCCATTTGCAAGGATCCCTTTGCTTGATGATACTTTGTCTATGAGCTTTCCCTTCTCTTTTTTCATGGTACTAGATGTGCTTTTTCCAATGCCATGTTCAGGTGATGCTTTTTCATCTGAAATACCTTCTGTAGATTGCTTTTCTTCAATTTTACCTTTTCTGCTTTTGTTAGCCAGAGTTTCTTTATGTTCATCCGGAAGGGTATGAACTTGAATTTGTTTTTCATCTTGACTTTGTGGTGGCTGAATAGCAACTTTCTTTACTGACTCAGATATGATTCCCTTTTGATGTTCTCCTGTGGAAACTTCACTTCCCATCCCTCCTGTAATCACGGTATCAAATTCTTTTTCCACGGGTAGACTTTCAGGGGCATTTGACAGCCTAATTTTGCCTTTTTTTAGGTGGGTGCTGAAGATAATTTTTTCTTCCTTCTCTGGTAAAATCTTCTTGCCTGTGTTTTCATCACTTAGGAGTGCTTTCTCAGTCAACAATTGTCCTAAACCCTCCTCATAATGAGCTTCTTTCTCTGTAGAGCATTTTTCTCTTGCTTTAATTTCTACTACTTCTGACTTAAGAACAGATGGTTTAAAGATGGTGTGAGGTTTTTCTCCAGGAACTTCCTCATCTTCTGTGGGGTGTTCTAGGTCAACATCTTTTCTCAATCCTGGCTGAGCCTCCTCAGACAGGTCTAAGGAATGTACTTCTGCTGATGTAAAATCCAGATTCTTACCTTTCTCATCACCTTGAATATCTTCCATTTTCTTTGCTTCTTTGTTAAGAATCTTATCTATAGCAATTTCAGGTACTGTGCCACCTGATTGCTTCAGCCTCTGAATTTTACTTTGTATGCCATGTCCCTTCATGGATTCACCAAGAGGAATTTCATCTTTCTCTGGAGTAAAACCTCCTCTCTCATCTTCATTTCTAAGCTGAGAAGTTTCAGCTATGTCTGCCTCTATGATATCCTGTACAAATGAAGTTTTATCCTTAATATGAAATTTTTCAGGTTGCAAACCTTTTTTTGTTTTTTTCTCTTTTCCTAGAAGTCCTTTCTGGTCCCTAGGCTGAACTGGCTTTCTGGGTTTAGGTACACAAGTTGACTCAATTTCTTCTTTTTCATGGCTGGGAATCTCTCCTTCATGAAGAACACTAAGCTTTTCGGAGACCTTCTCTATGGCATCCTCCTTATGAACAAGCAATTTAATTTCATCTTCCCTTTCTTCTCCAGAATCTCTTTCCACATGTTCAGATATTATAGAAATCAATTTCACTTCCTCATCAGGTAGTGGTAGTTCCTCCTCTGTGTAAGTAATGTGATCTATATCAACTTTAAATTTCTCACCTCTAAGAGCAGTCTTTTCTGAAACTACAGGTGTCATTTCTGGTTCCTCTTCCTCAGAAGCCAGGACAAAATATTTAAGAGATACTTTCTCCTGCTCCTCTGTCTCTGAATTCAGTATTCCACCAGCTGTTTCCAGTGAGATTTTATACTCAAGTGGCTCTATGGCCGGAACTGTCTCCTTAGGACTTACTTTCTCTTTCACATGCAAGCTTTTTTCAACTGAAATCTTCTTCAACACAATTGACTCAGGCTTTTCTTCTTCCACTGGAGGCATTTTAACTCTATGTTTTAGTACAGACGGTGCATCAGGCCTTTCTGCAGCTACAAAGGTTTCATAGGTAATTTAGAGAGTAAAAATCCATAAGAATAAGAATCAGGAAGAATACATTTAAGACAAATTTTACAAAGATACCTGAAATAAAATGAACATAGAACACTTCTCTACACAACAGAAACTTAAAACACAACCACAAAACAAAGGTAAGAACAGCACCCATGAACAGAAACCTAAGTAAACCACTCTTAGCAGTTAGACACAGTTTAAATCCAGTGTAGGTTAAACGTAGCAGAAATGACAGCTATCTGGTCACTGACACAAAACAGGTTAATTGTGCCACTGCAGACTGCATCACCAGATCAATGGCCAAGAGACTTTAATAATTTGGCTTCTCAAATGCCCAAGATCTGAGCTCTACTGCAACATGAAGCCCTTTGAATGGTGGGCAAGCAGAATGGACATCAGCTCTGCTGGTGGAGCACAATGCTTCAGTTCCCTGAGTGTTTCAGAGAAAATGGAACCATCCCAGCTCTTTTTTTTTTTTTTCACAGCAGGCTTTGTTCCAGGGTCCTAAGCATAGCAGACAGAAGTAGCAATACTCTAATTCTTCAACATCACTGTTGGTTTTTCTCGGGCTTCAATGACAAATCAAAAGCAGGAAACTAAACAACACAACAATTATTTAGAAACGTGTAACTTTTCTTTGTCTACACAGAAAATACAAGATGCAATTCATATAACACATATCAGGACATGAGGAACATCAAGAAAACAACAAAATACACAAATTTCATAGTAGGACAACAAATAAAGACACACATATTACTATCCAGACAAAAGAGCACAGATTGGTCTCCATAGTATATCAGTTTTTGTTTTAAATTAGGTGACAGCACCTAGAATAACAAATACTTGAATAGGACCTCAAATCTTCCTGTAATGAATGAGTTATTGTACAGCTCTTCTCTCTTTTTATACTGAAAGTATTTATGTATGTCAGGGAAAATCCTTCTAAATAGCATAGAATACATATAAATACCTGCTTTCTTTCCAACAACTGGAGCTGTCACTGGAGCAGTAACAGCGGGTTCTTCAGCTGGTTTTGGAGATTTTAGAGCTGCATGGGAGAAAAAAGTTTTAATACATTACTTTAAGTATGATATTCTTTAAAATGTAGATAGTAGGAAAGTTCTATTCTTCTTAATTCTAAAGGTCTTTGTGTGGACACTTTTAGTATTCTGCTGCACAAGGTGCTGAATTATATTGTCAAAGATGTGCTTTTGCCAAGAAAGGTTGGACCAGATTACGCGTGAAGTCACCTTCCAACCTGGTGTTCTATGATTCTATGAACATCCTTTGAGCAAGAAGTCCCTGAATGGAAAATACTAGACACACAAGAGAAGCTTCACCAGTATTCACAACTAAAGAATTCTTACCTACTACAGGTTTAGGTTCAGGCCCAGGAACTGGGACAGATGCTTGCTTAGTTTCTGCCATTTCAAACACAGAAATTACAAGTAGGTTAGTTTACATTTTTTTGCAAACACATTGAGCATTAGAAGTTAGGATAAACAACACACAGAGAGCTAAATGAAGACAGAATTCATTGGTTTCTATTTTATTGTGCCAAAAAGCAAGAAATTACCTTGAGATTAACTCTTGTAAAGCAAGATTGTAAACAATGAAAAAAGATGACTTTTTCAAGCATTGAAGAATAAAGACAACAAGAAATCCAGAAGACTGCAAAATGGTTAATGAGGACACAGTAGTCATGACAGACTGGAGGACAGTAATGCATTATGTTAATATAGCATGATATTCAGCACTGAATATTGTTTAGTTGCTGCAGTAAGGAAAAAGAGCACCACACAGTTGTACCTTTTGTTGGTTCAAGCACAGGTTTCTCCTCTTTTTTTATGGCAGGTATCTCAGTTTTCTTTGTAGGAACTTCTGGGACTTTAAAATAATATTTTTATTTTTTAAGATATATTAAAACACCTTAAATCCCTAAATAGAATACCCTGAAGTGTATTTAAAAGCTTTCATTGTTTTTACATGTAACCAGTTTCAGATGTTCATAAGGTTTAGGAACATACATTTCTTAGAGTAAGATTTGAGTAAATTAGAAACTATAAATGGGTAAAAGGACCCATACTTGTAAAATGTTACCTAAAAATTGCTTGGATTAACTGTTTTGCTGTAGTTATGTTTTTATCAGTATTATATAAAATATTTTTAAAGCTCTTTTCTATACACAATGAAGATTGAGAAACAGTCCCAAAATACAGAATTCAGACTCAAATGTGGATGTCAAACTTGGTTGTGCATCCAGGCGAGTTGCACATTTAGGCCAATGCAAGCTATCTTTTAAGACACCAGTTTCATTCCTGAACTTAAGAAAACACTACTTAATAGTAGGATTAAAAAAAAAAAGTATTTCAATATATATATTTGATAGTAATCTGGTACCTTCAGGTTTCTTAATTTTTTCTATTGGTGTAGGTACTGGTTTAACTTCTGGTTTAGGCTCTTTTTCTGGTTTAGGTTCTTCCTCTTCAGGTTTCTTTTTAAGAACTTCAAAAGAAAAGAAATCTCAGTTTTTAAAGCACAGGCAAACAAAAGAATAAGACATTGAACAAGACAAAGATTAAAACATCAATCATAAAGAAAATAATATATATAGCTCAATAGAAATGGAAGATTTGTGTAACTATTCAAGATACTATTCTGAAAGTAATTTAAAATTCAAGTCATCTAAGGAAAAAAGACATTTATATTAAGAGCAGTCCATTTGAGAGAAAAGATTTTAATTTTTTTTAAATGTAATTTTAATGTAAATCCTCAAAAATTGTATTTGGAGAGCTCAAATTTATATAATGTCTGTTTTCCATTTTATTGATTTCACTTGATTTTGTCCTCTCAGTTCTCCATCTTGGGTATGTAATGACACTCTCATCTGAAAAATGGAGTATTATATTTTTTTTACGTTGTCTGAAATTTAAAGGTACAAGGTACACAAACATGAATCATCCCTCTGTGGTATTCCAAAGAGAATTGGAGTTAATGCTTCATCTTTCTAAGCAACAGTTGAGCACAAAATGATTCAGAGTGCTCCAGACTTTGCAGGAAATGGGATGATGTCCAATAGTACCATGGGGTTTTGTGATCTGTGTGGTACTTTTGAGAAAAGTACAAAAGAGAATACATAGACTACACATGTAACTTTAATAACATTTACACTGTGGGCAGTGGAAGACTCTCAAGTCTAGTACAAAGAGATAAGAAAAACAGAACAGAGAGAGAGAGGGAACCAGATTTTCATTGTTCTGCTCTGTTTTCATTACAGATCCTTGGTATCTGAGAGACTTTCAGGCTACCCCCTTCCTCCCTGCAACTACAACTGCTTTTCCCAAGAAACAGACATCAGATAGATTTATGCTGGTCAATGTTAAAATGCTGGGTTTTTAAAAACAGACCCAAGTTACTATACCTCTTTTCAAAACAACTTCTTCTTTTGGTGGGGGAGTAGGCTCAGGAATTATTTTGCGAGGTTTCTTTACAAGTCCAGGCACTTAAAAGAATATTATTCCAGATTTTATTATAGGTTTATAACAGCAGTAAGAGTTAACCAACAGCTAATATGTCCAAACACACAAATCAAATACTAGTCCACTACTGAATATTAAAATCAAAGGTTAAACTGTTGCTATTGAAGCCAATAGTTTTAATATATTTTCTATATAATTTGCATACAGCTGTCATCTAAGCTTATGGATAAAGAGAAAGTTTTCATACAAATCAACAGATGAGAAGTATGGTTTGAGAAAACTGTAAAGGTTGTGTATTCAAGAATAATCATCATCATAACATTTTTATTTCCTCGTCCTCTATCACTATAGGCTTATGTTACATATCTATTCTTAAGAGCTATTTGTCTGTGATATTCTTAAGGATCCACTTTAATCTCTAAACATGGGACAGCATTAAGAAGGAATGTCCACTGCTTAGCTTATCTTAAACTCCAGGACATATGAATAATATAAAGGCATACCTGTGAAGTGGCTGGCTCAATACATTATTCATTCCCTTCTCTAGACTAAAGTGTCCTCTCACATAAATAAGTTACATTTCAGAAAAATAATAAACTAAGTATGTTGAAACAATGGTGTATACATTTAAAGAGTATTTTATTTTGTATTTGTATCTAAGCAGAAAACCAAAGTGAGCACCTACACAAGTGATAAAACTCATAAAAACTCATTTTTCTGTGTTTCTGTCTCTTACATCTCACAGATTGCATGATGTATGATTAAAGTGGACATAAATATAACACAAACACATATGCCCAAGAAGGGTATGCATGTTGAGCATTCTAACATAGACAGTGTTTTGATACATTTGAGGAAATTAAACAAGAAGATACTAAGAACTACAACTTTGGGGTCATGAGAGGATTATTTTAAGCTAGAGTCTTATATTAGCTAGGTACCTTTAGCAGGTGGAGGTTCCAATTTCGGAGGCTCACCAGGTTTTGCAGCCACAACTTTCTTCCTTGCCTCAGGAGCTTTAAAGAAAATTATTTGAATTTTACAACACATATTAGACTCCAAAAAGAAAGTAGTGTTCTAAAAAATCCGAACACCTCATTAATAGTATTGATGTAAAAGAAGGAGAAAAGCTGCAAAGCTAAGATCCTTGCTGATTAACTGTTTAGAAAAAGTCAGATGGTCTGTAGGAAGCACAATTGATCTGAAACCCGTGGTCATATAACACCAGCAAATTATTGCTGGGGATTCTTTTCATTTTTAAGAATATGTTAAGGGGGAAGAATTATGTTAGGGATAGAAGAATGTGTTAACTTGATTAAAATGGTTTTAATAATTTTTTTACCCGTAATAATTGAAAAGAACCCATGTAAACGCTGATAAAAAATCATGATGGACTGAGCATTAGTGAGGCGCACCATTAAAATATAGTACATTAGAAAAGAAATAAAAAAGACACAAAATTATAGTCTAAAAGCATGCTTTTCAAGGTTCATCAGTATAATTTTAAAAGATTGAGTTTCCACCATTATTTATGGCTTCAGATGATTATACCTTTAAGTAGATCTTTTGCCAGTTTAATATCTTCTTTTGGAGCAGGTGGTGGTGGTGGTGGTTTTCGCTTTTCAGGGATCTTCTTTTCAGGTTGCGGCACTTTAAATAACATTAGGCAGATTTAGAATAAATTTCCTATGATGGTGGTTATGAGAAGAGTAGTACAAACCTAAAGACCACCATTTTCCATTTCCAGTGAAGCCAGTGAAAAAATGTCATTGAATTAAATGGGAGTATGAAAGAGCCTTAGGTTACTGCTTTGAGTCATGCACACAATACAAATATCCAAGCTGACTTTAAAAAGCATGTTAATAACATGAGAACAAAAGTAGAAAACCAAATGATGGGAAGACTCTTATGGACAAGAAACAAAATGAAAGCATTTAAAATAATCTTCAGGCTGTACTTAGAGTTAAATGATCAGAAAAACTTCCAGAACACAACAATGGAAGAATCACAGAAAGACCTACAATGCAGAGGTGACCTACAAGACACAGGCACATGTGTGAAAAATGAGAGAGCAAGAAAAATCTGCACATGATGATGATGATGATGATGATGAAAGAAAGGTCTGTGGCAGCCTCTAGGGAAGTACTTGGTATACCTTCAACTGGTAAGGCTTCTTCAACTTCTACAACTGGAATTTCTTCTGCTTCTTCAGGCTCAATCTCCTTTATGATTTCATATTCTTTAAAGAATATTGACAACTGGTGTAAGTTTTCAATTATAAGATTGTTTCACATGAACAGTTATACAGATATAACTAAAATCTACTTCAACAGACACAGACAAATACACGTTAGGATAAGTAATCATTCTATCTGTTACCTTTGCAGTTAATGCAAGATTTTGAAAACCACTTTCTTTCTAAGCATGTGTGAAGCTTGTATGAAGGACAGAATTTTTTATGTATAAAATATAAGCTAAACATTAAATTTGTGGATGAGTTACCATAACAGGAAAGAATAAAAATGTCAATGCTCTCAATTAATTCAAGATTATAACAGCAACATAAATAATAACTTTTGAGAGACTCCAATTTAGTGGAAACTTAATATTATCTTAAAAAGAGACATATCCTGTGCAGGAGCCTATATTTTACTTCCAGATATGAAGATATACTAACAGATACAAGAAATATTGACTAGTATAATCTAAAATATGATGTGGGCAACTTACAAACATCACAATGGGAGAAAAAGGAAAATGTTTACGTTAAAGCTTATACTCAGAAGAACGGGACAAAAGATTGTTCTTAGAGTGAAGTCTAGGGTAGCACAAACCTTCACTTGGTAGTGATTCAGGTATTTTAGGAATAGGAAAAGGTACTTTCTCCTCTGAGACAGGTTTCTTGGGTACCTCAGCCACTTTAAAAAAAAAAATTAGGTTTCTTTTATTTTTGTGTACATAAATGTACATATGAAACATAAAAAGACAAGGACATCTAGCACACACAAAATCACAGTAACAGTAGCCATAACCATGAAAGGCTGTGCTCCAGTCTTTCTCAAGGCATGCTACATTCAACTGACAAATTTTATAGACGCAGCTATGAATAAAGAAAGGAGAGAGTATAGAAAACATTTATTCTCAGGAGATGCCTCCTGGCAATATGTACCTTTGGTTGGAGGAAGCTCTGGTTTTTCTAATTGTGGCTTTTTAGGTGTTGTAAGAGGCACTTTCTCCTCTGGGACAGTTCTCTCTTGCACTTCAGTTTCTTTAAAGATATTAGTAAATGTTAATTTTTTTGAATATTAAGACACATATATATATAAATAACAGTGAAAAGTGCAATGACTAAAAAGAGGAGAGCATACAAAACATGAAGAATAATAAATTTAAGCATCAGATTATTCATCTGGCAATGTATGCATCAGTGAAACAAGGGGAAAGGTATTCAGAGAAGAGAGATAAGGAGATGTTCAGTCACTGATGTATGTACCTTTAACTGAAGGAACTTCATGTTTTTTAAGGACAGGCACAGGCTCTGGTTCCTTGGGTACAGCCACAGGTTTCTTGGGTACAGCCACAGGTTTCTTGGGTACAGCCACAGGTTTCTTGGGCACAGCCACAGGTTTCTTGGGCACAGCCACAGGTTTCTTGGGCACAGCCACAGGCTTTTGAGGAATAACAACTGGCACCTCCTCTTCTGCCTCTTCCTCCTCAATCACCTCAGGGACTTTAAAGATATTAGATCTGTTTACCTGACTGAGCTTAATGTTATGCAAACAGACAAAATGACAGAATGCTGCTCTCAGCCCTCCCACAAAAGTGCAGGGGGGCAAAGAACACTGAGCCTGCAGCAATGTCCAGGGCATGGCAGGCTCTTGCAGGACACCACCCTATACCTTCAGCTGGAGAGACTTCTGGCTCTCCAGGCTCAGCAACTGCTGCCGCCTCTTCTGCTGCTTCCACCTCTTCCTCCTCTTCCAGGACCTCAGCTTCAGGCACCTCAGGCACTTCAAAGATATTAGTGCATTTACTTTTACATAGCTGAGAAGACATGGCAAGAAGGAACAACAGCCAGGGCGACACAGACACAGAACACCACAGCAGCCAGCTCAGACCCTCACACACCACGCAGCAGCACCCCTGTCCCAGCACACACAGCCTTGGCAGTCTCAGTCAGGGAACAGAGACAGGCCAGGAGAGGGTAGGACAAGGCTTAGGAGAAGAGGATTCAGTACATTCTGTGTTAAGTTATCCATGAGGACAGGTACCTCTGGGTGCTGGAAGCTCTGGTGCTTTGGCAGAGGGCACAGGTAGTTTTTCCTCACGAGCAGCCTTCCGGGGCACCTCGGGTGCTTCAAAGATATTAGTAGCAGTCAGTTTGGTCCACACAACAGGAGGATGCACAGTGACATGGAGACTGCAGATGCACTCATGAAGGGGAACCAAAGTGGTCTCACAGCATCAACCTCTCTCTCTCACTGGCTCACACACACAAACCCCCACAGGGCAGACACTTCAGGAAATCACCAATGAACAGACAACAAGAGACATCAGAAATAACATGTAAGACAATAAGGACAGTCTCATTTGGACTGATGCACAAAGCCACAGGTACCTCGAACTGCTGCTGGTTCTGGCTGTTTGGGCACAGTTACAGGTGTAGGCTCTTCCAGAGCACCTTTCTTGGGCACCTTTGGAACTTCAAAGATATTAGTGTATTTTAGTTTTGTGGGCACTGCAGATGGCTATGTAACAATACAGCAACCAGTAGTAAATGCACACAGTCTTTTTTGAGAAAGTGCTGTGGTTACATTCAGCCATCAGCTCTGCTTTGCTTCCAACCCGTGGAATGACCAGGGTGTCCAAGACATCCCACAGGAGATGGGAAATCTGTGTGTGGTCTTTGTTTCTTGGTCGGGGTGGAAATGTAGAAAATATATCTGGCTTCTTAGTAACAGATGATCAGAGATTTATTTGTGGAATCCTAGTGAATTTGTGTATCAGCCAATATAAATCACGACTACTTTGTCATTGCAACTTTTTTTTAGGAAATACCAATTGATTCATCATCAGCATCTGTTTTATCCCCTATCAATTATTTCCATTCTTCACACCTCCTCCTAACTTTTTATGTTCCACAGTTCCTTTCATTTTAATTCTATTGTAGAAATGGATATACTTCTTGTACTTCTCTCTTCTTTTATTTGTTCTATTAATGTGTTAATAAGATAATCACTAGATATATCCAGTCCTTTGCTAGCAGAAATTCCTCAAGTACATTGGCATTATCTTACTTTTAAAGAGGTAGAGAACTTATTCTGCTGCTGTCATCTATTAGAAGCCTCAGGGATATAATGCTTCTTTTTTAAAGCTCAAGACTTATTTTCAGGCTCTTCTTCAGAAAAAACAGCTATTCTGTTTAAACTAAACAGTCAATAAATGTTAATTCTTAAACTTTACTAAAAATTCAGTAAGCTAGAGATATTTTTTCAAGGAATTAAATCTAGTTTTTCTGCTATGTTTTTGACACTACACATTGCACTTCATCTTTCTTAGGCACCTATCTCTGATCACCATCAAAAAATTAGTTAAACTGAAGTCCAGAAAAGCAAGTTTTTTTTTCTAATGATGATACTAATAGTGACCTGTACCTTTGGCTGGTGGTGGTTCTGGTTGTTTGGTTACTGCAACAGGCATCTTTTCTTGTGGGACAGCTTTCTTGGGCACCTTGAGCACTTTAAAGATATTATTGCATCTTAATTTCACAGTTAAATTAGTAGGAAAGATCATAAGACTCAATCAAAGAGTTTAGATATTTTTAAGCACAATAAAATTCCTCTAGTGACGGGTTGGTTAGTCATGCACAAAGATTGGTCCAGGAGAGGTTAAGGGTCAAGGACAAACAACAAATCTTACACAAAAGAAGGAATAACAAATGAAAATATTAATCAATACAGTAAAATAAAAAACCTCTCTCCCAAAGATGTACCTTTAGCTTCAGGAGGTTCTGGTTTCTTTGGCACAGCCACAGGTTTTGGGGGAACGACCACTGGCACCTCTTCTTCTGCCTCTTCCGCCTCAATCACCTCAGGCACTTTAAAGAAATTAGACCCATTTACTTGACAGAGCTTAAGGTCAGCAAACAGGCAGATGGCAAAGCAGGAAAGGAGGAAAGTGAACACTTGACTGACTACCAGGGTGTCCTCTTCAGCCAATCACTCCCACTTAAGGTGGACAAGCCACAAAGAGCAGAAATATGGGCTTGCTGATAGGGGGGTTTCTGGAAAACCCCACCCTCTCTCGTGGGGAGTATGCCGACACACAGAGATACAAAATGACAGAATGCTGCTCTCAGCCCTCCCACAAAAGTGCAGGGGGGCAAAGAACGCTGAGCCCTGCAGCAATGGGCAGGGCATGGCAGGCTCTTGCAGGACACCACCCTATACCTCCAGCTGGAGAGACTTCTGGCTCTCCAGGCTCAGCAACTGCTGCCGCCTCTTCTGCTGCTTCCACCTCTTCCTCCTCTTCCAGGACCTCAGCTTCAGGCACCTCAGGCACTTCAAAGATATTAGTGCATTTACTTTTACATAGCTGAGAAGACATGGCAAGAAGGAACAACAGCCAGGGCGACACAGACACAGAACACCACAGCAGCCAGCTCAGACCCTCACACACCACGCAGCAGCACCCCTGTCCCAGCACACACAGCCTTGGCAGTCTCAGTCAGGGAACAGAGACAGGCCAGGAGAGGGTAGGACAAGGCTTAGGAGAAGAGGATTCAGTACATTCTGTGTTAAGTTATCCATGAGGACAGGTACCTCTGGGTGCTGGAAGCTCTGGTGCTTTGGCAGAGGGCACAGGTAGTTTTTCCTCACGAGCAGCCTTCCGGGGCACCTCGGGTGCTTCAAAGATATTAGTAGCAGTCAGTTTGGTCCACACAACAGGAGGATGCACAGTGACATGGAGACTGCAGATGCACTCATGAAGGGGAACCAAAGTGGTCTCACAGCATCAACCTCTCTCTCTCACTGGCTCACACACACAAACCCCCACAGGGCAGACACTTCAGGAAATCACCAATGAACAGACAACAAGAGACATCAGAAATAACATGTAAGACAATAAGGACAGTCTCATTTGGACTGATGCACAAAGCCACAGGTACCTCGAACTGCTGCTGGTTCTGGCTGTTTGGGCACAGTTACAGGTGTAGGCTCTTCCAGAGCACCTTTCTTGGGCACCTTGGGAACTTCAAAGATATTAGTGTATTTTAGTTTTGTGGGCACTGCAGATGGCTATGTAACAATACAGCAACCAGTAGTAAATGCACACAGTCTTTTTTGAGAAAGTGCTGTGGTTACATTCAGCCATCAGCTCTGCTTTGCTTCCAACCTGTGGAATGACCAGGGTGTCCAAGACATCCCACAGGAGATGGGAAATCTGTGTGTGGTCTTTGTTTCTTGGTCGGGGTGGAAATGTAGAAAATATATCTGGCTTCTTAGTAACAGATGATCAGAGATTTATTTGTGGAATCCTAATGTCATGTTTCATAAATGACTGCGCTCTGTGCTGGTCAGTCATTGCCATATTTTTACTTGCCCCTTTACTATTACTATTTTTATCCTTCAGGTTGACTTCACCTTTCTTTTTCTATCTCTGCATTATCCCCCTCTGCTTTAAATTATGATATTTTCCCTCTGTCATCCCCTGGTTTTCATTCTAATCACTATATGTTGCTTATTACTGTTTTCTCTTATATTAATTTCATTTTTTTTAAAAATTATATCATCACTTTGAGATGGTACTTCATTTGAGGAATGTCTTTGTATTTCAGATGGAGAGAATCTGATGGCAGAGGGAATGCTTTTTCTGGCCAGAGCTTGGGAGTTCTAAAGGAAATTAAATGATGCATTACTGCATCAATGGATAGTGTGTTCAGTTTAGTGTGTCTTTAGTAATTTTTTTGTATTTCAATTATAAATGCCTTTTTAAAGGCTCACTGTCTTACATGCTGACAGTAAGTTTACAGCTCTTTCATGGTATTTATACAAAGTAGCAACTTTGCAAATCCCATAGTCGAAAATGTTAATGTATGACCTGAATAGAGACAAATTAGAAATAACAGTTTAAAGAAGATATTCTGCTCTGTGATACAGATACATAGAGATATTTGTGATTATTTTTCTCTATGTACTAAAACTGCCACTCTCTGCTGAAACCTTTAGCTTCTGTCTATTTTGTCTTTCCTCATAGAATCATCAAGGTTGGAAAAAAATTTTAGAATCATCAAATCTAACTGTAAATATAATACTGCCTAGTCCCACTAAACCATGTATGAAGCCATCCCTACTAATAATGTGAACAACTGTTTACAAACTCCTTCTCTTGCATCTATAAGATTTTGGCATTTTTTTGGTAGGAGGATAAACAGGAATTGATAATATCTGCTTGATATGACATAAACCCAGTATAACAAAAGTTTGGATGGTTTAAGTTGAGAAAAACATTTCACACCCCTGCACAGCAATTCATATTTGGCACATTTCTCCTACATTTTTGATATCAGAGTAAACAGTGAAACATCAATTTAAACTGATATGAATTTAAAATAACCCTAAAATGCAAATAACATCCTTACTTATGATGATAATAGTGGTGACATGTACCTTTAGGAAGTGAAGCTTCTGTTTTTTTAGATAGAGCAGGGGGCACTTTCTTCTCTGGAGCAGTCCTCTCAGCCATCTCAGGCACTTCAAAGATATTAGTGCATTTCATTTTACAGTTACAATAAAACTGAGTATTAAATACAAAGACTGAAACACAGAGGACAACAGACTTGTTTTGAAGTAATAATTTAGCACACACTCTTACTCAGTGTTAGTATCATTTAAAACAGATCAAAAACGACAGACAGAACAAAAGAGGTTAAAATATTACTTAAAGAAGATTCAGTGTGATTGTCATGTATTCATGATAACACATAGCTTTGACTGATGTAGGTTTTATTTTTTTCAGGAACAGCTAGACAAATTTTCTTTTCTGGGACAGCTTTTTGGGCATTGCATGTTCTTTGAAGATATTAGTACATATTAGTTACATATATTAAGCTTTAAGATGAGCAGTGAAACAACATACTTGAGGGAAGGAAAAGAAATCCTATGCACAAGAGATACCTTTAGGCTGTGCAGCTGCTCGCTTTTTAGCAGCAACATGCTGCTCCTTTTCGGCCACCTTGGCTGGTGGTGGTTCCTCCGGTGCCAAAACCAGCTCTGGTTCTTTGGATGCCACTTCAGGCTTTGGTTTTTGAAGAGGTGTAGAAGGCTTCAGGTTTTGGGATTCTAAAACAGTTTCTGGTGCCTCAGACACCATGACAGGTTCTGGCACAAAAGGCTTTGATTTTCTGGACACTGCAGTAGGCCTTGACTTCTGGAAATCTGCAGCAAGGTCTGTTTCCTCAGCTGCTACAAACTCTGTTTTTTGGACCCGCACAAAATGTTTTGTTTTGGGGGGCACCACTACACGCTTTGATTTTTGAGTTGATTCAACTGTCTCTGACTCCTCAGACACTACTATGAGCTCATATTCCTCAGGGGCCATAAATGGTTCTGGTTTATGGGATTCTAGAACTGGCTTTTGTTCTGGGGGCTTCACACCATATTTTAGTTTTTGGGGTGGAACATCAGACTTGGGTTCCTCAGGTACCACAACAAATTCTTGTTTCTCAAGCACTACAACCTGGGCTAGTTTTTGGGATTCCACAATGGGCTTCTGTTTTGGGGGCATCACGCCATATTTTAGTTTTTCGGGTTCTACATCTGGCGTGGGTTCCTCAGGTACCACAACAAACTCTTGTTTTTCAAACACTTCCACATGTGCTACTTTTTGGAATTCCACAATGGGCTTCTGTTCTAGGGGCATCACGCCATATTTTAGTTTTTTGGGTTCTACATCAGGCTTGGGTTCCTCAGGTACCACAACAAACTCTTGTTTTTCAAGCACTTCTACATGTGCTACTTTTTGGAATTCCACAATGGGCTTCTGTTTTGGGGGCATCACACCATATTTCAGTTTTAGTTTTTGGGGCTCTACATCAGGCTTGGGTTCCTCAGGTACCACAACAAACTCTGGTTCCTCAAGTGCTACAACCTGGGCTAGTTTTTGGGATTCCACAATGAGCTTCTGTTTTGGGGGTGTCACACCATGTTTTAGTTTTTCGGGTTCTACATCAGGCTTGGGTTCCTCAGGTACCACAGCAGACTCTGGTTTCTCAGGCACTATAACACGCTTTGGTTTTTGGGATTCTACAACAGGCTTCTGTTTTGGGGGCATCACGCCATATTTTAGTTTTTTGGGTTCTACATCTGGCATGGGTTCTTCAGGTACCACAACAAACTCTTGTTTTTCAAGCACTTCCACATGTGCTACTTTTTGGAATTCCACAATGGGCTTCTGTTCTAGGGGCATCACACCATATTTTACTTTTTCGGGTTCAGCATCAGGCTTGAGTTCCTCAGGTACCTCAACAAATTCTTGTTTCTCAAGCACTACAACCTGGGCTAGTTTTTGGGATTCCACAATGGGCTTCTGTTTTGGGGGCATCACGCCATGTTTTAGTTTTTCGGGTTCTACATCAGGCTTGGGTTCCTCAGGTACCACAACAAACTCTGGTTTCTCAGGGAACACAATATGCTCTGTTTTTTGGGATGCTACAACAGATTCTGATTTTTGGTGTGTCAAAACAGTCTCAGGCTGCTCAGATGTCAGATCAGGCTCTAGTTTTTGAACTGCTTTTACAGGCTTTAGTTTTCGGGCCACTCCAGCCACTTCTGGTTTTTGCGGTTCCAAAGGCTTTGCTTTCTCTTGAGGCTTTGGTGTTGCCTTTCCTGCAATGGACTTTGGTTCTTGAGGAACTGGAACAGGTACTTTCTTTTCTGGCAAAGTTGTCTTGGTTGCTTTATGTACATAAAAGATATTAGTTCTAAATTTAAGAGCTGCACGGACAATCATACCAAAATTAAGCCAACCATGAAACATAAAAAGACAGTTGTGATGAAGTATTAAAAACATATCAGATATCAATCATTTATGCTGGCCTTTTAAAAGATGAATATAGAACATTTTGGCTTTTCTCTCAAGAGTACATACACACACTCTGCCTCACAAAACTCACGCTCCCATATGGAAGTACACACATGCACTAATAATATAACTTAAGATATAAGTAAAAGCCATGATAATTGTCAACAGAATGGACAGGACAAAAGATATTAATTGCACTGCAGGCAATAAGCTGAAGATTCTTTCAAGAAACAGCAGTGATGGCATCTAGTTTTTCTTGGTGGAACTGCTGGTATTTCAATTAAATTGATAACTTCTCCTCTTAGCTACTAGAATGGGTACTTTGTTTTCTTCTCCTATTATAACTTTTAAGTTATTAGCTGTGTTGGTTTTCTTGAACACAAGCAGGTAGAATAGCAATATGCAAAAATAGTAAGAAGAACTGAAGTAGAATAATAGCAAGAATAACATACAGGCAATTCAGACATCCAATATTTGCCACTAGATTTTTTCAAAAACAATCATGTGTGTCTATTTCAAATATCTATATATATATAGATAACTAGAACAAGCAGAATTTCAAATTTCAGGAAACAGAAGGCTTGGATAATTACATGTTAAAGAAAAGAGGAAAAACATTACTTTTGTTATTTTATTAGTGTTGAGATTTACCTTCTTTTGGTGGGAGTTCTGGTTCTTCAGGTGCAGCCTCTGGTTCTGGGACAACCACAGGTTCTGGTATTTTTTGCACAGGTATTTTCTTTTCTGGAACAACTTTCTTCGGCACCTCGGGTTCTTTAAAGATATTTGTTTGTTTTAATTTCAGGAATTTGAAGAATAGGAATTAAAAAGACAATAATAGCTCCAAAGTAAAAAAATAGCTAACAGCATCAGAAAAAAGCCCACCCTTATAAACCATTTTGTTGTTGGTTTTTTTCATATTGCTTTACACACACTATTAGTAGCCACTGTCACCAGGAGCTATTCACAAAGGAAGAAGACAACACAGTTTGTAACACTTATAAAGTATACAAAAAAGCTACTAACACAAACATAAGCAAGATAATATTTGGAGAAACAGATTAATGTTTTTGTGCAGTCTTATTACTGTTGAACATATACCTTTGGCTGGTGGAGGTTCTGGTTTTTTAGGAACTTCAATGTGTATTTTTTCTTCTGAAATCACTTTCTTGGGCACCTCAGGCACTTTAAAAAAAGCAGTTAATTTTATTTATGTATGTCTGCAGCATTCGGACATTAAGAAAAAGTAAATCTCAGGCACTTCAAAAGCATGAGTGATGTAATTTCTCCTTTCCCTAGAGAAAACTCCCTCTGTTGCCTCACTGAGTTACAGATGCAAAAACTACAATTGAAACAACAAAAAAAATTTATAAGACATTAATAGTAAAAGTAAGTTACCATTATGTTAAAATGGTACTGTAGAAAATGAAGGGGTTTTCTTTCCTTACATACAACTTTAGTGACTGGATGTTCTGATGTCTTTGATACTTTAACTTAAACCTCTTCTGGGACCAGTTCCTTTGGTACCTCAGACACTCGAAAAATAACAATAACTTTATACTGTCAGAATTTCATAAACACTAAAGGATAACAGCAGATCTCAGTGAAAACACAACGACAAAGATCTACTTTTTTCACTCAAAACATTTTCTCACTTGAAAAACTTTTGACAACAAGAAAATGCTAACAGAGGTCTTGAATACTGTCTTCTATATTGTTAAAACAAGAAAATAATTTTTTTTATTCTGTACTTTTGTCATAACATCAGGTATCTTTAGCTAGTGTAACTTTTAAGGTTTTAGGCACAGGAGCTTTGAATTTTTGTTTGACATCTACTTCCTTGGGTCCTTAAGGCCCTTTAGGAAACAGATTATTTTCAGTTATTATATAGAATTTTACAGTTATGTTCAAAACTTTTCAGTAGAAATTGCCAAAGTTCTTAATAAAACCTCTGATTTGATTTGTTTATTGTCTTAAGGTTATTTTATGTCTCTGTAAAGCCTCAGGAAACACCTCAGTCTTCTGGAGTTTCTTCTTCTACATCAGATTATTTTTCCATTTTATTCAAACATCTCCCAAATCTCTATTTGACTGAGACTGACATTGTCTATTTTGCATTCCTTGTCACATTCTTCTGTGTGTGATGACTTCTTGGTATCAATTTTTTTGTCTCTGCACACAAGTTTTCTTCTATATTAGACATCTCTATCACTCATTCTATGCTCTCTTTTGGGGCTAGTTTTGCATTGTCAGTCAGGACAATTTTACATCACAGAGGCCATCTTTTCTCCTCTTCTCCTAAGATTTCTCCTTTGTTCTCAAGTGTCAATCTCATTTCTGCTCAATATTTCTACTTCAATATTTCTAACACTCTGGTACAGATTACAACTATGATTCAAAAGAGAAGAATTTTAAACACAGTAACATATATAGAACAATATGGGTGCAGAAAGTAAAAGTAACAGGAAAACACAAACAAGCAATCAGATAACTAATCTGCACAATCAAGATAGAGGTGTTTTTCCTCTTCCAAATTTTAGTTTTCTGTAGCACAACATACCTTTGGCTGGTGGTGGTTCTGGTTTTTTAGGAACAGCAGTGGGCACTTTCTCTTCTGGAATTTTCTTGGGCACCTCTGGCACTTTAAAGAAAACAGCATTCATTTTTTAAAATTAAAGCATTTAAAATATGTACATTGTAAAGGAGAAAGAGGATCACAAGAAGCATATCAGAAGGAAAAATGTAAAAAGAGAGATGTCATGCAAAAAGCGTTGTATACAATTACACACTAATTGGATTATGATAAATGAGTCTTGCTATAAACTCTAATGCTCAAGAGAAAAATCTCCTCCTCTGAAAGACACTATTATTGACATATAAGCTTTAGATAGTGTTACCCTTGGTATTTTAGATATAACAGTATTTATTGATTTCTTAGGTACCTTGTACACATTAAAGACATTAGTGTAGTTTTTAAAATTACAAAAATTAAACATTCAATACAGAGACATAAGACAAAACACATTGATATATAAGGATGTGACAAAACAAGTAGATGGATAAGGATGCTTTGACAAAAGTTACAATTTCTGAGAAGTCTTCATGGTTCTACCCCTCTGGCAAAGAATAAGTTGGAAGTGACTTTGCTTGGTATCTGTTGTCAAGCAGGTTTAGATTTGCTATGCTCCCCATAAAGATGCAACCAAGCTAAAGAAGTCATGGCAAAAGTTGAACTTCAATGAAATACCTTTTAAATGTCATACATAACAGTTCTGTGCTTGGCAGTGCTATGTGATAATGACTAGGGTGGGATAAGCTGTGCTGCTTGACAGTTGTTATTGCCACTCAAACTGCCACTTCTGACAGGCTTTTAAAACACCTGAATGAATTGAATTGTAACAGCTGGTTTCTGTGCAAATTCTACTTCCATTCAAAATGAAATCAATTGACCCCAAAGTTTAACGTGAGCAATGTGAAACAGAGGGATAGGATGTACTTCTTGCTAGTGTATGATCAAATTTCTGAGGCTGTACCCAAAAAGTGAAAACGTTCTGTAAATGTCATTGTGTGTTAACATGGCTGGAGCTTTCCTTATTTCTAGTCCCTTTCACTGGCTTCTGATACAATATCTAGGTTATTCTTGGGTGGAATAAATAGATCAACTCAATTAATTTTTAATAATTTGACAGCAACAGTACAAGGGACAGAAGAAACTTGTAGAAAAAGAATGAAAGGATATGCTGACCTATACCTTTGGCAGCTTCTGGCTTTTTAGGCCGAGTTTTTCTTCAGGAATACTTTTTATAGGCAATTCAGACACTTGAAAGCTATTTACTGATTTTGATTTTATGACTTAAACACAACTTAAGAAACAGAAAATGGGACATATACAACATAAACGCCACAAATCTGACATGTGGACCATGAACTATAAAATCAGAAACTATGTAAGAAAAAGAAAAAAGTAAAGATTTTTATCAGTGAAAGACCTCAGTTCTACCAGGCTCTCAAAGTACCTTTAGATGGTGGAGATTCTGGTCTTTTAGGCACAGCAGTGGGTTCTGGTTTTTTAGGCTTAACAATAGGTACTTTTTCTTCTGGAACAGCTTTCCTAATGGCTGCAGGCACTTTAAAAGATATTAGTTCAAATTAATGAGAGAAAAACATGTCATGAAAAATCTCAAATTTTTCATATAAGTAAGGTACTGAAAGAATGAATACAAATATGAATTATGCTGAACAAGGACTAAAACACAAACATGAATAATTTAATTTTCCTGGAGTTCAAGACTTAGCAGATTGTAGGAAGAGGTGATGAAGAAGGCATATACCTCTAGATGGTGGAGCCTCCTCTTTCCTATGAACAGTAGAAATTTCTTCTTCTATGTGAATCTCCTCATAAACTTCATGTACTTGAAAGATATTAGTTTAAACACTTAAATTAACTTAGAGTATCTTCAGAAAACAAGACAACATGTTAGATAAATAACAAACATAATAAAATATTCAAGCTCCTCTGAACACATCCAGGTTTATTTTACATCCATGTGCAAAATTAGAATGCTTTCAAATAAGGGGTGAAAAATCCCTCACCGACCTGAACTCTGCAGTTTGTCAGAAAAAAGATGTGTGATGTGTCCTAAATTGAGCTACTACCCTGAGTGCAGAGATATGTCTATCTCAGTTATGTCACTTTTTCTTTATTTTTTTCCCCTTTGGGCTGATCTCAAGTAGCACTTAATTTTAAGAACATCTACAGACAATAGTTTTTTTAATTACTTTTTACTGTTGCAAGTAACCAAAATTGTTAAGTTCACGATAAACAGAATGCTCTCAAAATAATTTATATATGAAAACGTGTTTTTAATTCTTCAAATAAACTTAAAATTTCTTGTACCTGTAAAGTGTGCAGGTTCTTCTTTAGGTACAGCAGGAGGTATTTTTTCTTTGTGGACAGCTTTCTTTCGTACTTCAGGAACTTAAAAATATTGGCTTATTTTAGAAATTTGCATAATGAAATAAGTAATACAATTTTGTAAAAAAAAATTAAATCTACTAGAACAATAGGAAAAATATGTGGTATTGAAATGTGAATAAAACTTAACAACTTCACCTTCTGGAGTCTGGTAATTTTCTAACTCCTAGTATTTATGGTTCTGGATATGCTCTTCTCTGAAAAGATGGTAGGAGGTTTTTTTTATGTTTGGGTTTTTGTTTGTTTTTCCTGGTTTTGTTTGTTTGTTGGTGGGATGTTTTTGTGTGCATGTGTATGTGTATGTTTAAGAACTTTAGGCACTAAAAAGGGTTTTCTTTTATGAAATTTAAAAATTACCCATAAAAGCAAGGCAAAACTCCAGTTCAATTAAGTAATTTTTAGGGTTCCAACATGTATAGGGCTCTTCAATTCTGGAATCATATAACAAAATTATGTTTCTATTAAAAATTTTGTGGCTTTCTATTTTGTCCTGATTTAAAGTGATACCTTAATCCTGACTTTCTTTAGGCCCTCTACATGACTACAAAGAGTCCTTCTGAAAATAAGCTTCTCTCACAAACTTTTAGATTTTTTCCCAATATATTGTCAGAGAAAATATTTTGAGAAATAGAACATGAGATATGAAGTCGAAAAAATATAAGACTAATCCGTGACTCTCATGCCTATTAAATTTCTGTGTCTAATTTAGTCTTCCTAAATTTTAAATTGTTGCAGAATGTATCAATCTGTTTAAGCAACTACTTATAGGAAAAAAATAAAAACCAACTGTAAAGTGTCTCTAGCATCTAGTTGTGTTGTTTAAGGAAAAAAAGCAAGCTGAGTTCCTTATTTGATATCTCACTTTCATAAGAGGTTAGAGAGGGTTAATTTGGAGGTAATGTACCTTTAGCTGGAGGAGCTTCTTCTGCAGGTACAGCAGCAGTTATTTTCTTAGGTGGGACAGTTTTCTTTGTCACTGCAGATACTTCAAAGATATTAAATTTTTTAAAGAACATTAAAATACACAAAGTGTAAGTAGCAAAGAAGCAACAGACACATAGCATCTAAAGAAACATTAGAATGAAAACATTAAATAACAGATTAGCACACAGATGGAATGATGAAGATGGATAATTTGTAGGAATGTGTTGCTTTACAGATTGCTTGAAGAGTTGGTTTACCTTTAGCTGCTGGAGCTTCTGGTTCACTAGGAGTAATAAAAGGCATCTTTTCTTCTGTTGGAACTTCTCCATAACCTTCAGGTTCTTTAAAGATATTAGTTTATTTTACATATTTTAATATTAGTTACAAGACAGGAGTAGAAAGACAAAATGAAAACATGCAGAAATGCATATGGACAAAGAGCTGTTTGAGCATAAGTTATTTAAATATCTTTCAGCCTGATCATTGACTTACTACTGCTGAAAGTTACCATTCCTAATTAGTAAAATATATGTTTACAGAAATATTTCATTTTATTTTCTAGTTTCTTAGTTCTGTCTATTAGATAGAGTTTGTAACTGAATTTCGTATGTCTTCATTTGGAGTTGACTATCTCCATTGCAACTCAAAAATTAGGTGTTGTTCAGGATGGCTCTTAAACCAATGTCTACTTAAGTTCATTTCTTTGCTCCAATGTGACTCAAGTGCTTCCTGAATCAGAAACTTAGCTTCTCTTTTCTTTATGTATCTTTTTCACTCTACTCGAGGAAAAAAGTATAGCATTTTTAAAATGTTAAACTCCATTTTTACATTTAGCGTAAGGTTTTAAGTTTAAAATTTTTTTAAATGCTGAATTATATCTAAATTTGAGGACATAGATGGTCTGAAAGATATTGATATAAGCTTCTTTTAAATAGTTTTAAAATTGAATTAAAAATAGCTCATATTTTACAGAATAATATAGAGCATGACTTGATATATTGTCTTCAACTGACGATTTGGTAAATGAGTCATTGATGTACCTTCATATAAAGGAGGCTCCTCTTCTCTAGGGATAATGCTGGGTACTTTCTCTTCAAGGACAGCTCTCTTATGAAACTCAGGAACTTCAAAGATATTAGCTTTTTTTAGTAACTTCAAAGTAATTTTCAACTTTTAATATCCCAAACAGAAATAAACCCAGAAAACTAAGTTGTTTTGAGGTCTTGGAAACTTTTCAAGAATTAAGTATGATACAGTTCTAGAACTGCCATCCTAGAACAATGAACTATGTGAAGAAATTTATGGTTTCAGCTCTCAAAGAGAGAGCCATTTGCTTTCCTTACTGCATAGTCATGCTCTTACTTCTGGTTGATGCAACAGCTTTAATAGCCTTAACTTACTGGCTCTTGCTCTGTTACTTCTTCACCAATATCATGACCTTGTATTGGTATCAAAACCCCAGTTTAAACTAAATTCACAGCTATATTATAAATAGAAAAGCACTGAAGCTTTACATACTGGTGTTGTAAGCAGCAATACCTCCTCAGCATGTTTTCATTCATAAATTCAGGGATTTACTGTCTAGCATATGTTTGAAATGTTTGCCCCAGAGTTTGGGATTTATCACTGAGATTTCAATCTCCACTTAGAGATTGCAGTGGTGTAAAAAACATGACAGGTTTTAGTGATGTTAGCTGGGAAAAAATGGCACAACTATTTCCTTTTCATAAAATCTCATATCAAAGGCTCCTTTACCTTTCATTGGTGGAACTTCTATTTCAGGTGTACGTGTAGGTTTCTTTTCTTCAGGGACAGGTCTTTTGAAATCATCTGGCCCTTTAAGATATAATTTACTTTTAGGGCTTTCAAAGCTACTTGAAAGAAGTTAAAAAGAAGAAGAGCAAGTCTAGCAAGGAAGATTCTTGAAACATCAAAGAATTAAATCCTTCCTGAAAGAACATTTATGTTAATTTTGAAGATTAGACAGAAGAATAACATATTAAAAATTACATTCTTGAAAGATTACTTTTTCTTCTTCCTTTCCAGAAGAAATAAAGCTATTATTTCTTTCTGAACTTTTTTCATGTGCAAATTAATGACAGAACACACATTTTTAAAGTGACTAACATGTTTTCAACAAATGAGTTGAAACAAACAGGCAAAAAAGACTCAATGACAAACAAATGAAAAAAGACCCACCGTGAGGACATAAAACATGCACATGTTTCTCAACAAATAATGAGGACAAAAGACTGACATTAGAGTTCATGTTTCACAAGGACAATGAAGAGGAAGTATACCTTTAGCAGGTGGAGGTGTTTCCTTTTTAGGAACAGCAGGTGGTACTTTCTCTTTTGGAACAGGTTTCTTTGGCACTGCTGGCACTTTAAAGACATTGGTAGTTTTTTTTAAGAATGTTTGCAGTATGAGTATAATGTAAGAATAGAAGTTAAACAAAAAGCAAACAACGCAAACAGTCAGAACACAAAAATATTTCTTAAATGAATAAATACATTTTGTAGAAAAGAGGCCAACTATCTGGATTGTTTTGCTTGGATTAATGCAGCCAGAGTTTCAGTATTCAGTGAAAGAAAAACACTGCTGTTGAATGAATTTTGAATGGGGATAAGCCTTAACAATTAGGTTTCATGTGCTATCAGCTGTAATTAATGGCAGCTGGGAATACAGTAAGGTTTCAATTTCCTATCAAATAACTCCAAGCTTTTTTGTAAAAACAAACAAGCAAACTGACCCACCTTTTCCCACTGATTTCATTCTGACAATTCATATGAGAAATAACTATAAAAGTTAGTTTAAAACAAATTCCTGGCAAATTTAGTGCTCTGAACAGAAAATTACAGAACTCTAGACTAGTGCAGTAACTTCTCAAGCACTTGCTGACAATTGCTATTCATGACACTTATGTTTCATAAAGCCTGATACAGAGAATACCTATTAAGATAGCACACACTGCAGCACATCATTAATTTAAAAAAAGTTCTAGGTTTTTAGGATTCTGCAGGAAACTAGAGTTTTAACAATGAGCTTTAAAATATCACATACGTTGTGATGGCAAAAATTAAATTAAGTTACTAACTTCATTCCCTTTGTCTCCAGGAAGTAATTTGCTTGATTTTTGTTTATTAAATAATTTTTTTTTTTTTTGTAATTTGTCTTTAACAGTACTGTGAAAGAAAGCTAAGAGTCTAGCAGTCAAGTCAGAACAGGTAAAGTACTGGATTTGGGGATTCAGAGACTCATGCAGAAGGCTGTGTTTTCAAATTTATCTGATGGATGATGTACCTTTAGCTGGTGGAGCTTCTCTTTTAAGAGCAGGTACTTTTTCTTCTGGCAGAGGTCTTTTGGGCAACTCAGGCACTTTAAAAATATGTCATTTTGGATTATAAGTTATTTATGAAGAAACACATAAAAACAGCAAGCAGAGCAATCACTCATTTGTAGAGGAGCCATCTCATAATTCATGCATAAAAAGAGGGAGCAGTTATCTCAGAATTCTTGAGTAATGAAATAAGAAATATCAATGTACATCTATTTAGTACAATGTAGATGCACTTTCTGTTTGGTGTGAGGGATCCTATGATCATAAATTTAAATTATGGGAAAGAAGGTTCTAAATGAGTCCTAATATCTTTATAACTCAAAGAACCTGAACTGGACAAAAGAATTAAATATTAATGCATAAACAGTAATTCAGGTTGAAGCTGAATTACATAATAAGATTAACATTTTCTCTGCTTGTGTTATATATCTGCTAGTTCACTCTTGGGCAGTCAGATAGGGAACCCTCCCATTTTACAGGGAAGGGAATTGCTTAGGAAGCACTAGGATAGAGACAAACTCTGAATGGGTTTATCATTACCAGCAACAGACACACATAGGACTACAAACAAGGCAAAATATAAATAAACGCCCATAGGAGGCTTAAGCAGCAACTGAAAACTCACCACACTATAAGAACAAAGAAGTCATGACTTGATTTACCTATAGCTGGTTTGGTCTCATAAGCCTCCTCATATACCTCCTCATACTTCTCATAGATCTCTTCCTTCTCCTTAAACTCATACTGTTCATAGACATCTTCCTCCTCAGCCTCTACTTCATATTCGTGTTCCAGAATTTCCTTATACCCCTCAGGTTCTTCAGGTTCCTCGTATGCCTCAACTTCTTCAGCTTCCTGAATCTTCTCAAATTCTTCAATGGTTTCATATGTCTCATACTTCTCATATTCTTCATAGGCATACTCATACTTCTCCACCGCAGGTGCAGGAGCAGGGACTTTTTCTTTCCGTACAAGTTTCTTGGATACTTCGGGCACTTTAGAAACAGTATCATTGTTACTGCCTGACAATTATTCTAAATTTTTTTTTTTTACAGTTAGACAAGATAACTGACAAAGAACAGAGAATATGCATGACAACCTCAAGCATAAGTTACATTAAATTATAAAACTATGCTTCTTAAAAAATATGTATATTATAAAAGATTTTAGAATGAAGAGGACAAAAAATCTTTGGGAAAAATAAGAGGAAATATACCTGTACCTTTGGTTGGTGTCGGTTCTTTGGGTTTGGGCACAACAGCTTGCACTTTCTCTTCTGCCACAGCTCTTTTACGCACCTCCGTGACTTAAAAGATACAGATTTTGTTTAGGAATTTAAAAACAACAAATCACCTTAGAGCAATGTAAGCAGAAAAGCACAAGAAACACAGCTTTATGGTTCAACAACACAAACATTGAAAATGAAGAGTTTAAACATAAATTCAAACAAAGATCTTGTACAACAGAGACAAAAGTTAGAAAGAAGAAGGTCAAGAGTATTCCTAGCATAAATATTAATTATAAGGAGGACATATACCTTTTGTAGCTGGAACCTCCACTTTTTCAGCAGGAGCAACCCGCACCTTCTCTTCAGGAGCAACCTTCTTAGGCATCTTGGGTACTTTAAAGATAAAACCTAACTTCAGTGTACTTTTGCACAATTTTTAAATGGACAGAAAGCCAGAAGTTTATGAACAACAGAGCAGAAACGTACAAACAAATACTATAGTGACAAATACAATACAGGACAGAAATAGTTAAGTGTCCCTTGCTAAACTCAACTTGGATCAAGAATATTATCAGTTAACCATAACAGCATTTACAGTCTGCAGTACCTTTGGCTGATGGAGCTGGCACCTTTTTAGGAACAGGTTCTTTCACTTCAGGAATGGGTTTCTTAGGCATCTCAGGCACTTTAAAGACATTTTATTTTAAGAATGTCATCCACCAGTAGCATGAGAAAGAGAACAGAAAACATGTACAAAGAGACATAATAAGAACTGATCTGCAGAATATATTTTCAAAAGATGAAACAGAAATTCAAACAAAAGACACTTTACATCCATGGGCAGACTTCTTGAGCAACTCAAATAGTTTTAGAGTTTGTTTTGTGCTAGGAATTTGACAAGCACTCTGAGATAGATATCAATACAGAAATGCAGCAGGGACACAAAGCTAACATAAATAATAAACAAACTAAACAGAGAAAATGAATAACAACATATTGGTAACTTATGCATCTTTTGCTGGAGGAAGCTCCAGTTTCTCAGGTGGAGGTACAGGTGTTTTTTCCTTTGGGACAGGTTTCTTAGGAATCTCTGGTTCTTTAAAGATATTATTTTGCAAACACGTGTTAAAATTGCTTTTGGAACAGTAAAAACATGAACACGGAAACAAGAAAAAAACAAAAACATAGAACAAGACCACGAACTCCCCCTAAAACATATATAAGAGTTACATAAAACTTAGAACAAGAAATTGAGGTGAATTTTAATGAACACAAAAGATGCCATGAGTGACAAGAAAAGATCATGTACCTTTTTCTGGTACAATTTCCTCTGGAATAAATTCTTCTTCTTCCTCAGGAGCAAAAATGGGAACCTTTTCTTCAGACACAACTTTCTTTGCAACTTCAGGCACTTTGAAGATATTGTTTTAAGAACTTTACTTTCATGACATCACAAAGAAAAATCCATAACATAAAACACAAAGACACCAACTTTAAAGTAACAATAGAAATAGAAATAAAAAATAGGGGAAACTACTGGGTGTTTTTTACTCCCTGAAACCAGGGATGTGTAATTGTGTTGCAAGTCTTATATGAGGACTAGCACTTTTGCCCAGTTTGTAATTCCACAGTGTCATTGCCATCAGAAAATATTAGCAAGATATGCTACAAACCACAGTTAGAAAACATTATTAGCATTAAGGTTTTTTACATAAAAACTTTCCAGTGTCTGCTTTTCTTTTCTTTTTTTTTTTTTTTCTAAATTACTCAGCTGCTGAGGTAGAATCTTCTTGTCATCTAACTGTGGCCTTTGCAATAGTCTACTTCCACTTCGAATTTCACATTTAGGGCATAGGATCTGGTTATTAGTATGATGAGTTATATATTGATGTTATTTTTGTATAATTTTAGCTAAAACCCTTGAGAATATAGCTTATTCTCAAGATATATGTAAGAGTGATCTCCCTAAATTAAAGAATTTCCAAGTAAAGGGCCATAAAATTTAATTTCAGCTATTTTGTTTAAAGAAAATTTATATTACTTTAGAAATTATTTCTGGATGATAATATCACAAGGAATTATTTCATTCACAGTAACCACTGAAAGTGGAAAAAAGCAGATGATTCAAGGCCTGATTCTCAGCTGGCTGCAGTCAATAACAGAATAGACAAGCCCTGTCTGAGCCCTAGCACTGCTCACTGCAGGGGAACAGCAGAACCTGAATTCACTCGAGTATAAATTGAATGTTAAAATTAGGTTCCACTGAAATATGAAAAAAAAGAGGGACAGGAGTTATCTGCATACATCATGATATGATATACCTTTAGCTGGTGGAATTTTCTTTACTTTAGGAACTGCAACAGGTACTTTTTCTTCTGGGACAGCTCTCTTGCGCATCTCTGGCACTTCAAAGATATTATTTTGATAAGAAATTGGTAATTGCTTTTAGAGCATCAAAACAACTAAATCTACAGAACAAAGTCACAAAGACCAGAAAGAAGAAGAAGAAAACTCCTCTCAAAAGGTTAATTGAGATTTATACCAAGCTTAAAACAATCACTGGAGATGAAGATCAATTAATGAATTGAACAAAGCTCTGATAATCTTCAAGAATCAATGCTGTACCTCTTGCTGGCACCTCTGGAACCTTTTCCTCTTCTTCTTCAGGAACAAAAATAGGTACCTCTTCACTGGGACGTCTTGGTACTTCTGGCACTTTAAAGATAGTTTTTAATTGTAGAAAACTTAGACACAACTTGCACAGAAGCTAAAGCAGGTACATTTGTCACACAATGCTATGACACTGCAGTTAAATTCTAACAACAAATACACAAAACCAAGAACAAGCATTACCCACATGTCCAGCTATAGGAAGTAATACCTTTGGCTGGTGGAGGTTCTGGCTTTTTATGCACGGGGACAGGTACTGCCTTTTCTGGAACCTTCTTGGGCACTTCAGGCACTTTAAAGACATTTTTATTTAGGGAATTAATTTTCAATGTAATATAAAACCTAGTAAAAAGATAACTGTATATCTGATAGTAAGTTAACTACACAAATAGGGTAAAATCTAGTCATGTGATTAAAGTTAACATTGATTTTATCCACAGAATTATGCACAGATGTAAACTAACAAATATACAGGGACTACAAGACTACAAACTGGTGTGGTAATGCTAAGGGGGAAGTCTGGCTGTTAAGGTAATTTTTTTCTCTTTTGGACCATCTGTTTTTGAAGCAACAAGTCCTTTAAAAGATTTAGATATATAAGATCCAAAAGACAGAGACCATACAAAACACAAAGACATTTTCAAAGCAAAGAGTAAGGATAGACCCCATGACTGACAGACACAGACACAACAGTGTCAAACAGCTCAGGGAATGGTTCAAACACATTAGGCTGAAGAATTGGATTGTTACTGCCAGCAACAATCTTCTTATAAAGATGAAGAAACAAAAGTGGAAACACACAGTTGAACCAGAAAATGGCATACCTTTGGCTGGTGGAGGTTCTTCCACTTTTTTAGGCACTGGGACATGTACCTTCTCTTCCGGCACAAGTTTCTTTGGTACTTCAGGCACTTGAAAAAATATTAGTGTAGCTTAAGAATTTCATTTTTGAGCCATAAGGTAAAGAATATTGCTATGAATCAATAAAGTAGGGTGACAAAGAAGAACTGAACTGTCAAGAATAGAAAACTCTTCACTGTACATCATGTATGAAAAAAGACTGACTTTTAAATTATTTTTTAATAAACCATTCAGTCAAGAGCTATATCAAGTCCTATACCTTTGGCTGGTGGAACATCCTTCTTTTTTGGTACAGGAACAGGAACCTTCTCTTCTGGCACAGGTTTCTTTGGCACTTCTGGAACTTAGTAAGATATTATTAAATATTGAGCTTGGCATGAAAATCAAAACAACATGACATACAAACCAGTCACACTAAAACAATTAAACACAAACAAAAAGAACCACAGCTCTTAAGAGTAACAATTCTTTTTCTATCCTAGTTTTTAACACAAGTGAGAAGATAAAGGAATTCTAGAAGATCTTTCTGATCACAGAAAATGACAAGTGCATGTACCTTTAGCTGGGGGAGCTTCCTTCTTCGGCACTTGGACTTTCTTTTCAGGTACAGGTTTCTTTGGCACCTCGGGCACTTCAAAAACATGAGTTTGGTTAAAAAAATAAACCAAATGCTACTCAAAACACAAATGAAACAAAAAAGACAACAACACAAATATTTCATATGAAGACCCCTCTCCAAAAAGAACAGAAAAAAGTAATAAGCAATTAAGGCATCTGAAAAATAATGGTAATTAAATATTCAGAGGATGCCTTCTAACATAAAGAGATGATATATACCTTTTGCTGGAGGAGGTTCTTTTTTCTTCAGAATAGATATTTTTTCCTCTGGAACAGGCTTCTTGGGAACCTCAGGCACTTGAAAGATACCATTAATGTTTTAGGTATTTACTTCCATAACAACAGGAACATAAAGTGCAAACAAACATCACAAATATATACTCATGCAAACAAACACCATGTACTCAAAAAACCAGCTATGATTTAAAAAGATTTTATCACTAAGACAAAATAAAATAACAAACTCATCATTTTAGCTGCTATTGTGTCTATTCTCCCTGCTTAGCCATGGAGACCATCAATAAAAATGTTTTCAACTTCAAGGGCTTTTTTGAAAGAAGAAGATCAAGAAGATTAAGTCAAAGACATTCAGTCAGTTTCTTGAATCAGCTATTAAAAACATGTTTTCAATGCTTGTCAGGCATGTAATAGGTTGCATCTGATCATATTCTATGTTTTAAATATAAATTGTTGACTGCATTTTCTTCCTGAAAAATTTCCAAGAGCTTTCTAAATGCAAAAAACCCAAGCACATCTAGTTTATCAACTGACTGACTTCAAGCACAGAACTGTCCATTATAAGTACCCAGCAGTTTATACCACCATTTGTTGGGTAAATGAAATGCTTTTTAAAAAATCCTTTTACTCTTCTGAAATCAGACTTTTCCTTTAACTGCAGTGAGGCAAAGGCTTCAACTAAAACATATCTAAACTTTTGTTTGTACTCCAAACCCTAGAAATGCCCATATAAATTTTACAATGACAGGAGAATAATTCCACTGTCTCTGAGCATAATGAAAAAAGTTTGGAGTACATATGAATTAAACTTAGCTACTGTGAGAGATTAAATGGAAATTTCAGCCAACACTAATCTCCCTGCTCAGGATTAACCTGGCTTTTGCAGTCTACAGCCTCATCTTTTCTCATGTTTATGACAAAATTTCTACTGCAAACAATGTTAGATATAATTTTGACATATATTAATTAGTCAAATGAAATTCTGAAATTCTTTGATGGAAAAAGACACTGTGGAATGATTTGGATCAGGACTGGAAATTATACTCTTAGATGATTATGTAATTTTGGAAAATTGGATATACATGATCCATATCTTTATATTGATGCAGAATGGCTTTATTACCAAGATCTTGGCATGACCTAGTTCTCTTAAGTAGTGAGTACTGTGTTCATCCTGTAGTAACAATGTAGAAAATTTATACCCATACCATAAAAATTAGTCCTAAGGAAAACATCTGAAATGAAGATTATTTAAATACGGATATTTTTCTTTTTCATGAAAGTATATTATTCTCTTCAAGATGGAAATAAACATCAACCATAGGGCTTTCTAAGATTTCTGAAAAAAATTCGGTGTGACATGTGTTCCTAAATCACTTATTTTCAAGTACCCTAGCTATTTTCTAGATAAATATATTTTTTGTCTCTGATTGCAGACTTTACATAAGCATTTTAAAGTATTTCAAGCACAGTCTGATAGAAAAATTGAGCCCCAGATGAGGATGAAATTCAGCTTGGTTAAATTTTCATAGTGGGTTATACAGAGTTCATATGAAAGAGGAATGAACAGGTATGACATGGAAAATTTTAATTTATGGAGTTAGTAGTAAAGAGTAGATATACAGCCATCACATGTTTTCTGTGCTATATAATAATCAATAAACATGTTAAAAAATGCACACTGTAAAGCACACTGCAACATTTTAAAACATATTTGGTACTTTCACAAAAAGAAAAGATACTACTTTTCCTCACACAAACTCTAAAATTAAAGTATACCTCTGGCTGGTAGGGCAGCCTTCTCTTCATACTGAGGAACCTGTGGCTCTTCCTCCTCATACTCAGCAACTTCCTCTCCATAATAAGCAGCCTCTTCTTCATAATATGTGACTTCTTCTTCCTCTTCATACTGAGGAACTTCTTCCTCTTCATACTGAGGGACCTCCTCCTCATAGTGACTAACTTCTTCATAATGGCGAACTTCCTCCTTGTATTGGATTACCTCCCTCTCATACCTGGTGGTATCTTCCTCCTCGTACCTTGGAACCTCTTCCTCCTCCTCATACTGAGGAACTTCAACATAGGTTTTTTCTTTTCGGACAACTGTCTTGTGTACTTCGGGCACTTAAAAAGATACCAATTAAAAGAACCTTAAAATTTAGCACATAGATCTTACTAATAATAATGATCACAAGGCACAGTCAACTAGGAATTAACCAGAGGAAGAACATTCCATAGAAAACAAATCAGTACTCACTGCACATGGAACATACAAGACACAAAAAACATTTACACCATATTTCAATACTCGATCCAGTATACCTTTGGCTGGTGGTCTTGCCATTTTTTTAGGAGGATAAATTGGTACTCTTTCTTCAATGATAGCCCTCTCTGGTACATCAGGCACTTAAAAGATACAGTACAATTACATTTAAGAATTTTTATATGCAAATTGTTTAAAAGAAAATGTATTGGCAAGAAACAGAAAATGATATCTTACAAACACACAGCTGACATGTAAAAGACAAACATGCTTATTGCCACTGGACATGCAGTGAGGGAAGTCATTAGGCTTCTTTTCAATTAAGAAACAACAAACTTTTCAAGGTACCAATATAAGCAACTGATATGATTCCTGCTTCATCCACTGCTGCCAACAGTGAAGTTAAGTTTGCTGATGGGCAGAACTCAAAATCCAAAGCCATTCAATTACAAAATCAAAAAACTTCATTGTTCTCTGAAGCAGCTCCTTGCCAGAGCAGTGACACTTTGCACTACCTCAGGAAGAGATCAAGAGTCCTCATTCACTGGCAACAAAAGATTTGTGTAGGAAACTCTAGATGAAGGTGAAGGAATGCATGGAGAAAAACTTTGAGAGTGACTAGCAATAAGATAAGGGCTCGGGTCTAATTAAAAGCAAAAGAATGACGTGCTCAGTGAGGAAGGTGTTTTTCCTCTTCTCTCAATTACTTTATGAAGTGACTTGCTTCTTCTGACATGGCAAGGAGCTGTTCCCTGTAAAAGCAGGGGCATCGCCAAAAGATCAAGATGTGGATATGTTCAGTTTTTAAGACTTATTCGGGAAAGAATGCTGTGTTTAAGCAGCATATCCTCTTTCACAGAAGTGTGTGGGTCTTGTCTTCTGAGGGAGGTGTCTTGGAAAATTTTTGACCAATATAATTGGAAACTGCACAGAAAATCACCTTGGCATTTTAAGATCTGGCAGACTTGTCAATTCAGAGAATAACTGTGGCATTTTCTTAAAAGATTTGAGATTTTTTTCTGACCTTCAGAGATGGAATGCATTCTGTTGCTGACAGATTTGAGAATTTGTAGAAGCTTTATTCATGACAAGCTACAGTGAGCATAGATGAGTGGCTGCCACAAGTCTTGATGCTTGGTGTTATTTTTGGGGCAATGTGAAGACTCATTAGCTCTCTAAGTATTTTCTGGCACAGCCTTCCCTGATATTTAATTATAAATTCCAGGTACATCTACACTTGAAATCTTAAACTGAAACTGCTTGGAACCGATACTTTGGTGGATTTGAAACAAAAAATTGCATTATGCATGAGTGCCCTTTTCAGACAGCTCAGATTTCTTTGGATTCTTTTTTTTTCCAGCTAAAACACCAATGTTTGTACCCTATTGGAGAACTGTTGCCTTTAATGTCTTTCTGCTTTGACCCTTTTCTTTCCAGACCAAATGGCATATTACACCTGCCTAACAGAGAGCCAAAGGTCATCTTTCATCACACTCTCGGTACTCATATTATGCTTGTCCCCCCAACTTTGGAGACTAAATAGATAGTTTAACTTCATGCTGATTTGTCTGTATTAATCTTTCATTATATGAATATGAAAATGCCATTTATCAAAAGTATCAGATCTAAAATTAGTGAGTGTGAGGCATCTTGTGGGTCATTTTTCACAAATCAATTGATAATCTGCAAAAGTAAAAGAGCAATAAATTTTCCTTAAAGGCTATGGACTGTTGAGCAGGCAGATCCATTACATTGGATTGTGTTGAGTGTCTCAGCCATGCAGGCAACAGTAGAGCTAATGATTTTTTCTTTAGCCTTCAGATTTAGGTGAGGAGTTGCTTTTACAGAACAGGAAAGGTCTGTCTGTCTTTTCAGAATAATAAAGCATATTAATTTGAATGAAAGCAAAGACTGTCTCTTGCTTCCCCTCAAAGGTCAGACAGGTGGCAAGATTTAAAAAGGAGGACCTAATGAAATTATTTGGCTTCCATGATGTGAACAGCAGCAAGCCAAGGGAAAGAATGAAATGAGAGACAGTATTTTATTGCGAGAATGAAATACTGTCCTGCTTTATTGTACAAGCTTCACTTTTGTGATAAACTGGCAGTAGCAAAGGACATGAAATTTAGTTTTATTCTCTCTCAGTTTTTTTTACTAGCTGACGAGATGTAACTTTGGATACAGAATTTTTTTAGTCTTCATACCTGTGTATGAAATCTCCTTTTCTGTGTGGAGAGAAACAGATACTTCCTCTGACATAGCCCAATGTTCTTCTTCTGTTGGTACTTCAAAGACAGAGTCTAAGATTAATTTTTTTTTCTGGTGTAATATCATGTACAATAATAAATATCCCATTTGGAGTTTCTTAGAAAAATAACTATTGTTTCCTGACACCACCCACACCCAGACTAATTGGGAAAAATGTGTCTAGTATTTCTCAAAGGCTTTGTAAAAGTTCCTCTGGGACTACAATGGATCATAGTGATGGACTTGGTTGTGTAAGGTTAATGGTTGGACTCAATGACCTGAATGTCCAACTTAAATGATTCTATAATCCTAAATTTGAACCTCAGGAGACATGCCAGACCAATAGGCCTGAAGCTCTGGTAGTCTTTCATCAGCACAATCTGTTCATAGATTAACCCATGGGCAGGACTACCTTCTGGTGGTGGAGTCACTTTTTTCTTTTGAACAGCAATGGATACTCTTTCTTCTCTGGCAGTTTTCCTCTGTGCTTCTGGCACTTTAAAGATAGTAATTGTAAGAAAACTACCTTCTAAAAGAAATCACACACATTCTGAAACTTGTATGAAAGAATTATAGACAAACAATTAGGAGTAAATAGCACACTGTTTAAAAGAAAAGATAATAAACACAACAATCACACGAGACATACAGATAACATAGTAAAATAATATATCTAATAGTAGAGTAATAGATATATAGACAAAAAAATTGAGTAGGATATTCACAAATTGTGAAGTAAGATGGAATGAAGATGAAAATAAGAGGAAAAGACTTTGTCTCTAAACTCTTCAGAAACTCAATTAAACCATAGAACACCACACACAGGGTACATAACAAAATCAAACACAAGAACAGCACAGAAACAGAGAACATATTTGTAAGTTTGAAACACTTCACTGAATATTGACAATATTATAAACATTGATTTTTTAAAAAATTTTGTGTTCAATTTTTTTTTCTCTGAGTAAATGTTGTCACTCAGCTTTGCAAGCATTTAAGCATCCAGAGTGATCAATGAAATTAAATAGTAGTTAAAAAATGCAAAGAATGAAGGTGCATGACTATTCTCTGTCACATTCAGCAGTATATAGAAGGAGAAAAGATGAAGGTCCTTTTCATTTATAACCAAATCAGGAGACACAGATTTTATTAACTAGGCAGACTGTGACTATGATGCACATGGATGTCTAATATTTAAAAGCCATCTCTACTTCCAAAACAACTTGTATACCTTTAGCTGGTGGAGCTGCCACTTTCTGTGAAATTGGAACAGGTACTTTGTCTTCTGGCACAGGCTTCTTAGGCACTGCTAGCAGTTTGTAAAAAAAAGTTCATTGTAATAGATGTTGAATTAATCACAGTATACAAATATAAGCAGATGACAAAACACAAATCATAGACTTGACATTTCTTCAAGTAAAAAAAGAAAAAAAGACAGCAAACACTGAACATTAGAGTCTGTGTTAGATAACTAGACATAAATACAAACCACTATTCTGAGACAAGACTTCTCTAGTGTAACTCTGAAAATTTATATACCTTTCTTTGGTGGAGCCACTTCTTTTTTAGCAACTGCAACTTTTTCTTCTGTGATAATTTTCCTGTGCACTTCAGTCACTTAAAAATAATGTGCAGGGATATTTAATTACAATATTTGAAATGCAGATATATGTTTCTTCTACTTATTCTGATTGTTTAAAAAAGTGCTAAGTGAACTTCAACAGCAACAGAAATAAGACACTGCTAAAGAGCATCCTTTACATCCATAGCACCAAAATGAGTAGAGTCAAAAGAAAGGGGAGATCCCTACAAAGGTTACAGATACTAACAAACAAAACTGTATTTAAGTAACACAAATACTGCAAGACCTAACTAAAAAATCTCAATGGTAATAATCTGTTTACCTTTGGTTGTTGGAGGTTCTTCAAATTCTGCCTCAAAAGTGGGCACCAATGCTTCTTCAGGTTCTTAAAAAAGATTGTGTAACTTTAGAAAATTTGTTTCATTTCATCAACAGGTATAAGATAGAAGATGAGACAACATAAAATAACATAAAATGACATATAAATCTCATCAAGACAGCACAGGTCACAGGTGTCATTGTAGACAAACAGACACAAAAAACTGTTTAATGTTGAAGAAATTTGATCCCAGAGATCTATGTTGCATCAACAATACAATCCCCAGCCAAGGCATATATGTTAAAAATGGAATGTAGCAAAAAAGCTTTTTTCTTTTTTTTGCAACAGAAACAAACACTGATATACCTTTTGCTGGTGGAGCCACAATTTTTTTAGACACAGGAACAGGCACTTTCTCTTTAGGAACTGCCTTCTTATGAACTTCAGGAACTTTAGAAAAATGAGCAAGATGAGAAGGAAGATGAGAAAGAATATTAAAGTGTAATATTTGCAATTGTCTCCTATACAATGTGTTTTACTGAGTTAACACAAACAAGAATTTTCAAAGTACAAGGTGGAATTTGAGACAGTATTCATCACTGTGAGAAGACAACACCTATGTCAACATGTACAAGCAAGACAGTAAGACAAACATAATCCCTTTGAAGACACATCAACCAGTTGAGGAATTGGTTTATACCTTTAGCTCCTGGAGCTTCCTTTGGAGCAGCTGGGACTTTTGGCTCAGGGACAACTCTCCTGTGCTTCTCAGGCACTTTAAAAGATTACAGTACATAGTTTTACATAGAGGAGTAGTATCACTATAGCACAAACACATACAAAAACGCCATAAATGGACATAAACGTATGGCGTCAATATAATGTTAAGAATGATGAAACAACTCATATGTTGAAGTGAAATGAACTTATACCTTTTTTAGGTAGGGCTTCCTCTCTTTTTGGAACTGTTACTGTCTCCTCTATGTAGTAAGACTCTTCTTCAGTCACTTTTAAAAAGAGTAAAATATAAAAATACTTAAGTATTTTATATATATTACTGTCTTTATGGCCCTGGTCAGCAACAAAATATTTGTAAGACAAAAATAAAGAGCATGCTTTATTAACAGACTCTTCTGGGATGACAAAATCTACATTCAAGCCGTCCTGCTTCCAGTGAGGCCAATGGAAACACTCCAAGCAGCTTAAATGGAACTGAGAGACTGAGCTGTCATCTTGTATTTGCGTGGAATTTGAAAATGCTCCACTCCTCTCTCCACTAAGTCACTAATGTTGAAATTTGTCCATTTTGAGAAACCTTCTTTCCCAAATACTGAGAAAATTCCTTGACTAAAGATGTCCCTGGAAAAATCTGCGGTGTCATTAGTCACAGAAACTGAGTCAGTCAGTGTTACTGTCCTTCACAGTATTATGTGACCAAGATTGTTATTTTACAGTGAAATTATCTGAGGAACCCAAGTGCATCATGGCATTTGGAAGAACATGTACTTTATCCAAGCAACCTGGTGGAAGAGGAACTTCCAACAGAGGATTTTTGTAAACAGAAAGAAGTCCTGATAGATCTCACTATCAAAGAGATAACTTATTATTTTCACCGTATTGAAACAGGATTAGCTACTCCTCTTTTCAAAAGCAAGTAATAGAAATTGAAGAAATTTAAATTAAAATTTGTAAAGTACAAAACATATTTATATAGTAGTAATTTTTTCCTTATAAATAAAGCAGATATTAATCCAAACTGTCTATTTGGATTAATTTTTTGCTTTTGCCTAGTGTTCCTGAATTGTCATACCTTCCGAAATTTCTTCTCTGTGGATGGAAATAGATACTTCCTCTCTTTCTTCTTCAGACCATTCTTCAACTGTTGGTTCTTTAAGGAAAATTATTAGTTTTAGTATTTTTGGAGGATGGATAAATGGAGAGAGGGAAGGGTTGATGGATAGAGAAAATGAAGTCCAATTCTTGGCATGACAGATATGCATATGGCAATGACAGATATGCAAACAACCCAGAAAGTGCTGTGCACTGTATGCATATGTATGATTTGTTCTAAATTATGTGGTTTGTCCATGTACCAGGTTCCCTATTGTGTGTTGTTGTATCTAATATCATTCACTTGTCAAGTGTCAGTTTATTAGAATGCCTCAGCTCCCCAAATTTCCCCATCACAATAACTGAAGTGGGGGAACAATAGTCAAAGAATTAGAGGTTTCTCCTTGATCCAACTGTATGAAAGTGAGGAAAGGAAAAAATGAGATGGATAGGTCAAGAACTGAAAGGAAATCCTGGCATGTACTCATCTACAAAGGTGACTGTATCAGGGAAAAACTCAGCTAGTTCTGGAGAAAAGATTAATTTCCAGGAGACAAACAGAAATTAAGACTGCATGTATCCATATGGATGTGCATTTGCAAGTTCATGTTTTAGATAGACATGTTCCGAATTTTCTTCCAAAAATTCATTTATGGTTTTGAAAAGAAAGTGCAAATTTTCTTGACTGGGTAGTTATTAATGAGACATAAAAACAGACAAATGCTGTTTCAGCATTCTTGAAGTTATCTTGAAGCAGATATTATGTGGAATTATTCTAACTTAAAACAACTGATCTCAATCTTCCCTGAACACGAGAATGTGAACTGAAAGCTGGTGAGAAGAGAAGCAGTATTTTATCTTGAGGGCTACAGAAAGCTTGGTAGTATGACAAATGGATGGTTACAGCCCTAATTTGTAGAGTCTAAAAATAAATGTAAAATAAATTTGCTACTGCAAATTTATGAGGCCCTTATCTGAAGATTATTGTATTCAGTAGTAGAGTTTCCATGTCAATGTGGTAGGCCCCTTACATTCACAACTAAAATTGTAAATGGCACTTTAGGAGGCTTTTAACTACTGGGAGTTCAGCACAAAAGTTATACAAGATAACTATCAAAAAATGTTTGGTGTTATTTTGATCGTGATATTAGAACAACAGACTTGCAGACATAGCGCAAGTTTCTCACTATTGTCTGCTTATAGTGTACCTTCAGGTGACGGGATTTCCTCTGGAATGGCAACAGATATTCTCTCTTCTGTAATAAGTACTCTTTCTTCAAAAGTGGCTTTCTTCTGCACTTCAGGCACTTTGGAAGATAATGATATTAAAGTATGCTTTTCCAATTCCATTGTGAAACAAAGTTTTGAAATGCTAAATCTAGGTTTCCAAAGAAGGGTACTGAGCACATAACATAGAACAGAGATTCAATATTTAGAAAGAATACTATGTAAGTATTGCACATGAGATACAACATACTGTAATGATTCATTGTGTAAACCAGAGCAGAAGAACTCACAGGAGAAGCACAAATCAATGACTAATAATAGCACAGAACTCATAGACAGAAGCTGAGAAATAGCATATTCTTGTATTCTACTGGAAAGCATACCTTTAGCTGGAGGAGCCTCAATTTTTTTAGGAACAGCAGGAGATACTTTTTCTTTAGGGACAAGTTTCTTAGGAACTGCAGGCACTTAAAAAAAGTATTTGTTTTAGAACATTTGAAGTAAAAATTGACACATGCATCACGCAAGAGAAATGTGTTGTTGAGAAAGATTACACATGGATATGTTTTGCTTACCAAACATGACAGTTGACAAAAATGAGGTAAATGCAATGTTCTAAAGATTACAATAAATGATAATAAAGTGAGCTGTATTGTACCTTTTGCAGGGGGAGTTTCTACTTTAGGAACATATGGCAATTTTTCTTCTGGAGCTGTTTTTTTAGGTATTTCTGGCACTCAAAGATCTTAATTATAATATAATCTGCTTAAATTAGCAAGTTTTTAAAGAATAAATCTACAGCACACCTATACACAAAACTGACACAAAAGATACACATTAACGTAGATGAAGTACCAGTATAACCAGATTAACTTAGCAATCAAACCCAAAATTTGACATAAACAAGATGCTTAATATAATAAGAAAAGAACATTATTTTTTAAAGTGTACCTTTAGGTGTTGGAGCTTCCTCTCTTTTTGGAACAGCAACCTTTTTCTCTGGGGGAGCTTTCTTAGGAACCTCTGGCACTTAAAAAACCATAAAGTATAAGATAACTGTATTCTAAATTTCAAAGATTTATTGGAGTATTATAGATTTCATTAATAGATAGACATCTTCCATTTGTAAGAATATCAAGACACACCACATAACACATTCATACACTTAACATAGAAAGATCTATGACAAAAGCAACATATATTTGATACAAAACAAAATCAAACCAGTCACTGGAAGACTATCAAATACTTTAAGACTGATTTCTTAACTGAAGAATGAGATGCTCAAATATACTACTGGGTTTTAAAAAATCTCATGGATGTACAGAGAATTATACATAGAATATAAATTCTAACACAAACATGCTCACATACAGACTAACAAGAAAATAAAACTCAACAAGTAGTGCACACTTGTTGAGTAAGTGTTGGGAAAAGGAACACGTCCTTTTTCTTCAGGCACAGTTTTTGTAGGCCCTTCAAAAACTCTAAAGGTATTAAAATTCATCTAGGTAATATTTCTAAGGCTTTTGAATGCCTTAGATGAGAACAGACATTCACACATAACACACAAAGATTACATTTGTAATATGTGTTGAGAATATAAGAGAAGTTAGGAAAAGGGGACAACAGCACAGAACTGGTTAAAGCCCACATTCAAAAGATGCTGTACCTTTTGCTGGGGGAGCCACCTCCTTTTTAGCAACAGCAACTTTCTTTTCTGGAACAGGTTTCTTAGGGGCTTCAGGCACTTTGGAAAACATTGTTAAAGTAAGAGATCTTTAGTTTTTGGAACACTAATCCAGATTTCAATAATCCAAGATTGTTTTATACAATGAAGACAGTGCTTGGACAAGGAGATGAGCACTGCAACTGACACAATACAATGTACAGCCTTGTGTGTTCAAATGTGGACAGTACAGGAAAGACATAATGATACAGTATAAAAGTCCTGTTAAAATCACTGCACTAGCTCCTTTCATTTTACTCTCTTGAAGTAAAAACACACTACACTTGCCTGAAGAAGCCACACAACTTAAATAGAAATAATAAGCACAAGAGAGTCAAGAGAGAGAAGGACCCAAGTAGAGACAAATTCAAGCTGTAAGCTAAGTTATAGCACAATTGAAAAACTGAAATTGTGCAACAGAGACAATGCAAAATCACATAATGCATATGGAGATAGTGCAAAACAAAGACACATAGAGAGTAAATTCCTAAATATATGCAAGAAACATGAAAAGTAATACAAAGAAAGAAAATTTGTTTGGGCTTTGCTTCTTTCTTTTTTACTAGAGCAGTAGAAATACCTTTAACTGGTGGAGCTTTTGCTTTAGGCACAGGAACAGGCTTTCTTTCTTCTGGAACACGCCTCTCTGGTATTTCAGGCACTTTAAAAGATAGGTGGTGATCATTTAGGAGACAGCTAAAATAATTGGTAAACCACAGTTGGCTACTCTTTACATGGTGTATAAGCAAACAATAAATGTCAAAAACTAACCTGTTTTATCAAACAGATACAACAAACCCATCTCACAAAAAGCTATTAAAGGAATTATTTAAAGTCATGAAGAGGAATAAGATAAGAATGCAATAAGGCTTGAAGCTTTGACAGCAGAGCCATAGAGAAATTGAAAGATCTCAGTTCTGATATGCTATCTTTTGGTAAACAGTGTTACAGACAGATAATGTGAAAGTTCAGAAAAACAGAGCAGATGTTGATGCAAAGACATTCACCTTCAACGTGAGAGATCTCCAGTTCCGTAGAAACAACTTCTTCCTCCTCCTCAACCTCTCTGTGTGCTACAATAGGAATTTTAAAGATATTAAATGTTGAGATAGGAAATATCAATGTCCATAGTAAATCTGAAAAACTTCAAGACGATATTATGTGTACATGACACAATCATCACTGAAACATATATATTAACATGTAAAAAATTTAATCCAGAAAATGAACAGCATGTACTGAATTTTGAGTCAAATTAAAACAAACAAGCAGACAAATATTTATTAGACTTCCATCAATAATCAAACTACCTTCAATTGGGTAAACAGCTTCAAAGAATCTTTCTTCAACTGTTTTCTCATGCTCTGTTGGCTCTTCAAAGAAAAGTATTTAAACAATAGTAAGATAAAATAGTTGAAATATTTCCTTCTATTAAGCTAAATAATACTAAAGCTACATAACACAATGGACAAAAAAAGCAAGGCATACTGAAAGACAAATGTACAATATGTCTAAATATGTAATTTGACATACATAAAAATAGATGAAAAGAAATATAGTAGGATTGATAGATTGTGTTGATTTGGGTACACAGACTTTTGGTTTTGTACATACCTGTAACATCATATGAATACTCTTCTTCTCTGTGGACAGAAACTGACATCTTTTCTTCTGAAACAGTCCATGTTTCTACTGTTGGTACTTTAAAGATAGGATTTTGTTTTAGTATTTATTATTCTAGATCCACATTAGTGGTAGTCAGCATGTGAGTTTTTATCAGGTCTATATTCATATTGCACATTAAAGTCTTAGACATATTTAGACAGTCAGTATTCATATTGTAAAATACTGAACAAAGAACAAGCACACAAGAATAATATTTAGTATTTGTTAAAGACTAAAGACACAGACACCTTTAACCCAAACATTTGAAACAAAATGCATGCACAGGCTTTTGGAAATAGTACATCAGAAGAATTCTAAAGGTTGTTCTTCAAAGATATTTTTGGGCATGAGGACACAATTATATTTATTATGTAAGGATAGGCCAGCAAGCAGAATAGATGAAGAAAAAGCTAAGTCACACTGCAGTGTGACCGTAGGCTATTTAAACAAGAACCAAAAGGCTATCCACAAATATGTTAAAAACAGACTTTATAAAAAACAAAAGCATGGCAGACTTACTAATTAAACACTGAGAGCAGTCACAGCATGACTACTACTATGGATCCACATACATACACACAGGCCCACATATTCCAAAAAAGCACAGAAACACATTGGGTGCTGAAAAAAAGGGTAAACTGCAATTCGAAGATGCTCATCTGTACCTTCCTTTCTCATAACTTTTTCCTCAACGACCACTGGTGTAGGTTTTGGTGGCAGAACTTTCTTGGTAACTGTTGGTGTTAGAATTTTGTTACTCAGTCAAACATTTAGCAAAGAGATCAAAATAAATCTACAGTAATCTATCAATGATGTTGAAAATACAACACGGCAAACAATCTAACTCATCAGCCAAGTCAGGCTTCTTAGAATCACATAAAGCAACATAATGAATGTGTTTGTTTCTTTTTATTGCTATGTTCTAAAGGCACTCAGGGCATTTAGCACACAGGTAATTTCCTGATATGTATTGAATTGCAGCTGACAGAATCCTGCTGCAGAATGGGAAATGCTACACAAAAGGAAGTAGCTACTAAGAGAATAATGTGCATATTTATTTTATAACCAAAGAATTTACCAAAGAATCTTGACAGATGGGTCAAAATGGAAAGCTGAGCAAGATAGGGATTTCACATCTTCAGCTTAGAATGAAACACACTTTTTCACCCAGTGCAATTTTAAACACACTTTCTTAAAGCATTGGTAGTTAATATTAGCATGTAGTATTTTCCCCTAAAAAGCTTTTAAGCTTCTTTTTAAAGAATTCAGCAGAAGCTTTTATTAGATGTTTCTAAGACTGAAAAATTGATCAGACCATGTTAAGTAAAGACAAAGCATATACAGATCAGCTAAGTAACAAGAGGCACAACTTTCACAGAAAGATGACATTAAGATAACAGTATTTACCCTCAGCCCTTTTGACTTTTTCTTCTGCAACCCTCTGGGTGGTTACCTCCACTTTTTCATCGACAGGTTTCTTGACAACTGCAAGTAATTCAGATAGATTTATTGTTCAAGTAATCTTGCAAATTTTTTTCTGGATATAAACCAGATAGAACTGGCAGGGGTTTTTTTTGTTTAGGATGCTATTAAACCTGTGTTCTGTTCAGTACATTGTTTAATGGTGGTGAACAGTGATGGCAGTGAGGCCTGCTCTGCCCTGAGAGATCTGCAGTGATCCAAGTGGAAAACGCTTCCCAGACAGGCAGCATTTAATTTCTTAAAAGTTACACCCATGCCCAAGGCTACTATACAGGGAGAAGGAAGGATAACTGAAGCTCAATTTGATTTTACCATCAATTCTTGTTTTGATTCAACCACCTTTGAGCAGAGAGCTCAGAAATATGAGGTAGGAGAAGAGAGTTGCCATGACCCTTGCACATCTCACTGTCCAACATAAAGAGAATTTTCATTTTTCAAGAAAATGTGAATAACCAGCACCATTCAGCTTGAAGGAGATGCATGAGAGATCTTAAACTGCATAACTTAATCTGTTCCTGTTAGTTTTGTGGGAAAGTCATACCTTTTTGAACTGTTACTTCCTTCTTTTCCTTCTTTTCAGCTATAATGGCTGGTGGTTTTCGTTCAGGCACGGGTTTCTTAGGAACTTCGGTCACTTAAAAAAAAATAACATCACTTAATGATAAAAAGTATGTTGTCTAAAGGCTCTGTAGACAGAAAGGTATTAGTTATGCCATTATACTTTATGAATTCTAAAAACACACAGAGAGTTTTGGAGATCCAACTGTTGAAGTGGAATGTTTTGCTTATTTCCAAGTTTCATTTTTCTCATGAGAGCCAAATTTTGTTCCTGGAGACATACATGTTACTAATCCCAGAGACAGTTTTAACATGCAAGAAATTGCAAAATACAGCCATTAACACCAATCAATAAATGTGAGAAATTTTTAATTAAATCAAGAGCACAGGAAAATGATAGAAGAAATAGCCAAAAGCCTAAAAATGACACATAACCTTACTACTAACTACTAACTCATGTTAGGTTTCAAAGACCTGCAAAGTTCATTGGCAATGAATTTCTAATGTATCCATTCCTATCTGCATCCATACCTTGTGATACCTTGTGTTATCATCAAGTGCCACTTAAAATTTGTCAGCATATTATGGTTCCAGATATTTTAGCAAAAACAAAACAAAACAAAATGTTGCCTGGTTCAAAATGGTTCAAAATGTTGGGGCCTTAATAATAAATATGAGAAAAGAGAAGAAATAAAATGACATGATAATTCAAATACCTTCTTCATGAATTATTCTTTTTTCTTCATAAGTCACTTCTTTTTTCTCGTAAGCTTCTTCCCATTCCTCTTCCCCTTCATCATAGCCCTCTTCCTTGACATAATAGTCATGGTCTTCACCATAATCTTCTTCCCATTCTTCATAACTTTCTTTGGGTGTTTCATGTATTTTCTTTTCTTCATATATCTCCTCTCTCCTTGCCATGGATGTTATTTTGACCTCTTTGGGCTTCTCTGGTAGCACCTCAGGAACTTAAAATAAATAAATTGATTATTGGTATCATAGTGTGGAATTTGCAAGGTATATTGGATGTTCACTTTTAGTGAAAGTATTTCACCCTCATGGATGGTTTAAAGAAGGGAATATTTTTTAGGCAGTCACAATCAGCTTGGGCTTTAAATGTGTGTTTTTAACATAAAGCCAGAAATCAAACAATTGTGATAAATGGAAGTTATTTCAAAACAAAACACCTTGTTTCCACAAGGTAATTTTACTCTTCTAAAAATTTTTACAAAGGAAAAAAGTTACCTTTAGGTGGCAGGACTTCTTCAGGAGCTTTTTTAACCACCTTTTGGGGGACTTTCTTTAATGGAACCTTTTTCTCTGCTTAAAAAGAATAGATTTAAAAATTTGAATTAAAAAACCTTAAGAACCCCTAAAAAGCCAAACAAACAAAAATCAAAAAAATCAACTGTCATAATGAAACATTAATATAGTATTCAAATACTGTAAGGACTTTTACCTGGCTTTTTCTCCTCTGGAGGTGGAACAAGAGGCAGAAGAATGGGAATAGGGGCAGCTTGTAGGAAAAATGAAATATTTAGAACAAAATTTAAGTTTGATATTTCCTTGTAAATGAAAAAAAATCCAGGTTTGGTAAAATGGATTATATTATTTTATTGCAGCTGCAGAATAAAAGCAAACATAGTGCTTATTCTGAGAGTTTACAGCAGCTGAATAAATATAATTTGAGTGGGAATCCCCAGTCTACTTTTCTGAACCCTGAATGTCTTCAGCTTTATTTTTATTGCTGCCATTACTCTCCTATCTTTGCTGATTGTACTTCATCTAAATATCAAATCTTTCCCTTCCTGCTGCCACTGCATGCATTTACCAAATTATACTGGTAAAAAACACAAGAAGTTCAAATCGCTGATGTTTATAGTAAACTACTGGATGTAGCAGAAGTATAAATATTGTCTGTAGCCTTTAGTCCAAAACCAGAGCCTGGGGGGAGACCATTTGCCATAGACATGAAATCCAATGTAAAAAATACAATGTAAAGAATCCAGTCCAATTAAAAGAATATTTTTAAAAGGCAGTAATTCAGACAGCTTGTTTAAAAGATAATTTTGTGGCAAAAAAAGAAGAGATAAAAATTTTTAAAAAAATTGTCAGAGAGGAGGATGGAAATAGAAGGAAGGTGAAATGAGTAACAGACTGATAGGAAAACATCACGGAAAATATTCTCTTTTTAAGAGAATTAAAATTCTCTTTTAAAGAGAAATTCTTAAAAATTCTCTTTTTAAGAGAATTAAATTAAATCCTACCACTACCTGTGTAGAGTTTTTGCCTTTCACACAGCAAAGAATCCTATCCAAGTCAAGTCTTGCCAACAGGGACAATTAACTAGATCTTATGGCTGAGCTAAGATTTTTCTCTGAGGTTCCCACTGGCCTTCTGGTTCAGTGCAGATACAGACAAGTATGGTTTGTTACCCTACCTTCAGCTGGTTTCTGAGGTGGAACTGCAACCTTGGCATCAGGAACATCTAGAAAATCAAATGTTTAATTGGCTTAATAAATAGTATGAATTAAAAAATTCATTGTGCTCTCCTCAAGGTTAGTAGTTGATGGTGGTTTAATCTTTCTTTTTGTAATGTAAAGGGATTGCAGCTTGCTCCTCAAGCATAAGCTAGCCAATTGATAGATAAATAATTGTATTAACCTTTCAGTTCAACCAGCCCATACAATGTTATGTATTGTTTCTAAATAATTCTTGCAGCATTTGGAGTAGGCTCTGAAGAACATTCAAAAAAGAAAATCACTGCATATCATAAGGAGGTGATTTTTACCTATTTTGTCTCCTTGGTTATTTTTTTCAGTTGCACAGAGGAGATCCTATCTATTAATTGCTACATCTTCATTGTTCTATTTCTTAGCAGTTAAAAAAATAACTTGTGTGTTTTAGTGAATGGGGCATTCCATGTTGTAAAAAATAGGGTCCCTATTAATGTCACTGTTTTTGGATTTATCTCAGTATTCATTGCCACTACTCATGAGAATAATAGCTCCACATGTCTGTGGATGAGGAATGGTTTTTCAGCATGTAGTTTATACTTACTCTAACCAGCAAAAAAAAAAAAGATTTGAAAATAATAAAAAAGCAGAGCGATGCTTTAATTTTATGATAGAGTATTGACAAGATCTTATGCCAGTCTTGCTTGAGGACTTTACCTGGTGGCTTCAACTCCAGTTTCATTTCTGCAAAGGAATATTAGATTTCTTTTAGGACTATTGATTTTTCCAGAATCATGTTTCAAACAGACAAATTTGTACATGGTTATGATCACAAATTTATTCAGAAAATTTGCTAACCTTTGGTTACAAGATAGAGCTCTGCAGTGCTTCTTGCTTCCCCTCTTGGTTCAAGACGAGCAATTACAGAATAAACACCTGCAGCAGTCAAGAATGTTCATATTTATATTATTTTATAATTTAAAACCAGGCGAAAAAGAAACAGATAAAAAATGGCACCAGCACAACTGTTTCATGCATTTTTACCTTCATCTTCTGCATTAACATTGTGGATAGTCATATAATGGCAACGACCTTCACTTCTGAAGCTGTACTTGGGACTCTCTCTCAGTTCAGTGGGGCCTTTATACCACGTCACAACTGCATCATCAAAAGACACCTCACACTCGAAGGTTGCAGACTGGTGTTCACTCACAACGATGTTCTGTATGCTCTTGGTGAACTGAATTGGTTCCGCTGTTTTTAGAAAGAAAAAATATGTCAATTGTTATGCACCACCACTGCATTTAGTGTGTCTGAATTCTTCTCATTGTTGTCATCAAAATAGCTAAATTTCAATGAGATACTTGCAATAGATCTTCAAAAAGTAGAGTAATAAAAAAAGGATTCCATCTTCTACGAAGATAAGAATGAAGATTAGAAGATGTAAGAGGTCAGCTATAACAAGATTGATGTACCGATACATTTTGTAAGAGAAGCCATTAAGGAAACTAACGATAGAGAATAATTAAGAAAAAGTCCAAGGAAAATATAAGAGTTTCAAAGAAAATAGAAGCTAGTACAACTCAGATTGCTTGTGGGCTATGGGATATTAATCATGGTTTAGTGAAGAACACACTTAATTGAATTACACAAGTATGTCACATGTTGTTCAAAGAGAAAGGACAGTAAAATTTCTTATTTAGTCTGTTTCCAAGTTTTGGAATCTGTCTTTCAGAAATTCTTTATATTTTCATTTGTTCTGCTAATGAAACCTTCAGAAATTGTCACTACTGTAAGAAAGAGGTTCTGCATCTTTACAAACCTTCAATGGCCAGATCTGCGGTTGTTTCTAGACTGTCAAGCTTGCAGGTATACTGTCCCTCGTCTTCCGTTCTAACATCCTTGATGATGAGTTTGTGCACTTTGTCAGAGACTTGTGTTGAATATCTCCCTCCTATCTTAATGGGTCTCCCATTTCTATACCACTGAGACTTGGCATTTGGGATAGAGAACTGACAAGTCAGTGTGCATGTTTTTCCTTCCTTGAAAGTAGTGTCATGAAGATGCCGCTCAACTGCAGGTTCTATTAGCGTGTTAAAACACACATTTTAACAGAGATCAGATAGTGGAATAAATACAGTGTAAACTAATTCAAATATATACTTCAGAAGTAGACTTACCAATCACAGTTAGCTTGGCACTGGCAATATGTGGTCCACACACTATTCTGAAATTCCCTTGATCTTCAGGCTGGCAGTTTCTAATTCTCAGTATGTGGCGATCACCTTCAATTCTAATTTCATATTTGTCATTGGAGTCCAGTTTCTGTGTTCCCTTGTACCATGACAGTTTAATTTCTGGATAGTTAATCTTAATCTCACATTCAAAGATAGCATCCTCATCTGCTAAAACCGTCTGATTTTCAATGTCTTTGATCAGAGTAATAGGCTGGAAAATATTAGTTTAAGTTAATTTCAAGTTCCCTGTTATAGGTTTGAATATTTCATAAATCAGTCCAAAAATGTTTTACCTCTGTTTGTGTGAGTCGTTGCTGAATAAAAGCTACAAGTTCATCAAATTCCTGATCTTCCCTTTGAGCTTTCTCTGTGAGCTCAATTTCCTATAAAAATGCAGAATATACTCAAAGATTAAAGGATACTAAATGTCAAGCTGTCATGTTTATCCAAAACAGTTCATTCCTACATCAAATTTTATGTGACTGTACTGTAACCAGGAAATCTTCCCATTCTAACAATTGCAGTCAAGTTATGAAGACAGAACCTACTTAGCCAGAAGCCCATTTTTTCTTCTTGGATTTGAGCATGCAAGAAATTGAGAACTGCCAGTAAAAGATCTAAAGAGGAACCAGAAATTTCTCCACACATCATAATTTCAGAGCTTCAGAGTGTGGACACCACGTCTGTTCAAGGGGAACATATTACTCCTAAGAGAACCAATGCTGCAGTCACACTGGATCTTACCAGTCTGTGGCTTTCTTCTGCTTGGGTTTGCTTTAGTAACTCAAAGGCTTGCAGGAGGCCACGGAAATCTGTAATTCCATACATGCGAGCATATTTCTCATATTCTTTGGGATCTACATTTTTGAGAAGTTCCAAGATATCAATAGGTTGCTCTTCCTCTTCTTTTCTTTTTGTTGGAGTGCTATTCAAATCAATAACAGAAGTTAACTACACAGCATTTCCTTCCTGAAAGCTGTTTAATGAAATATTGAATAATCTCAGAGCTGTTCCGTGCAATAGAATCCTTTAGCTTAGTCTAGTCAGGTGCTTTTATTTTTAGTACAGTAATTCCTATGTAATGAATTTTTAAAAATTATATCTTGTTCTGAGATGCATAATAAAAAAAATTTCTTCTGTGTTGATAGCAAATTAATCCATAAAAACTTTCAATATACCTTTTTAGTTTTGCCCTGAGATCCCCTTCAACAACTTCTTTCTTTCTTTCTTCAACTTGCAGGTTTACACTCCTCTCAATTTCACCATGTTGGTTAAAAGCAACACATTTGTACATGCCAGAGTCAGTTTTTATTGTGTCCTTTATTTCTAGTTTGGCTTCATCTCCTCTCTGCTGGATTGTAATGCGGCCTCCCTGGTTGAGTTGCCTCCATTTTCCCTTCACCCACTTAACATTTGGAATTGGATCTCCTCCAACTTTTGCAATAAATGTTGCAACGGTCTCTGCAGAAAGATGCAAATGAGGAAGCTAAGTCTATCCAGTTGTTTATGACAGAGGGACATCTCAAACAAAAGGTGTAGGCAAATATAAGACATTGTACTGTTTTGAAAAGTGTTCTTACTTTCCATGACTTTGATACTCTGAGGCTCTGACACAAAATAAAGTTTGCCTTCCACTTCTGCTTTCTTAGCTGCTGGAACAGCTGCTGGTTTTTCTAAAAAAACAGAGTCAGAGAGTTATAGCAGACGGCTTCATGTAACAGTTAGTGTTCATAGGTGATGATGTTTCTGAAGGAATTGTGAAAAAGGAATTAATTCCTGAGATGGAACAAAATACTATGCAAGAGTTAAAAATGCAAAATATTTTCATATTGTTTTTACCAACTTGCAGTTTACTTTCCAGATGAAACTCTCCGCAATGGACCATACTGTCCTGTTCAGTCAGGCCATTTATACTCTCCATGGATGCAAATCCATAGACAGATATGCAATTAGAAAGCCTCATTTTCTAAAATGGGTAAGTTTTTTTTTTGTGACGTCTTCTCTTTCCATTCTATTTCTGGATATCAAGACCTATGAGCTACTTGCAGGTTTTTACCAATCATCTCTTAAATTCTCCTGGTTTTCTTTGTCTTAGTCCTTAGCCTAGTGGCTAATCATATAGTGAAAAAGAATATTTGTGCATACTGCTGGGCTCTTGTGTCCTTTATGCAGTGGTAAAGCAAGAACTACACAGAAAGACTCATGTCTAGACAATATTTACTTTCAGCTAAAAGGTCAAAATGTCTAAAGCTGTAATAGTCTTAAAACAATTAGCCTCTAAGGCCACATGCTTGAATTCCTTCTGTATTTTCCTTTAATAAACACCACTTTTGACATGCTTTCCATAAAACATGCATGTCCAAGTAATTTAACCCATTTTGCTTGCATTTTTTGTAAATTTCGTGTTTAGATAGAAAATAAAATTTTAATCTCTTTGGTAGGAATGTACTATTGATTTGACATTGATCTTTCAGCACTTATGTCACATTGATATATAAATTATTGTTAAATACTCTGTTTTACCAGATTCTAGAATTTTACAAAAAACTAAAAATAAATAATTGTTTGTTATTAGATTATTAACATTTTTGTTCCACACAAAAAAAGGTGGGATAGTGTTTTGGTTGACATTTTCGTCATATGCCTTATTTTCTCCATGTTACTGTACCTTTGACTGTCACTTTAGATTTGCACGTATCAGTGCCAGCTGCATTTGAAGCTTTGCATACATATTCTCCTGAATCTGATTTGGTAACAGCAGCAAGTTCTAGAAGAGCTACTCCATTAGCAAAGCTGAAGTTGCATTTGTCTGAGGCTCTTATTTCTCTTCCTGCCTTCAGCCACTGGATCCGGATTGGCTGCGATCCCTGGACATGACAGCTAAGCTGTAGGGTATCACCTTCCTCTGCTGCTGCTGGATGAAGAGGCTGGTCAAAAACTGGAGGCTTTTTGGGTTCTGGAATATGAAAATGCTTGAGTGAATACTCAGGAAAGTATGATCAAGAATATAAGAGAGAGATACATGTGATCACTAAGGAGGCAATGGCAAGGAATGGAGGATGATAAACAGAAGTCTGAGAATGTCAATCATAATGTTGTAAAATGGAATAAATATCAAGAGAGCATGACAGCATATTTGCTATATAATCATGCAAGAAATATCTTTATCCTCTCAGCAAGAACCTTTACATGCAAAAAATAGTATGAGAACAAAAGCACTATTAGGTTGCAAAACTATATAAAAATCTTTAAAGAAATAAACCGGCAATTTTCTGCAAGAATATTATGACGAAGTGTCATGCTACCAAAATGCAGTGTCAACTGCCTAAGCTTAGATTTCATTGCATAAACCCCCTGTTGCTCCACTGAAGGGGAATGATTAAAAATTAACAGAAATTTCACAAAGATTTCAATGTTCACTTTAAATCAGTCATAGCAAATACAGGAGAAGAAGTTTCTCCTTGAGAAAAAAAAACAAATATAAAAGAATTTGTTGACTTTGTGGTTTATGTGAATCTCTGGACAAATCACTGCTGTTAAGGTAAGTAAAGCCAGCTCATAAGAGAGATGCTATATGCTTGCAGCTAAATAAAACAAAGAAATTGTTTTTTAAGCAGGAAGCAAAGAAAAACAAGACTTCAACCAACCTCTGATAACAACAGAAGATGTACTCAACACGCTTCCTGCTTCATTGGACACTTTACAGGTATATAAACCAGCATCTGATTGCTCTACACTCTTGATATGTAAAAGCAAGGCATTGTTTTTGAAAGATAATTCACAGTGAGCACTTGAATGGACTTCCTGATTATTTTTATACCAAGCAACAGTCAAAGGCTGAGAACCGGAAACACGACCCTCAAGTTTAAGTTCATTCCCTTCTGTTTCTTCTACTGCTTCAGACAGTTTCTTAGTAAAAGTAGGAGGAGTTTTTCGTTCTGTAAAAAAAACATAAATTCCATGAATCTATCTTGAGATGAAAAATCCTAAAGACAATGCTTCAAGAAAAATTTGAACATTGGGGAATTGATATTTACTCTCATTTAAACTGGATATATTTTTAAAGTGAAATTATGCTAAGATAAACAGCAGGAGTCTTGCTCTTACAGTCATTGTCACTGTGTTTTCCTGTTTGAAAAAAATTCTCTTACATTGATTAAAGTCATACACCATTTAGATAACCCCAAGAGTTTTGTCAAGCTCTTAAGAACGAAATACACCAGAGCCTATTGAGAAAGTAGGCCAAAGAAAATGCTTTATTTCTCCTCCTGTTGCTGTTAGTGACCCTTCCTAATTCCCATAAAAGATTCATAGGTATCTCCAGATAGGTACTCTCAGGCTACATCCCAAAAGTTTTCTCAAAGTTATCTTGCAGTAATAGTCTGACTTCCTTTATAACTGAAGGAAGAAAAATGTAAACACAACGTATTATCTATTCAGTACCTTTAACAGCCAGTTGAGCTGTGCAAGAGTCCTTTCCAACTTCATTGCTAGCATAGCATGTATATCTTCCAGAATCTCCCCTGTCAACTCTCAAGATGGTCAGATGGGCTGTGTTGTCTACATAACTGATTTGATAGTTCTTTCCTGTTCTAATTTCTTGGTCATCTTTTGCCCAAGTGACTCTAATAGGCTGTGTTCCAGAAACGTGACACTCAAAATCAGCACTTTCTCCAATAATGCCATCCACAGGTGTAAGTGGGATGTCAAAGAACGGAGGAGTTTTCCCTTCTGAAGTGTCAAAGAAATAAAAAACCGTCACATAAAAATCTCAATTTACTGTAAAACTGTGTGAAATAAGAATCTCATACATAAAGCAAAACTCAGTTTTAAGACATTTCCATTAAATATTTCACAGCCCACCAACCTGTAAGGACAAGCCTGCCACTAGAAGAAGCAGTCCCAATAGCATTGACAGCTGTGCAGGTGTATTGCCCAATAAGGCTCCTATCTGTCTTCAAAATCTGGAGAGTTGCTACATTATCTACAAAGGATGTGTGAACATTGTAGTCCTCTTTAACACGTGCGCCATCTTTAAACCAAGATACTTCGATGGGTTCTGAGCCAGCAATGCCACAATCAAACACGACTGGTAAGCCAACAGTTTCATGAATGTCTCTTAATTTTCGTGTAAAAGAAGGAGGAAGTTTACGCTCTGTAAGAGAACAAGTATTGTACAGTGAAGTCTTCCAGAAGACACGCACCTCTTGCTGTACTCATCAACAATCACTGACTAATATGCTGTAGAGTACAGTGGATTTTTGCTCATAACTTCCAATTAAAAGTATTGTTTAGCATATAATTTATTTTGAACTTGTTGTAAAGAGCCCTGTGCATATGCTTGCAGGAAGAGAGGTCTCTTTTTTTTTTTAATCTTAGACCAAATGAGCCTCAGGACTGCTAATACTAGAAACAATCAAAGCAATATCCTGAACAGGGATGAAAGATACAGAGGCTTGTAACGCCGCAGAAGAGCTGTGGTCAGTAAGTGCTGCATTTCAATTAGCTTTACAGGAAGGCTTTTGTTAGTAGAAGAAAGTACCACAGGGTACCTTACACATCAAGAAACAGTAAAGTGTTTTACAATGAAGAGGTAATTGTTGTTTTTCAAAAGAGAAAAGCATACTTAAGAAAAATAGGCCATTTCCCATTTCATATTTAAAATTGAAATATTCACCTTGAACTGTAAGCAAAGATGATGAAGAAGCCTCCCCAACAGAGTTTTCTACTTTGCAGATGTACTCCCCACTGTCACTACTGTCTATCTGGCTGAAAACCAGAGTAGCAATTTGGTTCCTAAAGTGCATTTTCACAGTAGCAGTTCCTCTCAGCTTTGTATCGCCTTTGTACCATGACACAATCATTTCTGGTGTTCCAGCAACCTGGCACTGTAAGGATGCAGAATCCCCAACAGTCACCTGCACTGGCTCCAAGGGTTTAATGAAGTAAGGTGGTTCTGAAGGACAAAGACACACCATTAGCATAAAAAAATATTGCATGAAGACCATTAGTTGTTCAAACAACACTTGTTGAAGTGCTGCTGGCTTGACGCACCTAGTATTGTGATTGTACCATGACAAGTATCTTTCCCAGAATCATTTTCAATATAACAAGAATATTGCCCCTGATCTTCTAGTTTGCTGCTAGGGATTTCCAGTATGGCAGATGTGTCTGTAGTGGTGATGCTACACTTTTCAGAGTGCATTATTTTCACTCCATTTTTCTTCCATGTCACTGAAATCGGTGGAGTACCCACATATGTGCATTCCAAGATTAAATTTTTCCCTTTCTCTACATTTAAATCATTCACCTTCTTCACAAATTTGGCTGGTTCTATAATGAACAACAGGAAGAAAACAAATTAAATAAAGCCAAGAGATCATCTTTAAGAAGCATAAGAAGCAGTAGTCTGGACAAACCTTTGACAAAAAGATGTGTTGTGCAAGAAATTTTCCCTGCCTCATTAGAGACCTGACAGGTGTAGTCTCCAGTCTCAAGTGGATGTACATCAAACAGCTCCAGTTCTGCAACTGAATCTTGCAAGGTGATATTGCATCTGGGTCCTGGTACTAGCTCAACACTGCCTCTGAACCATTTAACTTCCAATGGAGGGGAACCTTTTACGATACTAGTAAAGGTTATGTTTGCCCCAGATAAAACATCCAGTGGTTCAGGTTTCTTCACAAAAGATGGTGGTTCTAAGCACACAAATAAAACAGACAGAAAATAAGTACATTTGAACTTCTTTTGAAGATCACAGTGTTCAGAAATATTCAACAAAGAAAAAATTAAATATTTCTGAAAATAAATTTGGACACTCTGATTCTGGCCTCTTACTGATACTGACCTATAACACTCAAAAATGCACTGCATTCATCAGACCCAGCTACATTAGTAGCTGTGCACAAATAAGTTCCCATATCAGACTCCTGAAGTCCATTCACTTTCAGAGAACAGGTATTGTCTGTAAGAGTAGCCTGATACTTCTCTCCACTGGTAATCTCTTGTCCATCATGAAACCAGGAAACCAGAATGGGTGGTGACCCATAAACTTTGCACTCCAGTACAGCAGAAGAACCCAGCTGACCATAAGTTTCTTTCAGTTTTCTTGTGAAAGAAGGAGGTATCATACGATCTGCATTTGTTCCAAAATAAAAAAAAGGAAATTAAAAGGAAATTACCATGCAGCATTCTTAAATGCAGGAAGTTCTCTGTGCAGAATAAAATTAGTGACCTTTTGCTGTATCTGCTTTGGCAATATACTCTGAAACAGCTAATTATTTGAAAAATAGTTAATGGTTAAGGATATGCTGGAATTTTCATCCATAATCTTTGAGGAACACTGTTTGTTTTTTCCATTCTTTTTCGTAAGTGACAATATTACACCAGCTGTCCAAGACAACATGTAGATTAAAGCTGAAGAAATCAAGTCCTTTCAATGATTCTTGCCCTTCAGATTTTAGGTAGGCATCTATCCTTGGTGCCTGTCAAAGTGGCATGCCAAGTACTCCCAAGTTTATACAACTTAGGTTGCCAATCACAATAACCACTTTGCTATCTGAAGGCTTTGTAAAGGAACTAAAGAATCAGAGGTGACTCAGAAAGAGTAGCCAACTAACCTGAAACGTGCACTGAAGCTGTGCAGCTGCTTTTACCAACACTGTTTTTCACCTCAAAAGTATATTCTCCACTGTCTTCTAGTGTTGCATTGAGGATCTTAAGCCCAGATACTTTGTTGAAGAAACTGATTTTATATTTATGGTCAGTGGACAGTTCATTACCGTCCTTAAACCACCTAGCAGTCAGCTCTGGTGTGCCATCTACTGTGCATTCCAGAGTACAAGAGTCTCCAGCTGTAACTTTGACTGGGCCTGGTTTCTCTACAATGACTGCAGGTTCTGCAATGAAACGCAAGTCAGAAAAACTTTTAGAACAAGAAAATAGTTATTATTATGATTAAAATTTAAATTTCAAAGCATCTTAAAACACTTTGTGTTTTTTATCTCATGCTACCAACCTAGCACTTTCAGCATGGCAAAGCATTCCTGAACTCCAGCATCATTTTTTATCTGACAAATGTATTTCCCAGCATTGGTTGGTTCTGCATTTCCAATCTGCATAGTTGCAATGTTTTCTGAGTAGGAGATCCAAAGATTATCACTTTCTCTGATGACTTCTCCTTTGTCTTTTAACCACAGAACAGAAATGGGCTGTGATCCTTGTACTGTAGCCTGCAGTTCAATCGACTCCCCAACTACGACTGTGAGATCGCTCAGCTTCTTCACAAAGGTTGGTGGTGCTATTTAAGAGAAGATATTTAACAGTAAAGAACCCTGCCAGGAGTGGAAAAGTAGGAGAAGAATTTCAGGAACAAAGAAATGCCAAGAAGATGCCAATCTTTGTACAAACCTCTTAGTGTTACAGAGCCAATACAAGAGTCACTTCCCACATCATTTACAGCCTTACAGTGATATTCACCAACATCTGCAGTATCCACACTGAGAATGTGAAGACTAGCTATGTAGTTCTCAGACATGACCTTATACTTCTTGCTGCTCCGAATTTCTCGTTTGTCTTTATACCATGAAATCTGGAATGGAGGAGTGCCCTGAAGCTCACACTCCAGATGAATATCAGACCCTTTCAAGGTCTCAACTGGACGGGGCTTCTTGGTAAAAATAGGGGGTGCTGGAAAAAAGAAAAAAGAGTTATCATTTGTGTTATTTAAGCAAAAGAGATTAAAGAAGACAGAAGATTGAAGTAACTCTTCTGATGCTAAATAGCAAAGACAATAGATAAGAAAGAGCTGCCACAGAGATCAAAAACAGAAAAGAGATTTGCCATCTACTCAGAAAGCTTTTGGCCTCTGACAAAAGAAAGTGGAATTTAAGAGCTTTTCCTAAAGGAGGACCCTTAATGTAAGAAAGGGAAGAAAAGAGCTGAGATTCTGACCTTTTACTCTCAGTGTAGTACTGGTGCTTGCACTACCCGCTGGGTTCTGAGCTTCACAAGTGTAGTCACCACTGTCTTCAACACTGAGGTTGTGCATTTCAATGACTGCCACTGAATCCACAAAGGACATTCTGTATTTTTCACTGGGATGGATTTCAATTTCACCTTTGTACCAGGTGACTTTGATTTCTGGAGATCCACCTATCTTGCATTCATACGTTGTGGAATCGTGCTGTTTCACAAGTTTTGAGGAGTCTAGTTTCTTAATAAACCTTGGTGGTTCTGGAAAGCCAAAAAGGAGAGATGATGCTTTAAACTGCACTAATTGTTTGAATAAGCAAGGAGATGTGTAACTGAAACTGCAAAGTTTAGGGACTTAAGCAAAAATTCTGATTTTGCCATTGCTATGAAATTTTTTTAGATGATTTCAAGTTCATCTAAAATCCAGATTAAGAAGAAAACAAGTTTTCTATATGCATTTCAGTGAGTTTCTTCTTAGTTTACTGACCCACTTAACCTCTCCTTGTATGCATTCATTACAGATAGTTGATGTGGGTGATTTTCTTTACAAAATATGCTCTTGTTAAATATGTGTAATCAAAATGCCCAATGCAAATGCAAGAATCCAATTGTTCAGCCAAAAAATGTTATTAAAAGCATTTATGTTGAGTATTATAGCAATTGCTTTATATCCTGTAATTAAAAATTAATGTAGTCAATGAATGTATCTGCATTATAACCCCTCACACATTTAATGCAAAACCAAACATAAAGTTGCACATAAGGACTCAAAGTTAAGGAGCTTAGGTAGCAAACAAAAGAGATTAGAAATAGTCATGCTGAGGAGAATTGTGAGATGGCCGGTTTTATAGAATTGGTGTTAAATGTCAGTTATTAAAAAGTAAAACAGGTGGTTACATTTTGTTCCATAAGGAGGGGAAAGGAGTGGAAGTTTGATACTTTTCATCAAAAGTAGCATCTAGATGATTAGAATCACAAGACTAAATGCTCACAGATCAAAGCTATAACTAGTAAAACCAAGAGGTGGTAATGTGGGCACAACAAACAGATCTCTCTGCAAAACAGGATGAAGCGCCTCTTTGTGTGCCTGTAAAGTGTAGGAAGAATATCTAATTAATTTTGGATTATTTCAACCTGGGACAGTTGCAAAACATCCTGTGTTGCTAGAAACAAAACTTCCTGAGTTTCTAGAAATAGAAATGATGATTGGTTAACATCAGGACTTTTGGAACCTTAGCAATTTGCTATCGAATTTCACTTTGAGAAAGAGTTGATTATTTATCTGCATACTAACAGTTGCTGAGTAGTCACACTCTGATTCTACTCCTTTCAAAAAATGAGGGTCTACACATTAGTAAGGTATATATTTATAATGTAAAGCAGTTCTAGAACACAAAGCAGTTATTAAAACTACAGATTGGGAACATTAGATACTAGAGTGAGAAAGTTAATAAAAAGCTGTGAGGTTTTCAAGGTCAATTAAAAAGAAGATCTTATTTCTACCAACAAAAGGCTGCATGTCATAGAAGTGAGACAGCATATGCCCAAATTAAACACATGCAAATCAATGCAGCCAAAGAGATTGACCTTTCAAGTTCTACAGTAATTGGTTGAAAAAAATCAACATCAGTAATTTTACAGCCTTGGGGAAACTGTCCAAATTCTAAAAAATACTGACACTAAGAAGTGTCAGTAAATTCAGGATCAAAAAATAAAATAATAATACTCCTCAGGATTTTACAAATAAAGATTTGAAGAGTAAAAAAAATAAATAAGGTCAGCTGGGATCATTTTACAAATGGTAATGGTGTTCAAATAAAGATATTAGCAATGATTTAATTAATAATAAACAGAATTATTGTGGTAGAAAGAAACTTCAGATCTTTTAAAGAGGTTTGATTTCTTGCCACAATTTTTCAATACATTTTGGAAGTCAAGCTACATAATACAGCAGCCCTACTTATTACTGAATCCAGGTAATTCAGTCTTACACAGTATTTACACCCCCACCAAGAAAAATGCTTATGGCTGGAAAAAACTTGATATATATAAAATATTTGACAAATAATTAATACAAAATCTTGCTACTAGTAGCTTAGTTTCCTGTGTTATTCTTCATACAGAGTAAAAGGATTTACTCTTGAAATATTTCCCCCCCTCTTTGCACTCCAAATTCATACAGAGGAAAGAGGAAAAAGAAAGAAAAAAGAGGAAAGAAAGTGCTTTTAACTTTTAACCTTTTTGCTCAGGGACTTTTTAACTCAGGCATAATCTAAGCAGTGTATGTTTCACTTCTCTTATAAAATCAGTAAAATTGAAATATCCGGAACAGCTATAAATATGTTTCCACCTACACTGAGGAAATTACACTAATATACATGACACTTGCACCAAGACAGTCTGAGCCACTCATAAATTTGGATTTTACTTTTAGATCCACACATTATAAGGAGAGGTGAAGTGTTGGGTGGGATGGATATGAAACTGAATCCCCCAATTTCTGAATTTCTTTCAGTTTCCTTTCACTCCCCTGGGCAACCTAGTGACTGTCACTGCCGGAGAAAGACTTTAGAAAGATAGATTTTGCTGTCCAACAGAACCATTCATAAAGGCGCAACAAATAAGAGTTAATGTTTCAATGGAAGAATCCCTTTGATAAGAAAAATCAGGTACTATACCAATGCAGAAGAAATATGAGTAAGTATTTAAGTATTACAATAACATTTAAGTGAAATAAGACATCTCAGAGTAACCTCTTTTAAAAATTGTTAGTCGCACACATGTCTGCATTCAGGACAGAATGTGTTTTCCAGGTGTCTGCCTTGCAAAGAAAACCTCATAAACACCAGAGCCCACAGCAATACCTTGTACAGCCAGCTGAGCTGCGCAGGTGTCCTTTCCAACGCTGTTGCTGGCAGTACATGTGTAGAGTCCAGCATCCCCTTTACCAACTTTTAGGACTGTCAAGCTGGCCGTGTTTTCCACCAGTGTCATTTTGTAGTTGCCACCTGGACGAATCTCTCTGTTGTCTCTGGTCCAAGTAATCCTCATGGGAGCAGAACCAGTCACGTGGCACTTAAAAGTTGCACTTTCCCCTAGTGCCACATCGATTGATACTGGCTTGCTATCAAAGAAGGGAGGTCGTAGGTGTTCTGCAAAGAGGAAAGCATGGCAGAGCTCACCACCAAGCCTGCCTCACCACGCCCATTGTCCACTATTCAATTGGTAGAGTGGGAAAAAGGGTGGAGAAGTAAAAGAGCAAAGACATACAAAAGATTTTTATTAAAGTGTGATCTACAAACCTGTAAGGAGAAGTTTGGCACTGGAAGAGGCAGTCCCCAGAGCGTTTTGGGCTGAGCAAGTATATTGGCCACAGTAATCCATACTAGTTTCTAAGATCTGTAAAGTCGCAACATTATTTAAGAAGGCTGATTGCATGTTATCAGTGTCGCTTAAGAGAGCCCCATCTTTGTACCAAGACACCTGGATAGGCTCTGAGCCAGTTATGCGGCAGTCAAATGTCACCGGAGCACCAACCACCTCCTGAATATCTTTAAGTTTTCTGGTGAATGTAGGGGGAAGTTGACGTTCTGCAAAACAGTAATAATCACTACTATCAGTAAGCAGCCAACCTAGAATTAATTATCTTTAAAATTAAGAAAACCCCCTTTCTGTAGACAACAAAGAGCTCCTACAAACTACCCCACAAAAGAGTGGCTCTTGGCCCATCACCTTTAACAACAAGCAAAGCTGTGGAGGTTGCAAAGCCGATGCTATTTTCTGCTTTGCAGATATATTCTCCAATGTTGCTATCCTCTACAGCAGAGAATGCCAGTGTTGCCACATTGTTCTTGAAGTGCATTTTGTAAGCCTGTGTTGATCTGAGCTTGGTGTCATCTTTGTACCAGGACACCTTGATTTCTGGTGAACCGCCAATCTGGCATTTTAAGGTCAAGGGCTCGCCAACCTTCACCTCCACACGGTCCAGGTGCGTGACAAAATAAGGTGGTTCTAGGGAAGGAGAGAACGTGGTGAGCAGAGGCAGAGCATCACTGGGGTGTGTTAGGGGGATCGGGGGTGATGAATACCTAAGATGGAGACAAGGCTGTGGCAAACGTCCCCACCCGCCTCATTTGCCACCTCACAGGTATATTCGCCTTCATCACTCTTTGTGCTGTTGAAGATTTCAAGAATGCCAGATTTTTCAGTAGTTGTAACAGTGCAGCGTTGAGACTGAGAAATGGGCATCCCATTTCTTTTCCAGGTGACAGAGATGGGAGGGGTGCCAATGTAGCTGCTTTCTAGCACAATGGACTTCCCCTGCTCCACACTGAAATCACTTAATTTCTTCACAAAGACTGCAGGCTCTGTGGGGAGGTATGAATCAATAGTAAGAGGGACAGATGTGGAAGAGCTGCAGGCAGGGAATGAATGAAGATAACTGTGCATTCATGTGCACACCCAAACACACCTTTCACAAAGAGCTGTGTTGTACATGAGGCACTGCCAGCATCATTTGTGACCACACAGGCATAGTCCCCACTGTGGCCTGGCTCCACGTTGTACAGCTGCAGCTGTGCCTCGGACTCATGGAGAGAGATGGAGCAGTTGCTGTCTGGCACCAGCTCCCTGATGCCTCGGAACCAGGTCACTTTGAAAGGAGTACTGCCCTTGATGTAGCTGGTGAAAGCCACATTTGATCCAGGCAAAACTTCCTGGGGATCAGGTGTCTTCACAAAAGAAGGTGGTTCTAAGGATCATGCAAAGAAGTGAAAGAGGGAGAAAGATATTAATAGGACGGTCTCTGCAGGGAGGAAAATGAGCAGGTTTGAGTCAAAAAGAAAAAAAAAGAAAAAAGAAACCATGGGAAAAAAAACCAAACCAAACAGACCATGAAAAAGAAACCACGGGAAACCAGAGAAAAGAAAGAGAAGAGGGAAGAAGAATTTTGTTGAAGTCATGGCAGTATCCTTCCACTGACCTTGTACAGTCAAGAAGGCACTGCATTCATCAGACCCAGCCATGTTGGCTGCCACACATGTGTATGACCCAGTATCTGTGACATCCAGGGCATTCAACTTCAAAGCACAAACATTATCCAAGAATGAGATTTCATATTTTTCTCCACTAACAATCTCATTCCCATCTTGAAACCAAGACACAGATATGGGAGCTGTGCCAGATACTTTGCACTCCAGCAGCACAGAGGATCCCAGCACCCCATTTGTCTCCTTTAGTTTTCTTGAAAATGAAGGAGGAACGAGGCGATCTAAGTAGGACAGGGAAAAAGAGGAAGACAAGTGTTGAGGTTTCTTTCAAGGGAAAGAAAAGGGGAAAAAATTAAAAGCTTTCTTTAAAGACAAGAGTGAACAATAAAGACATAGAGCTGACCTGAAACATCAACTGAAGAAGTGCAGCTGCTGTCCCCCACTTCATTGTGCACCTCAAAAGTATACAAGCCCCTGTCTCCCCTGTCTGCAGAAAAGACTTTCAAAGTGGATATATTGTTGAAAAAGGAAATCTGGTATTTGCGATCACTCTTTAGTTCTCTGCCATCTTTGTACCACTTGGTGATAAGCTCAGGTGTTCCTCCTACTTTGACCTCCAAGGTAAAAGGATTGCCAGCCATTACTGTGATCGGCTCGGTCTTCTCTAAGATGACTGCTGGTTCTGAAATAGGAAGGGAGGGGTCTGTGTGTCACAGGGAAATCTACCCACAAACCTGTGAGCACAGGGTGTAAGCAGAAGGCAAAGGCTGGTAGAGCCAGCTGTGCAAGCTGTAAGACACAGTACCTATAGTGGAGTAGGCTATACCCACCTAGGACCTGTAAAAAGGCAGAGCACTCCCGCATGCCAGCATCATTTTTGATCTGACAGATGTACTTCCCAACGTCAGCTCCCTCTGCACTGGCAATCTCAAGAGTTGCAATGTTGTCCATAAACCACATTTGAACATTTTCACTCTCCCTAATAACTTCACCCTTATCCTTGAGCCAGACAACAGAAATTGGTGGGGATCCTTCCACTACTGCCTGCAGGGCTGTTGGCTCCCCAATGAAGATTGCTGTGTCACTCAGCTTCTTGGCAAACCGTGGAGGTTCTGATAGCAAAAACAAGGAGGCAGAGGACAATTAATCATACATGCTTGCTTGAAAAAGCGACAGTCAGGAGATCAAGAAAAGAGGGCAGTGCTGATCCCCTGGCATACAAACCTTTGAATTTCACTGGGCAGGTGCAAGTGTCGCTTCCCACCTCATTCATAGCTTTGCATTGGTATTCTCCAGTATCTTGAGATTCCAAATTGAGAATATGAAGACTGGCAATGGAGTGCTTTGCTGTCACCTTGAACTTCTTGCTGCTCCTGACCTGCCTCCGGTCCTTGAACCAAGCCACCTCAAAGGGTGGAGTCCCTGCTATCTCGCACTGAAGGATAACATCTGAGCCTTTAAGAGTGTCCACAGGGCTTGGCACCTTGCTAAAAACAGGTGGTTCTATAAAAAAAGAATCACATCATAATGTGTGAGCTTCCTTCTCTGGGTGGTTTTCTGGATAGCAGTAGGAAGCAACATATTCAGGAAGGGAGCCTACGCTTATATTGTAAACACATATTTAGCTTTTAAATATGTGGCCTCTCCTCTAAAAAAATCCCACCACTCTGTGTCGAAAGGGCAGAAAATGTGATACTTCTGCACCTGTTTGGAATCAGTGCTCAGTGTCCTTCCCCAAAAGCCACTCTTCCTGCACTCTAGGGTGTCATTCCATCTTACATTCCATCTTTCCCCCCACTCTTTCTAGTCATGAAAGCTACAGTCAGTGAAGCTTAGCTACACAGCCTCCTCTTCCTTCTTAAATTTCCTTCCTGTCAGTATCACTGTGTATAAAAAGGAGGCAGAGGGATGGCTGAAAAGTATTCCCAGCTTCCTCACCATGGCTGGTGTTCCACCTAGTCCATGCTTCCGCTGTAATCTGAAAAGCTTGCCTTGCTCATCCTGCAACTGACTTAAATGGGGAGAGGAGGGAATGACTGCAGAGTGCTGAACGCCCACCATTGTTTCCTGCCTGATCTCTGCTGCTTAAACACATCAGCATTTAAATGCAAGATCAGCTGGAGAGACACTGGGCCAGCAGGCACCAGCTGCTGCAGCAGCAGTGCAGCTGGGAGCAGCCTGGCAGCCAGGGATTCTGGTGGAGTGCGGAGCTTGTGCTAACCTTTCACTTTCACTGAAGTGCTGCAGCTGGCTGTGCCTGCAGAGTTGTGGGCTTCGCAGATGTAATCCCCAGCATCTTCAGCAGTGGCACCCAAGATGGTCAGCATTGCCACAGAGTCGACAAAGGACATGTGCAGCCTCTCGCTTGCCTGGAGTGCCTGATCGTTTTTGTACCACACGATTCTGATCTCTGGTGTGCCACTGATTTTACATTCAAGCTGAACTGTGTCCCCCTGCTTCACGAACCGCAAAGCTTCAGGCTTCTTGATGAACTTGGGAGGTTCTGCAGAACAGAATAAGTATGTAGAGAATGACAACTTACCTGTTTGCCATGTGAAATCTACAGCACGGAGCAAGAGTTCTGGGAGGCACAAGAGTACTACAGCACAAAAATAAAATCGTTACAGAAGTTGGCTGCATTCCCAACCAGAGTTTCCTTCCAAGGGAATACAGAAGATGAAGAAAAGAAGGCAAAGACAACAAGCCAAACTCTGTTCTGCCAGCTTTGGACCCTGCTGCATCAGACAGTTGAAGCCGTAAAAGATACACAAAGAATGGTTGCTCCACCCAATTGAAATTTTGCTGTTACCTTTGAGTAGTAACAAGTAACAGAGTTCCCAGGCCAACATGAAAGATTTGACAAGCCCTTCATCCCTGGGAGCAACGGAAACACGGTAGGGATCGTTTCACTTGCTTAGACATCCTTAAAGTATATTTCTGCATTAAGAAATTAGATGATTCATAGTCTAGATTAAATCAACAGTTCAGAACTCCAACTGAAATCTTTATCAAATTTCAAAGAGTCACCTATACAGGCCAAAAAATGCAAGGTAGAGCTGTATTTACTAATAATTTTCCATATAGCAATTGCTATGAGTGACTACCACAGTGCTATAGTTATTAAAGTAAAAAGCAGTGTGAGTGCAACTCTCCATACAAACAGGTTCATACAGGTACCTTTCTCCTTTGAGATTTTGCAGGCACACAAGACTTCTGCAGTTACACAGTATGATGGGAGAAGGTCATTACATGATTTATATCTGCAGTCTAGAAAGCTACTTTCTATATATTTCTAAACTAGAAATGGTAGAAGATCAAAGACAAAGAGGTCTCTTTACCCAAGAAAAAGAAAATGCACAAACAAAGGTGACTTAATCTTAATACCTTTGACGCTGAGTTGGGCTGAGCAGAAGTCTTTCCCAGCTTCATTACTAGCTTGGCAAGTATATTGGCCAGAGTCTCCTTTACCCACTCTGAGCACTCGAAGGTGAGCTGTGTTGGCTGTGAACGTAATATTGAAATTTCCTCCAGTTCGGATCTCCCGACCATCCTTGGACCACGTTATGTGTATTGGCTGGGCTCCTGTAACGTGGCATTCAAAATCAGCACTTTCTCCAAAAGGCACGTCAATAGATTCTGGTTTGATGTCGAAGACAGGTGCTTGCTTGGGTTCTAGAAACACAAGAAAGCCATGTAATACTCATACCTCAGAAAAAAGCTAATCCAACACACAGGTACCATTGCATGCATGAAATAAGAGGGAGGAACCTGTGATCCAAGTAAAAGTTTTATAAGCCAACACACCTGCCACTGTGAGCCTAGCACTTGAGGTGGCAGTGCCCACAGAGTTGGTTGCTGTGCAGGTGTATTGCCCAGTATGATTCATCTCAGTTCGCACCAGTTGCAGCACTGCAACATTATCTACAAAGGATGTGTGCATATTGTGGTCATCCTTTAGCAGCACACCATCTTTGTGCCAAGTGACAGTAATGGGCTCTGAGCCATTGAGCCGACACATGAGCTTAAGGGGCAAACCAGCAGGGTGCTCAAGGTCCTTTAATTTTCTTGCAAAGGAAGGTGGTTGTTTGCGTTCTGGAAGAAAGCAAGTAAAGGATAAATACACCCCAGGAAGCAACTTTTTATAGTTTGGCAAGACAAAAAGAGTTTTAGCAAGCTAATATAAAATCATCACCTTGAACTGTTAAGAGAGCCTTTGTAGATGCAGTTCCCACACTGTTTTCTGCCTTGCAGATATATTCTCCACTGTCGCTGCTAGCCACTTTGTTGAAGATAAGTGTAGCAACATTGTCTTTAAAGAACACTTTATACTCAGGAGTAGACCTGAGTTTCGTATCACCTTTGTACCAAGACACAGTAATTTCTGGTGTTCCAGCAACATGGCATTGCAATGTTGTGTAAGACCCAACTGAAACCTCAAGAGGTTCCAAGTGTGTAACAAAGTAGGGAGGTTCTAAAAAAAGAGAAGCAGTTAGACAGGCTTATTGTGTGCCAGGTTTTGGAAAGCATACACTTGAAAAAAAGGGCAAGGAAAAGAAGCAAAGGGAGCACACACCTAGGGTAGAGACTACAGCCTCACAAACATCTCTTCCTGCCTCATTTTCAACATGGCAAGTGTATTCTCCTGCATCTTCTTTGGTGCTGTCAAGTATTTCTAGGATGCAGGATTTCTCTGTGGTGGTGATGCTACACTTCTGAGATTGTGTGATGGTGTGGCCATTCTTCTTCCATGTCACAGAGATGGGCAGGCTGCCTGTGTAAGTGCCCTCTAGGATGATGGTCTTGCCAGGCTCCACATACTGATCACTCAGTTTCTTTACAAAGACAGCTGGCTCTAATGAGAGTAAGTCACAAATGTTGAGCACAACATGCCAATTGGAGAGAAGGAAACAATAATTTAAGGTAAATGGAGAGACATCATCTTTACAAACCTTTTACTGTGAGGTGTGTCGTACAATTTACCCTGCCAGCATCATTAGTCACTAGACAAGTGTACTCTCCACTTTGGGGAGGAGTTACATCAAATAACTCAAGCTCCACAGTGGACTCCTCCAAGTAGATATTGCATTTGTCCCCTGGCACAAGTTCATTGGCCCCTCTAAACCAGTTAACCTTAAAAGGAGGGGTTCCTCTGACAACGCATGTGAAAGTGATGCTTGTGCCTGGCAGTACATCCAGAGGCTCTGGGGTCCTCTCAAAAGAAGGTGGCTCTAAATACACAAAAGAAAAAGATAGATAAGACAAATTGCTGCAGCATAGCTCCAGTATTTCCACACACCTACTGAAGATAAAGAGCAAAATCTTTATTTTTCTGTCAATAATTTTCCCCAAGAATATTTACAAAAGACTGCAGATAATTTCAGGAGAGAAAGAGAAAAGAATAGCTCAGAGAGCTTCCTGACTATCATATACCCACCTTGTACAGTCAATACAGCACTGCATTCATCTGAGCCAGCTGTGTTGGTAGCTTTGCAGGTGTAAGTGCCAGTATCTGAGTGACTCAGTGAATTAATTTCTAAAACACATAGGTTATCTGAAAAGGACATTTGATGTTTTTCTCCACTGACTAGCTTAAGTCCATTTTGGAACCAGGCAACAGAAATAGTAGGTGAACCTGACACTTTACATTCCAGCAGTGCTGAGGAACCCAGAACACAAGGGCTGTCCTTTAGTTTTCTTGTGAAAGAAGGAGGAATGATTCGGTCTGCATAAGAAAACATAATAAATCCATGGTTAGAGAGAAAATGAGTAAAAGACAGAGAATGGCCAAACAAAAGCTGTTGTAAAAGATAGAAGACAAGCTACCCAACCAACCTAAAACATCAACTGATGCTGTGCAACTGCTTTTCCCCACGTCGTTTTGCACAGCAAAAGTGTACAATCCACCATCTTCCTTTTCTGCATCCATAATTTTAAGTGTAGATACATTATTGAGGAAAGTGATTCTGTATTTTTGGCTGCTGGTCAGTTCTTTGCCATCCTTGAACCACCCAGTGGAAAGCTGTGGTGTGCCTGCTACTTTGCATTCCAAAGTACAGGCATCTCCTATAGTAACTTTCATTGGCTCTGCTTTGTCTACAATGACTGCAGGCTCTGGAAGGAGAGATGGGTAATATACATGGTTAAAACAGGGTTTGATAAGTATTAGCTGTAAGTATTATACACTATGAGATGGGGCTTACACATTTAATACTAAGGAAATTTTGATTTCTTGGGGTGTGGAGTTTTTTACACCTGTTTTTTCCATCCTTTCTGTTACTCTAAAACTGCAAATTTCAAATACTTTCCAAAACTAAGTAAAATTATTTTAAAATATTTAAATAATTTTAAAGTATCTTTTAATTTAAAATATAAAGTATTTTAATCTCCCTCTCTGAGCAGGCATGAGCAAAAGACATGACTGAAATATAGAGTGGTTCCTTCCAACTCTATTGCTGGACTACTGGAAATATGGAACCTGACTTCTGCTTGTTGGGGAGAGAAGGATTCTGTTTTCTTTGTTTTGAGCTCAGAGGCATAAGCAAAGTATACAGCTGATAAAAAAAGCCAACTTTTTCTAACTTTAAAAAGAAACTTCCATGAATTTGTGCTTTTTACCTACCTAGAATAGTTAAGGTAGCCATACACTCGCGACTTCCAGCATCATTTGTGATCTGACAGGTGTATTTTCCAGCACTGCTGGTCTCTGTGCGCACAAATTGCAAAGTTGCAATATTTTCTATAAATGTTATCTTTGTGTTCTCACTTTCTCTGATAATTTCCTCTTTGTCTTTAAGCCACTGCACAGAAATTGGCTGGGAGCCCTCCACTCTTGCTTGCAACTCTACTGGTTCACCAACCACAACAGTCATGCTGTTTATTTTAGTCACGAATTTTGGTGGTTCTGAAGAAGAAATATGCAGTTATAGTAAATACTCACAGTGGTTCCACAAGGAAGAGCAATGCAGCGCCCTTGGGAGCACTGCAGAAGACACATGTACCAGTACTTTACCTTTCAGCTTCACAGTGCAAATACAAGTGTCACTTCCTACATCGTTCTGTGCTTTGCAGTGATATTCACCAACATCTGCAGCTTCGACATTAAGAATGCGAACGCTCGTGTGGTAGTTTTTGGCTGTAACCTTGTACTTCTTACTACTGCGGATTTGTCTCCTGTCTTTGTACCAGGCAACATCAAATGGAGGTGTTCCTGAAATCTCACATTCCAGGCTAACCTCAGAGCCTCTGACAATGTCTACAGGAGAAGGCTTCCTGCTAAAGACAGGAGGTTCTAACAAGGGAAGAAAGGAACATTTAGAAAGTAGTTTGAAGCTCTTTGATCAACAAAGAGTCTACAGATACTAGCTTCTGGAAAACGGGACTGCTGAGAATAACTACAGAATGGGCAAGACTTCCCTCTTTTTCTGTGCACAATATGAAATGAGCTTGTACAAAAGTGAGCATTAAGAGCCCTTAACTCCCCTTTTGAAAAGGTAAACAGACCTTTGGCAGAGAGGGTACAGGTCTCATTTAGCTGGTAATAATCTCCCATACAGGGTGCAAAACTGACACTAGTCAGTTTGTGTCTGTTCTTTCTCTTTGTATTTCAGCATCTTGATATAGCAATTCCCACTACGAACTGTCTTGGATATTAAAATTATAGAACTGCGGAAAAACTAGCTTAGTACTCATCTGCATTAAGAACATCATCTCTCTTGTTTAGACACTGGCAGAGAAGATGTGGGGGCATCAAGAAACAAACATGACATGAAGAACAGGGCAGTCCTGAAATTAATTAATCTCATGTTCCTGTGTATTTCTAAGGGATACAGCCACCAGGGGAAAAATAAGGTGCAGCTGGAAAACAAGAGGACAGCTAACCTTTCACTGTGACTTTGGTGCTACAGCTGGCCTTGCCGGCAGGATTGTGAGCTTCACAGATGTAGTCACCGCTCTCATCAGTGCTGAGATGATTCATTTCAAGCACCGCCACAGAGTCAATGAATGATGTCCGGAATTTTTCACTGGCAACAATTTCATGGTCGTTTCTGAACCACACTACTTTCATCTCTGGAGATCCACTTACTTTGCACTCAAGCCGGGCTGAGTCACCCTGCTTGACTACTTTTGTTGCCTCTAGCTTCTTAGCAAACTTGGGGGGTTCTAAAAAACCAAAAAAAGTGGGGTCAGGAAGATCTGATCTAATACTGGAGAGAAAATGGTAAGAAAAGAGCCAAACAACAGTGGGTTGCAAACACAGGGTAGGGAATTCACTTGGCAGTGTATCAAAGATCACCAAGGTGGGCTTGGAAAAAAGAAAGGAGAAGAAGGAGACAAAAAGATAACACAACAAGAAAGAGTGCACACCTGTTACCAACAGTGTTGTAGTGCAAGAGTCACTGCCAACATCGTTTGAAACATGGCAAGTGTAGTGCCCACTCCTAGAAGAATCCACTGAATAGAGGGTTAAGAACCCAGTTGAACCTTCAATCCCAATGAAACAAGTTGGACCAGATACAAGTTCTAAGTCTTCTTTGAACCACTTTATTGTGAAGGGTGGTGTTCCTTTCAGTGTGGCCTTAAACTCCACTGTGGAATCTGGTATGGCTTGTTGGCTTTCAGGTTTTACTAAGAAGCTTGGTGGCTCTGCAGTTTTTAAGAAAAAGACACAGTTACATCAGAAATGTCTAAGAATGAAGAAAATCAGTGAGGCAAGCTTGGGGACCAAGTTTCCAGTGTTAATATTAAGATGTATAAGAGTGTTAGCATAAGATTTTCCCAGCATTTATCATAGATAAGAAGTAGTAAAAGAGTTTCAAACCTTTCACAGTCAGGACAGCACTGCAAGAATCGTTTCCAGCAACATTGGAGACACTGCATGTGTAATTTGCACTGTCTGCCAGCTCTAGGTTAGCAATCTCAAGTGACATAGTGTTCTCATGGCACAGGCTTCTATATTTTGCACTGTCAGTTATTTCTTTTCCATCCTTAAACCATTTTGCAACAATTGGGAGTGACCCAGACACTTTACACTCCATTTGGATAGAAGATCCCAGAATGGTATCCTTTTTGGTTAGCTTTTTGATAAATACAGGAGGAATTGATTGATCTGCCCAACAAAAAAAATAGCAAAAACACACCAGTTAACTTCTTGCTTATCTTTCACGGAGATTATTTTTCATTTCCTCCTTGATGGATTGGCAATACAAACCTAGTACAGTCAGAACAGCTTCACAGGTGCTACTTCCGAAGTCATTTTCAACCTTAAAACTGTATGTGCCACTATCCTCCTTTGATACAGGTTCAATCCTGAAACTGGCCACATTGTTTTCAAAGCTCATTGTGTAGTATCTACTGGGCAGGAGCTGTTTGCCATCTTTGTACCATCTTATTCGGAGCTCTGGTGTCCCAGCCACAGTACACTCCAAAGTCACGGGGTCTTTTTCAGTGACTTTAAGTGATTTAGCCTTTTCTATGATCTGTGCGGGCTCTGAGGTATAAAGAGTATAAAAATTACAGCAGTTAGCTACATAGGTAGGGAACTGACTTTCCAAGTACTCATCAAGGTTACGCCTTGTACACACCTTGTACAAAAAGCAAAGCAAAACACTTCTCCACGCCAGATTCGTTCTTTGCCTGACAGGTGTATCTCCCTCGGTGGCTGAGGTCAACATTAGTAAGCTTCAGTGTGGCTACCCTGTTCTCGAAGGTAATGTGGTGGTGCTCATCATCTTCTAGTATTTTCTCATCTTTTATCCATGACACAGATAGGGGTTGAGCACCTGCTACGACACACTGAAAGAATGCATCACCTTTCAAAATGCTAGTGACGTTCTCCAGCTTCTTGACGAAGGATGGTGGTTCTGTGGTGTGAGTTTTGTTTGTTGTTCAGAAGAGAAATCATGGAAAGGGAAGAGGAGAAAGAGAGATCATATAAAGTAATTCCACTTACTACACTTTAGCTGGGGCATATAATGTTTGAGGTGTGCTTCCTAGAGGACTGACCTTTTAAGCTGAGTCTTGTGCTGCAAGAACAGCTCCCACCTTCATTTGATATAATACACTGATATTCACCAACATCTGAGACGTCACAGTTAGTCACAGTAAGAGTAAATACTGATTCTTTGGTGGAGATGGTGTATTTCTTGCTGCTGAACATCTCCTTATTGTTCTTCAGCCACTTCACCTCAAATGGAGGGGTACCAGACACCTCACACTCTAGTGTGGCCTCTGAGCCCTTCACTACCTCGGTGGGACGCAGCTCCCGAACAAAGGTTGGAGGCTCTATAAAGAAGAATGAGGGGAAAGTAGATAATAACCTCAAATAGTTTTGAGGGGAGAAGAAGTATCTCCTACTTCCTCACCCCAGATATGTGACAGAGATGACAAGATGTTCAAAACCAACCTTTTACTTTCAGCTCGACGCTGCAGCTCTCGCTACCTGCATCATTGTGGGCTTCACAAACATAAATCCCACTATCTGCCACTCTGGCTTGAGTGACTCTCAAAGTGGCTAAACCATCTATGAAGGAGATGCCGTACTTAGCTTTGTCAGTCACTTCATTTCCATCCAGGTACCATGTAATGTGGATCTCTGGCGTGCCTACTACCTGGCACTCAAAAGTGGTGGACTGTCCTTCACGCAAAGCTACTACAGAAGTTGGCATCTGAATAAATCTGGGGGGCTCTAGAAGATGGACAGAGAAGTTGAGGCTTTATGATATTCAAGGTAGGAATAAAAAAATAAAAAAACCCCAAAATTAAAAAAAAAAAGGCTAAAAGGCCTCCTCCCCTTCCCACCAAAACTACACATAAAAATCAGAACCAAAAAAATTAGAAGATTGGGTTGCACACCTTTTACAAACAGAGTTGCTTTGCAGGTTGCAGTCCCCACGTCATTGCTTATCTGACAAGTGTAGTTCCCAGAATCAGATGTCCTAGCTGAGAAGAGCTCCAGAACACTAGAAGTGTCATCCTTCCAGACAGAGCGACTGGCTCCAGATAAGAGCTCCTGGCTGTCTTTAAACCACTTTATCTGCAGAGGAGTAGACCCTTTCACCAGCGCTTTGAACTGAACCCTAGCATTGGGCACAACCTCTTGAGACTGGGGTTTTTCCACAAAATATGGTGGCTCTATAACATGCAAAAAGGAAGAAAGGGGATTACTCTGAGATGGGGAAATCCAAAACATGCATGAGAGACCTAACAGAAGACAAAGAAGGAACTCAAACCTTTTACTGTTAAGAACCCGCTGCATTGGCTGCTTCCTGCTTTATTTGTTGCTTCACAAGTGTAAGAGCCACTGTCTGTGCCTTCCAGTTTATTTATTTCCAGAAATGCAGTATTATCATGGAAAGAGTATTTATGCTTTTCACTTGTTGTTATTTCTTGGCCATCCTTATACCACTGAATACTTATAGGATGTGAACCAGACACTATGCACTCCAGGTGGACAAAAGACCCCTTAATGCTGTCCATTTTCTTGAGTTTTTTGGTGAATTTAGGTGGTATAATGAGATCTATCCAAGACAGAGTAAAAAGACAAAATATAAAAATTCAACAGCGATTGTGGCATGTCAGCTCAGGAGAAAATATTTGGTATCTAAAAGCAATAATAAGAGAAAGCCCATACACACCTAGGACATTAATGCTGGCAGAACAGCTACTGCTCCCAACATCATTTTGAACCTCAAAAATGTATTCTCCACTATCTTTCTTATCTGCATAAAGCACCTTTAAGACTGAGACGGTATCTGTTACACTGATCTTATATTTTGGGCCCAATGTCAGTTCCTTGCCATCTTTGAACCATTTGGCTGTAATAGGTTTTGTTCCTGAAAATTTACACTGCAAGGTTGCTGGGTCTCCCTCAGTCACATCTATTGACACAGCCTTGTCGACAATTGTAGCAGGTTCTGTTGTAAACAAGGAGATAGAGTGTTAAGCACATCTGTAAAAATCACAAGGGAACTGTCCCAGATCATTGCAAGCCTTCAGGGTAAGACCAACCTTTGACAGTCAGCAGAGCAGAACACCTCTGAATTCCTGCCTCGTTTTTAGCCTGACAGAAATATTTCCCATCATGTTTCAGCTCAATAGATCTCACCATAAGAGTGGCAACATTGTTCACAAAGGTCATTTTGATATTGTTGTCTTCAATCACTTCATCATTGTCTTTCAACCAGGACACAGTGATGGGCAAGGAACCTTTAATAGCAGCCTGAAACACAACCGTTCCCCCTCGAAGGGAGCTAATGTTTTCTATCTTCTTCAAAAATTGTGGAGGCTCTGGCAGGAAGAAAGTGGTTATGTAAGTACAAGTCTGGTGTGTAACAAACAGTGTGGCATGGAAAACCACACTGAGATAAGAGCATGCTAGTGGTGTTCTGCACCTTGCACTAACCTTTCAGCGTGACCTCTGAACGGCAGAGGCAGCTCCCAACATCGTTTGTTACTCTACACTGATACTCCCCAACATCAGAAGCATCAAACCTGAAAACATGGAGGCTAATCAAAGATTTCTCAATGTTTATTCTGTGCTTCTTACTGCTCCGCACGGGTTTATCATCTTTCACCCAGAACACTTCAAAGGGAGGCGTGCCAAGCACCTCACACTGCAAAACCACATCAGAATCCTTCAAGACTTCCATGGATTGAAACTCCTTGCTAAAATAAGGTGACTCTACAGTATGAAAAAGAAAGTGCAATTTGCATTAATCATACTTTTGAAGCCGGTACCACTGTACTGAGGGTAAAGATACAAACTCTGTGGCTGGATGTCACACACACCTTTGACTGTAACAACGCTACTGCAGATATCTTTTCCAGCATCATTTTTGGCTTCACAAATGTATTCCCCACTGTCTTCAGTATCAACCTCTGAAACACGGAGTATTGCCAAAGATTTTGTAAAAGATATCCTGTATTTGTCACTCTCTTTTAGCTCTCTATCATCCTTGAACCACGTGATTTTAATCTCAGGAGTACCAGTGACTTCACAGGTCAGTTCAGCATATCCACCTTTCTTTATGAGATGAGTTGGCTCTAGCTTTTCCTTAAAGGCAGCAGGTTCTGTGGATTTAAGAAGAGTGTTCAGAAGAAAGAACACAGGAAAGAGTGCTGCTGTGTTAATCCAGCAACTAGAATTTTAAATAAGAGTAAGAATGCAAACCTTTCACAAATAAATTTGCACTGCATGATACTGAACCAGCTACATTGGAGACTTTGCAGGTGTATTTTCCAGAGTCAGTTGGTTTGACTGCATAAAGCTCCAAGTAACTTGCTAATGCTTCTGTCATAATGTAGCAGGCTCCTCCTGTCACCAGCTCAGTATCACCTTTAAACCATTTCACTGTCAGTGGTGTTGTGCCTTTAAACATTCCTTTGAAATGTACAGTTGATGCAGGCAATACATCTTGAGACTCTGGTTCTACAGTGAAGCTGGGTGGCTCTGGATTGCGTTGAAAGGAAAAAAATGCAATGAGTAAGAGAGGGCTTGTATTTTGGGAAAGAAAAGTATTATCACAAGATAAGCAAGATTCCAAGAAAAGTGAAACAAATTGCCAAACCTTTTATAAACAAAGTGCTACTGCTCTCTTTGCTACCAGCAGAGTTTGTGGCTCTGCAAATGTAGACCCCAGCATCATTTGCATCAAGGTGTTTTATTTCCAGAGATGCTGAGCCTTCTGCAAAGTGTACTGTATACTTGGCACTTGAAGTGATCTCAGTATCTTGCTTAAACCATGAGACAGTCATTGGAAGAGAGCCTGAAATTTTGCAGTCTAGGCGGCACGAGGCGCTAATGATGCTGTCAATATTCTTCAGTGGTTTAGTAAAGAAGGGAGGGAGAGTGCGATCTGTTGAGAGTGAAAAAAATGACAGAAAGGAACACATGAGCAAAACAGGAGTGCTGTTCTGCTTCTGGCTTTGTTAGGCACAGAGCAGAGCAACAGGGCTCTCTGCAAAGAGGCAGTACCAACCTAGCACAGTGAAGCTGGTAGTACAAGAGCTGATGCCCACATCATTAGATATCTCAAAGGTGTATTCACCACTGTCCTGCATTTCAGCGGCATAAAACTTGAGTTGAGCAATGTTATTTTTGAAGCTGATCCTGTATTTTTTGCTGGCAGGGAGTGGCTTTCCATCTTTGAACCATTTGGTTTTCAGCTCTGGAGTGCCTGTGACAGTGTACTCCAAAATAGCTGGTTCCCCTGCTGTAACCTGGATCATTTCGGCTTTTTCAATTATTTTGGCAGGTTCTACAACAGAATTAAACAACTGGTGTTAAGGACAAAAGGAAATTTCTTCTTCTCTCAGGTGGCAGACTGCAGGGATCACAGCACTTCTCCACTGACCTTTCACTGCTAGTTCACCAAAGCAGGACTGACTTCCTGCATCATTCTCAGCCACGCAGGTGTATTTGCCACCAGAGCTCAGCTGGACTCCGGTAATTTGCAGTGTTGCTAGACCATGATCAAATGTCACTCTCACATTGTTATCATCTTTAATAATGTCTTTGCCTTTCATCCATGTCACAGAAATAGGCTCTGACCCTTTCACCACGGCCTGTAATGTAACACTATCTCCAGCCAGAGCTGTCACATTTTCGATTTTCTTAACAAATGATGGTGGTTCTAGTTCAAAGAAGAGACAAGAGAAAAATACTCATCTACTATTACATCATCACATAAAATATGCTACTTAATGATAGTTTTGTAAGACAGTATGTGCAGTACATGTTGCAATTCAGCCAAAGAGCAGGCAAGTTGGAGAAGTGCTTTCTCCAGCTGGGAGCTAATGGCCCATTAATCTCAATGTTCTTCAAATTCACAGGTTTGATGCCAGATAAGACTCAAGACACACACAGAATTTTAAGAATAGAAGATATTCTTTGTCCCCAGTCTCCCCAGCCTCCCACAAATCCAAAGAGAAGACATTTTATGAAATAAGAGGTTTTTGCCATTCCCTTCAGTAAATGGAGTTTTCTCTCTCCCACTGACCTTTCAAGATGTATGTGGCACTGCACATGCACTTCCCGACTTCATTAGCTATCACACACTCATATTCACCGACATCTGCACTATTAAATGAAGACACCTCCAAAGAAATAACAGCCTTCTGAGAGGTCAACCTGTATTTTTTACTACTGCGAATCTGTTTCTTGTCTTTGTACCAGCTAATCTCAAAGGGTCCAGTGCCAGCAACCTCACACTGAAGAATGGGGTTTGTTCCCTTCACTAGCTCTGCAGGTTCAAGTGTTCGGATGAAAGATGGAGGCTCTATAAAAGTAGTAAGAAAGAATTAGTCAACCATGCCAAAAAAAAAGGAAGGAAGGTTTTTCTCAAGAATGTGACTGGCAGCAACAAGGACAGACCTTTGACAACCACTTCGGTGGTGCAACTGTCACTTCCAACCTCGTTGACAGCTTCACATGAGTAGGTCCCAGTGTCATCAACTTTCATTTCCAAAATATCTAACACAGCCACAGAATTGACAAAGGACATCCTGTGTGTGTTACTTTCATGGATTTCCTTATTGTTCTTGAACCAAGTAACCTGGATTTCAGGAGACCCTTTGATTTTGCATTGAAGGCGTGCAGAGTCGCCTGGGGTCAGTAAATAAGATGGATCAACCTTCTTCACAAAGGATGGTGGTTCTGAAAATGGGAAGAGAGGGGAAGAGATGGTAAAAAGGGGGGAGGGGAAAAGGTAAGGGGGAAAAGGAAAGAAAGCTGAAATACAAAGCTTTGAAAGATTGCTTCCCAGAGCAAGAACAAAATACAGCTTCACAAGAGATCAGCATAATCTTTGCTGAGGTGCAGCGTCTGTGTCTTTGCTTTCCCTCTTCATCCATCTCTACCCCGCAGGCAGGAGAAATTCTTGATTTTCTCTGATGAAAGAAATAGTGAAGTAACACATGGTGCACTGTAAGGCAGCAGGGGAAAAGACTTTACAGGGAACGGACCAGGTAGCAGGTCTGAGAAGAATTCAGTGTAATTTCAGCCCAAAGAAGTCTTTTGCCTGTGAAAGAAGAAATGGGGAACCCAAGAAGACAAAAGGTAAAGGGGACATAGAACTATCTTACCTCTGACTGTGACGCTGGCAGAAGAGGAGCTGCTTCCTGCCTCATTTGAAGCAGTACACACATAGTGGCCTGAGTCCTTGAGCTTAGCCAGAGGAATCTCAAGTGAGGCTATTTTGTCTTCAAAGTAAATCTTATAATCTTTGCCTGGAGGGATTTTGTTTCCATCCTTTGTCCACCCTACAGTTACTTTCCTGTCTTCATCTACCTGACATTCAAGGCGTATTTTTTTATTAACTGCTGACTGTACTGACTGCAAATCTTTAATGAAGTGGGGCTTGTCTATAATGACCATTTCAGTCTGGCAAATATCAGCCCCAAACTTGTTGGAAGCTTTGCAAGTGTAAACCCCTCTGTCACTAGCAGTAAGAAGGGAAATTTCTAAAACATGTTTATTTTCCACTTTGGAGATCTTATGGTGGTCTGAAGGTGAAATAGTTGTTCCATCTTTCTGCCAGGTGATGTCGATGACTGGAGTGCCCGAAACAGTACACAGGAACTTGGCACTTTTGCCAACAAAAGTAGTAATAGGTTCAGGTCTGGTAAGAAACGTTGGTGGAAATGCCTCTGCAAAACAAAGGGGTTCAATGTTATCAAGAGGTGAGGAGTAGAGCCACATTTTCCAGAGATAGAGAGCAAGAGAGGCTAGCTTGTCACTGAACACTTAAGCAAAAGAAAATAGCAGTGAAGGAGATAAGAGGTGTTAAAGATGATAAATTTTGGCTTTTGGTTTTGTACTTCTTCAGTCTATGTATTGCTCCAGAGCTTGAAGGCATCTTGAATCTCTGGAGCAACGCACGAACTAAAGGAAAATAAACAAAAAGCCCTAAATTCCTCCCTCAAGACTGAGATATTTGCTCACTGTTCTCTCAAGATGGGCAAGTTTGTATGCATTTCACTGTTCATGCACCTTTTTCTAGGCTCTAGCACCTAGCACGTAGCAAAGACCACATAAGGACTCCTCCCAGAAAGAGAAAAGTCAGAGTAAAAAAAGTCATCATAAAAGAAACTCCCAAAGGATAATAGCTTTTTGTTTCTTTCTTTAAAGAAAAAAACCCACTGTATAGCTCTCAATAGACACAAAAAAATTTGCAAATTGAAACCCTTTAAACCTCCTTTTATTTAAGAAGATCTATTTCCCCAGTCACAGAGCTCCCCTTTGGCAACGGCACAAAGATGTTCAGGTATGCAAACCTGCATAACCTGCGTCGCAAGTATAGTTGCAGGATAAATCTAGGGTGCTAGGATAATCACACAGTGACTATTACACCAAGAAATCAGATTTAAAAGTGTTTCTTGTGAAATAAACCTTCTTCAAGAATGAATTCGCAAAGCAATCCCATGCTGTTTCTTCCTACTCTCTTTCCCCCTTCTTCCTTTCCCTCTGAAGCTTTTTCACACTGATTCCCTTCATAGAGAAAGCCCCTAAAAGCAGCATTCTCAAAAGTTATTTCTTTTATATGCTTGTGCCTGCCAAAATTAGGTATGGATTATGTATTATGATGGCAACCAAGAGTCCTACAATAAACATATGCAAGTATAGCAGTGAAGGCATTACAATACACCAAGGTATTTTATGGAAAAAGAGAAGAGTTTGAAGGTCTGTACTTACCAGTTACTGTTAAAACAGCTGTAGAGCTTACACTGCCATGCTGGTTGGAAGCCTTACAGCTATATTCCCCACAGTCAACAACTTGAGGCCTTGGGATCTCCAGTGTGGAGAGGTAGTTGGAGGTGCGAATGGAGTATTTGTCCCCGTCATATATCTCTCGTCCGGCTTTGTACCACTGGAACTTGACATTGGGAGCCATCTCCACCTCACAGGTAAACTTGGCCACATGATTCACAGCCACTTCCAAGGGTTCAAGCCTTCTCCTCAGGATCGGTGCAACTGAAATTAGAAGCAGAGAGTAACTCAAAACCCTGCCTGCTGCCATTCTGAAATTAAGTGATTGACTGACTGAAAAAAAAAAACCACCAAAAAGGTGACATACTTGCAATTCACATAAAGTGACTGTAAAAGAAAAAATATCTGTAAGAAATGAAAGCAGTACTAAAAGCAGTACTAGACTCAGTGGACAGACAGTCTCACAGTGCATAATGACATCAGGAAACAGTGGTGATACTGGAAAAACAAAGTGAAATAGCAATGAACAATAGCAATAGGATATAAATTTATAGTAATCTGTTCTGGACTTGTGAGCAACTATGGTGTGAACGAGAAGTGCAATGACTCTAAGGAGTGAGAGAGGGTGCAGCAGTGAGAAAAATGGGAAGAGCAGGTCCACTTCTCAGCCAATAATAGGAGAAATGGTTGGGATTGAGATACGGCTTTGTCCTGAACATGCTAGTGCAATGAAACAAAAAAGTTCCTGACCAAAGACTGGGGTAATGGAAGTGAGAGGCCTTGCAATGTGGTAAAAGGAGACTATCAATCCAGAGAGAAATAGGGCCCTCTGATTAGTGGCATGATGGTATTAATACTGTATCTCTGTCCAAAGATATACATGGTAGGGGAGGTTCATTAGTAGAGCAGTGCATTAAAAAGATTATTTTATCCCCATAATCCAACCTCTTTTAACAACTGTGAGTTTTGCTGCTGTTGCTCTTTTTCCACCTTGATTCAGCGCCTCACAGGTGTACTGTCCTTGGTGAATCTCCCCACACACTTTGCTTATTGCTAGTGTGTATGTGTCCTGATCTTGCAAACACTTGAATTTGTTGCCTGAAGAGACCAGTTTACCCTCAAAGTACCAGTTCACCTCTCTGGCGTTTGTTATGACAGACACCAGCCCGACACTCTCCTCTTCCTCCACAACAATGTCAACCAGTTTGCTGTGTATGATGGGATAACCTTCTTTGCCCAGCTCATCCTTTTGCTTTCCAGCTCTAGTTTCTAGACCCTCTCTGCCCTCTTCCTCACAGTTTTCTTCCCTTTTCTCTTTTCTTTTCAGTATCTCTGTAGGTGTCTCTGTAAGAACATCTGCAGAGGCTACATCAGCACCCACATCCTTGATTAGATCATGCTCAGCCTTGATTACTTGTGCAGACAAAAGGTGTTCCAGTTGTATTTCTGCCTCCATAGTCCTCTCAGCCTGCTGGGGCTCCAGCTCAAAGATTTCATCATAGGATTTTCCTGACAGAAGTGGACTGGCAGAGAATGGCAATGCTTTGGATTTTTCACCAGTCAGGGAACATTTATCTTCACAAAGAAAGGAATAGAAAACTTCCTTCAAGACTCTTTTCTGGTCAGCTGTCTGAATGTTCACTTCTCCCAAGGAGACTTGGATTTCTATGGGACTGCATCCTCCTGTGGTCACAACGTATGTGCACAAGGTATGCGTATTGTCCTTGGTGATGTTTATTGCCTGTACTTTAACATCTTCCTTATCAGCCAACCATTCTGAAAACAAGAGGTTTTCCCCACTTACCACTGCAGCTTTCAGTGCATTTCTGATTTGAGACTTTATGTCTAAGCTGCAGCTCTTGGGAACCAGAGCAGTGAGCTCACTGTCTTTGTTGAGGACTTGGCTTGGCTGGAGCTCATGAGAGTACATTGTTTCATGGGATTGTCCTTCTGTCCTGTGCCACTGCTTAAGTGGCTCGGAAAGGTCAACATGTTCTTCCTCCATGGACTGGTTTTCTTCCAGCAGCAAGGGAAATCTCACAGCCTGTCCCTCATGTATTCTTGCAGCAAAATCTTCCTTTGCTGTTTCCAGGAAAGAAATGTTCTCCAGGGGGACAGCTTGGCCCCCAGTGGAAGCCAATTCAGAGAGAAATCTTGGTTCAGCCTTCAGCTCACCTTGTGCTATCTGAAAGCCCTCAAGGATCTGGATTTGGTCACCATCCATGACATGGCTCTCAGTGGTGCTGGACACCTGTAGAAGGGTTTGGGAAGCCTCTGTCTTCAGAGTAGCCAGTTGTTCTGCTGCCTTGGGGATGATTTCTTCTTTGGGCATGAGTATCTGTGCAGCTACAGTCCCAAGGCAGCCTGGCAGTTGTGTCTCCATCACTGCTGCAGGCACCACACCCTGAGAGCCAGCAGGGAGGGTTTCCAGAGGCTCTGCTGGAAGCCTGCTGCTCTCTTGTATTGTGGCTGCCTGGGTGAGCATCTCTTCAACACTCTGCGCTGCCAGACAGGTCGGTGGCAGGCCAGGCAAGATGTCCTCCCTGGGCAGCATGTACACTGCCTGGCTCATCTGGAGCTGAAGGAGGGTTGAAGGCTCCCTCTTGGGCTCAAGACTAAATGCTTCTTCCATTGCAGAAAGCTCACCAGCCTCCTCGCAGAAAAGAGGGCTTTGCTCCTCTGCCACTGCCGAGTGCTGCAAGGCTGGGCTCTGGCTGCACCCAGCGCGCTCCTGGCACAGCACCAGGAGCTCAGCAGAGCATGTGGCCTCCCCCAGGGCACTCACAGCCCTGCACGTGTAGAGCCCAGAGTCCTCCTCCACGCAGTGCCACACCGTCAGAGAGCCCGAGCCGTCAGGGCGCTGAGCAATGGAGCGACGGGCGTCGGAGAGGAGCCGCTCGCTCCCCTTGGACCACAGCACGTCGGGGCACGGCCTGCCCTCCACAGTGTACTCAAAGACTGCCGTGGAGCCCGGGGCACACAGCATGCTGCCCGGCTGCCTGGCAAAGCAGGGGGAGCCCGGCTGCCTCTGGCGCACGTGGAGCTGGGCGCTGCAGCTGGTCTCACCGTGAGCATTGCTGGCCACGCACAGATACTCACCCTCATCCTGCACTCCCGCGCATGGAAGGATGAGGCTGTGGTCACTGCCAGTAAATACTAACTTACAGTCCATGCATGGGGCTAGCTTCCTACCATTGAAAAACCATTGGATTTTGGGTGTGGGGCTGCCAGTAACAGTAACAGAGAGCCTAGCTACATCTCCCTGCCAAACTTCAACATCTGAGACCCGTTTGAGGAAAACAGGGGCTTTGCCCTCTTCCTCAATTTTCATCCTTGCTTTGCTGAAATAAACTGGTTTTTCAGGCTCAAATTCAAGTGTTTTCTCTCTATCAGGCAACTGAAGGCCGCTGCTGTAGCCTTCATTTCTTCCTTCCTCAGAAGAGGCAATAAGAGACCTAGTGATGTCTGTATGGAAAAAAATTGTTTAGTTTTACTGGAATATTTATGAGAACACTTGTAGATAGCAATACACAGTGTTAGGCCATCTATTTTTCTATAGCTAGAGGCTTTCTCAATACTATACAGCAGCTAGCAATGAACAGGAGGTCTGTGTGGTCTCCTTGCTGTCACGCCTGCCAAAATGAGTAAGACATGCTGTGTTGTCAGGTTGCTTAAGAATTTCCTATCTTGATCAGGACGGGTGTGTCTTTAAACCTGACATCACAGTATGGGTTAGACATATCCCTCCTGGGTGCACTGTGCAAGTAACAATCAAGCAACATTGATGCATTTCACAGATATAATTAAAGCAGCATGTCTTAAACATATTTGTATGTACACCTATGCAAACAATACAGCAGAACAGTGCTAAGACCCTGATATAATTCCAAACACCAACAAAAAAAACCAGAATGCCATAATTAGGATTGAATCCTACCCCCCTCCACCAAACCAACCAACAAACCTGCAATCTTTTCAGCACACTAACCTTTCTTTTGATGCATTAGTTCATCTCTTTAAACTCTATCTTTTGTCTAGCACACCAAAAGATTACTTCTACCTTAACAGCTTTGTCCTGGTTTTGTCATTAGACCCTTAAGTTTACAGCATCATTATTACAAACATCACAAGTTTAAACCTTTGATTTAATATAATTGATTTAAGTCTCTGCTTTTGAACTCCTCTCTGTCAAGATGTGGCATATTAAAACTCGCACAATGTCAGAGAAAAAGAGAACAGACTTTTAAGATTTTTTGTTTTCTTGCCTTTTTGAATTTATAGATCTATGCACTAGACAACTTTAGTTCCAACAGTTGTTTAAAATGAGAGGAAACAGAGGCAAGAACATCTCTGCAGATGTTTGACAACAGAAACATCAGTGAAATATGGAATCTCCAGGAATGGAAAAATTCATGAAAAGCATGATGCAAGGAAAACCTTTGGAAATCAAATACAGTTGTCCTCACTGAGTAAAATTTCCTCAGTAAAGGCCCAGAGTATTTGATTGATATGAGTTAAAAAAAAAGAATAAAAGTGTGAGCAGATTAATGTCTCTAGGCAGTGTAATTGAGAAGCTTCTCAATTACAGTGTCTTCAGTTTTAAAACTTATTGAGAGATAAGAATTTTTGCTGCACTCCAGCAACAAACATAAAAAAAGAACAAACTGTCACCCAATTCTTTCTCATTTGTTTTAGTAATTATTAGTCTCACCACAAATGCCATAATATAAATGACATAGCACAGTGATTATAGTGACATAGCATGCAATGATTAACTGCAGGGAAGAAATGCTTAAGTAAAAAAAAATCAGAGCAATCCTTCAGCATAACTTACCAACCTTGTTAAAACAGTAATAAATTGTGCAAATAAATTCGAGAATGGGTGGCAGAATTGGGACAATAAAATAAAAAAATTAAATATATAAAAATTGCAGAGTGAAACCCATGTTAGCACAGAAGAATGCTTTATACATAGGAGTGTGGCAAAAATTAATGCACTTTTGTGTGTTCCTGGATATTTATGAGAGAAGAACTACACAGATACTTCTTCATATTTTAGATATGTTTGTAAAATGAATAAAGTACAAGAAGCAATGGAGATAAATAATTTCATATTTATTTCACAAATTAACCATACATGTTAACATTCAATATACATTGATGACAAATAAACATACTTAATTCTTTTTTTAAGATACTTGTTTTGTAGAAATGAAGACAACATTAAATCCGAAAATAAAATTGTGAGCTTTTTGATTCCTATGAAAACCACAAAATTTTTAAAAGAGATAGTCAAGCTATACCAGTTGTCCCATACTAAGTTCATTCAAACCTAGGATTACTCCAGATTTAATAGTTGTAGCTTAGGTGAACCAGGTGCTCCTGGCTAATGTACAAAACTTAAACCAAGACTTATAAATTTACATAAACCACAAACAACACTACATGGGTAGAGATAAAGATGCTTGGCCATATATTTCAGATATATAGTTCAGATATGAACTTGGACCTGTGTGGCTTATGGCTCAAAAAACAAGTTATGGGCCTCTTTCTTCTAAAAATATTCAGATTTACATGCAAAATAAACACACTTCACAATTGCGCAGGACCTAATCAAAGGGCCTCTGACCTCTTTGACTTTGGAACTTAAACACCCCTGACATCCCAGCTGACATAGAACATCAGACAATTCATGCCAACCTCCCTAAGGACCTCTGCTGTCTAATCAACCAGTTAGTGCTACACATCTACACAAGGAATGGATTAAGGACACATCATGGAGTAATTCATTCCCAGCACAACATCGAGTCAGACAGTCATGCTTCTCTTTCCTACCACCATGGCAGAAAGCACAATTAACTCTGCCTTTTAACATACAAATCTTAAATATTTATCGAGGGCTCATGACTGAGAAGACACTGAAGTGACACATTTGCATTAGCCTAAACACTTCAGTCATTTTGCCTGGGTACTGGGTTATTAGAACTTCCCACTCCTGATTTTAAATTTTTATCAGGCATCATGATTGGGCAAAGTGAATCTTTTGAATGAAAATTAGTATCCCAGGTGAGTGATGGGATAGTATTAGAAGATAACAGATTTTTTGAGACATGCTGGTCTCACTTTGAGGACACATCAAACTCAGAAATAAGAAATGGTATGAAGAAAACTGAACATACTATAGGAGTAGTTTTTATGCTTAAAGTCACTCTGCTTAAAACTTTTTGCAAGGCAACTGACAGCAATTTGTAACTAACTGGAAGAATCTCATTAACAGATAAATAAAGTAAAACCAATTTTTGCTTAGGGGTCTTGAACTCAAGATCTCATCTTGACATATAGGTGACTGGAAAGTTGGTATGTGCATTAGAAAGTAATTTAGGTTCTGAGGAACGTTAATTAATAGCTTTCCTCCATTTAACAGATTTTCTTAATCAATTTATCATTGTTTATGTAAGATAGATTTAATTCTGATTCAATTATGTCAGCTACTGCTGCTTCCTCATAAATATTAGCATTACTTTAAATATAAAAATATACATTCACATTGAGAACATTAATGCAAAAATCTCCTGTGCTGAGAAAATGCCACACATAACAACTGAATATATTCCCCTTATTTCTGGTCATCTCGATACAGAGCACACTTAACTGTTCTTAATAATAAAAAAAAAGGAGAGAAAGAAAAAAGGAATATGTAGAGATCCAGTTCTAATGTGAGAAGAATACTGCATAAAAATATCTTATGGTTTTTACTACTATGCATTTTTTTACGAATGACACTGGAATACAGGGACAACCAAAATTATTTTAATGAATTTACAGTAATATAATTGATTCGTTATTAATACACTCCCTTTGTCCTTTCCCTTTAACTTCTAAAAATACAGTACAAAATATGCTTTCATGTTTATTACTTGGTAATAGAGAAGAAAATCCTGTTCAGTCTCTACAAGTGCAAAATTTTCATTTTTCTTCCCATTGCTCTGCTCTTTTCTTTGCAACAGCATAATTTCATTGACTTAAAAAAGGCATTTAATTCCATGAAAGAGGCCCATAGATGTAAGAATTTTGCAGTGATAGAAACCATAAACAGGATTTGAATCATGTTCTGACACAACATTTTGAGAAGGGGAAGTAACAATTTAAGGAGTTCTTTAACAGAACTATACCCAAACGAAACAGCAAACATAAGTTAGCGTTCCATACCTTTAGGTCACAAGAAAAAGGTGGTGTCTACATTTTCAGGTGATTTCTAGCCTACATAAAACAATAGTGATTGCACTGTTACAGACACATGGTATATATACATTATACCAAAAAATTAATCCTACGCAAATGAGTGTCAATTAAAATATCTTTACAAGAATGAACAAGGAGCGTAGAAGGAGTCTGAAATATCCCTCAGTGCAGAAAGTGTGCACAAAATCTATGCATGGATTAAATCTCACTTAAATTTGTCAAAGAAGGCAAACCTAAGTGAAATACAAATATGCCCACAGAGTGGTTTTCATCCTTAGAGAGATGAAAACAATGCCCCTAAAATGAGTGCTGCATTTTTACCTGCAGTGAAGAACAACATAAAAACACTTAGTATTTCAAGACAGACTCTGAAATAAATGATGGAAATTTAGTATAATGTTAACACAGCACAAGTCTCAGCAGTTCCTGCCCTGTTAGTAGCTATACATTTGTACTGCCCACTGTCACTCTGCACCAGGTTTTCAATGGTAAGACTGTGCAAGCCGTTCTGCTCTTCCTGTGCACAGTACCTATCCCCTTCCAACAACACCCCATCCTTGTACCAGTGGACACTGGGACAGGGGGAACCAGTCACAAGACACTGGAAGCACACTGAGGCACCTACAAATGTACTGTAGTCAGAAATAAGCCTCACAAATCTGGGAGGAGCTTCTGTGACCTGGAACTCAAAGCTGCAGCTCTCTGAGTCCTCTGCCCTAAACTCCACCCATTCCTCTTTGGATGGCTCTGCAAACACATCAAAATTAATGTTGACATGCTTCTCCCCTTCCACTTCCTGCTCTTGTTGAGTCACTGCAAGCAGTTGGATTGCTTTTTCTGAGTCATCTTTGTGCGGCTCAAACTCAAATTCCAGCTCTATTTCTGACTGATCACCTGGGCTCACAGTCGTACTCAAAAGCAAGTCACACTTCTGGGACCTGTGTGGCTCACAGCCTGTGACTGTCTCACTGCTCACTGCATTTGCTTCCTGCTGAGCCATGACCATAAGGGAGCCTTTGCAAGTTGCTTCTCCCAGCCTATTAGTTGCCTGACAGCGATACAAGCCACTATCAGAAGGTCCTACATTTTTGACCTTCAGACTGTGAAGTCCCTCCTTCTGACTCACAACATACTTCCCTGTGCCAGGTGTCGCACATGTGTCACCTCTGAACCACTGAACTACTGGGACAGGAGTACCTGTTACAACGCACTCAAAAACTGCATCCAAGCCTTCTGTCACCTTGATATCTGTAATGGGCACAGCAAAGCGTGGAGGCATTTCAGTTACTTGGAAATCAATTTTTACATCCTCATTCTCCCCTGCTGCCAAGCTTGCAGCTTGCTCTAACAAGGCAAGTGGAAGTACATCTAGGGAAACCACCATGCTCTTCTTGTCTGGGCTAAACTCAGGACTGGTTATGATTTTGACCTGCTTCTCAAACTCTTTCACTTCATTTTCATCCAGCTCCACTTCCAAGAGGATTTCCTGTGGTGAAGGGGACCTCGAAGATGTGCTTTGCTCCATGTCAAAGTGTATAACATGCTGGTGGGTGACAGGGGGTGGCAGCGCCAGTGACCGTCCATCTTCAGGCAAAACCTCCACTTCTGCAATACTTTTAGCTTCCCCGACAATGTTCACTGCATGGCACAGATACTGTCCTTCATCAGCTTTCTGGACATTAGTAATTTCCAGAATATATTTGTCCCCGTCCTTCTCTATTTGCACTCTCTCATCCAGCTCTAGCAGAGACTTATTATGATACCACTTCACTCCTGGCTTGGGCACACCCACCACCTCAGCCACAAACATCAGTGTGCTGCCCTCATACAACCTCCTTCCGCTCAATGCCTTCAGGAATGCTGGTGGCATGTCCCTGCCTGATGGCTCCAGGGCTTCACAGGGGGTCATAAACCCATTTGACTGGGGCTGGTCTGGAGGCTGATGCCTCCTCTCACACAGGGGGAGCATGGTCAGGGCATCCATATACTCCCCAGTGGGTGTCCGGTAGCGTTCCGGTGGAGTGCTGTCCCCCGATGCAGAGTAGGGTCCCTCAAAGGGTGTGAAATACTGCTCTGAGGGTGTGTTGCATTTTGAACTGCCGAAAGGTGAGGGGTAGTGCTCAGGGGCCATGCTATACACCGAGCCCTCGGACGGTGTGGAGTAGCGCTCGGGCGGCGTGCTGTACCCTGAGCCCTCGGAGGGTGTGGAGTAGCGCTCGGGTGTGCTGAGCGGCGTGTGGTAGGATGCTGATGAAGCAGTTTCGAAGATTTCCACGGAGGATGGAGGTGTGTAGAAGCGGTCTGAATCAGGTGACTCCTCTCTGCTCCCACTCTCCAGCTCTATAGACATTTCTGACTCAGGAGAGAAGGGCCGGGCAAATTCCTGATGGTTATTGTAATAATCATAAACCGTGCTGAAGGTAACCTCCTCCACTTCCAGTGAAGTTATAGTTTCTTGCTGCTCCTTCTGAACTGTGCCTTTGAGAGTTGGAGTTTCATATATCCCAGTGGATCTTAAATAATTGGCCAGGGACAAATCAGGCTCCAGCTCTGAGATTTGAACAGCACTGGGCTCTGGACCTGCAGAAGTATCCTCCCACATTTCTTCTCCATTATTCTCAGAGGCTTCCTCAGTGGGAGTCCTCTTTTTGTCCCAAGACTCCTTCCTTTGCTCCTTCTGTGCCACAGGATCATCCATTACTAACCCAAGGATGAGTTTCCCCAAAGAGAAGCCCTTTGTTGTGTTTGGTTCCTGCTGGATGTCTCTGAGCATCTCCTCAGGGGAATCTGTGCTTTCCATCTCACAGCTGAAGCTGCTCCTTCCTGGCTCAAAGAACTTTTCTGTCTCAGAACCACCATCTTCCTCAGCCTCATGCCCAGCCTGGAGGTTCTTTTCATGTGCAGCTTTTTTCAAGTCCATAATGAAGCTGTCACTCTGGGAGTCTGTGGTCTCCAGCCGTTCCCCACTCTCCCATACATGTGTTTCCTCAACTCCTCTTTGGAAACTTGGTGTGGGCTCCACTAGAAATTCATTAACTTTTTCTGAGTCCTCTCCACAGACACTCATCTTTGAATCCTGAACTTCTTCAGCAGAATGTCTCTCCTCAGCAGATACCATGACACTGCCAAGGTCCCCATTAGGAGTTTGCAAATCAGCTGTTGTGATTTCTCTTTGCTCTTCCTCTTCCTGGGCATCAACCTCCTCCTGCTGCATCCTGTAGCTCTGACGCAGCTCCTCACTCAGAGACATCTCTCCTTCAAGCACATCACCTTGGTGCACGGGGGAGATGATCCCAGTGATGACCTCCACACTTTCCAGTGCTGTGGGGGTTTGTGCCTGTTCTGTGTGCACAGTCTCTGCAGCTGGGAAAGGCTCTGCAAACTTCTTCAGATCAAATATGATCTCAGTGTCAGGCTCAGAGGGCAACAGCTGCTCTCTGAAATGCACCTCTTCCACTTCTTCAGCTTTCTCAGTAAAAACCTGACCTGAGTTTTCTATGCCAGGAGGAGTGGGGATTAGATTCAAAGAAGGGCTGTATGCATCACACTCAATTTCTTTGAGCATTTGCCTGTCACTTTGTATTTTCCAATGTGTGCCATCACCATCATCAATTACTTCTTCTTTAGAAAGATTATCATCAGCTTTAATGCTCTGTTCAATACCAACTGATTTTTCCTGCTCCTTTTCCTGTTCCTCCTGCTGCTCTCCTGCATCGAATTCATAAAAGCCAAACTCCTCCTTTGTGGGGGTGCTTGCAATGTGGTCCTGCAGGTGGGGCACACTTGGCTCTTCCACAAGAGGCACATCAGGAGTCACTGCCTCCCTGGCAGGGGCATCACACTCTGTGCAGACATCACTTCTGTCTTGCACCACAGGCGATACAGGAATGAAAAATTGTGAAACCTTACACTCCCTTGCCAAAGCAGACTGCTCAGGGGCATGTGCTTGCCCTTGCACTTCCACAAATGATGAATCCTTGCACTCCCCTGCTAGAGCAGATTGCTCAAAGACATGTGTTTGTTCTTGCACTTCCATAAATGAGAAATCCTTACCTTCTTTTGCCAGAGCAGACTGCTCAGGAGCATGTATTTGCTCTGGCACTTCCATAAATGATAAATCCTTCCCCTTCCCTGCCAGAGCAGACTGCTCAGGAGCATGTATTTGCCCTTGCACTTCCATAAGTGATAAATCCTTACACTCCCCTGCCAGAGCAGACTGCTCAGTAGCATGTATTTGCCCTTGTACTTCCATAAGCGATAAATCCTTACACTCCCCTGCCAGAGCAGACTGCTCAGGAGCATGTGTTTGCCCTTGCACTTCCATAAATGGTGACTTCAAGATGTCCCAGGACAGAGTATCTGTATGTGGTGGCACCTTGCTTCCTTCAGGCTCCAGTTCCTCAGAAAAGTGACCTGAGTCCTTGGCTACTAATTCACATCCCTCCCTAGATATAGTAGGGTGCAATTCAGTGGTATCAATTCCAAAGCTGTGTTCCTCAGAGACAGCTTTTCCCCTGTTCTGCCTCATCTCAGAAATACCATCTGTATAACTCACCCTTTCTTCTGTATTGCCCATTTCTTGCCTTGCATAAACTTCTGTGATATCCAGCACCATTTTTCCCTCCATCTCACTTTCCCTGATGTGAGGTGTTTCCTCACAATCTTCCAACTGGTCACCAGGAGGTGGAGACAACCTCAGGGACCAGGGTAGGTGGGCTTCCTCCTCCTTGGGGCATGCAATTTTTTCCTCTTCATCCCTACCAAGTATGCTGAGGTCTTGCATGTGCAGAACATGGTCCATGGCAGGCAGTTCCTCAGTGCCTTCACCCTTGCTATACAGCTTGGGTGCCCTGGGCTGCACTGTCAGCTCAGAGGCAGTCTGTGCTGTTCCAGCCACATTTGTGGCCACACAACAATATCGCCCAGCGTCTGTGACAGAGACCTCTTGAAGGTGTAAGCGGTACACACCATTCTTGCCCTCTTCAAATCTCAGTCTCTCACTGACAGAGAGGCTCTGGCCATTCAAGGACCAGCTCACAACAGGTGGGGGCTGCCCAGACACAGCACACTCCAACACCACTTCCTCTCCTTCACAGCAATGAGTATGTGCTGGGGCTTCCGTCACAATTTGGGGTGGTTCGTTTCCCATATCAAATGAAAACTTAAATTTGTGCTTCATGGTGGAAGCAGCCTGCTCTGGAGGGAGTCGTGGGACCTCTCTTGTCTCTGTGTCTTGCTCTGGAGTTGGAGTGGGGGCAGTGATTTTGATTTCCACAGGCAGCGACAGCAAGCCTGAGTCTGGAACTGCACTTGGCAATCCCTTCTCTGCTGCAAAGACCACACCAATTTCTTCCTCCTCCTCCGTCATTTTCTTCTCCTCTTCCTTCTTCTCTTTCTCCCTTTTATCCTCCTTCACCTCTTTCTTCTCCTCCACTTTCATCTCCTCCTTTTCCTTCTTTGCGTACTGATAGGCTGGCATTCGCCGCCTCACACGGAGTCCAGCAGAGGTGCTGACTGTGCCCAGGGGGTTGAAGATCACACAGGTGACAGTGCCACCATGCTGTGGGAGCACAGATGGGAAGGTCAGTGTGGAGCAGCACCCTGTGGTGTGGACAGCAGTGCCCTGGATGCGCCCCACGGGCTTGTCATTGTTGTACCAAGTGATGGTGGGCTGTGGGCGGCCGTGGAAGAGGCAGGAGAAAGCGCATCTTTGTCCCTCAACAGCTTCCTGGGGCTTGATCTCCTGTACAAAGAGGGGTGGGCAGGGCTCCAGGAGCCCACCTTGCACCTGCCATCTCTCCCCCAGGTCCTTGGACCTGGAGTATTGCTTCACTACCTGCACTGTGAGGGGCTTTGAGCCAACCATTTTGGCAGCCACCCTACGTGGGCTGGGCTGCTCAGGAGGTGCCTCCTGAGGCGTAGACATGAGGAATTCCTGCTTCTTTTGCAGTGCTGCCCTCTTTGCTTCCCGCAGCCTCTGCAGCTTCCAGCGGGTCTCCTCATCCAGCAGCTCCTCAGCATTAGCCACTGTGGCCCTGTGCTCCCTACCGTGCGCCAGCCCTGGGAGGCACGGCCTCCCGATCGGCAGGCTCTGGAAACGGATGGTTCGTACCTTGCCCCGGGCTGGTGAGAGGTGCCCAGGCTCAGCCTCCTGCCCCTTGTCGAAGGGGGAGCCGGTGCAGCGCAGCACCACCCGCAGCCGCTCCTCCCGCCGCTGCTGCAGCAGGCACCCCCAGCTCGGCCGCATCCACTCCGCACTCCCGGCCGGAGCTGGGCCCCGCCGCTCCCCCCTGCGGGACACCAGCAGGGAGGCGGTGGACTCGGCTGAGCCCTCAGTGTTAATGGCAAATACCCTGTAGCTGCCAGCGTCGTGCTCCCGCACATCCCGCAGCTCCAGGCTGGCGCAGTGCGTGTGCTCCGTGCTCTCGGTGCGAATCACCTTGCGGCAGTCCTGGAGCACGGCCCGGTTGTTGTGGAACCAGGCCATGTGCGGGGCCGGGCACGCCACCAGCTTGCACCGGAACAACGCGGGGTCCCCCTCCAGGACAGACCTACACTTCAGTCCCTGTGTGAAGATGGGTTTACGGTTCTGGGGGCAAGCCAGCACCGCCGCTGTGCCGTGTCCCTCGAAGTCCACGCTGCGCCGTTCTGCAAGAGAAGGAGACCGAGTTACAGCATGTCACGCTCTGCCTACCACCTGGTTGTAAAAAAGTAGCAATATATTGAAATAAAAAATGGGCATGCAACAGATTTCATCACACACCCAGGAAAAAAAAGTAATTCACTCACCATATTTGTTCGAATAAACGCAACGCCTTGCTCTGTTTTAAAGATTGACACGAAAATCGTTCGTTGTCTGTTCTTTCTTCAGACTGGAAATTTCTTCTTGAACAAGCAAAAAAAGAATTTCAAAATAACATGTTCTTCTGCGTATATGTTTTTGTTGCCTGGAAAAGCTGTGTGTCTTTGGGTGGCAAAGAAGAAAATCTTACCTGACTTGCAGACAGTAGAATAAACGCCCTTTCTGACCCCTCTGTTTGTAGATATGTTCAAACAATTGAAAAAAATAGTTTGAAATATATTTTTTTAAAAGTAAGTGACATGAAATGAGAAGGCGTTTATTCGAACTAATACAGCCACTAACTCCACAGTGTTATGCACGGGGGGAAAAGCAAGCAACATGAACCACGTATGCTATCTGCAAGCCAGGGTAAGAGATGTATAATGATGAATTAATGTATGTAAAAAAAAGTGCGAGGAATCAATGGGAATGTGTAGCTTTCACATATCCTAAACAACAAATACTCTCTAGTATACTTCATCTATCCATCCAATAGTGTCCATTGAACCTATTAATGTTAGGCTGCTAACTTGTTTAAAAGTAATACAATTAAGATTTGTATAACTTCCTTCTGAAGTAAACTATTCCATGCATTCAAAAGGAAATTGAACATATATGAGCTCTATGAACAGCTGCAAAGCATGAAGTAAAAGTTAAAAATATGGCTGCACAATTATAGATTTGAAGTTTTAAACATATTTTAAAACTTAAATAACCTTATAATGCAGGTAACCCTTTGCATATCAAAACAAACATGCAACATGTTCCAATATGCTTTAAAGTGTGTCTTTCCCCATCAGACACTTCATGGAAGCTGATAAAACCTTTCCACAACATTACTAATAACTGGTAATAATTATTTTCATTGGTTATTGTACCTTTCACTTCCATTTCAACCTCTTCCTCTAGCTTCTCATGAACAATTTTTTCAGGAGCTAGAATAAAAAAGACAAATATTTTTGAGCTATAATTGTTAAATGTCCCGATCAACACTTTATATAGTAAAAATGTCCAATCTGTTTTGCAAATAGACATAAATCCACATGTACACACACACATAAATGCATGCCAGACAATTCAAACACTTGATCAATTTTGAGAATAAAGTAATCAAATGTTTTCAAACTTGTTTGCAATGTACATTTTTCTCTAAAATTTGCTTTCTTTTTGCAGGGTGGGGGAAAGTTTCTAAAACAACATGCCTTTATCATGCCGTAAATCCCTGAAGAAAACATTCAACAATCCACAGACTAATGAGATACTTCTCGTTCCTTATCATCTCCTAGGGAATGAATGTAGTGGAATGCAGTTATGATGCTATGCATGAGGAATTGATACTCGGAAGGAACATGCAGTTGCCAACCTGTCACTTTCAGATGGGTGCTGCACTCGGCTTGTCCTGCAGGGTTAACTATTCTGCACTTGTATATACCCTCGTGGTCCTGACCAACTTTCAACAATCTTAAACTGCACAGTGGCCCATCGTGTTTTAGGGAACACAGTGCAGACTCCTCAACTATTAGCTGATTGCACATCCAGACTACGCAAGGTGTAGGCACACCTTTCATTATGCAAAAGAGAAACACATCATCTCCTTCTTTTACAGTGGTTTCTGAAGGCAGAGTTTCAAGAAACTCTGGTGCTTTGGCGTCAGTTTCTGCGATGTCTTCACATGGCACAACATCAGGATAGTATACTCTATTTCTTTGCTTCTCAGTTTCATGTGGTCTTTGGGATGTAGATATAAACAAGCTTGAGGTTTTCTTTGGAGATTCTTGCTTAACTTCAGATGCTTTAAACTGACAATCTTTGGCTGCTTTAAAGCTTTTAGAATCTGATTCAAGAGTAATTTTTGTTACTGCTTTGGCTTGTGCTTCTTTTGCTAGGTAAGAATAAAGTTAGGAAAAGTATTAGTTCAGATGTTTTGCAGGAATAAAAAACATCCTTATACTTACGGGGAGAAAACCCAGTAGTTAGTATTGATAGACTATGCTGTATATTAGTGCTAAAACAGTGCTATTAAACATGAGTGATGGCACATTTAAGAGCTCTATTCCTGTTGGGCTAGTTCTAGGTACCAGAACTAAGCCTGTGGGTCTTTCCCAGAGTGACTAAGAAAAAGCACATCTTTGCTTCTAATCTAGAGCCTTAATTCGGAAAGTAGCAGCAGAAGATTATGTAAAGTGCTTTTGGTAGCTCTATAGTGAAGAAAGAAGTTTCAGTAATTAAGAGCCAGATCAACAGGGTCAATGCCCTTTTCATTATTCATCTTAGTTTTCTGGTCTTGATTCCTTTGAACTCATCTGAAATACTATCACCTGTGGTAACAATACACTTTTGGGTCTTCTCTAGTGGTAACACTACTAACATTTTAATACATGGATGTCAGGAAGAGGTAGAAGGAGTTTAAGCAAAAAGTAAATACAATATATTAGGAAGAGTGAAAAGTAGAAGACAGTTCAGTATTGCAGTAATACAATACTTCCACCCATTAATCCTTTCAAGTACATTAACTTATATTGCAAACTTTGGAATTGGAATCTTGGATTTGTTGGAAATCTGCTGGGGTTAGAAATGACCTGGTATCTAATTCAAAATTGTATCTGGCATTCTTTTCTTCCTTAAACTCCTGCTTCAGGAATTAACAAAATATAAAAATTCCTACAAGCTTGTTTTTCTTTACATCTCACTGCATATAATGAAGGATATGAGGAATAAAAAGCTTGAGACATCTGTGACTTTATGGGAAGAGGCACAAAGTTACAGTACCAACTTCCCAGTACTGCACGTTACTTATGAATAGAGCTGTAAATGTGGAGGAAAAACCCCAGAGCACTATTACTAGAGCTTTCTCAATTAAATACTGATAATAAAGGTAATAGGAGTGGGCTGTAGGCAGTTATAATGAAGCTGCAAAAAGTAAGTAAAAATGTTAAAAGTCAGATAACCACCTTTGACTGTTAGTATTGCTGATGTTGTTGTCCCTCCATAGTCATTATACACAGTACAACTGTACAGTCCTTGATCAGGCAGCTGGGCATTCAGGATCGTAAGCAGAAGAACATTTCCGTTTTGTGATATCTTCAATTTTTCAGACAATTCTATCTTTTTACCTTCATGGGCCCAAAGAAACTCATAGAATTCATTTTCTAGGGCACATATGAACTGAGCAGTGTCACCACATTTCACAGTTAGGTCTCTGAGTTGCAAGAGAATCTTTGGAGGGACATCTTTGTTTTCTTGAGAGGTCATCATAGAGATTTTGGTGCTCTGAGATGTTTGAGAAAGAACTGAGGTGTGCACAGCTTTAATTTCTTCAATTGATGTAGCCTTCATGGTCAAACTTTCTGATACACTTTCAAAAACCTGTACATGCAATTCCTGTGATGGTTGTTGCACTGATTTAAATTCTTTTTGATAAGTTTCAATGTTCTTCTTTGTGAGAGGAGAAACATGAAGTTCTGATATAGACTGTGACCGGATAGACTCTTTTAAATCTTTCCCAGAACTTTGCCTATCTAGGGCTTGCACTGTGTAATCAAGTAACAAAAACAACAACATTAGTATCTAAAGAACTTTACTGGGCCATGCTCTGAACAAAATCAAACAGCATGGAGGATGAAAATGAATTATCTTCATTTGAAAACACAGCATGCCAGACATGCTACTCTGTTGACATAGAAGTTATCCATTCACATGTATGAATAACAAAGGATGCCTAAACTAGTCATGCAGTTGATACTCAGTTGGTGCTTGTCTCTTCTTTCACCAAAGTGGTCCATTTTAGTATTGGAAACTTAATGGCACTTTAAAAGGAGGTATTTTCCTTTTTATCTTTTTTTTTCCTACAGAATAGTGCAAAATACCTCAGTCACTGCTATAAAGATCATTAAACCACTTGTTTTAAAATCCTGAATGCCTTCATTAAAGCATTTCTTTTCTTTGACCTATATTGAGATGCAAACTTGAAAATTTCCAAATGTTACAGCTTAAAGACAAGAAATGAGAGTGGCTGGGTTACTGAGGGTTCTATTAAGGTTAGGTGGGAAAGAAAAGGTGTGAAACAAGGAAAAAATTAGTAACAGCATAAAAGTGTGGTATGCAACAAATTGAATCCCTTTGAAGTAAAAATGGGGCTTTACCTTCTGCAGTCACTGTAAGTGTAGCTGTACAAGTTGTTTCTCCAGCACTATTTCTTGCCTTGCAAGAGTATTGGCCAGCATGCTCTAAGAAAGCATCTACTATTATCAGTATAGCTGTGCCTGTAGACTCATCAAAGTGGAAAACTAAGTCTTTTTTTGGCAACATGAGTTGTTGATTATGAAACCACTGGATTTTTGGTTTGGGCCTGCCAGAGACTCTAGCTTGAAATCTGACTGATTCCCCGCTGCATACCCTGCAGCTTGAAATAGGCTGGATAAAGGTGGGCCTTTGGCCAACAGATTCCTCCTTAAGTGAAACAGATGAAGAAACATGCCAAGGGGACTCTGATGTAACTTCTTCAACATTTTTAAATCCTGAAAAGAAGCATGCCAACTTTTAATTTCTTACCCTACACTACAATGAATTTTCTCTCTCATTCAAATTTTTTTTTCTAACTCACAACAGCATGAATTATTCTCATTCATCATTTATAAAATCTAATGCAAAAAGAAAACAAAATATTTATGGTTAAATAACATCAAGAACAATATAGAACAGCAAATTCTCCAAACAGTATTTCTGCTCTAAAATTTTGATCAATGTTTCACTAATTCATATGAATGTAAAGGATTTCTTCTCAGTTGCCCGCGTACCTGTTACTTACCTCTATTTGAGATGTTTTTCAAAACCTTCAAAGTAATTTATTTCATACAAAAACTACTAGATTGTCTTCACAAGGCAAATCAAAGAATGTGTAAGCAAAAAAATTCCATTAGAAAGAAGGTTTTTACCTTTGGTGCATGTCAGATTTTAAGACTGGAGTAAATGAAAAGGGGGCATGGGACATGAAAAAATCTTGAAATACTTTTTTCTGTTCATGGCATATATTTTGGAGACATAAATGTACACTGTGGACATTGTAAATGGCAGCAATTAATTGAGTTAAAAGACAACATGACAGACAACAACTCACATATCAGTATCAGTGTATATTAAGATAATTATTCGAACATGACCTGAACAAGACAAATTTTTTAATGGCACAGTGTACCTTCTAACTTCAAGGTGGCAGTGCTGGTCACTTGGCCTACAGAGTTGCTCGCCACAAAGGTATAGATCCCTTCATCCTCTGGATAAGCTTCAGCAATCTCCAGCTGGTAAGTGTCTTCAAATTGAGTCATTCTGAAAAAACGTGATGGCTTGATCTCCTTCTCTTTGCTGTACCAAGACACTTTCAGATCTGCTCAGGCAAAAGATAGAAAACAAAAAGGTCTAAGTTATGATATTATATTAGCAAGTAAATGTTATTTTTATATTTATATCTTTCAAAAGTATTAAACCCAAACATTTAAATTTAAATGTGCCTTGTATTATTCTGGTAAAATATGATGAGTGGAAAGTGACCCACTTGTTGCTTTAGGTTTTGATTTGTGCACTGGAAATATTTGTATGGGAAAACTGATTCTGGTGCTGATATATTATTGACTAAAAATCATTCTTCCTTGACTCTCTTAGTGTAAAAATTTAAAAATATTTTTGTATGGCTAAAGTCAGAGAAAATATCTTTTTAAAAATGTGATTTTGCTACAGTTGCGTGATTAAACAGGCTATAAAATATCTAGCTTGAGCTAGTCAGGTTAAGAAATTAAAACAGATCATTCTTCTGCTAAGTACAGCACCTTCCCTCTTTTTGTTGCAAACATTACTTGCCATATTTCTCAAGAAAGATTTATATATTCCTATATAAAATGTATTACTTGTACAGATTCTTGTAGACATGGGAGGGAATTAAAGCAGATTTTAGCTTTTTCTCTCCATCTGTCACTGTACTACATCATCAATCATATGTTGTTACTCAAGTAGTGTGTTATTACTATTGTCAGAAGAGTGTTTTCAATAGCCAGTTGCACAATGCCTACCATTAAACAACTGTACTTGCAATCATCTGTTACCTAACCTAATATAAAAGGTTTTTATAACACAAGTGAGAGGTATGAAAATGCATTTGGATAGTGTATTCAATAAAGGAGATTTTCAATAGGAAAAATTACTTCATTGCAAGGGTTGTCAAGCATTGAGCAGGCTGCCCAGTGAAATGTAGAGTCACAGTCCCTGGAGGTATTTAAAAGCAATGTAGATTTGGCAGTTAGGGACATGGTTTATTTCTGGACTCAGTAGTTCTGGGTTAATAGTTGGACTGGATGATCTTTGAGGTCTTTTTCTACCTAAATGATTCTACGATGGGTGATCTAGATGAAAGGATCCTTATATTCTGTGCTATAAATGCAGGTTCCACATTCACATAAGTACAGTTCTATTAAAAAATATTACACTAGCATGCATTGCACAAAGGGTGGGCCAGTATTTCCAACATATATTTTCTGAAGCAGAATCAGATTTGTTCTAAAGCTTTTTTTTTTATTTTAATGGAGTTTTATTTCAAGGGATGGTAATGAAAATTATATATATTTGCATATATATGTGTATAACCAATTTGTATTGATTTTATTGAGCTGTCAAATAGGATTATTTTTTAATTTGGAGTTTTGTTTGCCTTGAAATAATAGTTAATAATTTTAAATTCTTTGGGTTGTGAACTGGATATTACTCTGCAGTTTACTATGTGAATATTTCATTAGTAGTCATACTCAAGGCCATTTACTAAATGGAGAAAAGTAGCTTTATTTGAATGTGTCTTAAGGAGAAAGATATTTTAATTGCAGAGGGACATTCTATGTATCTAAATCAAAAAACTTATTCAAGTAAAATCTACACCTCAAAGGACAATTAGCAAACACTTTTTGTGCTAGGATAAAGAAAGTAACCAGAGTTTAGTGTTTGCAGAATGATACTTAGAAATATTAGGAGAAAGGTTGAGTCACAGTTTCAGTCACTTCGTGTAGTTAAGGACATGGCAGTGTGTGTCTTCAGAAATTCATGTTTATTTGATTCAGTACTGCTTTTCTCTCTGTGTCTTTCTCACTGACAGAGTTTTCTAACATCAGTTAGCATTTAAAATGCTGAGAAGTTTCCAAAGATAAACTATGAGAAATTATGATAAACAGATCTTTTTAGAAACACTTAATATGTTTATGACAGTTTAAAACTTCCATGCTTTGATGTGCTTAACTGAAACTTGTCAGTAACACTTGGCTGTGTGTGTATCAAATATCTGTACTTCTGGGGGAAAACTGATCTGAGCACATATATTACTGAATTTTTTTCTGAGTTCAAGACGAAAAATTTTGAGAGGTGGAGAGATGTATAGGATGTCATTAAACCCACCTGTTCCAGAAACTCTGCACTGAAAACAAGCAGAATGGCCCTCAGATGTAACAATATCACGTAGTGGTATTAGGACAGCAGGTGGATACACTGGCATTTCTAGCTCAGGAGAGACAACTTCAGGGACTGAAGAAAAAGAGAAAAAAGTTATTTTTAAAGATGAAGAATGAAAATTTCATTTCACAAACGTTGTTAAGAGCATAGGAAACTCACTTTCGACTGAAAGTGAAGCTGAAGTTGTAGCTACTCCATAGTCATTTTTTGCTTCACAGGTGTACACTGCTTCATCTTCAGGGAAAGTTTCAATCAGCAATAGAGTATATTCTTGTGCATCATGAAGAAATTTGCACTTGAAACCTGGAGAAAGCTGTTGATCATCTTTGTACCAGGAAATTTTGGGCTGGGGTTTGCCTGATACAATAGCACAAAAGCGGGCAGGTTTGCCAGACTCCACGGTAGTTGGCTCTAGCTCCCGAATAATCTGGGGTGGCTCTGGAGCTGGAAATTGGGGGAAAGTGAGGTGGCAAAGAGAGACAAGAGAAAGAAGGAAAGAGAGAGAAATCTCATTATTGATATTATTAGTGATTGAAAATTATTTGCAAAGAATTAAGCAAAACAAACCCTTATTATTCCTAATCTTATGTGTCCATGAAAATCTGTCCTCATCCTTGATACAGGGGGAATGATTTAGCAGCAAGTGCCTTAACATAATTAGCTGTGTTAGCGTAAGTGTTTCTGGCAAAATGTGTCCAATAATTGTTAGGTTGATCACTCTGGAAAGGCATATTTGTCCATTTGAACAAAGTAGTTTTATTTAGACTCAAGAATTTTCTGGCCTAACTAAATACCATAGGAAAGGAACTGCTATGGTATTTTCATCCACTAGCCAGTTACTTCAATAGGGTAAGAAACACCTATGTACATGAGGAATTCAGTAGTGTTCCAAATGATCTCTTTGAATTTTTTTTTTTTCTTTGAAGAGTTAGAATTCCAGAGAGGCCATATAAGAATCAGAAAACTGCTGAGTAATAAATACAGTCAAAACATTGGTTGTGGGGCCACATACCATTCACATAAAGAATAACAGAACTCCTATTCCGTCCCGCAACAAAAGTATATTCTCCAGCGTCAGAGTAAGTGGTTTCAAAGATGCTCATTCGATGGACTCTCCTTTCCACCACATACTTGTATCTTTCCTCATATTGGAAGTTGATCTCAATACCATCCTTGTACCACTGTGGCTCAATGTCATCTTCATTGACTTCAAATTCAATTTCAGCTCTTTGTCTCTCAATGACCTTTGAAAAAGAATAAAAAATAGAAGTAATATTGGTTTTTCCTCTGGTCTCACTTTCCAGTTTCTTAGGTGAAGGTTCTGACCTTATGATTACAGATTTTTGTGCTATGACTCTTTCTGGTTAGATATTGTTGCACTTCCCTTGGATTATTCTTTGAGTGACAAAGCTATGAAATATTTATTCATCTGTATAGACCTTACCTGAATATCTTTCTGGGCACTTCTGATGCGAATGTCACGACCTTCCACAATCAAATTGGCACTGGATGTGTTTCCACCTGCTACTACAGTGTACTGACCAGCATCAGACATCTTTGTGGAAGCAATGATGAGACGATGGACATATTTCTCTCTCTGAATTTTCATCCTGAGCACATCAGAAAAGAAAGTGAGCTAGATATTCCCTGGGGGAAAACACACACCAGAAGTTAATATGGTGTAGAAGCAATAGTTTACCTATCACCAATCTGGAGTTCTTGCCCATCCTTCATCCACTGGACCTGAATGTCAGGTTCTGAAACTTCACATTCAAAAATAGCCCTCTTCTTCTCCACCACTTTGATGTCTTTAATATGCTTCCTAAACTCAATGTGACGAGCTAGGGCAGAAAAAAAGTAGAGTGAGCGCTGTGATGTTATTTCAGCCTGAGAAATTGCTAAACGTACAAATCAAGAGAGCAAATACCTTCCACATATAAAGTGGCTGATGAAGCTGCTTTTCCAGCAACAAAAGTATATTCTGCTGCATCACCAAAATGCACATTCCTTATGGAGAGGGAGTGTGTAAGCTTCTTTGTTCGTATCTGGCATTTATCAGTCGATTTTATTTCTACTCCATTCTTTAACCATTTATATGAGATGCCTTCATAATTAACAGTAACTTCAAAGGTTATTGTATCTTTCTCTTCAGCATTGATGTCTTTTAGCATGGAGGTAATTAGGATGGCTAAAAGGAAAGGAATGGACATGGTTTGCTTTTTTCCATTATTTTAATTTATTTTAAATGCATGCTAACCAGATTAGAGATGCTTCAACTTCTTTAAGAAGATTTTGGAAGTATTAAAAAGTACATGTTGTGTTCAGAATGATTATTACAATTAAATGTTCCACAACTACTGAATGACACAGGAATCCAAATTCAGTCTCCTACAGTGACCAGACATTTAGGCATATTGGCCTAAAGACAATAACACAGGATCTGACTTTCAAGTTCACCACTTCTATATCTCTTTAAAGAATGCTGTTGAAGCTATTTAGTGTTGTTTAAAACCACTACAGTCTGCTGGTTTTGTCAGAATTTCATTAAGCCCATGTGTTAACACAAACTTCTTATTACTGGTAACTGTAAAGTATTCTGGTTAATTTAATTTTTACATACGTTTTACAGTCAGGGTTGCGCTGACTCTATCATTTCCACAGACAAAAGTGTATTCCGCAGAGTCTTCACTGCTTGTGTTCATTATATTGAGCTGATGGAGTTTCCCTTGGACAACTATTTTGAACTTTTCACTCATTTCAATCTCCACACCATTTTTCAGCCAGACAGCTGGCACATTGAAATGAGAAACTTCACATTCAAAAGAGGCAGTTTTGGTCTCAGGGATCTCAATATTTTTCATGGTCTTTGTGATGTGTATGCCTAAAAGGATAGGGAAAAAAGAGAGAATTTTCTAAAAGTTAGTATGTTTGGAAGACTGCAAAAAACCAAGGGTAACAGGCTATGACATGTCAGGTCAAGTTGCTCAGTGTTGGTGTAACAATTCATATAACTACTTTCTTAAAATACTTACTTTCCACAAACAGTTTTGCTTTGCACTCGATTTGCCCAACAAGAGCTGTGTATTCCCCAGCGTCATCGGGAGATATGTTGTGCAGCATAAGCTTGTGAACTTTTCTTTGAGAGATCATCTTGTATTTATCACTTTGTTTAAGCTCAATATTTTTGTGGAACCAGCGGACTGGTACAGTATCATGGGAAACACTCAGTTCAAATGATACAACAGCATTTTCCAAAGCAGTCACATCCTTTGGCTTTTTGATGATCTTGACAGCTTGAGGAAAAAAGTTAGCAATATTCAGCACCGTGTATGATATGAATTCAAAACACACATTACAGCAAATATTCAAAGCAGAATGGCTTACTTTCCACATGAAGTCTGGCATTTGCTCCTATTTTTCCAAGTTTAAAGCTGTAAACAGACTCATCAGTGACAAGACAGTGTTTGATTCTCAGTGTGTGAACAGTTCCTTTCACTGTAATTTCATATTTGTCACTTGATTCAAGTTCAACACCATTTTTAATCCATAGAGCTCCTTTCACATCAGGGTGGGTCAGTTCTACACTGAAAACTGCCTCCTGTGATTCTGTCACAGTCAAGTTCTTTAGCGTTTTCTTTATCTTAACAGCTAGAAAAAAAAAGGGAGAAAATAGAAAAAAAAAATTTACAAAATAGATCAAAATTAAAGCCTAAAATTGAATTTTAATAAAACGGAATAATGCTGGTTCATTTTATGTATATAGTAGTTTATACACTTTCCAGCAAAGTAGTGTGCTGGGAACACAGTAAGGAAGCTTTACTTGTAGTATCCATGACAAATATCTGGTTTCTGGAGTTTTTGGAGTTTTATATGTCTGTTTTGTTAGTTGGTTGGTTGGTTGGGAATTTGCTTGTTTAGTTTTTGTCATTGTTGTTATTGGATAGGCTCAGGGTTTTGTTTGCTTGGGGTTTTTTATTTGATTTATTTTACTTGTGTCTTAAGTACTGGTCCAAGATAGAGCGAGTGATGCTGGAATAAGTCTCAAAGACATCAGTTAATTATAGAAAGTACTGACCTTCAACCTTCAGTTTGGCAGATGTCTTTGAGCTTGCTATTTCATAGCTGTATTCCCCCATATCCTCCAGTTTGGTGGCAGGGATAACAAGCCTTCTTTTTACACCATCAGATTCAGCATGGTACTGATCTGTCGTAGCTAATGGTCTACCATTTTGTAGCCACTGGCCCTCTGATTCAGGATTTGCCACCTCACATTCAAAAACAGCTCTCTGGGACTCAGCCACAGTCAGGTCACTGAGAGGCTTTGAAATGGCACCGCCTGTTGGGAAGAAAAAGCATGTTCTTTTGTTGTGTTGCTGTTCAGCTTTCCCCCAAACAGAAATGAAAAGTAGATGCTGGAATTCTTTGCCCTAATTTGCAGCATGGCCATAGTCATTCTGAGCTCTGGGAAAAATCAGGAGTAGAATATGACCTGAACATTACAAATATATGTTTCCTATTTCCATCCTAGTTATTATCTTTTATTTTACCATCAGCACAGGTATACTGAGAACACACAGGACAAAACCTCTTTCTTACAGTATTTACATCAAAAGCATAATACAGCATTTCATACTGTGTTTCTGATCTAGCAAAATATATTAACCCAGCAGATTTGAGGATTCAAATTATAGTAATCACAAAAGATAAGGGGAAAGGCAAGGAGAACATAAAGAAATGGATAAATTAAAGACAAACTCCCACTGGAACAGCACTATTGCTCCAAGTCCATTGGGTACTTTCTAAATCAGTGAAATAAAAACCTTGGACTTTAACCCTACTAACCTGCTACTATAAGCTTCCCAGATGTTTTCTTCTCTCCAGCATAAAACACATATTCTCCTTCATCATCTTTCATCATCTTCACCACTGTCAATTTGTATATTTTGCCACGTGCTTCAATTTTATATTTAGGACCGGCCTGTATGGGTTGGCCTTTGAAATGCCAAATTACATCAATCCCTGAATGGGAGAGCTCAACCTCAAAGGACACATTCTGTGTTTCAGTGCAGGTGATGTCATGAAGACCTCTAATAATCTCAATTTCTATAAAAAGAATAAATTATAAATTTATTAGTTGTTTCCACTAGTTTTGTTTTCAAAGAAATCATTTCACAAAGAACTGTGCTTCTTAAGAAACACCAACCTTCAACTGTGACATTGCAGCTTGTTTCCACTTTGCCAACCATTAGCTTATAGCGTCCTGCATCTGATGCATGGGTTCTGGTGAGCACCAGCCTCTGTTTGGTACCTTTACATACAGCTTGCACACGTTCATCAGGCTTTATTTGATTATCATTTAGGTACCATTTTGAGGAGGACACATCAGGTGCTGAAACTTTACATTCAAGGATGGCTTTTGTTCCTTCAATTACATGAAGATCTTCTAGAGGCACCACTATTTCCACACCTGCCAAGTTGCAAAAATATTCATCATGAGACAAACTATGTGTTTAAAAAGTAATCCTAAAGGAGCCAAAAATCAAACACACCTTCAAAATCATCATAGTGACTTACTGTAAACTGTGATCTGTCCAGTGGTTGACAGCTCAAGATCAGGAACACTAAAAGAGTAAGTTCCACTATCTTCCTTTGTGGCATCTTCTATGAGCAACATATGTGATTGTTTATCCAGCACAATATGAATACGATCACTGGACTGAATTTCTTGGCCATCTTTCATCCAGACACCTTCTGCATTTTCTAGGGAGACTTTGACTTCAAGTTGCACAATATCTCCCTCACAGACTCTTTGATCAGTTAGTCCTTGAAGAATTGCCATGGGACGAGCTGTGGAATTAAATGAAGTTAATTAATTCTTATAAGAAGCAGAATATTAATCATTAAAGCTTTCTGGGATACAATGATACAGCTATAGTACATGCTATAAAATAGAAAAATGATAATATATAGACAATGTAAGAAATGCTTACGCTTCATCTTCAGTTTGCATTGAGTCCTTTTTCCATCAACAACATAACTATATTCTCCTTGATCGTCTTTATTAATATCTTTAATAGTGAGGGTCTGGCGACCACGGCGGGATGCAATCACATGTTTAAGACTAGAAGTGAGTTCAACATCACCATGATACCATTTCCCCTCCGCATCTTCTGGGAAAATCTCACATTCAAGTTCAGCTGAGAAGGATTCTGGCGCTTCAACATCCTCAAGTTCTTTAATAAACTCAATTGCAGCACCTAAAGGCAAATAATTACATTTGTAAATAAGCTTGATTAGATTCTCCTGAAGAAAAAAAAAGTTATTAAATGAGCCTAAGGGAATATATATAGATATATAGTGCAACCATTTTACATAAATACATCTCTAGACTTTTATACTAGATTCCAAAAGTATGAAAGCAGCTCCACATCTCTAAGGGTGTTAGATGTCTGTTTAAATAGTTTTATTTCTTTCTGAAGCTGATTTCACTTTAACAGTATGGCATGATACTGAGTTGTATGCTTCTTACCTTCAACAGTAAGCTTTGCAGTGGTTTTCACAGATTCATCTTCAACCAGTGCACAGCTGTAGTCATCAGCATCAGACATGTCAATTGTTAATACGGAAAGAAAGTGAGCCTTTCTGTCTGAGTGCATCCTGTACTTGTCTCCAGAATGAATCTCAATTCCATCCTTAAACCATTTCACTTTGACAAAGGGCTCTGATGTTTCACATTCGAATGTTGCCATGGAGTCTCTTGCTTTAGCAACAACATCTTGTAACTCCTGCGTGAAGCTGATTAACTGCTTGGCTGGAAAACATATAACAATCAACAATGCACTGACCAAACAGACTTAACACACTATGATGAGCAGTAGGATGAGTAAAAGAATTGAAATTACCTTGTACTAACAGGAAAGCATGGCTAGAAGTTTCACCAGCTATATTGACTGCTTTCACCATGATGCTGGCAGAATCATCAGAAGTCACATCTCTGATAACTAATTCGCAAACATTATCTTCAGGCCAGTACCAGTACACACGATCAGTCCTTTCAATTTGAACACCATTTTTGAACCACTGGCATTCAGGATCAGGTTTTCCCACCACTCTCACACGGAAGTGTACGTCTGTTCCTTGAGCTACAGTCTGGCTTTGAATACGTTCAAGTATCTTGGGAGCCTCCATGCTTGGACTAAGCTCCACCTTCTCTGGTTTGAATGTTGGAATGGTGATTTTGCCTTCAGGAGGAAGTGCTTTCTTCTCTTCCTCTGGGATCTCTTTGGTCCAGTGGAGAAGTTCTTCTTTTGTCTTTTTTAGCATTTCTTCATATGATTCATCTTTTTTGCGAGATTTAAGTTCCACAGCTGTAATGGCTTCATAGTAGCCCTCTTCTGTCCTGCGCTTGAATTTACTACGCAGCTCTTCAGATTCCTCTGAAAGCTTTTCGTGAGTGATTCTTTCAGCCCTTTTCAGCTTCACCACTTCTTTGGTTGTTGCTTCTGCAGGTTTGTCTACCTTCTGTACCTCAAACAGAAGTTTCCCAGGTTCTGTAACTACAGGCTCATGTTTGGGTTCAGGAGCACGACGAAGAACAGATCTGAAGTCTTCCCTCTGCTGGATCTCAAGTTTCACCTTATGTTCAATAAAGCCTTCTGGATTCTCTGCAGTGACTCTCACCTCTCCTGTGTCATATGATTTGCAGTCTACAATATCCAGGTAGTAGATTCCATCATAACGGAGTCTAAACCTTTTGCTTTTACGGATGAGCTGTCCATTGAGGTACCAGTTGACCTTGGGCATAGGATAGCCAGTCACACGGCAGCGGAATCGTGCTGTTTCACCTTCAAGGACTCTTGCAGGTTCAGGAACCAAAACGATTTCTGGTTTTTGTTTTTCCTTTTGGTCCAGTGCAACAGCAGGTAGAGCACCCTCGTGGGCCATTCTTTCTAACTCTTCAATTCTCTGGAGTCCCCTTTTGCCTTCTGGCAGCTGGGATTCTTCCACAAGACTTTTCTCATCCTTCACGATCAGAGTAGCAGATGTGTGGTCTGTACCATATTTGTTAGTTGCTCTGCAAGTGATCACTCCACTGTCTCTGGAATAGGCTACCCCATAGTCCAGGCTACAGTACCCAAACTCATTGATCATGCGGAGTCTGTTAGCTGCTGCCAAGGGTTTGCCATCATGCAACCACTCCACCACCATGGTTGGGTCGCCAATTGGTGTAAGCCTGCATTCAAAGTGTGCTGGTCCAAATTGTTTGAGCCTTAAAGATGTGAGCTTCTTCTTAAAAAATGGTTTCTGTTGCTTTTCTTTGTCATAGAGATCTCCTTCCTCCCATTGCTCTTGACCATAACGCAGATGGAGAGGTTCTAACTCTGGTGCTGCAATCTCCTTGGCTTTGTAAGTTCCTTTTGGAATTATTAATTTTCTTTCTGGTTCAGGTTCTGTGTGTTCAACTTCAACATTTACTTTGCAGCGGGTGGTGTCCCGCCCAGCTTTATTGATAGCGGTAGCAGTATACCATGCAGCATCTTGCCTGGCAGTAGATTCAATTTTAAGGGCAGCTGCCCCTTTGGTTCCCTCAATCCTGAAACATGAAAAAAAAAATTATCTATTTTTCCCTTCTTTGTCATTCATTTTTGCCTTTCTTCCAAATTAGTTCAAAGCCTCCAAAGGTAAATATCTGGAGGTAATAAACATTTTGTTTATGTTTATTCATGTTTGGGAGTACAGTGCCTTAGAATCAAACAGAGAAGAATAATAAAAAACAGTCTTATATTCTGTGGTAGTTTTGCCTGCAGAGGTCTTCAAAATCAGAGACAGGGAAAAGTTCAGTAAATCTCTGTGATGGCTTTTAGAAACTAACATATGCTGGAAAAATATTGAATGAATCCTACAAGCTATTTTATATCTGTAATCCTTGCTGCAATGCAAAAGCCCCTAGTGAATTCCTTTTGTGAAACTGCAGGAAGCATTTTGCAGGATGGTGGTTATTTACTACTTAATTTATATAAAGTATTTTAAATAAAATTAAACAAAATGTAAATAAAATTTAAATTTCAATAGATTTAAATATAATAAAAATCCTTACTTTATTTTGGGATATTTATGAGGCACAATGATGTCACTGTTCTTGAGCCATACAATGTCAGGATTAGGGTTACCAGTAGCTTTCACTGCCATCTCCAGTCTAGAGCCCTCCTTCACGCTGACATTTCTCAACCTTTCCACAAAGTGTGGTCTGACAAGGTCTTCCTTAGCTGGAAGAGCAAATGTTAGTTATCACAAGAAGAAATGAAAAAGCCATGATTTTAAATAAGAAACACTCATAAATAACATGATATACAGAATATAATAGAAAATACAGAAAATACCTTCTACAGTCAGTGTCATTGAGACTGAAGCTTTGCCTGCCCTGTTTTGAGCAATGACAGCCCATTCTCCAGAGTCTTCAGGCATTGCAGGAACAATGATCAATGACTGGGTACCATCTTCTTTAATCACTATTTTATGGGTGTAGTCATTAATCACTTGTTGGCCTGCAGATAGAGATGAAAAGAAAAGAGTTGCAATCAAGGACAGTCTCAACGAGACATAAAAAATTTTTCAAAATATTATTTCTTCATGAAAATGAGGCTGATGTACCATTATGGAACCAGTAGGTCTCTGGCATAGGTCTGCCAACAACTTTTAAGTCAAATCTTGCTGTCTGCCCCTGTGAACATTTAAATGATGTTGGTTTCAGCACAAAAACTGGCTTATATAGTCTCTCTAGTTGCCCTTCATCAGTTTCTTCTAATCTCCGGGCAGGAGAACGAGAAGGAGAGCTGCGGGCAGGAGACCGGCTTGGAGACCGTGGAGAGATAGACCTGGAAGAAAGAGATAAGGCAGATGTGTATGGCAATGTCATAAACAGTGGACTGACATGATAAACAGATTTCAACCTTTGCCTTTTTCTGATTTGAGTTAGCACATAAATCTATATGAGTCATAAAAACAGCATTTAGAACTTTTCTAGGGGTGTGCAAACTCCAATAGCTTAAGCTTATTTAACTGCTATGTAATGAGCTTTTGAACTATCACAGCAGATTGAAGTCTCATAAAATTATATTATTGTATGCCTACCTATATCTTCTCATAACTTCAGGTCCTGGCATATAACCTGGAGTTGCTGTAGGTGCAACTGGCTCAACATAGAGTTTTGCTGAGCAAATGGCATTTCCTTTCATATTACTGGCAAAGACAGTATAAATTCCTTCATCTTCAGGTAAAACAACAGGTAAACGAAGAGTGGCGCTGCCATCTTGCAGAAGTTCCATGTGGTAGCGCTCTCCATGTCTTATACGTTTGCCATCCTTGTACCATGCAACCTAAATGGAGAGAAACAGTAGACTGCTATGTGAGTTTTCCTAAAGGTAAGGATCCACTAATGGCTAGTAAATATGAGATATTACAACTTGCAATTTTTCAGCTGGAAAACATCACAGCCCACCATATATGTGTTAAACATTAACATTTTTACTTGAAATAGGTGAGACTAGTGTAAGATGTTTGCATAGCAACCTGAAAGACAAGTTTTGGAGCTAGAAACAGATATAAAGACCATTTTGATGAAGAGCAAAGTAACCTTGACTGGACTGCTACTATGTTCCCCACTGGTCTGGGCTACCTCAGAGATACTGAAAATCAAGACCAACTTAGTTGGTAAATCCAGCCTACCTCTGAACTGGCTAACCAACCTAACTGTATTCTAGTAAGGGACAAAAGGAAAATTCAGTTGGATATCAAACCAGAAGACTGAATTTCTTTTGAAAGTCTCTGTTTCCTGTGCAGAATGTGGAATGTTTGACAATGAGATGTTAAGGGATTTAAGTAGAGCATCAAATGATTTACAAAAAAAAAAAAGGTATACAGATTTGGGGTACCTTTGGCAATGGATATCCAGATGTCTTGCAATGGAAGGTAACTCCTGTCCCTTCAAAGGTTCTGTAGTTCTTTAATCTTAAATCGAATCCTGCTTCTACAGCTTCAGATTCAGAAATATCAACCATCATCTCCTCTCCATCTTCTTCGAGAAGTTCATGTAAAGTAGTCTTAATAATTCTGAGTTCAATTTCTTTGATAAGTCTTTCTTCAAAAGAAGAAATATGGAATTCCTATATAGAAAAACAAGACCATTCGTTTAGTTTTCTGTGTCAAATAATGACCTTGCAAATAAATGATTTGTATGGTAAAATGTTGGTACCCAAAATTAGTATGGAGGGATAGACATACCTCATCTTCTACAAAACTTCTGACCATCACTGTATCTTTTGCCATTTTCTTCCTAATTAGAGCTTGTTCTTTCTCATACTCTTTTTCAAAGTCACCATAGGAAATGGGTGGGGCTACCTCAGCCACTTTAGGTTCCTGTACGTATGCAGTCATTTGAGTTTGGTACATCATTTCTTGTTGCGATTTTATGTAGGCTTCGTAATCAGCTAAGAATTGAGAACAGATTTATTTTGATAAATTTTTAGTTTTCACTGGACTGAATGGAGAAAACAAGTACAAACTTCAAGGGCCTGATGCCAGATATTTTGTTTTGCAGAAACAGAACCACTAGATCTCCCTTTATGTTTCTTGAACTGAATAAACTAAGCTGCAAAGAATTTGCAGCACAATTTAAAATATTTTTTGCCATGTGGAAGTTAATTTTAAGAAATGTTGTTCCCATTTCCTAATCTAAAATGTACCTTCTTCTAGTAAGGAGACCGTTGCAGAAGCTTCTCCAAGATTATTACGAACAACGATAGTGTATTCTCCGGCATCGTCGGCAAAAGTCATGGAAATTTCAAGTTTGCATTCCCCGGTTTCTTTTTTGTAACTCACTTTGTATCTATAGAAAACATAAAAGTAAAAAGTCTCTATAATTATGGACAGAATTTTTAGTTAATTTGCTTTTAGTTACAGTTAGACATACTCCTAACTTGTACAAGGCACAAAAAGAGAAACTTTACCAGGCAGTTGTCACTGAATAAATGAGCATACAGAGTAGCATATGAAAAATAACCATGCTGAAAGTAGAATACTGGTCTTTTTGTTGTCACTAAATAAATAGGTTCCAAACATCAGTATTGAAATATCAGAGGTCTAGTTATCAAACACAATATAATGGTATATTTTGTGTGCACACAGAATGTGTGTCCTTGTATGCATCACCATATCATTTCAAGAATGCTACAAATGTAATATTTTTTTCTCAGCTAGAAAGTATGTTGCTTTCTACAGACAAGACTTACCTAGCGAGAATGCAAACATTGAACAGACAGAATAAAACAAATACAAAGCTTCTTGATTTGTTTATAAGTATAACATATCCGTATATCTTATTTTATAGTCTTTTGAATATTTATATTTTAAAACTTATGACCTTTTAAAGTCACACATAAGGACATGAGCCTATAACTTTTACATTAAAAAATAATTTATTTCACAGAAATCAGGACGTTATTTGGCTCAGCATAACTGAGGGAATCAAATTATGACATTGCCAATTAAATATGCATAAAAATTATGTTAAGATGGATTTTGGGTATTGTATTCATAGTACCTGTAGCCAGTCGTGAGAGGAACTCCGCCTTTTTTCCAGTAGACATGTGGCTTTGGGTTGCCCCCTACTTGGCATTCAAAAATAATGCTCCCACCTTCAACTAATTTATGTACCATGGGTTTTCTTATGAAGAAAGGAGGTATGGGTTCTCCCGATACTTCCTCTGCTGCAGCAGAGACATCTTCCATTACAATGTCCTTTGTCTCCACATAGCTGAAACAAGATTTCAGTGCAGGTGAGTGAGCTGATGTCCGAAGCTCTCATAAAAAAGAGTGCAAGAACGTAATGACTGCGATAGGAGCAGTCTGTTTAGAAAGTAACTTTACCGTTTCTCTTCTGTAACAGTCTTCTCAGAAATGGTTTCTCGAGTCTCAGTTTCTTCAGTAACTAAAAGGCAAATTTGATAAAGTGGATTTTAAAATATCTTAATAGGCCTAAAGCAATAGTTCAGTTAACATAAAAAGAATATGTAGTTATCAGCCTTTTCCTCATATTCTTACATCCCTTTTACCTAATAACCTCAGAACACAACTCAAGTTTTAAATGTCCAAGATACATTACAAGCAATATACAGTTAACAATTATTTTGTTAAATTATTAACTTCCTACAGTGACAAGAGGGACTGTCTTTGAGTTTCACCAGGGAAGGTTTAGTTTGAATATAAAGAAGCCTTTCACCAAAAAGGCTGTCAAGGGTTATAAAGCAAGGAACCAGTTGCCCATGAGTCTGGGGCCAACTTTTAGATACCTTCTCTACCCTGGAGGTATTTAAAAGACATGTAGATGTGGCACCTAGGGATATGGTTTAGTGATGGACTTGGCAGTTTTGGGCTAATGATTGAAATCAATGCTCTCAAAGGTCTTTTCCAACTTTAATAATCCTATGATTCTATAAATATACTTACCTTTCACATGTAAGTGGCAGGAAGTGCTGACACTCCCAGCCTTATTGGTAGCAGTGCAGGTAAATCTTCCGCTGTCCTCTGCAAAGGCTTCACGAATCACAAGGCGAGCAAGTCCTGCTTTGAAAGTGATCTGGAAGTCCATTGAGCTCTCAATTTTGTAGTCTTCCCTGTACCATGTCACTGTAGGTTGAGGATGACCAGCTATTTGGCACTCCAGCGTGACAGACTCACCTTCAGTCACAGTCTTATTTTTGAGGCCCTGTGTGACAAAAATTAAGTATCACAGTCAGTTTACTTTTTCAATACTAAACAGATATTCAAATATCTAAAACCTGTTTGAATGGAAAATTTAACATCTAGTTCAAAACACTGTTCTGTGAAGCAATGAATGCAGGGGAGAAAAAGTCATTTTCCAAAGGGAAGTATTTGAAACTGGCTTTTAGGGTCTCTGAACATTGCTGTTATTAACAACATGAAAAGATAGGTTCATATTTATGCAGGTAGATCAACCTATGTGACATAAATGTGAAGAATCACTACCATAAAAAACATCAAGAAGACTTTGTATCAGAAATAAATTATATGCCTGAGTAAATCTAATTCAAAGTTAAAATGATTATATAAAGCCAATTTTTAATGGTTAAGTATTAAGCGATAAAAACTAGAAAATAGAATGGGTGAAAATCTACTGTAACTCCCCTACACTACATACAAATTACTTACTGAGACTAAGGTGGGTGGTGTAGCAGGGATTTCTGCAGGCACAGGAACTCTGGCAGCTTCTGTCACCTAGGTGGTTTAGAGGACAATAATGAACAAATTATTTACATAAGAAAATAAATCAGGTAATATGAACTCTTTGCATGTTGTAAGTAAATATTAGGTTCTAATAAGGATTTGGGTAAAACAAATAAAAATTAAAAGGCGGCAGATTGCTTTAGAAGTGGAAAATTGAGATAAGAAGACAGCAAAAAAGTGAGGCTATTCCATATTTTTAAGATGAAAGTCAGTCAAAGTGACAGAAATTTGCTTAAAAACATACCTTTGCTTCAGCTTCTTTATGCAGCATCAAGTGCTCTGTCCGCACTGCTTCACTTTTAATGCTTGTCTCCTTTTTAGTCTCAACATCATAGCGACCCTTATGTGTCTCCACAGCCTCTCCAAAGGGAAACTGTGGAGGGGCAACTGGCTCTGCTTTAGTCCTGACTTCATGAGGCTTTAGCTGAGGTGGCTTCACAGGCTTGGTGATCTTTTGCGCAGCAGAAGTAGCTGATAGCTCTTTCTCCAGAGTAGCCATGGCAGTTCCAGCTATTGAAACCTAGGGAACAGAAGAAAAGGAGTTAAAGCTTTGTGGTTGTCTTATTTTCAAAGGAGAGAGTGCATTTCTTGAGCAGATTGCAAATGCAGCAGCTGCTTCCTTAGTTACTTGGTTTTGACACTGCAAAAGCTATATGTAAAAAAGAGAAGTAGTTTTAGATTGCAGTAGCAGAATGCCAGACATATATCCCTGTATTATTTTTGATCTGTCTAAGATTTAAATATTTTCTTTTTCAAATAGAATTTCATCTTTAAATGGTCAAGAAGCTCTTAAGTGCCCCACAAGAAATGTTCTCTCCGTTTTTTCACTTGAAGCATTAGATTTCCATCTAGTCTGTCTAATACTGCAATAAAGAATACTACTAATTATATAACTTCTAATGATTAAAATAACTTATAAGATTTCAAAATATTTTATAGGTGGAAAAACTTTTTAAAAATACATAAAAATATTTATAACAGTGTTTAATCATATTTGGGGGAAAATAATCTTTAAATTCCAGATGCAGAGAAAAAGTATGCTTGAATGAGAAAATTAGTAACTGGAAAATTTTAATGCTATGTAAAGGAGTCCAACAGCAAAATGGAATAATAAATTTAAAAATTGATGGTATCATATTTTAAAGTCAGTGTGGATTTTTTCTATTTAAAAATTAGCTTAGCATGTATTAATTAGCAAGGAAGAAAAAAGCAGTGTGTGAGTGAACCGATTCACATAATAAGATTAAAGAGGGATAGTTCTGCTGTTTAAAAAATATAACTTGCATGACAAATAGCTACAATTTCACTGTATGTCATTAAGAACTGAAGCTCAAACTCTCAAACAGTTTATAAGATTACTTAAATAAGAAGTAATAACAACAAATTGTATTTTAGCAATTCCTTTGTCTGTTTACAGCAGTGTTCTTTATTAGTCAAACAAGCCAACAAAAATAATTGCAAGGGGCACACAACTCTTCCTCTTGGGGAAGCACCACACTGGAGTGTGGGGGGAAATCCAAATGGAATGAATGTCTTACTGGCTATTGAAAATGAGCATGCTGCTCCTCTTGGATGCAGCTTCAGCTTACCTCATATGTATGATCTGGTTTAGGAACAGCGACTCTGGAGACCGTGAAGTGAGGACTCGCTGTGCGAGGCCGCGGTGGTTCAACGTGAATTGTTTTCTCAAGTTCTGTTGTTCTTTTTATCTACACAAAGTAAGGAAAAAAGTTGTTGAAAGTGAAGCTGTTCTTTAAACTGAAACAAGTTTTGCTGGGACATAGTTCCTGGAAAAGAATGTAATGTAAAAAAAGAGTCTAACCTCTTTTGATATATGAACTTCCTGCTTTTCAGGAGTTGAGATATGTTTCTCAGGAGGAACATAGACTGTTTTGACTTCTTTGGTGACAACATGACGTTCTGCTGGGGCCTCAGAACCACGGTCTGTTACAGTGTGCTCTTTATAACCATATTCCAAAGTTTTCTCCTTTACATAAGCTTCATCTGCTAGTTCTGGTTGCCAGGGTGATCGAACACGAGCCTGATCAACTGCTGCAACAACTGTAGCTACAGCTTCAGCCTTTATTCCAGCTTGAGTCTGCAAATAACATCAGCAGAATTTACACACATATTCATAACTATATTGAAAACTTGCATATGTGACACACCGTTATAGTGTTGAGTATGTTCCACAGAGAGGTTGTATGGTTTTGCAAAAGTCATGATGAAGAGATCAAAAGTATGCACCTGTAAATACACTTAAGAATAAGTAAATTCAATGCAAATATATTCTCTAAGTGCTATCTCTGCAAATTCAGAATATATCTGTGCGTCTGTATTTTATGCATATCAATATTTGTCTGCAAGACTAATTCTAATACTTTACAGCCACATTTGTGTCCAAGAGTATGCAGGTAGGTAAATGTGCACATAGTTTTAAAGTATGCTCATCAGCTCCCTATAACTCTTGTGGATGCAAAAAATGCATCTAGCATCTATTGCGAATGTATTTACTAAGAGACAGACCCATAAAAATTTTTACATCAGGTATATCTGTTAATTCAGTACTGATCTATTTTAAAGGATTTTACAAAAGAAGGGAGACTGAGAGGTCTGATAATTTGAAAATAATACTTTTGAATCAGGACTTCTATTTGTTTCTAATAACTCATAAATACTGTGAACTTTGCAACTTTGTTATTAGGGTCCAAACTTCTGCCCAGTCAGCCAGCAGTAGATAATAGTGACTACTACTACTGGTTGTTATTACTGTCACAACTGATCTGGACAGAGCAACAGACCATATGATATGTATGCCTTGAAAAAGGGAAAAAAACCCCTAAAAGATAATTTCATACTGATTTAAAAACCATTACCAGCCTAAACTAAAATTACTTAGGTGAGGCCAAAATGTGATCCTTTACAGAGATTTTTTTTTCTTATTAAAGCAGTGTTTAGGTAACAGGGACCTCTTATTCAGTTGCTTATTACTGTTGCTTTCCAAATAATTTTTTATACTGGCTTGAATTTGGCCCTAAATTTATATCATATAACAAGGGACTGAACTCACCTAGCAGTCTGACTCTCAGTGAGTTTTATATGCTTCACTCATTTACTTGTATTTTATAGAAGTATTTTGTGAATGTACTACACCGTAGGTAGATAGATTTTAAATAACAGCTGTTGTCAACTATGCTTTTCTTCCATATGTAAGAATTCCTGACTGCATTGTGGATCTGTCCTACTGTGGGAATCCTACTGGAACAAAGCAGTGCCAACAAGTGTCTGATGGTCATAAGTAACAAACTGGACAGACCTGAATGGATGTTAAAGTTTCTTTTGTACAAAGGACAATTCATACCTCAATAAAGAGAACTTGTTTCATCTGACAACCATGAAATTACATGGAATCATCAAGTAGAAAAAAAGATTGCAGAATCAGAAATTTGAATAAGTAAATGTTGCTTAAAAGCCACTGATAGAGAGGAGACTGTCACAGAGAAATCAGACTACAGCCTAAAGTGTGACATTTCCTAGCAGGGTGGGATATAAACCCTGTCAGTGCTAGAAAGTTAATCCTACTGACTCTTTTACTTGAAAATCATCCCACTGAATGGGTATGTTTTCAGGAGTTAATTTGAGAGCATTCTGTTGTACAAAAGTAGGTCTTAAAATGTAAGGTTTGCAGATAAACCAAATTGTAACAGTGCACTGGCTGTAATTTCTTCTCCAGTTCTGGACACTGTGACTGGTGCTTTAGTTTTAGCAGTGGCAACTACTTTTGGAACTACAGTAGTTTTCTCAGCTTCCTTTTTAATCTAGTTTTTATTGAAGAAATAGAAGTTTCAGTTACATTCAGTCTTGAAAGATATTTGAACAATGAGAAAACATTTTGAAATGGGAAGAGGGAAGGAGAATTGAAGGGTTAGATCCTTGTGCACTGCACACATCTCTGTATTATAGTGATAAGTATTGTTATACCCTCCCACCTATTTAAATAAAAGTAATGATTAAGAAAAAAGTTAAAATGCATTTCAGGAGTCAGTCAGTCCACTCCAAACATCAGCAGAAGATAATTATGAGCGTCCTATTAATGAAAATAAGAGAGAAAGATCAAGATGAAATTATTTAGTCTAATTAGCAGTAGGTCTAAAAGTTTGTAAGTGGAATAATCAGAAAAAATGAGCTGGAAATGTATAGTTAGTATTTTTTGAGGAAAACAGGAGGTTTGCAAAGAAGAAAGGATAAAACCAGCTATGGCTAAAACAGTGCTATTCACCTTTTCACGTGTTATGCTCACTTGTTCTTGTTTGGTGGCAACTCTTTCTTTACTTTTCGATATTATGACCGGTGCTTTAGGTTTATCAGTAGTAATTACTACCTTTGGTACTGAAGGTTTCATTTCTTCCCTTCTTATCTATTTTTTATGGTAAAGAAAAATAATAGTAATTGATTATGCCTGTTGTCACGATTACACAACTTTTTTGGAGAGCAGGATAATGTTTCTAAATGCATATCAAGAAGAAAGAAACATGACTTCAGAATTGGAGTAATACCTTTGTACTCAAGTTATAACGCATCTTATATGCTGAGAGAAGTTCATGCAAAGTCATTAAATATTCCATTGATTTTTGTTTGAATGAGAGAAGAAACTTTGTACTTCCTAGTTTTTATCATTATGCTTTGTAGAAACTGTTTGCATAGAAATTAGTATTATTGACTTAATAGCTAACCCCATGACTTGAGTGGTTCCACAGTATGGTCTAACAGATGTATTCCATCTTCACACAAATATTAACTTCACTAAATCAAGCTCCACACTACCTATCATACTATGAAAAATAACCTTTAAAATTTATATTCAGAAACCTATGTTCAGAGATAAATGTGTCATTAAGCATCAGATGAAATTCTGTGGCAATAAAAGCCCTAATGCTCGAAGGATCTGTAAGAAGGGCAGCTCACTCCTCGGCAGGCAGAGCTGTTTGAGGTCAGTAGCACTGGACCTGCAGAGATTGTGGTTGGAATACCTAGTTTCACAAAGTTTTTGTGTAGTAATCTTCTCTTTGTAAAAGATGACAGGAAAGTTACTTAACAGATTTTATTAACCAGAGTAGCTCAGTGAACTAAAGATTGTAACATTTATTTACCTGTTCATGAGCAATGTGCACTTGTTCATGTCTGGTAGATATTTCTTCTGTAGCTCTTGTTATTCTTTCTTGTTCTTTGGCTTTGTCTGTGGCAATTATTACTGTCGGTACTGGAGTTTTCTCTGGTTCTTTTCTCACCTGGACATTTACAAATAAGGAACTTTTAATTTTTATTTTAAAATATAAGGTATGTGAATTTCAATACATTTGGAAAAGAGCATAGAAATTAAAGAAAGCAAAGATGTCACATTCTGTATTTTGAAATCATCTAGTCTGGAAACAACAATATAAACATAAACGGACTTGGTACAAAACATTTAACATAAAAATAATAAAACATTGCACAAATGCTTGGTTTGCTACTGAAAGCAGTACTAAAAAATAGGCTCAGAGAAAAACTGTCCTGCATTAAAATCACTTTGAGAAAGTGTAGGATACTAAAAATAAGTTTAATGAAACTTTCGTTTGACAAGAATTTGACTTAGCATTGAAATGCTAAGTTCAGATTAATGCCCAGGTGGATTTCTGTTTCTCAGTGCTTTAAAGAGAGGTTACACTTTCTTCCTCATGCATTTCTACTATAATGCAAATATAACATTGGCTATAAAAGCTCATCTTCCATTAAATCATATTTTTCTGATAAAATACATGTTCAATTCAAATCAATCATTTGTATTTTCAAAATTGATTCCAATGCAGAATGAGTTTTTCCTCCATTTTTTCTGACCCCCTGTGCTGCCAACAGACAAAGCAGGTACAAATGGCAAGCTTAGAGACAGTATCAGAACAGCCCCCCACAGACACACCCAGCCCCCAACAAAATTTAAGAGCTGGTTTCTACATGTCAATTCTTTAAATTATCAAGAATGCTTGAGAAAAGAGAGGTTGTCTCAGTTATTGCAACTTTATCCATCACATTCTTAGGTATAAATAATGGAAGTGAAATAGAAAATGCAAGAGAGTAATCACAGAGAAGAGACAGGAAAAAGATAGCACTGTAACCTGGAAGAGTGAACATATATAAAAGGGACAAAGAATAACAGTATCTCATTTTTCTTTTCCATAGGCTTGTCTTTTGTATGAGATATCAGATTTTTGAACAAGGTAGAGCATAAAAAAATCTCAGGTACAATCTGTATTCACCTTTTCAGGAGAGATGTGTCTTTGTTCTTGTGAAGTTACAATTCCTTCTCTAGTTCTCGATATCACTGTTTGTTTTGTGGTTTTATCACTGGTAACTACTACCATTGCCTCCTTTTTCATCTGATTTTTGTAGCAACAAACAAAAAAAAAACCCAAGCCTTAGAACTCATTTTAAAAGTTTGATCATCAAAATAAGAAGAGAAAGAAAAATAAGAGAGGAATTCAAATAAAGGAAAAATACTAAGGGGGAATGATGTTATTTCTAGTGGGGAAATTATAAATGAGATATTAGAGAAAAAAAAGTCATCATTCTAAGAGTAATGTTAGAGAATAAAGGAGAAGAGAGAATAGAGGATCACTTTCAGAGAAAGCAACTTAAAAAGAGTAATTAGTTCAATCCTGTTATGATGGAATGGAATGGTGTAAATGAACCTGAGCATTCCTTTACAGTCTAGGTGTTCTAGATGAGTATGCATGCTTTTGCAGTGCACTGGGTAACATCTTGTTAATTCCTCACAGTGAATCATGCCTTGTTTGCGTGTTGGATGAAGGGATAAAGGGAAACCATAGAATGTCTGTGCTCTATTTCTACCTGCTCATGAACAGGCTGAACGTGGACTGCAGTCATTGCGGTCCTTTTAGCAGTTTGCTCTGCAACACCTGGAGCTGGTTCTCTCACCATGGCTTGATCCACAGCAGCAACAACTGTAGCAATAGCTGCTGTTTTTTCACTGTCCTTTCTCACCTATATTAGTCACATCAAAAGACATTTTTTCATATTTTGCATACATTCATAAGAACAAAACCAGTACAGAGACAGAAGATTGCAAAGAAGCATTTCCACATCTGCAGCAGAACTCTCTCAACAGCAGATGCACACAAGGTTTTACACACAGCCTCTCAGATTCCATTTAGCAGATCTATCCAGCAGTGGTGAGACCCTGCACAAACCAAACCCAGTATTTTTTCCAGAAAGAGACTTTACCTCTCTAGCACCAGCGGCCACCTCGCCAGCAGCAGTGCCAGTAACAGTGACTTGTTCTTGGACCCCATATCTCCCTTCCCATCTTTCCTCAGTGACTTGGGTAGTGCTTGTAGATACTCTTGTTTCCTTCATCTGGGCTTCCATGGTTCCAGCATATCCTTCCTGCTTCCAAGGAGGAAGGACATCAGCCCCAGCTGTTGTCACTACATGTGGTTTACGGATTGGAGATGGAGATTTCACTGGTCTAATAGGTGAGGTGGAGATTCTCCCAGCAGGAGAAACTGACCTATTAAAAAAAAAATACAGTATCAATATCACTAATCTACTGCCACAGTGAGAACTGTATAAACAACTGCAGCCTGAACTTGAACTCACTCCCCATATAGGGTATCTCCACTAATGTGTAGTTTCATTTTAAGAAAGGTTTTTGAGAGGTTCTACTTGTAAATTACACTAACTTGTTTTTATAACATTATGCTTAACTGTTGTAATTCTCATAACTTGAACATGTCTTTGTAGTAGCTTAGTTTCCAAAAAGAAATAAGAACAAGTGGCAAAATAAATTCCAGCCAACCAAATATATCTGAGATATAAAAATTATTTTGCATTTGCTCTATCCTAATTCTTCTTATAGGAATAATAGAAAAGGCTCACAGTCTGTAAATACTACATAATACAGTCATGGTCCAGTCTCTGTAGAGAGACAAAATCATAATTGTAACCAATCTTGAGAAAAACATCATGTAGCTACCACCTAGCAAAACAACTGGATGTACTTCTGTACTATATCTTATTTTCATGTGTCACCCATATATGTACCCATAATCTGGGCAAATTTTTTATCAGTGCTGAATATTTTTCCCTGCACTTACATGTACAGATCTCAGATGCAATAACTTATATCCACTTGGAAAGTGCTAGTTTCTAAATTCTGATATTCCAAAAATTCAGTCCTAATCCTAGGAGACAGTTTTAAAGCATTTTCCAAAATTCTTAAACAGGCTTTCTAACTTAGAATTTCTTTCAGTGGAATTATTTGTGCTGTATTTCCCAGAGAACATTAACAAATAGCAGCAGTAGGGGGCAGCCGCATCATATTAATTTTTAGATTTAGTTTTTTCTAACGTTGTATGTCTAAAAGGGGTCTGACCAGCAAGGGACAGCAAACTTCTAGTTCTATATGTGCTCTAGATGTCGCTATTGAATTCCTTTTTCATTTATGCAGTTTGTTAGTTACTGCTAGTTGCTATCAATCCATTTATTCCTGTCCTTGCAAGTTATTATCAGTGGGGTAAAATTCACCAGCATACCCAGCTCTGGCAACTTAAATGGGGCTCTTCTGAGTATTTAGCTTGGAGACATTCCTTCCATGATGCTAGTACTTCAGGATACTGCAACTGCAGGACTTTCAAAACGCTCTTGGCTTTACCTGTTCCTCACTACAGACCTCATGGGGTCTCCCAGACCACGAGCCTTGCTCTTCCCATAACTCACTTTCCCTCTCTGGCCCTTCTACACAGCAGAGATAAACTTCATTTTTCCATAACCACATTTAGCTTGCCTACCTTCAAAATATTATTTCTGTAGTTATTACCAGCACATACATGGAACACGAGCTCAAGGTTTTTTTACATATCCTTTCATTCTGTTTGCCACTCATCAGTGTCATTGCTCTTTTCTCTGTTCATCTAAAATAATCAAGAGCCAACTGCTCTACTGGTTTTTTTTTTTCTGTTTCATCATGAAATTGAGCTGTGAGTGCTATTTTGGCTCTATGTAGAGCAATCAAATGGGATTTTCTACAGTAGGGGATAGAAGTCTACATAGGGGACCCACACTTCTGTAGCAGTGGCAAATATAGCACATTACAGCTCACCATCAGAAAAAAACCAGTCATTATTAAGTGAGTGCATTCTTTCATTTCATACTGTGCTCTCATTCTACAGCATTACTTCTATATGTAAAAGTGATTCCAAAAGCAATACTGCCCAAAAGAATAGTAATTTTACCTTACTGGTGAAGGTGTTGGTGCTCTGACATGTCTTACAGGTGATGGTGATTGTCTAACGGGCGATGGTGATTGCTGTCGTGCCATTTGTGCTTTTGCAGCAGTTGTCGGGGTTGGTGATTTGGATGTAGGTCTAGGAGGCATTCGTGGAGGTGCCTTGTGTGGGAGCTGTTGGGTGGTTGCACCTTCTATCATCATTTCAACACTTGTAAGTGATCTGGCATCAAAGTGGGCTTCTGTCTTCTACAATGAAAAACAAGAAAAGGAAAACTAGGGTGAGGGACTGTAGAAGCAATCCTCCACATTTTAGCCATACCTGCTTTGTTTTTGAAAATTATACCTTTTCAATTCTGGCTTGTCTTGTTTGTGAAATCTGAGCAGTCGATACAATGGTCTTTGTCTTTTTAGCAGGAACGGCTTCTTCCTCACCTTTGGAAAGAAAATGTGGTCAGAAGAATTGCATATGTTAATCAATAAACAGAGAAATAAATGAATGGTCAACTCCAATTATATAAAAATTTACATATACAACAGAAAAATAATTAAACAACCATCTTTTTTGCCTTCAATATCTACAGATAGATAGTTGTAAAAACAGTTGAAACAATATTACTTCATTACCATGCCATTAGAAAAAAACCTCAAAGCAAAACAAAATACATTCATTGTAGATTCTTCATATCAGTCCTGGATCTTAAATGACTACAGAGTCTCTATGCCTGACTGAGGTGAAATCCAAGCAAGAGTGCTCTGGATAGCATGTTTTCCTGCCACAATTCTCTAAAAACTGTCCTCATCCTTACCAGCCTCCTTCACAATACTAGGTACAGCTATGCAGTCTAATTTATCTATTCTATCAAAGCCAACTTACAAATAAAACTTTGAGAGATTTACAGACCAAAATGAGAACAACTCAAGGTGTCTCACACTTTTTCCTTCAACTATATTCTCTGCTTAAAAAAGACCCATTCTGGAGAAAAAAGGTATTTTTAAATCTCAGACAAAAATCTTTGGCAAATTCCATCAAAGACACTGTTGGTTGTTTTTTTTTTTTTACAGCAAGTTAATGACTCTTGAGAAAGAAATGATAAATTAACTTGTTGATATAACTGCAATGAAGTGGTGCATATTCCACCACTACCATTAATGCTCCTGCAACTTCAGCTCTGTTACCTTGAATTAGCAATTCAGCTGTTGAAGTAGCACGTCCCACACTATTTGTGGCATTTACGGAATAGGTGCCGGAGTCTTCAGGATATGCTTCTGCAATTATTAAGCTGTAAAGGTCTCCTTCTTGTAAAATTTTAAAATCGGGGGAACTTTTAATTTCTACTCCATCCCGATAGAACTTCACCACAGGTGTAGGGATTCCAGTCACTCTCACGTCAAGTCGAACTTGACTTCCTTGTCTTGCAGTCATGCTCTGTAGTCGTTGTGAAAAGTTTGGTGGTGCTGTTGCAGCTGCATTTTTATTAAAGAAGTAAATAGAAAAGCAATAGTGTCTGTTAAAAAGAATGGCAGGTACTAGATACTTTCATTACTAGAAGTGTGTGAGGTCTATTTCTTCTTCACATGCTACTGACCGACCATAGTACCTTCTGAACATTCAAAATATTATTTTTGATTACACCTATGATTGCAAATGTTTCTAGAATTACAGATATATTGCTTGTAACGATAGGCATTAAGCACAGTCTTTTGGTATGGACCTTTATGTGACTTGTTCTGTTAAATATCATTGATACCATTGGATATCCTTAATGGCTCCATCCTGCAGAAATTCATCCTTTCTTTTATGGGCAATTTCAATGTAGCCAGCATGACAGACCGTAAGGAGCTACATGTATAAGGGCTGAGCCAGAAGCTTGAATCATGTAATCATGAATAAGAGTTTGTGAAATCAAGATTAAACTTGATACAGTTAAAATGTAAAGCACACTGTTAGACATTACTGGTGAGAACACACCCCGAGTTCTAGACTGCTTTAGGAAAAGGAATGTGCTTTGCTATGTTTTGCTGATCATGTACTTGAAATCTGAACTATTTCAAATCTCCCTCAGACTGCTAGCAGGCAGAGAGAGGTGCCTTTCTGTAGCTGCTGAGTACCTGTGACAAGCAGCTCAGCAGTACTAGTCGCTTGCCCAGATCCATTGGTGGCTTGCACAGTGTATCTCCCGCTGTTGGCTTCTGTCACGGTGGGGATCACCAGTCTAGCGCGGCCATCACTAAACGAGATCTGCACACCGGGCAGAGTTGCAGCAGAGAGAACCTGGCCATCCCGAAACCAGTTCACCTCAGGAACTGGGAAACCTACAGAAAAAGGAAGACAAATGGAGATCAAGACATTATGAAATGTCAGACATAAAAAATTACCATGTGTGCACAGTTGCGGTGGAGCATAATGCCATAGGCACAGATACATGTCCAGAGGCACAGGGGCAAAGGAATTTGGTTTTAGAAAGGTCTCTAAAATGCACAGAGCAATAGGGCAGCTGCATTGGCTCCTGTGTTTAATAAATCACTTGAATAATGAGAAAACTGTTGTATTTAGCAATCTTACTAGGAAATAGAAGTTCATCAAATTCAGGAGGAGGATGAATTAATTAATGTGAGGTATTTTTAAAATGTATTTGCTGGTATCTAAGTAGGATTGATTATTGCTAGCATATTTATGCTGCCCAGTAGTCTGGAGATAATGTAAAGATCAGTACTTCCAACCAAATAAAGCATATGTTCTAAAACTAATATGGCTTTAGAAAATGAAGTGATAGAAAAAGTGACTGCTGTAGATATTAAAATCAAATGCTAGCAAAGTTTTGGGGGTTTTTATTTCTTTTTCTGCAATTTTTTGGGTTTGATCAACAGCAGTCACCTGGAATCAACTGTTGTTCAAATATATTATTCTATTTTATCAGGGTCATGAACAAGAGTCTTGGGGCCAGAAAAAATTCAATTTTAACAACAGCTGATCTTTGGTTTTAAATGGTGATTTGAGATTGCCTGCAGAAATTCTCTTCTCAGTGTTCTACTCAGCCAAATTTATCGAGTTACTTAAATCCATTTGATGAACGTGTAAAATTCTTATATGAACCACACACATAACCACACATAACCACACACAGGTAATTTAAGGAGATGGTTCAAGCTCAAAGTCTTTTTTGTAGTTCTAGAACATAATTTCTTCAAAATTAAAATCCTCCCAAATTCACTTCATTTTTTTCTCCACTCAACCCAAATCACCAGTTGCACTGCATGGGGGCTAAGAAATGAGATCTGAGACTTGAATTAATTTTCCCAGTTCTAATGTCTGTGGTTTGGAAAACCCCAGGTACACAGAATTCTGCTTCCTTTCTAGATCCTTCCTATAAACCAAATAAATTATTAAGGAATTTGATGTGCAAGGAAAATGACTGTGTGAGACTAAAGTGAAAGAGAAGCTGACATGTAGATTGAGGCTTACACTGGTTCACTGCAGTCCCATCAGACTTGGTTAGGAAAGTTTAAAATCTGATTCACAGTAAAGCACTGACTGATATTTAGAGAAATGTAAAATGAACACACACACAGAGTGAAAGAAAATGTGGACAGTTTTAGGGAGGATTAGAAATCAAAAGAGTAAAAGTAGATTTAAGAATTGTCAATTTACAGATGGAAGTTATCAAACAGTCCTGATGGGATGGTATAATGTAGGGCAACTTGGGCATTATCATCATCAACTTAGAGTATGCAGCAGACCACAGTTGTTTCATTCAGAACTATGTGTCTTCAATATTTGTGAAAATTAGTTTAAAAATATTTTAAGCTAGGCAATCCTCCAAAACATGTCCTCAGTAGTGAATTTCTTGAAACATTTCAAAAGTTCTATTTGAACTTTTGCGGTGGTATTATATGATGATTAGCAAAAATGGGAGTTTCTGTGGCAGGTTGAAAAAGGCCTGCACTTTTAAAATGGAGTCTATTTTGATGTCTCAAACTGCTATGTACAAGGCATCCAAAGCTAGAAGCCATTTTAGAAATCTGAGCCCAAGTTTATATTTTAAACTCAACTCCACAAATTTACTAGCACTCTGCTAGTCCCAGGTCACAGAGCTAGGTAAGATCTAACTCAGATTATAGATATATGTGCCCAGTCTATATAGAGTAGGGTTTTACTTCTACATGTCCCAAATACACTATGATTTGACTGTTAATGATAAGAACAATTGTTTTAATTTTAAAACTGTACTTGAGGTTTTTTGAACTTTAATACCAAAAAGAAGAAAATCGACCTGTAGTGCCTCAAATTCACCACTTAAGTAATTGAATTCATTAAGATTCTCCTGACAACGATGTGAGGGACTGCCAACTTGTGTATGATCTGTGTGCTGCTTTCAAAACGAAGTACTATGAAAAGGCTGTTGTGCACTTGTAATACCTGAAAATACCAGTTCAAGAAAGGTAAGCAGTGCCTAGGTTAATTCTTTATGAAAAAATTTGAACTAGATCAGTACTGTGGAGACATGAGCTTGGCACTGTTCTAATGCCAGCGACAGTTCTGACTTTCTTGTCTCATGACTCAGTCACTGGTGACCCAGTAGGACTCCCCCTGTGACAGTGTCCTGGCTGCCTGGCATTTGCTGCTTTTAATAACAGGGTTTGTGTGTTCTGTGCTTTCTGCTACATGCTGGGTTTATTCGTCTGATATCATCCCTTTATAATGTGACACTTAATTCACCTTCTAATACACCAGCACAGTTCATTTGTTCTAGTTTACACACAGCAAAATTACATCTCAGGTGGTTGCTAAACTCTTCTTGATACTCTTAGATTAACTGAGCTCTTCACATTTGAACTGTAGCTGTGTATTAACACTTGACTTGTTTATAATAGACCAGTGTTATTAGAGATAGAGAAAAACTCTGATTTTTAAACTCACAGTAATTCATTGCAGGTAGAAAGGGTAGACATTACAGCAGGATAAAGCTGTGTAATCCTTTATTTATGCAATTAGTTATAGTAAAAGCCTTTCCTGATTTTTATGCTGCAGAAAACTAAATGCCAAGCCACTGTCAGATCTTTCAAACCAGGAGGATGCTTTTAGGGCAGGAAGGATATACCAGAATCTCACAATGTGAAAAAAACCTAACAAGAGGTTGACTCAAAAGATATTTAAGACTAACATACAAATATGGCATATGTTATTAGAAATACTGCTGTATCTTCACTTGGTAAGAAATCAAGTTCCCCTCCCAAGTACTCCATAATATCATACAAATGAAATTAGCCAAAATCACACATTGAATAATAACACTAGCCTCCTAACTTTTTTTGATGATATTTTTAGGTATTTCTAATAATAATACATTTGTAAAAATGAAAGAAAATTTCACAGAAAATTTACAGTGTAGAAGCAAGAAGAGAAAATCAGGGCAATTAAGTGAAGAATAAGGGCCAAATAATAGAATATGGCATGAAAAAGTGTCATGGATGGAGACTGCAGGACATGTTCAAACACCAAATGTGTGAGCCAGTGTCACGCAAAGGGACCAAGGGATGAAATACATGGACCATAGATGTCAGAGATCTTTATAGCTGCACAGATCATGTGTTTGCACCTGTCACAGAGCATCTGAGTAGTGCTTTATGGTATGTGGATCATCACATTGCTAATGCCTGTAAGACAATATAATTCCACCAGCAGGAGCACATGTCATTTCTCCTTAGTCACTGCCGAGGTCAGAGACACTCAGAACAGGGTGTTGTGTCTCTGGTAATGCTATCTCAGGGGTTTGCTTGGAGTTTTGCACAAGATAGGGTGTTTGAATAGTATGTAGACTAAAGAAATCAAGTATCCTTTAAATTGCATGGTATCTTTAAATTGCACAGGCAACTTATATTAATCCAGCCTTGTGCTAACATCATGATCACCATACACATCTGTTTTTTAGCACACGAGGGTTTTCTGCCCTCTTCAGTGGCCAGCTGGGCCTAGATTTTTTGCTTTTAATCCCCCTCCTAGAACTCTAGAATTAAGTAAACTTAAGGGCAGAAACTTAAGGGAAGCAGAAATACAGCTTAGCTAGAGTAAAGCTTAACAAAAGGTCTTGGAAGAACTAGCATAAATCCTGCTTTTTGCACCCTGACTTCTAATTCTGCCCAGTCATCATCCAAATGAGGTTATTGTTTCTGCAGCCACATGAAGTTCCCTTATTAGCACAGTATGTATTTTTATGCATATACATTTCAAGGAGCGGTTCAGCACAGTATGATATGGATATTTATCCATATTTCAGCACTCATCTTGACCCATTCATACCAGATTATGATCTATGAAAAGTGCCATCATTTTTCTCATCATAAACATTAGAAAAGAAGTTAGTGCTAAACAATAGCAAATCTTGGAAGAATGAATCAAAGCCTTACCACTAATATGAGCCTCAAAGGTTGCGGCACTACCCTCCAGTGCCACAACACTTTGTAATGGCTGTGTGAATGTTGGTGCTTTCGTCGTCATCTTTACAGGCACTCTGCAAGGAAAATAACCCCATAATTAGGTATCAATGGTGAAAATGTTATTATATCCATACACTTGCAAGATTTTAAGAACATATGCAGCTATTCTCTGAACAATTTACTCGTCTCAGTTTTAAATCAGAACAATCTGGTGAAATGCAAATATTGTGGGTTTTGACAAACTTGTATTGCAAATTACTCTTGGAACATGTTTGGCTGAATTGGATGGGAAACCATTATATTTAGTGGAGCTGTGGCACTTGCTTTGGCACTGCAAGTATGCAGCAGGAGACAAAATTCTGCTTGACTCACTGTGTGACCTTTCACAGGTCATTCAGGCTGCCTCTCTTTGTCTACTAACTTGTTTTATCTGACAGTAAAAAATTACCCTGTATAATTTTAAAAAATATTTTGCTGATGCAAAATATTTGCATTCTGCAATGACAAGACAACTAGGTCACTAAGAAGCAATTGAAAGAAATGTGGAAATCTGCAATGTATTTAGCTTAATAATGCCAATAATGGCATTAATAAAATTAGTAATATTATTACTAAAATTATTAATAAAATAGTAATAATAAATAATAATATTATTAATTTTTTCATTATTAATAATGCAATAATGCAAAAAATACCAAAAGACTCTATTTTTAAATCACTCTGTAAATAGTGAATAATTTCACTTTACAGAAGCATATTGGCAATAAAGATGCATACAAAATTCTCCTCTTTCTTAGAGAGTATCTCAGTGGAATTTTGAGTATGGAAAGACAGCCACCTTCGAAATGTGAGCTAGGATATAAAGTAGCCACTGACACTGATGGCTTGAACAACTGCAAAGCCATATGAAATCTGAAAGAAAGTTTGCTTTCTCTTGCTATGCCACAAGATCTTTGAAATAACACACTGCCACTAGAAAAGCTTGTGTGTTGATATTTTATATTTGCATAACATATTTATTAACTGATGTTGAATTGTATAGTTTTTAAAAAGGCAGCTATTACTTTCTTAATATTATCATACATCCATTAAAGTTACATTTTTTCTCATTAAAAAAATTCACTCAGAGCATATCTGGTATCAACAAACAGAAAAATCCCACAATATTTCAAGGCAAACTTACTCATATATTTACTTCCATTTACTTTTGCTCTTGTGCCTGATTTTGTGACAGTCCCAAGGTTAAATTTAAAATGAGAAAGTGAAGTTTCTTTCACTAGGAGTCAAATTTATTCTATCTCTCACAGTGGTGAAAATTCTTCATTACTTGGGTTCCTTCATAGAAAACAGGGCCTGATGCATACATGCAATAAGAGCATAATGGCAGAACTGGATATTGAATTGGAATTTTCAGGTTCAGTTATGACTATGTTTTTAAGCTCAGCTAAAATAAATGGGAATAATTTTACAATACAATTAAACATTATGAAAGTTCGTGTATATATATATATATATATATATATATTTATATGTAGTTTCCAGAGGAGAACAGAAATAATTTAATTGAGAATAAGTTCTATTGAGATCCCACAAAGTTTCTATATTTCATTGTCCAAGCAAATTCTGGTGATGAAGATCTGATCTTATAAGGCTTCTTGTATAATTAGAATTGAAAGTATGCATCTAAAATGTCATGTTCCAGAAATAACCTTCGCAGCCATGAATGACAGCAGACAAGTGTTCCAGAGCTGCCGTGTAACTGATACCTTAGCAGTTGTTTTCCTTAAAAAGTCATCAGCACTTAGCTGATACCATGTGCATTTTATCAGAGCTATTCTTGGAGCTTCTCAGTTTATCTCTCAGCAGCATAACCTTGAACACTCCCAACAGAAAGGAGTTTTTAAGTTAAGCACATGTTTCCATGCACTTTTAAAATCGTAATTTATGTGGTCTTTAGCAATAAAATACCCTGGAAAAAAAAGCTTTTTGCTGAGAAGTTATCAAAGCTTACTCCAGAAATTAAGGCTATAACCTTGACAGAGCATTTAAATGTTTCATGTCTATACCCTGAAATCTACAACCCCCTGTGAGAAAATTTATAAATAACAGATTGTATCAGAATTATTAATGACTGATAAAACACTTATTACACCAGCAGAAACATGCTACTAACCTGATCTCTCAAAGTGCCTGCAAGAGTGGGCTAAGCCCAACGAAATCTTCTTGAACGACGTCCTTATCCAGAGTAAGATTTTTTTAGACAATCCCAGCATGAGAATTGAAGAGCCTCTAATCATAAAAACAAAACTACACAGTCTTGACAGTGTAGTTTTGTTTTTTTGCAATCCCTACACCCGAGGCGAGGCGGGGAATGCACGACTGCTCAGAAGTGCTAACATAGTTGTTTCGCTTTATATACCCCAGCTCTGCTGACACGTCTGCCTCATCATGTCAGTGCCACTTCTGATTGGTTTCCCGAAAGAAAGTTTCTTGGGAGAGGGGATTCACTCTCTGTAACCATACACCTCCTGTTGGTTTTGACTGACAATGCTAATTTTGGAGGCACAAAAGGGATTCACTGAGGAAACCTCAGCCATTCCAAAGCTTTTGATTTATAATTCAATTTAGTTTACCAAGTGCAGTTTACATTGTAAATTTCCTAATTCATAATCACAAGACAAAGAAGGCAGTAAAAAGCATTTTAACAGGGCATATGGAAAATTGAGATTCAGCCTTACTTTCTTTCATTATAAAACATCCAAGAAGCCACACCAAATGCATATGTCAATCACCAGACTAAATAAGTAAGCCGAGCTCAGACAAGTGGCTGCACACTATTAGAATACACATTTGAACTGTTTTTTCCCTGTAACTTTGAATTGTAAAATTTTTTTGTTAATGTATAGATTTCATTCTCTAGGGTTGTTCTTGTTTCCTTTACAATTTTCCTGTTGGATGTTCCCAGCAGTTAAGCATAACAAACGGTAGCATACAATGTGCACAAACAGAAATTTTGTCTAAGTAAATTAACATGGGCAAATTCTGTCATTTTTAAGAAAGAAGATTTTAAGTCTAACAGCTTTTTTCTAGACCTGTGTAGGCCTTTTGCAGACCTCCGTCCATGGAACAGCGTATTGGCTTGGGAACTTCAGTAGCCCAGCTTTGTCACTATGCAGCTAGTTGTGCCTTTAGAGAGGCTGCTTCTGAAACAGACATCAGGGTTAGGAGACTAGTCTTGTTTAGGGCTGGAATGGGAGGTGTTTCACCACACCGCCTCATCTGCCTGTTTCTATTCCTGCCTATCTAGCACACTCTTTAAGCACATAACTGGCACATAAGACTACTTAAAATTGCTTGCTTAAAATCAAGCATGTGCTTAGGTGGTTTGGTAAAACGAGACTTCAGTCTGCGTTTACCAAGTTCCACATCGAAAAGTGGAACTTGGTAACCGCAGAAAAATAAACACAGATTGGAGCTTTGTGCTATCAGCTGCACTTGTGTTTGAAAACAACCTGAAGGAAACCTCCAGCAAGAGAGGCAGAAAATGCCAAGGAGAGAGAGAGGGTTTCACTGCTGTGATTCCTGCAAGGGAGTCCTAATGTTATAGTTTGCAGATCTGAAAGAAATAAGGAATTACATATTGCTGCAATTTCATAAAATAACTTCAGAAATTTGATCTGAAAGTCAATTCATCCATCCCATAAGGTGGCAACTTCATGGCTACTCTTGGCATGCAGCAGCAACACAAAATGGAGGAACAGTCTCTACACTGGTACTACCTGAACTCTCACAGTGGCTGAAAGTCAGAGTACTACGGCTCACTTTTAATTTCTTGTTGCAAAACGATTTCAGAGAGCCTAATCACTCTGTACATGACTTTGTATGACACCAAATGCAACTCTATGCAATGAGGGGGAGCTGAAGCTAGGTTGTATTTAAAAAAATGTATTAAAAATATCTAAAGAAACTTGTGTAAAGAGTATAAAATGTCTATTTCTAAACAGAGGCCTGCTAAATTGGCAAACAGTTGTTTTTCTCTGTAGGTAAACACTTAAATAGTGAAAATTCAAAGTTGAAGAAAAACACAGGCTAGTATTTGCAAACTTAAAAAATGCAGCCTGCTTAATGATGATGTCTAAATCAAACAAAAAAATTTAAAAGTTTATGAATACATGATCATTTTGAAATGACAGAAATATAAAACCTGTCACTTTTGAAATTTTGAGATGGTCAGAACTTCCTATGTCCATTTTCCATTTCCATGTTTTCATATTCTATTTCCATTAAGTCAACAATGACTGGTAACAATAATAGTTACAAGGGAAAAAATTTCCTGCATTCAAATACAGATATGCTGTATTTAAAAAAATATGTTCCTTCTTTTTTTATAAACTTTTAAAATTACTTCTAATAATCTATTTCTATTCCAAGAGAAGTTTATACCTTCTCAATTTTTTTTGCTTTAAATACAGAAGTAAAATTTCAAAACAGTGGAATATTTATCTTGTCCTCAAGGAAATATGAATTACTTATCCTGCATGCTTTCTGTCACATTGATATCACATGATTTCTACATGTTTTGTATCACATAGCATATCCACAAGAAAAATCAGAAGGATGACTTCAGTCTTATTGTGTAGCTAAGACACTGCTGGTAAAAAATTACATTGTTTCTTTGCTCAAGCATCAAACAACAATCAGATCCAGATAATGAAGCAGAATTTTTTGTCAGGAAGACATTTTGTTTGGGGATAGAAAATTTCAACACTTGCTTCAGTCTGCTACTGCTTGAAGTATAAACTCTATATTGCCAATGTTTAGTACATGTAGTACATTGTAGGCCACCAGACATTTAAGGAGTAGCAGGTGATATTTAACACAGTGAAACATTGTGGTGTGGACACCTGCAATCTCTGTGTGAATCACTTTGATTAATTATAACAATCCCAATTACTTGATCCATGGAGCTGCCTTAATAAGGTCCACATGAAGATGCCTTGAAAGCTGAAGACTCTAGGCAGAGTATAAAGACAAAATTAATTCTTTCTTGAACACTTAAAATTTCAAAGTGCCACCTAAGGAAGGTTTTACTGTGCTTTATGGGGAGGAATTTCCTAATACTTTTAAAAAAATTCACGATCTTTACTGTTGTTCATTATTTGTCAAACACTGCCAGTGTTGTACTACCAGTGTACTCTGCAGTAGCTGCACACCCAATGTAACATAAATTCTGCTTTCTTTCCTGGTCCCTTAGTCTATCTAAAAATGCCAGTTTGCAAACTGTGTAAAAAAAATGAGTACATTTGCCATTCCTTTCTCTCCTTCCATTTTTGCTGTCTCCCTTACTTCTCACTTCCATTCATTCCTATACAATAATTACTGTATCTCCTTTCAATTACTATTTTCAGTTTACTCCCTCCTCCAATCAACTATGTGAACCAAGAGAGTCATTAAATAGAACTTCACATAAAACTTCTCTCTGAAAAAATGCTCTCCTATGTTCTTATAGAACCAACAAAACAGAATCCCAAATATATTTATATATTATATTCTTGTTTAAATTCCATTTTTCCAAGTATACTTTGGAAAAAAATTAAATTCCCTTCTCCCTCCCACTTTCTTTAAGCTTAAAAATAACTAAAAAATTCTAAACTGTTAAACCACTAAAGCATGACTTAAAATCAAATCACGTTTCCACCACCCTTATCAATGTCTCTTTCCCCCCCAGTACTTTGCAATAAAAACTTTAGAACCTTAAACATAGGCTATTAATTGAATTGTATGCACAAGAATATCCATGTTTTTGTGCTGCAACTGGCTTTTGAAAGGCTGCTGCCTTTTCAGGTGCTTATCTGAGCCACTGCAATTGAATATGCAAGATACCTCAACCTTTTTAAATACAACTAAAACCTGCTTGCAAAACAATTGTTTCTGAAGAAGGCACTTTCAGTTGCTTCCAAAATAGAAAACAAAATTAAGGCACTAAGTGAGTTTTGAAATTACTTTATCTGTTTCATATGGGAAGAACTTACTGGAAACCGCACATTATCAGGGTTCCTATTCACTAACTTCATTTTGATAGGAGTCACTTATATCATCTCCTTTGAAATACCTAAGAAGATTTACAGATGTCACTTTTGACAAGATTTCCTTGAGTATTATTTCTTTATGCATCATCCTCATACATTAACATACATGGAACAAGGAAGAAAAAGAAACATTTGCCTTCTCAGCATTTCACTTTAGAGAGCAGGCCTTACTAACAAAACCTGCAGCCAGAGTAAGGAACATATTGATTAGGTGCTCTATTTCCTTCCACAAAACAGTAATTAACATCATTGTACTGGGAACAAGTTCTATCTAACATTAAGACAGTCCTTAGCATTTAATAGATACATATATTTCATCAATTTTGGAAACCTTTTAACAAATCTGTGGACACCTATGATTTGTAAAATGAAAAGAAGCAAACACACTTACCATTTTTCATAATGGATCCATTTTCTGGGAACACAGCTATTCTATTGAAGCAATAGCTGTGTTACTCATTGGCCAAAGAAAGTTGATAGATGTTTATTTATTTATAAACAACACGTTCTACTATTTTGTAAGAAAACCATAAGTAAGAACAGATACACAGATTCCTGATTTGCCCCATGTATTATTTAAAGAAACAGTGAAACGGTTTTTTTTCTGAGTTATGTTTTGTGAATCAAGAGGAAAAACCCTTAAATATTAAAATTTTTCTCCTAGTCTAACATTGGAGGAAAAGCAAAAAGAACACAATATTTTAAGTTTGATGAGCATCCAAGATCAGCAAGCATTGAATTCCACACTTTCATTTTTACAAAATGAATTTCTACAAAAGGAATCATATATTCCATACTAAAAAGTTACAACTGAGAAAAGAACATTAATTTTAGGGGGTTTATACTTTGGGGGGAAGAAGGGGATGGATATCTGATATGTACTTTTTCAGTCCTCTGAATGTAAGTACAGTTAAAAACACAGTATTTTCTATGACATCGCTAAATCTAATTAACACATAATGAGGGGTTTAGTTGGGAAAGATAATTGCACAGGATCCATAAGATGTTTGACACTTGTCTTCATTCCATTTTGGAAAAGTTTGTGAGAGATACAGAGTAAATATGCAGAGCAAGTAGCTCAGTATGCAGCTACTATATTTATGTGCACATATACATAGCCTTGTGACTCTTCTGTGGGCAGGATGCCACTGACTTTTCCATAACGTCAAGCGAGTGATTTATGTGATCAGGTGAAGACATGTACATGATATTTTTTTCCAGCTCATTTCCTCTCTCTGCCTGTACTTTAACTTGGAGATAAATTTAAGTTTCTGCTATCCAAACTGCATCTTGATGAAGAAAAATATCGAATGTTTTAATATTATGATTTAAGCAATTCTTAAATATGTTATTTCAGTGCCAGTTTTGCACAGATGACATCTACTTGGATGAAGCACAAAAATGCTGCACTGCTTAAATCCCTATCTGCTCCCAGTGAGAAGTGTGAGTGCATTGCAGAGGTATGCAAGACCAGAGCAGGTCCAATCAGTGTGCATGTACAGAATCACAGAATGCTGGACAACGTGGAATTGCACAGTACATGTGGAATCTGTGTGTGTCTGTGGTGTGGGCCAAACCATTGAGAGGGCACTGAAGCAGAAGTCTGAGAAGTGTGAAAAATGTTCAAAGGTAGGACTTTGAAAATCTGAATCAGATGGATCAAACTCAAGAACTTTTATTTGCAAGGGCAACTGTTTTGTTTACTGCTGTGGCAGCCAAACAGCCATCCAAAACTGAGCTTTTCCTGAACTACCTTTTTCAGTGCTGCAAGTGGATGACACTACAAAAGTATTGTCTTTCTCTTCAAGAACCTTTGCAAGAAATTGTTAAACACACCTAAACTCTGAACACAAGAGATGGAGACAAAGCTAATGCTTTGTTATGCTAATGACTGGCCAAAAGATTCAATTCCAGTTCAGGGCTTTTTTAATACCTTGAACAGACTAGAATTAAGGAATTCTATTATTGAAGAGTCCTTGGCTAAACTAAAAATATGCTTTGAAGCTAGCACTAATATCTCTTCACAGACCTCTCCTTTGAACTGCAATGGCAGGCACCAACTGGAAATGGACTGCATTGTCTCACTAATCTAGTCCTGAAAGCAGAAGCATTGCAGTGGAAGACTTCTCCATTATGCTGACTCAGAGACTTTCTCTTCCCTGAAGATATTCCTGCTGCTAAGAAAGCATTAGACAAGGTTTGTTAATATAAGTAACCACTCCTTTTGGTGGCTGGCCTCCAAAAAAAAGTCTCAAAGGTGTTAGAAACATGACAATTAACACTCCATTTAATAAACAGAATAATTTTGTTCTTATAAGATAATTTTGTTTTAAATCCTAATTCTCCATATTAGCTACTGGGAAGACCTATTGATGGAATTAATATCACTGATGAAATTTGTAGAAGAATACAATAGTGGATACTAGTGAATCACCAAGGACATCTGGAATTTTGAAGGAGAATGTTTCTTTTCTCCATCATCACCTTCTGTTGGATTTGCCCAACAATCCAGAGCAAACCCAAAAGAAATCATGAGTCACACATAATAAATGCTGTGCACAGGTGAATTTTAATAATGATTTATTTGTAAAGAAACAAAAAACAATTTGAATTTAGATATATATTGGATAGCAGCCAAAATTCATCTGCTCCCCACCCATGGCCAATACCTACTAATGGACACAGCAAACAAGACAAACACACTCAGGAATCAGGCATCTTGCAGTTCAGTCCATCTTCTGTTCCACTGCATCAGGCAGAAGAATGGGATCATGTCTCAAATTGAAGTTAATCTCTTATGGCCTTTCAAGTTCAAGATGTACTCCTTGAAACCAGAGTTTCTCTTTAAACCTGTTTGAAAAAGGTCAGTTAATATTGCCCATATTTTTAATGGTGGCATAGACAATTCTTCATGGTCTTGTGAAAATAAAAGGTTAGAGATCAAATAAATAGTGATTACAGAGAGAACATAAAATATTCTAAATCTCATCTTACTGACTAGAAGATACTAGCTATAAACAACAGAAGATAAGAAAAAATTAGGATAAATCTAACCTTTCCATACAGTCTACATGTTTTAATCATACTGAATTCTCTATGTGACTTATGTAAAATTATGATGATCTTGCATGTGATTTTTCACTCAGGAATACCTGCCATAGCACAGCAATATGGGAAAAAACCCTGAATAAAATATGTGGGATCAATGCTTTGTCAGCTGGTCATGAAGCAAGCGTGCAGGCCGCTCACAAGGAAAAGGACAAAGCTTTTGAACCAACACGTGCAAAAACTTTCCTTTATGTTCACAAGTTGTGCTACATCTAGATAGATAAACCTCAGAAATTTAAAGACAAAAATACTCTTCCTTTTTTATCAGAGCCTAAATTCATGAGGTGGGATTTCATCCTGTGCTGAAATTCACAGGGATTAGAGACTTCATCTATCTCATTTATTTAATCTGAAATTGCCCAGTGGGAAGCACTGTTATTTTTAATCAATTAATGAACAACAACATTAAGTTGTTCCTGTCTTATTAGGCTTGCTACTTATGCTTCAGAATAAGACTTGCCTAGTAGAAAACCTCGCTTATATACTCCACCCATGAAACTTCACGTAGCTCCATCAATTTGCACTTCTGTAATACTTTGTGTTTTAAACTCTTCAATCTTACATTAACATTTAGATTATGACTAGATTTCAAAAAAATATTTCACTAAACATAAATACCTTGCACAGGCTCAATTTTGTAATGTAATGTAATGTAATTACTAGTTCTTTGATCTAAAAAATTCATATCTTTTGACGAAGAATTAAGTGAAAAAAGGAGTCACATATTATGCACATTACATATATTGCCCTGAAATTCATAGATTAGGAAGAGTGTTTGATGCTTTGTAAATTAAGGTCCTTACAGTTGCTACAGTAGTACAAGTTGCAGCATGGAGTAAGATGCAGGTTACCTTACTGGAGTACAATTAGCCACTGGCCTTTCTTCTCCCTCACATGGTGTGTCCTGGGCTTGGACTAGCTCCATTGTGGTGACATTCACTTCTTCTGAAAAGTATCCATCTTCACATTCTGGTTTAGCCCGAGTTACATTGGAAGTACTGGGGGGTTTATTCTTCTCTGAAACAAAACATGTACATTAGTTGCTCATGTAACAAGGCAAGAGGGTGCCAAAAAGCATGCAGCTGGCAGGACGAGTCACCTATCACTGTCACGAAAGCAGAACAGTGTGCCTTTCCAATTTCATTGCTGGCAACACAGATATATTTCCCACTATCAGCAAGGACTACATTTCTTTTTAAAAGGTAATAGATATCTCCTAATTTCTCAATCTGTAAAACAAGAGAATACACATAGGGGATAATTAGTACTACAAAGCAATATAAATTACCTTTCTCCCAAGAAAAATTTCAAGAACATTAAAACATACACTGATATCTCCAGATACTACTTGGATGCCATCCTTTGTCCAGCAGACATGTGGTTTGGGCTTTCCATGTATAGTGCAATGCAGGATTAAATCTTCTCCTTCATGCAGAGTTCTATGTCCAAACTTTTGTACAAAGTTTGGCTGTTCTCCTTGTACTGAAAAAAAAAATCTAATCAATATTCACTGTGTTTTAAGAGACATAATTAAAACAACTGAAGGAAATAATCTGTTCTGGTAAAGTTTATCACATTGACAGACAAAGAGAGCCTTTACTGCTGTCTGAAACTCAGGTTAACTTGTTTGCAAGACAGTTGGCACATATCATTTATCTATCTAAAAAAACCATTTGTTAAAAACATGGATATTAAGCACCCAAGAATGTAATGCATCAGCATAGTGGTATTAGTTCCATGGAAGTGGTAAAGAATCATGTTATTTGATAAGATATTAGGCAAATCTGTGTGAATTGTTTCAGTGAAGGCAGAAGATTAATTATTCTACACAAATTTAAAGTGATAAAGTCATGAGAGCAAATTTTATAATTTAGTGCATTATTGTACATCACACTTTCTTCACTCCCCCCCACCCATTATTTAAAAAAAAAAAGTTATTGAAAATACTTTAAAAATTGATATTTGCAATAATGGAGGGCAGAATGATGCCTCTCTGCTACTTTGACCACATCATTATTTTGGCCATCATTAATATTGAGACCATGTGCTACCACATCATCCAGTACAAATTTGGTTCAGATGAAGGATGGGCAAATAATTGCTTTTCTATTGCAATATCCAAAGCACATGAGATTGATTTTGTGCTAGCCTCATGCCAGCTGAGGAAGGACAGATGATGCCTGAACCTCTACAAGGACTGATCAATACAAATTAACCCATCAAAATTGAAGAAATTTTGATCATCAGCATCAGTTTGCTTTCTGTGACTTGTAACTTAATGAGCTATAAAGCTGGATTTATTGAATCTTTGTATTACTACCTAAGGTTCCACTTATATTCCACCTACAAGGTTACAGTAAAAAGAGAAGACAAGCTTAGAATTGACTAAGAATGCTTGACACAGGGAATGTAAAGCAAAGAGGATGTTAACACAAGAAGAACTCACGAAGACATCCTACAATAAAAATTATCTTTTTGCATCTCTATCACATAAAGAATGTGTCCTTCTTCCTCTTTAATATATATTGTACCACATTTCCAAAATATTTGTCGAAAGTTATCACTGGCCTTCTCTGAAATAGAAAGGTACTGAAATGTGTGTTAAATGACAGAGTTTTAAACTGTCATGCCACCATTACTCCACAGTTTAAGAACAAAAATTTTTTCTTTATGCTATTAAGAAACATAATCAGCTTATCTCACACAGGTGCCCATCAACTTCTAACCCCAAATATATTGAGCAAAAGGCTATTTTTTCCAAGTATGGGCCTGCTGGCATCACAAGGCAGACATTTGGACCATTGTATTAATAATATCATTCCTTAGGTGAGCTCTTAGTTGCAATAAGCTTTCAAGCTTAGCTGCTTTTCTATTTTTTCTAGGTACTGCAGGACTGAGGCACCAATACAAAGCAGAAGAATGTAAATTTTACTCTCCCATATTTGTGCTAACCTTGTGTGACCTCTGTATTAGCCAGCCAGAGCAGCTCAAGCAACTCAGTCCTTAGCTGTTGAAGGTTAGCATGTGCAAGCTGCCACCCTCATTGCATTGCATTGCATGCACCTGGAGCCCAGAAATTTGAGATCATCAGCTTCACTTCAAGCAAGAGAACCAAGTTTACATCCCTGCCTACTCTTTGCAGGCAGTTAGCAATAGGTCACAAGTAGAACATGATTAGCTTGTATTCCAGCAGAAAACATTAAGTGGGCTTCAGCCACTCCTCAGGATAATTTTGGCTGGATTCCATAACTTGGCAGTTTGAATTTCCTTGTTTAGTCATGTTGCATCTCATACCAGAATGATTTTTACCATTTAAAAAAAAATCTTAGTGGAAAGGTGACAGTAATAATCATCAGATCACATCTTGACTTTATATCAGTAAGGCAGCAGAACATAAAAGCTGAAATGTTCAGTTTCTAGAGAACAAAGGGAAATGTATGTGCAAATAAAACCATGAAATGACAGTTCCTGCAACTCGTTAGGGAACAGGCTTTACCTCAGCAAAGTCTGTTGTAAAAGAAGATTTTATCATTTGACAGCAACCTTCAAAATAGAATGGATGGTTATATTTCACCAGTGGTTTTCCCATGATATCATAACAAAAACTCAGAAGACAATTTGTTAATTGCAAATTATTTCTTGGCTGGACATCCCATAATGTCCACATCCACAAGGGTTAGAAAGAACAGATCTGTTCCTTCATTGTGGGAAAAAATAATCAGGTAGCCAGTGGTACTGAAGTACCATCCTTACAGGTTCAGGCAATAATTTTGTCAACTATTAAATATTCCACAAGTTATCTGTAGGGACCAGTAGAGTTATGCTGCAAACTGGTGAATAAGCACAGAAAAATCATCAGCCTGGAGGAATGCAAAAACTGCAGGGGAAAAGTCCACCTTTATCTGTCTATTACAGAGCCTTCACCCCTGCCTGAAGTCTCTCTCACACACAGGTGTGCAGGTCAAGCCAAATTGGTTTTAACAGCCAGTTTTTAAATTAAATTGCTTCACAGTTATTCTCAATCTGTTTACTCTAGACATGTAATTTCCAGTCTCTGGTGTCTTGAAATGTGATATTAGCAATTTTATGAACTTCCCCTGTCTTCTCTATGAATTTAGACTAGGCAGATTCCCACCATGCTGCTTAGAGACTTTGGAATTGCTCAGCATTACTCTAAATCAACAGTGTACTTTATTGTTTTGAGATTTTGTCTCAGTCAAGCTCCTAACACAAACAGAAGGATCCCTTTATTAGGAATATTAAACAGGTCTCATGACCCAGTTGAGTTGAAATATCCATAATCCCAGAGCTCCAGTCTCCTTGAATACCATGTGTAACCTCTTTAAAATCTTGGCAGTAATTTTTCAAGACACAGTTCCTCTAGACCACAGACAATAATACATAGAAAGAAATGACTCCTTTACCCAAGAAAAGTCTCCAGAGAAAGGTGCAGAAGTAAGCATACCTTACTAGTCATTTGAGAGGAACTCACCTTCTCCACTGCAGCTCCAGCCACATCTGATCCCATCTTGGTAATGACTCATCTTCCCTCTGCCTACTGACTCAAACCTGCGACCTCACACAGGCTGCTCCTCTTGAAAAATTAATACAATTAATTCCTTTCCCACTCCAAATTTAGGTACCTTGTGTAAACACACCTTCACACAACTCCATGTCTTGTAGTCAGGCAATATCTTTCACCTTTTCTTAAAGGGTGTCTTCAGATGGGGAAGGAGGAAGGGAATGGAGGTTAGTTATGTGTCTAATGTCTTTCTTCTAAAGATGGTGGGACTGAGGCTTAAATCTTCTCTATAATGGAGCCATTGGGAAGATGTAAACATTTTGGGGTCTTGACAACTATAGGCTCAAAACTGTGACTGCAACGAGGGGAAGTCAGAGCTGTGAACCAAGAAAGAACCAGAACCATACCAAACACCCAGATGTATTCCCTGCTCTACAGAATGGTTAAAAGAAGGAAGAGGTAAAGCATGCATAGTATAAACTATTAAAAAAAACCAATGAGAGTGGGAAGCATTATGTTAAGATTATTGCTGCAACAGAATGTTTTTTTCCTTCAAAGAAATACTAGTGCATCATGAGACTACATCACTGTCACTCCTTTTTTTTTTTTTTTTCCTTTTTTTAATATTATCTAACCAGAACACAGCTGGAATTTTCCAGTAATTTTTTAAAGGACTCATTTGAGTCCTTAAATAAAGGGTATTTAAATCCAGACTGCCAGCACAGCAGTAACCAGTGTTGATTATGTCTTTGTTTACAAAGCAGAACATTAAAACCACAAGATTTTCAGAGTCCTGCTGTGAATCCAGTATCTCTAATCACTCTTTTTGAAATCTTGTTTCTTGCAGCAATTAAAATTGTGGCTGATATCCACCCATTAAAAACTGTGCATTTAAAGCTATTCCTGGATGAAAGTAGATGCAATACCACACTCACAAAATCAACTTTTGTTTACCTAAAATTCACAGAAATGGTCAAATTCTCAGAGGAAATTTTTAACAAACAAACAAACAAAGGTATTATATATTTCTACAATGATTTATTAAGATCTAAGTTGCCATTATTGTGAAATGTAAAATACAGTGCAGGAAAACAGGTGAAATTTATGCCTGAGAAAATTCTTGTGAATCTACATTTTTAGGAGATGACTGAACTTAGAAAGTGGTTCATTAAGGGTAATACCAAGTTAGTTAGAACTTACTGTGTTCCCCCATCTGTTCACCACTTCCTCCTCCTGCTAACTCTCATTACTGTGAGGTTATATCATGAGAACTTCTCCTTTTTCAAAGTTACAGGAATTTTTTAAATGTTGCAGTCACTAGGCCAAAATATCTGACCCTCTGCAATTACAATATATATCCTTTTCATAGGAGGCTACACGGTAAAAGTTTGCTTCATTCCACCAAATTATGCAAGAGAAAGTAAATAATTCATCTTTAAACATTTTCTATAGCAACTCAACTATAACATGAAAGCTGCTAATGAAAAGATGCAGGAAAAAATCATATAGCTGTTTGTCAACTCTTTACTGCATAAATACAACAAATACTGAGGCTGAAGGATATATAAATTAAGTCTTATATTTGAGGATATATAAATTAAGTCTCCCACTGGCACAATTACATCACTGTTATGTAATAGTTAAAAAAAATTAGAACTTTAATAAAAAAATATATTTGTGGTTGTCCTTGTCCAGAAGGAAATACAACTGTAGGTGAACAAAGTATTGGTTTGGATTTAGTGATTTGAAGTTAAAGGATAATTCTGCTTGACTGACTTTTCTTTTTTTTTTTTTTAATTTTAATACACTTTTGGATAGTTCCCCAATTTGGTTGATTCTGTGTGAAATCAGTGTGTTAAAAATTTTAAACGAGTGCTAATGCTCGCTTCATAAATTATTAAATTTCTTGTCTTATACGAACAATTTAGAGGATTATTAGAAATATTTGTATCTTTAACTTCGTAAGAAGGCAGAGAAAGTATCACAGACATCTATTTAAGCAAGCTGGAATGTTGGAATGTTTCATTTTGTAAACATTTATTCTATTGTTTGCTAGATGCCACTTACACAAATCCTGATGGTTCTGGGTCAGTTCTGTAGCACAATCCCAACTCTATTGGAACTACTGCAGCTTTCCTTTTTGGAGAGTGTATGCTGGGCTGAGACAGATCTAAATCTGATCTGTGTTAGCTCAATCATGAATGGTATGATACCTTTACTAAAAAGCTTTGTTCTAAAAATATTTTTTTAAGCATACAAGCAAACATGTGGTGAAAATAATACATTCTATGTTTAAAAAAAAATCCAACACCTTTCACATCCCATCCCAAGAAAAGACATATCCCAAAATATACAACAACCTGAGCACTCTACCTGGTGCTATACTGACATTTAAAACCTACAACCATTAAAACCGTTTCTGATGCTTTGGGATGCCTACATTTTTAGAAAGCAATACTCAACCTCAGATTCTAGAAAAATATTGTAAAGTTTTTATCTCAACATCACTATGAGAAAGTAGAATAAACACAGAATACTGGTAATAAAGAAACAAACAATATATCCATTTTGCCATAAAAAGTGGTTTGGTACACATTGTGAAAATGCAGTGTAAGAAAATAAATTCAACATGTGATAATTAAGTCCGGTGCAGTCAATGTTGTACTTATTTAGTGAATAGCCAGTACATTAGTGATACACTAATATAGATGACACACAGCATTATCCAGTCTATTCTTGCAATAGGTGGCCTGTTACCTTGCACATGAAGAATGGCACTTGAGGAGGCAGTGCCGTTCAAATTTTTAGCTCGAGCAACATAGAGGCCAGCATCTTTATCACACACCTTCTGAATGAACAAAGTATGCTTTGTCTCCTTTTGTAAAAGCTTTAAGTGCTCATCTGCAGTCAGTTTCTGGCCCTTCTTGTACCTGAAGCAGAGAGTCAGTTTGCAAGTCAGTTTTATCACTGCACGCCACACAGAACTTTGCAAATTCAGACAATCTCTGTCACACTACAGCAGCAGCAAGAGACAGAGAACTGCTGTATTCTCATTTCTCAGTTTTAAACTTAGTCTGTCAATATGCATGAACAGTTAAACAATGCAAATTACTAGATAATAGATTCTTAACAGTAGAAAATTTGGCTCTGAAAATGAGTTTCAACAGACAAGTTACAAGTCTCTCACTGCAGCGTCAGTGAGGTAACAAGGGCCTGGACCCTTGATTTTGCGCTGAGACATTTTTGCTAATAGGTCCTGAGCCAGTCCACACCCAACTCATTAACAGGCTCTAAAGGATCAACAAACAAACTATCTAAACTTGTATCTCACCAAGAACCTGCCTCCATCCCAGCCCACTTAACATTTACCTAGCTCACATCGTCAAACAGGATAGAACAATGCATCAAGAGTTACTTCAGTGAACTGGTGCCATATTCTAACACTAACACTTGAGGATCTATCATAGGGTATTGGTATTGACTCCTGATTTAAAAATGGAAATCAGAGAAAATTCTGGCTCTCCTTGCACCATGATGTTTCAGCGTAGGCTACATTTAACCCAACACAAACATGAAAATATTTTTCCACATGCATATCCAAAGAAATTTCTATACCAGTACAAAATACATGTTATTGGGGAATTTTGAATTAAAAACATTTTTTTTTCCATTTTCATGAATTTCTAATTTGCAAAATTGATCCAGTTGAATGTTATCTTTTTGAAAGAAAATCTGTCAATACTGTATATATTTTTGGGCTAAATTAATGCTTTCTTATAATAAAATTAATATCTTGTTTCACCAATAATACTCCTCAGTCTGTACAATACTGGTATTTAAAACAAGGTAACTTTATTGATACCAACAGAGTATAGCACCAAGGTTGCATTGTCCAGTATTCTTCTCAGTGCCACCGAAAAAATTTCAGTTTAACAAAAACGTACAGTTTAATTCTTTAAATGTGTAATAATAATATTAACATCATTTTTTCCAGTAAGAGGCATATTTAGTTTTAATACATTAAAATAAAGGCCTCCATTTTGAAAGACTAATGGAATAAGTGGAGAAAAGACAAACGAGGTAAAATTGGAGGAATACATGACATAACATATAGAACTATGAAAAAAATCCTGAAATCCTGCCCCTCTTTCAGTCCCTGCTCCCTTTGTCAGGGAATTTTTAGAGTTCAGATGTTTATATTGCATCATCTATATTTCCCACAAATCCAATAATAAAGTAATCTAAGTAGACACATAGCAATTAAGAGAGAGATAGACCATGCACACCAATATATGATATAAAAGTGATTCTCTTAGTGTAGATATTTAGGTGGTGTTTTTTAACATGTAACCTTAGTTTTGATATCTGACTTTCACATACGTGTAAATGTGTTCCCATCTATATAGTGACGATATAAATATTTCAGTGTGCATGCAATTTGTGTCTGTCCATACATAGTGCCCAGAGCCTGGGAAAATGCAGGTGAATTTATTTATAGTAAATCTGAACCATGCAATTGTTTTAAGAAGGCATTCAGCAAGTAGAATGCCATATTCCAGAATAGGAAAACTGAATGATGATTTTTCCTTGAAAACACTGGATATGTTTGCAGTACTTTGATACTCTCATTCCTAAAATTTGGTACAGAGAGATTATTTCAAGTTGGTTAATTGTTGAAAACAATTCTGAAGGTGGAAATCATGCAGAAGTGTGGAGTAGAAAGGATACAATCCATTTATTCTAGCCTACAGATTAACTGATTTGGTTATGAAAGGTTCGTGGTGGCTCGCTACTGGGTCTATTTACTGCTTCTCATTGCAAGCTACCCACCATGTCAGTGTAGGCTCTGGGAATCCCGTTACTTCTACTTCCAAAGTTACCGGAGAACCTTCCATGACGGTTTTGTTAGACAGAAGCTGGGAGAAGTTAGGCGCCTGTCCAGTTAGGCTGGCCATGCTGTTCTTTTCTGAAGAACTTTTAATCTCTTCTCGGGTAACCATCTGCCTCTGACAGCTTCTGGTGGCGTCTGATTGAAACACGAAACCTGAGAATGCATCGGGCAAAGCATGCAGCCTATCCTGGGATTTAGTACAGTTATTCAAGGCATGCAATTTTTCTTGCGTTTCTGCCATGCTTTTATGAAGTTCAAGGTGTTGTAAATGTGTTTTGCATGTTTCGCTCATCATGCTATCTACTGGTTTGGCTTTTATAGGGCAGGAAGCAGTGCTAGTTTCAGAAATTCCTTGTGAGCTGCAAGTCAAAGGAGATTCTGCTCTGACTTTTGGACCAGAATCTGTTAAAGAGATACAAAACTTTTGAAAGTGATCTGATGGGCTTTCCATTCTATTATTTGTAGCATCAGCAAAAGCAAAATTTGTTAAGAGGTCAGGTGCTTCCATCAGTTTTACCGTTCTAGTGGTTTTCTGCAAGCTATAGGAACTGACATGCAGACTATGAGAACTACAACAGAACTGCTCTTCTAGCTCTGTTTCAGAATGTAAGAGGTTGGATTCTGGTGTCTCAGAAAGCGGTGGCAATGATATATCATCAGGTGATATACACTCATATTCATCTCCAGAGGGTGTTTCTTCTGCCAGGAATTCAGTCTGTAAACCATCCTCTTTGGCTGAGGATGACAGCTCTGTGTCCTGTGAAACAAGATCCTCACCAGCTGGACAGATAACTGAAATATCAGCCAATATATTCCTCTCCTCGAACTGGGAGGGGAAAGAAGAGAAAGGAGAGAAAGGAAAACAAAGAAAGAATTATCATTCAATACATCCCCTTGTCATACAAAATCTAGCAACAATATTCTAATTAAGCTTGATGTATTCTGAGAGGAAGAAAGAAATGGGGCAAAAAACAATGAATCAGAAAATGTTGCAGCAGCTTATTGGAATTTCAAACTGCTCAAATAGATTCTAGAAAATATTATTATAACTATGTATAAGTATTTATTATAACAGTAACAATAAAACAGAAAGTACCTTTCCATAAACAAAGGGCAACCTGTGGATTTCCTGTAGCTTCTGTTTATATGAGCATTTGCAAGGGAAAGGTGGTGGAGGAGGAGGAGTAGGTGGCCTAATTGCATTTAAAGGGAAAACAGTTATTTAGCAATGAAAATATATTAACAGCCAAGTTGCTGGACTGGTTAAAAAATAAAGCTAGCACCTCCATAGCATTTTATATTTCCTCCTCCTTTTTTTTTTTTCTTTTTTTTTTTTTTTTTTTTTTTACTTGCCAGCTGTTAAAAGATCCTCCCAAATATTAAAAGAAAAGCAATTTAAAAATTATGTTAACTTGGATCCAGGAAAAAAAGTCCCTCTCATCATGTTTCAAATAGAATTGGGTGAGGCATATGTGCATTAATTTTAATCACAAAGCATCAAAGTCATCTGCTTTGTTAATTACGTCTCTGCCTCTTGATTTTTGTGTGAATGTAATCACATATTCAGATTGATTTCCTTTGTGCAAAGGCTCTCAGAAAAGTTGTGCATAATGTTTCCTTAAGCTACTCTCTCATTGCTGAGTTCTATACACAAATATGTGATCTACTAAGCATTGTTTCTATCACCTATAAACTGCCCACTCAAATAAATTGGGTGATACACTGAAAGCAATTTCATTGCTTTCCAAAATAGGTCTCTTTAGCAGTATCCAGTACAAGAGAGTGATGGTATATTTGTTTTGGTTTTCTTTTTCCTTTACTGCTCAAACAATCTAACAATTAGTGAAAAAAATTTTAAAACACCCAGAAATAATAGAACCTCATATGTACCCTGGTTATTTAGACATGTTAGTTTTAATATAGATGCTTTCCCACGTTATTACCTTTCTTATTTCAAAGCAATGTGATTCATGCCAGACCTACAAAAAAATGACTGGAAGCAGGTTGGGATTTTACTGTGTCTATTTTACTAAACAATTCAATTCAGATGTAAGACAAAGTTTATGTTTTACTACAAAAATGTTTCCCACAAGCATCCCCTGACGAACTCTGACCCCTGAAGAGATGGAAGAAGACACTGGGGAAGAAGCAGTGGAAAAGAATGACAGGTGAACTGTGAGTGAGCAAGCTGCCAGATTGGCTTTGGCAGCATGGGACCAAAAAAGCAGGAGGATCAATGTGCCATGAGAAGGCCTGGCACACTTTTAAGAGGGCTATATTTGAAGCAAATTAATACTGGGAAAGCAGCTTGCAGAAGGACAGACAAAATTAGAGAGTGCTGGCCCACTGTTCATGCTCTAGTGAGATGAACCTGCTACTTCTTTAAGTGAAGTATGGAGTGTTGAAAAGGGTAGAGGCACCATAGCTGCCACAATCCTCATATGATATTTGCTGTTTTGCATACCCTTGACTTCTCTCCTTGGCAGCTGAGACTCAGTCTGATGAGGACTGACAAAGCTGTGGCTTAGCAAAATAGAGCTATGGACACCTGCTGAAGAGATTCTCCTGAGCAGTCACAAAATTCTGAGTGAAATCTGGGTTCCAAGTCAATGCTGAAGCTCCCACTGACTTGGAGGTAAGAAAATTAATTAGGTTTAATTTTGGCTCATCAGCATATTACAGGACATTTTGTATTGAACTGAAGGAAATTATATTAGTTGAATTTCTACAAAACATCACTGTTTAATATCTTGCAGTATTTGTCTATGTTAGCAGTTTGCAAAATGGAATTTTTAGGTCTCTAAATCTGTTACCAATGGATCCTACCTTTCTAAGGACTTAACCCCCTCCAAATGATCAGACTATTTTACATAGGAAATTATTTACATTTATGTCCAGGATCCCAAGCCTTCAAAATATTCTTTAAGCTAAAGTAATTAATCTCATAAAATATAGATCTGGCTTTGTTTTGCCTGTATTTCTAAGATTTCATTTATTCAATGATTATTTGAAAACTTTAATATTCTTCTATTGTAAATCCATAAATAAAAGATGTTTGTCAGTTTGGATTTTTGTCATTCTAAACGCTCAGTCTTGTCTTATTTTTTGTGAATTGTCCTCAACATGGATGCAATCCTTACTTTGGATTATTTATGATTTCTGATGAAGAGAACCTTGGCAACTGAAATCCAACTTAAGTGTTTTGATATGAGGATAAAGATGATTATTTGATGGTGAGTTCTGCCATTTCTTCAATAGTTTTATACCAATATTACAGCAAATTATATTTGATGTGATGTCCTATTGAACTACTGACAGCTGCAGTTGTGTTCCTTCATTGTTTCTCTGTTTCCTGTTATTCACACTGGTTTTAAACTGAATCAATGTGCTTGTTTTGTCCGGTTTTTGGTAATATTGTAAATGAGAATATAATCAAAACTTACCAATGTAACAATAGTCCTCACTTTTGATACACAACAAATTAAAGAGTAGAACTCCCTTGAGAGTACACAATGATGCCCATCAATCTGATTAAATGTAAATTGATATGAACAACACATACTTGTTTAGTGCCTGTAGGAGACAGAGTATTGCTTCTCTTCTCACCAATGCTTTCTGAATTTGCAAGCAATTCACCTGGTGCTGTCTGAAAGAAAAATGTTTTAAAATCCCGCTTTTTTCCCTGATTAAGGTTTTATTAATGCAACAAATAATCATCATTTCTACAATTTTTTAGTTCAAATTCTGAGCTATGTTTCTCTCATAGAATATTACTTATAAATCAAATATTTTCCTAACTTGTATGTAGGCATCATAAGTTGTCTAGGGCTCTGGGAATAGTATCAGCAGTCCCCACTATTACTTCTTATATTCCCTTAAGTTTTATTTTTAAAGGAGAGAGTTCAAGAACAACTCTTTTTCATGGAGGAATGGTCACAAAGAGAACCTCTACATTAAGAATACTCTGGCAATAGGACCAAAGGAAAATTGATAAAAGATTACAAAAGAAATAGTTTTTAGAAAACAGAAAGATATATACAGGCATGTGAAAAATGATAAAAAATAAAAATTCATAGGGGAGAATATGTGGACTGGATAGGAGGGAAAGGGGCAACTGAAAATAACTGAAAAACAACTGACCAAGACTACACTGATAACACCCATCCAAATGGAGGCTTTAAGACTGAAAAACAAGAACTCTTTTAGTAACAAGAACTCTTTTAAGAAAGAGTTCTTGTTATTAAAAAAACCAATTAATTGAACTAACCTGCTGCTTTTGTTCCACTTCTTTAACAGCCTCACATGCTTCTTGACCATTTCTTTCTTCTTTTTTAACAGTAATCAGCTCTTCAGAAAAGTCAACTTTCTGCCATGTGAAGAGAAAATTAAGTAAGTTTATACACAATAAAAGGTAGGAATTGTTAGCTCTACACTGATTCATGCTCTGTACAACAGAGAAAACACCAAAGTGAAAATCTGTCATCAGCACAGGTGTAAATTGCTTATGGCAAAAAAAAAGTGCAGCAAAACCCAGCTGATTCATTCTTGGACAAGCAATGACAGCATATTGTGAAGCTGACAGGATCTTTTCGGAGGCAAGGAAACTATAGAAGACTATAATTCTTCAGTATATAATACTGAAGAATTCTAGCAGCTAATCAAGAATATGAGGAATATGAACCAACTTATACACAGGCTCAGTAAGGGAGAATAAAGGATTAAGTAACACAGTTATATGAAAAAAGAGAACAAACAACAATTTCAGAAAAGATATCAGGATTGCAGGAAAACAGTTCTAGGGAGGAAAGAAACATTTGTGAATGTCTATAATCAAAATTTTTTTAAAGGTGGAAAGGGAAGAATGTGGTCTAAGCATAAAACATAGAAACAGAAATTTGGACAACCATAATGTATTTTATGAAGACTTGATAAATCCTTCAAAACCTGTCATGGAATCTTCCACAGATTCCAAATAATGTAATAGTTACACAAGATAAAGAAAGCCAAAAGCTTTATAATTACAGTTTTGTGTCTTCCATATCTTTAGCTGCCCAGCCAATAGTTATAGTCTTAAACAAGTTTCTTATAAGAAACTGCTGCATTATTAATTTGCTATTCTAGCAATAAACAAGTGAAAAATTCCATGAGATCTTTTCAGTCTATTTTTTTTTCTTTTAGGAAGAAAAAATAGGTTTAATTTTGTACTTGAAATAAATCAGGTTTTTTTCAGGCATTGAGCAGCCATGTAAAATTAGGAAAGATTATGCAATACATTTCCCCTAAATTTGTCATGCCTTAAAAATAACAGGAAGTGAAACTCAGTTTATAGTCATGGCATTCCATACAGATGGCACAGACAGTCTGCTGAATTATTTATTCTTCATAAGATACAGACATTGATGGTTGATATATTCTGGAAATGTTCAATAAGAATATTAGTTTTTAAATCTTAGAATACCACATAATGTAAAAAAAAACCCTTTCCATTTAAAATAGTTGCGGAACTCTATTGTAAAAAAAATCCAATAATTTTGTGGAAATTAGTCAAAATAAGGTAGTAAAATTAGTTTGAAATTCCACTTGACTTGAAAAGATCATACAACATTTCTGTAGAAAAGATGAAAGGTTCAAGCCCTCTTCTGACAGAACCTGGGACTACTGTCCTGCACACAATAGTGTTAATGAAATACACAAATGGGGAGGAGAATGGGCATTTATGTTGAAGTTGCTATATGGTCACAGTCCAAGACAAAGCCTTCTTCCCATTCACCTAATGACCTTTGGAATTCATTCATATTTTTGGCATCTCTTACTCCTTTAAAGTGTATAAATGGATACTTGGAGTGTTTGTCAATTTTATAGTATAATTCCATCAAAGAAAAGTGAAGCAACATTCACTTTGTACCACCAAAAGTAGGATATTTAAGCTTATCTTATTTTTTCCACCCTCACAGAAGAATTAACTTGTCAGCTGCTGCTGCATGAAGATTTTTTAGGTATTTGAGAATGAAGGGGGGGTGGAGTAGACAGTCTTAATTATCTACCCCATCACCAGTCTTCCATAATTCCTCCTCAGTTAATGTTACATTTAAATACATCCACAGCAGTTTATCAGAACATGAAACTAAAAATGCTGCTCTCATAAATATTTATGTAAAAGCAAAGCTTTTCTAACTCAAATGACTTTGGCTTTAACACAATTTGTTTTTCAGGACGTGTTTTCCAAGAGGGAGCCAAGTGAGGTTGGTTGGCATTTTATAGCTCTGCAGTTACCTATCTTACAATATCAAAGGAAGAAGTATGCAAAAAAAAAGTATTTGTCTAGATAGTCAAATAAAATTTAACATTTTCTCTTAAAGGTTTCTTGAAAGGAGTAACTGTTCTGAAAGAAGCAAAGGAAAAGAAGCTCAGAAGAAATATTTAGTGTCCAAACAAGTAGCACGTCATTGATTCATTACAGTAATTACCTAACGTAACAGAAAACTGAACAACTAAGAAGTAATTGATGCTACCATAGATGATCCTCACTAAAAGCACTGATTCAGACCAAGATTTACCAAGCATGATAAATCGACACAGATGCAATACATTCTCCAGCTTAAAAAACCATACCTTTATCTCCTTAAGTTCTCTCAGAGATCTGCACAACCCATCAACAGAATTCATGATTTCTTCATACTTTGATACGGTTTTTTCTACATACTTCTTTCCTTCTTCAATCCCTACAAAGGCAAAACATCATGAAAGTAGAACAGAATGCCTCAAACAGACCTGCAAAAATCTGTGTAGTTTGTTACCCCAAGGGACTACAATAAACACATTTTTCTGTGTTTTGTTTTGCTGGAGGAATTCTGTCATTCCTAGGAATGTGCTTTCCCAGCTCGTACTAGCTTACTTGAGATGTGTCCTCACAGTTTCTGCAGGTCTTCTCTCTGGTTAGTAATACTGCTTTAAAAGATGCTGACCTCATAAATTGTCCCCTGAATTCATTGCTACATTATACATCTAGGAGGCACTTAAATCCCTGTTATAAGAAATACAAAACAAAGGCATGATGTAAAAGGTTTTTCCCATGTAATGACTTAAAGGACACTGCGCAACTTCTTTCTCCTACTCTTCCTAATCAGCTGTTGTCAAAAATCTGTTCTGTCATCTCCTTTCCTGCAGATAGGAGTGTTTAAAATACTGAGAAGGCTTAAAAAAAAAAAAAAGAGAGAGAAGAGAAAAGAAATAATCTACTCTCTAAATATTTTTTCCACTAAATTAAGGGGAATTTAAAAGGCCAGTTTGGCTGCTGAAATATTTTTAGCTTTACTACTTGAATTGATAGGCTACACAAAATCCCCGTGTGTTTGGATTGTCACATTATCTTTGGAAAAATTAACTTTAAAAAGTATATAAAAATAACAAGTGGGACCAAAAAAAAGCAAAATACGAAATTTTATGACTTGCAATTTTTTTGGTCAACAATGTTCCAAATCAACACAATTGCAAATACAGTATCTAAATAGCAGTCTACATAATTTGCTAATAAAAATTTGACAATCAAATCCTACCAGTTATTTACAGTTATAATGTAAAAAATTAATTCAGCACTGAGATATATCATTATAATATCCTCTGGCTTCAAAGGCTTGCCTGTTATGAGAGAGCTTAAGCCATGAAATCTTAACTCAAAGCTCATGAATATTGCAAGGACATTTTGATTTCAAGGTGAACTCAGGCTGTATACAGAAAACCAAATACATACCAGACTGGAAGAGTAGTTTCATATCTTTACTTTTTGTAAATATTTGTTCTGAAATCCTTCACCTCTTCCAATCAATACTTTAAAACATTTAGCTTTTTTAAAATTCATCGGATTTTCATCTTAAATGAACAAATCTAGGAGTTTGCTTACTTCCACCCCAAGTTACTGCATTTTGTCCCCACAGTACATTACCAGATATCTCCTCACCATATAACCGTCTAGCAAGGTCCATAATCTGCTGAATTTTTTCTTCTTGTTCAGGCACTGCAGGTTCAATAAACTTATTGAATTGCTTATAGAGAGTCTCTATTGCTTCTCTTGTTTTGCATTCTGCAGAGTAGTTGCCAACTCTAATCACTGTTGCGCTCACATCTTCAAACCAAAATTGACACTGAGGGATAAAAAAGCTGCATTACAATGAATTACTATGAATGAATCTGCAGTTCAAGCTGTTGAAGAACAGACTGGATTATTCTTAGACTTTCCTTAATCAGTGGCATACAGTATATCTTAAATATTCTGACTTAAATTTAACCTGAGAAACATTTGTTCATTACTAATGGTGCTTCAAGCATTAATGGCTGTTAAATTTTCATTAAGTACTATGCCCACGCTCATCTTACAAGTGTGGTGAGGTTATTATTTAATGGTTCTGCAAAAACATGTTTTGTTTCTGAGCTCTTTCCACCTTGTATATCAATTGGCTAATTTCAAAATCTTCATGTTATGGCCTCAGTTATAGCTGTGTAAGGGCAGAAAGGTTCTTTAAATTTAACATTCAAGCAGACAGGGTTTTTGGTCTCAGCAACCACTAACTCACCAGGAATCTTTCTTCTGACAAGAATGGGCTTTAGAACATCCCCATAATAAACATCTTTGGTTAACAATACTCAGAACAGAACACAATCTGGTGTTCACTCAGAATCACCAGTATTGCATCATTACAGGAAGTGGCAAAAAATCACCATTTCCAGCCACTGTTGAAATCAGCATTTAAGACTGTGCCTATTTGCTGAAAGAAAAGTTCTGAGTAAAAGGTGATACTTTACACTCAGTTAAATTTTTTTTTAAAAAAAGGCAGTCTTAAATTTTAGCTTTAGGAAATAATTTATTTCTTTTGAGTAAGTGGGGAATTTGAAAATGTAAATATCCAACAAATATTAACAAATTGTTTGGCTAATGGTATATGTAAGAACACACTGATGAGGTCACTGGACACTGAACACATCTCTTAAACAAAACTTTAGTCCTGTGATTCATCATTAAGGGAATTTGTCATGCACTTAGATCCCTTTGGAGATAAGAACAATGTTATTCCTAAAAGTAAACAGTGATGACCAGAATGAGCTTGTCCCATGGCAAGAGCACCAATGCAAAACAGCAAGAGGGAAAATACTGTTACAATACTGTCACAAACTTTTTTTTCTTTTAAAAAAGACAACGCATGAGACAGTCCTCAGACACATTAAAATAAAGTTATGGAAGTATCCAATAAGAAAGACTGCCGTTCAGAAAAAAAAAAAATTAGTCTACTAAAAAAGTTAGTTTATTAAAAAAAATTCTTTTAGTAAGGAACTGAGTATTTTACATTTCAGTTCCATCATTACATAAACCACGGTGGGTACTGTGATAACCTGCCTCTCATAATTTGACTGCTACCAAAGAGGACTTTGTGGCACTTTCTGTGTTGCCTCAGAGCTTACTTAGGGAAAATGAGCTCCTAAGCATGATCATAGACTTGCTGAATGGCTGTGGAAGTCATATGGTCATATGGAGGTGATGACCCCAGTTGCATGAATGTGGTCACACTGCACATTTATTTCCCCCTTTCACTGCAAATTTAGAAAGAAAGAAAAAAAAAATTTAACAATTGATTACTTTTGGAAAGTACAGATTAACCTTGAGAGAGTTAAAGCACTTTTATCTGTCCCTGTCCTGGATCATTATTACAGCCACAGTGGGGATGTCAGGTTTACTAGTACCTCTTTCATCATCTGCTGCAGATGCTCCATCAGATCCAGATTTTGCTTGTAATCTTCCACAACTGTGCTAAAATCATTCAGCTGTTTTTGTAAGTCACTGATTGAGCCCAAGAGAACTTGAACTTTAGCCTTAGGTTCATTTGCAAAAGGATCAATTACTTTCTTTTCTAAATTATCCATCTTCTTTTTAAGAATCTGTTTAAAAGACAGATAGCAATGTTAAATACCAACAAAATGTTTCTATTTTTAGAAATTTAATACAAAAAAGCAGGAGAAAACCATACAAACATACTTCTTGTCCTATGTTTTAAAAAAGACAAGCTGCTCTTTCAAAAATCAAAGGAACCTGGAGAGCCTTTGCAAAGCTGATTAAAATTGATATAAATTATATTTATTAAAGGTATAATTGAGCTAGCTTTTTTCAGCTTAAAAATAAACAAATATCTGCAGTAATAAAACATGGTCATGCATGACTTGCAACTAAAAAGGCCATTGAAGGAAAAGTTTCTGGTGAATGCAAAAAATGGGTTCTCAGGGTTCTAAGGTGCAAAGGATCACGATCAACTCCAGGCAATGAATATAGCCAAAGGCTCTGAGGAAAAGGGTTCATCTTTTACATGATGAAATCAGAAAGACAAGACAGTGGCTTGATGCAAGACATGATTATTTTGGGTTCCTTTAAGGAGAAGAAAGGCTAGGTCACACAATAGATGCAAGAAGAATAAAAGATTAAACAGAAAAATAATGGTGATTAAAGGAGTGAAGTCAAGAATTAACATCATTTCACAGAAGTAAATGGCAGAATAACAGGAATAGAATAGTGAAAAATGTCTCAGTCAATGACAGACAGGGAGGATATAATGAGAAAAGTAAGAGGGAAGTGCACAATAAATTTTGTGATGCCCTAATTTCCTGTGATGTATTTGGCATAGGCCAAATAACTGAACTGGTGAAGCGTTTACTAAGCCTGGATTTTCTGTTACCTGTAGCTTCTCTGCATATGTATCAACTTGCTGAATCTGTACTTTAAGTACTTTCATATTTCGAGCTTTTTCAGTTTTCTTCATATAGTTAAACTTCAAATTGTTGAATTTCTTTTTGAGATCCTTAAATGACTCTCTGAGCTGCAACAGTTTAAACATATTTGTTAGTTAAAAAAAAAAAAGAAGTCAGCGCACATCAATTTAAGTTTTTTCAAGAGCTGTTTAATGGACAATTTAAGCACTGAAAATTTAATGCAGAAGTTAGTAATACTATGCCATCTCAAAGCATCCTTAAGTTAAGTCAGAATTTCTTTACAGTAATGGAGACTCATAATCTTGCTAAATCAATGTTTTTGCATTCTGAATGAAAAGTGTTTCCAGAATAACTGAGGCAAAAAAAGCATTGGAACAAGGGATGAGATTATTGCTCAGACAATCTATGTAAAAATCCTTTCCAGGAGCCTCCACTGCTTTTAATTAGAGGTAGATGCCCTTCACATACTTTAGTCCATTTAGTAGAAATGGTAGCCAAGTAAGTGTCCCATTTCTCATTCCTTTTTCAAAAGTCCTGCTTCTGAAAAAAAGTTATACATGGGCTTAATTTTATACACTGTGCAAGTCCAAACATCTTAGTACAATTACTCACAGCATACAAAGAGGAGTACATCTCTTTGCAGGATCAAGATGCAGGTTGTATGACCACCTGACTTGCAAACAACTGTGCTCTGAGTATGGCAGCAGGGAGACCCTGGCTGGCAGATACAGAAAGCCTCACCTAGCTACTGCTAGATGTACTGGGTGAGGATACTTCTGCCAGTCAGCACTCACTTGTGCAACAAGCCCAACATTAGGGAAAATTATTCTTACAATAGTATAAATTAAAATTAACTAGTAGGTCCAATTATGAAGTATCCATGCCTTTCAAGACTTTTCAGATGAACTCATACCAGCTACCTACTATTAAATCTAGTTATATTAAATTTGTTCTAAACGTCTTTTTTTAATTAGATGGAACATAGCTACACTTTCTTTAACCTACAGAAAAAATCCAAGTGCCGGAATGATAGGAACTGCGCTGATGAAGCTCTAGGAAGCTGCAATTTCATTTACACACATATGGCTCAGATACATTGCCAATTTACCAGAAAGAGTTTAATACATATCAAAAAGAAGAACCATCTATGATGAACAGAATTTTAAACCCAGTGTTTGTTTACCATGGAAACTAACTATAATATAGGGTTGTTATATTCTTTATCTTTTGTTTTCCAGTGACAATTATGTTTCCTTTAATATTGTCTTACAAGTAGGCCTTTAATAAACCACGCTATTTTTTTCATTAAAAACGTTATGTAAAAAAGTATATCAAAACTGTTTAGATAAACCATTTTTAAAGGCCTATGAAATTTTAAGCATAGTTTTCCTAGTATTTTTTCTGCGCAAGCTATGCAACTTCCAATTTTATTTACAACTTTAAAAACTCCTTTCAGCTATTCCTATTACATTTAAATTTCTTTAAGCAAGAGATACAAGAATCAGACAACTATAAAACCTGCTTAAAATCAGTGATATTTTAATTACCTTGCAATTCCCTGATGAAATTTTCAATTATATGTAATTAATAATAAATTTTGAAATAAAAGAATATTAAAATGACCAAAATATTGATTTTAAGAATTTCAGGTCCTATAGGTAGATAATATTTTGCTTTCAGGATAATGTATAATAACAATAAATAAATTATGTGAAAGTACATTTATTTAAAGCCACTGATATGAAGAAATGCAGAAATTCTATTGCTTTATGATCTGTTACTCAAATGAGTAACAGACTCACAAATGAAACTAGTGTTAACAAGTTCAGGTCATATCCACAATTGGATATCTAAATATGTATTTGAGGCTTTTTTAATATTAAAAAAGCCTACAGACTTCACCCTGCACCCCCTCCTCCTTCATGCCAAAGAATCCAGGGAGTAGTGAAGGCTTATTTTGCAGCCACTGTTATTGGAACAGCTAACAATCAATCATTATTATTATTATTATTATATACTAATGTTAATCCATCAAGGGATAAATGTTTCATTTTCATTTAATCTAGTGGGATGTTGCCACATTATTTCAGCAGTGAATAAACAGATGGTGCTCACTCAGTGTAATGGAAAGAAAGGGAATTCTATCACTGGCCCTGTGATCTCCAATTAGTTTAAGCTCTTTATCCCGCCTAAGTATGCAGAATAATAAAGTCTGTCTAAAAGCCCTCTGTTAATATAATCACTTCTGCAGAACAATATTTTTTTATTCAGAAAACAAGAGTCTTATTTGCTGCTTCAAGTTTGTGGGAAAGAAAAGATGAACAAGAGTTTATTTTAGTTTGTTTCACTGGCTTGTGCACATACAGAATAGCAGTGATAGTATAAGGCCAGAGGCTCTCCTCATAGCAGTATGTGAAATTAGATCTCCTTGTTTCAGATATGATGGCTTGTGTGTCAAAGGTCTGCAGCTGTTGTCACTCTTCTCTTTTAGCCTCAGTGGAAAAACCAGATTCAGCTCTGACTTGTGCATCCGACTGCATTTTCACTGCTCCTGTTATCATCAGCAATTGTACCAAGAGCACTGCGGGGCTTCCAGTTTTTCGAAATCTAAATATGTCTCAGTTTTGAAAGATTAAATGAGAAATACTGAAGGGACTATGCATCCAAATATGCTTCAGTGACTTCAGCCCACTGCTTTAATGGAACTTTGTACCTTTTCTATTGTGTCATAGTCTTTAGTCAAGCAGCTGTTCCTAACTATAGTTGCCCTGTCATGGGTGGAGAATGGTAGTGGAGGAGAGGGGTTTAAGTACCACTTGTTTCAATTTATCACAGGACCACAAAATAAATAGAAAAATCAAGTTATAAAATGCTTTAAACATTTTTTGTTAACAGTGCCATTCCAGTAAATGCTTTGATTGCTGTCTGAGCTACTCTAGAAAAAATTTCAATGTTAATCCCTCATCTTTCCCTATCTATTCATGTACAAACTTTTTGTAGCATCAATAATCAAAACACCCCAAGAAGAAGGTTGCTGAAAACAGATTTTCAGTCACAAAGATGAAAAAACAGTAAAACAAAAAGGGAAAAAAAAAATCTGTTCAAGTCATTAATGACTACTTGATTCCTGGGGCAACAATCAGAATAAATTACAAAATGAGAAATGAGGCTATATATCAGTTCCTACTGACCTGTGAATAAAGATAGCTCATTACCATTTATGGTTAAAACCCATATTTCCACTCATATCTTTCCATAAGCATGCAAATAATGATATGGTGAAAAAGAAATGAGATGACTGGGAAGAGCTGTGAAACTGCATCAGGGTCTGTTGCTCTTTGGTTCACAAGTTTGACGTGGACATGCATAAATGTTATTTTTAAAGTGATCACCTAAAGAGGAGGCTTTTTCATTGCAAAAGCTACCATGGGTGATGAGCAGTGTCACTCAGAATCCCCTGAACAGACCCAGTGCAGCATTCCTATATCCAGTATATCAGTGTACCCAAGGCTGAGCTCACAAATGACTGCAGTGCAACACAGTGGAGGTGCAGCTCTTCAGAGGCTGCTGCCTAAACTACCTCGTGAAAAAGAAGCCCCAGCTGGCAAATACAGATCCCAAAGATGAGCTTTCCTCATCCTTCCCAAAGATGTTGAGGATATATACACTTATTTTTGCCTTTTCAAATTATCTTTAAATTAGAGAAGGCACAGAAAAGGCATGCATTTAACTCTTGTCTCCTCCAAGGCTATTTAAAACTCATGCTATATATTCTTACATATTCTATAAATTTCAGTATTTGTTTTCTTGTTTCTTATAGAAGCACCAATACCTTACAAACACAGGGAACTTGCTATGTCTTCGAAGGATCTCTTCAAACACCACTTAGTCCTAAGCCCTAATTCACAGGCTGTATTTACACACTTAAATTAATCACATCAAACATAAATTAGTGTAAGTATTTACAGCAGGATCCCAAATATTTTCAGTCAGCTTTAAAGTTTGCTCTGTAAACTGGTAAATTACTACTAAATTATCTGGTTAGCTGTTTACTATGTGACAGCCATGAACAGCTGCTGTTTGATGCTGGCACATGAAATATTTATTTGCTTAGACACAGTAGATAGTAAATAAATTGTTAGTTTAGACAAGTCTAGCAATATTCATATTAGCATACTAGCAATATTCAATTCCTGATGAAAAAATTGACAGAATTTAAAATAATAAAGATAATACTCATAAATAATAGTCCTGAAGTAGTCTGGTGTCTGATTTCTTGTCCCTAAACAGAATTAGTTAGAAATACTTAATGGGAAAAAAATAAAAAACAACAAAAGAAGAAAATGGCAGTATATTAATGCATATACAGGAACATTAGCCAAATATTTGTTTAGGAAACACCTTCATCTTCTATGCTAACCTATAATACAAAGGGAACATAAAGAAAAAGGTATCCACATTCCAAATTAGTATATTTCAGTTAGTTCATGCACAAGATTTAATTAGATTTGGGGATGACAGATTTTAACTTAACCAATAAGAATATATAACCTTCAGTGTCCTGTATTTTTATTACATATGCTTCATACTACAGGGAACATTAATGTGAAAATTCTTCCAGCTCACAATCCACCTTCTGTACTTCACGGATGCAAGGAAGTACAAGAGGAGTACAATATACAGAACATCAAGTATAGAGCACATCAGCCTCTTATTTCAATGTATCAGTCTGGGAAAGTTAGTTCTTTGAAATATTTTTTCCTAAATTAATTTTTTTAGAGACATCTAATGAATGTAGCTGTCTAATTTGTAAATTCATTTGTATTTGGCCTACCAAGATATTATGTTGATAGTCATATTACCTGAGTAATCATCCCTAACCTAAGTTCCATAATGCTAATTCTAATCTCTTGGGCCAATGAACATTTCCTTTCCTCCCAGCAGTTTTTCAAGTGTATCTTTTGTTTCTGAAAAAATGTTAGTACTAGATTATTCTGAACTTTTCATTGAAACACTCGAAGTTCTTTCCAATGTCCTGACAACCGCAATATGTCCAAATTCTACTTTTGTTTGAAATTTTAGCTTCACAAGAAAAAGTTATAAAGACTTGTGTTTCAGATGAAGCTGACTGAGCTGAAAGCTAAAGAAAATGTAGCTGCTCTATTTCCAGTCCTCTTGGTGCAGTGAAAGCATTTTACTGCCAGCCCGACAGCTTGACAGAATCCTGAGCAGCAGAGCCACGAACCACAGATTACTGTTGCTGCTGTGTAGATCCAAAGTTGCTGCTAAAATGAAAGTCTGTTTTTCTGTATGCATATGAAGCTTTTAGGGGAATGGTAAACAGTAATGTATATTATAGAACACAAAAGCTCTTTTAACAGTCACTCAATGAGTTGGGATTTATCTCATTTACCTCATTTATATCCTCTTGAGTGGTGCAGTGTTGAAAATACTGTGACAGTTCTTCCTCATACTTTTCAGCTCTGGAGCTCCAGTTTATGCTATCACACTCAAATCTAGCAAGTTCTTGCTTCAGGTTCTTTACAGAAACATTCAAGCAATTCTAATGAGGAAAGAGAGAAACAAATTTATCAGTCTCAGGAAATGTATTAATTTAACCAATCTAAAATGAAAATCATTGAGGCAGAACATGCACAGCCAGCCTCACTGTAAGGAGAGCAAGGACATAGCAGTTTCAGTCACTCATAGTCTGGGGAGTAGTTTTGGGTCAAAGTCACAACCTAAACTTTGTGTCTTCTCTGAGCAAAGAGGGAATGACCCCCTCCAGTCCTTTGCCACCTGGAGAATAGCTCCTTTCTGCCATCCATCAGTTTATGTTGTCTGAAGAGCAGACTGCCAATATAAATGATCTAGCCAAATCATAGGAAAAGCCTTGCTTTCTTAGTAAGTGAATGAATACAGGGCAATGAAAATTCTTCCCTGAATAAATAATTACTTTCTAAAATGATATCCAACCTCTCATGCAAATCAGTCTTGTATCCATTGATAAGGTAACACTGTTATTACATTTTCTCTTTTGCTCTTATGTTATCCTTTCTTTACAGGAGAATAAATCTACAAAACAACCTTTTAAAAATAGCAGGATTGTAATACAGAGATTCAAGAAATTGCCATCAGGGCCTTGAACTTCACCAAACATACTAAAGTAAATTATGGCTTGTGTTTTTTTTCCAAATAATGATATTTTAAGATTAACTTCCCTAAGGCTCTCTCTGTATTTTCTCAGAGTAGTAATACATATTTGCACATCTAAAGTTTAGCCAGATGAGTCCAATAATCTCTCATATTTATCCTTGATTTCATAAATCATTCTGCTTATACTCACAGGCTGCTGCACTGCAGACAAGATATCCACTCCCTGGGTAATAAGTAGAGTATATAGCTGTCTAATATGTGCATGTTTCTCCTGAGAATTCACAAGGTAGGCTTTAGCCTGGTGCACATTTTCAGGGTCCCCATATATTTCAGGAATATCCAGTTCTCCTAATTTTGATAGACATTCCAGCTGAAATATACAAAAACCAAAAATCAATGTCTGTTTAAAATAACTTAAATTTTTTTCCTTACCCTTGAGTTTAAGCAATTAAAATTGGTTTCAGATCTGAGTTTTCAATTCAACCAATTCAAGCAGTTTTAGATCCAAGATTTTAATTCTGATCACCAGGCTGATTTATCTTATTTCTCTGGTGAAAAGGAAAGAAAAGTAACAGGAACCAAAAGCAAAGAGAGTTTAACTACAATGGGAAGAATGTATGTTTTAAAATGTTATACTCACTTCTTTTTTAATGTGATGGAATTTGACTGTCTTGCTGAAAATCTCATCGTATTCTATCATTGCTTCCTTTACTGCTTGGTGGAAATGAATAAGCTCACTTATTCTCTCAGAATTCTCTTTCACAGGAAATCCTTTCTGGCTTGGTAATTCCAATAATTTGATCAGGTACTCAAGCTCAGCATTCAGTTGCTAACAAATATCAGAGAAGTTACTCAATTTGCACAAACACTGCAATTTTTCCTTTACATTTAATTAAACAACCACCTAACAATGGTAAATTGCCTTGGGGAGAAGTCAATGCCCTGCACTTTAAAACACTACATTCTGTACTTTTTGGTAGGCACAAATCTCAGCTATCACCCAGCTTTGCATGAAAACAAGTAAACATAATTAAAGGGCAGTGGCAGAGTGAATTGCTCAAACCCAGAGATAGTATTCACAGGAGGTAGAAAGGCCACTATGATGTACCTCAGCCTCTGACCTGCTCTAAATTCAAAAGCTTGGAGCTGATGCTCTCCTCGTGCTTCCACCACCCCAGTGCTTGTGTGTCCCTTGAATACACAACTAACACAGCACAAGACATTCTCTGAACACTGAAGGAAAAATCTCTTTGCCCCTACATTATAAACACACACAAACACTTCCTCCTGGAAAACTGTTGTAAAACATGAAGCGCTTCAAACCCAGACAGAGTGTCTGGCATCAATGAGGATATGGATCTTCATGGGACCAAAAAGAGATTTTGATGTACTCTTCACTCCACTAGCTTGGTTTCTTACCTCATAGTGTGGTTTCATTTGGTTCAGCTTTTTCTGTAGTTCCAAAACAATTAAAAGGTCACTTCCAAGGTCAACTGGTACTGCAAGCTGGAGGGCCTCTTGAAGAATCTCTAATCCACGGGTAGTCTAGAAGAGAATCAAGAAGTTGAGCACTTCTAACTGCAATAAATTAAAAAAAACCCCAAAATTTAAAGTCAAAGCTAAATTTGTAACAAAACCTTCCTCAAACCAGGCACCCAAATGCTGTCAGTAAAGCCTCTCTGTTGCAAACCTTCTGAGTGACAAGGGTGATAAGGTATCTTTAAGACAGCATGAAAAAGTGACTCAGACGCCAGGACTGCAGGACCACAGACACAGGATTTCTGAGATAAGAGATGTGCCTGTGTACTGCTGAGTTGCACTAGAGATACAGCAGCTACAAGCCTAGCTGGTGTTTCTGGTTCTGCTACTAGCCCAGCTAGTGTTTCTTTTAAGGAACACTGCACATCCTGTGCCAAGAAGGTTTCAATCCTCTTCCTGCATGTACCTGGTTGGACTTCAGTTTAGTAACAGTTAGGACACAGTTTGGTTTAGCAGCTCTTTTCTCTCAAAAAATGGTGCTTTTAAAAAGAATAAAAAAATCACTGCTGGCAAAGCATTGATTAAACTCCATTAAAACTTAGAATTGGAAATGGAGACTTAGATTTCTATGGATTTGAGGTAGGGAAAAAAAAAATCAAAAACATTTTATGGTTCCTGCTGACTGACTGACATAACAGAAAACAGACTGTAAACAAGAATCATCTTACTGATCATCACTCTTTATAAATAATACCTATAATAGTTGATGGGAGAGCCACAGACAAGCTAGTAACAGTCTAGAAATATTTGCCACAGTTGCTTTCTTGCTAGATATTTTACTTACGATTTTTAGTTGTTCTTTAAATATCTGGCACTGTTGCTTGATGGGTTTTATTTGAGTAATTTTAAAATTCCAGATTGCCCAAAGATCAGTCAGCTCTTTCCTTTCTTTATTCAGGTTAATAATGATATCTTCTGTTACTTTTATTGATTTTTCTACTTCTAATATTAACGTCTCATTTACCTGGCAAATAAACAGACACATTTTTTCCACACATATTTTTATAACATACAATTAAAACCTCATAATTTTAAACAAAGCTTAATAAAACCTCAACTATCCTAGTGTAACTTTAAAAAAATGTATACTCTTAAATACACTTTTCCTTTAATATTGTCTAGAATTAGGCACAGATTTACAGAATTTTAAAGTGAGGACATATATAAAGCTGGAGTTTAAAGCATAGAACAGGTCAGTAATGACTGAATTATTGCCATCTGATGTCTGTTTCACACTCAGACAGAATAAAAGAATTTCTGACTAAACAGAACTATCCAAAATGACATTTATGGAGAATAAATAGCAACTAGAAAACAAAGTAGGTGAAGAAAAGACCACCCCTTTGTGTTGATAAACAAAGCAACACTGAAGCACAGGAGGGTTAAAGTGTTTAGTATTTGAATATTTGATATTTTTACCTCATTTCAGTAGAACCTCTATGAGAAATATCAGAAAACTAGGTAATGCCATTTTCCCATTATTTTTTTTTTCTAAGAGAAGTTGTTTCCATAAATTACTAGTATGATCCGTATTTTCCAGATATTTAAAAGCTACAATCTGGGAATATCATAGGAACAGGGTAGTAGAAAATATGGTGACAACACATATCCAGGTGTTTAGGGAGGTAATGTCTGAAGATGTGGGAAGGTTTTAAGTGACTTTGCTATTACTCTGACTGTCTTACTTTTGCTTGGCAGCATCCAGCAGGGACACACCCTGCAGCCACACTAACAGCTTTCTGAGCACCTTCCCTCCCTCAGCTGGTTTTTCCAATTCACCTTGTATCATGCTGTAGTTTACCAACATCACCTTCCCCTTCCCTGCTTAATGTCTAACTGCTCCCTGGTGTGTCCTATAAAAGCAGAAAGAACAGCTGCGTATTCAGGCTGACCTCATTAATTTGGATTACTTGAGGAGGTGTAGCTTGGGGAATGATTGCACAGCTCAAACAAGCACCTCACAAAGTGTTGTTGGAAAATTAAACAGGGATGCCTAGGTAGTGTAGCTGTTGGACAGAATGTAAAGACACTGGGAAAGATTGTCTGCAACGAAGTAGCTCCTACGTCCATTTCTTTAGAAGAATCCATACACTCAGTCAGTAGACTCCCTGCCTCTTAGTGGACGTAAAATAAACTTAATATTGTGCTTGAGTATATGTTGCTTTCCGACATGAAACAAACAGATAGGAGCATGTATTACATGACTGGGTCATTAAGGGCTCTGTCATTGCTAACCACAAAACTTTATTTTACCATAAGCACTCAAATACTTTCTTCTTCTGAAAGTATATATCAGCATTCACCCCTTTAAAACTAGGTACACAATCCATCAGGCATAGAACTAGGATTGGACCTCATCACAGGCAAGTATAAAATATTCAAAATGGTTTATCAGATCATACTCACCACATTTACTAAATTAAGAAAACAGCAACCCATATTTTCGGTGGAAAAAGTCTTCTTTATAGTATTTTGCCACTGAGTATTAGCTGACTCTATTTCTATTTTACTTTCAGTCTCTCTGTTTGTTGGTAGGGGTTTTGAATTATAGAATTCCTTCAGATTTTTAATATCATCATTCACCTATAGAAAGACATTAAATAAATATAAAAAACCCCAAAATTTGAAGTGCTATAGTCAGAAGTTATAGAGATATGATAAATTTGAATAGCCCCCTCTGAATCTTCTCTTAATTTTAAGATTAATGAGTCCCTAAAATATTTACAAACACCAAATAATAAAATAGTTTTAAATAACTTGCCAACCTTCTGGATGGCAAGAAGACAGGTGGCAGCAATTAGCTCAATTTCTATCACATATCCTTACATGGATTTTATTTACCAGTATATCAGTGCACTGATTTTCACTGATCTGCCTAATATGAAGTAACTGAAGTTAGAAATAATCAGAAGTAGATGTAACACAATATTTTTTTGTAGTTTATCACAATAAATAAATCCTATGGCTAATTTTATCTGACAGGTTCCATTGCATCCTCAGTTTCTTTCTAAATATTAAAGAACAGCTACCATATTGTAGAATCTTAAAATGGAATCCAAATCAAAATAAAAATTAACTATCCTGGACACCATTATCACAGCTACCAATATTATTTTGGTATTGAATTGATTATGATTTGAGCGAGAGCTGGTTTTTATTTCATTTTTAAATACAATCATATGAATTAGCATGTCAGTGGAAGTAGTGTAAGACAGCAATAAAGATCCCTAAGAACATATCATAGGACGTTTTTAAAAGTTATACAAAGCAAATCAGTAAATTTGATATTCAGAATACCTATATAGAAGCATTTTTATCGCGTATATAATGAGAGCGCACATATGCAGAGGAGAAAAATCTAAATCAATTACAATCCTTCCTACAGCAGATGAAAATTTTTCAATTGTAAGATTTTTAGTCTAGACAGAGAATAAATAAGTAATCCATACCTCTACAGCTGACTGTAAAAAGGCCACATAAGTTTCTAGAATTTCTAGCTTTGAACTAATGTTTTTTTCAATTTTTTTCAGCTCTTTATTCAGAAAGTCAGCTCTGCTAGAAAAAGCCGCCACCTGTTCAGGTTCCAACTCTTCCATATTTTTGATGATTCCCTCAGCTGCTTTCAGTTCACATGAAGTTTCCTTTGAAGGTAAAAGCACAGGAAAAAAATGTATAATGACTGGAAAGGACTTGTGAATATTGATATCACATTGTTAATTTTCATTAGAATTGCTTTTTTATGTATAATTTAATTACTTGTTTGAAGAAAATCTCACAATGGAAACTAAGTCATAGAAATATCCATTTCTTTCCTAAAAATGATAGGTGTAGTTATTGAAATAGCTATTTTGAAAGTTAGCATATCACAGTCCCCAGAAGGAATAGTTAGAAGAGGTGTATAGTCATAAGAGTGTATTCATATATATATCTGTCAGGGCGAAGTAGACACTGCAGCAAACAAAAGTAACACCCTGACATGCAAAAATTTGGCAGAAAAGACACTTAAAACTATTATAAAGTCTTGAGGAAGAAAATATGTTTTTGCTTATCTGCTGAGATTTTAATATTTTTACAATGTGCTCTGCAGAATTGTTTTAAAGTGAATTTTATTTCCACAGGTACCATAGAGATCCATCCCTTGGACCCCATAAGCTGTTGCCTGCAGCAAAAGAGAGCTCTGCAGGAGTAATGGAATTTTAAGTACTGAAAATACATAGGATACTCCTAAAATACACACTGACATGCTGTTCAGCTTAGGCTGAAATATGCACCTATGCCAAGGCTATGGAAGGGATTCAAGTGGTTTTAACCCCCTTCCAGATAGTGCAGGGCTGCTATGGGAGTGGGAAAGGCCCTGGATGTCACTTAAAAATAGCCTCAAGTGTGACAGAGCTGAGTGCTGCAGAGCTCTCATCAAATGGCTGCACTCCCAACATGACCATTGGAGCTCTTTACAGCCCCCTTCACAGCTTCTCCAAATGAACTAGAGAACTACTTTTTTATTTTTGCTGGTTTATCCCTTATATTTGGCACAATAAACCACAAGAAGGTTTTTCTCTGGCTGGCTGTCTAGACAATTATTAAACCTGGTGCCTCATGTAGGAGTAGCAATCCACATTTGAAGCGTCTTTCTATTGAGAGTTGGTACGAGGATCCTGCAAATCACACAGTGAGATAGAGTGGAGAAAACCAGTGATCTAATGACTGTAATGTTATCATTTTGCTCATTAACTGCAGTTTTAAAACAAAACATAGAACTATTTTCTTTACAAGAAACTCAGCCTCTCACCTTATTTAGAATTACATACAGGAAGCCTTTGTTTCTAAAAGCACTTAACATTATGGAAAGTTTTTTTACCTTTGTTTGTTTAGCCAGTTCAAGGTGCTTGTTCAAAACTCTTTCTGACTCACACAAATATGAGCCAATCTCCATTCCAACTGCGAGCATCGGGGTGAGCTTTTTAATTGATTGTGACACCTTTATTTGAAAGTATTATTCACATGGTTAATTGATATAATTAGACATCAAAAACCAGTATAAAATATCACTTTATATAGAAAAAAATGAGGTAACACTTTTCTTTCGGTGCGTAGATTATGATTCTAGGCATAATGTCGTGGTTTAAACCCAAATGACAACTGTGCCACACAGCTGCTCACACACACTTCTCAACCCCAAATGGCAGGATGGAGAGAAGAAATTAAGAAAAGGTAAAACATGTACTTTATTATCATGTATACTCAGAGAAATACGGGAATTACAGCATAAAAGAGGACAACTCTACTATTTCTTCAACAGGCATAATCAAAACCCCTTCTTGTTTGCTCTCATTTTACTGACAGTGCTTTCCTTTACCCTAAATAGCTGAGACTTGTGATTTCAATATGGTACAACTGCATTATAATCTTGCTATTATAGCCCTGGCAGAAATACTTTGATTCTGTTCCAAGGTTTTTCCAGAAAGTACATTTAAAGCTTTTCTGACAGGGCAAGAGACCTATTTTTGTGCAGATACATGTACAGAATTCCCTTCCACTGTCACTAAGATATTATGTATGCACTCTAATAACAAAACAGATTATGAAGAGCTCAGGCAGATGACACCAGACACAACACACAAGGTTATTATTAGACATGTGAATTTACATTTAACATTTTTCTTAAGAACTGGCTGCTAATTGAGGTTCCAACTTTATTATATGAGGCTGAGGGGCAATTGAACTTGGCGCCAGGTTCCTTGGGATACTTTGCTTTAGAGAGTAGGGATTAAAAGTGTACTGCTTGGTAGCAATATAGCAATAAGCACTCTTCACTGCAATGGCACAATATTCTCTAATGCAAGGCTGGGAACAAAGTGATTAGAACAAATGGCACATTGAAACCTTATATTCAAATTAAGGTTTATATTTTAAGTAAAATTTGCCTTTATAATTTAACTTTTAGGTTAAGATTCACAACATGATAGTGACATCATTTCTACACACATAAATGGCCTGGAAGAGGGCCAATTTGTAGCAAATTAAATTCACATTTGATTGATAATGGTTCATTATAAACATCATGCAAATACAAAATATCAGATTGCAGACTTAATTATTCAGTCATTAAATTTGATTTACTTTTCTCATCTAAGCTCTTGGTTTCCTTCATATGAACCTTGCTAAAAGACTATACTTTTTGTATTTGAATTTACACATGGAAACTTATTTAGGAGCTATTTGTCTATTCCATCTCTGACAAGTCATTTAAAAGGTCTGTAGTACTACATGGCATTCAGCCATTTAAAGAAGGCTGTCATGTCCTTGATGCATCAATACCTTAATTAACAAAAGGAATTCTTATAGTGAGAAGAATCTAGTCTCCTTCAGATTTACTGAAAATTTGCTGTGGTTCAGTCACCATGCTTATTAAACCTCAATTTTTGCCACACTTTTATTTTTATCGTCAGCCACATAAAACAGAAGACAGAAGCAATATAAGAAACCTGCTTATGGGTCACAGGACTGATTGCTTCTTTTCCAAAAGAACAAATTATAATAGTTCATTATCCAAGCAAATCCATGCTTAATTGAACATCACTGGTAAAATGTTCTTGTGGAAATGGCTCATTTTTTTTCAGAACAGCTTTTTGTTCCTTTGTGTTGATAACAGCATTCAGCATTCCAACTACAACTGTGCTCTCTCTAAAACTCTTATTATTTGATTCAACTTCAATATTCACTATAGCTAAATTATGGAAATACAATGCACTGTTCGTGAATGCACTGAGAAGACGTGCTACAGTGATGATAATAGTCATCAGAAAGATGATCAGAATGCTGGAGCACCTCTCCTATGGTGACAGCCTGAGAGACTGCAGTTGTTCAGCCTGGAGAGCAGGAGACTTTGGGAGGACTTCATAGGAGACCCTTGCAGTACCTAAAGGGGCCTATAAGAAAGCTCAAGGGTGACTTGGAGTGACAGACAAGAGATAATGGCTTAAAACTGAAACAAGGTAGGTCTAGATTGGATACATGGAAGAAATTCTTCACTATGACGGTGGTAAGACACTGGCACAGATTGCCCAGAGAAGCTGTGGCTGCCCTGTCCCTAGGAGCATCCAAGGCCAGGCTGGATGGGACTTTGGGCCACATGGTCTAGGGGAAGGTGTCCTTGCCCATGGCAGATCAGTTGGAATGAGATGTTCTTTAAGGTCCCTTTCAACCCAAACCATTCCATGAATCTATGATGTACCTTACTCAGATGATCTTCAAGTGAGGCAATCCATTGTTGTTTCTTCAAAGTAAATTCTTCATAATCTGGACATTGGCTATTTAATTGATCAACTTTTTTTTGAACATACTCCATCATTTTCTGAATTCCTGCCACCCAAGAGCTAAAATAGAAAACTAGAACTGTCATTAATGTCTTTTTTTGCTCCACATAGAGGATGATTATGATTTTAAAAAACCCCAATACTCATTCTGTTTATTTGTATTATGAGTAACTTATGAATTTTATACTGTTGCCCTTAAAAGAAAAAAACCAAGAAAAATATTAAAAGTAATCAAAATAAAATTGATAATTAGTAAAACACAGTAATGAAATTTCCGAACAAATAATTTGTCACCAGTGCCTAAGGTAGGTTCACAAGACAGATACATTAATTCTCACAAGACACATAGTCTGATCCACTGAGAAATAGCTCATTTCCCTTTTCACTCTAGCTATACTATCTAAAAACTAAAATGACAAATGGAAGAGCTTATAAGAGAAAATATACGGCATGCCAGTTCTACTCTAAAAGGAATGTTTTCTTTGGACTTTAAAATATTGCAGTGTTTTTTACAGTAGCTGAGAAAAGAATGTCGTATACATTCTAAGTCAATCTCTCCTTAAGGGTGTTGTTTTAATGGGAGAAAAGCCCCCACCAACTTAGAAATCAATGGCTTGCATTATAACTTAAACCGTAATATCAGGGAAACTATTCAGAACCTGAATACTTGAGGCATTCTTCTTTATATTGCAAAGAAGTTTACCTCCTACAATTAAGAACTGAAGTTTTTATATTAACCCCCTCTCCCCACCCTTCCAGTTATTTCTTACTAAATTTATATCCATCATAAGAATTTTTGTAAAACTGATATGTTCAAAATAAGTTTTTTCATTATTTTAGCTTCATCAGAAAATTACGTTAATACCTGTGAGATTCTGCTTTGTTAACTAAAGTTCGTCCCTTCTGCATGGTAGTTGCTGTACAACCTTTAATCGCTTCCTGCAATTCCTTATACTTCAGTGTCAATATAGGTAAATGTAAGCCTTCTGAAATGGAGATTTTATGGTAATTCTCAATACTTTCAAGACTATCAAGTACCTGAAGAGAAAAAGAAAAGCATATGTTATCAATATTTGTGTTGTTGGAATTATCCTTGGAAATTATCTGTTTTTAAAACTTATATAAATGATCTCAAAAAAATAAACCCGAAAAAAAATACAAGACCATTTGGTCTTTGGACACCCTAAATTATAAACTTTTATGAATAGTCTTCTAACTGAAAGATTTTTGGAAAAAAGGTTGGATTGTTAATAGTATTGATTATAATTAGCTCCTGTGGAGACCACTGCAAGAATAGGCATTGTTTCTGCTGTCCCCATAAAAAAATCTTAAAGCCCAATTCTTGGCAAAAAATATTTCCCAAATACCTTATTTTGAAAACAAGCACTCAATATACTTAAAGGAAATAAAAATGAGAATACATTTTTGAATAGATTTGCCATTTCAGATAGAAGTTTGAGGCAGAAATTCATATGAAAAGGGTAATTGGATTTGTAATTTTCCACTTCAAATTGCTTAGCCTACTGTTTGCACAATCCCACATCCACCAGTCTTCAAGAGCACACTAATAGTTTTGTTGCCAGGTTATTAATACACACTTGTCTTCTCACCTACCTTGCCAGCAGCATGAAAAAACTCATTGGCCTCTTGCAGAAGGGCTTTCCTTTCTTCCATATGGAAGCACACTTCTTCTTGCAACAGACAGATTTTCTGATTTGAAAGTTTTAGATGTTCTTTTTCTGTATAGTCCTCTGAAAGCAAGATCCTAAATGCTTCACCTTCCAATTGTTCCACAGTGTAATTCCATTCCTAGTGGGAAAAATTCCACTTTAGTCAATTACACATAGAAAAATAATATACTGTGTAGAAATAATATAAGCATTGGAAAAGGAGTATTGTTATAGGCATGAAAGATATCATTATTTAATGCAGCATTTCTGCTACGAGGGGCTTCCCAGCAAATCATGGTTTTAGTGATAAGAGTTTCAGCAGTGGCATTCTACATTCTCTGACACAGTTTCACAGGCAGGAGCAGCAGTTACTAAGGTGTCTGCTGGGAAAATGGTCAGGGTAACAAAGACAAGAAACCTCCTGATAAGACCACACTCTCATGGCAAACAGCCCTTCAGCCCACCTCTTTAATCAAGAAGAAATTAAAATATTGCCTAGATAATAGCAGCTTGCAGTGAGAGAGTTTCTGCTAAGAGATGTCTGGTCATCACTTCAATCAAATGACCCTCCCTTACAGCAGGTTGTGCCATCATCCTTGGCATTCTCCATTGTACAGTTTCTCTGATTTCCTACACAAAATCTTAAGTCCACTCAAAAAATATTCTCTTATATGATCATGAATCTTTCTAGTGGCACTGAAAATTATAAAAATGATAAGAAAAATAAAAATAAAAATTCATAAGAAAATGAATCAACTTACAGTGAAATTATTCCATGTAAGAGTATTTCATTGTAACAAAAGTAATAAATTTGTTTGGTACAAGATACCCAACAGCAGCTTTTAGGTGTTTTAAAAGCAGATATTAAACACTGCCTTGTTTATATTGAGGCAAGGCTCTTCTCTAAGTTTTCACACCAGCTCAGAAACCCAATTTATTATAGTAATTTATATTTTAAAACATTCCACAAATATTACAACCTTGCACATTCTCTGAGGGTATTAAATTTGGTTAGACTCATTTGCTATCCTGTTTAAACATTCCTCAAACTTGGTTAAATTTTCTATAAAACAGCTAGTGACAACTTCATTTTCAGCTTTCTATTTATAAGGAAATGTTTCTACACATAAAAAGCTTAGGCTTTCCATCAACAGGACATAAAAAAATCAGCGGAAAAATCTTAGTTAGCTTCTCCTGTTCTTCAGACCTCAACATGCTAAATTCATAACAATCTGCCAGTCAGCACTAACATATTTCTTACTCATTTTCCTTGAAAGGAACACAAAACCTACTCTTACATTGACTTTTCAATTTACCAGGAGATGCTTGTGAATTGCTCTGACACATTAAAGACATGTTGAATGTGCCTCCTTAGCTCGTCGCTATTCTTTTCCTCATACTAGTAAATCTTAAAAACTTGCTTTCACTATTCCATCTAGCAAGGAAAATTAGTCCTTTAAGGTTCTTTGATTAAACAGGTATTTTTCAAGAGTGTTAAAACTGATGAATTAAAAATATTGTAGCTTTAATTAAAAGTCTTGAAGATTTTCTGCCTTCTAATATATTCAGCACAAGTCTGGGGGAAAAAATGCGGAAATATCTAAAAATTTATCTTGTTATTAAGCAATTATTGTGAGATAAATTGACTTTTCTTGTCCTTACAATAAAACTTTTGGACTTTGAATCAAAACCTGAGAAGCTGTATAAAAGTTTTTTCACTGTAATGTTCTAGGCTTAAGCTTAGAAAATTTTGAAGCACATTTATTTGACTTCAGATTATGATCCACATATTAGATAAAGCAGCATTTAAAACATAAGTCATTTAAACATAAAAGCATGCATTTTTTTCAGAATGTGTGATAAATTACCTCATTCTCTCATATGCAAAAATGTCCACAACTGAACTTTTTCTGAGCTCCAAATCTGCCTGTCATTGGTTCATTGCATACATCAGCACATTGATAATTTAATCCTTGTGAATATTCAAAAGGCTTTCACCTTCAGGAACTACATTGCAGTATAACTATCAATATAATCATATTATATTATTATAATCAAATTACAAAAGAAGTAGTGGGCACTAATAAAACCACAAGGGGTTGTGGGCTGCTCTGACCATTACCATATGACGTCTTTTGAACAATTCACATTGTTCAGTGAACAGCTGTAGCAGTGTATTTAACAGTGAGCTGATAAAATCAACAAGCAGAAAGAGCAAAAATAATTCAAAGTCTGTCACCCCCCAGAAAATTGCTGAGATATGTTAAAAATTATTTGGCCACAAAGTGGTGCTAGCAGCTCTTCTTTACCATGTCAAGCACCTCCAAACTGCATAGAAATGTGACAGCAAGCAGGTAACCAGTGCCAGCACTCCCTTATTGGGACATGAGCTCCTAAATGTGCCTCTTCTCTCAAATCTTGGGGTGGGGGTAGCTGGGAAAGTCCCTGCAGGAATGGGAGCAGGAGGATTCTTTTAAAGTCTGTGAGGGTTGAGGGCTTTTTTCCCCCATTATGATTTCTTGGGCTTGTTTTTGGTCTTGATCATTTTACGAACTAGTGATAATGTTTTTATGGGTTTTACCGCATAGCAAGGTGAAATTCACCATAAGACACCAGCTTGAGAAAATAATAATAATATTGAATCATTCTCCTTTCTCTTTTCAGCCCAGTCCCATAAATTAGATGCTAGGCCTGTAAATCCCTCTTAGGCTGGCCTCTGAGCAATTTAAGAAACCATTTACCTTGCTCAACCTAACACAACAATACATGTAAATAAACACTTTGTGTGAAACAGCTCAGACATTGGAAATTTCCACTTTAAAAAAAATTTCCACTTTTCTAACATTTAACTTGCTCTGCATATCTACTACACAAAACATTTTGCCCTGAGCTACAGCACACATATGAAATGTTACTTGAAAAGATTTATTTACACTGCTTTGGAACAGGTACCTCCTTTATTCTGTTTTTAACATCTGCAGTTCAGTGCTGCAAAAACCAATACCTATAACTCATAGCTTTCTCAAAGCATGCAGTTTCAACCTGGCCACTCTTCTGCACATCATAAGCAAAACCAACATGCTCAGTAATATTCCCTTCAAGAATTTAATTTCCCTCTGCTAGAACATGCTGGTAGTAAGAAATGCAGAAAGCTTGAAGATAAGATGCTCTAAATCATAATTCACAGGGATGTGTAACAAAAATATTTAATGCTAAACATTTTAAATTTACCTCATCAAAAAAGGCAATTAATAAAAAATTATATGAATGATCGGGTGCATAATGTACGGGAGAAGAATTTTTAGGTGAAACGGTAATAATTGTTATTATTATAAGTTATTTCCTAGATAATTCACCATGAAAAATATTATTATACAAAATGAAAATGCATGTTTTCCTTTCTGCACTTGCACCCTAATTTCTAATTCAGACAGCAAATTACAAGAATACCCTGTGAAAATGAAATGTGGGGAAGATTAATGATTATTTGGTTAAAATTCAGCTGTGCTTTAGAAACCTATTGTTGTGTGTCTCTCTCTCTGAAAACATTCCACAGTGTACTCATTTACTGGTTTATCTGTTTTTCTTGTGTCGAAGGTCTGTTCAGAAGTATTATCTTTACATGCACATCTTCCCTTAAAAAAAAGAAAGTATTTTTTGGCATGCTGCTTGGAGAAGCATTAGAAATATAGAAATATTATAGTATTGTGTTTACATGACAGCCTTGAGGCAGTTACCTGTTAATTATGCAAACAGGCAAACATGTGACATTGAACTACAAAGCTTACAAGGAAACAGGTCTGTGAACAATCAGAAGCCTCTTACTATCAACACAATAACCTTTTAAAATGCATTTAGTTCTATTGGAATAGTTTCTGGATGAAAAAGGCCTCCTTGGTCATCTGGGTTATCCAAATTCAATTGCATGAAAATGATATCCTGGGGAATGGTCCTAACCCAGCAACAGCACTTACCTGATTATGGCACAATTCAGTTACCTAAAAAAGGTTCTCAATATAGGCAATTTGTTTCATACTAAGATTCTTCTTACAGCAACATTTTTTTAAATCTCATCCTGTTTTTATGAGTGGCAGTAACAGATTTGTTCTCCGGAAAACTGAGAACTATGAAAGTAGCATTTTCAATTACTTTTAATCACAAGAAATAAATGGACAAATACCTCTTCCAATCATGTACTCAGTTCACTGACAATTAATTACGGTAGAAATGGCTGGGGTTTTGTCCTTTATAAACATTAAAATTTGTTAAAATTCTAATAAAATTCCTTTTCTTTGTTTTTCACCACAGGATTTTACATGTAAATTACCAGAGTGAAACTTGATCACTAAATTGAAAAACCTACTAAACAATATCAAGGATTATTCTTATAACTTACGGGTAGCTTTTGAAATTCTAAATGAAAAAAAATCTGACGAACGTGGAGGCCTTGCATTAAAAGAAGTAAAATTACTAAAATAATTTAGACATCTAGAGATATAAATCTCATGTACATTAGAAAATGTCTACTCATATACATGAATGTTCAATGCCCAAGTTCATGTTTGCTACACATTTTTAAAGTTGCCTCACAAACCAATTATGGTATTTCTTACTTTCACTTTGACTTCCATTTCTTCAAGCTCCTGAAGTAACTCTTCATTTTCCAATAGTGATGAGCCTAAGTTTTGCTTCTGAAAGTAATCTCTGATGTTTTTCTTATACCAAGATGTTACCTAATTAAATAAAAAAAAAGAACTCAGTGAGAAGTTTGAGAAGTTATTGTCCATTTATAAAAATATGCACAAGGCAGTTTAATTTAAAAAAAAGCTCACATTTTCATTCCTTTCCTTGTTCATTCCTAATGTTAGTGCTTCTATTTAAATCCTTACATTTGTGTCATAACAAATGCAGAAGGAAAGGACTAATACCAAAGTGAGCACACAGTGGATATATATGACAAAACAGACAAAAATGTATTCATCATGTATGACCAGATTGTAAATTAACACAGCAAAAGAAGAATCAGGGTATAGCCATGTATAGAATAAATGCATGGGGTTTGATACCATAAAGATATTGTACATTCTCCCTTGACATAGAGTAAATTAAATACTTGCATATAGTAAATATAAATACTACAAATTTGAGTACTTCTGACCAAATAGAACCTCTCCATCCCTGACTTGAAAAACCCAGTAAAGATAATGGGATACTATTGCATAGAATAATCTTATGTAGATTTACAGATTTATTACATCTTACAAACTTCTTTAGCAAGTATGTGCAGCAAACATAGGCAGTATACAATTAAATCTTCTAAATTCTGTAGAATTACATGCATTTATGTCTGCTTGATTCATAATAGGTACCTCTCACTTTCTTTGTAAACAACACATGGCAAGAATTCCTGAGTGAAGCCCCACATTTTAAAATAGTATCCACAATTAGTTATTGGTATCAGGAAGACTTCCTCCAATATTTCCAGTCTGGAAAATCACCACTATACTTAGATCATAGTCAGCATACTAAGAATTTCTGTACTCTAGGTACTACAGGTTTTAATAGCCCTCTAGAGATTTTTTTTGTTGTTATTGTTTTATCTGCTTGTGTAGAATCATGCTATTTTTAATGAATTTAAGCAATTATCAAAATGAAAAAAATCTTTAAAATACTTTGGAAGTATTTTCAGTTACACATAAAAAATGTTCACATTATGAGTCCAAGAGACCTAGGGAAGTAAGGAAATTATTTTAATACTAAGCCTTCATTTCTTGAGTATATCCTCCAGATGTGTACTTACTGACTGAAACATGTTTCCTGGAAACACATTTTCACAGAATATTTACAATGGATTCATCAAAAAAATAAACAAGGAGTGGACAATAAAAACTGTGTTAAAAGGGGAATAAAAATTTATTGACAAATTAGGGCTTGGGGGGTTCTATCATGTATCTGTTTAGCAAAACAAACCAGTAATTCTGTAATGTTAGGCAGAGGAAGAAGTAATTTTTTAACCCTGTTATAGCAAAGTGTTCACCCCTTTACCACTTGGCACTATTCCTTTCCATTACTGCGAGTTTAATCAGTTGGCTTCCACTACAGCTAATAACTCTGAGTGATTTCATTGTGCTAACTTAGCTCTGAAGGAATGGCTGAGAATTCTTAACTTGCTTTATAAGCAAGAAACCCACAGAATTTCTCTTTCAGTATTTTTGCTGAAGGTATGGGAAAGGAGACAAGGTGAACACAGCTGTTTGAAAAAGACAGTGGTTTTTCCTTGATTGGTTGAAATCTAAAATCACTCCTGTTTTTCAAGAATCAGATTTTATCTTTCATTTACAATAATTATTGACTAGATTAATTACTTTCTTCTTCCAAAGATAAGTAATTATGCATAAAATAGGCCAATCTGCCTTTGATTTTCATTAATGAAAGAGATATCAGAAAATATGCTGATGACACATTCATAAAGGAATCTATGTAAAATAAATATGCTTTCACACATTGAAAATTCTGAAAAAAAAAATATGTTACAATCATGACTATCAGATCATCACATTCCAGTTAGAGATCAAAGGGAGATGTTGCATTTTCAGTCCTTCATAACCTGGTAGTAAGGGATAAATAACACAAATTGTGCATCCTTCTAGACTACACAGTTGTGCCTAGCAAAACAGAAGCAACACGAAGAACAAAAATCCACTCTTAGATTCAATTGAGCAGAGCAGGTCTCCAGTACTCTGCTTTATCTGTATCCCCTGAATTCCCACTGACATCAGTCAAACATTCAAAAGTTAGGATTTCCTCAAACAGAAGTAGCCCAGAAATATAGGCCTAATAAATATATTTAAGCTCCTTTTCTGTTTGTACTGTAAAACAGTTGCTAGGTTGTTTTCTATACTGAGATTTCCCTTGATATTGTTCGTGTTACCTGGGTCTCCTGTTGGTGCCACAAACAAATTTGCAGAACCTGCTCCAGCCCTTGGCGCTGATGTCTGAGGAATTTGTCCAGCTGCCGCCTCCTGTCCTGCAGCATCTCAAGGAGATTGTCAATCTTCAAGCAGCTGCTATGGGCTCCTTGAATCAGCTCTGGATTTGCATTTGGCCCCTCACATTTGAATTCTTCTATGAATTGAGTTAGGTCATGGCTTTTGTTTAAAAGAGCAAATGACTTCTCCAGAAGTTCTGTAAGAACAGAATTTCATCAGGAGAAAACCCAGGGTGCTTTGTGATTCTAGTACCATATTTCAAATATCACTCAAATATCTTTCTACGTATCTATTTGAATACACAAGCACAATGTATTTTCATGCATTGCAAGAACATGAATGCTTACTTTAGAAGATATATATATGCTAAGATATTTCAATTTGGACAGCTCTTATGTAAACCTACAAAGGTACAATGGTGTATACACAAACATATATACGCACACACATATGATGGTGTACTGAGAGTCATCAAAACAAAACCCAGAAGTGTCATTGTTTTCTCAAAACTGAGTTCTTTTTGATGGTTTCCAAACCTGTGGGTAAACTGAAGTGGAATTTTCTATCTGCTTCCCATGTCGGTCAGTACCCTCTGCAGTTTTTCACTAGTGATGCAACTAGTGAGACAAAGCACCCTAAATCCCCTCTTTTCACAAACAACACTCAAGGAAGAAGCAGAGTGGGAGGCCTCTAGTCCTTTATTCCCTAAGGGCTAACAAGAGAGATTGGTTTCCATGAGCTCACTGCAACAAGCCTGTCCATTTTACTTCTTGCCTTCCAGAAAAGTGGTATTAATCAGAAATGTTTAATTTTGGTCCATCCAAAATTTAACACACATAGAAATGCGTAAACAAATATATTTCTAAGTTTTCATTTTTTTTATTCCATTCTGGAGTGCAGTTGTGATTTTTTGTTTTTGTTTTTTTGATTCCTGAGTGATAAGCATTTATGATAAACTACTTATCAGATATTGGTAGAGTCAATACTTGGTCAGGGTTATATTTTCACCCTCCTTTCTTTGGAGAGGATAGAGAGTATTCTTCTTGCAGAAATAACTGTTTTTTATCAAATAGCCCAATATCAGCTTTCAAAATTTTCATTTTATTTTAGGGTAGAATAAGAAGTCAATAAATTGCAGCCACTTTCCTCCATCTAAGGGAAGGCTTATTGCCATCAAAGCAGACTTTGTCTGACAAATAATTTCATCTGATCCCTACAGTTATAGACTGTCTTTTCAGCAGTAAATTGCTGCCAGATACTTCAAGTTTAAATTGGTATGCTGTGAGCCCTTTCCTCCCATGAAGATCTATTTGGAAGACCCAAACCCCATATTAATGTTATCCGAGTTTGATTCTCTATTCAGCCTCTCAGGAAGAATACCTGTGGTTAAAGGTAGCTAAAACTGTTTTAGATAGTGCTCCACTAGTGAAAGCTAAAGTATGACTGATATTCTGTCAGGTTTAATTTAAAAATTTGATTAAAATTACAAAGACAGAGTCTTAAGACTTATAAAAAATGCAGAACCATATGGAATTGCAAAGGTGTCTGAAGGTAGCCACACAATGAGATTAGTTCTAAAAACTTTTTTCTCTTTTTGATTTGAATGTACCCCAATATAGTAGAAGGTGCTTCACACGAAAGCTTGAATAAAGAAAAATAACTTATGTGAAAGAAACTTTATGGGCAAAGGTATGTCCAGGAAAGCTGTTGAAGGTGAGATGCAAGGGCTAGCTTGAGATCAGGAGTTTCACATCTTTCATCAAGTCTGCTAAAATCTATCTCACTATTATATTTTTCCAAACAGAATATTTGCGTATTTGTTATGAGATGTTTTTTTAATACACACAGAAAGAATAAAATTATTCCCTCACAAAATCAGCACACAACCACATGCTGTCAGGAGTGGAATTCTATTTGTACCTTTTGTATGATGCTCTTGTTGCAGAAGAAGTTCTCTCAAAGAGTCAATATTATCGAACTCTTGAGCATTATTCAGGAAATCTTCAACTTGGTCAATTTTAACAGCAAACTGCATTAAGGAAACAAAGGATATGGAGAAGCACACAGTAATTTTGTTTTGCATAACTACATCATAATCTATGTGTTATTGGGAAAGTTCAAGAGAATTTGTAAATTCTTGGAGAAAGGCATTTTTAGTGACTGCCAGATAACAGATGCTTTCTGGCCTCTATGCACCTTCTGAGTTTTTTCTTTCAAGTATTGATTGATTGAAGGATTTTAGTTGACACAATCTGTAATTACAGTTTGCCACTTAGTTAATAATCTTTCCTACAAAGCCTTATGCCAAATCTAATTTCTTTGTATAATACACATTATCAGGACAAAATAGTTAGTAGATTGTTGAAATTGGACTTAGGGCAGTTAGTAATTGCTTCTGCAACTTATAGGTGGCACTGGCATACTACAGAAACAAAACTATCAGTGAGAATTATTAAACTCTTCAAGTTCCAGGATGTGGGGACATTGATCACGAGGCTACAAATGGACAAAAACCTGCAGGGTATGGAATCCCTCTCTTCTTTGGCTCCCTGTGTGTATCACTAAATTAGGATAAGAAATGGGTAAACAGGGATCACACAGCTTTTATTTTTTTAGTGTCCATCTGTACCCCAAAGTCTCAGATAAAGCACTGTCAAGTTAGACTAAAGTTTGCTTTATGTAATTACAATATCTTATGGATATTTTGGTGTAAAACTTTCAGAGACCATTCATCAGTGTGCATTAGCGAAGGCACCTGAGAATAAGTTCTTTCAATGCCAAATAATTTTAATCATAAGAAGTGAAAGCTATTCTGCAGAGTGTCCACAGCCACTGAAATACATATTTAGGGTTTGGTCCAGTTCCACATTTTATTGGCATTTTCTATCAAGTACAAATTTGGGAGACATTGTGACAAAAATATTGCTTAAAGTCTACATGGCGTTTTGTTCTGCTTCATCCTATACTATCTGAAAGGTGGAAAAGGAAGGATCCCAAGGATTTAATTTTCTTGTTTGCCTCAACCTTTAGGAATACAATGAACAATATAAAACACATTGAAATTACAGTGGTCAGAGTACTTGTAAAAGGAGGGTGGCTTCAAATTAAGTTATTTGATTTAAATACAAACCTCCAGAGCATTTTCAAAGAACACTGAAGTAAGTTCCAAAAGTGCCTGTCGCTTCTCTAACATAATGATGAGGGCATCCCATGCATCCCCGAGGGTCTTTGCCATGGCATCATAAACCTGACTCTTCTCTTTGTTCTCCTCTGCAACCTTGTCTGCTTCCTGCAGCAGGTCCCATACCTTGTCTTCCAAAGCCTGAGAAGGAAACATACCAAAACAAAACAAACATAAGAAATCTGTACACAAAACCCAAAACACTGTGCTGATACCGGTGTCAGGTTATCTTTACTGTGGGTCTGTACAGGAGCCACAAACCTTCTACTCCTGTTTTATTTCCAGTTCCTAGTGATAGGAGTGAAGCTATTTCTGTAGGTTTTATGGCAAGCTTCTGAATTTCATCTGCACTTAAGAGGCAATAGTTTTCTAAAATTCAAAAACAAATAAGATTTATGAGAATTTATCATGTTATCTCTAATATTTACACTCCAATGTTTTTACATCTCCATAAACAGAGATCTGTCCTCCTGGAAGTGGTAGCAGTGCAGCTATTTTGATTCCTCTTTCATATGTCATCATGTTACATTACTGGACATTATAAGTTTTAGAAGTTTGTGAGGCAATTTACTCATAAGTTTCTGATGACCACAGTGCAATCCAGATAAGAGTGGGTTTGAACATAAGCACATACTAACCAAAACCTCACCTTAGTTATGTAATGTTTCAAGTTCAGCTTGCTGCATTGCTCAAGCTGGCCACCAAATAATAATGCTCTATTGCCAAAATAATTTTTCTGTGTTTCATTCCTTTTGTTAATCTCACCACAGGAAAGATAACTGCTGGCCCATTTCCAGCTTCTGTTACAAATCTCTAGTGTGCCAGAAAAATTGATTAACATTTGTTCTGTGTTCTTCCCAACCCCCATCTTGGGTTTTATCATGAGCATGAATTAATGAAATGTCACTTTTTTTGTTACTAGAGGTGCTACCACATGAATATGGAATATGAAAAGAAATTTTTATTAGGCAATTCAAATGGCCATTCATATACTACTGGATAAAAAGTTGATAACCAACTCTAAGAAAAGCCTTTATGATGTTTCCTTCTTGATGAGACATAAAATTGTTACATGCATACCAATTCAGAAAAAGCAGTGGCATTCATTAATCATTCAACATGGGATATTATTAACATTCTAGACCAGCTCTGTGACAAGTATAACAGGAATTAAATGACTATATGAGATATTGATAGTCTCTTTACTAACTCAACATCTTAATATCAGTTAATGAGAAGTCATTATAGTCATGACAATGCTGATATTAAAAAAAGGGGTAAAATATTCCCAGAATGTTACATCCAAACTGCTTGTCACTACAAGGTTAATTTTACCAAAATATCAGACCACTTTCACAGCTGCTCTGAATACACTGTAGAAAAGCAGATGACATCTGAGGTAGTTCCATGTGGAATTTCTTGGCAAAGACTAGTTTTCAAAGAGCTGACTATTTTATATTTTGAAATAAAACTAGGTATGCTTTTATCCTAATATTAAATCAGCTCCAACATATTTAAAAGACATTTCAAATGCTAAATCTTTCCTAAGTATGCAAGATGAATGCTACACAAATGGTATAGGATCCAGAAGCAGATTTTCTTCTTTCAGAAGCCTTTTTTCTGAACGGGTTGTTAATTACCATTTATGCCTGAAAAGTAAGCTCTGTTTTCTGGTAATTGATTAGCTGTGTGGAATAGCTAATCCCTAAGACACAGAGAAATCTGTAATATTCTTCAAAGGTTATCAGTCATGCTTCCTGCACCTTTTAAAATTCAGTTACTATTAGCTGAATTCAAATCCAGCCAAAGAAAATTAGAAGGTTAAAGCAAACCAAACTGCTGCATTTAATGAAATGCAAGAGTGGCATGCATAAAGTTACAAAAAAACCCAAAAAACCCCTATGAAACTCTTCATGTATAATAGTCTTTTAGTGTTTAGAACTGATTAATGAAAGTTTTCAAAACAGAAAAGGATTCTATTTAATTTTTTTTAAAAAACTTCGTTTCTAGCCTGGATTTAATATGGTTCACTCATTTAAAATGGGTGTGTATTTTATTGCCTTCAAATAATGGCTCCTGTAATGCTACAAAAAAACTTAATATAGTATCACAAGAGTTGTCATATTGTCTCTTTCCTCAGCAACAGAAAAAGTTACATTTTGGGAAGACAGACTAATAAAAAAAAGAAGAGAGAAACATTTTACAGGAAACTACTCTTTGTTTGAGAAATGTTGAAATACCTAAAATGGTCAGAGTGATATTAAGGTATTATTGCCTTGAGTTTAGAACTATGCTTCCCACAACTGTCAAAGCCACTAGTTACTGAGAACTTTCAAAAAAATTATCCTCAACTATGTTAGTTTCTATATACTACATATGTGAATACTTTATTTTTAAATTAAGTAGACTGATACTACTGGTTTTCTACTTTTTATCTTTGAAATATAACCCTTTTATGAACACAGAGCCAAGGAATAATTTGACAGGACACTTCAGGTCATCTATCTGACCCCTTGCTCTAGTTACTCAAGGACTTAGCCCATGAAGTCTTAAATATCCCTAACAATGGAAATTCCAGAACTTTTCTGCACAACCTGTTCTAGGACGAACTCATTTTCGTGGTCAAACTTTTTTCCCTAATATCCAATCAGTATTAAGAGGAAAAATGTATTTCCATTAAAAAAATTATGACTTATGGAAAGTAGAATATTTCACAGAAACCTGAATTTTAATGAGGTTTTTATCAATTGAGTGAACTTAGCAGAGCTTTCCAGTAAAGACTTAAAATTATTTCAAACACTTCTGGAATCTCATGTTTCATTCCCTGTGAACACAAAAAACCAGAAGAGTAGAGTTCTCCTTGGACTCTGAGAAGCTGGAATGAGGCTTGGCAATACAAGGAATGCCTAGCATGTAGTCAAAAAGGAGCTCATGCAAACATGCAGCTTCTGTTGCTGTCAGTAAAATCATGCCAAAAAAGCATTGCTCTGAAAACCACAGACCAATTTCACTTTCTATTAAATATCTATGATATGTCTAATTCTACCACACCAAAAGAAGAGCACTGGTGGCTTAAAGGGAGCAATGCTGTGGTTCAGATGGACTGAAGGGATATTGGGTGGATGCAATCCCAGGCCTGCAGCAGGAATGCTCCCTGCCTGGTGATGCAGCTGCTGGGCAGCCACACCTCTGCCCCCACTCCTTCTCAGGGGACATTTGCCTCTGATATTGCAGCAAAGACAGTAAAGTCTTTTATGTAAGCTGTGTTGGATAGTATAACTTTTGTATTAATTTGTTCACAGTCCATTATTAGAGTACTTTTCCTTCTGTTAAAAGAGCAAGGAATGAGAGGGGGAAATTATCTTTTGCCTTTCCTGAGCCATTGTACACTGACTACATAGCTTGGAATTTTCAGAGGTGTAAACTACCCTGCCATTCTCTTAGCACTGAGATGCTGCTAAAATTAACCTTTAGTTAGTGCTAAAAGGCAGTGCTGAGATTATACAACACAGTTGTTGAAAATAGTCATAAAGCTACCTCAAGACAAATACTATTTTGGTGGGAATTTTGTTCATACAAATATTGAAATTGATGAGTGAGATGAACTAACAATGAAAAAAAATATATTTATTACATTTTACCTTTTCCCCCCCTTTTTTTTTTTTAATAACTTGCAAAAGTCAGCTCTGGCTTGATAAAAATGCAGCTGAACTTTGCTGCTAATTGTACTGCTGGGTACCTCAACAACTAATTGCCAATAATCCAGAAAATATTACCAAATAATCTCTTCCATAACAAAATTACTGAAAAATAAGCATTTTGAAAATATTTTTGCTCTAAATAACTAAAAGGCTTATTTAAAAGATATCAAATGCAAAAAATTAGTGTATTCTATCAGTGTTTTTTGAAGAATGTAATTTTCTGATATTTTTTCTCTTGGCTATTAGCATATAAATTAATATTTTGCAATTTATGCTCTGTAATTTAAAGTAAATATAATAAATAGGAGCAATCCTCAGGCTCATGAGCCAAATTAATAACAATGATGGTTTTAAACTTAAGTTTATGGGCTAGATTCTCTTCATTTTTGTGGCTGTTCTGCCACAGTCTCGCTCATGATAAAAACCAGAACTTTGGAAGCAAACCAAGAATGCCTTCTTGGGAATTTTAACATTTTTATGGACACACACACACACTTTTTCTTTTTTTTTTTTTTTTCCAGAAGATCCAGTGAGTTTTAATATTGAGAGAGCCAAGCACTAAGAAATCATGTTATCTCCAAGTAGAGCTTCTCTTGGAAACAACAGGAGAATGGCAGAGAAATGTTTATGCAAAGTGCAATCTATATCATTTTGCCTCCTGGAAATTTTGTCTCAGGTTTTATAGGTTTGATTCCTCTCATTTTTCTTTTTAAATTGTGAAGAATGGGACATCCATATGGACATATACATATTTCCAGAACATATAAACCTGCTGAAAGTTACCTAAAAAAGGATGAATCAGTTATTGGAAAGAGTCTTCCATGAAATCACAGCAGTTGATGGTTTCAACAAAACTGGTGCTGCTGATATGGTCTGATTTAGCAAAACAGAAACAGAATATAATAGCTTAGAATCTGAACCTATTAGGTGAGACTATTGAGGGGAATTTTAATTGGATGTAAACATTGTATACATGTCCTCTGTTTAGTCTCAGTTTTAATCTTTCCCGTTCAACATTTATTCTTTCAACTCTATTAATAATAACACATCTGTTTCCTAATCCACAAACATTTGAATGGGGCCCTTTTCAAAACTTGTGTTCTGGGTTTTTTTTTTTAAGTAGTGGGGTGTTCCCAATTGCTAAATTTAATGGAACAAATGTAAATCAGTTATGAATAAGCTAGAGTACATTCTGTCAAAGCAAATTATTTTGGATATCTTTTCCCCTACGGCCCTGAAGACCACACACAAATTTTTTTCACTATAATTCTGAACATTAAAAGAACTTCAAAATTGTTCTAAGAATTACTGTTTTCTCTTTCAACAAATCTATTCTAATTGCTGTTTAAAGTACCATCTGCCCTACTAAATGTCAAACTGTTTGTTCGGGCTTTTAACCCTGTTAGCATTGCTAAGTCAAAACCAATTCCCTGAAATACAGAGCTGTATTACATTCCTTTTCCTCTAGCATCAGAAGTACTGAATGTAAACTGATCACTGTGCCAGATTTTGTCCTTACTTACACCTGTGAATCTTCAACCTATTAAGCTGACAGAAGAATATTTTGATTATAACTTCCAATAAATATACTCGGATGAAAATAATGAAGTTAAAAAGCAAAGGGGTGATCAAAACCTAGAATGAGTTTACAGAAGAACATGGGATAATGCCAGAATGGACAACTATTCCATAAATTATCTTCTAAAAGTCCATAGGTTCATCTCTACTGATTCCAAGGATGTATTTAGTATGAATCATCTAACTCTTGCCTTAAGCAGTACTAGTTTCAAGATGGAATCATTAATTATTCAAGAATTTTTGCCTGACTTGCACAAAAATTTAAATTTTGAATTGGCTTAGTCTAATCATCAATATAAGCATATTCATATCAAGTATGGGTATCTGTCAGGATTTATTTCCCTTTTTGTTTTTTACAAAAATAAAAAAGAAATGGGGAAACAATTCAAACTGCCTCTTACCCATCTTCACATAGCTAAGGTGTAATTCATTATCAAATGCTAAGTGGAAAAGCATTACTATAAACAATATTTCAAAAACTATAGAATCAATAAAAAAAGCTTTTGGTTTTGGAAAAAAAAGTTTGGAAAAACTTTTTACAAGTGGGTTTAGTGACTTAAGACTATGTAATTACTGACAGGTGTTAACAATTTACTCTAAGTCACAAATGGTCATGGCTGAAAAATGCACAGCCAGGAAGAATTATAACAACATTGCAGCCCTTATTATCACAGCTCATATTATTGAGGAAAAAGTAGTCATTTTGAACTTAATTCTTTTTTAGAATATTCATTAATCAATGCTGAATATTGCAAGGACCACAGGCATAAACCATGAAATAATGAGTATTTGTTCCCAAAGCATTCTTTAACAGTTTATGCATAATAAATTTTCTCAACTGATTTGACTTGAAAGTAAAATGTTATTTGAAACTTTGTTTTTCTTAGAAATATGGGAGTTTCTTTTAAAGATGGTAATTACTCTGTTTTCTTTTTCCACTCTTTAATATTTATTTTTGAAAATTAGGAGAAAAATAATCAGCTTCTTCCTGTCATCAGGATGTAAGAACTCAGCTAATTCTGAATTGCTCAAACAGGACACAGCAGCTTGTCCTAAGAACATCCAAATGTTACATTAGTGACAATAAAGATGAGGCAATTTGCATAAAAAAGGAAAGCAAAACCACATCTCTCTAGGATTTGGGTATTTTGGTTGGGTTTGGGTGTTTGGCAGGTTTTTCCATAATCCTATTCTTCATATTCTTCAAAATCCACACAATGCAGTGTATTAGCTACATTCTGTATATACTGTACTGAGTTCCCTCACACTCATTGGATATTTTTAATGACTGGGGAAGCACATAGTCATTGGTATTAAATCAAATACTTGATCCTATCCAAATCATATTTGTTCTTTCAGATCTCAAGTTTATGCAATCCCCCCCAGAAATTAAATAGATAAGTTACTCTTCATAGCTTCAAAGATGTTAGAGGAATTAATTTGTCCTCATATATGAAGTCAACCTACCCTATCAAAATATTAAAACATTTCCTTTTAGGTGACTTCAGACTTCTCTCAGTGTCAAACATCCACCCTTTATTCAGTTCTTTCCTGCAAGCCTCAGCGTCCAAATGCCACCGTTCCTATGCACTGCTCTTTGGAATGCAAAAATCTGATTTCAGGATTGTTACTCAACTAAAATATTCTTAGATCAAAACAAGCTGTTTTAATCCTACAGTAGCATTCCCAATGCAATTTACATCAGTTAAGGTTTAATTTAAATATTTGTGGAATATCTGCTTCAGACTTACAAGGAGCTTACTTGTGTTCACAGCTGTTATAAAATAATCAGACTTTTCACAACATTGGAGAATTTAAAAAATGAATTGGCATTCCTTTATATTTAGCAGTAACTGAGGGCTATAGGATTTTTTCACTTGACACTGATATATAAAGTAGAAAAAACTGGGCCCTTTCCTGCTGCTGTCAGAAGCATAATTTTCCTGGGAAGAAGCCTAATTTCCAGAGAATTATAGAATATCCTGAATTAGAAGGAACCCACAAGGAACATTGAAGATCTGCTACACTGACAAAGGTTGAACATATTTTCTCCCACGTGGAGTTTAACCTAACCACCATACTGCAATAGGAGGCACAGGCAGTTCCACCAGCTGTTGTACCAGAACTGTAATGGCTTGAGGAATATTTTTGATTTTTGTGGTCTTATCACATCTTACCTTCAGCTTGGATAGGAGGAATTCATGATCTTGAAGTAGTTTTTTAGTCTCATCTTGATTGCTGCCAATTTCTAATATATTTGGTGTTGATTCAGCTAGCTGAAGCTTCACCCATTTTCCACACTGTAATAAGCAAACAATTACAGCCTTCAGAAAACACAAGGTTTCCTTTATTTATTTACTCACATGGGTTCTCAGCTAACACATGCTTTCCATGGTCATAGGAGCACAGGGACCATACACACAATGCAGTCACAGAGAATACAGTACAAACTTCATTTGAAACATAACAAAATCCGGGACTAGTGTTATCCAGAAGGTGCTCCAATATTGATTTTCTCCATGAAGAGTAAAATTATCACAATGAGCCAAAATTTTTTCTCTGACCCATCTCCCCTTTCAGCTGAAGATAACACAGATAGTTAAGTGAATTTGGTGGGTGAGTGGGACAAGCAGAAGTGAAAAATGTATTACAGGAGATGCAAAAACCATAGCCTCAGATCTTATTTCTACCACTTAGGTCCCATGTACCTCTATAGTGAATATATGGAACAAGACATTGCACAAGTAGCAGCAGGGACACTTAACAGTCTTTGGGACAGGCACCAAAGGATGCTGATAAGGACCAAAGCTGTGATGTCACTGTGATGCCACTGTCATGGTTCCACAGGGAAAATAAATGACTTCACCATCAACTTGAGTCTCCTCGCAATGAAATTACTCCCCTTCAACAGCAGACCACCTCACAGGAAGGGTAAAAACTGACCTCAAAAAAACCTTCCCACAGGTGAGGCAATCACCTGAATTAGATGACAACTCAACTCGTTATCACCTTATTCTGCATCACAAGCAGACTCTAATGGCTGAAGCTAGCACATTTTCCAGGTTGTCTGGAGAATGAAAAAATGCCAATAAATTCCAGCTGGGATTCATTACTAGCATCCAGATTTACTCCCAATGCCAGATGTGAAGGTGTGGATTCCAGCTCACAGAAGAGGCCTTTCGGTGCTTATAAGCACAACTGCATGCACACAAGGGCCTACTGAAACACGTGCGACTGTGGATTCACAGCTTTCAAAAATAACTACTCATTATTAAGTTTAGACTATTTTTTTTCCCAGAAAATACCTCATCCGTGGAGTTTGTAGAGCCACTTATTGTGTGAAACTATTGCTGAGTACAGGTTAAAGTAACTCAAGGAGGCTTAACTGCATTCATCATGCTTTAAACACATTATTATGACACTCTTAATTTAACTCTTTTTAAACCGAGTAAGAGGAATTCCTTCCAAGACCCTACATATTTTGACCAAAATATTTATCCTATTGGAAAACAAACCACCAGTAACCCAAAAGCCACCACGAGTAATTCTGAACAGAAACAAGTGTTAACTTCCAAGTCTGTTATATATTGACTAATCAAATGGCCTTGCTGCATCATTTTATGCTAACTACTCGTTTGCCCAGAATATTTAAAAGCGTTAATCGTGTTAATATTTAAAAGCAGAAAGACAAGAGCAGACATACCAGCAGTTTCTGCCTTACCTTAAGCACGGCTATAACAATACTGGCATCCCCAGCCTGCACAGCAACGGAGCTGACTGTTGTTGTAGAAGGCTTCTGCTCCGAGCTGGCTTCATCTGACATGGCGCTTCACAACGGGGCTGCAGACATCAAAGCAGGCTTGAGCAGTTCTCTCAGGGTCCCCTGCTCATCTCAGAGAGCACCAGAGTCCCTTGGATTCATTCAGTGAAACGGCTCAGCTAACACTGATTAGTCTGCCAAAAGGAAAGAACAGGAGGTTAAAAATAGACAACTCCATTGAGTTTATCATTCTTGAGAGAGATTTGACACACCCCTAGTTTGGTAGCATTAAGCTGCCTGCTCTTTTTTGCCACCATCTGAAGTGTGAAGGGCTTCTTCCACGGACATCACCTGACATCAGTTAACCAAATTTAAAAAAAGTTCTCAAATTATAACAGCTATAATTTATAATAAAAAAATTACCCTTGATTCTATACTGACAAACCCAGTGTTATGAGGTTTCAAACATGCAACCATCAAATCTACATTTTCACATTATAACAGTAAATACTTTTTCACTTACTAGCTACTGAATATATATGTTCAACATGATTCTTCTGTTGAATCAAAGTCTTTAAACAGGATGAGCATGTGTATATATATCAAATGCTAAATTAAAACAAGGGATTTCTAATCCAAAAATTCTTAAAGGTATAGTGACCATAACAATAAGAGAAAACCAAGCACTTTGGATTTTTAAGGAATATTTTATTCCTAAGATTAAGATAATTTACCTTCTTTTCAATTTAATCTGAAATTGTTTCTAGAGTCTTCCTTTTGTTCTAAATGAGCATAAGGAAGACCTCTCTAATAGCTGCTTAAACACTGCTTAAGTTTTTTATTCCGTGTGGGGAATTATTAGACACGTTTAGATTACAATATTGGTTTGACATATTAATTTTATTGACCAGAGCATAGTCCAGAGCATGCCACAAGTAGCCCACACTATGGGATAGCAGCTGCTGGGTTTCCTTCCACAGAACAGCTGAGAAAGTGACACTGGTGTTTAGGCTTGCAGGTCACTCTGGAAAAACAATTCCACCCAAGAAACCACATGCATAAGTCTTCCCTAAGCATCTGCTTGTTTGGTTTGCTTAAAAATATGCAACATTTAAATACATTTTTATATAAACTAGATTTCTAATTACATACAAGGACATGCACACCTGCAATGGAACCAAGATCTGGAAGCAAATTGTAAAATAGTTTGGATTAGAAGAAACTTAAGGTAGTTACAGGGGATTTCAAATTATTTGTCAAGGTAGGATTTTACTTTTTTGTTTGTTCATTTCTTCCTCCCTCCAATTATTAGCAGATTATATTCCTAATCTGAGCACTACCTTCAAACCATGAGTTTCAAACAGGATATGAAGAAGCCCTTAATGGTGGTTTGTGTTAAACAAAATGAGCTTGGCAAAGCAAAATCCATCCCTTGTGCCAAAACACAATCATGAACCCTCAAGCTGCCAACCAAGGAACAAGTATCACACAGTTTTCTGAAACTCTTCCTAACACCTGTAAGAGACCCAGGGACCCTGCCACAGTAGTCAGTATTCCTTGGGTATTGACACGGTAGAAAAATCTCCTTGGGACTTATATGTATTCCTCTAATAAGTGTGGCAGAACAAAATTTTGATAATTAATCCCAACACAAAACCTGGGAGACGGAAGTCCTAAAGAAAACTTCAGGATTGAAACTTAAGAGAGCCCTCTTTTGGTTTGAATCGAAGATAGATCCATTCTACAAAACCTGCTAAATCCAGCTTTAAAAAAAACATTCCAGAAGACAAGCAACTTTGGATTTTTTACCCTGCAGGCAGGACTGCACTTGGAGGACCAACAGCACTTGGCTGCTGGAAAAACTAATTAGGAAAACACAGGCAAACCTCTTTTTACTGTTACAAAAGGAGTTACAAACCAATTTTGGTATTATGTCCTTGAGTTTTTGTTCTCTCAGAAGAGCATTCTAAGTGTATTTTTTCATGGCACAAGTTGGGCCAATCCATCATCTCCCTGGGGTAGCCAGACATAAGAGCTCTTTTTCACTCAAGTTAAATGAGGTATCATTTTTCATAGTGCTGACAGCTGGAAATAAGGGAAAAATGCCACACTCAAGAAGTTGACTATAAGCAAATTTGGTAACAACTGAGACAAGTGATTCAGAATGTCTGATAACAAACTCATGGATATTGTATTTATTCATCTTATGCTAAGCATAGAAGACAGAGACAGGGGAACATCAGAGTAGTGGCAGAGAAAAGTTATCAAGGAATCGAAACATATCTTAGAACATAACCCTGGGAGGGGAAAAAAAGAGGATTTTGGCATTGCATGTTGAGCAGCTTCAGCTGTGTCCAAGGGAGCAAAATTTAACAAGCATGCCTTTCTCTGTCTTGTTTACTTATGTGTCTGTTCCTCTGTGTGAAACAAACAAAAATCCCGGTAGCAGCCAGAAAAAGGTGGGCTATTTGTGTCAGGAGAGAGAAGTATTTTCCCTTTGCTACTGCTGTGTGAAAGAAGAATGACAAGAGGAAAGGAACATTCACCAGCTGTCCACAGGAAACAACAAAATTGAACAAAGGAACAAAGGAAACAATCTCAGGAAAACAGAAAAAAAGATCAAGTCTCTCTAGTGTAAATAATGTCATGTATTATCTGAAACAACTGTACGTATAAAGGATTTGAGAGGTAAATAAGATAAAATTTACTTCATTTTTAACATGTAGGGTGTCCAATCCACAGGTTTTCCTCATGTGTAGCAAGCAAAGTGTACTATTCACAGTTTTGATAGCAATACATAGAAAAAGGGTCTGACTTTCTTGGAGATAAGTTTCTTTCTGTTGAGAGTTTTTAAGCTGCTGGTGCACTACGAAAATGCCTCTGGGAGAGACAAAGTTCACTCCCTGCAGCCTCAAAGCCACCAGGTGCTTCACTTTGACTGGTTTGTAAATGTTGCAGGTCTCCTCTTTCTTCCTTGTCTCAGACCTGGGAGAGCAGGCATACACAGCAAAGAAGGGAAGAAAGCATTCCTCAGACTTCTGGGCTTCATGAGGCCTGTAAAAAGGGGCTTCCAATAAACACTGCTTCCATAGCCCTACTGATACAGGGACAAAGACATCCGTCCTCTCCAAGACTGTGCTTGTTGCTTCTTACTGGTTCTTATGGTCTCACTGTTTGAGTAGGGACCATTTCCAGGTATCATGAGGAATGAGGGCATGAAAGCAAGCAGTCTTGCTAATCCCCAGGCCCATAAAACAGCCATGAGGTCACTTCAAGGGTAAGCATTGAGCAAAAGCTGGGTTTTCCTCCTGGAAGACGTCTCTTTTTACCCTACACTGGTTGAATAAGTTTCTAGGGTGACAAACAGGTTGAAATTCTGACCCATTATTCCTAAAATCCCAAACCAAGAATGATCAAAACCATCCTGGCAACAGTCAGGGGACGCAGGCAGGAAACAAAGGCCGGACAGAGCATGGATGGCCTGTGGGGAACAGCAACTTGGAATGTCACCTCTTTCTAAACACTGAGGGGGAAAGAAGTTTTCTTGCCGAGAGCTGCCCTGGAGAGAAGGTTGACAGAAAACAGAAGGGAACCGTGGGCCTTGCAGACTTTCCTCTTTTACTGAGGGCCAGACAGGACCAGCAGCAGCTGGGCACAAACCAAATTCCTGCAGCCAGAGGCAGAGCAAGGACCAGCACAGCCCCAGCAGGGCCCTGAGGCTGGGGAAGTCTGTCCTCCCACAAACGCAGACCCCTGGGAGCAATGGGCACCCACAGGGGCCTGGCTCCCCCCCAGCAGTGAGGGGTCACTGCTGCCAAGTCCTGCAGGCAGGACAGGAGCTGTGAGCAGGGCAGGAGGGAGAGACAGGGCCAGCCAGGGTTAATGACATGAACTTCAGTAGGAAAGAGCTGCAGCACAGGCAGAAGGCATTTCTGTGTCAGTTGAGAGCTCAGGAACTTGGGAAAAGGCAACTCCAAAGCGGCCCAGGACCCTGTTGGCCCCAAAAGGAGGTTTTCCTGCCCTTGCCATGGAAAAAGAAAGCATAGAAGTCCCAGTAAAGGGCTAGGTATGAAAAAGTGAAAAAGGGGTAAAAGAGACAACCTGCTTCTCTCCAGCAAAAAATTCTAAGAACACACTATAGTCCTGGAGTGTTGCCTGGAGTATTGTTTCAGTTCCAGAAACAATAGTTCCAGATTAATTTTATTTTAAAATGTCAAAGTATAGTGAAGAATTATATTATTCTTGCAATAGAATTATATTCTATTCCCATTTTTCCTGTGCACCATCTCTAACAAAAACCTTTCTACTCTTTTTCCTCCATCACCTGTCTGAATATACTTCATACCACACTAAGAAATCAGCATGGAAAGAAAAAGCTAGCCAAAAAGCACCATCACACAGAGAGACTGCCAATAGGAAAGTTATCCGTGTGACAATGAACATCTCTGTGAAAGAAAATAAAGCAACACTGCTAGCTGTAAAAACAGCAGTGTATCAGAGATTTAGAAACCAGCAAACATCTTAACACTGCTAATTCAGTGCAATGGTAAGAGCAAAAATCACTATTTGTTTGCTTCCAAGGACAACATTAAAAAAACCCCATACAGTAAACAGACATGGGGAGCAATGACAGCTGAAACTCTTCAGTCTGCTGGTCATCAATATATCAAGTTCTGCTCTTTCATCCTGAAGCTTTGTCTTGCCTGCATCCCTCTTTATGGATCTTAGAGAATTTCCACAAAATATACATACTATTTGTACCTAGAACTGTAAAAAGGAAATAGTACCTAAATCCCTATTATTTATTGAACGATAGAAAAATCCAGCAAATTTAACTAGGGTTAAATGTCACTTCAGCCTCCATATTAATTTTAAGAAAGCTCATATAACCTTTAAATTTAGAATTTCAGATTCTAAGTGTTATATAAACAAACACCATTCTTTCTAGCATCTGTTATTTTGAAAATTGTCTTCCAGTTGTTTACTAGTCTTATATACAAGATAAAGAGGTATGCAGCACATAGGGACTGCTTGCATTTTATTCATCAGGCTCGAATTCTAGAAGAGAGTATAACTGCCCTGTTTTTGAAAATACAGAAGAAATAATAATAATAATAATAATAATAATAATTATAATTATAATAATAATAATAATAAGAAGAAGAAGAAGTAGAAGAAGAAGCAGCTTGGCAGTAATGTGCTCATCTAATCTGCTTTCTTCATATCTTGTTATCTTAGAACATGATTCAAGATGGGCAGCATAAAAAACTAAGGTGTTGGATTCTCCACTTAAGAACCCCTGCAGCAAAACAAATTTCTTGTTCTGAGAATGGATTAACACATTAGTGCCCTGAGAAAGAAGTTCCTTTCCTTGTTAAAACTAACCCCATGCAAAAAAAAAAAAAAAAAATTCTCCAGATTCTTTACTTGCAGATAACCCTGAAGTGGTTTCATACAACAATAAACTAGAAGAAGAGGATAAAAAGTACTTTGAGGAAAGGAAGAGAAAGAGAGGGAACATGGGTCCCTGCAATAAATCTGAAGCCCCTGACAGCTCTGAGTGATTAACAGCTGTATCTCAAAGTCAATCTGGAACAGATTTCTTCAAATGGAAAGACGTTAGTTACTTACTATCATATTTTTCAGCAAGTTTAATTTGATTTTGCTGTCAAAGACAATAAAAATTGAAAAAGTTGGATTTACACCTTTCCTCAAAGTGATAGCTAGAGAAAAGACATAAGAAAGAAGTGACTTGATGACTGTTTGAGTGTACTAAAATGGCAAAATATAGACAGTGAACATTTTAACTTTTGAATGGGGTAAAAAAAAAAATCTAACAAAACAGAAAACAGTTCACAAATGTGAATTGCAAAGGGATCACATCTTATTCTCTCTCATGTTCCAGGTGAAGACATCAGCACATCTTCTTAAGTTTACTGCAGAAATGGCAGTGAGGCTCTCCAGTTTCCACAGAATCAGCTGGAGAACAGACTTACCCCATCAGCACCCCTGGAGAAGCTCAACATTTCTGTCTCACTGGGTGTTGTCCAAAACAAATGCTGCACAGCCTATGGAGCTCTACCCTGGTGAATGCAAAAGTGAAGCCGTTTTAGTAGCTCACAGGTGGCACAGGCACAAGTCAGCCCAGCTGAAAGGCTGTCAACAGAGACGGTGGCCCAGGGTATTCAACTCTGTCAGGAGGGTGAAGAGACATTAGAGGGTTCATTAGTCCGTGTTTGAGGCTCCAGCAGCAGCAGCAGCAGCTAGAGAAGAGTTTATTACACAGGATTACTATGTTCCCCTTGCCCATGCATGTAAGGAAAGCCAACAGGACTTTTGTTACTGAATTCCTTGGGAGCATTTGAAATTCCTTCCTGATGTGGTGTGTTAGCACAGTGGAGCATGCACTCTGCACCAAATATAGATGTGAGACAGGCTACTCTTTCTCTCTGTAAAGAAGGAAGATTAAGATACAGATTGGTAATCTACACTGAACCCTCAGGGCAGCTACAAACTACCACTAATAAGCTAACTTTGGAGCACTTTGGCCCCATGTCTCTATTTTCTGTGTTTAACTTGCATTTACATTTCAGCTGTATTAAAAGACTATTTCAGTTTAATTTTTTTCAATGTTTATACATAAATACAGATGCATGTACTAAACTTGTGAAATAAAAATGTCAGTTAAAATCACACAGACTGCTCAGATTTCAAGCAGTGTAACTGGGTTTTTAGGGCCATCTTTTAAGAGTGAAAACTATCTGTTCAGACCTGTGAAATGCAATCAGCCAGCAGATGCAAAAAGATCAGTATGAGCCAGTCAGTTAACAAGGGACTAATTAAATAGATACAATCATGCAAACCACACCAAAACACAAAAGCCATATTGTTGCTATTCTTCTGAAAAGTTGAGTTATGCAACTTTCAGAAGGCTAAATTTAGAACATGTACACAAATATGCTTCCCAGACACACTTGGAATAGAACATTACTTCACACCTCTGATATTTATCCAGAAAAGAAATATTCAGCAGGGCAGTTGAATTTTAGGTGTTAGAGAACCATGAGGCTTGGTGGTTTTTCAAAAAAGTCATTTATCAGTGGGGTTATAAATAGCATGTTTTATTTTTTTTTTTTAAAGATAAGTCCATCCTGTATAGCTGCTACTTGAAGGCTGACACTACTGAGGATTCCTCTGTATGTTCTGATCACACATTGCCCTCTTCCAGACCTTGATACCTCAAACATGGATCACATACCAGATTCTGCCTGTCCCTTTCAGGTAAGGACTGCATTGTGTCCTTACTTAGAATTGTGTCCTTACTTAGAACACTTAGAATCTGGCCTATATTAACAGACACTTTTGAGGAGTCCTCTGTCTTATTTTCATTACATGCAAGTCTTTTCAGAAGCAGAGACAGATTATGTACTGTAAGTCATCCTTTGTCAATGCAGCAGGATCTGCAGTAACCATGTTTCAGAACCTTACTTTCAGTTTTCCCAGGATAAAAATACCATGCAAGAGTACTTGATGGGCTTTATTTTTGCATCTTTTTTTTGTCCACTCGTTCTGATATTTGATAATTATCCTGTAACTAAACTCCTTTCTCTATGTTAGTTCTCACTGTGTGAATATTCCTTCTTTTTGCAGGGTTTTTGACTGACTGACTTCAAAGAATGAGCTTGATCTTCCAAAACATTAAAGGCCACTTATTGAAACCAAAAGATTTTTATAAATATTTTCACTGCATGTGAAACACACTATTCATCAAATGGTTTTCCCACCTTTCTTTTTTTGCTTGCTACTGCTCTTCGGGTCTCACTATTATATACAGGGAAAACCCCCATCATCTCAGTATTCTAAGATGAAAAATTATTTCAGTTGTGCTTTTTACATCCTCCATGTGTGTGCAAAATTTTCATGACTATGACATCTTGCCACTCCTTAATATTGATGGGGTTTCCTTTCTAGCAACACTGTGAAGAGGGGGATGCAGCTGCCACCCCCTCCCAACACACACTGGCAGTACCAACCATTTCATCTCAGAAGTAAACTCTTCTTTGGAAAACAATCAAGAAACTCTTTAAACGTCTGTTGGATCACTTGCAAAGTCTTTGATGAAATTGCTGCTGAATAAGAGAGTTTAGTGGTATAGACACATGGACATACCTCTGATAAAATCCAGAAGACAAAGCAATACCTAGAAAGGAGCTAACAGCTAACAGTAAATACAAAATCACTCGATTAGTTCACATTTCCACCACCTGCAGGAACAAATGCCCTGGCTTCTTCGTGTGTGGCTGGTTCTGCAGAGGCAATGCACCATGAAATGATGCCTGCAAACAGCAGCTACCTAACAAATTGGCCACATGCGACAAGTGGAAATAAAATCCAGCAAGGCTCATTGAACGCGTGGCTCACTGCAGCCTTTTGATGCCATTTCAAGCAAAGCACTAATATTAACCCTGGCTTACATGTCACAAATTACTATGTTCCTTTGGATACATTAGTCCTGGGGAGGAGGAGAGGAGGAAGGCCGTGCTCTGAGAGGCACTGAATGATACAAAGCAGACAGTGAGCATCACGTTCACATCATCACCACTGATATGTGGAGTGGCACTCAAATGTGTTGAATACATTGCACAATCCTCACCCTGCTGAGCCCAGCTTGCAGTTATGTACCATCCAATAGAGGCACACAGAGCTGGATACAAAGGTTGAGAAAAAGAACAGGCTGCTCTTCGTACCAGTTTAGATATAGCTTGTTCCCAAGTCTCTGAAAGTCAGACTTGTATCACACAATCATATTAAATATCAAGTAACCATGCTGTAAGGCTTGCCTGTGAAAACAGCTGAGGCACCACGAAACCTACTCTCTTTCCTAGTTGCCCAAAAACCTTAAGGGGAGAATGGAATGTTAAAAGACACTTATCACAGAGAAATCCTGGCACAGTATTTGAGAGAAGCGTTCTACTGGAGATCAACAGCCCACTGGAACTCTGCAGCCTCTTGTCCTGTGAGGCACAGGAATCATGAGCAATCCTGGCATGCCTGGAAATTCAGCAATGGCAGTGGGAATATGTTGTCGCCCAGCATCTGCAACTCACTCTAGAAAAATGAACATGGGAAGCAGAAAACCCAAAATTGAGATGGCAATTCATTCACTGCAAACCAAGCATAACATAGTGAACCATGCCTGAAAATTGCACTGAAATTAACACATTGACTGAAATTAACACATTGACTGCTCCTGCCAAAATGGCGAACACTAACAAATTAAAATCCCGGTTCTGGTAGGTATTCATGTTTCATTCTGATATAGAATGTCTCAAGTTACAAGTTTTCTCTCAGCTCCTCCAAAAGTCTGTTCTTAAAGCCTTAGCTTCAAGATCAGCTTTCCTCTCCACTTTATTTTCATAATTTATAGATTATTAGAATTAACATTTGGTGTAAAGTCTAGGAAACAGCTCAAAGCTTTTAAGGCCCAATGTATAAACATTTATATCCATTCAAATAGAGCCAGCAATTCTCAGGACTACACTGAAGTCTCAGGGCTGTTCTACCAAGAGCTGTCACAGCCTTATTCCAAGCACAATACACTTCTACACAGCTGCCCAAGCATTTTGCTGTGTGTGTTCTGGGACCTACAGCCACCATTAAAGCTTTTTTCACTATTTCTAAACCCACCTAATGCATGTTGTCTTCTGACAGTGACAGCATTGTAGCAGAGTAGAGAGCACAAGACTGGGATTTGTACCACTGGGATCCTCAGAAGAGCCAAGTGTATAAGTGGACACCACGTTTAGCAAGATGTGCAAAGGAGGCAGTCACCTGGGCCATGAAAGTCAGTGGCATGGTTTGCTATAGGAGTTTGACACACAGTCTGGGGCTAAATCTGCCTTCTCAAACACAGAGTTTTACATTCTGAGTGTTAGAAAGTAGGGGTGGTTACATAAGGTCCACTCAAACATTTTAAGCACAGATGGATGAGTTTGGTAAATCAATAGGGTATTTTACATAGCTTGCAGCATTCCCCCCCTTTACATACAAATCCAATGTGCATTATGAGGTTTCCCAACAGGAGCTTGTATCAGTGGTGTCTGATAGCAATTATCAGCTACCTGCTGGTGGAAAAGCTAAAAGGCTTCCTAATATGTAAAAAAATATCTATTTAACACTGTAGAATGATAAATAAAAATGCATAATAATCCTAAATTAATCTTATAAACACAATTACTTGGAAACACATTTTGTCTATTAGTTACCTGTGCACAAAAACGTAGTTTCTCCTTGGCATTCAGTAATCACAGCACATTTGATGTTTCAATGTTGTCATTAAACTGCCAATGAAACTGCATTATTATTTTAAAAACTGTGGTTTATCTGCATAAAAAAATGTAAATTATCTGCACAACTTTTGCTAACACAACCAATTGTTTTCACTTAACCTTCTTTCAAAATCCCGAAATGATACCAAATAAAGTTTCCTTTGCTTTTAGTCATGATTCAAAAGTCAGAAATGTTAGCCCTGCTCTTTGCCCTATAAACTGTAAATATCACTAGTATCTGGAAAATTAGCTGAACTTTCCTCATTGAACTTAAATTAAAATGGGTATTTTCACTTTACTTTGTAATGTTTTCCAATATATTTCCTCAGCACATATGAAATTTTAAGAAATCATTTTTTTCACAAGAGGTATTTATCTCCTGATAAATTTATCTCCTGATCTCCTCAGCCTTCCTCTTGTCTCTGTGTTATATTCCCATAATTTTTGCTGTAATAGAGACCCATGTAAACTAAAGTCAACAGACAGGAAAAGAGAAGGCTGTTACATTAATTTTCCTTGCTATTTTGAGCTCAAGTGTTTCATCTGTGCTTTAAATATACTAAAAGCCTTTTAATATATCCTGTTTCTATTCATTCTTGTATCAACATAACTAAAATTTTACAGTCACACAAGCATCTATTTTGATGAATATCTTTGATATGTGATATGTTGTCCTCCAATTTCACAGAATCAGACAAGTATTCTCACAAGTTCCTTCAGTGATTCACTTTCATGTTCCAAATTAATCTTGGAATCACAAAAATGGTCCTAAAACACCATGTGTTTGGGAGATCTGTATGAAGGGATCCAAGAGAAGTGTGAAATCAATCTCCTTTTTCTGTGGTTATTTAGTCTTACCTGTATTTTCACACAGTCAACCTAGATGAAAAATATCTTTAAGTACTCTGTGAGTCCATAGCATTGCAGAAGGTATGCAATTAGATTTTTAATAGAATTTTCAATGAAGATGCAGTCTTGATAGGCATCAGTCACTATTTAACTGAAGGAAACAAAAGTGAGATGCCTGTGGAAATCAAGAATTTTAAAATTATATCACATAATAGTTTCCTAACATCTGATTTTGATTCTGCAGAAGGAACTCTGCAATTGCCTGCACTATTACACACCAGGAAATTGTGGAAATGGCCCACTACAGAAAACTCAATCCACCGAGACTCACAGTGACTGTGCAAGGAACCACAAATAGAGTAACTGCTTGACTATTTGCCTATTTATCTTATTTCAGAGTGTATCAGTCCTCCACAAACCTGGAAAAGATGATAACTCTCCAAAGAGATAATGAATTAATTAGTTTATTGGAATAATGTTATTCAAATTCCAGATACTCAACAGTTTGTGGCTATGCAGCTCACATTCAGGTACTTTTGCAGCTATTACATATGTATGGATTTTTATTCTATATGTTTTAATCATTTTTTATTTTTAACTAGATTTTTTTAAAAACTAGAACAGAAATTTAACAACCTAGCATTTTTACAGTCCTAACTCCCTTTTTACCAATAAAAAAATCTGTAGAGATACTAAGTCAATCCTTCAGAAGTCAGGAATCACCAAATCTTTGCTTTCATCCATTTCTCACCATTTTATCTTCAGAGCTATTAGAGAATTTAATCTATAGCTCCAAAAGCTTTCCTTCTTCCTCCTTCTTAATAATCTCCCTAAACAAATTAAAGTTATCCTGTAGAAAGAATTCAGGAAACTAGAGGCTATTATAACAGCATTACATCTCATTACTGTTGCAGAAAGCCCGTGACAACCTCACTTTGTGATCGTGACCTACTGACACTTTTATCTTTTTACTGTGATGGAAAAAAAAAATATTCCCCTCATCTTTTTGTCAGCTGGCACTGATATCCTTGGCCAGCACGATGGAACAAGAAGTGCTATATGATGCTGCTCTGCACACAGCCCTTCTCCACCCACTGCTGCACCTCCAGAGTGGCTTTATTTGAACTCTGAATCAGTCACTCACACAAAGCTATAGAAGCCCGTGGTCCAAATCTATTTGTTTTCCAAGAAAAATGTAACCCCATTAATCCTACTAAATATAAATACAATATAAAGTTAAGTGGTAAAAGGCAGCAAATATTTTTATGGACACTAATACAACAGTCCACACATGTTTTGCAATAAAGAGCTTGTAGATATAAGCATTTTCTATGGCTGTCAGTCTGTGCAATTTATGCCCTAGGAAAAAGGGATGGCACTTACCAAGTTGATCACGTTCCCATTCACTGTCACAAAAAGCACACTCAGGATTATGTTACCAGCAGGAGTAAAAAAATAGTTATCATATTTTTAAACATTTCAAGTACATCCAAATTTGTCTAAAAGGAACACAGAAAATCTTGGTGCTCATTTCATAACCATGAACAGGATTGACCCCATCACTTCCAAGTCATCAGTTGTAATGTACTGAGGGGTGTAACAATTACAATCCTTACAGTCAATCCTTCCCTTTCTGTGGCTATCTCCCCATCTCACACCTTGCAGCACTGTACCCTCCACTGCACATGACCTCTGTTTAAAAAATCTGAAACATATTTGCATCTTTTGGAACTCCATTGTTTGAATTATTTTTGCAATCAAAAAAAGGCAGAGGAAGAGCTACAAGTAGAGCTACGTTTCTTTTCACAGCAGTAAATGCACAGACAAGTAACGATGGATTACTTGAGCAGAGGGTTTTTTGCTTTTAGTAAGTCTGTATCTCATTGACTTTGTGGGCTATTAAAAGTTCAGTACCAAGTACAACCACAGAGGATGGAGTAAGAGTACAGACCAGCACAAAAATCCCTCTCTCAATCAGTTCAAAAGCAGTATTAACAGAAAACGTTTTTTCCATTTTCAGTTAAGGTAGGAAGTCTCAAAACTCACAGGATTTGAGGATCTGGCACACTCTCATGCAACACGACTTAGAAAACTCCTTGCCCTCATTCCTGATACATAGAAAATGGACAAATGGCAAAGTGCTGGTAAACAGCCCTTTGCCAGACACCTGATTTGCCTAAAGACAAGGAATTCCAGAGGAAGAGAGCAGAAAGGCAGAGCAAAAGCTGGCACAACCCAAGATGCTGTACTGGAAGACTCAATTAGAGTCAACAGGGTCAAAGTCAGGATCCAGTGGCCCCTAGGAATGTCAAAGGACAGATAAGAGCAGCATTAAGATCGGACTGCACACACTGAGCCAAAATTAACATCAGGGTTACTGGGGTGAGCAGTCATCAGTTCCAAGTTGTGCGTGCAGCTGTCACAGGAATGAGTGAAGAGCTTCTGATACTGCCCTGGGTTTGCATACAGTATTGAGCCCCTAAATATAGTAAAAAAAGAAAATAAAATTAAAAAATAAAATAAAAACCCAAAATAAAATAAAAACCAGAAAATAATTTAAAGTGTTTGTAATACTTGCTTCCTCTAACATTTTAATGAGATTTTACACTACAGACCATAATTTACCATAAGAAGATTCAATTTACAAATGCTGCAGAACTGGAGACACGGTGCTTATTTATAACTATATTAATTTACTTATGTGTTTGCACTTTATATTAAATATATGCATACTTTTCATGTTTTGGTTCTTTCTAAATGAATTTATACTGTCCAAATATTAGCTGTAATAACATCAGCTTTCTCAAATGCAATTAAACAACTAAATTAAATTTGAAAAGATTATATCAAAAAAGTCTCTTTATAAATAAGGTCTGTAAAAATTCAGTTACTTTTAAACTAATATTAATGTAATATTTTAACATTGCATTAAGCGCATGAAAAAAAATTATATTTCCTTTGCCAAAACCCCTAAGAGGAAAAGTACCTTTATCACTGAATTTACAGGAAAGCTGTTAATTTGGAATTACTGTTTCTTAATAAATGGCTTGATTTGAAACATCGCTTTCCTCTGGAGATAATGCTTAAAACTAAGAAAAATATCTAAATATAGTACTTGAAGACACATCCATCAGGAAAATATGCAGAGTAATAGCAATGCCTGTAGGAAGAGAGCATTATTTTGACTGTGAGCAAAGTATAGTGAGATAACAGAATTCTCAGACTTACAGTTTGTTCCACACAGAGTACTCTAAAATGGTCAGATCTCATAGTATCTTCCAAAAATATAATAACTGATGTATCCAGATTGCATCCTGAAGATTAAGAAGTCAAGCAAGCCATGCATACAGCTGATTTGGTTTCAATCCAATTCCCTTCTCTGAATAAATTTCATTTTATTACTAATCTCACGGTTTGAAGTTATGAACCTCATGTTAATTTCTCTTTCATTACACGAAAACCTTTAACCACAAAGGTACCAAAAGGGATATTCACATTATTCAGGATTCTCCATTTGAAGGGAAACAAAGGACTTAGAAATAAAGCACAGCAGACATGTGCCAATCTTACAAGGGAACAAAACTATGATTAATATAACACTGACTTATGCAAATACCATCTTACTTTTGTGCAAGTACTGCTACCAGGAAGAAAGAAAAAAATAGCCAGGATTTTTGCACCCATCAATAATAGTTCAAGAGCAGTTCCCTTATAGCTACCATGTATATCATAAGAAAAATTATACAGATTTTCTAAACATATCAGGGGAGCAATTATTTTTACTACTACTTATCATAAACATGTAACATAAATAATATTTGAAAATACAGACCAGAACAAATTTATCTTAGATTTTAAAAAGATGATTTTTATTAAGCACAAACAGCTTTTAATACATTATCAATACAAATAGGAAAACATCTGTTTAATGAATTTGATATATCAAAGATCTGATGGGCAGGTTGCATACTGGCACAATAAAAATGATTTTTTTTAAGTATTTCAAATTAAAATTACAGGGTTACCACAGTCTACACTGCAGGTACTTTTCTCACAGTCTAAAATTACTACATCACCTGGGCATGGGGGAAGCAAAGAACTAGAGTTTCATAATATGGAACTTCTAACACTTTAATTAGCACCACTCAACACAGCATCAGCTGTCTAACTAAGAAGCAGCTGACAGGTCAGGTAAAGCTTTACAGCAAATTTCAGTGCAAAGTTTACAGTTCCTTTCATAAGATACTTGGAGTCTATGGTTTCATAGCATGTTAAATAATTATGGCTTGATAGATGTACAGTATTAAGATGCTGAGAACGTTTACTTTGAAAAAAGATGAGACTCGTAACAGCTGTGAAATGCATTTTAATATATTATACCAAATTCTGTAATATGCAAACAACATGCTGGATTACAAACTGAAGTCCTGTTATGAATTCATAGACAAGGTCAGTATTAGCTCTCTGGGGTAGTGGCTTCTGGTTGTCTCAGCTGCTGCTTTTTCAGGCTAACTAACTTCATCTTCTCCCTGATGTGTTCTGCTGCAGAAGCCATATCACTTGGGCTCCCAAAGTACTGCTCAGACCTAGAAAAAACCCAAACCACAATAAATTATCAGTAGTAAGTCAGTACATGAATACACCTGTTAATTGAAGTAGAAAACACAAAACAGATGAGAAAAATAGCCCCTTTTTCCTCTTGTCATTTAAAAGCCACCTTTAAAAAGCTTTGGAGACTTAGTGATGAAGACTTAACAGCAAATTTTTATGAAATTGTTACAAATCCTCAATGAGCCTTTCATATCCAAAACACACTCTCAACAGAATTTTGAGGGTGGTGGGACACTGCTGGTCTAGTGAAAAGTGTCCCTGCCCTTGGCAGGGGGATTGGAACTGGATCATTTTAAATGTCCCTTCCAACCCAAACCATTCTGTGATTTGAACAGCAAGGCATTATTCTAGAAGCACAACTGGATGCTTCCCAACTCTCTTTATTACCACACTTCTCTGGCTCTCCCCTAAGTCCATCTGACAATTTTGCATACTGTGACAATCTGTGATACCTGTCTATACATGAATTCTGAGTTTTTAGAATTGCTGCATTATAAAGGACTCTTCACATGTTAAATCAACCACATGCTGTCAAATTATGCCATCTACCTCTCAAACCGAAAGGAAGACAGGCTCTGTAATTCAAATACAAAAAAGAGCAGCTGAAATGTTAGGGAGACCACTAACCAAGCTGTCAGCAAAGGGAGGGTTTGAACAGACTGTGTGTTTCAGAAGAATGGGTATTAAATCTAGTTACAAAGCAGAGAAGCTGTACGCTTTGGAAATGGCAGCAGGACAAAGGACTTTCAGACAGGCAAAAATGGACAGAAAAAGTTATTCTGAGCAGGAAAAGACTCATTTGAGGAGGTAACTGGTCAGACTGCATAACTGCACATGAATCACAGCATTTGCTCATACAGAGCAGAAGCCATGGGCAGGAGAGGGAACAGTGACCTGAGTTTCCAAAAAGATACTGGTGGAAGTCTGAAGAGGTGAACAGGCTGATGAAAATGCCCCCCAACCATTTATGACATTTTGTATGTTCTTAAATCTCTATTTTTTCTAATAATCAGCAAACCTTTTTCAAACCATATGCTAAATACTTCAAAACCAGAATGCCAGGATGATGAGCAGAGGGTCCTGAACTACAGGACATACAGGGGGATATGCAAAACTCTACTGAAATTCCAGAGGGGTCAAAAATGATGTTCAGGATTGAACAGTTGTTACCTTTACCAGATCACTAGAATCTGCCATACAGAAGTTATACAAAAATACTTGAACAAACACTTCTTGATCTGCTTTTGGGTCAGTTTTTTGTTTGTTTTGTTTTGGCTTTTTTTCTACAGCTATAAAATCTTCCACTATTTTCAAACACACTATTGAAAGAACAGTGAAAATCACTACTAATTCAGGCCTGGGCCCATCTTCATGATTAGCACTCTGTATTGAAGGATCTACCCTGCAGAAGGCATATGGCATTTTGGAAATATGATGACAATAAATTTTCATGACCAGCTTCCTGCAACTGTGTTTTTCAGGCAGACTTCAGGTAATGCTTAATGCAGTTGCCTGATGTTATCTCATAAGGCTTCAGCCTCTAATTCAGTATACTTATTTCAGACTTTTTTCATTATGGTGTGGCATCCTACACACCAGAGACTTGCTCCATAGCTTGGCTGTAACTCACATAGAAATTAACTACAAGCTCAGCATAATAACAGACATTATTAAATACAGAGAACTGAGTTTTATTATGGCTGAGATTGCAAATTCAATTTGCCTTTGTAGCTCAAAAGAACTATGAATTTAAAGTTAATATGAATAATTCTCAAGGAAAGCACTGTTTTGTTTACCAAATAAATAAAATGTAAATTTATCTTCAATATACTGGCTTAGATCGATAGAATTGCAAATAAATAAATAGAAATCCTGTAATTCTCATCTGGTATCTTTTTTCAGGGAGAAGAGACTGGGACTGGTCATTCTTCTGTTACTTCTGCATACTATGCTGGTGCAAAGACTGCATAAATCTAAGAATCATTCAGTGTGAAAAAGTCACTACTTTAAAAAGGAAATGCATTAATACTCATTAAAAATTCCTTCCCATTTTTTCATAGAAAGCAGACAGGTCCTATTTCAAATTTTATAAAAACAACATGCTCACTTTTCTATTTCAGCAATAAGCCTTCAGGATTCTTCTGCCTATGAGACTATTATACAACTTTACCAAAGGCATTAGAAACCATTCTACATACCCATCCGGATAAACTACAGGCACTGTTAGTCTGTCCAACAGTGATTTCCCAACTGCTTCAATTTCATCAAATTGATCCATTTCATTAAAAGCTTCTGGCTGGTCTGGACATTCCTGCAAAATCTGTTTAATAAAAGTAAGAAAATACAGAATAAAGTACAAAGTGATAGCATGTAGTTTTTTAAGTGCCATTAACTGGAAAAGTGGATGTTCTTTTGGCATTTCCACTGCCACATTTACATGAGATCAACTGACACATATAAATCAAGAAAAGAAAATACTGATTAAGGTTCATTAAGAAGGTTGTTCAGGGCTACCAGTGTTTTGTATTAGAATGTTTTACATTACTTCTGAGAGGGAATAAAAAGTAGTCTTCCTAGACAATATTCCTGCAGCAAATGTGAAACGCATAAAAATAGTGACTGACATCATTAAAGATACAAGACAGTAATGTAAAGTGCAAACACCATGGTCAATGAATACCCCTTACAGCAGGTTTCAAAACTAAAAACCACATCTGGCACAGAACAGGTAGGACTAAAAAAATCTGAGCACAAGTCTTTCCAGATGGGATTGTAACCCAATACCAGTACTCAGTAGTCTATTTTCTTCTACTTCTCATTTTGCCACTTACTTTTTTCCCAAGCAGCATGGATATTAACAGCCTATTTTCTACACAGACTCATTAATATATGTCCAATAGTGAAAGAAGAATCAGGTTTTTGAACAAGACCATTGTTTTGTCAGACATTAATTTATTTTTCTTTTAACCTAAGATTGATGAAACCCAGCAATTAACTGTTAACCCAGCAACAATGAAAGAATGCTCATAATATGGATTGAGAGATTCTACTCTTCTAGGAGTTTATGAACCACTGAAATTTAATTTGGTATCAGGTAAATCTCTGGAAGCATAGATGATCTATTTCTGCTTTTGTGAACCTCCACCAAACTCCCAATGCCTGCAAATTCAAAATATCTTCCACTGATACAAATAAGAAATTAACAGAACCAAGGAGCAAATGAATCAGCTCTGAATCCATGCTCTCTTTCAATGACAAAATGAATTTATTTTACCATATGCAAGATCTGGAGTTTTTTGCAGTTACATGCAATTTTTTTATCAATATTTGAGATACATACTCTAAACTGATTTTTTAAAACACACCACACTAAAAAGCAGTTGTGGACAAAAAGGCCCTACCCCTCATGACCTATATTAAAGGACATTGTCTCAAGTTCAAGCATTTGAAAGCTCTCAATATTTTCCCCCTTCAGCAACTAATCCTCATCACATTGTTGCTGACTGCTCATTCTCCACTGTGCTTCTTGCATCACTTGACTGGGTGCAGCAGTGAGCCATTTGGCTATAGGAGTCTGAAAACCATACCAAGGTAGAGTGTGTTCAGGAAGAAAGCACATTCAAACCCCACCAGGTGCAAAATACAAGATGGAACAAGACAGCATGTGTAGAAATTAAAGTGGCAAGAGCTGCTCTCATTTACAGTTTGTGAGAAGGTTATCCCATCCAAAATCCAAACAGCTTAAAGGGCAATACACCTTTAACTCTCCAAAGAACTTAAATGACCTGATAGCTTTGTATCATACCTTGCACAAAGAAATGCTCCTGGCTTTTAAGGGTTATAGTCTAAAAAACACAAAGAAATGCTTTATCATCAATATCAGAGTTCCCATTTAAAGAGTGCTGTTCTCCTTTTTGTTAGGCAGGCCCTATACCAATACAGGTATATAAAAAATTATTACATTAAGTACTGAAGTTAATGGTTGGAAAAATATATGTAAATTCTTCTTTCTGCCATTTAAAAAAAATATTTACAAAGGGTAAATGTACACACTGGCAACGTCATATTTTCTTACAATTTGTTTGCCTGAACTCAGCTAAGAAATTTTTCCTCTTAATAAAACACAACACTCACCTTTTCAGCAGTTGAATGAAATGCAACAGCTGTTTCCAACCGGTGCACTCTTTCTTCAGAAGTCACTGTAAACTGCTTCCACACTCTGTTCAGTCTGGGAAGTGTGTCCCCTGAGGACCTTGACGTGCATCGCAAGGACTGGCACAGGACCACTGTTGCCTGCAGTAGCTGTCTCCCGTAATCGTATGTACTCTAAAAATTGGAGGGGATGGGAGAGTAAGTGTATGTAAAAACCCTGCACTTCACATGGCAACAAAACAGCATCTTAAAGCAACAACAGCAGGCAAGTTTATGGAAGCTCCACAATTTAGATTCACAAAGTACATTGAACTAATCTGGTCAACTAGAAAATGCTGATCAAGTAAGAATAAAGTTGTAATGACCAAAGAGTGCTTTCACTCTTAAAAAAAATCCAATATCCACTGCTCCCTAGTGTTCACACTAGCAAAAGAAGAGAGCTTCCCAAGAACTCTGAATTGCTGTTTGGATCTTCCAAGGGACACTTGATATCCACTGCTGAGAGGACTGTCTCCCTGACTTCACTGGTACCATGTCTATGGTCAGCCAGCATCCAGGTGCCCTGAGGCACATCACTGTAACAGCAAAGGACCCTCCTGTCATCAACTCTTACGTATCAAAAGAGGAAACTCTAGTGCAAAAGGTACAATTAGAAAACATCACATCTGTTAATTAACAAGTCCAATTTAGACACTCCTAAAAGCAGTAAATGACTGACAAAACATCTGATGAGATGCTTTGGCCCGGCTTGTCAGAAGCAATTTTAAAGACTATTTGAGATATATCTTTCACAAAAGCCAGTGAACTTTGTTTGGTTGTTTGCATTGCCTATGTGAAGGTTAACTAAGGTAGTGACCTGCAGCACTGCTGCTCTTGATGGAACTGTGACATTTCATTAGGCCCATCACCAACTTCAGCAATCAATTTCTTCACTCAGGCACTGAGGGAAGCCAGCAAGACCAGTGACAGCTGTTCAATGACTGTCCATACAGATATTGATTCTTTTTAGGAGAGGATGTGAAACTGCACAAGCCCCATATTGCTAAAATAAAAAAAACAAACCACATTTCACCTGTGCAACATCAACAAATTTTCGATGTTTCTCCAGTAAAACTTTTGTTTCTTGAGCATCATCTCCCAGTCCGATGTGTGTCTTCAGCAGAGCATCCAACAGTTCACTTAACCATTCTACTGCCTTAAAAACAAGCCAAAAGAATAAAAACTAATATATTAAAAAGAAATTAAACCAGAAGAGTGGCATAACTTCAGTACTAGCATATACTTTTGATACAGGAAAAAAATTAAATGAGCTGTCACAAGCTGGTAGATCATGCATGCAATCCCCAAATATACTATTTGCAGACAATGCTATAGCCTTTATTTTCACTGTACATATTCCCTAAATAAAACTACATTTGAAAGTTGCAAAAAAAGTACTGTAATGCTACTAGCCCCCATAAATCAACCCAGTGAACTACAAATATCAGAATGATGAAATTCTAGGCATTTCCATACCTGAGCAGCATCCTCTTCACATTTAAATAACTGCACCATCTGAAGCATCTTCAGTCGCCGCACATCCACCATATCCTCACACCTTAAACAGCAGCACACAAAAATTCATCAACACATGTACAGCAGACACAAAACACTGACATTGACAACAATATTTTCAAGGGAGAAACATTAAACCTTCATGAAAAGGTGATCAAGCTGCTTAGCTTGGCAAAATACCTCATGCCACAGACAACAATAAGAAACTTGCAATAAGTAGAACTGAGCACTCCAAGTCACCAAAATCATGATCCTCAAGATTCCTGATATGGCTAAGCTCAAGGCAATAATACCAGAGACAGCTACAAGGTCTTGCAGCAGCATCCCAGGTTCCTTACCTTGCTGCACCAGTAAGCTCTGAAAAACAGAGGCTAAGACAGACTTTATCCTACTAAAATTCAGATGAAAGTGGGCTTCAACCTGGCATAATTTTGTACTGTACTGTTTGTTGGGGGCAATGTTTCTTAATGAATACTATAAGGCTGATTAAAAGAGAATAAATTTTTCTATTTTTCTTTTTAGCTGACTAGAGATAGTAATATCTGAACCCTTATATGATTATGTCCTTTGCTTTACTTGTCAGGAAGCATTTCAAAATCTAATTGATATAAAACTGACCCTGGTTATGTTGTTCTGAGTTGAGCACAGTTTACAGTTCTTTCTCCAGAATGCCAATAAAAGTGTTGAAAGTCCTTCTCTTTCCACAATGAGACCTAAGTAAATACATTTAGCAGAATGCTTTCCACCTTAATTTCAGAGCCTACAAAGTAGACAGCAAGACTCACGCTGCTGTTCAGTGCAAATGGAATTACTAATGTCAACAACAGTTGGCTTTATAAGCAAATGCAAAAGACTGTGTGCATGATCCTTTCCAAACTGGTTACAAACATAAGCTCTTCCAAAGAACAGTTTGTTAGCATCCTGCGTTTTGTTACATGTCCTGCAATGCTGACAGAAAGGACATCATCTGCTCTAATAATGCAGGAAACCAGTTTATAGGTTCCAAAATCATAAATATAGCAGCAAAATGCCCCTAAAAATAAACATTACAACATGTGTATGTAAACAACAAGAAACATTCAACAGAAATTGGAAAAACAATTAAATAGCAAAAAATACTATTACATGCTACTGAGAGATACTTAGTCCTTTTACTTTTTTGTCTCTCATCCAAGCTAAATAACCTTGTTTAATCATTCACAATCTGAAAACTCCTTCATAACTTTGTCTGGAAATACTATTGATGTTTTAGTCCTCTAACTGACTTCCCACAATTCTACAACCTTTCTGAGAATACAGACCACAATTGTGTAACACAAACAGAAATCGACTACCAATCTATACACTGACACAATGACATTCTTCTTTCAGTTTTTTATTCCTTTCCTAATAATTCTTGGTGTTCTACTTGCTTTTCCCTGTGTGTTTGAACACTAAAGCAATTTCTGCAAGTTTTCCAATGTTTATCTTTGAGTTCACAGCTGATTCAGAATCCATTACTGTGTATACCAAGTCTTCCCTTCTCCCATGCACATCTCTTTTCTCAGTATGGAATTCCAACTGCCATTTTATTGCACCGTGACACGTCCTCTGTAGCTTTTTGCAGCTGGCCCTCTAAACACAAGTATTGCTTAAATTAATAGGACCCAGAGGGCGGACTTAAAACGGTATTTTCTCTAAGCACTACCAAAACACATAGCTCCTTACACTAAGCTCCCTAAGAAAACAATTTAAGAATAGTGGAATTAATTTGTAAAACGGGCAATTTGATGCTCACTAGAGCTTGCTGTTGCCTAGAGGCACCTCTTTGCTCAGCCAATGCCCTTGAACACCAGGCCATTTCTGTGGACAGTATTACATGGTTAGTATTACAGGGCGTCCAGTATTACTGGCAATAGCTTCTAATTCTTTCACACTGTTTAGTAGGAAAAAAAAAGGCAGTACTACAAAAAAATCCAGTACTACTACATATTTAATTACAAATAATCAAATTTTGGAGGAAGAGGATGATGGCAAAATCTATCCTTCTTATAAATTCAACTCCCTCCCACATTTTTCCCAACCTCACCCTCCACTCTATATGATTTCCTAAAATTCAAACCCCATGTCCTGGGGTGACTGTATGGTCCTGTATCCCATCATCTGCTCTTCTGAAATCTGAGCCTCCATTTTGTGCCCTGTCCCCTTCCAACACCACCTCATTTGTCTTCCTATCTTCAGAAATGAAAATACCATACTCAAAGGACAGAGCTTGTGATAAAGAGGACAAACAAGGCTGTTTAATACATGATTTTACACCCATCACCACTACTGTAATTGCATTATACTCCCATCTCAAACTGCTAACATGTAAAAGACCCCTCTTGTATATTTTCATAACTCCATATAAAAGGAATGTATAATTTCTGAGCATTTACAAGCACAGGAAAGCATTCAAGTACTCCATCCAGTACCAAAACATAAAAGGTGCTGGTTTTTAGGAATACACTACAACAGATTAGTCAGGGAAGTTTCTGTCCCATTCAAATATACTACAAATATAAATTACAGTTGCAATTCATCCCTTAACAGAACATAAAACAAAATGGGCTCTTTACAACACACTAAATTGTATAAAAAGTGATGACTTGTTAACACAGAAAAATCTTAATGACTTGAATTGTTGTTCTTACCTTTGCTTTCTTAGCTGCATATCTTCCATCACTCCTTGGATATGGTCCACATTTTCTTTGTTTTCAATGGTCACATCCTTCCCATAGGCCCATGATGCCTGGTTAGATATCTGATCAAGAAGACTTTGACCTTTCTCACGCAAGCCTTGCAAACCTAAGTCTAATAAGAGAATGAGGAAAAAAAGGTCAGTGATCACTCAGAATTTTGGTGGGTTTTCTCCTCAATGGAAAAAGAAAATGCAACAGAATCATACATGGATGAAGACTGGAACCTGGAAAATGACAAGGACATTACTATGTCCTTCACCACCCTTTCCAACTCATATTTGAGTGAGCATTTGTCTATATTAACAAAGAACTAAGGCTCTGCTATTTTATGACCTAGCAGATAACAAGAAAAGGAATAGAAGTTGACAGTGTGTCAGCTTTTCAGCATATACATAGCTAATTAGTGTCTTTCATCCACACGGTTAGATAATTCCTAAAATATTTATCACTGCTAAGCAGTTGTAGCCTAAGTGTTCTTCCACTGCTGGCACAAGTTACTACTTTATAATACATCTGATATGGCTGATACAATTTTCTACACTGAAATTTGTCAACCCTAGGGATCTGCTGTTACATCTCTTATTTGGCAGCTTTACTATCTGTTTTCCTGAAGGAATATCTCATTTACCCATCAAAGTGTTATATTCCAGTCATACCTACTTCTACCATAAATTATTTTTCTTTGCAGCTCTTTCTCCCACAACTTAATGAACAAGTTGATCACTGTAGACCTCTTCCAACTGAAATAATTCCATAAGCTTGACAGTGTAACAACCTTCAATGTGCCATTTATTAACATATACATTCAAAGTTACTGCAAAACACCCAGTACAAGCATTTCAAAAGTGAGTGGATAAAGCCTTAATCATCAAGGCATCAATTCTGGAGACAAAAAGACCATCTAAGCATTATAATCCTAAGTCACTAAAGAAGATTAATGGGGGAAAGAAGTTTGTTTACAGACGAAATGCATGATAATGGCATATAACAAATATATATATTAGATGCAAAACATCTTTAAAAGAAAACAGTTCCAGATCACTTCCCCAGACAAAATTCAGCCCAAAGTAACTCAGTGGAACATTACATGGTGAGGAATCAGAAGTCATAAGATCTTTTCCCCCTGCTTTTTTGGTGATTATTACTCTTTCTTCCCCCTGTAATGCACTTATTAGAATGTGTGTCTGAAATGCAGAAATATCTTGCTTACCAACACTTTTTAATTTCTCTTCCAGTAGTTTCAATGTTTGTTGAATTGATGCTCCATCTGCTGGTGCTACATCCACACACAACATTCCTAGTAAACCATCCAATTGCTGAGACAACTAAAATGTAAGAACATAAATGCTGATATTTAAAAAGAAGTTTGAGCCTCACATGGTTGGTTCTAAAATATTCTAAATGTTTGGAAATTTGTCATTTTCAAATTTCTCTTTGCAGCTAGAGGAAATGAAAGTCAAGATAAATGACCCATCTGCCTTGTAGAAGTCCAAGAGCACACATCCCTAGATGGTGGGAGAGTAGAAGCCAAGATTCTACTTGCTTTTTAAGAAAAACAGAGGAAATGAACACGCCATTTTACAAAAAGAAACTATGAAAAGTACATCCAATTCCAGTTCAATTAATGCATATGCCTCTAAATAAAAAAGAGGGCAAAAAAGTAACTTTTCAACTAGTAACCCTTTTATTTCAAATTCTACTAAAATGTAAGACATATTACAAAGTACTTCCCTCCTAAAACAAGGGGGAGCCAATTTTCTCAGTGTTTCAATTACAGTAAATGATGACTTACAGCATTTTCCAAGTGACAAGATATTTCCCCTTATCTCCCTGAATATTTTTCCAACGTATTCAGCATTTACAATACTAAGGCAGTAGTTTATTGACAGTGCCTTAAAAAAATTAAAAAGAAACACTTACATCCTGGGCAACACTGTGGAATTCAAGTGCTGCTTGTAATAGGTTCTGCCTGAATTCCAGCTGACTGGCCTGCCTGTAACACACATCACTCAGCTGTTGCTGCAATGCTTTTAATTCCACAAGGTCCTCCTCATCCCCTGCATTTAGAAGAGCTGCTATCTGCTGATTAAGCTCAACATAAACAGCAAACCACTCCTAGAAACACAAGAAGATAAAGAATTAAAAATGCCAAATATCATTTTATTGTTCTTAAATGGTATACATCCAACTGCAGGCTAATAAATAATCAGATTGAAAAAGGAGGTTATTACAGATTGCACTATCTCACAGAGAAGGAAAAAATATTCCTGATTTCAAATCAACTCTCAATAAAGTGCTTAGTAGATGCTAATACACACATTGTACTATAAAATACTTAGTGCAGAAAGATGGGAAGTGTTCAATGCATGGCTCCTAGTCCCAGCACAAACTTCCACCAGAAGAAGAATTTCACTATTTGTTTTAAAATGGTTTAGCACATTTCTAGTGCTTAAATGCCTGTACTGGTCTACTGAAACAAGAGATCATTTTTGCCAAGTGATCAGCTATTATAAAAAGCTGATCACGGGAATATCCAGGTGTTCCTTTCAGTGACATGACTGAAACTAGCAAAAATTTCCTTACAATATTTAGGAAAAATACTGCTGTTGACAAAGTGGAAATAATATCTATTTTCTGAACAAAAGAGAGTCCAGGCACAGAAACTTCAAAATGATCCTTGTTACTTATTTAAGGAAAGCTTTATACCATTTAACTCAAAAGGTGCAGATTTTTTTTTCATATGCCTTGATTACTGAATACATACATAAGATTTAGTTACGTTGTCCTGTTGGTGCATTTGCAGAGGAAAATAGTTCAAATATTTAACAATTTGGTGAGATTTAAAAACAGCTTGATACATCCAGATCACATTCACATCTTGCATGACTGAGATGCCTGTAAAGCAAAATGTGTTTGCTCAACAGCTCTAATTTTGACCTTGAAGTGTCCTATGCATTTCTATGGAACAGCACCATCTATTGGCCTACAATATTTGATTTAATTTGTATTCTTATCTCGCTCCTATTGGGATGTTTAGAATTTTGTAAATTATGTCTTCAGCTTTTGCATCATTTATTTACAAATCATGCAAAACGGAGTATAAATATCCATTTTCTGATTTTTTTTCTTTTTTCCCAGAGCTGCCTCTACCATCTGCTCACAGAAAAAAAAAGAGTATGAAAAGAGCAAGGAGGGGACAAAGAGAAAGCAATGAGAAAGTTAAATTAGCAATCAGTCAAAAATTCAAGAGCAGAAGCAATTTCTCATCTGTCCCAAAAGGGGCAACTATGATGACATAATGTGAAAACATCTTCCATTGTGACATGTGTATTATAGATACACAGATTCAGCACAATCAGTTCACAAAACCAGCTCTTTGACACTAAACATACAAATGCAGCTAAATGTGACATACAAACTATAATACGAGGAGTAAAAAAAATAGATTAATATGTTTAGGGATTTTGGGTTTTTTTCCTTTTTTTTTTCAGTTATTTTTAGCATTAAAGTAAGAGTTGCAGTAATTTATTTTGATCAAGCTATCAGTAAAATTAAGTTACCAGCAAACCAGGTATAAAAAGTGCATTTCTCATCTTTTTCATGGGAGAACTTAGGCACAGTTGTATGTGACAGTTCAAACCCATGAAGCAAAGACCTGCCCAAAACAACAGTTCCAGTGTATTGCTCATGAATAAAAATAGCAGAAAATTAAAACCACCCCAAAATCCAACCACCCTCTCCCCACAAAAAACCAAACAAAAATGCACCCTGTGGAAATTATTTTTGTCACTTCAGAGTAAATTGAAGTAAAAAAGTATCTTCAAAACAAATCAAACATTTTTGCAAGTCTCTTCAAAATACTATAATCAACATTAAACAGAAGGTGATGAAAGAAAGCAAGCATAGAAACTGTCAATTCAATTATTAGGAGAGAAAAGCCAGGAAAACAATGAAAGAGGAAGCGTACACTAAAATCAAAGGAAAAGGCAAAGCACATTTTTCTAGCACTGTTGACAAAAAATGATTTTAATCTCTGAACAGGCATCTGAATGTAAGGTAGGACAGTGGTCTTCCAATTACTTCTTTTGATGTAAAATAAAATATTTTTTTCTGATTGTTATTTTTGCGAACTCCTGCCAGCACCTGAGAACCAAGCTGTGTTCCATGCTGCCAGTGCTTCAGCACACTGTAGGGCAGCCTGCAAACTTCAGTGGGATTTCAGTGATTTCAAGGACTGCATTTAGCCCCAGCTAAATCACAGCTCTCTGTTACAGATATCCAAGTGAAAACAAAGTATGCTCAGTCTTGCTTTCTCTTCTCAGTTTGAAATACCAATACAACTAAAGACACTAAAATTTATTTTTGTCAATGAAGTAGGTAGTCTAGGGTGTTTGTGGGGTTTTTTCCCTTTCCAATTAGGTTTTCAACTGCATGATGTTTTACCCTTCAGAAGGTGATGATTTCCACAATGCTTGAAGAGCTTGAAGCAATGACAAGAGAGAGGAGATGGGATTTACTTCACCTAACACAGACACAGCAAGGAAACCATCCTCACTGAAGGTGGGGTCAGTAGAACCAGTGTTGTCTAGGGTGCTGTGCTTCTCAGACTAAAGGTTTGGGGTTTTTTTTTCCCCTTTAATTACATCCAAAAAATGATAGCCCAGTGACTATTTTTATTGCCATTACTGCAAACAGAACTTAGGAAAAGTGGACAGAATTGCCAGTGTCTACATCAAGGAAAGTCAGAAAAGGTGAACAGCACTGTGAGCAAAACTCCCTTTGGGAGCACTGAATATTCATAATATAATTATAGATAGTCATCTGATGGAAAAAGAGAAAATTCTACTGAAGCTTAGGAAGTATTCAAAATTAGAAGCAAAGGCATCAAGTTGCTGTAGTTACAAAACAGCATCCCCATGATGTTATTATGAACATAAAGTATATCTAAACTCTTGATCAATGAAAGTCTTAAGCCAGTTTCAGCTACTGCTAAGTGTAATCTTAGTCTTAAATCAGTTTCAGCTACTGCTAAGTGTAATCTAATAGAGACAAAAACATTAAGTTATTCACCTGAGAAGTGCAGGACTTGTCAGACATTTTGGCAGAGAGGAGAAAGTAAATTTATTCCTTCTACTCTACATGAAAATTTAAGAACTGCTGGAACATACTAAACCCAAGAAAAATCACAGATAGAAATCTGCATTTTTCTACAATGGAAAAAAAAAGGCAAATAGATATAATATAACCATATTAGCTCTATAACTGCTCAGGTAATTTCCTCTGTAACTCAGAACATCATGCACTGTGCAAAATTCCTGGATACTCATAACCAAAATACATTGCTCATAACTACATGTATTTAGAATTATTTTGATACTTGAAAAGGGTATGGGAAATCTCACACTGTGCTGACTCTCAATCTCTTCATGCTTCTGTTGCAAAGCTTGTGAAGCTCTAATGGAATCTCCTATTCCCCACTGCGTTCTCAGCTGTTCTGATCCAGGTCCTTCAAGCCAATTGACAACCTGTCAGAAAGATAAAGATGATAAAAACAAAGTAGCAAATGATTTATACAAAGACTGGTATAAGCAGAATTTTGTAACACAAGCAGAAATTTAAAGAAGCAGGTTTATGAAAAAAAACAGATCTTTTTAGCTCTGCAAAAATCTTGTTGCTGAATCCATTCACATCCTTCACAGTTTTAAGTAGAAACTACTTTTCATTAACCTTAGCCTGTCCACTCCACAAAAACACGTGGCAGCTATGACAAGATTTTTCAAATACACAATTATCATTTCACATCCCTTGTCAATAAAAGAGCTCAAAACACAATGATAATGGACGTCTTGTGTTCAAACCAGAATTTTTTTTTGCCCAAGTGATTACAATGCACACCTGAGAGCTTTCTCCTTTTTTTGCTGAATAAACTAACATTCAAATAGAGGATACATACTTGTTTTAAAATTAAACTTACACACCAACTTGCTCTATTCAAATAACAGCAACCTGTCACTGAGTTTTTGTAGCCACAACTCATGGAATTTGTCTTTGCAGGGTCACAGCTTTGGACTACAGTATTGGATTTCTTTTATTATTATTTTGAAACTATTTTTCATGTAAATATTACTCAAAGCAAAGCAGAATGTCTCAAATTTTGGTTTCTTTACACAAATCTGAATTATCAGATGATATCTATGGAAAAATTCCCTGATAAATTTTTAAATATCTGGTAAACAGAGATTGCTGCAATGAAACCAAGTGCAGAAGTCACTTAGTACTGGAGTCCTGAAGTAAGGAAATGCAGGAATACCTCTAGATTCTGAACCCTAATAAAAAGGCATAGGAAGCCAGCTTCCTGTCTTTAATGTTAGTGTTGTTTAAACATCAATCACAAAACAGCTTCACACAGATTTTCAGGAAACATAATACAATACACAATGTAACCCCACAACCATGAAGACAAATGAAACAGGGACTAATTGGACCATTTTCCTAGTGCTGCTAGACTGCCCTGCAACAGCAATCAAGAACAATCATCATTACAGAAGGCTCCTCAATTCACTCCATCTCTGAGTCAGTACATATCTGCCTTCCCAATGCCCTTTTTTGCCCCATGCCAAAGCACTGTTTCAGAGCATATTCATTGCTCCAAAAGCATTCTCAGTCTTCCCTGCTTTTATCATATCTAGGACAAATTAGGACTCTACAGTTGCAGGTTCTTTTTGTTTAAAGAGAAACTTCCTGTTGTGCTCAGCACCTCTGCACAGCTGTTATGGGTTAAATATGGAGCTGACCTAGAAGTGAAGGGATCCAGATGTCCCCCTCTAAGGTCAGAGTGGCCTGGAAAACTTCCACATGGAAATGACAGTTCTCATGCAAGTCTGAAACAGTGGGCAAGGCTACTGCTTAGCAGCTGCCCTATCTGGCCAAGAACACCTCCCCATTACAAGTTTTCAGCAACTACTGCATTGACTCTGCAGCTCCTTAGGCCAGCACACGGCTGTTCTTGTGACAGATGCCTAAACTGAGGAGGGAGGAATTACTAGGGGACATGCAGAAAAATGTGATGTAATTTTCATAAAATAAACTTTAAAATCATTAATGACAAGACTACTGCAAGAGGTCACAGTTATTTTTGTGAACTAGGATTAGAAACATAGTAATTAACACCTCTGCCTAAGGAGGGACAAAGCCAGAGTTTATCCTAGCCTAGAGAGTTACAATAATAAGCAGCATTTAGAAAAACTGCTTATTACAAAACATCTGACAATCACTGCAGCCTTTACATTACAAAATTAAAGACAAAAGAGAGGGAAACAAAACCTTGGAACAGAAGCAAAAGGAGTAATTCAAAAGAGAGGGTAGGATATTGAAGGCATAATTGGTTTTGAATTAAGAGGGCTTTGAGAGAGGGGTAAGAACTAAGCACGCCACAGTAAGGACAAGCAGCAAATAGTGAAATTGAAACAGGAACACAACAGCAATGCAGGAGTGGTTGGCAATATAAGATGATATACAAATAATGAAATATGAATGTAACTGTAAAGAAAGCTAGCAGAAGATTAAAACATGCACAAAAAAAAACCCCAGCAACACCAGGGAAAAACACCCACTCTAATTAAAGTACTGCAAGTACTGTTATATAGCAACTTCTGTTTATTTTGTCAAAATAAATTCCATGGCACTTTGCCTCTATTGGCTTCCTTCTGTATATCATTAGCTTCCTACTTTTAGCCTTTAACTCCTTCTATTAGCCTAATTTTTTTGCTGTAAACCCAAAGTAAATGAAATAATTTCCCAGATTTAGTAAGTTTTTCTCAAATATTTGTATGGCATTTAGAAAGCTTTTAAACACACTTTAAAAAAAGCTGATTCATTTGGCAAAAGAGCAAAACACATTCTTCCTGTGTACTGAATCTCAGTTCACTTGCCAGGTAACATCTGTAGTGTACACACAGCAAACAAGTAACTATTTCTACTACAAATATTGCAAAATGAGGCTGAGTAATGGCAAACTATTGTACTTAAATGCATTTACAATGTCAGTTTGCCAAAATACAATAAAAATTACTCTTATTCAACCACTAAAACTTAAACACAGGAAAAAAACTTCACCTGATTATATCCACTGCTGTGCTGATATGCTCTATATAGGATTATATTAATCTCTCATATATTTTTAATACTTCCAGCTCAATATATCAACAAATGACATCTGCTTTTTAGATTTTTTTACAGTAATCAAATTGCTATAGAAATTAAAATTATCTCCTCAGTAGATTTCTAATTTCAATGCTAGACATCACAAAATTGATTAGTTTTTATTTTTACCCATATCTACAATGCTGCAAGTACTCGACATGCACTCCCCTCATGCATTAGAAATGCCAATGTTGAAAGGTTAAAAGCAATTATCTATTCAATTTTCTGCATATTCAAACTATACAGAATCTTAAAAATACACATATCTAATTTCAAGTGATAAATACAAGACGAATAAATTAATTCCATTTCCTTGATTTTCTCTACTGAGACTCTGCTGTGAAAATGCTGGAAGAGCTAATTACATGGCTGTTTCCAGAGGACCAAGCCAGTTCATCATGACCTTTAACATGCAATTGAAAAGGAAGAATATATTCATTCTTGTCAGGGTGTTCCTGAAATACAGACAGTTTAAGCACTTCAGCTTAGATTAAACCACCAAGCATAGGCAAATAAAGGAATAAATAATGGCTTATCTACAGCAACAGGAACTTTAAATGATGTGGACAGGGGAAGCAAAGTTGATGTTCAGTCAAAGGCGTTCCTCTCTTTGCCAGCAGGGCAGGCATTTGCACCTCCAACGATGCAGCCATGCACTGCCACCGTGCCCAGCAAAGGGACAGCCCCAAGGCAAGAGAGCACATTTATAGCAACTTCCACATACCAGAATAGCCTTTGGAAAGTCACTGTGGCAGCCACAATGTAAAGCACTGTGTGAAAGCAGCACACTGCCAGTTGTGAAGTGACGGGAGGCACGAAGGTCTCCCCTCTGACTTTTGCAGAAATCACAGTCTGGGACTCGAGCTCAAAACTCCGCCTGACTACACTCAGGGAGAGCTGCAAGCTTACCTGCATGACCTTCTGCTGAATCTCCTCCAGCTGCGTGCGTTTGCTTCGCTGCCTACAAACCTCCTGGTAGCGGGTGTACTGCTCCCTGAGGGAGTCCAGGAGCTTCATGACCTGGGGCTGAGCCAGCAGCTCATCATCCATGGGAGACCAGGAGACCCCTCCGTCGGAGCCATTGAAGCGACGCTGCTGCAACTCCGACAGCAACTCGTGACCTTCAGGAACACACAGAATGCTGTGGTTAATCTAGATTCTAAAAAAACCCCACAAAAATTAGCAGTAAGATTGCCTGCTTTTAAACCATCAGCAGTGCATTTTTGCAGCTAATGATCTTTCATATATTGGGCACATTTAATGACACAATTTCATGCAGAGCTTTGGTCACAGTTTGTGGGGCTGGATCAGTCACACACCGAGGAAAAGAAATGTGGTATATTTCAGATATAAAAAAGAGATATTGTGACTAACATTGAAATTGACAATAGCATTGATTAATGTAAGGAAAATTGAAAGCACAATCCTGAGTCTGAAACAACTCTGAAGTATTCTGATTTATTTCAAAATGGTGAGTAGCATCCAACGTATTTCTCCCAAATAATTCATGTTCTTATACTGAATGAATGCTCTGGAGGCACTAAAAGTCTGACTATATAATTTCTCTGTTGTCTTTAAGGATTTTTATAGCAAGTACAACTCCTTCATAGAGAGTGTGAAGCTGAATAATAGCTAATTTTTCACTATTCTGTTCTCACCTATCTTGCCCTTTTCTTTGTGCTCTTAAGCATCATATCAGGGTACAGATTCTCTAGAGTGCAGTGACTTTCATATACACAAAAAAGTATATTTTGACTAATTAATCTATTGCTTAAACTGTTTGAAGAATGTTATTGTTGTTTTAGAGTTCTCAGTATGTAAACACGACACTTCAAGTAAACCCAGACCATCGATTGGTTCCTCAAAAGCTCAGAGAAACAGTTAAAATAAAACAGTGTTTGGTCACTGAAGAGATGTTAGTGTGAAAAAGAAAATGTGCCAGTTGGAGGTCATTAGTTCTGCAGGTCTTAATATGGTAACACGACAGTTCACTAAAAGAAAAAACCTACTACTTGAGGAATAGTATAGTAATACCTCAAGGAAAAGACAGAAACATAAGACTAAGTTCAATTGCTACTATTGAGACATTCAAAATGCCAAGGGCTTTGAAGATTGCAGCAAACAACTTTAAATTACTCAGCATATATTACTATGAAATGAAAATGTCTTAAGAATTCAAGTATATTTTGCTGTACTATAGTGTAAACATCTTGGATTTCATCTTTTATAACACTCCACAGATAGGCACAGATAGCTGCAGAGCAAACAGACGGGCTTTTACAAGTTTGTTCTACTGGGGTAATTCTGAAATTTTATTGTCTTGTTTCAGCAGCAAAGGATCACCATTTTTCCAGGTAAAACCATCTTTTCAAACTAAGTTCTTATCAAATTCTCTGAAGCATAGATCCATATATATGGATTTGGAGCTTGTGAAAAGAACAGTACCTGTAGTTATGGAAGACAGAAGCCTTTTATCTAAACCCTCTGTTTACAACTGTCCTTAGGAGATAAGAATTTAACTGGGGAGAGTTTAATCTCTCTTTTTCTCAGCCTTTCAGTACAGTGACTCTAACAGAGAAAGGGTGCCTCTTAAAACTCCCATGATTTAGCCACAGAATATGCTGAGCTGGAAAGGAGCCACAAGGATCATCCAGTCCCATGGAAGCTATGAAACTTCATACCACCAAAAAAAGTTCATTATCAGAATTAAGAAAACAGAGAATGCATATAAACTAATGGGCTAAGGAGCCATCTGCTTACACAAAACTGAAGTGCTGTTTTGTCCAAAGATCTTTACTATTAGACAAGGATACACAATTAGGCTGAAATCTAGGGACACTGTCTACAGACACTTCATATTTTAAAAGCTTCAAAGACCAGAGTAAGAAATTTTTGTTCCACATTTTAACTCAAACCAGTATTATCCCACATCTAGATGAGCTAAATTTTTACATAGAGGGCACATAAAGCCACTGTGATAAAATATTTCAAGTGATCCACACATACCTTTAGGAGGCTATAAGGTAAAAATTCTAAGCACTCAGACTCTGATCACCACGTAACACTATGCATTACTTATTCCACAAAGACACAAATTAAAAAAAAAAATCTTGCAGTCCAAGTCAATAGACTATTATACTTTATTGCAAATAGGAAATTCACCCTAAACCCAACTTGTTAAAGCATCCCAACTCATTTAATGCTGAATGGAGAGACCAAGAAGCCAAGTATGCTGTCAGAATCGTGCAGGAAAATGCTTTCTTTATTGTAACCATTTGGTGGCTACTGAGATTAATCCATTCTATAAGGCAAACATATTGAAATCAGCTAGAAACAAAGCATTCCCCAAATTAAACATAATAGTTATGGTAATATTGTAAAGATGTTAGTGGGATTATAAAAAAAGTATTTAAAAAGACATGTTTGGAGTTCTTCCATTTCTTAACATCACTTTTTTAACCCAAAGATTACAGTTGTTAAGCTTGCTATATTGTGAAGATGGCTAAGATAACAACTGTGCCCTCTGTGCTTCCACCTGGGGCCTTAAAATGAATTATGCCACTTTACTGTCCAACATTCTAATTTTTTGACTTACTGTACCTGTCTGCAATACCGTCTCAGGATCAACTGATGGAAGGAAGTTCAAATCTATGGATCTTTGGAAAAAAAAAAAACCAAACAAATTATTAAAATTTGTATTACAGTAGCACTAAAATCTTCAGCTAAGGCTGGAACTACCTAAGGGTATCAAAAGACTAGGGCTTTTTCTCAGTAAGTGAAGTGCTCACTTTTATAACTCATTAAATCAAAACACAAGTGGAGGTGAATGTAATCAGTTGAATGAGCATCCATCTACACACACATTCACATACTTTGTAGTCTACATTATAAAGGTTTAGAATTTTTTTACACATTTCGAGGTATTTAAGGTATATAATTTTTTCAGTATTTTTCTGGAATTCAAATGAAATTTTATAATCCAAAAGCATTGATTTCAAAAAGTGAATCACATACCTCTCTCTCTCTTGTTGATTTCCTTTATCACTTCCATTGTTAATTAGAGCAAGCTCGTCCAGTAAAGATGTTGATTCTTTAGTGAACTTTTCAAATACCTAAATAAGAAGAAGGTTTTAATTTAAGAAATAATTTGAGGTAGCTGTACTGAAGGCATCGGTGCAAATTTATTCAGTAGTTCCATTAGTATACTTCAGTCTCTATAAAGTGTAATTATTTCCCAGCATTCAGATGGTAGGGAGGAAACAACAGAAAACAAAGTTTTGTTCATAGAACACTTAAAAGCACTAAGATTCCTTAGGGAGATAGTAAATATTACACTGAATATAATAAATACTGAAAAAAATTGAGGTATCTGCAAAATCTGTAAAATCTTAGGGACATATTTATTCTACATCTTCATTTAAGCCTTTAATAATGCTAGAGAATCAAGGCATGTTACACAACTACAGGCCAGCTTACTTGGAAGGATTAAAATAATTTTGTAAAGATTCCAGCTTCTACTCACTATTAAAATAGACCATATTGTAATGAATAACTAAAACAAAAGTGTATTATATTATATAGAAATATTATATAGAATAAAATACCCTCATCAGTTCCATTGAACTCACGTGTTTCTGATCTCAAATAACACCTGTACAGTGAAGACACTGTGCAGTGTTCAGACAATTTCTCTGTACCTGACTTCTGCAGGTTGGTTTTGCTTTTTAACAGAACTGAGCACAACTGGGTGTCTTACGTGACAGGCACGGTAACTTTCAGGTATTTTTGCTGTTATTAAATTATTATTCAATAGCTTGCCAATGAACTTTCCTTAACTTATCTAGAACTACTTAAAACTTCAGAGGAAAGCAGGTGCAGTTGCAACACACCTGGAGATCCTAGATGGAGACACACATTGTAAGAACAGATTATACAGGAAGGGAACACGCTGTGTCAATGAAGATTGTTTTGAAAATTCTATTTAAATAATTGAAAAGCAAGTATCAATGAAGAAAAGATTAAGAACATTCTGGAGAGCTATGTACACCCAACAGTTGCTTATAGAAATTGTGCTGATTAAATTTGTGCTGATTAATAATTAAAGGGTGTAGTTGCTCCTGGACATTTACTGTTTCTTGCTCTGGTGGGGCAACTGCATTGACAGAGGTTTTGGTGTAGGACAACTTAAAACCCCAGGAACCAAGACCTAAGAGATAACCCAGGAGCAACTGCAGAGTCCATGTATATTCTCCTTGTGTTGGTCTTCTCCTACAGCAGCCAATTTCCCTTTATAGCAACTATACCATGGACTCAGGCTCTTCTAGAGTTAGTGTTACTAAAAGAGCTTCATTAAGGAACTGGTTGTTCAACAAACTGGTGGCATTAGCTTTATCATCCCCTGAGTAAAGGCAGTGTTACTTACCACAAGACTATTCATGTAAGTGAACTGCACAACTACACATGTGACCATTTCCTACATGCTTTGCAGTTCCTACACAAATAAAAATTTCAGGGCCCAAGAAGGAGACATTAAAAAACCCCAAAACACAGATAACTAACCAGCCTCTTATTCAACCAATCCATGTGATCATAGGTGAGAGTTCCTCCGAAATCTTCTGTTAGTTGGCATGGTTCTATATATCGTGTCAGCTTGTTAGCAGATACTAAAATAACCTGCAACAAAAAAAAAAGGTCACTTGTAGGTAATGCTCATACTTTCCTTAAGTATCTGAGAAATGTGCCTAGAGATACTGAGCAGATCATTCTGTGATTCAGATTTTACTGCTAAATGTTTAAATGAATTATGGCTGCTTGCAATTAATGTGGGCCTCAACCAGACAGGTAATTCTGACATGCAGTGTATGCCTCATGCATAATCCTGTAAGTGCATCATCTCTACCACCTTGTCCATTTACAGTGGGAAAAAGCAATGTGCTCCCTGGATATCTGTTATCCTGCTGGGAGCTGATGCTTTGTGATTAAGTTGTATACCACACCATCTATTTCCAGTGAATATAGTAGCAGGCTATCATACTGCAAAGCACTCGGTACTTTTACCACTTTTTGGCAATACTTTCAGTCCCAGAGGTGAGTTTGTGCCATAAAAGTTAAGTGCCTGCATTTACTGTGCAAATATGTTCAGCAAAAGTTGGATCAATCATACTCTATGAGTAGTCAAAAATTCAAATTTTAGTATGCTTTTTAGCTTGAGTTGTTCACCCAGGAGACAAATCCAGTTCATCAGCTACATCAGGGCATACAGGAAAACACAGGTCCACTGCTAGGTGGAAAACTAAATTCTTGCCTTCATTTCTGCATTCTAGAAGCTCCTGAATGAGCCTTATTCATATAAGCCTAAACCAAAAGTTGGCAGCACAGCTTGCTTTGATGAATGACATGCTAAGCCTGGAATAACTCCTGTGGAAAAAAAACCAAAAACAAGCTCTCTATTGAAGCAGGCATATTGGCAATATATAATCAGAAGCAAAAGAAAAAAATAGAAAATTTCTATTACCCATCAAATCATCCAGGGCACAAGCGTATGTGGAAAGAGCTAACTAGAGAGAGACTTCTATTCCAGTTCCATTTCCCTGCAGATTCTGAAACTACAGAATTCAGAGTAGCTCCAAACAAATGGTCTGTTATTGCAGAAGAAAACCTTTCAGCAACATCCAAATACACACTATTGTCCTGTACTCTTAATGGTACGTGGCTGCTGTAAATGGAATTGGCTAGTAGTTTCTTTAGGTAATGCCAGTAACCAGCCCAAACCCCAGAGGATTCTACATCCAAGAAAGAAGAAAAAAAAAAAAAAAAGCCTTTGTTCTTCCTTCTTTTGGCACACTTAATAGTTTAGGTAATTTTTAACATTCATCTCTATGAGTTCATTAAAAAAAAAAACTAATTTTGGTATGGACATTGTGATATGGGAACTAAAGCAAACAGGGCAGCTGGTTCTCATTACTGAAATACAAGTTCTGAAAAGACCCAAATAGTCTGACAAAATAGATGGACTGCATTGAGACCACTTATTTCAGATTTTTTTTAACTGAGATCCTTCAGGAAGGGGAGTGGGCAAGGGATAGCCCTCAAACTTCTACTAGGGAGATGTTTTTTAAAAATAAAAAAATTCTGAGAGAGCAAAGCCTGCACAAAAAATATTTTAGCCATATGAAAAAATAATCTTCTGACAATAAACACCCAGTAAAGGGATTTGCTCAAAACACAAATTTTCTACATCTTATTAGAAAAACTCTGAAAAATAAAATTTCCACCTCATTAATAAACCTTGTTGTAACTTAAAGCATTATTTGCAAACCCATTCATTCTCTAGGTTTCTCATTTAAAAAACACTTCTTTTTTAAACTGTTTATTGACTGTTCAATGGACTAGCTGCTAAAATCCTCTGTGTACTTTTCACAATATAAGAAAACATTTGAATTTTTGACTAGGTTGTGGCAGAAATGAAGGCTTCTGAACAGAATTAAGCTCTTGCTCTAAACCTGGCAGTGCTAACCTAACATCCTCTATATGCTTTAAATTAGTAAATCAGCTCCTATAGATTAATAGCCCATAAGTACACAGACCAAGAGCCAAAGAAGAAAAAAATGTTGAAAAATGCCATGTGGATAGTGAGAAGTCACTTCACTTTTACAGATCTGAATTCTACTTCAAGCTCAGCAAACTTCTGCTTTCAGGCTTCCAAAATGTTTCAAAATCCAAACAGAGTAATTATATTTGACTTTTTGTGAAAATAGATGTCAAAATACCACATCCTAGAAAAAGTTGTCCCTTATGAATTAGTGTTTCATCCTTGCTTTTGAATTTCACCCTTCAACATATTACCACAGGTAAAGATAAGGTAATTTACAGCTGTAAAAACAGAAATAACCCTGTTTGCTTGCAACTGAAATGATTTTTTGTTTTCCTTTTTTTCCAAGTCAAACTATGTTGATTCCAGAAAAAGGGGGGAAAAATGCAGTTTTCATAATCCAAAGTAAAAGCCTTTGGACAGCAGATTATAGCTGGATATTAAAATGAAGAGCTTAAATTTCCCAAGGGAGAAACATGTAGATCTGGACAGATGGTAAAACAGGAAAAAAAAAGTATAAGTTATTGAATCCTTTAATCTTTGCTTCCCTTCTCACTTGATCCACCCACTTCTGACAACAGGGACAGCTAATAAGCTCACAGGGGCAGCAGGTTTCAAACTGTCATGTTTGCTACTGACCAGAGTCAAGGAATCATCATCTGCACTCAGCTCTCTTGAAAACCTGGAGAAGTGGTAGCAGCTCTCATCCTTGCTCTATTCTAGTCAGCAAACTTGCTCTGTACAATATTGGCCTGCTAAACTTGTGAAAGCCTTTAAAGAAATAACTCAGAACAGTGCTTCGGGAAAAGTAGAAGTGCTGCATTTTTTAATAAAATCAAAACAACCTTTGTAAAAGCTGTCAAGCAAAAGAAGAATGACAGAGCTAAAAACATGGACTGCAAAGTCTTGTGCCTTAAGTGCAAAATTCTATTTCTTAGCAGTGAAAATACATGTTTTTGACTCATGCAACATGTATCTTCTGTAATAAAAAAGCCTTAAATACTGTTTGCAGTAAGCTGACCTCTCTATGTCATTGCAGTTTTCTGTAATTTTCATTGATCATCTACAAGGAGATAGAGGAAGAAGTCAAGATGAGAGAGGAATTCTAGATATTCAAGAGGACATGTAAAAGTGTCCCCAAAATGTTAAATACATCCATCTGAATTTACGTTCTCTCTTAAGGGAAGAAATGAAAAACTCTTTAATACAAATGTTACAGAGTCAATCCCAGGAGCTACTTGAGAACGGGAGGCTGTAAAATTTCAGTAACAAGGACCTTTTTCCTGAAGTGTGTAATATCAGAGCAGCCACACTACTGAATCTGAAAAGGAGTAGTTACTTTCCAAAAGAGAACAATACACATGTACCTTGAGAATATAAAATTCAAACAAGTGCAATCTGAATACGATCTTCATTGCCACAGAACTGTAAAGCAAAGACTAACTCTTCCTGAGGAGAATAATCCTATTTTTTGATGCCAAATACTATTTCAATCCATTTTTTGAATTACTATTCGATTAAAAGCTGAGTAGCATAGGGTATTATTTGTTTAATATGGAACACTAATCTAAAAAAAGATCGTTTTATTTCCCATTACACCAAGAAACACTAGGTAAATATTTATTTGGCCAGTGCCATAGAAATCTGTCAAACTAGAAACCCAAAAGCAGTTGGCAGAACCTTGATAAACCTAAGATGAACTCCACTCCTAGGAACTCCATCTTTCACTTGTGGTTTTACCCACTCACTCCCTTACCCTCCATTGCTCACAATAATTAGCACACTCCCATTCTTACATCCCAGAGAAGAGAAAATAGGCAAAGATTCTTGCATTTCTCAACACTCTTTCTCTGGACAGAATTCAGGATGTGACATAAATGCAGGCTTACATCCCCCAGCTCCACATAGACAATTCCCTATTTTGCCCAAGAACCCACTGCCTCCCATATTAAAATAGCAACAGAGATGCAATTAAATAAACAATTTTGACTGGAACTCCTATATGCCTTTTTAGGAAAGTCCACAAAAGCTATAAATTCTGGTCTTAAAACAATGAACCGAAAATGGACAAAAATTAGATACTTTCTACAAAGTGTTATTCATTCTTTATTCTGTGGAGCAATACTCTGCTCATTAGCATAATTCTTAAAAGGTAAATTAGAGACTTGAGATTTTTCAGAGCAGATGCTGCAGATAAATTATCACAAGAAATTTCTGACACTCTTTACTAGAGAGTTAGAGCTGTCAGCTGCTACAGTAGAAGTGTGAAGCATTTAGAACTACTCAGACTTTGGACTTCAGGATTATAGAGATCCTTATGCTACACACTCTAATTTTTTCAACTAATTCATGGTAGTTTACCACAAGATTTTTCCTTTCTCTTATTCCTTTTTTTTTCCATGCACTTAATTTCTATTCTCCAAATCCTCAGTGAACTTTTAAAATTTTGCTCCCTTGTTTCCACAAGGATAAGAACAGCAAGCACATCCTCTTCTTTCCTGCTCCTGAGAAACTGATTTTCAAAGTACTGATCTAGTACCTAAATCAGGCTCAGAGATTATTTTTCCTCTAAGTTCCTTAAATGACTGACACGTGTGAAATAACCCCACCCATCTGTAGGTATTTTTGCCCTGTGTACAAATTTGTACATTTCTTCTATTTTTATGGTAAGTTTTTTCTTCCAGTTACGCTCGTTGTTGTCATAAGAAAAGCTCACTCTCAAATACAACACACTACATCTACTAAAAGAGTGATTTGTTTCACATTACTATGTAGAGAATATTAATAAAAAAACCAAAAAGCACCACCTCCCAACTCTCTAAAACACAGCAATTTTTACACTCAAATCCTGTTCTTCAATCTTTTAAAGCATTAACAGTATCAAGTATTACTGTGTCATATATGCAACATTTCAGCTGAAAGACAGCTTTATAAAAATTAAGACAACTCTCCTCTATGAAGCATGGCACAGGCCCAGATAAAACTGCTTCAATTAACACATGAACTGATTGCTAATAAGGGAGGAACGAAGTTGCAGAAGAAAGTTCTGCTGGAGGACAAATGGGAATTGTCCTGAGGCAGGTCCAAAACCAACATTAATACTAACCAGAAATAAAGATATGAACTTTTACTCAGCTGAATCAGCCCACCGCTTTGTACTTATCCACCCAGTACTGTTTGATCTCAGTTCCCACATTTACTTTCAGTGTTTTGCAACTCATCATCACCACATCTCACTCTGAAGCAGAGGATCTCTGCCTTTGAACAGAAAGGAAGACATTGTGATTAATGGCTTCATATGGGAATATTAAACAAGGTATTAAGAACAGATCAGGTAGTAGGAAATAGGAGGTAGCTGTGATGCCCCATTAGAAATCACAGTTACACAGCATTTACTTCAAATAAAATGAGATTATACCCAAGCAAATAAAAAGATTTCATATTTTAATTACAATTTTTAGTTCATAATTATTTCACTGGCGCAAAACCAATCCTGAATTTCCCTAGTAGTTGCACAAATGTAACCCGTGATCCAAAACATGAGTTGGGTGTTGTTTGTTTTTACTGCCAGTAATGCAAAATTACACAGCTGTAGATTTGCGCCTGAGTTGGAGCCTTCCATAGCCTTATCAGTGCTCTGCACTCTATTGGAACAGAGGAAAGATATACTCCTGTCTGTGACACAAATATTTGGAGCCCAGAGAAGGTGGGTCATTTTTACTGAAACAGTTTTCCTGACCGCAACCAAGTAACAGAAACAAAAAGGTTTGGTTACATAATTTCACATAATTCTATGCCAACAATGCCAACGTGATTACTAGCACAGAACATGTTTTATAAAATTACTAAGATTACTTAATTAAAGGATTATCATTTAATGACAGTTAGCCAAACCTTAAAGTGAAACAAAAAATCCTTTTATTATCATGTAAAATTATCCTTGCTTTGTTGACTTATTTTCTGTAAGCTTTCTGCTTATTTGTCTAAAAATGCATTCTAGCTGAGTCATGTTAAAGAAAAACCCTGGAGGAATCTTCTAGAAGGACTAACTTCCAAACTAGCAACCCCATCACATATACACTAACTGCTACTATGTCACATACTTTCATATCACAACTTCAAAGACTTCCTGAACTTAGCCAAGAAATTTATTTACAGGAGTTTAGCTGGGAAAGAGAGCCTAAATCACACAGTAGCATCTTCTAAAGAGGGGCTTTGCCTTTATTACTGCTGCTCTCTGGACTCTGACATTTACTTTATGTTGTGAAAGATCTGTGTGAAACTGAATACTGCAAACTTAAGTCACTTTCTAACCAGCAGCTCTTAAATCATATTTTTGAGTACAGATGGTTAGTTCAGAGGCTTTTTAAATTGTCCTCTTGGGTGTGGCTCCAAACAATATGCTAGTTTATAAAAGTGGGCACCACCACACTCATGTTTTTGATTAAAGACACCGTGACTGGGATGCATGCTACATGCCTGCTGTAGTTCAAACAAGATTAGCTTAAAAAGTGAGTGGAAAGTTTGATGACACAGACATTTTCTAAAAAAACAGGGAAAATTGAAGTTTCCATTAACCTCCCCGACAGAGATAACAAGGGAAGTGCTAACATTAACTTGTAGTCTCTCGTACACACTCTGCATCACAACTCAGAACAGTGTCAGCTTGTATTTGGCAAGGAATCTATAACCTGTTCCTGATGTCAAAGAACTCACAAAATGAGAGAAGATGCATGCAACACCAACAAGATATTTGTCAGAATGGTTCCAGCCGACAGAGAGACACCATACACCATGTATCTCTACAGCCTATTAGAGAAGTCATGAAAAATTTCACACAAAATCCTGTACAACTGTTTCTGACTCAAAACACCCACAATATGTATTTTCTTGTTAAGCAAAGAATAAAATGCCACACATTTTTAAGTTAAGAATATTCAATGAAGAAAGTCTCACTAAAAACAGGAAAAGTTAAAAAGCCACACTGGTTTGTTAAGGTTATCCACAAAGCATCAAGAATACAGCTATTTTAAAGACACTTTAGTTGTCATCCAATTACATCAGAATTTTAGAAACAGTACTTTTGACTGAAGTAGACAAAAGCTCAACATACCTCAAAGCCAAGTCTATCTTTCTCTTTCCAGAAGCAGAAATGTGTAACCTTTTTATCCCAAAATTCATCTGGCTTTACTACACAAACAAGTGACACCTCAGCTGGAACAACATTCTGTAAAACAAATGAAAAAATAAGTAAAACATTCAAGATTAAACCTTCATTTACCACAGAACTGAATTCCACTTAGATTTCATCATCTGTACAAGAATGTAAAAATTGCAGACAGAAATTGAAGTCTGCTTCATCTACATCACATATTTGCTCCATCCTGCTTCGTAACATTGCACAAGATTTCATAGCAAACAGCATCAAAACTGAAAAGAAAATATAACCTCTTTACTCCCAGCCCTAAGGACAAACCATCTATGCTGTGTTAGTACAGAAAAATGAACTATTGGCTAGACTTAATTTAATTTATGGTATTTCATTAAAAAGAAGAAGAAACGTTAAAAACAAAGTTTTCCACCAATGTTATCTTCTACATAGAAGGAAACAGTAATCATAAAGCTAGGAAAAAATTGTATATTTGTTATCAGATTACATGTCAAGATTATATCCTATACTTCTTCAGTACATATTACTTAGACTAAAATGAAAAGGTTGAATATTGACATTTCAACATATTAATTAATTAAAATACTACCAGGAAAACATTTCTCAGACCAAACCAGTAATTTCATCTACTAAGTTGATTTTATGGTGTCACACTGAATGTAGATCAAGGAATAAAGACTCTTGATAATTCTAAACTCATCAGCTATAGCAATAAGTAAAATAATATGCAAAAACTACTTACAAGTAGACAATATTTTGAACACAAGTGTTTTTGAGAACCACAAATGATGAAGCAGACAGAAATCTCATATGATCAGCACAAGTGATCAATTCACATAGGAAAATCTTCTTTATTGCTTCCTCTCAAGCTCAAAACACAGAGAGATGTGCAACCCATGTTTCTGCACACTTTGCAGAGGCAGGGTGTGCCACTTTTTTGCCATAATGTTGCCACTTTTATTCTTCAGTTCTGAACAGACCTCTTCAGAATCTGAGAATTTTAAATACTACCAAAGAATGCTGCCAGGAAGCCAGGGAAATAAGAGCCTGGGCAAAGAGCTGACCTCCCCCATTAGCCGAAGTTCCCACTGAACCCCACAACCACACAGTGGCTGAACCAAAACCTAGTCAAGACCATAATCTGAACACAAGGGATTCAAATACTCTATTAATAGTAAAACCATCTTAGTCAGGAATAGGTGAAAGACACCTTGACACAGACTTCAAAACCCAGAAGCAACAATGACCCAGCAGGACAAAAAAAAAATTAATTTATTTGTATTTGACACACTTTCTGAGGCTTCACCTAAGTCTGAGAGGAAAACTACTCTGATAAAGAGGAACCATCTGTGCAGTAAGAAAGGCAGTAGTCTGAGTGTTCTAATGTGTTAGAAATGCTGTATCTCACATTCTCTTGGACCACTGAGGCCAGAAAATAATCTATACTGTCCACCAGAAATAAGACTCTATTTGTAAGCCCACAGTTCTGAAGAGTTAAAATAATATTTTTTTAGATTTTTTTTATTGGAAATTTTCACTTTTCTTCTTCTACTTTTTGAGGTACACACAACATAATTTGTAATTGGAACTATAATCCACGACTAAGTCAACTATACCTTATTGCAAAGGAACCCAGGCAGTACAGCATATATTGCACCAAAACCTGCTCAGCTGCAATATCTGTGTGAACTGCAGCCCTGCACACATTCCTACTGCTCATAGTTGGTGATGCTAGGAGCATACCTGTGTACTTTAACTAAACCTCCATTTCAGAAAAAGGTCTACAGTTGTGTGTTCTCAGCATATAAAGAATTTGTCTCTCACTTGAGTGAGCTGTAGCATCTGCTTTTCAGAATTTCTTCCTGCTTACAGAATTCATCACAGAACCACATTTTAAGGAAATTACTGTCTCTACAATAACACAGCCATTGGGTTCACATCCATAAAACTGATCAGTCAACTATGAATGTATAAATATTTATTTACCTGGAGCATTAACACAACTGTCTTTACCACGTTCCACTGAGATTTTCTGCCATCCACTATCACAGTGAATCCTCGAGCTTTACACTTCTCACTAAAAGAAAAAAAAAACACTTAGAAAAACATAAAATTCACTCTAACAAGTGTCATACCATGCCAACTTCAGATTTCAAGCCTCCTGTGAAATATAACTACACAGCTTTTTTCCTTATAGAAACACTCTCTTATAAACTCTAAGTTTACTCATTTATAAAATAACTTCTAATTTTAATGCTCCAGCATATTATTAGATATTACAAATTACAATTTCTCAGTAGACTGAAGTATATCTCATAATACAAGTATTTCTTTAAACTGTAGCAACTCTGAAAAGGTCTCATAACCATTAATTTGACAAAATCATCAGAAAAGAGAACAATTTACAGTGTCACAAGGAAGACAAAGGGGTGACAGTTTTCACAAGGAGCATACAGAAGAGAACTTGCAAGTAAGCCCATGGTTTAACATTAGTTACCACACTAGATACCACGTCCCAGGTTGAAATTCTTGTTTTGGCAAAGTTATAAGCAAATAAAATCCATGACATTTATGAGCGGTAGGAAAGCATTATGTAATCTTTCCTAAATCTGCAATTACAAAACAAAGCTACTTCTGTGATCTTAGCTTACAAAAAACAAGGCATGCAACAGTAAGCATTATGTTTCACAACAAGAAATTAACTGTTATTTATTTCATGTTTAAGCTGAGCCTCATCAGGTATGGGTGGCAGACAATTTCACTTTGAAGTTTAAAAAAGAAAGAGGGGGAAAAAGGCATTTTACTAGCCTATTTAGGAAAAAATAATTAAACTTGGCTATTTAAACAGTCCATGAATGGTTTTGGTTTTAAAGAACCTCTAAGATCACACATATGATTTTTCTGGAAGCAGTCTGAAGATTCAGGCTTCACTAGTGCAATTTCCAATCAAAAACCAACTCAAAGAACTGCTTTGAAGAATGAGGTGAAGAGTGTTACAACAGCATCTTGAGACATGACTTCCTTAGGCTCACTGGAATCGAGCAGTATCAGCATCTGCCCCTCTACTACTAACCCTATTAAAACCCTCCCAAACCCAACAAAATACAGATCCAATACCAATCCAATTCAGAAGTGACCTACCAATTCCAGAAAGGTTAGCCAATGCAAGTGTTTGTATGCAAGTTAAAATAAAAAGTAAAAAACTTGGTGATTTGAGCCACAATAGAGAGAATACAACAAAGGAAGCCAACTTTAGTATGAACAGACAACATCATAATGTTGCCACTTTTATTCTTCAGTTCTGAACAGACCTCTTCAGAATCTGAGAATTTTAAATACCACCAAAGAAAGGCATAACAGCATACTTCAACACTAGGAAAAAGCTGTCTGATATTTTAGAATGGCTTTACACACATATTCCAAAGAAATTCTACCCAAGACACTTTAAGCAGTTATGCCTCTCAAATTTTGGACACAGCCAGCAATCCACACTAGACTGCAGATCTCAAACCAGTTGTAGTTACATCGTATGCCACACAGAACTGAATTAAAAGTCAAACATATTACGTTAGCTTACACACAGAATTTGGGGAAAAAAGTAGTATTAATGGTTGGACAGCTATCTGGATTTGGGACAATATCCCTCCCCTCAGCCCTATTTTCCCCAAACACTGTTCAGCAAGTCTTTCCAGAACAAAATGAGAAGTGCTTAGGCTAAAGTTTGCCTGAAAACTTTCCCACTGAAAAACAACATGCGAACCAAAACGACAATGATTTTTCCATACTGCCACCATAGAAGAGAGGTCATTTTTTCCACAACTGACACAGAGCATTAAATGTGGGAACATTTCAGACTTCACTTTCAGATAGATTTCCCAGTTTCTATTGAGTACAAAGAGCACTTTGGTTCAGCTTCTAGACAGTTTTTGTTGCACTAATGTATGTAAAGACATACATCAGGATGAGACTGTGGAATAATTAATGCTTACTAGAACAAGAATGCCTGCATCTGTTCCACAAATACGGCCAAGTCCTTAAGTCAATGACACGACTTGTGTGGATGACCATTTGGTGTTTCACCACTTTACAAAAGACAACAAGCTGTTTAAAAAACCTCCAAACTTACACAACTAAAATGCCTTGCAGTATCTTCATACACCTCCTGAAGTTTTACTTTTAAATAACCTGAATTTATTCTTTGCTTCTCTCTCACCAATCACGATTTTTAAAAGTCTAATCTACCAAAAAAACCCCAACACTGGATCCCTTAACTGTGTTTTATAAACATTTATAGATTAAAACATGCAAAGTACACTGGATATCTTTAGTTGTGCCACTGTTGCTCTGTTTCCAGAAGAAAGATTTGAAAAGATATAAAAACAAACATGCATCTGAGAGGCTCCTTTTCTTTATAAAGCAGTGGCACATGACAGAAAAAAAATATGATAAAGATCAATCCCCGGATCTTAAGAAAAAAGAAATACAGATAACTAAGCCAGGATCAAAAACTGTCACTATAAGCTGTCAGTGGCACATGCACAGAACTTGAACAATGCTTTTATAGCAAGCTAAGGATGACAGGATACCCAAGTTGTTAGGCAGCACATTTAAGCAGTACCACAAGCTGCTCACTAACTTCACCAAGACTGTGTATTTTTAACTTAGTTCACTTTTAAACTGAAGCCCTATAAGCTACAAAGCTTAGGCATGTAGCACAGAAAGGACAATGGGCAATGCTGCCCTTGCAAGCTTGGGAGTTTGGTTTGAATGGCTCATTAATTTACTTTAGCAATTTAAGTGCATTGTCATTAAAAAGAAATTATGAAAAAAGCTATCCCAAGAAAGGAGAACACAAGGACACAAAAGGACACACACACACACACAGACAAGCCTTAGTGCATATCCCTTAGCTTATTGGGATGTGTGTTTCTAAGTCAGACAGTATCACATTCTAAACAAACATTTACATAAAATTAATTTGGTAAAGAGAGCAAATAAAATTAAAAACAATAGAAAGATTCCTTCTACTACTGGGAAAAAAACCATTCTGAAGAGAATGCCTTCTAAATCACCTTGGTATACTTAGAAGATAGTCTAGTGTGACACTCAGCTCATCCATGCTCGTCTGCTCAAGGCATAATGGAATCGTGAGAATGAGGCCACTTCTTCTGTCCTTCCCTCCTGTTTCAGAAAGAAAAAGTAATTACAAAGTTAATGTGATGAGGTTTAAGCTGAATAAATACTTTGCAGTTAAGTGGTCTCAAACTTCATCATAAAAGCAATCTTTAAAGTTGCTGTGAAAACCTCAACTGATATTTCACCTCTCAGCTGTGAAGGTTCATTCACCACACAGATATTTAAAACATCACCAGGGCATCAGAGCATAGCCCACATCCACAGCTGTCACAATTTTTTATCTAATACTTTCAATATAAGCAACACAAATCAAGTATTCCAGAAGCATTTTTTTTTCATTTTTACATTATACTATTAAAATGCATCTCCTAGTCCTCTTACACTACCAGCCTATCAGAAACCTAGTCCACTCCCAGGCTGAGCGTGTCCCCAGAAGCTCCAACTGGAGCTCCTAGAAAAGGAGGACTTTGCTAGCCCAAATGACTGCTACAGGAGGATCTCATACCACACAGGCTTCCCATGGCACATGCCCTAAACTGGCACTTCCTTCAAACACAGAACAACTTCTAGACCCATTTATAAACAGCTAACAATCACCTTACAATTAAGATATGTATTTCCAACTGCTTGCCTTAATCTTCATCTGCATTTTCAAACCTTTCTGGTAAAACTTATACAAACAATATTAGAAACAGTAAATTTTGATAAATTATCTATTTTATTAAGGAAAAAAAACCCCACAACCACAACATACTTAAGCACATGTAGGAGTCAATTACTAAACAATCTTGTTTATATTTTAGAAAAAACTCTACAAAGACATCTATAATCACAGGTTTATTTGGGTAAAAATCAAGCAAAGTGAATTCCCGTAATCTAAGAACATCTTTATTCTCAAACTGTTTTTCACATGGCTAAAGCAATTAAATTATGCTTTTGCTTCTTAAAGTTCTACAGTAGAACTGAAGTTCCATCTAATCAGGAAGAACAATTTTTTACAGAATAGTAACAGCCATGCAGAAACAAGAAAAGGCACAAGCACAGCAATGCTTGCAGACTCGTACACATATGTTGACATAATTTGATAAGAATTCTCCTCATCCATGAGGTGCATGCAAGATAATGAACAAACACTGTTTACACAACATATGTTAGAATCTTAATTGCAACAGGCCTTTTTTTTCTTGTTTCCAAAGCTGTGCAAACACTCTGAATTTGGAGTTTTAAAGATCCACTGACACATAGATATTTTCCACATTTTCATGAAGAACCTACTGCTTTCAGTGTTCTACTGCAGTGCTGTGCTCCCTTCCCTTCCTCTCTTTTGTGAGAGAATTGTTCCAGTAAAACAGCAACACACTTTTTAATAACTGTATTTCTAAACTGAAGAATTGAAGAGTGGTGCTGCATGAGAAAGGACAAATGGACAGATGCTTCCAGCAGAAACAATCTACAGCAACAGTTATTTACAGACTGTCCACCCTTCTGTTCCTGAATGGCAAAAAGCCTGAAAATTGGAGTGAGGAAGCAGAGAAAAAGGGAAAATGCTTGGATTTAAACAGCATTTGCTGAACTGACTAAACAAAGCACAACCCAAATCCCAGAAATACAATCTCTTGACATTTCACAAAAAGACCAGAATAATTATCTAAATTATTATTTCATGACAAGTCATCTTGTGTAACAACTGACAGGTTTTTCCTCCAGCTTGTAAACACTGCTAAGGAAAGCAAATGAGAGCATTACAAAAGAAAAAAAAAAAAAAAAAAGACAAAAAAGAAAGCATTTTTTTAGTTCATTTTGCACCAAAATGGTTGTTCAAGGCTTTTTGTTGACTTAGGAGCTTGCCTTTTCTTCTGTGCTATGTGTAATGACTTATCAGCATGAAAACTACACCAGCCATGGATTTCCATTAGAAACCACTGTTTTGCTTCCAGAAAAACACTATTTATACCAATTTAACTCAAAAATGACAACAGACTTCAGCACATAAACACTGCAGGACTTTCCTAAAATACTATTTTTCTGAGTATATTTTTTAATCATTAATGAAACTACTATGAAAGTATAGAGTAAAATTGATGTAAAGAGATATGATGAACTGATTTGTGCCTGTCAAGTTACTTTGCTTACACTGAAGAATGCTAAAAAATCCTTCTGCATCAAGCTTTACCATTCATTAATTTAAAGCACCCATTAATACTAATCAATTCCAAAATGATCAAACCTACTTAGAAATACATATATCCAAAATGGTTCCTAGCACTTAAAATGCCACTCAATAAATTACTTTCCACTAAGAATGTCTGTATTTCCAAACGGATCAGGCAGCTTTAATAGCATTTTGAAAATGCACTCTAGTTAATGAGAATATCCCCTTGCAATATAATGCTGAACAACCAACTCACTGCACATCTGCTGTTACTGTGGAAGAACTGTCCCAGGCTTTAATGTGAGCTGAGTTTTAGGGATTTGATTGTTTGTTTTTAAAAAGGAATTGTTAGATTTGCAATTGCTGGAGACAGCGGGCAAATTTAAAGCAAAATAAATTCCCCTTATCTAAAAGAGCAAGTTTCACTTCTCAGGTGATTGGAGCAGGCTAAACTAGACTGGCTAAAAACATAAACTACAATAAATTAAACCAGAAGAATATTTATGGCAACACTTGTCAGTTTTTGAAGTTGACAAGTGTTCTGTAAGTTACCTACCAACACAAGATCAGACAATCAAACACCAAGAACTAACACAGCTACCTACAACAGCACTGAAACCAGCAAGGGATTGTCTTTTTTTTTTTTTTCTGGAAAAGGGAGGAGAAAAAGTTACCTTTACATAAGATTCAGGAAGTTTTAATAAATAAAGTAATAATTACAGCTTTCCCTGAATTAACTTATTGGCAATAATCAAACTGTTGCAATGCATGGCTAATTCTGCTCCCATGTCTTTCTAGGCTGGCGAAAAGACAGGTGAAAAGGAAAGAAAAATTTTCTACAGAAAATCCTGAAAATATTCACACTGTTTTTCTAAAAACAAAAAACTAAAAATCCAAACCAGCAAGGCTAATTTTTGGACGTCTATTAAATCCTCAGTCTCTTATATATAGACTGAAACGTCCTGAAAATTTTGAGGGTTGAGCTACAGGCTACAGCAAAACCAAGTCCTAAACACCAAGAGCATGGCTACTAGATAAAGGGTTCCAGAGATTATTTTGGAATATGACAAAGCACTAAACAACAACACATTTTTGTTAAATACATCCAGCAAATACAAACAACCACTTTTAAATATCCAATCCAAATTATGCAGGGTGAAATCAGTTGAGGAAAACTGAAATTGTACCTGAAAGAAATGCCAATTTTTTCTTCAGAATGGGTAATATTACTGACGCTTCCATTCTACTTCAGATACTTTTCACAGCTCTGCAACACAAGAAGTTGAAGTTGTCAAGCATGGGAAATCAGTTACAGTGTTTCACAGAGTTACACTTCAGTATTCTTCTGAAGGAAGAACAGAACACTGTAACCAAAATCTAAAATACTGTAAAAACTTAAGAAAAAACATCATTATAGGCATTATTCAGACAAACATTTAATTAAAGATTTCTTTTCCCTCACTGGGGGGAACAAACAGTCCGACCACAAAAACCAAAGCAAAATCTCAACCAAGGACAACAAGATAATTTATATAAAATCCCATTTCCCAATCCTAATAAGCAACAATTAATTTTCAGGTAGGTCATCTGTTTGCTCATTCAGATGTAAAATAAGTGCAAATAAGATTGTGTTTTGCACAGTCTGTCTGCTATTACCAAGAATACAATAATTATCTAAATACGTTATGCTACATTTCTGTCAGGACACTGCCATTACCCTGCCATTAGCAGGGCTTCAGCTGAAGGAAAACATCCAACAGCCTGAATAACTACATCCTACCTATAATCTATACCCAGAAATGCTCCTGCTTCCTTTGCCTCCTCCTTACCCTCATGCAATTTTTATTGCACTGCGAACTGCAATTCACCATGATGAAGCTTTTTTGCCTCACTGACAAATCCACAGGATGCCTGAACTGCAATTTCCTCTTCCAGCCAACACAATGTAGGAACTGGCATCTGCTTATAACTTTCTGAGGTCCTACTTCCACAGATCAATCCATATAATTAGAAAATGTAATTCTACTCAGAAGTATTCAATTCAAGATATGTGCCAATATCAGTCAAAATAAAAACAGATCAAAATCGATTTTTTTTTTCTCATTCCAGGCCCAGGGCTTCAAACTGCAACCTGGAATTCTCCCTCTGGATATTCCAGGATGCACACAAAGAGAACTTTTTTTCCTAGCATGGGGGAAGTTAATAGAATAAAAACTATAAACTATTTAGGAAAAAAAAAAAAAAAAAGAAAACACAAAAAATCCAGAGAAATCCAAATAACCTGAGGTAAAATAGTTATTCCTTTTCATGTTAAAACAATGAGCTTCATAACAAACAGAAAAAGAACTATCATATTATTATAAAAAAGAAAAAACATTTCAACAGCTTTTTACTGTCTCTTCGTATTCTAATGTGTAATGTGTCACAATGTTCATTCTCCTCTCTTATTCCAAAATCTCCATATTGAAATGCAATTTTTGCCAGTTATATGGAATTCACACTTCACGTATTACAGAAGGAAACAAACAACTTTTAATTCTCTCAGGAAACTGAGTCCCATGACAGCCAGCACTTTGAACAACTACTCAAAAAAGCATCCTATTAAAGATTCCTGTATGCTTTAGACAAAGATTTGTAGTTATTTGTTGCGTAAAACACAAAATTCAAGAATTACGCAGGCAGTCATTTTTATCTCTCAAACCACTCCGTGTAAGCTTTTTAACTTCAGCAGTTCTCTTGATTTTCCTTTTTTCAAGATGTGGAACACATACCTAAATGTTTTTTCCCCATCCTCCCCAAGTTACATTTCCAAATTATTACACATGCCTCTTTATTGTAATCAATAAAGGAAGTTCAAACCTACACACACTTCATTATCTTTGTACTTTCACACAGGAACAAAAGTCTGCATCAGCTTAGTGACTCCAGGGAACGTGTTTCTCTGCTGCTCTGAAAAGACCTATTTATTTAATATGAAAGCATCGCTTGGCTTTCTGCCACAGTAGTGGCACTGTCCACGGATCAAAATAGTTCTTTTATTCAGTATTTCCTGGAACCAAAGGAAGCATTCTGTTCAGAGTGGAGGGAGGTGAGTCAGACCAGTTAGAACAACTGCTGGTAATTCCAAACACCTAACCTTTGTTCCATGAACTCCTGAAGGGTACAATTGCCTCTCTTCTGTGAGAGCTTTGATAGGTTTCATCTAGAAGAAAACTCTCGCCAGAGCAGGTTATCAGACCATACCAGAAAAAAAGAAAATCTTCAGTTTAAAAAACAGGCTTAGCATCCTTCTCTATTTTTGATGTTGGAAGAGTCTCGGGATGAATTAAACAAATGTCTTTTTTTAATATTGGAAAGGGAAACCATTTCAAGAAAGCTGGCATCTACTTTTCAATAGGAGCTACTGAAGGTGTTTTGAAAAGGTACACTGCTTTGCACCTTTGCAATGTATTTAGACCTACAAAATATATGCAAAGTCTTCCATTTGTTGGAGGAAGACAAAATGACAGGCTCTTAAAATTTTCCATCAAGCTCTCAATTTAGCATGAGGAAAGAGTGACTTATTGCTCAATATTTTACCATTGTTTAGCTAAAAGAAACAGATTCAGTGTCTATTCATCAATAAAAAACCCATTTGGTTTCATTAAACACAGAAAAGCTACTGAAGAAAAACAAAAGCACTGAAGACAACAGATTTCACGAGAGGAAAGTGAAATACTTCAGGAAGATGCATTTTATCACTTCCAAATCAAAAGACATAACTTTTAGATGCTGAAATTTTACAGATATTAAACAAATAAAGAGGTTACTTTTGTTTGGTGAATTTCAGAAACAATGTAGAGTGCTATGTGCTGTGTACTTTTCCATCATACCGTAAAATACCATTTAGCAAACTATAGAACTTGTAATTCTTTTACTTAACATATTTCCTGGACACATTCAATACACTTTGAAGAACCTCACTGAACTTGTTTAGAATGACATAGGCTTCCAGGTTATTAAGTCAACATAGCAATGTCAGTCTCCAACAATGTATTCATTCTTTTGAAGATTTCCACAAGAAGGTGGCAACACTATAAACTCGCATAATATGTGTATTTAAAACCTAAATCTTTGCAAGGCATTCCAGTGAAATAGAAAACTCTTTCAATCCCCTTGACAAGCAGAAACTAATACTATTTGAGGAGAAAATTCTCTTACAAACACAAAACATGTATACATGAAGGAGAGAATGGGAAATAGTAAACAATTGTTTTGCAGCTGAAAAAAATTACAGAACAGGTAAAAGTTGCAAAACAATATTTCAGGCTGCACTCCAATGTGAAATCAAGTCACAATTTAGTAGGCTGTATCCTCCATCATTTCTAGACTTTATTACAACTTTATTACATTTCTAGACGCAAATTACAATGTTTTACTCCACACATCTAAAATTTTGGAAGTTCTTCCAACAACAAAAACTAAAGAAAAACAAACAATGCCCCGCAACAAAGAAAAATACCAAAAAAACCCAACCAAAAACAAAACCCAGCCAAAAATCAAAACAAGTCACACACAATAAATACTATGTGTAATTCACCAAAGTGCAAACTTTCTGATGAATGCAAAGTTTTGCCTGCATTCTGTGCTATCCATCTTCACTGCCATTGAATTACAAAATTAAATAAGAACCAATGTCCAGACACTGTTTAAAGCCATTGTAAAAGTCTATTAAGGACAGGGAAGAGGGACAGGTTGACTGGACAAGTGGAACAAAGATGCCAGAGAGAAGCTCTCCTGCAAGTAACAGGTGTTTTCTTTCTAAGCAACCCAGCAGAAGCAACCCAGCAGAAACCACTGTTCTAAAACATTAACAATCAAAACAAATTCAGGCTTAATGAGAATTAATATTAACATGTTTATTCATGCCTGTTAGACCTGAAACCTTTATTACTCTCAATATATGGAGCAAGGTCTTGAGATGGGTTACTCTGCGCATGAGCATCTGTGGAAGATTCAAAGAACATGTTCTTTCTTCACTCCTTTAGCATGTATCTCACAAGAGCATGTAGCTGGTCTGTTAAGCACAGGACTACAAGTAAGAAAAAAAGAATCTGGTTTCTATTCTCTGTTCTGCTATGAAATATACATATGGCTTTCAGCAAGTCATTTATACTCTTTTAGTCTCCATTCAGTTTCTCCATTTAATTCTCTTTTTACAAGAGTATTGTGATGTTTAATTCATTAATGTTTTTGAAGACTTGAGGGATTAGAAGGAGCTCCACAAATCTGCCTATAAATAACCAAGGAGCAGATGGGCAGCTAGGTTCAAAACTGTAGCAGCTTGCAAGTCCAGGCACAAACAATAGCACAAATAACAATAGACATTCTGAAGTTCCAAAGGAAAAAAAGCCTCAAATCATGTAGAATGAAAACACTTTTTCTTTTAGATCAACTTTTGAATTGCAGACCATCAAAATTAACATCTTCATTCTCTGAAGCCAGCACACAGGCTTTGTCAGATACTAACTTGAACCCACAAACCATTACCCTCTTTTTCCCTGAATCAGCTTAAAACTAGTTCATCTGTTCCACACAGAAATAAAATCCACATGTAAAAGACAGGGAGAAAGCTGAGTATCACAATTATCTATGTAGATTATTATTTCACCTTCCTTTAAAGCTACATTAAAGGATGTCATCTCTCCCACAGCAAAGTTGTACAAAGAGAGACTACAAACAAAGGTGTCTCCAGGGCTGATCCCCCAGGGTAATTTGAGAAGCATAAACCTGCCCCAAAAATAGAAAAAGGCTGTAAATATTTATTAGTTAATGCTGTTTTCAATTAAAAAGCACCTGGAACTCAGCTATTCAGCTGGACAGTTGCAAAATAACAATAAAACCTACAGAGGAACATCAGCTCACATATGCAAATGCAGTGTTTGGTTTTTATTCTTCAAGATATTATGAGCAGCACTAATAAATAAATTATTAATAATTTATTTATTAATAATTAATTAATAATTAAATAAATATTTAATATTAGAGCCCTCAGGAGAAAAGGTAACTTCAGATATTTAAGGAATATCAAATTTTTTGCTTTTTCAACCACTTTCTCATTTTTTACTTTTTTACTATTAGTAAAAACCATCCAGAAAAACCCACAGAAGTTTTATACTATGTCTGAAGTTATACACAAAAAACATATTCCTGATCTTCTTTAACCTGCTAATTCACACCAAAGAAGTCAGAAAATAAAAAAACACAGACTGATTTCACAAGTATGTAAGCTGCTTTAACTCTAAAGCAACATGCAACCACTCAATGGCCTTTCCACTACACATGTACTGTTAGTACCCTAATTTAGCAACTTGCCATGGCAGTTCAAAAACACACTGAGAATGTGCTCTGACTTGGGTTAAAGCTGAGGTAAACAGCATGCTAGACCATGATTCAAAAGCACATTGTCACAGCCACAACAAATTTAAGCTTGGAAAAATTCCAATTCCACTCCATTTTCACCTGAAGGTTCAAATCTTGTCTTTTAACTAAAGTTAGTAATAGAATTCAAAAGAACTGTCTGTTCACTACTTCCTCTATTTATCCCATCTTCCATATTCATTTCCCACCCTTTTTCAATCCCTCAAGGTTCTGTGAAAAGTGAAATAAAAAGACAAGCAACAAAAGGAAGTGATGAGCAATATAATGAATAGCAAACCAGCAAATGGAGAACAGGTGAGTAAGAGGTTATGCCATCTGAGAAGAAAAAGTCATTGTGTGTCTGAGTTCTAACTTTGATCACAGTCAGCTATTCATTTCACACAAAGGCAGAGCTTTTCTGCAGACTTCAAGCAAGTGCCAGAGGGGGAAAAAAAGGAAGAGTACCAAGCACAGAAACAATGTAACTCAGGATGCACAATAACACCTGCACGTACAGCTGTGAGACAATACCAACAGCTCAGTCTTTCCCTAGAACAGGGCCAGCCACAGAGTCCTGTGCAGCAATGAGCAGCTCTCAAAGAACAGCACTCCTGGGACTCACTGGCCATGCTCAGAGAGCAAACTCGCCCAACCCAAAGGAACACGTGCACACACACATTCATAATGATGCTGCACCATGAGACATCAAAGGGGTCAGCTTGCTCGAGTTTTCAACCCTTTCCAGCCTCAGTCCAAGCCACACAGATGGCCTATGCTAAGTTATAGCAGTTTTCAGGCCTTTTTAATCTAGGAGAGTAGAGAAAATAAGACACAGGTTTTGGATGCTTCTCTATATTTCCTTTTGTGCAACATTCCTGCCACATTTTGCCAATCTCTCACATACAGTGAGAGACACCATTTACCTTCCTGAAGAACCCTACAGCTTGCCCACCAGCATCAGAAGACCAATCTACCTCATACCCTCCTTCCCTTACAACAGGCAGCCAAACCAACAGAAGCTGCATCATCTGGTACAATCCCATCTCACTTAACACTATCAAGTAACCACAGAATACAGAAAATTACACAAGTTGAGAGGCTGCTTCTTCCACCACTTTCTACATAGCAATATGTCAATTGAAATGCTATATTCAAAGCATAGCCAAAACATTTTCTCTTCCTCATTACACTGTGCTAAAACTCATTGAAAGAAAATTCTAATTTTCAGGTCTTAAAATTTTCCTTAATCAGAAGTCACATGGGAATAGTACAGAACCACACAGATTGCAACTTCTACCACAGAAATACTTCATGAGGTTAGGGGGAAGAAAAATAACCTACAGATAGTAAAATAAAACTAGTCCTCCCCTAGCTCCTCCTTCTTAAAAAAAACCCAAACAAACACAAAACCCCCAACAAACAAAACCAAACCAACATACAAGTCACAAGTGCTTGGAAAAATAAATACCTTACCACCAGCTCTTTAAGGAACTGTCCAAAACCAGTTTGTGATGAAAGATCAGAAAGCTCCTATGCCTTCAGTAGTTCATAAAATGAACTAGGACAGTGGGTGGAATGAGACTGGACAATCCAGGCCATGGGCAGCCAAGTCAAAAGACAAAGTCAAAAGACAAACAGCTGTACTGATGAGTGCAACTGCTGGCAGTCTGGAACAAACGAAAAACACTTTCCTCTGGGGTGCAAGATTAGAACTTCTTGTTCTTTTTGCAACACTTATATAAGAAAACAATCTACCACTTCATAACAATACACATATTTGGCTTGGTTACAATTGCATGTGGCTGAGGGCCCCAGGATTCAATTCCCAACCCAGTATAGTGACACTCCACTGAGTGGAAGCAAAAAGAAATGCTCCCCTACACTGAAAGCCATCTTGTGCAGCAGACACAAAAGCAGTCTTTCTTTTGGAGTGGAGGAAACTGACCAAAACAAGATGACAATGAAGAAGGGGCTAATAAAAATTCTGTTTACAAACCCCTAAAGCTCTCGGTTTTGCTACCTGACCAAAAAGTTATCAGCTGAAGAGTATGATTTTGTGCAGACCTTTGAAACACCCTGAACAATTTCCTCTGCCTTAAAAAAAAAAAAAATTACTGTTATGTTCTCACTGCACAATACACAAAGTATCCATGGTAAGAGTAATGATAAAAATCCCCTCAATAAGAAATAAATAACTTGAAAATTTTGCTAATGTTAACCAAACATGAAAGTACAAGAGACTTAAATATTCCAGATCTGGTAAATAAATACCTTATTCACATATTTCAGAAATCCATGAATTCACTGCTCTACAAAGCAAAAATAATTATCTAAGACATCCTTAAATTAGTGGGTACAGGAGAAATAAATCTTAACTTTCGTGGATGTTTTCAGTTTTTGCACTCAGATTAAAAATTCTGCACTCAGATTAAAAATTCCGAACATTTCAACTGCAAATCACAAATTAAATCAGCCATAGCAATCACCTGCAGTAATCACAACACCTCTCCCTCTCTTCTACCCCCTCAAAATAAAACATGTAGCCTTCCACTAGCAACAAATAAATCAATAAACCAATACATCAATTGTCACATGCTTCAGAGAAAATAAAATCAAGCTCTCTAAGCTTCTGCCTGGAACATCCTGCATAGATGCAACACTTACACATTTTCCAGTAATACTTTTATAAGTGAGAATGCAAAATGAAAGAATTAGCAAACAGAACACCAGCGGAAAGAAAACAGACAACCTGCATTGAGGTCTCAAGTTCAGCCATAGATATCATATAGTGACCAAAACATCAAGCTAAAATCAAACCCATTTATCTTATTCTTGGAACACATTTTTGCTTTGGCCTTACTTGGTCTGGTCAACACTTATCCTTCATGACACCTCACTAAGAACACATCTCAAATACCACTCTGCCAACATCATAGGAAGTGATCTTGGCTCTGAATTCTCACATACTTACTACATCTATCTCCCTTGAATTATCGTTTCTGCAAAGCCCTAAGTCATACCTTCATCTCCTCTTAACTACTGTAATTTCCTTCTTAATGGGTTGATTATGTCCCAGCATTCCAAACTTCAGCTTGTCCAAAATGCAGCAGTTCATCTTCTCACCTGGAAACAGGAAAACAACACTCCAGATTGATTTTCACTTGCTTCCTTGTTGAGTTTAGCATCTGCTGTAAGGTTACCCTCACTTCAAAAATCTCTCACTCTTATTTAGTCTGAAGAGCAAAAAGCTTTGCCAACACATTTTTCTACTTGCTCAATCAAGGCTCCCAAGTCTCTCATTTATCTTCCAGCACAAGCTTATCAACACCATCAGAGCAGCAATTACCTTGATGCTACTAAAACTTCTTTCCTTACTCTCACCCACTACCAAGAAACCTCTTAAAAGTAGAATTCACTTGTCTCCAGTCTTATGCTTAAACACCCTCTAACACATCTGAGCCACTCCTCTCCTTGTGAGACAGTTCCACTACGTGAGAGACACAGGAACACAAGCTGCACTGTGAGCTGCATGGCCAAACAATGGAATTTAACTTTATTACCAGGTTTGTTTATGTTATAGTGCCTTTTAAAGACTTTTTACAAGTCACAAAATGAAAACAAAGTAAAGCAGGTAAGTTAAAGAAGGCATGAGTTAAAGCCTAAGTCAGTTTCTACAAAACCAGCTGCAAAGATGTTGTTCTAGGCAGTATATCCATCAGTATCAAGGCTTCATAAGAACCAAATATAATGCATGAAAATTATAAAGATTTATTTTTGGAAGAGACCTATCTTACTTACCATTGGTACTGGAATGCAAAACTGTCTGCTAGGGTTACAAGTTTGAGCTCCAGATCCCGGGTTCTGTAAATTTAAATAAAAAAGTATTTGACCATATTTTTTGATTTTGCTACTCAATCTAAAACTTTATTTCCTTGGAGATTGAAAACAAGAGTTTCTTACAGAGCTATATGATAGGGGAGTCAACATTTCTGTTGTATATTCACAAATACTAGTAAGCCAGACATTTCAGTTCAGTGGGACAGCAGGAACCCTGCACTTTCTACCAAAACATATGGTAGACATCAACATTGTTTATAGTTAGCAGGCAATGCTCCTGAGGCAGCACCGGAAGCAGTGGGAAAGTAACAAGAACCAGAATCCCTGTGGTATGCTTTCAATCAGAGGTAACCTACACGAAGTTTTAGGCTAAATTGAAAATACAACAGTGTTAGTAGATGTTTTGTGAAGAGGAAGAAGGTATTTCTACAAAGGTACTCACTGCTATAAAATTTTAAAAGGCAAAGTATAACTTGAGTAAGAAAATATAAATAGTCTCTCTTTGTATTAGAAGATGTGGAATCAACATACAAGCATCAGATGTTAAACCTCAGCACATGTTGTAAGACTTGCACGAAACCTTGTAACTTGATCAAATTCCACCCATGAAATGAAAACCAACAACAAAACCCCAGAAGTTCAAATTAGTGTATGCTGTGTAAAAGGCAAAGTCAAGATGACGAACACACTTCACTGGTAGATCAGCTATTACAGTTATCAAACTCACAGTAAATTTTAAATTGAAAACGCCATTCTATCAATGGAAGTTTTCTAGTCAGCCTCAAAAAGATGGGAAAGAAGGCAAGAGGACACACCTATACACTGGGAACAAAAATGCAAACAGCAAGTCCTTGAGACAGCTTAAGTACATTCACACTGGAAATCCTGCAACATCATTTCCAGGGTAGGCTCTGCCCACTTTATCCGAAGCTGCCTATTGAAGGTCTTCTGTATTTCCCCACCAATCATCACTGGGGAATAAAGATGTCCCTCTTTATAATCTATTCCTAAAGTTTCATGACAATTAGGTAGCTCTGCATTAAAGTTCTTACAGAAATTCCTCTGGTTTCCCTTCCTACTACCACTCTCAAGCAACAGCCAACTGAAACTGAGCTGAAATTCACCTGACTCCTTTATTTTGTTGACAGAAAATGACAGAACTATGTGAATTTCCCTTGTTTACATAAGCTTAACTGAGAAATTTGAATCCATAGCCAATTTAAAATTACAGCCTACAAATTCAAAAATACATATATTTCCTTATTAAGTTGCACTTCTAGGAAAACTGATGTTACTGATCAATTAACCTTCAAACAAAGTATCTATTAGTAAACTACCCCAGCTGAGTATGATTTTACAGCACTCCTTAAACAGCAATCAATGACATAAAGAATTGTGCAAAATCCGAAAATCCACCCCTAATACCACACTGTAATTACTCTTAGTTTTGGTGAAAGATTTTCACAGAATCACGGGATTATTAAGACTGGAAGGGACCTCTGGAGATCATCTATTTGAATGGTTCTAATGGAACCCCATTTGGACACATTCCTGTGTAACTGCTGGTGCTGGCCCAGGCTAGGCAGGGGGTTTGATGTCTCCAGAGAGGAAGACTCCACAATCTCCCTGAGGAGCCTGTTCCAGTGCTCTGCCTCGCTGCTTTTCTCCTGAAAGAGCAAGGCATGACCAGCACCTCAGCAAGCCGTAGGCCTCTCTGAGCAAGCTTCAGCTCTATTCTGTAGTCCACCTTCTCCCTTTTCTCTCTTCAGTTTCTGCTTGGTACAGACAATGGCATTAGGACTATAAATGCTTGTATTCAGATAAAGGGGAACCCTTATTAGCACAGTAATTAATAACTACCAGTAATCCTATAAAGTAGTAACAGTATTCATTATTTACTAAACACTGAATCTTAGCAGGCGATGTCACGGAAGGAAGAAAAGGGGGAAAAACCCAGTACTTCCTCACCACTGTGAATTTTAATGCACGAACAAAATCAAGATCCAATTGTGAGGACACTGCAGACACTGCAATACTAAAAATGGAGAGGACCAATATTTCCTTTGGGATGCAGAAAAAAGAGAGAGCAACAGACAAAAGCATCTATTAATACATACCCACATAAACCTCATCAATTGTGCTCATTATAAAACTTACAAAAAGTCAAAAAAATAAAGAACCACTGTCCCCTAATTGTTTCCACTCTTGCTTCCATACACTCGTTTAAATTCTTTAATAAAAACAGTGCTTTAGTGCAGCTCCTTCGTAAAATTGCCTGGCTAAAAAGCTCGGTTAGGGGGTTGAAAAGGACACTGCAATTATGGGGGAGAGGACAAAACTGCTGGACAATAGACGTGTGAAAAATCAAAGAAAGGGTAACCACAGCTATGAGCAACCACGTCTTCAGCAGTGAATCAGCTTCCCGACCAGGCAGCGCTTCCAGAAACCCAGGAGCGTCCGACGCCGCGGCAGTGACACGGCCGTGACTCGTCCCCAGCCCGCCGGACGGACCGGCGGCCCCGCACCGCCAAAATCCCCGCCGGGAGCCAACTCCCGCCCCCGGCTGCCTCCCCTCGCCCGAACTCCTCTCCTTCCCTGCCGGGCCTGCCGCGACACCCGCGGCGGCGCCCGCACAAAGGCAAACATTCCGCCGCCGGCGGCCACTCGGGAGCCCCCCTGGGAAGCCCCCCCGCCGCCACGTCCGTCGCGGCGGCTCGAACAATGCCCGAACCTGTTGCACGGGTTCCCCCGGGCCGCACCGACCCGCCGTGCCTCTGCAGGCGAGCGGCCCGCGGCACGCACGGCGGGGCAGCAAGCGGAAGCGGGGCGAGCTCGCGGCCGGAGCCGCTCGGCAGCACGGCCCCGCCGCCGCCCGGGAGAGCCCGAGCCGCGGCCGCCCGGCAGAGCGGAGCAGAGCGGAGCGCCCCGCGGCGCCTGCACCGCCGCCGCCGCCGCCCGGGAACAAAGCGCGGCCAGGCCGCAGGGCCCGCGCCGCCCTCCGCGGGGCTGGGGCCGGGGCAGAGCCGCTCCGGAGCGCGGGTACTCACCCGATGCGGCGCTGCGGGTGCCCGGGCTGGGAGGACGCGGGGCGGAGCCTGGACCCGCCCGCTCCGGCCGGGCTGCCGTGGCTAACCTCGGCCGCCTCGCACTGCCTCGCTAGCCCGGCGGCAGCCCCTGGGGACGGGGGCGGCTCCGAGCCCTCCTCCGTCGGCAAGGAGACGGCGAGCGCCGGGCGCTGGCGGGCCCGCCCCCGCTCCGCTGCCCTCGCTCAGCGCCGCCCCCGCCCGCGGGCGCGGAGCCGCCGCGCCGCCCGCCCCGCGCGGAGCCGCCGCGGCCGCTCGGCCCGAGCCGCCCCGCCCCGCCCCGCCCGGCGGCACACAATGCGGCCCGGCCGAGCGCTGCGCCCGCAGGCCGCGGCCCCGCCCGGCCCGGGCCCCCACAGCTACGGACGGCCGTGATAAATAGCCAGCGTGGGACAGGCGGCAGTCCGTCCGAGTGCGGAGTTTGCAGCACTGGCAGCCGCGCTACGATAACAGCACTGTCGCTCTGCTCTGTGGAGAGACGCGCTGTGCGTGCTGAATGCGAGCCCAGCGGCCCGCAGGTGAACGCTGCCAGTGCCTCAGGCAGGTGTCGGCTGCCCCAGGGCCGTTCAACACCAACACTTCAGCACCAACAGTATCGCAGAATATCCTGAATGTATCATAGAATACCCTGACTTGGAAGGGACCCACGAGGATCTTTTAGTCCAATTCAGCACTGACGTGTATTTTGTTTCCCCTCCGATGGCAGATAATAACCCATTGTCTGTCTTAGCTCCTGGACAAACACCCTAAATTTCTGTCATGCCAAGATTAAAATAATAGAAGTAAAAATGCAGAAAGAAATTCTGTGAAGAAAGCTGGCTGGGACACTTGCCTTGCATTCAGCCTAACCACTCTAGGACAGATTGGAGTCTTGAATCTCCTAGCTGAATACATCATTAGGTAACCTAATGGCTTTTTAAAAAATTGGCTTCTGCAAACTCTATCTTAACCATAATTTCGCTCCTGGTTTTTCCAGACCAGTTGAATGTAATTTACTGAATCTCTTTCTAAGTATGAAAAGCAACGAAGCAACTGCTTCGTTTCTTCCCTCAAAACAAGAGTTTGCATAACCTCCTCTGCTCACCGCCTTTCCTGATTGCTGTCCAGTCAACATCTGCTGAAGCCATCACTCTCACCGTCACCACTGGGGCTCGCCTGTGGTACTGAGCTCATCCCTGGCTGCTGCTAACTCACAAAGCTGTCCCTCTCTCAGCAACACCACCCACTGGATGTGCATGAGCTAAAATTACTGTCATTCAGATTTTCAGATGAGGCCTCTCAGCCAAGGCCTGCCAGCCTTGAGAACATACCTTCTCTGCTGGACCTTTCTTTCCTGGAAGAATATTTAAGACAGCAGAAGCAAAGAAAGAGGAAGGGCAAAATTACTTCCTTCACAACCTGTAGAGATAAACAGAGATGAATTATCTTCATCAGCTTCCCAACAAAAGTAATTGCTGTATAGAACCAAATAAATTATGTTTTACTTTACTAAAAGAGGAAAACTTTAGAAATATTTTAAGTGTGTTCACTAATGATTTAAGAATGTGCCAGATAGAACTTTTAGATCACTCTTCCCTATTTATGCTTATTGCATACTTGTGAGCAAAAGTTAAGATAATAGAAGCTTTCACTATTCATCAATATTTACTTGAGATCCCTCAGGCTATATCTTTGTAAGCTCTGACTGAAGGAAGAATAGTAATTCAGAACACTAGGTAAGTTATCTGTTGCCCAACACATGTGAAAGCTCAGTGGGAATCGCTGACATATCTTTAAAAGGAGCAAGACAAAAATCAACAAAGGAAAAACTACAGCTGATTGTCATGCGTGAATTTCTCTTTCTTATTTCACATGTCAAAGATCCTCCACAGTGCAGTTATTACACTCTGTGTACCATTCCTATCACATAGCCTATACTATAAATTGGGTGGTTTTGCTTTGCCTTGTTGATCTCAAATTTTCAGTACATATGAACTCATCAATACTAATAAATTTTCTTATGGTTACTTTTGGGAGAGGAGAAGAGTGGGAGAGAGAAGAGGAGGAAGAGGGAAAGGAATTCAGGCCAAAAGGACATAAACCCTATTTTCTGGTCCCAACTGGAGTCTTTTCTTAAGGACAGAACAAGGCTTCTCCTGCAGAGGAAGAACAGAATTCTTGCAGTGCCTTCCATAAGAGAGAAATACCCAAAAGTCACTCATTTGTACTCTGCTTGGAGATATGCTAGTTTAGATATAAAGATATTGCAACAGGTTTTATGACTTTTGTTTTCCATGCATACTCATCTGAATGAGTTGCCAGGACAGAATCTGACATAATTAATTTTTTTAAGGTCATGCCATCAGTTTAGAGTTGTAGTTAATTGCCTTTTCCGTGCAAACTGGCAGTAGGAAGAAATCAGAGTATCAAGGATCCATTTGATTAAAATGACCCTTAATATATGGTGTTATTCTCCAGCAGCTGTGCCAGATTAACTCAAATACAAATGAAAGCAAATAGGCTGAAAACATCCTGAGCTTTGGGCACTGTGCTGTGTGCCAGCACAACAGAGCCTTTGTTACAAGGCAGAGCAGTGCTCTCACAACAGAGTTACTGCTTCCAGCTTCAATTGTTGCACTTCTAGAAAAATCAGCCTTCAAAGAAAAACAAACAAACCCCCATACACTTCTACTGGACACCAACTCGTGGTGGCACTGGTCAGACAAATGTGACACTGGCCATCCTGTGCAGCACCCCACAGGCCTGTGATATGCCTTTCCTCTTGCCCCTGGGAAAGGGAGATGCTGCTAGGCACAGCCTTGCACCTGGTGGTCTGGAAATCCTCCACCTGGAATGATTTACCTTGCTTGCTATTTGCATCCACATCTCCCTGCAAGAGATAAGCAATTAATTTTACTTATAGCACAAAAATGAATGTGAGCAGTTAGGTTAATGTAAGCCAGCAGTATCCGGTGTATTGGCAAGAGATGTAACTTACAGAGCAGACCAGTTCATAAAAGGTATATACTGAAAGTAAGCAAATACCTGCATGCAGTGGGGTAAGTATAGACTGGCAGCAATGAATCATAAATAAAAGCTGTGGAATGTTTTCCATATGGAGCTTTCTGATCATAACAAGATGGCATCATCGTACTCACAGGTAAGAAGCAGAGGCATGTACTACTTTAAAACCTTATGTGTTTGTCATACAGCCAGATTCCTGTTGGAAAAACAGTGAAAAAAGCCCTTTCTATGAGGATAAACAGTATCAGGAGGTTTGGGAAGTGAAAGTGACAAAAAAATACAAGCATTCAGTGCATACTCAAAACATCACAGAAACAAACAAATGATCTGCAGAATTCAGTACATGACCTACCATTCACTGGCTTCTGAAGGTAAGCAACATTCACCTATTAGCAGTGAGATTTGAAATGCCCCTTTAAACACAAATACTAGGTTTTAATCCTGAACTGAGGAGTGATTGTTTCTCCTGAAACAATTACAACAAAGCCTTAAATTGTGCTCTTAATAGAATTTGAAACTCGAGTCCCAAATAGCCCAAACCCATGAGATTTTGTTTACTGACTAGCACAGGCTGAAAGCCTGGCACTCTGTGTAGGCAGCACTAGCAGATTTTGAAGGATCTATGATTTATTGTACTTATCAGAGGGTGCGTAAAACAATATTTTAAAAGCTTCATCATGATTTTGAAGTTCTTCAGTTCAATTATATATAAAAAAGATAAACCCTTCATTTTATAAAGGTATTAATGATATGCCTGTAATGAGATACAGTAGTATGAAACCTTGCAAGATTCTGAAGAATCTGGAGTGTTTTGTGGGTTTTTTTCATGTGCTTCTTAATGCTCAGGTAGAAACAATAAAGTATCCCCTGATCTCATCATGTCCTTCCAGGTACTGGAGGCTGTTGGATTGTGCTTCCTGCAGCAAACTCGGCAGTGATTTTGTTACTTTTTTTAGTTACTTTTTATTTTCTGTGAAATACAGTCTTCATAACTTGGTCTTGTATAAAATAAAATAGAAGCTTAAAGGCTGCATTTCCTGAGAAATATTTAAAAGTAAGCAAAGCTATCTGTGCTTCGTATTTTGCTGCTCAGATTTCTTAAATATGAAATTTACATATTTTCCTTACAAATTTATTTCATCTTGCGAAGGGAAAATGGCAGTAGACCCTGAGCATTTTTGATACAAAGGGGAATGCCTTCCTTTCTGCACAGCACCTGACAAAACAAGAAAGTCACTTCTCATGTCCTTCCCCTGTGGCCACAAACATGACCTGGGATAGAAGGGCAGGGATCCTGCCCTGTAGCTTCAGTCAGAAGGTACACAGCAGCAGGATGGAGACGGGCATGTCTCAGGTCATGTTCGTGACTGCAGGGGAAGGACACGAGGACCAACTTTCCTGTTCTGTTAAGTGTTTGTGCCATACCACTGAGCAGGTTGGGTGGGATGTCTGCAGCATGCTCTGTCTCCCAATTGCTCAATCTGATCAGGGATTACTGCTGGTGTTTGCTGAAGAAGAGGAACTGTACTTACCATGCTAGTTATCGCCTGAGGCATAGCAGATGTGAGAAGACATGACTCTGAAATGCTAACTGTAGAAGTAAAATAGAGAGAGAGCTGGTAGTCAATGACATTTTGAATGACTCCTCTACAAAGCATCAAATATTCTCCTGGAACCATATCTGCAGCTCCATGATGCATTCTTCTGCTTGCACCACAAAAAAGGAAAGAACAGGGATTTTTCTAATGAGACTCAATTACCATTTCCCTGCAGCTGCCTTGCTCTTCAGCTATGGAGTGTCAGTGTATTAGCACTGCAGAGGCAGCCACACTCAGTACCACCACCATTTCTGCTTACATTAGATTTAGATTTCATCTCCAGCTTCAAAATTAACTATTAGCAAAATGTTCACAGCATAAAAGAGGTTAGATGGCAATGTTGGTCAGGGACTGAGAATTGGATGTCCTGTACTGTACCTGTTACTTTGTGTGGTCTTAGAAAACGGGAAGACAAAGACAGCTTTACAATTTTTGTGTGCATTATTGTGTAATTCTACATTTTAGCACAGTTCTGACATGGTGATGTTACCAAGGACCTTCTTGAGAAAAAAACTCATCTCTACATTTCTTTAGAGGGTAATAAGGGAAGTGTTTGGAAAGAGGATAAACTGAAAGGAGTTTCCCAATAATAGCCTTTTCTCTAAGCCTAAATAAATCTTCTTTCTACATTGACAAAAACTATTCATTTATACAAGTAAGTAAAGGTTCTGCATAGGTTCCTCTTCATATGGCTTGAATTTCTTACATTACAAACAACAGCATGCTTCAAGGTTAGTTTATACACTAGCACTAATCACAATCATTGTTAGCAAAAGTGAATTGAAAGAGGATAAATAATATGAGCTATTTTTAGAGGCAATAAGAGGCAGAGCTCTTCACTTTCAGAGAAAAGTAATTTTTAGGAGTGAGTTGCTGAGCTGGTTAAAATTCTTCTCTGTATCTGTATAGATGTCCTTAGAGCTACCTGACTTCATAGTTTATTATGTTCATGTAGAAGCTTTAAATTGTAACCCTTTGAGTCAAAAAGAGCTTATTTTATAGAGATTCAGTGTTATTTGGTGTTCAATTACTCTATATTCAATGTTCACCCAGAATCAGAAATTCTCTTCAGGACAGAGAGAATATCATGGCTAAAAATCCAACTATTTTTCCAAAGAAAGTAGTTATACCTGTAACTATAATTAAAAAATTAAGCATCTCTGAATGCATGGAGTATATTTCTTACTGTTTTATCAAAATTTTTGTGTACAAACTTTTCTTTAATGCATTTTGAAAGGGTCATTTCAAATATAATAAAGTATGTTTATCCTTAACATAAATTATTTCTGGAATCTTTGTCAGAATGGCAAGGGTTTTTAAACACATCCAAAAGCCCTGGGAGCCTAATCAGAGTACGTGTTTCTAATCCACATAAGTGTTTTAAAATCCCACTGATTGATCCTTGTTTTGCTGTTTTTTTGCATAGTTCACAAGTAGTTTGTAAAACTCTTCCTGTATCTTTTTTTTTTTTTTTTTCCTGCACAATTGTGGGCAATCAGGCTGCAATAGTTATCTTAGTCATGGAGGTCACAAGCAGGTTGTTAAAGTCATTCAGGCCACCTTGAGAATAAAGTGCAATTTAAATGGAATTTGAGTAATACTGTCTAATCCAAAGTGCTGATAATTTTCCAGTCTGAGGCAAGTATTTCTTCAGCATGTCATCTTTAGAGTATTTGGTGTTATACAATAACTGAAATTTGGATGCAACTGCTGAGTACTAAATTAGGTACTTGGCACTTGGTCTTCTAGTACATGAACATAATTTCAGAACAGCTCATACTGAGAGAGAAGAAAATAGGGCAGAGATTAGTAAAATCATGCAACAACTTTTACTTAATAAGGTAATACTGAAAACCTTTGATAAAAGCAAATATTGTTAAAGAATATTATCATATACAAGTTACATAAAATTTTGCAAAATGTGGAAATTTACATTTCTATATGTAAAAAAAAGATAAAACCCCCTTCCCTTAGAGACTCATGACAAATTTTATATCAGCAAATGATCCTTTCTAAAGAGAAGATAGTTAAAATCCCTCATATTCTTCCCATGTACCAGCGAGCAGATTGAAAACGCAATTTACTATTAATTAAACTCTCAGTTTTCTTTATCCTGACATAGCAGCAAATTGTCCTGATGAACCTTCCTTCTTAAAGTTCATGAGCATGCTAGGTGTATGCAGTCCAAACCAGTATGTTTTAAACCTTCTTTAGGATAAGCAGGCCCCAGATGTTTTCAGTGCCTGGCCACCTACGAGCCCTGACGGAAGGAGGTCCCTGAACCTGCCACTTGTTGTCACCAGTGCTAGTGCCCACTCTTCTGTAAAACTTCCTCAGCACCTCTCAGCTGAAGTGGAGTCCTTTTCTGGACTCAGACTTGCTGGCCTGCTTAGTGCCTGGAGTCTACACTTCTGTTTTGTTCCACGAGGGAAGCAAGCAGCCTGCTCAGCTTTGCCTCCTGCTAACAGCAGAAACTTTATTAAGCATTTATTTCTCTGTTTAGGTTTCCTCCCTGCCTCTCCCTCCTACCAAGCATGCTCTGGGTTTGCTCAAAGGGCTCTCAATGCACCCATTCTGCCTACCCATGCCTCTGTTGGTACATGTCTCTCTAAACAGGCTTTCCTCCATGGGGGGCCAGCTCAGACAGACTTTGATAAGCCCTAACTTCACTTTCACCTGCCCTTCTTGCCACTGCTTTCTGTTATGCATTTTAATTTGTGCTGTCACACGGTGAGCTAGGCTGGAGGAATAACTAAGATCAAAACCAGCTTCTTTCCCTCCCTACAAAGTTGATTTATCCAGCACTTCCATCAAAGGAAATATTCATCAAAATCTAGCCTGAGTTAAAAAGTAAATCCTTCCTGCTAAGTCATAAATGCCCTTCCCTCACAGTACTCAATTGGTCCATTGTGCTTTTCCTGGTATCAATCCTACTCTTCAAACATTTTCCTGCTGTCTGACAAGTTTGATTAGCCAAGGTTTTCTAAACTGCTTCTGTGCCATTCTTCAAATGGTTTCACCCTGATGCATCAGCAAAGTTTGGGGTCCTCCAAATTCCAGTTTTTGAACATGTCAGCCTCTGTTGGAATGCGGCAGGTTACACCTATGCTGTGATATTTAATAACACAGAAATGTTTTGACATCAACCAGCATTTTTCAGTTGCACAAACATTACCCTGAAGTTATCTACAACTCCTTCCTTCATTCTTTTTAATTTTCAACCCATTGTAAGAAATTAAACCATTTTTGATAGAACAGGAAGAAAAGTCTTTTCATAATTCTTGTTTCAGTCCTGCTGAGCCTCATCAGTACAATCAGTGTTCTTGTTTGAAGCTGACTACTTATGTATATGAAGTTGCTTGTTTCAGTAAAATATCTACAGAAATAGACATACTTTTTGCACCAGAGTGCAAATCTTGTATAGGTTGCCTCTGGTGACAAGGAGCCCTGTTCCTCTCAAATATTTCTGTAGCTCCACTGGCAGTTTTGAACTTTAGATCACCTATAAACCATACCACTATACAAATTATATAAGACTTAAAAGCAGATTTCCATTTATCAGCAGTCTTTTGGAACAGCACAATGAGCTGAATGAGAGATGAGTCAAACCAACAAACCTGTTTTTGGATACCTCTGTTCTATAAAGCATCCATTTGAGTCCAGACCCAAGCTGTTCTAAGCAAAGGTAGTTTACTTTCCAGAGCCAGTGTGTAGGATCCCTCTCAGATGACAACTGAAAATGTGTGGCATTTCTCTGCTTCTCACAGGGAGCAGGACATGGATATGCAGTTTGGAGCATTCACAGCAGTTAATCTGCAGCAGAGCAAAACAGAAAACAAATAAGACCAAGTAATATTTTTGTCATACTTGGTAAATAAAAAATTGTATTTGGGTTTAATCCAGACTATGCTTTAAAATTTCCCTCCTCCAATAAATGTAAAGTTTTTCTGTTTTGCATATTAACTAATATCTTTATTTTTATTGGTGACCATCATGCATTTTTTCAATTACTTTTTTAGGCTTCCCCGGCAGAGCAAAGCTCCCAATATTGTTAATAAACTACAGTATCCTGAGTACTGAGTCACTATACAGTCTTTTAAAAATATAATCTCCATTTCTAATTTCAGGCTTAAATACAAAAGGTAGATTTTTCTCACCACTTCACAAAAATCTATTAAAGACTCACCATTAAAAGAATTGGAAATAAATTTTATAAAAGATGCAAAATATTTACCATTTGTTGCAGTAAAAGGATTGTACTTTTTAATGAGATCATATTCTCATTTTCATAATTATATTAACAATAAACACCACCAATAAAATGTATATATAATAGTTATAACCAAGTTACATCCAATCATAAGGAAACTAAGCAACCTAATAGAAGCATTTTATTTTGACCAAATTAAATCAATAAAGCAGCTCTGTGTATTGGTAATGAAAACAGGATGTGCACAATTATCTTCCAAATAATTATAATATAAAAATCATACTATTTTTAATTCTAGCTATGAAACAGTATATGCACTTTCTTGCCAACAAATTTCATGTCTTTTTTGCTCTAGAGGGGAGTTATTTCATAGTGGTTTTGAAAGCTTAGGCATCTGTATCTCATTCCAGCAAAAAGTCACTTTCTTTTTATTGACCTAGAGGTTTTCAGTTGCTCAGAAAAAGTAGGAGACTGCAAAAATGTTAGCACAGGAGGAAAGGGAAACAGCAATTATGGCCACATTACTTGTGAACTGCACAATAAAATAAGGCTGATGTTGGTTCAACTTCCATTAAAATAGCTATAAATGAAAGTACTGCACAAGCGTAATGAAGATTTTGTTTATTTGGGTTGTTTCAAATGAGGAATAAAAAATATATAGCTTTACAGCAGGAAAACTGCAGTGGTGGAACCTTGTGCAGAGGAGAGAGAAGGTGTGCTAATCAGCTTCATATCCTATTCTCAGATCCCTGATAGAGCAGCTAAGTGATAATCCTTTCCTGTGCAGCACAGGAAGATATCACTTTCAATCTGGACATCAATATGAGAAGTGTAATGACAATTCAGAGCTGGTGCTGATAATTACAAAGCTAGAGGGGTGGATTTATGAGGAAATGGCATTGATTAAAATTTGCATGTAGAGGACTTTGTCGGAGAGGATCACAGCGCTGTGCTGGTGTTAGACCAACATTTTCAAAAGCAAGCATGAAGGGGCTTGCTGTGCTCCTGGGGCCTCTGGTAGTCAGCAGATTTTCTGAGCAGGTGTTCAACAAAGCCAAAGCCTGCTGAACACCCTTGTGCTAAATAGTCTGGGAGGAAGTGGTGGGGATTTAGTTGAAGCACCAGACACATTACTTTTATTTGTAAAAACGGCTCAGGCAGCCACTTCACTTTGTTTCCATCCAGGTGCCTCTGATTTAAACAGCTCAAAGGCATAAATAAAGTGACAGGAGTGAAGGGTCATTAGAATTGTACAGACACTACCGATAGTTCAGCAGACTGTGTACTTGGAACCTCTAACAGAAAAAAATAAACAAAACCAAAGCTCTCTGCCACTACTTCCCCTAAAACCTCAGGAATAAAAGAAATGGAGTGAATATGAATGGCACTGTAATATATGAAAGAATGCAGAAAGAAAGAAGTGGCTATTGAGATGCTTGGATGAAACCGAAATTGGAAATTGCAATTCAAAGGGTAGTTATAGCTGTCGAGTCACATTCACCACCAGAAGCACTACCAGAGTGGAAAGAATATTGTGGACAGGGGAGATGCAGGTCTGTGATTAAATATAAGATATATCCACACTCTCAAAATGGTGAGTCAAGTCACTGTGAACTTTCCACGATTTTACCAAAAACTGCTTGGAAGACAAACATTTGCCCAAAGGATGAACTTGAGAAGGACCTGAAAAAAATAAATCATTTAGAGATTAGCCAGGCTTCTGACAGATTTATGCTGCACATTCACGCTCCCATGGTTTCTCCTACCCCCACCAGCAAATACCTCCTGTTCTTCCCCTTGTTACACAGAGCTGCAGGAGAAACGTTGAGATTGTGGTGAGTGGAGAATGAATGGGAGTGCCTGGAACAAAGGGCAGGAGAGGACATACATTGTTGGAAGCCAGATTAGTGGGTCATCAGGATGGCAGCAGACTGTGCAGTTTTCAACCCAAGTTAGGAGACAAAGGAGAGTGAGTAAATCCTGATGACTCATAGAGCTGGGACAGGAGGGAGAGACTGAGGACTGTCAGCTTCTAAATGGTGTATAAAAGGCAGATCCAAAATCAGCACATGGAGCTCATTGATGAGACTGGAGAAACTGAAGAAAAGCTCAGCATGCAAATGCAAATCAGCTCAGCTAATGGAAGAAAGGAAATAATATCTGCTATAAAATTAGAAAGGTATTGTAGAGCCTTTACATTGTTTTCCACGGCTTATTCTGTGGAATAACTAATTTGTATTAATGGAAATGAAGGCATTGCAAAGCATTATGAGATAACCTTGGAGAAGGAGAGCTCAGCCTCAGCACAGTAGTCCTTTGCAGTAAGATGGGTTTATGCCCTAACATAGGACCAAAGGCAGATGACTTGGGAATAAGCACATAAAAAGACTTAATGCTGCTGCTGCTAGTAATTATAGTTTGCTTTTATTTTGAAGCAGATGCATATAGGTCATTGCTTTGGTGAAATACATACTTCAGTAATAATTTTCTAATCTCTCAGGTTCTTATAATTTAACCATTGTTAATTATTTAGCAATTATGCTGATGAAAGGTTAAAAATTATTGCAGAGGCATTTCTTCAGTCAGGGAAAGGAGAAATGGTTTAAAATTAAATCCTTGCAGTTGGTGCTAAATGGTAATGACATGCTATTTTTGTATTACTGGAAGTAACAGTTGATCACTTAGAAACTTCAACATTGGAAAGTGGTCTAGAAAAGTATGGTTAACTAAATAACAGACAAGCATTTCCACTGAGAGATTAGGCAGAGGCCTACAGAAATATAGTTTGCAAATTAATATCTTGAGGATCACTGAAAAACCACAATGTGAAGTCTATATGTTGGGGCTTAAACATTAAGAAGGCGGAGACTACAGATAGGAGTGTCAAGAAAAACTTTACCTTTCTAAGAAGGAACAAGGTATATTTTCATGCATTGGTAATGCAGCAAGTCATGCATATTTAAATGAAAAATAAGTTTAGTCTATAGTAGGTGTAGTATCTTTTAAAAATCATACCTGAACTACCAGTTAGTTCTGTTAAATTGCAGATTTCTTTCTCCTATTTTGTGAAATTTTGCATAGTTTACGGACGGTAATTACCATGTCCTATCAGCCATTTCAGATTGCAAAATGAAAGTTAAATCTATTTAATTTTTCCCACAAACAATAGCTAGTACCCAGGGTTCACAGAAAAGACTACAGTTCATGATTCCTTCCCCTCTTTAAAGGAAAGCCAGAACAAATGAGCCAAGCCTTACGGCTCAAAATTAATAACTCCAGAACATCTCAGAGTAAGAGCAAGAAAGCATCTCGAAGCCATTACAGATCCCTGTGAAGAATATCCTGCCAAACACCCTCACTTGGAATGAGGAAGGTGCATTATAAGCACCTTTACCAATTGCATCCCTGACCCCAGAGGAAAGTAGAGGGGAGGAATGTAGCCTGCTCACACAAATTGATCTCAAATTGTCAATCACTTCTGGTGCCTCATTTTAGACATAAAATCTCCACTGAAAGATAAGCCACTCTTTTGGGTATGGCAGAGGCATTTAACATAATTCTGCATGCTGTAAACAAGAGAGAGGAAATTGATGACCTTGTACAAGTTAGAAACAGTTAGAGCATGTGTTCAAGCTGTAGTAAGAGGAGAGGTATCAGCTTATATAATCTAAGTAAGAACAAATTTGAAGATTCAATGATGCTTTGCAGTATACAGAAGTATTTAGCAGTATATGGAATTTCTCAAACATTTCTGAGTATTTATTAGAGCTTAGTTTCCAAAGTTAACTGCAAAAATAATGAAAGTTTCCTAATATGTTAGGAAATATCATGTTTATGAAGATGGGGAAGTATAACCATTCTGTCAGGTTTTTACTGACAGCAAAAATATATGGGTTCTAAGTTTAGAAGTCTCTAATAAACACCAGCTTAAATTGATACCCTGGAACTTGAAAATATAAAATTCAGTGAACTAATTATTCCCATTTGCAAATGGCAGATGAACTTAAATATTATGAACTTAAATATATGAGTGAAGCAGGGAGGAAGAAGCAGTGAGGCAGAAGGGAGGTATTTAACACATAACCACTTCTTTCCAGAAGTGCAAGCATATAATGTAGAGTCCTCTTCCATCCCCTGTGATGGGACTGTGGCTGTAATTCTCTTCCTGTGGTAACACCTCAGTCTTGCAGGGTGCAGCAGCTGGGCTGGGGGGACGTGTTCCCTACCCTGCTGAGGAGCAAGGCCCACAGCTCCTGCAGCTCCACTGGTGCCCAGCTGATCATTATTTGCCATCTCTGCTGGTGGCTTTAGCCCCTTGCCTCGGCTGCCCTGGCACTCCAATTGTCCTGGGCAGTTCCAAGCTCACCTGGGTAATCAGCGCTGCTCTGCTGCAGGCGCCTGCTCCTCAGCTCCCTCTGCTCCTCAGCACGTTTGCTAACACTCAGGGCTGCACAGGGGTCAAAGGAGGCTTGCTAAATTCACTTCCTAGCCTGTCTTGTCACTCTTCAATATCTGCACCCTGAACCACACTTACACCAGCTGATTCGTCCTCATGTGTGCTTGGGATTGCAACTGCACAATTTCACTCATGCTAGGATGCATCTGCTTATTACAAAGGGAAATATCTCACCTTGTACACCAGCAGCAAACTGTGTCTCAGAGCCATCCCTTTGTTTCTCTCCTGTTGCCAGATATTAACAGTTCTTCTCCTCTTCAGGCAGGAAGGCAGTTCTTCCCTTCAGGCCTCAGCCATCAGGACTGCATTTGTCTTAAATGAGAGAAAACTGTAGATAATCTTCCTGGTTCTTTCTTGAAATAGCAAAAGAGCAGGTAAAAATTAATGGGTTTACTGAAACCTTATGTGAACATAAGCTGTGGTGCAGATTAAGAAAGTAATTTCCTTCATAATAGTAGAGTTATCATAAGATTTCATTGCTTTTAATGAAAGCTTTCTGCTGCATTTGTATGAATAAGGGTCATGTTTTTTAAGCTGAGTTGTGCCTGTCTGTTTCCTCTGTGATTTCTAACATCCAGAGTTTCAGGGCAAATATATATGAACTGCACCATACCCTTCCTTTTCTGTTTGAGCTTGGTTTGGAGTTTTTTGTTGTTGCTTTTTTCCTATTGAGTTGGGTTTTTTTGGTTGGTTTTTGTTTGTTTTGTTGGTTGGTTTTTTGGGAGGAGTGGTTTGGATTTTGGGTTTTTTTTTTTTCTTTTTGTGAGGGGTTGTATTTGGTTTGGGTTTGCTTTTTTTTTATATATGAGACAACCCAAAATTCCTCAAAGTTCTGACAGAAATTTTCATAAGTATTTGTCTACTCTTCTCACAGTGTTCATCAACTCTGAACATATACTTCATTCTTACTGATGGTCAAAGATTCCCACCCATTTTTACTTTAGAAACCATTCCCACTTGAGGTTTGTGGATTTTTTGCAGCATGATTTGCTTGGGTTTTTTTTGGAATACTACAACACCAACAACAACAATTAAAAAATCAAAACTAGTTGCACATTAAGTGGGAGATGTTAGACATTAGTGACTTGTAAGTAGCACTGCTGTTCTAGGGTAATCTAAAGCACATACAGGTGCAAGTAGCAGTTTCAGGTGAGGTTCTTACATTATTTAATTTATCTGTGTAAACCTGTTTTAAAAGGCATTTTCCAAACAACAAACTAGCAGTACCTGCTGAGAGGCTTCAAGGGTGAGGTAGCAGTCCTAAAATGACCCCCCATTTGTAGGAGCATGGAAATTAATGAACCTATATTTCAAGGAAAAATAAGCCCAGACCTCTGTTATCTCAAGCTTGGTATCCATGTGTCTCTGAAGGTCCCTGAGCCTATGAAATTAGCACTGCTGGAAATCAGGAGAGCTATCACTGTAGTCAGTAGGGAAATCCTCCTCCCCACATCCTCAGAGCTAGGCTGGAGCAGATCTAAAGTATCCTCTCAGCCCCAAATTGCTGTCTAAACACAAACTGCCTGTCAGCACTCTGGAAAAGGTGCTATGAGCTGTGAGTGGCTTTTAATCTACTTTTCTCTCCCCACACACTCTATTCAAACATTTTCTATTTGTCTCATAACACATAAAGCTTGACTGCCTTCACAGTATAGAGTGGGGCTGAACTATTCAAATGCTCACAGGACTTCAATTATTCTCCTTGCTCTTCTGCAGTGATTAATGCTTTGGAAAGCACAGCTGCCCTGGATGGCTGGAGCAAATACCCACATGTCTGCAGACAGCTGTAAGCAAAGGCAGGAGCAGAATCACTAAAGCTCTGCTGACTGCAGTGCTGCCCAATCAATAATCCATGGCAAAAGCATCACAATCTATACAACATACCACAGGGCTGACAGTGGTATTGCTAGCAGAGGGATCCCTTAATACAAATCCAGCCCTGGAAAATTTGGAATACTGGGAGGTTTGTTTTCCAAAGCACCTACAAAGCACAGTAGAAATTTGAAAGATAATTTTTTGGGTGCATTAATTTGGATTGCTCCATCTCCATAAAACTGGAAGAAAAACTCTACTTGAAAATTAACATGAAGATAAATTTTGATGTCATTAAAAGAATTAAAAATACACATAAGATTGTCACACAGCCTTTTACTCCTACAGAAGTAAAATCATATGTGCCAGAAGACTTTTAAACTGTATCTGCTAAACAAAAATAAGAATTACAGAGATGTAGTTATTATGTAAGAATCCTTCAGTCTCATATATTGGTCACAAATCTGTAATTTAGTAACCTAAAACAGATGGAAAAGGGATTTTCTTTGGTGGGGACCTAAAGGTTGCTTTGAACCCTTGAGCTGCATTTGGGATCATACCATGGAAACATGTCTGCTTGTAGGCAAGGCACTTTTCAGTGTGGTTCCATGCAGCCTCGTCCTACAACGATACACATCACTGTGCATCAATGGCACGTCAAGGCCTCGTGGATTTCCATAGCATAGTTACAGCAGAAATCCTTAGACAATCCTTAGTGGGAAACTCAGTGACTGCAGTGCTAGGTATGGGGCTTATGCATTCCATAATTCTTGTGGTTGTTTTTATTTTATCATTTTCCCATTTTCTATTACTTTAGTCTCTTTTCTGATACCATTCTCTCTTTGTTCTCTGCAAAGCTATTTCTGTCTGTCTAGGTTCCAAACTTTCCCACAATCTTTCTTTCCTTCACTTCTATTCCTCCTTCTTTCTACAGATTTTCTTCCTTCGTAGCTTCCACATTTCTTCTTCCCTTAACTTGTGAGCTTTATCCTTTTTTTCCCCCTTTTTTGTGCTTCTTAAGTCTCAAAGAGTTGTATGGCTACTTCTTGAGCCATAATAATTTAAAAATAATTCCTTCTTTGCCAGCTCTGTCTCTGCATTGGCCTGAACTATATCTCATTGCTTGGATGTTAATTCATTGTTAGCTTGTAGAGAAGCCAAGCACACTGATAAGTCAAACTCACACATACAAACAAAGAAACTCCAATTAGATTCTTTAGCTGTAACTAATAATTTAACACCACATTGATTAGGTTTTAAGAACAGACTCCTGATAAGCACAAGTCTTCCTGGACACCTCTTTTACCAGTTATCTTTTGCTTGAAGTCTCCTCAGAGTACTCACATTTTTTTCTGATAAGTGCATCATCTGTCTGAAACGACTGGCATTTCTACAAATATATTTGCTCATGGAATGACAGCCGCAAGCAATTCTGATAACACCAAATTAGCAGGAGACTGAAAATAATGTGCTTGTCAAACACCTTCCCCCCTCCCTTTCTCCGAATGTTCAGGCAAGGGAATGTATTTTTTCCTCCTTTACTTTTCTGTGATTTGCATTTTCATTTGCTAAGTGTATTACAATGTCCTGTTTATCTTGGACTGCAGCATCAAGATCTTTGTACATCTTATTCCCTCCAGTAATTTCCCAGGCAAGTATTTCCCCACTGCACCTATTTGCTAAACAAAGACAAAGATTTCTCTAATGTAGAAAAGTAGCAACTGTCCTCAGAGAAAGCCAAAATCTTTCTAAAGAATAATTAATCTTCTGGAAACAATTCAACAGAATGACACTGTGTGTGCGAACATGTGTTAGCAAGAAATAAAAGTTTCAAATCATATAGGCTCTCTCCTAGTTGATTTGAATAATCAGAAAAAAATCCCCAGTTCAACATATTTCAGGGTCCTCATACACCATTAGTTCATGCCCCCTCCCAGGATTTGTGGAACCACTAAACCCTGAGAGCCTTCTTAAATTGTTCCCCACTTCCAAGCACTGTATTCTTGGGGCTGGGAAGAAAGATTACCATTAATATTCAAACACAGCTTCAACCCAACCCTACTCCCAGCAATGTTCTGGGAGTACATCCCCTAAGCTTAGCTTAGTCCATTATTTTGACTCCCCACTCACCAAAAAGAGCCTGGAGGAGGCATGTATGCTTTTAGCTACCACCTCTCTGCTTGGTGCACGGTTTTCATTGTGTAGCACCATCCAAGAGGGCTTGCAGAGAGGCTTCAGCCTCTTGGGAACACCATCCTTCAGTTCAGCCAACAATGATTGTTCCAGCTCTGCTTAGTTCTGTGACAAAAGAGGCTCTCTTCGAGCTAACCCAAAATTCCTCTCATGCTCTTCAGCTTCTGGAAGAACCTTCACTTTGTTTGGAGTCCTTCTGGTTCTTCCTGTTATGATGGCTCAAAAGCATCAGTAGGGAAGTGCTGAGATGAAAGTTGATGCAGCTGAAGCTTTCTGAGGGCTGACTTTCTCTGTGTGCCAATAACAAAGAGCAGAGAGCACTTCTCTGTGGTTTTACCCCATCGGGAGTTCTGGGTAAATAGTTTATGCAGATGGGCTGACTCCATTCCCATTATTCTCCCTTTCTGTGAAAAATGAGTCATGAAGGTTTGGAGCATGGGACTTCAATGAAGTTTTATGAAATGATATTTTTCTGCTATAGAATAAAACCTGTCAGAAGTAAAAAACAAACAAAAAAATCACAGGAGTTAAAATTCCCACAGCTACTTCCAAGTATTTTTTTAAAATGTCATTATCCTTCTAGAGTTAACACAATGTTGATGATGCTGCACAGAGATGCAAAGTTCTTTAGCTGAATCACTCTGTTATCATGTGCTGCCGTGTGCTCTGTGAAGACAGTTTTTGTTGATTCAAGGTCAGACAAGTTCCATCAATATTTACCTCTTACTGGCTCATCCAGAAAGTGCCTCCAAGGTTTAACCACAGTTACATTTGAGTGCATTCTCTTAAATTTCCTCAAACATATATAGTGCTTACTTCCCTTTCTCCACTTCAGCCTCCCCTGCCTCCTCAGTATCCTCCCACCTTGGGCTGCATCACCACTTGTAATGTTAAGATGCAGTTTCAGCTGTAGAATCCTGGGCTGACAGAGCATACTCTTATCCCCACATGGCTCTGCATGCTTGTGAACAGCAGTTACCACATTTCTTAGGGGGAAAAAGTGATTTTTGTGATTCTGCTTAGTGTCCTCTGAGCCATATGATTCTTTTTTAGGTCTTCCTACCCACTTATCTTTTTAGCTCAGTCTTGACTCTGTGGCTTCTTCCCTTAACATAAGGCATGAGCCTTTAGTTGGAAGTGTTTCTTAAGCCCACTCATTCCAGGAATTTTTTAGCAGGGCACCAAGATTTTTTCAACTGTTACACTGCATACATTCTCCTTCCCACTTTAGAAAAATACTGAAATTACTAGTTGCTTTATCTAATCTTATCTTTTCCAACCCACAACTTTGTAATCAAAGGTATTTGAAAAACAGCTGAACAGAGACCAGAAGCAAAACATATTTGATTAGGGCTGGCACTAGGCAAATATAGCTGTACTTATTCTGGGCCAGATCCAGGCTGAGTCTTGCAGAGGTACAGGCTCAGCTCAGCCTGGTGATGCTTGTACCATATTGCCTTCCTCAGGATACAGACATATGCTCCCTCACCTAGGCAGTACTGCAACTGTAGCTGTGCACAGCAGCCCTTCCCTTGGACAGTACCCTCTTCTCCCTGCTTCACTTTCAGAGTTGCTTTTGTCTCACTATCTCAATACAGTAGCCATCTTTATTTTTCCATACTTTTAAAACTTGGCCTGACTGTTAGTGTTCTGTTGGCATACCTGGGTAATTTCCCTTAAGCAGCTCCTAGCCCAGGTTTCTGGTCTTTGCTCCTTTCCTGCTCTGCATGGATTGGGACAGGCAGTGTCTCCTCCAGATGCAGCTGGGTAGCTCCTGCTGGGCTTCCTGGCTGCTGCCTGGTTCTTACTCTACCATCAGCAATAGCAAATGATTCCTCTTAGAAATATTCTTCACTGAATTTATTAAAAATGTCATAACCACTATTAGTCATGGCAGAAAGATGTACCTACACACTAGTCTGAACCATAGGAATTAATGGGAATATGAGTCCACTGCTTAGCAGATTTATCATAATGGAAGCAGTTTTAATCCCTCTTGAGCCAGTTTAACCAACACACAAAAGATTTTGTAGCTAATTAGCAGGTCTTTGTAGTATTCAGACCCCAATAAATATTAATGTGATGTCCTAAAGAATGAGGTTTATGTTCCTGAATCATACATTTATTAAGTCAAGATTTGACCTTTTTGGAGATTACACGGACAAACTCCTTCACTCTCTGCAAACACAGACAAAAATCAATCTCCTGCAAGCATTCCCTAAAAGAATTCAAATGCCACATCCTACACTTAATGGATACATTTGATTAAACTAAATACAAAAAGACAAAAGAAATGGAACCATCCTAACCTAGCTAAAAAAAGTTAAGAATTAATACAATATCCACATCTTTAAAATGCCAGTAATTAGTTTTGAATAATGTCAACAATTGCAATTCTTCTGTTCATCCTACATTAAAAGGGGAATATATCCATATATAATTGCTGCTAAAAATCCACACTAACATCCTGCTGCAGATGCAACGTCAAACACACCCAAATTAGTAAATGCTAAAATGAAATCTATCAGCAGAGCGATCATTCACTGTCACATAGGCATTCTGCCATTTTCCTCCCAAACTAATGATCAATAGGATTTTAACTCTTGCACTTCACACACAGTTCTCCTACACAGAGGAGCAGCTGATGACAGAGATAGTAAACAGCAGCATGGCACCCTGCCTGCCAAAGGGTGACAGGCAACAGGCAAGGGCTTGCTTGCTGTGGAGATTCCTGGCTACCAGGAGCACGAGGGGGGACTGCAGTGCTCAGGGAGATAAACTCAGAAAGGACACCTGTGACACTTGAATAACATGCACAGTAACTGTGAAGAGCCACAAAAATGAGCTGAGATTTCATTTTGCCCAAGAGCCACCTGCATTACATCCCCATAAAACTTTAAAGCTCTGAAGTGCCGTAGTGACAAAAGCAAAGAGAAAAAAGAGAAACTGCCAGCCTCCATGGGCAGAAGTATTATAACTTGGTCAGTGATAAGACTCATGATCAGCACAGAAATATTTACAAAAGCTGACAAAGTGAGCAAAATCTAAAAGACAAAAATCTTGCAGCTTCTGGCCTACCCTGTTTTAGCATGTGTGTGCTATGAAAAAAGTCCCACCACAGGTGCAGCCTGACAAGACTGCCTGATGTCATATTCAATGCAGTATAAATCTCTAGGAGAAGTAGTCCTCTGGTGATTGATCTATTTGATTATAATGCATTCTTCCCAAATACTTTCTACCATTGGCTGACACAATGTATGAATAGCTGAAAAATTTGGGATAAGAAAAAACTTTTATCTTTTATCAGGCCATCATTACTTTCATAATTGTTCTTATTTTACTGAAAGACTTTTTTTCCCCTAAAAAGAAAGACCACCACAGTAATCAGATATGCCTATTGCACATCTGCAGCAATACTGCTACAGTTACTTAGCAACCAGTGAGGATTAAAAAAAGAAATTATGTAAAGGAAGAGAAAAATTAGAAGCAAATTGAGCTGAATAAAAAGAAGGCAAATACCATATTGACATTCAATGTGCATAGATACATAAGGCTGTCTTTGCTGCATGCACCACCAACTGTTGAACATTGTTAAATCAGCTTTTACTATTTAAAATCAAAGCTCAGTCTAACTTAGATTTGAAGATGAGTTATCTAAAATCTGATGACTATATCCTCTTCTCTGTTTCATATTTGGGCTAGAAAGACACAACAAAATGAAGAATGGTATGTTGGCCAAAAGCTTTTGGAGGTGAGTACCATCCCTGTCACTGAGGAAGCAACCTCAACAGGACTAATTTACAAGGAGTGAAATTCTGCTCCCTCTGTTGGGAAAGAACAACCACAAATATTCAAGGGTTTTCTGAAGGATTGGAAACTTGGCTGCTGCAGAAGGAAGCACAGACACCTCTGCTGGCCAATGAGTTTTATGCACACTGTTAAAATCTGCTCATATGGACAGACAGATCATCCCCTTCTCACTTGACTGGATCCCTTTTCTTCTTCACAGCTCCCTTCCAGCTCAGGCAGGATTTAAAGTTTTCTTTGATTTACTTTAAAAGGTGAGGGTTTCATGTACATTCGGGCATGAGCAAACATAACAAAATTTCTATATGTTTGCCAATCTAACATAAATTTTTGGCTTGACTTTTATAATTTAGGAAGGAATTAATCACATTTTGAAAGAAATTGCAGTCTTTACTGAAAGTAATGATGCTATGAATTATCACTCAGATTCTCAGCAGGAGGTAATTATGTTTATGGTAATTTGAAAAATGTAGCACTGCAGTTTTCTTTATAAGTGAGCACTGTTTCATCAAGAGGCCATATTATATATATATATATCACCTTCCACTGCCAGAAAGAGTCTTAAGCATGAAATATCAGAAAACAAAATTGGCTTCTGTACTTAATTATTACGTTATTTCCTATGTTACATTTTAGCAAAAGTGCTGGCATTTACAACTCATTAATAGTTTTCTGTGGAATCAAATGCATCAAAATGAAAAAAATAGTATTTCATTTAATCTTTGCCACAGAAATACTCTTTTGCCAATAAACTCCTCATACTTCCTGGCTTTACTTTCAAATTTGTTTGCATGTAAAACCAGTTCAGGGGAAAACATCCTCTCAAAACTCTCCATTAACTTAATTCTTTTCAAAACTTTGAGACAAAAATCCACAGCGTTTAATGCAGTGCAGGTCTGCCACTATCATATTCTACATTTCCATAAAACAAGTTTTTTCTTGTCAAGTACAGGAGAGAAATTAAGGGGTCTTTCTCAAGTATCAAAGAGAGAGAAAAATAAGGTCAAAAAAGGATTGTGAGCTGGGTTTCTCTTGGTCTTAAATTTCAGTTAGGCATCAAGCATTTTAAAGGGAACATGTGTTCATTTGCACTTGGCAGGATAAGAATGGGCACCTCTGCTAGGCTGCTGGAGCTAACAAGCACCCAGCATGGATTTCTGCCTGCTGCTCTTAGCCCAGCTTGTTGCTGCCAAAAGAAGCCCTCGTTACCTTTGCACTTTACAAGTGGCAGTTTCCTCCCATGTTTGTCCTGGAGAGCATGGAATGCCATAGCAAGTTTCAACGAGGTGGAAACCTGTGGTTTACAGGAAGCAGAGGAGTGGAACAGGACTGCAAAATCTTAGATGGAAATATGAGCATTTTAAGAGGTTCATATGAGGAATATCAATGCATAACCATCTTTTCATTCAGTCTTTGAACACTGCAAGAATTGTCACTGAGGCAGTGTAGGTGTGAAAGGCTGCCTTGAGTATTCTCTAGAGCAATGGCAAACATGAGAGTTTTGCTGTCAGACTGAACAGGGCAGGTTGAGTCCTTCACAAGAGGCACCAGCAGCTAACAGATAGACTTTCAGTGATCATGTCAGTGCCACAAACCTCTAGCCACTTGAGAGAGAGAACTTTCTTATGATTGCATCTTTGTTTAAATCATGCATTTGCTACCTTTCCAACATAATCATGTGAAGTTTTTCCTCAGAATTTTTAATTTCCCTTTTGTTACTTGCAGCTGGATTAAGCCTGAAAGACCTGAAATTCAGCTGTATTTAATTCCAAGAAAACAGAAATAGACCTCCATATAAGCAGGTAAATAAAGTATGAGTATCCTGGTGGGAAACTGGTACTTTCCCTGGACTACTGAAGCATAGAGGATGGTTTGAGTTCTGGGCTGGTTTTCTGCCAGTTATGTTTAAAACCAGGACTTCCTGCTGCTGGTTTTTCTCCTGCTCTTTAAAAAGAGGACATTATCTCTTCTTCACATCTCATGCCTCATTTCAAACCTTTACTTTAGAGAAGGATACAATAGCGTTAAACTTTCCTAGTTTAGGATGATAATCCCAAAAGCTGGATAGGCAAAACCAGGCAGGTCTTTCTGGAAGAAAGGTGAGATTGTGATAGAGTTGTTATATGGAGTGCCATTTCTATTATTACCTATAATCCCCTATTCTTCTGTCCAGTTCATTTCCCTCCAGAGGCCCCAAAGTATAGTTCCTTATATCCATTTATTGGTCATATGCCTAAACTGTAGGTTTTCTGGGACAAGATCATCCTTTCTGTGTGCAAGCAGTAATAAGGACAGACAAGCCTGATTTCTGAGTCAGACCACTTGAAATAAAAGTACTGGTAAGAAATGCTATGGGGGACATTGAGGAGTAATTCAGTCTATCACAGAAAAGCTGATGCTTCAGCCTCACACAGAAGTTTTGCTTTCCCAACACTGTACATTAAAAGAGAGAAAGCACAATAGGTTGTCTATTTACTATAATTTTCCTATGTTCTTTGTATTTAATGTAAGACAAATTTCTTGTCTATTAAGGTTGGTTCCTGTCAGTAGATTTGAAGTAGTATCTTTTGACCTTGGAGGAGAGGCTGAAATGCTTTGCTACAGGCACACAGAGTCATCTTCCTACCTGAAGGTATTTTACCTGCAATCATTTCCCATTCAGAGGAGAGGTGCAGAGCTAGAGATTAATAACATTAGATCCTGGTGGCCAGATATGACTATTTCTCTTAAAAGTTAAACTGCATGAAAAATATGCACCTGGGGTTTCAAAAAAGTAAAGTGTCAGGCAGAAGATATTTTTCGATCAACTCCTCATGCTCAGCACAACAATTTTCACAGCATGTGAGACAGACACTGCTTTTTGCAAAGAGCTTGTGACTTTTGGAAACCCTTTGGCATACAGCTGGGTAGAAATCACTGCTGAAACCCAAGGTTCACTGAGAAACATGTCAACTGCAGTAGCTACTCTTCCAGTGTCAGGTATTCTAAGCTTTGCTGTTGGTATTTGAAGGATAGTTAGTGAGTCCTGTGTTCAAGACAGCATTTTTGCTCAATGCAAAAGCTCTAACAAACTTCTTTTCTTTGAACAACTGACATTTAAAAAGACCTCATGATTTAGTTCAGAGCCATTCCATTTAATGGGCTGATGATTTAAGTCTACCATAGTGGATGAATCATAAATGCTGAAACCTAGCACAGTTTTGGTTTTACTGTTTAACGGGCATCTGTACTGAGCAATGTATAAATAAAAAATTCCAAGTGACTATGCATCATAAATATTTATTTCCCAAATTATGTTTCCCTATCCATCAGACAGACCTGGGACTGCTAAAAAATGTATTTGTGATAAACCCTTCCAGCAGCTGCAAAATGAGCAATGGAGACATCTTGGGGTCTTTATTAATTTAGAGGTAGCAGGAAAGTGAGACCGAATTTCTCAAAATTGTGCCCCAGCAGCTTTCCTGACACATTTCACAACATGAGCCAGACAACTGTTTTCATCTTTCCTGTAGACAAAATAAGATGACTTTTTGTATCAGTGCAACTTCAGTTTTATATAAATTTTCAGTTAACAAGCTGTCCCTCTAAGTCAAGAGCTGTCCTAGCTGGTCACTGTCTGTAGATATCATTTTGGCACTACAAGGTATCTGGCAGGGAAAGGAGCAGAAAGGCTGTAAGAAGTTGGTGGTCCTGCCAGACTACTAGTCTGGGAAAGCTCTTCACAGTTACTATTAACTCTTAAATTACTGATATTTTCCAGAAAAAACATAGTGAATTCTTGATGGAAGTGCATTTATTTAGTAGGAAGGTCAGAAGCCCCCATTGCTATTTGAGCTGTTGATAGCATATAATCTTTCACACTGGGGGCTTCTGGGAAAAAAACAGCAAATATGCCACTCATCATTCTTAGTTTCTACTTTTTGCTGTAATGTATTTTTAACAGCTCTAATTATTGCTTGGCTCTTGTACTTGAAGTGTTCTCTATGAGTCAGGCTAAAACTTCATACACATTAAATAATAAGAGAGAAGCAGCCAATTAGTAAAAATGCATCCAAGTACTGTGCAATGCAGCCGTGGAGCAGCTGATACAGGATGTTTGATGTAATTACTGGGGCTTAGATGTCAAATGATTGAACAAAGCAGCAAATCAATGAACTGTGTTTATACAGATTATTAAAATTGAGAGTGGTGAGGGATCTCAAGGTATCAGTCAACACATTCCGCTGCAGTGAGTCATTTTTTGGCAAGTTTGCTGAGGGATTCTGACATCTCCTCTGTTGTAGGGTTTAAGAACAAAGCATTGACAATCTATGCCAATGCTTAGTCACCCAAACCATGAGAATTTTTTCCTAACATCTTATTTAAATCTTCCTGGAATTTAAGCTCATTGCCTCTTGTGCTAACCTCAGCTAGCACAAAGAACAGGTTGTTTAATAATTTTCTGCTGTAGCCTTTCTGCTGGAGCCTTGGCATAGAGCAGATATTGCATGGGGGCAGATGAGTGCTGCACCCTTCCCTTACCCATGCTGTGCACATCACTGCTCTTGCAGCTCCTGTCCCAGCAGCAGCAGCAGCAGGGTTGAATGGGGGGCGGCAGCACCTCCGGGGGTGTAAAGATGCAGGTCAGCCCTAAGGGCAAACAGATCTCTGCATATCCATCTCTGATATCTAAGCCAAGACAAGGGCTCTCATTTACCTCTCCTTACTTGTTAGCAAAAATAACTAAAATAAGCTCTTTCTTATAGCTAGAGCTTGGACACAGACTTCACTTGCATATTGTAAAGATATTAATATTTTATTTCTTCACTTTTTTTTTGTTTGACCTATTTAAATAGTATAACTATAAAAAACTCCACATAAGCAGGACTGATATGTTATTCAACCCTGAGAAAACATTAAAATGAGATCAAAAGTCCCAAACCAAGATTTTAAATTTTAGGATATTGTCCCAACAGTAAAGAAATTACTGAGAGTTTGTGGGAGGAAGAAAGCTTTTGGAAGTTCCCTGCTTGCTTTCTTTTCTAGCTTATAGTCCTGATACTGAAATAGTTGCTGACCTTTAACTGTGATATTAGAGAGTTAAAATGAGGACATTCTGATAGGAGAATGAAGCTATGTGTGTCATCATGTACAAATCATTAAGGCTGGTGCCCTCAGATAATTGACTAGCCAGGAAATTTTCAGAGAATTAAAAAAAAGAGAAACCCAACCATTTAATTTCACTGCTTCTCTGTGAAGTGTAAGTTACTACATTTTTTAAATGAGTGTTCAATTGACTGAGCAGTCCCAACCTGGTAATTTGGTTGTGCCCTCAGCAGTGACTGTGGCAGGCTGAATGCAGCCCCAGCGCTTTCACAGCACGAGAGGAGCAGGAGAAGATGAACAGCAGGGTTGTCACAGCCTCCTGTGCTATGCACACATCTCCCAGTCCACACCATACATCAGCAGACATCACATGGCAACTAGAAGCTCAACTGAAGCTCCTCTGGTCATTTCAGGCCTGTTTCCATAAAGCCAAGGGAAGATAGCACATAAATACACAACACGGAAGAGCTAAAAGCCACGTAAAGGAAACCTATCTTTAGGGTGAATGGAATAGTTGTGTCAGACAGGGTAGGCATCTGGAGTATTTTGAAGAACTGTGACATTAATGACAGTCTGCTCTCAGTAAATCATCAGCAAGGTGCAGAAGGAGCACGTTTGAGAAATTAAACAAAAGTAAAAGCACTAAATCCTTTCATCAGTGAAAGGGCTTTCTCGAGGCTTGTACCTGCTGTTTCACTTTAATAGCCTCACAGATCCAGCTTGGCAATAAAAGACATAAATGTAACATCCTCAAACAGCCTGCCCACAGCTCATGGAAGGTGCCTGTGGCTTCTTTCCTGGCCACTTTGGCAGGTTCCAGACAATGCTGAGGAAGGCTGCCCTGTGCAGGCCCCTTATTTACCCCATTCTCCCTGCCTGCTACAAGGTGTTTAGAGGCAAACCCAAAATGAAAAGAGATTATTCCACATCAAATTCACATGAAAAATGCTTATCTGGACCACAGGTATTTACTGCCCTGATGCTCATGTTCCTGGTTACTTCACATAAACAATGGTGGAAGTCACTTGAATGGTATCCAAGGAGACAACTTCACTGAACTAAACGAATTAATCCTCTCTTGCTGCTGTTTACAGTTCTTTTTAAGCAGGCAGTAATGATCCCACAGAGCTGGTTATGGCTCCTCCTTAAGGACTGCTCTATACAGATATGTCATACATTTATCAGAGCTGGGTTTTCCTCTTAAAGTAATGTTATTAAGCTTCTCCATTTCATTCCTAGCATATTATTTCCCACTTTTAACTACCAGCCTCTAGTTCACATTAGTTCCCCATGGATTTAATTTCCCTTTAGTTTCAGTAACATGGCTATCACCCATATAGGATTCCATTTCTGGTGTGTTATTCCAATTTTGCCACCAGGTGTCATCAGAAGGCTCACCAGCGCCGTGGCTCGCGCTCCCTGAAGGATTTGGGAACTCGAGGGTGTGCGTGGGGAGGTGTATGGGGGGTGTCATTAGCTACAGATAAACTAACGCCGTAGAAAGGGGGCCACACTTCTGATTTCCCCATGGCTTTCTTTGTTTAGCTAGATTTTGCATTGCAGCAACAGAATGCAAACCACACGCTCCAGATGTTTGCGCTACGGTGGGTGACACCAGCCTACCTTTGGTTTCACTAGGAGTTATCCCAAAGTCTGCCTGGATTTACAGTCCTCATTAGCAAGCCTGGAAGAAGTCATTCTTCTTGTGTCTGGCCTAAAAGGCTTTTCAACCAGCCATTGGAACTCCCACGAGATCTACAGGATAAAAAACAAATTGGAAAGGCATCAGACAGGACACACTCATTCATTCCAGGGTTTATAAGTGCTTACTTCCTTCCTCTCTTCCTGGTAGATTGTGAAGTAATTTTTTTCCCAAGCAAATGTAGCTCTTCATCTTTCTTCTCCATCTCCCCCTCTCCAAATTTTCATTTATTTTCAACAAAAAATAGTCGACACTGTTTCTACCTGTCACAGTCGAACTGCCCATTTCTGTAGGCCATCACTTGGCCATTTCTACATTAATTTACTCCATAGGGCATTTCCTACTTTTCATCTGAACCAGAAGCTTGGATGAATTATGTTCCCCAGGGCTGTTAATTAGACACCTGATACAAAGAATAAGCTTACCCTCACTTCTCCCAGGCAGCCAGGCACTGTGGGGTCTTGCTGTCCCCCTTGCTACCTGCACAGGGCCAAGCTAGCCCAGCCAGCAGGGTGCCAAGGTGGCATGGCCACTGCTTTCTTAGATATCATCTACCAGCAATCTACAGAAAGAACATTGCAGTAAGGAAAGACCAGCACCACTAAAGTCTTTAGTACCTTTCAGACAAGCTCCAACGCACAAATAAATTACATATTTCCAAATTTTTGTTGCTTTGTTTCAGCTCATACAACATTTTAATTGATTTTTCATTCCTGATAGGTCTAGTTTTTGGATTTTTCCCTTTTGAGATGCTTTAGCTGGACTGGATGTTGTCCAACACCTTTTAACTCAGCTGGCTTCTGGGCTGGGCCAGCACACAATCCTGCTTCCCTCTGGGATTTGAGGGGAGCAACCCTATGTCTTCATTTGCAGTTATTCTTATGCAAGGCAAATAGCAATGTCTTCTTCAGTCAATCTCTACGAGGACAGAAAGAGAACTGATTAAACAAGGCAAAGAGGAGTCTCTATCTAGAAACCCTCTACTTCCCACACCTTTGATGCCCAGTATTGGTAGAGAGGAAGGAAGCACACCAGGCATGAAGGAGTCCCAGGTCAGTACTGAAAAGTCTGGGAAACTCTGACCTGTGCCTTTGTCTTGCATGAGATGGCTGCTTACATAAAATTCAATCTTCAGAGAATTCCATAAACTGAATTTACTGCTAAGTATAACCCCTAGATTTCACACAGGATGGGTTATTATTAATATCCCATCTATTTGACCTAGATTCTGTCGACTGTAAAGTGCCACATTTAAATTTAACTTCTGAAGGAAAAATAATTGAATTGAAAAATCAATCACTAGGCAATTTTACATTCAGTTCATTTAAGGTCAAGTTATTGCTGTCTCAGAGAATAAAAGTTTCCTTAATGGATCAAGTTCAGGAGTGATGTGAAATCAGGCATAATTACATACTGGCTAATGAGCCTAAACTGGCACACAGCATACATATTGAGGGGTATAAATCCATTTACACCCTCTTTGACTCACTTATTAGTTGGACAAGAAGACAATGAGCAGGAATTGCCACCGGGGGTTTTGGATGCTCCAAAATGCCACGGCTGAGGCAGACAAGTGCAGATTTGCTTTCTGCATGAGCAGGCCAGGACTTGGCAGGGGGATCACAGGTGGCTTCCTAAGGGTATTTCTGCTGATAAGAAGGAACTGCTGTGCCAGATGTGATCTGCTGTGGGTGACTGTCCTTTGCAACCCATATGGTACCATTTCCCCCATTCTGCACTTTTCTAGGGCTCTAGGGAAGTCCTAGTCCCAGACCAGGGTGAAATCTAACGTGTTCAACTTGCTTTAGATTTTAGTCTTTGTCAACTCCGAGTTATGTTTGGAATTTCTGTAGAAAATCAATCACAATCCAGTTTGAGAGGTTCTTGGATCTTACATCTAATTTGTTCTCCAGCTCAAGGTGCTTTGGGTTTCCACCTGTTTTTTCACATAATTTCATTCAGCAGAACATTTTCAACAGAATTTTGTACCACTTCTAACTGCATCATGGTATATTCATCTCCATTGTTCACAGATCTTAGCCCAGTGTAACTTGGTTCCAGATTAAATTAAATAAGTCCAGATTTAAGGCTTTGCATTTGGCTTTTGGGTTTTTTCTTTCCAATTTAGCTTATGGGCTCTAATTAAGTATAAAAGTATCTGCCTATATAAAAGAATCACAAGGGTTTTTGTTATGTCACAATAAATATCAGGTCAGGTTAAGCTTTTAATATGTCTTTTCACAAGTAAGACTTTATCATATACTATATTTTAAAATATCTCATTAGGTTCTGTGGAAAACAATTTTATTGACTTATAACAGTAAACTCTGAAGTAATTAATTACTTTAGGATAATAATCAGCAAAGTGCTTTAGAAAAGTATCTTTTTCTTCTAATGACATATTTCTTATTAGTCTGTTTTTAGGGAAGCAATGTTGGGTCTCCTAATTAAATAATTCTTGCACATGCAGTATATTTAAAACATAGCTTTAGAAGACTCAGTTTTACAGACATGCAGAACTTCTACAACTTAAAGCTGTAGTGCTAAAGGGAAAAAAGTTATATACAAGTGTAAGTGCACTCATCTTAAACTAACATCAGCTGGCCACAAGAACATCCATCTCTCTGCATTACTTCCTTTACTCTGAGATGCAGAATAAATCAAATATCCCTAGTGCAACTCGACAGAGTTACACTTTTATTCCTAGTTTTGCATTTCAAGGTAGCAGGGAACTTTAGAAGGAATCACAGATTTTTAGTCTTTATCTGCACATCAAGTCAGAATTTCTAATATACAGATTCTTGATTTTCTTTTCAACAGGCATGTCTATAGGAGGAGCACAGCTGGTGAGACAGCTGCAGTGAGGTTGCAAGGATTCTGCTCAGCAGAGACCTAGAGATTTTAGGGGTGCAATTCTTTCCAATCCCCCTCTTTCCTGTTTCCTTCGTTCCTGGGTTAATGAAGGAAAGGAAATTGCTCAGATGAAATTCCTTTATGCAGAAGTTCTATGATATTTTTGTCCACTGTATGTTTCCTTCATCAGGAGATGAAGCAAAGGCCATGTCAGAATATGGGGCTGAGCTGTGTACTTCAGTCTCAAGGCTTCTTGTTGCAGCCAAGACTGGATCTCCAGGAGAAGGCATTGGGCAGATCAATGACAGTATGGGAGGACTCTTTGAAAATATAGTTAATTACAAAATCAGATTCTACCTAATTAAAAAGCTCAAAGAGTTCTTCTAACTTAGCCATATCTTGAGAATATTAAAAATTATTTTCAGTACATAAGAATATGCCTAAGAAGGGCGCTCAGTGCAAAGTTTGCATGCAACAGTAAACCATACTTTATCTTCCTTTTGTGTATTTTTTTTTAAATCAATCTGAAAATTTCTTAGCAGACTGAATATTTCTATTATAAACTTACATCCAGCTGTTCCAGGTATGACAAGCTCTACTGAGCTTTTCTTTGGTCTGTTGTTGTCCTCCTGGTATGAAGTCTCTGTGGGAACTGCAGAAGTGCTTGGCAGCAGCTCTCAATTCCTTACAATGCCTACAGAGAGATTTCTTTGGAGCTTCACCCTCTATACTTTCAATCAGTGCCAAGAAGAAATTCATTTCTCCTGGGAAGTGGTGGTGTTAATTTTTTGGCTTCTTTATTCTCTAAAGGGACTCTAGTCAGTCTTGTTATTCCAAGGTTTAACTCTGAAAATTGAGTTTCAACACAGCAGAAACGTTTTGTTTGTTTACTTGTTTTGATGCTGCTAGAAGTAAAAAATCCATCCCAGGAAATAGGGGAAAAATCCCTCCATCAGCAGTATATGCAGACCAAGCATCATGCCTTCTTAATAGCACATAGAAATAAGAAAATTAGTCAAACTGCTCTACTGTTACTATTTGATTTTTTTCTCTTTATAATCCCTGCCCATACTTCATAGAGATCAGCTAGTGTATGGCTCCAGGTTGTGTACCACACCAAGGCAGCCCTGCCTGTGGGCTGACTGCACCACAGCCATGAGCTGCAGGATAAGTGCCAAAGATCAGAGCAGCCAAGTGCTCAAGATTTCCAAAAGCTGTGGCCAGAACACTCAGCTGTTTGAGGAGAATGGCATCACTGTTCATCTTTGCTGTTATAAGACAAAGAAGAGAACTGTGATGTGATCCCAATTTACTTTCTCAGCCATTCCCTTTAATAACAGACAATGGACAAGAGGCTGACTTCCCATCAGCACAGGGCCCTGGCAGTCTGTTTCACAGACTGCTTTGGTTCAGTCCTGCTAGAACTGCCCGTGTCTTCCTTTTTTCCAAAAATCACTAGCTGGTTTTAAGGTCCTGGTTTTCTTTTAATGAGCAAACAATATAAAAAACTCCCTTTGTCTCTACTGCATGTGAAAGAGGCACTCACAGAATCAAAATTTTCTTATTTTAAATCAAACTAGAAAGCAAGTAGCTGATGTGTTGGAACGCATCATTGTGTGAACTGCTTGTTGAAAGCATGCAGCCAAGAGCTGAGAGAAGGTGGGAACAATCACCACTATCAACCTTCCAAATACCAACCAAAAAAAGTTTGATGATTTTTATGTTCTCTATCTGTCATGGTAAGATAATTCCTTTGACAATGTGGTGAAATATCTTCCTAAAGTGAAAGAGGACAATTGTAATTTTTTTGTTCCTACCTTCTTAAAATAAACTTTATTTGCTATCTGGAGTCCATTTCCATTGACCTTACTCTCTGGAAACATCCAAGTATATTTTGGAAGAATCAGATAATTTAAGATGTGGTCAAACTAGGAATAAATTTCCCACATGGCATGTTTTAAGGGATGTCTTGCCATCTCCATACAAAGACCAAGTTCTATTAAGGTTCTGTCTTCAATATCAATGTTCTATGTTACAGAAGTAGAGAGCTGAATGTCTGCTTTAGAATAAACACCTGCACGTGAATAGAAAGAAATAACCATCACTATCCCAGTTTCGTCATTGCTTTCTGGTAATTCCTTCACTTGGAAGATTTGCCATCTCTGGAGATGTTGAGAGTAAAAGTGAATGTGCCTTGTGGAAAATGAATAGGGTTTCTGAGCTTGCTGCACATCAGAGCTTTTTCAAGTCACAGGATAAGTTTGGCAGTTAAAATTGTAGCCCTAGCAAAAGAAAAAGAGGTAAGAAATGGAGTATTTTAGCATGCAAATATATTTTGTAAGACACAGAAGAAGAAATGCCAGTAGAATGGGTAGGAGTGGTGAAGTTCCTGGTACTGAGGAATGGTCCCCTTCATAAAATCAAGCATCTGTAAAACTGCTCTTTAGTTTAAGTCTTCACTTAAAAGTTGCTTTAAGCGACAACTTGTGCATTTCAAATCACAACTAAATTTTTGCTCACTCACAATGTAAACAAAACCTGACAGTTGTGTTTGTAGGTGTGTTCTCTTCCTTAAATGCCTGTGAATAATGCATTCTACCTCTCACACATCACTGCAGTGCATGGAGAGCTTCCTCTTCTCTTGCAGCCTACCTTGCCCACTCTCATCTTGCTGCCTCCTCCCTGAACTGCTGGAGCATCATCCTAGCACAGAGCAAGCAGTTGCAATGCAGATTTAAAGTGTCTCAAATTTCCCTTGAATTCCTTTGAAAAATAGGTAAGAGCAATGGCAGGCGATACATGTAAGGAGGTGAGTATTTTCAGAAGGAGACTAAAACTATTTAATGCTTTTTTTCCCATGACAGAAGACTGCAGAGTAGGCCAGCTCTAATGATTTAGAAAGCACCAGAGCGTTCCCAGCATTCAGTCCCAGGGAGGGAACAGCAAGTCATTATTTTAAAATTAACTTTTTCGTTTGAAAATGTGGATGCGATTCTTATCACCCTCTACATTTGGACAATTCTGGTGCCTTTGCTACCACCAATCAGGATCTCCCACACTAAACAATTTACAGAAAGCAGTCCCTGAAGCTGATTTATGAGCCAGGTGCCTTGACTGGCACCACAAAGGGCACACATGGTAGAAAGTATCTGTGTTTGCATGGTCTCCTGCCCTCATGTATTTGTCAAAGGTGGGTAGGGGAAAAAGGGGAGAGCAAAACTGAAGTCTATTTAGCAAGGAACTGGAGTCTGGGATTTATGGTTTTTTCCATCACAGGTTAAAAGTATTTGCTAATGAATTTCAGCCTGGTGTCAGACATTGTGTTCCTGTTCCCATCTCCCTTTCCTTGGGGAATGAATAATTCAGCAGCAAACATGCACTGGGGAAATTCAGAGGTAAACCTCATCCTGGATGGGGTTTTCTACATGAACTCTGAGTGCTTCTGCAGTCAGAGGCAGGAAGGCAAGATGCAGGAAAAACCCCTGGAAAGAAGGGAGGCATAAACTTGAGACACTCTGGAGAATTAACTTTTCCATAGCGTGGCTATGCTGCAAACAGTGCTGTTCTCCAGGGTGGCTGGACTGTGTCCCGAACAGGAGCAGATCTCCCACTGGAGTTATACCAGCAAGAAAGAGCAGGGGTGAGCCACTGCATTTGTTCTCACATACAACAAACCCCCACTATTTCCTTTGCCCTGCTGGACAAGGGGTAGACTCACACTATTCAACTGTGAGAGCCCCTGAGCAGCTCTGGGGAAGTCAAGCAATGAAGATCCATTTTTCATTCAGCCTTTGCAGAAAACGTTCAAGAATGTTTTAAAATTCAAATTGCATACGAAAACCTGATTTGGCACAGTTCAACGTGAAAATTAGTTTTGAATCAAGCTACCACCTCCCTTCCTGAGGAGATAATATATCCCGAAAAGCAAGAGTTTGCAGGCATCACTGACCCTCTAAGGCAAGCATCATATCTGCCAGGAAATGTGCTTAGTGTAGTCAAGGTTGACAGTTTAGACAGATAAAATAAGAAGAGTCGCTGTTATGCTGTCCCCTATTCTTAGGCTTTCTTACTTGCTAAAATTTAACATCACAAAATCTCATGACAGTTTTACTCTCCCTGCAGTGGTGGTGGTTCATTTTAGGGGAGGGGTAGGAGGTGGCTTTGGATTTTTGCTGCAATAACTGAGCTTTGGAAATAAATTGAAGGCAGACTTTTGGTGACTTGATAGTTTAGGGAGTTGAACTTTTAAATTCAGGGGCAGAATGGAAAAATCTTACCAGCACCTACTGGAAAATGAAAACAGAGTTCACTCAGGGGATGGAGAAGGGAGATGACATCTTGACAAGCTATGAGAACTCATACCTAGGAGCCTGATAGAGGGCTGAAAAAACAAAGGCATGCTTTGATGTGGTCAAGGAAGGAGCTAGAGAGAGTCAGCTGATATAATCAGAGGGTGAGGCAGGACAATATAGCAATAGGTTCAGACATGGGATGACAAGGGATTGGATGGCAGAAATCAATCCTTGAACAGTGGGAATATGTTCCCCCTCTCACAGCTGGAGGAGAGAAAAGTGTGTTAATGGAGAAGTAATTGGGTGGATGGCTCTGGGGAGAAACCTTAACCAAAAATGACATTTATGAGCAAGATACCTCCTGAAGAAAATAGAAAATCCTGGGGAAACAAAATGGAAATGTGCCTTGCTGGACAAGAGCTGTGTCTGGATCTGGAGCCCTAGAGAGGGTGCTCATTGCCTGAAGTATCCTGAAAGCTGTAGCTCAGATTTAGTACTCTGACAGCACCAACTGGCCACTGAACATATTGGGCATTTAAATCTGCTAAAATTACATATTATATCTAAAGTACAAACTGCAGTTTTTGAAAAAGCCTTTGTGCTGTGGCTGCTTCTAGCCTAGCAAAATAGTTCACAGTAGCTAACATCTTCTAACAAATATGTTTTTCAGCACTACTACAGTCAAATACCTTCATGTAAAATGGATGTATTTGTTTTACCAAAACTGACAAGGGCCTGAAACACATCACATTGCAATTACTGCAAGGTCCTTTTCCTGGTCTGAAAAATACAGCCTCAGCCCTTCCAAAATCCAGTAACAATATTGCAGTACAAATAATTTCCCCTGGCTGCCACTTTGACTGACTCACCTTTCCAGGTACATCCTCCTTCCAGTTCTCCTTCTTCAGCCTGTTGCAGGCAAGATGTTTGTCTTCATTTTTTCAGGCACAGCAGGTGCCCACCGTGTTGTGAATCATCAGTCAGTATTTACTGCTGTAAAGTTTCCATTAGCTGTTAATTGCCCTGTAATACAATGATTACTTTTGCTTTTTCAGCAGACCTTATCATTTTTTAGAATTATTGATTCATTTAGAGATGGCAGGTCTTCTGGAGGTCACCTACTCCAGCCTACAACTCAAGGTCCCAGGATATTGCAATAACCTTCCTGTGCAACCTGCTCCAGGCACTACCCACTATTACTTCAAAACTTTTTTTCATAGGTACAGTCAGAATATTCTTTCCTGCAGCTTCTGGCTGCCTTCTCTCATCCTCTCATGGTGCTTCTCTGAGAAACATCAATCTCTCTTCCCTGCGACTCCAGGTTAGGCACTTGAGGACAGTGGCCAGAATTGCTGCAGCCTTCTCTGGGCTCAACACTCCCACCTCACTTTCTTGAGCAAGATGTGCTAATTTTTGACCACCTTTTGACCTTCTCCCAGACTTGCTCCCATTTCTTGGTCTCTCTCTAGCCAGAAGCCTCAAGCTGGACACGTTCCTCTAAGTGCAGCCTTGCAGAGGGGCTCTGCACACCCCTTAAGCTGCTGCCTGTGGTTCTGGTACCACAGCACTTTACTCAGCCTGGTTCTGCTGCCTCCAGGGTGCACTGCAGACTTGAGCTCCCTCTCCTACCACAGATCTGGGTGTCCCCTGCCTGCCCAGGCCCTTTCCCACAGGGCTCCTGCTGCTGCTGGCCAGTCAGCCATACTGCACAGCAGGCTCCTTCCCCAGCTCCTTTCCCTGACACCTCCCCGTGTCCCCCAAGTTCCCATCAAGCCGGGTCTCCAGCTTGCCTAGGTCCCTCTGGAGGGCAGCCTCACTCTCCAGCACACCACTGGAAAAGCAGGTTCCTGCTCTGGCACTCACCTACATGTCCTTCCCAAGGACTCCCCAACACTGCACAGTTCCCAGGGGCTCTGTCCTGCCCAGGTCACTGCAGAGTGTGTTTGCTGTTCCTGGCCCGAGGGACAGAGCTGAGAGGCTGTCACAGGCTGCCAGCAGCTGTCCAACACCAGGATCTTGCTGGCCCAGGCTGTTCCACAGCTCATTGTAGCCATCCCCTGCCTTTGTTGCCCACATTTGGCTGCTGGGATTCTGGAGAGCTGTTGTTGGACCCTCACCAAAGCCTCAGAGCACCCAGCTCCCCTTGGCTGCACAGATGGATCCCCCATGGCAGCCAGGCAGCACTCAGCATTTTGGATGTTGTTTTGTTTTTTGTCAACCCACCCTGGCAAATCCCAACCACCTACTTGCTTTCATGTGCCCAGATCCTCACTCTTGACATTTTTGAAGACAGGCATAAAGCTGTCCTTTTCACAGTCCCAGGAGACCTCCCTCAGCTGCAGCCTCTCAAAGGCAGCAGCCTTGGACTGGCCTCCTCCACCCACTTCAGGTGCTCAGCAGGACCTGGCTCTTGGCTTCCAGCACAGCACCCTGTCTATACAAATAAATATGAATATGACATGAAACCTAATATAAACATTTCTAAAACAGTGTTAGTTTAATAATAAAACCTTGTAACACAGAAGAATTCTAGACACAAAAAAAAAAAAAAAATAGTTTTACCTGAAATTCTGGTCATTCCAAGAAATACTTGAGGATGTTTCAGCTGTCACTTGAAACAAGAGCATTAAGCAAAAAATAGTTTAAAAAATATAGAAGCCACAGGAAGAAAATTATTGTGACCACTGTGAGCTTTACTGTATATCTTTTGAACACGATGGCTGTGGAGATTTAATGTCCAACCAGGCATGAATAAATAGTGAAGTACCTCACTTATTCAAGGTGACATGTTCAAAGGATATACAGTAAAGCTCACTGGGTTATTGCCAGGTCCATAAAGAGAGTGGAACACTTCCTGCAGAGTTTAAAACCACCATGCTCTTTTTTCCCCCCAGAAAATGTGACAAAATCATTTTCAAAACCTTCTCACCATAAAATTCATAGCTCAAGATCAGATTGCAAGGTAGTAAAACAAAGCAATTTATTTTAAATGAAAAAGTCTCTTTCTTAAAGGACCTGCCTTTTAGTTTATCAATAGATGGACCCAGTGTAACATTATCATCAGAGTCCAAGAGGTGACATTGACTGGGCAATGTCCACGCTAGCTCCTGTCTTCTCTTGTTGTCTGACCAGAACTGGAAGGAAAGATTTTATTCTTATTTTGACCTGAAGAAATGAGAGACACACAACTAGTGACCTGCAGTGGCTGTAGAAGATCCTATCACCATTATTTTTCTTTTTAAAAAAGCAGTCTGTATAAATCTTCAAGTATAAAGTATAAATATTCTGTATAAATCTGTACAGACTAGTGGACCACAACTCTGTTTGATAACCCTTCGTGAAAATCTTTTATGATACAGAGACCATGATCCAGTCACACTTACCAGCAGAAAGTTCCTCCTGATGTGTCTGTATTTCGTCTGGATCCTTCTTTTTCTGCTACAGAAAGATGGCAGTGCCAGGTGATAATCCCTGACCCACAGAGTGCCCTTCTAACTTTTGACTTTTCATACAGGAACAACTTGCAGCTCAGAGTGCAGTCACCAAATCTAGAATAATAGATTTACCAGAGGATATGATCCCATTACTGTAACCTGATTACCTTAGTGGTTTCCACATACGATACCTTACTCAAAAAGCTAACTGCACTGCCAATATTATATTTCCATACTTGTTATCTGTTAAAACAAATGCATGAATTTCATAGCCAGCCAAATGTCATGATGTAACACTTCAGGAGAAGGTATCCTAACATTACAAAAAAGCTGGTGATTGTGTTTGTCTGACTATGATACTTTCTCTTGTAAAGCTCATTTTTAAAAGGAGAGATCCCAGCAGGCATAATGGGAGGATTTACCATTTTTCCTGTAATTATCATCTCAAATGCTTGGTCCTGCATGTTATATACAAAACTTTGGTGGCAAGCAGAGTTTTAACACACAAAATGTAAGTTAACACAGAGTTTTGATCAAGAATCTTCCTTGGTTCACAATCACATTTTTTAGCTCCTTACATTTCACAGATTAATTCCTTTCATCGCTGAATGACATAACACATTCCTTCACCCTTCGTGACCCAAATATTTCTCCATTTTAAGATGCTCTTTGAAATAATCAGCTGTCCAAGAAATCTTCACATGCTTAAGCCAGTCACCTCCTGCTTTGTATTTCATATAGGAACATTTTCAATTGCAGAAACCTGTAATTACTTTAAATTTCTTATCATCAACAGTAGAATATAAAATGAAAAAAATAGTGGTTTAATACACAGACAACTCTTGTTTCCTGAGGAACCAGTTAAAATACAGAGTTCTGTAAACCTAGCTCATGATGGACAGCAACAGGCTCCTGATAGTATTAACTCCTCTGAAGGGAGCTGGGCATTTAAATATGACTCCCTACAAAACCAGGAACAGACAGATGCACATGGCAGGGTGTCTACCTGTAACCCTGTGAGTCTCAGAGTCCACAAGATTAAAACAAAGTCAGCTGCTCTCCCAGAGGATGCTAAAAGCTTGGATTCCCTTACCTACCCCTTTGGTAGGTGATTTGCCAGTGAACTATCCTCTCACAACACAACTGACAGCTCCACAGAACAGGGTAATTGTTTTTTACTCTTGCAGAAATGGTCTTTAATAATGTTGTTACTATGAGGTATATCTTGGTCTGTAAAATCTCCACTACAAAGTTTCGGAAGATTTTTTTTTTTTCCCCTTGGCCTTTATGGATTTGAATGGCCCTATTGGCTATGTATTAACCTTAACAGCTTTACAGTTGAATCTTTTTACTCTTGTACTCTTTACTTTCCACTTTTTATTAACAAAGAGCAGGCTTTTAAAGAATAGATTAAGCTTTTCAGCAGTAAAAAAAGATAAGTTCAAGGCTTCCCCACATACCTCCCTTGAAAAGCCTGCTGCTGGGTCAAGCAACTGCATGCTTTGCCCATAATTCAGAGCAAGTCCTGGCTCTCAAGTGACCTGCTTCCAGTCTCAAGTCTGCCCAGGCTGGTTTTAAAGTTAATCCTTAATCTCCATTAGATATGGCACAACCGTGGTGTAGCATTTTGGTGGAACACTAAAACACTCACATAATCACACACCTGTTTCCACTGCATCTTCCTCCGAAACTCTGATGTAGTGAATGTTTACAGTCTTGCTGCAAAAAAACTCCAGGAAAGGCTGTTACAGGCTGCAGTGAGGAAAAGACATTAAAACACAAGGGAAACAAACACAGGTTCTGTAATTATACTTTATTGCAACTCTGATGCTTTATCTGCTCCTGGAAGACTCCTTTAGCTAAATTTGTTTCAGGCGTTATTCTCCTGTTCCAATTAAAACACAATATGCACATATAATTTTCTTATTATTTTATTGAAAAGGTACATTTAAAAAAATACACAGACATCTTACTATTGTGGATTGCTGATAAAGATGCTCTAAAACTTAATTCTCTTTTTTTTTTTCCCTTTCTTCCACCTGTAGTCCCCATTATCATATAACGACTCCAGTCTGAGCACTGCATATTAATTCACCTTTATAAAAGGGTTGGGGAGGTAAGAAGATAGGTGGGACATTACTGCAATATATTCAGTAAACAGAGAATATGGTCAATTATAAATATTTCATGTTCTGTACATTATTGCATTAGGGAGCCACAATGTTATGCAGCATCATTACAAAGGAAACTAGTTAGAAATTAAGAAAACCAGATATTTACGTACAAACACATGGATCCATTGTCTTCTTGAACAACACGTGAGCTGTGGCAATGTGCAATTGAAAAGCTTTTTTTCTCTTTAAACATTGCTTAGCAGCACCAGTGAAGGAACAACAAAAATAAGTTAAATGAAAGTAGCAAACAAGCAGTAATCTTAACTCTATGTTATATGGCTTTCTATTCTTGATTTCTCTAAATAAAGTATGACACAAAAGAAATAATTAAAAGCTTCAGCATTGCATTGCTTTCAAACATTTGCACAGAAACTAAAAATATTAAAATCAGACATAGTACATCTGTAGTACTACACAAGATACACCTGTACTGGGGTCTAGGACAGCACACAATCCCTGTCAACAAGAGCACATGAAAATAATGGATGCAATTCTTTCTTGAGATGTTATCTGCAATCAAGCATTTGGTTCATCTGCCTTTTCCTTTTTTCCACATTAGATTATACCCCGTTGCTTTTCAGAGAAGTATTTAGATAGGTGTGAGTGAGGAAGACCCTAGTTTTCAAGTCTGTCAGGAAAATATTTTATGTTCCTTGATTCCAAGGTACATCGTACAAATTGAAAAACAAAAAACAAAAACAAAACAAACAAAAAAAAGGAAAAGAAAAAATGAATAGATGCGTGAAACTTTAATAGTACAAATTTTATGAGCAATTTAATTTTTAAGCAAATTATGCTATTTTGATTAAAAAAATAGAGACAGAGAGAAGACAGAGTTGTCTAGACTCCAAAACGCAGTGCTGCCAACGATGGATTTTATGATGCAGTTGGATGAGGTGTCATGCTGGATGGCATTGCAAAAGAGAAACATTTTAAAACCTCAACCCTTTTCCTGCTTTCCTTTGCCCTTTGTACTGGCCATAGTTATCTCTGTCTCACATCAGTGAATTAGTACGGTGCAAAGAGAATGGAGGCAGGCGTTGCCCGGATGGGCCCGTGGGCCGGCCGCAGAAGGGCTGGCGGTATTGCTGGTGCCTGGAACAGGGATGCCGAGGGCCGGGGAGGGAGGGACAGAGCTGATGATACAGCTGCAGCTGCAGCAAGAGGAGAGGAGAGGAAAGCAGGTGCCAGAGGCTTAATCATGTCCTTCTGGAATGCAAGTTTTGCCTGGAATAAAACACACACACAAAAGCAGTGTAAATACAGTTCTCCCAACGCCTACTTTTGCACAAGGGAAAAAGTGAACCCTAGCACAGGGAACACTGTGGCTACCCAAAGAAATCTCCTGCCAGCAGCTTAGAAATGTTACTTGCACTGTCCTCTTACTCCTAGGGCAATTAAAGCAACCAAATGCTATATTTAAATATAAATAAATCTATTGAGTCTAGAGACCATCTCACTGATGTTTAGAAGGAAGCATAATTTGCAAGTGAGTAACTTTATATAAATTATAACTCTGTGCATGAAATATTAAAAACACCCTTATGATTAAGACTTCAATATAAAAAGTCAAATTTTCCACTTCCAAAAATGAATTGTAGAAAAGTAGATTGGACAAGATGGGAAGGTGGTATCAGATCACTCAGCTGTGCACCTTCCAATGCAGACCAGCTCTTTTCAAAGTAGAAATATTATTTAAGATTGATGCCAAAAATTATTTTTTTCTGAAATATATGTATATATATGACTCTACATAGACTCTACAAGCATTGCTGGTGCTTCTGGTGAAACAGCTAATCAGAAATATATACACTTATATCTAGATCTCTCACTAATAATGGTTTGCACTACAATCATTCAATTGTGGAGGCAAAAATACTTGTGTCCTTCCTCTATAATTGGTGGTTTCTCCTTATGCAATAGATGATAAAATGATGTATTATACAAGTGAAGAATATTAGCATGGCCAGTACCTATCAAGTGGGGAGACTTAGAGGAAGCCTACAGCATTTTCATTTACCTCTAAGCAATTACAAAGACATATCGATGTTTTACAGGCTTTCCACATGCTTTCTCTTACCTACACACATTAGCATCTGTTTCTTTTCAACCTGTAAACTGTTTTTTGTGCCATAGGTGGCAAGCAGTTTTCTCTAAGGAACGCTGGCTGTGTCATGAGCAAACAAACATACAAACTGTGCTGTGCTAAAGCCAGCCTGAACTCTGGCTGCAGATGATCAGCAGGACCAGCTTGGGGGATTCCTGGAAATGCAGGTGCATGTGACAGGGATTGACCAATGGCACAGAGACAGGAGAGGTGTTTGATATCCAGTGACAGACATGGCCTGAACATACAGGCAGTCAATTCTCCTAAACACCTGATGGCTCTTTTGCATCAACTCATACATCCACACAGCATCCTGCTTTGCTGTATGCAGAGAATGAGCACTAGTATTTTTATATCTTAAAAATATCTTTATATCTTAATTCTACGTCCTTTTGCCTGACTGCATCCATCATAACTTAGAGTTATCTCAGGTGTGCAAAAAGACAGAGTATACCCATTGATGCCTTCAAAGAAAAGAGCCCTTGCCCAGCAGAGCCGATACCTTTCCATGGGGAATGGACAATGGGTCCATTCCCCATTCCACTGACTATTCCCTTCTTTCTAGCAGTAAATAACACTTGCAGTGCTGTCTGCATGCCTTGGACTGGGCAGACAGAACACATAACTATCTTCACATCTGATTCCTGTGCAGACTCAGCCTGCAGGGGAAGAGAGGCTGCAGAAGCGTCAGGTCTGTCATGTTCCTGTCTCTGTGCAGTGGGAGTCCCCAAGGTCACAGATTCACACAGACAGTGATGAGAAAAAAAAAATACTTACTGCTAAAATACTTGGGTTGCGCTGCAGTTTGTTGTAAGGACTATATTTAGGTTTCATAGGCTTTCCTGCAACTCTGTCCTTATGCCTTCGGCTGGAAATGTGCTGAAATAAATATCCTCACATTTAATTAGCTCTTTAAACATTTCTCCGTTTTGAGTTTGAAATTGATTTATCAGCAGGATATGCCTAAGACCCTGCTTGTAAGATAAAGTAGGTTCTTTATAGAGAGCAAGGATGAGTTTTGGTAAATTAAACATAACAATTTGGAGCATATCAAATAGAGAATCATAAACTAATCAAATACAGCATATTCTGTGATTCAAGACAGGGTCTGCAAATTATTGATATTTTGGTTGGTATTTCCTTTTTCCACTTGAGGAGCCTTAAACCAGGCAGAGCTGTAGTCACTAGGTCATAGGGATATTCAGAAGTAAGAGGTAAATTTCCATCTTGCTGGTACTGTTCAGTTGTGTAAACAATTCAATATTAGCTGAAGGAAGAACCAGTACCCGGGGATATGCTTACACATGCATTTAAAATTATCTTAGAGCTAACTGAAGAACAGGAATGAGAGGGCACATTCACGGAGCACAGCCCCATCCAGTCAGAGATTCCCATTTGGGTACCAGAATCACTGCATTTGTATGGGCACAGCTCTGAACCCAGGGCTAATTGGCTCAGAGAACAGCTCCACGAGCACACAACAGCCACACTGTTAATGATAATGTTGTTCTACATAATTCAGACATATCTACATTTTACCCTACTGGTGATTGTCCCAAACCAATAGATTTGAGTCATGTTTTCCTTCTCACATAGCATTAAACATTATTACAGCAGACTGAAAACAACACCAAAAGATGCATTCAGGGAACCTCAACACAGAATTTATTATAGTTAGGAGAACAAGATTCAAATCCCTATCTTAAACCATAGAAAACTTTTAAATGAGATCTGCTATACCGTTCATTGATACTGACACCTCTGCTTTTACAACTACCAAGCCCATTTTTCCCAACTAAAACAATAAGGTGAACTTGACCTATGATGAAATATTCAGAAATAGTTGTGGGATGACAGATAAGAAATACTAAGTTCATTCAATATTCACCAACACATCTTCACACAGCCCTACACTGCACCTACAACATTGCAATGTAACTTCAACCAACAAAGAGCTCTAGATACATGGAAGTTACCTGTTTAAGCTGAATTTCTGAATTAACATGGACATCACAGATTTCACAATGGAACGTCTTGTTCTGCAGTCCTGAGCCTTTGCTGCCATTCTGCACCTTCATTCGGGATCCAGGCCTAGGGTAGGACTTGATGGGACCAGCACCATTCCGAGCTTCAACCATGGTCTTGTGCTTGGAGCCTAATGGGCAAGGAGATGCAGGTGAGCTCATGATCAGCAGCACAAAACATTCCCTCAGCCTTGGGACTTTGTAACATTTATCTTCAAGACAGAATGGTTAAAGACACCACAGACTGGGACTAATGATCACTCTTGTTTCAGTCAGTGTAGCTCCTGTGTCCTTGAGCTAAAGGCAAGCCAGAAGGCTTTGTGCAAATAAGGGAACAGCAGGCATGCTGGACCACACTGTTTAGGGCAGTGTGTGACTGGATGGCCAAAGTGTTTGCTGCTTATTCTTTTGCCAAATTCCATAGAGCCAGTGAATAGCAGAAAATGGTATTAGCCAACACTGGGACAGGAACCACAGCAATCCCTCAAAACCTGCCTATGAACTGTAATACTTCAATAAATATCCTCTGATTCAGAAGAAACAGCTGCTTTACCCATTTCAAGAATGGATTACAGCTGTAAAACCAGCTTCAATGGCTTGTTAACAAGCTTTACATCACCAGCACACCATACACAGACAGAGCACACTAGGGATTGCTGCTTGTGGCCCAAAAAAAGGCACGTAACTAATCTTCAATAATCAGAAGATTCTATGACATCTAGGAAACCTTATGAGCCCACCCTAAAATTATTTTAAAAAATCAAATAACAAATAAATTATTGTAAGCTTTACCAGCAAAATAACAGTTACTAATGATAATGAGATAAAATATGAAAAAGAGAGAACACTGGCATTTTGTAAACCTTAACTGTTCTAGAAACCACTACGATTTTACTGTGATGCTCAGTGTGAAGGGATCCGATTAGTTAACATGAACTGTAGGGATTTTGTCAACTAAAAATTTAGAGAGTACATGAAGAACAGTTAAAAAAAATTAGAGATTGCTTTAATAGAATATCAAAAACCACACAGGAAACTGCCATTAACAGGACCAGTGTTTTAACTTGCTATTGTGAGTTTTAACTAAAAGACGCTTCAGTGAAGTGTGGCTACCACCTTGAAACATTGAATTTTAAAAATGTTAACACAGAGCTGACTTGTACCATATGGATACTCACCTGTATTGTGGGCTTCTAGTTGTGAAAGGGAATTCACAGCCACTTTGCATAATGAACAGTAAAGTAGTTTTTTGGCTTTTTCCTCTTCTGACTCAGTAACTGTGTTAGCAGCTCCGTTGGTGCTCTTGGAAGATGAGGCAGGTGCTGCAGGCGCCACTCCAGGTTTGGGAAGAAAAGGATCCACTTCTGTATTGGACTGCTGACTCACACTGTTGGGTTTTTCATTCCCTTTATCGTCTAAAAGAAACGAAATCCATCTGTTGTAGTTTTATGCCACACATACAAAAAGCATACAGTAATAGTCCTGTGGGTTTAGTAAACATAACACAACAGGGGGCTAATTTATCTCATTTTATAAAAGAGAGCAGCATCCTTGAAATCTTGTTAAAAGTCCTGCCATGAAATGCGTGTAATTTGACAAAAAGGGGTGATTTTCCTGTTTTTAAAGTTACCAGTGAATACCAATGAGTTCACCAAACTCATGCCAGCTGCCGTTGCACTGCAGGCACAGCCAGTTGAAAGGAGCCCAAGCAATACCAAAGAAAGCCAGGCTTAAGGACTGGACAGCACTCAGAAACAAGCAAGGCTTTGCATTGGGGACTAAAAAATATTTCTCAAAAGGTTTATATTTGCCTATGGAAGGGCTCGAGTTTCTCAGAGTCACTGGGAGGACACTGAAAGGCTCCACCACCATTTTGACATCCATCCCTTGTTTCAGTTCCAGGAGTTATGTCACTACACATGAACATGGTTGCTAATAATTTTAGGTTTTTCCATGAATTAATCCTCATGTATTTGTGGATCACAGGTGGCTTCTGTGTGCATTCAGTGCATTCCTTTGTCACTTCACAAGCATGAGTCAATCATCTGTGCTCCTATGAGGCAGGTAGGCAGGTATTACTTCATTTTGCAGATGGCGATAAAAAATGAGAGATAAAATATCCCAGCTATGCCTACAGAGAAACTTTGTGCCAGAGCCAGTATTTAAATGCTCCCTGCTTACATGCTGCCCCTCAAGGGCTCATTGCATTTGAAGCTGTTCAGCTGCAGGCCTTGTGACCACAAGCCATATTAGCTGCCAGCAGTAAAACAAGCTCTGTCCCAAACAAACACTGGGTGGGAGGGGGACAGTGCAGGGGTGCTGGTATGAACAACCCCAACAAAAAAGACATGAGAAATGACTGAATATGTGTCACTTTGAACAACTGGAATCAAATTTTATCATCTAAGCAAGTACAACTTCTACATAAGAGCAGCCTCCCCATTTGAAACCCTTGGCTTAATTTGAAATAGAATTGAACCGACTTGAAAAACTAGACTCTATTTGAACATTTATTTTTTAAAATGGACCCTTGAACTTTATGTTTACAGCTACCAGACTCTGTCTTAACATGCCTTTGTGTATCCGGCCAAGACTGCTACCAAGAACTCTGAAAGACAGGATTGTACCCACTCAAGCAAGCACTTGAAAGTGTATATGAGCTATGAATAGCCATCCTGAAACTAACCCCCACAGCTGTTGGCATATTTCCCAGAAGTGCATTGCAATACATCAATTTTAGATTGTTATAAACTAGGAGAAAGAAAATTCTAATAAAAGAACTATTAGTTTTTAAAATAACAATAAAAATACTTTGAAATTACACAATATGAACTATAGTAAACATCAAAAATAGTCAAGTATAAAGACTAATATTATGACCAAATTAATGTTAAAACCAGATTCTGAAGGTATTTTGATTGACAAAGTATGACAAAAGAAACTAATGTTAAATTGTACTTCATAGGCTACACAACTTTAAAGTCTCCATAGTAATAAGTCACATCTGCAAAAATCTGGAATACTTTATATGACTTATGAGTTTTCATAAAATACAGTTTCAATAAATAGCACTTGCTAACATTCTAAATTAAAGAGTTTTCAATATGGAAAATTCTCAGAGGTGCTAACATCTACAAATGAAACACGATGACCAGCTGTCATTTGCAAATTTACATTACTGAAAAATAGAATTGTTGTTGTTTTTGTTCTATGCAATATTATGCCAAACTGCAAAAGGCATAACACCAGGATATATGTGAACCAAAATGGAATAAAGGAAGGTTCCAAAGTATTTTGCATTTCAGGCCTTAAAGGAAAAATACACCTACATAACTGCCGGCTGTAGGTTAACATACACCAACTACACTTCTAGTTTGGCTTTGGGGTTTTTTTTATGTTGTTCCCCACGTATTTTTTTAAATGTAAGGATAAAAATTTGGTGCTTTTGAAACACCTCCTAGAGATAGAAATCATCACCCCTGTGCTTGTTAGCACAGTGCTTACCCTCCTGCCCTCAGCCCCTGCCTGTACTGATCTCAACGCTGACCACAACAAGAGGGACGAGACTTTATTGGTTTTGCCATCAAGTGTCTGTAGAGTAAAATCCCAAGATATGAAAGATCCATTTTACATGGGTCACCAATTACCATCACAGAGTGATGGTTTTCCAGCACTGAATTTAACAGATGATTGAAAAAATAACAGATTTCATTTCCCACTTCTCTTCACTTATCTAGCCAACAGCTGATGTAGTATGTTGATTTTTATAATACTCCCCAGATTTACAGTGTTTTCACTATTCATATTCCAACAATTCTAGAGTATACACACTAACAAGAAAACTTCTACAAAACCAGAGGGAAGTTACCAGCATGCAGCTGGGCTCAATTCTGCCAGTATTGCAGCTTTTGGAAAGAACCTCAGTTCACATAATAATTCCACCATTTGGAAAGCTTCCTGACACAAATAAGCTCTTCATCGATGGGGGTGTATAAGGAGAGACATACTCCCCTCTATGAATTAACATTTCCTTCCACCATTCTAAATGTTTAATGCAGAACATCTTCAAAGATCATCATTATAAAGGTTATTATACAGTTGAACTCCCACAGAAAGTACAGGGAGCTAAGTGTGCATTTGTCACTGCAGTGGGCCCAGAGCTGCATTTTCCTGGCTTCTAAAATCAGAAAATTGCACTTCTCCAAATGGGCTTTTGATAACAGCTTACTGTTTCAATCCACATAATTCAAAACACCATTACTTACAGTTTTATGTTTGAGACAGAAATGCCAACTATTCAACATTGCAAAGCACAGGAAATGCAAATTGCATGTCTATACAAAGCACAAAGACGATTACTCTTTTATTTGCACTTATAGCACAGAGCTAACAATATCTGCATGCAGAAATCAAAAAATGGAACTGTTAATGCTGCCTGCATATCCATACTTCCCAACTATCACCACCTTATAAAACAGATGTGAGTTGTGAGATGCAGTTGTAGGATTACAGTCCTTTTGCTATTTCTGAAGGTATTATTGAGATAGGCTCAGATTTTCTCTAAACTCCACCTGGCTCAAGACCAATAAAGCCAGGCAGAGCCCAAATGTGTGCAGGAGTGAGTCCATCCTGCCTGGACCATGGGCCCACCAGTTTCTGCTGCACAGCTTAGCAGAGCACAGCTGGAAGCATGAGACCAGGGCAGTGCCTGAAGGCAGTAGCTGTGATTCATCCTTCATCAGGCTGAAACACACCAAAACTCAAGTGCAAGAAGTTAATTTAAAAATCTAATTAGTACTATTTACCTATGTTCCTTTTCCATGCAGAAAAGCCATATTTCATGTGTCTTAAATTCCTCTCTTAAATTCCAGAAAAGTAAATTGATGATTCAGGTTCTTACTGAAGCCTGGATTTATTTTGAAATAGAGCCCAGGGAAAATAACTAAAGCAAGCTAATTAAGTATTGCTTTGGGCTCGGTAATATTAATGCTTTTCTTACCCATTACATTGTTTTAATTCTGCTCTGAAGTTGTTTTCACATATTTCTGCTTGTTTGACTCATGCTTGTGTCAGCACCCTGTTAAAATTCAAGACTCATTTATCTGATCAGTATTGCCTCATTTTGAGCACCAAAGTCAGGACACTGTAGGGCAACACTTCACAGGTTCAAACCTACAGGTTCTACTGCTTCCCTTCTACAGCTGAAGTGACTCACTGACCTTGGCAGGTCAGGCCACTCTCACTGCAGTTGCTGTGATGTAGAGAATAGGTCCTACCCATTATTGGCTTTGTTTTTTTAGTCAGTGATGCTTTGGTGCACATTAGAAAAAAGTTTCATTTGGACTTCATAAACAAATCATAAATGCCATTTTCAACAACAACAACAAAAAAGTAACTTAATATTCAGATCCTTAATTCAGAATTTACACTCTTGATAAAACTAAAACAAATGTGAATTTAAAACTTCTGTATAGATTTAGAAATATGATAAGGTTTTACAGTATCAAAATATTCAATGCTACTTACACCCCTCAACATGCCTATCTTCCCAGTTTTTATCACTGATGATACATAAAACATCTCTACAATCAAATTCTGTTCCACAACAGATTGTTCAAATAGCAGTTAGAATTAAAATATCCAAGGTACTGATGGTATGTGATACACTTGCTAGAACCCTTCCCAATACATATGCTAAAAACTCTCAGATATGAAATTCTGCTATGATCCCAACAACCCTTACAAAACTGTCACATTTTCAAACTGTAAAATTTTCTGCTGTATGTAATAAATAAACAAATTTGCTCTTGCTGTAACAGTAAACAGAACAATATTCCAATTACTGAAAATACATATTTTGTGTGTGCCTGCATGTAATAAAAAAGTATAACTTTGCACTTGCCTGCTTCTCCTCTCCACCAGAAACTGGGACTATTGCACACAGCCTACGCTGACGGCTGGGCACACAGGGAGGGAAGGATCCTGGAACTAAGAACAGTGCCCAGCACTGGCTGTGATGCAGCTGGCTCTCCACTGGGAAGAGATCACACTGTGCTTACAGCCACCCACTGCCCAGCTTCAGCTTCACACCTTCCCTTTGCCACGTCCCTCACTGCTTCCCCCAGCTCCAGGTACTGAACAGCAGCTGTGCACAAAGTGCTGACAGCAAAAGGGCAGCACAGCCACTGCAAAGTGGCCACTGCTGCTCTACAACCCTGCACTCAAGCTCTTTTGTGAGGCTCACTCATTTGCTATCCTAGGCATAGAAATCTCATTTTATATTTCTTTTACCTGCTTGCACAATACTGCACATTACCAAGTTAGAAGAGATCATAATGGAAAAATTACTTTTGGCAGTAAAATGTTAGTTATTCTCCATTGTAAAGGTAAAAAAATAGTAAAAACATATGTGTCTTTTCTTCTTGAAAAACAGGAAGGAAAGAGCCACACAATATCCAGTGCAATTTCCAGTCTAAACCAGCCACATATATTTTTTCCTGTGTAACTCAGTCACTGCATGGTTATCAGGGCCATACAACCAGTGAGCACAATTGATGCACAGTTAGGGGCAAAGCCTTTGGGTCAATCAGCCTTGTTTATGGTGGAACCTTATGATAATAAGATAAGGCCTTATAAGGTGCCTTATAATAATAAGATAATAATATAATAATAACAATACCACATCACTGCTGAAAGAACAACCTTTTAAAAAAGGGACTGCTTGGTGATCCTGTACATTTTCAACTGATTTCTAACTAGGTCACTTCCTATGGAAACTAAAATCCAAAGTGATTTCTGAAAGTAAATCTTAATATTTTATTTTTGGGATAAAGATTGTCTTGTGATGATCTTGAGTCCACATCAGTTGTGCTACAGGGAGCTGCTATTAGTTTGAAGTGTTGATTTTGGAGTCTAAGAGTGAGTCTGAGGAAAAGCAAACATATCTCCCATACTGGTAAAGCTGAACTGAGCAAAACAGATTATCAGGTTCTCCCTGTAATTTCAACAGCTCCATATATGCCTGTGAATATTGGGCTGCATTAAACAACTTTTGTAGCATAAAGTGGTTACAGAATGGAAAAAGGAACTCCATGAGATTGTCAGAGTATTAAATATTCTTGCCCTGAACAACTGCATAGTAAAGGTAAAATCAGTTGCATTAATTTCACTAGTAGACAGTCCATGAAATTTTGCTGAAAAGTTTATCAGTGAAACTCTATTAGCATCCATAAACAAATTGTAAAAATTTGTTGAAAAACAAAATTGTCAGTTTAAATTTGACATGCTAAATGCTTGGCACATGTGAAATAAATCTAAAAAGTGACAAATTTAATTACATTTTTTCCCACACTTTACAAAATATGCCCATTGACAATGCTAAATATAGGCGAGTTACTTGAAAAGTTACTTAACAGTTACCAGTTGACCTCTCTGTTCTAAGTTAACTGCACAGAGAAGAAGTTGTTCCCCAGACAAAATGCTCAGTTTAAGGGCAGAGATGACCCCTGCAGACAGGTATGAAACCAGAGAGAGACACGACAACCAGTCACTGACACAGGCACCATTGTGGCAGTCAAACTGCTCACAAGCGTTTTCCTGTTTTTCAGTCCATCACAGCAAAAGAGAAATTTTTAAAGGGGAGAATGAAAGAAGTTTAGCAGCTGATCACAGGGAACTCTTCACAAATAGATCCAGGCAAAGCAGGAAACTGGATCAGAAGCTGGTTTCAAATGGTTTTGTGTGGTAGGTGCAAGACAACATTTGAAAGTGCATTGCAAAAGACATACAAAGGTATGGAGAACTTTGAAAGCGAAGGACATAAATCTGGAGAGAGAAAAATCAATACCTCAGAAATATTGTAATAAAATTTGCAGCATTTAAACCAAAAACCATTTGAGAGATCACAGTCAAAGAGATAACAAGCCTGGCTGAATGTAATTAAGGGAGATGTTAAGAAACTACAACAAAATAAAATCAAGGTGGGGAAAACTGATTTAGTCACACTGTACTTGTAGGACTGCCTAACCAAACATTAGGATCTACCCTGGAACACAGTCCTGGGGATAGAACAAGAACACCCACAAATATTTATATTGGAAACAAGAGCTGCTGTACATCTCCTTGGCCTGAAATAAGATTTGAAGGGAGGAGATCATAAGTGACTGAATTACCAGTATGAAAAGAAGGGCCTCTTTCAGCATTTTAGCAGAAAAGTTATTGAATAGAAAGACAATAGCTCCAATAAGAAAAACAGGTTTCAAAACACTGCTCTTCACAGAAAGCATTTTCTTCACAGTGCTATAGAGGAATAAAGTACACACACAAAAACACAATTAATTGTTGTTCTTATGTTGAAAAAGATTAACACTTAGAGTAATATATGCTGTAAACACAATAGCAGGATGGCAATTAAGTTACTGGAGGTCATGACCTTTACAGATTTGTAAGTACTCTGTTCCTGCATCTCAGCACCACTCACAAAACCCCCCAACAAAACAAACAACAAATAGCATTAGATTATTTCTTCACACTCATTAAGATGGAGTTAGCAAACTTGGATAAGGTATTTCAAAATAAGTTTTGTTCCATCTGCGCATTTGCTGAATAATGAGACTCTAATGGCTGTCAGACAAAATACCTACTTTCTCACCAGTTGTGCAGTCTGCTGAGAAATGAGGCTGAAAAACCCGTAGGGCTCTGTTCTAGAAAAATTCCACTGCAAACCTACATGCAAATCAGACAGCACAGTGTATCTATTAACCCTTTGGTTGCTTTTCATTTTTGTAAAATGTGTTTTCTTGTACTTCAGGCAGGTATGAAAAAGTGTTAAATTTTACATAATGAAATAAATCACTCTGACACATGCTGAAGAGAACAAATTTTGTCTCTATACAAAGATGAGAAAAAAATGGAAGTTGTAAATATAAAGCTTTTCCTCTCAAACACAAATGTGCCCTCAAATAAGCTGCAACATATTTTCTCAAGATACTGAAGCTACATCAGGAAATGTCTGGATGGATGTGCAATATTAGGCGAACTTGGTAGCTAGAATGATTATTTGATTAACTGCATCACTACTCTCCAACAGGCTGAACCCAAATATCTTTTTTTACTTCAGAAGTATCACTTGCATGGCTATGTTACAGCAGTGATGCTGACAATTTTTTAGATACTTTATTTCTGATTTGGCATACCAAAGGATGCCAAAGGATGCTTCTTACAAGGGAACCTGCATTTTCTTCAGGGTATGAAAATATTTGTGCTGATCTGAATAAAGATGTAAAGTTAAAAAAGGTTTGCTCTTGCGATTTTGGCTGGGTTTAATTTCTATGAAAGTGGACTGATGAGAATTAGAAAATATTCAGAAGTACATGTAGCTCTGGAAGTGTAAAATCTTGCCCTGCAAAATCTATTCCTGTACCTATCTGTACACCTTCCTGAACTGTAAGTTCCTGCTGCTTTAATTACTGGGTTGTCAGAGGTGATCCTTCTGTATTGCCTATGATTTTTAATCAATTATTTACACATTTGGAGATTCTTAGGGAATTGGTTTATGTTGGCTGGCTAGTGCCTGTTTTACAAGACAAGATCAAGAAAAATCTGTGTGCCCTCACCAGCAGGGAAAGGAAAAAAATGATACATTGGCACATACATATAAAACATAGAATAAAATAACTGCAAAATTGCTATGTATCAACAAAGGACATTTCAAAAGCCTCTTATTTCATGCTTCAACACAATGCAATTTCTCACTGCAAAAGGTACAGGAATAAGAAGGGTTGATTTTGTACTGTTAGTCAAAATGCAGGTCTGTATGTAATACTTCTGGGGAAAACAAACTTTAAGCACTCACTTCAGGCCATTTGCATTGTGCCTCTATGTCACCTGCTGATCTTAATGATATTTTACAGAATGCACGTTGTATCAGATTCTCTTTTCTTAATTTGGAAAAAGATTATTACAATTCCCAGTTTCCTCCTCCTCTAGTTTTTAGACCTGTTACCTCTGGAGAAAATCAACTTGTCTACAAGCACCAATATAGAGCAATTTCCTAGTGTACAATGCCAATATCTATGTATTTCTCAGTGACAAGTTGAGAAAACTATCACTAGAAGTTTGTTCATAAAACTCAGAAATATCAATACCACTATAGTGCTGGCAACTGAAAACAAGGAGGATCTAAAACACAGATAGCAAGTGTGAATGTTAATTTAAAGAGTATACATAAACTGAGATCATCCAAAAGCTCAATCTTCCTGGGTCTTGTTGCTTTATAGCCAGGCTTTTATTTACTTTTCATCTTTTTTTTTTTTTTTATATTTACTTTCATCTTTTCTGAGCTATGCCAGTCTGTTTGGGCTGGAATAGGAAAATTTGTGAGTTGGAAAATTTTAATACAGCGTGAGTAAAGCTTGAAACACAGTACAAGATTTGCTATTACAAAATATACGAGTGAAAGCAAATGTTTTTGTGAGTTTATCTTTTTCTGGCACCAGACATCTATTAGTTTGAAAATATTTTGCACTCCCACTCCAAATTCTGCTACATCTATTTCTGACATCCTGGAATGCAAACTTATAGTATTGCACTGTCTATTAAACTTTTTAATAATGCAGGAATGCTTAGAAAAATAACTTTCAAAGATTATATAAAACATACAGTATTTTACTCAGAGATCCTTCACTTCCACTTAGTCTCAGTTCATCATCTCAGCTGTAAAAATAACATTGGCTCCACCTTTTATGAATCTGAAATATATTACTAGAAACATATTTCACTTGCTGCTTGTGCAAAACAAAAATCTTAAAACTCTATGCTCAGATGCTGAAGTGCTTTAGTACTTAATGTGAAATTTATAGGCATCTAAATAAAAGAATCAAGGAGAACTGAAACACTCTGCAAGTACATTCTTGTGGGCCTGTGTCTGAACTGCTCACTCGGTACTTGCCCAGGCAGAACTGCAGTTAAAGCCAGTTATGAAACACTCGTCTTCATTTCAGTTAAATGACATCTGTAATTGTGCATTCTCACCCACTTCTCCTAGCAGGTTTGCCTGAGGACTGTGAGCATTCAGTCATGCCCTCAAGATTTGACAAATAAATTGCATTTCAGATGTAACTTGTCTAACCACCACTAAAATATTTTCACTCTCCTTGAAAGCAAGTAATAAGGAAATAATGAGTAGCCTAATGTTTGCATAAATAATTTTTCTACAATAAGGAAAGAAGTAGATTTCCCCCTTCACCACTGAAGCAGCATTTTTCCTGACCCATTCTTTTATATTTGGACACTAAATTCATTAAAGGGCTTAGGGAAAAGGAGAAAACTTAAATTTTGCAGCTTCAACACAGCCTTTAACTTCACACAACTGAACACAGAGAAAAATTTATTCAACTACCAATTGTATGAATAATCACCAGAATCCTGTTATTTATTCTCTGGTACCAGTGAAAAATACACATCTGGTATCAGAAGAACTGCCTTATTTCCTTAGGAATATGTTGCTTCAATAAGTACTGGGAAAGTATTAAATACGATTGAAATTATTTCTCCCAGGGTTGTTAAAAAACCCAACAGAAACAGCAGGTGTCTTTTTAGCAAGTTATATTGTTATTTCATACTCACCTTACTATCATTCCCTTATGACCATCATCCCACTAAAAACATCCTCTCAAGATATTCAATAGGAAATTCTATATTTGATCATTAACAGAACAAACAAGAAAAACAGATGCCTGATTTCAGAGTATAAAAGAGGTGCTGAAAGATTCTATTCTTTAAATGACAACATACATCTAGCTAAAAAACAATCCCAGTAGCTGAAGCATCCCTGGCCCTGTTCCCATTGTCCAGCAACACCAGTAGAGTCAATTTTGCTGGGCCAAATGCCTATCTCTACTTCTCAAAGAAAGAAAAGCTTTGTATCATTTTAAGAATGCTGGTAAAAAATGCTTTGAAATTTATGTTTTTAGAACTTGAGTAAGTCGAATTACTAGAGGTATTTAGTTTTAATGATACAGGACATGAGTGCTCAGGCATAGAGCAGAACATCCAAAAGAGTCTTATTTCATCTTACAATATATTTTTGATCCAAAGCTTATGCTTATTTTACTGCAGGAAAAGCAAAACCTTATCATTCCTTCCAAGGAAAATCCTGGTTGCATATATTTCTGATTGCTACAATAACTGAAGAGAGAAGAGAATTTTAGCCTTTTCCAGTTTGAGCAAAAATTGCAACAGCTCATCAATGTACATGTGTCAGCTGCAGAGCTTGTTTCTCAGTTAATGGCACCTATAATCAGTTTTCAGTTGAGGTGCAGAATTTGAAATGTGCTAGCATTATAGACAGACCAAAGACTTCCCAGGAGCTTATCAACAGCAGAATACACAGTATGACTGGTTTTCCATTCAGATTTAGACACACATAGAAAGATGAGGTTTGAATATCCACTTTTGAAAAGTATGAACAGTAAGGCTGGCAGGGAAGAAAGTGTTTAAAGATCCCAACATATTATAATGATTTCCTGTTCACAGACTTTGACTTGCTAATTTTTCGTTTGGCTCACCTTTCATCCTCAGAGCATAAACCAAACCCAAACTGCAACTTCCTGAAAGAGCTGCTGAAACCACCTACCAGAAAAGGCCCAGAAGCTATTTACTATTAAATGAAATACAGGCATTGCATGTGCCATGGATGTAAGTACACATATGGTACTTGCAACAGTGTAACTGTGATGAATTTATGACGATTTATTAATAATATTTTATATTATCAATTGTAAAAACACTGTGGTCAAGCAGAAAATTCTATACCGTACTATTACCTCTGTTTTGGGGGTAGAGTTTCAACAGATGGCAATATAGAAGGATCTTCATATGGCTGAATCAAAGCACTGAATCAAAAAGGAACAAAGCTTACCTCAGAGGATGTAATGGAAAAATGCCCTTGAAATGACTCTCCTTGGTGGTGGAATCAGATTGAATTTACTACTTAGTTGACCGTAAACGAATACCTTTATCTAACAGGAATATGCCTGTGCTTAGCAGGCACTATCTGAATCCACATAAACACAGATGCATGGTTATTTTATGGAGTATAGCTTCAGCAGAACTCTATGTCAGCATAAATGTGAAGAACTGATGAGGCTCATCAGTAGCTTTTGAAGGAGGCCAGACATAAGCACCAGCATCATTCAAGGGCATAAGGCAGAACCTCTAAATACACTCTGGAATACTCCAAGCCACACACACCCTTGTCCTGTTCCTCTCTTAGAGCCTCTCCCTATCCCTGCCCCACCCCCAAAATTCAACTTTGTCACAACCTGTGTTGAGGTCTGGAGGACTTTGGTGCCTTAAATGAAATATAAGAATAATTAGAAGCATTGTGCCTTTGAGGTCCTTATAATGGTATCTGAGTGACAAATAACCTCGAATTTCCCAGGACAGATACATCACAGTTCAGCTAGGGAGGTTTCATGTCTCTGGCTCCTAGCTACTTCTAAGGGATCATCTAAGAAACAGTTTATTTGAGCTATGTAAAACAAGCTATTTCTTTAAAACGTGTGCAAAACAAGGGGATAAATGGAAACAAATGTTAAGGTGAAAAGGGATTTTGCTACGAGATCTGGTATGATTTTTTGCATTAGTCCAAGTAAAGAGTTGCATATGTAAAGGTTTAGAATTTGAGCACTGGCAGAAAGATTTTTAACGTAAGCAATGAGAGCAAGATGAGTAAGGGAGTGTCCTGATGGTGGACTCGTGAGATGCAAACTGAGCCCTCCATTGGGACATTTCACCTCATTGGTAGTTGATGAATACACAGCACTGGCAATGGGGACTGGAGAAATCCAACTCATCATAAGCTTCCTGAGTAAATGTGATTCAACGTGTTGCACACTACTTTAGGAATAAAAGCAGTCAGTTTTGTTGTGAAAGCATTACACAGAAAGCCCTCGATGAACTAAAACCCACAGACAGGACCACAAGGTCAACTTTTCTAAGTCTGATATAGCTTGGAGTTGCCAATCCTGTCTAATGGGACAACTAATTACCATATTCCTGCCAGCTGAACAAAATGGGGTTTCACAGAGTATCCAAAGGGTTTATCTCTACCTACTAATTCCCAAGTAAAAGAGTCTTCTTCTCTTCGGCAATGAAGACTGAACCTGAAATACCCATACCTATCATTTCACAAACAGGCACGAGGCCAATAGAGCATACAGTGAATGATCAAAGGCCAAAAATTATTATCTTCTATAATCTGGAATATGATTTTGACTCTTGAGTAGTTTAAAACAGTTGCATTTTCTTTCCAAATTTCATATCAAAGCAAAATGCAAAGAAGTTGATACCACATCATTTTTATGCTTCATTTTGAACTATTTATTTTAATTTAGAAATAGGATCAAAGAATTCCTCTTTGCTTGATAAGTAAACAGTGACATTTCAATCCAGTAATTATCATATGCATTCCTGAAGGATTCATCACTGTAAGCATCTAGACTGTGCTGAGCTGGGGTCACAGACACTATCTTCTATTGCATTCTTAGAGCTATATTTAAACCACACTTCAAATATTCCAAACTATCATGTGTACTGGTTATTACCCTTGCCCTTTCCTAAAGCAAAGTCATACATAAATGTATCACTCTGCGTAGCCATCTTGAAAAGCCTGGGCTTCCACTGGGAGGGAAGGGAATCTTTGCCACTATGCTGAGTTTGCATGGCTAGGCCTTGGTAGTGGGAGGGCTACTGAGCTGGCTTCTGTGAGAAGCTGTCAGAAGTTTCCCTTATGTTTGACAAACACTGTCTCATGATCTTTTTGCTATATTTTCTCTCCCCTGCTCTGCTGAGGGTGGGAGTGGTAGGGTGGTTTTGGGGGGCACCTGGCCTTCAGCCAAGATCAACCCACCCCAGCAAGAGCAGCCCCCAGTGCTATTAACACAGCTGGTCCGTAACCACATCTCCAAGCAGCTATGAAAAAGCTTTCAGGGTCACAGTAGTGATTTTCTAGCATATAAAACTGTTATATAGCCATTACTGGACTTTTCCTGTGTGGTTTGAGATACTGTGTGGGAGATAGTTTATGGATGCATCCCCTATGGCCACCTCCACTCTGCAAATACCAGTCAGGACAAGCAGAGATGGCCCAGCTACAATAGGAGAGCAACAACTGAGTCACACAATCTGTGGTGATTTTTTCCTGTCTGCAGAGTGAATGGGGGAGGGTGGTGGTATTTACAAGTACCAATAAACAAGAGTTTCCTGAACAGCAAGGAGTTGTGACCTTAGACAATGAGATCACATAACAAACAAAGTTAGGGTGCAAACTTGTTGAGTTAAACCCATTGATATCCACTTAAGGTGCAGCCACCTGTACCATTCCTGCACTATGGCTTTATCATTAAATGTTTGCTGATGATCAATTTACAAATGCCATTCCCACGTCCCACTGTACTATTAACAATAGCAGGGAAGAACTCTCTCTCACAATGTCATGCTCAGATCACAGTCACACTTTTCCATTTGGTTGAGGCCACTTTTGCCTACAGGAGCCCACATTCTTCTGGAAATATCCCAAAAAGCCTTAAAGAATATTTTATCCTCTTTAGCTTTACCAGCAGCCACATTTGTCAAGCTGAAAGGAGCAGCTGTAGAGAGGCCACTGCATCATACATTTTGAAAAATAAGGACTGGATGAATTTGTGTTTTGCCTTTCCTAGATTCATCACTAGCTGAGCTAACAGTGAAATTATTATTCCTGTTAGTACTATAGTGGTGACATCTTACAAGTAAGTGTTTTGGACTTCATGCTATGTCTGATTCAAAGAACCCATGGCTCTGTAGCAAACTTAACCTGACATTTTAGTTCAATATTTAACAACTGCTCTGTCTGGAGAGCTCCAAATCATTCATCATTATCTCATTCAAAGTGACAGCACATCAGAAGGGGTGCTACTCATGCCTGTTGTGCCCCTTTATTAGCAGACCTACATAAGAGAATAATTGCAGATTATCATTTTACTGCAATGCTCCCTTACCCTTTCTGCACTAATACCCGTGGAACTACAGCAGATAAAAAAGGTCACAAGAACTTATAACTGTCTTCTCTGTTTAGCTTCTCTTTCTACTCTTCCATACACTAGAAAAGGACACCAGAATTATTTACTACTTGATGAACATTTCTCAGGAACTCTACAAAGTGCAATGGCTAAACAACAGCTTCCCAAGCATTGGAATTTAATTCTCCTCCTTGATAACCTCCAAGTAGTTTATGTACTTCTAAAGCAATTTTTTTCAGATCTACAGCACCCATACACACTTTCAACTGTCCCATACTGAACACTGATTCCCTGGTCATTCAGATCAAGCAAAACATGTAGTAGCATCTTTCAGGATAGAGCATAAATCAGGACTTCTCTTCCACCTAGGTGCCAATTTTCATCAAACTTATAGGATTTATAGGACTTATTTATAGGATTAAAATCTCTACATCTTTTCTTCTGTTTGTTTTTGCACTCTAGGCAATATAGTCAAAATTGTGAAGATGCAGTAAGAAAAAAACAAATATAGGAATAGATGATATGACCATAAGTCTCATTTCCTCTGAAAATCAGGATAAAAAAAGAACACAAATACATGCATGAACTGAAATTCTTAGTATTAGAGATACTAAGGAAAGTTTTGTAAGGAAAATAAAAATATTCCTAGAAAGTTAATATCTAGTACTAGTGGATTTCTCAGAGAATTAAAGCTGCATTAAAAGATTCAGAAAAAATGGCATAAGTAAATTTTTTGCTCCAAAGCAAAAAAACCAACCAAACAAAAAACCCCAAAAAACAAAACAACACAAAACAAACTCCACCAACCCAAAAAAACCCAACCCCCCCGCCAAAATAAAAATGCTCAAATCATTACCCAATGGCAACTTAGCAACTGCTTTAGTTTAGTTCTTTAAGCATTACGTTAAAGAGATAAAGACGTGCCAAAAAATAGATGGGCAATAATATCTGTAAGGGAAACTGCAGCTGAACAAAACTATGGTTTCTTCCAAGTCTGATAAAACCCCTATCTTCAAGTTGTTGCCCATCTCTGTGATGAGTTTTCCATACAAATAATGAAAATTTGCTTCAAGTTCAGGTTTTTTCCTCCCAAACATCCCATCCTCAGTCTCCTGTACAGCAGTAAGAGGCTCTGAGGAGACTACTCTCCACAGAGAATCCCACTGTTCTCCTGATGGGAAGAAAGTGTTCAACTAAATTGCCAGTGGGATTTATTTTTAATCTAGAACCAGTTGCAGTGGTGTAATCCAAAAGACACAGATGGTAATCTGTCTAATTTGTACAGAGTAATTAATAGCATAACAACACACTGTCAAAACAGGGCAATAAAAAAAATATCAAGACCAGGTTTCCCTTTTGACTGGTTGTATTATTTTATCAAAAACTGAGTGTAGATTTTAGATACACTGCAGAGGAAAGAAAATAATAAATTCAATTCAGACCTCATAGTCTGGCAAAGTAAACATGGAACAGCTCCAGAAGGTTTCTGGAAGAAGAAGAAGGAGTTTGAAAAAGATGACAAAACTTTTGCTATCTCGACCTCAACATTTGGCATTGGAAAGGGAGGGCATTATAAAATTATGTTACCTCAGATGAATTAACATGTTAAGTTCTCTAAAGTGTTAATTGATATTTTTCTTTGGCTATAGTCTGAGTTCTCACCATGTGCACCTGGAGCAGTAACCTATCTTAAACAAAGCTATTTTCAATATTTCAGATAGCAAAAAAAATACTAAATATTTTAAATCTCTTTCTGTTCAATAGCCTACCTTATATTTAGCTCAATAGGAAATTGCTACTTTTTTATAGTAGCATGTCTTCTTTACCTGAAGATGCTACTTGAACTCAGCTCATCTCTCAAAACTAAAATGTGATTTGCTAGGAAAATCAACCCAAAATTTGGCACCCACTGTCATTGTTAAGAACCCATAGATAGTTTTGAAATGGCTGTAAAAACAGCAGGATGACAAATAGTCACTGGTACTTTTTTTGAGTTGGATTTTTTTTTGGTCATTTTTTATGCACATGTCAAAAAACTGTTATTCGCCTCATGGCACCCGAGTCAAGACCAGCTCTGATGAAGAGGATAATAAATGACTCCCTAGGTAAAAGCAAATTTATCAGCAGTAGTCTACAGGACTGACAGTTGGGTTATCCACAGTAGGGGCCTTCTCTTGAGTAACACTGTCAGCAAGTTCATGAAAGTCTCCTGTTTCATTTGGTAATACAACACTGACAGAGCAGAAACTCAAGCAATTCTACTGCTATTAGTGTTGCTGACCCGCCTCAGATTACTCATCTGGAGGGTAAAAAAATAAAAACAAAGAAAAAAAACAAAGAAAAAAAAAAAGTGATGTTGAAGCACTAAAGAGCTGAGAGGAAAAAAGAGCTAAAGAGCTATAGGAAATACCCAGGCCACAAGGCTTCACATTTCTGTAGGTGTGTTTTCCTATTAGAGCAAGATTGTCTTATTCAGAAAGGAAAAATTTCTTACGAAGGTTTCTTGTGCTTCAGCTAAATATATAACCTCAGAATTCACACTCCACCCACACTACCGCCATAAGAACATCCATATTTTTTAATAGTAAATTTCATTGGTTTTAAAAAAATACACTGTAGCATTTAGGGACACCAGTTGTTTCACAGACTTGAAATAGCAATTAGAGTATCAAAACAAATCTATTCTGTACAAACATAGTAAATAGTTTAGAAAAGACAAGTTATGGATCACTATTATGCAACCAAACTCTCTCATACAAACACAAAAAAAAAAAGGAGAAAGTAAAGGATGTATAGAACAAAAAGTTTCCATTGACCTGATTTGTCAGAGATGCTGGCTGTGACTGGCGTGGTGGAGCAGCCCGTGTTAACCTTTGCGCTGTCCTTGGAAGAACCAGCTTTGGGCTTGTTTTTCGTTGCCTCTAGTGCTTTCACCTTCTTGGCATGTTTACTTCCTTTGTAGTGGGCCTCGGCCTGGCTCTACAAAGGAGAACAAATCAGGCTCACTTTTTTTTGCACTTGTATATAATACAATGGATGAGAAGGCAGAAAAGTGACACTTTCAATAGTAGGCACCATATTATTCCACCTAAAAATTTTTAATAGCTTTATACTAACACTTTTCATGGATGTAAGTTCTTCTATATTAAAATGATAGGATTTTAATGAATATTGGATATTTTCAGTAACTTGGAAAAAGAGGTTTCGAGATTACATAAAGCTCTGTCACTCCTAATGTAATTCTTTACTTCTATGGTTCTTAAAGATTTAACGGACTATACAAATGTAAACACATCCAATTCAGAAAGATGCTACTCAATTTTCATGTGGTGTTCCCTAATCTTTATTACTTGCAGTTAGAAAGATGTACTGTGCTGAAACATGATTAAATAATCCATTTTTCCTTCTGTTTGATCTAGTACAGATGTCATAAAATACTTTACCTTCATACTAACAGCAACTGAGACAATTGAAAAAATATTACTTCACTATTAGATAAAAAAATAAGGGTTAAAATGAGGAAACACCATACCTGTAAACTTCAGTAGACCCAAGTACAACATAGAAAACTAAATACGTGCCAGTCTTGATTGCTTTATAAATTGCCTTGAATATTTTTTTTAATACTAAGAAAATCAGAACCTGTAGGACTGGGAGAAGAGGAGCTTTTAAAAATTATTATTATTTATTTTGTCTTAATCTGCCCAAACCAAACAGTATAAATATGTACTGAAATGTTTACTTCGCCTTTGCCTTAAAACTATCTTCAAGAACTAGGTCGATGTTTTTGAAGTTGCACAACTAAAGCTAGACACATAAATATCTGCCCATTTTTTTCAGTGATATTGAGTCCTCTTCATTGTTCCTGATTCTATATAATCAGATGCCTTGACAAATCAGGCCACTTTGTTATAAACAAAACTAAGAAACTACATACTTAGTACAAACTCCAAAGCTTGGAAATTTCAGCTAATGAATTTAAGTGTTTTTCTTGACTTCTTAACAAATTAATTTACCAAATAATGGGCAAGAAAAAAGTCCTCTCCAAACAAGTCTGTTTTCATTACATTGTACTATTCAGCAATAACTTTGCATTATTTATCTTTCCAAACACAGTTTTAAAACATTATTTCAGGCATACCACTAGGTGCCTCTATTGAAGGTTACATATTAACCAAAGAAGTTAATATTGTTGTTTACTTCAAATTAAAACACTCAGAGAAAGCATGCTTCTTCTAAGCACATCTCGGCACCTGGCATATAAAAACATCAGTGCAAGTAAACTTTCACTGTGTTCATGCAAAATCACATTCATTCTCTCTTGTCAATCAATTATCTACTTCTTTATTTAGTTTGCTGTGTTAAATGAAGCGAGCCACAAAACGAGTCACATGCTTTTTATAAAGAGCAGCTATAATATCTAGGGTGCTTGAACTCCATAAAGAGTGCTGCCATAATGAGGAAAATTGTTTTAAGACCAGCAGAAATGGGCATTACAATACAGTCACCTTGGGACAGCATGTAATAACAGCTTTGTTATGTGGTAGAGTAGAAGTGAAGAACAGAAACAGCTGGAGTGGGCAAGAGAACAGACAGCACATTGGAGTCCTCACACAAGTAATTGGCACCATTAAACTGATGGAGAGTTGTTGCTAAAATAGAGGAGTGAAGTTCTTACACACCAGAACTTCTTAAGTGATTTTACAGCCCATGAAACAGTGCTTTTCATCTCAGAAGGACAGTGTATGTTGTTGTGGGTGCATCTTTCCTTTCACAGGAGATTTTAGTAAGCAAGCATTCAAGAAAGGCTGCTAGATTAGTTTTATTTTGAATTCCTCTTTTAAAAACTTTATTATAAAAACAGCAAAGAGTTTACTCACCAATTGCTATTAAAATATTGATTGATTTTAAAACCTTTGAAATATTAACACGCATACAAACACAATTTAAGGATTATAAAGAAACAACTAACCAGCTATACCACTAGTACTATGTGCACTACTTAAAGGGACACTTGTCAACTTCTGGTCGGATCTGTCCAGTTCTGAATGCGGGCAGAGGAGCACAGTCCTGTTTTTGCCCTGCTGTGCCAATGTGCCTTATGAGGCACAGGAGTCCCATCCTGTCTCTCTCCACCTTTACTGGGTTTTATCCATTTCTCTTAAGCTTTGCAGTTGTGACATGATGCACCTGAATGGTGTTTTCCACCAACAGAATTCAATAAACTATTCACACATTGCAGTGTACAAAAAATGGAGCTAAGAATTGGGGTGAATAGATACCCTTTCCTTCCCAATACTTTTAAATTTAATAATAGCAAGTACAAGATTGTCTACTCAAGTATCCTCAAGTTGATGATGTCCCTTTAAATATTTGGACTCTATGCTCCGCGCATATGTGTGCTGTTGATAGGATCATATGCTGCCTGAGGCCAAAGCTATGACATAAGAGACATAAATGCAGTCAAGAGAAAGACTTAGTAAGTCAATTGCTTGATAATAAGCCTTTCTGCTGATATTTGCAATAGTAATGCCTGCAATATCAGTAATAACCTACTACAGTTTTTGATTCCCTTCATTCAATCCTCATATAGTGTACATGAGACCTGTTGAGAACAAACAAGCCCAGGCAGAATTAAAATTAAGATTTCCATAACAACAAGCAAAGCTTCATGGAAACATGGTGAATGGACTAATTTTTAAGCTTTCCAATTATCATAAAATATCAAATTCACAGCTGTATGTTAGAAGGCCAAAAAGTGTTGCTGTGACCAATCTAAGCAGTGGTTTGGAAATGCCATTCTGCTTCAACACTGCTCAAACTAGGCCATTCTCCTTTGGGGGCAGGTGGGATTCTCCAGGCTGGATTTTAAAGTAGTTAGGGGATGCAAAATCTGCCTTTAAAAAATTGTTTCAGTGCCTCACTTTTTCAGTTAAGTAGATAGTATTTGTTCCTACATTGACTTTGTCAAGTTTCAGTTGAATATCCAGGGGCTGGATATTGTTAAATCTTTGGGTTTTAGACTTTCTCAACTCATCTCTGTTCTGTGAATAGAAACACAGATACTCTTTCCAAGCATGAAGTTAGAGGAGCATTCCTTAAAGTATGGAAGCAATCTTTCCTAACCACATAATCACTATTTTCTAGTCCTTTCAGATACACTTGAAGTTCAGAGTTTTCTTTTTTGCACTGTGGGATAAATAATTTGATTCAGCTGCCTTTTGGTAACTGAAATGCTGTATTACCGTGTTACGTAAACCTTTGGAGTTTTCTGGAGACACAGAAAGCAAAAGGAAAAAGGGCAGCTGAAGCAATCTGAAATTGGAACTCAAGTTCTGATTATTACTGATACCAATTATTGTGATTATTAATCTCCTGATCATTAATAATTCTAATTTTATAAAATATTTGTAAAAGTAACATATTCAGGGCAAATGTATTTGTTCCAAGTCTCACTTAAAACTTGCTTATGACATAAATACAGCATTTTGAGCAGAAGCTATAAGCTTTGTATATCCTTGAAATAAGCCATGATGTATACAATTTTCATTTTTAGTTAAGGCAAGAAGCTGAAAATTTGTTTTCATTTGCTCTGGTAATCCATAGGAAGTTGTGTACACATAGGGTTCAAAATTCATGTGCATAAAAGAAAGATACTTTACCAATTTTAATAAAAACAGCCATTAAAATACAAAGTTAACTTAAGAGTAAATATCTTTGGGATACAACATTTTAAATGGATACTGAAGGTACTTTTTGATCATCATTAAGTACAACTAATTCATGCAAATTGTTTGTCAGCAAAACAATATTTAAGAAAATAAAAAAATATCAGGAAAAACCAAAATGAAAATCTGTTAACTTAAAATATCTTTTTATACTCCTGTATTATAATGATTTTAATTGCAAAATACTTTATTCCAGTGTAAACAGCTGCATTTACTGTAGGGATTAATTCATTCAACAGTAAAATAATTTATCTGTGCCACAATTCAACATTATTTAAATATTTATTTTTCATTTCAAAAATATTATGTTACATCTATTGCTTACATAGCTGGTATTAAACCTCACCATTGAATTATCATTATTAAAATTTTGAAATTAAATGCATAATAGGTTAGAAGGACACTTTTTGAGAAAGTGGAATAAGAAAATATTTCTATGAAAGAACTCTTTAACTCAATGGAAAGTTTAATTTTTAATTGAATCTAAAACTGACTGTGACCTAGTAGCTTGATATATATACATTGTAACATTTTAAAAAAGAGCCTGCCTACTTATTAGACAGCAAGGAAGGTCATCAAGTATTGGCTAGTAAGGTTTAATGAACCAGAAAAGCTTCAAGCTGCCATAAATACGACATTATGAATCAGAATGTAAAAAATACCTTTGTACTGACAGGCCAAATTCCAAAACAGTGTTTATGCATTTGTCTGGCATTATTTTTTGATCAATGGGATGCATATTTTATAACACTAAAAAAAATATGTCTACATATTTTTAAGACCATGGCTTAGTGAATAGCTGCACTTTAAATTGTTGCAAATAATTAAGAATATAATTGACAGACAAATAACCATGTAAGTTTTCCCCATAATTTTTCTAGTTTATACACGTTAAAGTTTATACACCTTAGTTCTATCCACAGTCTTTTAGTACCAATTAAATACCTCTAACCAATCAAACTTTATGAATGGTTTAATTTTTTAAGAAAGCCCCTATGTCATAAGGATTAATAACTTGGCTGTAAGAAAGGATAGTTTTTTCTGCTCTTAAAAATGATACAAATGCAATATTTTATTTAAAATTGCTACTTGTAATTACAAATTATTAAATTTGAAATCCAAGCAGGATGTTAAACTGTATGACTACATACAATACAAATACAATAGCCTTATATACTAGACTGCATTTAATAAAAATCAACAATTTAAATTATCTTCAACATGTAAACATGCTTTTGAAATTCAATGTCAATGACATTAGCCTATTTTAGGGCTTAAAACAACTTCAGTAGCTTTACTTGGTAGAAAGTTAAAAATGTTTATAGATCTGCATATATTGAAAAGATCTAGATAACCAGGAAACAGGTAGATCATATGGATTCATTGATAGTTTTTCAAAAAACTCTGAACTACAGGTAGGACTGTAGCACAAAAGCTAACAGAATATTCCCCATCAGAGCAATGACTGACAGTGTATTTGAAATCCACAGGATTCATTTTGACAGCTCTCAAGTGACTGAGTTTTAGAATCTACTTGCAATGTGAATGACTAATTAACTGAATTTATTGCTACACAAAGAAACATTAACCTGATGAAAGGCTTGAGTAAGTCTAAAGGTTCAGTGCATATGTGTGTGAGATCAAGATTTTTTATAGGCTTATTCAAGAGCAGCTGAAATAGCCCTTCATTAGGTCTTCATGGAAATATGACAATTGTACCATCAACTCTGTCTGAATGCTTTAATCTGCTACCACATCGTCCAGTCTGGCTATTAACACACACAATTAAATATATGTAGATCTGCATGGACAGAAAGAAGGAGAAATGCAGAAATAAAGGGAGGCTCTGAAGCATCCATGTGGGAAATGGGGGTTCATGCCTTGAGCAGGCAATATTAGGTGAGTGTTACAACTAAATGGAACTGAAAATGGTGGCTCACAGCTCCTATTTCCTCTCCCTTGCTACTGCACCTTAGAGCAGGAATTCCACCCTGGATGGGAAATGCTCTCAACAGCAATTCTAACTATGATGAGCTGCCCAGTGAAGTGGTGCAGTCTCTGTCCCTGAAACTGTATAAAAACCATCTGGGTGTGGCACTTGGGGATAGGGTTTAGTGATGAACACGGTGGTGGCTGGACTGGATTATCTGAGAGGTCTTTTCCACCCTTGATGATTCTGTCTCAAATCCTGTGTTCATTTGGTGTTGATATAATCGGTAATTTCTAGTGAAAAATATTTTGTTGAAAATACCACAAAAGCCTCTGCCACTAACAGTTCAACCATGGAAAACGAAACAACTGAAAGACTAAACAGATATATAATAATCCTGAAAACTTCCATTCTGTTATGGAGAACTTATAAAGACGAGTTTTTTCCTGCATATCACAAAAAATTTTACATAAATTCAAGCTAAAAAAAATAAATATCCTAAATATTGTCATAACTTATATTGAAGAAAATACCTCTCAACACCTGTGCTCCTGCCCACTTTCATACATCAAGTTGATTACAATGGCAGCGGTCCTGGTAGAGAAGGAAACTAACTGTGCAAGACAGGAGCAGAGAGGTATTCATGTTTGTAAAATATTGTTATTTTAATTCACAGCAGATCCTAAACCAGAAAGCTCTCTTAATGGTAAGATGTCTACAAAATGTTTGATCACTTAGTTTATCTGTTAGAACCATTCTGTAAGAGTATGCACTTTTATTTGAGTATATAAATTATGAAGAATTTAGACTAGAATCATAACTCCAATAAAAATTACATAATAAATTAGGAAGTAGTGTTGAAAAATATAGCTTTATCTCATTTGTTATTAATAATAGATGTAATTGAAGAAATCAGCAAACCTGGAATGTTCATACATTTTTTATACCAAAGCTATGCATTATTTTATCAATTCCATCCTTACAGATTTCTAAAACCTAATTTCTCAAAATAGTAAGGTAGATTATTATTGAAAAGAACATAGAAAAACCAAGGACCTGTGAAAATATCAGCCATGTCGTAAAAACGTCAACTCATATTTAAAATACCTTACCAAACTTAGTTAAAAGCTCCATTAAATAGCTGTTATTTGAACAGAACTTCCATCATGTTATAACCCTGTACCCTATAATCATGCGGTATTTCTGTCATGTTGGAGCTAACAACTTCCATCATTTTGTCAGTTCTGTCTACAAAACAGAAAATTACCTTCACAAGTTCCTGAGATTTATGCTTTTAATTACCTCCTATCTGCTTCACTACCCTCCATGCCCAAAGAATCAATATAGTCTTATAAATAAGAAAAATGTAAAATGTTTGACAGAAAATAATGACAGTTCTGTACATTTTTATGTGATGTTATTGATTATTTTGTTTTTTATCCTTTTGACAGCATGAATGATTTATTTAAATCTGTAACGTCAACTTCTGCTAATACTTGCCTAAACTTAAAAAATTTGCCTTCTGGCTTTTTAGAAAGATGAACTCTATCATCACATCATCTTTATTAGCTTTAAACACATTCAACAATAAGATGACCTTCATTGTCTCTTAATGCCAAATTATTACATCTACTTTTCTGATTTGCCTCAAGGCATTTCCTCCTGATTCTTGAGTCATCTCTTAGTTTTTGAGATGACACCAAAAATCAGGGCTGACTTGCAGTCATTACCCACACAACAACACGCTGTGCAAACTCAAGTTTATTTTCAATCCAATTATACCCTATGAACAAGACAGTGCCCACCAGGCTGTACCACAGCCAAAGATATTTCTATAAGAAACAAAGTGTACAGAGGGAAGCAGACATTTTTGCTTATTTTAGGCATTATCAACAGATGACAAAATCTGTTTACAAAAAGGACACCTCCTAACAAAAATCAGAACAATAAAATGTGGACTGCCTGGCATCATGCGTTTGCAAGTTTGGATATAGAGAAGCCTGGTTGCTGGAAAAAGGGATTAGATTAGAACTGGCATTACTGCATAGTACCTAAAAGCTCCTAAAAGTCTGTGGACTATCACAGAATCCTTTGGGTTGGAAAGGGCCTTTGAGAGCAAGTTCAAATGTGAAGTCAGCACTGCCATGTTCACCACTAAAACATGTCCCTACACATCCTTTAAATACCTCCATGGGATGGTGACTCCACCACTTCCCTGGACAGTCTGTTCCAATGTTTGACAGCTTCCTTTTGGTGAAGAAATTTCTCCTAATATCCAATCTAAGCCTTCACTGGACCAACTCGAAGCAGTTTTTTCTCATCCTATCACTTGTTTCCTGGAAAAGAGACTGACTACCTTTCAGGTAAGCATAGAAAGTGATAAGGTAACCCCTGAGCCTCCTTTTCTCCAGGCTAAACAATCCTAACAACCTCAAGACTAAACAATAAAATAAAATAATGAGGGAGAAGAGCAGAGAAACTACTTGAACACAAGGCAATAATTCAGATAAGGAGAAAAGGGCAATTCTGCAGAAACCAAAGAAATATCCTTCCAGCTGCAACTCACTTTTCCCTTATGGCTGCAAGCTACAGTGTCAGATGCCATAATAGAATAGACATCTTGGGGCAAAAGCTCCACAGCTGCTGGAGACTTATTGCCACATACCAGTTGAGGAAAAAGACAAATTTGACCAAAATACAGCTAAAAATATTAAAAAAAGGACAGTCAGAGTATGATGGTGAATGTCTCTAAGTATGAGTCAAATACTATAATTTCTTTTTTTGGAAGAGTACAGACATATCAAGTTAAGACTAGATAAAATTAAGAATTTGTACACAGAGGTTTTCTTCATGTTGTACTTTTAAAAATTGAAGACTGGGAGATCCTGAAGAGCTGAGTTAGAAAATACTATTCAAATTATATGGCAGAAGAAAAATCATTCTACAAACTTTATTTTTGAAAAGAAAGAAGCCATCACTTCAACATGCACAGTTCCACATTCAAGACAATGTATTTTTAAATATTTAAATTTTAAAATTTCCTCTCATCTCTGATCTTTCTTTTCCTGCAGGTAGCTGCAATCCCTGCCTCTGAATCTGATGACAGAACACTCTCACCAAAGCTAAATGTGCAGACACATAAGCAAAAGAAACCTCAAACCTTTGCAATTCACTGTATTAATTTAGGGGGAGGTTTGACAACTACAAATTGACTAGTCTGATTTTTTTTGATTTTGGTCTATTGATTCAGACCAGTGAGTGTCCACAGCACAAGGAAAAGATTGCAGGCAGGGAAACCAATTTTCTTCTCACAGATGAATAACCACTGTCTGTGTTTCTTGTGCAATTGATAAAACACCACCAGAATGAAGTCAGCATCCTCAAACGCCATGCAAATGAAATTCACTAAGGAGAATTAAAAAAAAAAAATTTAAAAAAACCCAAAATAGACTCTTTATAATTTAGTTCTGCCATTTTAACTTCATTAAATTGCATAATTTAGGTCAGAGAAAGTTCAAAGGAATGGGATGCCTATCAACAACAAGAACTATGTCAGCCTTGTAGAGCCAGAAGAAACTGCAAGTGTGGAGTGACTGCACTACAAATCTCATTCTGCACTGTGCTACACTGAAGTTTTAATGCAGATTAGCAGAGTTTGATGGTACTCAAAAGCATGTCACATGGTGGAACTGATTTCCTGAAAGATTCAGCAGTTCAGACCTATATGACTCCCTTCTTCCCCAGTCAGCAAACAAAGGATGGATTGTAAAGATTATTCCATGCCCTGAGCACAATTTCACATTACTTTTGGTCCAAAGGGACCAAAAAGAAAAACACATGCAAAGTCCAGATTTTTATTTCTGTGCAGGAGTTTCAACAGGCTAAGAAAGAGCTGTGAGCCTGCAGAGCTTGGTTGAAGCCCCACTACCAGTGAAATGATACAATACAGTGAAATTTACCTCAGTAAAACATAACAAGGCCAATTATGGGAGGGGAAGAGGTGTCTATTTGGATAGGTGAGAATAACATCCAAATAATATAGGATCTCACTCTCAGGAAAAAAAATGCTCATACAAATAATTCTTTAGATTAAATGACTGAACCTGAAGAAAAATTTAGAATCTTATTTCTCAGGAGAAGCTAAATAATGCAATGAAAGGCTAGAAAGCTTTTGAAATAGAAGTACTACACTATGAAGACTCATTCTCCAAATATTCCTGGATGCTGAGGTTATGAAACAGTTGTGAAATTAGATTTATATTTAAGTATCTTCTGGTATTCATAACACTTTATAACCTTAGCACTTTCCAAAATCAAATTTCTATGTTGTTTGTGGCCCTGGTAAACTAAACTGCATTTCAGCATGTAAAGTACCACAGACACAGTGCTTCATCCTTTCTTACAACCATTCATTTCCAAAGGATGATGATAATTTCTAGGAACTACAACTGAATATATTTATCAAATTTAGGAAGAAAGATCACACCACCCTATTGAATACACCTGGCACAGAAGAAGAAGGGTAGTTTGAAATACTTTTGTGATGCCACTATTTAAAGCAGAATATGAAATGCACTTTTTGTTTCACTTTCTAAGTCTAGACAGGAGAAATTGCTTGGTTGACAGAAGTACAAAATGATGTAACAGATCTTTTTTTGTTCATTTGTTTCAAGCGCTCAGTTGTGATTCAATTTATCTGCCTGAAGTGCTGTTTGTCCACCTGAACGTCAGCACAGACAAAGTGAGTGACCCCTCTGGGGACAGGTCCCATCATCAGGGGGATCCTGACCTCAAGAGGGGAGGGAAGAGTGAGGGCAGCCTGAGCCATCTCACTGGTGATGCATCCACCTCAGAAGCAAGATCCATGAAGCCAAAGAAAATTTTAAAAAATATTATTGTTTCCTTGATTTAATCAGTAAAAGGACATACCTGGAACAAGTACCAGAGCAGAAAAGATTTTTTTCCCTTTAAATATTAACTTAAAGTAGAAAGACAAGCAAACTAAATTTAAAATAATGACTTCTGAGATCAGTTAACTAAGCAGATATGGGCACTTCAAAGGAAGTTTAAAAAGCTTGTCAAATGATGACAGATTTAGAAATCAATCTGAAGCTGAGATAGCACTGCTTCAAAATCCTTACCAGCCTAGACAAGAAAGGCAAACTGGGGAAAAAGCTTCACAAGACACTTTCCAAAGTGCAATGTTAGAGGCAGAGAAAAGCAGGGTAACGGGTATGGGTGCTTTACTGCAAACCTCTAGGAGCACAAAATACTCAAAGGCTTTGGAGGAGGTGCCTGCAAACTGTTTCTGAGACAAAAATTATGAGAGAAAAATATATAATATTAACACATCACTTCAGGATTTATTCTTACCCTTGAGATTAAAAAGAAAATCTGGGAATTTGAGTTTATTTTTATTAATTCAATGACATTAGTAATAGTTTCCAAGAACAAATACATACTCCTTAACTGTCAAAAGTTATAATCTTCTTAGATGTAGTTTCCTTGAATTTCTTTAATTTTCAAGCTACTTAGGAAGAAACATTAAATGGTTATATATTTTTTAAAAAACACCAGTGTACTCTTTTGTAATGATTTTTTTTTTTAAATTAACCTCCAGGAAACAGTTTCTTTGAATTTCTCATACTCAAAATGACAGCTAGAGCGAAGTATTTATATTTATTATGAATGAAAGTTTTTGGAAGAGTGACTTCATTCAGAAATGGAAAGACTATCAGCAAGGACATACAAACAACAAGAAAAAGCTATTTCTTCTGGAAGAAAATCAAATATGACCTGGAGAACTCACCGGGAAGCTTTTCTGCTTCACCTCCTTTTTTTTTAAGAAAAAAATTCCTCAGGCAAACATTTCTTTTTTGCAATACCTGTTGAAGGTTTTTGTACCATCAAGTGAGATATCACCTATGGACATGGCATTGCATAACATGCCAGAGCTATCCAAGAAAATTAAGAGTTCATGCTTTATGGACTTCTGCCTCTGAGTGGACAAAAAACCCATCAGGCTGAGCAGAATGCAGGTAGAACTCGAATGAGTTATTTGGGAAAAAGAGATTTAGATTAATTATACCTAATGCACCAAATTAAAAAAAAAAAAAAAAAGGAGGAAAATTGGCAATACTCACATCAGAGTTAAAACGAAGCTGGCAGACATTACAGGAAATGACTTGCTTCTTCTTTGGGGGAATGGACACTCCAAATGTATGGTTTATGACTGCTTTTTGCACAGGATCCATCTGGAGAACAAACAATAACCAATTTACAACTTTTCTGGGCAATAAACAGTACAGGAGAAAAATTTAAAAAACAAAAAAACACTTTGAGCAGAAAGCTCTTCTCTTTTTTTCAGATAAACAGGAGAAATAAGATTCCAGCCCTCACAATAATAAGATTTAACAAAGGTTAGGGAATTGGTAGCATGCCAAAGCTGATGAGGAAAATGCAGCTTCATTTTTGCTGTCATCCCCAGGTTACTAAATAGTTCTTTCCTCAACCCTGCACATCTTCTGGGCTGCAGGGCCTCCCCTACCACACCTGAATTTCAAATAAAAGCCCTCCCCTATCACCCACTGCTCCAACAGACATATTACAGAGGCCACTTCTGCACCCTGACAAGTTACTGTCATTCATTTCTACATGCTTTCCTTTGAGTGATAAATATTAGCACTTATTTGAAAAATATTCTCCCCTGGAGATATCTTTGTGAAAGGAGGTCCTTTGCAGGCTCTGCTACAAATAACACTTGCTGGGAAAAGAGGTTGCAATCCCCAAGCATTTCCATGCAGAACTGATGCGTGACAGAGCCCATGGGAAGGCTGAAGTCTGGAGGAACCTGAAGGGAGTGTTTGTACCAGGAAAGTTAGCACACTTCAGAAAACATTTAAACACTGTAAGAAACATGAGATAAGGGAAAAATCTGAATATATTACTCCCAAATTTGACTGAACCTTTTAAGAACTCAAAACTTATTACATCTTTGCTCAATATCAGGACTGCTGTTGGTCACAAATATTCTCAGGATCACAGAACGCTCTGGGCAATGACACAGGGTGTTCAGAAAACAGAGTTTAGAACTGCTACAGTGTCGAGGTCTCAGTCAAAACATGCCATTCTTCCTAATGTGACATGAATACAGATTACAATTCATTTCCTGATGCAAAACTACTCAAACTAAATTTTCTAATTAAAGAAACGCAGAATATTTGGTCTGGTCTCATAACTGAATTTACTCTCAGCATGATGTTGAACCAGATGACATCTGAGACCCCTTTCAACCGAAATGATCCTGTGAGCATCTGTGTATGTGTGGTCCCTCATCCTTATCTGAGATAAACAATAGATTCTGAAGAGGAGAGGGGAAAAAATGGAAGTTTACAACAACAGATAAGTGCTCATTTCCCCATTTTGTTTCTAAACCAGTTCAGAAGAAAAGAATTTTATTTTTTATAAAGTTAGATTTTTCTGAAGCTTGCTTTGCAACCACAGTGATATTTTTTCCTTTATGGTACTATTGGAAGAAACAACACCTGGCTGTTTAATCCCAGGTGATACACAAGACACACTTGGTATTAAGCCAACTTGCAAAAGGGCAAGAGAACAGCTGAAATAACTGATCCACTGAAGAATTAGAACAGGAAATTACCTGCTTCTAGACTTTCTAAACATGAAGATAAAGACATTGATTTTCCCTTAGTACAAATTTTAAGCTTCCAGAGAAGCCTGCACTTTGAGAATTTTCTGCACATATATATGCACACACAAAAAAACAAATTCAAGAAAAGCATACTGCATTGTATCTGCCTAAGATATTCCCCAAATATATTACCTAACATTAAATACTTTTTTTTTCCTTTGGACAGTGGCTACATATGTTTCTTGCTGCATTCATTTTAAACCAAATGAATGATTTTGTAAATGGCATTAGTGATAAATTTTCCAGAGAGGTAATTTAATACTTTTCTTCTGCCACTAAATACTGTTGTTCATTGCCACAGGGGTACCTGGTGACAATACAAAAGTAAAACCACTTCATCTGGAATGATCTACTAAATTATTTAATGATGCATTGTTGTTACAATGGATTGTGACAAAATCAAAAAAAAAACCCTGAAATAAATGCCCTTGTTGCCTGTTTCTTCTATTTCTAGGACATAGTGAGAGTTCAAAGTCTAAAAGCTTAAAACACAACAAAAAAACCCCTTTTTCTGACTTGTACCATTTATGGCATTGCCCTACATAGTATATCAAAATTATACATGCAGATTAAAAGCTTTTTGAGCATCCACTTTATAATAGATATGACAATCAATATCTATTATTACATTTATCACACATGTTAAAATATTGATGTATTATTAGGGAAGACTTGGCTGGATTTTTTCTTAAATGGAAGATATTTTTTTACATTTCAACTTAAATACTAAGTGTTAATCAGTTAATCTAGAAGAAAAGAGTAATGTTCAGAAGTACCTCAACCATTTGGAGTGTCTGAAATCGGTGAAAAGAAATAGCAAAAATACCCACAAGTGTCTGCAGTCCCGTTTCAAACAAGGTACAAAGGGAAGAAGCAGTGATCAATGATTCCTCTGTGCACTCCAAATAACAATCCACAGCGCTAGCGCGAGGCAAGGCACTTCACAACCACACCATGCAGCCTGTGCACAACCTCCCAGCTTCAAACAGAGGCAGCAGCACAAGAACAAAAATCCATGAAAATAATACAGCTCATGCTGCCTCCAGAAAGTACCACTTGTGGTCCCCAGGAGAGTGGGTAATGATCCCTCCCAAACCGGAGCCCTGCATGCAAGCTGGTCATGATTAGAATTCAAGAAGTGCAACATTAACAATTAATACACTTTAAATATGTCAGAAACTGGGGTGGATTACAGCACACTGGAAAAATAAAATAGTATCTCTCTGTTAGAAGATTAATGCTGCAGGGTAAACTGATCTTCGATCCCTACACAAAATTATCCTCTTCACTGCAGGGAGGGAGGGAGGGAGTAGAAAAAGAGGGAGAGAATTATTTGTTGAGGTATTTATTAGGAAATGACACAGCATAGTTTGCCCAGTGGGGAGCACCAGTATTTAAGAACCAGACCTATAAAACAAAATAATAACAGAAGCTAACAGCTACCACAAATGCAAATAAAAATTTGCACTATGCTGTTTATGCTACAGGGGGATTTAACAAAGCAATTAATGGTGCTCTGGTAGACATAACTAGGTTTAACAACCTGTTAGTATTGTTCTCCTGTTTTAATTGCTTTAATAAAAAGTTAAATTTAAAAATGTCATTCCAAGAAAGTTGAAGACGCCATCTTTTTTGCAATGAGTCTCGTTAAAACCACTCAAACTATTGAAGCGAGCAAGGATTAAGAGAATTCCGACAGAAATACTCCATACCTACTGAGATTGCAACAAGAACTTTAAAGGCATCTAGAAAATACAAATGTAGCAACAGACAGGACAGAACGGGGCAGCACAGACATTGTATTTCCTACTGCTTTTTTCATATTTTCCCATCAGAAAACTTCCCCACTCAGGTGTTTTCTGTGTATTTGATAAATTCCAGTGACTTTGTCTTGCATAGTTACCCCTGAAACTGATGCAAACCAGTTTTCACTCTTTGCATCTACTTCCAATGCCTACAGTCCTTAGTGCCAAGAAATGATTTTTGTTTAAATATACTTTCATAAAATTCAATTTTATAAGATCTATACCACATCCTGAGTTATCTTTGTGCCACTCAGTCATTCTGTGTACGGAAATCATTCCATTCCTTTCTACATTCTTGTTGCCCACCTCAATTCTACCAAAAAATCAACTAATTCAATTAAATATACTGAGGATATGGACAGGAACCATATAAAAGACCCTGGATAGATCAGTATTGAACTCTGAGCTGATGTTTTCAAGGAACCACTATTATAAACCCCAGCTCTCACTCCCAAGTCTTGATAGCCAATTCCTAATACACTACTTTGTATGTCAAGTTTTGTGAATTTTTACTTCCATGTCCCTCACTTTAGTAATATCGAGATGTAACTTCACCAACCACTGTCTGGCTTGTCGGTCTCATCAAGGTCTTTCACAAATTTTGTTGTCCTTCTTAGTCCTCACTACCTTGGAGAATTTTGCCAATAGCAAATTTCCTCAGCTCACTTACCTCCCCAGCAACTTTTTGTCATCCGAGAGTCTTCTTATGGCAATTTAGTTTTCTCAAAAAAATCTTTGCCAAGGGGTTTTGTAAAAAACCTTGTCAGTAATTCAGACTATGTAGATTTAAACATCCTTATTCACATGTTTGTTGACCCCTATAAACAGGCTTGTAAAGAAGGATTTATCTTTAGAAAGGAATTATGCTGACAATTTACAAGCAGTTTACAGGATGAGGTATCCTATTATACTGTTTTTATTGAAGTTTGCCTCAATATTGAGGTATTCATTTACCTGGTAAAAAACCCCATTCTTCACAGAATGGATTTTAAAAACTTGCATCATATTTGCCACTTTTTAGTCCTCAGGTACAAAGCCAGTTTTAGATGAGCTGTTACACCTTATCATCAGCAACTCAAGAATTTCACCCCTGAATTCTCTTACCAATCTTAGTACCAGAAGCTCTCCCTGCTGTGCTGTGTATCATGGTACCACAGATTCTTCTGGTGCCTCCTGGGAAAGGAACCAGACTACAAAGAGACATGAAAGTAGGCACAGGAAGAAGTGGAAAAAAAAAGTGTTGGGAGTAGTTGCTTGGTGAAACCAAAGTTCTGGTTATTTTGAAAGATCTCTTTATATACAGCAGACTGTACAAACACTAGTTTATGAGTCTCAGAAATAAACTGCCATGATCCTGAGGGGAGGCGAGTAACAGGAGCATAACCTTAAACCTGAGTAAGGTTTAAAATTGTGATTGGCAATGAATGTCCTGTTACGTCTTATCATGATGTAACTCTTGTGTCAAATATAGAGTTAACTGTTTACAAGCTTTTGTAAACATAATATTGACAGTGGGGATAAGAGATGTAACTCATATCACTTAACCAGCAGGTATAATAAGCTTCTGAAAAACACAGAGAGTGGCCTTCAGCTGGTTTACTCTGATAAATAAAAGTTTTAAACCATACGTGGAACAAATGGATAATATAATCCAGTATTTCCCTCCAGAAAAAAAACACTGGCATATACAAATTACCAGTGTAACATCTAAATTAAGTTCTGCAACTCCCTTTGTGTTTGAGCTCCAGTTGTTATGAAAGCCAAGTACACTGCCACTGTGGAGACTGATCATACACAGAACCTTATCATAAATTCTGCCAGATATACACAGCCCCCTACCATAACTGTACATATTACAACGATTGACAGAGCAACAGAAGTGAATACACATACTCAGCAAAGCACATACTTAAAATGCCCAGCATTAAAATCAGAAACATTAACATTGTGATGTAATGCTTGGCATGCTTGGCCAACACAAACCAGCAAAAATCTGTTCTCTCCACATTTGTGCTGCTTTTGTTCCAACAGGGAACATATTTCTCATTTGACTAATTCTAGGCATAATTTAGTGTTCAAGTCACTGCAATTCTGTCACACATTTCATTGTTTATTTTGCATCAGGAACACTCGTGCCAATTCTACTGATGGAGCTGTACCCAGAAGGAGGTTGTAGCAAGGGAGTGTCACTATCTTTTCCCAGGTAACAAATGACAGGACAAGAGGAAATATCCTCAAGTTGTACAAAGGAAGGCTTAGACTGGATATTAGGAGAAAAGTATTACTGAAAGGGTTATCAAGCATTGCAACATTGCCCAGGGAAATGGTGGAGTCTCTATCCCTGGAGATATTAAGAAGACGTGTACATGTGGCACTGAGGGATATGGCTCACTTGTGAATTTGGCAGTGCTGCCTTAATGGCTGAACACAATGATCTTCAGGGTCTTTTCCAACATAAATCACTCTGTGATGTGAACAACTTTCTTTTCTTGCAGGAAAGCCATCAATATTCCCTGTGCATCAGATCTCCTTGAGTAGCACACAGTGTCTCCAGAGATGTATTTCTGTAGTGTGAGCCTGCAGCTCTCTAAACACTACCTCCCTACACCTCTGCCCCTATGCTCTCTATGCTCTTCACAACATTTTGTGCTTCTTAAAAAACAGGCAGATGTAAATAGCCAGTAACCAAACCAGGGGTGACTCAGATTCTCAGCAGCTGATTTGGAGACTTGTGCAAACACTTCATTGAACAAAAAGAATGATTAACTTACAACATTATTGGGGTTTGTTTTTCTTTTTACTTCAGTACTGTGGTCTAGCTGAGGGTTGCTTGAATCACTTTTTTTTTTTAAGGAGGCTCTCAATGTACTTACACATAGCACATTTGCACAGAGCATGAAATCTGGATCTCAGGGAAATCAAACCCAGCCATACTCAGGTTAGAGAAAGTCCATGATTTTAGTTTTTCTTTTTAAACTGCTGAGTAGATGTCTCCCCAAGTGCAGTAAAACAAGCATCCACTAAGAAAGACTACAGACCACAGGGACTAGCATCTCCCTTCCCTTACACATGATTCCTAGAATACAACAACAGCATTGTACTCTGAAGCAAACCTCTCTGAATGCGACCTCTCACTGTGTTTATCTGTCCCCTCAACTTGGCAGCAAGCTCCAACCTCCCTGAGGAAAACAGTGGCTGTGATAGCTGGGACATCCACACACTACCACTACTCAGTGTAATCAGCAGGAAGCATCTTTAAAAAACCCAAAAGTCTTGCTGTAATTCACTTGTTAACATCAGATACTACAGCAATCCACAAAACGTTGCTGAAATAAGAGTACTGAAAATAAAAAAGGAAAGAGACACCTCTGGTGTTTACACCTCTAGTTCAATTTTAGTACAAGACAACTAAAAGGACACACAGAGCTGGAAACAACTTTTATATCTTAAAAGAAGTATTAGAAATACTAATAAATTCAGCTCCTTCATTTTCCTTTTAGATTAAGGCTCAGTTAATTTTGCTTTTGCAAATTCCACATTATTTCTGTTAACAGAGTTGCAGGGCTATATCCCTGGACTTCAGAGACCAGTTTTCCATCTCCACCTCATAAGCAGCTAAATTTCTTTCCCTGCATTTTTATATTCAGTCCTATGGTATAATGCAGAACCTCTGGGTGTGTTATCCTCTTGCATGTTCCCCCTTGAAAGTAAAGTTTGCATGGAAAAATGAAAAAGAGGCTGATTCCCTTTGTGTGCCTGTATTAACAATCACACAGAACACTGAAAGGGACTTCTGAAGTGATTTACAGATTTGGGTTAGGCAAGAGGGAACCATTAAAGCTGATTTCCTGAAAAATTTATGACATAATTTCATTCACTGAGAAGGTTCAGCCCTTTCTATTACAAAGTCCAATAATTTGTGGTCAATCAGAGCCTAAATTTTAGGAAAAAACCCAATCTCAACAGCTTGATTTAAAAATTTCTAAACAAGTTAATTTACATGACTGTGGAAGCAATACTTGCTTCCACAGTTATTATAAGCCCCTCAATCTAGTTGTGCTTCTCTGTTAAAGGTCACTCAAATACCTTCTGAATAGTGCAGGCACTCATGCACTGCAATCATGCCAGCTCTTAACCTTCCCTTTGATAAACCAACCTCCTTAAGCTGCTCACAGTAAAAAGCTTGATCATTTGCTAGCCTTTCTCCAACACCTTTGCAGATTTTCAGTACTCCATTGAAGCCCAGTGAAAGTCAGAATCCATGCTCAAATACACTTTCTCTTTAGCCACCTAATTACATCCTTTCTGTTTTAACAAGAAATGCATTCATCATCTTTCCTCAGCATTGACTTGGGAAGCAAAGCCCTAAATCTTTACTGACATGCACATTTATCCCTCCTGTGCTCTAGCACAAGCAGTGTCACCATCACACACCCTTCTCTCTCTTAGGATGTTTTCTGACCCACTTGTAGAGGGCTAAAACAGCAGCACACTGGGAACCTTATGTTGAAGCTGTGACTGCTTTCAGTAAGGTTTGCACATAGGAATCTGCAAACCATTGTCAGACCAAGATCAGGAGGCTACTGATGAATCCCAGTCTTCTTTCTCCTAACCTAGTTCTGAAATCACGGGTTAGAGCAACATAAGCAAAAGGAAAAATTGAAACAAACCCAAAGATTTTCTAACCTTCTGCTTTTTGGACTCCTCTGTCTTTGTACTACTCTAGCCTAAATCAAGTAACTGATATAAAAAACCAAAATCAAATATAAATAAACTCTCAACTCTTCCTACCTCTCTCCTTTCCATGTAATGTGATATGATTAAGCCCAGAGGTCAAAAGGTAACTGAGAAAACACTTTTGAACTATTTTTTACTATTATTTTTTTCAGTGCTGTGAATATTTCCTCTGCCCTTCCTTTCCTTCATGCTTGTATATTTATTGCATGTTAAAAAAATTCTGAGTTAGAAAATCATAATAAGGATAAGTTTTAGTCTTAAATTTTTAGAATTTTCTCAAAATTAAATACCACTGCTATTGCTGTTTTACTAATCTTTGTGTAAAAAATTATGAAAATGTAATATTTGATTCCTATAGAAGTGCTTGACCCAAAGAAAAAAAATTGATGAGCCACCACAAAAAAAAATTTCTAAATCTCTGCTTCTTCTCAAGCAAGGATATAAATACAAGGCTTATTCTCAAGCAAGGATATAAATACATTAAAGGATTGAGTTTATTATGAGAACACCAAAAATAGATTTAACCTTTATGGTAAAAATTGTTGAATTTTCTGCTCCAGACAAGATGAGACATTTTTATGGGTGAAATAAATAAACAGAAAGCTGTTGAGAATGTTTTAGGATAAAAGAGATTTCCCCACCAAACAAATGGAGAATAAGTAAAAAAAAGCAAGTATCTGTGGGTCAGTGCTTTTTGTTACATGAGACTGAACTAGCTTTATGTATTGGGCAGCTTATTTTTAATCCATCCAGATTACTGCTCCATCATTGTGCAATACTTTCTTTGTATCTGTAAAATGAACTGCTGGGACCATGACCGACCAAACTTGAGAAAAAGAGTGAAGTCCAAATCCAATAGTTAAGCTCAAGGACTAAGACAGTTTTCTTTCCCTCTGTGGCTATGCTGCTCATAGGTTTAACTGTACATGAGTGATTTCATCTGAGTCTTATATCACTCATTTGTAAAATGGGGATAAAAATATTTGCAACCCCATAAAAAAAGCTGAAAGGTCTAAATAACATGTTAAAATCCTCTGATAGGTGTTATATAACTGCTATTTATTATTGAAGCTGCTGTTTTTCAGAGCACTCAGCTGTGTTCAGCTAAACAAAAAAAGTTACTGTCTTGCCTTCAGATCCAGGAAAAAATAAAAATATATTGTAGTTTGAGACTTGCTGAAAAGCCAACCAATAACATACTCTGAGAGGAAAAGTATTCTTGTTATAATACCTGTTACTAACTGGCAGTAAAATAATATAAATAGACAAATAACATGAAAAAGTACCTGCCAGCAAAATCCTTCCAAAAGATTCAAGCCTAAGAATTGAATCTGTACAAGAATTTTCTGTACTCAGAAAAGGAGCTTAGATAGCACATGGGGCAAACAAGATTCCTGGTTTTTCCTTTCATCTTTGAGATGGTCCTTAGCTGTGACCCTTTTCTACTTAAAAGTCTGCTCTAAGATTTGATGAGTTTTCCTGCTCCCAGGCTGCTCCAGAACACCAAAACACAAAAAATGAATAATATTGCATTAGGTACACTTGAATTTCCACTACAGTTCTGAACTATGTTGAGAGTTTAAGGACGAACTCAAAACTTTTGATTAATTCTGCGAACAGGAGAGAATAAAGACATAAGAAATCTAGTCTTCTGAAATGAATTAATATAATTACATTTCACACACAGAAAAAAAAAACTAATAAGAGATAATTTATGTATATATAGAGACTTGAATATGAATGTATAAAATGGTTAAATATACATGAGAAGCAAATCAGAACCAAGAATTGCCTAACTCTTTTCACAGCTGTCTTCTGCTTTTCACCATATATATGAAATAAGGCCTTTTTCCCTTAAAAATTAATAATGGAATTTCTGTTTTGGGTTTTTTATCGACAACATACACAACATAAACAAACTTTAAAATGCTTTTGATTAAAAAAGCACTGTATTTAGATATGAATCTTTAAAGGATTCCTCTAATTAAGCCTGCTCTGAAACTTAATGCAGTATCAAAATCTGTTGGTTTGGTTTTTTTCTTGATGTTTGGTGGGGATCTTTTTTCTTTACATTTAAGTAAATCAGAAAAAAAGCAGGTAGAAACCTGTCTTGTCTAACAAATACACAGGCAAGAAATGAGATGCTCTTTCCCTAGTGGAAACCTGGGGAAGCAGCTGAAGCTCATGGTGAAAATGGACAGACTGAATATAGAGAAGACTGGTCTGACAGGCACAGCTATGAAATCAGCCTTGCTCTGTTACTTGAAAGGAGCTGGTCAGTGCTCCAAGCCTGGGTGTTGCTAGTTTCCAGGCATGCAAAGGAAAGCAAAGTTTCATAGTGCAGCTTTAAACTGCCATTACCTTCAGATTGTCGTGAAATTGACTGTATTTAGGTTAAAAGACTACAAGTACACCCACATTCTGAAGGAATGAGTATGACAAGAATTACATTTCAGCTGCATTTTTATAATATATTAACTAATAATTATTGCAGCAATTCTCAGTTTTGCACAGAACAATGTGACAAAGGTCCCAGGTACAGCAGGAAAACTCACCATGTTCAGCCAGGATACTGCAAAAGCAGCCACTTCATCAGACATATGGAGAATTACTTTTCTATAAAGCTGCTCTAGAATTTTGCTTAGAACTTGTAGAACTCAGTTTTGTAATTAGGAACTAGCAAAATCTTTGTAAGCAGAGTGGTAAAACACATATAATAATAATAACAATAACTCTGTGACTGCTGGCTTTGAAGGGAGATGTTTTAATAACAGTCTATTTGCAAAACATCCTTCAGTTACCTAATGCCTAAAATATATGATTAACAACCCTCTCCCTTTAAAAAACTTTCTTGCATCAGGAACATACAACTAACTTGAGAAGAAAGCAATTCAATGCAGATAAAGGCTTCTGAGCTTCCTGTGTTGACTAGTAAAAGAAATAAATATTGCAGAAATGTAACAAAGTAACTCCAAGCTTTCTGTTAAGAAAGACATAAAACCCATAGCCAAGGACCAGATTTTATGGAGGACTCAGCAAATAATAGGATTTGTACACAGAAACTGTACTTCTTTAAAGAATTAGGATGACCTAATTACTTTTACATGCACTAATGGATGCAATGCATCAATTAAGAAACCATTTTTCAAAATCCACCTGGTGGATGCCAGACTCCTGCAAAGGGGTAGGGAAAGGCTGCACCTGGTGACTTCTGTTCTTCACCAGTGCCTGTCAGTGCACTTCCTCCTTGGAGACAGGGTTCCCTATCTGGCTGCTGATCTGGAAACTGAGAGAAGGAAGCTCATCCATCCAATTCCTCTTTGAAAAAATGCAAAAGCAATAGGAAAATCTATAAAATAAATAATTTTTGAAGAGATTCTCCCTTAAAGCCTGACTGTATTCCTTTAATAAACCCTTTTCCCCCCCTTGTAATTATATGTATGATATTCTAGAAGAAGAGACAGAAAAGTGCTTATTTAGGCTTACCAATTTTACAGAGCTGCTCTTTGCAAGATTCCTGACAGGAACTAGGGAACCTGTACCTTTCTGTTAAAATACCAGAAACTGAAAAATCTGTCAAATTCAACTGACAACTGATGGTGAAATTCAATTCTGACAACCTCCCTGGTTTTGGCAGCTTTCCCCCCCATATCTAACTCAGTGTATCTTACCAGGTGTTTTCTTCAAGCTCACAGGTTTTTTAAAGTTTCAAGAAAAGACTCAGGTATTTTGTGGGAAAGATATACCACCTTCAATAAACATTTTTCAGGGCTTTCACAGGCTGAGAAGATTTTTTCCAAAAACTCCTACCACAGCTGAAAGAGTTCTCTGCTGCTTTGCCTCAAAGCTCTAGAAAGACAAAGAGGGATTCCTGGCTTGGTAAAAAATGCCGAAGAATACAAAGAAAAGGGACTACAAAACATTGAGAAAATGATCACATGGAGAGTAAAGGGCCTCTGTAGCTAGGTACTTGGGCAAGAGATAGCAAAGACTAGCCACAGAACAGAGGTCTGTGCTGACAGGATCTGGGCTTGATTATGTGGTCCCTGAACTTCAGCTTTCCTCACCTGTATCTCAGAAAATACCTATTACTTTTTTTATTTCCTTAATAAATGGCAATAGGACAACTCTTCATGTTGAGAATTGGATGATTCTGGCTATGAATTGAAAAATGTGAACTTTTATATCCGTAACAACTAGAAGTGAAATAGGAACATTTTTAAGTTTTCAAAAGAGGAATAGAAGTAAGACCTGAAGTCCTTGTCTGCCTGCATTATTATAAAGGATATAAGAGGTTTGTAAGAAAAACATTGTCGTGTCTTAATTAAAAAAAACCCTAACCAACAAAAATCCTCAAGAAAAATATCCAGCTACCCTGCAAAACACTACTCCTAAATCAATTGCTTAAATTTCCTTTCTGTGTGGGTAATGAACGTCAAGTATGGCTCTTAAAAAATTTTACCTCCTCTCTGGAGTCAGATAGAGAGGACCAGAAAAGGTCACTTCCCTTCAGCACTCCAAAAAAATAGAAAAGGGGAATTCAGAGCACAGGGACAGAGTGCTTGGATAAAAAGGATGGTAGATAACAGGTTGGCAACATCCAGTTGGCTGCATTTGTAATCTGCTCCTGCCATATACAATCCTGTGCTGCAAAGCGTACTTTGGCACTGCAGCAGGGTGTTAAGTGGCTGAATTCAGACCCTGCTAAGGAAAGAGAAAGCTCCCAAGCCACAGTGTCCTGCCAGAAAGGCAGAAGAGGCACTTGGCACAGAGGGGCGAGGGAAGCTGGTGATACGGGTGCCCTGTGCTCTTATCTGCTGAACTCAGCTTCTGCCTTGGTGATTACTGTGCCCTTCAAATGAGAAAAGATAGGCAGCAAATAAAAATGTGAGTAATAATTGAAAATGCAGAAGAGGAAAGAGAAAATCAGTTCCTCCCTGTAGTTGTCTTGGGGGTAGGCCAGGGATACTTAGTCCAGGCAGGGCTAATGTTGGAGAAGAGTCAGAAATTTCTGACTGAGTTACTAGTCAGCTCCTCTTCCCTTCCTGTAGCACATTCCAGCTGGCTCACCTTCACTGGCAGATGTAAAATATCTCTGGTCCACTTTGCAAGGGGACTGAGAGAACTCTAATATAAAGAATCAGCATAAAGCTACTTGAAGAGAAATAAGACACTGAGGCAATAACTAGGCCACATTAACCCATGTGTCCTCTAAAACATGAAGGGTATGAACTAGCATTTAGAAACCAATCATGGGCTAGTTAGATGCAAAATGTTTCACTAATGTGAAAGCTACAAGAGATGCTCTAATCTTTGATTACCCCTGAGGCCATAACAAACTCAGAAAGAAGCATATGAATTGCTGATTATTTTCTATGATGATAGAATCTGAGAAGCTGCTGATAATGTATTTGTGCAGATTGACAGGTCCCTGGATGTACTACTTCAACTAAATGTGAACCATGTAGTACTGCTCTCATTTCAGGACAAGGCAGAATATACTGGAGTTTTGTGATTTCTCTTTTGGGGAGTACACAACCCTGATATCAGGAGATGGAGACAGTGATCATGAAGTGATCAGTGATCTTGACATTGCAAGATAAATCCTGGCTTTCAGCCACTTTAGCACATGTACCATGATGTGATCACAAAGTATCCTTTCATCATTCAGTACACCTGGATGACAGGAGATAAAGATGGAAGATGGATGACAGGAGATAAAGAATCAGGGGGTTTAGAGAAAGAATGCGTGGTAGAAACCAGCAAGTGTAAAATTAAAGATCATCTTATAATAAACACGCAACAGGGAATTAAAATTAACTTTGATTTCCATTGACTATATACTTGACATACATATTTTGAATGTAATCAATATGCAAGTTTTTAACCTCTTAAGGCATCTTTAGAGTCATTTTAGTATGCTGAAAAAGAACTCTGCTTAAACAATACCTTCTGGTCCACATCCATCTCAAACTAGAAGTTTGAGAAGTTTTGGAAGTTCCTATAATGATGGTTCTTAATTTCTTATAAACAAGAACATGTTCAGTAATAATATCTGATAATTTGATTCAAGCTCTGCATTTCAGACGAGGTATTGAAATGGGGTATTCCATTTGGAACCTGATGCCAGGACAAATGTGATGTCACCTTGGGATCCACTGCTGCAGCATTTCTGACAGAGGGTTTTTCCTTCCATGCAGCAACTCAGGCTCAGACTCTGACAGTCTGATCATGCCTCTGCTGTTCTGACAAAACTACTTGCTACTGATATGAAAAGAGCAGGGAAGACAGCACCTATTCTGCAATCCTCTTTGCTTGGAATCCTTCATCCTGCCCTTACAAGATCCCCTTCTGGCTGATCTGTTGAAACAGAAAAGTTTTATACAGAGGAATAAAGATAGGTATCCAGTGAGTTAGTGCAATCATTCCCCAAATAATTTTTCCTATGTAATAAGTCCTAATGAACAAAGACAAATTTAATTGGGGCATGAATTGGCAATTTCTATACATACATCTGCAGCATATTTAGAACTATTGATTTAAAGAGAAGCAAAGGGGAGACAGCTTAAGCTAAATCACACAGTTCCATCAAGAAAATAAGATATGACTGGAGTAGGCTTTTCTTTTACAAAATCAGGGTCTGCTCACTGCTTCAGCTGAAAGTACCCCTTGTGGAGAGAAGCTAGGGATCAAAACACTTCCATAAACAAAATGGGAATGCTAACGTTTTATCTAGAGAATCACAGATGTTTTCAGAACTGAAAACTGTCAAAGTTAACTAAATAAGAAAGGGTTTACCCCAGATTTTAAATATGTTTCCATAAATAAGAGAAGTTCTTTTGGGAAAAAAACTGTAGGGACTGTTTCTTTGAAGATGTTTATAGTTAATACATTTTACCTTGTTTTTCTGCCTTGGTAGTTACTGTATTAAGTTCCCATGCAAAAACTTCCCTTTTTTAAGGCCACTGATGTTAAGTTAGAAACCACCTCCTGGCAAGGTTTAGAAAAATGTTTCTGTCTCTGACAGCCATTGAAAATGCAGGTGGATCCAAAGAAGTTTTGTCTCAGACCAATTCCTTCTGCCACCTTCAATGAACTAGTGCAAGCACAATTAGCACCCCAGAAGGGTCCCCTCAGCCCCTTGGAAGGCAAAGAGATGAAGGGAAGCACACTGGAGGTTTCCCTGTCTGCAGTCCTTGACAAGTCCTCCTATGAATGAAGCGCATAGATTTCCTAATTGATCCATAAAGGAAATGATGGCTTTTTTGGCTCTTCTAAAATTCACTTCCTGCATAAGATAAAAGATTGTGGCTCTTTGAGTGATGCATATGTTATGGATCAACTGGATTTTGCTTCTTGAACTCAAAATCATCTTCTGGAAAAATTGTTTTAAACACTTTTATATACTATTGCCACCACTTTGGAATGAAAACGGAAAAAAAAGACTACATATACAAAAACCTAGAAATCTATATTTGCAAAGGTTGTGCTAAGTTAGAAATAAAGGAAGTACATGACAGCTGGCATTCAATGAGCCTGTCAGTAGATAACCATGAATGATTTAGTTTTCCAATGAGTTTTGAAGGCCATTGTGAGAGACTCTTAAGGGAAATCATTTCTTGCAAGATAAATGGCAAAGTCTACATATTAGAAATAGAGAAGTACTGAACCACTGTTTCTTAAAATATAGAGTTTAAATATGCAATGTCTGTGGTGTATAGCAGCATAATTTTATATAATTATCAAAATTCCAAGGGAGGAAGTAGACACCAAGTTGGCAATGTTTGCCAATCACCCCAGGTCTAATTTCTAATCAAACCTACAGAAGTTTGGAAAGAAATGACAGTTGGGAATGATAAACATGTCAGGAATAAGGCAAATGAAAGGTAACCCAGATAAATATAAACTAGGCAAAACCAGTGTAAATATAAAAATTAATCTGTCTCTAGAGGCTACTGCAACTCTGATATTCAGTAATACCACCAGAAAGCAAATAATGGTTGTTTAACTCTAAAACTACATCTCTGAAGAAAAGTTCCCCTGAGTCATAATGAACTATTCTGTGAAAAAGCTCACCTAGAAAACCTGTGCATGTGGAAAGCAAACAAATCAGTAACAAACAAAATTCCTGAGAGTATTAGGAGGTGGCTGGAAAATTAATATCAATTGCATCATGTCTAGATATGGTAGTGACACACTGCTTCTTTAGTAATATGGTATTGAGTTTTGAGCCTGCTCTTTTAACATACCTAGTTTTTTTCTAATCTTTTAAATCTTTGTGCAAATGCACATCCCCACATCACCCTGATAAATGCACACTTTTCACATACATGTTCTGCAATGAATTAGCAATGTTTGCTGCTGTTCATACGCTGGGCTGCTGGCACGTGGGAGAAGCTGGTTCACCTGTCACCCCACACCTGCCCCACATCCCCACGGGCTGCAGCACCAGGCCTGGCAGCAGGGTGGATTTGCACAGCACGAGGAGAAACAATGCTGCTGCTGTTCCAATTTCAGACAGACAGTTAGTTTGTGGAAGGAAACACTTGGCAGTGGTTCAGCTGGTGACTGTGTGGTGGTGGTGGTGACACTGCTCCCCTTTCTGCCCCCAGCAGCCACGGTGACAAGCTCAGTGTGCAGCAGTGCAGGTGACGGTCACCTACAGACACACCGTACCTGCTGACTGGGCAGGAATGACTCAACAGTTTCCCTCCTCTTGCCATTAGCTTAAACATTTAAGCTAAAATGTGATGGCAAACAAGCATTTTGATAACACTCATTGCCTTTTTATGAGCTGATAAAGAAGTGAGAAGTAAAGAAGGGAGTATTTTTTTAATTGCTGCTCTGATGAACTTGAAGAACCACAGAAGTATTATTTTGGCAATATTTTTTGTTTGTTTGTTTAAAAAAAAAACCAAGATGTTTTACCATAAAGTTAAAATAACAAGTTCACATTTTTCATATTGGCTGGCTGTGCAGTTTTACACTTTAATGTTGAAATTATGCAAAATTAACAATATCCTCCAGTTGCTTTCCTGGTTGTATTAGACTTAGTTTGATTCACAGCGGTGTAGGATTTAGGTCTTACCTGTCACACCTGTCCGTCCATTAGCTTTTTTTTTTCCTTTTTTACAGCATATAGAAATACACATGTCCAGAGAAATGCTCCAAATAATTTTATCATTTCTCAAATATTTAGCATAGCATAGGGTTGTTTTTTTCCATATGCAAACACCACCTCAAGAGACCAAGTTAAAAATCAATCAGCCCCATTCACAGTGAGAAGGCTGAACACCACTCCAAGCCTTTCATACAGCGGGAAAAGCCACCACTGTGGCACAGAATAAAAGGGCTCCCTGGAACTGTGTAAGCAATGCACTGCTTTAAGGCAGCTTCAGGACTGGATATTAGAACCAGATTGGAAAGCATACACTGAAACTAAATGTGGAAACACCTTTACTTACTGTGTTAAAATTTGGGAAGAATCCAACAGCAGAACTGCTGTCCACAGGGAAGGACATAAAGGGTTTGATATCCAGGGAAGGCTGCATCATCAAGGTAGGTGTGCGCACAAGGGTGGGAAGTGTAGTAGTGCCTGCCAAGAGCAAACAAAACCAGGAATTCATGGTATTCTCCTTTCTGCAACACACACAGTATAGCTGACACAACTGCCAAGAAAAAAATTACACAGGGGCTGATGAAAAGGCTCTGTAGGAGTTAATATCATTAAAAGGAACCTATTTACACACAGTACAGACGAGGCAGAGCACTTCCCTATGGCCATGGATACTCAGAAGCTGAAGAGAAGACATATGGTATATAAATCACGCTGGCAGGTAGAATAAATCCTTTCTACAGCTACAAAATTCTACTTGTGCCAAAAAGGCCAGGATGGGTGCCCATGAAAATCAGCTGCTTTTGCAATTCATGGTTGCCTACTAGATCAGCCAGCACGGACAATACATATATGCTGAAATCCAGAGGTTTGTTTCCAAATAGTGATCTGCATGTTATTTTTTCCCCTCTTCTGACTAACTATCAGGTGTTATACAAACAACATTTCATTGAACATGTAAAAATTTGCCTTTTTTACAGTGCAAGGCAAATATTAGAAAACAGCCAACAATTAAATAATCAGCTAGCATACAGATGAACACAAATCTTTACAATGCAATGCTAACTATTTCATAAATTGGAGCTCTCCAAACTAAAGTTTTCTAGAAATCTACATGCTGAATTTTTTTCTGTATACACTTAAGAATCATTGCCCAACAAGATCCCAAAGGAATGGTCAGGCACAGATGTCCAAATATTCATTTTAAACTAGCTATCTACCCTATTCACACAAGAAGTGTGCCTAGCACACAGCTCCCAGCTATGCCTGTGGGAGTATATTTTTCCCCTGAAACCATACAAAATAGATTTCAAATAAAATTTCCCTCATTGAAATACAAAATGGAAAAAAAAAAAAACAAACCAAAAAAAAACCCCACAAACCAGAAAAACCCTCAGTGTTTCCTTCCTGGATTGAATAAATAATTCAACAGCGACAGGAGCAGGCAGTGGAACATAAGTGTCCCACACCTCTAAAGGAGGGTGAGTCACTCTGTCTCTCCTACCTCTGTCACAATTTCTCCATAATTACCTCCTCCTCCCACTCATCAGTGGCCAGCAGCTGGGAGCATAACAGGCCTCCAAGGAGCTTCCCTTGTCTCAAGCACAGCTTACACAATACCTGAGCTTTTTCTCAGAGAAGGCATCTGAGCTTTTCTAGCCCAGCCAGGAAGGGAATGGGCAGGAGGTAAGGGGAGGGGGACTGAGAGCTAGAAGGAGGGGGTTAGAGAAGTAAACAAGCAATTTTCTTTCTCTCCTCCCATAAAACCAAATCATTTGTGTCCACTTGCAAAATGCCAGGCAATCCGTATGTGCTGCGTGAGCACCAGTCTTCCATTAAGGGATCTCCCTTTCTGCCTGTTAAGGACACACAAAACTGAAGGCAAAGGAGAGATTTTCCTCCTTTTCACTGTCCTCTCTCCACAGTCACAATTTCAAGTCCATCTTATAGTATCCAAGAGGAAAGCTAAGTTCAGAAGCCAGATGGGGCTTCATGGATTTTTTGGATGAACAAACACTTATAATTAGCCCTGAGCTCCATTTTTGTTGATGCTGGAGAGACAGTCATTTTGATCTCAGCTGCAGCATAGTAAACATTATATTATGGTCTAGCACATGAATAGCAGGCTGTAATCCATTCTCTGTTTCTTCTATAGGAAAAGAATCATGATTCCACAAAGATGGGTCAACGACAGCCATGCAAAGAGAATGTTTCATACCCAACAGAGCTGCACTACTTGAAAGGAAAAATATGCTTGAGAAACTGTCCCAGAATATTTTCTCCCTTCTTCTATCCCAATACTTTCATAAATGTCAAGTTTGTTCCTGCATAAGCCCGTGAGACTAATTGACAGTTGTGCCTAATTAACTGTACGTCAAAGCTTATTCAAGTGGAGTCACAAACGTCAAAAAGCTAAAGGCTAACATGCCTATAGTTTCTTATTCATATCCATAATGGAAAAGATGAATCAATAGGAAAGAAGTGTGTCAGAGAATTTATCCAAAGAAACTATCTTCAACTGCAAAAATTATGATTATTTCTACTAGCTGGTTCTGAAACAGTAGATTTACATAATTTGGATTTCAGAGTTGCATTCAAACAGGAACTATGTTGTATTCAATTACCTAAAGGGCCATCATCAATCTAACTTCTGCAAGTTTCTCTTTGAAGTTCATAAGCAATTAAAGATCTGTGAAGTTAAAGAAGACCTATCCTCTCTTTACATAAATGTACTTCAATGAAGCTATGGTTACATATTCTAACTCAATTTTACAGAAAAAAACCCCAACAGAATAGACTTAGATTGTGACTGACATTTGAAATCAAAGTTAATTTTCTGATACTGTCCTTATTCAATGTATAGAAAGCATGTGGCATAAAATCTTTAAGGCATCCTACTGAAAAAAATGCAACCGTCTTTGTACTCCTTGGTTGAGCACAGAATCTTTCATGTGAAAAAGACATCTGAAATCTCTCTCTAGTTTTGCAGTCCATGTTTTTTCTGCTACCTGAGTAATTTATAACCAGGAGACTAAATTACATCTGGAGCCCACACAGAAAATAAAATATATACACCTACCAGACTAATTAGTGAAGGCATTATTCATAAAAAATGTGTTTGTTTTGTTTGCCGATTTACTACTTCAACAATTGCCAGTCAAATATCGATAACCCTGCTGGACTGAAGTTTGGCTTTTAGACTCACCTCTGAAAGCCTCTGAAGGAATTATCTTGTCAAGGTGGCCTAAATTACAAGTAGAAGCACTTCATGGAAAAACCATCAAATCAAATGCAAAGGGCAGTTTTGCCCTGGCACTTCTCCCAATGGTCAAATAGATTCTCACCGCCACTCCACCAAATCTTTATTCAGACCTGAACTAAGCAGGAATATTGGCACAAAAAATGTGCTGCTGACAAGCTTCATTATCATTATCTTTCATTAATTTAACAGATGTTTATAATTTCAGTAGCATTTTAATGGTAAAGACAACTTACCATGTCAAGAACAGATTGTTTTAAACTACCTGTAAATCTTTACAAGAAAGAGCAGTTATATTTATTCCAAAGGCATTTGCTTATTTCAGCTTCATACTTGTTAAACAGTGTTTTATAAATTCAATTTTGACTCCCACAGCAGGAGTTATCTAAGTACTGGGAACGCACGCTGTGGATAGACCTTGCAACAGGCACTGATCCTCACTGGTCCCTTTTACTCTTGTCAAAGAGGAGGAAAAGAGGTTTTCAGATTACCCAAAATGTCTCATTTTTTAAAAAGTTTTTCTTCTTCCTACACACATTTATCTGAACAAACAAGTCCCTGTGTAACAGGTGCTGCTCCTCTTTGGCCATGTACACATGGCTTTGCATACACTGCAATGCAGTGAGTACATGGCCAAAGCTTGCTTCATTGGCCCTGGGGACACTGATGTTTCTACAGAAGTTAGGAAAGGTTGTAATCTTTACCCAAATTTAATCTGCCTCTAACAAGGTGCAATGGATTAAGCAGTGCAAGTGATATTTTTGGGGGGCAATTAGAAGGTCTTGTATCTGTCACTCCTGTGGCAAGACTTGTCCCCAGAGCCAATGAAGCAAGCTTTAGCCTGTTGCCAACAAGGGGACAGGCAACATAGGGGCTTGAAGAATCTCTACCAACATCCCCACTTTTCCAGCTTCACAGAAAAAAAACAGAATTCCAGACTAGCAAGACTGCAGTTTTGGGAGAGGGAATCACAGTTAACCTTGGCCACGGTAAACAGTCACTGGTCCTCTTCTTTAAGTAAAAGTGGCACCAAGAAAATCACCAATTCTGTGATTTTCTCACCAAATGCTTTTCTTTGTCACTGAAAAACACAAAAAAGTGTAATGCCTGCTCATTAATTCCTCAGATTTGGGTCATTATTAGACCCCTATACAAAAACCCTCCAATTCAATCACAGAACATGCTCATAATAAAACACATTCATGAATCATTTCAGCTTACTTAAATAAATGAATCGTGTTTCAGACTTGAAAGCATTCTCTTCCAACATCTTCATTAAAGGCAACTATAGAGAAATCTAAAGCCATACTCAAGTCTCTCCTGTTTTCCTGTTACCTAAAGATGGTACTATAATATTTTAATCCTCCTATCAAAGGAAGCAATCCACACTCAGAGCAAGAGAATAGAAGCATAAACACTCTCAGGACTGAATAAAAGTATTTGAGTGACAAATTTCTATGCATTGGGCAATCTACATCCACCTTAACCTCTACATTTAGTATATCAAAATCGTATATATCGACAAATAATGATGTCTACTGGGGAGAGGGGGGGTTCAGAGGGACAAGATTCAGACAAAACAATAGGAAACTGGAATTTCAGTATTTTAGAGACAAATATGTTAGAAAGTTAATTTTAAAAAATCTTATTCTTCTTGCAGTTGAAAGTTGAAAAATCTTATTCTTCTTGCAGCCTTTCTAATAGTTTACAATAACAATTGGAATCCCCAAAGGTTTTTTATGGAAGATACCAGAACAGATGGAGTAGGAAGTGAAGTCCAAATAATTAGAAGTGGAACAGATTATCTTGCATTTTCCCTAAATAACTGCATCACAATTCCCTGCCCGTACCACCAGGAAGAGCTCTGTCCTTCCTGTACTTGCAGGACGTGTGACTCACGCTGCTGTCCCCTCCCTCATGCAGTTGTCCCTCCTGTGGCTCAGGACCTGCACACCTGCACGGGAAGCAGCAGAGCTTACAGCAGTTTTGCTTCACTGTTTATTTCACACGTTTCTCCTCAGCATTTTCATTCCCAAGCCAAAGAATGCCACAAGCACTGCACTGCTATCAAAGCAAGTTTGTTAGCACTGGCTCCTTGTCAAGTCTAAGCAATTAAATAAATTACAAAACATCCTTTACTATATTTAGAAGAAACATGCTGGCTGGAGCACAATTGCAATTTGTTATTATCTGTAGATACTATGGAAATATTTGCCATTAGTTTCTTAAAAGAGATCATTCTCTAGACTTCTAAAGCAACCCAGACTGTTTGTTTGACTGAAAAATAGAGTGCCATGTCAAGGCTTAACATGATCAAGCTCAGAAAGCTGGATTTTTTCTAATAAACCAGTATCAACTATTAATAAATGCAATGTTCTGGCCTACATTAAGATCAGCTGAATTTTTGCAGTCTATCCCTATTTCTTTTTCTCAGAATCCTCTGGATGGGTCAAGCTTCTCCCCCTGGTCTCCACAGACTGAGTGAGCAGCATTACCCCCTCCTCTGTTCTTATCTGCTTCTAGAAGACATTTCTATGGACTTGTTTTCACTTTGAAGTTTTCCAAGTATAAAAGAAAAAACAGCTGCATCTTTTTCAGCTCTCTGTTCTCCTGCCATCTGGACTAATGGAGATCTTTCTGAAATCGTTAGCATCCTTTTACTTGTTTTGTTTAAACCAGCCCCCACCCTTGCCTTTTGTACTGTCCCAACCCAAATGCAATGAAAGAAGGTGTTTGCTGTGCTGCTGTCACCCTTGATTGAAAACACATCAGGTAACAACTATTGAAGGCACACTATTGTCCAGAGCATGGTGCAACTCCTGTAACAGTCTCCACTGTTTTCCTCAGTGCATGTGCTTTGGTGCTGAGCACCAAGCCTGTGATGGTCCCAGGAATAAGCACTGCACTCTCTTCCCTTCTGGTTCAGGGAACAGAAGTTTTCTTACAAATTGAAGCTTCCCTGATAAAGAACAGGAGCAAAAGAGCCCAACACATATTACCTTGAAAGTTTCATAATTTGGAGAAAAGGCCTTAATTTCAGTTAGTTTTTTAGCGTCTGTTATCCCTTCAAGTCTCATATAACCCAATTGTTCTCAAAATCCAACTCCTGCCCATGAGCAGAAGCACAGGCTTTCTTTCAGGAGGTACTGTGCCCATGAGCAGGAGCACAGGCTTTCTTTCAGGAGGTACTGAGCTGCTACCCACAAAAACCAAACCTGTCTGTCACCAGGAATGCTGCTGAGGGAATCCTTTGTTGTTTGTTGGACAAACAGTTCTATGTTTGCAGCTGGCTTCTTGCTCCTTATTCCCCTTCAATATGCCAACCCCCCAGCTCAGTAGTGCTGTGCACAAAGGTAAGAGGGGTCTAGATCGATACATCCTCACAGATGTGTCTCATCCCTTAACCACCCACATCAGACAACTTCCAATGCTCTTGAACATCATCACAGCTCCAAGAATTTCATGCCTCATTTGCTTTTCCTGCTTAATACACAATCTCCTATACAAAATACAGTTACCCAAGTTGCTTCTTGTTTTCTAAGTTTTTCTATTGATATTGCCCTGTAAATATCCTTCATATAAAAGATTGCTGCAAGAACTAATTTAGGTTATTCGAAGAGGCCTCTTGAAAATATTGGCAACAGAAACCCAGGTCTCCATGAAATGAAATCTATTTTCCTTCCAATTACAATTCTCAAATAACCAGAAATTTCAAAAGAAGTTCACTCCACCCCTTTTCTACCCAAACCATCACAACACCAGTCACAATCTTCCCCTTGCCATCATTTCCATAGCTAGGCATATGCTTTTAAAACCACCATCTTTCTACTTAGAAATAAAAAAAAAAATATACAGGGAAGAAAGGAAGATTTAGAAACCTTTATGATATTGTCCATATAGTCTACACATGTTCCACATTGAACTGAATTGCTCTGCCACATATAGGCCATGCAGCACACAAGCACCTGTCCAAAGGAGATCAAACACATACAAGTTTTTTCTAGCTGTTGCCCCTAACTAAAGCAACAAGAACATCTTCATCAGATTTCCTGGAGGATTTCAATTCCTCCTAATCAGATGACATACTACATCTACTTGTTTTCAGAGCCCACCCTCTTGAACATCTTCAGCAAGGGGCAAGCCAGAGCTCAAGCTTTACAAGTTACCAGTGCATCCTGTAGCACCACACCTGGAAACAAACAGTGCAGAGAGCTCACTCCACAGATGAGAGCAGGAGCTAGGCTTAGCACTTCTCTCACCTAACAATACAAAGAAAGGCACTTGAACCTGCCTGTGGAAAGAGCACAAGAGTTCTGTAGGTCATTCACCAAAGGAAGGCAAGTACTACAAATTTACCAGTGCCTTACAATATTCAGAAGCTTCATATGTTTTTGCTGTGACCCCACAATCATGAATGATTTTAGCAAGCCAAAACGTATAATAAAATACAGACCATGTAGTCCTGTAAAGGCTTCCCAGTATTAATCAGTGCCATGGTGCTTACTTAAGTCACTAAGGGTATAATCCACCACCTCTGCAGCACTTCAACATATACATATACACATATAAACAAACAGCTTAAGACTCAGAGGTAAATAATAATTTCATTTCAACATGGTGCTTTTGTGACTTTGGGTGCTGTGAAATAGTGAGCAGCTATCAAGCCTGAACAAACCTGGGCTGTTGTAATTGTGTGTTTAGCTTTGATGATCTGTGAGAAAAGCACACTGTATGCCTGAAATGTGCCCCGTGATTCTTGGGGCTGTCCTGTGCAGGAGCTGGAGCTGGACTTTGAAGATCCCTGTGGGTCTCTTCCTACTCAGAATAATCTGTGATTATGTGAGTATTTGCAACTTGACCCTGGAAGAAGGGCAGCCTGCTATTCGACATTAAAATATAACCTAAAAGACTAATAAACTGAATTTCACTGGCTTTTTCCCTGCTATTCTTAGAATTAAACTTAAAAGGCTTACTAGCTAGCTGTCTGCTACAGAGCTGCATTTAAAATAACTTCTGGAGGAAGAAAGAAACAAAAAAATGAAAAGAAATGGTGTCTGAAATTTTTGAAGAGTTCATAAAAGGGGACCTCGGAGCACAGGGTTACAGCCAGCATGGGGTCACGGCATTCAGAAGATCAAAGTCCACACATCCTGTCTCTCTTGAATTAAGGTGCACTGCTTTACTTATTCTCAAAGTCAGCATTGATGAATAAGTAAGAACTTGAAAATTTATAAAACTAAAATAGATGCTGTCTACCCTCTATTTATAAAGGGAGAAGAAAGACAGTAGATTTCAAATTAACAGATCTGCTAGCCCAGACTGCTGCATTTGTGATGTTATTGAACATTAATGAAACACCAGTAACTGACTAAAAATGTTATTTTGACTTGGGGTGCAGCAGTGCTCCAGCCCTGCCAAGGCTGGGTCATAAAGACTTTTGATGCAAAGAATGTATGACATGAACTTAGGCAACTCCATCCTCAGCTTACCTTCAGAAAGGGAGAAGGAAAAAAAAAATGAAAAAGAAGCAGGTAACAGAATGTTTCTGTTAAGTTAAATTGAGATTGGACCAAATAAGAATTTTTTTACTCAAACACTTGAACTGAACAGTGCTTCAAATGATATAAGCCTTTCAAAAAACGGCTTCTTTTTTCTTCTAGTTTCCCAGAGACTAATTAATATCACTTTAATATGATTCATTTCACAAACTAAATGTAATTAATCAAACAGTATGCTAAAAATAAAGACAAATAAAGAGAAGTTGAAAGCATTTTTTGAAAATGTGCTGTGCAGCCTGCCTCTCCTTTCCATGATGACACCAGGACAGGCTGGGCAGCCTCACTGCTCCTCTTCTCCTAACACTCCCCTTGAGGCAGCACAGGGAATCAGACCAGTTGTAGACAAACACAAACCAACAAAAGAGAAACTTGCCTTCAAGCAGCCCAGTCAGCTGAAGTCATCTTTGGGAAACAGAGAGTACCAAGTTGGTGGCAGCAAAAAAGAAAAATTTTGTGAGCACTGATGTATCTCATTGTCATCCAGACTCATCTGAACTAGCCCTCATCTTCCCTGCAGCATAACAGTCAAATTTCATGCCTGCCACTTTGTGTTTCTGGCTATTTTTCTCAGGATGGTGTCTGTTTAAGCTGCCAACACGGCAGTGTTAACTCAAGTTCACCTTATGAACACAGCAATCCAGTCCTGCATTCCAGAATAGGGATTCCTGCTCATGTGTTGCATTGGTTATTACTCAGCTCCTGATTTCCTTTATATACTTTGGCATAATTCATTTTGCCTTTTCTTCAAAAGAAAGATAACCTATTAGTTCTTAAAGTTAGTCTGTTTTTTCTTCTCTTTTAAAATTACTGTGACCCCATCAGCTTTCTCACTGTTCTGGAACCTCTTTTACAAGTACCACAGATCTATATTTTCATCCATGGTGTATTTTCATCTTTGTGGTGTGTCTGTCAGAGCCAGTGCTTTGAAGATTCTGGTTCATTGATACACTCTGACATGTTCTTGCAGGCTTTTTCTGTTTATATTGGCTACTGTCACATGAACATAGCTGATCTTTCTGACAAAAAGTAATTACAAACTGGCTCCATGCAACCCAAACTTTTGGTTTTATCTGACTCTGACGATAACAATCTAAATTTTAATTTGGTATTCTGTAAGTATTGTAAGTGCACTTAGAGATTTCTTTATGTTTGATGCTTCTTTCAGTCTCATTTTATTTTCTAATGTTTTTCCTACAGATTCATGTTGTTCTTCACCATTCTTAGCAATTTAAACCCTTTTCCATTTCCTACCCCCACATACAGCTCTCTTGCTTGAGTCTGTAAGAAATTTTTTTTTGTTTAGCCAAATTAGTCTTGCCACATTTCCTGACTTGCCTCTGCCATGAGACGGTTTGCAGCTGCATTCTTTTTAGGGTTTCTTTAGAAGAACTTTCAAACCCTTACAGTATGCTTGATAAAAATACATGTCCTGATAAGGATATCTTACAGAAAAAAACTCAATCCTCTTTTCAGAACTGCTTTCACTACTGGTTGTTTGGTGTGTTATCATGTTGCAACATTTTGCTGCATAATTAAAAAACCAGGCAAAATGGCTATTCTGTCAGTTTTTCTTCTACTAAAAAGCAGCTCCTCCTCAGTTCTAATAAATAATGCTTTTCCCTATCTTAAAAATAACTGTAAGATTTCACTCTAATTTTAAAAGCAATAATCAATACTTCATATACAGTATCCTTAATGTGAGTTTAAAGATGAATCTAAGCATCAGAAAGATTCTAGCTTACCTCCTGGAACAGGTAGTGTATTTCCCTTTCACTTCTAAATCCCTGGTTATATACTGTGGTAAATAATGGAGCCTGTAATTCTGAGTAGTGAGGAAGAAAAAATGAGCCCTTTTTTTTTTTTGGTCCCTGTTCTGATGCCTGATTTAAGAATGTGCTTAAATTCCCAATCACTGGACTTTAAATTCACATTCAAACATTCTTATTAATTCTCAAGAGTACCACACATCTCTAACCTCACTTCATACTTTGTGACTGGCAAGACTGAAGAGAGGATTTTCTGACTGAAAGGCAGTGCACACTTAACAGAAAGCATATGGTTTGAAATATGACTTTGTATTTCTAAAATGTTCAAAACTTAACAATGAGAGTTGAAACTATATAATTCAAAGAAAGGGTGTTTTGGTTTTGTGACGTGGAAAGAAAAGGCAAAAAGAACAAAGGAGGAAAAATACTGCTGTTGCAAAGGTGTGGCTTCCACCCCCAGTAATGTTTCTAGTAGCTATAATACCACTCCCAGCAAAAGGGAAAGCAAAAACACTGAAATGCTACCCAGATTCTTGGAGAAAGAATTATTCATGTAAGATTTTGAAGTCACAGTTGAAGGCAGTTGATGAGTATATGGTTAGACACAAAGAAATATTTTAAATACTCTATAATATAACTTTGCTTTTCCCTTTTAATTGCTTTTATTTACAAAAACAAGAGAAGCAAGCTTGCTTTTATAAACTTGAGATCTGGGGCGATGACGCATGATGTAAAAAACTCTAGCAAATCATTCAAACGTGGATCTATTACCCTGGTGAAAATCTGTCATCATTCCTTTTAAGTCCAGAGAATCACCAGGATTAGCAGCAGTACAAGTGTGAAATTTGGCTGAATAAATTCAGCTGGAGGAGCTCTGTGCAGAAGCAGCCGCTGCCAGGTCAGACACTATAGTGAACCTTCCCCAGTGCAAAGCAATGGCAAGACAAGGTACCAAAGTATTTGTCACCAGTTTCATGTCCTCTGTTTGATCTACAGCCACAGAAATTGCTACATGCTCTTTGCTGACTCATAGTTCTCAAACTGCTGCACCAAAGAGCCCACTGAGGACATGAAACATGCCAACACTGACTGCAAAGAGGTGAATAAGTGACATTCCACAGGGCAGCACTTGTAGGAGGAACCCAGCGAGGGAGTTGTGCAGAGTGACTTGGAGCGCAGGGAGGGCATCACAGCCCACCCACTCCTCTATCTATTACTGCTTCTAATGGACTCTCCCTCCATCTCTGTGCACATGTCTGAATTATATCATCTCACATAAATATCTGCTGCAGTAGCATGCTAAATCTGCAAGGGAAGGATCAAACACTGGCTCCTTAGTCAAGGTCAAGGCTGGTATGTTTTTGTGGATGCACCAGACATAGTTTCATAGTTCATCATGCATTCCAGAATGGGTTTAAAATATGCCACGTATCTGCCCAGCAGATACAGCCTTTCAGAGTGAAACCATACCCCAGAATACACTCAGTGCCATATAACCCAAGGATTCCAACCCAAGTCGGAATGCTTGGGTTATATGGCACTGAGAGTAGTGCCATATACAGCTGAAGTAGTATAGGGTAGTGCCTACTTGATCACCTGCTTAAGGAACTCCAGCTCCACATTCAGGAGCTGGAGTTCCTTAAGCAGGTGATCAAGTAGGCAGCTCTGAACTTGCATTCTGCAGTTGCAGGTCAATCACCTGAAGAAGGATCCCATTTTTTTTTACACAGTGACCTCCAGGAGAAGCAGAAGTGATCTCCCTCCACCTCCACTGGTGGTACCTACACCTTTGTAACTTCTGTGTCACTATTTGATTTGGGTCTGGGAGAAATTTCTCCATTACTACAGTATATTCTGTCAGCAGAAGGAAGATCAAATAACTGAATTTCGGATTAACTTGCTTTTATGCATTTTGACCAGGAAAATGCATGATGACCTTAGTTGGTTTCAAAGAAAAGATTCTTAGGCATTTGAAAAAGTATAGTCAGATTGGAGGAAACAGAAGAATAAGTCCATTTGCCAATAAGAAAGGGCTTAGATTTATGAGGAAAAGGAAAATTATTCTAAATCTACCTCAAAGATCTAATATGTATCAAGTTTTGGTGGTTTGGGGTTTTGTTTTCTTTGGTTTTTTTTGGTTTTTTTTAAGGTCCATTTTACCATCTTAGCAAAGACAGTTTTCAATCTTACAGTTTTCTGCCAACATGGAGTTTCAGGCTTGTTCGACACCTTTTCAGACATGAAATTCAAACGTCTTCTATTAAACACTTTTCAAAGTTGCACAAAAAAAAATCATGCAAAGTGAAATTTAACCCTAAGGTTTTCTGTTATAAAAGAGCAGAAATATATGTCCCATATCTTAACTGCTTTATGGAGCACACTTGAATTATGGAATACACAGAAATTGATTACTGTGACTAATGCCTCAATTGGAATTAAAAAAAAGAAAGAAAAGAAAGGAAAAAAAAATATCAGTTTTTCCTTAGACAACACTGAAGTCAGAATACAAAACAGCCATAAACATTTTCTTTCTTTCCCCCTCAAAATCATTGTTTGCAACAAAGGATTTCAGAAGAGCAATCATTTAACATGAAAAAAGAAGAATAAATACGCCTCAAAAACAAATTGAGAAACAGTCATCCTGTGACATGAGTTCTCACCTGCAGCAAATTATTTAATTTTTGTGAATTAAATAATCACAAGTTTATTTGATCCATTGTGAAAGATAGGAAAAATTAACTTAAAATGGGAATAAAGAGAAATCATAAGAACAACAGGATTCCAGTGCGGCAAGCATCAGAAAACTGCAGCTGACTTTGAGATTTCAAACTTTGGTGCCTATAAAAACAGAGGTTTTAACATGATGAGCATTGCCCAGTATTTCTATTTCTGTACACACATGCTCAAATATAACAGCAGAGAAAATCTGTAAATCAATTCAAAACCACCCAGTCTTCATATGTTGGGCTAGGTATGGATTGATAAATAACTCTATCAAACAGTGGTGCAGAGTTAAGAAATACTTAGACAAAAAAACTACAGAAAATAAAAATATCTGGACATTTTTTCTGAAAAATTTTTAGTGCTCTAGGTCATGCCATGAAAAATATAAGAAGAAAGGTATAAATAGTAAAAATTCTTGATGTACTTCCAAATAATATTTGAGTTGAAAGAGCAAGGGATTGACCTGCCAGAGTTGCAATTAAGGTGAAGAAGGAAAAAGCCTAATAAAAGCCTAATAACCTGGTCACAGCATGAAGGACAAAGCTCAGACTATCCATGTGTCCTTTACATGAAGGAAGGACTCATAAATCCATCTCTGATAAAGCTTATTGTGATGAGCAGCAGGTACCTTTTAACTGGGAGAGGATTTACCAATTGAAAAGAGTGAGGTAAAGCAAGCTCTGGGAAGTCTAGAAAACACAAAAAGTTCAAAATGGACACCCTTGGAAAAATACATGACAGATATAGAGGCTAGAGGAGGTACAGGTATTTAAAAGACTTCTGAGGTGAATAATTCTGAAAGGTTTTGGAGAATAGAGAGAACTGAAATAAAGAGATGTGAGAAAAACAGGTCTGAACATCATGGAAAGCTTATTGACACCAAGATTATTCTGAGAGATATTTAATGTTCACGGTGGCAGCCTTTTTTAGCTGAACCAAACTGCAGAAATAATCTCCTAAGAGATTTTGAGATTCTCAACAGCACATGCATTTGTATCAAGACTGAATAAAACAGTGCTGTATGTACAAGAGAAGCAATTCTACTCTGGCAAGGAGAGGATTAGATGACCAGCAACGAGTACCATGATTGCACTTGTTAAAAACAATTTGCAATAAGGTATTCATAGTCAGTCATTTTATGAAGTACAAGCATGGCCTTGCTTCATTTAAAGAACGCCATATCTTTTATGCTTTATCATGAGTTTTGATCAAGAGATCAATAAAACAACATTTCACAGAAGCAAATGAAACCACAAGCATATGTTACCAGCTAACACCAATGAAACCCCAATGCAATGCATTTTATTGGGTCCATTTTACAGCAAAAAAGTGAGTCCTTCCTCCACAGTGTTGTCAAAGGCTTAACATTATAATATAGAAATAGACAGAAACAGCTCTATATTTCTCTGTATCTCTATACAGAGTATAATGCTCTAGCTTAAGAAACAAGAACACTTATTTCTGTTTCAAATTTGCATTTTTATTTTCTGATGGTACTTGCAGTCTTTTCCACTTGAAGCGCAGAAGACAATATAAACACTAACAGTGTTTATTTTAATTCTGGAATTATGTACCTATTCCTGTGGTGAAGTAAAGCAGAAAAACTTTTAACAGTTCTGTTAAGAAATCTGGGTGTTGACAATTGAACAATTTAGTAGTTCTCAACACAGGAATAGTTGCAAATTCTGGGAAAAGAAGGTTGCTAAGATTCCCTCTCACTCTGCAAGTGGAATTTTCCACTCCATAAAAATACTATTTTTGTCAAAAAAATTTGTACAGAGTCATGCTACCACTGCACATGAAATGGAAAGTTCCACAGCTGTAATGGAACTGGGATCTTTTGTTCATGGAACACTTTTATTTTCATATTAAGGACAAGTGTGCGTCATAGTCAAAAGCAGCATTGGTTATCTTCACAGTAGATACAAGATTTACAAATTTTATTCCTAAATATCCGTTGTATCTCATTTTAAATGCTAATCTTTCATAATGCTTTCCTAGCAAAGTTCATGATAAAACACCGTGAGCACAGCTGCTAGTTGCCATGTCCCTTACATCTACTCTAACAATCAGCTTGCATACAAAGCACTGGGAGCTGAATCAGCAAAAACCAAAAGGAGCTTCCATTTCGGGACATTAGAATTTGTGCAAGTGGCAACAAAGGAAACTATCTGTCCAAGAACTTATATTTACTCTTTCTAGAGTGATAGCAAGTTTCAGCCATTATTCCTACATGTATCAAAGCATTTTGATCAAAATCTGATCATTGAATCACAGAATCTCAAGTCCTCCAACCCACCTACACGAAATAAAACAAGAATTCTACCTTAAATCTACAATGTCAGTCAAACACTGCATTATTTGAAAATCACTTTACCATAAATAGCACTGAAAATAGTGGGAACAGAGAACAGGTAAGTGACAATCTGGCAGAGAAGAGGGGAAAAAAAAGACCAGCTCCATGGAATTTTGTGTATTCTCCATACACATGTGTATCTCAAAAAACAATAATATCTTTTTACAGATCTATTGACGAGAAGCTACAAAAATCCCTAATATATGTCACAGTGAAAGGAATGGTGGGAAAGATTATGTGATATTTGCAGAATAAATAGAAAATAATGACAAGTGTCAAGATCTTGCTCATAGTCTGGAACTTTAAGTACTTCAAAAAAATTTAAAGGAAAATAATTATAAAGATGATAGTGGTTAATGATGCAGAATAATTGATGTAATTATAACAACTGCTTAGGCATTTCAAGGATCATCCTTCAATAGCAAGAAAGAACTGTTCTGTCTAATACAGGTAAAAACAATATAGACATATCAACCACTTTCCCCTAAAGGTCTGGAATGCCACTGCTCCATGCTTTGCTTATGCTAGGACAATGCTGTAAGATCTCAGCTTAAGTTTTGTCACACAACACATTGACATTTGAAAGGTTGGAAGGTTGACGATGTAGATTACAATTCCAGTTTCATTAAGAGTGTTAAGAAAGTCTAAGTAACTGCGAACTTCAAAAACTCTGTTATTTGATTTGAACTCAATGTGTGCTTTGGGTTTGAGACCCAAAAGACTGCTCAGAAAATTTCATATCTGAGACAAATGAAAACAAATAAGGAAATCAAACTTCAAGCGAGAGTTGGATGTGTTTCTTAGTACAAGTAGGCTAAATGATTAGAATACAACAAATAAACTACACTAAGGTTATCTTCATTTAAGAAGGGCACAAGCAGGTGTAACTGGAGCCATAGGTAAGCAAGGACCACATGAGTATCTGTCCAGTTTTCTGAAGTCTAAGAGAGACATCAGGTGGTATCCTGTGCTGTTGCCAGAGAGTGAAGCTGTTCTGTTTTCCTGCATGAAAATGGGGTTTGTTTGATGCTGCCAAGGAAGCTCTGGAGAGCAGCTGGTTTCACTTTCCATCCTCCATCTTTCTCATGGAGGAGAAACCCTTCTTTGATAACAGACAACTGATAACAGTTCAAGCAATGGGGAACCCCACATTCAGTAAAAGCACTGAGACTTTCACAAATTACAGAGCACTAACACAATACTTTAACTGGAGAAAGTGGCACTCCAATTTAGCTAATTCAAGACTGCCAAAGGTGTCTTGGTACACACTGCACGGACAACATGCATACGTACGTATAAAGAGGCAGAATTCCCACAGTACATCCAGTACCACCAGTTCACATAGATTTGTCAAATATCAGACAAAAATTACTCAAAATAATAGAGTTTTTTTTCATTAACTTAACACATCTGTCACTACTTTGTCTTAAGAATGGATTTCCTTATTTAGCATGTCTCTACATAAAAACTACTATAATTCATATTCTCCCTGCTTTAACATCAATCATCCTTTTAAAAATTTTTTCTCTCATAGTTGGTTTCCAGCACTAGTCTCAGCAGTGTTCAGTCTGACTTTCTCCCGGCTTTTTCCCCCTGAGTTTTTTTCAATTTTACATGTCAGTAAAAGTTCCAAATCCAACACCATGAGATTAAGATAAAAAAACTGATGATAATCTCACCTCAATCCCTTTTTATTTTAATAATTTTAAGGAAAGCATTGCCTTTTCTTTTTTAGCATACTTCCTTTTTCAGCTCAACACTGAAGTGAGATGAGAACTTCAACTTTTATTGCCTTTAGGACCTGACTCTACTTTTCTAAAGCAGCTCTTGTTCTCTGTTCCATCAAGAAACTGAGAAGAAAGCTTGAGCTGCTCTCCAGGTGGCATATATTATACATACAAGGAGCTCTTCACTTTCCATGCAATTCATTCCATCAGAGAAGGTAAACTACAGTTTTGAATTTTAAAGTAAGATCTCATGTATAGTTTATAAAAAAGGCCAATTGCTTCGACCTTACTTTTTCTGGTCTATTTTCTGCTTCAAAGTGCCCCATGCTGCTATACTTCAGCCATCGGTGCAGTATCAATTACTGGCTGTAAGTGACCCTGCACTGGCATCCATTTTGTTGCTATCAACAATCCCTTGAACATTGCAGATTTTTGGCTGGCAACATCACCTACTGCTTTGTTATTACTGCTTAAAGTTGCCATAGAGACAAAAGAACAGCTGAATAGCAATCTTAATTCTCAAGAAATGGTTATTCTTTGGTAATAGGATGCTACTTGCCAGTACAGAGTCTCAGATTCTGATGGAATTTACTTTCAACAATGAGTTTGGAGTCAGAGCCTTGCTAAAAAAAAAAAAAAAAGGCAAAGACAAAAGAGCCTTGTGTTTCCCCCTGCTCACTGTAGTTCTGCTGCTACTGAAGAGGCAAAGGAGACTGTCTGCCTGCTGTGGCACAAGATAAACACAGCAGATGATGACTCCAGCCCCATACCCCGAAGGATAAAACAGCCACTGCACAAAGACCCTTACCTTATTCTCTCTTCTTACATATATATATTCTCTTCTTATGTCTCAAAATAGTAGGCAATAAAGAAGCTTCATGCTTCATCTTCCTCACCAGGTAAAGTGCTTCACCACCTCATGCAAAGTGCTGCTTCATCAACAGAAACACAACACAAGCTAGGAAAAAATTAAGGATTCCCTCCTTGAATTTTTTCCTCTAGCCACACAGATCTGCTTTCTCTCTAGTATGACCCTTCCTGCACAGAGTATGTGCAGAAGCTCAGACTAGCAGCTGAATCCCTCTGCTCACTGCTCCATTAACTCATATTACAGTATAACTTGCAACTGATGGGAATTGAGGGCACTCAGCCTGGGATACTTGGCATCTTTCAGATTCCAGTCCTAGGTTTTGAAATCCTTCCATGTCCCCACAGCTCCTGAGTGGACAGAATGCATGGGATCAAAGCATTACCTTTTCTATCTTAAATCCTGTTGTTGAGAACTCAGAGAATTTCTAAAGATAATTATAAATACCAGATTATCTCTGGTTTGGTACAAACAAAACACAATAAATCAGAACCTTGTCCTGCAAAGCATCCCACAGACAGAGCAAGCAGCTGTCAGGAACAGCTGAAAGAATATTTTCCTGTTCAAGAGCCTTCACCTCACCCTCAACTTGACACTGCTGCCCTGTTCCCAACACCTTAGTGGTAGCATGAACACAAAACCTATTCCATGGGATTGCTGCCTGATCTTCCCTCAGCAGCAGGAGCAGCTTTGGATCCTCCATTTCCTGCCCCATGAGCAGGCCCTGACTTATCTGTTCCTGTAGGGTGAATGATAATAGTCAGGAGGAATATTCTAGCAAGACAAGTAGTAGGGGATAACACAGAAGAGAAGGAGGAAAACTGAGATACAAGCGATTCTTCCATCTCCTCATTGGGCCTCCCTCCTGAAAGATTCCTGCACACCCTTTCCCAGTCACTGAATTTTCTCACCCCCCCTGCCTCTGCTCCTCACAGCCTTGACATCCCACTTGAGGCTCCTTTCACCTCTACCATGGCCTCTTGTGAACCCTCAGCTTTCAACAACCTGGCCTCTGTGCCAAAATACATTTTGTTGACACTTCTGAAAGAACACTTCACACTGACAATCATGAGCTTTTGCTCACAGTGGACAAAATTTGCTTTTACTAAGAAGCCTTGAATTGACTTTGGAGCTCACACAGGAGCAAAAATATTAAATGTTAATATATGAAAGGGCAGGCAGGCTGTAACAGTGGAGGTCTGTTCCTCCAGCTTGGGAGTTTCCAGCTGAGTAAGAACATTCTAATGATAAACTGAAATTAAACACACAGATTCTAGTTTTAAAAATTCTGATCTACAGAAAAGGTGCTTAACATGGAAAAAAAAATCCTTTAAAATTACTACTTTTTGTTCTTTTGAGCAAGTAATTTTCTATCAGTTGAGGGAGAAGAAGATACAATTCAGCATCTCAGACATCACTTATCTAGGGGCTGAGGGACAAGATGTAAACAATCACAACAACAAACAGAAGGAGTAGGAATATAAAAGCAACTTCATCAAAAAGAGGGCCAGACCATATTTTAAATGATCTCCTTGCCCACTCAGGAGTTAGCTCAATGCAACCTCAGCTTTGCCTCAGCAGGTCCTGCTCTAGGCTTGCTCAATCACACAGATTGCACATCTTAGGCAAATCACCTGGGCAGATGCCCAGCAAGAGAAGAGCTCATTTCAAAAAGAGAAAGTGCTCTCCTCTGATGGAGGAGAGAGGCAGCAGCCCCTGTCACAGGGATGCCCAACAACAGCACACAATGCACCCTCTGAGAGCATCCCTCAGGGGCAGCACCCCACCCACACAGCAGCCACTGCTGGATTCTGAGTCTGAGCCACCTCCCAGCCCCAGCTACAGACAGGGAAATGCAGCCTGGCACATCACTGCTGACCCATTGCCAAGCCCAGCTCTACACCTCTCTGAAAAGGACAGCTGAAGGGAAAACACAGATACTACTAATAATCATAATTACAGAATTAACCAGATTGGAAAAGACCTTTGATATCATTAAGTCCAACCTATGACCAAACACCACCTTGTCAAGTAAACCATGGCACTAAGTGCCACAGGCCATCTTTTCATAAACACCTCCAGGGAAGGTGAGTCTAGCACCTCCCATGATGATGAAAATAATAATAATAAACCACAATGACATTTTTGACCCTTGTGCCGCCACAGTCAAGGCTGAATGGAAGGGAAAGAAGTCCACACACCATAAAATGAGGTAAAACTCAAAGAGAAAAGGAAACAAGTTGAGTGGAAGCCTCAGACTCTGTCCCAAGGGTATTTTTATCAAACATGTTTGGAATTGCTCTCACCTTGGGAGCAAAAAAGTCTTTGCTGAAACACAATTTAAAGAAATGTGCAATGGGACAGAAAATAAAAGGTTTCAGTTTAAAGCAATATATGGAAAGACTATTTTATAGGGGAAAGACTTTTAGAAAAGAATATTCAATGAAAAAAAATTCAGATGGAACTCAAAAAGAAACAAAGCAAGACACTGATAATATCAAAGACAAGTTGTATTTGAAGATTAACTTACATTCATAACATATGAGGCATAATGAAATGGTGTGTATTTAAAACTTAGTAGCTATTCAGACAAAATTGTTGTGAGGTACACTGCACTAACATCTATGTGAAGCACAGCCTAATTTATTTAAGGAAACTTGAGAAAAAAACAGACATGTAACCTCTTCAGACAAAGTATGAATCTTTCCTTCACATGACTGAAATTATTATAAATTTTGACTTGCAGTGCTAACAGTTTGCCGAGTATTTCAGCTCCTATATTTCTATTTTTACATACCATAAATAAAGAACAATATCTGGATAAGCCAGGGGTGAAGGAGTAGGGCTCTCAGACTACATAAGAGCAGAGACAGAACTGCATTTAAGACAAACAGTAAACAGAGGTCAAATACATAAAGTTTTTAAAGCTTACCAAATCACAAAATCAAAGAATGATGCAGAAACTGGCAAACACACCTACAGATTACCCAACAACTACTAGCAATAACCACTAAAAGCAGAGATTTTACCACTGTCTTGCTGTATCAGCTAAGAAGTTCCTTGCTGCACTAGTCAGTGAGAAGGTGCCTCCTTTGGTGTGAAGGCACAGATGTGGGAAGCCTTTCCCTCAGGAAGTTTGGCCGAGAGAAGCTGCAGTGCTGCCCTGGCCAGAGCATGGGAGAACTGCCACAGCCACCATGCAATGGCCTTGCAATAGCTCAAATTAAGAAACCTTGCTGCCCTTCTACCAAGTCCAGCTTTCATCTTTTTGATCCTTTTGGTGTGAACAAACATTCCAGATGCAATTTAATTGGAGCTTGCATGTTTTCTCAGAGGTCAATGGCAGATACATCATTATTTATGTTCATATTTCCTTAGGGAATTAATCCTTGGGGTATCAAAGTTTTAAAATTCTGATGAAAGGCCTTCAAATTCCCCCTGAATTTGTATTCATAATTGACAGTATTACATAACTTTTAAGTACTGAATGACTCACAATTGGATACAAAATACTGACTTCATAGAAACTTTGTTATGCTTCTTAATATTTCTTATACTTTCTTTGCTCTGAGGGTCTAGGACTTGAATCCCTGACGTTTGGATTTACAAGAAGCAATTCCTCTCTTTCAAGTAGAAGCACTTCCTTTGTTTAATTTTAAAAAGCAAAGACAGTGCAGAGATCCCAATTTTTGTTACACTTGCATAACTACATCTCAAAGTAGTTCTCAGGCAGCTGTAACAGAAGGATTTCCCAAATCTTACAACTCCAGCTAGGAGAAAATAAATCCATAGGTTTGTAGACTCAGAATGTTAAATGTATCTGGATGAATCTTTCCTATTTAGACTAAGCAATAGAAAGTTTGAATGTGTGTTCTGTGGTTAGTTTTTCTGTAATCAACTAATCCTCCCAGTTCACAAAATCTGCTCATTGCTGTTAACTCAAAATGCTCCTCAGATCCAGGTAATGTATCTTTGGAACATTAAGACTATCACCAGCTCTTAAGTATCACACCACAGCATAGTAAGTCTTTACATTTAATTTGATTGGAATCCCGTAGAAAGAAAGTTATTTACTTGTTTTTGTTTGCTTGTTTGTTCCATTATTATTAAGCTGTAATAGGATCCCATCCCGTTCATTATTTGATACTATTTCTTAATGGCCAAACTTAAAAGGGACTCAAAGTAAAATGATAGTGCTCCTAATATCCCATGGGCAGACTGCTAAAACAGGAAAGTGATACCATTTACAGCTGCTGGAACTAAGCATTTGTCTTAAAGGCCTCTCATGTAATGAAACGTGTTTCAAAGCACCACATATGCACACAGAATGCCACTAAAAGCAGCTCCAAGGCTGCTGCATGCAAAGGAACAGCAACAACCAAATAGAAAATTCCAAGTGTCACCTTTATGATCCTGGTGACCAGAACATGACCAGTCACTAACTTCACACTGTGGGGAAAGCACTGTTCAAAAAGTATCTGTGAGTTGACTCGAAATAAACAATTTTTAAATAAATATTTTAATGAGGTTTTAAAGACCGTTCAGTTCAACCAGGCAACACCATTCCTACCTCCAATACCACGATTAATTTAAAAGGAAATTACTATCTGAACCCCTCACTGGACCACATATGTTTGAGGCATAAATACTGTAAGCAAAGACTGTCCCTTAGTTTGATACACTGTGGTTATAATTAGGAATGAAGAGGTGGAAGAAATGAATGGTATTTCAAAAGCTTAATATTGAGAAAACCAATATCTAGCAATCTATTCAATAAAGCAAAAGGAAAGTGACCCATGGGAAAGGCAGGAAAATCAAATAGCTTAGGACTTTTAAAGGAAGATCGGAGAGTAATGAAATTACTGAGTGAACCTATTTTCATGTGTTTCAATATCAGTTTCACTTGTATTTCAATTGTATTTTTAATATTAAAACTTATAAAATGTATTTTAAATGTGATAATTACCATAATTTTAAAATTTAAAGAACACAGAACCACAGAGTAATTATGTAGTCTCTAACACTGCTATCTTGAAGTATATCCCTTACTATTGAGTATGCTCAGTGAAAAACTGATTAATTTTGTTCTACAGCTAGAATTCTACTTAATCAGAAATGTACATCACTCCCCATGGACGCCTTTGCACTCAAGATGCAAAACTAAAATGGAAATACCCCCCCTCCCTTTTATGAATTTACTTATCTTCCATTTAAACTGGACAAAGACCAGATTTTGTGGATTGCTGATCCTATTTCTGTTCTCACACATGCTCTTATCCATTAGATTAATTCCACTAGCCTTAGAGAAATCATATGAGTAGAGAATAAACACTGAGCAAGCCAGGCATGGCACTTAGAGCAGAAGCACAAGCCCTGGGAGAGTGTGACCTGCAGCACATGAAGCAACTGATGGGCAGTGGAGATGGTGATCAGCCTTTTGCTTTAAAGCATCTCAGAAATGAAACATATCCCTTCAGAGTCCAGCTCCTCATCCCACTGCAGCAGGCAGCAAAGCTTCCAACAAAAGCAGCATTACAAGCTAAAAATTTCAGGGTAAAGGACAACAGTCACAGGGAACCTTCTAAAACCTGCTCATTCAGCTCTATAGCTCAGCAGATGCCATAAGCTATCAAAAGAATGTGAAAGAGAGATGGACACCCTACTCCCTCACCTCTTGGTGTTCCCTACATCTTTTACTGGCTGAACAGCTACTCTTTCATTGCCATCAAAATCACACAAGCATATAAATACTTTTGCAGTTAAACCAAAGGACTGAGTCTATCCTTATTCCTCAATCTTTTCAAAAGCTTTAAACACTTTGAATTACTCTCTTTTCATGTGCTTTCTTGTTCTGCTGTGCTACTACCTGTCATTTCAGAAAGTTGGTGCTAAGTCTTCAAAGACCATTCCAAAACTACTTTTCTGACCTGTTATTGACACTTCTACTTCTTTCAGCTGTGCCACCACAACATGGTGACAGACTTTAGTATATGGTATCTCAAGTCACTAAAAAGCAGTTGGTAATACCAAAAAATTGGTTCATTTTTGCACTGGAAATAAAACCCATGAATCAGCCTAATAGCAGGCCTGGAAGTATTGCCAAACTCTATTAAGAATTGGCTACCTTTTCAGAATTCTTCTAATTTGGTATGTACCCTGAAGTAAACCTAAAACCTCCTGAAGAAAAAAAAAACAAACAAAAAATAAAAAACAACCAAAAAAACCTCAACAACAACAACCTAAAAAGCCAAGGAATTTAGACAAAAGTATGTATGTATTTCCACATTCCTTTTAAAAATTAATCACTGGATGTTTATAAATATATAGAACTTTTAAAAGGAGAAGCTGATCTGTGCCTGACATGTGACAGCCACTTGCTGTAACAACTGCATTCTGCCCTTGAGTTTCATGAAGGCCTCCAATACATGACAGCAAGAACTACTTTCCCAATAAACCTCTAGGGCTGTATTCCTAGGTGATCTTAGGCAACAGAAAAGTAATTTATTTTCCAGAGTCTGCAATAGTTATAATCCTATTTTTAAATGTATATATTATACACAAGGATATAGTCTAATTCAGTTTATTTACAACAATAACAAAGAATAATACAAATTGAACACAACTATAGAATTATATGACAAGTTTAGCAATTTTGGGGGCAGTGCTTTTTGGTTTTTGGGGGGTTTTACTACTATCAGCCTTTTCTCAATCAATCAAATAGGCTATTCTACAGGCTTGGAACACCATTCCAAGCTGTTAAGCAGTGTGGTGAAAGTATGAATGAGTGCTTCATTGAACAAGAAATACAAGTAACCAGGAGCAAGGTATAGGAAGACAAATTTGGGCATTCTTTTGCATTGGACAAATGCCTTAACATTTAATAGTGCATGCATTGCTGTACAGTGACAAGGGGGAAGAGTTCCAAAAGCAATTTTCTTTCCTCCATCCTGAAAGCTCTGTCTTTCTTCAGGTTCCCCATAAGAATCTACAAAGAACAATCTGATTCTGTACTTATCAACTTCATTTTAGCACAAATCACAGCATCATCAAGGGCATACATTTTAGTTACTGTGCCAATAGTTGCTAAAAGCAGAGGAAAAAAAAAAAAATAAAAATCACTTCAGAAGTAGTAGCTTAGCTACACATGAAACTCTCTTTTTTTATACAATTACCACACAATCACAGCCATACAAGGAAGGTGCTAAAAAAGAAAGCAATGCAAATGAAGTTCTGTATGGACATGAAGATCCAGCATGGCCAGCAGGTGGGTTTTGAAAATAAGACACAGGAAGTACTCTGTGTTAATCAGGGTGAGATGCCTCATCACTTGTGGATAACTGCACTTACCACTGTCACACCAGTCTCTACCTCTTCAAGTGAAGAATCTGCTTTAACAGGGAACACTGGACATGGGTTGGGATTTATGCCTCAAGGATGTATATAAAAGTTCTTTGGGGTACACTGCACTTTGAAACATGGAAGACTGAGGTACATTTCTCTTGGCTAATAACTGTTAATGAAATTACCTAATAAAACAGATTTCAACAACAAAGACTACAAAATCAAATTTGGTTTCACAGTATAGGCTGAACTTCACTACCTGGTTTGTATTACTACAGCAGGCAACACATTTAACTAGGAGGTTTGCACATTACTTTTTATTGCAAGACCGTATTTCTCAGTAACTTCTGTCAATCTATTAGCTGAAGTTTTCCTTGCCTAGTTTAAATTTGTTAATTGCTTTAAACTTCAAGTTATTTCTGAGCACAGCTATTATGAGTAACTTGAGTGCATATAAGCTTGAACAAATTAAAACTGATAGATATTACCTGATTAAGATTATCTGAAGCTGGCCACTGCAATGGATTCTTAAAATTTTGAGGGAATTTCTCATATATTCAATGACTTTTGGTACATGAAAGAATTTGCTAAGCCTGTCCACCTAATCACTGGTTTATTGATGTACCTTCTGAAGTGTTGAAAATCATCTTTCCCTCACCTTTGCCTCAGAGAGATTTCAGCAACCTCCCAGAAACTCTGAGCAGCCTCAGAGGAGGCTGCAGGTGCAGGTGACTTCTAAAAGTCACAGGTGACTTCTAAAGCTGATGCCATAGCCAGCACCTTCACATACCTGGTCCCTACAACCACTGCAGCAGAGGAAAACATCAGCAGGGTAAGAGAGTAAAATATCCACTCTCAAACCTGAAAAATTTAGCTCAGCCCCAATATCCCAGTTTCCTCCTCTCGTTCCAATGGACAGGTTTTTTCCAGGAGATTGAGGACAGACAGGTTTTTCTGTAAAGCATTCTCTGCAGGTAGCACATGTGACTAGCAATTGTTCCTACCCAGTGAACTTAGGGAAAAACAACATTTTCTGAGATCTCACAGGAAGGATAATGGAAACAAGAAACATATTTAGCTTCCTCTTAGAGGTTCCTGGATTCAGCAACTTTTTGCTTGAACTGAAAATTGCCAACTTTTATTTTGAGATAATAACATTAGCCTTGTAGATCACAGAATAACAAGAAATAAAAGTATACTGTCCTTTCTTGTCCCCTCTTGGTTTGCACTGAAGTCAGTGCATTCTTGCACTTTTACCTTCCCTCCCACAGTGAGGACAAAAATCTCCCCAAAGGCACAGAGGACAAACAAATAAACATGACTGCAAAGAATTAGAGAAACATCTAAGTTAATCATACATAGAGAAACTCCTTTTTTTTTTTTTTCAGCACAGCAAGCTGTATCAGGATCAGACTTTTCTTTAACTAATCATCACTCTCACTAAAACACCACTGAAGGACCTGATCAGAATCCCAGAAATTAAAGCAGGAGAAAACTGTTCCAAATATAACATACTGAAAAACAATCACTTGTTTTAATCGCACAACTCCAAACCATGGCCAACAAGGTTCTGCAGAATTCAAGCCAAACCCATCCCCAAGCAAACAGGTCTAGCAAAAAGCAAGTTGTTGTTCAGATAGATCCCACCTTCTCTTACCAGTTAAAGCAACATTTGTAGGAGAGAGTGCTGCTTGTCTCCGTGTTCTTTACTCTATTGATTGTTGTGTAAATATTAGGCTTCCTGCTTGTGGAGAAACTACTGCAAAGTTTCTTTCATTTCTGTTTGCACATTTCAAACTTGTGCATGTTTTAGAACAAGGAAGTTTATGTAATGTTCGTCAGAAAGTGCAGTACATCATGGCTCATTTTAATTCAGGTATGAATACATGACACAGATGAATTCACAAAACACTCCTTTCATCTGAAATTTAAGTAGTAACCCTTTTTCTCCTGAAGGCTTAAGCAGCTTTAAGTGATGAAGTGATTAGATTTTTCTGTTTCTTTACAGCAGTGCTGGATTGAAACAGCTTTGGATGAATCTTTCCTGAATTTATTCAAATATGAATACACCATCAACCATAAGAATATTTGAATAAGTCATCCAAAAGATGTCAATGTTCTCTACAGCCATAGAATATCATTTTCAACTTTGCTCAAAGCATTTCAGTATTCCAGCACATGAAAGTATCTTCTCCCCAAAGGCCAAATTTTCAAGATTCGTACTGAACAAGATTTGTACTGAACGAAGTTTGTACTGAACAAACCCAAATATTCTTCTGCAAAATCAAGAAATCTGTATATGCATGTGGGATATTCATCTATCTAAACACAAACCTTTGACACAAATTTTATTTGCACACTGTTCACTACCAGTGCTGCATTACTGAATGTCTTGCTTACCTATCCATGTGTTTTCATCTTTGCTTTTTAAATTACTGTCTTTAGATGTCATTGGGAAAGTGACAGCACACACTTCTGTATGTATGGATTATCCTTCTTTACTCCCACAAGACACCTCCCACACGTTCAGAGTCCTGTTCAAACCCTCCCTTTCCATGACCCTTCCTGACCCCTACTGCTGTCTCTTGTCCCTGTGACTCAGTTCTGGTCCCTGCTTCCTTGACAGCAGGGTCAAAATAGTCACTGGTACCAGTATGGGTCAGACATTTGCCCCCAGTTGCCAGCACTTGTACTGCTCAGCTCTTGCCAAAACGTGTATCTTATTTGGTGCACAAACTGCCAAGTTTTATTTGGTTTCCCTTCTCAGCAGATTCTCTCTCCCAGTGTAACAGAGCTGCATGTTCTGTGTAAAGCAGTTTTGATGGGTTAAAATTGGAACTTTTTTGGTTCGTTGAGTGGGGTTTGTTATTCATTGGGGTTTTCTTTTTGTTCTGTTTGTTTTTTTGCTTTTTTTTCCACTTTCTGATTAGACAGAATTTTCTGCTTTACTTTAATCCCAGTCCAACTGTCCCCAAAGGCTTGACACCATTTTTTGGACTCTCACTTTTCTCTCTCAGCTGGAAAAACATTTTTTGGCTTGCCACCTACTAGCCAAAGCTGCAGGCAGATGATGCTTGGCCAGCATGGACTGTCCACTGCCTATGTCTTGTCTCCCAGGAGACAGGAACAACCCAAGATTTTTGGGCTGTCTGCACTGCCCTGCAGAGTGGCCCTTTCTGATAAGCCATGCTGGGAAGCCAAAGATAACTGTAAATCTAGACATTACCATGATAATGGTAGCACAGGGAAACTGTGTCTGGTGATGTTTAACAAAGCATCTTGAGGCTGAATGGAAGATGTGGATTGCTCCAGTTTCAGACAGAATTAACACATTTCCAAATAGAGGTTACTGAAATCAAGTAAATGAACAACAGCAACAACCAAACCACCAGATTTCTCTCAGGCTTCTCTGTTAAACCTGCTGCAACATGTATTTCTGTGCAATGCAGCAAATTACTGTTGTGACTGTATCTGAACGTACAAAATGACAGAGAAGCAAGGTCTAGAAAAACCAGAAAGCAATTCCCTACAACAAAGAATCTAGCACCCAAGGTATAAAACTATGATCATCAAACAAAACATAGAAACAATGTCACAGACACATATATGAAGAGAAGAAGGACAAGGGATAAATGCTTTTGAAGTAGCTATATTAACAGTCCTGAAGCACATACAAACATACAACCTAATTTGCTGAAATCTCATCAACTCAATCAAATTAAGCTAAATTCCGCACTAATCTTAGATTCTGCCTCACAAAAACACCTCTCCAGGCCTTTTTCTTGTTTTTAGAAAGTTAAATAAGGTGACAGTAGCAAAAAGTTATGGTTAATAGTCACTCATCAGTTTAGGTAAAAAGAAGAGAAATATTACGTAGTAGTTTTAAAAGCAATGGAATCCTATGAGATGTAATTTTGTCATTTGCTCCCTATCAAGGATGATCATGCTTACACAGAACAAAAAGTAATTTAAACATTCAAATCACAGAAAATGAACATTTATTACTATTTATTTCAACAGCTGAAAAACCTATCAATGACATTTCTTCAGTCAAGGTTGCCTTGTATGAAAAAAAAAATTAAAAGTTTTCTCTACAAGCTAATCATCTAACGATAAGGACTTGGAGGATAGAAGAGAGCATTTATGTTTTTGACCTAACAAGGCATTCTAAGAGGAACTTTTTGAATGCATCACACACATTTTAACACTGCAGTTAAGCAATGCTGTAAAATCTGCAACACATTAACAAATCAGAAACTTAATAAATTCAAGTTCTTCTTTAAAATACACATGAAGGCATTCCTTATTTCAAATGATGCTAATATTTGTGCTTATTAAAACTATTATATAAATAATATTAGTCAACAGATTTTAGCAGCATAATGATAAAAGAGAATTAAAGATATGCAATAATTAAGCATTAATTTTTTTACAGTGAACCATCAGTAGGTTCACAAATAAGAAACATTTATTTTCATATTTAAGAAATACATTCTTCCAATTGACTAATTAACAAAAAATTTCACTTAGAGCCTTCCTTCAAAAAATGTCATGATTATCATCTAAGAGGGCAAAAACGTCCAAATGCTGATTTTAGCATTTGTATTTCTTTGACGCAGTTTACCCAAAGATAAAAAGTATCTAAAAAAATAGACCACAGTCACCCACAGTGCTAAGATTTCCAAATTTGACTACTCTGTTCCTAAACTGCAGCAAATGAGTACAGCTTTCACTAATGGATTGCTATTAAAAATAAATCAGCCAAACATTTCTGCTTCCATACAGCTGGAGCAAGCATACAGCACTCTATTATGCAGCTGCTTGAAAGACAGATTTCAGCCTCCACAAGGAATTACTTACCCAGAAGCATGTTTCTCTTCTACACTTAGTTCAGCAGAATAGAAAGTTGTGCACAATAGATCTAGCAAAAGAAACGTCCTCACAAGCTCCTTTTTGAGTTGGTGCAAGCCTTGAGTAGGGTTTGAACTTGTGCTGCTGAGAAATATGGCTTGCTCCACAAAGCTGCTGGGGCACTTTGCTTCACTCCCATTGGTGAATGATACCTCTCCAGGCTATGCACAAGTGATGCAGACAGGCAGCAGCTGGTGCCACCTTAATTCAAGGCAACAAAACCATAAAAAAAGAGAAAGCAGTGACTTCTGTAAAATTTTTAAAGTTAACATATTTCAGTATATCTGTCCTGCCATTGGTTTTAAACTAGTTGCCCGTCCTTCAGCGAGAGAAAAATTCCTTACAGAACTAATACAGCATGTCAAGGAAAATCTGCAGGGTAGGTAAGTTTTGCAAAAGTAAATGTTCCATCTTTTCATAATGTTTAATTTCATAACAGCTGAATTTGTCTGCTCTGATACAAAAGACTTCTTTTAAAGAAATACAAACAGGGAGCTGGTTTGGGATTTTTTATTTAGCTCAAGAGTCACCCACAAGACTAAATGGGACATTCAATAAAAACATTCAGAATGCTGCTGCTACCGTGGCAAGTACCTACTGCCCAGTAAAACTGACCCAAGACTATTTGCCGAAAATTAAAATTAACTTTTCTATGAAGAGAAAAAAATCTCTCTTCATATTAGAGAGGGAAAAGGCATACAATCTCAAATCTGGGACCCAAATCACAAACTTCAAACAAAGAGGAACCTCTCTCATCTGCAGCCCCTCACCCCCCCTTTGGGATGTGCTGTCAGTACACCTCAGCTGCAGTCTGCACAGAACCTCTGACTCCCTCAAAAGAATTTTTCCAAGCACATCCTTGTAGGAATACTTGATAGAAAGAGTATTATTAAAAATAATTTTAAAATAATAAAAAAAAAGAGAAGACATCCAACATCATTAGGAACAGATTTTTACCTGATGCAGTTTGCAGGTATGTCAAATAATTCCTCACAAAGAACTAAAGATTACAGAAGAGATCTTGTATGCAATCCTTCCACTTCAATGCTTTGTGTTAAATATATAAAGATTTACTTAATCTTCTCATTTGTCTTTTACTAAAGTGAAGGAATGAGAAGAGAGGTAAAAGATGACTCTAAAAAGTAAACTTCTTGGAAGAAATTTCCATGCCTCTAGAAATATGGGACAGAATTTCTGTGACAAGATTAAATTTGTACCCAGTCCTGAACAAAGTATATTTTTCCCCTGACAACACTCTTCTCTAGTATGCAACTGTTGGTTACTCAAAGCAGCAACCTATGAAAATTCAGCTTAATCTTATTCTATTCTATAACCTCCTACTTCTCCCTTCTACTGAAGTGGGATTACTTTGATAATTACCTGATAATATGAGTTGGCAGTAATTACATAATTTTGTTGCATGTCCTGAAATATTTGGTACTCTAGTTAAAAGAAACTCCTTAAAAAAAAAAATAAAAGGGTTGTGGCCATTGCAAGTAGTGGAAAAAACGAATCAGCTTTGACATAAAAAGGCAAATAATAATCAAACCAAATGAAAAATAAACTTCTGATTTTTAAGCAAATCTTGGAAGATGTGACTCATTCTCATTGCACACTTGGAATTGATAACACCAAACTTCTGTGAAATTTTATGTGGGTTTTATATTGACTCTGAATTTCATAAGATGACCAGTATTCGCAGTAAATATTCTATTCTCTCATGCTGATAATATTAATAATTGCATTTTCTGTGATGACTCAAGGATTTTCTTTTGCAATTTCACTGTTAACTGAAGAAGAGTCTTACACATTCCATAAGCACGTGGTAGGTTTATGAATTGTAGCAATACAAACAGCAGGAATTGTAACTCCCCCAAAGAGGAGGCATAGCTCCCTCACTCCCTCCACTTGCTCAAAGAGATGCAGGATCTGGTTTTTTTGGCAGTGTTTGACAGTTCCTTACTAAAACCATGAAAATGTGCCAGTTTTACCCATTTATCTAGTTTAACATGGCATAGCTCCTTTCTATTTCCCCCCTAACAGCATAGAACACCCTGTCTTTACAGAAGGTCAGACCTTGGTTTCAGGGGAAGGTCTTAGGACACACAAATCTCAGATTCAATGTGTCAGCCTGCCCCCTAGCTCACATCTAAAACGGGATCTCCAACCACAAACCATCCCAGGTTTAACTACAGTTCTCTCTTCCCCACCCTTTAAACAATGCTAACTCCCATCTACTCGACTGACAGCCACTGTTGCAAGATTTTGGAGATGCCCTGACTCTTTTTGTCTGAGAAGGTCTCTTCAGAGATCCAACACAGCACAGAAGGCCCCCCACACTACAAGCATGATGGACTCTGGGTATTGAGGGCATTCAGTGCGCTTGTGCAGCACAACAGAGGTGCTGTGGGTGAGCAGGAAAGCAGGACAAGAGCAATTCCTTTTGGAACAGCAGTCTGAGGCAGTCATGCAGCTACTGCATTATAGATGCAGAAGTCACAAGGGTGAGGATAGGTGGCTGGAAGAGAAAAAGGAGAAAGTGGAATACAGAACAGAAAGGTGTTGGGGGGGGGAAGGTCTAAAGACAGCATAATATGTGCAAGAAGAACACAATGAAAGGATATTATTATACCAGAAGGAGAGATTAAAAGAAAGCAAAAACATTAAGATGAAGGCAAAACAGGCAAAAAACAATAATAAATTTTTAAAAAGTGCATTTTTGTTTCCAAAAAGCTATGATGTGCTGACCTTCCAGAACACAGTGGTACAATGTTCACTGCGAGTGTCACACCCACACCACACATCTAAGCAAGGGGAAGAGAGACCGACCACAAAAGTAAGTGCATTAGAACCACAGAGCTACAAGAAAGAAAAGGCCTCTTGAAGAGGTTATCTGAGGGCAAATGCACTCAGGTGTCATTCACAAGCAGCTCCTATAGTCAAAGAAAGAAAAGCTGACACTGAACAGCTCAACTGCCAAGATGCTCGGGTGGTGGCATTTTTTTTAAAAACCCAAGTTCATGCTTGAAATTTTTCCCTTCTGTATTTTCTCTCTCTTTTGTGGAGGCAGGAGAAGTGACATTTTGAGCACTTTCAATAGTTTACTTATTATCTCAGCTAAAAAGCTTTACTAACAAACAGAAGTGACCCAGAATCCAAAACATCTACCCAAAACATGTTTTTTGCACTTAGATTCTATGTCTGCCCCCCTTCTACATTGCTTTGATACAGGCAACTCTCCCTAGCAGACTGAAATACAACATGCTTGTATTTTGGCTGATTAGAAACTTGGAGAATTGTACTGTAAGGATGTGGCTCAAGAGAAATGGACATTCTATGTAGATGTGCTATATTTTCAGATTAAGCACTGAGAAAAGTAATTTTCAGATTAAGCACTGAGAAAAGTCATCTCTCCAAAAAGTCCAAAATGTAGCAGTTTGGACTCCTGTACAGCTTAGTGTCAAACAACAATAGCATCCTACTGTCAAATTCATAAAAGGCTTCTCTGCATAGCCATGCTTGGATCCTTTAGGTTTTGTCCTTCACTTTTCATGCACCAGCAACTCTTAAAATTTGCTGTTCTTGTAATCAAGATTCTCTCTTCAGTGCACTGTAGACTAGTCATATATAGAATTGTTACAGGAAATGTTCACTAAAGGGCAGCCAAGAAAAATATGGGCAAGATCAGGTAATAATATAAAAGCTAAGAAAAAGACAAAACTCAGTTGCTAAGGTTTGACCTTATTGTACTACCCATCATGATTCTTAATTCTCTCCTTTGTTCACCTAATATTCTCTCACACATTTTCAGCAAAAGAATGCTATCATTATGATTGCAGATAGAAGGAATTTCACTAATATTTCAATTCATTTATAGTATGTGGAGTATTACACTAATGAACTAGAAGCACCCTCCAGAGACATTGACTTAAACCAATGACTAGTATGTAAAAGAAAGGACCTTTATTAGACAAAAAACAAGTACCCTCCCCATTTATTGGAATAAAGGATCAGTAATACAAAATTTTTTAAGCATGGGTGATGCCAAATCACCCATAATTAGCTTCTAAAATTCAAAGCAGGGCTCAAAGCAGAAGTGAAGTAACTTTGACAGGAGAATACTGATGCCCTAGCAAACACCCTGGGAAATCTGCTGGCCATGCTTGAGTAGTATTTTAATACACTGCACTTAACACAATCCCAGTTTGAAGGAGGAAAATACAAGTGAGAAGTGAGGTAGAACAACCTAATCCTACTGTACAGGCACACAGAATAGGCAAAAGACATAGTCAAGCACATGTCCAGTGGGCAACAGTTAAATCTCTTTCATTGTAGATAAATTTCACAAGACATGATGAACTATCAGGGCTTTCAAGAAACATCTCAGAACAGAAATGTATTCAACCAAAGGCATTCAATTATTCTCCTCTAAGTCCTTTCCCCTCATCAAGTTGATGACAATGGATTGTGGTACAAACAGACACAGATTCAAAGCAGAGGCAAGCAACTGTATTCTCCTGAACTCTTAAATCTTAACCTCCACCAAGACATCTGCACATCCAGTCATATATGTACTACAGCTTTTCCTTTTCCTGTCACCCACTAAGTGTGTGGTGTACTTTTCCTGTACTCACTAAGTGTGGCTCCAGGACAATTCAGAAAAGCAGTATTTAACTCTGCCCCAGATTATGCATTAGGCAGATGCCTCATGGCTAGCATATTCTTGAAATGCATATGTGACAGGACTATTAAAACCTACCAGCTCATACTGGTATCTTGTACTTTTACTTACATGGAGCAAATTCTGTTTGAATATCTGGTTTACACAGATGCATCAAACTTACACACATATTCATGAGTGCAAATAATAAAAGACTATTCCTGTTCTAGTTTATAGTATTTAGAAAAAGAAAATTACCTACAGCGTATCCTCAAAGATCGCATTTTAACTTCAACAGCTCCTCCCAGGACACTGGTGAGATGAAAAATATATTCCCCATTTTATGAAGCATAGAAGTATTTCCATACATAGCAACCAGATGTCATGTTGTTTAATACATGCACCTTTGTCATGATGGGGAATGGTGCAGCCATAAGAACTTAATGTCAGTTTAATTCTCCTCCTGAGCAGGAATCTTCACAGAGAAATTCTTAAATCTTTCTCCAGCCTGAAAGACTGCAACAGGTTCTGCAGGTATGCAGCCTTCAAAGCTCTAACAAATATCCATGGCCTGACACTCCAGTTATAAATGCACAGTAAAATCTATTTTTGTTCAAGCTGTTAATCACCACTGCTCTACCTCACTTGCTACTTTGATCTAAGAATTTGTCATTAAAATGTCTAGATGACAGCAAATGTTTTAGGAGTCATCCCAGTAAGTAGTTACTTCACTGCAGTTGGAAAAGAGAATGATGAACTTATTTTCTGCTTTGGATCTTGTATTCCAAAGCACTGGAGAAGAAGATATTTGCCATGCAGTGTATGAGACACCTTTAACCCTTCCTCTTTAACATGGGCACACAGATTCTGAAAGACTCAACTTTCAGGTGTCAAACTCCACATTGCATTCCTGTACAACCTTCATACAAATCTAGAATTTAAAAAACTATCTATTTGGAAGTGGCAACCTTTTAACAGTCATATATATCTCTTCTCCAGCATTTGCTTCCCAAGTTCATATTTATGCAAGTATTTATGCTTGTCATAATGACTGAGAGTTCCTAAATAATGTGAATATAGGGAATCACAGAGGATGAGCAGCTTCAAGCTAGTCTAAATAATATAAAAAGATCCTTGATTATTTTTAATATGTGTATTACAATAACGGTGAGAGGTGTTAAAATGACACCAAGCTACACAGTACCATCAGCACTCCATACACAAGTTCAGAACGAATTCTTGACCTAAATTATAGCTCAAGTAAGCAATAACAAAAAGAGATACATGTGACAAATACATCAACTTTTATGCAGAGTGAATGAAAGTATCTGTAACTTTCCCAAAGTCAAAAAGAAAGTATGTGAGACGTACTCCTCTTATTAGAAGAGATTATGACAAATCTCTTCTAATAAGCATGTTCTATTCTGATAATGTTACTTAGTTCAGTCATCTTTACTGGGGCTGAAAAGCAGTTATTCTATCCCAACAGATAGACCCCGGTGACATTATTCCTGACATACATATTTTTCTTTCAGAAAGTGATGACACACCATTAAAAAAAAACCTCCAAACAAACAAAACCCTCAAAGACTCACCAGACCAATGCCATTTGCAAAGCACTTTGTCACTGAGGAACAGGCAACACTCATGCTCCAGAAATTCCCAAACTGTGATGCAAAGAATTGCACATGGTCAGGTTGGGGAAGCTTTTGTTCTTAAGAAAAGCATAAGCACTTTCAGAAAAAGAGGAAAAGGGAGCAGGGTGAACAGATTCAGGTTGCTGAAAGAACTTTCTACAACTTGGGCATGGAAGCATATTGTGGAATATGTTTATACCAGTAAGAACAACTGTCTGGTTTCCACAGAAATTATTTGACTTCACTATGGTGAATACCTTGAAAGACTGTCTAACTTGAAATCCACTTGAAATCCACTCCTTTGGCACTGGAAATATGAAAACCCAATAAAGGCCTTGGGAGAGGTGCTATAAAACTTTCCACATGGATAACTTTTTTAGTCAGCATCCTCTGTTGTTATGGGATAACAGGCTTAAGCAAGTCATCAAATAGAAGCAGAGTGGGTCACAGCCACAAAAATGTTGCATTAACAACAAAAAATGAGGAAGACATTAGCACCAACATGAAAAGGCAAATTCAACACATCCTTCTGAGACATTATTTAGCTTTAAAATACATTCAAATCCTGTGAATGACTGAGAGCCTCAGCAATTATTAAAAAAAACACCACAAAACAAACAAACAAACCCTTTACCCCCCCCAACAAATCAAACTTTTTTTGCAAGGACTAATATCCAAACAGTTTGAACATAGGTAAAAAGCATCAAGACAGTTTTAATAAGAGAGTGAAGGTATAAGAAAAAAAAGAAATAAGCAATGCATTCAGGTATATTATAAGGTGAGCTAGCAGTTCAAACTGACTCCAAATTACCATCTGAGATTTTTGTTATGAAAGCATCCTGATGCAAGAAGAAACAGGAAAAAAAACCTAAACCACATTGAAAAACACCAATCATGACTCATAGTCTCACTAATTAAGGGATCTTATTGGAAGGCTTACCCAAAACATCAATATCTCTTTCTGTTCAGATTTTAATTTACCACCTCCTTCCTGAATGGAAAGTCTTGTTTAATGGCAGGTCACAACAGGAAGTTCTAGAGGTGAAATCACTTCTGATAAATTGCAGGGGTAGAAGCCTGTAGAGCCTAGTTCTAAGCCAGGTGTTTCAGCTGGGTGCAGGTATGGCATAGTATGACTCTGCTCATTTGTGTTCAGCCAGAACCATAAAACAGGCTGAGGAAAGTCTCCTGCCTTCAGGGGCTGAGTTGCTTAACAGGCAAATCCAAGAAACTTAATTTCTACCCATACTCTGTAAATGTGAAGTGAGATGTCTGTTCTGTGGACTGTATATTGGCTCCAATCTTCTCCCACACAGCCTCTTCAAGCTGGGGAGGAATTGAACATTTCACAAACTCCCTACCCCTCAATCCCTCCTCTGTTTGTCACTTTCTCTCAGTTTTCCTTTTCTTGGTCTTGCCATCTATCCCTTCTCTACTTATATTCACACTCCACTGTTCATAACTATGATCATACTGGCTTCCCTTCCTTTGTTTTCTCTTCTTGCATACCAAAACCTTTTCCTTTCTGGTGATGCTTGATTTAGCAGCCAGGTTTTTTGGGTTTTGTGGGGGTTTTTTTGTTTTGCTTTGGTCTTTTTTCCCCTCCCCCCAGCATTGCACAATACCTCATCCTGGAGTCTGGGTTTCAGTATATCTATATCTGCAAAATATCAGATCAATGGCAGCCACTTCAAAGCCAGCTGGAAAGAAAATACACTCTTGCATCAGCATAACTGCATTTCAGACCATGGGAAGCAAGAAAGCTGACAGCATGGAACCACCCAGCACAAAACCCATGCCAGGGCTATTTTGGACATGGAAGATGCACGTGAGATGCTGACCAAGGGCTCTGCACTGCACTGTGTTTTTGTGGTCAGGCAGCTGGATTGGTGTAGTAGGACACAGTTTGCTATAGTAAATTTTTTCTGAAGCAGATGGATGTTGTTACTCAACAAAGAGACCAGCCTCTCAGAGCATGGTGACAAGTAGTAGCTCATTTTTATTTCAGCCTTAGGTGTGAAAGTCATTTAAACTGCTTAACTGACACAAAGACATGGGGTTAATTTTTCTTGGCTGCCAGCCTTCTTTTTTCACAAAGTCATCAAATTGCATACATGGGCTTTGCAGAGATGGCATGTGTTCAGACACATCAGAATTAGAAGTGGATTTATACCTGTTAAAATCCATCCTCAAAGGTTTGCAGGTTCACAGATGCACACAGTCATTCAAATATTTCTGAGACTCCATAAGTATATATAACTACTATAAACACAAGCATATGCTCCCAAAGCTGTGCATGAACGAGTGCAAGATATATGAAAACTTGGCTGAAAATTCCCAGGCATTGGATAGAAGAAAAACAACACACCCCAACTCCAGGAACAGCACTGCAGCAGTGGCTGTGCTGTCAAACCTCCACCTATACCATTTCAATGGAAAATTCCATCAGTTTGCTCTGCAGCTTCCAAAGCCAGCAGTTCTAAATACATCACAGGAATTGTGCAGGTTATGTTACTACAGTTCAAAAACCACAGCAACACTGTACAGCAGCTATTTTATCCTGAAACATTAACTCTGAATCCTATTATATTTTATAAGCATTCTGTATATATCCCATATATATTCCGTTATATTTGCATTGAATACATGACATCCTCCCTTTCTCAATCTGGATAAAATACTAATCTTGAAATTTTAACCTCAAAGTTTCTTCCTTGATACCTCAGCTGCCTTTCATCACATGCATTTGGGTATGTATTTCCTTCAGGGCATCTGAGACGTACCCATTTTATCCCTTTAGGACAACATGCTCACATAGGACACCCTTTCTGTATGGGGGTACTCAGTCAGCTAATCCAAGTTCTCTGGAGATATTTAAAGCACTGATAGCATTAAGCGAGGTCATTTCAGGCACCTGTTATGAATTTTGAAGCAATCTCATTTAATTAATCATAGACTGGAGTAATTTTGATTTGCTCAGATTGGCATGTATTTTCACTGATTTTCTTGAAACGAGTTTGTTTGGAATTCAACAGATTCATAGCACTGCAGTCTGCCACCCTTTTGGCAAAGTACCAACATACTGCAATGCATGACAGGATGCAGATTTATTCCCATAAAAACATAACTGAGCTTCTAATCGTCATACAGAAAACAGATAAGAATCACATTATTTTTAATACAACAGGCATGCATATGCATTTTTAATTTCAAAATACTATTCAAATTAGGTTATTTCAACATTATTATTAGCTAAATAAAAATATCAAAGTGTAGAGCCATTTGACTAAGCCTTCCCTAATATGATGATTATTCCTGAGGGCTATTTCACTATTATCTGCCATTCAACCCAGTTTCCCAAAGCACTGATCCTCTGAAACTGCAGAGAAGCCAAAAGAAACTGCAGATACTGTGTCCTTGGAAAACTAGGCCAGCTGTCTTTCTGCAATTCTTCAGCTTCACCTCAGTTTAAGTCTGAGGTGCCCTTAAAAGAAATCACAACCCAAACTCCCTTTAAATGAATGGTACAGAAGCACAGTTGCAATCACCCCTGCTTATACAGTACTGATTTAGGCTGCTCTGACAGGCTGGGTTCTCCCAAAAAATACAGGAAAAACCTACCCCAGTGAATGGGCTTACATGTACCCAACTTGTAAGTGACACTACAAGACAGCTTTTGTTGAGCCAGCCAGTTCACTGGGGAAGCTTTGTGCACTGGCACACCATGCAACATGAAGAACAAGCATCCAGGACCAGAGGAATGAGATGGACTCTGCAGGACAGCCAGTATCTCCCTCACCACAGAACACTTTGGGACCTAACAGCACTTAAATTTAATGGAAAATTGAGACAATTTACTTTATCTTTTAAACATATAAGGATTATCTCCTTGAAAAAGTCTTCTGGATAAATGAACACATCATGTCTCTACCAATGTATGAAATTATTACCATTAATAATTCCCTCACTTTGAGTACGTATGTCTGGCCTGCTGGCCTCAGCAAAAAAAAGTGGTGGACATCACTCAATATTTGCCAGTTTAAAAAAATCATAATAGTTGTGTTCTTAAATAGAACGTTGAAAGTTTAGAAAGGCTGTTTTAATTGAACTGAGCAGGGGGCCACTTTCTGTAAATGAGTCAGTTTATGAAGTCTGCTCATTTTGACAGCTGTAGAATCATACTAAACACCTGGGAAAGATATCATAATGACTACCAATACACTAAAAATTCCAGTAAGATCTTCTCTATGTCTCCTTCAGAAACAAATTATAAATTAATATGAATAAATATATAAATGGATTATGTAAATAAAGTATTGTCTGGACAGATTAACTGTGTAGCATGGGTTTGCTATCTGCTCTACAATATTTCTGGTTTAAACAATTACATTAATAAGTGCCTTCACTTAGTGAAGGGGCAGTACAAATAACAACCTCACCTGCTTTTAACGTATCTACAATTATTTAATTGGGATATAATTCTACTATTTCTGTATCTTGCACACATTTTTAGGTTTTCATGCCCATTGGTCTACTGAGCATGTCAGGTATTTTCTTTAATTTCACTGATTTCAGGGGAAAATTTACTGGTTAACCAGATTTGGTAAAAGATGAACAAAAATGGTTCCTCTTAGAAAAACAATCTTAGGTTTCCTCTTCTCAATTCCATATTTTTTAGATATAGATTAAGATCTTTAAGAATTTTCTTTAAAATATTTTCTCCTGAGATGGAAACTTGAGAAAGAGTAAAACTGACTGAACTACAAAAAACACCACACATTGTAAGTGGTTTAATTTGGCATCTCAAATCACTAAATATATGTTGTACATGAGAAAATAACTACTTTAGAAAGGAGCATAGGTTTCACACAAAAGGTAACTCAGAGAAAGGAAAAGCCTGCATAATTAACTCAATGTCAAATCCTACAAGCCAAGAGCTTACATCCTTCAACACCAGTCTGAAGAACACCGACCACCGAAGCATATTCTGTCCTTAGTGGGTTAACCTGCACAGGACAGCCATTCTCAAATAAACCACAAGGAAGATGTGAGTACCTCCTGAACCTAGAAAGGGACCCCTACAGAAAATTCCTGTAATCTTTGGAAATAAATTAAACCTTCAGCCAAGCAATTCTCTCCTATAATTGTAAATAAACACCTAAGATTGGCAGCAAGAGAGCTGTGAAATATCAGTAGTTCCGCATTAAGAAATCAGCAAAAAGGTAACTCAGTATTTCTGTTTTGGATCTCTCTGGTGTCAGGCACACAAGCACTCTTCTGTCTACCCCTCCCAAACAGTTCCCGTTAATTTGTTTGGTCAGCATTGATGGCTCCTGACGAGAAAAACCAACTAATGAGACAAGTGTTCCTTACCAGAGCCAGGTTTGGATCAAGACTGAAACTGGAGAAGCAGTGAAGAGCCAGAGCAGCTTTGTCACAATCCTTCACAGAAACTTCTATTTTCATATATGAAACACAGTGACAAAGACTAGCACAGAAATACACCTTGCAACCTCACATCCACTTTCTCTGTTACATGTTAACATAAAGCAACAGAAAATCATTTCCTCTCTGTCACATGATAAGATAAAAAGACAGATCGTAATAAATTCTCAGCCAAGTGGTCTACACCTGCTTTGAACCATTTTCTGTGCAGTGGAGAGTTAGCAGCCCTGGCACTTAAATTAGAAAGAAAAAGGCATTATAAAAATCTTGTGCTAGGTGATACTGGCCCAGGAAATGAGAGACCAGCTCATTAATACAAAAATCTATCTTAAAACATGGATATAGCCTTCCTGCTCAGACACCTTCAAATAATACATCAAGTGGATGTTGCTAAGACTATTTCAAAGATTTCTTTTCAGTAACATATAGAGGTCAAGGGTTTACTTGTTAAATTTACTTGTTAAATATTGTTAAAACAGAGCTTTAATACTGGTCATGCTAGATAGAATTTTTATAGAGAAGCCTCTACATATTATCATTAATTTTACTTGACCTGAAATGAAAAAAAAAAACTGTAAAAATGCAAGCCCTATTTCCCCTTTATACCTTCTCTAAATTTGTTGTTATTTTTATTTTTGTTCCTTGCCTGGGCAGAGGTCATACTTAAACACCTTTAACCACCTTGCTGAAGAAAATACTAATGTGGAAGTTACCAAGAGCAGATTTATTTACATAATTTAAATCCATATCAAATGAAGTGAATTCCCCCACCTTATTTTACTTTTTATACATATTTTATAGAATTATATATTATTATGTAATTTCTTACAGTTTTTCCCTCAACTTTTTAGTAAGAACAAAACGCTTAATGCTTTAACAAAATTTCCCCTTATCTTGATTGACTTGAGGATCTTTCAATTAGGAGAGAATAGGAAAAAACCAGGTACATGCTAATTAAAGCTCTGGTCCTCTTTGTTAGCTAGAAGTTTGGGAATCAGAGCTTAATAAAGTAGCTGCAGAATAAAAATCCTGCGCATCTGACATCAAAACTTTCAAATGGCTAAGGGTAAAATATTTAAGAAAGTTTTCCTATAATAATCACTGGCAAAAATCTTAATTATGCTGAAACTGTGAGATATACTTTGTCTTATTTTTTCTATCATGAATCTTCATTCTGAAACAGATAGAGTTGTTTGAAAAATTCCAATTACATTATCCCTTAGTGCCTCTTGATCTTATGGAGACTGCTCTCATAGTTAACATTTACAAGAGAGCAACAGCCACTTCATCTATAAAACATCCAAGTTTTAACAACATTATGTATGAAGGTGAAGTTCACTATGCCACGTGGGAGCTGAAAATCAGGATGTACCTTAGCAGTAGCTACATGAAATTCTGCATGCTTGCTTTTATGTCTGGATTTAGAGAGGCTGTGACAATTTTTAAATCAGTTAATGATCTGGTACAAAAGATCATTCCCTGAGATGATTCTGCAGCCCTACTGCCCCAAAAGAATGGCTTCCTCTCCAGGTACAAGTATCTACAGAGAGGCAAAATGTATTCTGCCTTACAAACCACACAGGAGTACCACAGTGAGAAACAGCCTGGTTTTTACATCAGTAAGAGCAGACTCATTTTTTCCCCATCCTTGTCAAACTCCAGCTTCTTTAAAAATGTCTATCAGCCAAGTGTGATGATGCCTATTGTAATTCCAGATGACTTCCAAGTCATGAGATGAACTACATTTTAGTCTTGTCTAGATTATACAGTTACAATATTTACATTGATTTGACACCCATGCAAATTAGAATACATATTGAAGTTTAAGAGAATGTACAAAATCATGAGAGTTTCTTTTTCAACTCTATACTACTTCCCTTTCTCCTTGAGTGGAGACAAACAGAACTGCCCCACAAACTCATCAATTGAGTTTAGAAACCATTAACTCAACCTACAAGGTCATCAAGATAAGAACAAAATCAATAGGATTGTCCTTCAGAGCTCTTTTCAGATATGGCTAATAGGTCTCTACAGCACAGCCGTACACACTGGCTCATTTTTAGCCAAATATTTGCCCTGGTTGCAGTGCAACTTCTGGTTTGCTTTACAAGCTGACAGTGTTCTGGTTTTGCTTCTTGCATCTGGTGGGGCTGCACTGCTGTAAGGCTGTGCTTAGTGTTCCTAACACCCCCATTAAGCCTGGGTAATGCACAGCTTGCTGAGGAGAATGGGAAAATAATGCTCAAATAATGGAAGCATCTGGGTATTATAATTATGACCAACCATCTAAGCCAGAATTAAAATCTACATTAGGGTTGATGTTAACTCATTAAACAGAAGTGCAGGAATTAACTCTCTTGGCCTGCAGCCAATGATGACCCCTCTATTGCACAGCCTGAAGGAAGGCCTGCACTCTGAACACACCAACACTTGCTGCATGGATGAGTCGTGGGAGAGCTCTCACCACCTGACAATGACAAGCCCTGGCATAGTTCACATTTAGATGTTGAACTTGTAAGGCTCTTTGCAAAGCAGTCCTCTTTGCAAAGCGAGCATCAACTGATTTTCTCACAAGCAGATCACACCTTATGCCACCCCTGGCATGGGAAATCTTTGTCTGATGGCCACCTTATCACAAACCTTTCAATGCTGAAAACACAAACGAGCCCTGCAAACAGGAGCAGCTTCCCTTCAATAAAGTCAGAGTCGTGGTACTGCCTGTAAAGGGACTAAGTACCAGCAATGACAGCAGCGTGCCTGCTCATCATGTGAACACCCTGAAACAGCCACTGCTGAGCTAAGCTTAATGACACACCAGAGAAAACATTTGAGAAGGAGACAGCAGCACCTGCCATGGATGCAAATTGCACTACCTAGCTTCTATTTTCAGCAATTCGGTGCTTAACTGCTATATTTGGAAAAGACAGAAGAAGAAACCAAACCAGTTTGTGTTCAGGAACCATGTAGAATATTAAAATAACTATTCAAACCAAATGATTCTGACAAAAAATTCAGCTCACAGCAGTGGATATACAGGTTTTCCTTTGGCAGCAGGGGAAAACCAGAGTTATCATCTAGGCACAGGTCATTTTGCCTTCACAGAGAAGCTTTGCAATCTGCTGCACTTGAATAAATGCAGAACAGCCTTTATCTAGCACACTAAACAAGGAAGGCTGTCACTGTTTCACAAATGCAGCTAAGGACCATCCTAGTCATCCTTTATCATAAAGAGGCATGACAAAAATGGTCAGCAATACCCAGTCCCCCAGCTGAAGCCATCCTTGTCCACAAGGAGTGCTATCTGGAGGGAGTTTTTCTGATAGCATGTGAGTCTGAAACTTCTCCAAGATGCTGACAAATAGCCAAGTCATTCTCAGCTGACAAAAGTGGAAATAATTTTATGGCTTGCCAAGGGCCATAAAGGTCACCATTAATGAGGCTGGAAACCAAACATCCAAAGCACCACCACAATGCAACAAGCATGAGACACAGACATGTTCAAATTTGTTACACCTAAAGCCCCCTACCACACTAAAATACATCCTATACTTTGAATTGGTGTTTTTACTTCCTCAAACCTTCCTTGCAATTCCCTCCTGTACACAGGAGAGAAGAACTGCAAGTAAGAAATTCTCAAAATATCTCTAAGCAATTCTCTGTCATTTGCTATGACAGTGATAAGGAGAATATAATGTCACAGATAGAATATATTATGTGCACTTGTTTAGCTTACATATGAATGACTGAAAAGTAGTTATCAAATAATTTTTCTTGGTTGGAAGAGAAATAAAATTATGTTTTATTTATGGCTACAACATACAATTGGTAAGCAAACCTGTTTATTTTGAGGTTACCCTAGAAAAAGCATCATTATTTACAGGAATCAAAAGTTTGGGTCTTTGACTTTCAAAACACTTCCAGATGTTCTTTCAAAAAGTGATTTTTTGATTTTTTTTAGTAGTTTATGCTAACGTTACAAAAATTGTCATATTTTAAAAAGCTAAAAGTAAAATGTCACATTATTTTATAAAAAATAACCAGGTATTGCATATTTCTCTCAGTGACTTCAACTAGCCTGTCTCTTCCACTCCTGCTAGACTGTTATCTTGAATTTTGCATATTCCAAGGCAAAATTCCAAACTTCCTCTGCTTGGACATAACAGGATACAAACTGATATAAGAACCAAATAATTTATGCCATTTTTTATGAATATACACAACCCCAATTGTAATTTCCTGAAATAATTTATAATACATTAGGATGGCTGGTGTATCGCTTCTCTGTCCACCTTAGTTTTGTACTCTCAAATTATTTTTAGTTATTTTTTAATGCTACATGTCCATATACTATATCAACGCACATATATACCTATAAAAATGATAAAATTAAAGAAAGCTGATATAACCTATTAAGAAAAAAGACTAATAAAAAATAATTTCTGACAAAAAAACCAAATCATGCTTTGAACAACATTTTTAATGTAGGAAATAACAGATAAGGAACTTCTTTACTCTTAAAAGCCCAGTTATGAAGAAACAGGCTTTGAATCAGTTCCATATGCCCAAAAAATGCATGCAGGACTTGATTTTTTTTAATGTTTATTTTCTGTAATGATGTATTCCACTTATTTTGAATACCTCCTTGGGATATGTTCTTGTAGCCACTTATTTTGTTGAGTTATGTTCATGTACTTTAAATGTTTTTACTCTCAGACATTGCTTAGGATTTACTTCCCTTTTCTGTTTTTTTCATTATTGAAGTATTTTAAAGCATTTTAGAAGTTTCCTGAGATACAATCTTTACCTCCTCCTATAAAAACAGCAGTGCATTTTCTTATCCTTGTCTTTTCTATACTACCTTAATCTCTTAACATTTGGAACAACTGCGTTCTTCCTAGAACTGCCTAGATTTTATTTGCTTTTGGTTTATGAAATTTATTAGGTGTGAAATATTTTATTGCCTTATTTACTGGCTTCAGTGTCCTATTCTGGGAAAGCAGGCAGATCAGCTACAGGCACCCCTAAAGACAACAATATTAATGACTCCAGCTGATGTTCCTACTTGTCCAGCCAATGGAAATGTGAGCAGGGTTCCTGCAAGCAGCATGCTTCCTGAAGCACTGCCCCAGCACACTCCAAGTTCACTGCCTGGAGTGAGGCCAGGCATACACCCTGGCCTGCTGCACAGAACTGCAGACAACACATTCTGATCATCACTTACCAAAGGAAAGAAAAGTAATTTATATTTTTCATAAGCAGGACTACTCCACATAAAATCTAAATTTCCCTCACCTAGAAATATTAAATTGGTCATTCAATTATCAAATAAAGAAAAGGGAATTTAGGCAATGCAATATCTATGACCAGGAAATTCAAGTTCCCCCTGGAACACAGAAAAATATGTTCAAGACCTGAAGAACAGTATTGTGCTACTATCTCCTGCCAATTTGTGTGCCATCCCAGTGCCACAGAGCCCTATTAGCAGTCACTCCAACATCCTTGACAGTCTACCACAGGTACTTGCATTTCATTATCTATGGTATATTGACCAAATAAATATGTAACACCATCCTAGCACATTCAGAGCAAAACACAGTCTAACAGCATTAGAGAGATGAAATGAAGGAGCAGGCAGTGTACAAGGACACTGATTATGATCATTACAAATCTGTGTTAAAAACTCCAGATTTAAGTAAATTATATTTTTTCTTGAAGTATAATGGAAATTTAAGATTTAGTAAGCATAGTTTGGACTCTCTGCATTTGACGTTGAGGACCTGGAAACCTTGGTGTTTGCAACATGCACCACAACTTGAGATGGGAAGAGATCAGAGAGCTCCTGTCTCCTCCTTCATAGCCTGTTAGACTGCACACTCATTTTCTGAGGGTGGTTCCTTGACTCATTCTTCATTTTCAAAAGCAAATGCCCTCATGGCTGAGCTGTACTTGCAAGGCATGGAAAATAAACGGCAACTTGTGTAAGGAAAACCACCAAATTTTATAGCTGTCTTGTTAACATATCGGCTACATCATAGCTAGCTCAATTAAAAAAAAGACAACCCTGCCTAAGCTAAAGACTGTCCTACAGTAAAAATAAATTTAATATTAATATTTAATGCAGCAGAACAGATTAATGTTCAGGAAGTTCCTCCTTTTGTTTTGTTCATATATTAAACATTTTTCTACTGTGATAGAATCAAGTGTTGCCAAAAAAGCACTCACTTTCATGAGAAACATCAAGAAAATCATTTAAGTTTAGGAGAGCAATTTTTCATAGACCTCTCTATTCTTCTAGTTTGCACTACTGGCCTAATGCCTTAAGTTTCAAAGGATGATTTAAAAATTTTGGGAATAAGTCTTTTCCATAATTCTGTACAAGTCTAGCACAATAGAACTCTAGCTCTTAAGACATAGATATGCAATACAAATAATCATTCATTTCATTATGGTAACACAAAAGACAACAAGCACAAAGCAAAATGCATCTCATTTGTAAAGATGAACATGACTAATCCTATGCCAAGACAAGACCAAAGGTGGTTTTTTTTTTTTAAAACAACAACTACAAAAAACTACTACATAATCTAAAATCTGGTTTAAATTTTCTTTTTGCTACAATGCTCTATTGAACAATTAAGTGGTTGGTTTTTGGGGTTTTTTACGTCATGAAATCAAGACTTGAGAGTACCTATGAATTTCAGATTCCCTTACTGGACATTAGTTTCAGGCAGGTATTTTTCATTATAATTCAGCATATCAATTCTTTTTTTTTTCCAAGGCATGTTATTAAACCTTTATTCTCCACATCCCCTCCAATTCTTATTACCATTTTCATACCCTATGGTGAGGCTGACAAAAAGCAGTGTAGATTTGACAACCATAAGCACAGGAATCTAGCAAGACATTACTATGCAAATGTGTCTGGGACAAGATAACACTAATAAATATTTGCTGATGGGCCTTTTGCTCCAGTAGGTGGCACATTCATAATGAAAATTTAACAGTAGTTTAAGCCAAAGATCAGAAGCCTCAGACATATGTGCCACTGAGAGATGATGAAAGAGGAAAAACATGTGCTGTCATTTTAGAGAAACCAATCCAAGCTCACAAAATTTGTGAAAAGTTGGAAGGAAAATATTTTCACCTTTCTATAAATGCTTTATTAAAAAAAAAAATTCTCAGCAGTTACTATCAACCTCAATTAAAAAGGCTCATAAAAATAGTTGTTTACCAAAGGAAAAAAAAATAAAAATCAAACTTTCGAAGTTAAGACTTCAGTTAATTTTGCAGCTAAAGGAATGTAAGCTGCAGGAAAGTACACCACATTTGTACTTCACTGTAGAGAAAAATCAATTACAAACTCTGATAACTAAAAGAAAAATTTAAGAGAAGGGGACAAAATACTACCACACAACTATGTAAAATTTGAAATAAAAAAGTGTAAGACTATGTTTCAGGGAAAAAAAAAAAGTAATTACCCTGAGGTTACTCCTTGACTTCAGAAGGGGAAAGTAGAGGGAAGCGTACACAGTAGGAGAAAAAGCAGGCAATTCAGGAGTGACCAACTTTGTCAGACACTCAGTGATGTGCAAAAGAGAATTCTACTTCTGTGTTAGTTTGAGCATTTTCACTTTAGATACTGCTACAAAATAATGTTCTTCTTTAATTCAAACCATGTTATTTTTGGATTTATTCATGGGCAGCTCTCTCAAAATCTTGAATACAGGTACACATACCCTGACCCAGAAGTGATAAAGGTCAAGTTTCAAGCAAACTGCAGAAATAAATTCCAAGCAATACTTAAATTCATAGAGCCTTTTCATTCTGACTTCTGTGAGAGAAAGTTTAGTATGAAGAAAAAAACCCCATATTCTGGCGGCATACTCTCTGGAATCAGAAATACTGAATACCAGCTTGCAAAGTATTAGAAAGATTAGTATTAGTATTATAGTCACAGGCTTAGGAGCAAGCCTGTTTACAGTACATCTTCTCAAGACAGTTGTGTGCAACCCAACTGTAAGCATTTAACATCAAGTAAAAGGGTAAAACAGGCAGGAACCAGTTGTCCAAATAAATTAGTATGCTTATGCTATATTCCCACTCTTGCCACAAAGTACAGAAAGAAGTCTTTGTGGATAGATGCATGTAGCTGCTGGGGACATGCTCCAAAGGAGGGAAAGACATTCCAAGGATAATAATCTGAACATAACTCTGCATGATATTGTCCCTAAACAATACAATGAAGTGAGAAAAAGACCATGGCTAAGCATGAAGGTCAGTACTAATGTATGCAAAAAACATAAAAACTCAACAAAATTATTTACATGGTAAGATTACAGATATTCTTGTCCCAAAACCTAGGTAAAACTGTGAGGAAAGATCTGTTAGGTAAATCATGTACACAGTGCCTTTACAAGCTGATTAGATTCTCTATTCTCCACCTTCTGTCTTCACTGAAGGTATGCTTTAGATCAATGAAAGCTTTTGAAACGGCCACCAAGAAAATTAGGCAACATGATAAGCACACATCACATACAGGAAATCAGATAAAGCTATGCCAGTACAAACCCTGCATCAATACTAAGCTAAAATAGTATGCATTTTTTCTTTTTGAATTGGTAAAATAACTTTGAGTGACAAACTTCACCACACATCCCAGATGGTACCAAGCAGTGGACAGAGTTGCTACATAGCTGCCTTTCAGTATTTAAAATACAGTATTAGGAACAGAGTCCAACCTCTTAAAAGGAGCAAAACAAGCAGTCCATACCATATGCAAGGAATTTGAACTGGGAAATTAGTCTCCTTTCACTCTCTTTTCATAGAGAAAAGCTTGATCCTGCCTGTCAAAAATAACTAGAGGAGAGGAAAAGACAACAGAAATTCAGAAAATCTGGAGAGCTATCAGTATCATGCTTCTAACTTGATGCAAAGACAGAGCTTTATGAACTCACTCCTGCTTGAAAGAGTATTTGTTCCAGTTACAAGGATGTCGTGCAGACTTTAAACACCAGGACCCAACAGTCCACGACTGTGGAGGCAAAGCTGTCGTTCTGATTCATCGGCAAGTCACTGAGGCCACAGATGTAAAATCATGTTATTAAAAACAGTAATATTAACCTTTTCAAATGTTACACAATCCCTGCTTGTAATTGCATCCTTAATACAAACAGTGTCGGATTTGAAATCAAGATTCCTTGCCATTTCATTAGGAGAATGTACCCAATCATGGAGGTTCTTGAATAGTAGAGAGGAAAAGGGACCTCCTAGCACATAATCAGAAAATTTCAATTGGCAGTAAGATGCAGTTCTTAACTGCAAGGGCAAAGGTTTATTTAGACAATTCAACAGCTTAACAAGTAAATTCATCACATCCTGAAGTCCTTAAATTGAACTTGAATGCATCTCTAAATATTCTGTTCTAGTTCAATTGCAGATTTATTGGACTTAACAGCAAACACTTGCATATTTGGGAAAGCAATCTCTTTCCTAAAGGAATTAATGCTAGAGACTATTTTGTCCAGTATTGTAGAATAGATAAGTCTTGGTGATTCCTTCAGTCCTCAGAGTCTGTGAGCCCCAGTGGATGCACTGATTGTGACTTTGCCTATACCAGAGCTGTCATACTAGACCATACATGGCTTACAAATGCATTGACTTCCAAATTTCTTGGAAACAATTTAACTTTGATTCGTGTAACAATAATAACTTTCTCATTATTTTCAGTTAATTGGTAGATGTCCCTTCAGACTTCGCAGCTTCGCTTGCTTTGTGCTAGCAGCTGATTACTCCACACCACAGCAGTACCATCATGTTCCACTAGCATTCAGCAACAACATCAAAGGGAAAAGGAGAAAGGGGAAAAAAGAGTTTCTAAGTGATTTTGGTTCCTCAAAGCCTCTGTCTGTCTGCACTGTTATTGGCTGTTCTACCAACTATGCAATTCCTGAAACCTTGACTTTGCATAACAATTTCTCCTGACCCAAGAACTCAATTAAAAGTAGGCAGTAAACAACATGTTCGTGCAATAGATGGCCTAGAAAATAATATACTGAGTAAAGGGATTTCAATTTCTGGCCAGGTAGCACAACAGCACAGCAGTTTCTTGCCGTTTAACATTACTCAGCTGCCTACTAAAAGCTGCTATTTTGACATATTTTAGGATATGTAATTTCTAGCTGCATGTACTTGACCACTCAAGACAGAATAAAAATTGCCATTTTTCATCCAGGCTCCCATGTATTTCCAAACTCCTAGTGTTGTCCCAGCAGTTTGCCTTTGCCACAGAGGGGTCAGGGTTGAATGGGCACAGCAGGTGCTCCTTCAGAGGGGCTGGAGCAGCTAGCTCCCCTGTGCCCGGCTGCTGGTTCTGGGAATGATCACCCCGGGCATGGGATGGATGAAACTCACAGACTGCTAATGTGCAACCAGCAGAAACAACACAGCCCTGCTCTCCACTCTGCAGATATTCAATTAATGAACGACAATTCCTGAGATTAGGATTCTTATCTTGGTTTTTTAAAGCAGTTAAAACAGCTTTGATGCATTGCATCAACCTTGCGCAGGGATGACTTGAAGCAGTCAGGGTATCAACACCAAGCTTCCAAATGAGAAAAGCAGTATAAAGTAGAAATACTTTAAAAATACAGATAGCTTTATCTGCCCAATTCATCCACTGATTTCAAGTCTGGATAATCATAACAAGTATTTTTGAAGCAAAACTGTAAAATCCATAAAACAACTGAATTTAGTCTAAGGCAAAGTATTGTGCCTGGCGTTCCATCACCTACCAAGAATTTAAGCAAAAAAATAAACAAATTAAGCATAGATACCATGCAATAACTAATAATCAGAGTAGAAGTATAATATACACTTAACTGAACAATATCAACTCAAATATTTTTTCTGCAAAGGTAGTCTGAAAATCTCTGAAACAAAGTTGCCTTGTTTGTTTGGAGGAAGATTGAAAGAAAAGGCAATTTTCCCCTGAAGGAGAAATACTTATTAGGTAGGGTAAATTATTAAAATGAGTAAATGTTTGCAACTGTTAAAATAAAAGGACAACAATATTCTTATTTGTTTCTGCTAGATTTGTCCTTGTTTCTGTCAATAGCTACCAAGAACAAATCTGGAACTATACCAGTTTCCATTCTTTATAACCACGTTTAAAATACCCAAAACCTGAGGCTGTTTTCATAAAGATTAACTCCCCAGTCAATATATTCCTGGTGTTTCAGCTTTGGCTTTTCTCAAAGTCTCATCCTTAACTCAGCAGCCAAAGTGACTGAGAAGCTTAAATCTTATTTTCAGAAGTAACCTGGGTACACAGGAGCTAAGTGCTGTTTGTGTTTCATTAAAAAGAGGTTACTACAATGATTACTTAATAGATCAATTTTTACTATTCAGAACCTTACTAGAGATGCATCAGGCTCGAATGGTACCGCTAACAAACCTGGCCACAACACATGAAATGCAATTCCTAACAATAATCTTCTGTCCTTTCCAACTAGTCTGTTTTTCCTTGATGAAGTGATTTCTGTGACTCTTTATCCAGATGTGCCACTCTAAAGCCTCTGAATCTTCCCCACCTCTTTATTTTCTCCATGCTCCACCTAAGTTTGATCACCCAACAAAAAAAGCACCCCAATTTCTGATGATATTTAAATGCCCAGTCACAAAAACATTTCAGGATGTCATCATTGCAAACACTCAAGGCTGAGCCAGAGGAAATGCACATGTGTGAAGATTTTGAATCCAGCTTGAGCAGAAAAACAGACAATTTTAAGAACTTCCTACATGGATTTCTTACCTCCCCTTCATCTCTCCACCCCTACTATGAAATATCCTGAGGAAAACTGAGACCCCCAGGTGGAAGTTCCAAATCCAGGCACTGTGTTTCAACTTCTGCCATCACAGAATGCTTGAAGCAAGCAAAAGGGAAACTCACACACTGGAGACCTTATTGTGGTATATTCAATTTTGGATTTCTTTTTTCTTGGTTTTGCTAGCTGTTCATATTGGTACTGTTTATATTTTTCCAGCTCAGTAAAAAACATAAACAGTACCAATGTGAACAGCTAGCAAAACCAAGCAAAAAAATCCAAAACAGAACACACTACAGTAACCTCAGAAGTCCCTTGGCTTGGAAACATCCTTTCATCACCTGAACACAGGTGATCTGAACACAGACCTCCTACACCATCCAGAGCAACCCATACACTAACAAGTGGTATTACCAAATGCATCATAACACAAAATATTGCCCAAAGTCTGACAGTTTCACAAGTTGCTTAAATGAAAGATTTTGTCCATTGAGTTTTCAGTCATATCCCTTCCCTCAAGTAGCTCCTGTAGCACACTATATGAATTTTACAGCCTCAAGCCTTAAGGAAGCTGTATTCCTCTATTCACAGAGTATTAAAAAGACTTCCTCATCTCCTCTCATGATCTTCACTGCTCAGTCAGAGACACAAACACTTCAGTGTAGGTCTCGAACCTACCCAAGACTAAGGAATATTGCCTTTCATCTGCCCTGACTGCTGGTATCAATACAGAAGCACTCTCCTTACACCTCTGGAGATCAAAACACACCCAGCTTTCCTCACTTCCAACTGAAAAATAATTTAAAAAAAAAAATCCTTACAGGAACAAAAAAGCATATGTGAAAGAGGGAAGTTACTCAGTTTATTTTCCCTTCAGAGTCATGTTATGAGCACTGCTCAAAATCCAACAGAACAGAAAGCAGATTAAAAAAAAAGAGAATTTCTTGGCTGAACATTCTGGGTGAGACCTCCAGAACATCTCTGGCTCTTTAACCTACAGACAGAAAAAAAACATATAAACTTGAGCTTCAGTAGTAAAGCTTCCACAGGGCTGCTACAGTGAACTACAGTTCTCAGTGCACTCAGCTCCTCTGGCAAGATTCATCAGTGACCTCCACTAAAAAAAGCAAATTTCAAATTTTCCACTGAGAGCTCAGCTAGACTTGGATCCCTGAGTCAAGTGACTAACATGGATTTGCTCACAACATACCACTTCCCCAATAACTCCTTTTCCTTTTAACTTTGTGTCCTCTTCTTCAGAATCTCCTTGTAAAGTAATCTTGGCACTAGAGAAGCTGCTGCCTCCTGAAAACTCCCAAAAAGCAGAGGATCACCATACTTTAACACTAATGTCTTCCAAAGGAGAAGAAATTAAAATTACAGTGCCATGTGATAGCTGACAATCTGATACAGAAATAGCTGGAGAATGGATACAGAAGAAATAAACCTCCACACCAGAAGTGAAGTAGTTTTGTCCAGCACGACAAACACACCAACTCTGCCTCTCACTTGAACTACCAATATGAAATAGCAGAAGAGGAAACACGCAGCAATAAAGACACTTGGAGAAGATGCAAGATCTTTAAGGCTAAAAGGACCTTGCAAAAACCATCTTCAAACAAAGAATCAACCAGATTGAAATTTGGCAAGCTTATATTCACAATAATACAAAGAATTACCAAAAAATAAAAGGACAAAGAAAGGCATTCTAGCTCAAGCACTTAGAGAAATAAAACAATTTTTATATGCCACAGTAGCAACATGTCACACACATTGTTTCCAAATGTTCATAATATTTTCTGCCTGGTAGCCTTTAAACACACACTGAAGAGTAGCAAGCAAATCTACTCAGAGGTCCTAAAATGACAACAATATATATTTAGGCTGCCAGTATGCATCTCTTGCATGACTACAGAAGCACCCAAACATGGTTTTGAAAAGGGACCTTGGCTGCAGTGGGACTGCTGTGCTTTCCGAGTGCCTGTGACAAAGGGCAGTCATCTCCAAAGCTTCTACTGCTTCTCCTCCACAATGATGGAGTAAGAAAAAATGGGTGCACCAGCTTACATTTACTTCTTAACTTCTGGGAATGATGACCTCCAGCTTTTTCTTATCCCAGGAAGGCATAACAGTAGGTGGAACAGGATCTCTCCTCAGCACTTGGAAGAAACACTACCAGCTCTAGAGCCAACAACATCTTGCACAAAAAAAAAAGCAACATCAAAATTTGCTCCTTGCAGACAAAACTGAGTAAAGAAGCAAATATTGTTCCATTAAAAAATGCTTATTTCAGGATCAAGTCAGAATTGTGAAGACCTAGGTTTAAAACAATGCAATTTTAAATTGCCTATATACAAGAGAGAATAATGTAGGCTAGAGAGAGTAACCCAAGTGAAGTGCACAATGTTAACCACCGTAACCTTTCATCAAACATAGCTTCTAGTGAGGAAGAGTCACAAATCTGGCATAGTTAGAAAAACAACAAAAACCTGCCAAGAACAAGACCCAGGTTAAAAATAAGTTGGTTCATCAACTTATGAATTATATGTATTAAAAAAGGTTTTACAAAGGTTTTAATAGCAACTAATTTTGACTTCTATAGATTCCTAAAGAAAGGGAAAAGCTCCTAAGGTATTCTAAAGCTGCTATCTAAAAATCATCCTGGATGTTTAGGGTGTTTCATATACATTTTTCAAGTGCATTTTGACCTTAATGATTGAATAATCACATGGAGAAAATTAGCATTGAGAGACAGCAATTTTACATGTCACGGGGGAAAAAAAGTGAAAACAAAAAAAACTTATGGAGTATAAAAGGAGACAATTAATACAATAATATCATGTCATGAATGACAAATGTTTTCTGAAATACTACAACAAAATAATTCCAAAATGCTATCAGCAATATCAAGAGTTGGGTCATTTGGAGAACTTTCTTTTATATTTGCTTCTCCCTAGGATCCCCACCACAAACTGCATTTTTGTTGGGGGTGTTGTTTTGGATTTTGTTTGTTTGTCTTTATCTCCAAAGAACACCTTAGCAGAAGCTATCAGCTTTGACAGAACACCAAAATTCTGGCACTGAACCATAAATTGACCATTACCATAAAAAGAACTGCTAAATGAGAAACTATGTGCTCAGTATAAAACTAATTTCATGCTTTCAAAAGCACACAGTGGCTTCTAGCAAGATAGTGGCCCTGGGACTTGCAAAGACAGATTGGCTAATACAAATGGTGTGTGTGCTCCTGATGCAGTCTGCTTAGCCAAGCTTTACATGTACTGGCAGTAAATGGAAATTCTCGAATCTTCTGTCAAACAAATACACACTTATCTATAACTTTGGAGCTGAAAGCTATAAAACAGCTGCCTCATAAATATATTTAGCAGGAAAAAGCATGAGCTGTCCTAGTTCCTCAGAAGAAAAAAAAAAACCACAGCAGTCTTTACATAGTAAGCACAGACATTTCTATAGCAAGGAAGAAAAAAAATAATAAATATTTTTATTAAAAAATACTATCAGCATACACAAATATCATCATATGAGGTCTCACCTCACCAACTCAATATTCACATAATAGCAGTGCTTAATAAGTAACTCAGCTGAACTAATTTCCTTTTTGTTCTGCTATGGGTGAAATTCTCAATAATACCCCCTTTTTTTAAACACGCAAGTACAAAGTCTGTTTAGTTTATGATAATGCTTTCAAGCTTAAAGATTTGCTACTAGAACTTCAGAGGCTACCTTTAGCACACTATCTGTTCCCTTAAATAAAACTTGGTGCACTAAATCTCAAATTTAACTGGTTAGGGAGAGCAACAGTAATTTTATACCCTTCTCAAAGAAAGCTGTCAGTGCAAATGAATTACTAGAAGCTGTTCTGGGCATGACAGATCATAACTTTTAATATTAACAATGATAGACATACGTAATATGTCAAATCCTGTATACAATTTATTTCATTCTTTACTTTTTTAGTTTATCTGGAGAATCCGACAGCTCTTGTGTTTCACACACCGTTGTGACCATACTTTGAGATCTAACAAGCCAGAAAGCAAGCTCTGGTAAGAGATATTTATTCACACTGCTAATAAGCTTCTTTCTACAACAATAACACAGCATCACCAACATTCAAAAAACATTTAAAATGCATAGGAAGTCACCTACTGGAAAGATGCCCTCTGCAAACAGCAAGCAAGGAAAGGGAGCTTGCCACATATTTAGTTACTTTTAATACTGAAATAAGAAGAGAAGAAAAAGATGCATTACATGCCTTGCCTTTTTTATTATCCTTTCCACTGGAATAACTAAAACAGAAATGCACTGCACACAGAAATAATGCCAAACATGTAAGCATCCACTCAATGTCGTAGCACAAAGCAATTCACTGAAGTTTAATAATAAAAAACAGACTCACCTCTACTGGGAAGCCCACTCCACATTATGGCAATACTATTTAAGCAGGTTAAACAGCAACCAAGTTACATAAACAAAACTTCCAGTATGTGACCAATATGATCTACGGTGCTACAGAGTGTTGGCTCCAGCCCTGCTCATCTGTGTGACAGTTCACTGCTATAGCAGAGCAGCCTCCAACCTTCCCAGATGCCGGCTTATTGCACTGCTCATTGAAAATCCTTCACACGCTGGCAACATTTTAGGGAAGGACAAGCACACTCTGAGTCATTTGTAAAGAAAGCAAAGCAATTTCAGTTCTGTATCTTCATGCCTACCGAAACACAGAGCCCTGTCAAACTAGAAGTCTGCCTGAATTTATGCTGAGAATCAGGCAACCCAAGCCTTCATTATCAATGCATGGAATCAGCTACAGAGATCAAATTCAAGCAAACCATAAAAAGATAAAAGGATATGATTATGAAAGGCTCTACAGCTTCAGCTCCAAACCACACAGAACGAGGAATCATCTATCTAGACTGTGTAAATGTTAAAAATAGCTCTGTCTTTTCTACAACAAACACGAGACAGAGGAGAATGAGCAGCAGCCTGTATTGTGATGAGGTTCATTACCGGGGGGGGGTGGGGGGGGGAGGAAATCCAGCAATAAAAATTTATGATTCCTTAAAGCTTTTCTAAATAAGATTAATTCAAAATTATGCAAATGAAGTAAGTATTTTTTAACCATGTACCAAATGAAGTCTATTAAATATTAAAAACAAGGATATCCATTAAAAAGTATAATAAATATTTGGGTGAAAACATTTAGAATGCAGACCCAACAAAGACCTGCACAGTCTAGCAGATTAAATATTTTTACCGAAATAAAAATATCATTAAAAGCATGAAATTGCATGACCAATGCCTTCATTCTTTCAAAACAACATTAATTTTAAATTACTTACTATGAAAAACCTTCATGGCTTATTAAATTCATGCTATTCCTACTCCCACATGGACTTCTCACAATGTACATCTTTTTTATCTTTTCAGGTACTTCATAGGTTCTCTTTCCCCAGAAAGGTAAGAGAGCATGTGTTGCTGTGCATACTCCAAACCCAGAGATACACAGCATAAGACAGATGTAACCACAACTAGACTTTGAAGCAACTGAAGGACATGGAAGTTTTTTATTATATTACCTGTACAGGTATCCAAATATACTGCTGGGTCATGAGACAACTACCAAAGAAATCTTGATAGGATCAGATCCCAGATGAGAAAAGTTACTATACAGAGAAGATACCAGTTTTCTTTTTACAAGGTAAAAATAATTGACAAACCTGACTTCATTATTTTGTTTCTTCCAATAGTTTTAATACAGAAATCATGGCTAGAAATGCACACAAATAAAAGTGTCTGAACTTATAGATCCCTTTTCATCTCAGCTGCCTACACCTCTAAACTGTGGATCACATCCTTCAGTGAGACAGTGAAGAAATTCTGGCAACATCAACTCAGCTGATTTAAGACACTCCCCAGGCCATGCCTGAAGTGGTTAAATGACGAGGGATTTGCTCCCAACTGAAGCAGAAGTTGTGTCACTCCTGCAGCCATTCTCAGCTTGAAACCATGGCTGGTGAGCAGTTGTATTTTTGGTCCTAAACTCTAAAATGTCTGATTTACTGATGTCTTAAATGCTTCTTTTTACCACAGCATAACTGCCCTTGAAGAGAGGTTAAACTGTCCAGGAAGGCATTTTGCTACAAGAATATCTCTATGCAAATAGTGGCAAAGGGTCCCGAATGTACTGTCCAATTTTATTTTGAAATCCTTCCACATTCCACCCAAAGGACCACTGCCTATAAACCATTTTTTTCCATAATAGGTACATACTTTATTTTTTTGCTTAATGTCATTCATGTGTTCCCCACCTCCAAGAGAATGGAGTCCAGAAATGAAAAATTGGTCTGATAAGTCTTACCTACTTCAAAAGAGTTATGGTTTTCAATTTGCCATTAGGGAATTAGGAAAATTTTTGAATTTTTTTTTTCTGATTAACTTATCAATTACTTGAAAAAAATCAGCTCCAATAAAATAATGATTTCCCCATGTTTTTCCTGAAGACTACCAGTGAGCGCACATATAAGCTACTTAATATTTTTTATCAATTTTACCAGTACTTCCATAGTGCAGTTACTCAAAGAACTATACTATGAATAGAGTGTGTAGTCATGGAATTTTTTTATTATTTTAATGTCACTTTAATGTCAGTTCTGGGCCTTGATATTAAGTCTCACCATCAGCATTTTGTGAGGAATACCAAGTGCCCAAAAAGAAGAATACAATATATCTGCCTAATTTCAAAGCAGCTAATTATGATCCTGATGGGTTCCTTCAAATTCAGCATATTCTATGTTTCTATGATGACTTCCGTGAAAGAAAAAACAGCAATTGCTTTTACTAAAAACATTTCATTCTGTAAGAAAAATGTTATGTACCATTACCTATCTCTTAAGTAAATGGTGGAAGAGACTCAAGTGATGCAGAGAATGTGGTACCATCTACCAAATGTCATCTTGCTCAAGAGACCACTGAATAAGAAAAAAGCCAACATATCCTGTAGAAAGAAGTGAAATAGTAAGAGTTTCTCAACAGCTCACTAAGCCGCATTTCATTACAGGCATGTAACTCTTTCTGTTATTATTTCTATTATATTGGACACAGCTTTGCTTTTTAGTGAGAGTATAATTTTTTACAAATAGCAAAACGGATTTTACCAATAGTAGGACAGCAAAGCATGGAGCAACCTCCCTCTCACAAGAGGGCAGAGAGGGGAAGCCCTGAGGAGTTGCTCCACTTTGTGGCCCCATAGAAGCAGCTTTCTTGAAACTGCTTTCCAAAAGTTCAGGCTGTAGGCAGCTGACATGAAGGCAGAACAAGTGCTCATCTTCTACTAGTGTAAAAAAGGTTTTGGTCCAACACAAAAAAAAGAGTAAGCTCACAGTGCTCTCTACAGACTTGTGTACTAATTCTATAGCTATACATGCATGTATTTAATAGGACTCAGGTCACAAACGTTTTAAAGACACTTTTAATTGCTGCTTTACATTCCTCTGAGTACTTGCTAGAATAATTCATAAAGATCTTCTGCAATAAAAATCAGATTATCCTTGTCTTTATTTAGATTAATGAAAGACAAACATTGAGAAGGAATTGAGGACCTAGATCAAGAGGCTTAAAGTAAGCAAAAGCTCTGTACTCCATTATGTTGGCACAAAGCAGTCTCAGATGGCAACTAAGGTACCTGTCAGAAACCCAGTCTTGGCCCATATAAAGATTAAAACCTGCATACAAAAACCTGCACTAAGGTTTAGTTTCTTCTGACAAAAACCAAGGAAAAACTCCACTGAAAGAGAGCAGTGCACTGCAGATTCATTCTGTTGCAACCAACCATCATGGGTCTGATCTAAGGCTATCTGGAATGTATAATTTCAGTATAAGTTCTCAAAGTCTAGTGATAGTATGTTAAATTTTTTGGCTGAAGATACTATCCACACTTTCTATCTCTATTTTTTCTTGAAAACTAATGTGCAAGTTAGCTATACAGTCCATGGATCCTATCAAGAATAATCTGAGCTCTTGAATCATAAGCCTCCCTGCCTCCGTTAACTTGATAGGTTGACTAGACTTAAACATTTATATGGTACTGCACAAAGAGACAAAGAAGCTCTAATCTCTGTTATCAAAAGTGGAAGAAGCCCTGCCTTGTCCAAACTCCCTTGTTCTTCTCCCATGCCTAAAACTGCTGTTTTACCTTCTCCCTTCCACTACCACTACTAGGCCCTTTTTGCGACCTGATGTAAGTGACAAACACAACAGAAGTCTAGTAATTTATGTATTTATTTTGCTATATTAACAAATCCCTGTCTGTCAGTGCTGTGAACCAGACCACAAAACAGTGTGTTTGTAACACCTCAGGAAATCAGCCTGTGATTATTTCCTCAGTATTGCAGTGTTGACACAACAACTTGTAGCACTGTTCCTTACAAAGAGTCGTGGTATAGGGTCCTACAGCATTTCCAAAACCGTCACGCAAGGTCAGAGATTTCAAGAACAAGAAGGCAGAGCTGCTGCCAGGATACCGTGCATCCTGACATCCCAATCACCCCTCCAGCCAGACCTGCAGAAAGATCACATGGGCATCAACCAGTGTCCTGAAGCACATGTGCTCTTTAAAACAGCCTAGGACCCATGGAAAAGGGATTTTCCTTCGCCCACTTTTAAACCTGGGCACCTTCTGTAACAAAGATGAAACTTCCCTACACGTTTCCAGAGATCTGTAAAATCTGGACTTTGACAGGCATTTCTAGTACACTTCCTAAAAACTACACCAACTGTTCCCACGTTACCATGGGGGAAAGAAGAGAGAGCCAGGAGACACCACCCCATGGAGGAAGCAATGAGAATTCGTGGCGCAAAACCGGTGTCACCTCCGAGGAGGAAGCGGGAGGAACGCAAGGCAGCCGTGCCCGGCATGCCCGGCCGGCGCTAGGAGCAGCCCGCAGTTATCCCCGCAGTTATCCCCGCAGCAATGTTCCGGGATGCCGAACGCGCGGCTCGGCATGGCCCGGGCTGCAGCGCCATCGCGTGGGTACCGAGCATCCCGGCGCATCCCGCCTCCGCAGCAATTCCCTCCTCGTTAGCTCGCTGGAGGCACGGAGGAGGCGAGCAGATTTCAATCAGCCCTGAGCCAAGTTCGTGCCCTATGCCCAGGACTGGCCGCGGCCCCGTGAGCAGCGGGTGCTCAGCCCCTGCTCTCAGCGAGGGCAGGCGGATTCCGGGTACCCGGGACAGCTGGGATCTGCTGCAGGCTCCGGCGCGGCCAGCTCACTGAAAAGCTTTAAACTGGCTCGCTCCAAAATACCTCTCCCCAAGGCTGCAGGAAATCGCCCTTTCTTTTCCTTTTTCTTCATAGGAAATACATTAAATCATTTCCAACTTAAGCTGTGAAGGCAAACAGGCACTTTCTGACTTTGATGAGAGTGCATTTATGTCCTGCTGACAGCAGCCAGTCTGTACAAGCCTGTCTGTACGTCCGTGTGCCTGGCACAAGGGTCGGGATGGCCCTGGGAGTGGCTGCACTAAGAGCCATGGTGGGCATGGCCGGTAATAAACAAGCACTAACATAGCCAAGAGGGAAGGCTCACCGTGTGCAATGTATTTCCCAAGCAAATGCTCTTTTCTTCCAGTTTTCAACAGCAATGTAAATAAAATGAGAAGTTCAATGAGTGGATCAAATCACCAAAATGACCTAGTGTAACCCACTGATTTCTTGATTGTGGCAATATGAAGAAAAGCAGCTCTTAAATCTTTCTTTTCTATTAAATGTCACTTGCTAGGAAGTAATTTAAATTGCAGGTAGAGGTACAATAGCAAAAGAACTTGGCAAGGCAAGATTAACTAGAAATAGAGGAAACTTTTTAGAAAAATTTGTTGCTAAATATATATTTAAATCCTATGACAATTGCACCCTTACTCTAAATACAAAGAAGTAGCTTTAAACTCATCTCTAAAATTATATTTAGATTTTAAATATATAAGCCTGCATGTATACAATTAAAGGTATCCTTTCCAGGACCTGGAATCCCAGGTATCAAATCTTAATAAACATTCCAATAGTAGTACAAGGACCATTACCAGCAAGTTAAGAGCAACAACTGGAGCTTATAGTTGTGAAGCACAGTAGAAGTCAAAAATTAAAAGGACATTTGCTAACAACTGAGGGCCACCTGTCACAGAGAGGACCACAAAGCAGAATGACTATGCAAACATGCCTCATCTCCATTTATAACAAAGTCTACCAAGTGTCAGGAAGAGCTGGAGTCAGTGATCCATCAATTCTGTCACACAGAATCACGACAGTTCTGGCAGGTCTGTAATCCTGGTTTCTGAAGGGTCCAGGAAACTTTTCAGTCATGTATATTTTACAGTCACCTCATTTTCCAGGGGGAATATTATTGATTTCACATTTATCTATTGAACACAGAGGAAAAAATCCAACCTGACACTGGATGGAACTTTTGCAGGAAGTTTCCTAAGGTGTGCTGAACTCTTCACTAGGTGCTTTGTGAGAAGGGTGCAGCCATAACAGTGAAGTATGAGAGAGGCTATTTGCTTTCTTTGCATCTGGAATAATATCTATTCACTGGTGAGGTGAGATTAATATAATTGCTCTCTTACCATCTGCACAATTAGTTCTGTTTACAATGTTAGCTGAAGAAATGGGAAAGGAAGACCTCCATTACAAGAGGTAATAACACTCCAGAGGACATGGATTAAAACTGAGCCTGGATAATGTCCATTTAAAAGAAAATTAATTTCTAGTTATTTTTGGAAAATGTTCTTTGAGAACTACATCTCAGTAAATCTTGTTCTCTCGCTAGTTCTTAAACAGTATAGTAAATTGTTTATGTAATCACAGTAATAATAAATTGTCTGTTAGAAGGCTTTTCTTTCTTTTCAGTGCTATGAACACAATATCCCTCAGCTATGAAAAAAAGGAATGCTTATTTCAACATGCACCAGATAGACCAGCATAACCAGCACACAACTGAGAGTCTAATATACAGAGAGTGGTCAACAAAGTACAAAGAAACACACATCTTAAGTCTCAAGCTATGCAGTAACCCCAAAGCATGTGCTCCAGCAAACATACTTGTATTCTGAGCATCAGAGCATTCTTTGAGTAATGGTGCCAGAGCATCAGCTGTGATCACTAGCAATGACAGCAAAGGCATCAGATGAAGGGGTTAAGATAACAAAAAGCAAGAAAAATAGAAAATGTTTTTATATGTCTGCATTGTAGGTCCACACACAGAGGAATCACAAATCAATCATAACATCTCACAGATATCCAGTTATTTTAAGAATGCTCACAATTAATTAATCTAGAAGTTATTCAATAAGAATTTCATCTTTTGAATCACACGACTTACACAACTGATACTCTCACACTGCTTAGTTCTAAGTCAAACAAAACAGTACCACGGACTTCAAAACAAGTAAAATTCTGTTAACAAGAAACAAAATCAGAAGAAAAAGCTAAACCTTTCAATGCAGCTTGACTGTTTCTATACAAAACAAAAGAAACCAAAGCCAGTATCTTAACGTGGCAAATAAAAACAAATACTACCATTAAGAAAACTTCTTGTATGAAGATTCAAGATCTGTTGGATTTTTCTCAAGTTGCTATGAACAGAGTCAAACATTAAAATAAAAAAAACAACCCCCCCCCCCCCCCAAATAAACAGAAGGGCATATTATGTGCTTTGTATCTTCACATTATGCATGCTAGATGCATTTTGCCCAAGACTTGTGTTTTTCCTAGTAAGTAAAAAGTCTTGCTTTGAAATACTTCTTACTTAGAGGTCTTTTCCAACCTAAACTGATTCTATGGATAAGAGTGGTTAAAACCCCGAGGGCTGAAAGCAGAAAGAATGAAAGGGCCAGGCCTGTCAATTCCAGCTCTCCTCCTCCATCATTCCATTACTAGATTTCATTTTAAAGTTTCTCCTGTGCATGTAGCATCCCTCCAGAACTTTCTTTTGGGAACAAAAGCAGATGACAAAATGTGCAAGTGTTTGGATACACAAGCGTTACTTTCAAATAGACCAGGAAAAGAAATACACCAGTAATTCTAAACATGGCAAAATATTATTAACTACTAGTACTAATCTATATTAAGTTTAATGGTTATATTGGGTAGAGAAGGTAGAGCTTAAAACTTCCTCAGAATTCTTGACCAAAACACAACATCTCAAACTAATTATGTACCTGTGCTTGTACTTGCAAACAAAGTGCCAGGAGCTGTACTTGTAGGGAGTTTTCCATTATTTAGCTGCTTCACTCTTTTCAAGTGAGATTTCCCATTGTAATGAACTTGAGCTTGGGCTGCAGAATTCAGCTGTATATTGCACACTTCACAGAAGGAAAACAGTATCTTCTTTTTTTCTTTGCTTAATTGGTAATCCTGTCTGTCATTCCTCAGTCCTTTTTCCTCAAAGGTGCGTAGAGCAGCTGGTTGATTCATAATCCCATCTTCAATGATGTGGTCAGGACTTAATGGACGCTTCATACCTACAAGGAAAAGAGACAAACTGTTACTAGAGAGCAACAAATCCTTACTGTTAAAACTGCATTTTCTTTTTTAAAATGCTGCAATACACGACCCAGCAACCAGTTCTAACAAATAAGGTTCCAAACTGCAGAGGCATTGCTTAATATAGAAATAAAAGCATTTGTGACACACCACAGAGCTCAGAAATAATAAGTTGGCAATGTATCACAGTCTGTGCACAGCAACTTGCAACAACTCATTATTTTGTTAAGCAAGCTCTCTATTTTAAAGCAGATTTATTATTGCATCTGTAGCAGAGGTTAAGATTATTTTCAAATACATTTCCTTTGCCTTACTAAACACTGGTGCCAGAGCTTTTTACTTTCCAATGACTATAGCAGTGCCCACTACTTCAAACACAATTATTCAACAAAAAGGATGCCAGCAAGAAATCTTATGGAAACACTGGAAGACAGCAGACTATTCAAATGAGACTAATGAAGCCTTTCCACTTTCACATACATCCAAATCTTCAGCTTCATACAAAGACTGTATGTTATCAATATTTGTCCATCCATACCTTCACAACTCAAACTATTGTACAGCAGAAAGTCAGCTAAACATTAGTCTTGTGCAAACTACACAAAACCATGGTAAATGCGAGTTCCTGAACAACAAGCCAAGAGGCTGAAATATTAACTTGCCCTAGAGAATTAAAAACCTCATCATCAAGCTGCACAAAGTACAATTTTATATATATAGGCAGAAAGTCCATATTTCATTTAAGGTATGGTGCTAAACTGGCAGAGAAGAAATAGAGGGTCTAAGGTAACTCATATAAAAATAATTCTGTTTTCTTAGCTACACAAATTGATGTTTATTCTTATCCCCCACCACCCAAATACTCTGGATGGCCAAAGGCTGGCTCAGAGAGCAGTGCACAAAAGCAGCTCTTTGCAGGCAAGAGTGCACCTGTGCTCAGGTTTCAAAAGCACAAGACTTCAAACACAAGGTCCCTTTTCCAGCCTGGGAACCAGAGCAGCACAGAACTTCGTGTACACCTACCACCCTGTTAGGCGGGAGCACTGAAATACAGAAACTTTTAAACCAAAAGTGGCAGTAATCCTCCCCAGAAGAGTGCAGCATTCACAAGTAACACTAGAGTATCTCTCTCATAATCCAGTTAAGTTTGCTACCAAGAGAAAGTCTGTTCTGTTCTCTGGCACAGGGGTGTACTCAGAAAAATCTTCATAATGATTTAGTCATTTATATGGTAGGATAGAGTATTTCCTCACATTCCTAGCCCATGCTTAACATTTTAGTATTGGTACAGATTGCTTCAAGTACACTTCACTGATCAAGTATGGTAAATAGACTTCATATCTTTCTTATAGATAACATTGTTTGTTTGATAACAGAACTGTTAACGACACATTAAGGTATAAATCACATCAAATAAGAATAAAACTAATTATTAAAAATAATCATAGTGCATAGGTACCTAATTAATTTAAAAACAAAATACTGGTGGTCCTGAAAACCTAGGCTACAGACTATCACACTAAATCATTTAAGTGTAAGTATCATATTTCAAGGCAAGCAACCAAGATCCTTGACTCAGCTGAGCTAAGATAACATTTTCATCTGAAAATTTAATCTCCTTAGAGCTTCAGTATTTCGGTTTTTTTCAATGTATTTTAAACCGTCAATAACCTCCCCTAGTCCCTTTGTTTTCTGTAATTTTTTTATTTCAACATCACTGTTGTGACTTTTGTTCTCTGAAGTAAAATGTTACGAAACAAAAATTCTTTTACAAGTTGTACATACAAACCATTATAGAATAATAAAATATGTTGCAGTTTAAAAATCCTGGCCTGTCAGAAATCTTGTACGTTTGGTTGCAGACAGAAAATAATCAAATATCATTCAGCAATTATTTCAATCATCTGTAAGATCTTAATGAAGCTCAGTTGGTTTGGATACCACTAAAATTGGCAGAGGCACACATCTCTGCATTAGGAAGCTGCATGGAGCAGAAGGAAGACTGATGGAGCTGCCTGTAAGAGGACCAAAGCCTTCCCAAGGAGGGCTGTTTTGGAAAGCACTGGGCTGGTACTGCATTAGCGCTGTGGCACAAGACACCTGCACTCCTGGACTGCAGGTTTCTGCTGCCTTTCCTCCAAAGGAACAAAACCTTGGTGAAGTCTGAGACTGCTCAATTATGGGCCAAAGCAGGGTACATGGGGAAAATCAGAACATTTGCCTCAAAAGTGCAGTCCTGACATCACCAGAAGTATTTATAAACATGGATGCACCCAGAAAGAACAATTGAGCACAGCAAGGAGTCACACACTGCACCTGCACCCTTAGGCATCCCAGCTGCCAGGATAGAAAGAAAATTAACCTTCAAACAAATAAAAACAAATCACTGCCAAGGTACACTCTAGTTTTAACAAAAAAATAACTATAACTTCAGTTTTACTACAAAGTTGTATACACCAGACAAATGAGTCCTTGAAGCAATCTCTTGCTACTAATTTAAGAATTAAAAACCACAAGCTGAAATTTTGAAACAACCTTCGCTGCCTTAAGCTCTGCATCTAAATTAAAAGGTGGCCTGATTATAAGCAGCCATGACTTCCCAACAACTGATGGGAGCAGCAGATGGAAATCACTTCTGAGAAAATGCCTACATTGAGCATAGGAGGGCTTCCAGCAGCATACTCTGACCAGTCCAACCCTGGACAGAACCCCTATGTGCAGCCAGAGACAAGACCATGCCAAGCCTCAGAAATCTGCTTGCTCCTTACAGAAATCCCAGCCCTCACCCTCCTGGGATTTGGAGATCTGATCATTTGGTAGAACAAATCACTGCATTTGAAAAGCTTTGTTTAGTCTCTTCTAGAGTTTATAAAAAGAAAATATTGGTGGCAAACATGCTGAGATTTTAAAGTATGGATGTTTTTCTCACCTCTCCATAAAACAGCAATACAGATTTTACCATAAACGAGCACATCTTATGGTTGTATGTGTTTGTTCAAAAACTAAAAAAGTTATTACGCACAAGGAAATTTTCCACTGTTTTCAAAATTTTGTATCCTTCCTTTCTTCTTTAAAGTTCAGGTTGGAAAATCACACCTTTGAAACGTCCTGGTTCTAGAACACCCAGCACAAGTACAATTCTGCATTGAGTCAGTGTTAAGAACCTCACCATGAATGAGGTTTGCCTTGCACAAGCTAACCTTTCCTTAGAAGGCTATCTGAATGCTTTAAACTTTTATGAAAGAAACATGTACATACACATTAATTTGTAATAGGAAAAAACACAAACAAGAAAAAAAAACCACAAACCAACCACTTTGTTCTTCGTCTCTAAACTTTCTAGTCACTCAAATTTATGCAAGCACACATCTGACAAGTGTTTTTCTCTTTCAAAAAGAGCTTCTTCCTACAGATAGATTGTGAAGCGTTCTGGGTGGTACTTGCTCTCACCCACCAGGAGTCAGATATGAAACAGAGCCATTTCATTCCTCAGGTTCACACATAGCTCAATAACATTATCATGTAACAGAAGCAGCTACTTGAGACTACAGTCAGTGAGCTGAGAATAAAGAGGAGTTACATAATCATTACATTCTCTGAAACCAAAAAGTAATTTAGAGTAATTGTTATAGGTAGGATTGTAAAGTATTTAGAAGTTGAAGAGTATGAGTAAGAACATGAATATGAGTTCATTAAAAGGCAGAAGGGTTGGGAATTATCATATGGAGAAAATACATTAGATCAATCCTGCAAGCTCCCAGTTCTGTATAACCTTAACACAGCACAGTGTAAGCCAAGTCTTAGCAGCAGCTGATACATAACAATATCCGCAAATTAAAATGATCAATACAAAAAGGACATGATTCTGTGAATCACACTGGGCATACACATTGCAAAGGTTGTCACTGTATTTACTCAATGGGGATTAGACTCAATTAAAAATTGAAAGGTGAGAATGGGAAAACAAGAAAAACAAGGCAGGAAACACAGAAGAGCATCCATATATCCAGCTTGATCCAGAGAAATGTTAAGTCTGTGAAGGGATTGTACGCCCCATCTGTCTTGCTCTTGCAAAAACAAGTTATGAATCAAACCAGATATACTTTACATTGCTTCCTCTTATGATTTTGGTCAGAAGAAAAATTAGTTTAAGACCTTTTCAGGTATTTGACATAAACTGTTACCAGACTAAATAGGACTGTCCCTCCACCACATTTCCTCCCCAGTACACAGAACTGATCTATCTCAATAGATTCTGCAAACAATACTGGAGCAAGAATAAGTTAGTGATTTATGACACCACATTAAAATTCTGAAGTGTAATGAGATATCCTGTTAGGATTTCTGAAAACACATCTCCCTCAGCCTCTTGCAGCTGGCAAAGAAATCTAAGTGTGGATATCCTTTGTACTTGAAGCTCAAGGCAATTAGCCTTTCAATTTGGCTGGCTAATTTACTTTTAAACAGAGTTGTGCTTTCAGAGGAGCTACAAAGAAGTATTTTATATAGTACAGTGCTGTAGGTGAGAATGTGCAAATCTTTACTCAAAGGAAACAAGCTTTGGTTATCCTAATGAATTAGTGATGGTTACATGATGCATTCTTTTCCTGAGTGCTGGTCTAAACTTTTGCAATGCCCATTCCTAATTAGTTCATACTTCAAAGAACCACTGTGCTGGAAATGTAATTAGACTGCCTTTCCTCTGTGGATCTGTGCCAGGTAAGCAAAAAAGAAAACGTATTTTAACAACTTATATATGGGCAAAGAGAATTTTCTCCCTTAGCTTTTGGAAATAATCAAATGAGTTGCTGAAGACATGGGAACAAAAACCAAAATTAACTGGCTTTCTGTATTGTTACATTTCCAAAAGGTTCATTCAGACAGCTGGGAGAAGCAGGGAGAGAGAGACACACAGGACCCAGCCTTGTTTTTTAGTCCTCTTGAGCATCTCCAATGGAGAAAAACTATCTATGCACTGAACTAGGGAAGCCTGCACACATACCTTAAGAGCTGTGGTCTCACACTGAGCTATGATCCCCTACTTCCTCATCTCTCCATAAAACATTTACACACATCTCCCAAAAGAAAAAATCCAACCCCAAAAAATACACAAACCAGCTTTGAATACCTCCAGAGCGTTATTTAAAAATTCACTAGAGCTGTTTTTTACAAGTCTCATGACCTTAATTGTATTTTTAGAGAGTATTTCCCAAACACAGATAAACTATCAAGAGGCATATGGTTTGCACCATCTGGGCAACAAGTTCTTTTGGGATACTGTGGTGAACAGCATATGCGTAGCGCCTTGTGCACAGTATCCTACAGAGTTAAAAAAAGCACTAGAGACTCTTCTGAAGCCAGCCTTGAAAAATCCCCCATATGTTTAAGGGACCTGTTTGGTTTCTGAAGATGTGTTCCTCTTTCTTTCAATACAAACCCAAACAGAGAACTGCCATGTTTAATCCTCATCTTGTTCTGAAATTCCTCAAGGAGGCATCATATTCTGTGACATGTCCGCCTGTCAAACTATTTATTACCCACCCATCCATACCTGATCAACTCTTGGCTATGTATTTCATCTCTGCTTTCAAAATACATTACATGTTTTTATTCAAAGTTACAGTAAAAACTGGATGGTTCAAAAAAGTAAACACATTTTTATTTCTTAAGACAGATAAAGAATAATCAATTTGTCACAGTACACAGACCAAACTGGGCTAAGGAATTTTTTAGCTTTAATTTTGATGCTATTTATCAATAAAAAGAGGAATAGAAACTCAGCTTGCTTTCACTGTGCATGATAACTTTTGAATGGTAACAAATGGCTGACAGCCTCTTCACTAACACATTTTAGAGCATTTAACATTTGAAGGAGATTCTCTTCAAACTATAAAAACAGATGGTAGTTTCACAACACAAACATTAGCTGTTCAGCACAAGGTAATTCAGAAAACTGGAAGCATTCAAGTAGCTAGCGTTTTGCTTTGTTTTACTGCCTTGAAATTTTCTATGTTAAGGAAACCTGAAATTTGACCTGCTGCACTAGACTGTGAGCTCAGCTAAACTGGAGTAAATGAAATGACTCTCAGCTGAGGTTATCAGTGACTGCTGTTGCTTGTGCCAATATCTGCAGTTAGCTTTAATTGTAAGGTTGATCCTTTCCTCTGTAGCACCCATACTTACAGATTGCTGGCACTCTTAGCATTAACACAAATCTATTTACACATCAGTTTATTTGCCAAAGAGGTGTATCCTCACCTGACATAACACATCAGGCTTCTGCCAAGCAGGCTAACCAAGTTTGGAGTCCAGACAGCTATCCTGGATTATGCTTCAAGACAAACAGATAGTTCTACAGAATTACCATGATACAATTTTGCTTGATGAACCATTTGACAAGTTGGTGCCTTCTACTCAGCAGTCTGTCATTAAACCACTGCTTACCTTCAGTTAACTTGCACTCTAAGCAATCTTAGCTAATTACAGAAGAATATTTAGATGCCCAAAGTGTCCAACTTTTGTTTAGATGTCATTTTAGACATTGTCCTCCCCTACCACATGCAGAAACCTCAGAGAGAGTAGACCTTCCAGGAAAATGGAAAATGGCTACTCAGCTCCCTTAGCTTTCTCTATAACACATGTTTTTAACAAACCCTTAGAATGATCCCACTATCCACAGTGGTGGATCCCCAGTATGAGGTCTGCAACAATTCTATCAGGTGGCCCATAGTCCAGTCTGTCTTTTAGTGTCCTCATTAAAAAAAAAAAATCCATTGCATATCAGACATCACTGATTGTCTGTATCTGATCCTATTTACACCCTATTTCATCCAGGAACTCTAGTTTCATATTAAATCCCAAGTATACCATAGTTGTAAAGCAACACCCAGGAAGAAGAAAAAAACCAAACCACAAAAATAGAGAGACTTATATTAGCTCTTTCTTGGATATGGGCAGGATTAAAATGCTAAACATGCCCAAATGCCAAACAGGGAAGAAAAAGAACAAAGAAAACAAAAAAATCAAAATAATTTTTGAAAATACAATACTTTAATAGGCTGAACATGAAAATTACAAGTTATTTTAACAAATCCTCAATTTTAAAAAGCTAATTTTTTCCAAGTAGAAATTAGCAAAGGAGTTTTCTTATGCATATTTTCAATTTTGCCCATTTTCATAATCTGCCTTTTGGAGACCAGGGAACTGTCTTATCAATTGCAAAATAAATAAATAAATGGAATGATAGTGCCTCTAAAAATTTTCTACAAAGTTGCTAGGTTAGGATTTTTATTTGTAACTTTCAAAGTATTGGATCCAAATCTATTTAAATCAAAGGACTCCTCGTATTTATCCCTAGAAAAACATTGACTAACAGAACATTAATTAACGTATCTCCATCAGATTTTACAACTTGGAAGAGATGAACACAAACTTATAAAGGGAAAAATTCCGAAGAGGATATAGTTTCAACCTGTGTTCAACAATAAAAGGACCACAGAAAATAGGGTTTTTTTTAAACAACACATTATTTTTATACATTTAAGAAGCTTAAGAGAACATAAAGCCAACTACAAAACACATGGGTTTTAACTATTTGGACAATTGATTCAAGATGTAAGGTACTTCTAGTGAAGCAACTATTTTATTTATAAAAACAGTTGTCCATGGCATAAACTTGCAAAAATAAAGATGAAAACCTGCTGACATAATCTGAGGTTCCTACAGGGTATTTCTATCTGGCTGTTGCTTTATCCTACTTGAGCATAATAACATTTGAAGAGTAAATCAATCTTTGGTCTCAAGAAGTAAAAATAATTTCCTACCTTCTTAAAAATATCAAGAATTCATCTCAGCATAAAAGGAAGCCACAACAGAAAGTCGGGCCTAGTAGATGGCTGTCTTGTTCTTAAGTCTGACAATGCTAGGAGCTGAATAGAAGTTGTACTGGAAATCATGCATTCAGGATAAACCCAGGTAATGCTGTGAAAGCACTCTTGGACCCAAGAGCTTTGATGATTGTGTGAAAATAATAGCTGGGCATGAACAAAGAACACACCACATTCAGGAAAAAAATGTGAGATTGAGACCTATCAGCTTGATTGGAAGCACTAAGAATACAAAGAACAGAAAACTGCAAGCATGATCAGTGGCGGTGGATGTCAATCCTAAAGCGCTCCTAAAAAGATGGTCCCAGATCAGTCATCATGCATAAGATCCTGCCATTGTCTATGTAAACAGCTGATTCTCTTTTGGAACCGAAAAAATATCAAAACCAATGTTGCTTTATTGTATAAAGGGACATCACATCTACTTTATCTTATTAATTACTTCAGTTTTATGATCAAATTATAAGAATATTACCCAGCTGGTAGTGACAGACCATAAGAATATTGGATCACCTAGTCTGAAGCCACCTGCAGGCAGGCCAGGTTAAAGTTAGCACTGACCTGAACCTAACCTTTTGCTTCCCTTTTCCCTGTTTAAAGGAACAAAAACTGAGTGTGTTTTGTGCTAACACTGAACTTGGAGAGATGTCTGGTGAAGTTGAAGATACAGCCACTCCCTAATTCCTCCTTCTTATGCACAGACCTCTCAAACTCAAGCTGCCAGTCACCCCAGGCTTCAAGTGACTGTTGCTTGCAAAATGCATTCTGAATACCTTATTCCACACTAAAAAACACAGCTCCATTCATAAAAAAGAAGAGCCAGCCTTTTACTCGTTTTGCTGATCCAGAAACAGGACATGCGTGTGCTTCCATGCTGTAAATAATCCACTCTGCTCTCCCCTCAAGTAAGAGCCATGAGAAAGAGTGCATTTGCTCATACAAATTTAGCAGACACTCCTCATTTCTGTGCTTTCCAGCCAGTGAAACCATATCATTAAAACAAACTCTGGTTTTATAAACTTTTGGACTCTAACTTTTACATTTTAATCTGAAGGTAGTACCTAAATTAAGAGTTCATGTGGCAGATTGTTTGGGTTTCTTCCTTTTTATTATTCATTTATATAAAATCAGTATACTGTTGCATATCATACTTAATAGCCAAAAATACATGAAGACACTCAGGCAATATATTGCTCTACCATAAAACCTTCACACCAAAGATCCAATGGCAATTCCAGAACCAGTGAACTGTATAAACTTGTCACAAATATGTCACAGTTGAGATGGCCATGGCACACAGAGATCACCATACAATTTCAGAAGTTTTAAGCACTCCCCCAAACAGAGTAACACCATACCACATCAGAAGGCTTCAGGTATCTGCCCATACAGAGCACCATCATGCCACTTCAGAAGGCTTCAAGCATCTGTTCTTTCTTACTCTTTAGTCCAACCTTTTATACCCTCATGTTCATGCATTGAACCTGTGTGCCCTCTGTTCCCTTTGGTGGTTGGTCAGTGCCCCTGGGCACTCCATGGCTCACTGTTTTCAGTGCTGCTCACCTGTCCTGCACAGGTGTAGCCCATTGGGGATGAGACTAAGCCACAGCCCCACTCCCAATTACCACAAACTGTGTAGCTGCATAAACTTTTTAAGCCCCACACTCCTGTATATATTCTACACCAAGTATTCAGGAGGCACTGAAAAAATTAAGAGTCAAATCAGCTATTTGAATCACTCAAGTTGATGTCACTTCCTTAAACTGTTTCAAAGAGCTCTGCAGACCCCAACAAAAGAAGGGCATGGACCTGCTGGAGAAAGTCCACAGGAGGGTCACAAAGATGATTAGAAGACTGAAGCTTTACTATCTAAAATATTCTACATAAATTACAAGCAGCCCCTCCAAAATACCAGCTCTAAATAACATTTCTCAAAGCACTTCTGTTCAGGAAAGGAGCTTAGTGCATAGAGCCAGGAACAGAGAAGATGAGGCAAGTGGCCTGTGGATATCCTCATGGTTCAGATGTCTGTGTGTGCATCTTGCTCAGGGGAAAAGGTAAAATGGGAGTAGAGTGTGGAGAGTGAGACAGAGGTACAGTGGAACTGATAAAGGAGTCTGATATCTCAGGCCTAATCAAGCAGAAGCCATCAATACACAGATAACTGCTCCTTGGTGTAGAAGTGACCAAAAGATAGGTTGTGAAATTTTGTAATGATTACCAGGTAACTGATGTCATGAAGAATGTGTAACCAATGAGAAATTGTTATCAAAAATATAATCCTATATAAACTCTTCATATTCTCAATAAAATTGGCTTCTGATCCAGCTCAGTAATCCCCATCTCTCATTGTCCGTAGTAGAGGAGGGCCAGAAGATGTGCATTTCCATTCCTGCATCTGGGACAACACTATGGGGTGTTTTTTGCAAGCAATTTCACACCTTTTTTTCCAAACTGTCCCCTCCATTTCCCCACCAACTCAGAGTACACTATCAAAGCAAGGGCACATTTCATACCATGCATTTGTGCTCACTATCAGCACTGGTTATGATGCAGGCATCTAAATAATACTGCTGACACAGTACCAAAGAGTATACAGTTTTTAGCACAAAAGCAGTGACAAAGACTAACTAAAGGTCTGTCAAGATAAGAGCCATTCAAGTTTGCCATCAAAATGAACAAATTATGGAAGATTGAACTTACACCCACCCATATGCAGGGACGAACCCAAGGCACGCAATTCATCTTTTGCTGATGACTGCACAAAGTGTGCTTCTCACCGAGGTGACTGCATACCAACTGCCACGCTAACAAGCAGTGTCTTCCTTCAGACATTTACAAACATCAGAATGCTTATTCATGACAGTCCCACATATCATCTGCCGTCCCAGATGGTGACTGGTGGGATGCTGATTTTGTCCTAAGGCAGTCACCACCCACCAAGATAGTATATGCAGGGCGAAATAAAAAGCATGTGCCATCTGCCGTCAAGTTCAGGAGATTTGTTGAGACCTACTAGATTAGTTGAAGTTTATTTTAGATCAGACAAACCAGGAGGTTATAGCTTTCTAACTGCCCAATGAAATAAGGGTAAGTTGCACTGTGGAAGACAGACAGTACATTAAGAACAAGTTACGATGTTCTGCTGGTGCTACCGACTGACCTGGGAGCAGCTGAGGATTCTCACTGTGATCAGTGGCAAAAGGCACATATGGCCCACAAGTTCAGAGGGAACCTGAGACCAAGAAGCAATTCTGCAGAACTCACAGTTCTCCTTGGCCTGAAAAAAAAATTTAGCAATTTTCTTTCTTGCCATCAGGATGTTTTTTCTGCCTCCTTTTCATGTGATCATTTTCAAACTTATACTGTTATCATTTTGATTGCTGGTCCTCCATCAGTTCTCACCCAGTTCCAATTTTTTTCCTACCCTCTCTGTATCTTATCCTCCTGCCCATGCACTGACATTATATATACAAAGAAGAAAGAAAAGACAATTAAAAAGCAGAACCAGTATGATATCTTCTGCCTGCTTCACAGCCAGCATTAACTTACTTCATGTGTCATATCCATTTATAGATGGTTAATAGAAAATACAGCCATTTCCCCAATACCAAGTATTAGGAACTCAAAATAGATAAAATAATTCTATGCATTCTTTTTAAGTTATCTAATTGAATTTCTTTTTGTACATTGATAAATATCTAAAGCAAGCAGAGAAAACAGAAAAATACATCCACAGAAGCACTTTTCCAATCTTTTTAAATCACCAGGCACATGAAAACCTTTCCCAGGCAGGGAATTAACCCTTGCACAAATACAAAGGTTCCATCACTGTCTGCTTGGATGAAAAAAAAAAAATTGTTTAAGCTGAACCCTTAAGAAGTAAAATTTCAAAATATGGACAAACTGCCTTTGAATCATTAACATCAGAAGAACAGGACACAAAGGAGAGAGATCATGAAGGTCTGTGCTGCACAGTAATGAGGGAGAGGGGTTGCAAATGTCTCTGCAGGGGCCTTACACTGTCAAGGTCCCCAGCACTACATCCCCCACGGCTGCACCTACAGAGCTCCTCCAGGAGGCCCAGAGCAAATGCTCCAGGAAGTTTCCTCCAGCCCAGCACAAGTGCATCACCTCCCCCAGCATTCAGACCATGAAGGGCAGAGGAACATCAGAATACATCAGCCAACTGCAAATGACAGCTTAGCTCCTGAGAAAAAGCAGGAACTATCTAAGGAGAAAAAAAAAAAAAAAAACAAAAACCAAACCACATCTGGAAAACTACAGGACATGCAGCCAGAGGCAATGAGGGGCAACAAGGTAGTTTCTCCAAGCTCCTTAAGCATGTTGGCTTACCCTTCTTCAAATGAGTGCTTGTAGAATTGTCACCTCTTTGAAATGACCCCAGACTGCTTCCTCTACTGCAGAGTTAACTAATCCACACATGCTAGTGCAGCTCTCTGTAGAACACATGACTTTATTAAATGGCCAGGTCATCATAAATGCATTTAAAACTCAATACCAGTTATTTAAGACAACAAGATCTGTCATAAAATTATACAAGTCACAGTCAGTCTTGTGCTGCCATCCTGCATAGAATACCAGGCTGGCATCTGCTCAGGGATATAAACATCATTCCACCTGTCAATTTACAACTATCTATTTGAAGTCTTCACGAAAATTCATGCATACTGCTCCCCTAAAAAGTTTAAAAAGTCATTTTACAAAGGGATAAACTTCTGATGATGGCAGTCACACAGAAAATTGGCCATTAATCTCCTCTGAATAAATATAACCCCCAGGAAGATGAAAGTATGAGCAGAATATACATTTTTTACACTAGAAAATGCTGAGGTGCACAACCAGAAGCTTTTACTTAAGCATTTTCAGCTCACGTTATCTTTCAGAAGCCCATTTTATTCTCAGGAGAAATTTCTCTCCAGTCATTCACTTTTCAAAGCCCTCTGCAACTTTAAGATTGCAGTAAAGCTGACTTTTATGCCTTATTTCAGTAGCTCTCTCCCTTGTCCAAGCTGTCACATTCCCTAGAGACATTTAGTCGTTTTAAATTTCCTCAACATTTTATGAATAGAAAAATTTTTAAAAACCCATTATTTTTTCAATGTGCAGACATTTGACTTTGTAACACAAAACATCCTCATGATAAAAAATTCTGTTATTAAATCCTCCAATTAATTAAGAGCTTTCTCTCTCACACTGCTTTACTGAGTTGATCTGTGCCCAAGTTGTCCTTTTCTCAATAGCTGATAACTGAACAGAATTTCTGTTAAAGACAGTTTTAAACACACATACTGCCTTAAAAGACCCAGCAGGTTGAATATGCATCCTGTGTTGACATCATAAGCATGAGGTTTTGGAACATGAAACATTTGGAAAGGGTCACTTAGTAAAATCCAAGTTATCAATCTGATGCCACCTCTGCTTATGACACTCCACTCACAAATTCAGGGCAGCTAGCTCTCAGAATTATATCTTGCAGTATTAGGCATTTTTCTTAAGCCTGGGTCATGCAGTCATAAAAATCCCCAGGAACTCTAGCTTTTTAAATATCCTTCTAATCCTGGCAGAGCTGACTGAAAGCATGAACCCTAAAGGCTCAAAAACTAGGAGGGAATTAAAGAGAAACCAATTTCAATTTTCTTCTAGATCTGAGATGATTTTTGAATGTCCAGAGCTGACAATGTTTAGGCAGGAGCATTTATCTTCTCTCACCCATGCACTTGATCAGGGTCTGGACTGCTGCTATGCTTTATCACCAGAGGAAATATAAGACTTAAAAAAAAAAAAAAAAAAAACCAAAAACAAACAAAGCCAAACCTAAATTCTAGTTCTCATTTACTTCCTCCAGGACAAACCCTGAACAATCAGGCATGTATTTGGTTATACAGTCCAGGCACTAATTTTAGGTCAACCCTGGCTGATTGGTCAAATGACTTTAAACTGAAAGAGGGTAGTTTAGGTTATAACTAATCTAAACCACTTCACTATGAGAGTGGTGAGGCCCTGGCACAGGTTGCCCAGAGGATCTGTGGATGCCCTGTCCCTGGAAGTGTTCAAGGCCAGGTTGGATGGGGCTCTGAGCATCTTGATCTGAGGGAAGGTGTCCCTCTGTCCACAGCAGGGAGTTGAAACTAGATGACCTTTAAGGTCCCTTCCAAACTATTCTATGATAATAGAATTCAAATATTCTATGATAATAGAATTCCTTTATTTTCCAGGACTAAGCAAGTCTTTCCATAACAAAACTGGATCTCCTTTTCCCTGGCCAGAACTCTCCTCTGCACCCATGTCAGTCTGAAATCATCACAAGCATTAATTAAATCAGTTTCCTGAACTTCAGAGGGACACTCATCAGTTTTGCAACTGCAGCATTAATGCTCCCTTATCCCTGAAAAGCAGGAAGGTTAGGAATCACTAGTTCATTTTACAAAATACTTCTAAACAATTTACAAATCAAATTTTTATTTAATTATGCTTCATTAGGTATGGCAATTAAGTGAGAGTCCACAGCTATTGTAATTAATTCAGCTTATGCAAAATGGCCAATTCAATCATTAGGCCAAATTGTCAGTTAAATGCCACATTATTATTTTTAAGTATTTATCAGTTCCTAGCTAACAAATGAATGAAGAAAGCCCAGTTCAGCTGTCAGCAGAAACAGACTCATCTGCCCTAGCAGTAGATTTCCTCTAGAAGAGCAACTAGAGTTCAGAGATATCCCAAAATATCCTTACAAAGGAATGGATATTAAGGACTTAGCTTCTTTACCAGGCAGTTTTCCTACCTGCATTTTGAATTATACTGTGAATCCAAAGGAAGAGTTCTATACCTACTCACACCATTTGTAGCATTAGGCTATAATGTCTACATCAAAAGGACAAAACATGGCTTGGGTACTAATGACTCCATTTTTGCTCTCTAAACAACCTGTAGGGACAGTAAACAGGCTGATCTAATGCCTGCTCCTAGCACATCTAGATTATCTTTATTAAATAAATCCTGAATAACAATAGAGGAATAATTTTATCACACATTTTTAAAATACAAAGACAAGACGAAACAATATAATTCTGAAGAACTTTAACAATTTTTTCTGTTTCTGACTATTTAGGCTGTAAACAATATTAAGTACCACTTCATCTGTTCTCTTGTTGACCTTGTAAAAGCAAATAGACACATGGACCAGGAAAACTACAAAGTTAAATTACTTTCTTTTTGAAGACATTAATCTGATTCCTTTAATGAACATTTCAGGACAAACAAAAATTTGAGGGGAAAACTTGAAAGAATATGAAACTTTCCCACCAAAGTTCTTATTGGAACAACAATCCAAAAAAGGCAGTATTGCCCCAACAATGAAGTCATTAATAAATACAGTCTACCTACATTTTTCATTTCACATCCTAAACAATGTTACATTGTGGTCCTAAACAGCTGCCACTTCTCACTCTTAGGATATCATAATGTCATTTTTGTGCACTTTCCATTTTTAAATTACATATAGACACCCTGAAATAAATAAAACTCCACAAATTCACATAATTTATTATCAGTGATAAGCATTAGGCATTAACATCAGTAAGCATTCTGGAAATAAGTTCATATGGAATACCAGTTTGCCTTTTTAATACTTTAATAGATTTCATACTATGTTCATAAAAGACATGAGAAAAAAGGACATCAGCTGAATTTCCTAAACCAAGTCACCCTAACAATTTACCCTAGCATATTGCAGAACACTGAAATAAAAAACCTGCAATTTCTCCAATGCAAAATGCAAAAGAATCATAATGAACTCACTGAAAGTACAAGAGAAATTTAATCTAAGAAAGCTGTGTGGAATAGCTATATTTTATACAGGAAAAATAAGTAATTTTTGAAAATAGTTGTTGTGGAAGAGAAATAGGAACAAATAAATCAGTGTCCTAAAACTCTGTCAGTGAGTGAACTCATTTGGGAACTACAGCTGTTGCGCTTTAGAGATTTGGATTAAAATCCATCATTATCTTTCAGTTAATACTCTTTCATCGACCAATCAGCAGTCATATGGTGTTTACCAACCCTGGTCACTTAACCCACTTGAATGGCCTTTGTGCTATAATTTGTACTTCAATACAATCAGATTACTTCTAATCTAAATGATTTGTGTCCTTTATGGGACAGATAAACACTAATCCTAAGGTTCCTAAAACAGAGCAAGCCTAAACAGGGCCAGTATGGCATCCATTATTTGCCATTTTAATACAATATTTCATTCAAGTTGGGAAACACTTGATTTGATCATACTGACCCTGCCTTTTAGATTCTCATTTCAAATTTCTTATACAAAGAACAAAGATAGATTTATTAGCAAACACCACCACTCAGCAAAACCAGCAGCAAAACAATCAATATACCAATATATAGACACAGCTTTTTGATCACATTATTTCACAGAAAAGGTAATTATTTTTTAAAAGAGAAACACTTTAAAACTCATTTTTTCAGTAAGGAGTTACATGTTCAGTAGTGGCTCACAGTCCCTGGGTATCAATTTTAAAAGTCTGCTTCCTCAGAATGGTTTTCCAAGTATTCAGTAGGTAAAGTGTCCTTAATCATTCCTGTTCTTTGGTTAATCATGAGTGACACTTGGAAGCAGCTGTGCTCCAGGGCAAGTCTAGCATCTAATTACATTTAGCAGTAATATGCTTAGGCTCTGAACTCACAAATGCTTCTGCACAGGTGTATCAGTGACCATGTCCCTAGAAAAGGAGGGACGCACACATGCAACTATAGATGCATGATTAGAGCCAGGTACATCAATCTAGCTGTACCTCAAAAAATGCCAGAGTTGGGAATAAAAGCAGTTGAATAGTTCAGTAATAGCCTCATGGTGACAGCAAGTATGCAAACGGCTTTGTACATAAAGGTATTATAATCACATATTTACCAACATATATATTTCTCACTGACAAAAATGCTAACTCCATACAAAACATACCACTAGGTGAAATAGAACTGATCATATTCAAAGTTAAGCCAGGAAAACTCAGAATTGGATAAAACATTGCCAAAGAAAAATTAAGGTGCTGGATGATCTTAATAGCATCTGTAGCTATTAACTTACACAAATATAAATGAGTTTACTTAAAATACCTCAACACAGGTGCTTGTATTTCATATTAAGTCAAACTCTTTCTAGTTTAGGTCATTGACAAAGCAAAAGTTCACTTTCTCATGGTGCCCTGATTCACAGGCAGTGCTGCTGTCAGTAAGTGACCTCAGCCTACCTTGCAGCGATGAGTGAGCTCAAAAACAAACACATACAGAGAATCAGGAACCACCGCCACAATTCTGGTTTAAAACAGAGTCACACGCTGACACAAAAACGTTTAAAAAACCTCCAGGGTTATTCAGTGAATGCCAGGTATACTCCTTAGTCTACTCTGAAAATAGCCCTTGTGATGTTCCTCGTACTTTGAGCAAGATCCCCATTACACATTCCAAACCGCCTCCTTGAAAGGTCCAGCAGAAACCACAGCTTGTTTGAGACTTCCCAGAAGTTGCAACAATTTCAGAAGTGCTGGGAAAGCTTCTATAATTCACTTCTGAAATTATAACCTAACAAACGACCAAAACCAGATCTAGCTTTCCAAGAGCAGAAATCTTTGTTTTTCACTAATTTCTCAAGCTCTACCAGAACCTCATAAAGTTGCATATTTCCTTGAATACTGTATTTGTGTTTAACTGCAAACATGAAGTAAGCACAAACTGCAATTGCAAAACAACAAAGCACACTTTCTCTTTTACTGACATTGAAATGGACTGTATGAGAGTCCAAAAGCCAGATGCAATAATGACTGCACAGCCCACATGCACAATTACAGCCACTGCAAATGCTTAGAGGAGACTGGAAAGAGGGGGAGAATTGTTATTTTTTCCCTAGATACCTAAAAATTCCTGGACCAGCTGTCCCAAAGAGTGCTGGTTCCAAAAGAGACTGTGAAGTCCAGAAACACTGAAAGCAATTTTATGAATGTGAGAAAGTAACCAGATATTTGAAGGAAATACTTGTAAATTCTACAAATCCTTATTTAATCAATAAACACCTGGCAACAGCAAAACATTTTTCTGTGAGAACCCCAGGATTTATGTCAGAAGCCATATCTCCCATCATGGGAGGAGGTAATTGTCTTCTTTTACAAACTCAGTAGTTCATGTATAAACTGAAAAGGTACCATGCAGTCCCAGCAGATTAATAGCAGCAAGTCCAAACTTCACAAGATGGGAAAAAGAATAAGAAGAAAAGAAAGAGAGAAAGAGGAAGGGAACGAGGAATGGGAGAGGTACTTAGCAAACTCTAAGGGCAAAGTCCAGCCCTCAGATGCAAGCCAGGAAAGGTTCCAGCATTTCTGGGCCCATAGAGATAGGACCACAAGATAAATAAGGAATGGTCACCTCCTGAAATACGTAGGAAATGCATACAGATCACAAGAGATTCAGAAATAAATATCTGTTTGCATCAGACACAGGTGCCAGTAATGTTGCTGTACTCTTGGCAGGTGGTGATAATTCTTTAACACCATGCAGCTTCATTCTGCTCCTGTATTTCAGAGGGCTCCCCATAGTAATTACTAAAAGGTGCTGCCCCAGTAGAAACCAAATTGTTTCTGGATATCCAAAGAAGGCTGAAGACAGTTCATTTCTCTGATATCCCTGATTCTTTCCCCCCTTCCATTGCAGAAGCCATGCTTGGACCACTTGAACTATTAAGAATCTAGAATTAACTTATTTGATTATACAGTACTGGAATTAAGAAAATCAGAACCCCTATATCAAAGATGCTGTAAAGACAAATATGTGAAACTAACAAAAGCACATCTAGAGAAACTTACAGTGTAAGAGTAATACAGAAAAAATCACCTCTTTCTTCTAACAACTTATTTGTATAGTCAGAGTTGCCATGTGGAAAACACCTCCCCAGAATTCCTTAGCTAAAAAAAACCCAGTTGGCCACTAAGGGTTTTACAGTCCATTCCTGAAATTATATCACACTGAAACACTATTTCTCTAGGATCAAGAAAAAGTAAGATTCCAGATATGTCAAACAGCTGCACTAAACTCAGTTTGAGCAAGAAAGATTACATCTGCATTTCTTACTTTACCTGCTATTTTTATGCTTTATGGAAGAGCCACATTCCCTCCTCACTCTAATGAATCGTGTATGTGACAGGGAAGCAAACAACTGTAAGTCACAGCAACGCGGCTTGTTACATCCCTGCCTAACAAATGAGGAGATGCTTACAGCTTCTTCCTCTGCAGCACAACCATTCCCCTACCTCCAGGAAACCATTAAGCAGCTAGAGGTGTGAACCCACTGCAGCTTTCTGCTTCATTAAGTTATATATCCTTTTTACATTGGAGTCATGAAGCTATAAATCATGTGAGACAGAATGAGAGCTAATTAAAGTGTCAGCTAAGCATAAAATTCTGCATTGTTGCATATCAGACAACTCCAAAATTGGCCATACTTTGTATAATATATTAAAAGATGTTTCCAGCAGATAGGTACTTTCTCTAAGAACTGAACACTACTACCTGAAAAAAAATCAATATTTCGTTTCCTAGCAGGGAAGCCCCATGAAACCCTGACTCACCTTTTTTTTCCTTTTTAATAACAGATCATTCTGCCTTGTACTGCAGTGCAGTCTTGTATACAGTCTTTAAACTTACTTAACTCCTTTTCTAATTAGTATCAACTTCTGATATGCTTCTGAAGACAGAAATTCACAAGCCTGGAAATCTCTACATACACTAGTTAAAATGCATCGAAATCTAGCCCTTAAACTTCAGTGCAAATACTTCAGGCTATTTACAGAATTCCTTTACTAATAAGGCAATACTCATTTGAGAAAAAAAGTTAAAAATCCATTTCCTGATACCAGATTTCTCAGTCATTGCAATCATGTCAGAAAAGCTCTTGCTTGGAGGGATAGAGGTAAATCTGATGCAGAGATGTTAAGTGAAATATATACCTCACAACCCAAGAGGGCTTTTAAGTATGCATAATATTACTCTGACACCTAGAGCATCCATTGGTAGGTGAGAAACTTGTTACACCAAGCCCATATGAAAACAGAGCTCAAGAATGATCCTGTAATTCCAAGTGCTTTTTCTTTAAAAGATTTTTAATTGAACAGATATATGCAGATCTATGTTCAACTCCTATTCCTTCTTCTCCTCCTTTTCAGAGATCTAATAATTGCAGTAAAGCAATTCATCAAATGCAAGAGAATGTATCTCAGAGTAATCATTGCCAATATACATTTCTTTAAAAATATACATATTCATCAGTCTCAATGTGGAACTGCAAGGCATAGTCAAGTGCTTATACAGTAATCTTACCCTTCATTTTCCCAACCGTGGTTTCCCTCTAAACACCCTAAAAAAAGGAAGAACAAATGTTTTTGCACTCTAAATTATACCCAAGTTTGACAAGTGAGCTTTATTTTTAAAGAGCATTCTTCTTTTTTTTCTATTAAATAAAAAAGAAAAAGAGGATGTGTGAATTTAGTAAACGAAAATTTTATTTCAGGCTTCACTGACTAGAAAAGGGGCCCAAAATAATTTCTATTAAAAATGGAGTGCCAACCATAAGGTGATTTTTATTTTACTGGTATATTCTAAGAAACTCTGAGTTGCTGGCCACTCTTGAAATCTGCTGCATTAGGTTGCAATCAGGGAGGGAGGCATGGGTCAAACACACAGGACACATACTAAGTTCAACAAGCCAACACAGGGGTCTAGAAATTAGAAGAGCCAAGAAATGTAGCTGCTGAAGGAAAGACCAGAGACTAAGGTCTTTCATTCCAGCTGCCTGAGGGGACAGCAGAGACACAGGTACAGAGGATGCTCAGAAGTGACAGGGTCCAGGCAGGGCTGCTTGCAGTTAGCCCACAAAAGCCACAGCTCACACTTCTGCAACCTGAAAGATCCAAAGCAATCTCAAGATTTAAAATTCACTAATAATTCTGAAAAGCATTTGGCAGCACTTTTGAAAAGTGAACTAAGTTCTGCCTATGGCTTTATGAAAAACCATGAAATACAAATCCTTGTAACAAGCATTTTAGAGATATTCTGACAATTAAAAAGCAGCAGAGCTGGGTTTTACAAACTAGCCCATTTGGAAATTCAAGCTGAAATTATCCTTTTAAACAACAAAGTATTTCTGTGGCCCAGAGCCGCTACTTCAACTTTATAAGAAATTTAAAAATAAATCAGCTGTTTTCAACAAGTCGTTGACATGAAAGGAATTTGAGGGTTCTCACAAGATGGAAGAAGCCATACAACAGTAGCAACAATAAATGACAGGAGCAGATTCAAGAACATATATGTATAGTAAAAAGATACATAATCAGAAACATCCAAAGCTTTGATTCAGTGTCAAACAAAATGTGATCTCCAGCTCTGTAAAAACATAAGCCACTCCATCACACTGATATAACAAAGGCATTTATGTGGAAGAAGCACACAAAGCAAACTTGCCAAGCCCCCATACTCAGCATGAAACATGATGTTGGCTCCTAACCGCCCGTGACGATTCCCATGGTTATCAGAAGCACCTGGCGAACAGCCCTGTGATAACTGTGAGAGGCAGGAAGCAGCCGAGGTGCTGCACACAGAGATTGCAAACCCCACAGCCCCTGTCAGCCACAGGCTCCCTGCAGCCCGTCTGCCGCCTGGGTCTGGGGTTTAACGCCAGCGCCTGCTTCCTTCATCGGCAAACACTCGCCAAGTCAGGTCAGTGTAAGTCTTCCCCTCTGAACAAGAAGGAAGTTCTCCTATCCTTGCTCAAGATCTAAATGTTCAACTAAAAATAAAGAAAAAAAAGTTAGATCCTTTCTTGAAAAACTTGATCAGTATTCTAATTTCCAGTTAAAGAAAAAAAGGTGAAAAGCTTCTGAGAACTGAATAACACGTAAAAGAGGTGCATAGGGTTCCTTCAATAGCATGGTTTTTCCAGATCTTTTATACTGCAACAACATGCCACCACCAAGTTATATTGGCTAATACAAATTCACTGAAAGTGGTAAAAACAAGAATTACACCACACCTGTTTTGTCAGCCTCCCACTGCCCCAACCTATTTAAGTTACATAATAGATTGTAATTATGATGAGGACAATTGAGACTCAACAAATCTACCAAGTTAGCATAGCTGACAATATAACCAAATTATGAAGCTGACAACATAATCAGATGTTAACATTACTTCTGTCAAAATTTGTTGTTACTGATCATCAATGCAAATTTCTCTTATGCTGAAATTTGTAAATCTCCACTGTCTCATTTCTTAAGCTGTTTTTGTAACGTTCATGAGATCGTGAGACTAACACGTGCTGAGGAAAGACAGCAGAGGTTGCTTAAAATGTTTTCTCAAACCTGTTTGAAAGAGGAAGAAAATGTCAGTGTAGGGGGCTCTCTCCTACCCTTCCAGGAATGTCACTTGCTCAAGAGCATCTGTCACCTGCCTGCAGTAGAGAAGGGGTCCCTGGCTACAGTAGACTTAGCCTTATTCAAACCTTGTTCAGTAAAAGTCATAGAAACAGAGAATCATAAAGGTTGGAAAAGACCTTCAGGGTCATTGAGTCCAATCTTTGACCAAACATCCCTGTGCACATTAAACCATAGCACTGAACACCATGGCCATCTGTTTCTTGAACACTTCCAAGGATGGTGACTGCCACCTCCCTGGGCAGCCCATTCCAATGCTTAACTACCCTTGCAGTGAAGAAATTCTCCCTGATGTCCAACCTGGACCTCTCCAGGTGCAGCTTGAGGCCATTTCCCCCCATCCTGTGTCTCCTGTTACCTGGGAGAAGAGTCTGACTCCCACCTGGCTACAACCTCCCAACAGGGAGTTGTGAAGAGTGACAAGGTCACCCCTGAGCCTCCTCTTCTCCAAGCTTAATGACCCCAGCTCTCTCTCAGCCAGTCCCCATAGGATTTATTCTCTAAAGCTTCAGCAGTTTTTTTAAGAAGAATGACTTCCATCTTTATTTTATATACTTCCAGACAATAGATATTAATTGTTAGCAATTAATACTGTATAGACTAAGACTATAGTGCTAAGTATCCCTACCCATATGTGCTTAGTGCTTTCACATTACTTATGGGACTAGGAGTATCATTAGTCTATTTGAGGTGTCAAACCTGACAATAAGATTCTGCTGTTTCTGATGTTGCCTGTCTAAAAGAAAGTGAAGTTCTTCAGGGTTGAGTCTGACAATACCTGAGCAAGTACCAGTGAAACACAAAGCACGTCAAGCCTAACGCTACTCCGCATAGCACAAAATTAATTTATTTCTTCAATCATTTCAGAAGCTCCAGGAGCCAGGCTCTAGTTTTAACAATTTGAAAAGCACTCACTGATGAAAAAATTCAAGATTTACTGTGATTCCTTAAGGCAGAATAGCTTCTTTTTAAAAGAAACCCAAACTAATAGGCTCTTTAAGTTACAAGATCATATTTTCCCTCCCCTTACAGACTGAAGATTAGTCAAGACAATCAAAGTAATGAGAACAGATACCTCATTAAAAAAAAAAAAAAAAGTAATCTGCTGCAGAAATTGTAAAAAAAGCAGGAGACTGGAAGAGAAAAAGATTCTCTCACTGTTAAGGCATTTCCATGCTGCAGTGCAGAATCTATCTGCAGCCTGAGCTCCACCACAGAGCTGCTAGAAATACTTGGCAAGTTGCTTAAATCATTCACTACTTGCACTTGACTGCCCCGGGAGCCTGAGTGGAGAATTCAGGCTGGAGTTTACACAGTTGCTGTATTAGAGCTCAGACTCTAAAGGAGCATTGCTGATGCTCCTGCTGCTGCTCAGGACAGCAGTTCTGCTGTGAGCACACCCTACATCGTTCTGAGGGCTGGCACACTGACCCCAGGACACAGCCCAGACATTAACATTGCTGAGGATCCCTCTCTGTGCTGAAGTTTCCCCTTATTTCGGGAGAATAAGGGGAGCTCTTTTATTTCTATCATGGAAATGTTGCAAAGATCTTGAAAATTTCTTCTACTATTGTTGAAGCACATATTACCCATGCTGTGCACAAAGCGTGATAGGAAAAAACCAAAAGTTACTCTTGATTATGCCCACTAACAGACCCAACTAAGGTTGTATTGCATTTCCCAGTTTTCACATTCTTAACCTTGCAAGTCTTCAACTCTCATAATGATGTTTGAGGTTTAAAATATTGGTATTCTTATTCTCTGATTAACAAGGGACCAAGATAAGCATCAAGCATGGTACTGACTATGCAGAGATCCCACAATCCACCAAATAAGAATCTGTCTGGCATAGACTGCACCTGCATTGCAGACAACAGACTGCAGAAACAGACAAAGGCTAAATCTTTTCCATCATTTTTGATGCAGATTCATAAGAGGTTTTTTTAATTGTAGCATATTAAATAATCTCATTTTAACAGAAAAACAAAGTGCACCAAGACACGCACAGGCATTTGCAATTTCGAGTCAAGATTCAGCATCCAGTTATTAGCAGGTGGCCAAAGGAAGAAAGATTATGCAATTACTTTTTTGGTCACATGCAGTCATGCAAACAAGGAGACTAGGTACTCCTCTGCTAGCTTTTATTAGCATTTTCATTATAAAATCCCATTAGGAGGTTCCTGCATCATCTTTGAAAGTCTTGGTACACAGGACAGAATAAGAACTTTGAGGGTGTTTACTTATTATCCCACCCAAATTCACCTTCTCTGGAATACACCTTGATAATGAGTCATAATGCTCAAATTTTTTCCTTCCTTAGGAAAACAAGCTACCCTTTAATTAAAATGATGACAGACACAATTGGACACTGTAAAGTGTAAACTACTTGACGTAAAAATCACATTAAACTTTTTTCCTCATTTCCATTTTGAAGCAGACCTAATGTTGCCTGCCAAATACTAATGTTGCCTGCCACATCACTGATTCTTAACCTAATTAATCTTTGAAATTGAATCAAAATATTGATACCTGATAGTCTACTATATCTAAATGGGATGTACTGAGAAGTGTCAAATTAAAATACAATAGCAGGTGTTGTTAAACAAACTCTGCTCCTGTATGTTTAGCTTCCTGGTACCTGCACAAGTACATATAGAAAGAACAACCATCATAACCAGTTATGTTATAAACTCACTTGATCTTACAAGTCCAGTAACACTGAGAAGTGTTAAAGATTCATTGGAGCACATCCTCTGCTAGGAAGCAGCAATACACCAGTCCCCAGAAAATAACTCAATTAGGAACTACTCAGTATGAGACCACACTGGCTGTAGAATGGCAGCAGGTTGACTGCCATGATGTTACAACAGCCTCATAAACCATAAATACACAATGGCTCAGAAAAATAAACAACAAAACAAAGAAAACTTTGTTTTTGAAGTCATAATATGATTCAAGCTTCATTTCAAGTTCATTTTACTTTGCTGTCCTGACCCGAATGCTGCCATTTCTGTTGCTGCTATTCAGTGCCTGTAGTAAGTAGTTACACAGTCTTCCTTTGTACACAAGACTTACCTGAGTCTTAGGGATCACTTTCCCTGCCACACAGGTGCAAGTAGCGGATACTATAACAGAGCAGACTGGCTTTGAGCCTTGCTTGCAGGAGGAGCCCGAGAGACATCTCTCAGTGTGAATCAGTGTGCTCTAGGAGACAAGATTAACCCACCTCACATGCAAAATGACTGACTGAGCTGCAGGTGTGCCCCATACTTTGAGCACTGGCATGTCTGCACCAAACAGTTTGCCAGCAGAAAGCAGAGAGCAATGACAAACTGCCAGGTCTATTTCAGAATCACAGCATCTCACCAATACCACAACACATCATCCTGTCACACAGAAATTTACCAGGTGTAGAAAACTGTGAACCAAGGTGCATAACTATGCAGGGCCTGCATTCTTCCACAAAGAAAGTGCATTTCACCTGTTTGTAAACTGAAACCTATTTAATGCCATTTCTGTGTTCAACACAATCTCAGGACGTTTTAAAACTTGTGAAACATTTATGTTTTGGTTGCATATGGCTATGTAATTGAAAAACATGTAGGTATGTAAAGTGAGGTAAAAAGGACTTCAACTGTCTAAAGCTGCTGCTTGTACTCATGTCTAGCTACTGCTCCCTCTTAAATACCTTATTATAAATGTTTAATAACCAAAAAAAGTTGTTGGCAATAAACAAAGTTTTATTGAATAATTTCTGAGGAGTGAAGTTTTAACAGTGTTTTCCTATCAGGTTAACTTGCTCATATTCAAACAGTCATCAATAATGTAAACAGCACAGCTGTAACATGCCCCATTGTGTATTGGCATCACCTGTCATTACAAGAGCTGTCTGGTAGTTCAGCAGCAGCAAATTGTTAAGGTACCAATATCGATAAGCAACAGACTGGGGCTGCACTGATATAGTTAGATTGGTTTACAAGGCTTCTATTTTTACAAGCCTTGGAAGCTCAGGTTGTCTAATGAATTTTTAACATGTCAATTAATATGTTTATAGAAAGCAATGTCAGCTTTAGCTAATACATAAGAAGAATCACAGTTGCACATAAAATATACAATGTGTTAAAGCTCTAAGCTTCACATTTGAGAAATTGAAAAGAATTATTGCACATGATCTGAGGACAGCAATCACTCAGAAAGGAAAAATAAAAAATGTGTAAGTTAATGGGCATGATTAATCACTCTGGGAAATATTAGAGTAATTTCATGGAACGTGATGTATTGCAGGGCATCAGAAAAAAAATATTTTACTTGTGGTAAACAGAGTAAGACCCTCATTCCCTAGCACCAAAGATACCTCATAGCAGAACAAATTACCAAGTATTTTGTTATTTTTACCAATATACTACCAATAATATAAATTAAGCAATGCTCACTTGATAACATTCAGTGCCCTCACTGAAAGTGACTGTGTTAGAATACCAGCTGCTCTTTGGCAGCACTTTCTCCAACAATATACAATGACGTCAAATGACTGCACAGTGCAGAGACAATTTTTGCCATAATTACCCTGCTTGCTTTGTGCATTACAGAAAGTCAGAAAACATGTTAATTTTGTGAAAAAAAAATTTGAAAAATCCTTAGGACACAAGTTCTCAAAAAGTTTTAGATGTTTTGGTTTTAAAACATTGGCCTTTGTTAAATAATGAAAACCATAAACTTCCTATTGTAAGATCATGCATGCTCTGTGAAACTGCAGTAAAAAGACAAATTTTACATTTGAAAAGAACCTGTACCTTTTCACATATAGAGAAAATAACAACAGGAAATAGCCCTTCAATCGGCATTTGAGCTGCATCTGTAGTTAGGCAAGCAGAGTGTGTAGTGAAAATCTAGTAACCTATGCAGCCAGAGGGATGTGACAGTCACATAGGAGAGTGAAGTTCCTGTAATTCTTTCAACTCTGTACATTCATCAGCCTGAGAATAAAATATCCAAGTGCATTCTATGGATCTAGGGAAATTGCTCCTTTGTTAACTGAGGTATTATGACGTTTAACGTCTTCCTCTACCTTCCCTGCAGCATCAGAGGTAATTGAGGATCACATAAGATACAATATTCACAATTGTATCTTGATGGGTGACATATATTAAGTACTACAATTTTCTGAATGCAATGCAAAAGTTACAGAACCAAAATATTTATCTGCTGCAAGTTGTCATTCAAGGAATTCCAAAGGGCTTAAGGCATATTGCAAAGAGCAGAATTTCAGAAAGCAAGCTATTCAGACTGCAAAGCCATCTTTTCTTCCCATTAACTACAGATGACCTGAGCTTTGCAGGGTATTTCAGCACACTAGAGAGCACCTTGCACTCCAGTTCTGTACTCTGTTACATCCCAACACAGCCTGAGGAATGCTTTGAGATTTGAGACGACCACAACTGAACCATATGCTCATTTTGAAAATAACAGGAATGCCCCTGAATCTCATAAATTCTCAAACTCGGAGAGCAAATATTCTCAAACCACAATCCCTTGTGATAACCTGAAGAGAAAAAATTGCAAGAGCTGTAAAACATCTGTTATGTTTTATGCAGTAATCCTCATTGCTGTTCAAAATCTTAGGACTTCCAGAGCTAATTAACTAACAAGCCTATTCTCCCCCAAAAGATTATCTTCCACAAGGCCTTTTGCTGCTTTTACACATACTTATCCCCGAGCAACTGCACTCAAGGAAGAAGATAGCCTCTCTAGTAAAACTCAGTGAGGAAATCCAAAAGATAAAAAAAAAAATAAATGCAAACAGTGAAGAACAATCAGTTAAGAGAAATAGGTGCTGGTGTGAGTATACTGATCCCTTGTAAGAGTGTGTGCAGTGCAGAGGGAGCACAGGAGGGATGGACAGCTCCCATTAGTACAGGAAGAGACAAGTCAGCTCAGTATCATAACACCTACTGGTTTTTGTTAATATTTTTAGGTTTAACCAAGCATCCACTATATAATTCACTGGGAAAAAAAATAAAAAGTAAGACCTTGATAAATGAGTGAAAATGCCTTGTAAACAGGACAGTTTCCTTTCTAAACAAAACAAATTGAAAGCCAAACAACTGGAAAAAAAACCAAAACAAAGAAATTATTATTAATGTGACCAGTGTCATCACTTCTGGTTTATCTTCCACCTTCAGATTTCACACAAGCATATCAATTCCCCATTCACTGGAAAAGGTCTGAGGTACAGAAAACCCATTTGGCAAGACCAAACACCAGAAAAATTTTGCAGCTATAGAGGAATACCCTAAAAACAAAGCAGAAGAAAAACACCGTCCCTCCCCTTAACCAGTCTAGTAAGCTGGTGAACCGAAAGGAGTTCAAGATTGAGTAGGAGTAGCAAGATTGCTTCTTTGGAGAAGGAGAAGCAGCATAACCCACTCACAGCAATCTAGTGTGAGCTCCGGACTACACAAAGAGACACCTTTTCCTTGTTTTCAGAGCTGCACTAACCGGGCAGAGGGTGGCTGCATCCACCGGAGAGCACAATGCTGCCACGAGAGGCAGAAGCTTCCAAGAAGCTGCTAAATCCAGGAGCCTGGGCATCTCACCATTGCCTCTCGTTCTGGACCTGCAGCAGCGGTGCTCCATCCACGCCTGCTGCAATCACACAGGTGCATCCCAGTGACTTCAGGGTTTTACACTGGGTTTCATGTTACATTTTGTTCCAATAAGAAAACAGAGGTTCTTGATAGCAAGAGGACTTCTTTGGCATCTCATTTTTATATTTTGTCCAAGGCAGCAATAAAGCAGCAGCAGAGAGTATGGAAATAAAATTATCATCTCCCTCCTCCCATAGCTAGTAGTTAGCTGCACTTAAATTGGGATTTGAAGACTTATTGAAACTTCTGAGGGCTCACAGTGCCACCCCTGTCTAACTTTTCCATTTATAGATTTCCCACTCAAGTTTAACAATACAGATCTAATACCAAGTTCATTACCTTTGAAGCCCATGAAAAGAGTTCCCAAGTTTGATCAGGAGTCAAAAACAAGAGAAAACAAACCTAAGCCTTCACACATGCATGAATATTCTGACAATTCCTCTGAAACAAGGGCATTTCTTGCCTGTAGCTGCAGAAAATACAATCTTGTACCTAACGCTCCTCTGCATATTTTGAAACAGTGTCACCGGGACATGACCATTTTAAGCACACCATCACCGTCCACGGGCTTGCGATGCAAAGCACTTACACTCACCACGCGTAATTAGCTCATCAAGGATGACTCCTTCATGTTGGTTAATTCCTCCTTTGCTGAAGAAATTTTACTTTGCCGAAGTCGTCGGGATTTAAAAAACAAGAAAGCCGAGCAGTGCTCATGCAACTACTTCTTTTTAAAAAGTCACTCCGTGTGCCAGGAAAGCAGCGCTCGGTCCAGCCCCGGAGCAGGAGCCCCACACCTTTCCCACGTAACAAAAATCGTTACGCAAATCCCAGGCGCTGCCGAAGCCCCTGACCTATTTAGAGACGCGCTTTATCCTCTCCGCAAACAAGCGATGCTGCGGAGACGCCGCTAAGCCCCCGGCAGCGCGCACCCCGCCCGGGCAAGAGGCACCCCGGGACCCCGCTACCTGCGGCTCCGGCCGCCAAACTTCGCCCCGCGGCGGCCGCGGACCGGGCGGGCTGGCCCGGGGCTCCGGCTGCGCATCCCCGGCTCGCCCCGCGCCGTGACACTGAGCGAGGTCCCCGCCGGGACCCCCGCGCCGCCCCGCTCACCTCGGCAGCCGCCCGCAGGGAAGGAGGGAGCGGCGCGGCACCGGCGGGCGCCGCAGCCCCGCTCCTGCCGGACCGCGGCGAGCGCGGCGCAACTCCGCCGGAGCCCCGCGGTTCTGCCGAGGCGTCCGTTCTTCTGTATATCTGTCTGTTTATCTGTCCGTCTGTGTGTCCGTCCGTCCGTGCCCGGTCCCCGCCCCGCCCGCGGGCTCAGGTGGGGCGGGGGCCGGGGTCGGCACGCGGGCGGAGCCTGCGCGCTCGCGCCGGGGGCGGGGCGGCTCCGCACCTGTGGCGGCGGCCGGGCCCGTGAGGGGAGCGGAGAGGAGAGGAGAGGAGCGGCAGCCGGGCCCGGGATGGGAGCGGAGAGGAGAGGAAAGGAAAGGAGCGGCGGCCGGGCCCGGGATGGGAGCGGAGCGGAGAGGAGAGGAAAGGAGCGGCGGCCGGGCCCGGGATGGGAGCGGAGCCCCGGCGGCTCCGGCTGGAGCGAGCGGGGCTGGAGGCGTTCTCCGGCAGCCCAGCCGGTCTGCGAGCCCAGCGCCGGCCGGGCGCGGTCACCCCCGTGTGCCCGGAGACAGCACAGCCGCGTCCCGGCGGCGACAGCAGAGAAACAATCCCCGAACGCCCAAGCTGGAACAGCTCCTGCTTTCCTTAGTCCTTCAGTTTCTGGTCGTCAGGGGTTGCTCTTCGTTCCCCAAATTCACACAAACCTGTAGCCAGCCTCCCAGCCCTCCGGCTTTGCCCGCCTGCCTGTCAGCGCTTCAAATCAATAGCCACTACTCCTCAGCTCTGTTCTGTAAAGTGTAGAACTGTGTCCTTAATACAAACATTACACTTGAAAATATCAAGTTTTGTAAGTACTTAAGAGAAAAATAATAATGATAATGGTGGGAACATCAAAATCAATGCAAGCTTCAGTATAAGAAAATTTGCAGCATTTTAATAATTTGAGTTAGCTTTTATAGTTTGAGCACTGCTCCTGGAGAATGTGGTTCAAATAGAGGGAATCCTGCAGTATTTAACTTGTTATTCTTCTGCAGGAAGGAAAACAAGAACATTTAACACTGGAGAAAAACTTGCTGAACTTTAATTTCAGCTTTTGGAGAAGAGCAGTGATACTTAATACTATTAAGAATTGCATCAGACCTTGTTTACAGTTTTATTCAGTAAGTTCTTTTAGAACTTAGGACAGGAAATTCTGAGAGTTTGAATTAATCATCCCATAAAAATATGAATATAGCCCTTCTTCTGGTGTTTTACCTACCACAAACTTCTTGCTCAGTAGAAATCTGAACTTTAAAGCAGACCTAAGTGTTTTTGAAAGAGTTACTGGTCTCCTACAGAGAGAAAGAGCAGCTGAAAATAGGACACTTTTTTTCCCCCCCAGAAGTCCTGATTTTGTCTGAATCTGTAGCAGCAGAATAGATGGCACAGTAGGAAAAATCCACTAGTGAAACTGAGAATGTTGGACCAGTGGTAGAGGAATTTTGAATGTACACATCTACTTCAGCAGCAAACAACAACAACAAAATTACCCAGAGAGGGTTTGGGGTCAGTCAGATTATAAATGGATGAAATTGATTATCTTGAAAAGGTACATACATGTATGATTGTGCACTAGTAATATCCAAAATTTTTATATTTTATTATCTTTTGCCTATTTTTAACCCTTTTCAAGACAAACTTGCACTAAACTAGCACCACGGTCTCCAAAACACATTCAGCAATCTCAAAATAATTCTGACTGGACAAAAACTCAGCAACTTTCTCTTCATAGCTAACCTTCAAGTTGTATTCTAAAGAACTAAGAATATTGCATCTGGGCAGTATTATTTTATTTATGTAAGCAGCTGTTGTAGTTGCCACAGAGATGTTATTCAATCTTTAACAGAAAGGTGGTCTGCAAATGACCATTCACTGTATTTGCTGTTAATATGAAAATATATAAGAACCCCTGTGAATACTGTAACATTCTTCAGAACAAGTACATTTCTGTTCAGTGGCTCACGATTAAAAAAATAAAATATTTCAGTGAATTCTAACCATCAGCTTCCTACAGAGACATGTAATGGGGGGAGTGACAATTGTATATGGTTTCAAACACTTGATGCAAAAGTATGTCTTGGGTCTGTTCTCATCAGAAACAGCAAAATTCAACCCACAATTGTACACATCTTTATGATGCATTTCACAGCTGTCTTCCACTGTGCAACTCACCATTCTTGACTTGGGCTCCCTATCAAATCCTGCAGTCTATAAGATTGTATAAGAGTGAAGGGTGGAAAATTTTAAATGCCTAAAGTGGTCTGTATTATCAACATGTCACATTTCATCTCTATAAATGCTAAAAGCACATTAGACGTTATAAAATTATAGAATAGTTGTAGAATATCAAAACAACTTCAAAAGTGATGTGAGCAACAGACCATTTAGCCTGGGAGATCTTATAAGGAGATAACAGGTCTGTAAATTCAGAGGGACCTATTGGAAAGGAGAGGCTTCTACTGGAAATCTGCATAAAAACATATAAAACCAGACTGAGGTTGGATCTTACCCTAAGTAAGAATATGCAGAGTATGAAGACACACTGAGTATGAATTAGAATTGCATTTTATCACTTTTTTCCCAGAACTTTTATTTGGCTCTACCAAACCAAACTTGGATGACTTTTCTAAAATATCTATCACTGAACCTAGGTTTAATGTGACACAAGTTTGTTTGTAGATGCATGCAACCCAACAACAATTCAGGATGCCCCAAGAGCTAAGATGTTGTCACCTTATTGTAAATCTTCCATACCTTCTGGGTGATTTCTCATGGGCATCTCCTCACAACACAGCCAACAAACTCCAGCTCTCTCCTCAGTCAGCTAACCCACTCTTTTTAGCACTCTTCTTCTTATTGGACACAGCTGTATCCTATTAAGGGCAGGCCTGTTCCTAATCTTTGGTGATTAGTACAGCTGCAACTCCTCAGGTGTGAGACTACCTTCTGCACTATCTTTATTTTCTTACATTCTATCCCTCCACACTGGGAAATAGTTTCTACAAAAGGCAACAGTAATATTACATCTGGGTGATATTAAATATCATTTTATGAGGAGAGGTCACCACTGGCAGGCCTTAAGCAATCCTCACATTCATGACTCACCCTCTAAGAGACAGTGCCAGAAATCTTCTCTGTCCTCAGGAAACTCATGTGTTCTCCACATTAAGCTATTTTTTATATATATGAAAGGCCTACTACTTATTTTGAGGAAGACTTCCTTCTTGTTTGACTAGTGTACCTTTTTTGAGAATTAAGGCTCAGTAATGTTTTACTGTCATCCATTTCAAAAATATCTGCCTCCAAGCACCACAGGTGCTTGAAGTATGACTACAGAGTTCTTGTTTGGTTTTTTTTGTTGTCTATGCAAAATATGAAAATAGTATCCTAATGCTCCAAATGTTGATTTACCTTTTTGGTGATCCCATATGGCAAATAATGCAAGAAATAACAACAAAAACAAATACTTTCAAGGTGTGTTACACAAGTATCCCTCTGTGGAAATAAACCAAGCATTTCCAGGACTTCTTTTCATCTGGTTTCTCCAGTAGTAAACTATTAAATGTTAGCTTTGCTGAGCAGTGTTTCAGTAAAAGACACTTCAGAAACTGGGAGACCAGATCTAGGCACAGAAACTACTGTAGGTACAGTAATTTCAGTATTTCCCCTCCATTAAGTACCAATGCTTTCAATGCTTTTTATAACGAGAGATGTTTCTAAGTGATTATCTGGACACATCTTCTTTCCCAGAGTAGTTACCCCAGATTCTCTAAAGTCAGATTGGCTTTAAGCAAATATGGGCAGCCTTCTGTGTTTGCTTGGCACTCTACCCATTCTAAGACAGTAATAGCCTTGTCACCATGTACATGAGAAGAAGGAATCGGAGAGGTGTTTAGTTTTGTGTTGTTTTTTCTTTTTTTTTTTTTCCTGAAGAGATCCATTAATTTCCATAGTCTTCAAAATTAAGGCCTAATTTTGAAGCAGAATTTAAATAAAACACAGCTAAAAATCTTACTTTTATGCATGGAAAAAGTATGGTGAAGAAATGATGACTGAATTAAGACCTTCAGTGCCTGAATCCATGTCCCAGTCCCTTACCAAATGAAGATTTTGGTATTTGCTCATAAACTCTCTTCAAAAGACCTAGTTTGAGTTTTTCCCACTGGTATGCAATTCCTTGTTTGTCACCTGTTCATTTGGGAATTTTGGTTTGTTTTTTTACAATAAAGAGTTGTTTCTGGATCGAGTATTTTTTTTATGACTTTAGAAACTTTATAGATTCCCTTACTCAATTTGAAATTCACATCTGTATGCATGTCTTGAGTTTTGGTTCCTCTAAGGAAATCTGACATTTTATAACCAGATAACTTATATGCCTGTACATTTTCCAGCTTCCCTGCTACTGCCTCTGGGGAAACAATCCTAGATTTAGCAGATCTCCATCTGCCTCCCCTGTATAAAAAGACAAAGCAACTACTTATCCAACCTGCTACTTGCTAACCACTCTATTTTTTAAGGAGGACAGTGATCTGGGTTTTTATTCTTTTTTTACCTTGCATCTATATTTGATGGAGTTACTTGAGATGCTTTTTGAAATTTGCTATTAACTTCTATTGCTCTTTATTTTTGTCCACACATTTCAAATTTCCTGGGGTTTTTAAAGTGTGTTTGAGCATCTCACTTGACTTCTTAATGGCTCAAATTTATCCCTTTTTTTAAACTTGTGTCTGCTAGCTATATTTAGAATGCTCAGTACCAGATGGGAAGGGTTGCCTATAAATTATCTGCATTATTCCAAATTATTTGATAAGTTAGTTCATAAAATATACATATATAAATATCTGCCAATCATTCGATCTTACATAACTATGCTATTTGAACTGTGTGACAGAGCAGTTCATTCCTGTGATAGTATTTCTATTTCCTGATTGCGTGTTGAGAAAAATTACTTGGACTTAGATTGTAAGCTGTTTGGCACAAGGAATTTTCTTTATTATCTACATCATGTTCAGAGAACCACATCTCTAAGTTGTGATTAGAGTTGTATGTGCACTGTTATCATAATCAACAAATAGATGAACCAGAAACATATATGAATACTTCTTCACAAATTTATTGTCATTTGTATGCTCACAGTTATTTTCAAAGATATTTGTGAACATATGTTTGTTTCATACTAAGAAAAAACCATATTGAAAGTTGCAGTCAGCAATAAATATTTCTGTTTTATGAAATTACATTTGTCTGTACTTCATTTCTTTCCCAGCTATGTTAAATGTTTTTATTTTTTGTAGGATATTCTTGCTTTGAGAAACTGAAGCAGAAAAAAAGTGATCTAAAGAAAAACATATGACATCTTTCCAAGCACTAGAAAAGCTGCTAAACCCTTCCTTTCAGTCACAATCTGTTCCAAGACTGAGAGCTCACTGGTACATCAGTGCTATCCTGCCCCCTGAGAATATCAGCTTCACAGATAACATGGAGGACTACTTCTCTGTATAACCAATTTACTGTGAATGCTGGAAACACTGGAGATTTCTTAATTTAGAGGATAAATAATTCAAACAACAGGGGAAATCTTTGCAAAACAGTGTATGATTTTTAAAATTCTAATTCTTTCCAAGGAACAAGATAGTTCTTAAACAGGAAAGAGCAACCATGTAAAGCAAGTACGTCAGTAACACAGGACTTAAGTTGAAAACTGGCAGAGGGAACATCTGAAAACCTCCTGGTAAAGTACCCATGTAGGCTAGCCAGATGGCATGCTATTTGTTTTCACTACTTCATTTAACATAGAAACAAACTGTTCTTCAGCTGAAAAACAAAACCAATTAGAATATTTCCTTTCCTCACTGCTCCTAAACATGAGTCCATTAAAAATCACCAGGGGTTTCCAGATAAGAACTATGCAGTATCTCTTTAAAGTACAGGTGAAAGATCAGTCACCTCCTGAGTTCCCATCTGTTTTATAAAATGATACTGCATGGCAGTATTATATATATATATAAAATATCCTGCACAGCATAGGAGATGAGGAATTGTGAGAAGGGTAGTATAAGACATTTGAGCTAATGCATTTGTTATTTTGGTGTCGCTGAATAAAAAGCAAGGATACTTACATATTGAAAAATTTTATATTTATATAAAAATGGTGCAACAAACTACAATTCCAAGAAATTCAGATTTGAAAAGATAATTTTTTTGGCTAAGGGCAGCCTCTTCTCCCTCAGATTTGCCACTTCAAGGACAGACAAGAAGCCAAGCATATGCAGCATAATTTTGGCAGTTTTCCCCTGATGGAAAACTATGAAATACAAAATCCAGTATAAGTGCTAGTGGTTTAGATCACATGGAAACTAGTCATCTTCTATCTTGGGCTGTGGATTGAAAAAGGTACCAAGGATAACTATAATCTTTTATTCTTTTTATAGCCAAAGCTTACCTTGTAAAAGTTAGTGTGGAGTCAAATAAAAAGGGTGGTGGTGGAAGGCACTTTACAACTTCAAGACCTTCTCTGAACAACGAGAATCAAACAAAGCATTACAAAAATGCATTGTGTCCTTGATTGCAAGCACTTGAATTAATGCTATTCAGTATGAAATCTCAATGCCTCATCCAGAATTATAAAATAAATAATAGCCCTTGTAATTGGTCCCCAAGGGGAATTACCCTTGTGACAGCAAGAAGAGGATTTGGCTCCAACTGCAGCTCTGTCTTAAACAAGACCAGGGCGAGTTTGGCAAGCCAGGTGACACGAGCTATCTGTTCCACTGAGCTGGTACAGCATGCCATGAAACCAGCCTGGAAGCAGACACTTCTGTTAGATCCTTTATGCTGGTATTGCGGCATATTTCACTGTAGGAGGGCAGCACAAGAGCATTTATTGGAAAGGATAAATGTATACATGTCAGCTCTACACTAAACTTGTACTAGCAATACCTGTGTGATTGGACAATGTGGGCCAGTTATGGAAATTTATAAGTGACAACAGTTTTATTTGTTTGATGTTTTTCCCTCCACCAGCAGAGAGACAGCATTCCCTCTCGTATGGAAACATTTCCTTTTCCATACTAAAACCTTTTCCCCCTTTTCTGTCAAAAGATAATTCAGAAAAATACAGGACAAAATGCAAATCAACTGAAATAGTTACAAAACTTGAATGGAGATCAGTTGTAAGACTATTTAAAGGACAAGTTGCAGCTGTGCTTAATTTCAGCAGAAATGTGAGAAATTGCATCAATAGGGTGGATGCCTCTTGACACACTGGATGAGTCACAGAAATCAGTCTACAGGCATAGTAATTGGACACCTTCTAGAGCAGGCTTGTGCCACTGGAACAGCACAGGAGGAGAAACAAACAGAACACGAGATTTAGATCATTCTGGTTTCGTACTTTCAGTGGAGTTTTATGCCTGCATACACATATACATTTGAGCTGCAGGAAGTTACTTCTGCTTAACTAGTAGGAGGGATGGATATATCATGTGGATATACTATTTTTTAAATACACAGGGATTTCATGCATAGTGTTGAAATTGAGTAAAATTGGTAAAAGAGTAATATTGTGATTACTAAATTGTAGTTGGCAGGTAACACAGTAAAGTAACTTTGGGAAACTCAAGTTCACCAACTTGACTGCTTTTTTTTTTAACTTGACTCATTTTAAAGATTAATTTTAATATGCAGCACTGTAATTTATATATTTTATATATTTTAAATACCCAGCACAATGTATAAATAAATAGCTGCTTATTAAATATACAACTCCTCAGCCTTAAAAAATTACAGCCCTACAATAACCATATTTGCCACTGAAACACACAACAATTTAAAAATATTTATTCTTTCCTTAGATTGTTTGGATGGTTAGTCTACATTAAGATTTGAGGAGAGGAATAATATAAATTATATAAAAACTTAATTTCTACGTCTGATTTTCTTAGGGTTTATAACTCAACTGAAAAAAGTTGGTTTTTTTCCCTAGTACATTTTCATTCATTAGTTTACTCTCCATTCTCTCAAAAAAAGACAGCAATAGATAGAGCTTAATTATATACTAAATAGATCAAAAGCTGCCTTCATATGATTGCACAGTCCTAGAAAAAGAACAGCCACTAAAATAGTATCCTGAAAGCAAAATTGCATCTGGTGTAACCACAGAGAAGCAAATCAAACCTCATGTGCAATGTAAGAAGTGCACTACTACCATGAGATCTGCCTTCTCACTCTGAGGAGGTTTAGCACGTACTGAAAAAGAGTAGCTTCAGCAATGGCAAAAGAAAGAGCAGAACAGGAAGATCTCAGAAGAGAATTGCTTAGGCTACAGTTGCAAAAAACCATCTGCACCTAGCCTTATACTGGTGGGTTTGTTAGCACACCAAGCTCCTCAGAGAGCAGAGGGAAGGTGGCTCTGCGAAACCTTTCCAAAGGCTGTGGGAGATGGGACTGAGCCACCCTTGAGGGCAGAATCTCTGCAGGGCAGGCAGGCCTGAGGCACTGCTTTATAACAGTGCCAGGCTCTGTGCTCCTCAGAACTAGTGAAAAATACATTGGGAGGCCTCTGCTGGCTGCAGAATGAGTTTGTCTCCTGGGTGTTGTACAAATGGCAGGCTGAAAGGAAACACAGCAGCAGTCCCATGGATAACAATAAGGCAGAGGGATCTCTGGGGCCTGTTCAAGGTATAGTATAGGTTTGGGAGGATGTGCAGATTTTGGTAGTAAATTTGCTGCCTGTGCCAAAAGGGAGACGGAAGTTCCCCTTGAGCTCCTACCATGCCCATTTGATGGAAGCTCCAAGGGGAACACTAATGAATACTCTGCACTCCACACAGATAAGAGAATGCTTCAGTGTGCAGATGCACATTTATCTACACAACAACAAATCCACTTTATATGTTAGGGAGGTTTTATCAAATTTGGTCTGCTCTGTAATTATGTTGAGAAATGAATTGGGTTGAATTTAAATGAGTTAAGGTAATGAGCTATTAACCTAGAGGATCTTTACCAAATGATTCGTGTGCATTCAATCTTTCCCTCTTCCCTCCAACTCCATTGTAAAGGTGAAATGAAAGACTAAGTTGATCAGGACATCAGCAGCAGTCACAGCTATAGCAGCATTCAGCAGAAATGAAAAACAACGTTCCTTATACTAAACTATGCAGGTATATTAAAGCAGTAGGATTTTTTTTATTATTATTTTTTTCTTTTTACATTTGCACAGTGTACATGTACATGCATGGGCAAATAGGAAAGAATGGAAAGAATCAAGCCAATGGGTAGTCTCACTTTTTTATAACAAGAAATCGCTGCTGGAAAGAACCACAGAAACAAATGAATTAATTCTGGGTTCAGAATGAGAGGAAGACTAAGTGATGCACTGCCCAGATCTCCACCTACACGAAGTCCCTATCTCTCACAATTTTTAGCTCATTAGGGGCAAATTTTCTTTCTTCTTCTTTTTTTCTTCTTTTTCCAAGAAAACACACAGGAAATCACCTGTTTTGAAAATATGTGGGAATCTGGCAACTGCATGGCAGAGACAGGTTGCTGTGTCTCCACAAAGGAAATGATGCATGACAAGATTGTCTCCTCCGCCAGCCATCATCCTACAAAACCATACACGCTCCACCAATTCCCTCTGGAGCTTAAAACCCTCAAGACAGCAACCATAGTGGGGAGATGGGCTCTCCCTAAGAACTTGCATTCATTCTTTCTTTGCAGTAGAATGAGGGACTCTAAACGAGCAAGAAAAAAATTTTCACGAGAACTCTGCAGCTTTGTCACTCACTGCTTTCAATTCTGAGCAGAAAAGGGATCAAAGGCTCTGCAGAACAGATCAGGGAGACAAAGCCAACCCTGGCTGTCCAGTTCTAAGCTCCTCTGGCATTGGCTGTGCTCAAAAAGAGTGCATGTAACCCAAAGAGAGCACGTTTCATGCAGCCTTGTCTCAGCAAGGAAACCAACCAGGAGAGTGTTCCCTGTGCCTGTACGGAGCCTGTGCCAGCCTCCCGGGGGTCCCTGCGTGCTCTTCGCAGGGCCGCCCCAGGTAGGAGCCGGGCAGGACGCTCGGCTCCAGCTCCGGCTGTTTCTGGCCCCTCTTCCCAGCAGCAGCTTCCCCCGGCTGCAGCTCGGTCCCCCGGCCCTGCCATGGCTCGCATCGGCCGGAGGGCGCACGGAGGGGCTGCTCCAGCGCTCACGGCAGGAGGCAGGGCAGGCCAAGGAGCCCTGCCGTGCTTTCCTGCCTTTGTGCATGTGACATCCTCCCTGTGTCTTGGCACCCGGGGTAACACATGGACTGATAAAGCCACCGGGAGTGATGCTGTCTTCACACTTCCTCCTGCTTTTGTCACCTGCCACAGCAAGTCGGGGACACAGCAGCCCTGTAACGTCTATCCATGATTGAACTAAGCAGTTCAAGAGATTAAGATCGTTTTTAATAAGTAAAATATTTTCTTTCACTGGGTTTTTTTGGTCCTTGGCATGAAACAAATTAAACTCAAGCTGTTCCTCAAGTAATTTCAAATGAAGCTGCTCAACCACCTGGACTCACAACATTTTTCACACTCATTCTCTTTATCTTACTCATTTCCTCTCCATTTAAATACATTTTAAAATGTATTTGAACTAAAGTCCTTGAATTATCCTTTTGGAAAGATTTTCATCTTTTCTTTGGCAATTTAATCCTTTAATTCAAGTAGTCAGTTGTATATCAAAAGTCTTTAGGGAAATGATTGACCTAATTTTTAGATATGTGATAGATATTCAGTCAAAAGTAAAAGTATTAACTTAAATGCAATTAAAATTATAGGAATCTACTTGGAATAATCTGATTTGTCTGGACTTTCAAAAAGCCTGTAATAAGTCCTGCATAAGAAGCTATTAAAAAGGCAGCCAGTTGTGAGGTAAGAGATCAGTGATTTGGGACGTGGTGCTAGACAGCTTACACAGACGTGGTCAATATTCTGTGTGGCAAAAGGTTAGCACTGAAACAGTCCCAAACCCATGCTCTAGCACTGTATAGGGCAGTGAGCTGCCACAGAGCTTACTTGAAACAAAAGTGAACAGAAAAGGAAAGAACTTGAATTAATTGAAAGCACAAAACATTGACAGCTGAAAGTCTCTGTTGAAAAGAACAGAGTAATGGACACTAGAAGAAATCTTGTGAATTATTCATACAAGTTTGGTGTACAATTTGTAGAAGAAAGATCAGAGCATCACTGTGGACAGCTCAGTGGCTGTCAAGAAGCAAGCATTATTTGGAACAGACTGTTCCAAAGCATAAGGAAAAGCAAAAAAACAACCCAACAAACACAAAACAGAAAATACAATGACATTTTGAAAATTAGTGGTATGGTCCCATCAACAGGAATGCTGTGTTTGATGGCCCCAGAGAACAGTTTAGAATCACAGGGAAAAGTGTGAGAGAGAAAGGAGAGGCAATAAATATGATTATAGGCTGTGAAGGCTTTTCTTCTGAAGTGAAATGCTAAAGAAGTGTTTACAGAAGAAATGAATAGAAAAGCCCTTAGCCCTGAACACAGGCAATAATGAATATTATATGGAAGAGAAAATGAGCACTTCTATCTTTTAACAGGAAAAAACATTCAATGAAAATGAAAACAATACATTTAAAACATATTACAGCCTTTTTTCTTTCTGACAATTTCACAAGAATAGTTTACAAGGTTTGTGGAATCTTCTTCTGAAACACTGATTGATAAGAAACTAAGTATTTCACATGCAATTCAGAACAATCAGGGGGAGCAGAAAGCTTATTAAGAAAATAAGAGGGGCCCTCCAGAGATGAGTTTCTCTATTCCCCCTTTAAATTATGATTATGAAAGGAGACTATAATGGTCTTCCATGAAAAAGAGACTGGACTTCTTAGGAACAGAGAATAAAATAAGACTAAGTGCAAGCCAACAGTAGGGTTAAAGTGCAAATTAAAGCTCTCACTCAAAACGAAGTTTCACAGACTGATGACAACTGCCATGCAACTAACCTTGAAGCTCACTCTCCCTTGACTAATGCATGATATACAGATCATAAAAACAATGACTCTTCATGCTGTATTTTCTTTATAAACCACAGTGAAACTGCAATTAAGGAAATGAAGCCTTCCTATAAATACTGTGAAACAAAGAAAGCCTTTGATTCTATGTGCAACCAAAATGAGGCAGACCTCGAGTTTTGGGTAGAAATCCTGTGCACTAAATCCAGCTTTGCTCTTTAGCACAGTGGTAATCAGAGGCACACAGACCACAGGATGCTCCACCCATCTTCCTGGCATCCCGAGGCAGAGCCTCATCTCGACATGCACAGTGCTCTAGTGAAGCTTCAATTTCACTGACTCCTGGAAAGTAGAACTGCAGGTGTATAAAACCTCAGGATGTGACACCAAAATACAACACTAGCAATGCTAGTTTTTTCAGTCCCACCTTTTGAAGTGCCTGTCACGAGGTACTATCAAATCAAGATATTTTTCCTCTTTGGTGGCACTATATTACACCATGTATCAGCAGAGAACCTCAGTTAATTTACCACACACCATTTTTTCTCCCAGTCAGATTTCACATCATCAAGACTATGAATATTTTACACTGTTAACAGGGTATAGAGGAAAAATAGTGTTTGCGAGCTATTCAGATAGCATGGTGATAAAGCTCATTACAGAGTAAAAATAGCTGAAATTTATTCCAATGAACTGTATTAATTCACAAATACAACTAATTTTAAACCCTTGCGTAACAAGAGAATGAAAATAGAAGACTGCTTGCAAGTGTGTGTGCTTATACATATGAGGAGAACTGAAATATACTTCTCCAGCACATCTGCACCCCTGTAAATAGAGAGCTAAAAATGAAGTGGGAGGGAAGAATTTCTTTGCAAAATAAAACAAACAAACCAACCCCGCATGCATGGGGATGGACCTAGCCTGAGGTTCCTTCCTCAAAGGACATGTCCTTCCCTGGCATGGCTGTAGCAAGGGGCCCATACTCACAGTTTCTCCTCACAGCCATAATCAGCAAATGCACACAATCCGCAGAAAATGATGGGCTGCAGAGCACTTGTGGATGACATCTCAAAGAATTCCTGGTTCAAACAAGTACAGAGATCAAAACAGCCTGATGCACTGTCTCTCTTTTACAAAGAAGGCTAACTAGGTTTTTTTTCTGTGCAGACAAGAGAGGACAGGAAGGAATAGAGTTGCAAAGGGGTTTTATTTTTCCCAAATCTGTATTTTCAGTTTCTCATTTCAATCACTGATTGAGTAAGTCACTTGGCTTCAATTTTTTCTTAAGCACTTTCATGTCCCATTTCTGGTGACTCATAATGAAGTGTATGGCAGAGCTGACCTTGTGAATCTAATCAAAGAACCAGAGCCTATGGAACAGAAATCCAACTTCAGGGCCTGAACAAAGGAAACATATTCATTAAAAGAGTGCCTTCCATTCCAGGTAGTCATCACTTAAGTCTTCCTTCCTCATGGGAAGCCACAAAGGCTGTCTGCACCCCCAGCAGTCTGGGGGTATTAGATTAATATGATCTAATACACGAACTTTTCAATTGCCTATTTCAACCCAAAAATTAACAGAACTTTCTATCCACCATAAATCTCCCCTGAGACCTGTGAACTCAGCTTAACAAACAGACAGGACCACGAGAAGGCCACCTGAACCCTATCAGTTACTTAGCCCCCTTCTCAAGATGTACATACAGACACCAGAATTGGGACATGAAATGCCATTTTTAAAAGGGAACGGAAAGATGTGACCATCTTTTCTTTAAGGAGGAACGCCTGGGGGATGGGAAGGGGAGGACAGTTTAAAAGAGATGTGTTGTCATGCATTTCTGTGAAGAAGGGTGTTTAAAGCTCCTAGCAGTCAGGAGTGGTGGTGTGAGAAGGAGGAGGGCATTCTCACTAGGACTGAAACAGCAGAGCACAAGATTGCTGTCAGCTACCTAACTGCCAGTGGAATCTTTCATCCTTCAACACTGCTGGACTGCACTATTTTTTCCAGTTTTTTCTAATTTATCAAACGAAAAACTGGGACACATCACGATTTCCCATAAAGACATTCACTTATAACTGAAAACCAGGAAGAGGATGAAGGAGGAAAGTATTTGCAAAAGAACTTTGGTGTAATGAAGTTATTCCCTCTGGGCTCTCTCTATAGCCAACCAAGAGAGGCTCTTTCAGTTCATTGTATGCTGAAGGGTTCTCTGTTTATGACCCCCTAAAGCAGCCATGGCAGATGAGACACAGGGTTCAAGCAGCCATTGTGGATCCTCAGTGTGCAGGAACAGCTGCCCAGACCTCCTGCTTATCTTACTTGAGATGTTAGTAGAGCAACAATCAGCAAAATGCCCAGCAGCAGGGTAACACAGCAGCTCTGCACTTTGCAGTGCTGGGAAAGGCAGGGCACAGTAGGATGCACCTCTCTTGTAAGAGCCCTGCCCAGGTGGAAGAGATGGATAAACTGGCTGAGCGGTGCACAGCTCTCTCCATAAACTGCTGCAGGAGTGTTTATGGTCAAAAGACTAAAATACCAACTCTTGGCATTCCCTACAGGCACACAGAGGACTATGGGATTCAATTCTCTGCTGGATGTTGATCCCTCTTTACTTTTTCTGCTCTTACTTAATACCACTGTGGCTCCTCTGAAGGCACATTGGCAGACACAAAACCTCTTTATCCAAATGCAGAAACCTGTAAAACTCTATAGATGCTTCTTCCTAACAAGGGCAGGGCAAAAAGAAGGCAATCAGAAAGGAATGTTAACAAAGGGATGACTGATTAACCTCTTAAAATTTGCAATTGTTCTGTAACTCATTATTCTGAGGTAAGGAGAAGGCAAGCAGCAGCTTGGTCTTTACTGTAGGTGTGACACACACTGTTCCTTCAGCCAAACTGTCCTTTAAAGATTATTTTTTGATGCATTATGCAAGTCATATATAGTAAATTTTTAATGTATTTGTGACATTATACTTTTCTAAATGGCTAACACTGCATGTGATAATAAAGTCCAAAAGGGACAGGGAAAAAATGAAAAAAGGTTTAAGTAAAGCAGGAGAAAATGAAGAAAAACCTAATGAGAGTACTGAGCAAAACAAATACAGGCAATACAGTAGCAATACAGTGACTACATCAAACATCTTACTCCTCTCCCTTTAAAATCAATTACTATTTATCCAATTACCTTAAGTATTATTCCAGGGCAAAAAAAAAGGTGCTGAAAAGTTTCAGTCTTTATAGGATGGCATATTCATAGGCTCTTGAAAATACAAGGAATCTTCAAGTTATACCAAATTTTAGGTAAGGTGGTAACAAAGGAATTCTTACATAGCTTTTCATGATAGAAAAAACCCAGAATGTGAAATTTCACAAGAGATTTGTGAAAAGAGCATAAAGTGCCTCAAAAGCAATAGGTAAGGCAATTGGCAAAGGGATCGCCAATTTTCAAGAGAGAGTGATTTGGTTAAGAACAATTTGGTCAAGATTTTCGTTATGTAATTAAGGAGCAATAGCAGTCACCAAGTGAAAACCAATCAGCATTGCACCCAGACACCTGTGCCAGCAGCCCTGGCAAGAACAGCTCTGACTTCACTTCTTACCTGTCATGGGCACTGGAAACAAATTTTCTCATGGAGCTTTACATCCTCTTACACATCCTTGCTCTTTCCTTCACCATCTTAAGGAATGTTGCACCTTATTTTCTCCCTCAGGAAAGATTTTGGTGCCACCTTTATTTCACAAAATAATGGGAAAAAATACTAAAAACAGACATAGCTTGAATAGTCAAAAGGTGGCAGTTAATTTTCTTAATGGACTTGTCTGTTTGATGGCCTAACAAACCATTTATGGGCCAACAATAGCAAGGCTTTAAGCTGCATCCTCTTCCCCCCCTTTTTTTTTGAAGTTTAAGGAAAATGCTGGATGACATTCATGAGTAGACAAGAAAAGAAAATCCCTAACTAGTCTCAGCCAAATTATAGACTTGAGGAAAACCTAAAAAAGAGCAAAACATCTCTGAACTGACCTAAAGATTTTCCAGTTTATAAAGTTCTATTTTGCTCCTGCCTCTTTTAACCTGTAATTCATTTTTTGCCTAGTTTTAATAAAAATACCTCCTTATAGTCTGCATTTTGATTTCACAGTTTCTTAAAAACATATTTTGACAAATTTAAAACACCTTTAAAAATATATTTAATCTTACTGAAAATAAATTGAAGGACAGGTCTCCCTACTCTCTGCATGTTATTAGAGTAACTGGAGTAAATTCTCTGCTCACATAATAATAGACTCCTGCTCTTTTAGATTGTCTGAGATAATTAGCCTTATGCTTTCCTCAGCAGTGAAAGACAATTCAAAGTAGTTTAAGAATGATGAATGAGGATAAGCTACTGGTTTATATTCATAAAACTGTACCAATGTAATAGCAGGCAGGCATTTAAATTGCTACTGGAGATTAAAACACCCATCCTAGCTCACGTATTTTTTGGGAGTCTGATATATACTAAGCTATTTTAGAGTACACCCTGCATTTGAGTTATGCTACTAGAGCCTCAAGTAAATTAGAGAACACCATGCTCCTAGGTTAAAATACTGTACTAGCAACATCTAGTTAGTACTACCAGTATAATTAAAAAACTGAACTCGGATTTCAGTGTCTAAGTGATCTGTCTATAAAATTCATTTAACATAACACAAGCAGAAAAACATTATTGTAGTCATGCCTCCATTCCTACGCAGACCTGGTGATGAACTATCTATCTGCTATCTGAACAGTGCAATGTTGCTTAAACGACAACTAAAAAAGTGCTTTAGAAAGCATCATCTGTTGAAGGTAATTTAGATATATTTTAAATAAAGTTTTTTTTCCAAAATTTATCTACTTTCATACTGTGAGGTTGTATTTTGATGATTTATGTAACAATGTGGCATGAACAGTGGAAGTCTTTCTTCTCCCCCAAAAAAACATACTTTAGATTTGAGCATATGAACAGCCACACTTGGAGACCTTGCTCTAAATATAGTTAGAGAGCAGAATTACAGTTCTTACCAATACCACAAATGCTTCAGTCAAGATTTATTCCTCCACCAACAGGAATTTGCTGGGTGCGTCAGCAGCTCATCTCTTTAACACCTCACACCACCACTGTGAGGAAATTCAGGAACTCGGCCAGGCACTCCTAGAAAAGGGATGCAGCCTCTCTTGCTGTATCTATGGACGTGGATGTTACAACCACGTTTGAAAGCTAAAATTTAAGCATGCGATATCAGAACAGGTCATCAAAAATGCCTTCCCACAAATCTCTGATGCACAGTGAAGTCTGTAACGCTCCTCTTCCACTCACCCCAAGCCAAGGCCAAAGTGTTTCAACCTTGGTTTTAAGTACCAAGAATTAAGAACTGAGCAAAACAGTGAAGAAAATCACAGGACCTCCACTTCTTGAAGTTTTTCAGTCAAAACTGCTGTTCCAATCACAACCTAGAGCTCCAGTATTAATTACAGGCAAGAGGCACAAGTCACTCCTTTACAGTGCAGGGTCTACAGTCAGCGGTTACTGCTGAGGAAAGCACGACCAGACCACCCAGTGTCACTTAGCTCTTCAGCAACTGAGAACTGACCACCCCAGAAACTCCTGTGGCACCGTGCATCTCCTGAAATACCCTCATTTTGAATACTACAGAATATTTTGACTTCTTTCCCTTGTAAAATATACAGTAAAATAAAGGGTAGGAGGACAAGCCTATAGAGCAGACTGGCATAAGGTGAGCCTGCAGGTGAATTTTAACTTCTAGAAAAGAAAAATGGCAAATATACACGTTCAGGTCTATAAAATTACAAGTTGGCAAGGAAAACACATCACAAGAGTAGCATTTTCAAGTGATCAAGCAGAGGCTATAAAAGAATCTTGCTTTTACAGATGCTCTATAGTAAAATGCTGGACTGCTGGCACAGGATGCTGCAGAATACATGTTACATGTTTTCACGTGTTGCTTCAATTCATTTCTGTTTATTAAAGGTGTCATTAACAAACTTTTTAACTAGATTAGAATATCTCAAACGTTATGGGTTAATAAAATATAGGCTATTAAACCCATAACATATTAAGGGAAGTATTACTGTAGATATATTAAGTAAGCTTGTGCAATTAAACCATTATGGAGTATAGATTCTTTTCAATAATGTGCATACAGAGCTATTAAAGAAGCATAACAATTAGCAGAATTCTCTTTAGAAAACATTCTTTTAAATTAAGTTTTTGTGGATTTAATACACTGCCAAAATGCACACATCATGTTGAAAATGAGATGTGCGTTGGGCAAAAAGCCAGCAGTTTAAACATGTAACACATGATGCCACCAAAGTATTTTTAGCTGTGTGCCTTAACAAGATAGAATTTTTTTTTTTTCTGCAATACAGATTTATTTTCTATGAAAATGTTTTTGACTGAAAACATTTTTTACATGTAAGGTTGCAGAAATAAATTCTGTAAAATACAGAAAAAAATTACACATTTTTCTTAGAAAAATGCTGTGACAAGATTTAGGCAAAACTGATCTATTTCCTTAGGAATGGTTCTATTTTCTGTTATAAAACAGCTCAAATGTATTTCTTATGCTTTATACAGGAAATATGATTTACATATAAAATGTGAAAGTTCTCTTTTGTCCAGCAATTGTGTTCATTTCACAAATAAAAAAGTCATACAGCAACAATAACTGCATAATTGCAACTACCACCTCTTTCCTATTGACCATGCCCCCACACAATTTCCTATTTCAATCCTGAAGATTGAAAAAATCTGCAAATTTTTCTGTAACTTACTATTGAGAATTAGTCTTAATCAGATGATTTTGATTCATTTCTCATGAAATCAAGACAGATTGTACCCCATGACCCCAGACAAAACATTTTTATATCATAAAGTGGTGCAGTAACTGAGCGTTGTTTTTTCTGAACTCTGCTTCCAAAAAACTTGAGCACTTCAAAACACCTAAAAAGATTAGAAACATCTCCTGTTTTGCTTTCTAGTTTTTTATATACTGGAAAAGAGGTTCCTTAAATGTTCCAGCTGTAGGTATAGAGTTGAAGACTAAGACTTGGAAATCAAAGTCACAACTGAAAAAATAAAAACCAAACCAACCCTTTTTCCAAAAAGATCCCAAGTGAAACTAGCTCAGGATGTCAAAATATTAAAAAACATTGTGAAAAGTCACAGAACAAGCTGACACACTTTCACATGTGACATTTAAAACAGCAACATTGTGTTTTCAAATTTTAAGTCTTGAAGAAAAAAATCAACTGAGTATTTCCTGAAGATTTTGGCCAAAAGGCTCTCATGCTTGCAAGGTTGAAAGAACATGCAGATATAGAATGTCTGTTTGAAAATTTTATCACTTTCTCACGTAACATTCACATTGTAGTCTGAAATTCTTACATTATCACCCCAGCCTCAGCATCTGGATTTCAATTAACAAGTGAAGTTAAAAACCAACAGGTTTTTAGATTGTGAAGTTACAATTAGAAATATTTGAAACTAAGTGACAAAATACCCAATTTGCTGGTATCTTACTGTTTTATTCACAAAATAAAAGAGCTTTGTCTTTCCAAATAAAGAACGTAACAGAAAGATTCAATGATACATTTATAAAAAAGTGTTACTGAAAATTTGAAAAAAGTCTGGTAAAATTTACAAATGCAAACTATCACTTTGTACAAAATCTTCTTTTCAAAGAAACTTCAGGAATAGATTTTAAAATAGAGTTCTACCAGCTTGGAAATGCACCTTGATCGCCGTGGGGGCCGGGTTCATTTCCGCCGGTGCGGGGAGCCTTCCCTGCGGCGAGGGGAGCGGTGAGGGGAGCCCTCCCTGCGGCGAGGGGAGCGGTGAGGGGGGCTCTCCCTGCGGTGAGGGGAGCTGTCCCTCTCCCTGCGGCGAGGGGAGCAGTGAGGGGAGCTGTCCCTGCGGTGAGGGGAGCTGTCCCTCTCCCTGTGGTGAGGGGAGCGGTGTGGGGAGCTCTCCCTGCGGTGAGGGGAGCGGTGAGGGGAGCTGTCCCTTTCCCTGCGGCGAGGGGAGCGGTGAGGGGGGCTCTCCCTGCGGTGAGGGGAGCGGTGAGGGGGGCTGTCCCTGCGGCGAGGGGAGCTGTCCCTCTCCCTGCGGCGAGGGGAGCGGTGTGGGGGGCTCTCCCTGCGGCGAGGGGAGCTGTCCCTCTCCCTGCGGTGAGGGGAGCGCTGAGGGGGGCTGTCCCTGTGGCGAGGGGAGCGGTGTGGGGGGCTCTCCCTGCGGCGAGGGGAGTGCTGAGGGGGGCTGTCCCTACGGTGAGGGGAGCCCTCCCTGCGGCGAGGGGAGCGGTGAGGGGGGCTGTCCCTGTGGTGAGGGGAGCTGTCCCTCTCCCTGCGGTGTGGGGGGCTCTCTCTGTGGTGTGGGGAGCCCTCCCTGCGGTGAGGGGAGTGCTGCAGGGAGCTCTCTCTGCAGTGTGGGGGGCTCTCCCTGCGGTGAGGGGAGCTCTCCTTGCGGTGAGGGGAGCGGTGCGGGGGGCTCTCCCTGCGGTGAGGGGAGCCCTCCCTCTCCCTCTCCCTGCGGTGAGAGGAGCCCTCCCTCTCCCTCTCCCTGCGGTGAGGGGAGCCCTCCCTCTCCCTCTCCCTGCGGTGAGGGGAGCCCTCCCTCTCCCTCTCCCTCTCCCTCTCCCTGCGGTGAGGGGAGCCCTCCCTCTCCCTGCGGTGAGGAGAGTCCTCCCTCTCCCTGCGGTGAGGAGAGTCCTCCCTCTCCCTGCGGTGAGGGGAGCCCTCCCTCTCCCTCTCCCTGCGGTGAGGGGAGCCCTCCCTCTCCCTCTCCCTGCGGTGAGGGGAGCCCTCCCTCTCCCTCTCCCTGCGGTGAGGGGAGCCCTCCCTCTCCCTCTCCCTGCGGTGAGGGGAGCCCTCCCTCTCCCTCTCCCTGCGGTGAGGAGGGCTCTCCCCGCGCCTATCGTGGTTCCTGCGGGACTCCCTGTGCTGCTCGGGGTACCGGCTGTGCCTGTCCCGCTGCCTCTCCGAACCGTTCCTGGGGCGCTCCTCCTGCTCCTGCTCTTGCGGGCTGCAGCGGCCGCGCTCCCTCTCGCGGGACTTGGATCTCTCTCTTTTCCCACTACTACGATGTCCATCGTCTTTATTCCTATGTCTGTAATTTTCATCATCGGACAGAGAAGCTCTTCTTTCTGCTTTCTTCAGTTTGGAATTACTGTGTTTATTTTCTGGATCCTTACTTCTTTCATGGTTCCTATCCTTTCCGCTGTGGTAACCATCTCTGCCGTTGGATTCATTTCTGTGGTGGTACTTTGAAACATCATCTCTCCTACGTGATTCTCTTAAATGTCGGTGATTTCTTTCTGATTTGCTCTCAGTATCACTTCTTTCCTCTTGCTGCCTCCTTCCAATTTTCTTTTCAAGCGATTCCCTTCTCCGTTCTTGTTTTTTCCTGGAAACTTTATCAGATTCTCTATTTTTCTTTTGCGTTCTCCTCCTTTTGGCTTTAGAAACATCTGAAATTATAACAAATGGAACTAAGGTTGCATTTTAGTTTAGTATATTAAATTTATTAAACTAGAGAAAGAGTTCTAGAGAGTGTTTTTTGCCAGAAAACATTTCTGCACATGTATCTGGACAAAGGGTCCAAAATAATCAGCTCCTGATTTTTATCCCTTTGCTATCTGCACTTGATGCCTGTCTTTTTAAAACCTCTACCTGTCATCACCCTTTTGCCAACTTGTACCCAAGGACCAGGCATAGGTTGTAAAGTCATACACCAAAGCACTCTCACAAATAATCTTTTTTTCTAGGAAGATGAAAAACTGCAGATGAGGTAAAATCTCCAATGCTATCCCATGAGGAAAAAGAGGTAGGATGGAATGGCTTGAGATAATGGTATTGCAGCACTGTAACAATGGCCTTCAGGCTAATTTTTTAGGGGAAACAGTGACAGCTTTGCCAACAAGACTAAAACTAACTCTTCTATTTCTAAATACACAGTAGTCTCATCTCAGTGGAACAGGTCTTACCTTCCTGTTTGCTCTTTATCAGGGATCTTTAGATCCCACTTGATGTATTTGGCACTAACAGCCATTTACAATAACCATCCATTCACCGTAGTGCATGAACTATAGAATCACATCAGCTGCTTCTCATCACCTTTTGAAAATATCACAGCCATGAACTGATTTATTAGTACATGCGTTATCTGAATTGTCTAGGCTCGTGTCTGAACTAAGGCTTGCTGACATTCTGTTAAAATGCACTGATGGATCAATTCAGACACATTTTAATCCATTATGTTTTTTAAGCAGTGTTTTCCATACTATTTTACATCCACCCGCATGCAGGAAAAGACCTGAGAAAGCAAACAGAAAAGAACCAGATGCTTTGATGGCAGATGTATTTTATCCTCTGCTGGACCTGTTTTAGAACTACCTCCCCAGGGCAGTGCTGAGCTGAGCAAGCTGATGAAGTTCCAAGTACTAACAGGCAGTATGACAGTAATCTCTAACTTAGCTCAATTTCTGATCAGCAGGTTTTCTATCTTTCTTTCATATACTGCACCAACACTGAAATACTGCCACACACTCCTCTGAAAATGCCTCTTCACTCTTCCAAGTAATTTTATAGATTTAAAAAGCTGCAAACACAGGAAGATTTTAGAGTTACAACCAGCAATGGAACCTCAACTCAGTTAACCAATAAAGCTTACTGTTATCTCCAATTAGTGTTTTGACCACTGTATTAAGGTACACAAGAAACTGAAAACTGAAAGCAGGCTGCAAAGGTATCAAGATGTGAATTTTAATGAACGTGTTCCTCAATGGAGAAAAGGCAAGTAGCAAGAGAAGGTCCTAAACTTTGAAAAAACCCTGTCTGTACTCGCAGACTGCAGACTCGGTTTGTCACTAAGGATTGACCCCTCTGGTTCCTATCAAGCAGCTCAGCAGGGCTGCAGCTGTCCCTGCAGGACCATCTGGCTCTGTGCTGAACCAGTGCCTCCTGTGACCCTGTTTGGCCGTGCCCTGCTCTCGTGCTGTCGTCACTGATGCTGTTAGCCATGACACACAGCTCCACCTTGGACAGGAGACTGTGGTGGAGAACAGAACTGCATTTCCAAAGCAGGAGCAGTTCACACTGCTTTTATTTTATTCACCATTTTTATTTCAAAGGCATGTAATAAATCAAATTAACTTTGAATCAGCAAACTTCTGTGTTGCAGGAAGTCATGCTGTGCTATCATCTGCTCCTGCTATATATACCGGGGGAGACTGCACACACTAACTCATAATAGCAACTACTTTAAAGATTAAGCAATGTTTATGACAGTTCATGTCTAATGGAAGTTTCTATATCAGCACAACAGTGTAAGACACTAAATGCTAATTATAATGCATAAAAATACAAAATAAATTATAAGAAAAAGCTAATTCTTCCTTGGAAATTCCTCTACAGACAAGAACTTTCACTATATAGCCACACAATGTTTTTCTGAAGCAGAGGAATTAGAAATAGGGACTCAGATGGAGAACAATATTTAAACACATTGCTAAACTGAAGAAATGATTTCTAGAAGAAAGAAGGAAGCACATATTTCCAGGGAAAGACACAAGGAGTATCAAGCTCACCCAATTAAGCCAAGAAAAAAAGACATGAGTAGACATGAGTCTCTACAGTTCACCAGTAAACACAGACAAAATAATTGGGAATGACTCTAATCCCTCAATCTTCCAATAAACTGAAGTCATAGTAGAGTGCAACAGATATCAATTGTATAAAAAAAGTAATCTACAAACCAACGTTTCTCAGATATTTAAGTCTCTAAAAATGGAACTCAGTTTTTCTGAGTACAAATTTAAAAATAAATTTCCTTGAGAAATATTTAATATTTTAAAACTTAAAGTTAAAAAAATTGATTAGTTTTTAAAACAGAGAAATGACCACTGTCTATAGCGAGATTTTCCTCAAAAGAAGTATACACAGAAAGAGTAATAAACATATCTGAGAAAGAAATAAAAGAAAAGCAAACAGTTGTACTGCTGGTGTTTAAATACCTGAGTCACTGCTGCTGTCACTGCTAGATGAGGAGTCACTGCTGCTCGATGAGTCTGAGCTACTACTGCTGCTGTCAGAATCAGAATCTGAGGAAGAGTCTGTGTCTGAAGATGAGGAGGAATCTGATGACTCAACATTTTGCTTCTGTGTCATGATCAACTTTGGTGCATTTTTAAGATGTTCCCGTAATTCATCCCTAATTAGCAAAAAAAAAATTGCTCTTCAATTTTATTTTTTTGTTCATGGGGAGAGGGAAGATGAAGAAAGTAAATATCAAATGAGAAAAGTTTTTCTCACGTTAGTCCTCCCAGGCCAATGGAAGTGAAGAAATTGATGGCAAAGCGAGTGTTCCTTGGGTTATCCCGAGGCAATAATCCCTCAAAGAAAGGCTGCAGTGTCCTGATGAAAACAAACATCTATATTAAACACCATGCCAGCTCAGCACTCCCACTGACATAAAGAAACTGAGTAAGAAACTGTTATGAATTTCCACAAGAAAGCAAAAGTTTTCTCTTCATGCATTTTTCAACACTTTCATTGTTTGTACCTATGATGCATCTAATAAAATGCTATTTCAAAACTTGCTCTTTTATGACAACATAACCTTCACATACAGGAGAGTTGCATACATACTGACAGATAATGACAACAGAAACCTCAACTTTGTGAAGCCCTGAAGTGACTGGTGGAACAACAGCAGCCTGGGAGAGCAAAGGATAACAGGTGCTGACCAAGAAGGTCAAAGACTAGGGATCCATGCTGAAATCCCCTCATATAAGGCCCTAGGGACAGTTTCAAATTTAAGTTTACATGAACTAAAGCATCTACCAAATTCTTCATCATACACAGAAGAAATCCCAACTTAGAGGAAATAGCTCAAGCAACTGTAAGTAACATTGTGAGAATGTAACGCATTAAATCTCACACAGATTTAAAAGAGTGTTATGTGTACTACATTTAAGGATTAGTAAGTAATCCTAGAGAAACTGTTACTAATAGTTGTGTGTTTTTTCCTAAGTTTTGTCAGAAAGAGAAGGCCCAGTAACAGTTATTATGCAGCTATACAGCTGACAATATATAAAAATAAACTCACACTTGGAAATTGTTACGGTAGCTGAGTGTCACTGGGGGTGGAGGGGGAACAGATACATCTTGCAAAGAGTCATGCACGTTCTTGAACCCAAAATGGCAGCAATGCACTCAGCTTCAAAAGTGACTCCTTGCAATGGCTAAATCTACACATGAACTTATTCTTGAAGTGCTGCAGCTACAGAAGGGCAGTCTCACCTGAACCTGAACACAGAGTTCTTAGCTGAACGTTTTCAGATAAAGAACCTAATTAAATTTACAGTTGTGAAAATGAAATTTCAACTTACACATCTTTTAATCTCGCATTTAAATTTGGAAGTCCCATATATTCACTGAGTTCCTGAAAGAATATTTTGACAAAAATTCTACTGGAGGATGTGGTAGTTTCTTCACTCAGTATTATACATTCAAGGACCTGAAAATATTCAGAAAAGCGTTAACCCTTATGTTTAAGCTTACATTTTTTTCTTATCTTAGAAACTTTTGTCCTCCTGAAATAACTAATAAAAACTAATTTTTTCCCCATGGTTCATAAATTCTAGTCAAGACTGTCTTTCTCAAAAATTCTTTTCTACCACATGGGAGCAGCTGCTGATCATATTTATGTTAGTAATTCTTTACGTATTTTTTTATTTAGGAAAAATCTACAAGACAAATTCAGATGCGTGAACTTCTGGCAGGTTAAGAGATTTGGGACTTAAATACAGAAGAGGCAAAATATTTGGACTGACTTATGTGTGCTTGAAGAATGACAGGTAGACTAGGCTATGAAACAAAAACAAAACAATATGACAAGTTACCTTTCTATTCAATAAGATATCTCAGAATGTGAGACTGCATTTATTTATTAGGTATTTAAACCACAAAATGACACTATTTTTAATGGTCTTATAATTCAATAGAACTTCTAATTTATCAAAATTTAGAAGCTCAAAACTCTTTCCCAAAAGAAGTACTTTTTAATCAACTAATTTCACCTGAACTCCCTAAAATACTAGCTTAAATCAACAACTAAAAAATGGGGAGAGAGGATGATAGGGGAGAGGGAGAAAAAGGAGATGGCACAAACCAGAATTCTTCAACAGTGTCTAAGAACTTACTTAAGTTAATCCAGTTTGCCACAAGTCATTACAAACTGTAAAATAAAACTAAAATTCATGTACTATAAGTTACTGTGGAGTACTGGAGCTCAAGGACAATGGCTTTTTGTTTTAACTTACACTCCAGGGAATTGAATCGGTGTACAGGAGATGAGCAAACATCTTGGCCACATTCCTCAGTTTGTTGGTTTCCAGCCGATGAATGGTATCGTACTGCTCCTTGAAAATGGCTTCAAAGGACTCCATGTATTCTTTCTTGAGCATGCAGAAACGCTGAGACAACATGGTACCACTTAAACAACCACTTAAAAAACACTAAACATGCAAATAACCTACAACTAAGTGACCTAATGGTGTCAATATTTACTGCAAGACTTCTTTTTTAAATAACCCTTGGAGGAAGAGCAAATACTCACATGGATCTATTTTATAGCTTTGAGCAGTTTGTCAGGACAAGAAACTCATTTGCATTGCAAAGCAGTAATTATCAATTCTGAACTACAGCAAATTATCCAGCATTTTGCTTGACTTCTGTACATCAAGTATTTTCACCTGATACAACCCCATGATTTTCAGGACATCACAAAATGACTATTTCAATTTAGAGAGGCAGCAGGAAGCAGAAGTAAGACATTTTGGACATAAACATTTCAGAGAATATAGAAATCAACATATACATTCATCTGAACATGCAGATTCATATGGTTACTGCTTTGTAACTGACTGTCAGCAAAAGGATTTCCTGGAATAATAGATGAAAAATACAAATGAGAAGAAATGTTCCCTTTCAGCACAGCTTGCTCCCTTGAGAAGACAAGTATTCCATCTAAACTCTTCAGACATGTCAATATTATCAATAGAGAAGCCCTAAGTAAGAAATAACTGCAGCTAAATTAGCAGTTAGTTACACAAAAACAGAGAGCTAGCTTATTGAAGAGCAAACAAAACACCCCCAAGCCCAGGACAGTAAGTATTCAATCTTGTGCTCTAAATTAAACCTACTAAGCAGCTTTGAACAAGGTGGCAAATGACAAGTCTCCAAGATTATTCTTCAGCATTGTAAAAAGGCTATCTTCTGGTAACTCATAATACTATTATGTCTTTTTACCATTTCTTTGCCACTGATTTATTGTTCTACCATAATGAGAAAAAAGGGAGGCAAAATAAGCAATAATATAAAGGGAAAGTGAATTCTCTCATTCTGCATTTACTGTGCTTTTTACAATCAAAGTGCTAATTCAATCCACTAAAACAATCAACTAACATAAGCATTTTCAGAATGATAAAATGACTATTAGTTTTATTTATCCATTAAAACTTAAGTTTTTTGGAACACAAAAACCAGAGTAAAACAATGAAATTTTCTATCATAAGGTATAAAATCTGAAACAGAACTCACCCCTGCCAGTAACCCAAAGAATTTTTCATATGTTCTTTGCTGAGCACAGCAGTCAAGTATCATATTGCAGAGTTCTTTCTGGGTTATGAAAAAAATGAATATTTCTTCAGGTAAATTCACTGTAGCAGCAAAAAACCCCATCAGTACATACCAAGCAAATGAAGGAAGCTTTACATGGATGTGAGCTTTGAAATGAGTATTTACATTAAACTTCATGGACAACACCAGTAGTTTTCTGAATTTCTCCTGGACATGAATATGAACTTTTGCCCTTCAAATTTCCTCTTCTGCCTAAACTAAGATTTATGTGTTAACAGAATATAGGTCTAACAAAAAAAAATCAGAATTCATTTACAAAGAGACTTTAGCACAATGAGAAAAGGAGTTACAAGAAAAAAAGTTAAGGTTTTGAGGGTCTTTTTCATGGTTTTGTTTTTGTCAGTTGCTTCTTTTTGTGATATTCTTTTTAGGGTTTCTTTTTGTTTGTTTGAAATAGTACCAATCCCTGCATTTACAGAAAATAAAAATTCTTTACAACTTCCAAGTGTTAAAATGGCTTACAGACAAACCATTTGGAAACACAATGTGCATTTCTTAGCAGTTATTTCCAAAATCAGAAATATTCCAAACTTATTCCCCTGACCTTCTGCCTGAGATACAGCTTGCAACGCAGCTGTGAATTGGTTTAGGGTACATTTGGCAACATTAATTAAGGCAAGTGAGCAAATGTTTTTATACAAATTAAAAGCCATGAAGTTACACAATCCTTAAAATAGCCCTGCAGCTTTTGCCCATTCACTTTTTTTATTACTGTTTTCTCCTAAGACCAATTCCACAGTGCAATCCAATTTATGACACTCCCAAATAGGTTTCTGGCTGTCAGTCATGTATCTTTCATTACTAGTTTAACTTCTCTTTAAACTAATAGTAACATTCCTATAAAACCTACTGGATGATTTCATACTAGATTTCAAGTTCTCCCACTTGTGTCATTCTTCCAAGCAAGTATTCAGAAGAAACATTTCTGCCCATCATAAAAGCTCAAAACAAATAAAAAGCCAACCAAGCTGAACAAGAAAAGAAACCACTCCTCCAAATAACAAGGCAGTAATGTATCAAATAAACTTACAGATGTGTTTAAAGGCATTCCTTTTAACACTGTCACACACTGTTAATGTGATGTATTAAAATGCATATTAACTTTTTATATTATCCCATTATACAGTAATGGTGCAGGTAATCAGTTTTTAACAATAAAAAGGGTAAAGTGCTGATGCCACTGTTAATAATGTCAGGAAGACTTGAAAAACAAATTACTTTTCTTCCTCATCTTAAATGCAATTATAGCCTTGGTATCCCCTGTGGTTTACAGTAATTAAATATTTTAACATTTTAATTAAATATTACAATGATTTCTAGGAGGGTATCTTGAATAACCACATGCACGAAAATAGGTTTGCCCATAAAGTCATTCTTGCTGGTGTTATCTAAATAATTTGAGGTTAGGTCTAGAGTAACTGTCTTCCAGATTTAAAATTAACAAACTTTACAATTATTTAATTACTTTTTGAGAGATGCAACAAGCTCAAATGGCAAATCTAGCTTAATTTAAAGCTTCTAAAGTTAGTGAACTAATATCTGGACTCCCAATGATGTTTATGGCATGAAGAACCTGTTATTTAGCCCATCACTTGTTTTGAAGACCACAAAAAATTTGTTGCCCACTTTTACAGACAATTTCTAAATTGTGTTGTTTAACTGTTTTCATACAATGCTCAATAAGTAACTACTCAGCTTAGTTAAGAAAGCATATATAGTAAAACACTTCAAAATATCTGACATCTCATACAGATGGTGAATCATCTTTTGTGAAGATCTTGAATTTATTATTGTATAGAGAACAACAGCACTTCCCAAAACTAAGACAGAAGACAAGGAGAAAGGTCCTACTAAATGCAGTGCGTTTCTTGCAGTTCTGCCTAAGCAGTCTCTATCTGCTCTTACCCAAACAGAACAGCAGTCCAGATGAACCGTGACTCAACCTAACATGCCAAGTATCACCATACATTAAAAGATGCTAAAGGAAAAGACAGAAAAATCAGACTGGTTTTGTTTTTTTCTCCCAGTTTTACAATTTTAAAACACAAGCACACCCTGCCCAATCTATCTTCTCTCAGCTTCACACAAAGGCTGTGTTCATGGCAGGCAGAAGAGCTAAAGTAACTTAGCCCCTTCTGATCACGGGTTCCTTTTCACAGCTAGTACTTCCCCCCTGCCCCTTCTCACCATTTTTTGCAATTTCTCTAAGATTTGCATTCAGCCAAGATTGCAGTTTCAGAGCTGCCTCCCAGGCTGCCCCCATGTGGGGGTCACTTCTGCCCTCCCTGGAAGTGATGCCATTTCCACCTCCCTTCCCCTGCCAGCCCCACAGCTCTGTTCCATCCATTGCATACACAAGCTGAAGCCATCATGAGACATCCCCACCCTGTAAGCTATTCTTAAAATATAACATTCTCAATGTCAAAACTTAATTTCTAGAAGTTTCTTCACGGAACTAAAGGAATTGGTTTGCCAGGAGCAAACCTGGTACAGGCCTCAGGTTCATTTAAATCAATGTGAAATTGGAATTATGTGAAACGAGTGCCTTGCATTTCATGTATTTTCACTGCTTTTACAGATGCCACACTTTTTTCTCTTTTAATTCACTGATGCCTATTTTACTCCCACTGACTACCTTAAAGCTTTCCTTACTGCTGCATATTTTAATGGGTGCAACCATCACACAGCCTACTTTTCCCAGCATCTCTGCTTTCTCTTCTGAATTTGTCAAGTTACCACTTAGAGCCAAAGCTGACAAAGCCATGGAAGGTGTTTCCGCAGCAGGCAGCCTCTTGTCAAGCTATGTGCAGTGCTTTTAGCAGCTACTACAAAGTCTCCAGGTCTATCCTGTGCTCAGCTAATGGCCTTCCTCAACTTTTGTCCCTTTTTTTGGCTCAATTCCTTTTCTGTTTAGAGCAACACATGCTTAAAGCTGAATATGGTTATCACAAATCTTGTGTAAATCAGACTTAATATTTTACACTGGAATCATTAGCTGGATATAAGGATAGATATATTTTAAATCATACTGCTACTAGTCTGCAACACACAAACACACACAAAAATGAAACAATACATTGAAGTCCCACAGTATCTCTTTCCTTCTACCTGAAGGCTGCACATGCAAAACTTCACTTTAGGTGATTTCACTGAGCAATTCCACCTCCTTAGGTTAAATGCATATACACATCTGTGGAAGATCAAAATCCAGGCAGAATTCTAGCTAATGCCTGCCTATCACACAACAGCCTAATTCTGTATGGATTCTGTACCTTCACTTTGTAGACATCAACAAATACCACAACATGGTATATGCAGGTGATGTACTTTTTTTTTTAACTTGACAAATCATGGAAATTTAGAAGGATTCTGCACCTCAGGCCCACAAAACCCTCCTACTTCAAAAGACAGGAAAGCTACTTGAGGATGATTATCTTTTACAGCCAGTAGCAAGGCTGTGAACTAATCATGGTGCAGTTGCTAAACCTACCAGCTGCAATGCCCTCCAATTAAAGAAATTAATGTATCTAAGAAACCATCAATTTGACCAAAGCGTAATTATCAGCCTTAGACCATCCTGCTCTCCATCAGCTTCCTGAACTATATTTTCACTGAAAGTGAAAATAGTCAGGCCAACATAAGTTGTTGTGTTATCTTCAAGACTTAAGGCATAAATAACATGAGACACTGACACTCCCACACCACCAACTAGGACTGCTTTGAGCAAGTGACAGCACCCCGTAAAAATGGAGATGTGTCAGATGCATGCATAATTCCTTCAAGAAGGCTGTGCCTGCAAGAATTTTTCTCATTTCAAGTAAAAAAAATAAAATCTGGTGACGCATTACCTTTATCTGGAATATGCACAGTGTTACAAGAGGCTCTAATTTAATTTAGCAACATTTCTGTATACAAGCTTAATTCTTATCACAAACCAAGAAAGAAGAAAAGCCTAAAAGCCAATCCATTTTAGGCACATTTTCAAAGAGAAAGGACAATGTATGGTCGGTTTAATTTTTTTAGTGGTATGCATTTAGGCCAGGCTTGTCTCCTTGCTTTTCCCCATAGTTCAGAAGCCAGAAGAACTGGTAATACCATACTCCTCTAACTACAGTTTTAATTTATTTAAATTTTCTTCTTTGGTAATACATGGGATTAACACAGCTTTAACAGAGATAATAACAGTATTTTTTAAAAAAGTAAAACAGTGAGCTCTGCCAAGACTGAACATATGCTTAAAGAAGCAATTGCAAGGCTTGTTTAGAACAGCTTTGCACAGACTGAAGTACAGACAGCAAAGCTATTTCACTTTTGATCTGCAGGCTTCAGCTGGGTCTAAATAACATGAATTAAAGCAAACCCACTCCTAGTAAATTTACTTAGAAGTGAAATAACACTTTAAATGTTTTCCCTCAAAAAAAAAAAAAAAATCCACAGGACTGCTGACATCCCTCCTCAGCAGCTGGTCCTAAACTGCAATGCCAAAAAGCAGTATTATGTTGTTCCAGTCCACAGATTATCCATCTGAACCTTAATCCTCTTTCTGTGAGTCAGAGCTGTGTGATAGATCCATTACTGGTATTAAACAGACAAACAACTTGTGTTGCACAGCAGTTAGTGTGACACGATGATCTGATAATTCAACCACTGGTAAAAACTGCTAATGTATTTCTGAACTCAACCCTGATAAATCCTCCCAAAAGTTTCGACACATGAAGATTTCTGGAAGAGTTACCCAGAATGATGGTCATTAAGACTATTGTTTGCATCTGTCTTTAGGTTTCAGACATTCTGATTAGTTTTCTGATTGTATGTAATTGACAACTTACTACTCAAAGCTTGTGGAAAACAGTCTTTATGACAAAATTCAATACATATTGCTTTATTAAGTAAAGTCTTTCAGAAGAAAAGCAGAACATTACTGTAAAATCACACTTGATTTAAATAAAAATTTTGCAATGAAAATCTTAAGTTGCCCCTGATTTTTAAGGAATACTGCAGCTAAATGCTCTAGTTTCTGCTTCGCTTGAAGACTGCCATTCATAGTAGGAGTTGGAACAGAGAATTAGCATAAACAAAGTTTGCAGGTTCACCCAAGAGTTCAGCAAACATTTCAGGAATTTCTCAAGACTATTCAACGCTTTGAATCAGAAAGTGCGAAGAAGATGCAACATCCTGCAGTACAGATTGCTGGAGCTTTCAGTAAAACAGACAGGAAAAGGAAAAAGAAAAGGAAAAGGAGGAAGGAAGGGAGTGCTTTATGGCAAAAATAATAGCAGTGGAGAATTATAAAGGTTGAAAATAGCTCTAAGATCAAGTCCAACCATAAACCCAATGCCACTGCATTCACCACTAAACCATTCCCACACGTCTTTTGAACACCTCCAGGGATGCTGATTCCACCACTTCTTTGGGCAACCTGTTTCAACAACTGATCACCCTTTCAGTCAATAAAGTGTTTCTAGTATTTAATTTAAACCTCACCTGGTGCAATGTGAGGCCATTTCCTCTGGTGCAGTCCCTTGTTATCTGTGAGAAAAGACCAACCCCCACTGGCTACATTCTCTTTTTGGATACTTGCAGAGTGATAAGGTCCCCTTTGAGCCACCTCTTCTCCAGACTGAACAAGCCTAGCTCCCTCAGCCCCACACAGCACTCCAGGTGTGGCCTCAGTCCCCAGCACAGTGGGACAGTCACTGCCCTGTCCTGCTGGCCATGCTATTCCTGATCCAGGCCAGGATGCCATTGGCCTTCTTGGTCACCTGGGCACTGCTGGATCATGTTCATCTGCTGCCAACCAGCACCTCCAGGTCCCTTCCTGCTGCTGGGCAGTTTTCCAGCCACTCTGCCCCAGCCTGTAGCTCTGCCTGGGGCTGTTGTGACTCAAGGGTAGGACTCAGCACCTTCCCTCTGGTGAACATCACACCACTGACCTCAGCCCAGTGACCCAGCCTGTCCAGATCCCTCTGCCTTCCTGCTCTCCTGCAGATCAACACTCCTGCCCAACTTGGTGTCATCTGCAAACTCAATAATAGCTTGTTTTTAAATGAAGGCAGAGGGAATTAATGCAATAAAGGCTTCAGTCTGAAGATACTAGCTTAAATGAATAAAAGGTGATTTTTCTAGCTTAAAATCTGGCAGCTAATTTAAACAAATTTCCTGCTGAATGTATTCAGGTTTTTTTATCCACATGTACAGACTCAAGTCTTAGAAACCCCTGAATAATTTTGCTGCCTACATCTGCTTATTCCTTCTGCTCTCATAATGGTCAGGAAGTGTCTTCCTTTTTTTAAAGATTTTTGTCCCCATAAAGGAGCTTAATTCTATACAATGAGCAAGTCAAAGCTCTTGTATCTTTGATTAAACAAGGTGAAGAGTAGTTAGGACTCTTAAGGAAAAAAAGAAATCAGTACAAAGTAGAAGCCTCATGTGGTAGGAGGAGGCCGTTTTACAACAGTTTTCAATCTTGAATTGCAGTAATTCCTACAACTAGTGCTGAATCGTAGGTTGATACTAACTGTTGGGTTTTTCTTTTTCCTTCCCTTATTTCTTCTGAGCAGCTTTTGCCCACAGAAGTTAGGAGCTGACAGAGACTGCCATGGTATTAAACCCTAAGTGTTAAGTAGTTCTCACTAAAAGCAAGTAGTGTTATGCATTATAACTCTGTTGTATGGTCTAGTACATATATTCTAATTGCTTGCTTTACTTTTTATAGCCGAATTGATTTGCTGGGCAACAGGTTTTTTTTTTCTCTTTAGAGTTTTTCATGTTATGTATACTTCACTGAGAATTATAATCTTATGCATGCTTAATATTGCATTTCATGCACAGAATTCGAGAACCAGATTTAAAAAATCACAATCTCAGTTCTTAGTTTATTTCCATGTAAATTCTCAAAGAACACCCAAGTGTAGCCCAGATCTCCCCATACTAGTTAGTATTATACCAGAATTACTTATTACACACACTGTTTCAAATAAAACTGATAATTAAAGACACAAGAAGTTAAAAAGCCCACCCAAGTGCAACTCCTATGATGACAGCTTACAGGTGTCTGAAAAGCTGCTTGGAAACTTAGATGTGTATTTACTTTCTACCAATATTGAACAGAAGTACTGGATCAAGAACAGTTCCATTACTTGAAAACACAGCAATTGCATGGACCTTACAGAGTCTGAGGACAAAGCAGCTTTAGTCTCGTGATCTCCAAAATTACAGCCAAGCAATCACTCAAAACTGCTTCAATTCAATATGCTTACTGTGGAAGCACCAAAACAACATACTCATAGCATTGTGCTAAATTTCAAGCCCCACTGATAAAGTCTACAGCTGCCTGCAAATATTATCTTCAACTCAGAGTCCTTTCAGAGACAGAACCCTGTCATGGTGCTGTATTCCTGTCATAGGACAGAACTTTCACCAGTCCAAACAACAGGTCTTTTAAAAAGGCTACGAGCAAACATTTGTGTTGCTTGACAGAAAGGAGCACATGCATAAGACAAATTGCTTACGAAATGTGTGTCAGTCTATTTGCTCTAAAGGTTGTGAAATAAATTTTGAGGAACAACAGTTGTAAGGAATGACTCTCATTTATCTGCCTGCTACATAAACTAGGTCATGGAACCTGAGCAAGGTTGTTAGATACTACCACAGTACTGTATCTTTATAACGTTAGTAACAAGAAGAGTAAGAGTAAAGGCTTACAGTCTGACTTTCTGGGAAATCCATCTTCAGCAGTTTGTGAGCACATTCTTCAAAGTCTAAGCTGAATAGAAAAAACACTTATTATCTGTGCAATATATGCTATGCTAAGAACATTCTAAAACTATATTAGGAATCATCATTGGTGCTAAAACCTCAACTGTTTTGAAGTAAATTATGTCAGCTATTTGATTTGCTAGGACTTTATTGCTGTTGTGGTTTTTTAAATAAAAATTTTGTATTTCATGAGTTTCTATCTGAAAACTAATCCAAAGTGATTACATCTGCAGGCAATCTGAAAACAAGATGATCCAAGTCATTATTGCTATCACATCATCTTACAAAACTTAACAAAACAGAAAAGTGGGAGCTTCTTTTGCACATTTTGAAACACACTGAAATGCAAGCTCTTCAGACCAGCTCTGAAAGCAATATATACCACAGTCTTCTCTGTGCACTCCTGTTCTGAAAGCCTTTAGCTGCCACTGGGTACATCCTCCCCCCACATATCAGATGAACAAGTTTGAGCATGGCAAGAAAGTATTGAACGGTAACTTTGAGAAATGTGAGAGCCTTTGATACCCTCAGTATGGTATTAATTAATTCATATGTCTAATGATCAACACCACAACTACATCATTGCACTTGTCATGCAGCATCAGACCTTCAGAGGCTACAAGGGATGAATCCTTCCTCTCAGCCTGGTGACACAGAAGCTACACCCAGCAGGTTTGGAGTATTTGTGCCACAAATTGCAAGCAGAGTTCACTCTCAAGATGACCACAATCAGACTATACTTCAGGGCTGGTACCTGTATACTTATTTTTGAAACAATGCAGACAGCAAAAGAACTCCATCTCAGAAGTGGAGGCAAACTACAGAATTTCTAAGTGTGTCAAATTTTTTTCATAAGTTCTCAAGATGCTGTTAAATTTAAAGATCACTGGCTTCTGTTCACTCAGAAAGTTCTCATTACAGCAATAGTCCCAGTCCACTACACAAGCATTTTGAAAACAAACAAGATTCATCTTAGAATGAGAATTTGGAAAACAGAAGTTTGCTTTACACAGTCAGGTCAGGCTCCCTGAAGACCACTTCCCTATTTTATTTTTCTTTTAAATTGCACATTAAGACAGAATTTTAAAAGAAAGATTTACAGTTCACTGACTTGAAAAGAACTACACTCCTAGGTGTATAACTTATATTTACCTTGACTGAATAGCCAGATAAATTGTACGACGGAAGGAGACCAGGTTAATTTCTGTTTTGTCATGGACAGTAACTTTCTGACCTGGAAGAGAAAAACATGGCTTTGTAAAGAGCAAACCATTAAGGAAGACACAGGTAGTAATTTTTTACGACAGCTCTATTCACCATTTACTGAGTCTGTAGTACATTATTTTTCTAGAAGTACTTAGGACTGTTTGCAGGTTTATATATTTTTTGTTTATTTTTATAGATATCGAAAAAAATCAGTATTTGTTTCATCTGTAACAAAGTAAATATTTAGGGACAGTTTTAAAAGGGTAGTTTTTTTAAAGACATTTCACGTTTCTTAATCACTGCAATCTCTAGGTTTAACATGTCTTGTCAACATTATTAGCAATCCATTTGCTGCATAACTTAAGCATACAAAGCTTTGTGCAGCATTTCTGATTTTAACAAGTAATTCCCAGTTCCTGTTAACTGTAGGATCTACATTACAGCATTCTGCAAAGTCCTGGAGCAAGTGTAGAAAAATCCATTCTGAACCAAACCACTATGAGAACACTTCAATTTGTAAAATACTCACTATTCCCTCAGTTTTTTAAAGTCTGGTAAAAGCATAAAAAAATCAGAAATTATGGGAATGTTCAAACTTTTCATGAGACTGGGTGCTCTGCTGTTCTGTGAAATACTCCACCAAACCAGTAAGGAAATCCATTCCTGGTATTGTACAGGAACAATATTTGACTGACTTGTCCATTACTCATGCAGTCTGCACAAAAATTTCAGTTATGCTTATCCATCAATGTTTTTTCCTGGGAATTGAATACACTCTCTGAAAATGAGTAAGTTTTGTCTCCACTAAAGTAATATATATGGAGGATGTAGATACAGTTGTAAGAAAATCCATCCTAATTTTGAAAGTTACTTAGAGCATGGAAAAGTTTAAGCAAGAGTTTTCATTTTGCTCTTTGTCATTTCTTTGTCTTTCGTTTGCTGGGCTTTTCTCCAAGGATACTGTCAAGAAAATCATCAGTATCTCAAACTGATACTGTCATGAATAATGTGGCAAAGTTGCCTTTCCTTGTCTGCATGTGCTGAATGCTTCGTTTCAGACTTTTTCACTGTTTGCTAGTAAACACTTAGATCTGAAAATAACTGAAGAGGAAAACACTGCTTAACATTTCAGCATCTCAGTTTTGCAAAACATCTAAAAAGCTGTGTTTTTCTTTCCTGCTTATCTACATTCATTCAATTGCTTGTAAGGTGCCAGTCATACACTTACCATCCTCATCCTCCTCTTCATCATCGTCTTCATCTTCTTCACTACTTCCAGCTTCTTGATTTCCTTCAGATTCAGTGTCACCTTCATCAAGAATTTCTGAAAGAGCAGCATCCCAGATTAATGAAACACAGACCACAGTACCTTCATTACAAAAACCCCCTTGATCCCACCCCTGTAAAGTGAAAGGATGTCTCAGGTACAGAATGTGGAAGAGGCCAAAAATCAGATAAATAACTGAATGGAAACACAGAGAAACAGCACTGAATAGTATGAACACAAAAGAAAGGTCTGTGAACTGAATCAGTTTTATAGAACAGAAATATCACCCACTGTTAAATAAATGTTGGCAGCAACAGCTGAATAAGCAAATGACATAGGTAATGGTTGTGCATACACACAAATATCCCTACCTTTCTTCAGCATTTTGTATTTCTCTTCATTTTCCATAAAGTTCGGATCCATCTTGAAAACATCTTTAGAATAAAAGAGAATCTTTATTTAAAACACAAATTGAAGAAAGCTATTAATATTTAATCTTGAATTTATTTTCTTGGGGAATGCAGTTAAGGAATTATCTTTCATTTCTAACTTACTAAGAACATCCTCTGGGTTGTAGTCATCTTCCAATGGCAACATATGAGTAAACTGATCCTCCTCTTCCACTAGATCTAATCCCTCTGGGATGATTGGATGATCCTTGAAGCCATCCTTGCGTACAGCAAACATGACTTCTATCATGTACTGAACGCGCATATCGATTTTGGATTCGTGCAGGATGTGTCGAAGGCGATCAAAGATTGCTTTGGAGAAGAGAGAAATGTAAACATGAAAGGTATTTACTAATACCAATGCCAAGATAGGTTTTGGCTAACTGTACTTACCATTAATACCTCTAGGAGAAACTTCTGTCAATTTGAGCCCGCTCTCTTTAATAAATCCAATTGCTACTTCAATACTGTCATCAGTAGGCCTTTCAAGTAGCAAAGTGAGCATTTCCAAACATAAAACCTCATGAGCCTGTGGAAGAAGTATCAGCAAAGAATTAGAATGCAAAATATTACACTATCACCACAGTCATTTACTGGACAGACCTGTCCAGCCTTTGAGGATGCCACAACACAGCAGTTTAATCACACACAAGGCAGCAGTAGCACGGCAAAGCTGATTTAGAGGAAGTCAAAATTTCAAATCCAATTTTACCATCAGTATTTACACCAATATTCTAGTGAATGTGACTGTTCTATTGAAGTGAGCAAGCTAGCAAAGAAAAATATTTTGCCATTAAAAAATTAACAGAATGCATTTCCAAGAAGCAAACAAACCAGCACTTGCATTACAGAACACAGTTCAAAGTGCATTGTATCTATAATTAAATAAGATCTTCCAGGACCAGGCATATAAGTAAATCGCCCATCTCAGATTAATTTCCTCTTTTGCAAAATGCTGAACATTCCCAACACATTCCTGAGACACTGCTTCCTGACATTATTTAAATCAGAGCATCCTGATTTCTGACACATTAACAAGTGGAATAGAGCTGGATATAGATCTGATTTAGATGCAACTGAGTCTACTTCTGCTAACACACATGTTGCAAGAAAATTCTGTTTAAGATCTGTGGGACAGAGCCCCACATGATCCTTGCTTTGCATAGAGACATGCCTGAGTACTAGCCCAAACACACACATGAAATCTTGGGAAGCTCTGGAGCAGAAGTGCAATGATAAGTGGTGATAACTGCATAAGCAATTACCAGTATCTTTTATAAAGAGATTTTAACAACTTAAAGCAGGCACCACACTCAGGCTTTCAGCAACTTTCAGAAGAGAGAGAGAACCTTCATTTAGGGTACTGCTGTCTTAAACTAAAAATTAGCCATATAGGGTTTGGATTGAGTAAAAACAAAGAAACATACCACATTCTGATTCATCAAATGTGCAACAAATTTTGAAGATGTTAGACAGAGTTGCTGAAAAAGAAATAAACCAGGAAATTTTAACATATAGAAAAAGAAATTCCTAACCAAGACACACTACAGATTAATGCATCTCACAAACAAATTAGAGTCATGAAACTATTTGAGGATACTGGTAGCTGTTCTCAATTAGGACTGTACACTTAAAAATAAAAAATCAGAATTAAACACCCCTGCCCAAATCAAAAAACCCCAAACTATCACAGTATCAATCCAGAACAGGTTGATAAACTTTCATGATACTCTACTGCTACTAAATATCCCATTGACTGGTCTTGACCCATGTCTTCGCTGTGCTCCTTTGAACACACTTGACACAGTTACAGTGCAGAATTCCACATTTCAGCACCTTGCTCCTTCACATTTTACATACCTTGTCATTTCTGCGATACCCTTTACGAAAATTCAGTATCAGCCTCTTAAGGATCAATTCACCAATATTTGGAAACTTGGAATTGATGATTGCCACAAGAGCTGCATAAACGTGAGTAAAAATCGGAGAGGCACTCTGAGCTTGCAAAATGGATCTAGACAGCAATCCCCTGGAAAAAAAAGCAAGTTTTAAAGACATTCCTGGTAATAAAGCATGTAATGTTTTTATTCAGTACTTACCACATGAAATAGTGTGCAGTTGGAGTAGCTGGAAGAAACCAGATGATGTTTTTCAAACCATGGTTTTTCACGCCACAATTGGAATTTTGCAAAATGTGTCGCACAAATCTTTCTGAAAAGTTCTTAAACTGTTACCTAATCTTTCACTAAATATTGTTCATATTACAGATAGATTTAAAAATGCTAAGCATGCAGAAAGCCATCTTGTATTCTGCAATTATCCTTTTTTTATCTGAACCTCGACTGATTATAAAATACTACTTAGAGCCTAAATGAATGGAAACAAAGGATTCATGAGACAATAGTTCTTTTATTATTCAAATGGTCTCTTTTACATTTACTATCAAGGAAGTCTGAGAAGCGTCTGTGACTTACTTCCCCTCCTCTCAATTTTGCTTTCTGTAATGCTTAGGAGCACACAGAATTTGACTTTTGCTGTATTACTCAACTACATGTGAGTGAGGATAAAAACAAAACAAACCTCCAAATACGGAATCTTAAAAGTACACACTGATTTCCAAATCTACCTTCCCTGTGGTCTACTGAAATCCTAAAAGAAACTCCTACAGAGTAAAATACAAAGTGCATAGAGACCTTATTCCTACTTACTTTGGCAATGACAAGTGGAATAGAACTCATTTCATACTTGTGCACAAAAGTTATTTTTGGATCTACTAAGCTACAACAGCATAATGGTCTTTTCTTTACAATGCATCAATAAACAACACCAACAGGTAACTGCATTAAAGCTTTTTTTGTTAAATAGTGGCTAAAATATTATTTGTCCCCCAAAAAATAAAATATGAAGCATTACAAACAAAATCGACAGTGACAACTGTAAATTACAGATCATTCAAGTAAAATGCATTGGGAAAACTTTAAGAAAAGGAAATATACACCATCTGTTGCACTCTTCTATTCCACTAAGCATACAATCCTTTTCCCAAGTAAGGGAATATTCTGAATAGGACAATATGGCCTAAGGTTAACACTAAGATCTGACTAACACCCGTACACTACTGATAGCACACACAACAGTGTCCACATGAAGAGTGTACATGCTCCAGAAAAGCAAAAGAATTACTTTTAAATACCAAGGCTTACCTTCCCCGAACAATATTCTCCTGAAGGAGCTCGTGAATGATGTTTTCTATATTAGAAACGTTCACTTTGTTGACAAGACCATTGATTGACTTCTTCAAGGCTTCCCAACTCATCCTCTGGTATGCCAAGCTATTAAAGAATACCACAAATTATTAATGTATGAATTTGAAGTGCCACTGAGCAAATATATATAGATATATATATAGGATACATTCACATTTTTAATCATTAAAATAAATTAAAAATATTCACTGCATAAATGTGAAGAGTTGTTTACAATTCCATATTCAAGCACTAGAAAATCACTGAACCAACATGATAAACCAAAGTGTAATTCTCTGAAGATATGGTATAACCCAGTATGTTGCTTTGTAAGATGTTCTAAAAAAATCCTAGCTACATTTAGTATCCTGCTTTACTTCACAATTTCCACTTTGCAGCAGAAGCAGGTACAGTTTAATCTGATTCTCTTATCTCTCTTCTGATAAAAATACCTTCAAAACAATGATCAGAACCCTTAAGGGATCCCATCTTTCCCAACATTCTCTAAACGCCTTAACTGCTTTGCTTGCAGCAAAAACCTACTATGTAACTTTGAACTCACCTATTTTTATCAGTGATTTGCTCTTGCATCATCCTGAGCTTGGCAGGTGGAATATATGCACCACCTGTGCGAGTGAGGATTGGATCCACTTCTTCTTTCTTCTTCTTTGAGGTGGTCTCATCATGAGCAAGTGAGCTCTGGCCTGTTGACCTCTCTGGACTCCTGCGGTCGGGTGACGAGTACCGTCTCTGCTTCCTTCGATCATATTCTCTGTCCTCCCATCTCTCATAGTGTCTGTCTCTCCCCCTTTCCATCCTTCTAAAGGAAAAAGAATAAACACCCACTAAACACCCAAGTGTACGTGAAAAGCTTTCACATTTTATTCTTTAAAAGTATTTCATTACTGATTAAGAAAGGGCTCCAGACCTTCCATCTGAAGTTCTGTCATCATAGTATTCCCGTCTTGAATATTCCTCATCATATCTGCTGTCATCAGAGTATCTCCTCTTCCTGGGGGATCGAGACCGAGACCTATCACGCTCCATATCCCTACTCACAACCCAAGACACAAAAACTTTTAGTAAGAGGCTGAGAAGGGCAATGGTATTAATATATACTTGCAATATAATGTAACAATGCAGAAGTGTTCCAATTCTGCAATGTGACTTTTAAAATACATGTCACTCCAATAAAAGGGTCTACTTTAACAATAATTTGTCATCAGGAAAAAATTATCAAAAATGAAAGAAGCACTGTAAAAGAAAGCTCCTAGAATCTGAAATTAAATGTTTAACAGTAATAACATCAATGGTAAATTCAGTAGCTTGCATTCCTCGAACACCTGTACTCATTTTTGTTTCTACTTTTGCCTGTACAGCATGAAGCAATCTTGCCCAAAAATAACTGTGGTATCAGCAATATGTGACTTCAAGGAAAAAGTCAGCATGTAATTTCCACTTTCAAGTCTCATGATAATTTAACTAAATGCTAAGATTTAGTAACAAATCCATTTAATTACTGTTATATTAACACTCAAGTATTTTACTAAACCTACACTTGCTTTTTACCACTTAGTTATGGTAATATATAAAAAGAAACATAATCTGATTATTTTTTTTAACTTCTCTAACTCACTATGTGAGGTATATATACAGAATTGAAGGATACAAAAATCAGTCATTTTACCTGTCCTCTGGAGACAAACTCTCATGTCGGGAACTGTGGTTTTCCCTCCTGTCATGACTGGAGCCATGCTTTAAGGAAAGAGAAAATAAAAAAAAAAAATCAAGCCCCAACATGACTGTGAGCACCTATCTTCAGATCAAAGCATACCATGCCTCAGTTCCCACTCCTTTACAAGAAAAGCTGAGGGCAGTCAGGCAGACAAGGAAAGGCTCCTGGTTCTCTAGGAACAAGCATTTGAACAGCTGGACACCCAGCTACAGGATGCTGCAGATGCCAAATGCTTCCATGGGTTCAAGGCACTGAACAAACACTGAAGAAAAATCCACAAGGGTTACCAAAAACTTGATCTGGCTCAGGAAGCTGCAAACTGTAGAGAGTGGGAGTGTACACGGGCAAGTACTTCTATAGTTGCCCTATTCCGAAACTCTTTAAGGCATCTGCTGTTAATTACTGCTGTAGACTACAGTAGATGGACCACTGGTCTGCCTTTTCTACTTCCATCTTTCAGATGCCTTTTTAATTTGTTGTATCACATGCAATATACCACTAACAGAATTCCACCATTTCTAGTTTAAAGAGTGTCTTTCCTCTCTCCTAAAAATTCCCTTTATTGAGCAATTTTTCCTTACATCCCCCTTTTTACTAATCACAATTTATTTCCTCAAGAGTCATTCCTAGTTTCATACATTACAAACACCTGAGCTGCACTGATTTACTTGGCAGATTTAAAGGATTGTGTAAGTGATAAACATTTAAACAGCTCACACCAAATTCCTGGGCTGAACCATGACGTGTAAGTATGGAGTCATACAAAAATCAGAATGTGACAGCATCTACAATCAACAGAAAGATATTCATTAATGTGTTTCTAAGCAACTTTGTTATTCATAACCTGAGTACTTTCATTGCAAGGGTCATCTCTTCCTTTAAAATATTATTTTTTGTTTTTCAGAACCCCATTCTCATGATGTCACAGAGTGATTATCTGTGAAATAGGGAACACCTCACTTGATGCAGAAACTCAACAAAAGCATTTCCTTATGCACCTTGAGGGAACTCCCTGCAGCAACACTCAGTTTGTTCATTGAACAGCACCCTCTCCTACAACTGGCACACCAGTTCTTGCCCCACCAAAGAGCCAGTTAAAACTCTGGGTGACCTTTTCCATATAAAGCAGGGCAGCTGTTATCTTTAAAAACTTAACTGGGGGGGGATGTGTATATATGCAAACCAATAATTATATTTTTGAGGCCAATATAACATATGCTAGAATGTTGCCTTTCCTAGGGTGCACTTCAAATTGCTAAAATTACACCCAGCATTCCGTTGCCTGCATCAAGACGACGACATGAAAGAAGGGCATTGCATTGTCACTGGCAGCATCCCTATAAAATTTATGTCCACCTGGTTAATTTTAGAGCCACATTACCTTGGACAGCAGAGACAGTTCAAGAAATTCACAGACTGACCAAGGATTGCTACCCCTTTCAATGACCATTACACCACAGAGCAGATCACTGAATTCATTCAAGGGTAAGAAAAGTCCTTTTATTTTTTACCCCAGCACAGTAATATAATACCAGTCTGTATCCTAAGCTTCCAAGAAAGTGCTAATAAAAATCTTTGAATAACACAGAATAGTTCCTGTATTTAAAACCTATCTAGCAGTGGGAAGAAGGCACTGGGTCTTTTTAGGATGATCCATTCTCATGGGTTATCATCTGTCTCTGCCCAAGCAGAATCAAAAATACAAGTGTTCACAGAAATAGAATAAGGTTATGGCCGTTTCTGTGTTTGGCATTTATCACATCTATGTGCAAAAGCAGCTATGCTTGTTGAAGAAATTGTCACCTTCAGCTCTCTGTGACCAGGTTTTCTGCCACAAGTTACTCCTCCTTCCTTGTCCATTTTCATCAAAATGAATAATTGAAAATGTCTAAACAGTGTGCTTTTGCTCACTAGCTTATTTTAACAGATGAGGGAGCACCACCAGATTGGGCAAACAGAAGGTATTAAACTACCCTTCAAACATCCTGCTAAAAGCCACTCAAGTCAGAAAAGTTGGGGCAAAAAGAGTGAAGAAGCCCATGAAGGTTCCAACTCTGGACAAACAGGCAGAGTCATACCACAGATTTCAGGTACTGCATTATAACAATATTGCTCTGCTAACATGTCCCAAACCTGGCCTTACAAATGCTGTGTACCTCTACAAGCACAGCATTTCTGAATTTTTTCTTCTTGCATTCCCAAAAAATTACTCTCATCCACTCAGGAATGGGACATGTAGCTATTGAAAGGAAAAGTTTTAACATTCATAGTATGACATACAGTTGTCAAATTAACTGCCACTTATTGTCTCTACATCTTTTAAGATTGTTGTTAAATTTTTCAAAATCTTTCTCTATTCCTCCACATGCTTACATTTACTGTTGAGCCATCAGCATTCAGTCAGTTTTGACCAATTATTGTAACATTTTACAGTAATACTATTCAGGCTTTGATTGCAAGGACAGCAGCAGCTAGAAATAGGTGAAATTTACTGACTCCTAGTAGTATTTATCTTGCAAACAGCTGCTGTCTGTTACAGATATTATTACTCCCTTTCCGTTCAGGAAGTTTTATTTAATATAATATTAACTACAAACCTAATTACCAGCGACATGGGAGCGATCAAATTTTAGGTGTAAGAACACTTACATTTACTTGTGTCACCCTGCTCTTCATCTTGACTTCCTGCTTTTTACAAAGTTCTCAACGTGCAGCAACGAGGCAATCCAAGCTGGAGTTCAGCATATGAAAACCATTTCACCTGTAACACACAGAACACAATCAAGAACTTTCGACTGCACACGGTGCCGGAACACGCACCTTCATTATGTCCTTTAAGGCTGTGCTTACACAAGTCCTTTAACCAAAAGGATCCCCCGGGTCTGTTCCGATTCCCCGCGGTCACACAGCGGCCGCACAGCAGCAGCCGGGAGCTCACCGCCACAGCCGGCCCGAGCGAGCGAGCAGCCAGGCCGCGGCCGGGGCTGCCGGGGCCCTGCCCACCGACCCCGCCGCACGGCTCCCGGCCCGAGCCCGCCCGGCCCGCGGCCTCCCGCTCGCGGCGGGGGAGGCGGTGAACACCCGACCAGGGCGCTCCCCCGGACCCCAAGGGGATGGCGGGAAGGGGCGCCCCGTTGAGCCCGAGCCCCGGCCCCAGCCCGCACCTCTCGCCGCTGGCGCCGCCGCGCACGGCCCCGAACGCGTCACTTCCGGCGGCGCGGGGTGAGCGCGCGGCCGGCCCCGCCCTTCGGCCGCCATGTTGGGGCGGGGCCGCGCTCTCCCCGCCTCAGTTTAAAGTGAGCGCGCTCGGCGGGGCTGTTATAAAAGTGATAAAAAGTGCTCGGTCTGGGCTCCTCTGCGGAGCATCCCTGGGGAAAACCGCCTCGCTGGTACCCAGCGCGCGTTTCCGTCAGAAACACGTGTAGCAGCAGGGAGCAGTCAGCCGGCCTCCCTGAGGGGTGGAGATCTACCCTTCGGCACGGCTGGAAAATGGGATTAAATATTACTGCTCCTTGGACAGCAGCCGAGCGCACACTTCTGTCCCTTACACCGAGGGTTACACAGAGCTGGAGGTGTGTGCAGGAGAGACGGCAGGCACGGCACTGTGCTGAGCAGAACCTCGGTGCTACAGGGGTCTCTGACCTCTGAAGTAATTCAGCACCATGGATCCAGGCTAACAGAGCGTCTGGCTCATTATAGGCACAAACGTGTTTGGATTTTGGAAAGTAATTAAATGCATAGGAAGGGATGAAAAAAAGGAAAATGCTACATAAGGTCTTAAAATGCTTCTGGTTAATTTTCAGTTCTTGTGGGATAAATGAGATGACACAGCAGATCGGGTCAGGAAGCACTAACCCAGCAGAGGTGGTTCCAGCAGTGCCCTGTGTGATGGAGCTGTGCCCGCCGTGTCCCTGAGCACCTCCTGTGCCCCCACACCTACTGCTGGATCTGCTATTTCTTGAGGGGATGAAGATGCCAATGAAATTTTTTCAGAGCTGGAAAATGCTACACCTCTTTCTTTTTGGAGGTTGTTAAATCAACTTATTTATTCTGTACTGAGCATTAGAGTACTTATGTTTTGTGTGTCACATCATGTAACACACTTGTAGCACTATTTTCATTGCAACAACTAGTACAGGCTCAAATGCTCACTGTCCAAAAAAAAAAAAAAATTAAAATCACGGCATAGTGAGGAGAGGACATTGACCAGATCTGTCCAATCATCAATGTAGTGCAGCAGTTGAAGACTTCATCCCCAAGATTTAAACTGACTGTCTCACTCTTCTGTCACTATGATGTCAGAAGAGTAAGAGAAAAGGAGCATCAGGCCATGACTGAGATTGTGCTATGCAGCACTTTAACTCAGAACGACTTTGGTTTAAACTAGTGTACCAGTTCGTGCTCCCCAGCACCTGAACCATTCACAAAATGGGAACAAACCTGCTCTCAAACTTTTCCAAAGGCCAGCAATGCCATTGTAACCTTGTACATTGTCACAGATACATATATTCTGTGCTCAGGAGAGAATAGTTCTTTTTATTTAAAAATTCATAAAAGTCAACTTTCTCATTTATGTTGCAATCCTAAGCAGAATAGTCAAGGAAGCAAAATACACGTTGCTCAAAACCAACATGGAGACGTTAAGAAAAAATAATCAGAAAAGGTGAATTGACTGATTTTTTTTTCTGCTTATACCTTTTAGCTGCAGCATTTGATTTCTTTGGCTTAATCATTTGCAAATGTGGCTCTTACACAGGAGACTGGAAACAGCATGTATTTGGACAGTTGTACACTTTCTGACAATATGAATTGTTAAATGCTTTCACAAGATATTCCCTGAACCCACTGTCTGCCAGTGAAAGCTCCATGATTTCCCATTCTGCTGTGAAAGTAATCTTTTTCCTGCCTCATGCTGTGTAAACAGGTGTCACGAAATAAAAAGGCATATGGCGTCAGTGTGGCAGCAGCATCTCCTGAGAGGGACATCCTGTGGCTGATGGCACATGTACCATCCCTCAGCCTGTCCCTCCAAATGCCCGGGGAGAGAGAGACATGGACAGCTGAGCTTTACCTCAGAGGAAGCCTGAGGACAGGGATGGGAAATACAGAGGTCTTTTTTGAGGTGCCTCCACCAGGAGACTACTGATAACCTCTGAGAAACATGCTTGTGATTTAAGAGTGGCTGAATATGTGGGTGACTTAAATTCTTGACTTTTCTTCTTGGATATGAAAAGCAGAGAGGGGACTAGGGCAATGGGATTTGCTGAACAAGGGAAAGGGCATTTAATGCTGAATAGAAGAAGTGAAGTGAGGTTTCCCTTTTCTCCTTTCCTAAGTTAATGCTTTTACTGTTAGATTATGCAGTGAAGCTCCCTTCTGCTCATTTCTTCCCTGCTCTGCTCAAATTAGAGTCCCTTTTCTGCAGTGGGCCACACTTAGATTTTATTCCTCATCAGGTTGAAGGGAGAATGCTTCAATTTTACAGTGGGTCTAGTCTTGTGTTTTGGCAAAATGCTTTAAGAGATGCAAGTTTTATTTCTGTGAGAGTGAAGAGACAAAGCCCATGCTTCCTAAGTGCTTTAAGGGGGTAGAATGCAGTGCAGGTGGAGAACCCAGATCAGCCCTTTGGAATCTGCTGCACTCAAGATCCCAAATTCACAGAGTCTGAAGCAGAGCCATGACTGTGCATTCTTACTTCTAGAGAGTAAGAGGGATGCAGGCACATTCTCTTGCTTGGTGTGTCTTCCACAACTTCTTGCTTAGCATGTGGGACTCCTTACTTGCCTGGAAGGCACTCAGGTGAAGCATCCAGCTGAAGCAATCCTGATCAGCCTGCAGGAGCCATGCAGCTACTCAGTGCGTGTAAGAGCTGGTGAGGATCTCTCATCTCTACCTCTGTCTGAAATAAATTACAGTTCAAATGGAGCATGATTATGGAGTCTGGAAAAAAAATCCAAAGACAAATCCACACAAGAATTAACTCATGTTGAGTGGCTTTATGCGTATTTAGAACAGCAATAATCAACAAAGAATTCTTCTCCTTAAGTAAGCATGATGATCAGGCCTTGAAATACAATAACACCCAATTCATACAAAACTGAACCAACATGTAAAATTTGCCTTCAGATAAGGCAAATTTTAAATATAAATTTTTACACACTGAAAATGCTGAAAGAACTGACAATTCAATTGAGACTAATAGTAATTAAACCAAACATAATTGTAATCTTTGAAACCTGCTCAAAGGGAGAAAGGGTAATGCATCCAACAAATTCACATTCATCAGCTTAATGTTTTGCATGAATTAGTAAGCCACAGGAAACATAGTTTTAGTCGTGTTGTTTTCCCATGGCAGTTTTTGTTATTGTGCTTGAAATGATGTGAGTTAAAAATCATCCACATGGCACTCCCTGGGCTGGTGCCTCTCCTGGCAGAAGCAGCTGTGGCTCCATCAACTCCATGGCTTCCACAATAAAGGGTTGCATATAGAAGCTCACTGAAAGTACCTCATACTTCTGGAAAAACAGTGATAGCCCCTCCAATAGCTTATTCTGGTAACTGAGTCTTTGCAGTTAGTATTGCTTTATTAATTAATCTCAGAATGAAGGATTGGAGATTGCTTTCCTGCCTGCTTTATTAGGAGTGAAGAATTTATTCACAGCTAATTCCCATCCAAGTTAATCAGTGTGACCTTTAGCATGCTGTGGAATTATATTCTTGTGCAAGGCTCAAAATTTGTTTCCAGATAGCTGTTGCAATGTGCTGGCTGTGGGATATTATTCTGCACATCAGCCGAGAAGTTTCATCCTCTGTGGTTTGAGTTTAAGGTCACCTAAGTGAGGTGAGCCAGCAAAGGAGGCTGGAGACAGCACAGCTGAACTTGTTCAGGAGCAGAGTGGGTCAGGGACATGCAATCCCTACTCTACTGCTACCTTTTGTGTGCAAGGATATATCTCTGAGGCAGAGTGTTAAGAAGCAACATATGGGAGAGAGAGAGAGAAAGAAGAAAGCTCTTACATCACATAAACACCATTATTTCAGAGGGATCTAATGTCTGTGCTCTGCAGTCTCCTCACCATCACATTTTAATAACTGCTGGAAGATCATGGGTTTACAATAGTAAGAAATATCTCTTTTTGATACCTCGAATGCGTGACACTCATCACATTCCATCACAAAATTTGTTTTTCCCAAGGAAACCCCAGCAGACTCCTGCAGTGTGTTTTGAAACCTCATCAAAGTGAAGCTATCCCTCTGAGCTCAGTGGCAGGGATGATCATATGTGCAACTTCCACACAATTCTCTCTGTGTGAGAATGCATCACATATGTTTGCTATTATTTTTAATGACAATCTTTCAGCTGCTTCTCATAGTAGTAAAAAAATCCACCCAGCTACTGTTTAAAGCACTTCCTAGTCTGTATGCTAAAATCTCCCTTCTTTCAGTTTTGGGGCAATGCTCTTCTCCACCAGCTTCTGGGACTGAAAACAATTCTTGTCCATTCAGGCATCTTCTAACCTTAAATTAATACACAGAGTAAGCAATTATTCAGAAAAGGAAAGTATAGTGAATGCAGATTGACAAAAAAAAGTTTTTTTTTTTTACAATGAGTTTTTGCTTGTTAATGTTATTAATGTTTGTTTGTTTGAAGCCTTTCCTACTTAGTAGTATGGACTGGAGCCAGACATAGTGCTGCAGGTACAGGTCACTCTGGGCTGTGAACTGGTGTTTTCAGGTCCTTAGTTTCACTTTGTCCTTACATACTGCAGAAGAATGTTGGTTCTTTTCCACAGTTACAAGACTTCATCAAGCCACAGTGTCACTCTACAGAGAGCATCCTGAAGTTAGAATATCTGCCTAAAATTCCAGGGCCATACCATGAATTGAGCTGCGTCATCATTTGGTGGCTTTAGCTTATTTAGCAACTAAAATCCTTTTTTAGCAACTAAACCCCTTTCAATTTTGTTTTTGCTCCTTTGTGCTGTTTTTCTTTTTATCGTCTGTGAAGTATTTTTATATCTCCTGACCTTTAAAGAAAAAATCTCTCTGCTGTTCTGCAGAGCTAGGACAGTAACCCTGTGGTGGGGTCATGATGCTGAGTGCTTGAAGGTGTGTTTGTGCCCAGAAACCAGAGGACAGGCTAATGAATGCACTTTTCCTTTGCCTTCCTGCACTGACCTGGTGATTGTATCTCAATAATGCATGATACAGTAGGTAAAAGGAAAAAAAGTCCTGTTCCTTCTGTCATCTTCCTCCTGCGAATGATACGTCATAATGCGTGGAAAGGACAAACCAGCATGAACATTAATTATTTTGGATTTGTTTGGTGATGTCATGACAAAATATCTAGATGTTAGCAGGACATTAAGTTCCCTTTGCAGTTCTTGGATGTTGCAGCATATCCAGCTATGTGAATTAATTAAAACAGATTTTAAAGTACAGAAAATTGGTGGAAAACATTTTTTTTCAGCATTGAAACAGAATAACAACACTGACAAGACCTCCTGGGGTATTTCACAGGGAGGTTTACTATAAACAGAACAGTAATATATTTGAAACAATAAACCCAAGAGAGTATAGTAACAAGATAGGTAACTTGTTATAGTTATAAATTGAAGCATATTTGTAGTAAAAAACCCATTCCTCTGTAACAGCCAACTAGTGTTGCAGTAACTGTTAGGTATTGTACAAAACCTGATGCCACTATTATTTCCTTGGAAGTGATACATTTTATTCTATTTAAGAGAAGCTCTTCACAATATGAGATAAACTTGTGTTCAAGGTGAAAGTGATCCTACCTGATTTGTGAATGTAGCTGGTCTAAATCCTGGCAGAGCCTGCACTCTGTCTCCTGTCTCTCATTTTAATCTTTTCATTCCTATTTTATATCATAGAAATTATTCTTTAGCCTATTCAGAATGCCTCTTTTTTTTCCTGGATCGATGAGTTTTCTAATGGTGTGAAAAGGAAGAGTTAGCAGGTCAATCGAGAAAAGAAAATACTTCAGTCAGTAAGATAGGTGCACTAAATAGATAAAAGAAATTCCTTTGGAGTGATGGTGACACCATGTATGTAATTCAATGTGATTTTAAACAAAATACACACTTTCTATGTATGTATATACTACAAATAAAAAAATAATTTAAAAAATTCACAGCAATTGCCAAAATTACTTGTTCAAACTAACAAAAATAGGTGCCAAAGTGTTGATGCTCCTTTGATGGTTTTAACAGCTGTGTGGTTCTGCACACTGTATAATCAATGGTAAGAGCTCCTGACCTTTTTCTCACTTTGTCTAAGAAAGACCTGTAAGTATTTTTTTCCCCTTTAAACTGCTGTGGTATATTGTCTAAAATTTTACTGTGTTATCCCAAAAAAGTCACAGTAACAAGCCCCTTTAGGAATGTGTTCATCATGTCACACAATGCATCAGTTAATTATCTCATCTTAGCACTGCAGCAGACCTTCAAATTAATAGCTGTTTCAAACTATAGGCAAACAGTAGGTGCCTGACTTAATTAACTCTGCTTGTGATGTGATTTCTATCTTGGTGTTGCATGGGCACTGTTTTTCCTATGGCATATGGCTGTATTTCTCCAAAGGGCTGGGACACTGCAACTTGAGGAGCAAGAGTATTGTTATTTGATGATTTAGTTATCATTATGGTCTGCAGATCAGAAGACCTGCAAACACCAAGGCACAGCTAATGGAGTAAAGCTAAACTGATTGCACTATTATTTTGATGAACTCCTATAAGTAATATATAAATAAATAAAGAAACAAACTATTCATAGAAATACTAGAACAGATTTGCTGTATAGTCTAAATAGAAATAGACTGTATGATGGGTGATCTGAAGACCACTGCACTCAACACAGAGATTTCTTTTTTTTTTATTTTAAGGGTAAATTCTAATCCCAAGCACTGTTTCCTTCCTGCACCACCAAGGCCATGCATGGTTCCTCTCAGCTACCCAGGGTAGGAAATTCAGCCATCCCATTACTGGAATGTTTATCTGTCTTTGTTGGCCTAATTGTGGTGAAGTATTCACTTCACAAAACTTCTGAGGACACCATGAGTGCAGCTGAGCACTGTCAAAAAATGGTCTTCTCAGGAATCCTTCTGGACAGAGAGATTTTATCTTCACTGGGGGGATCACATGAAGCAATGACAGTGTTCCCTTGTGAAGGTACAAAGTGATCTTGAAGAGTGCCAATAAAAACCCTGTCTGGATACAGGTGGCACCCTCCATCTGTCACCTCTGTGTCCTGCTGCACAGGAGGTATCTCAGCATAGCAACATAGACTTGGATTTTTTACAATTTTTTTTTAAATTGAGGGTTTTTTAAAATATGTAATTGTGACGGTTCCATTCTTTTTCATCATGGTAAAAGGACTTCTACATTTTAAGACATAAAATGCAGCATGAAAACTGCACACAAACTAGTATTTTTCTTTAACTTTGCTACACAATGTGTGGTAAAATCCACATCAGAAACACAATATATTATATTATAAATAATAACTGTCAAACAGTTAGCCAATAGTTAATGCTTAGAACTACTCCATGTTTGAATCTGTGATGAATATGAATTATTTTTGTTCATTTTTAATGGGCTTTCTCCCCAGATGTTATATTTGAAGAGAAGCAGTATACTCCTCTTACGGTTGGTAACTGTACCTTTTTATTTTGAGTTGAGTCCTTACGGTTTTTGCAAAGTACCAAATGTTCCTATTTCCTGTGAGAAGGGTTTCCAAATGAGCCTTTGGCAATATTTCTGAACAAAGTGGGACCCCTGTAGGAATAAACTGGCTTTGCCTCTCAAATCTCCATGGGGCTTATGAGGCAAAATGACTTTAGCAGGGAAAGTAGGTTAAAGCAAGGACAGGCAGCCTCCTCAATCGACTGAGCTGAAAAGAAGCATAAATACCCACTTGATCAAGTATATTTAGGACTCAGTAGTCCTAAAAAAGAGCACAGGTCAAGAAGCACCAAGTGACACAAACTTACAAAAGATGTTCCCTAACGGTTACTTGGATGATTTAGCTTTAAACTGGGTTTACTCTATACAAGAAAATTAAGAAATCTCCTTTGATATAATCTTAATCTTTGAAAGTAATCTGTTTTTTTGGATATGAATGCTTTCTTTGTGTTTGTGTGTGTTCCTGCCAGTATATTTTAGTAAGGATTAGTTGGTTTGGGATTTTGTTGTGGTTTTTTTTCAAGCATTGGACTATAGGTAAGTTACTTGTATGAGAATTATTACAAAAGATAGTGTTTTGTTAATTATTTTTAGAATTTCTATCCTATAGACAAAGATTCTCTAGGAATTAAATTTTTTTTTTTTCTCTACCTAATCCAATATCTTTTGTTGTTTTCCACCATGTGAGTTCTTATCAATAATATGGACTTTTCCCCCACCTCCTACCTATAGCTTTAATGAACTGTTACTTCTGGAAATCCTTTTGTAAGTTCCCTAATATACTGTTACACTGTTTCTTAGCTGCAGTTATGAATTGCCTTGATTTATTTTGATACTGTGATTAATTTTGGCACTGAGGAGTTTTTCATACTACCAAATTTACCAGTAGTTCTGTCACTTATGTGCTATTCTCAATAGTATCACTGTGTATCATTGTGGGAAATTCAATTCCGAGAACAGAAGCATCTTAATCTTCTCAGCTTTTTTCCCTTCTTTTTGTAACGAAACAGTGCCCCCAAGAGCTTTTTTTTTTTTCAGGAAGGGACAATTTAAGAAAATTAAGTCAACCATTCATCAGTATATTAGTCTCTGAACATAAAAATTCTGCCCAGCATTGCAACCAGAGTTATTGGTTTGAAGAATGGTCAAAAGAGTGTTTTGGTTTTCTTGTTTTATGCCCAATAATGGAAAGTTAACCAAATGACTGAATTCCTGTAATGGTTCCAGTTTGGAGAGCTGTGCTATCTTTGCTGGCCCTCTGAAGAAAGGGAGGAGGCTGCAGAGATCACTTCTCAGCAAAGGCCTTTATGGCAGGGCTGCTTTTGTCCTTTGCCAGTTGCCATCAGGACAGCTGGCAGTGGTCTGGGAGGCAGCAGGAAGCACTGTTTGTTTGTTTGTTTGTTTGTGTGTGGATAAACAGAGAAGAAAGATGGCATGACATGAACAAGAACAAAGAGAGAATAAACAAGGAACAGCTTTAGTTACTGCAGTCATAAAAATACAAACACCAAGCCTACAAACACCTATCTATTAAGTATTTTGTATAAATACATGAAATATATGCAAAAATAATCACAAATATCCTCTAAAGCTCAGAGAGGCAGGTTTTTATGACAACCTGAAGTTATCAAATTTTTTAAACATTTTTTTATGTCAAGAGTCATCACTACTTTTTCTGAAAAATCCTGAAAAACACCTACTACAAACAGAATTTTGGGTAGTTTGTTGTCTTTCTCTCCATCTCATTGCATGGGTTTGCCAGCAGTTGAAACTCATAAATGAAATAAAAACCCCACACATGAGCAAATATTTGCTTTAAATAACTTTCAGTAACCTGTCACAGGAACACCTCAGGACTTGATCTACATCAGAAGTTTAAATAGTAGCATGGTCTCCCCAAAAAGCCTGCTAACATCTCTCTTTAGCAGAGTGATCTCATTTTCTCTGCTGTATCTCTACAGACCCTTTTCAGTCAGGTCCTAGGCCCCTGAGAGATTTAGGGGTGGAAGTCAGCACTTAGAACTCTCCAATATGCAGAACTTTTCAGACTGGTAAAGAAGTGTGAGAGCCTCGTGTTGTGATGAGATCTGTGCCAGAGCAGGAATGCAGTAACAAGACAATGCTCAGATCGAGCGGGCAGCTGATCAGGTCAGATGTGGCTGTTTCTGAGTTGCACAGATTTGCCTGAATGAAGATAAGTATGAGAAAAAGGAAGTACTATAAAACACACACAGAAGAAATAAATCATAGCATTCCTAGGTACTCCCAAGTTCCAAAGAATCAAAATGTTCTCTTGGTTGTGGGAGAGCAGCAGAATGAAGCTTAACACTGTGACACGAGGCTTTGTTCTCTCCACAGGAGATGTCCAGACCCTGCAGCTTCCCACAGCTTCATTACATATTCACTAAATATTTTTACATGGAAATTATAAAGTCCTTTTAGGTCACAGACCGTGTCCATGCTTTAGCTCACTGAGTTTAGAAACATAATTATTCCTCCTTATATTAGAATTACAACTAATTAGGAACTAATTATTAATAATAAAAGAAATGTGCTGTAATTTATCTGTCAAATGCAATGTACTAATATCTAAAAGGCTATACTGGCCTCTCAAATAAATGTAGATAAAGATCTACTCTCTTAATAATCATTTTATGGATCTTCATAGCTTTCACACAATGTGTCTAGTTTTTCCAGTCTGTTAGCATCACAGCATGCATTTTAGGGGTGGGAGAATAAACTGTCCTCTGGGAAAATTAAATAAATAGTTTTTAGGTGCCTTGTGATAGTAGCAGACACTTTGGGGTAAGTCCCTTGTGTTTTGTGATTAATATCAACACAGGGAAGTTGTGGTACAGCTAATCAGCATGGCCTTTCACCAGGCATTCAGGGCATTATTTGCAATGCAGTGGGTTTTTTCTGTTCTGGTTAATAATCTGACAAATTTCTGAGCTTCAGGAAATATTTCACTATATAACATTCATAAATATAAAAATAACTTGAGGCATTTATTTTCTAACATTCAAAATTCAATGCTTGCCTTAAATCTGGAAGTTTGCTCTTTTTAGCTTTAAGCCAAACAAATATGAACATTCAATAGGTGTATGAGTGAGTAGGACATTTCTCTGTACAGAAAATAATTCTTGAAATTTCTTGCTTTCACTAGTTTTAGTCAACCTTTCCCAACCTGAGTTGGCAATACCAAAGCATGATCCCACACACAGCAAGTCACTGCTGGCTCACCAATGATCTGCAAACATGTATGCAATGTTACTCTTGCTTGAAACTCCAGGATTCCAGCTTTGCCATTTGTTAATTACCTGGGTTTGGGCAGGGGGCAGAGGTCTCCTTTTTTTAGGAGTATTTATAACTAATTTCCCTATAAATGGAAGTAATTCCTACTTAGAGGAATTAGAGGTAATTTCAATTGCAAAAACAGGCACTATTTTTTCCCTTTCTTGATTTAATTTCTATGTGACAGCAAACTCACCAAAGACAAAATGCTGTGGAAGAGAAGGTGATAATGGATGGTTTTATAAGTGGGGTGGAGTGAATTTTACAAAAGTGGGAGCAAGGTGACCTCTGCTCAGAAGCCTCCCTGCTCATTAGCAGGTGGATGTGGCTTGAAGATTCACTGTGGTGCAAAGAAAGAATCAAATTAGGTGTTGTGTGAAGCTGTCATTACTGTGTGTTTCTCTGTGCAGTTCCAGCTTAAAGCATGTCGTTCCTTTCATAGCAGCCCCTCAGATTACTGTATCTCATCCCTTCCACATCAAAGTGCTGTCAGCACTTTCATAGTATAAAAAGAACGCAGAGATAATTTTACAATACATTCTCTTCAAACAGATTTGACTCGTGCAGTTGCAACATTTCTTTTTATTCTGGGATTTGCAAAGGAAGATGCACTAAAATGAGTAGCATCTAAAAGCTGAACAAAAACATGGGAACTAAATACCTGTTTAAAATTGGACCAAAGCACCTCTGCAGGGATGGTGAGGATTTTAGGAAGTCAATTCTTCTCAAGTGCCATCTGAATTATACTTCAGTCAGCTTGTAAGAACCTCTGGGAAGGTGGAAAATGTCCATTCTTGAAAAGCATGAATCATGTCTTTTTATTTACTAGCTAAAAAAATTTGGTACCTTAAAAAGTCTTCAGTAAAATATACAGGAATGTCAGATCCCACTCTCAACCTCAAAGGCTCACTCTCAGCTAGTAGCCAGCAGCTGGGCTCACCATCTTGACCTTACTGCTCTATGAGAAAGTAAAATAATAAAATAATGAATATAAGAAGAAAGTGAGTGAAGGCAGCAGAAAGACAGAACTTCATAGAACTGGCTTCAGCCTTGTGGGTCTCTCATTTCACTCTGCCAAGAAATTTTTTTCTTTTTAGTGATTATACAGCTATGCATATATAAGTGCAAATGTTTCCCATTGTATTTCCTTGCCATTTTTGTCATTTGCCAGCATCTCTAGAAGAGGTTGTCACAGAAGCGAGTAATGGTAGGATAGAAACAGAAATGAGAGAAGCATTGGCCAATGTGTCCTTGGCTCTTCATGAATGCAAAGGGACAAATACTTTGTAATAATGTCCCATCTTACAGTGAGGTCACAAGCTGATCTTGGTTACTTCAGTGTAAATCGGGAGAAATTCTCCTGAGCTCCATAGACTTACTGAGGCCTGCAATGGATTATGGCTGTGGTGTGAGAGGGATGGAGCCCCGCTCCTCGGCGCGGTTCTGGCACTGAGATGCAGATGGGAGGGCGGGATGGGGAGCAGTGCCCGGCGCGGGAGGCCGGCACCGCCCGTGCGGGACGGGCGCGCCACAAAGGCGGGGCGGGCCCGGCGGGGCGACACGGCCGGGGACACGCTCCCGCAAGGGGCAATTGTTCTACAGCCGTGCAAGAATAGAAACAAAATGCAGCTTAAATCCTCCTCCCCCAAGCCAGCCCCCGCGATTATGCTTCCAATGACCGCAGCGGTAGCTGTGGTGCCCGTGTTTCCATTTCGGTCCCTGGCATCTGCGGGCACTGGCACTGAAGCTGGGCCCAGTGGGGTGCCTGGGAGGCAGCGCTGTGCCGGGTTAGTGATGGGCTACATCACTTTGGACAATATGATGCTTCCTGACACCCTCCCTGTGAGAGCCACCCTGTAGGAACAAGCTGCAAACACACACAGAGACACACACCACAATGCCCCTTTCCTTCCTGCATCTTACCTCCTACACCAACAACCAAGCAATTAAGAACATGGACCAATATCCTGTATCAGTTTAAAAATTACACTTCCCATCTGATGTGTGCCATTACATTTTTTTTTCACAAAGAATTTAACCCAAAGTGGCACATATATCAGTGGCTGAGTCTCAGTTGCTCTCACAGAGGAACCCCAGTAGTACACTGGGATGTTCTGGGGGTAGGGATCTGCACTCCTGAAACACCTTCCCGAGGCAGCCTGTTCTCCAGCTTCATCAGCATTAATAAAAGGCAGAGAGGACTACAAAAAATTACAAAATTAAGAATTTTATTTCTTTTGCCATGTCAGTATTTTCCCATATAGTGACTAGAGGTCTATATAAGAAAAAAAATATCACTGCAACAGACTTATTTAATCCCATGCCATATTTACCTACTAGTGATTTTTTTCTCTCTGGTAGCACATGTAAATAAACGTGAAGAAAATAAATACTGAATAGGCAGCTAATTCTGGAAGCCAAGGATGACATCAAATTTAACAAGGACATTAATTCTCCATTTCCTTTTGTTCAGTTTTATTATAATTATTTAGTGCTGTTTACCTTTATCCATTTGTTATGCTCAAATTGACAAGTCTGGAAAAATAGTAAATAAATACATAAAAACCTTGATAAATCCCTTGATCTGTCACAAGCAGAGAATAAAGCCTTATTTGAAAGGGATAAATAGTAAGGAATTGCTTGATTTTTTGTAAGTTTGCTTTTTAAAAAATATTCAGGAATACAAAATATTAATTCCATTTTGCAGTACATTTGAACTAGCTGAGCTTAGTCTTTGAAAATGGGAGAATTCCATCATAGACAGCAGATTTGGCACATTATTTTGAAAAATAGCTCTAAAAGGGAAACTCTTGCTCCCCACTTAACTCCCTACCACAAAGTCCATATGACTTTACAAACTGTTGTTGTATTTATATATAAATACTCTGCTACTAAACCTGAGGGTGGTAATTTTCTTCATCCACAGTGCTTTTAGACCTAGAACATGTATCTCTGCTTTGAGCACTACCTGTGTAAAAATATCCATTGTAAATGCAGAAGAGAAAACTTCCATCTCTTTTATTATCTCTTCATTAAGCTCCTGTAGGAAAAAGATTTAATATGGAAAAATACCAAATTAAAGCCAGTGTTTTAGGCAAATCTTATTGTGAAGAGTTATGTATCTTTACTGAACACAGACCTCAGAGCTGACAATAATGAAATTGGAATGATTGCCTCTGATCCATCCCAAAGACTATGAAACATCCAAGGGGTCCCTGGGCAAAGGCTGAGGAGGGCAGGGATTTGCCACTCTCCTTGGCTAAAGCCCCAGACATAAGATGATGATAGAGCCTCTCAGAGCTGAAGGTGACTGAGGCCTGTAGGTCAAAATAAAGCAATCTTCTTCACATCAGTTTTATAGAAGGAAATTACATGAATTAGTTAAAGAAGCCCTCTGAGGGCACTGAAGAGAGACTGATTTTTTAGTGTTTTATATTTCTGGTTATGGGGTGCACATGGCTGGGCCATGGCCGTGCCTGCAGTAGATGTTGTCATGCTGGGGGCCATATGCTTTTACGTTTCTCAGGCATAAATGAAGTCATAAAGACTCTGCTTCCCCCAGCCTCCCCCACAGGTCAGCCAAATTATGGGGTGTTCTGCTCTGGTGTGCTCTCACAGGCAATACTTTGAACATCTAAATTCATCTCCTTCACACAGGGAACCCATGTTCTACTGACAAGTTTGAAGGCAGACTCTGCACAGCAGCTTTGACACGCAGATATCCCGGCTGAGCCTGGTGAGGTGGCAGGGCTGGGTAGGAGGCAGACAAGTGGAACTCCAGTTTTACATATGGGCACACATGAAGGAGTTTTGAGGTATTGTGTTCTAGCTAATTTCTGTCTGCAGAGCTTTAATCCCTCAATCACCTTCCAGATCTATAGTATTTATTTTCTTTTGCTAGTCACAAATCTGAGATGTCCTGATAAATGTCAGCCAGAAAAATAGTTCCATTTATTGATACAATTCAATACACAGAGTGCATTGACCATGCACAGAATTAAGTGATAGGCTGATTTTTATTTGTCTGAGGGGGATTGTAGTGGTCAGAAGTAAGGACAGAATTTTGGACCTTATCCCTCCTGGGCTGCTGAGCCTCCTCAGATTCTGTAGACTTTAGTGAGGAACAAGGGACAGAAGTTCCTTATGGAATGGTGTCTTTGGGAATTGTTGACTTGTGACAGCCAGCAAAACTAAGCTGGCAGTGGGGACAGCTTCTGTGCTCACTGTACATCTGATATTACTGAAGTGACTTTACTCAGAGTGTTACACTGTGGTGATATGTTGCAATAGAAGGTCATTGCTGTCAAATTCTGTACCTACTTATTGAAATGAAAACCATAATAGAGTATATATGTAAAAATTCCTTTCCTCTGTTACCATGGTGATTTCTTTTAAAAAATACTATAATAAAAAAAATTAAGTAATGATTACTTCATGCAAAAATAAACAAACCCCATGACCAGGTTCCCTTGAAAGGTTGAGCAATTCTGACTAGAACAGGAACTATCTGCTAAGAACAGTGAATTGTTATGGTGAAGCTGGAGAGTGCCTGTTCTATAGAAATGAAACTGTAATAACTGAAACTAATGAATTAAGAAAAACCCAACACTGATAAGTTTTCTTTACTTAAATTAGTTGCCACAAGAAATCACTGAAAAAAGAGGCATTTATAATTTTTTTTTTAATTGGACTATTCTCATGGTGTTAAAAGTGTGCATATATGAAAGAACTGAATTGTAGAATCTTTAATGGTGACCTTCTTTTGATAACTTAGCTTTGGTATAGCCTCTGCTTTTAAATGAGAGCATTCAGTTTGTAGTGCTGGCTTAAACTCACTGTATGGCTACTGAGCTTCAGCAGGTTTAGCACTTCTCTACTCCAGACACAGCATTTGTATGTTTTTTCCTCCCCAAAGAAGTAAATTATTCATACAGCATCAACCTTTTTTAACCTAGCTTCTGACAGGCTGGGATTTTTCCAATCTCAGTTGAAACTGTCTAAATAATTTATCAAGTATTCTTTCAGTGTACAATGAATTCTGAAACCTAAGAAATGTTAAATGAGATTCTCTGCCCTTACAGTATGAGTGGGTTACTGAGGTTAAGCTAGTATTTTCTTTGAACTTTTCTCAGTCCCTGTTTTCCCCCATTGTACAGTCTCCTTTTTCTTTCCTACTGTCTATTAATTTTCATGACATTTTCTATTTATCAGACTTTTCCTTTGTGTTTCTGTTTCTCTTGCCACCTCTTCCCTTGCTGATGCTTTTCCATACCTCTTCTTCATTACAGTAAGACAGCTCTCCTTTAAGATGTTCCCCCAGAGAGAGGAACCATCAATTTCTAGTCCCAAGAAATTATGGGTCTTTCAGTGCAGCCTCAAATTTAACTGCACCTTCTCCCATCCCCATTAAGAAAAAGGTGACAAATCACAGAATCACAGTCATAGAATGGTTTGGTTTGGAAGGGACCTTTACAGGTCCTGCAGTCCAACCTCTGAGGGCAAGGGCATCTTCAAGTTAGATGAGGTTGCTTAGAGCCCTGTTCAACCTGGCCTTGAATGTTTCCAGGGATGGGGTATCTGCTACCTCTTTGGACAGCCTGTTCCAGTGTTCTGTCACCCTCATAAAAAATTTTCTTCCTTATGTCCTGTCTAAATCTTACTTCTTTCAGTCTAAAATCATTACCCCTTGTCTACTGCTACGGGCCCTGCTAATAAAAAGTCCATCCCCAGTCTTAAAAATCTTGAGGTCTTTGGTAAAGAAGAAAGATGCGTGCAAACAACATGGAAACATTAGTATCTCACATCCACAAGCTCCAATCCTTTTGCATCTGGTCAAAACTTCCTCTAAGATTGCCTTTTTTATAGCACTTTGATAATTATGTCTCAAAGAACCAGTTAAGTTTGTAAAAACACAAAAAACTCCTCCATCAAGACTTCAATCCATTCCAAATTTTCCAGCAGGTATTTTAATCCTTTTAGTCAGTGGTCCAGGTGGCTTACATTTTTTTTCAGCATAAAAAAAAAAATAAAGTAGCACCCCATAGAGATTTTTATTTAGATTCAGCAATTCAGTACTGTATCCTTATGAATTAATGATATCATGGACTGTGCTTCAAGATGTCTGAAGAACCATTACAGCTGAAAACAGCAGAAATCTGGACTGGTTGCTGAATTTTTGTAATTCTGCTATGTTGTAACTGTTCAAACTGAATGTTATTCCTTTAAGGAAGCTATTTATTTTTAAAGTTTAAAGCAAAGCTGACTTTGGAGAAGCTGACCTGCCTGAGTCCCTGTGTGAGAGAAGAAAGAGTGTCCAGGCATGATTTTGTAGGAGATGCTCACCAAATTATTTTTCTAAAGGTTTCCTCATGCAAAACTATGTTCTTTCTGTAAATATTAAAAATAGATTTGTTACATCCTAACTTGTGAGTTATTATTTGATTTTAATTTGAGGAGCAACAGTCCTTCCACTTTATAGCTATCATAATATTAATAAAATACTTTAAACTGTATATGTAAAGATTTGTTATGAGATATGAAAGCTTGCCTGTATCTGACATACTGATACTGATTTATGATAAAAATTTTTCAGAAGTCTACAAGAATTTAATTTTTCTCCAATACTCTAGTTTGCCTTTTATTTTTTATAACAATGTAAAATTTAATTATGAAGAAAGCTTTGTCACTTCATAGCTCTCTCTGCTGTATTATTTTCCTTTTTTACAAACCAGTCTACTTGGAGCTGAAGAAATAGGGAAGGGATGTTCCATAATCCAAATTTCCCACTAGATGACGCTCTTAGTACAAAAACACAAACTTCAGCATGTTCATAAATTTATGTGTGAACTGCTGAAACACATTACGTCTTCATTAATTTACAGCTCTTATGTGCTTATAAAGATAGATGATGTGGAGGCACAGTGGCCTGTGAGAAATGGGAAAAACAGTGGTTCTTCTGTTCAAAAGTATGGCAATAGATTTTCCCCCTGGTATGTCTATGGCCATAGCACATCATTTAGCTTCAGTGTTAATTGTTTTGGTCACTTGTGCTACAACACACTTGCTAACAGCATTTTTTTTCTTACTTGCTCGAAGCTTACTCTAATGTGGTTAAATGTCAAAATTTACTATACTTCACTCCCATAAGGTGCAGTAATTTTGATACCTAGGTATTAAAATATACCATGTATTACATCGATACATTATGCAGAATCATGCACACTCACACATACATACCAACTAGAATAAACAGATAAAAGCTATTAAATAACTCTGTATCCACCTGACACCTCCCTCACAGACATCTTTACATAAAATAACGTACCATAAAGGAATCACTGTCATGTCAATGCCTTCCTTGTAAAGTGTCTTCCATCTGCACAGATTCTTTATAAAAGATGTAAAAGTTATGAAACTATATTGGAGAACTTGAGCTGCTGGAGTGCAAATTATGTATAATTCAACTTCAATGCTGTAATTGTTTATGTTTTGTATCATCTATTCTAAAAAAAATGACATTTCAATCTTTCTGATTTAAAATGATGGAAATGCTTATCATCAAAACACAATATGCAAAAGAAAAAAAGAAAAACAACCTAGCAAAATTTCAACCAGAAAGGTTGCTATTCTAAGAAAATAATGCTGGCATTAAAAAAATTTCCTCTATTCTAACATTACAGTCACCTCTGAGTGCCTTATCAGCAACAGAGTGTGTTGTTCAAGCTTTGTGGACAAACTCTGGGATTCGAGAGAAGTGGGCACACAGCACAATTACACTGACAATTTGTTTGAAGGTGCCTTGTTTTTGCATCAGTGGCAAGCCTGACTGATAAAAATTCCTCCAGGTCTGGAATGTGCACAAAGAGAGAAGATGGGTGTTTGCAGCAGAACATTGATGTGCAAGAGTATTAATGGTTACTTTTATGTTCATATGTAATGTTAAAGACCTTCATGTGTACATTTCCCTCAGTGTTGGTATTTTAGGTACCATGGCAATGACAGCTTTAATGGGAGCAGACTTGGCCACCCTGCTGTGAGAGACTAGTGAATCACATGATTTTAATCTTTCATGTATTGACTTTCTAATTCAGTTACAGACATAAAAGATACTGAAGCTCTGTTTAATAAACAATTTAACAAGATTCTAAACTTCATTAATAAATTAAAGAATATATTTACTCATATGGAAGCCTGACCTGAATGTCTTGATTTCTTCTTTGCATCTGTATTTACATGTTAAAAATCCCTTAATCTTCTGGCTTGAGATAACTTTTATTAGGATTGTCACTAATAACACATTATGAGGATCTACATGGAGAATTTTTTTCTGTGTTTTCCAACCAATGACATGGTAACTATTTTCTATATAAATTTTTATGAAAATTTAAGCTTTAATGAAAAAAAAAAACTTTGTTGTTTGATGAACCAATACTTAGGGTACTTAAAAAATGAGGTACCAATAGTGACCTATTTCCTGAAAAGTACCAGGAAGATTAAAAAAAAAAAAAGCTTGAACCTTTGAGCAAATGTTATGTGCTGTTTACACCCTGACTCTGCCCAAGTAATAGAGACTTGTGTCAACACATGAGTCCACTGGCTTCAGGCCACAAGGAAAGGGCTCTTACAAATCAAAGAGCAATGTTTCTCATTGCAAGAAAAAGAATAGAATAAATCATGACTTGTGCTTCCCCATTACTGCAAATAATGAGATTTTTTAGTTATAACACTTGATTTACATTTTTTTATAGTTCTAGGGCATTTTGATCTCATATTTTCAAGATTTCTGGAACAATTGTGCTAGATACTTATTTTTTAAATCAAAAAATTAGTCCACAATTCTAGTTGTCTCAGCTACACTGGCAGACCTCTTCTGTGTGCTCAGCTATGTCAGCAGAAAAATGCCGCCTTCGCTTATGTCAGTCAGGAATGTGGTGCAGCTCCAACAGCCAAAAATTCCCTCTGTCAGCATGTCTTGGGTGTGCTCTGGGGCTCTGGCAGCCCCTCTGGCTGCTCTGGCACCGCTGCAGAGGCCATCAAGGCCAGCCCTGGAGCCACATGCACGTGGGGACCTGCCCTGCCAGAGCCCCAGGTAACCTTTGAACCCCAGTGACAAACAGTGATCAGCAGCTCCGTGTGCAGGTTTAAACCTGGACTCCCACCCCAAGGATAAAATCTGCATTTTGTCCTGAGGCTTGTTACAGCTTCCCTGCAATGTCACCATGCACAAGGGACACTGTGGCACTGCAGAGCCTGCCTGGTGCCAGCCATGCCAAAGCCCAGCTGTTTTCACAGTGTGAATGTGTGGATTTACACCTGTGTGTCTTACAGCTTTCAGTGCTTCTCAGACTTCCCAGCCCTAGAAAAAGTTTTATCTCTACTTCTATTTCAGTCTTGTCCAGCATGGGAACAATACCTTTTGTTTCCAACCTGTATCTCTCAGGCACCGTGTGTGCAGGTCTCAGAGACTGTCTCTGTTTGAGTGATGAGAAAGTGGAGCCAAATTACAGCAAAGAGGATGAAAATTAGAGCAAAAGAAAGAAATTAGGAGGAGTATGGCTCAGTGGATGCCAAAATCAACATCTCCTGGTCTTTTAGAATATTCTTTGAGAATTTTGAGGAAAGTCCATTCCCAACTCTGGTTGAGGCAAAAGCCTGAGATGAGGCCTATCCTCATTGTGTCTCCATTGTTTGAATGGAAAGCACTCTCAGACTGATGGAGGACTTTTCCCCCCACACACAAGAAGAGGACATTGACAAGTGTCACCTGTGACACGGAGTCAAGTCCACACAGAGCAGCTCCCAGGCTCTCTGGGTGGGAGAGAGAGCAAAGAAGGTTCAGCAAAGAGCACAGTGTCTTTGGGTTTGTCAGTAGCTCTGGGGTCTGAGTGCTGCAGAGAACAGAGAGGAGAGAAAGCAGAGCAAATAGGGCATTATCCCAACTGTAAAAAGATTTACTGAGAGCACCTTCTGAACTAAGGTGAGCAATAATTGTCTACATGTCTCCACAGGGCTGTATGTTGTATTTTTAATGATTGAAATAAAATATTTGATGTTGAATTGAGCAGACAAATTATTTTAAACTGACATACAACTAGTATAAAGAATATCTTCTGTGCAAAAAATGAATGAAAGTATGAAAAACTGAGATTCTAACTAATTTTTTTTTTTTTAGTTCATTTGAATGAGTCCCCCCATCCTTCTACAGGAGAAAGTAGAGAAAGGGAGAAGTGTTTGAAAGTCAAAATACTACTTTGCACATCTCTAATGTTTTCCATTCTAGGATCTCTAGTGCTTTACAAGCTTAATGTGATTAACTTTATGCTCAGTAAGCAGTTCTTCCCATAAAAAGAGGTAGGTCTTTACAGGATTAGGGCCTCAATTTGTCCTTAAAGCAGTGAGCAGTGAATATCACTGCTTTAACAGACAGAGCTGTATAAATAACAGACACTGTGATTTGCCTAAAGATCTGTCAAAATGAAAACTGTATGGGATTAACCTGAAACAAAACTAAAGAGAGCTCCAATTTGCAGCAAGCTGCAAGGAAAAGGAAATAAAGAAGAAACAAAAAAAACCCCAAACACAATGAAACACTTCCTTTGATTAAAATATGAAACATTTCTTTCTTGAAGCTCTTAAAATGCCATTCTTTAGAATAAAATGAGAATTATTTAAAATTACCAGTCAGAAATGAAATAGCAACTCTCAGTATGTCAATCTGAAACGTACTTTTCTTTGCACACAGCATGACAATTGTCTCATGATAAGGAGTGTCCTTTGGTGGGGAATGCTTTTTGGTGTCTGTGCCAGGGCAGCTCAGGTGGAGCCTTTGGCACGTGGCTGTTGGGGGAGCTCCCTTTCTTTGGGGGGTTCAGGGGCAGCTGTACCTGTTCTGCTGAGTGTCCCAGGGGTGCCAGTTCCAGGCATGTCCTGCTCAGGGCACAGCCAGTCTGAGGCACACACCAATTTTGCAGCACTGAGGCCCCCAGATGGGCAGCCACAGAGGCCTGAAAGGGTCTGATTCCTTAATGACACAGGCCCATCTTCCCCTTGTGTCCAGGCTTACCCATCCCATCTCCCTCAGGCATCCCTTTGCCAGTTCTGTCTCCTCTCACATCTCTTGGGACACACTTTGTGCATGCAGGTTACACAGAAAATAAGTCAATTTTTTTCCCCCGATTGTTTCTTCTGCTTGTGTTAGCTGGGGAAAGATCTAATACTCTGAGAAACTTGTTTAATAATTTTCTAATCAAAGTTACTTAGAGGATGAGCAATAGCAGAACCCCCTGCACAGGAAAAGAGATGAGGAGTCACACAGCAAGACTGCAGGTCTCAGGGACTTCAAGTGGGTTTTGATAACGATGAACAGAAACCAGGGTTTAGGGCTGAGAAAATCTGAAAAGTTTCCTCAAGTCCACTGCTAGCTCAAGGGAAGGACAAATGACAAAAATATTTCTTCACTGACGTCATACAAAAAAATAAAGTAAAATAATTTAAAAACTATTTAAAATTTAATGTGAAATAATGTATCCAAGCAAATGTTAAGACTTAGACTTCATATAATTTACTGCTAAACAAAAATCCTGTTTAATTAATAAGGACCCAAGTCATAAATGAGTTGAAGAATGTTGCTTTTCAAATTATATGCAGTATCACCAAAACATTATTTTACCTTTACTTTATCTCAACCACTTTATTAACAACATACATAATGTGCTACTAATACCTTCTATATTTATCTTTGTAACAGCACAGATGATAGGTTCTGTTTACTTTTGTAGGTGTAAGTATTTTCAGGACTGCAGAAAAGCTTTTGGCCAAATGACTTTGTGCTGCAGTTCTGCAGGAGCAGAGAGAACATGTGCTTCTTTTCCAAATCAGTCACACACAGTAATGAGATCAATTTCGAGTTGAAAAGAACAGCCTATTTTGTTCTTACAAAATCCATGAATAGACACAGCAAGTGAGGATGAACTCAACTAATTTCAGAAAACTGAAGGTCCCCAGCACAGGTTTTTGAGAACATTTGCAAACAGATGCCTCTGGGAATTTTCAAGCCTACCTACAGGTCACCTTGTATCCAGCAATACCTTTGGAAACAGGAACTTGATTGCCAGTGCAGTTTTGAAAATCTCATTAGACCTCTACTGCAGATTTGGAGTCCTAATATGTCACTTAGAGTAACAAAGAAACAAGCTTCCCATTCACTAAGCTAGTCAATGTAAACGTAATGTTAATATATATTTTAATAAATGATGCTATTGATGCTTAAGGAAAAAAAGGGGTTACTGACAGCACATTTTCCAAATCTCAGTTTGTACATTTTGTGTGTTGTAATTATACATTTAGCTTGATACAAATTAAAAAGCAGCTTGTCTACTAAAATTGAAGACATAGTGAACTATTGTAATTTAAGGTTTCTACAACAGAATTTGAATAAATCTATTTTAATTTTCTGCTTAAGAAAACATGTATGAACAGTATGTAGTAAGAAATCTCCACCTGGAGTAAAGGCTATTTGCAGTTGCAATTTTGAAGATTATGCACTTCATTAAGGGCAAACATTTTTAGAATAACAAGGGAAAGTGCGAATGCAAACCAAGATTAAAGGCAGTTATTCAAATCAAGATTCCATGATTCAGATCTGTAATTTATATCACTGTGATTTACATGTCAATCCATTGTGCTTACAGTATTTTCCTCTAATGTAATTAAGCTCTTGAATTGGAGACCATATAGTTGTACTGAGCTGCAAAGACATCTTTCTAATCTCTGTGATTCCATTTTACCCATCTGTTAAGGGAGAATAAAAACTTTTGTCTTTTATGGGTGAAGGTACCATGCAAATGCAAATGATATTATACAAAATGGTAATTGAAATGGTAAAGGAGCAAGGGGTTTTAATAAAATGACAATTCAAGACACATGTAAGTGTCCCTGTGTGAATGTTGATTGAAATGAGGAAAGTTAAGAGTGAATTTTAAGCGCCCATAGAAAAATGCATTGAATGTTAAGAGTAAATTAAGAAGTGCACAGGCCAAGGGACAGAGCTGTCTCAGAAACGGATAAAGAAAGAACTGAAATATTCCTTTGAGGATTTGGGACAAAGGATCACTCAGTCCTTGATAACAGTGCAAAGCAGGTTGGGGAATAGGCTGTGGGGAACACAGGCATAGTGACACTTCAAAAGACAGAGGAACTTGAAAAAGTTGAAAATGCAGTTAGCGACAGATTTGGATCTGAAGAGAGAAAAAAGCAATAGTGAACACAGCTGGATATGATCTTTGATGTTGAATTACACAAGGTTTAAGAAGAATTAGGGCCTTTAGAAGATACTGTCATTGGAAATTCTAAGAGGTAACTCCAGGGCAGAGCAAAGGCCAAGTTCTCCTCTCTGCTCCACAGGCACAGCTGCTGCTGCAGGCTGCCCTGGCAGAGGCTGGCCAGGTGAGCCTGGCAAACAGCACAGTGCAGATGCTCACGGCCCCCAGGGGCACTGGCTCCCAGGGGTCGAGGGAACGGGACCATAAAGGTGAGGGAGCCAGCAGCGGCCTCTCAGGTACAGGAGCCAGCTCAGAGACCCTCCTGCTGAGCCCTGTGCACAGCCTGGGCCAGGCAGAGCCTTTTGGACCATAAAGGTGAGGGAGCCAGCAGAGGCCTCTCAGGTACAGGAGCCAGCTCAGAGACCCTCCTGCTGAGCCCTGTGCACAGCCTGGGCCAGGCAGAGCCTTTTGGACCATAAAGGTGAGGGAGCCAGCAGAGGCCTCTCAGGTACAGAGCCAGCTCAGAGCCACTCCTGCCGAGCCCTGTGCACAGCCTGGGCCAGGCAGAGCCTTTTGGACCATAAAGGTGAGGGAGTCAGCAGAGGCCTCTCGGGTACAGGAGCCAGCTCAGAGACCCTCCTGCTGAGCCCTGTGCACAGCCTGGGCCAGGCAGAGCCTTTTGGACCATAAAGGTGAGGGAGCCAGCAGAGGCCTCTCAGGTACAGAGCCAGCTCAGAGACCCTCCTGCTGAGCCCCGTGCACAGCCTGGGCCAGGCAGAGCCTTTTGGAGCCAAGGGTAGAGGTGAGTGGTGAGGGAAGGTGCGCAGGGACTGACACACAAGAGGGGCAGGGCAGCTGCCTGCCCTCTGCACAGGCTGTGGAAACAATCCTCTCCTGTTGGCAGGACACTAGAGTTGTGGCAGTAGGCATTCAAATGTAACTAAAAAATGGCAAAAAGCATTTTTTAGTTACATTTGAATGCGTACTGCATTCAAATAGTTACAGCATTGATACGATGTTAGCAGCAGAAGAGGAACTGTGACAAAATGACTGCAGAAAAGAGGGATGTCACCTGGCTCTTCTCATAAAAACAGAGGCATCCACACTAGCAGTGTAAGACTTACCAGTGCATAAAAGATACTGCTGAAAATGTTAAATGTGATTTTTACCTTTTAAGAAAACCTATTTATTTTCAAAATGTACATAGGAGCATGTAGGTGGGCCAACAGAACACAGTGGGGAGAACCTGACTTGCTAATGGAAACTCTCTCAAAAATGGCAGAAGAGAAATAATTGCAAAATAATTGCAAGCATTATCTGGCTAATGTGAGAGCTGAGGAGGAAGGCAGGAGAATCTCACCTTCTTCTGGGAGGAGTTCTTAGGGCAAAGCTATTTACTCCTGCAGGGTACAGAAAACTTGCTAATAGTGAAGAGAATGGTGTTTCTGTGAAATGACAGATCTTTGTAGTGAGCGGGAATTTAATGCCAAGCTGCCATATATTGCTGCTGGCATGTAAAATCTCCCAGTTTGTTTGCTCCAGAATTTGCACCCCAAAGGGGAACAACAACAGAGAAGAGAAGAGAAGGAACCATCCCTATAAGTCCCATCCCTCTGAGTCTCTCTTCAAGGACTGCCTCAGACAGTCAAATCAACAATAATGAAGAGTTTCATGTCAAAGGACATTTTCTCTGACAGCCCAATCAATCATTTCCTCCTCTCCTCCACACCTTCCTCTCCCTGCCTTTGAATTTGCACAATTGCCACTACTAATGGAGTCTCACTAATGGTGAGGACAGCAGCTGAGAAAACACCAGTACTGAAGTTTCTACAGTGCCTAGTTTAAGAAAGGTCATCTCCTTTGAATTGAAAAACAAATAAATAAATACAAAGCAGACATTTTAATGGATTCCAGCTGAGGAAACTATAGGACACTGAGATATACTCTGCCTAAGATAAGCCTGTGTTCTCACTTTTCATCATTTTACTCTCTGCTCAACTGGTTGGCAGTTATGATGCCAACAGTTTAATCCCAATTTCCAAATCAGTGTCAACGACTATTTCTTTCTCTGGAAATGATACAGAAAGACCATGAATGACACAGAATGTGATGCCAAACAAGCCCTTTCCTTTTGGCACACCAGGAGAAGAAAAAAACCAAATGCAAGAAAATATATCCACAGCCATTTCTTCTTCTTGGAAAGAGCAAACCAAACATGAGATAACCAACAAAAAAGAAATATTTTCCCATCTAGCATGGGCAGTTAAGACCTTCAGAAGATGTGACCAAATTATATTTGATTCCTTTGCTTAAGTTACAGATACTTCTGCTTCTAAAATTTAAACTGGCGAACTGAAAAATCCTACTGGATCAATAATTCTGTGCCTTTTCTAAATAAAAAAAAAAGATCACTACAGGACAGACAAGGGGCACTGACTTTAATCTAGAGAACAATGGATGAAATGCAGACTCACTTGCTATATGTCCTTTGGGCATGAGGTTTTGGTTGTGTTGGGCTGTACTGTGACCTTGACAAGACCCCAAGGGAGTGAACAAGGTAGCTCACTCTATGCTGCTGCTTAGAATGGAGCTTGAGAAGTAAAACTTCACTTTGTCACCAGCCACTTCTTGCAGGCACTGTACTTTGTACCAAGATGCCCCAGTGGAATGGATCCCTTTCAGCTTGGTTTTTTTACCCTCTATTGCTGAATGATAGAGTAGAAAGCATTCTTAATTTCAGTATTAGTCTTGGGGAGCTAAAAGTAAATGCTTATCAATGAAAGCTTGATTCAAAATGTTTCTGAAAAGAAACGCTCTCCAGTATTTACCTAGAAAGCCTTAACATGAAACCTGGGTGAGCACCCTCTTCCCAAATAGTCTGTGCTACCCTGTCCTGAAGCCTGGTACCAGCAAGTGCTCCATAGCCAAAGCTCCTGCTGGAAAGGGGGTTCAATGTTTAAAACGTCCTCAACATCTCACAGGATGTGGTCTTCATGCCCCAGTTCACAAGCACATGTGCTTAACTTAAGCATGTGAGTAGTCCTATTAATGCTGAAGTGCTTAAAGTTAACCATGTATGTAATTGCTTGCAGGGCTGTTTCCTTAATTAGCTACACTCGTCCTTTAATCCTCCCTGTCTTTTAACCTCTGCACTGTTACATGCCTCAATTTCTTTAATCAGATAATGAACATTAGGGAAGTTGTTATTTACTGCTTCTGCTTCAGGATGTGAACTAAGAAAAAGATGGACCCTTGGATCTTTTGTAGAGACTTATTACTAAACATGGTAAAAATAAAATATAATGTCATATAAAAGATGTTTGCAACTTTTAAAAAACATCTTCATTTTCATTTTGTTAAGTGTTTTTTTTACACTTCCTGGACTCATGTATTGATTTATTGATAAGACTTTTCTGAAGTTTAAAAATTGCACATTCAGTGTCTGATAAACTTCCAGGTTTAACTGAAGTTCTATTACACTTCCAAATCAAAACTGAAATGATGCAATGTAAAGGTGACAGAATGGCCACATTAAATTAAACTTGTTGCCAAAAAAAAACCCCACCAAACCAACAGTAACCACCCTGCCAACAAATAAGTTCTAGAAACACAAAATAGAGCAGGAAAAGAAACCTGACAAAAAAACCTCTGGCAAAAGCAGTTTTGAAGAGAACATTTTCCAATTACTGTTTTTCATTAAAAGTGTCTGCCAGTTGCACTTCAATATGCTGGATGCACTGCCTGCTTTCTGCCAATCTCTCCTTATCAATTTTGAGGATGCCAGGAGGGCAGGAAAGTACATTTGCAGTTGTCAGGTTTCACTTCCTTTTCTACTCCCTTCACCTATTTATTTTTTTCCACTAATCTTTACATTTTCTCTTTTTCTTAGCTCAGCACATTAGCATTCCTCCAAATTTTTAATTATTCTCCCTGGTAATTCCCTGGAGCCCACTGCTTGAACTTTCTCTGCTTGCTTTGCCTCTAAGTAAAGACCACCTGCACTAAACTTTCCCAGAGTCTAACCCCCTGTAGTTTCCTTTACTTCATCTGTATGCTGTGAGCTGTCCTCTTTGGAGAGTTGCCTTGGAGTTTGGCAGCACTGGGAGTCTATTCTTTCTCAGATGATTTCCCTGTCAGGTTCACTGCTACTGAAAACATACACTTTGAATCCAGCCATGAAAATCGCTTTGTGATAATCTTCACCCAACACTGCATTATATGCTACTACATTTGCTACTGGGCTGGGAATTCTTCTCTGTTTGTAAATCTGCTTTTTGGACCATGTTATTTTGAACACTTCATTTCATGCCTAGACTGGGAAAGCAAATAAAGTATCACAGCAAAGCATTAGATGCTTACCTAAAAAGGAGAATGCAAGCCTATCCAATTTTCCTATACTATTGCTCACTTAATATAGCAAATAAGCCTGAGGTCCAATACGATTCCTTCATAACGTACACTGAACTGTATCACTTTCTTCCTCAAGCCAGTTTGCCACTGAGCCAGATGTACTCTACCCATCTTCTCATTCCTATGATCAATCTTCTCTCTGCTGATCAGAATTTAATCCCATTAAATCACTAGGCTTGCAGTAAGTGCGTATCGTGCACACGCACGCTTGCCACAGCAGATTACTGTAACCGCTTTTATTTTTGGAACATGCACTCGAGGCTGCCCCGGGCTAATCCGTACAGCAATCCTGCTGCATGGCTGCAGCAAGCTGCGAGTGGCACAGCCCTCCCTCCCTTGCAGGGATTGCCTGCAGCTCATAGATTCCCCCGGGGTGTGAGCCAGGACTGCCGATTTTGGGGATGGGTGGCTGGGAGCAGAGATGTTATGGGCCTGTGTTGGACCTTGTACACCTGCTCATGGCTGGGCTGGCACCTGTGAGAAGTTAACACCTAAGGTCCATGGAGGCTTCTATACCTCCTGGTGCAGTCCAGTTTTCCCAGTTTTTCCATTTTTTTATTATTTGCCCTAAACCAGTAATAGAGCGATAAAGGTCTTGACTAGGGAAGAAAGGTTCAAAGTAATTTAGTAATTCGTAGCTGCCAATGTTTCAACAAGTTTGGGTCACTAGAGGGTGCAGATCAGCCTCTTCAGTCCCGGTCTGACATTTGTGTTGTGACACGTAGACCCAGACAGCCTCCTGATTTACTGTATTTACTGTAAGTGCTTCGGAGAGGAGGTGTGAATTACTCATTTTCAGTCTGTTTGCATAATGTCCGGTTTTCCTTTTCCAAGCACACACTACCAGGGTGCTACATTATGTAGAGTGAAGCATTTCATGCCTGTTCCTGCCAGATACTTGTCAATATAAATATTAACCAGAATAGCAACATGAAAGTTTGAGTATGGCTTATTTAGCCTTTTGATAGTCTGAAAGCAGCACACTCAAATTACATCACTTATTAAAAAAAAAAAAAAAAAGAAAGAAAAGAACACAGCCCAAGGAGATTTTTAGCCTGTAATTGATCTCTTCTCAGATAAGATGTACAGAGTTTCCAAAAGATTGATATTACTTTCTGGGTGAGGCTTGCCAAATGATTGCCCCATTTTACTTCATCTAATAACAGTGTTTTATAATTTAATGGTCTCTAAACTTCTTAGGATTAAAGTGACAAAGAGAAAACAGATTACGTTTGAATTAAAGTGTTAGTAACTTTCACATTTAGGTACATAAATACCTGTGACCTAAAAGGTATTTTCTAAGCTCTAAGTACAAGATAGTTAGCATTTTTTCAGTTTATGAAAAACATGACCGTTATGTCAGAATCTGAAGTTTGTTTTATAGAGCAATAGTCTTAGGTCACATTTTCATCTAGCTATTGTAATGAACAACTTGGATTTACAAATATTCTTGTCAGGGAATTAGTGGTTTGGAAAATAATGAGGCTGAGAAAACCTTCCTTGTTCTCTGTGCAGGCTAGACTCTTAATGAGAAATAATGGTGATGAACTATAAAGCAGAATGGTCCAGCAATGCCCTCCTGAAAGATAATCATCTAATCATCCCAGAAGCTGCACACGCCAGCATCCTGAAACCCTTTGCTGAATAAAAGCATCTATCCAGAGCTTAATTTAAAAAAAGTTATGCATTTAGGACTACTTAAGAAAGCCAAGATCATTCAATCAAGACTGCAAGACTGCACCTCTGAGGTCACATGGTCTTACTGAAGATCTAAGCTATTGCAACAAAGAAGCAGAGAGAGCATTTGTAAACTTTGGCAGAAGGAAGCAGATATGATTTTTGTATGTTATATATAGCTGGATTCATGTCCTGGATCACAAGTAGATCAATAATACTAATTAAATGGAAATCTTTGACTGCCCACAGTCACCATTTTGTTATTTTACTTGCTAAAGAGAAATTACAAAAATTACAAAAATTTCACCTGCTATCTGACTGCATGTTAAAGAAATTCTAGTTCCAAGTTTGCTCACCTGTTGGATGACCTCAAATAATGTCAGCATAAAAATGAGTCCAACACTGGAGAAAAGACCTTTGAGGAGTGGGGGGCACAAAGAGGAGGCTGGCTCAGTGTAGACCCAGGTCCTCAGCAGGTGGGAGAGGTTCCTGGTCCCAGGCAGGGCTGGCACATGGCTGCGTGCTTGGCAGAGACAGGACCCGCATGGGAGCTCAGCCTTTGGCCCACTCAGGGCAGTGAAAAGGGAATTATCCCTGATGAATCAGAGCTTGGCTCTGCATGACCATGCAAGGTGTTCCTGCAAAAGTGACTGGAATAAGGGCTCTGTGAGGTGGCTCTGAAAGGAGCCTGATGAATACCAAAGGGCCTTGCAGGTACAACATGTGCTAGTTAGAGGCTTAATAAATTAACGAGCAAAACATTATTAATTTTCTCAGACAATTCTCATCTCAAAAAATGAGGACCCCCCCCCCCCCCCAGCTCTAGAGTTGCAGACCAAGTTGTGACTGGCATAATTTCTCTGCTGAGAGTTGGAAGAATGTAAAACTGACTGACTGCAAAAGTGTGACTGTCTAGCAGGGAGATGCCACTGCAAGAGTAGCCTGCAAGTAGTTATGTTCCAAGGCCTGATCCCATACTTACATGAGGATGCTGTGCAGACAAATTCATGCTGGAAATGCAGAGTGCACTTAAATCCCCATGTGGACATCTCATAGTCAGTATTTGAAAGTGGAGCACAATATGAGGCTGGAATAAATAAGGCTCTATTTTTCCTCAGCTTGGATTTCTGCACAGAGCAATTGTTCTAGAATTGATTCTATTCTGAGCCAAACACAGCTTAGGATAGAGGCAGCTTAATCAAATCTTAGTTAGTTCTAGTTCAGTAGTCCATGCCCAGAAAAAAACAAACAACCAAACCACAGCGCAATAAAAAACCCTCTAATGTCAAGTACAAAGATACTATTATTAGATGAAAAGATGAGAATCAAAATTCCTAGTCCAAGGTGGATAGTAAAGTTACAGTCATTCACTCATTAATCAGGGCCATAGCCTGCACTATAATGTTATTTTTTAATCTATCCATATACTATATACTATCTGAAAAGAAAATATAATACTTTTCTTTCAAAGCTACCTTTAAAGGCAAAGACAGTCAATTTCCATAAGGAAGAATTTTTTTTCAGTATTTTGTCCCTGGTCTCTGCTATGGTGCAGAAGATCATTGCATTTTTCTCTCTCTTTTTTTTTTTTTTAAATTTTCTTTGATTTCATTTTATTCTTGCATTTTCTTGCCCTTTTCTGAACATAAATCTCTAGATCAGTGAAGAGATCCTTGACCCTTCACCAATCATTAGCATTTTAGGACAGGTTCAAGTGAGTGACCTATGGATTAAAAACACTATAGCTTGCTTCCAGCCAGCCAGGAGAGTTTGCCCTAGAGTTAAGTGCCATTTAACAAAGAATTCCTCTTTGCAAACTTTGCAATCTTCTACATTTAGTGTTTAAAAAGGAATTAATCCTAAAATAATTAATGCCTGTTCATATTGTTATAATGCAGGTGTAGGCTGCTGTTCACTTTAGGTATAAATATAACAAAATTCATTCTTTTTTAAGGGGTTAAATCCCTGGTAGTTCATACAACAATGGAAAACTATCTTCCAAGCAGCACCTGACTTTTTAATAATTCAAGATATTAAATAAATAAAATGAAGTATGTACCCACTGCCTTACTTCCCTAAACTCCTTCATCCCCCTCATACACATTTCATGATAAAAGCCATAGGTTAAGAGACATGGATTAGTTTTCACCTCAGAAAGGGAAGCTTCAACTTTGCTTTTCTAAATTACTGTTTCCCTAGAAGACAGGACAACTTCCAGCTGCCATCACTATGTGTTTTACAGCGGCTTAAGTTACCCATGTTGTACGCATAATGTCCATGTATTTTTACTATTTGTGCTTTTAAATAATTATAACAAAAATTAAATCCCTTCAAATGGAATGAAGTTCAGCATGGTATTTTTTCAAGTGCAATTTCTTCTTTTTATTAAATAAAAATCTGTACTTCCTGTATTTCTATAGTTTTATTTTCTTTAAATTTTTGATAACAATTTTTCAATTTCTGTATGGATTTCAGACCTGGGTGTTGAGCACAGCAAAGTTAGAAATTTGATTGTTACATCTATGATGTTCATGTACATCTATGGTGTCCATCACAAAAGTGTTGTGTTTGCTCCCAGTATACCTACATAGCATAGTTTGAAATATAAAACAAATTTCTGCTGGTTTAGAGGCAAGAAACTGACCCTGGGGATCAAACCCACACTGTCAAGAGCTGCTTAAGGATCTTTATACCATCAAGTTGATTGCCTTGTTGTATGGCCACTCTGAGCATCTGACCTAATAGAGTTGTTCAGTGCCATAGAGAGTGTTTAACGCAGAAACGATCATGAATATGAACCTTGCATGCTCTAGGCTCTAAGCATGAAAACATCTTGCCATTTCAATTTCTAATATCTATTTTGAATGTTGCTTTTCAATCAGCATATATTTGAATAATCAAACATATTTATTTTTATCAAGAAGGAGTCGGAAATGTGAGAATTCACTGTTTTGTAGTTTTCCCCCAAGCAATCTGTGGAAAGGCAATAGCTGTATTTCACAGATAACACATCCATTAGCAGCTCACTCTGCTGCTTCTGACCAGTGGGATTATGTCACACATGGTTTTGATATCTGAATCGAAAGCAGCAGGTATCTCCTTTAATTAATTTTTCACTTATTATTTCAGACATGTTAGATCTGGTTAGGTAATACATTTTGCAACAACAATTTTGATAATGGAAGAATAGTTATTAAAACCCCCCCAGACAAACAAACAAACAACAGTGTAGACGTGGGTGAATGGGGTAGGGGGAAGGTTGCAGAAATTCAGATGACAAACTCCCTTGCATACAGCCCCTGCCAGCCTGAAGGCTGGGACAGTGCACCCAGTCACAGGGGAAGCATTGCTCAACTACCACACTGTGTTGGGCATCATTGCAGCAGCATAAATGGGTTCAAAATTCTAACATGGCCTTGCCAACCCATGATACCCCAGGGTTTGAGGTTCTGAGTAAAAATACGAGTGATGATTTCTGTGGCAAACCACCCCTGTTAGTGATGGTTTTAGCCTGTTCCATAAGATCACGCTGGGTTTTTTCAGCTGGTGTTGGTGATTAACAACTCTTTTGGAGGGATGACAAAATGAAACACCCACAAAGAAGAGCAACCAGCACCGTGAGAAACAGAAGCTCATGTCTCTGGGACTGTTGTGCTTTGGAGACCATAGGTCAGAGAAGAAAGGATTCCTCACTGCCTTGTCTGTCCCTCTAGATATCATGAACAACTTCTAGTCTTACCTTGAATAACTTCTAGCTGCTCTTTTTGATAACTAGTTCACAGCATCATGGGTAAGAGTCATAGATGAGAGCAAACTGCTGTACTTTTAGCACTGATACCAATTTATATAGCTCCCAGAGCAATGGATGAATAAATTTCACTTTTTTGTTGACTAATTTCTGACAAGCCATTTTTAGTTTTCAGATGTTGCTGTCTTTGAAAGGTTTTGTTCCATCCAGCTGTTCATATAAGGCACACAATGGGATTCTTAGTTCCTGCTTGAAGACTTAAAGAAAACTTCTTCTGGATGTTTTCAGCAATCTTGTACCTCTCTTCCTGGAGCTACTCAACATCAAAATTAATGAAAACAAAAAATGAAGAGAAGAAAAGAAAAGAACAGGCCAGGGAAGGGAAAAACAAAGGTATTTCGGAAAGGGACTATGTAGCGTAACAAGGTAATACAGCATTACAGCTAATATCTCTGGGGTGTTCCTTTGAGCAGCATTCTGGATGAACTGTTCAAGGACTACTTAATCTAAGACATGCCTGCAGTCTTTGAAGTAGGGATTAAACCTCCATGTGCCTTTGGAGCTCCCAGCATAAGCCCATCACCCAGTAGGAAGGGGAATTATGCAGCCTCTTGTGTAAGTTACACTCTCATATGCATCCTCACCCTCTCAATCAACAATTTTGCCTTCTAGGCTGCTTTAAAGCTCACACAAAATGCCTTGGTGATGCAGAGATGAAGCCCACAGAACTTGCTGCTCAAGTCTTGCTAGCAGCATGCCCATGTCTCTGTGGATGAGCACCATGCAGCACCACTGGCACTTAGAGTCTAAAGACTCGTCACTGACGAGTTTTGTCAATTGGTGTGTGCAGCCACAGCCTGTGAATGAATCATGATGCAGTATCACACTGCCATGTGGCTTCACTGGCCTGCTGTGTCAGGCAAAACATTGGATTGGGTATCACAAAATGAATTAAATCCCAGTGAAAAAAGGCCTTGGCATATTTAAAGGGGAGAATGGTTTTACTCCTGCTGGAGAAGGAGACTAAAAAAAAAAAAAAGAAAAAGGAAAAAAAAAAAGAAAAAAGATTGATTGCTCAAGTATGCACATATAATAAAGCTATCATTTACAGGAATTAAGCAAAAATAAACTCACTTGCTGCTAGTGACATAGTCTAATAACCTGCATTGCTTGATGTAGGACCTGCCCAGGTCTTGCTGACTCTGTATGGCTCAGTTCCCAGTGTCCTACTGAGCATGTGAGGAAAAGAGCCAGGTTTTGTACAAACACAAATGTTTCCTTGAGTAGAGCCCAGGACCAATACAGTCTAACCATCGTCTTGGGAAAGGAAGTTTTGTTGCCAAGTAAAAATTTAATCTGGAAGCTTAGAGTCAGTAAGAAATAGAGTTGTTTCCTCAGACAGCCCTTCTCTGCCATGAAAATCAAATCCATGGTAAGAGAAGCAGATTGAAAAAAATTGTTCTATGATGATATCTAAATACCTCCTACAAAATGATTTATGATTTTTGTCTAGTCCTGATGGGAATTTGCAGAATTGCAGGACCACTGGCACTGATGTGGGGATTGCAGACAGCACAAATTAGGCTCTAAATAATGGATCAAAAAGAGGAGCCTCAAAAGCTACTTTTTATTGCACTTTGGGGAATAGCACAGGCTATTATAAAATACTCCAGGTTGTGAAGCTCCAATAGAATTGTGTAGTTTAAAGGAAAGAAACCTCAAGGAAGGTGGGGAAAGCTCAATGGCAGTGAGCTGGTAGAGCAAAACCTCTGCTCAGCAGAAGACACAGAGCAGGGATGTTGGGGGGCTCTGCAAACAGACACATCCCAGCCCTACACAGTGCTCAGCCCCTTGTCCCTTAACTGTGTACAGCCCAATGTAAACTTGCATTACTGGGGATCCAGCTGCTTCCTCTTAATCCTACATTCCTAAAATAAAGCACAGGTGTCTATACAGCCTGGTGAAGAAAAGCAATCACAGGATGAGGATATTCAGGTATATCCAGCAGGCTACTGGTACTTTGTTTTATCTGAGCATGTTCATACCAGGAATCATTTCTGCTCCTTGTGTCAAAAGGGGCAGGCGCCACCAGCATAAAACAGCCTTTGTTAATCCAGATCTTATAAAATGCAAGACAGACCTCTCTCCTCAATTAAAGCTCTATAGCATGGTTATTTATGGCTCCTTGGGGTTTTTTCCAAGTAATTTTTTGTTGGGAAATAACCCAAGAAAAATACAAAATCAATTATGATCAGATAAATATTAAATAAAAGTAATACATAAATAAATACCAGATAAAATAAGAATTGAAATACAGCAGAGAACAGTAATGTATTTCATCTGAAACTTCAAGAGGCCAATAGCAGTGAGTGCTTAGCTATCCCCATGCAAACCAAGAGCTTGCTTGCCAGACTTAATCTCTGGTGACCAGCTCTTTGCAGCTACATGCAAGATTCAGTAAGAAAACAGATGGTACACTGGAGCTTTGCTTCGTGAAGAATAATAGATGAGTAGATAGAGCCTCTCAATCTCAGAGTGGCACACGGTGATCAGAATCCTAATCACAACCATGCTGTGATAAAAGGCTCTGGATGAAGAATGAATTAAGGTGGTTTGTCTGTTTTATCAATAAAAGTAATAGGGAGATATATTTCTTACAATTCTTTAAGCAGAAGACGACTTACAGGAGTGATACATACTGCTTATAAAGCAGTGTGAAGTGGGATAAATCACCCTGTCCATTTACTGCTTGTGCATTTGTTGCCTCTGTATTATCAGAAAGATTATTCCCTGCCTTCGGTAAAAATGGATAAGAATATATGAAAATATGCAGACCAAAATTCTCCTCCTGGCATCTCTTGTCCCCTTACTGTGAAGGCTGGAACAGGTTAGAAAACAAATCAAGTGCTTTACGTTGCACTCTTTTGTTATTATGATACATTATAGACTAATGCAGGATTCTGTCATGTAGAAGTATTTGAGCAAGATTTCCATATTTGAAAAACAATTTCATGTCAAGAAGGTAATAACAAGTGAAATAACATCAATAGAACTTGAATATTAGGACAGCCAAAAAGTAATGATATTGCAGCCTAAGGCATTAGAAGGAAACAGCTTAAATTATTCAGCAAGTAAACTGATGTCATGTGGTCAATGCACTGCATATTTCACATATCCCAATTAGAATTAATGTAATAATAAAGATTGATCATTAAGTAATAAACAGTGGCCAAACAAATTACTGTAAACATAAGTCAAATCTGCTAGGACAGCATATCTTTCTCTCCTTCCAGTTTGCAGAACAGCCCTTGACACAAAGCAGAACTTAACAAGCAATTTTTCATAAGTGTTTTCCAATTTCTTTGTCCATTTGGGTGACTTCTCCCGAAGAAGTCACAGAAAAATTTGTGAGCATTGTTTTCTCAGCATACTTTACTGTCCAAGATGCAATAATAATAGAAAAAGAAAATTATTTGGGTTTAGGTATATGAGGCTGCACCACAGTTGCCTATGTTGGTTATAATGAAATGTGATAAACTAGGGAGGTCACATGTTTTTGTTTGTTTTGCAGCACCAAATTCATGGGTAAAACCAAACTTGTTTATGAACTTCTAGTTTTTTTCGACTGAAAATAAATAATGATTTATGCTACAGAGATTTTAATCCTGAATTGAGGCCCCTCACAAATTTAACCAGATTTAAACATGATTTAAACAAACTGCAAGGCTTCACAGCTTTCATGCCATGCCCTTCCTGCCTTGTCTTTCAGATGATGTCAACTGGTACAAGGCTGAGCCCCAACACAGGCAGTGGCAGAGAATCTGTCCTAACATGTTCCTTTGAAGTCATTGTACATAGAGCCTTTTCCTCCTCAGCACAAATTTGTCTTTCCCACAGACACAAAACTGAAGCTGAATACTGGATTCCACAGGTTACCACTGAAAGGATTTATTAGCTAAATCAAAACCCTTCACCCCATAGCTTTCAGTCTGTGGGATGGGATTCAGTCTGGTTTTATATGCAAACACTGACAGAAAACTTACAAACCAACTCTGTAAGCCACTTCAAGACCTTCATATTTGTTTTGATCCCTTCTGGTGTAATTCCCATTAAACAGAACTTCTGGCATAGTGCTGTCATTGACCTGTCCTCACATGTTGTTCTTTCATTGCTTCATTTGGTGCAAACCTTCAGAATGCATGAAGTTAGAAGCCCATTGTTTTAAGGGGGTTTATCTCTAAGAAATAGCCAAGGAAATGAAAATACGAGAATTTCCACCTTATGGTAGACAGCACTGCTGTGATGATGCCATCTTGCTTTGTGTGGAGCTTATCTGGAAAAAAATGTTCTTTTTTTTTCCCCTTAATCTTTGGCTTTGGATCATACAAATGATTTAAAGTATTCAAGACCTATTACAAAATTAATGATGGAATGCATAATTGACTACAGGGTAAATAGACCTGTTCAGGACTTAAAGTAGCGTAAAGATTTCATTCTGGACTTCGGGATGTTAAAGGTGAAAAGCTGGAGGTCTTTTTTACATATTTATCTTACTAAAGATGTCTGTCCACATTGTAAGTTGCTTTTAAGAAACACTTAATGAGACTGGAATCCCTTTGGCCTTTTCAACAAAAGCTTTCCTGTGAGTTTACAGCCAACCCGTACTCTCAGAAGTCACAGGTAAGGATGGTGAGCTTGAAAGGCACTACCAGATGCTCCTAAATGCACAGACAGGAAATATGAGAGCCCTGCCTGATACCCTGGATACTTTACATTTCCTGACCACTTTGTAGAGACTTAACTGCCATACTGTGCTTTGGAGACACTTGTTCAAACACACGCTGCTCTCACCAAACCTCTCCTGCCTGTCTCTTGGCATACTGTGCAGCTCTACTCTCTATCAGATTTATATGCAATATACTCCTAGATCTTGAGATAAACTAACAGGCATCTGAAAGAGACCCCAAATGAAATATTCATGAACTGTCATAACATTCATTACCATTTTATGATTCTCTTTACTTGGTTGAACAACAACGCTTTCTAGCACCCTATTAAATCAGCTAGCAAACTTTATAAATCACCAGCTAAACTACATGAATCTGTCACTTCTTAATGTACTGTCTGGGCTCCAAAAATACTTGAGTACATGGCAAAGTCATACTACTTATAGGACTCTCTTTGCTGTCATTCTTTGGTATGGATTTTTCTGGGCAAACTCTTATTGTGTTAAGAATTCACCATCTTTTTATGATTGAGTTTGAGTTTACAAGAGAAATATGCCAAACAGCTAAAATCTAACAGATATTTAATTTTGAAATTATGGAAAGATATTTAGCTTGTTTAGGAAAAAAAACCCCAAACAAATTTGTACGAACTCACCAATTACAATGAAAACTTTTTGCTGAGTTACAGTGAAGAGAATGGGGCTGTGCAGATCCAGCTAAAGCTCTGCAAGGCTCCTAATACTGGACTGAAAGCTAACTCAGGCTGCTGGAAAATGATGCTAAATCCTAGTGAAGGAAAGTGGAAGTGACTGGAATTGCTGAGGACACAGATGACCTAAAGAAGAATCAGATCTGTCCATTTCCATTAACATTGTCACCTCTCATTTGAGGGCCTTCTGGGCAGAGATCTGCTTGGCTGCCTGTACTGCATTTTTCCCACCTATCCCTACTGGATTACAATAGCTCTCAAACCAACTTTTATCAATGACTTGCTGCCCAGCATCGACACAGTCCTTTCAACTGCTGGATTTACTGGAGTCCACACCTCACCCCTCTTCATCTGCCTGGTTATATTGGGTTTGCTAAGCATGTTTCTCTCTGTGCTGCTTGCTAAAATCCAGAATCCATACAGTACTTTGTCATGACAAATTTTGAACAATTCTCTGATGGCTGAGTTTGGTCACATCAGCCTAGTTGATAATGTAGCTGAGAGAAAACCCTGCAAGTTATTTAATTAAACCCCCCCTGCATCAAAACCAAAATCAAGCCATCAACTATTTCCTGAATTTATTGGCTATGATGACACCTGACACCTGCAATATTTCCAGCAGTATCTGTTCTGTTGGTAGCATTTTACAAGGTCAAAGTTGCAATAAGTTTTGTGTGCTGAAACTGAAATTTTCTTTATCTGAGCATTTCACGCTTTTCTGCCATGCACTGGGTCTTATTGATTCACGTGACTTTTACCCCTGAAGCTATGGAAGCCTAAGCACAATTTGAAGCTCATTCTTTTCCTGTAAAGAGCTGATAGATAACCTAGATATTATTTACACACAAGGTTAGCCTTCTGATGCCAGTCATCTATTTCTATGCTTGAAGTGAAGCACTGGCTTAAGTGCTTTGTCAGGTTAGAGGAACAGAGCAGGTCCAGGGCCCCTGACATCAGCAGGAGCCACTTACAGACACAAAATAACCTTTGGACTAGGCCGAGGGTATTTGTAACCATTACAAGAACATTTGACATGTCTATATATGTATCCATTAAAAAAATTATGGAAAAGGCTGAAAATTTCAGAGTAGACTCCAAAATTTTGGTAGATTTATTTGACTTTATAGAAGCCTTTAATTGTTAGTGGAGAAACACTGTGGTAAGTGATATGAAATATGGTTTTGAATTTCAATGTCACAACAGAAAAAGCACCACAAAGAAAATTGTTTTGTATTTGTTGGCATGCTAACTTTAATGAAATTAAATATTTTCTTTTTTCTTTTTACTTCTTTCTTGCCAGTAACATGCATCAGATCAGAGATTTGGTTAGGGTTGGTTCTGAACAATGTGAAAGAAACTCCAGACTTCATTTAATAAAAAGCAGCCAGTCTGGCACCCTAGTTTTGGCTTCATGGAGTTAAATGGGAACATTCTCCTTATCTTAAATAGGGGCATATTTTATTTTTGGTGATTATGTGCTACCACATAGAATTCTAATATAATTTTTAATTTTTACAAACACTTCTCTGTAGAGCACATTTCCAAAAGATGAATGTGCAAGGATGAAAGAGCTTTCCCTGCCTTCTTTTGAAGAAGCCTGTAGTTTATATTGAAGGTGCAGTAAAAAACAAGAAACCTCAATCTACTGCAGTTGCAGTGTAGATGTTTGACTCTTTAACTTGGGAGGAACATTTGCTTTGAAGATACCTCTCCAACTGTAATTTATTGTACCTAATTGTAACAGAATTGGGTGCTGAAGTTAGCAGAGCAATATGGCACAGAAAATATACTAAAAAAGCATCCCCTAATGGAAATAATTGCAACTTTTCTGGAATGTTTTTCCAAAGGAGAACTGCTTTTGATTAATCAATCATTTCTACAGAGGATAAGCTTTTTCCTCAAAAGATTTCAGATTGTGGATTCATTATTTTTAAGAAGTTTATCTAATAAAGCAGACAAACAAACAACTCCCCCCCCCTTTTCTTATATGAAACCTCACTTTTCTGCTTTACATCTATTGTATTGCACTGACTTAAAACTTTGCAGTGCTTTACACAAGTGGTATCCTCTGAGGTGTTTGACAGAAGACAGCAATTTTGTTTCCCTTCTTGTGTAAGGAACATAAAACACAACACGAAAATCAGTAACTGAATTTGATTGTTTTAAATAAACTTGAAGAGCGTGGCTTTTCAGTTCAAGATATTTTGTGTGACCATTCTAACTTATTATTGAAGTTCTGGATATGACAGCTTTTTTGACTGTCAGACCTTTAAACTAAGATATTCCATTACAGGTCAAAAGTGGGTTTGGTGTTAATTGTCACATCCCACAAGCTCCAGTTGAAATTCAGGGCAATGACATAAAAATTCTGTGGTGCACAATACAATATCTCATTAATAGTACAAAAATTAATTTGGTTTCCAAATAACTGCCATTTTGCTTTAGGCATTTAATTGCTTCATAACAATTTAATTTTGGTTTCTGAAGCAATTTGCTAAGTAATTGCCTTTTCAGTTCTGGGTTGCAAAAAAAACCCAAATGCAAAGAACAACAATTTAAAAGATTGGCTTAGAGATTTCCATCAGACATGCCAGCAGCTTTGAAACTACTTTTGTTAAACATGTAACATCTCAGTGACAATATCACACCAATTTGAACTGCTGAAATGAAATATTTATATTCTAGATAGAGAAGGTGAGATTCTGTTGCTCAGCTGTGTTTGTCTAGTGACATTTGAGATATCCTAGGGTGGCAGTGACCTCTCTGCAGGGCTGGCATTGAGATACAGTACATGGAAGACATCCACGTTGCTCTGAGGCAGAAGGCAAAGTCTGGACAGGACATCCCACTCATATGAAATAGCATTTGATGTCTTTTTTTTGGGTTTCTGAATTGTTTCTATAAAATATGTAATATTATATCCTTAATCCCACCAGACACTGGGTACCTGGATGAACTTTAGAAAGTGGAATTAGAATAAAATTAGAAGAATTTAGAAGAATTAGAAGAAAAGGAGCTATGAAATCCATGTTTTGCTTCTCATAGACATATCTGGACAGAGACAGGTTCCTGATGGACCTTGACCAGATACCTAATAAGATAATATCATGCTTGCAAACTAGTGATTAAAAACAGAGTGCCTTGCTTGGGGGAAAATCACTGGGGAAAAAGCACATGAAAGCCACAGGATTGCATACCATGTCTGAAGTAACTATATTCCTTAATCCTGCAAAGTCCTAATGAAAAGAATAGGCTTAAGTCTTACCCCTCATCATAGGAGCCAGAGGACACAGGATTTGTTAGCCTAGGGACAGCAACATTTTAATGCCATTATCTGAACTGAAGCAGGTTTTTAATGTCTGAGATTAAACTGATGTGTCACCACCTGTACCATTCCCAAGCAGGATATTACTAGTAAATTTGAAAGAGGTAGCTCAGATATTTTTAGTGTTGAGTTTTTAGATTAATAAGATAATTCCTATTTTGAATACTGTTAGTGTCCCTCCTGTTCTTGTTTGCAAAAATTTTTAATAAGCAATCAAAAAGAAAAAAGAGAAAAAAATCCACACCACAATAAAATATTGGCTTGTCAAGCACAAAAATATCTGGCACCTGACTGATACACTAGAATTTGTAAAGCTTCAGTTCCCTGTGAATATAAGGTGTATTTGATATCCAGCAGAGGAAGGAAGGGTACAACATTCATAGACATCTTTAGTTATTCATAAACTAGTGAATGAACACGAGCCCACTGAAGAGGTGAGGTCTTTTGGTTTGTGTTTTGGGGTTTTTCCCCCCCATAAAAATGCATTCCAGAATACATGTTGTGTTTTATGCTTTTGCCTCTCAGTTGTTGAATGCTGTTCCATGACTTTGATTAAAAAAATAAGAGACAGAGCCCAACCACCTGTATTTAAAGAGTAGAATTAGATATGTTCTCAAAACGACACATTCACTGCTTCCAGCCTATACAAGCACAAGTTTGTTCAGTCAGCTTCTGGCTATGATCCAGTCAAATAGTTAGATGTTTGAATGAAGTCAGAGAAATATTTTTACAGTGTGAAGAATTTTGATTCTTGGCTACAACACTTACCTTAAATTGCTTAGTCATGTGAGAGTATAATTTCACCAGCTAGCAGATATCCCACTGAAATTTCACTTGCAACATGCTATAGCTCACTGGCTGTGACCTTAGGTAAGGTCACATACACAGCTGTTTAAATAAAAATATACACCATGATAACTCACAGTGTGCTCCAGTCATGCAGAAATGTGAGTGAACAGCTTATTGATTTTAGTGTCTGACATGAACTGCTCATAATTAGGAAATCAATAACCTGAGTTCTTGCTCTCTCCTCCACCACCCACCTTTTCCCCAAATTCCAAAAATATCTCCACGTTCACACAGTGCTGATATTGGATTCCCATCCCAATTCCTCAAGCACTTCTATAAAAGTTAAATGATTCTTCACATTTTACTTTGGTCCAAAGGTCTGGATGAGGAAGAAATTTATTTAATAGTACAAAACAACGTTCAAAAGAGACCTTAAAACATGGCAAGGATATAGCAGATTTTTTCTGATAATAAGATCATAGCTACATTAGAAGGAAAACCTGACAACACTGGTCAAAACATTGATGCTTCATCAATTGTCCCAGTTGACAAAATAGCTGCAGAGTGTGATCTTCTCCCATCATCACCCCATGGCAGGGTGGCCTTAGCCCTTTGCAAGACGCTTTTTACTTTAGCACTGCTGTACCCAGGTGACATTTCCCAGTCAGCTCCCCACTATGTACTACTGGTCTTTCAGCAGATTTACAGAATGCTACAGGGCTTGAAAACATTTGAGGTTATTGCTCTAGAGCAGAACAGGGCATGCAGACAAACTAATGGAAGAGATCAAATATTGAAATAACACATATAGAAGACCTCAGGCATCTTACATGGCATCCCAGAAAAGAGTCAATTATGGGGAACAGGAAGAATCTAATAATAACCAAAGTAGGCCATATGCAAACACTGTCATCCTGGCAAAAATTTGAAAGAAGCTATACAAATAGCAGTGAAGGAAGACAAATATGCACACTCAGAGCATGCATACCCCAGAGTACCCTTTCTGAATCACCTTATGAGAATACGATCTACCAGGCTGGGGGAATCCAAATTCAGATGAAGCTACATTTCACCTGAAAAGCCTGCCAAAGCCAAGCTTCTTTGCACTCCCAATCTGCCAGAAATACACTCAGAAAAAAAAAAAAAAAAAAAAACCACAAAACAAAAAACCAAAACAAAACCACATCAAAGATTTTTGTACTTGCCCAATTCTTTATACTGGCTAAGAAAGGAGCAATGCACAATGTTACATCCTTTTCACTAGGCTTAAAATGCAGAGGCAGCATGTAAAACTAGCAGGAATTATGATAAGAAGAGAATAATGCCACAGGAAGCCCAAAATAAGGACCTGAGATTCAGCAAGTCTTTAAAAATACACAATTTGTGCTCTTGCAGCTTCACATACTGAGGGTTTTGCATGGATATTAGGGTGCTGACAAAACAGCAATGTATTCCAAGACAAAGCACAAGCACAAAAACCCTCAGAGAGACATATTAGGAGTTATTCAGTGAGTACTGAACAATAGGGTTGTCAAAACAATTATTTTTCAGTGTAAGCTTTTTAAAAATAAACATACATTTTAAAAACCAGCATTCCCAGAAGGAATTCAGAATATAATTCAGAAAGAATAAAGTTCTAGCACAACAGGTGTAAAGCTTCCCCCTCCATTTAAAGTACTATTCCCTAGCCTACAGTCTTTTAAGCACTGTATAAATGACCACATTGGTGTAAGAGGATATACTTTTGCTTTCACATCAAATGCCTACATATTAAACTTCAGCAAGGCACTGGTACCATTTGAGGCTTTTGTGATGAAAAAACAGCAACTCCAGCAATTTTTTCCCACAGACTCAGTTGTATTCAGTATGAGACTTCCCTTAACTCTAGCTTTTGGAATAGGTGTGGGTAATCTTAACTAGCTGTCACTAGCATGCTCTCACTTTCAGTCTGCAGGGCCTGGGCTGGATTTTGGAGGGCTCTGGCACATGCCCAGGCAGTGATGCTCTCTCTGCCTCTCCAGGGGACGTTCCAGGACTTAAACACACCATTTCCCAGAACTCTAAGGTTTATGTGCTGAGGGTTTGTAATTTAACACATAACATACACACATTGCCCTTCACAAAGGTTTCTGTGATTTTTCTCAGAAACTTAAATATTCTTGTGGAATCAGTATGGTAAATTTGATCAATTCAGTGATAAAATTTAGGGTATGAGGCTACTCACAGCATTTTTGAAGCATAGCTAAGGAGGAAACAAACGAGTAGAAATGAGATGACATTTTGGAAGGAGGAAAGGAATGTGAGAATTTAAAGTGGGGGAAAAAGTATTCAGATTTGTAGCTGCTCTCCTCTCAACTCAGACAAAACCCAAGAAAATATTCCCCCATCTTCTCCTTTGTACTTATCTTCAGAGCCCACAGAGCAATACAGATTGTTTCTCTTTCTTATCAGGGAGTCTGTTTACCTGCCCCAGATTTATTTCCTCTGATCTTCACATCAGCAATACTGTGGCTGAACTTGGTAGTCCTGCTGCAAAGAACCTCTTCCCTTCTCCTCCCCACATTTTCATATAGTTAAGAGAATCAACTTGGTCATTCAGAAATCATTAAAATTTGAAAATAAAAATAAATCTCTCCACTTATGGATTTATTAGTTATGCTCACCTGCAAAACAGCAGAAACATTTAGCTCCCTTTGCTTCTGCCCCTCAGTGCTATTCCACAGCAACTAAAAATACAAAGTTTCCTTATTCTAGACTGGAAACCATAGCTCTTCATCACAGCCTTACTATGAACTGAGGTATTAAATGCTACAGCAATCTGATTCAATTGTGCTGTAAAAACCTCAAACCACACTATATTCTAATAGCGGAACTAAGTATGCTTTTTTTTCCTTTTTTAAAATGAACCCAGAAAATAATAAATTTCTTACTTCTGTACAGCAAGAAAACCACTGTCATAGTCCAAATAAGTCCCAATCAGATTTGTGCAGCAAACACTTCAAAGTGCAGCACACCACAGACCCTCCCTCCTGTCCCACCACCTCCTCACACTGACATTTGACTGAGGCTTTCCAGCATGTGCAAACATTCTGTTTCAATTGTGCTTCTCATCTTTCAGTGAAAACCAGATGCTTTGGTTGTCTTTTATGTTTATTTAATTGGTTTTCAATTAACATGAAACTGACAAAAGCAAATCTACCCCCTTTGCAATAATTTCTTTTGAGACACAGATGCCTGTGCCTCATCCTGGCTGGTTCTAGAACAAGCAGAGACTAGAAAGAGCTGTTTGTTTCCTGGAATAAATTTTTTGGGAGAGTGCAAATTTGCATTCACTAACATTAATTAGGTCAAGATAATTAGCAATTAACTCCATTTAAAAAGGAAATAAATGTTTAGTCCAAATAAATCCTGGTCTGCCTATGTGTGTCCTTAAGAAACTGGATTAACTTCTATGGGTGTATTTCGTCAGGTAGAAGGAAAGTGAAGAGTGATCACTGAGAGAATTAAACTCAAATAGAACAAAAGAGCATAGCAGAAGTGCCAGGTGCTGTATTTCTCTCTTTGAAGGTGTCTATGGCTGGCTTTGCACTGTTTGCACTTTGTAACGAAGGACCACTGGCACCCAAGGTCCTACAGAAGCAGTAAGTTTGGAAGGAATGCTTTCAAGGAGCAAAGTTTATCAAAGCTGGGAAAAATGAGTATTTCTGTCAGCAGTAATGCCAACTTGTGCATCCCCTGTGCCCTTCTTAACTCCATGCTCTTCTCTCTGCTGTGGCTGCATGGTAAATGATATTGGCAGTGATCCCATTCAGGAAAACTCCGTAAAGGCAATAACTGCTATAGGCACCATTGTAAAGGAAGGACTTAGATGGAGAGAATAGAATACAATATAAATGAGTTTTTTTTCCCTAGAGGTAGTTCTGGGAAAGCCTTACTGTGAGGGAGGCTTCACTCTGGCCCGTGGCTGTGCAGCCCCACAGGCAGGAGCAGGTCTGGGGTCGGGGCTGTGCTGGCAGCAGCAGGGTCAGGGCTGACAAGGACAGAGCTGTGCTCCCGGATCCCCTCTGCTGCCTTTCCCAGCTGAGCTGCAGCCACAGAGCAGCGAGCTCTGCCTGCCAACAGAAAGAGGGATTTTTTTCCTGCCAGTTGCATAAGGAAGCAGTCAGACCTTGCTGTTCTTGTGATTTGTCTCCAGCTCAGCTAAGATGTACTAGTCAGAAAACTAACATCTTTCTTATCAATTTTCCAGTCACTTTTTATGGGTGCTGTAAACTACGCTGAAGCTATCCCTTCTCAGTTCACTGTGGTGAGCTGTGAGTCTGTAACAGAGCTCAGTCTGTGTTATGTAACCAATTTCAAATATTTGCTACAGAGGACCCTTACCTCATAATATTTATTTAACACCTTGATGTAGCAGCAATAGATTGTACCATCCTGCTACAGAATTATTAACAGTCTGGAGGATCCTTTAATTGTTAGTGACAGAGAACAGCTGAATACTGCAGCAGTGTTACTTGAATGACTGTTTCTTTAAAAGCTGTATTGTATCAGAGACCTGTTTCAATTTACATTACCACTGATGGTCTCTCTTCAGTCTTTACACAGAATTCCAATTAATGTCAAAGAGGAGTAATCACACATGAAATGAATGGAGAATATATCCCTTAAAAGTTAATGTGTACATGATATATTAACTATCATTTTACTTTCATACTAGAATATTAACTATAATTTGCAGAATAAGGATTTTCTGAGTTCCCTCCCCGAGAGAAAATGAGGAACTTAATGTGTAGTGCACTCTTGCTGAGCTCAGAGATGGCACTGGTGCCTGTTGAGAAAATGATGCTGTGAATTCCCCAAACAACTTTAAAACAACTCTCAAAGCATCTCACACTAAACCCACACATGGGATTGAATTTCCAAACTGAGATTAGCTGCCATGAAAGGTGACATGATATAGACTAAATGAACAAAATACTGCACCAAGTTAATGAACCAGTTTATTAAGAATTGAGGTGGAGGCTTTGCTGTCTGTTAAGAAGGAGAAAGGCCAAACAGTATAGAAACAGAATATTCTACTAATAGAATATTAATAGGCCAGTAAAAAGCTTCATAAAAGGCACATTTTTTTACTTTAATGGGATAAGCAGGAAAAAAACAGAAAACATCAAGATTTATATATAAAAGAATAATAGCAATACAGCTGTAAAAGGTGTGTAATTTTACTGAGACAGCTTATGTGACATCTTTTCACTTGATGACAAAAAATGTCAAAACAACCCTAAAAGCACCACTTTCCTGGAACTTACTGAACTAAGGCCAAGTTTAAGGTGAAAGTCCTTCAATGTTTCACCTTCACAGAACTGCTTGTTGCATCTTAGCTGCTTTGCTTTCCCTCCATTGAAGGCTTTGGCACTTTTCTTACAGACACAGTGAATGATTGTTCAAAAATCTCAGCACTAAAAAGGCAGCACCCAAGGCCATGCTCTCAACATCTACTCTCAGCAGTGTGAGCTGAATCAAAGCCTCAATAAGATGGCACAGGTACAGAAGTGGCTGGGAATGAGATGAGGAAAAAAGCAGCATTGAAAGGCAAATATCTGTTAAAGAAATATTGATTTCTACCAGGGAGAAACCAAACCAAACAAGAACACCTGCTGCAGCCCTTATCTGGCTTGTTCTCTTATCTGCATTTGGTCTTTAAACAAAATTTGTACCCTCCTCAAGAGAACTTCTAGTACAAAATCAGTGATAGTGGGGTGAAGCGCAGCATCCAAGAATTATTTTTAAGTGCTTACTTAAACTCATCTAAATCTAGAATGCCTTGAGCATTTCTTTTTTTTCTGTGGTTTCCAAGTTAAAATGTAAAAGCATAGGCAGTAGCCTTCAAAGCCTGCATAAATAGGGAGAAAATACATTTTGGAGAGGACTGTGCTGGTTTCTAGAATCCTTAAAAAAAGGTAAAAACCTTACCAATACTGCTTTTAGGAACTTCAGTCCTAAAAGATTGGAGTGTTTAATGAAATCCTGTCTTTCTAGGGAGGACTCACTGGCCACTACAGTTTTCTTAGATTCAGCACTAGGACAGTGACTCAGTCAAGGAGCATTGCAGCTAGGGGAAGAAAGAGAGAGAAGGCAGGAAGGAAGGAAGCAGAAAGGAAGGATGTCTGCTGCAGTTGAAAGGGTATATTAGGCTTGGTAAATGAACAGTCAGTATGCCGTGATTACGGGTGTAACTTAAAAGCAAAAAAACCCCACAGAAAATACTTGGAAAATAAGATGGGGAAAGAAGCATCAGGGGAACAATGGAGAAACAAGAGCAATTCCTGTGTGGCAGACCTGACTCAAAGGCACCAGTAAGGTGCCCTCTCCAGAGCACGTGTTCCACCTCCATCCCATGGTCAGGCTGATATGAACAGCCAGTGGAGCTGTGTGTATCATAGAGAGCTTCATTATCTACACCCATGGGAAATGTCTGAAGATGGATAGGGCAAGAAGGAGATTGGCATCCACAGCAACACCAAGCACAGTAAAAGGAAAAAAGAAAGCATGAACATATCCCCATCCATAAATTCCAGCTGTATAGGGAGCTTTCAGGAAAGTCAGGAATACTCTTGAAGTTTACACAGATCACACTTCACAAAATGAAGGAAAGTTCTGTCACAGATTCCCAAATGCCTTGTAGGCTGATCACATGAAATAGAAGAACACTGTGATTAATGACAGAGGAGAAATGGATACTAACATGGCAACTTTTCAGAAATATAAGGTTTGCCAGAGAAAAGTGACAATCATACCATCTCAACTAGTCACAAGTTGCATTAGCCACAGTGAGAATGGATGTCTTTTAGCTGAGGTAATTGTGAGCATATGACCACTGACTGAATTGAAACAACTGAGCTGAAAGAAATTATGTGAAAATGGAAGGATGCAAACCAAGTTTCCACAGCAGAACCACGTGTTGCACCAAGCAGGAACTGCAACAGGCACTGCAAGCTCCAGCTCAGCAGACAGTAGGAGGGAGGATGGTTAGGAAGAGAGATAGGTTGTGAGAGACCATGGAAGAAGAAACATCCATACTTTTACAAATGAAAACAAGTCCCAATATAGCAGGCAGATATAGTGAAAATGTGGCTACAGGAGCTGATGCAGTCAAGAGTCAGCAGTCATAATCTACATACTCTGGTCACATATGAAGGCAAAAAAAGCAAAACACAGGTACGCTCCCAAAATATTCCAGAACACAAATGCACACACAGAGAGGAGTGTACTTGCAAACTCATCATGTTATTGACTGAGACTAAATGAACTCACTCTTAATGCCTTTGATGTTTTCAAGACCCAAAGAAGGGAAGTTAGGGAGCAAGTGCTGGCAGTCCCTGCTGCCTGTGCACTCAGCATGTTGGCAGGGAGAATATCCTTTGATCACCTGAGTACTGGTAAAGATATCTGGAAGCTTGTCCACCCTGCAGCTTTTGTTCTTTAAAGGTTTATTCTGATAGTCTTGCTCCTCCAGAGTGTATTCAATTGCCACATCTATGTGAAGCAGTTGCTGGCTGTTGGCAAGCCACTCACACTTTATATATCCCCATAAAACCTGGCAAAAAAAAGATGCAAAGAGAGGAGCTTTTGCTTGGCTGAAGAGCACAGAGCAAAGGTACTAAATGCTTTGAAAATGTAGTGTCTGCATAGCCCTCATTGCTTCACATGGGTGCAACTTTAGTAGCAGAAATTCATCACTAGAGCGGGAGGTAAGGATGCTTATTTTGTAGTTAAAGAATAGGCACAGAAACTTATAGATCTCAGAGAGAAAGGCACCTTCTGGAGCAGCCAGTCCTGGCACTCTGCACCCATGAAATACACCTCCTGGAACAGGATCTTACTTCACCATGCAGTGGGTTTAAAGAATGTGGGCCCAGTTTTCTCCTGGCTGGGTGTGAGCACCATCCTCTGAGATCAATGCCATTACATATATCTGCAGAGCAAGAGTTGGTTTCTATGTGATTTGAGAACCCTTGCAAAGAACACTAACAGCATATGAGAGCTCTCAGTTATCCTCTGAAGACCAGGCTGTCTGCCAAGAGAACAGCACATTAGGCAGATCCATCAATAATTTCCATCATCTATCCACCAAAGAAAGAGATCCATTCACCTTAAGATGCATCATATGTGGATTTTACCATGCTGAAAAGGGCAGAACTTGTAGTATTCTGAACTATCTTACTATAACAGGATTGGTTCCCCTTAGTGTTGCTCAGATGTAGCTACTGCCTCAAGGAATTTATATTAATTCAGTGAATCCCATCCCTTCTGTGACAGGAGTGGGCTATTTTGCCATGAATTGGCTAAACTCCATGGCTATAACAGATCAAATGAGGTGTGCCCATACATAATGTTTAACCATAAAATTTAACTAAAGAAATAAAATTTGAACACTGGCCAATAAAGTGGATGGAGAAGTGGCAGAGATGGTCTCAGCAGCAAACCTATTCCCAGCACTGAGTGTGGGACAAGCGTTTCAGAATGTAAAATCAGGTGAGCCACATTCCAAGCTGGTGATTTCAATACATCTTTTAGAAGGTAAAATTTAAACTGAATGCTGTTGAACATGCTATTTCAATGTCACTTGCTCTTTTGCTGTGACTATTTCAGAGGTCTTGCCCAGCTATTCAGCTGAGAAACTGCCCAGCTCTGTTCCGTGCTGCATTTTGTTGCCTACTGGGTCATTTTGGCTAACACTGTGTTTTCAGATGATTATGATTGTTTGCTGAGGAGAAGCAAACAATTCTTGCCTACATCTGAAAAACATTTTGATCAATACAGAAAAGAAGCATTTTATTTTGGTGTGCTGTTGTTTGTCTAGGATTGGAGTTAAAAATTGAAAAGAAAAAAACAAATTCCCACTCCCAGACCCTCCTTATGACATGTCTAAGTATTTTTATGTCTAATACTGACTTAGATCATCTGATAATTGGGTTTGCATTCCCCAGCCCAGTCCTGCCTTGTGAAAACTGGAGTCTGGAAAGATCACACCTCTGTGAATGGGGAGCAGAAAGCTGATGCTCCTACCCTAAGCAGCTATTCCTCCTCCTTCAGCCACCACCTGTTTTTCCACATTGCATTCTCTATTATACATACCTGTCTTTAAAAAACACTCAGCCTTGGCAGGTAAGCCCCCTGTATGGCAGGAGAGAACAAAGGCACTGTACCTCTGTCCACAGCTCCTCTTCCTACCACTGGTTCTCTCCTTCCCAGGCTTTTGAGGGCTTTCCTTAAATACTCCACTGATAGGCCACTGGCTTTACCTCCTTATGTCTGGGATTCCAGTGGGGCAGGGCAATTGGAATTTGTCCCTAAGGCTACCTGTCTACTTAGACTTCCTGGCCAAATCTCAAAATAATCCCAAATCCTTGAAAAATGCTTGGGTAGCAAAGGCTGCAGCCCCTTGAGGAACAAGAACAAAAGGAAAGAGACGCAGCAAGTCACAAAGTCACAACTATAGAAAGGGGATTTATGAAAGCTTGTCCCCATCTCAGCCACTGTAAGTTGCTGGGGTTTAAAGTCCTGAGGGAAGCAGGGCAGCTACTGGAGCCAGCAGCACAGCAAGTGTTTTCTCTCTGGGATATTTTGGGTCATTAAATGTTGCTAAAGACATATTTGTCCTTGGAAGACTTAAAAGCAAACCTTTCAAAAAACTGGCACGTGGGATTCAGTGAGGTAATGAGTGATGTGAAAGAGCCAAATATTAGATTCCAAGCACTGTAGTATGACTGAAATTTCACATCACCTAGAGGATAAAGTAAAATTCAGTTACTTATTTTGAAACAGCAAAAAAGATTTCCTGATTTTATCAGTGCTGTTTGAGGTCTGTTTGAAGCTGGCATGCAGCAGAGGATAATTTCCTAATATCACATTCTATTTGAATGGCTCATTTGTTTACCATAAGCAAAATGAAATAGGATTTCAAATAGGCTGCTTCTCCATTGACTGTACCCTACCAAGGTCTAACACACAGACACAGGTGGGTGATTTTCTACCCAAACAATATTTCTATTTTTTATCCAAACAATAGCCAAAACTTCAGATGCTGGCTTCCCCAGGAGGCTGCACTGGCCTCTACAGCCTGTGAGACTGAGCGGCACTAGAGCAGGTACAGTTGTCTGGCAAGATAACAAAGGTTTGAGTGATCAAGATGAGAGAAAGGCTAAGGAGGCAGAGAAGTATTTTCTCCTTTCTTGCTTTTGGCAAAGGATGAAAAAGACCTTGTCCTTGTGGGCAAAATGAAATGCAGAGGTAAGAGAAAATGTTTGCTACAAAAATCACCGAACAAGACATAATATTTCTCTTAGTTTCAGAGGAAATAAGACAAGTAAAAACATCTGCTGTCACCTATAAATGTCTTTCTTGCAGAAATGATGTAACTGGGACCAGTTACAGAGGCTTATGGCATTTGCCTCTACTGCCCCATGGGAAACTCCTGCTTGGACCTACTGGAGTTTTTTACAGCATCCACAATGCTGGGTGAAGGACAATGGTTCCTTCTGGAGAAGGACACATCATGTTCTCGCATTAGACTAAACATTCCATTTACTGCAGATGGATTGTAACAGAGTCCTGATGCCATCTCTAACCTGGGCACTCTGTCATGCTGCAAGTTCATTCCAGCAATGTACTGAGATGGCTTTGGTGCTCTTAGTCTCAAATATCTTTGGAGACAGTCCAGGCAGGCTTTCCCTACTTCTTGACAGCTCTTGGCTTGCTTCTTCCAGGCTCAGCAGTTCATTTCCAAATTTCCCACACTCCTGACATTGCTCCTCTTTGATTCAGCCATGACCAAACCATGCAAAAAAAAAAAAAAAAAAAAAAAGCCAAGGGAGGAATCCAGCCCTTCTGCAAGCCTGGAGTCTTGTCTCCAGATGGTGAACATCCACACCTTGCTTCATTTTTTCCCAGCCCCTAAGACGCCCTCTCAAGAGGAAGACTGAGGTGTTATTACATTCCCTCCTTTGCCTTCTGTTGGCAGCAGTACAGGGAGGGCCTTTGCTGAGCACCACATGCAGCTCCTCAAAAGTAGATCTAAAGCAGAATTCCACCCCACAACAGAAGTAATCAGAGGAAAGCCCAGAGAGCATCTCCTAAACACAACATTTCCTCCTAAGGAGCAGGCCCTCGTGCCCTTCCTGACTGAAGTCAGCGATGTTCAATGTGTTACACAAATGGACCAGAAGTTTTGAAAATCCAGATGGTTATTTCTGATGCTTTTAGATGCTGGTTAACAGTTCTAAATATTTGCCTGCTGTTGGTAATCATCCAGGTTTGTGAATTACTCAGAAAACTTTCAGTTAGCAAGAAATTAATTGTGTTTTTAATTACCCATTCTTCTGTGATGAAATATAGCATAAGCATAGATCAAATGAACAAAAATGCAGAAGATGATGCACACAGAGTTGGAAGGAAGCCTTCCCTGAAAAGTCCTTTTGTAAATCCTGACTGCAGTTAATAAAATAAGATGGACAATAGTAATGGGAACTGGGGAGAAAATGTCACATTTAAGGTCACATATGGGTCTGGATTCAAACTCAGGTCTGTCAAAGGATGTGCACCATCCATAATTGTTCAACCATTCCATCAGCACCAGGTAAAGCATGTTGGGCCCAAACATCCCCTTCTCCAGCACTTTCTGTGAGCATTTCTGAAGCCTTGAAGCAGCTGATAGAACATTCTTGGCATAAGGATAAAGGAGGGATGCAGGCCATTTGAACACAACACTGGCAGAACACACATTCAGAACATCCTGGTGTTGGACATTGATTACCTTGCAGAGGTTCAGGGCAAGGGAATGAAGAGATGCAGGACAGGTGCCAATCCTACTATAGGCCCTTCCTAACACAGATGTGCCAGCTTGACTGCTTGGCCCCTTTTGCTGATGCACTCTTGCTGGTGTTTCCAGCAGCTTTGAGACTCTCCCACCTCCTTAGTGGGCAGGAACTCCATCTCTTGACCCTTGAGGAGGAGGATATCTCCTGTGGTGTCTTATGGACACTTAAAGGGGAAGTGGTTGAAAGTACAGATATATTTTCCTGGATAGTGTTCAGTGATGGAGCAGTGTAAAACAGCATGCCTACCATGGGAAGCACCAGATGGGGTTTGAACCAGCACTAGATTTGCCACTGAGCACAGCTATCAAGTTGCCAGACTGGTAATGAAGGTAGCTGCCTGCTCCATTTCAGAAATCAATGACACATTGTCATCCTCTGCAGGATAAACTGAGAGCTCTGAACTAAGGTCTTGACAGCTAAAGTGCCTTTGATTTTGCCTTTAATTCAGCAAGCACACAACATTACTGGATTCTCTGTATTAATAATAAATACATCCTGAAGCTCATGTCAGTGGCAGAGTTTCAGTTCTAACCTGAGAACAGCAGAGCTCTGCAAACAGCATGTCTCCAAAAAGCAAGACGCTATTCACAGTGTAGCCAAACACAGGAAACCTGGCAGCTGCTTAATAACACATGGAAATAAAATGATAGTAATAATATTCATAACTAGATTTATAAACTCTTCTTATTTTCAGCATTATTTGTTCAGTCAAAGGCCAGTAATTTATTTCCTTCAGTTTTCTTCCCAATAAAAGAGCTGAAATAAAGCCAGTCCTGAAGAACTGTTTTGGACCCCAGAGCTCTCTAGGGTAGAAATTTTGGGTATATTTAGGTGCAATATATATCCTGTGATTGCTCCAAATGAGCAGCAGACCATGTTCTGCATGCCCACAGTGCCTCCTACAGAGGCCAAGTGCACACCCTTCCTGCAGCCCAGGCTCAGGACTGTGACCCTGGGCTCAGGGTTGGGATGTGTGGAGGGTATGAGCCCTGACAAACAGCACTGGTGTGTGGGTTGGCACACTGGTGTGTGGTGAGCACAGCACAGCATGAGGCTCAGCTGCAAGCAGGAGGAATTACCATAAAAAGCAGAACAATGAGCAAAATGTGACATGGAAATCTTCTCACTCTTTAAATGCCAGTCTGAGGGTAAATGGTATCATCCTCCAAGATAAAGCTTGTGTTTCCCTTTGTTTGATGAAAGACAGTTCAATTTCTGTATTTTAAAAAGAAATAAAGTTGTCTTTCATTAGCAGCCTAAGTTGAAGATGGAAAATAACGTGGTGTTTTTCAGGCCAGATTCATTTATTTAAATAGTTCTTTAGAAAGTGAAAAATTTACATATAGGTTTTAACTGGGTACACAACACCAGCTGCAGGCACAAAGTAAATAAGCCACAGCCATGATTAAGATATTTAACATTATACAATTATTGTGACTTGGTTTGCTCTTTATATCCACTCAGAGCAAACTGGATTGGACCAAATAGATTTGAACTACATGATAGCCCAAGTTGAATCTTTTTTTTTTTCAATGTAAGTAAGTTTGAAGCGCAAGACCTTTGAATTGGTGTTCTCAGAGGAAAGCTTAAGAACTGTGTTTGAATGCTGATAAAAACATACACTGGACTTCTACATAAAAAGAATGCCTTTGAATCTCTATTTAACAAATCACTGGGTAATACTTACATTGAATTCAGTCTTTTAGCCAAAGTAACATTAATGTAAGCTCCATCTCTTATCTCAGTTGCAGAGCAATTCTTTATTTACTGTACTGTATTTAGACTGAAGGATCATTAACTCCATTGAGGGCAAGAACCTGTAGATTTTTTTCTAATTTACAGTTTCTCCATTGAACATTATTTTCTCAGTGCTGGAAATGATTATGAAACTGAGTGGTGCCAAACCACCACAGCCCTCATTGACTTCAGCAAGAACTGCAGCTGGTCTGCAAATCACAGCCTTTTAGTGCATGTTTGTGGCAGGGCAGTATAAGATGAGGTGAGGGCTGGTGGTGTGGAATTCATGAAAATATTGTATTGGAAATCTCAGAAAATAGTTTGATCTCTCTTCCACATCTTTAAACCTACCTGTCTTCTGAATAAGGACTGCAAATTACTCTAGCAATAGGCAAACATATAGGTATGTTGCAGGTTGCCACAGAGGAGTCTCTAAATATTGTAATACTAAATAGATCAATAAAAGCAATGTTAACAGACTGAGTTGTGATAGCCCAACATGGTATTAAGTAAGATTCCTCAGATTAGTTTATGTCTTGATTTTGTTTTAGTATTTTTATTGCTATTCAGTTGTGCAAGTATTCAGTGGCACCTCACCCTTTTCTCACAACCTTCAGCTGTATAAATTCAGGTATTGATTTCTTCAAATAACCCAGTGGTCTTGGTGAATTACTGGCAGACTATGCTGCACTTGTCTTGTTCTGGTTATCAGCACCCGCTTAATCAAACATTTAAAATGCTTAACAGAACATAAGGATGGTTACCAATCTTCTTTGAAAGACCTAAAAGTCAGCACCAATGCATAGGTGTTTCATGGTAAAACAGACTGGATGGCGGAGGCTTGGTAAAGACAGCTCAATATGAATCTATTTTAAAAAAGATTGTTTAAAATCTAATACATAGCAATAGCCTAACTAGAAAAGTCAGACTAGTCAGACTAGTCTAGACTAGTCACTAGAAAAGTGACATAAAATCAGAAACCCGTAGACCATAAATTACAATTGGAGGTGATATAGAGTCTAACCTAGATCAGGTCAACAATACCTTGCACATCTGTGACAGTGCCACAACCATCAAGGGTGCAATCTCTCTCCATTAGGACATGAAGAATGCCACTAAGACCTCAGCAAGAAATTTTGGATTGATCTCACATACTACAGCTAGACCTGTAGAGAGGAATGTCATTGATGTTCTCATTCATACCCCAAAGATAAAGATACAAGCAATTCAATTAGCACGACAAAATGCTAACCCAATAATCACTACAGAATTATGTCTTCCTCCCAAGATGAACCTGAAAGGTTTGTTACAAGTAACCTGACCCCAGGAGTGCACCTTCATCACAATTAGCTTGGGAGCAGCCCTAAGAGCACACAGGCAGCCATGAGCCCCAGGGCTAAATCCATGGAGCACTGATACAGCTACAGCTATCTGATTGTCACTGGTACGGATCTACAGCATCAGTGCTTTCAAGTGAAACCTATTCCTGTGCATATGTTAATATGCAATAACCAGTTCAGCTATTGTTTTGGTATCTTAAATACACTGCACTTAAAAAGAGGGTCACTTTACAATGAGCCCATTTTTTCCCCAAAATTCAGCTATCTTATTTTTCTTAATAGATATCACGAAACTATTTTCCATTAGTAGATTGTGAAGTACTGTTTTTACGCTAAATTACACCAAGCACGTAAAAAACACCTGTCATGTTTAACCCCAGCCAGCAATTCAGCACCAGGTAGACACTAACTCACTCCCTCCTGGGATGGGGAGGAGAAACGAAAAAAGGTTCTACTGAGCCACATCATGGTGTTGTCAACATTAATTTCATCCTAAATCCAAAACACAGCACTGTACAGGCTACAAGGAAGAAAATTAACTCCAAGCTAGCTGAACACAGGACAACATCACACACTTCACAGTATGTCTGTCAGCTCAGTAATTGGCATTTATTCACAACAATGATTTTTTTTAACTGCACCCAGTCATACCACGATTTAGATAGTTATTGTCTCTAAACACAACTTCTGAAAAAACTGTTTGAATACCTTTCAAAAGATGCAGGGTACTTAAAAAATTATAGAAGGAGTGGCATTAAATTGCGGTGGGAAATCTGACGCAGTCTCCTGATTAAAAGTTACATGAAAATAACAACTGCAAGAATGCAAGTTGACAGTTCCTGCATCTAGAAACGAACATCAACTGAATTTACTTAAAAGTTATATTCAAGGCAAGTATGTGCAAAGTACAGAAGGTGTCCAATTTGATAGAAATAACAGCTAAAATTTCTTTCCACTATTCACTAACAGAGAAGACAGATGACATTTTAATGGTGTAATCAAGACCCTGATTGCCACTGGTGACAGAACATGCCACAAGATCTGAATGGATATGACGGATAGGAGCACTTGCATTGCATTGGATGTTTCTGCTTGAAGTATCCTATTGGGTTTTTTTCATTTTTTTTCTCTGCTGACAACAGTCCTTTCAGTTCTTCAACTTTTTAATAGAGCAGCAAAGGCTGTGATGGAAGTTTGTGAAGATAGGAAAATTGTGCCCAAATGGCAGTGTAATTACCATTTTCATGTTTGTCTTAAAAGTTAGTTTTGCCAGCAGAGAATATGCCAGAGTTTAACTGTTTACATGAAGAATTTATGGCTAATTGCTTTGTGCTAAGAATCACAACTAAACACTGAATGACTCTGATATATTTCTTTAGTATTAATATTTGCTTTCTTTTACTGTTAGCAGAGATGTTTCCAGGATTGTGTTCTCAGATTTGTAATTTCAGAGGTCCTTGTGCAGCAATGTCTGCATTGGCATATGCCTATATCTCTTCTTACACATGTACCCTATGTTTTGGGGATTTTTTGTTTTTGGTAAAGCATAATTAAAGCACCCTAGATAATTTCTTCTCCTTATTGGAATGTTTACCCTTGGCATACTTGGAAGGAAAATATTCTGTATATGCAGCCTTTTCCTGTATCACTGATGTGCTTGTGTCTCAGAATAAGCAGAAGGAAAAATTTGGATGCATATTGAACATGTGGTGGGGCTCTTGGTCCTAACTATTTACCCAAGCAATTATAAAATTACAGAAGTTCAAAAGGCACACAAGGAAGTGTCACAATCAGAAATGTAAATTAATTGCAATACTTGTAAGAAGCTAATTAACAGCCTAATAAATCCCTGTAGCAATGGATTAATTCCACTAGAGCTCTGGAAAAGGAGAAGCAATTTTTTCATTTACATGGAAAAAATACTTTCAAGGATACCTTGTGGATCAGTCCGGTGCTCAAGTTTAGAACATTATCTGACACTCTCCATCAGAGGTATAAATTGCAACCTAAACATAATTTTGAATGTTACTGAAGGATAAGCTGATGGAAGAAGTCTCCTTCAGGAAAAGAGAATAAATGCCACCTCTCATTTTCCAGAGTCTACCTCTTTTTCATATATATGTAGTCAGCTCAAACTCTCTGCTTTTTAACAAGCCACACAAGGATGTTCTAGAGAATTAGGGCCATCTTTCCAAACCAAATTTTAAAGGAGCTGTGCTTGGTATCAAGTCAAACGCTGTCTGTAAAGACCTGCTGGAAGGGCCAAGTGAGGTTTCCCTGTGGGTGGCAGCAGTACCTGGTGGCCATGCTGGCACTGGGGATAAGTCTGGCCTCTGTCAACTCCACTAGAATTCAACATGGAAAATTTTATCATAGCTTAGCTGCCAATATCACATTATGCAAAACTGCTGCAATTTGAAAGTAATCAATACCTGCAATTCCATTATTTATAAAAATTACTTTAACTACAATGCGCATAAGGGAAGAGTGACAGGCTAGTAAATATCTCTTAAAAGAGACAACTTGCTCTATATTAGAAAAAGAAAGGATAGCATAATCCAACATCCCTTTCTTAAGTTTTATATGCTTAAAATGTGGTAAAAACATTTGTTTGATCTGCATTCCTCCAGGTGCACTCATCATCCTGGTCATCCTAGAGCATCTTCAATGGATGGTAGAAGTTTTTGGATGAGCAGTCTCCTTTAGCTCTATTTGGTCACTAGTGGCTGTTAATGATGCTCCACCACCTCAACAACTTATTCCAACACAGCTTATTGGTGATATTGGCTGTTTCCTCAGCTGGTTGTTTTCACACCAACCATTGTGTAATTATATAAAAGTGCTCTTCCATGAGCCAAATTTATAAAACATAATTCTTTCTTCAACTTCAAAATAAAGCTTTTAAGTTCAATTATTCCTTTTTACTTACCATCTTCATTGAACAATAATTATGAGGTTGAGTCTTTTTTGTAAAAAATTTTATATTAATATTTTGCATATAAAAACATTGCTGCAATTAAATACCACAAAAAGTCTAAATTATTTTCTTCTTTCATAATATAAGAAGGGAAACCCCTTAATATTGTGAACAGATCTTTACCCAAACATAAGAGTTTTGTAAAGGAACTTACGTCAACAGGGCAGGGAAAAGGGAGTGATTTTCACACTTACATGTAACTGCTTTGGAAAATGAAAGTGTCAGCTGGTATTTCTGTAAAACTAAATACAATTGCTCAATCAGGAGACCGATTAGATAAAGATTTACAGTAATTTAGTCTACTTGCACTAGAATAAATCAGTTTTTCTGAAGCCAAGGTTCAGAGACAAATGGGTGGAAATGGAGGACAAACACATCAGCATAACAACATTAATTAGGGCTTCAATCCTTCATTAGCAATGTACACATTTTGAGCTCTTCTCTTTAAGTGCCTTAAAATTAAGAGTTCCAGTGGGCATCTTATCAAGAACTCCATGGTCAGGAGCTACGATGTCAGTGATGAGCCCACTTGCAGGTCACAGTTTTAAAGATTGCCAAGATTAACACTGATCAGCTGCTGAAAGCTTTGTTCCTGGGGTTAAGTGATGAAGAACAGCCCCAGCACAGGGTTTGGGCAGAGCTGCCAGTGCTGGTGGGAGGCAGAGGGGCCCAGGGAACAGGGACATCCTTCACAGGCAGCATCCTTGCAACCTGCAGTTACCTTGCCTGCTATGATTGCACTTTTCCCATTCCAGAGCGGGTTCAGAGCTGTAATTACCAGTACAATGCCCAGGCCTCTTCTCCACAGCTGACCCTGCACTGCTGGGGTTGGGTTTTGAATTAACAAAAGGTTAACCCAACTGACACCTGCTGAATCCTAAAAGTTTCAGCAGGTGCCAGTTTATTTAATCTCAAGATGTGCTGCCATCCTCTCCAGGGCACTTCTCTTCCTCTATCAAAGACTTTGTTTCCTACTACGGCAGATTTTAAAAAGCAGGATTTCAACTCAGCAGGTGCAGAGGGCACCATACAGGTGCAATGAGAAAACAAAGACTTGGAAAGCTTTTGTCAGCCTAAAATACTGCCTGGTTTGGTAAAACATTTGTAATGATAATAATAATAGCTGTAGCAACAGCTGAGGTTTGCCATAGAAAACCTACAATTTTAAACAACTGTGACTCCTAAATAATGACAGCTATGTATACCTCTACATTTACCCCCTTGAGTTTGTGTGTCTGTCTGTAAAAGTGGATCATATTTACTATTTGGGTAATTCCCCTGATTTAAACATCCTTATGTCCTCTGAGCACAGTGCATAGAAGCAGGGTTGGCTGCTTAGTCTGTAACCATGGTCTCAGTGTGCTCAGTTCTGATTAAATTTAATAGTTGCAAAGCCATTAAGGTATCTGAGTCTGACCAGTTATAATTAGGAAAAAACTATCACAGTAACAAAGCAACATGAAAATGTACTGTTCCTTTAGAGGAAGCAATTGCAGAAGAGTCACCTAGAAGATACAGCATTTTACATGGCTAATAAATCTGATTATGGGACATTCTGTGTATGCAGGATGAGTGGAATTTAGAGATAAACAAGGTCTGAAATTTCCCTTCTGTGACAAGTCCTGCTTTCAGAAAATATTTCCAAGCAGAGCTGCAGGAAGAATGGGACATTTTGAGCTCCTCAAAACATAGTAACACTATTTCAATTTTTTTTAATAATACACTTCAGCACTCCTGAAACCTTGATGATATACTGTCATGACCTGAAATGGGCTACTCCAAATCAGCTTTAAATTTAAGGTGTGTTTTTTTATAGCAAAGCACTACTTTCAGGGAATAGTAATTTGTTAGAATGTCTTTCCCTGGTTCTGTTCTCTTTGACGAGCTAAAGACTCATGTCCAAATATGCAACCCACTGGAAGTACTGTTAATAATTGACTACAGCTCACTGGCCAAACAAAATGAGTCAGAAATACTGATTTGAAAAAAATCTTTGAAAGCCCTGTTGTTCTAAAATATTTTTTAAGAAAAAAACAGTGTATTTTAAAAAAATATCTGGACTGATAATCTATACAGCTCATATATTTACAAGAGAACCCACTACTCTCAAACAACACATTTTTGAAAGGTGTTTGTGCATTTAAATACAATGAAACAACTTTTTATCCCATGATAAACTTGATTAGGTATGGATGAGCAATGGCACGGAACATTTAAAGATGGAAACAGAAGCCTGTGATGGGCAATCAGAGAGGCAGCTCTTTGTGGCCTTCGCTTTACTGGGGTTAGGGGGACTACTGGTTACAGCTATGGACATATAAAGATAGAGCTTAATATTTCAAACTTGTTTTAACATTATTTGGTTTTCTTTCCTAATGACATTTCTGACATCTTTGCATATTCAGAGATTTGAAAATGGGAAACCAAGTCTATCAGCATTATCCCACAAGCAGCAATCCCATCCCACTCTTATCTACTCTTTCCTATTTGTCCCCTACAGCAACAGATTGATTGTTCGACCAAAGAAAAAAATAAATAAAGGAAACATTAAAATTACAACTTCATTTTCAACAATAAAACACCAAGACCTTGCCCTGAGTGGTAATGCTGTGGCAGGGGCCAGTTTTTGGCAGTGACTGCCCCAGCCCTGTGTCCTAGCTCAGCACAGCACATGGGCTCCCAGCAGGGCAGCTGCTCCCTGTGCCAGCCAAGGTGTTCAGCTGCCTGTGCCAAGAGCATTTCCAAACCTTCCCAGTGCCTGGGAATACCAGCATTAAAACAAAAGTCAGTAAAGCTCAGGTCTTAATTCCAGACCTGGCATTCACCTGCCATGTTTAATTATGTGTTGCATTAAGCATTCATGGAGAAAAAAAGATCCATAAGCAATTGCCTGTAATAAAAGGGACTATCCCCAGTCCAAGCTGCACACCAGAAACACAAGCTTGCATAGGGTTGTGACTCTGCTCATCATGATGTGCCCTGGTGTCCCAGTTACCCTCTTGGCTGAGGGCTGGTAGGAAATCTGGTTTTACCCTTATATCCATAGGTACACTCTGTCAGCATAGGGGGTTTTACAAACCCATTGGGCTCTACATAGGTTTCCCAGGCAACACGTGCAACACAGCCTTCAGTATCCCAGTTACTTGTGTTGACAAACCACATAACATCTGCCATTACTACAGCTCCTGCCTCTACCACTTTGAGGTTTTCAAACTTTTGTAAGAGTTACAGTCACCTATGATTTAATAGGGGGAGAAACTAAGGCACTTGGTAGTAGATCTGCACTGGTACATGGCTATTGCACATGCTACCACACCATGCTGTCTCCTTCTGAGGTTGTTTATCAACAGAAAATGTAAAAGTGATTCAGAAAAGGTTGATCAACTGCATTTCATACTTAAAACTTGGAAAAGAATCAACACATAAGTAAAAAGTAAAAGCATTTATCTAAAAGCATTAAAAAAAGAATACCATACAACCATAGATTCTTACCATTTCTTAAGAAGAAAGAAAACTTTATTTTAAACCAGACTTCTTTATGGTGTATCTACTATTAAAATAAAGAAGGAAATCGAGCCTGCAATCTGACATGCAAATCAGACTCCAGCAAGGAGACAGATCTTCTAATTCTGTAGCAAGCACAGTAAAACCTGCAAGCAGTACCCAGCATGTGCTCATCATTCACGTGGGCTTCTCTTCCTTGCTATATCAGCTCTAGACACAAGGAGGACAAGGCACAACATGACCACGAGCCTGGCTCTGGCTCAGGCACTGAGTTTCCTTGCAGGTGTCTGGCTCTGCCCCAGCCCTTCTGCAGGGATCTTCCTCCCCAGCAGAGTGGTACCTCCTCACTAGCTGTCTCAGCAAAGGACACTGGGGTCTGTACACCTCAGGAGACAGAGAAATCACTCTTTTCCCATCTCTCTCTTTGGAGTTGTCCTAGTTGTACAGCAAGATTGATTTTATCCATTTAAGTGCAAATATTGAAAAAACAGTAGCTTTCTATAAAGGACCTAAACAAAGCTAATTTAAAATTTTCTTAACAGCAATCCTAAAGGACCTAGGACAGGAAAATGAAAGGAAGAAGATGCAGTTTAGGTTACCAAAAACACTGGCAGACAGCTGCTTAATCCCAGAATTGTCATGTCAATTTAAAACCTTCCCCAGCAGGGATTCAATTCTTTTCATCTCTCCTGGGAGCTTGAAAAGGTCAGAGAGAGAACATTACCCTGGTGCACACGCAGGCTTGATTGCCTTTCTAGAAAGGCATCTCTGCTTGAGGCTTTGGCTGGCAATTCAGGGAGGGAAAGGGCCAGGTACCCTAACGGGGACTGACGCTGCTCAGCTGCTGCTGACAGCACACACCACATCAGGCAGCCAAAATCCTCACTGGGCCTCAGCATCTGCCAGGCACCCACGGGACCCTGTGGAGACACCTCAGCTGACAGGGCCACACATAATTCTGAGTGTTGCTGATGGTATTCAGTGCACATCCCTGTGCAATGTGGCCTGAAGTGGGTTTCACCCTGCTGCTACCACAGAGATGCTTTCCCTGATGTGGCAAAAAGAGTTTTACTCTTGATCTTGTGGCTTTTGGTCTCCCTGTTTCCATGTCTAGTGAAAGAGGCCTATTGCCACCTGAAAGATCAGAGAGGAGCAGAAGAGACAGCTGATTCCCAGCTGCATTTGTTCACCTGCAGCTCCTGCAGTGTGCACAAACACCCCACACCTTTCCCAGGTCAGATGTACTGCAGAGCAGGACTATCACCATGCAGCAGAACCACACACAGGCAGAGCAGAAAAAACCCTTCTCTTCTACATGTAATGGTGATCTGTGCCTTTACAAACTCAAGGCCTTATTATTACAGTTTCTCCTATATAAAAATGGAGCCATGGGAATGGCAAAACTCCAATGGGATGAAACACAAGAGCCATCTGTTCAGCAGAAGGGACTTTGGCAGGCCCCTCATGGAGGGCTCCTTTCTCCCCACTGATCTCTTGATGCCCAGCTCTCCACAGGTACAGGGACCATATCTGGCAATAGAACACCCTTCACACCATGGAAATTGCAGATTTTTCCAAACCAAGAAAGTTTAGCTCATTCCCAGATATTTTTCATGTGCAGTAAAACATGCACACATATATGAGTCTGTGTTCACCAAAAAAACTTTTAGCATAATCCAGAACAAAAAATCTGCAAGGTTGCTGAACTGCTTGTCTCTAGGGGTCAGAGAATGGAGCACAAAGCAACATGCACTGAAGTTGGGCTGGAGACCACTGGGAGGTGCTGAGGAGAGGCTGAGCTGGTCCCTGGAAATGGTACATACAGGTGTTCTGCATCCCTCCTCTCCTGACCTCATAGGGACACCAGGAAATATTATTCTCAAAACGAATTCACCACAGAGCAGTCTATAAGAAATGCAGGAGAGCCCGTACGTTTCCTTGGTTCGTTTTACCAAAGGCACTGACTGCATGGCCTCCCTCCTCTGACTTTCCAAGGAGCACTTTTGCTCCTTGTCATTTGCAACATCTTCTAGGACCTGCCAACACTGCCAAAAATCTTCTCTAAGCACTTAGTAAAGGTTTCTGCCTTGCACGCATGAGCATGCCAAAACCAGCCTTGGCTCATCACTGTGCCATCAGAGCACAGAGCCTCCTCTCCTGAGCTGCCACAATGACTGAAAGGACATTTGCTCCCCAAACCACTTTCCTCTCATGGCTTCCAATCAGTTTAATAAATTTTCAGAGTCAATTTGAAAAATTCAGCAAGAGGATATTGCCTTTTTTTTTTCCCCCACCAGGTGTGTCATATTCTTTTGAATTTCGAGGAAGGCTTAGAAAATCTTAATTAAGTACAATTTTCTGTGATAAAAATTCATTATTTAATACTTTTAAAAGCATTTTTCTTGCTAATACTTTCTAACAAGTCAAAGTACCCCCAGATGTCTGGTCATCAGCTATATTATTCCTTACACTGATCCCACATATATGGGATCACCAAAACCAGGGCTAAACAATTGAGGTTTCTGCCACAAAACCATGCACAACCACAAATAGAGCTAAAAGTGAACAGATTTATACTGGGGCATTTTTATTTTAGAGGTGATACACCTTGATCTGCTACAGTCTTTCCAGCAATTGTGAACATTTTTCTTCATTCTTTTTCTCCCAGCTATTCCTACTCTATGAAATGCAAAATGCAATAATACAGGATAGATACTTTTACAAAGTATAAATCCTTCTCTTTTCTCTCCTAAACTGCCAATTCTAGTTGCTGAATAAAATTATGATCAGTTGTGTCATAGGCTGTATATTAGCACTGGCTGATCAAAAGCAAACTTTGTAAGACAAGTGTCAACGTAAGCATGTACATTTTAAGAAAGTTTAGACTTTGAACTGAAGGAATAAAAATTAGATTTTCAAACTCATCTTGATATTTGGCCATACTTTGAACAAAGACAATGAAGGAAAAATTCTACACTTTAAATAGTTGCTTTGTTGTGCTTGATATTGAACTTCTGTGGACTTTCATAAAAGAAATATCAAAGCCAGAGAAGCAGCAAACAGAAAAAGCAAGTGCCAAACTGCAAAATGACTTGTAGAGAATACACTGCGGGAACTGTCTGTAAATTTTCACTGATTGAGAGAAAAAAAACCCACAGTGGAAAACGTAACTAAACTATCACATTTATTGTTTTAAGACAGATTTATTTTCAACTTGACTCCTTGGGACCATCCTAAAATTACCTCTGAAAGCCTACAAGCTCTAGAGTTGCTGCAGGAAGGATTAGAAAGAACATTTGGCTCACAAAGAAACAAAAGAATCTCTTTGAGTATCTCTGTAATACATGACTCACAACTGCAAGCTGGCTAGGCTACATGCCAAGTCTGTGTCTTGAAATGGCTCATTTATTGGCAAAGTTTGGTCCTGAATTATCTAGATCTCTTTTAACAAAACATACCAAAATAACACCTTTGGCTGCAACTGTGCTCCATGTGTGGAGCCTAGTAAAGTGACTGCTGTTTTTATTTTGAAATCATGGCTATGGTCATTCCTGGACCCAAACCTTCATAATCTTTGTGGATTAGCCTAGGAAAGCTAGCTGAAGATTTTCAATTTCATTTTTTGCACAAGACTAAGAAAATTTGAATGCATTTAAGCATGCAAGAGTGAACTGAGCTTGTGAGGCTCTGATTTCTGTACATTCAAAGATCTGAGCATAAAATAGTGATAAAAGTCCCTATTTAAATGTGCATTTATAGCTCTGTGCTAAACACAATAAAGAACTCTCAGCAGACAGCATTTTTATTTATGTGTGGGTGTACTCCAGCTCTGCATTTCATTCTCCAGGCAGCACTTAGCAATATTTATCCAGTCATTCGAGTCTTTTATAACACACATATTTTTACTTCTAGATACAATATCAACTTTGGAATATCAATACTGAAATATCCTTTCTAAAAAAAAAAACAAAGTTTGCACTATCAGATTCAAGTATACCAAAACAAATTCCTGCCACATTGTTTCAGATTTTTATGGAATACTGAGACATAAATAATATTTGTGACAGGCTTTCAGCTCTAGCCTAGGAAATGACTGTAAATTCAGTGTGTCTGTAAATGCAACCTCTGCAGCCCATCTCAGCCAGTCCCTGTGCAGTGCAGTGGTGACTGGCCAAGCCTCTGCCCAGGGCACAATCCTGCACCACGGTAAAGCACCTGTATTTCAGCCATGGGGCAGTAGAAATTGATTTACCTCGAGCCCTGATAGCATCTAATAATAAAACCTTGTACTTCCCCCCACATGGCTCAAGCAATACAGGTAAACAAGGCTGCAGCTCTAACACCAAAATGAGAAAGAGTGGTGCACAGTGAGACACCCCAAGAGCAGCAGGTATTTAAGGGCACTTTTTCTGTCCTTCTTTCTCACTGAAGAGCACATCTGAGTTCTTGCTTTAGCTCAGATGGGGAGAGAAGATTTGAATTGAACCTAAATGTACACCCTGCTGCCTCATGTTTGCTTCACATAGCAGTGCCCAGATACACAAACTGAATGAAACAACTGGAGGATATTCTCCAGCAGTGCATCTACAATGCTCCCAACAGCACCAGAGATTTACCAACTAGACAAGTTCAGACAAGTCCAAATAAAAGAATGAAAAATGCATAATAAGGATGTCAGGTCTTCATCAGCCACTGCTCTGCTCTGCAGACCTGCTCTTACTGATCTGCAGCCTGACCAGCATGGTTTCAACCACAGGGGTATTTTGCTGCTCAATGTTTGCCAGGCAGAATTTGTATTTCTTATCCTATAAACCACCAAGACTAATCCCACTGTGTGATGGACATTTGCTGTATCTTCTGTTCAGCATCATATGAGTTTCTTGGACAAAGTCCATCATTTAGATGCTGGCTAGTGCACATGCTTATTTTCAAAGGAGCTTTTAATCCATTTATGTTTAAAAGATTTATTGGTTTAATTATTGGTTTATTTTCTGGTTTATTCCTACCCTTTGATGTTACTGGTTATTACAAAGCTCCTATAAGGGGCTGTTAATTACTCATGCCATTCAGAGATCTATCAAACTGTGATTTAAGGCAGCACATACATTGCTTGATGGAGGGGAAATCAAATTCTTTTTCATTCATTAAAGAAAATAGAACATTTTGCAAAATGTTTTCATAATGGTGACATGAAAAATATGTCTGCATTGGGACTGTCTGAAGGAACATAAAGCTGAGGAAAGAAAAGAGGAGAATTTTCACAGTGCTGCTATCTCATGGCTATGGAGATATTTTTCATCTGGATAAAACCACAACAGGATACTTTAGCAGGGGAGCCCCACAGCAACTGAGGTCTGGTGTGCTGAAAGAGCAACACCCAAGGAGCTTTCAAAGAAACTTCACATTCTCACTGTAAGAAGGCAGAGAATAGCGTTTAACCTCCACCCTCAGCAGGAGAATTAGCGTTGCACATGGTGTGGAGTTACACCTCTTTCTTGGGAAAGATGGCAGCTAACAAGGTTTGTTCCTCAGGCCTTGCACACTGGAAAAATGCACTGTCTGTGCCAAGGAGAAGAATTAGGAAGCTTGTTGTGCATCCATTTGCATTATTTTGCAATGCTGAATGGTGCTAGCTAACATCCTACTTTTCTGCTGAGAGAAAATCAATAGACTACAATGATTTTCCAACCTCTATAGGATCTGCTATCACCATATGCAAAAATTTGGAAATATTGATTTTTATTTTCTTCTAAACAGATGAAAAGTAGACAGCAGCTATAAGCATGTCTAGATTTAAAATAGTAGTTGAAAATCTGCCTATGAGTTTAGTAAAAAGACACTAGATCTCAAGGGAGACCTCATTAAAAGATTTTTTTTTTAATATGGTAATGAAATGCAGGCTGACACTGAAAAGTTGAGAGCCAAGTGAGAGGCTCCTAAATGAAAGAGGTCAAATTTTAGGAAGCTGACTAAATGTGAAAGACTGAAAACAGTAGGCGTTGCTCTCTAAAGCAGACTCTTAACATGTAGAAACCAAAATACAAACTTAAATTTAGTCCAGATATTAAGGATAAAAAGCATTAAAATGATCAAGCCATCAAATTGCAATTCCAAATCTATTTCAAAGTATATGTGCCTTCACAAATCCACTGCAAATACAGTCTGTAGCTTTTGGCAGTTAAACACCCCATGGAGGCCAACTCTAAAAAAACCCCTTATATACCTTAAAAATGTCCAAAAGAAAGACTGTGCACCTGAATACAACAAGATTATCTGAGTGAGGGCAAAGTTTCCAGCACTAAGAACTTTGAAGAAAATTATTCAGGGTACATCCTATTCCTGCAATTCCATCTCACAATTTGAAGATGCTCTCACATCTCTCTGGCAAAAGCCCCCCCAAGGACTGCACTGAGAGCAGTTCTCCTAGGCTCAGGTTACTTTAGATTTCATAAGGTAAAGCCAGTGCTTCACAACTTCTCACCTTAAGAACTGGCCAGAATGGTTTATGAAGCACCCTGTGTGGCCACATAACGAGAAACTTTACCAGCTTTGCTTCTGGATGGCTGGAAATGTAGCTTACCTAGACTGACTATATTCCAGTGGCTCAGTGTATACTGAACCAGGTGTGCATTATAGACCCAGTTTCATTCAAATCACATGAACCCTGCAGTCATTGTGGCACTGAGTCAGTATTTAACCTTTCTTACTGATGGTGTGCACAACCACTTGATTCTTAGAGTTAGATGACAATGCAAGAGGAAGAAGTACTTCAATCATTGGCACTGTATTCCTCAAAAAGCTTCTTTCCCAGTAGGCACTGTTAGCTCTGACACTGGATCTGGCCCACAGCTCCACCCTTCCCATTTTACATGTTGACAGTAGGTAGCAGCATTCAGCCCCCCTTTGTATGGACTACTGGGATGAAACTCTGCTTCGGTTTCAGCTGACATGCAGAGAGCAGGATCCAGAGCTATCAGCCTGTGGGACATCAATTCCTAAATGTCAGCCAATACACACAAACCTAATTCAGAAACAGCCAAGAAATTGCCTCTTGCATCCAAACATTGTTTAAGGCCATTAGACATGCCTGCTATTCACTTGGATGGAAACCAAATTGTACCCACTGTTGTGTAGAGTCTGCAGGTCTTATATCACTGTTGGAAAAGCCTGCAATCTCTATTTTAAAAGTTCCACAGTATTATTTCTTTTTGGACTACAAAACATGTTGAATTTCACATGATCCTTATTTTGTGTGTGCCAGGAAAGTACCATCTCTCCTGTGGCCTAAAGCAATATCTCTGTCTTTTCCTGTCACTGCTGTGACTGTGACATATGGTGACTATATGAAACATCCCCAGAAAACACCCCTCCTCACACTGTTTTCCTAGCTTTTGATGTAAATTGTTAAAAAAGGTAGTTCACCCTAGGTCATTCTGACCTTGGAAGTCAGGGGCTTTGTACAAATGTAGTCACTCTTCCTTCTTGAGACAAAGCTACTGGTTTGATTGTCCTGCCTTGATTTTATTTCTCACTTTACATTGGTGTTTTGTCTCTGGATCAGTGCATTCACTTTGTCTGAGCCACTCGGAAAGAAAAGGAACATATTTTTATCATAAAGAATGAACATTAAAAGTGAGCGCAGCTTGGGTGGATTACATGGGCTGGAAGGGTTGTTAGGAAGCTCTGTTTGGAAGGGATTGCACATTTCAGGGATTCACATTTCTGGTTGACTGACGTATAAATGGGGAAAAATGCATATTCTAAAACAGATTATTCTAAGCTTGCTTTTTTTTAAAAGTCTATTTAAATACATAATAATTTTCTATAATGGCCCCCTTAAATGTGAATACATATATTCTTTGATAGGCAATAAAAATATTATATCATGGCATTCCCCTAATTTTTGGACTTGAAGTCACTTGAATAAGAACAAATAAATTTGGGTCATGTGAGGTTTTAAAGCAGAGAATGACTTAAATATTAGAGTATTTTTTATCTTGATACATCTATTACATATATTCTGCCCCATACTTGTGTCTGTAAGTAAATACCTGGGGGTCTGTGTATCTCTAAGAAATACATTAGACTCCAAAATAGATAAAGATTTTCCACGTAGAAATAAGGCCAAAAGTACCTCATTAGATTAAAACACTTTCAGAACTCTTTCCTAATTGAATGCCAATTAGGAGGAATTTGCCTGTAATAATGCCCAAGCTGAATCAATAATCATTAACTACAAACAATTTCCAAATCTGTTCCATTTTCCCAGACCCAGTACATTCTTTCAACTGAACTGAATGATTTTCCCTGATCACAATGGATTAACATAAGCATAAGTTTAGACTACATCATTCAACAAACAGTTTATGAAAGATGTATCTCTTGTTCTGCCATGGCAATGAAAGCCATTACCAACTGTCTGTATTAATTTTGCAACAGATCACAGTGGAGATCTGTACAACCCATTAATCTAACAGGGGTTTTCCAGTACTCCTCTTTCCATTCTTCAAATTTGTAAAAACATATCATTTCTTATTAAATAAACCATGTAAAAATTTTGATAGCTGCAAGTACAAGTACTCTCATTTGTTTATTTAGAATGATGCAGGAACCAGTGCTAAAGATTAGTCACAGGAATGTTGACGATAACACGTGAAGAAAAGGCATATATTTGGTCTACAACCACAGATGGCTAAATGTGTTTGTGAAAGCTGCCAAGCACAATGAAACAAAGATGTGGCAGTTGTAACAAGCAAAGAGCAAAAATGTCAGGAGTTCTTATCAGAAAAATTGGCATGCATGAAGTCAAATTCACATGACAAGGTGAGGGCACATGAACAGCTACAAAGCACAAGCAGTTGAGTTTCCAGCCCCACAGAAATACAGGCATATGAAGCAGACAAACATCATCAGCTGTGATTGTTGTCTCCTGCCTAAATTACCCACCCACTGAACACTGATGCAAAGATCCTATTTATGGGTTCAGTGCCTGCTTTCAGATTCTGCCTTGCACAGATCATGTTATGTGTTCTAAAAGAACACCAAAAAGGCAACTTTCTGTGCCAGGGTTACCTGAACTGTTGACTCTCCATGTATTGGAAAGAAGCAGGTGTTACTTGATGTAGTCTCAGATTTACCCTTAACTCCATGGGCATTGGTGAATTTTCCCTTCACAGGTGGTTAGCAGCATTTTTGAAGAGAATGACTCCTTTCTCCTCTTCTAATATTATACCCACAGCAAATTGCTTAAAAAATAATTGGTGGACATTTAACGGTGTAATGTGATAGTATACAGTGGCTGAAAAATTAGTCACAGTCAACTGCCTGAACTCTGCAAAACAACACAGTGACCAAACAAAGCTGTTGGGGCTGCAGAGAAGAGTGGAGAGAGGCAGGGTGACAGCCAGGAGATACATCAGAGCTAACTGCAAACAAGACTGAAAAGATCAGGTCTTGATGCTTATGGTTCCTCCAGAAGTAATCAGAAGAATGAATTATTCAGGGCAGCCTTGAGAAAACCACTGTCAGGGTAAAGAGAGTCATGCACTGGGATGATATCTGATGACAATGTCTAATACCAGATGTATTAAGATCAAATATGATATAATTGCTTGATTAGGCCAAAGGGATGATTGCACCAGCAACTTTAGCTTATGATGAATGGAATACTTAACAACAACAATCATTGTTTTAAACCACCAGGAAGTCTAAGTCATACCAAGGAAAAGAAACAGTCAACCTCCTGAAATTATGGTAGGAAGTTCAGTGGGAGACACTGACCCCTAATACAGTAGTTTGGTACAGGCATATATGGAAAACTAAAAACTAGATGGGTTTGATACACAGAAAATGCAGGAAAAGTCACATATTGCACTGGTGAAAATCTCCTACTGGGAACAGAGGGCTGGCAGCATTGAATATCTTTTAAAACATTTCTGATAGAGCCAGAGTAAAGGCTTCATATTTTTTTTATCAATGCCTCCAAAAAAGCTGCAGTAGTTTATGATACTTGTGCTTAAAGAGCAACATCAATGTATCAGACTAAATTCTTACACCACACTCCCAAGTCTGTCACTAACAATTGTGAAAAATGTCAGTAAAATCTATGTGGTGAGTTCATTACCTTCAAGGCACTCTAGAAATGCAAAATCCAGTACAAATACTGAATGTGAGTAAGTCAAAACCCTGGAAAGGGACCACGAGGAGGCAAGAAAAAAAGTTTTAAAGAAAAGAAAGCCCTACAGATGCTAAGAAAGAAGAAATGTGACTGATGTCATAGGAGATAGCTAAGGGCTCTTCCACCTTGTGATGTGAGAAGCTGGGGAGGGTAACACTGAGAGAGTTTTCTTCTAGTCAGTAAAGGCCCCTAAAGCCTTTTGAGAGCAGCCAGAGTCACACCTTCCCTGGGAAGCCTCGCACACAAAGGGCTGACCACTCATGGGCAAAAAAGGGGCAGAACAAAGCAATATTTTTCTTTTACTATCACAAACAAAATTAACTTTTCACAGGCCAAAAAAACTGGGATGTCTTAAAAGTGTCTGACAATCAGCAGAACCAGTGAAACCCATGGAGACCTCAGCAGAAGACAATCCTGCCAGCATGACAGAGCAGCCATCCTGAGGGCTACACAGACTCATGATTTTACAGTGCAAGTCATCAAACAGGAAGCCTGCAAGACTTTGCCAGGCATGAAATTGTGCCAGGGGACTCCAGCATGCACAGAGGCTTCTGTTCTGCATACTGAAGACAGAAGCAAAATAAAAACCTGCAAGAAGCACGAGACAAGACTTCTTTCACCTTCAAAGATGAATGGGTTTCTTTTAACTCCTGGTGCTAGGCATTGAAACAACAGGTAAAACTGCCACCACAGGAACTTCTGAGGAATGATGCCTGCAGGCAGCTCCCTCAGAACTGTCATCATCCCCTATCCCCAGAGTCCACAGAAAAGAGGACTCTTTCAGTATGAGATAAGAGCCAGCAAATTAAAGCTCTCATGGACCAAAGGAAAATAAAGCAAACTCTACCATGGGACTCACATTAAGCCTTTTTTATCTCTTGTTATCAGAGGAAATATCTTGAAAATCTATAGTGATCATAATTGTTATGCTACCGTGTAGAAAGGAAAGCTTTTGTAGTGAAATCTTAGCCCAAGCTACTTAGTGATTAGCAGCTCAAAAGTGGCACTTTCAACTCCATCCAGATATTCAGTAGCATCACTGCAGTGTGCTCTGTTAAGTGTCCCAGGCAATCTTGCAAGAACACTAATTTCAGACTGTTCCCTCAAAAAGGCACACTAAAGACTAGAAACAAACCTATTATAGGGCTACTGGGATGGAATCCTTAGTTCTGCAATTATTGCCTGAGTTTGTGGTATGTGGACAGGCACATCCCCAATACTGGCCTGTGGCCACTCTCTCCATGCAGGTCAGGAAACTTCCCCTTTTCCTGAAGGCCAAACCTAAGGAGGATGAAGGCATATACAGGAATCACCAGATTCACACCTAACAAAATAAATCAAGGAAATAATTCAAAGACCTATTAAAAAAATTATATGAATGTCCTCACTATGAAGTGGCTTTTAGAGATATGAAACACAATGATTCAATAAATTGAATATGAAATTAAATAAGCAACGTTAATGTACATATCGGTTCACTTTTTACATTTTAATTTTAATATCTTAAATTAGTTGTTTCCTCTCTGTTGTGACAGCGCCAATAAAATTTTAATTATTATCAGACATTTATTATTGTTAGCCATCAATGTCCAGCCTTGAGTACTGGACACAAAGACTTTTGGTTGCCTGTTTCAGCTGACATGGCACCAGTTCTCTAGGGTAGCTCAAGGTGCTATACTACTATACTATACTCTTAGTTTCCAATGGGTTTTAATTGCAATAATTTAACCTATCCACTCAAGCCAGAAACAGGTGTGAAATAGTTTTTCTGCTCAAAGTTAAAAAAAAAAAAGTTGATTTTGCTACAATTCTGCTTTTTTCTATGCTGCTAAAATAATATGGATTATCTTTGTTTTCACATCTGGAATTCACTGCAATAGAAAATACTAGTGAAATGTTTTCCTTGCTGCCAAAGAAGGCATCATACAATTAGTACTGCAATTGTCACCAATTTTTGGACCATGCAGGCACGAGAGAGGAGGTAAAGATAAGAGTGTGTTTTCAGACTCCATTGGAGAAAACAAGTGTAATCATCATATAAATGAGTGTATTTTTCTCAGTTGTCAGAGTTACAAGTCCCCATGTGTTAGCAAATGGAAAATAACACATTCATTGCAGTCAATCTAAAATAATCCCAGTGTGAAGGATGTCAGCAGCAGCCTTGCCAAGACATGCAGCGTCTCCCCGTGACCATGACAGATTCCACTGGTCACAAGTGGAGAGGAGCCCATGATTGCATTTAAATGCTGATAAGGCTGCCAGCATTGCTGTACCTGGGAATGACAGTTTGTACTGCACAAATATCACAGCAGAATATCACACCTGCATATTGACATCAGCTGCTCACTTCAATGTTTGAAATCTTAGCTAGCTCAGTCATTAAGCTGCTGGAAAAACGATGCATGTCTTAACCCCTGACATATGGAATAGCTTTCCCACTGTCTGTCTCTCTCAAATTCAGAGTAATTTAAAAATTATCCATCTTCTCTTGATCTTTAATATACTCATTTGTCCCATGATCTCATCACACTTGTATTTGTTGATCGAGGAAGTGCAGTGGTACGAATTAAATAGTAATTGCTCACAGAACAGAAATTGCTAGAGCAAGTTTTCAGCTCGTTGAAATGCACAGATCTGTATCCCAGGAGTGTATTACTAGAAACATCTTCGTTATGTTCATGGCTTAACTGTGTCTTACACTTTCCCAATTAATAAGATTTCATGACCCCTGAGGTTTATGTGCAAGAAGAAATTGTCAGTGAGTTTTGAATCCTAGATACTCAAGAAAAGTAACTACTTTGGCTAATAAACCCCTCAAGTAACAATTAGTGTTATCAATGTAATATGCATAGTTTATGATTCCAGTAAAATTGCCAAATGTCTTTTATACATTCAGACAGCCACAGTCATAAGGTTTAATTCCTAGGAACAGTGAAATTTGCTCTGCCTCCTGAACACACAGCTGAGAGGGTTTTTGGACAATAAAAGCTGTGTCTCTCACAGGAGTGACCAGTGCTCCTTGTGATTGCATCGAGGAGTGCAACAAGGCTGCCACCAAGTCAAACCCACAAGGCTTCATCCAAAGCCACTGAAATGAGGAACAACAGAACCTAGAGATTTTAAAACACACACATACATATTAAACAAAAAAAGAGATGAGAAAGAAAGGAAGAGTAGACCTTTTACATCCTTCATCCACACCCTCTCTGCCTGCCACCAACACTGGCCAATGCACCCAGTTATGGAAAGACTGACTGACAAAACTGTTCCTCTTCTTGTCTGAGGACAGTGGGTTTGCACAGAACATAGCAGAAACCAACATGGTTCAGGGAACACTGGGATATGGGTTTTTTTTGAAGTCCTACTGTCCACCAGCTAAGGAGAATGCTGCTCAAAAAAAAAAAAAACAAAACAAAAAAACAACACAACACCTCAATTTCAGCCCATCTTGTGTTTATGTCCACACACAATACAGATTTATTCATTTAGTGGTTGTGTGAAATAAAGTAGTTCCCAGGGCTTTGAAAAGCTGGAATTTGGAGATGTCACAGGCTCTATTCTGGCACTGAGGAATATTTGACCTTGTGCAAGGATAAAGTGGTAAAGAGATCTTGCATGTCTACGTGTCTGCAATCCAGGTTTTCACATTTTTACAGACTAGTAATTCAAATACCTCCAGCAGAATCCATAATGCAGTATTGGGAGTAGAATCACAGAATGGTTTGGGTTAGAAGAAACCTTTAACATCTTCTCCAACCTCCCTGCCACACACTGGGGTATCTTTCACCAGGATCAGGTTGCTCAAAGCCTGTCTGACCTGGGGCTTTGAACAACCTGATCTGAGGAGGGAATTAGTAACAGAAATATGCACTTTTTACAGTAGACTCGGCAGTCCTTAGCTTATACTAGAATTTAGTAGAATTTGTTATAGCTTCAGTGAAGCACTTCAGAAAATACTCAAAGAACTGAGATAGTTTTAGTTTATATTAAAGGTATATTGTCAAGGAAAAATAGAGTAAGTTTTTTTGTTGTTGTTGTTTATTTGGTTTGGTTTTTGGTGGGTTCTGTGTGTGTCCTTTTACACTCTGGGTGACTGTTTCAACCTGAGACCAAAAACAAGTGCAGTAACCCCTTCAGCAGTGAAAGCATTTCTACTCAGATTAGGTCTTCTAGTCTGTATGCTTTTAAACCTTATTTTTTGTCTTGAAAAAAATCTTACCCATCCATGTCTTAAACTCATACACAATCCTCTGGAAATCACCATTCCTGACAATGCAGCTGATGAGGCAATTTGCTAACCTTCCAGTTTCTGAGGTTTACACCAATATTACAGTTTAATGTGCCTCTTAATTATCTTCAGCTTTATAAAAACCCCTGGTGACACAATTTAAGACATACTAGATGCACCTGAAAGGGGAAAAAAGTAATCAAGCAAAGCTTGAATTCTGAATGCCAGTTTTACACACTCAGCAGCAGCTTTTCAGCTTTTTCTTTATCAGCTAAGGATCACAAGGACACTTTTGTCCTTAGCTGCATTTTAGAAACAATAAAAATGGTCAAAATAAAATGAAATCAAATATTTCCTCCTATTTATATTAATTTATATATATATGCTGAACAGACAGATACAGTGCAAACCAGATTTTGAAGATATAAATGAAATTCATGAACATTCAGACCTTTCTATCTTTCCTCCTTTCCAGATAAGAAAATAGACCTCTATCTCTTGGGCAGGAAAAACACGAAGTAGAATTTGCTCTTTAACTAATAGTATACATTGCTCCAGGTTAATTGATACCTATCTTCTATGTCTCAAGAGCCAATAAATATTCATGGGACAGTATTGTATTAATTGGCTTAACCTGCAATTGAAAAAAAATATTGAGATTTATAGTGTGATCCTGGGAACTTTAATTGGCCTCCCAGTACACAATGAAAAGTGCAACATACTTCATGTGGCAGCCAAATCTGTCACAGAAAGAAGCTCTGCTGAGTCCTGACTGCCATTAAAAGGAGACTGTTGAAGAGCAAAGGATCCTGACATCTGCTCTACCCACTGGTACTTTTTTCTGGTGCTAATTTTCAAAATAATCTCTTCCCTAGTAATTAATGAAAATATGAATTAGAGCCAAATTTTAAAACACACAGATTTTTGACACTAGAAGTGTTAAGATGAGACTAGAGAGAAACTTGTCTATGCCCTCACATCCATTTCTAGCCCACAGCTCCATGCTGCAGATGCCACCCCCACAAGCAGCTCTGGGATGTGCCAAAGCTCCAGCTCACCAGAGACGACTGGGACATGGGCAGGGAGGAAATTTGGATGGGTCACAGACCATTTTCACGTATTTTTATCAAGGGACAGCAGAGTTGGCATTTAGCAATAATTTGTTGAGCCAGCTTGCGAGACAAGAATATTTTTCACTTCTTAGAATATAACTGTAGTAGCAGCTCCGACTGAGAAATCAAGTTATAGCTATGACATGCTGAGCACTCAAATAACTGTTATTTTGACAGACTGGCCCAGATTTTCATCTCATTTCTTGAGAGAAATGCTGTATTATTTCATAAAAGAACTCCTGCAATAACCATTTATGTCAAAATAAGAACATAATGTAGACTTGCAGTCAAGGATAATCAAAATTTCTCTCAAAAAAATCCTGTGTTATGCTTGCATCTTGAGAAACCTGCTAGGTTGGGGTCAAAATTTCAAAGGTTGCAGTTTGTGAAGGAATATTTCTTTCTTTCTTCTTGATGTATTAACAGAATTATAATTTTGTTTTTGATGTTTTCAAAGGTGGACATAAATTTATTTTATTTCTGCCTTTGCAGTGTAAAAGAATAGGTGCAATGCTACCAAACTTTAAGAATATGCAGAGAAGGCAGTAACTACATTTTGCTTTACCTGGTGACTTTCAAGTAATCCCTTGGAGGAGCTAGGTCAGAAGAAATGTGTTTCTCTCCTCTCTATCCAAGATGTGATAACCAACATTTCTCCAAATTCCTGCAGCCATTTAAATCTTTAGCTCTTTTGAATTTTGATAATTATACACACATGGTAGTGATAAGTAGAAGTCTGTATTAGATTTTCATTAGCTGTAATTCCATCTTAAGATCTAGAATCTCATTCTACAGACACAAAAATTGTAAAAAAAATAAAAAGTATTTGCTTTTGCTCATCTAGGCTGAGCTGCTCAAGTGATGAATTGTGCTACGAGTCTTCCAAGAACAGACTACTAGAGAGTGATGTTTTTGTTATTTCCTGCTGGGACAGAAATACTATAAAGAGTAAGCTGAATGAGCAGAAATGCCACAAAACCACAAGAACTGCTTGGTCTCTGCATTCAGGTGTATAGCAGAAGCCAAAGGTACACCCAGGGCCTAAGAGGTGGAAGACCAGCCGAAATGGAAAATGGTAGCCTGGATTTCAGAGTGCATTTTGCAGGAAACTGAGGCTTTTTGGTGTATCCAGAGCAGTACTATCCATCTATTATTTACCTAAAGATTCAGCAGCTTCTGAATGCCAACTTCTATGTGGGAACTCAATAGTGGCTCTCCATGAATTTTCTAAGATGACACACAGTGTATTATAGAGCTCAGTTCTCATGAAACATTTCTAAGCTGCTGACAGATAACATATCTTAAGAAAATATCCAGTATCCTGCTTCTTTCAAAAGAAAACAATTTTATTTCTACTCTGTGACCTCCATAGTTAGAATGTGCCAAGTTTAGCAGTTACCAGTCCATTGCCAATGTTTACTGTACTAAAATCCAGATGTGCTATTACTAGTGGTCAGCAGCGGGATTCCCAAGGTCCATAAGATCCATATTTTAAGCCATATGTTTCGTGATGGCAAAAGATCAAAAGATACCTGCAAATGTTAGATCAGAAAAGTAGCAGACCTAAAAACAAGCTAACTTGTTAAAAAAGAATCTTTCTCTAAAACAAGTAGAGTTCATGCACCAAGAATATTTTACAATCATAAAAAGTGCCATATGGTAAGCTAATATCTGATGTGCACTGGTGTTTTAGCACTATCATTTATGCTTTGCACTATACTCTAGCAGATGAGCTGATTCACCCTAGTTTCAATTTATCCTAGTCCTGACTGTATTAACTTTTTATCAATTGTGTCCAACTTTGCACACATTTCTGTAGTCTTGATGATGAGTCTTAGCACATCTGATCTTGTTCTGACATTAGACTACATCAAAGTAGTAAACAACCATGGACGTGTGGCCAGCTATGGATCCTTTCTCTACAAAAGCTGTACCTCTGGCTCAGACTCTGCCTGTCACTTGGCCTGGTGTTGGCTGGATGACTTGGCCTAATTCCCCACTTCAGAGCTGGGAGCAGCAAACAGGGGGATGCCCTGAGCACCCTTGGAAGCACTCTAGGAAGAAGTTCCTCTCTATCAGCTGGAGGATTTCTGCCCCTGGGCCCCAAAATATTTCTAAGACCTCCCTGTTGACTGTGCTGCCCTACTGCCTTGTGTTACAGACTAGCAATGCTGTCGGGTTTCTCTCAAAAACACTAAAAAAACTCAAAAAAACTTTTTTAGAAAAATAGTTTGGGACCAGATTAGTGCCAGCACAATCTCCTAAAGGGAGCAGCAGAAACTCACTATGGACTAGAGCTAAGAAGGCCCCATCTGAGAATCTTGTCCCAAATATTTGATACACAGAGGCATGTTAAGCCTGGGGAAGTTAATCCCCATCTGTCAGGACAAAGCAGTGCCTGCTCCCAAGTTGTCTGGCCCCTTGCCACAGAGCACAGGTGCCCAGCAGCTACAAGTTTGTGGCCAGCCTGCAAAGCACAGCAAGCAGCATTGCTTCTGCAGGAGGTTCTGCTTATGTGACAGCACCTAGAAAACAGCCAGGGAGAAGCTGAGTAATGGTACTGGAGGAGGTATAAATTCTTCACTTGGTGTCTTATTTTCAGCAAAGTTGGACAATGATTGTGGGCTCTTAAACACAAAAAAGGATATCACATACTGGCTTTTGGTAAGAAACACCAGCCTTGACTTAAGCACATGCAGCAGCAACCTGTGAAATGGGTTTGAGAGAGAAATGCCATCTGGCTACAGGCAGTCCTTGAGTGCCTGGGCTGTCAGCAGCAGCTGTCCATGCACCCCCTTCCTTTCTCCACAGAATTGCTTTCCCCAAAGCAGTCTCCTCGGCCAGATCACTGGGACAACTGCATCCCTGCCTGCTGCTAGTGGGGAGTTCCAGCACTGGAGTTGGTAACACTGTCATTGTATCACTCCATCTGAGCTGCTTCTGCCTGCAGTTTGAAGATACCCTGACTGGGGGAAATTTTATAGCAGTTACCTTGCTAATTATTAATTCATTTACTTTTCAGAAACTATTAATCATGCAGTTATTCCACACCTGTAGAAACATCTATATTGCAATAGTTATAGAGCAGATTACAGTGGAATGAATTTTGTCTAGTATAGAGCACTAAATGGCAGTATTGTTTTATAGTGAAATCCATTTTGCTACAAATAAAGTAGATCTCTTAGAAAGAGAAAAAATCTACCAGTAATTGCCCATCTCTGATAAATTTTGGAGCACAGACTTTAGTGTTCCTCTCCATACATGCATACTATTCCTTTTGGGCTGTGTTCTTACAGCCAATCCACCATGGGACCACATCCAGGGTCTGCAATTTCAAGGGAATCCTATGATTACCTACATAAACATGCAGGAATTTAATCTTTCCCAGCAACCTTTTTTCCCCCCTCACTTCCCATTTTTGGAGATTGTGAATATCACATATAAGTAAGGTGTTCTTTGCCTTGTTTTAACTTTTTCACAACTATGTTCATTGCACATCCCCATGGCAGTTTGTTTTGTAAACAGCCATTTCCACTCAGCACCAGAATTTTCCTATGACTTAGCATCCTGTATAACAAGGTTGCACAGGGACAGTCTTGTTCCTGAAATCTCAGAATTGGCTGTTGCTGACACACGTGCCATGTTTTAAGGTCAAGGTGCTAAATATCCCTTTTAAGATGTTGACAAAATAGTAGTATTAGCAGGGAAAAATCTTGCTTTTAAGTCCTGGCTGTTTTCACAGGTGCTTTGCAGCAAAAGCAGCTTGAGGTTTTTTCCCTTCCATGAAATTTCCTGATCTTTGTTTTAACACCTCTCCAGAGCCTAGTGGGTCACAGGACCATGCTATTGAGCTTTCCCACGGTAATTCCAGGAATAGCTGCAAGATAAGAATCATTATGTCCTGCCTTGATCATCAGATACTTATGCAGCCTGTGTAATGCCCCATCTGGATAACTCTAATTCATACATTTGGGGGCCTTCCTGCTATTTCCCTGAAGCTGCCTGTAGCTTGTGCACAACGCTGTTGCCAATACAGTAACCAGAGCCAAAATCTCAGTGTGAGCTGAAAGAGGTTCATTGCCTTGTAATGAAGTAGAGGATTCAGTTCTGTCTCACGCAGTGCTGCCCCACCACACACATGACTGCTGCTTTGTTCACATTCCCTGTGGCTTTTCCATCACTTGAGGTGAGGACACACAACCTTCTTTCCCAGTCAGAGCTACAAGAGAGATATTATTGCACCTTGTTGTTATTTCCCAAATTTACCGTCTAGCCTTGCTAATGCTGTCTGAATGCCTGTGCCTTGCTGTTCCACACCACTGCTCTGATTCCAGCCTTCTGCTTCATGGAGCACTGATTTATTCAGGCACAGAGGGCTACAAGAGAGCAGGAACACGTGCGTCTTCATGCTACAGGACACCTGTTTGCCCTTGCCTGCCAAATAACATTTTGTTCACGACAGTTGTGGTTGCCACCAAGACAGATTGAATTACAGCAGGTGCCTGGGAAACCCAGGAACTTTTGGGGGATAGAAGTCTATGTGACTGTAAAGCACTTACTGTGTTTGGAGCCAGCTTATACTTGGAAAGACTGGTAGGGACAAAGTGAGCCACAAGGAAAGGAGCCTAATGGAGCTAGTGAAAGAAACATTCCCATAGGGGCTGAGCCACCAGCTGCAACTGACTGGATGGAAATAGGATATCAGATGCCTTCTTTGCTCAAGAGAAGACTGAAATTAAGTTTCCATGCCCATGAATGCAGAGACCAAGACAATGTTGTGGCAACAGGGGCTCCATGAGTTGGTGGGAAGCTGGTGGTGGATTTGAGGCTGCTGCCATGCTGTGCCCTGGGCTTGACCACAAGCACCAGCTGAAGGTGCTCTTAGCAGTGTTTTGATGAACCTAAAAATGCAATTTCCTTATTCTCATAAACACTACACTCAAAACCCTGCAGGTTCTCGGAAGACAACTGGTTCAGACCACAGACTGAAAATCCACTATCACAAAACCAAACCCCCCAAACATTATGGAAGTTGGTTGTAGCTCCTATTCTAGATCTACATAAAAATCTGTAACAGATGCCATCTACCATGAGAAGTGGAAGCAGCATTTCCTGGCAGGACTTAAATATCAGGCAAATGACATCCAGCAAGGTGCAGACTGCTTTCATGAAGACTCCTTTTAGATAGAATGGGGACTGTGCTGATGATAAGGATCTGCTTGATAGACAAAATGCACTCACAAAATAATCGAGATGTATACAGTGATCAAAGGGAACTATTCAAGAACATTAAAATAATACAATGTAGTAATTGAAAGACCCAAGAAAAATGAACCAATACAGTTACCATACATTGTGAACAATCATTTATAAAGTGATAAATAGCAGCAGGCAAGAGCAATCTTATTCTTTTTTAAAAAAAGGTTTCAGTATGTGACCAAATATTTTGCTACTTATCAGGCATGTAAAAAATCAAACAAAAATGCTTCAGATGAAGCTTATCAAGTAAATGTAAAATTATAACTGTCTAGAACACATACACAATTAATAATTCTGGTGACCAATAATTCTATTTTTGCAAGAGAATATCAAAATTCCATTACACTCTCGGTGCAACACAGAGGTAGAGAAAACTTTTTCCTTGAAAATTGAGTACTGCCAAAATAAACCTTTCTTCTTATCAAAACTCTTTTCTTAACTTCATTTCTCCAATTTTTGGTAATTTTAAAATAGGAAATTATCTTTTTAAAAACCTCAATCCTCTATGTTATCAGGGACCATTCTGTGTTTTCTCCTAATCTCCATCATTAGAGGCCAAGAAAACACTGTAGTAAAAAATAAACTTTTAAAACAACTCCACAAAGATTCCGTAACCGGCAGATGTTTTTTCCCCCACAACGTATTACTGTCAGTAACTCAGAAATCCATCTAAGTGTCCCTTGGAAAATGTGCATGTGTTGAAACACTGACACACGAGCGGGGCTGGTGAGGAGCGCACAGGGGCAGGAAGCGCTGGGGCCGGGGCTGCCCCGCTCAGAGCCGCTGCTGCGGGCGGAAGGGCCCGGCGTGAGCCGCTTATTTTTAGCCGAGTATCAAAGTTTGTGGTCTGAAGCAGGAGTGCAGACTTGGTTCAGCTCTCATTGACTCTGGCTGCAAAGCACACAGCAGCACCTGAGGAGAATCAGCCTCTCGGTTTGGTTTCTCTTGATAATGGTGCTGTACAGCCTGGGTAAATGCTACATCTAGGACATGGGAGCTTGAGTAGAGAGAGAGATGTAACACGAAAAGAAACCTTCATGGGACTGTAACATGCAGTGGTTTTTAAATGTTGCATAGAATTAAACAGGCAATTATATACCAAAGAATAAGATGTCAAAATACATTTTAAAACACTGATAAAAAATAAATGTCCTTAAATTATACAACCCTGAAGAATAACGGAACCTGATTTAAATGCATACATGAAATTTTAAAAGGATTTCCATATGCCAAGAAAAATACTAACAGAAAGCAGGTGCAGAGCACTAAGGAATAGGTTGAACTTGATTTACAAAAGAGACTGAATTTAGGGAACAAGAGCTAGGTAATTTAATATGAATGTAGGTATATGGTGAATTACTTCCATAAAGATGGCAATTAATTTTAGCTAATAATATATATAGTATTCAATAGCAAGAGGGTAGCAGCTATCCAAGATTAATCTGAAGCAATAACCAATAATAATTAATGTTAAGATAATCTACGATTATCTATTACTCATGGCCTATTTAACCTTTGGATTTTTGTTGATGTCAATAGCTTTTTTACCCACACATCTTGAATCTCTGCTTCTATCACCCAGAATATTATAGCCTGGATAGAGAGATTTTCTTTTAAATATTGATAAATCTTATGCCCTTCCTAACATTTTAATAGCAATCATAATAATTGAATTAGAACTTAATGAAACAGCAGTTTGGAGCTTAGTATTTTTTTTTTGCCAAATGAGACTTTTTATCCATTAACTTTAAAGAGGAGAAACAGGGCAGAATTTTTAGTTGGGCATTAAAAGCAAATTATTTTCAAAGAATGATAATTTTTTTCAGATTCAAGAAGAAAAATCCCTTAAGTCTTTAGGGAAATGGGATTAAACCAAGATACTTCAAATCATATCAGCCTTGAAGTAATAGAAGCTTTCCTGATAGCCTGAGATTAGAAGGGACAAAAGAGCAGAGCCTGTTCTCAGGCTGGGGAGAATTCAAGGCAGGAGAGATATGTATTCATTTCCTACATAAGTGGCAGCACTTAACATGATTTTTGGAAATCAGAGAAAGGCTTGAGAACCCCCAGTCACTGACTAAATTACTCAGAAAAATGTTTCTTCAATATAATTGGAAAAAATGGAAGGAGAGGGAGTTTGAGTGAATAAAAAGACAAAATGATTTCTTAACCAAAACACCCAGTTATTTCAATGATAGGCAAAAGAGAAATTCTCCAGCCATAAACCAGAGAGGGACATTTAATGTCTCTCCAGGACAAAGACCGAGCAAGGCAGGACCCAGGATGGTGAAGCCTTAAATGTGAGCATCAAAGACAAAGCAGCTACTGCTCGAGCAGTTTCAGACACTTAACTGAAATGTCACAGGTTCCATTTCATTAACTACTTAAATGGATTTCAGGAAGGAGTGCACCAGTAACCCTGATGATTTTGGTTTTTACCGAGCAGCTACTACAGCGAGCTGCTCAGCTTTACTCAACAGAAGGGGAGACACTAGCAGTGCTCAAAGACATACTTCCTAAAGGAACATGCAAACTTGCTTTAACCTCTGAGAGTATTTGCTCCTACCAACATGAATACAGGAAGCTTTCAAGAACCAATGGTCACTTGCAGACATAATTCTAAGATTTAGAAGATACTACCATAATGAAATTTTCAAAAGTTTAAAGAGCTGAGACCTTGAAGCTGGTTAGTTATACACTAACCATAGTCGTGGGACACTGTCTTGTATCTCCAAAACCCTTCCTATAAAACTTTGGAGGGAGATTTTTGTTTGTGAGGTGGTGCTCTTTTGTATTTGGGTTTGGAGGGGGGAAAAGGGGAAGGGCTTCTGTTTGTTTGGTTTTGGGATTTTTTTCAGGGAGGAGTGTTTGATGTTCTGCTGTTTTGGGTTTTTGTTTGATTGTGGTTTACTTGGTCAAGTTTTTTAAAACGTTCAGTAAATAGCTGAGACTATTGGTTTAAAAATAAAATTTAAAAGCTTGCAAAAAAAAAAAAAAAAAGAAAAAGAAAAGAAAATGATTTGGTGATACAGAGTGGTGTTTGGCGACCTTAGGGGTATTTTCCAATTTACTGATGCTATGATGTCATTAAATGATCACAGAGAGGGTGCTAACCAGGCTCGAGTTCTAGACTCAGTTACATGCTGTAGAGTTAATAATAATTTGCACTGAGGAGCAAAGGCAGAGTCCTAATCCACAGTGGTTGTGATAAACAGGGGCAGAATTTTCCTCCTCCTCCACCAGGCAGGCCCACCGCACCCTGTAAGGGCTTATTTGCAGGAGAAAGCAGATGGTGTTTGTAGTGCTGCATTCCAGCTGGGATTCTGCCAGGGAAGGGCAGCCTTAGTTTTTGTCCCCTTTTCACCATGACAACTTTGCCAGCCTGGCTCTCATCACTTGTTTTTTGTGGCAGTGTTAGCTAGAGGAGGATTACAGGGCAGCAATGTTGACTTGTGATGCTACAGTTGTTCTTTGGGTGAGCAAAGACACTTGCTTGCAAAGCTAGGAGTTAAGCATAAAAGATGCAAGGGATGTGATTTATTGTTCAAACAATGAACAAAACAAAACAACCAACCAAAACTAAAGGACGAAGTAATTGCAATTAGGAGAGCTTGACAACTTTCTCATTCAAATTAGTATAATAATGTATGTCAAGGCCAAAATCAGCTACCTTGTGAGCTCTCCTGGCTGACCCCAGAAGGCCTCCTCTTGGAAGAAACCATCTTTCTGGATTTCTGAAACAGTTTCCTAAGACACAGAAGAGAGGAAACATTGTTGCCCTCCATACCGCCATCAAAGCATTCTGACCAGTGTACATGATAAAAATAAATTCACTGAATCAAGGGGACAGAAACTGAGAAGAAAAGATGAAGTGACATGTATTTTCTTTGCTGAATGCCTCACATGTATTTGGCAGGTATGCTGGAGTGAGCACAGCCTGCCTCCAAGAGATTGCATGGGAGTCTGACTCCAGCCTTTGCAGCACTTTGTGAATAGACCTAATGTCACAGGCTGGATAACTACAGAATTGTGTTGCTGTTCACTTTCAAGCATATCCCTTTGTTACCCAGCACTTCAAGAACTACTTATTTCATGAAATGAGCTTTTCTAGTGTCAATCCTTCCAACTAAACAAAAAAGGAGATGGAAAAAAAGACTATTTCAAAGTCTGTTCTTCGTATATGAGCAAATGCTATGGAGTGAAATACACTATTCTTCAAGCTCGAGAGGTGAATTGGTATCCAGCTAGGACTGAAGCAGCCCTTAACAATAATACCTGATAGTTCTCATTACACTGCAAATGAAAGTGTTTCACAAGGATGACTTGAAAGGCTCAAGTAAGATATATTGTTAGCATTTTTCTATTTGGAAGATCAGTGGGGTAAGGAACAGATTAAACTACCAGAACCTTTTAAAGGGACTAAATTTCACAAGCACAAATGAGCTGGATGAGCCAAAATAACCTCTATCTGTCCTGTTTTCCTATACTGAGAGACCAAACCATTCTTTAATCCTCAACGACATTTGTTTAGCCAAGAAGACAACACCCCAGAGCACAGTCCCTGCAGGAGGAGCCCTAGACAGGTTTCTCTGCAGCATGGGAAGCCCAAGAACAGCTTCTCCCTGAGGCACCCATCCTGGCAAGGGAGTTCCTGGCACGGTGAGCCTTGGCAGGGGTGGTGCAGCAGCCCTTGGCTTCAGGAAGTGGGACCAGAGAAGGGCAGCCCTTTGAGCACAGGAGGCATCAGGCATCCTCTGTGCACCCTCTGGCTGCCCACACAAGGGGTCTGGTGTTGCACAGAGGTTTCTGCAGTGATCCCCAAGAGGAGAAGAGGTATAAGTGCTACAGATTTTAGTACAACTTGCAATCTTTCTGTTTTCTTCATATGATTTCTTGACCAGTTTTTTTCCTCTTTTGATATGGTTTTATGGATTTCTGTTTTGATGTGGTTTTACATTTTTCATCTAGGACACCAGAATGGACTGCACTGCTGCCCTTGTGGCTACCAATGAGCAGAAGGCAAAGAAACCACAAGAGAACCCATTTTGCTGATCTAAAAGGTCCTTGGAGCTAACTAAGCAGATTACTGGATGCCCTTTTGCATGGAACCTTCTCAGCAAACACTTCAAAAAATATGGTCTGTAGAGTAAAGGTTTCAAGCTCTCACTGACTTTCATTTACATGAAATCAGGTTCTTCTGTCCCTGCAGAAAGAACTTAAAACATCTTTATTTTTTCTCTCCATTTCCCTCAAGCTCTCGCAACACCATAACATCAAAATAAAAATACATTCTGAGGGCCCTTCTAAGGCCCCTCAGCCTGGACCACATTCACAAGCAGAAAGAGAGCTGGAGTTCTCTTTTTGCCTCATTGCCACCTGGAGCTCCAGTGTCAGCAAACATCCTGAAAGCACCCAGACCATCAGCTGGGACCATGCTATTCTCTTTAAAAAAGTGACAACAGCTCTAGAACTACTTTTGAAAGACCCTTTTAAAAAAAATAAAAGTACTGGAAAACACAAAAAAAGGTTGGCATGTAAGAGCAATGTATTAAGGAAACAGAAACCAGGTTTTAATGGATCAAAAATCCCTACTGAAATGTCTTATTTTCACATTGCTTCAAATTGTATTAACATGAATCATCTAGGCTTTGTATGTGAAAACCAGAAATCCCTCCTTTTCCTTTTAAATAAAACAGTGAAGAGAAAACTAGCTTAATGTCATTTGATAGCCTGAATAGAAACTAAGCAGGAAGAATAATTAATCCTCTTTGCCAAACATAACATATAAAATCTTAATAATTCTTAAAATAGCATTTATTGCTGAAATAAAAGTGTTTTGATGCTTCTAAATGGAAGGAGAGGCAAAGAAATGACATTTTTGCATTTTATACCATACTTAACATCAGCTCATGGCTTAGCTCTGTGTTTGCTTTGAATTAAAATCTCAGTAAAAGCTCAAGCTTCACTCTTTTGGGAATGCCAGTGTAGTTCAAATGACATTATGGAGAGGACCAGAGGGGTAAGGGAAAGGGAATGGTTGCTATCTCAGGGATGATAAAGCAGGGATCTTCACAGGGAAAGCAGGAGCTTCAGGAAACAACAGCATGAGGTAATAGCAAATGTGCTAGATCTTTCTCCAGGAGGATCTGAAGGAGATTAGAAGGAGAGGGACTAAGATAATAGCATTTGAAATTAATCATGTTTATTATACAAACGGCCTTGTTTGCCAAGCCATTTAATACAAACAGTGACTGCAGCCCTGCTGTGCTGGGTGGTGACTGCTGCAGAGGGGCCCCTGGGGTGGCCTTAGGAATGCTCAATAAAGCTGCTGGCTCCAGGGCAGGACTCTCCCTGCTTTTCTCATTCAGGAGAGCATGTGGGGAAAGGAGCAGCCACCAGCACTGCAGCTGAGCTCCCTGTACCAGACCCTAAGGAACAGCAGCCCTCATCCTCCTGCCTTCTTCAATGTCTCTTTCTCCCACTACAATTAAAGGAGTGGCTGCAATGCTTTTATAAACATTTCAAATTATGGGTTTGTCTGAACAATAAGAGCTTCATAGCAGTGAAATCCAAGTCTGCACCTGACCTGCAGCACAGCCAGAAGAGAGGAACACCTGGTTGACTCCATAACACAAAGTATAAAGGGAAGGCTGTCATGCTCTGCCCTGAGAGGGTGTGAAATCAGCTCCCTGTTTTACCACATTTAGGTTGACATTAGTACTGCCAGGACTTGAAAAGGATAAGAGCAGATTTAGCTGAGGTGGTGGCTTTTATCAGAGCTTTATTTCCACTGCTTACTCCTTTTAAATTTCATCATAATTGGAAGGCTGAAGCATATAAGGACAAGAGTAGCTGAAGTCACTTGTGAGAATCAAATGTGGACTCTCAAGTCACTTCAACATTTTAAAAAATGTTATCCCCTGCTTTGCAGCTCTAGTCACGTAAAGAATAGGATATAACAAGGATAACTTCATCCCTTTAAGTCACAATCCTCTTAGGATACATCCATCTTTTTCTTGGTGCAGTCATAGCCAATTCCAAAGCTCAGGTCTTTTATCACACCCACAGTATCTGCAAGACCTAGATAAGCTCAATAAAAAATTCTGTCATACACAGTAATCAATATATTACAGGGAAGTGTATGTTGACTAAAATGTTCACTGAGAGGAGAATGCTGTAACACCCCCACCTAGGCAGCCAGTAGTGGGGGTTTGGATGAGGACCCCAGGATTCTGGCTTGGCTGCCTGTTGGGGGCTTGCAGAGCATCCCAGTGGTGACTGAGCTCCCTGGCATGTGGGACTGTTCCCTGCTCAGGCTGCAGCACACACTTCCCTGCACAAAATCATCTTAACAACTCCTCACTATTGAAATCTAAACCTCCAGATCTCAAATCAAAATACAGAAACGTTACAAAATTTATTCACATGATCTCATACTTGCAACAAATAGAATGAGAAATTTCACACCTTTTATGCTTAAATACTCTTCACTACAAAGGAACTACTGTACTTCACAGTCATTCTATCATCAAAAGAAGCCACAGGAAGACAAAAATGTTCAAACATGAAATTAAAAACAGAACAAGTTGAGCATAGAGTAACTGGGCAAGAAGCCCCTGAATTCTCGGACTTCTTGAGAACGCACTTTAGATGAGAAGTCAGCAAGAGCTTAAACTCAAGTCTTTATGCAGACATTTATCATCATTTTCTCTGCCTAGTAGCAGCATTTGTCAGCCCATTCAGACTGCCATTATCATTGTCATCCCCACCATATTCCACTGAGAGTAATTAACCAGTACCTGCCCTAAATTTTTAGCTTCTCTGTGATCTTATAGCACACTTAGCTCATTAATCTTGTCTTTAAAACCTTCCCAGACATCAGAGTAGGCCTTGGCAATTTTGCCAGGGAAGATTTCATAACCCGCTCTTTGGCTAATTACTGGCTGAACACAAATGTGAAGCCTGGCCTCATTCATTAAAAACAGGCAAGGTCTTTGCATAGCCCTCAAACTTCAGACTGTCCCTGGGCAGCAGCCCCTTGTTCTGCTGTCAGTGCCTCCCACAGTCACTGGCTGAGCCCACACACTGGGGCCACCTCTGTCCCACCAGCCACACTGCTATAAATACACATATAAATAAGGTGTATATATTGTGCAGGAGGTAGAGTCTTTATTTCTTTCACAGGCTCTAGAAAGGTTGTCCAAGGACCCCATATTGAAAGCCACACTGCTGGGGCACCAGGGCACTGTTGGCTGGGGGAAGGAGCACTTTGTGCCTGGAGCAAAGGCAGGGAGAGCTCAGCAAATGAAAAGAGAGATCACCTTGCTTTTCTTGTCTGCCTTTGCCTGGAGTAGCAATCTTTCTCCAAGGACTAGACCCTGGCTGGTTATTTTAGGGGAAGGGAGGCAGCAGAGAATGAGCTGGGTTTGTTTACTTCAGACTAATTATTTTTCTTTAATATGTTACTACTATCACAATTTTAGTAATCTGAACAAGGCAGTAATTACATAATATTAACACTTGTTAATCACTCTTCTCTTGACTACAGGTTTTATTCCAAAAGGGGCATTGCTGGGAAAAAGGTAAAGTTACTCTACTGAGGCAAGTTTATGATGACATTTCTGATTACCTTTCTGTGTGACTAATGCAGCTAAATGGGGTCTGCTTTGCTAGTTCATATCTCTGTGTATCAGGCAAAAAGAAGCAAAAAGCATGATAAAATTTTATGTATTTCAGTGCACTGTAAAACACATGGACAAAGAGCAAACAGTACTTGACCATTAGATATTCTGCTAAACCTCTCCTGAAAGCATTACAAATCTGTTTATTTATGGAGCAGGGATGATATCCCTAAAGGAGATCTTTAAGTTCATCATTTGTTCCTTGTAAACTAGCATTTTTTTTAGTATTAAGTGAACTAATTTTTGTTGCTTTCATGCTTTATTGATCAATAAGGCCTCTAAGCATTCACTGAAGCTGGCACACTTGCAGATTGATGTGCAGCATATAAATAAGGTGTATATATTGTGCAGGAGATATAGTCTTTATTTCTTTCACAGGCTCTAGAAAGGTTGTCCAAGGATCCCATATTGAAAGTCACTATATCAATACATGGGCAGATTTTAAAGCTAGTGAAAAATAAATTTACATGTCAAACTTAGATCCAAACTCTTATTTCAGGCTGTGATTCTATACTCATAGCTGAGTTTGAGGCATCAATTCTAACAGGACCTCTTGTTCTCACCTTGAGGTTGAGTATGCCTTGAAGGAGAACTTAATGCTCCAGTACCAGTGATGAAATGTCTGTCTATAAATACAAATGATCACAGCACATATGCTCCTTTCCCTCATCTCAGCTTCAGGACTGCAGATTTTTTGTATTCCAGGAAGCCTTAGATAGCAGCATTAATGCAAAGAAGGGATCCCCTCCTCCTATTTTTTGATGAAATAGGACCCAAAGGCAAAAGCCTTGACAAGTGATGTCCCTTCCATATTTTGTTCAGCCAGGAAAAAAGGCTGAGCATGAGGCTTGTGGAAGTTCCCACAGCATTTGGGGAGAGGTGCAACAACTCCAAACCCTACACATGAGGAGCTGCATGGAACAGAAGGCTACAGGGGCTCTGATGGGTGCACAACACAGCTAGCATGGAGCTGGCTCCTCCTCATTTCCATCAGCCATTTCAGCTCAGGAACACAGAAGCTGCTCGGTTCTGTGGACCCCATCTGGCCAGCCTCTAACATTTCTACAAATAACAAAGAGGTCAAATAGCATCAAATTCAGTTTTGCTTTAGGTAGCTTAAGATTTAGTCCCAATAAACTTTACAAGTAGCTTACAGATTCTGAATGCAAATAAGAGCTGCGTTTTGTGTACTCAGTTACAAGTGAGCTGTTGATGAAGTTGATTACAAAGGTCAGCATGCACGAGTTGAACAAACACAGCTCCTTGTTTAAGGACTTCACCAACACATCCACACAGCCATTCACAGCTTCATCCACAGATTAATGGAGCAACTGACTCTGTGGGACAGGGTGCCTTGGTGGTGTGCTGGTCAGGAGCTGGAGACAGTCAGAACAGGGGAGCACTTCTGGGTAAAGAACATTTGGTACAGTGTTAGATTCAGCACTACACAGGCTGTGTACATACAGGCACTCTTCAGGGTGCATTGCCTAAGTAGAAGTAAACCAGTTCAAACATGACACCATCTCCAAAAGTTATCAGCAACAGATGGAGAAGGGGTGTGGGTCACACAGCTTTGGTGGTGAAGAATGCTGAGACCAGCCTGACCCATCAAACCCAATCTTAAACCTCCTGAGGTTGTGAAGAACGATATTTCCTGGCAGACACTGGCACCAGTGAGGATGTGGCAAAGTTCCTGTCAAAGGAACCAACAAATGATAGAACTGATAACTGATCTAAAGCTGCTGAGCTGACAGAGCCAGTCCAGGGAGCCATATGACTGACAGGCAAGCAGTTCATACTATGGGGTGTCTCATTTTGTAAGGACAGGGACTTTTAAACACACCCTCCTAGGAGTGCATGTGGAGATTCCTCCCAAGTGGAGACAATCCTCAAGGTTACTCCTTGAGGGTGAGGGAAAGATGCCCATGGTCATTGATAAGGATGAGTAACTTCAATTTCTAATTAATAATTATTTCAGCAATATCATTGTTTAAATCTTGCTTTAAACATAGGTATAACAGCTAATATAGTGCACTGTCTACACTACATAGTAAACAATTCTGATCAGTCTTTTAGTCTTTATCACAAACAAAATAAATCATGCATTGTTATATGTATATTTGTGTTTCCATACTTAATCTTGCAGAACAAGGTTGTAGAAAGGCACAATTACATCTATCTAATCCTCCAGACAAACTGGTGACCAACCCTGGGGTTAATATTGGATCCAACAGTATTCTGAAGTTCAGAAAGCAAGAAGGTTGCACTTTATGGCTCAACAGCAGGTCTGAAGCTTCCATTCTAACCACAACAAGAACTCTAACATATTTGATACTCATTTTCTTTTCAGTATGCCTTCGATAGGGACAGTAACCAAAATATAACCACTGCCCACTGTGTGGGAGAACAGAAATACACCATTAAGAGGAACACATCACCCCAAGAATGCTTTCCACTCTGTTTCCCCAAGTCATCATTAGCCTTGAGAAACTGACGATGCCACAGAACAAAAAAAAAAAAAAAACACAACAAAACACCCACTTATTTAAAACACTGGAATTTAAATACCAAATTTAAAGGACGAAAATTTATTTTATGTTATTAAAAAGACTGGTATTTTTTCCAGCAATGTATAAATGTCATTTAGTGTATGCAAAAGATTATTTTTATGAGAAAATCTGCTTCTAGAAACCTCTAGTCTCACCTACTAAAACCATACTGAAATTAGAATAAGAGCAATATATTTTAGTTAAAATACAGCTCTGAAAGAATATAGATCCAGTAGGATTCAGCTCCTCAGCCATGCAGAGCACAGCTGCTGATCTGGGGGCAGAGACTTTAAATCCAGTGGACACTAATGATTTTATGGTGAGAAAACCAAATTTCATCTTTTCTTTCTCAGTTCTGTGGTTATGAGAGGCCTGGTAATGACATGCAAGTTGTGAAAAAAGTTTTGGCTTCTGGCCCCATGGGACTTTGGGACTTGTTACAGGCCCACACCAATTAGATCTTCTAAATGGCTTAATCACTTTTAGTGCTGAGGGTACCTTCTTTTCTGTACCCTAACCAGCAGATCTTTGGTACCAGCCCTTTTCAGAGCATCAGTGCTGCCTTTGCTAGGTAAAATGTCTTCCAGTATCATTACCTCTATCCATAATAGAGCTCAGATCCCCCAGAGATGTTTGGGGCAGGTGGTATGTAAGGGCTGCCCTTGGTGACCTACTACAAAATCTAGATTTAAGCTTCAGAGAATTTTTTTAATACCACTATGGGAAGTCAGCATAGATTCAAGCTGAATGTGTCCTGTAGATGATTTTGCCAGAAGGAAAGACAAAAGGCAAGTTATGTGAGGCACCAGTTCAGCACCTGATGCCAGTTTTCATCAGAGGATTATTTTGTAGGATACGCAAGGCCTAGGAAAGAGATTTTTAAAGGAACTTGCACCCAGCAGCTCCAGCTGGGGCACTCAGAGCCAGCATCCACCACTGTGCTCAACCTGCATTCAGACTGAATCTCAATGCTGGGAGGTGTCCTCAGCCCTGAATTTCCAGGGGTTTGAGAGCACTCTGAATTAACATCAAGCTGACTGTCAGTTCTTCTTCCTTCTCCCGCCTCCCTCCCGTTTTATTACAACTAATCCCATCCTGGGAATCCTAAATCATGTTACATGATTTTCCCTGTCCTATTATCAGTTTCTCTCTGTGGGAATAGCTGGCAAGTGCCACATTTATTCTGTACAAATTGTTTTAAGGGAAGACTGATGTTTTTCAATCTTTCCTTAAATTGAACATTGTATCTTGCTGGTGAGGACTGCCTATCAGAGGCTTTTGACTTGCCATGCTCCTACCCTGTGTGGAGAATTAGATTGATGCTCTGTATTACTGAATAGATGTTGTGAACAGCTGGGAACACAGCTCACACCCACTTAGTGCATTTCTTCATTTTTTAATATCTCTTCTCTTACCCTTTAACAAACTGCAGCCCAATTACTCCAGGGGGCAGGCAAAGGGCTGACCCTCTCACTCTCTTCATCAATCACCATCAAGACTGTTGTTTGCACAAAATATGGCTCAAAAGACAGTGTGTAGCCACGAGGGGAGGAGAGCAGGACAGACACCCAGTCACACCACAGCATTTACCACCAGAAACATCGATTATAAGGCACTAAGCAAGAGTACAATTGTATTATTTATCCTGTCTACTCTAAATATTACTGGGCTGGGAAAAAATGGTCTGCTTTTTAAAATTCCTTCCCCCCCCTCATTTCCTCTGCCATTCCTCTCACACATGTGCATACACATGTCCATGCTCACATGCAGCTTTCCTCTTGAAGCTTGCCAATTGCCACAGATTCATCTTTCTAAGTACATAATTCAATCCGCTGAACATTACGCTGTGGTAATGCTGATGAGCTCTTAATTCTTCTGTATTTATTGCAGCAAATTTATAACTGACCTTAATGAATCTTCCATTATGAAAAAAACGTCAGTGCCAGATATCTTAAGAAGGTCTGGCATACAGTGGTTTTAAAAGGTCAATATGTGGTGGGGGTTTTTGTGTTTTCATTATGGTTTGTTTTCTTTTCTGTTTTTTTTTTAATGAATCATTTTAAAAATAGGAACTTGTATTTTTAAAGACAGGATTATACACACACACAAGTATCAGGTCCTCAGTTTACAGATTAACATTGTTACTTAGCTAATGCTCAGTAAGCACATGGGAAAATTATTTTTTAAAAAGCACTGCTAGTGTAAGTCATCAAGAGGCATGTAGTCACTATTGCTTGCTCATGAGGAGCTAACCCCTCATGAGAGCATGATCCAGATGCAGAAGATAAATTGAGAGGATGGGATAAGCCTAGGCTGAAGACTAGCAGGACTTGTGTCCGTCAAAGGGCAGCCAGAGCCATCTCGCTTTGGTTGCTGGCCACTGCCAATAAAACTGTTTGGTCAAGAAGCTCATTTACATGGTGCAGGACAACTTTATTTTAAAAACAGCTTTGCTGAGTTAGTGCATTTGCTACAAGTGAAGTGATTTACCTCTAAGATGCACAGTGGTAATAGTGCCTGCATAATATCCTGTGGTGGTTGCAAACTCTCAGAAGGCTGGAGAAAGGAAGATATCATCGCTCTCATTTAACGGGTAGAAAAGGAAAGAGTAAAAATTGTTCCTAGGGTGAAATGGCAGGTGAGTGGCTGAGGAAAGAAAAGCCAATGATCTGGTTAACCAGGTTTTACTGCTTTTGCTGCACACATGCAGTGTAAATGTAAAGAGAAAGCTTTGCTTTTGGAACAGAGTTATGTGTTCTCTGGAAAGGTAAAACCACACAAGAGAAGCGCTTGAGAGCAGACACAAGTAGCAAAATCTTACAATGATACATTCCCACACTGCCAATGTACATATTTTTGTAAAGCACAGGGAAACACTGTCAGAACAGAGAACTAGAGCATTTCTTGACCTGGACTTGACTCAAAGTGGATTCAGGTCACCAAAAACAGAGTCCCAACAGTCTTGTCTACAGCTGACCCACAAGAGCAATCACCAAAATTACAGATGCCTGTTACCTTAACAAACCCAAATGTGGCCTTCTCTCTTCTTGTCCCAGAGCTGTCTAAATCCAAAATGCTTCTTCCAACAAATCAGCCTGTGGCCTGAGTGAATTATGAGAGGGAGAAATCAACACTGTCATCTGCTCATGGAACAATAATTATCCCTTGTATGCTACTCCAGAAGCAGTGCCATTATCAAAGCATGATGCCTGTAAAATAACACTTCTGGGAATGGTGCCAGACTGAGGGCTCACAGCTTTTGCTCAGCTTGTGAAAAACAAATCAGCCTAGGTGTTTGTCCTGCTTCTGGCTTTCCTAGCAGGAACCAGGTCCTCAGCTCACCCATACCAAGCAGAACTATGGCAAGAACCAGCCTGGAGGTCAGTTCAGGCACTAGGCACACCCAATGCCACCAGGAGGCAGGGGTTTCTTAGGGACACTAAAACAAGCAGTTGCTCATAACATATTATGGCACAGCAAACTTCTGTCTCCAAACCAGGGCACAGAAAGGCACTGTTGGACTGGGAACATCCAAAAAAACACCTGGCGACAAACCCACACAGTGTTAGAAGATCACTAAAGACTAGCACAAGAACACAAAATTACAGTAACTACAGAAAGCACTGTATCATCAACATCTCTCTAGGAAAGGGGTGGTCCTGGGCATTCACCATTTCGTTTCCCACATTGCTGCTTCCCTCAAGGCTGGCATCTAATGAGGTGCTGAGCTGACTGAGCACAAGAGAGCTTGGGGACAGGAAGCGGCTCAGAGGCTCTGCCACTACAGCAAAGTGAAAGAAAAGGAATTTTTAAATAATTATCTGGCACAAAAGTAATTGTGCACTTTTCTGGTCTCTGCTTCTTACCTGTGACAGATAAAACACTAGGAAGAGGTAATACAGATCCAGGAGAACTTGTAATTTGGATTACATGGGGGATAATCAGATTGCCACTGGTTTTGAGCTTGTTGAGCTCATTTCTGACATACTGTAATTCTGAAACTAAGTTGTTGTATCAGCCAGTAAGTGACAAGTTCAGTGCTAATCTATAAAAATTACAGCCTCCTTACTGCTCAGCTCATTAAACTGACTCTGTCTCCTGGCCACTCATTCATCTTCATAATCATCCCCTATTCAGCTACTAACCTCCTCTGTGTGTGCAGTTTACAGTACATCAGGAAGATAAAGTGGACTGATATTTGCTTCTAAAGAGCAGTGGCTTTTAATTTTTACACACACTTTAAGTAGAAAGATAAATAAGATAATTTAATATCACATTTTCAGCTCAAACATTAGAAAAATGAGAACATATTCAGATTTTATAGCAACGTTAACTTTCTAAATATACTTATGTTTACATAGCACATCAGAAATATCAGTGTCTGAAACAACACACATCTCTTGCATTGTCCTGCCAGAGAAACAAGGGGAGAGTCATGAGTAAAACAAGGTGAAATTAAGAGTTTGGGTTACTACTTGAGGAACACCATGCCTGGCACAAGAAAACCCATAGAATGCTGCACAAAGTGTGCCAGCCACTGGCCAGGATGAACTCCCAAGGAATGCTGCAGGCCCTGTGCACCTGAATTAAAAAATGGGACTTCTCCACAAATGTTTTTTCACCCCTGGCTGGAAGGGACAGTGGACCATGCATGATATACATGGACTACAGAATAAAGAGTTGTGGAGGGAAAGGAGCAGCCACTGCTGGGGCAGGAGGTGGCAGGGAGGGCTCTCTCAGCCTGGCTGGCTGCATCATTCCTGATTGGTTTGAGCCCTGTACATTGTAACTCCTGGAGTTGGAATAATTTACAGGTTCTATGGGTAGAAGAGATGATATGGAGATGTGGGCTGACTGATGTTTAACAGAGACTAGGGTTTCTATAGTCTGGTACAAGAACATACAGAAGACAATGTACACAAGTTTTGGTGGTTTCACCACTGCTCATGGTATGTGTACCAGGTTATGTACAAATTATTAAATACTGATTCTGATTTCACATTTAGCCTACATCACTGCCCCATCACTCTGCAGCAGCTCCAAACCTGGAGAAGAGGTGTCTATAACTGATCCTTTTCTTCAGCATGAGCTCAAAGGAAGGGGCACTCCTTCCTCATCTCATCACCAATTTGCCAAGAAGAAACTGAATATTAAATTTATGCTGTAAGCAACAACCTTTGATTGAATTCATAATAGAGCAGAAAATAACAGAAATAGAACTTTTTCAATGCATTTCAGCCAGATTGGACACAAAAGATCTTGCTGTCTGTGCACTTCAATTTTAGAGAAACTCAAGGTACAGCCTCTATAAAGTGGGCCTTAACAATAAGAAGACATGGCACTTTTAGTCTGATCACAACAAAATGGTAAGTTTTGCTTTCAGTAATTCAGCTTATTTGCAGAAATTAGACATATCAATTAGCTAAGAAAGGTCACAAGAATGGTTATGCTTTCTCTTCTGTCATATTTAAAGTCAAAATACATGAAGCAAATAAGGCTTGCAGGCAACACATACAAGCATACACAAAAGGAGATACAAAGTAAGAATATTGGCATACACACCACAGCAGACCCAGCTGCAGATATGGCCCTCATGGAACAGAAAGGGAACATCCCAAGAAACAGCAGTTCAGCAGGAGCTTCAAATGTGTTCCCTAATTCCAGTTTCCCTAATGGTTGCCACAGTGAACATTTTTCTCGTAGGGAATAAAACCCTCTCAGCTTCACTGATGCATGTTAAGGACCAGACTTCACAGGGAATACAAAAAGTGGTGGTTCAGCCACTGGAGAGCCACACAGGGCAGATGCTGAGAAACATGCAGGTGTAGAAAGCAGCCACCAGGGTGCTGTTGTGGCTACAGAGGAGAGAATACACAGATCCAGGCTGATTCCTGTCCTGCCTGACTGATATCCTTGGCTTGAACTTCAGCACAAGTGATACTGAGATCAGAGCACATTTGGAAACAATAGCAAAGGGAAAAAACTGAATTGTAGTAGGGATCCCAGAAAAAGATATTAACTTTAGACAATTGTGACTTGATTCAAAAAACATATTACAAGTTGGTACTGTATTTTTAGAAGTCTAAGCAAATATCAGGAATATAAATTACTTTAAAAAAAATTTACTGCTTTTAAACTTAAAAGTTCCTAATTCATAGAGCAAATGAGGGGTGGATGAGAAATATGAAAAGTTATCTTACATAATTGCAATATTTAAAAGCTTTTTCCTTTTCATAAGGGACAAAACAACAGCTTTGGAAAAAATTGTCCTGAGAGGTGTGCATAGGAAAGGGGAAGAAGGAGCAGAAGCAGCACCAGTAACATCTCCCAAAACAGCCTCTGCCCAGGGCTCAGAGCAGCCCCCTGCTCTGTCTACAGCCCACCACCTCTCAGCTCCTGCACTGCTGAGATCATGAGCTGGCTGAACTGCTCTGCACTACAGCATCATTTATTAGCATTATTATTAGCATTTGATATGGAACACGATGGATAATCAGAAGAACAGTCATGGGAAAATGTGTGGTTCGGGTCCGTTTCTCAAGCTTCTGCCTCAGCAGGTTTAAAGCTCCTCTATGGGAATGCCCTCACTGCATTCCCCATCTCTCCTGAAAGTCCCTGGTCTCTGAGGAGCAGTACTGCACCCCCACTGCTTCCTCCTGCCCACCTTGCCTCCCATCTCCCTGACAGGAGCAGTGATGAGGAAGGCACTCTGAGGTTTAATTAATCAAGTCACTTTCTCTGTTCTGCTGCTATTCAAAGGTTTTGGCCATCAAGTTTGATCTTGTCAGAAAACCAATAGTTAATTACTTGCTCCAGGTACACTGAACCTATTCAATTCACTTTTCCTTCTTTGATTAAGTGAGTCTGTGGATTTCAAATAAACATTAGGCAGAAAAAGCTTCTTTGAAATGCATCCCAGTCCTGCTTTACATCCTGTGCATTGCCAGCCATGGAGCCATTTTCCCCACAGAGCCATTGTCCTGGCATGCTGTGTGATGAGAACCCTTAAAGGCAATGGGGCTTGTCCTGCTCTGAGCTCAGAGCCTGCACACACTGAGCATGATCCATGTTACATCCTGTAAAGTGCCTTAACTGGCCTGGCCATACTCTGAAATACATGAGAGGTTAAGCAAGTGTTTGAAAAGCTCAGGAATTGACTTATTCCCTTATTCCCACTTATCCCCAGCCCAGCCTGACAGCTGGCACTGATGGGAAATGATCTCCAGCCCATGCATTTAAAAAAGTTCTGTTAAGCTGGGCCACAGTCCCAGCACCTCCAGATCCCCATGCAGTCATCTAAGGGTGATAGGGAAAAGGAGCACATGAAGCACAGAGTGCTCCTTTAATGCATGCTGCTATAATATGAAAATGCAAACAGCCTGAAAACCAAATAAGAATTGCAGTCTCAAGGGAGATACAGCAGAGTCAATGCAGCTCCACAGACCTCACTCTACATTTGTGAGGTCACTCTGAAAAGCGAGTAGTAGGGCTTCTCCTGAAGTGGTTACTCAAGGGGCTGAGGAAGCACTTGCTTCTCCAATCTGTATCAGTCTCCACTCCTCTTGAAGGAAAAAACCATTCTGAAACAGTTCCTGTATTTCACAGTTGTGCTCTTGTTTATTGACTATAAAATCTTTTACGTGACAATTATATTACTGTATTTCTGGTTTACATTTAGCCCTAAATTTACCGGCAGACTCAGCATTAAAAATAAATAGGCATTAAATCCGCATACTGGTTGTTTAAACTACACAAAATCAAAGAAAACTTGAAAAGATACTACATTAGAGTTCTAAAAACCAGAAGATGATAAATATTTTTTTCAGAGGCAATAATTTTTAATTTAAAATTAAGTACTTTCATATCATTAGCAAGTATTATTATAGTCAATTGGAACTTTAAAATCACTAAGAAGTGATAAGTGAAAGGTGTTGCAGCTAGTTTTAAGGTTATGCAGACAGTCTAAGCATCAAAGCAGTATATTTTTTTAAGCAAGGAAACATTTACAGAATGCTGTTTTTATTGTTGAAATGTTATTGATATGTTTTGGTATTTTAGATTTACCAAACCTGTTTCCTTTTATAATACAGAGATCCCCCTCTAAAATCCTGTCATGCACTAAAAAACTTGTGGTGCAAGGGGAGCCCTATGCCATAGTACCTCTGACCACAAAGGGTAGTTAAAGGGGTTACAGGGTCTGGCCAGGTTACCCAGAGCTGCTACAAGGTTTGCAACAGCCAAGCCCCTTTTTCTGCCCCAGTCATTGTCAGCTGCCTGCTGCAAACCAGCACTTCCCTGTTCTGCCTTGGGAGACACACTGGGGAGGAAAGAAGAAAGGGGTAAAGAGTCTCTCTTCATCTGGCCTATTTTCAAACACAGCTACATTACTTTCATGCTAGAATTATTCAAGTCAGAGAAGACTTTGAATCTCTCTCTCATACAAAGTTAGGACTCTCAACTCCCAGGAAGCAGCAGATCCCTGTGTGCTCACATACAATGACACAACTCCAATAAAAAATCCAACTTATTTTGAAGAAGAATCCCATGCTATGGGGATGCTTTTTATAGCCTCTATAAAATCTGAATGGAAGCTTATCTTGCTAGACATTTCAAGCCCCATCACTGCTGGAACTGCAGCCACCCTACAACCTGGATGCCACTGACCAGCTGCAGGAGGAGTTGGGTTTGCTGCCAGGGCTCTGCCACCACCAGCTGATAAGAGGCCTGGTAGGAATTGTTCAATCTCTGCCCCTCAAGACATAGAAAAGACACTGCTCCTGTCACAAGCTGGTCTTAGAGCAATGTGAACAGCTTTGGCAAACACTTTTTTGGGAGGAAAAACTGCAGATTCACCTGGGCTAAATGGACCAGAAGCACCTTCCAATAAGGAGTGACGTTGTGCCTTTGCAGGAGAGGCCACAAGCACCAGGATACCCTGCTCCTACCCGCCAGTTTTGGCTCAGGATTTAAACTGGCACAAGCAAGTCCTCTAACCATCAAGTTATGGGGTTGTTTTCTGTCCCTCTACGTACTTAACTGTCCCCCTACAGCACAGAAGCAAATCAACAGGAAGCACAGCCTGCTGTGCCAAAGTTGTGTTACTCACTGACCCAAAAACCAGGCTTTATCTTTGCAAGATACCCACGACACCATTAGGAACAAACACTCCCCTTCCATCCCTGTCCATATTTTGGTGAGACAGTTTGCACTAAGAAGCATTTGCTGCCATGTACATTTCCAAAACCATAGAAATTTCCATACAAAAATAGTAAATGAGAAGTGAGTGGATTTATACAAAACCGCCTGTCAGAGGCCCTTTGAGTTGAGAGGGGCTTAAGGATGTTTTGCATATCCTGAACAAAGTAAGAACAAGGCTGTCAGAAAACAATTCTATGGTGATACTGTGGTATAAATCCATTCAGTTCTGGAAGATGTGCAGCCCTTCAAATGGTATTTGACTGTTCCATTTTTAAGTTTTTATCGCTGATTTAAGTGAAAAACAAAGAAAAGCCTTACAGAGCACAGTTAGACAAAACTCTAACAAGCCTGGCATTCCAGGGCATGGGACTTTTTCCAGACACCTGGCCCTTAGAACACACTGAAGGGGCTGCTGTAGTTCCTATTGTTGATTTCTATCAAAGTGAAAAACAAACAAACAAAAAAATCCCCCATACATTTACATGATACCCTTTTTCTTTTTTTGAATCACTAAAATTTATTCAGAGGTATACTTAATGCACCTAAACCCTTCTTTCAGCTTGGAGCAAGGGCTGGAAGAAGCTCATATCTGTTCCAAACACACTGTAAAAACATTTCCACTCCCCAAGATGTGCAGGTTTCTAAAACAAAGATGAATGGTACAAATTTCATTTTGTTTTAAAACCACAAAGTAATTTAGCTCTTAAGGAAGGTTTTCTTTCTGATTTCTCCCTCCAGCCCCTGCAGTCAAAGGACTCTGTTCAGCAGCAGTCTGCATTTCAGAGAAACTGAGAGAACAGTCTGAGGAACACCTTCCTCTCTCAGGCAGCAGCAGTGGCAAAACCACAAGGTTTCTACATTGAAGAGCCCAAATCAGAAGTCTGAGCTAATAAAGAGCAAGGAGAAAGGTAAAGAGGCTTCAGAGTTAGAAGATTAAAAAGAAAAAAAAACCCCAAAAAACAAAGCACTTTTCATCACATCTGAATGCCAATAAGGGCTCCTGGCAGCAAACACAAGTTACATCCCTGCCCAGGCCCAATCTCAGCCATCCCTATTACACATCACAAACTGGATTCCCAAATTCCTCTGTGGCTCATTACTTCCCATGAAAGCTCCTCTCTGGGGATATCCAGCAGTCAGCCATTTAAACTCAGCCTTTCCTTTCCTCTCTGGAGCTGGAAAACTGTCTCTTGAATCCAAAGTACCAGCACATCCCTCCTCTGAACTGTTGAAGCCAAAATTCCTTTGGCTCTGGAGGCTGCTGCAGACTCGAAGTTCTCACCCAACAGCAGCATTTCCCCAGAGTTTGGTTTGGTTTGGTTTCACTGTTAGAGACTGCTGTGCCTACAGCAATGTCTCAGGTACCTCACAGGATTCCTGCTCCTGGAGTAATGAGTCTGATAAATGACAGATCTGAGCAACACTAAATCTGGGCTCATTTTATAGCCAATATAAACTTTTACTTCTGAACAAAAGGATCACTAAAAGAAGATAGAACGGATTTTTAAATGAAATACATTTCAATTTGGCATGTATGCTCTAGTGACTTGAATAAAGATCTGAAACTAAACCCACCTGTTTCTTTATGACTAAGCAACACAAACAGAAGCAGCCAATGAACCATAATATTCAATATTTTTCTAACCTCACTTAACTTACTTTTCAGATGTTAAGCATGTTTTCCTGGTATGTGAAAGTTGCTTCCACAATTTGCTAGAGTTAACCTATGTCTGCTATTACACCACTTCTAGGTGCTCAAACACAAACATTATTTGCCCACACTACAACACTCCAAGGTTTTTTGAATTAATCTTCTTTGTGTACCTTTCCTTTGATGGAGGAAATGTATATTGTAAGGATAAAACTTTCAGTTCTTACACAACATGAGACTTTCCTGTGGTAGCCTGAGATGATTTAACAGGAGGAATAAATATCCTTTCTCATGACATTTACTTTAGTCCAAGATATAGATGAAATTGAGAAGGGCTTAAAGCTAAGTACTTTGATTTAATGAAGTAATAAGGGCATCAAGTGAGAGGTTCATGTCCTTGATTCTTATACCTACTAATTCTGAAATCTGTACCACTGGCTTTATTCCAGAAAGAGCAGGTAAACATTTGGTCTAGCCACTATAAAGAACTATGGATTTAGACACCTTGATGTATGAGCACCCATTGTTATCCATAGCAGAATTTATTCAGAAACAAAAGACACAAAGCAACAATTTAGACCAAGAGCAGACCACCACCATTGACTTCTTTTTCAAAGTCCTTTGATAATCACACATTTTTGTCAAGGTCAAGTCTATGCATATGAGATCAACCACTACAAGAAATCTGTGAATACTTCTGTAAACAGCATTATTATTTTTAATGAAGCAGATACCTTTACATTTCTCTTTTTCTTAAAAGGTTTAGATTATATTTACCCTATTAGAAGTTAGGACATCTACTTGATGAGACTGACTAGTTAATTAGGAGCTGCTCTAAAAACACAGTAATGCTTACGCTCATATATTGTCAGAGATGGTACTGTAACCATTCTCTTTCCATTCCAGCTCCTTCTGTGCAAGTGAAGGATTTCTGCATAAAGGGATCATACACACATTTCAAAGAATCCACTCTGCTTGGGAATTTTTGTCTCAATTCTTTTTTCCATGTTAAAGGAAATACTGAATCATATAGGAGTTGATATATGAGTGATAAATAGGGAGCAGAAAAATCATAATGAGCATCTTTGTATTTTCAGAAAGAAAATGCAAAAATTGTCAACTTGCATTTGGTGCAATTTTTCAAGTGCTAATAAAAGCTGTGGCATCCTAATTTTTTTTTTTCCACAGTAGGCCAATCTGCCATTGAATTTCAGTCTTAATGAGGGCCTCTTGAATTTTACTGTATACTAATGAAATACAAAAACTGCAAGAGCAAAGCAGATCTTAAATACCAATGTACATTGATGTGTATTTTATGTGCAGGTGTATCTTACATTCATTTATTCAGCTATCCACTGCTACAATGGGAGGAAGATTATTCTTTACTTCTACCCACTGTAGGATTTTGCAATCAAAATTAATAGCAAGGACAGTTTTATCACAGCTCCTGCACCCACAGATGCTGTACATAATCTTGCGACCAATTTTTAATTATTTTTTTTAATCACAGACGATAGTGACAGATGGCACTTGGGGAAATTCAGCATTATGGGTGGGGGTAGCTATGAATAATGACAAAGATAGATGTAAAGCAACATGCACATCAATATTTTGCCAGATTTGTTTCTATCAAGTGATAAGAAAACAATGTTTTGACTATAACCTCCAGCAACAGCTAAGACAATGTTTGTTTTCCTTATTTCATTGGAAGGAAATTTCTACTACTGTCCATTACTAAAACATGCTGGTGTGTGAAAAAAGGTAACAGCTCCACTGCCATTTAGTGCAGTGACAGCCAAGAGAGGGTGGTAACAGCACAGGGGGTCAGCACTGAACACAAGGGGGGGAAATAGGGGAAATACTTCCCACCACAATGACATCCCCTAAAGTTTTATCTTCCTGCTTTTCAGTGTCAACCCAATATGAGAAGCACAAGCTTGCAGGTAGGAGAATTCTCTTGTCAGCACTAATCAGTCCAACTGTAGTCTCTTGCAACGTGTCACACACACCACTCACCATTTTCCACTATTCACCTGCTGGGCAATTACCACTGCTTATAAATTCAAAGTACAAAAATGCATGGGCCAAAACCTATCATTAAAATATTTCCTGAAATGACAGCAGGTGCATTTCTGCCTCAGCTACAGAACACAGGGATTTAAATGCAACTTCCAAATATAACTTTAAAAAACCCCTACATTTTGCATGAAGTCTGTATTCAAGGAGTCCCTGCCTCAATCACCTCTTGGGCACAGGGCCCTCCACACACCCACCTTTCCCAAGACTTGCACGGCAATGAACATTTTGTGTGAATGTCAGTGATGCTGCTTTCTCTGCCTTTACTCTGCAGGAGGTGCACAGGGCTGGTTCCCAAGGCCAGGGCTGCAGGGCTGGTGCTGCTGAGGTACCAGCCTGACCTACACCAAGCAGAACACAGCTCTACCCAGCCAGGCATGGCACGCTCTGCATTTCTGCTGGCTTTATACTTTTCTGCTGGTTTTATGCTAAAGCTTTTGAAAAGCCTGAGTAACTCAGATTAATGGTGTCTGATCTAGTATAAGGTCTGCTGGGATAAAGTGGCCACTAAAAATATTAAGGTAATATTGTTCCCACTGGCTTTTAAAGTATCAGATATAAAAGTGCAGATGAGCAGACTTCAGGGCTTCCTCCTGTCTGGGAAAGGTAATTAGATTCCCTTCCTATAGGATGACATGTTTTACACTCCAGCCACACCTGCCTCTGCACTCCTGCCATTTCCCAAGGGGGCTTTTTGATATTGTAAGCCCTCATTTAAATTGGATCGTTGGAGATCAATGCTGTATCAGTTCTTTACCCTGGAAACACAGTCAGGCCATAGAGTGCATGTAAGGCTGCTCTTGCCAGCTGTGAATACAAGTGGAGTTGCCAATATATAATTTTTATTTTCTCAGAGCAAAGAAGCAAGAGTTAAATTCTCTTCCCTGATCATCACACAGGTTCCCTTGAAGTCTATTCAACAGTATCTGCTTGTATTAAACTCCAGTTGATGTCAATAGGGGTGCTGTAGTCACAGGGAGAGCAGGATAACTTTGAAGGAATGTGTTATGTGTTCAAAGGAAAAAAATTAACCCTTGTCTTCTTAATATTACCCTTGCTTCTGCTTTACCAGAGTTGCTCTATCATTTCATTGGTTTGAATACATTTTTTTTCCTTTTTAATATACTGAAGTCCTCCAGGGAAATTAAAAAGGTGATCAGAAAAACAATATATACTATTATGTTTATTCCTTTTTTTCTACTTTACCTGACTAATGGTATTGTCACAGAACTCTGTTCTGCTCTAACCCACTACATAGTTGAGCACAAATACAGCTCTAAATGCTGTTCTGCATACATGTCAGGCCATTATCCAGAAACCTGAACTCAGTGATCACAGTAGCTTTCAGTTTCAGACTGTGCTGTGACTGGTGGTAGCAGAAAGGAAGCTGGTAAGCAGCATATTTCTTTAAAAAATTAAAATTAACTAGCAAGCCTCAGATGTAGAGGGAAAAGAGTACAAAGATTAAAAGTCACTAATCAATCTATGAAGAGTTTGAATTAATTAGAAACTAATCCTATACAGGTTGAAAAAACAAAAGAGGAAAAAGATAAAAACTACGAATGAAATGAACAATAAAAAACACAATCAAGTCCTTTTTCATAAAAGCTAGTCACCCTAATTAATTTCCTGTACAAATTTATTGCAAGACTAATTTAAATTACATAACAGCCTAATCTTCCAGAGGAATCCCCTGTCTCACACTTCCTTTTTCTTGCTCCAGCTGATCTTTTCATACATGAAATAAGACTCCTCTAGTGGAAAGTCAGAAGAGGAAAAAAATGTCTGTTTTACAGGGATGCAATCAATAAGAACTGTCCTATTTGGAGCAAGTGAGAAGTATTTCAAAAGAAATCCCTTCTTGACTAGAAAATGTCAATGGTAAGACCCCAAAAGAGCAGGTTTTTATACTTGAGAAGAAAGGATTTTGAAGGAAGCCAACTTGGAGGATGCTGATTACAAGACACTAATTCTCTGACATTTTTGTTGCTGCAATGCATCAGTAAGTTTAGGCAGAAACACGCAGCACAACTTGCAGCTTGGTGCAAGCATGGAAACGCACACGCTGTGCAGCAGAGGAGCAGAGCCCCAGGGGCAGCACTGCAGGCAGGGGCAGGGTGCCCCAGGCCACGCTGGCAATGTCCCCTGCCAGCACCAGCCCTGCAGCACAGGCACACAGCCAGGGCACCCTCCCACAGCTCTCTGGTGTCCTCTCCATTAAAAAGCAGAATTTCCACCAAAATGTGACCATTTTAACAACTGCCTGCTGTCCAGTGAGGAGTGAATGATCCCATCCCTCTGCCAGATTGTCACCTGCCAGGCACTGGGGCAGCTCCTGCTGAGCTGCTCCTCAGCTCAGGACTAGCAACCTGCACCTCCAAATGACCTGCTCTGTTACACCAGCCAAGGTTCAGCTCATTTCAACTCAGTCTTTGTGCCAAAGGCAGTTTTCTCTCTCAGCCCCGTTTGTGTAATCACCAGTATGTGGAAGTTGCCTGACAATTTCTCCTAATTAGAAATATTTCTATTGTCTACTCCACAAATAGATGGCAATATAAACTTAGGGCTTTTTCCCCAGGCCACAAAGCAAACTTGTATTTCCTTTAGCTTTTCAGTATCAAGGGAGGCAGCCAGCAGCAATGCCAAAGTCTTTACCAGACACAGAACACTGAATATATTTTAATATTATTAGTATTATTTGAATAAAGCTTTTTTGCATACCAATAACCATCAGTGCATTGAAACCTTAGCTGAATTAAATCCCCTCAGTTGAGAGTGGGTCTGATTTGAACAAAGACCTCCAAAGAGAGCAAAACAGGTAATATGACAAGTTCATACCTTCTCAGAACGAGGATGGGGATGGAATATATGAAGGAGAATTTGCTAGAACTTCCAGGGTCAGTGAAGAGGAGCCACAAATCACCTGTTTCAGATTTTGCTTTCTGCTCTGTGTGAGATGTGATACGAGATTTCCAGCAGTGCATCACCAGTTCAGAGTTTTTTAGGGGACCTAAGTCAATTTCAGTTGGTCACACCTAAAATGGTTTTCTCAGTAACTTCTCAGAAATGTTCAATAATGAAGCTGGTGTTGACATTCAAGAAACACTTGAAATGCTCTCCATTTCTATTGATCTGATGGGTAATGTTACAGAACTATCACCAAATTAAGTCACAGCAGAGATCCAAACAATAAGATTAGTGAATTAATAGTGATATTGAATTAAGTCAGCATTAAACTGCAAAGCAAATAGATTATTAAGTCACAAGTCTAAAGCAACAAGCAATCTTTGTCTAACAAAAGCTAGAGACTGGAGAAAATAGCTTTTGAAGAAAACCAATAAACACCAAATTTCCCTGAAAGAATAATGAAAAAGCATAAATAAGATTTCTCCTGGAAGAGTGAAATGCTTAACCAGGTAAGACCAGAAATGTCCATTTTGGTTCTAAACATCAGCTTGGTCCATCTGCATGAAACAAGTCCAGAGTAGTTCAGGAAGCAAACTGCATTTTTTAATGCTTATTGAATCTTCTCTGGGTCTCAGTGTTGTTATAGACACTTAGATTTCTTTCCCCATGTCACCCTCTGCACAACACAAAGCTGTTAATAAGCTGTTATGCATCAGACTGTTACTACACCCAGAACTCAGGAGAGGCAGGACTGAGACAGACAAGATGATTTCCTCAGTTCTTTTCAGCAGAGTTTCTTAACAGCCTTACCAGTAACAATACCCTTATTCATACAACCATGCTCTCAGAGTACTGGGAATGAATTTCAGTAGCTAGTGACAGTCTGAGGCATCTCTTATTGAAGAACTCCAACAGGGAAACAGCTGCATAGCTCAAGTGTGTAAACCACTATAGTTTTGGTTTTTTATAAAATCTCAAGTGCTTGTTTGCATGGATTCTGTCATACAAACAGTGCAGTTGATTGCTGGGATATACCAAGTTTTTAGTCAGTATCTCTAAGAGTATGTTCAGAATGACCTAAAAAAAGTCAAGCCAATTTGAATCGTTTGGTTTTTTGTTTTTTTGTGTGTGCAGAAGCTTTTTCAATTATTTGGTTTTGCTTGGGCTTGTGGGGTTTTTTTGTGGTTTTGTGTTCTTGGGGGTTTTTTTTTGTTTTTTTGAGAAGGGTTTTTGAATTTTTATTAAATCATTTTTCCCTTTTCTAACTGAAGAGTGCCCAGCACATAGGTATAAATTCCCTCAACACTCAAAGGCTTGCTGCTCCAGTAGGCAACTAACACTTCGGATGAGACAGACAGATGTGGTTACTAGTTATCATACTGGCCAAGAATATGACCTGCAGCATAATTAGATCACAGGAGTGGCTATTAACCATTGCTTTTCCCACATCTAGTGCAATTGCATTTGAATTCATGTGCAGTATTACAGTTTATGTTTTCCTCAAGTGTTGGGTTATGCATGATCAGGCCCCTAGACATGTTCTGATATACTGCAGAAAAAAAATCAAGAGCTGGAGAAATTCACCATTGAGGAATAAATCACTCAAACTTGTAGCTTTTCTCTCCTGATTCCTCCTATTCCAGGATAGGAGAGTTTCCCCCACAGGAAGACAAAAAGCCCCCAAGGACAGTCCTGTCCTGAATTACCCTCCAAATTCATTGACTGGAGAGAGACTTCAGTCTGAATGTTGGTCACATGAAATTGATCTCCTGTTCATCACATAAATGCAGTCACTTCCACATTCAGATCTCACATTGAAATCATTAATCACACAGGTTTAAGACAAGATAATATATCACGAGTTCTCTGGCCCACATAAGGCAGCTGCTATGTGTGCACCTGACAACTCACTGGTCTGAAATTGAGTGTCATTTATGAGAAAGTAGAAGACAATGAATTTTTGGTAATGGTTGCATTTTAAAAAGTTAATAGAATTTAAATCAAACTAAAATAATTTTTCTTTATAAAAAAAACTTTGAATAATTTTATCTGACAGTTTAAGTACTGTAAAGGGGGTCTTATCCATGTTTCAACCAAAATTGTTTTACAAGTGTGTGTAAATAATCCACCCCTTCAGGTTACCAAAACAAGAATTGCTTCAGATAAACAAAATATGTAGTAGTTTAATAAAACACTATTTTGAATTACACTCCTAATGGCAGGTAGACATATCTAAGGATGTCATAGGCATTGATGTGGTTTTTTATACATTAACCTGTACGTACATATTTACTCTCATAAAGCTCAAATGCGAATTATTTAAGCTGTCACTATGTAAACGCTGTGTTGCTCTTACCCTTCCACAGAAATCCATTCCCACACTGCACAGGATGAGATGACACTTGCTGGTAAACAGAAAAGGATTTTGTTTGCAATGGGCAATTTCAATTTACTGCTGCCTGTACATAGCTCTCTCTCAAAAATCTTGGTGAGGGTTTTAGCCAATAGCTTTTTTTCTGCCAGAGACTGAAAACTGAGTTGCTTAATTTTACTCACACTGAGCAATTAGCTATGAAGGTGTCAAGGAGTAAAGAAAAAAAAACCAAAAAAACCAACCAAATCAACCAGAAAGAAGAGGCAGGAAAGGAGTTTTTGGTAATTTTGAGAGCAAAGTTGCTCCACACTTCACCAGTAAACTGAATTGTCACATACCTCCTCTGGCCATCTGGACAAAAAGAGAAATTTAAGCTTTTAGTTTATTGAAAATTGCTCAAAGTAAATCCATTTCTGTTGTAAATTGATACAAAAGACACTTGCTAAAGTGGGTGAAAATACATTAAGAAGTTTTCACCACTATTTATGGTAACTAGCTTGAAAGTGTTCAGGCCCCCTTAAGAAATTGAGAAGCAATTTGAAGACAATAAAACTTCTAAAGCAAGATCATTCTTAAGAGGTTTGTTTAAATTTATTACAGTTGGTGATTTCACCTTGCACAAAATTCATTATTTTAAAGCAAGAAATAAGATAAAAGCATTAGCTACTTCCTACATAGCATGGTCAGATATGCCAAAAGAAAATATTAAATTGTGCTCATTGTAAAATAACTTTTCCATCTCTATTAAAAAGACCTCAGGAAAAGTGTTTGTATTCTGCTTCACCCTGCATGCATTAGTGAAGATTATTTCTTGTGAAGTTCTACAAAAGAGAAGAGAAATTTAGCCCAAGGAACCAATTTTTCCATCTCTAGTGAAAACATCATGTATAGATAAATAGCAAAATTTTAACTATTTCCAACATCCCTATTTCTACATCTATAATATTATACCATCTGAAGGGAGAACCAAATCAGCACCAGACATGTGAGCTTCACTGGTACCCATGAGGTAATATAGTTCTGGAACAGTCAATTCATTTAAAAAAATATATGAGAGCAGAACCTGGAGTAGGACTTTGGATTACTCTGGGAAGCTGGGAAAAAAACACCTCCAAAAAACCAAACCAAGTCCCACCCCCTTTCTATAGTTTGAAAAAAAACCATTCCTGGACATACCTCTATCTTAAAATCTGCATTTCATATTTGGTGACTGGTACCACCTGCTGTACCTTTCAGCTGTGTAACTCAGTATTTAATGGTGCTGCAGTTTGCAAAGCTCTCAACTCTGCAGAGCATTCATGGAAGGACTGGTCAGGGAGAGAATGAAAAGGTTTTTCAGCTGAGAACTTTGGGCTGTCAGCTCTTTGCCATGTACTAAGACACAGCAGCTACAGGAGAAACTCATGCTCATGTATACTCATATATATTATTTTGTCAAGGCTTTGCAGAGAGCACATGACAGCAGTAGACCTCTCATTGAGCAGCATGTGACATACAGCAGAAAGGCCAAAGAATGCAGCTTTACATTACAATAATTACAAATCATGAAACATTAGGTTCTAGGGTAGCTTGCAGCTTAATGCTGACAATGAAGAATAATTTGAGACTTATAATATGCTCATTTATTCTCATCTCAGCTCTATACACAGTGCCTTATCACTTTAAGAAAGACCTTTCCCTCCTAAAGCACATTATTTCCATTACTTAGGGAATTACAATATTTGTACAGTTTATATATGTGTAATACAATGGGATTTGCATAATATGAAAGGCATTAGTGCTTTGATTAGGAGAACCACCTGCACAACCTCTCAAGTATTAGTTCCTGGTTATTCCTTTAACCCAAGCACTTCCGTCTCATACATTAAAGCTCCCAGAGAACTGCCAAGTTTTATCTGGGCTACAGTGACAGAAGCTGGCACTGCTTAAGGCTCTGTTAATCCCAAAAAGCCAGTGTGTGAGGACATGAGATGATCTTGACTCACAGGAGACACCATGCTTGGTCAAATCTGCTTCCAGGACAGAAACATCACAGATAAGTACATGCTCCTAAACCAGCTAAGCAGAGAGGAAAATAAGAGACCAAAAGTTTGTTCTAGCTGAGCATTGCATGGAGAGCAGTGCTGTGTGCTTTGATGGCAACAGACACATCCTTTAAATCCTAACGCCTTAAAACCCTGAATTAATTTGTTAATGTATTTTTCACACCTGTGGAAAGTCCTCAAACAATATTTTTCTTCTGTAAACCCTTATCTTGGAGAGAACTGGCTTTCACTGCATCAGCTCTCCAGGTGCCCAGCTGTCTGTGGTGGCAAGGACAGCAAACAGAGCAGCCTCAATTCTAGAGCTCTCTGTTTGGTGCATAAGGACTCTGCAATTGAAGGAAACCCTTTCAATGGTGTTGGACTTGGGCTCAACATTTCTGGCAGGCAATCCAAGACTGTGCTTAAGTTGGAGAAGTCCAACACAGTTATTTCAGAGGAAAGAGTGAATTTTCACTCAGTGCCTACATTTGGTGCACAGGAAGGGGCTCCATCATGCAAAACACTGCACATCATCTCAAAGACTCTGCAGAGTTTGAACCCTGGTAATTGACAGTGCCAAAGCTTAGGATGACAAAAATCCTTTCACACAGATTCACAGGGAGAGATAGTGTGCTGTTTTATACGTGGATTTAGCTGTAAGAAAATAAAGCAAGCTATCTCCTAAAAATGCAAATCCTACCTTATAAATCCTAAACACAGGTTCTCCAGATAGGCACTTGAAAAACTCCTAAAAACAAAAAAATATAAGTTGTACTCCTCAAGCTTCCCAAACCAGTAAAGGCTTCAATTTCTGCTTATTTTTGCTCAATGTCTCGTTAGTCCAACACGGGATGGAACAACTAAACCTGATACTTAGCTTCCCAAGGAAAAAAAAAAAAAAACAAAACAAGAAAAAAGAAAAACATTCTCCACTGTAGCATGAATCTCACCCCTCAGGAATTCTTGTTGCCAGGTTTTGATAGATCAGTTTACAAGTTTTTGGTGTTATAGATCAGAAAATAAAAGCAAATAACATGAAATTACCTGTAATCTAGCAAAACAGTTCTGCTACTTGCATGTTTATGTTGGTTCATTACAGTGCAACGATCAGCAGAGTTTTGTATCTCCAAACTATCTCTCTCTCTCTCTAAAAAAATTCCTTTTGAGATCAATGTGAAGGCCTGATGTGCCTCTACAGGCACAGTGCTATACTAAAAGTGTTTGTGCAGGTACAAGACCTGCCAGGGATCTCTGCAGAACATCACTTTCCAAGCAAAACATTCAAGACTGCCCCTGTACCAGGGAGACAAGGCTAATACAGAATATTCAGTACAAAGCCAGTTGCCTTACCTCCTTTACTACACACTGCTTCATTTACAAATCACTAACACCTTTCAGTGAAGAAGAAAACATGCATCTCTGTGGCAAACCAGAGGAATTTATCTTATAAGGCTACAGATCTATTACAATATTTAAATAATGCTAAGATTGTCTTTCTATGACACTATTATCAGGTTAATATTATGATTTCACTTTGTCAGTTCAACAAAATTACATATTGATGTCTTGTTTTTCCACAGCAGCTTACCCTGCTGTGTTTATTTTGCTTGGCAACTGGATTTCGACTTTTAAATAAGTGTGCAAGTTGGAAAGAATGAATTCCAATAAGGATTCTTTTATAAATAAACAAAAGGGATCACAAAAAAAGTATTTTTCTGATGTCTTGAGATTTCCTGAAGTTGCAGTAAGCTCTTCAAAATGCAGAGAAAATAATATCTCAGTGAAACTTGATGCTAAAAATAGAAAGAGGGGAATGTAAAATTTAAATCTCTTCCTTCGATGCATTAGGACAAGATGAATACTTATTTTCCTAGTCCAGACATCAGGTAGTCACAACAGAATTACATTTTATTGCACCAAATTTATGTGTAAAACAGAAAAGTCAGGTGCTCCTATTTTCCAGGGAAAAGATATATGCTTTCTAAAATGGATACCTTGCATAGTACCTGTGTTCTCCCCATGGTATATTTGTATTTACACAGTGGATAACCATTAACTAATAGGTTTAGTATTCTTTCTAGTTTTCTCCTAGAAATATTTAAGGCTCTGCTAGGAAAAAAAATAACTAAATATCTTCAGATTACATAATTTCAACCTAAAGAGCAAATTTCTTAATACTTTGCATTGTGAACAAGTGATTTTTATTACATAACTTTTTAACAATTATATTTAGAACTGTCAATTAAAGGTAAGAAATACATAAATCAGATTAAGTGTTTTTACTCTAAAATTTCATTTCCTTTGTAGGACCAGAACCTATCACTTGCATTTCCACTGAGGATGTAACTTGCATCATAAGCAGTCTTATGGATATCGTTAGTCTTGTTTGCTCTACAGGGAAAGAAAACAAGTATATGACACATCAGATTTTATTTTTTTAGAATGAAAAATGCTATTTGCAATTATTTTTACAAGACCATCTCAGAAACACCAGCTCCTGATTCCAAAACAAAGGACACCATGCTTTGCAAGTGCTGTAGCTCAGTACTTAAGACAAAGTAGCAATAAATCTTTTTAGTTCTATTAAAATATCTCAGCACTCAATTCCTCACTGTATTAAAATCACTTTAGAAGGCAGTTGTTTAGCTTCTCATTCTGTCTCCTGATCATATTTCTTCCTCTTTTCAAGAAGATGACAAGTAGCATTAAAATACTGCTGTATGGGGAGGTTATAGAACACACCACAGATGTTACTGAGTAAAGAATGCAAAAGAGGGCTGGGGGAAACAAATGCATGCTGAGCAGCCTCATAACTCAACTCTACTTGACTCTTACTTGGAAAAAATTTATCATGGTTCTATTCTTTTCATTGACTATTTAAAAAAAAATCCAACGGATTTTTTTCTTGTTCTCATGGTTTTTATTGCTTGATAGCCTGTATCTGCCAGGGTGACACCAGCAAGAAGCACAACCTGAGCTCTCCAACCTATCTGCTGCCAACAAGACTAATTATCTAGCTCTTGTCCCTTCAGAAATCCAAAACACAGAAGTTGCAAGCTGAATATACAGTCAGGCATAATTTAGTAAGCATTTTCTCTATAAGATTACTACGGAAATAATGTTTATTAAAATGCATTTTAAAGTTCTCAAATGACAGTGAGACAGACTTAATACACAAAGATTTAATTGTGATGATTTACAATGAATAATTTTTCTATTTTACTACTCAGCAAGAGGAATAAGGGTTGTGTTACACACAGCACTTCATTCAACCCAGGGAAAAAGCCCTCCAGAACAGTGATGGTTTGGCTGTGCCTGGCAGCAGCTCAGTCAGCTGGGCAAAACCCCACCACCACTATGCAAGCAGTCTCTTTTCCAAGATAATTACAACTCACAGAAACCACCAAACATTAATGAGGAAACAAATGCACACAAGAGAAAAGAATTCAGACATATTGAGGCCAAATCTGCCCAGAGCACCAACAAATGCTGTGAGCACATACCAAAAAAAGACAATCTGTGGCATCTGAAAGACAAATAATCACTCTGAGGTGTTCAACATGTTGGCAGCTAAAAAGTCTTCTAAATCCCAGAAATATGCAAGGTGTAAAGGGCTTCAGCTTTGTCAGAGCTGATTTTCCACATGGAAGCTGGCTGGGTTACAAAAACACACTCAGCTGACAGTACAGTTCAAGTGTCAATTAAGATAAGACATCAAACAATTTACTAGTAATTAAGAAGCTACTCAGACGTGACAAATAGATTTGCTACTAAAATTTGGTCACTGTCTTAAAGGATCTCTTACAATTGTAGAGTGGAAGAAAACAAAGTTATGAGTATGGGAAAATGAGGATTCAAATGAAATAAGAAATATTGTGAGGTTGATTGCTATATAACTCTAATATTACAAAAGACATTAACTGGATCTGGACTTGAAACAAAGTTCAGAGTTAAGAAGAGTGTGTTATCTCAGACTTAACTAGTAGGTAGAACTTTCTCCAACATGTTTTATATCACCTTTTTTCAGCATTTTGCTATACTTACAAACCCTGTTACTTACTACATATGTGCTAGTTATCAGTTTGTAATTAATAATAAAATCTCATCATTGCTGATTGAAATACTGTAAAAGTTCTAATAAAGTCTGAACTTGTCTATGCATTTATGTGTAAAATTTAATTAGGAGAAGACTGAATTTCTTGAGGATATTTTCCGTTAAACTTCCTTTCCCCACTATATCAAGCCCTATTACTTCAAGGCAGGCACATCTGTTAATTTAACACTCAGTATCCATGTGCCTAAATGAATGTTTTCATTTGGAAGAGGGCTTGTCTCAGCTGAAAGCAGGTCCTTGGTAAGCATGGCACATTTTTGTATCCCTCACAAATGGGGCTCTGGTTGCAGAGATGTCCCTGTCTGGAGAGACTCTCACTGGAAATGTCACTGCACACAGGTAGAGGCCTCAGGCAGAGATCAAGGTCCTGTCATCTTCAGCATTTTGTAATTGTACACCAAGAGATTACCACTCTTACAAAAAAGATATCTTCAGGAATCATAGGGCACAACAAATGGCTGAAATGAGGGAAGAGGAGGTGGAGAAGGAAGGGGAAACCAGAGTAAAATAATTTCCTGCTTAGATTGAAGGCATGTGCAAAAATCCAGTTGACAACTGTTTTGGATATTTGGACTTGTCAGATTTATTTAGTTGCTCAGTCAGTACAACCATTCCCTTTTCCTCCTGATTGTTTAGGGGAGAAGGATCCTTGTGGTATTTTACTCCTTCCCCAATTATTTTGATATATTTTTTCTCTCACATTCTATTTCTAGAGGTATTAAGACCCAGTAAAACATCAGCAATCCCTCCTACACAGACTCTCTCCTCCAGGTACTCTTCTTCCTCTTTGTTCCTCAGAATACTAAATGCACCTTTCTAAAGAGATGCTTTTACAGTAATTTCTATTGCTTCCCCACCCCTTCTTTGGCAGCTGAATCAGCAAACTGACCCAAATCAATGCAGACTGTGGGAAAGCTGCTGACAGTGCAAGAGGGGTGGGAGAGCCTTTGAGGAAAGTGTGACTGCTCCTCTTCAGCAGGACAGCATTGGCTGAGACCCCTTTCAGCCAGCCAATAAAGGATATCCTGCTCCATTCTCCTTTTTGCTCCTTAATACTGTGATTTCCAGATCAGCCCCTGCCCACTGCCCGTGTGGTGAGGGTCTTTTAATCCACTCTCCTTCCTCCCAGTCTCGGGTTTCATTTGGTTCTGTTTTGTCCACAAGCACTCTGCATGTTCTTTAGATGCTGCAGTTCTGTTGCCTCTCAAGCCATAGGACAACCAGGGCAGGAGGCACAGAGTCAATAATGAGTGTGTAATGAAAGGTAGGGAGACAATTAGTTTGTTGCAATACTGAGAAGGAGCCAGAGAAAGGAAGGTGAGCAGAAACTGGGAGCACTGGCAGCACAACAAGCTCAGAAAGTGGTTTTAGCAGCAGAACAGATAACAGGTAAAATCAAGAACAACTCTGCAGGAGTTGGGGGCCAGCAGGAGGATGTTTAAGAACCAGGGATGTGAAACAGTATGGAAATGAAGGCGTGCCCAAGTCTTAGAAATGTTGTGCAGGAGTGCACAGATGGGGCAAGGCACATAGGGGCACAAAAACAATACAAAAGAGACAGAGCAAAGGGTTATTGTTATCCAGAGTGCAAGACAGATGGAGGGAAGCTACATGGAAGAGGGGAGAGGAAAAGCCAGAGTGTGCTTGAATTGACAGGAGCATAGTGATTGATTTTGTCCTTCATCTAACAAGTATCTGGGACAGCCTGGGTTCTGAACTGTGTTTGCCAAGGGAAAAATCTCTCTCTCCCCTCCTGCTTCAATCCTTCCTGAATGCCTTCAGTAAGCAGTACAGCCTCTCCTCTGCTCAGGATAAGAGACATGAATTCATTAGGTAAAATTCACACCACATCATCCTGCTTCCTGGCTGCACAATCCTCTTCATCCTGATTAAAGTGCAGCCTTGCTGCAGGAATATACCAGCCACCAAACCTATTTTTGTCTCAGTCAAGCACAGCTCCAAGTGTCATTACCACATGGGGTTACCATTTCCTATCCCACGAGCTTCCGGAACAGCATTTTTCAGGTCAAAAATATTGCTTCACTAAAATCAAATCACTTCCTTCAGAATGCAAATTTTTATACTCGTTACATGATAGAAGACATTCAAAATTAAAAGCCAGCTTTTAATACATTACAGCATAAAACTCTGCTTCAAGAAGGCAAAGGAAAAGCACTTAGTGTAAGAGGACTTTTAAGAAAAATTAGAAAAATCAGGCACTCCCCTCTCCCTATTTCTACTCTTTCTTCCATAAAGTTCTCTCATGGTGAAATTTCCTCTTGGCCCTAACACTTCCCTTCCAACACCTTCTACAGGCTTGTTACTACTTTGGAAACCATTACACTATAATAAACTTCAGATCTTTTGCCTTATTTGCAGTTGCAAGTGATCTGGTTTTGCTAACAGAGAATTTGCTTATGGGTATTAAAAATACATTTATTCAAAGTTTTTTTAGTAATGACCAAGTATTTGGAATAATTACCTCTGAATCCTGTCCCCTTCCTGTGAAAATGGAATTTTATCTGATCAGCAAAAATGTGTCAGTTTCCAATTAAAATACTCTACCTCTCAGCCTTCAAGGGAGTAAAGTGCTAATAATCTCTGCTTACCAAGCACAGTGGGTTCAGAAAGTGGGACTTTACCAATTTACTTTGCCAAGTGTTTATATCTGGAAGAACATTTGATTCTGCAAAGCTGAACCAGGAAAGGTAGCAGACCTCACACTTTATCACCAACAAATTAATCATGGTTATAATTAGCCAGCATGAGTTATGGTTTTCTTTTATGATAAAAACAGTCAAGTAGTATGTTAATTGTGGCAGATTCTCCACGCCCTCCAGTTATTAAGTTAGGACACAGGTTAGTTCAAGCTAGAATTTACCTGTTGAAGGAATTATATGTTCTTAATCATTTTTCTGGAGCTGCTCTCTGCTATCAGGTCTTGTCACCATTGCTTGTAACAAAAGATAATAGCTTCTATTTTCCACTAGCTGACAAAACATGCCAAGTTTATCTCTGTATTCCAATTGAAAACGAAGCTTTACAGATAGCACAAATTGAGACAGTTTACTCTGCAATCCTGCACCTGATGGTGACTCTGAAGCTGTTTTTTGTCAGTTTAGTAAGCCAAAATTTATGGCACATTTGACAGCTTCAGTAAAACACTATTCTAGGGTGTTACATATAAAGCTATGTGTTGTTAGTAAGATTAATGCCACGGCAAGAAGTTTACATCATCACAAATAGAAACTGAAATTACCATCTCCATTACTTCCATTAAGAATTAGAGGGGAAAGTCCTCAAAAAAAGAAGTATGAAACCATAAATTGGCAAACACCAATTGGCAGAAATTTAAATGTACACCACTTCAGTAAGGAAAAACTCATTTTTCATTGAGGTCTGTGTACTGCCATTGCTAGTAATTAATGGTACAAATTATGGGATCAGAGTTGGGTCTTCTGATATGAGAGAAGAGGGAGGGAACTGACTCACTCAGTGAGAGCACCCAGAGTCCATTACTGGCCCTAGTGTAAGATTTCAATTAGCACTGAAGTGCATTACATTTAGCCCTATATCTCATCAAGAGCATCCATAGCAATAACCAGTCACCTCATCACAGCTATTATTTTTAAAAAATAGTCTGAGTATGAAATCATGATTTAGTTTATGCTTTCAGATCCCTAAAACAATATAGTCGTAAACCTTCTTTAAATGGCTACAAATGTAAGAAAAGGATTATTAACTACAGACATATTTCAGACTAGAAATATAGTTTTTATAGATCAATGGGTGATCTATTGATGTATAGATCAAAGGGTGGGGTCGGCCACTATGGAATAAAGCTATTTGAGCATTTAATATCTTTTACCTGCCTGACCATCCAAAATGTAAATTTTTTTTCCCTTACTGCTGTCTGATGAGCCCAATTATTTTTCCTTCTGAAGTTTGTGCCCAAACAGCTTAAACAGCGAGGAGTAATGGAGAGGAGATAAGATATTTATCCTATTTTCTTGACACCTGAAAACTGCAGAAACAAAAAAGGAGGGACAGAGAAGAACATTAGTAAAGCATAGGAAAAATACCTACAAGAAATGAGTGAGGCAAGACATCAGGACAGTTTGGCAAAGAAACTCTTAGCCTATATAGAGGCTAAGAGGCACTATGGGGAAATACAGATGTGTTGGCAAAGGACGCAGGAAAGAGGGCACAGGAAGGTACTGGGAGCTGGCGGGATGGATGCAAGTAATTGAAGATGATACAGTGGCAGAAGCAGAATCCTACTGAAGGCTGTACTGCTACACAGCTGTGAACTAAACCAGGAGTAATGAGAAGGTGAGGTTCCTTTCTTATGAAACCAAAAGCACATTTCATCTTTCTTCAGTACCCCATTCTCATGGAGTTACTGCACTAGCTCAAACTGCACAGGGCTGCACCGAAAACCTTGGTACTCACTGCTTCCTAGAACTGATTCCTTCACATGGAAAATTCCTTAAGAGTTCCCAACTTGAAAAGCTCTACTCAAGAGCATACAAGTCTAACACATTTTTCAAGAGTCATCAGCTGGCTAATACAGAGTAATGACAGGACAATACTGCTTGGAGAATTGTTACCATCCCACAATTGCCTCTGCCTGCCCTGCACCCCAGGCAGAGGCAGGCTATAGCTGCAAAGCTGGGCTTGTGCACATGCCTGAGCTGCTGTCAGCACCAAACTGACAGCACTACCTCTGTAACAAGGTTTGTTTGGTGCCACCTTGTTATCCAGACCCTGCACTAACCCACCACGAACACATCCCTGAGCACTGAACCACCTCTAACTTCCTCTGACAATCCTTTAATCTTTAACAGCCCTTCATGTTTCCTCTGCATCAACTATACCTACAGACACCAAATTACCAATACCTACAGAGTGATTTGCAGAAGTGACAAGTACCCATGCACTCACCTTATGATTTAAAAAAGTTTCCTAACATCATGTACTTCAAAAATAAAATGCACTGAGTTCTCAGTGTCAGACAAGTTTATAGTATTAACCTTGCATCTCATAGCCTCATGTCTAAAATGTATCTACAGCTAATGACAGACATTTTTCTCTCTCATATACACAGTCTCCCATAATAGATCCAATTTAAGGATGAGTTCATTAATACTTGTCACAATACCACAATTGATGACATGCCATACACAAGTCTGGGCATACATTAACATGCCTGGGGTTTTTTATGGCAGGGCTAGAATAGCAAGTAGTTAATAATACATGTGACCACACACTGAAAGATGGAGAAAAAATACCTTTCACAGAAAGTGTTGAATAAAGCAGAAAAAAGAAAGAATTGGAAAACAAAGAAAGCAATGACCATGCCATTTATTAACATACCAAGTTTGGGTTTCATAACTCTGTTGAACTCTGAAATTTCTTAAGTTTTGTGCATTTTACATTGTAATCTTAATAGCATTTCAAGAAGAGGAATATTAGCTTGTTATTAAGATGGTATGTACCATCTAATAGTCTGTAGAACTACTACACAGCAAATCTACTGTTTAAAAAACAAAATATTATACCATCAATGTTATCTTGTGTTTCACTTAAGTACTGGGAAAATACTTTCTGTGAGAAGTGGCACCACTTCAATATTTTTCATGACAACCATTATACCAGATGTATTGCTTTCCCATTATTAATACATAATGATAAAATTTATGATGGAGGGAGAAAAACCCATTTTAAAAGCACTAAGAGCAATGAAGTTATAACACAAGAACAAAGCTATAATTATAATGTACAGATTTGAAGATATTTAGTGAAGTATTATTAAATACATGTCGGTAAAACTAAAATCTTGGGCAAAACTATAATTTGACGCCTACCCTCAATATTCTTACCATTAGCTCCTCCAAAATATTTAAGTACTAGATACTACTGTCCAGAGACTTATCCTGCCAGAAGAGAGGAAGCAATGAATACTCACACCACACTAGTTCATAAAATGTCTCTGTACTGACAGAAAACCTATTTCCAGTATCCCACATATAACTCAAGTTATGAAATCATTTATTATTTCAGCTGCAAGCAGGGAGCATACTAAAATGCATTTATAATAGAATGGGAAGAAGCATGCAGTAATATTTCAGTGCAATTAAATATAATTTCAATAATAAATTATGTACCATTGTAAACCCAGTGCTTTATACAAATATCACTGATGACAGTATGTTAGAGTGCATTTGTATCTTATTTATATTGCAGCAAGGAATAAATAATGGTTCTAGGATGTTTTCTCTGCTGAAGTCAAGGGTAAAATCAAGCAATCCGTATGAAGTGCACCTCTTTCTGTTTTACTTATTAGAACTCAGATTCTACTATTTTTGGTTTGCAAGACCATGTTGGAGACTAAAGCATATGCTACTTTCTTTTAAGCTGTAATATTTCAGCCCAGATATGTTTGAGTACACACATTAAAGGATTTGCTGCAATCACCTCTAATTTTTATAAATGTATGAATAGCAGGCTTAACTACTCAAAAAACTCCAAAAAGAGTTTCCCAGAAACCAGTGAAGATGTTAAACCAGTGTTTGGTGGCAGAGGAGCAGGTGCCATGAAAGGCAGATGCTGTTTCCATCTCTCCAAACACTTCAGCCCTGGAGAAGAACTCGAGGAGACATCCAGCAGAGGTGAGTTGGAGGAAGCTGACATTAGAGGTGGAAGATACTCTGGCTGAGAAGAGGCAGCTGTCAAGCTCCTGAACCTACCAACTGTTACTCCACAGAGCAGTTCTGTGAACAATGGGGAAATACTGGAAGAAGTTTGGACACTGTTGCTCAGCTTAAGCAGTTGCGCTCTTGTAAACTGGGTCATGCAGATTTTGAAGCAGAGATACTATTTTTGTCAATGAGTTACTGACTAAAGATTTAAAATGCTAAATGAAATTACCTGACATGAGAGACAGCTCTTGGGAAATCCAGTACTGCTGATAGCACTTAGACTCACATCTGCAAGAGTTTGTAATAGCTTGAGTTTTGAAAGGGAACCTTTGAGAGTTGACTAAATGCTAAGGAAAATGGATTGACTAGAAAGTTGATAGAGCAAAGAAGCATTAAATTATTCAACAGCTACATCCTACATACTTCCACAGTGCAGTATAATCCTGATTTAGCTGTGTTCCCATGAGTTGCCTCTGAATATATTCTGAAGTTTATAAATATGCTATGAAATACGATATTTTCAAGAAGTTAAGAATTAGAAGTTGGCAGCAGTTGTGTGTCCTGGGTCAACAGTCTCTTTAGAGATCTAGGTCCCTCTCTAGAGATCAAAGGTCCCAGTCTAGACTCATACCTCCTCAGTCCTCCTGGTTCAGTGTTAGTTGGATAAAAGCCTGAAAAGTGAATCTTTTTATTTTCTAATTAACCATTCACATTATGTTTTACTGTAAAAAAATCTAGGAGTATTTAGGGTCTTAGACTTCATAGCCTGAAAGTTCCTTCCCCATTATAAGCTCTAGATCAAAAGAGCATTTGAGGCTACAGGTGCAGACATAGCTTTAATCAAGGCTTATTTAATGCCCAAAGCAGAGAGATAACTCATCCATCAGCAGAGCTAAGAGGTGTGGGCAAGAACATATGCTCCATCATCTCGAATAGATGATCGACTCGCCTTTTCATTTCCCACCACGCGACCAGCAGTCGTGTTTTCTCAGGCAGAGCGTGGCTGAAAGCTCTCAAGGAAGCAATTTTATCCACTCTTCCTTGAAAGGGCCAGTGCCTTAAAGGCATAATTAAGTCCTAAATACATAATAGTTAGTGACATTTAGCAAAGCATGTCATCTCTGGCAAACTGCCACTGTAGAAGAAACAGCAAACAAATCTATTTGCATTGTTTTCAGTTGGTTTGTAATTTTTTTTGTAACTGTATTGTCAGCAAGTGCAGAAGAAAGTATTAGATGAAATAAGCTGGTTAACAGACTGAACTAATTATATTGATGCAGTGAAAAGAACTAATACATTTTGTAGGAGGCACTATTTGGTGACAAAAATAATCTCTTTAAAGCCACACAAAATGCTTTATTTCTGCTACCAACACTTGTATAGCTTGCACTGCTCACAACTGTAGAGCTTGACAAATAAAATGATCATTAGAAATTCAGATCACCAATGTCTTTCTCAGTTTTGGATTAAATAGACCTTCACTCAGCCCTGCCCAGCCTTGCACACACCTCCCCCTCCACGTTTGCTCTAGAGAGTCCATGCTTCACTCAAAACGTCAGCAGAAGGGTATTACTGGACAAGAGTGGCCAAAAAACCCATAAACACCTCAGTCCACAATCTCCTTGCTCCCAATGTTACACCACAGCAATTGACAGGAATACTTGGTCAATCTCCCACAGAAAGAATGGAAAAAATTAAACTCAAAAAAAAAGAATAATAAAAGCAGGATGTATCAGATTTTTTTTATTTAAATGTCTCAAACTCGCAGCCAGGAAAGGAGAGCATGGAAACTGTGAAAAAGACATCATATTAAACCAGGAAATTCTGTTCAGGTGCTCCCCATTAAAGATTACATAAGTAATCAGGTTTCTTCCCTGGTCACCCTTCCCCAAAACTCAATTTTCAAATTATATGTAACAGACAACAAAATAATTTGTTGTCTGTTAAGCATCCCAGGTCATACCTAACCCAATCAGTCCTTCTATACTCAAGACCCTCCCTGGTGAAGAGAAATTATTTGTGTATCCTGTCAAAGCAGGTAGGACCCAGCAACTATTTGCAGTGGTTTCAGCAGAGTTACTGCCTGAGCCTCAGTTGTGCCCTCTGCTTGAATTGCTGGAGAACACAACTTTCAGGAAAGATGCTGGATTTGGCAGTGGATACCCTACAGTATGGAGCTGTACTGCTGTCTGCCAACTTCACTAAGGCAACAGCACCTTCAGTAAAGGTGTCAAACAACATTAAAATTGACAACACGAGATTCAGAGCTCTTCTATTAATGGAAGAGTCTTCTGCATTTAGTAAGGAGAAGATCCTATTACTAAGTGTCTTATGTCTTAGTAAGTTAGCGCTTCAAATAATATACTTTGAGAGGATAGAAAACCAGTATTTCATGTCAATGACAGCAAGATCCAGCCTTATTGTACAAGATACCCCCTGCAATATCAAGTTTAGATAAACTGAGTTTATAGGCATGTAAACTTGTCCTTAATATTACAACCCAAGGACATTCACTATCAAGCCACAGTCATACCTCTGCCAGAAAGTGCTCACCACATGATACAAGATAAGGACAGTCTCTTAGCTCCAGAGGCCAGGTTAGAAAGGCCAAGCATATGAACACTACAAATTTGCAACTGTATTTGTTGTACAATAGATTTTGCTCATTATTTTCCCTTTTAGCATGGGATTGCTAAAATCCCATACTAAAAATGCACTAAAAGTCTCACCCACAAGAGTTATCTTCTCTCTAGCTAGTTTTAAGGTCTGATTTTCACTTTTATATATTTTAAAAAAGGCAGCAGTAACTGTTAAATGCAAAGTTCAACTATTCTGTTTCTCACAGAATCTTGTGGGATACTGAGGGATAGTTTCAAGGTTTGCTAGCTTGTGTGTTACCAACATGATGCACCTATGATTAATGCACCTATGAGCAACATGAAGCATGGAAATCATTATTTCATTACTTGAGTGCCATTCACATCTTCAGTATCTGGAAGTGCCTGAAAAACCTCAAGGGCTGTGGACCATAAGATGCAGAAAAAGCATGACTTACATGTAGAGCAAAATGCTATTTAGAAATGCCAGCTCAGCAAATGAGATCTCAAAACCATTTAACTGCTTTTTACAACTAACTATATTTCCTCAAAACAAGTGTCCTTTTAGATTAGAACGAAACTACAGCACAAATATGAAGAGTAAAGGCTTACTGAGAATATGGTTTGTCACTTGTGCAAAATGAGCAGTGTCTTCTGTTTCACAAAGTGACAACACTTTGGATACAACAGGCTACTGGGATTTAAAGTTATAAAGCCACAGGAAAATAACTTTGTGCCTAAAAGAGGTGCCTAATTTCTCACATTAAACACCAACAAAAAGCAGCAAACACCATTTTAAAATAAAGCACTTGCATAGGGCTTATAAATGAATGGAAAACAGAGGCTGGAAGATGTTTTAAGCAGCAGGCTTGACCCTTATTTTAAAATGCATTGGATAAAAGTATGTATCTTTTTTGCAATTTCAGTGATCAGGCATCTAACCTGTCCCAGGTTTGAGGTGCAAAGCTCCTGTTGGGTGGCCTTGCAGCCTGTCCAGCACAGCATGTGAAAAAGAAATCTTTCCCCTTTCCTCTGGCAAAGATCAGAGAAAGCTTCAAATTTCATTTACACTATTTATCATTTTTCTTCTATGCTTAGCAATCTCAAGTCACCAGAAATGTTGTTTTATGATACACAGAGGAGACACACAAGCCTTGATTCTCTGGGTTCCAGCTGCAAGACAAGCAGAAAACCTATGGAATCGTAGTCCCCTCCATCCAAGAGCGACAGGTCCTTTCTAATCCTTCAATGCTGCATGTAATGAGTGCTCCAAGGCAGGGCAAGAAGGCTCCTGACTGTCAAAAGTTACTAGAAAGGGAAGGAACAGCCCAAAAAGAAGAGCTAGAGAAAACTGGGTCATGAGCAATATTCCTCCTTCAGCTCCAGAGGCAAAGTCCAGGTAAGGGTAACTCCAGCAGTGCCCCTCCATGCCCCTGCTGCTGGCAGGACAGCACTCCCCTGCTCACCCCAAGCAGCTGTCACCACTCATGCCACAAGACACTGTGGCAGCACAGGGAGTGTTTCTTGTGACAAAAGCAGCTCTCACACCCATCTCAGCAAGTGGTACATGCATAATTAAATTTATGACTGACTCCATGAATGTGCTCTACAAAAGCTGGTGCTTGGCCAAACAGGCCTCTGGACCCCAGAGCCAGCTTTCCCATTTGGTTTCCATGTGGCTGAGAGGGAGAGAGAGCAGGCACAGCTCAGAACAGACCCAACCAGATAATGCTAATTCACCATCAGCTGCTGATCCATTTACTTCCAAGTTTTGCAGTGAAGGGTTGGGGTAATTTGCTCTCTCTTTCTCCCTCTACCTTCTGAGATTCTGGAGCCCCACAACTCCTCACTACAGAGATATCACTTAAATGAAATCACTTCAGTGAGCCACCTGTGTTTTATACTGTGTTTGGATGGCAATTTCTCTGAGGACAGCACCTGTCTCTTATTCCATATCAGCAGCACAACAGGCCTCACACTTAGTGGACCATGAGTCATTACTATTTCAAAAGAGTATTGAAAACATTATCAATAAGAATTATGTCACAGACATCAGTTAAAAAAAATGTTGGGATTTTATTCTCACTGTTGAAAAAAACCAAACCAACAAACAAAAAAACCCCACCAAAACCAAGGCAGGGATTCCTGCTTTTCACATACAACTTCCAAACCCAGGGGCAATTACTGCAATTATTTCATGCATTACCCTTTGTGCTATCCAGGATAGAGGAAATTCAGTTAAATTCCTTTTCAGAGCTAGTGCATGCAAGTGAATTAGACACAGTGAATGCTGTAGCTGTGTCTGATTCTTGTTTAATAGCTTTGGATGATACCATTTGGCATTAATTTCTCTCTCTCATTTTATTTTGACACACTTGGCATTTAGTTCTGTGGTACTCAACTTCACAGTTCAATACAACTGAAGCTACAGTGATGCTGAAAACATTGCTTTAACATCTTAATGGTTCAGGATATATTTGCATTTTTTCTTCCATCTTTGATCACAGAACTAAACAATTCTCTGCAGTATTTATTGTTTCCAGTGATGCAAAGTGCTGGAATTACTAAACCTTGTTTAAACCTTATTCTTTTGTACCTCAAAGTATTTTCCTCTCCTTCCTGATGCAATCCAGAACTCAAAAGCTCAGCTATGCCCATTACATTGCAAGGCAATGTCAGTTCAAATACAGAACTTTTCATTTATTTTCCCTAGGCTCACACAGCTTGCAAGACTGAAAGAAGCACAGGTAACAGCATTAAAATAAAGAGTTCAAACTCTTTAAAAGCAAAATATGGGCAGGGCAGCTTGCAGGTGCCACAAACAAACTAAAGCCTTCATGGTATTTTGCTAACAGGATTCTTCCTTCAATCATAGACTCTAATCTTCAACAAACATCCAGCCACAGTGGATGTGTAGAAGCAATAATGGAATTTGTCTGTCATTCATTTGGGTCTGAACAGCATTATGTACTAGCATTACAATACAACAGTATTTGTATTTTAGTTACAAGAGAGCAACAAAGCAGGGAATTGAATCTTCAGAATAGTGAGCATGTAACAAGCACTAAGACAATGGTATTTAAACAATTTCCATCAACTTCTCCCTCCCTACCCAAACCAATAATTCAATTGTGGAATCACCTCCACTTTTTCAGGACTCACACTCCACTTTTATTTAGAGCACTAAAAAAAGACCAAGTATAAAGGGAAAATCGAAATTCCCATGTAAGTTATGCTCCGAGTTTAGTGACTGTTTAGCAGAAACTGTCCTGTAAAAACACAACTTGTTATATTCAAAACTATTTTCTCTCCTCCTCACACCTAAGTAGCCATCCATGCCCAGGAAGCTCCAGCACCATGCAAAATTTCCAATGCCCCCTGTGAGCTGCCCTAAACCTTCACAGTGCTCCTGTACCTGGTGGGACAACCAGAGTCAAGTCAGTTGAGAGATGCACATAAGAAGAACATTTATAACTCATTCCTTTAATAAATGCTTTGCCAGCTCACCCAAACTCCCTGCCTCATCCCATAGGATAAAGGTGTGATATCTACCTGGGACTGTTTTGAAGCCAAGCCACTTTAGTCAAAAATATTCCCAGAAGGGCACAACGTTGCTGGATCAAAGGGTCATCAGCAATAAAAGCTTCTGAGAGGGAAAGTCAGCCCACTCTTCTGCACACAAAACAAATGCATTTTAGCGAAGAATGCATTTGGCCCCAGCACCAACTGACAGAAAAGCAATTCTCTGGGTGCTTAGATTCACCCTATGGGTTTTTAAATCCTGTTGTTTATAGCCAACCTAAAAAAAAACTGGTTCATTTAAAAATTTTAGAGCGCATCTTCCTAATTTTGAGTATATCCTAAACACACATTTATATCAAATCTACATTTTTGGGGTTACCCCCAATTCAACACCAATGTTTATTGCCACCTAATTTCTTGTATTTGTTTCTAGATATTGTATACATAAATCAGTGGCTATCAGCTTACATAGCTCCTTTTTCCATTTTTCTTTATTCCATTGCACCTGCTGCTTCTCAAGAGTGATTATTTAATTGTCAAGTGAAATGCCATTATTTAATACTTTAGCTAGGAGGAACAGAGTTACTTGGTCATAGATTAATAAGGACTGAGTTTTACATTTTGCAATTGAATTCATGTTAAATATGTTTTGTCATCTTTTGTATTAAGGTCCTGAACCACAGAAGGAAGACAGATCACTCTGAGAATTTGCTAATGCCACTGGCATATTTTGTTTCTTCCCTTGCCCCCTTCAGCAGCCTACTTAAGATTCTCAAATTCTGAACTGCAGTAATTTCTTCTGCATTTGTAGGGGTTTTACTTTTTTTCCCCAAAATACATTGTAATGGATCAGCATTAAAATCCTAATTTTTAAAAGATGGAGCCACAAATACTTCGGGAAATTGGAAACATCTCCAACTTATTCCTGTCATAATGAGTAATCTTCTGGTTTCCTCTGTGTCCCATTGAATTATCACAATAAGAACACTGGGGTTTTTTGCTAGAGGAGGATCTTTAAAGAAAATAAGTCTGTTTCCTCCTACTGAACCAAGAAGAAAGCAGAAGCATCTGATAAGTTAATAGTTTCAAAAGTAAGAATCTCTAGAGGCACCTGTTGCCATCCTACTTACAAATTCATACTCCTTAATTATTATCTGAAGCCCTTCACTGAGGTTCGAACACAGCTGGAAGAAAACCAGAATTATGCCACATATTTTCTCCTTTTTCCTTGTTTAAATATAGTGATAGAAAATTCAGCTCTGAACTCAACTGTCCAGTGGCTAGCTTTTCATTATATGCCTTTGCAAGCTGCTGCAGGTTGTCAGCCCACACCTCTAGTGTGCTCAGCTGTCCCTGAAGGCTTTGTGTTTGGTGAAGAATTTCAATGCTGCTGTTAAATAATAGATTTTTCTTTAAAGCAAGCTGAAATTCTTGTACATAGGGTGAAGTCTCTAATGCTTCACTATGTAAATGAGCTATTACCTTGTGTAAAACAAAACTACAAGACTGACCAGAAATGAAATTTTTGCTTTAACTTACACTCATGAATTGTTTCCTTTACTGGCTCATGTAAATATCTACCTGAGGAATTGGTAAACTATAAAATAACACCTCGGTTGACAGTGTCAGTTCTCAGAAGTAGACTCCCAATTTGACTTTTTCTGAGCTAACAGGTGGTAGGCTGCTGATTTAAAGCCCTACTGTTAGGAGTTTGAAAGGAAATTTGTCCATGATAAAAATCTAGTTTTGACTGTAATATTTTCTGTCCCAAGTGTCTTTGCAAGCTACCCAGTTGTGTGTGCTAATGCAGAGCCTGCTCTTTGTATCACTGGATATTCAGTTACACCAACATGGGCACCCAAGTACAGGCAAGTGAGTTTGTCCAAGGGATAGCAGCACAGGCACACACACCTGGGTCACCTAACCTGCATCCAGCAAGGCACTGGAGGTTCATGCCTTCAGTAAATGCCTTTCATTGCAGTTGCTTTTTGGTGCAATGAAAAGTTGCTCACTGGCTTCTCAGCCTCCCCTCTCTCCCTAGCAGGGTTTAAGATCCAAGCCATAGTTCTTCAGGCCCTTACAAGATGTCATTTCATACTCTGCCATGAACAATGCCTAGAGCTTGGCCACACCTGACAGACTCACACTCAAATCACCATTTATTTTTCCAAACAATAAAAACCACCCTGCATGTTTTTCCCCTCACACCACCTTAGTATTAAAGTGGGCTATATTCCAGTACTAAGCTTTACACCCATGGGAACACATCATGGGGGAAAAAAAAAATTCAAGTCCAAGAGTTTTCAGTCCAAAAGTCAGCTTACAGAAGTGTTGAGAACAGACTGGAAAGAAATTATCTGGAATTTTGAGTTAAACACCAGTTGCCAAACAAAAAACTACTGTTTCTTGGGGAAAAAGTTAAGTATGCTCATAATTGCCCATTCAGATGTCAGGTCCTGTTTGGCTTTCAAGGTTCCTTACAATTAAACTATTTTTAAATTACAAGCCACTGATCATTACTTGATTACCCATTACCATGTAAGTGAATTAGGAAAACAACACTCCGGATTTAATAAAACATAAAACAGATTAGCAATTAAATGCACAATTGTTCTATTGACTTTTCAACAAGATTTCTCAAGACTGAAAAAAAATACGTATGAACACTGCTGTTTCTTAGTTCATTTTAGCTTTTAAAAGCAGGATACTTCATCATTATATAGAAGGAACCTGAAATTTATCATTAACACTCAAAGTGATAGTCAAATGGATTGAAAGCACAACTTGATGTATTAGAGTGAATATATCTACCTGATATTGCTGTATATAATTCAGGTTTGAACACATAGTTAATGTAATCGGCAGTACTCTTTCAGGTCCTGAGTATTCAAACAAGCACAAGATTCCTTAAAAATATTATTAATCCCTGTGATACTACAAGATATTAAGTGCCATGTATTTTTTTTTTAATTTTAAAAGGAGAGGGAATCCTTGTTCCAGCAGCTGTGATTTTCTACATAATGGTTCACTTATTTTGTCTATAAAATTGTGCTTTATACATAAGATATCAATTTACCACAAAAACACACTGAATAAACCCCTCTGTCACTGCCTAATTACTTTACCAAACATGATAGATGTTGGAAGGCAGGATCAATAATAATGTGATATAAAATACACAGGGGCAGTGAAGAAGATAATCTTGTCTTAAATCTTGGTCCCACTGGAAGCAGGAGTAGAAGTTACTGCAAGATCACTTTCTTAGCCCATTCTCCTTGTTCCCACTATACGAGAGCAGATGTCAATAGCAGGTTTGGATAAACCACAGCAGGGACAGGAGCAGAACAGTGCAATGTCTGTCTCAAGTCAATACAACCAAGGGAAAGCACAAACATCTGGGGAAGAAGCATTTGTTCCACATGATCAGCAGAAAGCCTCCGCAAGGGGAGGAAAGGGACAGCAGATGCTTTATTCTTGCAAGGGAGGGAAAATTACAAAGTATAGAGCAAGCTACACTGCTTAACACACGGCATGGGGAATTAGGGCATCTGATTGGCCATCCCTTAGACAAAACTCCCTCTTTCCCCTGAGCAGTCACAGGCACACACACATTTAGCAGACCAGCGCTGCTGAGGAGCTGCCAGCACCCTTCCCATGTCCTAGGCACTGATGGTGGGTACAGCTCCTCCTGCTGTGCCTTATCCTGCTGGGCAGTGAGGAGAAAGATGTGCTGGTCCTCTTCCTAGAGGTGTTTATGTCTGCTCCCAAGCCAATTCCTCCTTCAGGTGCGTGTCCTACAGACATCTGGGTGGAAATGGCTTAGCAAGAGGGCACACTACACTATACTTAGGAGTTCTTGTCTCCATTTAGCTGTTGCTCTTAAGAACACATCAAAAACCAGCACAGACAGGCAGCACCACATGATCAGAGCACTTCTAACCTGGTAACACAAACTGCCTTTAGCACACTCAACTTTATGATGAAAGCAGAAGCTTTTGCTACATTTTTGTAGATTGTTGCTTAAGTAAAAGACACATATGGTGTTCTTTTGCTAAGTTGCATGTTACTATACTTGAGCAGGAGTGATATTATTTCTATTTGTGTAACCAAGGTCTGAGATGATCCTTTCTTCCCATGCAAACACTTCCACCTGCAATGGCAACATACCACATGCCACTGAAATTACCTCCACCACCTCTGGCTTTCACTGCAACATAGTAAGAGAAATGAACTCTTTGGTTCTTGTGACCAAGCTAAATTCAATCACACACACTTGCTCCTTTTTCCCCTCTAGTAACCACACATGTGAATTTACATCTCACTCCTTCCTCAAGACATTTTAGCCACGTGGAGGCCCTCTCAGCTTCCAGCAGACACTGGGCAAACACGAGCGACTTCTCCAGATTGTCCAACCTGACAGGATCCTGCTTCCTGCTACAACAGTGGCACTCAGTTAAAAGCATTGCTGGGGACGGGGAAATGATGTGCTGTGGCAGTGTAAGGTATTGCACTGTGGTCAAGTAACTTCTCCCAGGCTATGTTTACCACACAAGTGCTCCTCAATATCACTGAAGAACAAGTATCAGAGAATACTTTGTCCCCAGGCTGAGAGGACACATAACCTTCTTTTAGTAAAGCATCTTGTAGTGCTGCAAAACAGACAGCTGAGCAATTCCCACTTGCAAAGAGTGAGACAAAAAAAAAATGATGAAAACCAAGGCAACTGGTCCAAGCACTATGCACTGAAGTTTGAAGCAATGCTTAGAAGTAATTAGATTTAGGAAGGAGTAATATATTAAACCATTTATAAATAAAACACAAAATAAAAAAAACCAGTGTGGTTATCCTGACAATTACAACTTCTGTTCAACCAATTAGTAAAAATAAGAAAATAAGTTTCAAACATTAATTTGAAAAATGTCACAGAAAAAAGATGCTTTAGATGGTAAGAATAGCTACACAGGGATCCACACTATTATATATTGCCACTGGACCATTGCTTAAACCTAATTTAGAGTCCTTCCATCCTATAGAGCTCGTAGAATTATTAGAAAAACAAATTGGAAAGCGTATCTCCATGGAATAAGATGTCCATAATATCCAACTGTTCCATAAATGGGATAATTTATTTATCATTATTTTGGTTAAATTGTGAACAAGCAGGTTTAACAAGTAAGCCTTGCTGGACAAATATAAACGCCATTTCAGCACAGTGTTAATGTGTCTCAGAATGCCTAACAGAAAAATTAATTTTCTTTTAATATGAAATTATCACACTGCATTTTACAAACACTGAAAAGAGATGATTCAGTCAAGAGTAAAGAAGTAATTTTCCTTTCCTCTATTGTACTTTTCTCTTTTCTCCCAGGGTATATAAGGGAATAAATACACTTTAAAGAGTAGTTGTTTAAGACTGATCTTATCTTATATGTCAGGTCACAGCACAAGAGGATACATTGCCTTTTTCTTTTAGCTGCAAAGCATTTCTTGCTAAAAGGACATGGTCACTCCTGTTCCTAGGAGAAATTATTATCAAAGAAATTACACTATAATAGAGTGTGAACATGCAGGCTAGGGCTATCAACATTTGTCCTTGCTCTTAAACTTGTCTTTGTTAATAATAAATTGTCTAAATTGATTCATAATAATGACAATCTTCCCCACAGGATAAGAACCAAGACAGTTGTTTTCCTTCCTTTTATTCTGTCAGAGAAAAAGAAACCCTTTCTTTCCACTAGGCTATTGGCTAATTATGAACAATTAATCATTAGTCTGAGCATAACATTTAACTGTTTCGTTATATTTTTCTGCACTTGCCAGTGTTTTTTGTGGCAGTTTCATTTCAAATTGGATGCAATTCAAAAAACAGGAGCAACAGCAGCTAATGCCAGGCTCAGGTCAGGTCCAATTTCTTTTTTAAAATGTTGGATAATAATGTTTTATTCCAAACCAAAAATATGTTTAAGCTGGAACAGAACCAGAAGGACAGTCTGGGAGAGCTGTTTCACAGTTTAAGAACCCTATTCATCAATAACTGATGAAGAAACAATTAAAAAGGGGATTTTTATCTCTACACATGATGGAATTAGAAACAAGCACAAAGAACATTCATTAATAACAATAGTCAATAATAATTCATTAATAACAATAGAAGTAATTTATTAATTAATAAGTTCACATTATGACGACATTGATGAACTTGATGTATTTAGTAGGCCCTTAAAAATATGAGGCTCAGATTCATGACATGAAATTCAGAAGGTCTAAAAAGTTGAGATCAGATAAGCATCCCAAGACAATTAACTAAGAGTAATCAGTCAGATCCAAAAAACCTGCTACAAGTCATTCAGCAATAGGTGTTTTCAGAATGCAACAGGAGCTGCAGTTTTTTCTTCCACTGGCTCAGCAGCTTGAAACAGGCTGAGCAGGGCACCAAAATCCTGCCCATGAGATGTGAATTCCCAGTGCTCTTCTAGTGTGCCCTCCTAGCATCAGGGATCAAAGCAAGCCAAGCACACAGTATTTCAGCACTCACACCAAAATCCTGTCTTAGAAGGTTCAGCTCCCTGGTCAAAACCTTGTCAGACAAGCCCACTAAATTTTATAAAAGAACCTGCAAATAAGCTGTAACGTGATTTCAGCTCACCAGATGGTGGTATTAAGGTATTGCAAGAGGCACTAAACAGTGTTTGAGCAATGTTTATTGTCTGCCCCAATATGTTTCTTTAATAGTGCTGGATGTATGAGGAATACAAAGTGCTCCATCTCTTGCTCACTTAGTGAAAATCATTTTCCAAAATCTGCTGCATATAACAGGAACCATCAGCTTTTAAAGCAACATGCCATATGGCATTCCCAAATTAGAGGTTAAGTGGAACAAAATCCCTTGAAGTCTAGGCAATAGTCTGTCTCAGGGAGAGAAGATGTTTCCAATCATGTTTTTAGAGGCACTTATCTGACCAGACACAGTGGCTCAAGTGGAACTCCTGCAAAGGCCTTTCCTGCCCCATTCAGTCTCTCATAACCCAGCCATGGGACACATACTTGACTGCTTGACACTCCACAGGCAAACACTCCTACACATTAACTGGATGTCTTGTCCTTTCTATTGCTTCTCTACCCAATTTACACAAAAATCCATACTTTACATAATACACTATATAGGTACAAAATGAAGGGTCTGCTTAAAAGTTAAATGACAAATGCAGCTTCTTTGCTACTCTGAAGCAATGTTTTACTCCCCATAAGTTTATAAACTGAGTTATAGGTAGAAGACAGACTGGGACTTGGTTCAGTGAAAAAACACCAATGTTCCTGAGATTGAAGAGGAACAAAAATTATATTTGAGAAGCTACTAAGATCTGGGAGGACTTACCTACTTCCAAAGTTCCTAGAAAGCTAGGATTACTCTCTCAATGGCAATTTATAATACAATAACAATGGACTCTTTCCCCCAAAACCCAACAGACAAACCAAAAATACACAACCAACAACTGCATCAGATACTCAGCAAGAAGAGCCACCTAAATACCACATATAGTGACGAAGACTTCTTTCAAAAGTTCATGGAAGTTTCAATTTTGTGCTGTGAGCACAGCACAAAGAGCGTGAATTTCACAGCACGAGTCTCAGCCACATCTGAATCTACCCCACTGCTAACTGCTATTCACCAAATCCCTGGGGAGAGGACTTTTTCTCTCAGGTCTAGGGTCTTAACTGCTAAACAGCAAAAGGCAGCTAACTCAGCAGCATCAGCAGAATGCATTCTACCAATAAAACACCAATAAGAGGAGATGCATTTTTTTTGTGTGAACTGGAAAAAAAAAAGGCAAACCTAACAACCAACAAAACCAAATAAATTTTTTAAAACCCTCAAAAGTAAACAAACCAAAACAAAACCATAACAAGAGCAAAGACCAGATAATTGGGGAGGGCAGTCAGACAAAAGACCAACTATTACAATATCATTTCTATTTCATATCACAAACATATAATTGTTCAGCAATTGTCAAACAAAGGAAGGCTTTTTGTTTTCTTGAAGAAACACAGGGGTAATTATGCCAAGTTGCCTGTGACACTGCTGTAGCTTGTAATGATTAGGCTTTATAATAATGAATCACCACACAAGATAGCACTAACCAGCCCTAGTAACAAACTTAGAAGCTATTATTCATGCAGTTCTTACACTTATTACTGTATCAATAGATTACCTAGATAGTTTCCATCATTAAAAGCCTGTTTGTGTACATACATATTTATGCACTCAGCCCACCAGGTCTGCTAACTGGATCTGGCTCACAATCAACTTTAAGTTTACCAGTTCTTCATCAGGAAAGAACACAGACCAAGACTACTAAAAAAAGGTCTTTACACTTTGAAAGCCCAAGATCTGAAAGAGGCAGGCAGACATGAAGGCATTTTTCAAAGGACTAAGAGCTGGATTAGGCTCTAGTCTAGAAAGTACAAAGGCAGCATATATTATTATAAGATTCTCTCATTACAGAAGGTACCATAAATCTTGAACTACAGAATACCACAGAGAATCAAAGGACTGGAAAGAAGGAATTCCTGCTGATGTATTTGTACTCTGAAGAGTGACTTTGTTTAAAGAGCAAGGCCACATTCCATCATCTCCAAATCTCAACGGTCAAAATTGTTCCAGGAAGAATATAGCAGTTCTATTTACCTCTCTTTCAAACTCCCCAAGAAGCTTGAAATTCAGACTGGTTAGTTCTGACTTTAAAACGATCTCCATAAATGTGGATTAAAAGCACATGAAGTCATACCACATTTACACACCTTTTAATTCTGTGGTCTTGGGAACCACACAGGACAGGCAAAAACATGAAGATGATGCAGAGCAGCTTTCCTTTGTTCTAACCCAGTCACTACTTTCACTCTTGACACCAGGGCCACAAGACCCAGTATATAATTATTTGTTGTCATCATATTGCAAAAGCTCCCATACCTTCTTGGTGATTTCTCACGTGCAGCTCCTCACAGCACTGACTCCTTCTTCACAGCACAGCCAACAAACTCCAGCCCTCTCCCAGCACAGCTAACAAACTCTAACTCTCTTCACAGCACTACCAACAAGCTCCAACTCTTTTGTAGCACTCGTCTTCTTATTGAACACAGCTGTGGCCTATGAAGGGCAGGCCTGTTCCTAATCTTGGTGATTAGTACAGCTGCAACTCCTCAGGTGTGAGACTACCTTCTGCACTATTTTCTTACATTCTATCCCTCCACAATTATTCATTCCTGGGTCAGATTTGCTGGGCTGACAGGGGTACATAACATTATTGTCCAAAATTATGTGAGAGTCGGCAAAGCCACCAATATCCAGTGATCAGAAACATGGAGTTAGCACGATGCTACTTCTAGGTCATCACTTTAAAATACAAATCCAACAGTTTAAGGCTTCCTTTATTCTCTCTTCTGAGCTCAGTGAATTTTGGCATGGTGGGCTGTAAACACTCACTAATGTTTCTACATAATAGCAAGATAGTAGATAACACTAAACATAAGTATTGTGCTTCCAGTTTTACATTTACCTCTTGAATGGCACTTTCTTAAGCTGAGCATACTGCATAATTCTCTACCTTTGATCTAGACATAACCACAACTTTAAAAGGAAGGAATCTGTTTTATGACTTGCAAGGCTGATTATACCCAGTTATGAATTGTTAGGTGTCTGTCCTCAGTTATGTGTTCAAACATTTAAACACTGAGACAGATTTTTGAACTCTTCCCTAAGTAGCTGATATTAATAAATCCAGATGAAAGTCTCAGCTTCCCCTATCACATTGAATGATTACAGTGTCTGAGTTCATATGAGCTAATAAGACATGTATTTCTGAAATACCAACCATGGTTCCATCATGTTCTGGGATTTTAAGGGTATTTCAGCCTCTCTGTTTGACTCACATGCCTTGCACTTACTGGAAAAGAAAACCATCGTCTGTTTCTAAGGATGACTGCACAGGTCATTTTCACACCATGCAGCTCTAGCTGGGTGTCACAGCTCAAGCAGCTTTGTCACAACCTGGACAGGCTGTGTGCCTGCTCCGTCTGAGCCAGCACTGCCTGCAGATGACAGCAGTGCCCAGCAAGTTACAGCAGTGTCCTGGGGGATCCTGTCACCTGCAGCAATTCACAGGAGGGACAGCTGGACAGGTCAGCTTCACAGGCCTTCTTTACCATAAGGAATTAAACTTTACCAGAAGAGACAAAAAAATTTTCTCCTGCTCTATTGCCACAGTGGCATCACGGTGCTCTCTATAACAACTCATGTTTTAATCCACCCCACCACTCTGAACAGTGAGTGGCTATAGGAGTGACACACTTTGGGACACATCTCCTTAAATCACGAGCACATGTTACTACAGCACAGCAACACTCCTGCACTGTACTGTGTTATTTAAGGTCCATGAAGTGTTTACATCATTTTGCATGCACAGTGTAGCTCTGGGGTTTTATCTTCATGGAATTCAGAATCTATGTTGTTCTAGAACTTCTATTATTTTTGTGCTCACACTGCCTTTGATAAACTCTAAAATTTTAGCTTGTTGAATGCATTATTGTGGGACAGTGCTAAATCTATGCAATAATTAAATTCAAAGATGTGTGGTAGCTTAATGTACCACTGTCTGATAAGTAAGCCTATCAAAAATCTGATTCAAAGTAAAAAATACTTTGGATTCAGTCCAAGGTGAGAAGAGCAGAGGTTTAGGAAATGATCAAATATTAGCTGTCTGAAAACAGAAGCAAAAGAACCACCCACAGCATTTCAGGAAACTCCTGGCATTTAAAGGAAATTTGAGTCAGTGACTTATACACTAAAAAGCTGTTTCTTGAATTCTGCTTACCCAGATGTACCTAGCTAATTATTTTTACTATTGAGCACATGCTGTCAAACTTACATATCAAAGAAACAAAACAATATTATAAGGTAACCATTGTGAGACAAAACCCCAGGAACTATAACTAAGGATGTATGAAGGAAGAGAGTACTCAAAAATAATAGTAGAACTTTATTCAAGGAGACACCAGATGGCTCAAGAAGAGTGCAGCAATGGAGGAATCTACCATTTATACTTTCTGTCTGAATGTGTACAATAACGTTCTCAAAGAAGGCAATAAATGCTAATCTTGTGCACAGCACCTGTTTCTCTAATAGAAACACGGGAAAACTGATGACTTTTTTATTTATAGGACACGTTTATTGAAAAAGTTATTCATGGTAATAGAATTTTTGCCTTTTTTTTTTTTTTGCTGTAAGGCTGGATTGTTTTGCTTATCTTCTTTCAATAGGATACTTTCCTCCTCAGTCCCATTTGGGGACTTTGGGAAGCATTTCCAAGGTTGTTACAGATGCATTACATCTGCAATATACACCTTATTATTGCAGTCTGTCAGCCAAACTCCAGGAACTGTCAGGTTGACTCTTCACCTTAACTTCACTTCAGAATTCTTGTTTAGGCTAGTTTCTCCAGAATATAGAGCAAAACCAGAAAATTTGTATATCTCTTACTGAGGGAATAACCTCTTCAGTAATCCCACAGAGCAAAACCACCTCTTTTAAGTCTCATTTCTGAAATCTTCTTCTCTGCATTGGCTTGAAAGTGTTACTTCCTGCTAGTACATCCAATTCAGCTAATAAGGTCATGTGCTTGAAACAATTTCCCAAACTATCTAGAACTGCTCTCTAATACTTAGCTTTTCTTACTGCTGAATATTGTTGTTTCAAAGAAGGGTTAAAACAACCGCCATTAGGAAACCAGCCTTGCAGATGACACAAATGAGGAGGAAGTCAGACCAAAAGTATGAAGTCAGGGCAAAGATACACACAGCAGGCCCGTGTAACCACCTCACAGCCAGCCCTGAAGCTGTAATAGCCAAAAGGTATTACCCACAAACAGGTCAGCTGCATTCACTGGGAGGGATGTAGGTGTACAGCAGCAGGGAGATTACATAAAGCAGCTTTGCAGTGCTGTGAAAAAACAACAGAGAAATACTGATCTCATGGAGTGAAGACAAGGAAAGAGAGACCCTCCACATATGATTAAAAGCAAAACTTTTAAGTCTTTCATAGAAACAGAAGCAACTTATTTCAGGACAGCGTTATACAGACTACATCTGTCACAACTAAGGAAAGGTTTTTGCCAGAGGGACTGTCAGTAGTCAGCTGGCAGACAGACATGATTTCTGGGATTAATGACAGCTAGAAAAGCATCACATTTTGTGGCAATGAACATGAGAGGGATGGACATGCAAAAGACATCAACAATTGCAGAATTAAGTGGGCATGGCCTTCCCTCTTGTGATGGGATAAAAGACTTGCTGAGAGGGAAGACAATTTCCATGCAGCAGAGTTAAAAATAAAGTGAGAAATCTATGTATTGCAAGGGTACTGAGGCAGTTCCAGGACACAGAGTTAAGACTATGTGGGTATGTACTTTAACTCACATTAGCTTCCTCCTTTTCATATCTATGCACCTGCAACTTCCTCATATGTGTCTTATCAAAAAGCAGGAAAGACAGTTACAAATATTTCTGGTTTGACCTCTTAACTATTTGATCAGAGATGGAGGGAGATTAGGGCCCTTAATGACACAAGAAGGAAGAGCTTCTGTTTGCAGAAACCACTGGCTAGCAGATAAAATCATAAATCTCTACCATTGAACAGGGTTTCACCAAAAGTGTGTATTTATCACTTGGTTATATATTCAAAACACACAAAGTAGGATGAGCTAAGGGAAACACATTTTCTCTGTTTGCTGAATTCATGCAAGGTCTTGCAAATAACACATTACTGAAGTCAGAAAAGCATTTTGTTTCTGTTCATATCTCTGAAACAGGCCAGTAACCGGAAAGTGCAGCCACCACTCCGGAGGGTAAAAAGGTTCCAAGGACACAATGGTAAGAGTAAAAAATTCTAATAGCTAAGTGCTATTAAGGTGTGCAGATGAAATGTAGAAAGGACACACATGGTGCCTCTTGGCAGTGAACTGGTGCACATAACTCACTGGAAGTAAGGGCACAAGCAAGCACTGGTGCAACACCCTTCAGGAAAGGGCACTCAGGGTATGTCAACCAAAGGCTGAGAAAGAAGCATTCAAATTCTGAAAGCAGCAAAAATTTAGTGCCAACAGAAAATGATTAATTGTTCATATCTGTGATAAAACATCTTTTTTTCCCCCCAAACAACCAAAAATTGATCAAGTGAAAACAAGCTGCCAAAACTACACCCACAAAGATGATTTCAAGGACAAGTTCTAACTAGAATACTCATGCACTCGCAGTAAGGGAATAATCACACTCCAGGCTACTTTTTTATGTAACATATATATCTACACACAAAGCTGAACAGGCTGAACTTCTCACAGTTTGAAATGTGGAATTCAGATGAAGTCCCTGTTACCACAGCTGATTCACCAGCCCTTAATTAAGGAGCCCATACCACACAAAAGCCTGATCAAGCCCTGGAATAAGGCATGGCACAGCATTTTTGCACTGCCAGGGTAAGGGGTGTGTTCCACAGAGGAGCACAGAAAGCTTGAAAGGGGCTTCTGTTTCTTGGGAAAGAGGAGCTAGGACTTAAGAAAGAAAGAAGAGGGATGAGAAAATTGCTGGAAAAAGAAACTTGCCAAGAAAATCTCTGGGAGTTATGGAAAACCAGTGACAGTAATCTGGTTCATCTGTTCTTTCCCCACATCTCCAGCAACAGAGATCTGGAAACGATGAGCTCACAGCACCTCTGGTATTTGAAGTGTATAATTTCTCAGTCAGCCAAGCTTGCATTTTCAGACTGGAACAATCTGACAGTATTTCCTTGGGACAGAGGCAAGAATATCCTATACAAATTCAGTAAGAATTATGCTGAAAGGATGAGACAAAAATAAGCAGTTTTAGTTAGAAATAGTTAGCAGTTTTAGTTAGAAAGCTTTTTTCCCCCCACTAATTTATACCAGGAGTTGGATGGCCCAGAGCAACATGAAAAGCTAAAAATTGTCACATGCACAGCACAGTCATTCTTTTTGTGGTCTTGGCATCAGCTCCTGCTTTATTTGTCACTTTGGTCCCAGCTCAGAGAGCACAGGAACAGGCAAGAACCAGCCCAGCAGGCTGGGGGGTGGCCAGGACACCCCTGGGGGTGCAGGGGCAGGCTCAGGAGAGCAGGGGCCCTGCCTCAGGGACCCCCCATCCCTCCCTCTCTGTTTTTATCAAGTCCTGCCCATCTGCAAGTGCCGGGCTTCCCGTGCTGAGACACACACAGGGGCACATACACAGACACTGTTGTGAACTAACTTTTCAAAAAAACCCAAAATGTGCCCTTAGGTCAGCAATCATTTCAAGAGAAGGGCTCTGTTAAACATTCATGTAACACCAGATCCAGAGCAAAAAGCAGCAGCAAATAACACATACTACTACTCACCAAAATACTACTTTGCACTACCTTTTTTTTTCCCCATGAGAAATTTTTTTCTGCAACACAAAAAAAAATCAAGAGACCCTCTCTCATTGCACTGCTTTCTGGAACACAGGCTGTATATTAAATGAGAAGACCTATACTTTTTGGTGATTCAGAAGTCACCTCTTGGACCACAGGGTCTCACAAATGGCTTTCAAGTGCTACTTATTTAAATAACATGACTGCCCAGAAAGGAAAACAGTGATCAAGGAGGATAATGCACCATTTCTGTCAGAAGGTGCAACCTTATTTGCTGCATATCAAAATTAACAAAACCATTTACCTGACCTTTATAGCATCATATATTAAAGTGTAAGATGTAGTTCTGCTTGGAAAAGCAGCCCAAGAAAAATGGTTTATCATTGAGTTAATTCTTTACTGTATTTACTCCATCTTTATTTTTCTCAATTTAGAAAAATAAAACAAAAAAAATGTGGAAGAAGTGATAAAGGTGTAGGTTTTCTAGCCTCCACACTTTAAAAATACAGTAGGATCTTCCCACCCTTACAACAGGATCAATACAGAGGGTAATGTGCTAACAAGGTTTTAAGAAATGAAAAGGTCATCCTTCTGTCCTTCTTCAGCTTTACAAAAAATGTCATGAACAAAATCAGCAACCAAGTCTTTTCAGAAGAGGAGGGTTTTGTTGTCATATTTCAGCTTCACAAATCCTGTTATCACTCCATAAATGCATAATCCACACAACTGGATTTGAAGCTTCCCTTATCTGCTAGCCTGTCCCCAAGACAGAGGGAAGGGCTATGGAAGAGGAGGAGCCCAGGACAAGAGCATTGGTCCTCTCCAGCTCTCACTCACCTGGATCTTCCTTCTATGGAACAGGCACACCAGAGCAAAACAATAAAACACACAGATTATAAACAGAGAGGTCAATTGTGACCTGCAGAAGTCATCTTCTAACCACAAAGCTACCAATGCAGCCTCAGGACTGTAGGTATCATAAGGCTTGCTCAGGGGGTGTTTAAATAAGCTCTCAGTTTTTGTGCTGGCTCCAGTCTGAGCACAACTTAAGTTTACCTGAGCACAGAAATTCATCCCTTTGGTTAAAAAACCCAATAATTTAAGTTAAGTGTCAAGGACTAAATTTGTGAAGAGAGAGCTTCTTTCTGATAGTAGGACCTTGCCTTTTCATCAACAGAAGAGTTTTGCAGCTCCCAAGCATGAAGCAGCCAAGGAACCAAGGAACTCTGGAGGTCCCTATGCAGGAGGCCAGGCCATGAGAGCATCCTGGATCTGCTCCAGAAAAAAAGCTTTTTCTTCTACAAATGCAGCAACAGCTTTTAGTTACCAGAAAATTCTTATTAAACAATCTCATTATTCAACTCTTCAGCTCTATTTATGCAAAACATACTATTATGATTGTTCTAGCCAATGACAGAAGAAATCAGCTTGTTTCATGCAAGGCTGAAAACCAGGGTGTAGACCAAGTGTGTAGACCAACAATTGTACCATGTCAGAAAGGAAAGACCCTCAGAAGTTTTAATTACTGCACAAGAATCACCTCTGTCCCTCTTTACCCAGCAGTAGCTAACCACTTTTCACCTATTATTTCACCTGATCCTTTCTAAAAGCCAGCTCATAAAAACACAAAGAATTGATCAGCTGCAAGCTGTGACCCAAGATGAAATCATCTCATCCCCACAAGGTTCTGAAAGAATCATTGGAACACATTTCCAGGAAGAAATGTCAGCCTCTGTCTACTGAAGAAGGCTGCTTGCAACAAAGCCTGTCTCCCACTTAGAACAGCACAAGACCATCCACTTTTGTATCCCAAATCAGCATACTAGAAATCAGACCCAGTGCACTTACTTACACTCTCTGGAGCAAGTGAGATGGTCACTATACCTCAGGCTGACACCTGAGAAAGTCCCACCAATTTACAGGATTTAAATACATGAACTGCATTGGAGAAGTGTTAGACAAAGCTGATCACTTCTGTCATGTTACTAACAAGACTTAGCTTGGTGCCTTTTCCTCTTTTTGTGCCCAAATTAAGTTTAGGAAGTTTGGCTACTGCTGTCAGGAGACTAACAGAAAACAGGATGGTTATCAGAGACAAATCAGAGCAGCTGCAGCTTCGAGCTTCATCTTACATTATATCCAACACAGATCAGGTAATGCTGAATTAACTTGAAGCTGTAATGCAGAACAAGTACATTCATAGTGATAGAACTCTTGATGAGACTAGACTGATTGCAAAGACTTCAGCAGGTCAGCTGTAATGAAGCAGTTCAGCCATTATATTCCCTACTTTTGACCTATACTCCCAGTATATTTTAGAGTATATTACAGTCTGGCATTTTAATTGAGAAAATTAATCTGTTCTTACCAGCAGTAGAAAGGTTGAATGGTTTGCAACAGTTCAGTTTGCCCTGCAATAATATTCTAATCCATTTTTTCTTATCTCAACCCTGCACAAGGCTTGCACCCCTAATAGTAGAGAGTTTACTAACATGTCAATGGTGCTTCCTTCCCTTCCCCCAGCAGCCAGGGAAAATTATACTACAACGATGAATTTCCCTGCTACATTTATATATGGTTACCTTTGGTTTTACTCTCCAAATACACCTCATTTTCATATGTAAATATTTGAAGGAACTACAATTTTATTTGCTAGATCTAAGATCAATGCTCTTGTTTAAGCTTTTTTTAAAACTTGAAGTGATGCATTGATAATAAAAGAAATGAGACTCACGCAAATAGGCTTAAGACCTAAAAGTATTGAGGGTTAGTGCCTCTGCCTAGTGTAAGTCAGCACACTTCCCCTTGCTAAAGCTCTTTTAGTTAACAACAGCCAGGATCCAGTCCCACCTGGATTGCCTCTATAAAGTTGATAAAAGCAGTGCTGAACTCTGAGGCATGAGCCAGTACCAAAGAGATTTCAAAGAAACTGCTTCTGTTTCCCCAAAGTTAAACTCTGATTCAAGCTACCCACTACCTCTTAAGAACCTTTTTCCTTTAATTTATTATTTAACTACCGTTTATTCAAGCACACAAAGTCCTTGATGAACTTGCTTGAAAAAATTGTTCATGGAATAGTCCAATAAATACACTTCTATTTTGCAACGGTATCAAGGATCAGTAATTACATACTCTTACTCTGAAACATATGTGATACTTGATGTAAGAGTGAACACAGCTCTGAGCAGTCATTTAAGAAAGAAAGAGAACCTGTCAAACTAAATATCACAATCCTGTGTAGTCTGATCATAAAATGAAATACTACTGAAAACTGACTGAAGGTTTTGCTATACTATAGGATAAGATCTTGGCAAATAAAGCTGCTGCAAATGTTTGAAAGGATCCTATGCATGTGCTGGATCATGCAACAGTTTAAGGCACTTCCTTCCATTAAAGAGCTGGGGCCTCTTTCTGTAACTAACACGCTTGAATTTTATTTTAGGCTGTGTAGGAAACATTCTTTTGCATCACAAAATACTTCAATACTGTACTTCACAAGAGGTTAGAATAAAGTTTACTTACTTGCTTGCTCAATAATGACTGAGAACATTAATTTTCTGGTGGGAAAAAGGTGCGATATTGCCCAGTATTTAATCTGCTAGCTGCATTTCAGCAGTCTCACAGCTTAACAAAAAACGGAAACTAAAAGGCTTGAGTCCTACTCCTGCAGGCAGCCTGTGCACAGTCCCACGCAGGAAGTGACAGTGTGTGCTAAGCTCCCAGCCCTCAGGATAGAGGCCAGGTGTAGCAGTGTGTCCAGCAGCTCCCTGCTGGCACTCCTACCAGGCATAAACGGAGCTTCAAGAAAAAGAGTTGCTTTTTGCTCAGATCTAGCAACAACAAACATTCAACCTTATCTACGCAAGGCAGTGTACACAAAAGCATGGTACAAGGCTACAGGAAAGTCATCTTTATTTCTTGTAGACAACTGAATGGGATTCCAGACAGTGAATGATATAGCCCTTCCTCTTTTCAATGTCTTCAGCTTAGTGAACAACAGTCTAGCTCAATTATTTGTAGATGATATATAAAGGCTATTGCTGAAGGACTACAGATCAGTTATCAGAAATATCATCTGAATATATACAACGCTTTCTTGAATATTCTAAGATTTATCCTTTTGGCAAGCTTTTTTGCCAGATGAAATATTTCAAATAATTACACAACTACAGAAATATACATGGAGAGGTTCATTATAGATTATTTCATTTAAATTCACTCTTCATTGCTTCTCAGAATCTCCTAGGCCACTCAATACAACTATATAGCTCAGAAGAAAAGCAAGCCACCTTTTTTAAACTTTAATAGAAATAATGTAGTAGGTGTTATAGATAGAACATATCCAGAATTTATGCACTCCTGACTACAATTTAGGGATTTTTTTCTTTGCCTTCTGTTTCCTTGATAGCCTCATGCCTACAGGGATTTTGTTTCTTAATTTGGGAGGGGCTGTGAATGCATGCATGCTGAAAAATACTACGCTATTTACATAATTTTGGCCATTGACTTCAATGAGAATGAGACTAGAGCCAATAAGGCATGTCATCATAAAAGCAGCTTGCAAACTGTAACTGCTCATTCTTCCCACTCTTCTAGGAAGGTGAGATTAGTGATGCCATTATCCTCGCCTCACGCTGCAGAAAGAATTGTAACAGCAGCTGAGAGCCTGCCAAGGGCCTCAGAGGGAAGCAGCGTTTGGACAGGGAAATAGACTCAAAGAAGCTCCTGGCTCAAAGGGCAAAAAGCACTTTTCATTACTCTGAAGAGAAAAGCAAGATTTAACTAATAATAAGCCTGTCAGGTGTTTAGGTGGAAAATTAAGATAAGACAAAGAAACAATAATAATATCTTTAATCATCTTAGTGGTATCTAGCTTTTTTAACATTCCAAAAAGCATCCGAACTTCTGTAGATAAAGATGATAATGTAATGAGAACAATGTACACTTCCACCACACATTCACATTTAATCTGCTGAGAACATGAAGGAGATGTCTTCACTTTGTGTGTAGGTGTAAGTTCTGAACATTTTAGAAACTTAAGCAACTTGAGTTACATGAGTCTGTACATAGAGTACAGGAATTAGTACATCAAGCACATGAATTACGTTGCCCATTCATATTTACATACATGCTCGGCTATGAATGTCCATAGAGAAGATATAATAAGCATTAGTGCCACACAAATTGCTTTGAGCACGTGGTTCAAAAATTTCACTGCTTTAACTAGGCTAATGTTTCACTCTTCTGTAGTCTGTAAGTATCTGAACAAACCTTTTCTCCCTTGTGCATTCAGATTTAAACATGAAATTAGTTATATTTAATCAAGGCTGCATTACTGTTTGCCCCCTGAAAAGATGACAGCAGCATGGAAGGTTTATTCCTAATTTTTTTTTTCCAGTGAGTCAGCCTAAAATTAGTACAGTCCCATCCCAGAAATGCACAGAAATTAATACAAAGACTCCGTTTTTAGGCCTGATAGGAAGGCAAGTAAAACCAAACCTTGAAAATTGCATACACATACCTCAGTGTAAAAAACCTGAAAAGAAACTAGTAGAATTTTTTTCTACTGCATGTAGACAAAAAATGACTTTCAGTGAGCTGCTAAATTTTAGAGTAATTTCTAGGAAAGATACTATAGGTGAAGTTCAAAGAGTTCTGAAACCACTAAAAATTAGCATTTCCTCTTTACAGTCCACTTCCCTCTAAACACATTTCTTTTGTCCACTGATAAGTCAAAGCATGTAAATTCCTTTTTCAAAGTATGACCTTTGCATAGTTAAGCGGAACTGCCCCAGCAGCTCAAACAGAAGTAGTTGCAACATTCAGAATTTGCCATCTGACCAGGATTTAAAGATTGATGTTAGATGGCAAGAGACGGGTCAGAGCTACCTACTCCAAACCAAATTAATCACCCCTCTGCAAAGGAGCTACCTACTTCCATATCATATTCAACTTGAGAATCTATAAAAACACTGGGAGGGCAGTAAGGGGAGGGACATGGAAGTCTTTGCAAGGAAGGAGGAGTTTGGCCATAGCTGCACCACTGGGGGAAGAGGGGATTCTGCAGTAAGCCAACCATGCACACATGTATAAACTACACTGCTGCTGAGCTGTAGCATTCATGAAAAAAAGGATGAACCACAAGTTAGGCATGCAGTCTGTCCCATATGGACCTCTGGATATTTAGTGAAACAACAACACAGGAAACAAAACTAACCAATGAAGAGATAATGGCACATCAATTAATAGGAAGCAAAAACAAAGGGTGAAGGGATGTGCAAAAGAGCCAAGAGGGCCTGAAATTCCAAAAGGCATTTCAGAACAGAGTAAGCATGCCTTGCCCTTGAGCAAGCTATAAACAAGCACATGCTAGTAGCATCACTGAAAGACAAGACAGAAAGCACAGTCAGGGAAGCATATTTTTGTATGATGTAGATCTCTTGTTCATACTACAAAGGAGGCTGAAACACCTGACCTAAAATGAGGAGGAAGTGGCAAAGACAGGGCTCTAAATGTTCAATTCCAGGTCAATACTACTGAAAATGATTCTTCTACAAACCTGAACCCAAATTAGCAAACAATTTACAATTAAGCAGATTTGCTGATATCTAAGCCTATTGCCTGTTTATGAAGAGCTAGGATGTATGCAACACAAAGACCAGTCTGGTGGTTTATAGCCAGATTTATTTCATGTTACAGCTTCAGCCACTGTGCATGCTAAATCTGTAAAAATAAGATTATAATCAATATAAAAATAACAATCTTAAGAAAAATGTCTATCCTGAATTTTGATAGCATAAGGTCTATAATGGATCAGATAAAATGAGAATCTTTTCATTGCTCAAGTACTAGGTTCAATCTCAGGGACTGTACTACAGACTGGCAATGAAAATGCAGCTTTTCATCAGCAGGCTGCCTGCTAACTCCTGTCCCATCTACAGAGATCCTCCTTGGCCTTCTGCAGCCAGCAGGCCAGCTGTGCTGCTCCACTTCTTACTGGATGCATTTCAGTATCAGAAAAATGAAACACTGCCTGGAATAGAAACTGCCTGGGCCAGCATTGTCCTCTCACAGGCTGCTGGCCAGCCTGAACACCCAGGTCTAACACAGGACACTGTTATCACCTCACTTGCTGATAAAAACAGGCAAGCAACTTCAGTTGCACAACTCTATTCCACAACATTCCATTCAGCTACAGAGCACTGTGAGGAACTTCTGAGAAATGAGTGCCTGTCTAAGCCATGCTGCTTTGCCATATTCCTTCCTCTTTTTGGTAATCATACCAATACTCTCTGGCACTTGCATTGCTCTGCCTTGTGCAGAGTCATCTTGCAATTACACTCAATGCTGTTTGCTGGGAGGCTGAAAGCTCCAGCTGCAGAGAGGCTGCACAGACCAGCTGCTTGCCAGGAGCAGAAACCTTGGAAAGTTACACAGGGAGTGTAATTAATGATGCCTGTTCCCTTGACCAGGAGAACACTTGGACCCAAGATATGAAGCAGCAATTACTGAAGTGCACTTGCAGAACTGCAGAAGGGAACTCTAATGTAATAATGAGCAACAATATTCTACGAACTGGGTACACGTGATGCATCATTCAAATGATTACTCACACTCATCACAGGCAAAGAGGCAGGGATATCACACACTCAAGGAAACAGTCCCAACCTGGCAGAAAAAACCCTCCAAAATATTTCTAATGAGAAAGGAGACTTATATCTGGAGATGACTGGGCTTCCCAGGACACTCTACCTTCACAGAAATAATGGCTCTATCTGTATCTCCATATCCTGGAGATGCTAGAACTAGGCAGGTCTTGGCAGGAGCTACTTTTATACTTTCAGGATGCTTTAAAAATTACCATTATTATCATATCTGTGAGCATTTCTTGGTGCCAATGAGGTCAGAAAATGCCAGACAATGGAAGCCACACATACTCTTTGTTTTACAGTCACAACATTTTTTTAAGACAGAGTAGACACCAAGAAAAAGAAAACTCCCACTCCTCTACTAGCCAGTGGTATAAATGTCTTTCATGTACCTCAAAATCTGGAAGGTACATGAGAAATACATCAGCAACTCAGGAATTTGAGTGCTCCAGGCAAGATGTGCCACTTATCACCAAAGTCAGGGTTACTGTGCTGGACTAAATTATATAATTATAAGGAGAGAACACTTTCTGAAGGAGAAATCTCGAACTTGGAACCCTGAGTGCTCAGGGTGCTCACCTCAAACTTCCCTGTTCCGCTGCAAGAGCTATTCCACTAGAGATTCTTTTCCTTTTCTTCTGTCAACCAGCATTCAAGGAACAAGGTGAAAAAGGGAAAGGTATGGTTTCTGAGGAAGATGCTTAAGTTTCTCCAACTTGCTCTTGCAGTTTTGGGTATGGCGACAGACTCCAAATGTTGGAGAAAAAAAATAAAAATCAGTGGTGGAAGCAATCAAACCTGCTCAAGACAGTTATTGCATGTGATGCTTTTCCTAAGCTGAAGTACAGACTACACCAATCTAAAGATATGAGGTATAAAAAATATACAAAAAAGTGCACTAAAATCTCAAAACTAGTAGGTGGAAACACCTTCCACAAAGCAGTTAAACTGAGGCTGTGGGATTACTCATACCATGTTTGCAATGGCTTGGCAAGTTCCTGTGCACTTGGTGGTTTGAGAAGGGTCCTTGCCAGTCCTGGACACAGCCCCACAGCAGGATGTCTCCACATCTGGCAGTATTTACTATTGCTCTCCTGCCTCTGGCAGGGAAGGGAGGAAGGAATGGGGACTGGCACATGGCCAGGGCTCTTTGGCTGGCCTGAGATCCAAAGGGGGAATGGCTTTCCATCTTCTCAGCCACCAGCTCCAGCTGAGAGCTGCACTGAAACAGCTTCCTTTGCTGGCTTATCCCAACTCTGTAACACTGTAGTTGACATGAGAGATTCATTTAGGCACGATTGCTATCAGTGCTATATTGCTTCCATAAACACATCAAAAACCACACTAAACCAGCGCAGTTCTAAAAACCAAAGTTATTCAGAAAGGGAAAAACTCCAAACAAAAACAGCTAAGCCCAGAAGAACTTTCATTTATTAAGAGTTTGATAAACAAACCATGACAAAGGAGTGTATAGCTCTATCAGACTATAGCTTTTCTTGGTCTCCCAGGGTGAAAATATCTTGACTTGTCAGTTTTCCAATCTATTTATGCAGAAGTGAAAAAAAATAATATGGTAATTTAAAAAAAGAAAGCACAAAAGCAAAAACACCTATTTGGGCAGGGGAATAAGGGTGAATAACTTCTAGTTTGCTGAAGGTAATAGGCTCTCAACTCTAGAGAAAGAGTATTGAGTGGCATGATATCCTGGAACAGAGAAGTAATAGAAAGTGGTGATTTACAGTACTTGACAAAGGGGGAGAGAGGGTGGAAGCAAGACATAATTGGCATAGTTTGTCATTTGACCTTTCCACTTACCCACACCTGGGCTGATGTCTCTCTGAGAAGAGACAAAAGTTAGGTTATTTCTGATCTGCAGTGTTGCAGAGTTTTTCAGCAAATCGCCAAACTAATCATAAAACAAATCTCAATGGTCACAAATTCTTCTGGAATACACCTGTAAAATATTAAACAATGGTCCTTACAAAGGCCCACTCATTAATGTACTCAGACAATGCCCATAAAGTCACAAGTTGGTAAGATTAAGTCAGGCTTTTTTCCAAGTTTACATTCATAAACTCTGAGTGTATTTTACAGGTTTTACATCTGATGAGATCACTTCTTGTTTTCCCCTTTTTCAAAGCACACAACTCAGGACAAATTCCAACCTCATTTAAAGCCAAACTGGTTGGTTTCAGACAGGAGTAAAGCCTAGGTCAGAACTGGCTCTACTCCTGTATTTCCTGAATGAAAGAGACATGATCTCATCAGGGTATTAAAGATCCTTTATAAGATGAGTCTGCACCTGTCAAACACAAAGCTAGTGTGTACAACATGAACCACATACTACATGAGTCCTCACAGAAATGGCAATATCCTGCTCAACATTCAAATATAAGGAAACCCAAGTGGTACAAACAGCATACTGAAGTTCTAGGGCAGGGGTAATTTGACAAAATTACCTGATGTTGAAAAAATTCTTTTTGCTCCCAAGAAGTACTGGGCAGATTCAGTTTGGCCAGAAAACATTTACCATGATGATTCAGGCATGCAAAAGAGGTGGAAAGGCAGTTTTTACAAGGGCATGGCTCTATAGGACATGGGGTAATGGCTTAAAACTGAAAGTTAAGTCTAGGTTAGATACAAGACTAAACTCTTCACTACGAGGGTGGTGAAGCACTGGAACAGGTGCCAGCAGAGAAGTGGTGGATGCCTCAGTCCTGGAAGTGTTCAAAGTCAGATTGAATAGGAACTGGTCTAGTGGAAAGTATCTTTTCCTGACAGGGATTGGGAATGGAACTGGATTGTCTTAAAGTTCTATGATTCAAACTGGAAAGTTACTTGAATTGCCAAAATTTAATGCACTTCACACATCCATTTCAAAGTTTTATAGAAAACAATGTTTATAAGGTCTTATTTCAACATGTTCGCAAGGAAGTTTTTCTGCCAGAAACAATCAGATTTAATTCTCCCTTATATAAAGAAAGTTAATATTCAAAGGCAAAAAGTCAGTTATTGTAAAGGAGAGACAGTCATACTGAACAATAACAACAAATAACAAATGACCACTTCAATGAAGGGTTGCAAGTTTGCAATGGATTATTTTTTAAATAAAAATTAAAGAAAAATACAAAATCCTATAACAATTGAATCAAAATCAGTATTCAAATTAAAAAAAAACAAAACAGTTTTTGCTTAGCCAAAGATTAAACTACTTAAGTAAGTGCAGCTACTTTTTGTTTCAGATAATGCTGAATCAGATTTGCTGTCCGCTGTAAGATAAATTGCATTTATTCCATCTAAAAGGAACGTAGGTTTTGACTACATTCTTTCTTCACATTAAGTGTGATGCACTGCTAGTCTCATACAACACTTGGTCTCAGAGCAGCACAGATTGATATGGTCATCCCCCTCTGAAGAAATAAGTGTCCATATGTGGAGCTGCAGAGAGGACAGAGCCAAGAGCTGGCCAGAACACAGGTTTTTCAGGCACATGCAGAGGAAATGAAGCTCCTGGCTCTGCACAGATTTTCACTCTTAACCAGACTACAGATGCACATTAATGCTTTTGCTGCTGTACCAGTAAGTGTCAGTATGGAGAGTCATCATCCCTAATTCCAGAGCTCAGCACAGTTATTTGTCAGATACTCTGGGTTAGCACCATTCTGTTTATTCAATCACACTATAATAACTGAGATCTTCAGTACAGTTGACTGGGCATTTATTTTGGACTTAGCATCTCTCATGGATCCAAATGAATAGAGACTAAGTACTGAACCACTGAAAGTACACTAATTCTTTGGAGTATTTCTGGTGATGGACAAAATTACTTATGGCTGCAATTTTAAGAAACAGGGTAGGCGATTTCCTAGTGGATCAATTTTGGGATGACAGCTTCCCATGATCACCTTTTCAGCTTCCACTGGGAAACTCCTATTTCTTCCCAGTCAGAAAAATGAGGTGCCTAGGACCTTGCATGCAACCTTGGGGCTAATACTGGCAGGGGTGAGTACTGCTCTTGGTGTCATATTTGATCAGCAAGAACTCCCATAGTAGTTTGATCCCGCTTCTTTAACATGATATCCTACTCAGTGACAAGCAGTTAAGCCTTACTGATAATATTTCTAGACAGAGACTAGAAACAGCCTTTGTATTTTGTGGTTTTAAAAAAAAAAACTTTCCCAGCTTTGGTCTTCTACATTCCAATTTATTTGACTCCCCATGGCCCTTCCCCACGTTCACCAACAGGAAGCCTTGTAAATTATACAGATGTTCAACTGTCCCTCCTGCTTCCCTCTGCACTGACCTGGCTGCAGTACCACCTACAAGGTTACAGACCTGTCATTCTACCACACAGCACCAGGAACCACTGGGGTGATGGAAACCAAAAATCCAGCTCACATGTAAAGGCATTTAAGACATGGGAGAACAAGTATAGAGCTTTCACTTTTTATTATGCCTGACTTTTCCACCCCAATTCCTCAGACAAATTCCAACAGCACTGCCCTATGTCAATAGCTACTTTTACCTTGCACTTGACTGTGTCACCTTCACTGCAGGCTCACAAATTGATCTATGATTCCCTTTTTCTCCTGATAGTTAGACAGTAGCAGATTCTGAACACATCTCAGTTAAGCAGGAAATTCTATAGTTTGACATAAAGGCAGGGGTATCCCCCACAGAACACCTTCCCTTCTTTTATCTCTAGAGGGTCTCTGTTTTTCCCTACTATTTTGCCAGGTCTGAATCATCAAGTGTCTCAGTGTGGTGCCCTGTTATAGCTTTATCAGTTAAAGGTATAAATGCATTTTATACACAGTAATCCTCACAAATTCTCTATAACACAGGAGTATTATTCATGTTCCTTTTATTTCTACTCAAAAATATTTTATTCCCACTCTAATATAATGCTACACAAACCTGATAAGAACAAAGCCCAATTACTATAACAGGACAACATGCTCAGAACTCGAGCAAGGCTGATAAGCAGCCAGATAACACACTAATGAGTAAAATTCCTGTCTTCTATTAAGTGGCTAATGAAAGTATCCAGGACACTTGTAGCACTTTACAAAGGAAAATATAAAAAGGTCCAAATACAGCATTAAAAAAAAAAATACACAAACTCGTGGTGTATTAATTTGCCCACTTTGGATGTGGATTAAAAAATAGCAAAAATAATCTTTTGATGATACAATCCTTATCTGGTTATATAAAACTACATAATGGAAATTGGTCAACAGAAGTATGAGAGATACAACAGGTGAAGACTGCTGAACACTCAGATATCACTGCATGCATGAATTATTTGTTCACCAAAACACATTATTGTACTTGGCCTCCATCTGTCCTGACTAAACAAGTACACTTGCAAAGTGGAGCAAGGCTGAGCCTTAGGAGAGAAGGTGTGGAAAGACTCTGGAGCAGTTGTTGTGGTCAGAGGCAAGCATCTCCTCCCAGAACTGCATTTAAGTGATTCTGTTACTGCAAATAATGCAGTGGGAGACAAAGATCCTGGAAAAAAATAAACAATACCAGCACTACAGCTGTTCTGTTTTCTCCACAGAAGTGATTTGGACATGAAGATAGTGGTGAGAGGAGCAAGGCAAATGTGGACCAAAGCTGAGATTTGTATATGACACCAAAGTAATGACCACAAATAGCATCTGCAGCACAGCTTACGTAAGCAATACTATCCACCTTAACAAATATCCTAAGGGTTATAAAGTCTGCAACTATCATAACTTCTACTCTGAAGATTTGTTTCTCTACCTAACAGTGATAATTGTGCATATTTCTTCCTGTTTGTTAGGTAAACAACTAGCAGTGACAGACCAAAAGCCAATCATGACAAACCTTAAAAAAGACTTGTGACAAATGGCAGCAGTTAAGGCCATTGGAAAATAATTCTACAGGTAGAATTCCCCATCCAGTTTGCCCTCACAAGGTGTGGTGAAAAACATCCATCCCAGTAACAGCCATGAGAAAGACAAGCAGTGTTTCCCATCTAAAACTAGGCAGAGCAGCCAGCAGGCAGAATCATTACAGAACACAAGTATGCTTGGTTTTTCCTGCTTTTTTCCTCTGCGACCTTGGCCATGTCTTTGTCTGACTCTGCTTCTCCTCTGCAAAAATGGAGGTAACTACACAAGAGCTCATCAGAATTAACTAACTCTTGAGTATCAAGTACTAGATGGAGCCAGCAAGAAGTACAAGAGAAGGCTGGCAGGCTGCCTTTTCCACAGGACGGGGTAATGTCTTTGACTACATGTAAAGAAATTTTTAACAAGCACAGTGAGACACTGGAACAGACTAGCCAGAGAGGTGATAGAAGCCCCATCCCAGGAAATATCCAAGGTCATACTGGACAAGGCTCCTAGCAACCTGCTCTAGTTGAAGATATCCCTGCTCATTGAAATGGAGTTGAACTAGATGACCTTTAAAGGTCTTTTCCAACACAAATCTTGGTATGGTACTTTAAGCTGTAATTTCACTGCCCTTGGTGTTTTCTCCTCTTGTCCACTCTAAGATAAAAATCTGCTACTGATTTAATCACCAGAAAAGGAGAATCAGTTTAACAGGCAGTAGTTTAATACCTTGAGAGAGCTCAAATAAAAACCTCCCAATAATGAAGCACTGACTTGGGTCTAGTAACCTCATACTCTGATCTCAACAGGGTAAATGAAGAGTGAGGCTGCTACATGCTGGCCTTAACATCAATTTGTCCTCCCTCTCAAAGGTCTGCATTTAGGCCTCAAACACTCAGAAAGATGACATTTGTGCTACAGAACATAATCAGTATTGCTGTTTTAGGCATACCAAGTTGAGGTTTCCATGCCTGTCAGTGTTCAATACAGAGATGGTTTATTAATGACAAGAGCTGCAGCCAGAAGAGAGGGCAGTCACACCAGGGCTTGCCTGCTCTGCAGCACATCCCTCTGTCCCCCCTTCCAGGCTCTGCCATGACTGCCCAGAGAACAGCACAAGCCAAAGGCCCCACAGAAATGGGGCCTCTTCTGCACCCTCTTCCACAAGGCCAATGGGAACTGCTCAGACAAAGCTGCTTTTGGAGCCACAGCCAAAATCCTCACCTGAGTCAAATGGGAATGTGCCAATGACTCCCAAAAGGCCAAACTTCAGCCTTTGCTGAGACTATGAAGTATCCACAGCCTTGAGTCACTTCCAATGCCACACTGATATTTGGAGGCTGCAGAAGCATGCCCATCTTCATTGTCCTGTATCACTTAAACTGTATCAATCTCCATTCTTACAAATGGAGATTTGTACATTCAAAACAATTTCCAGAAGCAGGATGATATTTTAAAATTTTATTTAATATTGAATTATACTTTAAAATTAATCCTTATAGTTAATTTTATAGTTACTATTCATATTATTTTATGACACAGGTCAAAGATAACACTAAATACAACCCATGGTACTGGGCCATGTCACAAGTTTTATAAACATGTCAGATTAAGTCACACATAAATATTCTCATTTTTAAGGGTGACTACTGGTACTTAGAACTCTTGAAACTCCTTACTTTACTTTCTAGGTCAAAAGATTTCCTTTTACCCCCTGGAATAAGTCTTATTGTTATTTTCCAGATCAAATTATTTCCAAACTGAAGAACAGCTGCTTTCAATAACTTTGAGCTTCTAGTATGAAACTAAACCAGCTTCTTTCAACTATGGGATCTTTCAGGGACTGCAATTACTCAGAAACAATGCAAACTCTGTTTGTATGTTTTAGTCATATATAAAAGCACATTTCAAACTCAAGTGCTCTTTTAGTCAATTTAAAGTTTCAAGTGCCTTCTAATATACTTAATTTCAAGAAAAATTGTAATGTAACTTTTTTCTGTCTATGGAAAGAAAACATAATAACACATTCTGACTTCTAACACAAAATGTTTCCATGTAAATCAGCTCTATGTCTGAGATAAGAAATGGAAGAAGTTGAAAAAAATCCAGTTTATTAGAAAAGGATACTTCAAATTTTGATTTAATAACTTGGAACTGGTAAAAGTTATCATTTTTCCTCCACAGCAGAAAAGTTGCTAAAAGTTTCAAGTTTCTATGTGACTCTGCTTTTCCAATACTTCCAGGTTTTGATTTATTATTATCCAGGAACAAGCTTCTAAAATCAGGTTTTTGCCAATAATGCTGTAGCCACAAGGAGGAACATTTTACAGAAGGGAGTCAGAGCAGTGCAGTGCCAGGGAAAGATGAGAAGTATCTGCTCAGATCTGAGCCGTGCTCTGGCCATTAACAAATTTTCCATGAGCATAAGGATTTCCAGAGTAACTAAGTTACTTACTGGACCTGCAAGTTCTCCCACTGCAGGCGGTCATTTTCTTTTTTATAAGGTATGTCATCACTTTGAATACCAAATGACATTCTGTGAGCAGCTTCCCATCCAAAACATTGGCATATGATTTTACTCACACTGCTTTCCCATCATGCAGCCTCAACAACACTGCCCTGGAGTTCCCAGGAAATCAGCTCCCTTGAGAAAAGGACTTGGACAGAATAGTGAAATCCCAGCTCCTTTGCTCACCACAGGCTGTAGCACCCCTCATTTCTTTTGACTTGCTCCAGCAATACCAAAAGGAGGAAAAATAATTCCTAACTTGCAAACCTAGTAAGTTAGGAATCAAAGCACTACACATCCATTTTGACTAAGTGGAAGAGCACAGGCCTTCTCCTTGCCTCCTAAGTGCAGAACACTCTTGGTACAGAGTGAAAAAATCACTGCCAGAGAATCAGAAACCATTTTGTAGGCAAAATAATGCATATAGACAGAAGTGTGCTGAAATTGAATTCTACACATCAGACCATGGTTTTATCTGGGGCTTCTCTCGTTATTTGGAACAACCCAGGAAAAGAAAGATCAGGGCAGAGGAGAGAAGGCTGGGCAGCATGCACAACAGGAAGAAACAGCAGAACATTTAGAGGAGGAGTAGTTTCAGCCAAAGCTGAAGAAGAACCAACCCCTGTCTCCAGGCTCAGACCCAAGCATTCCCAATCACAACCATCAGTGGCCACAGAGAGCAGCCTTGCTGTGGGGACACCCTGCATCTCCCCCTGCCCACCCCAGGGGACAGCAGCCACACTGCTCCCAAACATACTCTATAACCACTCACACAGGAACCTCCACACAGCTTAGTCTGCAGTAAATCCTCATCAGCATTTACTCTGAGGAATTAAAGGATTACTTCACTAGAACTGCCTGAAATAAATACCCTGAAGACAACTTCTTTAATAGTTTACTAAATGAACAAGTCCAGTTTAGTTGATGCATCCCTAAGAGCTGAACAAGATTAAGCAGTGGCCTCCTGATGCCCTCTCCTAATCCCCATCAACCTCACCCCAGCAGAGGCCAGAGCAGGCACCAGGCTCCTCCTGCACCACATCTCAGGTCCTCCACCAGAGCCCTCACCTGGCCTTCCCTCTGGGGCAGCACCCAACCTGCCTCTCCTGCTTTTGAGCACCAAGAACTCCCTTCTGCTTTAGCCAGCACCAGCCCTAAGAGCCAGGCTGCACATCTCTCTGTCAGCACACTACAGGGCTCATCCCATAACCCTTTACTGCTGCCAACAGCTCTGCCAAGCTTTCATTTACACCAGGAGCCAGACAGCTCAGGAGAACCAAGAAGAGTGCAAGGAGGCACAGAAAAGGTTGGGCTCTTGCAGTCCAATTGCTGTAAGCATGCAACAAATGTACATTAATCTAAGATTCAAGCTCATTTGGATTTTTTTTACATCCAAACCATTATATGAAGTCTGAAAAACTTCTAAGCATTCTTTTCTTTAAATCAAGCGTAGCTTATGCCCAAATGCTTCCAGAACATAAACTGAAAGCCCAACCAAGCCAAACTCTAGACTGCAGATATTCAGCACCATTACTGAGATTATAGAGATTCCTAAATGCCATAGTTTGTGTGGCATTCAAGCAACACCAAAAAAAAAAAAACAAAAAAAACCCACAATAGAGAGATGTTACAATTTACAATTTTTTTTAAGTAAAAGAAAATCTAGCCATCCTCTCACCTTCTTTGTTATCTGAAATGCACTTGTCCAGAAAGGGAAATCAACACATCCAGTGGAGTCATCTCAGCTGGGAATTGATTATTAAAATTCAGTTATTAGTGATCGCCTATCCTTTTAACCAATGTTGTCTCAATTTCATGGCATAAGCTTCAGACCAGAACACAGTAACTCAGATGACCACTCAATACCAATCAAATGCCTTGAGGCATCCCTAGATACTTATAGAAGTTGCAGGAGGCAGAAAAGGAATGTCCTACCCAAGGGGATTTCTGCATATGAACCATGGAGACTCCTGCACCACTGGCCTCATCTCTCCCATCTACTTCTCTTGCCTGGAAGGTCAGAAGCTCCATGCTCATGCTTATTCCAGACCAGGTGCACCTAAAGTTAAGATCTCCAAGTCCAAATTAACACTATCCAATCTGTCATGAATGGAAATACACTAACTTCCCAGATGCTGTAATTCAACATAGGAAGGGCTCTGACTTATGGCTTGAGCTAATGCCAGAAGCTAAGGAAATACCCAGGCTCTCCAGGGATTCCATTTTGTCTCCTCCAGACAATGATCCAGGCCTAAGCCCTGTGCCAGCTGTTACTAACAACAGCCATCAACCCAGCCACAGCCATGTCAACCATCTCCACCAATGCCCAGTGATAACACAAGCAGAAATCCACACACTCTGCCCCACTATAAGAGAAGTCAATTTCTGGAGCCTTAAAAAAAAAAACCAAAACCACTGGAACTCTAATGAATTTAGTGGTACTCTCCCATACTTGCACCATAATTACAGTGTCTATATATGCACTGTATAATAATATAAATTACCATAAAAATTTTGGCTACTCTGCTTCTTCCTACAATCATCAGGATTATGGATTATTCCTGTGTTATGAAAAATAACTTTTGGAACACATGGTAGTAAAAATAAAATATTAACAGCACAACTGCAGGCACTTTTTCTGCAGCTACAGTCTTTTTTTTGTATTTTTTCTTGGGTTGTCCCTTCAATAAATCTTTGAGCCAGTACAATATATCAGCATGGTCTTCATATAAATTTAAATTAAGAGAAAAAGTAATTCTCAATCATTTCTAATAGCAGCAGAAACATTTCATCTCCCTTATGAGGCTTCCACACAGACCGCATAGAAGCAAAACTGTGAGGAGCCAATTTCATCTATTTTGTTTGCAATTTTGAAACAAGAGGAGTTTTGGCATCTGCTGCTAACAGCTCAAGTTCACAACCATTTGCAGTTCCCCTTGAGAAGTGTCAGGCAGTAGCTACAAAAATGTTCTGTGGGATCTTGGAGATTTCAGTACAGGTTATGTACGGGTACTTTCATCACTTTTCATGAAGTGTTCTAAGTGTTAATAATGAAATCGGCCAGACCCTATTAAACACTGCCTGAAGTGACAGCTCTGCTATATTATTACAGTGTTTGCACAGCAATCATTCTGCAGGTTAAGTTATTTTAGGATGAGTGGTGTTCAAATTAAATATAGTCCCCTGTGTTCTTGTTTCATTTAAAGTCTACCACAGACTGCCTGTCTCAATATTGTGCAGTGTCAGTAAGTTTTGCTGAGTCTCATTTGTTTGTTTTGCTTTTACCCCTTAGTATTCTTTTTGTCAGGCAAGATGAGGAATTTGAAAGAGTCCTGCTGTAATATTTCACAGGTTTTCATAGCAGAAACCACCACAGAGCATGAATGATGGTGGAAACCAGGCTTAAATAATTTAACCCAAATAGCACACACAAACAGTGCACACTATCTTAGCCAATCTAAGTATCCAACTTCTTCTACAAAAGTCAGTGCCACATTGGGCCAAAGTGAACAAGGACAGGAAATCCCAGGTCTGTTCTATCCAGGTCTTTCTCTATAAGCATAGATAACAGAGATACTGTATTTAAGTTCTTAAAGAACAGCTTCCATCTCTGCTATGTTATTAACATGGCTGTACACAAGTACTTACCTACTTAAGAGCATTTTTCAGAGGCATATTATCTCCTTCAGACAATTTATGGCATTAATGAGATTTAACTAATAGTTTTCTTGAAAAGTGAGCACACTGCAGTAGTTTTAATCCACCTATTTCTCAACAGGGAAATATTTAAAGTTGCAGTTTATACTCCACTTTCCCAGTGGGTTGAAAACCCATAACAAAGATTAGCATTGTATCCATTATTAATACTTACTCAAGCACATTTTAATAAACACCACATACATATGCATATAAGTACATACTCTACAACAGCCTTTGAATGCTCATGGCAAGGTATTCCCAGAGCATACACTGATCCTGCTATGGCACCAAGTACATTTACTGTTAGCTGAGAGACAGTCCAATTTGTAGGAGCAGAAAGAGTACAGAGACGAGCACTGTGAGGCTGCAGAAGAACAAAGATGGAAATAGAGCAATGGCTGGGATGAAGGTCTGAAGGATGGGCCCTTCCTAAAGGCACTGGTGAAGAACAAGCACAGCCCACAGTGGGTGAGCAGGTCACAGCCAGTCACAGGGTTTATTTCAGATTTAACATGAAATAACTATACTAAGGCTGGGGTGGATGAGGGCAGAATAACAATATTTTTTATTACCATAAGAGCTAACAAGACTAAACCCAATGGAAACAATAATAAGGATAAAAATCTCTCCCTAACACCTGAAGATACTCCAGCAGTGCAGGGACCACTGCATTCAACTCAGCAAAGTTCAAGCAAATCAAACGCCAGCACCAGTAGTTTTTCAGAAACAGGACAGACCACAACCAAAAATACTCTGACCTGCACTCAACACTATAATTCCATATCTATACAGCCATATTAAAAAAAAATTAAAACCAAGCACTTCAAAAGACATTTGCTTAGGAAAGAGTTGTGGTATCCTAAGGCACTTCAGCCCCTACTTTTTCTATCAAAGCTACTCATCCATCATCCAGAACCCGACAGCCTCAGAGACATAAAACCACAATAACTTACCTACCCATCCTGTGGAAAGGAGCCTGCACAAATCTGAGGAGAACTCCATGCTCCCAGCAGCTCCTGTACTGCAGCCAAACCCCCACTCGCCCCCAGGCACTGGGAAAAGCCCCAGGCTGTGCCCATCCCAACCAATCAGGCTCTGGCACAGCTCATCACAAACAGCTGGGCAGTGGGAGCAGCCCAACCAGCCCCAGCTGGCAACCAGGGCCAGAAGCCACCAAAGGCAGGCACAGAGCCCACACCTGAAGCACCACAATGCAATGGGGACTAGCCTGAATGTCAGACAGCTGGGAGCAAGAGCACTGCAAGTGAGCACAGCTGAAATGGGTAAAGCAAAGTGCTGTGTCACAAGTTTTACTGAGGCAGTAGTTTCAAAGTACATTCTGATTTTTTTTCCTTTTATGTGAAAATTAAGTGTGTGGATCTCTAAAGCCACAGTATGGAAAGAGCATGTGGATGCGCCTGAAGGAGCAGAAGGCAGAAAGGAAAAGGCAGTCCAGGGAATGCCAGGTGAGGGACACCAATAACAATCAAGAAACTGAAAAATTTGTGGCATTTTAATACATGTTAAATCACCTATTCTATGAAAAAGGCCACTCCTACAATTCAAGATGAATAGCGGATTTTATTCACCTCCTTTTTGAAACATTGAACCATGGAAAGCTGGGCTTCAAGTGGTTGGGCAGGAATGACATGAAATTACCAAAACAGCTACTTCACATTTACCTAATTTGTATTTTCACAATAGTAAGGCCTTTGGAAATCATCTGAAAAAATATTTGTCTTGTGGATGCTCAAAGTAACACCTTAGAATGATTCTGCAGCTCTGAGCAGACAAGATTGTCACTCCTAGAGCTAGATTCCTTTTAGCTGTTATGAGATGAGGTTTCAAATTCCCAGCTAACTGAAAATCTTGACACACACCACATGTTCCCAGAGTCTGCCATGCTAGAAACACTGCTGAACATAGTAGGCCCCCCTCAGCTGAGTATTATTTAAGTCATGTGTAGATATTTGTAGGGTCAGGGGCCTGAGCTATAAAGAGCTCATGGGATATACTGTAATAAAAACTGGAACTAGCAAATTCTTACTTGAGTAGCATTTATGAAGATTTATTGTAAATATATGTAAACATTAAGTAATAAATGTTGTAAAATATCAGAATGTTACAGGCTTTAGCTGCTCTGTGTGAAAACATTTTACCTAAGATAGCTTTTAAAATAGCCCATGAATATCCATGCTTTGCCATCTGCTTTCGAATTGAATGATCCCTCGAAAGCAGCACCATAAATATTTCCACAAATGAGTGATCTGTTCACACTATATCCCCTAATGCTATCTTATGGCAGAGCAAACAAATAACTCACACGTCACATCACTGCACACAGCAACAATAAGGTGTACTCTGACTGGGTTTTAGCACATTACTAAGAACTGCATCACTGGTTATCTCTGAGGATCTAACCTGGCTTTTTAGAGACATATTTCTTGACAGCCTGTCAAGAAAGGCTGGAGATGCACACTGAAGAAAGAATACCTTTATAATCTCATTTTTTTAGACATGATGAATTCTAATCTGGGCTGAGTCTCAAAAAGATCTGAACAAAAGGATGAATAGGAAGTAGAAAAAGAGGATTTACAAAGGTGTTTTTATAAAATGAAGTCTTAAAGGCAGAATATGCAAAAGAAAATTTTTATGCATCAGTTATAAAATCTTCTAGTCTAGTCAGTATTTTAAAATATAAGAAATTAATTTGCTGCATTTATACAATTGTTAGCTTTTTCAAAATGCTCTCAAGAGTTTCTTTGGAGACAATGACAATTGTAGCAGCCAGACAAACGCACACACAACGTTCACTGAAGTTCAGTGACTGAAGAAAATATTTCCTGGTTGATGTTCACAAAACTCCAGGTCTCTGCTTGATCTTTCCTGCAATGGGTTCAGGCTGAAAAGGAGGCTTTGGCATCCTTTAGGCATTTTTTGTTCTGTCTGGCATTGAGCAGATCAGTGGGTCCTGAGGAGAGAGGTGCTGAACAGTGTGGGGAGCGTGTTCACCCTCCCTTCGAGCTTTTGCTCTCCAAAGCCCCACTGTCAGCCAGGTTTGATGAAATCAGCAGCTTTGCCCTGGAAATGGGCTGCTTTGGGTGCCTACACAGAGGCAGGGAGAGCATAAAACGGTCCTTGTACCTGGTGTGGCAAGACCAGGGAGGTTTTCCAAGGCTCTGTAGCACCAAGTGCTGTGGCACCTGCTGAGTCTGCCCAATGTCTGCAGCTCCCTAGTGGGAAGCTCTGTGGGAAACCCCTGTTATTCCTTTTATTTTAAAGTAACCACTGAAGAAAGCCATGTGGTGGGGAGTGATGTCAAATGCCAAAGGGAGATAAACAAAATCAGTCTGGTCTACACTTGACGCCACATCACTTATTGATTTTTTATTTCAAAAATGAATGAAGTAAAACACTGCTTTAATAAGGCTCCTTTGTCAGAAATAAAGCATAGAGCATTCAGAGGCACAAGTAGGGAAATTATGAAGGAAGAGGAGTTAAAGTCCACTTAATGCAGTTTTCCTTATAGAAGCCATTCTTGAGACAGATGGCCTGGTCTCCCTCCTCTCCTAAAAGGAAAGAAATAGTCCTGCAGGTGGACAGCAAACAAAACTTCATCTAGATTGATTGTTTCAGGAGACACACCCTATGCTGTCAGTGCTGGCTGACTGACCTCAAAGCCAGTCCTTCCTGTGAGGAAAGACCTTTCCCTTTATGCTGCTGCTGGGGAGTATCCTCTGGGGCTAACTCTGCCTGGCAATTAGGAAGCTGACTTTAACATCACAGCATCCAATGTTATTTCTAACTTGGCCCCTGGGTCAACTGGTAGCATCAAGGACATTACCTATTGGCTAACAAATATCAAAATGAGGCGTGATTGTAGAAATAATAATACTCATACAATGGCACAAAGACCTATAGGTTGTAAGAAAATTAAGAATACCAGATGTTACTGTTCTTTCCAGTTGCCATGCAACCACAGCCACCCTGCTATGCTTCACCCTCCTAATCTCCTTAACAGCTAACTCTAAAACAAGTACAATTAATTCCCCCATGAACAAGACAGGACATGACCCTGTCCTATGGTTACAGGAGTATTTTGATTGTTTGTATGTAAACACTGAACAGATACAGCACCAGAACAGCGTGGCACAGAGCTGGCATTCTGTACAACAAACACAAGTCATTGTTGCAAACCATGAACTTTCCTGTAGCACAGGTTTTTACAACTACTCCCAACTCCTATTCCTTCTGCTGCTTAGGAGACACTCTGCCAGCTCTCTGGTGATCCAGGCAGCCTCTTACCCTAGAAACCCAGATAGAAATGAGTGTACTGCACTTCAGCTGAGCAGCATGTAGAGGCATTAGGACACATAGAGCCCTCTGAAAATAGCTTTATGAATAATGATCATATTTTCTCTTTTAAGAGCAATGTCTCAGGTAATCTGCTCTGTTGTGGTTTTAAAAAAATAGCTTCTGTACCAAATGTATAAAAACATGATTTTTATAGCTGTGCTAAATCAGATCACTTCCATTATCAAAAAAATGGATCGTGAACAGTTGCTTCTGCTTCTAACAAATATTTGTGCATGTTTATAGAATTAGAGAAAGTAACCCTTTGATTCTGATTTGACACAAAAATCCCTTTGATTCTGGTTTGTTCTCATTTGCACCAGGCCTAGACCCATGATACTAATATTTCTACATAGCTTCCTGACAGTACAGAGCTGGTGAGCAGCCACAGAAATTATTCAATTAGCACTGAATACAAAGATATCCCAGGGTTTCTGATTCAGCATTTAAGATTTTATTGTAATAACTGTAGATTGTACAAGTGACATGCCAGTTTTGTGCAATGTCTTATTTCACAATATGGGGGGAAAATACATGAAAGGGGAAAAAAGCCATTACAATTAATTTTCTGTGAATTCAAGCTTGGGGGGAAGCATGTATTTGCATATAAACTGTGTAGCAATAATAATGATGACATTTCATATTTCAAAAATTATAGCTTTCTGATATTTTTAAAGGTGTTCTTAAGTGATAAATACTTCAGTTAAGTACATGATAGATATGCTCTCAAACATTTACAAGTGGTGAAAATTCTCTGTGCATCAGCTGTAGAAAATACTGTATTGGAAAGAGGAACATATTTGGCTGCGCAGTAAGGTAGTGTTAAATGCTTTCTTTTTCACACCTCCTGTGAATGTCCTGTTTCCTCTCAAAACTTCTCATGATGGATTGCTATTCCTTCTTTTGGCCCACAGCCAGAAGTCACCACATTGTCCCAACATAATCAGATTTCCAAGGCCAACCTGTCCACTTTTGATACAGAGACCTTGACAGTCCTGCAAAAACCAGGAAAGAATGAAACAGCTACATGTGCCAGGGCCTCATCTTCAGAATACCAAAATGATATGTTGACTAAAGCACCAAGAGTACACCCATGCCTGGAACTCTTCTTCCAAAGATTTCCACCAAAGGCTTCCAAGGCATGGTTGGAAATGCAGCATATAGCCTGTTGTGTTGGCCAGTGAAGAGAAGAGCAGAACTGATTGGTTACTCCCAAAAAATATCAATAAGTGGATGGTTACCTGTCAGTTTGGGGCTTTCAAGATGGAGGCAAGTTGGCATGGGCAGGGATGTCAGAATTTAGTTGGTCTGACAGGGAGCAGCATCTGAACTATGTTGTGTCTAAGTCAAATAGATCTTACCCTTGGCTTCATAGCACAAGTATGTACTTGTCCAAATTATGGTTTCATGAGCTCATCAGGTTTTAGGGTTTGCCAGTTTTCATGCACTGTTATTCAAAGCAAAGTTCACAGAAAAAGAATCATGCTGTCTGCATAAAAGCTCTGCATAGCTGTGTTCTAGAGCCAACTCACACTTCAAAGTCAGACATGGTCGTGTTAGGCTATAACTTTTCAAAGCAGCAAGCACTGGTGCCACGATTTCCTATTACTGTTTCTCAAGCACATGGAAATGCACAAAGTAATTTTTCAGTGTCATACAAACTAATACCCAAATCAGTTAAAACAATATTTTAACATTCTGATTATATACTTAGATTATTAATTGCTAGTCCTGTCCTCCTTATATTTTCCCATCTTGTCATTATCTTGTTATTGCAGTGGATGGATGATAAGGGAGAAAGACAGGCAAATCTGAGTGGTATTGTAGCCAGAGGGGCATTTAAAATATTGCTCTGCACCTGGGAAATAGGTTTAATTACTGCTGCTGTCAAAATGTTTTAATGTAAACAGGTTTCCTGATGGATCACATTTGCTTACTGAGAACTATCATCCCCCCAAACACAATCCACTTTATGGTGGGGCTTAAAAGGCAGGTATCATAAATTAGAGCAATGAAGCTTTTATGATTAAAGATGCTTCATCTGCTTTTAATGCCTCAAATTATAGAAACTATAACAAGCCTTCCCGTTAAAATTTAAATAGGATTAAGAGTCTGAAATTCTCTATAAAGTAGGTGTCATAGGCCTGATTCTTCCTGACTTGGTACAGACAAAGGAGAAAGGCAGCTCCTACTCTCTTTTGGGCAGTTTGGAATTGGTTGGCTGTTGGTGTGCATTACAGAGACTGAGTGCCCTAAGCTGTACACCAGAGGCAGTGATGGATGTGCCCTGGCAGTGCTGGGGCTGCCCCAGCCATGCAGTGCCTGTGGCTGGTGCTGCTGGAGGCAGCACAGCACAGAGCCTGCTCTCTGCCCTGCCCCTGCGCCCCAGGGCACCTCGGCACCTCTGGGACAGGCAGCACACCTCCCTGCACCTGCTCCAAGGAGAATCCACCACCAAAATACCTGCACCCAAATTCAGAGATGGTTCTGATTACTCTGTTGTGTTTGATTTATGTAAGCACCTTATCTTATTCACACTACTCCTGGTAATAATTCTGAGAGCAGGTTTCATATTAAGCGGTGTTTGTCAAAAGTAGATTTAAAATCTGTAATTATAACATCTGCTTCCACAGCATATTTATATTCTGCTCATCCATTCAAGATACAGAAACATGGATCTTATTTGACCAAGCACCATTAGGTAAGGAAGCTCTGCTTTCAGATCTGCATATTACCTCAGAATTTAAAGGGGAAAAAAAAGTAAAATAAATGAAATTATTTCACGTAGGTGGTACATGAAAGAGGAACCTCAATTCATCTTATAAATTATTCATGGTGAATTATTCACTTGACTCATATAGAGACAAAGAAGGTGCTTTTTTATACTATAAAATCTACTCAGACTTAAAACCTGCATTAATATGAAGTAACATGTGATTATAGTTGGAGATGTACTTTTAAATTATTATTGTGAAATTTGACTTTACTAAGGACACTTACTAAGGGTGCACTCTATTCCCTGGTAAGAGCACTCACGTGGAAAGCATGCAAATGCCAAATTCAAGAAAAACTAAATGTCACACAACTTGGTAGACCAAAGTTCTTTCATTCTTTTGAGGGATGAAGCAAACAAGAAAAGTCCAAAACACTTTAAGGGCATTCCTCAAGATTTCTGATTTCTGTTGTGAGACCCCAACCTTCTCTGTACCTTCTGTGTGTACCACAGAAGACTTTAGCAACTGATTGCATTTTTGGCAATATTCACTAGTTCAGACATATAAGATCCTTATGCTAAATTATAGAAAGCCAAAGCCCTGATCCTTCCAGCCTTTAATCATGTTAACAATGGAACTATGAATATTCCCACGGATTTATGACCAGATTTATAGTTCAGGTAAGTGAAAATACATACATACCTGCACATTAGAAGCCTTAGAAACATAAGATGGAAACTTTTAGTCAAACAAGGCCAGTATTTCAGCACTGAAACACTGCTATCAATCAATGCCCTACTGAAACAGAGTTCTGAATTCAAGACAATCCTTCTCTTAGTAGAAATCTCTCTCAGAGCTTCACTACTATAAGAATTTGGAACATTTCCCCTTATTTTTGTTATATATTCATTCATATTTGTACCATTTTGGCCTGCTTCAGCATGTTAGGATCAGGACTGAACTTGAAAATACTCTAAGTTTGATTAATACCTCATTTTCTTAGCTGAGGTCCAGAGTCACACATCTCACATTTGACTAAACACCCCTCTATCAGTGAAAACTCACCTCCAATAACTAAAATCCTTTGCTGATCAAACATAACTCTGCTAAATGAGAGAAATTGAAGTATTCAACAGCTCCAGAAACCTGTTCACATGTAACAGCACAGACTGGAGAGATGTAATAAAAGCTTGCCACCTCCCTAACACACACAACAACTAGTTTTCATGGTTATCTCATATTTTAGGGAAATTATTAACACTAGGAAAACTGGATAGCTGGTGAAGCCATCTAGATGGTGGGATGACATGGGAAATAACTTTTCACTAGTGATGACAGCAGTAAACCCTTCCAAAATTACAAGATTATTGACATATTTTGTCTTTCCCAGAAGGTTCTGGCCTACCAACTCAACAGTCAGAAACCAATGTCATACTTTACTGACCCTCTCTCCAGTGAACAGGATGTCAGTGTAATATTGCTGGGCATGGTATGGGCTCCTCTTGCTCCAGTTTACCAGATCACCAATAGCTAGCCCAGGCAGCTAACAACAGATTATACCACACCATGTAAAATATTACCCTCGGTCTGCTATTAGACTTTTATGCTAACAGAGTCCATGTTTCCTGAGGAAATAGAAGCTAAAATTCAGTATTTTATGAATGAAGGGAAAAAGAAGAGAAAGTGTAGTTTTTAGAAAGTTTACCATTTAAAATGAAAACTGTACTTGCAATACACTTATAAGAATGGGGGTCAAATTGCAATGCCAGACTTGTTTAAAATCACTCGATATTCAAATTCATATGTTTTTTTCTGAATGTTAAGATACTTTATTTGTTTTAATCAGGGTCCTTTCTATTGCCTCTGTTAACCAGTGGGATTAAGGCCAGTATGAACTTTAGGCATGTGCAGTCACGCTTCATTGCAATAGCAGGATTGTCACTAAGAAGATTGATAAATTGATGCAAAAGAAACCTGATATACAAAGTTATACCCAGACCTCTTCAACAGGATATCAGATATTTTATTCAGTTCCCTGCATTTTATTTAGTGATACAAATTTTGTTCTGAAGACACCTTTCCGCTTCAACTTACAAATAAGATCTAAAATTACCTTTTTTATAATACATTAATATTAATAGGTTTGAACTTCATCCAGAGAATTTAGAGAACTTCTTATTTTCAAGGAAATAGTGTAAATCAGTAAGATAATTATCATTAAGTTGTGATGCTATTGTATTGATTTATGATATCATTCAATTCTAGTAGAGACATGGCTCAGAATCAGAAATTCATCAAGTTTTTGAGTCCCAACCAGATGACCTTCTGTCTTTAAACAGTATTTTTGCTTAAAAGTATGCTTTTTAAAAATGGTATGCCTTAGAATTGGCAATTAGAAATTTTAATTATAATGCAGAGTCTTAGCATAATTTGTCTCACCTCACCTTCTTCTTTCTGCCAAGAACACTGCATCTTTTTCCCTTTCAGATATATTTCTATTAATTACTATGAATCGGAAGTACAAAGTCTTTTTATGCTTTACTTTCACCTTTCAACTTTTAATCCAAAGAATTAAATGCACTTACAAAGGATTTTTCCTTCAATGGACACATATTAGAGACAGGCTTAAGCTGCAATGTTTCCATCTGTACCTTCATTTTCTTTATAGGCACTAGGGAAACAACAAATAACCTGCATAATTTTGGAAAAGAAACAACTTCATGACAATTAAGAAGACAATTTCAATCACTTTAAAAAGGATTTCTTCTAGCAAAAGATTACTATAAGTTTCCACTCTTGAAATCCAAAATTCAGCTATGAGATCCATAGCTGATCATCTCCTAACCAAGGCAAAGCAGAGAGCAGGAAGCTCTGTGCCTCTGGTCCTTTCCTGCAGCTAAGCAGCCACTCTGCTCCTTCTAAAAGTAATCAAAAGGGATTTGGACATTGCTAGCAGACAGACATAGAACTGTCATCACAATATTAAAACACAGAAATAAATGTAGAACAATCTGAGAAAGTCTAGCCTTGAAAAATCAGCTTTTATCCTTCAGCTAATTACTTCTGGAGAAAATTTTTGATCAAATCTAATTTTTAACCTTGCTGTCAGTTGGTGAATTGGCCTGTTTTTCTCAAGTGGGTGTTGGCTGATAGCAATGTCTTATCTTATCTCATACATCTTCAAAGACTTCTATTTTTTAAAAGAAGACTTACATTGGGAAAGGACAGGAGGTGTTTCAAGATGTATGTGTCCCATGATGTGCCTCTCACAAAAAATTTTTTTGATTTATCACTGAAGCAACAATTTGAATGTCCTTTTCAGAAAGGACAACTTTTTGTAGAACGAATTGTTTCATAAATACCAAGAAAAGTCATTACTTTTGTGTTCTTAACCCAAAACTTCTATATTTTGGGAGGAAGTAGGGAGGGAGGGGGAGAGGGTAGGAGAATACTGATCAGCTAGAAATTATTACTAAAAAGAAAGATAATTACTTTTGCTACTGTGAGAGGGACAACAGCAAAATAGCTTTTGCAACGACTTTCTATGATTCATAGTTACACTGCAGCACTGCACACTGCAAAGTTGTTTTTACACTAAACATCAACTTGGACATGCTCACATTTTTTGGAGTGAAAACAAGTGTGCATTTTTCTCTAGAGGACTGCATTGTGGCAACATTTGCCTTACAAATGTGACATAGAATTTCATATAATTTGGGTGCTTGCTGGAGACTGACCCTGTACCATAGGTTTGAAAATTATTATGTATTAATTGTGTTTACACACAGATTAGCAGGCTATCTAGTACTTACATTTTTGCTAAGAAAAATCTTCTGGGAATGTGAAACACTGACTTTGGCAGTTCCTTTACCAGGAGACAGAAATGCAAAAAACTGTGCAAGTTAATCTGCATTTGAACTCCGTCAAAATTTGGATTGCAAGTGTATATGATGCTTACCCAATTACTATTTTGCGAGGGAAGAGTAGAACAACAGTGTTAAAACATTGCACAAAATTCAAAGTTAGCAACTTTTAACAGTTAAAAAGGTGTCTTTGAAAGACCTTTCTACAAATTTTATAGCTTAAATAAAAAACTTAAAAACTTAAAAAAATGTGTGGATTATTTAGGCCTTTCTATTATTGCTAAGTAAGGACATTTTCTGCATGACTCTACGAAAATCCCTTGTTCAGAGGAAAAGTTTTACAAAAGGCAGTAAACAGGCACTTACCTATTGACAGTTACTTTTGCAGGAGGCAAACCTAGTGAACTCCCATCCTATCAAAGAAAATTTCAGTCCTGAATACAGAAGTTGTATTAAAAGTTAAGATCCATCTCCTGTAAGCTGCAGGTCATCTGCAAATATCCCCTGAGCCACTGTGTCCTTGGATCCTGCAAAAGAGGACCAGAAGCTTTAATTCATGGTTTATAAATATTGCTCAGGGTACTTGTCTTTTCAGTCCTTCTCTGTAATTTCTTCCTGTGTGAAGTTCCAAGAATCAGCTTTTTCCCACACAAGGGTCAGGGTGGACACAGAGCCAGAGCAGAAACAATGTCTGACCCTGGTAACAAGATGTGGCCCATACCCATGGACTGGAGATAGGCTGAGCACTAAAAGGACTCCCAGCATTTCAGATGCTGGTCCCTACCATTACCTCAGTGCCTCAATGCCCCTGAGCAACTCACTTGTGCAAACTGCTCTGGCTGTGACTGCTCAGAAATAGAAACTTAGACCATCACATACAAATTTCAGAATATTTTTATAACCACACTTGGTAGAAGCCAGATTTCTCATATTTTAGTGAGTGCTAAATATGATCCTCTCCATGGTCCTTGCTGTCAAACAGCAGAATGGTTACAACACCATTAGAGAACCCAGATATCCATCTCTATCATATTTGCTGCATTGCTGCTACCTACCCTAATCCTTCCAGTTAAGCTTAGGAAGTTGGTTGCAGAATAAACCCATTTTAAAAATTGCCATAAGTTTTATTCTAATAAAACACTTTTTTGTTGTTGTAAACACAATACAGCATCTGAAAGGATATTTTTCTGAGTGACAGCTGAAAATCCATTATCTGTAACATGTGCAGCAGAAATTTCACATCCATGCTCATCACAGCATTAAGGGCCTGAGAAAAATCTATCCAGTTCAGTGACCTATTATCCATGCTATTTGATTGGATGCAGCAAATGCTTTTTCCTTAGGACAAAACTCAGCTTTAAAAATTGTTAAGATTTCTTTACCCTTTTAAAGGAAATACAAAAGATATGCTGTACTATTATACATGCTGTACTTAGTATATCATGCTAAAACGGTATGGTGCAAATCATTCGATATGTATTGCAAAAAAAAAAAAAAAAAAATCTGTTTCCTGTCCATCAAGGGAACCAGTACTTAAGAACGGTGAAAAAACTGGAACCTGCAAAGTATTTTAACACCTGAAATAGAAGCATTAAGTTGCACAGTTTTGAAACACAGCAGCATCTGTAGATACAGGAAGGAACATTGTGGAATTTCAGAAGTCCCCACACAAGTTTTCAACCCACATTTCTGTCAGTATGAATGTCACAATGGACACATATGTCAGCAGCTTTAAGTTTTGGCCCTTCTACTCCTTTGCTTGTAACATAATACCTCTGCAGACAAACAGCCCAGATAAGAAACAGGGTAATTTCTCACACCCTTATTTCAGGATTTCTGCTGCCTTTTTTCCGTGAATCATTGCTCTGCCTGGATCTGAGCAGGCTCGGTGGGGGGCTGCTCTAAAGAAGCAGAGGGCCAGCCCTGCAAAGCACTCTTGCTTTAGCAGCATTTTTTGCTCTGTGTGCAGCAGCAGCAGCTTGTCCTCTGACAAGCAGCAACTCTGCAGGTTTTGCTTGTAGGGGGATAGAATATAAGTAAATAAAGGTAGTATAGAAAGTAATCTTACCCCCTAAAGAGTTGCAGCTGGGTAAATTATTAAAGATTAGGAGCAGGCCTGACTTTAACAGGCTACAGCTGTAGCTGATAATTAGAAGAGTGTTATAAAAGAGTGGATTGGTTGGTTGAGGGAACTGGAGTCAGCTGGCTACTGTGAGAAGAAGGATCAGTCAGTGCTTAGAGGAGCTGCCTATGAGAAACATCAAGGAGGTATGAAACTCTTGCACTAAGGAGACAACAATATGAAACCTTTGCAATATGATGACAACATTTGCTGACTGTGCCTACAGGGAAAAAAATCCCAAATAGCGATGGTTTTGGCTGAAGTCATATTGGAAGGAGCCCAGATATTCCTCTTCTTTCCCTTAATGAGATGGGCAATGTGCACCTCAAGAAGGTGCTGTCCTTGTATAATGCACACAGACTTTGTAGTAGTTATTAGAGAGAATACAGAATGAAATTTTGGCGGTGTTCTGTATTGATTATGGATGAATTGCAATGGTATTAATGAAGCTGCCTTCACTACTGATTACTTCCCATTGCATAAAATAAGACCATTCACAGTTAAAAGCTGTTTCTTCACCTTTCCTCAGGAGCCAGAATTATGGAGGTGCTTGTGTGCCCACTAAAATCAAACTGGCTGTTAATGATTGCAGTGCTCACAAGAAGTCCACTTTTATATTTAATTGTTTATGGCAATATATACCAATAAGATTTGTACCACTCCACTTGAACTTCTAGCTTTTAAGACACGCTTTTCAAACCATGAAACCTATGGATAAATTTTTCAGTGGGTGGGGGTGTACTCAAGAAGAGATTAATAAGACAGGAAAGACAAACAGGTTGCAAAAGGGATTTAAGGGATGAGAATATCAACAAGGATACAGAATCATAGAAACTTCCTTAAATTTCCCATTTAACATGCTAATAAAGGATATTAAGTACAGAAGTGTCCTGAGGGAACAAGACAGATGCAGATATTAAGAATGAAGTAGTAGCTAACCTTCAGGTTTTGGATTAATATGTGCTATGATTCAAGAAAGTCCATGGAAGCCCATCAGCCACAGTCTTTACTCCTTTCCTTTCTCCAGGTCTACACAGCAAAGAACAATTTAATACTCAGGATAAGAGGCTTAAGTATTGGCTTTTACACAATTTTACTGCTTTTCTGTCAGTACAGCTATGACTATTGCTACTACTAGTAAAGAAATAAAAGTTCCGATTTTGCTGAGTGCTTTGAAGTATTTAGGCAGACAATGCAACTGAACACAAAAAGAAAATCATCAGTTTCTCCCAGGGAATGTAATGGAAGAATCTAATAGAATTCAAGGTCAACATTTTATAAACAGATTATATAATATTTGTGGATATGACAGAAGAATGGAATGGTAAAGCAGAAAGTCAGAAGTGGCTACCATAAGACATCTTTGTTCAGTTAAAGAGCAATTTGTGATTGGAATGTAATCAATACTGGAATAGAATTATTTTTATTTATCCCATAGAGAAGAAAAAAAAGTAAGTTCAGATAAGAAAACTGTAAAATTAATTTTCTCTACTGATGGTATTTATTGCTTTTTGTAACTAAATTCAAAGCACTTGAGAGTTCACCACTGCTATCATATTCATTTTCTAGACACTGAAATTGAGATACTTGATGAGAACAAGTAGGTTACAAAAAATATATATTCAAGAAATTGCCAACACCAAGGAACAGATTGTGGAACCAGCAGGCAAGTGGATATAAAGAAGAGAGGGAGTGCACATGTAAGCCATACTAAGCACCCACATGGTTGCTATTTGTCTATTATCCTCCACACATAATGATCTCAAAGCAAAAAGGTAGCCATACCATCTCTATCTGATTCTTATTGCACATAATTGTTTACCTATATTTGATAAAACAGATTTAAATTATTGCTGCATTCTCAAATTGTTTCTCTGGCCTATTCTATCAAATGCATGGGCTAAATGTGTGTCAAGTGACAATTTTGCCCGGTTGGACCTAATGTGACTGTCAAACATATAGACCATCTCACCAGTGTCTCCATAAGTAAGGAACACTGTTCCAAAGTCCCAAATAGCTGACAAGTGCACAAAAGGTATATTTTCAGTTCAGCAAACTTGCTATCATCACTTCTGGTTTTTGTTTATTATGCAAACTCAATGGCATTCAGTATTTCTGTACAATTGATAATTGCTAATTATGGAAGGAAATGTTATCTGATTGTCAACCATGGAATCAAATGAATTGAAAATATTCCATCAAGCATTTAATGAAAGTGTAGGAAAAAGGCAGACTAAAAATAACAATGAATGTGTTCTTTGTGTTGAAAGATCATTGGCAGAAGTAAATCACACAAAATTCAGATCCTTATTGCTGAATCATCTCACATTTCATTAACCACAGCTGCCAATTGTCTTGTGCAATGTGAATTGCTTTTCCTAATGAAAAAAATCGTAGGCTAGAAATCAGTTTCACTAAGATGCAGTGTTAGAATGCAAATATTAATTTCTGAATTAATTCATGACAGAGGGCTTGGCCAACCTGAGCTAATCACACCCCTGGGGTCCTCTAATCCTCTAAAGCTGATTATCTCATGATTGTCACACCCACTGGGAGTTGCCTTTGTCATTAGCAAATTCAGACTGTAGTTAAAAAAAAAAAAACAAACTTGTTTTGATGCTAAGGTTGGATAGTGAATAGCAGCTCCAGCTCTAATCCTTTGGCTGGCTGACAGGAGGAAATGTACTCTAGAATGTGTTGTTGCTCCCTCAGAATTACTAGGATTGAGGAAGAATGAACAGCTATAAAGTCAGGAGGCAAGATTATATACTGATAAGACAGGTTTGTTCCTCCAAACTTAAAGCAGATACCAGTAATAAATACAAGCTATTATCATTTTTTTTTCCCCATTCATTATTTTCTGAGTTTGTTTTGAAGGCAAATTAGCATCAAGATGAAGCTATTTGTGCAGCAAAAATAATGAATATGGTTGTACAACATAGGTCTCATGATGTCCTCAACAAAACCTGAATTCTATCAAGACTGTTCAAACTGCAGGTGGAATAGACAAATTCACAGGATGCATTTGACTGGAAGTGAACAAGTGACATCTGTCTCCAGCATGTACTTCTTAAATCTACTTACTAGACTACATCAGTAGAGAACTAAAGTCAAAGATTAAGGCACACTGCTGGGGCATTTACCCATACACAGCCCCATTGTGAAGGTGTCTTTCCCTGTGAGATAATTTTAGTTGTGTTCTGTGAAACTCATAATGTACAAACACTATAAAATTTGAATCTGTGTCAAGCTGCAAAATTGTGCAGGGAAGCTGGCACTGAGGGTATGATTTCAATTATTCATCACAGTTGTTCAATTTGCATTGTTTTTGTGCCCGCATTTCCAAGCTGCTGGAATTTGTTTGATACATTAGTTGTCTAACCACTGTATTTAAGTGCAGGATAGTGGCTTTCCACTCCCTAATCCAAACACTACTTGTGTCTCATTTGAACTGTTTACATTTCTCATAATGACTCTGTATTTGTGGGATTCTTTTTTCCTCACTGTTTGTTTTAAATAAAAATTGAATAATGGTAGGTGAGCAGAGGTGTGCCTTCACTTGCAGGTATAGGATATGCTAGAATGTAAAATCTATTAATTTTTGCTGCTGGTATACAAGAACACTGCTGGTACTGCTTTGAAATTCTTAGAAATGCTAGTATGACATATTTATTTTGAATGTATACATACATTTAATGTCTCACTCAGCTGTAGTGTCCAAACTATACTGCAATATGGAGTGAGTCTGCTTAGTGAGATTCACACTTACCTCCTGAAGTTTGCATAGGAGATTTGAGACTCCTTCTGCATGAAAGCTTGGAGGGTGCAATAAAATATGTATTTTGTGAAAACATGTAACATGGTCTGCAATGTGCATAGCATGGCTCATGATGTTCCAGCAATATAAACAAGTGCAAGATCTCCTGTAAAAGTGTAATTGATTGTGCTTTGCAATTAATTTTGCACACAAATTGAAACTTAGTTGACTAAATTTGTGTTCTTTCTTGAATGAGCTGAGAAATTTTTATCAGGTAGGTTAAAATCTATTCTGCCTCACACCCTGATGATCTGTTCTTTGTCTATTGGTACTGCATGTGTGCTGCTACTCCTGTGAACATTTGTACTTCCCTCAGGTGTGCTGCAGGGCCTGTACTCAATGGTCCACATTGGATATGCATGCTGAGAAATCCAAGCCGCACAATGAGAAAGTTGCACTGGATTTCCTGTGAAGGTACTTATCTCTCTCACAAGGTACTCACAACATATACATACTATGAAATTTTCATTGTAAAAAGGACATCAAATTTTACCAAAACAAAGGTAGCACTGTAGTAAAATCATGCTAAATACACAAAGATACAGATGCACACATAGACAATAAGGTCTTGAAGATACCATAGAATTTTACCAAACTCTACCTACAGTGGTGGCAAGATTTTTTTCCTCAAATCTTCCTGATTCTGCATGAAATTGGAAATGTTATTTAACATAAAATATTTTAGGCATGTTTTTGTTATAAGCTTTTAATGAACTTGACAATCATAATGAAAGTTTTATAAATTGAGTTTATTCTGAAAAAATTTACTATTATAATTTCAAAAGCAGTGCTGCTAATCTCCCCAAGTCTTTATATAGGTGCTATTTTCATGCAGCCCCAGCTCCCTCCTGTAAACACAAATAGAATCCTTTAAGCTTTAAGTGAATTACTCATATTAAAACAGAAAAGCAAGAACTGAAAATGCAAGGCTTTATGCACATGGACCAAATTAAAAACCAGCCACCACTGGCCACAGAAAACTTTTTTTTTTTTTTGTTTTACAGTGACAGAAAAGCTTCTATGCTGGAAATCATAGAGAAATACTAAATACTAATTTCTCTGAATTAAAAGTCATATTTCTCAATCAAGTTATCCATCTATTCAAAATGATGAATTTAAGAGGATGCTTTGCCATGGATTTTAAAGGGTAAGCTAAAAAACCTGAAAAAATCAAAATCTCTAGGATCATGTAAGAAATGAGTATCAGAGTATATGCAAAATCAGAGTTTAAAATAATGTATATTTTTCCTTACATAGCACTTTGATGGGTTTGGTTTTTTAAAAGCTACATATCTGAAGCAAACTATTTATTGCATCTTAATACACTGTGAAATTCTCACAGGAAATGAGGACATCTAAGTTAGTGTCATATGACAGTGAAAACAATTGAGCTGTAAGAATTGAATTCACAATTGTATTGGTGAACCCAAGTCTTTCCCTGTACTTGCCAGTGATTTAATTCTTCAGCTTTTATTGTAAAAATTGTTTTTCTGATTGCTTTAGAATCTAAATCTTCAAATGGTTTTGATCATTAAAACTTGTAAATCTCCTAGAAATTTTTCAAAATATTGATGCATTCTACACTCTCTTTTATTCTGGAGAGTGTAAAATGTGTGTGTGCAAGCACAGGTGCTTAACACATTTTCCTCAATGTGTCACCAACAAATTGAACCGTCTGTCTTTTTAAGTATGACCAGGCTTTTTACAATGTAACTATGGAACAGGAAAGAGAAATAAGATTTTTAAAAAGATTTTTAAAAAACCCTCTCCCTTCTTTTGAATGCTGTGTATAAACCAATAATTTAGCATGGAGGGAGGAAAGAATTTTGATAGATAGGACAGGTTTGGGCAAACCACTTTTTTTCTAAAAGGTTTTTTTTTTCAACTATTCTTGGCATTATTGCAGTGCTAAGTCACCTGTTTGGTATCCAAGACAGAATCTGATCTGAATCATCTCTAACAGTTCATGGGTGAGCATGAAGAGATGAATACAATGTTCAGCCATGACATGTCACATTTCTTCACAAGGTGCCTCACGTAGAGAAAAGTCTTGTGATGAAATTGAAACGTGTCAACGCTGTAGCAGACTGCATGAGTCAAATGGAAATCAGGTGGCAAAAACATCGTTTAAAGCTGCAAATACACTATTTTTATTTACTTATATTTATTGTGGCAAAACAGAGGCCTCACCAGAAATCAGGCTCACTCTGTGTACGAAACACATTTTCTTGGCTCCAAAGGAGAGGGAGAGCTTGATAGCTTATATTGCATATTCTATAGACAGTTATGTGGACCCTATTGGCTTCTATAATATTTTGAAAATGCATTCACAATAATATTCTATTTCCATGCTAGTAATGTCAGTGGGAGTCCTGGTAGTATGCTATTTAGGCACACTGAGAAAATAATAGGATTTACAATAGCTGGCAATTTGTTTTCTACTGCCACAATGTCGGCTTTTGTTACAGTCTTTGTAGCTCTTAGAAATTTCTTTCTGGCTATTCTGTTCATCTTTTCCACAGAAACATTTCTTCAGTGTGAATTGCTTCAGTATGAATTGGAGTGGTTTTGCTGCCATGAGTTTTTATTACTAGAACTAATACAAATAGTGCAAATGTTTTTTCCAGAAATAGTCATTCACATTTTTAATGTCTGTGGGGCTGATGGATGGTCTCGCCAGCAGTACTAGCATGCTATTTCAGAAGGCAGAAAATATTGCCAAATCCTGGTAGAATGCTTGTTGGTTGTTCTTTTGTCCTTAATCACTTCCAGTTATTGGAGGCAGCCGAGCCTCCAGGTCTTCCTTTACCCCTTGCCAGGCCATTTTGAGGAGTTTTTTTCATATGTGATAAATTAAGAAGGAAGGTAAAGGGAAAAATAGTATTTGTCTATTATATCTTATATAGGGAACTGTAGTCCTAAACTTCTTTTTGAAAGTCCAGTCCAATCCCATGGCAAACTGACTGTTGCTCTGGCCACCTGCCACACAAGGATAATAATAATTAACTTTTTAATTGCTTACCATTTTATTCAGGTTGATCAATCAGAGCTGTCTTTCTAAATAAATGGCCATCAGAACTCAATCCAACACTAGGACCCACAGACCTAGCTAGTCTCAAACCCAGACCTACCCAACTCCATCTACTGACCAAAAGATGCTTGCAGCCACTGCCTGAATCCTAAAGGAGTGTTTCGTTCTGTGGCCTTATTACCTGACTCAGCAGCCAATTTTTTCTGATGGACTTCTGATGAGTCCAGAAGTGTGAGGCTATACTCGGGGCTAGCCTAGTCAGATGGCATTTGGGAGGCTCCTAACTGAGCCAGCACCATGGGACACAGCCTTTGGTCCCAAGGCCAGGCTCCAGACAGGGGGCCCAGTGGCACAGTCTCACAAGTGCCCACTGTGCACTGGGGAAAATGCATTTAAATATTCTGTCTTTCCATACTCAAGATAGAAACTCATTTAGTAAAAGATGATTATTAGAAGTTAATTTGCTGTATTTTTTTCTGCCAAATTACCAATTAATGTAGCTGGAAAGAAGTATTTTACAGATGTATAATCAAGCCTTGAAAGGAGAGCTTCAATTGAAGCCTCTAACTATTAATGTATTAAATTATCATGATGTATCTTCAGCTGATTATATCAAGCACTCTTCTAGAATTTGAGGAAGTAGTAATAAATTAAATGATAAATTACTATTGATTATTTTTTAACTTATTATCCTCTAGATTTTGATATGAATATTGCTAGCTGACGGTGAGATATAGTGAACATAGGCAATGGTTTCAAACAGATACTTCTGCATAATAATTGTGTATTAGGGTTGCATTTTTCTCTATGCTCCATTGCTAGGTCATGATGATTTATGGCAATCCTTTTCAGGCATGAATGTATGCATATGTACACAATAGCAAGTTCTCTTCAGATGGAGGAAGAGAGCTAACTACAAGGTTTTAGTTTAATTTTGTTTATCCAAAACCACTATTAACACTAGGTTTTATTTAATGCCAAAAATTACTAAGATAGCTAACAGGTTCTATGATACCTAAAAAGTCATATTTGTATTACTACAGTAATTCTAATAAATATATAACTTATTAATTTTTGGCATAAAAAATTCAGTAATTTTACAGTACATAAGGGTGCTTTATTGGTCATTACAAAACACAATTTCCTTTCAGATAGCTCCCTGAAGTTTTGTCTCTCAATTACAGAAATATTTTTGAATGCATTTTTAAAGAGTCACAGGTCGAACTATTTAAAAAGACCATTTAAAAACTGACTTTTGAAAGTGGCCAGCTACATGATTCTGTTTTCCTTAGCAAATTCAGCCTGGAAATGTAATCACAAATCTAGGTTTCACAGCTTGGTGGAAAAATACCTCTGTATGCTACTTATCCTAGACTGTCCATATAATCAGCTTTTAATAGGGAGGGAAAAGCACATGCCGAAGATTATTGTGTCTTCAAATGTCCATATAAAACAGAGATGAAATAATACAGAAAAATACACTTTTCATATGTATGTCTAGATTAATATTTGTATCTTCTTAAATTTTAGTAAATATTCAGAAACTGCATATACAAAGACTAGACAAAAAGATGAAAGTAAATGCACTGTAGTGTTTGTTGCTTAAGTCAAAAATAAAGACCTGTTTTTTAGCTATAACCCTAAGAATTTCACAAAGAAAAAGTCATGTAGTAGAAGTATTAAAATGTCACAAAAGGCAAAAATGGTGTTGAATATAATTAGTAACTTTTGGATTTTAAAAAAGAAACATCTGAAATATTACTTAATTTTACGTAGAAAGCAGCATAAAAAAAAAATCTTCATTAAAAAAATGAAGGCAGCAGAATACAACTCTGAAAAAACTTTATTGAATTATTAAATTATCCAGGAATGCTTAACTTGTAGAAAGCTCCTAAAGTAAATCGGAAGAGTAAGTATCAAAAACCACCAGAAGTCCTTCCTTGGTCTCCCTGTCAGCCCTTGGTTACCAAGATACATCACCTTAATGATCTCAGTCATCATCAGTAAACCTTAACTAGCACCTCTCATGATTATTTTGAATTTTAGGTGGGAAGCCATGAATGTAAAATCAAGTATTGTACATACCAGCACTGCTTTTTTCTTGCAATGTGTGATTATCACCTTCAGAAGCCATGTGAAAATGTTCTGGCCAGAAAGAGAAAAAGTAAAGCTAAATGACAATTCCTTAAAAAAAGGTTTGAGAAAAGCAGAGGAGTGATTCTAGTAAAAAATTAAAAGTTTGGCAATTTTTAAGAAGTCTGATGAGTCAGAAGAACATTCCTGAAAAGGTGTCCTATTCTACAGAAGAGATTTAAATATCTTCTGGTTAATGTGTAAAATCTTGCAAGGCAAAATTGAAGATATTAATCTTATTCAGTGCTTATTAACTTTTAAAATAATAAGTGGATTCAATGACTATCATCAACACTATAATCTGAATTCCTGTTTTCAGTACAGAAAGTGAAAAATTTATTTCCCTATACCAAAGAGCTTTATGAATTTGGGTAAATCAGTGAACCATGACATCAACAGTTCTTGTCATTTCCCTACTTTTCCCTGTTTGCTATACTCTCTTATACCTTTCGCTAAGTATGAAACAGTGGAAGAAATGAAAATCTTGAAAAAGTAGCCTGGCTCACAAAATATTATAATCTAATGTCCACATCAATAAAAATCAAGATTGCAATAGTTCCTGTGAATAAAAGCCTTGTGGATTATGGAATTAACTCTAAGGGCTTGGGACAGGCTGTTTTTCTGGTCCCAGTGGCCTTATTTCCTTCCTGAAGGAAATTACCTCAAAGCAGTAGTAGACATTCAAAAGGTTTTTGCAAAGAGCATGAAAAATGTATTAACTGCTCATGCAATGTGACACCTTACCTGCTGTTATTCATTATTATGTTTAGGAACATGAATAGGAAGTGCTGTAATTACAAGCCCCAGCCCCCAACAGACCCTTCACCCAAAGTTAGTGGAATATTTTTGTGTTCAATGGTTTGTTTTTGTTCTGTTCCAGGGAGTTCTGTAACCCCATGAGCACACTGGGAGGGATAAGAATCAGAAAGAGGAAAAAAAGAGCACACAGCATGGAGAATCATTCTGCAGCTGACATTCTAACAAGGGGATGACAGCCAGGCGCCATTTAAAGCAACAAAACTGTTCAGGAGATATTGTGCACAGCGAAGAGCTGTGTATGTAGTTGATGCATGCAAATAAGAACTGAAGATTGCACCCTTTTCCATTATCTATAAAGCTTAGATAACCATTTCCTTTAAACAATTAGATAAAATCAGGATGATCCATCCTGGCTTGAGCCAACCCAAAACAACAGAGCTAATGTCTTCAGAATTATTAGCTTGTTTCCAGCACTGACATTAAAAAATATTGCACAAATTTTTACAGAGTTTTAAAGGCATATTTAGGTAGTTTTCTATTAATAAGACATTATTACAACATTGCTATAGCAACCTAAAAGTTATAGTTGAAAGATTTTTTAAGCCTTTCTACCCCGGTACTTCTAATTTTCAAAGCTTTTTGAAAATCCTTTAAATTGCTCACTGGTTTTGTTTAAATATTTCAAGTCTGTTGTTAATAGCAAACACTTTAGAAAAGTTTTTTGAGAGGATTGTCATGCTTGAAAAATCAGAGTGTATGAATATCACACCTTGCATTAAGAGGTATATTCAGAATATGAGGCAGTATTCAATGAAATGGGTATAAAGGCAGATATTGAAATTATAAGTAAGGCTGTAACTTTATGTTACCCTGGTTTTTTCAGATTTTCTAAGCCTTCTGATGTTGACATTCTTGTAGTGAACTTTCTCACACACTTTCTGTAAATAACCCATTGTTTTGCATTCCTTTATGGAGGAGGAGAGAGTTGATGGACTGTTGGTTTGACCAGTGTCATTGGAGAGGTGTCACTGTCACCCTCCAATCCACTGTCACTTTTAGAAAACTATAAATGTTGGAGTCAGAAAATAAACTTCCCTTTTTTTCTTCACCTTGAGAATGGTGGTGAGCTTGTGTTCTTTTGTGTCCTATAGTGACAACTTTATACAAGAAGTCAGTAAATTAAAACTGTTAAATCCTTAACACCTGCAATACTGTCCTAAGCAGAGAGGTTAACACAGTACAGAGGGCAGTATTATATGACTAAAGCAGGCAGCATACACAACAATACAAAAGACTATGTAAGCACAGAGTTATTTTGGGAAACAATTTCTCCACTTGTGTGTACAAGCCCTTATGCTGACATAGGGCCAGACTTACTGTGGCAGAAATGCAGCAGAGATGAGAAAAATGCCCACAAGCCTGTCAGTGGGAAGTCTCCCCTTCAACAAGTAGTTTTCACTCAAAAGTAACAACAGTTTTCACCTACAGACCTGTGTGCAGGGCCAAGAGCTCAGCTCTGTGGCACACCTTGGCTACCAGGTGAAACAGCCGTGCCTTGTCTGAAGGCACACCTGTGTGGAAATTTCTTCTCCTCCTCCATGAAAGGATCCATAGGCAAGGTGGAATAATCTTGAAAGCCCATTATTTTTGTTATCTGCAAGTGTACCTTGAGGACAAATTGGTCATTCTAACAGCTGTCATTTTCCTTTCTGGCTAAAAGAGAAAAATCTAATTTTCTCATGGATGTCAAATGCTTTAATTTTTCCAATCTTTGAGCCAATGTTGAATTGTGCTCTTCTGGCCACAGGGAGACAATCATGACTGGAATCACAGGAGTATATCTCCCTACTCCAGAGCAGAACTAACCTATTTCTGATAGATGTTTTTCTCTAGCACCTTCTCAGACACACTCCATGACTTACATGCTTTATTGTTGCATTGCACTTAGGAAGGTGTGGTAATCTTAGGGCTAGGAAGTTTTTCCTGATGTCAAACATAAATCTCTCTTTCTGCAATTATGCTGAATTTATCTTCTGAAGATAAACTACTGTGTTCAGCAGGAGATGATGTGTGGATGATGATGTGGTGACTTGTGAAAAGACATCATCACTCCTCAATGTGCTACTCTTACAAGACAGGTGGTTTATATTTTCACTAGAGATCATTCAGTTGAAAAGACATATTCATCTGAAGGAAATAGTCCAGATTTCAAAGAAATATAATTTGCTACTACTGATTTCTTTTTCAGTTATACACAGGATATATTATACAGTATTGTATACAGTAAAATACAAATAAACAATCTCATGGAGGATTTTGTAGGGAATATTATCTGTTCACACAGAATAAAAATTAGGTCTTGAAGGAAAAATGCAAATTTTTCTTTACACATTTAAAAACTTTTTTCCATATGTACTGAACAGCCTACAGAAAAAGTCCCTTATAAGCAGATACATACTAATAGACAATAAAGACTGGAGTGTTCTCAAACATCTGAAAATTTTCAGGGCGTAAGTTCCTTGATTCTTTCAGAATACACCTAGAAAAAATACTCCATTCATAGCATTTGTTGACAAAAAATGATGATTTCCTATTTTAGATAAATAAAAATTTTACATTTCCTAAGGTTAAAGGTTTCTAAACACAGCTGTTTCTGGCATAATCAGAAAAGAAATACATATGGAAGAGACACCAACTAACATATTCTGTTTATTTCTGCTAAGTGAGTAGTTTATCAAAACATCTGACTTCTTTTCTTCAGGAAAAGATGACCACATTTAATTAGTTAAATGCTTTCTGCACAGCTTGTACTTGCTGGATTTTACACCTCTGGATATTGATTTATACCTCTGGCAAATAATGAATGAGAAATGTAGAGAAGAATATACAGGCTAGCACTGTTCATCTGTGGACTGGAAAAGACTTCAAACTTTGGGGACAGAAGGGGACTTAAACTTAAGTAAGCTTTTACATCAGAAACAGTGAGTTCAATTTGGAAATCGGTCCTCAAAGAAAAGAGTAACACAGGTTTGGCTGGGATAGAGAGGATGTGATCAAAGACATCAATATGTGATGGATGTAGACTGCAGCAATGACAATCTCATTTTTAATAAGGGTACTGAAGCTGCTGTTGTTGAAGGTCTAAATTCAGTCATTGTCTCAGCAGCCCAAAGGGATGATAGCAGCGTGCAACACTGTGAATACAGTTAAGAAAAATAAAGGAGCTATTACATCCCAGAATCACAGCTACATTTCTGCATTGAGGCAATTTGGCAATTTAGTGACACCAAAAGCTGACAAAGCAGGAGAGGCAACTGACACACACTGACACAGAGAACCATTGGCAGTACAACTGCTCTTGGCAGGGAATGTGTATCCAGATCCAGACCTGCTGCAGTGTAATTGCAACTCCATGGAAATCAAACATTTAAACTGTGCAAATTGGGTCTGAATTCAATCTTTCAGGTTTTATACCAATTTTAAATGAGCCTCCTCATTTTTTTTTCCCCCAGGATAACAGTATTTGGTCTAAGTACTACCAACAGCATGGAAAGATGACAGTAACAGCATCTGGGATTCTTCGTGGTTCTGTGCTGCTCAAGGAAGTGCTCAATTCATAGAATCATAGAATGTTTTGGGTTGGGAAGGACCTTAAAGTTCATGTAGGTCCAACCCCACTTAGCCGGTCTGTCACCGACATCTTTTCATTAATTATCTTTTCTTAGGATTTTTCCTTCTGAGAAGCTGAGAGGCTTCAGGAACAAAATGTAAACAATGGTTATCTGCTGCTGTGGAATGCAACAGGTGCATCTGTGATTGGTCTCATCTGCTTGTTTGTAATTAATGGCCAATCACAGCAGAGCTGACTCGGACAGAGAGTCTGAGGCAGCTGCCTTTGTTATCATTCTTTTCTATTCTATTCTTAGCTTAGCTAGCCTTCTGAGATGAAATTTTTCCTTCTATTCTTTTTAGTATAGTTTTAATGTAATATATATCATAAATAATAAATCAAGCCTTCTGAACATGGAGTCAACATCCTCGTCTCTTCCCTCACCTGAAAACCCCTGTGAACGCTGTCACAGAGGTCCATTAGACCAGGCAGCTCAGGGCCCCCTCCAACCTGGCCTTGAACACTTTCCAGAATGGGGCATCCACAGCTTCTTTGGGAAAGATGTTCTTTTGCCTCACCACCCTCATAGTGAAAAATTCCTTCCTCAGAGCTAACCTAAATCTCCCCTCTATCAGTCTGAAGCCATCACCCCATCTCCTGTCCCTTTATGCCCCTGTACAAAGTGCCACCCCAGCTGTCTTGTAGGCTCATTTAGGTACTGGAAGGTGCTCTAAGGCCTCCTTGGAGCCTTCTCTTCTCCAGGGTGAACAACCTCAACTCTCTCAGCTTGTCTTTAAAGGACAGGAGCTCCAGCCCCCAGATCATCAACTGGTGACTCAACAGGTATCATCATTACATTTTTTTCCTAGCTAAAATAAAATTCCTAGGGATTCAGCTTTCACAGTAATCTACAAGGAGCTCCATAAAACAGGAATATGTTGTGGGTTAATTTTCCACATGGAATATTTCACACAGCTTTTTACCTAGAGAAATAATCTTCAAAGGAAAAGCAAACTAATGACTGAAGATGCTGGCTGACAAGGGCAGGTTTGTAAAAACAAACTGGTTTTAATTGAAAAGATTTATATTAACCATTTAGTTAACACTGACTCAAAATACAATACATGGGTGCCCCCTCATGATAATCTAGTCATGCCTTTTTCCCTGCAATCCTGTCCATGAAATTCTATGGTGTTCAAGAATTTTAGCAGAGTCAGAGGCCAGAGAGCAATTAAAATTAATAACTAGTCACTTTCTGTGAAGAAGGTTATATAGGAATATGCTTGCTGTCATAAGTGCTAATTTATCACTTACATGACACCTAGGGTATGCTAAATCATGAAAACACTGCACTAGAGTTAAAACATATTTTTTTTCTTCCTTTTCTTCACTCCTTCAACTAAGATATACGATGTTACTACTGAAAACCCATTCATATTTGGAACCAGATCAAGTCTGAAATACATTTAATATATTCTATCTGAGGAAAAAAAAAACTAAACAAGAAACCTATGCAGCCATGGTATAACTTAAACCAAGGCAAAATGTTATGAAATAAGAATTGTGACATCCCACACAGGTGTAAATGAATAATTACACAAGAACATAGAGTGTACAACAGACTGCAGAGGATGCAAGAAATATTCCCATTTTACTCGGATCAATATTTAACTGTCACTAAATCCACCTAAGTACAATTTCTGTATCCTTGGTTTTAGTTAAGGGTCTGTGTGTGTATGAAAATATCTCACATGTACTCACTGCTCCTATGCACATCAAACAAAATAGGGAGACTTACAGGTGCATCAAGAGTCCTGCAGGAATGTTTGTGAAAAATTATCTTTATGAAACCCCAGCTTTTTATTTTTAACATGTTTTCTGGTGTTTTCCAGCACATATTCCTTGCCAGGAGTGATTCCCCACCATTTTTGTAGGACCTGGGCTCATTCACTGCAAGTCCATTCTACTGCAGACCACAGATTTCTCATCATTATGCACTGCACAGCTACTTTACTGTAATTCATGTCTTTTCAAGTGATTTAGGTATTTTCTGCTTTGATTTCAACTGGTATATTACTTATTTTTGCTCATTATTTCTTACAACATGTTTCACACTTGTAAGTTCTATATTCCTGGGAAACGCCTTTATTAAGGATTTCATAGCACCAAGTTAAGACTGAAATATTCCAATAATATGTTAAGGAATCTTCAACTTGCTACTGGCAAAATGCAGTGCAACTGAAAGCATGTGTTTTCTTTAATCTTCCTAAAATATAGGTAACATATAGAAATGTTTAAAAACTATGGGAACCATTTTTATAACTATAACCATTGCCAAATGTTCCACTACAATATAGTGATCAAGAAACCCCAAAGATGATGCCTTATCCAAAATATTTATTATCTAAACAATACAGTAGATTAAGAAACAATTCCTCAGCAATTCTGTGAATATCAGAGTCCATTAAGTCTTCTTTCTATTAGAGTTGCACATTATGGCTGACTGGTTTTGATACTCAATAATATTAATGATATACCATAAGTTCACTTTTTATTGGACACCAAAGAATACCCACGGGAGAAAAAAATTTCAAGGCCGCACCTGTGGAAAAACCCCAAATGAAACTCTTTATGAAGAGTCCACAGAAGAGAGAAACACAGACTAAGACTATAATCTCTGTAATACCTAATACATTGAGTCCCTCAGTTCTCTGCAGGGATTTTCTACTATCTAGTAAAAATAAGATCAAACTGCATTCTTTCTTTTCAGATGAATATAAAATAAATTATTTTTTTTTCTGTGTGGCCATCTTCTTTGATAAAACTTAAAGATGCTTTAAATTCTTTATTCCAAGTTTTGCCAAAGGTTTAAAATACATTTGTACAGTATAATCACAGACATTTTGTTTCAAGAACCCAGTCCTAAAATCAGATGACAGAAGAGCTAACAAGGAGCAGTTGGTTTATTATGTTGAGAGGTGACAAGGCTGGACAAGCAGGCACTTAAATGGAAAGAGCTGGAATGAAAGGTCAAATGAGACAGTGAGGTAGGTGGCCAACCTGACACATAAGCACTTAAGAATATCAAAGCAGACAAACACAAAGAGAAAGTAAGAAAGATAAAAAAAAAAGTCAGAGAATAGAAAAAGAAATAAATATATAATGGATGAGAATATGAAGATTAAAAACTAGCTTTTTGGGGAGTAAAGATTGACACTACTTAACAACTAGACCCTCTGGAGGATATAATCTCAAATTATTTGCAAGAACGTTCATTCATCTTCACGCAAATTATGTGAGGAAAAAGAGGAGGGCATCTCAGAGGAGATGTTATCCACTCAGTCCTTCCACTTCTCTGAGGAAACAGCATCTGCTCAGCACTTCCAAAGCAAAGAAGTGAAAACTAGATTTATATAACAGCTGCAGATGTAGTCTGCCAGGAAGTCAAAGTAGTTCATTGCTTCTTCAAGATGTGAGTCTAAAAATTCACAGCTCCTGTGATCCACTGGGAGCATGTTGGGGGCTGTAACAAACAGTTTGAAGAACTCTCCTGCGGAGAATAGCAATTGTGGGAGCACAGAGGAATGATGCAAGCAATGGAACCTACAAAAGGAAAAAAATCTTTCTATTTCACATGGCATAAGAGAGGGCAGTTATCAGAGGCTCTGGATATCATTGATATTCTCCAAGATGGAGCAGAGAGGGCAAAAAGAAAGAATGTTGCACACACAAACTGCAAAAATGAGAAGCTGTTCAGAATAGGTATTTGAACAACGCCAGAAAATAATCTTCAATTAAAGAAGCCTCATGCTCCAGAATTGCTTTGGGAAAGACATCATGGTGAGAGAAGTTAGGGAGCTCTGTGACAGCTGATGAGTAACTATTAATCAGTAAATATAAATAGTCACTGGCACTATAGCTAGTTTGGAAATGTTATAAAAATGTGAATAATTGTAAAGATTACAATTAACCTGATCTAACAATGAAAAGGTCTTGGTTTTATTTGGTAATTTATTGTGAGTTTAATGCTAATTTAAAACCTAAAAATGCAACTGAATTATTTTAATCCATTCCTGACATTGGTTTGATGAGGGCCAGAACATCTCATCAGCTCTTGCAGTCTCCTTGCTATTTCAGAACATTGTGGTGGGTAGTGCTGAACACGATGTAAAAGCAATGCTCTCCATAACTGCCCGTGCCCACCGTGCTCTTCACAGCCACGTCACTGGTGCAAGGCCCACCCTGCACAACTGTGGAAAGGCAGACATCAAGAGAGGAGCACAAGGGCTGCAGCTCTGTTTGCATCACCTACCCCTACAGAGCTGAGATCTCTGTTTCTCTACTGCACTTTTCCAGAAAAAATGGCATAGTTTGACCTTCCCTATAACAGCAACAATTGAATAGTTCTCTTTTGGTGGCAGGACAAGTACATGATACAGAGGGAAGAGGTAAGGCTGGCATCTCATTTTCATAAGGCTGGCTCTTGAAAAGAAATGAACTCTTTCCTTCAAAAGAAAATGTAAATTTTATTTCCAGAAAATAGTCCCACAAGGAGCCTGGGCAGTCAAGTCTGAGGCTTGATTGTGCTTCACGGAAATGGGGAGGGAGGGTATTAGTAGTGCTCCCCTGACTTAAAATTAGATGTGTTTCAGAACTATCCTTTCTTCTTCTAATTTTAAAACTGATTATTTTCCAACAAACTTTGAATTTTTAAATTCTGTACCTGTTTCTAAAATTACTTTGGCTAGATTACACAGCCATGCAAAAGACAGCCCAGAAGACACAGGTTATCCTGTATTTCCAACTGGTGGTCTCAATAAGCCTTAACAATATGCACTGATTAATGGTTCCAAGCACCCTGAAACATAAATAGGAACTATTCTTATTTTACAGATGAGGGAACTCAGACACAGAATGGCTCTGTGACTCTGGGGTCAGAGTGCAGCAATGCTATCTATCTCATCTGCCAATCTCTGCTGCCCTTCCCACAGTACATGATCTTCTCTCACAAATTAATAACCAATATTACAACAGGCCACAATTCTAAATTCGCTCTTTCCTTTCCCCAGACAGGGTTTACCTGACTTATTTCCTCTTCTCACTCTCCATTCTGACCTTTTCTGCTTTCCTCTTTTCTTCATCGATGCTTTAAGCTGAGTACATTGTGGGGCTAGCAGAGCTAAAGGAACATGTTATACTCTAGGGTAAGGGCTTTGAATGTTGTGATCATTCCTCTCTGTTTCTGCAAGGGCCTCAGAAGTCTTCAATGTCTTCTGCTGTCATGAGACTTACCCTTGAGTTTAGGAGAAACACTGTTCACAATGTAAAGTGGATGGCAGGAGAGAACATTGAAAATAAGCTGTTCCAGGAAGTGACTGGAAAACAAAGCTTTTAAATTCAATAATGATATTCTGAAACTGACCCAAATTCTGTGGAGGGCCAGCCTACAGAGGGAAGCAAAACTCTTAGATTCCAGGCAACAGGGTAACTATTAGTGAGCAGGTACACCCAAAGACAGAATAGAAATCTCCCCTTTCTAATGCTTGGCAGAAAAGAGCTATTTATTTTTTAGTTGGAAGCTCTGTTCTATGAGGAAATGTTTCTAACTTGAGCACACTTCTGAACAAAATACAAATTTGCTTCTTCAGATATGATCCTGGGAATCTCTCAGCTCCTTTGGCAGGTGCTGAAGCATTCTGTAACAAAGGTGGACAGGCATCACCCCAGATCAGAAGTAGGCATTTTTTACATTTCCATGGAGTGCCTTTTCCCAGAAATCTGTCCATTTCTTTGAAATATATTAAGTCCTGTGACTGCTGCATGGTTACTGCCCACCAAAGAAGGTTGACCTATTCTGCTAAGAATGCTCAGGTCTCCCTACAGTACAGTCCTTCCAGTTTCACTGCAAGTTCTCCCACTCATTTCTCATTTTTGTTTTTTTTTTTTTCCAGGGGGCAGAACCAGAGATTATCACCTGCCAGCCCTGAGCCTCAGGCACAAAAGAGCTTCCTATTCTGCTGGATATTGCTTGTATGAACCACACCTTTCAATGGTTCGGGATGACCCCAGCAATAGCAGAGTAACTGCTAAGAAAGGATGTAAAGAAAAGAAGTTGTGTCGCACTTTTAAAACTCTTTTTCCATTTACACGTTTACTTGCTGTGTAGAATTCTGTGAAAGATAAATTTGTGAATGTAAAGACTACAAGAAGCCAATGAAAAATAATATGTAATTAAAAAGAGTTTTGTTTGTTTCAGGATTTCTTTATTGAAAGAGATATCAAACAAGTGTTTCAAGCCAGGGCTATATTAGGACCATAATACTTCAATGTGAAGATTGAGAAAGATAAGCAAATAGAAAACATCTATTTTTTTCCAGAGACTTAAAATGCACATTGCAAAATTATTAAATGGATATACTGATACTTCTGATTAACTGGATCATTTTGGTTCTATATCTTCTTCATCCTTGATTTTATACTGAGACAATAAAGTACCACACCAATGCACCAGATAACTATATATTGAGTATTAGGAGATATCATGGGTAAAGCATTGAGGGGAGTTACTGGCTTTTCTCAAAACAATCTGGCCATCTATTTATATGTTGGCATTTAAACACTTGACTTTAACCTGTGCTCCAGTTCAATGCTAAATTACATTAATTTGATTGACCAAGATGTTCCTCTTAAAATTTTCACCAGCAGGATTAATACAGTCTACTAGGAAGAACATTACTATTTAAAATCATGATCAGCATGACAGCAAAGGCCAGAAGTTCATTCTCACACATGGCTGAAAGAGAGACAAAAATAAGCAGACCTCAGGAATAATGATTTCCATTTAGCTAATTAATTAAAACAACACAAGGTAACTTAGGAATAAGAACACCCCTGAGAGATTTTTGGTGGCTTTCAAGATCATGGATACAGTACAAAGTAAAGCCATCTTTTGATGTTAGATGAGTGGAAGCAGCTTCATTGGCGTACTTTTTCTGCTGTTTTGAAGTTAGCACCATGTTCTTATTTGTTCTGTCATAGCACAGTCCTCTCTATTTTTATTTAACCCAAAAGCACTCATAAAGCCACAGTATGTTAATATTCATGTTAAATATGAGTGAAAACATAACAAATGGTAGTAAATAATAACTGTTAGAAATTCCAGTATGAATAGGCAATACTACAGGTAGTCTGATCCAAGCAGAGCTGGCATGAATTAAGCTTGCATTTCCTACACTTTCTCACCAGTGTTGCACAGAACACAGGGGCATCATTTCAGCTCAACTCCAGTTGGAGACATTAAAATATTTTAAATTTAGGCTTTAACTGACACTTTCATTGGGCTAATTATATTTTAAACTTCCACCTCAAGTTCCTGCCTCACTGTGCCATCTTCATGAATAGCATAGTCTGTGATACACAAGTGCAGACATACAAGTCTCCTACCCGAAGAGATGGAGTAGGTTAATTTACATACTTATTAAACATTGTAAGTAAAAGCACAAGCTGCAGTACCACCCTGCATTGTGAAGGAGGACTCCAGAAGCAGTTGGGATTACTGCACTGGAAAACACACAGCAGTCGGTCTGCTGACATACATGTGAATAAAGGTAGAGAAATGACACAATGGCTATTTAAGACCAAAAGAATTTGAGAAATACCTTCATTCAGCAGTGCAGCTGTGCTCCACAGGGGCACAGAGAACATCCTTGGTCTCTCATTCTTTGCTGGGAGCTCAGGAGAAACAGCACAGTGGCTAGCCAGGAAGGACACTCATGTACCAGCTGGCACCCAGCCACATGAGCAGTAGTGAAGGACTCCAGAGAGTGCCTGGTTCAGTTCTCACTCAGAAAGAGGGTGCTGCTCCAAATTCTAAAACAGAAATTCTTGTTACAAAAAGGAACAAAAGCTCAAAGAAGAGTTTGTTGTTGAAACAATGGGACAAGACTAAAATCAGACTGGTCTCACACCAGCTAATCATAACTTCTTTCCTGTGCAACGATTTCTGGCTGGTGATAGTAAATGAGCTACTTGAAGACAGTCACATCTTGACATCACACAGACGGGGTGATAAAAATTACTGTAACATTAAAGCAGCTCAATTCTAAGTTTGCACCACTTCACCACTCAAATACTTCAGAGAAACATTTCAACATGCTGAATGACAAACAGAAGGCTTCCACTTGCCCTGAGGATCCAATCCTTTCCTGATCTTGAGTTTTGCCAGTATATTTCCAGGGCCTGACTTTCCATCTTAAGATGGCTTTAGCTGCAATTATTTGAGACCTCACCACTCAGGCTCTCCACTTGTATGCAACTGCTCCAGCACAGGAGGCAGCAGATCAAATATGTGGGAATACTTTAGCTGAGGCTGTCCTCCCCTCTCAGCACCACCAGGGGTGGAAATCCATTCTCCCACTGCAACTGGAAATGCTGGACACAAGTTCCCACTATGGGAACAAGTCCCACTGACCAGGGCACAAAAGGAACTGCTGGGAGTGCAGCACCTGCTGCTATTGCAGAGACTGCCCAGCATGCTCAAGTCAGGGCTGTGGAAGACCAGCCCTGCCCACTTATTTGCAGGGGTGATTTACCATGATAGGGCCCTGATCTGACTTTCCTGTCCCTTTGTGGGAGATCAGGGCTCCTGTACACGAAGGGAGTGTAAAAATGCAGATAGCTTTTTTGTTCCTAGTCAAAAAGCAAGATGCCACAAAGCTACTCCACAGGAGTCTTCGGTAATCCTGATCTCCATAAGCTAAAGAAGGTATTGCTTTTCTTTATTGCACAACAACATCAGTCAAGCCAGTCTTTACACAGTGCAGACATGATAATGGGAAATATATAGAGGCCTTACCCTATAATTAGGGTGCTTTCAGAAGTGTCCCTGGCTTTCCAGGCAGGCAAATGTAAAAGATTTCGACTCATCACTAGAAGGTGTGATGGCTCTCAGGAAATTTGTAAGATCTTTTTTAAATGCTGATAGGTCCCTTCCTCGATGGGATGTCAGAATTTGAAGAGCCTGATGGGGACTGAAGTGCCAAAATGCTTATAAGCTAGATAAAGCTATTTGTGCAATTGTCACCAGCCCTAAAGGCTATGAAGGAAATCTTTTACTCACCTAATGCCAGGGAAATAAATAGGTTAGTCAGACTGAGGCAATAAGGAGCTGTCCAGGATCTTTTTTCTTAATAACACACTCAGGATGGGCCAATTTAGTCATGTACTTTTTAATTATTATTTTCTATAAAAACATCCATCAGCTTATGAATAATGTCTGCCTCATGTGTATGTTTCTTTGTGACCTCAACTTGGTCAGGTGAATTTGACTTTATAATTATCTTGCCTTCCCTTGGCTGGCATCAATGAGGATATCAGCTCAATTACTACCAGCCTATTCACTTTCTGCCTTCACTCAAACTTTGGTCTTCTGGAGCCAGAGCTTTTATGGAGCCAAAGGTTTCCATTCTAAGCAGTCAGTAGATAGCACTAAGACATATGCTTGTGTGTAGACTTATACATAATTCAATCTGAGATAGTTTAGGAGTGGAATGTCTCTATTTGTAACAGGGAAATGTAATTTTCACTAGGCCTTCAACATTATTCACTATTACAGCTTTCAAAGCAGATTATCACACACCAAGAATGACAACACAATTTTACTGCACCCCGTGAGAAGAAAAGGGGCAGATTTCATACTGAAAGTTTTCAAGAAATGCTGATCTGCCAGGGTTGTATCTGTAGAGCCATGCTCTCCCTAGCTTATGATTTACACACTGTACTGATGAATATACACCACAAAATAATTTTATGGAATTTATAATGTTACTTATAGATCTATTGTTCTCATGCTTTGGTACAGGTGAAGTCTGTATTTACATTTTACTCTACTGTAGTCAAATATTCAAGACACTGCACTAAAAATGAAATGCATTAAAGCAACTGTAACTACACATATCTATACATCAAGGAGAAATTTACAATTAAAATTTCAAGGGAAAAAATCCTCTTGCTTACAGATAGAATAATGCTTATTTATTGAGGGAAATATCCTTATGAAAGTCAAATTACTTTTGTCCAGTAGCTAAGAACAATTCCACTTGAATTTTTCTCTAATTTTTCTTGTTTTTCCTAAAGCTTTTCAAGTAAAATGAAAACTATAGCAATTAAAAGTTGTGAATACAAGCTGCTTTCCACAAAAAATAAAGTATGGATTTTTTTTTACAGCACTAATGCTCATTTGACACACACAGCACTGAATTCATATGAATGACTACAGGAACTCCAAAGGAGCCACCGTGTTTTTTCCCTTGCATCAATAATCCACACACAAGGAAAGAATTTACAAAACAGAATACAAGAACTGCATATGAACACATACAAACATATCCACATAACTTTGTGCTTTGAAAACATGCATTTATCTGTTATGTTTTTAAGCACCTACTGCTAATCTGCCCATTAAAAACCAATAGCCAACTGACCATTTAGTTTTCCAGTGAGTAAAATACAACTGTCGAATACAATGTATGCTGAACAGAAGGACATATGGTCTACTTCTTAGGATTATGATGAAGACTAATTAATACAAGCAGTGCTTTAGTTCATGCTAAGTATTTTTCCATATATTTAGATACAACAGTATTCAAAGTTAGAAAGAATCCTAGCTAAACAGCTAACTCCTGTGTTAAAAAAAGTCATCAAAATTCTCCTCCTGATTCTATTCAAGCATGCAAGGAATTCAAAGAAGGAAAGATATCCTGAAAAGTCCTGTAAGAATCCCAAGTTCCAGGCTTCAGGACAGGCTGCATTACAGCAGTCTTGAGATTATTGCTGAGCTACAGCAGCCTCCAAAAAGTCATTCTTCAAACAAGAACAACTGAAGCACAGCAGTGTTCTGGCTCTTGGCTTCATTTCTTCTGCCCAGCCCCCTTCCCATCCTTCCTCCACCACATTCCCATGCCAAACTTTCTAAGGTGGCAACACAAAACCAACAGATGGGCTAAACACCAGCTGACAAAGGCACCAGGAGGTGGCTTTCTAATGACTGCTTCCTGTCTGTTGCCATCTTATTGCAGGGGTTCCATACTCTTGTCTCCTTACCACAAAAGTTTCGTACCCTCTTGGTGTTTCTCATGGGCAGCTCTCAGAGCACTGACTCTTTCTTCTTCACAAAGCAGCCAACTGACTCCAGTTCCCTTCTCAACCAGCCACCCCACTCTTTCATAGCACTCTTCTTCTCATTGCTTACAGCTGTGGCCTGTTAAAGTCAGACCTGTTCCTCATCTTTGATAATTGGCCCAGCTGCAACTCCTTAGGGGTAAGATTACTTTCTACACTATCTTTATTTTCTTATATTCTATCCCCCAACAACTGTCCACTGCCACATTGACTTTTTTTTTATTTCTCAAAAAACTTACCTCCGCTGTTCTTGTAAATTCTTGAGAACATAAATGAAGTAGGGGGCTTTAGTTCTTTAGGGGCTTATTTTTCTTTCATAAATCCCAAAGAGTCCACAGCATCACAATGTAAGAATAATCAAAGTTATGGTGAAGGCACAAGAGGATGAGTTGCAGCTACTGTGGGCTTTCTGTACTCCCTTCTGTAAGTCACTACATCCCTTCTTGGCCCAAGATTTTTGCATCATCATCTGCTTCCCTACAACTCTCTGTTAAAACTGTTAATTATCTTGGGACAAGACACACTAAGTATTTGAGAAAGACCTACCTTACAAGGAGCACTAGTTGTTACTGTGACATTACCCACAAAGAAAAACACAACCATCATTTTACCCCATCCACTTAAAAAAAAATAAATATTCATTTCCTGGTTCTGCAGCTTGTCCCCATTTATCTGTAGCACTGTGGTAGGGTGCTGTAGCAGGGGTCCAACAGGGGCTTTAACACAACCTAGAATGGAACTACACTTAGGACAGAAAGATGCATTTCTAGGTGTCAGTAAACCATGACTTTGTAATTAAAAAAGATCACGTACACAACTGTAAACATTAAGCAGAATTTTCAGTTGAGCTGCTCTTAATCATGAAAAATGTATGCTGGCCTTTTTACCACCTGTCTGCCCTTAAAATGATTGGGGCCAGGAGATGAAAATGCTTCTCACCTGGTTTTGGTCCCATCATTTGCCATCTAAGAGCTTCATATCAATGGAGGAGGTTCAACTCTAAAATCCTAAACCTAGAAAAATATGTTCAGATGTCTGTGCAGTCCAAGGCAGCTGTTCAACCTCTGTGTGCTAACAGAAACTTCATATCTGTGCTCTGACAGAACAGGGAGGGAGACAGATCCAAAAAGACACTGGGCTTCTGCAATAATCACCTACTTCTGAAACAAACATCTAACCATCTACCACCATTTGCAAACAGGGCTTCTAAACAACATAACCCAAAGAACACAAAAGCAACAAAACAGAAACAACAAAGGCAACTGACTGGGAAAAAAATGTAGGCCTGAGCCTGAGTGCCCAGGACTTCCTTGGGAAAGCTCTGCAATGCCAGCTGCCCTTCCACAATTTGAGTACACAATAAACTGAGAGAGAAAACACATTCATTATTCTGTACATCAGTTAAAATTACACTGAAGTCAGATTACGAGGGATATGAAAAGTCACAGAGATGTAGATTTGTAACAATGGCTACTAAAATTGGCATTTTTCCCTCTCCTTCAAACTGTACCTTTCAGTGCAGCCTTCTTTCTGTGGATGACAGGACAGAAAGAGAGAACCCTTTCTTTCTGTGAATAACAAATATACCCAAGGAACATACAACCTCATAAGAACAAAGTGTCATCCTTTGAGGCCTGATGTCAAATGCATGAATATTCAATCAAATAAATATCTGTTATGTCCACACATTGCTGTAGTAAATTCATTTTAATATAGTAAAAAATGCTGGGAAAAAATAAAATCTAGAATAGTTTTTCTGTTAGGCTCCATTAAATGGGCTTTCTTAATTTTCACTTTGTATCCTGAAAGCCACAAAAGCCACACATGTAGTAGCTGATGTGGTGTACAACTCTTGGCCAATCTACTTTCATTCTGTAGATGTACTTTCTTCTAGTACTTTTTTTGGTATGACTGCAAATTTTCACCTGAAATAATTTTAAAGACTTAATCCTGACTTTTAAAGTTCCAGCAAGCTTTATCTTGAGCATCATCAACAGAATGGGAGGAGGGGAAGGGGAAAAGGCTCTCAGTGCTGACTGATAGATTTTTGATATTGCTGTGCTTCCCTTTTACTAATTATGCCCAGATTGCTCATCATGCCAGATACTGTTTGTGCTAGGAATTTTCTACAGCATACCTCAGGGGCAAATTGCCTGTAGTGGTGAGCTGGGAATTCTCTATAGCCTACTTTAACAAACAAACCTCCAGTATTCCTCCACGTCATATCATTCAACCTTCCTGCCAAATCTTCAGCATTCTTTTCAACAGAGTTAACTTCAACTAACTCCAGTGAAGGATATTCCTTGACACTCCAATTGTTTATTCCCTCTAGAGCATGGTATATGCCCTCTGAGCCCTTGATCTTGCCCAAGCTAAGAAAACACAGTAGTTTTAAGTCATTAGGCTGTTGATGATGAAAGCTATGCAGGCAAAAGCCCTTGTGCTGGACAGCAACTGTTAGTCTTGAGATTTCATGTAAATTTCACAAACATTTCTAGTAATTGTTAATTTCTTCTCTGCAGAAACCAGTTATCCACCACCTCCAGCTCGTCTACTTTTCACAGATAGATAAGATCTTTATATTATAAAGAAACTGGATTTTAATGCCAGGGTGATCAGACTCAAAGATTGGAGTATTTACATTCTCTAAATTGGTGGATTGCTTTGGGCACAGTGTGAGAAGCTGTTCCAGCGCACACCACCACCGTGCATTTGGAACGGGCCAGAAAACAAACTACATCTCCATACCACACCACCTTTCTGTGACACCACAATTGCTATCAATTGTCCCCTTTCCTCCTTAAAATATGTGTGATTTGGTGTGCCGGCTGCTCGCGGAACAGCTAACTCTGGTTTTGATGCCGAATACTTCTATTCGGAGTGGTGAGGCTGTAGGGTGGCCGGTGTTTTTCCAGTTCCCACGTGTGACAAAGTGCCAAGGGCAGCCGTTTGTGGCGGGGTAAGAAACCACCACGGGTCCCGTACCTGCGTGTCCCTGCCCCGACCCGGGGCGCGAGGCACGAGCCGAGCCGTGTGAGGTGTGAGGCCGGCGAGGCCGAGGGCTCTGGAGCCCGCACGCACCCCCGGCATCGCCGTTGCTGGGCACCGGCCCAGCGAGTCCCGCGGCGGCCCGGAGGCTGGAGCCCCTCGGGAGCTGGCTCAGCTGACGGCTGCAGGTGACGCCGGGCCGGGCGGAGCGGCCATCGAGGGGCGATCCCACCCCCCCGTTCCCGGGCCGCCGCTTTGTCCTTGCCCGGCCCGGAGCAAGCGCGCCCCCGGCCGCGGCGGGAGCGCGCCTGCGCGCGCCCCGGCGGCCGGCAGGCGGGAGCGAGCGCCCCCTCTCCCCTCCCCCGCTCGCCGGGAGCTCCGCCGGCGGCCGCGGGCGGGCGGGGGAGCCCGGGCGGGGCGGGGAGAGCCCGGGGGCGGCCGGGCCCCCTCCCCGCCTCCGCTCCGCGGCGCGCGCCCGCCGCCCCCCGCCCCGGCCCCCCGGCCCGCCGCGGGAGCCCGCGCCGCAGAGCGGGGCCCGCCAGCGCCACCCGCCGGCCGCGGGGCCGCACCGCGCCTCCCCCCGTCCCCCCCTGCTCCGGCTCTCAATGTTCCACACTGCCCGGCCACAGAGCCGCCGCCGCCGCCGTAGAGCCCCCCGGCCGCCTCCGTCCCCTCCTCGGGCGCCGCGGGCCCGGCCCGGCCCCCCGCCATCCCGCCCCTCCGACCCAGCAGCGGGACAGGACGCCGGCGAAGGTAAGGGAGCGGCGGGCGAGGCGGCCGCCGCGGCGGCTGGGCGAGCGCGGTGGGGGGAGGCGGGGAGGAGGCGGGGGGGCTGGTAGAGGAGCTTTGTTCTTGTTTTCGGCGCTCGCTGCCTGGCGGCGGCCGGGGACGCGGGGCCGGCCCGAGTTCACGCCTCACTTGGTGCACACGCACGGTGCGGAGCGGGGCCGGGCGAGCCGCCGCCCGCCGAGCCGAGGCGAGCCGAGGCGGGCTGGCGCTCCCCACAAAGCGCGGCCGGGCCGCCTGGATCCAGCCCTGCCGCAGCTCCCGCCGCTCCTCCTCGGGCCCCCCCGGCCGCCGGGGCAGCCCCCTCCTTCTTCCCCCCCCCCGCCTTTCCCGATCGGCGGAAAAATGTCGGTCTGCCTGGCGGAGCTGCGCGGGGAGCGGCGGCGGGGAGAGCTGTGCAGAAGGTGCAGTTTGAATTATGCTTCTTCCCCCTCCGGCAGCTCTGTGGTGGCCAAATGCAGTTCTCGCTGCTGGCCATGTAAATAACCGGGGCTGCTGCTACCCCAGTGGCTTTAAATGCGTCGCGGGGCTTTTCCCCTTACTAAAAAAAGCCGTACCACCAATAAAAAAACAAACCTCGTTCCCCCCGTGCCAGCCCTTTAAATGCTTGGAGCAAGTGTACATTTCCATCTGAAATCAACCCAAGTGTTACTGGCAGTGTATTTTCTCGGAGAGAGGGGAAGAGGGGGGATCTGGCGTTTGGACCCAATAAAATGCTCTGCTCCAGTGTAAATATTTACAGGTTATTAGTGACTTTTTAAAAAACATTTTCAGTGAGGTCTGTTATTTACAGTGTGTCATAAGTTATTAATGTTCATTGCCTAAGTACCCTGTTAAATGTCTCATGCCTTAGAACAAAGTCGACAATTGGCATATTGTTTAAAGTATGAAAAAAATGTGAGTGGGTTTAAAAATTGGAAATATCTGTATTTTCGGAAATGTAAATATTGCTTTGTAGCTGTCAAACTCCAGTCCTCAGGCATGAGACAAGGAAGTATATTTGATTAATTTCTCACTGAAACTCACTTGTCACCTATTCAAAGTTTCCTGGAACTTGGGGAATGCCAAGAGAGAGTCCTGCCTTGTATGAACTCTCCCTCTTTTCTTCCCCAAAAAAGTTACACACGATGTCCAGTGGTAGGCAGAGGTCAGTGGAACTTGGGGAATGACAAGAGAGAGTCCTTCCTTGTGTATTAACTCTGCCTCTTTTCTTTCCCCAAAAAGTTCCCCACGATGTCCAGTGATAGACAGAGGTCAGACGATGAAAGTCCAAGTACCAGCAGTGGTAGTTCAGATGCCGATCAGAGGGATCCGCCTGCACCTGAACCTGAAGAGCAAGAAGAACGAAAACCCTCTGCCACCCAGCAGAAGAAGAACACCAAACTATCCAGCAAAACTACTGCTAAGCTATCTACTAGTGCAAAAAGGTAAAGGAGGGAGTGAAACATCCTGCAGTATTTTTGCATGGTATTTGGAGTCACAGTACTGGCACTGCACTTGTCAGGGCAGAGGCATTCTTCTTGTAAAGCTATGTGGAAGGGAGTGAACCATCAACTTGGGTAGTTGACAGGAGCCTGCTAAGCAGTGTTTCAATTAATCCAAGTCTTGTTGGGGTAACAGTTATGCAGAATGCTCCTATGTCTTTTGAAGAGTTGGTACAGAACTTGGTAACTTACAGGCAGACTGGGAGGGGAGCACCTCGGTACGTTTTGTATTTGCAGAAATGTGCGAGAGAGCTTTGGCACTTGTTTTCTGAGTTAGGTTTCCATGCCTGATTGTATAGGGTGGAGTCCTCCTGGAGTATTTTATTATGGTTGGTAAACTGATGACAGGCAATGCTGTCTAATTAAAGAAGTCATAAAACCCCAGTGGCTTCTCTGGGTCTTAGGAGAGCTTTTCATGATGATGCACAGGAGAGCCTTACGCACCATGAAGGAAGGGGTTCAGTCTGCCATTCTCCTGGGAGAAACTTAGGTGAGTTTTCTCCCTTAGGATCTGTGGATTTAGACTGTGATGTTCTACAGGTAGCCTCTACCTTAAAGTATGAGAATCTTCAGGAACCTTGTTTGTTATATTGGTTGCACTTTCATTTGCATCTAAGTTTGTTGGCAGTCTGGCTCTCAAGATGTATACTCTTGGTAATTTTCTCAAAGATCATCTGTGTGAAGTACTCAAACTTTAAATTCTTTAATTCCAGCTGTCTTTGGAGATGAAACATAACTTTTCAGTCCTTTCCCTGGAGTTGCTTTTTTTGAAAACATTTACAAGTATCCTGTAGCAAGAAAAGTTGTAAAATAGCTGTAGTAGCCGCAAATTTTGCTTATTCAGCGTGACTGTTGTAGTTCTTTTACAAACACTTTAGTAATTTTGTATTTGACTTAAACTTAGTAAAGTCTTTTTGAAATATGTTAAAATTGTTGCAGAGAATGGCTGCATGGCTTTGATGACTTTTGAGCTTGTTAAAGAAACCCTTTGAAATAGGACTGGCTAAAGAGAAAAAAGTTTTGCAACTACTATGTAGCACTTGTAATTCGTTGCTATTTGTCTTTATTTGACAAGCCTAAGATCAGGTTTTTGACACTGAGCTTTCCCTTATTGTCTTTATTTCATTTAATTGTTGCAAGTCTAATTCCGTGCATCTCAGATAGTTCAGTAGGCTGACTGAACTTATTGGAATTAATGCAAGGACATCCAGAGCAGTTTCTGTTAGTTCACCTTTTAACAACTGCTATTTGCATGAAATTTACAGTATTGCTCTTATGGGTCCTTTGTGAAGAGAAATCTTGATCTTTTTAAGAGGAGTTAACCATGTGTATTTTGAAATTGCACCTCTTATGTACCTGAATAAACTTGAATTGACAGGAAGTTTTCAGTACTAATTTTTCAGATCTTAACTCCTTGTGAATTTTTGTAAGAGAGTAAAGTTATGCACAGATTATTTCAAGTTATTGTATCAATTTTTATCACATAAATACAGCTACTGTATAAGGTTGCAGGAGGAAAGGCAGCAGAAGGTATGGAGAAAAGCAAAGTTGATCCAGAGAGATTATTCCAGTAACAGAGACAGCCTGGCAGATCTGCAAATCCACTTTTTAAACACACTGCAAAGTAATAGGTAAAATATTGTGAAAAGAATGTGTCTGCTGCCAGCACGGTTCATTTGAGCCTCAGTCACAGGTCCTGTAGCTCTGGTTTAAAGTCATTGTCAAATCTGCTTGTGCAGGCTCCCCCCCACCCCCGCCTCATTTGCATATTAGCTTGAAAAGAAAATCTCCCTGGTAAGAAGTGCTCGGATGTGAAAAAGAGTTACTTTCCTGAATAGTTGTGGGAAATTTCTACCCAGCTCAGCTGTAAGTGTTCTGTTTACATGCAGCGTGCAGCAGGAAAAAAGCTGCAAAGTTTCTCAGCTGTGGGATTTGGGTTATGCCTCTGAGAACAAAGAGGAAGCAGCCATGTTAGCATTACTGAAGGCAAAGCCAATCTTGCATTTAACTGCATGGTGGTAGAGGGCAGTGTAATTCCCTGATTTATTCTATAGACTATCTCAAATGCTTTGTGTCTGTTCTCATTTCACCAACAGAATCCAGAAGGAGCTAGCTGAAATAACCCTTGATCCTCCTCCTAACTGCAGGTATGTAATGGCTTCTTAAGTTGTGGTCAGTGGTAGGAAATTAATGTGCTCAGGTTAACAAAAGGCAAACTTCGTGTTTATGACAGGTGACTGTTAGACAGAGATTGCATACAGAGGATTGAACAAGCACACACATCGTTTGAAACTGAAGTTTGATATTTTGTTTGCATGTTGGATGTGTAGTTATTAGTGATTGATGTACACTGAAATCTGTTCGGTTTGTTGTTCATAGCTGGTCCCTGCCTTTGTGAAACATTAATTATATGAATGTCAAAATATGCTGAAGCTTTCAACTTAATGTCTGCATGTAGTTTGGACTCGGTTTTTGAGTGCTAAGTTTCTAGAGTGATCTTTTCATTCTGAAGTAAAGAACTGTATGTGATTTTTATATGCTTTCTCTTAGTATGTTGTTTAACAGATAAACTGAACTATTGCCTCTAAATTTATGTGTCTGTTGGTCAAAGTTGTAGTCTTTTGATAAAAAGAATATTTCTAAGGAAGTTCCCAACTTGGGAGGCACTTCTGTTTGGTTTTAGCAAATAAAATTTTAAGCATGGAAGGGTGAGTGATTTAGTTTTAAAGTGATGGTTTGGAATTGAAGCACTTGATCTGTAGGAAAGTTAGATAGTAGCACAGTTAGACGATTTCTTTAAATCTTTTGAATGTTTTACTTTTATTTAAAGGATATATAAAAATTCTCATTAGCTGTGAGCATCCAGTGTTCAGATTTGCAGTAAAGCTAGCTTTAAATAATGTTGCTTTCATTTGAGGCATCTCCATAAGATTTCTGACTGGAAGGTATCTTAATAACTCGTGTAACAGTGAGCCATGTACGTGTTTTTAAAATTTGCTGGAAATGCTTTCTGATTCTGTGTTGGAATTGTTTGGTTTTTGAATAGCGGTGGGTGTTTTTTGAATTTGATAAAATATGAGCTGTTCCTCTGTCTCGCTAATCCATGAGTGCAGGGGCTAAACCAGAGCAGTGTTTTATTGAATTTGTGGTGAAGGCATCTTGTCCTGAGGACTGTGCTGTAGATTGCCTGTGGCAGTCTGATGTATTTGCATGTAGGGTGAGTGGCTCTGTTTGTTTAGGGTTTGGGGTTTGTTTTTTTGTTTTTGTTTTGTTGGTGGTGTGTTTTTTTGGTTTTTTGGTTTTTTTTGGTTTTTTTGGGTTTTTTTTGTGGGGAGATGGGTTTGGTTTGGTTTTAAATAACTGTTTTAGATAACTTTAAATAAATTACTGGGATCTAGTTCTGTGTTGGTCCTGCACTTTATATTTGGACCATCAAAGGGGCATGGCAGAAGAGAAAGTATTTAAATGAAATAGAACCCTGACGCTTTGCTTACAGTTGCCAAAAAGATAATTGTAGCAGTTTCGGGTACAGCAAGTTACAGCTTTTAGAAAGAGAAGCTTTCACACTCTGCAGCACTATCTGATACTTGGCTCCCTGGCAGAGCGTGTTCCTCTCATATTAGCACAAGAGAGTATTGCAGAGCATTTTGCTTATGAGCTGGTACAGCCAGATGCCCAGGAATGATGTTGAGAATGATGAAAACCCCCCAATGTGTCTAAAATTATTCAAGTTTCTTTCCTACAGAGAGTAGGAAAAAAATGGGGGTTTTTTGCTATTGAGGAAGCCAGTGCTACTGTTCCCATAGGTATTTTTAAGAGGAATTTAGTGGATTTACTCAGTAAAAACTTTATGATGACTGCATTTTTACCTTTTGCAAAATAAAAAAAAAAATCTCCCAAGAGAAACAAGTTTCTGTAACAGGAGATCTGGGTTTTCATGATAAACGGTTTGAACAGAGTTTCAGTGCCCTAAGTATTTACTGTTCCATTGAAATTGATTTGTTAGAAGGAGCCTTTCTGGTACCAAGAACTAAATGCAGCTGTGTGTTATGTGCAGAAACAGTTGGCACTTTTACTTTCTTATAGGGTGTAGTAGCACAGATTAGGCTACAGACGACACAGCAGACTGATGAGACCTCTGCACTGCTCATCATGCAACAAGCAGCAGAATGCTACTTATTGCATTTCTTGTGAAAGAAAAATAATTTGTAAAAAAAAACCCCAAAACATATAAAAGTCTGTATAATTTGGGCATATTTAAATGTATTTTAAAAATAAAAACCTGGTGTCTTAAGTTCTCCCAAAACCAGTTTTTCATGCACAATTGTTTCTCTTCCATTTCTAGAGCACAATCTTATCATTTGCAGTCCACATATTGCAAACTTCACAAGAATACAACTGGCAACTAATGCTCTTGGATGCTGATAGTCCTTCTGCTTACTCAGTTACATAAGTGATGAAAAATTAGCAATTTTTAAAATGCAGTAATGGCACATATAAAATGTTAAATGTTACTTTAACAGGATCTAGTACAAATACTAAAGTAGAAATATGTTGAGCTCTCTCATATCATGTTAAACACTGATATCTGCTGCCACTTCTCACCTGGCAATGCAGCTGCCCACAGTCACCCCATGGGAGTGACCCGAGGCTGATTTATCTACTTTAAAATGACACCGACTGGCTGCACTGTGATTCTCATGCAAAAGAGGTGTAGATTTCCCCAGCAGTTGTTTTTCCTGCAGTCACATCTATTGCTTTAACATCTGCTTTATAAAAATGTCAGAGCCCCAAGAAAGCCCCGTTCCTGGGTATGCTGAGCAGGCCTGGGCTGCACACTGACTTCTATTTTAGGCACTGGAATAGCAGAATGACAGGCACAGTAAAACTGACTTAACAGTAGTTTTTTGCTTGCCTGTCTCAACAAAAAGGATTGATTTCTGTTGATTTTCTGTTAATTGGACAGTGAACTGTTGAAAAAATCATGTTGTCATGTATCATGCTGTCATGTTTGTGAGCAGTGAATACGAGCTGCATCTCGGGGATACCAGCTGTAAAACTTAGTATTTTCATGCTGATAGCTTTACACTTTAACATGAGTAGTACTAAATTCCTGTGATTTTGGTGTGATTTTCAAGAAAGATAAAGCAACAAAAGCAATAAAATTAAGTTCAGTCTTAGGCCACTAAAGATGTTGGAGAAAAATCAGGTGCTGCTTTCCACTCATGTTTTTTCCTGTTCAACAGAGAGCCTGAAACAAGTCAATTACTGTCCAACATACACCATAGCACTAGGACACATAGGTGTAAACTGAGGACAGGTATTTTGTTCCATTTTTTCTTGGTTTTGCCATCTTAACTCAAAGCTGTGCTACTTGATGCAGTGTGCTGTATTTAATTTCTTTTGTGCTTTTAATAGCATAAAGCAAAGCTAAAAAGATCTTGGCCCTATTGCTCCTAGGCAGCTCAGTTTCAAACCATGGCCAAGCACTTATAAACACTTCAAGGTGTGGAAGTGTGCCAAACCCCACTGTTACAGACTCTCAGGTAAATGTTGCAAAGATTTTGCACATAGTGCATGGTAAATCTGGGCTGCAGAGATGCTCTTAAATAAGTTTGACATATCTGGAATAACTATTTTCAGCTCATAGCATAAAACTGTTTGGATCAGAGGTCACTGCTCTGTAGTTAAGGTTTTGTCTGAGGCTGCTGTTGAGACCTGCAGCTCAGGTGGAGCAGGGGGCTGCTGTCTCCAGCTCTCATTGTATTTCCTGGATTTTAGGGCTGGCACAAGTGGGGCTGTTCCCAGGGGTGTTGTGATTTGTAGCAGCTTCCTTTAGCTGTTCCTGGTTGCCCTGCTGATCTGCAATAACAAAAATGTGTATTCCCAGTTTTCTTTGCTTGCTCTTCCTCATTTCCATTCCTAAATTAAATATTGTTCTTCTCTGTGGAAAAGTTTTTGAAGTTCTATTTAATAACACTCATGTCAGCTTAGTTTATAGTTTACAGCCCATTTACAACAAATCCACTTTCGTGTAAACTTTGCAGGAAATGAATGCAAGCACCAAACTCAGTGTATCCACTCAGAGCTTAATTCATGTGGTTTAAAAAGTGGTGAGTTGAAATAGTGCATCTTTCCCAGGCAAGCGGGAGAGTGTAAGTCTTTTATATCCTGTGCTGTAAATTGGCTTTAATCTCTTCTCTTTACTAAAGTGAAAATCAGATATTTGAAAGCAGATGGTTAAAAAGAAAAAAGTAAAGTGGAAAGGCCAGGCATAACACATGCCTTGGAGCACTGGTCAGAGAAACAACTTGTTTCCTTTGTAGCTGCTGGGAAATGGGCCTGCTAAGGGAGAGCTGCTTGGATCACCCCAAAAGCTCCCTGCTCTGTCTCATTCTCTAGCCAGTGAGTGCCTGACCTTATAGGTCTGTTGGAAAGATTTTCCTTAATAGGGATTGCAAGTATTGATTCCTATTTATTTTTCAGGCCTTGTATGCTAATACATACTAATGTGATTTCTTGAGCAGTACTACAAAAGGTGGCAGTTGATTTTGCTGTTTGTAGCCTCTCCTAGACTTGCAAATAGGTTGATGGTTTATGGGTAGTTAGTTTTGAAATTACGTATATTAAAATAACACTCCAAAGTATGTGGACTAAGAACAAATGAAAGGAAGATGTGTAAGGGGTTTGTTTTAACACAGGACTTTTCTGCTTCCTAAGAACTGCATTTGTCCCTTTCATTACTGCCACATCTTGGGCTAATTCCACCCTGCAGTGTTGCCAATGCCAGGGTCTGGAGTTTGACACAAAGAGGAATGCCTGCAAAACCCTGGCAGGCGAACGCTATTACTGCTTTGGTTATGGACCCATGAATCCAGATGTTTGTAACTGTCGGAGTGCGCTTGTTATTCCATCAGTGTGGAGCACTGCAGTGTGTTTAAAGCAATATTGTGAAGGTATTCCTCAGACCAGCAATTTAAGCTCTTTCAGTTGAGCTGTCTGAAACAATGAGGAGCAGTGAAAAATTGTGCTGGTGGTGCAGGCTCGTCCACGTGCAGAGGTAGCGCTGGATTTGAGCTAATGCAGCCTTGTGTTTGTGAGGAAGCTGCTGCAGCTAAGCTTGTAGAAGCATTCCTTTTGTTAACATACTTTGTCTGCAGTAAGGTTATAGGCAAATGTTTACTCTGCAAACAGTTGGGCCTGTTGAAGATGTTACTGCACAGCTGTGGTTTGCTCCAGTTGTGCCACAGAGGTGACTACTTCAGTCAGAAAGTGAAGCAGATTCATGTGATTACTCTGCAGTGCTCCCCAGGGAGGGGAAAAAAAAAAAAAGAAAAAAAAATCGTCTAAGTTTGCTTAAATGGTTTAAAGAGGTGATTCAAATGAACTCTGCTGGGTTTTTCCTCTCTCCTCTCAGAGTAGGCATTGTTCACACAAAGCTTTTTGCCACACACACCAGGATATGAATAAGCCAATCCATTCCTTTGTCTCTCAAATATAGTAAGTTTCCATCTCCCCTTTGTCAAAACCAGGCATTCTGTTGCTTTTATGAAATCAGGAGGAGAAAGAATATATTGCATGCAGCCAAATAGCAGGCCTTTATACAGTAGCACAAGTGTGTGCCCCTCTTCACATGTATGTTTTTTTCTTCCACTCAAGCTGTTGACTTTCCAGATCGGTGTAAGTCTCCCAGTTTTGTGTTTATTCTGTTGATTTCTTGTTGGGCAAATGTCTTCATAGTACTAAATACTGAATCCCAGTGGAAAAAAAAAAGTCAATTTTTCTGGTTTCCACCTCTGCAGTGAATACCCAGTTGTGAGCACTAAATGGTTCCCTATAGAAGAGCAGTTGATTAAGATGTGTAAAAGATACTTACATTTAAGAGTATGTCCCCAAATGCTTGTGCTGAAGCTGAATGGGCAAAATTTTAAAAATTCACCCAAACTCTACTTGATAATGTATCTTGTGACACATTATGCTTTTTATTGTCTCTCCCTGCCCAGCACTGTCACCACTGAATGCAGTAAATGCATTCTATGTGAAAAGACAGCTGAAGTTTGCAGAATGGTTTCGAGAATACAACCCACAAGATTATTTCTAACACTTCCTTCCCTATACAGAAGTTTACAGTTAAAAAAATACAGTAAAGAGGGTTCATGGCTCCTCTCCAAATATTCGAAGTAACTCTCAAATGAATATTGAAATTCTACTTGTTAGTATTGCCCATATCTGATTTATCTAGAATTATTTCTCCTAAGCATTTTCTTCCCTTCTCCTTCTTCCTTCCTTTTTTCTAACCAGAAGACTATAGTCCAGGTCAGAGTAGGAAAGAGTGGTGTAATTTAGCCCAGCAATCACAAGTCTGGTGTTTTTGTATTACTGTCCAGTTGTAGAAGCAACCTTTATGTTACAGAGTGGCTTTTACCTTATTTGCTGGTAGTGAGTGAAACTGCTTAAGTAAGAGGGATGATGCAAATTTAGAAAGGCATTTCAGTAAAATATTTAAGTGTTAAGTAAAGCCAGACTGCACTGTTATTTAATATACTTTCATTTAAAAACTGCGCTAGTGAAAGATTGTGTAACTCCTGAACGTTTTGAATTGTGCGAATATTTAAATTACTTTCTTTTCAGTTGAGACTAGATGACAGATCTACTAACTCAAAATGCTTCAAGTTATGGGGTTTTTTCCCCCTCTGCTAGTATTGACCTCCTGCAAGCTATAAACCAAGGTTTTTTATCAGCCCCCACACAGTGAATTTCTCATGCAAGTATTATTCTCAGTAGCATAATTAAGAGAGGGTTATGCAACACAAATCAACATATCTGCTCATGGGAGTAAGTTTTCATGCCTGCAGATTTGCAGGTTTGACACTTGTGTGAGCAGTGTCCACAGTACTGTCCTACCTTCTCTGAAACCTGTGTGTTTGTCCAAAGATTGTATCGATAGTTTGCTAGTTTATAATAGCACTACTGTCAAAATGAAAAGAAAATAAAATTTATGGTTTTCTACCTACTTTAAAGTTGCAGAAATGGTTCAAACACTTTTTCATTCAGCTACTGGTGTTAAAGAACTGATGCTCATTATGTCTTGAGTTTTATCTGGAAACAATAGAAAAGCCTGACCAGTTTTTTAAACACTTCTTTAGGTATTAGTGCAAAAATTTGTGAAAATGCCAAGTAATGGATCTTAGAGTTAAGGACAAATCTGCTTTTTGGATTTGTATAACTGTACAAAGGCCCTTCAGGCTCTGTGATAAAACTGACTAAAATATGCCATGTATATGTATAGTTCTTTCTTTTTACACTCAAGCTGTGCATTGCTCACCCCTGCCAGCCTGTCATACTTAGTTGGTGATCAATAGTATGTGTGGCAAGGTCCTAGCACTGAATGCTTCCCCCTCACACTGACTTGCCTCTGTGTATCAGTTTCTCTACTATTATAGACTTGGGAGACCTACTTCAAATTCAGTTTAATAAAGTGCAAGTACAAGAGAATCAGCTAAACAGCATCAAACCCTTTATGTAAAATCACCTAATCCCTATAAAACTGATGTGTGGAGGTTTCCTGGAACTGGTGTAACTCGGGTTTGCATAGATGTGGAACATTTTGAGACAGGTAATACACAGATCATTAAAAATACCTTGAGTGTATTTTCTGAGTTCAGGGCTGGGTAGGCAGGAACAGGAATATCCAGCTGCCATCTCAGACAGGGGCATGTATACCATTAAGCTATCCAGGAGCTGTGCTGTTCCTTTACATTGATGCCTTACTTTGAGCCAGTAACTGCTGGTAATAAATGAGTCCTAGCCTGCTTGCATTAATTTGGATTAATTTTCCCTCTGCACAGAGTGCACTATACTGTTACCTAGCTCAGAACTGTGGCTGGAGCAGTTGTTAATTTTATAGCACTTACAGTAAAACAGACTGGCCAGACCTTTTAGGAACTCAGATACAAATTCAGTTGACAATGATTAAACTACCATTGTAAGCATTGCTTTCAGAAACAAAGGAGGGATAAGATTTTTTTTTGATGAAATAGCAAAGTGACCTGTAGTTAGCAGTGAGTCACTTTCATGTTGGAAGAATCTGTAGAGGACCATCTGACAGTCCCTAGTAATTGATGTTTTCCTTATTGATGAGGATACTGCCCTAGAGCATATAAATACTGCCTTTGGAGTTAACAATGGGAACCAAAGGGTTGTAGCACATTGGAGGACAGGACTAGAATGCTAAGTGATGGGGGCAAATGTAGGAAGTGACCTTAAAAATATTGTGTAATTTAATAATGAGAACTGCAAGGTACAGCACTTTAGTAGGCATAATCAGCTGCACAAATCTGTGGGGAAAAAAAGACTGGATGAGGAGAAGTTCTTCACAATAGGTGTAGCCTCTTTGAGGAACATGTGCTTTGAAGGAAGAAGGAAAGAAAGGAAAAGATCTTCAGATATAGAAGAAAGTTGCTGCAAAGGAAATAAGGCAATTGTTGCTAGTCCAGGGTTGGTAATTATGACAAGCAACTTCAATTGCCATAATGAAGACCTAATATCAATGTAGGAGTACCTGGGCATAAAGACAGCATGCAAAAGGTGATGGGTCTGCATTGCCAGAGGTTTTTAAGAAACAAAGGACTGACAGGAGCAGTTTAGATATAGTTTTTTCTATTTCAAGCAGGAAATAGACTAAGTGACCTCTTAAAGACCAGTTTGACCAAACTAGCATTAACACTGGATTTAAATTATAATGCTAAAGGAAAGCTTGTGGGGAAGTGATTTTCATTTCATTTAAAAACTGTAATTTAGTCAGGGTTTTGTAGTATAATCATCCTGGAAGATATACAGGTGCTATGATTCCAAGAAGCAGCAACAATTATTTAAGAAGTCATTGGAAGTGCACAAATTTTGTGCTGTTGTCAGTCAAAAAAAGCAAATGTCCTGTGATTTTTCTGCTGATTTATTGTTCCCCTCTGTCTGTCTCACTCCTCCCCCCCCCCCCAATTTTGGCTTTAATTTTTACCTAATCTTACTTTAATTGCACAAAGTTGTTACCTTCTGCTAACTAGAAATTAACTAGGCACATGTTCTCAGTTCCCCAGAAGTGTGTCACCTTTGTGAGAAGCAAATAGCACAGTAGATCTGCAGTAAATCTTGAATTTTGATGCCTCATACGCTCTGTGCTTGGGTGCTCTGTGTTTGTTCCACAGGCCCATGAGTATCTCTAACACTGAGCTAAACAAAATCAAGAGGCATTTTTGTCCTTACACAGAGGCAGTTTGCAGTAGCTATGCAAGCACTAATGCATGTTGCCCAGCACCCCAAATGGATCAAGCACATCAGAAAGCAGTTGTGCAGTGCTGTCTGTGCCCATGGATCCTGGCTTGAGGCACGCTCTGGAATCAGAGCTCAGACGATTGTAGTGAAAATGTAAGCAGCCTGGCAGGTTTCCAGCTGATGAGTTAATGCTGCTATAAACTTGAGTAGTTCCTCTCTGAGGCATGCAGAAGGGTGCAGGAGCTGGGAAAGTAGCCAGCAAAGTCAGAGAACAGACGGCAAAGCTAAAGGCCAGCCTCAGGGATTCACAATGAATTGTCTTGGAGGTGAGTTCCTGCCTTGCCAGAAACCCTTCATGTATCTTCAGTGGCAGGGCTGGAAATCAGTAAGAAAATTAAGGCTCTCATTCAGTGCAAAGCCAGCCTGCCTTTTGGGAGCTTGTTTAACATAGCTTGAGCAAAGGTAGCTGTGCCCAGCACTCAGGTCACCCTGTGACTGACTTAGCAGTACAGGTGCTGCAGAAAGCCAAGGGTTCTCAGTCAATGCTGGCTCAGTTTGTTGAGCTTGAAGCTGCAGTGAGGTGGTTTAGGTTTGAACTCAGGTTATCACTTCACTCTGAAGCCTAGACATGGAAGTCACCAAAATGTGATAGAGTGAATCAGTAGAGCATCAGCTGGTCAGATTTCATTGGACAAATGAAACATGGGTGCTCTCCTTTCTGTAAGGGAAGGTTAGCAGCAGAAAGCTGGTTTTGTTTGCAATTTCAGTAAAGCATTTATGCTGTAAATGCTTTGAGCAGAGTGGATTTTAGAGGGTGTGGAAAGTGTTTCAATAGATCAGTAGCTGTGCAATAGGAAAGATATTCAGTTGATAGTGATTCTTGCTGTGAAGGCTGCTATTGTGGCAGACTGGGCAGGTTCCTCCCCAAATAAACCCTTTCTGACTAAGGACCTGTCTGCTGTGTCCCCACTGCCTGGGGTTTGCTAATACTTTAGCTGCTGTTTGTCCTTCTCCCTGGTATCCCAACATCAAAGGCTTCATCCAGGCTGGAGGATCTGAGGGATGAGTGAAGGGTGCAGGGATGGTTAGCTGACACAGAGCTCTGTGTTGTCACTGTGCATCAGGGCCTGTCCTAACTCGTTCATAGGTACCTAGGTCATATCTGTATCTACTTCATTAATAGCAATGGCAAAAGCTGTAGTTGGACATTACAGATTTAGCAACATCTCCCTCTACAGACACCCTGAGGGCCCAAAGAACCAACATCCTTATGCAAATACCTGGTTTTCTGTTCAGAGCTTTGGACTTAGAAGGAAACGAATGAGTTTTGGTTTGATTTCTATAAAGCTAGTGCAAAGAGAGGTCTTAAGAGACTAAAATTGACTTGCATTGAATACTCTAAATCTATATTCACATGGAAGCAAATCTAAGTGATCTAAGTTACACAGCACAGCCTGCTGCACATTAACCACTGCTCTAATGATATATATTCTTACGCAAAAGGTAGAAATACTGTAGAACCTAAAATTCTACAAGCGTGATTAAAAACATTAATCTGAGAGGGTGGTCTTCACTTGATAAACTGTTTGAAGCACAGTCCATGGCTGAAAAAGTGTTTCTTGTCTGGAGTAGAATTTTGTATGATACCCATACAAGTTTTATACTGCCAGGTAGTGCTAGCTCCACCTTCCCCTTCTTCCGCAGAGTCTTGGATAGCTGGAGTAGTATGAAGAGTTGCAGTAGCAACCTGGCTGCTGTGTATTTTGGGTGTGATTTGCTTCTTCCTTTTTTTTTATAAGCCAGAATTCCAGGTGGTGTACTTAGTTATACCAGAGCAAACACACCACAACTTTTTTTTTTTCCAAAAGAAACAAGTTTCTGAAGTGAAAGGGACTTCATCAAAACAAAGCAGTGATTTGTTTGATAATACAGAGTAGCAAGCCTTAAATAGATCCATATGTGGAGAAGTCGGTTACTTTCAAGGTTCTCTGAAAACAAATGCAGTGAAAGCATTTCACTTTCAAGTGTTTTGTTTGGTTTATTTTTCATGGTAATACTGCGGACTAGTGTTATTTAAAGTCTTTGTTTTCTGTTAGACCTGCTTGGGGTTTTTTGTTTTAGGAATAGAAGAAGCAAAGTAATTTCTTATCAGTTACAAAGCCAGCTAACAGTAGCAGCTCTCTATACTAAAACAGCTGATGTAGGCTGAGCACCATGTGGTTCTCCCAGATGTAAAGGGCATTCTGGCAAAATTCCTGTTCAGTGACCAGTGTGCCTTACTAGAAATTAGAGAAGGTGGGGTCAGAGATGGAGAAAATAGAGACTGATGTGAGCTGTACTACTCTGAGAAATGACTTTTCGTCCTTCTGGATGCTGTTTATGTTGTTTGCATTGCCTTTGAATTTCTCTGCAGGCTGTGCTTGATATTTTTGCTGTAGATGGCTACTGTCTACTTTTCATTCAGGCAGGACTGTAAGAGAGATTTTGATAACTCTGGGGATTTTTTTCTGACAAATGCAAGTTGATGTGCTTAATTTTTCTTAACTCCCAGATTCTGACCTTGGAAAAATAAGTATTAATAAAATCTCTTATCTGGATTGTCAGACTCAGCTGTGCTTGTACTCTTTTTGTTTTCAAACATGCGAGTAAGGAGACAGGAATGACTGTGAACACACCTCTCTCCACACCTGAGATAAGCTGGATACCTCCCTGCTAAAATCATCCATCCAGGCTGGGCAGCTTTCCAGTAAAGATGACACGTGCCCACCAGTGTGATAGCAGCTGGTTCCAGGAGGTGGAAAGATAAGAGTGCTGTTTGAAAAAAATGCACCAATAGAAATATAATTTGGGTTTTCTGCTTCTTGAAAGTGTGTGAAGAACAGGTAATTATGAGAGACTGTATTGCCCAAGGTCCTAGTCCAAATCTATTTATGCCCAGGAGAGTTCATGTTTGTTAACTTTGAAAGAGCCATTGGCTTTTGAAGCCTGAATGAAAAAAAAAGGTAACTCTAAATGGTTCAGTGAGCAGTCCATGGAGTGCACTGAATGTTATTTCTGAAAGTAATTCTGTTGGTCTTTTTCTGCAGTTGGTTGCTGATCACAGACCAAGGGGTCAGTTCTGGTTAGCTTTGCAGTGGATGCCATAAGCAATGAATGCTTGACAAGTGTCTGAGAGATGCTGTGCTGCATCTGCTTGTGCTTTCCATATGCAACTCTCTGTTCCCTTCAAAGTCATCTGGCAGAGTGCAAAGCACCATGAGTCATCCTGGCACTGCTGGAGTGTGTAACTACAGCCTCTTAGCTAGGTGCAAGCCAGAGCCTGGCTTTTATCCAGTTTGGATGCAGAGCAGGACACAGGAACACCCATTGTGCTGTTCTGTCTTAGGTGGGTGGATAAACTGCAGTATGAAATTGCACCAGCTGCATGTGTTCCTAAGAAGCTGAAACCTCTATTAGGAGTGAGCATGTTCCTGGGGCACCCCAGCTCTGCTCCAGGACCAGACTGAGCCAGGGCACCTCTTTCTGCTGCCAAGGAGCAGTGCTGGGCTCAGTGTGCTGGTGGTGCAGCTGTGCTCTGCTTGCAGCGTGGCTCCAGTGCCTGTGCTAACAGGCACTGTGCCTCTCAGTCTGTCAGTAGTTTCTCTGAGTTTTTTTCAAGCCTCTGAAGTTTTAATGGTGGAGTCTGGATCAGCACTGGAATAGAAATTTAGGGAAAAAGGTTTTCCTGAGGGAAGTTTGAAAGACAGAAGCTTTACTATAAAACCTTTCTATTCTCATTTTTCAATCTGCAGTAAGTTGTTCCTGATAGCATTAATTCTTCTGGCAAGCAGAGTTAATTTAGGTGTTAGTCTTCATGCTGCTGTATGAATTAGAGATTTAATTATGGTCCAGGTGCTCAGAGCTTTGCCATTCTTCTATATGTTAAATATAAAGAAAAAATAAGTCTGAGTAATTTTTTGGCTTACTGAATAAATGTAAACACTTGGAAGCTGTGCCAAAGTATAAATAAATAGAGGATTTACTTCACAGAGAATGTTATTATCTACTCCAGGGTATTCTGCTTTATGGGGAGGATTACTGCTTTGCATTATACTGGGACACACCTTTTTACAGCTATGACTCTGCAGCAGATGATTAAAAAGTTTTCCTGTAATTCCTTGTATTTCCAAATTTACTTTTGCAATTACAGCTCATTACTAGGGGCCAAAGGTTGATTTGAGTTAACATAGCCATAACGAGAAACACTCTCTGATTCCCTGGTAGGTGTAAATAAACAGCCTACTTGTAGTATTCCTCTTCTTCTGAGTTACTCAGTCTTTTCTGCCTTACAGTTTTGTCAGGCCTTGAAGGTTCTCCTACTGCAAAGCTACTTAAGTATGTTTGTTTCTTGTCCTAAACCAGATTTCCATCCTCTTTTCTCCTAGCCTATAAGAAAATTTAATTTTTGATTGCAATTTAATTCCATGAAACTCTTTCCATAAATGTTTGTTCAAAATCAGGCTGCTATGAGATTTGTGAAAAACCCCTTTTTTTTACTGAGATTTCATAGGATATTTGGGCAAGGGGCAAGTATATGAAGTATGTTAAATAACTGGGACTTCTTTCTCTTCATTCCTCTTTTGTGTCTACATTTTTAATTACTGCCTTTCTGCTTTGTGGCCCTGAGTCAGAGGAAGCCCACCTTTCTCACCTTTTCCAGGAAACTGTGTATGTGTTTAAATGCTTTTCTGAAGGGAATGTGAATTGGCTTTGTTTCAGCTGCTACTAAACATCACTTGACAGAGCCTGTGGGATAATGTGCCTGTGTGTAATATACCTGCTGCAGCATTGGGGACAAAAAAAAATTTAGACTATACTTCTTCAATATATTTCACTATTAGAATGCATGCCATTTATGGATGCAATAATATGAAATTTTCAGATGAGGGTCAACTAATTTATTCTTGTAATTGTCCCCTTATATTCCTTCTAATTTGTGAGTCAGAAAAATGTGTGTCATGATTTCATTTTTCTTTTGGGCACTGCAGCTACCCTCAAGAGTCTGCTCTTCCTTAGACATGAATAACATATTTGATGCATCTCCTGAGGAAGCAGCCAAAAGTGCATGTTCTGACCTCATCTTTAAGCCTTTCCATTTCCTTTACTCACACTTAATGAAGTTACTATCACAGCCATTAAAGATAATTGTGTAAAAGTAGATTATGTAATTATTGTAGTTGTACTGGTTTAGTATAAAGTCAAGTATTGATTCTGATTCTTTATTTTGGCCCAGTATGGAAATGCTAGTTTGCTCTGATTGTTGGATTTGGAAGTCTGTGTTGGTTATTTGAGGTAGCTGGGGAGTTTGTTTCTGAGGAAATCTGAATGGTTTAGAGCACTTTGATACTTTTGTTTGAGAAAAGAAATTAATTTACATTGAAGAGACCCTGTTTTAATGTCTCAAAGGTTTTTCTTCTGTTTCTTTGATGCTTAGTACAGGGGATCATTTACAAAGGTTTTGCCAGTATCCCTCAGGTCAGTTGTGATTCACTGGTATCAATGCTATGGAGAGCTGTGAGTTGTCTTCTACATACCACTGGTGTGAATAGATCTACAAGTGGGTTCTTACACTTTTTGTAAGCTCTCTTGATGCACTGCACTTTTTGATTGGAGAAGCTACATATGCAATTTCCTTATTTGAATACACCTCTAATGTGGTTAAGTTTAGACTTAAGATCTGGAAGTAAACTCTTCATAGGGATTTTCCTGTAACAGAGCCTAAATTTAGCCTTCTTTTATATGAGCATAATTTAAGATCATGAAGAACCTACACTTTGTGGGAGGTTAGTGAATGAATGGGCTGGGGGCTGACCATGTAGAGGCTTTCAAGTCCTTTACTCAAGAAGGAAATGCAATTGATGTCAGCATGTTAATTTGATGGAGTACATTTATGGGAAGCTTTATATAGCTGTTGGGTGTTAACTTAAAACCATGTCTTCATTTGCTACCTTTGTTTGTTTGCTGTGTCCTTAGGTTATTTAATACAACATGAAGTAAATCACTAGAAAAATTCCGGGACTTTGTCTTCCAAACAGCTATTGTTGTCAATGTTAAAGGCCTTCATGTCTTAAACAAAACAGTCAATTTTTCCTTAGAGCAAAAGCATGATTTTGAGAGTAACTTACTCTTCATGTGTTACTGTGTATTTTTATTTTAGAACTGAATTATATCAACTGGGTCTTTTCTGGATTTTGAAGTCAAATCAAGTCACTGTGACTTCTGGAAATAGAACTGCTACTGTACAAAATCCTAATTCGTATAAAAAACATTCAGAAAAACATTTCAAGTCCGTGCCCACACTCTTCAGATTCCCTTTGTTTCTGAAGGCCACTGTGGGTTTGACTGCTGTATTTCTGTGTCTATGGTAGATCAGTGCATACAGTGGTGCAGTGCATGAGACAAGGTTGGCTTGGCACCGCTGAATTGTCATCAGTCCGCTCTTGTTACTCGTAAACTGTGCTTGGCTGTAAGCACACTATAGATGCTCCCTGTTTAGTGCTCAGGAACTCTTTCCTTGGAAATTGTGTGCCTTTTTAATGTGTCATGGCTCAATTATCACATTCATTTTGGCTGCCAAAATAGCCATATATATTGTCTAGCAAGTGACAGCCTGGGCCTTTATCTCTTTCTGGCTGTTTGCCAGCTGTTTAATTGCAGCCCTGTGTTTGCTGTGTGTCACATCTTATGGTGGTCTATTATACCCAGCTAAAACAATATTTTGAAAATGTTTCAAATGTAAACTAATTCTGTGAGACTTTACATCCTGTTATTTACATGATCTACTAGGAATGTAATGTAGGTCATTTTTCCCCCTACAAATACGAACATTTGTACCTCGGATCGTCTTACGAATTTCCAGGGCAGAGAGAAGACAAGATGGGGATGCAGAAATGCTTTCTCATCCCCTTGAGAGATGTAATTAAAGCTGTACACTTGTCATGCAATTTTTCATTTGTAGTTTCTAAGACGTTTTAAAAGCCAAATATTCTCTTTGTTCTGCCTTTAGAAAAGAGCAAGCATACAGAAACTGAGCTGAGATCTCAAAAGGAGTAGCAAAGCCTGTGAGCCATATTTCTGCCCAAATGGATACTTTGGGTGAAGGTGATGTTGGAGTTTGTGTGAATGGTGTCTCACTGAGGTGGAGAATGGTGCAGGTGCTGTTTGCACACAGCACATTTGGTTTGGCATCCACCTGCTTCCATCGGGAAACACCTAAGGCAGGGCTGGCTCTGTGTCCTGCCACCCCCCCCCCCACCTGGGGGATGGAGCCACTCTGTGTGAAATCAGGATATGGGGGGGCTAAGCACTCCACAGCACTTAGGTGTGCAGGGAATCCTTGGGCTAAGTATGAGTCCAGTTTTAACTACCTCTCTTTGTACAGATATTAGTGTCTTCCTCATTTTTTGCCTGTAGAGCTGTTATCTTGAGAGTTTCAGCTCCTGGATGGATTCCTTTGTGGTGCAAAATGATTTAGCCTTAAGAGCAATGAAGGTACATTAGCTAACAATCTTGGCTATGTCGATTTTTTTGGCAGAAACTTTGCTTTTCCACTGCTTTAAGAGGAAATAAGGATTTCTTCTATTGCTTGTTTAATAGGAAGAATAACTGTTTAACAAGAAAGACGTGATAAGAGTCTTGGTAAACAGCTTTGCAGTTCAGAGGAAGACAGAACAGAAGAGCACTGGAGAAAGATCCCATTTTTGTACAAAACACTAGATTTATAATTAAGTAGTAATGATTAACCTTAAAAAAAAGGAGAAAGAACAAGCTATCCTGTAGGCAGGATTAGACCTACAGGATTTTTTTCTTCTTAATTGGAGGGGAAAGGATCCCATCTAGCTAAAGCCATCTAGCATTCTGAAAGAGGCTTGCTATTAAAATGGGCTTTTTAAAAAGGAAATAAAATTATTAAGAGTGCTCCCAAACCTTTTGAAAAATCCAATATTGTGTGAGGGTAACGTACTCAAGCATGTGCATGTATGTTTTTTCTGGTTCATCTGCTAGAAAAATTGTGGTAAATAACCCCCTTTTAGCATATCTTTTTGAGAAGCTGACCTGTTACAAAGTGAGCATTCAAAGGTATTTGGGAGAGAGTTGTACATATATGGGGCAGCTGGAGTGAGAATGGTTGTGGCAGTTCTGCTGTGCTGTCACTGCTTGTCTCCTCAGGACATGCATCAAAACAGTCACTGGTATAATTTTTTTTGTAGCATGATCTGCGTAATTCCAGTAGTTTACAATGTCACCAGTCTATCCAGTGTCAAAAAAGGCCACTTTGCTTGAGTTTCTGCTCGACAAAACTCCTCATTGTTCCATTAAGCTTTTGTGTAAGTGCTGTATTTAGCATGTTTTGCATGTGAGTTTCTTACATATCCTAAATCACTTTACTTTCTGGTGAGTCTGAAGACATCATCAGCAAAGTTTTGTAGTATACAGATGAAGTGGGTGCTGAAAGGCAGCCTGCAGAAACCCTTCCTCTCTTCATGCTGCCTGGTTCGATAAGGCAGGTGTGCCTGTGTGCCATTGACACAGAGGTGTAGATTTTTACTTGATTTGTTAAGAAGTTTTTGTTTCTGAAGAGAAGTTCCAACGCTCAGTGAATAGATACCCTCTCATTGAAAAACACTTATGTGTTAGATGTGGTCATTGCAAACTACTAATGGTGGCTTTGGGGAAGTGAAGTTTCTTTACTATTTGAGATCTTCAAATATTCCTGGGAGTTAGATACTAGGAAGTTAAATCCCAGCAAAGCTTGCACAAAGCCCAGCTGGCAAAGCAATGATGCCAATTACTCATCATGGCTGAACATTCACTATCTACTCGACAGCAGATATGAAGGACATGATCAGGACAGGTCACAAGATGCATAACCCATACACCACTACAGGCTGATCAAGCCTGAATGTTGAAATCATGAAATATGAATCAAATGCAGGAAACTGGTGGGAAGCAGGGTGAGAGCAAATACCCATGCTGCATTTGCTGTGGAACTGTTGCAAGGTGCAGTGTGGTGCAGCTGGGGTGCAGAACTGTCACAGACCAATGGTTCAGACTGAGTGTGGACCAGCTGCAGTACTGGTGCTTCAGGGTTTTGCTTGGCTTTTCATGTCCCTAAGCTTGCTGTGCTTCCTGTTTCAAGTCCTGTTTCACACGCTGCCTTCGTTCACCATTGGTGACTTTTTGCATTCTCTTCCTCTCCCATCTCCACAGCTGTGATTTCAGTAATTGAGACTAAACACTGGCCTTTCTTCAGTGGAATATTTCTTGTATAATCATAGCTACTTTCTTTTTGGGGATTAAAAAAAATAAAACCAACAAAAGAACGGAAAAAATGATACATCCTTGGGCAGAAACATGCAGCATGTTCAGGGTTAAAGCAGACCAGGAAAAGGGACACTTCCCTTTCTTGTCAAATTAGCTTTGGTTTCTAAGATCCATCATGCTGGAATGCAGCCCTGAAATGCCAATTTTCTTGTAAGGAGGAAGCAGAGCCAATTGACTTAAACTTTTAGTTGCATCTGCTGGCAATTTCCACCAGAAGCTAATTACAGCTCACAGCTATCACCAGCAGATGACTGACTAGTTCCACCTCACAAAAAAAGAAAGTTTAAACCCACACAGGGGTTTCTTTTTCCTTGATATTGTAAGACTGGGATAGCATTTTTCAAGCAGGTATTTTACACATACAAAGAGAAATCTTCAAAATTTAGGTAAATTATTTTATCATCCAAATAATATTTCTATGTCTTTCCAAAGCTGGAGGCATTTATTGGGCTTTGCACTGTATCCCAATATCATATCAACACTACACATTGTCTGCATTTTTAAATTGTGATGTGATTAACCCAGTTCACTTTCTGTGTTGTCAGTTCTGGAAATTACTTCAAGATAAACAAAATAGCTCAGACCTTTTTGCTTTGTTAATGCTGCGGGTTTGAAAATGCTCATGGGTACTGAAATATTTGCACCTCTTGATACTGTGGTTCCACAGAAACGAATTTTGCTAGAGTGAACCTTTTCAAGAGTGATTCTTTTCAACAAAGAATGGAGCATGACTTTTCTTGGCTAGCATCACTAGATGGCGTTGCCTGGTAGTCTAACAGCTGAGAGTCTGAAATTAATGTAAATCTGTAGAGTAATTTAAACATTTAAATTTTTCACTGTATATGTCTTAGGTGTTTTTTTCCCCTTTTCAATCATGCTTCTAATTGTTGAAGAGAGGGTGTTGTGCTGAAGTGTTACTTCTGCCTGTTGCAGCTCTTAAGCAAGTAGTGAGTGTGCTGTAGTTTCTGCTGGTTCTGCTCTTCCTTGGCTTGCTTGAGCACTCCTTGAAGTCGTGTGCTGAGGGATTGAGGCTCAGCCAGAGCTTGTGCTGCTGTTTCATGCATAGTTCTCTGTACACAATCAGTCTCTTTTAATGGCATGCTGAAATATTAGCAGAAGGACTATTTCGAGGATGCCAGAGCAGACAGGCAACAAAAACTCTGCCAGTATGACTTTATAGAAAGCTCCTGGTGCAACATGTGTTTCTAAAGTAGGATGTCCACTGTTATTACAGACAACATGAAAAAACCCCAGAAATGTTGTTTGGGGGTTTTATTCTGTTGTTTATTTTGTGGTTTGGACACCATGCCACATTTTTTTCTTCCTGGCTGGTTTCCTCTGTTTAGTCAGTGGTCAGTCATGCTCTGGCAGCAGCAGTAAGGTGACACTGCTGTGCCTGCACGTGGGGCATGACCATGCCTGCACACTGTCCTCTGGTGTGCTTTTTCCCAGGCAAGGCTGGAGGAAACCTGCCTTTCACATAAGTAGTGTATTTAGCTGAAAGCAAAAAGATGTCAGGTAGGTGGATTTATTCAGGGAGGATGGTAAGGTGAAATGATGAACCAAGGAGCTTTTGTTCAGCTTCGTCACCTGCCTCTTTTAAACTGTAAGTGAGAATTTGGCATAACCTACTCCCTTTTCTTAGTTCACTAGCACTTTTAATTTAAAACATCTCCTGCTTGACATTGCAGTTATTTTAAAATTCTTTCTTAACCCATTGCAGATGTCTTTATCAGTCTACTAAAAATCAAAGAATTATTGTTGACAGGAATTGGTATAACTCACTTGTTTAGTTTCTTAGTTTAAATAGTATTTCTAGATAATGTCAATCAGTTTGCCTGTAATTATACATTTAGATGTAGGGAGTGTGCACACCTCTGGTCATTTTAACACTTGTCTTTACAAAACAATATTTTTAAAGACTATGTGCTAGAATCTTAGTTGTAGGATAATGTTGAGGGTTTACAGTTTGGACACCTCTAAAGCAGTATCACATTTCACAAAAGAATGAGCAATAAAAAAGCCAAGTTAAAGCAACCAACAAACAGTAACCATATACCAGACACTTTTGATGAAAGTTGGTAACCAAAGCTTCTGTTTATAAAAGAGATTTAGAATTTGGTGCTAGACCTTATTTGAACAACTTTCTGGAAACCTGTGCAGTGTATTTCTGAATGTGAAGGTAGCTCTTTGCAAAGCCTCACTTCAGAGAAATGTCAAATAAGATCTGGGGGGAGAGCAAGGTTGTTTGAGAACTGCAGCACAATGCTTCACAGCTCCTCGTGTGCTGGGGAAGCAGTGTAAGAATTCCAGGACAGGAAAACCCTTAATCTTCTTTTACATATCCATGTTTTTAAATCAGAATAATGTCAGTAGCTATAAATTGATCAAGTCACTTATGAGCTTATTTTTCATTGCTTTATACCAGGGAATTGATAATAAAGGTACAAAATTTGGTACAGGAGAGCACTGGTGGGAAAGGTACATATTTGAGCACCCCAGCCAGTAACATACCGAATGAAGCACGTGCTGGTCTCCCGTTGAAGGCACTGGGTTTTGAGCACGTGCAGAAACACTTTCCTGAGCTGGGTCTCAGGGAGGGGAGTCAGTTAAGCAGAGCCAAACACAGAAAGAGGAGGGGAAACCAGCATGGTGACTGCCAGTGGGAAATAGCTATTCTGTTCATTATTTTACAGGGAAAAGCTCTACCTGTAGCCGTGCAATGCACTGCTAAAATTTGTACCAGACCTCAAAACCTCATCTTCAAATACATCTGATCCCCAGTGCCTCCACAGGGGGTGTAGCCCAGTGCCAGGTCAGTGCATTTAGAAAGCACAGGCCTTGGTGCCTGAGCAGGGAAAGGAAAGAGAAAGCAGGGGAACTAGGGCCTGCCTGCTGTCCCCTTGCTTTGCCAGCTTTCTTGTTGCAGTTTCAGAAACACGCCATTCAGAGGGATAATATTTCTGCCACACCTCCATCCCACATGCTGTCTGCAAGCAGGAGAGGCAGAAATGTGGAGCCAGTAGTTTTGAGGAACTGCTCAGAACATTGCTATTTGGAAGGACAGTGTTTCATGAGCATAAAATCAAAGTACACATTCAGTGCCAGTCTTTTCACCTAAATTTTACATGAGGGCTGAATGCTCATTTAATCCTGTTTATTTGGGGGCATTCAGCACATAATACTAAATGTGCTTGATTTTTTTTTTATTTGCAGGTCACCTTTTAATGGAGCTGTAAAAGTAAGTGTAAACTGCACCTTCTTTTGTCATCAGTAAGTGCTGAAGGGTGTAATGCTCAGGGCAGGAGTGGCTCTGGGCTCACATGTGGGACAAGGATGGGCAAACCCTAGCACTACCCAGTAAGTAAGAGGGTTGAAAGGCATCTGGGCTCTTGTTCATTTGCACTGTGTTTGTACAGGCCTTTTCAACACTACAAATATTTCCTTTTGGTTTCTTACTTGGGATACTTCTTAGAGGCCCTGTTGTGCTAATCCTAACAAAGACATGTCCAGAAGGACAGTTTTTGCACTGAAGAGTTAATCTGCAATAGCTAAAAGTTCTCCTGCTTGGTTGGAAAAGAGATCTGGATAACTTATCTTGATGTCCTCCAGGTCAGACATAATTAAGAAACAGAGCTCAGGCTGCTGCCCTGCTGAGGGAGGTAGCACATACCCCTTTCAGAGTGTCTTACAGAGGAACTTTCTCCTTGGTAGAAGTCAGTTAAGTACACTTTCCACACGATGGATGCAGGCAATTCCTGTGTTCCCTACCTACAGGAAGAGAGTATGATCTGGGTGCACTTTGCATGTATGCCAGAAATGCAGGTATGGGCCAGATGAAGCACTCATAGATCTCAGACCCCCTTTTCTCCTCCCTGATTTGCAGCTATTGAATTCATTAGCAGTGCACATAAACAGGAAATCACCCAAAGGAGGCTCAAATTCACAGTACACTGTGAATGCTTTGGGCTGTAATCTGGATGCGTGGTGGAATAAAAAGTCAGGTCAGGAGTCAGTTTCTTTCTGAGCTGCCCTCTTCTGTCACAGGAGCAGATTATAACCCTGCTGCTGCAGATCCTCCTCATTCACTCCCTTCCTTGGCAGCTCCTGTGGTTGAATAGCAAATGTCTGCATATCTGTGGTGATGGGAGGAGATGAGAATTAGGATGTCTCACCCCAGAAGATCATCAGTCCCTTTCAGGCACCAGGCAGGAATGGGCAGTGTCTGCCCAGCTGCCTCTGTTCTGTGTGTCTGGTGGGCCTGGGTGCTCAGTACTGTTCCTCTAGCGGTTGTGTGATCACTGAGATCAGGATTAAGTTCTCATTTCTCAAAGAAACTGTGTGTGTTTATTTTAAATCACAACTTTTTGGAAGCAAACCCAACTGTTTAACCATGGCATTTCCAGGAAGGTGGGAAAAGTGCCAGATGGAAGCAAATGTAGTTTTTACTGGTTGTGAGAAGCAGACTTGAAGATCTGTGTTACACGTGGCTGCCATCACTGCAGAAGTTGTCTTCCTCAGCACAGGGCTGAGCTTCCCTGTGTAAAGTCAGCATTGTAGGAAATCATATAAAACAGATCTGATGTCTTACCTCAGCACGAGACATGGGAATTTCTCTGTTGGCTTTTAATCAGTTGCAATAATAAAAAAAAAAACCACTTTGGCTTGTCCTCAGCACCTGAAACACACCTTTATGATTGTCAGTGATTTCATCCCAGCTGTCTTTTCAGTTCCAAACAGTTTGGGTGACTTTTGTTGAGTCTGTTCTGTGAACATGGAAGAAAGTCATGTTAAGTGCCAGAAGCTGGGAGCTGAGAAGGGCCTCAGCCCTTGTGCAGGCAGGGCTGTGTTGAGGGTCACTGTGGTGTCAGTGAGCTCTTACATGGAGTCATGTGCATATTTGAAAAGTAGAGACCAGACTTGCAGGCAGTATCTACCAGGGGGTCTGTCTTGATTTCCTGCTGGCTCTGGGAGCTGCTCTCCCTGTGAATGGGGGTGTGGCTGGCAGCATTAGGAGCAGGGCTGAGGCAGTGCTGCAGTGAGCTCCCCTTTCTGTGCTGCTGGCAGGAAGGCAAGGAGCACGAGGCACAGGTGAGCTGCCAGGCCTGACAGAGGATGCCAAAAGGCAGATCTCCACAGAGGCATGAATACTGTAAGGGAACACCAGCTGGCCTAACTTCATCTTGAAGGCTGCCCTTCAGTACAGAACTGTCACTGGATCCTGTGAGCTGTGTTAATGCAGCAGAGTCTAGCACAGCAAGGGCAGGATGGCCAGGGCGCTTGAGAGGGACTCCCTCCACACCCTGCACTTGTGTGGAGAAGACAACAGGAGCATCCTGGAGCAGGAAGACTGGGAGAGTGTTTTCTCAGAAGGAGCTCTTCCCTTGCCTTTATCTTCCTGTGCTCCAGGAAAACATCAATACTCGAGTAAAGGGGTTTTTTCTTTTTTTTTAATTAAATAAAAAAACCAAAAAAACATTACTTAAAACAGAAGGTTCAACTGGAGCTTGTCAGGAGGAAATACTCAAGTCTCATGCAGGTACAGAGAGGTTGGTGCAGGACATTTTGTGTGCAGAACAGTGTAATGACACTTGCATAAGATGGTCTGCCTGTGTCCCAGCTCAGACCCACTGTGTTGCGGCTTTATTTTTTTTTCAGACACTGTGTGAATCAACTCAGGAGCAGGAGGTTGAAGCAGCAAGACAGCTGCTATCCTCTCCTTGGAGACAGGGAAGTATCAGCATGCCACCAGACCTGCTTATATTACATGGGCAAAACATGCTCGGTTCCCTTCTTCTGTGTGTTTTTCATCTAAAGGTTAGAGCACAAGCTGAAAGAAGAGAGACTTTGAAAGGCAGGGCCCTCTGCCTAATTATGCATTAGGCCCCTCACAGTAAACAAACAAGGAGGCTGTCCCCTAAGTGGTCTAACTGCTATTGTACAAAGCGACAAAGGAGTTAATGGTGCTCAGTTCCTGCTTTCCCTTAATGTTCACAGAGCTCCCAAGCACTGTCTCTGCCTGAAAGCCTTCTCTGTGGCCAGGGAGACACTTGCCCTGTTAGGTGCGAGACAAGGAGGGGGAGGATCATTGTTTCCAGGGAAAGTACTTTTGGCAGTTTTACCTGTGAGAGCCAGGAACAAGCTTGGGTGCCTGCCAGTCCATTCTGAACCTGTGATTTGGCAGATGTGAGGTAGTAGGAGGGAGAGCGCCCAACAAAAGTGGAGAAGCACACTGAAAAGATCAGTTTGTTCAGCTGTGTCCTCTGTGTCCATGGGTAGCTGAGGGCCTAGCACTTCTTTTCATGTGCTGACCATGCTACAAGGAGCAGCAGCCTGCTGCAGAGGGGAAGAGCAGATTGGCAGCCTTCTCCCTGTTTGGCCCTTGGCAAGATGTGTGCCCTCAGGAGTGAGCTTGGAGAAACACTTCCCTAGCAGAAGGCTTGACAGCAATTTAAATGGCTGTTGAGGACCAAAGGAACCTGCTTTTGCTTCCAGCACTGTGTGTTGGAAAGCAGCCCACCTCTCCAACAGTCTCATCCTCTTCATGTTCTCTCTGGCAGCTTCCACCGTGGTAACTCTGCCTTGAAACACATCTCGTGATCCTGCTTTAGACCAGAGAGTGGCAAAAGGCTGGTGTGGGTGGCATGGCTCTGCTTTGCAGTTAGCTGCAGTTAGTGGCCACGCATGAGAATGGCACCTGTTTCAGCTCTTTCCTGACCCATTCTCCAGACAACTTGCTTTTCTGCATCATCCCAGAGTTTCTTGAATCTCTCTTATAACCCCTGGCTTTTAGTTGGAGGCTTCAGGATTATTTTATTTTTTACAGCTTTACAAATTGTCCAGAAGTCCTGCTGGAATTCTTGGTTGGCTTCCAGGTCTGGCATAAAAATGAGCTGAAATATCCATATTCTCCACTGTCTTCTTTTTGTTGCTGGACAGGCAAATTGTTACTTGCCTGAGCTCTTACTTCCCTGCAGAGATCCTGGAGATGCAGGAAAAGAGCTCAGCAAGGACCTCTGTGTAGGTAGAACAGGGGACAGAAGTGTCCTCCTGGCTGCTAACAGTGACAAATGTTGTGGGGAGAAGCACTGTCTGTATTTGTTTGCATTAGGAGGACAAGGAGACATTTACAGCGAGAGGAAGGAAAGCACAGTTTAAGCATATTTAATATTCATTTGAGTTTAAAAACCCATAAATGTTTATAATCAAATAGATAATTCAAATTTACTGAAGTGTACCTTCAACAAGGAAATATTGCAAGCTAAGGGCTTTGTGATTGCTTTGTTGATGGAGGATGGACTTGGCTGAGGTTATTACAGTATTGACTTGAAGAGGATGGATTCGCTAGCAGGGCGGGTGATCTTGTCTGGCCTCAGCCAAGGGAAAAAAATGAGGGGAGTTAAGAAACTAGTGCCAGCTTGTGGCATTGGCTGAGTAATCTCAAACAGCCATAAATAAATTGTAGCTTTAAAGTTATAGAAATATATGGTAAGGAAAAGGAAGGTTTCATTCAGTAGACAGGATAGTGGCAGTCAAGAGAATTAGTTTACATTTTTATTAGGCATTCTTATTAAGGGAATGGGAGAGCAGGATTTATTTGCTTCCTGACTCATAAGGCTTATTGGGGATGTTTCAGTACTGTGATCCTTAAGCATCTCAGACTAATGAAAAGATCATTTCAGGGCTCTTGAACTGCTTTATAGCTTGTGATAACAGAAAAGATGTGCTTATTTTGGGAGAGATTGTTTAACTGGTAAAGAAATGTTCTTAAGCACTGGCAGAGCAATATGCCAGCAGTTGTCACATGCATATGTAACACCATAGCTGAATATGGATCTAATCTGTTTACCAAGAAAGTAAATAATAAGATTGTGGGGTTTGCCCTTGCTCAGAACAACAGTGAAATAACCTGAAGAGATTTTGTTTCTCATGCCAAGAGATTGTATCTTATTTGGAGAGATTGTAGAGGTTCTTACAGATTTTTCTGTAAAACAAATATTAATCTGAAGAAATTATAAATACATTTTTATCTAAAGCACTGGAGGTCTGATTCATTTTTAGTTTTATTGCCTCTTTTTACATTGTTTATTAATTCATTGACTAAACTAATTCATTAGTTATATATTATCAATATTAATAATTTAGTTGTTAGTTGTTAAATGCTAATTATTGTTCATTTATTAGATATACATTAAAGTATACTTTATGCCTTAGATAAAAGCACAAATTTCCATCTTTTACTGAATTTGGACCAAGTAAATAAATTCTTACTAGCATTTCCTAGTGTCCAAAGTGTGCATTCATTTAAAGCAACTCCACTGACATCAGTGACATTAGCTGAGCCTCAGACAAGACTGAGAACAGAATTTGGTCAAAAGGACTGAAATCACTTGTTCATTTTAATAATTCTCTGCATAGCCTATGCCAGAAAAATATTTCCATACCAACTAAATATACCATTATATACCCTGTATGCATCCTGTGATATGCTATAGATTAAAATAGCTTTGCTGAAAGCTTCTCAACCTCCTCCATTAAACTTGGGAGGAGTATCTACCCAGAAACCCTTTAAATAGGAAGATGTCCTTAGTTTTGGATCTTCATTCACCTTTATTGCCTCCTCTCTCCTGCCCTGTTGCATGTTTCTTGGATTTGCCACCAAAAGCCATTAACAGCTCAAGAGCTAAACCTGCTCATCAGATTGACATAGGTAGTGAGTAGTCCAACTTCAGGCTGAGAAATCAGCTCCTCTACCTAGATCTCCCTGGCTCCCTGAGGCTAGTCAAGGTCTCTGGTAAATCTTCAGAAATGGGGACAATAGGATCTCCTCCTGTAGTGTGTTCTGCATGGAATGTTTCTAAAATTGTTCCAGACAATGTTAGCTCTTTCCTCTCTAGGAACAGAAGGTAATACTGTGTATTTTGCTGATCTGATTTATCATTTTAAGGCTCTGTTTAGTGGACCTCCTGCTGCTGGCATTTGTTACATTTCCAGGATAGTAAAACTGAGCCTGTCTGGCTTTCATAACCACTAGGAAAAGGGTCCTCTCTGCCCCACTCCTCTCAACAAGTTCCCACTGACCCTCTGCTGACAGCTCCTCAACTCTCATGTGAATTCTCCCCATAAGTCTGGACCTGAGCACACAGCTTTTGTTTCATTTTTGGACATGCCTTTGTATGCTGCTCTTCTAAGTAAGAATCAAGATTGCATCCAGCTGCTCCAGACTATTTAAATTTTTCTGAAAGCATGTTTGTCCTGGAACAGCCCCACTGAAAGGAACAGAGGAGTGGGACATGCCAAGCATCTCCTTGGCAGCTCTGAACAAATCCTGCCTGATAACATGTTTCTGTTTGTTGTTCAACAGTGGAGTAAGTTTATTGAATTCTCAATGATCATAATTAGGCTTCAAAAGTTAACGTTGTGTCAGCACACAGAAAAGCCATTGAATGTTGCCTTGGAGTCAGATTTCAAGCTTGGTGTCGCTAGTTCCTGCGTGAGGGTACATCTGCCAGGGCAATGACATCTTTAATCTCTTCTTCAGCAGGTGTTCCCATCCAAGACCAGTAACAGCTCTAGTATAGAGCATCTTGTCCATCCTTTTGGTGCAGAACATACAGAGGCAGGCCCTCAGGTGCTGAGGAAGTAGTACTGACCCCTTTCCAGCCAGATTTTACTTTCTTTAAAATCCTGTGTGAATAGCTTCATTTGATGAACAGCTCCTTGGAATGCAGTGAGTCAACTGATAGAGTCCAGTTTATTTCATCAAATACCAAATTAGTCTCTACCTCAGCAGAGTTTGTTTTTGGCGTTTCTGTGATTAAAAAAAAAAAAAAAAAACTGAAAAAAAACCAACTAACCACAGAGTTTGAGGGTTTAGTTTTCAGTTGTTGGGTCTTTTTGGCTTATTGTTGTTACAACACCCATGGGACCTGTTGAAGTCTGGAGATGGCATTTAACCCAGAAAATGCCTCACTGTTACAGAGTAGGGCACAGCCCAGAGGCCAATAAACACTGTACAGATAGCTTGAACTTCTCAGCATCACCTGTCTTATGCCAGGCAGGATTGATGTAGCACTCTTCATGGAGTCGCCATGAAGAAGGCCTGCTTCTCCCTCCCTCAGCACTGGTGTGTCATATTCCCAGAGCAGAGTGTGGCACTGAGGTGAGTTTTGGGAAAAGCAACTTTAATATTTTTCCATATTATTTGTGTGCACCACATGCCGGTAGAGTTTTCCTGCTGCTCTTTGCTCCTTACTCTGATTGCTTATTTCTGGAGATGGCTGCTGGAGCCTGATCATTCTCGAAGGATCTTGAAGGTCATAATTCAGTAGCTGTGCAGAAATCTCTGAGAATGTTTCTGTAGGTTTTAACTGTGTTGTGTGTGCTTTTGCCAATGTGTCTTCTGTGGGTGTGTTTGAGCTTCAAGGCTGGGATACCCAGCCTCAGGTGTGTGAAGAACTTTCTTTGTCTTTCAGGGAGAGTTGGTTTAGTTCAGATGTGCTGCTGCTGGGATCATTTTTTTGTCTTCTTCAGTAATGCAGCTATGTTTTGAATCAAAGTCCTCAGCTAAAGTAAAAGTACAGTATTTGAGAAAACTAAATCAAAAAAATCAAATGTTTCTGTTATGTGTGTAAAAAAAAGTCAGTTTACAGTTTTATTTATTGAGATAGGGGGTGGATGAGATAATATCTTTACAGATGAAAACCATTCTTACAGATGGGGGTCTGCAGAGTAAATTATTCAATCCTTTGTCTTTTTGTAAATATTTGAGTATTGCCATGTATCATGTCAAGCTCTGATTTAGATACAAGTTGCAGAAAAGTAACATCAGTGTCATGTATCTAAAAGAAAGCAGGAGGCAGGGAAGCAGCCCTGTGCAGGGAAAGCGTTGTGGTCAGAGAGCTGAGAGCAAGCAAGGAGACTCTCAGCATATTTGGCTGAGAACTGACTGTGAAGAAATCAGAGGATTTTTTATGTCTTACCATTTTTAGGCTTTCTTACAAAAAATGAGGATTTGGTACTAAGCTCAGAAGGAATGCAGCTGCTGCTGCTGCTGCTTGGACAACTTTACAAATATTCAAGTGTAAAACAGTTGCAAATCTGAATGTGCAAACAGGCTAATTGCAGTATCTCTAAAACTGTACATACTACTGTCCCATACTATACAGTTGCTTTTTCTGTTTGTTTTTCAAATTGAGGATGCTGGTTTTGCCTGTTTTCATGTGTATTTAATACATCCTGTTATATTTTATTTCTTGTATATTTACCTTATTCTTCTGTTATGACAGTGGCATGCGTTTGATATCTTTCCTAGCAAAAAGGCCTTGCTATTCTCCAAGACTTTTTCTTCCTTATCAAAGTTAATGATTGTATAATATGTAATTCCTTTTAGCTGTGGAACTGTTGCCCTCATAACTCTCTCAAGGGATATTAGTGGTGAACTCAGCTTGGCATGTGAGCCATAGCTGTTCTCTGGTATTTTGACTGGCAGGAAGCTGGGTACAGACAGTTTGCTGTATAAGTTATAGGTACAAAATATTTGTCTTACTAATAGGTGGTGTATCTGAAATTGTGAAACATTATCTAAGACAGAGTGTACAGTCAGGTAGTTAAAGGGAATGTCAGGAACTTGTAGGAGAGTTTAGACTTAAAGTTGTCATGTGTAACTTTGAATTTAGCATTACCTAGTTTATGAATATTTAATCATCTCCTCTAATATTTCCTTGTCATTTTCCCTTTCCTTTTTTATTCCTTACTATTGAAATATTTCTAGATTTAAAAGAAAGAGTTTTGAGGAGAAATAAATGTTGACAGGAGGAATATAAGCACTGTTAACAGATCAAAGTATTTCAGGTAACTGCAGCAAATTTGCATTGATATAGTTTTGAGATTAAGATGCAAACAGCTAGAAGCTGTTTAGACTCATTATCCTCTTTAGACTTAATTTATAGTAAAAACATTATTATTTTCATATTACCCAACAGACGTAAATCAGCTAAGAAGTATTTTGCCAGTATGGGGAGGGAAGGGTTGAAAGTGGAAGAATGGCAAAGAGGATGGTAGATACCATCAAGTGACCTTGCAGCTGGGAATGCCAAGGCCTGGAGAATAACAGTGTAGGAAACCATATATTATGCCTACTGCTGTTTATCCTTTGTTTTTTTGAGAGGAGGAATTTCTGTGTAGAGATAACGCAGGTGTTTACAGACACTTGGAGGCCCTCTCCCACACATGCTTGAGCTCCCTGTCTTGGGAGGGAGATCAAAACAGAGATCATAAAAAGCAGAGAGGAAAATCACAGCATGGTGTTAACCCATGTGTGGCCCTTTGATAAATGGGTGCAAACAGCAGCCCTGGTGCCCTGCCTGGGACTGGGCTGAGCCTGAGGGTGCCTGCACCCTCAATTTGGGTGTCTACAGCCCAATTTGGTTTTGGGATACTCTAGCCAGTGAGGTAGCAAAATAAATTTACTCTTTGCATTTCAGCTGTACATTTTTGGTTGTCCTCAATCAGTTGTGTGTGTTGATTCACACAACCATGTAAAAAGAGGGTCATTTGACTAGAAACTCAGGAAGAAAAAACACTCTAGTTCTCAGTAGTTGCTTTTACTTGTATGGCATGCTCAGAAGTAAAGCTTTGTAAATAAAACTCCTCCAGTTTGAATATGAGTCTAAGGTGAGTTATTCTAAATCTAAGCAAGTTGGAATCAGTGATGGTGAATGACACTTTGGTATTGCTGTGTGTCTGATATGTATTTTCAACAGATAGGCAGCATGTAACTATGTCATTTATAATTAATGTTTCTTCCTTGAATCCGAGGGATTGTCTAGTGAAAGGAATTTTGTCCTCATGGGATGAGGATTGTCTTCATTGTAAGAAGAGTAACAGAAGGATTACTAGGGGCATATTCAAGGAAAGGACGGAAGATCTATTTGGAAGAGATAGGAGGCATTCAGCTGAGCCAGATGGAGGAAGAGAGGTAGAGAAAACGTATGCACATTCTGGGAGAGCCACAGTCAGTTTCTGTTGGCTGAGTTTTTAGTGAAGACATACTTTTTTTTGTTGCATTCCTGAAGGGACGTTGAGAAGGCTGTGAATAGAGTGGGAAGGTGTAAAGAGCTTGAAAATTTGAACTATAAGGAGGCTGGAAACATACAGTCTGCAGAAGTGGTACATCAGTTTTGTGGACCAAACTTGTCAATATTAGTCAAACAGCAAATAGATAAAGCTGGAGGCAAGTCAGTGTTTAAAAGCTGGGATTTATTTTTCTGTTGGCTGCTTTCTGATGCCAGATAGACAGCTATGTTTAGATTATTTGTGCTTGGCATATCAAATGTACCATGTTGTTTAGATACAACCCTTAGCCATTCCTGCTTCACCTTTTTCCTTGACTCTATGATCTGCTGCTTGGAGCTGTGCCCAGAGACCATTCAGAAGCTAAAATCCAGCCTGTGCCTGTTTGTTAGGCAGCACTTTATTGGAAGTGCCAGCAAAATTGCATCCTGGCTCTTATTTGGATTTGAGGGTGGAGGCTGACCTTCAGAGCATTAGGGATTTTGAAGGCTGGGATATTTGCAAGGTGGGTCCTTGCTGCTCCATTCCTGCCGCCTGGGGAGGGTCTCCAAGAGGCATCCCAATGGCACTCCCTCTCCAGAGCCTGGCAGGCTCACCCTTTTCAGTGCTCCACAAAGTTCTCCCCACATGACACTGCAGGTCTGATCAGGATCTGTAGCTCCAATATAATTGAGCTGAGTGGATTAGTTTATGACTGTGTAGGCAGTAGATTTTTAAGTGACTAATGTAATTCTTGTTCGTAGGAAGGCTTGGCAATAACCACTTAGTTGATCCAAGAAGCACAGAAATGCCAATCCGCAGAGTATATATAAAGGTTTCAAAAGGGAAAGAAGAACACAAAGAAGCATCATCAAAAACATATCACCATGACATGTTCCACTTCATACTGCTAATTGCTCTCTTTATACCTTGAGTGGTTTAGCACCTTTTATAAGGCATGGATTGCTGCATCTTCCATGGCTCAGATGAGTCAGTGGTTATTGGGGTCATGCCAGGGGCTGGAGGTCTCTCCAGGGCAGATCTTGAAAGGGAGATGCAAGTTCTGAAGTGTTTGAGAGGCCTGTGAAAATGTTATAGATTGACTGCTTCAGAGCATGCTAGGTGATCTATCTTTTCAAAAAGCCACACTCGTAAAATTGCTGTTATAACAACTGAAATTTGTTAACATTAAAAAAAAAAAGAAGATGCATGAAAGTGCTTAAGGCATTCAGGATAGCTTGGGGAGCCAAGTGCCCTGGAGGAAAATGGTGTAAATTTTCTTTTCTTTGTTTTTAAATATGCAAAACTTAGGATGGGCTCCTGAGAGCTGCCAAGGATTGCCAAGATTGACAAGGAAAGCTTATGGAAAAAGTCAGAAATGACTGATAGATCAGCTCAGCATTGACTGTCGTAAGGAGAATAATACCGCATTTTGCAGTACTTCTCTTCATAGAATATATTCTAAACAGTTTTTTACTTTTAGTCTGATTGAAAAAAAAACAGTGTTGTTGCTTTAGCATTTCATTTTTGACACCCATCTGGAAGCTCATGTGGGCCTCAAGTTCATCACAGCCATGTAGCTCAGGAGCAGCACTGCCTTGAATGAATGGGACTTCTTACTTCCTTTCTCCCAAAGGCACAGAGGATGTAACATGTAGTAGAAGGGGCCAGACATTTCTAAGTTTTGCTGCTTGGGCCATGCCAGCAACAGAAGGATTATGTCATTTTGTGCCTGCTAAAAGGACGGCTTCATGTCACCACAGTCTTCCTGAATAGTCATCCACATGTGACCACAGCTAATTCTATGTTTGCCTCTTCCATTGAGCCACAGAGGTGTTTTAGTGAATACTAGTGTTTGCTTTAAAATGTAGCTCAAATTAAGATCATGATTTATGTGTCACGTGGTTTAGGACGTTACTTCAGTTGAGTGTCAGTTCTTATAAACTTGATGTTTCTGAATGTTTTTGAATATCATCTACTAAGAACTATATTTTAGGTACTTAAGGTAGTATTTTGGAGAAGGGAGGTAAGATGATGCTTGCAACAGATGACCTTCAGCCCTCAAAAAGTACAGAGTATTGTAGGCTTGCTTATTACCTAAAGTGCATGCATCTAAATACATTTAAAACTGAGTGCTGATAAAGGTTACTTATTTTTATAGTATGTAATTGACAATATCCACAGGGTAGAATTTGTACAAAATAAAAGTGAAAGTATTGCTTCCAGTTTTAGTCATGACAGTCTTTCTGCAGGTGGCATTCAGCAGTCTTGGTATTTTGCCCAAGGTGAAAACTCTTTTGTCCAAAGAAGTTTAAATAAAGCAATGCTGATGTTGAACAGGACATTGCCGCTGTCCAGCTACCAAAAATCTGTATGTCACCCATTTCTCTTGGCTCTGGGCATAGGATATGTTTCCTACCATGGCCCCTTCCATAGCACGGTAAGAGCATGGTCAAACATTTGCTTTGCAACCAGCTGCACATACAGAGATGCTGCCAGCTGCTTTCTATGGTGTTTCAAAGCCCTCTCAGTCATGCCAGCTGGAGGATTCATGTGAATGGGGTCTATACTGGGGTCTATATTCCCACTTTGTACTGAGTCCATCCAGTTACTTGGTAAGTATCTCTGTGGAATAGGTTGTGTCAAAGTGAGTCTCCTGTGTCAGCAGTACCACAGGAACAGAAAGACTCAACCAACTCTTCATCTTTTTCACTGTATCCCCCAAGAGAAGACATTTTAAAGTCATTTCCATCCTTGTAAATTGTAGACTTGTATACTCAGTGCTCTGCAGAGTATATATCTTGCATTGCCACTAGCATTTATTTGGAGTAAAATATTGCGGACAAAGCTGTTGCATCTAAGTAAATGTCTGACTTGGTCCTTGGTTCTCTTTTCATCCTCCTATAAGATTTTATTTTAGGTTATTCTCAATAAGTGCAGCACTTGATTGGCCATATGCTTGGCAAAACACAGATAATTTACAACTGTTGTTTGTATTAATTTGTGTAGTTCTGAAGTTATTTTAAAAACACAGCTTAGAGGACTTCTTCCAGAATTAATGTTTTCACATAAATCTGGAAATGCTCATACATCTACTCAGATCTCCAGAAAAGTGCATTTAGTTCATTGGTTTCATGCTGAAGTGTTAACATTTTAGGTTGTTTTATTAGGAGAGAACAAAGAACTCCTGCCTTGTTGAAAATTTGGTACACAAAATAAGGATGAAGAGGTTCCAAAAGAGCTAATGCTAAGCATTGGAAACTGGATGAAGCTGTGCAGATTGGAAAGATTTCCAAGACATCTGGTAATTAGCTTCCAGTTCTTATAAGTCCTGCCCTGTGAAAGCTGCTGCTTGGAGAAGGAAGAACAGGAGTGAGATGAAGCCTAAGTCTGAAAAGCTGGATCTTTGTGATCACAAATTATCAGTGGGCTATGGAAAACTCTATGACTACTCCTTTGGAAAAGTAACTCCTACAAAAAAAGAAGTCCAGTATTTCTCCCATTGCAGGATTGTCTTCTGTTCTGACATTTGCTTGGCACAATGGGGAAAGGGAACAAGCTATCAAAGAGTTCTTCCTGGCTTTCCCTGCCTGAGCCAATGTGCCAGCCTGCCCCACACCAGCTTGCCATGCTCCCCAGCAGCTGCACCACAGCTGGGAGTTGCTGGGGCATTTTGGGCTGGTTCCTCCCCTGCCCAGCCCAAAATGCCAGAGAGGCTTGGCACTGCTGTCAGAGCTGGCACCTGGCAACCTTCTCTAGGCAAGTGAGGTAGCATGTGCAGGTGCAAGGGACCTAGAGCCAGGCCAGAGCCTGAGCCTTTTGTTATTATTATCATTATTGCTGTTGCGATTAATACTACTGCTGTTATTACTATTTGGGTTTTCTTTTTTTTGTTTGTTTGTTTGTCACATTAAGGAAAATTTAAGCAAGAAAGAAAACTTGCCAATTTAGTTAGTTTTGTAAGTTGTCTCTTGGGAGTACTTATCTACACGTGATTAAAGGATAAGGGGTGTTTGTGGGGTTTCTAAGTTCATATGCATAAACCATCAAGCACTGAATGGGAATTGCTGAGACCTAGTGCTTTGGTTACTTCTTAGAGACTTGGGAGACTACTTGTGTACCCTGTTCTGCCCCTTTCCTGTGCAGGTACTTTCATCAAGTCATTGCCCTGTCATGTTTATTATTCTTTGTGCAAAGCAGAATATTTATCTTGTCTGCAGTAAAAGTGGTTAAAAACAAATTATGTATTTACTACTTCTTTTTTTTTTACAAATATTTTATCATCTAAACATCAGCAGGCAGACCAGCACACTCACTGCTAGTAAAAATACTAGTCTTTTCAGCTCTGAGTCTATTAAGTGCAATGAGCAGACAGCCTGTCTTAAGCTAATTTTATAGCAGTGCACTACTTAAAAATTAGGCATTTGCAGCAGAGAAAAGTTCTATTGAGATTTGTTATCAGAAAGAAAATTATTTTTCCTAGATTGCAAATGTAAGCCAATGTGTAGTTAATGGTGTTCACTAAATTATACTGACTGAAAATATGAAGGAAGTAGAGTTATGTATGAATATATAATACTGGGACATGTTGGAAGAGATTATACTTAATTTGTATGTAACCTGATGAATTTTGCTGCAGTAGACATTATCTCCACTGATAAATCATGCTTATAGCTTCAAATAAAAACCATACACAGTGTGAGCCTTTTTTTCTTAAGATCACAGCCATTCCATGTCTGTGTTGTAGCAGTATCTAATTCCTGAATGTGGTGCAACTTTTGCAGCTGCCTGAGCTATTGGAAAGAAGGATTTAGCACCCAGTGTCTGTGCTGTCCATGTGCTTTTGATTTGCCCAAGGTTGAGCTTCTGTATCCTGCTGCAGGCAGTAAAATGACACTTCCCAACAGCTGCCTCAAGACTGGGCTGTGAGAGAAGATGACTTTTCTTACAATGGAGTTCCAGCATATCTTAGTCCAGGGGTACCAGTGGTCCAAGCTCAACAACAGAATTCCGTGGGGGTCGCAAATTCCCTAACTTGTCCTAAGCTTGTCCTAAGCAGTGGCAGCTCCCTTAGAGAGGGGTACAAAGCCCTGCTCCCAGGGCTAACCCAAACACTCTCTGCTCCTTACACTACAGCTATATCCACAGAGAACATTTGCTTTGAATATTAAATTATTATTGGTAGAGGAAGCAGTAGTTGGGTTGGATCTGGCTTTTCAATAAACAGATTTTACTAGGTGAGACTTGTTTCACTCAGGTGTTTATTCACCTTTAGTTCCCCTGAAATGATTATTATTTTTACATTTTTCTTTAGTGTAGTACACTTTTGTGGAGTAAAATAAACTCATATCAGACATGGATTTATGTGTATTTGTATGCATGATGCTTTCTCTATTCCTTTGAATTGCTCTGCTTTTGGAGCTAAAGTTGGTATTCCCAGAGTGTTTTAATGCTTTTTATCCACAAATTATATTTACATATTCTCTGTACCAAGTGTTGCTTCATCTGTCTCCAGTCCTGCACTACACAAAGCAGATTCTTATCCTCAGCTGATTTGTTTTGAGACTCTCCAAGCACTCATATTTAACTAGTGAAGTGGACATTGTTGGGCTAATGTTTCAGAACCCAAATGGAGCCTGCCCTGTCCTGGTACAGGGTGGTTAATGCCCATAATGTTAGATCACTCCCCAGCTGCCATACTAAATGAACATTGTGGAACAGTGTCTGAGAGAGGATCCTGAGCCCTGACTTTATCCCTGCTGTAGCTCTGGAGCTGCACATGCAGAATATAATTCCAGCATGTGTTAAGCCAGTTTGGGTTGACCTACTGCAGCAGTTCTTGTGCTGGTGCTGGCATCCGAGCCAGTCTGCAGCCAGCTGCTGCTTCCAGGAGTCTTGGCAGCAGTCACCGGTTACTCCTCAACTTGCTCAGCACCACAAAGCAATTAATATCAAATAATAAATTAGTTATGTAAAAATTGTCAGCAATGATAAACTTGCCCCCTGCACGGAATGTGAAGCTTGTCATCATTTTGCTCTAAGCAGAGTTTAAAGCTCATAGCCAGAGTTCTGGTGTTCATTTCAGTGGAAAAAGGAAAAAAAAAGTGAAAAGCTCATCTAATCAACCCTCTGTGTAGGAAATTTTGTTGGCCAGTATGGAGACATAACTAAAGACAAACCTTCTGAACATTGAACTGTTGTGCTGAACAAGGTTCTTGAGTTTTGCCTAATCAGATTCATGCCCCTTCAAAACAGGTAACTACTTTCAATTCAGCTAGTCCACATGGTGACCCCAAGCACGGTTGTAAAGGGGCTGGACTGGAGAAGGTGTCCATATTGCATGCAAGGTGGAGAAATTTTTGGTGTATGAACTGGGAAAGAGCAAATTTTTTTTGAGAAATACAGCCCGTTTCTAGTTACAGAGATTTGCATCAGACTTTTATGGCTTCAAGGTAGGCATGTGACACAGGGAGCTATGGCACAGCACTTTCTGGTTTGTTATGCTGTACAGTCTGATGTGGAAACAGATAGAGGCAAGAGGAAGAAAGTATTTAAAGGTAATAATGGAATTACATTTGGGAGAAAGCCTGTGCTAGAAGGTTAGGAAGACTGGACCAAGAACTGACTTAGACGCTGAAAATACAGACTTCTTTTGAATGAAAATATTCAATGCTCACTACAGGTTAACTTTCAGAAGTTAATATGAAACAGCTCTAAGTACAGAAGTGATATGAATGTATTAGAGGTCATAAATCCCCAAGTAGGTGCTTCTTATTCAGTGTATGAATGTGTGGTAATGGAGGCAAGGTTATCTGACTGACTGGTTTTGACTTTGCTTCTCTGGGGCAAGCTGGAACTTCTTAGCTGAAGTTGAAAGCTGATTTTTTAGAGGAGGGGGAAATGCAACTTCTAGCTCTGTTATTATGAAGTGGTAGAGAAACCCAATCCTGGACACCCTGGAGGTGGAGGAAGAGGCTCCACTGTGGGAGCACCAGGCATGTTGGGTGTTCACCTTCTTGACAGCTGGGTACACACACATTTCAGTGAAGGTAACTTCTCAGCAATTCTCTCTTTCTTGGCCTTTCATGAAGTACCTGAATAAATCATGTTCTATAAATTGCACTTTATCCTTTTATGATATTAGAATCAAATTTTTCCACAACATTAACGCTGTTCACAAGTTTAATCACAGAGTCTGCCTTTGGGCTTGAATTATCAGATGATGGTGATTCTCTAATTCACCAGTGTGCTTTCTGTCTTGAAAAACATTGTTTGTAGATGTTCCTTTCAACTTTTGGATGAAGGTACCTTCCTTAGAAAACAAAACATCATCTACAGAGAGGTAGAAGATTTTTTTAATACCTTGGTCACATTTTTAATACATTTGGAATTGCCTAATAATTAGGTATTTGGTGTCACTGGATAGCTGGAGATTTCATTTGAATAGCTTAGTTAACTTGCAGGCTTAGTCTGTTGAAAATTGCCCATTTCTTGTTCTTAGGCATGAGTATTTGTAAATTTACTACATTTTTAAAGCCAGTTGTATTTTTAGTTTAATTAGGTCTTTTAGTGAAATTGTTTTAACTTCTTTCTTCCACCATCTGAAGGGTGTGCATAAGGGATGTTGGGAACAATATGTTTTTCTCTTTGTTGACATTAAAAGTGTTACTGAAAATATTGGGAGGAAATCCTAAACTGGATTTCTCAGTGTCACTTAGCTTTGTGACATGAAGATTTTGCAGTGAAGGGTGGAGGTGGCTGATATCTGGGGAACACGTGGATGCCCCAGAACAGCGGAAGGACTTACTAATAATGTAAGCTCCTGAGGGTGAGGTGGTGGTCTGGGATCTGGGAGTTGTACATTGCAGTCATACTCCACAGCACACATCTTCTGCATGTATTTGTGGGTGGACACCTTAAACTAAGGCTTCACAATTTCTCAGGTACCATGTGACTCTTTCAGTGTGAAATGCTAGAATCACTATGGAGGCTAAACATACTGAAAAACAAAATATGTGTGTATCCCAAATAAGTTTTGTTTGTGTTAGGAAATTGAGAGGGATCCTCCTCACAGAAGAAAAGCAAATTTTCCATGTTTGCTAAACCCAGGTTCATCAGTAATTTTGAGTGGAAGAAAAATGGGAACTGTGTACCACTAGATAAATTTCTTCAACGAAAGAAGTTCTTCAATGATTTGGCCCTAGTACAAATTGAGTTTTATATCAACAGCAAGAAAAAAATGTTTTGACATTAGCACTACAGGTCTTTCAACACTGATGAAAGGGATCTGGTCTTTTACTTTATGCTAAATTAAAGCTTTGTTATTATGAACACATGGCAGAGTAGCAGGAAACGTTTCCCTTTACTGACTGTCCTGCTCTGGGTTTTATTAGGTAGTATGGATAATTTCTCCAGTGTAGGCATATGAGAGGGACTTCTGTGCATATTACAAGTTAGTTCATGCTGAACATTTGGTTTATTTTAAATTTCTTCATGCCTATGAGATTTCTGTGTTCAGAAACAACTCACATTTGGTTGTCTTTTGTGTATTGCCTAGGTACAACTCCTGTCAAGAGCATAGACATAGAAAATCTGATGTGTTTCGTTACATGTTTAAGTATTTCTGTTGTAATTTAGCAAACTGTGTTCTGGTATTTAGTTGCCTTTTCAAAAGAAAAAATACAGGAATTCTGCCTCCATAATTGGCTTGGTTTGTTCTGGAAGATGGAAAGGACCTGCACAGACTTCTAACTACAGCAAGATAAGTCCTAGGAACTAGCAGGAATACAAGGAGGAAAGTAATCTAAAGCTATTGTAGCAATGAACCAATTTAATGGGGCTTTAGGCAGTGGAAATACTGTCAGCTTTCCAGAATATATTGCTTGGGTTTTCTGCATATTACAGCTTTGATGAAATTAACAAATGATTTGTTACTTAGCTTCCTTTGGTAACATGAGTGTATATTCTTCTAGTAATGGCAAGTTAGCACTGGAGGTTCTAGTGGTGTAAAACATGTCTTTCCCTTCAGGGTTTTTAATAGCAGAGCTGCACTGGCTGAGGTCCCCTGATGGTACAGTGTGACCTGAACCAAACACAGCCCCATGGTTGCATTTCTAAGCCAGAGCAAGCAGCTAAAGTTGATGCCCTACTCTGGCTGCAGGAGGGCAAATGACACCTGATTAAGCATAAAGCTAATAATCCATGGATGGTTTGTGAACATGTATGGTTTGGCCAAGTTAGTTTAGGCTGGATCAGCACTGTGCTTGGAGTATCCATGCTGCTTTTGAGGAGCTCTCAAGTTGCACTTGCTTTGCATTGAACCATGTCCTTGGCTACAAGTCCTGCACTGCTTTATAACCAGCTGAATTATCAGGGGATCCATGAGGTAAAAATGGCTTCTTTTTTTTTTTTTTAATGCTGATTTCTAGACTTCAATCATAAGGACATTATAGACTTTAGGGAAGTGACACAAGGAAAGATTTGTACACTGAACTAGATCCTTAAATCCTCAATTCCACAGAGCCTCTGTGGATCTGCTAGAAGCAGTAAATAACCTTTTCCAGCAAACAAATGTAGCAGGTAGTTCAGTGGCAGGTAAAATAAAAACATTTGTAGCTATATAAAGAACACAATAGATTGGAACTTTTTCTTTGTAAAAAATTGCACATAACCTATAAACCTTAATAATAGTGAGCACCTTATCAAAATGTGTTTTCTGCACAGTTTTGATACATTGCCATAGACAGCCCTCATGTGTCCAACCTTAGAAAAATGCTGTAATCCTAAAATTAGGGCTATACTTGTAGCTCCTGCCAGTGAAAACAGAATGATTTCTGTGTCTACAGGATGTAGTACCCAGATTCTTTAAGTAGAGGTGCTTAGGTACTGGTACTGATAATATGAATGCTGAGAATAAGCACTACAGAGAGCCTTGTAAACAAGGCATTGAAAAATAAAGAAAACATAAATTGTTATCCATGCTTGTCCCAGGTCATAGAACTGAAAGCCACACACAAACATATGCCTTTTAATTAATGTTCATTTCCTTTCTTGCACTCTATAACCAAAACCACAAGAGTGCCTCCACACTTGGAAAAGATAATTAAGAGAAAGGATAATTGACAAATTTTCTTCAAAATGTTGAAAATATCAAAGCAAGAAAATATTTTGAGCATTTTCTATTCCCATGTTCAACATTAAAACATAACTACTGTTAAGTGGTTTGTGCTCTCTCCAGGCCTCACTGAGCAAGTCAGACAGCTTGCAGTAGATAAAGATCCTTTGGTTGCTTGTGAGATTATTTTTTGTTCTTTAATTACCAGCAGCATGACAGTGTGTATCTGTAGCTAGATAAAAAGGTAGTGTGCTACTAGATAGGGTTGTCTAGCTCTGTTTTCACTCACTTTCTCATTGCATGGAGGGGTGAGGAGGATTTTCTCAAGTGCTGAGTTTAGCGGCTTGAGTTAGGAGCCAGGCTCCCCATGCTGTTGGTGAAAGGTCACCAGAAGGAGATGGAGCACGTTGGTGTTAGGGAGTATTTAGATTTTCTGGGGGCTCCAATCACTCTTCTCTCTGCCCTGATTGTCTGGGTAGCCTGAGGGGCAAACATCAGCATCCACACTAGATATCCTGCATGGTAGATATGAATTTCCACCTCTGTGGTAAGTTGAAGTTACTTGAGCCTGGGGCACTTTTCTTCTGGAAAAACTGGAAATGAGTTCATCAAGCTCAGAACCTGAGATGGTGAAGCAGGCAGAGTCCCTACAGATGGAGTCTGTACATTTACTTGAATTGTATATGCTGGTGGGATCTGTCACAGCCCCTTTAGTATCTCGTGGTGTCACACTGAACTAGATAATTCAACAGCTTTATTTGAGACAGTGGAGTCCAAAACACAGCCTTTTGTGCTGGTAACATCCTGAGTGCCTTTCTTCCAGAAGGATTTGTAAAAGTCAATTTCCAAAGCTGGTTGAAGATTTCACAGAGCTTCACTATACTGTAGCATTATGAAGTGGATTTTTCAAGCACAAGGTTGTGGAACATGCCTGAGGGCATTTTTCTTTCTTTACTTACTACCTCCAGTTGAAATAAGAAAAATCAAAAGAGATATCTTATCCCTCTCTTAAAGCACTGACTTCACTTACACTGCTGTAAAAATTACATAGTGACAGAGTTGTGGCTGAGCAGTCTGTGAAGAACTTCCAAGGGTTTTACTCTGGCTGAATCTCAGTTTGAAATAAATGTTTGGGAAGGATGGAGGGAGGTCTTTCCTTATGTAATTCTCGCCCCAGGTGCCCCATTTGGTTTGTTAGCTGCTGCCTTGATAATAATGAGTAGAGATCTTTTCCAGCCTTTACAGTTCTGTGATTCTGCCAGCTTGGGTATCACACCTGAGGGTGGAGCCTTTGAGAGGAGAACATGAGAAAATATTCCACCACTTAAACTTGTGCCGTGTAGACACCCCCAGTGGTTTTTTTTTGAGGTGTAGACCAGTACCTTTAGTTCTGTAATACCAATCACATTTCTCATAAGGCTTTTAGAGTCAGACACACTTCACTGTTGGAAGCTTCCAAAAACAAGCACCCCCCAGTTTGCTATATGCTGTTGCAGACTCATATTCTATATCATAATAAAGCATAACACAGATTTAACATCAAATTTACCCAAATTACATTTTCCTTCATCCTTTTTCTCCTCAGCACAGTCTGAGGACTATGAAGTTGCATTCTGCCGCCAAACTTAAAATCTTGTGTTTTAGAGGAGAGCTGTTGATAGCAGTGCATTTAGTAAGTGCAGAAATCAAAATGCTACCAGCATCATTGTAGATTGGAAGTTTCTTGTCCTAGTTTCTTGTCCTGCATTTCATTCCATATGGACAGCTTCAATGCATTTTGATTTAATAAATTGTAACAAAAGCTGAACTTGGATCTCTGTGACCACTGCATTGGGAGTCTAACAGGCTTCTTGCTGGTGTGAATGCTGCTGCATCCACATGAATGCTCTCAACACTCTTCTGGAAAAGCTGTCCTTCATGTTTGGGAAACTTGAGAGCCAAGGTTCAGCAGAGTTAGGTTTGACAGACCTGCTGTGAACCCATGGGCCCCTCAAGTTTAACCTCATGTCTTCTCAAATTTACCATCTGAAGTCACACTTGTAAATTTAATCTGTTCTGTGGACTAGTTTGGCTACAGCATGGTCATAAATCCTTTGTCTTATCTGAATCAGGTATATATCCCTCAGTGAAGTGGCATAATGAATATTTGCTTAAGAAGCAGATGCAGCCAGTTAACTCTAATTTATTTTTAAAAAGCAATCCATCTTTAATGTACAAAGTAAACCTCCCTAATTCTGCAAATAATATTTTGTAATTTCAATTAAATTGCTTTGTTATTTTGTCTGAGATTTTTTTAGCCCATATTATAAAAAAATAATCAAGTGGATTTTTAATTGAGAATGAAGTATTGGTGCCTTTACTGAATTTGTAATGTTCTGAAGCTAATTTAGGAGGATAGCAGGCTGTTAGCAATGGCCTGCACTTGTATGATCTGTAGCCAAAACACTGAAGTTGTCATTCAGACCTGTTTCTCCATCAAGATTTTGTGTTTTGTGGCTACCAGCTTATGGATGCCCTGGTTCTGATTTGCTAAGTGATTACCAGAGAGTTTGACCCTGGACTGGTGCTGCGCTTAATCGTGACTGATTCATTGGGCTGGAACATGTCACTGATTTGATCCATCCATTTCATTAATTTGATTGAAATGCATCCAGCTGTTGGGGGTGTATGAAAGAAAGGTACCTGACATGCAGGGCAAGAGCACTAACCTCTGCATTAAACTATAAAGCAGTCATTAGGACATCTTATGCTGAAATTGATTTGCTCCACAGAAATTTGGTTTTCAAGCACAATACTAATTAGCTGTAAGCTTGATGAATGTCCAGAATTAATTGAAACATTTCAGTGCCCTGTGTGGGTTTTAAATGTTGTCATTACTGCCCCAATATTTTCAGTTCTTACACTAATTGGTTTTTAGGGAGTGTGAATAAAATTATCTTCTGGAGTGACTGAAGGTACAAATGGTTCATTGCTTTACCAAAAATGGACCTGTTTGCTTCTAGATTTCCCTTTTTTCCCTTTTTTTTTCCTTAAAATGTATCTAGTATTTTCCTTCCACTTTTATGTATGCATTGCAAATAGAAAGAAAGATTTTAGACCCAAACTTTATTTTTGACAGCACCTGTAGGGGTTTTTTTTCCCCAAGCTGTGCTCTGGAGGCCAGCATTCTATTGTTATTTACTTTCATTTTGGCAACAGGAAAATAGCTACAGCTTCATAAAATATTTTTTGTTTTTAATTAAATAGGATGTCATCCAAATTCCATGATTATTTTGTCCTGTTTATGAAAGAACTGCAACATTTGGCACATGAAATGTCTACAAGATAAAAAGCATATTGGAAAATTATGAATTGAAAGTGAATTCATAATCAAAATTAGCTTTTTTTTTCCTCAAACATGATCTTAATGTAAAAATAGCTAAATTTGGGGGGGGGGGGGGGGGGGGCGGGATTGCAGATCCATAGTGCAGACTGCTCATATTCCTTGTCTCTGATGAGTGTCTCCATGTTTGGCTACATAGTAAGGATGGATGTCCAACATGTTGTGTTACAGACTGCAAACATATGTATGACAAATACATGGGGTGACATGGCATAGGAAGAGCCTTTTATTTCTTGGGAGTTTCCTCTGTGTGTTGAGCAGTTCCAGAAACCACAAATTCCCAGACTCCAGTGTGGTGCCATGCCCTGTCACTCGCTTCATGTGCAATTCACGTGTGACAGTCCTCAGGGCCTGATCCTGGGCACCACAGAGGGAGGAGGATGGGGCTGCTTCAGCATGGCTGGGAAATGGAGGTGGTGCTTGAGAAACTGCCCAGGTGGGGAAAACTGAAAGGATCTTTCACAGTGCTGTGTTATTGGCTTATCTGCATAGATGTGATCAAGCCGTTGTGTCTGCATGAGTTCAGTGCTGTTGCTCTCCATAGCAGTCAGTTCAGTAAGTTTGGCTCTCAGCAGGGTGGGTTCAGGACCTTTGTGGAAGGTTAGGTTAATTTTTATCCAGGCTTGCTAAAGATTTTTTTTTTGGTGGTTGTTCCTTTGGGGGGGCAAGGGGGAGGAGTTTATTGTTTGGTTTTTTGTGAGGAGGTTAGATGGTTACTGTGTGATAATAGCATTAGTGACAGCTCAGAAGTTGAGAAAATACTGGATCATTATCCATTCTTCCAAACCTTTACTTTAATAATAATTATGCAGTAACCCTTTCCCTAGTGAGAAATGCATTCTTAAAATAAAATATTTTTGGCCTGTTGTCTCATTGCCGATTGCCCAGAGGCATAACACAGATATATCCTGAAGAAACAGTTATTTGGAATGACTGCTGCAAGAAGCTCAATTCCTTGTTACTTGATTCTCTAGCCCTTCCCCAGTTTTGCTGCCCAAGCGTGTAACATTTCACTCTAGCCTATGAAACAAGTAGCAATAAGTGTGTATCAATATACTTGAAAGCCACATTTTTTATGAAGGTGTGATCTTCTAAAAGCTTGGAGAAGACGAATGTGGTCAAGATGTAAAACTCCTTTTGTGTACGAATATGATGGCATCAAACGGGTGGTGTAGAAAACGTGATGAAAGGGTGATGTGGAAGCTCAGAGCAATGACATACTCAAGAAAGTAGATCTGGGGATATGTTTTGGACAGTGAAAAACCAGTAGTGCATGGTCATTCTATTTCATTGCTGTCTCTCCAAAGGGACAGCAGAGTACCCAGCTTTTGTGCCAGTTTAAAACATCTAGCCCACTGAAATCAGCTGGAAATTGGGCAGGTGTTAAAAATAATCAAAAGGTTTCTATTCAATAAAATGAATGTGAAGGAAATCCATAAAATGCCTCTCTCAAGGGTACATCTGACTCTTTCTTTTCCTCTCCCCTTTTTTCTTTACACAGTGCCGGTCCTAAAGGAGATAACATTTATGAATGGAGATCTACTATACTTGGACCTCCAGGTTCTGTATATGAAGGAGGCGTTTTCTTCCTGGATATCACATTTTCTTCTGACTATCCATTCAAGCCACCAAAGGTAAGGGTAAGGTTTTTATTGTGCTTATCATTTTTTCATGTGAGAGGAATACAGCAAGCCAAGTGACTGCACATCACTTTCTGAATATCAAATCTGTTTATGGTCCCTTGAAAAAACTGCAAGGTCCAAAATCTTGGCTTGCAGTCTCAGAAAAATCCCATCTAATTTACCTCTTGATTACCACAGTCAGTACTGATTTCCAAACTTCACCAAGTGATAAATGAGATGATAATTCTGATCAACAGGTAAGATTCAAGAAATTTTTGTTCTAGTAGAAGACAACACAAGACTTATGTTTCCTTCTTCTCATTCTAGCTACTAAAATATATGTATAATAGTCTTTCCTGTTATAAGCCAGATTCCATATTAAATATTATCAGTAATTTTTTAAAAAAATGAGGAAAAGTTAAAATAAGTTCACATAGGAAACCTGGAGCATTATATTGTGACTTAAAATTGGGTAAATTAGTGTGATGAATTTCAATTATTTTAAAATGTCTATTTACTACTGCTAAAATCAGCAATCTTGTTTGATAAGGTTTTTGAGCAAAAGCTCTTTTTATTAAATTAAACTCACCTTAAATTAAAATGTCAATTCCTTGCTCAGAAATAGTGTGGACACCTAATAAATTGTAATGTGTTAATGGATATGAAAGAATTTAAAGGTCATTCCCTTTTCCCCTCCCTTACTGCCAAATAACAACTCTTGACCAAGTCACCAGAAAAGACACTGCAAAACTCTTATAACTAAATATCTTTTACCACACAACATTCTATGACTTACATCTTTGGTGGCTATAACTATGTTACTATAGATCTAATATCTTTTTTCATTCCCAGGATGAATACAACATAAAGAATATACACTTTGTATTTCACACTTCTCTTTAACCCACAGCATTTAATATGTTCTGAATTAAGAATGTTATACTGAAGTGATGCACAGTTTTAGACAAATCCCTCATTCAAATCTTGTAGGTTTTTTTAGATCATGATAGTTTTTAAATTTTCAGGGTACATTGTGGATTCTACTCCCTCCCCCCCCCAGTCAGTATGAAAAAGAAAAATGCCCATATATTCTTGTGCTTTGTGTTAAAGCAGTTACATATTAAAAGCAGTTACATATTTCTCACTTCTTATTTGTGCAGAAGGTTCACATGCTCTATCAATATTAGTCTGAAATAATTTAAGGATGGATTTAGTGAGTGTAATAGCATTGTTTTGGCTGTATATTATATTCTGCCTAATGAAGGGTAAGGACAAAGATTTCATTGTTAATTTAACAAGACTAATTTTCATGGTTTGTATTTAGGCTTTTGAAAGAAAGAAAAAGATCAACTAATACTGCACATGCAGACAAATTCTGTGTACTTCCTCACCTTCAGAAACTACAGTAAAGTTACATTTGTGATTAGAATGTTCCTGACATGTGGTATGTTCATTAAATAGCTACCATACTACAAAGTAGGTCCTTGTTTTTGTGGGTACCATGCAGAGAGCTTGTGTGAAAGCAGTTTTATGCCCCTAATCTCATCATGGTAGATTTGTTAAACGCAGCCCTGGCTTCAGAAAATAGTCACTCTTCTGTTAAACAATTGTGGTTTGGAAGCCAAGCAGAGAGGAGCTGTGTCTGCAGAAGCTCTGCAGAACTGGGAGTCCCCCAGGCTGCTCAGAGCCAAGGGGCACCATATCTGGGCAGCACTGAATGACTCTTTGTGTCTCTTATGATGTGATTTCAGGTTACTTTCCGCACCAGAATTTATCACTGCAACATCAACAGTCAGGGAGTCATCTGTCTGGATATCCTGAAAGACAACTGGAGCCCTGCTTTGACTATTTCAAAGGTTCTGCTGTCTATTTGTTCACTTCTGACAGACTGCAACCCAGGTGAGGAGCTGACAGTTCATTGAGAGACTCTCAGTCGTTTGACTTAGTTGCCATGGAATGTAATTTGTGTATTTGATTGCATGAGGATTAAATAAAATTTAATATTTTTTTAATTTGTGGTGAAGCTCTCCATATTAGATGTAGTCCCTCTTTTAATGGTGTTTTTCACTCTGTGACACAACAGAAAGTAAATAGCACTAAGTCCTTTTTTTTCCAAGATATGATGAAGAAAATAAGCTGATGTCATTCGAGGTCTGTATTGAAGGAGGTCCAGAAAAGGAGTGTTCAGTCCAGGAAAGGAGCAACATTCTCCTGAGTTATAAATCCTGCATGTCAGAAGAGGCTGCAGGAAGTCTCTTAAGACAGCAGTTGAAAGGCTTAATCTTGCAAATGTGAGGGAGGTGATGTTCAGAGAGAACTCTCCCTATTTCAAAGAGGCTTCCTTGATCCTGTGGGGAGGGGAGGAGCTCCATGGAAGCAGTACAGATTCTCAGCAGCAATGCGTGACCAGTGTCATTAGGCAGTGGATGCTAATTGCCTGCGGTCAGGGCAGGAACTGAGCAATCGTGCTAAGGGACCGTTCATTTACAGAAAGTGGTCACAGTTAGGGAGAAATGGATCAGCCTCTTAGGTACAAAGGCTTGATGGCTCCTGAAGGGTTCCCCTCGGTGTGTCCTGCAGCCCAAATGCTCTAACTTCCACTAGTCCTGTGCACCTCCCTGACAGGAAGGTGCTGGGCAGCTGTTGAATGTGTCCTGCAGGCAAAGGGCTGAAAGCAGGGCACCTGCCTGAGGCAAGATTCATTCATATGCAGATAACCACAGCAGATTTTTCGGTCCTCTTTTTCTGCTTGTTGTGCTTTGTTCATGTGTGCTTTCTTGGAAATGTCTTATATGATGAGAGCTCCACTATAATTCTGGTCTAAACTATATTTTGGAATGGATTATGTGTTTTAAAGTATGTTTTAACTTGGGGATTTCTGTTACTCATGGGATGGATTCTGATGCATTTTCCCCTGCCTTTTGCAGCTGACCCTCTGGTTGGAAGCATAGCCACTCAGTACCTGACCAACAGAGCAGAACATGACAGGATAGCCAGACAGTGGACCAAGAGATATGCAACATAAATGACAAACTACTTGTGCAGTGTGAAGGTGCAGAAGGCAACTTTGCAGTGTGCAACAAATCTTTATAGCCTTTACAATACGGACTTCTGTGTATATGTTATACTGATTCTACTCTGCTTTTATCCTTTTGAAGACTGGGATACTGCCCCCCCAAAAAGGTAAATGCTATCAAGAGTAGAAGTTTGTAGCTGTAGATTAGTTATGTTTAAAATGCCTACTTGCAAGTCTTGCTTCTTTGGGATATCAAAATGTATTTTGTGATGTACTAAGGATACTGTTCCTGAAGTCAACCAAATATTATAGTGCATTTTAGCCTAATTCATTATCTGTATGAAGTTATTAAAGGTAGCTGTAGATTACTAGGAATTATGTCATTTGTATTAAACCCAGATCTATTTCCAATATGTGGTACATGCTGTTGTGAAAACTGTTTTAACTTTTACCTTTGTCAGTTTGTAATGAAAGGATTTCCTTTTTCCCTTTGTAGCTCAGAGAGCACCCAGTGTATCATCTCAAACACAATAAACATGTTCCCCAAGGAGTAGTTTCTTTGTTTTCCTATTTTAAATTAATATTTTAATAAATTTAGTTATAGTAACAAGGCAAGGCCAATGTATCACAGATCCCTGTGGATAATTTTTAAATTAATATGCATAAGCAGAGGCTTGCTCTTAAATATTTAATGCACACCTGTGGATTAAGTTTTCCCTGTTTTGTTTTTAACAGAACAAGTGAAATTTCTAAAATTTTCTGAAATTTAATACTTTTCAGCTCTTTCTCAAGTTGAAATGATCACATTTCATATGCTTACTCCAGAAGTTTATGTAGCTGGTTGCTTCAGGGCCAGTCCTGCTCTCAGAAGAGGCTGCCTCAGTCTTGCTACAAAGGTTTTTGCAGGAGGATGGCCAAGTTAGAGATAGTCTGGTGCTTTTTTTTCTGAGTAAAGCAAGTTGGACTTGCTGACCTAGAGAACTGAGTTATCCATTGAAAAAGGTCTTCCAAAGTATGATTGAACACTGTATCATCTACCCAGAAAAGAGAGGAGTACAATGAATTTAATCAGATTTGTATGACATAAAAACAGTTGTGGGGGAAATAACCTTTCTTAGTAAAAATGAAATCTGTAAAAGTGTTTTAGACTACCTTTCCCCCCCTTCACTTCCTGCCTTGGAAATTTTGTAACATCTGTAAGTACAAAAATACAGCTTTATAGTACATACAGTTTAAAAGGTAGAGTCACTAATAGTTTTATAATTTAAGCTTTTATAGTTTGCCAGTCACAGTATGGATTATAAAAAAATACACTTGATTCCTTTAAATGATTTTAAAATTACACTTAATTTTAAATTTTACAGTCTCCCTTACTACCTGGTGTTTTTGAAGATAACATAGCACTTCCATCCATAAGATGCTCTGCTCATTTAATAAATGAAAGCTGAATGTTAAGTTTAAATATTAAATCAAAACAAAAGATACTAAAGATTTAGATCTAAAATTAAGCATTACTATACAGGTCCCTGGTTTTTGTATCACGTAACCTTTGACCATGAATTGTCCACCCTACTTTAAATATTTCTACAGATGCCTGAAGGTGGCTTGAAGAACTGTGTATCCCAAATATCTCAACCTAGAAGCCAATCTCTCTTGGTAGCTACAAGATAGCTTTAGAGTTCAGGTTAAAAAGTGCAAAAGGGAATGAGAAACAGGATCTGGCAGGTGAATATGCCTAAGTCAGGTAACAGACTAATGCCAGGAGATGAAGTGCTGGAAATCACTGCTGAAGGTGACCAGAATTTCTTGTCATGTCATTGGATGTGTGAGAAATAGCACAGATTGGCAATGAAACAAGGGGCTATCACATCCGGGCTGCGCGTCTAAAGTCTGCTCCCTGCTGACCATTAGTGCACTCGTGGGCCACAGGGTGCTCCTACACCACTCCAGTGACCTTCCAGTGGAGAGCAAACTATGGAGTTCTTGCACTAACTGTGTTGCCTACAGAATTTACAGATATTTATATCATAAAATATTCTGCTATAAAAATACACGTTTTAATTCTAATTTTAATGTATTTTGGGTTTGTATCGTACCTACAGCTTCAGATACCTAGGTGTACAAATGGGATGCCTTGTTAGTGTTGCCCCATCTTGCCTTCCTTGCAATTGGATCCTTTACACTGAATTCCCATCCTCTTTTTTTTTTTTCTGTTGGTTTGTCATGATTCTGTTCTTTTTTAATGTAGATTTTTTTTGTGTGTAAATTTTATATTTACTGAAGTAAAGGTTGTTTTTGTGTAAACATTTAAACTTTAAAAGAAAAAGAAAAGAAGCTAATTTTGTTTCTCAAGTTCTCTCTGCTAAACCATGCAGTAGAAAGAAATTTGTATTGTTAAATAAATCAATTAGTTGTTAAATGAGAATGTGTGTCTGTTTTCATGGGGAGGGAAGAAACTCCTGCTGGAAATATATCCAAAGCACTGGTTGTGAACAGCATCTGTTGTTTCAAACTATTTCCTTCCTGGCTGTGCTGGGGTGAATACTACCAAAGAAAAGCACTAATACTCTTTTACAGTTTAAGATAGAACAGAAAATTATCACCAGTCACTGGGCTCTGTATTTGGGAAACAGTGAACTGAAATGACATTTTCATGTAAAGCTGAAGATACTGCACATGCCCTCTTCTCCATTTTGGATGGGCTTTTCTTTTTCTGTTGTCTTTGGGATTTGAATGGGCAATGCATGCATCTGGCTGGGAAGCTGCCCAAACTGGGTTCCATGATGATCTGGCATAAAGAGATCTGGTGTGGAAACCAGTAGTCCCAGCCTGTGACACACCTGAGGAACAGAGAGGGGCAAACACCTCTTCAGCTGAGCTGGTGGCTACATTCAGAGCAAATGAGAAGGGATGGGTAAATGTAAGTGTTTAAAAAATAAAAATGCTGCATATAATGGAGAGGCTAATAAATACCAGCCTTGCTGTTTCTGCAATAACATGTTCTTGGTGTCTCAGTGATGTGTGGTGTGCCTGATGTAGAGACAGTCTCACTGATCAATGCTGAGTAGTGATTGCTCCAAGTCTATAGCCAGGAAGGGGAGGGAGTCATAGAAAACAAGACCATAGGGCAGCCCAAGCCATGGGCCAGGCTTGTGCAGCTTGGTAAGGAAATCAACTGCACCAGACCTGGTTCGTGCTCTGCTCCCTTCCTACCATTTGGGGGAAAAGGAAACTCTTTCAGGCTTTGTGGTACACCAGTTCCTGTTCTGTACCAGCTTATTTTTGGTCATTGGTATTGCTGAAAATGAGACCAAGCTTCTTCCTTTCTTCACCTTCATGTGTGAGAACCAGATTTGTGGCCTCTCAGGGGTGTTCTCACCTGCCTGGGCCATGACAGGAAAGCTGCAGGGCTGAAGAGCTTTGCAGTGGCTGGGTGCAGTTCTGAGCCACAGGGCAGCCCTGGCTGCGTGGCTTCCCCAGGGCCCTCCCTGAGTGCCCTCAGTGCTGCAGGGGAGAAAGCTGCAGACCACAGCAGCTTCTACAAAGAGGTTTTGTCTGCAGAAGCACCAAAGGAAGGATTCCTGACTCCAGGCTGAAGAGTGAATTCCACCTTGCCTGCATTTTCTTCAGCAAAAATCATCAATGTACATTTATGTGAAAGCAGGAAGGCTTGTGCAGGAATTCTGGACTAAAGCAGTTGCAGAGGACAGGGACAGTAGCGTGACTAAAGTGCAATTTGATTCAGCCATAAACCAGCATTGTATTTTGGCAGCCTGTGCTATAGCCAGGGAAACAGATGCATTTGAGAACTTGGCACTGCTTTATGCACAGCGTCCCTTTGACTCCTTCTTGGTGGCACCACTGGCATTTGTGTTGCACAGTAACTTCCAAGGCTGAGCTCCCACTCCTTTTCCTTCACTAACCACTCCTGACTGAAGGTGGCTGCAGACAGGTTCCAGGGCAACAGGAGGGATTATGTGAGAGCACTGGTTCCAAGAGGAGAAGCAGGGCATGGCTGCCTGTACTGCTGCCTGACCTTGCAGTGAGAGTTGGACACATTCAAGTGTTCAGCTTAGAGGAGAGAGCAGATCATGTACTTGGAAAATAGTGGCTGGAATATTTGCAGCACACTGGGGCTTTTCCTTTTTTAATCCTTAAAAAGGGAAGCCTGCTTCAGCTTGTCTCTCCCCATCTCTCTGCATGCATGTCTCTGGAGGGCAGCTATGACTTCCTCTGTTGCTGGGTAGAATAGATGGCATCCAACATACTAGCAACAATTTGGGGATCTTTAAAAATAAAAACTGTAAGGCATAGATGGAAGAGGCACAGTATGATATATATATATATCTTCCTTCATGGGAGGCTCTGCATCTAGAGGGATCTAAGATGTGGTGGGACCACATGCATGAATATAAATGCATAGAGTCTTCTCCTTGCTATCGCTCTTCCACAGCTGAGGTGTGGCTGGCCCTATCTATTTATATGGTGTTTCCAAGTTTGTTCTCCTGGATCCCATTGATGATTTTATGTGTCATCATTATTATCAGCTCCTAGTAACCTCTTTTTTTCCAGGTTGGAAAGTCCTCATTTATTTAATCTCGGCTTATATGGAAGATGCTCTGAAGATCCTGGTCACCCTTGTCTGTACATTTTGTAATTCCACTCTAGCTAATTTAAAGGAATGAGAGCTCCACACTGCATGCAAAATATGAACTCAAAGTTCATCTGGAACAGTGTTTTCTGGTTTGGTCTGTTTGCCTACTAGTTCAGAATGCTTTGCCTCTTTGACCCTTATTGCTTAGCTAATGTCTTCATTAAACTGTTCAGAGAGACTGGGATCTCTTTTCTGAGCAATAGCTAATTTAACCTTTTATGTAGATCTAACAAATGTCTTTCCCAATATCTACTGCTTTATATTTATCAACACCAAATTAATATCTGATCTTATCTCCCACTTCTCAGAAACATGAAATCCTTCATGACTCTTGGCAGTAAATTTTAGCTTAGTCTGCTTTGAATATTGACTCTGTGTGCGCTACATGCACCAGGGGTGGTAGGTAACAGCAAAAGTAATAGCAAAGTGCAGTGGACAGGTCTGGCTGCCAAGAAGTGATGGGTCCCTGAGGACAAATTATCATCTGGCTTCTGAATGGCACAAATGAAAGCAGCTGCCAACCGTTTTCATCAGTCTGGGCTTTGTCTCCCTCTACAGAACAAATGTCAGGTCATTATTTAAAGAGGAACTCAGCGTGGGTAAATTTCCAGAGTGCTGAATGAGCTGTCATTCTGGAGATTAGTTTTCTGGATATCATATAGGTAGACGGGGTGAATCACAAATCTTGTGGGAGACCATTCCTCTGAACACAGCCATTGGATGTTTGTCTGAAGGATACAGTTGGGTTGGAAATCTGCAGCCTAGCATGCGTTCACAGTGCCAGGCAGCAGTAGTGGGGCTGCAAATGTAGAAGTGATAAAATGGGAAGGGAATGAAGCTACTGCTGAAGTACAGCAGACTGTGATGGCATTTCTTACATCAGGAAGGCAGCTTTGTGCAAGTGCAGAAGTTTAGGGTTGTGTTTATGCATTCCAGCATTTTAAATGTGTGTACTTTTGTGAAAATTTGCACCAAGTAGAGACTGTTGACCACATGCCACTGGTAAATAAAGTTTACCAGTACTTACAGTTCCTAATTTATAGGCAGTAGACTTAAAGTGACAGACAATTTTAAAATTGTAGTCAGTTTCTGAGGAGAAATATTAATACACCCTATACTATTCTGCTCCTACCTAGGTTTCCCTGTTAACTGGGAAGCAAATGTGTTGCCTTTCACTGGAACAATAAGTCATCACAGAAAAGTGACATTTTTATTCTACTCACTATTACATGTTTCTGTTTTCAAATAGCTTTTTTTCATCAGTATGGATTTGATGAAGAACTAAAAACATTAAGGCATCAATTAAGCTTCATTCATTGATTCACTGGATATTTTACTGCATAAATAACCTGAATTACATTTCTTAAATGAAAAACACTAGTGTCTGGACCCAACCATATAGAAAAACTAAAGTTAGGACAAAACAAGTCCAGTGCTGGCCTTGTTTAGTCCAGCTAATTTCCTACCTTTCCATGTGGGAAGAAAAAAATAAATAAATAAATACCGAGCCAGGGAAAGAGTCAAACCCTGTGAGAAGTTTTCCCTCGAGTCGCCTTTCCCAGACGCAGTTGTAGGGGCGGGTCGGGCGCCGCGAGGTGGCGCTGCCGCACCGGTTACGGCCGCCTGCGCCGGGGCCTTCGGCCGCGGGCTGACAGAGCCCGCGGGGTGACGGAGCCCGCGGGTGCGCTCCCGGGACGTTGCCGCAAGCCCCGCAGTCCCGGCCTGTCCGGGAGCTGCGCGCCGGGCTCCCCTCGCCCGGCAGAGCAGTGGGAGAGGCTGCGAGCCCGCACCGGCACCCTGGGTACAGGAGGGCGACACCCGCGGCTTCCCCTGCCCGTGGGGACGGATGCCTGCGGGAACGATTGCTGCCTGTTCTGCTCAACAGCCACCGCACGTTGCACTCTAAGGACAGACAATTCGCTTTAAAATGTACTTTTACCCCAAAATTGTTAAAATTAGAAGCTGCAATAGATTAAGTGAAGTAGCTGCTCCTAGCCCCATACTGCATCTCTCTCAAGTTCATTAATCTGCCTAGCTCCACAAAGTTAAATAGCACTTACGTAAATCCAACAGCTCTAGGGAACACGAGGCGTTGGTGCACTGGCCGGTGCCTGTCAACTTGCTCATTCTCTCGGAGTGTCTCTTTCTCCACAGACAGACGGACCACGTATTTAGAATAGTGGTGCAGCTGCACTTAGATGCCACTGCTTCCAAAGAGCAGGCTGTTAAAGAAAATAAACACACAAGTTAAGAAGAGATATTTTCTATCTCTATTAGCTATCTTTCAAAGTTAAATCTTTGCAGATGGATAGATTTAGTCCAGATGGAATAAAATATCATGTTCAGTTTCTATTTTGTTTAGGAAATTAAATATTAGACTCCTGGCATCAGTAAGTTATTTTCTCTTTTTTATCGGCCATATTCATTCATACGTCCCACTCTAAAACCAGGTCTTGCTGTCCACTTGTCTTCTCTCAGTAACAAAGGACTCTGATGGTGCTGCTTCCTTTCCTCCTTTGCAGCCCATTCTGCTGCTCGGGCTCAGAGTTCATCCAAACCTGTGGCATTTGTAGGGGGACTACTGCTCTGTAGGCCAGCAAGGCTTTTCCAAGATTTTGACATGTATTTGGCCACTTGAAGGGTAACCTCGGCTAAACATGGTAAATCAGGTAAAGCTCACAGCGGTGACTTGTGTCTCTCTCAGCTTTCAGCTCCAGTGATACACTTGCCTACTCAGCCATAGTGCCTAACGCTGTTCCTGTTTACCCCTCCGGCAGCAGTTCCCCAGTGTAACAAATGGAGTTGTGCTGGTCTGGCACTCTCTGTTTAAAAATGACGTATGGTGAAGTATTTTAAATTTACCAAATTGCTAATGATTTTCAAAGGCTTTAATTGAGTGATTATAGCAGCCATTGATTTTTCAGGCTTCAACCTACGCTATAATTCAGACACTGCGCAAAGGAAGTCATGCACAATCGGATTTAGCCATCATTCACAGTGAGGCCTGTGCAATTACCATTGCAAACATCAGATATTGTGCTCGCCTTTATTAACTTACATCAGGAACCTGTAGTGAAGCTGTGAAATAGCAGTTGTCTTAAGACATTTCCTGTGGTAGGGTTTTTATTAAAGACATTTACATAGCCATAAACTGCAAAGGAGGATGTTTGATGCAAATTGATGAGATTTATGTTTGAATGTGTTGTATCGTCTGCAAATGTGCTAGAAATCCTACAAAAGTACTGCTACATCCACAGACTGCATTGAGAGGAACCAGTACTGCCTGGCTGTGGGCCTTTTAAGCATTTAGCAATTTCGACAGTCAGCAGCAGTGCTTGAAAAGCTGGTTAAAAATGACCGGGTTTTTTCCAAACAGGCCAGGATTCAGGATGGAAGTTGGGCACAGAGTAGTGCTGTGGGAGGTCTCATGACACTATATCTCCACTCTAGGCACTGCATGGCCTATCTGCCCCATCTATCACACTGATAAGACAATTGCTACTACATGAGAAAACTTCTTGCCCACTCCCTTAGGGTATTGGACTTTCTACCTACTGTCAAGGCTGGCTAGACTTTGAGAACCTTCAAATTTCCAGTTAGAGGAGGCGTTACAAAGAAAGAATGAGTGTTTGGCAACCCAACTCAGCTTTTTGTATAATGGCAGTCATTCAGAGCTAAGGAACATTTGCCACACAGTAATATAAAAACACTCACAAAATTATGTCCCAGTATATATCACAGTTGAGATAGCTACAATACACAGATTACCACCATACAATTTCAGAAGGCTTTAAGCACTTGCCCACACAGAGTATCATGACACTTCAGAAGGCTTCAAGCATCTGCTCTTTCTCATTCTTCAGCACAACCTTTTATACCCTCATGGTTCATGCATTGCACCTGTGTGCACTCTGTTCCCTTTGGTGTTTGGTCCATGCCCCTGGCCACTCCCTGGCTCATTACCTTCAATGCTGGTCACCTGCTTTTCACAGCTGTAGCCCACTGGGGATGAGATTCACCCACAACCCCACTCCCAATTACCACAAACTGTGTACCTCTAAAATGAGAATCAAATGAAAAAGGTATTTGAGAGCAATTTGACAAGCTGTTCTTTGGTATTAAAGCCCCAGCTCTTCAGAGATGGTGGATGAGGTCCTGGCAGTGTCCTGGGATGCACACATGTGTGAAACATGAAGTCCGGACTCAGGAAAGTTTAAAATTCCACAAGGTTACTACCTGCTCTCACCTTCCAGAACTGACTTTTACTGTGAGGATCTGACTGTCCCTTGGAATCTAAGACTAATGATTTTTTCATTGTAGTCAACTGAGAGAACTGAATTAGCTTTTTTCAGGTCTTGTCCCCCTGTTATTTTCACCCTTAAATTTACAGTAGCTCTTGCTTTCATTGTTGTACAATTGACTATGTCGTTCCCAGCCATTTTTAGTGATGCATTGGGAAAGAGGCTTTGGGAGCTGCTTCTGCTGGTTTAAGACCAACTAATTTACTGTAGCAAGTGCCAAGCAGGCTGCAAGCACCAGATGAGTACACCTTCCTCGTGGCATATGCACCAGTACAAGAGATTTTTCTCCCAAGACCATCCTTCCAAGCCTCACTAATGTTTTCTTTACTACCCACTTTAAGCATTTTTAAAGAAGAGTTAATTTCCTTCAATTTGTTATTATGAAATACCAACGTGAAGGTAGCGCTTCAGTCTTAAATTAATATAAGGTTAACAGTCACGGCGGCTGAGTGATGGGGAAGCAGAAGTGGCTCTGGCTGGCATGCAGAAGGTCCCTGGAGGCCATCACACTGGCAAGAATTATTGCCTGAAGGGCAATTACATTGGCAAGCATCAGCTGGAGCACAGTGCACCCTACTTTCTCACCTCATCATGCCAATTCATGCCGCCAGCTTTGTTCTGACACCCATCCTCTATCACAGGAGCAGGTGGCAAGGAGCCAGCTCTGCTCAGCATGGGAGTCTGTGCTCCTCAGAGGGCCCAGAACTGAGGGCCAGCTCAGCCTCGACTGTGGCTACAAAAATCCAACACAATGCAAAGGGCAGAAATAAAGCCCAACTGAATAAAACCCAAACGCTTGGACTAGTCTAAAGAACTTTTATGTGAGCAAGAGGAGCAAGACAGTGGGAGCGAAGAAAATAAAACAATTTCTGGAGCTAGACCTGACTAGTGACAAATTGACAGATGGACAGCTCTACTCATCCTCCTCCTAGGGAAAGGGGTGGTCATTCAACTGTGAGACAAAAGACATGGACAGGAAGGTGCAGATTTCCCCATCCTGGCTTCCATCCTGCCACCTGCTGAGACAGCTGCGGTCCCACTGGGCTTTTATTGCTCTCATCCCATGAGGGTCAGGGATGGGGTTGGAGAACTGTAGGATGGAGGCCACCAAGGGAGAGGCCGTGCTGCCTAAAGACTGGTGTCTGCATGAGCTTATCCTCTGGTCCCTGCCCAGGTGTCTCAGACTCAGCCTGAGACTAGGGTTAGGGATAAAGGACAAGGGCTAGGGATAAAGCTGATTCTGAAACTGTTGGATTATTGCAATATTTGTTTAATAAATTAAGAAATTATGGGAAGACTGGAAGTCTAAGATTGAGTGGCCACAGAAAATACCTGTAAACGAAAAAGAGAAGTACCACAGCTCAACTTGTTGCAGACAAAATGTTATTTTTGCAGAGCTACCCTGTAGTAGTGCCCAAAATATGCTTTCATTTTGCTCCAGAAACCAAGAATATTTTGAAAAATAAAATAAGAATCAATAGCACAGTTAAGTCATCATCCCTAAATGTTTACACACCACTTGCTGGCACTTTGCTTGCCCTATACATCTTTTTAAATACCTTCAGCATTAAGAAATGAATGTTCTTTTTCTGCAAGACCTCCACCTTAGCTGAAAATAGGGAGAAAAAAAAAGTGGTAAGAACAGAAAAAATAAGTGTTTAACTTTACACGTATGTGCAATGAATAGCCCAGATGTCTTCCATGAAAGATTTGAACATCACCATCCAAATTTTTCTCTCGGCCCTATACCAGCTGCACCAAACCCAACAGACACTGCACTGCTGCAGATGTGGGGGATTTGAGCCTACACTAAATGAAAAAGCAATCATTCCACATATGTCAGGCATCACAGTGTTGAATCACGATAGGAAGCCCTGCCAGCCCCACTCTGCCCCACACATTCAGAGGCTACTACCATGCACTGAGGACTAAGAACTGTACCCACTGAGAACTGCAATTTCCAGCCCCTCTAGCAGCTGACAAATGAATGACAGGCCAACCCAACTCATTAAACCAGCAAACAGGGAACATGGGGAAAAAAGATGTAGTTTTGTGCAGCTGCCTTACATTACATCAGCTCAGTGTGGAGTCAGATATGTGCTACAGCTGGGTGAAAATGGGTGAGACTGCATAGCTGTGAGCAGAGGCAGGGACACAGGATGGGTAGGAAAGTATCTGCTCTTCTTAGCAAAGTGAGCTGCCCTCTTCCTGCTGAGTGCTTAACTGCTTGCTTAAATATAAATCAGTCCTAAACTGGGGCCTTTAAGCTCTTCAAGATGGGGACCCTATCTTCAGATTTGAAAGTGCTCTGCTCCTGTCAAACTGTGGTTATTCCTTTCCTTTCACATTGCTTTCTAGTGATATTCAGTTGTATTCAATTACAAATAACCTTGGAAATCTGGCACAGGTAGATCTTCCTGATTGGTTATCAGGAATGTTGTATTAAACATTACATTATCTCCACTCCTTTAACAGATAAGTCCGTTATCTCTTGTAGGTCAATTTTCCTCTCTACTGAATGCTTCTGTCTCATGATGGAGAGGCACATGCTAGAGCAGGCCTTTCTAAGGCCTTATTTAATACCTGTCTGTGGTGCTTTAGCTCTCTCATTCAGACTTCATGACTTATAAAAGGACTCAAGATACATAGTGAAATAAGTTGTCTTTCTCTTCAAATACAAATCCTGTTTTATTTCATTATTTCTATATTAATGATATTTATTTGTTCTTATTCAGACAGAGTAATGTCAGCAGGGCTTACTAATAGCTCCAGAAAAGTGTCTTTTTCTTTCCAGTCTTTAGTAGACATATAAAAACACAGCTGCATTTTTTTCTAGGCTGTGAGTTGCATATTTTTTCACAGCATCAAATATTGCCTTTTTTTTATACCTGTAGCCTAGAAAAAAACTAGCAGCATAGTCTCCCAACCTATTTTAGCTCCATATATGCCACTATTACCTAAAAGTGGATTTGAATGTGTACCTGCAGCACATGAAAAGGCATGATTTCTCACTCTTGTTCACTGTGAATTGGAAAATATATTCAGCGTCCATTCCCCTCACTCATCACTTCTAGGTATTGGATAGTGAGTTCCAGTGGACAGTGATCAGTAATACACACTGCAGCTACCCTTGGTTCACATTTCACTATTTTTGTTTCCTATTTGTCAGGGGACCACAGTGCCAGGAACTCCAGCCCCCAGCACAAAGTGTCAGCTACTGTAGTGACATACTCAGAGATGCTCAGCACCAGGATATGAGGGAGAAGCTTTCCTCTGAATGCATAATTACAAATTAGTTAGGCTTCTCACAAAAAAATTCATGCTCAGGACCTGTGTGTTCCCTTTGGGAAGAATAGCACTGCAGGAGCTGAGGAGGTGGGGAGGGAAGCATGCAGAAATGAGCACATTAAGGGCTGTGCAAATAGAAGTCAGTACAGTTTCAGATTCTGAGAGGACTTGAAGATTAAGTCATTTGGATAACAAACATCAAATAATAAGTAGCACCAGGGCCCTTGCCTAGAATTTCAAGTACAGTCTTTCCCAATGTTCACATTAGTATGTATTTTTTTCTCAATTCTGAATAATCTAGCTCCAAATGATCAAATTTTATGTGAGGTCCTGTTCCAGCCTATTTTTTCAGATGCATTCACACCAGCTAATTTGGGGAATGATCTGGTCAGTTTGGGCTTTTGAACTCAAACCTCCATGCTCCTGTGCATGTCATCTACTCCAGAGTCAATTCATTGCTAATTAGCACAAATCACAGGGACATAACCTTTGGAAAATACTGCTGATGCACAATGCATTTCTACACAGTATCCAGCACTGAGATGTGATTTGTTGGGAACACTGTTATAAATATTCTTTTGCACAAGAGAAACATGGCTAAGAAGAAAACCTTATCTAATCCTGTTTTATGCCACATGCCAGATTAAATGTATCAATTGCTATCATACAGGATCCAGATGTAAACATGCTGTCAGCTTTAAACGGTATTTTAATTTTATAAAAATATAAACCCTGTGGCTGAAATGTTTTTTCTGGTTTCTCTTTCCCATGTTGAATTAAAACATCAGCAGCTGTGAAAGAATGTTTCCAACTATGCTACAGGATCTTATTATTAAAATGCTTTCCATAAATAATGTCCAACAAAAGAAAATTTTAAGTCTTGAGCTCTCTGCCTCTGTTGCACACACATGAACAAATACCAGGCTTAACATTTCAGAATTCCCTTTCATCCCAAAACAGAATTATTGTTGACATTTCAAAAGTCATGGAATAGAAAAAAACCCACAAACTTTACAAATACCAAAGGGAATTTTATTGGGCAGTGGGCTGAGAGAAGATCAAGATTTTTCATTTTGGTGTCTCCATTTGCATGTGTGCCTTCCAGGGCACCACCATCAGCATCCAAGCAGCCAGAACAAAAGTGGCTTCATCTGATCAAAAGCACAGAAGAGATTTTCAATAATTTCCATGAAAGATGATATTGATGAACATCATGTGTTCTTGCAAAAATTTGGTTACATCAAACCTATTTTTCTTCAATGAGGAAAAAAAGATCTTTTCTGAAGATAAAGCAGGGAACAGTTCATAGTGCAGGGATGGTTAGAGACAAAAGGTTTTGCAAATTTTGTGAACAATGCAAAACTAGACCCATAAACCTCATATCTCTGTGAAATTTTTCAGTAAATACATATGTACACTTCATAGGGCGTTTCCCTTCACCACTGTTTTGTTCTCATCCACACCTATGTGAAACTAGAATCACTTCCCCCAAGCTGTTCTGCTTTAGACATTTTCATTTTTCTGTGCATGAATTTCTTATTTCCTCTCTTTATGTTTTGTATTTATCTATTTCTTTAGTCCCATTTATAGAGTCCTCCTTTCAGTCCTCTTTCAATTACACTGGAGATTTATACACTCTGCCATTTCAGTGGGGAAAAGAAATATCCTTATTCTATTCTATTCTATTCTATTCTATTCTATTCTATTCTATTCTATTCATGTTGAATTTATAGCTACTTTGCAGTAGGATGCTTTTCATGGTTCTTTTTAGCCCAAAGGGAAAATATAATTAACCAAGAAGAAGTGTCAGGCCCTGATCTGCTGTGCATTTGAGGGAACATTAAACTTTGCTGAGGAAAAAGACCTCCTCATCTCTACCAAATCAAACATGCAAGAGTTTTCTTCCTTTATAGGCTTTCCATATCCCTCCCACATCTTCACTCATCAGATGAGGGCTTGTGTTCCAGGCAGAGCCTCTGATGTGTTCCCTATTTGGTAGAGCAGAGCCCCAGCAAACTGCCTCAGGACATCTGAGCTCTCTCTGTGCATGAAGTCCCCTGGGGAAATCCACCAGCACACCTCATACTTCCATTGAGCATTTACCAACTTGCTGCTGCCTACAAGGCAGTTAATAGCAGTCTCTTACCCACTTGGTGCTCTTTTGTAGGATCCCCTTTTCATGGTGCAGCTCCCATTTCCAATATAAGTTATTTCAGCTTTTGGGTGCAGCTGTTTGGGAAGGGTGCATTTTTTTTAAACTATGTGTATGAATAAAATCTGGGACAGTTGCATTCTGGACCCTAGAGAAGACAAATACTTTAATTATAAGAAAATCTTCTAGCTCATCTTTGCTATGTTTGGCTCTCTGAACAAATGTTACTCCAAAGAAGTGAAAATGCTCTCACATTTCCCTTCAGATTCAGGATTTCAGTATCTCCAGCTATGCCATTGATGGCAAATCTCAAAGTATCCTGTTCTCACCAGAAGAATCTGTTGCAGATAAGGCCTTGTGCCATTCAGTGACCTGCTTCCCTGACTTCTCTCATTCCATGATGGCAGCCCTGAGGCTGCCATGGCTGTTTGTACCTGTGTGAAAGTCCTGTCCTAACTTAGAGGAAAAGGGATGCAGCATGCAAAGAGAAACTACTGATAGTATCATCTGTGAAAATGAGGCTGGTTTTGGCTCTGTGCATATGCATATATTCTTCTTCATTTTAAAAACAGAGTATTTCTTACCTACTAAATATTTGGGGCTGGGTCACAGTGGCAATTATGACAGACATTAGTGTACTGTCAAGAGAATCCATGTACCAACATAGCTAGCATGCAAATACAGACTTTGGGGGAAAAAAGGACATCTTAAAGCCAGAAGTTGCTGACTTTGAATTGGCTATTTGGACTAAATTGGAAAATAAGCACAGAAATGCCCCTCCTGAAGATCTGTCTGGAGATTTGCTTCTGGATAACACAATCCAGAAGATTGTGTAAATCTCCAAGTCCTGTTCCCTTGCCATCCCTGTTTACAACTCATCCTGCAAAGGGAAAATTGTACGTCCACTTTGTGATGTGTAGGGTCTCCTTCTGACCTTCCCCCATTCTGCCCCACTCACACAGCTTCACTGTCCCTTGGCCTTTTTAAAGACAGAAAGAGGAAAAAGCCCTCTCTCAGCTTTCCCCTCCCCTTCCCTGGCAGTGTCCCAGTGAGACACAGAATATCAGCTGTCCCAGACCTCTCTTGGGGCAGCAGCACGCTGGTGTGCGGGGCAGCCCTCACCCCTCAGGCACACAAAGCCCCCTGGTCAGGGGCAAGATGGAAGAGCAAACTCAGGCTGGGTTAGGCTTTGGATACCCACAAAGTGCTCATCCCTCTGGGAGGCTGCCAGTGCCCAAAGTGGTGCAAGGCTGCTCTCATGCTGCCTCTGTCCTGGCAGCAAACCCCCTGCTTTGTGTGCTGGTGGGGCTGCTTGAGCAGTTTCATCTTAGAAACCAGGGAATCAAAATTAATCCTGCTGCTTCATGGTGTTATATTATTTGCCTGCATTTGCATGTTTTCCTATGTGTACCTCCCTATAAGCAGACAGAGTGTAACTTTCTTTTAAAATTGGTTTGTTGTAGATAATAATTTTTAGTAGATGATAATTTGAATAGGCTCATAGATATTCAGATCAGTTAGGGCTGGAAGGGGCCTCCAGAGCTGGTCCAATCCCACCACTGGCTCAATCTGGGTCAGCCAGAGCCAGTTGACTGTCCACCCAGCTGGGCTTCAGGGATGCTTCAACTTCTCTGGTAACCTGTTTCTGTGTTTGACCATCCTCACTAGGTGAAGGTTTTCTGTTGTGCTTAAGGGGAATTCAAGTGTTCCAGTATTTCAAATAGTGTTCCTGAAACATGTTGCGTTCAGTTGTCAGCAGAGTGTCAGGTGGAAAGGGACGCACACCCTGAAAAGCACAGCTGTGATTCACTCAGTAATACTGAGTGAAATAGAAAAGCTTTACTACTGAGAGCTTTCCAAATTGAATGTGGTACATTCATTCAAAAGTTCTTTGTGTACATAGGTCAAGAGGAGGATATTTTCTTTACTCTGTCTTCTATCCTTTGTACAATTCCTAATGCTCCCAGCAGCTCAAAAAGATCTTAAGGTTAGATACTGCTTCTGCTTGTTATCAGGCCATTACCTTGTCATTCTGTCACAGTGGCAGCTGAATAACTTCAATATGACTGGTACAGTGCTATGAATATGAAGATGTTTTAAAACATTCCATACCACTTGCATGACATTCTGTTTCTTCTTTCTACAGATTTCATAATAATTTGAGAAAAAACACACATTATTTCCCTCAACTAAACTGGCAGAAATTACCTGGTCTACCATAAAGTACAAGTACATGTCTCAGCTAGTTCAAAAGTCCTTAATTTTCCTTTTAGATCCATCTTACACCATTTTATCTCTTTCCTAATCATCACAAACAGCCCTGCAGATGGATCAGACCCACTAATTCCACCAGAGAGGTTGTGCCATGGCCGTGCCCAGCCACAGCTGTCCTAACGCACAGAGTCAAGAGCATCTGATCACTTTGTTTCACTAGGAAGGATAATAAAGCTTTCCTGAGCAGCAGTGTTTACAGCAAGTGAACTATGCGAAATCTCTCCCCTCAACTGCTATTACACAGCTTGCAACCTTTCGTTCAGGAGATTAAGTTTGCATCTCTTCAAATTATCTCTTTGTAATTGGAAAACTTTCGTTTTGACAGAGACAATGTGGCAGCCTCCCTGCGAGCCTCGCTACAAGCCAGTGCTGAGTGCCATCTGGAGAGCTGATGCCGAAGTCAAGCAACAACATCCTGTCATATTTTATCTGGAACTTTGGAACAGAACAACTAATAGCATCTTAAGCTTCATTTGTCTGGCTCTCTCATGCTCTTGGCAGAGGTCATAAGCAATGGTGGCTTTGCTGATTTGCTGCATCAAAACTAATTAGGTTACAGTGCTCACTGACAGAGCCTCTCATAATGGCATAAAAACCTCGGGCTTTAACTTTACTCATTATGTCAAGGTAAAGTTTCACACTCATAAAACTTGCACCTGTATCATCTTCTCAGTCATAATTTTAACATCCATTAAAGTCATAATTTTAGCATCCATTAACAGGGCTTATTCAGCTTGACAGGCTCCTATATTTCACTTATCAACTCCTAGACTTCACTTTTCCCTTCCCTTTTTAAAAATGCTGCTGGTGAGAAGTGGGGCTCATGGCACAAAGGCACGTGCCTGACGTTGCAGATGCAGAATTCCAAGCACAGCCTCCTTGCCTTTTACATCCTTGAGAGCAGTAAGAATGCCCCAGTCTGACTAGATGGGCTTTGTATGTCAGTACACTGAGAATGACTCCTGCTTCCTCTGAAGAAAGCCTGGTAAGGTGACCTTTTTACCGAGCTTATAGGAAATCTATTCTTTTACCAGACACTTTCAGTTTGACATATTGAATGAGTCAGTTCCAAAAATCTGAGTAAAATTAAGATAACCGTTGCACAAGGTTAAAATTAGGGCAATGCTCTGGGTAAAAGTCAGGGCACATCTTAACGGCTCTTAGTTCAAGAGAGAAACCAGCAGGAAAGAAGATTTCTGTCTGCACTGAGGGAAAAGAGAGAAGTAAGGTTTAACAGTTTCCTTCTTCAATGTTGTAAAACATGTCAGCGGGGGGCTGTGGCAGTAAGAGGAATTGTGCTTTCTCACAGCAGGGAAGTGCACTTCACTAGACTGGCTACATTGATTATCAAGATGAGGCCGTCTTAAAGAGCAAGCACAGCACTTAAACGTATTATAATGTGTGGAAAAATCATTATTAAAAAAGACAGCACTGAGTATTTGCTCTAAGACTTTCCACCTGCTACTTCTTGCAGGGGCTATGGTAGTGGGAAGAGCCCATGCAACTCTCTTTTTTACTTGTGTGATAAAAATATCAGCTGAGTAATAGGGAGAGCTGACAATTTTGCGCAGCCTGGATTTTGCTGGACATTAATGCCAGATTTGAGAAAGACATAAGAAGTGTGTAAGAATGAGGGTTAAATAAGGATTTATTTATATATTTCTCTGTTCAAAGTGATTACCATGCTGTTACTTAATATTTCTGCACTTCCTATTTATTGATTTATTTACTTTTTCCTTATGCCTTTTTTTTCAAATGTGGGAACACCACAAAACCCTTGAACTTATAGTACTCTTAATTTCCTTTTAATTGAGAAAAAGGTTCTGAATTACATTAAATTGATAATTACAGTTCAGAGCATTTTAGATAGCACTGCACCTTTAGACCTGTCTGAGTTGCCTTAATAGAGAATGCTCTGGGTAAATGAAATCTTCATACCCTTTCTGTCCTATTTAATGTATTTCATACACTATTTTTTTAAAAGCGTGGAAAGTTTTTGAGCAACATACATTACAGTGTCATAAAATGGAATATATGCTGTTCACCCCCAGGAGCATTTCCAGTTGGGAGCTGTGTCTTTCTGAACATGGATGTACATCAATGGTTGTGACCAACCGTGTGGATGAGTGCTATATGATAATGAACAAATGCAAAGAAATCAGACGTGGAATACTGTGTACATATTAGGATACTTGATTACCTGAAGAGACAGGATATTTAACAGGGAAAAATCAGCACATGATTAATGATGTGGATGGACTGCTTTCAGACAGGAGACTAACACAGGCAAAATGTGTAGGTTGACAATGCAGCATTTAAGGAGATTGTAGCCATCTGAGTGAAGAGATATTTGACGATATTTACATCCCCAACATCCTATACACATAAACACACTCATTGCTTTACCAACTTTATCTCATATGCCTTGTGATAACAATATTAATTGTATGCATAAATATGTCCAGGACTACAGCCACATAATAGAGAGAAAGTAGCATGACATACACAACTCCAATTAAGAAGTAGAAATTAAAGGAATGAAAATTAAGACTGAAAATCAAGAGAGCTCTTGTCATGGAAATGTTTTCCATAGTTGTTGAATAAAGTTTCATTGTTTGGCTTTTAAAACCAAAACAAAGCAACCAATTTCTTGATAAAAACAAAACAGCAACCCACACACCCTAAATGGATCAGGCATTCACCACCTGTAACCTCTACATCCACGTGTGTGTCTCCAGACTGATGTTTTGCACAATCAGAACAAAAACAATACCTTTGCATATATGCTTGGTAGGATCTACAGGTACGGATCATTTAGTCCTTTGGGAATATACGAAGTGCTATGTTGTCACAAGACAGTACAGCAGCTAGCACTTGTGAATAGGGAACTTAGCATGAACTGGTAATACTCCCTATCTCTAGTCTGAAGTTTTTTATTTACTATTATTTGATATAGGAAACTTAAAATTCCAAGACTGCTCTCTTGGGACAGAAAAAATGAGCTGAGAGACTGCATTGTGGACTAATAAATATGGCCTTATTTGCATACATGCAGTAATATCACTAAGGACTTGGGGGAAGAAAAAACCCAAGTGGCTGTTTTATCTTTATTGTGTGGATTTTTTAAAATGGAGTTTTAAACCAGAATGATATAATGTGAACCAAAATATATACGGCTTAGATTTCAAAAATACGCTTTCAGAAGAGAGGCATACTTCATTTCCTTTTTTCTTAAACCGCTCAGCTGAAATACAAGCTTTAAATCTGCTTACCTCAGGGAAAAGGGTGTTGTCTAAATTTTCTTACCACATTAGAGGGGTTTGTTGTGACAACACATGAACAGAGGCTGAGTGAGGCTACTGCCTATTACTCAAGCCTGCTTCCAGTGCAGGAGTGCTGTGAGGACCATGTGTTACAGCTGCTTTGTCCTATGAGGTAACTTAAAGAGGGACATAATCCAGCCATAAATTCACAACATGAATTCCCTGCTGTAGAGTAGCACTGCTGGATATAAATGTGCCACAGTCAATCTGTGCAAAGGCATAAAAGCATGTTGGAAAAGAGGGCGCAGGACCGAGGCACAGTGGGATCATGCTGAGGCTCATCCTTGCTGCTATGTGAGCACCAGGGTTTTCCCTCTGCCTGTGTGCCTGGGACCACACCATAGCACATCCCACCCAGAGCTGCCCTCTGCTCTCCAGTGGGCAGAAATTACATGTGAGAGAATGGTCCTCTGAAAGACTAAAGGTCTGGAAACTGAGAGGCTTCTACTCCAGCTGTCTTTTCCCTTGAGTTCTCATGTTACACAGGAACAACTCTTCCCATCATTAATGTAGTACATGCTAATGATGTGTGCCAAAACTTGTCTCTTTCAGTAATGGTTTTGTATCTCCCAGGTGCTGCAAATCTGTAGGAAAGCTGAGTTCTTCAGATCATTGTCCTTCATGGTGGCAGGATTCAGTTCTAGCATACATCTTCAAATTAAAAACCCCCAAACATTAAGAAGCTGATAGTGGTTACAATTTTGACACCACTAATCAAATCCAGAGAGTAGTTGCTGTCACTGACAGAAAGGCACAGGGCAATAAAAATGGAACTGAGAAACGGAGATGTGACTTAGACCTCAGCCTTTGGGGATGGAGATCATCAGGTTCCCTGCATGACAGCTGCAGTCACCTTCTGTTTCTTATTTTGCTAAGTTGTTTTTCTGCAGTTGGAAATGGGTGCTGAAGAGACATTGCCAGTATCCAGCCTTTCTGCCAAAACTGGAACTGTCACCAGCGTTGTGCAAACTTGATTTGGCCTCTGAGCATGCTAAATCATGTTTGTTCTACATTGATAACATTCAGTTTATTTAACTGCCTTCAAAAGTCTGTCTAGATTGCATTCTGTTGAGGGATATCTCTGTGTGTGAGCATGATAGGAAATCAGCCAACAACCCAGGGTTCAGTGCTGGAGAAAGAGAGGCCCTTGTTCCCCAAGAATTCATGACATACTCAGGCAGCCTAGATTAATATTGGAGTTTCATGCTTCGTATAAGGACTTAGTTGGGACTGCAGTGAGTTTTCTAAACCCACTCAGCTGGCAGCACTACAAAATGAAGAACATTATAGCCTAGAGAACATACTAATAATCTCCTTAAATAAAACACATTTTGTTTTCAAATGTGTTACTTCTATAATCTGTTAGCCTGGTTTAGAATCTTGTAGGCTGTGTTCAGAGTTTGGTATTTTCCCATGCTCAGCAAGAACAAGTTTTTTTTCATCTAGTATGTTAGTATGTTTGAGAGATATGTTCTGTTAAACAAAGGACCGTGCTCCCACACCCTGGTAAGGAGAGGCAGTTCAGATTGCTAACAGTACCAGAAATGTAGAGATATTTCTGCTGTATATCTTCTAAAGAGATCTGAAATAAACATCATCTAAGCCAGCCCAACTCTATTGCTTGGAGGGAATGTGATGTCTCCATCTGTTTTAATGTTCCAAACAGAGTGCTGAAGCCTGTAAGATTATGTTACTAAGTAAGATCCTGTGGCTGCAGTAGGAGACCCAGTCATTTCGTGAAGGGAGGTTTTATTTAGCTCCTGGCATTTCCAATAAAGACCCAATTGTTTCAAAACCTCCATCTTTGGAGGACATTTCTTCTTTACTTTTGTAGCTCAGCTGCCAGCAAGCTCCTAGGCCTGTGAAGAGGCAGAGTTCAGTCAGTGTGTTCACAATATGGAAAGTCACTGGCAAGGCAGCAAGGATTCTGTTGAGCACAGCACCCTCTCTGCCCATAGAATCAACTGTCACTCTTATCAGGGGCAAGCATTTGTTCCTATATTTTTGCAGTGCAATGTGCATTTTCAAAGGCCTTGTTCTGAGAAACTGGAGGGTAAACCAGAGATCTTTTTCTCTTTGTCTCTGTTGTCTGATTTAAAAAGTAACTTTCACCCTTTTTGAACCTCTGGTTGCTTTTAGCTGCTCTCCATCTCTGTAAATAGTTGACAAGGTGTAGAAACAGAGTAGAAACAGAGGCCATTGAATGTTGTTGCTGTTCTTTCTGCCTGCATGAGAGGAAGCAGGAGAGAGGTAGCTCTGAAGTTGTCACGGTTTCTCCTTTAATTTTTTGTTGCACTGAAGAAGATTCGGGAGACTAAACAAATAAATCTGTGTTAGGGGAACACACAGGTAAATCCAAACTAGACCCACTTAAATGCCCTTTATGTTGATAAATGAAGTTGCAGTCTGCTGCTAAAGCTTTATCTGCAATTGCCTTTATTCCCCTGTGTGTCCCTCTAACACAAGAGCTGACAAACTGTGCTGGAAAGCCACATATTTTGCCTTCAAAAGGCAAGTGTAAATGTCACCATAGCAACACAGAAAAGCAGAATGCTACTTTTTAATAGTGGTAGTGGGGAAATGAGGAAGAAATAAACAGAGGGAGAATTAGGGGTTTACAGAACACACAAAAAGAGACAGTTCTAGGATGACAAAATGAATAGAAATTTGCCATGAGACACCTGAAGCTTCTTGCATGAAAGTTTGTCTGAAACAAACAACTCCAGTGAACTAGGTAGCATATCTAAAAAAGTCAGAATTGTTTCATCTCCTGCGCGTTATATGACAGAAAATCTGATTAACCAGGGGTCAGACAGACCTTGGGCTTACCCAGGTCTATTACTGGAAAAAGAAACTTCTAACTAACAAAATCTTTCATTTTTATAAGCAGCTTGGGACATCCCACACCACTGTCAAGATTTGAAAGTTTCCACTGAAACTGCTAGACATTAAATATTATAAATAAATCCAGGAGAGCAGATGCTAGCATATCTATCTCTGACTAGACCCTTTGGCTGAGAAGTTTTTTCTTCTGTTTGTGTCTTCTCTGGTGATGTAAAAGATGTCCTATCATGCTGTCTCAAGGATAGATTTTCAGTGGTTTTATCAGTGTTCTGAATAAAAATGGTTTCAGTAAGAAAAAGGAAAATTGAGAAGGATCCATTAAAGAAACGTAACTGTGTTAAAAATACTCCACGACAATTTTGTTCTCATCTCATAAGAAAAAGCTGTGCTTATTTCTGAACTACTGTTGAAGGTATTTTACTTAAAATGTTTTGTGTACATCTGTTTGAGTAGGTGGTGAATCTGGGTGCTGCAGACTTGAGAAGCTGCTGTCAACAAACCCAAGGAGACAAGAAAGAGCCCAGGGCCCTTTGGTGATTGGCAGATTCAGTCACTTAAAAGCTGAGCCCAAAGCTGAAGCCTGAGCAGAGTCTGTTTCACAGAACCATGTGAATGCCATCGGAAACTTTTTTCGTTTTAACTTGTTGTTGAAAAATATCAGCCATCTGAGGACAATTCATTTCCAGGACTTTATATAACATGCAAAGTACTGTGAGGGAATATTTTTAATGTATTTGCAGTTTTCTCTAGTATCATAGAGCAGGGAGAATGTCTTAGCTTGTTTTTTTCCATTCCTGTAGCCTATACTGTAGATACAGATAATACCATTCAAGAGGAAACAGAAGGTTGCATTTTCATTTGGAGTTGACAAGTGGCACATTTTTTCCCAATTTATGAATGTGAAAAGCTGTACAGAAATAGAAAAATTTCTGGCTGCCATATTTACAAAACTAAAATGTTATTGCTAAATGCCTTAAAAAAAAAGTGAAAGAAATATCTATATAAAGAAATCTTTCAGGCAGCTTTTGCTTCTGTATTTCTGTCTTTCTGGGGGATTTCTGCAGGTCATCTGAATGACCCACAAGAATCTTTCTAGACCTTCCTCTTCTTGTCCTCCCCTAAGTAACAGATACCCATAAATGCAGGGAAAGGAAGTTCTAGCAGCCACAGCACTGCAGGTATTTTGGCTAGAACAATTCACCATTTCTTCCCTTACTCTGCAGCTATTGGCTTATGGTTAGGGCGGCTGGAAATCACAAAACTAGGATCGAAACAAAGCTAACACAATGAAAGTTAAGCACAAAAGTCATAGCACAGTCTTCTTAGTCTCTTTCATAAACATGCTGGTGGTTGTAGCACTAACATTGGGTAAGAAGTCAGGAGCTCTGTTCACCTAGCAGGAAAGAAAATGTTACCCAGTTCTCTATAAAGTCAAGAATTTACTGACCCATCCTATTTTCCTTATATAAACAAATTGATTTTTCACCAGCTGCAAAATAGCTTGAGGCAATTAATTTTTACTTAATTATTTTCTAGTGTGGAGAGATGCAAATTTGCAAACCTGTCCTGTATCCTAATCACAAAATAGGCATTAGTATCACATCTACTTGCTGTGTTTCTGACCACATAACCCTCCAGAGTGCCTTATTTGCCATGTTCAGTGGCAGTGGATGCAAACAAGCTGTGGTTTTCTGGGGAACAGGCAGACAGTGACAGCCACTGCAGCTCTAATCTGGTTTTTAGAGCAGAACACAGCCCTGGAAAGCCTTTTTCATGTAAGTCACCCTATCCCAACAATGTTGCTGGGTTCCCAAGTCAATCATAAACTATTTCCTGTACACATAAATAAACTGTAACCAGTGTTCCCTTTCTCATCAGGAAGTTCCCCATCCTGAAATGTAGCTGCAGTTATTTCCAGTGAGAAACCTTGCTCACACTTTTAACACTTGCCAGCCCCTTTGGGTAAGGGCAGATCTGGAGTATCCGGGGCATGGTGCCTGCTCAGGAAAGTCAGTCATGATGCCTCACAGCCTCAGGGAATGCTTTCTGACTACTTTCACAGGTAGAAAACACAAAAAATAAACCAAGGAGAAGTGAAAAACAAAACAATCCTCTGCTGATTCCTCTGCTCTAGCCTCAGATTGTGCCACTTGACTTCCATTTTAATATTGGGAAGGCTGTGGATAATTTTTTACTATGAACTATTTAGTTCTCCTGACTTTACAGTATTGAACTTGCAATCATAAATTTCAACTGGAGTTTGTATCATTATATTCTTAATTCTGAGTCCAGTGAGGGGAAGTAGATATTTTTAAAGACCTTTATGAAAAAGAAAGGGTTTCTTTTAAGAGCATTGGAAATGGAATCACAAAAGTCTAAGGATATTTTTGAGAATGTCACCTTGGTTTCACAATATACATCTATGTGCTGAGGGGTGTCTATGGCAGGTAGGTAAACACATAAAACAAACTGTACATGAACATAGCTGTATGCATGTTTTTTAAGGCTTTGGAAATATGATCATGTCAAGAGAATGTGTCTCTTCAAGAAGGTTAAAAATGTCTCTAAAATTGCTAAGAAAATGGACCTTTGAACCAAAATCGTAAGGCTGAAACAGAGATAAGAAAGCAAGACTGTATTGCACAGCCCCCTGTGGACGGGGATATTCCCAGGCAATGTAACTCAAACATATTTTAGTGCTGCTCCTTACTTTGTGGCACATGAGTGCTCTGGCCACTCCAGCAGACTGTGCTGCCATGTACTCCTGTACTCCTCACTACCACATGGTCCCAGGGTCCATCTGGAGTGCCAGCACAGCATTGGGTGACACAAAACCATTGGGAGCCTGGTACACAGCACAGAGACAGAGCACTGAAAGAACCACAGCAGTGTTTGCAGCAGCTCCTGCAGCCCTCAGACAGCCCCACTGGGCAGAATGAGTGGGAGAAAATCCACTCCTCCCCCATTAGCTGCATGAATCTTAATTGCTTTCTCTTGTAGAGATACCAAATATCTTTGTAAGCAGCATGTTCAGACTGTTACATGCAGACATACATGTGATACCTTTATGAAATATGCAAATATGATGTGCTGGGCTATGATCTGATCTGCATGTGTATTTGAAAGTCTTTCCCATGCTTTGGTTCGTGTACTGAACATTTCTGACAGTTTGTTTAAGGTAAACAGAGCCAATCTGTCAGCATGATTCATTACCAGCACATCTGATAAGTATGACTTAACTTGCAGTAGCCTTGTGTGTTTTTAAAGCACTTGCCTGCTTTGCAGTTAGCAAATTACCACGAGGCAAAGCAAACACAAAAGGAGATAACAAAAGGAACAATGGATTCGATCACATTACAGAGGAAGTGAGATGATGAAGACATAGCTTTACTGAGCTCAGACACCTGGAAAGTAGAGTGTGTGTCTCAGCTGCTCAGAAGTAGTGTGATGCAGAAGCCTCATGCTGTGCACAGGCATGGCAACAAGAGGCTGTCATCACATACTGTCCCACATTCCCTTTTATATGTATTTCCCTGATTAAGTTTCTGTTGTGACAGCTTTTGAACAGTAACACCTTTCTCTTTTTTGCCTCTGAATTTTCTCCCTTGAAAGGTGCAAATTATGGTTTTACTGTGGCCTGCTAGAGGTGAAAATAAGCACAACATAGCCAAATTGGGACAATCTTGAAGTAGTAAAATATCAGGGCTGAGTCCTGGTGAAAGCTAATATGTATGTATTGATACACTGGGGCTAAATGGTGGGAAATATGTGTGTGAACTTCGTCCTGTAGTGTGAAGTTCTGTATTTGCACAGCGTGGGATAGTGGTAAAACCAGCGACAAGGGAGACACAAGCAATGTAAGGATGGTTAAATCCTGGGAGCAAAGCAACTTTTGGAAGCAATTGCTACAAGAAAGTTATATCTGTGTCCTTTCTTCACTTGGCTGGGGCCAAGTGTGCCTTGCAGAATAAAAGGTATAACTCTTATTTGCTTCTGAACTTACTATGACTTCTCATTCTTAGTATTACAGAAATTCTCTGCCTGACTCAAGCAGCCACTCAAGTACCACTTGTACCTGCTGTTGTACAGAACAGAAACCACTTCCTCAACCACAATCTATCACTAGCTGTTTGTCACAAGTGCACATGAAGCTCTCAATATTGTATTGCAACTTCTTGGTGCTGAGTGCAGAAAAAGAGAGACAGAACCACATTTGCTTCTGTATTTTCTTTTCTTTCTATTCATGGAAATAGGCTAAAAGAAATTAATGAGTTTGTACGGCTTTGTTTCCATATATATTCACATTACCAAAACTAAATCAATAATGGTTAGAATTCTATAAGAACACAGGTTTTCTGATCTGCACTGTATGTCCTATTTTCACTTGCATGAAGACAGAAAAAAATCACCCTTCAGGATAAAGCTCTTGATGTTTAACTGCAAGTGAGAAGAAGGATTCTTTTTTTACTGAAAGGAACACCTCTTTCAATTCCACAGCAAGAACAGCAAAAGTCTCTTCTGCTACAGAATTAAAAAGGCTTATTTCACCCACAACTTAAAAAAGTAGAGCCTTTTTCTAGTGTGCCTGCTGGCAGAGAAAAAGAGAGCCTGGTTGAGAAGGGAACTTAATCAGCCAATTAATGCTTTCAGATCATTGAAATATGTATTTACCTTGATTTTTTTTTAAGTTTATCATCTTATTGGAATACCTGAAAGAAGTGTTTAAACTATATGAAAATAGGCAAAATTTCAGGATGTGAACCCTTCTTTGGGTTTGGTTAACCTCATGTTTGTATGCTTGAACACAGATGCATTCTTGCTTTCTTTTTTTGGTTGGTCTAACAAAAGATACCTCCTCTGCCTGCGAACAATCCCTGCTTCTCCTAAATTAGCAACTGTCCTAGCTGCTCCCATTACCACTTCAGGAGTTTTATTGAAGAGCTATAAAGTTATTTCTGTGGCACCAGGCTGTCTTTTATTCTTGCACCAAGTGAGAAGCCCACAGGTCTTCAGCTGAGCTGGTTGTATGCAGGAGATTGCTAAGCTTCCAGTGTAACCACTCTGGAGAGTCTTTGCAAGTAAAAACTGCTTGAAGATTAGCAAAATAAAGATGTGAGTGAAAGAAGAAAAACCACAGTGTCTTTTAAAAGTTCCTTCCCTATTTTAGTGTAAACATGGTATAGAAGATATCTTGGGCATAAGAAGGATGTGTTTTTGCCACTTAACAGTCACAAATATAACTCAGCCATAATATATTGCTCTTTACTTCTGCCATTTAATTCAGCCATTTGTAGCAGTTCTGCATATTCCTGTACCCAGTCATTTCATGGAGATATGAGCCTTTGCAGTTAACTGGATTTTTTGATATTTCTAAGATTCTTTTTCTTTTACAAAAATGCTGAATGGAAAAACAAACATCATTCTTGTTTGAATTCAAGTTTTAAAATCTAAACAATATAAATTAAATTAAATTAAATTAAAAGTTAGGACTTTAATACTATATATTCAATGGTATAAATTTAACATTATTTTAGCAGTAGTGAAGTAAGAAAGAATAACTCCCTCTGCAGAAACATGCATTTATACAAGTGTGAGGCAGTCAAATGAACAATTTGAAGTTGAAAATCTCAAATATCACAAATCTTTGAATTAACAAAGTATTATTAACAAATCACAATACTTTGAATTAACAAAGTATTAGTTCTGACTGATTGTTTTCTTTTCCCTTGCTTAATAAAGTTCAGCTCATCACTTCATAGAGATTAGATATAACTGAGGCAAACTAGTTGGTGGTTTTGCTCAGGATGTATTTCTGTGAGCAGAAAAGTCCCAGCTGGCATGATTTCATAGACTAAAGTGCAAATTCTGCTGGGTCCCCTGCCTTGGAAATTCTTATTGAATTTTTCTCTCTTGTTCATTTTAAGTCTGTCTTGAGTATGCTACTTCTGCAGCTTCACACACATTTTCAGTGCCACCAGGTTGATATTTTGATATTTTAATCAAAAATATGAATCACTTGATCTTGTTGCCCTTTGACCATTTGGCAAAATAAGTTCACATATATACATATGTAAGTGTAAGCAAACACTGTGCCTGTGTGTTTGCTGTTCCTGAACAAAGGGCATTGTCTTCAAGTAAATGGAGCCTCAGTCCTTCCCTCAGATTTTATCAGCTCCACCACAGCTATTTGAGTTGCAGGGAAGAGAAGTGATGCTCCTCTCTTGAGATCTCAGATAAGCAAGCCTCTGGCTCCCCTCTCCTGCTAGTTGGTGGTGCCCAGCTTATCCACACACATAAGCTCGTCTGTCTGGGCTCAGTGAGACTATTAAACAGCCACTTCTGAATTGCTCAGTGTTGGCAGGTTTTCATACACATTTTTGTATGTACTTGTGAAATAAGCTCTAGCACAGTTAGGATAAACTTTAGTCTCTAGTCTGCTGTTGATTTGAGCTAGGTGAAAAGTTTTACTATACATGATTTAATATTTCAAAATGATTGCATGTGGACACAGAAAAAAATCATAGAATCATTAGGGTTGGAAAAGACCTCTAAGATCATCAAGTCCAGCCATTGTACATTTTGAAGATAACTTTTGTAAGAAATGCAAACCAGCCAAAAAATTTCACTGAAAAAAGAGAATTAGCTAACAGAAATGCTATAATCAGTATGAAAGCCAAACCTAGAACCAGTAGACACTGAAAAATGTACCCAGCCATATATAAAACTTTGGGAACAAATTTTGGAAATACACAGGATAAAATCAATTCCTGTAGAAAGAATTTTCTTTTCCCACAGGAAGTAACACCAGCCTGCAAATCACTTCTCTGCTCTCAGAGATGTTTCCCATATGGATCTGAAGATATATTCATTTCCATATGTCCTAAGATAATTTCTCAGCCTCTCATCCTGTAGTAATCCAGGATATCAGATACAATACAGCCAAATGTTAGATGGGATGTTTGTACATTTCTGTCTTGTGAATTCAAGGGAGCTTTTGTCTAAACATAAAAATGTAATCCTTTGCTCCAAAGCAGTTTCATTTAATTTAGCATACCAACTTCTTTCTGGATTGAAATCTTTTCCATGTTACTCAAGGGACCATTTCAAGCCTCACAAATGAATTTTTTTGAAATATGTACTTTCAAAAGTGTATGAACCTCTGGAATTTTGGTGGGAAATTAATTATCTTAAATAATCTTAAATATTCTTCTACATAAATATGTTTTGAGTGATGAAAAATGAACACCAATTCTACAAATTTCAATCATATGGAAGATGACCTTCATTAGACATTAAAAGAAATCAGTGCCTGTCAAATTTTAAATTAAGCACCCAATTCACTGTGCTTGATCTACAGAGCTTATATAAATTGACAAATAATTTTGAACAAACCTGAAAAAAAGCTAATGACAGAACATAAACTTGAAAAGATGTGTAGGTCCAGTTCAGAAAGTCTAAATTTTTTCCTTTTTTTCTCTAAAAGAGGTGCTGGGTAGATATTAGAAATTTTAACTTGTAACAGACTTGAGCTATACTGGGAATCTGCTTCAGGAAAAGAGTCTTATATTTTAATGGACAATGTCACATCTATTGAGATAAAACAATAAAAATCTCACACATCCAGCTCTAGAAGTTTGTCCAATAGAAACCGCAAAGATGGGATGGAGGTCAAACATTCTTAGGACATGGGCCTTCCTCATAGTCTGTGACCTCTTGATAGACATATGAGAGCATGAGTTATCAGAGGATAGTGGGGGAAAGTGACATTTAAACAAATGGAGATGAATGATTGTTTTGATCTCAGTTTCCCACTAGGCAGCTGTAGAAATCCATTGACCGGCATATGGTGGAAAAAGATTAATTTGAATTTTTAACACCCAAAATTAAAGCAAACTAAAAGACAAGAATTAACATAATACACATTCAAAGTATAGGTGATTTTCCATTCTCAAATCTGGAGCAAGCTCTTACTTTCACCAGAGCTCTTCTCAAGAATCTAATAATCATCCTCATCTTGTGAGACATTCACAGCCATAAAGAAATCACCACAAAACCTAATAAATTAAATGGAAATTAAAACTAAACCATGATAAAATTCTCCACTAATCAAGGAGTGACCTTCTCATCAGTCTGTGCTCTTTAATAAGTAATCAGAGTATGACCAAATATTTCCTGGAACCTTTGCATGCTCTATATGCTGTTTTGTAGTGTGAAAGGAGTCTGTCATGTCCAGTGCCTTTTATCTAGCTAGTCATTGAGAAAATGAGAGAAGCTACTCCAAAACCAATTTCGTTTTTCAGTCACTGATCCATTTACTCATTTATTTTCTGCTCCTGAAATTTTAATTACAGAAGAAGTATCTTTTAACAACATAAGTTTTTTAAAAGAGGGATGCTTCAAGTGTACTTGCACCAGTGCAGCTTCCTCTATGAACTCAGAAAAGCCTCAGGGGCAAAAATGGCAAAGATTTCTCCTGCACCTGATTTCTCCACTGGTTCTGAGGCAGTTCTGTTGGTGGCCCTGAAGCTGCCATTGTGCCTCCTGTCTGATTGACCTAGAGATGGTTGTTGGGACTCCTTTATCTTCCTAGTTAAAATTGCTGTTAGTGTATCCCAGATTCACTAAAACTTAAACACTTTGGAAAAGAAGATATAGTTCATTTTTCCTTCAAGAAATCTATCTTGTTCAAAGAAATTCATAAATGAAAGGCTCTAGGTGTATTCTTAGCAGGATTTCAGGAGCTGGCCCATAGAAGCCACAGGTGGTGAAGACATATTTTGCACCCAGAAGGGATCACATCAACAGGGGAAGTTAGCCAGGTTCATGTTCAAAGTCTGTGTGGTTCCCTTTGGGTCAGATATGTGATATATTCTGTCCAAACTGTGCTATGCAAAAGAGTTAGGGTGCTTGGGGCTCAGCCATAGTGAGTACTAGTGGTACCTCTGCAATTCCAAGGTCACAGTCTTCATCAAGAGTGTGGTAAAGGCTAAACGAAAGGAGCAGTTCAACTTTAGAAAAGACAGCTGGACTTTTCCAAAACCTCAGGAAATGTTTGGTTGAGCTTCCTTTATTAGGCTTTGAGTTGCAACCCCAGAGTTGCTGTTCAAAAAGAATCTCAACACATTCATTATGCCATTGTACACTGTGCTGATAAATATGTAGAAAAATGCTATCTGTTTAATCTGTGTGAGCATTCAAGTCTTCTTAATACTTGTGAGACATACTGGGCTGAAAAATAATTTGCAGTGCAGGAAAATAAAGTAATTCTCACAGCAGCTGTTGCAATCTTCATAGTAAAAGCAGGAGAGCTTGTGCAGATGCTCCAGTCTTAGGAGCCATAGAGGCAGATGTATCAGAGGAAATACCAATACATGGTTTTGCATATTTTCGTCTCACTTAATCACAGCTACAGTAGCATCAGTTTTCTGTCCAACACCCTTTTCTTCCCTACTGCTTCCTGTAGTGCATCAACACCACCCCGCTTCTCGCTTTCATTAGCTGACAACACTGTACAGAAAAATAGCTGCATTTAAATATATCCACGTCTTTCCAAAAAGTGAATTTTGCTAATCTTTATTTCCATAAATAGGACACCAGCAGTTCCTCTATCTTCTGCACTGGGTTCATATCTCAACTAAAGAGATATATTGCATATACTGTTGTTGTTTGCCAGAGCAAGGAGGACAGAAGCAGCTTGCTCTTGCTGAAAGAGAAAAGAAAAAAATCTCCTCAAAAGTGCATAGGTGGCATTCGTTTCACATTTCATAGGCCTGAGCAGAGATGTCAATATCAAGAACCTCCAAATGGTGATATGAGTTGGTTTGGAAATGTGCATATGAATGACTATTAATTTCTTCAACATAGGAAGTTAATAGGTGTATCTTCCTGTAAGCAGACAGGGGGCAACTAAATAATCAGCAAAATACCATGCCCTAGTGGAGCAAGACTCAGTAGATTCTTCTTTTCTTATCTGTAGTAAATGATAACTTGTGAAAATTATCTATTGTCAGATATAGTCTGCTCTCTTATGCTGATCCAGCTTCTCATGATTTCCCATTTGAAAGCATCTTGCAAAAAATTTATTCCAAGAGAAGATATTTGAGGATGGTGATCAAGTTAACTCAAATTTCCAGGAGAGGGAGGAATTGTTAAACAAGATGTGTATGCTGGAATTCAAAACAAGAGAACAGTAGGAGAGTAGGAAGTGGGGTAGGAAGAGCAGAACAAGAAAGATCAGGAGGAGGGAGGACAGCTGATCCTGCCAGTGGATAGAAATGATTGCCATGCTCTCCTCTTGGTCTAAGTTCCCACTGCACTCCTGTGATGACTTCTCCCACACTGTGTCTCACTCACACATTTTGTAAATAGAAAGAGCATTTAACACACCCTTGGAAAATGTTATCAGAAAAACATTTCTGTGTCCATTTTCTCTTATGAGGTGAATTTGCAAAACAGATGACACAAGCTTTAACACAAATGGTGTATTAACCACTTAGTCATACAAGTGTACCATTAAAAGGGCTGCAGCATAGCTGCAAAAAAAATCTTTGAGTATTTCCTTCACAGTTCAGCATGACCTCTCTTCATGAGGTTTGTTTTCAAGAAGCCATTATTTTCTTCATTATCTGATCTTCCAAAGACTGAGACTGACTGTAATTACTGGTATATGATATCTTCTTGTCAAATTGTGTTTACAGGAATATTGCCAGTGCTTGCTGTCATGGCACCCCATGAGCTGTCTTAGGGGCTGCTTGAAGATGTTGTTATGGACTGGAGAGCTCACTGATCATTGTGAAACTTTGTAAAAATACTCATGCCACTAGAGTTCCTGGTGGTGGTGAGAAGTGTATTGAAAAAAGAAACACCTAGGGCACCTGCAGTCACCTGAAATTGGTTTGCTTATTCACTAGACTGAATTAAAGGATAATTGAAACTGAAATGCAGCATAGAATATAGGCCTTGGAAAACCATTAGCTGTGAGGTAGTCACAGACAAAATAATGTCATTGTCCTTGATCCCACTCCTGGCTCATACTCTTTTCACTTGGGAGATCCCCAAATCTCCCAGACAGGGAAGCAATAATGCAGCAGAGGTTGATGGGTTGGAAAGCACTCTTTCCATGTGTGTCTAAACTTCTTCTATTTCCTGTGTTGAAATTAGCTCTCAAATAAAATTGCTCATAATAAGTATTTCTTAGATTTTTTATATGTTATTATACTGCTTAGCACTAAATACAGGGGAGAGAGCACAGGGCACACCTAACTGTTACACCATTACATGAAATGACTGCCAGAAATCAGGGCTTCCAGTACAAAGATTAAGAAGCATGCCAGTTTTTCAACTGCTTGGATCCATATGTTTTGTCTGTGGTGTGTTGGCTAGTCAATGATTGAAGAGTCAAAAAATTAGTTATCTTTGGAAGATGATCCATTAAAAAGCGGTTTTAGTTAATAAAAAAATATGTGCTTTTCTTGAATTCTTTTAAAATATTTTCTTAAATAAGAATCCTGTAATTATGTAAGTTAACATAATAAAATGTAGTGGAATAAAATGCCTTAAAGGCTCGTAGCTAAAATCTGAAGTCATAGACTTCTATTTTTATTTCAGAAATGACTAACAGCTCAGTTCATGTGTTTAGCAGCTGTAGTTGTGCAGCTGAATGGGGAAAAAAACCAGATGTTCACAATATGAAAACTTCCTCTCATAGTTCATGAACTCATAAATGTGTATGGTAGGAAAGTTGTCTGTTTCTATCACAAATGGGAAACATAACCATCAAATACAGCTTGAGATCCAGGCCAGAATATTTTTACAGCAGAACAGTTCTAGGGGGCACTTCCCAGGACACAGGCAAATCCCAAGATATAGGATAGTATATTTTCATTGAAAGCTGGTATGATTTTCATTTTAAAAAATATATGTGTAAATGCCAGTTTCTCATAAACACATCATTAAAATGTCTGTGAAAGAGTTTTAAAAACAGTTGAATTATACAATTATCATATTTTCTATTACGGTTCAGGAGCAAAAAAAAGGAATTGGAATTAAAATAACTGCCCCTCCAAATGTTTACATACGCTGCCTTTTGGATACTGTGGTCACTTGTGTGTAATAGTGACCTGAGAATTCACGAAAGTGGGCTGCTAACAATGTCTAAATAATATCAGCTCAGATGGTTACTCTTCTTACACATACTGCTTACTCTTCTAATTTGAAAGTAAAGTAACCCCAAAATACAGAGATTGTCTCTGTTCTCATGTACTTGCACAGAAACTTTTCCAACAATAACATTTTGCTGATTGCTCCACAGTGATAGGGACTTTCCTGGGCAGGAGCTGTGGATCTCCTGCCCCAGCTGCCCTTGGCCAGATGTTTCTTCCAGCACCATCAAAATATGGTTCTGTCATCACGGGGATGCCACAGGTGCACCATCACTTCTGATGGGGTGGAGATGTTCCCCAGGGCCCTGCATCCTCTTCACAGCAGACTAATCTCTGTTCTCCTGCCAGACTCTCCACACAAGCCTGTGCTAGGTTCTTCATGCCACAGATACTGGACCTAAAATATCCTACACTTGAGTTACTCCTTTCCACTTTAGGTGGGTATGGGCCTGCTTTTGTGTTTCCTTTAACACATTTACCTCAGTGCCAATTCTGGGTCACTTCTTTCTTCAGTTCCCCTGGTTCCCCTGTTATTACAGACCAATTGAATATTTTCCCCAAATATGAAACTTATAGTGCTTTACATAAATGTTTCCCCACACTATGAGGATCTGATTTTATTTCCAGCTTCCAACTTTCTAACTTTCCTGCCCTGGAGACTTTGCTGCAGGCTACAATCAAATGATAGTAATCATTGCGTGTTCTACAAATCCTTGACTGAAGACTGAAGAATGTAGAGAAAGATAAGCTCCCACTGGACCTGAAAGGTGAGTTTAGGTACCTCTGTGAGTTTAGTTTCTTGGGAAAGTTCTCACACTGCAATAAGTCATCTATATTTCTATAGGCTGGACATATTTCCATCCCTCTAAATGAATAAGATTAAAAATGAAATTCACAATGTATCGCCTGGTATGACAGATTTACATTAGTAGGAAACTAGAATAAACCTAAAAATAAATGCACAAAACAAGAAAGCAATTTTCATCCCAAACTAACATCTGCTATGGTTTTATCTCATGAAAGGAAAATGAAAAACCCAGGTTTTAAACATATTTTGCACATGCACAAAGCACTGCCTTCAGATATGTTTTGGTTTGGAACTACAGAAGTTCTATTCCATTATTGCCTATCTTATCTGACTTGTCTATTTTGCACTTAATATTTGTCTCCAAAATTTTTCTAATCAGGTAATTGCTAGCTTATAATGCAGAAAATATATCCTTGAAAGAACAGTAATTACATCATTATTATCCACAGTGGGCTATAAAAGAGCTTTACAAAATGAATAGGCAATGTTTCAAACAAAGCATTTATGAAGGTTCCTTTTTTTACAGAGAAAAATACCCAGAAGTTTTAATGTTTGTTTGCTCTCTGGCAGCCTAAGGAAAATTTAAGTGGGTGTCAGTTTAAAAGAGCCACAGGAGACAGGACATTGGTTTCCCTACACAGATGTCCCTTAATCCCTGCAGTTTTTCTGTGGGAACTCGGGAAACAGGGTCATGCTCTCCACCCACATTTTATTAGTAATTTTCTGAATAAGAAATTTTAATAAAATAAAGAAACAAATGCCTAAACCAAACCAAAACTCTAACAAAAGTGAAGCACACAATGAAACCTTCCAAGTTAGGAGGCATGTACTTGTGTTCACTTATAAAATCATTCCCTGTATAATCTCAAAATTAATGCTGCTTCATCTCCTTCTTAAATTGAACTTCCAAAGCTGAAACTTTAATGCAGAGGAGAAAAACCTTTGGAAATTTCTGGTTGGAGAGAGTAATACTTGACTAGACTTCTATAAGAGCTCTTTGAGTTTACCTTATTTGCATACTGCACACAGAGTAAAAACCCTTGTACTGACTGACTTAGTTTTTATACATTATAAAGCAGGTGATACTGCTTGATTTTTGTTAAACAAATATTCTCTTTAAAAGGTTTTCCTATTTAAATAGCTTAGGAATTTATTATATTGTCATTCAAATCTTAATGTTTGTGAGGTTTGTCTGTTTATTTTAAAATATATTTTTAACATCAGTTCTTTACTATTTGTGGCTAGTACTGAAATTTTCAGAAGAATATGTGAGTAAATGATAATATTGCGAGTTGAGAAACCTTTGTCTATATGCACATGAGTATTTACTATTTCTCATCTGAGGAAAATTTAAAAAAAAATTATTCAAATAAAATGAAAATAGAACATTTGCTTTACTGTGTGAATTCAAAATTAAAATATATTTTAAAAGCGGCCATTAAAAATAATATATATGGAGTATGAAAACATACTAGCAGAAGCAAAAAAGTTAGCAAGCTGGAAAATGTTAAAAGGGGCAGAAAGAAGAATAATCTCTCTTGCCAGATTTCTCAAAGTAGGCAGGAAAACTTAGAAATTATTCAGGAAAGGCAGAGCTTGACAAATCATTCTGCACCAACATAGATGTAACAAGATTTGCTCAGAGAGTTGACATACTTTTCCTATTGGCAGGTATTTGTTTAGACTTGTCTAATAAAACCATCTGAGATTTATTGATACAGTGTAGTGTTAACTCTTTATTTGGTACTAAAGCAGGAGGTTTTTATGGAGTCATTTCAGGGATTTGCAGCCATCCTGTCCAGTACTAAATATTCACATCAATGAACTGGAAAAATTACAGTAAATAAAATTTGCAGACAACAATGGGCAGAGGGTGAATCCCAGCAAAGTCAGGCTGGGAAAGTTGAAGCTAAGTGTATTCAGATAGAGTTAAATGCAAAATATGTCTAGAGACTGGGAATGCAAACCCCAGCCCAGAATAATAAACTAAATCTTGGAAAGCAGTGACACTCAAGAAGAATGTATATTTTAAAAAAGGTTTTGAATTAGACAGACAATGAATTCAGTTTGTTCACTGCAAAGAATACTGTGCACAAGTATCTGCCACAGAAAAGGAAGAAATGTGTTGCAAATTCCTTAACCTAGTGGAAAATCCGTGAGAAGACAAGTGCCTGGAAGCTGAAGCCAAGGAAATTTAAATGAGGCATGCTAGAGCAACCTTAGATGAACATTAGGTGTTATTAAATAACTAGAATGAGCTGCTTTTAAAGGTCATGTACTTATGGTCACACTTGTCCTTCAAATAAAGAACTGATGATCTGCAGCAGGATAGACTCTACTTAAATTCAAGACAGGTATTAGTAATTGTCAGAACACTGGGTTAACAGGTGTTTAGCAGGTCATGAAACAGCAGTATCCGTTGGTCCTTTCTGCTTTAAACTCCATGAATACAGGCACAAAGTTGAATTACTACCTGAACATATAATTAGCCTGTAGTTGCCAAAAAAATTCTTGCATGTTTCAAGATCCAGACATCATTAAAAGATCTTTACAGAAGGGATGGTACCAGAAATGTGATGTGCAATCATTAATTCTGAAATTATCTGATTTGTCACACATATAGAAACACCTTTGGAAGGTAAGGAACTCTCATGGATCTATTCTAGACTCATGTTGCAGCCCTTATCTGCATTGATATATTAGTTCCGAAAGGAAAAAAAAAAGTATTTGTGAATTTGAATAAAATATTTACCGTATTCAACCTTTCAGATGCTGCAATACATGTCCTTACAAAACATCATGGCTTGCGTGTGCACTTCCTTGTGGGTGACAGAAATGGGACAAGGGAGGTGCTGCAGCCTCTCCCCAGCACCAGAACAATATCTGCTTCCTTCCCTCTGGGTAATGCTGCTATCGGACTCCTGGGGACAACTTCACCTGTTCTCACTTTGGCTGAAGCACCCACGAGCATTCACAGGGCTCCCTTTTACATGAGTTTTAAATTCCTGATCAGAGGGTCAGTGTTCTTTGCTAATCTGTTCTGTCTGCATTTCTGTACAGGCTGACTCATGCTTTTCTATCTGAAATCAGTGTTCTGCCATGACCATCTGCTCCATCACTTTTTTCTGCTTCAAAAATATGAAAGAGACAAATTAACTCAAAAAATAATGTTAAATGCAAAAGGAGAGATTGACCTAAGATTATTCTGTAAGACTCATCATGACATAATAAAGTAGAAATTTAGGGCCACTATGATTTATTATATCCAGCCAACCATTTTCAGGACAATGCCCTTAACATAACTGTTAACTGGCAATAGAATATGAGCTGACATATTATTTGATAGCAATTGATTCAAACACATATAAAGGGCAGCTTACTGCCTTGCTATACCAGCCTGTCTATGCCTTGTCCATACTGGGGCTTTGCGTGTTCGGAGGCTTTCTGTTCCTCAGCTGCACATCAGTGCTAACACGTTCAGCAGCATCCTTGTGTTAGAGGGAAATCTCAGGGGGCTGAGCCTGTCTGGGGTCATTGATTTCCTCAGGGCCAGGATCTCACTCAGTATTAACAAGAGCTTCACATCTGGAATTATTGTTGAACATGGTTGCTGATGTGCAGGTTTCCTTGTCTCATTTCTTGACAGACTGGGGCAGGCTCTGATGCCAGCAGCCAGGGTTTTCACAGGAAGTTTTCAGTACTAAACACTGCTTGAGTGAAGCGGTGTATCAAGAACAAATCGGGCTATGGAGTGTATCAAGAACAAATCAGGCTATGGAGTTGGGATGCACGTGCAATTTGTGAACTAAAAATTTAATTTAATGCAATGCCTTTCCTTTTCACTTCAAAATTAGAACAGTAAAGTAATAAAAAAACCAGCTAGTTAATAAATAAAATAGGTCGTATTGTCATTCATAAGCCACATATATATGTATGTCAGAATTTACCTGCATGATTCTCAGATAACTTGAATTCAATTCCATTACTCCCAAACTTATTTGCAAAACCAAACAGTTGTTGATAAAAGGCAATACAAAAGCTTTTGCTTCATTTTAGTTTATTCCTTACATCTGATTCTGTTCTTCACTGAGATATCTTGCACATTGTTTTTTAGCACAATTAGTGAAATTCTGTATTTATTGAGAATAGTCCTTTCATTTTGGTGGCTGTTTAGATATGCTGACATGAAAAAAATAATGGAGAAGATAGTTCTGGCTCCCAATGAAGCAAAAAATCTCACTTAGTAGAATCTGTCTCCAACCTATTCCTTTGAAAAGGTTTTGGGCTGTTCTTCATCAGAAAGAATGACAGACTTCTTGGGCTAGGATACTGTGTGTGCAGCTCTAATGGATGGATCGGTTATCTCAGCTCATGGTTTCATAAATTGATATATGCATGTATATATATATATATATATGTATGCATGCACATGTATATGTATATATAATGATATGCAAGTCTACACTTACTGTTATTAAAATAATGGGTGGTCAGCCTCACAATTGTACCAAAAGTTCCTGCTACAAAATCTCAGTCTCAATCATTAACTCTGTTTTGAAGAAATTTTTGAGAGATGTCTGTATTTGTTCAGCTTTTCTGTTGTTTTCTGTAACTGTACAAACTTAACATTGCATGCAGAACAGTCGTGGTTCTGAGCTCAGGAGTTGAGCTCTATTGGTTTCACACTGCATTCACATGCAGTCCTCTTCCTACAACTGACATTCATTTTATTCATCCTACACATCCTCTAAAAAAATCTGTTCTCTTCATAACCACTGGGAAAATTGTCACTAGGGAATTCCTAATCATGTAACAGAATCAGATATCCAAATTATAAAAAAGGAAAGCATTTGAGGATGGTCATATTGCTGATTTCCAGGAGGTCCAACAAGTATTTCTGTTCTGGATGGAAAAAGATCAAAATGCCATTTACATGACTGATGTTAAACCTTCTATCTTGTAGTCTTATAAATGAATTGCTGCCTCACAGGCGGTTCATGTCATAAAAGCATTTTACATTCAACTGGAAGAATTGCACGTTTAACTTCAAAGTTACAACCTGCCTCGGGTATTAATTTGTCAGGTCCACACTGGAACTGTAGAAATGTCAGAAGAATTGGCTCAGGATAGAGCTGTCATGCCCCACAAATTATTCCATCTTGTCTGTAGTCTGTACTGCAAATATTGAATCAAAATTTCCCATAATTCAGGTAAACCCAGACACCTGAAAACCACTGAAGGATGTTTAGCTTGCTTGAGTGAGACTTCTGGGTGGTATTACAAAATGAGGAGCTATTACGTTGTACTACTGCCAGCTTGCTCTATTGCTTTTAAATCGGTTTTGTATGCACAAATAGCTACAGAGCTAGGGCATGTTCCTCAAACAGATAGTTATTTAATCTCTTTTAAATTAAAAAGAAGGCAGTGAAGTTGGTTTTATTTTTGAATCACTGTGGTAATGAATGCTTGCAAAGAGATAAAGGCTCCAGTAATACAAGCATAAGTAATGCCCAAGTGATTTAATTCACTGACTTTACAATGTTCCTGCTGGTTACAGAGCCATTTGGCATTAACACTGCCATTGCTGTTAAGGACTGCTGAGAAGTGCAATAAAACACCTTACATTTTATGCCAGTTTCAAACGTTTGTGATTCAAAATCAGTGAAAAGGATTTCCCCATTTTCCGCCTCTACTTTTAAAATAAGAATGATCAGATGATGTGTGGGGCAGGTTAAACAAAGCAACCCGAGGTAAACCTGATGGATACCTGGCATCTGGGGGAAATCTGCTGGCAATTGCTGGATTCACCCTTCAGGAGCTTAAGAACTATTTCTTGGCAAACAAACAAAACTCATTGATTCAAGTAATGTATGGGTGATCTTTTGATCACAACAGAAACTTGATTTTGTTTACCATATTTTGCTACTGAAATAATATTCCTGATTAAAATGCATGCAAAGAACTGATTTGAAAATAAAAGTGAAGTAGTGGTTTATTCTCAATATTTATTGAAAAGTTCTTCTTGGAATTTGGTGACTTATCACTTCAAATATATCTTTACCTTAAAAATTATGATGGCATAGGAGCTGCAGCTAACTTTAAATCCTATATAATCTCTTAAAACTGTGATTAAGTTTGTTATGTTTGTTTATAGCAGCACTGCTTCAAATTATTTAATTTGATCAATCTTTGCATTTTACAGATTATGTTTAACATTTAATAAGATGAACCCTTTTTTCTACAAACTTTCCCAACCTAAACTGAAAAGGGAAAAAGATGTATTAGTAATTCAAATCTTGTATTTCTGATTATTGCCATGCAGTTTCTCTATAACAACCTGATACAATGTGTGAGATAATTCTGAAATATCTGTGGGCTAAATATCTCTGAAAACATACATTAAATAGGAACCTGGTGCTATCACCATTATTGGAGTAAAATATTCTTGTTAAATGTTTCCAATAAATCAGTCAATGAGGTGGTTATTTAATTTCTATGATCTAATGTCTTCTGCTACTTTTAATTAAAAATGTACCTAATCATGTAAACATTATTACAAGCAAAACATTTTCTACTAATGAGATTTTAAGTGTCAGCAAACACATCTGGAACTTTGCTTTATAGATGATAGGAGTGTCCAAATTTGCCAACAACAAAAATATAGACAGCAAATTTAAGGAGAAGGATAGGGTCTTGTGTTTACTTGAAGCAGTCTGTAGAGGTGATAGTAGCATATTTGAAGTCGTCATTTAACCACCAGCAGTAGACCATTAATTTAGCAAGGTAACTGCTTTCATAAAATGCCAGATACTTTGGAATTCCAAGTGACCTGATTTCTATATTTTTGGCATTTTCTATAAAAAATTGCATAACAAAACCTGCTGTACAAGATAGCATTTAATGACTATGTCTGAAGAGAATTGAGCAGCTATTACTCAGTGCTGAGAGACCTTTACTGGTGACAACCAGTCAGAAGACAATGCTGACTTCCCACAAGGTTGACTAGCCACTGCAGCTTCTGTTCAGAGACAGAGACATACTGAAATGTATTAATCTGGAAGTGTGCTCCAGTGGGACATAAAAAACCCAAACTCAGGGAAAGAACTGGTTTTTGGCACAACTGTTGTGCACCAGAGCCCCAGCTCCCTGCTGTTTCCTGGAGCCAGGGCAGCAACTGGGTATGTGTTGGGGCTTGCTCAAGGTGGGTCTGAAGCAAGATGTAGAATCCAGACCAATCAATTCACCAAGGTACAGAGATACCTCAACTAGCAGGAGAACTGGGCTGTAAAGGTGGATGAAATGGTGACTTGGAGAAGCCAACAGGGAACTGCATTTATTTTTCTGTGTTGTAGTCTTTGAGGTATTAAAAAAGTTGTATTTGCTGCTAAAAGCAAAACTGGATCTTTGTTGGATGCTGCCCTTAACCTCTCTGCTGGTCCTACTGGGCCCAATGAGGACCTTGCCATAGTTTCTTTTTCTTTGCTATAGGGTTGAGCTCTGTGAAGTTGAGGGGGAAACAGAGCGTGCCTGTTGTCAAGAATCAGGAGCACAGTTAGATCAAAGTGATTATCTGGCTGGGCTTTGGCTGGAAGGACCACCCCACCATAAAAGAAGGCACAGATCAATCACACTCAGCCTCTGTATTTGAGAGGGAGTTCCTGAATCAAGCTTTGCATTTCTCTAAGGCTTCTGTACAACTAATAGATGAGAGAGACATGTCCAGAGGTGATTAAGCTATTTCAGTAAATTAGCTAATCCAGATCTAAGCAACTCTAATGTTCAGCCAAATTGCATTCATGTAGGTCATGGGGAAGTCAGGATTAAAAAAATACATGTAAAACAAGGTTCTTAAGTATCTTTTCAACATTTTTTCCTGTTCTTTTGAAAAATTCTCATTTAAGTAATTGCTTATATGTGATGTCCTTTATCAGCTGAGGATAACAGCTTGGATACCACTGAAAATTTGCTAGAAGACAACTCAGTTAAGGTCTATTAATAATTTGAGAAGTATTTTGAATGGACAATTCAACAGATGATTATTCCATTGCTGTATTCATTGTCAGTCTTTCTTTCACTGTCCTGAACAGAAGACCTTATGTTGTTAGCTAATGTTCATTTTGTAAAGCTTCCTTGAAACTTGCTGAATTCTTGCTCCTCAAATTGGAGGGGTGCAATAACAACTGATTACACCTAGCAGAAAAAAATAGAATTTTCATTTAGATATTGTTTAGATTGCAATGTGACTGACTGCACAACAGTGTCTCTGTGCAAATGATGTTTAATATTTAACTAGAAACTGTTAAGAAATTTCAAATTTGGGTTGTAAAACTCAGTGTTTTGGGAGCAACTTCTAAAATACTGTTTGATAACCCACTATTTTATTCCTGGATTAATAATGCATCAGCACTGTTTTCAAGTGAAAAAATAGAGCTTTGTTCAAAGCACTGATAGGCAGCACGGTATGGGGAATGTTGTCAGACTTAAGGCACGCAACTTTATCAAACAGAGAGTAAACCCATGTTGTTACTGCTCTGCACAGGAATGTCACAATGGGAACCTCTGTTTAGAGAAAGGCATCTTAAGGGCATCAAAAACGCTTTGTACACCAACTTCAAAGTGAAGCTGCATTTAATTTAAAGGCCTGTTTGGTTTTCTAGAACAGCTCTTAGTCTGTTTCTATGGGATAGTCTCCTGATACACTGCAAAGTGTTTTCTGCCTACACTTAGTTTATTTGTGTTCAGTAGAAGGATTGCAGTGAAAAGATTAGAAGGTATTGGGTTCTGCAGGCAAACAGTGAAAAAAATTCATGGGTTCATATAGATAGTTGGAGAATGACATCCCTTTTGCAATGTGTACTTTCTGCTCCTCTGCAGTTCCTGAGGAGTGATCTTTGACTGGGTGGTGACAGTTCTGGTCATCATGCCTGTCTGTAACAGGAGCCACCAAGGTGCTCTGGCCAAATAATCCCTATTGTGCCATGGAGGGAAGTCAACAGCTCAGCCCCCACCTGGCATTGATTTGTGATTTAGATGATGGTTTCTGCTTTTGGGTCCATGTTTGAGCTGCGGCCCTCCCTGCTGGCATCTTCTTTGGCTTTCAGATCTCTCTAGTTCAAATGCACTGGCTTCAAAATTAACATCATTTGCCCTAGATACTCATGAAGTGCATGAGCAATATGCAAGCAATTTTAATATTTTTATAGTATTGTTATGGGTATTTTTCCCTGGGGCACAATGCTTACTGTCATATACCAGAATGCAGCCTTACATCTAGTGTGATAATTTTTCAGTGAAAGGGCTCAGAAACCATGGACATACTATTTGCTGAAATGAAGTTTCATTTTAGCAGGCAGTTAAAGAAGGCTGTGAACTACCTACTCTGAAATTACCCTGTAGAGAGATGGTTTTATACATAATAAAACTCTTTTACTAGAGGAACATGAACTTTACTCCAAATCTACAGACCAAGTAGCACATTTTCATTGTGAATGGGAGTTACTGAGGGAACAGGGGACCTAAGGAAACAAAACTCTCAAGTTACTTCTATTGTTGACCTATTGCAAAATTAAATGATGATGCTAAATCTAATCTGCTTCAATAACAAGAAATCAGAAATACAGACATCACTACATTCCCTATGAATTTAATAATAAGTACTACAGTATTTATAAGTTTACACTGGTGTAAATATATGCTCAACTGCTGACTACTAAATTATATTTGCTACTATATTTAGCTATCAGCTTCGTAGAAATAAAAGACAACTTTGTATGAACAGGAAAACCAACATCATAGGGGTGTTTTCTGTCACTCTACAAGTGCTCTCCTGCAAGTTAGCTTATGAGCATCTGATTATATATATTCTTAATTAGTAATTGTGCTTTCAGCTGATAATATATGGATTTTCTAGAAAATTTACTTGAGTAAATGGCCCCATTTAGCAGTCTTATCCTCTCAAATTCTTTTTCAAGCCATGGGAATTATTTCTTGTTGTGCGAAGGCAGCAGGGTTTTCTCTCTTAATTCTTATCATTCCATTAAGTAATCCTGCTGAGCAAATAGCTGTTATTATAATAGTGTAGATTTTCTGCTGCTCCATTGGAGTGAAAATAAAGTTGGTAATTGACCAATGTGTTATAGCATTTATCCAGCATCTGAGGTAAACCAACCCTTATTCAGGTGGTTTGTTTTTTGCCTATAAAGACCGAAGAAAAAGGAAAAAAAAGTGATCATATCAGCAAGAAATTCTTGTTAGACAGAATGACCTGCACAGGCTGTGACTTACTAGTCAGAACAACTGTCCTCCAAAGCAGAGTTTCATTCTTACTCTCAGAGTTTCATTTTGTTGGATGTTTCTCTACTTTTTAAAATTTCTTTTATATATTCTAACATTGCTGATCACTCAATGATTTTTAGCCAAGGCTTTCAAAGGAGTCAAATAAATGTATGTACTCAAATCACACTGATTTTTGCACTATCAGAGTGAGGCTTTTCCTCACTGGAATTTTCATGTTTCTCCTTAAATCAGCAAGAAATGCTGACTTCTTGGTGTAAGAGCTAGCCAGAATGAACCTGGTTTTTTTCAACTCAATATGCAGACACTACAGAAGAAAGAGGAGGAAATACAGTGGAATAGACACTATGGTTTTCCACTGCAGAGTCACTGAAGTGCAGAATAAAATTCCCTGTCAGATTCCTCACTGAGGACTAAGCTCTGTAAGAGATCCTGCTACCACAGGGGCTGTTTCCCTATATAATTTCAGCTGCTAAGAAGGATTACCTTTTTTAATGACAGCATTTGCACCAGCTTTTCAATACAAGGCCATGGATATCAATCCCTTTTCTGTCTTCATTCAGATTATGTCCTATAAAAAGGAGAAGACTGCTGTCCTTTGATTCAGAATTTCCTTTGTGATGGGCCCTTCAGGAATTCAAAGATGATTAGTATGGTGCACTTTAGAGGACAAGCAAAAGTTAAAACAAAAAGCAAGGCCTTGGGATTATTTAAATCCTCATTAACTTTAATAAAGGCTTTGGGTTTAGATGTCTGATGTGTAAAGTTTTGGATTTATATCTTAAGGGACAAGAAAGGAAGAGAAAAAAGCAGAACTGTAAGAATTCAACATTAATAAATGGACAACATTTCAAAACAAGGTTAAAAAAATATGTTAATTTCAGAGCAAAACACAGAAAAATGTTAGAAATTCAAGAGGTATTGCTTTCACATTGCATAGACAAAAGATAAAGACATTTTTTTTCAGAGTCCAAGTCAATGGCCACTTTCTTAAAGTATCCAACATTTCAGTTCTTCGCATCACAGTGAGAACAGATTGAGCTTACCTAGCTGCTGGTTTTAAGACAGAAATAGAGGCTGACAATACGTTTTATGTTTTCACCTCCAATGAGTTATTTGGGCTTGTTTCATTCTTGCTTTATTTCTGTTTTGATCAGAGGACATTTTTGCTTGGAGCAGCATAAAGGACTGACAAACACTCTATGAGCGGAAATCCTCAGATTCTTGATGAAAAACTTATATTAGTTTTTCATAGATCAGTACTAAAGTAATGAATTTATGTTCAGTGAATAAATAAAAATAACTCTGAGAAAAAGAAGTATGTGTTATTATAATCATGAGAGAGAAACTATGTTGTTTCTTTTAAACATCTTGTCTCTGGTCTTTGCTCAATGATCAAGGTAGCTCCCTTAGATAAGACTGTGTTGGGATGTAAACTCCCTTTTCATCTTTTAATCATGTGCTATTTTTGCATACCTTTTCTTTCTTTATTTCTTTTTTCAAGTGCTTCAGTTTGCTCACTATTTATAGTTACCACATTCAGCTATGGGAAGAAACCAAAGCTACATCCTTTTGCTACTCTACAAGAACTTCAAGGCCTTTCTCAAAACAGAATGTAGCTTATATTTTTCCAGTTAACATTTTCTTTATTTAACATGAGACTTCCTGTTACTAAAGAGTGACTTGTACAAGGAAACACCAAAGTTCAGCTCATTAGGAGTTCAGTTTCTAGAGCTAAGTTGATTCTGCTGAAGTTTACCATCCCTTGGGAGATTACTGACTAATCTGTAAGAAATGAAAAATAACGGAATAGATAAGATGAACAGAAAGCTGCATATGGAAATAAAGAGAACAATTTTTATATTCCTCTCCATTTGTCAGCCTTACTATGTTATCCTAACACAACAAATAGCTAGGATGTGGGTTGTGTTTTCAACCTCTTTGCCTCTATCCCTCAACAGCACACATAGCTGGACACACCACTATAACCACAAATGTGTCTTAGTAGCTGGTACTGTAAATAGCATGAATGCAGATAACATGTAAACCTAGTTTCTCAAGGAAAAATTGAACATGGACATCTGGCCCAGACACTGATGATGTCTCTGGCCTTTCAGAGAATTTTTCAAATTCATTGGTTGTTGGGTTGGTTGCTACTCTTTTTCCCTACCAAAAAGTGTGGTGGAATGTTTTTGACCACCATATATGGGAATTGTATATTTTCTTTCTAACGACTGAATGCAGTCAAAAAGTTTGGAGGCCTATGCAAAGCAAAACCTCAGTGCTTAGGTTTGGTGGATGCAGTCTTATTTGCTTTTCAGTATTACAGGAAAAATGTTGTGAATGACACTGGAGACTGCAGGGGCTGTGAAGGCCACCAGCAGTAGCAGGGATTTGGCCAAACTGCCCAGTCATGCAGCCCCGTATGCCTGAGCCCTTTCACTGCTCTCAAGTACAAATTAAAAATCTACAGGTGATTTCACCTGGTTCACATTGGTTCTGGCTGGAAAATCAAGCTCCAAACTTCTGTCCCAATCCTATGCACAATGTAAAACTCAGGAAGACCAAATCAATGTGCTTGATAAGACAAGAAGTCATCATCATGTGGGTTGTGGAGAGAAAAGGTTTCACAGGGGGTCTTGCAGACCAGAGTGATTTAGCAGCAGACCAGATTTCCCAAGGTAGAAGAGTGAAAGCAGGCCCTAAGTAGTGGTTTCAAGTGACTCCAGTACCTGCTGACAAGCCAATGCCACAACAACTTTAGGCTGAGCAGTTCCTGCTGATAGCTATGACGTTGAAGGGAATTAAGAGGAAACACTCAAAATCAGGCACCGGTTTTCTTCCCTCCTTCCAGAAGAAGTCAGCTGATCCAGAGATATCATATTTGAGTTCCAAAGATGACCCAGAAGTGGGTCACCATCAATTTCTAAAATTTTTAAATCCCAATACAGTGCAATCTTGCCGGGTTGTCCCAGAAACCTTGTCCAGTGCTTTCCTTTCTGCAACTTAGTTGACATTTCCATTCAGAAATATTTGCATTAGGCAAGGAATCTGAAATAACTGATGTTTTTCATCATGTCAAACTCAGAGACAAGCTGCAGAGATATTTGGACTCTTTGTTCTATGAGAGCCAAAACTAGGGGAAAAAAAGCTTCTTGTGAATGTTCTGTTGAAAAGCTAATATTTAAACCTTTTAAAATTCATTTGTTTTCAGTATAAAATGTTTACACAGCTTGTAGGAAATCCATTTTTGGGACATAACTGTCTCTTCCTATAGTTCTTTTATCTTATTTCTTCCTCTTCCCAAGCAACCAATAAAACACAAGAATGCCTATAAAAATAGCTGTTAGAATCAGTAGAATCATTTAGTTACATATATAAGATGTTTCATGCAAGTATTTCTTTTTTATAGAGCATGCTGTGTGGCATGCAATATCATGTCTTCTTCCTCTCAATGGCAGGAAGATGTCTGATCTAATTCAGAAAGATCATCAGTCAACAATTTTTAAGAGTGGCATTGTTTTCACACAGACAGCATTGAAAACATATGGTCTTTCCTTTTTCTTGTCTTGTGCTTTCATCTAACAGATATTTATGTTTGAAAGTACTGGAAAGCATTTAGCTTTTGAATCTATCCCTACCTTCTGGCACTCTGCTTAATTTCCAATTTTTTTATCAATGAAATGAGTGTTGCAGCATGAGAGTATTTTTTGTCTTTCTCATATCTACCTTCCAAGGTAAGTGTTCAGTGCTAATGATAAAACAGAGCAAACTGAGAACGCACTGAAAAGAAGCAGATTTGTCTCAAAGTTTTTAAGCCCTTTTAAGTGAACCGGTACCTTGGAAAAACTTTCAAAAGCACACCTGATTTTTTAGAAGTTATGCAGAAAAAGTGGCAACAAATGTATGTTAGATAGTGAAATAGCTTTTTTTTTTTTTTTTTTCTGGAATCATTCCAAACTTGAAACAATTGAAGATATCTTTTATGAACAAGCAGATGATGGAATCTATCTGACTCAGCAAGGAACATGCCCATACCTAAGTACAGCTCATCTGGAGAAAAGAGAGTTACATTGGTCTTGTTTACTTGCAAATCTGGTGTGTAATCAGTGTTTTCTGGGGCTGGAATGTGACTGATGGTTCAGCCTCTCCTCTCTGAGCCAGCAGCTCCTTGTGTGATATGTCCCAGCGGACGTGATGATTTGCACTTTGTGCCACAGGTGGATGAGGTAATCCCTGTGCCCCAAGGAGAAGTTAATCTCAGCTCCAGCCGTTGTTAGCCAGTGTGCAGGTTAAAAGGAGTTCAAGATGTGGGCAGTGAATGAGCACATTCAGGAAAGTCTGAGTTGAATGATGATCTCCTTTGTGCAGATGAATGCTTGTCTGTACATTCTTCCATCTGCTTCTGATAATCATGGGCATGCATCCTTAGGGACCCAAGAAGGGGCAATCATCATGCAAGAACAATTTTGCCTGTGCCTTCTTACATTGTTTATTACATTTGCCTTGTCAAAATGTACACAATAATCCTCACTGGTGCCCTGCAGGATTAAGTTCCTTCCCTACCATTTATTTCCTTGTCTTCAGCAGCTTTAATTTCCCTAAATTTCTGAACATGGGTTACAGACCTCCTTGTGGATGTCAATTGCTACGTTTTGGCCTTAAATCCAGCAAATTCAATATGCAATGGTGCATCCCAGCTCTAAAGAGGCAGTGGGCCACCCAGCAGCAAGGGGGAGAGGTTGCAGGGGAAGTGAGACACATCAGACAAACAAACAAATAAAACCTGGCCACGCAATTATTCAGTGACTGAGCTGAGTGCTGCATGCAATGAGTGACTGTGGCTAAATAAAAAGTCACAGAGAAGGAAGAGAATGTGTGGAGACAGTTATTTATGATTATTTCTTGTTTTAAAGGGGTTCAGAAAGTTGCATTTGTGCACCTTCTGTCTGCACAGCTCTAGCATGACCTTTTAAGATGTTTACCCATCACAAGTTACATACTGTTTTTATTTACATTTTAAATTGTAGATGCTTTTCCTGACACCAGGCAAAGCTATTTTTTCTATGACAGACGGCAACATTCATCCAGAGGAAGCTCAGTTCAGACACAGTGTTCTTGTTAATGCCACCATCATGCCATGTACCTGGCATTTATGTTTGAGCTCAATGATCTTAAGGGTCTTTTCCAGCATAAATGATTCTGTGATTCCATGATAGGCCCTGCCAACAGTGTTTGAGCAGCTCCCTGGTAATGGTAATGTGAAATGGGTTCATTGTGCTAGAGCTGCCACTTCTTTGGGAAAACACTCCAGAGTTAACCTATCTGGTGTTGAAATTTTTTTTTTTCTTTTTGCAAATGCAAAATTTGGATGTTTAAATAAATTGAAGAGGTTAAAAATTATTTCACATATTTGGAAGCATTATGTGTTGATCTCCAGAGAAAGAGATCAAAGAATCAAGTGCTAGAGAAACATTTTTTTTCAAAGACCTGGCTTCAAAGAAAATAAACATGTTGATGGTGGAATAAAAAAGTTAATTAGACTAGCATACCACTAAGCTACAAGATATACATATAGATAATGCTAAGATAAAAGAAAAGTTGCATGTAAACCTTAGCTGCACTGAAGTTAACCACGAAGACCAGGAGGGCGTTTACATCTGCAAGCAGAAAGTTCAGCATAGGCCTGAGGTGAACAACCTCATTAACCACCTGTCTTTACAGAGATTAGGTGTGAGATGTGACAGCCTTGTATTAATTCTGAGATTACCTCGGTCACTGAGGCCTTGTCCCCTGTGGTCAGTTTTAACTCCATGGGTAAAAATTACCTGTGCACATGACCCTTGCTTTGATTCTTTTTTCTTCAAAATCTCGTTTTTTGAGCAACTGAGGATAAAACCTCTCACATTTTCATGTAAAGATCTAGAAAATGTTATTAGTTTCCCTTGGGATGTCTTTATATATGGCACCTTACTATTGGGGTTGGAAGCAATGTTGTGTTTGCACAGCAACCTGCACAGAGGGCTATCGGCTGGCCTCTTGTTTTGTCACAAGGGAATCAGGGACTCCAAGGCAGGAGCTGAGCATGGCTGTCAGGATGTGCATCCTGCATGGCTGTCAAGTGAAGCAGCTCATGTTGGGGAGCTCTCCCACCCAGCTGCTCCTCCCCTCTACTGCTCTCAGCGCTGCTCAGAGCCAATGCTCTGCCAGGTGCCATGGGAACAATTCTAATAGAAAACAGGGGGGAAAAAACCCACATTGCAGGCAGAGCAGGAAGGAGCTCTGGTTCATCAAGAGCATGCACAATGACTGAGTTTTGATGACAGAGTATGGGTATAGATTGTATAAATACTGCTCTTCTATATATTTATTTCATGTCTGACTCCTGTCAGGTGATTTGAAGTGTCTAAATCTTGATTCTACTGAGAACATAACAGAGACTCCATGAAGACAGGATTGTGAAGGTTCCAGGGGTCCCTTTCTGGAGTTGGCTCAGAGGGCTGCTAAAGCTTCTCTGTAGAACCAAATGGCCTGAAACTGGCTGTGTGATGCCAGTTAAAGATGCTACCTTGCATACAGAGCCAAAACATTTCCACAGTAAGGAGAAAAATAAATAAATTGCTAACAATTTGGGAAGCTTTTTGAAACTCTTTCCATATAAAGCTGTTCTGCAATCTGTTATCAATCTGCAGTAACCCAGTGAAGAAAAATAGAGCTATGGTATCAGTTTGAATAGCAGGTCCAGTTGCAAAAAGCTGCTAAAAACATACAAAGCCAAATTTGGAAGATCTCAGTTTCATATTCCTGGAAAAGGATACATTGGCAGGAACATGAGCAGAATTTTTAATTTATACAAAGAGACTTGTCTAAAACATGTTTATATTCCATATTTGACCAGGCTTTGGAGCTTGAATTATCATATTTTTTGCCTGAGCAGGAAGATTTGCTTTCACAGTATGAGAACTTTTATTCTGCCACTGGAATGATTAAATTTAGGAGTATTTCTGAGCAATCCTCCTCTAAAACTATTAAAAATTTCACAAGGTAAATACTGGGAAACTCTCATTACTAGTGATTAAAAACCCCCAAAACATTTAAAAGCCCATCTTGGAGCCTGTTGTTGTGGTCACTTCCCAAAGATTACCTTACATGCTTTAAAAGACACTTTGTACAATCATTTCATGTAGCTGTTGTCAGTCTAGTTTTGTCTTCTCAAATTGTTTTCTCTTTTTTATGAACGCGTTTATTTCTGTTTCCAGGATCCGCAGATAGACTCCTCTTTTTTCCTACAGGACATTCCTCTCCCCCTGCTTTTTTTTTGGTGTTTATTGGTTCACTTTTTGGGGGAGGGGAGTTAGGTGGGTCTCAGGGGTTTTTGAGTGCTGTTTTTTTTCTTTTTTCACTGGAGTTCACAAAAACAGGCGCCCAAAGGAAAAAGGACTTTTTGTCACATGGAACTTTTTGTCACATAAAATTAATTTTCTAGCCAGCTCCAATCATTTCAGTGACAGAAGAGAATCAGGATTTCTCAGCCTTTTCTCTTTTTCCCAGAAATTCCTTAATCTGCTGCGTAGTGCCTTTGAACCACCGCTAGTTAACAACTCAGCGCAGTCACAAATGCACAGATCAGCACAGATGAAGATATTTTAGATGAGGGATTCCTTCATTTTTCAGAGGTTTGTCTCAACAAAGCTTCAGAATAAGATGTAAAAATGCTCACAAAACAGGGGAGACTCAAAACATTTGGTATTTGTACAAGAACTAAGTATGTTGCTAAGAAAATAAAGGCAGATTATTCTTATTCTGGATTCAGATTAAAATGAGCCATGTTATAGGGAACTTTCATAGAGTCAGATTCAGTGGTAACACATCATGTAGCAGATGTGGTGTTTCCATTAACACATTGAGCTTCACACCCAGGTAGTGCAGGCGGACATTAAATCTTAAACATCAGCATCTGAAGAACCATGAGGACAAACAAAAGAGCAATACAACTAGAGTTTAGATGTTTTGTTCAGGCAGAGAGAATGTGTGTTTTCTTTCATTTAGTCATTTTGAAGTATCATCACAATGACAGAAAAATTTTTCTAAAAAGAATGAGACAATCCAGATTTCTGATTACTCTTGGTTCTTTGAAACTGGACAAGAGATTCTCTTGTTAGACATTTATGCAGTTTGTATTTCAGATTCAAAATGAATAGCTCCATCTCCTGCTCAACTTATGATTAAAAGATTCAGTTATTATTTTATCACTAAAGAAGTTTCAATATATTTTAATATTTTTTTGGTCAGATAGCTTTGAGAATTCTCTGGCAGACTTCAAACCAATTAATGTTTAAGGAATGTTCTCACAAGACAGCATTGGTCAATGTTTCTTGTTTACATATGGTATCATAAAGATGAGGAGTTGGACAAGTTTTGTGTTGAGCTATTTCTATGGATACCTAAAATTGTAACAAAAAATTATTATAGTCAAAAATTTGGCAGGAATAGAAATACTCACACTTGAGAGAATTGTGCTGCAGAACAACTGTAATGGGGAAAGTGTTTTTGGCCAGCTGCAAGTTTGGGCTGTAACTTTTCCTGTACATTTTCCTAAAGCAAATGCTATTGCAATATTGAAGATAACATTATTTTGTTTGATTATTCATATTCATTATTATAGTAACATTTTTTAAGAACTAGAAATAATAATTATAAGGAGACAGAAGATAGTTCATTGGAGTGCAAGACTCTTTAATATTCAGAGTGGCATTACCAGCTCTGGCTCCTTGTAAATGGAAAACAGTGGAAGTGAAGAAGCATAATTCATATGTATTGGATTTCTTCCCAGTTCCTAATTTTTCATTTCTGCTGAAATGTAGGAACTGCTCTCAATCCAATTCCCATGGCATTTAAAGAACTGACTTAAATACAGATATATTTGTTACTACATATTAAGAAGAACATGTATACGTAGAAAAAGATGACCCACAGGAGATGAAAAACACTGTACCTTCTTGAGATCAGAATATGAATCTTGGAGGGTTCAAGCTGGTCTGCCTGCAAGAGCTCTCCACATACTGAATCCCTGAGAGGATAACACTGGACACTACTGTAGGATTATATAAACACCAAGAATCCCCATACCTAAACTTGAAAAATAAGTAAAACCAATAAGATGAGGATATCTGTCTGTAAGAGAGGCAGAGGACAGAGAAGTGGCATGAGTTCACGTTTTGCCCTTCCACATAGGTTCTTGCTATGGTTTAAGGCTGTGGTATATTTCTGTCTCCCAGGGATGATTTTCTGGATACAGAAACAGGAGGAAGACTTTGTAATAATCACATTGAACCTTCAGTGCTTCTCTCCAAGTTATGCTTACATCCCTCCTTAGCTTTATTTGGTTGGAAGCACAGTGGTAACAGTGCTTTCAGCATCAGAAAGCTTTAAATGGCTGATATATACTAGGACGCAAATCTTCCTGCCATCACAGACAGCTGTGAATTTCCATGCTAGAATTAGCAAAATAAAGAAAAAGCTAATCTAGAGTTCTACTCAAATACCACATAAGAAAGTATTCAAGTCTTCTAAAAATGAAAATTTAAAACTAATAAAACTTCTCCTTGATCAGTTGTGAAGAAATCAGAAACTTTATTTTGATATTTCTAAAAAACTTTGAGAATTTCCTCTATATTCCATTGGCCAAAGAGCCAGGAAACTGAGTACTCTACAGCCAGTGAAGCAGATTAGGGTTAAGTGAAAACTCCAAACTTATGATCTTTTCTGCATTTGTCACTGCATGGGAAAAACAATGTGAGGGATATGGCCTAGATCCAATAAATACTAGGGACTCAATCAGCTTAAACTGATTGTATTATTGCTACAATTTTTAATATTTTTTTTTAAGTAAGCAACAGCAAATGGAGTATGAGATGAGGATTCCAAAATCACAACTTCAATCTGGAAATAGGGATGATGGAGGTAAAAGCAGTTTCTTCAGTGTACCTAAAATGGGGAGGCAGATCCTCTGAGCTGTGCTCTTCTTTACCAGAGGTATTTATCATGAGAATCAGAGAGCAAAGTGAACATACGATAACTAATGAGCTGCAAAATGCAGTATGCCAAGTAGAAGAAAGCAGAAAAGAAGCTGTGTGAAGATCAGACTGCTTTCCTGGAACACTTCCTGCTGTCTCAGTTATCTCTTATTTTTACACTGGTATATTAGTTCTGACTGCGTGAGTCAAAGTGTCTGGCAGCTCTCATGCCGAGAGAATTATAAGTGACAGTATGGAAAAGAAAGAGACACTAATTCTGTTATTTTCCTATTTGTACCTGTTATGTTTAATACTAAAAGCAGCAGCAGAAGTACTATGAAATATTTCTTTCATACAAGAAATTCTCAAAATAGCAGTGAAATACAGAGAGGCCTGAACATGAGGTCCTTACAGTGGCAAGGTCTCCTGTTCCATTCCATGAGTTTTACCCTGCTCTGAAGCTGCTCTGAAGCTGCTCTGATGGCTGAATGTGCCAGGAAAGCTCCTTAGAATGTAACTGTGGCCTTGAGCAATGAGCTCACTCGTTTGGAAAGCAACAGATTTTTACAAAGCAGCACTGGGCAGAGTGAGAGACCTTGCTCTTGGGTTGACAGTAGACACTCTGTGCTGTAATTCCTCCTTTGTCAGTGGCAGAGGAGGAATACCTGGTTTTCCAAGCAATTTATTGTAATAGAAATAACCTGTTTCTTGTGACTACTCACCACCCTTCCATCTGCTAAACATTTGGAAAAGGCACTTTCCATCCAAATTGGATCAGATACTAACTGCACTGGCACAAATCAAATGCTTAAGCCAGCTATTCCTGCTAGGCAAAATTTGTCTCAGACAAAGCTTAAAATCTTCTTCCGCTGACGACATTTGACATGCTTTGTTTGTTCCAGCAAAATAGGTTCCATGTAATAAAACAGGATTTTACAGAGACTAATTTCTACTGTTCAAACCCCACAGGTCTGATTTCTTGAAGCAACTTGTGAAGCTGTGAGCACTCTCAGTGACATCCCAATAAAAACATGAATGATAATACCTGGAAGTATTTGCAGGATTTCAAAAAATACATTTTAGCCCTTAACAAATTTTACCATGCTTTCTACTGTCTCAGTGTACTTTGGCCTCTGAGTCTCACTTGCTGCATTCCAGGTTTTACAGTAACTCACTGATTTTAGGTGCAGTTTTTGCAGAATGCAGATAGTGCCCACCGACCTCTATATACCCCCTAGAAAACTGCTTTTCTTTTAAATGCCAGTTTACATGAGTAAATATCAGTTCATGAACTTGAGGGTTTCTGTCTATTTTACTTCCAAGCTTCTTAAGCTTTCCCTGATGATGCAAAGAACAGCATATAGACCCTATCCTTCCTGGTTTGATGAAACAGCAAAGCCGCATTTTTTTTTAAATTTCTGCACCAAATAAAGAGATCTATCTATAGGGTGCACATTCTGATATTCCTCAGGGGGAGAATCCCAGCTTTTAAAACCTGAGGACTTTTAGTTACTTTTATAAAGATGCAGCAATAGTTCTTGTGATTATGTTCTACAATGAATAAGTATTAGAGCCCCTCCTTTTGCCAAGAAGGATGAATATTTGCCTCTTCTTTTTCACCCTTGTATTTTCTAGCTAAATATCTTCCTTTTTATTCAAACTTCATAGAAAATGTGATCCTGCTATGTACCACTCATACACATTTTAGTATTTTTTCTAGTGTGGATCCAGATAAACTTTCATGGTTAAGTTGATGCTGGGACTTAAAAAAACACCTGTGTCTTTTATTGTGGGATAGAATTGATATATTTCTCTTTCATTGAGTTTTAATGCAAAATATAGGATTTTATTTTTATTTCTGATCCTCTTTTATCCCAGCGGGGATACATCTCACTGAAAGCATCTGTTTTCTAGTAATGACTAACATGTATAAATATTAATATAATTTCTCATAGCTCAGCACCACTAGCTATCGAAATGCACCGATTTTGTTGTTGGTTTTTGTTTGCTTGCTCCTTTTTTGTTATTGTTGGGGTTTTTTTCTATACAGCTTCTTAGTGCTAGAGTGAAATGATGAGGTTTGGAATCAGCTTGGGAGGTTTCCTTGTTTTTATCAATACTTGGCACTGCAGGCTTTCTGTGGCAAGCAGTTTTCTTTTCACTCCACTCTTATTTCCTTCCTTGCTGTCTTAGAGCATATGTCTTTACCAATGCCTAATTCCAGAAGCCTTCCTTAATATATCTGAAGGCACTGACCAGGGAGAATGTGCTTTGCTACTAAACATTCACAAATGCAAAAAATGAAAGGCTCATATTTTTAATTTTTCAGACTTGCAGAATTCACATTGATTTAGTGTAAAATTTTAAAATTCATTAACTTTTTACTTTTTTGCCTACTATTCTGTTCAACACGAAACTTTAGTTTTTTGGCAAAAGAAGTTCAGGATTCTAAAAATTAATTTAAATATTTGCTCATTTAATTTAACAGTATCTAATTATTCAACAGTACCATTTCAGAATTGTTTGAGCTGTGCTTTTTTTCCTGAGAAAATTTATATTTGTATTTTTAATTATTCATGAGATCCTTGAATTTTACAAGGTGAATAAATTTTGGTTCATCTTCTTCAATTATATTTAAAAGATTCCATAGACCCTGAAATTACATGCAAAGGTTCATGTATGTTAGTTTCAAGGGATTGCAAGAAGGTGGAGATATAAAAGTAACTTTTCAATAGCACAGAGATAGGAGCCAGAACTCTTGGTAGTTTATGTCACCCAGGAGGGAGCAGGGTAATAAGTATTTGTCCAGCAACATCAGATCTTTGTAAAGAGTTCTGTGATAAGAAATGACACTAAGAAGGGCTCTTGGATTCCCTTCAAGGCCCATCTAATAACCCACAGCTGTTTGAACGGTGCTGGATGTGGGAGATGCTGGGAGCTGGGCTGAGGGGGCTCAGAGGCCATTTGAACTGCCTCCTGTGATTTCTTTGGAGAACTGCTCCAGTGCATTGTTAGCCATAGTGGTTTATTCCTGGTCTCTTCTCAGTTTTTGGCTATATATTTTTTCTGTCCCTGACATGAAAGAAACTCTTCATGTGGAAAGAAAGAGAGGTAGGTACATGGTTTCAGAATGACACAGACATACTGTGATAAAGATAAGCATTGTGAAATCCATTAGCTACACATCTCCCGATTTATGTGGCTTCTTAGACAGAACAAGTGTTTGACAGACTACTACACTTCTTAATTTATGTAGAACACAAAATGAGTGGAACAAGGCCATGGGTATTATTCTTAAATAAAATTAAGGATTTAGCTGGAGCATATATGCCTGAAAATACTCAGAGAAGGTGAGCAGATTAAGGTTAAATATATTAAGAATATTTTTAGTTTAATGGAGGTGTAAAAATTTGTACTTGATTATTGCATCATAAAAAAATGTGTTAGGAGGTATGCAGTAATTCTTCCATGTGATTTTTATGTAAGAATAAGACCAGAGAAAATATGACTTACTGTGGAAGAAAAAAATTAAGGACATGTGGCTAGACATCACAGTGGAAAAAAATGGTTATTTCATATTTCTGTACGGAATTAAATGTAAGAAGGAAAAGGCCTAGCTTCTAAGGTAGCCTCTTATTCCATTGCATAGTGTGATATGCTTAACATGGTAGTTAATTTCTTTGATGTGTTTGCAAACTGGCATAAAAATTCATTGCTTTAAAGGGCCTAGAACTTCTTCTCAGCCTTCAGATGACAATCTTATGTCATAACATGACCATATTTTTGAAAGGTAATAACTTGGTTGGATAAGTATTCTTGTGTGTGTGGTCTATTTATTGTCAGTTTACCATTGTTTTAAATGGATTTAGCAAACTGTAGCAAAAAAAGGCTGTTACTTTTTTTTTCTTGTTAAGCTGCTAAACAGGTCATGCAGCAAGTTTTTATGAAGTTTGAAATTCAGCCTGTATTGCAGTGGGTGCAATTTCTGCCAGACTAAGTTCACATTTAGACAGGTTCATGCACTTCACATTATACAAGCTAAAAGGCTGCCAGAGAGCACACTCCAGTGTGTGCCAGGGTTGCCTCAGAAGAGATCATCCTAAGAATCCATCCACAGTGTGGATCCACATGCCAAAGGAAAAACTGCAGCCTAAAGCAAATTTTTCACATTTACTCTAAATCATCATCACAAATAAACTCCTTTCAAACAGGAGATTAAATGTTTTTACCCCAAATTACCAATTTGAGTTGAACATAGCATTTTCCATACTCATTTTGATTGCTTTCAATAAAGGAAAGCAAAACACCAAAACCATCCAATATTGAAACATTTTGCTGCAAAATTTTAAAGCAGTGTTCTACAATCAAAACAGCTTTCATTGTAGGAATTGAATTTCTATGTATAAATAGATAACTCCTGTTAGCTTTTTGAAATGTATCAATATGAAACAAAGTATCCCATTTAGACATGAGGGAAGTATTTTTCTATATATAAAATTGAATTTACAGGAATTCCAGCCTGTCTTAATAGTAATCTTTTTCCAATTCAGACAATCAATAACATATTCAATTATTCATAGGGCTGTGATTCTAACTGTTTAGAACTGTTTCTTGTGTTATTTGGAAGAAAGATGTAAAAATCTAACTGCAGAGAAATACAATACAATAGAAAGAACAGCTTTTAAAAGGAAAAGAAGGTTGTGTGATGAAGGAAACAGACCAGAGAATGCTCCATTGGCTGATACATCAGCCAGTGTTACTGGACAGCCTGAGAGAAACCACCTGGTTTATTGAAGAGCCCATTATCTAATTTACAGACAAAACACAAGAGACAAGTCATTTATAGAGGAGCAAAGATCAGACCAAGTCCCTCACTTTTTCCTCTTGTGCTCTGTTCACAATGTGTAACCCCTCCATGTGCAGATCTCCATCCCGCAGCTCCAGTACTGGGAGATTCTTGGCTATGATACAAGTTAGACTAGCGACCAATGTAAATTTGTTTTCAAGCTGATTGGATTTACAGCTGAAACAGCTGTATGCAAGAAACAAAGGTGCCCCATGCACCAATTTTCAATGGCAAGCAGTTTGATGCAGGGCCAGGAGGAAGGGCATGTGGGATCTTTTGGGAAGCTTTTATGGTGAACATCAGCATCTTCAGCTCTTGAGTGAGCAGTAGTCAGGAAAGACATCATCAAAAGGTGAGAAGTAACATGTCTTCTTTTTTCCTTCTCCCAGTCCTGGTGGGCTCCCATAAACACATACATCCCAGGTGGTGAAAGAATAAAATAGAGCAAAGATGTCAGCCTGACAGGTTGTTGCCACTATCCCCCACCAGAGCAGGGTTTGCAGTCTCCATAGGGCTTCCTGCCCATTTGGCATTTCTCTGACTCCAGCTACAGTCCTCTGGGATTCTTATCCTGAAATGCTCTTCCCCAAGGAAAAACAGAGACTGGGGCTACCCAACACGAGATCGTTCTTCAAAAAAGGAGTAGTGGAGCAGGGCCAGGACCTAGCTGCCTATGTAATACTGACTAAGGTATTAGCATTTATACTTTCTTTCAATTATGACATAAAGAAATGTCCTTTCATAGCTTATTCAGCTGGAAAAATTAAGAAGAAACAATAGCATGACATTTTCTAATCAGATATTTTTCCCACTTTTCCAGAAGACAGTGTCCATCTGTTTTAGCATCTGCTCAGTGTAGTTCTAAATTCTCCTAAACCAACAAGCAAGAGAAATGGCTTCACTGCCTTCAAAACATCAAGATCTAAGAATTTCTTGGGGGAAAAAAAGTTGCATATGTCATGGTTATAGCTGCAAAAAGTGTCTCTGACCCCTGCTCTCTGCCCATTTAAATAGAATATACAATCTCCATTTATTTCAGCAGGTTTGAGAAAGTACTTGACTGAAAACTTTGATTACAAATAGAAATAATTTTTTTAAAGTGCAAGAGTTTTCCCTGTTGTTAAAGGCACTGACCTTTTGTTGTCATTTCTACAGAGCCCTTACAGCAATAAGGAGGGATCAAATGATGTCCTTGAAGTATCACTCATTACATGAAACATTTGGGTTTTTTAATTAATAAAACAAAGTACACAGTTTTCGTTTCCACACATCTCACTATCTAACCAGAGAACATGGGAAAAATTCTGGAAAAACTTGCTTAAAACAATCAAAATTTTAAATTTTCCTGTAATTTCTACTAAAACTTCCTGGGGGGTGAGATTTGGATCACATTTTCACCCACACATTTGCTCCTTTTGCAGATTCAGTGATCCAGAACACTTCACAAAAGTAATGTGGTATCAGAACTCACAAAAAAATTCAAGCTGGAAGGGACCATTGGAGGTAATTCAACATTTTTCTTCAGTTACCAACTCACAGGATATGTTCATAAAAGAATTTTGTCTTGGTGATTGTAACCTGAGAGCATATTGGATATATGTCTGCCTGGCATGTGAACACTTCTGCTGAGAGTTAAATTTATAAATTAGCCTTTTTTTTCCACACACAGCTTAGTCTGTTTTGTCAGATTAAATTTATACATACATTTTGATGTGACAAAAATAATGCCTAAAGAACTGGAGGATCTTTTCCCTTTGGAAGCCAGATGAGATTCCCCATAAAGCAGACAATAATAGATCTACAAAAGACTCCTTATGCTCAAAACATGTAGCAAACGTATTTCTAATCAGAATGATCCCCACAGCCATGTTACCCAGGGACTTCAGATTAGAGGAATGAGACCCTCTTCCATTTGCCTTGCTAACACTGCCCATTTTATTGAATGCCAGTTGCCCATGTTGAACATAGAGCAGAATAAAAGGCTTCAGTTTTGCTTCTGTTTATACCACTGGGTGAAAACGAGGTCGGCAAGCAAGGAGAAGATGTTCACCCATGTGTACTGACATCTGCATTAGTTAGCAATGGAATCTGATTTATCCCACGTATTTCTGTTCCTTCGTTCCTTTATCCCACAGTCAGAGCTGATGTGGGTTCTGATTAGCATTTATACATTTCCAATGGAAATTGGTAGATTTTTAAAGAAAAGAGGCTGAAAATAACAGGAGATGACAGTGACTGGTGACTGATACATGAATTGTGTTAACAACACAGCTACCCTACAGACAAATATCAGGATGGAGTGAGAAGCATCATGAAGAGATGAAATACAGTGAAATGAAATATAGATGACACACATATCAAAACCAATATGTCTAAATGGTTGACCTTATTTAGACAAGGAATGACATTTACATGGCAAAAGCAATGAAATTTAAATTATTACCTTTAAATGGCAGTAATTAAAGAGTGTGAGGCTACAGCAGTTTTCTGCAGAAATAAATAGATATATGAGATCATGCGTTAGTGATGGCAAAGCCTCCATTCAGCACATAATTCTCAGCAGATTTTCTTTATTTGAAAGGAGTGTTACAGCGTTATCATCAGAGTGACTAAAATTAAATGAATTAAAATGTCATCTGGAATTAAGTAAATCCTTTCATTATTATTCAGTCTATCAAAGGAATCCTTACATAACAAGGGGGAAAACCCCACAGTTTATCTGGTAAAATCAGCATGATCAGTGATTTCAACCTGAAATGTTTATTTTTTTTCAGTAAAATGTTTAAAATTAGTTGTATTAAGGCTTCCTACTTATTTATTTTTAGCCCAATGGACAGTTTCATTGAATCTGGATTATACTTGCTTTAGAAAGTGTGGAAGAACTGGTCTGTATGTAGATTTTAGTGAGAAATAGTGGTAACAAAGCTAGAAATTCTTGTGTAGATATAGTTAAATTATATTAAATACTTATTTACTGTGATATAATCAGTACATATTGGTGAATATAGAAATGCATCCTTTCCTTTTAACATGTTTGCAACAATACAAATATGAATAAACACTCTTTGATAGGTCAAATTCTACAGTCACAGGAGCAGTTATATTTATTTCCTTGTACCCTTCATTGGTTTTACCTAGGAGCACTTTGAAAGCAATTGCTGTGAGTTTCTGAAGTTGGCCAAGGGTTTGCATGCGGAGGAAATGTGGGGCAGTGATGTCCCACACCTCACTGCTGTTGTCCACACAGGACACAGAGCTCTGCAAGCACAGTGACAGTGAACTGCTTAGGTGCTTGAACTGATGAAGTGGCTCAGAGCTTTCCTTGTTAGGGAAACTGCTTTTAAATTAAACCATTTGTCTCCAACATGTTTAATTTTTTAACAGGAAGGAAAGAAAAAAATGGGGAAAAATGTTTGAATTTTTCCTTAACACTCCTGTGACTAATAAGAATAAATCAGGGAAACTCCAATCAGGATGCCAGTTTTGTTTATCCTGTAGCACTGTGTTCTGTTCTTTGTAGGATCTGGTGCTTCTGTATTCCAAGTATGCAATCCTATATGTTCTGTATGAGTTGTTTAAAGAGATCTTATATACAGGAGAAGTATTTGCCTAAGCCTAAGCATAGATGAAGTATAATGAACAATCTGTTAAATGTTAATGCAATTTATCCTTCCCTAATTTACAAACATGACATATTGCATGTATTTAGTGTTAATCTCTTTTAGACACTCATTTGTTTTGACCTATGTCCATAATATATTATGTTCCTTGAGAAATTTATCTTGTCACTTTGAAACAAGATTACAATTAATATGACACACATGAGTTTAAATTATTACTCCAACTAGAGATGTGTGAGTAATGAATTAGCCACTGTCTTGAACTGTTGGCAGACAATTTAAATTGCCTGACTCTGATGCACGATCTGGAATCGCTAAATATGTACACGGTCTTAAGTCAACATGTTTTTTCAATCAGTGACTGAGCAGTACTCTTCAAACACTTATTTTCTAAGGGAAAATAGCTAAATAAAAGTTAGCTTGGGACTGAATAGTCAGATGTCTGACTGCAAACAATTCTTCCACAGATTTGTTTTGTCACACCACATTTGGTTTGCGATTGTAAGGTCAAGCCTAAAAAGTTAAATGGTTGCCTATAGGAAGCAGGACTGTAATTGTGATATCATTAGAAATACTGAATTGTGGATAATACTTTATATTTGTACTTGTCACTTGTCTGGTTTTTGACAAGAGGAGGCAGTTTTGATGGGCTTCCTGTGGTCCTTGTGTTTTTTATCCTGTTATCCAATTTTCTGCTGCACTGCTTTCCTTCTGTCACACTGACTGCTAGCCAGCCTTGCGTCCTTTACTGGAAGGGCACACAAAGCTTCTCGCTATAGTGGACAGAAATAAAAGGAGATGCAATAGTAGGGATGAATTTTGATAAGTACCTTATGTCCCCTGTCCGGGCTAAGTCATACATGATCTATATAGCACCTGAAGGTCTTTCAAATCTTAAAGAAAAAGTAATGATTATGGAATATGTGTACATATAATTTTTAAAATAAAAGGAATCCTGAAAAGAGAGAAAACAATCTATGATTTTAAAGACTCTTTGTGGATGACAGAAAAGCATTTAAGTTTAGTGACCCTGTCACTAAAAAAACAAATAGATCAAACACCAACTAGTCCATAAACCACAATCAAAGTCCTAGTATATAGGTAAATGAATAATACTCCAAAAACTCTACTTTTTACATAGCTTATAATATTCAATAATCTTCGGATATTAATTTCCAGTAACTTTCCTCTTTTTTTATTGGAGTTTGGCACAAACAAGACTGAATATATACAAGGTTTTTACTCTGTACAGTTTTACATGCTGGTTTAATCTGCTCTAGGTATATCTTCTGCAAAACGAATCTAGTCTCTGCTAATAGTCACATTTGCTTCTATTGTTTGAAAGCAAGTGTAACCATTGTGTGGGATTTAAATTATTGGATAAATCCCTGGGTTTTTGTTATGCCTGATGTTAGATTTATCTGTCTGAGTGTTTTAAAACCCCACATCCACAAATTTCAGGACACAAGCATAATGATGCAGGCAAGGGTCAATGTAGCATATAGCAACAGCATAACATCAAGGCTATGTCCGAATTGACAAAGCCAGGAGTGCTTTGGGTTTCTACACACAGGTTCATGCTGCATTTGGATTCCATTATCCAAAAGTTGGTAGATGTTTGTGACACCTAACCTGCCTCTCACCATGCCCCAACCTCTTTGCCAGGGATCTGCAAAGCAGAAGACAGGGAAGTGGCCATCCCAGTCCAGACCATCAGGAGCCAAGGACTGATGTCCCCAAGCTCAGGACAGATATGTCTCTTTGCATATATGCCTAGTAGCCTACTCAGGTCTTCAAACAGCTCTCAGCTACTTTGTTTTCCTTCTTTTTTCTCATAGATGAGGTAGAAATGCTCTTGTTAACAGCTGTTACTACATCATTTGCCATAGACTGCCCAATAACATGGCTCGTGGCATTGCTGAGAAAAATGGGAAGAAAAAATGAACTGTTAGCTGTCAGAGACATATGTGCATTACTGAAAGAAAGTACATCTTCAAGGCCTGGCTGAATGGGGCTTTGAGCAACCTGGTCTAGTGGAAGGTGTCCCTAGCCATGGTGGCAGGGTTTGGGACTAGATCATTTTTTAAAGTCTCTTCCAACCCAAACCCTTCCAGTATTCTATGGTTCTATGATCTAATATGGTCCCATGATCATTGACCACTTTAGAAAACACCATTCTTATTTGTTATATTTTCAGCACTGGGAATTTTTTCCTTATGTAGAACATCTTTTGTAGATCTTATCTATTATTCTTGCTAGACTCAATACCAATGTCTACTATAAAGGAAGAAATAACTGCCTCAAATATCTGTGAAAATTTGCTAATACAATTTTTAGAGTAATGAGGCAGTCTCCCAAAGAAGCATCTGAATCCTTGTTAGTCACTTCTAAAACTATTTTGAATAATGCAATAAGTCATGAGATTCTAGATAATCCCTCTACTTTAGTCATGCACTGGACTATGATTTAGTAACTCTCTTTTTATAACTTTTTTGTAAGAGTTTTTTATATGCCATATGGGGTGTAGGATGTAGCTGGAACAGATTGGTGTTCATTAATCAGTAATTCATACTTCATAAAGAGCAGAATTAGTATTAAAAGTAACAAAATCTCTAACATTCTTGGTCAGGGACATCAAGCAATTACAAACATAATGATTGCTGTCTCTACAGGGTTTCTTCCATAGCCACCTCCTTCATTCCCACACAATATTGAGTGCTTGCAGTTTTATGTTTGGAAATAAGTGTGTGCTACATTTGCACTGGGTTATCAGGAAGCAAAGGTGGTACAGCCACAAACTTAGTCACACACTGAGCAAATCTGGGATGAGACCACAGGAGTTATGTGATATCATAAGAAACCTGAAAGTTAAAGGTATAATCAAGCTTTGAAAAGTCATGAAAAAGGAAGTCAGATCAGTGTAATGCTCAAATGTTTGTTAGGTCAGAGAGGAAGAAACATTACTGTAAAGAAATTAATAGGATTTTTATTACGTAGTGTAACCAGCTCTAAGATGCACTAGCCAGTACATTAGCAGGATGTGTATATCTATATTTACTTTTCTGGTTTTATTTTATGCTACCAATAATCTTAATAAATCCTACTCATCATAAGAACACTTTAGCTTAATAAATGGATGACACATCGTGGGATCATAATCAGCGGAGCAGGCACTAAAGAGTCCTCTATAAGGTATGAAAGATGCCTGGAAAGTACCTTCAGGTACAAAATAAGACTCTGAATTCTTAATTACTTATGTGATTAAGTCTTTTGGATTGGATTTATTTTTACATATAGTACAGCAGAAGTTTACTGATGTAAACAGGCCAATAGTGGTAGTAGTGGTACATATCTCTGCTACTTTTATTCTGTTCTCTCTTACATATTGATGTGGTTTTTAGACATGAGAAACTACTACTTTTTGGGAAATTTATTTATTTATTTATTTATTCGCCCAGGTGTACTTACACGTGTGTGTGTACATTTGTGTGCTTATACTGCTGTGTGTTCTTGGGTTTATGTGCAATATCACAAATCAAATCACTGAAAAACCTGGAGACATTTAAGTTATTGTTCTTGTTCTTAGGGTGCTGCAGAAAATGTGGTCATGTCCATCAAAGAGCTCTTAAATTTTCCTGTTCAAGTACAGACTAGATGGATATAAATCAAAACACAGGCAAGGAAGTATTCCTTTCAAAAGTTTACCTACATTTAGATTGTGTTTCTCTGTTTTAATGTTTCTTTTTCTCAGTAGTAGTTTTTATGAGCTCCCATGGTTTAGTGGTGATGAGTCAAATGGGACTGTGATCTGAATCTGAACTTCATGGATTCCCATTCATACTGCAACTCCAGATGTCTCCAGATGTGGTTTTGGTGTTACGGTAGAATGATGCTAAGTACTGAATGTTGTCACCTATGATGTAAAGTGTTTTGTATCTGGACTTGAACAACCCACTACAGAAAGAATGTGGTTGAGGTTTTTTGGTTGGTTTGGTTTGGTTGGTTTTTTCACCCAGTGACTCTAGCCTTGTAATTTCAGTAATTTTGTAACTCTGGACCAGCCATAGAAATAAAGTCTCAAATTTCCTTTAGCAATAAGTGATTGCCAGAGACAATTCCTCTTCTAAGCAACAATTAGGGCATTAGCTGAACAAAGAGCTTCATCTGGCAATTAGTATTCCTGTGGTGAACAGGGAGAGAATTAGTCAGAGATACAAGAGGCTCAGGCTGCAAGAGCTGAAGCAAAAGGCTCGGTGTGCAAGCTTTCTGATGCACCAATGCCTTTTTGCCTCCCAGTTTGAGAATCTCTTGCATTTATTTTTCACAATAGTTTAATACTCTTGTGTTGAAAGAATACATTATGGTTCAAACATTCATCTCTGCTTCAAAAGATAGGCAGCAGCTACTGGAAACAGCAGGGCTCTCTGCTGTGTTTTTAGTCCTGAGGCTGATCAATAAACTCCAGTGACACAAGGGAGGAAGGGGTAACACACTCACACACTGCTCAGCCCCAGGAATGCAGAAAGGATGAATAGAAAGCTAAATGTTTCTTTAAGGAATGAGACCCAAGCACAGATGGCACTCTGTATTCATGGAAGGCTCCCACATGGTACAAAGAATTAGAGCCTGCAGGGCCTCATAAAAATAGCAGAATCACCTATACTTAAAATCTTCAGCCTGATTCACTCTCAGCTACATCGCTGTAAGATAGTAGGAGTAAAGGTATTAAAGTCATTGGATTAATGCAGTGTAACGCTGTCCTTAGAGCTGAACCTCTCACCCACTGTGTGAAATACTTATCCAAAGGGCTTGTAGTGACTGTGTCATGAATAAACAAGCCAAAAAACCTAAAACTCCATCTTTAACCATGATGAGCCAGATCATGGGTTCTATATGGGGCCATGATACCCCTGTTGAGGTGGAAATAATCCAGAAATCAAGTTTACTGGAGCATCTGGGGTTCTCACAGTGATTGGAGTTTGGTCTTGTACTAGTGATTTCTAAACCACCATCTCTATAATTCTTTTCTTTAGCTCAGAAATAGCATGAAGTCAGGAGAAAGAAAAAAAAAAAGGAAAGTCTGTTTTTTCTGCCTAGTAATATCCAGATGCCTAACGTACTCATAAGAGGAAAATAAACTGAGGTAATTCTCAGCTTTCTAAGCTGAAAATCAGAAGAAAAAAGTTTCAAATATTCCAGAAGTTCAGAATACCTGGAATAGATTAAAATAGTGCTGCTGAAGTGACTTGGCTAATTTCAGGGATCTGCACCTTAAATGGACATCTTCTGGAATCTGCTGGATATTTGTAGTGGGTATAAATAATGCATACTGCATACAGACAAGCATTTGTATTAACTTCAGCCAATTACATCTTTCCACAGTTTCTATATTGCTAAATTCACTAGCACTACATACATGAGTGCCAAAACAGATCTAAGACAAAAACAAAGTAATCTCCTGATTTTGATTCAAAATAAAGGCACGGTTTCTGTCTTTGATGTTCTCTAGTAGATCACTTGACAAATGGCATTTCTCCAGAATTTATATGCTGTGGGTGTGCTAGTTCTGAATTCTCCCTAGTAATGGGAAAAACTAGTTATGTCAGTATCATGTTTGCTGATGTTTTATAATGAACTTTTAGCTGAATTTCTGGTCCCACAGAAATTCTGTTAAATGGACACAACTGTATACTTAAAGCAATCTGGGGAGACAAAACCTCTTCATTTAACTGCTGCACACCCAGATGTGCCGGACTGCACTGGAGGCAGCAGACAGGGGAGAAGTGAAATCTGACTGTCTCCAGCCCAGGCAGGCCCTAGGATTTGTATAGGCTCCTGTCTGTAGAGTTCTCCTTTACTGAGGTTTTTACTGAGAAAAAAGCAGAAGGGGACTCTATTTGTCCCATGCCCTTCATGTCTTCCCAGTCTAATCTTCTCAGCCATGAGTGAGTTGTGTTTTGGCTTTCTGCTCATGGGTTCTCTCCACTCTGGGACACCCATTGAGCGGTGCTTCATGAGGCTGTGGACCAGGGAGGGCGTTCAGAAGTCGCAACTTGATGTAAATCCACCAAAACCAAATTCCTGGTAGAAGGGGTTGCTGATGAGGTCCTACCTGTGAGAAATATTTGGGTTTTAAACAGAACTGACTTTGGAGGAAAGGAAACATCATCAGATGAGAGTCAGGGCCCACCATAAATCTTATCAGATATGTAATGGTTGGAATAAATTGGGATAAAATTAGAGACAGAGGAAGAAGAATGGATTGTTATCTGAATAGCAATGGGATTGTTGTTCTTTATGAATAACAGCATGTGTCCCAATTACCATGTCAAACAGAGGCAGTATTCTCTCTGTAGAGCTCCAAAGCATCGTATGTGCAAGATTTCTGCCTTGCTTGGCCATGTATCATCCCTCAGAAAAATGCCCTGGCCGAGCCAGTAGACCCCTGACAGCCTAGGGAGGCAGCCTGCAGAGCCCCAGTGCCACTACTGACTGCAGCTGTTGCTGCTTGGAAGGACACTTAAGTACAATACGTTATTTGCCAGACTGATTTTCCACAGGTGCTGCAGTTTCCTGGGTGGATGCTAGGTTGTTTGTTTGATGGAAACACCTCCAAGAGCAACATAAAGTGTAAGAGGTCCAACTGATCTGGTCCTAGATATATAGGTTAAAACAGGACCCAAGTTCAGTGAGGATGGATTAAGCATTGATGAATTTGGAGATCACAGAAGTGATGATCTTACAAATATACATGTTTATTAGGCACTATAGAGCCAGCACATAAACTAAGTTGGAGTAATTAAATAAGAGGAAGGCGAAGGGGTGAAAGAAAACACCATCTGCTAACTCTCGATCAGTCACTTATAAGCAAACTGGAATATAATGAAGGCCATTGCATTCTGATCATGAATAGATCCGTCTGCTTGGCTTGTGTTATTCTTCCTCAAAAATAGTGCATATGTTTTGTAACAGTTTGGTAAACACATGAAAGAGAGAGGAAAAAGAAACCTAAAAATTCTCTGCTGAACTGTATGAACTGAAGCAACTTGGATTCTTCATGGCATTTTAAAAATATTTATTTTACAGACAATCTTAGCATTGACAGTATCAATAGTTTGGTTTGCAGGTAAGAGCTTGATTATGCAGTGAGCAGTTTCATGTTACCATAAGATCATTTCATTTGACAGAAAGGATCCAGATCAACACCAATTCATGAGCTGACATCCTCAGTTATTCATAGCCATCAACTGATTCTATAAGCTGGCTGCTAAATATAGGGTGCTCATGTAATCTCCTCTAGGATTGAAATAGCAATTGTTTTTAAGTTTGTGAGATTTTCAAAATGAATGGTGACTTTCTAGGCTATTAATATAGAAGAGTGACACAAAATGTCATTGCCACCTGTTGTGTCAACTACTAGCAGCCAAAAATATATGTTAACACAAGGCAAATATTATTTAATTTTTATATATATATATATATTTGTATATATTTATATTATATATGTATATTTATATATGTATATGTATTTGTATATATGTGTATATATTCATATATATATGTGTATGTATATGGGTATACATATACATATAAGATAACTTGATTAGATGCAAATAATTCAACTATTGCAAAAAGTAAAATTCAGTGCAGTATTGTCATTGTCGTGGGCATTCAAATTCTGCTCTTGAAGAACTTAAGCAGGTGAATGACTTTATATGAGAAGGAAAATGCCACAATACACAGGGCAATAATGTGTAAAATGATTTTGTACTTAAGTCTTTTTTTGAAAGTCACTATATTGAGACATGAAATTACTGATACAATATTTTAAGGATGCTTTCCAGCACAGGTGTGGTAAAGTTCAGTCCTGGTGATGTTAGCTTATTTAATTACAAAATCAAGAAAGAATTTTGGGAATATCTGCAGAAGCTGTGAGGTTGGTTACTGTTAATAATATTTAAAATTCAGCATCCCAATTTGAATGGAATTTTTCTAAAAGACAGCTCATCACTAGTTCTTCTAAAACAGGACGGCTTTTAGAAGTTGATTTTGCCATCCACTTAAGATAGTACTGTTCCTGTTCTGATGCCAGGATACAGTATCATGGTAGTGTGGGATCTGTGTCAGATTACTCATTGTTTCTTTGGCTTTGAAGTTATCAGCCATTAAGTTTGTGCCCAGGGGGATGATGGAAGCACTCCTTTGCAAGGAAGGCAAACTGCTTCACCTGCAGAAGGCAATGGAGCAACACCTGCCAACGCAATGGAGCTGTACAGTAGGCTGGTGACAAACTGCACCTAAAATGCTTCTGGGGAAATGTCCACTCTGTGCCTCCCCAAACACATATATTTTCCTGCCCAGAATTTTTGGCAATGCATTCCTTAAAAGCAGCATTGAGCAAAATAAACCTAAGAGGACACCAATTTTATTTTAAAACCTTGTTCCTGATGCCACTAATTTTGCTTTCATTTGTTACAGCAGTGGAGCACCACGTTTTAGCTGAGAGAAAGAAACATTGCACTTACACCAGGCATTAATTAGGACTTCAATGTACTTGAAACTAATTTTAAGAAGCATTTATATATGCACTGTGTTTTTCTGCTTTCAAATGCTCTCTGGCCTAATTTCAGTTAATGACCTTTAATTTTGAAAAGTAAACTGAGGGTACACAGACGTAATTGTGCTTGAGATATGCTAGTAATATTCTGTAAAGAGTCAGCATGTTTGCATCTTTTCCAGCTCTTAACATGTTTTTACAGGTATGCTTCCAGAGATCATGAAGTTGTTTAAGTGCAACTCAAGCTCACACATGAAGCAGAAACATACACCGCTCTTGGGGTACTCATGTAAAATTTGGACACTCTGAGACAGAGGAAAGTAAAAGTCCTCCAGATTGCCTAAAGAAATGCCTTTTTTCTAGCAGCTAATTCTTGCTACTTCCCTACACTGAGGGAAAGTGAATTTCTCCCTCTACACTCACAGTTGCCCAGCTATGACCAGGTAACATTTTTCCACTGGTGGGGCTCCCTGAGGACTTTTCCCAGAGTTCCATGCTGATTTGCCTTGCAGCCTCCACAAAAAATAAACAGAAACCACTCTGTGGCTGTTTAAATGTGGGTCTTGAGGAACTGCTTTCTAATCTTCACAGTACAACAAGGCAATGTCAGCATTACATGATGATTAATGAGCTGGGGCTGTTTCCCTCGTTTTAGCATAAAACTTGTTTTTTCCCTTGTACTTAACTTGTATCACATAATCATCAGGGACAAATGGATGCTGTGTGAGCCACTTCCACAGCTAAATTCTTGAATATCTTACAACTTAATACAGAAAATGCATCTTTGCTGTGATTTTATTGTCTCAATGGAGTTATTTAGACTTAGCTGAACACTGCATTAAATTATCTCTTGCAAAATAACTCCCCTGTTTGTCTATCTGACATCCAGAAACTTGAAGAGGTTACTTGCTGTCTAATGTCAGAGTCCATTACTCTTTAAAAGACAATTTTACCAGTTGGCACTTGGCTAACTGACCGTAGCTGCCCTTTCCTTGGAGGCGGCCTCCCTAGGTCAGCTCTGAAGTTCAGGGTTGAGGAGCATATGCACCTTACCTGCTAAAAGTAAATAAATGGCATCTCCACTCAAGAAATAATCTGATTTAACTGGTGATTTACATAAAGGCTGTGATAGGGGGTTTATATCTGCCCTTTTTTAATCACTAAACTTTTGTCAAGATCTCATTCCTATTAAAATTTTAAAAGCCAAGAGGGAGAAGTATATTTTAGCATCTTGAAACACATTATTCCTTGCATTTCATTTCAAAGCAAAGCAAACATGGGCCCTGTCACACATTTATTACAGGGAGATAGTGTACAATAAATGGGATGAAATTAAATTTGGGAGTGAAACCTCTCCTAAAAGCAGTGGAAATCACACGAATCTGGCAAGGCTGTTCAAGAAATAGGCACAATGTCAAACCACTCCCATCTCTCCAAACATTGTTATTTTGAGGCCTGTGCCAAACTATTTCAGACCCTACACAGTCCAAGACTAAATGTTTACAAAGGAACATTTGGAAAGATAAAACCCAAGTAACATGACTATGTAAACCACATGAATCCCTTTCTACTCTGTTCAAGATCACTTATTCTGAATGAGAGTATTCACACATTGGGATTTAAGGTAACACAACTGACTTCAAATTCCACCTTCAGATGAATCTTTTTGTGTGAAAATAAGCCATGATTTATAACTGATACATGAAAGGCTGCCTTTTGACTCCCTTGGCTGTTTGCCTGAAAGCCTGAAAGCAGATGAAAAGGTGTTAAAATTAATGAGTTAAAAAGTATCCTGCCTATTTTTAGAAATAAGGAAGATTTATTCCTGCTGGTATTACAGATACAACTTTACTGTCACTGTACTGATTGTTTGCAAGGTCACTCTAATGCTCAGTGCCACGGACTATTTTTTAAATAGAATTTGCTTTTAAAAATTATTCTGGCTATCTGCCTAAAAGTAATGTACTTAAATTTATCAGAAGAGGATATTTCCAGAAAGCATGCACTGCTATTTAATTATTTAATATCTCTAACATGTAATCATTTTACAGGCCAACTTCATCTCCAATCAGCTTACAGAGAAATGGGAGAATCCACTGAAAATAGCAACACTGTCCATTGTTGCATGAGAGACTGTGTTTGAATGGAGTCACCTGTTGTGATCTCTAAACTCAGGGGAACAGGAACTCATAACAGGATATGTAACCAAAGTCCGACCTGTTCACAAAGTCTGGAAACTTTTGAAATACACAGTGGTTTAATTGATGTGTTGTATGATAAGGATATGCATTTTAATGAAAAAAAAATGCAATAACGTGTTAAGTTAAAAAAAAAGAGCTGGTTGAATAGAATTTACATTGCTTTACTCATAGCTTGCACATATTATGAATAGTAAAAAGGCATAGACTTTATGCCTTTAGAAAGGGGGTAACTTATTTTAAGAACTCCTCTTCATATCATTCTTATCTTTAATATGCCATAACACACTGTAGAGTTCCTCTTTTATAGGACTCCCACACAGCCACATGGGGAAAAGATTCAGATACCTAACATGAAAATGAGTCTGCACTGTTCGGTGACATACAGAATTACACTGCTCCTTTGCAGAACTGCATCTCGGGTGATATTTCTGAGGGAGCTTTGTGATAACATGAAAACAATAGTGACATTATAGAGTTATTTCAAATTTCAATGTGTATTCTTCCATCTGGTAAATCATGAAATCAGGTGTGAAGTATTTCTACATGAAAAAGATATGATTTCAGTATTGATATCAATAGACAGCTCCCTGTTGATGTTCTTGGTATCTTGGCCTTACACTAACAAAAGAGCAAAAGGTAAAACCTTGCATTAATTATCATTTTTGTAAGATATTGAGTCCTAAAGGCAAGAGTCTTTATTGAAAAATGTATCTAAAAATAAATATCAATTGCCTTGATTAGGGAAACAATTTTAGAAGATAAAAATTATCTATAAAATTACTAAAATCAGATATTAAATGTTCCATTTCTTTGTAGATTTATTGTTCCAATTTGAGTGCCACTGTAGGTGACAATAATGCATAAAAATGGACTGATTCTTTTTTTTTTAAGTGGACAGGAAGATTGTCATCTGTAACACATTATTTGGTGTGACCTAAGTTCCAGACTCTCTATTCTCATCCAGGTCAGGAACTACAGAGCTGGAGTCTTTGAAACAGTTTCCCTAAACTTTTAATGAGAACCTTGGATTAGAATACTATTACTATTATAATTATTATTATTTTCATTTTCACTGTCATTAATTATTGTCACAACCTGCCTTATCAAAAGAATTAATGGATTATATGAAGGGAGTTTGGGTGGTCCCTATTTTTCAGTGGATCTCTGCAGTTTCTGAAAGCTTAGTCCAAACTGCAAATTCTAAGGTCTTTCCCAGGGTTCAGATGGTTAAGATTTATTTGTAATAAAGTAACTTCACGGGATACCAACTAAACCAATATTTTTTCTGTTTATTTTGGTTTTGTCTTTCATTTTCCCAAGCCTAAGTTTATATCACAATAATTAGAGAGAAACATTTTCTCTGCATTATCATTTGACAGTACTTGGTCTTTGTTTCAGCTTTTCCTTTTTTTATAATGAGATGCCTCCTATGATTTTTCTTAAACTTTTCTTTTTGATAGGGATAAAAACAGCAAGTGTTTAAAATTAGAGCAAGATCTGACTGCCACAAAATCTCAGAAGTTTTATAAATTGTTAACATTTTTGCAAATGCCTGGAAAAAAAGCCCCTCTTCTGAAGCCCCTAGTCCTAGGACCTTCTTATAAGTGCAAATAGAAGTGTTAACTTTGGTGCAAGTTGATCAAGCACACTGGCTGCCACAAGGTTTAGCTCAGTAAAGGGATAGGCAAATGTATTTTAAAGGGATTTGACAGGGTGAAAATAAGAAAATAAATCCCATTAAAATATAAAGAAAAATACTTCAAGACATATGGTACTAAAAATCCTCTGTGCAACTGGGGTTATAAATCACATAATTTAATTAGCATCATTTTATGAGCAATGAGAGGGATACCAGACACTGGCTGGAATATTTGCTTCTCTCAAAGCACCTGCAGATGAAGTTTCCAGATACCTCCCTTTAAGGCACTTCGTGCACTTGTACTGAACTTTGTGCTCTCTCCTTCTTTGGCCTGGGAAGAGACTGTTCTGCTTATTGGAAATTTTTCTGAATAAAAAATTTACATTTAATGGTTTCAGGCCACCAAAATCAGATTGAATATGTTTTTTCCTAAGTTTTAGGTTCACATTTGAAAAATACTGTCATATTAATGGCTGACACAAACAATGGTTATTGTTCTTAAAATTTTTTGCTGTATATGAAATTTCATTAAAACTGCCTTTGCAGTAGGCTTTTGGTGAACAAATAATAACTTGCATATAAAAATACACAATACATAATTTCAATTGTAGGCACTGCCAAAGCACAGAGAAGAGAAGCAGATTTTGGCAAAAGCCACAGAGTTACTGTTTCTGTTATACACAACTGTAAGCAATCACTGAAGTCAGTTGGTAGCTAAATGAACAGTGTAAATTTATCCATGACATAAATCCGTAATGTACTCTGACAAAATTAAAATAGTATGTTTAACATCAAATATAACCATGTTTAGTTCACATGAACCAGACGTTCCTTGTTTCTATCAGCAGAAACAGAAACAAATCAGATATGTTAAATTTCTTCAATAAAAATATATAAACAAGAAATGTTAACATTAGTCTAGGAGGTGAATCTTGTAAAGAAAAAAGTAATCAAGAAAATTTTAAATTATACTTCTGCCTAAAATAGATCCCTGTGAGAAAAGAGTCAACTAAACATTCTTTTTTTCAACTGACCCCCAGAGGGACTTCCATCAAAATCATTGCTGGACATAACTTACTATATGGGAACTTACCCAGGAGTTATTTCTGTGATGACTGCAAGAAAAACTTGTGAATGTTTCTGGGAACATGATACTTGAAGTCAAAAATAAAACTATTACTTTTTGGGTGGTTGTTTGTTATCAGCTGTGAGTTCCTTTCTGAATACAGCTCAGAGTGAAAGAGCTGACTAAAGGAATGTTCTTGGATCAAACTGGTATTTTCTCTTTTCTGTATTTCATTTTAATCTTCTGTTTGTATGAGAAAACTTCTCTGTGGTATATAGCTGACTCTCATCTTAAAATACAGAATCTAATGGTCGTTGATAAGTCACATGGTTACAGAATAGGAGCAGATATGAAAGGTAAAAACATATGACAGAAGCAGAAGAAAACATGAGATTAATATTATATCATAAAATCTGTCTGCTTTCTCAGGAAATGCTTTTACTTTGTATACCACGGAGGTTGGGCAGGGCAGTATCTTTTGGAGCAGTGTTGCCTATTAATATAAGTGCTGGAATAAACATACAAACTTATAAATATAGCTAACAGTCCATTTTGAAGGGCTATCGTTTTTGGATTTTTTCCCAGTTATTATCACAACCTTTGCATTTTTCTTTCAAGTGTGTGTTAATGCATATGAAAGATGCAAACTCGTTGCCTGTATCTCTTTGTGCCTTTGTTTGGCCTGTTTTGCAGTACTTACCCTACAGTACGTGGGATAAAGCCAGCCAGACACTGGAGAAAAATACAGATTTGATGAGTTCAGTCTGTAGTATTAAATCAGGAGATGGGAAATTGCATCTTGTTCCCTTTTATTCATTTTATCCCTGTAAAATTCAGTTCCATACTTACTGGAGTATTTTGTTTGTTTTCTGTAGGACCCTGTGGGAGAATCTATCCATCATCCAAACCCACACACAACACAACCTGAATAAACACAAGTTGGATTCACCAGAAGATTTGCCAGTGATGCAATAAAATATACTGACACTTCTTCACATATAGTTGCCATGTCCTATGTGCTTTGCCTTTATAATTTACCTTCTGGGAAAAGTGATATGCAATAAACCTGTTGCAGGTAGCAATAAATTAGTGAATGCAGAACTGATTCAGAGTAGCTGTATTGGTCTACCTCTAGCCCAGATGTTCTGCTGAAGATTTAGAGACTGTTTTGCAGGCTCTCAGCCTCTGAGTTGCAGTCTTATACAAAACTGGAAGCCGTCCTTTTTTGCATGTGCCCCTTTGAGTTTTTGTTTTGTCATTCCTTCACACTCCTCCCACAGAGAGCCTCTCCCCTTCACAGCATGTCCGTGTGCATAGATTGAAAGTGGTTTTTAATCTGCAGCACAATATTGCTTCTGGTATATTATAGCTTTCCTTAAAACATCTTGTAATATCTTTATGGGGGCTTCTAATTATTTCAGTAATTGTATTGACTAATTCATCAGAAAGTACTTTTATCTTATTGAAGAACTGTTGTTAGATTAGAAAAGCATAGGTTTTGTGGTCTGAAGGGCTAGTTTGGTCTATCATGCTATACTTATCCTGTCATCAATAATTAATCTTTTTCAGATTAGCAGTAATTCAACATTGAGTACACAGAAGCTCAAGCTTTGAGATTCATGTGGCTCCTCAGCTCTTCAGAATAATATATTAATTAGATTAAAGAGCACTGAAGACAAATTATTTAGTCCTTGCAGTCTTATTTCCTTCAGTTGTCATATTTTTAAACTGAAAATATAGTTGTGACAGGTAATGCTTACAGCTTAAGGACAACCTTGTCTAACAACACCACTGGCATTTCTATTAGTGGCAGACAGCAATCTTTCTGATCAGATGAAAAAAATGCTGCATTTAAAACTGAACATGCAGCAAGGGCAACCAAGTGATAATGGCCACTGAGAATTTGGAGACCTGTAAGTAACTCTTTTGTATCTGTTCTTAGAGGGCACTGAACTGTAGAGCAGTAAGAGACTAAAGGAAACTTCTAAGGAGGCTAATCCTATCTTACTGTGCAAAGTACTTATAAATTAAGGGCCAGATCTGTGGAGACATTGAGGTGCTTTAAGTACCTTCTACCTGCATTTCAGCACTTAGGTCTTCCTTGAGATAGATGGGAGATTTCAAGAAACTTAATGGCTGTGTATTAACTTCCTTGAGTGCAGCATCAACATTACCAACATATTCATTACAGATTATTTTAAAACATCTCAGTTGGTTAATGTGATCTAGTTATACATCTATAATGATAAGCATCAAAAGCACATAAGCAACACTAACTGAAAGTAATTACATTACTTCCTGGTTTGATGATGAAGTCCCACAGGCCACAACAGATATACAAAGAGGCCAACAAAACCTGTAAATGAAAATTTTTCTCTTGTGAGAACTGCCACTGTAAGTGCACACAGCACCCTTGCTGCCTGATTTTTAGTTGCTAACACTCCACAGTCTGAGAACAGAAACTCTAGAATATCCCAAACTGTGACATTTGGGAGTCACGAACAAAAAAGCAAATTTGCTGTGGGGTCTGCTCTGGGTCTACACATTCTTTGCTTCCTAGAGCACCAGTGCAGCTCTAGATAGATTAAATATGTCACACCTGTAGGTGCAGAACAGTTTCTCTGTTGGTTTATTTTGGTTTTGTAGGTCATAGTGCTATTCTCTTACACAACAGAGTTAGGTAACTGGTGCCAAACTGGGAGGAGAGAAACATTGGTTCATAACTGAGCCAATTCACAAACTGCCACAGAAAGGATTTCTTTTACCTTAGTTTTTAGTAGCATGACCTGTTGTGATAGTCCGTGAGGACTGGTATTCATTGAGCTGGGTCCTGTTCCTGTTGCCTCTGCTTGATAGAGATCACAAGAAATGAATGGACCCAGTGCTTTACACTCCACTGTGTGCACTCCTGGATTCTTTGATGGTGAAAGGAGCCTTGACTCCTCATTTCACATCAGCTATAGGAACGCCTGGGATTCACTTTTTCATTTGAATGAACACACAGAGTATCTAAACTGCCTTTTAAATTGCCAAGAGATAATACCAAGAGATCAAGAATATATCACAGTCCTTGGAAAACTGCCATTGCAACACAGCTGAACAATAGAACAACACAGGTTTTATTCCAGTCCAAGCTGTTCTAGCTTTACTGTTGCCTATCTGAGTCTGTTACCTCCTGCTTGACACTTGTCTGCAGCACACAGACAGCACATACAGATGTAAACTTGTACTTGCATGTAAAAAGCTGCTACATTTCCTCTTCCTTCATAGTTTGCTATTCTGCTCTATCTGATGAATGTTGTCATATCCCATTGACTCTTTTTAAGCAATTATATTCTCAATTAGATGTAAGGTGCTAATACCTTTTTCTATGCTGGAATGGTGTGTAAAGCCAAAGAGTGCTCAATTCTAAGCAAACCTCTGATTTTAGGGTCATTACGTGGGTGACTACCCACAGTGCATCCTCACAATGGGAAGGCTGAAGGGAGCAGCTTCCAGTACAAAGACATTTCTGAGGTACAACTGGCAAAGATAAACATGTAAGAGGTAGCTGGCTGTAGCTTCTACTGAATTGTGAAAGCAGTGGGAGCTGAGACTTTTCATCTTTCAAAGATGACTTTTCAGTGTGCTCTTGGAGTAGGAGCCAAAGAGCTCTCAAGCCCTGAACACCATGTCTTGCCCTGTGTGATATAGTATACTGATGCTAAAGTAGCACATAATTTAACGCAGTCAACAGCCACAGATTCACAGCTGAACAGACCTGCAAGGAATCACATTGTGCACAAAGGAAACTGGATGATGTGAATACGATCTGACACAACTGACAAAACCTGACAGTATGTATCAAGCTAATCATGCAGAGAGCAAGTATGGGCAGTTTTCAGAAAACAGGCTTTTGTCATTTACTTATTTTCCAAAATACTGCATTAAAGACTATTTTTGACCTTTTGCCCAGTTCTCTGAAAGTGATGGAAAATCTTCTCTGATTTCATAAGTTGTTGGATCAGGCCCAGAGCTTGCAGTAGAGTAGCACTTTAGTCTGGAGGGCACTGTCAAAGCCATGCAGAGGCACTGGGTTAGGATAGATGGAGAGATTCAGGCAGATCTGAGATTCATAGGGAGAATTATTAATATGAATCTTGCAAAGGCCCTTCTCTACTGTGCATGCCTCTGTTTAGCAAGATCAATCACGCACTTCCACATCAACCGAATCTGTCCAAGACCAGGAAGATAGTAATAATAAATAATTAGCATTTACATCACACCTTTCATCTTCAAAGCCTCTTACAAACATTCACTAATTAATCCTCACAACAGTCTTGTGAGTTAGGGATTTTCAGCATTCATCAGAAATTCAAAAAATCTACAAAGTAAAAAAAACAGGCAGCAAACTCCCCCTTCTCTGACTATATGAGTGTTTACTCAAAATGTGGCATGTCTTGGGAAGACTTCTGTACCAGCAGTTCTTACATTGTCTAAAAAATAAATACATTTAGTAGCTTCATTAATGAAAAATAAGGTAAAATAAACCCTATTAAGTCTTTGTCATCATAAAAATATTAAATACGTGAATTTTGAAACAATTACACAGCTACTTCATCCTTTTTTTCAAAAACACAAACTTTGGAACCACATAAGCATACAGGATGTATTAGTGCTGACCAGTTATATGTTTGTACAGTGCCAGTCAAAAACATGAAGTTATAGGTGTCTCCTTGGGCTTCTTTCTCTAGAAACAAGGAACTTTCAGTTCAGGTTATGGGATGTAACTGGGGCTGAGAATCCACAGAATCCTGTTTTCACTTTCTTTGGGGCTTGAATGGACAGGAGTCAAAGAGGTCAAGGTAAAAGAGGCTGTAAAGGAGGCTTCTCCAGCTACCAAACATAGTTGTGCTGTGAGTGTAACCTCCTGGTTAAGAACAGCAGGCCTGAGGAGGGCAAAAATAATACTCCTACTTTTGGGACTACCTCATTTCCACAGCAACCCTGGCAAATTGGCTTCACCTTCACTCAGGAAATATTGTTCAGAGAGGCCTAATTAGATAAATTACTTTGTCTTTTCCTTCCCATTTAAACCTTTCTTCTAAGGAGACTATTGCAAAACCACATATTTGAAGTGAAAGGTGCCAGTGGGTGCTTATCTTCAACAGCTCAGTTTCCTTTTCTGAGTGCTAATGGCAGAGACAGCTCACACACCCCATAACTGGTATGGTTCTGCCTTTCAGGGACTCGTGTGGTTACAGACAAACCAGTATTTACTCCTGAAACTATGTAATATTTAGCAATTCTGGAAATGGTGTCCCATCTGCCTTGGTGCAATCCTCTGGGATGTCCTGCCCTGCAGCTCCAGGTGTGCTCAGGGAGCAGAATCAGGCTAGGAGTTTTGCAGCAGAAACTTTAGACTTAGTTGTAAGGACATGTGATGAATCCCCAACATACTGCAACTCAAGATCATAAAGCTCATTTCCAAAAGTTCTCCTGCAGAATATATCACTATAATTGTATCTGCAATCACAATTCTCAAAGCTGTCGAGCTTCATGGTTTCATTTCTAAGGCCTTCTCACATCAGAACTATATCAAAACATGACTTATTTATTCTTAATTAGAAACAGTAAAATTATTCCAGTTTCACTGGAGAAGAGCTGCATTCGTCCTCAAGCACTAGGTAGAAATTAACACCTTTCTGGTGAACTCAGTCAATGAAGTTTCAACATCTGGAAAGTGTATGTGGTTTGGCATCTAATTCTAATAATTTTACAAGTTCAGTGATTTCTTTTTCCCCTAGTTCCATGGATATTCTTTCCAAAAAATCATGGCACCATTTTGTCAAAGATGCAGTTTTTTTTTTCATTTTGTAAATTTTTTCAAGTAAAGCAAATTGGATAGTTTGTATTCAGCAGCAGCACTCATTTTGAACAATACATAGGTAATGGAGCAAAAGATGCATAAGGTAAAAACATGTGCTGAACATATGTACTCCTCTGATGCATGCCAAACTTAATTAAAAATCAGACCCTAATTTGCTGTGGGATCTAGACAGCATACCAGTTTGTCCAGATGTTTATAAATGAGAAAAATATATTCTCTATTGTAAGTCTGCGTATGCAGACTCTGGGAAACTATTGTCAAAGTGTTTTACACTCTCAGATCCTTAAATACAAACATTCACATTGTTGAAGGTATAGTTTATAAATCCTAAATACAATTGAGACCCTCTGAGGATTGCCCAATTTGCGTGAAAGAGACTCAATGTAAAGCCATGTATGGAAGTCTTAATAAAACCCTCTGAGAACAGAGGTCCTTAGGCTATTAACAGGAGTTTGTCAGCCTTTCTTCTCAAGTTCATTTAGGCAAGCCATAAATTCAGATTGTCCAATACCGCTTTTGTATGCAGCATGCAAAATAGAGAAAAAAACATTCTTCTAGTACTTAATTTTTGTACTCATTAATGCAATTCTGATTCTGAAATTTAATTACTAGCCTTCATGCCATAGAAGAATTGTATTACAGTTATAAAAAAAGTTAAAACACCACAAAAAAAACAGGTCCCAAAACATATTTTAAATGCCTGTTTGCACCATTTGCAGTCATCTCCTTAAGAAAAGAAATTAACTGCAAAAACTACCTTGGGAATTTATGTAGCAAATTTATTTATGCAGCACTTTAATAAAGTTATATATTTTTTTAAGAGAACCACTTATAGAATAGAAAAAAATGTGTTTTATATAATTCAAATTATTTCTTTAACATACTATTTTTAAATATGGTTAGCTTTTGATAAAGTAATAACAAAGGTGGGGATCATAACTAGTAGTGTTGATTGAATATAGTGAAAAATGGAAGATTCCTGACCGCTGTGTGAAACACTGACAAAATCTGATGCAGTGTTTTGCATCTTTTGGGCACCTCCACTGTCAAACAGAAGAATCAGTACCCCTGTATCAGCTTTAACTGGCATGCAAACAAAGTTTTGTACTTGTTAATGCAATTAATTTGATATTTAACAAACCAAATTATTTTGTTTATTACACCTCACATTTTTAATACCCTCTTGCTACAAAACTATTTTCTATTTATGAACATTTAAAGCAGCCAATTCTCCCGCCTTCCTTTCATATAATATTTACCTCTTCATATTGTGAATAATATAATAATACCAAAGTTTAAAAAAAAGGTCTAAGTGATGGCTCAAAATTACAGTCCTGTGTACCATTAGCAGCAGGGAGTTCCTAATTTAAGACCAAGGACTTGGAATGAGACAGCTAATGCTGAGACCTCTACTCTGCACACAGTTCAACTAGCTCCACTCTTCCCTTGGACTTTCCACAGCTCCATACCCAGCCCTCTGCTTTGCCTTTTACTCAGGTTGTGAGCTCTTTAAAAATCTACTGTTATGCTTTTAACATTCAGCAGAAAGGCATAGTCTTTCTTGGCTCTCTTCTGGGTAATTAAATAAAAGATGCAATTGGTCCTATATTTTTGGGTAGTGGACTCTTGATAGAAAGAAATTTCTGTTTCCCCTTTTGAATGTGAGAAATACCACAGAAAGACTGCATCAAGTCACAGATTTTTTTATCATGGCATAAATATTGTGAAGACATGACAGATTTTAACTTGATAAGAATATGGTAAGCCAGAAGCAGCACTGACTCACACAACACTAACTATAATAAAATGTGCTGAAAGTTTTCAGAGTATTAAATAACTTGATAATTTCTCAATATGTCTGAATACTTTTTTCTACATACATTTTTATGGAATCTCTCATGTAAATGGATTAATTCACTAATTGTTTATCTTCACACAGTTACTATTAACAAAACCACTTTTAATACTTTTCCTGTTATTTTAACCATTATTTTACTTGTTACAATGGTGGAGTTCTATGGTCTATTGTGCCATTTCCTGGTAGACCAAAAATGCCACCACCATTTCTTATTTTGTCTTCAGGACTAACTGACAATTGCTTCTGCTTGTCTATGTGTGTAGTAGAGCTGGATGGAGATTTAGCTCAATTGATCATGGCAGAAGAAACAGAAACTCCTGTCTTTAGGCTTTTCCTAACAATTGTCTGTGCAGTAATTGAGCAAAAGAGGGAAATAAAATAATTTTTAAAAAGCAGGTAAAATCCTCTCAGGGCCACCTGATCCTCTCAGCTGACATTTGATAACTTGCACCAAAGGGACATCACTGCTTCTGTTTCATCTTCTGTTAATCAGTTACTTTTCCTTCAATTATTAATGAGTCAAGGAAAGGCAAACCCTGCTTTGCACATTTGTAGCTGTTGAAGAAGTCCCATTTTGGTGTGTAATGCTCACACTGTAACACCTGCATTGGTATCAGCAAGACTCTACTGTCAACAGATAGCACCTTGGAATTTTCTCCTTAGGTTTAATGAGAGCAGTATCCTGATTTCTCTGTCTCACTGTTTTCATGTGATGCTGAGATGTCTGTTAGCAACTTAAGAATTGTTACTTGAGACTTTATTTAAATATTAAATAGAATAGGAAAATAAACAGCACATTCAGGAAAAATAAGATTATAAAAACACTTAGGGTGTTTGAAACACTTATGGTCTGGTTCATTATTAACATTTCTTCTATGTTTTCATGCTATACATCTTACTAGGTATCTTTCATTGCTCAAAGCTTTAGGTGTAAGAATCATAAGCTTAATGAGAAGCAATATTTTTCCTTACATTGTAAATATCCTGACAATGACTCTGAAGAGCTGCTAAGAGAAGCACAGACAAGGAGTATGTCCTGTCCTCTAAAGCTGGGAAGTAGGTTCCACACAGGAGGAGCTCAGGCATTCTGACAAGGCCACATAATCAGCCAGTGTTAGAGACTGTGGATTAATACTAACTTCTGATTCCAATGCAATGAATGACTATTTGAGGTGGTCTCCATGGCAAGTCAGAACTGAAGCGTATCGATCTAGTTCTCTGTAAAATCTGCAAACATCATCTATATGAAACTAAAGGGTTTGAATCAGTTATCTGTCAAAGAACATATGCTAAAGCCAAGACATATCTTGGAAAGTAAATAGTGGATGAATGTATTTGTACATCAGTAAAAATCTGAGGATCTTAAATACTGTAACATCAGCACAAATGTTGAAATTTGAGACAGAAACACTAAATAGCTAGCTTGCTTTCACTTGGAATCATTGCTATTAGTGGCAAACCATGTAATTTGTTAATTTTTTTTTCTCTTTTGATTCCCCAAGAGGAAAGTGTGTTCCCTGGTATTGACTGAGTTTTAATATTTGTAGTCAAAAGAATAATTTGTGCAAGAGAACAAGACTTATCTCTTCCAAAGGTTTGGTATTCTGTCAGGTGGTAAGTGCTGTCAAATCATGATGTCACCTGTCTCACTAAATTAAGCAGTAAATAATAAATCTACAAACATGAGTACTATAACAGGCTTGACTGGTGTTCAGGTAATTGCACACATACTCATTTGCACTCACATGTTCTTTGTAAATACGCAGCACAGACACATGATCTGCAGGAACAAGGGAAAGGCAATATACCTAGGCAGAAACAATTCACACGCTTCAAACTGTGGTTAATATTTTTGTCTGACTATTGGAAAAGCTGCCAGCACATACTTTTCTGTGACTGCAAAATCCCAGGAGTGAGGCACTCTTACACCATATGAAGGGGCAGCACAGGAGAGCCCAAGGATGGGAATTCACAGCCAAGAGGGTGGATTTTGGACACGGTGACAACCATACCTCCTACCATTACCACAGTGAGAAAACAGCTTGGTGGGAATCTTTAGCTGAAACAGCAGAAGGACAAATAAATCCCCTGGGGAAAACAAGAATGAAAAGAGCAGAATATAATCCCAGAAATACTGGAGAGGCAAAATTTGGCTAGCTCTCATTTAACCCTTTGATAATCCATCATTTAAGAAAGAGATTTTAGATCATGATGCATTAGGGATCTGAACTTTATCTGTGAAATTAAACTCTTCTTTCCTTGCAAGATCTAAATAGGTTAAATTGTCTCACCATCCATATTATATAAAATTGTTAGAATCTTCAACTGCTTCTTCAGCTGCCTCATGAGAAATTCAAACACAAAACATATATAAATAAAATCTTAATTTTTTATGCAGGTCCTACCTAGAAATGTTTGTAAAGGAATGTTAATGAAGCTATGAGTTATACTTATCATTAGAAGACAACTTCCTTACGTCTTTTAGAGCTGCAATGAACCACCTGTGTGCCCATGGCAGTATGCCAGAAACCAACTGCATGATTTACGCCCACCAGCTTCCTATGAACTGTGGGAGTGTAACCTTAACCACCATCTCCTTGTACAAAAGATCCTGAGAACCAATTTTTTTTTCTTCCTCCAGAAGAGCACACTGAATGAAATATTAAACATACTTCCTGCCTCCACATTCTCAGAGCCTGACAGGGATAGGATCTTTTTAGGAAAGCAACTACTATTTTTCATGCAACTTGAGAAATGCTAGCTTAGTTAAAAAATTCTGTGCTACAGTAAGAGTCTCACTCTATATTGTCAGCTTTGTGAAAGTAGTTAGACATTTAAATCTCGATAGTAGTAGAGAAATTAGGCATCTGAGGATTCAAGCTTTGGCACTTATGCTAGTCTTAATGCCCAGTTCCAGAGCTGAAATAGTAAACTGCTACCCTGGACATTTTAAGGATGCATCTTTACTAGAAGGTTTGTGAAATGTTGTTTGCATTAGGCAATATTTAATTTCATATACAGTTACAGACCCACATGGAAGAATTGATGAAGCATTATAGTATTTAGTAAATAAAAAAACAACCCTGTAAATAGTTTCTTGAAGAGAAATTTTTTAAAAAAAGATAAATAGTACTGTAAACCATTGTCACTACTAGAATATCACCCACTAATTAATAGATGTTTCTCAAAACCTCAAATGTTTATAAAATATAGGTAAGAGCAATGCATAGGCTAGCTTGGATGCCAGGGCTAGACTTCTTTTCAGATATTAGGCTGTGTCTGAGTATCCACGCAGCATCACTCACAGCTAATGCCAAAGAGTCCTTTCTTTATTCCCTGCACAGTTTTTACAGGGAGATCTTTCCCATGGGTACAGAAGGGAACATATTTTGTCTCTTGGTTCTCAAAATAAAAGCTCACTCACAAGTCTCTAAAACAATTTCCTCTAGAAAGAATCCAGATGGCAGATTAACCTAATTTTGTGGTGTTCTGTATAACTCTCTGAAGACTTACAACCAATTATTTTGCATACTTCTTTGTGCAGTTTACTCTTTCAAGGAGATGCTCAAGCTGGCTACAAAGAATCATGGGATCACGGAAGTGGGGTGTTGTGATTCTCTTCCCAGCTGTCTGCAGCCCTAATGTCCTTCTCTGCCCTTCCATGGTTAGAATATGACTTAGCAAATACAAGTCATTGTCTTAAAATTAGAAAGAGTGAAGGAACTACCTGTAAGCGATGATTCTGGTTTTTAACTATATATAGTAAAAGTACTGCTTTTTAACACTGTGGGATACTGGAAATGAGCTAGATTTTGTTTCTGTGATCAAATTTTGCAAAATTACATTCTCCTACTACTCATTAGTGCAACAAAATGAGGACACTTGCTCACTTGAAAAGTCATTGTATGCCTTCTCACTTGTGGCCTAAAAACTATTGCAAGAAATAAAAGGCACAGAAGCTGTTCTTAACAGATACTAAGTTACACAGACCCACAAGCAGATTCAGGAAGCAGGAGTTTAAAACATCTGTGGTTTTCCTACACATTTTCCAACAGTTTACACTATGGGATTTTATCTGCTTTTATCTGCCCTGATTTTCCACTCAGAATATTTCCATAACTCATTTTACTCCCATGTGTTTTCAGGACTCAGTCAGAGTCAGATTGTATTTCTTTCAGTGCCTGTGCCCAAACCCAGCAGCACTGCTAAGCACAAGCTCCCATCTTAACACATCAACTGGTTCCAGCTGGCTCTCACTGGGGTCCCTTGGAGGAGCATGCTGCCTACAGGAGCTGGGCACTGACTGTGCTGCAGCCCTTCCTGATACACTGCAGCTGTTGGTTTGCAGAGCAGGGCTCAGCAAGGCTGCTCCTCAGCCTCAGCAGGGAAAATACCCCCAGCACTTCCTGCAGGCAGCACAGCACTGCTGCACTGCTCCTACCTGGCATTTAAAATATTAAAAATATATCTTTATAAAATATAATTTTTAACATAATTTTTAATATTAAAATATATCAAACAGCCATATTTGATACCTAACTTGTTCCTGTTCTCATTACTGTCTGTAAGAGTAAAGAGTGTGTTTCATCCAGCCCAAGACAGTATTTTAGCTTTTGTTTTCTGAGTGCGTATTGGTTTTCTTCCCATAGTTATTTTCCTACCAGGAGTCTCACAGGAGAAGGTCACATGTGAAGAAGCTCATGGTTATTTCTTTGCTGACAGTGGGATTTGGTGAAGGGAACAAGGGATGGACACTGGGATAACAATAGTTATTGAGTGAATTTTACCATAACTGGGCTTCACCAGCAAGACACAAAATCATTATGCCAAAAGTAACACAGGGGTGGAAGATGGGAATATCTGTCACATCCCACAACCTGGTTTCATCTTTAATGTGCTATTGGCCAGCTGCCACAGCTGTCCCTCCCACAGCAATTCTGGTGTGCATTATCTTACTCTCCCACTCATTCATTTCTATCCACAAACTGCACCTCCAGGTGAATTAAAGGCTGTTTCTTTGTTTTCGTCATCAACAAAGGCTTTTGTCATGTAGCTGTTCCCTATGTTTTCTCCACAGGACAGCTTTCCCTAGATTCTGATCATTGTCTAAGATGTTCAAGTCAACTATGAAAACCAAGGAGAGAATTTTAGGAGGGGTTGGTTTTTCTCACTGATGATTTCCTAGCCCTGTTTTAGCAGGTGTCCTTTTTTCCAAGAAAAAAGACCAGATTTCATACACTGCAATACAAATTATCAGCTTATTAAGTGGTACTGCCAGGTTATAATAGTGCTTTATTGTAGAGAAAATTTAAGTTCATGCTGATAATACCCATGGAGAAAGGAAAGACAAACATGCAACAAGAGTTCAGAGACTGTATAAAAAAATCTGCTCTTTTTTTCAATTAATACATTCAATTAATACTGCAGAGGGGAGAGAGAAAGAGAAAATAATGTGGTAAAAAGGGATGTTCCTGGTATTGGTCAGACCTTGTGCTTCCTTTCTAGTTTGTATTTTGTGATCATAGCATTAGGTCTTCTTTAAGTTACATGGATTTGTTATGAAGGTCAGGTCGTATATTATTGTAAACAGCTGTGCTTGAACAACTGCTGGTGTTTATAACTAATGGATGTATTATTATAGTAAGATATGTACTTAAAATATAATTGCAGTATTTTTTCTTTAAAAGCACATATCGAGTGCTAGGGATCTATTTCTGTACCTTTAGTGCAGAGTAAATCTTTGCTATTCCAAAGATCAAGCTCTTAATACTCGCAAACTGCCTTTTAAAATATTAGTGTGAGAAGATGAGTAAATAGTTTTCTGTGACTCACAGACTCTAATACAAATGTAAGTTTTCCCAAAGCTCTATTATCTGATACAATCAAGCAAGCAGCTTTGTTTGCTTATCTGTTTTTGTTAAAATTCTCTGCAGTAAATTCTTTCCAACATTCTCTGGCTGCAGTAGGGAGAGAACCACCTGTAACAAGCCATCTAATCAGCAATGAATGATCCTACACCAATTTTTATGTGCAGCATCCTTGTAATATTTTATGTCTTGCAAGTGTAAGAGCTCTGTTTCCACAAGGCTGCATGTTTAAAAAACATTTTCTGTAGTCTGTAAATCACAGGTAGAAAACCCTGCTTTTGTTACAAAGCTGCATTTAATGACACAGATGATGTCTTTGAGGTAATGCATGCTTGATAAGCATGTTAAGGGAGAGATCACTTCCTAAAGCACTGTGCAAGATCTATCTATCTGCAGATAATAATTGGAATATACCACTAAACCATATAGTATTTAAAAGAGCATTCAGATTTGCAAACAGAAATTATTTGATCAGTTTAAGGTGTCCCAAGATGGTCCTTGACTTCTGCACTGAGCGGCTACACTGTAGTACAGTGAACAGCCCTGCTTTGTAAAATGTTTTCAGCTTGCAACCAATAAAGTAGAAAGTACAACCTGAAAGTACAGTGAAGTAAATTTACTTGTAAATGTCTCAGTTGAATTTGAATTCATGTCTCAGTTGTAATACTCCATTTTGCACTGAAATAATCAGTGAGTCCCACACCAAAACATTAGGCCTTCTCCAAGCGAAAGAAAAGCTTGGGAAATTATTCACAAATGTTTGCATGAATTCTAAATTGCTTTTCTATTCAAAAGTGTTCACACCCCTTTTGGTGATTAATCCCTGAACATTTGTGCTAATGGACATCTGCCCACACAAATGTTTGGCTTTTCACTAAGTGACAACTTATTTTATTTGCAAATAAGGTATCAGTGCCCCAGTAGGCACTCACCATCATCCAGTCACAGAGTAGGAGCACTGCCACATGATTTAGGTTACTAATCTTATATAACGAGTTGTGAATAGGCAAAGATACAGCGGAATTAACAGTTGAGAAATACCACATGATTAGAAATGTGCTCTGGATAAGTGTTTGGCATGCAAAACTGAAAAAAAAAAGAAAAAAACCCCAAAAGAGCTCCCGAATTAAATCCAAAAACTCAACTCAAAACCTAGGCTGCTGGAAATAGGAAAAAGGCTGCTTTCAAAGGGTTGCTTTCAAAATGACAGCGTTGGTCAGTGGTCAATGTGCTAATCCAGGGGCACAGGAAATGGGCTGATATCCCACCCTCAAATATTTTACAGCCTTTGAAAGACAGAACGATTTTAAGAAAAAAATTGAAAAGGGGAATTGGTTGACAGATATCTCAAAAAGTTTTCAATTCTGAATGCTAAATAATTTCTTGAATGCAAGAACTTAAGACTTCCTTGGCTCAACAAGCTATAAGTAGCAAGTAAATAGTGATTGCATATCTATCTGTGGGAAAATACCAAGTTGAAATTATTTTCTAATTCAGTTTGAGACCTGAGTTTGGATTGTTCTGGACAAACTCATGCTCTCTCTAATCCATGGAAAATGACCCAGTCTAGCAGAAGTTTTAGTTTCAATGAATCAACACCTTTGGAGAAAAGTATTTTTTTCATCAAGGCTTCATCACAGAATTTTCAGCTGCAACTCTGAGATTCTTGGTAATTCTGTAAGTATATCCAACAAATAATAGATTTAAAACTTGCAATTTTTAGTGGCCAGCTGTCAAGTAGTAATCCTGGTTTTTTTCCTGAGACACATCAGATCTCCAGAAATTTGCATGCTTAAATAATTGTCTTATAGATAATCTAGTACCATTTCATGTCCTTCTTGATTGATTTCAGATGCCAGGAAAGGTCAGGCCTAGTAAGTCTTTGGATAGGCAAATTCCAAAAACTTGACACAGGGCAGGATGTGGTGATTCAGCATACAGGACTCACACGTAGAACCTTCCATTTCAAGACCTTGACAGCTTGGAGTCTCTACTGTTACTGCAGTGTTCTTTGTTATCGTACTGTCATACTTTAATCAAACTTGCTGTCACACTTTAATCAAACTTCCCCTGAGAAATAACAGCAGGCCCAATTCTGCCCAGGTTGAAATAGTCAGACTGATTTTAGTGGAAGTGGAATGAAATTATAAACCATTATACACCTAACAGTTCCAGCATAATTTCAGTTTTGTAGATAATCTTTGCTTTTTGTCCCTAGTCATTGGGTAGTGTTATGTCCCTTTAAATGGCTCTCTCTTCTACCCTAGAGGTAATTGTGTGATAGATGAGGTTGTCTCTTTGCCATATCCAGCCTAAGACATGCACTCATCTTTGCTTGGGGAGTTCTAGGCTATTGTATCACTGTCCCTCCTTCTACTACAGACACAGGATCTTCTCAGTCTGCAGCAGCACTTTTAGCTCAGTTTCAGCTGGGATAGAAAAGGAACATAAACAGAAGCTCAGAGAAAGCAAAGATGTAATTACCATTCAGGCTGCCTGAATATTTCAGCAGCATTTACAGTATTCTACTCAATATATTTAGCAGTGAAGTTGGTGGACTGTTTTGCTTATTCTTGCTTCACCTTTGTGAAGCTGCCTTGATCATGTGTCTCCCTCATTTAGGAATGTTAAACATCCACAAATGTCTAATAATTAAGTGTGACAGGCAGCCCTGCATTCTGCTCCTGTGTTATGGTGCTATCCACAACAGGGGCTGGACAAGCAGTTTTCTCACTCTTCCTTTTTTGCCAGCCTTCCTTTTGGTGGCTGTTCTTTGTAATAAATTTCTTTTCCTTCCTGCCCACTGTATAAACCCAGTATTGTGTAGTGAGGAACAAGGGTGGCACAGACTGCTCCTGTGTGCCCCCTGCCACTCTAATTCTCTTGTTCATTAAAAGCTCCTATTGACTTTAAATCAGCTCCACAGGGCTTTGTGTTGACAGAAATTTGCCCAGAGATAATTTGGCTGAATTTTGTCTCCAGACTTCAAAGAATCTCGCACTTGTACATGTAGTTCAGACAGAATTATTGATAAAGTTGGAGTGGAATTAACAAAAAGTGCTGCTGGGACCACAGCTATAAATTCTGAACCTGTAAAGTGTAATGGATATTGGGGTTTATATCTGATTATACAGTTCCTAAAATCTTTATGGAACCAAGTCATATATATATTGTTTGCTATCAAATTTCTGCCCATTTTAAGATTTCAAATTTTACAGAGATTTTTGTGTGCATTTTTCCTACAGATACTTCAGCCTGAAAATATTCATCACAGCCAAAAAAGATAAATCCTAGATATTTAACATACAAGAAAAACAATCACCCTTATATTGAATTATCTTTATTTTATTAATATAATAGTATGTACATTATCTATGCAAATGATCTCCATATTTTAAAAAGCTGGGCTTTTTTTTTTTTTTTTAATCAAATAAGTTTCCATGCCTGAATTTTAGTTTTTAAGTAGCCCTGGCTACATTAGACTGCATTTTACATAGCAAAAGATTTTCAGCATTTGAATTAATAGCCAAATCTGAATGAGTAGAGTGAGAATGGGGGCAGGGAAGGAATAAACTGCCTTAAAGATTTCATTTTAAAATGAAAACTTGAGGTATTTCAGAAATGTTGAGATGGTTGTTGAGCAATCGGAATCTCTATTGAAAAATTCTTAAATGGGATATGTGTTTACAGCAGCTCTTACCTAGGAAAAATTGTTTGCAGAAATTACAATAGAAAAAAAAGAGAAATATCCTACAGACTCATGCTGAGATCTATTTCTGAATTATGGGACAGGTGATTCCAAGAATAGCACCTAAAAATTTTTACTTAAGGCTCCTGCTGTGGAGAGGATGGAAGAACAAGCCTCTCAAGAATAAATAGCACAAAACATTTGCTGCAGCTGTGGGGAAATAAACTGGCAGTGGAGTGGGAATCTTCTTGGGGTTAATTGGCACAGAAGATTTCCACCATAAAGTCTTGCTAGTTAAATAACTTTAAAAGAATGATTAAATGTAGTAGCCATTGTAGACAGACCATTGCACATGCTTAGCTTTAAGTCCACAAGTCTTCTCCTCTGATGACATTTACATGGTTTACTTAGATTTTTTCCAAATTTGACAACTTTAATTTCCAGGACAACTTTTTTCCAAAAGAAATTTTGAAAATAAAAACCTCCAAACAACATCCCCTGCCAAAAATCCTAAAAATTCCTCTCCATTCCATATGCTAATATTAAAACAGTACTTTTAACTTAATGAGATATATTGCAGTTCACAGTTAAATTTAAATAGCATAGCATATTCAAATGGGGTTGACAGCTCATGGGATAACTCAGAGGTTTTTAACTCCAGAGGTTACTTGATTTGTCTAGTTGGGATGGGGAGAATCAACAGCTGGAAAGCCTGGTGGGATTTTACCTCCTTGCTAAATGCTGTCTTTTCACTTCCTCTCTTTCTTGCTGTCTGCTCCTCTCTTTCACACCACTGTTGCAAGCAGAAAACTCAACCACAGCCTTGGGGTTTTCATGCTGGGGAGAACCACCATAGACTGTGCAAAGAGTGAGACTCCAGACCCCTTGTGCTGCACCAAAGCCTTCAGCAATCATTTGCTTTTCCTGTTTGTGTGTTTGAAGAGTGGAAAACACACACATCGCCTTTAGGTGTGAACTCTGCCTGTGGGACCCTGGCAGACAAAGACAGTGGCATGGGGAGAACTCAACACTCACACATGGATGTAATACAGTCAAATTCTTCATTGCTTTTCCCTAAGACACATCTGGTTGGCAGTCCTCTGACACAGCTTTCAGATTCCCTCAAGCAGAAGGGATATCACTGTTGGTCACTAACAGTCAGTCCTATCAATGTCTGTGAAAGCTGAGCTGCAGGAAAATGAGCCCCCCCTCCATGGTGAATGATGTTTTACTGAGGTGCTACTAGGCTCATTTCCCTGTGCAACTCCAGTCACTTTGCAGCACATTACTAGATTTTCCTTGTGTCTGACACAGCTGCCAGGTAAACCCAAGAACCCCCCAGCTGAAATCTGCATCTCTTATCCTAGGGCACTATATCACTTTGATCCCTCTTTTGTGGCTATAATTGATCATATGGGCCAAAAAGTCACTGAGTCACACAACTTAAAAATTTTATCGCTTTCATCCAAGGAGGAAGGTCTTCCCTACTACACCTTCCCTTCCACAAAAATAAATTATGAAGCAACTACTATGGGCTGAAGAATAAAGCAAACTTTGTCTCCAAAAAAAAGAAAAATGATGAAATGATTGTAAAATATTTCTAGGCAGCCGACTGATGTCTGTAATATATCTCCTTGGAAAACACATTAGCATATTCCCTCCCATAAATAATTAAATTCCAGATAAATTCCTATGAGAATAAATTCTCATCAAGGTAAGCAAACAAAATCTAGCCTTAAAGAAGTATAGACTTTTACATTTTGTGGCAGTTTATGTACCTAGTAATGAAGATATAAGACACTCTGGGTGGTGCAATGAAGAAAAATAGACATTGTCATGTTTCAACTGCCTAAGAAGGCAACCCCACTGCACTGATTTCTCTGCCACTACTTCTAGGAAATGCTGCTCCCTTTATTTTCAATCTAATTATTGAAAGACTAAATTGTCCTAAAAAACTGCTTCAAAAAGGCAACAGAGATTATTAAATAATATAGACCATGAAAGCCTAAGAAACTTTTGATAATTCTTGATACAAAATTTGCTTTCTTTTGTCTTAGCACTGCACTGAAAACTAAATGTATGTGAGTTCATTTTAAGAAAAGTCTCTCTCAAAATATAGCATGCAATAAAAACTAGTGTTTTTGTACATACACAAATCTTAAAACCTTTTTCCATGTGCTGGTAATACATGAATTATCATACAACTGTTGAGTGGTTAAGACCAGTGTTTTTTCCTTTTGGCCTTTCAAAGTATGTCGCAAAAAATTTTTGCCTCATCAGCATATTCTCAGTATTTTTTTTTTGTTTATACCATGCAAAGCTCACTGCACTTTGGCTTCTTAATTAATGCAAAGATTTAAATCTACCTTTTCACACCGTCAGTTTGATAAATTTTTTCTGGTTTGGATGGGAAAGTAGGAGGTATTCAAACCCCTACAAAGAATCAAGATATTTCTGATAGTGCAGCATAATGCTAACAAGGACTAAACATCTTCAGGTGTGCAGACCATCAGACCTAGGAACAGTCCCATACGAGCAGTGACTCAGTCAAGGTGGGAGTTTGCTGATCTAGGTGATTCAAACCAGATGTGTGTACACTGTAAATAGGTGCTCTCCTGGCTTAGGGCAGCTTTGTGCACACCCTGTTCAGCAGAGAATGAATTCAGACTGACAAATGTCCTTAAAATACCAGTAAAGGAAATTACTCCTAAGCTTCCTAGCGACCTCACCAAACATGCTGAGCAATCATGCAGCAAGGATCTCAATGAGAGGGAGTGTGATATCTACCCAAACACTACATGTTACAAGAGGCATGAGGAGCAGTTCTTTAGCTCACAATTTACTGCAGCTACTGGGCTGGCCTGGTGTGGCGGGATAAATTCCCTGGCCATCAAGGTTAGGGTTTGCCTATTTCTTCCCTGAAATCCTGGCAAGGAGGATCTCATCAGAGCTGCTAGGCAGTTGAAATGACAGAAAAAGGGTTTAGAGAGTCAAGAGATTGTGGACAATTTCTGCAGACCTAATGTGTTTGTGCACATGTGAAACACAAGTGTAAAAAGTGTCCAGAATTTCATTTTAATGCAAAAAACCTGCTGGTAAGCAGCTGTGTGAAGCTGAGCTAGCTGGATTTCTCAGCTACACAAAGGTGAGATGTCTTACTGGGAAGGAAACAGACAGTGTGAGATACTCACAGTGGTTTACGACCACACACAATTCTAACACTGTGCTGTCACTGTCTCAGTATTTGGTGTCTGCCTTGTGCTATAAACTTATCTGATTCTGCCTTGTGGCAGGATTAGTTTACATTACCATGACACTGGCAAGAACAAGACTGTAATCTTCCATTTTCAGGGCACTTATGGTAAAGTGAAATTACTCATCCACTGAACCTCAAGGAGGATATACCAGGTTCTGTGTGCATTTGAAGTTTTTCAATTTTAAAAAAGCAGTTTGGACTTTTGAGTCTGAGCATGATTTAAACTGGTTTTGATTAATATTTTTCTCATGTGTTTGAATTCTCTGAGCCAATTGCTATGCAGCCATATAGGCTAGGAGGATTTAACAAGAATCTTAAGTGCATCCAGCATTTACAAGTTGCTAAATGAGTAATTTTTCAATTATAATATTATTTTAGCCACTTTTCATCATATTGTTTATACAAATGTGTTCACTACTTAAACCTATTAAACAGGTGCTTTCCAACAGTATGGTGTGGATACCAAACCCATATTTTGTATAGATTCTTCACTGATCACCTTGGAAGTCACTTGTAGGAAAATATTCAATGATGTGTAAAACATCTCTCAGTTCACTCTCTTCTCCCATATTCTCACTAGGGGGAGGTGTATATTTTGTAGAGTTGCTTGTTTTGAAATAGTTTCTATTTGAAGAAATTGTTTTTCTTTGAGCATTGCAGAAGCACAGGTTGGTTTGTTGCTATGTGTTTGTTGTTATACAGACAATAAAATAAATGGAGTACTTGAAGTAGGAAATTAGAGTTTTATACCTGGGGAAGAAAATTTCATTTCCAGGTGAATTCCACAGAAACTTTTATTTTAAACTTCACCTCTTCCACAATATACAAATTTGCCAGGTATCACTTATCTCAGAATTCTAGTGAGAATGTTTTGAGTTCTAATGTGTCCAACTACAAAGGCAGAGATTGAATCTCAATCAGATTGAAAGTTTACGGGAAATTTAAGCTTAAGGGCTAAAGATTAATGTCCAGCTGCTCTTGTCCAAAAAGTTTCATTCAGTTTGACAACAGTGCAGTTTAAGAAACGGTAATTTTTTTGATCTACATAGATGAGAACTTGATCATATGCTATGAAATACAACCTGAAGCAGACTTTCTACTGATATTTATGCAAATTTTATGAAAAGTCTTTGAGTTTAAAGGTAAAGGATGTGGTTAATTCTTGTGATGTCAGGCAAGATTTCAAACCTTTACTCTTTATTCAGGCACTTCTAATTCTGAGTCTTCTAAAGCTCCACTGCTGAAGTACCCACTACTTCTGTGAAAGCCAAAGAGACTGTAGAGAGGGTCAGCATCTCTTCCTTACCTCTCACATGTCAGTCACCTCACACCAGGTCCTAGAGCGCTCAGGATGGCCAGCTGGCTATTGACATGCACTTTTTTGCAAACTCTACAGCTTATGGGTTTACTTGAGCCAGAAGGGATAGGAAGAGGAATGAGTGAGAAAAATGTAAAATATGCAAATTAAATTCAGATACATTGTCTTACATAGGTAATACAGGACGGCTTGGTTTTCTTATTCTGCAAGTCCAGTCCCTGAATTGTCTCTTTTAAGAAAAGCTCCACAGGAACCAGGCTATGTAGTTGATTTTGCCAGTGAGTTGGACACAAGATGTAGTTCTTGAGGGCTGTGAGAAGGCCTGAGTCTGCCAGCAGCTTGGGAGTGGTATAGATATTTTACAGCTTATTTACCCTGGTGCTGTGGATGACCCTTGCAACATTTTCTTCATCACCTATTTGCTGTAGTTTTTCAGACTGTGAGTATGCTGCCAGAATTGCAAGCAGCTGGAAGCAAATCATGAGTCCATGCCAAAACAGTCTGCCTGTTAACAACACCTTTGGCTGAGGCGTGGCATGATGTTAACCACAGCAAATCGATGGTTGGCTAACAGTGAAAGAAAAGCTTACCTTCCTGTAATCTTACACAAAGAGTGCAAACTGGCAACACAGCTTCATATTTCTGGGTGAAAGATGTTAAAAGGACTTTTAGAGTACAGTATATGGGATCTAGCTTCACACATATGTGAGCAAAAAGGAAAACAGACTCCTTTTGACCTTTGCAGTACTGCCTCAAGCGCCTTAGCAGCAGACTGATTCCATTCAAGTGCCTCCGACAGACAAAACCACACAAATGCCAGCTCTTTAAGAGAGGAAATTGTAGGGCTTATGTCTTTCTACCTCTTCAGCAACAATATAGAGGCCTTTGACTGACACATGTTCATACAGAGTAAAAACATTGTGGAATGTGCACAGAACCCCAAAACACTTTTCACCGCAGACCACAAACACCTTCTATAACACTAAATGAAAAAGGAGGTTTAAGACATCACTTCTCCACTTTTTGGAGAAGTAATGTCTTAAACTTCATTTTCTTCTATTTTTTGTTCTTCTAACATCTTGTCCTTATTTTGTGCTTAGCTGCAGGTTTTCAATGGAGCACAAACTCCAAGTGCTGTAGGAGTTTGTGCTCCCAAAGACACTGCCCAACTGCTGTCCAAGCCAGTCAGGGAGATGAGACAATTAATGAGGACATTCCTCCATGTCTGGCTGTAAATTCATGAGCAGACCTTCTCCTGTGATCAAGCTGAAATATAATCAAATATCTATGAAATGTTGTTCTCTTTGAAGACACTTGTGAAAGACTGAGCACAGTGGACAAATTTCATCCTCTTGGCTTTCAGAACAGCACTAAAAGTTAAGCTGCAACTTTTCTGCTTTGCTAGGTTATTCAAACCTGCACAAAAATGGCTTATATCAAGTGGCAATGAGACAATCTGGAGGCTTATAGGCCACTTTGTGTGAGAAATATGCTAATAAATCAAAGATTTTAGTAATTTTATTGAGCTAAATTTTTGTGATGTCACCTTATAATCCATTTAAACAAGGATAGGTAGTGTCATGCAGAAACTCCAGCTCAATGACTCTAGCTGAAAATCAACAGAACAACATTTATCTAATGAAGATGTAGGACTAGTTAGCAATTCTATAGTAGGTGTGTGGGTTTTTTAAAGAAATGCATATATAATTTTTGGATGAAAACATTGGCTTTTCATATGAAAATTGGAGTTTTAATATAAATCACAGGGCCTGGCTGAAATGTCCTTGTGAAGAAGGAAAAAAGAAAGACCCTGCCTATCTGAAAACCAATGTTTTGTCAAAATTCCAATCCCAGTAGCTGCAGCTGAATTTTTCTTTGCTGAGACAGGTTGACTCCAGCTAGGAATTTGCAAAGACACTTTCTTATGGAAGTTGAGAGAGAGTTTAACTTTACTCCCAAGCTAGGAAACTCCCATATCATCTTCCATCAAGAATCAGTTTTAGGCAAGGATCCTCCCTCTGTGAGAAGCCATCCACCACTGCTGTGTACCAACATACCAAAATACCCACTCACAATAGATGGCTGGCACAGTGGCTGGCTCTTACATTTTTCTACTGTAGACTAGCTTTCATTAATCAACTGAAAGATGCAAGGGAGCAGTTAGTCAGAAAAGAAGCTCTGCCTTGCAGCTGTGACAGTCTGCCACAACACATCTATCCTGTTCAAGCCCCCAGTTACAACTTCTTTCCCTCCATATGGTACAAATATTTAGTACTTTTGATGTCACTGTTTCAAATGAATTGATTTAGACTATTTAAATATACAGGTATTTCTTGCCTCTGATGTATAATGAAATGAAATAATATATCTTGACCCTTCATCAATGCGTTGGTTTTTAATGACAAAACAATAATTTATTGGGGCTTTTCTATGGTGACTGGAACAATGGCAGCATTAAACACCAATTCAAGTATTCAATAACACTTATAATATCCTTGTCATTCTCAGCACCATGAGGGTTTACTGGATGTTCAACTTCCCTGTTAATGAAAATGAGAATTGTTTTAGGGTTCAATTTCTCTAGAAAAATCTGGTCACCTCACCAAAAGAATGGTGGTGCTGCTTGGAGAACTTTCCTCTGTGAGATTTCATAGTTTACAGAGCATTTTCAGATTTTCCAGTCTTTGTGAGCCTACTGATTACCTATATGCACTTCTAAAAAAACCCTGTAGTGTCAGTGAATATGGGAATGAACTATTTGTCTGTAAAAGAGGAAATATTCCACTTGACACTATTGTGGTCAGAATCTGCTTGTTTGCTCCATATTGTTGCTGAGGTAACCTCTGAAAACAATTGGTATTTGTAATAGTTTTAAGTAACTGTTGCAACATCATTTTAGAGTCTTTCCAGTCAAGGTTTACTAGTGTTTAACGGATTTGCTGCCAGACTGATTCAAGGAAGGAAGAGGGATAAATATAAACTTTCTTAAGATGGTTTTATTTTAATCTTGAAAACATCCATACCAAAACATGCAAATGAACCCTGACCATGTGACAAACCTGTTGTGAAGTTCAACTAAGCTTACAGTCAAGAATTTTACAGTCAAGAATGTCATCTTTGAAAAAGAAATTCTGTTCCCAAAGTGCCATTTTGTTGCACTAGGCATTGTCCTTCTTTCATTGTCCCAGCTAGTTAAGTTATCCTGTCCCTGCTCTTCTTCTGCAGCACTGCTTCTAAGCTATTGCATGCGGAGGGTGTTAGGAAGGGCCTGCTCACCTGCTCATGCTGTGACTATCTATTCTGCAAGGAAAAATCCCAACCTTCTGTACTGGTAGACTACCACTGGGGCCAAGATGAGAGGGAAAAATCTCCTTTGGAAATCTCTAGGAATGACACTCGTGATAGAAAGATTTCTTCCAAAGGCATGAGTTTGTAATGCCCTGCTTTGAGGAAGGAGGATTTGAATGAAAGGAAAACTAACAAAAAGGAACAGGCATGAGGATGGTTAAAAAAAAAAAAACAGCACTGAGAAATATTACCCTTTAATGTAACATTCATAATAAAATTTTTCTTTGTTTTCTTCTAAAGCATGATATCATATATTCCTACAGATAAGCAAAAAAGAAAAGAGGATTACAATAAGCAAAAAAGAAAAGAGGAACCAGAGGCATTTCAGAAATGAAACTGCCCAGTAGAAAGTCCAGCATGATCTGGATCTCACAGAGAATAGAAAGAAGAGAGTGGAGGTATATGTTTGACTTATTTTTTATTTATTATGTACTAAATTATCCAACTACCATTTTAAAATAAAGAAGGTAAGAGCTGGGAATAAAATTCAACAAGTGGCATGAAGACAAGAGTGTTTCTTGCTATACAACCCAGTGAAAGGAGAAGCTGAATGTACGTGATGTTGTGATAAGGAGGCAGCCCACGCACTTCCCCACACTAAATATTTTACAGTAAGGATGACACTGAACAGTAAAAACCCGATGCTACACCCTACAGTACAACTGAAAGGAAGAGCAAGCATAAGAAGAGGGGAAGGTAGTTTATACTAACACTATTCCAAGGGACAAGGACAAAATTCTGACTTTTGATTTTGATTTTCCATCAACATAAGACTTAAAATGCAGACTCGTATGGTTGTGTCTTCATTGTGGCTTTTGATTCAGGTTTTTTTGAGACAGAATTTGGCCCACCCAAGCAAAGAATAGAAGGTGAGAACGAGGTTCTCAGTGTTTGCAAATTCATTTGACAGTTCTTCCCATTGTCTGAATGAAGATATTTTCCATGCTTCACGGAATTCACTCCGTAGTATTTACCCAGGCACAACTTCTGTTAGTTGTAATTATAGTCTCCTAGTTGTGGGTTGTAGTTCTTAAGAAATTTTTAATGTGTATACTTTTCCTTGGCAGGATGTGAAGCACAGCTGGATAAAAAAAATCAGCAGTTTTGAAAGTATCATTTGTTTTCATGCTTCAAAGAGCAGCTTCAGTTAGAGTGTTATTGTGTCTGTATGTTCAAGCATAATCAACGTTTCTTCTGGTGACTTAATATTATATTGCCTTTTCAAATGTCTTTTAAAACGCTTGATGAAATCATCTTAATTAGATGATTTGCTTTAACATCTGCTGCTGTTGTCATTTCATTTTCAGTGTTTTCATTTGCTGGAAAGATTTTTCTTTTCCATCTTACAGAACAATATAATATCTGTGTGCACACATGTAACTGTAGAGTATTTTTACATGCATTGTACATGTATTTTTAGTACACTCTGTTCCTTCAGCTGTGCTTGGGTAACCTGGTAAGCTTCATTTCCTTGTGTCTGCATGATCATGATGCACAGCATGTGGGAACTTTTGTAGTGTGATGAAAGAGCTGTGAAATCTCACATTTCCTTGTAGAAATAGGAAAAAAATCTGTCTTACCATGACCAAAGATTCTTTTGTAGGCTACAAAAATTCTTTTAAATAAAAACTAAGAGGGGAATAGGACCATATTCTACTGTAAATGTAGGGCGAATTAAGGTAAGGTTTGAGTAGATCAATATTTAGAGTTTAGAACTGCTTCCTGTTATTCTCTTGACTTATTTTCAATCCTTTTGTGGACTCAGTCAGCTGCTAACACATTTCCTTTTGTGAGACTTCAAGTTTTGATGAAGAGCTTCTCATAATCCAGCAGCATCCACTGGAAAGAAATCTAGGAGCTGAACACCAAGGAAACAGATTGGAAGTCAGGAAGCTAAGACTGTTCTGTAATCTCAGGGAAAACCGACCACTTTCTTTGGAGGGTAAATAGCAAATGTATGACCACCTCAATTGTATATACTCTAAAGAGGATCTGGATCTCACTTGCTGTGTAGTAAGAAGTGTTTGCTTCACTCCTTCACTCCTTACCCTAACTTTCTGAGTCAATAAATAAATTAAAACGTTATCATATTACTGTATCATGACATGCAGATTCTGTGCAGAGGCAAGGGAAAAAACCCACATGCTAGCATGTCAATTATTCCACATCATTTATTAGAAAACCTTAGATGGCACTTTCTTAAGAAAGGGAATTTGGTGTTTACTTTTTTAAAGTTAGAATCTGCACAGTATAAATTGAATAGGCTGTAACAGTGGAAATATAATGCACTCATTTTACCTAATACCAACCACCACAGACCATACAAGTAAAAGAAAGCTATGTGGTCCTACTTCTTCTTTTCATTTTCCCTTTTGGGAGAATTCAAATTTTCTGAAAGGAGTTACATGCTTGTCATTCACTGTTTGTGAGTGATAAATCTAGAAAACATCTCAGTCTCATCTTTTCCCCTTCAGTTTAACTTCAAGGCAGTTCAGTACCTGCTTTCATCTTATCTGTAAATAGCAACTACTTGTAACAATGTTTGGTAAGTAGGTGCTAACCAAAACAAGTTTACAAATCAAAGACATCCCGTTTGTTACCTTCTGCGCAGGCATGCATATTAGAGTGATAGATGGGCTTTGGGTGGAATTCAGTTTGGTTTGTTACAGCCTGTGGATCACACAGCTCCTAGGGGAGCATGGTACCGATTGTGGGACACCAATTTCCACAGAAGACTAGGGTTCAAAGTGTCTGCCATAGATGTTGCCATCTCACCATTTAAACAAGCTTGCTCTATCACTGACTTAAGAGCCATGTAGGGATTAGCATAGGCTGTGAAAGCCTTTTCAAGACTGAACATTTTCATGTTACTAAGTATGGGCTTAGAAAATTTGTCCTTGCTGAGCTCTGTGTTGCTCCATGTGCCGATCCCTGGTAAACTAAATGCAGCAGATCTGTTTATGTAGCCAGCAGTGCCTGAAAACACTGGACAAAATTATTGAAAGAATTCTTTTTTTTTCACCGTTTGTTCCTACTTTTAAATATTTGCTCCATTTCTCCAGGACCCAAACACAACACCCTCTTTTTCCCTCTTGCAGGAATATCCACTCACAGAACTTTCTAAGATCTCTATCTTCCTTGCTGACTAGAGATATCCATTGTGATTGCCATTACCACTCAGCATCTGTGAAAACTTCCCCCTAAAAACCCAGCTTGGGATTCAGTAAAAAAAGGAAAATGGGAAACTTGTTTTTCTCTTCATAACCTCCATCTCAATGGTAAAAAAATAAGATGTGGTGTCGACACAGTGGAAAGCAGAACTTCTTCACTGGGAGAAGTGGAAGAGAAGAAGGACACCAAAGAGGCTCTGTAGAGCACACAGTACGTTCCAGTACGTTCCCTTTTGCACACGTACATACATCCTACCCTTCTGCTGAGCTGCAGAGTTGCGGTCTTTCCTTTAGGGTGGGGTTGTTTTGTATTTTGGTTTTGTGTTTGTTTTTGACTGTTTGTGATTAGCAACTTGATAGATACAGAAAAATAGTTATTTTCTCATGAAGATCTAGTTCAAATTCTTGAACTATAAAAAATATTACATTATTACTTCAAAGTTTCACAGATGAGAAGCAGGCAGAGGCTTAAAGCAATGCCTGTTTTCTTGTATGTAAGTTTGTTAAACTAACTATAAATGTCACTCCAAAACTAATCTAAGGATTTGAGGATTACAGGTGCTGTTTAATAGATCTCCAGGCTTGAAACTATAGTGAATCTTTAAAAGAAGAAAAAGTATTCATCATTTAAATGAAGTCTTATGAGAAAAGGCAAAAGGTCCGTGGAGTTGTAGTAGGCTGTGAAAAAGTAATGGCAAATTACTTTAACCAGAATGTCTAATAATATTTAATGTTTCAGATTAACATTCTTAATAGGGCAGTTACCAGTAGTCATGGTGGTTTTAAGGTGGCATATCTTAAGCTTTTAAGGTTTTAAGGTGGTTAATCTTAAGCTTTGTTATTCTGCTGTTTCCAGTCTCCACCACAACATCTCTCTCTAAATAATATAAATTTCTCCCTGTTCTGCTTATGTGTGCTGAAGAAGATTTAAGATGCGATTCAAGTTTAAAGCATTAGAAGTCAAAATAGAAAAGATTGCTTCTAACATGAAGGTGAAGGAAAGGTCAGAGAAGTCAAAAGGATGATGGATATGGTTCCACAATTCAAGTAGGAGTAGGATGAGGAAAACCATTAAAGAGAAGAATTAGTAGGAGGTGAGAGTCAAATATGACTTTTGACAATAAGTGAGTGGCAGTGGCTGTTTAGGAGGTGATGCCTTCTTATGTTTTAGTGACAGCAATGGACTGGGAAGTGCCTCTGAAGAGAGGTGAAGTCTGAAAAAAGAAACCAACACTTACTGGAACAGATAGTCGGCCTCTGCTTTTCTGAATCCACCATCCCATGCTCAGTAGGAGAAAAAGAATGAGTGTAAAATGGTGTGCTGTGAGTGTCCCAAGGTAAGAACAGCTTTAGCTAAAAATACAAACTACAGATGAGACAGACTTTGAACGAGACACAAAACATGTCATCTGCAAGACTTGATGAAATCTGCTGATCATGATGCAAGAGAAACACATGGAAGCTATCAATATTACTTTTTGCAGAATCTCTGAATGGCTGAGGATAGTGAGAAAATTATTTTGGATAATCCTTTGTCAATGAAACAAAAATGAAACCTCTTTTTTTCCTGAATTTTTTAAATGTTTATGGCTGATGGTGTTTTCACTGCTTACTACAAGTAAGCAGCAATCCCAGTTTCATCTGTGTGAACTCAAACCTGTACTCCACAATGACCACAGACACATCAACACCATGTACTTTCTACTCCCTAGTTCCATGCAATAGACTTTAATTTTAAAAAAAGAAAACGATAGATCTTGCTCTCTAAAACCTTTTAGGAAAGAGCAATTCAGTAGCAAGGTAGAGATCTTGACTTGCCCAAGGCAGTAGAAAGGTCAGATGGGTCTGCTAATTCAGAAAGGAGACAGTCATCTGTCTAAGCATACTTCCTGTAAGGTGGCTGATAAATAGTTGCAGTAAAGGCTTTCAGGTCTAAAATAGGTTATAAATCTTGCAAGTGACCAGCAGCCCAACTCCTGAAACTCAAATGCTGATTACCAGGCCAATGATGTGTCCAGCCACATAAGGGACAAACTGGTACAGGGAAAACACATGTATTATTACTTCTACATGTTCTATAAAGAAAAAATAGAATTATAGTGGTAGACTAATACGGGAATTGTGCCTTCTCATTGTGAATGTGATAATGACCTGCTGTACAGGTACTGCAAACACCATGTTAATAGTTCTGCTGCTGTTAAGGGACTATGCAGGACCACACACTCAACTCATAAAATTTAGAAAGCCCTGTGGATGAATTCTTGTCAACTACAAAGATTTTTTTTTTAATTCATTAAACTAACTAATACCTTAAATACTACTGGATTAATGAGTAAATGTTCCACATTAAAACAAGTTTGAATTACAAAGTCCAAAATTAAAGGAGAAAAAAACCAATGCAACATATGATAATGCATCAACAAATGCTCTCTAGTATTTCAGGACTCCTATTTTATTGACAATTACAAATTAAATGGCTTTGCTTCTGCATTTTTTTTAACTTAACACTTCACTTCCACGGTATTATATTTTATATCTTAAGGGATATAATATATTATATTTGATATCTTAAGGGAAAATATGAAGCATTCAAGAGGTTCCTTAGGAGACAAATTTTGGCCTGAAATTTCTTTTCCAGTGTTAGTAACAAAATTTTAGTACACAGAGCACAAATTCAGCCAGTCAAAACTAGTTGGCACAAAAATAAAAAATTAACTATTAATTTATTTCTCTTTTTGCATTTGAATGTGATTAATGTATCTCCAAGCACTGGCTGCAGAACCTTGTATCAAGAGACAAGTCAAATGAGAAAAAAGCTCATGCAAATAAAAATAAGTCCAAATAAATTATTTTTTTCTTACCAAAACTCCCAACATTTATAAACTTAGTGCGAGACATTGCTGTATAATTCAATGGAGGTTGCAATGCCACCAGGATTCCCCTGACATTTTATATGGAATGAGTTTGTCTCCCATAAGCTGTAAGAGAAAATCTTCTCAAAAAGGAGAAGTTTACCAAGTGAAAGAAACATGGTACTATGGCAACACCCTTAGTTATTCTCCTGAGACATTTGGCTGATTAGTCTGATTAGTTCATACTCCGCCAAATATGTGGTTAGAACATTTGGTTAGAGCACTTTACTGTGGGTTTTTCAGATCAGTATTTGCTATTAGCATCAGTAGAACACAAAATGAAAGCTTTCTCTTGATGGAAATACTGCTGTTTTGCAGGGAATTATGTTGCTGCTTCTTTCTAATTCATCTCACATATTTAACATTCAGATTCTATATGGGTAATGCAGACAGATGAAAGTCTATGTAACTGATAGGATGGTGTCACTGTGGCTGCTAACTGGTAAAAAGAAAAGCTCAGTGATGTGAAAGTTTTTTCTGCTGATGACCACTCTCCACAGCAAAGGTGTAGGATAAGAAATTAGTAGTGTAATAGGGTGATATCTCTGATGTGAATGAGAGAGGTACCTTAAAAAGTCTGAGTAAATTTTTAATAATTTAGAGCCACTGTCCCCAGGAGAATATGAGACAATGTATGTGAAAAGTTCACACAAATAATTTAGAAATATAGAAAATGGAGATAGGACAAACATTTTTTTAATAATTGGTTTACTGAGAATAAAATAAACAAAAGTATTCTTTCCCCCACTGAAGAAAACAATTAAGGAAAGATCTGGAATAAGAGAAGCAAAGGAAAAAATTGAAAAAATATATTTTTTGTGTTCTCTAGTTTAAGAGAAAATACTGTCTATAGGAGCGGAGAGTAAATTCCAAGATCTTTGTCTCCACACACTTTACTCAAGCAAATCTTCAATCATCCTCCTTCAAATTCAAAAAAAAAAATGTTTGCTTGTAAGTGCACTAAATGGCTTGGCTTAAGTACTTTTTTCCTTCCTTCTTGACAGAGGGTGTCAACATGAAGGATGACAAATCATCTTAAATAATACTTAATCTTTAAAAATTACTTACAACAAGTCGATGCCCCCAAGAATAAAAGAAAGCATTTAATGTGGCAGAGCATGGTGTAAAGGAAGCAATTAAAGGGAAACGCAGCTTGAACTGTAATATTGCTGGGTAACTTCCATCTCACTGCTGAAGGCAGCAAAGTTGCAGTTACCGAATGGCTAATCTGTTCTACTGTGTTTTAATCAGATGTTGGCATTATCTGCCACTAATTGCTTTTTCATTTCCACTTGTAATTATTCCATTGCATGTTTATGGTGAGAAGCTGAAAATGAAGCAGATCACCAAGAAAGAATTAATTGTTAATGAATAATCATCAGTAGGAAGCCAATTTCATTATCTTCAAAGAGGTAGCTAGAGATTAACTACTAACTGGGGTTCTCCTACATTCAGTGCATGACTGTAAAGTAATCACAAATAATCACACCCTCTAACTTCATCAATTAGTTTCTATTATGTGAATTGATACCCATTTTTGGTTTTGCTGTTTAATGTTAATGGTGGTATTCAAGCTGGGGAGTGCTAATTGGAAGGTGTTGTATTCAGTGGGCTCAAGCCCTAATTATTAGAGCATCTTTTTTCATTAGCATATGATTCTAAAAAGGATATATGGTGGTAGTCACTAAATTCACCTTGTTATAAATGCATTATCTTTATCAATAAATTTTAGACTGTCACTTAAAATAGAATGATACACGCAAAGCTACTTTGTCAGCAATGCACAGTAGAACTCTGCTTATAAAGCATGTCACCATTTAATGTTTCTTGAGAAATTCTCCTTAAATCAACATGTCAAAAACAAAGGTTGCTTAGGATTTAAACAATGAGTGTAATAGAGTCAAGGTATAAGAGAAATGATCTGGAGTAAAAATAACGTGTTAAATACCAAGCAGAAGTTTAAAAAAAACACATCTGCCTCATCACTATTGCATAGATTGATGGTCCAGTGAGAACTGGTAAATCAGCTTTCCATTCTTTGCTACTGATTTCAGTTTAGTCCTCTGTGATGCCAAAAGCAACTATAAAGAATAGCTCTCCTGATGTTTTTAGATGAATTCTGTATTACACTTGTATAATTTTTGAAAATATATTGAAAAATAATAAAATAAATAACGTCAGCTGTGGGATAGTTTCAGTCTCTCTGCACTGCTGCACTCATGGAAGCCTCTCATCTTGTGTGGGTGTCTGACAACAGTGCCTGTATTTTTTCATTTTTGTACCTCTGCATATAAAACTCCCTGAACTTTGACCACTGAAGAGTTGTCACGTCTTTGTTCTCTTCTGTTTTAATTGATTTAAGACAAGCCAGCTTTTAGACAGAATTTTATTTTTCCCTGGAGCAGGGGACATAAAGCAACCCCACCTCCTGTATCTGAAGAAACAAATGCATTCATAGTAGCTTTGTTCATGACTCTTCTTAGCAGCCTCATTAGAACTCATTAATACTTTAACTGAGAAGGAGGACAATACACCAGTGTTCTGGAAACCTAAAGTACAACTATGAATTCCAGGTTTTCTGCAAAGAGAAATCATGGAACTTTACAGCAATCTTTTACACTCCTAACTCACTGCATCACAGAGACTGTGCCAGGCAAGGCCAGTTGTAAACAGCTCTGAAAACCATTATAATAAACACGGAAGTTTGACCTTTTCTGAGAAGTAAATGGAGTTTTCTGCCCTAAATGGAATTTATCCATTCAACATGACCAGCAATTCTGGAAACTAGAAAGTTCCATTCCTGCCTGCAGGTGATAGTCACATCAAACCCCATAAAATACTGCAGAGCAGTTACAGTTATCTGCTGTCAATCATGTAACTAACCCATGTCACCTCTGTTAAGTAGCAATATGTTCCTTTCTCGTTGAAGATGGCAGTCAATGTGTTGTGACAGAGCTTGGATCACTGAAGTAATTTTCAGCCAAAATAGTCAAAAGCAGCAAGGGTTATTTTTTCTTTAAGGCAAGATATTTTTCTCAGCTATCATGACAAAGTGTGATGTGCTGATGTCGCTACTGCCACAAAATATTCTTCAAATTGTCCATGTTTGCATTCAGAGTAAGGTAGCTCCTGTTATATTTCTTTTTTTGGCACAGAATCTGATGATCTATTAAATAAATATTAATCCCTTGCTGCCTTCAAAGCTGTCTTCGCCATATTAGGATTTTAAATATCTTCATTAATTGCTTAACTACCTTTTCCTAAATTCCCCATGGGCTCCTTTGATACTAGTCACTCTAATGTGTTACCATGTGATTCATGGCTTCACTCTGCTGTAACATAAAACATATTTTTAGCCAATTTTGTTCTACAGATGCCTTTGACAAAATGAAAATTCAACATTTCCAGACTCTAAAGATAAGCAGACCTAGAAATGCCATTACAGTGCTACATTTTAAAAGAATAGAAAGCACTCCAATTTCAGTTCGTGTTTGTAGAAAATGTTTGTGCTCAAAACCTAGGTAAGTAAGCCATACAGAAGTTTCTAAGCCATACAGAAAAGATTAGTGTGAAACAGGCAAAAGAAGCAATGGAAAGGTTGATTATTGCAATATTTGTGAAAAAATATTGTATGGGTGATTATTCACATCAAAATATTCATGTTTAAAGTTAAGCTACAATAACTTCATAAAGAAATGCTGGATCAAAGTAATTGCTTACTCCTAGTGCAGAGGATCATTTAAAAATGATATTTTTAAATGTAGTCCAAGATTTTAGTTGCCCTACTAGTAGACAACTGCCTTGTATTCATTCCCCAGTTGCTGCATGTCACAAGTTGAAAAGATTGGTCAAAAGACAGTAGCAATATGTAACTTTTATGTATGTTCAGAATATGAGGATGTTGTGTATATGAAAAAACTCTCGAACTTAATCTAGACATATGCTCAGAACCGGTGTGAAATGTGAAAAAGTGTAGTGGCAACCAGGAAAAAAAACAGCTGTACATTGTGATAGTCCTGGAAAATCACTCCTGAAATGTAACAAGACAAACTTATTTTCAGTAGCATAATTTTGGCAGCTGCAAACAGTCAGTACCAAAAATGTAATGCTCATGTATTTATGCATTCATATTTTTCTGCCAAAGATATGATGCACTCTCTACTCATGTATTCTTCAAAACTGAATTTGCTCACTTCCTCCAATTCCTGGTAGAGGCAAAGTCATACACATTTTCCCATAGGATACTTCATGTTGAAATGAGCACAATATTTTGTAATCAAGGTTGCATTACTTATTTTGCCACAGTCTCTTCTGTTTAATCATCTTGGGCTAACATTTCAGGTAACATCTGAATCATCTCAGGCTAACAAAAGATCTTACAAAGCATCTCATGGCTCCCCTAATTAGAGATTTGGGTTCAGTGATCAGAATACTGATCCAATTAGCTATGCCTATTCTTTTGTGATTGGGCAGGACAAACCATTCTTCAAGGACATTTTAGATTTTTTTGCTGTGACTTATTATGTGATATCTTAGTCACCCTACACACTGAGAAAAGTGTAAGAATTTATTTTTATCTAGACAGCAAAAGTTGGGTAAGTGTTCATCAGCTTTTGGGCTCTCTGTGAACTTCCCAGCTTTTGTTTCTGACCTTTCTTCCCTCAAAGCAGGTCTTTTAATTTGCATTGATAACAGCTAGCTGTGACACAGTCCAATGTGTTACAGACACAGATAGTGCTGTAGCCTTGGGTTTCCCTTGTGTTTAGCCTGAATCTAAGGTGATAGGAGAACACTTTGACTACTGCTCACTTCGAAATGAAGGTGAGGCATTTATCTTAAGAGAAGTAACATATTGGTAGCACGGGGGGAGATAGTAGGAAAAGAATCTTTTTGTTACAAAGATTCAGAGCCAAAGGATCTTCAAGATTCATTGGTTCTATAGTTTCCAACAAGAAAATGCTGATTACAAGATAAAGAGTGCAGAGTTAGGTCCAGAATCCAAAGCTAGCTAGAATTTTTGTTACAAGAAAATGCAAATTTTATTTTAGATCTGTCTCTGTCTCAAATTGTGTTACTTCTTTGTCACAAGCAGATTAGATTATTGCAATGAGCCTCTACATAGCAATATACCCAGCTGCTCATCTCAAAAGTTCAAGGAGCAGAGCATAAAGTTACCTACCTCACTTATGATTTGTAAGTGGCATTTTGCAGTCACTCAAAAATGCATTAATATCCATTTTATTTCTGGAAATAAAATAACTTATTAGTATAGATCACTGAGCACTGTAGGCCTTATGTCTGCAAAGAAGTGAAACTAAGTGGGGTACTTGAATGGTGAGCCTCCAACTTACATATCATCTAGAAGATCCTGTAAATTTGTGACCTGACTCGTTTCTAGGTAAATTGTAGCTGATTCCTCCATGTATGCATGGAAGGAAGGAAACTTTTCAAATCTGGTGCATGAGTAGAAGAGGGACCCGTAGTCTGCCCATAGAATTTGATGGTAGAAAATTCCTATTAAATCACAGAAAAATCCTATTAAATCAATCAGCTTGAAAAAACCTGTGCAGCTGTAACACAGCATCTCTATATTTACTGCTACTATCAAACACAGGAAAAGTGCTTCCTCAAAACAATAAAGAAAGGAAAATAAGGCTTCTATAGGAGAAATTCAGGTTTCTAACAGCAGAGAAAGATGTTTCCTCCAAAGAGAAATTTACGCCACTTTCAATATTTTGCCTTGTTGTCTCTTTAGCTGTAATACAAACATTTGCACTATTAAATCCATATGCAGCTAGAGACCTCTTGGGTCTTTCATATAAACCATCATGGGCTGTGTTCTCAAAGCCAGTCACCCTGGCTTTAAGGAGAGTATTGATAGCCAAATGAACACCTCATGGTGGCATATTATGAAAACCAGGACCAACCAGAAAGCTATTTCTGATCGAGACTCCATAATCTCTGCCTTCCTTACCTGGATTCTTCAAACCACAAACAAAATGTCACCAGAACTAACACCAAGAATTTTTAGGTTTATTCGAACACACCCGAGCTCTTAGATTGACACAATGGACTCTGACAGCTCTTTCAGAGGCATTCCAGTCCATCATGTCTTGTGTGCTTGTTGTTCATGTACAGAAGTCTGAGCACTAAAACTCCTTATGAAATATTTATTCCTAGAAAGGTAATGTGCATCATCAGTAACAACTTCCCTAAACAAAAATTTGCCATATTCCCCCAAAGCACTAAGAGTGCATCGCAGATTAATGTCTTTAAATCATTAACTGTGAAAAAAATAAAAAAAAGCACAGGGGGCAAAATATTAACAACTGCCTGAATAAATAGGTGAAAATTTTAGGTTTTTCAGATATTTTAGAGAAGACAAACAGCCAGCTGCAAAGTGGAGTTTATAATTAGAAGCAGTGACACTGTATACCCTACCGCAGCATCCAGAGTACTTTTATAATTCTGTCACCTGAATACAACATAGTTTCATTTGGCAACTTGTATCAGTCACTGCTGAAACACACTCAATTCAAAAATGTAGAACACACAGTAACATTTCTGCATTTATTTATGGGCTTCCTTTTTTTTTTTTTTCTTTAATTTCAAAACTAACTTTCTACATGGCATAGATAATTCTTTCTGGTTTTAGGGGGTTTTCATTTAACTATAAGTGAATTGCCCTTCTGGCTGAAAATCTGTTTTCTTTTGCATTCCCATCCATCCTACGTGCTACATTCCCTCTTAAATTCCACATGGATTCTATAGATTTTATTTAAGCAGGGCCAAGTTGCATGAACAGATCTGCCCTAGAGAAGTTTGCCTCTTTTAGCATGCAACCCAGCACTAATGCTCCTTTTTCATTTAGGTTTTCAATTTGGATGAATTCCAAATTACCATTTATTCCAATAGAAATGCAACTAATTACACAAAGCATCTTAATAAAGAATGGAAACAAGATTAAAAGCCCTCCTCCTTCTGGTGTCTCAATGTGTAGAATTTATAAAATGCAGAAGGGTGCTTAATTTCAGTTATAGTTAAGCCTCTTAAACAATCTTTTATCTGTTTTTTCCTACTAACCAAATAGAACTGTATTCAAGTTAAAGGCAAAATATAATCACCTTATATGTATCTATTACACAGGGTTTTCCTTACTCACTATATTTTCTCATGTTTTGAGGAAAAAACCAGAGAGGCTCTTAGCACATGGTGTGCTCAAAGCACCTATTCTGACCTAGAAAATTCCTTGCCCTGTTTGTCTTCAAGTGCTTTGCATACCTAAAGAGATAAACAAGAACACAACTGGGGAGAAGAACAGAAACAGATATTTTACAGGTCAGCTTAACTTACTGCAATCAAAACATGAATTTATACAGCCTCTAGGAGCACTGTCCAGGTGGATAAAGACAGGTTTCAAACAAGCTCTTAATGGTTACACAGGTGTAATGGTCCTAAACTGAAAGAAGAATGAGGATGGAAATAATCAGATTAGAAAGGAATTATTAGAGATGGAGAAGAATAGGGAAAGAAGAGATATTTAGGGACAATAAATATTATGTGAGTCATAAAAACAATGACACTATGACACTGATACCACAAGAGATGTGAAGATGGTGACTGAAATACAAAAAGGAATAACACACTCTGAAGGTCTGATGACAAGTTTTTATGCTTGAAATTACTCAACATGTACTATGAAGGTCAAAGAACTTATTTTTCCCATGTAGCTATTGGCCACAGTCAAGCCTATATAATTACAGATTTGTGCTGGCAAGAACAGATTGTGAGTACAAAGGAAGGGGGTATTTCCTTCTGCTACCTCCTCTGTGCCACAAAGAAGCTCTGGCAGGATCCAGTGAAAACAGTCACTGCACCACAGCAGATCATTTATGCAATGCTGAAGACTCAAACTCAATCTGTGCTGGAGGAATCTCTCTTATACTCAATGTGTTGAACAAAATAGAGTGTGGTGGTAGAAAAAGTAAGTAAGTAGAAAAAATCTGATACTGAGCTAAATGAGAGAACTATAACTCAAGAGGAACTTCTGGAAATACTGGAGAACATTATAGCCAGACATTGAATTGAAGTAAGGATGTACTTTAAATCAGACAATAGCTCTCTCTGAACATTCATGTTTGTGAGAATTTTGCATTGATTTGAAGGCTACATGTGAATGAGTGCTACAGAAACTTCCAGAATACCACAGGAAAATGATCTGGCCACACAGCAGGACCACTACAGCTGCTGGCCTTACTCCTCCTGCATTCAGAGTCTGTATGTCTTTTCACAAATACACAGCACAGTGTTTCTTTCCTTGTCAATTATTCAGCTCATGGTTATATGCAGTTTGGTCAAAAATAGCATCTCCTGGTGCTACAGCAAGTGAGCATGTAGGAATTTTGAAGAGGTTCAAAAATGGGATGTGATCAAGGTTGTTTTCTTTCTCCTATGTTTAATTTTTGAAGGGATCACCATGGGAAACAAATGACTATGCAGAAGAGCTTTCCAGATCTCACTGAAAGAGCTAGTGAAATTGAACAGGGTCTTATACAGAAAAACATAGACACCACTAAGATTCATTATACTCTCTTACGCATTCACTTTATAGCAGCAAGCATTTGAAATAGCTAAGAGTTAGGGAGTACATAAGAGAAAAAAAGGCTTTTCAATTATTTTAGGTAATCTATTGCTTTTAAACCTTTGAAATTGAATTCCCAGTTCATAGGGAGAAAGCAGTACAAAATAGAATTCAATTATTCTAGGGGAACTGGTCTTTCAGTACAGATAAGAGGCTAGCACAAAACAGTGGAAAGGGTCTCTCTATCTCTAGAAGGTAAAAATTAGTTATTTTTATCTTATACTTCATAAGCATCACTTCCTCAAATTTAGGACACTGCTAGCTAGTAAGCAGCTATTTACAAAATCAATTCACAGTTCTTTCTGGTACTGAACTCCTGACTGGTCTTTCCAGGGCTGTTAAAGATAGAACAACTAGGAAATCCCACGATCTAACAGCATAAAGGTCAATAGCTGGGAATGAAACACTGTAGAAATATGCCAGAGGCTACAGTAAAATGGTCAACTCATTATAGAGCTGCAGCTTTAACCTTTCAGTTCCCTCTCCCCAGCAGCTTATAGCAAGTATGGCCTTTGTTTCCACAACAGTTTCCTTGAAATCTCAGTATTCCCACTCTCCCCCACGATATTATTACTGTAGACAGGATAAAGCTACTAATAGCAATGTTCTGGAATTTATAAAATTGTGGTATTTTTGTTGTAGCATAGGCTATGCCCAGCTGTATTAATTCAGTGCTAATACAGTTCTCAGTAATCTCTTTTATGGGCAATAAGGAAACACCAAAACCACTGTGCACATCTGCAGCCGAGTACCCATGAAGGAGCACCAGTGCAATATCCACCTATATTTTTTATAGTGTATGTAGGCTGTCTTCATAAAACTGGTTTTGCTTGTTTTCTAAATCTAACACTGCAGTCCTCTGTTTCCTTTGGCAGTCCTATAGAGTTTTATATATTTTAAAGATCTACCCAGAATGTATAACTGAAACCTCCATCAGCTCAGTTCTGCAAACCTTTTCCAAGGAAAGTGCTCCCAAGAATATGCAGAGCTAAGCAGCTCCAGAGCAGGGTGTGTATTCAGACCACCAGTCTTTTAATGCAGATTCCAACCGGCTGACTAAAAAAAAGCTCTGTTAAAGCTGTCAGGAAGTAAGAAGCAGGGGAAGACACAAAGACCAACAAGCTATCAGGTAGCATCTGTAAATTGCCCATGTAAAGCATCATTGATTAATTCTAGTGAAGGGCTAGTTCCTGGCAGTGGGATCACAAAGGAGAAAATTATCAAAATAATTTAAAGTCTGTGAATAGAACTAGACTGAAGCTGAAGCAGTGGGACAGGCTTGAAGGAAGGAGCAGTCTCTTTGTGCTCTGAGGGAAGACAGGAGCACAGCAGCACCCAAACACTTGTGGGACACCATTGCATGGCTGGGCACCCAGAGAAAGATGCTCAGAAGAAATATGAGCAGTGGAGCTGGAAATTAAGCATACAAATATTGTAAAAAGAAGAGAAAAAGGCAGCACCAAGGTAACATGGCCACTCCTCAGGAGTGATCATTTTATGGTCTAATAACCATATCTCTAGTTTTTTCTTTTCACACTGTCACAGATTCATGCATAATTTAAAATAACAGACATTTGACCTCTGTTAGAACTTCCTCCCCTACTCATTTTGTACTGAGAGATAACTCCTGTTCAACTGTTCACACAAAAGAGGCAGCATGATCTCTCTTCCATACTGGGGATGCCTTGAAGACTGGCATCACTGCAGCACCCTAATGGGACAGGCTGAAATGCAGAATTTTTCCTCTCATCCCTCCTGAAATGAAAATGTTAATACATAAGTTCTTTGTACATGCCAGAGCATAGAAACTGGGCCTCTTAAAAAAAAAAAAAAGAAAGAAAGAAAGAAAATAAAAGAAAAAAAAAAAGAAAGAAAAAAAAAATTCAACAAAACCCAAAAAATATCCAGAAGTTGCTGCTGACATCATCTAATTGCCATGTGGAAGAAGGAACTGAAGGGGAACAGCTACAGCAGGGCCTTCTCCAGATGTTGCCAAGAATGACTTTTGCACACTTATCAAGTACATGTGCAAGGATATACATAGGGTGTAGGATGCATTAAATGATGTGGCTGGAAGCACTAGGACTAGTGCTCAAGTGTTTAGGTGAGATGTGTTTAGCTTTTCTAAGATGAGCTGTTTTGAGTAAACTCCCACTTGGAATGGATTGCCAATGGTTAAGCATGAATCAGTGGCTGGTAGTACTTTTTGGAGTCCTCCTGTTTTTTAATGTCTTGTTCTCTAACCTTTGATAGGTTTCCAAACTCTTTGATACCATCACTTTATTCTGCCTTGCCTTTCTGCTCAGGTCACCTTGCTTCCCATCTCCATGTCTTTTTTCCTCCAAGCAAAACACTATCTCTTTGAGCTTTATAAAGGCACAAAAATGTGCCTAATATGACATCTCAAAATGTCATTATTTTATCAGTTTTATCCCCTCCTACGCAAATCCTCTCTTGTCAAATCCCCTCGTACCAAATCCTGTCTTGTCCATTCAACTGTAAGTTCTCTCAGACGGGAAGTTTCCATATCTTGTCTGACACAAGTAGTATCACTCTCTACTGAAATTCCTTGCCACCATTGTAAATACTACTGTTAATAAATCCTTATCTTGGACTTTCCTGAGTATAAATATGGACAAGAACATAACACCAGTCAAATCTTTTAATAAAAAAATTTTCTCATTCTCTCTCCTTTTTTCCCTCCTGCTCTTTACTTTAAAGTATTCTACCAAAAATAGCCAATTAAGGTTTCGTGTTCCAAGTACTGTAGATTTTGGAGAATTTTTGCAGGCATTTCTTAAATTTTTTTCTATATATCTTTATGCTGGTTTTGCCTGCCTTTATTGCATATGCTTTCTCAGATGGAAGCTGCTGTCATGTGCATTTCAAAGCACTTGACCGAGTCCTGGAGAATTCACACACAGCTATGCTAAACAATAATTCCTCATCAGTGACAGACGGCAGAATAATAAATATAAGAGATGCCAGAGGAAAGTCACTGGCACTAGGGAATGATCCAAGCCCTGTCTAAGGATTTCCAGCCTTCTGAGCTTTCGGCAATGCACCTAGAAGGTGCCACTGTGAATTTATCAGTCGCATCACTGATTCACTGCCTCCATCAGAGGACCAAGACTCTGCCAGAGCGTTGCCAAGCAACATCATCTTGGGCTAAACACAAATACAGGTATCACAAAGGCTTCAGGATTGAGTGAAGTCCGTTTTCTTCATGCTGAGAATCTTACCTTCAGTTACCATGCAGGTCCACATTGCCCTAAAAACTTTGCTGCTCAGGGCTCTGCATGGGATGTGTGGGAATTCAGATCTCTGGCTGCAATGATCTGTAACTCACTGCTGCAGTGGTGTAAACAAAAGGCCTTTACTCAGCCATTCTGCTTTTGCAAGAACATTTAACTCAAATTATGGTCTTGGTGCTGCTGCTATTTGCTAACCATACAACCAAGCAAAAGATCATCTCTAGGCTTTTGGCTCACATGCTGCATATAAGATTGTAATGAGATCCATCATTGCAGAGACTCAATCGATGTTACAGAGCAGCAATGCTAAATAGGTGTTTGCATTCATTTGTTTATTTCCAGCTGTCTTGATAAATACTGGTTCTTTCCCAATGCTATTCCTTAGCACCATTTTGAAAACACCATGAATGAAAAAGTCTCTTTTTTGGAAAGGAGAGGCTAATAAAAGAATCAGCTTTTACATACCTTTTTATTACAGAGAGCTTAGGCGATATGATTTATTTTAGTGAGCTTTCTCTTGGTAGTATTTTGGTTTTTAATGTTACTGACTGGTTGTCCATTTTTATCCGAATTATTCACAAGGGTGTTTTGTTTAAAAATGCACAAAGGTATCTTATTAAATAATGTCACAAACATGAAGTTCATTATTATGCAAATGCCATCCTCAGAACAGATTTGTTAATTGCAACTCATTTGCATAATTAATGAACTCTCAAATGAATAATGCCTTTGCAGATTTGTGCAGCATTGTTTTAAAATAAATTATAAAATACATGTCAAATGAAGAGTGCTTCTTAGATTCCCATAGCATTGTTTGAAAATTAATTACCAAATGCTTGTCAAATTAAAATGAGTTTATAGTTTTTACAAGGTTTTTTTAAAATTAATCACAAAATAAAATGTCACCATAGTAAAGCCAACAACTTGTTCTATTTTTCCAAAAAAGGAAATGTGTAGAAATACATTTAAACTTCAGTTACATTGTTTGTTATACTGGTCCTGAGATTTAGAAGTTTAGTCATAGTGTTATGATTTAACATAGTTAGCGGTTGATATGTTAATGTTTTAGTAAATTGAGATTAATTTAGTTCTGTTGTGTTGGATCTCTAATAGTATTAATGATTAATGATACTTCATGTAAAAATTTTGTGCGGGCAAGGTCATGATATCTTAGTAACAAAAAAGCCTGGACTTCCAAGAACTGTAGATTCATGCATGTTTTTTAAAGGGTCATGTATCTTCAACAGTCATTTGGTATCCGAATATTTTTTAAACAGAGCCTTGGACCAGAACTCTTATTTCTTGTCATTTTAACTTATATTTCCATTTGGTTTGGGTTTTTTTTTTCATAGAGAAAAACAACTAAAAGTTCAGGAAGCTAAAAATGTCCATGCATTCGTAACCATGCAGTCTAAATTAAGCCAGATCCATCCCTGAAGTTCGAGGCTACATCTTGATATCCCTTAACTTGTCTTATATTTTAAAACCCAAATTATGGATGATCTATTCTGAGACACAAAACTTTAGGCAGATTCTCTGCTTTCTGTAAATTAGTGTTCACTGATTCTACAGCAATAAAAACCCTTGGTGTCCTGAGTACCCTGAACATCTTGGTAAATGATAAAGGATTTGAATATACTGTTAGGTGAAGCAAAAAAAGGCTATGGAGGTACTTTATTATTCTTTAAGATTATCCTTGCTAGATAAAGAGAGAGCTTTCAACCATTTTACGACCCTCTGAGTTATGCTAAAATTAATCCCAAATAATTAATAAGGTCCACAGCCTTTTTTTAAAGCATCCTGGAGGAGCAACCATTCCTTTTTTCACATTTACCTTGTCCATAATTCTTAAGAACAGTTCCATTCTTTAGATGCTATCTTATTTTCTTATTTATGATTTTACTAAGCAATGTGTTGGTAACACAAGAACATATATATGTGTATGTGTGTGTCTGTATGTGTGTGACAAAGCATTATTTTAACTTAAGAAGTTAAGGGTAAATTTCATATACTTTTTAAAACATACAGTTTCTGGAATTTACTCTGGCTTAATTAAGGTTACTGGTGACTGTGGTGTGACAAGTGAAAACATGGATGTGGAAAACAGATTGAGCCATTTCAAAGAATTCTTCAGACTGACAGTTCTTGGGATATAGTAATAGGTTAAATAGAGATCAGGTATGTGATGTGATCCAAGGGAATCATCTTTTCTGGCCTTCCAATGCAGCAGGCTTGGGATTCATGCTTCTAAAGAACTAATAGGGATTATCAGGAAAAAAGGACAAGGCTTCTCTTGGGTTAGGTTGGTTTAAACTTGAGGCAATGAGATTTTTTTTCATACTCTGTAAAGCAGACTAAAAGCACACAAAGCACACAGGAGACTGCAGTAAATTATATCAAAGGAGGGAGCGTCTTGTCAGCAACACTTTTGAAATGCTGGAAGAAGTAATGGGGGTCAGATGATGACCAAATGAGGGGTACAGTAATAGGCATACACACTTGGTGGTTCTGTGCCTTCAGATGACCACGGATGCTGCAGAAGTACTACTGCTAAGAGAGAAGGAGCTGTAAACACAAACCTGTAGAGCAACAAAGCTGCTGCAGAACTGGCTTTTGCAGACTTTTAGTAGGGTGCGATCTCTGGCCATAAATAACCAATGAAATATACTGGGGACAGTCATCAGGGTGACACACCAAAACCCTTCAAGAAACCCTTAAGCTCTTGGTCTTAGATGTCATCAAGTCAATCACAGGTGTGAGAGCTTCTAATGAAGAATATAGCCACTATCACTTTAAAGCTTATTCACTTGATTACTCAAGAGATGACTAGTTGGGTATGAGTCATCCATCACCATGTCTGTTGCCCTAGAGATTTAAAATGTTTAATGTGCTGCTGCTTCATTGTGTCAGTTTCCTGACGTACAGGAAGTTTGTTATGTCTTTGCATTGAAAGTACATGTAGAGGATACTAGTGAGATTAAATTCCCTGCTCACCCTTCAGACTAATCCCAGCCCCTTAACACAAGGCAGAAATATTTCCTCTGATGGTAGAAAGCCTGTTTGATTGCCACAAAGAACTGGTCTGCACTAAGCAGTCTGGAAAGAGTCATCAGTTTTAGAAATTTTACTGGATTAAGCAAGGAAATATTTCCTCTTAGGAGTCTCACAGATATTAAAGGACCCTGGATTACTTTTTATTATAATATGCATTCCTTGTTTATAAATCCTTGTTTATAAATTCTTTCCACATTTCTTGTTTATAAAATCTTCTCTTAGATAAAGAAAGGAGCAGTTTAACTTAATTTTGCAACAGTGTCTTTCTTCTTCCTTTCATCTGCAAAACAGCCATAGGATTTCTGGAGCATGGGGCATAATGTTTCTGGACATCCAGAAGGAGGATATATTCTGCAAATTCTCCAAATGGTTGATGAAAAAACATTTTAGACTGTCATATGCTGCTGCAGGTCACATTGCACTTCTACTAATGCATACTGCCAGCAATGCTGTGTTTACAAAGATGCTGTCCAGATCAGTGTCCTATGTGGATTCAAATCTAACCTTCATAAGAAAATCACCTCTTTACCAAAAATACCATATATTGCTACAGGAATTAAAAGTAACAAGGATGAATATGACCCACTTTATATGTACACATATGTAGTGATTAATAAAAAAGAGTTTGCAAAGATAATGAAGTATTCCAATCTTAACTAATACTTGGAGAGACTGGAGAATAAAATAGTTAAGGATCTTGCCTGGAATATTAAAGGTAGTTAGAGAAATAAGAACAAGATCAGTACCTTAATCATGTGTGCTTTGTTTTGCTTCTACATCTTCACTGCAATGAGAATTCTAACATGGTAGTTTCTTCTCAGCTAGAATTTTCTAAATTCACCACTCTTTCTGTGTGCATTATTATAAAAATAAAAGCTTTTGTCTAACAATTATGTAGCTAACTTTCTTTAGTGCAGAAATTTACATTGATTTATATAAGTTTTAAGACACACAGTAACAGTTCAAAGAGAGTTTTGGCTGTTAACCATTCTGACTTCAGCTTCAATACAATCAGTGAAATTGCACTGCTCTGGTAAGATATGGCACTGCTGCACTGCTGTTGTACAAATACTTCTATTATCTATCTTCTTCTATGAATGTTATTTTTCTTGCTTGTTTAAATGTTCTCCTAATCCAATAAAATTCAATCAGAATACATTAATAAATCTACTATTTCTTTTCCCCGAAACTGTAGGAGTGAAGGAGCAGAATGAGTGCCACTCAGCAGCAATGAGAGCAGGCCTGTGGAAGAGGACCAGTGGGGTGTCTTAACTGCACACACAGCTAACTACATCCCATGCAAACCAGCCACCCAGTGTGAGGGCGTTTTGATCAAAGCCAGACATGCAAAAGATTTTATTCTAATAACTTATACTTTAAATTTGCCTAGGGTGAGAAATGTAGGAGAGATGTTGAAAAGCTTTTATTTTCTTTTAAAAATAAGCAAAAAATACTCTACCCTCTTTTTAAAAACAATCAAGGTGCAGATTTCTCTATGAGTTATAAACAAAGTGGAGAAGGATTTTTTCAATCCTACCAGAACTGCAGTGAACTAGTTATATAAGACAATTCAGTGCTCTGGAAAATAATAAAAAAAAATCACTGAAGGAATTAAATTCTAATAGACCTGTCTTTAGAAAGTGACACATCCAATGTCAACTATAGAAGGATTACAGGGGACTTATTCTGCAGTAATCTTCAATTTACAATCACTTAGTTTCTTTTGGATTAGATTCAGTCCATTTCATTAACCTGTAGTAAGGTTTTTCCCTTTCTTGCATTTTAATCCATGCTAGCCTGATTTACAAAGATTAACTTCAGATTGAAGTTCTTTAGATCCACATCCCTAAATCAGAATATTTGACTTGGAAACACACAACTCATAAAATATGTCTTGAATAATGGCTCCTTTAAATTTTAATAATTAAAAACATATCAATCTGAAAATTATTGATAAACAAGTTTGTAAGAACAGTATTCTTCTCAGACATTCCAAAACCTACCGTTGAACCCAAAAAAAAACCACCAAAGTTTAATATGCATTTAGTGACCTTGAGGATAAAAATTATTCATTCTGATCTAATGAATTAAATGATGATTAATGAAGATACATATATATAAGAAATAAATGAGAATTAGAATATGATAGCAAGCAAGCAAGATAGCTCTTATTAAAGTAATAAAATCTGGAAGAGACCATGATTACTTATCTGTCATAAGTTGGAGAAAAAAGTATATAATCCTGTAGTAAGACAACCTAGCTCTGTTTACAATTATCATGTTGCAAGTTAAGTCAAACATTACCAAACTCCAGCAGACTGCAGGTGATTACTTGAGAGCCCCTTATCTCATATATTTTCCATATTAAACTATACCTGAAAAGAGGATGCAGATAGCTGTATTTTAAAAATGTAAAAAGAGTTCTGATACTTATATAATTGTTCCTCTTGATGGTGGTAATGAATCAAACAATATACTGGTTCCAGATGTTATAATACATCTTCATTTGTGAAAAAAAAAAAATCAAAAGGTTAGAATGCTGTTGTGTTAAGACAGTGTGCATTCATTCTAACTGTTTTGTATGTAACCTTGATATTTCAGCTTTTCTATATTGCTTTTAATCATGGATACTTCCTTCCAAAGTATTTCCATTTCACAGTAGAATTTGGATTTCTAAGTACTTTCATACAAAATATTAAAGGAAACATAAGCCGTTAAGCCTTCTGCAATGACTGACATTTTTTCAATCCAACCTGCAATTTTTATTCTGAAAGTCCTGTACTAAAATGTAAATGGATTACCAGTTTGCTTAGTGTATTTTATCAACTGAGATCATTATAATTACAAAAAATCAGAACTCATGAACTTAGTCTAGACTGTTGCCAGTGACAAATATTGTAGGCTTCAGTGGGTATTTTTCTCTGAATTATTCATGTCTTTGCCTAGAATGATGTCAAATGCAGCAGGATTGTATTACAAAGGATGTGAGTTTAATATCACGTACATTAAAAAAAAAGAACTTCAAGCAGAAAAACCCCTTTATATTTTTCATTTTAGATTTGGTTTTGGCTCTGCCCCTGGCTGACTCCAAAGAGGCAGCCCCACCTCCATGTGGCTACTGCAACACCATGATCCTCTCTTCATTGTTGGGTGTTGCTGTAGGCAGCCCTCCGACAGTTGTTGCTCTCCAAGTCTTTCATATCCAACCATCATGCTCTCTTTGGAGGCAGGTGTCAATAAAATTCCTGAGTCTAGGTTGGCTGTAGGAAATCAGCTGACCTGTGTATTAATGGGGTATTTGTGAGTGGCCAACAGCCAGCTCTCTGCCCAGGGAATGAGTATCACACAATGAGAAAGATTCCCTTTCCCCTCTGCTCCCAGAATCACACAAGCGGATAGCTTCAAACACAGAAGTCCCTTTTCTGTGCTCTCTGCTCAAGGGATTCACCTTATTTTTTTTCCTCCATCCTTTGACTAATTAGTAAATTCAGTAGACCTATATACTTTTATCCTGGGGTGGGGGTTTCCATGCCTGCAGAGACTGACTCGTCCCGAGCCCTTGCTGAAGGCAGGTACAGCATGTGCATCCACACCTGTGAGAGTGTGCAGGTCACATTCTGACTGCTGTAGCAGCGTCATCAGCAACAGCTTGATGCAAGGTGCACAGGGATGTCCTTACAGTTAATGCTGTAAAAACCCAGAAATTCCAAAAATATAAGTCTAATGTGTGGGATCACACAGAATGTGAGTTTAATATGCGACTGTGGATGGATTGTGTGGGGTTGGTGTCTATGATGCCTTAGTGTGAGGCTGACCACTTGTGTGTGAAAGTGTCTCTGATGAAGGTTCATGTATGGTCTGTTGCATCCAGTATGTGCTGTTTAAATGGATCTTATACTAATAATATTCTATTTAGAGGTAATTTTTTTCAATTAATTATCAAGCCTTTTTTTTTTGCAAAATTTTACAGTTATGGCCTGTTTGTCTTTTCTTTCCATATGGAGACATTATAGAAAACAACTGAAGTAAATAAATATGAATTTGACCTGACATATGGAAAACCATAATGAAAAAGCATATCTAGCATGATTAAAATTAAAAATATTTTTCAGAGAATTATAACAAATATTTTTTTAGTCATTGTTTTTCCAGGAAACTAGCTTTATATGCAAACCCTATATTACCATTAAAAAGGTCTTTATTAAAGCTGGGATTGATTTTATTTTTCATTTGGGAATAAAAGGTACAAAATAAAATTGCCAATTTTTCAAGCAAAAATCAAAATAAAATATTCAGACCCAAACCCCAAAATGTTAATTTGTTTCTATTTTTCATGTGAATATATATACATAAACATATAAAATTATTTTCTGATTTTCTTCTATGAGATGAAAGTCAAATGAAAATATTTTCAAAACAAAAGCTCAATATTTTATATTTGAAACGATTATCAAATGCTTCACAGTATTTTTTCTAAAAGATTACTGTCAAAGCTGGTATATTTTTGCATATTCTTACTTCACTCAATTTATGCACAAATTAATTTAATTCCAAAATAAAAACTTTTGTCTGGGAAAATTCCTGACCTGTCTGAACTCCTGTGAGCTCTGGGTTGAGACATTACTCAGGCAAATGTCTTAGCCACTACTGAAGTTTAGACTGAGTTGATTTGGGGTTGGGGTTGTTTTGTAGGTTTTGGTTTTGGGGGTTTTTTGAATTTCTGGAATCACATCCTGTAAATTACCAGGATATCTTTAAAAAAACACTTTTTCCATAGTAAAGGTACGACATTATTGGAATTTCCTCAGCTTCAGGCTAAGGCTTCATGCTAATGTAAAAAATAAAACAATTTGGAGCACCAGAATTCCTGATATTTTGAGTTCCCAATATACTGGATTCCCAAACTCATCAGGAATATGACTCATCAGGAAAAGGCCTTTGTCACATAGAGAAGATAGAGATTTCAACATGAGACCCTACATTCTAGATGAACATATTGGCCACTTGGCTATTTGTTGTTTGGATAGTTCTCGGCTATGTTGTTTAATCTTAAAAATTTGAAAGCTCAAGGTTGTGGGTTGTTTGCTTTTTCCCCAATGTAGAATGAAGGCCAAATACTTGAAATAATTTGCAGAACAGAATTCTTGTTTTACAGCCAATCTCACAGCTGACTTCACTGGAGTTATTTAGGTGAATAGGGGAAGCAGATTTTGACCACAGTAGCTGTGTCTAGGCTAGTAGACTTAAAAGTGCCAGGGAGATGCTTCCAAGCACTGGAATTTGATTGTCTACACTGTTAAATTGCTAAAAGAATCCCTGACACACTCCTGGCTTTTCCCAGCTACAACAGTTCCAAACAATTCTCAAGGACCTTTCCCCATAGGTAGCATGAACACAAACACCCTTTGGACAAGAGAGACAGTTTCATAGCATGGATATAAGCCAGTTTGCACTATATGCCAGAGAGCAGTCACAAGTAAGTTTAATTTACTCGTGTAGAATAATTGCTGTAGAGCAAAAAAGAAAATCAAAATCTTGACCTCTTCATGAAAGGGAAGGGGCAAAGGGTGGGAAGGGGGAAAAACCAGTTATTTAGTTTAAACAACCATAGTTGTTAAAATGAAATATCCCCTTCACTCATCTTCTTGATGCTAGGAAAACCTGACATTTCTTCTGCCCTTGTCCATGTTTTATTTTTATTGTGTGTGTGTGTATATATATATATATATATAATATTATTTATTTTTATCTAATTTCTTTATTTGCCTACTTTGTAGTTAGATATCAAGAAAAAGAAAATTTAAAAATGCATAGGTTTAATTTATTAATAATTTCTCAACAAAAAGTGCAGCTATACTAATTCTGAGCAGGCCTTTGTCCAACCTAAACATTCTATTGAAGTTTCTGTGTCAAAGGGCAAAAAAGGGGGTGCTTCAAATCCTTCTCCTCGAAATAACCTATGGTCAAGAGAAAAGAGGCTTTTGAATAACAAGGACTGGCTCAGTTGGGGAACCAAAATCTAAATAGTGTCCGTGTCTGCAGAGATACACAAGGGCAGAAGGGCACCTCAGGCATTTGGCCTCAGCACATGGTTGAGCACAATGGCAGAGATTGTAATGCTGGAGTGACAGGACTCACCAGGGCTGAACCTCCTGGAAATAAAGGGAAAGAAGTGGTCAGCCTCTCACCCATGTCACTGCACCATTGACTTGAAGGAGTTTTCTGGCCCCTTAGCCCTTCTTCTGCCTGTACTGGTCACCTTTAGGATTCGGATAGATAGATAGATAGATAGATAGATAGATAGATAGATAGATAGATAGATAGATAGATAGATAGATAGATTAGGATACGACTGCAATGACGGTGGCACGGTGGGAAGTGCCTGAACGCTCCACTGTCACTGCTGTTGCTCAGAGTCCTTCCAAGGACCCTTCTAGAAAAGGCAGTGGGTGCTATCCTGTTAGATTCCTTACAGTGGGAAGGTCTGCTAAATTCAGTTTGAAGTGGCTCACAGAATTGAGATCAAGATTCTCTTTTTCCTTTATCTGTCTTCTAATTGGAATGAGGCAGCACCCCAAGTAAATGCCCACATATAGTTTCCCATCTGTGCACTGCAATCTATCCCACAGAATTGCTTTCTGCCAGAGTTTGGGGATGAAAAACAGTAGACTAGATAATATTTATCTTTTCTGAGAGCACAGGACAGCCTGAGTATAAAGGCTGCCTTAAATAATGAAAGGTCACGTGAATTAGTTGTTTTGAGGATTTCTCCAGCATTTCAGAGGGAATTTATTTCAAATCATGTATATTAATAAAGCAAAGCCCATGGTGTTTCCAACCATGCTTGGTGACATGTGCAGAACTGCCAAATGGTCCATTATTTCTAAAAATTATGTGTCCCAAGGCAGTAGCAAACTTGTTTTCCAGACTGTGGGCATCAGTTTATGTGCTACATTTAGCATGTCACTTTATCTTGTGTTTTCCAAGATAAGTTTGGTTTTAAAAATCCCATTCTTTGAGTAACATTTCTTTTATTTTTTCAGAACACATGCTAAAGTGCCTGCTTATTCTGTGCTGTTCTCTAAGCTTTAGCACAGTTCAAGATGCAGAATGAAAAAAGTGAAGTATAAAAATTAGAGATCTGAAATATAATGGCCATGTTATAACACTACATAAAGATCTATATTGTAGTCAAAAAATAAGATATGGCTGCATTTTTATATGCCCCATGTATTTTATCATGTTAATTATCTGTTCATTAATACTAGTGAGAGCAATTATTTTCTTTAGGGGTATAGCATTCCATATAAATTATGGTGCCTGAGAATTTTAGAGGTTTTGCTTTTGGTTTTAGCACCAACTGGATTATTTTGTACTGTAGTGACAACATTTCAGATAACCTACTTAGAAAAAAAACCCAGAATTTCCTTGCCTAAGAAAAAGCTTTTAAAGAAGTACATAGCATTCAAGTCAGTCAAAACTTCCTGTAATGGCATCCTGTTAAAGATAAAAATGCTGTGTACTAGTGACAAATGCTTATCAGGATTTTAGATTTTATATAAAAGCAGAAGGAAAAAACAGGTAAAATAACGCAACAGGGCATATCACACTTCTTTTCAGATCCAGCTCCTTGCGAGCATGTCAGCCATACTGAGTATTAATTGAGAAACTAAAATGTATGCATTTTCAATTTTAACAGGCCTGCACTTCGGTGCAGCAGACCTTTATCAGGCAAACCCAATTATAAAGCAGTTTCCCCCATGCATTTTGTATTCAGGAGGAATCACGGAACAGATCTCAGCTGACCCTTCAGCCCAGAAACTAGAATTCAGGGAAACTTGTTTGATCAAAAACTTGATAAATCATTTACCAAAGAGCTACATTGTTCTCAGCATAGCGTGCTTTTTCCAGCTTTTAAAGAGATGACCTCACAGTTTTCTAGAGCAGTGCTTGATAGAGCAGACATATCTCTGCCTTAATATCTGACTTCAGGAAAGCCCCTCTATCCATTTCTCTGCCTCACTCATGTTCTGTGCATAAGCACACAGACATTAACTCTGCCTCAGTTTCTTCACTTTACAGACAGAGATAATGCTAATGACCTCTGTAAAGTTCTTTGGAAACTGCTGATATGAAAGATCATGTATAAGTGCTGCTCATCTGCAACTACTCCTCCTTTTCCCTTTCTGGAGATTAGAGTGCCTTAAAAATAAGGAAGAATAAAACTTTGTATTCATAAACCAATAATGTGGTAGAAGGATGAATGCTTGGAGTTGTTCAGTTCTGCCCTCACCAGCAGAGCTGATAATAATCAGTCACTTATGTGCTATTTCACAGCTGATACCTCCTCCAAAAAAAATTAATTGCAAAAGTTTCACAGATGTCTGCAGCAGTTGACCAGAGCTCTTGGGTTATTGCTTGTCAGACTATTAATGGGTTTGGCTAACCATGACAGTCATTACTTTCCCCCTCCTGTGAGCTACTTTCTGTGTAATTTATGCATAGGTTTTGCCAAGATTTGACAACTTTCAGGATATTAACATAAAATTAGACTGCAGAGCTGAACAATGGGTGGCATTAAAATTAGCAGCAGTGGAAACCCATCAAAGAGAATTGGTTTCTCTCCTGCTTTGCTTTTAAGTTAATATTTTTTATTTATTTTATCTTATTTCATTATCATTTTGGAAGGAAGAGTAAAAGGATAAATGCTGAAAACTGTTTTGTTTTGCTAGGTACCTTAGGAACCTTCAGAATGGGGGAGAAATTTCAATTAGACAAAATGCCTGGCAGCATCTTAAACAACAGCTAACCTGAAATCAATCACAGAGGAAGAAAAGTTAGAAGTGTTTTTTTGAAAGAGGGACTTTAAACAGAACAGATCTGTGCTCCACACAGATTGTTTAGTGAATGCCATTACAGAATGCAATGTGTGTGTTAATAAGTAAGGACATCTGGTAACCAGCTTTTTTCTGATTCATTAACTGACTGCTTCTGTGGCCACAGGGCTTGATAGGGAAGGCTGCAAGACTTTTGCTCATAGAAAATGGGACTTCAATGTATGCTTTGTTCCTTTGACCCAACCAGATCTTCCAAATTTTCTCCTATGCCTCCATGCCTCCTACGCCTCCACAAATATTTCAATTTGAAATCTAGGAGAAAACACTTAAAAGCTTAGAAGAATACTTCCTCCTATTCAATTGTACAGAAAAAATAAGTCATACTCGCTATTCCTTCATTGATCTACAACAATGCACCTCATAAACACACATCAGTAAGTGATGCTCTCTACTTGTTAGCATTTACCATGGCTGTGTTTAAATACTATATTATTCCCCTGTTTCTCAATGTTTATACATTTTCAAATATGATTCATTACCATGGATGGAATATTTAGGAAAAATAATTTAGAAATTATTACTTTTTTGTGACACTACAATTTTTGCCCACCCAGAAAGGTTGCTTGTTTTTTTAAACCCTCCATGAGATTAACAAGCTCAGACAGAGAAAGTAGAACCATCACATTGCTCATATCAAGTGCTGTTTTTCTTCATATAATACAAGTGAAACAGCTCCAAATGCTCTAGAGAGAATGATTGAGCAAAAGAAATCTAACTTGATAGTACATGTTGAGGGATGAAATGGACAATGAAGTTTCCATATGTTGTTTTTACGCAGTAATTAGAAACTGTCACACACCGTTTCATTTTTTAGTTTCCTTGGGCTTATTTGCATGTATGAGGCTTTCCTTAGAGCAGAATTGCAAGCATCAAACTGGCACCCAGTTGAAATCAGAGGCAGTGATACGTGGGCTTCTTCCACCTTATGGACAAGAAGCCAGTGGCAGGTACTGAGACAGCCCAGAGCACAGCTCAGCAACAGCCAGCTGCAGCCTCACTCACCTCTTTGCCAAATTTTCCTTTCCAGGTTGAAGTATTGGCCATTGCTGTAGTGTACATTCTTGGGCATGTGGACTAGCTTTTGTTTCCAAAAGAAACAAGGAATTTAATACATTAATATGCATGTACATTCAGCAAGAGTTTGGCTCCTTATTCCCTAAGGTTCCTTTGAAAATCCTAACACAGTTTCTCAAGGGCAAAACAGGAAAACAGTGCTCTGGCTCTCAGTTTTCCTCATGCCTACATGATTTTAACCAATGTTTCGAGCTCTTTGGTAATGATTCCTTTCTATATCTTGATAAACAACTGGTTCACTTAAAGCATCTGAATCTGGCCCTCAGAAATACATCAGAGGAGAAAGACCAGTAAAACTGCTTGCATTTTATCTTCATTATCCTGGTGGTAATGATGACTGAGAACTTGGTCATACTAAATGTTTTTTTCCCTAAAATAAGGGACATATATATGTATATTTTTAGGTCAGCCAAGAAATTAACTCTGTGTGTGTGTTGTGTAAGAAGGTTAATGTTTTCTGTCTCTGTTTTACAAGACTTTGTAAAATCCCAGAAAGCTGGATATATATCTCTCTTGTCCATACAAGACAGATTAGCCCTCTGGATTGTTGCTAAATCCTAATTCTTAAAGGGTCTATAAACCCAAGATGCAGGACTGTGAAAAACATCAAAGGATGTTGATTACATTCATGGTTACATCTGAAAGGCAAAATTCAAAGACCTACCATGAAACTTCTGGTTTTTAAACACTGAATCAGATCCCTGATGTTACTGATGCTCTCTTGTTCATTCCCTACTAAGGCAAAATTAGGTTTGTTTTTAAAAAAAACTCTGAATAAATTTTTTCGGCAATCAGAAATTTTTTGTATTGCAATAGCACTGAAATGCTCCCCTTTGTCAGCTACTCTGCAACTTCCCAGAGATTCCATCTTCACACTCGATTCAGAGAGGGATCTAATATAAATCTAATTCTTCCATACAAATGAGCCTTTGAGAATAGGTCATGCTTACTCACAGTAATTTAAAACTGCATAACATAGATCTTTACTTTTATGTTTTTTTACTGAATATTTTTATTTTTTATTTATACTACACTGAAACTACAACTAGAAGCTTTTTCTAAACATGTACGCAGAGATCCTCATAAAGCTATGAAGACAGGCTTTTGATTTATACCAGAAAAATATATGGACATTATACTATACAGGAGCTTTCAAAGGCAGTTACAGTATCTTGCTTTATTTTTGCAATCAGAAAGACAATGAAAAAATTCAGTAAGGAAAATGCTTAAATGGGAAATGATGTAAAGCTAGTTTGAGAGATAGCAGAGATATTGGTCAACACACTGGAAGGCATGTCATTGGTTATAGCACAGCTGCTGGAGGTGACTGTGTTGGTATCTGTAGCATGTTGATGTGTGAAGTGCAAAAATGAATCTTATTCCTCAGGAGAGTCCTGCATATGTCACGTATATTGTCTCATTAAGCCAATCCATTTATCAACCCACTGAATGCCAATTAAATTGCACAGGATGGTGCAGGTATATGGTGGGCTGATGGTGCCAAACTTTATTACAGCTGAGCTTTTCTGGCTCAGTACATTCCTGCATAGCAAAATGGCAGACATATCAAAGCCAAATTAAATGTTCTTGAAATAATGCCTTTAAAGAGGAAGAAATGCCACAGTCTGGCACAAAAGAGTATGAAATGTAATGTCACTTCTTAGTGTACTTTTAGTTCCAATGAAGATGTCACAGCTCAGATCCAGCCAGTGCCAAATGTCTTCACAGCGTGCAAATTAGATCAGTGTAATTTCATCAGGATGATGATCAGACTCTGTTGCAGTTCTATGGCTGCATACACAACTTCTGCTGACTGCTGCAGTCAGACTGGCACAGCTGAGCTAATGCTGCCATCCTCAGAAAGAGACAGACGTTGATTTTATAGCATTCTCCTGAAGCCAGAGTCCAAAGTATATTCCTAATATCCTGGGAATATGTTGATTAGTATTTATTAGTATTTATCCTGAGGTTTTGACTCAGAGTACTCCCTTTTTTATCTCTGGCCACAGTAACATGAATATTTAATATATTCTTGTTATACATTATCAGATGATCAGGCTTTGACTGAAAGTATTTAAACTGTTAAAATGTGAGCAACAATAACCTAGCTGAGAAATCCACTGTGCCCCTCAGCATCAAGGCAGTGGCTGGGAGAAGATCTACTGCTTTAGGAAAGGTCTAAAGCCTATCATGTGTACACAAACTTACCCTCTTTGGCAGTACTCATTAAGGGTACTGCCAGATGTATTCTGTTTGATTTAGTACCGGTCATTATTTTTCTGACTGTCCACATGACTCCTTTGCTGGAGGTTAAGACTTGTATAGCAGGGATGGGAAAAATGAACATTTTCCTTCAGTTCACAATTCAAAATTCACCTTATTAGCTTGCCTCATGAATTCTTCACCCAGTGTATCTTATCTGCTGAATCTTTGGATATCAAACCCTCTCCTAGAGTGGCTGGTACACACATTTTGTGCTGCTAACATGGTGTGGGGTCAGTAAATCTCAGTGCTGCAGAAGGACAGACAGATGGGAAAAGTATGGGCTTAAAAAGACTCAGTCTGCCTGCTGCCTTTTTGTATGCCAGGTCTCCAGGTAGGCAACATGAGCCTGGCTCTTCTCATAAATATCATTGTTGTACAGTGAGATTAAATCTACTGAGCCAATAATTTGCTGATAAATGCCTTCAGAAGCAGGAACATGGTGTTTGGTACTAGATAGTAGTCCCAGTGCCAAGGCATACCTTACATACATTGAATGTTTGGCTTTGCTTTAGCTTTTTACATTGAGAATTTTGTATGTTAAATTGTTAGATTTGGTGATCTTTCTTCTCCCTAAAGCATTTGGTAAAGAGCAATTACTTATACATATAACAGCTAAAATCCCCAAACACCATGGCACACAGCCATTTGAGGCAAGTTGCCAAGTCTGTAGCTTCAATTAACCTTCATATATCCCCCCAAACTTGGAACACTATCAGAAGGCTATTATGTTCAAGCCTTACTCATGTGGTGAGCACTTAGACACTGAAGTTGAAATCAATAGCACTGGTGGATACATGACTGCTCATGTATTCAGGTTTGCACAAGCAGACTTCACTTTGCAGCAATCTCATCCGGTCTGAAGCAGGGAGACCCGGGAAATTGCAAATACACAGCTATTTCAGGATTTTGGCACAGAGACCAAGTCCGTTGTCCCTCATATGGCATCTGTCCTTTACTGACTTATTTGGTCTCAGATAGGAGCCACCAAAGGAGGGTGAAGGGAAAGGAGCACAGCAAGATTTGGATATCCCATTAAATCTTTGAAGTAACCACTGATTCCTGTAATAGCTCTATGTTCATCAGACGTACTGTGCAAATGGGTTGCTCTCCCTGGAGATTGGAACAGAGACTCTATGCATCCCAGATGTTCCTAAGCAGTTTACTTACCGTCCCCTGTGTGCATTTAATTCTCAAGATGGATGGAGATGGAGCAGAAATGGGAAATGAAATAAAAAGTCATTTTTGGCTCTAAAGTGAAAATGTTACTTATGCTCACATGGAAAACGTAAAGCTTCAATAAAATCAGATAAACACAGTTTTTATGTGGGGGCAGACAAAGGGCTAAATGCCCAGCTGGTACAAACTGGCATAGCTTCACACTGAAGTTGATTAAGCATAGTGCAGCTTGTGCCAGCTGAAGATCTGGCTTACAGTTACTGCTCAGTATCCCTATTGTGTGGGTGAAATCCTGTCTGTTTAGGACAGAATATGGCAACCAGTGATGGACATATCCTGTGCAAAGGCTACAAGAACCTCATAAGATTCAGCCTGAAAACTTACACAATTTTTAAGCCTTATGAATGCCATTACAAATTCCTATAAAGTGAGAGAAAGTACTACTACACAGAGCCTGAAGTCTGGGAGAGGGGGATGGGTGTGTGAAAAGCTTCCTACCAATAGAAAAAAAGGGAAATCAAATTTAATAGATGTACATCTTTTTATATAGAGTGAGAAATATTTAATCTGTGACATCTTTACTCAAATATTTCACTTTTGTAGTCTGGAGGATCTACATTCTGAAGCAAATCAGATCTTTCAGCTGAGACAAGAAGCAATTCACCCAGCCTTTATGTTTGTGCACCTACCCTAATGAGGGGTTAGCACCCCAGGCTGCTCCTGGGGCATGCCAGGACCCAGATGCCAAGCTTGGGAAGACTCTAGCAGCAACATCTGGCTCTGTGGTGAGGTCTAAAGGCAGTTGTGCTAACAGATCTGAAATAGCCTCTGGGTCTGGGCTCTCTCATGCTCTCCTAGGACACATTTTCCTTCTGCTTACCTTTGTTTTGTCAAATGTGTGGGGTTTTCATTTATTACACGTTACAGTAATATGGATCAGCTTTCTATCTGATCAGCAAGGATGTTTCCTGTACAGCACTTTTTATTTTCCCACAAACCCTTGCCTCAATAACTGCTGCCCATGTAAACTCTTGCCACTTGATTTTTGTCTCTTTCATTTTATCAAAAAATGCTTTGCAAGATCTAATTGCTGACTGAAGACTTGTAACATGAATTTTTCATCTCATTTTTAAACAAAAAATGTATTTTTACAAATCAGTTTGCTAAAGTAGAAAAACAGCAAGGTTACTAGTATATTTCAATCTCTTATATTTCTGCACACATAGAATTAAGCAATACTGATGGTGCACTAGAATTTGCTCAAGTTGCTTCTGTTAGTAAAAAATTCCAACAAAAGGACATTAAGCTGTGAAAGTTGCTACTACATTAGTAGTTGCTACTACATTACATTAGAGGTAAATCCTTTCATGCTAATGTTATGTCTTTATGACTGCTGTGCATTTTATATGCAATACAAAGATTATGGAAAGACAGATCCTCACATCATTAATATAGAATGAAAAAGTTAAGGAATTCTGAAGGAATTCTGAAGAATTTTCTGAAGGAAGTCTGTTGTATCTATACTTGTGTGCTTCCAAAAATTGTGAGTTTTCTTTGTATCCTTTAATTTAAAACAAAAATTTAACAAAAATGGCAAAAAATTTTTGAATAGTATCAATTAGGATTAAATGGATCATGGCTTAGGAACTAACTAGGTAAGCTAAACAATATCTTGCAAAGAGAGCATTAGCTCTTGGCCCTGAGCTAGCAAGAAATATGTCATTGCACAGCTAAAATTCACCAATATTTAATAAACTAATGTTTACAGGATGCAATTTTTTCCACAGGCAGAGTACAAAAAGAAATATCATGGGATGGCATATGTTAGGTATAATGTTCTGTGCACTGCTAAAGGTAATCAACAAATTTTAATGCAAGCTGAAATTTGCTTTTTTAAGCCTCTATAAAGCAAACAAAGAAATATTTCATAGAAAAATAATGCTGCAAGTATTGTAGGTGTCTAATAGCAAAAAATTATTTTTCCCTTTTTCTTGTGGGAATGAAATAACTGTGATAGTTATAATTCTGTGGAACTAAGGAGACCTTATTCTTCACGAATCAAAAAAAAAAAAACCAAACAAGAAAGCATAAATCCAGAAAACATAATCAAAGGGAATCAGAAAGGACATGTGGATTAATATGGAGAAAAATTAATTGGAGCATTAAATGTTAAAGAAACCATGAAATGGATAAACAAGAGATCTCTAACTTAACATGTTTTTTAGGGATTTATGTGCAGCTCTACTTAGCTACAGGCCAATTCATGGGCTCAGGCTCATTTTGTCTTGAATTTAGAGTGAAGCTTATGGTACATTTAAGTGCCCATATAAGGTTATATCATGTGAGAAGTGTCAGAGAGCCAGAGCTGCGGATAGAGATGGTGCAGTGATAGCCATGGCCATGGTATTGTGCTCTGTTTGAAACTGTCTCATGGAAACTGAGTTGACCGTGACAACCTCATTTATGCAGGTTTGTAATTGAGCTAATTAATAATCAGGGGTTATCACTAAAAATACCTCAGAAAAGAGTGAGAAAGAGTTGCTGTTAGTCTGCAAACCATATTTACACACACAAACTGGAATCTTGGGAAGATGTTTATTAAAAACCTAGTTAGTACAAACCCCCAACTATTGTTCCCTTGCATCTCAAGGAAGAACATAGCCTGCTACTCACAATCTCCTAGTACATCATATACTAAGCTTTTCTGATTTTTGCCTGCATCTGTGGGTGGGTAGATGACTGAAAGAAGCCATTCCTTCTAAATGAATTCAAAATTGCTGGAGCTAACTTCATAGCGAGATGAAATGTGGAAAAGTGTTGTAGTGTGAATTTTGGCACCAAAAAAAATGGTAAGTATGTCTGACAGATTTTTCTTTAATGTCCAAACACAGCTGAACTATACTAGGGTGAGTGATTAACTATGATTAAGAGGTGATGTCACTAATTTTTAGCACATAGGAAAAACTGCATTTACTCAATGAGAATGAATTTATAACTGACTGTTACCGTCTTGCCCGCCCTTTGCTACACAAAAAGCATCAAAATAACTCCAAAAGAGTAAGAATAATGATCAAAGCTTCACCCTGAAGGAGATTTCACACCAGTTTCCCTTGAAGGCTATCCTACAAGGGATAGCTTATCCTCATAAAAAAACTTGCCTCTCTTCCAGGAAAAACAATGAAAGCCATTAATTTAATTCCCCTTCCGTGACATATTGAAGAAGCATGGCACTAGCCCCAGAGGGTGTGTGGGGCCAGCCCTAGGGAGACAAGAAGAGACAGACACATGACCTTATGGATCAGCTAAGAGTGGTTAAATCTGCTTCTTGTCATAAGTGTCGACATCTAGGTGATATTACACAGAGCTTTATGAAGTAAAATCACCTCACTCACTGCTCTCCATATTGTTTTTCTTAAATAATGCGCTCCAGTGACAGGAATTTGTCCAAATCTCTTCACAGAGTGGTGCCTAGTAGGTGGCTTTCCCACAAGCCCTGACAAAGCAAGTAGCAATGTTTTCTTTATAGCAAATCCAGATACAAATGCATGTACATTATCTGGTCCACAGCTACTCTTCTCCTTCTCCAGAGATGATGTACCTAGCCCTATGTGATGTGTGGTGAGGGTAGGTAGGGAATCGAGGGAATCCTTAGTAATAATAAGTGTTTCACATTTTTGAGAGACTCACGTTTTTCAGTGGACTCTGAACTTCTTCATAGGGCACACAATAAAGTCCTACTTCAATTTTCAGTACATCTGTATTGTTTAATTTCACTTAAAGAATAGCAAAGGTCATAGTAATGTATACTCTAATCCTTGTCTATTTCTATTTATAGTTGTTCTGCTCAGCTCATTCCTCTGATATTACTCCAAACAGCAGAATGTGCCTGCTCTTTTTAAGTTAAAGAAGCCTCACAAGACTATTGAAGACATGAGCAAAGCCTGTCCAACTTTGCAAATGTGCGATCCAACATTTCCATCTTAGGCACAACTCCAATTTACATGACTGGAGCTAGCAGTGAGGCATTCATGACTACGATATGACTGCTCAGGGCATCAAAATCCAGGTGATTTGGAGAAATTTTCACAGAATTTTTCTTTTTTCCTGGGAACAAATTTTCCTGAAGGCTTATAGAGGTTTCAGATTTTATGACTTCTACTCTTCCAACAAATAAAATAGTTGAGTTTCTTCTATGATATTTAGAGCAGAGCTTTCTATTTTAATTAAGGTATATCACAAATTAACTTAATCCATTGACTGACATAAAACATTTGATAACAAATCCCTTATTTACAGTGATGCATCTGCTAAGAGTGGTCTCATTGATGCATCCAGCTCTTTAGCACTCTTTTGTTACATAAGTACTCTTCAAACTGAAAATTAATATGAAATGTTGTATCATGTCCATCTTTTCTAAATTAACATTCTTTAGCATGCCTCTTTGGTTAACGCAAAAAAGGCACAGATTACAGTCTTTTCCACTGGGTATAACAAGGGGAATAGTCTGTCATAAGATACTAGTCTGGAATGTATTTGGCAGATTTATGGTGATGACTTTGGAAAATGCTGGGTTTGAGAAGTAATTTCGAGCATTCTTTTCAATTCAAGCAACTTTGCTGCTCTGGGGAATTTCCTCTTTTTAGTACCAATATTGACTGTATAAACTACAGGGAACTTGGAGCAAATACTTGGATGTGCAAAAATGAGCTTTCACAAAGCCCATATAAAATAAGCCCCTGTCACTTTATAAGTAATAGCATCAGACCTGCTATTTATTACATATGCTAGATCCAGGGGAACTTTACTTGAAACATCCTTGTGGAAGGGTAAGAGCTGTAGCATGGCTCTGCTCTGTCATAACCCTGAGGCTGATTTACACAGCCTCTGTCCCTGCCACAATTTATTCTAACTTGATGGCCGAGAAGATCAGTACTGAGACAGCAATAACATAGCTATCATTGCTAAATGCTTTTTCCCTTGGGCATTCCAGCCTGAGTAGTTGAGGAAACCTGAAGTGAAAAGCTGACTTCATAACTTTCCAATTTCTTTAATCTGGGTCAAGAAGGGAATCAGAGTAGGAACAACAGAAAGAGTATATCAGCCAGTGATCCTCTTAAACAGAAACAGCCATTTAAGCCCACCCTGGGGCTGGCCTGCAGAACCAAAAGTAGCTAAACATGCTGGAATATTTAAGAAAAGGACTCAATTTTAAAATGTGTGATTGATACCTGAAATTTTTGCTGAATTATACACAGAAAACTATTTCATGGCCCTAACTTTACTGGAAAGTAAAACCTTCCTCTGTGGGGAATTATCTAAATTAACCTTGTTGTTTCTTTAAATACTTTCATATCATTTATAGACTTGACTGTCATAATAGGTTACTCTAAGGTTTGTGGACAATATACAGATGCTTACCACTGTAGTTCTGTCTGAGGTTAACAGGACTCTGCATGATTAAATATCACTCATTGCCTTGACAGTACATAATACCCTCAATTCTTTACACACAGATCAAATGTTAGTATTGGAGAACATCTGTTGCTGCTCATATATTATAGAAAAAACCTAAAGAATGAAAATTAGTAGCAGAGTTGAGAAATTTTCTCTCAGAAAATAAGCAATCATAATGTTAAGCAATCCCTTCTTTCCTGGGTTGCCTGGGCTTTATATTTTTTTAGTATTTCTTTACTGATGTATTAGTTAATTCTCAGTTTAAATTAAGCAGCAACAGGTACTCTTGTTAATACTGAATAAATATATTTTTCAGTTGAACTGTTTGAAACTTGAACAGGAAAATAAGATATTTGAAAGTCCGTCCATTCAGTTCAATTTAGGAGTGTCAGCCTATTTCATTCTGTCATGGGACATTAAGAAAACAGCAGCAGGAACAGAACCACATCACTTAGTGGCACAACATCTCCAGTCTGTCTACTGAGCAAAATGGCTATAGCAGGTACACAGTGATTTCTGTTCCAAGACTTCTGTTCCACACCACGTCACACTCTTTGCAGTCACACACCTGCCAAGGGCTTGCCCCACAACTCCCAGTTACATCCAAGGGAGTACAATGCTCCAACAACCAACACATCCACATCCACCCAGACTTCAAGGTATAGTACTGCAGCCTTTGGCTCTGCACAGGCTTGGAGTTTGAGCAGGTGTGCCCAGGCAAACTGTTGTTCCATGATTTACTGATTTCTAAGCTGGATGGTCAGGAAAAGCTACCGATGGCCTTATTAAACCACTTATTAAACCCCCTAGCATGGTCATTAAAGGAGACAGGCAGGGATCTCTGGAGCCAGAGCCTAAGGATGAGGTGACTCCATTAAGTGGGCCTTTGACTGTCCCTGCAGGTCACCCAGCTCTGTGGGCTTCCAGCCTTCCCACTCTGAAAGGCAGCAGCTTTGCAGTGACCAAAGTCCCCAGGGCAAAGGGGGATGGATGAGCCTCTCTCAGGATCAGAATCCCATCTTCAAGCAGCCCTGACTCCACTGTGGCTTTGCTGCATGACCAGGCAAGGATTCACAAATCCAGGGAACCACATCTTTCTTTTTCATTTCTCCTGTGAAAATTATCATGAATATTAAAAATTTAAGTTCATTTGACCAAACTAAAACTGCTATCCTGATAACTGAGATGCAGCAGTGTATCACAGCTCTTATTCCCAAGGAGATAGGAGAAATACCATTTCTGTGGGGTTGCAGTTGACACTTTTAGTGTTGAAAGCTGTGCCTCTATGAAGAAAACCGATTCTACGTGGATATCAGAGCACACTTAACCTTGGATGGTCACCCAGGAACAGGGTCCACAAAAGGAGCATCTGAATAACCCTACCAGCCACTATTTCTCTAACACAAGATGATAAAAATGATTAAGCAAAGGTTTGTCATGCAAGCATGCTTAAACCAAGGATGGCTGTAGAATATCTGAGTGTGATTCAAAAAGGGAAAGAGCAAACTTGTGTAATATGCAAAAAAGGACAAACAGGATCACTAGCTGTTGGCTGAAGGTTGGATTCGGTACCATAATAATTAAAGAATGTTAACAAATAATTTACGCTACCCTACGTCTCTCTGATCCTATGATTTTCATTCTAAATTTCTGAAATTTCATACTTAAAGGCTGTCAGATAATTTGGTGTGCTCTCCAGTGTACCTTGGCTCCTGAGAACAAAAACCTCTAGGAGATGAAAACTGGAACATGAAACTCACAAGAAAAGCACACATGAAAATATTATACATCTGGCATTTTTGGATTAATACCATCACCAAAGAATGTTTTATTGTACAAAAAGCTAGAGTTGCTCATGTTGTAAGGAGCATATTCTTGACTTATTTGCAACACAGCAACGAATGGCTGAAAATGAGAATTGAAACCTTGTCATCTTTTACCTTCTAGCAGAATTAAATGAACATTCAAAATTAACACTGTTTACTACACATCATTTTTCCTGTTAGAACTGATCCACAAACCAACAATGATTTTACAAAATTTGCTTGCTATTCATCACTGCTCACTGACACTTGTCCAAACAAATTACTGCCTATGGATTATCTGAAATGTAAGGCTATTATTTGCACATAATTATATTTGATAGATCACTCAAATCACATGTTATTTAGCTGTTAATTAGTTGATCTCTGTTCCATAAAAGTGAGCATACCTGAAAATCATTTACCCTTAGAATCCCCAAGTCATTAGACAAAGATCCAATTCCTGGGTTTGCGGTTGGAGGTTTGCTTTTGTTTGGTTTGGTTTGGTTTGGTTTTTCTCTCTTTATTTGGGGTTTTTTGTTTGGTGTTTTTTATTTTGTGCTGGAGGTATAATCTGACTAACTAGAGACATATTTCCTGGTAATACATGGAGATGTCAGATTCCAAAGCTCACTCTGCTCTGAGTAAGCTGCCTAACAAGTTTTCATTTCCTTTTTCCTTAACATACAAGTCTCAAGTAATAGGAGGGACGTGCTTTCATATACACTGTTCACAGACCCTGCTCTCACTTTGATTACCCATATGTGCACCCTGGTCTCACTCTATCCCTCCTCAATGGCACACCATTTCAGACACTTGTTTCATCCTTGGCTTGAAACTTCTGCCCTTTGCATTACCTTGAAGAGTCATACTTAATATTGCTCTTACTTTGCTCAGTTTAGAACTCATTACACCTGTCCTGAATCAAAAAACCTACATGTAGTGATTACCAGTTCAATGGGTGTAGCCCAGTGGTGGTTACTTGACTAGTGGTTACCCGTTCCAAAGGCTGTAGCCTAGAGACCTGCTGGAACCCTGGGAATCCCAAACACCCATACTCCTCTCCTCCTGCCAATAAAACTTGGACAGAAGACAGAAAACCTAGACAAATGTTAGCTTTATGATTCTCTCTGCAACAAAGATCCCCAAACACAATTTTACTGATGAGTGGTTGCAAACTTCTCAGTACCTATTTATGGTTTTTTTCAGAACCTAATTATTTCTTCTTTTCAGCAATTATCTTGAGGATGGGTTTTAGCTTCAGATCTACTGCATGGATCTGAAAGAATTACGCATTATTTGTACTTGGAGTTCCTTACAGTTGTTGGACACTATGTTAAAGTTACTATAAGCAGTCTGTTTCATCTGGCATTTCACCCTGGTCTCTGACTTTCTATTTAGGCAAAGCATTCACTTCACTCAATGATACTTTTGTGGAAGAACTAGAAGTGTGAGTCCAAGATTTCCTTCCACTATGTTACAATGGTGTATCTATATTTCAGACAGCAACTAAACACAGTTTTCTTTCTTTCTGATATAAAGAAAATAGAAGAAATTTTTTAGGTTCCTTAATGTGAAATTGTGCAGGCCAAATACAAGTAACAGTTTAAGAAAATATGTGATTTATATCTTTTATATGGGTGGTCAATATGATATTCAAAATATTTCTAATAAGATTTAAGTTAAAACTATCCTGACACAAAGATTTCAATATATTTCCTTAAGTAAACACTTTAAGTAAGTATTTTCTTTAGTATTCTCTATCTCCAGTAGTTCTTTTTTATTAAAGATTCAGTGGCTACATGCTGTGGGCATTTGCTCTGATTTTTTTGAGTAATTTCCAATTGTTTATGATTATTATATTTGTATGGGACAGTGATTATAGCACAAGAGATTACTGAAATACAAGTATTTTTAGACATCAGGGAGTTGTGCATAGTTCCTGACTGCATCTGTTAAGATCCTGTAAAAACCGAGCCAGATGCTGCGTGGTATGCAAACACTCTGAGTTGCAGAGATCATATGTGCAAAGACTATGAAAATACTCTCCAAAAAGTAACTGTGATTATGATCAACATGACAGGCAGCTAAGACTGAATTCTGTCCATTTAAATTGCATAATCCACACAAGTTTATGGGAAAACTTCAGCTGTCACTGAAATTGCTCCTACTTGTGGCAAAATTGCTCTCAAACATTTAATGTCAGCAAGGACTGCTAACAGAGGCAAGTGGAGGAAAATATTTTAGAAAGATAAAAATAAATACCTACTGCTCAAGGAGTGATTGAAAATAATTCACCATACCAGATTCTCAGCAGGTGTAAATCAGTTTAACTCAGTGACCTCTCATCCCCAGCCCTCTCTCAGGCACACACCATTTAGCTTTGAGACATGGAATAAAAGTCTGCAGTCTGCCTAACAAAGTGTATTGCTGCATGTTACAGTTTTGAATATATGGTCTGCATGATTTACTATGGTGTATTTCTCTACAAGTCACGGCTCGCTGTAAGCTCAGCTGGCTGTTACAGCCTTAGATGGCAAACACTCACTCCTACACATGCATCCATTGAAGTCAGACCCTGTGCTCAACTGATTGGATCCAGAGCTGCAGTTCTGATCTAAATACCAGAACTATACATGACACTTCCTTTGTGTTTATGAATCTGCTTCAGATATCGCCCCAGACTTAAACAAAACTTTCCCTACTTGTAAGTGGCACAGTGCTTACTTCATTCTCTCTTTACAGCTACAACAGCCCTTGTTGCAATTCACTTTTCCACATTTAAAATGTAATTTTAAAGATGCATAGGCACCAGTTTCAACCCTTTTAAAAGAAAGTTGTTTTCCCTTTCATAGGTGTATGTGTGTGTATACAACTTTATCTATAGCTACATCTGTATCTACATTCTACATCTTCCTGTACTTAAGTGCAGGGCAACAAGGATGAATATTGAGCACATAACTCTTTAATATTTTCATAAATTACCTCGATGATGGGATCAAGTGTACCCTGATGAAATTTTCTGATGATACCAAACTGATGAGGGAAGCAGACATTTCAGAAGGGAGAGCCACACTGCAGGAAGACCAGAACAGGCTGGAAGAGTGGGATAAAAATAACTGTAAAGGCCTTGAACCTGGAAAAACATAATGCAGGTGCACAGCACAGGCTGGGATCTCCCTGGGGAGCAACTCTGTGAAAGAACCTGGTGGACAAGCAGCTCAGTGGGAGTGAACCGTGCTGCTGCTGCTGCTGTGGCAAAGAAAGCCAGCAGGAAGGACACTGGGCTGCATCAACAAGGACATCACCAGCAGAGAGACAGAAATCATTATCCCACTCAGTATCCTGGCATTATCTTCCACCTGAAGGTGCTACTTCCTGGTCACACTTGGAATACTGTGTTCAGTTTTGGTCCCTGGTACACAAAAAAATCAAAAAACACTGGAAACAGGCTGAAGAGGATCCAGAGCAGAGCCACAGAGATGATCCAAGGACTGGGAAGCCTGCCATATGATGAAGTGCCACAAGAACTGGGCTTGTTCAGCCTTGGAAAAAGGTTTAGGAGAGATCTTATCACCTTGTTCCCATATTTAAAGGATGGATGGATGGATACAAAGATGAAAATTCCCCTTTCACAAGGACTCATACGGAAAAGACAAGTGGTAATGGTTACAAGTTGATCCTGGAGAGATTCCAATTGGACACGAGGAAAATTTTTCACAATGAGAACAACCAGCCATTGGAACAGTCTCGCCAGTGAAGTGATGGATTCCCCAACACTGCACAGTTTTAAGATTCAGCTGCACACGGTGCTGAGCCATCTTGTCTAGACTGTGCCTTTGCCAAGAAAGGTTGGACCAGATGATCCTTGAAGTCTCTTCAAATCTGGTATTCTAAGATTCTATGATTCTTTGACTCATTACAGTTATACACTCCAAACAATTCATGATTGTAAATGGAACATTTTTGTTTCCAGATAACTCCTTTTTTTCTCTGAAATTTTAATGCAAATACCTCTTTTTGCTTTATCCTTTGTAGAAATTAATATGCAAAGGAAGGAAAAGCAAAATCCCTTGTGAAAAATTACCTATTGCTTATAGTTAGCAGCTAGCAGACATGAACCATGATTAATAGAAGAAAATTACAATAGAACAAACTTCAGGGAATGCTAACATTTGCACTGAGATTTCCATCAGTCAACTTGTTGCATTAAAACATAAAGACATTTGAAAAGCTACAATTCTCTTCTCTTGTGGAAAGCAGGCCCCTACTACCATTAACTTTTGAGACTGTTCTACCCTTCTCTGAAGAATAAACCTGAAATCCAGCAGTCACTGGAGCTGCTAATGGTTTAAAAAGCACTTTTTATAGAAACTTTAAAAAATATTTAACATTTTATGGCTACATCAAACTGAGTGACTTAAACACTGGACCCCAGTACCTGTTTTGGGGCAGAATTGTACTACTGGACTGACACATGTGACTACACAGAGCTATTTGATTTCACAGTCTGCACAAACTGTGTCTAATAACATTTTCAAAAGCTAAACCATGAAAGGAGAAGAAGCAGCCAACACAAGATGAATACTCAAAAAGCTTCTGAAAACTGAGATGACACAAATATAAGTCTAATTTAAAAAAAAAAGTAGACATTTCTTGCCTTGAAAACCAGAGATAAATAAAAGAAAGGATGTAGATAAGAAGAAAGAAAAGTAATGCACGTGACTCAGCTGGGTTCAGAAGGTTATTACTGTAATCATGAAGAGATATACACAACTCAAGCTTTCCAAAATATAAAAGTTTGGTTGATTATCAGGTTTGCTCATGTATGTCTTATTCACTGTCTCAGACAAGCAATACCTTTGAAAATTACTAAGTGGTAAATAGGTCAAAATTATCTGAAACAGATTTGTTTTTAAACTGATGGCTGCCTTTTAAACTCTGTATTTTCATAAATTTTATGTTTGTAAAGACCTTTTAACTTGAATTTGAAAGACTTACAATCACTGGGACATGAGGAAGGCTGTTTATTGACTCATGCTCATGCTAACTGCAGTATCAGAAACAAAATTTGTTCAGAAAGAGATGTACAATATTCCACTTCCTTCTACTTCTGAAGACAAAACTGTAGGATCTTTTCATAAAGCATAAGGTTTATAACACTGATTCTATGTAATAAAGACATTATAACACACTGAACCACTTCAAAATACAAAATACAAATATATTGGGAAAATTCATCTAACTAGAGAACCCATTTTTCATACATTGTACCAAGTGTTTACATAATCATATTTTAAATAAATATGCCAGAATTTTTGTGAAGGTTTTAATTAGAAGATCAATTTTCATTAGCCAGAAAACCTAAAAACAACAACAAAAAAAATCACACTGCAAAGCACATTAATCTGATTTCATCTAGTGATCATACTTTAGTGTTCATGCAGTCCCAGACAAATACACAGATTGTGGCCTGGTGGAAAACAATGGAAAAACTCCCTTAGCTAATCAAAGAGCTAGAATTTCAAACCCAGTCTAAGCTTGAATAATGAAGAGTAGGGAAAAATCTCTGCTTCATTAATGAAATGCCAAACAGCTGTAACAGCTACTGAAGGTCACAGAGACACAGCCCTTTGCTGAAGATGTTCAGCCTGTGGCAGATCTAGATCTGAGTTTCTTTCTCTGTGAAACATATAATTTTGTCTTAGCTACACAAAATACATATTCAACATCTTATTTTTATCTGTCTGTGATGACACTTAAATTCTGGTTTACTTTTCTCCAAACTGCCTTCTGTGATCTCAGCAAGCAGAATTTTTTTTTTAGATCAGTAACACTCATTTTTCAAAACAGATATTATGTCTTATTACCCCACAGGCATGTCTGTGGTGCAAACTGTATGCTCATTTATGGTCACTTTTGTACATGAAATAATCTTGACTGTGAGAATAAAGAGAGAACTGTGATTCAGATATGTCACAAGAATGAAGAAGGCTAAGTTATTTTTGCTGTTTTCTTATGTGGTAGGTTAATACCAGCATAACTTCTCATATAAAATTAAAAGTGCTATCACATAGGATTTATAATGATGTTTAAATATCATTAGGTGTGGAGTTTTTATAAGTAACCTTTTCACTTGCTCTAAAATCATGACCATAAAAAGACAACTGTACTCTGACTGTACTTCTTTCTGAAGAAGAAAACCTTTTGTTCTTAAAATTATGGTGCATTTTCATATCTCTAAGCATCATGTCATAAATACTGTGCTGTAGATCCTCCACTCACCTTATCTCAAACTGTTAAAATTCACACATAGAGGACAAGATCCTCAATTGTTTTTAAACTCTGCAACCCTCTGTACAGTCCCAGGAAGGATTGTCTTGGAGAAGACATAGTAGGAAAGGGCTACCAGAGGTGAGATCACAAGATATAATACTGAAATTGTAACAGCTGTAAACACCAGTGAGATATTTGTATAACCAAGAGCTGAAACCTTTGCTTATACCTCGTATGAAAAACTTAACATCACTTTAAAGTCTGTAAAAATCAAAAATGTGTGATTTCTTACTGTTTAGTTATGAGCTTGATTCTTCTGCAGGTACTAGATCTTGATGAAGTCTTTGTTTATCATGACTCTCGTAGAACACTGCACAAAAAAAAGTTTTTTTAAAAAAAGCACTAAATCATATTTCTTGTAAGATAGTTAAATAGAGAATATAGTTGTGATATGACATAAATTAATTTAAATATACCTTGAAAATTGTCCTGAATATTGGTTATACCTCAAAATTTATAGTTCTAGTCTATTTACACTGAAAGCAATATTTTGGAACAGGAAAAGGCCTGGAACTTTGTGTTGGGTTGACTTTGGCTGCCAGAGAGCCACTTAGCTTCTCTCTCACTGTCCTGCTCAAAGAGGACAAGAGAAGAAAGTATGATGAAAAAGCTTTGGGGTCAAGGTAAAGCCAGGGAAATCACTTATGAGTCACTAGCATCAGGAAAAGATTGATCACGTTCTGGGAAAATAATTTCATGCCAGTTTTAATAGATTTGGAGCCAAATTAAAACACCACCTTCCCCAACACCAACACTTCTGTCACCCACTCAATTTCACTCTTTCATTCTGAGGTCCCCTATATCCCCCAGCCATGTCCAAGAGGACCAGAGGAGCTGGGGAGTGTGAGGTTACTATGAGTACATGACAGCCCCTTCCTGCCTCTCTCTCCTTCTCACATTTTCCCCCACCTCCAGTGTAGATCCTGTCCACAGGCTGCAGGCTCCTGTCCACAGGCTGAAGTTCCTCTCCATGGGTCTCAGGAGAAGCTGCTCCAGTGTAGCCTCCTCAGGGCCACAGTGTCTATCATGTGAACCTGCTCCAGCATGGGTGCAATGCCTGTCACTTGCTACTCTGTGTGCTCTGCGGGGCCATGGCTCCTGTCAGGGGAACCAGCTCCAGCGTGGGCAGTCGATGGCCACAGTTCTTGTCAGGAAAGCTCTGCACCAGTGTGAGCTCTCCAGGGCCACAGCCTCTTTCAGGAAAGTTTGCTACAGAATGGGCTCTCCACAGTCAGGAGCTCCTCCAGGCCATATCCACAGGACCAGGATGGTGCGCCGGAGGGGCCACGGCCTGGCTGCCTTTAATGGCGTCTCGTCTTTGCAGGCCGCAGCCAAGTCTCTGCTCTGGCACCTGTGGCACCTTTCCCGCTCCTGCCCTACCCCTGCTGCTTGCAGGGTTGTCCCTCACTCTTTTCCTGTCACACCTCACCACCTGAGCAGCGCTTTGTCCTTTCTCAGGGACTGTCAGAGGTGTCCGCAAAATGGCTGCCAGGCGCAGCCCTCAGGAGCTCCTGAGGGAGCCAGCCGGAACTGCCCGGAACCAGCCGGACCTGGCCGGAACCAGCCGGAACCGGCTGGAACCGGCTGCAGGCAGTGCAGGGCGGCCGCCAGCCTCTCCCACAGTGCGCCTGCAGCCGCCCTGGTGCCCGCGGCCTGCCAGGGACACCCTAAACCACCTGCCAGCAATCCCTCAAGGCTCAAGGCACACCACCTTCCGTGCCAGGCGCCGTGGATTAGGCCGAGCCTCTTTGGCCTCGGGACAAGATGGGGGAGAACACAGGGAACATGTGGCGGATACGGCCAAGCCCTGAGGTGCCCGGAACAGCAGGGGGAAAACAAATACAGCTGGGGACCAGCTCCCAGCCAGAGCTGGAAACTGGTACAGCTTCAGTCACTGAGTCCCTAACCAGGAGCTCTTGTATGAGCTGAACTTTCAGTTCACTAAAATTCAGAGCTGTGCTACAGCTGAGCACACACCTGCATGTTCCTCCAGGACATGACTGATTGCCTCACTGGAGTTATTAAACAGCCAGTTTCACTGTGCTTTCCTCTCCTTTAGCAATGTGTATGCAGGGAGAAACTGCTCTATGTGTCTGTACAGACCTCCCCTCAAAGACACAGAGCAGCAAGTGTAGTTGGATGCAAACTACCACTTATGTGTAAGACACACACATGGCCTTTCCTTGACTTTTGGAAGTACTGTTTCATTAAAAGGGAAGAAAATTAGAGATCCTATTCCTTCCTTAGGAAATCACTGGCACCTCTGAATTGTAACATGTTGTTTTTATGGGAAGACTCCTTTGCTGAAGTTTGTTAAGGTATCTTATTTATTGTGTTGCTGTAATACAAAATTGTTTTGGGAGTGGTGTAATTTAGCCACAAAAGCTGAATATCAATGTTCTTTGAAGAAAAAATGGACTCAGGGTATTCTCTTCTCAGACCAGATATACTGTGGTGCACCTGCTCAGGTATAATAAGCACTCACTGAAAAGGGGGAATGGCGTTTTTCAGACCTGATCCCAATGTATCGAGAATGTGTAAATTTTAGAGTGAGTGAAAGGAAAAGCATGAGTATGCTATGCATTCTCAGGTCCATTTTGCAACAGAAGACATAGACCATAGAATATGAGATTAAAATACAAATGCACATGGTTTATAGATGTTTACTGGGCAATAAGTCTATAGATTTTACAAGTGCACAAAAGGCCACATACATTTCAAATACATCCAGCTACAATTAAAACATTTCAGAAATAAACTGAGACTTAGGACATGTCAAAATCAAACCTAAAAAGAAAATATTAAAGCTACTACATGCAGTACTCTAAAACAGAGCAAGGACAACTCAGAGAAACTTTGTCAAGTAGAACGGCATCTCATTGGTTTATTTTATTACAAGTTTTCTAGCAACAACATGTAACATGGTTTATAGTGCCCATTATATAAACAGAGAAAAAAAAACCCAGCCAAACAAACAGGCAAATAGACACAGCCTACTTTGGCAAAATAACAGGAACAACTAAGGTTACCTGTAAGTGGGTGAACTCTTAGTAGTATATCCTCCACATCCTTTGTTGTCTGCCTAATCTCAATACTACTACATTTTCCTTTAATGCAAGTATAACTTAATTTTTTTTTCAAATTACATGACAATGATACAGATTTGGTCTTGTTCCTGCAAGCCAACAAAAATTCTTAATGTTTAAGTTGTCAGGGTCTAAACTTTTATTGGACCTGATAACTGTGAAATCACAGATACATAGCTGGCAAATGACTACTTATGAATGTAATGCCAGTACTAAGGGCATTTTAAGTTGAGATTTTAACAACTAGAGCTCTGATAGCTTGCCAGAAAATTTTTGTTTTCCCTAATTTTTAAAGAGGTTAATAAATTCATGAAGACACAGTATGGGGAATGGATGGGTTTTGGACTCACACTAAGAGTTATCTATGAAAGGCATAGAAGAAAAATATTAATATACATACATAAGAAACATAACAATCTAGGAAAATCTTTTATTTTCATCTCTTCTGAAGAATTCCAAAAGTGTCATGTTGTTCATACGGCTATACAAAATCACGCAGTTTTCACTGCCTTCTACCATAATTGCTTCTTATCCTATTGTTGCTCTGGAATTAGCTGTGGTTTGTCTTAGACTTTTCTCTGCAACTCTCTTGAACTCTCAAGGCTGGCTCCTCTTTTGAGATGCATACTTCCATTTTTACATAGATTAGGAGTTTGTGCAGCAATCATTTTGTGCATATCTAGGATTTCATGCTAGAATCAAAGAAATGACTAGTGGATGAGAAATATTTTTAATATACTCTCTCAGGAAGCAGAATCAGACATAATGATTACCATCCTTCATAAAGGTGACCTGGAGTCCATATTCAGAGGTATGATCTCATTGTGATGTTGTCTGATGAAGCACAGTATCACATCTTGAAAAATGTATGTTATAGTATACTGAAGACAAGACTGAAATTGGAATGGCATTTCCTCCAGATGTTTCCTTTCAACAGTTCTCTTCCAACAACTGTTTCAGTTTTGGTTTTTGGTGGATTGTTTTCAAGAAATAAGGAGGTCTTGTGAGGTATTTTTCCTATCTGAAATATTAGCTGTTGTCACTGCTGGAAGAACATGGTCCACACACATCCACCCTTTCTAATTTGGGGGCTGTTTTCATAGTGCTTAGTTTTTCTATGGAGCCAAAGGCTTTCAGCCTCAGCATCATTTGACTCCGTTTCTAAACTATTAATTGCCCAACTTGCACCAATCGTTGACCATGCCTATTTTTTGTTAGAAATTATTTTACAAAACCCTTAAAAATAAATGAGAGAGACAACAAAGAACCATATACTCCACTCAAAATATTGTCATTTAAGTTCTTATATGGAAAGCTTTGGAAAATAAAAACAATTAAGGCAGTCCTGTATAACATAACACTGTTATTGTATTGACATGTGCACATACTTAAACACTGATGCAAATTGAAACTAACATTAATGGTAAGTGCCAAATTAATTCATACCTGAGTATAGAACTGATCCTTCTTTTCAGTAAAACGAATATCTACTTGTTTAAATAACCAAGCTTGTGCTTTTACCTTGTGCTCCAGTTTATTTCGCTTAGCAGATGCAACAGACCAATGTTTAACCTAAAATTGCTTTGCAGCTAAGAAATAAATCTAGGCAGTTTTTTCAGATTCTGTTCCACTCCCATTGCATCTGATCTCATCAGCAGACATATGGAACCTATGAAAAAATCGAAACATGAAAAAAATAGAAACACAATATCAATAAATGGTCAGATTTTTTTTTCTGTGTAGAGATGAATGTGATGAAACAATTAATTATGGAAAATTAATTATGGGAAAGTGTTGATTTAAATAAATTATTAATTTTGAAAAAAAGAAAATTACATTTTTAATGTTGAAAATCTCTGAACATACATATTTCCTTTTTATCTCAAAAAGATTAGATCTAACTAAACTATTTGTTTTGAAAACTGATAATAATGAAAAAATGCTACAACTGTGCTGAACCAGACTTCTACAAAGAAAGACACAGGAATGGTGCATGAAAACACTCTTTGTTTGAATTTCAGATGGGAAAGTTTCAAAAGTTCAGCAATTCCTTTGGGATGGGAAAAGAAGTTACTGCCCAATTCTGCTCAGAACCGGTTATTTAGTTGTGTCTGATCCCGCAACTCAAGAATCTTTGACAAAATTTTAAGAAATAAAAATCACACATATACATGTAATGATTAATTTCCAGTTCCACCTATCTGTAAATCAACATGCAGTTATTAGTTAGGCCGTTGTTAACTATAATTATCTTTTGTTTGCTTCTTCTAGTCAGGTTGCCATAGTCATTGTCTGTATGACATTATTATATGTTTAAATACTGGAAAGCTCTTTTGGCAGATCAGTCTTTAATTCAGCAGCACAATTTTTTAAGGGAAGAAAAAATTTCTCTAAAGAATTTCCTAAAAGGACATCATATGAGTGTAAATATATTAGAAGCTGATTAAATTAAAAGATTGTTTCTCTTTAACTGATTCTAAATGAAATTAGATCTCTAAAGAGAATATAAGCAAAATGATAAAATTAAGACCCCTGCTAACATTTGTTTCTTTTTATTGCCTCAGACATCTGTGCTTAATTATACTTGTCAGTGGACAATACAACCTCTTCATGAGAGCTCACATGTATCTTACAGCAGAAGGAAGATGAAGTTTCTTGAAGACAGCCTTAGAGGTAAGAGTGTATTTGCCTTCTATAATTTCTCAGATGACTTTGTGGCCCACTGCCATTGTTGGGGGGTGGTGGGGGAGAAACATATATAAAAATAAGACATAGTTATGGTCTGACCAAAACCCTAGATTTTCCATGTCAGTAAATCAGAAAGGTTTAGAAACTTCAAATTTGAAATAGCACTATTTCAGTACTTGGACAATTTAAAAATTAAACTTCCACGTTTTTCTAATTAGGAACAAGAACTCAACCACTGATTGTTTTTATTTCTAATTCAGAGTAGATTTGGAGGCACTCTTCCATAAGCAGCAGTAGGCTTACACGACACACAGGAGACCAGGGACAGCTGAAAGCAGCCATATCCATGAAGATTTTTAGCAACACGTGCTTTCATGTATTTATAACACAGCAAAAGTAGTCATGTGATCAGTTACCCAACACCAGCCCATACACAGGACTTAATTTAATACAAATGCCTTCCAACTTAGGGAATCAAAAATGATATGTTCCAAAGAAGAAAGCTGACAGACATTCAGAATCAGGATGTTCTTCCTTCAGTAATTTTCTTACCCTTCTTCTCACCAGCACCGGTGAGAAGAAGGGAAAGAAACTCCTTCATTTTAAGTTAGATGTATAGGTTTTAACTTTGTAGACTTGCTACTTCTAGAAAGTTAAGGCTGTTACATGAGAAAGCTCCTAAAGCTGCAGCATCAGTTTAAACCATCCTATAAATGCAACCAATATAACTCTCCAGCCACACAATATAAAAACTACAAATCAGATCTAGGTTTGGGGGATTTTGCTGAGTTATTTTTAACTCAGATCACTTCTCTGATGTGTTTCATTGCTCAGACACTGAACAATATCAGTGTAACAGGGGCAGCAGTATGACTCAAGAACAAGCAGCAAGAGATGAGGACAGTCAGATGAAATGTACACATCTGCTGTAAAAAATGCTGCCAAACTGCAGACTAATATAACAAATCATCCCACTGGCTCCTCTGAAATTGCCTTAGATGGTGAACCAAATTCAAGCACAAAAGCAAGTCACTGTGATATTTTGCTTCTAGTGTTATTAACCCACAGAGGACTATGGGAGATGTGCTGTTGCGAATGAATAGCAGCAAGACATTTTGGGGAGGACTTTTTTATTATTTCAGGGTAACTTAGATATAAACTGATACATAACTGATATTTGATTTGTAAATACAGGTACTTGGCTTCCAGTGATGGTTCCACCTTTTCTGCAAATTCTCTTAATCCCTAATAAAACTCAAGTTCTCTCTCCATTCCTCCATTGTCGGTTGCATTTATTCTGCTCTCTGCCTGGTACCCGAATGGTACTGAACCTGCGAATATTTCTCAAAGTATGGATTTCTGACTCTCCAGTAATTTATATTCCACTGATTTCATTGATGCCTGGTGGATCATGATCACATCCATTCTAGCAGAGTCTAGGAGACAACACACACATTTCCTCCTGACAGGTGATGTAGAGGTCTCAATTTCATATCATAGCTGGTAAGCAGCTATGTATGCACCAATAATTGAATCCCACAACTTTACAATCTACCTTTTCCTGTCAGCTAGGAGCCTGGCCACCATCTCAACATGGTTCCTGCATCATGGTGGAACAACCATGTGACAATTTTTCGCCAACTAAACCACAATTTAGCATTTCAGTTTTGAATCATGCTTGTTTTGCTGCTTTGAAAATGAGGGTGGAAACTTCTTGAGTAGTAGAAATGCAGATTCACAGCTGCTGTTGATTGTTTTAACTCATTTGATGTCAGTAATTGGAAGGAAGATGAATAGCAGCTGAGAAGCTGTTTGACTCCTTTGCACGAAACAGCCACTGCTCCACATCAGTGTCATCCAGAGAAGCCCTCTGATGGCTCAAGAGATGAGGACTTAAAAAAAGATACACTGCTGACTGGCTGTCAGATCTTCCACTGTGCTGATCTCATTCCAGAAACTACACATCTGCATGTGGTCAGGATGACAAGATGTTTCACTCTGCATTGCCTCAGTTCCCTGCTCTGGTAGTTGCTCAGCATTTTGCAGAAGTGTGAAACTTTCCACATTTCCACTAACTTAATAGAAATGAAAGGGGGGGTATTTTCCCAAGAAATTTTAAATGCCGTGTTCTAAATTTCCATTAGGGAAATCTCACTGTTATTTCTAACGAGTATAATATTCGATAGTTGCAATCATACTGGATTTTATTCCAGATGCAGTAAGTAATCTTTGTAACTAAAATTTTCATTTACAAGTTTTTCTGTTCTTGTTTCTCAGATTCAAAATACCATTATACATAGGTTATCCATATACAGGGATTATTATGGCAACAGGGAAGCCCTGGTATTCAAAGGACTTTATTGAGGCAAGGTTTGCAGATACAAGTAAAGGCCTTGATTTCAGGATGAACACAACTCAGTATGAGCTAAATCAAGAGTCAGCAACTGACTGCTGAAAACACACAGAAAAGCTCCTCACTAAGATCAAGGGAGCCCTTGCAAGGTCTGCCAAATACCAGATCTCTTGCACAATCCTCATTTTCCTTTGTTCCTTTGCTGTCTGGAGGCATGGCTGCTAACTTTGTCAGCAACTGAAGAACTGAACAGGAATGTGAAAAAGTTACTCTAAAATGTAAAAAAAAAAAAAGCGATGGGGTGCTGTTTTGACTACACCACACGTGAAAGGAAGGAGCCATCAGCAGCGAGCAGTCTTGCGCTACATATGTAGGCCAGGCTCACTGTGCTCTGTTTCTGCGGCACTGGTTTCAGGAATCAAATACCCCACCGGGGGACAGCAGGCAAGTGCCTTCAGCACAGGCACGGTGGGGAAGGCTTCAACACAGGAGTTCTGGGATTCTTCCTAAATCTAAAAGGAAAACTCAATCTTCTCCACACTTCCTTTCTCAGAACACAGTCCTGCGCTTGGGTGGAGCTGCCCACCCGCTGCTCGGCGGGAGATTTCAGGATAAGTTTCCAGTATCTCCTGCCCCTTTTGCCGGCCCGGCCGGCCAAGCGTGTCGAGGCGAAGCGAGGGGGACGCGGCCCTCACTGCTCCGCGGGTGTCGGGATGGTCGCGTCCCACGGGGCCGTGCACTGCCCGGGGACACGGGAGCCACGTCCCTTCCGCAGCGTCCCCGTGGGCGCGGACGGGGCGGGGAGAAACCCGACCCCCGCCGCCCGGGCAGGGAGAGGGGCTGTGGCCGCGCGGGAGGAGGCGCCGGCGTGCCCGTGTGACTCCCCCATTCGCGGGGACACCCCCAGCCCGGGCCGCGGGGAGGGTGACCCAGGGCAGGGCGGGGCGCGGGGCTGCCCTGCCCTCTCCTCTCCTCTCGCTGAGCGGAGAGGCGGGAAGCCGGCGTCGGTGCATTGCCGGTCGGCCGGGGCCATGCGGAGCTGCGGGAGGGCGCGGAGCGCTGCGGGCTGGGCCGCCCCGCTGCTCCTGCTTTGGCTGTGCCTGCCGACGGCGCGGCCCTACAACCTGGACACGCAGCACGCGCTGCTCTTCCGCGGGGACAACGGGACCCTCTTCGGCTACTCGGTGCTCCTGCACCGCCACGGCCAGGAGCGATGGTGAGTGCCCGGCCCGGCCGCCCCCGCGGGAGCCCGTCGCGCCTTGCCCTGGCCGCGGCTCCTCACGCTGCCGTCTCTGCCCGCAGGCTGGTGGTGGGCGCGCCCCGGGCCAACTGGCCCGCCAACGAGTCGGTGGTCAAGCCCGGGGCCATATTCCGGTGCCGGATCGGGGGCAGCTCCAGCGGAGAGTGCGAGCAGCTCCAGCTGGGTGAGTCGGCGGCGGGCCGTGGGCGGGGAGACCCCGGCGGGGCGGCGGCCGGGGACGGACGGACGGAGGGTGCCCGCTGCCCTGCGGGGTGTGCTGGGCCCTTCCGCCGTAAACGGCAGAGTGCTCTGCCTCTCGCCAAAGGGCGAGATCAGCGCTAATGCCCGAGGACTGTAACGGCGGCATCAAGAGAGATGACATGCACCAAAACTTGATTTGGGGAAGTTAGGTGTGACAGATGTCGTTCCCACAGCCGTTTCGCACCTTTCAGCCTCCGAGTCAGAAGCCCCGTGAGAGTTTCGGTGTGAGCCTGCTCTGCGGAGAGCTGCTGCAGCTTTCAGGGCAGTGGGTGAATGCAATAAGCTCAGGGATGGGAGGGTGGAAGTGTGTGCCTAAATCATGTTTTCTCCTGCAAAGCCTTCTCTTCGTAGAAACCACCCTAAAGTAACTCTGAGCCACAGTTGTCTTGCTGATGGGTTCCCCCTGCTTGTAGATTTATTGGAGTTTCAGGCGAACAAAGTTATTTTTGACTGTATCGGTGTTTATGGGTCCTGCATTTAACTTTGCCTCTCTCTATCTCCACAGTCTCCATACTTAGGAGATGTAACTGGCTGAACTTACTTAACTTTCAAGCGTTTGATACTTGTTAAAAAGGGGAAGGCTTTGCACTGGGTTGCCATGAACATGTGTGAATTGCTTTGGCCTCTCTTCCTGTGCCATTTGCATACAGTTCTGTTGACGCTATTCATGTGCTATGGAGAGAATGTTCCCCAGCTTGTACTGTGCCACCCTCCGACCAAGAGTATCCCATCCGTTATGAGCACACCCCCCAGTAAGGGGAAGCGCGGGAAAAGGGCTATCAAAATATTTGAAAGCAATGGCACACCATGAACTGGTGGCTGTCAGGGCGGAGCTCCGTTTGGTTACAGCATTCTGTAACCAAAAAGACGCTAAAACAATTATTTCTCTACATGTCTGTGTATAAAACTTAGAACTGACAGGTTCTATCCTTCTATCCTTTTTTTTTTCCTTTTTGTTACAAATCAATTTTAAGAGTTTCATTTTGTAACTAGGCTACAAAAACCTAAGGTACTTCAGTGGTGTTTTACGTGCAGTCCTATAAGAAAAAAACAAGCAGTTGCTGCTAGAAAGAATGGAAATTAAATTTATACCAGCCTAAGTAGTATTTTGGGGTTTTGTTGAGTAATTTCATTCCAATACTATATCTATTAAAAAGTTATACATTACAAAGACCTTTTTTTTTTCCCTGACTGCCTGATTCTTATGAGGAGGCTTGCAAAAATTCTAAGAGGTCAACTAAAGTGGTGAAGTAACATATGCTAAGAGTCAATAAATCCCTGTTCCTGGATTGGTGGTAAAAATAGTCCTTTACTGTGTGAGGGAAGAAAAGGAAGGGTTGAAAGTTTCAGGTTCTTTGAAAACTACAAACATCTGCAGTGCCTCTCAGTTTGCTCATTTAGCCAATGGAGAAACAAAATCTAAGTAAATAATATGATGGGGTTTTCTTCAATAGCTTAAGGGATTCTTAGTGAAATGGGGCAAAAGGTATATGAAAAAGTTTATGTGCTTCCAAAGGCTCAGCTTAACATGGCCTCTATTCCCAGAATCGAAGGCTGCAGGTTACACAACATACTTTTTAAAATAATAGTTATACCACATTTTTGCAAACTAGGTTTTCATTACTGCAAAGATGACGTCTTTGCATCACTAAGGTTTGTCTGTAGTATTTCTTAAGTTAAATAGAAGCTGAAAAGAAGTGCTGTATTGTAAAACAGGTCACTGAGGTCAATGAAGAAGCCAAAGGCAGCTGTGGAACATGGGATGTGAATGAAGTGGCATAGTATCTGAGGTCTGAGAAATATGCTGGGGAACTTGCAATTACAAAGCTGAACTTAATTATCTTTGTCTAACTCATTCAAGTTTGGGTTCTGATCTCATAGAATAGGGAATTTCCTTAGAAAAATGTGTGGCAATATATTGCACTGCTGAACAGGCATAATGAGAAATAAGTGTTTCTGTCTTGCTCTTAAATAGTTGAATTTCCATTTTGTTCTGGTAAAAACATCTTTGAGGTGGTAAGTTTCTAATTATAAGTCATAAAAAAGTAGAGGTGATAACAGGCAATAGAAATGGCTTTCCAAATGTTGGGCTTCTGTAATAAATGGATGTGAATTACTTGGAGACATAAATATGTTAAAACACTTTGTCACTCCTTTTCGCCAAAGTAGCCTTGAAACTGCCATTGCTAATTAATGAAGGATTCATGAACCATTAGGAAGCCTCTGATCATACAAAACTGCTGTTGTATTTTTATATGTCACAAGTCCCTATCTGCTTCCTCAGTAGCAAAAGAGCAGTCTTATGCTGCAGTCATCACAGTATCTGGGATAACTCATCCAGACATACTTTAAAGAGTTCTAATGTTCTTCAAGATGTTGTGGGCCCTGGGCTGGTTTAAGAGCTGAAAAGAGCAATGAGATACACTAGGAAGGCTTCGTCTTCCTAGCCCCTCATTGACACTTTTAAATCTCTGTCTAAATGATGAATAGAAGAGTTTTCAGTCTCTTTTTGAGTTCTAGTACTTCTGTTTATGGTGTCAAGTGTTCTAGGCTCCAGATTTATTTGTATTTGGAGAATTTTTAAATAATGGCGTATGTTAGATGCGGAGGCTTGTAATCAAACTTCAAGTTTGTTTGGTTACAAAACTTCAAGTACAAAATACTTGAGGTTGAAGCACACTGTGTCCATCTTCTAGTCTTGAGTTTCAAATCCTTGCCCACATCAGTTTGGGGTAGTCACAGATTATTGCAGAGGAATTTACACAAAGTTTTTTATACATTTTGACCTATTGAATTTTGAACATATAAAATGTTACAGAAATTCTTCAATAGCACTGCTGTCAGATTTGAAACAGTGATTGACTGGCTAAAGTATATAGGAAATAATTTGTGCAATTTGCCATCTAGTCTAAAGAAAAAAATTAGTTTTAGCTACAAACAAATGCAGTAAATTCAGTGCATACTGTTTAACATAAGGCCAGAAAGCTCTGCCTGCAGTTTCAGTCTTGCTCCCTTCCTTTAAGTCTCTGCTACAATTAACCTGTGAACAAATTGCCCTCTAGCTCCCCCAGCTGAATCATTACAATGGAAAAGTGAACAGTTAATGGTTTTCCCCAAAGGCAGAGCTGTGTCTGTTCAACTTTGATTTCAGTAAGTTTGAGTTTTGGTAGCGTGTTTTTTTATGTTGCTTGCAGTGCTCATACCTTGCAAGTGACCTCTTTCAAATAGCCATACTATTCCAAGGAACAGGGGATCTTCTGGACCTAGGTCTGTTACAGAAAGATGGAAATGGGTCTCATTTAAATGTTTTGGGTTGGAGTCTTTTGGGGGACGTAAGAGGGATAAAACCCATCAGATCTGTGAAAACAGAAAGTACTTCCTGGATGAGTAAAACTAGACTCTGAGGCCCTGACACCTAGGAGCATGATATCAGAAGGCTTATTGCCCTTGCAGCAGACTTCATTGTTTTCATCAGTTAGCAAAAGGACCAGAGGAGGTGTGGGAGGATAAAGTGGGTGATGAGGCTGTTGGGCATGGAAAGCACTGGAGCAAGTTATATAAAACTGGTTTCTCAGATGACATTGCAAACATCTGTATTATGATCCTCGAGGCCAAAACCAGAAGTGGCTTTTTAAGTTATGACCGTATTTGTGTGCAGTTGCATTGTTTCTGTGGATGTGTTCAGAGGGGATGATAGCAGAAGTGTATCTTCCAGCTGTGTAATGTACACAGGCATGGGCAATTACTTATTTCTCAGTGACTTTATGACAGCACGTGCTCCTTTTCCCTGAGGCAACCAAGCTGCCATGTCCTCTTGAGCTTATGCAGTGCTGCTGTGTTGCTTATGCAGAATACTGCATTTTCTCATTTGATCAAGCTTTTATAATGTCATACCCTGAGCAGGGACTCATCAGGGTGTCTGGGATGTCAAGTTCTTGCTTCTCTCTCCCACGAAAGTCTGTAATTTCAAGATGGTTGAATACTTACCAGTCAGAGAAAGAAAGGAAACATAAGGCAGCATGTCAGCAGAGGGCCAAAATAATCCTGAATCAACATATACTGGAGCAAAGGAAAAGGGGAATGAAATCCAGTGAGTGTCAAAGAATGGTGGTGCTTTTTCTTGTTACAAACCTCTGAAAGAGGCACAGGAAGGAAGCACTGAGACAGGCTGAACTTACTCATCTCTCACATCATCATTGTCTGGTTTTATTTGATTTAGTGATAAAAAGTCTCAGTCTCTTGGGGTCTAAATTTATTGCCTTGGTCTTCTCTACTTCTCCCATTTCCTGTAAGTCCACATAAAAGCAAGTCCCAGGTAAGTCATTGTTAGAAGAGGAGGGAACTCATTGCTAGAAAGGAATTACCAGAAGTGCCTTGTGCAGTTTAAAGGAGGACTAATTTTTACACATGGGAGTGTAATGGAGTTTTCTTTTCTGAAGATATTTCAATCAGATAAATGTGCTTTATAATTCATGTAAACCATGGAAATGTCTCCCTTAGGAAGTGAGAAGTTTTCCATTGCATAATTCAGTTCCAAAACTAAATTCCACACTTGATTCTGAAAAGCAGTATATATTCAGCACATGGAAGTGTCATCTCTGACATTAGCCAAGAGGATAATCTATGTATTCATTTAAACTCTCTAATGCATTGGACAGTAATAAATGCCAGTTCTGCTCTCAGCACAGGTGTTTTCTTTGGTGGGTTAATTTTTGCAGGCTTTTTGGTGGGGTGAGGGGTGAGAAGGTGTGGGGTGTGATTTATGGGGCTTTTTTCTGTGCAAACAATGTCTCATCAGCATTAGTACTCTGTGGTCTGTACTGACACCTTCTTCTGGGTAACTAAACTAACCCTTTAACCTCAAACATTTTGGGTTCACCTGTAGTTGTATTCAATCTGAGAAAGTTTTTAAAATTATGCAAAAGAATTTGTTCAAATGACCTAATGTGTTTCCTTATTTTATAAGGTTTTTTTCATAAACTGTCATGCTGATGCATAGAAAATACTGATTCAACAATTTGATTAATGCTTATCCATAAAAACATCTTAACAATTAAATACTTCCTTTATATAACTTAGAATAAATGTGTAGCTTCTCCTTACTGTGGGGATCACTACTGCTTTCCAGAAGAAAGCAAATGTTTGCTAACTTGGCAATACTCTGGCCTTTTGAGCTGTGGGGCAGGGTTAGAAGACATTTCAGTGTGTTTTCTCAAGGTTTTAAAAAATTAATTCTACTTAAGAACTAACACTAAGAGCTGCTAGTGAATAATTGCAACAATAAAGTGAAAGAAGCATGCAGGATGTGCATAGGTAATGATGTGCCATCCCCAACAGAGGTGGCAGTACAACCTTTATTTGATACCCATTTGCAGTAGAGATTGTTTTAAGGTGCTACCAATAGACACACAGTTGGAGGGATGTTTGCTTTAGCCTAGAGTTTAGGTGGCACTCACAGGTACTACTTGTGTTTCTTGCAAGCATTTAGGCTGAAGAGCACTTACAGGGACAGCCCTTCACCAGAATTGAATGTAATGTCACTTTCTATCTGAGTAATGATGGAGAAGGCATCCTCACTGCCAGCCTATCACATTCAGAGCCAGGATGTTCCCTTTGGCTACCCACAATCATAACTTTGCTCGAGAAGAAAGTAAAAAGTCTGTGTGACCTGTGTAAGACAGAGGTCAGAGCCACCATACCCAAATTGCTGCACTGTCCCCCCAGAGTTCTTGGATTCTCCTGTTACCCATTGATTGTTCTTCCCATTACCTGTTACACATTGTTCTTCACCTTGTCCCTCTGTTCAGAGCCCTGGTCTTTGTCTCCTAGGCCATCTCAGTCGTGTTAACTGTAGGAAGACGTGTGTGGAAGAGCAGGATAATCAGTGGCTGGGTGTCAGCTTGTCGAGGCAACCGAAGGAGGGCGGATCTATCATTGTATGTATTAACCACTGGGCCTGTTTGTCAGACTGTAGCCAACTTTCTTGGGCTTCCATGTCAAATGCTGTGTTTGTTTTATATCCATAGGCTTGTGGACATAGATGGAAAAATGTGTTTTACGTCAAAACTGAGCACAAACTGCCACATGGCATTTGTTTTGCCATCCCTCCTGATTTTCAACCTGAGCTGAGCTACAGCATATGCCCATGCTGTATAGGTAAGCAAAAGGCTTGAGTCCTTTTGTAGGGAAGGGTGAGATACACAATTGAATGGTGCAGAGTTTGTGAAAAACCTGTGTTGTTCTGAGTAGGTGTTCTGCAGCCAAAGGCTTGGAGGCTGAGTGCTGATGATATGAGCCCAGTTTGTGATGTAAAGATGTTTATCACTTCAAAGAAAACCTGATTTCAAAAGGCAAACAAATAATTGGAACAACGCATCAGAGTAGTTTTTTCCCAGACTGCATTGCTGAAGGATGTGTGCTTCTCAAAACCAGGCCAGTAGAGGACATCCTTCCTTCCTTTACTCTTGTCATTGCTCTGGAGAGTCACACAGCAGAGCAGCAGAAATACCTGCTAGTGATTGTTACCACCTGCTCCTTAGCCTTTGATCCAAAGGTGCTGCAGTGCCTGTCACAGTGCATGTCCTTGTCCCTTACTTGCCTTCTGCCAAGGCTGCTGCTGTGGCATGAGACCTTCTGGGGTTCTTCCTCGGAGAACTTCAGGAGCAGAATAAGAGGCAAGACCAGAATGTACCAAATGATTCCATCCATGCTTTGCCATTCTTATCTACCACCCACCCAGGAGAACAATAATGTGCCCTGTGCCTTGCCAATGCAAGGATCAACTGACAATCTGATCTTTCTGTGCAGACAGAGTAATGCCAAATGTCTCACTGCTGGCTTTGGAGACTCTTACAAGGCGTAGTGAAATCATGTGTTTTTTATCTTTGGAGACTTTAAGTGTACAAATCTGCGTATGGAATGAAGGGAACCCTGATGGCGGACAGTCAGCAAAGAATTGCAGGAAAGCAGAGCTGGATTGCTAGGATGAAAGCAGGATGTCTGAGACTGCCATAACACAAACCCCTCATGGCACCAGTGGAGCGCAGGGCAAGTTCAATCAAGCCTGTCAGAGTATGCCTGAAGTACAGAGTGGAAGAGTGTCCAGATGTGGTGATTTCTCTGTTTCATTCATGGAACAATTTTGGAAGTATAGCCTTTAAAGTCACAATATTTCAAAGGCAGGTGTGATCAAGTGATACACAGTGTTTTAAGTTTGTTACAATAGTATATTGCACCTAAAGGCTATCTAGTAGAAACCAGTGTTTTTTAGTTTTATTGCAGAACTGAAAACCAACTTTTTGGGCAGGTGTTTGTTTGTTTGTTTGTTTTTTCATAAGTTCTCTGAACTTCTCTTGAAAGCCTGGTGACAAAACTCTGGAAGTATGTGCTTCTCATCCTTTTTAATATTTCTTGCCCATTCCCAGCTCATGCACGAAAGTATGGAGAAAACCATGCGTCATGTCAGGCTGGAATATCTAGTTTTTACATTGAGGTGTGTATTAAAGATACCAGAAGTCTCTCTGTTTAAATACTTTTATGTATAATATCTAAAAGGGGATGTGTAAATGCAAACATCAATGCTGTATTTTATTGCGGGAGGGAAAAATCACTTTTGAATTCATTTTTAATTAAATCTTGCTATAACTTGCCTGATAATTCCCAAGTAAGGCTTTAATTTTTATTCCCAAGAATACTTTTACACCTTACTAAATCCAAAGTTATTGTTCATCGGGAAAAAGGGCATGGATATAGCAGAGGATGAAATTTTATTATTCTCTTTAATATGTTTGATGTAACAGTTATAATGCTTGCCTTCTTGCTTTACAGAGTAATACTCTTTATTATTTAATCACCATTCCACCCTAAGATTGTAATTTCTGAAAAACTCATTTGAGAAGAGAATATCCTGAATTGCTGTATTTTGTTGTTACAGTTTAAAGCTTTTAAAAATGGTATTTTTACAAAGTCTGGAAAATATTATCTGTAATTTAGTAGTAAACCCCAGTGCTGAGCCAGATGCATCTCCAGTAGCATTTCATAGAATTCACAGGAGATCTAAACAAGAGCATTTTACTTGTTTTGCTTATTTTCATGAATATTTCAGTGTGAATAACATGGCTTTGTTTTACTTTTCTTTTAGGACTTAATTATAATGGGAGCCCCTGGATCATTCTATTGGACTGGTTCTGTGTTTGTATACAACAAAACTGCAAAGAAAATCCACTCTTACACAGATTCTGATAACCAAGTGAAATTTGGCAGTTATCTAGGTACTTAAAGGATTTAACACTTTACTAAAATATAAGCTAAATAGCTGCTCTTGGAGGGAGTGCACAGTGTTTTTGAGTGTTTTCACTATTAAAACCAGAAGCAGTTCTAAAGATGATTTCTGATTTTGTTAAATATTATTCAATTATAAGTCCTCCTCTCTGTTCTTTTTATGAGGAAACTTCTCGGACAGTGGATTTCTATTCTTATCATCTCACCATTGACTTTTAACCATTTCTTTATTTAGAACTTAGGGATGCTTCTGATTAGCAATGGTTGTCATTTCACTCAAGTCTGCAATGCTGCCAAGAGCTTTCACAGAAAAAGACAGTGGTTTCACATATAACAGAAATATGAAAAGATTTTTACAGTGAAAGCTGCAGGGAAGTTTTAATTGTATTGTCAATAAGGGGAAGTATGCTGTGACCTTTAGAAACAAACTTTCCTCCAGTGTTGGTTATTTTTTCTTTTTTATTCCAAACATATTTTGGAATATGTGTCTGGATATGTGAGGAGGCAAACCTCATTTATGAATATCTGTAACCAAGGCCATGAAGTTCTACTCATGTACCTATATCCAAGTTACTACCTGAATTTAGTGCTACAGTTTGTAAAGGTTTATGCCAAAAAAACTGCAGCAGCTTCAGAGTTCTCACTACACTGAGAAAAGCTCATCTGTCCTTCCTGAATTCCTAAGCAAGAATATTTTTGCTTGTGACCATTGGGTTTTGCATTTTCCCATTCAAAGTTCCGGTTCACGTGGATGAACATTTCCTGTTTCTGATTCCACTCATCTGACAATAGGAAGTTGGCATATGTTATGAAATAGCTATTGTGAAACACAGTGAACTAAGACTTCAGAATTCAGTTTTGGGCCTGCAAAGGCCACAGTGACTCTGGGAAAGTCAAGCAGAAGAGAGAGAGAGGCTGGTAAAGGGGGATCAGAAATGCAGAAATCCCTAAGATCAACCAGTAGAACTTCTAACCTTTCACAGGACAAAAGAAGAGCTTCAGAGAGTGGATAGCTCCAGTTTTCCAATAGTAATCAGCAGAAAAAGTACTGCACTTCTCTAGGGAAAAAAGTTCATTCCAGATTTCTGCTTCTATAAGTATAAGAATGAGAATTTCTGTAATGAATGAGTCAGATCATTGACAGCCAGAAGCCAGATCCAGGCAAATGGGTAAAAACCTGCATAAGGACTGTGTTGAGGAGAGGTTAGGGAAGGCCTTTCCACACATATGTGATCTCTCTTAGTTGCCTCGGCCATCCAGGACCTGAAATCAGCTGGTATTTGCTTCACTCTAGTTATCTGATGCGTGTTGGCTTAGCAGAGAATGTCTTCTGAGCTTGCCTTTCTACAGGAAGGTGAAGAAGGGCACCATTAACTTATCTGTATGTCTGTACAGTAGCAGCTGTGATAAACCTGGAATTTTTCCAGTTTCATGCTACTTTACCCTCTGCTCCTTTTCCTCATAATGGGGTTGAAACCCCATAGTGTGGTTGAAGGATTTAAAGGTACCTTCCTTCCCTCCCTCAGCATCTGTGCCATCTTATAATTATTGAAGACAAAAATCTGTTCAGAGTTAATTCTGTTCCCAAATTATTTTTTAGAAGTCTGAGGTTTTTGCTCCCTTAAGTAATGAATGAAATTATCCCTACCAAGTGATGGAAGTATATTGTGACCAGAGTGTAATTCAAACATGTGAGTAGATACCATTATCTACTTACTCTGTTCTTCCACTGGTAGGGATCAAGACATTGGCATCTTTATTTATGTTTTTCATTAAACTGTTAAAGAATAATAATTAAGAAACTAGAGACTACAGGATGTGCAGTAGTATTGTAGCATTTTCCATAAGTTGGAAGAAACAAGGGTGTTCGTGTACCAGACAACTGAAAGAAGGAAGGAAATTAGATATTTGTAATACATAACACTAGGTAATATTTTCTTGACTACTTGAGAGTCTCTTGGAGAGTAGTAGCTGAGTTCTATAAAAGGAATTTTCAAAGTTATTCAGCCTTTCAAATCAGCTGTCCCTGATGAAAAAGTAACCTTAGGCACTTAAACTGCCTTAAAGAAATCATAAAGTAGAAGACAGTTCCTTTTAGAAATCTGAGAAGGGCAAGTAACATTTCAGAAAACTGAAAAACTGTAGTGATGGTAAAAAGGACAAAACTATGGAGTTGGAAAAAAATTTCATTTCTCTATGCCTTTAAAGGATCAGTTATGTGATTGATCCTTCCCCTGCCAAACATTTTAATACCATTAAAAAGAAATGAGAACTATGTGATTACTGTAATTCTTGTGAATGTTTGGCTTTTTTTTTAAGTCCTTAAGAATTAGTAATGTTTGCACTTTACAAAACAAAAATAACTAGAAAGTAAATGTCAGAGGACGTAAATTAAGCTTCATCCCTAATTTTTTGTTGAGTAAATAAAAGCTAGGTGTTGACCTTCAAGTGATAAATTGCTCTGTTCATCTCTTTTAGCTTAAAATATGAAAAGAAAAAGGTGGCTTAATGAAAACTTTAATTCTAGGCAGTTATGTTCACTGACAAAAGATTCAAAGCTTGTTCTCATCTATCTAAGATGATTTTTCCATTTCCTCTGCATGCTGTGAACATCAGCAGTCATTCAGTAAATGCAAGAGTAGTGGAATATGTTATCTGTCTTGTATTCTGAGCTGTAATGTACTCTGGAAAGAGTAAGGATGACTTGTGCAGCTACAGGTTAAGGTGTTAGCCTTTGTTTTGCAGTTCTGTGTCTGGATGTCTGCGCCAAAATATGGTCCTGTTTATAATCTCTCTCCACATACAGAAATGCTTTGTAATGTAGATTTATTTACTAAAGCTGATGTAATGGTTTTTTACTGCATAATAAGGCTTTTGCAATTTGTTCCTGACATGTTCATGTGTGTGTTCATGGTGCTCTGTGTGTGTATGTGCACATAGAAGTAGCACTACATTTAATTTTTCTTATATCCAGTTATAATAGTCAAATAGTAACAATTGAATCTATTATTTCCACATTCCAGTGCATCTACTTGGATAATTTTTATTTGTATTAATAGTGTGGACTCACTGAACAATTGCAGAATATGCACAGAAGGTGTTTGCAATTTATTTTATTGTCTTTTGAAGTATGGCAGATAATTGAGTTCTTGGGAAGAAATGAGTGTTTCTGACACTTTTTCCTGCTTGATGGAACTTACTGTCTGTAGTGACCTTTTACTTATACTTCAAAAACTTTGTTTTGTTTTCATTGCTGATTTGCATGAGGTCTGAATGTCAGAGTCATGATAATTTATGGTGTTGACAGCTTTTATAAGATATGCTCCCATTCTTTCTTTGTTACATAGCATTCCCAGTATTGAATAGTGCATTTCTGATTTGCAGGATATTCTGTTGGAGCTGGACATTTTCTGACACCATCCAGTATAGAAATAATTGGAGGGGCTCCCCAACAGGAGCAGATTGGTAAAGTAAGGAATTGTCTATAATATTGGCTTAATGATTATAACCCCAAAAATACCATGATCTTCCAATTTAGATTAATATATTAAAGACAAGTATCAGATGTGACTTTTCATGGGGGAAAAGTTGAATAAGGAATTAGGGTAGGCAATCTGGATAACATTGATGTGAACTATGGTGTTGAAGAAGGTGCAGGTAGGAAACAGGAGATAGCTGTAATTTGTGATACTAAGCATTGCTTTGCTGATTCTTTAGCACATGCTGTAGAGAAAGCACTGGGAAGTGTTCCAGATTACAGTTTGCTGAATTCTGCTTGTGTTTTCTTTTCTTTTTAGGCATATATTTTTAGCATTGAGAAGCAATTCGATATTCTCTTTGAACTAAAGGGTAAAAAGGTAAATCTATCCTATTACTTTTCTGCACCTCATAACTTCTAGCACATCTTCATCAAAATGCAAAAATAATAATGATTTCTTGTCTGCACACAGCTCGGTTCTTACTTTGGAGCTGCAGTTTGTGCTGTGGACCTGAATTCAGATGGCTTCTCAGACTTACTGGTTGGTGCTCCAATGCAAAGTACCGTCAGAGAAGAGGGAAGAGTTTATGTCTATATTAATTCAGGTTCTGTAAGTATTTTCTCTTAAAAACACACGGCAACAGAGCTGTTCTGGTTTAATAGGCTAAGAGGAAGAGTTTCCCATATTTCCTGATATGGAAAAAGCAGCATTAGGGCTGTGATGGCTGCCCCAGCAGGAGTGCACAGCACACCCCCAAAGGCTGCAGTGTCAGCTGTAGCACAGTTACTCCCACCAGTGCTGGAGCTGCACGCAGACTGGGTGCGTTTCCTAGGAGCTGGAGGTGGTGGCAGCCTGCCCCTGCAGCCTCTTTCCAAGCTCTCCTCCACTGCTGTGCTTCCCACTGAACTGCCAGCTGAAGAGAAACTTACCAAGCCCTTCAGAAACCAACAAGGACTGGAACATTTGCATGCAGTTACTGGTACCAGTCAGGAAAGAGACGGGTATTCCTCAGTTTTGCAATTTACATGACTGAATAGATCATGCATTAGAATAGGCTTCTTTTTATGCTTTCTAAGGCTCAGAAGTGGAAGTGTAGTCACTTTACCATTCTTACACTAAATACCATAAAATGTATTTGAAAATGCTTGCTTCTACATCAAGAAGTTTGGTGGGGTTATATATTGGTATCCAAGGCAGTTTTAACATTTTGAGTAATATTCCATTAATGTGCCATTGACTCTGTTTTCCTTCAGGAAGCAAAGATGGTAGAGCTGAACATAGAGCTCAGCGGGAGTGACTTGTATGCAGCAAGGTTTGGAGAGTCCATAGCCAATCTAGGAGACATAGACAATGATGGCTTTGAAGGTAAGGATACAAAGAAAACCTGTTGGGTTTAATTCTCTCTGATCAGTGGAATGTCATGATAAACAGGAGGATTATGGAAGTCTGAGAATTCTTTTGGTTTGTGACTTGACTTTTCTCTTCTGACTTAAAAAACAGCTGCTTCACAGTCATTGATGTTTATTACCAAGGCACTAGGTTCTGTCTAAGAAAGAGCATGAGCATAAAGTGATAGCATAATCTGTAACTTTTGTAACTCAAATGGAATCACTAATCCTGTGTTAAATACCTGAGACAAAGGTTGGGGAATAATTTGACAATTCTGTAACAATCATAAACAAAAAAATGAGTCAAAATCTGCTTATTTTATACTCACCAGTAAATACTAAATACATGGGGATATTGAAATTAACCTTCACGTTGGGAGATTGCTATGGAAATACTGAAATGAAAAGTGGATGTAATATGGAGAGTAAGAGTAAGAAAAAAAAATTGTAAGAAAAAGGCTGGAAGCAAAATATAAAGAGAAACTGGTAATATAAAGCATTTTTCTGTAGCAATTAAAAAGCACAGCAGAGCCAACTCCTTCAATGATCTAAACCATCAGTTTCAGCCCTGTGAAGATAATGGTGTAGGTGGTGGTGTAGAATCTGACCTCAAGAATGTGTGTGTAATTTTAACAGGCACAACTTGACTGTCCCATTTTCATCTCACTAGTAGAAAGATGTATAATGTGCTTTATGTGGTTTAGTCACCACAGTATGGACTCAATCAATGTGGATTCAATCAGAGAATTGCTCTGTAAAACCAAACAGTCAAAGGCTTTGGGCTTCATATGATTTTTGGTTCAGTGCAGCATAAATTATTTCTGATTTGCAGTGAGTTCAGTTTTTTCTTATTTGTAAATGCAAGTTCCCAGTTATTAACAGTGACTTTCAAGATGGTGTACATAATCTCCCCATCCCTCCCTCCACTGCTTGGTTAACAGCCTCTGGCTATTTGAACCATGGGAGTTTTTGGTAAGGGCTGTTGAGGGTGGATTGGTGAGTAGGTACGTTCATTCAGTTTGTTATGAGTTGCCTCGTCCCTCTGGGATTAGGTCATCTAGGCATAAAACATATCCCTTTGTACCAACAAACATATCCCTTTGTACCTTCATTTCCTTGTTAAATGCCTTTCCAAGCTTATCATTAACTGTTATGGACACTTCATAGAAAAATAAATGGTTTATTTTGGGCACTATAATAAGAGTACTTGTGTTTCAGTGACTTAATCCATGTGGGAAGAGCAGGAAAATCATCACTGTTCCATAAATATAACGCTTGTTTTTTCCTCTTTTTTTAAAGATCATGATAATTTTGCCTTCTTTCATGGTAACCTTTTAACCTCTTAAGGGTCAAAATTAGTATTGCTAGAAATAGACTTTGACAAAATGGCAGTATTTGATTGTTGCTTTTCACACACAGTAATTAAGGTAGAATCAGACTACTGAGCTGGTCTGTATTGTTTCTGATTGCTTTATATCTGTGTTCAACACTGCCTTTGAATTCAGGCAAGTAAATCTGGTCTGGCATTACATGCATCAAGATTTGCATTTCTTCAACTGTTCAGTAGTCATATTTCCTAGTCCATGATCATTGCTGAATTGTTCTTCCAGATGTGGCAATTGGGGCTCCACATGAAGATAATCTAAAAGGGGCTATTTATATATACAATGGCAGGAAAGATGGAATAACACCATCATTTTCACAGGTATGCTTTTTCAATGCAAAATACCCAATCCAGAAAAACCCCAAGCTTAAATCTGAGAGGGTTTTCCCTTCATTTGACAGTCTGACCATCTGAAGTACATTAAAAGACTTCAGAAAATTTTTACATGGTCTGTGATTTTCAGTCGTAATATAATCTGTAAGAGAGAAAAAATTGTTTTGGGAGCTTTAAAAAAGATTTATGGGATTTAAGTTCATCAGGATTTTTCTGCAAACATTTTTTGTTGGAAATTGTAACTCAGAGATTAGCTTTCCAAGAATAATTTTCTCTTGTACATTTTTCTCCTCAGAGAATACAAGGAAAAGAAGTCAGTAATTCTTTGAGCATGTTTGGACAATCCATATCAAGTGGCATTGATGTAGATAACAATGGTTATCAAGGTAAATTAAGCAATTTTGTTTACTTTTAATTTTTAAAAGAATAGAAATTCATGGGGAACAACCCTACTGTGCTACTTGATACTTTTAACTGAAGCAGAATCTGTTATTGAGATGACATGTCACATCTCATATTTTGGGAAGAAAAAACAAGAGGTAAAGCTGAGGCCAGGCAGTCAGGTTTCACGGTCACCTAACTATTATTTAAGGACTGAGAACAATGTAATAGTGAGATCATAGTGCACAAGGGGAAGAGAAATGTGATTTATACTTTTAAAGCAGACATCTCATTTACAAATGTCACAATGAGCTGCTTTGGGCACTGGAAGCATGTTTGTTGTCCAGACTAGTGTGCTAACCTGAATGTATTGCTGGCCTTCCCAGAGTCTGAATTCTGACAAGAGTCATGGACTCCTTGACTCTCAGTCTGAGTGAACAATACTTTACCCTCACTTAGGGCTCATGGCATTGAGCTAAGGCCATTGTGGAGTTCTTGTGGCCATGACAAAGTAGTGCTAACTTGGTGCCAAGTATATATTAATTGCTTTATACATATCATCAAAACATTCTGACATTTTGCAGATAAGTGTTAGGTCAGGTCAGGTATGTCTGTCCTGCTCTTGAGGATGGAAAAGCACAAAGTTGCCATGATTTGTGTTCTGGCTCTGTCCACAGAAATGTTATCCAGGTTAATTTGTAATGCTGGCCTAAAGGGCAGGTTACAAGTAGTCTGCCCACAGGTCAGCTGTTGGTTACTAATCTGGCAATAACGCCCTCAGGCCCTTATATCATTTAGTCATCTGACAATTCACTTTTGCTGCCTCATTTGGGAGGTATATAAACTGTCTATATTTCTTTCCTTCTTGCATGAATAGAATTCAGTTCATTTGGAATAAAGGAAATACTTTTATCTCTCTCTATGTATAATTTCATACATGTTATAGACATAAACAAATCAGTTATATATATAAAAAACAGTTTGTATGTGCATGTATAGCAATATTGAATATCTGGATGGAGAAGAAGGCAAGTATCTCCTACCTAGCTGAGTTGTCCTTCAGTATCAACCACTTAAACATTGAATAAAAATCAAATCATCACATATCAATATCTGGAAGTCCAGCAAATTAGCATGCAGCATTTAGGACAGTGCAGAAGTATTGGAGCTGTCCTTGAATACTAGTATATCCCTTCTAGTAAATAAAGGACAAATGGTGCCTTAATATTCACCAGAAAGTGAATATGCTATAAAATGCTTGTGCCTAGGAAGTAATTCCTGTTGACAAATTATGGTTATTGATACATTCTTTTTGTGCAGATGTGGCAGTTGGTGCATTTTTCTCTGATTCTGCTGTGGTGTTCAGGTGAGATTGATATGTTTCAGTACTTTTGAAGACTGAATTTAACTGTATTTTTTTAGTGGAATTTATTGAAACTCAGTAGTTAATTTAACCTCATTATATTCTTGATATCTTCAACTTCGCTAGGCTCTAGAAGTCTCTACAAATGAAACATTTAAGTAAACACGTTGAAAAAAATGAAAATATCATTCTGTGACTTTTTGAGGTAAAAATAATTTGCATACAACTATTTGAAACTATCTGAAAAATGCAGATAACTTTAAAATTATAATTCTAAAATATAAAAATAGGTTGTCAGGGATGATTAGTTTTTCAGACATTCTGTAAGCTATATCTAAACATTATTTGTGTTACTCTGTTCTATTCTTAGAACAAAACCAGTGATAATTGTTGAAGCTTCTTTGAAGCATTCTAATTCAATAAATCGAACTAATTTGGACTGCATGGAAAATGAGCAGCCTGCCACCTGTATGAATTTGAAGATATGCTTTACCTATAGAGGACGGGAGGTACCTGGTTATATCGGTAAGCTACTGGAAAAATAATCCCCTATCTGTACTGATTTCAAATGCACCTATTTACAGAATAATGCTGCTGGTATTCAATAGACCATTAATCTGATTTCAGTATAAAATGAAAAGCTGAAAACATGGATACCGTTTTTTATATCACGATTACCCTATAACATCAGGCCTTTACACTTCTGTTCAATTTGGAGTAAGAGCACATCCCTGCTAGAACTGCTGGAGTTACTTGGAGAGACAGCAGCACTAAAAGGGTGATATTTAGATGTCCTCTAACAGCAATCTTCTCAGGCATGGACCAAACCAGATGGGACTGCTGGAGGATGCTGCCTTCCACTTAGCAATAGAGAGAAAGCATTGCTTCCCAAACCAGCTCAAGCAGCTGATCATATTGTGGGGCACTTTGTGAAAGAAAAGGAGTCCCACCAAAATTACTGAAAAATAAATCTTGTATTGTGTTTTATATAATGCATATTTTGCTTTTGGCAAAAAACTGGTATTGCTAGAAGTGATGTCTTTCAGAGGGAATATTCATGGTGAATTAATTTAACATAATTTACTGTCTAAATTTGCCTGTATTGCCTGAGTGCTTTTAACCTACTTGTCATGTGCTATTTGTAAACTGTAAACAGCCCTGCAAGTACATGGTATATAAAATTAAATTGCTCAACTCTTCTGGGTGAGAACAGACAATAACCTTAGGGAGCATGTTACAGAGAACACATACAGTGATGAACTGTAAAGTTATGTGTCTTTTGATCTTTATCAGATCTTTTGAAACTGATACTCATTTTGAAAGATGAGCAGTCAGACTGGGTCACCCTTGCTGTACATAACACCTTGACATCTTATGTACACCTTGACTTGTACATAAGACTTTTTAATTTTAAAAAAGTACTGGTAGAAATTGTAGATAACCTAACCCTTGGCAAAAAATTAGAAGTAATAGATCTGTAATGCTCTGAAACTTGTTTGTAACTTCTTACCATAGCAATCCATGCTAACTTAAATAGAAAAAACTATGAAGTCAACTAGCACTGACAAATATTGTTTAACTTAAGTGTTTGTTGTAAGTTACTGTCAGCCCTGTAACTAACTGAAGTGTGTTTTCTATAAATAGATTTGGGTAGAAAATGTAAATACAACCTGATAAACTATCTCTGATCTAAATGCACATATTGGGGAACAGCCATGAAGCAATTTTCAGGGTACTAGAAGTTTTTCTTAGTATGGATTTATGTCTGTGTTTTTAAGCAGAGCATTTTAAAATGGATGTTACAGAATATACTTATGGAAGTGAGTCAGAAGAAACTCATTAAGATTGCAACACTTAAAGATTTATAACCTTTATTTTCCCTGGATTTTATTTTGTAGTGTTGCTTTATAATCTGAGTGTTGACGTGAACAGAAAAGAGGATACACAAGCAAGATTTTATTTTTCCTCCAATGGAACACATGATACAATCTCAGGAGAAGTAATGATTTACAGCAATATTACTACCTGCAAAGATCATCCAGCATTTATGAGGGTAATGTAGTTTTCAGTATGTATTGCCTTGTAAATCCTTTGTTCACCTTTGAAAAGCAGACCTGCTGCAAAAGAACCTATTCTGTTTATAATTGCATCACATGATTGTGGAAGTAAAATATTTGTATTCAGAACTTCCACAGTTAATATGTTTTAATTCTGATGCTTTCTCAGCTTTCTCTGAAGAAGTCAGTAGGTCTGCCATCTCTTACATTGGTGAGATGTATAATAATAATAATAATAATAACCACAGTGATTAAGTTGGACCTTGAGCACTCTTGAAATTTCTTCATCTTTTTTGTGGATGACAGATCATATATAGATTGAGGTTGGTTTGGAGCAATCGTGAAGATATAAAATGAATATTCTGCTGAACATTTCTGATGGAACTTTCTTATGTATTCCTTAATGCCAAGTCTTAAAACTTGTATTTTTTATGTTTTGTCATCTGTAAGTATAACAAAGAACATGTGTGTGGTTTTGCTTCTGTTTTTATTGTGAGTAGATAAGGTAGACTCAGCTAAAAATGAAAGAACCCATTCCTGATCCACAGGAAGTGAAATGAAGATGGTTGCTAGAAAAGTCTGTAGTTCAAGGTCTATAGTGTGGTGTGCTTTGTGAATTTGCTGCAAGGAGCCAAAGGTTAGCAGGGTGTGAAGAAGAGCTTTGCTTGGCCTTGCTTGATGTTTTTTCCCTTCAAGGAATGCAGCACTCACCCATAACCTGAGGGTGGAAATGGGGTAGGAAGAGCACTTGTGCATGACCTATCCCTCTGAAAGGTGAAGAGGGACTTATCTTGAAAATGGAATAAAACCTGTAATCAGGACAAGGATATAATATTTTTAAGGCCATTCAGTTAACAAGAAAAAATTTATCACTTTTATTTTATCAAACATCTTAGAAGCTTTTCCTCCAAAACAAAAATTTTGGAAAAACTTGGAAGTCCTAAACCACGACAAACAATAAAAATCACTGGACACAAAGGAACTGCATTTTATTAAACTCAGAAAAAATAGACTTCTCTCCTGTCAGACCTTATCTAGGAGGGAAGAGAGGGAGTATTTAGATGTAAGGGGAAATAAGGGCAATAAAATAATGGACTACTTGGCCTAATGTTTTCTTTGAAATCCTTGAGGTAGCAATTCTGTGACCTTTTGAAACAAACACCTGTCAAGGTGACTGATGCAGTTGATCCTGCACAAAGGCTGGAAAATAAATTTTATTTTCTACAGCTACAAAAAATCCTGCAGGGAAATAATCTTCAATGTATTTTTCTTCTTCCTTGATTTCCCTTATTTTTTGTTTGTGACATGATTAGAAGCTAATTCTTCATCATAAAGCTTCAGGGTAGAAAGGAAAGCTTATGTTACCTACTGGAAAATTTCCCAGATGCATCTCAGCTGATAGCTGCACCTAAGTGAATGTTGCTTGCAGGAGCAATGGCAAATTGCCACTCACTTTATAAGAGTTTTGTAAACTAATGGAGATGTGATTGACAGCTGACCTTGTTCAGATTGCTGTACCAGCATTAGCAGGTATTTGTGTAGGAGGAAGGAATTGATTTGCCTCACTTCCTATAGTCCATCATTAGGGGGTTTTTTCCTACGTAGAATTCAATTTTCTTTTCAATTCTTAATTAATAACATTATAAGCATCTCCTTCCACCCACTGAGGTTTCTGTACTTGTGTGAAGCTCCTAAAGTTAAGTAAGTGTGAATGTCTGTCAAGTACAGTCCTTGCAAAAGACAATATAAATTTTATGTATTTTGAGTAAAGGCTAATTAATAGCTAATTAGTATAATGGAAGTAATATAAAGCAGATGCAGAGAAGACCTTGTGGAAAATTATTACAAATTAGATAATATGTGATTTGGCCAACACAAGCTTGCAGATAAGAATTAAAACAGTGGCCATGTGGAAGGACAATCAGTGTCTGTCTATCCCCTACACTAAGGGAGTAATTTAATCAGGTTTGCTACTGTTGGTGCTTCAAGCTGTTCAGTTTTCACAAGTAGGTAGTTGGGGCTCTGATCTGAACATTCCTACACAGGCAAGGCTTCATGTACAAAATAGTCATTTATTGAGGAGTTCAACTTCTTAATACAGAATGGAAAATAAAGGAGCAGAAAAATAAAATGCAGTCACAACTTGATTTAATTGTACTGTGGGAGAACTAATTTTGATTTCATATGTAAATACCCATTGGGTTTGTCTGGCCTCATTCCACTGGTTACCCTTTTTCATTTTAGCCAACTTTGCCTATTTTTCTACCTGGGCAGTGCAGCCTTTCATAGGTGTGTGAGGCAGGATTATTGCAGAAGTAGGCTTGCTGTTTAGTAGGCTCTCTCCTCATAGAAGAATCATCCATCCTGAAATGGCTGATGCTGTCATTGAACATATTCTGCCTTTATGCATTTCTAATTGCCTCCTTCAGCAACAAAGGTGTCTGGGAAAGTGTATTAGCCATATGGAATTATTTTACATGTGAAAAATAGGTTTTGCTGTTTTAGTGAGTTCTGGGCAACCTTGTAAGTTTAAAACATAAGCATACATGTTTTGTCTTATATGATTAACTCATTAGGTTTCCAATTTTCGTAGAAAGATGTAAGGGATATCTTGACTCCTGTACATGTTGAAGCGAGTTATCATCTGGGGCATCATATTCTACAGAAAAGAAATGCTCAAGAATTTTCACCACTTCAGGCTGTTCTTCAACGCAGGAAAGAAAAAGATGTTATAAAAAGCAAGGTTAGTGTATGAGTTCTCTTTTTTTCCCAATGCAGTGAGTAAATAGTCATGTTTTAATCTCTAGTTAAAAAAAGCTTCACTGATTCATAGCATGTGAAAGAATGCATTTTCCAGACCTACACCTAGGGATTGTGTCTTGATATTAGTTAATAAACCAGAATGCTTAAAAAATGCCTGATTTTTTGCAAAAAAACTCTTTGCAGAACTTGTGTACCATCTGTATTATGATTTAAAAATAAAGTATGTGCAGAGAACTTGCTAGCATAAATAGTACTATATATCTCAGAATCCATATATGAAATACACTCTTTGAAATATCCATTCAACTACACAATGTAAAAATTGTACTTTAAAATTATTTCTGTGTTAAATACACAATGTCATGTTGGTATTAATCTTGAAGTATTGATGTTGCTGAAATATTAGTTCTGTAAAGGTACTACAGGTTTTCAAGTCTGTGAGGGGAAAGAAAGAGTATATTTTTTATCCTTTAGTAACTATGAAATCAACCTTTTTTCCCAAGAAATCCCAAATTATTAAGAGACTTTGACTTTAGTTAACTTTTCACAATGGTTAGCTCCCCAGAAAAGTGGTCAGAGCACCAAGCCTGAGTTCCAGAGGTATTTGGACAATGCTCTCAGACACAGGCTGTGACTCTTGGGGGTGTCCTGGGCAGGGCCAGGAGCTGGACTCAGTGATCCTGATGGGTCCCTTCCAACTCAGCTTTCTCTGTCGTTTCTGTAACTGAGATACAGTTGGCCATCAGAACTCCCCAGATATGTAAGAGCTTCTTTTAAATGGCATACTTTGACTTCTCATTTTCATTCAAAATTTTGTTTTAGAAACCTCAGAGTTATAAAGAAAGAAAGAAGGAGGGAGGTGTTGAATACAGTGACATAAATGCACTCTATAACATACTGATAACCAAGACATGGACACCTGCAACTCCTGGTGTCTCTGCTCTCATCAAACCTTTCTAACAGTAGGATAAGTAAGGGTTGTGTAATTAAACTCTTGCAAAAATGAATGTGCTGTATTACAGGAGAGACTGCACAGACATCAGTTCTGGATCTTCTAAAACATTCTGCCCTCCCTGTGTACTGCTGTAAAGATTGTCTGAACATACACCCACAGGTTTCACTGTGACAGACTGATCTGGAAAGCTCCTCACTGTTACTCTGGATGCACAGAATGTGTTTGGAAAATGGAAAATCATAGCCTGATTGAATTGTATGTTAGCAGTAAGAGCTATTAGACACTTCCTGGTGTTTAGTTACTAGGTGATGGGTTTCTTTCTCTAGAAATACTGTTACTCACCATTGGAAGCATAAGACTCTGAAGTGCCTTTCTTTATTTTTTTTTTAATTTGGCTTTTACAGTTTATTTTTGCAAGATTTTGCTCCCAAGAAAATTGTTCAGCTGACTTGAGAGTTTCTGGAAAAGTTGTTTTTCCAAAGTAAGTATAATGTAGCTTTCATTTTTTTGGACAAGATTTAGTAAGATTTTATTTAAATTATTCTTTGATCTTTTGTATATAAATTACAGTAATCCACAAATTCTCAGGACTCCCTGAAAAAAACCAAGAAGTGTCTTAATTGAAGACTATTTGTAAATCAAAAATCTTGCAGAAAATGTAACATAGATGAAAACCTGTTATTGCATAATTAGAAGATTTTACAGCTCAAAAAATACATCTTAAAAAAAACATAAATTTGTGTTCTACACTTGATATATAACTGGGCTAAGATAACACTGCACAATGCATACTCGATATGCAGACATCATAAATAAAATTGTAAAATTGACAAGCTATTAGTTATTTCTGCTGCTCTTTCTGGATATAGAGTACTTGCACTGTATGAAGTCTCAATCAGCAGTATAAAACTGAAGATATAATATTCTTAAATAAAAGAGCCACTTAATTGTTTTAAGTTGTATTTTATCATCACAACCTTTTTCTTTATTGACTATTATATTTCAAAGTAAGGAATACAGGTGAGCAAAAAGAGGAATTGTAGCTGTTTTGAATCTCAGCTATTTAGATATTTTACCTGTAACTTGGATTTTCTTGTGTCATTCATAACTTTCAAAGTCAATTCTACTCAAATCAAAATATGAGGTTGAACAACCTAAAATGGCATCACAAGATGCTGACAGTCACCTAATGCTTATTGATCCGACCTGTGTGATCCTGAGCACAAACTTTGTCATCTTCATGGATTTCAGAGTAAGATGAGTATCTATCTGTCCACTTTAACTTGTGGCCTGTAGCGTGAGTCTTAAGCACTTTCATTTTCTTAGGCTGGATGGTTATTTTATTTAAACACTCATAAACTTCTAAGAAAGAATGGTTGTGCAGAATTTGCATTAGTGACATTAGAAATGCAGTTTTATAAGCACTTCCAAGCTCTAAGAAAGAAAAACAGATTACAACATATCTGCTTAACATTAGGCCCAGTAGCAGATTTGCAGTGTAAATAAATAGTCTAAATATCTTGATAAAGTGTGAAGTATCACCTTAAATTACCTTGTGCCCCTAGAATCTCGATTAAAAACTAGTTAACTGTGAAGTGATAATTTATTTTGTCTTGACAGAATGCATTCATTATCCTTGAAGAGCAGGGCAAACACCTTTGGCTTTAAAAGAATGAAATCAAATAGGGATGGCAATGTAATGCTTTATTTACTGAGTAGCAAGTCTTCATGTATACACTATCATGTTTTGTTTAAATTGCTTAGATTTTGGCCTGCTCTGTAAGTTTCTAGTCTGCATCATGCATTTTTTAATGAAGAATGAAATATGATTACCGGGGAAAAGCTCTGGTTCAGCTTTGCTGTAGTCCCAGATGTGCACCTGGTGCTTTTGTGTACTTGTGTGTTAAGCTGGGAGGCATCTTTGTGACAGCATATTGTTAATGAGCTTGGCTTTAACGTGGGTAAGAGGAGTGAGTGCTGGGTATATAAGTGCTAAAACAACGTTCCAATTTAACCTAAACTTGACAAGCTACCAAAATGTTAACATTGTGTTTTTCTTTAATTTGCTTTTGTCTTGGAACCTATCTGCTTATGCAGTGCTTTTGCCTTCTGTTGCTTTTGTAAGTGCCAGCTTCTTTCCCAAAGGTGTTCAGTGACTAATGCTTTGGTTTCAAGCCAGAATATCTGATAAATGTCTATTTCTAGGCACCCTTTCTGCAAGTCTTAATTAAACTTTAATGTCAAGCTGAAGTTTACTTTCTGCCCCCGACAGGGTGTCTGTACTTGTAACATGAATATAGAATATTACACAGATCATAAGAGAGGCATATTCACTCTGCCCCTCTTCCTATTAACTCAGTCTCACATTTGAGTGCAAAGAGTGAATGTTCAAATAACGTCTGAAAGTACTGGAGCAGTGACACGTTGCTATTCTGGCCTGTAGAGGAAAGGGCTGGTCCTGCAAAGGCCAGGAGCACAACTGGGCTGATGACAATTCCCTTGCTCTCTCATTAACCACTTCAGCCTTTAAGGGGTGACCATCACAAAACTGTCTCGTACCTTAGTCAGAGAATTGAGTAAAACCTTCCATCTCCAGCTGAGCTTTCTCAGAACCAACTGAAACTACCTAAAAGAGCAGCTTTGCTTACAGGCTGTTTCTAAAATTACTTTCCATTTACATTATAATTATTTTTATAGGTCTCATGAAAAGAAAACGTACCTTGGTGTTGGAAGTGTGAAGACTTTATTGTTGAACATTTCTCTGCTTAATGTTGGAGATGATGCATATGAAACTCTCCTCCGTGTTCAGATCCCTAAAGGTCTTTATTACATTCGAGTTTTAGAATTGGTAAGGAAAAAAAATCTCTCACACGGTAATCCTTTGATATTTTTCTTTTTCTGCCTGTTGTTTTTCAAATTCCATTTACGAATTGTTGAGTTTCTTTAGATACTGAACCCATGACCCTTCATCAAAAACTGCCAAAGCATCAATTTTTCGATTCTTAGACTTCTAGCTACCCAAATCAAGTGCAATTTAATCAATACAGATGATTTACATAATTTCAGTAACAACTAAAATAAATAATTAAAAAAAGTTTTTTAAATATTTTCAGGATGTTACAGCTGTTTTTTTGGCTGATGGTCATGTTTTCAGTGATCACAAAGATCTCATAAAATATTTCCTAAATACACAAGCTTATAAAAAGTCATAAATCTAATTTCTGCCTTTTAAAAATAATTGTTTTCCATGTAGAATCCCCCAGATCCACCTTTGTGAGTTGGCTTTTAACGTGGGTGGGTCTGGATCTGGCACATGTGCCTTAGCTTCAGTAAAAGCAAGAAGCAGATGAAGTAACTGATATAATAATCAATATAATCTATTATGTTAAACTGATCATGGGTGTCCTGGATATTGCCATCAGTGAAATAACAAACACCTGGTTCAGGAAAATATAAAGCACCCAATTTTAGTGTGTCCATGTAATTTGAAGTGTCTGAAAGAAAAACCCCACCTTTTTTATTTTAATCATTAGTAACTTGTCCTTTATTTTAGGAAGAAAAACAGATACACTGTGCAGTATTAGATAAAGAAATTAATGCAGTGACACTTGAGTGCAGTGTTGGCTATTTATTTGTGGATCACAACTCAAAGGTAAGCTGTAAATGGAGTTCCTAGCTTTAGAAACACCCAAAATAGGTTATGAGGATTTTCATGGAGGGGAAAAAAAAATCTCTGCATCTCTTCTTCATTCCCAGCTACCATCTCTTATCATGTTGGTATCTGTATCTCTCCTGCTACTTTTAAATGAATTGCTTAAACACTCCCTGGAATAATTCATTAAGGGACAACAGTGTTTGTATTGTGCATTGACTTCTAGAGAAGTGGGCTGACTAATGCCATGGGCATATGTGTTAGGTCAATAGAAAGGGACTAGAAGACACAAAAATTAAGTATTTCCTTAGTTCTGAATTTTTTAGGGCAGGGGATTCTAAATTAGCTTAATAAAATATTTGCATTGAAACTCTGTGAAGTTACATTGCCATTTAATATAAGGAAAATTTTATTTGTTCTGCAGCTGGATTATAGTTTCCTCTTGGATGCAAGCTCATTAACCAGAGCAGATGAGGACCTCAACATCATCATTAATGCTACCTGGTAAAGTCTAATAAAAATTGCTCAATGAAAAATACTACTAGCTTTGGAAAACAAATAACTGGAAAGGCTTAGCAAAGCAGGATTGCAAGGAAGTAAATTGGCTGCAAATCAAATAGAGAAAGAAACTCCAAAAAAAAAAATAGGTGATAGATATTTAAATAGTAAGTAGGTTTCTACCTGTAAAAAATGTGGAGGTCATTAATGCCTGACATGTTGTTGCCAATTAAATATTTTTATTTTAATTTTAAGCTGAAAGGTCTGCTTAGTATTTTTTATAGAAATAATGTATAGCTTATGATGGTGCCTTCAATACAGATTTTTCTCTTTGCATTTTTGTAGTAAAAATGAAGATGGGAACATGTTGCTGGATAACACACTGACTTTACCTATACCTCTAAAATATGAGATCGAGTTAAATACTCATGGGTGAGTCCCCTATTGGTATTACCTGCACATCACAGAACTGTTGTCTTGTTACTGTTCTAAATTCACTGAGTTTTTAAGCAGAAGTGTGACATAGCTAAAAAATCCTTGGTCTGAGTTGGCACAGCTGTCCTGGGCACGGACTTAGACACTTGTAAGAGTTTTTTCCACTGCTGTGAGGTGAGACCATTGGTATCCCTGGTGCTCCAAACTTGTCTCTGAACAGACTAACATGTTTTAATAAGGGGGATATCTCTTCCAGAAAGATGTGTTTAATCAGAGCATAGCAGATCCTCAGATTCCTTGCTTAACATGAACCATGATATGGGTTTGTTGTGGGGCATTCATGGAGTGTAGCTTTGGTGAGGATTTATGACTTTTTATGATTCATCTGCCTTTTTCAGAGGAAAGAGTACAAATGTAGAGGGTTTCTATTCCAAAGGCAGATGATTTCTGCTCTATGTTCCTAGATTTACTTCAAAGCAAACTTGGGGGTTTTCTTACAACCAGTCATACTGGAGGTAGCATGAAGCAGAAAGTTATGCTAATGATATGTAGGAATTCTGTTTAATAACAATTTCTAAACCATTGTAGGTTTGTGTCACCAACCTCATTTGTTTATGGATCAGAAGAGAAAGATTCAGCAGTGACATGTATGAAGGAAAATATCAACTTCACTTTCCATGTAAGAGTTTTCCTTTGTAAACCCTGTCATATTTCTTTTGAAGGTTAATGTTAAGTGCATCTAATGATAGTCTAGACAGTCAGGAAACTTTTAAGAGTACAAGGGCACCATGAGTAATTTTTGTGCATTAGTAATGGGGAGTTGCTATTAATCCCTCTTAGAAAACTTTTTTTGGCCTGGCAAATCTTCCACTGAGTGATCAGAGAAAAATTTCCTAACACAAGCAGGATTGAAAATGGTAGAGCAGTTCTGACTTGCCCCTTCTTCCTTTCAGAAACACTTGAAAAGGAATTATGGTAAGAAAAAGGAATTAGGAGCTTCTTGTACTTGTAAGAGTACCTATAGCATGAAATTTGTCCTCAGTGGATTAAAAGCAGGAGTTGGGACACAAATCTCTCCTAGTTCCTTTTGCATACTCTCCTGGCAGGCAGTCTGCATGACCTCAGGTACTCATCAGAGATTAGCACTACTTACTCATCAGCTCTGGAGGAGGGAAGGGCTCAGAATCACAGAATTTCTAGGTTGGAAGAGACCTTCAAGATCATCGAGTCCAACCCATGTTCTAACACCTCAACTAGATCATGGCACCAAGTGCCACACAGTAAGCCCACGGAATGAATGAACAAGATGTTAACACTCCTAGCACAATCCACTTTCCTGACAGCACACAGAGCAGCTGCTACCCCATTCTGTGCAGTTTTATGTATTTATATATGTGCAGTTTTGTTCCCTGAATAGCTACCCTTGAAGTTTTAACTGTTGAACTCCTCACCTCTTCCCCACAAGGTTATCAGTGCAGGACCAAGCATGTCTCCAAATACCACCTTGGAAATAATGATACCAAATGCTTTTCCACCCAGGGACATCAAATTATTCAACCCATTGGATATCAAGGTAAGCAAAGGCTACTTCATGTATTAGTAGCTGTATGAATTCCATGAAAAAGAGAAGCAGGACAAAGTCAGGTAGATCCTCAGTCTGTGTTTGATTTCCTAGCTATGGTGAAGCAGAGTGTACTAGAACAGGGTCATCTTCAGCCCCATGTGTTTCAGAATTCTGGAAATAAAATTTACATTTTTAATAATGATGCTATATTTATTTTCAGACAACAGCTGGACACTGCTCCTATGATAAATATCCCAGAGACTGTACTGAAACAGAAAAAAATGAAAACATATTAAAGGATGTCATCACTTTCTTTTCAAAGCCTACTAAGAGGCACATGGTAAGCTCTGTCTTTTGGCTTCAGTGGGAAATGACTGTATGAATAAGCCTTAAGAAAAGAGTGTATCTTATATAATGAAGTCACAGAACCATCTTCCAAGGATGTGTGGTGGCACCTGTGGTAAGCTCAGGGTAGTCATAGGTGACTTCAGTGAAAGAGTGAGAACTGAGCTGAGAAAGTTGATTAATGACACATTGCTGAAGTCAGGGTGGATGACAGACACCTACAAAAAACTGCCAGAGGGATATGGAACTGAATGAGTGGGCAAGCAGAATGGCAGAGGAAATTCAGTAACAAAGAGAAAATGATGCATAAGGGAAAAACAGGCTTTATTTTAATTATATGAGGTATGCAGATCAAATATTCATTGTCTTTTCCTCATCAAAACAGTGCCAGCAAACATAACTAACAGGAGCCAGGTTAAAAAAAAACCCAGATGTTAAAAATAACTGAATTCCAAGGAAGACTATACAAGTTAATGGAAGTCAAGAATTACAAAATACGTGGAAATCACATTTGGCTGGGAAGCAATTAAAAATGTTCGGGAGGCTGGGAGAGTGCCATACATGTGTGGCCTGTTCCAGCTCATCCCTCTGTTCCTGCTCACAGACCTGCTGCAGGTCAGGCACTCCACTACACAGTCCAAACCACAACTGCTATTTTAGCATTCCATTGCTGAGGCTTTGTCCTCATAGAAATCTGTTTCCTCCACCTTGTCTTTGATAAAGTACAACATTATTTAACCTGTCATCTCAAAAAATAACAAAAACAAACAAAAAACCCCTACCTCTTTTTGAAAATTGTTAATTTGGGACTTTTAAGTAAGCACAAGAAATATCAGCCAATGATTGAGATACAGCCTGCACTAGAATATCCAATCATTATTCAGCATGGTAGTCTTGGATAAAGAATAATGTTAAAGATATAATAAACATAATCTTCTACAGCCTTGTGTTTTTGTCTTCTCCAAAGCTGTGTGAAGTGGTGCTAGTTGTCAGTGTCCAAATGTAAGGATCAACCAATTACACTGTTTGCACTGGATAGCAAAGAATTATTGTCATTCATCATTATTGATAAAAACTAATTTGAATGACAGTGTAAAAATAAACCCTAAATATATAAACAAATCATGACACTTGTTCTTTTTCCGTCTTAAAATAATTGAATTTTTAATAAAAATGACATGTGTTTTGTATAACAATCAAGTTGGTCTCTTGTTACTGTACCTTTAGCACCTCTGGAATGACAGTGATGGATGACAAGCTCAAGTTATACCCTGAGTTTTCAAGAATAAACATGAATCCTTTTTAGTCAGTTTCTATTGTCTTTAAGATTATATAGTTGATTAAGTTAAGTTTTAATCTTTCCCTCCCTTGTATAGTACTGCATGAAAAATGACAGCCTTTGCTTACAAATACATTGCAAGCTGGGAAACATGGAGAGTGGAAAAGAAGCAACTGTTCACTTGCATCTGGAGGCTACTCCTTTACTTCTACAAATGGTAACACATGAATTTTTCATACTTGAGGGGAATATTTCAAGGCATATTTGCAGTATTCCCTGCATATAAATTCAAGTATTAGTATTTGTTTTCTATCAGTGAAACATGATTCAAACACGATTAAATCTAAATCTTCTAGTTTTTAACCGATTTTATGTTGCCAATGCTAAGGCTCAAGGTGATGTATGAAAACCAAAAATACATCTTTTAGTTTGTCACTTTATATTTATGGTATGTATTGCTTTGCCTATTCTGGCTGGGTTATGTAGGATGGGGATTTAACTTCAACTCATAATTGTATTTTTCTAAGAAAAGCAGTGTGGATGTGGACTTAAGTAAAATCCAACATGGCTTCATTCCAGCTTCTGGTACTAATTTGTTTTGTGCTCAGAAAAAGGCACTATTGTGTGTTTGTGTGAGATTCTGGTTATGTCAGCAGCTGTGCTATCATTTTTTGCTGGGCAGGAATCAGTGTGTTAAAATTATTTTTTAAAACATAGATTTTTTTTTTTTTTTGATCAGGATGATGCATCAGTACTGATGTTTGAAGTAAGAGCAATGGCCTGGCCAGAAAAAAGTGCAAAAGTTATTGAACTACATAAGGACAAGCAAGTTACATATGTAAGAATTCTCTTATGAATTTGTGATGAACATGTTAAAGTAGAAAAACTAATAGCAATTAATATTGTAGAATTCTATACATACCTATACACTAGCAATGAATATAGTGTTAATTACTTTTAAAATTAATTAATTTTCCTAGTGTTTTTAGTATCTATTAGGGAAAAACCCCCAACAGTTAGCACTAAGGTTATTTTCTGTTTTTCAGGTCTATTTGGAAGGAGTGCACCACCAAAAGCCAAAATACCGTGTTACTGTGCTAATTATTTCCCTCAGCTTAATAGTTGGTGTTACCTTGTTATTGGTTCTTTCATTTATATTATGGAAGGTAAGTTTTTAGTATTCCTTAGTTGCTTCCAGTCAGGAATTCATATTGTTGAAGGACTTTTGGATCTGGGTTAAAGAATAAATAACATGTTATTATGATTTGTCCTTTCTAAAGAAAGATAATTCCTCCTGTATCTTGGGGTTCTCCGAAAGTATTTCTCTATTTTTTCATTTCATTTCATCTTCTGCATGTTCTACATTTTCTGTTGCTCAACACTACAAATCCCTTTACAATGTTTTATATGGTATCTCAAACTGCAACATAAATACTAAAAAAATCCTGTGCCTAAGTAAAAGAGAAAACTAATAAGGACACAGATCCCCTGACAAGTGATTAAGAGATTGTTAACTTCTTTACCTACGTGGAGACTTTCTTTATCCATCATTTTTACGTGGACATGTAGAAATGAAACAAATTTAACATTTTATTACCATATTTTTAAAAATACTGGATTCCATGAACTGTTAAAGTTCACAAGCCCAAGTCTTTACTCCATACAGGAGAGCATTCACCTCCCAAAAATTAAAAGAAGGAAAAGCAAACCTGCTTTTTTGATTGATGAGTAACACTTGATTACTTGGTATGACAAAGCACTTGCAAATACCATACTTCATAAATGCCATACATAGGCATTTTTATTTTAAATAATCTTTTATGGTTTAGATTTGATGACAAAGATTTGCTGACAACAGATTCCAAATTATTTATTTCAGATTGGCTTCTTCAAAAGGAAATACAACCCGATCCCTCAAGATGTGAACAGAAGAGAGAGCTGGAGTTTTAAAAGTGGGAACAAAAATGACTAAGATGGCAAATAAACATTTGGTTTTAAAATGAAGAAATTAAAATTCAGATTAATTCACAGGAGAAACATCAGCAACAAGAAACCTAAGCCTTGAACTTACTTGCTCTTAGAAAACATGCTTTATTTCCTTGAACTGTATGGAGGATACACCTTACAGTACTGTTCTAATATGAAAATGGTAAACCAGTTTGTTCTGAAGTCTCCCAGTAATATTTGAAATGCCATATATATAGGTGTATATATATATCTGGTTTCAAACAGACAGAAGAACACTAAAGATAAAGACAGGAATTACTTACCAAAAGGAAGTATTTGTAGAAAGTAATAATTTTGGCCAATCCTGGAAAGTAAGATCTCAAACGCATTAGCATGAGTTTTTCTATCATTTTTAATGTTTCAATAATATTTTGATCAGGCATTCAAGAAGAAATCCTCTCTCATCTCTGTCTGGCATTTTACCAAGGGTAAATTAGCTCAAACCCATAGGACTGTAAGTAGGACACAGACATAGAAAACGGCTCTCAGAAGCTCTGGGCTTCTGCAGGTAACCTGGTAAGCTTTGGCTTCACAGGCACAGCCACATCACTGAAGGTACTTACACCCAGGCAATCCAGAACCAGGAAGGCCAAAGGTGAATTCAGAGCAGGGAATTGTGTGGGGTAGCCTGGAGATGCAGCTGTAGAAAGATTAAAGTATTGGAGATTATAATTTGTAGCCATCCATAACATGGTACTTGCAAGCATGATAGAATTACTTGTTTCATCCTTTCCTCAGACAGTGCTGCCATAAGGTATTGGACTTCTCCAATGAATTATTTCTATGTGGGGTTTTTTTTAAAGCAAGTATTTATTTTTATTTATTTGAAGATTTTTCTATAGTACTTATTACAGGATTTAGTGCTGGCATTCTTCCAGAACGTGAAAAAAAAGACAGACTTCAGCTGACAAAACAGAGAGACACATATACCCAAAAAACACCAACTGCCATCCATAATGGGCCAAATTTTATCTTTAGATTAAGTACTTTAGAAAGTACTTAATGAGGAAGTCACTTGGAGAGGCAGCTTGGGTTCTTGGAAGGTGTCAGATAAATACCATCCAAACAGGCACCCTCAGCAGCCACTCGGCAGAAAGGCAAAGGACTCACCCAGAAACATGGATCAAACCACTGCTCTGTACTCCAGGAAGTTTCTTCAGCTAGCTAAGTTTGCACTGCCACCTAGCTTTGGTGAAACAGCACAAGCCACAAGGGAAACAAACCTTCCTTTGCTCCCCAGAGCAGCTGGAGAACGTTCAGCTTCTTCAGTGACAGAATTGATTGGAAGGACAGAGTGAGGCCCGGGCCTTGGATGTCTTTGTGAACTGCACCCAGAATGGAATGTCACCTGCACAAATGCTTCAGAGCTGCACCATCCATCCTGTGGGAACCAGCCTGAAACTCAAACCCACTGCAACTGCCTTCAGCAAGCACTTCTGCTACTAGAGTGCTTGGTGCCATAAAAGCCATGTTGCCCAGAGATTCCAAAGGTATTTGGGACCATTTTGTATCTTCCTTTCACTTCATTTGATGCCAAAGATGTGGATCACTCCAAAGTATGTTTTCCTCTAATATCTACAGTGCAAGGACAAATAAATGTGCATATATTTTTTTTTAAAGGCAAAATAAAATATGTCAAGAATTAAATACTTTCTTGCAAATATGTGTGAAAACTAGCAAAAAAATGCTTACCTTCCAAATGGCTTTAGTGATATTTTTTGCACTTTAACCAAAAAACCTTTGAACAGAAATTAGCTTGACATTACAGCATACTGTGAAAAATATACCTCAAATACTGGAAGAAGCATTCATGTTCTTTTGAGTACAAACAATGCAAGGAAGTGAAACAAAAGCATTTTATTTATCTTTGAAATAGTTTACATAAGTCAGTACATGTGATAATGATGCCTTGGAAATTGTACACTTTCTATTCAGGTTTGATTGTTAACATGTATATGTTGGCTGCTTTTTCTTAGGATATGAAGCAAAGTTATGAAGCTTTTATAAACCAGGTTGACAAAAAATGAATGTACAATGTCCTGATGGTGGCAAGATTATAAAGTATTACTCAACTGCATTTTATTAAAAAAACCTCAAACAAGTTAAACAGATGAATGCTGTTGATTCTGCAAATTCAATTCTTTTGTTAAATTTCATTTAATAAATAAGTTAAATCTACTAAGTGTTGCTGGAATGCCTTTTTAAACAACTTAAAGAAGCTTAGTCTGAATTGCCTTAGCATGTTAAAAATATTTGATGGGATAGAGTATGAATTTTAAGTGGAGACTGCTCCCTGTAACTTGGACAACAGGCAACAGCTTGGGTTTAGGAGCCAAATCCTCATCTGCAGTGCTCAGTCCTGCAGTGCTCAGTGTATTTATCATAGATAAGAATTTTTACAACTATTTAAAATCATAGTAGCTATATATCTCTTGCAAAGGCTTAAACCCTTGATTTAGCAACTTCATACAAAGACTGGATTCCACATAATGCTCAACTGCTTCCTGAAGACAGCACCTAAATCAGCTCACTCTTGCCCTGACCCAATGCAGCTTTCGTTTGTGCGCTGCCTTCTGAACGGCTCCCAGAGGAGTGGCCAGGAAAACATTCGTTTATCCATGGTCCTGCAAGTGCCAAAACACGGGTGCTGCTTTCATCTCAAAGGAAGCCAGTTCCCAGAAAAAATACAGTCTTCATTTGCTGTCCTCTGAAATAATTGCCTTCAATGTTAAGTAAATTACCAAAACCACAAACACTCAAAAATTATGTTTATGCCCTACAAGGAAATTATAAAAATTTAAGTCAACTCTTAAGTTATTTATCACAACTTTAGTCTCAGCAAACACAATGCTGAATAATATTTCAATTCTAAACAGAGAAAATACTAATTTTATACAAAGAGCAGTTTTTAAAATACATTTTAACAAAAAAAACCCATATGGACATCAACATATTCTTTTATATTACTTGATTAGAAACATTTTGAGAGAAAATATATTAAGGCAACATTAAAAAATCATAACTAGAAATAGAAGCAGTTGATTAAGAAAATAAATGCATATATTTTTATTTTGCCACTATTCTTCAGTTAGAGCTGGTGAGTAGAGGTATGGTTCTTCCCTGTGCTGAACTGAGTTACCTGACAACATAAATAGCAGCAGCAGACTTAGAAGTATCTCAGTCTAAAACAATCTAGACTAATAAAAAAAATTTTCATCTATTCTGATGGATGCTTCTCAAACCCCAAAATTGTAAGAGACCAATACAATCAATTTTCACTTTTTCATTTAAAGCCTAACATCTTCAGTACAGTTAAATAGAACCTGCTAAAATATATAATTTACAACAATTTAAACCTAGAATTAGAACAAACCCTAACCCTTAGCAATTAAACTTCTGCTACAACTGACATCAGTACAAGTCCAGACCTTGGAAAGCTGTGCATAGGGGTGAGAACAGAATTCTTTATTACAGAATTTCCAGTGTGTCCCTTCTATATGCAGTTGCACGTCACTTGGGAACTCTCCAGGTCATCAGTATTCACTCCATAGAGATCAATAAGTTGAGGATGCACCCTGGGAAGCAAGGAAGTCAAACTTTATCAATCAAGTGTCATCAACTCTTGCAATGGGTGTGCTGCTTTTGAGGTTGGCAAAGAGAATGAATATGTACAAGCTTTTATATGGAAATAAATCAGGGTGAATTACATTTTGACAATTCCTATAGGTTCATCTTTAGAAGAATATATTATCTACCCTACAACATGATCTGCCTTTTATTTTACATACCAGACTTACTCTGAGCTGTGTGCCTTCAACTAATCCTGTGTGCATTGCAGAAAAATGAGCTGCTGCCCCCTTAATTCCACTGATAATCCTCCCATTTGCTATGTATTTGTAGTCTCATTCTTAGAGCTGAATATGGAGACTATTCTCAAGCAGCATTAAGTTTTCCACAATTGAAGAACTACATGTTTTTCTTAACCTTACACATGCTGCTTTCCAAGTAGGAATCCTTGTCCCAAAAGGAGCTCCTCATGGAGACACATTATGTACATCTGTTCTCCAAGAAATGGAAGGGTAAAGTAGCAGGAAAGAAGAAACAAGTAGTAAAGTACCAAGAAAGAAGAGAACTGGAGTGGAAGCTGATGAAGCACCAGGAAGGAAAGGCCATGTGAGTTACAACAAACCTTTCCAAAGATGAACACAAGGCAGCCAAGGCAGAGGCCCAAACGATGGTGGAAGTGCCAGACCCTGCAGTGCAAGCAGTTCTATGTAGGAGCATTTAGAACACCTGACTGTGGGACCATCTGTGCTCTACAGAGATGTGACACATCTGAGATGGCAGCACTAATCTGTTATGGGTACATGGTCCCTAAATGGGACACTGAACCTTACCGGACATGAACCTCTGATGCTTCCTTCATTAAGTCTCCATCTATATTCCAAGGGTAGTTTCCTTCTGCATTCAGACACACATTTTCCTTGGCATCAGGGCCACTTTTAAGCCTTGGTTGTACTTTTACTTCTTGAACTGTGTAGGTCTCAACAAAGGGAAAATTGAACTAAACCAAACACAGATAGACAGCAAATGAAAATGAAAGATAGCTTAAAACAAAATGGGTTACTTGAAATCAAAAAGCTGGCACATTTTTTGTTCTAAGTAGGAGAATTTAACTCAAGCTTTGACCACATGAGCCATTATATATTCCAGCTAGTGCTTATATATTAATGTGGTGTTTATATCCTAAATAGTGCCTCAGAAAAAAAAAATCATGTCCAATTTGTATTCCTATATTGGACTCGATCTACCTGCAGGTAAGGGGTTATATTTTGCACATACCAAATACTTTCAGAATATGTGAAAGTCCAAGCAGATTGTTTCCTGTGCTCTGTTCATCATCACCAGTCATCTTGTCCTAAACCAGGCTAGTTAGAGTTCTAGTAAATGATTGTCTTAAGCTTAAAGGAGTGCCCACATCTCCTTGTCTGATTTGTAACTACAAAGGCAGAGAGAAAAGCAAGGCATTCCTCCAAAAGCATACCTGGAAAGCTTAAGCTATTTCAATTCAGCCATTAGTGCTGTCACCTGGAATTGTCACCCATCTCTCCCCCAAACTCCTTGGCTGTAGATGAATTCAAATCCAAACCTTCCTGTTACAGTGATTTCACATAATCCCAGAACACTTGAATGAGTACCAGCGTGCCTGGGCCATGCAGTGGGGCTTTAGACAGCAATAAGATCTATGTTTGAATGCTTCATTTTTCTCTTCCAAGACAGAATTATGAGTACAATTTTGAAATACAGTTTTGCAAATATAACTAGATGGGATGCATACCTGCTAAAAATAATTGCTCACTAACCACTGCTACCAGCAGAGCATGTCATGACCTGCTGAAATTACCAACTTTACCAGTTTCTGACAGAGTTGCGGGATGGCCCCACAGTTCTGCATTTTTCGCCTCTGTACTACACAAAATTCAGACACAGCATGCATTTCCTTATTGTAGTGGAAGGGCTTTCCACCCATAAAACTATGGTACAACACAAACACAATTTAAACCACAACAGATGGACTGAAATAGGCTAATCTGTATTAGTCTAGTGATTTAAAAAAAGAAAAAAAATCAGCTAAAAAGGGGCTAATGTATTCTGACAGGAAGCTAAGTCTCCTTACGAGGATGCTAACATTAACTCTTGCAGCTTGTCTACTTTCACGATTAACTGTTCTTTTTATAATCACCAGAAAAAAATTAACAGTACCTGATTTTTTGCAGTGGTGTATCTTTTCAGATGCTTTATAAACTCTGTTCGAGAAGTATTTTGTACCACAATAAGAGCCATACTTCCATTGTTCAACCTGAAAAGCAGACCAAAAAGATCATTATCTTTCATCATTAATTTGGAAGTATAGCAGACTCTTCAATAGCCTAGATTAGAAAGAAAATTTTTTAAAAGCCTACAAGAGTAAATTAATAGGATAGTCTGAATGGTTTTTCAAGTCTTTTTGCTGACTCCCACCCCACAGATCAATATAAATTATGCACTGAAGTTATTCAGCATCAATGTATTTATAGCATACATTGTAATAACAACTTGCAGTTCTTTATCAATAGCCATAATTTCTTGAATACAATACATATAATCTAAGAAAAGCTTGCTTTTCTACTTAACAGATGGTTTTTAAACATTAGGGATCACAAACTTCTCTTTTTACTTTTCTCTCCCGCACCAAGTAACAGCTCCTGTAAGTGCTGTGAGGCAGAGCTGCACCCAGAAAACAGTGCCATGGTGCATGGGAGCCCCCCAGCACAGACCCAGTGCAGGTGGGTTCCCCCACCCCCTCCACCAACACCCATGCTGCCCTAACAAAGGCTGCCATCTCCAACTCACACTCTCATAGCAGCTCTTGGTACAGTTCTATTTATACATTTCACAAAACAAAATAGAAGTCAAGGACTAAGAGTTTTGTATGAGCTAAAACAGTCATGTACTAGAGATTAAACAAAAAGAGCCCCCACAGTGCAGATGCTCAGTGGCTCTCAGTATTCAGTCACCATGGGTATTTTAGCATCTTTGAGAACTGGGGTCAGACTGTGAGCCAGTGTCAGTTCCCCCATTCCTCAATGGAATGTACCTGGGCACAGAAACTAACAACTGGAATATCCATGCAACCATGCCTAAGTCCCATTTGAGTTATAGAGACAGATCAGTGTTCAACAAGAGTACTTGATGAACATGGCAATCCCTGCTGAGACTGCCTTCTGGAGAGAGCTGGTGTATTTCCTATCTTCTGCACATTTATTTATTTATTTATTTATTCAGCATCTATTAGGAAAATATCTTAAGTGTGTTTAAAAAAATGACTTCCAGCCTACTAGCCCTGAAAGGGATAGTTCAGATAGCCCCTGAACAGCTGCATCAGGAATGTTCTCAGACTATGGTAACAGCACTATCTGGGAGGGTAATTGTTATATAAACATTAAGCAAGTCACCTGGCACAGCAGTACTTTGCTGATTCAGGAAAGAGTGATGATGACATTTAAAAAGTTGCCTCCTTATCATATTTGTTTCAATAAAAGGGCACAGCAGACTACTGGGCATTCAGCACTGAGGCCTTTCATCTTTAGAAATTACTAAGAATTCTCATTAATTCTCTAAAAAGCCCCATCTGCAGTGAAGCACAACACCTATGCTGTGAAAAAGACATCCCACAGGGCTCACATAGCACAGACAGTTAAATATATCTTCTGGACACATTTCTGCAAATTTAGACCCGTGTAACTGGTGTTACAGGCAGCAGCCAAAGCTTGCACCCCACTTCAAAAGTCTTCACATGGCAGAAACCTTTTGGGAAAAAGGAGAGAGAAGAAACCTACATGAGTTCCTTCTATAGTGTGTCTGGAGTCTCTAACAATCAGTGCCATGTTTTTATTTCCCATATTGAAGAGATTTACAGTCAATATGTTATTCACTATGATAAAGGAAGCTCTGTTTGAGTCTACCCTTCCTACTCTACTAGCTGACCACACTTCAAGATTATTTTAAAAAAGAGATGAAAGAACAAAGGGTATTCTCACACACACCAAAAAATAGGGAGATCCACGGAGCAGCTACACTGGGAGAGAAACTGGCTCATTCAAACCTGCAATAACTGCATGGAGATGTCACAAAATTCCCTGTCACTGAGAAATGGGGAAGAATGGATAGAAAGAGAAAGCAAAGCTAAAATTCTCATCAGAATTTTCCAAGTGACTGGAAAATAAAAACACTAAATGCAGAACAAAGTTCCTAAGATGGGACAGCATCAGAGCACTATCTTGAGGACTGTGAGAGTAGTGGGACCCTGGGAGCAAAGAAAACTTCTTATTGAGAGTTTAATCATAAATTATTTGGTTCTACACTGTTTCCAAGAAGTCAAATTCTACCAAATAGGCCAGTAATTTTGAAGAAAAATACCTCATCAATTCTTCTCTAATTTCAGCTAGTGACAATCTAATGAAAGAAAAGAGACTCATTCCATTAATTTCCCTGAGTGTTTGGGTTTTTTGGTACACATTCATGCACTCTCACATGAGTCTCTGCATCCTTTTTTTGAGGGAGCATTTTGTACATACAACTGCAAAGTCTGTACTTGCTATTCTGCTCAATTGCCAACTGGATACAACAGGTACAAATATTTACCACCTAAGAACTGCTTTGGTCAGCACAAAGCAGGCTCTCAACAAGGAGCTAAAGGCAAAATGAGTCAGTGTCAACAACCAGGTTACATACTCCTTTGTTTCCCCAAACTCTGCATGTAGAAGCTTCATTTCTCAAGTTCAGAGGAAAATCAAACAGAAATAATAATAAGAAAAAGACAACTGTGAACTTTAGTCCTTAAAAACATGAGAAAGACTCATATTTCATTTTTGCTGGCTGTAGAGCAGAAGACAAGGGCCACTTTTATATTTGAAAAAATAAAATTAAATCTAAGGGTGAAGTTTCCCCATAAAGCCAAATCCTATGACAGATGACTGCTCCATGACTACTACTTAAGTCAGACTTGCCAACTAATTTAATCACAGCAATTATCCACTCATAATTCTAGTTAGACTGCTTGACCTTATTTGCCTGATCCAAAAACTGATTACAATTCCTGGGATTATCAAGTCTGCTGCAGTCTATGTTCCCTCCCCCAGTCCAGAGGGACTAGACTACCTAAACATAGGCTCATATTCTCGGAAAAGCCAAGGTCTTAAGGTAAGATGTCAGAATTTATAGACATGACTAATTCTCTAAACCCATACTGACCTCGTATTAGGTGCCAAGCCTCTTGGTGCCATTGAACACAGACAAGGGATTGCCATAATGCTCACATTCAGGAAGTGACCCTGAATTTTCTGCCATTGATCCTTGCTACCTAAATATAACAGAGTAATTCTATATTACTCCAGTTAATCAGCCATGGTTCACTTTTAAAAAATCCTAAAAGCAGAAACTCACCTTTTTTCGTTCTCTCTTTCCTCTTTCTAAAAGGGTGGAAGCATGTAGGTAAAAAAAATTAAAGTCAGTAGCACATTTAAGCAACATATACTTTATTTAAAAAGTAACATATTAGTGGAACTGAAAAAAAAAATCAGTAATACTGAGTGGAAAACTGCCTTGTAACAAGATCCTCTATAACAGTCTACAGGAAACACTTTACAATATGTACAAGTTTGCAGTTGTCAAAATAAATATTTTTTAATATTATATCACCTGTTGATTAAATTTGAACAAAGTAAAGATTCTGTACAATTTTATTCTTCAAAGACACATTTCTGTAGCTTTGGAATTGCTTGAGTCAGTTCTACTTACCTGTCCTTCTCATCAGTGTCTTCCTGTGGAATTTGTAGAGGGAGAAATGATAATTCACATTCCTCTGGCCTAGAAAAGTAATGACATTTACTGTGATATAAACCAGTATTCTGACTGTTAGACACACTTTTATCAAAGTTAAGGTGATTTTTTAGGAGATTCTGAGTGTACACAATTTATCTCCTCTTTAATTTGTAAGAGGGATATACATCACATCTGAGTTAAATCTGTCTGCAACTAAGATAAACTACCGCTCTCTCTGTCTTTATGAGATTTATTATTTCCCTTTCCTCAAGAAAATAATAACATCTCTTGGCATACCTGAGATCTGCCAGGGTTTTGATGAAAGCAAAATCCTTCCTTTGGCTGGAGGGCATCCAGCGGTGCCTCTCTGCCAAAGCCAGCGTCCTCGCCCCAAACCCGAACATGGCCGAGAACCCAAAGCGCAGCAGCCTCCTCCCAGTGCTGAAGGTACACACATCTACTGCTTGGATGTGTCCTAAAGTTTCACAGACAGACAAGGGAAAAGAAAAATTTATATTTCAAAGGACACACAACTTACCATTTCTTTTTCATCTACTTTAGCTGGGCAAAAACCCCTTCAGACTCCTCCCTGTCTCTAGGAAATGAATTTTACTAATCAAAACCAGAATCAATCTAGATAAAATTAAGACTCTATCAAAATAGTAATTTCAGATGCTTGAAAATGTTAAAGCTATGGTAAAACATTCAGCTACTTCATAAGACTGTAAAGGGTCTTAATTCTATGCACATTTTCAACAATCAATTTCACAATTTCAAGTATAACTTAAAATAAGTTATAAATAAAGACTGCTTTGAGAGTAAAATTGACATTTTATGACAAAGTATTTGCTGTTTCTAAGACCCAAAAATAAGGTTTGCACTAGCAACCTACTTTTCCCTTTTAGCATAATTACATTTTCACATTCAAACCCCATTTATTGTGCAGACCCAGTGGCAAATTATACAGCTTTTCTATGAATAAAGCTTTCTTATAGAAACTGTTAGTAATTAAAATAAATGCACCTGGAGCTAAAACCAGGATAGAATAATTTGGATTTAAAAGCCTTACAATATAGGTTACAGTGACACAGCAAAATGCTATCTTTACCGAGCAACTGGTTATGACAAACTTCTACACACTGCTTTATTATTTATAAATTCTGGAAGTGAATGTAAAATGTAAAAATATTTACCCATTACAATGTGCAGTGCTGCAGTCACTGCATGTTTAATACCATAGAGAGTATGGGCCAAAATATTTGTAGTACCTGTAAAAGTGAAAAAAAAAAAAAAGCTGTAAAAAACCATGAGAGATACAGAATAACCAGAACAAACATACACAGCATTTTTAATTACTGCATATTAAAAAAAAAAAAAAAGCCTGCCCATAAATTCTCTTGTTAACAGCAGAAATGCTGAATAGTATTAAATTAAAACCTTTAAAACTTCCAGAGGTCCATAAAATCTTCTTGGCAAATTCATTCATAAGTGCCATAAAAACAAAGCAGTGGGAGAAACAAGCTTTCCAAAATATTGCCTGCTTGGATTTTTTTAAATCATCTTCTTAATCATCATCTCTTACATACCCAAGTGCTGTACTAAGGAACTGGAGACAGATTATAATAAAATGTATTTGGGGAATACTTTTAGGTTGGTAAAATAATACCAGACAGTGTAAAACTGTACATTTTTCAAGCCAAATGATATTTAATCTAGTCAAAGATAGCTGCTGTGCTTCTTGCAGGCTACATTTTAGACTCTTGGAATAGTGAATAAAATTAATTACTGCACATCAGCTTCACAAGTAAGAACTCAATGACTGAAAAACAGGGCAGGCAGAATGTGACATCTGACAAAGAGGGGACTTGCACTCAGTGCACCCAGACTGATCCATCTCACTTTTATCTGTCACTGCCTGGATGCTGGCAGCCAGTCGTTCTACCAGCTACCAGAGAGAAGAGAAGAACAGGTTTTGAGACAAGGGAGTGAATAAATCAGGTGGTAAATAGAAGAAAAAGTCAAAACCCGGCAATGTCAGCACAGAGTTGAAAAAGAGAGTGGAAAATCAGCTGTCAGTTTGCAAAAGAAAGAAGCAGAGCTCTGAAGGCCCATGACTGGTTGTGATTAATATCTCAAGGCACTTTGCCTGGGTAAGAAACATGGAGATATATATGTAAATTTTGCTCTTCTGCTTTAATGCCTAGGACATAAAATACTGTGCATCAGCTGACTTTTGAATATAAATTTATTTTTAAAATCATGAAGAAGGAGCAGTTGTGTCTTTCCTAAATAGGAGTAGTTTTTAAAAAATTTCAAATTTATTTTTCTCATTTCTGGCTTTACTTAGCCAAGCAGCAAAAGAATTCACGTGTGGAAAAATAAAGGCCTGCCACCAAACAGGCAGAATATTGACTTCTTCATATCACTAATTAAGGGATGAAAAATTCAATAAAAGTTTAATTAAAAGAAACAAAAATTACCTACGAACAGTTTAGAACCTAACATTTCGATATAAAAATGAGCTCAGATAGATTTTCAATTATAAATAATTGAAACAAGAAAATTATTTGATAATAATCTATAGGAGAAATAGACAATTCTGGATGTTAAATTTGCCCTAAGTTTTATGGAAGAATTACTTGTATTTCTTAAGTAGGGGAAAGAAGGGAAGAAAGGAAAAGACTACCACGTGTCAAGGAACAGGCACTCAATATTTAAATAAGCACTTTGAAGCATAATGTACCAGATTGAAAAATTTTGCTTATCCTCAAATTCTGTTTTTATGTCATGTAGAGTGTAGAAAAAAATCCTGAATTTGCCAAGACTGATGTACATCATTACAAAGCTCTAAAGGCATCATGCCATTCTTATTTGGGAATATATATCTTTGATTTTTTTCCAATAATTTCTCTAAATAAAAAAATTTAGTGTAACTGGGAATCTCACAGATCACCTGTTACATCCTTAGTGCACCTTAGCCTCTGAAAGTAATTCAGAACTTCATGGAAAGCTGTCATAACATCAAAGAGAGGAGCTCTGTGTTCCTGCTATATGAAGGAAGTGAGGTACATCTTTTAAGGTAACAAGTACCCAAAACCTACAAAACCCCCTACATTTGACCTAAAAAGCAATTCTTCCCAGAATACTACAAGTATATGCCCAACATATTTCATGTTTGAATGACTTCATGTTTGATTTAACTTCCAGATCCAACTAGTTCTGCTTTGCCAGTGAAGGTAGCTAGAGATGTAATTAAGAATACTCAAATATTTCCTTCAATCAGCATTATACAGCTCTTATCAACTGTTATGAGTATGTCTCCAAAACAAAGGAAATCACACATACAAGCAGCAGATTGTTACAAGTCAGGCACATCATGCTTACTTCCTGCGTGTCAAGACAGGGCCGTTGTTATTCTAAAAAAAATGTTTTACTTCTCACTGAAGATCAAGCTAATTAAAGAGCACAAGGTGGAATATAGTTTGGAAGATCAAGCTTGGTATGAGTTTAAGCTGCAAACGTGATTTAAGAGTAATTTATCAATGCAGATGCCAGCAAGATACCAAACAACCACAGCTGAAGTCGGTACCAATCTTCAAACTGACTTTAATGAGACCTAAATCTCATTCCTACTAAACAGGATAGGCACAAGTAATTGCATCCTTCTCTTAAATCTTTGGAGCTCATTAACATTTGCAGAAGTAAACAAGGCAAAATCCCACCCTTTCAGGACTCTGAGGAAGATAAAACAAGTTCTGTGCTCAAAACCAAAAGCACCACATCCACCCTTCCACAAGTTGAAGAACTAGGCCAAGCACAGTTTTGTGGGAGCAAGCACCATCATATTCTCTAAAAACTCCACTTAGCACATGCCTACCAGCAGTTTTAATCCCAATAATGACTGAATAATGTGCCTTATTAACTAAGTCCTATACAAGCAGGATGCCAGACAAAATAATCCAAACCAAAACAAACAAGCAAACCCAAAACATGCAGCCTATAAACAAGGTAGAAAAATATACAAAAATAAGGAACTGAGCCTTTCTTATTTAAATGGTGATTCGATAATGGTTTTAATGCCATTATTCATACTCCCAAGTAATCTCTTTTCCCCTATGAAAGCTCAAGATATTATTTACCAATAACAACTGTTCCCGTGAACGCTATCATATTACTTCAGAACTAAAAGCCTTTGATGTCCATGACTTGCACTGCTCACACATTAGTAAGTCACATTTTTAGTTCTCACTTCAGCTACTCAATTTAATGTGAAAAGGTTTTATCCATACAATTCCAGCATCTCTATCATTAGCATTTTTTTACAGAAACAAAGATTTTATTACTCCAAAATGAAATCCTGTTCAAAATATCAACCGATTTTCCTGACATTACAAACAACTTCCTTCCACCTCCTTCCCACCAAAAGTGCAAAAGCATCTCAGTAAGAACAGAGTATCTGCAGGTCATGACTGATGAAGGTACCAAACAGAAATTGTAGAGGAAAAAAATTGTCCTTGGAAGTGCAAGCACTTCTGCAGTACAATTAACTTAATTAACCAGACAACATGAATATTCATAAGGCTGTTAATGTCTCCCCCATCCAAACAGATAAATGTGATGTAATGACTTCCTAGTCAAGCATAGCTAAAATTCTGATGAAAACTGCACCAACATTTTGGTTCTTTGCCTGAAATATCACAGAAATTAAAAATCCCTCAGTAATATTTTATTTTCTGAATTAATTTGGAATCACGAATTTATTTATAGGGACCCCTTTGGATCAAAAGGTTCACAGGCATCAGATATAGATTGTCTCTTATTCTGTAACAACTGGATAGCTTTTTTAATGTCCTTCCACAGTTCCCCCTCCCCTTTCTCTGTTTCCCCCTCCATACAGTTTCTTAGCAGTAGTTCCCATAGCAACAAACACTCTTGCTAATGGCCAGCAGTACAACTGCAGGCTTCCCCACATCTCATCCATTTGATTTGGACCACAATAAGGCAGCTCAGTAGAGTATTTCAGTAAAAACATACTCCCCTCTGGACCTCTCTCTTCGGGAGGTAAATTGTTTCAAAAGCATCCTCTTCCCATCAAGAAGACTGAAAGTTCAAAATGCTGTCTTAGGTACTTATTATAGAGACTAAAACCAGATTTTACACCACCCACATAATACTATCCTGTAATTCAGTTGTTGATCCTACTTGGCTGGAAAATCCTAATAATGTTGTACAATGGATTTCTGATGGGGAAAAAAAATTAACTGACCAGAGCTGCATCCTCATGAGAACAAGTATCATACTTACCTGTTTCCTAACTGAGCACCTCATGGAATATCAGGAATATGGAAATCAAACAAACAACAGATTGTTTTTAAGAACCTATTAGGAATTTCTCACAATATCATTTTATAAACTGTTCAGATCCTCTTTCACAAAATCTATGCCATTCTGTGTAAGAAACCCTATGGAATTCTTTTGGGTTTAAAAGTCCTTTCTGATTACAACATATTGGTCTTAAACTGAGGATAGAAGGCACCAGTGAGAGGCACAGTGACCCACACACAACATGGAGTCAGGGGCTGCAAAGATTCTGTCTCAACACCATCGAGATATTCACAGGAACTGAGCTGGTAAGTGATGGCCCAACTTCTGTACTCAAATTCATTACCTTCAAGTCTTTGACATTGTTGTCTCTTTTATCAAGGGCTTTTTAACCTGAGATAAAGCTAATGTAATCTTGCTCCTTAAGAAGCAACTAATGCTCCTTTTATATGTGCAAACCAAAACAAAGCATTTAAAAATCTGCTGGCTCAGTTCAAAGTGTCATGCTCCTTTTTTTGTAGAAAACTCAGAACAGCGATTTGCTGTTTTACTGGCTGTAGGAATGTTTTCCATACCAGTTAAAAACATCTGAGGAACTAAGTAGTCTTAGCACACATTCACACCAGAGAGTAGTGTTCATGCAAAAATGCCTCTCTTCTTTTCAAGAGAAGTGACTCATTTGGTAGTCCAGAATCAACCCTGACTGTACTGATTTGTGCTGGTTTTGGCTAGGGTAGTTAATTTTCTTCCCAATGGCTACTATGGGGCTGTGTTTTGGATTTGTGCTGAACACAAGATTGATAATACAGAGATGTTTTTGTTATTGCTGAGCAGAGCTTACACAGAGACAAAGCCATTTCTTCTTTTTGCACTGCCATGCTGGTAAGGAAGTTGGGGGTGCCTGGGAAGGTGAGAGGAGACACAGCCAGGACAGGTGAGCCCAGCTGACCAAAGGGATATTCCAGACATATGACACCATGCTCAGTAATAAAAGGGGGGAAGGGTGGGACATTGGAAGTGATGGCATTTGTCTTCCCAAGCCACTGTTACGTGTGATGGGGGCCCTGCTCTCCTGGAGATGGCTAAACACATGGGAAGCAGGGAATTAATTCCTTCTTTTGCATTGCTGGTCCTTTTCCCATTAAACTTTATCTCAACCCAAGTGTTTTTCAGCTTTTACCCTTCTGATTCTCCCCCAGTCCCACAGGTGGGCAGTGATCAAACAGCTGTGTGGGGCTGGGCTGCTGGCTGGGCTTAAACCACAGCAGCTCTTGCTAAAGCCTTCCTGCTGGGCACAGCTACACTCCAAGGAGGGCCAATACCAACACTGAGGAGAAGGGACACACAAACCCCCCAACACAAACAAAACCACACCACCAGATACAAGTTAATAAAAGAGCAAGATGACTTTTTAAGAGAGACAGATTTTCATGTCTGTAAAGAAGAAAGTAATTTTTTGCACACAATATTTTTTTTTTAATATAATGCACACAATGTATTTCTGGGACACCATTTTAAAATAGACCCTAACCATGAATCCAACTGAGAATTCTGCCAAGAAAACTAGAGATGCAAATCAGGAAAATCTAGAAAATAAAGTTTTCATTTTATATCATTTTTGTCAGGAAATAAGACTGAAACTTGATCTTGTATGGATCAGCTGAAAATTATTTTATTTTTGTTCTTTCTCAGCTTCTTCCTTCAGGCAAAGAGCTCATCTGTGCCATTACTATAAATTATCATTACAATTTAAAATCAAGTCATTTGTAATCAATATAAATCACCAATTTAGGACGTTTATTCAATAGCTCCCTTACATAACTGAAGCTTTAGCATCAAGAACTGCCTTTAGTAGCCAAAACTGTAAAACATGCCAGAGGGACTAAAAACAGATGACTAACAAAATGTAACAGTACCTTTCATTCTCACCTGCTGGTATTACTCCAAGAGGAACTGGTGCTCTGACAGGCTTTGACACATATTCTGTGTCTTTCCCAGCATCTATCTGGGCTCTGAGCAGTAGCCCGTGAGCAACTTCACTGACAGATCCATCTCCACCAACACAAACCACCCTACAACACAAAAATGCCAAAGAGTTCAAAACAAACTCTTTCATAACTGAACAAACAAGTGGAAAGCAGCTACCCACACGATATACATAATGATATTTCAAAAAGCTAAAAACATTCTTTCTTTAACAACTAGCTTGGGCTTCACTGTCAGATCATTACCTGAATGCTCCTTAAGCATTCTTATTTCTGCTTTCTGTCTGAGTAGGAGTAAATATCCTTAAAAACTGACTAAGTTTTTCTTACCTTACCACACATCATGCACACAAACTGATCAGATGGAAGAACCAAACACATGTTTCAGTGCCTCAGTGGAAAAGCTCTTTACATCTTTCAATGCTGACCCATACAAACATTCCAATGCCTTTTAATTGCCCTTACAATAACAACTCACCAAATATTGCAATAAAATAAAAAAACACTTGAAAACAGCTATTTTCCTACACTATGCAGGCAGTTGAGGGATTTAGCAAAGTATAAAATCCTAGTGCCAGCAATCCTTTGCACAAAGGTACTTAATCACTGCTTCTGGAGCACGTAATTAAACTCCCACCTGCTGTGGCTATAGAGAGGAATGCATTTGTCTCTAAAAGCTCTGTTACAGCAAACCTTTTTTTTCCTTGTTTTTGTTTGTTTAAGTACATATTACAGTGATTCTCCAAATTAGTAAACATATTTTAATGATAAGAATAGTAATAATACATTCCAAGCATTTATGACAGAAACATCAGAGTTACTCTGGGAGCAATTCACCTAAACTATATTCTTTTCAAATATCTGTATGAATGCAGTTGTGAAACTATGCCCAGTCATTCAACCAGGTAAACTGGTCAGATCTTTATAAGAAAACACTCATTATGTTATTAGTGTTATCAAATATTTAAATTTAATTACCTCATCACCTTTAACATTTTTCTTTAGTTTATATTAATATTTCCAAGCTGATTTTTAATCTCTAATTTTTAGGAACATTTCCTCTATCTAGCTAAACACTGCCACATTAAATTTAAAAAATTACAATATATAGCTTGAAGAATAGAATATAAAAGTTTGAAGCACATTTTCTTCCTGCTTGCAATCAGGATTCTTTGCCTTTCTTTTGACTCATTTTTTGTTTATTCCCAGGCTTAAAATTCTCTGTCACATTAGCAAAACCAGTTAATCTTTGAAGTCTGAAAAACTGTATACCTTCTTGTATACAAGAAGGACTTGTGTGGATTGTCTTCTAGCTATTAAAACTTTTGAAAACAGATATATTTTCCTCTGATTTTGGAGTGCTGTGTAGAGAGAGTCCAAGGAATAACATGAAAATGCTGCTAATTTTGTTTTTTACTCTTTTAGCATTAATCATCAAGAGTTGCCTTTTTGGCTGGAAATAGAGATACCAGCAGGCACCTGGGATTCCAATGCTAATCAGTGAGAGCCTGATATGCATAAGGAGTAGAAAGTCTTGAGCAAACAAATTTTACTCAGACCTTGAAGAAGAAAGAGAGAAAGAAACATCTTTCTAAGAAAAAGAAGCATCTATTTAACCATCAGATGCAACTTTCTTAATCAACTATTCACTAAGGACTGAGTAACCCAGGCTACTCTAAATATCCTTTAGGCTCATGCCTAGGGAAGAAATGTATGGATGGGCATTGTCTGTTTCTGTCTCTGTGCAGATAGGAAAAGCCAGCTGAGACAGCAGCATCACAAATGCAGTCCCTCTATTTGTCACCAAAGCTCAGCCCCAAGTCAGGGGTAAAAAGCCAAATTAACGAAGTGCCTCAATTTTCAGTGTCCCCCAAAAAAAAGTGGATAGCAAAAAAAACGTGGAGTGTATAAGACATCTGCCTGTGGTCTTTAAAAATAGAATAGTGACTGGGGAAATCAGAGAAATCATAAATACAAACAAACAGCTTTGAGAAAGAATTAACACATAGGAGTGTCACTTTCAGAAAGGACTGAGATATAAACTGCCAGTTTTCTACTGCAAATCATAAATTTCAGTTTACTTCATGTGCTGTTAACATGGAAGGAACCATAACTCTCCTAGTGAGAAAATCAAGCTCAGAAACTGCATTGCTATATTGTTTACATACTGCAGTGAATTAAAAAAACATGTTGTCTTGTCATTTCTACATTTTTGTGTCTCTAAAAAAAATTAATAGTAAAAAAGGTAGAGGTACATATGCCTATGATCTTTCAAAAGGGTTCCTTTCTTCCAGCTTAGATCTGGATACTGGAGAAAGCCTTACAGGGGAAGTTCTCAGTGTTTACCCAAAGATCAAAGATGAAACAATTCAAAAATGACTCAGTGTAGAAGATATTTGTGGAAAATAAAATCCATGGTTTTTTCTTCTTTATCTTTGTATTCTTACAAATACAGAGACTGAAACCTACATGAAGCATATTTCAGAGAGTTTTATGTTTATTTGCCATTATTTATGAATCCATGATGTATTTCTATTGTCAGTAATTAATAAATACCAAAGTATTTAATAAGAACTGAATTTCCCAGGTTTCATATATATGAGAAACAGTGTAACTCATTAAATACCCACTGACATAATTTTATTGGAATACAAATAAAAAACAACATGATGAGGTTTACTAACCTTCATAGTCACTAACCAACTTACCCATCAAATGCCTGCAGTTCACATTCTTTAAGTACTGAGAGAGCATGTCCTTCATATTCAGTTACTGTGGAAAACATCAATTAGCAGCAGATTAGGTAATTTTAAATTATTTTGTCCATCCAATATAATGAACACAGAGTAATTCAATTCAGATTATTTTTTAAGTCATTAAGGCATTAAAAGTATAGAAGTTATATTTTACAGTTATGCTAGCTAAAAGGCCAAACACTAAATTACAGCTGCTATCAGATACATGGCTATTTCATGCATTTAAATTTGGATAATTCAAGATGTTTGTCACATCAAAATGCAAGTTCTAGCACTGACACAGTTGGTAAACTTAAGGAAAATAAGCATATCCTCAGCTAAGATAGAATTACTTGAGGATCAATCAAAGTTAATTGTCTTTGTGTTAGGATATGCAAATTGCTAAATCAAAAATAAGAGGAGTTAAACACAGAAGTATGAAATCAAGCCAAATACCAGTGACAACAGCATCTAACACACAGAGGAAGGTGGCACAAGTATACACCAGAGTTCATAGCCTCTGGAGGAAATGAATCTGTCACTCCACATTGATGTCTCTGTGTTTGCTGATACCCCATATAGTACTGTAAATGCCAGTGAAGACAGGATAAACTGGCATACTACAGATGGCACGGAGCATCATAACTACATTTAGCATTTTCTAGGGCAGCTTTGCCAGAAGAGACAGCCCAGCTGCAGCCACCCATCAAAGACTTTTGCTGACTGACATGACACTTGCAGATGGATTTTTTGTGTAAGAATGTGCATCATTATATGCAAAATTACATTAATCTTTCATGCTTGTCTGTCCCTGGTGCTCACATAGTTCAAGGCTTTTCTCCAGTGTTCCTAAACACTGCTAAAATTATTAGTATTGATGTCTAAAACAATCATTCCATAGCTGTACCTATTCCAACCATATTTCTACAGACTATTCAAAGGCTGCTTACAAGAACTGAAAATACCCCTATCTCTTCCTATTTAAACAAACACACAAGTATGTGTGTGGACATAGTGACTGTATATATCTTTTGTCCCAAAAATGAGAAGGAAAACAAAATCAATATAAAGGTGATACAATTTTTACACTTCACACTAAAGATTTGTTTATATTGCCTATAAGTTCAAAATCCCCCAATCAGTACCAGCAAAGTTCTCATGCTTGGTGTTTTGAAAATTCTTAATTAAAAAAACAGAGTTGTTTTGAATATATGGAAGGTAGAGATTTATCATTTTGCTGCAGAAACACCTATCACTATAATAACTTTTGGGAATTATTTACAGAATTCACTTTCATGCAGGGCCTCTCTGGAATATAAAAGCACATTATATAAGCTACCATATTCAGCCTGGCATTGCCAACGGGAACAATGCTTTTAACAGTATCTGTAGGCTGTGTGAAAAGTGACCAATAAAAGTGTGCATCATGCAAAAATGCAGAAAGGTTCAAATATCTTACCATTGCTTAGCTGTGAAAGAAACTCTTCCCATGAAAATAGAGTTGGTTACCAGGTTACATGCCTTTTTAAATGAACACGATGACATTTAGAAAGTTATGAGTACAGTCTAATTAAAATGGAACAGTAAATAAGATTTATTTTGTAACAGAAAACATGCTCAGTGCTTTCCTAATGTAATGTAAGTTATGCTTACTGTTACAGAATTAATTCACTCAAAGAACAAGGACATGAAAATAAAGAGGGCTCATGTCTACAGAGAAGTCAATAAAGGCAGTAAAAATTACTACTGTTAGCCAGATTGAGAGCAAATCCATCCTCTTTGCATCTAGTAGCTTAAGTTTGGAAATTATGTAGAAGTACTGCTCAAGGCTTAAGATTGGGGAATTACAAGAAATTTAAAATTTCATGAGAGAATGACAGAGGATCTATTTTGACACATCATGACAAAAAGGCAGTGAAAAAATGAGGTTTTCAGGAAAAACTTTGTGAGAACATATATACATATATAGAGAATAATTCAAGTAGAAAAAGAACCTAGAAAAATCCAACACAGACATAAAAAGACCATGTCTAGAAAGTTTTCTGCAGGCTTGACAACCTCCAGAAGGGCATGTATAAATCATTCTGATAGCTGGAAAAAAAGCTAAGTGTTTGAATATTTGGCACTGTTCCAATTCAGGAGGAAAACAAACTAACAAAAAAACCTTCTCAATGTATTTTGGTAATAGGAAGAAAGCTTCTTTCATTGTTTGAGAAGGATCCAAATCTCCTATTTGTCAAAATCATTATCACAAAAATATTTTTTTTTTTAACCATTTCTAATGCATAATCTCAAAAGATTTTCTCTTTCTTTTGTCCTTAAGTGTTGGATAATGGCATTCTGAAGAAAGGACACCAAAGGTACACCTCATTTGAACAGAGTCACACATACTCCAAAAACACTTTAACATCCTCTTTACATGGCAAACAAGAACCAAGGGCTTGGCCACTACACACAGAAAAAGCAATATAAAATTAGTTCAACACTTCAAAACAGGGGATGCTTTCACATGGCACCTAAACATACTGGCACTCCTGCCACAGTCTAAAATCAATGGGATTAACTGTTTCTGATAACAGATTTTTCTCATCCAGCACCAACACCAGTTATCTGTTGGTATTTACCATATGCCAGTGCTATTTACCATAAACCAGTGCTCTTTGTCCAATTCTCAAACATTCCTTTCTTTTGTGGTTCTGCCCTAAAAATAGGAGTTAGGGAAGGCTGTTATTTTTGCCTAAAGGTCCAGGTTGTAGGAGTGCACAGATGGAAGCAAGAGTCAAAACTAGGAAGAGAAGTGAGACAAGCTAGGATTCTGTCAGGGTTTCTTTTATTTATTTTTCTTTAACTATGTGTAAGATTTTGCAAGACACTAATGTATTTCTAAAATAATAGTTCCAATTATCACAGTTTGCCAGTACTTGCAGGTATCTCAACAGTGGAGTGAGCTTTTGTAGAACTCAATTTTTGGAAGAGTCACTGTTCTTATCCTAGCAGCCACATCCCAGCTGCAGCACAAAAAAATTGCCCAATTCTTAAAAGAGGCCAGATTTTAACTATTGTTTCACCTTAGCCACAATTCAAAGTATTGCTTCAGTTTAAATATGCTAATTCACACTTTCTAGAGCTCTAAGCACTTCAGAGATTTGCTTACTGCATGTGACAAAAAAAACCCCAAAAACCCAGCAAAACACAATCCACTCCAGAATAACTTTGGTTATTTTTAATGAAATTATTAAATTATTACACACAAAGCCATCTGGGGGGAAAAAAAGAAAACTCTACAAAATTTTAAAATAATTAGAAAAAGTAAGTGTTACTTCAGCACTCACTTATTTACATACATGTCTTTAGATTGCCATATGTCCTTGGGTAGGAGAAAATATTTCCATTCTAAATTTCTAAACACATAAGAAGTTTATTCCAAGAGAAGCTATAATGAAGAATAAGATCTGGAAAGCCTGATCAGAGAGGAAGCAACAGCTACCAATGTACAAGACTGGCTGAGGAGAGCTCTGTCTTTCAGCACTCCACTGTCAATCTTTGATGTTCTGAAGTGGTTTTAGTAACCTGAAAATTTTTTAATTTTTATGCACTAGAAGCCACTTCAGAGGTTCAAATTTGCTATAAATTTTTAGCGCTCAACAAATTTTAACTTCTCATTCAATGAATTTTAAATATGTGTATGTGGAAAAGTCTCAATATAAACTGTCTTCAGTGCAAAAATTGTACAAAAGCCTTCACAATTTCAGTGCCTAATACACCTTTGTACACCACCAGTTATGTAAATATTGGCCATGCTCCAAAACAGCAGGAATAGCAAGAGGCACACTCCAACCTCACAAAATCCAAAACAATTATGGGAGGAAAAAACCCAGTTCAATTTACTTGAAACAAAGTGTTTGTGTTCATTAGAATAGGGTACCAGTGGACAGGACTTTTACTCAGCACCCACCACCACCCTCTTTTTTTAAAAAAAAGCATAATTCTTAATTATTTAGTTCTCTACCAGCATTGAAAACTGCAATGTAGTTCTCTCATTTTGCCTGTAGGAGGAGTGTTAGGCAGCTAATAAGCACAGGAGTATTTCAGCATTGCCAAAATAACCTCAATTGAAGGACAGGCCATTAAACATTTTTCTGGCTTGACTCAGAAGCTTTCTATTAAAAATTCAAAGACAAATAATTAAAAAATAGAGTTAAAACTTTTTTATTCCACTAGAAAAAAATTTTTTGAAACCTCCACAAATAATATTCACAACTTGTATTAAAACATTTTTCTAAAATTGTGACCAAACAAGGCAAGTCAATTTCAAATATGACAGCACTATTAGTCTGTTCACACTATGATCCATGCCTTCCAGGTAGATAAATATGTCTGTGAAAATTAAAATTTATATAAAGCTGCTGGCATTCCCTCTCAGTTCAGGATAGTTAAGAAATTATTGCTACAGAATTCTAATACAGACCATCTTTTCCACATTTCTTCTAATGTGTCTTTAATCTTCAATTGCTTTTACTTTAAATTGTGGGCTAAGTATTTAAAAAATACATGGATACAGGGAATAAAATTAGCATGATCATTTTCATCTACCATTATTGCACTAGTATATTCTCATGGCTAAGTGAGATTTTATCAAAATAATTTTTGGCCTGTAACCTGAACTAGTCATCATTTCATAATAAATTTAAGGAACAACTGCAAGATGAGATCTCCTATAATTTTTCAAGTCAGTTAAAACAGACACAGGAAAAAAAGACTAGATTACTAGTATTGATTGCTATAGATGAAAAGTACTGAATCAATAAGAGAATTACTAAAGCACTTTTGGACAAAATAAAAATATATGGTGTTGTATTAACTAGAGCTCCAAATGCAGTACTTGCAGTCAAAGGCAATAAGGATAAGCAGTAAATTCAAATTGTCTCACATGCTTAACTATTAGTTTTACAAAGGATTAAGTTATACTTCTGTAGCAACTTACCTGTGACATCTGTTTTTATGTCAGCAAGTTTAAAAAGAGGTGCAACTTTTTCATAATAAATGTTAGTGGCTTCTCTTTTGTGGCTGCTTGGATTAACAAACACTTTCAAGGATTTTGGTCTATTTTGAAAACCTAAAAAGAAAACAAAACATTCAAGATTACACACAACCCAACTATTTTTACAGCTTAAATGGGATTTTAAAATCAGAACCATTACAATATTTTGACAGGAAAAGTAAATTACAGTCTAAAAAAGTCTCTAAAAAAAGCCAAAATTTTATCTTGCATGTGTACTTCTTATCTTTAAATTACAGTATTCATTAATTTTGTGTGTACAGCTAATAAACAGCTGTAGGAACCAGAAAAAAAGTGCATATGTCACAGCCTAGTTAAACCCTGATTCAGGAGCAGGGTGAGTGTGAAGTTTGGTCACCAAAAAAGAAAACAAGCCCAAACATAAAAATGCATCCTTGTTGGAATTTAATGATTCACTCCCAGCAGGTTTACGAAAGTAACACCCAACAAAACTTACACAACAATCCAACACTTTTCTTTTCTGACAGTGCAAACCAAACAGTCCAAAGGAAATTTCTTCATTGTAAAGGAGGTCCAAAAATATAAAGAAATAGAAAATTGGCAGTATCATTTGGAAATCTGAGAATTATTGCTCATTTAGGCCTTTGGAGTGACAAACTCCAAGGAAATGCTGTTATGCAAAGCTGAACCTTGTCTTGCACACTGATCACATGAAGTAATTTTATTATTTGAAACATGGCATTTTGTTGAAGAGTAAATAACTCAGGCTAAACCAATAATATTCCTTTTTAAATTCCCTATTCTAGAATTCCTACAATTGCCATGGTTCAGTGATGCTGCTTTGCTACAAGAAGCAAGCAGTAGTGTGCAATACTGCTCTTCTTTTGGTGTTTATTTCAAAGACTTGATTTGAACAATTCTGAATTTGGTTTTGGTATCAGGGTAGACTATCACTTTCTTAGCCAAAAGCTAGAATATTTGGCAAGTGTACTGCTTTCAACATTCAAGAACAAAATTAGTACTAGCCAAAGGAGCTACATAGGGAGCCAAGAATGAAAGCACATTTTCCTGCCCCATGAAGAATATTCCTTCAATTTCTGCAGCCTCATGTACCTTCAGAGTGTCAGCAGGGACTTCCTGCAGCTCGTCCCACTTACTCTACCTCAACAATTGAACAGAAACAGTTATTAAAGAAATTATAGCTAAACACTATTTCAACATTGAAGAGGAAAGTATTCTTTAAGATCAAAACATAATTATAGAAGTCATAGAGATAATTTTTTCATTTATTTAAACACATCAAAGAATCTTGAAAGGAAAACTAGCTGTTTATCCAGTTTGCATCAGAAAATTTAGTAGAGCTCTTAAATATACTGAAGGAAATTACTGTATCAGTTTGCTGCTATAATCTCAAAATCATACACAAAAAAATGTATAACCATGCTTATGTGAAAATGTTTTACAGAGTGCCAAGACCTTGCACAGCAAATTAATCCTGGAGAATCCTGAATGCCTGCAGCAACAAGAGCTTGTGTTCAAAAGCATCTCTTTCAAAAAGGAGGAAAAAGAAAATAGGGGAGGACTGCAGCTGTGTAGTAGGGAAGGGTTGCTGCTCATGAGGACCCTGATCAGCTACAAGAAAGGTCTGAGAAAAGCCTGACGATGTTCAATAAGACAAAGCCAAAGCCCAAGCCCAGCACCTGAGCCAGCCAAACCCTCCGAGCGTGGGATGGGGCCGGGACCAGCAGGGAGCACCTCAGAGAGCACTGGCACCTCCAGCACCTCAGAGAGCACGGGCAGCTCCAGGAGGGAGCACCTCAGAGAGCACGGGCAGCTCCAGCAGGGAGCACCTCAGAGAGCACGGGCAGCTCCAGGAGGAAGCACCTCAGAGAGCACGGGCAGCTCCAGCACCTCAGAGAGCACTGGCAGCTCCGGCAGGGAGCACCTCAGAGAGCACGGGCAGCTCCAGGAGGGAGCACCTCAGAGAGCACGGGCAGCTCCAGCACCTCAGAGAGCACTGGCAGCTCCGGCAGGGAGCACCTCAGAGAGCACGGGCAGCTCCAGCAGGGAGCACCTCAGAGAGCACGGGCAGCTCCAGCACCTCAGAGAGCACTGGCAGCTCCGGCAGGGAGCACCTCAGAGAGCACGGGCAGCTCCAGCAGGGAGCACCTCAGAGAGCACGGGCAGCTCCAGCAGGGAGCACCTCAGAGAGCACGGGCAGCTCCAGCAGGGAGCACCTCAGAGAGCACTGGCAGCTCCAGCACCTCAGAGAGCACTGGCAGCTCCAGCACCTCAGAGAGCACGGGCAGCTCCAGCAGGGAGCACCTCGGAGAGCACGGGCAGCTCCAGCACCTCAGAGAGCACGGGCAGCTCCAGCACCTCAGAGAGCACTGGCAGCTCCAGCACCTCAGAGAGCACGGGCAGCTCCAGCAGCGAGCACCTCAGAGAGCACGGGCAGCTCCAGCACCTCAGAGAGCACGGGCAGCTCCAGCACCTCAGAGAGCACTGGCAGCTCCAGCAGGGAGCACCTCAGAGAGCACGGGCAGCTCCAGCGCCTCAGAGAGCACGGGCAGCTCCAGCAGGGTGCACCTCAGAGAGCACGGGCAGCTCCCGAGGGACCGGGGCCGACATGAGGGAACGGTGTCAGGGCAGCCAGGAAGGGCAGGGCTCGCTGGGCTGCAGGAACAAGAGGACAGCCAGCAGTCCGAAGGATGTCACTACAGCCTTGTTCTCAGCATCTCCTGAGCCTGAAGCTGAAGAGCTGCCCCCACTTGCAGGCTCCCAGCACAAGGGAGATGAAGGCAGCAGGTCCGACATGGAGCTGCCCCTACAGCAAGGGGCTGGAGCAGGCCACGGGCAGGAGGCAGCGGCAGCCGGCCTGGCCAGCCCCAAGGACAAAATCCACCAAAATCTTTCCTTGAGCATCTCCTGTGTGAGCCACAGGCCTCCAAGCCAGGCTTCCGGCAGGTGCAGGGACAAAGAGGCCACAGACACAAGTGGCACAAGGAATATTCCAGAAAAACACCCTTCACAATGAGGGCAGTTAGCCATGGATGACACTGTCCATCCTTAGCGATTTTCAAAACTGCCCTGGACATGGCTCTTAGCAACCTGATCTTTATTAGAAGTTCACCTGTCCTGAGCAGGAAGCCAGAAGAGATCATCTCCAGAGGTTCATTCCAACCTAAAATCATGTTGATTCTCTGGAAACAGAAAGAGGCACTGCAGGTATGTACTGCAGTGGAATGTAATTACATTTGTGTTGTGTTGTAATTACAGGAATTACAACACAAACAAGGAAGTCTAAACAAAAGCTCCCAAAGACTATTAATACATCTAAATAATTATCATAAAGACATTATGTCTTAATTGAAATCTAGTAACTGGTATTGTTGCAGTCCTGTAGAAGTTATAAAAATATTAAGACCAAAAAAATAATTTCTGTGACTTTATCATTTGCCTAAAGCATCAGGCAAATTATAAGTTTTCCAATTAAAAATTAAATGGAAAACTTCTAAGAATAAGGACTCCTGCTTCAAAAGAGGAAAGATTTAACCAAATTCATAAATGTGCTGTCATGTTTCTTACCTTATTTACAAGAAACTGTGATCACCTGGTCCTCCTAACATTCAACCCCCCCATCAACACCTAGAGCTAAAAATTGTAAAAACTGACTTCAGCCATGGATATCTGAGTATACCTTTAAAGTTACAAAAAACAAACCAAAACTACACCCCAAACATACAAATATAAGAGTACAATGGACAAAGCAGAGGGAAAGAATAGAAAAATACAGTTTGTAAAAGTAGAGAAAGCAGATGAAGTGTCAAAACTTCTGTTACCCAGACAGTGCGAGTTACAGTTCTGCAAAACAGACATCAGGAGAAAACTGAAGGGAGAAAAGCAAATATCACTGTCTCACTTCAATGTTTTTGCATGTGAGATGTAAAAATTTAACCCTAGGTGGCAATATAAAGTTTCAAAAGAAATCCTATGGAGGCAAAAGAAAATAGACTTTTCTGTTGGAGAAAAAAATCCTAGATTTTTGAGGAAATGGTTGAATTTAATTTTTTAAGAAACATTAATTCATTAAACCATTCTAAACTAGAAACTTTATTTATGATTATGCAATATTGGGCTATTGCTGCAAAGCATATCAGAGTTAATATATAAATCCCAGAAAGACTTTCAATTCACAGGATCAAAGTATTAAAATACTCTCTTTATGACTATTTGAATATCAATTTACATTTTAGAGAGATAAAATATTTCATTGACAGAAATATTTTTCACAAACATTTGAGCAGAGATGGTGCCCTACTGAAGTGATTTTATTTGTGCCAAATAATTGCCAACTGACATGAAAGGATGATCATGACAAAATTTATCACTTTATTATTCCTGGTGTGCACTGGACACGTTAGAACGCACCAAACAACTGAGTTTAATGAAAGCATATCCTGTAACAGCCAAAGATTAAACTTTCACACAATATAATTGTGAAGCTTCTCTAAAGTGTTTTTGAATAATAATCTTTTAATTGTCTTTAAACAACATCTATATGAATGAATCAATGTCATTGACTACTGTGTGCAACTGATCCCAGTCTGCCAGCCTTTTGGGGCTCCCCTAACTGGTATTCTGTTATTGTTTTCCCTGGCTGCTCCATTTGAAACGAGCCAGCAGCCTAAAGCAGGAAGGCCAACTGTTCCCCTAGTACTAACAAATGTGCTAATATGCACTAGTTTAAACTTGATCTATCAAGTGAATCAGTGAACCATGAAGGGTGGTGGGTCAATCAGGGTGTTCTGAAAACAAAGGCTCCTGGGGCAGCAGAGACGCTGTGCTCAGACATACATCTGTGCTGCTTTCAGGCCCCAGCCTCAGCAAAATGGGTTTATGTTACAAAAGTTAAGAGCCTGGAATCATGTCATTACCACCTACATTTATAAATACTTTATACAACATTAGGAATATTATACATGAGAAAAACTAACAATATGAGGCAGAGTCATTGATGTAACTATGGAGACACCACTGTTAATATTAACTAAGCTAAGTTAATGTTTAACATTAATGGTTTAATTAAAACTTCATGCATGAAGTTTCAGGCTTTCATATCAAATCCCCGTGTGATAGATACTACAGAACAGCAGATAAAAATAAAATGCACTTTGTGCTTTTTTTCCTACTTTATCATTTATTCTTAACCACATTTACTGTCTTGTTGGTTTACAGAGTTTTTAAGTAAAGCTTTTTCAAATCAGCTGTTAGTAAGTCTTATCTTGTTAAAAAACAATTGATGAGCATTGACAACTGTACATTTTCTCTCATTTTTGAGCCTACCTCAACCCTTTCAGAACCACTATGTATTTGCATGTGCAGAGGATTTTAGATGAAACAGTGAATTCTACTGACACAAGTGTGTCCCCACATGCCATGCCTTTAAATCCTGTACAAAAATGTGATGTATAAAAGGAAATCACTGAGAGTGGGGTGTGCAGCAGGGCTGACAAAAGATAACAGCACACTAGACCCTGTCTAAACTGCCCTTTGGGGCCTTACAGGAGCCAGCCCAGAGCCAAGGACCCAGAGGTGCATAAAGATGGCAGTGGTTATCTTACAGTAGTTTAACACTGTACATGTGATGTACAGATCAGATTTCAGGAACACTCTATCAGTGAGCAAGCTCTTTATATCTAGCTGGCATGCACTGCAACAGCAGCAACAGCAGGCAGAAAATAAGAACTTCCTCAAATATGGGAAGATGGTGGTACATTTATTTTGCTACCCTGTCACACACACACAGAAAGAACCATAATGGCAGTCACTGTAACTAAATTCTAAACACTTATATCTGTGTGTGCTCACTTACATGATAACAGGCTTCATAAAAAATTACAGCTCAGTTAAACTTTCAATTGAAGTATTCTGAACACAAAGTCAAAGCAACAGAGGGCACTCACTGTGAAGATAATAAGAATGAACAGGGAAAAACCATTTATGACATGACATGTGTCATGCCAGACACAGATCACACTGTAAAAAGGAAACTGTGTACATGAAACTTCAAAAAAAATTAAATCTTCATTAGAAACCTCCAGATAAACTTTGTCTCATACTATCACCAACAAACTTGCTATTGTTGTTCCCTAATTAATGTATATGCATAAAAACCTAAAAACTTGTCAAAGAGTAAGGTAAACAGGTAGAAATTGAATTTATCTAGAGAGGAAACACACCTGTCAGTAATATGTGCTCCCATTTGTCAGAATGTCTAAATATTATTGACCAAATCTATATACATATATGTTCTACTTTGATAAATCACCTCCTTTTAATTTGATCTAGCCCAGAAACAATAAAAGAATCCTTCATGTAAATAATGCAGCTGTTAATGAAAAACTACTTTGTGATCAGACAGACAGGGGGAGGAGAGAGGGCAGGGAAGTAATATTTACTACTTCAGAAGGATAAAACCAGAAGCAGCCAATTTGAGTTCATGAACAAGAATGACTCTAGCACTATTACAAAAAAAATAAAAAATAAAAAGGCTGCAGCAAAAACTACGAAAACCCACTATAGTTTCCCACAGAAATATCAGCCACTGAGAAATTAACAGAACTCAGCTGCATTGTATACTTTTAGTTCAGACTTAGGAGAAGATACACATCAGCAACTGGTATGATGAGAGTTTCATTTGGTTATTTTTATCTCTCTGAGTCCTGTTTATACCTGAAGTAGAAAACAAGGAGAAAAAAATTTACTGATCAGAGATCCAAAAAACATCTGTACAAGGTCTGAGCTTCTAGAGAAAGACTGAAGCAAGAACTTGAAACAGCATTGCACAGAACACTTTTCAGGTTCAGGTGGCTTCCAGTTACAAAGCTATAAAGCACAGACTGCACCTCGAGGTCAAGGCAACCTGAGCTAGAGATACTGCAGCTTTTTTTCTGTGAACATATGGTATCACTGCTCCTGATAGATGGAGAGTAATCTAGGAACAAAACAGACATTTGCTCCTTATGCAAATGCCCTTGCCTTTATGGGTAGCTGGAGATCTACAGGAATCCTGGCACTTGTGCAGATTGAGATATTTCATGATAAAGTCTTTCAAAAAGGGAAAAGGGAAGGTACTTTTTAATACCCATCTTCATTGGGAAAATCCAAAGCATATTGTAAACAAACAATGCAAGAATGCACCATTAATAACTCATGTTGTTTCTTTAGTATCTGCTTGTGAAACTTTAGTAGAAGCACACCATAAATTCTTATTCAAAGTGTTGTCATAAACACTACAGATGTACAAGATTTGGATTCTGTAATCTGGCTCTGTCTTAACAATTCAGCTGGAGTTCTAATAGTGTGCCACAAGATAGACTGCTTTTCTTCTGAAATAAGCAAACTCATTTGCTACAATCTGTAAATAGAGGCACCTTTTGGAGCTAAATCAGAGTTTGGTATTGGGGAAGGGATGTAGTTTTGGTTATTTATATCAAATGTGTGCTACATTCTGTGCCTTTCAAATATAAACTTCAGTGAAAGGCTTGGATTTCTTGTGAGGCTCTTTTCCCTATATGGTGAATATTTTTTTCATAATTTTGATAGAGCTTCCATAAAATAAAGTTAAAAAACCCCAACCCACCAACTCTAAAAATGGTTAAACAAAGCATCCTGAAATTGGCATTAGGCTAGGCAAACACAGAAAGATATTTTTACAGTAAAGGATTGCATCCCATCACTATCGCAAATAAATTTTGTATCAAATTAAGCAACAAGAGTCCTACAGAGCACTGCCACCTGTGAATTTATGAAGATGAGGAAAGTCTCTCCCATTCAGCTCCTAAAGAATATGGAGGTCTCAAGTGGGATTTCCTAAAACATCACCAGACAGTTTCTGAAGAATTCCCAAAAGTGCAACTACTGCAGTATCAGGTGTGATGCAATTTCAAGTGAAAATATCAACTAAATATGTTATTTCCTCCAGAAGCAGATTTCCCAGAAGACTCTTCAGTCAGAATAAAGAAAACCACTTATTTTCAGTGGCTTCCAAAACTTCCAAAAATAACATCAACTTGTTTCATTTTTACAGATACATTAGTCAATTATTGTCATTTTCCTAGATTTTACACTTGACTATGTAAAACTTCAGTAGTAAACATTTTCCAGAAATAAGATTCATATCTGTGTTTTAATTTCCACAGGCAAGATGTTTCTGAGCTTGTCAGCCTCATGTATTGCCAATAGAAATAAATATGACAGCAACCTCTATTTAATGCTTACCATTTAAAATTTCCTTCAGATGTCTAAACCACAACTGACAATGATCTTCACTTAAGTTATTTAAATGGATAGCACAGTCTGTAAGTTTGTTCTCTTCTTTATTCAAGCATTTAAAAATTGTGATACCCAACAAAGTGCCACCTTTTTGCTGCCCTGCGAAACGACGACGTTTCAGTTTTACTGAAAATACATCCTTCATTTCAATAATCTCTTCTTGAGCCTGTAAAGCCACACTGGAATCACCTGTAAGGGAAGAAAAAAAAAAAAAAAAAGCATTACTACAGTGATTGGGAGTAACAACTAAAAGTATTGTTAGGTCTTCATCTCTACATTCACTTCTTGCATCTGTTCATGCTTGCATTGAAACTTATGGCATATCCTTTCCTTCAGTCATTGGTCTTTTGTTTTACCAACTTCGTTATGTATCCAGCTGTACAAACAAAACAATTTCAAAGAGGTTATTTACTCAGCTTTCTGGTGTTCAAAAAAATTAATAAAATTTCACACTCTAGGAAAGACATTTTTTGAATTCGCATTTGAAAAGCAAATTCTTTATTCTATTCACCTAAATCACAGCAATCATAGCAGTCATACTTGTAAATCATAGTGTGCTATGACCCAAGCTGACTATATCCTCACTATATTTTTTTCATTTACTACAACCATTACCTTTTGTGTTTACAGCAGAAACATGTCAGAAAACAGTCAAGGAAAAACAGACAAATAAGCCAAAACTCTGTTACCCATCTTTGCTTTCATTTTTGATTTATGAATTCAGTTTAGAAGACAAGAAAAACAGTTTCCAAAAAGTTCTTGTCAGAGTTCGAGATCCTCATCCCAGGGGAGATTTGTGTTAGCCAAGGGAAGGTTTTGTTATCTTGGGGCTGTTATTTGCATGGATGCTGTGGCTGCAGATGCTACCACTTCATTTCCAAGTGCCTTTTGGAGATGTATCAACTGAGGCACTGTGGTACAGGCTTCTCCCTTTTCTGCTCTCTTGAGCTGCATTCAGGCTCCTCAAAACCAAAGTCAAATACACAAACTGAAGGAAAAATATCACCCTTCCTGTAGGTATCAAATTATTTGGGAATAAATACACAGAAAGAAAATTTTCCCTGCTTTCTTTGTAATTACAGCAGATCTCATACAGTGGATCAATAAAGGTCCCTTTGCAGCCCAAGGCAAGAAATGCTAGAAAGCAGAAAACTTCCCCAAATCTAGCAACAACTCTGGTTTCTCAATAGCAAAAACTGCAGCAGATTCTGTTTGATTAATAGTTGATACATGCTGCACTGGACTCTTGGGAAAACCTATTTTAATTGTCACCCAGGGAAAGATGGACAGCACCCCCTACTTCATTACACCACTTGAAGCTGGGGGTTTCAGAAAGTCATATACTTTTTCTGGGCAGAAAAAAGATGACTTTTTCAATTCTCATAACAGTTTGACACTGTCATTTCTCAACATCATTTCTGGAAGGAGGCTATGCAGTGATCATTTCTCTGCCCAGAAATCCTGGATGATTTCTCCTCAGCCATGCTAACACAACTAAAGCTCAAGTCAATATGACTTCTCCTCACAATTCTCAACCAATTCATTTTCTCCTGCTCTGTACCAAATAACCTGTGACAAATAGAAGCATGACCTTGTTATACTTCCCACATATTTTTCACCAACTTGTTATACTTTATCATCCTAATATTTCCATAAATCAGCTACTAAGGTGTAAAACTGGACTGAAATTATTCCACTCTTAGCAGGAACACTGGGACAAGTAATTGAGAGTACTGTGCATTGAGACAGTACACAGGAAATTGTAGTGCATATTTTCAGAAGTATACAGCAAATAAAGAGGAGAAAACTCACCTAAATACTTTTTTTAAAGACCCCAACATAAATCCTGAAGTACTGGAACAACTGCTGTAAAAATATTTTCAGTCAATGTATCCTTTAAAACCGAGGGAACTGAAGGGGAAGAAATAATGTATGATTCCATTTGAATTATGATTTTACACAAACTCAAAGTGGACATTGTACAAACAAACTTGGTACTAACATTACCAAACCCAAGATCTTAATTTCTGTCAAAATTTGTACTGCTCTTTTAAAACATTTAAGGGTAAATAGTCTTTGTAGGCCTGAAATGAAAAACTGACTGGTGATGTCCCAAATTACCTAGAACTAAATAGTTTAATATCTACATTAAAGACTTGTTTTAACTTTTAAAACAGAATTTTTGAGGGGTCTACTTAGGTTTTTTCACAATGTTTCACGGTCAGACATACAGTACATTGAAAATGCCAACACACAACCTCAATGTTTTAGGAAAAAGGAAATATAACCACAACCATTCTGTAGCAATAACTGAGCTGCAACATTCATTTCCCCAGACTAATACAAATATTCTAAGTGGGTTTGCTTTTTAAATTCTGTAAAATAAATCATATTTTGGATTTAACTCTTAGGTTTGCTGAGGAGATCATGAACTCTATTATACCAATGTTATGGATGTGCACCACATATGAGTTACAAACATTAGCCTATTTATTCTGCAAAAGTCAAGGAAAATGAAGGCCTTGCAAAATACTTTTTATTTTCCACTTGCTTTCATAAAATGATATTTAGTCTTAAGTCAGGTAAGGCCTGCATTTTCTTTTCATGGTTATTTTAGCCAGTTACTTACTTGTATTTACCAAATATTCTTAATAGGTAGAACTGGACTTTCAAAACCATTATCTGACTTTGCTGGTTTTACAGGAATACATTTCCAGATGCATCCTGGAAAAGAATATAAACTCTAGGAATGCTGAATTGTAAAAAATCATCATCCTTGAGTTTTAATTTCTAGAGGAAACAATGAATTAGCTAGTAGGATTAGGACAGCCATTTTTTTCCTAAAGTTGTAAAGCAATCTGCATAAAATCCCAGGCATATTCTATAATTTTCATTTTCTCTGCTTACTGAAAATAAGACTATCTCAAATGTAGTAAAATTTATAAAACAACTTATTAAGATAAAGAAAATTTAGGTCATAAGCTGTGTTTATAAAATATTTCTAGAATGAGGTAACAACCAAGCTTACTTGTGCAATGAAGTATATATTGTAGTAAACACTTTTTAAACTTTGAAAACCGTATTGGCTCGTTAGTATCATATTGGTTATTGCAAGCAGTTTCAGGACATTAACTGTCCTCTCACATTACTCAGAAAGATATTGGGTACCATCTGTTCTTGCAAGAGATTTAAGTGTACATCTATTAGATATCATGCTATTTATTTAATTCAGTACCCACTTCCCATTGTTGTATCTTCTGAAAAAAAAAAAGTCAATTTAATTACAAGGAATAAAGATAATCTCTTCTACCAGGCTGCCCTGTCATCATGAAAGCAGAGAGGGAACCTGCATAAAGTAGGTTACAGGCGTTAGGGAAGAGCAAAACTAACAGCACTTAACATTTAACAAAGATCCAACAAAACCAGAATATATGGCACTTAAAAAAAAGTTACTATAAGCCAAGGGCTTGTCTGAATCAATCTCAGCACATCTGTCTGATGTGGAGCGTAAACAGGATTAGAGTTGGATTTATCTGCTTGACGCTAATTGTACTCACAGTTTCTGCACATGTCCACTTTTTTTTTTCCAAATACAGCATGAAAAAAAAGAAAAATCTGCCTGGATAGATGAATTTCTAGGAAGTTTTATGCCCCTATTTATCATCTCACTAATTTCAAGCAATGAGACTATCCTACTTTTTCCTATTTATGGTAGTCAAATCTCTTATTTAACAAAAAAATTATGTCTGAATCAACCAGACTGAGCTAAATCAAAAGATCAAGAACTAATACACTCAAATAGAGTTTAACTGTAAATAGTAAACCAAATTTTAATTAGTCAAGAGTGTTAGCTACCTCATGTTTACAGCAAAATTGATGAAAATATACACAGAGAAAAAAAGCAGTACAACTGAAAAATAGAACAGTTTTAAAGACAATGTGGTATTTAAATATAAACACCAACACTTCAACAAGGAACCACTTTTTGGATTGTTATCTTACCCCAGAAGCCCAACATCTAGATGTGGAACTGAAGGACTTGATTTCCATAACAAATATCTGGAGTACATAGAAAATACCAGAAACCACACATAAAATGTGACAATAATTCAAGTGCAAGAACTGGACACAAAGCAAAGAGTGTTATACTCCCTTGGTCACAAATGCTTCCTATGACCTTTGGCAAGGTACCTAGCCCTCCTGACTATAAGGAATAAATAAATCTTTTACACATTTTAGGCTCTCTGCCCCACTGTGTTCTCAAAGTTTACTTCCTTAATAGTTGATTGATATAGCTGAGTGAAGTATAACAGAAATAATTAGAAATTTTTAAAAATCATCAAGACCTTACTAAAGAAGATACAGTGATCAGCATATATTAAAGAAGTGTTTTATTATAAAACATTAATTATTAAATTGATCACAGACCATTCTATACTGTATGAACACTACTTTCAAAATAAGCATTCAGGACATACAATAAACACAACTATATTAATATAAACCCCAAAATAAAATAAATATAATTTAAAATTATTAAAAAATATTTGTGACAGTATGTCTATAAATCTATTTTTAGGAATATTTAATATAATGTCTAATGCCTATAAATCAGCACCTATTAGCCCATCAGTTACTAAGCCTATTTTTCCCTCACTGTAAATCAGCAAAGCACAGAAAGCAGCATGCAGCTGATTCATAAAACCTCTACAGTTTTCAGCTACTTATTGATCAAGAAGGGCTGGCAGTGAGAAAAGCAGATATGATCATTCTTGCCAGAAAAGCCAAGAAAAAGTGTAAAGCTTTTCTGGCTATTTAGCACTTACTTAACTACTCTAAACATGAGACAGAAAAGCTATTTCAAAACACATGAATTCTGAATGATTTCTTATTTCAAAAAGATAAGTCGTGCAACACTTCTGGCAAAATTTGATGCTATGCCTCTTACTGTCTTCTGTAAGCAGAGAAAGCAAAATTCCAGTTTCTGCTTGCCAAACATATCCAACAGTAAGCTGAGGAGAAGGTGGTACAGCCAGGGCCAGGCTAGGAAAGGGCTGGTTTTTGTTTGAAGATTAGTTTTATATTACTCTAGTCCTTTGAAAAGGAGTTACAGGAGAAGTTTAACACAAGCAAGGCCCTAATCTAGAAATACATTTCTCAGACTGTGTGCTTGGGAGCAGCAAGGAGCTCAGAAAGTATTACAAGGGACTGAAGAGTTTGAGCGGAGCTGGAGAGAAAAAGAGGGTGCAACTACTCACTTCACCTTTTAATGGCAGCTATTCTCTTGCAGCAGCAGCTGTATTCCTTCAGGGCAGAAAACTGAGCTTAAAGACATCTGACAGGGATACAACCCACTTTCATTCTCCTCCTCTAGAGAATCTTAGGGAGAAGTGATGTATTTTGCCAAGCAAATGCAATACCTTCCTGCTAATCCCTCTCTCCATAGACACCCACCCTCCACTCCCCTGCCATGAGTGAGCAGTCCAGCCCTTTTCCTGAAGTCTGGCCCTGGGCAGAGCCCAGATGAGTCAAATCAACTCCTAAAGTAACAGAGCTTGCCCACTTTTCTTTTCCCCTGGCTTAGTCTTCTGACACATTGTTTAGTACAATCAGTTCAACACAACTTCTATAAAATTAGAGATGCTACAAAGTGCTAAGAAAATTCACATTCACAGCAGGGAAGAAGGAAGAACTGGGACTGTCTGCTTTCATCAGCAGGAAGTCAACATGGCCTGAGCCAATCTGCTGTGCATTTTCACTTCCAATTGCTAACTCCCCAAAGATCACACAGATCAACAAGAGTCAGAAAGAACTGGAAAAGATGCACAATGGCTTCTCTTAATTCTTTAGAGCTCTAGTGACATCTCATACATTAAAAAAATAAATTATAAGTCTCAGAATAAAATTCCACTTTACAAAACAATAATGACACATTCAGTTATGTTTCACTGGACATAGTTATTCACTGTTCTAGCTTAAAGAAGTCATCTTATTTTAAACTACCATCACAGATAGCTACCTGTAAAAAGAATATTTTTATGAAGAATACAGACATATTTAAAAAATAAAATTCCAAAACAAATTCGTACTTCAGGTTTCAATTTTTCAACACAATACTAACCAAAAATCTAAGTAATTTTCCAATGCAAGTCTCAGTCATGGGATAAAGGCTTACATTATATAACAGAATAATTTCACTTGTTTCTAAACAATTTTGCTATATTAAAAGCATGGGTAAATGTAACCTCCTACCTTTCATCTTCCCCTCTTTTCTCTCACCACTTTTCAAATGGTTCTTTCCCCAAGATACCACAACCAGCTGATTCCAGCCCTTGTTCTCCACCATATCTGTTAGAAACTAATCCTCAAGCTTCTGAACACCCCCACCAAACCATAGGGCTGTTGCACATACAGCCCCTGTGCACAGCATCCTACCACAGCAACTGAAAGAGCAGCAGCTTTAGGGAACATTTGGTGTGGTCCTTGAAGTCCTGAGCTGGATCAGACTCAACCTGGATCAAGACTTAAAATTTGGTTAAGTTTCACTACAACTTTAAAAGATGGCAATAAGCAAACTTCTGAAAAGAACAACCATCACCAAACTACTTAGTTCTGGCTGAACCAAAAGAAAAGAGGATCCCATACTGTAAGAGCATAGTTTAGTACTGCTCAGAGGCTGGCTTTTCTGAGCTGAGGCCTTGTGGAGAAAGGCCAGGCTTGGGGACTTCCCCTGTGAGCTTGCCCACATCTCAGAGTGACGCTCATCACTGTGTCACTCGTCAGTGACACAGCCTGCTGAGTCTGCTTGATGCCCAGCAGGCCATGGAAAAGCCCTTTCCTCTTCTAATGAGGCTCATCAGACATCTATCCATCAAGCTTTCATTAGGGTCTTCACTCAGCTCTCACATAGAGCAGTGAAGTACCTTGCTTATTAACTACAGGCTAATGGCAGAATTTCATTAGAAAAATATACTGACACTGGCAGTTTGAAAAGAAGTCAGATAGCTTATTGAATAAATACCTCTGCAAAAAAAAAAGTGTGATTGAAGCTTTAGCAGAAGGTCTGACGCTGTTCCAGAGAAAAATCTTCACCTTACGGAAGAGTTTCCCCTTCATTCTACAAATAAATTTGAGGGAGATGATCAATTTAAAAATAGCATAAAGATCTATTGGGAATAATGCTAGAACAACAAGGTAAGCTGAAAGGAAGCAAGGCAGACAAGGACTGATTCCCATCCTGAAGCATTTGAGAGGATGCATGAAGCAAAAGCTTTGCTTTTAATAATTACACTTTCTTATTAACAGCAGAGCAAGAAAGAGGTCACTGGAAATGTACTATAGAAAGCTCTACATTTTATATTAAGAATATGGCCCACATACTGCTTAATTTCATAATATGATTTGACAAGTAGCTGCAAACCTTTCATTTAGTGGCTTAAACTTTGAGGTTTTTCATTTAATAAGTAAGAGGACTTATGGTAGAAACTTCAGAGTAACAACATTGTAAAAAGTGTCACTGATTTCCATCATTTCCCAAAACCTCTGCAAACATATGTATCAGATAAAATGACTGGTCTTACACAGACCAATCATATCCATCATAAAATGGAATTTATTTTGACAGAGATTTCTGAAATAAAGAGAAGACTGGTATCTAGTAGCCTACATGATTTAATAGAGTGGGCTAGCAGAGCTGAAATATACTAAAGAATCCCCAAAGAGGAAACATGAGCCTAATTTTACATTTCCTCAAAAGCATCTTACACATACACAGTGTTTGGTACCTACTAATTTATGTTACAATCACAGCAATTACTTCTGTCATTCCAGAAAATAAGGGGAAGTGGAGAAACAAATGACCTCTTCTGGCCACATACATTACTGAGTTTGATTAATACAAGTTAACAATTACTTTTACTCGGAGCCTTACTTGCACCAGATCTGTCTCAGCCTCAAATACAGATTTAGAAACCATCCATATTGCTGAATATCAGTGTTGAGGGAATTCATTATGTCTCAAATATCCGAATTTTAGTCTCTTCTAGAAAAGGTTTTCAAGAAACATTTTCTTCAGGGAAAAAGAACAAGCAGACAATTATAAACACAATTTCCTTCTGTAAACTGTGGATAATTCATGTACCCTAGCAAGTCATGCTTTTAGTTATCAAAGCATAGCTATCAGCTGCTAGATGACCTCATCCACAAACTTCTACATGTTTGGCTTTATCCTCATTGATGTCTGCTCTATTTCTTTTTTTTCAGAGATTTATGAAGGAAACTCTGTGATCCTTTGTATCATTGTATCTGCGTCTCCTGCACTAGCCCAAGGGCAAGAGATGGCAATAGCACCACCAGAATCCTCTGACAAGCATAAAACCCTTCCCTCACCCCAATGCTCAGTTGCCACTTAGGAACAGGAAGAATGCAGCCTACACCACTTTGCCTGCAGGGGTGAGTGAATCCTATTTTGTTCATGTATACCACACTTGTAACAAACTTAAAAGAAAAGCACCAAAAAAAAAAAACCAAACCAAAAAAACCCAGAATTGTATTAGATGATCTTTATAATACAGATTTTCCCTCCTTTCTCCTTATGAACACTGTTCATATTTCTCTAACTTCATAAAATATTTTGTCATAACAAAAATATAATTTCTACTACATGATAGATGAACAATAGAACAATTACTTAGAAAGCAACACCAAATTTAAGATATTCTTAGTCAATCATGCACTATACAAATTAGCACTTCATATAAAGAGAAGGCTTACAAAATGCAACACTCCAGAAGCTTTCCAGTATTACAATTATTTTTATTATCTAGAATTGACTCCATTTGCTATGATGCATAATTCTGTGACTGAGGAAATTACAACCTCAGACTGTCATAAATTTTAATTTTTTTTGTAGCTTAACACTATGACATAGCTCTCACAAAAGATTTGATACCAATATGATGTGACACAACTGAACCAAACCTTAATTTCACTCACAGTGAGAAATCACAGGATTAAGTAACACTGTGCAGTCTTTTAGAAAAGTTTATTGCTTCCAGATGGATGCAAGTTTCCTTTCAGCACTGATTTTATCTTCTGTACACAGGGTGCCAATGTTACTATAAATGTAGTCAAAAGCAGTTATAAAGATAAATTATTAAAATATTGACATAAACAAGCTCATACAATAGCTCCTCTCTGCACAAAGTAAGGACAGCTACATTAGAGTGCAGTCTGTCTCACAAATGTTCAATACAACAACACGCACTCCCTTTTCAGAAATTACAACCCATACATGAACAAGCACAAATTTCCAAGGTATCCACAGAATGATTTTGAATTCCAACTGCGTGCTCTTTGCCCCATGTTGTGTAGTGCCATGTGTTTCCCTGCGTGGTGCCACCAGGACACCCACCTGTGCCCGTGGATCTGCACTGAGCTCAGGGCAGGCTCACTGCATCAAGCAGCAGAACTGCTGCATACACACTGCAACACACCCATGTCAAAGGAAAATTGAAGATAAGAAATATCTTTGAGCTAATTTAAATTTTGGTCCATTGCATCACACACATATAAAGTCTATCAGCAGGTCTACAGGATGTTTCGCAGAAAAAAATAATTCTAGGGAATATCTGGTTAGTCTATAAAAAATTATATATAATGCTATTTAGAAAATTAAAATACACTCAAAATTATTGGGTGAACCCCTCAGAGTTGTTTTAATATTTTATGTTGCTATACCATTCAGAAATTGCATTACTAAATGGTAGTGAGTCATTTAAAATATTGTTTCAAATTTGCATGAGATTCTCAAAAATCTTGAGATCTCCATTTTGAATTGTGACATAACCAGTACATAAAGGAGGATAAGTTAATACATTCCAGAGAACATGCAGAATTCATAAAATGCTTTATGAATAAAATGTCAACATTGAGTATCATGAAATTCAAAATTAGGTATAGAGATAACTTGCACTTTTATATCAATCGAAATTAGTATACTAAATATATATACAGAAACTTACCTATTTTCTGAGTGCTTTAAAGCAGAGCCACGTGTCAAAAAACCCACCCCAAAATGCTCCACAATGTCTGCTTTCCATCCTGGCATGCACCAATAACTTCCAACAAACCTCTCCAATGTACTTTAAGCAAGTTCTTTGGCATCTACCACCAACTCCTCCTATCTCCAGAATGGTAAGTGCACATACATGTCACATTTACATATCCATTCCTAATCCTGGTACTAAGTACTAAATTCAAACAGAAAAGATTACTGATTGACATATAACAAACAAACAAGCCAGTTCCTGATCAGTCTTCACTGTCAAATAAACATGTCAGATGACAAAGATGCACTTCAAATCTCCCATAAAACACACAAATTTTTACTCCCCCAAACTTTTAAATGCTAGCATTACACCAATATGCACAGGGATTACCACATGAGGCTGAAGTAAGTATCTTACTTGCAGATCCTACAAATTTCACTCACAGCATCACAATCCTGCATATGGTTGCAGAGTCAGGGAGCAATTCCCATTCAGAGCACCCACACAGCAACAGAGAGATGCATCTTCAAACTCATCAGCATGCACTTGCACAGTGTGTTACTGTTATATTCCATGCAAGTTTTCCTCTATCTCAATATTAAACCTATTTTTCTCGTTTAAAAGTAAATTTAACAAATATTAGTTCTTACACATATCCAGCCACACATTACACGTCATACAATAATCTTTGACTTAGCCATAAAGTGAATTAGTGCAAGAAAATTATCACCACCTGTGTTCAAGAAATGATCAGTATTGATATCTTGGCACACATCTTTAAGTGGCTGACATAACTAATGGAAATGGATGTTTTATATTAAGGGTTTTCTTCTGTGAACATCAGAAATTTTCTCAAATATATTTATGGATAAAAAAATATAATTTTTTCCATAAGTATATTTATGGAAAAATACCATCAAAGCATATTGAAGTTACACTTTTTCCCTATTCTGAAGTTGATCAAACTAAAACATTTGTAATTGTTACAGACTCTTATCCTATACAAGTCTAACTATGTCTTTGGAATTTACCTTCCTTTTTACCTTCCTTTCTCCACAACAAAAATAAATATATAAAAAAACCCAATACTATAAATAATTAGAAGCAGTCATATGAACAATATTTTCAAGGGAATTATGGCTAAGAAATTCAGGTTTCCTATACAGTCTGCTACTGCACTGCAATTCTTAACCAACATTTAATAAAATGAAACCCTTGGTGTTTTGTTAGGCAAAGAACGTACTTTCTTTAAACTGTATTGTTCCACCAATAAAAAGAAGCACCTTGCAAATGGAGGGATAGGCAAAGTGGAGTTCAAAGTTTATCATTAAATCCTGCTTGGCACTGCAGACACTGGTGGAATTGCAGACTAGTGATGTGTGTGCTTTTACTCAAAATATCATTTAAATATAATTTAACTGGTTTCTGGTATGTAAGAGCAGCAATACCAGGACAGAGCAAATATCCATCTGTCCCAGTATCTTATATCAAGCCATAGCCATAAGCAGATGCTAGGAGAAGAGAAGGAATAAAGGAAGCATTTATTCTGTTTCCCACTAGTACTTTTCCATTCCCCACCTGTTTTCATTTGGGACACCCTGAATTGACTGTGGTTTCTACACATTTAAGAGCAGTAAAATGAAGCCTTCCATCTCCATCTGAATCCACAAAATCTTTTAGCATTAACAATCCTTTGGCAGTAAGTTTTAAAGTTCTCTTAGCTAGTCATTTGGTTTTCAGCCTGGTTCTGCTCAGCCTTATTAGAAGCACCATATTTCTTATGTTGCAAAACTGCCACCAACTTGGTCCAGACCTCACATCAAGACCAAAAAGTGCCAGCCTAGTCTGCCACTCTCATCCAGAAGCCATTATGTACCTTTACCCATCGTCATCCCCTGAACCTTCTCCAGTCCACATCGCCTTTGCAGAGGACACCAGCACTGCACACATATACAAGATGTGGTTAAATAACTGCTGGTTTATAGAGCATACAAACATCTGCTTTAGCCTCTACTTACATTCTAATTATCCTTAGCATAATAATCCTAACAACTGTTTAAGTGACAGATGACATTTTCCACATGATAAACCTATAATCATACACATCAGGAATGGTATAGCTGCAGCTCCTGATCTTTATTCCAAGCTGATGGCATTCAAGCAAGAGATCGATACACTAATAATTACACTATGTGTAATTCTTCCCACTCTTGGACTCACTGTCCTGTTGCCTGGTCAAATCTGTAAAACTGCCATGGCTTTGAAGTTGGGCCGTAGGAGAGAACTTACTTTATTGCTCTGCTCCCACATAAAATCAATATTGCTAGACGCTGATGAAAAAGCCAGTATCTGCTTTAAGCAAGACAAACATTCGTATACATATAAATCATTGTAAGTTCAGTACTGAATTTCTGTGTGTACCTTCCCCAAACCATTTCCATAAAACAAGTGAGACCTAGGGACAAAATTTCAAAACCACCACCTGCTCGTTTCCATCCTATTTTAAATAATTAAATACTCAGCAAATGCAAATTAAAAAAAAAAAAAAAACTCTTATTTAATTTTAACTTGTACTACAGTTAAAAAAAGAAGCAAACATTGATCAGGTACTCATTTTCCTCCTAAGCATTGCTTTCCAAACCAACTCCAGTTACTACTAGCCCTGTTTAATGAGTGTGTTGCAGTCAAGTGTCCAAGAAACATTACATTTGACATTAAATACTCAGAGTATTCTTTTTCCTTAAATAAAAACAATACAAAATTAAAAACAGACATCTATATACAATCTTTTCCCAATCATGGTAACATACAATACACTTAGGTTTACCAGAGAACGTCAGCTGCAGAATCCACAGAATGAAATCATAAATCTGTTTAAAGTTTGATGTTGACATGAGTTACCACCATCTATAGCCATCTAACTGTTAGTGTATTATTCACTGGCACCACAATAATTTTGATCCCTAGCTAATCACCTCACTCCAAGTTAAATTACATAGATGTGACAGAGCAGGCCTTTGGGAAACCCAAAACCATCCAAGTGTGAAATCTTCCAGTACCTTTCTTGACAGAGCATTTTGACAAGTCTCCAAAAGGCCATGCAACAAACAGGAGAGCAGGGAGAGGACTTGGACAGGAGCAATCTCATTTTGAACCATCTTCAGAACAGGCAACAAATCAGCCAGGCAAAGATGTGCTATTTTCACACAGAAACCCAGCAAGTCACCTTGAATTTTTTTCCTATTTACTGTTAGCAATTTATTTACAAGAATTTTCACTCCTTAGAATTACATAGATTTTTTTTTTGAAAGCCATTTTCATATGTTATTTATAACTGAGAATACTTATTCTATTTCCACTATGATGTACTAAAACAACACAGAAAAATATAACTACAAGATAATTTTTAAACTTTTGTCAAATGACAGGAGGGTGACATAACAATAAGCACTTAATTACCCAAACTCAGATCAGTATGTACAAAACAGCATTATATTTAGTCATAAGGATTTATTGCTGTTACCCTTAACTTGATCATTCACGTGTCAAATTTTGTTTTTCCAAGACTGCCTGCACTGTGTAAAGATCTGTTTCCAGGATACCTATAATTGTGCAGTACATAACATCTGTTGCTTTGCATTTTGAGAGCCTCACAAAGAATACTTTCCTATATTCACTTGAGTGTATGGACTGGCAGAACAGATATATTGTCACAGTTCAAATAAACTGACAACTACAGCAACTATTCAGTACTGAACAGCATCCAACTAACTGCCATCTGACGTTGCTCAAACAGGCAAACGCCAGGAAATTCAGAGTTCAGCACTGAATTCTGTTCATGAACTGACCATTTGTTTAAACTTGCAGCACACAGGTGAGAAATAGCCACATGCTGGACTAGAGACCTGTGAGTTACACCAAGTCATTGAAAAAATTGTTGTCAGTGATTTAATATATTGCTTTCACAACTAAGTGAGAAACTGGGGAAGGAGGAAGTTCCACCAGATCTTAAACATAAGTGAATTGTGTTTCATCAAATCCCTTACAGGTTGGCTACCAGACATCAAATCTCACACAAAAATTCAGGCTTACAATTTCAATTTTTTTAATAACTCCTGGTTTTACTGTTCAAATCTGCTCTTCAACTAAAGGGGGAAGGGTCCCTAAATTGCAAGACAAGAGTTCCAAAACTACTTCCCTAGAGAAATAGTTTAAGATGTACCATCCACACCTTTAGTCCACGGACACCAGTATTTTTGAAACAACATGAACAATTGAAAGAAAGATGTTCTAGTCACTTACTTCAAGTCAGCAGTTTAAAAAGTTTAAAAAAAAAATCACAACCCAAAAATTGACAGCTAATGTCTATGAAAGAGGAATCAATTTAGAAAAGGATCCTGGAAAAACACAATTCTATAGCAGTCACAGCACTAAATGACAAAAAGGTCAAATTTTGAAAGGAAACAGCAGATACCACCACAAAACTAGCAGATGTTCCTAAAGGATCATCTGTACAAAAACATAAGCATATGTGAGAGAAATCCAACACTATCACGAAATCAGTTTGTGTCTAACATAATAGCAGTTCCTTATGGCAATATGGTAATACATGTATCAGATACTCAACACATTATGGTTTTTTGTCTGCACATACTGCTACAACATAAGTCATAAAAACCAGGACCACTGATTTCCTCAAAAGGAAAACATTAGTTCCACAGCCCACAAATGTTAAGGTACACAGACTACTCTGTTCTTCAGGTTATGTTCTCAGATTTTCAACCACTTTAGCTTTTTCATAAATTGTCTTAGTAGGATAAAAATACCTTTAGAGAACTGCATGTCCTGAATAAACACTTCCTTCTAAAGGCAGTGCATAATGTAGCCAGATATACCTAAATGAAACAGCAAACAAAAAGGGATTTCTTCTATCCAATATCTATTTGTTTGGGTTTTACATAATTGCAACAGTATCTATTATTTACCTGCTGTTTCTGTGACAGACATAGTTAACAAGACATTTACAAGGAGAGGAAAATTGTTTCTCTAAGTTTAGTTTTATTGATTCCAACAAGAGCAGATGACAGACTTCCCTACTTTTATTTCTATTTTGCAACTGCAGAAAAAAATTCATTTTCATGCATCTTCCAATTAATTACGCTTAAAAGTTAAGATAAGCAAGCAACATTTGATGCAAATAGAAAAAGACAAAGGTGCATAATAGAGGGGTACAGATTCAGGTAAAATGACAAGCAAAGAAAGAATACAACAGCATCTAGGATCTGAAAGAGGGAGGAGCTAAAAAAATTAGTGTTTCTGAAGGGCCAAAAACTAGGATAATTAAGAAACTGAGATAAGAGATTTGACTGCATATCCCTACTTCAACAAGGGATTTGACTGCATATTCTTTAATAATTTTAAAAGAACAATAATTTACACTGAGAAGGGGACTCAGTGTTACAGCACCATTGTGGATATGAAAATATCACTATCACGGGCATCAAAGATTGGATAGCACATCAACTTCTTTTTTAATATACACCTTTGGATTCTCTCCATCATGCTCTATAAGCAGGACAATCAATTGACTCTTGCACACCTTTGCCCAAAAGGCACAGTCAAGAGTTGTCAACTACTCTGTCAACATGAAAATTACGGAACCTTGATACCTTTTTTTAAAATAATTCACATTCTACTCCTCATTACCTTATTATGTCTCCTCTAACTGTCCAGTGATTCCCCAGGCCGTATCACACACCCCCCTCACACCACAGCACCACCCTGCATGTCTCCCTGTCTGCCCAGAGACAGCTCCAGCGTCCCCTCCATTCACTCACAGCCCTCCCAGACGCACAGGGCACTGCCCCAAACCCCCACACTCCCAGAGTACATCAGCTCACCCCCACCACAGCGCTCCTGACTGCCCCTGATCCCCACCTTTCAGTCCTTCAATGCCCTTGCTCAGCAGCCAAAGCCCAGCACCAGCCACGCCTGGCTTGTTCCTGGTGTGCCAACTGGCCCACGATGCACAACGTGCTGTGCCAAGCACCCAGCCAGGCACCAGCCTCGCTCCCCAGGCAGGCAGAGGAGAGGAATAAAGCAAAGCACAGCCTTATCTCCAATAATAGGACATGGCAAAGACCTAATTATTATACAGTGCTACAGGAGAAACAAAGGCAAAAATCCCAACCACAAAAGCAAAACCCAGCATCTTTATCCAAACCTAAAATTTGCTGAGTTTATGGCCTACAAGAGCTTTAAGATTACACAAACCACAAATTCATCAACAGAAAGTTTTGCATTAAACAGGCCATAAAGAAGGCTTACTTTCCATGAAAGCTAAATAAATCCTGTTATTTCAAATGTCCATAGCAACAGAATCCAACTCACTAAGACAAGCAGAACTTAATGTGTATGCAAAGCTGAGCACACAAATACAATTTTCAAGAACTAGCAGAGAAACTTTTTTTCCTGGAACGAAGTTTTAAATATCTGATCTCTCTCTTTGGAGGTAGAGAATTAAAGTGCATGTAAAAGGCCCTATTAGGTATCCAGAGGATGTTAGCCCTTTTCAATGTAAGCAAAGAGGTGCATAAAAGTGTGAAATACAAGAAAGAACAGAAAGAATGAAACAACCTAAGTTGTGCCACAAACACATGAACTGATCTTCTGATAAAGGAAAAAAAAAACCACATGGACAGTCAAGATATTATGTTCAAAAGTCCCCTGAAATAAAGAACAGAATTTAAGACTCCTTTATTTAGTGTATCCTATTTCCATAAATACTTTTCAATTTCCACAGTAAATTGTAGATTAGTAAATTATTTTGCAACTTCATGCAGCTTTTTTCTAAAATACATTAATTTTACAGACTTCCTGGAAAAGCATTTGAGTGCCTTATAAGTTCAGATACCATGGGATTGTTTAAAACTGCATGCTTTCTTCCTTCAACTTACATTCTAAAATGTATATATGTATATAAAATGTCATATATTCATGTGGCACATGAACACCTCACTTTCAGTTACACTTCATATTTCTTATGTCTCTTCCTTAAAAATAGTTTTTCTGTTTGGATAACAGATAAGCCACTTAGAGAAAATATGTTCTCTACATGTCAGAAGTAGAATCAAAAAGCTTTGAATTTGGTCCTCTTGGAACTTCGGTAATTCACATTTTGTAACAGCCAGTTTCCATTTCCATTATTCCTGACTGACCGATAGACTGACAGATGTCTTACTTTAGAGATCCCAAACAGACTATTGGTATCTATTTCAGCCACATCTGTTCCTAAATAGCCTTGGCAACAGGCCACTATGCACTCGGAATTAATTTTAAGTCCTTTATTGCTGACTCTTTCACTGTTGAAATACATCAGTGATTCTTTTTCCTTATTGCTGCACTTACATAGAATATCTGTAAATCTATATCTTAGATTAATAGCAACAAGAACTATAGCATACTATAGATAAGAATAGTATACTTATTACTGATTTCTTTAAATTCATTATAAAAATATATGTTTTTTATTTTATTCATTGTGAAATATATATTCAACAGTACATTAACCTCTGGATTGCTCCAAGATCTTATTTTCTTGTTCATTAATTAATTAATTTAGAAATTATGTTTAATTACTTATACTTAAAAAGCAAGTTTTATCCAAATTATTACTATTATTATCCAAATAGTCAGCCCAGCCCACAAGCTGTTAGTCAGAGAATAACTTCATATTCAGTTTAGTACACTACACACACACAACAAATTACAATGATAAAGTTTATCAGGATGATCTAAATCCTCCAGGATTCACATTCTGGTAAAGCACTGGACAATTGCCAGTTTTGTTACATTTCCTACCTGTCAGAAATCTGCTGAAAAACTGCAATTATTGTTAATCAGGAAACTCTGCAGCAAACTTTAAAAACATGCTGGAGGCTTTAAAAATTATCAGAATTACAGTCTTTATTTAACAACAAAAAACCCATATGCATAAAGAGGATACAAATGATCTTCTGGGAACTTAGAAAAATCACATCTAATTTCAAATCTGTACTTAAGACAGTTTTCTCTGCTATAGTTTTGAAGCAGCACTCAATATGAGAACCTCCACAGTTCAGGGCTGGAATATCAATACAGAAGTTTTGCCTTTTTCTTAATTTCCGTGATTATAGCATAGGAATGCCACATAGAAAGAGGCTAGAGAAAAAAACTACCAACTACAGCCTGTGAGCTCTGTGTCTCATTGGGGCACCCCGTGCACTGTTAAAGCTAGCAAGCAGCTATGGGTCAAGGGGTCCTGCCTCCAGGGAGGAGAACAGGCTCAGCTGAGCTGCACACCCAGGCTGGAGCTGCAGCCTTTCCAAGGGGGCAGCTGAGCCGTGCCTCACACTTGTCCACATTCCCACCTGACACATTCTCTCCCTCAGGCTCCCCACCCAGTCACCTGCCCAAGACTCGCTTCTGCCATAAGCTCTGTGATAACAAATAACACACAAAATTCGTAATGGGTCATGCTTATTTCAGAGTTAGGAACTTTGCTGTAGAGTGAACAGCAAAGGAAGCCATCAAATGTCATCAGCAAGCATGGGTAGCCAAAAACCTCTTGGAGACAGAGGCTGCAGAACTCGAGGACAGAGTAAAGAAGGAAGTTCTCTGATAATCAGGCTGCCTAGAGCCCCCTGGGAACAGCACAGTGGAGCAGAACTACACATCCATATATCCCTGTGACATGACTGGGCCCAGGCACAGCTGATGCCCCCTGCCTGGAGACTTTGAGCTGCAGCTTTGAGCTCTGGTGGAACCTGGAGGAGCCAAGGCTGCACAAACTACCACATGTAAGAACAATCAGAACTGCAGAGCTGTGGATGACGAATGACAACTTCAGCAAGACAAGAATTCATCTGGAGAACTATGGGGGATGGGAGGTTAGGAAAAAGGGAACAAAGCAACTACCCTATAGTTCTCTGATTTTGACAGACTGTAGCAATTACCATAGAAGAAAGGTCTTTCCCTAAAAGAGGAAGAATTACTACGTATGAGTCCAAGCAAGAGACATTCAGCAGTGCTTGCAAAGCGTGAAGACCTGGCTTGACCTCTTAGAGCCTCAGGCAAACTACATTAGGAAGCTTTTGGGTTGGAGAGAACATGCATAAGCCAAATCCCATTGGAGAGACTTGTCCAGAGATCCTTTAGTCATCTCTGAACACTCCACTGCTGTACTTATCTACAAATGAGACCCCACCACAGATGGCTCCTCCCAGCACCAGTACAGAACACCCCAGGGTAAGTGCTGCTGGGAGCCAAGAATGAGGGAAAGAAAAAACATTCAAGCTCCAGAATCCGTGTTTGACTGCTGCAACTGCAGCCTCTCAAAAATGAAACTATTCAGCAGCTCAATGCCACATAGTATAAAACCAAACTTTCAGAGAAAGAAGTTTCAGCATATATTTAATACATGTGCAGTAAAAGCCCAAATCCTGATAAAATTGGCAGCAGTTTGTCAGTGCTGCTTTCCATAGGATTCCTGAAGTACTGCCATCTGCTACCAGTCTGACTATAGGCACTGCTAACATCATTACCTTTCAGGAGCTGTGAAAAGTTTCTGATGTCTATATGAACATAGCAACTGAGAGGGGTGAATTTTTCCTTGGAAAACAAACAAACCAAACCAACCAAACAAAACAAAAAAAGCCAAAAACACACAAATCCCAAAACACAGAATATACTCCCCATCTCTGGAAGCATAGAGCAATATACACCAAAATTTATTCTTCCTGTCTGAACCTTAATATCCTTCCCTGATGACAATTACAAGACAATTACAGACCCTAGTTCCTGATATATGGCAATTTAACCTACATTAAAGGAGGCAGAACATAAAGTGACAGTCATATTAGAGCTCTACACACAGAACTAAATAATTAATAAATCACACTACAGATCACATACACAGAGACCTGTAGATAGTCCCAAATGAGAAGGAAGAGAGCCTCCAGCACTAGCAGCATTACTTAAGGCACCCAGACTGGCTCCCCAAGAGGAAGGGCTGTGTCCCACACCGGGTGCAGGGGTGATCAGAACTCAGTGTCCAACTGCAAAGCGGGTATTTCAGTGTGAGTGCAGCACTGCATTTACACGGTCACACTGTGCACAGGAGAGGAGTCAGCAGCAGGGCATGACTTGTTCAGTTTCGGTAGCTCTGGGATCCCAACATGGTTACATTAAATGAACCCTAATGACTTCACCTGCGAGCATCTGGTTACTTCTTTGCTTCTCTAAATGCTGACTCTGTGGCTATGAGATCTTACCTACAGGAACTTTTAAGTTCTGTCCCATACACTTCTGAAATAAACGTGGTATTTTAAGCCTGGACAAGGTAACCATGCCATCCCGGAAGGCAAACACGCTGCCTGGAAACTGCATTCCTGAATACAACTTTGATTTCTCTTTCACGTAAACACTGGGGGGTTACTGAAATAAACAAGAACGTTTAGGAGCGTGTATGCAGTTTTACAACTATATGTATGTTTCTACAGTTTCTAGGAAAAAGGTATCTATTTGGATACATTCAAGCAGCATTCCTTTGCTTCTTAAACTTTTGTATATAATTTGTTTCGCTTGATCAAATCCTGTAACCACACTTTCTCAGTGTGTTGCCGTGTGAACACCATAGAGCAATGACGACCTGCAACAGAAGCTTCATCACAAATCTCAGGCACATCCTGCAAAACCATCCTCTCCTCTCTGTGCTCTAGTTTATGTACCTGCCAAAGAGTATAAGCCGGGAAAAGTTGATGCCGCAGAAACAAAATCAAATCCTCTTACTGCTCTGCCTGGGGCTAAAGAGGCCATAAAAACATGCTCTCTACCTTCTGTCCCTTTCGTATGACCCACCAAGAAGACAAGACACTTGCCAGAGAAAGATGGTTCAGGTACAAGACGCTCAAAGCGTTATAAACAATTTCTTTTTCTCTTCAGTCAGCAAAGTAACCTCGAAGGGAACAGAGGTGCCCGACAGCACTGCCGTTAAGCACTTTACTGCAATCCCGGTTTAGGGTGACTGCCCCGCGCTGCCCGGAGAGCCCAGGCCGCCTCTCCCCGCGGGGACCCAGCTCGCCCCAGCCCGGGGCGGACCCCCTGCCCCGCCCTGCCCCGTCCCACCTGTGGGGCTCTCGGGCAGGATGGGGCTCCAGCGGAGCCGCCGGGCGCTCAGGACCACGTCGCAGCTCCTCTTGCCGATCTCGAAGATGCCCCTGAGGAGCGGCTCGTCCCCCGCCCGGGCCGGCAGGGCCGCGGCCAGCGGGGCCACCCTGCGCCGCCGCTCCTGGGGTGCGGCCCGGGCGCGGCCCGCCGGGCGGGGGAGCGGGACGGCGGCGCCCGGCATGGCGGCAGCGGCACCCCCGCTCCGCTCCGGCCCCGCCGCACCGCCCGCGGCCCGCCGGGCCCAGCAGCGCCCGCCCCGCCCCGCAGGCGGGGCCGGACCGCCCGGGGGCCGGCGGGAGGGCGCCCGGCCCGGGCCGGAGCCGGGGCCGCGTCCTCGCCGGCACCGGGGCAGCAGCGCCCGTGCCCCGCCGGAGCGGCGAGACAGCGGGGCTCGGCTGCCGGGACAGCGCGGCCCCCCCGGCACCGGGCAGAGCGCAGGGCGGCACCGGCAGGACCCGCGTCAGGGGCGCTGCCCGCGGGGAACCGCGGCCCGAAGGCGCTCGTGCTCTCCTCAGTTACTTCTCCAAGGAAGGAACGCTCCCACTACAGAAATTAATTTTCCTTGTCAGAGTGCCAAGTCTTCCACTTTTCTGTTATCATTAACAATATTACTATTACCAAGCTTCAGAAAACTACCACATAAAGTTCTAATAAGCCCTTCCATACTAAAAAGGCTGAGTCTTTCACAAGTTGTGACTCTGACATAACCTTAATGTAAATACCACGTTGGCATTCCTGCTGCAAAACAGATTATTGCCATAAACCCGGGTGGAGGCATCATCCAGCTATACCCTTCATTCATAGTGACCAAGCAAAACTTGGAGTCTGCTAGTGACTTGTACTAGAACAGATCCACTATCAAGTGGGCCAGTGCAGAAGGAATACCCAGAAGGGTTGCGTAGTCATCCCTCATCCTCAAAGCTTGAATGCTAGGGAGGAAGACCACTTTACTCTTGTTCTATAAATTATAGGCTTCACTGCTTGGAAATAAAACAGTTTTACTCACAGCTGCTGTAAGATTCACTGGTGACAATCATGTTAGAGTGCACAGCCAACTCCCATTTATAAGGTGCTTCTGAGCCTGTACATTTATAAAATTTTATAACACCATGGTGGCTTGCTAGGGTGTGAAAAGGATATTATTAAACAAAAAGTTCAGTAATTTTATCTTTAATGTTTGTCACAATACAAATGTAACTGTCCTCCTGAGAAATAAGCAATAGATTGAAAACATTGCCCTTTGCTGATGGATACAAGATACAGTTTAAGCCACATGTTAGAGTATCCTGTGATGTTTAGCCTTGTAGAAGAGAGTCAAACCAGCCAAGAGCTCACAAGATGATGCATGTTCTCAAGGCATATTGCCTTCTTTCATAATTCCATAAAAACCAGTAACAAGCTACTTATTATGTAGCTGAGAAGACAGGTTTAAGACACATTTTAAAAAGTCATCATGGTACAACTTTTTGACACTTATTTCCATCTATTACTTTGCCATGTTTAAAGTATATTCCAAATATTTGTTAAATATGCAGCCTATTTTCAATTTGCATTGAGCCATCAATACAGCTTTTACTGAAATGCAACCATCACCAATTTGCCTTTCTGAATCACATGACCACATAAGGTTTATGTTTGCTTAAAACTTTCAGTAATTATTTTTATTTTTATTTTTATTTTGTCCCTTAGTTCTTCTTTGTTGGGATATAAATATCTCAACTGCAAAGTAGTCAGATAAAATAAGGTATAAATAACTGAAATTATGTGTAGAGTGTAGAAGTTTTGTGCAAAATATCTTTAAGCAAAAAAAAAAAAAAAGAGTGATGAGGCGGGAAAACGTGTGAGCCAAACAAGCTTGCCTTAACATTTATCATTCTGATACAGCAGTAGATGAACTAATTCAATTTGTGCCTATTATTTGGTGTCAGTGATCTTTAATGTGTTTGCACTGATGTCATTCAAAAGGAAAGCTAAATCATTAACTGGAATATAAAGCATAATATGAAGCTAGATATAGTCAAATCTCTTTTGAGGCCATATGCCCTCTATAATTCCCTGCAGTCATTTGTATTTGTTTCTGGGACAGTTTATTAGCCTATACCACCTAGTGTATATTATATTACTACCAGATAATTTCTCCTAAGGTAAAGGAAAGGGTAAATTGATAACTGGCTTAGAACCCTAAAATAATAGTATTTTCAGTACTACCAGTGGGAAACTACTGCAATCCCTAAGAGACTTGTAATATCCTTTGACTGATGTAATTAAAACTTCTAACACCTTCTTATAGGCATTACTTGAAAAGTCTATTAAATCAGTAACAGTTAAGGTACTAAATGTATTAGATAAAAACATAAAATAGTAAGAGAACTCCACATAGTAACAAAACCCATAAAAGTCTCTTCATTGTGTTTTGCTGCTGTTCACAAATCCTCAGTGCCCACAATTCTTTGTAAATCTGAGACAGACGTTTTTTCCCTGGGGGGAAAGATTCCCAACAAATCTATTTTAACAGATCTTTATTTTTTTTAGTGACCACAAATTTCAGATTTGCACATTGAATTTGGAAATGCATGGAATAGTCCAGCAATATAATTTTATCAAGTTTTCTAGGCTATGTCTGGAACTCTCACACATAAAACTCCCTTTAACTTTCTTGTAAGAAATGGTTGTGTGTATGGATGATCTAATGTGGTATCTTCTGTTCTTGTATCAGAGAAAGAAGATGCAAGACAGCCAGTAGGAATTGTATAGCAGGCATTCAAGCAGCAACTGTACCTGAGCAAGGAAGTCAGGGAGGATGTTAGACTCCATCAAAGACCCAAATCGTCAGCCAGGTTTACAATGATCGGGCAGGTCTGGATCAGCAGGGTTCAGAGCCAGGTCAGCATTGTGGCTGAGCTGCAGACCAGCATCACACAGCACCTGGAACTGAAAAAGTTGTAGTCCCAGAAGGAACTTGAATAGAGCTCCAGGCTCATGTGTAGGGTCAGTGAGGGGGTTGCAGGTGGGGATGCTCAAGGTTTTTAAGGCTCATTGGTGGCTTCATGGGCCTTGCAGCCAGAAGAACAAGAGGAGGAATTCTGAGGAACAGTAGGAGCAGGCTGCTTCAAAAAGGAAATGGGGTTTAGAGTGATTACAAGTCAGGTAGCTTAGTTCAACAAGAGCCCAGACAGCCAGACAAGCCCCTTGTATCCAGGTAGGTCCAGCATCAAGCTGAAAAGCACAGTCACTAGGTCAGGTCAGGTGACAGTAGCCAGTGTCAGTGCTAGCCCAGCACCCACCAGGGAAGCTTGTGTTATCAAGGCAGGTCCAAAGTCAGACAAGATTATTGAGTTTGTGGGTCAGGACCTGGGTATGGCACAGACAGGGCTGCAATAAGATGAAGGCAGACACCATGCTTAAGAGCCTCTTCCAAACCACAGAACTTGCATGAAGGAGGGGACATCTCCCTTGTGGTGTCTTCAAGTTTGTTCTCAGCAGTCTGGACCCAGGGCAGGTTTTGTCCCAGGTCAGGGTGCTGGCCTTGAGCACAACCAGATGGCCTAGAAGAGGGAAGCATCCTCTGGACCAAGAGGTAGAAGGAAACAAGGAGAGGAGCTAAGCTCTCCTTAACTAACTTTCTGGAAATCATGCCTTGCTCTCTAGATGCTAATAAGTAGTGAGAGCCTCAGAACTCTTTTCCAGAAGAACCTTGTGAAGTGAAGAAAGAGGTATGACAACCTGTGACAGAAGTAGTGAGGGAAGTACAGCTAGTGTTAACTGAAGGACAGCAAGTGGGTAAAGCTTGCTGTTGGAAAATATGTCCTCCCACCTCAAAAAAGTGTCTGTAAAAATGCAATGAGGTAACTAGGCCAGTCTTGGATTCATAAGAAATGTGATGTTCAAGTTAAGGAACAGGAATTTAGACCAGAAGCAACAAGGGGACACTCCGGGGAAAATATCCTCATTCTAGAGCTTTTGACTGAACATTTCTGGTAGCTGACTTGTTTTCTGTAGCAAATGGAGACTTCCTTCTGGAGAAACCTGAATTTTGAAGTTGGCAGCATACCCTTGGCTTGTATGTTTTTCTGGCTACAGTGTGTGTTTATACAATGAGAGTTTAGTGTATAGTCAGTTATAGTTCAGCTGTTCATTCACAGATATTAGCTCTCCTAAGTATGCTCCCTTCTTACATTTCTACTTTAGAAAATAATCTTTTGTAACTCTTAATATTAATTCAGCTCTCTTTAATTGGTTTACCATGAAGACGTGACATTAAGCAGAATACCAAATTTTTGGCATGGTAAGCAAAGCCATAATTATACTGAAGGAAAATTATATAAATGGTCTATAGAAGAGAGCACTACTATTGCTATACATCTTCAAATTTTCAAAAGAAGGAAGGCCTTAATGAACAGAGAAAAAAAAAAGTAGGTAAGGAAACAGACAAACCTTTGCAAAGAGAGCAGTGAAATTATAAGAAGCTGCAGAAATGCGGTCTGAAGTTGCAGCCATTCCTGATACTCCCATGAATTGAAATTAATCAGAACAATAGAAAAGAAAGTGGTAATAAGAAGAATATGAAATGAGAATGTGTTGATCAGAGTATATTGTCTTTTCTTTGCATTAAGGTTGGTATGCTATCTTTTTAAGGTAATTTTTTCCCTCTGAATCTTATTGTCCGCTGCTCTGTCACAGTGTTGGTAAACATGCAAATATTAGTTGTTTCTATTTCATTTCATGCAAAATGCAGTGAACTCTATGCTGCAAACTATTACAAGCTAGAGAACTGAAAACTAGGGCTGATATTCTATGTTTTACATACCCTTTAGGCAACCTAAATACTTAAGAGAATGCTTTGAGAGCATTGTCAGTTTTAATCTTGTATTGCATAGCTTCTGACAGTTTGTTAAATACATATATGAATTATTTAAAAAACACTTATGTAGATATTAGTGTTTTTGTAGATCTTTGGCTCACTGTTTCAGTATGCATTTATGTACTATGTTTTTCAAGGATTTTTTATAATATGGGATTTTTCAGCTAAGGGAAGAGTGTAGACCATTTATAATTTCTGAAATAATTACCATACAACCCATCTTGGTCAATAAAAACAAAGACCAATTTCTGCATATTTTCCCTGATACAGCACCAGGCAGAACTCCAAGTTTCATTTCTGTTCTTCCTCAATAGAAATGAGTGAGAAATGGGTGGGTTTTGTTTGATTTTTTTAATCTTAAGGTACCTTTTATATATATAAAAGAGAATGAAATAACTCTGTAATTTTTAAAACTATTTGAAAGGATGGTTCTCTGAGCAGAAGTATTGTACTTTTTAAAAAAGATACTCATGTTTTTAATATGTCAAAAGCAATTGGTAAGGTCATGGTGGATCTAGTTTTAATCAGTTACAATATTGCAAGATTTCTTTACTGTTATAGCAGATAGAAAAGAATTGTTTTATTTGCTCTCAGTACATAATTTAGAATTATTTCTATTCATCCTTATTACCTCTGGAACTGCATGTTACTTTTCCATGTTAGTTTATTAATATTCAGTAACAGTATCTTTTGGAGAAAGTGGCTCTGTTTTCTTCTGGTGAATCCAGGAATCTTGGTTCTCCTTGAATCGACTTCCCTTCACCTGGAGACTCCTTCTGAGTGCGCTGGGCCAAGGTCTGATGTTGTTCAGGTGCATTGTTCATTTGGGCTGGGTAAAACCAGAGGGTGCAGTCTCCCAGGCATCTTGTGGATGTAACCTGGAATTCCACCATTTCAGACTCCTCAGCTGTGTCTGTCGCAGCCAACAATGGGTCCACAACCTCCACAGATCCTCTTCTGTTGTTCCAGAACACCAAGAAGGAAACAGTCACAAGTGGTGACTGTTTCTTGTGTACTGTACCTGCAGATTTAACCTCAAGCATGCACTGCTGGCAGAGCAACTTCTGCTGTCAGAAGTATGTCATAAAGAAGAAGGGAAAGGCCATTGGTCACACCAGCCCTAAAAATAGAGTTTTAGGCCTGTGCTGGCTGACCCAGTGTGTGTGTGGGTACAAATCAACCCCAGAGTTGTCTCTGCATGTGGAAGTTGGATAATCCCACAACAGCCTTTGTTAATTAGTGATATGTTCATAGGACAGGAACAGTGTGAATAATTCTTTCCATTAAAAGAGACCTTGATAGACCTTCCTGTGGGAGTCATGAGCAGAAATTTCAACATTTGGCTTGATGTTAATAATATGAGAGAAATATCATGGAGACATCAGAAGCATCAGCAAAGCGGGGGAGGGGGGAAGGTCTCCAGTATTTTATAAGGGTGGTGATAGGGAAAGAAACACCCAAAACTAATTGAAATAAGAAAACTCGCAAGTGATTTGTAAATTAGAGCCTCTAGTTACCAAAATGCCTAATTAATTTTCCTTATTAAATTGCTCATAACATTAAAACATTACTTTCTCTGAAGTATCACAGTAGCAAATACTGATAGCGTAGATAGATCTTTTAAGTAGGTTGCATTGGCTGGAAGAGTTGAATTTTGTTATTAACAGTGGAAAAAGAAAAGGTAATTGAAAAGGTTTCTTGTGCTTTGGAAATGCCTTCCAAATATTCATTAAACATTTAAGCAACTAAATTTGCAGAATATGTTCCTGACATTGGCACTGGTTCTGTGGTATTTCTCTCATCAGATGGAAGTACTGTGTGTTATGCAGAGTGCATTCATGCATAAACAATATCATTTTCATAAATTAAAACCTCCCCTGCAGAAGGAACATCTGTGCCTGCCTTTGAATAAAAGATGGTGGCATGTGAGTTGCCCCTTGACTGACTAGAAGAATCCTTGTATTTAGGAAGAAGGTGCACAACCAAAAGGCAAGCAAGCCTGGGTCAGCTTTTTCAATTTTATCTGAAAAATCGTCACTTATTTATACCCCTCAGGTTGCCTAGGGCACCCTTACCTGTATTGCCACTGGCTGGGAAAGGTTAATGGCTGCTTGAAAAGTTGCCTTTTGCTTTCTTTCATTTCAGATTCAGCAACAGTTTTCGAGTGTGGAGCTGCAGGCTCTGGCGAAATGCAGAGAGATGCTGCAAAATGCATCACTCGGCATCACAATTAAATTTTAGCATGTTTTAATGGGGAAGCCTGGCAGCAGGGGCTGCTGAACTGCTAGGACAGGTTTGCCGTGCTTATACGTTGGATTTCCGTAGCTACAAACACCTTTAAAATAGACGCCAGAAGCTTGATTTCTCTTGGGGAAAAAAATGCCCTCATCCATAGGAAAGCTTGTTTACTTTCTGCTTGGTTTAGCTGAAATATTTATGGAATACCCCTGCTTTGCGACAGGCTTCATGTAGAGTATTTCAGGTAACGTCTTAAATCTGTTTCTGATGGTCGGAGGCAAAGACCTGTTGATAATTATTCCTGGTCATTACGGGAATTGCTCTCCCGCAGGTTGTGTCTCCGGCTTTCTTAAACCTCAGAATAATCAGTGAAGATTAAAGGAATACGTTTCCCGTCTGGGAAGATGAAGGGACGATAAATCGATAGCGCGGGTCCAGGTCTGCCTTGCCGGGGGGAAGGCGCACCTGCTGCCCAAGCGCCGGGGCCGAAGCGCCCGCTCCGGGTGTGCGGGTCCCGGCCGGGGCTGGCTGCGGACACCCGGGGCTGGGGCCGGCTGCGGACACCCGGGGCTGGCTGCGGACACCCGGGGCTGGGGCCGGCTGCGGACACCCGGGGCTGGCTGCGGACACCCCGGGGCTGGGGCCGGCTGCGGACACCCCCGGGCCGGCTGCGGACACGCCGGGGCTGGGGCCGGCTGCGGACACCCCCGGGCCGGCTGCGGACACCCCGGGGCCGGCGGGGAGAGCCGCGGGCGGCAGGGCCGGGCTGAGCCGCCCGGGCGGGTGCGGAGCCCAGCGCAGCCCGCACCGGCAGCCGCAGCTCCCAGCGAACTGCGCTCCGGCCCCGCTCCCCTGATTCAACAAATCAGCATTGCAAATAGCCGGGTTCGCGGTAAACAAACGAACGCCGCCGCCCCCGCGACCCGAGTGCTTCTCAAGGTAAGTAAAGAATCCGTGTCCGTTTTTTTAGACCAATTTTATTCTACAAATAATAAGTGTTGCACCTTTCATGAGCTATCCGAATAAAACAATAATCCCATAGGAATTACTTACACTAAGAAAAAAAATCACATTTAAGGAAAAATGCAACATTCGACCAAATGTTCAATACTATGCTGTTGCCAAAGGATGGATGTTTTTTTTTTTTCTAAAATCCCAGTGTGCATTACACCATAATATACAGGATTACAAACAAAATTACAGTACAGATTTGATTCCAGTTGAACCAGCGTTACATTTCAAACAGCACTTATTCTGGACTGCATTGTACATGCAATAGCTATTGTTCTAATTACGGATTAAATGGTTTGAATTTGTTTCAAGCTACCGTACTAATCGACTACAATAGGTATATAGCCCGACTTTAACAACCTGATTAGATTTCGGTTCAGATTTATAAGATGAGCATATGACAACCACGGATTGTGTGAACATGTATAAAATCATGCATTTATAGCGCCTGGAAACATTAACATCTTCAAGTTATCTTAAAAAAAAAAACAAACCAAAACCAAAACAAACAAAAAATCCAACAAACCAAAAACCACGGAATGCCAAGGGGTTCAAAGACTAAAAAGAAACAGTGCAAATTGTATGTGATAGTCAAGCAGCTTTCGATTTAAAAAGGGTGTTGGCATTTGCTTATAATCTTTATATACAAGTTTGTGCAAGTAATGTGTTGAAATGATATGTTTTAATAGAAAATAAGTCTATCCTTCTTATATCTTCTCAAGACCTAGGGGATCTGGTTCTTATTGTACGGGGTAAAGGAAAAAGAAATAAAGAAAAAAGAAAAAGAATGGAAAAAGAGACTTGGATAGGAAAGAAATTGCCCGGATTGTGCATTTTTTTTTCTTCTTCATCTATTTGAAAAGGAAATAAGTGCTAAGGCAACATAACTTCTCTAAGCACTTTTCTGCTGGTTTAAATTAGTTAAATCATTTTGTATAAATTAGATATAATTCTACCTTTCCAATATGTATAAAAATTGATGAAGCTGCATGGTTTAAAATAGGAAATTCACGTTATAAAAAGTCATTAAAAATTCTGTACAAAATCACAACAAAATAATTCAGCATGGGAAAGGTAACAAGTAGTAAAACGTTGGTTGAAAAATATAGATTTCATATATATTTTGTAATTGGCCCATCGCTAGTTTAAAAATTGCATAGATCCTAATTATTGCTTGTGATTTTGTTATCCCGATCAGGTAATTGACGCGATCCCGATGCCCCTATCCCAATTTACAGCGTCGCTCCGCGGAGCGGCAGCAAGGACAGCGGGTGAGCGGGGGCCCGGGGCGGCGGCGGGACCCGCCGGGCCGCCCGCTGTAAACAAGGCGGTGGCGGGCGGCGGGCGCGGCTCCCGGCCCTCCCAGCGGCGCGGGGAGGCTCAGTCGTGGAAGATGGCGTTGAGCTGGGCGCTGAGGACGCGCTCGTGGTGCGGGTGGCCCTCGTAGGGCGCCAGCCCGTCCACCGGGATCTCGCAGCGGGAGGCGGCGGGCGGGAAGATGGCGGCGTGGGCGGGCGCGGCGGCCAGCGCGGCGGCGGCGGCGGCTGCGGCGGGGTAGTGCATGGAGAAGGCGTAGCTCTTGTCGAAGTCGGCGGCCGGCTCGTGCTTGAAGGAGAAGTTGCCGTTCACGCTGAGGGGCGGGCTGAGCGGCCCGTCGAAGGCGGGGCTGGCGCCCTCCGCCAGCCCGCTCTCGAAGAAGGGCTCCAGCGCGGCGCCGTAGGCGTGCGGCGGCTTGAGGTGGAAGAGGTGGGAGCTGTCCATGGTGCCGTAGGGCGGGCTGGGCAGGCCCGGCGACTGGTAGGGGTAGGGATGCGCCGGGAAGGGCGCGCCCGCCGCCGCCGCCGCCACGTGCGGCGGCACCTCCTGGCTCTGCTCGGGGAGGAAAGTCCGCGGGTTGAGCTGCAGGCAGCCGGCCACCAAGTTGGTGGTGGGCTGCGACAGGCCCTTGCAGAGGGTCTGCACGAAGGACACCAGGTCCGGGCTCTTGCCCGAGCGGAGGATCTCGGAGAGCGCCCAGATGTAGTTCTTGGCCAGGCGCAGGGTCTCGATCTTGGAGAGCTTCTGCGTCTTGGAGTAGCAGGGCACCACCTTGCGCAGGTTGTCCAGGGCCGCGTTCAGCCCGTGCATGCGGTTGCGCTCCCGGGCGTTGGCCTTCATGCGCCGCAGCTTGAAGCGCTCCATGCGCGCCTTGGTCATCTTCTTCTTCTTGGGGCCCCGCCTCTTGGGCTTCTGGTCGTCGTCTTCCTCCTCCTCCTCTTCCTCCTCCTCTTCGTCCAAGTCGTCCTCCTCGTCCTCCTCCTCTCCGTTCCGCAGGGAGTCCTCCTCGGCCTCGGCGTGCAGACCCTCCAGGTCCTCCTCCTTCTTGTCCACCTCGTGCTCCTCGTCCTGGGAGCTGAGGCACTCGTCCGTCCAGCTCGGGGGGCCCTGCGGCTGGGGCTCGCCCATCAGCCCGCTCTCGCTGTACGACTTGGTCATGGTGAGCCTCTGCATGGCGGAGGAGACAGAAGAGAGACGTGTCAGCACCAGGAGCAGCGACCGTGGCCACCCGCGGGGAGAAGTTGCCCGCACTTCGCTCCCCGGTCCCGCCGCCCCCTCCCGAGGGAAGCCCTGGATTCCCCACCGTGCCAGGGCAAACTTTTAATTGTCTCCGCGTTTCTGCCTTGTAATTAAGTTGACATATGTTCAAATACCATTATGTAACTCGCCGATATTAGCGGGGAATATAAGCAGATTATGCGTGCGGGAGCCAGCCCGGGCGGCACGAAGCAAGCGGACCAAGCGTGGGTTGTTTTGTTTTGTTTTGCTTCGGAAAAAAAAAATCCTCAAACATTTTTACCGAATAAGGGAAGGGAGAAGGAGGACACATGCACACACAGGGCACCTGCAGGGACGGATGGCGCCTGTGACGCCTGTCCCCGCCGCTCTCCGCGGTTCCCCCTTGCCGCCTCCTTGCGTGGGGCTTGTGCCGCCCCAGCGGGCACCGAGCACCTGCTCCCCGGTGCCGCCTTCGTCTGCAGGACTGTCACTGGGCTGCGCGGCCCCTGCCCTGCCCCTGCCCTTGCAGTAACAGGTGCGGGACTGGCCCCGGCTTCCCGTCTCCGTCGTCCCCTCTGTTGCAAACGAGCATCGGTTCCCCGCTTCCCGTGCGGGGTTGCGATCGCTCCCCGGTAGCGTCGGGCACACCGGGAAGGAACAATGCCGCACGGCCGCCGGGGCACAGCCTGCGCTGGGACCGCGGCGATCGCGCTCCGCGGAGGAAGGGGAGCCGAAAGTTCGGAGGTGCATCGATGGAAGCACATTAACATATGTAATATGCGTCTGTAAAAACGGATTTAAATGTGTGCATGGACGCACATACACATTTACATATATACATATATAAATGTATTCACACACGTACGTGTGTATGGATGGATACAGGTGTGCCCGCACACACCAGCAGGAACGACCGCAAGCGACAATAAAATCTGAAGCCGTTCCGGCAGAGGCATATCCCGTCCGCCCCGACGTCGCAGGGTCCTCTCCCACCCCGGCAGCCGCCGCGAACCCTTTTCCCGCGGGGGTAAAACACGGTTTCCCGTTACCTCCGTCGCTCAGCCTCTCCTGCGCGGTGACGGTCTCATAACCCCGGCACAGCTCTCCGTGCGAGGGCGCCGCGCGTGTGTGCGAGTGGCGTTTATTTCCCGAGGTTGCCCGGCGCCGGGCTCCCCCCGTTATATAGCGGGACGGAGGATGCGCGCCGGGGGGCCGGCACCGGGACCCGGGCCGCGCGCGCCCGCCGCGCCCCGCGCGCCTGCGCCCCGCCCCGCGCCCCGCCCCGCCCGGTGGCACGCGCCATATGGCCGCCCACGTCAGGCGCGCGGCGCCCCCCCCACGTGACGCCCCTTATTTGTATGCGGCCGCGCGCCCGCCCGCGGAGCCGCCACGCCCGCGCTGACCCGCGGGCCGCGCCATCTGTCACCAATGCCACCGCCACCGCCACCGCGCCGCTCCGCACCGCTCCGCGCCCGCCGCCGCCCTGCCGCCGGCCCGCGGAGCCCCATTGTTCCCATTGTTCTGGGGTGCGGCCACCGAGGGTTCCCGCCGCCCCCCCCGTTACATCTCCTCACGCGCGCCTGTGGCCACCCGAGACTCCCGGTCCCCGTCCTTGTCGCTCTCTGGCCGCCACAGGCCCCCTCCTCTTTCCCTGGTTTGCGCCGGTGTTGTGGAAAACGGACATCCCGGGGCTGTGACACACACACACACACACGCACACACACACACCTGCCGCTGTGTCCTAACGCCTGGAGTAAGCGCCGGCTCGCTTTTCCCGGGTTTTCGGGGGGAATACTGCCGGTTAACGGAAAGTTTGGAAGAAAGACGCCGAGTGGGGCGGCTTTAGAGTCTCTAAACGTCTCGGCGGAGTTTGCAAACGCCGCCAAACCTTAGGGATGCGTTTTGAGGAGGGATGTAACCCCCTCGCATGATAGTTGTGCTACCGGCAAGCGTTATCCGAATATTTATTCAATAAAAATAAAATTATTTTCACCTCTTGAGGCTTTAAATGCGAAACAAATCGTTCCGCCCTGAGGAGATGGATCTGGAAGATAATTTTCCAGGTCGGGTTATTTCTAAAATGTTTCTCTCCTGTTGGTGACCTACATAGCCCGGGGCAGCAGGAGGGGACTCCGGGGATGTTCGCCTTCTCGGTAATCAAATACAGAGGGCAACCGGCTACTTTTTGTTGTGTGGAATTTGGCCGGTTCCCGGTGGGAAGCGAGGGCCAGCAGCGCGGTGTGTGCCACCAGGTCCGGCGGCTGCGGCTGGAGCGGGGCGCCCTCGGGTCCCCGCGGCTGCGGCCCTTCCCTGGGGCACCGCGGGGAGGGAAGCGCCGGCGCCGACCCTCCGATGGATGGCCCCTGCCATGGCGAGCCTGCTCCGGCCACAGAGGCGCCCCCGGGCCGGGGTCCGGACCATGCCCGTACCCTGGGCGGCTGGGCCGGGCCTCCCGCCGGGCCGGCAGCCCCCGAGAGAGCGCGACCCCATAAACGGGAGCTGCTGGGGCGGCCGCGCTGCTGGAACGGACGAGTTTTGGAGGTTCGAACAGGTTTGGAAAGCGCAGGAAAGAGATGGGTCTGGTCCAGCCCTGTCTAGATTACTGGAAAATGTTCCTTTGAATGGGTCTGTCTGGGAATACACCCGGGAATTTGGGGCGCTGGGGAAACACTAGGCAAGAATATTGGGAGGAGGGCACTGGCAGAAAACTGCATCTCGGGGAGCGGTGAGAACTTTGGGGTGCTCATGTGCTTCTGAGTGTGATGAACACAGTCATCCTCCCTGGGAGCAAGATAAAATCAACACGTTGTCGATTGGCAGGTAACTAAAGAGACAAATAAAGAGGCGGGCAGTCGGACAGAGGGGCTTAAACCCGCCGAGCCCGGCTCGTCCCGTCCCGGTCGGTGACTGACGAGGGTGCCGGTGGCCGTGGAGGAGCCGGGCCCGCAGGTACGAGGCGCTGCTCCGGTGCCGCCCGTCGGGGCCGGGGACGAGCGCTGCGCTGCGGGGGCGCCGGGGCTCTCTGCCGTCGTTCCGCCTTCCTTCATCCTTCCCGCTCTTCCCGCGGCTTCGGCACTGCTTCTCCTCCCGCTCTCGCAGGCGGCCGGCTCTGCCTCCCCTACTCGGGCCGTCCCTTGGCTCAACGGCTCCAGTTTCCCACCTTCCCTGTTCCTCCTCTTCCCCCAGCCGCTTGATTTTATCGCTCCAAGCGTGCCTATTTTTTTCTCCCTGACCTACAGACTCCTCCTTCTCCATCTGGCCTCTAATTCGGCTTCTGTTTATTTTTCCTCCCGAATCCTTTGATTTTCTTTTCTCTCCCTATTGTTTTTTAATGATTTAAAAATTTTTTTCCTTTTGTCTTTTCTTTTCCTTTCCCCTTTATTTTTCTTTTTCTTTTTTTTTTTTCTTTTCCTTCCCTTTTCCTTTTCTTTTTCCTTTCTGCCCTCCATCCCTCCCTCCCTCCCTAGCTGGCTGCCCGCCCCCCTCCCCTCCTCCCGCGGCGCGGCACGCGAACCGCACGCGTCCCAACAAAGCTCCGTCCGTCCGTCCGTCCGTCCGGCTGCCCCCGCTCCCGCCTCAGCTGCCGCCTCCGGGCCCTGGCAGGAGGCGCTCCCGGGGCCGCCGCCGGGGCCGAGCCCTGTCCCAGCCGGGCGGGAGGGGGGCTCGCTGCGGGGGGAGGCAGCGCTCTGGAAACGCCTTACAGTTGTCCGGAGCGCGAAATCCGCTCCCGATGAAATCTCTTGGGTTTGCGGCATTATCTTAATTAAGATAATTGATTCATATTGCACCTGCGAGAGTGCGGGGAAAAGATGCCTCCCCAAATAGCTTGGAGCTATTGGAGAGAGGAAGCCGCGCTTATAATTGAGCGAATGATTTACTGCCCGGGTAGCCCGGGCTGCTCGGGCTCTCCTTTCGCTGCCAGGTTTCCCGTTCTCCCTCTCCAGAGAGGCACACACGCGAAACAAGAAGGTTATCCTGATTCAAAAAACAGAGACGGGAAAACGTCTCTCCCCGCTGTCCCTGTCCGTCTGTCCCTCCCCACCGCATGGCACCGCGGGCCGGAGCCGCCCCGGCGCGGGGATCGGGCTCGGAAGGGCCGGCTCGGGTCTGCCCGCGGTGCTGCCCCGCTCGCCCGCTCCCAAAGGCCGCGGCGAGAGGAGGGGACGGGAGGGGAGGGCAGCCCCACCGCCCGGATCACCCCGAGCCGTGGCCGGCCTGCCCCGGCTGCCGTGGCTCGGGAATCACCGAGGGAGAACAGCGCCCTGAAGGAGCCGCTCCGGTACCGGTGCGGGGCCACCGGGGTGAGACCGCTCCGCACTTCGGAGCGTCTCTCCAGGATACAGTGTACATCTGGGCTCCAAAATTGGTACGGCTGATTAAGGTGCCTTTTCTGCTCTTTCCCCCCTTAAAACTCAGTGTATTAATGTTATTGAGCCTTTCTCTGCTAGATAAATGCTGTTGTTATTTTAATTCTATAAATGTAAACTTCTATTTAGTTAATGGAAAATACATCACCACCAAGGTTTAATTATCATCTTTTTAAATTACTCTTTTAGTCAAGTGCACACAATTATGAAATAACAATAGATTTAAAATATAATTCAAATTGATTAAAAAAAACAAATCAGAGAAGTACGTACCATTAAAGCAAATGTCTAAATTGTATTGGTAGGCCTGCTACCTCCTGAGCTACAGTTTAAATAGCGTCAGCTCTCTGCTATCGGTGTCAAACCACCTCTGTTATTAGGAAAAAGCATTCTTATCAGAAGGGATTTAGATGCTGTTGTAACTGCAAAACCTAATTATTTTTGATCCAGGCATTTACCCCCAGAGTCCCACCTTGTTTAAATAAAGTGTTTTCTTTCCTCCTGAACAAATGCATTTCCATTTGAATTAAATATTGATAATTTGACCTTTTAGTTCCTTTAACTAATCAAAAGGAAAAAAAATCCAAATGTAGATCCTAGTGCCTTGCCCTAGTGGGTCTTTCCGCTTGAATAGACACTGAGATTAAATGAGTCAAACTTCCTCTTTCATTGCACTCTCTTTGCACTAATTGCTTATGCAAAAATGCAGATTTGTATTAATTAGTAACTCCACTGATTAGTTCGGTGGTATTTTCACGTAATAAATCATGCTGCAGACACGATTTTTGGCACATCCCCAGTAGTGGCTCAGGATGCAATAAGTTTTCCATATTAAATAAAATCTTAGCCTAAATCTACCTTTTTGTTGCAGGTACACTGTGTACCACCTGCTGTACGCACCTGCTACGGGAAATTACCTTCTGTCCCTGGCAAGGCTCTTTCCTTGATAATGCACTCCTCTTCACAGGGTGTAGACTTTAAAATGGGACACATGAATCACAGCATCAAAGAAGGAGAGAAATCTGATGTTATTTTTAACCCTTTCAAGTGAATAATGCTCATTTTAAAGGGGATGAAAGATACATGTATCTATATAAGATACATCAATGTAGATTTTTTTTTCTTTTCTTTCCTATGCCCTTTTACAGCATCATTCACTGTGTGCCCAAATTATCAAACCCAAGCCCATTTTTATTTTGTACATTTCTTTCTCTTTCCTTGAGCTGCAGAGGCTGAATTTGTACAAACATCACACTTGTTAACTGGAGCTCACATCTCAGTTGGATGCAGAGGCCTCAGCAGCAAGAAGACTCCACAGCATCTCTAATGGTATCTACGCAGTATCAAGCCCATCCCCACTTGCTTGTATCCTGACATCTCTTAAAAATCTCTCTAGATCACACACAGGCTGATGCACAGCCTCCAGCAGCTGAGATCTACATGTGAAAAATCTTTCCCAATTCTTTCTAAAACCATCCTAGATATTACCTTTTTCCTCAGGTTGCCTCAGACTGAGTGGTCTATACTTCACACTGTGTCCTCAAGCAAGACAGCACAAGGCATTGGAATGATATTTGCCACAACAAACAATGTCAGTTGGTGCAGGGCTTGTTAAAAAGGATATGAAGCTCCAGAGGAGTATAAAAGATGATGACACTGGTGTCATTTCCTTACAGGTGATACTTTCCAGGGCAGATCCTGACAAGTCTTTGTTTCCTTTCTGACAAAACTCCCTCACTTAAGCACAGATTGCCACAAACACACTTGCAGGATCTGGCCTTTGGCCTCAGTCTAAGCAGTGCAATGGGGTGGAAGAGCATCAAACACAGGTGCCAGCAGATTATCCAAAGCTTTGCTGAGATTAAAATCTTGTCTCAATATGAGTTATTGCATATTCTCTAAATAGAAATCTCCTTAGTGGTGGCTTTAAAAGGTCTGCTTTTGTTTTCCTCTGAGAGAAAATAGCAGTTGAACCCCAGGCTGTGCACATAAAAGCTTATGTGTTTGTTCCCTATGGCCATCCAATCTGAACATTTTGCCAGCATTTTGCACTTCCTAGCAAAGCTACTGCTTCTGTTAGTGTTCCCTTATTGAAGAAAGTTAAAGCCAAAACGCTCTTAAAGGGTTATACACAAAAATGGTCCTGATTAATCTCAGAACAGGGTTACTTGTTTAAGCAATATCCTGAGAACAAAACAAGAAAGGTTAAATCAATGATCCACAGGGATGGAAAAAGAGATTCAAATAATCATTAAATCTTATTACGTAATGCGGCTTTGTTTTTACCTCTTGGAGTGAGTTCACACCTGGATCTGTGCTTTAAGTGCTCCACAGTGAGCTGGGCACGAAGGAGAATCATTTCCCATCACAGAGCAGTGTAACTTCCACAGCTGAAGCTCTTGCTAAGCACTGTAAGTGTATATGAGGATATTCTGAGTTATACACATCACCACATTTTGAGGGATTGCCTTCCTCTGCTGTTCCTGTTACTGCTCCCTTTTCACCCCCATGACTGTCACTGTTAGCTCACAACATTGTGTAGATGCCTAAGAGTGTGTGTCACCACATGTGACTGCTTCCCAGAGATGCTCCTGGGACATTAACTATCCCAGCTGTGGGTGTGATTATCCCAAAACTACACTGACATGATGGTCCTCTTTGTTTCTTGAGAAGGTGTCTCAACTTCTAATCCACAAAGGACAGGATAAGCATTAGATAGCACACTTTGTTTGCCCTCTTTCACTGCAAAGATCCACAGAAAAGATGGTATCTCGTCATCCAAAAAAGCACTTTTGCTCTTATATCACTTCCTGCAGAGTGTGATTTTATTGCCCTTCATTGTCTGGGGGAAATCTTAAAATTCACCTACAGAAGGTAGGGATATGTCAAGGCCCTAGGGCTGAAACCAAGCACAACCTAGACATAAATAAACTGCAATCATATTCCAAGGACTTTCAAAGGCAAATGTCCATGAGGATCAAAAATATGTCCAAACCCCAAAATATTTTATCGTAAATTCTTATGCAAAATAACCTTTCTGTGATATTTCAGGAGAGAAAATGCAAGCCTTGTTGAGGTTCTCAGTGTCAGAGAACTGATGGTCGTGACTCTAAGTGACTGTGGGAGAGGTGTGGGCAAGGGATGGTCTCCACACTGTAGCCTGTCAGGCACCCTTTGGAGAAAGGCTGGCTGTAGTGGAGTTCTGGCACAGGCAGGCAGTGATGCAACAGTTAAGGATGTTCTGGCTGGAGTAATCTTGCAGAGAGACACCCTTAATGCTGAGCTTTAGCCCAAAGTTCTGGGTGGGAGTATTTCTGGGGTCCTGGGACTGAGGCTGTGAGCCACAATGCACACTCACTTCTCTTTCCTGTTAATTTGTGATGACTCGTGCCCAGGAAAACATTTCTCTTTGCAAATCATCATCTGAGCCCAGAGATGTATGCCCAGTGTGTCCTAAAAACCTGTAGCTCTCTCATCTGGCTTAGTCCTTCTGTCAGTTTTTTTCTCAGTGCTGAACTTTTGCTTGGTTTATGTGCATTCCCAAGAGAGGAGGAACACGCTTGTAAATCACTGTTTTCTCTACAACTGAGCTCCAGTTACATGCCACTATGATAATATAAATATTTGCTCATTTTGTCCCTCTTCACCCTTGCAAATGGATAAGAGCATCTGGCCCTTTCTTAGTAGTCTATTGTCAGTTTGCTAGAGCATCCAGTTGTTGATGTTCACTTGAACAAGAGAATAACCCTGCTCTCCACTGCTTTGCAGAGTGGGGTCACTGCTGATTGGGGGTGTTAACTTCTCCTTCCAGCAGGAGTGGGGAATTCTCACCTGCTCACTCTTCACTTGTCCTGCAGATCTGTAGTTGACAATTTCCCATGTGAAGTAGGGGAGAAATCTATGATTTTTGTATTTCTGTATGTTTATCTTCAGACTTCATGCTGTGTTATTTACAGAATCTTTTTGACAACACAAAAAAGCTCAAAACCAATGACAAGACAATGAAGAATAAGATCTAGCATTTTTAAAACTGACTTTTAAAAAGCATTGGTGGAAGCAGAAATACAGAGTAGAACATTAAGATGTATTTTAAAATATTTATTTCAAACTATCATCTGTGGTTCTTCTGTATCCATGTCATCTCTAGGTAGACTGATGCTCTGTAAAACTATCAGTAAAGAGAATGACTACATATTCTTTCCAAAATTAATTTAAAGGTTGCAGTTGTCCAGAATTGAGAAGCAACTGTCAGCAGGTTGTTTGGTTTTGTTTGGGTTTTCTTTTAAACGGGGTGGGTCAAGGTTCACAACAGCAAGAATTTCTACTTCTGATAGATTTGTACTTGTAAAATGATTTATTTTTGAAAAGAGTTGGCAATTTCAGCTGGTGTCAGGTTTACTCTATCTCAAGTAATTTATAGTCCACTTCTTCTACTATAGATCCACAAGTAGTTATAAGTTTCTTGGATGACCTTGATTTCCAATTTTCTGTTGCAAGTTTGGGGCAGCTCATTCAGTAGGTGCTGGGAGCAGCCACCTGGGAGCTGTGAACAGGAGGGAGCAGTAGTGAGGAGTCAGCCTGGCCAGGGCTGGGCAGCACTGCTGTGTTCCCACCCCCGGGTTAAGGGCTGAGGACAGGAGCCCGAGGGTGACAGTGTCCGTGCGTGTAGCACTTGAGGGCTCAGTAAAGGCCACTGCAGGGCAGGGGGTCACCTGTGCAGCTGGGGAAACCTAACAGCTTGATGCTGCTCAGGGGGAGAAGGTTCACCCCCTCTGCCTACTGCTCTATTGCTCTCTTTCCTTTGCTCTTGTTGGTGGAATCTGCTCCATCCTCTGATACAGATCTGGTGTCTGTGGGACTCAGTTTAGAAAACTCTTTTGTCACTGAACTGGCTACATTGGCTCTTTGAAGACCTGACAAACACCTTCACACATGCAGGATAAGAAGCAGAAGCACACAGCCAGGAGAGAATAAGGACAGGGAGAGAGGGGGAAAGGAATAGATGGAGACCCTCACTTTTTCTGCTGCAATGTGGTTGGTTCTGCATTGAGCCATCATGACTGGTGGCACTGCACTGTTTTCTGCTCCTTTTAAACAATCTGGGATGGACCTGCTGAAAACACCATTACCAGGCTACATGGACCTTTGATCTGGCCCACTATGGGATCACATTACATTTACAGTATTTTGTCCTTTTCCTGATTTTTAGCTTTGTAGGAGTGGCAGAAGGGAAGTCCTGCCTATCCCTGTTTGGAAAAATGATGGAAAATGGAAAAAACGATCCCTGAGGGGTTTTCAGTGAAGCTGAAGTCTCCCTGGATGGCTTAAGCCCATGTCATCCTACCCATTGCATTGTCCATCTGCAATGTGTTTCAGTCTCACTCCAAGTTAACCCCAATGTGTCACCTGTGCTCCTCACCCCGAAGAACAGACACACAATCCTGCTTAGATCTACATTTTCAGTTTGAAGAGATGGCAGCTTTTGTTTATCTGTCCAATAGAATTGTTTTAGTCAGCAACCATACTAGTAAGAAAATATCCAGCCAAATACTGATGTTCTATAAGACCAGGTTGGGGGGAATTCTGTAAAAGGATTCACAGCAATATTTGGAAAGAAACAGAAAAGAGACCATATCAGACTCAGAGAAGGAGGCATTCAGTGTCCATCTCTAGTGGCACAGGACTTCATGCATCAACCATCAGAAGCTGCTTCTAACAACCTTAGGGCTAACATTTATTTGAGAAAAAGATTTAGTATTTTCTATGAGTTCTTTTTACAAAGGATTGAAATTGTTAAATAGACTTTATGCTAAATGCAACTTAAGCAAGGCTTTGCTTTGTTTTGTTTCCAGTTAAAGAGAGAACATACCTCAATTTCTTTGCATTGTGATGCAAACTAGAGGTAATACTCTTGACCATTATGGTGAGGTAGTTTACAAGAGACTGAAAACAAGCCTTTAGTGACATACAGACATTAGAATATTAAAGGAAGCAAAAAATAATTGATCAGATATTTTGCTTCCTACAAGCGACAGAGAAGAAATGGAGCACCTGCTGGAAGTTCATTTGTGTGTATTACTGCTGTGGTGGAGAGATGGATGGCCATGGGGGCAGAGCTGTGCAGATGAGTGGGAGGAGTGGGGGAGGATGTGGAACAAGGTAACTTAGAGCCATTTCTGTGCTCATTTGCCTCCTGCATTCCCAATCAACTTCCAAAATAAATTAGAGAAGATGAAGAATATCTCCAACTTACACCAGCTGCCAGTTGCCTTGCACAATTAAAATGTGCAGAGGGTGCTGCTGTGCTCCATGATCTGCAGGGGCCGTGGGAGCTGACAGCAGTTCCTGCTGTATCCTCAGCAAGCCCCTCTGCCTGTCATCCAGGACAATGCCATGCTCACACAGTTGAGGGTTCTGTCTGTGGGTGCTCTGTCCTGCTCTGGAATTGCAGCTGGGTCTGAGCACTAGTTTGTTTTTCTCCACCTCTGTCCTCAGTCCAGCTCAGCATATATATAATTGAAAATGGCACAGAGGGGTTGCTGTAAAGTCAGCAATAAAGTGATGATAATGACAGTGACTCTCTTCTCCTTTGCAAAAATTGCCCGGTTTTTGTCGCAGAGAAGATGGGGATGTCCTTTTATTGGGTACCCAATAGAGCAAATTGTCATTAGATGATCAAAATAAGAAAGCTAACTCCCCTCAAAAAAACCCCAAACCAACAAACAAACAAACAAACAAAACCACAAAAACCAACCAAACAAAAAAAACCCAAAACCCCCAAACAAACAAAAATCACAAAAACCCCCTATCTTCACATTTGCATTTATTTGAAAAAAAAATCTTTCTCCCATATTCTAGACATGAAGAAGTAATGCTCTGTGTGCTCCATTTATTTCCATAAAAGTAATTTCATATATATATATATATAAAATATATAAAATATATTTCATATATATGTATATATGTGTGTACTGGAGGATTACAAAGCATGGTGCAAATTATACTATTCATACACACAAAAAAAATTATCTGCCGCTAGATTGTGTCACTCTGTTAAATAAATCGACAAAAACAAATACCTATTTTGACATTTCGTCTTCTCAGCCCTACATGTGGCTCGGCTCCACAGTCGGTTCCCGCCGGTCGTGCCCACCAGGAGATGGCACTGAAGAACCTGTCCTGCAGGGAGAAGGCAAAAAAAGCAGATTCACAAACCGGCTCTGTGCTTGTGAACACGAAATAATCCGAAAGGTATCTCTCCTCCGTAGTATTTGCTTTTAGGAAGGACTTAAGGCTTTGGGTTTTTTTTTCATTTTGTTCTCAAACATGATGAAGAAGAGGCTAAAAGGAAACCAACCACAGCACCCAGTGAATGCCATCTGGGTTTGCCTAGCAAAGCACATTGTCATTTTCTCAAGTCCTACAACACTGATAAGCTTTCAAATACAAGATCTTATGAGCAAAAAGGGTCTTTCTTATATAATTATTGTTTAATGTTTTCTGTTTTCTGAATGAACAATCAGATCATTAAAAGTTATTTTGAATAGAACTACAATCGTGACTGAAAAAAAGGCACTTTAGCAACTTCATGTGGAAACTTTTTTCAGACTTTAATAAAAAATGCAAAGGATTTTCTAGTGACATGAACATTTCCACCTTTTAAACACTTATCTGGTATATACTAAATCTTTCTTTGGATTCTTGAAGAATTTCAGTAAATTTAAGACTCCTGTCTTAAAATGCAGAATGGTGCTTTCAGATAGGTTCCCACTATTAAATGACAGCTGAAGAGATGTAAGTCTTTCAGATTTAGCAGCACAGACATGAGAAGAAATTAGCCATATATAATATATTTTGGGAAAAGTCTAGCTACTTAAGAAAATGTAGAGATTACAAGATGGAAACTTGCTCACAATCTCTTTCTCTCCAATAGCTGTTACTTCTCGTGAAGATTGATGACAATGTCTTCAACACGATCTAAATGGCACTTATGCCTCAGGGTTCACTTCGTGTCTTTTGATGCGTCCCTGATCAGGCTTTGTTTTGGGAGGTGCGATGGTATAGGACCATTAACCGTTACCAGTAAGTGCTAATGTTAATTACATTAAGCACAATCCTCCAGTCGGTCCATCTGTTACTCATTTTTTATGTGCTACCTATTATTGTTTGGGGTTTTCTCTGTGCTCCGGGAAGATATCTTCTAGCTTCCTTCTTGGCTTCATTTAAAATATGTTAATTTATGTATGCCTCGATGAAATACTTAAACACGCTTCAAATTTATCCTTCATTTTCTAGAGATTTTTAAAATATTATTTTTGCCTGTGGTTTTAGTATTTAGTTGTGGCGTTGCACCTGAATGTAGAGTTTAGTAAACCACTTCGGCATCTTGTACTTCATATACTGTACATCTTGAAAATGATCAGTGTCATATTTTTAGATGAATTTGCGCTGTTTTCCTCACATTTCAATATCACAGTTTGTTTCTTTGCTATCATTGTGTGCAAATTGCATAGGTTTCCGTTTCCCTCACTGTATTTCCCTTTATTTTTCGGGTAATTCTAAACTGAAATTTGTATTTTCAGTGTTATTCACCTGCTGCTTTACTTCTGGTCGCACTCAGCCGTGCCACTGGCTGAAGGCGCAGGGACAGGGACAGGCTCCCGATCTCTGTAGCTCTCGGCCCGCAGCGCTTCGTGCAGCACAGCTAATTACTGCAGAGTCACGAACCGACACACAGCGGTCACATTAGGATTTAGAGAATTACGGTGTGTTTAAACTGGGGCTCCTGCCCGCTGCAGCCGCCTCCCGGGAGCGGTGCGGGGCCGGAGGGCACGGAGCCGGGGCAGGAGAGGGAGAGGAGCCGGGAGAGGAGAGGGAGAGGAGCCGGGGAAAGGACGGGAGAGGAGCCGGGGCAGGACAGGGAGAGGAGCCGGGAGATGAGAGGGAGAGGAGCCGGGGAAGGAACGGGAGCGGAGCCGGGGCAGAACGGGAGAGGAGCCGGGAGACGAGAGGGAGAGGAGCCGGGGCAGGAGAGGGAGAGGAGCCGGGGTAGGAACGGGAGCGGAGCTGGGGAAAGGATGGGAGAGGAGCCGGGGCAGGACAGGGAGAGGAGCCGGGAGAGGAGAGGGAGAGGAGCCGGGAGAGAACGGGAGCGGAGCTGGGGCAGGAACGGGAGCGGAGCTGGGGAAAGGATGGGAGCGGAGCCGGGGCAGGAACGGGAGCGGAGCCGGGGCAGAACGGGAGCGGAGCCGGGGCAGGAACGGGAGCGGAGCCGGGGCAGAACGGGAGCGGAGCCGGGGCAGGAACGGGAGCGGAGCCGGGGCAGAACGGGAGCGGAGCCGGGGCAGAACGGGAGCGGAGCCGGGGCAGGAACGGGAGCGGAGCCGGGGCAGGACAGGGAGAGGAGCCGGGACAGAACGGGAGCGGAGCCGGGGCAGGAACGGGAGCGGAGCCGGGGCAGGAACGGGAGCGGAGCCGGGGCAGAACGGGAGCGGAGCCGGGCAGCAGCGGGCGCGCAGCTCCCCCTCCCGGGCAGGGGGCACTCGCCGCCCCTTGGGAGGCTCCGCCGGCCGGGCCCCTCCGGCCTCGGGTCTCTGAGCCCTTCCCGGACTGCCAGCTCACTGCCTGGCGGCTGGACAAAGTCACAGGAAATCCGAATAACTGGGTTTGGGACGGGTTTAACCAGTTCAGGACAAGTTCTGGAAAATCAGATCTCAGCAGGTTTCCTGTGATGACTTGAGATGTCCTCCCAAACAGTCACATAGGAAAATAATTGAATACCTTTATTATTAATTTCCACCTAAGTCTTGTGTTCCCCCTTATGGGCTTACACTTACAGGTAGAACTAAGGGGGCACGAAATACTGACAAGCACATTTCTCTCTCCTATCAGTAGGATGCTCTGAGGTAAATTCAAGGCTGTGTTTGAATGTTGTAAAATTTCTATTTTACAGGAATTGTAGGTGATCTTGAGCTTTTTAGAAGTCCAAGAGTAAGCATAGCACAAGGAGTTAGCACAGTAGGGTTCACGGATGGATCTCCCCTGCAGTGTTTGGCAAAGTTGCATGAGATCATTGGGGACTGGCCTCATGAATCTGGTGCCTTATTCTTAATTTTCACACAGGAGTGGTGTTACTCTGCTTTTGTGAAGGCTTTAGGGGAATATGAGACAACTAGGACTGCAGGATCAGGTTACGTGTTCTTGCAAGGTCTCTTCAGAGAGCAGAAACTGTGGTACAAAATGAAGGTTTCACCTGAAATTTTGGATAGCTCTCCTGGGAGTTAGGGTCCAGATTTGGTTTTGGGTAGCCATATAAATAAATACCAAGTTAGGAAGTTAGGAGAAGCTAATGTAATATTTTAAATTTTGGAGTCATTTTAGCAACAGTTTATCTTATCTATTTAAAGGCTCTAGTTCCAGAGTAGAGAGCAGTGCCATGCATTTCAAAGTGCACACAGGGCTAGTACTGATGGATGTGATATACTTCAAAGTACCCATGAGTTTCTGGGCTTTGATAAGGGCTAGTGTTAAGGTTGGAAATTCTGCAGAAGCAAGTTAAGATTTGTAGGTTACCTCAGACTATCAGATGACGCCAGTTGCAGTTAGCTGGGGATCTGCAATGCTGCATTTAAAGAGTTTAAGCTTTCGGGCAGCAGGTGGTGTCTGGGTACCAGGATGCCGCAGGGCTCGCTGTGGCTCCGCGGTGGGGCTGCCCGCTGCTCACCGGGGGCTCTCCGCAGCCACAGGGCCTTGTCCTTGTGCAAATCACCAAGAAAACTGGCATCTCTTGGAGGAGGGAACGTGAATGTGGCTGCGCTTGAAGCAAATCACCATCAGGATGGTTATGGTAAGGAGTATCAGAAGATAAAGGAGAGAGAGAACTCTCCCCCTGCCTCTCAGCCAGGCCAAGATGCTGACACATCCAGCCAGAACTGTCTCTGAAAAGCAGGACGGGGAATGCACGTCCAGAAAGCACACACACACACAAAGATCAGAGGGGGCTGGGGATTTCCAGGCTCTGGTGGACATCCATGGGCTGGACACCCCAAGAAAAGTGCTGAGTACAGTGGTTTCCAGCTCATCTTGCTTGGCCACAGCATCTTGGGATGGGAGTTTGCCCTCAATGCTCTCCTTTCCATTGCCATGAGCTACGATAATGTTTTCAGACTTGCACAAGAGACTTGGGAGGCTGTGTCCTGTTTCAGAAGGTGACATAACTAATCAGAAGGACAGGGATGTCCTCCTGTGGCAGGCAGAGCAGTCCCCAGCCCAGCACTGGCTGGGAAGCCGTGGTAACAGGATGCTCTGCCTTCTCCCACTCTGCCAAGGGAGAGATGCTCAGCAGGGGAGTGTGCAGTACTGGCACTGGCAGGAACAGCAGTGTGAAGCTGCAGCCAGGCAAGACAAATTAGGAAATGAAAATCATGAAACAATAGACAGTGCTTTGCTTCCAAAATGTGCCATGGAAATAGACGGGCTGTGAAAGTTTCTTTGTTTCTTCATTCCTGCTGAAGATTTTAATTTTGGATCAGAAAAACAATCTCAAAAGAGTGGAAGGATATTTCTTTGGTTTGTTGGGAAGTCTGTAAAGGCACCTTAGATAAATGCTAGCAGTAAGGGACTGAGAATCTAACAATGCTTGGAAACAAAAAAAGTCATCGGTTCTATTCTTTGCTTACTATACCCTGAAAAATAAAAGCAGTGGTGTCACTGACATGCAGTCCCTGACAGCTGCTGGCAGGGCAGAGGCAGAGGCAGGTACCTCTCCTTTGGAGCCGCTGGCCATGCTCCACCTCCTGTGGAGAGGGAAAAGCCCGGCAATGTCAGCGTGTGGCCAGAGGAGATGAGCTCGACTAGCAGGTGCCTTTGGGCTCTCTCATGCACAGAGAGGAGGTACATCTACTGTAAGCTGTATCTCTGACACATGTGTAATACCATAACACTGCCAGAAAAGAGAAGGATTTTCTCTGAAGCAGCCTCCACCGGCAGCTGCCATGTGCTGTGTCTGTCCCTGTAACACAGAGCAGATCCCTGCCCGTGCTGGAGGCAGTGACTCCTGCACACCTTGCAGCTTATGGCAGCAGCTGAGGGCTTGGGGATGTGCTTGTGCCTGCATAGTTAACAAACACAAACCCATTTGAATTGTTGAGAAGTTTTAAATCTAAATTTCTATTCAAATGATTCCCTTGTTAATTGGAAATATATTTTATTTCCTGAAATACTGATATTACCTTGGCAGAACATAATGGATCTGGGCACTTGGAAGAAGCCTTAGAGGTTTCTTTGACACTGAAAAATTTTAAAATTGATTTTCAAAAGTTTTCAAAATTAAACTGTCTTCATTTAGATGCCAAGGAGCTGGTTAAAAATATTTGCCCCTGCAATTCCTGTAGAAATCGGGTATTTTCCCGATACGTGGTGTTTTCACTGCTGACACTTGGTGGTGCTGCAGCTAACAGGTTCGTATTTTTCTGCTGCTGTTTCTCTGCGGTGACTCGTTTACTCCTCCTCCATTTGCCGATATGCTTGGGCCGTCGTCGAGGTCCCAGAGAAAAAACTTTATTCACATTCCTGAGAATGTACAACCCATTTTCAGCAGTTCTTAAGCGAATAATAAGAACTGGAATAGCAACAACAACGACACAGCTGCATTCATGGTGCAGTTTCCTTTCAGAATGCATAAGCATCATTCAAGTGAAGAAGTGCAAACACAGGCAAGGTCCTGTAATTATAAGCATCAGCACAGAGGGGAAGCTCCAGAAAGGACCTCGAGAGATCATGGAGTCCATCCTCTTCTTGAAGGAGCAAGGATAGCTGGAGGTGTGCCCAGCTTTCAATGGAACAGCAGGGTAGGCTTTATGGGAATACCTGAAATGCTTTGATGTGTTTTACATGCACTCACCCACTTGAGGGGATCCTCGACTGAGTGGAGGCAGAGGAGAGGCACGATGTGGTGTTTGGGTGTTTCAGCCTGAGAGAACAGAAATAGTCATGGGACTTTGGTTTGTTCCAGCTTTTCTGTGGGGTTCATCTGTTCACCATCCATGGGTGCCAGAGGAACTGCAGGATTCCATTGCTTTGCTCTGAGACTCTCCAGGTTTTCCTCCCGACTCCAGAAGCTTGGCATGGCCACTGTCCTTCCCTCTGAGACTCCTCACAGGTGTTCATGGCATTAAGGAAGGCACTGCAGGTGATCCTGGCATGATCCCAGCAAAGGTTTTTGTGTTGGGAAGGAGGTGCATTCCTGCATGGCTGTGAGGAAAAGCTGTCTCTGCTCCCCCTGCCACCACCTCTGCACAGCTCCAGACTCTGGTTCAGACAGAAAACAACCCATAGGGACAAATGACCTTAATTATTAGGACAAAGATTACTTGTTTAAGTGCAGAATCTTAGTATTAATACAAGAAATAATCAAGATACGTTGTTGTAATTAAATTGAATCTGTTCTTTCCTCCCCGAAGATTTCCCTCTCAATCTAATTTATTATTTGGTTGGTTAATCAGTATTAAAGACCCAAAGCAATGGTGGTCCACACATGATAAGCATGACCTAGAGCCTGACTACTATTACAGGCACTGGAAAGTGCTCAGGTTTTAGACTCCAAAAAACCAATTCTGTACTGACAAATTGCAGTGAACACACATGCATGGAAGAAACAAGAGCACAATGAATGTGCTCCTGCTGAAGCAACAGGGACACTAAGCTGATGTGGAAAAATTGTCAGCTTAGGCAGGAAAATATGTTCTTACTTGGTGGTTCTGTGTGGTGGAAGCCTCAGAACATATGGGATCAGTTTTGGACACATTTTAACATGTGTCCAAATGCTTTTTAATGCTTTTTAACATGCGAGCTTCCTTCATCATTGGTCTTGATAGGTAAAAGTGAGCTGCTTGTCACAACCTGCTGCTTCACAAAGGCTCATTTTATGTGCTGACTTTGGATTTGGGGCAGAAAGAGGGAATTATGTGCCAAAAGGAAAAAAAAAGAGATGCCATTGTCAAGTCATGAATGGGAGAAATTGGAACATATACCATATACCACCATATACTATATACTCAAGCTCTCAAAAGAAAAAAAAAAAGGGGGAAGAAAAAGGCTGGAAATTCCCTTCATAATTTGAACAGAATTTTACTTTTTTTTTTTTCCCCAGAAGAAAAATATGTTTGTACCTTTATTTGTTTTCTTGGTTTATTTTTATTGTAGCTGTTATTCCCTATTTTTCTTAATATTTGAAGACTAGATATGTTTCCTAAGAGAAAAAATTTTGTTTAATCTTCACCTGGAGAATAAAGTTTGTTTTCCTTTGCACTATGAGGTCTGTCCTTTTTACCAAGGGATTATATTACATGTGATTTTCCCCTGGAAATTTCAGAGAAGTCCTCAGTCTTCGGGGAGGGGACAGAGTAAAATGTAGTCTGTCTGACATACTGAAATGGTTCTGCTGAACCCTTCTTCTGTACTGTGCCCCATTTTTTATTTTAAATCTGCTTTAAAACCAACATCAAACATTGCCTGAGCTGTTATTTTGGTTCATACTGTACCCAGTAACCTGGAGGTCATTAATTTACAGATGCACTTGGATATCCTGTTACTCCTGCTGAAACTCCCTTACCATGGCATGGGAAAACTCTAGGAGGATTTGAGCACTATTCTCTAAGAATATATTTTCAGAATTAATTCCAATACTTTTCTCAGGACGAAGTGTTTGGTTGTTTTTTGTTTGTTTGGTTGGTTGGTTTGTTTTGTTGTTGTTGTTTTAATTTGCTCACTAGTTTTATTCACAGAGAGGTATATACCTGTTAGGCACAGGTACATATTTATTTCATATTTTCAAGATTGTCTTATTTAGTCTTCCCAGTGGATTTGAGATGGACACTCCCTGTTCTCAGGGCAGTTTTTCTCTCACAGAGTTGGATGCAAGCTGGACCTTGCAAAGGAAAGCAAAGCTACAAATATCATGAAGAAAAGCAACAATAGTTACTTGTACACCGTGTACCCTGTGCATACCTATCTCATCCCAAATCAAGCAACTCAGCAGACAATAAAAGTGGATGTTGCCAGGATCTTGCTCAGCAAGAGCCCTGAGATGGCCAAGGTTCTTCTGCATTTTCCTGGTGCTGTTACTCTCTGTCTTGGTTGGGGATGCTCTGGAGACAGCCAGCACCTCCACGTGAGTTTGGGTGCAGGCAGATTGTGTGTTTACCTTGTTTTGTACACACTGCTACTCATACCACTGAACTAATTATTAAAAATATTGGGGAAGGAAGTAATCTTTGGGAATGATTGCATGCTTTTAGATTTGAGAAGGTGAAAAGCATATTAAAAATATATCTTTAATAGAGAACAAAGATTTGAGATAGCAAAGCCAAAATGATTCAGCCCATTTTGAATGAGACCTGTATATTGAGAGGTATGATTCATCGTGAATGAAGAAAAACTTGCCTTAAGCCACTACTTAGTAGTTACTGAATAGAAAATGTATGCACTCAGATTTAAATAAAGATGACCAAGAAAGAGTTTGAGAAGGACCTCAGCATGAACCTCATGGTAATATTCTATATACAAATAATTTTAGTATTATTAAGGTGCAAACCTTTCTGCACAATTAAAAGAATACCTGGCGTTAGCACCCAGCTAACTCACAGAGCAGAAACTGACAGGGAAGAACTAAATCTTCTCCCATGACAGATGTTCTAATATATAGTCTGTATTAAGGAGACAGTGGGAATTGGATAATCCCATTCTGAGCCAAAATGAACACTCCCTGAGGAAGCTTGGCTGGCTGGCAGATGATGGATACAGTGGCATGATCCTCTCAGGAAGCACAGCTATATCCAAATCCTCCTCTCTAGACCTTCTGCATACCTGGGTACTGTGGCCCAAAAACATCTCTCTAGGTTGTGATCCCCCTGCCAAAGCATGACATTCAAGATTCCACTTCATGCCAAGTTTTCCATGGAAGATGTAAGAAAATGCTGTAGGAGGTCCTGTGCCTGTATGGGGTGTGAGAGATACCCTCAGCTGTTGGAGCAGCTCTGGCAGCTGCTGGCTGACAGACCCTCACTGGGATTGAAGGTCCAGCCTCTTACTCCTACAAAATGAATACCTGTGGGATATAAGGGCTTTTTTTCATGTTGCTGGTTGTTATTGGGTTTTTTTCCCCTAAAGGTAATTTCTGGCCTAGCCCCATGGTTCATACCATGGTCAACAACCTCAGCACATATCAATGACTGAACTGATTTTAATAAACTATTCCACATAAATAGGAGAAATGTGGTGTTAAAATGTCCTGCTCCTCAAGACTTCACTCTTACTTGAATGCAATGCTCCTAACCAGAGCTGGAAGCAAAGCAGTTTACTAAAGTATGTGTGGCTCAGATTTCAGTGTTTGCCTCCTCCAGACTGTGCCAAGGCAGATGGGAATCTCTACAGAGCATGACTCTATTAACTGCAGCACCATTCTTTTCCCATATCATTTTTTTTTAAAAACCTTCTTTTGTCTTATCTGTGTACCTATAACCTAAAACCTGACTTCCTGAGGTGGGTGATATTGCAGCTTCAGTGAGTGGACCCTGTGAGACACAGAGCACAGTCTGAGTGCTGCTGATGAGCTGCCAGAAGTTTTTGAGAGAAAACTTTATTTTGAAAGCTGTTTTGATTATTTTTGCTTTATAAATACATATAAATGCTAGATCTCATTTGCAGGCTACTAAAGTACACAAAAGGATTGTGGCCAGATGTTTTCTTTGTGCTTTGTGCTCTGGCTGAACCTTGTAGAAAAGCTACAACCCTTAAAGCAAATTTTGGGTAATGCGTCCTGTAAGAGGTGTATGCCTGCTCTGCTTTAAAACCATACACTGTGAGAGTACTACCTTTGGTTTTCCTCCTCAAAACATTTAGTTTATTATAGCTTAAAAATAAAAGTTTCAGTCTTTTATCTGTGCTGTGCTTGAAGCATGTAATATTTCTCCCAACAAAACGAGATAACAGTGAGCCATGACTGAGGGAAGAGCACAGCATAAAAGAAGAAAACACAATTTGATCTGTCCTTATGGACTTATGGCAGTGAATTGCAGCTGCCAGTGGGATGGGCTCAAGAACAGCTGAGGCTGCCTTACACCCTGTGAACAGCAAAGGGCAAAGGGGCACCCAGGCTCCTTCATGTAGAGCATAATTGGGTCTCAGAAGCATTTTTTGCATCACCTTGGTGGTCACCTTCCAGGTGACATCTCGGTCACCAGATGTCATGTGGCCAGCACCTGGGGACTTGTGTACATCTCTCCTGCCCACAGCTGTCCCACTCTCTCCCAGAAAACACATCTGAGCCTGGTTTAGCTTCATCCTCAGGAGCTGGGCTGGCAAAGCTGCCAAGTCCCTTGAGGCAGCAGCAGCTGCCAGGCACCAAGCATGGCAATGCCTTCCCCAGGCTGAATGGAAGGAAGAGGTGGTGTGTGGGGAACACCCAGTGCTGCTGGAGCAGGGGGCTGGGGCAGTGTGTACACCCTGTCTCAGGCAGCCTGGCCATCAGAGGCTGCTCTCAGGAACTCTCACTGGACTCAATCAGCAGCCCTTGCTTCTGCTGCTGCCCTTTGTGTGCAGGGTCTGTGGTGTTGGATGAATCCCAGCTCTGGGGCTGCTTTGGGCACTTACATGATGTGTGCCTGACCTCAGCTCCTCTGGCTGTTCACCTGTAATTTTCCAGCATGCCTCTCCTCAAGCTGCTGTGCAAAACAAAAGCTTTTACCCTGGAGGACTCTGGGTTTGTGTCCTCCAGAAATACACATCTCACCACACACCACCTGGGCTGCTGCTGCTGCTGCCCATCCTGGCCCTTCTAGGGAGGTTCTGCTTGTCCATCCTCTGCTTCTGCTTGGTATTCTTAGCCAGAGAGACTTTCTGGAAAAGGACAGTTCCATGAGTAGTTTCCTATGGATTTACTTGTGTGTATTTATGTCTGCTGAGCTGCAAGTTCTGTTTAGAACAATTTTTTGTGAACAGGGCATTCAGAACACCCCTCTCCAGAGTGGCCTCCTGAGTTTCTAGCAAGGGGTGGACTCTTACATCACATCTCTTGCTGAGGTCATTAATAGGCCTCTCCCCTTTCCTGTGAAAGGCAGGAACTTAATTTTATGTCTTCTCTTCTAAATGGGGCAGAAATAAGTCAGAGGCTCAAGAGCAGCTTGGGAAGGAGGGGGAAAAGGTGATGGTGAGCACAGATCCTGGTTTCCTTAGGAAAACAGCCCAGAAACAGGATGAAGGTATATATAGAAAGAGGCTTGCAGTTTTATCTCCTTTATGATAAAGCTGTGCCATGGAAAGTAGCTGGGTACAGGGAAAATGGCTTTTCAGGACATTAAGTTTCCTGCAGTGTCCAAGCAGGGACAATGTGTTTTTTAGCTGGGTAAAAGAGCTGTTTCAAAAGGCCTTTCCTCCCCTCCAAAGCCTCACAGCCCCTCCTGTGTTTCTGAGATTGCATCTGGAAGGAAACAAAAGATGCAAACACCAGACCCAGCGTGCTAACTGAAAAAAGATATTTTTTCAGTCAAGCAGATGGTGAATAGAAACCTGCCATAGCAACCAGCTTACGCAACCCTTCCCAGCCCGTGTGTGCCTGGTAAATACAAACTGCCAGAAAGAACAGCCAGACAGAGCTGGGCACAACAGCCCCTGCTATTAAAACACTGACCCCAGGAGCACACAGAAATTCAGAATGAACTTCTGAAGGAGACATAAAAGTGCAAACACGGTGATGTAATCTGAGGGCTGTTCCAAGACGCTGCAGTTATGGCTTCTGTTCATTCGCAGGGCCCCCCAAAGCCTATGAATCACCAGCAGAGATGTGAACAAGCCCTCTGTGGGAGCACAAGTCAGCCAGAGGTGACAGTGGGGGCTGCTGGAAGCTGCACAGGCTGAGGCTTGGCTGGAGGCACAGGAGGAGAAAGCAGGGCAGCCCCCACCTGGCTCCACTCCTGGGCACAGGGAAAAGCTGCAGAAGGAAAGGTGAGGAGGCAAAGCTGAGGGTGAAGAGGAAGATGGTGAGGCAATCCCATCTCCACAGCTCCCCACTGTGAAGATGGGATTGCCACAGCCAGGGGCCACAGTGCTGTGCAGGGAACAAGCCACAGAAGCACTTTTGGACATGCTGGTCCCAGGTGGGCATCAGAGGCACTGAAACCCAGGGCACAACACCTTTGTCTTGTCCTGACTCCTTCCAGCAGGATGGCCAGGAGATACGAGGGCAGCTGAAGGAGAAGAGGCAGCCCAGATATTTGTCCATCTCCTATGTTATGACATGTTAGAAATTCATTATGAGGATTAATTGTTTACCACAAGGACCTGAGTCATAAGACAGGATTTAATGTTGGGTGGCAGACAATTTCAGCTGGGATCTGCAGTGCATTATGTTCTCCACCTTCTATTTATTAGGCCTCACCTAAAAATTCTGGGTATTTCAGAGGATAAGTGCTGCTCAAAGCAGCCTAGTTTAGCTCATCTGGATCTGTTATTATGTGCAGAAAAATATATATAAAGTTTGAATTTTTATGAGGTGTTAGAGGGTATTTTCTATTGATGGGATAACAGGATCAAGTGTGGCAAAGACTGGCATTTGAGTTTTAGATACTCTGAACATACTCTGAACAAACCTATTGATTTTTTACTGCTAGTTTTCTAACTCTCACTTCTTTTTTCCTTAGATTTAAAAACTTTTATTTAAAACAGCCACTTGGGCCTCTCACATGGGTTGCAAATACTGACAGCAACCCTCCCGTGTCCACGTCTTTCCTTATAGAATTGTATTTTTGATTGACTTTCATACAGCAGAAGCTCCCAGAGGATCTGGTTGAACCATATGGGTCCTATCTTTTGACATAACAATTATTGCCTGATAATAGCACAATAGCAATAGCAGCATGTTTGGGAATCAACAGTGAAATACTAATGAATGTTAATGCATTGTTTTAATTTACTACATTTGTTTTGTTGATGTACTTATTAACCTTCAGGTCTGTGGTTAATAAGGCATTCTATTTTAAGGTACTATTATCTGGGGGAAGAAGAGAAAAACAACACTGATCAAGTTAGACCATTTGTTCTTCATTTCATTCACACTTTGGTAATTGACAGCAGATTCACCCACTGACCCACAGACTGAAGGGACATGGATATAATTTTAATAACACAGTGAGATAGGGACAGTTTTAAAAAGACACAGCATAGTTTATTTTAGCAGTGCAAAGGACATTATGGCCAGGAATGCCACACACCACAGAGGCAGCCCAGGGAGCCTCCTGCTCACACGAGCCCTGCACTGTGCCCAGAGCCCTCCCAGCAAAGCCAGCGGCCACCATGGCCCAAGTGCAGGACAAAACCAACAGTGAGGGGGGCACAGGGCTGTCCTGCAGTGCACAACCACTGCCCATGGGAAAAGGCCTCTTCCTCCCTGCTTAAATTACTCCCTCCCAATTCTTCTGCTATTTCATTGTCTCTTTTTCTGGCTGCCATGGCCACACTGATGTACGTATGGCCTGTTCATATGCACTCGGCTTGGTTTGTTTAACTGGTATAGGATTTAGGAATTCTCAAGAGAGGACAGAGGATTTCACTGGGAAAATAAATAGCCTTAAGGTTCCTTCCTCTCATCCCCCTTTCCAGAAAACTTTTCAACTCTGGGTGAGATCTATGGAAGTACACAAGTGATATATTAAAGAATATAAATTTCACTGACAAGCCTCTTGAAAATTTCCCTCTTGGTGGTTTTTATTGCCATGAGAAGGAAAGCAGCATCCTATCTACATTAGCAAGGAAAATGCCCTGAAAAACTGGGAAGATGGAGTGTGATTTTTCACACACAAACTGTGTATATCTGTCAGAGGCCTTGCTCCAGCTTAACAACCTTGCTCAGCCTCATCTGTGATCCCACACCCCCTGCCTGGGCCCTATTTAAGCACAGCCAGAGACCATTGCTCCTTTCTTAGGTGGTGCTGTAGAGTGCTGCTCTCAGCCCTGATGGTTTTCTGCCTTTGCACTGTCCACAACCCTACCAAGGAGGAAAGTTAAACCTCTCCAACCTTTTGGAAAGAAATGGAAAGATAAAGAACAGCTTCACAATTTGGTTTCCTAAGTAAATTCCCTTTCTTTATGGGCACAAAGTGTGCACTTTGGGTCTTGAATTATATGCTTATGCTGTGTTATTTGAAACAGCTAAAGAACACTTGGTTTGCATTAGAATTTGGATGTCTAATGCACTTGAATGAATTTGGAGACCTCTCTTTGAAACTTTAATACCATCAACAAAATGCATTTAGTGTTTGACTCTCATATGTAAGTAGACTCTGTGGTTCCCACGAGAAAGTTACGGGGTTTTTCTTCCCATTAACATTTCTTTTAAAAGTTTTAATTTCAAATAAAGGAAAAAATTCTTGCATGTAGGGTGAGGGGCCTAGATTTTATATCACTGTTTGTAGAAGTATATATGCATATGAAGCAGAACCTACCATTTCCTGCAGTTCTTATAGTAGAGCAGCTGAAGGAAAGGGGAGAAAGCAAACAACAAAGGTAGGATGGCATTTCAGTTCACTTAATCACTAAGCTGTTCTAGATACTAAATGTTCTCTTTTCTGAAATGGAAAAACCAAATTCCTGTTGAAGCAGGTAACCCTGAAAGAAGATATTTCCCTCTACCCTGTGTCTGTATTTGGGTGTTTTTCTTTAGGGACCATGACTGCACACCCCTGCTCAAGCATTCCTCTGGGCAGAATCTGTGTCCTTGTCTTAAGCTTAGAAACTCCTCCTCAAAGGCTGTGCTTGAACAATAGCCTCAGATTTTACACTGAGACTGCAAAGTTTTGGGACAGGAACACACATTCAGTATTCATCTGTGGGCTAAATAATGTGCCTTGGGAATACTGGAGCCCACCAGTCTGTTAGTGGCTGTATGCATACTGAGATTTTTATTTCTGTTCACAAATGCCAGCAAGAGAATGAACATGGTGGAACAGAACCCCTGCATTCATTACACTGGACTCCTTTTGTGTTATCCCTTCTCATTCCCATTTCCTCTGAGGCAGCTGTTTATTATATACCCTGCTGGTGCAATTAATGAGAAAAGCAAGTTCTACTTGTGCTGACTAATGCAGAAACCCCACAACTTTCCAGCAGCCACAGTGGGAAGGAAAGGTATCCATGTACTTTATCTCCTGGAACAGGGATAGCTGCAGCCTTAAAGTGTTGGCATTTGGTCTGTGCTCAGAAAGTCCACCTTAATCCACACAGGTTTCCATGAAAAGCAGTTATATTGTCAAGTTGCCATTCTTATTACACATACAACCACTCTTCAAAAAACTTTAGACATAACTCTAAACAGATAGAGTTTGGTGCAGAACACAACTATAAAATATTTAATAACCTATTTTCCCCATAAAGTAATCTAAAAGAAAATACACAGATGTTTCCTTTGAAGGTTTTTTTTCCTCTAAGCCCTTTAAGCATGTGCATTGTACAACTACCACCTCACTCTCTTCAGAGTTATGCATACAGTATGTTGCTTTTTCTTCAAAATCTTTGATTCCCTGGACATGGTATTGATCCTTGGAAGAGAAACACCTGCAATTCAGTAGGGCTTTCCTGTAATTCCTTACTCATTTCCATCTAGATTCCAGTGCCTGTCCCCAGCACAGGCTGGCACAGTATTCTATTATCACTGTTCAAAGTATCTTCCAGGTTTTAAAGATCTGACCTGCATGAAACAATTCCAGTGCAGTGGTATTATTGATCTGCTCTACAGTGTGCCAGCTTGACTAGGGAAATATTAAGGGTCACTTCACAGTGCTTAGAAAATAGACAAATGTATCAGCAGACCTCAGATAACACTAGAAATATAGCCCCATGTCTGTTTCCCCTGCTCTTAATTTTTCCTGTTGTTAGGACTGGGATGTAAAGGTTCCTTAACTGTGCTCTTTGGTGCACAGAATTGTTTGCTTTCTGCTTAAAAGTTTGACAAAGAAATGTTAGTCCAAACCCTTGGATAACTCTAAATAAGGCAGTTGCTGTGTGGGTTCCAGGTTCATCACACTGCAAGGAAAAGGCATCTTAGTGAAGACCAAACCTTAGGGTTTTGTGTTTTCTTTGAAGTCTGGAAGTGAGTGGTCCTGGTGTTTGAGACAGAAGTCTGCTGTTTAGCAGCTCCTCTGTGTTTATGCTCTCAGTGGTCTGACTCTTGCCACTTCTTCATCCTGTGAGAAATTGTGTAGGAAAGGATTGGTCACTGCTTGGTTCTGCTGTGTGACTGTGCACAAGCTGCTCGAGTCTGACTTTGCTCACTTGGAGGAAACGCCTGAGTGCAGCTCTAAGTACAAGACAGCTGAGCTTTGTTAAAAGCCAACAAAAAGGTTAAAAGCTCCACCAGCTGAAATGGAGTCCTGCAGATTGAAACTTCCTAGGTAACCAGGTGTTACAAAACACAAACCAATATAACCAGTGATGTTTTGTAGAACTGGAGTCATTAGAGGGGAAAGAAGTCTAGTCAAAAAGCCATCAAGAGAGTTATTATCAAACAGATTGATAAGGCTCTTGTCCATCAGAAAGGGATGTGGTAGGATACAGCAGTATTTTGTCATTCACATCTCAAAAAAGCAAAACCCATTCTTGCAGTCCTGTGACAACTCTCCATCATTGCTATGTTAGGAACAGAAGTCACACTTTTCACAGCTTTCTCTGGAACAGGCAAATAAAACTGGGTGTATTTTTAGTTTCTTGAAGAATACAAGCACTGATATTTAAAGTGCAGTTGGTGATTCATGGAAAACTGATAAACATTAATTTCAAAACAATGGTATGGGATGCTCTCACTGTGCTGCCTTTAGCTGCCTTTTCTTCTATCTTGCCTCTTAGTCATGCATCCTGAAACACCCTGAGATCTTCCCTATGGCAGGATCTATTTGTGCCATGTGTATCAGTATTCTTTTTAGGTTACTTGTGTTCTTAACATTCTCCTTAATATGCCTGTGAAATAATAATTCTGTCTCTAAAATATGAATTTGTGAACATCTCAGACACACCAGTAGACTAGCACTATCACAAAAATTGTTACTAGCTTAAGTGACACATGCTTTTGCAGTTTTACAGAGCTATAGGAATTTTAGACAAGAAAATTACTTTTAACTGGTCTTTTTGTACTACAGCTCAGGGATTTTTTTCCTTTTTTACTGCCTGTGCCTTGTCTGTCTTGAATAAACATCAGCTGCCAGAATGGACAAACCAGATTCTTTTTTAAGCATTTAGTACTGTGAAAAAGATGGTTGTATTCACTTGAACTCATTTCCTGAAACATTATATAACCTTTTTGTTTAGCAAAGATAAGAGGCAAAACACAGTTGGTACTAATCTCTCCTCTAAATTAAAACAATGAGGACTTTGGGTCTACAGTAGAAAAGGGGGAAGTTAGAAACTGTAATTCTTCAACTCAGCCATCCTTTGAGTTGCCAAAGAGCTGTCACTAGTGTACTCTCCTGAGTAAGTGATTAGAGGTGGGGAAACAGGGATTTAGGAAAGGGTCTGGGAGGACTTTTTTTGTGGCTGTTTCAAAAAAATGAAAAGAATTGGCGAAGATGTGATGATCTGATTCATGTGGGATTAGAAACCACCCTTGTGTGCAACCTGCCCAGGAACCTGAATCTGGCTGATGGATGAAAGCATCTGTGAGGGAGCACATGCAGACTGAGGGAATTTGCTTTTGGGTTCCTCTCTGCAGAGTGTTCTTCCTGGTGAGAGGGACAGTGTCCTTTCTGAATCTGAAAGATTTTTTTTGGACTCTGGATTTCCTCTGTGAGTGCTGTCACATCTCAACAAGGAGCTGCAAAGAGCCTTTCCTATCCTCTCTTCTGTGGTCAAGGCATAAAGTTTCTTTTGTGCCAAACCTGTTGGTTTCTGGCTCTCTCAGTCTCATAACACAATGCCTGTAAATAAAAGGTGTGCTATGGCCTAGGATGATTTTTATTCACTGGATGTTACTAAAGCTTCTCTTGAGTCAGTCTCAAGAAATTATTTCCTCAGAACAATTTTAATTTTTTCTGTTCTCTGATCAAACCAGGTTCTGTGTAGCTAGTATAATAGTATCTGGACTGAATGCACCGAGATGTGATTGATATGGCTCTACCATTTAAGGATGTGGCTTTTCCTCCCCAGCTATATCAAGGCAGAGTAACTTTCTGATAAAACATTTCCCTGAGAAGCATACTCAGAAATGCTAATTCAATCGTTAATAGAAAACTTAGTAGGATTTTTTGGCCTTGGGGCTGAATTGGCCTGCACAGGAGTCCCAGGTTGTGCTGTGTTTGCATTGGAGTAGTCTGGATGATGGCTCCTTCTCCAGTGCAAAGCTGGAATTGGCAACGTGAGGAAAGAAGTCCTTTATTGAATATAAAAGCTGTGGCTTGCTTTCTGTGTGGTGTTAAGATCCCAGGGAACAGGAGCTGACAGATCATCTGTCTGCTGAAGCATGAGACTGGCTCACACCACTTGACTCAGGATTTAATGAGTAACTTCAGAAATGTTAATGAATGTAGAAATGTAGTCTTCTTCTGGGTACTGCTGTGGGCTGGGTTTGGCTGCTTGCTGCATCCAGAAATGCACCTGCAGAGGGTTAATGCAGTTCCAGCAGTGAACCCTTTGTCCTCCTGAGTCTGAGCCACCTCCTGAACTTGGATGGGAAGTGACAAGGAGCTAATTGTTTAGGTGAAAGCTAATTACATTCTTATTGTATGTTCACTGGTCAATAATATGTACTGCTTGTCATAAATAATGGTGTTAGAAAGGAGTGCCTGGATAAGTTCAATTCACCCTCAGCATCAAACAACCTACTTTTCATTTTTGCTGTGTGTCCATACAAAGCAGCAAGCTCATTCCCTCAGCTCTGTTATCTCCTCTGTGTCAGTGTTGAGAGGGAGGAAGACACTGGGGCAGCAAGAGCTGCTCAAACACATGCAGGTTTTTTTGGAAGGGTGAGCAAGAATCCTGCTGCCCTTCAATGTGAATTGTGAAAGGAGTTATTTTTATCACAAAGAGCTTGTATAAAAATATATTTGTAAGCATCTCTATTGTTTCTGAACAATGGAATACAGCAAATAATGGAGGGAAAGTTATGAAAGAATGGGTGTAGGTCTTTTTTCTGCTCAAACTTTGGGTTTTTTTAAAGATATGAAACTTGCATATCACAGCAGAAGAATGTTTTTTGTTAGGACTTACCTTCCCACAGCAATTTAAGGATCTGTGCCAGAGCCTGTCAGTGATAACCGCTGTGTTTTAATGACACCCAGAGCTTATGGACTCTGGCCCCAAAGGAGGATTTCTGATTTTTGGTGCAAAAGATTTGAGACGCTTATGGGTGCCAGTTACACATCAGTGTATGCAATGGCATTGAGCGTTGCTCATTGGCACTGGGGAACTCTCTTGACACAGGTGGTTTTTCTGCTTGGAAGAGATGCTTGTTAACATGACAATCCTGTAAAATATGCAGTAAACAGCATCTTCAGACAATGCTAGCCACAGTCTGCACAATCACTTTGGGTATGTAGAAGTACAAACTATGACATTTTCATACCACTTGTGGTTTTTCCTGCAGGAGAAGTGAGAGCTGGGAAAACCACATCTGTCTTTATTTTATTACCTTTTCCACTAATCCATGAGTTGGCTTCCCTCAGTGCTGAAGGGATTCCAACAGCCAGGGTGAGGGGGTCATAGATATTCTGGGATAAGGGAAGCTCTTGCAATAGCACCTCTCCTCTCTGCCTGTAGTGTAGGGAACTCTTCTTGTGTTTTCCAAGTGATTTAAGTGTTCCCTCCTAAGATGTATCACATAAGATATATCTTGGGTAAAATGTGCAGTATTTTAAGGGATAGGGGTGAGGCACATTTCCTCAGGGGTAACCGAGAAGACCTTCAGTTTTGGGGTAGTTTTTTGCTCTGTAGTTATGTGCAAGTACTCAGTAGGAGTTTTTAGGCTCAAAAGCCTAAAACCTCTGAGGTGGCCCTGGGGCTCTGACGACCAAAATTTTTCATTGGGCAGAAGTGTGAGAATCTCAAACTCACAAGAAGTCACCTTGACTTCTGTTGATCCTGCTTACTAGCTCATTCTTGCATTCATTATCATTAGGGAAATTCCTTATTGTGCCAGCCTCCAGTTTTGCCATTCTTCCCTTTCACTGTAAATTTTTATTCACTATTTTTGGTTCTTTTTCCTATTCTTGAATAGTCTTCCAATTATTTTTTCCATTTGTTTCTCCACTTTCTGTATCAAAAGTTAACATCAGAATCATTGTAGTTAGACTTTAAGAGCCCAGTAATTTAAGAGCATGTCATTGTTTTCAGATGAAACCTGGATTTATACGATGATGTGTTGGACCATATACTAGTCCACGGTGGTTCATTTTCATAAATAGAAGCACCAGTGTCCTGCTAAGTTTTTGTCCTGTTTGTATAATGAAAGGTTAGGCTCCAAATAAGTTTTTTGGAGTTAGCTGAAACTGCTGAAGTGGAACAGATACCCAGTATCAGTGCCCTACATTTACAGATGCCTGTGTGAAATCAGATACGCTGGGTCTCGAGAACACTTTTGCAACCTGCATAGAGGATTAGGAAAATAGGATTGGATGCAGCAGGCCAAACAGGAAAGAGCTTGTTTGTTGTGGGAAGTGATGTTTTATTTCTTCTGGTCGCTCCTGTGTTGCTTTTCTATCCTATTTCAGTCTACAAATGGCTATGAGGCTGTCAAAGGATGTGCTGTTTGCTGCCCTGCATCAGTGTCATATGGGGAATAACTTGAGGGATTTTAGAAATATAAATTGGAAAAGCACGGCAGAAGAACAGGATTTCTGCTTGCAATCAAGTCTGGGAGTGATTGCAAGAGCCCAGACCTGTAACAGCAGATCCTGCTCTGTTTGTTTATCCTCGAGGGGTTCAGATAGACCATTCTGTGATACCTGCTGATATCAGGAGAGAGTCCAGGGGTGGTGCAATGTTCACAGCACTCACACAGTACTGGCACTGAGGAAAGCAGGTGCATTTTGAAGGAATGTAGGTGAGGTTCATGCTAAAATATTGTCCTCTTGGATAAGAAACAAGTTAGCAAGATAAAAACTTTAACAAGAAAAAAACTTGTCTGCCTGGGAAAGCCAGTTGTACAATGTGTGTGTTTAATGTTGCTTGTATAATGCCCAATGGGAGCTAATTTTCATTAATGTGAACATGAGTGTCCTGTCTTTGGTTTGGAAATGAATTCAGCTAAAATATCAACTTGAGTTCTAAGTGAATTTGTCAGCAGAGGCAGTGAAGTGGTTTAATGGAGCTGCTTCTAGTCAGGTAAAGGTGTGAACTGCTGTTACTTCCACACCCCATGAGAAGGATATTGCACGTAGACTTGCTTTAATAAATACAGAGATAAGTAAAAGCATGTGGAGCTTTTAGCCTGCCATCAGTAGGTCTGACCCTTCTCCCTCATGTAGCCTTGAATTCACCTGATGTGAAAACCAAGGACTTTCTCTGCAGTCCTATAGAAGAGCTGGAATTTTAACACCCTTTTTTTATTCATCATGGTGAAATATGTCCTTTACCCAATGAAAATAAAGCTTAAAAGTATTGCAAATGTGCTTTTATCTGAATGTCCCAACTAAGAAACATGTACCTGAATGTTTAGGATCTGATGTCTGATAACTTGTTGGAGTTGTTTATGTGCAGATCTGAGCAAACAGTTTTGGTTGGTTTTGGTTTTTTTTGGGGGGGGGGATTGGGTTTTTTGTGCTTAGCTTGGTGGACCAGACTTGTGGAAGAGGAAAGGATGTCTCTGCTTAGCTGAAATATTTCACTTTGGTTTTTAAAGTGTGCCGTCATTTTTCAAAAGCAGTCAAATTTTTGAATAAACACATATAGAATTTAAAAATCAGTTAAAAGTGCTTTGTACTGCTATGTTTTCTGGTAGATTATTTTTAAAGAAACTATTTCACGGAGATGTGTAGGGAGTAGAATACTGCCGCTGTTTTTCATGCTCAAATTAAAAATTAAGGTTAAAACCTGTCCTATGTTTTAGCACATAAGGATTACCCTTTCTTAACACTCATTGAAGCAAACTTAAACTGCTGTGACAACTGATATTTTAACTGTATTCATGTGCTTTGGCATGTTTCAAGTTCCTTTGCCTTATCATGCAAAACCCCTATTAAAGAATATTAAATCTAATTTCCTTGAAATAATTTCTTTAGCAATGGCTATACTTCGAAGGAAGTGTAGCAACTTAATGTACTTTTTACAGATAATTTTTTTTCTGTTTTCTTTATGCACTCATACTAATGCTTTCAGACTTTCCAGTGAATTTAGGTTTTAACCTAGAAATGGTCTGACTTGCCATACTGTGGGAAGAAGGGATAGCAGAGAAGTCCTGGAGTGAGAAAATAATTTAAATGCTAATAAATCTGGCCCAAGACAAGGTGTTTACCAAACATGAAGGGAAGGAATGTAGTTTGGAATTACAATGAGAGATCAAAAGATGTCTGAAATAGGATTGCAAAAGGAAATTAAAATATGTATGGTAAAGTGTAATTAATTTAATTAAAGGCTTTGTAAAACAGATACAGAAGTAGGCACAGAAGTGAAGGAATGTTTGAGATGAGCAGCTGATGTAATGTTCAAACATGTTAACAAAAATATGGCAGCTTTTCTCTGCCAAGAACAAGAGAAATATAACTACAAAGTGCTGATCTGTGGAGACAGAGAAGGGCTAGGCAGAGACACACAGGGATTCTTGAGAGGTGTCTTTGCCAGAATTTCCCTCATTACTGGAGTGTCTCAACTGAGCTGGGGCAAACTCTTGTCTATAAAGAGACACTTCTGTCTGCATCTGCCGGAGCAAGGGCCCTTCATGTGAGCTGCTGAGGAGTGGCCTGACTGCTGGGGAATGCACCTGGGAACAGAGGAGGAAGGAGTCTGGCTTACTAATGGAATTGCTGCTATTTGGCTTCAGCTCACCTGACTGTGGGCAGCAGATGGGGATCCAAGCCTTTCTTGGTCGTCTCTGCAAGGTGCCCAATCACTGTAGAGGTGCTTGTGTCCAAAGTCATGGACAGGGGAACCTTCTGTGCTCAAAAAAAGAGTTGTGGGTGCATCCTCCTCGAATCACCAGGGTCTGAGCTGGTATTTTGTGGCTCACTTCAGTGTAGCTGTGACCCAGGATAGGGAGGGTTCTGCTTCTGCAGTGCAAGGACAAGAAAACATTTGGCCATGCACTTGCTGTTTGCATCTCAGCAGCTATTTTCAGACCAAAACTGATGTGTGTAAATCATTTCACCCTCAAAGTGAGAAGAGGTAGTTTTGCCAAAATCAACAGCAGGTTTCAAAGCCTTCCAGGTTCCCTGGAACACAAAGGCTGACTCAGAGCTGTGACTCACCATCAGGAAGCAGCGAGGGGGGGCCCTCCTTATCTGCCTTCATATCTGGGGTGTGGGAACCAGTGGCGGGGTGGGGTGGGGAGGGTGCGTGTTGGTGGGAGAATAGAGGAAAGGTTAAATATTATGACAGCTTCCACTTCTTTGGAAAGCAATTTGGAAACAGTCATCCTTTCTTAAGTCCTTCATAGCAACTGGAATTGTTTTAATAGGCAAAGCATGGGAGCACTGTGGATCCATTGACAGTTGTACAGTAAATCAGTCTCTGGGTGAATTATCCATGTGCAAAGAGGTAGATTAATTTCTAAAGTTTTAGAAGTGATGAGAGTAACTCCAGGCACACAGGGAATTGTTGTTGCTAAGTTAGTGATGACTCTGGGCTCTGTCATTCTCTTCTGCCTGGCACTATTTGCTGTCACTGACTTGTGAGCCAGATATTGCAGGGCTTTTGCACCTGACTTTCAAAAGGCAACTTTTGTGCCTGGATAGTAAAATTATAGCTTTCACTGGGGTTTTTGAAAAGCAAAAAGGTGCTCCAAGTCCTGGGATGTTACCAGTGAATAATGAGGCATCTCTCTTGGCAAAGGTGCTGAAGGATGCAGAGACCTTCCTGCCTTTAGGCCAGTCTGCACTGTGTGCTTCTTTCAATCCTCCTTGGCTTTGAGAAGAAATTGTTACTTCAAGCTTCAGAAGATGCTTAATGATTTTTCCACTTTGATTCTAGGCAACTTTATTCAATTATTTCATCTCTACCATTGCTATTGGCTTTCTGACAAACTGTCCAGTGGCTGGTCAGCCCTCTGCCTGCAGCAGATGTTCCTGCATTGTTCTTTAGTGGGCTGGACATCTCTTCCCTCCTAGCTCTACTAATGAAAAGGTTTTCTGACCTCATTGCTTATGTCTCAGGAGGAATGACCTTCACTCTCTTGGCATGCCCTGGATTAGCTATGAGTGCTCAAAGTTTTCTTTATGGCCTGGCTCATGTTTTGTTCATCAGGAGCTTCCCAGGTACCCATCCCTTCCCAGCCCCCTCTGCTAACCAGGCTGTGCCTCAGATCCACTGCCAGGCTGGGCACGCTGGGCTTTCCCTTCCTTCTTTCCCTGCCTCATGCAGAACTATGTGCCTAGGATAAATGAGGGTGGTGATTTAAAAAGAAAAACCCAAAACACCAAAGGAACATTTCTTCCTTTGGCTGGGCCCCAAGGAGACGGATGTTCCTGTGAAATGTCTGCAGCAGAGCAATCCAAAGAAGTGACTGCAGCTTGGACTGGTTGGGTGTACCTGCACAAAATGAATTTGCCTGAGTAGCAGCTGAGCCCTGGGCCTGTGTGTTTGGCCCAGGCTTCCACAGAGGCTCTGCAGCTGGGGGTCAGCTCTCCTGAAACAGCCCCTGGTGAGCTCCCCAGCCAGGCTGTGATGGAGATGGGCCCTTGGGCACCTTTGGGGCAGCTGCTCCCTTGGCTGCCCCTGCCAAGAGGTCTAGCTGACCCTGCTGATGAAAAAGGAGGGAGAAACAAGAGAGGAATACCTGCTTTTTATACAGAACTGGGGTTCAGCACTGGGTGATGCTTTTTGCAGTTCTGTATGCTGGGACAAGCAGCCAAAGAATTGCTGCTGTTGTGTTATTAGTGCTCACATCTGGGAGTGGTGCAAATGGCTGCACAGGGAAAAGGGAGTGGTGGCTGTGCTCACAGCAAAGTACATTCTAGAAGGTATCATCTGTGCTGTGCTCAAACACCAGTTTTGGATTGACAACACTAGAGTTACCTGCTCATCTACATTTAGTGTGCAGAAGTGTATCTGAGAATTCTCAATTTCTCTGTGTGTGTGCTTTAGATTCCATCTCTATTGCAGAATTCACTGAATAAAAGCATGTGCTTTCTAGCATAAAGTTAATTTTGTGAGCAGAAGTGCCCTCCAAGCAAGGCACTCTGTCATGCCCTGTCCCAAGTATCAGTGACTGCAGCTACTGAACTCCTTTATGCCTGCAGCAAAAAGGAGTGTGCAGACCTGTGCCATTTTCCCTTTTTTAATTCAAATTTTCTACCAACAAGAGTCCTGTTGAGAGCAAGAGGAAATTGCATTTTAAGAAAATTAGTAACTTTCTACCTTCTTTTTCAGGTCTTCCAGACACTTCCCTCTTCCAGTCCTATTTCTTCCTTTTCTTGATCCTTTGTTGAACATTATAATCCTGTGTTTATATCTGTCTGTTGCCATAGAAATAACTGTTGCTAACTAAGCTTGAAACTTTCTTGAGGGATAAAAGAAAAGGTTATTCTTTGTGATTGTTTCATCTGTGTGAAAATAAAAAGTCTCCAGATGGATGTCTCCTCAAAGGTCAGGAATTCAAACTTCTCTACTGTAACATGAAAGAAGTGAGGTGCTTCCAGTGGCATTGCACTTCCCTTTTCCCAAACAGCAGCTCTGACAGTGTGCTTCTGCATCCTGCCTTCCCAACTGCTCCAGCTCTGCCTCTCCAGGGCTGAAGGATGGCTCAAGCTTCCTGCCCATCCCAGCTTTGCTACTGATAGCACAAACCAGGTAAAGGCATCAACAGCCCTAAGAAAGAGCCTGGTGGTCAGTGCCATGTCAGTGCTGGCCAGGATTTGAGCAGGGAGCCTGTCAGGGGATGTGAGGAGTGTCTGGCCTGTCCCCAATGCCCTCAAGCTTGTTTGCCTCTGAAGTCCCTGTCTGTGTGCACTGCTGTGCCACTCTGCCTTGGACACTCCTTTTACACTCTAAAGCCAATGTACTGCACTTGCCTTCATGCTCCTTTTGGGATGTGTGACTGCAAACTACCTCAGCATTTAGATAAAGATAAGCTATGGGGGGAAGCCACAGCAGTACTTTTATTTAAATCCAGGCAACATCTCACCTCTCTTTTTGATTGGAAGAAGCAGAGAAAGGGGGCGTGGTTTTGGTTGGTGGGATTTTTTTTTTCTGCATTGAGCCTATTAAAAATGTTAGTTTTATGAAGGATTGGGGTTGTTTAACCCTCTTTTCCACTGTAGGGAGAAACAAAGCAAAGAGTTGTACAAAACAATGCAAATTGCAAAGGAAGTTTAGGGCTGCTTGGAAGGCTGCTTTACACCCAGTGCAGTGTGTGGAAGCCATGGCCACCCTTGGGTAGAACCATCTCGAATTCAGCAGCTGCTTCATGAAATAGGGCAGTTGTAGCTGTGCTACAGCTGAGCAGCAGGAGATTCTTTGGTCTGCTCATTTCAGATAATCCTGAAAAATAAACCAAGCCCCATCCTGGTGGGCATGTGCAGCTGTGGGTACCCCTTCATATCACTGGTCATTAAAGTACTATATAATGCATTTTTCTTCTTCCCTGCTCTTTTCTGAGTTTTACTCTATATCTTCTCCCTCATCTCTAATGAAGCTCTACCAAATTTTAATAGTCCACCTGTTCCATCTCTATTCTACCTAAACTATTCCTTAGCATTTCTTCCAGAAAACACTTGAGGATCTGAAATGAGGGTTCAAAACTTCAATAGTCCTGCACAGTTGAAAACTTACTATAAAAACATTTTTAGGTATGATAAGGTCCATAGCCATTTAGAGGGTAAGTAAATATGCTGCATATGAGTCAACTGAGGAATAGACATTTTTTAAAGGTCATAAATAATTCAAAGACAAAACAAGCAATGAAAAAGATCCCGTGGTAAACTTCTTATACTAGACCCAGATTTAACTCTCATTTTCATTGTAGCAACATGATGCTCATGTAGAAAGAATAAAGGAAACAAGAAATGTGATAATTTGAACACTTGTACAAAAAAATCAGTGTGTCACCTTGAATGGTCATGATACTCTGTTTGGATGTTCCTCTGCAGTTTTTATCTCTATTGTTCTGTGTAACTTGACCAAAACAGGTAGTTAATATATTTGAGTTAAAGTCCCCATAACCCTGTGACCAGTCTCCTCTGATGGATGCTACAACTTCAGGTCTGGGATGAAAAAGCTGCTGGAGGTACAGGAAGGGCACTGCCCCAAAATGTCAGGCACTTTGTTGTTCCAGACACACTCACACCCTTCAGTTTTATTTGCGGGTTTTTTTTTTTCTCTGTGTCTTGGTATTTCTGCTTGTGAAAACTCTTCTCTGCATGTGACATCAAATACTTCCATAATGACAACATTGACAGGAGGATGAGCATTTTCAAAATTTTCACCACAGCCAGAAGCATCTGTTTTACTCTTAGTCTTTGCCTTGTGTTTGTGTCAAAGCTACGAAGAGGAACCAAAAACAAGATAAGGAAGGGATGGGAAGAGAATAGAAACAACAGGAGTGGGAGAAATGTGCAATGCTTCTGGTCTGGTTGCTTCAGGTTGTGCCCAGAGCAGAGGTTGTGTCCTTTTACAGAGCAGAACGTGGTTTTGCTGTTGAATTTGTATCCATAACCGTACTGACATTGAAATATCCAGATGTCTCCATCCTTCATGTGCTGGTCTTGGAAAAACAAATTGAGAGTGTTGGGAAACAATTGTTTTAGCACATGCTAGACAGTAACAGTTGCTTTCCATAATTTTAAGTAATTGCAGAGCTCTTTGAGATGTGAATGGGTTCGGGTTTGGGTTTTTTAGAGTACTGACCTCTTCAGAAGCAGCAGGATGTTGGGATCCACACTGATTCCTAATTAGACTATCAGCCACAGATTTATTTTTTTTTCAGGAAGTTTTTTGTCAGCTATGTCATAAAGATAAATCTGCTCTGACTTGATAAAAAATTAGTCTGAACAGCAGCAAGTGTAAATGATGAGAAGCAGACCTGGCTGGTCTCCAGCTCCCCTTCCTGTTTTCTTCATTAATACTGATTTTTGGGTAATGTCTGCCTCCAAAGCAACTCTAAAACATCACAGTAGTGACCAAGTCCAACAAGGCCAGGTTTTAATCTTGTCTTGTGTCTAGAGAGGGACAGATCTGTCCTTTCAAAACTTGAGGTAAGTGCAGAATGAGACTATGACTCTGGCTGCCTGTTCCTAATGATCTCCTGTAAAGAAAACAGATGTTGAATACAGATTTTCTTGGAAGCGCAGTATAGCAGTAATTTAACCAGCTGGAATTTGGTTATAGCATGCTGACCTTTAGCAATCCTCTCATAATTTATAGTAGCTTTCTGGTTAAAAACTTGCTTGGATAAAACCTTCTTCCTTTACCTCCAATTTTGAACTGAAAACCCTTAAATGAATGTGAAAATAAAGTTTTCTGGGTTTTTGTCCCTTTAAAGATTCAGTTTCCTAAGTATCTTCAAGGAAATCAAAAGCAAATATTTTCTGGGATAATTAAAGCCAGTATTTGAATAAGTAAGGGAAGAAGTCCTATAAAAATATGCGGTCGGAAGCAAAAATTGAGGAGAAAAAATATATGTTCCAAACCATAAATTGAAATACTTACCTCAGCTTGGAAAGCCCTGGGAGGATGATGTCTGATTCAAGGAGAGGCAGGAGGAATCCTGATTTCTGCTTGCTGGCCTGACCCAGCATTGACTCCTCGTGGAGCTCAGTGTGGCTCTGCCGTCCCTCTCTGGCACGGAGTTGGTGCCCGGTGCTTGGGGAGTTGACCTTGCTCCCTTTGCACTCGGGGTCACCTGTCCTGCCAGGGGCTTCTGTCCTCCTGCTGCCATGGAGGTGGGAGGTTTGAAGCTGTACAGACAGGAGCTGCCTGCCAGCAAGCAGTGCAGGGTGGCTTTTTCCTGTGGCTTTGGATGTGGCTGAGGTGCTGCTTGAACTCAACCCTTTGCAATGGAGCAGGGATTGAATCATAGCAGTGACCAGTGTGCTCCACCTTAGGCTGTGGTTCTGTCCCTAGACAGAAAATTCTGGAAGAGAGTTATAGTAAACACTTGACCTGTTCCTCATTTTGCTTATGGTTATATATTTAATATAGGGTAAATATTTTTAAATGCTTTTCTTGTGGATCACAATGCCTTAATCATCTGGATTTTCCCACTGGATCCCTGCAGGACACAGTTGTGCCCTGGCCATCCAGATTTCAATTTTAAATTCCCCTTGGAGCTTTAAAAAGTGTTGTTAGTAGGGAGGTGAGCACTGACAATGCAGTTCGTAGTCATGGAAAACTTTTGTTTAATTTCAGTGGATAAGATGTACCATACTGGTCTTTAAAATGCCACTTTCAACAGGATACAAAGGAGCCCTTGGCCCCTGTGACAGCTGGGCTCTTATTACCAGGGGCACAACTTGTGCTTCTGCTCATGGGCATGGCTACTTACCAACCTGAGAGTGCCAGCTGAGAGTATGGTAAGGTCAGTAATTCATTATTTTGTAAATTGTTTTGTTACTGGGGCTATAAAAGGAGTTTCATCCTTCAAGCCTGGGTCAGTTTGTCACAAAAATACCCTGAGGTGACAGGAGGCTGAAAAAGGTGATTTTAAACTTCCTGTGCTTTCAGCAATAACTTCCAACCCCGATTTACAAAGCACAGAAGAAAAGAATCTGAGGAATGTACTCAATGGCTATTGAGCACAGCCCAGCTCCTTTCATTGAAAGTAACCAAGTAACGCTGGAAGCCCGAGCTCTGCCCTCCCCTGCCAGGGCAGGGGGCTGGGAAGGGCTGCCTGGAGGGTGCCCTGGTGCCCTCCTGGTGAGCCCCCTCCTCAGCACTGGACTGTGGAAACACACGGACCCATCCCACTTGAGAGGGAGGCAATCTCTCTCCTTAGGTTTGAAGCATTAAAGCACTGTTGTTCTGCATTCATTTTGTGCTGCTGCTGAAATTTTTGGACATGCAAGAGTAAAAATGGATATTGTACAGAAATGCTGTGCTAGCTGGGAGCTGCTGCAAAAGGAGCTGCTGCATGTGCTGTTTCTGGGAGAGGAGCCTGGAATAGCAGGGCCACTGCTGTGCTGGCACAGCCAGCCTGCACTGCTCTGCGTGCTGTGACCTTGAGGTCTCTGGCACACAGAGTCAGATGAACAAATTGGTTCTCTCCAACTGGGACTGAGTTAGGAATAGGGGCAATGGCTCTAAACTGAGAGAGGGTAGAATTAGACTGGATGTGAGGGGACATTTTTACAGGGAGCGTGGTGAAACAATGGAACAGGCTTATGAGAGCTGGGAGATGCCCCCAGCCCTGGAAGCATTGAAGGTCAGGTTGAGGCAGGGCTCTCAGTTGAAGTTGCCCCTCTCATTGCAGGAGAATTGGCCTAGATGACCTTTAGGGTCCCTTTGAACCCAAACCATTCTAGGATTCTAGAGAACACTAGGTTTTGCCTGTAATGGGGAATGGCCAGTAATAACATGGGAGTTTATATTTATTTAAGAACTTTTAAGTGCTTCATTTTTATATCTTAAGAAGTAGAAGAAACAGAGGAACATGTGACAAGCAAACACTTCAGTACCTGAAGTTAGATTGGCATGCTGCTAAAAATACTTAGCAGGGATGGGAATGTGCACAGCATGGGCTGGGGAGGCCTTCAATTTGCACTGGCAACATGGGCAGCCTTCAATGGACTCTGCCACGTGTGGTGTGGTAAACTACAAAAAGGGGGAGATTTCATCCTGTGTAAGTAGGTGGGATCTCTAGTATAAATTGGTGCTGAATATTTTAATGTGGTGCTGAATATTTTAATGTGGTTCATTAAAATATTTCAGTGGAATTAGGCTTGTGTGAGAAATTTCATTGAGGTATGGGATACACAAGATACACAAAGTCAATCTGCCCAGGTTTCAAATTGAATGTTGCAATCAGCCATACAAACTGTACCTATAGCTGTCTTTTCACAGAGCTATTGCTACTTTTGTCATGGTTTGAGCTTAGAGAGATTTTTCACTGCTCAGAAAGGCAATCTGCATTCACCAAAAAATTAGCCAGTGTTAAAATATTTATTGTAATCAGTTATTGGACTGAATTGTTCTTGATGGGCTACCTGTGAAACTGCTGTCTAAGCTATAACATTAAGCAGAGGAACCTAAAGAAAATTGCATAAATTTATTTAATTGCCTTGCCAGGTTCCCTCTCTCATGAAGGGATTCAAGTCCCTATGAATTATTTGCACTGCATATATGTTGGTTTACACCCAAGATATACTCTGAAGTAAGTTAACCAGACTTCTGTGTGGGCAGGGAGCAAGTCTTTCTGCTCTGCTTCCAAGCACAGACAGTAGGATAATGTGCATCAGAAACCAGGACCCACATGAAATGCAATTGCAGTTTGCATCCTTTGCATCACCTATCCCAGGGATTGTGATGGGCCACCTACATAAATAACAAAGACAGTCTAAAACCATCCCCTGTCTGGAGGTGTCTGTGTAAAAGCATTAGCTGCTGCACAGTGGTTGTGTCAGAATGCATCAGAAATTCAAATTATCTTTCATAGCACACTGAGTGTGTTAGCTTTTCACTGCATCTGCAGCACTCTCATTGCAGTGACTGAGATGTTGCCTTCACCAGAGGCCATGTTATTACCCTAAATAAACTGAACTGGAAACTGCTGTGTCCCAAAAAGTGAAGTTCATCTGGATCTCTCCCACTAGTGCCCTTTGCAGCTGTGTCTAAGCAGTGAATCACAAAGGAGGAAACCTCGAGGTAAGTGGGGAGCAGGAGCTCCTCCAGTGGGAGCTGCCCGCAGCCCTGGTACTGGATCCCTTGTGCTGGGATAGAGTGGGGTAGCTGGTCCTCAGCTGTGGGCAGTGAGCAGGGCACTGGGGCTCTCAAGGAAGCAAAGGTCTGACAATCCCATCAAATCTGTGTACCCATTTCAAAAGTGGCAGAGCCATAGATAGAGCATGGGCGTTTGACTTCCCGTGAGGTTTGTCAGGACACTCCCTAAGTGGCTGCAGAAAACTGGGTCCTGTGTTGCTGGGCTTCTGGACAGACAGAGATCCTTCCAAGTGACCCTACTGGTACTATGGGAAGAGCAGCCTTTGAAAGGACAACATGGCAGAAGCTAAAAATTGAAAAAAAGGCAGTGCAGCACAGTTAAACGGTGTCTGGCCAAATCCTGTTACTGAGATGTTAACAGAACTGTGAGGATAGAAATACCTAATCAGTCAGAGGAAGAGAAGGCATTGAAAAGACACCTCTATTAACAGATTTTTAAGAGAACAAGGAGTGTGGGGGATGCTTTTGGTTAGTCCTTTTGCCTGTCTTTTCTCAATGTTGGCTCATGTTTCTTGCTGGTTTGGTGTTGTGAGCATCAGACTTGGCATATTCTTGAAGCTTAAAAGCAAATGGGAAATTAGCAGTCCCAGTCCAGACCTTATTTCCTGTGCTACAATGCAGAGACAACTCAAGGGACCTTTAAGGTCAGTAAAACAGACATTTTTTATCCCTCTGTTTAGAGGGGTTTTTACTTACTTGCTCAGCCTCAATGTAGGCAGCTGGAACTGGACATATTTTATCTTGATCTTTGACTTTACCTTTCATGAATGGTCAGCTCTACACTTCCTGTCCTTATCCTGTGCACTCAGGTCTGTAGCTGAAGGCAAACTACCTGTTGCTAAACAGACAAAAAAAAAGTATAAAAAAAAATCTTGTTTAGAGCAGATCATTGGTGTTTGTGAAAGAGTGCTCGGGTATAAAGGCAGGAGAAACTGCTCAAGTGCCTCCTTTCTCTGTCTGTCCCATCTGACCCTCCTCTGGGCTGAAGGAGTCCCTGCATTGCTCCCTTGTGCCAGGGATGTGATGCTGGCAAAGCCTGGCTCAGGACCTTGTGCTGCTCTGGCCCCATGTCTGCTAACACAGTGTGTACCTGTGACCATGCACAGACTATGTGCTCTGGGGGATGTACACCATGTCCTGATGGAAAAAGTCCCCTCAGGACAGCACAAAAGGGAAAAATTGGCATTTTTGCTGTGGCCAAAAAGTTTCAAGGAGCTGGAGTGAGATGAATATTGATAGTCATAGAATTTTTAAATAAGAAGTTATCCTTAGCTACATTTCTGCTGGAAAGAAAAATGTGTCAGGAAAAGATCTTTTATTTTCTTTTTACAACGTCCATCCTAGAACAGCATAAAACTGACATGTTTAATCCCAGTAAAATCAACTAATGGGTGAGCTAAGATGATGATATTGTCATATGCAATAAGTCTGACAAAGCTGATGGAAAAGTGACTCTTGATTTAATGGAATAAACTCTGTTTTCCCCACTGGTACTATTTTGTACTCTTTGTAAGCAGAAGACAAGGATTTCTCCAGCATTTGTCTTCATTAGTTGCATATTTATGATCAAGTCTCTTGAATTCAAACTTTACAGTTGGTTGTACTTAGGTGAAAATCCATAAAACTCCATAAAACTAGATAAGGGAGCTACCCCAACTTTTTAAATAGGAATGTTTAACTGTCACAGATGATGATTATACTGATTTATTTAAAAAATTATATACTTCTAGCAAGTGTTCTGCTACCTAATTGATTTCCTACAAGGCTGTCTAAAAGCGCTCTGAAGCAATTTGAGTAAAACTTGATAACCAGATTTGAAGTGTTGCACTGACTTAATTGAATTATTTGTAGTTTGGATAATTATTTGAAATCTCATCTATCTGGAATGAATAAGTAGCATTACTAATTTGATAAAGGTTGTATGGCCTCTCTTGAAATGGTAATTCTTCACTGTTACTTTTGGAGTATCTCTGGTAACAGCCAAACAAACATACAATTTATGATGTCACTTCAAACTATGTTAATTTACTGGCCAACTTCAGATTTTAGTTAAAAATGTCTGGTAGCACTGGAAAAACATACCTATTTGGCAAACTGTCAACTTTTTTCTGGGTCAATGCTCATAAAAATATCTTTTATTTACCAAGCTTAAACAATAGCAGTTTGTTTTCCATTTACTATCATAAAACAATCATGGCATGAAATCTGGTACATGCTGCTAAGAAATATAGGTCCAATTAGTTCATTTATTTCTGTCAACTCTTTGTCCAGGCCTGCATTTACAGCTCTTGATGGTTCCAGATCTATTTTTATGGATTCAATTTTAGCTCTGAAGACTGGAACAATCTAGTGTACAATCTATCATTCCAGTAATACTTTTTTCAAAGCGAAGCAAGACCAAGTTGTCTGTTGTATTATATATTTGTTTCCTTTTAAAGCCATAGCAATTATACATTTACCTGAATTTGATTGATGGAACATTTCTAGGTTGTTACGTTTCTGGACTGAACAAATAGTCCTGCAGCAGGGATCCTCAGCAGAACATTGTTTTCTTGTAACAACTGGTGTTTGAGGCAAGTAGAGCCTCAAAGTGATGTTAACCAGAATATTATCTGTTTGGGTTACAGGATTTTCTTACATAATACTCTTTGCTGTTACTTCCAGAGTTCGGCAGCTGTTAAACAAATATTGTTCCAGAGTGTCTGCAGATTTCAGTGTTTAATTTCCCCATGGCCATTGTTTGTCATTCAACAAAATGTACGTGTGCAAGGCTGTTCAATAGGAAACGAAAGTGCCTTCATTAAACAGGGTTTCAGAAAGAGCTACACCTATGTAATCAAAGTTTTCTCTAGCTTTCACTCCAAAAGAGGCAGTGTGGGAAGCAACAGTTACTTTTAAGATAGGAATTATTCTTTTACTTGATGACATAAAAAAATCAGGAAGTTCATGCATAGAGCAGATCAGTAATGATGTCTGTAATGCTCTATGAGGAGCCCCTTCATGAGGCTCCTGGTGAAGGTTTATTTCCTTGTAGAAGTTTGGAGCTCCTGTGCCCAAGGTATATATATTTTTAATGACATTTACTTAATTTTTTTTCTAGCTAAGTAATGACCTTATGAATTATATTTACTTTGTCTTAAACAGTGACTGCTTTGTGCTGTAAGAGTTTAAAAATGGAATAAGTTCATGAAAATCATAGCAGGCAAGAGAGATTTAGAATATAAAAGTCATTAAAAAGACTGAGGGGAGCACATTCCTCTCATGACTAGAAATGTCTGACAGTTCCTTCTAGTCACAAAAATGTGTTTACAAGCTCATAAAGGATATTTGCCAACTTTTGAACTTTGCCTAAAAGGCAAAGCTCCCACCACCTTTATTCAAGCCTTAAAATGGAGAGAGCTGCCTGTGAACTGTAAGGCAGGAGTCTGACAAGTGTTAGTGTTTCACAAGTGTGAGGGGGAGAAAGCACAAAGAACATGGGAAAAAGAATAAACATATATGTGTAAAATTATAGCCACTGAAGATGAAACACAATGCCATGGTCGGAATGAGCCTTGGACACAAGACTGTCAAATGACCTTCCAAACCCTCCCGTTGCATGTGACTTTTACTGAACCATAAAGTGAGCAGGTATATTTTAACATAAGTTCCAATACTCTGCCTTGAATTACTTGGAAAATAAACCAAACCAAACATGTTTTTTCCTCCTTTCTTTTTCATTACTTTGCAGCAAGAGATGCTACAGAAGGGGAAGGAAATGAAACTTGAATCATGAACTTTAGAAAGGGTACAAATAAAATGTCCAGGCTATTAATTAAACCCATTTCCAAATGAACAATCTAATCTCTTGTCTGTGTAATTTCACTATCAACAATTTGAAAGGGCTCAAATATTCCCTCCAATGTTTGAACAGCAGATGTAGACTAGACTACATGAATTGAGAGAGATTGTTTTTCCAGTTGCCAAGAAACAGACAGCTTTCTTTGAGAATGCAGTGTTGTGCTCACAGCCTCAGCATCCTCCTGCTCTCCTGAAGGGTTTGGGAAGTTGATGTTCTGGTAACCAAGCTTCCCCTGACAGGAGTGGCATGAGCTCAGCTCCACTAATGGATAGAGAGTACCAGTGGGCAGCAGTTGATGTTCAAGCATGTTGAATATTTAAAGAGAACACTGCAGTTCTGCCAATGACTTTATACCTTCAGGAAGGGAATTAGATTTTCATGATGAAAAGAAAGGAAGAAACATATTTAAGTGAAGATTGCTGTCAGAAAGTTTTAATAGACCAATAATAAATCCATTCTAAGCTGGCTGCCAGGTGCTGTGAAAAATTCTCTTCATGTTGTCTGAGTGCTGTAGTTACACTTTGTGAGTTTGCTTCCTGATGCCAGTGATTGTGATGTCTTGTTGCCCTTTTTCTGACATAAAATGGGCTAGGAAATCCGGAATCTTTAACTCATAAGACTAACAAGCCAAGAATTATGATTAACTTTGAGCTATGAATGTTTAATAGAATGGATGATGGATGCTTGATAACCTTTTCTGATGTGGTGTGCTTTTTATGGTATTTTCCACTTTGTAATTGAGCTATTTGTTTATTAAATTGCAGTCATCACTTTTGTCAGTCATCCACGCCTTCTTGTATTTCCAGCTGTTTGTTTCCATCTCAAATGTCTCACCTTCCTCCTTCCAGTCTACCAGCTTGCTGCTCAAGCTGCTTGTGCTCGGGAATTCTCTGCCTCACCTCAGGGCTGCAGCTTCTGGAGGTGCTGAGCTCTCAGCTCAGGGTGGAGCAGAAGCTCAGCCGGCAGTCTCGGTGCTGAGGAATGTGAGGTCAGCCTGCAGCCTTTCCCTCTCCTTGCACTCAGCCTGCCCCACCTCATGCTGGCAGGGATGCCTGATGGCCGGGCTGGTGGCTGTCACCAGGCTGCCCTGTGCCACTGCTCCAGAGGGAGCCCCGGGGGCTGATGCCTGCAGAGCAGGAGAGGCTCACCTTGCCCGCTGGCTTGTGCATGTCTCTGGGCTCTGCTGCTATTGGCATTTTCAGCACTGACAGCAGCAGAAGTTTCCATTGGAAGCATTCAGTTTGAAGAGTTTTTCAATCTGCTTTGGCCATGTTTTTTGTTTGGCCTAGTGAGAAACATGCCAATCGTCACCTTTCCATGTCTTAATGCCTTTTGGAGGGTCTAGGTTTCCTGACTGAACAGTAGCTGTCTTTTTGTAATGTACAGTGCTCTGTATCAATTACCCTTACAACAAGATGACTTAACTTTCAGCAAACTTTATCCTGGATAATCTGGAGAATTAGCTCAACAGAGTTTGTTAGAGAATGTCAGGCCAGATTTTCAAACAAGGGGGTCTAGAGAGCTAAAATACAACTTAAGGCCAAATGTATTTGCCTGCATCTAAGATAAGCCTCCAAGAGCTCCAGTAGTTACACAAAGCCAGACATCCATGGGTATCCATATTTTTGCCAGACAAGCTGAGTAGGCTCTGGGAGTTGCACTCAGCCTGGTCAGATCCACTGCTTTTGTAGATAAGCTTCTCTGCCACCTGGGATCCCTCATGCAGAGCCTGCCTCTGGGGCTGATTTGTGAAATGTCATGTGAGGATTAGTAAGATTCAGTGATTAAAAGGAGGTCAGCAAAAAGCACAGAACTTGCATCCCTACTGTCACTGAAAATTACAGTAGGTTGCAGATGGGAGCATTGTAATTGAACGACCTAGAGGCCCTCACTGGGATGTGAGAAATGAGCTCAGCCCCATTTGCAGGCAAAAGGAACTGCAGTTCACATTTTTGCTGGACAGGAAACCATTAAACTCTGCAGCTCTTCTGCTAAAGGGACCCTTTCACCCTTCTCTGGGAAGAGCACGAAGCCTTGGTGTTCTAATAAGATACGCATGGCGCCAGGAGGGCCTGGCACTGTGGTCTCATCATAAGAAAGATTTACCTTTAGAGCTCATAAAAGTTTTGTTCCTGGTTGCTCAGACAGAAGCTGCTGCTGTATTTTGTGTGGATGCTGGGAAAGCAAAGGTATTTTTAAAAGAGCAGACTCAGAGTCCCTGTCTTGAGTCCTGAGTGGGGTGAGCTTGTTCCCTGGAGAATGATGTAGACAGTTCACTTCAAAGCACATTTGATCTATAATCTGGCATTTGGATGGTGCTAACACCTACAGAAGCTTTTCAGGTGTTCTTCCATGTGGATGTTGTAGATGGCAAGTGCAGGCATCTTTCACTGCATGGAGGATGTGAGGACTCGACTCAGGTTTGCAAATTCCGTTCCTGCAGCTGAACACCCCCTGTACCATCAAATGGAGCAGCCATCCCACAAGCCTCAGCACAGTACAGCTGGGGCTGTCATCACAATGCTCAACTAAACTGTGGGAGGCTGTAATACAGTAGGCCCTAGGAGATGTGATTTGCAAGATAATGTAGTTACCTGCTATAAAATGGAAGAGCATTCTTGGCATTTTGTAAACATTGCAACTTGGCACTCCTGAGAGATGTATTTGTGCCTGAAAATCCTTTTTATCAATACTTCATTGTAATTGGAGCTGTCTATAAGCTGTATCTCTTCTTTCAATTAGAAGCTACTGGACAACTCAGCTGAAATTCCCGTCCTTGCATTATCAAACCACAAGTTCACTCTTCAAAAAGCAAATGCTTTTAATATTCTGTCCAAGCTATAGGATTAAATTCTCATGTTTTGTGTTTCTCCAACAATCTGTTAGTCAGAACAGGTGTACACAAATATGCCCTTTGTATTAGTATTAGTGTTTACTGGTTTTCTATGTAACCAAAGTAATTTTTCAGCAGCTTGCTTGTGGGTTCAAGGTATCCATTATTAAGAATTAGACACATTTGATTTGAACCTACAGTAGCTAAATGTAAAATGTGTAATATACTCTGCTCCTTCACAATGCTGGGAAAAACTCCAAAGGTCTGGATTGAAGAGAAGAGATGTAATGTCCATACATGGGGGTAAAAAAGCATGAGGGACTGATTGGGAATCATGAATTCAGCCTACAGCCATTAAAGGGAAATAGTAAGTTAAAGCAGAAGCCTTTTGATCTTTTGCTTGTCAGACTTCTCAGAAGTGCTTGTTCTTACTCTGCTATCTTCAAGCTGACTTATTCTCCCAGGCCAGGGAGCAGTACTAAATGCACCCCTGTGCCTCTTTCTCTTAATGCCTGCCCACACTCGAGTAGCAAAAAATGTATCTTTGCCTAGCAAGGAACTGTTTTTAAATCCAAGGATCTCCAAGACCAATATTGTTCTATCAGCTACATAGAACAAAGCTGCCCTTTGTTACAGCAAAAACTTCTTATCACTCCTGCAAATATCTCTCTTGTCTCAGTTGTTTTCTTTTTCTGGCTGGCACTTGGCTATAACAGTTCATTGCTGACCCCTGTGCATGGTGTATACAGTTGTTCTCAACCTTCAGCTGCAGCAGAGCCCTTCAGGGGCTTCTGAGAAAATGTTTGCTTTTGTTGCTGTCACCTCCGTGGCATTTCTCACTTTCCTATGCTTAGGATAAGTAAAATTGCATTTTCTTCCAGTTTTGACACTTCCTTAAACTGTGAGAATGCGGGCCTACGAAAAATATTCTGTTGTCCACTTGTTTGCTCGTTGGTTTGTCTTTTTCTTAAAGCCATCATGTTTCAGCTACTATTTTTCATGCTGTCACCCCTCCTCTAAGGTGTGTTACATGTGGCTGTAATAAGTTTTGTAGCCAGAATTTTCTCTGCAACCAGCACACGCAGAGCAGGATGACTTTTTTGGAGGTTCTGCAGTGGGATACAGCTGCAGAGTGCATCCAGCCAGGTAATGCGAAGGAAACTTTTCACCCCTTTCATAACAAAGCCTGAAATTACAGGATCCTAATTCTTTTCAAACTTTAAACAAATGGCCTTGAGCTTCTTAAGAAGGAATTCTTGGGCTTTGTTATTTTAAGTTAGTTATGCCTGAAGGGAACCACATGCTGTCTCTCAAGTCTAACTCAACAAGCTGTAAAAAAGCTTGCACAACTGTGTGCAAATAAACAGCTGTTAAAAACACCCAACAGAGAAGCCAAATCTGATAGAAATGAAACAGCAGAAACAATGTTCATATTTATTCAAATGCCAAAATTACATGGTTTTTTTCCCCTTAGTCACCCCCTCTTCCACTCTAGGTTGAACTGATGCAGATGCTTTCTTAGGAGGAGGAGGTAGAGAACACTGAGAAGTGTCTGGTTGTGAAGAGGTAAGAGCTCTGTGAGAAAAATAAAAGCCAGGCTATTCTGTTTAAGATTTGTTTGGTGTGGTGTCTTGTGCACATGTGCAAGTGTGTGAACCTTTGAGGATTACTGCTGTGTTCTATTTTAGCTTTTTCTCGGATTGTGATTATTCAGAAAGAAGTGTGGGCTGCTGAGCCTGTCAATGAATTCACTGTATGCCATCATTCAAAGGCAAACACTGGCCTCACCCAGGATGAATTTGGTGTACAACATGCCTTTCTTAGAGTCAATCTCATCATGACATTTGCATATTCTGCAACATCCATTTAAGTTTGGTTTTTTTTTCTGAAATGCCTTTACTTGCTTTGAAGAGAACAATAGTGAGGGATGTTGTCCTTTTGTAAGCAAAAAGACAATGAAGAAACAGAGAGCTCTTGCATTTGTTCGTGCTGTAACTGACTGAAAAGGCACAGAAGCACACTGTTCCCCATGGCTCTGCACATTCACTAGCCCAGAGCTCAGCAGCTGGAGTTGGGATCCCCTTCATCCACTATCCACTTCTGCTAACCAAAATTGCATGTGTGACTGTATACCTGTCCTCTCTCTGCCTGTGGTGGGTCCTTGCTTGTTTCACTGAGGGAATATGGAAGAAGGTTTGAAAGCAGAGCTACTGCAGCTAGGCCACAACCTGAAGAATAATTTCACTTGAGCTCTCCTTTCTCTCTTCTCCTCAAACCTATCTCTCTCAAAATCAGAGGACACTAACCTTTAACCTTTCACAAGCACTTCTGGAAGCCCTGCCTTGGTTTGCCCATACACACTGCTTTTTGGAGAAACAGGAAATCAGCTTGTGCTATTTTAATCCGGGTGCTTTTATATAAATATGTGCTATTATTTTTAACAACTTTGCGGAAGGAAAAATATGTTTACAAGCACCAAAAATTGTGTCTCCAGTACAAAACATTTATCTGAAAAATAGTGATGGAAACTTGATACTGCCTCACAGAGACTGTAAGGCAATGCCACTGTTGTTCATGTCCCTTTCATTGGTTCTGATTCCTACTTCTTCTATCTGTGCAAAATATAAAGGAGGTGTCATCTTTTCATGGATATTACTAGTTGATATTTTAGGGATGGCTGAATAATTAAAGGGCTGAATAGCACAGTTCTTCATGCCTTGCATCCTTCACACTCTGCTCTAAAGCACAGCCATAATCACAGCAGGAGCTTTGTTGAGAACAAATAAAAGTGAAAGGGTAACATAGCTGGAATTTCTTCTTCAAGTCTCCCAGTACTATAACCTTATTCCATCCAAACACTTATTTCAAGCAACCACAGTATGTTTCACTAAAATTTTTACTGGACACATTAACTGCACAATAATGGCTCTTGCATAGCTGATGTATTTTTTAGCTCTAGGGGAAGGAAAAGCAAGGCCACTTTGATATTGGTTTATGTAACACAGATTTTGTTTCTTGGAAGGCTCGAGGCCATTAAGAGTAAAAGCTATACTGGAATATGTTCCATATGGCAATTTCTCAGGTATTGTGATAGCTAATCCAAGTTAATAATTAAAATCCACTTTTATCACTCTTTCCTTCAGGATGCAAGTAAAGGGTTGAAGGTTTCCTTTTAACACCATATCATATGTTCCTGAGTATGTGCTCCTGTCCTTACTACCACAGCATTCTTAATGTTTTATAATGTAATATTTCATCTGGGTAAACTAGCAAAAGGAAGGAGGATTCATTTGTTCTCTAAGATACTTTTTTACTAAAATGAGCCCACAGTGATAACAGTGATTGATGGAGCACTAACAGCACTGGAAGCCCTAAGACCTTGTTTCCAGAATAGTAGTGGAAAATGTCCTCTGCTCCTTTTCTCCTAGCTGCACACTTTGATGCTGTTTTTATCTTGGTTTGGGCAGCCACAAAGATGCTGTCCTTGTGCCCAGCAGCTGCTGTGCTCAGCTTGAAGTATTTTTGGATTTGTCCATGTTGGAGGGACTTTCAGAGGTGGAAGGTATAAGAGTAGCCATGAAAGCAAGATTAAGCTCAGCAGCCTGGTTTCATGCTCTTGGGACATTTCACCTCCTCAGTTATAAAACATGAGGTTTTGTCTGCCTGCCTGGCAGGATGCTGTGATCTCATGAGCACTGGATGGTGCATCCCCTGTATTGAGCCCATAAAGGAACTATCACCAGTACAAACATAGGAACTAGCTGTAAATACTCAGAAACCTGAACTTTCAAAATTATTGTACTTCAGGCTTGTTTGTTGGGATTTTCTGCCCATAAAAAGTCCTGCTAGGAAAAGAAGGCCATAAAATGGAGAATATTCCAGTGTTCTCCCTCAGTACATGGAGATAAGTCTTTGGTGTCCTATCACCAAACCAAAAGAAAAGGTTTAGACTGCGTTAACAAAAATGTGAACAAAATTAAGTGCAATTCCTACATGGCAGGGCAGCTTCTCCTCACAGCTGTAGGTAGAGCTGTACAGGTTTGCTCATGGCAGAGCTGCAATTTAGTGACTCTTGGATGTGACCACCAGCTAATCTTCACAAAGACCCACACTATCAACTCCTTGCCTTTGCCTAAAAATGGCAAACTAAAAAGGGTTTACTCTAAAAATGTCCAAAGAGCAGGAGAAGTTGGAGACTCAGGAATGTCTGCTTGCAGATGCTTTCACACACTGTCAGGAGGGGTGTCCAACCTGCTCTCTGGCATGTGGGCTGATGGACTTGCCCTGTGCCAAAGATTTTCATGTTCTGTGTTTTTTCTGCTGCATAGCTGTCAGACAGCTTTGGAGTTCACAGTGGGAGCATTCAGACGTAGTGCAGCTGTGCCTGTTGCTCCAACAACTACTTTATATCCCAGGCAGGTCACAGAACAAGACAAAAAGCAGCTGTGCTCCCACTCCATGAGTCACAAAGCATCTTCCACCTGGGAAGAAAATGGTTGCATCAGTAGATTATGTAAATTGATTCTCCAGAGTTACTAGGAAAATGATAATCAGTTGATTTCTACTTAATGTTGTACACTGCATGACTAGAGCTAAACTGCATTGCTTACATGGGCAATACTTTTGAATTAGGAGGTTGTTTTCTCTATTTTTACTAACATGAGATAATAAGCTAAGTTAAACACCTTTTCTAAGTGTGCATCTGACTTCAGATTTCATCAATTTATTCCTGAAGATTGACCAATGAAAATTTGTATCAATGGAAATAGCTAATCAGACACAACAAAGTTAATGTTTTTTCTCAAATAATGCATGTTTATGGCAATGTTTTGGCTTATGATAAAAGAAAAAAAATGGGTGAATTTTGAGCATCATTCTCTTTTTCTTCTGGCACAACTTTTCAGGTATTTAAAACCAGTTGCTTTCTCCTTTCAAAGCCTTGAGTGTTAGTGGTCAGAAGACCAGATTTGCTGACACCTGGGACCAGAGCTGCTGCCAGTGCCCACACAAGACATTGTGTGCAAATCTAGATGGGGGCACTGGCAGCAGCTCTGGTCCCAAGTGTCAGCAGATCTGATCTTCTGACCAGCCTGGGGAGATCTGCCAGATTTCTGCCCATATCCAGTGCCTGGGGGGGTGAATGCTGCACCAATCTTAAAGGGACTCTGCTTTATTTCCTCCTTCATTTTGGATTAATGCTTTATGGGAAAACAGATTGTAAATCTATATAAGTGACAGGTTTGTTAGTGCTTATCAGATAGCTTAAAATTCAGAAGAAGCAAGCACACATACCTTTCTCTCTGGGGAGAAAACCTACCTGCAGGAATTTAGCTGATTCCATTTATTTATTTATTATTACATTATTTATTTAGCAGATCTGGAAGAAATTACTTGCATTTTACTTTTAATTAATTTTCATATTTCTTAGAGGAAAGCAATAACAGAAGTTACCAGGTACATTTTGCATCTGCTAAAACCACCCCCAGCAGGGGGGAACAGCAGCTTGCCACTTCTAGTCAGGATCAGCACTGCCTCTCCCATAGCAGTTCACTGGTTTTAAGATGTCTGGACTTGTAAAAAACTTTTGCTATTGGTTGTTGGGAGATAGTACCTATATATTCATTTCTTAAATGTACCACAACTCCATGGTGGTTTTTGCAAGCTCTGGGTAATGGCCTAGTCTGAATAAATTTAGTGTTTTTTCTCTGAAGATGCATTATCATCCTGTGAGGAGGGTGCCCAGAGTTCTGAGGTGTCTTTTTGTCCCCACTCCTTCTAAGAGTAATGTTTGGCTGTGCCCAAGGACAAGAACTCCTTCCCAAAGGCTTTCTGGAGTGTCAGCATGCATAATGTGCCTTGGAAACTGGAGGGGACAGTCCCTGCAGTGCTTGGAATAGTACAGAATGCTCTCTCCAGGGCAAACAGTTTGGAAAGGCTAAACTACTTAAAACTCCATTTATACAGCAAACTGGTGTAGTCAAGGAAGAGCAGGAGAGTCAAGAATCTAGCAGTGTTTAAATGACTTTTGCAAGGATTATTTGACAGTCTCTTATTTTTGTGATGTTTAGGAGAGAGAATTGCTGTCACCTTCCTTCTCTAATCCATTTCCTATGTCTTAGCAAAGGGTAAAAAATACTTGGGTACTACACTGCAGCTGTGGTGATTTTATATGAAAACAAATTTCTGAGGCTGGAATACTGTGACTGGTCTGAAAAAACGGTGCACATTCTTCTTTCTTCATTTAAATAGAAGCAGCATAGAAATTTTGCAAAGAATGGGGGTGGAAGAAATGTTTTCTGTTTTCCAACAGTGGGCGAGAGGTTGAAATACAATTGCAATTACATTTTTTGCATGTCATTGATGTAGAAATGAAGCTTGTTTGGATGGAGTTTTTCACTACTTTATTTTAATTGTCTTAATCACAGTTTTTGACACCTTATACACTACGTTTAGAGGTGAATAGGAGCTTAGCTGGAAGGCCCCACAGTTGAAAGTTGAGTATCTAACTTTGCAGCAAGCAGTAAGCTCAGCTGATGTATATATCCTCAATATAAGTGCTGTCACAGCATTCGTTTTCAAGAAGTGATATATTAGGACACACATTAACGCACAAAGGACTTGTAAGTGGCTGCAGTTTGGATGTTGCAAAAAATAGTGATCTGTATTTAGAGCCATTTATTTCCTTTTCTGACAGATTTCTGAAGTGGGGATGCTTTATCAATCTTTACTGAGTGCCCTGGGACCTCTTTTTGAAGCAAATCAGCTTTCACCTGGCAGAAGTGGATGAGCAGTTGAATGAGTGGTTGGATTCTGTCACTGCAGGCAGCACAGATCCTCAGTGCTGACTGACTGCTGCCTTTGGAGTCAGACAGAAAACAGGAGCTGATGCAAAGTGTGTTTTTTGAACCATCACCCTCTGTCAGAGGGCATCGATTCCCTAAACACCATCAGTGTGATGGAAACAAACTGAACTCCTTTGCTCTGCTATTATTAACTGCTAATGAGCTCAGTGAAACCCAGCAAAAGGGTGTTACCAGTTTATGACTCTGCCAAGGCAGCAAGGTGGAGTTGCATGTGGGAATGAAGCCCTGTTTAATCAGGTTTTGTAACTACTTTGATACAATTTTAGCTGCAGCGTGTTCAGTCAAGCAGCTCCTGCTTTAATGCACACACTGTTTCGACTTCAGTTGCAGGTTGCAGAATTGAACCAACAACCATTCAATAATCATTTTTTACTGTTGCACACTGATCATCTACAAATATGCCTGTAGTAACTGTACATTGTGTTTTTATTTGTTTTTACTTAGGAAACCAGTTTTAGACGTCAAATCTCCCCTGAAGTCTACTAAATTTTTGGGTAGGCTTTCAGGATGAGAAAATTCAATCCTCAGCTTAAGCTCCCAATAAAGGCAGGTGAGCACAGCAGTAGCAGAGGTTTTCCCTCTCCAGTGTCACAAGCGTGGTTTAGTTTTACAGGGTTTCCTTGGCTTTCCTCTTAGATCTAGAGGAGGAATGTGTTCCATTGTGAGGTGTAGTGGGGACAGGGCAGTTTGAGAGCAGAAGCACCCAAGGGGAGCTCACAGGTGAGCAGGTTCTGAGCTGCACAGCAGCCTGGCAGGTTCTCAGCAGTGGCAGCCTGGTATCAGGGCACACCTCACCTATTGGGAGCACATACACAGCTACAGAGAGTTTGTAGCCATGAAAGGTGGTTATTTATATGCAATGCCTTGTGTTTGCAGTTTCAGTTGAGTAAATATACAGTGAAATTGTACTTTATCCTCTTTGTTCAGTTGTTAGAATCCCAGGTTCCTTTCCCAAGAATCATACCTGTTTCTCTTGATTTCTTGATGTAACATCTATAACCAAGGTACCTATCAATTAATCTGAGCATTTATAGGGCTGCTTTTTTGGTTTTGTTACTTTAAAAATCAACAAACTAAAAACTCAAAACCCCCCAGATTCTCAAGTGTCTCTGAGGAAAAAAAGTTGGGGTTTTGGTTGTTTTGTTTTGTTTGTTTTTGGTTTTTTTTTTTCCAGAGAATAACATCTTATAATTAGGAAAAACAAGAAATTCATGTTTGTAGCAAGTGAATTATAGCCTGCAAAGTAGCTTGAATGTTTTCAGCTGAAAGCTGCTTTGGAAGCTTAACATGGGATTAATTTTTGAAGTCTGCCTGGACTATCAAGAAGTTAATTGATGGAGTGTGAGCAATACCCACTTAAAAGGCACAGACAGGGAAATCAGTGCATTCTCTGTGAGAGGCTCTTAATGATTTCCTTTCAGAGAATGTGCACACTATCTTAATTATACAGGAGCCTACGTAAAGGTACCATTGGATTGCATCCAATGAAAGCTAAAACAAACAATATGACAACAAAAAGGGCACTTGCGTCATTTCACTTTAGCATTTATAAGACAAACAATAACTAGCAAATAAAAACCTCCTAGCCTATGGTGTGCTTACCAGTGCCAGGATACTTATTCCTTCACATGTAATCTTTAAAACAAAGAGCTACATATCAGTAAATTCTGGGACAGTTTTTTTTTTTGGGTTTCTTTTTTTTTGCCTGCACAAAAACAAGACCATCTTACAGCAAGGAGACATGTTTCCTGTGGTGCTCTGCTGGCTTCATGAGATTAATGACTTCAGCATTTCACAGATAAGTCTTTCTGTGTGAATGTGATCTTCTCCTGTGTGCACAAGGGCACACAGCCACTTAAAAAAAACATGCATGAGAAAGAATGGATGATAAAGCTAGCAGTGAAACTGAGGGGCTGGAGCATTCTCATTAGAGATGCCATTGTTTTGTGTAAAGTGTAGATTTCAATATATTCAGTAATGATCATTAAAATTATGAGTTTTCCAACGTGGTAAGCCTTGCCACTCTGGTCAAATCCACCTTGTGAAATTCTGTATCCATGAGATCCCGAGATACAGTTTTGAAGAGCTCAGGTTTAACATCTGGGTTCAGCTGTGGCAGTGCACTGCTAACATGCTTATTCTAACAACCAAGGGGAAAAATGTTCAGATCTTTGCATATTAGTTCCTAAAATGTCAGGCCATTCTGGCATTTTTCTGGACCTTTGATCACTTTAGGCATACTTTGGTGATGCCATTCAAATGTTTCTCCAAAAACTGTTGCCACAAAGAAAAAGTTATTGCAGTGTTACTTAGCACCATGGCATCACCAAACCACCTGGATGGTCTCGGGGAACTTCCTTCAGAGGATGGAAGGTAGAGGAAGGGGTCTCTCTCTCATCCCCCATCAGCCTTTCTTACCTTCATCTGACCACTTTGGGAGCAGTTCCTGTCCATGGAAAACTTCAGCCTTTCCTTGAAGCTGCAGAGTGCCATGGCAGGCTTCAGAACCACCTCCTCCTCCCGCTTCTGGGAGGAAGACCCTACTGCAGTGTGTCCTGTGCTCCCTTCAGGGCACACCCAGACACACGCTTGCTGTGTCCCAGGGTGTTTTGAGGAGTGCAGAGCATGTTTTTTGTAGGAAAACAGGAAGAAACACATCCCTCTTCCAGCTTTGCATGAGTCAAAAGCTCTGAAAGGTCTTCATTGTCAGGACAGGATCCATAGGCATCAGCATGACAGCAGTGACACTCAATACATGTTAGACATTAATGTAAAACACCTCTCAGCTCTACAGAGTATGGTACAGAGGAAGGGAGGACCACAAATGGCATGTTTTGAGGTAAAAAATGGCTGCCTCCATTCATGGAGGGGTCAAAATAATCTTCAGCATTAATAATGACTTTTTAATTCATGTTTTCCAGTGCTAGTGAAGCCTAACTGATATATGAACAGTGTTTTAAAACCAAATTCTTGTTCCTGTCAAGAAGCCCCAGTTCAAGATGCACTGATCCATGCCTTCCATAGTGAGATTGGGAATTTGGTGAAAAGAGGGATGTGCACCAAACACACCACCACAGTGCAGTGTGTCCTTTAGCAGCACAGGTAGGAGCCTTCAGAAAAGTATGTCTTGCTCTTATCCTTCAGCTAATGTGTTCTGTAGCATCTCCTCTATTCAAACTAACTCCTAACTTATTTACAAAAAAGGTGGAGTCCTCATCTTTACTGGACAGGTTTTTTTCTCGCCCTTCCGTATCTACCAGCCTGAATTTTCTACCTGTGATAATTGAACCATTCCCATAGTAAATGACTGTGTAGTTGGAGGGAGGCCCAGGTACCAAAGTGTGGGAGTGCTGCCTGACAGCAGGGAAGTGGGAAACTGCAGCAAGAGCTCTGTGGGTTTAACCAGCTTCCTGGGGAACATGCAGTCATTGACTCTTCCCAGCACACAGCACGGAAGGAAGGTTCTCCTCTGGCTGACAGCTAATTTTCAAGAGATGCATTTATATTTTTGGACACTGCACTTGGAATTCCAGTTAATATTTTAATCTATCAAATGGATATGGACAACTGATGGCAGAATTCAGGGACTGGAACTATGTGAGTTTGAATGAATTAATGCTCTGAAGGGAGCTTAACAAATAAAGTCCCCTGATAATGTAACACCAGAAGGCTTGAACTTCCTTGTAACAGAATAATTTCTCTAGACAGGACAAATTTTGCTCCCATTTATTTTTGGTGTCAGGTTTACCACTAGCAGTCCCTGCTATGCCCTTTAGGGAGCTAAGTTTAAAGTTAATGGGGCTTCTTGCACAGAGGGCTGGCCAGCCATAACTGCAGAGAGCAATGAAGTACCTGATTAGTGCAAAATGTGACGCTTTCGCCACTTGGCCTCCTGCCCAGCAGCAGCTACTTCTGCTGAGCACATCAAATGAGCTCATATAAGCCACCAAAGAACTGCAGGCCAGGAATGGCTGTGGGTTGTTACTGGATCAGACCAGCTTCTGACCAGTCAGCTAAAGAAATATCCTGTACTTCAAACACTGGACTATCCATTTAAAAACATTTAAAAATACATACAGTAAAATAGAGTTGTTAGACTGGAAAAGCCTCTTTAACATGATACCATCTGACCATTAAATGTCTGAGGAGTTGAAATAGCATAGTGTCTCATCAAGGAGTTATTGAATTGTGTAAATAAATTTTTCTTTAGAATGTATTGACTGGTGTGGAAGAGCTTGTGAAGTCAAACGTGCTTCTTTGTCTTTAGGCAGCTTCATGCAGGAAATTTGGTCTTTACCCAATTCTCTGACTAACCCCAAATTCAGAGTAGTTATGTTAATGCATCCTGCAAGAGAAAACCACTATTTTCCTCCTTTTATTCCAGCTCCATTTTAATGGGATTATAGACTGGCCTTTTAAATGCAGAAACAAATTTCTTCTGTTGCATGCTACAATAGTTTTTAATTGAGAGTCTGTTGCTGGCCAAAGGTTATCTCAAAGGAGCTGTAGCACCTGGATCCCCTCCTTCCCTCCTTCCCATGCTACTGCTGCCATAGATCAAAGGAATACCAGTGCCCTTCTGAGCTCAGTCATTTAAACTGATGTCTCAGCACTGAGTGAATGAGATTTATAGGAAATAATGTGAATTTCTTAAGACTGTCTAGCCCACCTTAGCTGTGGTTTTGCTTGGGAACTCTTACTAGTTTCTGTTTAGAATTTTCTCCTGAAGCTTTTTGTTTTACCGCTTGTCACAGCTATAGGATAACTTGGTCAACGCCTTAAAGTCAATACTATTATCACTCTGGAACTCCTTGTACTGTCCAGGGAAAGGAAATGCATTAATTTTAGAGCTGAGTCAAGCCCAGAAATGAATTAGCACATTGGGTAAATATCTGACAGCACATTTTTAAAAGTAACTAGTCACGCACCCTGAGCAGATGCCAAGAAAGAGACATGTCCTCTGGGCTTGCTTATGGACAGCCTTTGTGCCAGCTTTCTGCATTTTTTTGTTTGTTAATCTCATTTGCTATGAAAACAGGTATTAAGTGGATTCTTTTCTTCTCCTCCTCCTGTCATAATTCCTGATCTCACTGGTCAATTTCAGCCCAGATCTAGAGAGGGAAGAAGACTCAATGATGCTAAGTATTCATTATTCTACATCATATAGATGGTTGGAGAACTGAGATGCAAAGGTCGCACCATGAAGTTGCTCATGATCTGACAATAGGCAATATATAGAAGAGACAGATTACAAATGGTCCAGTGATGAAAGACTTAACGGAAGCAAACATATCCAATCTAAATCCATAGAAAATATGACTGTATTCATTCTGGAGCTGGTGAAATTTTATTTCACTGATTCCTTGCAAAAATCCAAATTGATTGAGTGAGTTTTCTAAATGGATTTGGAAGGAAATGTACAGTAAGTTGGTCAGATCTGGATATGCTGTGCTGCCTTGTTTTGTATTCCTGCAGTTTGCTGTGAGTGTGGACAGTGTAATGCCTACTCCCTACCTCAATGCATGTTAGAAAGCTTAATTACCCTAAACACACACAGCTTTATCAGGGATCCCAGTGAGAGCAGAAACAGGACAAAATATTAGCTGAGTGCTTTTGAAAGATAAGATAAAGAAAGATCTTTTAAGTGCAGAGAAATATATCTCTCCTTTATTTTTTATGTGTAGTTTCTTTATGAGCATTTTGGAACACATAAGATTTAAAACATATGAGAAGTAACAGTACTTGAAATTACTGTCTTAATGTATTACAACTGTAAAAGCAGAGAATAGAATCCTACAGTAGAGGAGACAGATGTATAAATGGACATGGCTCCAGTGCCATAGTCTTGGATGGGCAGTGCTCAGAAAGGGAATGAACACAGTCGCTAAATTTAAAGAAAGACAGCATTGAATGAGAAAATGCACAGAATTGGCTTTAAAATGAACAAAAGCCTTACTTTCCTGAACCTGGTGGATTTATTTCCTTTGCCTGATCTCTTGGTAAAGATATGAACATCAAAAATTACAGCTACCCACTGACATAATTCAGTGACATGAAGTGCATTTACTTCTTGAGATATTTAAAGCAGCTTTTCACTCTTTCACTCTTCACTCCATGCTGCTTGTTTTCACATATTTATGTGTACTTGGCCTCAGCTCTGTCCATCTGACTTGGTGGTGGAGCTGTAATCCACTTCAGTACAGATATCCGGCTCTTCCTTTAGAAACTTCCTCTTGCTATGCTATAGCTCTTGTAAACGCCCTGGCGGAAGTGGCTTTTTCCTCCTTCCTGCTCCTGCAAGAGGTCCCAGAAGTACAAGTGGCTTAATGAACCAGACAACATTTGGTTTGAAAAGAGCCTGAAGAGATGTAGTTTGCATAAACTTTAATGCTTTTTTTTTCTTACCTTATAGAAACATCATGCATATCACTCATGTTTAAACAAAATGACTGGCAAAGCTGTAGAAGCTGTAGACACTGTCCTAACACTTTAATTTATTAGAGCAAAACTGCCAGGTTACTTTCCATCCTTTCTACTCTACATATTTGAGAGAGAACATCTGTCTGGCAACAGTAATGGTTCCAAGTCAAGTATATGATTTCTTTTCTTCACAGAGAAAGATAGCTGAATGATACTCTAGATGTAATTATCTTTCACTTGCAGCAGTTCCCTTTAAATATGTAATTTTAAAAATGAAAATTTAGGAAAAAATATGGTGTGCATGTTATTATTGTTTCACGGCACAGTTTTGATTATTTATCATCCTATATTAAATATATTTTATAGGATGAAAGCAAACAGTCTGTTCTGCCTTAGGAACATAGTACTCTGGTTACTCAGTTTGGTTCTGGCAAGACAGGATGATACAAAAACAAGTGAGATTCCCATTTTTAAGTATGTTAAGAAAATCCCCAAAGGTCTGAAGTGGCAGATATTATGGGTGTGCTTGGTGTCAGCACTGTGAGAGAGAAAAGGCCTTCAAAAGGCCTAAAATAATAGACAATGGCTTAAAAGGAAAAAAAAAAAAAAAAAAAAAAAAAAAGAGAAAAAAAGAGGCATTTCAACTGGTAGAGAGAAGACTACAGATGATCTGTAGAAGACAGAGGTGCTGGTTGGTCTCCTACCTAGAAGGACCAGGGAGGTGAGATATACATGGAGAAGCTGGGAAGTTGCCAAATCTGCTTGAAGAAAGGCAGCAGCACCTTCCCAGCTACCAGCACCCTGGAGGAGCTCTGCAGGGACTGACTTCCAGCCTTTTGCTGTCCTTTGCAGATGCAGGGTGCAAAAGCCATGAGACAGAACTGCCCACCCCTGTGGTGGGCATCTGAACAGAAGATTGCAAAAGGCACTGGTGGACCCTTTCTCTTGACAGGGAATAGATACTACCCATGTCTGGCCAGGTTGTCTTTCTCATTTACAGCATAGCAGAGTCCTCAGTAGACTTTTTTTTTTTTTTTTTAAATTTAAATAATCTTGGCTTAGAAAGAAATTGCTTAATTTAACAAAGCACGTTTACTAAAATGGAGCTGTGGAAACTTTAAAGATGTGCATGACAGTGGGTTGTGTGTTTCTTCATGCATTCTCCAGCTCTCAAACACAGACCCTGCCAAAGCAAATAACTGTACAGTATTTATCATAGTTTTGTTACTATGTAGGAATATTTTTTTGTAACAATGCTTGCAAAGGTGAACTATTTGTTAGCTCCTCCTCTCTTCTGTCTGCCAATAATATGGAAATCCAATTGTGGTCATGAAACATTGCTGACTTGGAGCTGCAAGTCCCAGGATCAAACCACATTAGGCAGCAGCATGGAGTTTCTCCCCCTGTCAAGAACCGGTTCTACTGCCACGCGAAAGACCAACAGAAGGTTTTTGTCATATTGCACTACATCTCTGAATGCACACCTATGAAATAACTCCCATTACTGCTGTCAAAGGAAGACACAAGGCACAGAGAGAGTTTGGGGGGGATTTTTTTTCTTTCTGTTTTTTTGGGGGGAGGGGATTTTTTGGGTTTTGTTCAGTTTTTTGGGGTTTTTAATTTTTGTTAAATTTTATTTTTCTTCCTTTTTTGTCTATAAACCTATTCCTAATTACTCTGTCTCGTAGCTTCCGTATGTGTAACCCATTTGTCACAGTGTCTTCTCTGTGGCAAGATCTGCCAATGGGGCTTTGATGGCTGGTCCTCCTGTAGATGGTCATCCTGAGAGAGTGGGCTTAGCCCTCAGCTGAGCTGGAAAACAGAGGAAAGAGATTCCAAATCTGACCAGTCCAGATCTCACCAGCACTTTTTGGTCTCATTTCCTCCAATCCTCATCCAGCACTGCATGCCTACAGTTCCTGGGAAGGCAGCAGAGGACAAAGCATAGGTTTTGACCATGCTACCAAGGGCCCAGATTTGCAGCCTGGCAATATTTCTTTGGTTTCCAGAGGTTTATCCCTATTTCCCCATACTGTATGAGGGATATAGATAAATTGTGTAATCCTTCCTGAACACTGGAGGCTCTCCTGATGTACACAACTAGCAGGGACATGATGTGCTCAAAAGCATAGGGAAGCCTAGCCCAACTGTGGCAGGAAAATGCTCCTTACAGCGCACTCAGACATGGGAACAAGTGCCCATGGGAACTGGTGGTGGAAGCACCTCATTTGTATCTTTTAGTAATGTAGGAATGTATTATTTCACACAATACTGCATCTGAAAGAATTCTCTGCAGGCAAAAATTGCATTAAGTCCACTTCAAAGGATTTTGTTCTTTTAAGAAAAAAAGAGTGACTTAGTGGTATTTTTTGGGCCAAATTGTATTTCTTTGTGTGCATTTACGCACATATTAATATGCCCAGGGCCAGCACCCAGATAACAAATGTAAGTATTATTATTATTCTTAAAATGTGTGTGTCTGTGTATTTTTTATTTGGTAGGACTTAGTAGAACTGCTAACGCTGTGGTTATAAATTTTCCTTTAGGAAGTTATAACATAATGTAAAGCACAATTTATCCCTGATCTAATTAATGCCTACACAATGTTTAATTTGAATGGTTTCAAAATAAATTGAGGGGAAAAAAAGTTGGTCTAATTTAAGTGACAAGATGACATGACTTTTTTCCCAATCAATTTGTGCTTTGAAGTACAACTACCAAATTACACTCTGAAGCAAGAGAAACTTTTATTACAGAAAAAACCTGACTTTTTAATTACAAGTATTAAAAGAAATAACAAGCCACATATTTTCCTAGAAAAATGTTCTGCTTAATATAGGATTTGATTGTGCAATCCTTACTCATATAGAGACAAAAGGGATTTTCCTGGTATGGGATGAAGGTGCAAGACAGAGCCCAGTGCTGTACTGGCAGGACTTCACTGCAAAAAGCCATTGGCTGCTGTTTACATTTCTGACATTCTCTGAGTAAGTGTTGTCACAACAGACAAGCAATTATAGACAATAATGTCAGTAATTTGTGGATTAAGAACTCCTTAAGGATGTATTGGCACAGCCAGACAGTAGCTGCTTTTAGCTTGCAACTGTTCACCCTTGGCTGTGCCAGTGAAGCTGTAACTTTCAAGAAGAAATTGTGCTCCCTCTTAAGCAGCAAACAATGGCAGGGGTTAAACTTCTCTAGGCCCTCCCTGCCGCTCCTACAGCTCTCATCCAGGCAGCTCAACCTCAAAGGGCTGCTTTTTAATAGGTACATGTATTTATACATACACATAAAATGGAAATATGGGCCATTATGTTGAAGAAATACTGTGCTAGGCACTTGCAACAAAGCCAGAAAAAATCAGATTTTAAGATACTAGTACTATAAATACGCCTGTAGGAGACTCAGCTGAAGTCCAAGCCCCAGCACAGTGGTGGAGGGTGCAGGACCTGAGCTGACCCTCTGACTCACCACTTGGGACACCCGTGGTTCAGGACACGCTCCATATTAGCTTATGCAAATCCTGTACTGTGTGAAACGTGCCCTGCTGAGAAAATTATTTCATTATTTTGAGGATCAACAAGAAAGATTCAAATTTAGTTTGCTCTTTTTTTAAGAAATTCAAAAATACCGTCTCAAAACATGCACAGAAATGATGTGTATTTTCAGGGTCAAATTAAATACAAATACACTTTGTTTGTCCTTTGTGCTACTGCTCTTCTGGTTTTATTTCAAGACAAACCATTCATAAAATTAGAGTGTGTTTAGGAAATTGACTTGTGGTGAAGGGAAATTTATTTTACTAAGGCTGTATATGTGTAAAGTAGTGGGTGGGCTAGAGGGGTTTAGGAAAAACAAGAAACAGAAGTTCCTTGAAAGGTTTTAACTATAAAACTAGATAATGAAAGAATATTGATTTGGTACCATTAATCTTTTTCTTCCAAAGGCAGATTTACCTTTAAACATGAAGTATGTCATATGCCTGGCTGTCAACACCCGTTTTACAACTCCAGAAAACATGGGTTAATTTTGCTGCTTGTACTTACTAATTCAGCATCTTTTCATGAAAATGTTGTAAAAGACCTTTTGAAAAGCTTATTTCTCCCAGGCTCCGTGGGTGCAGGGGAGCTTGCTGGGCATGCAGGGCTCCTCCAGCAGTGTCTGGGATGTGAAGTCTGACCCCAGGCAGGATGGCAGTGCCCTGCTCCCCAGCCAGGGTGGGCACCAGCCGGCCCATCGTGCCCCCAGTGACTGACCCAGCCAGGGTGGGCACCAGCTGGCCCATCGTGTGCCCAGTGACTGACCCAGCCAGGGTGGGCACCAGCTGGCCCATCGTGTGCCCAGTGACTGACCCAGCCAGGGTGGGCACCAGCTGGCCCATCGTGTCCCCAGTGACTGACCCAGCCAGGGTGGGCACCAGCTGGCCCATCGTGTCCTCACTGACTGACCCAGCCAGGGTGGGCACCAGCTGGCCCATCGTGCCCCCAGTGACTGACCCAGCCAGGGTGGGCACCAGCCGGCCCATCGTGCCCCCAGTGACTGACCCAGCCAGGGTGGGCACCAGCCGGCCCATCGTGTCCTCACTGACTGACCCAGCCAGGGTGGGCACCAGCTGGCCCATCGTGCCCCCAGTGACTGACCCAGCCAGTAGCTCTGAGGCTACTGTCTCCTCCCCAAGCAGGGGAGAAAGAAATGGCACTCGGCCCCCACAGTGAAAGCAGCCTTTTGTCGGCACCTCCTTGCCATATATGGGGACTCGTTCGTCTTTTGCTGGGTTTATCAGTTGATTCTGGTGGCCTAAGTACATCCTGAAGGAGATGATAAAGACTTCAAAGCTAAGATTTTCAAGAGGCCGGTTTTGGTGCTCCTGGTGTGCCTGCAGCCCCCAGCCTGTGCCTGAGCAGAGGTTGATCTAATTTCACACTCCTGGAAGCGAGGCCGAAGGCTGTGTGTACCCACTACACATCCTGTATCTTTTCCTTGTGCCTGCTCTCCCCTCCCCAGAATAAAACCCTGCAAAGTTCCTCTTCGCTGCTCTGCATCTTTTTTAGTTTGGAAACATCCTTTCCGGGCCCAGGCCACGGGCAGCCCTTCCGAGCCGGCCCAGGCCCGAGGGGCCGCGCTGCCCGACTCCCCATCCCTGCCCGCGACGGCGGCCCGGCCCCGGCGGGAGGCCCCGCTCTGCCGCCGGCCCCGCCGCCGTCACGTGGCTGCCGAGTTTTCTCATCCCGCAGCGGTATGAGGAAGTCAGAGCCGCCGCCGCCGCCCGCAGCCCGGGCGGGCGCAGCCTCCGCCGCCGCCTCGCCGCGGCGCGACATGTGAGTACGGCGGGCAGCCGGGCCGCCCGAGCTCTGCCCGACCCGGCTCTGCCCGCCCGCTGCCCCTGGACGCCGGCGGGCCGGGGCGGACACCTGCGGGGCCGGGGGGCGGCCGGGGGGCGGCGGTGTTCGGGGCTGGGGCGGGCCGGGCCGGCGTGTGAGCGCGGGGAGGGGCGGCCGCGCTCCCGGGGGCTGCGCGGACGGCGGCTTCGCGCCCCCCGGCAGCCCCGCGGCCCCCGGACGGACAGCCGGACGGACGGCACATCTCCGCTCTCCCGGCAGGCTGGCTCTCTCCGGCACTCGCCTCCCGGCGTGAAGCCCCCGCCGGCCCCGCCGCCCCGATGGAGCAGCCCCCGGCGGCGGAGGAGTGGCAAGGGGCGACCCAGAAGAGGAAGGCCTGGGCCAAGAGCCGCGACTCCTGGCAGGCGTCGGAAACGGAGGATTTCGCGGCAGCGGCGCTGGCCCGCGGCGAGGAGGAGGAGGAGGAGGAAGAGGAGGAAGAGGAGGAGGAGGAGGATGTCGGCGGCGGCGAGCTGCCGCTGGCCGCAGGAGCAGGTCAGTGCCGGGGGCAGCAGCCCGCGGGCCACCGGGACCCCCGCGGGGCGGCCTCGCTGTTACTGACTGTCGGCTTCTCTCTCCCGCTCTGCCCCTAAGGCTGCCACAGCGTTCCCAACGAGAAGATCGCGATATGGCTGAAGGACTGCAGGTGGGTGCTCCCGCCGGCGGGTCGCTGCGGCAGCGCAGGGAGGCAGGGAGGGAGGGAGGCGGCCCCGGCGGGCACGGCCGCGCTGCGGAGCGGGCACCGGCGCTGGTACCGCCACTCCTCCGGCCGGGCTGCGCCGGGAGCCCGCGTGGCCACAGGGGAGCTGGCGCTCGGCACCGCTCCTCTCCTTGGCGTCTCATTAATGCTTCCAGCCGCCGGGGGAGGAACTCAGCAGAGGGTCAGGAAGGCAGCGTTACTTAGGAAGCTGCAGTGGTTCTCACCGAGGGGCTCCAGTTTAAAGCTTCCACTGTTTCCTTGCCTGGTTTGTGGTGCAGGTTTCAAGAAACGGTGCTTCCGCGGCATGGCCTCTGTGCTTACGGGCCTTCAGGAGTGATGCCACAGTTTAGACTAACTAGATTTATCTGAGTCTCTTACTGTCTTCTGTCCTTAACTTGAGGCATGGTATATGTATTCTGCGTTTCTATTACTGTTGCAAAATAATCTTTGGTGTTTAGGACAGGTATTGATGCAATTGCAATTACTTTTTCTTCATCCTCAGTCACATAAAATCACAAATGCTACATCAGTAGCAGCTGCTTTTCTCCTGTCTTTTTCTCCATTCAGCCCTATCAGCCCTTGGAGGCAGAGTTGATGGGGAGAAACTAACAATTAACTTTTCAGTAGCTGACAATGATATTTCAAGACCTCTGCTATTTGATATTTCTGGTTTCTTTCTCCTTTTAAGAGCAGCTACATTAAGGCAAGAATTTACCACTGAGATTAGTTGTGCATGTGTGATCTCTTGGTCCAGTAAGCAGGTGACTGATCTAACTCTGTAACTGAAGTATGGGTTGTTTTATAGCTACAGGATCTTCCATATAGTTTTCCTCAGATCTTCACACTTCACAGGGTGTTCGCAGCTACAGGCTTGAAACCATACTAATCCCTAAAATACAATGTTCAGACCTGACAGACCATTCTTCCAAAATGCTAGAATGGGAGAAGATTTTTCTGACTTTACCTCAGATCTGGTGTCCTGTTGGTCTACTAAACAGTTTTCTTAAAATCAGTATTACGAATTCAGTGCTTTCTTAGAAGTATCTTTTTGAGTGGGGAGGGCAAAAAATGTAAGGACTGGAGGGGAAAGAGGCCATTGGGGGTGATATTTTTCCTAATGCTGCACTGCCACTTTGTCTAAATCTGCAGGATTTCTGTCTAGAACCTTCCCTGGCCCGTAGTCCTTAACATTTCTGTACAGAATTTAAGGAATAGCACTAAGCTAAATTGACAACATGAACATCTAATAGATGGCCTAAAATCTTGAGTACTAACACAAAGCTTGCAGTTTCATACCCATGCTTTGGTAACTATCTGTTGTTAAAACTGGCACCACACATTTCTGTGGAATGTGTTTGCATCTCTGGTGGTTGATTCCCAAAATAAGGGAATCTTGTTTTACAAATAACAAATGAAGCACAAGTTAACTTTCCTTTTGCTAATACAGAAACGCAAATTTAGGTAATTCATGTTTGTGAAACCTGTTGCTTTTCTTGCACAGTAGCCTTTTAAAGTACAGCTGTTTACTATTGTAAGTATTTTCAGAGGAATCTTGTATTCTGCTCAGAAGGACTTTTAAACCCAGATTTCCTAAACAATGCTATTCAGGCAGGAGTTAGCCTCTGCTCTATGGCGTGCAGGGTGCCAGCGCCTGCGGTTCATGGCTGGAAGATGCAATCCCAGCTGCCTGTGAAGGGCTGCACAGTTCCTTGTGTTTTAAACTGCAGAATAGTTTAATTTTTTGTGCCTAATGTACATGCAAGCAGTTGCTAGCATGTGCAGTAAAGTGATAATTCAATTTGCAGTGTTATAAGTGACTGTACGTATAGAAACCTAGATGACAATGTACATAGGAAGAGAGGACAGCATTAACAGAGGACAACACAATAGCCCTGCAGATACGACAGTGTTTTGTTTAAAAATAACGATTGTGAAATTTACAATTTGTAAGTTGTTCTCCCTGAAATTTCTTGTTTGTTTAATAACACTGGTTTTGCTGTCAAGCTTTGGTTGCTAAAAAGTGTGAGCATACACAAACTGAGCTTCTATTTCTGGTTCATGGCACAAGCTTATTCTTGCAAGTTAGCTCCATAACAAGTTACCATGTAACTCTTACTACAAATGAAGATCAGTTTCTGAAAACAATATTTTTTCTGTTACATGTTTTCTAAAAGTAGTCTTTCACATTTTCTGAGTTTCTGTATGTGTTTGTGAAATCAGAAGAAAACTGGAACTTCTAAAATCTCATTTTCTGGTTTGAGTTGGCAGCAGCACAAAAAACCTTAATATCAACCCACTGCATAAATAGATCTGCTTATAAGTTTTATTCCTTTGTTTGTTTCTAAAGGCATCAATAGTGTTCTAATATGGATAAAAAGAATTACTAGCTGTCCTTTGATACTTATGTTAGTGGTTTGGGGCTTTTATTACTTGGCATCTCTGTTTCACATCTGCTTTAGAGGAGAGGAGGGTTCCTAATTTCCTATGTTATTTACCTTGATAGATACCCATTTTGTTGTTTTGGGATTTTTGTAAAGAAAAAACTAGCAGCAAACCCCAAAAGTAGAAAAGCAAGCATTTATCATACTGTAATTAGAATTATGGAGGCATAAAAAATGTCAGATGTTACTCAAAGTCTCTTGATTCATTCACATTTTGGGAATCACATGCCTTTGAAAAAGGCCTCTTTTTCTCTCTCGCCAGTACTTAGAAAAGGCATCTTGTAAGTAATAAGAAAGCTCATAAAAGTTAAAGCACAAGTGTTTGTATTATACTGATAGATAAAAAGAAATTTTTGTCAACTATTATGATGACGTGTATTATTTTGATTGAATATATTTAAACTCTACCAGTAATACAGGGGATGTGGGAGGTATCTAGGAGCCATCTCCTGTAGATATGCAGGAAGTGAGTTCTTGAAATGCCTCAGAAAGAAGAGATTTTTTGCTTCAGGTTTAAAATAAATATGGCTTCTGCCCAAATAAGGTTTTAAAAGCTGAGGTTTAAACACTTCCACGGCACAGTGCAAAACCCTTGTCTTGTTCTGAGAGACCAACTGACCACAACTGGTAGCTGAACAAAGTTCTGGATGAGAGGAAGCCTTGAGGCTGTGTGAGGCAGGCAGACGCCATCCTGAGGACACAGCAAGGGGAAGGGTTCTGCAGCCCTGACATTCCCAGGTGCACAGGGCTGCTCTGAGATAGAGCCATGGGCCTTGCTGGTGGAAAACAGCTGGTGCAGAAAGGCAGAGCTGTTGTGCTGTTGTCCAAAAGGATTTTTGTGTGGTACTTCTCTGTTGTTTTAACTCATGTTTTGCCTAGTTGTTAAGAGCAGGTTTTTCAAAGGCAGGGGTGTATGGCAGCTGTGTGTAGCTGTGCAGGTAGGGCAGCAAGGGGTGGTTTGAAGGATGCTTTTCTGGTAGCTGCTAATGTGCTGTAATGGTGACAGACTTAATTTCAAAAGGAAAATGCCAGCTTTGATGGATGCCTTTACTGCTCTCTGCCAGCCACTGCATGCAGCACTGACCTTGGCTGTCGAAGTCAATGCCAGCAAGTTTCTACATTGAAAACATAGAGGCATGGGAGTCAGCAGGGAAGGAGAGGGAGAGGATTGGGAGTGCACCGATCAGGGCCAGGGAGTAAACATCCAGCATAGGTATTACCTCAGAACATAAGGCTTCTTGCAGCCTGACAGGTTTAGACAATATAGCCTAAGTTTTTTCAGACTCTGACTGGACAGACATCCAGAAATGCAGGAGGTCTGAGCCTCAGCAGAGTGTGTCCTGTCACCTGGAATGTGCTTATGCACTGGATGCTCTGGCTGTTTGCCTTGGAGTCCCACCACGGTGGGGCTTTGCTTTGCTTTGCAGAAGGAAGGCGTGTTGAAGTGAGCTTGCTCCGTATCAGCAGGCTGCATCTGGAGAGAGTGAGCTTTTTTCAGAGGGGAAAGAAAAATAAAATTGTGAAGTGTAAGATCTGTTAGAAAGCAGATGCAAACTTTCCTTCCTTAATTTGGCTATGGCACCAAAATAAATACTGTATCAGAGCACTGTTTACTTTCAGGTCTTCGGGCAGGTTTATGTGCTTGTCTAATTAAAAATCCAAATGAAACATACATAATGTAGGTGGATAAATCATCTGCTTTTCCCTTCTTTATGAGTATTATATTTCTGAATTTGTTTTGAGCATTGAAAGTTAATGCTGTGCTACTTAGAAGTGACAAGGCTTTGGTTAAACATGTCTGAGAGACAAGATGTGGAAACATCTAGCTAGTGTCAACAAATACAGTCTGAACCCAGAGTGGGATTGGACCTGTCATTTGTGAGGCTTCTGCTGCTCCTTTCAAGCACCATGAGGTTCGGCAGATCCCCTGCCCTTCAGGCAGCAGCTATGGGAGGGATCATCCAAGAAAGAGCTAGTGTGAACAGCCTGTAAGGCATCAGAACTGGCAAGTGACAGCTAATGTAGCTGTCAAGATTTTTTATCTTGATTCTTCCTGATCATCAAATACAACTTTTCACCCCTCTCTCCAAGAAGTTTTAAATGTGTAGAAAAATGGCAACAGTTTTTGCTGCATAAATGAGATTGAATAAATCCATTCAAAATTAATGCTTGTTTTTTCTGGGTGTTTTGCTGAGAGGTCCATGATTTTCCTCATCAGGGGCTGCTGCTCCTGAAGGTGGTTGAGCTTTGCAGTTATTATGTTTTGTTGTTTTTCTCTGCAAGGTGTATTTATTTAGAGGGCTGGGGGTTGTTTAGGAAGTTATTGCCAGTCGTCAGATGTTTGTGCTTTCTGGGGGCGGAGGGAGGGAAGGAGGGAGGGAGGGACAACTGCTGCTATCACAAGCTTGTTACATGCTGTAAGGAAGGACATGAAGCAGCAAGTTTTTAAGTAGTGTTAATCTCTTCTGTGGTTTCAGAACGCCTCTGGGAGCCTCCCTGGATGAGCAAAGCAATCCTCTGTTGAAGGGTAAGGAAGGGCTTTACCTACTGAAATCTCTTTTGCTGGAAACTGTTTTCAAGGACATTCATGTGAGACTTGGTGTCTTTAGTAGCAAACCAAAGCTGGGTCAGTGTCGCAGAGTTATTCTCACAGCGGAACAATTGTGCCTGAGCAGCTGGAGAAGGGGGAAAAGAACCTGAATAAGTCTTTCTGGAGATCTTAGTAAGCTCTGAAAAAACTCCCAGATGTGCAAAACAGGGAGGTGATTTTGTCTCCAAACTGGTGAGCATTAAGCAGTCTCTGCCTCTAATAACTGTGGTTGCCACACCTGAAAATTTTACTATCCGAGCAGGTCTGAATACTAAAGTTCAAAGTACAGTGGGAATGGGCAGGTAGTGACAGTGAAGAAGAATTACTTGTTGTGCCTGAGTCTTCACTTCAGCTCCTAATCTGGTACAGGAGGGTGAGAGGGGAATGCCCCAGCTGGACTCAGACTCTGGATTCTCCTGGTAAGATGTCTGGAGGATAGATAACGCAGCAGCCAAAGGCACAGATGTGCTGAGTGGCACCTCCAGGTTCCCACTTGAAGTTAATTTGCTCACACATTGACTTGGAAGTGTTTCTGAGTGCAAAACCAGAGCAGTGTCATAGTTGTTTCCTTTCAAAATCATTCTGCTATGTTCTGAAATGTAACTTCTTGCTTCTTAATGCATTTTAACTGCATGAGTAATGCAGGGATTGTAAATAAAGTCTAGTTATTTCTTGTATCAAATGAAGTGTCTTGCTAATATCTTTAGATAAGCAGCTGGAAGGAAAACATTGGAGCATTGTAGTTGTTGAAGTGCTAACTGTATGTTTTCAGGCATGCTGGTGAGAAATGGAGGAAGTTTTGAAGATGACTTATCCTTGGGAGCCGAAGGTGGGTGTGGCAGATTATGACTTTTTCTAGCAAAGAAAATTATCCTCAGTCATCTGAATTTTATTTTGAAGGACAGCATTGGCTAGAAAAGCAGGATGAAGCACACAAGAAATGCACAAAGATTCACTTTTTGAAGTTATTTAGACTATTGCTAGAGTTAAACACTCTGAGTCTCTGACCCAAAGGTCAGAGGCAGCCCTGAATTTGCTTCTGCCCTCTAATTTTAATACCCACAATGACAGGACAGCCTGGAGCACTTACCAAGGCTGTGAGAAAATGATTTCTCCTACTTGCTCTTCTTGTCCATGGGTTACTCTTGGCAGCCATGCATGCCCCACTTCCACTGAATCCCTTGGGAGTGGCTGTGCGAGCTTCTGAAAGGAGGAGTGAAATTCTGTCAGCCATGAGGCAAACCCATTAAGAGCTAAGTGCTTTGAAAAGTGAAAAGCACCAAAGCTGAGTAAGTATTTTGGATCAACCACAATATACACTCTTCTGTTGCTAACTGCTTGCCTTTTCTTTCTCTTCCCTTTTTTAAGGGGAAGGAGATGTGGCTGTTCCCCGTGGACTTTGTAAAAAAGGCTTCTAGCCTTGATGTTGATCAGAGGTGATCAGAGGTGTCCATAAACCAGCTAGCAAAAGCACTGTAGATTCTGTTCTAACAGAGACATTTGTAAAACAGCAAAAAAAATGTCTCACAAACCATGCCCTGGAGTTATCTGTAGGACAGAGGATATAAGACATTATCTGCTTTCAGTGTTTAGAAACAAAAAGGCACAACTCCCAGTTTAGCTTTTAATGTTTTTGAATTACAGCTTTTGCTAAGTGCCAGAACTGGTGTAGTAGAAAGCCCTTTCCTTCCACGTTAGTCTTGCCAGTAGTGTCAGAGTAGTGGGACAAGGCCTGGAGGAAGGAAATATCTTTAATATTTAAAGATTTAAGATTTCTAAGGGAAAAAAGTTTATCTGGTAATGATCTTGATCTGATAATGATGGAAAAGCAGTAAATGAATCTCCTATGGCAATAGATTAAATAGGATTAAATTTTCCTATTGACAGTCTTTTCCACTTGTTAGATTGCCTGCAGCACAAAGATTTCATAGAAAAAGTTTCTGTGTAATGATAATCCAAGGGTCTGAGCCTATGACCAAGAATACAAGAATCAGTGGATTTTAGTATATCATGTCACTCTTTTCTTTTCAGTTTTTCTGCTTATAATTTCTAAGGACTGCTGGTTTTTGTGGGCCTTAAGCATGATAAATCAGATGAAAAGATGCCAGTACTAGAACTGCTGGTTGATTTTTCTGGGTAATGATGTGGATGTTTCTGCTGGGCTTTGCTTCCCATCCAAGAACAAGGGGACAACAGAGCTGCTTGGAGCAGGGCTGCGTGCCCTGCCAGACAGACAGCCCCTTTGAGGCTGGGATGAATGGCCTGCCCTTGTGCAGCCACGACTGCCGGAGTCCAGATGCAAGGCAGAGCCCTGTGTGAATGGTACAGAGGGCATTGGGCAGGACCTGTAACCCCAGCCCACTGCTGAGCTGGTTAAAACCCATGGTTCAGCTGTTCAGCTTAGTCACTGGATAATCCTTACAGATAGGCTTACCTTCCTATTATAGGCAAGAATATTGAAAAGAAGAGATGTGGGATCTGTGTTTTGCATATATTTCTTTGTGATGTCTCCAAAACAAAGAGGCTGAGAGGTTTCCATGTTTTACTCACGGCTGCTGACTTTACCCTGCTGGCACAGCAGGTCGAGATGCAGGGTTTTCCTGGCAGTGTGTGACATCACTCTTTTCATAGCTGATTCTGAGGGCTGCTATAACAGACCTGTGCTCCTCCCCTGTCTCCTGGGGCAAGTTGTTAATGCTGAGTTGCTTCTTTGGGGAACCCATTATTTAAGTCCGAAGTTCAGTTCTGAAAGAATAATGCTGCCTGGAATGTCCCCATATGATCCAGCTGTGGAAAGTGCTGACTTCCCTGTCAGCCTGGTGACCAGGTGTTTGGTACCTGGCAGACAGCCTCCCTCCTGAGGTTATCAACTCTGAGCCCTATCAACTATCCCTCCTGCCCTATCAATGTCTGCTGGCCCCATCAGCACCAGGGGCTTCACTGAGCTCTGGTCCAGCTCAGGCAGCCAGGGCCCTGCCCCACTTTGCTGATGAGAAGATGAACAAATAGTCTCAGCACCTGGCTGTGGGGCCAGCTGCCTTTCTTATATTCTTTCCTTTCTCACCTGGAGCAATCTTTGCATGCCTGCTTGTCCTCCTCCCCTTCCCACCCAGGAACAGCCCTGCAGCTGGTAATCATGTCTTCAGTCGCAAAGTAATAAATGGTTTATATAACAATTACCAGCTTATCGCAATTGAAATTTCAAGTAATGAGATTAATGACAGGATGTAAACCTGTGTCCATATGAGATATAATTTTAAACAGAGCTTTAATAAACCAGATCATTTTATATCAGCCATATACTAGAAACCCTTGACAATCATTTATATGGAAGAAGTAAAATCTGGTTTATGCAGGACTGTTGGTAAACATGCTCGCTGTCTGCTTCTTCGTACTGATTGTCAGAAGTGTAGTTCTGAAGAGGTCTGGATATAACTTCTTCTTCTTTCTCTACAGCTAATCAACTACGGAGTGATGCCCAAACAGAAACATGGTAAACATATTTTTTTGTGTTTGTTTACTTCAGAGGAATATTTATACTGAAGGGTGGGGGGGAGAATGGGCAGTGGAAGTCATGGGGGCTACCACAGAGCTAAAACTCCTCTGCTTGTGTCTGTTTACATGAGAGTGAAGGGGGTGATCCAGATAACACAGAAAGAGCCGTTAGGAGGTGCAGAAAAAAAAATTAAGATTTTGTGTTCTTTCAGCAGACCTGACAGATTTTGGAGTAGCAGGAGGAAAACAGAGAAATGACAAATCTTAGCAATGTAGCATGATTAACCTTCTTTGCCTCACTGGTTGCTCACTGTTTCAGAAATTTCAAGGGAAAATTAATTTTGCCTGTCACAGCAGACGTGTTTTGGGAGCAGGGAAAGAAGACTTTGAGAGAGGAGAGATGGTTAGAGCTTCTAAATAAAATGTGCTGAAACTAAAACCCCACTGAGACTTCAGTGGAATACTGCACAGACCCTGTGGAAAACATCCTCTCTATTCCTCCTGAGTTGAGCTCCATAAATAAATACACACTCTTAGGTGAATCGTCTGCCACCTTTGGTTTCTTGGTGGCTGTTCAGGGGGGGAACAGTTTGTTCTTCGGAGAGATTAACTGGAAAAGTATGTTTGAACCCAGGATACCATCTAATGCTCAGGCAGCTTCTCCAGATGCAGGAAAGAAATAGTTTGGGACTGGGAGAGAGACTGGCCAGCAGTGTGGGCTGCAGCTCGTCTTGCTTCATTTCCCCAGGAGCCTCTTCAGTGTCCCCAGCCAGATCTGGGCAGGTGGGACCTGGGGGGAGCAGGGTACCCAGGGTGTGGAGAGGGTGGCCCTGCATGGAGAGGTGGCCCTGCTGGAGGAGGCAGCGGCCCAGGGGAGGCAGGAAAAGGCAGGGCAAGGACAGCTCACCCGAGGCTGGGCTTCCTTACTGGAGGAGGGTGGAAACAGGGAGGGTGGGGCAGCAAGGGCAGATTGGGGGTTGTTTTCTCAGCTCGCATTTGCCTTCAAAGTCATACTGTCTTTGTACATTTTTACTGAGGTGGCCCAGGGTTTGCTTTTGTTTCTGTATTTCAATAAATGACATGGATAATATAAACCAGAGAACACTGAAGGGAAAAAGAGAAGTTCGGCAGTGCTGGCGGGTTAGCTCTCCAGTGAGACAGAGAATCAAGTCCCTGAACAGAAGAGGTTTATCACAGGGGTCCTCTCTGTTTGTGTTGACAGCAATGGTGTACTGGCAAAGGACAGGAGGCTGCAGTTCCATCAGAAGGGGAGAAGTATGAACTCCACGGGCTCTGGAAAAAGCAGCGCGACTGTTTCAAGGTAAAACTCTGCTTAAAATGTCTGTTCCTCAGTTCATGGACTTGACTTTATGTACCTTGCTGCATTTAGTAGCTGAGAAAGGGATTTTCATTTGGTTGCTTGGAAAACTTCTGTTTGTCTTTTGTTGTGGTTTTCAGTAAATGCTAACAAATGGACCTAAACATTAAAAATGCCTGAACTTTTAATGGCATTTTAAAATTTGGGCTTTGTAGTATAGGACTGATTTTAGAAATTACAGGATTGGATCTGTGATGTGTCTGGCCCAAAGGCTCTCATAATGAGAACGAAAACTTTTGATGCAGAGATCTCCACAATTATTTCCAAAACTAGTCTGAGCTGTAGGAGTCAAAAGTTCAATAAACCAAAGTGGTTACTGGGCTGAGTTAGCAGTTTGATAGAAGGGACTGGATCTTAAAAGGAGACATGTAGATGGTTAACATCTTTCATTTGTCTAGTGTTTCTGAATTACTGGAGCTTTATGAGGAAGATCCTGAAGAAGTGCTCTATAACCTTGGGTTTGGGAGAGATGAACCAGATATTGCTTCAAAAATTCCAGCGAGATTTTTTAATTCATCATCATTTGCCAGAGGGATAGATATCAAAGTGTTTTTGAATGCTCAAATACAGCGCATGGAAGTGGAAAACCCAAGTTTTGCTTTAACAAGTAAGTATGTTTTTGAAGCACAGTTTATGTATGAGTTTATTAACTCTGTAAACAACCCCAAAAGAGGTGTGTATCTAATAATCTGGCAAAACTCTGTTACAGCCTAAAGGCCAACATTCCATTCAGAATTCATAATAAAACTCTTGCTTGGTCTTAAATAGGCAAGAGGTGACCACCAGGGTGGTACTCCTTGGGGTGAGTGGAAGGATTTTAGTGAGGGAGGGAAATAAAAGGCATCCTCTAAGGTATGCTGCCTTCTAGTTTGTATCATTCTCATCTTTTCTTCTGGTGCAGCTTTAGAGCACTGAAACAAATAGCAATATCCTTCTGTTTCTGGTGTTCTTCAGTTGCTGGGTGGGATTTTTTTTCTGGGTGGCAGTGACCTATTTTTGTCATTGTTGAAATCTGGGGCAGTATTTCTATGGACTTGGACAACAGCTTTGTTGGAACAGTAATGAGCGCTGCTGAAATGAGGGCATAGCTGTCCTTTTGTAGTTGTAGCTGGAGAGAGCAATGTGAGTAACACTTCCTTTCTAGCATTTTGTAAATAAACTTGTGTCACACACACATCCCACTGATTTAATTTGGGAGAACTTTGCGTGCTGTTCTTGTGCATTTAGTAGAGATTTTTTTTTCCATAGTAGGGTATGACTTTCATCTTCCACGTCTAGGAAGTGTTCATTCAGCCTTAGAGGCACCTGATAAAAGTAGGAGGAGGTTTGTGGGGTTGGGCAGAGATTATGATCAAAATTCCCTCTTCAGATATGCCTTGTGTTTTATTCCTGTGCAGGTCGTTTTCGTCAGATTGAAGTGCTTACTACTGTGGCCAATGCTTTTTCTTCTTTGTATTCTCAAGTCTCTGGGACTCCTTTGCAGAAAATTGGTAGTATGAATTCAGTGTCTTCCAGCAAAGAGGCATCCAGCCCTCCCCCTTTGAATCGCAGCAACACAGCCAGTCGGTTAATGAAGACCTTGTCAAAACTCAATCTGTGTGGCACACAGCAAGCTGATGGCAGCGGCTCCTCAAGTCCCTCGCCTGTTGAAAAAGGGAAAAGTCCAGCTGAAGTAGGGAGTGAGGAGAATGATGTTAAAAATGAATCTAAATTGCCAAAATATCCTAAAAAGAAAGACTGTCCCTCTTCTTTGGCTCCTGTAAAGGAGGAGATAGCCGGCAGTCAGACAAAGGCTGCAAGCGCAGAGAGACCCACGCACCTCCCTGCTCTGGCTGACGGGACACAGGAGGGTTCTGTGCCTCCAGCAGACGGGCAGGGTGGCAGGCTGGCAAGTGCCCAGGATAGACCATGCGAGGAACCCGGGCTTTTGGACTCGCCAGGCCTCAGCAGCAGCTCCAGCACCTCCGACAGCAGTGTCCTGACACAGAGACTGTGCACGGCATCGCCGGCGAGAGACCCCTGCGCTCCCCTCGCAAACCCGTCCGTCGTGAACCTAATGCTGCAGCAGAAGGACTCCTTTGAGATGGAGGAGGTGGGTGAAGATCCATGACTTTATTTGTGCTTACAGTTTACATAACTCCCTGTCTGCCAGCACAGGAATGTTCCCTCCTGTGCAGTTGACAGTGTTTTCTCCAGGAATACTTGAAATTCTCTGTGTTGCGCTTTCCCAGCAGTTGCAGGCTGCTGTAATTGATCCTCTTAATGAGGTAACTTGGTGCTGTTGCTGCTGTTGTTCCTAAGTCACTGGGAAAGTTCTCATTCTTTTTTTTTTAAATCAAATTCATGTAATTGCTATCACTGGCATAACTCAAGGGAAGGTTTCCCTGTGTAAGTAAATCTAGGTTAGGCTTTGTACGCAGCAAAACTTCGTGTTTAGTTTTTACTTTACTTAAATTGTTAACTAGAAATCATTACTTTTGTTGCCTAGAAGTAAATTCAATTTATTAATTGATATTTATTAAAGATAAATTCGTGAATAAAGCAAGAGTTTCGTTGCAGTGAAACAGAGGAGGGACTTTCATGTAGCGTGAGGTGCTCATCTTGTGCAACTTTCAGTTTTGATTACAATCTACTCTAAGTTGATTTATTTGTTCTCTGGAAATTAGCACATTGAAGGTCGCTGTGACATGACTTTTGGCAAGACTTAATTACAAAGTTTGTGCTAGTTGTCTTTTAACATCTTCATATATGCAGATATCCATTTTCATATTGATAATTGTCCCAAAGGAATTTTAATTCCCAGGTTCCTGTAAGTGATTTGTTTATTGGGCTAGTAAGCATACAGCCTACTAATTCAAGAATGCAATTTTTGTATAGACTTGCTGCTCAAATTGTAAGAACTGTCTCAATATTCTTAAATGAGTAGACGCTTTTGTGGACACATTTCAATGTGAAAAGTTCAGCAGTTAAGTTTTTTGTCTGTGTGAAATAGATACATAAAACGAAAGATACTGTGATTTCATCGGTGAAATGTAGAAAGCAAGTGAATAGAAAAACCACAGAATTTTACAGTGAATGATGAAGTGATGATTTAGAAGATACTGTGTCTAGTGTCATATTGTCATGACAAGCTCTTCTAGATCAACTGATGATGTAGCTAAAGGTAATCATTAAGCAAAAAACAAAAAGGTATTCAAGCCTCTTGTGCTTCCTAGCACTTGTTTATTCCAGTGTGTCCTACCCACATGTTGGGTGGCCATCTACTGAACCAGAACAAAGGACTAGTCCAGTTTAGAGGGGAAAAAGAAACTCAGTGTATTTTGATTTATTTCTTTTTCCTGGCTTAGTTTTCAGCCAGATAATTTTCTTGATACAGCTTGTTGTGTAGCTACAAAAATGTTTGCATTGGCACAATTGGGTGGGACTGAGCAGCAATGCATTTTGCCATATATTTCAGAGGAGAAATCCATTTTTGGTTCCCTTGGGCAAAACTGAAACAATTAATGTATTTTATATACATGTATATACATGTGTTTATATTAAAAAGAGGTGTGGAATTTTCCTTCAGAGTAAGCTGGCTGGAAAGACTTGCTGAATTCTGCTCAAGTGTGATGTGTTTGCAGAGTTTTGGTTGCACACTTTGTGCAGGGATGCCAGGCATAAACACAGCTGTTTTGGCAAGACAGCATATGATGTGGGATGGGATTTTGGTGGATTTTTTGTTTATGCAATATAGTATATACTTATCAACTGCCTACAGATCCCTGGGAGGGAGGGATTCAGTTTTGCTGAAGACATTTTAGAACAATTCCTGGCAGTGGGATTTTATTTTTGTGCGTCTCTAAGCAGGTTGTAATGAACAATAAACTGTATTAGAAACAGTGACAGTAACTCCTCCCCCTGTTTTCCTAGCTTGGCATGGAGTGCATTCTTATGCATAAGAAAGATGACAGATATATCAAGGAAGTTCTTTCCCAGGCTTACAAATGCCTTGGAGGTTTGCGTGCCCTTCGGAAGTCTGTGGCTGTGAAGATAGCTAGTGTGGCAGTGAGTCAGGACAGGATTTCCCCCAAACACCCACTCCTGAGGTGGCCAATGACAGTCCTGAAGGTCACTTACCAGCAGGAATATTGGCTGGAGGGATGGGGAAGGAGCTTCTGTGTGCTCGAGAAGCTGCAACGTGCTGCAGACACGGTTGGAATGCTGTCTCCCAGCCAAGGACAGGAGGTGGATGGTATTTAAATGAGAAGAGGCTTAGCTTTTGGAAGGCTGCAAATTTAGCCATCAGAAACTGGGAGGTTTGAGAGAATCAAGACATCTTCCTGGAAGGCCAGTTTTATTAAAGTGTCTGTAAGATTACTTGTTGTTCTTTGTTAAAATAAAAAAACCAAACAAATTTTTTCCTAATCTTAAATGGTGAGCTCCTTCTATGCTCCGCTGCATTTGGATGAAATAAGGATTTACCTCTTTGGTACAGCCTTCATCTCCTAAAAGAACAGAAGCCACTAGGTTTATTGTGTAAAAGTAATGCTGCTCACTTATTAATGGTGAAAAGTTCAGGCCAAATACTCCTCAAAACCTTTGTAACTAAGAAAATGCACCCTTGTGACTGTTATACACATGAGATCAATGCAAATATAACCTCTTTTTTAGCCAAATACTAATTTTGGCTTATCAACATCAGTATCTTGATTTTTACATTTTTACGTTTATAAAAAATTGAGATAAATTCATTGCATGATAATTTTGAAACTGGGCTGGCAGCCCATTAGAGGGAAGGGTTGGGGAGAGTTGGACAGGGGGGGTGTGCATGTAGACTTGCGTGTGATCCATTAGGATTTTTTCTGGATCACATGCAAAAAGAGAGAACATATTCTAGGGTTTGAACCAAACAAAGGCTTCCCTGTTGAGATTTTAGGCATATTGTTTTCATTGTTTGAACATTTGCCTGAGAACTGCTTTCTTAATAAGACTGTGTTTCACAAAGTTACTGAGTGAAAGGATTCATTTTTATGTAGTTTTACATTTCCCAGTTGAAACGTGCATGGATCTGAATATATTATCTTCCTTTTCTGTGCTGAAAGACATAGCAATTATTTCCATGAGTAGTGGAATGGTGAAGTCTGGAGTAGGTTCTGGCTGGGTCTGGGTCCTTCTGCTGGAGGTTTGGTGGCTTGTAGAAAATAGTTGGTAGGGCAGCAGATGACAGTCCATGACTGCTAACCTCCTGATACATTTTTTAAAATGTATTGTACTTGTTCTTTATATTCAAATGAAGGGCCAAGAGTTCTGACTGGAAAAAGACAGTAGTGTAAAGGTGGTCAGAGGTGTTTTCACACAGTAATTTTAGTGTTTTGTCAAAGAGGAACTGAGAGCTCTGTGTTGTCACAGGATGTGATTTCCAGGTCTTTTTGCGTGCAGAGGGTAACCAGGGGGAGGTCTGTGCTCTGCATGGGAGGTGCTGCCCAAGGATCACTGTTCTCCTCCAGGAGCATTGCTGAATGCCTGGTGAAAGGTGGTTCAAGGAGATCACAATTTGCTCCTTCCACCAGTATAGGTTGTTCAATTGGAGGAAAAAGCCACCAAAACCTCCTCCTGCGTGTGCAGTGTGTATAGCTTAGGCATTCCTAAGTACAGGAATATATTCTGGTTGGCCTGACAAAATATTCATCTCCTCTTCCTGATAGATCCAGAGTACAGAGGGGGATCTACCTCACGTTTCAGCTACACATCAGCTAGCAGTGACCAAGTCAAGGAAAGGTGAGTAGACTTCAGCTTCTGTGAGGACAGCAGACTGCTGAGTGTCCTTCCATCTCTGAAAGGCTGATTCAGATATTTTAAGCTTCTAAAGTTTGTTTTCTCTCTAGAAATAAAAAAGACCTGGGTTTTTTTTTTAGCTAAATCACAGAACATTACTACAAAGTGGCAACCAAATTACAGGCAAGACAACAGCCCTATAACCTCACTGGCTGTTTTCACTTTTGTGTAATTGATGGTAGTTCTGACGGCCTGAAATGTTAATTCAGATTGTGTGGGATTTTTTTTTTTTTTCCTTAGTAGATCCTGTAATTTAAGATACCCATTTAAACTGAAATTACATTGTTTTAAACCTAAATTGCATGATACATGCAGCTTTTTCCTATGCACTACTGCTCTGTCTGCAGGCTGCTTGCACCGAAAACTAGTGTCTCTACACCCACGTGGAAACTATAGTCCCTCACATGGAGAACACTGTGCACTGGCTGTTGGGGTTCACTTCATTTGTGCTTTTGTCTCAAAGTCTTACTTATGTGTTTTATGGCTTGGCAGAGGGATAAAGATGATTTTTAAGTTTATTTTGTGATTGTTACTTTGCCCAGTGTGGGCAAGTGAAGTTCATTCTCTAGCTGATACATTTAATTAAAGAGGAACTAGAGCTTGTTGCACTTAGGGAGGTGCTTAGATGCGTGCAATTTCTTGGTGAAACATGAATAGCATCTCTAGATACTTAAGAGAGGCAGAAAAACCTGTCTAAAGAAACACAGATCATCTTATTTGCATTTGCACAAATGAATTGACAGTCGTATGACCTGTCAGCTGAATTGCATGAATGTGCTTGAGAGTGCCCTGGACTAAGTGTGGGAGAGTAATGCCTGGTTATTGGTGATAGCTTGTGCTACTTGTTCATCAGTGTTCTGCAGAACACAGCCTGGTGCTCACTAAGCTTCCTCTGGTACAAGCATAGGCCACTAAGGATTGCCAGAAACTGAATCTCTGACTGTTCCTAGTACTTCCTCCTTGCATACTTCCTCCTTCCTCCACCTGCTTTACATGACTACATGAAAAGTGCAGTTTTTATAGGGCAGGTCTCCTGTTGGCTGGCCTCTCCAGCTTCAGGGAGAGCTTTTCAGAGAAAACTAAGTTAAGGAACTGGGAGCTGCAGTTAGGGAGGAGACAAAATAATTTTTTTCATCTTTTCTGCTCCCAGTAGTTATTTTACCCTCTTCTTCCACCACACAAGAAAAAAAAGTGAGATAGTCCTGTGTGTACTTGCTGAAAGCTACCAACAGTTTTAGCAATAGGACTTCAGTCTGACTGAAGCAGGCCCAGGTCATGTTTCCCAGGCACTATGTCTCTCCTATTTCTGAATACACTTCACACAGATTAGTGGTGACACTTTATTATCAGGTAGGCATTGCCTAGAGTTTTCTATGACTTATCTGACAAAGGGTATCACTACCTGAACATTTGCTGAAAGTTAGTCCGAGACCAGCATTTTATTTCACCTGGGAGATGCAAAAAATTTAGGACTTTGTTCTCTGTGGATTTCAGTCGAGTTGCTAAGAGGGTGAACATTGATGGAGAACTTACCCAAAATGTAGAAAAACTGTAGCCAACTTTTTTTTTTGCAAGTTGTCCAACATGAGACAACATGGAGCCCTTTCAGTCTGCTTTCTCAGAGGGTGGATGTTCACCAAGTTAGAAGGCATACGAAATTAGTGGTCACTTACTAAAAATTCTGGCCATTGTGTCTGAATGTGAAATTCCACTCTTGCTAGCAATCTCACGAGGTGGGATCAGCATGAAATTCAACGACAGATCCTCTGTTGCAGTGTGATTTCAGTTGACAATCCTTACACAAACCCACTTTTTTCAGTGGCTTTTTCTCTGTGGTGCGTAAGCACACATAAAGATTTGTTCCAGATGAATAGTTCCCTTGAAGGAATACTTCTGTACTTCTTTTTTTATGTGGTGGTATTTCTTTGTCAATTAGTAGGGCTGGTGTTCTTTGGTACAGATTATTAGAAACCTTGCAGTGTCATTTTACATCTGCACAGAGGGCTATGGGTGCTTTCTCTGAAATTTACAGTGGTTTGTAAGGCATATTAAGAGGGCTTTTAATAAGAAGTGAACTATTCAAATAAAAAGATACTCTCTTTTCTTACTGAAATAGTCTGGCTGACTGTTGACTATTATGGTTGAACAACACAGTCTACTGCTGTTTAGACTCCTAACTAAAGCATGTTTCTTGTCTCAGTTGTTTTAGGAACACAAGAATTAAAAGCTTCAGCTAGTTTGCAAACACACAGCACTGCTAAATGTCCACTATAAAAAAAGCGTATTGCAGAGTTATCTGGTAGAAAGGTTTGTTAGTGCAAAACAAAAATTCTTACTGACATATCATACAGCAGCACCTTCCATTCAAAAAAAATGCCCCAAAAGCAAGACAAATACAGGTACAATGCCTAGAGGAAAAAGCATTCTCAAGACACTGCAAATCATGAATGTCTGGTTGTTGGCATCAACATGGCTCTGTGAAATTTTGAGTAGCCACAGACCTGTTTCTTTTAAGGCATTAAGGTTATTGGTTTTGCTAGTTTAATCCTTGAAAGGGAAGAAAGCACATCATCAGCACTTCCTGTCCTTAATATGTTATTGTATTTATAGCTCTCTGTGGGTGCAGCTCCACAGGAGATTGGAGATGGGGGAGTGAGAAGAAAACATCTGGAACAGATTTAGAATTTGTGGGAGTCTGTGCTTCTCTGTCCAGAAGCAAGGAAATCCCCAGGGACTCAGAGAGTTTTTGCAGCAGGGCTCCCTATTGGGCTGGTTTTGTTGGTGCTCGGGTGCATGGTGTGATCAGTATGCAAAGGGACAACTGATATTTAAGCCCATAATGAAATACCTCATTGTTAAGTTGGGAATGTTAATTTAAAGTTTATCTTATAAAATACAAAGTGCATTTGAACTTTTCCAATAGCGCAGGTACAAGAAAAAAATGTTAAAACTTTATGGACGGTTTCCACATACTTCTTCACCTCTTCTATGTGAGCAGTTGAGTGACACAGAAGAGGTGACACTGACACTGGTAGCTCATTATTATGTTACAATAAATGAACTAATCATTTCCCTGTCAGGGATGCTCTGCTGAATCTGCTCTCACGTTTTGTAAACCCCAGACTTGATTCATCATCATGTGTTCTTTGTTTAGAACATTTTCAGTTTATTTAGATTATTTATGAATACACAATTTTTAACATATATTCAGTGCCCAAATATACTTTTTATATATATATAGTTTAAAACAATAATCCAGTAAACCTTTTTATTTGTGCTCTGGTAAACTGCTGGGATGGGAGTTTGATTGTTCCTGCTGGTTTTGTTTGTTGTAGCTGGTTCCTTCTTCCTTCTTCCACTTTAGTTATTATCCTGCCCCTGGCCTCCTCCCAGTAGTTCAGAAGATTTCCTCTGTGTAGGGTTGACAGTAGCTTTGAGTAGCAGAGTCAGTGTTGTGCAGTGGTACCTTTTTGTAGAAGGTATATTTTCCTTCCTGGGGTTGCACAGGATAAGGGATGATCCCAGCCTGGTCCCTATAAACCAACCTTTGGTGCTGAGTTTTCTGCACTCAGGGTGAAGAGAGAGGACCCATCACAAACTCCCTGTCTTAAGATTCTCCTTTGCCAGGAGGCCCTTTAGTCAAGAGCCAAATGTAACTCTGTAGCTTTTTTTGAAGTGTTTTCCTATTTTCTCCTTGTTTGCTTGAATCTGAGAGCTATCCAGGTGCTGTAGAGCAGGCTACATAGCTGGATCAGTCTTGTCAAGAGGGTGGATACCATTATGTACCTATATATCCCAGCATACTAGTTGGTATTACCAGTCTTTACAGAACCAACCTTGTCATTTCACTACTGATTCAGTAGAGATTCCAACTCTATAAAATTTTTTACTGCATTTACATCATGGTGGTCTTGTGGAGAACCCTAAGAACTTGCAAAGGACCAGGGTAAGGTGTGGTAGCAGATGACTACTCAGAAAACATCTTTTCTGATTTGCTTTAAAATGTTAAAAAATCCTAGCAGCTCTGTAGCACAGAAAGCAAGGGATAACTGTGTAAAGGGGATGGGTCTCCTTAGGTTGAACCAAGGCAGTTTGAATCTGTTCATACTGTGCCAGTCACTTGCCATGGATAAGCCATGAGGCTGGTGTGAATGAATGACTGCCTGCTCTAGGCTGATCCCTTGCCTGGTGGTATCTGTCCTGTGAGGCTGTCACAGCATGTCCATAAATAACCAATGCTATAGAAAATTATCTGAAAGACTCATTTTAACTTCAGTACTGTGTTACTGAGAAGCCTAAGAATTGATTTCAAAAAACATATAGATGTAATTTTCCTTTCTATAGCTGAAAAGGAAATACTGACTGAGAAGGAAGCAGAAGGGCAGGTCAGTGTTCTATTGAACAGTAATGAAGTTCATGGACATGCACTGGTGAATTGCTTTATCTGAACTAATTGGGATCTCTTCCCTATGAGAGGCTAAGGCTTTCACCAGTAGTGGTTTATTTTTTTTCCTCTTCTATTAAAATTCACCAGATAAGAAAAGAGACAGAGGAGGCTGCATGTCTGGCAACAAATTTAGATAACTATTCACCATGAAGAAGGTAACAGCTTCCCCCCAGCTTCAGCTGTAGTGGCAAGCTGTTCATGGCATGCTCTTTCAGCTGTATTAAGTGAATTAGTCAGTTAATAAGATCCAGTTCTCAGGGAAGTAATTTCCATTGTCCTTACTGGGAGTTGGGTGGGGATGTCTGTCTTGAGGTAGAAAAGTTGTTTGTCATCGCAGGATATTGTGGCTACCATGATAACAGAGCAGCAGCACGATTTGAAAGGCACTCCCTAAAAGCTGTGTGACATCACTGATACAGAAGCTTAGTGGGCAGTTTGCCTCTACTGGTGTTCACAGGCTGTTGCAGGCTCTTACTTATTTCTGTGTTAGTAAAATGTTTATCAAAATTAATACTAAAAAATTAGTTATGAATATCCAACAGTTTTCATAATGCATGCCACTGCATTGTGCTGTGAACTGGGATTAATTATATGACTACATTTAACTGGGACAAAATTCTGCATTGAGCCTTTGAGGAGACAGCAGCAAGCTCTTGCCTAAAGCTCCAGAGGAGAAAATGGCAGGGGCCTGGGGCTACAGGCCACTGTAGTTCCCATCTCCAAGATTTTATACTTCTGCTGAGATCTAAAGGTGAGATAAGGTTGCTGCCCACCTCAGGCTGGGCAAAATGTTTCTGGTGCCATAAGGTGAACATTGCACTTGGTGGGTGCTTCCTGTGTCCAGTCAGGAGAAATATACTTGCAATAGTGTGCTGCAGAGCTTGCTGAGATCTCCCTGCAAAGCTGCTTAGTGAGTGCAGTGCTTGCACCAGAGGAAATCACTCCTGGGAAGCACTTAGGGTTTTAGAGCCTCTTTAGGCTATTTTAATGCTTACCTAATGAGAGTAGAAAGGAACAAGCAGGAGGATCTTATCTCTGGTGTATAAAATGAGCACTGGGAATGTGCTTTGGCAGATTGCCCATTGATGTGTAAGGGATGTTTTGCATTTGTCTACTAACCCAGTGGAGGATCCTCTCTAGCAGTTGGCAGAGCCTTCCACATGGCCCTCTCTGCCCATGTGATGCTGTCCTTTTGGGTGTGTGGGGTGGTGTAGGCTGGTAGGAGACCAGTGATCTTCAGTATCTCCATGATCAGGAGAGGTGTCAAATCTGTACTTTTCAACACAAAAGCAACTCTTCCACTGCCTGTGAATTAATCAGTGATGCAGTTTTGTGAAAGGAGAACTCCAACAGTGGCAAAATCTGCAGAGGTTTTTTTCCACAGCATAGGAAGGAAAAACGTAAAAAAAGGTTGCTTGAAGTTTCACAAGTAGGGCTTTGGGTGAGATTTTGTTTGAAACAAACAAGTTGTTTCTCTGTTTCATTCAAAGTGGAACCTGAAAAGCAATTGTATTACCCATTTCATGGTTTTTTGCTGTAAAAGGAAAGCTTGTATTGAATGGGATTGGTCTTGAAAGGCCATGATTTGTAAAGTAATTACAGTTGGGTTTTGGTTGTTTCAAACAGATCAGCTCTTAAGGACAGCAAGTCAGCACTCTGACAGCAGTGGCTTTGCTGAGGACTCTACAGACTGTTCTCCATTCAGTCAGCTTCAGGTAAGGTTTCATCCTGTGGCTGAAATACTCCTGATTAGTGTGAAACAGGGGAGGGTAGGAGGGATGTTGATGTTGGACTGTTACTGTGACTGTCAGTCTAGATCTATAAAATCATAGTTTTCAGAGCTGGAACTGCCAAGTCCCTGTGTTCAGATTTGAAAGCCTTTCTGGTAGGTTAATCTGGGTAGACTTGGGACTGGAATAAGATCTAAATTCAGTATGTTCTGTTTGCTGTTACTGGCATATCTTTTCTCACTGTTGATTCCTCTCAGTAGTGGGTAGAGATTAAGGTCTTGAAAGATTATAGCTATTCTGCTGATTATTTAATTTTTTAATCATTTTTGCCTTCCCACTGCCCATGTTCTTCTCTCCCCCGCCCCGTGCATTTTTTCTTTTTTTTTCTTTTTTTTCTTTTTTTTTTTCTTTTTTTTCTTTTTTTTTTCTTTTTTTCTTTTTTTTTCTTTTTTTTTTCTTTTTTTTTTTTAATTACCAACTGACAGAAAATGAAAACAATTTCACACTAGCTTTACTGTGATAGTCTAACTTTACTGAAGATAGACTAACTTTAGTTATCTTGACCTTCGATGCTCTTTCTTGTTCCAGTTTCTTTGATCTTAGTCCCAGAAATTGCTGTGATGCTGACCAGAGACCTCATGTTTTAGGGAAAGCTTTTGTTCCAGCCTGGTGTTTAGGTGTGTGCTCAATACACATGCTTGCACAGCATTGTGTCTGATATTTTGGAGAGCTGTTCTCCTGGTTCTTCTAAAACATTCACACAGTAATAGCCATGATTTGATTGGCCTGTCAGTCAGCCAGACAAAAGCCTTGAATTGGATCCTGTTCTCAAGGCCAGCTGTTCCTGAGACCTAGACCACAGCCCAAATGAATAAATGGGATTCTGGGTATCTCCAGCAATTTCATCTCTATAGCTTGTATCTGCTGAACTGTTTCTTACGCTACCATGTGTTTCTCCCTTGTGGCACACCAAGCATTTTAAAAGCTGTTTGGCAGTTACTAGGAAGAGGTTTTTACCCTCTTTATCCATCAATGTTGCTTTTTCATTTTGGTTCTGGAATTCTGGGTTTTCTGATTTAGTAGTTCTTCAACTGAGTACCAAAATAAAAGCCGAGACAGTGTTAGTCTTTGTCTCCCCTAAACATCAGCTTAATGCTTTCCAAGAGCAAGAAAGGGAGTAATACTGAATAAAGGGAAAATGATCTTGAGTTCCTGCAAAGAGCATGATCATCTGACATACTTATTCAGCTCTCTACAGAGCTGTGAATGCACTGAAGTTGACAGGCATGTTAGAAGGTGACTCAGAGAAGAGTTGGTCACTCTTGATTTTTATGTTGGTTGCAACCTGATTAAGAGCCCACTAAAAGTATGTTGCAGCTAAGTACCCTTTCACTGGAATATTGCTGGAGTTTATCTGTGTTGGCTGTAAAGAGAAGAGATTTCTGTTTTCTGTTCTGCTGTTTTGAAAAGGTATGTTGAGGCTGCATGAGGTTTGTGCCATGGAGTTGCTAGGCTCTCCTCTGCCACCTTTACTCCTTAATTCTGACCAAGTGCTGAGCTGAATTCAGAAAATATGGGTGAATGATGCAGCTAGGGGAAATGAGAACTTGGCAGCTGGAGAAGAGAATCTATGAAAAGAGGAAGGGGATACAGAGGAGTATATATTGTTTCTTAAAAGTATGGTAATTTAGTGCCATCTACTGTTAAATTATTGACTCTAGCACCCATAGCCTTCCTCTGAAACTCAGGAGAGAACTCAAAATTTGAACCGTATTGCCTTTCATCTCTGAACTTCCATAATTAAGATTTCTGAGGGAGATTTTGATATTGAGATAGGGTATTCTGCAGAGGGGTTTTCTGTTACCAAAGAAGCCAGAATTCTCTATCCAAGTTCTTATGCTTTACTCATAGTTGAACATTGTGATGGAGGATTAGGACACAGATAGACACACATGTAGCCCGTATGATTTCACCTAAACATTATAATCTTTTGCTCATTTAGTACCTTTAACTTGAAAACTTGTGCACATTCTTTCACAATAATTTGTGGCTGTGCTAGTGAGTGCAGTGTTAGGTATGTACTTGTGAAGATGACATTCATGGCTGAAATCTTCTAGATGGTTGGAGAAGGAACTATTGCCTGACAAATATAATCTCTTTAGAAGGAACTAATAATTAATATCCTAATGGCAGCAAGAACTGCAGAAAGTAGAGGTGGGAAAATTTCTAGTTCATGGTTCATGCATCAACTATGGTAAATTTCCAAGAGTGTACTTTATACCACATATTCTTAGTGAAATATCTTGTAAATACAGCAGTCAGCCAGGCTAGCTTCAAGAATATGCTTTGCAATGAACAGAGCTCTTCTTTTTTCTTTTCTCTTAAATGCTTTTCCTGCCATTTGTTACCTATTAAATTAGCAACTCCCTCATTTATGTGCTCTGTTTTAAACTGTTATTTAGAATGAAAAGGGGAAGAAGTATCAGGAGAGATGTGGTCTGCAACTGAGATTAACATCCTGATGTGATATTCTCAGTCTTCAATGATTTTTTATTTAAACAGGCTTAGTTTATGGGCAGACTGCCTTTCCCATTCTTGGTGTTGTCCTGTAACACAGCTTCAATACAGTCTGCAGTTCTCCTCAGTTCTCTGTATACATTTCCTAATGCTACCCTTCATTTCACTGTTGTGAACCTTTATAAATGGGAAATGCTTTGTACCATGACCCTGCTACCTGTTTGTCATCACTACCTAAAGTACTAGCATTGTATTCTTTTGCTCTTACACTTTTGCAACTTCTATTCTTCTTACAATATTGAATTTATTGTCAAATCAAAGGAATGTGTGAAGAATTTTTTCTTTAGAAAAATAAAAACCTGCTTTTGGTGCCATACTTCACTGTACTCCTAATGTATCTGATACTACGGTTTCTTTGTTCTCCTTCACCGTTTTTCTTGCACACTAAGTGCATTATTCTTTCTGCTCCCCACCCCAATGCCCTGTGAAGGTGTTCTTGGACTGTTGGCCTGACTCCTGAGAAGGCAGTAGTTGAGTGTCCAGTACATTCACTCCTTTGCTGTCTCATATCTTTCCTAGGTTCAGGAGTCTTTGCAGGGCATGGGAAGCAGTGCTGACAGCTGTGACAGTGAAACAACCGTGACATCGCACAGTGAAGAACAGAAGACACCGATAGCCAAGGAACTGCCCTGTTTTGATAAGTTTGAGGAGGAGGAGGAGGAAGATGATGAGGAGGAGGATTATGATGATGATGAAGAGGATATTATCTCTCAAGTAGAGAGACGAAAGGCGGGGGCATCTTCTGATAGCAGAAGGACTGAAGACAGAAAAATTAGTGACTGTAAAACTGAACAAAATCAAGGACAAGAAAGCAAGTCATCTCATATATCAGAGACAGTCCAAGGAGAGGTCAGCTCTAAAGAGGAAGACATTTCCAGTGAGCAAAAAGAGTCAGACCTGCTGGAGGAAGGCAGTGTGTTTGAGTTTCCTCAGTATCACACGCACCATATCCTCAAGTCGATGCAGTCTCTGGAAGGTGATGGCTCCTCCACATCATCTGTGGACAGAGTTCAGGTTGCCTTGCAAAGAGCTGAGATGAGGATCATCAACTCACCTGATTCCAAGGCCAGGTGCCATCTGCTTAAGTCGAAAGATCTTCTGAGGAAGCAGAGACTCTGGTTTGCTGAATCGGGCTATCCTCTAAGGCGGTCTCAGTCTCTCCCAACTGCATTGCTGAATCCAGTGAAAGTGGTGTCCTCTGTGAATGTTCAGTTAACTCCAGGAAAAGAGACTCTCTGCAGTCCTCCTTCTTTCACCTACAAGTACACACAAGTGGAGGAGGACAAGGAAGCAGCATCTGAGAATGACAGAAGTGAGGAGGAGGCAGCCTCCAGCCATCCTGTGTGCAAATCCACACTGTTTATTGCGCCTTCGTCCTCCAAGAAAGAGGTGCCCCAGGCAGGGCCCAGCAGGCTGTCTGAGGAGCTCAGTCCCACCAGGGTACAGAGCTGCCCCCTGCACATGCCAGCAGCCATGTCCCGGTCCACGTGCTCCCTCCATTCCCTCCCCACGGAGTGGCAGGACAGGCCGCTGTGCGAGCACATGAGGACGCTCAGCACCCACAGTGTCCCAAGCATCTCTGGCTCTTCCTTCAATGCCATGCTTTCCCCCTTCAGCTGCCCCTTCTTTCCAAGGCATGGAGTTCCTCATCGTCCTCCTGCCATGAACCCACCCTCCACTGTGGAGATGCAGCTCCGCAGGGTCCTCCATGACATCCGAAACTCTCTGCAGAACCTCTCGCAGGTAAGAGGAAGCTTGGTTTTGCCCCTGGACAAAGGGTCTCCTTATTTTATCCTTACCAAACCAAGGTGATAACCTCAATATTCCTTTGAGTAGTTCAACAGATCAGGAAAAAAAAAAAGAAAAAAAAAGATATTTTGTTCAAATCTGATTTACTGTTGTTTTAGGAGCTTCTGTTTAAACAGGCAAGTTGGAAGAGTTCAAAGGTGACAGTTTTAGGTTAGATATTAGGAAAAAGTTTTCCACCCAGAGGGTGGTTGGGCACTGGAACAGGCTCCCCACAGAAGTCACAGCAGCAAGCCTGATAGAGTTCAGGAAGCATTTGGGCAATGCTCTCAGGCACATGATATGACTCTTGGGGCTGTCCTGTGCAGGGCCAGGAGTTGGACTTTGATGACCCTTGTGGGTCCCTTCCAATCAATATACTCTGTGATTCTGTAATCATCTTTTCAGTGCTCCACTTTTTTTGCATTTAGTGTTTTCTTGTTCCAGTTGATCCAGAGTGATTTTTTTTTTCCCAGTATTTTTTATTTTTTAGCTTTTATGGATATTCTTGGATGGGAGGGAGGAACAGTGTACTCTTTATTAGCTATTATTTTATTTTGAGAATGATTAGATTTAGATTTTAAAATGCATACTTATGGAATCACAGAACAGTCTGATCAATCCTTTGATTTCTCTTCTCTTTGACATACTTCTCATCCAGCTGTTAAAAGTGCAGTTTTTTTCCTTATAGTCACAAAGCTTCAATAATGATGTCAATGATTGATCTCTGTGGGTTTCTGTGCTGTTTCATGCCAGTCTTTTCCACTTGGAACTCTGGTGCTAGCCAACATGTTCTTGATACCATCAGTCTTTTATTAAGAATTGATTTTGTCAGAGCATGTGAAATTTTATCCATCTCATCACTCAGAGAAGAAAAGCTTGAGAATGCAAGCATGTAAATTTTACCAATTTCTGCCACACCTTCTGCTCCTCCTCTCCTGATTGCCAGCTGCCATCCTGGTTCTGCTGTTTTCTTAGGTAGTGATCCAACTTAGGGTCCTGCAAGCTCCTGCAGGAGGCTGTGTGGGCAAGGCAGTTACAGACTCTGTTTGTTTATGTATGAATATGTGAATACTATGCAGTTGGAGACCTAAAATTTCTGTGCATTTAACCCAAGAGCAAACATGCACCTGCCTGCACCAAATTGCAGGTGGGAGGCTGTAGTGGCCTTTTTTGGGCCCCTCTTATTTTACTGACTTTGCCACTTGTCAGAAGTTAGAGGTAAGTCCAGTCTTCTTTTGGTTCTGTCAGCTGGCCTTGCTTCTCAGAGCAAGACTTAGTGACCAGCTGTGCAGCAGGAAGCTCTGGTCACCTGTGTTTTAAGTCAACCATTGCTCAAGGTGCTGTTGATGGTGTGCCTGGGAGAAAGCGTTTGCAGAGCTTAACCTTCTCTAGAGAATTCTCTCATGTGTACCAATTGCAGCCTTGATCTGTGTAAGGTTACAGTGTGCTCAGTACTTCTACCACACATACAATGCTAACTGAACCTGCTGAAAAAGAAATCTCTGTATTACATCCACTACTCAAGCTGGTTCACTCAGAAAAAAAAAGGGGGCACTGGAGTGGATAATAACATTTAGCCCACTTGTTCTTCAAGCATATTTTGTCAAAATTAGTTTCATTTTGGAGACTTGGTTCTTCTCACAGCAGAGGTTGGTTTCCTACAGTAGAGATCGAGTTTGGCACATAGCATACTCAGTGGCTAAAGAAAAAGTTGAGATGTTTAAACATTTGATTCTGATTTTAAGAGGAAATAAGGAGGACTAGATAAGTTGCTGATAGAGCAGGGAACAGAGAAAGCTGGCAGAGGAAACATAAACCCATCCCCTTGATGTGATCATGTTGGAGCAAAACTTCTCTGTATGAATGAACATGCTTCAGATTTTCCATGACATATCAGTAGTCCTTTGAATTCTTTCAAAATTATATTGGACAAGCTGTCTTTCATGTTTGAGAAGGTAAACATTTTTGCTGTTTCCACTGTTCTTTGTTGTGCTGTGTCTCTACATGTAACAAACCTCTGGATTTTATCTGTTTGCTCCATATGTTGTTGCAACACGCAAATAGAAATTCTTAATCTTGTTTTCATGAGAGATCATTAGCAAGCTGGGGTCTTTGGATGAAGGCAACATAGTGAGATTAAAAACCAAAATGAACAAAAATTCCCCAAACTAAGAACTGAAGAAAATCCCATGACAAATTTGACTATAATCATGATTTCAAAATGGGACACAGTTTAATTTGCTCATTTATGGTTTTGGGATCGTTGTTTTTATCATTAGCTGAGACAATTGAGACTACTGAGTTTTCACTCATAATTTGTTGACATGTATCAGTTAAGAAGCGGCGCTGACATTTTGTAAGGTTGCCCATTTGCAGCACTGTATTTCCATGGATTGCAGAAATCTCGGTGCCAGAGAGGTTGTGTTTTAGGGGCTGCTTTTGGAGTGTCTGTGCATTCCAGAGGGTGCCTTTCCCATTTGAAATTGTTTGTTTCTTCCCCCTAGTACCCAGTGATGAGGGGACAGGATTTTTCAGCTGCCACTGGTTACACTACTCAGAGATCATCCATTCTACCTCTCTATGAAGTAAGTGACCCTGTTTATGGAGTCGTACTCAGTCAAAATAAAATACAAGGAAGCATCCTAAATGTGTCACAGATTGTGCTCACTTTGGGCAGTTACTTCTCTTTGTTCTCAAGAGAGAGCTTCCCACAAATAATGTTAGAAAGGAATTAATCTAAATACACTTTCATGTGTTTGGTTGTATGATACAGCTGAAAATGTTGTTCTCTTGAGTCATTGTGATGGCACAACATGCAGCTTCCATCATGTGCTGAAGTTGCTGAGGTGCTGTTAATTCAAAGGGCTCATCTGGGCAAATGTGGCTACAGGATCCAAACTTACTTTAATCATTTTCCCATGTAATTCATTGTTATATTTTTATTTCCCCAGAATACTTTCCAGGAGCTACAAGTGGTGAGGAGAAATCTAAATTTATTCAGAACCCAAATGATGGATTTGGAGTTGACTATGTTGCGTCAACAGACCACAGTTTATCAGCACATGACAGAGGAGGAAAGGTAAACCTTTTATAAAAAACAAAAAAAGACAAAATACTCTGGCATATCAGAAAATGTGTTACTGCTCTTGAGATCAGCAAGAAATCTATTCATTTCAATTTGAACAGGGTTGGAGATGAGTTTTTTTGCCAAAATCTTATTTACTCTTTTCTTTATACATCTTCATTCTAGATTTTTTTACTCTTTGTCTCTTCCAATCTCTATTTCTCCTAATTATTTTTTTTTCTGCATCCTTTCTCCAAAGTGATTCTACAGCTGCAGATTTTAAGGATTGTTATCATAGAGTACTTGAACATAGCATATTGCAGGGAAAAGAGATCTTAAAGATTTGATTTTAAATTGCTCCCATCTTCGTAGGTGTAAATAAAGAATGAAAACTCTAGCATTCAGATGCTTTTCCACCTTTCAGTGGCTACTCAGCAGGCTGCAGATGGCATTCATATTCTGGCTCCGAGTGGTTGTGCTTGCCAGGAGTTATAGTAGCAGCAGATCTGGAACAATTTTTGAAACTGATTATATATTTAGTTTAGTTGAATCAACTCTTGGCCTATCACTTTAAAAGTAAACATGTTTGAAATCAGTTGGCTGCCCTAGACTATGGTTTCCTGGCCAAAATGTAGCTCTGAGTGCTGGGGAAGCTATAACCACACAGGAGAAGTAACATGTGATTACTGCATTACTCTGTGGTGCTTGTTCTTATCAGCTTTAAATTTAATTTGATTAGATATATGTAGAAATACTGATTTCTTCTGCATTTAAAGCTAAAATTTATGGAGAATGTTCTGTGGTACACTGTGTGGTTTTGTTTTTTCTCTGGACTGATACATCTTTTCTATAAACAGAAAAAGACTTCTGTGCCACGTAGGCATTCAGCTAACATTTCTGTGTCCTGCTTTGAATTCCCTTGTATGAAGTCCTTCATTTGTGGCACTGTCCTGCTCAGTCACCTCTTTGCAGCTGAGTGCAGTGAATGCTTTTGTTCTTTCTGTGGTGGCCTTGCCGTAGATTCGAAGCTGACCAGCTGCAGAGCCTGAGGAAGTCTGTCCGCATGGAGCTACAGGAGCTGGAGATGCAGCTGGAAGAACGTCTGCTTGCCTTGGAGGACCAGCTCAGAAGTCTGCACATGTCTTCACCTTACAGACCTCAGGCACACATAGTAAGTATTAGTTTTGCAAGAGCATCATGTTTTTTCTCAGTGCAATGTTCATCAGAGAATCGTAGAATAGTTTGGGTTGGAAGGGACCTCTAAAGATCATCTAGTCCTACCCTCCTGCAATGAGCAGGGACAAATAATAAGTCACAACTGTTTTAACTCTTAGAGTGGGATGGAATCTAATGATGCCATGTGTATCAGGGGGTTATATTTTCTCATTTTCAGTCACTATTTCACCTTGGGGAAAAGGTGTGTGACTTTCTTGGTGTTCATACATATCAATACGTACCTTGGGGGGTTTTAGGGCTGAGAAAGACAGACCTCTTCTGTCAGTGCTTTCTTTTTCCTCTTCATAACCCTGAATTTTTGCAGTTTTGGTAGCTAGGGCTTATGTCTAAAATCCTTGGAGCATGGTGATGGGCTTTCTGGAGTTCTACACTGATTTTCTTGAGAGATGAAGGCAGAGAGATGAGACATTCACAGTGTTTTTCTCCCAAGAAACAGTGTGCTTTCTCTCTAGCTCTGCCAATCCATGGGAACAAAACGAAAAGCAAAAAAACAAAACAAAACCAACAATAAAAAAACCCTCACACCAAAAAAAAAAAACCGACCCCACACACACAAAAAAAGAAAACAAAAACAGGGGAAAATCCTATTGTCATGAGTTTTTTCCTCCATTGCCTTTTGTAGCTCCTTCAGATGAAGACATGGCTCCCTGACAAACAGTGGGAGAAGCTCTGCTCCCACAAACACTCCCCAAAAGTGCAAGAAGGGGGATAAAAGGCTTTGTCTGTGTTTGTTGGTGGCGTGGCAATATACTCTCTCCTATTTTTCACTCAGTAAAAGACTGTTCCTCTCTTTTTGTGCTGCAGTTCTGTCATCAGCCAAACAAAAGAAGCACAGACAAAAAGTGTCATATGTTCTTCCTGGGTTTCATTTCTCTTTCTTAGCCAATCATCTTCTGTAGAAGCGGCACAGGCACAGGCCACATCTTCCTCTTCAGTATTTTGTCATGGGGAAAAAAATTGAAACCCAAGAACAGGAAAATATGGTATTACTGTGATCTCAGGCCAAACTTGAATTCTTTGAACCATATAAATAACTTTTTATTTGTAAATCCTTTTATAGAAGAGGGCCAGCTTTAAAAATGACTGAAATTAACTTTCTCCAACCAGCTTTCTGCTTCCTGTTTCCAACTTTCTGGTTTTACAGAAAGTTGTCTGAGATGCAGCATGTTTATATACTAGCTTCTGAGAGCTCTAAGAAACTCCTAAGTGCATTAACTTAACCTAATTTTTCAGGGTATGTATGGAAGCAGAAGTGCTGATAATCTGTCGTGTCCTTCTCCATTGAACGTCATTGAACCAGTAAGTGTTTACTCAGTGTTTTACTGATGAAAAGAACCAGGAAGGCTTTACTTTAAAATAGGTTGCAGGCGATTAATTTGACACATAATTTTAGAAATACTTTACTCCCTTAAATAGCTTTGTTGATGCAATTTTCCTTAAGCAGATTTAGCTGTAGGTCTAAGTGCCTATAGAGTCTTGTTAGCTTTTAAGAGGAATATGTAGAAGGGAGATATTTTTTCATTTAGTTGATGCATATGATGGTAATATCTCATTAATTTTCTAGGGAAAATTATTTTTTTATATTTCTGCACATTTTCTGCTACTGAAAATAAGTAGTTCAAAAACTACAGAAAGGAAAGAACAAACAAATGAAAATCAAGCCCTTACGTGTGTGCCTGTCAATGGCTCTGGCAAGATGCATATGTGTTGCAAAAGTCGGTGGCTTGGGGAAGAGCCACAATTTTTATTTATGTTGGCTTTAAAAAAGGCACATTCCTTTTCATGATTCTCTTTGTTGCAGTAATAAAGGCAAAGGATATATTTATTTTATAGCTGTATTTGTTACATGGAGGGAATGAGTAAGTGATTAAATAAATAGCAAGAAAACATAGTTATGTCTGTGTGTGACTTTTTTGTTTGCTTATTCGGGACTGTTTCTTTTCTGAATCCTTAGGTCTCTGAGCTTATTCGAGAGCAGTCATTTCTGAAGTCTGAACTGGGTTTAGGACTGGGAGAGCTTGGACTGGAAACTCTCCCAACGGAGGGTGCAGAGTCAGTATTCTCCCATGGAAACTCGGATTCCTCTTCAGTGTGCTCTGGTCACACAGGTAGAAGAGCCAAGAGTCAAAGCAAGAAGTTGTACCGAGCCTCTGTTGCCTTAACACCAACTGCCCCCCTGAGAGCAGGCACTGGACAGCCAGTGGAGAGCTCTGAGGAGCTTGCAGACTCCAAGCCAGAGGTGGAGCACAAACTTGAAAAAATCCCTCTCATGCCTTCAGTTGATGAAATCCACAAAGCAGTGGAGCAGGAGGAGCTACAACAAGTCATACGGGAGGTGAGGAAGGAGGGGCTGAGATCTGGGATGTTTGAACTGAGTTTCCTGAAACCTAAAGACAAGGCTGGCTGTAGCTCCTGTCCATCGAGGTTTTCTCTTCCCTCTCCAGCCAAGGCTCCATCCTGTTCCTGTGCTGTGGCTGAAAGCTCAGAACATGTCACTAGGTGTTGGAGCCACAGCTCGGTTTATGTGCAAAGCAGTGGACCTTTTTTTCGGTGGTAGTGGTTTTTCAGCATGTAAATTAATAGCTAAGTATGGCTGGGAAAGAATTTGCTGTCTCTACTACTTGGTTAAGCAGCAGTATTTTTGATTCCCAAGTGAAAATTTCTGTCATGTTTGCTTGTTAAAATGCCAAACTGGAGCTCATTGAGTGGTGCAATAATGTTTCTGAAACAACGCTGTAGTAAATGCTAAGTGTACTTTCTAGTCCCTCTACCCCAACCACTAAGGACTATAGGAATGTAAATGAAACAAGCTGAAGGCAGGTGGGAAGTTATTTCAGAGTTTGAGTGATTTTGGACCAATTATATTGGACTAGTTTTATTGGCAGTCAATGAAAGTGAGGAGTGCTTGGTTATTTTTCCTGTGGGCCAAGTTAAGAAACACAACTAAAACTATGTGTTTTGTTAGTGGCATGACAAAAAAGCTCTCTGGCAAGTAATATAAATGGAGAAAGGAAGCCAAAGAAACTACTTGTTCTGAAATGAAGTGCCTGTGAAAAAGTGGAGCAAAGTTTGCTCTGAATACAGAAATGGGAATCGAGAACTTGTAGATTTTATTCCCTCTTCTTCACAAGAGAAGGTCCACTTAGACTTTAGCCAAGGATCACTGTACACTTAGCCTTTAGCTTGTCCCTTGAAGCTTTTGTATGGCTCTGCCATAGACCACTGAAGACTAGGTGAGATATCATGCTTAGAAATGTACAACAGACCAGGCTGTAATGCCATGGTACCTTCCAGGTCTGCATGTGTTGAAGCTGTGGATAATTGGAAGCAGTTTTACCTTAGCTTTGTCTGTGAAATGGATGAGATGCATGCCACTCATCAGAAGAGTGGTACATGAGATATTTAGCACACCTTGCACTGTGCTTCTGATTCTGCAATGAAGCTAGGATGGCCTTTGTATCCAGGCTGTCTGTAAAAATCCACATGTCAGGGCACTGGTGTCATGGTGGAAGGTTGCTAAAGGAGAAACTGAGATAGGAAGGAGAACTGTAATTCAAAAGTACTGCAAAAGCAGCTTAGAAAAAAACAGTGAGCTGAAGTCAAAGGACAGAATTATTTCAGTCAATATTTTTTCTGAGGTTAGGCTCTGTGAAAGTTCCTCTTTAGCTTCATTAATTGATAGCAAATAAAGATGTGTACTCTTTGCAGAGATTGTTATTTGGGTTGTGTGGCACTGAGGACATTGTAATGCTGAAAGAATCCACACTGAACTGAGAGGCTACTATTCAAAGATGAGTAGTCAGCAAACAACCGAGCTTGACTCACTTTGTGAATATTTAAGCACACAGAGAGATTTTCCCTCAGTTTAATTTCATTGGCAGCGGGTTCTGGATCAACTCAAGATTCTCAGCATGAGGAGTTTTGCAGGTCAGAGTGGAGATGCATTGGCTCACAGCACTTGGTGGATTTTGCAGAGCCAGAACATGCTATTAAACACATATCAGGAAAATCTTTATTATTTCATAAGAGTTAAAACAGAGCATAAACTGAAATGATGCCTCGCTTAAATAGCCCTGTTGTTAGCAAAGGAATTCCAGTTTCATTGTCAAAAGAAAGAAATCTGGTAGGATGCATTCTTGATGTATGTACTCAGAAATATTAAACCCTTGTTCAGTCCTCCCATTCTCTGTAGCTGACCTTGTTTTTAGGGGAGGGAGAAGCCAGGCAGTGGGTGTGATATGCCTGGGTGGGCTGTAATGCATGTGAACTTTGACCTGTAACTATTTGTTCTGTGAAAAAAACCCATGGTGTTCACTTTTGGCATTAATGGACTAACTCCCTCGGAAAAACATTCAGCAACATGAAGTGTTAAAATAGCAAACAGTAGCTCTTTTGATAAAATGCAGCCTGGCCTCCACAGGATTATCACGTGAAGTACTTACTGCTTGACTTGAGTAAGTCACAGGGTCACTAGGAGGGCCACCAGGCCCTCTCACTCTGCTCTTCTCCAGTTTAAAAGATGTGCTGGTTTAAAGATCTTTCTGCTTATAAGCAGTGGAAATTCTGATTTTGCCAACAGTTCTTCATTATAAATGACACTTAATGAAGTTACACTTAAAGGAAATGTATGATTTTCCTGTCATCATCTGCTTTAAGCGGCTGTAATGAGTCTTAATGGAACAGAGATGGTCTGGCAGAGAATCATCCCTTTTCCATTTTCCATTCAAATCCATGTTAGCTCAACATCCCTCAAAATGTCTGTAGGTTGTTGACGTGTGCAGGTGTTGGGATTCCTCATCTTATTATCTTGAGCATAAAATCTCACCAGCTGCTGCCATGAAGAAGTGGATGGGAAGAAAACAGAGTAGGAAGCAATTCCTTTAATTGTAGAAAATTTACTTCAGAAGTATAAGCACTGGGAAAAGCCTTGTTTCCATTTTTCATTGGTCGGTGAAGAACACCTATCTCAGGTTTGACACAAGTGGTGCATGCATTTCACTCTCAATCAGTTCTTTATTTAGCAGCAGCATAATACTGCAGTAATGGTAATTCTTTTCTAGGAGGAGAGGTCATTGGTTTACTGTTGTAAAAATGAGAGTGATACTGTGTTTTCAGTGCAATATTGAGTATTGGTGTTGTATCAACGTAGTAAATGTAGCATAAATGAGTGGTTCTCTCATTTTTCAAATGATCAATTTTTCATTCACTTGCTAAAAAGTAATTGATGGAGCCTTCATTGACTGCTTTTCTGTCTTCTGTACGGAGGAAGCATTGGCAGGGGGCTGTGCCCTCTGCAGAGCAAATAAAAGGTGCACCTTGCCCTAACTAATTTATAATGAAAAAGGCAAATATCGGCCATTGGTCACGACACACGCGCGGTACTGAGTCACTGCAGGAGTCAGTGCTGGCTCACCACACAGGAGTGACCTTGCTGAGTCTGGAGGGGAAGGAGGCAGAGCCTGTGAAAAGAGGCAGTGGAGGGTGGCCTTGGTGTCGTCCAGACAGGAAGGTGAGAAGCAGAGGGCTCAAATAATCAAGGTCAAGCCAGAAGCTGTTGGAAGAGCTGAGAATAGAACAGGAGCTGCTTTGCTTCCAGTCTCTACTTTTTTACAAGACTGTCTGTTATACTAGATCATTTACTTGCTAATTTGGAAAGCTTTTATGAGCTTTTTTTGGAAAGTGAGGTTTATTTTTGTCTGTCTGTTGAGAGAAGGGTACAAAATGACTGTTCTGTAGCATACTCACAGACCCACCCCATGAGATACTGAAGAAGAAAGGTAGACAGAGCACTGGGGGCTCTCTTACACCTGCTGGACAGTTGGGGTGCTGTGTGCAGGTTTCCCTGTACCTACATTTCTAAATCCCAAAGCCCTTACTATGCTGACAGCAGTTCTAAAGCTTTGTACATCAGAGTGTGCATCAGCATAGAAATCCTCTGGGCTTTCAGCTGTTGGTGAAACAGGCTCTATTGCACAGTGGCTTTTCTTTTGTCTGTTAATCAGCAAACAACCCAACTGGAACCCGTTTCCCAATAATATCATAGTCTCCGAATTTCTGCTTGATGCAAAGTAGTAATGAAATGAGGAACTTTGCCACACTAATGATTTAGGGATTGAATTGCCTGCCAAAGAGAACAAGGGATAAATAACCTGCTGCTAATGCTGCTGCCGCCCTTCTGACGTTGTTGCTTAATCCTTTTGACGCACCAGGAAAAGGGGAGACTAACATGAAAAAGAAAAATGTATTGCCTAACTGGGATGTTGAGTGCTTCTGTGTGACCTTAGGCCAGACTCTGGCTCTTACCCCCCTGCGCCTTCTCACAGTTGTTGTCCTCCTCTGTCCTTGGAACTGTGTTGTCCCTCCTGAAGACCATCCAAAAAATAAGTTGGTGCCAAAGATTTCTTGTACTTGCAAGAAGCCCACACTGTTTTTCTTTGTCATTCTCTGCTCTTTTCCAGTATAATATGCTCTTGTAGAACTGTGTTTTGCCTCCTTTTCTCCTTTGTTTTCTTTACTGTAGCAGTCAGTGCTCTGCTCTTTTTGTTGTTGTATCCTCAGCCACACTCACGTGCCTGCTACTGGAAACTCCTAGGTGTGTTTTATATAAAACTTAATGAGTAATTGCTTTGTCACAATCCTGTGAAAAATAGCCTTCACTGGCATAGATTAAACCCCTGTGTCCCATTGATGATGTGAGCAACTGCTGAAATTCTTTGTCTTTCCTGCTGAAAGTATGCAATTAGGATTTGTCTCCTTTTCAGTTATTTGAAAACAACAGCTTATGTTCACAGACTTGGACCTGTTCTACTGTGTAATCCATTTGTGAGGGAGATCAGTCCTGCCCTCCTTTTTCAAGAGAATAACGGCTTGTCAGAAAGTAGTGTATTTGGGATGCTTTTGATGTATATATCCTAAAATGCTTTTCTTCAGAATGTTGCATAGTTGAAATGTATTCTTTTCTTAGCATAAAACCGGATATCCTAAGTGTAAAACATAAATATATTTGCCATCTGGAAATATAGAACTAGTTTGGTTTTCATTTATACAATCTGCAAGAACTTCAAAATTACTCACAGTTATTTTTTCATTCTTCTAATGTTTTTTCCAATCACAGTTTTGAAAGTTGAATTTTAGTGGTGCATGTTGGTAGTGTCAAACACATCTGCGATATCATTTAGTTTTATCCATTGTTTATATAAATTGCTAACCTTTAAACTTTGGCTAATCCCTTTCAGATCAAGGAATCTATTGTTGGTGAAATAAGAAGAGAAATAGTAAGTGGATTGTTAGCAGCTGTATCACCCCAAAGCAGATCTGCAACTGCAAAACAAGATACACAGCCATGAAACTGGTACTACAGGTAATCTTTGAGGATCTGCAAGAACCAGATTTTATTTTTATTTTAATTGTGTTAAATATCATTGCTAACTTATACCTTGCTTTGTTTGCATTTTCTCCTTGAAAAGTAAGTGATCAAATTTGAAGTTCGTTGGATACAGGGAATACTGATAATCCTGGATGGATTTGGAAAGTCAGCTGGTTTGTAGTTTGGCCCATTCTACTGTCAGCGTTCATAGAGTGGTCCTTGATTTTTAGTTTCATATGCTCTCTGATGACTTTTTATGGGAATACAACATGCAAGAGGATTTCTGCAGTTTGCCTGCCTTAGATATGAATAGTTTCAAAATACATACTTAAACATAACAAACAGACTTCCAAAAATCTAATTTAGGTCTTCATCTTCCTTTTTTTTTTTCCCTAAGGTTGGATGTAGTTGGAAGTGCTGTGGGATTCTGCTCTGGGCAGCACCCAGTGGTGAAAGTGCCAAGTTGGTTTTGCTTCAGGAAGTGTTGAAGCTGCTGAGATGGGCTACTGTGTTTGGCACTTGGTTCTCCGATGTGGACCTTTCCTTGAGTTCATCTGTAAGGACTTAGACACTTTAACATTACTTTCCTTAAAGCATCAGCAAAATTGTGTCACTCTGAAAGGTTTTGTATTTATTTGTATGTCCCTGTTGTAAATTTTTATGTAGCTATTTCTTTGTCTAATGATGCATCATGAAACTTGAAGATTTCCAGACGTAACCAATTTATAAATAACACGTACACATTCAGCCTAGCTTTTTTTAAAAAAAAATAAAAAACCCCCACAACAACCCCTCCCAAAACACTGACCTCTATGAGGTATTTATTGTGCAATAACTGATCCACTTTAAGAGCTTGAAATAACCAATAATGGTTTCCACTGCTGTTACTTAGTGCCACTTCAAAAGAAGGAAACAACCCTGTTACACAAATTGCTGTTAATTCTTGAGGCGGTTACTATTAGCAGAGTGGTAGAATGACATGAGGTTACTCTGAAAACTACTTAAAGTTCTGACACTGAAAGCCTTATCTTTGTGTAGAAGACAACTTTTATCTAATTTTATTTGCTTCCTTGCTGTTTGCTCATCCCTTTATAGGAAAGTGCCTTATTTAAGCACTGGGGTGTTTTTTTTTGGTGTTGACTACTTGCAGTCATACCAAGAGAAGTTCTGCTTCATATTAACCAAAATGCAATAAAAATGCTATCTTCTGAAAGCAATTAGGATTTGCAACTTGGAATGCATGAATGACCTTGCTTATATTATGGGGAAAATGGAAAAAATCTCTTTTCCTTCTCCATCCCTCACAGAGTGTATTTTCAGTCAGCCTGGTGAATATCCGATTGTTCCAATGGAGAAAATTGGAAGTCATTGGAGTTTTTATGTGGTCAAATAGACACTTAGTGGATATGTAATATCCCTTTTGGCTGTGCTTGAACTCTCTTTACTCCTTTGCCTTTTCCATCTACTAAAACTCTTCACAATATGTCAAGGTCTTTAATCAAAAATAGTTTCAAATATTACAATATTATATGAAAAAGTTTATAAAATTTTAAGTTGTGTTAGGAAGACACACAAGGGCTGATTTCTTTAAAAAACTGTATATTAAACCAATAAAATATTTATTTTGCCTATAATTTGTGTCAGTGTTTTGTATTGTGCATGGTTTACTCTTAAGCAAAATGAGATAGATTTAATCAAACAGTACACAGAATGGGCAACAGCAGGAAAGCTTGGGACTTGGCTTTCCAAAAAGCTTTCAGACATTCAGGGACCCTGAAATGTGAGAGCAGTTTTGGCACTTAAAACCACTGTCTTAAAGTTGTTGGCTTCGGTTGCTGGTCCAAGAAGTTGATGAGGTGACCTCTCATCAGAGTTTTTCCTTGTAAGAAGAGGCAGGGCTTTCTTGAAAACCTTATTCTGCCCATTGAAAAGCTGAAATACAAACTCTGGCAGCACTGATATGTGGCAATCCATACAAGGTGGTAGTTGCAGTAGATTTCTGCCTTGCTTTGCAGCTTGCATCAGCACACAGCTCCATTCCAGAACACCACAGGAGATCAGCCAGCCAGACCCACGTGTCTGCAACCTTCCTTTGCAAATGCAGAAACCCAAAACCTACTCAACCTGCTCCCCTTGTCCCACAGCCAGATCAATTAACACTCTTGACCACTTATGTAGGTCTTGTGCCTTTGAGCTGCTCAGAGTGGCTTTCCAAGAAAGGTGACAGCTGCAGCTCCCAGGGAGTGCTGGAGGAAAGCACTTTGGGAGCTGGTGGCAGTTGAGCAGGAGCATCTTCCATGGAGACAGCAGCCTGACTTCCTGCTACTTCACCAAGAGAAGCCACTTGCTGGTAACATCCCAGAGTATCTGAGGTACTTCATCTTGTAGATTGTAAGAACATTTGATCTCAGCACTGCAAATCCTAATGTTTAATATATCCTGAGAAATGAAAAGTACTGCCAAATTTTCATCCAGCTGATGGAAATCATATTTCTGATGTTTGGCTATAATTTAAAATAAAGACATTTCAAAATGATGTCTCTAAAAACTGTACTAAAACTAATGGATATAAAAGCACCTGTTTTTCCATAGTCTGGATAACAGATTTTTGCCATTCTTAAAGACACTTACAGATAATATTTTCTGAGTGACACTTATATATAGGAATGCCTATAAACTGTTTAAAAAAATATTTTAATGGGTCTGTCATAGAGCTGGTATCAACTTCTGTTGACAATTGTTTGTGCCTTAGGAAAAGCCATCATTATTGAGGCCTATCCTGGGTGACTTAGCATAATGGTTTTCTGAGCATGGACAGTTTTAATTTTAATGATTCACACTGCTACTTTCCTTGCAAATTAGTGTTGTCTTTTTTTCTGCCAGCCTGGAATTTTAAATGGATTCTATGCAGATTCAGACAGCTTTATTAGTGGCTGATAAATACTGGTCAATTAAATTTGCAGTAAATAAAGCCAGACTGTATTGCCAGAGGTATTTTGCATGCTTTTCTAAAGTTTGCTATGACAGTGACCTTTGTCATTGCCAGTTGGCTGTAGGAGTAACAGGAGACCCCACCTGATCCTGTGGCTTACAGGCTTGTACCATTGGTGGCATTTTGGCTTTTTCAGTCGTGGGTGGGTCCATGTGGCACCAGGCTTGCTGGAGACAGATTGGGTTCACTAGCTAAAGGGGGTAAAGGATTCTAGCCCATGGGTTGGTGGTGTGATTTGAGAGGGCTTTAAGCTGGCTTGGCAGGGGGAGGAAGATAAGGCCAGGCTCAGTAGAGATGGGCCTAGGGCCAGCAGGCCAGTGCTGGGGCGGAATCAGTAGCTCAGCTGCCATGCTTCTACACCAATGCACAGTGTCAGTAACAAACAGGAGGAACTGGAAGCCATTGTGCAGCAGGACAGCCATGACATAGTAGTGTCCCTCACAGAAGCGTGCTGGGATGACTTGTGTGACTGGAGTGCTGCAGTGATGGCTGTAAGCTCTTCAGAGGGGATGAGTGAGGAAGCAGAGGCAGCAGGGTGGCTCTGCACATTAGCCAGTGTTTATTCTGTGCAGAGCCAAGGATAGTGATGATAAGGTTGAGGGCCTGTGGGTGAGAATCGGGGGGGAAGGCCAGCAAAGCAAAAATCTTAGTGGGAGTCTGTTACAGACCACCCAGGATGAGGCAGCAGATGAACTGTTTGATAAATGCCTGGCTGATATTTCATGGTTGTTGGCCCATGTTCTTGTGGGAGGCTTTATCTTGCCAGATATCTCCTGGAAACTCCAGCAGATGAGAGGGGACAGCCCTGGAGTGTGCAGAGGAGAACTTCCTGACACAACTGGTAAGTAAGGCTACAAGGGGTGGTGCCTCACTAGATCTGTTTACAAACAAAGGCCTGGTGGGAGATGCTGTGCTCAAGACAGCCTTCAACCACAGAACCACGAAATGATAGTTTCTGATTCTTGGTGAAGTAGGGAGAGGGATCAACAGAACCTCTACCTTGAACTTGTAGAGGGCAGACTTTGGCCTGTTCAGGACACTGGTTCAGAGAGTGTCAGTGGGAATCAGTCCTTAATAACTAAGGGGTCCAGCAAGGCTGAATATACTTCAGGAAGGAAATCTCAAAGATACAGGAGCAGGCCATCCCATGTGCTGAAAGAAGAGCTGGTGGGGACCAAGACTGGCCTGCCTGAACAAGGAGCTTTTACTGGAACTCAGGACAAAAGAGAGACTGAAAGAAGGAGCAGGCAACTTAGGAAGAGCACAAGTGTGTCATTAGGTCATGTAGAAAACAATTAAAAGGCAAAAGCTCAGCTAGAACTCAATCTGGCCACTGCTGTAAAAGATATTAAAAAGTGGTTTTGTATGTACATTAACAACAAGAGCCAAAATGAGGAAAAGCTCCATCATTTATTGAACATGGGGGGTAAAATTGTCACCAAGGATGAAGAAAAGGCTACTTAATGCCTTCTTTCCCTCAGTCTTTAACAGACAGACCAGTTATCCTCTGGGCAATCATCCCCTGAGCTGGTAGACAGGGACAGGGAGCAGAACAGGCTCCCTGCAACCCAGGAGGAAGTGTTTAGTGACCTGTTGTGCCATTAAACCCTCACAAGTCTGTGGGGCCAGGTGAGGTTCACTCAAGGGTACTGAGGGAGCTGGTGGAAGAGCTTGCCAAGCCACTCTCCATCATTTGTCAGCAGTTCTGGTTAACCAGAAAAGTCCCAGCTGGAGACTGCCCAATGTGACACCCACCTGCAAGAAGTGTTGGAAGGAGAATCCTGGGAAGGAGAGGCCTGTCAGCCTGACCTCAGGGCCAGTGAAGGTTATGGATCAGATTAACTTGAGTTCAATCTCATGACACATAGAGGACAGCCAAAGCATCAAGCCCAGCAGCATGGATTTAGGAAAGGTAGGTCCTGCTCAGGCAGTGTGATATTTACATAGCAGGTAGCCCACTTAGCTTTGGCTCCTGGCTTGTCCCTACTCATGGAGCAGCCCCATTCCTGCTACTCCCAACACCTGTATAGGAAATTGCAAACAATTGTGCCCCAGCCACTTTGCCCAGGTCACCAAACCCCAGATTCTGTCCTCCAGGTGTGTCTCAGTCCCTCCCTCGCAGATGCTACAGGCAGGACCTTGAGGATTGTTGGGATATCTTTTGGTCTAGCAGGTTCTCAGAGGGGGAGGAGGAGGAGGCAAGAAAGAAGGGCCATCTAAAGAGTCTCAAATTCAAAAATGAGAATTTTAAGAACATGTTCTGAAATTGGCATACTGAGCTTTTATAGGTACTTGGTGACTTTTCATTTTCTGCCTGGGAAGGTGTGTTTGCACAGGAATTTTCTAACTCAGATTCTGAAACTGTGGAAGTTCATTCCTTGGTTTATCTTCTATGTGTTCTATATTTTACCTTTTGTTTAAAAAAATTTACAGTAACAACTGAATTTTATATTTCAGTTGTTTAATTCAGTGATATAGTCAGTCAACTTTTGCATTAAAGATTTAATATGGAAATAATGTAATATAATTCTATTCTAAAACCTATGTACACTATACAGATTTTTTTTATTGAAAGATGTATTAGATTTACTCTATTCTTGGTAAGGAAGCAAATTGTAGCATCTTTTCCTGCTGAAATACCCTCCTAAAATCAGTACCAGAATTTTGCTTCCTGCACTATTGAACTATAGTCCATATTAGGCAAGAATCCTTTGACTGTCTGCTCAGGTCATGTCCCATTAATCCAGCTCCTTTCCTGTGTTCTGGATGTGTGTATTCTCTTGATGGTAGTGGATGGGATCTAGCAGTAAATGTTTGTACATTGCTTCAAAGTGTGGAGAGCTGTGAATTTCAGAGGAAGACTGGAATAGACAGTGTAAGTTCTTCTGTGCTCAGATAAAGTAACTTTAAACTGATTCTGATTAAGACCATACTGCTGAGGAATTATTTATTATCTTAACTTAAGAGCTTGTATAAATAGAAATAGCTGTATCTTTTTACTTATCTAGGCTTTATGTATCCCCATATATAGTTAGTACATAAACAAGTCCAAACCTGATACTCTGTGGGTAAGAACTGGCAATGGAAATTTGGGTTAGACTGTTACCGGGCCGACAGCTCTCACTGAATGTCCCACTGACTCTGTCACTGCTCAGAAAGACTTTCTGTTCTTCCTGACATGGCTGTGGCAGCATTTGGTACTCATGAGGCAAATGGGATCTGCTCTGCATTCTACCTCCCTGGCAAATTTTAAATTCTTTGCATTTTCTATATATAAATAGCAGACTGTGTTTCCAGCAGCTCAGTGGAAGTCACCCTGTTTGCAATGCTATTTGGAAAGGAAAATTTCAGTCTCATTTTGAATATGTAATTTTTTATTCTTGGAAGGCTTCTGTCTGATTTTAGCACCCATGAGTGAGGCACAGTGCAGAGCCCCTAAGGGCAAACTGTTGCCCCTGTCTGGGCAAGGAAGGGAAGGGAAGGGAAGGAAAGGCAGGGAAGAAGCTGTCCATCAGTTTTTAGAAAAAGGCAGCAGGAAGGGGCACATGGAAGCCCCTTTGGCTGTAGCAGGAAGCCAGAGTGCTCTGCAGTGTTTCTCCTCTGATGCTGCTGGGGCTGCCCAGCAACATGCTGAGGATGCACTGCTGTGAGGAGAGGGACCAGCTGGAGAGCCCAGGGAAAGCACAGGGCAACATATCTGTTAAATCACTCACAGATCAGTGGCTAGGATGGGGATTAAAGTTGTGTCTGAGACACACTGGAAGAATTGCCACATCCAAGCTGAGCCCTTGCTCTGCAAAGGCCCCCTGTTGGAACAGGGTACTGTAAATTAATGCTTCTCTGCATCTGCACTGGTGGATTTAGGAGCCAAAGCCCTAAGCAGGTTTGTTTTACAAGGAACTCCAGCTCTCCTCTCCAGAGTGATGCTGCAGTAGTCTCTGACCACACCAGAGGAGCTGAGGCAGATCAGAACCACAATAAAAATTGTGCAAAGAGTGCAGAACCAACACCCTTGAGCTGCCATCCCAGAAGCCTTGTCTTTGGCTGGAAACAAGATATAAACCTTTTCTAGACACCAGGGGAAATGGCTCAAGCAGGAACTATGCCATGAGTACTTCCATGGCTCATCCCTACAGCAGGATATTCTAAAAGGCTTCATACCAGTACATACTGAATGACATAGGAAGGAAAGATCTTGGACAGTTCTTATTATTTTTAATTCCATTATGGTTTTAGCTGAATCATGAAGGCATCTGAAACTGAAGTTGTGGGGAGTGCACTAAAAACAGAAGATGAACTACAAGGATGTGTCAGTACTTAAAAGTGTTTCAGTCTCCCCAGACTATGATGCAGTCTATAGAAAATGCCAGCACACTTTGCCTGCAGACTTCTAATGCTGCAAATTGGTGTAAGAGGGAGCCAAGGTAGGCATCCTGAAATGCTATAGCTGAGTGCTCTCTCACTGTGCTTCTTATACCATTTTAAAAATACTGTTATGGTTTTAGTGCATGTGAAGATTGTTGGGCTGCCAGCTCCAAATAGGCACAGGGAGAAAAGCTGCAGGAGGCAAATGCTTCCATATCACATTGTTGGGGGGCCTGTCTCCCAATCCCAGCCAGCCCCATTGAGGATTAGTCCTTGTGTCTTGGTCTGTCCTGTTGTCTGTCTCCCTTCAGAAGCTGCCAAAAAGTGGTTTTGTTGGTTTGGGCTTTTTGTAAGGTTGCTCAGCTTGTTTCTTATATACCATTAATAAAGATGCATTTGAGACATAATTCCTTTGGACAGCAATGTCCAGCAATCTAGAGCTGAAACACACTGTTATAATCTTTTGAGCACTTAATATTTTAATAATTTTTTACTGTCTGAATACGGTTTTTAAAATTACTTTATCATTAACATAAGAAATGTTAAGCCTTTGCAGTGATAATTATAGCTCCTGTGATCAGTAACATATATTAGAATTGCAATTTAATACATGAAGTTTGTAGACATCTAGAATAGATATTTTATGGAAAAAAAGGTATTTTCTAGAGAAACTTGATATTTAAAATATACAATTTATTAATACTTATGGTAGCAATGGATCTGGAAAACGTTTTTCTCACAGTATCTCACAGCAAAACCAAACATTATTTTATTTCAAGTATTAAAGTTCAAAAGGAAAGCCACTTCAGACCCCTGCTTATGTCTTCCCCCAGGTGCAACCCTGTGTATGTGTGTGTGTATATCCCTGGTATGTCTGAAGCTGTCATTGAAGATAATGGCACATCTGTGCATGAAGGAACTGTGAAATTGGATAATCAGACTGTCCTGAAAACAACTCTCTAATTGTCCTGGTGAAAGCAGAGTGTGTCTCTCTTACTTTAGTGCGTTAGACTTCATTGTGCCACTACAACTTTTACAATTGCACTCTTGCTCTAACTGTGGAAGTCTATAAAACAAATTATGTTTTGTCTTTGTAGGAATAGTGAAGGCTTAAAAATGGGCATATGAAACACTGAATATCAGTGTTTTGTGCATCTCTTTCATTTCTTGTAGTAAATGAAGCTAAGCATTTCACTTAAGCACCAAAAACATTCAGGATTCAGACAGAGAGGTCCCAGAATAAGCTGGTCTCATGCTCTGCTTCGAGCAGGGGTGGTGGGACCAAGTATCTCCAGAAGGTCCTGACCAATCAAACTCTTCTGTGATTCAAAAGTCTAAGTTAATGCCACCTAAACTATCATAAGAAATTGAACAGGAGAGTTGCCAGCTACTAGCTGTTAGCTGGTAGCCACTATGGTTCATAGTAGCTTTGATTTGGATAAGGAGGGAAATTTTGGCCCTCATGGAGAGTTATTTTAGATCATTGAGCCAACTGGATCCTTAGATTAAAGTGTATCCTCCCCTCCTAAGCTTTATCAGGTCCTTCCCAAACCAGCTAGCTCGTGTGCTTGCCTCTGCTCAGAAACAGCCCGTGTTCCTAATGTGTCATGGTTTTAATTTGCAAAAATCAAAGTCAAACAGTATTTCATGTCTGACTGGCTGGTTTGTTCTGTGTGTATGGCCAGTGCATTTTTCTCACCCACAATTCTCACTCCTTCCCCACCGCCTCCACTGGCACAGGTGGGAAAGTACTCAGTGACTCAATGAGCTTGTGGTGAACTGTGAAAATCCTCAGTGCTCTCAGTGGCCTGAACATTTTCAAATTCCTCTGAGTTTTGCAAAGAGATAGGCTAGATCAGTGATTGCTGGATGTTGTTTCACACACTTCTTTTGAAATAACATGAAATTACAAATGAAAATCAATTATATTCATGAAGGAGTACTATTGATACGATTGGCCAAATTCTTTTCCTGGTCTTGGAATGAGGCACAGATTTTGTACCCTTAAGTAGGATTTGGCCTCTGAATTTTAGTCATCCAAAAGTGGTTTAACTAGTCTGAATCATCTTTCCTTTTTCTAAAGTTAATGGAGAGAAAATGTAATCTTGAGTAAACACTACATCCCACTTGACTTGGATAGAATGAGAAGCCTGTTGATGTGCTTAGCACAAGGGAGCCCAGAGAGCTGGCTCAAATGTGAGTCTTCTCAGTATCTGGAGTCACGTGAAACGGAGCCCACCAAAAGAAATCACAGTCTAAATATGATAACCAGGCCTAAGGTGCAAACGCACCAGAGAAATGTCATGAGATTATGGACAGCTCTGTAGAATCATCACCAGAAATCTTCCTGTAAGATTTAGTAGAGTCTAAAATTGTAGGATTAAAAAAATATTTGAAAGAGTAAAGGGAATTGTTTGATATGTGCAAAGAGGAGAGCGGTTCTGGCACACTGTAACAGAGATCGAATTTTTGAATCCACCCCTTCTGCTACCTCCACCCCCAAAATCTGAAAACTTCCTGATTTGTGTTCATCAATAATTAAGAGCCCATCAGCAATACTCAGAGGGAGCTTGCATTGCACTTCTGAGCAGCCAGTTAGTAATATATGGTGGAGAGATCCTCTTTTTCAAATCCCAAGGCTCCAGGCCATGCAGTGCTAGTATTGCATTTTCAATTAGCTCCTGAGTGAATGCTTGGCATATGGGGAAGTGAGCCGGTACACAATTAGCTTATTGTTCCTTCCAGCTTTCTGCTGAGAGGATCTGAAGGGCTGCTGAAGAGAGGGGAGAGGGGAAAAAAAAAAGAAAATAGCCAAGCCAGTGGCATCTCTGTGGATGTGGAGTACGGGAGTCGCTGGGCTGGCGCAGATTCCCGGGCTAAGTCGGGAGCTACAGCTGTTCCTGCGGAGCTCCAGCCTGGCCGCGGCGACGGCGCCGGGGCACAGCACAGACCCAGCTCCAGCTCCAGGCTCTCCTCTCCTCTGCCTCACCTCAGCATCGCCATGGAGCCCAACAGCCCCAAAAAAATACAGTTTGCTGTGCCCCTGTTTCAGAGCCAAATAGACCCTGAGGCAGCTGAGCAGGTAAGGGGGATGAGTTTCCTTCACTGTTTCCAGGGAATGGGGCAGGATGTGAGTGAGCACAAGGGATATTTGTGGCCTAAAGGCTTTTCTAGCTTATGTTAGCGAGACTTTAGATTAAATACTCTGGAGGTTATAATGATGTTTGATATACTTAAAGAGAGAGAAGGATATGTCCTCTAGCCAGAATAAAACTTCTTCACCTTGGGTAGGTTTATTAATGTATATTTGTTGTGCCTTTTCTGTAACTGCACTTCTACCCTAATACTTACATTTCACATAAATACACTCAATGAACATATTCTCAACAAATCAATTGAAGTGTATTATATGTACATAAAGCAAAGCATAAAGTTCATAATAGATACCTAACAGAAATATTGGGAAAACATCTTATTTACCTTTCATTTTAACATGAGAAAATACTATTAATGTTTTGCACAATAGTCATCATTTCAGTTACTTCCTGCATTTCTCAATGATTTTTTACAGTCTTTAAGTCATTTTTACAGTGTTTTATGTGCCTGAAAAATTTATACATGTGGAAATATGCTATACTTATGTCCTTGTTGGAATAATATGTGTGCTATTTTAGGTTTTAACTCACTTCCAAAAGATACACATAATAATATATATATATATTATTATGTGTATCTTTTGTAAGTGAGTTAAAGGAGGAAAAGATACCTATTACTGTGTACAGATATGTGTAGACGTGCCTAATAAAAGGTCACAGGCAGTTTTGTGAGAAAACTGTATAAATCTTAATTAGGTGACCCAGTATATTTCTCTCTGTGCAAGTTGTCCTCAACATTTGCTTCTATTTGGGTACATCTGATTTTAGATGATACCAGGGGAATATTATAACCTTGAAAGTTCCATACCAGTAGCCATGAAATTATTTGTACCTGGTTTCCTGAATACACTGATGTTGTGTCTCTTACAAGGCAGAGAGCTTTTCCAGAAAATGATGAGTTGGGAGTGACCGTTGAATGCGAAATATTGGAAGGGTTCAGAAAAGAATTGTTGTGGGTCCTCATTTTGTCTCTAGGCACTTCTGAGCTGTGAAGCTGTCCATCCCTCACAGAACAGTTCTGCAATGAATTCAAGCAGAATATGTTCTGGTGTTTTTCTGTGAGAACCATAGGATTAGGATTTCCTGGAATTCCCATGGCTGTTGAAATGCTGTACTCTATTTTCTGCCTGGTATTTATGGGCTGTCCTTTTTTTTTTTTTTTTTTTTTTGGTGTTGTGAGCTTGATTCCAAGCGCTATACAGTTTCACTGTGGGTGTGTGATGAAATTAAAATAGTAAATTCTACAGTCAGCTACAGTTACAGTAATCTAGAATAAACCCATTAACCCTGATGATGTAACTTTCCATTTACACCTCTGAAAGCAAAATTTGAACCTGGCTAAATACAGATGTTGGCTCAGCAAATAAAAAAGAACAAATGCACTGACATTGAGGTTTTGTGTCAGAATGGTTTCTAGCTTAAATGTTCCTGGTCCCTGTCTTAAATTCAATAGAATATCAGGCCTGGAGGCTTTTGTGAAGCAACACAAAGCTTTCAGTGCAAATGTGTGCATTATAAGAGGGTATTCCAATACCATGTAGTTCAACCACTGTTAATGGAACAAAAGTAGTTACCCAGATAAACGCTGAAGAATTGCATACAATTCAGGAGTATGTATTGGTATGTAAAATCTGCTATATTGCAAATACTCTTTTTAAGGTCTTAAATACAGGAGTATTTTTAGAGAACTCTTACTGTAGTAACACCTCTGACAACAGTTTAGAAATATGAGTTCATTGGAAGGCATACCTGCAAAACACTTAAATGCACTTGCAAAGTATTATTAATTATTACTCGAGAGAGCTATGGCAGCACTAGATATTTGCACATACAAGCTCAGAAACTATGAAATCATCTCCCTGATGCAAAGCTAAATGTCAATATTTTAAGAAAGGACTTATATTTTTCAGCAATACATATCCAAAAAACTGAAGTCAAGATGATTACAAATCCTAAAGGTATTTTGGACAGCTCTCCCCATGCCTTTGGTCTCCCTGGACAAGCAGCAGCATGACCCTGATTGCTGTCAGACCAGACAAGCTGTCACTAAGACAGTGAAGTGCTGCTCTTCTTTAAATAGTTCCCTTTTTAACTTTGCCTGGTCTATACTCTGGAGGACACCAGACAGATTTTTTGCTTTGCCTTGTGTGTGTGGCAGCTGATGGGCCCTGCTGACTCCCCTTGGTTTCTGCCTGTTACAGATCAGGAAAAGAAGGCCGACGCCAGCATCACTCGTCATCATGAATGAACACATGCCCCCAGGTGAGTGCTAGCATACCTTCTAAACCACTGAGCTTGTATACACAGGACTGGCTGCAAACTGGTCTGATTAACTGCATGAGTTTAAAAATCCAGCATTAATTTTTTAGCTCTAAATATCAAACAATGGATCTTAGGACTGTTTGGAGTAAACCTCATGAACACAGGTAACTCCTGGCCTTCAGATAATGTCACTGATTTCACAATTCTATCCTCCATGTCAATCTTGGTTATATGTAGAAGGAGAATTAATATGACCCAGATCCAGTTCTTCCATCCATAAATATTTCCTTTCCATGGGTGGAGACCTTGGAGATCCATGAAGTCTGATCTCTGGAGATACCAGGCTGGATCCAGCGTGAATCCAACACAAGGAGTTGTTTCTACAAAACAGGTTCTCTTCTAGCTTCCTGATAAAACACATCATGTGTTTTTTTCATTATTCTTTTTCAACTGTAAATACATTATCTTCATCCAGGAGTGCCCACAGAAGATTCCCTGTGGGATGGGATGATTTGAGGTTGAGACATACTTTGTCATATAAATATGACTTCAGAAAGTTTCCTTAATAAGCTGTTTAGGGAGTGTTATAAACAAATCCACAAAAAGGAGAAAATCCTCAATACTTAATCCCTTGGAACACAGTGCCTACTTTATATCAAACTTTTCCTTTGTTGTGCTCTGCAACATTTTTTTTCCTGCCATAACTCTTAGTCACCTGAATCTTTTTTTAAAATCTTTTGGGAGAGTAGCTTTCTGTCCTGAATTTCAGTAGTTCAGCTCTCAAAAATGGTGCATGAAAGATCTGCTTTGAACTGACTTTCTTTACTTATATAAGATAATAATGGGATCTACACTGTCTATGTTGCTATGGACTTAATTTAAAGCAAATTCACCTTAACTCTTAATCTCTTCTGCAATTCCCTTTGTACACTTTGTACCGTCATATTTCCTTTTATAAACAGATACTTGGTACAATACCAAATCAAAACCAAACAAAGAATAAGAACTCTTTAATTTACAGGAAATTTTACTGTAAACAAAATGGTACATGTCTGTTATCACCTTTCCTGCAATGTTCATAATAAGTCTCTATATAAATCATTTTTATTATGAGTCAGGATTGCTGCAGGTTTCAGCCAACTTCCATATAAGCCCATGAGTTAGTATTTGTCTTCACTTACTTAGATTTGTTTATTTAGATATTATTTGCTCTTTCTAGATACTGGAAACTAATATTAATGAATTTATTATTTGGCTAAATTATAACCTTGTCCTGATTTAAAATGTTCCATAAAGCCAGATAAAAATTAAAACTTTAAAAGCAGCTCCCTTTTCCTGCCCTTCACCTCGAGGTTCATGGAGATTTCCATAGGGGGTCACTTGTTTAATATGGGCAAATGTTTTGGAGAGGGTGTGTGCAGGTAGCTCTGTAAGCCTGCTGAGTAAAAGGACAGTAAAGCCAGCTTGGAAAGCAGACAATAGGCTTGAAATGGATGTGCAAATACTAAATAAAGCCTTTGTGGTCTTCATCTTGCAAGGTGCTGTGCAGATTCTGAGATGGTTGTGTGCCTTCAAATTTCAGAGCCAGCTGGTCCTAGGGCCTCTTGACTCCTTGCTGATTAAACCCAAAAATGCTGATCAGTTACTGGATTTTGAATAGAATTCAGGGGGATGCTGAATAAAATAGTAAATTCATCACTGCAAATGGATGCTGTTAAAAAAAAAAGTAGGGGTGGTAACCTGATAATCCAACAAATTGCTTTAGAAGTGTGATTCCCTAGAACAGTGGGAAAACTGTGCAGTAGAGAATCCCAGCGATGCTGACAGAGCCAGCCTTTTTTGTTAGAGCTGGGCTAAACAAGAGTCCTGTCCCTTGAATTTTACCCACTGGAGTATTCCACTTCCTTCATTAGGAGCAAGGACCTAGTGAAGGATATGCTTCCAAGAGTCTGAAATGGACATCCTAATACAATCCTAAATAATTGGATGTCTGTACAAAGTTTACTCAAATTATCTAAACTTCTCATTTTTTGAAAACCAGAGACAGGCATACTCTAAGAATCAGACTTTTCTATAGCCTTCTGTTACAGCTGCTTCTGATTGCAGCTGGGAAAAAAAAAAATTGCATATTTGTGGTATTCTGGTGCTCTGGATGCACACCCATCTGGAAACCAGAAGGCAATAAAATGTGTTTGGACATTTAAGAATTTCATAATAAATTCAGCTTGAGTTCTTCTGTAAAAGATCTAAAAGTTGTTTTCTATTAAGTCTTTTCATCCATCCCTGATGCCTGTTGCAGCTTTGGTAGGGATATGTCTTCACCTACTTAGGTCAGGTTAATTGTGCTATAAAGTGAAGATGGAATATCTACTAAGCTAAGTCATTTTAAACCAATGACAGCTGCTCAAAAACTATAAGAAGAGTCTGCTTGACTTTCAAGGAGGCAGTGTTAGAGCACACTGAATGTTTTAAAGTCAGGTGATAAATGTGACTACAGGAGCTGATATGCAGCCTGTAGCATCATTGACTCTCACAGTCCCTCATGCTCACTCTGGTTGGCACCATGTTTAAGTGCAATCACAGTCAACAAAAGTGAGATTTGAATTGCAGCAGCAACAGTGATTGCAGTGGGCAAGATGAACTTGAGAAGCAGCAGAGCAATGAAGAAACACTTAACTCTACCTTCAGGTTCTATGTAAAGTGCTCTTAGATGGGTTGTGTCACATTTGAGCAGAGAAACTAGCACTAGCATACTGAGACTTGAGTTCTGAAGTCACTTCAATCTATTGTGCTTCAGTTGCCATCAGTGGAGCTGTATTTTCTGAGCATCTGATGTTCGATTTTGTAATAGCAAATCAGTTTACTTTTATTTGAAGTTATAAGACCCTTTTGCTATCTGTGAAGGTAAAGACAAGTATAAAGTGAGACAGCTGCACAAATGGGCAGCATCTCATCCTGTGAGGGTGGTGCACAGGTTACTGGGGTAACCCACTCACATCCTGCTATAGCCACAGTTTCTCTACACCTGCCTTTTTGAAAAGGAACATAAGTACATGCTTAATTTTAAAGACATATTTAACTACTACCTACACAAGTGTTTAATCCAAAAATTGTTAAAGCTCTCCTGCTTCCTTTTCCCCTTGCAATATCCTTGGAGTCAACAGAAACTGAGTATCACCATCACAAGCAGCCTTTTCTGTGTATGCACAACCTCCTGTCTCCATGCCCAGCATAGCAGAAAATATGGGAATATAAATTCTTATTAGCTGAAATAAACATCTGAGAATGCTTTAAAACAGCAGAATATCATAATGCAACAGCTCAAGAAAAAGCTGGTGGCAGAGTAGAGAACTGATGGCTGAGGGAATAAAGCACATCAGACCACAACCCAGGTTTAATGCCATTAGGGCTCCCTTTGATCAGAAAACAATGCCAGCATTCCTGCACAGACTGGCTTTGTCACAGAGCCAACACAACATCAAACAGTCTGGCTGGCAAGGGCTCTTCAGTTTATGTCAAAGTGTTCAGTCTTCTTGAAGCATTGGAATATGGGTAAACATGGATAAACTTCTGTGTATCTAAATTTTCTGTGTATTTGCTGTTTTCAACTCCCCTTTCTGCTTTGTTGCCTGTTTTGACATCCTTGCTTGTAATGTAAATGTTACTGTGTGTTTAGAAATACAGCTGCCTTTTTGGGCTTTGCAAGCCTCATTTCAAAGCAGTAAGGGTATATTATCACTGCAAAAGGAATATAAAGCATACCTTCCCAGTATAACACAGTACATCTGAGCTTCCTGAATGCTGGGAATCATAACTTGAAGAAAAGCAATCTGTACCTGTCTCTGAACAAGGAAGGTGCTCACAGCTTGTGTCTGGGCATTAGCAGTTTTGCTTTCTCATTCCTAGCTGATTTTTGGTTATCCAGAAAGGATCCATGCCTTTCAGCTTAGTGTCACTTCCCCAGAGCTCTGCTGAGATGCCTCATGGGCAGTCTCAGTATTTAGTGCAGCAGCAAACAACACTGCCAGGTGAGTGGTGGAGGAAAATCTGTCCTTACACCTTTGTCAATTCCATGACAAACCAAAGTAGTTGAGGTTTTATTGCTAAATTGGTTTTAGACACTCCTGGACTTTGCCTGCACAATAAATCTCATTACCACAGACAGATGTGCTTTTCTGCTGATGCAAACTGTACCAGCAGCACATTCTTGATGGGATTAATGTGAGTCACTTTGCCCAGCATTAAGGTTTGTGACTAATATTAGTTGGATCATGCTTCTAGGTGAGTGAATGTGCTTGGGTTTAGATCTAATGATCACTTTTTTTTTTCTTCCAAGACAAAATAAACTGAGCTCAAGAAAGATGTACTTAGTAGGAGGCAGGTGTTTCCGAGCATTGTCAAGCAGTTCTGCTCTACTTTCTTGGAGAAAAATCTCAGCAGAAAACTCTTGGTCTCAGAGTTCATGGAAACTGATATGTTTTTCAAGCTATTGAGATTCTGGTAGGACACACTGCTTACTTTGGTCCAAGAACTAGAGAGTGAGTAAGCCAAATAGCAGCTGTTTTCAATTGCAAATTTAGGCTTCTAATGTGGTGATAGAGCAATCAGAAAAGCAGTACATGAATAAAAACTGTCATTAGCTGCATTTTCTTTTTTTGGTCAAACCAGTTGGTCTTTCTATATGCTAAATGTATATGCCATTTAAGTATTCTGTCTCTTTTTATATCAGTCCAGGAGTCTGTGGAGGTATTTCAGTAAGCAATGAAAACATTTCTGTGCCCTGACAGCAGAGGGCTGGTACAGCCCAGTGTACATTACTGATGGCACCAGGATGTTCAGAGATTGGGCACACCTTGTCAAGGCAGTGAGGGCCTTCCTGTGCATTCAGCCTGTGCTGGAAGGGACTATCTGACACAGTCAAACAATGAAATATTTAAAGTAAACATTGTGTGAGACCTGACAGGTGATAGGGGCTCCAGAACAGAGATAAAAACGTCTGTGCTTGAAAATATCCTGCTGTTTGTAGGATGACGTGTGACTGCAAATGTTCAGTGGCAGACAGCATCCCTTTTTCTTACCTATATACACTATGCTCACATGCTTTTTTATTTGGATTACTCTGAATTTATTCTGCTGTTCAGACCCACAGAATTCCCTGGGACAAGGCACAGCAAAAGTTCCTCTCACATAAGCAGTGTGAATACAGACTCCATGAAATCTAAAAGGAAAGCTCAAGGACTTGAAAAAAAGAAAAAGAAAAAAGTGTCAAGAACCTGTGCTTGAGCTGTTCTTTATTCAGCCCAGAAGGAACAGCTCACAGGCTCCAGAAAGAAACAATGAATTTTAAAAAAGGATTTTTTCATCATTCATGAAAACGTTCCATTTCATGAAAATGCTCCATTTTCATGAGAGGATGAGGATTTTATATGTCACCATCACCACTTGTCAAAAGAGCTGTCATGCTCCCTGCAGTGCAGTAAGGACAGCAGGCTTGGACAGCAGACATCACTTGCTTGGGATGCAGTGAGCAGTGCTGTGCCTGGACTGAGGGTTATCACCAAAGCAGCCAGCTGGATTTTCACAATTTTTTGTGGTCCTGAGCACAGTAATTCACACATAAAAACATTCCCTGTGAATATTTTAGCAGTTGTGTAAACCATATAGTGTGAAACAGTGGGAAGCAAGTACTATTTCATATAGAGGCCAAATAGAATCTGGGCTGTCTTTTTAGTCAGTAAACAGTGAAGGGTCTGACAGCTACACAGGGACAGTCAAAACAAAAAGCTGCTGTGCATGTTCTGGTCAAAATTCACTTATTTTACTGATTTTTTCATGTTTATTTTTATCCATGCTTCCTTCATTTTCAGTGTTTACTGATTGACTGTACAGGTACATTTGACATGACCCATATGAACTAGGTTCTCCTAGTTGGCTGAAGTGAGTAAATTTAGTCAAAACAAGAATGAGCCATTCCCATCCACCAGGGCCTACTGTCCCTCTGTGAGATGGGGCATTCCAGGGTGCAAACACTGCCTGGGAAAGCTCTGGAGGGTGGAAACAGAGGTTGGATATTCAACCAGGACTCAGATTTGTGCCTACATCAGAGAAGTGGTGCAGCTGAGAGGGCATGAAGCTAAAACTCCAAAGCTTTACTTGCTCCCAGTATGGATGGAATTGCATTAATCCATTACTCTTGTTCCAGCCTTGAATATCCAAGAAATGAATTGAAATATTTTTTTATTTACCAGTGCAGCTAAACTCCTAATGTGTGCCGTGATTTCACTTGTTCCTCCTGCTCCCTGCCTCCCTTGGTTTTGTGTTGGAAGGGTCAATGTCCATGGAACTATCTGAGAGTGAATGTGGTATTTTTAGAGGCTGAACTTTGTACTCTTCATCTGTTTTCCTTGTTCCTTATACAAAAGCACCATAGAAACAGCCTTCTTCCCCCCCAGGAGATTATTTGCAAATTATTTTTAATATACATGGCTTCACATTACAGCTCTCCAGCTGCTTGATCACTCAGGGTCAGGGCTGATAAGCATTTGGAATGTTTACATTTGTTATCACCTCTGTGAGTACAGCACGACAGAGCCGTGCCCTGGGAGGGAATAGGCATGGGCAGGGCTGTCTGGCCTGTTGAGGAAGTCAGCTGGTCAGATTCTAACTTTGTTGCATTCATAAGGCTAAATATTTTGCTCTCTGTACAGAGGAGCTCTTCACAGATTTGCACTGTGCCAGATACTTACCTCATAGAGTTTGTTTTGCTGAGAATTCGGAATAGGTGGTGGGTTTTCTAGTTAAAAAATAAAGTGCCTAGGTGTAATTACTTCTTATAGTCAAAGTACTTAAGCTATATTAAATGCAACTACATGAGCATACAGTTTGGGGTGCTGATGGCATTTTAAAAAAAGACTTTGGATCAAAATATGTCTAGTTTAGCCTGTGGCAAAGATTCTGGGTTTTTTTTGGGGGGGAGGGGTATTTAATGGAAAAAAAATTCAGAGAATATTTGAAATTGAGTGTATGTAAACATTATAAGATAAAATTCATAAAATAAGAGTATCAAGATAGGTTTTTTTGAGATTATGTTTAAATCAAACTTCAATAATGTGCTAATATTGATATTTTCAATGTATTTTTTAGTTCACATCAGGTAATCAACTAAAATCCATTAATAGATGTTTCAGCCTTGCTGAGGCAAAAGAATACAACACAGGGTTTTTCTGACCTCTGCTATTTAGTACTTAATGCAGCCCTCATTTACCATGGTGACGTGTGCGGAATAAATAGATAATGCAGATAGATGAGAGAGAATCCAGCTTTTAGCACTAACCTCATTATGTTCAGAATATTGGGAAGGGGTTGCACTTAAAGCATCAATCAAGGTAGCCCATTTATTGAGCTTTTAGAGACAGAATTTAACTCTTTATACGGTGTAACTGAAGCTAAAACTTCACTTCAAAATACATCAAAAGTGGGAATTTAATGAATCTGGACCTAAAGCTAGCAGAGACTAAACAAATGGAACTTATCAGTCCTGGAAGGCTTTGCCAACTGCAGAAGGCTGCAGAAACTCAGTGAGAGTGCAGGGAGCTGCAGAGCTTAGCTTTGCTTTCCTGGGGGCCTGAGCTGCCTGTGTCATCAGCTGGTGGAAACAAGATCTGATGGACCAGTCCAGTCTCTTTTTACAGTAACGAAAGCAGTTCTGGGGTAGAATTAAGCTTTATGTCTATTGAAAGGACCTCTGTTTTCTCCTTCTCCCCTTCAAAACTTCTGATTTCTGTGTCTGTATCTAAAATCACTTCTGATTTTTTTCTCAAATGTCTTTACTGGAGGACCAAGAGACTATCAGAGTAGCAGAATGAAGCACAGTGACCTGCTCCTTCTTTGTTCATGTCTTCGATGGGATACCCAGCATGCAGGTGTCCCACAGAGGATTGATGTCTTGGTATTATTCATCTTATGGAACCAAACTGCACCAACAGAGCCAGCAGTGTTAAGCAGACGAAGGTGCATTGTAAGGTTGTGGTTTTTGCCTGGGGCCAAGTCCCTCATTCTGATAAGACAAGCAAAGTCACACAGAAAATGAATGTGAGCAAGGCAGAGTGAAAGTTCAGGACAGCAGTGAGCTCTATTGCACCCTACAATCTGGCTTATCCTGGGTCCTGGACACCCCATAACCTTCACATTCCTGCACTGGGCCTGCACCACTCAGTGACATGGAGGGATAGCATTCCCTTCAAGTCTTGCTGGAGTTCCTGCCAGAGCTGTTCTCAGGTGGTGGTAGAAAGCAAAGATTTGGATGAGCCTGTTCTGCTCTTTCCTTGGCCACCTCCAGAGTAACTTCTCTGGCATCAGCTGAAGCCCTTGTTCTGCCTTTTCCCCTTTTTGTTAGGATCTGCAGGACAGCTGAACAGTCAGGGAGCCATTTATCCTAAAAGCCAGGTTGGTTTGAGAGCAACACCTTTGTATTACTAAGTGCTAGTTTGTAGGGGGAGGAGAGGAATGGGGGTAGGGGAGAAGAGTTTTTCCTTTGAAGAGTTGTGACCAGGAAGATTTTGATCCTAACCAATATTAAGTTTTTACTGTCTGTTTTTTCTCTTTTTGAGATACATTAGAAAGCAAGCAGGCTGTTATTGTTAAGAGGTGTGCTTTCAAGCCCCCTGAAATGCTGGTGTGGGACTCAGGCTTTAATGTGTGCAGCATATCCCATAGGAGCATGAGGCTCCTTCCAAAGGAATCACAGCAAGGTGTTTCTGACTGTGACAGTACAGATGGAGATGTATAAAACAGAAACCACTGTCCCCTCTGTCTCTGGTATGTATTAAGGCTAGTAGAAATTCTGAAAAATGCCTCTGGAAACTACAGCTGACTTATTCTGAGCTAACAATGATTGCCCTGGGCAGTTCCAGCTCACCTAGTTGTGCTTAAGGCAAGAATGAGATTATGGAACCTGGCTTTGCTGATTCTTTGAAGGCCTGGAAAACCCAGCAATGGCTTTACAAAACTGATATTTGCACCTTTTATTTTTAATAAAAAAAAGGTCCTAAACCCCAAGAAGAGCTATTAATAGTAGCTGACTTGATTCCCATGTAAGATGATACATGTATGGGATGAACTCTCTGCATGTGCATTCTAACCACAAGCAAGCCACAAGCAGTTGGCCAGCACTAGCTTTACAAAGCATTCTTACTGAAATCCTGGAGGTATTATTCCAAAAGGAAGGAAATTGCTAAGACAGCAATAATAATCACTGGCTAAGGAAAAATTTTATTGTTTTGTAGGTTTTCTTCTCCCATGGCAAATGCCACTTTCCAGAATGTACAAACACCTTCAGATAGGATACATTTTAAATGGTTTTATGAGCTATAGCATGGTAAGAAATGTTTGGCTGGGGTTTCTTTGGTTTTGGCTGCTGCTGGTTTTTATTTTAGAGCTTAGAATATTCCTACAGCTCCCAGCCAAGAAAGGAACCACTCACAGTGATGGCATTTGCAGCTGTAACACTGCTACAAAGACCGCGATGGGTAGGTCACTTCTGAGCCATTTTCCATCACAACTGATTCCTGCACATCAAGTTATTAGAAAATGGTTTAAAACTTTATCCTGGGATTTGCTAGCACTATATTTCTGATAATAATGAATTTTACTTCATGATCTTTGCCTCAGTATTGTATTTAGATCAGCCTCTTCAGTCATTTGAGCACAGACTGAAGCTAAAGCAAGCCAGCAGATGGAAAGCAGCACTTTACTAACACTGTGCAGTGTTACTGATGGACTCACAGCCCTGGGCAGGTGTCTGCTCAAGGTACTTCCTTCTGTATTTGAAAGTAATTCATGACATTGTTAAGTCTTTTTACAAACTAGTAACATTTTTATGACTTCATCAAGGTACAAAAATAATTGCAAGTTGCTTGAGAAGTTTTTTGAGTGTGAGCATTAGGTACATTTGGTTAAACAGTAGCAATCATTAACAAGAAATTTAGCAATCTGGCAGTTTGTTTTACTTGGGGCACTCATGGCAGACTCATGTTTCTGCTCTTTGAACCTGTTTCTCTGAGTATTTGCTAGCATCTTCTCGACAGCTCTGGCCTTCTAACCTCTCCAAAGCCTTTCTTATCTCCACTACTCTCCTATTTCCTTTAAGTGAGTCTTGTCTCCCACTGCCAGTGGAGGTGGACTGCCCTTGGTCCTTACAGCAAAGATGCAATCTTTATTGATGTCTGTCCTGTCAGAATAGCCCCTATGCCAATGTAACCCCACAATGAGGTGAGTTCTCCTTCTACACAGCTGGACAACTTTGAGACAACATTTTGTGATTTAGGTCTACTTTGCAGTCTTTTATTTGTCCTTTGCCTCTTTCTGTATGTCTGTGAAAGTCTAATTTTCTAAGGTTTCCTTGTGGTTTAGTTTGGCCTTCCAGCACTGCTTGGGGCACCCAGAAATGATGGCTGTCCAGTTCCCTTCTGGTTCATGCCAGAAAATATGTATCATCCTGATTTACATTTGTTTGCTGCAAGAATAAGGGATTTTTTTCTAATGTGTGTTTCAATCTAAATGGGAGATTTTAATCATTCTAAGTAGCTGTGCATAAAAGGGTCACATGTGGACCATCATGTATCTTTTAAGTCTTACTTAATACTCATTTTGAGACCTGAGTTTACCAACAGCTTTCCTGATAGACCAAGGATTTTAAATTTCACATCAGTAATCTCAGCAGTTTTCTTCAGTTTGTCTCATTTATTTTTACTTATTTGAATGTATTAACCTGGCCCTTCAACAGTGTAGTGAATATTGAGATGACTCTTACTACTTAGTTTAGAAAATGAGCAAGAGTTTTGACTTGGAGGCAGTTTATGTACAGCTGAAGTTCCTTCCCAGTTGCACTAATCCTAGAACTATTTAGTAAATGAGAAAGTATTTTGCCTTTTCTCTTTTCTTTTTTTTACCAATTCATGCTATATATGTAAGATAAAGCACTGACTTTTAAGTTGATGGCAAAACTTGCTGTTGCTTATGAGCTAATAAAGTCAGTGACAAAATTATTTTCTTTCACTTCCCTCCAACATTCCCCTTTGCCCAGTTTGCTTTGCTGGTGCAGGATTTGCACTGAGCATGTGCTGAACTCCCATGGGACTCATTGTGCCTGTAACACCCCTCAGCTCTCCTTGCCACCCACAGAAGCAGGCACTGATGAACTCCTCTTTGCCAAGGCTCAGGCCATGGCAGACACCCCAGATTTCTGATTGAGCTCAGCTCTGTCCTGCTGCAAACAGAAACACTTTGCTGTTAAATAAGCGGTTACTCTTTGTGATCAGTAAATTTTAGGGAGCTTCAAAGCAGTGTGGAGGCACCCCCTGATCCAGAGCTCCTGCCCTCAGTGACCCCCTGTGGTCCTGCCAGAGGCTCCTCCCAGCTCTGATGCCAGGAATCCACACTGGTCAGCTGCAAACTGCATGAAAACTTTGGCTCAGAGTCACTCCTGGAAATTTAGTCAGAGAATTTTGTTTGGTCAAGAAAATGTCTCATCTGAGAGATCAAAAGAAAAAAATAAAGTACTGACCTCCTCCTGGTTAATCTTATTTAGTCAGTCATTCTTTGGAAGCTGTCTCCATTTCCTTCACCAAAGAGGAGTTTGTGCTGCTTAGAAAGCAACTAGAAGAAAATATCTTCAAGCATTGTTTATATTGTGAATTAAAGCAAATCTTTACATTAGTTGGCCAAACAGAATGTTTATTTCATGCCTGTTTCTCCCTGGGTTGATTATCTCTCTGGGAAGACCTGCCAGCTCTGGAATTGTCCCCATATCCAGGACTTCACATCAGGAGCTCTGCTCCCAGTGCCTTGCTCACCTGACCCTCTCTCATGGAGCAGGACAGGGCCTATTGTGTTTCAGAAAAAGAAGATTCTGCATGGAACTATTCTTTTCATGACAGCTTTTCCCACAAAACCTGTTTTATGTCCAGTCAATCAAAGCCAGGACAGTATCAGAATAAAGCCTTAACAGAGCTGGCAGCAACTGGAAGGCCACAATGTCAGGCAGATATGCAACACCAAGACAAGAGGCAGAAAAGTAAGTCCATTTTTAAGAAGGGAGAAAATAAGCAAATTTTAATTCTCTTTCAAAATATATTTTGAGAAGCTATATTTGATTTATGGTACGTGTTTAGAATTTATCTTATATTAATATTTATCATGTATTTTAGGGAGGGAGAATGAAAAATTTGGAACAAAAATGCTTAGGAGAAGGATGACTTTTGTGCTTGTTGAAATAATTCATGACTGCTCTGTGGTAAGGCTGCAGACCTTATTCATCACTCTTGTATTCTAGTTTCATGCCAGTGAAATGAGACTGATTTCCATGAGTCTGGCATGAAGCTGGAATAACAAGGTGGTGAATCAGGCAGTATAATTCCTTTCTGAGAATCATGTGATGCAAACAAATACATTCAGATTCACATTTGAGGTTTGTAATGTCTCCAGCTTCTTCCAAAATAGATTATGTTTACCAGAATGCAAGTTTTAAAGAAATTTTGATCTGTGAAGCTTGTGAAAGGTGGTTTTATTTCATATTCTTATGGCTGTGCAGCTTAAAGTTGGTTCTTAGATTCTGTATGATCAGAGATGTTTGGATCAGATGCTGCTGTGTGCATCAGGAGGAAACAATGATTGTTCTTTTCATTTAGTGGCTGACTTTGAGCACCATGAGGAAGGATTTGGTCTAACAAAGGAGATTGCTGCCCCTACTCTCAGTACTAGTAATGGCTACTTGAATATTGAAGGTGGAAAATGCAAGGTTGTTTAGAAAACTGATTTACCTGGGAAAAAAAAATTAAATGCCCAAAGAGCAGATTCATTTGGCCTGCAGTATTTTAATGAAGCACAAAGGGCTGGTTACAGACAGGAGCTAGCTGGGAAAAGCTGTGCTATGATCTCTGGGACAGAGGGACAAGAGGTCCCTTGGTGACAGCACTGCCAGCACAGTGTGGGACCTTCCCCAAGCTACACAGCTGAGCTGCAAGCTCCTGACAGGGCAGATAGGCAGGCAAATGCCTCTGTGTATGGCAAATTCCTCTCTGCCCTATGTTTTCATTAATGCTTGCTATACAAATCTGGTTATTAGTGCTCCCTGAAGGGGCAGGCAGTCATTTGGATGCTGATGGGTGAGTGGATGCAGCAGCAGCAGCAGCAGCAGCTCTCTCCTGTCAGCATTGAGCGAGGAGGGGAGCAGAGCTCCAGCCCCGCCTGCCCCAGCAGCTGCACTCGGGAGCTAATGAGCTGCTCTGCAGTGGGAATATTGTCAGAAACACATACTCACTCCAGGAGGGCTTCCCAGGATATGTCTTTGTAATTAAATGTAATGACATCTAAACCTGTAGTCAAGTTCTTGCTGATAAACACTGGCAAATAAAAGCCAGCAAGTGAAAATCAAACAATTAGCTATGTAAGCAGTTGTAGGTCTTTCCTGAATTTTTTCCTTTTCCTACCTCAGTGGTTTAGTAAAAAGTGACGAGAAGCTACCTGATGTGGCAATATGTAGTTAGGAGTCTGGCAAAAAGAAAACATTAAATACTGTTTGATCTTGTTATGTCTTCTAGAAGAAAGGAAAAGTGGTTGTGATAGCAGAAAAAACAAGTATTATGTTGGTCAATTTCTAAATCAGAATTCAGAGAGCTTGTTTTACAAATACCAATGACTGATACAGATTGTGGTGGTCAAACACCAGTGAGGTAAAGTGAAAGATCAAAAAATATTTATTTTCTTTTACTGATGGAAAAATTGAAATGTGAAAGGACTGAAAGATAATTTTTAGAAAATTTCATCTTTTTCTTCATCTTTTCTAAGTGGCAGCAGAATGAAGGATTATTTTCTGGTTTTAGTTTCTAAAATTGCCTGAGTCCAAATCTATCAGCCCTCTGTGATTTTTATCTGCTCAGCTATGTTTTCCCAAGGAAAATTCCAAACTTTCTACAAGAAGCTTTCTCCAACAATTATACCAGCTTCTTACTGAGTTTCTTTTGTGTAAAAACTAGCCCCTCTGACCTGTTCTGTTTCTCCAGTGCCTGACTGAAACCCCCCAGAAAAGGCTTTTATTGGCTCTTGCTGAGGGGAAAGCAAGCAGGGTACTTAGCTGGATGAGATAAGCCTTTGCTGGATGAGACCTCTGCAGAGCCCATGGGTGACATCAGAGGGCAGCTCCTTTAAAACAGGTCACCTCTCACCCTGCCTGGCTGCTCTGAGTGCATTAACATTGTCCAGGGGGAGAAGCAAGGCAGGTGAATTTTGATCTCACTCTAAAAGGACCACAAAGCTTCCCCCAGCACAGACACGATGTTTGCACAGCAGGGCAGGTCCGTGGAGGGAGGGATCTGCACCACCAAGCAGATTCCATTCCAGCTGCAATCAGCCTCCTTCCTCTGGGCTCTTCTCTGACTTCAGATGAGGGCACCTCTGGGGGAGCTCAGCTCTTAGATCAGCTGGGCTGGGGGATGTGCCATGTCAGGCTGCTGTAAAAACATGCTTTCATTAACTAATTTAAACTGTGCTATAAGGTAACTTTAGAAAGCATTAGAAGTTACACTGGAAAATGCCTCTTTGTCCAAGGAAGACCGTTCACGCAATTATTAATGTAATCTTTCAGTCAGACCAAGATGCCTCCAAGTTTATGGCCAGGCAGAGAACTCCTGACTGAGCACCAGCCCACACTGCACTCCAGCTCCACTCTCTGTCACCCCTAAATTTCCCCTTTTACTGTTGGTACAATGTCCCCATCTCTTAGCACTACTTCAGTTACTCACAAGATCTTCTATCTTCATTCCATGTTCCCCTTGCCTTTCTTCTCCTCCTCGTCCTCTCTACATAGAGGCTTTGTTTGTTTTATCCTCTCTGCCTCAGTCTATGGCATTCTGGGATTTAGGCTTCCCTTGTTCCCATTCCTTGTCACCTCTCCTTAAAAATCTATATTCTTGATTGAGTCTTATCCATCAAAATACCTGTCAAAAATTAGCATGTGATCCTCCTTCTGTCCTCAAAAAGAAACTCATGTCAGAATGTATCCTTGCCCAAACTTCATCTCCAGCCAGCTGTACCTTTCCCTTCATCTCACAACTCACCTGAAACACTTTATGGTTCCTGCCTGCAGTTTGTATCTTTCAGTCCCACAGGTTACTTTCCAGTTTCTGTTTACTGATTTGGAAAATTGTTTGTTTATGTGATTTTACAGGTTGTTCTTAAAAGTCCACATTGTCTGATGCTTCCCATTGGCACTATTTGCTGTGTGGATATGAATGGTTTCTGTAACTCCATACAGACGAGTCCTTATTCCCAAAGTTGCCTGTCATATAAAGGCTGCTGGGTGAAGGGAAAGGCTGTAAATGTGGCAGTTCTGACAATTTTAATGTCACATCACTCAGAACACCAAAGGTGTGAGCCCAAAGGGTTGGAGCTGTGCACATTCTCAGGATCAAGACCTGAAACATAACAAAGCTACTGATGTCAGTTTTTGTTCCTTATGCAAGCATCAGCTTGGGTTCACAAAATATATTTTTAATCTGGGCAAATTTAGATTTTCAGGAAGGAATGGGACATAAATTACTCTTCATTGTTCTTTGCTGAAAGTCCCTGATTTATTCAAATTTCAGCATTTAAGCTGAATCCAGTATCCTGAATTATAAAAAAAGTCTAATGTTGACTAATTGATGTGTTGATATGCAACCAATAAGAAAGGCTTCAAGCACATAAATAATCATCCATTTAACCAGCCTGGCTTCATACCCCAAAGTGTTTTATGGGCTGGAATACACACTTCTATACTGAAATAGACATTGCTATACTTATTTGCAGGTAGGGAAGTCCAGGAGGAGATCAGTGACCTTGCTAAAGTTCACGCAAATGTCAATGGCAGGAAACTCCTGATTGTCTTGTCTAATTCTGTATCTGTGGGATCATGCTTTAGTAATCAGGCCTGTTTTCAACTACACTTTTTAACCCTGAGTATGAGTGATTTGAATATCTTTCAGAAAGAGATAATGGGAAATACTTATATTGAAAAATCTGGTAAATCAATTAATGTTTGCAAGATGCACAAAGACAATGGTAAAGAATGCAATAGAAAATGTGATTGATCCAGCTGCATGGACTGGCTTGTCCCCTCATACACAGCACACCCCAAGAGGCCAATATCTAGAGAATAAGACAGATGAAATGATATTGCCTAGGCCTAATTCTTTGCTCAGACCAGTGGTTACAGGTCTGTCCCACCTCAGTGAAAATTACACAGATATCTGCCAGTGGAAAATTTTAGAAGGCCCATTGCAACAGTGAGAGATTGATGTCTATGTTTTTAATGACATTTTTAATGACATTTTATTTTAGGACTCCAGACTACTGTGTACCAAATATCCTGCATGATCTTTGCCAAATATTTGCGAAATCATCAGCAGAAGACAGATACTTTCTGGCCATTAACCACATGAAGACAACAGCAGCAAAATAATTTAGCTCATACAAAAACTGGTTACATGCCATGGTTAGGAAGAACCTTGAGCCTCCTCTGTGTCATACAATCTTAGCTGTTCATACAGATTCTCACAGGCACTTATTTTTAATAGAAGTCTCAAGTTCTGCCAATTCTTCCATACATATAGTCTAAAGCAAATTAAGGCAACAAAAGTAAAATGTTTCAGGAAAAGTTTCAGTCTGGTAATGTCATAAATTTTTTAAGGTGAAAGACCACTCTTTGTTAAGCTTTGTTTTGTTAATTTTACATATTACTGCAAGGCACTTTTCAGTACCAGCATTAGTATATTGATAACTTATCTGAGGTGAGGTTCTTGTTATTATTTGAGTGCAGTAGAACCCTTTGTGAGTTTGCTTCACACCATTTGCCAACCGTAGAAGAAAGCTCAGTCCCTGGGCAAAGCAGCCTGCACCCTGACAGCCCCAGTTGCAGAGCCCTGCTGCCAGCCAGGACAAAGGACCTGCTGCTGAAGGAACTCCATTGCTCACTGTTATTCACAGACAAAAATGGGAGTTAAGTGCTTCACATGCAGTGCTTATGTCTAAATGCTAATCAGGGCCTCTGGCTTTCTGAGACACACAAATGAGAAGGAAAAGCTGTAAATTAGAAGGTCAATTTCTTATTTACAGCAGTGCTGTAGGTTCATGGCAGAGTTACAAATGTTAGCCCTGAAAAACGCTTCTGTACTAACTTTTCTCTTTTCGTGTGTTTTTCTCTAGAAAAAGACGAGAAGAGAACAAACATCTCACAGGCAGAGGTAAGTGATTTTACTTTGTTTTAAACATACTTATGGCTAAAATAGTTCTATTGATAAAAACTCTTGGAAACTCACTGGTTCATCCCAATGGATACTTTTATTTACATTGTCACGCCTCCTGCAGTAACACATAATTTTCAAAGCAGGGCTGTGTAAAGCTGTATTGTGTGTTCTGCCAGCTCCCTGTACAGGGATCTGGTAGAGGCAAGCTTCCCCTCTCCTTGCTGCCATGCCCTGTCAAAGCACAGCACAGCCAAGGCGGCCCTGCCAGCTCACCCCACCCAAGCGTTGCTGTGGATCTGCAGCTCAGTGCTGGGCACAAACACCTCTCCACTCTCTCCATCACTTGTCATGCCTACAGCAGGCAGTGCAGTCATGTTGTCTGCACAACAGTTGAAAGCTGGCTCCTCTGATCTCATTTTCTAACCTCCCCTTGCATGGTTCCTCCAATTCCCTGATCTCTTTCTCCTTCACCCACTGCTCAGAGCAGCGGGCAGCACCTTAAATAGCAGCAGGAGGTATTGATTGGTTCAAATTTGAACTCCAATACAAACATATAAAGATTTACTGGCATGAGGTTCACCAAGCTATCCCATAGTGTTTATAAATAGCTTTCTCTTTCCAAAGAAGAAAATATTTTATTTATAAATGTTATCATTCTATCCACTGTGATAAGCTAAGTTAATAGGATTAGCCCTACTTGTGTGAAACGTGTCTCAAATGTTCCATGGAGAAATAGATCTGATTAAAATTCATGGTGTATATATTAGGCATTTTTAGCAAATGTTTGGGCTAAGGCAACAACATTGCTACAACTAGAAATTGATAAAATGAGGAGGGGAAAATGCTTGGTTACACACAATTTTTCCTTAACCTTTTGGTTAGGAGTGTAATGTGGTGCTTATGTCTTCCAAAGCTAGCTGAGGGTGTACTGTATGAGGTTTTCTTGTCCTTTTTATGTAGACATAATGCATGCTGGTATAATATTGACACCAATTTAGCTGCTTTCAATTTGCAAAAGCTGCTCTGCTTTAGCACTGAATATACTCCAGTTAGTTTTTGCTACCTAAACACTGATATAATGTAGTAATACTATTATTACTCTATGTGTATTGGTATAATATAATAATACTATTATTACTTTATGTGAATTTTACTTCCATTATTTTGGAATAATTTATCTTTTGTGCATAGATGTGATTTTGGGGCCACAAAGAGTAACTAAATACAACACTCAAATGAGGCTCAGTTAAATGCTGAGTGATTGGCTGCTGAAATTATTATCTTGAGTTTAATAGAACACATTGAAAAGGTACAGGGGAAGGGATTTTCCACTAATTTATATTAAAATGTATATAGTAACATTTCAGTAGTATCTTACACATGCACATAATCACTGATTACACTGTAATTGAAATGTTGGCTAATGTAAACCTTGCAACTATTTTAATATACATAGACATTCATTTGCATTATGAGAATCAATTGCACAGGCTGTTAAAAGCACAGGCTATCCTAATTTTATGTTTAACAATGTTTGTATAGAGTGAAGAGTAATTTTCAGTAGTATTGGGTCTGTTTTACCTGGGAGTCATAAATGGAGCTGTCCATTAAACATATGTTTTTGTCTTATTTATCCTGTATACATGGCAGCCCGGGAGCTGCATTCAGTTGTACACGGAATGTTTTCCTCAGAGGCTCTGTGGTGGGCACCCAGGTGGGTGCCCAGGGAGCTGCCAGGAGCAGAAAGCTCTGTCTGTGCCGTGTCTCACTGCCCTCTCTGTCTGTCCCTGCAGTCGCAGAGTGCCTCTCCCAAGCAGAGGAAGCAGAGCGTCTTCACCCCTCCTGCCCTCAAAGGTACTGTCAGCTCCTGCCCAGCCCTGCCCTGCCTCGGGGGCTCCTCTGGTGGGGGGACAGCGGGACCAGAGCAGTGCCACAGGGCCCTGCCCGACCAGCACTGCCCTCACACTCTGCTCTCACTGCCCACCTGCCCGGGGCTGACCATCCCTCCATCCTCAGCACTGAATCTTGCTGCAGTTGCAAATTTATTTGTTGGGGGAAAAAAAAGTTTTTGTGGTTTGATTAGTTAGCTAGAACAGATAATTCAATGCCTAGCTATGAACAGAGCTTCTTGAATATGTAAATTCTATTGGTGCCAAACAGTTCTCTGTTTCTTATTTGAAACCACTCCCCCATATTCTGCCTCTCATTTCCAGGCAGCTGTGAAAAGGAGAACAACCGAAACCGTGGTCTGGGTATGTGACAGTAGGGTGTGTGAAGACTTTCTTGGAAAATAAGTAAAAATTAGTAGTCTTGATAAAAGTTTTGAGGGATAACATGCTTTTTAGGAATATGTTCAAGAGCAGCAGGAATATCACCTGGAATCAAAATAGCTACATTTAGGCCTTGCTTCTTATGTAGTTCTGAACAGAATTTGACTTGATGGTGATTCACCAGCCCTTCTGACTGACACTTGTCAGAGCTGGATTATTATCAGACTGCAGTCTAAAGGCCATCCTGCCAGGTCTCTTGATAGATAATGAATATGTAAATTTCCATTTGTCTGCTTAACACAGTTTATTACCTGGGATATCTGATTAGTTGTGTGAAATACTGCTGCTGTCATGAGGCAATCTACCATATCAGCCAGTTCTATGCATCTCATTCTGTAGCTGCAGTTCTCTAGTACTTGTCCTCAAATAAAATATCACCCATCTGCCACACAAGACTCTGTTTGCCAAAATAGGCTCAAGTCCGTGTGCTGGATATTAGAAATAATCTTATGACATCCAATTTCAATGTTTTTTCTGGAAGGAAAATGCTTTGCATGGATAGCAATACCTATTGATCTCACTGCTGCATTATTTTGCTGTACAAGCCTAAACTAAATACTGTGCAAATGAAGTGCAGTGTAAAACAGGTCCTCATGGCTCCTCTCAAGAACTGCATGCCTTAGCATCCCTGGAAGTGTCCAAGGCCAGGCTGGTTGGGCCTCTGGGAAACCTGGTCTAGTGGGCAGTGGCCCTGTCCATGGAACAGGGGCTAGAATGAGGTGATCTGTATTGTCTTTTCCAACCCAAACCATTCTATGAGTCTGTGATTCTATTCTTTGGTATTTAGGGGGGCATATTTTTTCCTTCTGCCATTGCACTTATTAAACTAAAACTCAACATTATTATCTGTCTAAGACAATCCCCAAATATTTCAGTTTTATAATTACAAATGCTTCCTCTAGCTCCAGGCTGGGCTGTGGCTGCTGCAGCAAGCTGTAGCAAACCTGGTGCAACAGGCAGGTTCTTATTACTGTATATCTCTGTGTACTTTGGCTCCTGCTTTTATTTTCCTAAACAAAAACACACCAGAGTTCCTACAGACAGAGCAAATAGCTGACTCATCTCAGAGCATTGCTCTTTTTACTGGAATACAATGTGCTGGAAAAATCAATGTGAGAGCTATTGATTGAAGTAGTAATCTGGAGAGGGACTCAGCCAGCCAACCAGATAACAGCTGGGCATGGTGTACTTCTTAGTGTTATATTACCAAACCTAATGGATATCAAAGAGGTTTTCCATTTTGCTTTCATAGATATTTCTTTCCTAACACGCCTCACTAGTGTTGAATTCCATGTTGAATTCCATGCTGGTATGTAGCATGCAATGTTGCAAAAGTCAGTGTCTGAAGATTGCATCAAATGAATCCATTCTATTTTCTGTATGTTGTGATTCAGCTCTTGTCTTTTCATCGTTTTTTTCTGTGTTAAGCAGCAATCTTAACTGAGCATTCATCACCTATAGTTCCCCTCTTTGTGTCAGTTTTTCTTCTGTTACTCATGTGCTTTTATGCCTTAACTTAAAATTTTCTCATCCTTTAAGGTCTTCTTCAAGTGTGAAGGTTGGCTTGAACCTCCCTATGAAAAATACCATAAAAACAACCACAGGAATGTTTTTCAATTTGAATAGTCACCACTTTTGCCTTGGGCAATCTTTTCCAGTCAGTTCTCAATGTGTAAGGCTTTTTTTTCCTATTTACTAATCCGCTTCTTGTTCGTCTTTTGTATGACAAAACCAAGAAGAATCCTTTGATCCTTTTCCAAAGTAGATGTCCAGTTGTTTTAGCACAAAGGTCCATCCATCTATCAAAGCACAGACAGCATCCTTAGAGCTGTCTTCATCATTCTGCTTGGTGGGCTAGAGGAGCCCCTGGAAGTCTTACTGGAGGCTCATTTTTTACCCTCACGCTTGCCAGAGAAGTCTAAAATGGGATGTTAACCCTTCCAAATAGAGAGGGACCAAGTGAAAGCATCTTAGACTGCCAAGGCAGAAGTGCAGGATTGCACCCGCCCCAGGCGAAGGTGCTTCCTTGGTGTCTCATTACCCCTTGAAAATCAGAAGAGCACATTTGAGTCTCAGAGCTGCAGCTTTCCATGCCAGGGCGTGCTTCGTGCTCAGGCAGGTTTCCTTTCACCCAGGTAGTCATGTTTGTTCTGGTAGCTCAGCTCATCCTTGGAAGGAAATGCAGACGGCAGTGGCAGGAAGCAAGGTTTACAAAGACTGACAGAAGACAGCCAGAGCTGTTCCCAAACCTGCATTGCTCCCTAGAGGTCCCAAATCCCACATTATCTCCCAGCTATTGCTATTAATACTAGTGGCTATTTAAACACCATCAAGGTCTCCCCCTGTGAAGGAAGTGCACGTTCCCAAGTGATTTGAGGATTTCATTAGCAGTGAGTCTACTACCTGGATGTGCTAGAGGGCAGGGAAATAGGAAAACTTCACTCATCTTAGTTCACTCAGCAAGAGGCTGTTTAGATCAGATCAAGATCCTGCTAATTTCAGCAGGCTTTAAAGAAAGTTACTGTAGCTGTCTGTGTTCACTGGACCACCTTTGCAATGAGGAGACATCAAATCATAATTAAAGTCATTCCCCACACAAGTAAGAGATACATTTTACTGTTTTCCCTCTCAGCCTTTTGGGAAATAAATGCTTTAAATTCCCCTCCTAATGTATTTTTCTTTGCATAAAAACAAAGGTCTTTTCCTGAGCTAGGCCCCAGCTCCAAGATTTGAAATGGGATTAAATCAGAGCTGTTATAAATCTAAGGAACATTCAAAGACATTATTTTGGTTTGAGTCATTAAAACAACCAGAACTCACTGGCTTTTCCCAAAGTGTTCAGACCCAGGGATTTGATACATGCATAATTCTAGTATTTACAATGATGGTTGATATTAAATGAGCTCTTTCTAGCTTCTGCCATGAATTTCAGATGCTCTGCTTGTTTAGTGTCTGCTTGTTCTTCTCTCCAAAGGAAACAACATGCAGAATAAATGATTAAAATCATGATGTCCCTCCTGAAATATGTAATTTATTAGAAGCAATTAGTACAGTGTGTGGCCCTCATCCAAATTTGTAACCCCTTAGGCCAGCCTGACAATGTCTGATGCATCTCATTACTTTGTGACTGAAGGTTAACACGAACATGGGTAGAGTCTGGAGACATTCAAGATTATTGTTAGTATGGTAAGCACTGAGTTTGGAGCCCATGAGAATCATTGTGGAACAAAAATCTCAGCCTAAATTTACTTCAAGTGGCACAGGAATGAAGTTTCTAAGATTTTAGCAGTCACTACAAAAACTTGTATCAATTTACAGGCTACCTTTTTACATGGCAAACTCTGCAAAGAGCTTCTCGTGTTAACTAAACACAGCAGTGTAAGAACATTCCCACTATTCTAGAAAGAAAAATACCATGTCTTTTTTTGCTTCTGCTTCATACATGGGTTTAAATTTAATTTTTAGGAAATTAATGTTAGCCTTAACATCAGCATCTTGCACAGTCTTCTAAACATCAAGGCCAGGCTCACAAATTGAGCTGGTGCCCAGTCAAACTTTTCTTCTGTGGGTGAGTCACTTTGTCTCAGCCTATTACATTTTTCCAATCTCTCCAATGATGATCCTTTTTCAAAGATGATTGTGCTGCACATCAGTCACGTGGCCAGAACAGGAGATGGAGATGGTTTTCCATTATCCTCTCAGTGCTGAGTGGTATTTTGGACCTCCTTCCTTTTCCAGTAGGCTAAATGTCTGTGATAACTGCTGGGCAGGGGGCAAGGACTACTGCACAAAACCAGGTTAATTCCAGTGGCTGGAGCAATTCCTGAGGCTGATTCTTTCCCCTAACGCCTTAGCAGAGCTGCCATGTCTCTGGAGAAACATCTGTTCTTTAGCCTGGTAGTACCAGCTCTTCACCACATTCCTTTTAAGTAGAAAATCTGTCTCAGTGAGTTGTTTCTTGGGTAACAGAAGGCTAAACTCTGCCTTGTTTTCATGTGCACTGCTCTGGTTTGTTCATGTGTTGTGATGTGACAAAATGCCATCAATGCACTTCATTTCCTGGGTGGAAGGCCCACAACTGTCTGGACCTGCTGAAGAACTGGGAATAGAAGATTTATGCTTCGGTATTGTATCATTGTGTTTTTTCCTTGTCCCTAACTTGGTCACAAGAGGTGCAGCTTTGTTTCCCAAACTGCTTGTTCTCATCATTTATATGTTGTTCTCATCCCCATCTTAGTCAGTGCCCCTCGATACAACCACACCACTTGACACAGAATGGCCTTGAATGAATTTCCTGGCTTTCTTTACCAAGATGGTACCTTCTAGTATCTGGTCTCTTTCCTCCTCTCTCTACCCTCCTCTCTCCTTCCTCAGACTTGAACAGTAGGATGACGACAGTAGATATAATTAAGGGGAAAAAAAAAGTTAAATTAATTAGTGAATCACTGAGTTGGTGACAGGGATACATCAGATTGCTGCCATCTCAAGTTCAGCTGGCTGCCACTGCTATGGTACTGCCCAACACGTTGGCAGACACTGCTGTAGTCTGAATTTAATTTCTTACTGTTGGCAGCTTTGAATACATTTCATTTCACACAGCTGGCAGCTCCTGCTTCAAAATGGCTCTGGCCTTGGCTGCAATAAATACTGCAGCACCTATAGAGAGACCAAGGTGTCCAGAGGAGACTAAGCTTGACATCTGTTCCAGAGTAAAACTGGGATGTTTGTGTTACAGCCACTCTTACCTGGAGTGAAGAAGAAAGGGCTGTGTTGAGCACTAATGTCAGTCCCTAAATTACCACGTGTGGTCCAACACAGACCCAAATTCTGGGGGGTGTTTCTGCTGGCCACATCTGGCTCAGTGTGAAATCCACATATCTGATAGCCCCTTCTAATCTTGTGCAATGAATGCTAAAGGGGCCTCCTTCTAAAGGTATAGCTTTATTTTTATGATAGAAAATAATCTTTAAAAGTGCTGTGAAACAGCATTTATAACTTGAAAATAGTGTTATGAAGCATTTTTGTATTAAATACAGGGCAGTGTAAATATCATACTGTTTCTAAGCAGTAACAGACAACATTAAAAACCTTTTAAGAGCTAACAACATAAAATACTGTAGAACAAAAATATGGGAGACATAGTACATGTTTTAAAATGTAAAATAGAAATCCCAGGAAGGGCAGCATGTGTTGTTCTGGTTCCTTTTTTTTACAAGATGTATTTATAGTGAAATTACAAGGATTTTGGCAGTGTTGTGTTCTGAATTGAAGCAGCTTTTGAAGAAAAGATAATATTTTTATAGGAGAACATGTAAGATTCTTATGAACTCAGCCATTTGACAGGGTATTAAATTTTATTTCCTTGCTGTATGTTCTATGCTGGAGGTTAACAATCAAGCCACATGGCAGACAGTGACTGCAGCCAGCCCTACTGTAATAAATAATAATTGCCCCTCTGTTTCATCTAAAGCATTGTAAATCTGGAATTTGATCCCAAGCAAGATGGCAGAATGAAGACCTAGGTTACACATTGCTGCTCCTGTTCAGTGTTTGACATCTCCCAGACAGGCAAGGCTGGACTGTGCACACAGTGAGCACAAGTGCATCTGTCAGGGCCCCACTCCCCTTGGCTCTGAGGTTCTCTCAGTGGGGAGAACATGTTCCTCCTGCAGCACTGCCAGGGGCCATGGCTGGGGGCACTGGGGGAGCTTGCTCAGGCTCTCTTGGGGTGTTCTGGAGGTAGATGCATTATGTACATACAGAGGTACCTCTCTAAGTAGTGCATTTCTAAAAAGTCCCCACAGTATGTGGGCTGCTGTCTCATTTAATTTGCCCTCAAAAAGAAAAGCCTTCCCTGCCTTTGTACCTAACTGCATATTTCTACAGCCCCTCTTTGTCTATTGATGGCTCCTCTCCATGTAGTCAAATTTCATATATAAAAATCCCCACCCCCAAAAGGCAAAGCTTTCAAAAGACAGAATGACTACAGGCAAGCTCAAGGTTAATAGTGAATTTGTACAACATGAAAGGCACCACTGTGCATTGAGCAGTGGCATTAGCCTGACACAGCAAAATCATCCCACGACCTTCCAGCTACGATTCCATCAGCTGTGCTGCTCCTTGTGAGCATGTGCAAGGGGGTGCAGGCTCACAGCCATCAGCCCAGCTCTCACCACCTGCTCTGAGTCCTCCTGGGACCAGGGCAATGATTTCCATGTGAGGGGCTCCTGGCCACAAGCTGCTCTTCCAGGGACAGTAGCTTGCCATTAGCTCTTTTTGCTTCAGGTTTCACCCTGACCTGAGCCAAGGTCCCAGTAGCACATCAGCTTTGTGACATCCCTGTTTCTGAACAACCTGGTCCTTATTTCTGTGGTTAAGCTAAGAGAAACATAGAGAAACCATGCTTCTGATTTTTAGGGACCATCTGTCCTGGGTTTCTTGTGGTGGGGATGTTTTCTGGGTTTTTAGTATTTGATTTTTTTTTTTCCTTTTGAAGTGGATGCCTATTTGAATTTATCAAAACCTAAAAATTTTCTACAGAAGGCCATGTGGTTCTTCTCCCCTCCATAATTTCTCCCTTCCTTCACCCCTTGAGATGCAACATTGCCCAGTATAGCAAGAACACAGAGTTCCCAAAACCATCCTCCAGAGCTTTGGCATGGAGACAAGAACACAAGCAGCCTGAAGATTTCAACCACATCCTTTCAGGCCTGCAGCTAGGACTGAGTGCTCACATGAATTATGTGTGTGACCGTGACCAGAAAAACACAGGAAATACTGCAGCTAGCATATGGATCTGAAAAGGGATTCATTTTCCTGTGAGCTGCACAGGCCAGCAGGATGTTGTTTAAAAGCTCTCATCTGATGGAGCTGCTCGTTATCTTGAAATGGAAGGAGGGAGGATAGTTCAGGCTTTTCAGCTCTCACACAACCTGAGAACAACCAGTGTTATTCCACAGATCTTTTATAGCCAGGAGAGATGATTAGCAGGCTCTGAGCAATTTGCAGAGTAACTATTTCCAACAATACAATTAAAGCACTTGTGGGATCTAGAAGGAAAGCACTCCCCTGAAGTGTTTGCTGTGGTTGTCCCAGCTCAGGGTGCATCTCTGCTGTGTATGCTGGCACACAGCAAGCAGAAAATGTGCACACACATCTGGTGCACCCTGGGAATGGTGCAGGTTTGTGGGTTACTCCCTGCAGTGGCACCTTTCCAGGTGACAGGGACACAGGGCACACCTGTCCCTGGAGAGCAGCTGGGGAGGTGCAGGGCACCCACAGGCACCTCTCCAGCTCAGCTGGGACTGGGTGCACACAGGAGCCCCCAGGAAGGAGAGGAAGGGAGAGCAGGGAAAGCACAGACACTGCCAGAGAGCAGCAGGGAGAGGGGCTGCCTCTGCCCAGCACCGGGTACCCAGGGGCTGGCCAGCTCCTGCAGAGGCAGAGGGAGGAAACAGCCTTCTCTTTGGTTTTTCAGCAATGAGGAGAAATTATGTAAATTCAGCTTTCAATGTCCTTGCAATCTGAAAGGAAGAGTTTTTAAAAAAACAGTGGGATTTTTGGCATGCAGGCTCCCTCTGGTGACTCCTAGTGCAGCTCCACTGTTTAATGGAAAGAACGGTTACAAGGAGTGGAATGATATTAAATCTGACTCATTTCAACTTAAAATCTGTGAGGTTGCTACATTACTGCATTTCACCTGCCTTCCAGCAGAATTCCCCACATCCCATGAGTGGTTAGAGCCTGACTTTTATTTCAACTCACTCTTAACAAAAGCTAAAGTAAGAAGCATAAAAACTAATTTTTAAAGAATCTATGACTGTGATCTGAATGTGTCTAACCTTTAGAGAAGTGCCTACCTTTTCTGTATTTTGTCTATATTTTCCCCAATTAAATTGAGTATACTGATATTCTTGCTGTGCTTCCCAGAAAAATGGAGAGCTTTACTTGTTTTCAGACTCTGGCAATTCCGAGTGTCAGGTAGTGTGTTTCTATGGCATAATCACCTTCTGATTGTACTGGATGCTGGCTCTGGGGTATTTTGATGCTTTTGGCTAACCAGAAGAGGTAGGTTTATCACAAGTCAAGTCACTCACACAATAAAGAGCCCCCAAAGATTTTGTCCCAGTGTCGTGTTGCCCATGGCACCTGCAAGGTGAGATTGGTTGTATCTACTGCAATGCAAATAATTTGTGGTCACTGCATTTTATGTTGAATAATGCATTTCTTAATATTAGGGTTTAATTTTCCAGCAATCAAAAAGACTTAAATATAAGAATTCGGTGGGGTTTCAGTTGCCTCTAAGCTGAACAAGTTAAAATGAAAACATTTCAAATTTAAAATATTACTAGAGATGTCAAACTAAAGCTTTAACTGTTCTCTTTTCTCCTCTCCCAAAAAATCAGAGACACTGTGCCAGACACCCTCTGAAGGTTAAGCTAGGAATTTGATTTTGCTGAATTTCTCTACCAAAGAAATGACCTGGGTGTGCATAAACATTATGTACTAAATTGGCTTGCATTTGTTTTAAGGGTGTAAAAACCTACCCGTATTACTGTGCAAAACAAAACACCATGAATTGCTACAGTCCAGTTTATCTCCCTGGATTCAAGGGATTTGTACCCTTACTCTGTTAAAATTGTTCCTTGCAGCAAAGCAATGCAAGGACTCTATTTCCCAGTGGAAATGATCAGGGTGCCTACACCCAGCTGGGGATGTTCTGGGTGGGAGCTCATTGGCACAGACAAAACCTCTCACAGCGTGGTAATGCCAACATCAGTGAAAACACCATCCCACAGCTGCCCAAATCCAAGTTTCACCTTGCAGTCCAGTGGGTGACATCTTTTGTGGAAGCGCATTCCCTGCTTCTGCAGGACAGCTCTGCAGTGTCAGTTTGGAAGGGTGATACTGTGTCCTAAGAAAATGTCTCAGAAGCAAAAATTGGGACTTGTTAGGGCAATATGAAGAAAATAGTAATGGCCTATTATTTATAGGCCACCCATGAAAAAACTGTAGTGGGGATAATAAGCAGAACATTTGCCTATCAATCACTTGTTCAATCATAAAAGGTTTTTCTAATTTTGAAGTTGCTTATAAAATATGTAGAAGAAGAAGTAATTTCAACATTTACAATATTACTGATGTGAGGTTATGCTGATGCCAAAATCCAATCTCCTTTGTCATCATAGGAGGGATCAAAATGAAGATAATAATTTTAACTCAGTAGGGAATTAATCAGCAAATTAACAGAGAAGCTTATAGACTTCTGACAAAAGGAAGAGACAGGATTAATTAAAAGTGAAAGCCACATAGTACATGGAAGTACACCACAGAAACACCACCTTGGAATTTTGGGTGACCAGCAAATATTTTGCTCCTGTCTTCATTTTGAAAACTCACTGGAAATATTTTCATCCTAACCCTAAAAATCTCAGGCTGCACAGAGTATTCAGCAAGAAATTTATGTCTAACATTAACAAATATTTTTCTGGATCTGCCTCAGATCATGGAAAGAAATAATAACCACATAAATAATAACATATAAAAACCACAAAAATAATAACAAAAATAGAAATTATGGATCCAAAATATAAACTGAACAGAATGCTGGGGGTGTCCTGCCAGACCTGGGGGTGAAACAGAAGAAGCAAAAGCTGTTCAATGATTACACACAGGACTTCATTCTCACCATTACAAAACTCAGACTTCTGCTTCTCAGTGTCACAGCCTCCTCTTCAAGGATTCTCTCCCCTAAGGATGTGGCAATACGTTTTTTCTCAACTACTTAGGTTTCTTGACCTCAGAAAAAATCCCATGCCAATCAAAACCAAAAAATGTAGAGCCACAGTGCAGTTATCCAGGAAAAAGTGAACAGCTGGACAATGCTGTCCACTAAAAACTGAAGTCAGATAAGAATGCCTTAAGAAAACTGAAATACAGCTTCTTGGAAATGGCTTATGAAGTTGGGGAGATTAAAATGTTTTGTAAAGCATTTTCAGTCAGGTTTTGAATGAAAAGAAACCATTAATTACCATTGTGTTTTGAATGTGTATAAAAATCAAATTAATTTTCCTCTGGCATGTCTACATTTTTTATATTTAACAAACCAGGCAAAACGAAATGTTCTGGTATTGCTATTTTTTTTTTTTTTTGGTGGATTTTTTTTTCTTTCTAAAGGGAACTGCAAAATTTCAGAGGTATTTTCCTAATAATGAACAAATGAAAATTGTCTGGCTTCAAGGAGGTGCAACTATTCACCTATTGAGGCCTGCTGCTGTCATTTTTAAAAGTGCTCTGGCATGAATCCATCCTGCTTAAACCAAGTCAGGCATGGAACTACCCCGGGCTTGTTACAGATGCCTAGTGAAACATCAAGCCCTGGAAGCCTCTCTGCTGGCTGGACAAGGAATCACAGACAAACACATTCCCTTTTTTTGGGGGGAGTGGGAGCAAATCACTGTAAGTAATCACAGGAAAAAATGCTAGGCTTTGTTCTTACTGCTCAGAAACTTGCAGATAAGCAGCATTTTCGTTTTTCACTTCACTTGTGCTGGCTGTGCTGCCAGGACAGCAGCGTGCAGGGGGCTTGCCCTGCTCTGGGTCAGCATTCCCAGCCCTTCCCAGCAGCACACACTGCCTCCACTGCAGGGCTTTGAACAGAGCTTCATTTCTGCCCACCACAAAAAGAGCTCTGCCAGAAAAGATGGGTTTTAAACCTTAACAAAAATTGCCATTTGAATGGACGTAATTTAATTTGAAGTTAAAACATATGGCATGAATAAAATGTCATGCTGCTCTTGTGTCACAGTGCAACCTCACAGAGCAGCTAGGTGCAGGTGTCAGGCTGTATAAGGTCCAAAAAGCTCAGACCCCTTAGCTCAGGTTCTTTAATACAGCATTTTCTCCAAGAATTAATTGCTGAAGGCAAATCCCTTACAAATGCTTAGGCATTTGCTTTGAAGGCTGGTTTGCACAGCACCAGCAGGAGCTTGGGACAAGAATACACACAGACATAACTGTGCAGTATAAGAGAAATGGCCAGGAGAGGCAGTCAGAAATCTCCCATCAAGAACACAAGAAATAAAACAAATATTATAAAAAGGAAAATGTTCTTGGTTGCCACTATTGGCAGGAACAGATTAGAGGAAATAAAATTATGACACTTGATTCCCTTCCTCACACAGAAATTACCCTTTAGTCTTTTAACATATTGGGAGCAGAACTCTCTTGTTTTATCCTCTGTAAAAGGAATAGTAGCTGTGAACAAAGCATTTGTTCCTAGAGACAAGTGGAGGACTGCTTTTGTAAATGCTCACTGATATCAAGGCCTGGAAGGGACCCTTATTTTTATAATTGAAGCTCTGGCATTAACCTTCAACCTAATACTATGCTTGATCCATAGTTGAGGTTGAACAATGGTGTGTATTTTAGAATGCAGCAGTTAAAACTTCTTACAAAAGTTAAGATTTATCTAACTCTCCTTACCTTTTCTTGTTTACTTACAGCAGGTGGGATGATATAATTGTTTTATTTTGTACATAGCAGTCTGTATAACTAAAATTTGGCTTGTCCCTACCTCTAAACAGACTTACCTTCTGTAGCTGGAATACTGAGCATTGTTTCATGCTGTCTTTAGCATCAGCTTTCCCAAGTCTTTGCTGATGTGATTTTCTAGCTGTAAAACTTACTTCCCACTTTTAGCCTCCTAGCTTATTTTAAGATAGATAGGCTACAGAGTGGCTCCAACTGGACACATAGGCTGAAGAAGCAGGTTAATCCTAAGAATGACAGAAGTTGCCTGTGAAAGATGGTTTAATTTAAAGAAGCTGTGTTTAGAAAATGCTACTCACTAACTTTTAAGGCCAGTGAGTTCTAAGACATAATTTGTGACAGTAGCAGAGCTTTTGACTTCTGTTATTATGGAGCAGCTGATTAGAGGTTTGAAAATGTGGCCTTTTATTTGGTGGAATTACTGTAATCCTTTGACATAAGGGAACAATTCTGCCAGTGCTATGATTCTGACCTTCTCTCAGACACACAGCTGCCTGACTGAAAGTGGTGCTGATGTAAAAAGTGAGGGCTTAGCAACTCCAGCAAATGAACACACTGCCCAGTAAGGTTTGGCTTCCGGACAAGTGCTTTTTCAGAGGAGATTCTGACCATCTAACAAGCTTCCCAGGACCCATCAAAGCACAGCACCTTTGAAGGTCTACCTGCACTGAATTCAAGCACACTTACCAGCAGTTCTAAGCCTGTCTTTTAGCTGTGAAAAATTGGGATGGAAAAGTGTCAGCTGGAAAGCTCTAATCCTCTCCTGATTGCTGGCCCCAGCTGCCTGGTCAGAGCAGCACAGGAGCCATGAGGAGGAGAGCCTTGCAGTACTGCCTGGATTCATTACTGCCATGGAAGCCACCTCTGCATGTTTTTCTGATCAAGTTTTTGGGGTATTTGACCAAGACCCATCGTCCACAGAATCAGCTAAGAAATATTTTCTGGTTTCCCAAAGGGTAAAATCACCCCTTGCTGGCTGAGTGCAGGAGGTTCTGCTCTTCATGTGAGCTCTGAAGACTGGCTGCCTTCTGCAGTCTGAGGGCTGGCAAGGGAAGGAAGGACCAGCAGAACAAGATGTTTCCATACCAGGAGAAGTTGCCTGGGGCAACAGAAACCTCTCTGTTTACCCTTTAGGCTACAGTACGTGGGAGATGCAATCCCTTCAGCCATGGCAAAGCTGACCCCTCTCTCCAGTGCAGGTCCTGGCTGGCCTGTGGAGGGCCAACAAAAGCCTTTCTGTGCAAGAAGCTCCTTCACGTGACTCTGAAGGAGCCACTGCTGCTTCAAGCCATCCTGAGAGGGAAAAAATGGAAAGTGGAAGGCAATGTCTCATAGAACAGACTGGAAAGTAGCCAGGCATTTGCAACATGATTTTTGCTGCTCTCATACAGTCTTCATTGTAATAGTTTAACAGTGAGCCTTTTGACTGAAAGTAGCCTCAAATGAGCCTCAAGATTTGTCATTTAAAAGGCTCACCATGACAACTGAGGATGGTATGACTTGAGCTAAGAGAAGAGTTAGCAGCAACCAGCAGACATTTAGAAAATTAGTCATACTTTGTTGCTGGGTTTCTGAATGATCATTCACAAACCTCTACAGGGCCATGGTGACATGCTGAATATGCTGATGATCTGATCTGCTCCAGATCAGATATGTGACCTACATAAACCCATCATATTTGCCAATGCTTCAGATCATTTGTTTTGGTTTAGTCATGCATATTAGAGAGGAAAAAAAAGTAAATGAATTTGCAAGGCTGAATAATGTCTTGGTCTCACAATCACAACACATGAGAATTTTTTTCTCCTCATTTTGAGCTGAGGTGCAAAATAATACAACACATGGAGGAGGTTTTTTTATTATTTATATATTGCTATAATGCCAGCCTAGTTTAAACTGCCACATTGGCGCTCCAGATTCTTTTCATTCTAAATGTTGGAGGTCCCCCATATCTGCTGCTGTTTGAATATTGATTTACCATTTACATCAATGGTAAATCACAGAGTGACAGCCTGACTTTGCTTTTTCTAAGCTAATCTAAACAGGAGTTTGAGAATATCTAGTCCACCTACTTTCTTTACCAACTCATTTATCTCATCTCTCAAACTTTAAAGCCACATACAGTATTTTACATAAATTCATTGCAGACAAACAGTAGCTGGGGTTTTGTCTTTATAACTGCAACTTAACATCAATGGTGTATGTTGACTCTTCTTTCTTTAACAGTAGTAAGAGAAAATCTCTTAAATTTCTGGAGGAGTGGGACCAAGATCTGTGTAATAGAGAAAAGACCTGGTTATGCTCAAACTCATTGGCCACAGGTTCAAGGGCCACCCTTGCATGCTGGTTATCAAGCTTCTGTGAAACCTTGCTTAACAGAAACTCAGAGGCATGGGTACCACTCAGAGTCCCTTGGGACTGTTGCACAGTGCATCATTTTTCAGTCTTTCTCCACAAAGGACAACCAAATTTTAGAAAACTTTCAAAGGCTGTATCAAGCAGACTGTTCACAGTTACCAACATCTATAAAGCAAAATTTTCCACATCCCTTTATTTTTATTTTGCCTTCCCTCCCTCGTGTTTTTTCTGTTCACTCACTCATACGCATGGGAGTTGCCAAGGCCTGGGACTGTGTGTTTTGTTGTGTTTTATTGCTGTCATGTCATAGGTAACTTTTTGATACTCTTTGAACCGCCAGTGGCTTAGAGACTACCCAAGGGAGTGGCTGCCTTGGGACACACAGCCCGGGCTCTTGTTGCCAGATCTTCTTGGAAGCAGGATTAACCTCCTGCCACAGGTCATCTAGTTTGATTATTGAACATGAGCACCAGCAGATGAAATAACAGCTGCCAGCTTGTCAGACTGAAGCCATTCTACTGGGTAGGCGTGAAGAAGCACAAGGAGCGATGTGTAAAATGCATTTTGTGTTTGCATACACACATCAGCCATTGTCTGGCTCTTTGTTCATACTCAGTAACATCCACTGATCACTGCACACAACAATTCTTGTCATATCATATTGAGGTTAATGAAGCATCCAGGAGCCTACACCAGGAATTCAGTCCATGCCACATAAACCTTGTTCAAACATTTAACAGAAGCTGGTTGTTGCACCAGGGAACTCCCAGCTAGGGAGTAGCAATCCAGCCCAAGGACTGATAGAGAATGTTAAGGAGAAAAGCAACAGTCTTTGTCTCAGCAGGTTGGCAACAAAAATGTGCTCAGCGTGTTTCTGAAATTCCATACTGAGGATTTTGAGGATTTGGATATAGCCATGGAGGCAGATAGTTGTATCTCTCCAGGACTTTAGGAGAAGGAATGAAAATGTTAATCTAAAAGTCTAGCAATCTGAGAAGCAAAGCTGTATCATTTCCTGATTTGAGATGAGTACAGATGATGCCCATAATATATGAAGAAATTTAATTTTCCTTGAAAGCATAAATAGCCACCATTAGTCTGAAATATATTGGAGGGAATCAATGGAGGGAACTCAAGGGGGAAAGCAGTGGCAGGAGAAAAGGTACATTTATAAAGCTAGGAGAAGGAGATGTGGTAGTAGTGAACACCTCAGAAAAAGGAGACTTTTGAAGTCTGGATAAATAGTAAAAACTATATGGGACACATTAAGCAAGAAAAAACATGCAAGATTCAGATGACAATTGGATATGGGGGTCTAGAGAGGAGTGGAAATCAGAAATGTGTAAACCTAAATATCAGGAAAAAATGACAGTGTTGTTCATGGTAGATGAATGTCTTGGACAGGACTTCAGATCAAGATCTTGATTTTGACCACTTTGAGGTGCTGTCTTAGACTTTCACCAGCTTGCACAGAAGATGCACTCTAGAGTTTTAACTTGGGCAGAAGGGAAAATGACTCTCAGAGAATGGCAAGGAGAAAGGATTACAACAGCAGAAGAACCAGAGGGAAGGAGAACCAAGGCAAAAATTGTCAGAGGCAAAGAGATCAGCAAGCTGGAAAGGATGGAGAGAGAGGTCACTGGGCACTTGGCCAGAAAGCTGAGACTGGGTCCAAGAGCAACTGGATCAAAGGAAAGGGAGGATGGGGGCAGAGAGGGCTGATAAGGTGGAACCAGTGAGCATCATTTTTGGTGAGCTGAATGGTAGCAAGAGAAGAAGGGGAGGCAGGTAGGGTTAAGGATAGGGTTAATGGTTTTTAAGAGTTACTAATGAAAGCTTAAGCACTGAACTCTGACTTGTATGCAGGTTCAGCTTATCTAAACCACTCCAAGTAAAAATGGATTAAAGGTTTCAGGAACTGATTGTACAGATGAAGGAGAGAGATAACAGGTCATTTATGCAAAGAGGAAACAAGAGAAAGCTCAAAATAGATTTTTGGGAAACTATAGCATTTTTCTTACTGTTCTGTTCTTGCATGCTCTATATATGCCCTCCTGTATTTCAGCTGTTTAAAAAAAAATTAAATATATAGTAGGATTTAATTTCTTTCCAGCCAAAGAACCAAATTTTTGATCAAGAAAGTCAAAATGCCTAGGAGATGTATGTGCAGGGGTAAGTTTTGAGTTTCATCATGACCAGTAATGACAGCTGTGTTTCTATCTTCAAATGGGGCAGAGAGAAGACGAGACACAAATTTCTTGCATTTGAATAAATTGGACAGCATAGCTGGCGTGTACCTGACAGTGAACATTTGAAGATGATGAAACTGGATTTTTCTAAACTTCTATGAAGCATAAAGTGTCAAGAATGGAGGCTAGTGAAGCTGTATTCTGTTGAACTGAAAGTCATCACAGAGAGGAAAAGTTTTTAATAATTATTCAGCTTCTGTCAAAGGAGGTTTCTGCCAGACAGCTGCTTCTGCAGGCTCTGATGCTCCTCAGCTTCTGCTGGAGGTGGGAAGAGCAGGAAGCATTGATGCTTTTCAGAGCTCAGACTGTGTCCTGTGCCCATCAGAGCTGGATTGTGGCGCTCGTGGCAGGGACAGGCTCTGGACTCTCCCACTGGCACTGACCAGCAGAAGGGAGCACTTTCCATCCCAGGGAGAAGCAGATGTTTCTGGAAACATCTGCCAAAACATCTTTTGAAGTGTAGAGAGTCCATGTTACTCCATTGAGCAGATGCCTAGCTGAGCAAGAAAGGCATTTCTTGTGAAACAGGGTGCAGAGACCTTGGGTTTATTACCACAGTGTGGTTTTTTAACCTGTTACATCTGCAGGGAGCTGAGCATATTTTTTTAATTGCAATGGCAGTCAGCACCCTCAGGCACCACAGCCTGGTAGTGACTGAGACAATGATGTGCCCCTGAGGCCCCAAGGGAAGAAAGATGAGCCATTTCAGCAGCAGTGCCAGGACTCACCTGCAGAGGAGCAGCTCTGTGCCTCCCTCTCGGGAATTACATTTTTCTGTTGCAGTTCCATGCACTGGGCCACAACTGGGGTGTGGTTTGTATGTGAGATTTTGGGGATCTCATGGGTGTATCTGTCACATGCAAGAGATGCTCCAGGTTCACTGACTTTAATCCCATTATTTTTGAGAAATATGCAGATCACATAAATGTATATATAAATCACAGTGGAGCACATAATTAAGAGTTTGCATGCTTTCCAAAATCAGCACAGAAATATTGATTCAGTCTGGCCCCACAGTTTTAAGGAGTGAAGAGGAATCTTGTTCCTCAATTAAGCCTGACTGGTGCACTTAGACACTTCATCACTTTTCCAGAGAAAGGAGTCATTGGAAGCTCCCGGGTGGATCAATATGTAGCCATGCAGTTAATGTTAATACATTGTTATAAACCATAAGATGCATTTACAAAGTTTTGATTTCATAAAATCATATAGTCATTTAGGTTGCAAGGAACCTTGGGAAAGTCCATAGTTGAACCTGATGCAAAAAGCAGAATTAGCACCAAATTCAACAAGGTTGTTCAATGCTTTGTCTAGTTCAATACTGAAAATCTCCTTGAGTCATATTTTCACTGTGAAATCACACCAGTGCTTAAATACACTCAGTGGAATAATTTCTTCCTTATATCCAGTCAGAAAATAGTCTCTTCCAATTCACAACCAGACACCTTCATCCTCTGGGTACCTTTCCTGGGTACAGGCAGGCTGCTGTTAGGTGGCCCCAGAGTTGCCCCTGACCTGATGCAGCTGCTGTTATCTCCTGTAACTGTGGGGCCATCCCTTCACATGGAGGAGGCTGCCCTGGAAGAACTGCCAGCTTCCTTTGGCTCTTCACAAGTGCTTTCCATTGCACACAGCCCAGCCAAAGACCTGTGGTGGATGCTGGATTTAATGACGTTAATTTGAGTGTTTTTTATGTTTGGTTGGTTTTTGTTGTTTGTTTGGGCTTTGTGTTTTCTGTCTATTTGTTTGTTTTGTTGGCATATTCTCAATCAAAACTTGAATTGGGAAAAAAACATTATGAAGAAGACACATCAGAGAAACATAATTTAAACATATTTAACTGGTGAATGCAAACCAGAATGTACCATTAAAAAGAACAGTCCTTTTTCCTGTTTAGTGGTATGAGTCTATGATATTTCTTTTGATATTCTCATTTTTGCTAGGGAAAATAGAAAACAAATAATTTAGCACTGGCTGAGACATTTTTATTTTGCTGTTATCCTGTTTGGCCAGGTCTGTTTGCATGATTATTTCAAAGTGATTTGAGTTCTGAAATGCTGAAAATGAGCCTGTTTTATCTGTGCCTTTCACTGCTTTCTGCAAATCTGGAAATGTGTTTTTGATAGAGAGAGGATCAGCTCCAAATCGTAAAACTAAATAACCCTTCAAACTTTAGGGAATTCAAGCTGCCAACCAGACTTCAATCCTGAGTTTGGTAAATGTCAACACCCTTCCTTGGGCAGTGAAGCAGAATGAAGGAAGAAGTGTTAAATAGAATGGGGAGCTGCTTTAATTACTTGAATATTTTTAAATTTTTTTCCAGGAGATATTTAATTCAGGAGCACTTGGTTGTTTCAAATCTTGTGACCCTACTTAGCTTTCTAAGCTGGTACTTTGGTTAGATGGAGAGAAGCTGAAAGACAGCTGCTGATGAAGCAGCATGGATGTGATGTGACTGCAAAAATGACACAAAATTGTCCCATTCTCATTCATAATTTATCAGTATCTAGAATTCTACAAATATTCTTTGAGACAGTGACTTCATCTAAAAAGAATTGCCAGTTCAAATTATATTTGAGTATATATTCCAATCTGGTTTGGAATTATGGGTTTGTTTATCGACATTAATTGTGTTAAATTACCTGCAGGGAAATATAAGCCCTTTGAGAAAAAACAATTATTGTCCTGCTGGCTTTAGCAGTGTTCAGACAGACCTTGCTCTAAAGCAGCACAACGATGAGTGTGAAGACACTGTGGGTATGAAACATTTCCAGGGAGTGGTGAGAAGGGGCAGGGTTTGGTCTGGAAGGGTTTTTGCTGCCAGACATCCCAGGTGAAGAGCAGAGCCCCAGGCAGGGTGTGACACTGAAGCAGGGGCTGGGTCAGGTGCAGAGGGGATTGGGAACCCATGGGGACAGTGGATGGGTGGCACCCTGTGAGCCCCATCCCCAGGAAAGGGCAGGGAAGGGCAGGGAACCCAGTGGGAGAAATGGAGCAGCATCAGGACAGTGCAGGCACAGCAATTCGGGAAACTGAGTGCCCACAAATTCCTTGCTTGGAAAAAGGGACATTGATGGGACTGGGTGACTGCATGGATCAGCATTTGCAGACCTCCCTTTTTGCTACTGACACTGTAAAGCTTGTGCAGTTTATGTGGAATCAGTAACTTGATGTTTCTAACTTGGATGTGCTCTTACACACAAATGATTTCTTCTAAAATATCCTGGTTTGTTTTGCTTTTTTGCTACAAGTAAAATCTTACAGTCTGTATTTCATGTTCATCTTTACACTGTGTTAAAAAAATGAACAGAAATCACCCCCAAACTACAGCATTTTAGTCCTTCTTGGTTACTAGCTGAGAAAGCAGAGGTCACGAGCTGTATCACTGGTACAAAGATTGGAAATATGAGAAGGAAATATCCTTTCTCATAAATTAGCATTGCCATAGTTGTGGTTGCAAAAACGGCTGAGATTACCTGAGTAATGAATTTTTACTCAGTCTCTAAAAGAATGTAACCTTTCAGCAAACAATAGATATTGCTAAGATAGATAGATAATAGGTATTGCTAAGCAAAGATGCTGAACTGATCCAGCAAAACACTCTGTGGGTAGAACTTCACCCCACTACCTGCTTGTCACAGGGTTCATATTGACAAAGGATAGGGCACACCTGAATAACCCCACTGGAGCCACCCTGGAGAGCCACTGTCCCAGCCTCTGCTCTTGAGCTGTGGCTGAATGTGCCAGTGTGCACCTGCCCAGCTCTGGTGCCTTCTGATCACTCTTGGCAGCCACTGTGGGCTACTGCAATGTTATGTGGCTAGATATGCTTTTAATCCAGGAGTATGATTGCTGTAATTTAACTAAGTATTTTCATTACTCCAGGCCATTTTTTGCACTGTAAAAGTCTGCAGCTTTGTGCAGGAAATGTATCTTTTCAAGGCAGTTATCAGCATTTCCTGTCATACATGTTCATATGTTACTGACAGGAATTTCATTACCTCTATGTCAATTCACACTGGTTTATTCCATTGTGTAGATGAGCATCTTATTTTATAATGCCACACCAAGGGTCAGCTCATTCTGACAACCTGATGCTGTGAGAACATCTTGAGGCTTATATATAACTACATGAAGCCTTGTGCATTTACTGGTCAGAGGAGGAAACTTCCAAGGGACACTGTAGCATAAAATGACTGGCAGAGGTGAAGGCAGGCTGCAGAATGGAGTTTATGAAAAAATCATTAAATAAGATCAATAGCTATTTGCCATGCAAAAAATCAATGGGTAATGCTCAGTGATGTAATTTCTCTCCATTTCCTACAATTTTCATATTTAATATTGCAAATAACCACATGGCCAAAAGTCTTCACTCCTACAAAAAATACAGTTCCATGGTTTCATCATACCATGTATGACATGCCTCCTTTTCTGTCCATAACTTTGCCCTTCTTATCTTTGAAAAGCTCCCTAAAAAAATTATTCACTCTGACTCCAGTAATTCCTGACAGGAGTACTGAACAGCAGCTGTTAGATGAGTACTGTGAATTGTACAAGAAATGGCTCTGTAAGTGCAGAGGAAATAACAGGAGAAAAATTTACCTTAAAAACAAAACATAATTTGGAAACAAATGTCCATTAACCTGTAGTTAGGAGAAATCATATTTAAAGTGTTTGTCTTACTAAAGAGTGTTGCTAAAGAGCTTGGTAGTAGCTGAGCACCTTCAAGTATCACAGTTCTTAATTGGAAATGGCTGGATTATTGCAGGGTGCACTTACAAGAACTGTGGCTTTGGAGCATTAATGTGTTTGCTTGGTTTATGTCAGAACAACAGCTTCCCAGGAGACTGTGTGCTGTCATTTGTGTGGAAGAAAAGAGAGAGGAGCCCAGGGCCCAGAACAGAGCTCCTCTTAGAAGTGGAGCTGGGTGTTGTACAGCCATTGTAAGATACTGTTTTCAGCTGTTTTTAACTTTGTGGAACTGAACTAACTTATGCTGAGATTTTTTTCAAGTGATATATCTAGAAAAAAAATCTATCCTGTATTTTGGAGTAGTGTGGACATAAACAGTGAGGTGTAGAAGCTTTCCAGATGAAGATGCACTGGGCCAAAGCTCTTGGACTTACACCATCATCAGTTCTTCTTACTCACAATTAGCAGTAATCTGGATCTTGCCCTCACCCCTCAAGGGTGAACCCCTTTTTGAAAAATGTGCCCCTACAAGTGCTATGACTTGCAGGGGGCACATTGGGGTGTTTGATTATCTAGCAGTGATTATATAAAGCAGCTGGGGTGTCACTTCTCCTCATCATAGAGAGGAAGTGATACAAAAGGGAAGCATTTTTCCTGACAGTTAGAGATGGTTACTAGAACTATGTATGATCTTTAATGAAATCAAAAATATTTTTATGCCATGAGAGTAGCAGCACCAGATAATAGCCTAATTCAGGCTTATGTTTTGTTCAAATCATGCAGTTTTGATCAGTACTTATCCCACTTTGCTTGTCATACTGGGGGACCCCAAGACTAATCTTGCACATTTGCTCTTTAGATTTTTTGAAAATAACGTTTCTTCTCTCATCTTTTTATCTTGATCTTGCTTCCTTTTCCAGCTCGAATTCTATCACACCAAGGCAGAGCTGAGAAGATGAGATTAGGCCCATTCATTGAAGTCTGCTTCCTTGTACTGAACTTGAGACAGGGAAATATCTGTAGTTTGATTCATTTTCATAAAGTCTACTTTACTTGTTGGCTGATACCTGCCAGCAGTACCTACTTCATAACTTCCCTCAAAGCTTAACTTCCAAATATCCTGCGATAGGTATTTACCCTTGTCATCCAGCCCCTCATGGTATTTGGAGGTCAAAAGAACCCATTCTCCATGTAAGAAATGATCCAGTGTAGTCACAGCTTTGGTGCCAGCAGTCGCCTCTCTGTCAGGACAGAGCCTCTGTCAGGCTCTCCTTGGCTCAGGACAGCTTTGCAATGGTGTTCAACACAAACTTGACCAAGGCTTACCAAGGAAAAAAGAAGCAAATACTGTTCAGAATCTTTATTCAAGGAAGAGAGTATCTCTGTTGTAAATACACCATCATAGAACTTGAACTAAGAGGATTGTTAAAAAAAGGAGCAAATATGAGCATTAAACTTGCCCTTATTTTGGTTTACTGTTCCTTCCTCCACAAAAAAATACCTGATGCAAACCAAACACAACCTTAACCATGACTTCTGTATTTTCAGGGATTAAGCATCTGAAGAGTCAGAGCGAGTCAGTGTTCCCAGAAGAAGAAGAGGGGCTTGGCGAGCGGGAAGAGGAGTGGGGCCATTAGCCAGACGGAGCGGCCTGGAGCCCGCCCGGAGCCCTGCCCGGCCCCGCCGCGCCCTGCCCGGCCCGGCCCGGCAGGCCCCGGGGGCTCCGCAGGCACTGCACACGTGTCCTGCCGCCCTTCCTCCCGGAGACAAAACTGTTCTTTTAAACTCGGTTTTTTCTTTTATTTTCTATGACTTAGAAATGTAATTCGCAAATGTGTTAGCTCCCTGAGGTCAGTACTGCCAGAGCTTAACTACTGCGTGTGAGCTGTATCTAAGGCTTGTTGTAAATAAAAGTGATTTAAAAGGTACAAAATAAATAATACATTAATTTAGACAAGATTGTCTGTTGTACAGAGGGTTTGTCTTGCTACAGAGAAATGTTCCTATAAAATCATCCTTTCAGTTAAGGACAGTTTTTACCCTTGTTAGTAGAATTACTTGTGGTGATGTGGATAGAAAAAGGGTAACAAAGCAAGGAGAGGTGGCTCTGTCCAGAGAACGATGCAAAGACACCTTTGTGCTCCCTGATATGGGACACTGAAATACTTGCCTTGCTTGGTTCTGAGGCTGCCTTGTCTCAGCAGCCAAAGCAATTTCTCTCACACAAGATCACTGTTATCAGGAGGCATTAAAACACCTTTCAGTGTGGCACTGAGGAGCACAGGTGTGTGCAAGGCCTGGGAGCAGGGTCCCAGCCCCAGCTGAGCCATGGCAAGTGCCACATCCCCCTCTGTCACCTGCAGGCAGGACAGGTCACAGCCTTCCTGCCCTGTGCATGGCTCAGTCTGAGCCAGTGAGCGACAGCACTGCAAGCTGCACAAATTCACCTTGGCAATGAGTCCCAGGGCTTTGGCTGGGGTCAGCATGCTTCATATCATCCTTTCTATTTTTCAGATCCCAAAAACTCTATGGCATAAAATCAAATAAGGTGGAGAAGGAAAAAAAAATTCTTGAAAGTCACACTTAGGAGATTATTTCAATTTTTCAATCAATGGGAGATTTTTAAATGAATTCACCGTCATTTTGCATCAACTGTTTGACTTTGATAAAAAAGTTTTATCCTCACTTTAACATTCCACTGATTCAAGTCTCTTTTAAAGGGCTGAGCTAGCAAAAAACCTCAAACAAACAAAAATAACAAACAAACAAACAAAATAATAAAATCTATTGCATATAGGAAAACACAGTGCCTTTTATCTGCGCCTTCCATGGTGATTTCACTGATTTCACAATCTCAGGTCTTCCACAAAGACCTGCTGAGAACAGGATCTGTCAACGAGTGTTTCATTATATTTAAGAGCCATTTTTCCCCTCCATGTATCTCTGTATCCTGTCCTCTTTTGTTCCATTTTCTGTAGAAACACTGCAGACAGGATCCATGACTCCAGTTCAGCAAGGGTGCACAAGAAGGACTAGAGAAGGACTCTGCAATTATACAGGAGCCACCACAGGACTTACAGGACTGAGAGCTTTTTATGTCCCAAACAACAAAAAGAAGGAAATGACCCTTCAGAAACTGAATGGCCCCAAGTCAGGTCTGGAATGGCAGCAAGAAGAGCTGGGCTCTGGTCCCAGCTTTGCCATGGCTTTCCTTTCACACAGCACTAGGCTCTCCACAAAATTTCTTGTTGCCATAGTCTGTGTATCAGTCACTGGTGTTTCACCTCACACCATCTCTCTGTGCTGCTAGCTAATAAAGCACTTTGGATGTTAATGGCTTTCTGCTGGTTATTAGTACCCACAGGCTGCAGATGAGAACTGTCCAGGACCTGTGAGCAAAGGAAAGCATGGACATGATTTACAGCACTGGAGATCAGGACAAGGTATTGAACGCTGTGGAATCTCAGCATTTCAAAGGCAACACAAAAAGCACCTGATAGGAGCTTGGAGAATTCACCACTGAACATGCTGTTTCAGGCTGACAGTTGGACTTGAGTATAATTACACTTTATAAATAATAAGGGAAAAAAAAAACCCCACCAGATTTAGCTTGAACTGTATTTGACTTTCAGAATGGTATATGTTGTATATTCTCCAGGTGCAAAATCAGATCATACTTAAGTAGATATTAAGAGTCAAGATTTAAAACTTATTTCTAAAGCATTCTAAAGTATGCATTCTAAAGCATGCTTTCCCCTGAAGTCAGAGGAATTTTGCTTGAGAAAGACCATAGATTTTGGCTGAAACATACTTTCCTTGGGGGAAATATGATATGGAGTGTACAGGAAAGCTTCTATTATCCTGCTATCAATTTAATTACTGGATTTCTTGCTTTTTATTTTTTAAGACTGCTATAAATTCTGCTAAAGTCTTCAAGGATTTACCCACTTCTTCTCATAGCACCATTATTTCTCTCCAGCAATGTAAACTGAAAAATCACCATTAGTTCTTGCACTGTTGGTGGTATTTTACCAAAAGAGTCACATCCAACACTGACTCCAAGGCAGGGCTGCAGGAGAGGTTCTATTGCCTGTGCTTGGACAAGGGCCTCCCATGGTGTCCAGAGTCCAGGCAGTCAGTAAGGAAGGGACTTCCCGTTCATCTGCACCTCCTGGAACACCAAGGGCCAGGCCGGTGGTTGCTTTCACTCTTTAAAAAAAAGCATTTCTTTTACTCCAGAAGGTGAAGCATTGGGTGGCTCTCTCCAGAGCTGGCCTGGGTAGGCTGTGATGGCTGGGGAGGAACCCAAGCAGGGCTCCTGCAGGCTGCAGCTCTGCTTTTGTACAGCTGGCACTGTACCACAAAATGTCCTGCTTGGTGCAGGGCTCCCCTCCTCATTTCTTTTCTCTTGAGACAAGTTTTTTTCATGAGGGACCTTTTTCCTGCAGAAAATAAGGCATTGTCTATCCACTAACCCTGGGGGGACAATGTAAGGGCACATTTAAAACATGCTGTCTCTCAAGCTCCCCTTTCTTCCTCTCCTATTGCATCCATGTTAGTACCCAGGCCCACAGATGTTCTTTTTTCATTCTTTTTATTATTTTTTTTCTATAGCAGCTCAGTGCAAGAGTGAGCTCCAGAAAGAGCCTCAGTTGTTCTGTTGATTCCTGACATGTGCAATTACATTTAACCTTTTCATGCACAGCATTATTCTTGGCAGCTGAGTGGATGCTAAATGCCGTCTGCTTTGCTGCATTCCCTCCTTTATCCTCCACTGAGGATAGCAGCACTTGGAGCAAATCTCAAGCAAGGTTTGTGCACCCTCTGCTAAACCTCAGGCTGTTTCATCAAAGTGGGCTGATGGGGTTTAAACAAGTTCAGTGTCTATATTCTGCTGTAGAGTTTTTGTGGTTTTTATTAAATAATCTGGGGGGATTAGGGCAGAAAAATTATTTGGTATTCTGCTAGGCCATACACTCCCTTTCAATTTTGTAATTATTCATTTGCCTAGTATATACTGACCCTTAGTGGTAAACTGAGATTTTAATTGCATTTCCAAGTTCCTAAATTTTGCTTTTCTCTTTGGCCCAACTGTTCAGAAAACAGCAGGAATATTTGCTGTGCATCAGGATAGTCTATCTATGTAAATAGCCCACAATGTCTTCAATAGACATTAACAGGCATGTGAAAATAATGATGGCAGGTGTTATTAGCTCTTCTGAAGGGAGGGCTGTGGGAAGCAGGAGTGTCGAAAGGTTATTCCAAAATGCAAAACAAGAACCCTGGCATTGAGAAGCAATACTCTCCACATAATGAGAAACAAATAAGAACTCAGTATCTGGCACTAACGAACACCTCAAGCTAACTGTGGAATGAGTATTAATTAGGTTTCCAAAATAGCATCTTTCTGAAAAGCAGCTGAGGTGTAATATTGCTCCTTATTAATCAAAGCAATGGGACAATGTGAACTCTGCAAAAAATAAATGGTTTGCAGATGGCTGTGTGCATCTTTAATAATGACAGAAGAACACAAGTTACAGCTTTAAATGCCAGGGACCCTTTCTGCATCTTCTCCTTTTCAGAGAGCGATATTTGCAGTTTTCAAGGCAGTGAGGAAAGTGTGTTGGTTTCTTATTACATTTTCCCTGCAGCATAAATTCTGTTGATGTGCTTCCCTAATCATTCTAATTATACTGCCATATGTTGCTCTCATCTTTCTTTTTCTCTCCTAATGGGACATAGATTCTCTCTTTTGAATATGTCATTTGTTTATTACATTTATCAAGGGTTTTAACATTATATGGGACTTTTAATTGCTTTTTTAAACACTCAGCAGATTGAATATTAAAAACAGACATGAAGGTCAACTATAAATAATATTTAAATTGCTCATGACATTTTTATTCTCTAATTTACTGGAAATATCAACTCTGTAGTCATGGTCCTGTATCTGCTATTTACTTGAAACCACACACATGTCCTCCAGAGCTACTTTGGCTGCAGTCACAGTTCTGCCCTACCCCAAACCACCTTGTGCCTAGAAAATTAGGAGTCTTCCCTGGGTGGGAACACTAAAATAAAGATGCATCATGTATTAAAATGTTTGACCCAAATATGCTGCCATTATTTCCAGTTGTGAAGTCCTGCTGAACCCCAAACAATAAAGGTGAATGTTCATTTCTGACAAGAAAAATTCAGTTCTCTCTCAAAGTCAAGCAGTCTCAAAGATAAAGAAGCATAATTTCAATAAAAGAATTCAAGATGGCCTAAACTTAAACACGTGCTTTGTAAGAGACATTAGACCCTCAGAGTACCCTGCACCACAGAAAACAAAATCTGTAAGCCAGCTGAATACAGAGAAAGCAAGAGACAACCAATTACTATCCAATTAGCAAATTAATTTCTGGTATAATGACACCATCTCTCTTGGATTTCATGGAAATGCATCATAGGTGAATTTGACCCTTTGGCTCATTGAATTTTCATTGAGATAATCATATCTGGCTTTATACAAATAATTAGCCAATACTTTCATGTAACTTTATGTTTATTCATGGTATTATGATCCAAGTCCCACAGTCTTTCTTGCAGGTTCAGGAGTGTTGCTTGTAGGTGCACCAGCATTAGGTCCTATGTGGTGATGAGAAAGCTTTAGAACTAAAGTCCAAATAAAAGTGAAGAAACTTCTGTTCTGCTTAACTGTTCCATCTTAAAGCCAAGATTGCACCTACCATTTTGATTTTTACCCACTTATTTGGCTACATCTCCATTACTTCTGGTTTGTAATAATGACCTGTACAGGATGTTGCAAATGCATAAAACTCAACAGCTTTAAAGTTCATATACTATGTAATCTCAGAATAGCTGATTTTGTTAAGATATTATCTGTCCAAGTTCAGCTAATGTGAAGTTCCCCAACAATTCTCCACTCAAAGGCCACAAGCAAAGGACTGGCCTAGGCACAAAGAAAGTATTTTGCAGCAAAGTTCATCCCAAAAGTTTTATAAGAGACTTTTTCCCATTTTTTATAAGATATTTTTTCCATTTATAACTCCATGGTTATGACTTTGTTCCCAGGGGAAAACTTAGATATTCATAGTTTGATAAAACTTCTGAATGTTTGCCCTGGGACATGGAAAAGGAGTCTCTGGAGGCCCATTAGATACTTAAATGACCAGGAAAGTAAAATTATTCCAGGGATGAAGCCTAAATGTTTGCATAGTGTTTGACAGAGGACAATTTCTTTTACTCATAGCATTAAATTCAATTCCACTCATTTTTCCATAGTGTTTTTCAAGGATGTGATTTTTAAAAAATGCTTTTAAAGGGATGTACTCCCCTTTCAGACAAACCTTTTTCTGCTAAACTACTGGACACAGAAATCTCAATCTGCTGCTGGAGAATGTTAGCCATACTTACATTTTCCTCTTTCTCATACAATAACTGTATAGTCTGTTCAAAATACACATTTTAGACACTTACCACTAGTGATCTTGATTTGTTAAATTGAAAGTATTTTCATCACAGTAGTGGCTTGTTTGACTTCTGGCATCTCTACAAGAAGAAGGTCTTTTGTGCATGTAGCTCAGATGGCACCTGGAAAAGATGAACTGCAAAGAATGTGGTATAAAGTAGTTGTCTTGATTTATTTTCATCATGTACCTAGTCAGGATTTGATACATGTTTGAGCCCATGGGATTCTTTCCATTCATTTTCAATCCAAGTAGATAGGGGCCCTGTTTAATTCCATTTACACTGAATTTGGATTATAAAATTTACACCATGCCATGGAGGTATCCCTCAAAGTCATACCCTTCCTGAAGAATTGTTGCTAACAAGTACAGTCCCAGTGGCTCCTTCAATTTCAACCCCAGTATGATTTTTTTTGTATAAAATTATTTTATTGGTTATGTTTTTCTTCATGTGAGGGCTGTTTTAGCCATAAAGGCTAAGAAGGCAAGACTCGCTTAAAAAAATTGTTTTCAAACGTGCCATGAGGATGTGAGTGAGTTTGTGTGGCAAACTGGGACAATAATGGGAAAACTGTGGAGTCCCACATGGGTGGAAGGGTTGGAAACGACCATATATACACACTGTCAGTTCTCCAAGTCAGTCATACACAAAGGAGCAAAAATGCTCCAGGAAATCAAATTTGTAACTAACACTCAGGAGCTTCACAATCCTTGCCCTCAAATCAGATTTATTTGGGAGTATCATCATAGGAAATATGGACAAATACAGCAGAATAAAAACACACAGTTGTAGATTGCCTTCTTGAAAATTAAATTAAAAAAAAAAAAAACTGGCTAGATCATAACCCATAACAATATTACATAATATATCTGTCATATATCTCAAGATAAAAGTACAAAATAAAACTCTTGAGGGCTCATTTATAGCTACAGCTGGTCAGTGTGCTCGATGCAGGGTACATGCCCAGAATGCTGTGGGAGAGATGCAGATACAAACAACATTTCTTAGGGCCCCATGCAGTATTTTGGTAGCGCAGCCTTACAGGTTTCAGAGATAAAACTACTGTTCTGGGAGAGGCTCTCTCAAGAAGCCTTTCTCCCAAATGAAGCCAAATTTCACCCAGCCCAAAGCCTTAACCAGCATGTGTTGGCTCTATTGGTCTTTTCCATCAGAGAAAATGTCTCCTCATCCAAACAATACACCAAGCTTTGGGTCATGTCCAGGCAAAATCTTGCTAAGAATAAAGGAAGGAAGAAAGAAAGGGAGTCAGCTGGCATTAACAAAAAACTAAAGACTCTTCTTGTATTTCAGTAACATCTACCACAGTGATAAAATCTGAATACAAATGAGCAAATAGGATTATTTATAGAAAAATCACTCTTCTATCCTAATGAACGAGATCTGCAGGCAATGAGCACCTCCTGTGAGACCAGGAGCTCCTTCTAGCTTCTGCAGTGGGAGATCTTGGTGCTCACTATGACAGCAGGACACTGAGAGCCCCACAGGGTGCTTCAAGTTCTTTGCAGAATCTGTTCTATTTTCTGCTTTTATTTCCAGGGGAAAATTTTTGCAGAGTAATAAATGTCAATGGGATAGAGACACAAAAAAATTTAAGTTCAACTATGGTAAAAGCCTGAAAGTGAAAACACAATGTAAAGATTAAATTCTGATTGCTTCAGACTTTCAGGCTCAGTGAATCATAAATTATCATGTTGAAAAACAGTCAGTAGCAAATATCTAACTGGCCCAGTTTTTAAAGATAGTAATTGTCTTTTGTTCTTTTCAAATTTGGTGGGAACTATAGATTATCTACTTATCTAAAATAAGTTTCTGACTTCTCAGATCTTAATCAAAAAGATTTTCCACTGCCACAGCATATGGCAACTTACAATTAAAAAAAGTCTGATATGACCATTAAATTTCTTCTCTTGTCATAAGGACAATAAGAAGCCATAAGGTGGTTTACATTTTATTACAAAGGGAAAAAAAGAGTTCAACATTCCCAAAAAGGATGCAAAGGTGCACAGAGCGGTCCAGGCTACTAATAATTTGCTCAAACACCAGCAGAGAATATATATAAATTCTTAACTCTTAGCAAAAAATATTGATTGCGTTATAACATCTATGATACAATTTCATCTGTTAACATTTCATTCATTAACGGCACTGTACAGAAATCTGTCCATGCTAAATACAAGCCTTGGACCAGATACACAAAACAATTTAAATGTATTTTTTACATCCTATATGCACAAACATTTCTTAAGTTAAAACTATGCATACTACTTATGCATAGCACATATATGGCTTACATATTCAACGACAGGAATTCCACCTCTTGGCATGCCCTTGTCCCAGGGCTCAGAGCTTACACTGTTCCCAGCTCAACTTTGACTGCTCAGCTGTCAGAAAAGAGACAGTCAACAGCTATGGACATGTAAGGGTCAGCAAAGGGGATTGTTTCATGATTCCTTCTTCACTTGGACAAAGCGTGCCCTTGTGGAGGTGGAGCCTGATGCCTGCTGAACTCTGGTTGGATCCCTGAAGCAGCACATGAACAGCACACAGGTCTCAGTCACCCTTGGCACAGAGGAAAGTGCCACTGCCCCCACAAGTCCCCTTCAGAGCGGACCATGGCTGATTAGAAAGACTTTTTGTTCAGTGAGGTAATAACCACAGGGTCCAAAAAGGAGAACAGGGAGCGTCGGGAGCCACCTGAGTGCCTACAACCTGAATTGTAGGAGCCTAGAATTTCCTGGCAGGTTCCAGCAGAGGGAAAATGAGGTTGGCTGCAGCTGTGTAAGACACCCAGAGAAATCAGGAGGGGTCATGTGCAGCTCAGGGGAAGAAGAGATGAAAATGGAGTTCCTTTATGGGCACAGTTTGGGCTGGAGGGCTCATTCTGAGGCTTCTTGCAGAGGTAACTGCCTGTGTGCTGCTGTTTTTGCTGCCCCTCAAAAAGAAACAAACTCTAGGAAAGATGTTGCTGGATGCATGTTGTCACCTTTGCATTTGAGATAAACCACGACACAAGGCCTCTGTGTCACCTTCCAATTCTGTCTGAGAGGCAACACAACATTTTGCTGAAGTGAAGCAATTTTCATGTATTTCTGTTGCTTCTCTTCCACTCAGTAAAACAATAAGTACCAGCTTCATGGAAGGGCTGACAGCAGAGCTGTTGTCTTTCAAAATATATAACAGGATTCAGAATGTTTCAATCTTTAACGCCAGATGCTATTCAATTAATTTTTAAGAGATATTTCAAATACTTTCAAATTTGTTCAACACCAGTTCTGTCCATATGGCAGCCACTGCAGGGGGGAAGAATCTTCATTTGTGCAGGCTGGTCAGCGTAACTTTGCAACTTCCCTGTACAGTCTACAAACATTTATTTCCAGATATTTTAAGGAAGCTAACAAGTAGGACTTTTATGGTGCATGCAGCATGATTGCATGAACAAGTATCTAGAAACACATTTTGTTTTGATTTTCCATTTTCAGTGGACACCAGCAGCAGTGACACATAACAGCAATCCCAGGCAGATGACAAACATCATGTTTTCATACATCTCATGATTAACTGGAAATGTCTAGTACCAGTGATGCAACAAAGCAAGGTCCAACTTTGGCTGAAAAGATTATTTTGGCTAGTTTAAGAAAGCAGAATAGAAGAGGAAATAGCAACACAAAAACAACTGAAATCTTGCGAATTTTTAAGTGCCTTGAGTTACCAGCTCAGGGTTTTACATTTTACATTTTTTAACATTTTGTTCAATCATTCTCCACAGATATAGGATGATCCAAGAACAAGTTGACAGATAACAGCCTCTGAGATCATGAGGTAGGAACAGCTAGAGTTCTTTTCTCCTGCAACAGAGTTCAAATGAAAATTCATAAACAAGAGATTTCTGATGCTACTACTTTCAATATTCCATATACTTGAATTGAGGATGATTTATCACATGATCATTTAGTCTGGCACTAAGGATTCAGATTTAAAAGTATTGGTTTTCCCTTTATACTGAATTTTTTTAAGGTGACATTGAAAGTGGGGTATTCTGTGTCCTCATTTCAACATTTTTTAATATAAGCACAACTGGGATGGAACAAAGAGATTAAGAATAGCACTAAGCAAGCCTTTATGGTATAAAACAGTCCCCATTAAAAGAAAGAAATTACCAAATTACCTGTCCTGCCTGAAATGTCAGAAGCTTATAAGAAATAGCAAATCTAGTTCTGTACCAGTGCTTCTGTCTGCTCCGTGGCTTTTACAATATCTTCTGACTTCTTACAGTGTTTAGGCTCACCTGGAAGATAAACAAATGTGATTGGCAACATGAACGAGGAAGTTAACCAAGTCAAGAGAATCTGCACAGCCACAGACAGACAGAATCTAGTTCCTCAAGATATTTTAAGAATAAAATGAGGTTTCAGTCACTGCTTCCTTTAATTGCTTTCTCACCAAAATAATCATCAGCTTGAATTAAATAATCATTATGGTTAATCACAAGGCAAAAGATAGAATGAAAGCGATAGATCACAGCATGAAACAAAACTATGAAGACTTTTACATGAGTGTGAATAAAGTGGGTTTGGTTCATTTTTTTGTTCCAGCTTATTGAAAGTCAAAATTCACCCTCTGCAAAGCGCTGTTTAAATCCTCTTTACCGTAGGCTTTCAAATCAGAGTCTAAGTTCCTCCCAGATAATGAAAGATGCCAGTGTCAGGTTCTAAGAACTAAATTCAATCAGACAGGAGAAATGACACAGAGTAACACAAGCAGCTTTCAAACTAAGTGATACAACATGAATCTCAAGTAGACAATCATAGAATTAAACTGTTACTATTCCTTCAGTAGCTTTGAATGAGTACAGCTGAGGAATTTCTACACTGAGATGGGAGGCAGGGTACAATGTAGCAAACTCACAGTGTTTTTTACTAACTACATATAGAAACTTCTCAGTTTTATCCACTGGATAGAGAGATCCCTCCAGTAAGAACTCTGACTTGAAAATGTCAGAAAGAAAAAGCATAGAAGTCTCAAAAGTGGAAAAGATGATCAGGGAGAAGCTTAAAAGTTATAAAAATAGTGAGGGGAATATTTTTGAAAGCCAGAAAACTAAGGTAGAAGTAGTTGAAACAGAAAGCAGATGGTGCATGATCTGAAAGGAAAATTGAAAGATGGTGGCGAATTGAAGAAGAGGCTGACTGTTTAGAAAAGAGAATAGGAAGAGAGGAAAGAAAACTCAAGTGAACAAGCATGAAGAAAGAAGAAAATTAATACCTACAAATCTGCCATGGTTTCACTGTAAATGAAGAATTGCTACTGATTTCACCTTTGTTTCACTACCTTGAATGGTGGCAGAGTGTGTGCTGCCCACTCTGTAATGCAGAAACAAGCAGATGGGCCATATTCCCACAAACAGCATCCTACACCACTCCTTATTTTCATTCAATTTAATATGTAGGTGGAATACAGACAACCAATACTTCAAAGGCTTTTAAAGTCTCAAAACTGGAATAACATTAATAAGAACAAGGATGTCTACAGATCTTTCAGCCTGTGGCTCTTTTTGGAGGGATTTAGCAAAACTTTATTAGCATTATTATATGTAAAAAAAAAAAAAAAAAAAAAAAAAGGGGGTGGGAAGAAGTATAAGAAGTATGAAAGCAAAAGCTATCTATCTAAATATTCAGATTTTAAATTTGACACTTGAGTTTGTGGAAGTGTGGAAGCCTTAAAACAAGACAATTCACAGAATCATGGAATATGCTGAGTTGCAAAGGACCCCCAAGGATCATCAGATCCAGCTCCTGGTCTCTCTCAGCACCACTTCCAAGAATCACACCCTGTGCCTGAGAGCCTTATCCAAATGCTTCTTGAACTCTGTCAGCCTTGATGCTGTGACCACTGCCCTGGGGAGCCTGTTCTGGCACCCAACCACCCTCTGGGTGAAGACCCTTTTTCTAATATCCCAGCTGAACCTCCCCAGCACAACTTCAAGCCACTCCCTCAGGTCCTGTCACTGCCACCACAGAAGAGATCAATGCCTGCCCCTTCTCTTCCCTCATAAAGAGGTTGTAGCTGCAATTAGGTCTCCCCTCAGTCTCTTCTTCTCCAGACTGAACAGACCAAGTGACCTCAGCTGCTCCTCATATGGCTTCTACTCCAGACCCTTCCCATCCTGTGGCCTCCTCTGGAAGCTCCCTAATAGCTTGATATCTTTCATACATTTTGGTATAAATTTAAAAAAACTAAACAGTAACTTCTAAGGCGTATATAGTTTTCTGTTTGTACATCAAGTTTTTTATGTGATTAAAAAAAATGAGATTGCTAATGGCTGTTATCTTCTATACCCTATCTTTTTTATAAACACATTATTTTCTTTTTCAATCTAACCTTCCCTCCATCCTTATCCCATGCCTGAACAGGGCTGCCTTCCCTTAGTGGCAGGCTCCTGGTGTGCCCAAGGAGCACCGAGGAAGCAGGCAGCACAGCAATCTGCTCCTGCTCTGCTGGGACACAGAGGTTCCACACTCACTGAGCCCCACGGGGCCACCACAGCACTGAGCAGTCACCAAGCATTTGCCTGGCACAGGTGATCCCTTGATGCCACCTGCAGCACCATAAATCAAACTGGCATATGGATGCTGTGGATCTGCCCACTGCTGTTTAACCTGGCTGTTCTCCAGAGGCTCTCACTGGCTGAATGCTGGTGATGTGGAATGTGCTGCACACTCAGTGGGACTGGGCAGTCCTCTCCTGTCACAGAGAGTGAAGCTACTGGCAATCTGTTTTATCACAGATTTATTATCTCCCTTGCATTTTGATATTAAGGATTAATGTGGCTATCATTACGAGTGAGGAGTTAAGTTTGCCAATTAGCATTTATAAATCATTGAAATGTGGAGTCGTTTAATTAAACATAAGCAGTTTTTAAAATTAATGTTCTAATTAATAAATCACTCAGGAGAAAAGGAAAATCATCACTTAAAAAAATCCCCTTCTAATAGTTTCATTTAATCTTGTACCATTCAATTAAATTAAAGTGAGATGATGGAAAGGAAAAAAGGTATTTGTGGAGAAAAACAACATTCAGTCCCAACTGCAGTGGTGGTAGCAGCGACCCTCCAGTCTTCCCTTTGCACCAACCTGGACCCAGGGCAGAGCTACTCCTGTCACTAAAATGTGATGGTCTACAAGAGCTACACCTAGAATGAGATGTGACACAAAAAGCAGAAACCAGCCCTTTTTATATTTTTTTAAATGGGGAACCCCCTCATCATAGCACATCCACAGCTCCCAGAATGCACACACATCATCTTCCAGTGTTCCCCAGCTGCTGTAATTGAATCACAGAAAACTTAACTGGATTTTCTGCTTTTTATAAAAGACAGAACAATGACAGCTAACATATGAAATTTCAACCTGAATAACCATGTTGCTTTTCTTTTTCCCTACTATCTCACCCTCCCAGCCCTAGCACCCACAGGTGCTCACTTCTCCACCCCAGGAGTCAGCAAGCACTCTGGACATCCCCCCTAGCCCCCCATCCTCAGGACAGAAACTACAGAAGTAGAGAAGTCTTCTTCTTGGAAGAAACATGGAGAGTGTCCTGACAGATGTATGGTGTCTCTTAGAATACTCAAATAAGTCTAATTTGTGAAATAGAGAAAGGTCATGTGTTTGCTACCTTCTGCTTGCTTGAAGCAGCATTCCATTGAAAATGTCTGATCTTGGTTAAAGGAGTCCGGTCTGGATCCATTGGACATCAACAGAGGTGCAAAAACAGTATTAAAAACTGTTTCTTACTCATTTAATAAATTTCTCAGTTTGAAGTTTCAAAGTACAATGCATTCTCTAAAAAATTTCCTGCTTTAGAAAACAAATGAGATTAGCATGCTATAAGATAAGAAATCTCTGTTCTCATTGGAAAGGTAGAATGTAAAGATTGAAAGGTGGAATGTAAAGATTGAAAGGTGGAATGTAAAGATTGAAAGGTGGAATGTAAAGTTCATGCAACAGCATGAACTAACTGCATGCAGAGTTTTATCTGATCTCTCAATCATTTTTGTTGGTCAGCCATCTGAAGACCCACAAGTACAGGTACACCACAACTGCCTTCTGCCAAGTCTGAAAGATAAAAGATGCAGCTTTTCCTACAGCACTCCTCATCCAGGAGATGGAGAACTTCTCTAAGGCACTTAAATTTTAAGCTGAGCTTTAATACAAACCTGTTGTAAAAAATACATGTTAAAAGATAAAATGTCAGTTATTAGACAACGTCAAATGCTGTGAAAGTAATTTTAGTGTAAATATTTTGATTTAGGGCCCTAAATTAACCATCTGTTATTTCTGATGGAAAAAAACCTGTCAACAATAAAAGCATGGAGCCATGGAATGTGGAAATCTAGAGTAGGTGGGAGTTCTCCATAAAAAGGTTTTTTGATAAATATGCCAAGTCATATACTCATGTCTAAGCTAAGCATTATAAGCACTTCAATGCTGCTGCTCAGACAATGCCATACTTCTGGCACAATATTGCAAGGCTTACTGTCATTAAAGCATTAATGAGTTTCACATTTTAAGTAAAAGTGAGGAAAAGAAGTGTCATTATATCCTTGATTCTTCTTATTACCCTAACACTTCAAAGTTTACTCTAACTATAAGCAAACTCAGAAAATAAAATGAAGATGTACAGTGTCTTCCTCTCCCTTTGATAACATCTATATCTCATGGCTTGGACATGTTGCCCTTGATACTGTGTTGCAATCTCCAGATACTAGACATGGTCATCTTGTGATAAAATACTTACACTCTAAAAACATATTCTGACATTTCAGCGATGTTCTGGCTGCTCCACTTGGCTAGCAGCTACAGTCAAGAGACTGATCTTCCTGATTAAGTGAATGACACAGTCCCATGACTACTACAGCTGGCAAATTCCATCTGCTTAAGCTTAACTCTTAGATTCACACTATGTTTGGTACAAAGGATGTGGTTTACAAAATAACAATCATATTAGGTACCCAAACTGAGGGGAACAGATATTAATAGTGTAATTAATTATTAAAAAAGAAAATGTTAAATAGATCTGTTCTGAATAAGTTCACCTTATTCTTTAAATTATTCTAAAACCATTCTTCAAGTTCAACTAAAGTATATTCTCTAAAGAATTTTCTAGTAGATCCCAAATAGCTGATATCAAGAAGTTGATATTTTTAAATATGCTTCTATTTGATGTTTTAGGATACTACCACTTTTACACAGGCCTGAACAAACTGTCCTGTGCTGATGGTTTGTCCAACACCTTATTTCAGTATTTTACATTGCTGTTGATGTTTGACAGGGAGATACCAGACACTGCTGCAGCTTCACCCTGGACAGCTCCACGAGACTGGCTTGTGCTCTGTGATGAAGCATTACCATTCAGTGGGTCTGTATTCTGGGTCTCTTGCTGGGCATCGCTGAGATCTTTCTGGTTCGGATCAGAGTTAGTGCATTTTTCTGAGCTGGATTCATCACTCAGTGGAGTGTCCAAAGAGACTACTTGTAGGACGATGGATCTGGGAGGACAGGCTGTACCATCACTCCCCTGACTACTCTCATTTTGTGTCCTTGTTGCCTCTTCCTGTAACTGTGCATCTGTGGAATTTCTGCTTTGGTCTTTTTCCTGTTCACCAACATTTTTCCCAAGTTCTTCTACAAAGAGGGAACAAAATAGGTGAATTAGATAAGAAGGATATGCCACAATTTTTTGATTTCAGAGTAGTGACATATAGAGCTGCACACAGGAGCACTGTGAACATCAGTTTCTGCATGAGGCCATGCCCAGTGTTTAATATGGGTCAGATTCTGCTCCTGATTGCACAACTGCAGCTGAATGTAGCAGTCCTCTTTCTGGTTTGATGTCTAATACGTATCTCTTTTTTGGCCATAATACAGAGCAAGGAGCATCATCAGACAACAGTAACCTGAAGGATGGGAGCAGGAGGCCCCCTTCTGCAGGCATGTCCCTCTGCAGTGGTGCTACTGACACAGGACTAGGAAGAGCAGAGCTCATCAGTTCTGCAAGAGAGAGAGGGCATGGAGGGGAATGCCCTTCTGGGGATGGGGCAGGAATCAAAGCTGAGGGGAAGCCCTGAATGAAATTTGCCTGTCAACCTGGAAAAGTCCAAACCATCCAGTTGGGAACAAGCTGGAACAAGCTACAGGGTGTCATGTATTTGCTGTCCAGTACTACTGCCATTTTGGCTAAACACACATCTAGAATGGGAAGGGACAGATATGGGGGAAACTGTGCTTCAGGGGATAGCAGCAACAGAAAAAAATAATGTTTGTGGAAGGCTCTACTCCTTACTTTATTGCAGAGACCCAGAGAACAGTACAAATGAAATGGCCCAGAGTAAAAGGAGAAAGAACAGAACAGCACAGAGAGGTGGCACCAGGAGTAACTAGATGAAAAAGAAACAGAGAATGGAAAACTTGTGATGGCAGGTGAAGTGTCCAACAAAAAATAAATGCACCATCTTCATGGAGGGCCTATTTTCTTGCTATTGTAATCTGCATTTCATAAATTTGGATTTTAGAATCTGTACACTAGTATAGAAGATACCAAATACTGTCAATTTAAAAAGTTAGCATTGCAGTTTGAACAACATGGGCATAAAACAGCTGCATGATATTGCACAAAATTTCTAATTTGGATGTTAGAAATTACTAAGGAAGGGAACCAAGCATTGAGATACTGATGGAGTTCAACTGGCAACTCCCAGGAACTCTGATTTTGAGTGACCAGCCCAAATGCAGGCCACAAGGGATTGCACATGACAACTGAAAGATAACCCAGACTGTAAGCACATTTTTATTGCTGTCAGCATTTTGCACCACCTCACTTTTCTAAATCCAGACAAAAGTTCCCCCTGAAGTACAATTTGGTCGGTGAAATGGGATGGAAGGGAATATCTTCAAACCCGATGTGCAGAAGCATGGAATGATTAATTTCCTCTTTTTTTTGTCATTTATTCTTTCTAGTACATTTTTTTAAGAAATCAAGAACTTTAAAATTTGAGCAATTTCTACATTGTTAAACCATTTTTTCCAAAGCTTTAGTGTCCTGCTTGGTTTAGATTCCAAATCTTGTGCAACTTAGACAGGTAGTCTTTTTCTACAGACTTCAATGTAGCTCTTACAAAGAAGAGGTTGGGTTAAAGCCATTGAAAAATATGCATATGGAACTTGAAGCAAGCTATGTTCAATCTAGACATTATTTAAAGCACCCGTCACTCATGATATAACCTACCTACATAAAGCTTTTTTCCTAAGAAAGTGATTTATGTGCCATATTCGCCTCCAAATGGCACAACTACAGTATTTTCCTTAGCTTCATAAAAAAACCCCAAGAAAATTAAAATATAAAATATTTCACATGCTGTTCAGATGCATCAGTAAGTTAAAAAAAGCAAAGCTGAACTACGAACACACATAAAACTGTAATATTAATGTAGCTCATGCTGGTGAGATTTTTTAACTAAAAACCTAGTAAGAAGAGAGTCTTTTTCTCACTGAATGTTGTTTTAGGACTATTCTAGCCAGAATTCAGGTATGTCTTGGTGTAATTGGATGGTTGACCATTTTATTCTCAAATAAGTTCAGAATATTCATACATGCAAAAATCCACTGTTATTTTTTGTTCATAAAGTTGAATATCCAAACTTAAAATTGTTCTTATTCACTCCCTAGAAAACTTAAACTGGCAAATGAAGGTTAAAAGTTTAATTATAACAACTCTGATGGTTTGTTCCTCATTTATGTCATTATGGTCTCCAATTTCTGTGACAGTCCTGGAGATGATTTGAGATGATCTCAAATTTGTCAGTTTAAGGATACCTAAGCCAAACTCTAACTCAGGACTAACTGATGGATGGAGCTTTGAAATGAAGTATCTCTGCACCAAGATACACTTGGTAATATACCAGACAAAAGTGAAGCTTTTTGCATTTAAACTGGTGTAAGACTACAGGACCACCACCAGGAGTGGCTGGTGGGAGTGAATGAGACTGAGAAGCCTCAAGTACAAAATTCTCTATGATGCTGTCACAAGTGTCACTAAGAGCCCCCCCTGTTTTCTTAGTATTAAGTCTGTCACCTGCTGGATGTCTGACTCTATGTTCTGACTTGCTTTGCTCCCCTCAGCTTTAATCCACTGCTAGAAAGATGAAAAATTCTGGGTTCTTATGGTGTGTCAGCCACTTGTGGAATATGCTAAATGTGCTGGGAAAATGTAGATTTCTGCTTTCTATAACAGCTAATAATTGTACTCTATAATACATGTGACCTTTATATTGCATATAATATTTGGAATTCTCTAAAATTTCTGCTGTCCTATGTCACTCTGATGAAACAGAATTATCTAGCAGTCTAAATGAGGCTGAGACCAGGACAGTGACCAAATAAGTAGAATTCAAGCAGGGCAATGCTAAAGTAATCCTACTAGTGTAAGAGAAATGGAGCTGGCATGATGTCTGACCCCCAGTGCTGTGCAGGAGGAATTGCAATAAACACTGTGGCAGTCTCTGCCTCCAGCCAGCCACAGAATGCCAGGACCCTCACCCTGCACTGGGCTTCTGGGAAAAGCAAGCTCTCCCTTCCTATGGGCACATTACCATGGCCAGCCAGAGATGGAAAAGGACTCTGCTAAATGAACCAGGTAATCTGGCATTTGAACAGTCTCAATAATCAATACAAATGAATAGATTAATAAGATATAAAATATTAAACAACCACCTATCTTGGCCCTCAGAAAAGTTTTTGTGTTTTGGGGTGTGTCTGTTAGGCACTGAAGAGCTCAGGGACTGTCAGAGCCATTCAGATAAAGGCAGGCAGGAGAACATTGTGCAGTGCAGTCAGCTCAGCTACATGTTGTTGATGTTGCTACTGGTTTTGCTCTCTCTGCTTTAACTTGGCAAAAGTGCCAGGAGCCAGGCCTGTTTATGTATTTTTCAGCTGTTGGGTTTGTTTTCTTTACAAGAATCCAAGTGTCATTCAGCAAAATTTGTGTGAATTCCTCTATAAAATAAATGGATTCTATTAACCCTTCTCATAAAGGACTGTGCTTTAAGGCAGGAAAGAGCACAGAAATGCAGAACAGTCCTTTATGGGAAGCAATAATGGCATTTGACACAAACATGATAGAAAGGGTGTCCTTCCTCCATTGTGTTCAGGCTGTTGGCAAAGTAACTGTAATACAATATTTAGTTTGGAAAACTGGCAGGACTTGTAAGGCAATAACCAAATTTCAGAATACCTCAAAAATTCTGGTACTCAGTAATTTTGTATTTGCAGAAAATATGTTAACTAGTGAAGGCAACTTCTTTCCTCTCTTCTTTTAATCAGATTATACATTTTTTTCACTAAGTCACTATGTTTTTTTGTTTTGTTTTTCACTTAATAGGTGTCAGAAAATTTAATTGATTTCTTTAAGTTCTATTTTTACTGTTTCCAGGAGGGAATTGGAGCACTGAATTCCTATCAGTCCAATGAAAGACTGCAATGTCCATGAAACACTAAAACTGCCACAAGACTCAATCTCTAGCCCCAGCTGCAGCCGTCTGTGGTGTCTCCAAAGAACCCCAGATGCCCTGGAGGTTCTGTACTATCAACTACCACACTGCTTTCCACCAGGCCTGTTTGTCACTGCCAATGTGTGCAGCAACACTTTCAGGACATGGCCCAAGTGGTGAGGAAGCTTTGCTACATTTTGGAACTTTCTCTTCTGTATATGTCCATCAACTTTCTTTTGTCACCTTTCTGTAGTACACAAAAGAGGATTCAGCTGCTGTGGCCTGCACAGTACATGGCTTGTAAATTACCTTCCTCTTTACAGCAACTGCATCGCTTTAGCATGTCTGGATTCAACAGGAATAGAGAGGAAAAATACAAGAGCCATGTGCAAGCAGGACATCTCAAACCAGCTAATGGCAGTGCCTGTAAATCCCAGTAAAACAAATATCTGCTCAATCACACTGCTATTGTGTTGACAATAAGCTACAATTCTTAACCCTTACGGAAAGACATGATGACATGAGAGTTTTGACAATTAGGAAACTACCGAATTAGAGAGGAAAGCTGCTAATCTTCACTAAGAATTAAATTATTTGAGGACTCTGTAATGAAGAATGCTGCTGGTTGTAATGGAATCTCTGTGTATACTATGACAAACTTCGATTTCTAGGTTTGTCTCCCTTTTTTTACTGTAAAATGGAATTCCAGAAAGCAGTGACAAAACACCCAAACCAGGACAACATGGGAAAGAAATGTACCTTTCTAGGAGACATGTTCTCACATCAGCCATTTTAAAGAGAAAATTAAAAGACCAGGACAGAGTATCAAAATTCTTCAGAGAAGGAGAAGGCTGATCCTGGTGTCTCTGGAACTACCAAGTAAGTTTAAAGATGCGTCCAAAAGTTCCCAAACAACCATGATTATCCCCAACCAACCTACCATTTTCAAATCCAAGAAAATATTGCAGTAATGCACAGAGTAATTTAGGTACTGATTCCTTCCACTTTCTACTCATCTCACCAATTTCATCACAGTTATAGGAGTATATAAAACCACTGCAAACCATGTAATCCAGTGGCACTTAATATTATAGCATTATGTCATATAGAAAAAGTAGCAAAGACTAAACGAGCTAATTAAACCAAAACTTTTCACTAAAGGACTTGGTTAAAAATAGTTTGTGAATTTATGGTTTCCTAGAGTTGCTACCTCCACCTTCTACTTCTGTTTAGCTGTAAGCACAGGGGATTGAATGCTGGAATTTTTTGGGACAGGGAGTGGAAGGGACATGCTGCTGTGATCCTGCTAGAGGGAAAAGGTTCTTTAAGTGATGCAGACTGTCATGTGCAGAGACAGGCCAGCTCTTGGATGTGTGTTCCAGAGAGATCTAAAACAGGTTCCATTGGTAACAGGATGGTAACAGTGGTAACAGGTAACAGGTAACCAATGGTAACAGGTCAGTTACCATTCCTTTGCCTGTGATTTACCAGGTATTGCCAATACCAACCATTTCTTCCTACTCATAGCTCAACCCACTCCTTGCATTTACTCAGACCATGCTGAAAAATTCATCTTTTCCCACTTAACACGTTTCTGAATTAGTTCAGAAACTGTTTATGACCTAAGCATTTTAGCACTGCAATTAAAATCACTGTTCCTGATACTAGATGGGACTCCTTTAGCCTCCTGAATTGATTAGTTTCCAACAGAATAAAACCGTCCATTAGGGGAGATTTCATGTGCCAAACTGTCAGTCAGTTTCTGTGACTGTCACACACATCCTCCCACGGCCCGCCCTTCCTCGCGGCTGCTAAGTCACATTAACATGCTATCAGATCATCACTCTCAGATTTTCACATTTCAGCAGCTGCTACTCTCTTCTTGTTAGTGAGTCTGCAGAGAAAATCTTTCAGACAAAATGGAGCTGAGCCCTGTGGTTATTGTGACTGGAAGTATGCAGAACTGAAAGCGCCCGAGGGGAGCCTGCAGGTACCCTGCACAGGTCTTTCAGAAGAAACATTTGTCATTAAAAATTGCTGCCCATGGGGAAAAAAAAAGCTGATCTCTGCTCCAAAGATGCAATAGTTGTTATTTTGTCACATTTTTAGCATCAAAATTAAGCAGAGGCCAGTGTGAGAGACTCATTCAACCTCAGTTATTTTTCATCCCACTTTGATGAGGTCAGCCATCGCAGGCATACACTTTCAAGCCAAGCAGCCCAGTGTACTGCCAAAAGTGTTGAGGACAACATTTGTCACTGATGTCCTTCCACACAGATAATGCAAACTTGGTTCAGGTTCTGTACCACTGAATTCTTTAGAAGAGTTACATAAGCTTAAGATGAAAACAATAAGTTTGTAATACAACTGCTGTTGTATTATCCTGAAGATGGGCCCATTTGATTGGCAGCTGGACTTTTGGTGTGCTGTTCTGCATACCCTTGTGTTGTCACATGGCCTCAGGTGAGTGTCCTGAGCTGCCTGTGCCTCTTTTCATTATTAACAGAAATTAATGATCCTTTTTTATCCCTGTAACTTTATTTACAATGATACCTACTGAAGAGATTAAAGCATGTAAATCAGCAAGTATGATTATTAGTCTGTGCCCTTACATTCTGCTAAGAGTACCTGAGCTTGCCAAGCACAGACCAACTTTATTATTAAATCTTTGGAATAGTTTTATAGAACAAACCAAGTATGAATAAAGGAATAAACACTATATTTTTAAAATATTAAATAATTTTTTTACAATTATGTTCTAAGAAGGGTACTGTGAAGGATCTTACATGGTAGTTAAATCTTTCCTGATAAGTTTTGTGCTTCTTACAGCTTTCTCAGTAGGTCAATAACTTTCAGATCTTAAAATCCACTTAGAACACATATTCTCTAATGAAAGAACCTCTCAGATACATCTGAGCACATTTACTGTCTATTTGCTACAATACAATAATTGCAAACAGCAGCAGCCATCAACAATATATGTTAAAAAAATTTCAGGATGAAATAGTATCTTCATCACTGTATTGAGTTGAACAGAGACAGATTATCTGGTGATTGGGGCTTGGAATATTAATTAAACATCAAGGCTTTCAAATTAGAATCCCAGATGTTTGATCATTATGGTAATTCCCTGTTAACAGTACTCCCTGAAAGGCCTGAGAAACATTCCTCTAATTCTCCTGTGGTGAAAGGTTGAAGACCCTTAGGCTATAGAGCACTGAGCTCCCCTGCATCAACTACACAAGTCATGGCCTTTTTAGCAAAGTGGAGCCATCCTATTTACTGAGCCTTCTGTTAAGGATGCTTTCAAACAGCTCAGTGCTCTAGATAGATAAGAACTTCCCTTACTAACAGAGGCTTTCCAAAAAGCACACTATTCCTTGCACAAGCTGCTTGCTCTGAATCAAGCCTCCACAGCAACTGTCTTTTCAGGGAGAGGTAGTGCCAGCATCTTCAGGACAGCTTCCCTGTCAACAGCACTGTCACTGAGAATGAGTCTTTTCCTCTGGACTACCTGGCACAGGAGTCAGACCATCTCCTCTGGCTCTTGCTAAGGGAGCCCTTGCTCCAGCTGAACTGCTTCCCACAGGTGCTACACGTGTAACCTTATCCTGAAAAGCTGGCATGAGTTCAGGTCATCCTCAGGAAATTACATGGAATTTTGCTAGTTTCCTTTCTGTACTCCTTGGGCATCTGTAGTACTACATTTTATAGAGACAACTTCTCCTGAGCCTGTGAACTAAACTGGGAACAATATCTGCTGTTTGCAGAGCCCATTGACAAGAATGCAGATGGCTCCTTTAACAGCACAAGCTCTGTTTGTCATAGGCAGCTCAGGAAGTGTGTTTGAAGATCTGCACTGAGAGCCAGCCTGTTTACTACCACAACATGGTCCTCAAACATGTCACCTCCTCAAGGCATTCAGCAATTTGTGACTTGTCATGAATTATCTAGCTAGGAACAATGAGAGCACCACTTTCACCTGGTAGTGATTTTTCTCTGACATCTCTCAGTACATGCTCCTACTAACATACAAATAAAGCACAACTTCATACACATGCCCAAAGCAGTCTAAAGATTTTTCTCTGACATGGAGTCAGAGAAAGTAGCATGAGATCTAGACAAGATGAGACTAATCATCTGAAATTCAAGGGCTCAGGTTATTGACTTACAAGCTTAGTCAAACTTGGTTAATCTGAAAATAATTTAAAGGGAAGGGAGACGTATAACAATATTTTTTATTCTTTACTAGATGTTCATTTTGCGCAGCCTGATTAAGGATTTTCAACCTTTGCAGGGTACAGCTTCAGAGCAGATATACTGGACCAGTTGAAGACTCCCTTTTCCATTTAGTGGCAAGGATTATGTGCTACCTCAGAAAGTCCTCTACAGAAAGCTACTGTTACTTAACAAAAAAATCTGCTACAGCAGTCCTCAGGGACGACATATGGACTGTGGATGCAGACATTCCATTCCAAATGAATGGAACATGAAACTTCCACAAAACCCATAAAATCCACCCCACAGCTGTTAATTAACAAAATATAAACGTGTACTCAAAAGTATTTGGATTATTCACAAAGTTTCCTCTAAGGCTAAACTGGCACCCTGAAGGTCTCTATGCCATACTCCAGTCAACTGCAGATGTAGCTGCAAGTAGCCTCTTTGTGGCAGCAGATTTCTATAAATCTTTTCCTCACAGAGTAGCTCAAAAAACAGATTCAGCCACAATCATACAGAGACAATATCGTTCCTCAGGCGCTGGCCCCAACACCAGCTATTGTCACTTACCCATCACCTTCCCTAATGTAGGTTTTACTGCAATTCCATAGCTCTGTTCAGGCAGTACTTAGACATGCTTCATTACTCAAGTTGATGGAAGAAAAGGAGGTTAGGACAACCACAATCTCAACAAAATCCATTGAGGCTTGAGCATTAACCTTTCTGGTTGTCAGAGTACAAAGTATGCCCAGTTTCCTGGATTTTGCTGGGCCCCTCATTGATATTCACTGCAACCTTACCCAAAGTAATTTTTAAATCTCTTGCTGCAAGTAGCTTTGTGTTTTCGATGCCTGTCAACAGTACAGTAAAACTGGGCTAAATATATCATTAATTTATAGAGCACAACAAAGCCCTGGGAATGAAGTGGAAACTGCCCTTTGACAGCACTGTACCCCTCCAGAACAGCAGACCAAAAAGCTGATGCACCAGAATCAAACTGGCTAGTTCTGTGTAACTGGAGATGGCAAACTTCCAGCCAAGTTCTCCATTACTCCATGTTGAAGGACCTTTCATGTCACCAGCTCAGGGTTGCCTGATTTCTGCAGGCTGTAGCTAAGTGGCCTTGGGCACTCTGATGGTCTTCTATCATTACTAACCACTGCAAATTAGAAGTTTTTTCCTTTGACCAGCCATTATTAGTTGGGCCACACCAAAGGAAGCAATTGGTTATATAAATCTTCTCAGGAAGAAGAGACAATATTAATGGAATCCTCTGCTCAGATGCCCCTTCCACCTGACTCTTTCAAACCTTTGTCACAAAAGATGTGTAGAAGCTTATTCTTAATAGCCTTCTAATGAGAATATTCATTTGCAATTTAGCACTAAATTAGATTTTATCACTGTTCAGCACTCTTTTTCTGTCTTGTCTGACACCTCTTTGGGAAAAAAGACATTGATTTGGATGATGGGATAAAAACAAAGCTGGCACTGGGTTCCAGGATATCACTCCCAGCTGTCAGTGTCAGGTCATGTACAGCAAGACCAATCTCAGCAGTGAAATGCTATGCTGAAATATTCCAGGTACTTACTAGGAAATAACACAGACTGTGGACAAAATACTCCCAAATGGCATTCATTTAACCTAGATTGAAGCTATAAAGTCTTCTCAACAATTATCACTCAGGTGATTGAAAAGCATTTCACTCAATTAACTGTAATTTCAGGCAATTTTCAGGTATGGCTTATGAACTGAGATACTCTGTGCAGGTTTGGATTTATCAACTATCTACTGGCAAATGAAGAGTCACTTTTGGCTTGCTTGGGCCTAATGCATGCAGTGATTGCCCAAATCTTTAGATCCACTGGGTCATTTAAATAATTGCCTACAGCATAATCCCAAGAAGCCTGAAATACAGAATTCTGCTATATACAGTGGGGAACAAATAGCATTTCTAATAGCAAAGTACAACTTTCACATTTCTGAGGAAATGTGGCAGCACACACCACTTTGAATTGTTGATTTTGGCATTTAAAGCAGATGTCAGTGTAAGTTACAATTAAAAGTGCAAGAATGCACATTTCTAAACCAGACCTCTGAAGATAAGCTGTGCAGCACAGAGCCTTATTGCACTGGCTTGTGAGAGTTATTCCCATCCCCTAACCACCTACACCTCTTTAGACCCCCTAGGAGAGCAAAACAGGAGCATCTAAAACAAACATTAAGACATAAAATATACGAGTACAACACAACTATGCATTTTTACAGGTTGATAGAAATTAAAAAACAAACGTAGGTGAGGTCTTAGGGAGTAACCTATAAAAGCATTCTACCTTAACATGTCATACCTTCTGCTGCTAATTCTTTCCATCTTTCTTTGTTTGCTTGAATGATCTTCATCAAGTTGTCCTTGAAGGCCCTTAGGTCTACAGTTGCTAGAGAATTTTCTGTGTGAGTCCCTCCATCACCTGTACTTTTAAACCCAGGTCGTCTTTGTGCTTCAGCATTGCTTACTGCTCCCAAACTATTTTGGCTGGACAAGGGAAAAAAACCCCAAATTATAAACACAGTCAGCTAATTTTAATAATACACAAACAGTTCATGTCAATCAAGTTGCTTAGGAACTAACTTGAAAAATAGTTTTTATCAGAGTGTGCCTAAGATACAAGATGTCTTGCTGACCATTTCTCAGGGAATTCTTGAAAAAAATGTGACAACTGAAAATACATTACTTGTAATCCAATTCTTAAAAGAATGTTTACACAGACATTTTGGAGCAGCTTCTTAGCTGTGTTTTTGCATGATGAATGGTATCTTTGGTTCTCACAGGAAAGACATCTGATCATTATTTTTTGACGCATTTAAAAAAAAAGGAAAACATGACATATATGACAGGTAAGTTTTGCTTGAGCTGAAAATTCTCTTCAAGTTACAAAGCTTCAAGTATAGACAAAGAAAGATGTGAGTGGCTTTAAAATTCCCTAAATAGAGACAGCAGCTACATCTACAGGTAAGTAGAAGTGAAATTATCCATATACGTATATGATGGAGAAGGTGGGAAAAAAAGAATGAATGCTCTTTTTTCTTAGAATTAAAAAATAAGACCTATTTCCAACCTTGTGCAGCTACTCATGTCTTAATAGGTTTTGTTTACTCAACTTTGCTGCATGGTTTATCTCATTGGTACCACAGGCAGATGTTAATAGACATACAAATGGGTTTCCATTAATCAGAAAATAGTTGCAGTGAACATAGCAACAAAAACTTCACAGGAAGAGTTAGCTGTAATTTCCATGTGCTCCAGACATATTGAAGGGGATAGAACGGAAAAAATAGGCCACAATTCTAGTGTTTTCCAGGCACCATCTCATGGTGTCCATGCAATAGCCTGTGTGCAATTCTCTGGCTCAGACTTTTCTGTATCATGCTACAGGCTCTTCACTCCCCTCAAAAGTGTGGCACTTGATTCCATACAAAGAAAAAATCCCTTTATCCTCCATCTCACATGAGGAAGTTTTGCTGGATCATAAGCCTTTTTTGATTTGCCACTCAGTCATGAACATCAACCAAAAATGAAGCCTGAAGCTGCTAATCATTTGCAGCTGCTAATCACTCATTTGTGAAGGAATATGCAAACAAATTTCTTATCAGTAATACCTTAGTTTAGCACTGTTCCCCAAAACACTAAGAACACCATCATAAATACCTACTTCTAGTAACTCCTACTTGCTTCTAGTAAGCAAAATATAGGAAAGCACTAGGTTCACCCTTTTGATACTGAAATCTAACTAATGCCCAGCAAATAAAAAATTGCCTTGCAGAGTTATCACTTAGTAACCTCAGTGAAAGCTCAAATCACAGTTTGAAAATGAAATATAAATATGATAATAGAGGCAGTATTTGTAAAGGCAGTATCTGATTATTCAACAACGCTTTCAGCAAGAAGCCGCTCAAAATACACTCAAATTACACTGTTGTAGCTACTTTGCCTTAGAGGTACAGGAATTTCAATAGCCTATTGGAAAGATTATATTTAAAATGTAGAAATAAATTTCACGGTTTTTATGTGTTTATTCTGATCATTACTGGGATTTTGCCTTTGTATATGTACAATTGTTCAGCCAATGGGGCAGAATAGCACATTGCAAATACAACACAGCCCCACAGGGTGGCAATACTGCACAGCTGTTTGTTACCTCCCCAGCTTCAAATAACCGAGATCACTCTGAGAATCACATTGTTAGGATTACTATGTGAGCTCATGTTAGTTCAATAACAAAGCAGCGTATTCATACCTGGGGGTCCCAAATGCAGGACTTTCAGATTTTGTCGCTTCCTCTATAAGAGGCATAACAATTTTCTCCATTGAATCAGTAAGAAGAGAAAATGTTGGTTCTACTATGAAATCAATGAAACCTAAGGAAGAAAAAGAGAGAAAATCAGGTTTTATATTTCCACAAGTCTCAAATCTAAAAATGAATACTTGCTATTGGGCTGATTTTCTAACTGCAGTCCCAATTCAATATACTAGATACTGCTAGTACAATCTTGAAGGAAAAAGCACAATTGAAACAAAAAATGCCTGAAACTGTATAGATATAAGTAGATATTAATAATTTCAGCTTTTCATTATTTTTTCTTGTAAATTTTACACACTGCTGAACACACCTACCATTTGAAATGAGTATTAATTATTGAATAGAAGGGAAGCTACTGTTGAGCCAGAGTGCTACAAGCCATGCTGTCTCTTTTACCATTCGGAGCTTCTTGCCAAGGAGTTAATATTTCAAATTGCTGTTTATTATTCTGTGGAGGTAAAGTGTTATTTCACAGTGTGTAGGAGGGTTCTGTCAAATCAGTGAAGAGAACAAGTAATATCCTTAGGAGACAGCATTCATCCCACAGTTCTGAGATGTCAGCTCTGAACAATGTCTTTTACATTCTAAAGTGCTCATCATGGTATGGAATGACACAGTGAGAGAATGAAGCATTATTCTCTACTGAGCACTTAACAGAAAAAATATGTTAAAACATGAGCTAGCAATGGATTTCCAGATGTCTTCCTGCTCTAACCATGCAACACAGCATGAAGATGAGCAACAGGGAGTCAGTCTATAATCCAGCTTCTCTTCTGCAGTAAATATGATGCTTAAGTATATTGGCTTCAAACTCCCAGTGAAATGGAATAAAGGATACAAAAAGTGACTGACCCAGGGAGGCTTGACCCTCTGCAGTTTGACCCTGAGACACTGATAGGCTTACTTGCAGTCCAGAGGGCTGATTTATTAATTAGCTTTAAGTTGAGATGCATCTACAAACTGGTACTTTCAGATTATAATAGAGAGAGACTTGTGAGTACTTAAGCAAGAGATAAGCAGTTTGAGGACATGATTTGCCAGACTCTAAAGTGTGTACAGTAGAAGCTGGGCTTATGTCCAGTATCTTGGTTAATCCCTCTCCTACCCCTCCCTCACATATGGTGAGATTACATCATGTTCTTTTGAGACCAGCACCATTCTGCTGCAAAAGCACAGGAGTTCGGTGAACAGATAGGTGCAAAGAAATACCTTCCACATGATGGAATTTTGAACATTCCAAATTCAAAATGGGTAAATGAAATGTCCTTGTGAATTTACATGCTCCTAAACAGACAAAAAAGAGAAAAACACAGTTTGTCATTACCTATTTGAGACTGAGCTACCAAAGTGGACTTGCGGTCACAAAGTGGGGAAAATTGAAGACCTAAAGCAGCCTCCTTGTCTCCCTGTAAACAACAATGTTCAATATTATAAGCATATATTTGATGGAGAGACAGAAAGACAAAGGAATTTGAATATTCTTAGTAATATTCTTAATATTTATTCAAGATGACTTCATTAATTTATATTCTTAAATAAAAACAAGTCAGAGGCAAATCTTCAAATTTTGATTAAGTGTCTAAATTCTGACTTTGGCACTTTTATGTAAAGAAGTTTACTGCAAGTTCTCCTCAGCAAGGGATCTGCCAATGAGATTTAAAATATATGGAGTCCTTGTATTCATAATTTAGTTCTGCTGATCCAGATGTAATGGCACTAAAGATACTTAGACATGTTTGTAATAGTATGCCAAATGCTGAGTGCTTCCTTCTATTACACTGGTTCATCCAGCATGTAAAAATCCTTCAATGGATTTACTCATGTCAAGTGTATGAACCAACTTGAACTTGTTCTCACTAGCAGGCATGTCTCTCTGCTGCTGAAGCCACAAAAAATACAAATTCAGTTTCATTACAAGGATGATTTGTACAACCTAGCTCTGAAGCTTTTTCAGCACTCAGCAGATTAGAAGAGTCTCTTTTGTTGCAACAGTCTTAACAGACAGGAGGGTGTATCTCCATTTTCAGCATGGTAGACCAACTGATTTGCAAAACCTCGAAAGAAAAGTCCTGTGGCACAAAAAAACTCCAAAAAACGCTGAAGAGACATCTTTCAAAGGGGATTATAATTGGTATTGCTGGACAAACCTGGCTGCCAGAAGCACTGATATTACAGAGAGAGGAAAACCTAGCCTTGCAAGTCAAATAATCCTATATATTTGTCATGTAGGGTGCTGTTAGATGGTCATTCAGTGGAGAGCACTGCAGGAACATACCATTCTCCCAAGGAAAACTGGGAAAACATAAACTGATGGATGAAGGGGGCAGTATTAACCTTCCTTAGTCTTTTTATCATCTATCACTGAAGTATATTTGGGAAAGGTTTAGAACCATAAAGGCAGTAAAACCAATCCAGCCACAGAAACAGATGCAACTTACAGATTGCATTTCATGTGAAAGTGGAGAGCTTTATCACTAAGGTCATTACATTTTATACTGAAGTGTTAATAATTTGAACTCAGGGCATGGAAGAACACATGAACAATTGCTACTAGGAGCAGTGGGAGTGGCATCTCCATGTAAATACAGGGGCCAGATTGCAATATCATATAAACTGGATTTTTTTTTGTTTGTTTTCAAGTAGTTCCAAGTTATGAATTACTTTGCAATCAACATAATATCAATTAATACTTAAGTCATCTAAATCTAAGACTGTAAGTTGTAATAATGGACACAAAACTGGCATTTAAACCAGTTAGAATTTGATGAGATCTAAAAACAAGATACAAATCAAACAGTAAAAAAATTCTTTGTCCAGGCCACGGACCCACTTTTTAACTCTCTTTTAATGTCTCTGGATCTATTCAGACTGAGAGTATAGTACTACAGGCACTGTGGTACTTCTTTGAGTTACTGGAACTATGTATTTCTTTTCTTTTAAGGATTTGAGATGGGTGGCTGTTTTTCTATTTTAAACAAGTAACTCAGATTTTCCTTGGTATTGCAATATACTTTCTGTAGCTGTTGCTATTAAATTTAAAGTGTTCTTGGGCTTTTTATTCCTGAAGTTAACACTGGCACATATTTTAAACATTAGCTGTAGTTAACAAAGTTTTCGTCAAGGTGAATGTTCATGTTTTTGCTGGTGAGCTTTGAAAGCTGCCTGTGAAAGCCTTGGATTTGCATCAGCCTCTTTCAGAATCTACTGCCTCTCCCAAAAGGCACAGAAGTAGTTGAATCTTTAAAGAAGAGGAGGAATTAAGGGGTTTCATATACATTTGGGCTACTTCATCTTGGTAGTCATGGATTTGGAAGTCCCAGAGATTTCTATCACACAGGCTCAGATCAACAGACCAGAGGATGCACAACAAGCCAGTGCATGCAGGAAGTAGGAGACCTACTGTGTCTGCACTGCTCACTGCATTTATATATGTGCTGACACTTCATCACATTTTAAAAGTGCTGGAACTGCTCCACACACATTGTCCTTAGCAGTACATGGAAAGAATTCTGTTTCTGATACACTCCCCTGCATCCTGGAAGACTTTGGTATTTTACAGTGCTGAGTTGCATACACATATTCCTTTTTACTTGCTATTCTTAAATGCCTTCTCGAGTTCTTGAGCAGCTTTTTTGGGATCCAGTTACTTCTTCTAATGGATGGATAAAGGAATAACTAAAACATTAGCTGGTCCTATGCATTCAGTGACCAGTGTGGTACTGTTTACTACTAATGCTACCTCCACTTGGCTGGACACATTGCCTCACTGTCCCAAGGGCCCTGTCTAGTCTGTCTATCTGTGTCTTAAATGTTATTACAGTTGGTCATTTTATGACTTTTTCTTGGGTAATCTGTTCTTCCTTTTCGCTCTCAAGTTCAAAATCCTCAAAATTTCCCTTGACAGAGGCAGACACAAACTCATGACTGCTCATTATTTCCATAAAACTCAATCCATTTGTTACTTATATTAAGGCACCAGCTCTCCAGTCTGCCTCCCCAGTCCAGTCTAGAGTCAAGGATGCCCAATGCTCCCTATAAGAATTCATATGAAGAATCTCCAGGATCTGAGCAGGAACCTTATATGGCAGATGGGTCTAACAACCTCATGGTTTAACATACTTTCTTTTTTATTCTCTGGTCCCTTTTTCCACTGGACCCTTCTGATTGTCAACATATAGCAAAATAAAGACAATCAAGCTGAGCAAGGCATAGAGTTTTCCCTGATTTAAAATCTGTGCATAACTCTAGAAATTGTCATACTGAAACTGGACCTTGATTATCAATTGTACTTCAGTAACTGTTATGCTGACAATGTGCATGGTCACAAATATTGATTACAGAGAAAGTATTTTCCCTCTGGAGAAAGGGTTTTTTCTTTCACCTGCTGAGGTGAGTCAAAAACCGACAGCAGTGACACCAACATCTACTGGGTTTTCTCTTGGAATTCAGTACCTCACAGAAATAAAAAGGCTTTCACAATGGTATGTCTTCATTTTTGGTTTAGGGTATATGGTCACAGCATTAGCAGGATGGTACTGTCTAATCTCTGGCTTTGGATCAGGCTGTTATGAAAGCAACACCTTCAGATCTATGTGGCATATGCATGGCAAATACTAGCAAGGAAAAGAAATAGAGGGGCTTTCTGAAATGAGGAGAACTTTTTGCCTTCTTTGCTGAACATGAATTCTTCCTATTTTCTCTCATCCTACCCTTCTGGTGCTTCTTTATAATTCAAAGCATATATAAATCTCTGTCTACAGAATGAAAACAGCTTGACAAGTTATATTATAATTGAAAGGAAAAAACCTACTACAACTCTCAGAATACTGATATCAGCTGAAATAGATAGAGAACTATAACCATTTTGTCTTATTCACACACATAAAAGTTGAATCAATGTCAGTGGTATGTATGAAGAATAAAGAATATATACTACTGACTATGCCTGTCAATCACAACCAACAGCAACCTTGCTGGCAGACTTAAGAAAATATTCAATCATGTAACCATTGCTTCTTGAACTAGATGTATTAAAGGATTTTAAAAATGGCACCTGTCGAAAAAATTCTTCCATCAGGGCCATGGTCCACCGGTAGTGCAGCTCCCAGGATTTTGCTGGATGGCTTATGTCTGCTGCATGTAGAATCAAAGACATGGCTTTGGCTTTGTCTACCCTGTCAATTCAAGGACATGCTCCAATTATCTCAAAACAAAAGCAACTATTTAAATTCTTTTCTTGAATATGAGCTCATTGAAAGACTACAGATAATGAAGAGAATGGAAAACAACCTACCCCTGTGCCTGCTGCAGAGTGTGTCGCATTGTTTTAATTTGTTGGAAATGACCCGACATGTCTGTAGACAAGACCATCTCAATGACCAAGCTACGCAACTCCCTAAGAACAATTGAAAGCAAAATGACTGATTAAAATTCATTTATTCTATGTATGGTACATTTGTTTAAGCGGTATTTGTTAATTTCTAACTTTCAAAACAACATCATGGGTTTTATTACGTTTTTAAAAGCATTTAAATAAATTATTAACAACTTGAATATTGTATCCTAGAGGGATTCTGTGAAAGCAGTGTACCTCAGAAAATGTACTCTGCAATCATTATTTCAGAGCCACACTATTTTGTAAATCCTATTTCCTAGTGCATAAACTAATATTACATGCAGTTCTCTCACCAATTATAAGTAATTCCTTATTTTTTCCAGCAGTAGAGTATTCAAAAAACAAGTTGTTCTCTGGCTTACCACCACACAACAGCATACATTTTTACTGCCCTCATGTTAGTGAAGAGTGCGCATAACATTAAGCCTAGGAAGAAGGCTGTGGAAACACTCACAAGAGCAAGAGGTATTACATCTGAAATACTATCAACATTTCACCAATATAAGATCATTATGACGAACTACCTTTCATTCCAAAAGTATTGTAATACTTATTTAATGAATCAGAACAAGTTTGGGATTAGTAATTTATTTCTGTCTTGGTGTTATGATTAGAGATGTTTTAGCTCGTCCAGCTTTCTATTATATCCATATGAAACTAATGAAATATGAATCATGTAAGAAACTTTATTCTTGTAAATATTCTATGTAAATAGAAAATTTAATTAATTTTGTCAAGAATAATTACTGATTTAGAAAATTCTGTCTCCTTGATGTAGAAAGATCATGTATAGGCCATGTAGGAGTCCAGTGGGTCTTTCTTTATATGCTTTTTAAATGGCCTAGGAGGACAAGTGGTGTTTATATGTATATGGGGAATTTCCCACATTAAACCTTTCATTATGTACCATGTATCTTCATGAGCACATCCCCAATCTTAAAGATGTCCAAGTATCAAATAAAACAGTAAAATCCTACTTTTGTAATTCTTACTGATCTTTCATACCATATTCATATGTTTGACTTAAGTAAATCAAAAAACACACAGGTTTTTTCAAAGGACTATGCTTTAAAGAGGTAATTTGCAGTTTCCTTTAGGGCAATTAGAATACTTTGTTATAAAGACTATCAAAACTTTTTTTGATCCAAATTAATTACATATTAAAGCAGATATTTGTTGCTGATTTTTATGTATATATTCCTGACATGCTTTAATGTAACTGGATAAAGACTCAATGCTCTCACTTCTACTCAATAATATGCAGCCATAGCAACTTGTGTTTAGAAAATGCCTTACCTTATCTGACCTCATAATGAGACACTAATTATTTTGCATCCCAACTGTTCCTCCTCCACATTGCTTTGAAAGTGTACACTTCAAAAACAGTCAAAACCATTAAAGAAAAAAAAAAGCAAAACAAAAAACCCCAACGAAACAAAACAAAAAACTCAGCTAACACTACAAGAGGAAATGAGGGCTCTGTATTGTTAAACCCTGTTGTTTTTAAGACTGAGATAATTTTCACTTCTCCTTTCCATGGGAGATTTTTTTAGGAGCATTCAATGTCTGAACTTTTCAGAGTAATCAGAAAAACCAGAAATTAGTACACCCTTACGCAGAAGATACCTCACCCCTACTACTCAAGACACACACAGAGAAGCAAACCACACAGTTTATTCATATTGTGATGGCAGGAGGAAAAAACCCCTAATTCTTACCTACAACATCTGAATAAGGATCAAACAGTACAGCACTGTCCTGTCACACACTCCTGAGGATTTCAGACCACTAAAAATCTGCTTAACAGCAAAAGAGAGACTCCTGCAGTTGTTAACTGCCTGTGCCCATATCCATCACAATCTGACGCTAGAATTGAAACCTGATGGGGAAATGGTAGGTAAAGCTCTACTGGAGCTACAAATGCTTCATCTGCTATCATTGCACAGAAGGTTGATCTTGGGCTGATCTCATTACCAAATTGCTTCCCAGGGAAAGAAGACTGTCTCAACTTCCACATCATGAGACCTCAGCTGTTCTCATAGGTGACTCCTGGACAGAAATCTCTCCCAGTCCTCATTAGGCAGTCCCCAGCTACAAGCCTCAGGACAATACAGATACCTGCTGCCACCCAAAAAGACACATAGATGTTGTCATACTTGAAGGGAAGTGGTAACAATATTCACATACAGAACATGGCAATCTTTCAGGCCCAATATCAGATGATTAGTGGGTTTGAATCTATCACCTCCACTTAAGTAAATTGTCATGTTCTAAGCTGGCATCCTTTCTCAACCCTCCCCCAGCCACAAGTCCTACAGATAGGATACTGTAAAAAACAGAGATGCAAGACTATGTGAAAAAATTACATGAACAATGATGTAATAAAGAGACAAGGAGTGATACATTAATTTCTTGAAAAAGTAGTTAGCCAAGAAATAGAAACTAGCTTTACCTGGATTTGTCCATGACAAAGACATCTAATCAGCTGAAAACTAATAAAAAATGCAGGAACAGACTAAGATGAGCAAAAGCAAAGTGAGAACTGAAGACATAAGCCTCAGCTTCAGGTTACAGGAATCCTTAGACAGAAGAATCTCAAGGGACTTTGTGAAAGAATGTTGTTCATTCTGCATTATACATAACACGTACTGTTTTGTCTCTTTTTTTTTTTGATAATCAGGCAATAAATCACTGTATGCCTTATGAATGGGGTGGTTTGAGACATTAATACTGCCCCACTACCTACAGTGACATTATGCATGGGGTGCTGGAACACTGGGAACCTGCTAAATCAAAGGAGAAAGGGGGACAAACAAGGATCCCTCTTTAGCTACTTAAGGGCATTAAGTGAAAGAAACAAAACAATATCAAAGACTGGAACAAATTTTCAGAGTCAAGAAAAGACTGAAAAATTGCTATGAATGTCACATGCATTATCCACAAAGGACATCATCCTCAGAATGTTGGCAGTGCTCCCCACCTCAGACTAGAAGTCTAAGTTTTAAACTTAATTGAAGCTGGCAGTTTATTAGCACATTTATCTTCTTAAAGTTAACATGTAGAAGAGAAAATTGAATACTATAAAGTAATTTCAGTCATTTTGCTTCATTTTGCTAGAATAATTAGCAGAACCTCAGTTTAAATAGTCAGCAGTGTTAAATTTTTGAAAAATGAAACTGCTGCAACTAAAGAAAATAGATGTGACAGAAGTAAAGAAATTAATCAGTGCCAGGAAGTACATTGAAAAGTTGAACAGATTATCATTTCAATTTACTGCCAACTTGATTCAGTGCAACCCCTTCAAAACTGTTAGTTTAACAGCATGAATTTCAGTACAGATCCAAGAAGCTCACTCCAGTATTAATAAGAAAATTGTTAAGTGGCTACCAGATCCATTATTGCACCAATGAAATAACAGGGTAACAGGAATTTCTGGATATTAGAAATGAATACCAGGAAACTGTCATTTCCATGACTGACCCTCTAAATTGAAGTATCACACTGCAACAGGTTGTGCAGGTTGGCACAGACAGGCACTTTGGAATTTACTGCTTGCTTCAAAGAACAGAGTGTAATTGCTGAGCTAAGTGACAAAACATGGAACTGAATGTCCTAGTTTAGATTCTTGAGCTTATTAGTCAATTCATACATTTCTTCTACATTTTACTGAATATACCCAAAAACAGATGATAAATTCTACTTTTCTCTGGTTGCCAAACCAGCTTCAAACTGGCTGCATATAGAAGAATCTGTGTACCTACATAAACAAAATTTGCAAAACTAAAGTAAGATCTTCTAGGAAAACCTAATCGGGTTACAGAGAGAAGAGATTGGAAAGGAAGTGTAAGCAGAGCCAGTGTGTGATTGAGCAAATTCCAAAATAATGTGGTAGTTTATCACAGGTTCAAAAACCACAGAGAAATAAAATGCAACAAAAGTTGGACAAAATGGTCCACAACTGAACTGGACAAAGAACTGTGGGAAGACCTGCCCAAGCAATCTATGCAGAGAAGAGTATGCTTCAGAAATGTGAAGAGAGCTTATCACATTCCCCCCTTTCTTTTGTTTGCAGTCCAACAGAGTAGTATATATGAACATCACAACCTGGAAATCACAGGTCCTTCTTTCCATTCACAAATATTTGGGTTTCACCCTGGTACTGCTTTCCCCAGTGGCATAACAGAGGGAAATGACTGGGATAAACTGCACTAGCTGGCAGCCAGATTTCTATCAGCTGGAGCCACTCTGTGTTGCTGCAGGGATTCCCAGACCATACTAATTTATGGTGGTCTCCAGTGATGAAGAAGCCAGGACTAGGGATGAACATAAGTGTCTTCAAGCCACCCTTGGAACACTCCTGGACTGAAATTCAGCTGGAGAATTTCAGCTCCTTTCTACTTGGAAGCATCCTCTGGTAGGATGCAATATGAAACAACACCACTTCATAAAAACTTACTCAAGGCAACATGTCTGAAGATTTGAAAATAATTTTCCCTCTAAATGTATGGTTTTAAAAGACAGAATGAGTTTCTGATGGCTGCATACTAGCACAATAATCTCCACACTCAATAGGTAGAACAAACAGAAATAGGGTCACAGAGACCTATCAGCCCCAAAATAGTTTCAAGAGGAGCAAGGCTGGCTCTTGTTGGCATTGAAAATCCAAGTGTGTAGACAGTTATCAATGAAGTTTACAATTCACTTCTGGAGAAATTTCTCCAGAACTAAATGTACAACACAAACCTTCTGATAACTAAATCTAAATGAGTATCCACTGAGAAGAATTCTTTCAAGAGAACTAAAAATTGTATGCTTCCTCTCTCACTTTGTATTAAATTAAAAAATTATAGATGTAAAAAATATTTTTAAACAGGTACAGATAATTAATAATTAATTTATAATAATTAATAAATAATAATTAATTGAAACCCAGAAGGGCCAGCAGACTCACATTCAATAAACGCTTTATTTAGGGGTTTTCTCATCATGTAAATAAGTAAAAAATGTAAATCTACCATGTAAAAGTCCATCTGTAAATATACACTTCAGCAAAATATGATCTGATGTTCACATACTCCTTCATAAATGTATAATTTTGTGGAAATACAGATAAAGTAGAGTTTAGCTTTGTTATTAATGGTAGCACCATTCACAGTGGGAGACTTTCCCCTATCACAACATATTTCTCTGAACTTCACAGTCCACCTGTCTGCAAGGGTTTTTTTAGGGCCATTGAATAATACCTGTGTTTACAGAAACACAGAAGACTCATATTTTAAATACTATACGTATCCATCAACGAGATACAAAGATAATATTTCCTTTTTAATAACAGAGAGAGTCTTACTCTAACACTTGAATTTTAGCCTTACAGGTCTTTTTATTTGTGATATATCAATTATGATACTTAGTATTTCAGCTGGCCAAATTTTCTTCAGAAATTACACTAAAATTAAGAAAAAGAAAAGGGTTCTGTAGCACTTCTGGACCTTTGTTATTTTTGGACTGTCCACACAATTCATTTTTTAATGCTTAACCGAGACGTGACTATGCTGAGATCCCAGGAGCAGCAGTGCTCGAGCTGGCAGCTGAGTGTGACTCCACACTGTGATTCCAGCTCACTGGTTAGGCTGGACAAAGGCAACCCAGCTCAGGCAGCATTGTGGTTTTCCTAAAGAGCTATTTCACCTGAGACTCTGTCCACACACTCCAGCACTGTGCCTCCTAAATGCACAGCCTCACTTGGAAAATTACACAGAATCTCCCAAACAGTACTTCTTAACACCACAGCAGCCTTCCCTAGGCTCTAAACATCCATCACTCTTTCCACTGTCAACTTCCTGTAATTTGAACTCTTAAAATAGACTCCTCAGGGAAGGCCTGGTGGTTTTTATTATTTTTAAATACTGGGAGTATTTTTGAATGTCACAGCAAGTCTTACCTCCAGTCATCTTTGTTTAGATTAGCCAGGATGTTCATCTCTTCTTCCTGCATGAGTCTATAAGCAGCACTTACATGATGATTTTCAAGAACAGAACGATCGTTGTACAATATAGCAACATCTGACCTAGTGTGGGGAAAAAGAGGCAGGTTTTGTAATAGTGTTCCAGTGATGGCACTGGGAAAGACAGGACTATGTCTTGTCTATGAGAAATATTGACTATATGTACATATATAGAGAAAGATATATCAAATGATGTTTATTTGTTCCTATTCTATCAAATACTGATAAATTTCCCATCTTAAATGCATTAAAAATTATCATTATACCGTTGCATACACTGTTTGTGGGAAAGTCATATTTTAAAATGTGTGATGTTTCATTGATATGACCTAACTGTGGCAAAAACCTCATGAGTACTTTAAGCTTCTTGACTGCAGATAGGATCACAGAGCATCAGAAATGCTCCAATTAGCTGACAAGAGTACACTAACACGATGCACCCATTTAAAATGCAACATGTTCACCAACAGTGGGGCTCCACACATAGCATGGGTATTAGGAAGTTACTCCCCCTGCTCTGAGAGATGTGCTTTGGCCCATGCTACTCATTATCAGAAGATGCTGTAAAAAATAAGGTATTAAAATTTCATATGTTTTGAACAGCCACCATCTTTCTCAGAAAAACAGAGAAACCTTGAGCCTCATCACAGTGGGATGGCAGAGATGCTAAGCTGGAATTTGGAAGCACTCAAGCATTTCCTAAAGACAGACTCATACCATAATGTTGGTAAACTTAACAAACTTAAACTCCTTTCCTTCTTAATCAAAGACTAATGTACAATTCCAAAATTACACTGAGACACTCACACATTTTGATGTGGTGTGGATTTATCATACTTAGCTTCCAACATCATTAATTCTTGGGAAATTTGCTTCCCCAAGACCTGATCTAACCTGCTAGGCAATCAATCTCAGGAGACACCTCTCTGCTGCAATTCTGCTCTGATAAAACTGTTTCTGAATATTTCAATTTGGTCCACTGACAAGTCTGTACTAGAAGAAAGGTGTGTTGCTTTAGCAGTGCAGCTCACTCTGACATCAATAAGCTAAATAAATCTCTTGTTCTGTTGAGCAACAGTAAATATTGCCATGTATGATACCAAGGAACATAAATAACTTAAATAGGATTGGAAAGGTTATTTAGATGAAACAAACCATAGCCAGCCTAAATAATCAATATGTTTACACCCATAATCAAGCTAAAATCATAGGAAAATCTGTGTTATGCCAATCACATATGTTTATGAAGCACACTTTGATCAACATAGCCACTTATGACTATGTTTAAGCAGTGCTAAAATTTGCTATGATTTTGGCAGCCATTCCATCCATTTTCCTCAGGCAAAAGACACTTGGAATCACAATCTGGGATGCCACATCAGGGCCAAGTTACACAAAGGGAGAAGAACAAGCTATATCACATAACAAATACCTGTTTGCAAGTAAGTGCCTGAGTAAAATTCAAAGGCAATCAGCTTAATTAGTGTTCCACTCTTGCAGTACCTCATAGCAAAATATTAAGGACAAAAATAGAAAATTAATATAAACTTGGAACTACAAACTGAAGTTTATATTTAGCCAGACTATGCTGAAGGAGAAAAGAATTGTGTCCTTATTTTAGCTGCAAATCTAGCATTTTTCATCATTGAAAGCCACATCTTGGAGAAAACTGTTATAGATTTAATTTAAATGTAATCATGGGACAGTTGATCCATATTAGTGAATGTGAGGATGTTTGTATCCAAAGTAATAATATTTCTAGCACTGAGTTGTTTTATTAGAATATGCCAGTGCTATGCTGATTTTTTTTAAACAGCAGCCAAAGCAAACTCCTCAACTGAGGATACTAAAAACAACATATAGCTCAGTGTAAGAGAAAAATAAGATGGTTTGTACTAGGTGAAGTATCAGATGTACCATTTTTCACTCAGTAAGGGATTGGTCAGGGATTTTCCTGTGATAAGAAGAAAATATTTTAAGGGAGAGAACTATATGCAGTTGTACAGGAACAGCAGCTAGAATGACATGCTGCACCTGCAGGAGAACACAGCTAGCCTAACTTTCAAACTGGATTCCTTCCTAGATTTCCTTTTCATATCTACTGCTGTTGCTTTCAAAACGTGCCTGGAGATGGCTCATGGTAGGTATTTCTAAAGCTCTACTTGAAAGTTTCTCCCTCTGCACCAGGACCCTCTAAGTTCAATACACAAAGTGAAACAAAATGTAAGCACATCGCTGTAAGTGATGAGGCATTTTTATGGGGATACAGTAGAAGAAGTTTTTGAGTCAGCAGTATCAGAATTTTAATGAACAATAGGGGGTGAACGGCTTTCAAGTCCATGTTCTGCATGTTCTGAACCTTTTCAAACTTCCTCTTGACATATCTGCTCCAAAATGGAATTATTCCAGACATTATGGAGCTATCTTTTTACTTTTCCACAGTTTTTGACCATGTGACTGATCCCATTAACTGGACAGAAGTTGATGGAGCAATTTGTAAAACCAGGACTGACCTGGCTGCTTCCTGGATTTATTAGAAACAGTTATGAAATAGTTCAGCAATGAACTGAATGAACTGCAAACTCCAGATATGACTCTTAGGAGACTGCATCACTTACCTTGTCTGAATATGAAAATTGTTTGTGGTCCCAGTATGTTCATAGTCATGGACGGCAGCTGCAAAGATCATTGCTAAAATTTCCAGTTCTGTGAGCCAGTGCTGGTAAATGAAAAACAAATCATAGTCACATTTTCAATAACACCCTGACTCAGATTAAACTCTACGGTACTGAAAATGTTTTACCTTCAATGCATTATCTTCAACTTAAATAAACTTTCCTCTAACTCCAGATAACTATATATCCATAACACTTCAGTACTATACGATAAAATAAATCCTTGTACTTATGATTTCTCTGAGACCAAGTTAACACCCTTATGGCCACTAGCAAAGTAAATATTGGCAGTCAAAAATATAAGAAGTTATCAAAAGAATTACACAGTTCACTTTACAACTCCTTTGAGTATCTACTCTGTTAGCTCACATGTGGCACTTGCCAAATTACAGTATATTAATGTAAAAAAGTCTTATATGAAGTTTAGGTTATAATTTGTCTTTTAGTAAACTATATATACAGTTAATCATAAGCTGAAGGTACAAAATTAGTATTATCTATATTTTACCAGTGTACGTAGCACTAAAATTAGGCCCATGGGAGACTTCTCTGTTCTAAATTTGATCGTACTTTGTACTGATGAAGAAAAAATAAATTTAAAAAAGTGCAGAAGGCTAGTATACAGTTACACAGAACAAAAGGTAATGTAGGTCATGTATACAAAATAATGCAGACCCTGGAGTTTTGAGCCCTTTTATAACTCTTGCTAAATGAGGCTGTTCCGTATAGCACAGCTTGTAAAATAACCTCTGTTATCTTTTTTCAAGTTCTATTTCTTGAATGACAAAAAGTCCTTGAGGAGAAAACTTACTCCATCTAAAGATGGGGGCAGAAAAATCATATGATAATTAACCCCCACAGTCATAGGACTGATTAAGTCAAATGCCAGTCAAGCATTTCCACACATATTTCAGATGGTTTTGGTGTACAAGTAAGCTTCTGTACTAAAGGATCAAAGAATGATCTCAACTTCACACACCCCAATATGCACATATGAATGTGCATGTGTGTGTATGAATGGATATGAAATGCATAAGTTGCCAGATGTAGTAAAAGTTGCCAATGGTAGTTCTTTTTTCAAAGATGAAGAAAGGAAAGATTCAAGACTCATTAGCAATGTAAGAATAATTAAATAGGTCATTCAGTGACACAATAGGGCTGCTGAGGAACAAGTACTGGCTGTTGGTGAAGCAGCATAGGTTTAGAAAGGTCACAGGCAGAGGAATGAGAATGTACTGTAAGCAGTTCTAAAAATGGAAACAATGACCTTCATCATATTGTGTGTCACAAGAAACCAGGCCATGACCAGTCCTGGCTCTCACAATGTTTTCAACATACCAAACAGAACAGAAACACAGAAAGCGTAATGAAAGCTAAACATAAACTTTTCTTTAAGATGCCTTTTCAAAGGTCAGCTTTTGTAGCAAATAAAATAGTTGCTAGACAATGCATTCATAAGCAGAAGAACATTCCTCACAGACAATATCTATGGGCTGCACAGAGACTTCACACAGTAAGAGAGAAGAGCAAGTATTCTACACACACTGGTATAGTCAAAATTGAGATCAGTAATCAAGTCAGAGAACCAGAGAACTGCTTTAGCTAAAGAATTTCTAAGGAAGTAGAAAAATACTCTTACAGAGACAGTTAATAAGTGTGTTTTGAAAGGGAGAGGGAAAAACAAGTATCTGGGGGTCTGCAAGACTGAGAAGAGCTGAAACATGCTTCCCTCCTGAAAGATACTATGTCTTGTGGGTGTCACAGATAATATAAATTATGTCTTCTATGGAAGTATTATGTAGTGCTTATATGTAAATAGATACATTGCAACTTATGAGTTCTGTTTGAAACTTTTTTTTACAGTGATAGATTAAAAACTGAGCAAGACATTGAGTCTCACAATGCACTTATTGGCAGTAAAGGCATTTTTTCCTTTACTTTGAGCAATACAGGTACGTGGGAGGAGAAAAGGGATGGTGGGAAGATGATCGATGACTCAAAAGTTCTTTACAAGATATATTCCCTGGGACTTGGATTCTTAAACCTTTATAAAGATGAAAACTTCATGAATGTAAGCTTGACTTATACATTTCAGTTGCATCATCTGGGATTTAGTCTCTTGGGAAGGTTAATAGACTGTCTGCCATCTGTGATACTTAACATTCTAACACATTGATCTGAGGTGGCTGGATCTTCTTTCTTTAGATAGACAGCAAATTTTGAAAAATATAATGATTATTTTATTTCTTTAACAGCAGCTCTGAATATGTCTTATTCTTCACCAGAATCTCTCTAGGGGCTTGTGGAGAAGCACAAGCTCTGATTAGCCAAATTTTTTTGGCAAATGTGGAAATAGGGCTGTTTTCCAGCTTCCTGTAAAAGGTACAAAACATATGACCTCAACAACAGGAATCATGCAAAAGATTTCCTAAATCCCAGCTTTTGGAAACATTTGCTTCAGTATGTGTTTCAGAAATAAACAAAGAAGATAGCAACACTGCAAGATTTGGAGTTAGTACCAGGTCCTTAAGAGAAAATGAAAGCAGAAAAACCTCAAATTGCAAACCAATCTGGAAAAAAATAAAAAAAAAACAACTGAAAAACCACAGGAATCTGATCTAGAATTGTATCATATTTACTCTAATCCAGGTATTAGAAATAGAGCAGAGTTTTAAAAAAGGACTACAATGAACATGTCTGAAAACTGTTGGCTTGAGAAGCAAACTCCAAATTGTTATTGAGTGGGGTACTGGAGGATTAACCAGGCAACAGGAAAAAAAATCCAGCAAGTTAAATAGAACATTTTCATTATACTGATGCTTTCTCAAATTGCAAGTGACATTTGGGAGAGAAATACTTTGCAAGCTGCAGAATCACTAGGCCCTCTTTCAAACACTGATTTCCATAAATGTTCCTTCTGCCTGGCAAGTACATCTGTTTGAAGGCACTCTTGACTAAGTGGTGTCCTAGTTAGATTTCTTTCCAGGAACTTTTCAGTATCACAGCACCATAGAATCATAGAATGGTTAGGGTTAGAAGGACCTTAAAGATGATCTAATTCCAATTCCCCCTGCCACAAGCAGAGAAATATCACAATTCAATATCTTAATTTGGCAATTACAATGTGAATTAAACCCTGACTAATTTTATAAAAATATTTTGTAGCAGTGTTGCAACACTAATGAGATTTTGCAGTGGTAAAGTCTAAACTTTTTTGAAAATCATTTTCCAAATCACATCTAAGGCAGAAGGTTAAGATGCTAATAAGGATGGAAGGGCCTTTCTCACACTTATGTACATGCAGTGAAATAGCAGATATTCAGATATGAAACAGATTTCTTTATTCAGTGTTCAGAGATACACAAAGTGCCTTTCCAAGTGGTTTAAGCAATGGCTAAATGTCCCAAAATTACTAGGACAGTTCTGTAAGTTGGAACTTAGTACTGGCATCACAAGAAAAATCTGAATGTTATTGGTTTTTTGAAGGGCAGAGGGGCAGATACAATGGGCCAGAGGGATGCTTATACTAAAATAAAAGGATTTTCCTCCTGATAAGATCCAGGTGTATACCTGCAACAAAGAGATGGCTCACATCACTTAACTCTTGAAATTAATCTAATATCCTCAAGAATTTTATTTTACTAAAATATTATTTTGATATGTGAATATTGTATACAACAACTTTGGTTTGGACTCCTCTTGGTAAGAGCTCTCTAGCCCCTGCTTCAGGCTGATATGGAAGTGCTTTCTCAATCTGAAAAGCAATCTTGGCTGGTGAAGACTCCAGGCTTCACTTAAACAGTATTAGAGTTAAAATACAGTTTAGAGTTAAAATACAGCTTTAAACACTTACAAGCAAAGTACTTCCTTCAAACAGTAGAATAAAAATGTGCAATGCCTGGGGACCTTTCCTTGCCCACCCTGAAGCCAAGGGCATTTTAAGTGAGAAAAGGCTTAACATAAGTGATTGACTGCCATTTATTGTGTATATATCGGAGCAAAACCATCCAGAGTCAGTTCTAAATTTTTTCTATCCAAAGTCTTCTGGAATTGTTTCACAGCTCTGCAAACAGAAATCAAACACTATTTCTTCCCAGCTGTTTGTTTTTTTCTCTGTTTTTTGGTTTGTTGGATTTTTTTTTTAACAACTGCATTCAAAGTAAAGACAAATTATCAAAAAGCCATTGACAGCAATCTCCATTTTCTTTCAGTCAGTATTTACTTTTGCCTAGCAAGCTGATAGTGAGGAGAATTCCACTGCTTAACTTAATTGTTTAGAAATAAAAATGCTTGCACAGATTCATTTCAGTTCCCAAATAAATAATTTAAAATTTTGTGATGTTTCAAGGCAAATGCAATAGCCTGCCTACCACAGGTATATAAAGTATTCAAGAGCAGTGCTAAAGAAGGTTAAAAACTGAAAGAAAAAGCAGTTTCAGAGTTTAAGGCCAGCCTGGATGGGACCTTGAGCAGCCTGGTCTGGAGGAAGGTGTCCTTGCCTGTGGCAGGGTGGTAGGAACTGAGTTGTCTTTAAGGTCCCTTCCAACCCGAGCCATTCCATGATGATGGAATTCTAAGCCTGCACTGATTCAGGTGATGATATAATTCTAAGCCTGCACTGATTCAGTATATTTTTCAACAGCCAGGACCTCTGCAGATACTAAAGCTTCCTTGCCTGATCACACCTCCCATGCTCTGATGTGAAAGTAAAAAAATTCTCACCTGCCCACTCCTGCAAATCTATCTCATTAAATATGATATAAAATACCTAAATCCAGGCGATGAAAAGCAAAAAGGGTTTGAAGATTATTTTTTTCTTCCTTTTTCCCCTCTACATTAAGAGAAGTTCAGCCTGGAAGAACTGTTAAAATGAAATAAAGTTCCCAGCCTGAACAGCAGTTCTTGAATCTCTCTCTGCAAAAATTTTCAACTGAGCTTTTTCCATTAGAAAAGAAACATGTACACATTTATTCAAAACAGCAGAGTCTGAGAAAAGAAATTGAATTTCACAATACTTCTTACCATGATGCCAGTGTGAATCATTATGTAATGCACAGTTTGAGTAACATCAGCTGCATGGATCAAATTGTGATAGGGATTTTTGTATTTGCTGTAACCAACTTCAAGAGCTTCAGCAAAAGAAATAAGATTGGGAACAGGGATCTACAGACAAGAAAACATTAAAATAATTGGTTTTTTCCTGCAACAGCTGCAAGGTCAAGCATGCAATAAATGAATCACAAATAATATACCATGGGATCTAGTGGGCAAACAATAAAAGAAAAATTTAAAATATAAAGATCTGATATCATACATACACCAATGAGCCTCCACACAAATTCTGTAGATGTTGTATCTCTCTTCATACACCATGCACAAGACACTGCAGAGCTATTAACCAAATGGTTTTCAAGGCATGTCTGTCTGCACCAGGGATGCAGAGGTTGCATGTATAACACAGGCATGACAGATAGGAGTCTAACTATAGGATTATCTCCTTTTCTTCACCACTTTTACCTTGCTTGACACAAGGTTTGCTTTAATGTCACAGTACAACTTCCCTTCCTCCAGACATTGTGTGAACTACAGGTACTATCTGGTCCCACTTATTTTTGCATTGTGCTGGTTTTGGCAGGGATAGAGTTAGTTTCCTTCATAGTAGCTGATATGGGCCAATGTTTTGGATTTGTGCTGTGAACAGAGCTGATAACTCCAGGATGTTTTAGTTACTGCTGAGCAGAGACTGCACAGAGTCCAGGCCTTTTCTGCTCCCCATCCCACCCACCCTGGGTAGCCTGGGGTGCACAGGAAGGTGGGAAGGGACCCAGCTGGGACAGCTGGCCCTGCTGACCAGGGGACAATGCTCCACACGGCCTCATGGTCTGCAGCCCCGGGCTGGGGGAGCCTGGCTGGGCACTGCTGCCTGGGGCCTGCCTGGGCAGCTCTCAGCTGCTGCTGCTGAGCAATTGCTTTCACTTGCAGCCTTTCTCCTTGGGTTTGATTCCTCTCTTAAATATTAATTTTCTATATCATTATTATCACCATCATTATTAAATTGTACATATCTCAACCCACAAGTTTTCTCACTTTTCCGCCTCCAATTCTCTTTCCCCCATCCTTCTGGGGAGAGGAGTGAGCAAGTGAGTGGCAGTGTGGTGCTTATTTGCTGCCTGGGGATAAACCACTTCACCCATTTAATGAAATTACATGTCCCTTAATAATTTTTTTTTTTTAATTTAAAAACCCTGAAACATAAACAATGGGACTGAGAATGGGCTTAAGCCTACTCTGCCAGGAGCATTATGTACTTCATGTCTGTGTTGTAATGGTGGTCTTGGTGGGGTTCTGACTTCAAGCAAATGAAGCCTGTTGGGAAAAGATGGGTTGCCAGCCTAAAATTAAAATAGTCAAGAAACTTCAGGATGAGACATCCTCTTGAAAACGAACACAGAGTTTTTGCAGTGAAGAGATTTTAAAACTATAAGAAAACTTTCATTTGGTATGATAACAATAAATTTATCATTTTGATTCATTTTTTTATCTCAGCCTTTCAAAGATAGCTATAAGGACTCCAAATGGTATTGAAAAACCCAACAAACACCTTGGAATACAAACCAACAAACACCTCGGAAAAGCAATTTTTCTCTTTATATATCCCCCAGGTTGTTCAGGAGAAGAAGGCTCAGCTGAACCCCCTGCACAGTGGTGATCTACATAACATGATCCAGACGATGAAAAAAGTATTTAGGACTAACTACAGTTTTATGCCTTTTTGGTAATTTTTGGTCTGTAAAGGTGGGACACTGGTTCAGGCCTGCTGAGTAAATAGCCTGTATACATAATCTATTTATGTAACACAAATGACATGACAAGGGTCTACATCACTTTCCATTTTTTTAGGTTGCAGAAAAATTTGCATGTTCTGGGTGAAGTTTCATATGTTAGAACAATTGGCATTTTGCAATATTTCATTTGCCATATTCTTTGAAATTCTACACTACATCATTTAATAAAAAACATTTCAATGCTGGTTTTCTTGTATTTTAAACTTGACACATGCATTTTTGCATCCATATTTTTCTTTATGTTTAGTTCCTGACCTTGAAACGGCTCAAAAGGTCATATCGGGTTAACAGCTCATACATCATAAATTTCAGACTGTGCTCTCCACTTGCTTCATTAAGGGCAAATACGTCAAAAGACCACTTATCAACATCCTGTAGATGAGGGAAAAGGAAAACAACAAAACAAAACAAAAAAAATTACATTTCCATCCATTTGGCTAGTATCTAGAGGGAAGAGGGAGAGTTTGGTGGTTTTATTACCCAACTCTTTCAAATTCCTAATGTAGATAACATATTAATGGCTACTACAATATCGATGATGGAAACAATTCTGTCAGTTATGAATAAAAGACTTGCAACATGACCAAGGCCATTTGCATGCTTTGAATCAAACTTCCAAGTTTAACTTTCTCAGTACAAATTGTCTATACAACCTCATGGAGCTACTCTGAATACCACCCTTCAAATAGGCTATTATGCAATGTCATTAACACTGATGTCATTAAACATAAAGCAATTTGAGAATAATATAATTGTTTGGCTTTCAGGGGAAAAGTGGAGGTACTTAACTCTCAAGAAATCTCAGTTTATAATTGCATTCATAGACATAGGAACTCAGCTTACTATAAAAGAACATCTTTTGGCTGAACTAGAGTAATACTTTAAATATGCAGCAAATACTGTACTTGTTCCATAAGCTTGAGCTTCTTTTGTTAGCTCTATCCCAATACTATCTCCTTTTTCTTGCCTAAAAAGGAAACAAATGCTGCTGTCTGAGACGCTGATTACGATACCACTGGGAGCTGATAAAACTGTCTCACATTTCTATAAGAACTTCTACACAAATTTCATTCTATTACTCTAATAGGATCTAAATTAAGTCAGAATCATATGTTATTTCTGAATTTTTAACTATTCGTTTCTCTGTACTTTGTGCTCAGTTCTGTAGTACTAACTATGGCTAGAGTACCTTCAGTAGAAAAATATTAATTGGGCCCTAAAAGTCACTTAACATAAGTGCAAATACATTCAACTTCCACAATGATTAAACTTCTTTCACCTTAAATGTGACTATCACTTCTGCTGGATAAGCCAAACCAACCATGCTTGAAGTTTTCCGGTACATCCTAAAAGAACAAATAAAATATTAAGGAATAGCTCTTCTTCAAAAACATACTGGAAAAGTTTATCTTGTTTTAATTTTTCTTTCAGAATTTGTGAAGTAACATGAATCTATTTAAGGGTCTGACCCCAAAGATTTATGTAATCTTTTATGAAGTTATGAGACAAACCCCTTTGCAAGTATATTACTCTTTAATATAAGAATAGCCGTTGGTACGATTTAGTGTAGAAGTTACAAAGACATTGAGTTAATCCCCAGAATTTTCCAAGGCTTAAGAAATTTTACAAATTAGAGGTTTCATCTGGAATTCTGTAGAGAAAAATGGAGTGGTTGCAGAAAATTAAGCATAAATTCTGGCTCAAAGATTTGCTCCAGGGTCACCCCACCATTTAAAGGATGGCAGACACTGTGGTTAAATGCAGTGCTTGCAGTAACAAGAAAACAAAGCTCTCACCTTTCTACAAAAATCCCAGCCTGTACAGCGTGCACAATGCTTCGGAATTTGGGCTTTTCCTCAGGCCTCCTCTTCACTATTCCCATTTCCCTTGTGAATGTAGAAGCTAACCAGTCCCGCACTTCCAGCGGGACCGAATCCGACTGGATGTCAGAGAGTTCATCTTCAGTGTCCAAAAGTTTCCTACAAAAAATAATTCAAGGTAACCAACAAGCCCTCGTTAGTAACAAGAGGAGTACTCACAGGTGAACAGCTAAAAAACCTTGATTTAAGAGGAGCTGAGGTTGTCTGTAGGACCAACTCAGCACATCACAAAATGTCTTCTCTGGCAGATGGACTGACACCAAGGGGAAGCTGTGCACAGCAGATACCATCTCTCTCTCCCACTGCTCATGTTCCAGCAGGTAAAAGACAATAAAATGCAATTTATGCAATTGAAGACAAGAAAAGGTTTTTCTACTAAGTTGTCAGAGCAGTGGCGGATTGAAGAGTAGTCAACGAGCTGTAAAATCCCAAGACCACCTCTAAAACAGTAACTGACAGAACTGTCAGCAGGGCTGCTGCTGTGAGAGCACCATTAGTCTATTGATCTGTACCCCAAAATGGTACAAGTGCTTTGATACTTACAAACAAAAGTAAATGATGATACATGGCAATGATGTGGTGCGTGCATGTCACTGAACGCCCTGTACACATGCTCATCCTGCTACTGCAGTACAATAAAAGCATTAAAGAGAATTAATTCCTTCTATGTAGAGATCTGTATTCCTATTGAAGGCAGGGTAAAAAAGTCATAGCAGTAAAGATATTATACAAGATTGGATTGCAAGTCAGCTTTCAAACGTGTTAGCAGTTCAAAAATCTAGAAAAGTTATATATAGCTCTTGCAAAATAGAAGAAGTATTAAAAAGAATCTTTACTTCAACAAAAGTGAATCAGAGGTCATCAGTTTACTTAGAAGAAACTTTTAACTAAATACTCTCTTTAAACAGACTCAACACTTCCGTTCCACACTTCTATAAATCTTTTTCTTACAGTTATTTGACCTTATCACTCAGAGTGCTGGGGTTTCCAGGAAACAAATCCCTTATTTTGTCTGATATTAATTTTCTTTTCATTCAGTTATGCAAGAAAACCCAGAGCAGGGTGACCTGAATATATACACAGCATGCCACCCTTTCAAAATATATTCTTGAAAGTGGTACCAATTGAATCGCAGGCATTATTTGATTACATAGGTCTTTTTCTATTGTGCTGCCTTCCTGAAACATGGATGAATAAAGAAAGCCTGAGTGTGGTGTAGTTTAAAAGAATCTCCACATAAATTTAATCCTATCTGAGGGATTATAGTAATAGGAAACATGTCAGAAGAATCATATTAATTATTGGTGAACTGTGAGCATAGCATATTTGTGCTCAGTTTCAGCAGCTCATCTGGTGGACAGTATATTTTCTGAGATTCTTCAACTGGGGTTTAAAAAATATAAATGCACTCCTTGTCCTTCCCTGGTTTACTGAAAGAACAGTAGAAAAATTCTTATTTTTTCAGAGGCATAGAATTATCTGACTAGGAAGGCTCCTTAAAATGGAGTACAAGAAGAGCAGAATGAACAAGGATTATGAAATTTTTCTGGCTGTGGGACAACAGCCAAAAATCAGAAACTTAATTTGGAAGAGGAGAACTTGTGTGGAAGAAAGGATTTGAGCAAATTATCTTGCAAAACTGAACCAAGGCTCAGACTGGCCAAAGGTCAAAGGCTACAAATTGGCTTTATTGCCTCCACTAAAACCTATGTTATAGTCCACTTAAATCCATCCTAGTCTAACACTGTCATTAAATATTCCTGGAGAAATCAGTACATTTGTATTTCTGAGGAATATTCGACATTTGATATGTTTTTTGTATAACAAGGAAAAAACCTACAATCCCTAAAACATATTTTTGTAACTATTGCAACTTTTATTCAAATGAGATGCAAATATTCCCACAATTAGAGGGCCATGGGCATTAGGCCACCTCAGAGCTTGCAGCCAGGATGTTCCACATCACCTGCGCAGCAGGAAGCAGGGTTCTACATCAGTTTGCTATGATGAGATGCAGATCTAAATTTGGGATCTGTGCTCTGCAGATATGAGCCACTGGAGTACAAATTAAGACTAGAAAAACACACTGCAGTCTCTCTCATCTTTTTAACCATTCATCTGTAAAGTAGGAGAACTATTCAGTCTGTAAATGACAGTAAGCAGGAGTTACTTCATGAAGATGGAACAGAGAAAGTAGTATTTGAAATAAGCGTTCATTTATCTGTAATTTTCATGAGGCCACTGCTCTCTGATGAGAGTTGGCTGAATAACTTGCCAGGGAAGAGAGAGTTTCAGTGGCTCTGCTTCTAACTTAAATATCAAGAAAAGCAACTGCAACACAGAATTAATTTGCAAGCACAAAATCTTATAGATCCCTCATCACATAAGATTAATAACTTCTCAAAAAGGATTAGTTTCTTTCAGGTGCCTCATTGAAACAACATTTAAGGAGAGGAAACAAAGGCTAGTCATTCATCTCACTCAAACCCATTCTAGCATTTTATGCCTTAAAAAAAAAAAAAAGATGAAGATCAAATAAAATCAAATGACAGGTTCAAAAGAAAGGCACATATTCAAACCGCTTAACTTCCTATGAAATATTACAGCGTTTTTTGCAAGATTTTGCAACCTAACTTGCAATTATAAATTGTAAACTGTAATATAATTTTGTGACATTTCAAAACATTTAAACTGCGACATAGGTTCAAAAATTTCATGGAAAAATTAATGGAAAGAGTAATAGACATGTGGCTATAGCTGTCAAACAGAAGGCTACAGCCTTTGGCTTAGCAAGTATTTGGCATGGAGTGACTACAAGGCCCAAAGCCTCATGCTCCTAATCAACCAACCTGAAGATCAGATATTGTGGGTACTTTAAAGCTAGATAGTTCTTCCATAATCAGTCTTAAGTAAAACTCTGCTGAGATAAATTTCATTGAACCAGGAGGCATGAACTCAAATATCCCAATTGAATTACAAAATTATACTAATAGATGCCAAAGCACATACTTTAATTTTTCTTCCATAAAGCAAAGGAACAGCCTAAAATGCTAAAAAACAAAACAACAATAAGAGCTCTACTAAAATGTGCCACAGAAAATACTTTTTTTTCCAACACATAATCAGAATTTCAGGGTTGCATACACTTATTTTGCTCATGTATCATCAGCCTGTTAAGTAGATGCAATACGAGGAAGCGATATGCGTGGGAAGGAGAGGGGGAGGCTTGGGTTATTTAATTCTATTCATTCCATGAGTAGAACTTTCATTGACAGTTGTGGGAATAAGTAAGACATGGCCCTTGGCATTTCAGCTTAGCAATCAATTAATACTGCAGTCATAGTAACTAATAACCTGATCTTCTTGTCGCAGTACTGTGTTTTTTGCCAAGAATAATTTTTCAAAATTCAAGTAGTGATAATTTCTAGCTCTCTTTTCATTTAATCAGAATTTTAAATATAGCAATGCACTAGTCAGAAGTGTATTTCTTTTCCCTTAGGAATATATCAGATGTACTATGGAGGAGAAGAAAGAAAAGAAAATGAAAAAAATTAAAATTAGATAATGGCTATGGGGAAAAAAATTCCATCTTTGTTGATCAGTCATGCTGCCTAACAGAGGTAGTGGAAGATTTCCAGAGAAGAGGTTGAGAAGGTGGTACTAGCTCTTTGCTCTAATTACTGAATTAATCAAGCCCTTAAGAGTGAATTAAAGTCCTCTCCTATGTCTAGAATGCAGGAGAATTTACAGTCTAACTACTCAGTTCACATTTTTACCAATTATTTAGTTCTATTATCTCCCTATCTTCCTGAGTAAGCATGAATCAATATATTCAATCAATATTTCCATCCTCTATAGTCCATTACAACTTCCACTTACATCCACTAAAAGGTTCTCTTGACTCCCAATAAGGATAAACAAACTGCAAAAACAAATGAGGAGCATTTTTAGTACATAAAGGTATTTCCAATGGAAATTATGATTTTACCAACATGTTATAGTCATAAAATTAGCACATTCTTAGAAGAATTGTCCACATATGAAGAATTACCAATTAGTTAAAATAAACAGAAAATAATTTGGAATAAATGCAGGAAATACAAGAGAAGAGAAGCAATGTAAGAAGGACCACCGTTACTGAAATTTTCACTTGTTGATATGTACTACCTATTCAGAAATGCAGAGATATATACCAAAGGCCAACAACAATCTTAAGGTTTGGCTCAGGCTAATCATGATTAAAAAATGTCATTTTTCAGATTACAGATGTGAGCCACTGTCTTTTCTCTTTTTCCTTTCCTTTCCTTTCCTTTCCTTTCCTTTCCTTTCCTTTCCTTTCCTTTCCTTTCCTTTCCTTTCCTTTCCTTTCCTTTCCCTTTCCCTTTCCCTTTCCCTTTCCCTTTCCCTTTCCCTTTCCCTTTCCCTTTGATATAGTATTCTGGGAATTCTATAGGGCAAGAACTAATTCAGGGCATGATTTAGAAATTAACAGCAAAAACTTTGAAACATAAAAATTTAATAACTTTGGAAAAGGGATGCTGGCCATTTATTAAATACCCTAACTGAACTGAGAAGCTTAGTCAGAATGTCATAGATTTTCAGTGATTTTACATGATTTTTTTATGCAACTTGAATGCTCTTGTAAGCTTTCCTCTCAGAAAAAAACACAAAAAACCCCAAAAGCATACCACGTTAGCTTAGTACAAAAGATTTCAAAGGCTTATTTTAAGCTTTTATAAGGGTGGAATGTACTGAATTCATCTCAACACAATAAGCTTTTTCTCAATAGCAGCTTTTGCAAAAGTATCAATTGTAGATTCCCTTAGTGGATAAACTGAATGATTCACTTCAAATGGTACATTTTGTTGTTCAGGCAAAGTACATTTAACCATGGGTTGGCTATGGAGGACAGCAATTCATGCTCAGAAAACTTGACTGAATATTCAAGATTAAAATTTAACTTCATGCTTAAATAATTGCCTCTTCAAATAGCTAGGCCAGCTGAGAGAGGAATCACAGACCATATTTTTCATCTGGTAAATAATTACCAAATAGAGCAGCCCATTCCACCTGTTCTATCCTTGGCATTAGGCAGATTATGTTCTTTAATATTCATAGATTTTTCTCAAAAAGTTAATTTTCAGGATAAATATGTTCTAGATCTTTCAAAAGAAATTACATCATTGACTGAATGCCTTACTGTGAATGAAACATTCGCCTTCATGTATAAATGAGCAAATTAATCTGTCTTTTCAGATTGAGAGATATGGGATAAATGTTTTTAAAAATATGTACATCTCTTTGATGTAAGAAAATTTAAGTTTCTCAACCTTGCAGCATCAAAGACACTTGGCTGGTGTGACCATCTCTGCTGGTGTCCCTGAATAGCTATTGGTGTCTGAACTGGCACCATTCCTTCCATAACCAGAGCCTTAGAGCCAGTGAAATTCTGTGACTCACAGTCAGCTCCATCTGGTGTGCCACAGGTGAGAACAGAGTGCCAGTGGTCCTGCAATGTCAAGGAACAGTTTCCTGCTGGGAGTTTCCTGCTAGCTCAGAGCCTTACAATGCTGGTACAAAAACTGTGTCTGCCATTGTAGTGCCATTGAAATATTATTTCCAGAGCTCTCATGCAAATGTATATTGCTACAATGTCACCCTTAATGATATTACCTTTTTCTTTGTGAATCTGTATTGGTTATTATGCCTTGTTGATTCAAAGATGCTAAAAGATCCTGCCAGTATATAATAGAAAGCTACTTCATGCATTACAGAAATGCAGTCTCTTATAAGTCAAAAGTTCTCAATTAAGGACTGTAAGTTCTCAAAAAGGACTGTATAATGCCCTTTTAATAAGTTAAAGCCTTATTAAAAGGGCATTATACAGTCTGAAACAAGCAAAAACCCTGTATGGAACTGCAACTGCATAGATAAATATCCCCCGGAAATCAAATCTATTTTCTAACATACTAAGGCATACAAAAATAAAACATAATTAGAATAAACTATTCTGATTTTATACCGAACAGCATAAAAGTAGTCTCCACAATAAGGATTTTTTCATTATTATTACTATTACTATTGCTATTTTTATTATTTAGCTTTTGAATACATTTTTTCTCTTTCATCTTGTAATTCTTATCTAGATTTTATTTGACTTATTTTCTTTTCAGTTAGCATGAATGAAGAGCTGCATTTAGAAGGAATGGAACATCTGTCATGACTGAATTATCAAGCTGTATTTATTTCCTGTTTGACTCTAAATATCCTTCTTCCATTGCCTTGAGCCAAATGGCAGGTACTAATGGAGAAAATTCTGCAAGATTTGTCACAATTGTTTATAATATCTATTAAGTTTGAACTTCTTCCACAGAGCAAATCTGAGGGGCTGGAACTGTGAGAGTCTCCTGGGTATTTTCAGCTGATGATGGACCTCAGATTCAGCTACCAGAGTGCTTGATCTCTTTCAAGGAACAATTTGGTGCAGCACTGAAAGATGCAGCAGTCGAAAAGGAGCTTGTTAAACAAGCTAATTGAGTGACTTGGGGCCACAGATAATGGAGCTCATAGGAAAGCAGCACTTACTTGATGCCTGATGTCTGGGCTTTCCAACTTTCCATCAGCTCAGAACCCTTTATAGAGATATTGACAGTCACTGCCCCAAACCAATTTCTCCTCATTTTGTAAGGTTATCCCTAGTGCCTATCCCCGTTTCTAAGAAGACTACTCTCAGAACTTCTTAAATAAAATCTGTTGTGTTGTTTCTCTGCTTTTGCCCTAACCCAAATCCACAGAGTTGTAGAAAGCTCAAGAATGGAAAGGAGTATTGGCAAATAGTTACAAAAAATGCTCATGTAAATGGCTATAGTATACAGAAACACAGGAGCAGACAAAGGGAATGTCAGGGGACCTGAAAAAAAAGTTTCATCCTCTGCTAAATGGTGTGAATGCTACAGCTATTTGAACCTGATCGTTGCACTTTAAATAAAGATTCAATATGCCATCAACACACGCTTGATTGTTCTCCCATGTTCACACACAACTTTATAATATGATACAGGCTTTTCAAGAAACTCAAATGAAGCAACAGTATATGGGGGGGTGGGGGAGGAATGGTTATCTTCTACTGGAAGAAATTGGAACTGCTCCCTGAAAAAACCCTCAGGCTTATAAAGAGAAAAGTGGTTTTGCCAGAATAATGCCAGAGATTTATTTTTTAAGTAGTGGTGGTTTCCTGGAGCTATGGAACAGACAAGGCTCTTCCTTGATCCTTGGCTACATTACTGACCAAGTTCTGTGAGATATGTCATACTTGGACCTCTTTATTGACCTTAGTTTTGACTTTTCTTTTTGCTATTTTCTTCTCTATGCCTGTGAAGAATTGCAGAAAGTCCTTCAGCAATAGGTGAGGGACCACTGTCAGGAGCATTTTATCATCCTGTTTCATAACACATATATCAGAACAGAAAGATGAGTAAAGAGGATTCAAGTAACAAACTCTCTGTTTATTTCTATTCTTAATCTGTAGAGGTTGCTATTCCTGTCCACAAAGATATTTAAATGACCTTTCCCTCAGCTGATATTGAGGTCTGTTGCCCAAAAAAGTGGGGAAGAAGAGAACACCACAAACAGGATGCAATTTTAGATTGCTGGTTGAAGCTGAGGTCTTCCTCTGCTTGGATACTTTAGCAATGGGTCAGTAAATTCATCAGGGAAAAAAATCCAGGGATCAATACTGGTCTTAAAACAGAAAGCATGGGTATTTTCACATGAGGCATTGCAGACACTGGCTGAACAGCAATCCATATGTAAGAAACTTACTGAAGTTATTGGAACTTTGTGATGTATAAAATTGCATGTTCAGGCTCAGCAGGAGCAAGCCCTTTTGCTTATGATCTGAACTATTATTTCTAATCTACTAATGAGTGCAATTAACTCAGTTCTGGACTCCCACAGAAGCAGCTCTGTGCAAGACAAAGAACCTGTATTCTTTGGTAGGAACAAGGACAAATGCAACCACATCAGGTAACTCAGCTAACTCCATTTGACTCAGTGATATACTGCTTTGTTCCTTAAGGATTGGCTTCCCAGGAACTCAAGACCCTCTTTGTGTGCTTACATTTGTGAGTGACTTAGGTTACAGAATAATGGCCATGCTATTTAAAACATAATTTTCTATTCAGCTTGCCATGGAAAAGAGTCTACTATGAAAGTACCAGTCGCAACTACCATGTTTCCCAGCCTCACAATAAATTTAAAATTTGCAGTTGTTAGTAAATTACTAAGTTTACAGATTACCATTTACAATTGTTTTTAATGGGGAAGTGTCAAAATTTAAAATAGACTCATACATAACCCATGTCCAACTAAGATGTGGAGGGTCAGTCTACATTTGTAGGACAAAATTAGCATAAAAACCACCATGTTAAAAAAACTCATCATACTGATTTTCTGAATTTCATGGAGATTGCATTAGTTCAAGGAAGAGAAATTAAAACCAAAATCAAATACTGTAAACCAAAAGGAGAAATATAGAGGTAAAATAGTGAAGTACAAACCACTAAAATTAAAAGAATAAAAGTACAAAAGTAGGTTTCATTATAGCGACACTTTTAACTATTATTTGTAGCAGAATTTGATTTATATGTCTACATATACACTTCATAAATACAGATAGAGGTACAGAAAGATATACACAAAATGTATGCTTAATGCATATCTATATAAGGAATGCTACCAAAATTTGGTAGGTCCACAAACTCCCAAGTTTCTTTGGTGAACACAGGTATTCAACAAATAAGAGCAAAACAAGATACCTGTCTCAAGTGTATCCTGACTTAGTACAGTGAAAATCAGAATATTCTGTAAAATACTGAATGCAATAAATAAATATGATTAAACATAGTTGTGCAGTAAGCTCCAGAAGAGAAAAACTTTATTGATACACTGAAGTAGAATTTTTGAAAATAGTCACCATTACGAGGACATAGTGGTCCTAGAATTAAGAAAATAACCAGAGGACTATGAAAATCTTGCCAATCACTATAAAATTACATGTGTTTGTTTTCTTCTGGGTATTTTCATAATCTTGCTGTCAAGTTCTATGAGGGCAATTAGCTAATTTAAAGATTTGCTTACAGCAAAAGCAATGTACCTGTTGCTGCCAGAGCCTATGTATTTTCAGTGGTAGCTGTTTTCTCTGAGCATGAAATGCCTGCTATTTGTCTTGATATTCCCACAGAGAGCCAGAAAGACTGGATTCCTCATTGTGACACTACTATTCATTTGCACAGAAGCTGCCTCAGTTTAGAAACTAAGTAAATCTCAATTTATTTTCCTGGTCCTGGCACTACTGCTCAGACAGAGCCATGAATACTACACCCATTTATTCCCAGTGTTTGGGAGGTGTACGGAGGAATAACCAGTGCTTTATCTCTGAAGCAGGACTTCAAGCTCTGTATCATCTATGCAGATTTGCAAGGGGAGGGCACACGCCACAGGGAGTGTTAGGTCCATGACATAATTCACAAATGTAGAACTGAGACATGTGCTGCACACTCCAGTGGTACCGAGGAAGTTTGGACAGACATCTTTGCAAGACCATTCTGCTTAGAAAAAACTTAGAAAGGCCAGCATGCACAAAGAAAACCAGTGAGCTAGCCAGCTAATTTCAGTACAGTCCATATCTTAAAACTCTTTCAAGAAACCAAATACTTAGAACCTCTATTTTACTTGGAATTAACCCACATAATTGCCAGTAATACTGCCAACAATAAACAGAAACTAAGCATCAAACGTTATAAAATAAATAACAGCATTTCATTCATTTGTGTATTTACTGACCAGCTATTCTGACTCATTTCTGTGAGTATTTCTTTCCAGACAACAGTTACATCTGACCTTTGGAATCTTACTTGCTTTAACTTTGTCATAAAAGACCCAGGAGCCACATACGCTTCTTCTAATGTGCTCAGACCTTCAGCTCATGTCAGTGACAATTGCACGCAAAGACCAAAGTTCTAAAATACAATTTGCAACATTCTTTCATTTTGTTTTCCCCTCAGACTTACCTGGTTTCATCAATATAAACTGCCTCCAGCACAGACGCTGCATATTCAATATTCTTTTTTAAGTCCACCACATTAATGTCACCCTTCTCCAGCTGCTTTACCAAGCATCTTAATCTGTAGGGAAAAAATAAAATAAAAACATCAGTATGATAATTCTATCAAATTTAGTGACTTCATTTTCTAATTGAAACATTGGAACCAACAAAGCAATGTAGAGCCAAGGACCATCACTCCAACTCTTGTCCTGGTTTAAGAAAATCTGGTTTTAGAATGCGCTTAACACTGACTGGTTTTATGTTTTTATAGCTTGCTAAATTCATACGGTGTACTAAAAAATGGTTTATACATTCCAGAAAGTCAGAGAGGACATTTTAATCATCATTAAAGCAAATTCCTATTCATTTGTGACATTACTATTATGCCTGAGTCTCTAATTAAAAAAAAAAAAAAAAGTTAGTGTGTTGTCTAACTATAATTTTTCCATGCTTAGGTGGCTAATTATATTTCTATAACCACGATATACTGATTTTGTTTCACTTAAATGTCTTTAGTTTTTGTTTAGGCCTCCAGTATGTTTTTGCTGCAGAATTTGTATTCTTATTAGTGTGCGATAACATGGAAATCTGTTGTGTCTGTGTTTATAACAAATTCATCATTATACCAGAGGAAAGGCAGTGCCCATGGCAGTAGAAAAATCCAAATATTCCCAAGTGTGCTTTAAACTTTTAGTTTTGAGGACTTTGTTTTACAGTACAAACATGGATACGCCCAAAGGGGATTTTGTTATGCACCAACTCATGTCTCTGCAGCAATACACTTCCACAGACACACTCCTTGAATACTAGATTTTTCCTAAACTCTGCTGACAAGAACACTTCTGACACTCTTCAATTTAACCATACAGAGTAGATAAAGCACTGGAGTAAAATTAAAAACTTATCAGGTATTTTCCTTTTTTCTGTGCTCCATCTCTGAGTAGAAATAATCTACAGTTTTGTATCAAGTAAGATAAAGATTTCTGTAACTAAGGATATATCATTATTGTTACATAACTTCCAGTAAATAATCTTCTTTATGTGCAGGAAAAATTGTGAAATGAGCATTTAGACAAAAAGTGCAGTGAAATTGATTCAGCATTAAGACAACTACTTTCAGGAAAAGATCATATTTATGACATGCACCAGCATACATAAAATATGCAAGTTTTATATGAAGAGAAGACTGAGGGGACACCTCACTGCAGTTACAACTTCCCCATGAGGGAAAGAAGAGGGGCAGGCACTGATATCTTCTGTGCTGACAGGGACAGGACCCAAGGGATTGGCCTGAAGTTGTGTCAGGGGAGGTTTAGGTTGGACATCAGATAAAGATTCTTAAACCACAGAGTGTTTGGGCACTGGAATGGGCTGCCCAGGGAAATAGCCCCAGCACCAAGCCTGGCAGAGTTCAAGAAGTGTTTGGACAGCAGACTCAGGCACATGGTGTGACTCTTGGGGATGTCCTGTGCAGGGCCATGAGGTGGATTCAATGACCCTTGTGTGTCCCTTCCAACTCACCTTACTCTGGGATAATAATATATTTCATACATATATATACTATATATTATTTTCATTGTGTGCACGCATCATTTCATTGTCCCTAATTAAAATATATAAATAACACAATTACAGTAATATTGGAAAAAAAAATTTAACTTGGAGAGTACTGTTCTATCATAAAACCATTTTCATGTTTTTCTACATATTTCTTTGGCCTAAGTACAATTATGTTCAAGTGTGTAAAGATAATTTTAGCAAATGGGGTTTTAAGACCAACCTCCTCGGTTCTCTTAAGCCTTAATTCAATTCAAATTAGCCTAGCACATGCAATAAATAAGACTCTTAGCAACCATATTTACTTGGTATTTTACACAGTGCATTGCATATCAGTGGAATGGAAAACGTAGCGTTAAAAAATTTTCTCTGAGAGATGAAGTGGGCAGATGAAATACTCTGGGAGCTGATCTCCTACACAGAAATAACCATATGCATGGGAGACATTTCCAGTACCTAACTTCTTCCACTTCAGAGGAACCTGTAGCTGCAGGAGGTTATTCACAGACATCTCCCAGAACCCAACACAGGTATCTCCTGGGGTGTGTGCTCCTCGGTACTGCACACAAACACACACACAGCCCCTCCTAAGCGCCACTGCCAAAATGCCCAGGTGGGTCTGGCAGCATCAGTGCCACTGCTTGCAAATAGCTGCAGGGTGTTTCTGGCACTTCCACTGCTCCCTCCATATTTGACTGAGCACATCTCCAAATCACGCTTTCCAAAGCAGAAGCATAAATAAATTTGAAAACTTATTTTCAAATACACAAAAATAAATTTGTAACACTGCACAGCAGGGGGCCAGGCTCTGGTAGAACAATATCAGCTTAAAACAGCTTCAAATCCTACCATTTCCAGTGGTTCCTCATTATTGAGGCAATAGATCAGATGACAGGTATTTGGAATAATTTTTATGCTTTTAGGTGGAAATGAGTCCCTGGGGGAGCCTTTAAGCCACAATGATCTTGCAATGTCTCACTGCATAGGTGACAGTCATCAGAGGTAACCTGCACTGTGGGTACAGCTCATGTTCAGGAGGAATGCAGAATGCAGTAGCAGACCAGATGATTTGGAAACACTGCTCAGGCAAATCTGAAGTGATTCTGAAGATATTGCAGATTCACAGAAGGACACAAGTGACCTTATCTCAGGCATGACTCTTTGTGAAGATGTCCTCAGGAGTCCTTAGCTCTCCCAGTGCAGATCTATCATGGAATCAAGGGATAATTTGGTTGAAGTGACCTCCACAGGGTACAAGCTCTCGCTCAAGACAGGGCTAACCTCAAAGATAGGCATAACTGCAAAGTTAGATAAAATTACTCACAGTATTTCTGCTCAAGCTTTGAAAGTATGGAGATTTCAAAAACTCTTGGAAAAAAAAACAGTTTAAACAGTCAAACAGCCTCATAGCGCATCATGTTTTCATAACATCTAACTGGAGTGTCCTTTGTGGCAACCTGCGTGCCCAAACTTTGCTGTGCAGTTCCAAGAAAAAACTGCCTCTGTCTATGGTACAGCTTGCCACTAGGAAGCTGGACACAGCAGTAAAATCCTTCCATTTTGCCACTGATCAGACACTTCTCATGTGACACTAATGAAGTCTACCCCAGAAGTCAGAAAAACCGACTTCCAACACAGCATAATTAAGTGGGTTATAGCAGTATATAAACAGTCTGAGCACACTCAATATCTTCTGCATTAAAGTGAATAGCCACAGAGCTTAGGAGCTGACATTTAAGCAATGAAACTAATAATTTAGCAAAGAATAAACATCAATTTATAAGATTAAGTAACAAGTATTAACACACCCATAGCCCACCATTCAACAAGACAAAGAAACTTGTGAAAAGGACAAGGTAATTAAAAATAATTATTTCTTCAGCTGTATTGAGAGGATTTTTGTTTGTTTTCTTTTAATTTTCATAAATTGAAAATGAACTTTAGAAATACTATTTGAAAACCTGAAGTGTTACTTAAAACTGGAAGTAATTGTATTCACACTCGGCCTGTGAAGAGTGCTACTAAGAAATAATAGACAGCAAAGAGAAAAAACTGGAGGAGCTATTTTGTGAAAGAGAAAAAAGGACTATTTGAGCTGGTTTAAGATGTAAAGAATTAATGTGATAAAACTATCAGAACTAATGTGATAAAAAAACACAAAAAAAAGATTATGCATCTGAGGACACCTGAAAACTGCATTATAAAACTAGCAGCCCTAGTTTATAAGGGAGAAAGACACATCTGCAATTAATAAAAGCAGTGGGTGGAGAACCATCTTCTGTCATCTTGGGTAAACATCATTAACAGTGCTGTGGGATTAAATGCTCGTGTGGACAATCCAAATCCAAATTATCTTCAATAATATGGCTGTTGTTGTTACTGGGGCCTGTGTTTCCCCAGCCCTCACCTCTCTGTGCAGCTGATGCCACTGTCCTGCTGTGGGCAAAAATCCCTGCAACACAGGAAAATCACCCAGCAACACAGGAAAATCAGAGGAAGCAAGGATTTTACTGGGAGATGAAGAAGCATTTCTTGATTAACAATATCAAAACCACAACTCACTTGTTTCCAATTTCCCCACTAAAATTCTCCCATGTTTGAACTAAAGTTTTGTTAAATCTACTGTAGCTTTCTGGGGTTATACCAAATTAACTGAGGATAGTTTTGTGATGTTATGATGTTATTTCAAAAAGCTTCCTATGATGTTTTCAGTTACTACAAAAAGGAAAAATAAAAAAAAAATTTAAAAGGCAAGGAATTGGTGATCAAATATGACTTTTTGCAATGTCCTCATGAGAAAGTCTTCTTTTCTATGGAACCAAGGAGAAAGTCCAATGAGAGAAGTATGTTAGGAGATACAGTGAATATCTGATACAGTGATACAGAGATACAGTATTAGGAGATACAGTGAATAACTGTCCTAAACACAGGCTGAAGTGCTAACAAAGAAAGGTGCAAGGATGGCATTACTTAAGAAGGGATATTTTAAAGTAGAGAAGCAGACAAGTTGGACAATTTCAATTTCAGATTAAACTGCCATTTTCATTTCCAAGATAAAATAAATTACTAGCAATCACTGAGAATAAATCACTGTTAAAGGCCCAGCTTAAGAGTCTTTAAGAACCAGAAGAGGAAAATTCAGCCTGAAGTTAACTTCTGAACCTGAGAAAAAGACCCTCTGCCTGCTTTCCCTAAACTGCCTTCATTTGCCTTGTAAGTCTCCCCACCACTGAGCATTGCAGAGAAACAGCTTTCTAACTTACACATCTGGACTTCACTTAAAACTGTTTTGGAAACTTTGAACAAAAAAAAAGGCTTGCTTTTGCCACAGATCCTATTAAAGGGGAAGTGAAATAAACTGTAAAAAGTAAACTATAAACTAACCTTGCTTCCTTCTACATTTTGAAATTAGTGAAAGTCACTGTTGAAGATGGGGAATGAACACATTGGTAATTCTTTGAAAATAATAGACACATGCTATTGTCAATTAAAGAGAAATTATTATTGATATTCATATTCACAGTGCTTTAAAAACAATTATCTGTGTTGTTTAGAACAAGTCCAAGTTGTAAATCATTACCTTCCCACAAACTAATTGAGAAAAGCCTAGCTGTGACAATTGTGACAATGTGTGAAAAAGTCTAAGGACAGAAAAAAAATTTTTTTTTCTGTAAACAAGTATTTCATGTACTGTTTGGGCTATTTAATATTGAACAATAAAACTAAGTGGATTATTGTGAAGTTTATTATAAAAGTGATTTGATCCTCTAAATGAACATCACAAAGTAAAAATGGATTGATGTGTAATGTGAAATTAAAATTAAAGAAGAGGAGGGTAACAATATCCTGGCAATATGGACAGTTAAACACCACTAGTTTTTCAAAACTTTAGAGAAGGGGGACATTTTCCTCTAAAGCTATCTGTAACTAAAACTACAAACCAGTTTTGCTGCCTGTAGTGATTCTCATATGAATCTGTTGAATAATTTTCACCTGTAGAAAGCATCACTCACTCAGGAGTTCCTCAGCTTTCCAAGGCAGAAATTACATCCTCACTCAAACATGAATGCTCTTAAAAAGAGTCAATATCCAACAATTCCAAATCCCTATATGAATTGCCCAAATTCCAATTATTTTTATGTGAATTGGTATAATTGGAATTTTACATGTTTCTATTAAGAACATTTGTATAAATACACCATTCCATCCAACAAATTCAAATAGATGAGAGATGCTGAAGAAATATACACAATATGGTAGCAAAGATTCAGGAGTGACCCCTTTGGGTTGCCACTCCTGTTTCCCTGCTCCTACCTGAAGTCACAAAGTGGCCAATTATCACAACTTAAGATGGCTGAGCTTTACTTCAAGGTATTTTACTTTATGTCAGGGAAAAACAAGATGATATTGCGATATTTTGCCCAGCAAGGCAAGGCCAGCATATCAATAGGGAGCAAGGGTTAGAACTGGCAGCTCTTGACACAGACCTTGTGTTTCACTTCCTTGAAATCATAAAAAATGCACCTCCAAATGCAGTTACCTAATATGTCTTCTGATTAGAGGGGCTCTCAATAAACCCTTATGTGGAGAAATACAAGTGTTTTCACTGCTGCAAATGTGTCTTATGAACTTACTTCTTAGCCACTGCTGTGTCTGAGCTTATGCACAGGAAGTCTTGTGGTTGCTAAGGGTTTCATGAATCACATGTATTTCATGATTATTTTAAGCATTTAAGTGGTACACGCTGATCTGTAATTATGATTCAGTCATTAGAAAATAAATATTGATCATGCTGGTAATTCAGATAACATTTTGATATACCAAAACTTCAATCCCATATTGAAGAATTGAAATAGAAGTTGTGCAGCTATATATCAACACTGAATTTTACATTTTCTTAATGATAATAATCTGCTTTTTCATGGTGATATAATTGCCTTGGTTGTTCAAATATTATTTTTATGCAAGATGAAATGGTTTTCCCTCAAACAGGCATTCTCTATTAGGCTTCAATTCATTTTACCTTATCCTAAAAATTTAATATTTACCACTCTAATAGTACATAAATATTATCCTTTGTGTCTCATTTAGTAACAGGTCAAACAAGCATGTTTAAAAAATTTAGTCAAAATTCCTACATTTGCTTTAGCACCAAGCTGAAATCACAGAACACCATGGAAACTCCACAGATTTTCCACCTGAAACCATAAACCAAATTCAAGGTCTCAAAGGCATTTTTTAACTTTTGCATAATTTTTAACAAACCTAATAAAACAAATGTCATGTGCCTGAGAAGCCACAGTGTCCTGACTCCAGTGAGACTAAAGGTCTGCCATGTGCAGCGCTGTAACTTTTCACCATCCTCCACCATCATCTCTGGCTACCCTGGAGAGACACCCCAGAGGAGGACGGTGGGACTCTCTTGTCTGGGACCCTGGTCCTGCTGCTCTTCCCTGCTGTCTCTCACGCCTCCCCAAGTTACTCATCCTTTCCCAAAAGTCACTTTCACCATTGAATTCATTATATGTCATGATCACGAATTCTCACACATTTGAATTTCTCTGACTGTCCTTTGTGCACACCCAAGCTGCAGAATGAACTTAGCCAAGCTTTAAGTGTCTTTCATATTTTTCTCTCACTTCTGCTAAAGAACCATCATTAATACTTATTTGGTTCTGCTATTCAATTCCTTTCCGGGTTGAAGCTTAATCAAAAATCTTCAAACTTCAAATTACTTAGTATGTACAAACGTTTGGGCATTTTCTCTATCTTGTGTTAGATCCAACAAGTAATCAACTGGTCTCTTTACCCTAAACACTTTAACTCTTTCTATTGTCTCAATGTCTACTTCCATTATTTGACATTCCCATTTCACAATCAATCCATGAAATCAAAGACAATAAAATATACAGGAGTGATTTGGAAATTGCAAATTATTCTTCTAATGGCTTTTGCTGAATACTTATGTTTTGTCTGAAGATTGAAATTAAATCCACAAGGTTCTCCTGAATCCTCTATAAATTATATAGGGTCCTAGCCAAAGTTATTTCATCTCGAGGTTGCCAAATACTACAAGATGTCTCAATGTCTTCATTATGTACTTGCTGAATTCACTATCAACAAGCTGGGAAATCAAATGTAAACTCATCAGCTATCAAAAATCATGCTTGAAGATGATGGCCAACCTTTGGTATGTTTAACTTGTTAGAGCTAATGTGATAAGCACACAGAAAAGGCACAAAGCCCTTATTTCCAATAGTGCTTTAAAAAGCTTTATTTTTCCTGCAGATAGCAGCTTTGAGCACAGTGATCAAAGTTGCTAAAAGGAAGATTATCTCCTTCAGACCATGGGACCAGAAAATGTGGGTTGATAAATGTTGATACTCATCCTTTGAAAAGGGCGTGCAAAGAAGTAAAAAAGCCCATCTAAAAATATTGATAACAAGCTACCATATAAAAAGCCAACTGAAGTTCTTTGATTTAAAACTGCATTAACCAGAACTGGTAACTTTGTACTGAAAATATTTTGTATGCTAATACTTAGAAAATATATTGCTGCCATTGCTTTTGAAAGCCTTTTTGGTGCAATTTCTGCAGCCATTAAGGAGACAAGATTGGTAAGTGTTCAGCACTAAAATAATGTCATTGCCCAATGATTAAAGAATCTTCAGCCATGATCAAAGAATCTTCAACTGTGACAGCACAAATATCCTTTCCTCTTCTTGATAAAATCTCATATGAGCAAATAATACAGAAACATGAAAATAATGACAGTTTGTTCTATGATTTCTATGTGGAATCAAACTCCAGTAAGTACTATATAATCTGTATATAATTATCATCTTCATTTCCCTGAGAAAGAAATTAGAGCCAGGACAGAATATCCTTGCTGCAAACCACAGGTCAACTTTTATAAATGTGGCTAAGCCCTAACAGCTAACACTTCTGGTAACTCTTAAATTTGTTGCTTAATAGTTACAGATTTTTTGAGACATCAAAAACCTGCAACTGTAGAATCTTTATCCTAGTAAGTAATGGGGACTCTGCACCTATTTATAAATTATTTTATATTTGTTTCTGACCTGCTGACTTCTTCGGACAAAGCATGAAGTATTTTGTTGTTCCATTTTGTTGCTTAGTATGTAATAGAATCACAGAATCATTAAGGCTGGAAAAGCCCTCCAAGGTCATCAAGTCCAACCTTTGGCCAAACACCACACTGTCAACTAAACCATAGCACCAAGTGCCCTGTCCAGTTGTTTCTTGCCAACTTGCATTTCTCTCAACACACAGAGCTGACAGCTGATAATATATTAAGTGAACAGAGGTTACCTAAAAGCCTCTACAAAAATGCAGTAGAGAAGAAGAGTTTTTTGAAATGGCAGTCCCCCACACTTGGTCTAAGAACATGGTCAGATGTGGTGCCCCAGCTATTGCTGTGTGATCCACTCTTTTTTCTGGGAGAAATTGCCCCACTGCTCCCATATCTGATAGCACAAGAATATGGGTAACAATATCTCTTCAAGCTGATGCTGTCAAAACAATCCAGTTTACCTTCAAGGTACTTTACATCAGTTCTACTGAAGCCTGTCCACACAATCGGATGGGAGTCCCGTGCACGTGCAGCTGTGCTATCAGGTGAACCAGGGTAGCTGGTTCTGCTCTACTAACAGAGCAACATAATCACCAAGATAGTCCTACTTTGATCCAAGCTCTCACTTTTCAGTGGACTTGGAAGTCCTCCTTTTCTGCTTATAATTAAACTTAAATACTTGAAGTACTAAAGTATGAAAGTTTTACTTTTAATATATAATCACACCTTCCAGATGGGATGGCAGAGCCAATTTATCTTGAATTTTATTTTTAATGTGTATCATGGGTTCTGAGGAAACAAGTACAGATCTGTATTTCTGGAATAAAATTGTAAAATGTAGAAGTCCCAAATATTTGCATTATGAACTATTACAGACTATTGCATGAAATCATTTAAGAGTTATCTTAGTCTGCCTAAACTATTGTAGAAAAAATACAACCACCTTAATTGAGATGTCTTTTCTACTGAATAATTAACAGCTTCAACAAATCTATTTTCACTAAAAGAATTTTTCATTCAAAAGACAGAGCAAGACATAAATGCTTTAGCACAACAGCTGTAGTAATTACAGTACAATTTTTCTGTAAAATCATTACCATCTCAGTGGTTCTGAAGAAAGAATAAAGTACATGTAATGTATATGGCAACGTAAAAATATGAATAGGGTTTTTAGTTAAAACCGCAATACTGCAATTAAAATGTAGGGAAAAAATAGGAGATGCTAGAATTCAGCACTCTATGTTATGTGTGAAACTAACTTCTGGCATTTGGAATTGTTAAAAATAAATGTTCTGCTGAAGAATTGCCAAATAAAGTACTTCAAAGCAGGTCTTGGTAATGAGAAGTAGAACATCAGATTAGCTTAAACACTTGAGAGCTATATAAATGTTTTAAAGAGGAAAGAATCAAGCGGGTGAACCTTTTGCCTACATTCTGTAAGAATGGTCATAAATAGGATGAAATGTAACATGACCATTCTTCTTTACACATGAGACCCTGATTTAGGATTTTTACATGGGATACTAAATTTGAATCAGGGTGAGATAAGAAACTGAAATTCACTGTTCTTAATTAGCTCCATCTTTGAATACTTCAGGATTAGTTGCCTTAATCAGATAAAAGACCCTGGACCTCATCAGAAAAAAAATATTTCCAAAAATGTAATTCTTGAACAATATCACACTAAATCCATTATCAAGTGGACAGTATATATGGTCTATATGCACACTGGTTTTTTGTTCTGGACACAGTTGTGACAGAAAGTGTAGCAAACCAAATAAAATACCATTTTTAGCCAATGCTGGTGTACAGCTGCCATTCTCCTCAGCCTGCAGAGTGCCTGGCACTTTGGTATAAAGGGTACAGGTTTGTAGGCCAGGAAGGAGGATTGGATTAGAAGCCATTCCTTAGTTCTCACAGGGTTTTTTTTGCCTTAAATCACACAAAATACAAGAGTTTCTCCTACATGGCTCTAATCTAGAGGACTCCTATAAGGCACAGGCAGCTATCCTCACCAGAACTGCCTTTGTTTTCCCTACTGTGCTCAGGACTTGGATGAGATTGTGTTCATACACACCCCACAAAGCACTTTAACTCCTCTGCTTCAACAAGATGTACTAACCTCACATGCTAATCACATTGTCTTTCCTGATACGAAAACATGCTTTTAAACCAAGCTGATTATCGACCTATTGACTAAATAGGGACCGTATTTCATAGTTTCCAGTTTGTTAATGTTCCAAGTTTGAAATACAGCATCCCTCAGAAGGTGTAGTCCAGAATCTATCAGCAAAAGTGTTATTTTTCTCGTTTTGCTTAAAATGAGAAAATCTAGCAAACATAGACAACTTGAATTTGCCTGTTTATATACACTTTACACATATTATAAGCAGATTATATTGAAAACTTAGAACCTAGTTCTCAAATTGATCATAGAATACTCATGATGGAAACAACATGGACCATCTTAGCTGCTAAATGATACACTGCCCCATTACTTTCTAAAAGAAGCCCTAAACTGCTCTCAAAAGTAACTGCAGAACTTATACATCCAGCTATGTTTAATTACTTGTGAAATGGCTAGAAAATGTTCTGTTTACCAGAAAGAGCTTTCAGCTGGAAAATTACTGGGAGTCTGGCAAGAATTTGTTGATAAGAAAATTTAAAACCTGCCTTCTAATGAACCCACCATCTATCCTTAATGTCTGTCTCTTTTGAGGATGCAGAAATTAAAATGTGACTTTTTCAAAGTGATGACAGTAGAATATCCCTAAATGTTCTTCTCTAGGGGTGTGAAATCTAACCTGAAAGGTTCAACTCACAGTCATGACTAACAACATTCCCAAATATTGCTTCATTTTTCATAGTTCTACTGAATGAATCACTATCCTTCAGTTCTCTACAAAGCATTGCCATTCCTTTTAAGTTAAGAGCTTGGTTGTAGTTTAATTTTAAAATAGAAAACTAGTCAGTTCTTGACTCAATATTATAATGTTTGTTTACACGCTTACTAAGGAAGAAGCCTGTGTGTATAAAAGCAAAATAGGTAATAAAACAATTTCGTAGAAAGCGTAACTACTTACTATGATTTGCCTGTCATATTCTCAAACAGTACATTGTTTTGTTTTCCATTACTTTTCAGATCCTTTACTGCAGCATATTTTTAATTGGAATTTTCAGTTTTGAAATCAAGTTATTCACTTCAATCTAAAATACCATTACTCAGAGAAGTAAGCCTGCTTCAAGGAGAATAGGCAGGTATGAATACAGTAGCAAACAGTCCAGGCATTGATCACAAGGGAGTGCTTGAAGAAAGAGCAGAGAGAAATAGTACAGCAAAGTCTACAGCAGTTAAATTTCCTAAAATTAATGCAAATGAGAAAGTGCCTTGTTCAGTAGTCTCCTACCAATACATTGGTTTCACCTGCAGGTACCTACATGATGCCATGAATATGCAATGCAGGATGTTCTTGGGTGGATGGTGGAGCAAGGGACCCAAGTGCAAAGCTAATGAACAGCTCAGTTCTGGTCAATGTGGGCTCACAGCTATGCCTTAGCCAAGCACAGCTCAAAAGTAGGAGTTCAGGGCTAGTGAGACTGTTTATAGCCTCTCTGCAATTCACTCTGCAAAGATGATGTGAAAATGATGATGAATCAGATGGATATCATGTTTTTGGTCAGCCACCACACTTTCCTAGGTCAGCAAAAATGGCAGTGGCTGCAGTGCTTGTTTGGCTTGGACCCGCAGGGCAGGGCCTGGCCATCTCCTGTGCAGTGCTCAGTATTTGGCCCTACCAGCAAGTGAGCCTTCTAAGCCATTTTATGTATATCTCAGCTCATTATTTCTGTGGAGTTTGAGGTTTTCTTAATGGCATATTTCACAACTGGCAACTAGGGATTCAGTTATTCAACACTCATTTCTGTGGACTCTGTGGTTTTTAAATGGATTAAAAGATTCAAGGACATGATTCTGAAAGATGTGTGAGAGATTTCAGAGTCAACAGAAATCAGTAGTTTCCATCTTGTGCAGTGATATGCACAAAGAAAGGAAAAAAACCCAAACAACTTTGTTATCATTGAGAGGATACACCTAAAAAAAGTACAGAAAACCAAAAGTATAGTAAAACACTCAAATGAAAGGTAAATGTACAGCTGAAAACTTTGCTCCAGCTTATTAAAAACTTCATAGCAAAAAACTTACTAGAAGTATTCCCATATAAAAATACATTAGATATAAATTGAAGTAGAAAAAGTGCACTCCCCATGGGGCTGTGGGATCAAGCAACAGAGAGATCTAAATCTATCTTTATAAGATCTAAGGCAGATGCAAAAGCTGTTAAAACATGTATTTGAATCCATTCTAGGAGAGCTGTGTTGAAATGCCTGATTAATTAACTGAGAGTATACAAAAAAAATCACGTAAAAGACCCCCTCTAAAATAAAAAAACAAGGAACAGTAAGGAAATGTGAACATGACAAAGTATAGACATTGGCATTTCATACAGTAACTACACTAGCAAAAATGCTGATGTATTTTTATGAAGAAATTTGCTAAAGGCCCAGAAACATTTAATAAAGTGATATATGCAGGAACAACTTACAGTGACAAAAAGGCAGGCATAGGAGCACCCAAAGAAAAACATATGATCCATGGCATAACTGTTTGGAGATCAGAGGGCTTTTAGTATTTTGTGTAATGGTTTTATTAATCTTCAGTTTTCTTAATCATTGCAATTTGCTGTCTGACAAATGTGATCCTAACTCTGCATACATCAGCCTATATCTTAAAATCTTGCTAATATTCTACTGTTGGATACATGTTAGTATTTCACATGGAGAAGAAATGTAAGTAAAAAACAATGTAATAATTTTTCCTCCAGTAGATCCTAAATCAGGTATTAAGGAAAGGTATTTGTATTATAGTGAACCAGATTTAATATGAAGTTAATCCAGGGAGTATTTAAAATATGCTTTGCCATAAAATAACTTCTTATGGCAAAATAATACTCTTAAGATTTTCATTCACTATTGAATGACTATTATTTTGATGTCACATCGCTTTACTTAGTTTAAATTTTAATCCAGAATAGTTAATCTCAGACTATTTTCTGGAATACCCTTAATAAAATTCAAATTGGAGCATTGTCCATTAAAAGGACAAAAAATAGCAGAGAAAAATATTCTTACAGTAAAAAGAAATAAACCTTATCAAAATGATCTCAGAAATTACAATAACTGTTAAAGAGGATTAATCAAAATAAAATTTAATTAATTTCTGCCCTTACTCAACCACAAGGACTCTGCTAGATTCTGATATATTGAAAAAAGAGATCTTGGCATCTCCACCCCAAACATGCTTACAGAAATGACATTAATTAATTTCAGAGGCAGAATATCTTGACATGCAGATACATATTTGATTACACATGATGTTAGCCCCCAAATATGACAACATACAATTTAATCATGAAAATCATTCCTTTATGAGGTAGATTTCTGACTATTACACCAGTGATTTGTCCCCTCTGATTACAAACCAGACTGTCCTAATGATTTAAGGCTAAAAATCCAGCCTGTGATTCTTTTTCATTAATTACATCAACCTCACAAGTCTAACTGCATCGTGCACCTGCAGTCCCTTTTCTTCAGAAGCCTATAAAAGTTGTTAAGAGATGGACATTTTTCAAAGACCAATAATAATGGTTCCATTTATCCCATGGGCACATAAATAGAAGTGCAAAGATTAGAGCAACAAAACCTATATCTTTTCATCTGCTTTGCCATTCATCTTTCCATTCCTTCCCAGCTGCCTCCAGCTCTGATGAGGCATAGGCAGTTCCCTCTTCTCTCCACATGTTCCTGCCAGGACTCATGGATGCACACTCTGCACTTTCATGTTGCAGTCATTAAAACCTCCTTCACCTCTTTAGCATTCCCTTTAATTCTGGGGCCAGGCATGAGAAATACTGACTTTGCCCCTATAGGCCTTCCCCACTTCTGTTCCTCTTGCTCTAAACTGAGCCTGCCCTTTTTTATTTTAATTTCTTGGTGTCTGACTGAGATTTCTTCCTGCCATTCAACTCCCTGCACTCACACAGTCATGCCAAAGTTGTGAACTGAAGAGTAACATCATTAAAGTGGGCATTTTCATTCACCTACAAAATATTGCCTTTCACCTACAAAATATCCTACACAGAGCTGTACAGCTCCCATAGTGAGGAATTTTATTAATACACATCTTCACTTTAAGTTTTTAAGTACTGTTTGATCAATTTTTTCCCCAGATTTATCTACAATATTTAAGAAACACCCCTGAAAGTATATAGCAGTCAGGTCACTAGGCAGGGCAGCTTGCTACAGATCAGTCTTCTGAGACCAGCTCTAGCAATGATACAGGTTTTTCTGTTAGGCATCACAGGTCAGCATTTTAGGTGGCATGGATCTCACAGAGCACATAGAGGAGTTCAATTAGTTCACATGAACACACGTGCTTTCTATCACATTTTGGAATAATGGCATGAAAAAACAAAATGAATGTTTTCTAAGTGAAGAGTACCTGCACTTTTTTTTTTATATAAAAGTTTCATTGCAAAGCCATGAACAACTTCAGTTATGAAGACAGGTAAGAGCCATCAGAGAGAGAATTCATTAATTCCTCATGCATGTGATAAAGATGCATGGATTAACAGTTCAGGAAGGATATTTTACTGTTGTCACCAGTGACGCACAGTTCGTGCTTCAAGTGCACCAAACTAATTTGCAGTGCTCTTCAGAAACATTTCGCTCCTGAAAATACCTAAAGCAGCTGAGCCAAGTGACTGGTGCCAGTAAGGCAGGACTCTGGGACTTGCAAGACACAACAGCTCTCCCACACACAGAGGAGGGATTCATTATACAAGTATTCCTCAAACAACACAAGCACCAAGCTGTCTCTTACTATACCCACATCTACACATCCAGGCTGCTGGAACTTGTGACTTAGCACTAAACTTCACTGGGAAGAACCTTCCCTTTCCGCACCCCAGTCTGGTTACATACCAAGAACCAATCTGATCAGGATAATTGCTTTCTCTTGAAATGCTGGAGAGCCTCTTACAAGCTCCAAGTTCTACATTTGGTACATGCCAGAATGATTTTGAAATGACATGAAAGGTCCTTAGAGGAAAACACATAATCTTTAACAAAATAATTATTTGATTTTTTAATCTTTTAATGCATGCCCCATTTAACTCCAACAGATATCTACTAGCAGAAGGTTTAAAAAATATGTCCTAAACTATCAGTTTTAGCTGTCTCATAAAGCAATCAAATGTTCCTTTCATTGGTGCTGGAATAAATGCTACCTTAAGTCTCACTGTGTTTTTCAGTAGCATCCCTTATAACAGTGTAAATTGAATACATGTTAGGCCTAAATCTGCTTTGGAAATTATAATCACTTTTTCTTTAGATTTGCTGCAATGTCTTCTTGTGATAAATAAGGTTGGTTTTGAGTTGGCTTTCTGAATCTTGTCAGCACTTCCCAATCCCACATTTGTACAAGTGTGGCACTTTTCCAAAACATATTGTCTCCTAAATCTTACTAAAAATCTTTAAACAGTATTTTGCAGACCTACATCAGTGAATGAACTTGGAATCTTTTCTTTTACAAATAGGATTATAGGAGCTCCATAAAAGTCAGTTAAGAGATTTTTCAGACTTCTTAGATGTTTTGAATTTCAAAAAGAAGGTAAGATAAAAATATTATGATAATCCTATTCATCTTGCTTATGGATTTTCTAGTTATTCAACCTGTCATTACATTTGACTAGCTGCTCATAATTATTAAAAATATAAACACTGCTCTAAGATGGATTAATGGTGGTGTGTTTTCTCTAACAATAACAAAAAGTCTCAGCAGTTACTCTACTGTGGGATTACACAATGTAATTATGTGATCTGTAAGAACATTTGCAGCAGCCTCCTATAGAACAGGACCACTTTTATTTACTACTGGATTTTGCTATCCTTCTAAAATTTAAAATGAGAATGTCTAATTTTGTACTAATGTTACAGTGGTTCTCCTAAAGTTACCTGTTCCATTCCATATTCAGATTTGACACAATTGTAGTATTTGACATTTATGTTTACAATTAAGACTATAGGCATTCATATAATTAATACAGAAAACAAAAGCATAAAAGCTTTGCAGACCTTTCAATATATCCCTGGAAGAAAACAAAAAAAGCTATTTCTAAATAATATAGATTTCATCAAGTAGGCTAGGATGAGCATGGATGTTTTTCTCAAGCAAAATTTCACTGGAAATTGTACAGTATCAGAAAAGCTTTTGGGTTTGAGTAATTGGCATTTCCTTATGGAAACTAAGCCTGTATATTGCCAAAAACCTCTTATCGGCAGAGCACAGAAAGTGGAAGCCTTTTGCAGTCACTTTACTTTTTCTGAATGTTCAGAGTGGTACATGACAGAAGACCTTTATGCCTTCAGCAGCTGATTCTCATATGGATCATCTGATAAGGACCATCTGATAAGGACTGTTCTGTTGCTCTACATCACTGAGTGCACGAGACCTCTGCTCAGCTGACGTAATACAGATCAGCCAATTCCTGAATATCTGCTTTATCAGGAGAACTCTCAGCAGCCCAGCATCAGCCCCCAGTCTGCTCCCAGTTCCTGCCTTACTGATCTGATAATCTGCCCCATGGACTCTCAGACCAGGACACCAGAATGGAAAAAGAGCCAGGATGTCCAGCTATGAAAATAAGTATATGAATTCACAATTCTGTACTTTCTTCATGCACATAATTAAGACAATTTACTCATCTTTTCAGAGAGCAGCAGGTAGCAAAGCACTGACAGAGAAGGAGGAACAGAAATCATCTATGTAAAAATTCACAAGGAAAAGAAACAAGCATAGAAAGTTCCCATTTATGTTCCTTTTAACAAATTTAAATTTCCTCTTACAGCTAAGCAATAAATTATTATCAACATTATTTTAAACCACTGTGAACATGTTTTCAGCTCCAAAAAAGGATTACAAGTTCCATATTTTTTAAGCTCAGACCACCTCAGAAAAGAGCTATTTGCAAAAGAATATATATGCATTACAACTATAATACCTCAGCTAGTTCCATTTCTAAGAGAAAAGAATAATTATCCCCTTCAAAGTTTAATCTAGTGCTGCATTTAACTCCATGAAGCCAACTATACAGGACACAAAATTGCCATCTCAGGACAGATGTCTTGTGCTGGAGACTTTTGTCTTGTACAAAAGTACCTGATCTAAAGATCTGCTCAACCCAACAGATTCAGATTTCTGCATTTTATACCTCTTTCACAGAAATACAATAAATATTAATTATTATATTTAGCAAATATTTTTCCCATATTACCAATGTATGTTTAAATGACAAATATTCTAGATGGGATTATTGGATGTGCTAAAAAAGGTAAAGATTCTGGAGAACTGGACTATAATGCATCTACTATATGGAAATTGTAAAGGTTCCTGAAGGCAGAGTGTAGATTTTTGTTCCTGCTTTGTTCAGACATTTTTGATAGAGTGACAGAAAATTTCAGTTCAGTTCTTTCTCTCCAGAGAGGCACACATCAACTGAAAATATCTATAAATATCAGTAAGGAAGAAACACTGTGTTAAATTGCTAGAAAAATCATAACTGGTATGATGCCAAAAGGTCCCTTGAACATTAACCTGTCTATTGATACAGAGGGCTGGCCATTGGCACCAGCTGCAGAACTCACAGGGATGGCAATATCTGGGACAAAACCAAAACCAAACCAAACCAAACCAAACCACCAACAAAGAGTAAAACCCACTGCCACAGTAAATCAATAATTTTCTTTTAATGCCTTTTCTTTGAGATGCGTTTCTACAGATTACTGCACAGGATGCACTTCCAAGGAACTGCCTATACCTGGTGTACTGGAGAAATTGGCTTCCTCCCATGACCCAACAAACAGTGCCAGAACTCACTTTGCTGCCTGTGTCATTTCTCAAGTGAGGTCAAAGGAAAGGAGCCAACCTAAAGGGCAATCCAGTCTGTCTTCAGGTTTGAGGGTTGGCACACATTTCAGTTCTTGGTACTGTTATAACAAAACCTTAAATGAGACTTGAAAAAGTATTAACAAAATAGATAATTAACTGTAGATATGGAGGGGGGAAAGCAGCATTCATAATAAAGCTATTATGTACCACAACTGCTACCAATACCCTTAAATGCTTAAGGAATAACAGAAATGTCCCTCTTATACTGATTTTGCTCTAAATCCTCAGCATCTAAAGTCATGACACCAGTTCAGTCTGCAACTTTTGTATGTTCAAAAGCCATCTCACTGGGAATGCTCTAGCCTGGTTTTCTGTCTTGTTCTCTGAAATAGAAGGAAAAGCAGTGTAGGCACAGAACTAAGGAGAGGATTACAAACTGATTAAATGCACATAGAATACAATAAAAGAGACAGATTTTCCATTTCCAGCAGCCAAAAAACCAAATCAATCTCTTTAAAAAGCTGGTTAGGTCATCTGAAAGGCTTTCTATACAGTAAAGAATTGAATTATGGTTTCCTGCTCCATTATTTGTTGTCTTTGGTCACCACCCAGGTGCATGGAAAAGTTTTCAAAGTAATGTTTATCCCTGAAAAAAGAAAATTCTTGAGAGCTACAAGCTGGCTAGCTCCTTTAGAAGGAAGAAGAGGATTTGCTTAATGTAGTTCTGGCACACAAAGCATAAATCTGGGCTCAGAAAGAGATGCTGTATAATCTAGTCTTTTGCTTCTCTCAAATTGTATGCTGCCAGAATTGACAGAAGATTTTACAATCCCTGAAGTGCAAAGCCTTCTGTGCAAAAATACACATGCTCATTTTTACTTATCAGCTTAAGAAGTTGAGTGGCTTTGTTTCCGTAATATTGTGAACAAGACAAATTTGGAATGGTCTGTTATATATAAAAGTTCCTGTCAAGAGGAGCAGCTGCCTAGCCAGAGCACTCAGAGAGGGAGAGCTCAGCTCTGTACATTTTACCCACAGCAGTCAGCAATTACGTGTACAAGCAGTTCCATTAGCAGCCAGAGGAAGACGACGTAATTACACATTTGTGCGACTTGGCCTCAGAACAAAACAAAAACAAAACCAGGAGCTCAATTAGTCATTTTATATACTAATCATACAGCATGCCCAGAAACAGGAGGCTCAAAACAGTTCTCTAAGACAGGCATCTTGCTGCAGTGGAGATGCCCTGGGGTATCTCACCTGGTCGCCAGCTGCTGCTCCAGAAGAGCGCAGGTGTCCTGCTGGTCCTGGGTCATATCTGCCAGCCCTGGGTGGATGTCTCAGGCACCCCTGGGTGTCTCAAATGGCACTAGATACTGTATCTGAGCCACTGATGCAAGCCTAGGCTGTCAGCTCTGCACAGGTAAGCAAACACACTCCTTCAGGCAGAAGATACTCAGTTCAGAAATCACTGAAATCTACTTGAAGACAAGCGAGAGAAGGGTTACACTTCTCAGAGACAGAGAGTGTGTGGGATGGTGCTACTGCTGCAGTATGACATAAAAAGCCTGGTCTCGTACATGTGTCGTGAGGAGAACAGAAAAGAGAGAGAAAGCCACAGACAGAGCAAGCACATATATACTGCAGTCTTCTGACATGTCAGGAGCACAGTTAGTTACCCCTTTTTTGTATGGTTCCTCACCTTCTGTGACTGATTATAACCTGATTTAGCAAAGGACTTCTCATCATTTCCACCATGCCCAGGTTTTACCCCACTTCTCAGTCAAGTGTGATGCCTAAGTAATCTGAATAGGAAAGCAACATACATTCTTAACACCCCATACATTTTTACACCACCAGAATGGTACTAAAGGAGCAGAGATTTAGTCCATCTCCACTGCTGGGCAAATAACATACTGGCCATAACATAAATGGGGACCAAACCAATGAGATAAAATCTATGGCAATGTTTTCATTTTCTCAAATCATCTCTGCTCTCCTATCTTGGGCTCTATTTTATATCCAGTTTATTAGTTACTAGGTCTGACTACCAGGTTACCCAGGGAACATGTGAGTGCTCCAGTGTAACAGCTCCCACCTCCTCTTTCCTGTCTCCCAGTACTAAATCTTCCCAGCTGCTTCCCTCTCCCTTCCAAACAGAGGACACACACTGTGGTTCCCTGGGGAGAGACCAGCTGAGATTTTTTTTCCACAGTCAGCTGTGTGAGATGGTACCTGACCCCTCCAACATGGCTGACATCACTGCTTATCACACACAAAGCTGGAATTCAGCCTTTCACCTGTCCTTCTCTTGCTATCAGTTCATTTGACCTTAAAATCCTTCCAAATAATATTCATCTACTTTCACGTGAGGACAGAAAAGGAACTAAAGGACAAACTTGTTTAAATGTGATGGTTATCTCAAAGCCAGTTTTCAGAAATGAGCTAATAATAAAAAGCTACATAAAATGAGAGTATCTTAAAAGATATCAACATAAACTATATTAAAATAACCCCAAAATAATGGAAAAATTGTTTGTCATGAACAACCACCATTTTTAGGTCTATGTGAGGACCAAAACATTTAATTTGCAAAACAAGAATATTTTGAGAGTTCAAATTGTGTAAGTACAATGGACACTGGACTTTGAGACATATATTTTTATGTTGAGCTAACACTCATAGTTAGGGGAAAAAGAATCAGCATCTGAAAAAAAACAACTGAATGGTCATTTAAATGGCTAATTACCAAAATTCTGCCTGGACTTTATGATACTGCATCTGAATTCCTATTCTAACTAGGACCACAGAGATTTGAAAAGTCTATCTGACAAGAGGTACATGCTTAGCTTTCCTTAGCTCCAGTTCCATTTATAAAAAATTACAGACAATAATTTATGTAGGATACTTTATACCACAGGCCAATAAGAGGAACTTACTAAACCAGTCACAGTAACTTTCCTAAGATCTTTCTATATGTAGAATTTAGAGCCACCTCAACAGTCTCCCTGCTATTTGCCATGACCATGGTACAAGTACCATTCTTTAAGGGATGATCAGCAATGCTGATCACATCTTGCAATGGGACTTTCCCATTTCCCAATGTCCTGAAAATCATTATGCAGGTATGAATATCATTATGCAGGTATGAACAGGTACCATTGCATATAACATCCCGATACATAAAGTCTTAGTATCTTTCCCTTTTTAAAGAAAACAGCATTTGTCAACACAATTTCACTTCATCCACTACAAACTAGAAAACAAATGTGTTCAGGCTGTGGAAAACATCTGTGATATCTATGCAAGTGTTTAATGTAGCAGCTTTATATGTTCACACAAAGCTGGTTTTGAGATTCTCATCAAAGAAGGTGGCAATTCTGTTATTTTACCTCCATTCACTCAGCACTGTAAAAAGTGAGATACAACCATCTTAGGCTGCTTTAGGGAGAATCCAGCTACTAGAAGTAATTTGACTTGGTTCTGGCCTATGGCACAACTATTGCCATATAGAAGTTTTCTCCTAAAAAGTCATCATGAAAGTAATATAAATAAACACACGCTTCTATTTTTATACAATCTATTCTGCTAAAATTAGACTACTCGCTTTATTTTTGAGGAAACTATCCAAACATATTAAGAGCCTATAAAACTGAGAAAAAAATCTGGCCTGTCAATAACTGTTTCAACTCTTTTCAAATCCCAATGACTTTCTGAGATTTCTTACCCACCTAAAGGGGGTAAACAGAAGAGCCCCTGGCCCCACACAGGGGGCAGCTGCCCAGCAGACACCTGAACACAGCTGTCATAGCACTGAGACAAAATTGTTCAGCTCGTGCTTCTGAGAACACTTTGCTCTGGTGCACACCTGTAATTGGAATATTTGCAGTTTTGCAAAGGAAGGAAGCCCTATTTGCTAAAGCAGGAAGCCTCATTTGTGAACAATGGAAAATACTACTAAACCTTTCAAATAATGCCAGTAATTTTTGCTGTAGAATTGCACAGCACACCATATCACGTCACTGGAGCCTAAAATAAAACCTTCCCAGAAACCCAAGTGCCCTATAATACTAATTTTAAGAGGTTCCAAAGTTATTCCAAGCAAACGTTTTTATCTAAATTTGGCTATTAGCCCCTACAGTCAAACTGAACTTGGAAAAGGTTGTATGTTTGGGATAAATATAAGAAACAACATGGAACAACATGCTTTCTCTGTTCATCACATGAGCTGTAGCTCACTGAGTGCCAGCTGAAAGGGAAGCCTAAAGGTTAAGAGAATATGCTTTTTTCACTTGTGATTCTGCCTTGTCACCAAACTCCCAATAGCTGTACAAATCCTTCTTTCCACTCAGTGACCTCTGAAAAGATGCTCCATAGTAATATATCTCTTGAGTGTCTTTCTAGAGGTTAAAAAGTCATTTGTTAGTCAAATAAGACCAAAGAGCTCATTCAGGGCTCACCCACCAGGGCATATTCATGTTATTACAGCTTTGCATATGTACCAGATACTACTGGCATTACTGAAATTTTGTCATAATAACAGGTAGCAAAAAAAAAAAAAAAAAAAAAAAAGATAAATAGCAAGAAAAAGAACGGGTGCATCAGCAGAGAAGCATAATTGTACTAAAAATGTATGAAGGCTCCCATGACTTTTCCTATTTTCTAAGAAAAACGTGAAAAGATTGAAGTCTCATCCAGCTGTTTCCTGACACAGGAGAAACCAGCATCATTTAATTGTTAACTGCCCTGCCACTTCTGACACACTTTCTGCTGAAAGATGCATTTAATTATTTACTGTGACTGAGCCTGTTGGGCTGCCCAGAAAATGTTCAATTCAGCTGGGACAGGGCAGCTGCAAAGGCCTTGAAGTGCTGAAGTCTCAAGAGTCCTGACAGGAATTCCCCTCCAGGTCAGGGACAGTCATACCCTGCACATTCCCCAGCAAGAAGAATTTTGTAACAGGAAGGTAAAATACAAAAAATTACATTGGGAACAAGAAAAAAAAAAACCCTAATGTTCATATTTTGTAGTTACTAACAAGGACATTCGGTGCAAGGGAAAACTTTTATCCTTCTTGTCTTCACATCTTGCAATTTTCATCAGTTTGAACAAGGAGAGGTTGTGACATTAAAACTACGAATCTGACCTGATGACTTTCAAAGAGAAAGACATAAACCTGCTTTATGCTTAGTTTTAATTTTAAAAGTATTTATGTTAATTTGAAAAACAGAGATAAAAAACGGTGATTTTAGGTTACTTAGCACTTTTAGAAATAGTTGATAATTTTATGGAAAATGTAAAATCTCATTTTTGAATTTTCCAAAATCAAAAGTAAGTTTTGACTTAAAAGAGAGGATTTAAAAAAATGCAAGCCCATTCTCACATAGAAAACATATACTATGCAAAAGAAACCATTTTGTTGAAAACAATCATAAAAATAGAAATCTATCAAACATCAAATGGCTTGAAAGAAATACATTTAGAAGTAATCTGTAATTTGTCACATTTCATAATTTAGAATTAAAAGCTAAAAGCTCTACAGAATCAAGCTATTTGATTTTCTTTTATAACCTGTGTACTCTACTCTGTCCTCACCCTAAATATGCCACCTTGGAAAGGGTTGCTTTATTGTCAATGTAATGTGAAAAGCTGACTCCATTAAGAATCTATTATAAATTTAATGGATTCCTACCAATTTCTTGTCCTTGGGTAAAGAAGGAGGTTCTGTTATGTTCCTGCAATTTCAAGCTTCTATATCTACCTTGTTTCTGTACTCAGTCTTGAGCAAAAGACAGCAATGCATATAAATAAATGCAGTAATAAGTGCTTCTTCATATTTTATAATGAATACATGATTAAGAGTTTCTATGCTGAATAAATACAACCAGTAGGTTATCTAGGCTTTCCTCATCTGTTTTCCTTTAATTGCTGATAATTTAAAAATAAAAATCTATCCACTAAATGTGCTTCAATACCAAGGCATGCACTCAAAGCTAGGAGTAAACTTATATATAACTCTGTCAGAGACACAGGGATTTCCATCATTTTGACAATTTATGACAATGTACTTAATATCTTGTGAATTAACTTTGTTTTTGCTATCATGTTTTATTTGCATAAAAATTAGCTGGGCTAAAATGTTAGGACAAAGCAACCGAGCCTGGTAATGTGGGGTTGTATTTAGTAGAATGGATTATATTTTCATAGCACTTTCTATCCAAGGATATTGTGACATTTTATAAACAAGCTGAGACTTACACACCAAATTTTATCTCTGTTCTACAAATAGGGATACTGTGGAACATGAGGAGATAGGTACCAGGGGTCATGGGAAACAGGACAAGATTCTCTTGGCTCACAGGCCTGTTCCTGCCACTCTGTGCCTGGTGTTTCTCCTTTATGCTGAAAATCCAGCAGGGATTAGTTCCATTGCCCAAATCTCCAGCCTCAAAGCTCCACAGTGACTGGAAACTACCTCCTGGCCAAACCTAGCTTTTAAACCAAGGTCAAAGCTTTTCCTACAGGTTCCAGTCCTGATGTTTGCATTCATCGTTCTGCTGACTTCTGTTTTATTTAACACGGTCATAAGACTGCCTAGCTTAAAAATCATAGATAATGGTTTCAGATGATTTTATTCCTCCAAATCTATGAGATGGTTAAATGGGAATAAAGAGCTCACTTAAAATGCCCGGAGTCATTTTAAAATGCAAACATTCCATTACTTTAGAAAGTTACATATTTTACCTCTCCTCTTTCCTTGCTGTGTAGCTCAGGTAAATGATAAAATCAGGTCATATTGTAACTCCTACAATACAATGGATCCACATTTGCAGGTAACTAACTGGTCTGTTGAACAAACCACAATACTAATATCAGTTATAAAAAAAAGGAAAAGAAAAGGTTGAAGTTTCAGTAAGGCACTTGATTAAAGTAATCATTTCATGTTTGCTGCTACATTCTATGGTGTTGCTTAATGCAGATTTCTCCCAATTAAATCAAAGATTAATAAACCGAAAAAGTGCATCAAATTGCAAATCTTGCAATCTTTAAACTTGTCATTTTAAATTATTTTTTCAAAGTGCAGAAGTACTAGTAGCCCAGGTAAGGCAAATTTAATACTGAACATGACGAAATTTGAAGAATAGCAAAAATACATGGCAATAATCCCATCAGACACTATGATATATTTTAATTCAATATATTCATAATATTGGAGAATCTATCATAAATCTATGAAGTCACTCGCTCACTGTAAAAAAAATGCCTTAATTATTTTACCTAAATCTTAAATTAAAGAAAGAGGATTCTAGAGTGCCAAAACCCATAATCAGTCAGATCAAAAAAGTATTGATTTTCAGCTGCATCCTGTTCAAAATGATCATGAGGTTGTGCTTCAGTTCTTGACAAATTTGTGGAACTAATGGTAACTCTTCAATATTGTAAAATTCAAATTGCATTCATGAAAGCTGGGCTCATTGGAAACCCATTTGGAAAACATCCTTGTTTCCAAGTGACCTTTAGCTGTGAAACTCAGTGCTGCTATTTGTTACCAAAGGGACTATTTTTTTGCTTTTAAAATAAGCAAAATAATGGGGTTTTCTTCATCTACAAATCATTTTATAAGCCTTATGCTCAAAAACACAATAATGCATAACATTGCATTTTGCTCAAACCACATGAGAATAATTGTGTAATGTTTCCAAAGTTCTCCCACAGGATGAGATACATACTCCAGTATCATTAAATGACACATATCCTAATTTTGTTTCATCTTTTCTAAATTTGTCTCTGATACACAGTGATTGAATTCCCAATTGCCAGTTCTACTGCTTCTTAGAAAACAGCCACACTAGGGGACTATTACTGCCTATTATTTATTCAGTACTAAAACCAGTTGCCATATTTTGGGTAGATGTTCAGAGATGTATCAATGCCAAGATTTCATAACATAAAAAGCAATTTTGTTATGTAGAAACAAAACTGCTTTGTAAGCCACTGGGAGAGAGAGCACATTTAACATGACAACATTTCTGAGCCAGTTTACTGGACAAACAATTCTACAGCAGGGAATGGAGGGATGGTGTTTCTCATGTGCAATATTTACAATATTTTAAATTATTTACTACTAACCCCAGGAACATTCTCAAGACACACTTTTAAAAACATTTAATTTCCTTTTAGCATTTACATGCCACTGAAAGGTACTGATGAAGAAACTCAGATTATTTAGCTGCATTTTTCTTTTGAAAAGACTCCATAATTTGCCTCAGGTTTTGTTCCCATCTACGAAGAAACTCCTCAGAACCAAACTGAAATATACACCTTATTTCACTATGATCTTGAAAAGTTTTTGTACTCCAAAATAAGATATTTTTCAGCTCAGTTAAGATCTCCTCTGCTGACTGCTTGTCCAAAATCCTCATGTGCTATACAGATGGGGAATCTCCACCCACAAGCAATGGTAAAGGCATAAGAAGCTGCTAGTGGAAGAAGTAGTTTCCTGAAACTATCAGAAGTATCCCACATGCCTAGGGATGTGGGCAGGCATCACAGACAGGCACAGTACTTTCAAGCAGATGCCTCTTGCCTTCTTCTCTCTAATCCAGTCTGCCCAGATGCTAAGCACATGTTTCCTGCTATTTCAGAGATGCATATTGCTTGACAGAGTTCAAGGGCCTGATAACCAAATGTTCTACTTAAATTCATAGCTTTCTCTGACGTGTAGATCAGGGCAGCTATCAGCAAGCAAAAGCCAGAATTAGCCCTTCCACCCGCAGGCTATTTAAGCACAAGTGTGGCTGTAAGGTCGTGCCCAGCCCATTTCATCCACAGCCTATTTCCATGTTTAAACTTCACAGATCTGGGTGTTAGAACACACAGCTGAACCCACCTACTCTGACAACTTGCACAAGGTTTTGGAGCTGCTCTTGCCCAAAGTTAACAGTGATCACCAACCCTTTCCAGCCTGCTTCCTCCCCCCCAGCATTTTTTCCAAGCAGGGATGTGCCTTGGATTTTCTTGGTGACTTTCTGCAGGGCCCTGGCAGGCAGAGCACAGAGCCCCATCAGCTGCTGACCACAGGCACACACCTACCTGGTGTCACATCAGGAGAACTTCACAGAAAAACAGGTCTGTCTGCTTTTCAGCTGTGCCTCAGTGTCCTCTCACGAGATCCCCACATAAAAGGACTTACAGAACACAGTAATGTGACACAAGTCTCTTGATTTGAGAATTACCAAAAAAACCCCAGATGGGATTGTTGTTTTACACCCCTTTCTGAACATTAAATAACGTGCTGTGCTATAAAATATTAGAATACATTATTCAGAATATTATAGGAGAACTATAAGCAGAGTGTGAAATATTTATAATTCTTCAAGGGGTTTTTTGTACTACTTAAAATTCTGGAGTATTTCTTTCAAAAACTTCAAAAAGTTTTATTTAAAATTCATTGATTTATGCTTTATGGTGCAATAACTTTTGTCCAATTGTGGTTTTTATTACTACACAAGAAATAGCCAAGCTTTCTCAACACAATGTCACATTATTCTCCATAAAGAGAATCAGAGTACTTGTCCCAGAAGCTCATGGCCCAGAATTCAGAAGGCATGATGTTTTCTCTTTGATAAGCATGTTTCATGGCAACATCTCCGCTGAAGTATATGTATTAATTGTGAAACGGGTGATAAAACCAGAGTTCTTAAGCTATTGACAGATATTTTAAAAAGAATAACCCTAGATTACATTATCTCCATCCTTGGACTCCAAGAATAGACCCAGTTCTTCCAAACTCAGCTGAACAATATCCTGCAAAAATCTAATCAGAGTGGGGAGGTTCCTTCCAACCTGTTTTATTCTATACCCCTATGATCTAGTAAAGGCCATTGAAAAAACTCCTTCTTCCTGATTTTCAAATTTGCCTTTCTCACATTGTAAAGTTACCTTTACTGAGGAAAAATCATTACAATAAGCTACAGTAACTAGAGCAAGCTTGGGATCTTGAAAACATGAAACAGCCATTTATCCACTTAATTCAATGAAGTTAAAGATGTGATAACTGCTCATAACTTATCACATGGGTTAACTTGCAGTTATTAATCACAGTGGAGCTCCTTTGATCACCCCGAGGTTCTTACTGGCTTCTGCACACTTAAAAAAAAAAGTATGAATTTTGCTCACCTGATTATGCTGCTGGGTAAATATCTTGAGTCTTTATGAGTTTTACATGTTAGATCAAATGTATTTTCCTAATTCAAGCAATATTGCTCTTTTCCCTTTTCCTTTCTTCAGCCTTTCTAATGAAATCTTATTCATTTATGAACTTAGCAGGAAAAGCTGATCTCATACTCTTTTATTTTTGTTCCTGATAACATAGGCACATCTAAACTGGGTCACAATTCAAGTCTATCTCATTCACATACAGTTTTGAAAATATCAAATCTCATATACATTTGAAAATGGATCTGCAAAAGCAGATGTCCAGGGAAGAGAAAAAGATCAGAAGTAATATACAATGATACTGGATTGCCAGCATGCCAGCCTCTGGCCATGGGGGGTAAAGGACTCCCTGATACAGAGGTGGTTTCCATGTGTCTAGAAATAAATAACTATTCTATGAAGTTTCTCAGTCTCTTTCTGCACTCTTGTACATTCCTGGCATCCACAATGTCCTTTGTCAAGGAATCCCTCAGTATATTGTGATGTTGTGCAGAGAACCATTTATCATTTATTCATAAAATGTCATGATGATCTCTCTTTTTGTTTCTTGGTAATTTTGTTTCTTGTTCCTATTTATTCTGAACACATTTATTATTCACATTTTAAAACCCTGTTGGCACTATATGCAGCAGCAAAATACTAGTCCACTTTAACCCAGAGCAACCCGTGCAAGTCACCAAAAGGTTTTGTCTACAGAATACAAAACTGTGTGCAATATATTTAAAAAGATTGCTCTTTGGTTTAACACCTAGCTTTCAGAGTATAAAGCTCCCTGTACTATATTTCAAAGTGGATTCCTATCAGAAAATGTTATGTTCCTTTCCATTATAAGAAGTAAGTTAGGATACTCTTAAAAAACAAAGTTCTTATCTTTATCTGTTTTACGTGTGTCGTGCCTCTTCCACAAAGATCTAGTTGGTCTTTTAAATCCGCTTTTCATTTGACTACTTCCTTTAGTCCCAAAATAGCTCCCTGATTCTTTCTGCAGCTGCCATCTTCTTGAAGAAAATTTTGTTGTCCATACTGGCACTCTGGTGACTGCTCTGGCCCTGATAAGGAAATTCCCCCGTGTCACCATTTCCATCAGGTTAGAAAGCAAGAATCTGGTCAAGGGAACTCCATCTGCATCCAAGGCAGCACTGGCTGAGGAGTGGGGTAAAGGTATCTGTGTCATATCACAACTGATCTAATACATCAGATAGAGAGTTGCATAAACCCTACGTTCATTTGTTAAGCTCAGTAGGTCCAAAAGCCATGTAGAGAGCAAATCCCACAGCACAGCTGCTTGAATTACTCCAGTATGGAGATAAATAACTTCTCTGTGTGCTCTGAAGGGAAGATTTACAAAGGTTTTCTAGGCATTGAGGTGGTCCAAATGTAGCTGGCAAAGGCATGGTCTTATATAAGTGACTGCTACGAATCTGCCAGGATACAAACAGTTATATCCAAATAGCCCTGTAAACCCACCCCTACTTTTAAACTGTGCTGATAATTGAAATCACTCTCATATAAGCACTTGCTAAAAGCAATGTCTTGAGATTTTTCATGTTAATCACAATAATCATCATGAACAGGTTTACATAGAAAAGAGTTTCATACATACCAATGAGCCCTAACAAAAAAAAAGGGAAAATAAACTAGCAGCAACAACAGCAACAAAGTGATGGCCAAAGGAAGTAGACTGTAACATTGCTGGCTATCAATGAGTAATTTGAATTTGCATGTCCCTAGTAATTCAGAACATAGAGTAGGAGAATAACATGCTGATTAGTTGGGGAATAATGGAATTGTGAGCAGTTTAACTTTCTGCTTTTTATAAGGACTGAACCAAGTAATCTCAAGTGTCTTCTTGATGTAACAGTAAAACAAGTAGATTGATTAAGTAGAATAGAAATTATATCACCAATTTTCCAGAAAGATTTAGACACTTGAATACCTGGTAATGTAATTCAAATTGGCTCACAAAGGGAGGTATTTTTGAGAATTACAAATTGGCATGAAAATCATAAACACAGTGACATCAGGATGAGGTTTTGTGTCTTTGGTAATATTCAGGACTAAAACATTTTTCTTTTTATTTTACTTATTTTTCAATAATGGAAAAACTTTAATGGAATTTTCAGGTTTTCAAGTCAGGTGGTAACAAAGACAATTTTAAAGAAATTGTAAATGCACACAAAACAATGTTAAGAAAATAATCTCATAGCACTGGAAGCAAACAAAAAGGTGAAAGAATATATTTCAATATGCATTTCAAGGGGAGAGACGAAAATGAATACTACTGAGATAGACTTCAGGAGACCAATATTCATGCTAGTGTGTAATTAAAAATAATTCTGTAATCTGGATATATTTAACTACATCTTGGAAAAGAAAGAGGGCATTATTTCTCATATTACTTTGGTATAAGAAAATAAATGGAATTAAATTTTCCTATAACAGAGCAAATCCATGGAAAGTAGAAATTGCTCAAAGAGAGCATTAACTGGGAGCTTTAAATACTCGGTTGAGGAAAGTTAAAAATAATTAAGTATAGAGTGGTTCACATTTGACTGGACTAACAGCATCTACAAATATTTTAAGATCATAACAAAAAGTAGAGCAGTTATTCAGTATAAGACTCTCATATTAATAGCCTGAAATTAAACATGGAAAAATTGAGGCTGAGTATCAGGAAAGCTTCCTGGCAGCGAAACAAACTGGGCTCCCAGGGGAAACAATGGAATCCACATAGCTTTAAACTTTTAAAACTAGACTAGACAATAACAATCAGTGTAGGGGAATATTTTTGTATTGGCAAAAGATATATTACTTGATACTGGTAGGCCATTGCCATCTCTGGTTGAAATACATAAATCCCTCCTGTAGATGATCACAGATTAAAAAATAAAAAACAAAAAACACAAAAAAAAACCCCAAACCAAAGCAAAAAACCCCACTGTGTTTGAAAGAAAATATTTTAGTTATTCAAAAGAAATTCACAAAAATCATTCCAAAAATAAGGCGGAGCCAGAGCTCATGTTTGTTGTGCTCTACAGTTTCTTCCCATATAAAACAGAAAGAAAGAAAAAAAAAATTATTTTAGGTGAAGTGTTAGCCTATGTTCTGCTGATTTGATGTATTAGATTGTAAGTAACTATGCTGCCAAGTAATTCTGCTATGTGTTTTGTAAGTTTAAGTTGTTGTCATGGTGACTACAGTTGGTCTATAGGTGTCTTTTTTTCATTTAAAATCTAAAGAAATATTTTTATTAAAGTGAATGGGAAAATGTTTTTAGTTTAAAGTTTAATCCTATTGTTAACTATTTCCTCTTAATCATATGCCAAAACTTTTCAAACCCTCTTGATACTCATTCCTTCCTGCACCCATTATTTTCCTTTCAAACAGAATCTTTTATGTTTAGTGCCAATTACTGATCTTGCTTAACTTCCATATCAGCCTGGCTGACATCAACACGAATGCGCAGGTGTGACTTCCACAGAGCAGCAACGAGTCAGGCACACTGAGTTCAGAACCATGCTATGAAATAAGATGCCTTTAAATACGATTGTCCCAGTCCAGAATCTTTTAACAAGTTGCACAGTTTATCAATATGTCTTTGCAGATACTTTCCTAATTTAATTTTTTAACCACTAAAAAAAAAGCTTACACTTTATGTCCTAAATGCAAAAATAAAAAAAAAAATGCCCAGAACAAAGTTGTTCTGCCTGTTATTTATGTCACAGAGAAACAAAAGTTAATATTCATTTACTGGCTAATCTTTGTAACATGGAAATGTTTTGCTTTCCAAAATTAGGTGGTTGATTCAGGGTGAGTTATAAAAACCTCCTGTTTGTTTGAGAAACAAATCTGAACTGGCAAAATATTTAAAGCAGTGTTCAGCAACTATCATGAAAAAGGATTACAGAGAAAACAAATCACATAACAGGAAGAAATATTCCTTTTTTAAAAAGTTATTAAATAAGAAAGAGCTTTTCATTCTGAGGACAATTAGGAAGAAGAGTATTGCTGCAATATAGTGATTTTGTACCTTTTAAAACTGTTGAAATTGACTCTGATGTACTAAAATAGTATCACTGGTGGAAAAAGTAATAGTGAGAAAGTGCTAATAAGTCCAAAGAAAATATGATACTTATTTGTGAAGCAGAAGGTTTGATGGCTCTGTAGTTAAGGATGCCTTGTGGCTTTTTGAGCTCTGTTTATATTTCCAATACACTATGCAAACTTGCTTCAGCTAAAAAAAACATGCAGTAATGGAACCAGAGAGGAACAGGCTATACTGTGAACAATGATTCTGTGACACAGCCATTACAGGGTCATGTCCCCAGAATGGCCAAGAGATGTGAAGTCCATTGTTCAGATTTCTTTTGCTGTACAAGAGACATGCACCTCTCTGCACAAGGCAAAATAAACTTAGCCTATCATTTAGGGGTGAAAGTGGAATTTAAATGGTCATAGGTCTACAACTGACCTTAATTTCACTGCAGATTGGAATTTTCAGAGTTCTCAGCATAATTAAATATACAAAGGAAGTTAAATTAGTGACATAGAAGTGATAAAATATATTGACAGGCACCCGTCCTTGAGATAATTTCCTGGCATTGACTATTAAGAATATAGTGCATCTATGTGAATTATTGATTGCAGTGATAAATCTGGTACATCAGGGCCAGCTTTTGCCCAATTATTTTACACAGAACTGCTCTCCACCCATTCAAACAGACCTAACCTCACATTCCACCAAATGAGGGTAAAAGTGCCTGACACCCAGTGCAGTGACCGTAGTGTATTCTCCCATCCTCCACGTGCTACTTTCAGTTTCTCCAGAAGGAAGGGACTTGCTGGGGTGGCCACAAGCTGAGTCACTTCAGCAGCCTGAGAGAAATGAAAGCACTCTTCAAAATCTGAGTAAACAAAAAAGGGACGAGCTCTCCCCAGCTCACCTGCCTACACTGACTCACCTCTTGGCTGCTGCTGCATCCTGCTGTGGCAGGGAGGGGAGGGAAACATGCAGCCAAGGGCACCTCAGTGTAGAGTAGCTGCAGTCCAAGGCTTCACTCCTAATGACACTGCAGGCTGTTATTCCAGTCTCAGTGGAACACAAAATAGGCTGTTCCTTACCAAAGCTATGCCTATAAGAGCACACAGGCTGTGTTTTCCTGACCTTTAATGACATCACGAGTAAGAAGCTCACTTGGCATCCTTAGTGTGTGTTGTACAATGAGGGTCCCATGGCTGCTGCAACCAAATAGTTGTTTTCTTTTGGGGAAGAATTCATATGACAGTACAAACCAACACACTAAGAAACTGAGAGGTGTTTCTGGCTTACAGGCCACCCAGTTTGATGCCTCATCACCTTCACCTTTACACATTAGAGCAACTCTGTATAAACTCTCAGAACTCTGTTTACTTCCAGCAGCAGGTCCAAATTACTATGGTTTTTTGTTCAGGTGGTCTTTACACAAGGACTCAGACAAGAGACACCAGTAAGTTTAGATGTAGCCAGAAACTGTATTTTGAAAGGAAATCAACAGTTTGGAAACCTTTGCACAAGGTCATACCTAACGTCAGAATGAGAAAACACTGCATTAGCTGAGTAAATTTTCTGGTCCCAGTAGAGGAAAACCTTGCAGTAAATGTTTTCAGTGCTAGTCTTGAAATATTTCTTTTCTGTACCTATATTTGTAGAAAGATTTCTTAACTAAACATTAGAGCCTCAAGATGTGTTCATGTGCAGGACTGTCTCTGTGTATGCTGTATCTTAGATTAGCTACAAAGCTGATTCTGCCTGGAAAAAAGGTAACACTGAGAAACGTAACAGATTGGCAAAGTTGTGGCAAAAGAGAAGCTGGTAAATAAGTTAACTGTAAGGGAAAAAAACTTGATATTGAGAAATCTACATCACTTTAATTAAGCAGAGCAACAAGGGCTTAAAATATGAGCATTAAACTGATTAAAATCAGTGAGATCAAAAGGACACCTTTAGCAAATTTTATATAAATTATAAATTAAGAAACAGTAGAGGTAGGTTGTAGCACAGATTTTCCCATTACTCTTTTTAGTATAAGAACTCTCCAAACCAAGTTGCACAAGGTGAGTGTATTTTGAAACACTGGTAAATCTACAAGTGAATCTGCTTCTTTATCCATTTTGTACCTTTCTCCTCCATCCTGGGAAAATTCCAAAACTGCTGACAGGCCCAGCATGGAAAACCACTACTTAGTACAATTTCCCATGTAACTGTTTTCTTACCTGTGCATGCACTAATGATCAAACACAGTTCTTGCCCACATCTCTTTGAAGAGGGTTGCATAACATAGAGGCAACTTGGTAATGTTATAGAAACTATTTGTAATCTTTCGCCCTTCATGACCAAATATTAGTTTAAACAGAAAAAGAAGAAAGGTGAATGAAGAATGAAACTCTCCAGAAAACATGAAAACTCTTCAGAAAATTCTTTTAAGTAAAAAAAAAAATCTATTTTTTACATTGTTTATCATAATGTTGTTCATAATATAGTGAATGACAGCCCTTATTTATTTCTAAAAGCGTATCTGAAGATACAATCAACGCTTGAAGATATCAGTGTTCACTGAGCATGCACATCCATGTTCAATGCAGAATAAGAAGCAAAGGAGAAAGCTTCAGGCCTGTTTTCAGGATAATCAATTTTTAGGTCATAACCTTAGTCCAGACAGGGTAAGACTTAACAGAGAGCCCACACTCCAAAAGGGTTCATCACCATTTTTCGAGTCTTCCTTGAAGGGGAATCAAGCAACCTGAGCAATCATCAGCTTTACATGAAATTATAATCCTAGTGAAGTGCTACTTTGATCGCACAAAATGAAAATCTTTCTCTCCTTTTTCAAAATGCATGAGAATCCTAAGAAGCTGTGGACACACGCAAAAATAAACACAATTTAAAGATGGTGAGGAACAAGCCAAGGATTCAGAAGCTTTTTGATTGCTATTTAAAATATGCAGTTTAACAGAATGGTATACATCAGTCAATCAAAACCTTTTTATAGAATGTGGTTTAAGATTCTTTTATTGGGAGGAAGTAAAATCAAATGTTTTTTTAATAACAAAAAAGTAAGATCATCTAAACAAACTGTAGGCTGACCACCTGTTCTGTGACAGACAGAAATTAATTCCCAAACTACAAGGCTAAAATATCTTATGATCATATCCCTTTTCTATTAGATTTTTTTAAAGAAATTCAAGTCCCCTTTTTCATCAAACAGAAGCATTACTGAATTAATTTTATGAAGAATTCTACTCTACTTTCACAGCAACTAAATAAATAAGAGTTGTACTATGGCAGACACATTTTACACAGATGAGAATAGAGGAAGAAGTCAAGAAGAATAACAGAGAAAACTAAAGGAATTTTCCCATGAGCTTTTTGCTCTCTGCATGTTATAAACCTTCTCATCTGAGAAAACTCAGATGGTCCCATCATACCAAAAATTACCAAGTGAGCTGGGGGTAGGACAGTAAGGGACTTTGCCAAGCAATGACACTGTTTATGCACTCTCGTTGCCTTGATGACGGTTCTGCGTTCTCATAGTAAAACAGATTTTAGAAGTTTTCTTTGCAGTAACTCTTGAGAGAGAAGAAAGAATTTAATGAACTTGTATCAAGAGAAGCATAACTAAAACAAATACTGAAAGCAGAACCAAATATTTATTGGTGTATTTCTGATTTATGTAATTCCTGAGAATGCATGATATTTTCTTTGTTTAGTAGAAGTCCATAGGTAAAATTCATGTTCTTTTTTTGTTCCTCTTTAACAGCAAATTTTTTAATACCTTTTAATTCATGGCCAGAACAGATCGTGGAAATATTTAATAGCACTGGTTTATGTTTCACTTTGTTCTATTTCTATAAAGGTTTCTGGGGGGGAAAGGGAGAGGAAAGGGAATGTTTTCTTATGCAGCAAAAGTAATTAGGTAACTACCCTTTTATGAAAGCTGTGCATGGCAGGACTTCAGTTTTAGAGTATCAACAAAGAAAAATCTGGCACAAAAAATGGGCCAGCATTTCAGCTTTCTGGTCTAACTGTATTATATTGTACATGGAGCTGTCAGGAAGAAAGCAACCAGAACATATGCTGATATTGTGCTGGCATCAAAATTAAGATGCTTTTCTTTTTACTTTTTTTTTTCTCATGAATGTAAATAAAACCCAGAATCTGTAAATACTTTTGATATGGTTTACTGAGCAGGTTCTTACTCAGCTTTATAGAGCAGTTGTAGTTTTAATTATTTTGACAACCTTGATTTTTTGCCCCGAGCTTCAGGTCTGCAGGAATCAGGAATCTCATAGCAAAATTGCTAACAAAAGCACTCTGGAGAACAATGTGACTGGCTTGGAAAGTCCCTTAGCATAGCTGCTTTGGAATTTCAAATCCAACCCAGTTGGCACAGAGGAGCTGTGAAGACAGAGTCTCTCCCTGAGTTAGACAGAATCCCCTGGGAACTGGGCTTAACAACCCTACCAAGCTAAAAACCCAGTCTACTAACAGAAAATTTTGTAGCAGGTTTTCACTATTAAATAGACATAAAACTTCATGAAGCCAGTAGAAGATACAAAACAGATGACAAAATTACCTCTCTGTCACATTTCAAGTACCAAGAAATCTAAACACCACTTTAAATTAAAATCACCAGGATTACAAAGTGGGTTAGGCAAGGTTATGAATGAAGGAAACAGGTCTTTCTAACCAAAGGGCAAAGTGTTGGGCAACTTTCACCCAACTGCATTTTGCAATTTCTATTACTTCTACTATATTTATATCTTATTGTCTTCATTTCCACTTAAATTGCATTACTGCCCAGAGGTCTGTCTGCATGCAAAGTTGTTTTTCTTCCAGAAATGCTCAGTCCCCCCATCTCCTGCAGCAACCTACAGCAGTAGATGTTAAAAATATTGCAGGAGCACTGAACACAGCACAGCCAGAGTATTTGGCTCCTTTTAGGGCTGCAGATCAGGCATCACTGTGTTAGCAGACCAAGACCTCCCATTTGAGAAATGCTATTCAAAGGATATAGATTTGTTTCAAATTAAGAATTTTTTCTTTTCCTTTTAAATATCATTTTCTTACAGGTAGTTGTCCTGTGCTATTTCAAGTTATACTCATATTAGCAATTTGTTTCTGCAAATGCTCTCCAGTTTGTTTAATTTTTTAATCCTACTCAATATTTTATTGTGAAATATTTTGATTAGGAGATAGAGCATCTCATCTCTAAAGCAGAATAGAAACAACAGTCTGTATACACTTGAAATGAGACAAAGTTTTTCTGTCCACCTCAATCAGTTTATAACAGCCAGCAATCACTGTATTCTGCATAAGGTTCCATAAATATTGGGAAAGAAACCTCAACTTTTGTATATCTATAATGTACCCAGAACTCAAGGATAAAATACTTCCCGGGAAAAAAAAAAAAAAAAACAACTTACAATTCCTTACATGTAAGAAACTATTTTTATATATTCACGCACCACATCAAAAGAAACCCCACTTTACTCAAGGTCAGATACTATCAAAGATTTCCATATTGTGACTCCAGCTTAAATAACAAAAGTATTTTGAGATGCTCTTCTCCAAAAGGGCAATAAAAATGGGACATTATTTATTTGTGATGAGAGGTATTCAAAAGAAAAAAAGTTCTGATAAGATAGGCTAAAGGCATCCCTAACTAAGTCTGTATGTCCTCCAGAGAGAGATTGCATATTTTAATTATGAGTTGACACATTTTAAATTAAAATACAGTGAAAAAATAATCTATGATTCTCAATAATACATATAGGTATAAAAATTTCAAGTTCTGAACATGTTCTAAATGTCTCTACAGTTCCTTTGTGAGGATATTTTACTGTTTTTATTTACTGCCAGGGACACAAATTTTTATAGGAGTTGCTGAGGGTCTTTTTCTGGAAGGAAATGTGAAATGCATTCAATAGTCAGAACATCCTCACAGAAACCACCTGTCAGCTTCCTCTGGTATTCCTAGAGTTTATGATTCCAGTATGCTCAATAGAAACATTAGTACCTGATGTTTGAAATAAGCCAAATATTCTAAAAGCAGAAAATAGAAAGAACTTCAAAAAGTTAGGAAGTGCATTTTACACAAAGTGAAGCACACATTTGTAAGCCTGATATATCAATTCCTAGCTTAGCTTTTAACATTTCGTCCTGCAAATTTATAACTTCCTTTTATCCTAAAAGGCAACTTTACTTTCCAACATCTATAATTTTGTTGGTTTCTGCTCAAATTAAGAAACACTTTTAACTGCAAATCTTATATATCAAAACTTCATTGACAAATTTTAAATTACAGAAAAATGGACCACTTTTATAAGATTTCACAGCAAACATCCTGCTCCTGAAACTGAAAGCCACCAGTCATCTTTAATGACCACTTTACAGAAAAGAAAGTCTGACACAATGCTGCCCAGCCTTAATTCACATCTTGAACATTGAACAAATTAAAAACAAATAAACAAACAACCACAAATCACTCTTTCTACAACTGACAGCATGTTTATCAAGCTGGAGCTAAAAAAAAAAATATTTGTGAAGCTGCAATGGCCTGTTTCATGCTGTCAGACAGAAGTTTGGGACCAAAGACAGTTTTACTTACCATAAACCATTGTTTGCATATTTGTAAAAAAACTAAGTAAAACAAAACATGTTCCTATTTGGACCTGATATTGCACATATGGTATTTCCTGATGCAATTTGGGTCTGTCTGGTCAAATTTCAGGTTTGGTAATATGGGAACATTCTGGATTTTCATCAAGATTTTATGAAACTGATAGAATGGCAATCCTTATAGGAGGTCTTTTATTATTTTGCCAGAAGTATTTCATATGGAATTTGTATCAGATACAGTTAATATCTGGCAAATGACATATTATAATTGTGGGCACAGGAATTGGTACCCACACCACTGAGCTCAGAAGGTGCCTGGTATTTCCACGCCAGTGCAGCAAGACTGTTCTAGTGAAGGGCCATGAGATGATTGTGGATCAAAGTATCTCTCACACAAGGACAACTGCAGAGCCTGCCTAAGTATTTTTAACATCATGTTCCCTCTATTGATGAAGATCTGACTCTCAATATCCTTGCCATCACTTTGGAACCTTTAAAGTAAATCATAAACATTTGTATTACTTTCAGTAAAACTGCAATCCTTAAGGAGCTGTCACAAATGCTGAAGAATGTCAGATATGTGTTGCAATGGATGTGACAATCTACTGAATCAGCACAAAGGGTCTTGAGTGATGTTCAGTTTACAAGCTAAGCATTATTCATAAAGAGCTTAAAATTCCCTCAGGCCCTCATGAAATTAGTCTGTGAATCCAGTTTTGGAGTTTACAGAACAATTACTTTTGGACTTTTACATACGGATGGGATTTAAATTACTTTTGTTTAGACTTCCTTCTCATTGCTTCTTCCATCAGATACTCCAGCAGAGGACAAATATAAGAACTGCTCACATGAAGGCCCACACTAATGAGAAGCTGCTCTCTTGGAGATTGCTGGGAAGGAAGCTGTTGCTTGCCAACCAAGTTTCTCCATGTTCAAGAATTCTTCACTAATGGTTAAAGCTATCCATGTAGGCACAGCTGTGTGCAATACATCCAGCATTGTAAGGATTTTCCTGGACAGCTTCCACGTAGATGTCAAACAACTTTTCTCATGAGACTTTGGAAGGATTTTTAATCATCTGGGATAAAAGAGTATGATTAAAGGATGGCTGGCTCAGCTGGTGCTGACAAATATACTGGCATCTGCTGTACCTCCTCCTGAAAATTCTTTTCCAAGGGAACCAGATCAGTAACAGACTGAGCAATAGGGGGAATAAATATGTCTTTCATGGTCTTTGTGGTGAAACCTTATGGAGTTTTGAGATATCCCACTTGAAGAGCTGAGGCCCAGACAGAAGGTTCCCTGTAAGCAGGAAATTAAACATGTCTGTGGCAGGGAACTTCAGAGAGACAGGATCCATGTGGTTTGAAGTGTAAAGTCTCTCTGTTGCCTTGCAAATCTGATGAGTATTGCAATAAACCTAGTTCTTTTGGAAAGCATCAAGGTAGACACCAAGGAACTGCAGAAGGGAGTCCAATGTCACTTTGTCTTACAAATCTGTTTTGACTGCCACATAGGGTTAGAAGGCTGGATAATAAATTCAATTAAAACTATTTACTGATAAGTATGCATTTGCTTTTAACTAATAAATTAATTTTAATAGCTATTTTAATTCCTAAAATCTGATCCAAAATTCACATCATTAAAATGACACGAGATTTCATAAATTACTTAGAACAATCAACACAGCTTAAACCCCACCTGATCATTAAAGTTTACAATTTTTTAAATCTTCCCTCTGTCTGATTTATGGAAGGGGAACATTCTTCTTCTATATTTCTTATGCGTTATGGATGAGCCCTAATTGTCATGGCATAAAATAATCACAAAGTCATCTGTTGCTGACTCCTGAAAGAATCACAAAGCTAAGTTTGAAAATAGTTATTTAGCCCAATGATTGAGACATCAGCATGGGAGCTGTGTCATTTCAGGTCAAATAATTTGAACAAAGTCATTTTGTTTAATTGAATAAATTTACCGGACGTATTTTTTTTAAGCTTTCAATTAAACAGATAGATATACACACGTAGTCTTCCATAAGTATCATGAGGGATGCCATGCAAAAATGAATCATCTGAATATTGTACTTAAAGGGAGTCAAGTACTATTTTGGACATATAACAAGGGAATCCAGTAGATGTAGAAGTGATATACCTCTGCATCTGATCCTGGAGGCATCAACACTGAACACCAGTATCCAACCAGGTGCTCATGATTGAAGGAAGATTTTGAAAACTGGCTATACAACAGGAGAGAAAATCCATTAATATAAGGGACTGAATGCCTTAGAGTAAAATTTATTGAGATATATATATATATATCTACACACACACACATATAGATGTATATATACACATATAAAATACAGAAGTCTGCAGTGTCTAGCTAGGGGGCAAAAACTCAAAATTTTTTAAAACTACTGCACACTGTGAAATTGTAACATTCAGATTCCTTCTGCAGTATATGATCTGATATTGAAGTACTGAACCATGTATATGACAAAGGTAATATTAACAATAGTGCACTATTTCTCAATTGGTCTTCACACAGAGCAGGAAGTGTCCCAAGAAATATGCAGCATCTGTCCCAGAATCTGGGCTAAAGCTTCTGCAGAGCTACTTGGTAGAGCTTTAAAAGTAAACTATTCACATTAAAGAAATGTTATTTTGCAAATTGATTCAACAACTGTTGCATATACCACACTTACTCAAACTTTTGATTACATGCCCTTAAAGAGAACAGTTTACGAATATGTTCAGGTTGCTAACTAACTTCCTTCAAACTTCTTTACAAATGTGGCATTATTTAGTGCATTGGCCAAGAAACCTCAAATTGTAGAACCAAAATCACTATACTTTTTTATATTTAAATGCAATTTGATTATCATTCCATGTACTGCAGACATCCTAACGTTTTTCTTTTTTCATTGGTAGGAGAATCAAAGTAAAAATAACTCTGTGTTCAATCCAAATCAGTGTTGGACAAAATGTTTATTTACCTTGCATTAACTGATACTGTGAAACCCTGTGTCAAGAGTTTTCAACCCTAAGAGACAGTTCTTTCTTATGCATAGTTTCCTCAATTTCACTAGACTTATAATTACTTCTAAAGGGCACAGTATTTGTAGAATCACATTTTTATTTAAGTAAAGAAACACCTTGAAGGAAAAAATATGATTATAGAGAAATCAAACCCCTTTACCAAACCAGTTTTCAAGTTTCTATAAGAGCTTATTTGGCAATCTCTGAAGGCCACTTCACATAGAAATTTCAGACATCTGTGCTGCAGCCTAAAAAATACCCAGATACATTAATGGATCTGTTCAGGACCTACACAGCATCTTGGTATGGTGATGATCGCAATCCAGTTAATTCAGTCGCTTTATATTCTGTGAATATTCACTATACAAAATAAGGAGAGTTTCATGCATGGACATCTCCCTTCCTCTTGTTTTAAACCACACCATGTAGAACAGCAGGTGTGCTTTTAAACATCTAAACATGAAGAATATGCAATGTATGTAATCTATGCTATTTCTCTACTAGATTGCATTTCACTTAATTTCATAAGACACTTTTCCAGATTGTCTTCAGCATGGTTAATTAATTTTGCTTTCACTTCTGAATTTAATCACAGCTTATTTACCAGCAGAATAGATGCAAATTTGCAATTAGTGTGTTAGCCCACACTAAGTTTAGCTGGAATCACATTCCATCTTTAAATGAGAGGTGGTAACTCCTGGCTTCATTGCCCATGTGAGCAGTTCTTCCAGAGCCAAGTCAAACATTAATTTCAACCTCCTTTGGCAAGTATTTAAACTAATTTATTTGACTGCACTGTAACAAAGAAGAACTTACTGCTGCTACTGGGTTCCCTCTGGGAGATAATTCCTAACAGCAAAGACACGGTAACCACCATATTGTCCTCCCAGTCTTTTGACTGAAGAATTGGTTCTACCTTTTACCTCATGCTCAGTACTGCAGCCCTTATTTATTTTCTCCATCTAGTTGGTGAGATTTAGTACATACATAATGTGTGATATAAGGTATGCTTAGACATTACTGTGGTCTTCAGGTCACAGTAATCTGACACGCAGTAGGAATCTAATGAATCTGAGAGACAAACTGAGATGGCCTGCTGAATTCACCTATGGATAATAATCACAGAGGCAGGTGTTTCCATTGCTATTTCAGATGCTACAGAGTAAAACCACAGAGGGTGGAAAGCAAAATGGTGCCAACATCACTATCCTTTCAGTTTGCATCTGGTAAGTCTTAGCCCATAAAACCATCTTGATGCTGTGGACATCCACCCTGATGTTAACAACCAGACTCTGTGTTCCTGCCAAAGAAAGCTGGCCAGAACTGCCACTCAGTCTGGGAAATGTCTGCCAAGGATGTCCCTCCACAGTCCAGGAGAGCAGCAGGAGGGCGTGTTTCAGTGTGACATTTCCCGGAACAATGGATTTCATCAAGATGAATATAGAGCATGGATTGAGGAAATTAGCTAACTAGTGAAGGCTGCAGCAGTTATATCAGCAGCCACGTAGACTGCCTACTCATGCCAGTGTTCTGCCTTCTCTGCAAGTCAGAACACCCAAACCCCAAATCTTCTAGCAAGAGGACTGATTCCTGCTGGTGAGAAAATTCACACCTCACTCTTCTGCTAGGAGGAGTCAGTACAAGATAGTGGTCAAAATGTTCTTCTGCCTGAGGCACGTGATCCATTCTCACATGCTGCTGGTCCCCCCGGTCCCTGCTGCTGGCACTGCCAGACACAATCCTCAAAGCCATGAAGCAATCAGCAGCACAGCAAGCATTCTATCTCCTACTAAAGGCCCACAAGAGATAGATAAATATGCAGACAAATGGTGTCAGGCAAAGAGAATAGAGATATACAGAGCCACTACAGCAGAGACCAAATAATGAAGTAAATTTACAAAGCACTGCCAAGATGAGGAAGTACAGAAAATGCCAAAAGCACAGAAAGATAATGAGACCAGAGCTCTGAGGATTTTTTTCAATAAAATAACGTGGCAGAGCACATTGTTGGAGACAACTAGTTGTTTCAAGAAGTAGAGATAATTACAGAGGGAGAGAAATGATGGGCCATTATTTCAGTTTTATGCACAATAATAAAAATATGATAGGAAAGTACAAACAAATTCTGCTTAAAATGATGAAATCTTGGAGCCTAAAGTTGTAGGAAAAGGAAGGAGAAAGCAAGGAGCAGAAGAAACAGAGTGAGAATGGGAATTAAATCAGAAAAGCTGAGGCATAAAACGAATGCATAGGCAAAGCCTGATGAAATTCACTATGACATAATTGATGAATTAGCTGAGTATTGCTCTGTCATTAGTTAGAGCTTCACAAACTAATGGGGAGAGTGTATTACAGGGCTGAGGAAAGGCACATATCTTTGAGGAGGTAAAGAAGTACATGGGAAACATATCTCTCTCTTTCCTGTGATTCACTGAAAGAAAAAAACCTCATAGCTAATAAATCCATTTATAAGAGCATACATGTTTAAAACATAATAAAATACAGCCAAAATGAATTTGTCCAAAGCGAATCATGTCAAAATGCTTCTATTTTCTTCTTTGCTAGACTAACTGGTCAAATGTGTAAGGAGGAAGTGCTTATGAAATATATTGATTTCAATAAAGTCTTTCCTGCTGTCCTAATTAACTCTCTCATAAAGAAGGAAAAGAAATACAACTTGATGAAATTCCCTAAGATAAGGATATGTCTCGGGTTGAATAAATAATTATCAATGGTTTACCGCCTAAGAAGAAACTGGGTATCATAAGAACCAGCTCAGATCCATTGCATATTCTCTTAAATAAAGAAATAAAGCTCAGTGGTAAGAGATTATGGAAGCTACCAGAATGGATAAAGTTGCAAGTATATAGGAGGTTGGGTAAATACTTCATCTAGAGTAACGCTTTTCATCACACAAAATAACATTTAATATAGACAATTTAAAAATGTTTTAGAAAGAAGATGGAGGCAACGGATGAGGCAGCAACGATGCAGAAAACAACGTGGAAAGTATATTGAGAATGATAACGTGAGAAAGAATTGATGATAACACAAAAATGAAAGTCTTAGCAACATCATCTAAGAAAGAGCTGTGTATAGAATAGCACATACCATTTTTTCCCAATATATATGCCCTAAATAATTTGTTTGCTCAACCACTCTGGGTGAAGAACTTTTTTCTAATATCCAGCCTAAACCTTCTAATGTCCAATGCAACACAACTTCAGGCCATTCTATCAGGTCCTGTCATGGCCACCACAGAGCAGATATCAGTGTCTGCCCCTCCTCTTCCCCTCACAAGGAAGTTGTAGCTGCAGTGATGACTCCCCTCAGACTCCTCCAGGCTGAACACACCAAGTGACCTCAGTCACTGCTCATCCAGCTTCTGCTCTGGACCCTTCCCCATCTTCACAGCCCTCCTTTAGACTCTAACAGCTTTGTACCTATTTTATATTGTGGTGCCCAAAATTGCCCCCAGCACTGGAGATGAGGCCACCCCAGTGAAGAGCAGAGCAGAGAGGGACAATCCCCTCCCTTGCCTGGCTGGAGATGCTGTCCCTGATGTCCCCCAGGGCACACTTGCCCCTCCTGGCTGCCAGGGCACTGCTGGCTCGTGCTCACCATCGATCAGGACCCCCAGGTCCCTTTCCATGGTGCTGCTCTCCAGCCTCTCACTTGGCTGTCTGTCCCTACAGCCAGGGCTGCCCTGTCCCCAGTGAAGAGTACTGAAGGACTGGATTCATTTTCTCAAGCAAAGAGATGACTGAAAGCAGAGAGGTACACATGGAAAAAGCTCTTACTAAGAAGTTGATAAGAAACCACCTCTTCATACACTGAGGAAACAAGCATTTCAAACTGGGCATGTTTTTCAGCCTATCTCACTGTAGTGCACAGACAGAGAATATGCAGAGAAGTTGAGTCAGGAGGTAGAAACAGTCAGTAGCAGAACAGAGTTCGGCCTGTGCCAAGACATAGACTTCAGGATTCCTAAGGAAACCTTTATGTAGTCTGGTTTTACATCAGGTAATAGAATCATTAAAGTTGTTTTTCACATTCCAGGAGGATGGAATGTAAAAAGGGAGACCTGGCAACACAACAGTAAATTTTAATTTAGGCCCTGAAGGGACAATCATTCTGGCTAGATCAGTCATGTTGAAAATAGTTTAAAATCTCTATACATTTTTATGGGAACTTGGTAATTTATTTCTGCTCAGAACACCAACATACTGTTAATTATTTGGAAACAATACCCCAATTATTGAGGTATAATATTAATTTAATTTTAATGAAGCATGTTACAGCACTGAAATCCTTTCTCCAGCATTAAGGAAGCTGATATTTGGTTCACAACAACATTTTAAAAATTCCTTGTAATTGTCCATTATTAATAGAAAAAGTTACTGCAATACCTTAGTTTTACACCAATGCATTTTACATGAAACAAAAGTTCCAGTCTTTGTCTGTGCAAAGCCACACATCTAGTTTACAAATGAGATGGTAACAGGACCTGTTCTAGTCATGAAAGGTAAATTCTCTAAAGTTAGGGGATTCATAATTTAAGAAAGATGAGCTCAGCACAAAATGTTTCTCAGTCGGTACCACCAGAAAATCAAACTAATTTTCTCCAAAAGTACAAACATTTACACATAAATCCCATAACAATCACCATGACACAGCAAGAGGAACATTCTTTAAGGTCTGATCATTGGCTGAAAGCTTTTGAGCTCCAGCAAGCAGAATGGCAGCACTCGAGAACAGAATCATAGAAGAAAATAATCATTTAGGTTAGAGAAGACCTTAAAGATCATTGAGTCTAATTGTAAACATAACACTGCCAAGTGCCACTACACCACGTCCCAAGTGCCACAATTTCAGATTCAGGCTTAATCTCTGTGTTGGTCAATGTTTCAAATACTAGATGAAGATCTGGATGAAAGCCATCTATTACCATTTCTGGTGATCAGGAAATTGCTTTACCTAATTTTTGCAAGCTGAAAAAAACCCACAACCCCACCAGAATCCACTTAGTGAATGACTTTTCCAGATCCCCTAAAGTACCTTGAAAATCAGACATTTTTGACAACAAGAAATATTACAAAGGTCACTCATGCAAATTGAGAAATGACTCAGCAACTGACCTTGTAATGCCTCTTGAATTCATCGTTAACTCTAGAAAAGTTTGCTTAGGAATATTACAAAACAGCACACCAGGAGTGTCCCAAACAGACCATCAAGCCAACATTAAATATTCAATATATTTCAACAGTGTCACTCTCTGTAGTCTACCTACAGATAACATGGAGTAATTGCCACAATTTATGTTTTAGTGTATTAAGGGATGAGTAAGAATGTAAAACTGAAAATGACCAAATGCTCATTCATTTCTTTGTTAGCTCACCACCTGCTTTTCTTTACATTTCCACATTAGTCATTACATTCTGTTACTCATTCTCTTCTTTTAATTTTCCTTTAATTTCATTTTTCTCTTTTCCTTTTTTCTCGCCTCTTTTTTTTTTTTGTCTTCAAATTATTTCTATAAAGTTTCTCAATTCCAAAAACTCCTTCCCAACTTCTCAGTGCTATTCTGCCACTAAAGCCACTGATTTTCATATTTACATATTCACCACCATAGTCATCATCAAGTTTGATTCTGATGCTGACATCCTATATTTAAAATTCTAACTTTCATCTGCAGACCTGGGAGTGTCTGCAAGGTCCACCAAGGAAGTTTTTTTTAATAAACTTCTAAACAGTTAAAGTCTACAACTTTCTATGCTACCCACAGGTACTTGTTTACTAAGTTGCTTCTTCTTCATCTGTTACTCTGATTTGGTACCTTTCCACAGACACAAATTGAAAAGGCGTCAACAGCAGCTATACCCATGCAAAACACAAATATGCCTCTTCAGTACATACTATATTGACACCAGAGTATAAAGAGAGTAAGATAAAACTCACAAATAGGAAAAATATTTTACCACAGTATAAAGATGTATCTCTTGTAGTTGGTAAAACTCCTGAATATTTCAAGCATTCAGGAGAGGAAAGAATTTTTAAAAAGGAAAGAAGGAGAAGTCAAGTAAGGGTATTACTCTGATGGTTATTTTTTGCTAGAAATGACATGTTAGTATATTTTTTCAGGAAGGAAAGAGTCTCTGGCAAAAATGAGAATGTCTAGAATTTGCAGAATATTTTGGTATTATTTACTGTATTTATAATTAAAACTCAAAGGCTATGGATATGGATTGTTCTTACTCCACAAATTACAGCAGTACAAACATCTTCTGGAAATCAGGTGTCTGTAAACAATATTCTGTACAGTAAATAATTACCTATGTGCTCTATGGTGGTGTAGAAATAGTGCTGGAATAGCTTCTGCCAATTGATTACAGTAGACAACAGCACTTAGTATTTAAACCCAATCTTAGTGTAAAATAAAATAATGAATCAGCTACATATATTTTGAGGGACTAGAGACCAAAGGACTGGACTGGGGCATTTCTTAGTGAAGGAGAATTCCAAGTTCCAGAGAGATCCAGTCTATTTAACTGCAGTTAATACAGCATTTGCAAACATAAATGAGCAAAGGTACTGGAACAGCAGCAACAGAGCGAGGAGTTCCTCTCACATGCAGACACCAGAGAGAAGGTGACACCAGAGCTCCCTGAGGAGTGGGAAAACTGATGGGTTTCACCTCATTCTCTCTCTGGCTTTCAGCACTGTCAGCCCCTATTTTCCTGTTCCTCTTGCTCAAAGGAAAAACCCTTGATCCAATATTGCATGAAACCACAGAAAATGTGCAGAACAAAAGAGAAAATGTGCAGAACAAAATTTTGAAGCAAATGCATTAATACTTCTTAAACACACTACGAGCCTTAAATCAAAGACATTACACAGCAAGGACAAATTCTTTGTTATTATCCAGCTGTCTTTGATCTGGAAATCTCAAAGCCCATGGGTTTCTTGAACTATTTCCAGGCTTTTGTGGACCCTACCAAGGCAAAGACACCCAAAGAACAACTTATCTTGTGACACTCTGATCCTTTTGCTTCCATTTACAGACAAGACCAGGAAGGCCAAAGTCATACAACCCAACCCACTCCCTAAAGACTGAAACAGAGTGCAGAAAAATGTTAGCTTCAGTGTAAGTTTTGATTAATGACCATGTAGATTCATATTTTAACAGAATTCATAGAAATTTGAGCACTAGAACACCTATTATGTCATCTAATCTATGCAGTTGACAGAGACAAATTTGTTCATACAGTATATTTTATATGGCTTCATTCAGTTTAATTTTAAAGGTAGGAGTCATGAGGCTCCCATTGCTTTCTTTAAGAAAGTTGATTTGTCTATTGTTTGAATTAATTTCACTGTATCCAGTCACAGCAAATATGCTCAAGATGCTGTTCTTAATAAAAACATGGAATGTCCTCAGAAATTTATGTTAGCGTTAAAATAGCCAGTGAATATCCAAGCTACACATTCTGTTGAAATATATCTTTGCATGTAGCAGATTCTTCCTTTGATATTAATGAATGCAGGAATCTCTAAGTATTTGGCAATCTTTTCTGATGCAATTAAAAATTTTTATCCTAATTGGTGTGCTTTAGTACTTTAGTTATCAGTTCAATGTGATTCATAAGCTTGGTTTTCTTTTTACACAGTTATATTTCTGAATTAATTTAGTTATTTCCAAGCACTGCTGGGTAGCAAGTACCAAACATTACATTAGCTCCCACTATTTTTTTATTTTTATTACTTCATTAATTCAGAACTTGCAAAAAATTTGTAAATAAGTCAGAAATATCTTGTCATTGAGTTTCGCATCTTGACACATAAAACCCATCCCACTCTTATGTAGAGTATTGGCAATATTGAAAGGATAATTTTGAATAAATATTTAATTTCTACATTACTGGAAAAGCAACAAGTAAAAGTACAGATCCACTGTGAATGCAACTTTGCTAAGTAGGAAGATACTTATAGGTACTTACTGAGTTCTAACTAAATTCCCAAGAAAGATGTACTTTTAAAGAGTAACTATAATTAGAGTTGGTTGTCATCAAAACATTGGTAAATATAAACATATATCAAATTTTGGATATTTTTTCTCTTCTTTTCAAGGAAAAAATTGGATAGACTGCTGATTCAGTTACCTTAATGTAAGATTTGTACCCTGTAAAACCATTTCGCTTATATGGACAAAAAACCCACAGGATTCAAAGGACTGAGATTAAATCTTCACAATTCTTGCATGAGAACACTTTTTCACTAGAGAAATATTTTCCAAAGTCATAAGGAAAAAGAACATGCATTAAAAAACCAGCTCTTTAATACAGGATAGCATCTGTATTTACTGTACATGATACAATCTTTATGACATACGGAGATTGTTTTTCTCTTCGAGCCACCTAAAATATTATGCTGGTCTCGACCTTGGAAACATTTCTTAAGCATTTACTGTAGTATTACAGGGATCTTTTGCCAGAAGAGTCACTGCAGAGCCACGGACTCTTTGGGGGCTTTCCATATTAGGGGTTTTCTCACTCTGGATTAAGCATGCCAACAGTATTTAGTTGCCGTTCTGTATTTAGAACTGATTTGATGGAATGGATTTTGGTAAGAAATGTTGAAACTTCTTGTATTTCATTGACTTAAGTTCACTCCCACAAGACAATTTAGGGAAACATCCATTAAGAAAGCTGTTGCAGACTATCCAGTTCTACACCAGCTACAGCAGATTTCTATAGCACGTTACCAAACATTAGGAAATATGCACTTATTCACCCACAATTTTAATGGCCCCAAAAGACTGTGAAGAATGTGCATTTAGAAATTTTTTTTTATTTACAGCTTATAGGATAATTATCACAGATCCTTGGAATTGTTACTGATATTCAAACAATTATATTCCATTAAACTATTAACTTAAATAAAAATACATCACTTGGAAAATATCAAATATCTCTTGATTGTCAGTCAAAAGCTTTCTGTGAAAGAACTTTTTAGCTCCTCTTTATTGAAGTGCGAAGTGCTTAATTTTTTATGATATAAATTGCATAGCAGATACACACTGGCAATTCAAATTTAAGGTTAATAGTTATGTCATTTCAATTCCATAGTAACCTTTTAGTGTCCAGATTCTCCTTCTGCCCTGTAACTGTAATAGTACTGAAAGATTTCTCCACATTTAAGGTTAGTAAGACATAATCCTGGCATGACTACCTGTCTGAACTTACTCTTGAGCTGCAATGCCAACTGTTACTGCACTCCCATCATATATGACATCAATAGTGGTGATCCAATAAATAAAAATCCTGTATTTACTCTGGGACCATGTATAACCTTATATTTATTTGTCATATCAACACTGCGGTTACAATATCCTACTGATGTCACCCAATAAGAGTTGGGATTTTGTTAAAGTTGTCACCAGCCATAAACAGAAGTGTGAACTATTGAAGATTTGTTTAATCTTCCAGCCTTATTCCTAGCAGTTTGAGAAATATTATTTCCCACTCAGGGTCATTTGGCCTGAAGCTAGGACTTGATAAAAGAAAGAAAGAAAGGAGTCCCCTGTGGTAGAAAGCACGAGTAAACTACATCTAATTCTGATCCGTAAAGGAACTCTACAATTTACTTTAAAATATAAAATAATCAGAAAGATGTTTCAGAGATAAAATTAATATATAGAAGATGCTTTGAATAATCACCTCAGTAAAATTCCAACTTCTTATTCTTTAGACTTGAACCCTTACTATTAGAAGTGTCTTACAGATCATTTAGACTTTAGGCACTTGTCTGCACATCCCAGCAAGCAGGCTACTTTACTCTGAAAGGTGCATCATTTCAAGTACTAAAACTCTGCCATCCAGACAAAACCAGCAAAACCAGCCAAGAACCATGTTCCACTTTTAAAGTTTTATAATTCCAGAATACACTGAGGGACTTTGGAGATGTAGGAAAACAGAACACACAAAAAAGTTTTCAAAGGCTACTCTGCCTCTCTTTCATAATAAAGACAATCCCACACAAAACTTTAGAGAATGCAGAGGACAGAGAGGAGAAGAAAACTAACTTTTATAAAGTCTCAGTATAAGTGGAAAAAAAAATAAGTTCTGAGAACCAAAATCACCTAATATGTTACTAGGCTATGCAATATTAAATCCTTTATCTTCAGCAACTTTTTGTGCACTTGCATACAAACTGTAAGTTAACAAATAGGACTAGAGAATAAAGTTCATAACATTTTCAGTTCAAAGTAATAACAGCATCACTTACCTAAAGATTGGTCTTTGGAGATGCTTTTTCTTGATTGTAACACAATCATCCATTTAAAGTGGGGGAAAAGACTTCTTCCAGCAAATAACTCCAAAAAAACCCAGGGAGTAATCGGGAAATTTGTTCTTAGCTACTGTGCTGCAGAGAGCACACAGAGTGGTATTTTGGTGCTGGGGGAAGCCTCCCTCCCTCTTTCTGACAGTGGAGCAGAAAAGGGCCATAGAGGCCACAGAAGCCAGGCACAGCCGTGCGCTACCAAACCGGGCAGGCTGAGCACAACTGGAGTCAAGTTGATCGAGGCGCAGAACTGCACTGGATTCCTTTCAACTGTGCAAGAAAAGGGGGGAGCTCTGCCAAGTGCTACCCAGGTAAAAATCTGTTAGATTATCCCAGCCATGAGAGCACTTCTTACAAATACTGGTCAAAGTCTTAAATGCAGAGTCACTCTCTCTCTCTCTCTCTCTCTCTCTCTAAAACACACTGTTCCGAGGCTCAACTTTTTTTCTTCAAAATAAAAGTTGTGCAGCTGTTTCAGCATTCCCATGCGAGTACCTTCAGAAAATTTGCTCTGGTAAAAAAAAAAAACTGTATACAAATTAATGAAGACGGATGGATCTGGTCTGTAAGGCTGGCTCTACTTCAAGAGATTGTAATTATTTTACAATCTGGCTTTTATTCACTCTGGATGATGTGTGGATATAACTATGTAAATTAAAGCGCTGCTCATAATTTTTAGCATACATAACCTAATGACCTAGAATTGGCTGAAGCAGAATATGGTGTTTGCAGCTAGTAGGACCACAACTACATGAACCAAAGCAAAGCTACATCAGCGAGGAAAACAAAATGACCAACTTCAGATAGTGTCAGTAGCAAACTGTTACTGTTTGCAAGATAAGATTTCAACATAGATCCAAACTGAAAATCTTGCTCTGACATCACGCTGACATAAATCAGGAAGAATTCAACCGCAGCGAGCACAGGCTGTAAACAAAGCCATAAAGCAGAAGCGGCTGACCGTGGTTCTCAGTGAACTGAAGTCATGAGGGCTTCAGGTGAGACACAATCACCCACACACGTCAGAGGCTCATAACAAACCTGTGCTGGCACAGGTCTTGATGGAAAACGTGGAACCCAGCCAGAGGAGCAGCAAACCAGCAGCAGGGCAGCAGCACGCGTGCAGCTGCACACCCAGAACCGTGTGCTCCCTTCCTGCCAGGGAGGGACGGTCCTGCCACAGGCTCTGCCCTGCACCCAGCACTGCAGCTCCCCTGCGCTCCATTCCTGCAAAGCCCTCGGTGCGTGCGAGGTGGAGCTCCTGACACTGGGCAAGCAGGATCAGGCTGGTTGGGATTCCTCTGCAATTGCATTAGTGCTTGGGCAGAGAGGAGAAGAGGGGCAGATTTACACAGTTAAGTGCATAACACTGGCAATATCAAAGTTTGAGGCAAGATAAGGAAGTAAGATGTGTCTTAGGTTGTATATGACCATGAAAGATTCCATTACTTTATGCAGAAACTATTATTCAATTAACAATATTTCATGAAATAACTCCATATAGCAGAGATAACACATATTCTATTAACATGTATTTTCACGAAGGAAAACCTAGGAGTTGGGTGGGTTTAATTGAAATAGGTAAAGTCTCTTCCTAGAGGTAAAATATACTGCTTTTACAACTGAGTGATGATGACAAGTTTGGTTAGCCTGAAAGGACCCAGTAAGTGATCCCCACACCATATAAAACTATTTTCTCGACACAGCCATGGAGGAACTATCTAAACAAAAAATTATCAGACTGTCATCAGCAGTTATTTTGTGCAGTTCAGTTTCATCTCCCCCACTATTTCTATTCCTCTGAGAAGTAGACAGAAATACATCTTCACCAGGAAAAAATTACCTGTGTCAGACTGTAAGATCTTGAAGGATCTGAAGATCTTTATTCAAAAACATGCACCGTTCAGAGTGCTGTCATATTTTTAAAGACCTTCATCTAGTCATCATCTCATTCATTCTTGTCTGCCAAGATTTACTATTTCCTTCATATAGTTTTCTTGTTCTGGGTTTCAGAATTTCAAAATAATTTGCTACTTTTTGAAGTGTGCTCACTGATAATACACAAAGCTAAAAATCACAAAGAAATCTCTATTTTCTTTCTGTTTCACATTATGTGCATATATTGCTATACTTCTGTTATTTAGAGGGATTTTCTGTAGCTCGGGGTAAAACTCTAGAAAGTTACAAGAAAGAAAAAAAATTCTCCAAATTCTCAATGAAAGCTGGACCAAATATTTTTCCACTGAACTCTGAAACCTTTTTTCTAACAGTTTTATTGGTTCTGAAAGTAGTAAACATCTTAAAAGTAAATTTTTCTGGGCAGCTTCTATGTACTGTTATTCATGGGACTTTCATTCAAGAATGGTTTGAAAAAAAAGTACTGTTAGTAGGAAATGCTAACATTAATGGCATTCGTTTCATCTTGCAAAGAGACATTTTTGACTATTTTTTCATTCAACACAGCAACTACCCACTGACTTGTTTATAATATTCAAAAATCATTTTTTTCATGTTAAATAAGTATTCACACAAGCCCTTTGACAGAGGGCATTTCAGAAACATGTGGTAGATTAACTAGACTGAGGCCTGAAGCCTGAGTCCCCCTGGAAAAATAACATGTATAAATTTCACCACTCTGCAGATAGCAGAATTGGAGCATATTGGAGTAACACTACTCCAATCTGTAGGCTGTAAGTACTCCAAATTGTAGGCTATGCTGGACCTGATACACAGAATGCACTGAAGAGGTGCACTTTAATCATAATGAGGAAGTGTAATTATAATGAGCTTTTCCTTGAAAGCATTATTATAATTTTAAAAAGTCCTCTTTAGACAAGCTTCATCATAATTCTTACTTCAAGCTAATCTTTTTAGGATTAATTAGAATGGTAAAAATCTATTTAAATGATACTCTAGAGATATCTTATTTAATATTCCAACACTGGAAAACAACAAAATTAAACATCAAGTAGAAAATATCGAAATTATTTTTTCTCAATATATTTTCCAATTATTGCTGTTATTGTTTGCCCATCTGAACCAATGACCACTGCTCTATGTGATGTAAGTAATTGTATTTCATGTCTCATGCATATGTAATGTGAACAAAGACTTTTTGGACCAAAACCTTGTAATCCTTTACCACTCACAGAACCTGAGCTTTCCAAACTTCAATATCTATAGCAATATTTAAGTAATTTGATATTTAATACTAGGTCTCAGGGCAAAAGACTACATATGAGGCAGAACTCAAAACATTCTATTGTGCTTGTTCTACTGCCACATATTTCTTATTGATCTGTAGCTCTTTGCCAGAAGTCTAGAAATGCAATTATTTCTCCTACTTTGATTTCAAAGCTGTGGGCAATTAAGATGGTAAAATTAAGAACCAGTAATCTGTATGTGTCAGGCACTTGATGCTTTCTACTTTCTAGCTAAAATGCCTTCTGGCCATGAAGATAGGTGTAAACATTGCTGGTTGGTTGCTTAGAAGTTGCTAAGGTCTTGCTAAGACCTCCTCAACTTCTGTAGAAAGAACACATAGGTGGGAGAATCAACAGAAAGGGGAGACAAAGAAATTATGAACCACATATGTGAAAAGGAAATTACCCTTATAAAAATGCTGGAATATCAGTGAGAAAAATAACTGGCAAACTGTTCTGTAAGAGTAGTAATTCTGTCAAAGTAGAAAGATAATTTATCTAAGCAGCTTGCTGTCTCAAGGCATGCACTATTCAATATTTTCTTCAATGGTTTGGATGGAGAAAGGAGTTATTCTTATTCCAAAATGATATTAAGCCAGTAATATTTTCTGAATGTCCTTGGCAAACTGCAGAAATGTTCAGGAAAAAAAAGAGGATATAAAAAATACCAAGCTCTACATACACATGGGAATAATCTGCAGGACAAGGGGCCATTGGCTCAGCAGCATTTCTTTGGGAAATGCATGGGAAGCAGCAGTGAATAATACACTAAACAACCACAGACTCAGGCAAAAACGAGCATGATTCTGGGAGATATAAAAAGGAGTATTGTCCAGAAGAGCAACCTGCCACTCTCTGTGTTCCCAAGGCTCACCTGAAGCATTGTTTCTTGCTTTGAGGCAACACAGCTCAGCAGACACATACGGGACTAAACCTTGACAAAACAGAAATTTAGAAAACATCTCACGAGTAAAGACAGAAGGTCACACAGTGTAGCCTAAGGAAAAGAAAACCTAATTAAAAATATTCCAGAACATAAATATAGCTCTGTAATTTATGAAAACAGACTGTTTTCCCTACCTCTGTGGTCAAGAAATAACAAAATAGCTCATGGGCTTGTAAGTTGTGGTAATAAAGATTCAGTGGTGAAAAATTTTAAAAGGAAAGTAATAAGGACATTAATTGCTAAGGGAATCTGTTCTTGGAAACATGAGTAGCTTTCTAAGCATGGATTTTTAAAAGGCTATATAAGCATGTATCAGAAATATTAGCCTTGACTTGGATGAGAATATAGACCAAATAATCTCTAAATACATCATCCAATCTCATAGCTCTAAAATTCTTTGGTAATCAACTGCTATTATCAGCTTCTAACTGAACCTGCTAATTAGTTTTGGATTTTAGTGTGCATTAAACCATGTATCAGCTAGCTGTAGCACTTGGACTTTTCAATCTTTCACTTGTTTGCCACTTAATCCAAATTTTGAACTTTGGTCCTTAATTCTGGAAATAAAGAGTGACACTTAAAGCTGTATTCCATTAAACACCATTTCTGTTTTGCTTCCCTATGTATGGGGTCAGACGTTTTCCCATATTGTTCGGAAGCAACGAGAGGACAAATGAAGAGCTAAGTTTTGTACACCCATTTTCTGCACTAATGAAGTTGTTCAAAAAAAAGACAGCATATTTCTACATGTTTCTCTTCTTACAGGCTTGAAACATAAAAATCTAAAGCAGAACTTGTGAAAAGAATGCTATCTTACTTTGCAGTACAAGCAGTACCTTGCACCAGTTTACTGGTTAGAAAACTTGTAATTAAATGCATGAAGAAAAAACTTTATATAGTAAAAAGGCAACATACTTTGTTCAACCAATCCCTAACAACATTTTTATTCAAGTATTTCTAAGCTTGTATTCACTCAATAAAGGCTATGTACAGACTAAAGATTCAAACTTGGTGCATAAGAAACCAGAGAGGATTATGTGAAATCTATACCATCAGGGTCAGTTCACCAAGGTCTTCCAAGGCTCTTTACAAGACAGAATAGCTTCCAGAACCTTCCCTTCCCTTATAATGAGAGGGATAAGCCTCTCAGCATGCCTTTTACCAGCTTCCAATCTCCATGGACAGTCTCCAAATCTGTCTATAGCAAGCTAATAAAATTGTCCAGGTGTCTGATGCCCCCAGGAACAGGTTAATTGCTAAAGGAGATGCTGTGACTGCCTGCCATGCAAAAGGTAATTTTATCACAAGCATATCATGCTTGATAAAGAATACCACCTTCTAGAACTGTGTTTGTGCAATGGTTTAAGAGCTGAATTATAGTTACCCCATTCTTCATATTCCTTGGCACAATTCATCCCGTTAAGGATCAGGCTGAGTGGTTTTTCACCCAACTGTTATACCAGGTTTGCATTAATCTTACTGCACTCTGAGAAGTGTAGGACAGTCTCAATTGGATTCCTCACGTTGACGTCAGCAAAACCCACTCTAAAACTTCACCTAATGACTGCTCCAAGCTTGAGAAACCAGACAGAACTAAAGAGAATTGTGACTCATTCAGAATGCAGATAGAAGAGTTTGCAAATGTCACTGGATCTATTGTAGTATGCGTGCTAAAGCTCTGTGAAAAGTTCTGTAGGCCTTTAAGTTCTGCTTTCCCTCTTTACCTTTCCTAAGTAAAATGAATTGTAAATTAAATCCTAAATAAAATAGTCTTATTCTCTCTTACTTTCCCTGTTTACATGCACACACAAACTGAGCAGAGACTTACGTCAATGCCGTCATGCAGGAGATTAATTTCCCTGCTAAGGCTTTCCTGCTCAGACTGGAGCACAGGAACTTGGCTTAAGAAGCTTCCCAGTGCTTTACTTGTGCTTTTATATTTTACTGCATCATAAAAGTCCTAGTAAAACTCAAGAAAATAAGTAGAAATAACAAAAAAAAAAATAGAAATACCAATGCCTTATGGGAACATTAATTTTCCTGATTAATAAAACTCTTCTGAAGAATGTAACCAGTATCACAGCTGTATTTCATTGGATTCTACCTATTAGGACTTTCTACTCTGCATCTCCAGTTAAGGGAAAGAGGGGGATGACAAGGAAAGCAAGGGAGGGGAAATGAGAAGAAAGAAATTCCTTTGGGATATATGATGCTAAACTAGCACTGAGATACCCAAGTCAAAACATGGCATTCTTTAGTTTTGAGCCAGTGCAATATTATTATTGGCCACAGTTGATGGAATTCCAGTCTCTATCAGAAAACACTGCAATTGATGTGCCATGTGTTTTCTAAATGTATACATATTGTGGCAACTATACACTGACAATTGAGCAACCACTGACACAGCACACTGTTGCTCTTTAGGGTGGAAAAGGGTAATAAAATCCTCAGAACTTAGTACAGATGAGCTGCATAAAATCAAACAAAAGATAATTGCTAAACACTTTAAAGGTAATGATTAAAATATATGTCAGGATAACTGTTTGCTACAATACTTAAAGATTGAAAAAGAAAGTTTAGAAATCCAAGATTGTCCAGAAAGGAAAACACGACTAACTGTGCCAAATGTTAAGCATGGCTATTGGACAATGTCAAAATCATGACCAAAAGAATTTCTGCTGAATTGAGATTCCTTGTGGAAAATATATGGGCACTTATTAGGAAGAGGCTATTCTAAAATGAATTAGAAGGTATATGATAGACTGCATCAATTTTCTCTATATACAACAGTTCTCATCTGAATGTCTGGAACAAAGAGGCAAGAATCTATCATTAGCTACCTCTTCACTACACAGTTTTTTCTTTGTAAGTCACATTCAAATCTGTGTAGGTGGCAGAGTTTGAAAACCTAATTTTTTTTTTAATTTTAGGTTTTGAAAATATTTTGCTCTGTCTTTCATCATGGTCTCCAAGATTATGTATTTCAAAGTTTTCTGAAACCTACTTCATTAAAACTGGTTAAAACACGCTGGTCTATGCAGAGTTATTGAGATTTTCTTGTTTTCATTATCAGATTACTGGCACCCAGTTTGACTGACACAGAAACTATCTGGAAGTGTAGACCCTTGCACTTTCCATGGGGATTAGCAGTATCTGGGACTTGATGCAGTATCTCTTCTATCAGCTAATTGTTCTTTGCTCACATTGCCATTGGGTAGGTACAAAAAAAAGTTGACACAGCAAAAACACTACAGGTGATAAATAATCTTATAAAACTGTTTCTCTTTGCATTCAGAGTATGAAAAATTGCTTTTAAACAACAGTTACTCCATAGATGTCTTGAAATCTGACATTCATAATTTTTTAAGTCTTACAAATAGTGATAAATGAAATTCTGAGTTCAGCTCAATCCTCAGGTACCTAACATGGCCATAGACAAGAAACATCTCGTGCATGACTCAGAAATCTATTATTCTAAGACAATAACATCTTGATCATTCTTATCTTTCTATTAGAAAGATATTCACAAAATTTAATGTGTACAGCAATGATCTAATTTTTTTCTTCCTATCTAGATTCTATTATGGCCTTTGCAATACACAGTACTCTCTTCCTAAGATAGAAAGACACACACAGCTTTTTATTCTCCTTTTACTGTATTACCTATATTATTTTACTCCTTATCCCAGCTCACCATCCCCCCAGCACCCCACACACTTCTTCCCAAGTGTATTCACTGTGATGACATTCCTCTAAACATGCCAAGTATATGTGTACTCATGAGAGAAGATTAGCAGGAAGTTTATCTTTTCTAGCAAAACTTTTTGGAGACTAAGAAGAAAACTCCCTCTGTTATTTGGCAACAGCATTTCCAGAGGAAAAAAGCAACAAACAAAGGAGAAATGTAGAATTGTATATATCAAAGTGTTTTCTCTCTCTCCACCCCATAAATTTAATTCTTAGGATGACCAAATTATGTAAAACAAGGCTGTCCTACTAATCGTAGTCTAGGCATGAGAAAAACTCAGAAATTATTTCAAATGAACTGGTAATTATCCTCAGGAAGGGTTCCCTAGTGTGTTCATGTTCAGGACTCCTTGAGATAAATTTTGACAGTCAGATAATCTACAGTGAATTTGTCAGTATATCACTTGTTTAGTCAACAAATTTTAAAAATAAAAATGGTGCTTTAAAGTAGCTCAATGCTCACACTTTTCATCAAGGGTCAAAAGTTAGTCAGAAATATAAAACAAAAAGAACCTGAGAGAATGTGAAACACACCAAACATTACAGTTTATAAACAAGAAATGACTCATGATTTCCTACTGTCTGCCTAGAACACCTCTTTTTTATCCATACATTAAAAATCCCATTTCAGAAAAATTAATCTCAAAACTTTCTTAGAGCTACAAGCCTAACCAAAACTTGAATATGCATTCATTTCATACCATACTCTGTCTGAACTCAAGGCTGAGGCAGACTAATTTTGCTACTTAAATTCTCTGAGATGTTTGAATGGGCTTACAATGTAGCTGACTTCATTACCAATGCAATTATTTCCCATATTAATTTGGTGTACAGGTAATGGCTATGCTCCCAGCCCCAGAGAATGAGCTGTTGTCATTATCTACTAAAGAAACAAGGTACTCACCAGGGCATTGTTAAACTCCTTATGTATTGTCTGTGTCTACCTAGACCAAATAATGAGTTGCAATTTTTAATACTAAATCTCGAAATTGAACTAAAAGTAACAAAGAACAGGAATTTTAATATAATCTGTGCAATGATGTATTTTGTAGAACTATTAAACTTCTTGTGAGTTACTCTTGAATGGCAAACTAAACCACAATATTCAGCAAGAAAAAGGTTTTCCAATGTGTAATCACATCTTGGTAACAGCTGAAAAATAAGTTTTAATAAGACGTAGATTTAAAAAATGACTGCTGTATAATGTTTTAGGTTATCTGAAGACTGTGTGTATTTTTCGTCCCTTCAGAAGGTGTCGATTTTGTAACTTTTTTTGGAATTTTATCATTCAGTTACTGTCATTACCTAATGGAAAGATAAACTGATTTTCTTCACACCCCATCTCAGCTTTTCCTCTGAAACTTAACAAAAAACATGCTAAGTTGTGTTATTTGTTCTGATTCTGAGCTATGTTATGTGGGTACCTTCTGACTACAATCGTATACCATCAAGTGGGAATTTGAACTAAACCACTGAACCACAATTCAGATGAATAACATTAATGCAAAGGTGCAAGATTCTTTTGTTGTGTCCCAGGAGATTCAAGGTTCCTCTGTCAGCACACTGAAATACTGTGCACTTCCATGATTTATTCTTTACAAATTCTCATGACAAAATAAAAAGTTGCCATTTCACTGTGTAATATAGTGGTCATTTTGACATTAATTTCTTCCTTGGCAAGTACATTTCACACCAGTGTTTGTTTACTTTCTTCTACCTATCAAATTTTTGACCATAATTATTAACTTTTAAGAGTAATAAAATAAGTTCTCCCCAAATATTTGATATTTTCCTGTTACTATAAACCACATATTCTCAACAGCTTTTGAATACCACTGCCATGAGCACAGTAAGTCTCCTTTGTTATGCAGATTATTGTCAAGCAGTAAGGTATAATGAGACTAATTTTAAATTAATTATATAAATTGCCAAGCAGCAGATTTTTAATTATCTTTTTGCAGAATTTATAAATAAGCAGGGAGATCCATACATTGATTAAAGTTATCTGCCTCTATCCTGACAAGATGAGGTAGCAGTGGAATTATTTTATCCAGGATAACAACATCCTATCCAGTCAAACAGTGTGTAACAGATACTACCATGTGTATCACAAACTGATGTTTTCTCTGAAGCCCAGTAGGATGCTATAGGGAATGTCAAGCATTTAGCAGCTCTGCTATTATCAGACTTTTATTTTTTCCACTGCTCTATACTTTTGAATATTCAGAGCAGACCACTTGGTAAAAGCAGCAAACTTACGCCTTTAGAAAAAACTATATAAGACATACTGGTGATGTAAGCAGCCCCAAGCAGTGGCGATGGCTGCAGCTGAGCACACGTAACACCATCAATTCATGGAACAATCAGAGAACAGTTTAGGTGGGAAAAGACCTTTAAGGTCATTGAATCCACCTGTAAACTTAACACTGCCAAATCCAGCATTAAACAATGTCAATAAACACTGCATCTTCATGTCTTTTAATTCCTCCAAGGATGGTGATTCTATCATTTCCCTGGGCAGCCTATTCCAAAGCTGGATAACCCTTTTAGTGAAGAAACTTTTCCTAACATTCAATCTAAACGACGCCTGACACAACTTGGGAGGAGAGACCAAAACCCACCTCACCACCCTATTTCCTTTCAAGCAATTGTAGACAGTGATAAAGTCTCTCCTGACCCTCCTTTTCCCCTGACTAAACACCCCCACCTCCCTCAGCTGTTGTTCATCAGACTTCATTTCCAGACCCTCTACCAGCTCTGTTGCCCTTCTCTGGATTCACTCCCACATCTCAATGTCCTCCTTGTGGCCAGGGGTCCAAAACTGAACTCGGGACACGAGGTGTGGTGCCACCAGTGCTGGGTACAGGGGGACAATCCTAACTGGCCACAGTATTCCTGATACATGCCAGGATGGCACTGGCCTTCCCAGCCACACACTGGCTTATGTTCATCGGCTGTCAACCAGCACCCTCAGGTCCTTTTCCACTGGGCAGCTTTCCAGCCACTACTCCCAGCCTGTTGCACTGCCTGGGGGTGTAATTGTAATTCATTAAGAACAATCAACACAGTTAAACAAAATGTAATTACTTTAGTATTTCCCACCACGAGTCGCAGAAGTCTCATCTTGGACATTTTGAAAAACAGACCATCTTTCATTCACATTGGAGAGAAGTTGTTGTAACATTGGTCCCACTGATGTCAGTAGCATCCACTATGACTAACTCACAGCCAGTGTGATCCTCAAGGAGCAGATGGAGCAATATTCATCTAAGTTGTTTTCCATGGTAAATCATGCTCCAAACAAACAGACCTATCAAGTTATGATAGGCCTTAACTAATCAGGACAACTGCAGTGGAAAATGAAATGTGCACTTTGAGATATACTTAGGAAGAAACTATTTTTATTTCTTTAAAGAGACAGGTTTAGGAGCTCTTGAAGTTATGGGAAAACACACTTTCCACTGAATTTTAAAACTTTTATGCCCAAGAGCCCTGAATTTGGGTATTACCTGTCAGATACTCTTCCAGCTATATTATCAAAGCATACTGCAATTTTCCAAGTGAGGAATTACATCCTTTTAAATAACAGCAATATCAGCCATGATGATGTTAAACATGTCTCCACACAGCCTGATGGAAACATTAGTGCAGCTCAGAAACCCAAATGTTAGAGAAGAGCCCTGAGCAGGGCCCTTAGCACAGTATCTTCTGCAAGCCTTAGACTGAGATAACCAGGCATGGGTTCAAGCCATTTAGTGGCCAATGCTCCCCTGCCAACGCCCTATGACTTACTGCAAACAGTGCTAACTGAGCTTGCACCCTTCTCCCTGATTCTGCTCTTCAATTTCTTGATGCTCATTGCTTGAACTTCTTGTGTTCATTGTTGTGTTCAGTTAATTGTTGTGTTCAGATTGAGACAACTGCTCTTGTTCCTCAGTTTTATTTGAAGTAACCCACAATATTTATTGCAAAGCCACTATACTGCATTGGAGACTTTAAATTCAATGATATAGAATGATTCTTGGTTCAGTGAAGGGACTTTACCCTAAAGATACATATAAACAAGAAAGTATTTAACAAAGGTGAGCACTTAAGTAGCATGTAAAATGAAATGAGCTTGTTATAAATAATGACTGTATGACAGGTGCTAAAATATAATTGTCCATTTAGCAGCCTTTCTTAAAGTGTGAGGTACTTATGAGTTTGGCTTTTACTCTGATTCTATACAGCTGAGCATCTGTGTGCACAAGACATTTGTCAGTAAAATTTCCATTACAACTACAAACTTTTTTTCACTTGGATCAAAGCAATTTAATTATCCCTTTATCGAGATTAGTTATATGAATTCTTCCATGACTATTTAACCTTAAGGAAATTATTCGTTTAGTGCTATTATACAGACCAGCTCATAAACCACAGTTAAGAAAAGCATTTCTCAAAAACATATAGCCTAAGGAAAATGTCATGGGCTACTCAGGTCAATTCTGCTAAGACTGTTTGATGTGAACATTTTTAGAAAAGAAAACAAAGGGAAGACCAAGGAAATGCCAGTAACATCTCTATATAAAACCATGTTGCTTTCTATTTCTGATAATATCTGTCTTTTGTATCCCCTGTGGAAATCACTGTTTTTTGTGATTTGGATTTTTCTGGTTTGGGGAACCATATCTTCAGGGAGGGATTCACAGGACAGTCAGTGACTGTGCCATGCAGAAGCTCATGTTACATAGCCTTGGAGGAATAATGATCTGGGATAATGACAAATTGGGCTTCCAAGTGACTCAGGGTATCAAAAGCAAGAAACATGACTGTAAGGAGGGAGCCACTGAAAACTCACAGAGACCTGCAACTTTCTGGAAACACCAGGAATAATTGCACATTTAAATAATGCTTCATTGGTCTCTTCCAGCAATAACTGCCAGCCATGAGGAAATAAGACAGAAAGTAAGTTTAGTTCTAAGAATAACTGGCTCTGATACACTTCACATCTCAGCATGTTCCTGTTAGATCAAATAATGACACTAGGAAACTGCATTTGCAGGTACTGAAGAAAATTGCATTCCATCTAAGACTGAAAATTTCAAAACTGCAAACACATATTCCTGAAAAGAATAAAAAGGGGAAGGTCCAATCACTCATTAACACCAACATGCAGTCCAGTTCCCTGAAAACAAAAAAAAAAACTAAACAAAACCCAAAAATAAACAAACAAAAACAATCAAACAAAATACTATGATGATCTGGGACAAATATCTCAGAATTATATGGCTGAAATACCACATTTGCTCTTCACAAGTTTGATTTGCAAATAAAGAACACTTTGCATTTCAGGTTGACATTGTAAACACTAAAAAGGGTACAAAACCTTTCAAGAACAGCACTGTGGTGGACACGTAGAGCTCTAAATGGGATACATAAATAGCGTTTTGCAACCAAGAGAAATAATAGAAGCCAAGACAATGCTCAGTGTTTGGAAAGAGATGCATGAACTGCACAAGTCAGATGCCTGTGTCAGTTTTCACAAGTGCTAGCAGAGATTATATCTCCCAGCAAGATGTTTTACTTGTTTTCATAACAGCAGGACACTTCACTATTGTTCAAGTTTTTGATTGCCTCCCAGATCCTTTTCCATGGTATTGCAGTGCAGCTGGTTTAACCCCATCATATATTTGTACAACTGATTACTGCCACATAAACGTGACAAAAGGATGACAATTTTATCGTGTTTCAGGATAATTTTGAATTCTAATTTGTCTCTCACTGTATTTACAGGTCTTTCTATAAGTTAATATTATTCCAAAGAACAAAAATGCACCCATGTCAGAGGTCTTCAGAGCCATGGGAACATCTTTCTTTTCTGACAAATAAAACCTTTGATAATTCTTTGCCAAATATACTTTACAGCCAGTGTATGATTTTTAGAAAGTTGCTCTGAGCCCTAAAACCAATTATATGGATATGTATCTCAAGGAATCAGAGAACAACAGAGGTGATGAAGCAAGTCACTGTATTCACTCACAGTGACCACAGCTGTGGAAAAACCATGTCTTAAAGGCAAAGCCACCACACAGCAAACAGTTCACCCTTGTACTCTGATTTCAACCAACTAGTATCAAAATCATACCTTCAAATTTGCAGGAAAATATCCTTCTGTTGACAACTATTTTAAGGAATGATCCTTCCTTGGACTCAATCCAAAGTGATGTTGACAACTAAAATTTAAATATTGATTGGATATTTCCCAACTATAAAGCCTTCTTGGTAACTTGCACACATCATGACTGGAAAGTAAATTATCCTCACAATTTTTCTTACATTTATCTAAAGTTGTGACATTGAACTGGCATCTGAATTCATACTAGGCATCTTCAATTTTAACTTACAGAAATTGAGCTTGTTATTGCTAATACTATATAAAGCCTTGCACACTTATGCCATATTGATGGTGGAAGCTGATCACCTCACAGAATGTCCTTTGTTAAGTGATGTGAGTGGCATTTAGATTAATGGCAAAAGTAACCTGGTTAGTTTTCCTTTTTATACAAATGTAAACAGCATGGACTGACAGATAAGACTCTGTGTTGGGATCTAAGAACCCTGAGCTTTTCATGAGTCCATGGACGTGATCTTGGACAGGTCACTTTCAACTCAGACTGCCTAAGTTCAGCACTGGTGAAATTTCTGCCCTTCAAAAGCTGTTCTACTTTATGGACTAAAAGTATTTGCAAACACTAGGTATTCTTTCTACCTTTGTTTCTTTTCCTATATGAAGCAAATTTTCATTTCAGTGACTCAGTTGCAACAGCTTTTTCTAAAACCCCTTTCCTCTGCAGTCATATCTAGTAGTATCTTTTTTTGTTCCTGTTATATAGCAGGTGTCCTAGTTTCAGACAGAGCTTGTTAATTTGTGGATATGTAACTCACTATTTCTTACTAGCACTTGCCACACATTGAAGTATGTCCTTTTGTACAAGCTTTAAGGAACTGCTTTAAAGTGACAAAAAGTAAATATCTACTTTTTCTCAAGATTTCTGCCTTGTTACAAAACCATACTTACTATTTGGAATACTGCAGTGATTTCCTGCTGGTACTTTGATCCAAGAATATCATGAGCTGTGCAGGTGGTTTCTGTCACACTGTCATTCATGTTTTTGACAGATTTTGAGTCTGCATAATATTCCCTGATAAACTTCTTAATGTTATCTGTGCCAAGAAAGGAAAACTTACATTCTGCCAACTTGCTGACAAACCCTATTGACAATATCAGACACTTGCTCAGTCAGTCAGGAATGCAAATAAACCTTCAAATCACAGTGAGAAATACTAAAGAACCTTTGAAAAGGCCACTATACTTGACCAGTCTGACTGACTAAACCATAGGGATACATGTAATTTGTTGCATACACATAACCTTAGTTTTAGGGAAAAAACATCTTCAGTCCAATCTGGAGTTCAGCAAACCTATTTACCCTTTCTCATCAGCACAATGCAATCTTTCAAGTTAAGCAACATTATAATGCAAGAATGCATCTGTGAGTAACTCCCCTTAAGTTGCAAGCACAGAACTAAAGCAGGGTATCCTGTTTCAGCTTCTTAAAGGACTCTTCACTGGCATCTTTGACTGAGGGAAAAGTAAGGAGAAAGAGTACTGGAATTTCCAAAGTCAGCTTCATACAGGTTTCCTGAAGGAGTCAAAGATAACTAATCTGGACTCCAAAGAATATGTTGATACATAGGAGGTGTTCGGCACCCTTCCCAGCTACCTAATTACTCTAATGTAAATCTAGAAATGAAATCTACTTCCATCTCTAGCACTTTCTGATACCATGAAATTTTAAAAGGTAAATCCAAGATTCTAAATAGAATATCACAATACACAAAATATCCATTTATTCTCCTGATGTAAAAATATTGAAAAGTATGCACACTTTGACAGTCCTCCTGGGCAGACAATCAATTCAGTTATTCTAAAGCTGAAACCTACTTTGAAATTCTGTTTTTTCCCAACATAACTAATCAACAGCTGGGCAAAGTGATGGGAGGAATTCAGATAGTGTGAGTTGTGGCCATTCCACAGTGTGGTGGTTTAACAGGAAACATGTTTTCTGGGATGCTGTGGTCAGGCCAATGGATGCTCAGATTTTAATATTGGCACCTAATGTGGCCATTGGGACATTGGATCCGCCTCTGAGAGCACAGGGTTAAAGCAGGGCTCTCGCCTGGGAGGCTCTCTTGGGTTCCGGTCAGGGAAAGGTTCAGAGCTCCCCTGCCCGGCTGCGGGCTGGGCGGGGCAGGGGCAGCCATGGGGCCGGGTGAGGTAGGCCCAGGAGCAGCCATGGGGCCGGGTGAGGTAGGCCCAGGGGCAGCCATGTGGCCGGGTGAGGTAGGCCTAGGGGCAGCCATGGGGCCGGGTGAGGTAGGCCCAGGGGCAGCCATGAGGCCGGGTGAGGTAGGCCCAGGGGCAGCCATGAGGCCGGGTGAGGTAGGCCCAGGGGCAGCCATGAGGCCGGGTGAGGTAGGCACAGGGGCAGCCATGGGGCCGGGTGAGGTAGGCCCAGGGGCAGTCATGGGGCCGGATGAGGTAGGCCCAGGGGCAGCCATGGGGCCAGGTGAGGTAGGCCCAGGGGCAGCCATGGGGCCGGGTGAGGTAGGCCGGGCCCTGGACAGAAGGGAGGGGAAGGCCCCTGCAGGATGGAAGGGTGGAGGAGCCCTGAGAGGCATCGGGCAGCCACCCCCTCCCCAGGAGAGACAGAGAGAGAGCCTGTGCCTGTGCTTGTGCCACCTTGAAATTTAATAGTGGCCGGCTGAGAAGGAGAAAGGGGGGTGCAGTGAGAAGGTGCCCGGCAGGGCAGCCGTGGGAGTTCTGGACAGACAGAGCCTCAGATTTTTAACCCTTTGCTTATATGATGGAAACCTTGTGAATGCTAATCCTCCTGGAGCTGAATGAGAAGAGAGATATAGATAAGAGGAAACGGGCCACAAGAGAAATAGAGAAGAACTCAGGTGGAAGAGATGATGGAGTAGCTTATGCTGGACTCTTTTTGTGTAGCCATGGACAGAACCATGTTCCTTGTGATACAGGGACTGCATTCTAGGGGGAGGCAATGCCTCAGGACCAAGAGGGTTCGGTGTGGGTACCCCTCAGCCCCAGGGGGTGAAAAATATGGGGGGAACAGATGTCCCAAAGTTGAGACTGTGCCTTTTTAGAGTGGGACGAAGCATCCTTAAAAGTCGACCCTAGAAGCAGCTCTGGTCCCTGTTCAGTGGTGAGAGCGCTGGACATGAAAGGAAGAGGTCACCATTGGCACAAGAAGGACTCCTTCTCCTCTTGATGAGCTGAGGATTGAGTATTCTGAAGGGTGGTGCTGGACCGAGAGTCGATGAGTTGGGGGATGTATTGTATTGGGAATTTGGTGGGGAGGAGGAGGAGGAGATGTATTTGTGAAGTTTTCATTTTCCTTGTGTGTTTCTTTTTTTCTCCCTTTTCCTTGTAGTTTAGTTAATAATTTTTTTTTTTTTCCTAAGTGGGAGCCTGCTCTGCTTATTCCTGGTCACATCTCACAGCAGAAACCAGGGAGAGGGTATTCTCATGGGGGCACTGGCATTGTGCCAGTGTTAAACCATGACACACAGCTATTACTTCTGGGGATTTTTCCCTCCCTTGCTACTTCCACTGAAGTAATTTCCTCCTCCCTTTCTGCTGCTCTTAATATTTCTTTTGTTACACACCATTGGATTCCTCCATTTTGAGCAGCATTCCAGGATGAGATACATTTGGGAAGGCATTGCTTTTAACATACAACAACACAAGGTCACAGGAGAGACCCTCATCTAGAGTTGAATGCCACAGAATCTGGAGAATAAAGGCAGGTCTTTGCACCAGTCCCCTGGTTATGAGCAGAAGTTAAGTGACATGCAAAAAATAAGTGCTGAAATACTAAATAACAGCATTATTTGTTAGGCAAAAACTTTTTACTGACACAGAAATCATTCATAACAACTTGGAAAAAATTTTCCTGTACTGTAAAACTTTTAAACAATGTATTTTAAACATTTGTTTGCTGTGATACTACCCAAATTTGCCAGTGGTAGATAAAGACCATCTGTGTAGTTGCTATACAAACAGAACAAAAAAGCTCATTGCTACCCCAAAGATCTCACAACATATGTTATGTGAGAAATGAGTACACTGGTATGTTACCAAGTCTGATTTCTGTTTTAGACTTCAGGCAATGACTGGTGAGAATGCATCCCACATCCCAATTTACTTATAGGCAGCATCAATTATGCTTTGAGTCATTTTTATGAGGTTCAAAACACAGAGAAATTACAACTATACCTTGTTAAAATAAGATTCTTTGGTTATAGGTAATGGCCAGGGAGCACCTATAGGAGTGAAGCTACAAGTGATTTTCTTAAACTGTGTAAAAAAAGTACATGAGCTGAATACTAAACATAATTACTGTATCTCCAATGTCCTGGTCTAGGGAAAGAATAAATTCCAGATAAGAGGTGGAACTGGTTTCAAATTTGAGCAGTCAGCTTCCAACATTGACAAACAAGAGCTAAACCAGTTGAAATACTTTCCCTTGTATAGCTACTACTGTAAACTCAGCATATTCCACCTTTACACCGATGTGAAATGTGACACATTTCTTGCAGGCCAATCTAAAGGAAGGCAGCTCTGAGAGTCCCAGAGATCAGGATCATTTCCTGTTTAAAGCACACACCTGTGATGCTCTTGATTTTTTTTTAAGTAGATTCAGTTGAAACAATAACTTTTGGAACTTACAGTAACATTTAGCACATCTTTCAAGGATGCAAGTAGATAGAGATTGGTGACTGCAGTGATAATTACACTTGCCAGGAAGTGATGAATCATTTCATACACTTTTGCTGGTCTTATTTTAAAACTAAGAACTTGGCACTTTTCCTTTTTTATTTTGGCACATGCCCAAAAAGCTGCAGCATTTTTTTTCCAGACCAAGGGTTAAACCAGACACAGAAAAATGAGACTCTGCTTAAACTGCCAGACTGTTAAACTTTCCACACTGGTATGGGGAGAAAATTTGAAACTAAACACTAGGAAAAGACTGCTGAACAAGAACTCTGAGGAGTTTTAAGCTATGAGTTATGATGAAAGATGTGCAGAAACACAGACACATGTAAATGGACCTAAGAAGAGGGGAATGGGTAAGAAGACAACAGCAGATTGCATTTGTTTCTTGTGACAAATGGCTACTCCAGTGAAATAATTTGTGTTTTGTCCATTATCCAAACAGAATCTTTATTGGTGGAATTTATTAGCATCACATATTGAGGCAAGACTATCAAAAGTCTTATTAAAAGCCTCATTAAAGTCCATCAAAAGTTCAGGTCTAGGCACTTAAACATTCTAATTACTTCCTAGAAGCTCAACCTTCACTTCTCTATTTTGTCTGAGATTTCATCAACAACCATCAGTCACTCCCAAACATAGTTTCTTATGCCCTGCACACAACTATGCTCTTCACTGAGGTAGATCAAGAGAAGAATGTTCAGAAACTTTGATTTAGAACAGTTAAATGGAAGCAAAGGAGCACTTTCTATTTAATTCAACTGCATTAATAGACAAAATCAGCACCATCTTTTACAAAGGATTAAGATAAAAGAAATATTTTTGTTTCCATGCTTTTTCTGAAAGCTTTTAAGCACTTGAGGATCACACGGACACTGAGAGATGCCTAGGGAACATTTGGTTTAAACATTTTCACATTCATGTTCTGCAACTGCCACTGAAAAGAAGCTCCCTGAAAGGCTTAAAAGTAGCAGGCAGCATTGCTTGACTTTTTTCTTGCACTGGTCTAACAAGAAGTTAGAAATTTCAAGCTCCTGACCCTGACACAAAAACCTCCCACAAAACTGCAATAAAGAATTTATTTTAAAAGTGTCTGCTTGGAGTAACAGTAAATGCTAAATAAAATGAGTACTGGCAGCCTGTATATTCACATATAAATTCCTCAAACATCTTGCATTTAAGCTCTGGGTTTGGTTTTCTTTTCTGATTATCAGTATTCTGCATTTCATCACATATGTCAGACTTGGACTCACAGGGAGAAGCACCACTAACAGAGCAGCCTATCAGCTGCACCAGCAGCCTGGAACCCAAACAGCCCAGAGGACAGAGCCCAAGAAACTCCAAATCTTTTTGCATGCTGTACTCTAATTAATAATAACATGTGCTTTTACAGGAGCTTATGTATCATGCTGGTTTTGGGGGGTTTTTTGCTACAAAATATCTTTCTCTGCTATTCTCCATTAACAAGACCTGTCTAAACTGTGGAGATTGCATTGCTCTACTTTTGAAGGCATTGTCAGTTTTGTCTAAAGTATCAATTTCATGCCATAATTTTGTATTACTTTCCTGCTATTTATTATAGTTCCAGCACTATTTCAATCTGGAAAACCCACAGGAAAAAAAAAAAAAAAACAAAACAAATATATATAAATTTTTCCAAAAGCATGGATGCATCCAGCCCCTCAGATACATTTTTATCAGGGGCATGCAGTGATGCTACCTCTAAAGATTATTCTTAAAGATTATTTTTAAAGTAAATTGAATTATTTAATTAATTTCTTTTTCCATTGTTTCTGAGGGCAAATTGGTGTTGGTGACTTGAATTGATATTGGTGCATATAACCAAAATTCTTAACAGCATTCAAGTTCATCTAAGTAAGAATATGGGAAAGAGTATCAGTCAGATTTGACAAGTATTTGGAAGGAAAAAATATCACTATCAGTAAGAGGAATGTTGACAGATCTTATATATATATATAATGTACGTTTAACATAGCTGGCTATGAAAAATAAAAACTATTTATTCTACTTTATCAAAAGTATAGTTACATAAGAATCAGCAAAAAGGAGGTAATAACTTTGTGTGATCCATGAAGGCAGCATGCTTATCATGACATTTACGCCTACTCAGATGTTCATCTGGGAAAGTCATATTGACAGCTGAGTGCTTGAAGCCATCATTGTTCACAGACACATACAATTAATAGCTAGACAGTAATGAGATGGAAGTCTACATGAGTATGCAGAGGGTGGAAGGTTGTGGTGCACCCACATATAACCACTACAAAAACTCCCTACTGCAAAGACTGTCTTTGTAAGCAGATCAGGAAATATCAGACTAAAATACTATTTTTGTGAACCCTAGAGACTTACTTTCCAAGTCTGGCCACTATCCAGTCTTTTGTTTGGAGGATGGAGCGAAGAGCCATCCACTCCAAAAGTATCACAATTCTTTTTAAGACTAATGAATGAATGATGAGAGAAAATTTATTGGTATCATTTGGTCTGTTTTGCTAGAACAAACTAATTGATAAGGAGCCACAGGAACTTGCATTCTTGTCAGGATTTCACATTGCATTGAAGTGACTAAACACAGAATGTAGCATCCATCTTTCAGAAAAAATGGAGAGGGATGACAACCTCTCCATCAACACTGACATAATCTATGTTTAAGACTAATTTTTCAAACATCAGTAGGAAAAGAATCAAAGTAACACATTTGAAAACAAAACAAGTGCATAACCTTGGAGAGAAGTGAGTGGTTTCATGAAAGGAAAAAAAACCACTGTCTTTCTCTGCTGCTTTCTCTTTGTGAGTCACACTCTGGGAGTGGTACCAGAACAGCTTGTTGTCCTATTTCTATGGAAAAAATCCTTGAGCAAGTTCATTCTTGATTAAGTTAGCATGGTGCCAAGCAAATATAAAGCACTGCATCTTTGATTCTGTGTTTTCCATTGTTCCAGTTGTGCTGGGGGAGGGAAGCAATCTCATGGTTTTGTTAACAGTGCTTCAGCACTGGCTTTGCCGTGAACAGTACTGGCATAACATTTCCTTGTGTTTTTCAGCTTCACTGAGGGAAAATCTTTTTGACACAATTTAGGGATTTCATTTCTCAGTACACCAGTTATGACTGTGAATTAATACTAACACCCCAGCTCTGATAGTTCATTCCTATTCCATGCCACATCCATTATCCATTTAACCATGCTAATTAGGCAGATCCTTGAAATTACATGGATTCCTACAAACAATCTGGATTAAAGGTAACTCTTCTTGCCAAAAAAGATTGCGGAAGTAAGTGAGAAGCAAATAGCTTGACTATTGAAGCAAGCACATGTCACTGGATTCAAAGCCATGAACTGAAGCTGCTACAGATGAGTGGGATAATGTCTGGTGTTAATTTTTCCCACAGTATAAATGTGACCTTTTTAAGATTACTTAATCTTTTAGGAAAGTGTTAATGTGAACAGAATGAAAGCTACCTTCCATTGAAGTACAAAGGCCTGAAGTGTTACATTTGTATAGTCACTTCACTATAATTGGAAATATATTGTTTCCCAAATAACACCTTTCCTCATTTTCAGTCTCATAATCCATTTACAAAGATAAGGCAATCTGGGAAGTTGCAATTACCTGTGTAGGTCTTGATGCCTTATGGACAATAAAATTTAAATTAAAAACAGTACCCTACATTTGCTTATTGGTAGTGTACTTTTGGTAATGTGATAGTTTACTGAGTAAAACACCTCTTTTACATATGCAATTGCTGAGCTTAAATCTTTGCACATGAAGAAATGGCAGCTTCTAGCCTCACAACATTAGGCTTTCAGTGTTAATTACGAAGGGAAGAATGGGGAAACTGAAATATTTGTGATGGGAATGACATTTTGTAACAGGATAATAATGCAAAATAAGAGAGTTCTTTCAATAGGGAAGGCTGTATTTAATCATGAAGTGAAGCAACAAAGGCTTTTGTGCTTCTGACATTTTCTTCTGAGGCAACTCAACAAAGAAAAAACAAAACTTCAAACTTTCATTAAACACTTTTAGAAGTGATGAGTGTATACAGAGAATCCTTCAGCTACCCGTAAAAACGCAAGTACAACATTTAAGACTTCATCACTTAATGTGGTGGATACTTCTACTTCTATACCAGATACTGTCCAGTCTTGTGCCTGCCATGCTAATAGAAAGGAATGCAATGTAATTATTTGGTTTGAGTGAGGATGTTATTAGATAAAATTGGCCCCTCCCTTTTCCGCTGTTCCCATTCCCCAAATCACTACAGAAAAACTGCCAAAATAAAATTTTAGATGATGCTGTGCAACTGTTTTTTTCTTTCAAGGTCTAACTCCCCTCATCTGCATTGTCAAAGCTTCACAGTTCCATTAAATGTGGTGAGATCTATTTGTGATAATCGTAATACAAATTACAATCTGCTGATTTTATTGTTAAAAATAAATTTAATGACAAACTGGGATACAATTGAATGCATGTGAGCTGAGGAGCCCATCCTTAATTTGTCTATCTGCAAAAACACAGCTCATTAGTGAGAGTGGCAAAAATCCAAAATCAGAGCAATAAATAGCAAATTCAGTGCAATCTGTTTCTGTGTTACTACTATAGCTGCAGCCAAGTGATAGACAAAGGGAGGTAAACATGTTTCTTTCCCTTGGGAGAAGGGGAAAAAAAAAAGGGAAAAAAAAGGTAATTCAGGGAATCCTTCTATCAGGTGATTTGTTCACTTACCAATTAAGAAAATAAGAATCATATCCAATAAGAATTAAAACTGAAAACTATAACATGGTTGACATAGCCCAGTGTTCATAAAAAGGAATCACCTTAGCCAAATTCCACTGCATCCATGAAATGCTGTGCTCTTTTGTCACAATAAAGTAAATCTGTTTTCAGGTCTCATTTATTGTGTTGTAATTCAATAGTGTCCAATTATGCTGGTTTAAGTGAGACCAGAACCAGGCTAATTTTATTTGATTACTGACTGGATTGAGAAATCACAGGCTGAAGTTCTATGGTCTACAGGCACAACTTGAACATTATTATCTTAATTCCTCAAAAACTACTTTATATCTTTTCTATTATTCATTCAAAAACCCCAAACCATTTTCATGCTGTTCATTTCAGCTTGAAAAATACAGTGTACCTAAAGGAAAAATTGATTGTTGGAACTTGAAATTTTCTTACATCTCTGAACTGCAGTCTTGTAAATCTAAAGGATTTTCAGACTGAACCACAAAACCCCAATACAGCCAGGAACTGGAGTGCATTTAAATATTATTAGATCATAATAGACTGAATAAAAGCAGATGACTGAGCAAATAGAGCCATAGCCGGGCCATGAAGTACTTCTTGCTGAGATTCAGAATTACATTATGCAGCAGCCCTTTTGTGAAAAATCAACTAATTTTCAGAAGTGAAGCATCATATGTAGATTTTTGTAATCACACCCATATAGAAAGCTAGAATCTATCCCATACATGTGGTACTCTGCCAACTTCAGTAAGGCATGGTTGCCAGCTAAAGACAGATTTTTATATAACTTGTACAATGCAGAAAAATTTTAGTTCCATGCCAGGAGTATCATCATAATGAGAATCATTGTCAAATGATAAGAATGTATTTTAGTGTGAGAAATCACATCTGTTGTCACTTTACACTGCCATTATAGAGCTTTACACAGGATTTTTTGAGTCTATTTCAATTCAGTCACCATATGTAAAGTTGCAATACCATTTTTCATTACTGGGAATGAAAAGAATACAGTTAATCTCTAAAACCACTATGAATTCTTCCTTTTCCTGAGATTCTTCGCCTTCCTCTATCAAAGCTGATATAGAAATTGAAGCACAAAGTTTCACGTTATTCCCTTGATCATTCAACCTAAAAATGCATTTGAGATTGCATTTGATATATAAACATTGAAAAGCATTTAAAAATTAAATTCTGTTAATAACCATGTTTCCCCAAATTGTAACACAATTCAAGAATTCTGCAACTCCTGAGTCCTTCTCTCTTAAACCAAGATGATTTTAGGATTGAACTGAAACCAAGATGATTTTAAGACTAAACTGATGACGAGAATATTCTGAACTTTTAAACTAAATAGTCTTAGCTAAAACTCATAGGAAATTATATACTTTCAGCAACTCATTCTCCACTCCACATTTTGCTTTGAATTTCTGCAGGAACATAAGGATACTTTCATATCACAAACACAGCATTTTGGATGCAGCTCTTTGTCTTACACAGAAGATGAACACAGTACTAGAAGGCTAAATATGACCTCATTCTAAGACAAGGCTGACTCTCTCCTGTATCAAGAATTTATCTGGTCAAAGCTGATTGTAAGTCAAGACAGGAAAATAGATGACAGAGCTGGCTCCATATGGTTTTATGTCCATCAGAGCTGACTATTTTTTTCAGGAATTGATAATATTAAAATCTTAGGGCATGTTTGCTCTTGTTAAGGCATTAAATCAAAGCAAGATTTTCTTTAAGAATTCTAGTACCATATTTATTTTTTCTTTTTATATCAGTAGACATAATGACCAAATTGTATTACATCTGTCACAATTTAGTCTTCTAAAAGGCTCCACTTGTTTTAACACAAACTTTGGTTTGGGCTCTCACAGAGGCAGAAGCAACTCAAAGTTTGGATGGAGCTATAAACTCTCACAAATCCTGTAATTATTTGGGATTCTCATATCCTGCGTTTACCTTGTATCCAGCTCTAGAAACAGATTTGCAGTTTTTGTATGATCAGATTCAAAATGTTTTGTCCCTATCTGCTATAAATGCAAACCATTTTTCTTCTAGATAATGTTCACGTCCATACAGCATATGAACCACATTCAGTACATCAGTGGTGAAGGAAAAGGGAAAGGTTTGGTATATTAAACTAAAATTAAGGATCATAAGGTCTAAGCCCCAAGTGTTCATGAGTTGTCCATTTGTCATTCTTGGAAATGTAATTTCTCTTTCACGGAAACATGTTGCCAATTTTTTATTTCTTAGAAGTCTCTAGGTATGCATCAAGCTTTTTTTTTTATCTACAAAGCCAGGAATACAATTACCCATATAGGCTTATGAGTGTATGGAAACAAAACATTTTAACACTTTCATGCCTAGTTACTTCTAAACATTACATATTTAAATGTTTCTGGAACAGTAGGGACTTTCTATCAATCAAGTGGAGAGGGAATCCCTTTTTGTAGTATAGCTCACACAAAGTAGAAAACGGCTAACTGAACTATCCAAGAAAATAAGTAAAAACAGAATCAAATATTTCCCTCTTGAAGGCAAAGCTTCCTCACAATTATCGCTATCTATTTACATGTGTATGTTATTACCACTCTTCATTTTGACATGTCTTTGACAAATATTTTTTTAATATTTTAGAGAAACAAGCAGTATTTAATCAATCTGCTTAGAAAGGAACTTGAAAATCAAAAGGTCAAAATAAGCCAAATTTTCTATTTCTCACATTTTAAGTTAAGAACAAAATTTATACCAATCAGATGCAGTAGAAATAAACTTATTTTGAAGATTATATCTTTTTTTCACTCCTTTTACATAGATGCGCACTACTCTAATACTATCATTCAATGCTTGCAGTTTTCCTTCCAGAGGCAAGTGTACAATTTCACCATTTCACTCAATAAATCAAGATAGTTTGGCAGTTTTGAGGAGTCTTCAGGACAGAAACAAGGACTCAACACTTCCCAACATAGTATAGTAATGTGCCATATATATAAAATGTGGTAAAGGCACAAAATACATGCATTGCATTAAGAGATGGAGACAAATTTCAAATACTCACAGGTAAATTAATTTGAAGTCTCATCTTTGTTCCAATTATTTAGAATGAAGACCCATAATGTCTTCATTCATGTATCAAGAAAGATACAATACTAAAATAGGGATTTCTTGTCACAGCAGCATATGCCAGGGAAAAGGTTATCTGTCTCTTACTGCCATTGACTGTTACAGATTTATCCCATAAACCCGGCCTGTCAGCTTTAACTGAATTATGCTGGTGAGCATGTCTTGGTAGCTATTGAAACATAGAACCTTCTCTGATATGTCAGCAGTTTTCTATGGAAGAGAAGCAAGTAAATCAGAGTTGGTCAGTAATTTTATCATTTAACTTCTTCAATGGAAAATTTCAGATTTCATGCAGAACTTACTTTGCTTATAAAATTATATCTATCTCAGAGATTTCCTGACTGTAGGTAACTATTTCTCTAGATTTCTCAGAGACCAGGACATCTTTGCAGCACAGGGACTAGGACAAGCAGCTTTCAAGTAATCAGGTTGCTGCCACTTCAGTTTAAGGGTTTGGAAGTTGAAAAGTCAGAAAGAGATACTAACTTACAGTTTTTTAAAGGCATTTCAGATTACTCATTCTTCTGAGCTTTTAATCTTGGTGGCCTTTTCCAAGGTTTATTTATGTATTCTTCAGAGCATGAATTCTGCATTCCAGCCCACCCTAATGGAAATTAATGCCAATGGTGTAATGCTTTTTGCAGTGCAGTTACCTGTGCATCAGCAAATCACACACTGAAGATATAAAGGAATTGCTAAAAGGGACAACAATTTGCAGCTCCAGCTGAGCCTGGTATATTTGGCATTTCTGCCAAACAGGTATCTGAGTTCTCTTAAGCAAATGTATTTGAGATTAGGAAATACAGTGATATGAATAAAAAATCTTCAGTTTAGAACAAAAATACTCAAACCTTCATCAAGTCTTTAGTAAAAATGGCAAAAGAAAGCTACAGAATTATACTAAGAGGTGCCCAATATATTGCAAAATAAAAACAAACCAAAAAAATAAACTATTCAAAACACAGTAAATAAAAATACAAAATATATAACGGCAGGTAAGCATGATGTTAGGTGTTAATTCTTTAATAAATTCTGCAGACAACACAGAAGGAAGAAAAAATTATTTAATTTCAAATTTCCCAGGCAGAACAGTTCTATATTGTAGAACAATTGAAGAAAGAAGTAAATTCTACCCAGCAGTTTGTTCTTTACTCTGGCATAAATTACACTAACAGTGAACAATTCAAATGTAGCTGCCTTCAAACACTATTTATCAGAGAAATTCACAACAATTAAACGTCTCCATAATATTTATGGAGGCTACTTGTTTTCCTGGGGCGCCAAAAGTCTGGAGAACGGTTGGGTCAAACAAACTGCAGCCAATGTCAAACAATAGATAAAGGAGCATAAGCACTTGTACAGACAAACATCTTCCTTGAGGTTGCTCCTAGATAAATAACACTGCTTCAAATAATATCTGCATTATGCTTGGAGGGTTGAATGGCTGGAATTCAACCGTCTCTTCTTCTGAGAAACTTACTAAACACATAGCAACACAATCATGCAAAAATGCTAAATGATAATGACTACAAACATGAGACAGTGAAGACAAGAAAAAGTACTTTTCTTTTTTTTTAACATTGGAGTGATATTTATAGAGCAGCTAATCCTGAAACAAGCAAAGCTTTAACATCCATGTTATTTTAATGTTTTCCAGCACATGATACCTCAAGGTATGCTCTCTTTTCTGGAACATCTAAAATCAGACATATTTGCATAAAATTGTCAAAGAGACAAGCAACTTGGGAATGCTTTTTGTCATTTCACGACACTGACTCAGATGAGCACACTTCTCTTACTCATTCAAAATAACCCATACTAAATCTCATTACAGTCCAGCTTCGTGTACAGACCATAAGCAGCACAATTGCAGCTAATGAGTACTCATTCTGAGATCATTCACTTCAAGAATAAAAATTCTAATAAAGCACTTTTCAGCTTTTTTTTTTTTTATTTGCAGATCCATGAGATCTTGCCAGCAGTGGCAAAGGGCTTTATAGCCAAGGCAAACAATAGGCTCAGGGGGGTTTAGAATACAGTTCTGTAACTGCTGGTTATAGGTTACCCAGCAGTATTTCACTGATTCAGCTGAGGTGCAAATAAATGGTTGCAATTGTCCTGAATTAGCCCAAGCACACAACACGGATGTTTATCCTTGCCTGCTTTCAGGCCAGCTATTTGTAGGCTACAAAAGCACAGATGTTATCTGTGCATCATAACTCTGCAGTGACGTGGGCACTGCTTGATCTTCATAAAACCTGCTAGTTCAAAGTTAGCCTTTCAAAAATACCAGAACAAAACTGAACCCTCAGAAGAAGTTCACATTGGATCAACATTTTCTGTCATGTTTTGATACAATACTAGGTACTCTAGGATGGGATTTACAATACCATAGAACCAAGGACTTAAAACATAACAGATGCAAGACCATGATTGTTTTCTTAGAGAGCTGCTCAAATGAGACCATCTCCTTTAACTTCAGGTAGTCCCAGCCTCAGACAACTCTCTCTGTTGTAAGGATGCAACTAGGTATGAAAACATAGAGGGAATCCAGCCAAGGAACCAATAAAATTTAAGAAAAAAAAAAGAAAAAAAGCTATTGCTGTTTTTACCACAGAAGAAATCCCTGGGTGGTATCAGAACCAGTCACACTAGAATAGCTAAAAAAAAAAAAAAGAGCATGGAGTAAGCAATGAGAGAATGAGAGTTGGGAATCAAGAATGTATTGTGGGAGACAACTTAATCCACAGTACCTGCAGAAAATGGCCACCTTTTAGGGATATTGTATCTGAAAAACTCACTCCATTCACAGAAAACCAACCACTTTGCAAATCACATTTCTAGCAGAATCCACAGGAATAAATACTGTATCAAGCATTTGACTCCACAAATAAAATTACATATGCTGGCCAAAAATCAGAATCACAGAAGCTTTTAGGTCACATATTCCTTTAAAATCACTATTCCTTGCATATATGTATTCAGGAAATGTGTATCTATGCTGTGACCAGCTGCAGCCTTTAACAGAAACTGCATGTAGTAGTTCTTTACAAATCTAAGCAGCTTTGTAAGAGAAAAGAGAGGTCAGGGAGAAGGCTGGCTTCTTCAGTCTGCAGCACTGCCTGACTAATTGCAAAGCTTTATGGACTGTGAAAACTGAGTCATTTCATTGTCAGCTGTAACTTTGTAAGAGATATACTCAATTTCTGTTTAGCTTCCCTTAACCACAGCAGAGTGCAATTTTCTCTCCATTTAGTCACATTTAGTCATGGGGAGGCAGTAAAGGAAAAAAAGCAATCCAAATACCTGCTGTTGTCTGAGAAGGTGTAAAGAACTCTGTCACTGTGCAGTCTGTGGGTCAAGCTTAGCCCATTTACCCCTTAGCTGGTTGGTTAGTTGGTTATTTCCCTTCCTTTTGGAAGGCTTTGAATGTCTGGAGGGGGTTTTGACAAAAATAAACCTTTCATGTTAGATACAATACAGTAGTACTGGAGGACTTGCACCAGAGTAGGTCTTTCACCTTTTTTGCAGTCTTATTTTTCAAATAGTCTCCAGTAAATGGCAGTAGAAATAATTGCAACTGTTTTGTTCTAGCCCTCCTCCAGAGATTTTACCAGGAGTAAGCCAGATCAGAGAGAAAATACAAACAAAATGGAACAGTACTAAATGGGTTCACTCCTAAAGGATTATTTTGACATCTTACAGGAGAAATTCTGTCAGGCACAATTTTGATAAACCTGAGGTTATGTTTCTCTTTTAGATGTATGAAGTGAATGCCTATTTTTATTATAGCTTCCACTGGTAACTATGTAATTTCAGTATTTAGGCATTTGCATTTTTCTAACTCTATATAATTAGCAATACAAAAGGCCTTTTTTTCTCCTATCCAGATATTTTGACTTCACTCTGTTGTGGAGGTGGAGCAGAACCTAGGAGTTACATGTGGGAGGGCAATAGGAGCTCTGAGGTTTTGACCCATAGCTCTGAGAAACTGTGGAGGCTTCAGTGGGCAACAGCTAAATTAGAGAATGAAGTTTGTAAAGAAATGTTTATAAAAATTGGTCAGCAATCAAGGACCCCTGCACAAGGAGTTGGCAGGAGCTCAAGAGGAAAGTCATTTGTGTAGTCAGCTATATACAATCTCTTTCTAAGCAGAGATCTGAATAGAACACTTATAAGGTGAATAGCCTCAGAAAGTATCTTTTAGGAAATTTTAGAAGTCTCAGATGTAGCATAAGTAGAGTCAGATGTCTAAGCTAAAATAAAATACAGAATATATAGATTTAATTGCAGTTTAGTAGTCAGCTTCACAAAATGTTATCTTTAATCTCCTTTCCATTGTCCTTAGAGATAATACTTAATTTTAATTGGACACACATGCGAGGGATGTATAAACACGTTCACTTAAAGCTCTAATGGGGAATCTCAGTATTTTATTGTATTATTAAGAGACGCCTGTAAAAACACTGCTGCTGTTCTTACTGGTACCATAGGCAGATTATGGTTTGTGCACCACTCCTTCAATTTGCAATCATTTCTAGTACAGCTTCCTATAGGCACAGCAATTCACCTACTCACAGTAAACTGGAAGATCAGCATTTATTCTAAACCATCAACAGCATTGGTACATGCCAGAAATTGAAAGAAAAACTTAGTATGAACCTGAATATTAATTCTATGCCTGTTATCTATATGATACTAATGGAAACACCTTTCTAACAGCAAAATAATATGACTGGATACAAAAGTTCTTTAAATTGCTAATGTTAAGTAGCTTAAAATCTAGACTTATTGAAAATTTGAAAGTTTTCATATTATGTTTAATTAGATACATGTTTATAAACTACAAAGTTATAATTATAAATTGTTTACCTGACTACTCAGGTGCAGAAACACATTTTGCTTTCAAAAGCAAAAGAAGCTGATCATAATTTATAATTAAACTATTCTTAGGTAATTATAGCAGTAATGAAATGCATATCAATCAACAGGTATATCATCATATACCTTCCATTTTCTGTTCAGAGCATTTCTGAAATAAACTTTAATTTTACTTAAAGTCCCCTTAGAAATACCTGTCATTTTGATTACTTTTAAGAGCTTATGACTTCATAGGAAAGTTTTCATATTACAAGAAAGTAAAAATAGGTAACATTACAGTAAAAACTACTTGAACTATATACCCATTTGTTCCTGATTTGTTCCTGTAGTTAGCAGTAAGTGAAAATCTTACTACTTTTTACCATAGGTATGCACCTGTAATTCTATCTCTTCTCCTCTTTTTGTTAGTTCAGTACTCACAAATTTATAAATTTTTGTATCATAATATGTTCTGCTTTGATAATCTCTTCAGTCAAGCTTTACTGAAGTTGAGGTAAATAGACCACAGAAACAAGGGCAATAAGCAAACATGAAACACAGTATAAAATAAATTGTAAACAAGCAGCTTGAAAAAAGAAAGACTTGTGTCATATCTGGAAACTGTTCTACTGCTGCTCCACCAATATCCATGGACCTAGTGAAGGAATGACTGTTCTCTAAATAAAATTACCCATTCTAGTCTGTTTTAGACCTAACTAGGCTGCTAATCTGGATTCTATTCAATGTCTTTAAAAGAATTCTATCTTCTGATAATTCAGCAGGTGCACAGGAAGCCATTTTTCTACTTTCTTTGACATCAAGCCAAATTTCCCCAAATCAGTGACTAAGGCCCCTTTTTGTCTCAACAAAATGTGCATGCATGCAATTTGTCACTGCAGCATTGCAGGATCAACAAACTGGGTGTACATGTCAGTCCCTTTTAGTACCTAAAACAGTTTAGACTTTCCTTCCTGCAGAAATCAGGGTTTCTTAATGTTGAATGTTGAGGAAAAGAAAGGGAACAAGGTAAAGAAAGAAGCTTATGACTGTTTTCCAAATCACTTTTGCCGTACAAGTTGGCACAAATTAGTTTTAACCAGTGATGGCAATAACACATTCTCATTTTAAAGCAGTAAAAATTTCATAAAGTAGTCTATACTAACCACATGTCGATTTCCAGTCCCCAAATTCCTGGAACCTTGGACTTTAACTTTTCCCATTCAGACATTTTTCTGGCCAATTAGGGACAGTTCTAGCAAATACAGATATTTATGAAAATCAAGTTAATTACTCACTAATGAATTCAAAGCTCAGAAAGGGAGCCCACCCCTAATACTATGTCCAGCAGTTTTGACGATAGCAGAACCTACTTGCAAAGGTGCCTAAGATGTCTACTTGCAAAATAAAAAAAGATGGGGGGGGGGGGAAATGTCTGGCTGTTTTGCACTGGCATTGAGTGAAGTGGCAAAAAGACAAAACAGACCTTAAAAGACAGCGCACAATTTCACACACCGAGGAATAATCCAGAGTTATGTCAAGTCTGTGTGCAGATTAAGGAGAATACCAAACACTGCAAGGCCAGTAAGCATGAAGACATCTGCTTTAAACCTGGTTCTCTGAATTCCAAATCAAAATGCTTTTAAAAAGCAGCTTTTCTTTTCTTCCTAGCATGCTCTATCAGCAGCAGAAGACAAACTGTCCTAGGCAGCAAATCATCTGGATCTATTGACACCATAATACATTTAAGCTGGCAGTTTATTTACTGTCTAAAGAAAGATTCAATCCAATAGAGAATAAATGTTGGTGGGGGAGAAAAGGTGTAACTGGTGGCATTTAAACAGGCTGAAAAGGAGCCCCTTGGCTGGGCTGTGACAAGGTGTTTTTTTGAAGTGGAAGATATACAACACTCTCCCTTCCTCTCCACCATCATCACCCCCCCCCAACCACCCCCAAACAAACATAAAATTAACCCCAAAAGTGGCCCCTCTCCAAAAACCAAACAAAAATATAAACCATAATAATAAACCATCAACCAACCCCACACCAAAATTTTACGTCCTTGTAGCTTATAAAAAGCATGACACTGAGGATGTCAAGATGGCTGCCACACATACCCAAGGACAAAAGACTTAGTCCTAACCTTACTGTTAGTTTTTGCTAGGTATATACATGCCAGTATCCACGCTCCAGTGTAGATGCCCTGGACACCTTAATTAGGTAGACAGGAGGGGGTATCAGGCTCACCATAACCGTAGCCCAAAACGCCTTGCAATTGCCACACCCCCACGGGTCATCAGCAGCAGTTAATATTAAGCAATAAGTGTAAACTCCTAAACTTGACTTAAGGAGACTGAGGTTTTATACTCAGATACAAGAGTTAGCAGTTCTCGCTGGTTTTACCTCTCCTCGGCAGGTAAGAAGTGGCAGCTGGATTTCCCGCAGTGGCTTGAATGGCTTTTGTTTTTATTCTTCTGCATAGCAGAGAATTATAAAAGCCACACTATTATATGAGTTATTTAGCTGCTCTTTGTTATTTGTTTTTTTCTTTCTCCATGAACTACAAAACATTAGTAGCTTGCAGTTTGCCGACTGAAAATATCTCAATTCAAAAACCAGAAACTACAGTCAAGACAAATTTACATGACTCTTTCACACATCTTGTTTCACTGAGCTTGTGTTTTATATATTCAGGCATCAATAAAATCAGCACCAACGCTAAGGATCAAGTTATGAAATTCAAATTCAAATATCTTCTCTGACAGATAATGTCCTTGGTTGCAGCACTGCTGCAATTCCAGTGTAAGGAAAACAGAGTGGGATTTTTACTTGCCATATGAAAGTAAGAACTTGGCTGTAAAGCACCATAAACCAAATAAAAGTTATATATCATTTTAATTTTATTCCAAACATCCCAGTCTTTATTGCAACACTTAGGCTAGCAAGAACTATGAAAGCCTATAGAATAGAAAACCTATAAAAAGCCCTTTCATTCAAGCTTCCACAGTGGACAGCTTTTCTTATTGGGCATTCAAATAAGGATTTTCATTTAGCTTTAAGTGCATTCAACTCACCTATCTTCTACAATAGCCTGTATTTCATAAAAATAAATGAAAAAAAGCCAACAAGCTAACAACAAAAATACTCCAAGACATACAAGGTTAAATGGACTTCTGCCAAATTTTTAATTAAAAGTCTATTATGAAAAAAGATGTAATGCTAACAGGAAATTAAAGCTGATTTTAAATAAGAGTCTATTGTAAAGCTTTTGAACACTATTCAGATAGTTACCTAAGTTAAATCCAATGTTCTTTCAGAAATAATGACCTGCTTGCAAGAAAATAATCAGCACTCTTGAGTGGCAAAAAAATACTGTAAAACTGCATTGAAATCACATGAACATTATGTAGGTCTATGGACTCCATCAGCAAGAACAGATTTAGCTTCACGATTCAGACCACAAAGTCCTGACTTCATTGTAAATATATTACTGCACACTACTTTAAAAGCTCAATAGTTTGTCATCATATGTAGTTACATTAACAGTTCCCATCTCTAAGATGAAACAATTCTCCTGACTGTTTATAAAAGAATTCTTCCCAAGTCAGATTATCTGGCAGTTCCACTTATCTGTCCCTCTCCCCTACCATATACAAACATGCTTCTACTTTGATATCTGTCCACAAAAAAAAAAATGAATCCTTTTCCTTAATGATTGATGCTTATAGTATAAAGTGAGCCCAGATATCTACTCTGAAAATTTCAATTCTTTGAAATTTCCCCATACAATGTTCATAATATCGACTAGTCAGTGATTTCCAACTGACTGGTGAATAATTAAAATGGAACCATTGGTAAGTCTGAAAAACAGTCAGCTGAGCACATATCTAATAATATAACCTGTTTTTAAACACATGTATTTATTTTAGCATCATCTTGTCACAACATTCATGAGGTTGCCTGTGAAAGGTGTGTCGTTTCCAAACAGGTAAGTTCCATTTTATATTGATACACCACAAATTCCAAATATCATCTTAACTACTCCTAAAAAAGCATAAACCTTTTTTCCTGGAGGTCTTGTCCTGTGTCACCAATGTTTAGTTATTTGCATTAGTTTGTTTAATGGTACCATTCCAGAGGCAGCTGAAAGGAAACGCTTTAACCCAAGAGTGAAGTGGTAACAGAGAACTTACAGAGCAAAAACAGCAGCTAAGACCCTACACAAATGGAAATCTACACAAATTGATGGAGGTCTTTGGCAGCAGAAATTCAGGGGCAAAATGTGTGTCATCATCAAATAATCAAAATATTTGCTCTGCTGTGTACACTTTGGAGATTTTATGGGGACATTTTTCCCAAAATGTGTTAAACAGAGTGATGATAGGATTCGGAGCAAATATTCAAACGCGTCTCACAGAGAAGTTATGATAAATCCCTGGCCACACCTGAAAAGTGACTTTCAAATCCAGCAAACCAATTTCTCCTTAAAGAAAGCAGATGGTGGAAATCCCCTTCCCCACAGCCACTTTGAGTCTCTACCCAATGCACAAGGGAAACAGGCAGTGCCATAGCTGACACATCTAATCCTCCACACTTTAACAACCTGTTTACCTCCAACAGCTGAGGCACTATTTAGCATCTGTGGAATACCTTCAGAAACCCAGGATTACAAATCTTCCCAGCAAAAATAACAGTGCCATTTCTTTGCTTCAACAAGCATAATATGCATTTATTTGTAACATCCTGACATCAGCTTTCAGATCAAAAACCTAGCGAATACTGAAAAGGAGATGTTGACATTTGAGGGGTTCAGAATGCACTAGTTTGATAGAGTTTACTCTGACAGGTTGCAGATGTTTATTTACCGATCATTTGCACTGAAATGAAAATTGCATTTGAGAGCAGTGAATTAGACACAGCAGGTACACAGTGATTCCCTCAAATACTCCTTGAAATAGTTTCTAGCATTATTGAACACCAAAATAATTGACAAAAACCAGACAGAGCAGCACCTTTTAATATTGACTTATTTACCTTCATTCTTAAAGAGAAAGTATCAGTTCTTCCTATAGAATTGCAATAATATACTTACCCATACATACTGACAAAAATGATGAAACAGCTCCAGAAATGCTGATTCTGAAGATAACATTTACAAAATCATATCGGAGATATGGAAGTGCTAACTTGGAAGGACTTACCTGCATTTCAATTTGGATAATAACTCTCACTTACACACATCTTTTAAATGAGATGACTGAACCTAACAGAGAGTCAGACATTAATCTAAGTACCATCGTAAAGCAGAACGATGAACTCTATTGTGGGAGCAAATACTGTTCACAGCTTAAAGATAACTCTCCCGTTTGCTAATTAGACATTTTAACAAACAGAAGAAAATTATCTTTCCCAAGGAACAGAACAAAAGCCAAGGAGACAAGCTACTCACATTCCTTTGAGTCGTTGCCACATTTTCTCTGCATGTCCTCCTATTTGGTACTGTACAGAGGCGCTTTCCAGTTCCCGAGTTGTTTCTGTTGCTCGAGCCCCCATCGTTATTGTCCTACAGCGATACAGTTACAGTCAGGCTCAGCAGCAAGTAAAAGCAGTCCTTAGTCCACTACAAATTTCAGAAGATCCACGCATGTTAGACAGTAGCTGCTGTCATAGCAAAACACATCAGAATTACAACAGCTGAGGGACGATCCTGCCTGAATCGCTATTCACTTTGACAGACAAATCCACTCTTCCCCCCCAAGCACAGAGCAAGTACACACAGCTCCTCTGACCTCACAAGTCTAATCCATACGGGAGAGCCAGCTACTTATACTACTGACTGCTCAAGCTCCTTTCTCATGCACTTTTTCTGCTGTAGGAATACACACAGAAGCACAAAAGAGTCCTTAAAACGGACTATAATTCATTGCCATGCAGTATAAATGTGAATGGCTTTAACAATCCAGAAGGAAAGAAAGGCTGGTTTCTGCTTTGCAGGTTGGAGAAACAGGCTGCAATAGGAAAGCAGATGGTAGGTGCCAGTATCAGCCACATCACCCTACAAAAAGAGTGTATGTTCAAATGCCAGAGCTTTCCTCTCTTTAGCTGATCCTGAGTTGTTTCTTATTGAATAAATATCTACCAGCCTGTCAATAAAAATATGACTGCACAAATGCTAAGTCAGTGGCAAAGACACGTCTAAATCCCTGCAGAAGAGAAATCAGCGAGCGCTACAGGTTGTTATTGAAGGAATATGCTGTAATGATGACTGTTCACCTTCTCCTAGCAACTCCACTCAGTAGGTAACTGTCAATTTTACTGGTGGAAAATGCAGCAGCTGCAAGACAGCCCACTCTGCAAGTCCTCCGGGACAGCAGCATGTGTGTGTCAAAATCTGATGCTGAACTCTGTGTGTCTGCCAGCAACAAAACAATTAAGTGCATACAAACAGCAAAAGGGTTGAGGACTAATCAGTACATGAGCCATGCAGCAGATTGCCTGCTCTGCCTTCCAAGTGCAAACCTGAGAACCTCTCTGTACAGCCCAAGTCAGGGCTGGGAGAGGGCAAAGGAGGGGATTTCCCTGCTGCTTGCTCAGTCACAGACTTGAGTTTGCAGAGCGCTTCTCCTCTCTGAAAACAGCACCTGTCTTGGTTGGTGAGTAAAAAATCTTCATTTCTGAAGCAGCAGCCAAATAATCAAATATACCACAGACTTGTCTCAGTGATCACGTTTGTTTCAATCAGACTAAGAGTGGTGTAAGAAGCCAGGCAAGAGGAGCGTGCCAAGAGGGAGTAAATGTGTCAGCTTTGTTAGCTACTGGTGCCACTGCCAGTAGCTGGGAAAAGGAGCTTTGGGTCCACATTGGAAAAGTAAGGATGAGAGTCCTCAGATGGTGACTGGAAGGAGCCTAAGGGTGAGGGAGGAATATTTCAGTATGGTTTTAACTAAACAGCTTTACCTGTGTTAAATTCTGCAATAGAGTGAGATAATGAGCATTCCTGTCTGATGCAACTGGCAGAAATGGATATTATTACTAAGTTCTCAGGTTCTCACAGGAAAATAAAAGAAGGGGCTCACAGCTTTGAGATAATATGAACATTTCAGAATTTCCTAATCAATTTTTTTCCTCTATGGCAACCTTTATGCATGTTATAGAGATAAATTACACCCTATGAGATCTATAAACCAGTTTGAGTTGCATCTTTTGCATGCTGATTTCAGGTGGATAATTAAACAGTAAATTTCATTTGCTTCCATAGATTTAAGACATACACAGTTTTAAACTGCTATTAGATTCCAGACTTTCACTGAATTCTTCCAGACTCAGACATTTAAGATTCAACCCCATAAAATTTACTAATAATTTCTGAAAAGCAGTCACTGGGTGAGTAAAATCACTTACAATTTTCAAACATTAAGACAAAAATGAAGAAATACAAATATGTATTTTCAACAACTGTAAGGCATTTATTTGGTCAAATGCAGCAGTAGTACCTTTGAACAACTTAAAACCTTCCAAAGTTTCCACTCCTGTTTTGCATGGAGTCCAACCAAAGTTTGTAGGAAAGAGCATAAATATTCTTCCATGGAATAATTAATAAGAACATCTCACACTAATCTGGGCTCTTCCCTGCCTTCTAACTGCCAAATATCTGAAGAAAAGCAAAGAAATTAAGTATTTATAGAAACCACATAAACCTCCGGGGACAGCGTGGAATTTTAAGGACTTCAACAAGTATTTCCAGCTCTTGTTGTCCAATTCTACAATGAAAAAAAAAGTGGTGTTTGCAAGCTGTTCTCTCTCCCTCAGAAGGAATTCAGTAGTTGAAGATACATTGCTCTGATTTACTGGAGAACACTATAATGAGAAGGCAATATCCTCCAGGAAGGAAGGTGCAAACTGCCCAAACAGTATCCCTGTAAATGGAGATACACCTGCCAGTGTCACCAGAACTCCACAAAGGAAAAGTGTAAAACCTCTGCTCCCTGAAGGACCCTGCCACTACTACAATAGAAATTCCAAGAGCAGAAGCACCCAGCATGGCTTAAGCAAAAGACAAACACAGCAGCCTTTGCTCCAAAGGTTTGTCCTGAGAATTGATAGAGCAAACCACCAGAGAAGACACTAAAGGATGAAATTGTATCTCTGAAAGTTAAAAAGCAGGAAACAAAAAAACAGATAAGGCATTTGAAATCCAAGAAATTTACCAGAACATGTCCTGTAGTTCCCTAGGGAGACAGAAACAAACCATCTAGAACAAAAGAGCGACTTTTCAGTTATCTGGAAAACATGAACAAAAAGCCCTCATGGAAACACTGGGAAAGGAGAGACCTTTCCTCCCTTTAGCTTCTGTGAATAAGGCTCAGAGAAGGAAGTACCTGAGCCTACATCCTTCCTCTGGCTCAGGGCAGGGCACATGAGGCTGAGAATGAGAGGGCCAAGGCAGTGCCTCCCCAGCTCCTGCAGCTACAGCCAGCCCTGCCTGCCCAGACACACTCACCTCTGTCCTGCATCACAAGCAGGTCAAAAGATACAGAACACTAAACTGTGAGCAGCTACCTTAGAAAGCAAGGCCAGTCAAGAGGGCTAGTATCTGAAATGAAAAATTATCCTTCAGTTTTCTTCTTTCCACTTCCAGTTCTCACCCTACCTAAACTCATCATCTGTGCTACAGTCCCAGCAAGTTGTTGTTACAGTCTATCTTCCTCCTTAAAAAAAAAATCTTTTTTGCACTTTGTCCACAGTTTTTTCTGTTATTTTTAGATTTCAGCTTAACATTTCCATACTAAAGTCAACACACACTTTTATTAGCTAATATGGAGATATATTAAAACAGGAATAATTAACTTCTTCACCCTTCATTATGGTGATAAGAAAACTCTCCCAGTGACACAATCCTCAGATAAGAAGCTACACTTAATGAAAATTTATACTAAGATTTTTTTTTCATCTAGATGTAATTCACTCCAGTAGTAATATCAATGCAAATAAATAATTTTAAAATATATGCACCAGTAAAGAAATCAGATTGTCTTTTCAATATTGACTACTGATAGACCTTTACAGTTATGCTAAAATCAAACAGTTGCAATGAAAAAAACTTACCTTGAAACTGGGAAAATCCTGCAGCTCCACCAGTTAATTAGCTATAAGAAGAGGAAAGGGATCATGCAGGTTTTGATGAGGAGAATAAGAGCTTTATTTTAAAGACATTCTCTGCTCCTGAAGGGAAATTAAATACACTGTTTGCTGTTTTGTTTGAAATTAATCTTCAAAACATCTAATTCATGACACATGGAAAATAAGAAAGTATCAAGAGACCTGCAGGGTGACTTGTCAAACTAATACCCATGCTTCCAAACGTGACAACACAAACCTCCCTGCGGTGGAACCGCAGGAGAGCCATGGACCAATTAAGAAATCTGAAAACATAAGGGGAAAAAACAAAACAAAACAGATCCTCAAAAAGATAAGACAGGTTTATTGTAATTAGTGACAGCAGGTATTATATTTGCATGCTGCATGTCCTGGCCCTGCTCTGCCAAGCACTAATACACGTTTAATTTTAAGCAGGTAAAACATTGCATTTATTTGCTGGGTAAGACAGGGTTCAACAGCACTGTAAATAACAGTTAAACCACTGAAGAACTGCCTGCCAGTGGACTCGAGTGCTACAGGGTGCTTTGTGAACAGAACCTAAGATAGCAGACATCTCATCACTCAAATTCCACCCTTGCAGAAAAGGAATGGTTTGCCAGTTAGTGTTTTTCTTTTGCCCTCCCTATTGTCTATTATATTTTCATTTGTAGTACACAATCCTCTTTTGCACAAGTAGAGTTTCCCACTTGCTTGCAATGTCCAAATTAGCTGATTTATTATTCAATAGGAAGCACAGCAGAGGAAGAAGAAATATTTGGTCTTATTAAAGTCCACTGACTTTATTTAAATACATAGGTCTTCAGCAATCTGCCAATGGAAAAATATTGATGTTACAGTAATCTTGGACTATTGGATTCTCCACAGAATATATTAACAAAATTAGAATAGTTACATAATTGAGGAATAGCAACTTTATAAAGTTATGCATATGGTCTACACAGTGTATTGGCACTGACTCAATTAAGTAGGCAAAAGAGCTGGGTTTGATACATTAACAGTGCTTACTTAGATGACCTATATAAGGAGACCAAACAGGAAACATTTTCCCCTTTATTTTTACTTTAGTATCTTTTGCAATATCTGATTTACTATATTTCAGGCTTGTTTATATAATTACTAAAATGTATATATTCATTTATGCGTCCTTCAAGTATCAACTTTAAGTTTAGCAAGGAGAAAAAGAATCTTTTATTTGTTTGTGCTCAGGGCACAAATAGATATATATCTGCAAGTCTACCTATGACATATTAAGACCTTATCACATTTGATTGTTCAATACTGCCCCTTACTAGAAGCAACCAGCACCAAAAGCCTGTTACAACTCTGTGGGTGTTCACAGACCAATTCAGTGCCAGGTAAAGTTGGGTTTGTTAAGGGAGATGTTGGAAATCTGCACCCATGCTGGACCTCACTGCAGTCCACAAAATTTAGATGTTCAGGTGCCCTTGTTAAGCACATCTATCTTTAAGTTTACTTTGAATATGACTTTACATTCAATTTAGAATCATAGAATCATTCACTTAATTCAGTGAACCAAGCAATCTGACAAATTCAAGAAGATGGAGAGAGAGCAAAAAACGAGTAATTGCCAAGATACATAATACATGAGAAATGTGTTATGGATAATCTGAAAAAAAACCTGCAGATGTAAACTTGCTAGTGCACCCTAAGCAGAAAAAACAGAATGAGGTAAACAGAGTGTGTCTTGAGCAGTTGGACCTGGAAAGAGGCTTTAGAACCAAAGTTTCAAAACAGACAGCCGTCAATCAGGAAGAAGCCAAATGTTCAGTAGAAAGTGTACTGCATATCAGTGAATGAAATGAAACAAAAGTGGTTCAAGGCAGGGTGATTAAACATCTTGACCTGCTTTGTAAGACAGATGCTTAGTTGGCATCTACATCTTTCTCCAGGTATGTTTAAACTGGTCAGCAGAAATTCACTGGTAATTTGAGCTAAAAGATAATTATTTCACACACAGGGGGGAAAAAAACAGATGTAGAATGAGCAAAGAACGGTCGGTACAAACCAGTTTTGAGATTTTCTTCAGTCTTACTTCCCTTTGAAAGTGATTCTTTAATAACTTCTTAGTATTTAATTGCAGTACTTCAGGAAAGAAAAGATTACTATAGAGAGCCATGACAATTGGAATACATTTTCTGAAAACAGCAATTGCACATAGCTCATACAGTATCAGAGGGCAATCAGCACAACTGAAGAAAAGAGATTACAGATTTTTTTAAGGCTTAGTGACTTTTAACTTCTTTATTTGGAATGAATTAGCTGGTATTGAAAAGCATGAATTGAAATGGAGGAGTAACATTCATGAAACAAACAGAAGCTTTTAAGAACTCCTTAGGAAACAACTTAGCTAGAAAACTAATGTGCTAATTTTTGCAAAGAGAGGAGACTGATCTAGAACTGCCATCAGCATCAAAGAGGGACTGAAATTGCCACAATTACAAGGGTGATGATGTACTTCATAATAACATGAGATTGATACCTAACAATGTCAGAAAGGCAAGACTACCCCCAAAGTGAAGAACAAAGAGTAGAATAAATACAGACTTTTAGTTTCAGACTAATTAGGCTCCTTTTATCAGAGCCCATTGCCTATTTCATCACAATCTGGATGTATTCAATCCATCCTCTAGGAGGTGTTATACTTTTGATAATCATGTACAGAAGAGGAAGTGGTAAGGTAAAAAAGTCATTTGAACACAAAAGTTGTGTTTAACTGAGAAAAACTCCAACTTACAGGTACTTGCATGTAACTAGAAAAGAAAGAATATGGCATACCAAACAATAGGAAATGGTAAATCTAGATATGACAATGCATTTGCCAGTTTATCCCACTGAACTACACCAGCTATAAAGAAAATAACTAATTCATGCTGGAAAGATGTGTAGATATAGAACAACATGGAGTCATTCCAGCTAATCATTGTCTAAAAGAGGTTTTTCTAGCAATCATTTTGAACCATTCCACAAAGAAAACAAAATCATTTCCTTTTGCTAAACACTACCGACACAAGGACCACAGCAACAAGAAAATGTTTCTTGATATTTATAAAATATTATAACAGCAGATGCCAGCAGAGAAAAAAAGTATTTTCATCTCAAACTAAAGAGATCAACTTGGGAAGCTACCCTGACTATGGCTATTTTTACTGTACAGAAACTTTCCACTACTAGCTATCCCAAAGAGGTGGAATCAAATCATCCCACCCCACACGGGATTCCTTCAAAACCTTAATTGCAGATCTGAGCTTTCAGGACAGAATGGCAGAGTCTCACCCTCTTTGAGACAAAGCCTCATCATAACCCCAAGTACTGCCTGGACTTTTGGTGCAGTTCTGTACATGTTGGAATATGCACAATTACATCAGATTCAGAATTAGTCTGTTCAAATCTCCACACTTTGGGGAATTGCTACAGAATCTGAAGTCTAAGGGCAGCTGAAAAGGCCCTTTCTTAACATATTCTGAATTTTAACCTTAATTTCAGCAAGATGTTCTCCATGTTTTGGCTTTTAAGCACCTTAAATGTTGAGTGGAGTATTAAACTAATGGGGAAAACTGGCAGCACAATTTTTTTTTTCATTTTGCATACCAAAAACCTTCCCAGTACCTAAATTACGTTTTACATATTGATCCTCAAATTTGGAAAACATTGATTGGTCCCTGTGGCCTATCTTAAACTGAAATCTGCTTATCATTGCAGTACTAGAAAATAGGTCTATTCCTAAACACTGATCAGCCATTACAGAGTTTAAAACCTGTCTGAATCATTGCTGCATTATTCATAGAATTTTAGAAATTATGCTTTCCTATAGTTATACAACAAAATTTTCAGTGAAAGATTGCATTACATAGAGAAAATAATTTTGCAAAAACATTGGATATATTCAAAAAGTTTGAATTGCATTCTGTGAAGATAGAAGTATACTAGTGAATGTAACTGAAGCTAAACAATGCAGTTTCATGAAAAAATTATTGGCTATGGGGATTTTTAGGAGGAAGCCTAAAGCTCTCAAATTACCAAGTGATCCTTTTCTGTCAACAGTATGGGTATTTTAAAATTACACAGTTCAGGAGTGAGACTGTCCCTGGGAAGCTGCAAGCAGTTTATGAGTCCTCATGACATGGCTCTGTTTGGTGACACAGGACCCTGAGCAGCAATGCTTTCCAGCACCTCCCACTTGGGTAAAGTGTTATTCCTTCTCCCATTCAATTGGCCACTAAAGGAGTTCTCCACAAACCCACTCACAGAAGAGCACACAGTCAGGAGTAAAAAGTTACAGCGCCAACTCACTCTCAGGGAAAGTGAGACCACTTCTGGGCTCAAAATGTAAGCTGCAGCCGAGAACAAAACAGAGCAGGGAAAGAAACATCCCCTCTGCAGATGTCCAGTGCTAAAATCTTGCTCAAGTGCCATGCAAATGCTGTGTTCAGAGTAAAATTTCCTCACCCTGAACTTTGCTATGCTATGGCACCTTTCCAAACCAGTTAAAACTTGACCAAGTTATATGACTAATGAGCTCTGAAGAAAAAAGAGCTTCTGGGGCTAGAGAGGCTGATTGCTCAAGAGGGTTGCTAAAATTAGCAGAGGTTTAAACAATTTTTATGTACACAGGAACATTTTTTTTAATATCACTGTCCCTGTGTCTTGGAAGTCTTGATAAAGAAAACCAGAGAAACTGAGCAGTAGGGGATAACATAATTTCTAAGACAGTTCTAATATATACTCACCTTGTATAAAAAAGCAGCTAGAAGTTAACTGAGAACTTTGTACCTGATGTTCTGAATTTCATAACCAGCTTGTTGGTGTGGGAAGTTATATTAAACCATGAGGCAAACAGAAGAAAAATAGATAAAGAAGAAGAAATGTAGGTTATCTAAGTGCTATGACAAGTACATAAGGCAAAAAAGTAGCAGTGCAAGTATAAGAACAGAACAAGACAAAGATTTCATCTTATACTTGTCTTTAGATGTCAGACCAACTTTGTTTCTGCTTTTCTAACAGAGTGAAACAGTATTCATGTACCAGTTCTGAGATCAAAGATTAATTGCATTAGGAAGCCTAACAAACTTTTTTCTGGCATCAGCAACATACTGCTTGCTATTTTTCACACCAGAAAGAACCATTATGTCTAATTTTTTTACAAAGTAATAGTTCAGATCACATAAAGACCTTTTCATAATGGGAAGTCCAGAGAGAGAAGGATGCAACAGTAAGATAAAGGCTGTCTTTGTACTTCCTTATTTCAGCATTATACACCAGTGAATCCTCAGCTTTTAACATCCCACAGAAAAAAGAGACTAAAGCTCCATAGGTGCAACCTAGACAACCAGGGTTTCTGCAAGAATGGCAACCTATTCTCCTTGCCTTACTGACTGGTCTCAGCCAAGAAATTCTCAAAGTATTGGGATGGTTACTAGCACTATTGAAAGAAAAGTGCACACAGAGGTGAAGATATGATCTGGAAAAATGGAAAAGAAGGGATGGTAAAGATTCCCAAGTAATTTCTGTGGAAGGCATTTAGAAATAATAGAAAAGAGCACTTTACTCCTCCATGTAATGGCTTGTCCTGAGGGTTTCCAAGCCCCTAAGCCTCCCAGCACAAACTGTGGGATTGAAGCAGTACTTGCTGGAGAGTGATGAAGGGAAGGAATCCCTTAATAATTTGGATATAAGTGAATCCATGAGATTGGAGTCATCCAAAGGTGCTGAAGGAGCCAGACAGTGTCCTTGTGAAGCTGCTCTCTGCCATCTATGAAATACTGAGGGAACTGGAGAGCCCACAGTAGGAGAGGCTCAGGGGAGTCCTTACTGCTCCCCAGCTACAGCTACAGGCACCTCGTCAAAGGAGAGAGACGACATGGAGGCAGATAATCCTCAAAGGTGCACATTTATAAGACAAGAGGTAATAGGCAAGTAGAAGCATGAGAAATCCCAGCATCTGGGGGAAGAATTCACCACTGGAAAAATCCAATATTTTGAAAAGAACTTTCATTATGAGCAATTAACTCCTGGGGCTGTGGAATTGCCATTCTATGAGTGTTCAAGGCTCAGCTGGACACATCCCCAAGTACCTTTATCATGTCTGACTACAAGACCTCCAGAGCTCCCTTGCAGTTAAAACTGGGGCTCTAGGATTCTAACATACAGCAAAGTATTGCCACTGTGGAGAAAGCTTATTCCAGTAAATTAGGACTTTTCATTTCCGATTACTTAAAATTTGAACACTTCACATTGTTTCCAACAGCAGGATATAGACTATACAATTTACCTGCAGAATTCATTGCTGCAGGATGCAATTGATTTAATTATGTTATTAAGATTTTTAGCAGATTAAGTATAAAAATAATTCCATTATTTTATAAAACCATTATAATTGTGACATAGGATACAAATAAAAAGGCTAGCAATTCTCAGGCTGTAGTCAGACCATAAGCATATCACCACATAGAACAAAAGCAAAATTATCTTATTACAATAATACAAAATAATACACAATACTATCAGAGACAGAAAATTGAATTATTTAACTATTTTCCTACAGGTTATATACTGGTTTTAATATTATAGGATTTAAAGAACTATTTTGTGTATTTGATTTTTCAGGATAAGAAACAGACAATACTGCACATCAGTAATTATTTCTCTGCCTTTCCCTTTACTCATTCCTCCATAATATAAAACAACTAAGACAGTATGCAAAAGACTGATAAAATATTGAATATTTTACTACTTACAAATTATTGTTGAAACGTGTCTACTAAATCGATGTTTTTGTATGCAGAGGCACTGCAAAATAGATTTAAAATTTAATATTCAATAACCCAAAATATTCAGCCCAAACAAAGGGTGAAAACATTAAAAGGCAAAAGCCTGGAAGAATTATCTGCTTTGTTTTAAAAACACAATTAAAATGAAGAGACGTTAGCAAATTTAATCTGCTATAGCTGACATCATTCCTGGGCATTGATTCAAACTCCAAATTTAATTTCGATGAAGCTTTAGTAAAAGTAATGCCTTCTGCAGATTCTGACCCATCTGACTGAACTTATCTACTGACGACAATAAAAAGTAACTTAACCAAATATAGTTTCTGTAAACAGCTTTAAGGATAGACAAAATATATCTTAAATTGGCTTGGGACAGCATTCTATTGGATTTTCTTACTATGAGCATGGCTTGTGCCCTTCCAAGTAGTATCAGCAGAGTTCAAAGTTCTTTAGATGGCCTTTTTTTCTTTTTCTTTTTTTTTTTTTTAGATAGACACCTCCTCTGGGTCAAAATTTTATTAATTCTGATATATTGCTGAGGTGACAGTGTACTTACTACTAAAGAGAGATGTATGACATAAGCAAGGCAGAGAAATAAAAATCCAAGCTGAGGAAATTCTCTGCCAAGGCCTACTGCCATGACATTTAGCGATGTTTTAAATTTGTGACAACTGTAAAAGGAAGATTCATCACTTTGATCACATCAATATAGTAACTTTTTACCCAAAAAATCCGCCTCCAAAGTAAGTATTATTATATAAAATATTCTACTACTTTTTATGATAGATATCAAAGTGGACTTAGATTATCCCTGTTACTGACTTCACTAAATTGGCAGGAAATTGCATGAGTTGAAGCTTTCTTGGGTAATCTTAAGTTCCAAATTCACTCAGAAAAATTATCTGAAAGTACACTTGGCAGAAGCTTCTATAATCTCACAAAAGACCACACTGGAATTTGCTGGGGATTGACACAGGTCCAATCACATACATTTGCATATGCAAAAACCATTACTTGCATGAAAAAATTGCATTTCTTCCTACAGACCAATATTTAGCCAAATCAATTAAATACTAACTTAGATAACAGATCATTAGTCCTCATTAGTATGCATTTGTATAGTTCCTATGATATCCACTTGTAAATATCTGAAAGGGTAAATACTTTTCACTTGTAATGAAATATACACATTGTCTATTATTTTCTATTTTTTTTAATTATAGCACTTAAAAACATGCCACAAAAGTGCCAAGCACATGATAATAAAATCCTTCTCCTTCTCCATTCCCTTCTCAGTTCCTCAACTTCAACCTTCATGGGAATAATTGCTAAACAAATAAGTACACCCCAAAATAAAACTTGAAAAATAAAATCCATTTCTAGGAACTTTTGGAAATTCTTCTCTACTCCTTAGAGGCTAGAAGCTTGGATGTCATGCAAAAAAAAATGCCAAACTTTGCTAATTCACTCAGGGCATCAGGTTCTTCAACACACCCACGGTCTCCAAGCTGATCAGTGAAAAACCCGCTTACATGTGTTTCCTTAGTTTTACCATCAATAAATACCTTCAAATTTAATTTCTATGTGTAAAAACACCATAGCTGACCATATACTACAATATGGTATTTTAGAAGCATTTATTATCATGTGCTTGACACTTTTGTGGCATGTTTTTAAGTGCTATAATTAAAAAAAATAGAAAATAATAGGAGAATGTGTATATTTCATTACAAGTGAAAAGTATCTGAAAGATACAAAAGTAGATCCATTCAATCCCTTTGTGGACTATGAATATGCCCTGCGTTAACAGTCATTGAACACAGTTACACTGAGTACACACAAGGCAAACGCCTTTTTCTTGTCTTAACAGAATCAACATAATCTCTCAACATTGCCCCATACAATTACTACCAGATAAAAGCAATTCTTCCTACATTCCTAAATTCCTAAATCTGGATCTTCAATCTTGATGCATTCTTTTTATTCCATATTACCTTACCAAAAGCCCTTATAGTGTGAATGGGGGTTTATTTTCCTGGTTTTCTGTGGGTTAGTTGGTTGCATTTTGGTTGAGGTGTGTGTCTTTGGTTGTTTGGATTTTTCTGGGGGAAGGGAGGAGGACATTTCTTAAAAGAAGGAGAATAAAAAGATAAAACACACACAGTTTTAGATTTCCTGAGGAAATTGTGAAATTTAGGAAGATGATAACTGAGACTTAGCTTTAAACAATCCTGATCTGTTTGGTCAGAACTATTTTATAAAGCAGGCTATAGTCTTCACTCAATGCAAATGAACACCAGAAAGTCTCTCCCAAATTACTTTTTCAGACATCAAAGCCCAGCCATGTCAGACATGAAGCAATTGATCTCCTTTCAAAGTTGTGGATTTGGAGTTGTGAGGATTTGAACTGATGGCACCCTTTGAGGGTTTCTGGGCAGCTGGAGGCTCGTGGGGCAGCGTTTGCTGACAGGAGGAGAGGCAGGGGCAGCACACAGGGGACCAGCGCCAGCCCATAAAGGGAGAAAGCCCAGCGGGGAAAACCTCAGCCTATTTGTAATTTATTGCTTCTTTGTGCATCTGGTGAGACACAGATCAGGACAGGAAGTTAGCATAAGTACATCCTTTTAAAACCTTTTCTAACACATTTTTGTATCACCCATTGTAGGTGAAAGTCTTTTATTCAGCCTGAATCTTTACGGATGTGAAATACTTGATATCACAGTCTATGTCAAGCTTAGGAAAAAGTAATAGATTACAGCATGTGATAAAAGGCCTGTACTTCTGGCACAAAATTATGCAGAAGAAATGAAGACCAACTTTCACTCTATTCCCTATAAAATAACCTAACACCAGGCCAAGGCACCAAGGGCTATACCAATAAAATTATGCTCAGCACTGCTCTAAGTTTCAAACAAATGTGGCCTTTTATAAAAAACATGTATTTTGTTCGGTGGAATCCATTTAGTACAGAATTTCTGATTTTCCCTATTCTCTACATGCTTTTAATAGCAAGTATCTGGTGGATTAAATTGAATATTTTGTCTAAAAAATTGTATAAGTATGTATTATCTCAAGTTTCTCATAACCTTTATGTATTTTCCAAAGCAGCTTTTTGTTTTATTTTGTGTACAAGGTTTCTGCCACTTGGATGAAGACAGCAGCTTAAAAAGATCTTTTGTAATGCACTAAAACTGAAAGGGAATAAAAGCTCTGGAAGGTTTATGTTCAAAATTCTTGCTGCAAATTCAGCATAAATAAAAGTAGACATAATCCAAAAATTGCTGTAAGCCAATGGCATCCCAAAGGATGCTGCAATAAATGTACAGAGATGCTGGGAAGCTCCAATTGAAAAGAAACAAAGCAAAAATAAACTGACAATGACAAAGAAAACAAACAACAGGACACAAAACCAAAACATTCATCACTCTGATCACACTAACACAGATATTATTTTACCCAAAAAACTGTCTTCGAAAAGGAAAAAAAAAATCCTGTTTTCAAAATAAAAAAAAAAAAAACATGGAGTTTAAGTCTAAAAAGAACTTTCCAACTAAGAACTTGTACTCTCTAAATAATGAGTTCCTAATCAAACTGGGCATTTTCTAAAAGCAAGAACATCAAGAATAATGCTGAACTTACAAACTGAGACCTCAAAGAAATTAGATCTTTGCATTTCATCCTCCTACTCATTTGATTTTTATCCTTCTTACATAAGTGCATTTAGGATTTAATTACATAAAGACCACTTATTTGGTCCCAGGCCAAGAATCCCTTTTCTGAACAAAAAGTGTAAACAGGAGAATAAGTTTGAGAACATATATTTCAGATTTTTCATCAGCTGATGAAAATGTTTCTTGTTGGAAACACGCATGAAGTACAAACTGAAGCTTAGAAAAGCAAATAATGAAAAGCATAGATGTGGTCCCAGTTCAAGGTAAGGCAGAGTGAACCTGAAGCTAACTTGGGAGTTTCTTAAGTTGGCATAGAACAAAAAGTATTTCTTAAAATTTTGTTATATGGAAAATGCAGCATATACATTCTGCTTCTTAAAATTCCTATATAAAAAACAAACATTTTATATTAGTACAAGTTACAGCAATCTGGCTCCTTAGCTAAACCTTTGATTGTGGGAATTACTAATAAAATCTCACTGATTTTAGATATCACTGAAGATGCTTTATGTTTCTGAGAGCCATTAAAACTAGACCCTATACTTCTGCTTTTTTGTTTTTCCATATATAAATAAATAGATCATCTTTTTGTCACATAGAATTTAAAAATGGGAAGCAACACAGGAGAGGAATCCTTGGAACAAAATTACAGTAATGCATGGGATACATACAATGTACCTGTATCCTTCAGAAAACCTTTGGTATTTAGAGCTATTAAATGAAATACATTCTAGCATAGCAATGGGACACTAACATTCAAATTTATTTTACTTGGAGTTGCCAGTCTTTCCTTATCTGCAATCTCATTTACACGATTCAATACAGTCTCCATGTTTTCCAAATACTAATGGTGCAATACCAAAGTTCCATAAACTCAGCCTTTTCAAAAGCAAATGCACCATAAAATGTTCTTAGATGTAAGTTGTCCCTTATTTAGTCTTCAGTGAAGACCACAGATGGGAATAACATTTGCTCACACTTTATTGCAGAGCAGACTATTTAATAATCAACGTGTTGGCACACTGTTCATTTTGTCTTAAAATAAGTAGCTTTTAAAAGAAGTACGTTCCAGTGGATAAAATTCCAAGAGGCTTCTTTTTCGTTTAAAGACAGCATGGAAGTTCAATGAATGTGCAGACCAAAGTCCTGAAAGAATTTACTGCAGATCCAGCTAAGGATATACAGCAACTCACCAGTACCAGCACATTAGAGTTGTAATGTCCTTCTGACTAGTTAACACAACACTGTTCAGCTTTAATGAAAGGAGACATTTAATACTCATTTGACAATTTAAAAGGGAACAAACTGATGCTAAGTGATCACTCAGTGATGATACAATCCTGTAAGAAATGACAGTGAGGGACAAGAAATCACCCATGTGCTATTTTCTTTGTACATAGTAAACAGAAATGTGACTTGAGCTAACACCCTGTCCCTGCCATAAAAATGTAACTGCAAAGCAAAGCTAAGATGGACCACTCTTCCTAAAAAACCATTAGATACTTCATTGACCAGCAAAAGTAATTTGGCAGCATTTTTATACTGTCCAAGAAAGCCAATCTGACAAAGGAAATAAAGTCTAAAATCATAAACAGCTGCAGAGAGCAAAACTTAAGCAAGGTAGCACAAATAATAAAACATATCCTGTAAAGTCATTTGTATATTCCATATTCTCTGTCAGCCAGCTGCAGAGCACTCCTTGTATTACATAACCCAAAATGTAGCATTTAAAAGGGCATGGACATAATGGGGCACTAATGTTTCAAGGTTTAATTGTGCATTGTTCTCTGCATTATCACCTATTTATTTAAAGTGGTGCAAGATGTAGCCTTGGAATCCTATGAGTTTCTGAGCTGGAAGGGGCCCACAAGGATGACCAAGTCCAGCTCCTGGCTTCTGTAAATACAAACCCCAAGCCCCTGTTAGAAATTGCTTGCACTCAATCATCCCAAAACTACTTGTAATTTGCAAAAATAATTCTTCTGGTTTTTTGTTAAATTGTACACAAAGGCACGTTCTGCCCAAGTCTCTTATTTTTAAGTACATTTTTTATTGTGATGTACTGTATACAATGAGAAAATCTATTAATATCAGATAATCTATTCTATCACATATCCACACAAGCCACACATACTTCACTAAGAATTCACTCTGGCACACAGAAACTGGGCATAAGGACATCTATGTGAATGTTAAGCCTGTGACAAAAATTTAAAATAACCCCTGTATCTACTTGACAGAACATGAAAGAGTACCCTTCTTTATTCTTAATAACTTTTTATAATGCTCAATCAAGTGATTTTGTAAGAAAACTGATTTTGTAACCATTTGTCTCCACGGACATCAGCCATGCAAATAACACTACAAGTTTAACCATTCTCATCCTTTAAACATCCTGATAGTTCTGTACCTATCTTCCATTGACAAAAACATGCTCTATGAAAGAATTGCAGAGTTCTCCTTTCCAAACCACAAATTGGATTTATTAGCTTCACAGATTTATTAATGATATAACATGTCACATCATATGGTTTGTTCTGAATTACATGAATACAGGAAATATACTGAAGGTTCTAATTAAGGTGAGTTTACACTTGGAGCAACACTGAGTAAGAGCTAAGAAGAGCAAACTGCTTTTTATTTTTTTAGAAAAGGTACCTTAAAGTATAGCTTTGGCAGATGAAAATTCAGTATCATATTAACTGTGCATTTATTAACTATTCTAATCAAATGCAAACTCATACACACAGGAGTTTTTGAAATCATTTGCTGAATAGATGTGATATCCTAAGAATATATTCCAACTATTTTTTATAAAATTTCCTTTATGCTCCCTGATATAGAGACCTGAACTTGGAATTGCTGTGATTCATTTTTCTGAAAGTATTATTTTAATATTACAATGTTATATTAGATTACACTCAGTAAGTTGGTCATATCTGCTAGGTTTAAAAGAAAAAAGTACCATTTTATGTGCAGTTGGTTTTATTTATATACTGAAGATGTAACTTTTCCTAGAACCTAATTAATACTCTGGTCTCTGAACACAATTTATCACAGAAATACAATTAACTTTCCACGAGTTTTTTTAAGAGCCTTCTGAAATACTTCATCTTTTAATTTTTATACATTACCAGTGATACCATTTTCTCAGAGAAATGTATTTAGCAATGAGCACAGTGGAATTAAGTGTCACCCTAAGAACACCAACCCGAGAATCTGGAGGATTTATTTTTGTCATGCACTGCCTGTATGGCCTTGCCTAACTCAGTCTCCCCATGCCTGAGAGTTCCCTTCAGTAAGCAAAGGCAAAGCATGTGTCCCATCATAGGTTTGCTGGTGTAGTATTTAACATTTTTATCCCTTCCTTGGCAAGTTTCTTAAAAAGGGAGAGGGAAATCAGGATGCCAAAACAACCAGTAAAGGCATTTTTGCAGCTATCTGGTATGCATAACAGCTGGAGCAGATTTTGATGCTTTTTTTCAGTTTCTTGGGTGGGGGGGAATTTTTTTTCAGGGGTGCAGAGGGGGTTGTTTGCTTCTTGGTTTCTCTGGGGGTTTTCAATCCCTAGTCCTAAAAATCGAAAGACTCCCTATGTTCAGATTGTCACAAGTTTTTCTAAGTTCCTGTCTCACTCATTGTAATTCAATCTGTGTCCCTCCAAGAGAATCCCACAGCAAACCCAATCCAACATTGTCTGGAACACTCAGACACATTTGCAGACGTTGGACTTTCCAAGCTGCACGCATGGTATAGCTCACATGGAGGATCTGGAAACACTCCTGCGAACCCTCGTCATAGCTGGATGGGAAAGGAACAAAACAAAACAAATCTTCCTCAAGAAAAACTCAGCTGCACCATCTGCTGAGGAGCACTTTGCTCCTTATGGTTAGTTAAAACACTGTGTAGTCCTTTACAAAGACTTTTGCAGATCATGTTCTATCACTTCATATTGCCTCTGCAATAATGTTTTCCAAACCCAGCTGCCCATAAACTCTAAAATAATACTTAACTGAACAAATATTTTAACCTGTGTAAACAGTTCTTTTGACATAAGTGAAAAGGTGTACATCCAGCTAGAACTATTGCGATACACTTGGATTCCTAACTAAGCTCAGCTTCTTTTCAAGTAAACATTCATAGTTCATCACTGCAATAACAGTTTTAAAATATCCAAAGTTTTATGCCTTACATGGGCCTCTAAAAATATCAAAACATCCAAAAGTTCAGGCATTTATACTTTGGCAATTAATGTTGCAATTATATTGCACTATATCTTCATATATTATGCACCTCAAATATATCTTGAGACATACCTTAAATGTTTCTTTTTGTATGCCTGTTTTAGTTTTCTGAGTTACATCACATTTTCTTTTTCTTCCTGCATTTCATCTACTTTTTATTCCCCACTAACTGATCCACTGCTGCTACAAGCATGTCTAGGCCAGGTCAAATTAAGGGCCACAAAACTCCATGTAAACATTCAGATTCCGTTTAGAGATGGATCCAAGCAAAAGCTTCCAAGGTTGACTCTCACAAGAGGTATTTTACTTCAAGAGCTTTCTTTTCCCCTGAAGCAGAGCAAGTATGAATTTTAAATGAAAACCAAGTTTGAGGCTAAAAGGAACACAGTTGCAGCAGAGCTCCTGTAGCCTCTCCTCTAATCAGCAAAGGCTGATTCCACCAGGAGCACGAGGGGTTCTGCTACTGCACTGCTCTTGCACCTCATTACAGCTTGCATCATACTCAAATGCTTTCACTGGCCACTGAAGGACAGTATTTCACTGGGGAGAAAAATAAAAAAAAAAAACCAACTCCAAAAAAAAACAACTCCAAAACCATTGAAAAACTGTTCCCTTCTGTTCTCATTACCAAGGCTTATCCACTGCACTTTGGGCTCCCTTCCACCTCAGCCTAAATAAACCTTTCCCCCTTTTAATATTTCATGTCACCCAAGGCTGTCAGATACAGCTGGGCCATGAAGTGCACATTCTGAAAAGCTCCTTCTATTGACTTCATCCAAAACCTTTGGAAACTGTGATGGACACAGAATTTCAGATCTGCATCCAGCTTAATGCAGACCAAGGTAAGATAATTAGATGAGTCTTTTCTTACAATTTAAGTATTTCCTTTCATCAAATCACCAGGCAAGCCCTTTGGCCTAACTCCACAGTAGAAACAGTATAAAATAAAGGACATGAATTATAAATGTTATACTAATATATTACTAGCATATTTAAATATTCTGACATTTTCATAATTCACAGTAACTTGTTAAAGAATGTTCTCAATAAAACAGTGAATATCCACTTGCTGCCTCAGCTCCTTACTTTATTTCCACGAAAAGTGCCCTGTTCAGAGTTATTCTCCTGGGAAACATGGATTCTTACCCCAGTCAACTCCCAGCTCAGTTAATTACTCAATGGATTGCAATAGGAGTAAGTCTATAGAGCTGAGGGCATGATGTCTCCCTTCCATGTGTGTCAGAGGGATTTACCCCAGAGGAGCACTGACCCTGTCCCTTGGACCAACCACCATTTAGTGGTTGGAAAGCAGTGTGTGTTCCTGGGGCAAATCTTATTTTACCGTCACCCAAATGGGACCAAGTTCATGTTCTCCACGACATATTTGTAATGTGAATGGAAGCCTGATAGTCAAGGAAGATTATGACCATCTGAAGGATCAGAGGGGAGTAAACTCAGTCACCCATTCTTATTTGCCATTAAAAGAGAGCAGAAGTTTCCTGTATTTGCTGTGACAAAGGCACAAGACCTACCGATGCTTTGAGCACACCAAATAACTTCTAGGAGTCAAGAAGCGAGAGAAAAAGACTAGAATCTTAAAGAATAGAATTTTTAATTCCAGGAGAACTCCTAAAATTGTCATTTGTTGGCCAGCACCTTTAGCTGGAAAAATAAAATGGGAAAGAGAGAATACATTCGTGGTTCCTTAACTCTACAGCAAGAAGCCAGGAAAGAAGACAATTTCACATAAAGGCTCTCCAAAAGAGCAAAAGCATTGGCAAATTTGGTGCAAATACTGTTAATTATCCTCATGTTGAAATTTTCATTTCTTTTAGAGTTAATCTAGAGGCAATCAATTAATAATTAACATTATTTAAATAATCTCTTGGGACATCTCAATTAAGACATAGCAATTCACAAAAGCATCAAGAAAAAATAAAGCAGATGCAATGATTTGCATAAATAAATTTTCTAAAACAATATTTGATTAGAATGCAGCAAAAATGTTAGGATCCTATATGTCACAGTCCTTTCTACACCAGCAATGCCCGGAGTTTTGCTCTGAAGACAGCTGCTATCATTTTTAAGGCCACCTAATCATTTTCCTTGAACATTCCTAAGATGTAAAAGCTATTTTCCACACTTTGTTTCCATAGATACAGTGAATTTTTTTATTAATCAGAATGATAGCCTGCAAACTGCTAAGCAAACACATCATCAGCAAGCAGTTAGCATTCCAAGCTGTGTCTGTTAAAAGGGTCCCACTCTGATCACATTTAATTTTGGACAATTAAGGCAGAGTGGAAATGGACAACGTGATACTTTCTAAATGGAGAATTTAATACTGTGGTTCAAGACAGAAACATGGGTCAGTTTGCACTTAATGCTAGCAGTTACAGAGCATACTGAGAAAAACAATCAGTTGCTGCTTCAGGGAAGAAAAATCTCTGTCAGGAAGACCAAGTTAAAGCATCATTTCATCCAAGTATTTGATTAAATTGAATTTTAATCCAGGAAAGCTAAACAAATAAACCAATTACTAGAGGGGAAACAGTTCTCAATCTGTGGAGTTAAACCAAACAAATCTGGAAACACGCATCCAGAGTAAAGGCTCCAGCATCTTTTGCAGAAACAGCGATTTGCAGAAACAGATATTTTTTTCTGTCTGTCTCAATAGGCCAGTGAAGCAAAACAGATGGGCTAATAATTATTGCTGGGTTAAAGGTGTTACATTAGTTTTCCTGGTCTGAAAAATCTCAGCCTTACAACTTCAGCATGTAAAGTATGCAAAAGACTCTGAAGAAGTAAAGGACTCAGAACTCAGAGATATTTTAAAATAATTTTAAATAATATCCACAAACATTCTCTTTCCTTTATCATCTCCAAATATCTGAATTGCTGAAGGAGAAGAATGAGTTGATATCAAGAATAATTGCAGCATGTGGAAGAAATGAAACAAAGCATGGTTTTATAACAAAAAGAGCAAAAGGAAAGGTGTTGCAGAAACACAGTATTAAAACTGGTCCTCCCTGAGGAGCGTTCATGAGACAAGTAATTGATCCTCATGTTGTGTCCAATACTGAAATATTCCAGCCCATCTCATGTACTTATGTGGTTACATTTATTAAATAAAGCAGCAGAGTGTTGGACTTCCCAAAAGAGACGCAAACCTGTGATCTGAAGCAAAATGAAGCTTCACTTACAATTGTGACAGAAATAATTTCCAGTTTCTTGGTGTTGCTGTGGCTAATGTATCTGTCATTATGTTACTCTGACAGAAGTTTTTACTGCAACTTCTGAGGCAAGTCCACCACCAGTGGGCAGATATTGCTATGGCAACTCAGCACAAGTGCAGAAACTTCTGAAGGTGTTAGGCAACACAGTGCCATCAGCTGCTGATGTTGCTCAAGTTTAGTGCAGCTCATCTTGTCCAGAGCCATCTAATCAGGTACACCAAAAATAGAGCTTTCAGCAAAGTGATGTGGAAACAAGCTGTCTGTGAGAGAAAATTAAGAACTTACAATACAGAGTGGGAAAAACAGAATGAAACAGAAAAGTGGCTCACTTTTCCCTTTTGCAAAATCCAATATAAAATAGTGAATTGGTTTAGTAGTTTTTTTAAATGCAGGGCATGTAATTCTTACTAACACTTATATAATTAGTTGGGAAAACGTAATACAGATTTTTTTTTAATTTTGTAAAATGAAAATTTTGAGAAGTATCTTCAGAACACTCAGTTCCTATCCCTGCAATAATTTTAATTTGGCTTGCAGTGGTCTATATAAAACAAATCTTTGGAACTTTCCTGATGAAGAAAATTCTTCACATAGTTTGAGGAGGGAAAATCATCAGAACTGCCCTTCATTTTGGCTACTACAAAAGTTAAGAAGGCTACAAGGAAGTACTTTCTCTCCCACAGGGGATGACTCCTGCAGAAAAGTGAAGCACCTTTCTTGAGGAGTGTGGGCAAGCTCATGCTGCTGCCAGAAAAAACCTTTCTTTTTAGTGCAATGGAGTAATACATTCAAATACAACTTTTAAAGCAAGGACTAATCAGTGAACTACAAATTATTATCCAAATATTCTGTTCCAGCTGTCTTCTGTACATGCTGAGTATATGCTTACAGGTCTGGAAGGAGGACAGAGGCAGTGCTAATACCTTGGAGGATTGTTCCTCTACATCCAAAGGGAAATCCTTACTAACAACATCCAGTTAATTGCTAATTGTCAAAGGACATGGAGAACAGGTGATGCCACAAAGATGAGTGAGAAAAAGAATGAAATATGCAAGTGCAAAAGACTGAATGAGACAAAATGAAGAAAGGGGTTATGTTTACAGTTCATAGGCACACAAATGATTTTAGAATGTTGTAAGACACATTACATAAAATTGTCACACAAACTAGTTTTGACACTTCATTACATGTGGACAGGTTTCTTTGGGCCTAATGCAGCTAAAAATACTGAGTGGTTTACACCCTGAAGGATCCCAGCACTACCCTCCCTGCAGGGGTGAGCACAGAAAATCAAGTGAAGACAACTGCAGATGCACCTACTTAACTCTTCAATAAAGTAAAAATAAGATCAGTAACAACAGTTTTCATCATTATCTACAAGACTACATGGAACTCTCATATATTAGATGCCTTCTGTCCCCAGCACATTGGGACTGCAACTCTCCAATGCTCTTAATTACAACATTACTTGTTTTAACTTTACCCAAAACACCCATGGCAAGCTCAGATGTCACTATCTGAAGAGTTGGAGCTCTCTAACAGGAGTATCTCATCTGATAAATAGATTTATTTGAGGAAAGTGACAATTCATTGGAGATTTTATGTTGTAACATTTGAAACACAGAAACTGACACAGAAAAAGTAATCATGAATGCAATATTAAGTGTTATCTAAGGTAAAAATTATTTCAGGTTATAGATCCTGGACAGCATTTATCAAATTCTAACTCAGCCTAACATTATCTCTTCATTTCCCAATGACTGTCTATTGGAGAAATATCTCCTGGAATTGAGTTCATATGGAAGGAGAACATTTTCAGCTGCTTTTCCCTTTAAGCAAGACAAAAAAAAAAACCCATCTTTTTAAAATGTCTCAAAAAATTCTTATGAGCTAGAAAAGACCTAAAGTATAAATATCCGATTTGTGAAGTCAGATTTCAACAAACCATGAGGAACCATGTGGAAATTTCCTTAATCCACCAAAAAAGTTGAGGGTCAATATAATTGTAACATAGTTATTAAATCAGTGATAAGAGAGATTTTTTTTTAAAGCAAGAGGGACTAACAGACTGTAAAGGTGTCCAATATGTTAATATTTCAGTAACTACTTTTTATTTGACATTTCACTAATTATACTAGTTATGATGTGAGCCATGAATCTGTATGTGTTCCACTGATGACAAAATGATCAATCTGTTGAAATGTAAAAATTATGAGTTTTGGCCCTATATTTTTATTACATCGTTTATTTCAGCAAAACAAAAAACATCCACATAATAAATGTTTTCAAATGAAACCAACACTGAGTCTAAACATCCATTAATTTTGTTTAGATTTCAAAAATGAATCCAGGAGGATCCATTGGCATAGTCTGTTGCTGGACACCCTCCAAACATTTATTTTGCATATTTATTTTTATTTGGCAGCTTGTGCTATGGAAAATATAAGCTACGAATAAAGAATAACATGCAGTGTGTGATATTAACTGTTTTCTCTTACCTTTTCTTTTAATTTAAGTAAAATCACTATGACATAGTTCAGAGATCTTTTTCTCTGATCATTTCACAAGAGAAGTAACTATTCCTGATCAGCTCTGCAGACCAGATTTTCCAAAGGCATCTGCAAAATGCTAGACACCAATATGGGTATTCTTGGGTCCTTTCCCAATTCCATTGAAGTCAGTAATGAAATGCAGATCTGCTTAGTGGTAGAAAAATTGAAGTACTTATTTGAAAAACAAGTTTTAGAGAATTTTTTAGTATTCAAGCTAGAAAATCTGCAACGATAAAAACCACCTGTGCACTCACTGAGTACAAAGGTACTGAGTGACAGCCATGGAAGCCTATAATCCATTTACAAAGCTTAGCATGCAAAACTGTAAAGTCATTGTTTGTATACGTTTTTTCCTCTGGCAGGCAAGGTTTCAGTGTGCTGGAGATTAAAGATCAATGAGTTCCTTGTTCAACAGTACAGAAGCCATTTTTGGATCCCCACCTTTGCAGTGACCTCAGCCCATAGGCTACTAGCAACATATTTGCTTTTCTCAGGATTTTACATCTTCTTGTCCCTTGTAGTCGACAATCAATCTTGATCTTCACCACTCCCACCTGATGGGCCTCCAGTTTCTAATAGAAATGCTGGCTCATAAAGGGAAACCCTTACCTTTCCCAATATTAAATTTCCTATTGCCATTAGTTTCACAAGGTCATGAAATTACTTTGTGCAATATGTTTATGATCACCCTCACTATTTTGTATCTCCTGACTTTGTAGCATGAATAAACTGAAATCAGTACATTCCTGCTTTTGTGCTATGGCTCCTACTAAAAGCAAAGTCCAAGACAGGCTGTAGGCTGATGTTTGGGAATAGTATCTAATAATCTTACTACACCCTTACAGACTTTGCCTGGGCCAATTTGTGTCTCTTTTTTCCATAGCTGTTTGTCCCCAGGTGATATTGCTTAATTATTCTGTCCTTCAAAAATGCGTTTAAGAGGATTTTGTGTTATTATTTTGATAACAATGGCATCTGCAGTCTGCTTCACTCCTTTCCTTCAAGTTCAGTTATATTAAACATCAACTCATCAAATTACAAAAAAAACATTCACCTTCCACTGCTATCAGGTATCTGGAGAGGAAATAATTTTATTCCTTTTGGGTGATCCTATTAAAATGTTTTGGTCTTCCTTTCAGATGTAGAAATCCTCATTTCATGTAGTTGTTTCTGCTAACCATCCTTTTTTGTTCCTGAAAACATTCTTCCTGAAAACTGAAGCCAAGTATTCATTTAGGTTTGGGGGCAAAATCCACATTATCTTTAAACTCCAATTGGAAAATATCTGCTAACAGAGAATAAAGTCAAACGTAAAATTACTTTTTTATGAGGTATTTTGTTTCAGATATAGATTGTGAAGCAAGTGCTTCTTTCTCATGAACCCTGAAACAATCACAGAGCCATCAGGAATGGATGCCTTTGAGATGTGATTTTAGTAATTAGTGAGGACATGTAAGAAATTGCTTTAGGGACAAAAGAATGAGCTGAAGAGCAACAGCTATTTAGTTCTAATTAAATAGAAAGATAAGTAAAAGGAGTTATAGTATAAAGATTTGTTTCTAAGAGTACAAACTTTGCTTATTAACAGAATGATTTGGAAATTAAAAATTCCAATCTGGAAGACACTAGACATATCTTTCAATTAATGATTCTCAGACTCCCTTTCCAGTGAACTGCCACACAGTACTAAAGTGTAGAACAGGGTCTCTCTTACACAAGGGGCACATCTATAGGACTGGCCATATGGCTGGGAAAACTGTAAGACATGAGCTGCTATTTGCATCTCATGGATGTAATATTTGCATTTTTCTCGATGGGAAGTGTGCATTTACCTACATTTTTAGCAGGGATATATCAAGGATGTGCAAAAATACATAAGAAGGAAAGTCCAAGAAAAATTCTCTGCCACCCCTTTAGCTTCTTCTATCACCTGCAGACATCACTAGCAACTCTTACGAGTTACTAAAGGTCTCTGCACACATGCAGATTGTTGCTGCTACATGATTGGAGTAGTCATTGATGACAAGGATTCATATTCCACTTGCACTCCAAACACAGAGGCAACAGACAAAGATCAGCCTAGAATTAAAACAGATTTAGTACCAAGTCCGGGTCAGCTCTCTCTATTGTGCACAAGAGAAGGAATAACAAACCTGTGACCCTGTTTTTCTCTACTGCATGTCCTCCAGCTGAAGGCAAGCCTGCCCCCACCCTGCTGAGCCTCTAGATCAGTCTGCTCATCCATGGGCATTGATGGGCACAGCCACCACCAGGGCACGTCCTGCCCCTGCACCATCCTGTCCTGCAGGAGCATTGTGTGCACCACAAGCACCTCCAGGGGCTCCGGACCTGGGCTTTGCCTACAATAATTCATCCTATCCACCTCACTAAGTGACAGTACTGCAGACAAAGCTAAAAGGCTTACTCAAATCAGAAATGACTCACTAAAGCAGCAACTGCGCCAATCCTGAGTGTCAGGCAAGAGGATTTTGCTGTGGAAGTTAAACCGCAGTCCACACTACAGGAGAGATGCGAAGAGATAAGAGAAGAGGTAAAGTGCTCTCCAACAGCAGGAGCCCCTGCAAACATTCTGTGTGAGTCATTAGGAATTATTCTTAAGATGAGTGGAGAAAGTTGAGTCATAAATGACTCATCCACTTAGCAGATGGGAGGCAAGCATATATGAAATTTGGGACTGCCACTTAGTGAATATCATGAGCCACTAATTCCCAGTCTGCTTCACTTCCTGCCACAAAACAGGGAGCATACAGAGCAATGGAAGCAGAAGCAATATACCTTCACCTTCTGCTAAAGTGTATCACAAATGAAAGGTGTTTAGAATACAGATTCCATTTCCATTTAGCCACCAAGCAAGCAGGAATGTTGACTGGCCTTATCCAAACAAGGCTCACATCTTAACTTTTACACACCTGTAAGAGGTAGAGTGCAAAAATTCAAGAAATGAAAAAGATTTTGTCATGTCTGCTATGTTGCAGGTAACTTAGCATTAAATATAAATAGGTGATGTTCTACCAAAAAAAAAAAAGCTCATTAAAGACTGGTGAACAAAGATAGACATCTGTAACCTTACAGAAATCTGTAACTGTTCCAAAAAAAACTGGAAAATCAAGGCAGAGACTAGGAAACAGCTACTCATCTTCTCAGTTGCTTGCCAAATTTTGGGATTATGCACTTCATGTTTCAGAAGTAGAAATCTCAGAAAGCAGAAATAGCAGCTTGAGAATGTGGATTTACAGGGAATTTCAAATCCCTTCATTTGACCTCCTATTCTCCCTACTGAAAGCCTCTCTGCCCTGCCTGTGTACATTCTGGAAAGTCCAAAACACTCAATCCAGACCCTGAAGCCCTAAGGAGTTTGCTCTGACTTGAAAGCTTTTATAAATCAGCTTCAAGCTGACATCTAAAAATAAAAAGCTCATAGTTGCCCATCATTTTTTCAGGGTCTGACAGTTCAAGGTTAGTCAAGGGCCCATCAGCCCTGTTTTACATAAGTCAGACAAAGCTGTAAGGTTTTTGTTTCCACTCTTATGGTCCAAACATTCCAGATTTCCACCTGAATGACTGCAGCAGCCTCCTTGACAGTGAGTTATTCTGCAGCTTTAATGAAACAGTAATCACTCAACATAGCCTCGCACTGGGAGTTAAAGATGTAGCTTCTTTGGCAATGAAAAGCATTTGGAAATAGGGTTTTCCAGGTGCCACTCTAGACCTGAATTTAAAACTCAGCTCTGGTCACTCTATAGATGGGTATATCCTTCCAGTCACAGAACAGACACCCTACTATAAGCATGTTACAAATTTCCATAATTCCAGTCAAAATCCCCACATTGACCTAATACACCATAAAGTTCACAATTTTAGCTGGAATACCATATGTAATTTCTGATAAAAGCATCAGCATTAAAAAAATTCAGCTACAGAAGGAATTTTCACAGTAATTAAAAAAAAAACCCTCAGTTTCTGCTGGTCTGTGACACTAAATAGCATTGCATATATTCTGACCAATCCAAACATTTAAATTTTTGCCTTAAAAGATTTGGGAATTCATCTGCCAGATGTGAAGAATCAAAACTATTTATTCAACCTTGGCCTCAAGTGAGACGTTCTCCTGAATTGGAGTTTGCTTAGCAGACTACTGCTAAATTATCCAGAAGATGGTGTTTTATTAAAGCACAGTCCTGGAAGTCAAAAGACCTGGAGGGTATTGCTTTTTCCCTCTCCCACTGAGCCCTACCTTAAAATAAGTTGTAATGTTTCTACTTGGACTTTTTTATCTCTGAAAGATGGAAGTGTAAAGCAATTCAAAACTGCATTCAAGAATTTCAAATCCATATGTAACTACTGCAAATGGAATAGAAGAACAAATAGTTAACACTGTTTTTTGAACTGAATGCTTAAAAATATTAGAAATAAAGGTTTACAGAACCGTCAGAATAACAATTTCTCTTTGACTAGTCAGAGTGTTAATCAAGTTAAAATCTCTAAAGATCCATTGAAAGCTTCAGGAAAAAAAAAAAGTGACCTCTCTGGCAGAACAGGGGACATCAGAAACTCTGGAAAGAACTGAGGTCTGGCTTCCTGAGTTAGCCTCATCCTCTCTTGTCCCAAAGACAATCCAGTAATTACTTGATTTTCCTTTAAGGTACCAGAAACTGAGTAACTCTAAAATAAACTAGAGTTTCTTCAAGCCTGGAGTGTGTTTTACTAGAGAGCAGATACTACAAAAGCAGCCAGTGGGAGGCAGGTTGCCTCCTAAAGCTATCTGGAATGAACATGTGCCACTCAGATTAAATGCAGCCCTTGATATGGCCAGAGAAGATACGTAAAGCTACCCAGGATCTAAGGTCTCCTGCTGTTGTTAATGACTCATATCCTGTATTTTTCACATAGGACTGCAAGTTCCAGCTATTTATGGAGCAGCCCATTAAAAATTTCTTTTCATGAAGAAAAAGTGCTGTCAATCGCCATTCAGGAGTTGATGTAGGAGGCCAGCTAGCATGTTCGAGAAATTACCAGAGAAAAACACTACAATCACAAAGAGCCAAATGTTCTCTCTTGAGCCCTTTGAGATAGCAGATGCATAGTCATAAGCAGAATCTTTTGTCTCTGAAGATTTTGTTCATACACAGATCACAAAAGAAAAAAAAAGAAGGGAAAAATATGGTATGAGCTACTACAGTCCACTCAGTTTCTGTGCTGTGTATCTCATGGACACCTTCATTCTTCTCTCCATTCTGCCCCAAAATGCAGCATGTGAGCATACTGACACCACTGTGGAACTGGATGGGGAAGGAGAGAGTGTGTGTGTACCTGCTGCTGGCTCACATTGTACTCAACATTTTCCAGGAAAAACAGGGACGGAATGCTTCTTAAGTACAAAGCTATAAATTACATTTGTTTCATTAAAGCCTTAACTGTCTAATCAAAGAATTACTTGTCCATCTAAAGTGAATTATCAACATTATAGTTGAAATTTTACTGAGTCAAAAATTAGATACACAAGCTTTCTACTACCTACCCATTTCTCTCTGATGTTATGCTCAGCTTTTCACTGCCCCTTTGTGTCCCAAGGTCAGTCACTTCTGCCTACAGGAACATTATAGTGAGTCCTCAGTGTCCCAAACCTCCACTGGTGAGACTATGTTGATGGGGACGAGGAAGGGGAGAGTCCTTCCTTTAGCAAAGAATTTGATAGTACATTGATTATTTCTTCTTCCTCACCCTATGGACCACTTCACATTGTTTTTATACATTTTTAACATGCTTTTACACCTTGTTTTTTTATAACATGTTTCTACCTGGTAGTTATTGCCTATAACTAGTAGGGAAGCTCAACTGCGGCATTACAACACTATAGAAAGTTAAAATAATACTCACAGTTATTGATGTCAAATTTCAGTAGTGAACTGACTCAACAGCATATTACAAAAATTAAAAGACATTTCTAGGTAAAAGTGTTGCCCTTTCTCCATACAAGTGGAATAAATTTTAATAGATGTCCTGTTTTTTAGTTATAATTTTTGACTAATTTATTGTATCCAAACACTTCATATTTCATTATACATACAACAAGAGTTCCCAGTTGCACCATGCAATTAGTTTCAAGGTAGTCCCTCACTGCTCAGGGACAGTTTATAAAATCAAAATGGCCCTTTAAAAACATGACCAGGTAGCACAGTTTACAAGTGCAGAGCATCAGTCATTTAGGAAATTAAGGGTTAGGAGACTTGAGTATGATATTGATTGATCCCTCCAGGGCAATATTCTGCCACCACTCCCCTTGGAATCAGCAGGAATTCTGAATGCTCATCAATAACAGGATATTATGTCATTATTAAATGCCTTAGAGATTATTTATACAGTGAAAAAAGCATTGAGATCATTCATGACAGGATTATTGACAGTATAAACACAATCCAATACAGGAACTATGGTTCTCTTGTTGGAAGGAAATTTTCACAGAATCACAGAATGATCAAGGGATGTTGGATGGGACTCACCAATATCATCCAGCTCAAGCAAGGTCACCTACAGCAGTCTGAGCAAGACCATGGCCAGTCAGGATTTCAATATCTATAGGTGTATCTGTAGGCATTATTTCTATCATCTCTCTGGGGAACATGTGCCACTGTGTGACCACAAACTTCCCAACAGAAGTGCTTACAAAACTGCCTATCCTTATTAAGAATTGATCCAAGTAAGATAATCTATTTATGTCTGGGCTGCCAGATCTTTGCCCGCGCAGTTTCAAAGGGGAAATTTTGATTCTTTTTCACTGTGAAGTAGTGAAGGTCAGTTCTGACATGCTGGCCTTTGGAGACATAAAGGAAGCACCTGCAACCTGTATGTACAGCCTCTGACCAAAATATTTACACCTAGAAGTGATGAGGATGGGAGGTGAATGAGGAGTTCTCACTATCTACTTACAGATCTTAAGGATTACTTTATGAGCATAAAATACATGCATTGCTTTTATCTAAAAAAGTTACACAAACTCAAACTGCAAACAGCATAGTGTAGAAAAGGTCAGTATATAACTCTGACTCTCATTCTAAGCTAAGATTATTCATGTCGAAAGCTACAATGAAGGAAAAGACAACTGCACCACTCAGTAAAACGAATACTTCCATTGTCAAAGACAGTAACTGTCAAAGTGGACAGTTCTCAGGCCCATTCCATGTCCATGACCACTCAAGCTTCTGGTATTCTGCAATATTCTTGACTGTGGAATGATCCAAAAGGAAAGAAAGAAAGAAAGAATTTCCTAAACCTGCAGTTCCATTCTAGGGGAAAATAGATCAAAAATAAAGCCAGGGAAGAAGAAGGGAAAAAGGAAAAAAAAAAAGGAAAAAAAAAGGGGTGGCTTCAGGAAGTCTCTAGTCCCAGTTCCTGCTCTAATCCAGGTCAGCTATGAGGTTAGGTTGCTCAGAGCTTTATCCAGGTTAATTTTTTCCAAATTAAACTTGTAAATGACTCCTCTGAGATATATGTGTATCTGCAGAGAAACTGGCAAACTATCAGAGTCTAGCTGATTTACAGTCTACAGCTGAACTGCAAAGAAAAATACATGGAAAAAGATAGCGCCAAGGTCAAGAGACAAGTCAGGATTCAGACACTTCTGAACTACTATGAAACTTCCTGGATCATTGGAATAGCATATAAACATGGGACAATGAATCCCAATTAATTTGTGCACAATGCTGGACTCCATGGGACATATTTGAAATACTGTGCTTTAGAGAATTTTATCCTCTGTCACACTAAGAAACTTTATTGCAGCAATAAAGCAATTTTTAAGGCTTAGACTTTTATGCTCAGACTTTAGGGTTTCTAGTTCTAAACAGATTTGCAGTCTGGCCCACAGAGACTCTTAACCTGATGTTCTTCCACCACAATAGTATTAATCAGAATAATGCATTTAGTAAAGTAAACTCTTCTGAATCATGTGTTTGGCCAAGCTCTATTCAGGGCCAGAGGAACACAAGGAAAAAAGCAAGAATGGGACAGAGATGTTCTGCCCAGGGCCAGAGTGCTTTTGGCCAGATTATTCTGGAGGTGTAAAACAAAATTGTTGCATAACATCTGGGAATCCTAACATATACCCATATTCTACCAGAAACTAATTACAACAGTTTCACATTTAGAAAACATTGAATTAGCAGAAACACTAAAATGTCAAAAAGCATTTGGGGGGAAAAACCTCCAGAAATTTCCAAAGCTTACATTAGCCCCGGATAAAAAAAAAAAAGGAAAAATCGGGTAGCATTTGAGAGTTTGCAAAATCTCTAGACAGGGAAAGAAAAGTCAAAACAGTTCAAACAAACAAACAAAACCACAAGCCACAACACACTGGTCATTGTTGTGTTTCCAGATCCTAGTTCTTGTAATTAGGTTAACCTGAAAAATTTACAGTTTTAATGTTAAAAATTAGGAAATAGCAATGAGTGGATAACTCAATTTTATTTACTGTATTTGGTCTTCAGTACATGTACTTCATGGAAACCATTAGGCACAGCATAGGTATTATCTTGCAAAATTTCCACTGAAAAGCCTGTGCTCATGTGCTTGCAATGAAATATGCAAATATGACTCCTGGGAGCATGCAGCTGATGGAAACAGTGTGGTGTGAAAAATTGTATACATCCTACACCAAGTGCTTTTGTTAATCTTTTGCCTATTCAATTAATTTCTCAAACATCTCAGAGTCTAATTCTATTAATAGTTCTAACATTTACTAATCATATAAAGATCAAACAAATGGCCAAAGAAAGTGGAATAATCCATTAGTGAACTTCATTTCACCTTAAATTACCATCCATCAAAAGATTCCATGTATTTAAATTTTTTAATATCATCACCCACACAGTCTCTAAAACGTAGAAGAATTAAAACTAAAATTAGAAAGAAATCACTAAATAGTTCTTCATAAACGTGTCTAATTTTATCTCTTCAAAAGGTATGAACAAGCAGGAAGGACTCATTTTTAGCAGCATTTTGAAATCCACGTGCCAGAGACTGGTTTGCGACTCTGAATGGATGCCATGTAAATGACCCTTTCTTTGATCCAATTAATTAAGATAGAAAATCCCATAAACTGATTCAACATTGGCAGTGATTGTCTCTCAAGTACCTGGACTTAATCATCAAGATCTTTCTCACATTCTCTTTTGTTGTATTCTCATTTAATTGTTTATTGTTCCTATTACAGAAATTCTGCAATTTTAATGACAAAATTCAGAACTTAATCTTCTAAATGTCTGTCTTCATTCCCCAACTCCTTAAAAACATCCAAAGCTCACATTATTAATCTCAAGACTAGAAAAGCTGATGATATCTTAATGTTGGAGAGAGTATAAAGGGAAAAAATAGGAGAGAAGCATCCTGAGGGAAAACATTCTAAGATTTGCTGCCAAGCAAGTTCAGAATATTTACATTTCATCATGCATCTTTTCAATTTTTGTTGTGTCTAGCCCTTCATATGTTTGAAAAATGACAATATTAGAAACATCATCTAGCAATATCTGTATTGAAGAGTACAATATATTTCACTCAGACCAGTGATAAATTACATACTTTGTAGAAGTGTTGTTGCTTATATGGATTAAGGGTTTCTTACTCAAAAGAATTATCAAAAGTTAGAAGGAATATTGCATTAAAAATGCTACCTGAATGCAAGCATATCTAGGCTGCTTTGTATCACATTATGGTTAAATTGAGGCCCTATTATTCCACTTATCAAAACACAATCATGAGTCTTTCTCACCCTCAAAAAAAGAAAGGAATGATTTTATCCCTGGATAAGCTCATGTCATAAGAATAAATACATAAATCAAACTAATTAGAGATTCAGAAAAGATTCTAAAAGTCTTAGAGGATTTGCAAATGACAATAAATTGTTGGTTGAAATAGAGTCAGCCACATAGTTGTACCACAGAAATGTCTTGACTGAACAAAGACAATAAATACTTCCCTTTATATAGGGTTTCTGTCTTTTCTACCTGCTCTTAACTTGGAATTCAGCTTTCCCTACATTTAGTCACGTAGGGATAAAGATTTGCATAAAACATTAACTTTTGCACATTAACAAAAAAACCTCAAAACCCCATAATTTAACTCTAAACCTCCCCCAAATGTTAACTCAGAAACTTCTTATTTGGATATACACTGAGAACAGAAACAGGCATTGACTTTAATGACCAGCACAAACCTTTCAGTTTCTTTTGCTTCTCCCTGGAAACCGGCAGCAAGCAAGGAGCAAACAACTCTGCCTGGCATTGCACCTACAACAGGTAAGCATTTCAACTGTGTACTGTCACAGACCAGCAGGAACACTGGAACACCCATTTCTACAGAAAGCAGCAGTTCTGCACTCCAGACCAGCTCCATACTGTCACACATCTGGCCACAAGTCAGTCAGACTGCACTTCTCCATAAAGAGATGTTCAGGAGGTTGGGGGCTGTCAGTTTAAGTGCTGGGATTGGCTAAGAAACAAGCCTGTTTTAAAAAATAGAGAGGCTCCAGCTCTGCTGGATCTTGCTTGGATCTGTATTTGTCACTGCTAAAAGCTACTGCTATGTCACCACAAAACCAAAATCCCACTAAGAAAATCAAAGAGTTGGGATAAACTACTTCTGAAGAAGGAGGAGCAGCAGCAGCAGCAATCCTTACTGGCAGATGAACTGAGAGGCCTGACTCAAATGTGCATCTTGGGCTGTGGAAGATAATTTGTATGCCTAGAACACAAGCATTAAATTGTTTCCTTTAAGAGCTGGATGCTTTTAGAATAAAAGTTTTCTGACTATGGCAAAGAGCAATAATCAGCAGGCAAGAAAAATGTCTAATATAAGAAATCTGTGTATTAGCAACCAATGAACTGAACTACTGAAATAAATGAAAAATAGTATCTGCAATACCATTAATAGCAGAGCTTCTCTCTCCTGGAGGCCAGCTTGCTTTCTTTCTCTCATTTAAAGCTCCTCAGCATCACTGTGAGTGGCTAAATGTTGCTGCAGAAATGAGATAAAATGCCTGTGCACACAAGATGCCTCTTCCCCTCACACAGCAACAACAGATCTTCACTTTCAGGAAAGGAAGATTTCAACTGCCTTGCTTCACTCTGCATCAGCCATAGAGCCCTGGTATCATGGACCCCCCAGGGAAAGCAGAGCAGTGACACTAGAAAAGGTGAAAGACACTTCCAACCCACTGAAGGACCCCAGACATAAGTGATAACAGTCACAACAAGTGCAACCACTTAACTTCCATTCTTTATTGGCAGAAAACAAGGCATGGGCTTCAATGGAGCACACAGCTAGCTACCCAAAGAAGCAAGCTCCTTCCCCAGTCCCTAAGCAGTGCCAGACTGCTGCTTCCCTTGTCTCAGTGCCAGCATTTGTGCAGCTGCATGGTGAGTTTGACAGGAAACTCATTTGGATGGAACTAAGAAGTAAAAAGAAAACCATAAAATGTGGTTCACTTTCAATCAGCATAGTTCCTTGCTCCAGCATACTGTGTGCTCCCTTGGCAACAGCTCCAAGGACAGGACAAAACACATGGCAGAGGATGAAAGGGAAGGCAGGATCTCTCATTTTAACAAAAGCCTGGCTTAAAAACACTGAATTTAGAGACATGGTGTAAGTCAAACATTCTGAAGGGAAACTGTAGCCATGGACTGCACATCTTCTATCCTCAACTAGGATGTGCTGTAAAATAGATCACAATTTCCCTAGTCATTAACATCAGAAATACTTGGTCCAGTAAAACATCTTTGATTATAGAGTGCTTGTGATCTTCTTTAAGCACATCAGTTTACTGAAGTGAAAAGTAACACTGTTGTTGTCTTTCTAGAGGTGAAACTTGGTATAAATGGTGCACACTTCACAAAACAGAAAGCCTGCTCTGGAGACCAAAATAGTAGCTCTGCAGTCAGTGTTCCAAAACACGAAAGCAGTGGCTGGGTATGCTATTAAATGAATCATAGCTGGGGAGTGAATTAATCAGCGTAAAAGCCTTGATGCATAAAGTAGAGAAAGTAACAATTCAATCTGCAGATCCTTTCATTTCATTGCCTTTTCAATATATTTCCATGGTACAGCCACTCTTTCACATCATCTCTCTGAGGCATCATCATTGCTCAGGGTTCCTCAGGGAAACTAACCACATTTGAACCGCATCAGTTCCACATCATTTGGACATATCTGCAAGCAAAGCTTTTCAATTTCATTATTGACCAAAGAGCACAATCCAATTTCTTGAATTCTATTTCTTATGTAGTCATATTTTTATCTGCATTCAAGACCAATATGATAACTGAGCATGCAGAACTGGTTATGCAAAACTGTCTATTTCTACCATAAGAGGGTGCGGGTAAGAGAACTTGTGTCATTCCACAAGAAACTTTAATGCAGAAAAACACAGCTTATGTTAAAATGTCATTCCTGTGACATTTTTGCCTTTTTTGGAGATGCGTGGCTTGTTTAAAAGATACAAGAACTTCGGAGCCCACAGCTCCCCAAGGAAATGGAAATGTGAGTCTGATTCCTTGCAGTTGCAGAAAAGCACAAAAACCTCAAACATCAAATCTTAACTTTTTGTTTTATTATTGCTGAAGGACAACTTTAGGATCTTTTACTCCTAGAAAAACTTCTTTTCCTAAACAATTTCCTCTCCTAAAACATCCTATCAGCTTTACTTCTCATGAAATAAAACTCATCTTGTCCTAGTGAACTCGGAGAGCTGCAATGAAGAAGTATTCTCAAACCTTGTAGCTGATTTAGACTGCTAAAAAAATCCTTTATAAAATGTCACAAAACCTGCGATTACACCAACTCCATTTGCAGATGCTTGATTGCAACTGAAATGAAATTCAGGAGGTATTCAACTATGCATAAGGATTTAATTAAATCCTTCGAATACTTGACATTATAGATATTCATAACACTGAATTTGGATCCCAGAATTTCTTATATTTCAGCTCTCTGTGTCTTGAATGGAATTCAGTTACATATTCAGTATTAGACATGAAAGAAAACAGGAAGAATCACTAGTATAAGTGTCTAGCTTTAGAGCAACCTGCCTTTGAAAAGGATGCAAAAGGCATTTACAGCCGGTACTGAGCTCTACAACATTGACTCAAACAGGACTGCTGCAATGGCCCTACTTGGACAATGAAAGGCAACATCTCTAAGGAGATGTATGTGTTCAAAAGTCTTGAATATATATATTATATATATAATATTATGGGATATATATATTATATATAATTATAATGTAATATATTAATTATATATATATAGCTATATTCCCATTTCTTCCCATTCTCTAACTGACAATGGCATTTACTTCCAACTGGAAGTTTCTCCTTTTATAAAGTGATATCAACATTATAGCATCCACCTGGCACTAAGTAGGCAAAAGAATTAGCAGCTAAAGGCACTAAATCTACACTTCCTTTCCAGGTTATAAAACTATTGGTATTTTGTTCTTCAGTGAAAAAAGGGCATGGCTTTTTGTCTTCTCCCACCTGTCTACACACAGGTTTTATCCCCATCTTTATCCCACTCATTCTCATTCAAGGGTTAATAATAAAAGTGACCTTGGTTTCTCCCAGAATTTTAATATCACCAGCCCAGTACAAAGGTGTTTTAAACTGTAGACACTTCCCATTTTTTAAAATAATGCGGGTTTCTACTAATCTCACTATACAACACACAATACACAACATTACAGTCACTCAACTCAAACTCCAGGGCAAAACAGCACACCTAAAAAGTGTTTTGCAATACTAAATATAACCTGTGTATTAATTAAAATGGGCAAATTTTGTGGAATTGTTTCATGATGCCCACTTTTTTACCTCTGAGTTACAGAACTGTACATGGCGTACAGAAGTCAACTACCATAGAGGAACAGACCAATCCTATTAAGAATGAAACAGTAAATGTCAATGCCTACAACTCACCTACAAATACAGCTGCAATTCACAGGTAATTTTTTTTTAATTCTAAAATAACAAAATAGCCTTTATCATTGCAGCACCTAAAAAAAGGAAGCAAATTAAACATATGTATATTCCTGTCACCTGTAACATCTAATGCAGCACTCCTTGTTTCCTAATTTCAGCACTCTTTCTGTTCTCTGCTGCACCACTCTGTGAGCATTAACTTGCCTGTGATTCCTGTATCTACAGAAACACACACCTGTTACTGTGGTTACTCTTGTTAAACAAACCTGCACCCATCACGACACAGCTCACAACACATACAGGAAGTTGCAAGGCCTATTAGCATCAAGTAATACTTAGGAACAACTATCCATCCAAAATGATATGGCAAGTGACACTAGAGTTAAAAAATAGGATCTTCTTTGGATAAAGGTATCAACAATTCCACCAAAAGCAGAGGACATCAAGTACGCAGTTGTGTATCACATGTACAGTTATAAATGTGCACATACACAGATTTGTATACATATGTATCACTAAATATTCTACTTTTTATATCCAGTCCGATTCTCTAATGCATTATACCAATGAAAAATAGGATAAAGATTGCTTGCATTCAGCATCTTTAATAGATTAATTCTATTTTTAGAATGGCAACACAAAGAGATCAAGTCAAGGCTAAATTATCCATAGTTTGAGGTTGAACTTACATACATCCCATTTATTTATACTTGCTAGACAGTGCTGTAGTCTCTAAAAAAAGCACTTTCTCCATTTCTGCATGTACATTAATCTCACTTGCAACATAATGAAAAAATCTGGCTTTATCTCTCATGATTGCTTTTTGAAAAACAGAACAATGATCTGACTAGCAATTTGCTCATGCTGCAAGTAACACAGTCTATCTGTCCTTTCTAAACAAGCACAGAACACATTTAATCAAGTAACCTTAGACCATGCTGTTAATCAACACTGGAATATCATCCATCAGTACCCTCTACCAGTTTAATTTGCAAAAATTATTAATTAGCTTATGGAATTACAGTTATATAAAGGAGAAGCTATGACACTATCTGACAAGAGAAATGCTAGACATAGCTCTTACTCATCTTTGGATACACAAGATTCTGAAAGAATTTTGAAAATCAGACTTACATGTAACATGAATTTTTTTTTTTTTAAAGTGAACAATTAATGTTTAAACTAGGCAAAGAGATATTTTTTTAAGAGAACCTGTCAGTTTTTGCAGTGTTCCCTGAGTATTTATAAGAAAATAAGTGACTATATAAAATGCATATGGCTAACAAATATTTGGAAAAAATATATAACCTTTGATTGCATAAGTAGCAATAGGATATTTGCTATATATTGCAGTGGAGAATTCACCTGCCAGTATTAGCACTTGGGACATAAGGTGATGATTATAAAATATTACACATTACTTAATGTTAAGGTTTAGAATATATTAAAATGCTTTGGTCAAATCCTGTAAATAGGATACTTGATCTAGTAGAATCAAGATCCCACATGAGGGAATAAAATCAACTATCTTTTTGAGCCCATTAGTCATACTGGTGCTGCCAGAGATTCAGAGTATTTGCTAACAACATTGCCTAAGCTTACTGTTATGCATAGAGAGGAGCTCATGCTTACAGAAATCTGAAATTACCTTTAAAGAGCATTCACTCAAGTATTCCTCACAACTTGAAACATGAAAAGTCATTAGGACAATGAAAGCTGTTCATCATTTAGCAGGAGTGGGTCTTTGTTTCTTAAACAGGAAAGCAAATATTTTCAATTATCGAAACAATTTCATTTTCAAAACAGTCACAGAAACACCTAAGTTGAATAACTTAGCAGGGTGGTGGAGTCACCAATCCTGGATGTGGCCCTCAGGCTTAGTTGAGGTGTTAGGGCAGGGGTTGGACTCAATGGCCTTGAAAGCCTCTCCCAACCTAGTGGTTCTGTAATATAAGGTAGAACAGCAGAGAATTCAAAACATAAAACTGTCAGATGACTTCTGACCAGAATAATGTATCATGTTACACAAACTAGACAAGAAAAACTTGTCAAAATGTGGTTTAGCAATCAAAAAAATTACTGTCTAATTTCAAAATACTGCAAGTCATCCCAAATCTGAAATTGAGGACATGTAGTATTGTAAGAACAAAACAACCACTTCTTATTTTCTAATTTAGTACATCATCTCTTCTTCCATACTAAACCCTCATTCTTTCAGACAAAGGGGTGAAATACAGAAGCCAATTCCATAAACTGCAGCTGGAGAAGGCAGGGAAGAAAAAGCAAACTCTGGTTCATCAGCTAATATGGTGCAAACCAGCCAAAACAGCAGTGTCAAGACAAGGCTCCTGCCAGTCTCCTTTGCACTCTAAGTTTGTTAGAATCACAGAGGACATCCTCCAAAACCTATTCTTGCAAGTTCCCAACTTCATGGTTCACCCCTTCTTCATCATCTCTCTCTTTTACAGATTCATCCCTCTGGCTTAAGGTAACTTGAGTTTTGATGATGATACTCCTTTCTCATTCAGCTTAGACCATAGAATTTTGGTTTTATAAAGCAAGAAATAAATTACTGTTCAGTAAAATATAACAGTCTCCAGAAAGCATCTGCCTAAAGATAATGAAGGCCACATATTGTTAAGGAATTAAGAGAAAAGCACAACTACCTTATAAACTTCTTAGGATAGACCAAATTTGTTACTCAGATCTTAATCACAAGTATTAGCTTCCTAATTCCTCACAAAACATGAAACGACTCTAAATGAATTGTGCTTCATTGAAATTTTTGTATACCTCTATAATATAATAAAATAAAAATAAAAAATAAATTTAAAAATTTTTAAAATTAAAATCAGAAAATAAACAGAAAATAAACAGAAAATAAACAGAAAATAAACAGAAAATAAACAGAAAATAAACAGAAAATAAACAGAAAATAAACAGAAAATAAACAGAAAATAAACAGAAAATAAACAGAAAATAAACAGAAAATAAACAGAAAATAAACAGAAAATAAACAGAAAATAAACAGAAAATAAACAGAAAATAAACAGAAAATAAACAGAAAATAAACAGAAAATAAACAGAAAATAAACAGAAAATAAACAGAAAATAAACAGAAAATAAACAGAAAATAAACAGAAAATAAACAGAAAATAAACAGAAAATAAACAGAAAATAAACAGAAAATAAACAGAAAATAAACAGAAAATAAACAGAAAATAAACAGAAAATAAACAGAAAATAAACAGAAAATAAACAGAAAATAAACAGAAAATAAACAGAAAATAAACAGAAAATAAACAGAAAATAAACAGAAAATAAACAGAAAATAAACAGAAAATAAACAGAAAATAAACAGAAAATAAACAGAAAATAAACAGAAAATAAACAGAAAATAAACAGAAAATAAACAGAAAATAAACAGAAAATAAACAGAAAATAAACAGAAAATAAACAGAAAATAAACAGAAAATAAACAGAAAATAAACAGAAAATAAACAGAAAATAAACAGAAAATAAACAGAAAATAAACAGAAAATAAACAGAAAATAAACAGAAAATAAACAGAAAATAAACAGAAAATAAACAGAAAATAAACAGAAAATAAACAGAAAATAAACAGAAAATAAACAGAAAATAAACAGAAAATAAACAGAAAATAAACAGAAAATAAACAGAAAATAAACAGAAAATAAACAGAAAATAAACAGAAAATAAACAGAAAATAAACAGAAAATAAACAGAAAATAAACAGAAAATAAACAGAAAATAAACAGAAAATAAACAGAAAATAAACAGAAAATAAACAGAACATTTCAAATTAATTTCAAATAAAATAAAATTAAAATTAAAAATAATATAAAAATTTAAACATTAAAAAATTAAAATACACTTTTAAAAAATGTAATGTAAGGTAATTTACTTGATCAGATATCTTCACAATTATACTGGCATCAGCAACAAAACAATATTTCCCTAAAATGATAATAAACAGAGTAAATCAATGTTTAAAATAAGTATATTATTATTAAATTAATCTTTTATTATAGGCATACAGTGAACACATCAATCTATATTCACACAGCCTCTGAAATGCAGTCATTTTATTGTGGAAACATGTGTCCTCATCACTTAGATTAAACAAAATCCTTCACTAAATCTTGTCTCTAGTTTGTGAATCATCCAGAATAAGACAGAGACTGGACAAAAGCTCATCATCTGTTTATCCAATATCTCAGGCATTCTGGCCAGCACACTGCTCTTCTCTAAACACAGCCCATTCTTGAGAAGTTGTGTTTATTCATAGCAGTATTAAAAAAAAGAAAAAAAAACCAAAACAATCCACACAAAATCCTTGATCAAAGTCCAGCCAAACAAACTCAAGCCCATAAACTTTCCAATCACGATGCAAGGCAGTAAGGGCACAGGACATCTATTTCCACCAAACATGTTTCTGTAGCAATCCTTAAGTACAGATTTCCAGTGGTGTATTATTGCTCTTTACACATTTTCAGGTCCAGACAGCTAGTTATAATAACATAAGGTTCTACCAAGAGATCTCTTATTATGTTGCAGCTCCACCCTTTCACATAGAAAAGAGAGAATGCAAACAAAATATTTCTCAGAGTACTCACAAATTCAAAAGAAATGCCATAATAATGAGTTTCCTTCTTTACATGATGGACTGGAAAGTACATGGAACAAGTAGGGAAGTGTTTGTGACTTGACACACACCACCATCACCCCTTTGTGGTAAGTGAAAAAACCCTGCCATGGTTTACTTCTGCAGCTTAGCAATCACCTTTAACAGAAAAATGTAGGAATTTTCTGTTTTAAGGGCACTTCAAAATTTTTATCTTAAAATAGAACTGCATACATAGCTGGAAGCAGAGACACCAATTAGTTTTCAGTTATTTTCTTTCAACCTTGTTATTCATGTAAACAATTATAGAAAGCTAGAATTATTTTCTAAATGCATCACTGTGATGCAGGACTAGCATATTCTTCATTCAGTCTAATGGAAACTTGTGAATTACTAGTGATTGAATTGTCAATCATTCAAACAAGTAAATAGCTTTGTTACTCAAATTAAGCTTTCAGAAGATTTTCACAGCTATTTAACCTCAGTACCTCATTATTTTTGGGTTGTTAGTTCTGTCCTGTGCAGAAATCTTCATCTCCAGATACTGGAAAATTCTGAGATCCACAAGTCGATATTTTCCCAGATCCTCAAGTTGAATTTCTGAGATCTGGCAAGTACAGCCTTTCACCAACACCTGACCACTGTTTAATACATCAATCCCAGCCAGGCCAACTGTTGTCTGAAAAACACTTAGAACATTACTTGCACAGCCAGTCCTTCAGTGAGAGACTTTCCCCTTGAGCTTGCCATGCTCTACATCCAATAGAAATAGCTACTTGAACAGGAGGTGCCTTTTAGAGCCAAACTCCCCAAGACAGTGCGTAAATGAACACTGAGAAGGCAGGGAACTGACAAAATCAAAATCATTCACATGCCTTTGTGGGGCAACACACATTATTTTGGTAATGGAAAAGTAGTGGGCAGTCATATTTCCTAACATGACAGCTTGTTAAGCTGCAAGTGGCCCACAAACCTGGGACTGTTTTCTCTTCTTGGTGTCACTGTGTTACATAAAGACTTTAAGAAGTCCTCCTCTCTCTAGCTGCTTATCGCTGTACTTCTGAAATGGGAATTACCTCCCAAATCTGCTTCCTATTTGCTGTTTGATAATGTACCCTAGCCTGTTTTAATAAGAAAGAAAAGTTGCATCAGAAGAACTACATTCCTACTGTTTAAACTAACTCAGCTTCTTTTTATTCCAATGGGTAAGGAAGTGCTGATGTCACAGACCTTCAGGAAAACAGGAGTGCTGGAAAGACATGCATCTAGACTTCACATTCAGTTTCAGAAGGCTAAGAAGCTTTTGCTTTTCTTTTCCTAAAAAGGTGTACATAAAGTTGCTTGTTACTGCAGTATTGATCTGAATATCATACTTGCCAGTTTCAAAATGGGAATAGATATATCCTTTTGCTTGAAAGGTGTGTTGGGAAAAATCAGCTGGCAGATATTTAAAACCTTTCTGTGGATCCATACTAAGCACCACAACGACCAATTCTGTGGTCTGGTAAAATTACCAGTTCTGTGTTCATTCTGTGCTATGGACAGAGAGCTTTAGAAAAAGCACTGACTACTCTTCAAACCATGAAAACAATAATAGTAGCTTTGCACAGCATGTATACAATCTTTCCATCAATATATTTTGATATATTAAAACACATTCACAAACATCCATAAGAACTGCTAATTTTAAAAAATGGCACAAGCAGCTGAGATTTCTAACTATTAGGAGTACTTTTCTACTAATCTTAGCAAAGTTCTAAAAAACATTCTTTGTGATTAGAAGGACAAAATCACATTGGTTTTCCCGGACTATCTGCAGTAAATCATGTGTAGCGCATAGTGACAAACAGTATCCATGCTGAGGAAAGATGTTTGGGTTAGTGTTTTCTGTTAGAGACTTCTAAGAGCACACTTAACAGATGGATGGAGAGAGGGTATCCTGATAAATTACATACATCTCTGCTCCTATTTGAATTGTAAATACAATGTTGATACTACCTACCCTGTGAATAAGTTGCAGCAAAAACTTACATAATCAGTTGCTAATGCAATGTTGAAAAAAATGCTCGCTGTTAGAAGCGTGACAAAGGGATCTGAATGGAAGTAAAAAGCAGTTAATACTGAATACTATCTTTGTAAACAGATTTTGATGGATTTAGCTCCAACATTTTTAAAATAAGAGACTAAACAAAGTGCAATTAGGATATTGAAGGTCTTCAGTATTGAATCCCTTGTGAATTGCTGCACGAAACGTGGAAGTTGTGCCTCAGAATTAATAAATACTGCATTTTATCAAAACAACATGTTCTCAACTATCCTTTATGAATAGAAATTTTGAAAACATTACATCTTCCAGTTCCTTGAACTGAAGTATTCAGTGCATTGAATATAAGGCTGGGAAGTTAAAATTAAAGACTTTTTAAATCTCATCCAGACTTGCACTCTCAGTTCGAGTGAGCCCAGTTGCATCCAGACTGAAACTGGTAATACTTCCCATCTTGTGGATTTGAGTGTTATTTTGACTATATAACAGGAGAAGACTGGGTGGGCACTACCACCTCAAAGTATCACGGGCAGGAAGCACAGGCACAGGATGGAAAGGACATCATGCAGCACAGGTGCAGCCTTAAGCAATCTGTCTTGGACAAAAACCTTGCTAAATTCTAAAGCCTCTATTTAGTGAGGGGAAAACTGCAATCAAAAGGGTAAAGACTGCAGTTAAATAATTACTATAGCCATGACCCCTGGGCTGCTGTAGCATGACACAAGGTCCTTTGCCCAGGGGCTGGCACACGTTGCTGCTTATTGCTGCAGGAGCCATCTTTTATGTGCTCACTGACACGTGGCAGGAAGTTACATGCAACTTACAGGCATTCAAAAACAGAGGTCAAATCTTGTGTTCTAGCAGATCAAAAAATCTCATGTCTCCATGCAGCCTGAACAAGAAGAATGCCTCAACACACACGTACTCAAGCCTTTGCGCTGTGTTACTGCACTCACAGGGTCTTGATAGTTCTTCAAAAGAGAACAGCCATAAATTGTTTTCTATTACGTAAGCACCAGAACAGATTTCTCTATTGTACTCTTTTCATAGTACTCCAAAAATGCAGATAGTGGTAAGGGAGAACTGCCTTTGTGAATTGAAAGACTGCCAAAAATGCTTTCAACTAAGTGTGCTATAGTACTGTGATAGTTTCTTTCATATCACAAAGCCATAAGAAATTTCTCTTTAAATTGCTCATTAGTAGAAATAGTTTTGTCTTTGTGAAGCCATTTCTCTCAGTGCAGACAGCTGTGATATGGGCTCCCTCTAGTGTCTTAGCTCCGACACAAACTTGGAATTATAAAAGATTGCATCGGTCATTTGTAAGTGCCAACATCCTACTTAAGTTACCTTCTAAAAAAAAGTTCACTATTCGTGAAAAACAAAAATCACATTCCCAGTTAAACAGGTATATGTATTTGTACATATCAAATTCTTAAATCAGTGTGGTAAATTTTGCTGTTCCATTTAACAATCATAAGATCAAAATATTATGTAATTACACATGTAACTTCACACTGAAGTGTAAAGAAAGGAAAACATTACATGAAATCCACTTTGAGATATTTTTATAATCCAAAACTAAGCTTAGATGTGGATCCTCTATTTGTATATTAAAAAAAGAGAATCTTTTTAATACCTAAATGAATACCTTACATATATGTAAAAATATCTCTTTCCCCATGAACACCTTAAAGTTGTTTCAGTAATTGAAGTAGAACTCACAGCAACCTGGAGTTTGATCTTGCTTGATCCAGGTCAGTAGATGTTTTCCCCACTGATACAAGCATGAGAACACACAAGTAGCTTATTAAAAGCTCCACAATAACTAAATCAGGGCATTAAAAGTGTGTGGGTGGATGGACAACTTTGCCATCAATTAGTGAAAACTGTATTAAAAGCCACAATAATGGAAGACACGTTCTTGTCTTCCACTCAGAAGCCCAAGCCATTCTTTTCCCACCAAGCACACCAGAGAAGCCAAGCTGAAGCAGCATGGATGGGCCAATAGGCTGAACCAAGAAAGACTAGCATAGTTTTTCCTCCCTAAGCAAAGGGAACCCATATTGTGAATCTCAGGATACTGTCCCTGACACAATGCCATGAGCAGCTCCATGTAAATGTTTAGTACTTCTTCTTCCATATAATACAAGCAGCAGTTTTGAAAAGACACATAAGAATTTCACAATAAATTGTTTTATTTTATTTTCTATAAACTGCTAAAAGAAAAGAAACAAACCGAAAAAAAAAAACCCACAAATTTTACATGCATAAAATCCCTATGCAAATCTAGCACTTGCCCAACCTCGTGTTTTTATATTCTTTTTGTTTCCCACTCATTGGAGAACACAGAGCTTTGCCGTGAAAAAAATATATTTTAGATATGACAGCCTCTTCTAGGACAACTAAAGCATTACCTGTAACCTGACAATTGCATATATGCAATTAGCAGAGCTGCATATATATGATACAACCAAAATAAACCTGTAGATTACAATCTGTCATTGACAGAAATACAAAAAAATGACTCATGCTTCCCTCACTTCCTAATGCTAGGATTCACACTCTTAGTTTGCTCCACAGTCCCCAATTTAAATATATTTTACTTTAAAAAACAAAACTAAACATTTAGCACATCACTAGATTAAGAGGCCTATTAAGTCCTCTTCAGAACAGCTAATATTTTTCCTCTGTGACAGTGTTCACAGGGGTTTTCAGGTGAGGGAAGAGATAAGAATGTTGACTCCATGTTCAGAAGGTTGGATTTATTATTTTATTATATATATTACATTCAAATTATACTAAAAATAATAGAAGGAAAAGTTTCATCTCAGAAGTCTAGCTAAGCTAGGAATAGAAAGGAATGAATAATAAAGGTTTGTGTCTTGGACAGAGAGTCCAAGCTAACTGGGCTGTGATTGGCCATTAATTATAAACATCCAAGATGGGCCAATCACAGATGCACCTGTTGCATTCCACAGCAGCAGATAACCATTGGTTACATTTTGTTCCTGAAGCCTCTCAGCTTCTCAGGAAGAAAAATCCTAAGAAAGGATTTTTAATGAAAAGATGTCTGCGACATTCATCTAACATTTTTTCCTTTCAATGTCCATGGGGCATTGCTAAGGCTGGTTTCATAGTCATCCTCTGCAAGGTCACAGAATCACACAGAAACCCAGAGTACTCTGAGTTGGGACCCACAAGGATGATTGAGTCCAACTCTGACGTGAATGGCCCATAGAGGGAAAAGGTACAATGAGTCTGACACCTTCACTATCTCAGTATTCTTTAAATTCCTTGGCTGAGCACAGACCCTGGCTGTACAATCTCTCAAACAGTGGCACTGTTTAAAAGAACATGGTGAATAGCATCAGGCAGAGTCTTGGGCTTTTAGTACATATATGCCAGAGTTCAATCAGCTAATAGAACTACAGACTTAGAGGAACTAGATTCTAATAGTGTTTTGCATTTTTTTTAATTACCGTATATTAGTAAGAACCAAGACAAATAGAAATAAATACATGATGTCATATTTTCCTTTCTTTATTCTTCAGTGCAAAATTACATGGATAATTATATCCCAGATTTTTATTACTAATGTAGTTAAGCCTTCTTTAATTTTTAGCTATTAGTAAAACAAGCTAGCCCCCATTATTATGGGTTGGAAAGTATTGCCAAATATTGCATACATTATCACCTAGTTTTTCAAACACAAAATTAATTTACAACCTTCTACAGAGCTCAATTAGCCTACAACTCATATGAACTGCCTTATATCTTTCATAGGTACTACAGGTCTCCAAAGGCTGGTGTTTAGGGTTTTTTAGCACGCTTGGAAGAGAAATTTTTGAAAAATAATCAAAGGAATAAATTTAAGTTTGTGGAGGGAGAACCCCTTTTGGTAGCTGTGTATTTTATGTCAAAGGGTTTCAGTCAACATTCTCTCCAATCCTTAAAATACTGCATCCCTCAACACACCATCAAAAATCACATTTATATTTAGTCTGTGATTGAAATAATTTTATGGAAACATCCTATACAAAATGAGATCAAACAAATAGAGTAGTTATTCTGACCTGTGTGTCCAGAGAAGGGCAATGAGGATGGTGAAAGATCTAGAGCAGAAGTCTTCTGAGGAGTGACAGAGGAAATTGGAGTAGTTCAGCCTGGCAAAAAGAAGGCTCAGTAGCCTTATCACTCTCCAACTACCTGAAAAGAGGCTGTAGAGAGGTAGGGGTCAGTCTCTTCTCCCAAGTAACAAATGAGAGGACCAAAGGAAATAGCCCCAAGTTATGCCATGGAAGATTTAGACTGGATATTAGGAAAAATTTGCTGTTAGACTCCATGATCTTGGATGTCTTTTCCAACTTAAACAGTTCTGTCATCCTAAACCACTTCTCTATTGAGCTCCTTAGGAAGTCAGCAGCCACAAGAGCCAACCCACTATCCTACCTCCAGCAGGGTAACTTTGCAGCTCCAAGCTCCTACTGCAGCTAGTCCAGCAGACTGTTTTGCCTGGGGCTGAGCCAAAGCCAATATTCTTAAACCAGACCAAGGCAGCTCTGCTGGGAGCTTTGCTTTGTTAGGTGCATGGCATGGAGTGAAAACAGAGGGATCTGAGCATTAAATTGCTGCCTCCTAGCTGGGATGAGTTCCATGTTTTTTCCCTTCATAGGGGATAATAGTGGAAAAACATCCCTTTCAACTGAGCCTGGTACTTTCTTTCTGATCCAGGGCTCTTCCATAAGCCTACTGTGCTGCTGAGGTCAGTGCAATTGGGTGAGCCCAGCTCCTCTGTGCTACAGCCCAGTTCAGACAAGTGGCTGCACTCTCACATCCCTGACTTCACCAGTGGCAGTCCCACCTGGAACACAGAAGCAAATTCAGGTGGAGCTGAGCCTATGTGGGACCCAGGTCCCACTGCAAGAGCACACAAACTGGCACTGCTCTCCTACTGCCCACTCTCAGCCCTGCCATGGTCCCAGGGCAGGACAGAGTGCTCAAGGGCAGGCTCACACCTACCATGCCCCAGCACAGCCAGCTTAAACAACAGCAGTGCTTGAATGCTGAGAGTAAAGTTGTTTACTTTAAAGACAACTACGAAGCTCTTAGTAAATCCGGTACTTTTGAACAAATGCCAAGCAGTTTAAAACTGCTTACATACCTACAATAAATATCAAAGACAATCAGGATTGAAGCATGTTGATTTGCAATGTATGAATGATAGTTTACATAACAAAAATTAATCACAGTAACTGGCTTCAACCATATTCTGATAAATTCTCATATCAAGTGAATACATTATGGCATTTCTGTAGCATTTAAATCTATGACCTTGATTGCACAGATGAAAGTTCTGCCAACATTCACACACACATTTGTTTGTTTTTTGAAGTATAAGCCCTTCAGTGTAATCATGGTTTGGGTTGGTTTTTTTTTCATATGCACATGAATGCAAAGTGCTCATAGAACTGAGACCATGTGTGCTGAACAGTTTCCTCTTACTTCAAATAGCATTTAATTCATAATAGTGCTACTAATAGCCTTTTATTTGCTTATAAGAAACAGCATATTTTACAACTTTTCACATTAAACAAATCAAGAACAGAGTCAAAATCAAACATAAGTATTTTTTAAAATTCAGACACCACTTAATAAAGAAGTTGAAATAACACAAGCTGTCCAGGGTTGTGAAGAAGACATTGTGATAGTTCCCAGGGAGTTAATAAAATTACACCAGTTCACACCACAAGGAAAGCAGTTTAGGATCCAGCCCAGCAACCAGACTGAGCATTTAAAACAGTGGGGTTTTGACTTTAGTACACATGTTTATGGCAAACGTCTCAAGTGCTGACTGAATTGATAGATGCTTTAAAAGCTACTGTTCCTCAGAAATCTTTGCTTTATTACAATTTCAGCATACAAGTTATAACTATATGATGATTCAAAGCATGAATTAAGAATCTATTTATGGATCATGAATGTAACAGGAGCAGAGGGAACAATTTTAAAGGACTACAGATAAAAATAATGCTATTAACATTAGTTTTAAATTAATGAGGCAAGTTGAGTTGGCAGTCATTCCTCAGGCTCATTAAAAATCTCCGAATGTGAATCACAAGAAATTTAAAATAATGTATTTGGTTTATCCACTGGGAGTTTAAACATTTTCTTTTCATCATAAGTAATAAATACAATGTAAACAAAGTAGCAATGCAAATAAATCAGTTTAAATTCTCTGCACTATCTCAAAGGCTTAAACTGCATCACCCTGTACAGTCAGATGTATAAGTAAGGTATATGACATACCAGTGGAAATGAATGCTTTTCCTCACAATGCCACCTTCAGAACCAAATTAAGCACAATACCTAAAGCAGAACCTCCACTGTATGTTAAGACAGCTACAATATAGGTTGAAGAGGTCATGTTAACACAGTACCCAAGTGTATGCAATTCGGTGTTTTATTCTAGAACACATCCATAATGGATAAACCTCTACCTGTTTGCAGTGCGGAAGGGACAGCATCAGCTCCCCAGACAACAACAGCCAAACACCTGATTCATTCTTTAATAGCAAAATATTAAATAAAACCAAAAGAACGACCTATGTGAGGAACAGTTGTGTTTCTAGTCTGCAGACAAGCTGCCACAGTGTGCAGGAGAACACAGAGATAAATTGAGGATGTATGGTTTCCGCTACATGCTGCATGTTATGGTTCAGGTTAGAAGAAATGCAACAGCCATGAGGAAATACTGAAGCACAAAGACAAACAGAATGCAATTCTGATAGACTTGTACACCAACCCTGTGCAAATAACACCACACAGCTTGCTCTGAAAAGTCACCCACTTTACAAGAATAATGCTCATGATGTCCAAGGCTATTTTTGTGAGTAAGTGTTCATCAGTGAGACTAAAGATCACAGCCTGGGGCACTAATACAGAAAGGCACTAATCTTTAAATAACTAAACCAGCATACCCAAGCAGTCCCTTTCACTGCCTTCAACAAGCATGACTTGTTATCTCCTAGCCTCAAACCAAATTTGCCCAATCACTGACTTCTTTCACCTTTATAACCTTTGCCTCTGCTTCCTGTGAACACATCTTTTCCCAGTCCAAGCAGCTAGATTTGGACTAAAGGGTCCACAGGAATAACTGCGCTCCATAAAGAGCACAGCACCCAGGTATAAACTCATAAACTGGGAGCAGAAAATCTGGGTTTCAGCCTGTAGAAAGTCACCCAGCCAGACATGCACACACACCAGGAGACCCAACATTAAGGAACAAGAAAGCTTTACAGTGAAGGAGGAAGCAGGAGAAACAGACTTGTCTCGTTTTGTCCTAACTCATATCATCAGCTTAAAGTCAATAACTGGACTTTCTCTTCGTGGGCCATAGCTGTAGTATGCAGTTTGTGGAGATGGGAAATCTCAGTAGCGCAATAGGAATGCTTTGTTTTGTTTCCAAACAGTGCCAGGCAGCTCAGAATTGCCGAAAAGGGGCCAGTGCACCACACAAAGTGGCTGTAAGTCAGCAGAATTAGAGCAGGCTGCTAAAACTCTGAAACCCCCAAAGGGAAGTTTAAGTGATAAAGGAGAAGCAGAAAGCTCATCTTGTATAAAATATTGACTAAATACTGTGAATATTAAGAACATCTTCCATTTTTTTGCCCTTTTCTTGTACATTGACAGATAACTGCCACTCTTTTCCAATGTGACACATCTATCATCATTTTTCAAGGTTTCTGCTTTGATTTAGACTTTTTGAAGAGCTGCAATCTTGGGGTTTATTTCTGTTTTCTTTAATAAAAACTTCAAGGCTATTCAGATAGCTCCACCAGCTGCTACACTGCTGCAGTTTGCATGCCCCTCTATGTGAGGTCTCACTGCAGATGTGGAGCTTTTTAAGACCCAGTCAAGTTTATAGATTTGCATACAAATTAGTCACCCCATCCTTAAATTATTACTGAATTAGGAAAAACTCTTATGCCCTTACAGAGGAAGGGAAGACAGGGGTGTTGGAATCAAATCTGTCAACATTTTTACCCTTTCAGCCAACTATAGTGAAGTCATCTCTGAATGTCTCTTCACCTAAGATGCCTGAAAATCCTGCAAAATATTGGATCTCACAGCTTATTTGTCCTATTTTGATTTACAAAAGCACAGGTGTTAACACTATGTTCTTATAACAGTGTCTGTATATATAAAACTGTGCATCAAAACAGTTATAAAGATTTCTGTGAAGCTATTAGGAAACAAAGTGAGATGCAAGCCCCTGGAACGTACAAGGGAAAAAAACACTTTATACCACCATAGGCAGGAATTCAAAAATCAACAACTGGCAGACCACATCAGACAGAAAGCATATTTTTGTGTTCAAGGTCTGTAAAGAAACCCCTAGACTGTGAAGAATACGTCACAGGAAACTTCTGCCCCCACAGCTATACCTCATTTTATCTCCTCATCTTTTCAAAACTGGCGCAAACCACCCTGCAAACAGCTTTCCAACTGCATCAGAGAACCTCCAAATAAACCTGGAAGTTCCAGACAAATACAGCTTTGCCTGTTCAATTCACCATGTTCCATTTACAGATTTTGAAAACCTGCTAACAAGGATACGGAATTCCTTGTGAGCTCCTTTGAATGTTTAGGTTTTAGTTTGGATTTGGCAGGTGGCTTTCATTTGTGCAAGGATTCCCCAGGAATTTTGCCACTGAATGACTGAAGAGACATCTCCCTTCTGCTCGCACCCCTTCTCCTGCCAGGAGACACGAGTTACGCGATTCTGGGAGCTCATGTTGACTCTTCAGCAGCCTGCAAGACGAGCTAGTCTGCAGCACTCTGGCCTGAAAGAGCTGTGTCTCATGACACTTTCAGCTACTGAGCACCAAGGAAACAGTTTGGAGGAAAAGGCCCAGCTGATGAATGGAATACAATAAAACCCAGTTCCTCGTCAATTACCCACCATGCAATGTACAGAAAGCATCAAACTGCAGCTTTTCATTTTTAAACTGTTAGCAAGAACAAGAAACTTCACTGACCAAAATTGGTGCGTTAAAATAAAGTTCAAAATGTGCTAAATGAACAGAATTTCTGTTCAAAGTCCTCTTCATTAACAGTTATTGCATATTTCACTGCAGGGAAAAAATAAGCAAGTCCTTATGAAAGCTGAATACTAATTTTAAAGCAATCAAAAATGCATAGATGTTTTAAATTAAAAGAAATGGCTTTCTAACATCTTGACTCTTTCAACAGAAGCAGATGGTTTATATTGCTTTACTGCTTAATTAAACATTTTATATATTCCATAAAATGGTATTTGATGGTGCCCTTTCCAACTGGCTTTCTAAATTTAAATTACAAAGTAATTTTATGTATGTACCATATTAATCAAATAATTAAATAAAATATTCATATCTAATACCAACTTACTGACCTAGCTTCTATCTTCTAATACATATGAAAAATCTAGTTGTCCACTTCATTCCTATTTCTTCTTTATGGTAATACTAACTTTTTCCATCATTCTACTGGTTTCCTTTATTTTAAATAGTCCTAATTTAAAAGCGAATATTTTAGATTTTTCCTTTTTATCCCCTTTACAAAAACAGGATAAATAAGATGAACTATTTTATGAAATGAAATATTAAAACAATCACCAAACAACATACAGGTTTGGATACTGCTGTAAAAGCTAGACATGACTACTGCTGAGTGTGAGAGGTTTGAGATAATGAAGAAGGCTTAATGAACTCACTTAGAAAGCATTTCATAAAAGACAAAAAGGTATGCTGCCCCCAAGTTCCCCAGGGGAAAATAAAATCAGGTTACACAGCTCTACAAAGCCACAATCAGACAGTTGGCAGAAAAAGGAGGGATGAAAAGAAAAAACTGAGCCTAGTGAGAAAAGGTCTCAAAATCCTTATTAAGTACAAAATTGATGCAGTAGTTTCAGCAAAAGGAAGGGTTTCACAGTTATTATGTATAGCTCCTGGCATGTCTTTATAGAGCTGATTCAAAACAAACAGTAGAAGGCAGAAAAAGAAACAACAACAATATGGTCACTGATCCAGGGAGATTTTTTAACTCACTACCAAAGACAACGTTAGACTAGAATGAACTTCAGTCTGTTCTCTGAGTTTATAGATCAAAGAGTGAGAAAAGGTAACAGTGCATGCACAAATGGCCCTGCTTAGCTACACTGCGGCAGGGTCCTTACATAAGCAGGTGACAAATGCCTATCACAAAGTGAAGGGTGACTTTAGTGACTTGTGAGTCATGTGGAGTCATTTGGGATGGGAGTCATTACACCCTGCATGAAAACCAAAGCCTCTGGCACTAGGGCACACTGCACATTTTAAGCTACAGCAGCTTTTCCTGGTTCTTCCTGGCCACTTGTTCACCACACTGAAGCTCAGAACTCCAAGTCTCTCCAGCTCCTCTTGAGCCAAGTCCACACCACCGAGCAGGGGAGAAAACCAAAACATTTATAGATATTCTTAATCAATGAAATGCTGTTTGTCACAGCACAGCTCTTCATGTATCACCAGCACAGTGTACAAAGAGAAGCAACCCATCTAGACATGCAGACGCAATTTCATAAAAAATCAGCAGCTGGGGGGGAACACAAACAAGCAAAAAACCCCCAACATCAACACAATAAAGAAACAACAAAAAATATAGCATTTTATTAAATCAGAACATCAACTTGAAGAAAAATTGAGCAATATGATAAACCTAGGATAGTTAGGTGTTAAAATGATCAGAATCTTCAAGACCACATAAAAGCATTCGCTCACCATCTCTTTTAATGCTCAAATCAGCCATTCAAAGACATTGACAAAACGAACAGCAGAGTAACTCATAAAACTCACTACCATTCAAGCAAGTATTTGAGTGAATAATTACAGACATGCACCGCTTGCAAATATATAATATCAATTTAAATTAAAAGTTGTTCTTATTAAAGTTTTAATCACAACTGAAGATCCAGAAATACCTATTATTGTATTCCTCCAGCTAAACAGGAGAGCTTTTACCCATTCCACAATATATAGTTCATTGCACATGAGCTCTGAGAGAGAACTGATTTTCCTTACCTGGAAACACTTGACAGTTACACAAAACTTACTTCAGACAGACACATTTCATATGTCTTATGTTTATTTATATTTATATTATATACTGAAGTGTTGTAATACGCCTTATTTTACATATCCTCATATGCTAAATGAGCTTTTAAAGACTCCAACACATTAACCCCACCCCATCTGAAAGACCCCAGGTCACTGAATACACACACACAGGAACAAGTGTTGCAACAAAGAGTCAATGCTTCTGCATGCAGTCTCATCTAAATTCCAAAAACTGAAAATTAAAAGCAAAGGCACCACCCACTGAGCTACTTTGGCATACAATCATTGGGAAGGAAATATAAATGTTTCAGCAGATATGTTTTTCATCAATAGTTTGACAGATGTTGTGGTTTCTGTAATAATATGAACATTATAAACTAATTTTTCAGGTACACTACACTGGAGCATATCTTTGTATTTGTTGATTCAATAGATTTTTTTCCCCAAAAATATTTCACAACAGAAACTTATTCAGGTAGACGAAACTAAGGAGCAAGCTTAATTCCTCTTCAACAATGAGCCTTAGGTACTCCTATGTTACTTTAATATTGTCAGAAGCAAAAGTAGTCAGAACTTACGATCGGTTCCACCTACATAAACGAGAGCAAGGGAGTGAACCAAGACATTTGACATAATTTCAAACAAAGCAAGTGCACAGAGGGGCAAACGCTAAGAAACACTCAATTCTAGGCATTGCAATATAATCCTGAAATATCTTTGAAAGAGAAAATACTTGCAAAGACTTCTTCCCATGTATATGTATTGCATAACCCGCTTTTTAGGCCCTACTCATTAAACAACGAACTTTTTTTTCCTCCACAAACGGTGAAAACTGTTCAGTGCTTAAACTATTAAGTGTTTAATAGTGCTTAGCCCTACGTGAACTTTTAAAAGAAATCCCCCGCAACCCCCAGAACACGCCACGGCTGGCTCTAAGTCCCTAGAGGCTCTTCGGGCGGGGTGTGCGCTCAGGGCGCGGACACGGCGAGAGCCTGCGGCAACCTCCCCTGCCCAGCCCCGCCGCCCGCACCGCTCCACTGCCCAGCCCCGCCGGGGCTCCCCGGGCCCGCGGTGCCCTCAGCGGGCGGCGGCAGCCGGGGGCGGGCCCGGCGAGGAAGGGGCGGGCCGGGGCCGGGCCGGCGCGCCCGGAGGGAGCGGTCGGGAGGAGCCGAGCCCCCCGGCCGAGGCGGGCGCGGAGGCCACGTCAGCCCCGGAGCCGCCCCGCCCGCCTCCGGCCCAGAGCCGGATCCCGGATCCGGCCGCCCTTCCGCCGGCGCCGGGGAAGGCGCTGCCGTCCCAGCCTGCCCCGCGCCCGGCCCGCTCGCACCGCCGGCTCCCGCAGTCCCGAACCCGGGGCCGGCCCCGCTCCCGCTGCGGGGAGGGCAGAGCGCGGCCGCTGCCCCGCCCCGGTGCCTCCCCAGCCCTCCCGCCGCAGCCCGGCCCCGGCCCCGCGGAGCTCCGACCTGAGCGCTCCCGGCGGCAGCAGCGGCTCCCGGCGCGGGGCTCGCCCACCCGGCTTTGTCTGCGAGGGGCGTCCTTGGCGGGCAGCCCCCGCCCCGGGGCGGCGGCCGGCTCAGAGGCACCGGCCCTTCCCGCGGAATGAGCCCTGGTGGGGCTGCTGAAGGTAGGTATGAACCCTCCTACACCCGCCTTTTCTGATGCGATACAGGTGTGGGGCTTGTAGTGCCATTCGGTGCAGCTGTGTATGATTACCCCGATTAAGGTAACTGTTAAGAGATAGTCTACCACTTGTGTGGTTTCCAGAAAGAAGATAATTAGCCACCCAGAAACTTAAATGCTCACGTGCAATCCGCACAAGGTGATGTTGGGGTGTGTTACTAACCTGTGTTTATTGAAGAAGTGGTGTTTAATTGTTTTTTTCTTCTGTCATCTTACAGAGTGTCTCTCTAGCAAGACTTGTGACATGAAGTAGAACAGGCGTTTTAAAAAGCTCTGCCATAAATACAGCTGTATCTCTGAATGTTGGCACATTTACTGGAGACTCTTCCCAAAGTCTGTTTGAATCAGAGCCTCTGAAATTTCCAAAAGCTTCATAATGGAGTTTTTAGCATCCAAAGGAGATTATATGAGATATTTCAAAAGGTCTTTATTGCTACTTTTAGTATGTGTAATAGTTCTTGTATGCACTGATCAAGACTACTATAGTTTACTTGGAGTATCCAAAGAAGCAAGTAGTAGAGAAATACGACAAGCATTCAAAAAGCTGGCATTAAAGTTGCACCCTGATAAAAATCAGGTAAGTTACCTTTTTAACAAGTCAAAGGTGTCAACTTAATGGATCTTAGTGTTTAAACAAAAAGCAGTTTTAATTTATCAAAAATGTCTCTCTGTGAACCACCTGATAATAATATAGTTCGACTCAGATTTTCTGCAGAGAAAACTTACAAAAAGCGATAGAGTTGAATTTAGGCTGTGTTAAATTGCAGTAGTGAAAAGAGTCAAGATTCTTTAATTCTCACTTATATTTTTGTAACTAGAAGAAAACTTATTTGTGTACTGTATTCCCTTGTTGGTAAGCTGTTGAGTTTTCCTCTTTCCATTTAGTTTTGGGGGACTTGCTGTTTTCCTGCCCTGAAGTCTCCTCTAAACATCAAATAAGAACAGCCTGTTCTGAGACATCAGTCTCCAAGTATCAAATAGGACAAAGCAGACATCCCGGGACTACCAAGGGATAACAGTGGAGGTTACTCTGGACTAACTGGAGAGAGAAGATTGGAATGGCTCAGTCTGTGCTACTGTATTTCTGAAATACAAAGAAATCACTTTTAAACGTCATCAGTTTTTCCTTGAAATGACATGAAATAAGAAATTCATAGGAAATAAAAGGGTTTAGAACTTTGTATGTACAACTGCATGGAGTCGCAAAAGACAGCAGTGTTTCATATCAGCTCAGGGCCTGCCTTCACTGACTACATTGGAGCCTCTGACAGCTCAGTGAGAAAGCCAAATGCCAGCAAAGTTAGGAATTCCAACTTGTAGCTATGAAATGAAAGTTTTGTTTTCTCTGTTGGTACTTTCAAAATAATGGCCTTTGGGGTCAGATTCTGTTGTTTCTGAGCATGCAGATACTACTCAAGATTTTTCAACAGGTTATTTTCAACTTTAGCGATGATATATAGAAGATGAGCCCATTAGACAAATTCCATAATGGTAATGAATTTCCTGTGTATCTAGCTAAAACAAAAATCTTAAGAAAATGTCTTTTGAATGAAACGTGTTAGCAGAAGTTAAAAGAGCAGAACTGTGTGGCACATTTTGCACACACTGTTACACTGCACCTGTGCAGATCTCAAACTTGGATTCTAAATATATCTGCAGATTTTTCACCATTCTAACTCCCAAGCTATCTTGGGAACAAAAATGCTTTTTAAATAAAAGGAGGTGGCATTTGTCTACACTGTCAAGACCAGAAGGGATTAATCTGTCTCTAGCAGAGATTTTGAACTGGTCAAGTAGGGATTCTAGGGGAGTGGAAAAGATTATGGAGGAAATGGTATGTCTCCATTCTTGAGTATTTTTCTGAATTCCACTGAAGAGACAGTTGAAAAAAGAGGGTTCACTGGAGAATGTTACAGCCTCCTACCAGTTCACTTTGTATTTCAGTTGTACTTAGTGAGAATGGAAGAAATAAGAGGACAGACCTGGTTTGGGAAAGAAAACCTTGCTGTAGTTTGGTTTGAGATCACAGTGCAATGTCTGCTTCCATCACAACGGACATCCTTAGCAGGGATATAAAAAAATTTCCAAAGATAATTTTCTCAGCACTATATGCACTATATGGTTTATTGATTAATTACTAATTATAATTTTCCTTACATAGAATGATCCAAATGCACATGACAATTTTTTGAAAATAAATAGAGCATATGAAGTACTTAAAGATGAAGACCTACGGAAGAAGTATGATAAATATGGGGAGAAGGGTCTCGAAGATCAGCAGCAGGGAGGTCGGTACGAGAGCTGGAACTTCTATCGCTATGATTTTGGTAAGTTTTGATGTGTGTGCTTCTTGTTTATTTTTTTAAAGTGCAAAGATTTTTTTTCACTTAAATGTCAGTGTTAATATTTCATAAGGGCTCTTTTTAACTTTTTAATGCAGAAGACCTTCTTTGTTTAGTATCCTTCAGGGGGATTTTGAGAGGAAATTTTTGCACTGTCAAGCCTATTTGATATGCAGTTATGCAATTAGACATCAGTAAAGAGGTAACAGAAGCTGAAAAAAATAACAGAGTCATACCTAAAATGATCTTGAGACAAGTTGCTTAATGTTTGTCTGAACAAATTTTAGGTAGTTGTAGGGAAAGGCTGCAATTAGTGATTCTCAGAGCTGCTGTAATAGGAGTAAACTACAACAGGGAACTGAGGAACATAGTTGGATTGGGATGAAAGGAACAGCTGAAAGGAACCTCTACCTTGGCAACAATTTTTTTCTAGTGTTGTTTGATTTAACATGTCCCAATCTCCAAGAAATTAATGTCTGTGCAGATTGAAATTGAATAAACCAGTGGCACAAGTATCACAGGAAAATATGGAAATTAGCCTAAAACATCAGATTTAAATTTTATCTCCCTGAAGTTTCACTGCTTGATTGAGAAACAATATCCTGAAATGTCTATTAATCAGTGATTTAGGGAGCATCTATTTTTATATTTTATATGTGTGTGTACCTATATGCAAGTATAGCTTTATACACATTTATATGTATGGGTGAACATATGTACTATATTATGTGAGTTATAAATGGAAAGTAGTATGAAAAGTACCTTGTCACCTGTAGATATTAATTTCTCTCATTATTTATTTGCATTTGATCCTTGTGTACTTCAGGTGAAATGACATCTCACCATGTTAGGTACTGTAAAAATCTGCAACCATAGTAGCATAATATAATGCTCTTTATTAGTATTTTTGGTACTCTGCACTGCCTTTCTTGTGTAGTTGAAGTAGTGGAGTGTTTTGTAGTGATGCCCTAGGTAGGACTGGTTAGCTTTGTCTTCCTTAACTTCCTTACCCACTTCATTCCACTGCATCCACACACACACTTTTTTAGTAGAAAAGGCTGTGGCTGGAAACACGTTTGTGATCTAAATGTCTAGGTAACCAGAGGCTGAGAAAGTGTGGAAACTTCTGGACATTATATAAAGCTCTCAGTGAGAGCTGAGGCTTCTTGAATTTTAATCTGACAGCTGGATTATGTTATTTCTAACATCATTTCTCTTGCCATAACAGCAGTAGTTCAAATTCTCTGCTGGCTTCATGGTTGGTTACTAAATTATCAAAAGAATGTTCTGATAGTGGCTGTGGTAGCATGAGAGTGAGTGAGCTAGCAAGAGGTTAAACAAGGATAGCATTTTTGTAAAACCTCTGCCAGTTTAGTATTTCAACTTAAATCTACTGTCTTCTTCTGTGCATAAGATGATTGTTTGTTTTAAAGGTGGAAAAATAAAAAGCAATTGTTTGGTTTTTTAATAGGTATTTATGACGATGATCCCGAAATTATAACACTGGATAGAGGAGAATTTGGTAAGTTTTTTAAATAAATGGCTGTTTGACAACATGACAACCCAAAGTACAATTTTTACATATTGAGCTGTGTCTTAGTAGGCTTTTCTTACCTATCTTTACAAACACATGTTGGAAAATCATCTTCACATGAGAAAACAAAGAATAAAAAAACCCTTAATGCTTCCTGTTAAACACTAGTTGGCAAATCGATCAATATCAATAAACAGCTTGCATTAAGTTTTAGAGCTATTTTGTGAGGTCTGTAAAAGGATATTATTTGAATTAAAATTTTGTTACTCCTAATTTATTGTTGCTGTTTCTCTTGTATAAAAATGCACTTGATAAAACTTTTCTAATATAATTTTTTTCTGTGAAATCCAGTCAGTTGTGTGTAGTTCAAAACCAGAAGGTGATACCAGATACTAAATGCACAGCTAAGGAGAACAAGGTGTGGAAAGATAACAGTTTCTATGTGAATATTGTCCAGGTTTTTTTCCTTTTAAAATTACAACTAAGTTGTTTGTAACTAAGAGAGGCTAGAGTAAAAAATACTGGATTTTGTATGATTTTTCATCTGCATATTGAGTATGGTTTCCTGTGTGCAAGATTGGACCTACATGCTGAATTTATCTGTAAACTGTTCTAAGAGCAGACCCTCATGATTTCCCTGAGACCACAGGCTTTCTTTGGTTAATCTATTTGCAGGGTCAACATATTCCTTAGTTGTCTTTTTTGTGAGGATATTTTAATGCAGTCAAATAAAGGTTACAAAATCCACTACATGAAAATTGGACAGGCTGAAAGCCAAGTAATTAAAGCTGATAACTGCTCTTTGTGTATATTTTGTTGCTGTTATTTGCTTTCATAAGCAGGATGATTTATGTTTCCCTTGACTTTTCTAGTAATTACATTAACTTGGATTTTTAAATTACATTAGACATGATTTCTTCATAAAAATATTGCCAGGTGAGACTCACTAAATACATAAAGTAATATAAGGAAATGGAAAATTCTAGTGGGTAAAAATCTTTTAGAACTTGTATTTTGTAACTAGACTTACACTATCACACATTTCAGCTAGAATAATCTGCAGACAGTACTTTTTTTCTTAATTAATAGAACAGATGCTGAAAGTCAGAGTGCTAATACCTTCTGAGATAGGATTTTCATGCACCTGCCTACAACAGCATGTTCATCAGAGTTACTGTTACTGTGCCTGACATTAAATACTTAATACAGCTTTTGGGGAATACAGTATAGCAAAAATGTATATCCTAGATGTAACTACATTGCACATGTGCATGATTTACTTACAGTTTTCTTCCCTCCACCTAGATGCTGCTGTTAACTCAGGAGAACTGTGGTTTGTGAATTTTTATTCTCCTCGCTGCTCCCACTGCCATGATTTAGCACCTACGGTACGTAAACCAAGTAAATGAACTCTGAAAATTCATTGGTTTTAATAGCCTAAAACTTAATGGAGTAGATTTTTACACTGAAGCTGAAACCAGAGACAACAATTCAAAATTCCAGAAACAAAGCATGTGTTCATTATATCTTTATAGGAAAATAGCCTCTTTTTTGACTTTTTTTTTAGTGGAGAGAATTTGCTAAGGAGCTGGATGGAGTAATACGCATTGGAGCTGTGAACTGTGGTGATAACAGAATGCTTTGTCGAATTAAAGGCATTAACAGTTACCCCAGTCTGTACGTTTTCAAAAATGGAATGGTGAGTGATAAGACTTCAAGTGTTTTTAGCATGAAATCTGGAGAAGTATTTCTTTAATACTTGTTCAGTCATAGAGATTTTTTTATAAAGGTCTTGCTTTATAGTATGTTACTTCCTTTAATAATAAATATAACTTTTTCTTTACCTTAATCAAATTATTTTACAAAGCTAATGTCAAAAAAAAGTATTTGTTAATATATATAATTTATATTTTAGATATAAATAAATTTGAAATAAATGCTAATATCTTTTTACAATGGATTTTTTTAATAATTTTTCTGTGCAACATATCACTTTTGATTGGGAAGCTACTGTCAGCAGAGGTGCTGTAGCAAAGCAACAAGTCTCCTTGAGCAGTTTCTCTTATAGTGTTGTCAAGGACTTTTCACGTACAAAGCATAGTCTGTGGTGTTGAGTCTTAAAGAATATGACTCTATACCTAAAGAAACTTGGAAATTCCTTCTGCAAGATTCCCTCCATGCTACCTGCATGATGTGTGTCACTCTTTATAGCTGCTTGCTAAGTCGTGGTGCTGGGGTGGTGTACAAAGTGCTCTCAAATAGATGGGTACATTTTGACAATGATAAGTTTTAAGAAGTTGAATGCTAAATGGAGTGATGTAAGCAATTTTTATTTAAATAGAAATAGAATCATTGGGAGCTGGTGTTTCTAAGACTAAATTATCCTCATGTTGCAGCGTTTGGAAAGAAATCACATTACAAAATTTAAATTAAGGTTACATTTCAAACATTCTGATCGGGGAGGGAGAGAACAGCTGGGGTGGTAGTGAGGGGTTGGTCCTGCAGTTGCTTAAGTACTCTTAGAAGAACACAGTAGGTTTTGGGATGGGGTTATTTGCCTTTTTTTTTTTTTCTTAATTTTATAAACTTTACTTTTTGTCTTCTATAGCAACCAGTGAAATATTATGGAGACAGGTCAAAAGAGAGCTTAAAGAACTTTGCCATGCAGTATGTTACAAGCACAGTCACTGAGTTATGGGCAGGTAATGTTCATGTGTTTGGCTTGGGGGTTGTTGTTGAAATTGTTTTTACTATATAAAATATGGCAGAAACTATGTATATGACTGAATATGTCAACTATTGCTAAGTCTTTTTTTGAGAGTAAAAATATTTCATGTAATTTGCTAATACAAATAGAAAACCTTGTTTCATGGCCATGTTTAACTAGTCGCAAACTGATGCAAATTGTTTCATTCTTAGGAAATTTTGTAAATGCTATTGAAACTTCATTTGCATCTGGTGTTGGTTGGCTGATCACCTTCTGTGCTGAACGTGGGGGTAGGTATATTAAATATGTTTTAAATAATGTGACAAAAAAGATCCCTTTTGCTGCTAAAAAACGTCTTAGGTCACCACAGTATTTGGCCTGGGGGTCATTTAAGTTCTCTGTTAAAAGCAGTTTGGCAAAAGGACATTAATGGAATTATTATGTTATTGTCCTTCTGTAATGTCCTGTCAGTCATTAAAGCAGCACCGGAGTGTAACCCATCAGGAGGGGAAGTGGCAGAAAAGGTTTCTCCTTCAGTTTTCAGCTCAGGTGACAGCTACTGCTGAGGCACATGCCAGCTTCTTATCACAGCTGAGCAGCAGAAAGGCTGTATCTCCCCCTTAAACCACCAATATTAAAATTTAGCTGAATAAGTTAGTTAATAAGTTAGGTTTGCACACAGTAATTGCCTCTTACCACTAGTTTTACATCAGAGCAGTTTTTTGTAGCTGTTTGTCCCTGGCTTTCTTGGGATCAGTACTGGATACAAGATATGAGAAAGTTACCTTGGTTAGCTGGTGGAGCTAAGTAAATGCACTACACCTTGGACAAATAAAGACTTCTCAGCCTTATAAAGAGACCTTTGTTCTGAGAACTGAATAGCCAGAGCCTCAATCTTGGATTTATATTTGTAAATAGCTTGATTTCAACTTGCAGCCCTTTCATTATTAAGTTTTCAAATTTGTTTCACTTAAGGAGAAGTTGATGCATCTTATTAAAAAAAAAAAAACTGCATCCAAAGGCATCTATTCAAAGCATATGCTGTATTTATAATAGTGAATTATTATTTGTATCACAGAAAATGGATATTTCTGTTGAAATATCATTACAAGACTCTATGTAGATACTTAGATTAATTTGGTTTTAAACACTGATTAACAAATTTTAAAGGTCAGTCTTTACAGTGAAGAAAATAGTAAAATTGTTTAAATGAGGATTCTGTGTTGATGAAGTAAGAGAATGTTATTTGTGGGAGTTTTTTAACTTAGAGTAGACAATCATTAAGTGCTGATTATTAGATATGACAACTCCAGGAATACTGGATGAATAGCCAGGAAGCATGCCAGTATTAATGGTCATGTTTTTTGGGAGGAAAGGGACAATTCTAAGCAAGAGTAGATTTAGTGCATTAATAAGGTGAAGTTTTATGTTTGTAAATAAAATATTTTTGTTTTCCAGATTGCTTGAGTTACCAAACCCGCCTTAAGCTAGCTGGCATGTTGGTAAGCAGTGTTTCACTTTGAAAGCATTATGTGTTATATTTAAAACAAAATAACAGAAGTGAAAGCATCAAATTGTAACTAAAACTTTCACTGAGTTGAGTAGAACCAAGATAACACCTGTTAACTTTTAGAAGAATTCAATACTTTGCCCAAGCAGCTTTTGAAATAACTGGTTTTTTTAAAGAATTTTATAAAATAAAATTAATATTACATAATAAATTACAGTGTTGTTTCTTCTAATTTTCTAAGTATTATAAATAATTGCCTGTGTTGGGATTTTCAAAAGCATTTCTGTACCTGAAATTTAAAAATACTTTTCTTTGGATTTGTTTTATGTTGTTTTTTTCCTAATTACAGGAGGGTCTTGTTAATGTGGGCTGGATGGACTGTGGCACCCAGGGTGAGCTTTGTGATAACTTAGATGTCTCATCTAGTACTACTGCATACTTCCCACCTGGAGCCACCATAAATAACAAAGAGAAAGGAGGTGTTTTGGTATGACTTGTCTTTCGTTATCTATTTAGATAAACAAAGTGATAACCATGCTAAAGGAATGTATAGATCATTTCCAGACTGATGATACACAACTGAAAAGATGCTTTTTTCTTTTCTCTTCTAAGCTGGTATGTTCTGCATGAGCTTCTATCCCTGTGTCTGCTCAGGCAGTGATCCTGGAGGTGATTCCAGTTTGCTGGGAGAGTGAACAGCAGCCTGTGACTCTGCCTGGCCACCTCCCCAGGAGGCTCCCTGAGCAGCTCGGGGAGTTGAGGGCTGGGAAGTGCTCTGGGACTGCCCCAAGAGCTGATTCTAAACCTGCTGTCCTGGCAAGCCTGGGAGTCTCTTCTCCCGAGTAAAAACTGACAGGACAAGAGGAAATGGTCTCAAGCAAGGGAGGTTTAGATTGAATGTTGGCAAATCTTTCTTTAGCAGAAGGGTTGTGAGGCACTGGAAGTGCCCTGAGGGATGTGGTTCAGTCAGTATCCCGGGGTATTTAAAAGACGTGTGGACATTGCACTTGGGGACGTGGTTTAGAGTAGTGAACTTGGCAGCTGCTGACAGCTTGGACTTAAATGATCTTGAAGGTCTTTTCCACCCTAAATGGTACTATGGTCTTTGATGTGCCCCTGATTTTTTACTCCAGAAATAATATGCAGCAGGTATCACAAGTTTGAGAAATGCTACCCTGACATGTGTGATAAAAGTACTCCTACAGTGTCTGTCAGTACAAATTTTACTGCTCAGTTCTATTCTAAAATTGCAACCTACATTTGTGTGGTAGTTTTAACTTCCCTAATTGATGGGAGACATTTCTGTTTGAAGCACGACTTGTTCCTTTATTGTCACTACTGTTACCTATATTTTTAAAAGGAGGAAAATAAATTGCAACCTACCCACTTTGAACCTTTTAACTTACCAACTCAGTTACTGATTCATATTACTTCCAAAATTTTACAAGTTAAGGAAACCTTAATATCTCTACAGTGCAGTTATGAAAGGCTGTAAAACTAGATTGGAAATCTTGTAAGCTTGATTGTTGGATTTGGTGTGAAATTTGAATTTCACGCTCTTGGTCCCTGTCTTGACAAAATACAATTTCTTGAGTTGAATATTGTAGGCAAGTGAGTTAAAAGCAGGATTCTGATAGTGATGTTTGTGGAATTACATGTATGAAAAAGAAGTTGATCAAATAAAATATTATTAGCTGCATTCTCCATTTGATTGAAGGGAACAAATCAGAATAAATTCCCTGACACTTTCAGTACTAATCAGGTTGATGTTTGTAATTCCTTGTAATAAAGACAGTTAATTCTCTATCCTAGTTTCTTAACTCCTTGGATGCCAGAGAAATATATCAGGAAGTAATGCAGCATCTACCAGACTTTGAAATCATCTCTGCAGCATCATTGGAGGTAATTTTTTAAAAATATGCTAAGATTTCTTCAAATAATGTATTTTTATTGTTATTTTCTACATTTTTCAAATCTTGTTTACACAACAACTTAGCATATAACTGAATATTACTTCTTTTTAACTCTACCCAACATTATTTAACATTGTTTGTCTACATTCACTTCTGTTGTTTAGCAAAATAACAAAAGTAAGGGGAGGAGATTTTATAGGAATGTAAGAAATCTCAGAAATTGCCATTGCAAATTTCTCTGCAACTGCAGTTTTCTAGTAATTTTTTGAATCAACTACATTGTAGAGAATTTTGGTCTAAGTGTGTTTTGTTTGGTAATTTAGAAAAGAAGAAAATACTTGTTAATACATGATAATTGATGTATGAACTGAAATTGAGTCTTAAAAGTAGCTCACGTCTTGGAGGAAAAACAAAAGTAAACCTCTTTCCACACTGGTAGTTGCACATAGCAGCATAATTTACAACAGGAAATCCACACAGAAACAACAACATTACAGTGCAGCTTGTACCCAACCCAGCTTGCTGGCAGATTTTTTCCACTTCCTTGATTATGATGCAGTAAAAGGAAGTTTAGTGGAAGGATTGTGTGAAAGAACTTGTTTAATGGAGGTCTTTTGGAGATGGATAACTTGCCTTTATAAAGCACAAAAGAATTTTGCACGTTGGTGTAGTTGGGATTAATTTTTTGTGGTGTTGCTTTGTTTTTCCCTGTGGTTTAAAGGACCGTCTGGCTCATCACCGGTGGCTGCTTTTCTTCCAGTTTGGGGAGGGGGACAAATCAAATGTGCAGGAGTTTAAGAAACTTAAATTTTTACTGAAAGATGAGCATATTCAGGTAAGAGTGCTCACTCATCTAATGTTAAATGCTGTTTACATTCCAAGAACAAATCATGGTTTTCATGGTTATTAGCTTTTACCAGCACATGCCACCTCTGGTACTGGAAGAGATATACTTTCTTATAGTAGATCTGCAGTAAAGTTTTTTATTTAAAGCAATCATTTCCTGTATGTTTTTAATAATTTAAAAGTAGAGAGAGATTATCTTTTAAATCTGCTCTGTTGTTGGAAGTGTTGCTGCAGATCCCATTCCCTTAATAATTATAAATTAACATTGCAACATCAAATTTATGTATGTGGAACTATTAATATAATTAATATATTAATTATTCAGAAAACCCTGTGATCATGTTGATTATTTTCTTAATAAAAAGAATCCAAGTTCAACTTTGCACTAAAGGCCTTTACAGATTGTATTAATCTATAAAGTATATATTTTTTTTAATTGTTGCTTTGACTAGAAGAATTTTAATTTTACATTTATTTTAGATGTCTTCTTACTTCCTTGCTGTTGTATTTGGAGAGAGGGAAAAGAGAATTCTTTAAGATTTTATTCCCCATTTTGGCCTTTAAATTAAAAATTAGCAAGCAACTTGATATAGTTATGCTGGTAGTTTTCCTTGAACATCAATTTTTTTTAAGATCTCTGATGTTTATAAAAAAGGCTATCAGTTTTCTATGTTTTTGTTTTCTGACTCTTACTTCCTTTCAAAATATGTTAATTGATATAAATTAGGCTGCATTAATTAAAATGGCATTGTCTGTTAAATATAGGTTGGGAAGTTTGACTGTCTTTCCTCACCAACCATCTGCAACAAACTGTATGTTTATCAGCCTTGTTTAGCAGTCTTCAAAGGAAAAGGCACTGGAGATTATGAAATTCATCATGGTAAGGGAAACTTTGGCAAGTTTAAATCATGACCTAATCCCTTTGAGATGACAAAATCTTTGGCAAACCACGTTTTTTTTCCCAAAGAACAGTTTTGTAGCTTTAATATTTGCAATCTTTCCTCTGACCATAATGTAGCCTTACACAACCTATTTATAATTTCCTTTGGTTTTCTTTTTTCTATTTTTCCTGGGTAAGCAGTCATCAGATGCTGAGGGATGTAGTTTGTCTTTGCAGTCTGTTTCAACATCATTTGCATAATGACATCCAAATGAAATCTCTGAAGCTGATCGGGACAGCTTCTGCTTTGGGTAGGATAACCAAAGAATGTTCTAAGGCACACCCTTCAGAGAGACCTGACTTGCTGGTTACACAGTGCAGCCAGTTTGACAAACTTGGATTTGGTTTCATGTACCACTGCACTAATTCCATGCTTTGTTAATTCTGTCCAAGATACTGAGACTTTTACCATTTACTTTCATTTCCAACATCACGGTTTCCTTTCAGAAAAGGCTGGAACTATGTTACTATTTACTGCTGAAAGGATTCAGTGATGCTGGTTGAAGAAGAAGAGAGCCTAAAGCCAAACTGTAGCTTGCAGGAGCAGGTGTAGCTTCATTGAGAATGTAGCACAAGGCAGTTATGCAAGATGAAGTTCTCATTTTTCAGCCTCTGAGGTATTAGAAACAGCCTGCTAGGATTAAGCCAGAACCTCAATACTATTATAACCAGGAAAAGTGAAAAGTTTTTCACTGTTTGGAAAAGATTAGGCTTATCAAGGGGAAATGATGATCCCATACATCTAATGATTGGTATAATATATATATATATATATATATAATATATATAAGGAAAAGCCTTATATACTTCCTGTATATACATTGCTGCAGAGAGCGCAGGAAGAGGTCACATCCATGCAGCATTTTTATAATGGTGTGGAATACAGTGGAAGAGAAGTACATTGGACTTCAGTGCATTTTTTTCTGAATGGTTTGGTTTACTATTTAGAAAATAGATGGCATGTAGAACATTCACCAATAGCCATCTACTCCAGTCTTTATGAGAAAATAATCCTCAAAAGAATCAGGCTTTTTTATATGCTATGTTGAAGGGCTTCAACAGTTTAAAATCTAAGAACAGTAATAAATCTTGGTAAGTCATTGTGCAGTGACTTCAGATTTGATTAACCTGAAGTTCTTATTCTCAGACAAACTCATTTCTGCTGACAAATACGTATACAAAGGTTATGAAGAGACTGGATCTTTGCCCACTGGAGCTGTGTGAGCAGTAATTTCAGTTACACCTAAATAGCTGTGATTTATCAATATAATTTATTTTGCTTGAAGTTTTAACCTCGTCAATCCCTTTGCCAAGTCAAGTGTATCTAGAATTGTACTTTTTAATTCCAACACAAGTAAGATGGTAAAATGACCAATAACGCTGTCACGAAAAAAATTTCATCATTTTGTTTGACAAAAACATGTTTTGTCTTGGATAAAGTATTTATTTGGCTAATATTGGGTAACTGTCCAGTTTAATATTTAGCCACATATCAACTATCAACTACAGTATGTCCTGCCTGCGTAGGTTTGGACAGTTTAACATTGTCCTCTTAAGGAAAAGTAACATAATTTTATGCTACATTTACTTAAGCAGGCTAGGTTTAAAGATTAGACAAAGGATCTGAAAGACTCCTATTGCTTTCAAAGAGTTTTCTAATTACACCTCTCATAGGTTAAAACTGAATTTCCTTTCTACATTGTTTTTTGAAGGAAAGAAGATCTTGTATGACATTGTTGCATTTGCCAAAGAAAGTGTCAACTCCCATGTCATCACACTGGGACCTCAGAATTTTCCTGACAAAGATAAAGAACCATGGCTTGTGGATTTCTTTGCACCGGTAAATATTTGATATCTGTATATTCCTCCTTCTAAAATATGTTCTGTAACTATGTAACAAGGTACTAAGGAGTAGCTAGGAAGTGCCCTTCAGCATCATGAGAGGGTGTTCTAATTCCTCTTTCCCCAGCAGCTCTAGTTCCTAACTGGGTTTTGTGTTTAGTGGACTCTGTTGTCAAAGCAGCAGATGATTAATCTCGAATATTCTCCTGAGAGCTACCTGTGGGAAAAGCAATTGCACTTACTTGCATTTTGTCTTCTAGTGGTGTCCTCCTTGTCGAGCTTTGTTACCAGAGCTGAGAAAAGCATCTAAACATCTTTATGGTCAGCTTAAATTTGGAACACTAGACTGTACTGTCCATGAAGGCCTTTGCAACATGGTAAGCTGCAGGAACTAAAAATAAAGAAATACAAATATAATCTTTTCAAACAATATCATTTTCTTTGGATTGGGGGTAGGAGGATATGGGCAGACGATGTTTGTCCTTTAACGTTACTTTCCTAAAGGGCCCTAAATTGAAGAGGCACTTGTATCATTTTTTTTAAAGAAGCAAACTATATAAACACTATAGATAATGTATCAATGTGGAATACAGGCAGATTTTATTCTAATTTCATAGTGTTACTGGGAGACTTCAGATGTCTCAGAATTTAATAATTCTGGGCCTGGGGTTAATGTCTGAAAAGGCATGGAAAATGAGCAAAAAAGGATGAACTTTTTCAAGTTTTATTTAGATGTGTTTACCCACTGAGGAATTCAGATGATGGGAACTGGCTGTGTTCAATGGTAAACAATAGTTATTCATACAGTCCAAACATTCCATCTGAGGACTGGGAATAGTTTTAAAGCTAAAGCTTAGGAGGCCCATGGATTAATTGCTGTGTTTGTGGAGCATAGCAGAAGAATTACTGGCTGGTTTTTAAATTGAGAACACAGTTTGCCATCTCTAAATACAATTGGCACCTTCTCTGTACTGATTTGTTATGGTGTCAGATTCTCACCTGCAAGTAAGCCTGAGCACTTGTACTGTACAAACTGAACAGATGAGCAGCTTGAGCCACCAATACCAGGGACAGTTAGAGGCAAGTCCAAGAGCCTTAATCATTCTGTGGAATTTGTTACTGTCTTGTTTTATCAGCATAACATTCGAGCTTACCCAACAACAGTTGTGTTCAATCAGTCTGATGTTCATGAGTATGAAGGACACCACTCAGCTGAGCAAATCTTGGAGTTTATAGAGGTATGTAAATAATAATGTTGGTTGCAGTCTTCTTCTATGCAGTTCATACACAAATACATTCTTCAGCTGGAAGATTCTAAGATTTTTTTTTCTTTTAATTGGACAAGGAAAATAAAAAGTGAAAAAACTTCAGGCAAGAAAAGTGATCCAGCAACTGTCAGTCAGAGACTTGACAACTAATGGATTCATTTCCCTACTCTGTCACATAATTTATTTGAGATCATTAGCAAATAAAAAAAATCCCTTCCAATCTGCAAAATAATGATAATTATTTCTATCTTATGGAGAGAATAAGGGAATGAATGTTACAGTACTTCCAACTTTTAAGGTGGAAATGCTTCACATACACAGCTTGATATAGGAGGGGGTTCACATTTTTGTCAATTAGATTGCTGCTGTCCACATTTTTCAGCTGTCCTTGAACTTTAACTGCAAATTACTGGTATTGATCACTGTTGATGCTAGAATTCTGGCACCCAACTTGGCTCCAGCATTCAGGTTCACTGCTATATCTACAGGCTCTTTTTCACTTTTTGAAGAGACATTTCTCTCTAGGTAGCTCAGAAAAAGCAGCTTCAAGAACATGCAGAAACAGGTGGAGATTAGTCTTTCAGTTGGCATTCAGAGGCCCATAGTGCACTATATGTGTTCTTTTGGAGTCCAGCTTAAATAGCATGGCTGAGTTTTGTAGCACCTGTTTCTGCTAGATAAGCAGGATTTCCTGGTTTTTACCTTCTTCTATTGAGAGAAGGCAGAAAACCTCCCTTTTGGAGCCTGGGTGTACTTTTTTGATAGTTTTTCTCAACAACTTAGGCTTTTAAAAATAAGATTTTTGGGTGCAAGGAATGTCTTTTAGTGCTTCTATGCCTTTCAGTGATGTGGGGTCTTCCCTGACAGAGCAGCAAGCAAATTTCACAGAACATTCTCGAAATTTGGCACTGTTTATACATGATGGCCCTAGACAGGGGATACACTGTGCAACAATGAGTTATGTCTATGAGCTATCTTTATTTAGGATCTTAGGAATCCATCAGTGGTGTCCCTAACACCAGAGACATTTGCTGAATTGGTTCAGAGAAGAAAGCGAGAGGAGATCTGGATGGTGGACTTCTACGCTCCATGGTGTGGACCTTGCCAGGCCTTAATGCCAGAATGGAAGAAAATGGCCAGGGTAAATCACATTCAAACACTTTTCTGCTTTTGTTCCTCTTCTGGGAAATTGCTGAGATGGCACAACTGCTTTCTTAAGAGAATTGTCAGCTGAGAAAATATAGAGTCTAATACTGCCACCAAAACAGGCAATTCCTACCTGACAGTTTTGTATTGTTCCAAATACAAAGTTTTTATTCAGCTTTTTTAAAGCTTCAATACACTGATACTGTATTCCAGTTTTTCATGTTGGTTACAAGTGTGTAAGGTCATTGTAGCATTCTCTCATTTGCAAAAGTACTATTATTCTACTGACAACCATTCCTGGAGGTGTTCACAGGAATTTGAACTAGAAAATTTGGGGGGGAAAGAAGGGCTTTGGAAACAAGCCTGTGACTTTGAGACATTTGGAACTCAACTAGGAATTATAGCCAGGATTTTCTATCCTGTTGGAATGTCTTTGAAGTGTTAGTAGCTCTGTAGGACACATTGAGTAATCATCAGCTTCCCTGCCCATGCTGGGTAGGTTGGGCCTTTGCAGCAAATAGCGTGTGTTCAGGACAGGGTCACAGTGACACTACTGGCACATCTGCACTGCACCAGCATTGGCACAGTTACTGAGCTGTCATGGGGCACACAGGAACAGGCCATTCTTTGCACTAAATAATCCCACTCCTGAGTGCCTTTGAGCTAAGGTAGGTGCCTTGTGAGCCCTGTGCATGCAGCCTTTACTAAATGTGTGCATGATGGGAATGCACCTGGGTGGCTGGCTCTGGTACCAGTGATCTGCTTACAGGGAAGAGGAAGGCCTTGTGATAATCTTGGTCTGTTTTGTTGAGATTTTTTCCCCCAACTAAGAAGTATTATGGAAATTGTAGTAGTATTGGTTAACATATTTGATGGTAGGTTTTCTTCTTTCTTTTTCAGATGTTAAATGGATTAATCAGTGTAGGCAGTGTGGATTGTCAAAAATATTACTCTTTCTGTCACCAAGAAAGTGTTCGGGGCTATCCTGAAATCAGACTCTTTCCTCAAAAATCAAACACGGCTCACCACTATTAGTAAGTACATTGCTTCCTTTTGGGAAACATTCCATGCTGTGAAACAAGACAAATACACCTCTTCTGTTGTGTAGAAGATGGTTATCACAGCTATTAAAATAGGCTATTAGGACATTACTGCATAGCATTGGCCTTGTTACTTCAAACTAGGGATTTTATTTTGCCATTTCATTGCAGTAATTTGAAATTACACGCGAATCTTAATTTTTATTTCTTCTTTCTCTCGTCTTGGTCTTCTAGTCCTTAATTTTATAGGTTTAAATTCTGTCTTTGAAACTTTTCATTTATTCAGATTTGAAAGCAGGATAGAAATATATCCTAGAACATATGCATTTACATTCTTTATTTGATTATCACCACTCTTCAGAGTAAGTTGTTTGTAAGGTTTTTTCCTCAGAATAATTCAAACTACTGTGCAACTGGCTTTTTGTTTTTTCTTTTACATTTTTATAGTAGCTACAATGGATGGCACAGAGATGCCTATTCACTCAGAGGCTGGGCATTGGGGTAAGTTACTGCACTCAACTTTGTTCATAAACTGCTTGCTAGGATAAATTAATATTTAAATACTGTGTAAATCAAGAACTAGAAACACTTGGGTATATGTATTGCTTAATTTAAGATGTTCAAGTTTCTACATCCTTTAACTTACTGCTTTTAGAATTTGGAGAAATAGCATACTCCTTGTTGTCTACTCATCTCCTGCAGACCATATTATTTTGTTTACCACATTTAAGAAGTTATTCTCCTATAGTTCAAAGTGTGAAATAGGGATTTCCAGACTACTCATGTTCTTAATTTCAGAAGCTTTTCTTAAATGCAATTTGCTATTGTTTAAAGTTTTGAATGCATTCTGATTGTTACTCTTCCTTTACACAGGTATTTACCACAGGTGTCTGTAGATCTCACCCCTCAGAGTTTCACAGAAAAAGTTCTGAATGGAAAAGATCATTGGGTCATTGATTTCTATGCTCCTTGGTGTGGACCTTGCCAAAACTTTGCTCCTGAATTTGAGATGCTTGCAAGGGTATGTTTTTAAATATACTGGAAGCTTGTTATTATTGTAATGGTTAAAATCTTACTTAAAGTGCTGATGGCACTTTATTTCTTAGCAGTCATCCAAAACCCACAATTCTTCCATGAGCCTACTACCCAGGGAGTGCTGCACGCTTCTAGGTCCCACTAGACAGTGGGTGTTGTCTTCCACAGACAGACACACAGGGGACCCTCTTTCGAAACAGATTTCAGCTTTTGATGGAGTGGCCTTTGGAGCTGTGGTGTGCTTTTGTGCTTTGCCCTGAATTCAAGTACAAGTGCTCTCTGAATACAAAGAGAGACACCTGGCACAAGGCTGGCAGTCTGGGAAACAAGCAAGGAACTACTCTGAAATATTTCAAAGATTTGAGCAACACTTTTCTTTTTAGCCACACTGCTGGCTTATTCCACTTACTTGCTTTTACTCACCCATGTAAACTTGTAGTTTGTTTCTAATAAATGTTTCTTTTCAGGCTGTTAAAGGAAAAGTAAAAGCTGGAAAAGTAGACTGTCAGGCATATGGTCACACCTGTCAGACTGCTGATATCAGAGCCTATCCTACTGTTAAGTTTTACCCCTACCAAGGAACAAAGGTAAAATGTTAGTGTTGAGCAGATACTGTTAGTAAATGTATTTCATTTCACCTTAAAACTAAAGAGAATACTTCTGTCACATATTTAAAGTGAATTGTTTATATATATCTGTATCTCCAAATAATCAGTTTCAGTAATACTTAAAATAGTAGGACAGTGATACAATAATAACAAATTGCAAATTAATAGAACTAAATAGAATTCTAATAATAATTAAAATGTGGGCTTAATCAGAACTAGGGTTTGATTTGCAAGGTCTTGGGTGACAAAATGTTTTTCAACTTTTACCAATTCCATCACCAACTACCCTTAAGTAAATGGTCTCTCTCTAAATGAAATACAGACAACTTCTTTTTGGCTAATGAGAAGTATAATTAAATGTTGTTATTATATTGAAAGACCAATTTAGACATCAAATGTATTGTAAGACAGATAATTAATTAAAAATAGATGGTTGTGTTGTCTCAAAAACAAACCTTATCAAACTGTTTCAATTATCAGTGGGACTCTTTCAGATCAACATTTCCTACTAACAGAGTGATAGTATAAATTAAAAATACAAGGAGTATTCAGATATTTATAGGGATTGCCTTTATTCTTGTAATACTAATAAATTTCAGAAACATTATAGTGACTTTTTTAATGTATTAATGCTGAAGAAAAAGTATTCACTGGTTTCTGATAGAGAACTGGCTTAACTTATTTTCCTTTTTTTTAACTGAATTTTTAATGGGAAGTTCTAGAAATCTTTCGTGGCACAATCCCACCAAATTCCATGAGATTTTCTGTGGTGAAGTGTAAAGACATTGTAGGTCTTCAAAGTAGCCCCCCACAGCAACAGATTTCTCATAGATTACAAAGTGGCAGACTTGTAATAGCTATCTAGCTTAAACACTCACCTCAATAAATGTGAGCAAATTGTAACTATTTCAGGTTTCTTTAATGATCAGAACAAAATTAGTGTTGTTCTGAAAACTAGCAGCTAAGAGTGGTTCTTAATACAATGCAAATTAGCATTGTTTAAACAGAGACAAAAATATATTCATGAATCATAAATCAAGCTACCAAGGCCATTGTATTCTGCCCTGCTTTTCTCTTGAATTTTGTCTGAAAATTGTGTAACATATTACCCATGCTCTATTTTTTTTTTCTTTTAAGAAAAGTGTTCTTGGGGAATACATAGACAGCAGAGATGCAAAAGGTATAGCTGACCTTTTGAATGAAAAATTAGAAGCAATGGAAAAGAAAGAAAAAAGAAAAAAATCTAGAAATAAGGTAAGAACACTTACTGTGGAGCCTTTTCAAAAGACTTGCTATAAATAATAACTATTTAAAATGATGTTAGTATTTGTTCTTTATCCATAGTATTAAATGCAAATTACAGAGGCAAGATTGGGTAAACTTAACAAGATATTAACACACAGCTGCTTAAGAAATGTTTTTCCAATTGAAAAATTATTGCTACTGAAAATTTTAAAATCATATGAAAAAATATTTTTGTTTGTAGTTTCAGAGAAACTCCATTGTTTATTTTCTTGTCACTAGGATGAACTCTAACTGGTACTGAAGGTAGATACAAATCAAAATATTCTGAAGCTGTGAAGATAGAAGACACCACAAGGAAAATATAAGGATAGTTACATTGGTGACAGGACAAGACACATGAAAACAAGTTTGAGTTCACAATCATACACAACTGTATGAGTTCTGTTAAACTGTGGGGAGATGAAAACATTTTGGTTTTGGTGGAGGCAATGTTTCTGCATGTCCCTCTTCTTATATACCAGCTACCTTCTTCCTGGCCAGACACTGGAGTTGACCAGAAATGTGGACTCTATCACTTTTGCCTACCCATTTACTAGCTCCTTATATTTTTTTCTGTCTCTTCTCAAATGCTTTTTGAATGTGGCACTCAGCCTGTGGCTGAATATGCACTCAAAGCACTCTGCAATGCAGAACATAATGACGGATTGTCTATTTGACAGACAAACAGTTGGACCTGATGATTATTCTGCTTTGGGGTTGCATTATTGTCTAGTCAATGGTTAAGAAATAAAATCAAGAACTGGTAGGAGGATATGTTTATTGAATTAAATTGCTCTTGCTCTCGAGTGGATTACTCTGTTGTGGCAGTGGTGATGCCACCTGGATGAACAGAACGTTGAAGAGCTTTAGTTGCTTGGTTTAGTTTTGGGATTGTGTTTATTCTTTTTTTTTAAGTAAGAAAGAAAAAATAAAACAATTCAAATGTGGTATTAACTTTCAAAGTTTAAATTATGGAATAGAAGCATCTGGTTAAGTCATTAGATCATTACTTTTATCATTGTCTTTTTAAATATGAATGTATTCTGTGGACATATTTAACCTCTTTTGGCATTACCACTTTCCCTTTCCCTGCAGACATATTTTTAGGTGGGGTTTTTTTTTGTTTGTTTTTATATAATCTTCAGGCAAGCAGGAGAGCAAGTGCCTTCTTTAATTTAATAATGAACACTGTACATTGCAATGTCTCCTCATACTTCTTACTAGAATTCCTGCTCTAAAGAGTAATATTTTTCAGAGCTTCTCCATAGACAAGAAAAATACAGCAGATGACAAAATGTCTGCAAACAACTGTTTCATGATTTCAATAAAATGCTCCCTAACTCTTGACAGATGGAATTTCCTCCCTTCTCTCTACGTATTTAGACCTAGCATGACTGGTCAGTGTATTATGAGTATTACAACTTTGTAAATACATTGTTATTGACAAGTAACTTATTTCATGAAGAAGGCAGCAAGAAATGAAGAGATACAAGTAACTGAGACATTCAACTGTTTTTCCCCTATTCTCAGGGTTGCCTCTATTGATTTTTCATTTTTGCAGCATATTATTCTAAGAGTGAAGAGACTATTGCATCTATTTTTTAATAAAGTAGATCTTCTTACATCCAAATTTAACTTCAAATTCAATCACAGTTAAAAATTAAAATTTTAAAACAAACTGTTTTGGTCAGTTTTTGCATATCACTGTAACTGCACTTCCTGCCTTCTATGCCCTTCTTGGAGAATGAGGTCTAGGAAAAGTTTTGAAACATATTTAGCCTCTGGGGAAGAGGATTTAGTTTAAATATCAATAAAGTTCATTTTGAAGATATAATTCTGTATCAAGGTATTCTCTTTGTATCCAGATTTTTAAATTTCTGAGAGACCAAATGGATGCAGCTGGGTGGGGGAAAATAATCTTCCAAATTAGATGACGGAGGATTTTCCACATTTCATGGATTTTTTTATAAAAAGACTTAAAGTGTTCTATTATTTAAAGTTTTCAACAGGAACACACAAGAACTTACTCCATTTACTGAAACTTGGCAGCTGAAAACAGTGATATTCCAATCCCCAATACTTTCAACCTTGGTTTTCTCTCTCTGCTAGAACTCAGTACTAATTTTATATCCCCAGATATGTAAAGCCGCAACAATTTTGATAATAAACACCTAAAGGTAAATTATCAACAGGATACTAAGTACTTATCCCTAACACTGAACAGACTCCTTTTACTGCCAACTTTCTAGGATTTAATAGACTTCTCTAGCTGCCAACAGATAGTAATTACAGTTAGTTGAGAAAAGAAGAAAGTTTCCCAAATTAATGTATATGACAGCTGTGTTCTGCAGAGTGTTTCTTGACTAAGACCACAGAAGCCATATTGGTTAAAATTTGGAGTGTAATTCTGCAGAAGCCAATACTTCCTGTAAGAAAATTACTACTTTACTTAAATGTCATATTATCAAGAAAACATTCAAGAGCTGAATTAAGTAGGGGTTGGGTTGTTATAAAAACACATTAATTCTAGTTAATTCTTACTGTACAACTGAGCTGACATGGAAAATACAGCCTGAAGATGTTCTGCTTTTTAGGGCTTAATAGACAAAAAGCAGAATATTGGTTTTCCATAAAGCAGTTCAAATTAACACGAAGAAGATATAATTTCTGCATGTTATAGGCTGCTATGGAGTCACATAAAGTTCCCGTATTCTTTTCCTACCTTAACAGACACATTAGGAAGAATACAATTCAGTCAGAATAAATTACGGATCAACTAGAAATTCATATAGCTGATGTGATTTGTTTCCAGAAAACAGTTTCTCCCTATGATATGTATTTTAAATAATACTTATAATCCTACTAGAAAAAGAAAATAATTTCTTTCTCTTGTTACATGTGTATGTGTACATTAAGCAATCCCAGTTGTGCTCTTGTAGATACGTAACTCTTTCACCTGGCAGGTAGTTTATTTTAGTTAGGACACAAGATCTCAGCTAGTCCAGTAACAGCCCATACCCAGGATACTTCATTTTTTCGTACCCAGGGTGTTGTTTTATTTTTGATGAAGTTATAGCAGAAAAATATCCTATGTAAGCAATGGAGAATAGTTACTATATTCCCACCCTGTCTTTTCAACTGTAGTTCAGTGCTCTTTTTGTGTTCACTTACTTTATTATCCTACCTTTGGTCATGAATCATTACTTCTTGAACTAAAGCTGCATTTGTGCTCCTCAACTTCATGCCAGAAGCTCCTCAAGTCCCACCACTCATCTTTACACCCACAGAAGGCAGCACTACCTCTGGATTGAGTATCCCACCTTTTCCTTGCTCATAGCCCCATGGGGGGACAGGTTCTGATGCAGTTTCATACTGCAGCAGATGAAAAAACTCACTCACCTGGCAAAAAATGGTGATTGCACATATAACAGGTAAAATCCTCAAGTTTTAGATAGAGTTTTATATTATAGGAATGAACAAGTCCCCTTCCCAGAACTAATCACAAATTATTTTAAGCCTTAGCAAAGAGGTTAATATATACCAGGTTAATGTTAATATATACCAGGTTAATGTGAAACAATCAAGAGAATACATTTCTTTTCAGACCTTCTTGGATTTTTTTCTTTATCTAGTCCACTTAAAAAAAGATTATGGAAATACCTGGAATGTGTTCTACATCGTGGCAGAACTGGGCAAAGGCACACCACCACCTGCTGGACAAAACTGGATCCCTGTCTCACACACCATTGTGGTGAACAGCAGCTGCAGGGAAGACAGAACTGTGTAAAAGGTTATTTGTACATTCTACCGCCACTGCCCTGGGGAGCTGCCCAGAGGTGCTGCTGCATCACAGGAGACAAGCTGTGAGGTACAGAGACAGGACAGGCATTTTACACTGCACACAAAGCTGGCACTCTCCAGCACAGCAGTCCCTGCACAGTGAGCAGTGGCCTTGCCTCTGATCAAGAAAATGGGGTGCAATGAAACCCAACTGCTCCACACATGGAACAGACTCAAGTATACTTTAGTCACTTTATTTGTATCTATATACATTACATTTTGATTATCCAAGTAGCCAAGGCAATTATTCTCAAATAGTTTAGTACATCAATTTTATAAAATACAGCTGAACCAAGTTAGAATAGAAATGCATACAATATAGTACATTAAGTGCTTTGAAGAATGACTAGTCTGGCCACCAGCTAGTGAGCAATTCATTTGGTTTTGGTCATTCTCACAGAGGAGACTCCACAGGTAACTCCCCTGAGCCCACTAGAACTGCTCTACCAGCAAGAGTCCCTCATGTGCTTTTTGGGGACAGAATGCATCCCTGGGCTGCTAGAAGGCGTTCTGCTGTCCACATGCTGACTCAGTCATTGCTTCTGACTTGGACAAGATTTAGACATTTGTCTCAAGGCCTCAGATCAAAACAACAGAAGAGTCAGTGTAGCTCTGAAGAAATTCAGTCTTCATATTTGCAACTGGGATTTACTTACGCATATGCAAAACCTGTGTTATAAACAAAGAAATAAGCTCTGACCAAAGGGTTCATCCTTAGGAATTCTACAGGGACACAGACTGAACACAGCCTCCCAAGCAGCTCTCAAAGATTTGTTCTGCATTAAGTATTGCTCTCCTTCTGAGAAAATTAAGCTTAGTAGTAATTGAAATGTCAGGACAACTATCATACTGAAAATGGAACATTTGAGGAGACCCATCCAGCTGCAGGGATTTGGACTAGAAATGCTTACAGCTTTATACCACAGGACATCCAAGATGACCCAACTCCAGCTGATACTGCAGCTACTGTGATACTCATGACCAGTAGTTTATACTCCAGTCTAATCAGGACTAGTCTATCAGCCACATCCTGGCCAAAAATTAACTGTTGATACCAGCTCAAGATCATTCCTAAAAATCTCTCCAACTGCTGTAACTTCAGCCCAAGAAGGTGGGCCATGACCATTCATGTCTCTGGCTTTGTTCACAGGCTGCAGAACAGTGGAAGATTCTCTCTCCCTTCTACAGTGCTGAGGGCCTCGTGCTGTCACGTTCAGAGGAGTAGCAGCCACTGTCAGATGATGAAGCTGCTTACAGCCATCTGCTCAGGACTCTGGCAGACAAGCAGCACAGAGCAGCCACATATCCCAGGAAAAGATGAGGGTTACTGGTGACAGAACAGACTGGGCTAGCACACCACATCAGCCTAGAGCAGGTGCCATGCCCACGCTCATGCTCCATCCACCAATCCACATACTGACCAAGGTGGAAGACAACATAATTAGCTGCTGTTGGGTCACCTTAGCTGGCCAGGACAGTCAAGTTTTGTCTGTAAACTTTAAGGGAAGGAGGAGAACACATGTAAACTTTAACTGAGACTGGAACATAGGCTGCATGGCAGGTTCTTTCACATTGATGAACCAAGACAGTAGGTAGAGGCCACAGAAGTGGGAGTAGCCCGGAGCTGATGGACTGGTTGCCCTCATTAGACAAGGCCACACACACAACCAGGCAAACTGGGAGAACATTTCAACAAAAGAGGCAAGATGCATCCCAGAGGTGATCAGCTGTGCCTGATGTGCTGTGTTGGACTGAAGCAAGGAGTACTGTGTTCTCTTTCCACAGCACATATCACTGCAGCCTTCAACAGTGCACCCCCAGAAACAATTCTCACATTGCACTGAGGAAATCAGTACACTTGCTTTTCTGCTGCTTCAAGGCCAGCATCTTTGCTCATCCTCTAGTACAGTGTTGCAATAGGATGGGGAAGGCTCCTTCCAACACAAATTACTGTTGCATCCTGGCAGCTCAGACAAGAGCTGCACTGGTTGGTTTTGGAGCAAATAGCTCAATTCTCACTGCTGGCCTTTTCCTTTCTCAGTGCTGCCTACTGCTGGTCACTCCTAAACAGCCACCACCATCTGCTGCAGAAAAAAATACTGAACACAGGAGAACTGAACAAAATGCACGTTTCAATCCATAGTTACACTGATGAGGGCATTATGAGGCAACTGGTTAGAATGAGCAAGTGATCACTAAGAGCTATCCTGTCCCAGATTCCATGTTCATTTGATGTTCTTCCATCAGAGACTGGAAGTCAAAGGACAGTATTCTTGCCTTTCAAACTCATTAAAACTCCTGTTATTTACTGGCCTGTATTATAATGAAACAAAAAAGTAAACTCATCACCTCAAAAATGAGTAAAGTTTTTTTTTAAATGGAAAGAAATGCTTATTGTAATGATACAGAGACTCACAGATCTCTGCACATCTTATGCATCATACAAGATACCTGTTAGTTCAGGTTTTCCTTTTTACAGAAAACAACAACTACATTCATCTCCGTGACCAAAAAAAAATCATGACATGAATGCAAGAAAAACATTCTCCTGGCAAAATTTCACCATGAGGTAATTGCATTGCTTGAAACTAAAGGGAAACTGAAATGGATTTGAAGTGATCTGCCAGGAATGATAGTTGCATTAAGAAGAAAGTTGCAGTATTCACTTTGTCTAGCAACTCACTACCTTTACTAAGGAAAGGGTTAATCTGCTTCATAACTATAATCAATCAAGTCTTGTTAAATTAAAGGGTATGTTAGTTACCTGTTTCCAGGAATTTGAGCAACATTCAGATCAAAGTACTGTTTAGAAGTGAAGGGATATGTTTTGAGTTTGCAGTATACTGATGACTGACAATCCATTTTTATGGGATTCAGCTAAAGTGCAATTATGACAGATAAACCAGAGCTGTACTGCAGTAACATAACTTAAAAGATGGAGTCATAGGGCATTATAGATGTGTAGCTGCCTTAAAAAAAATACGGTTTACAGAACCTAGTAAGAATTAAAACTATGGAGCATAAACAGCATAAGTTATTAATGGATCCTAAACAGGTCAATTACAGACCTTGTAACAATAGCAGAACTCATTAATTAACTTCATTCTTCTCTCCCCCATCCACATTTGGGGAGTTTATTTCACATTTTCAGTACCAAGTATCCACTACAGAAACATGAGCTGTATGTATTCAACACCATTTTGGCAGTGCAAGACTTCCAGAGATCGTGTACTTCTTCACCATCAGGATCTGGATAGAATGCCAGTCCAGTACTTAGAAGGAGATAGCATCACCTTCCCTACTGACAGCAGGGATATCACTTATCAGTGCTGTTCAGTGGTACCTTACAGTTTAGATCCTTACTGAGGCAGGTTTGCTTGTTATCCTCCAAGAGGGGATTAAAGTGCAAGCGGATTTCATACTCTGCAACATGATGCCCATGGTCAGTGTAGACATGGAACTGCAATCCTCTTGCTGCTGGACAGACTGCTGGAAGAGAGTGGCCTATAATGTCATTGTCCTCTTGTGCTTTCCCAATATGGGCTTTAGGTCAGCAATTCAGGCCCAGTCCTGTCCAATGGTCTGGCACCATCAGGAAATACTTGTCCATAGCTTCACAAAACCTGGTCCGGTACAGCTCTGGAGAGACCACAGTGGGCATCTTACCTAATGTGTAAGAGCCAAGAGCAGTTAGAAATGGGCTAAAGATACTGCAGAACAGACAGATGTCACATGAGATTACACCTTATAAAGTTCAACAACAAACAAGCATAAGGTTTTGCACCTGGGAAAACATAATGCAGGAGCACAGACTGGGATCTCCCTGGGGAGCAGCTCTGTCAAAGAGACCTTAGGATCCTGGTGGACAAGCAGCTCAGTGGGAGTGAACAGTGCTGCTGCAGCAAAGAAAGCCAGCAGGAAGGACATCACCAGCAGAGAGACAGAAGGACAGAAGTCATTATCCCACCAGTATCCCAGCATTATCTTCCACCTGGAAGGTGCTACTTCCAGGCCATACCTGGAATACTGGACTCAGTTTTGGTCCTTGCTATATTAAAAAAAAAAAAAAGTAAGAAAAAAGATGTGGACAGGCTGAAGAGGGTCCAGAGAAGGGTCACAGAGATGATCCAAGGACTGGGAAGCCTGCCATATGAGGAAATGCTGAGAGAACTGGGTTTGTTCAGCCTTGGAAAAAAGGCTGCTTAGAGGAGACCATATCATCACGTTCCAGTATTTATAGGGTGGCTAAAAAGAAGATGGAGACTCATTTTACAAGGAGCCACATGGAAAAGATGAGGGGTAATGGATATATGTTATTCCTGGGCAGAGTCCAGATAGACATAAGAGGAACATTTTTCTCAATGAGAACAACCAGCCACTAGAATAGTCCTGCCAGTGAAAGGATGGATTCCCCAACAGAGGGGATTTAAGATTCAGCTGCACAGGGTATTAAGCCATCTTGTATAGACTGTGCTTTTGTCAAGAAAGGTTGGATCAGATAGCCCTTGAGGTCCCTGCCAACCTGGTATTCTATTATTCCTTCCTCTGTTCTCAACAACTTAATCTGTCACAAATTTGCATTGTGGGGAAGTTGTGACTTTAGCAGTGTTATAGAAAGCTTCCATGTAACAAGGAAATGAACATGAACAAAAACATGAACATGAATGAATATGATCAAAATATTTGCTTTCAGTCTGGACTTACCTTGTCCTCCCAAGATGCCAGTTGACTTTACCACCATTTCAAGCTTTTTGTCCCAGGTAAAAGTACGAATATAATCTGTTACAATAAAAAAAAAAATCCACACACAAATATGTTTTACTTTTTTTAATCCAAGTAACACTGTTTTAAAATGTATCTATTTTCCCCCAAAGAGGGCAGGAAAGCAGCAGTGCTTTATAGTCAGAGCTTCAGTGTTTTCCCTACCAGTTGCCTCATTTTCTGTATTATGTTTGTGTAGGGTGAATACAGTCTTTCAAAAGTCCAGCAAGATCACAATCAACTCTTCCTGTCTCCACAAGAACAGGCTGCCCAAGCACATCTGTCTTTATCCATATTAGAATGTCAAGGGCTCATTTACAAGGGTCACTTCACTCACCCTCATCCCAGAAACCCCACTAGAAGACTGAGGCTTGGCCTCCATTTAAACCAGTATTTGTCATCACTGCAGCCACCTGCAGGTTTGATAACAGAATGGAAGGGATTGCCACTTTATGATAGAGAGGACTGGAACTATCACCTACCAGTCAGTGACCCTGAGGGGGGCAGCAAGAAGACAACGTCTGAATTGTTTCCAAGCCCTTCCAGAGAAGGCATGCTCAGTCACAAGCACATGAACATTTGGGCCTGCAAAGCTAAAGCTGCAGTAAGACCAGTTTTCAGAGACATAACTTGTTTCCTGTATCACATAAGGATCTAAACTAGGTAAAGATACTGACCTCTGATTCAAACACAGTCCACTCTAAGATTTCTTAGTTCCAGTCCAACACAAATTTAGTTTGAGTACTTTATAAGTTCTCCGGTTATCATCTAAAGAACATTCTGATAGCCTGATACAGCAGACATGTTCTCTCTTCTTGATAATATTTGTGTTCACCAAGTTCCTTCAGATATTTGTGTTAAATACTGAAGGAACTGGTAACTTTAAATATCATGTATCAGATAAGACTTGACATAGGGCAGCAAAAAACCACACACACAGTAGAAGCACATGGTCAGTGTAGTCCCATCCTATTTGTTCCAATATTCAAGAGTCTACAAATCTAGAAAGTAATAAAAACTTGCAACAAACAAGAGCTTGCTTTGTAGCTGTGACTTTAGAAAAAGAAATGTTATTGAAATGGCTTTTGAGCTTTATCAGAATAAGTGTAATCCAGACCTCCTGTTCTGAGATCTCATCTGGAAGCATTTCTGAGCTGGGTTTCATGACCATTTCCCTAAGTCAATTCCACATCCTGCAAAATTGCCTCATCTCTAAGTCTTTTGTACTACAGAAGTTTGTCTATCTCAACCATCTCTTTTTCTGTCTCTACTTTCCAGTCACAAGTCAGAGGATGCAAGTAAGGTAATTACTGCATTGCCACCCACATTATCCAGGTCAGACTATATGATTAGATGAGATCCCATGATGTTTAACTTCTTTCTTCCAACCCTACCAACACTGTTTCTCCTTAGAGCCCCTCCACACAAGATTGAAGCCTATGTAAACACAACTAAACTAAAGTTTACAGATTAAACACATAAAAGCATACAAATAACTCAACTGGAGTCAAAGTCTAGGTTAAACTACCTTTGAGGCCTCCTGCATATACTCATAGCAATGCAAATGCTAATCTGAGCCTATGAGAGACCTGCAGAGAAGACTTACTGCCTCCACTTGGAATACCTGTAAGAGCTGAGGGTGGTATTCCACCAGGGAGAAGACAAGATTTCCTGACACACATCTCTCTAGTGGGAGCACTATGAACATCTAAACCAGAAGGAAACCCTTTCATCATCTGAGAGCAACAAAATACAACATACCAATGATGCCAACGACCAGCTCGTTGTTGGTATCATCACGCCCCACCAGCAGGGAATAGTCGATGATGAGATGGCTGGAGAGGAACTGGGAATCGCTGTGTATGGAGGCCTTCAGCACAGCTTTGCAATGGGAACGGATGTACAAAGGGTTGTCCCGAACCATCTTCAGAAGGTTTTCATCCAGCAGGACCACATCACAGGTTTCCTTGCCTGTCTCTGTTTTAACATTTCTATTCCGGAGGGAGCCCTTCAGGTCAAACACCTGCAAATGGAGAACAGCACTTCTTTGTTTCATTTTTCTGGGTTAAAGACTTCAATACCTACCACTTGAGAAGGCAGCACAGCTGGACAACTCTTTCCTTCTCTTTAGGAGGAAGGCAATTAACAAAAAAATATTTTGTAGAGAATAGCATGTAAGCCTGGGTGAAAGCTCTGCCACCGCAAGTCAGAAGTTTTAGGCAAGTTATTTCACTAATAATTAGTCTAAATTAAGAGAAAAAGGGTCCCTCTACTTTTTATATTGTTTAGGTAAACTCAGTTTTCCAGCCAGTTTCTACAGAGTTAATTGCTGACAAAAACAAAGCCACTGAAGAGGGAGATGGGTGGTGCATGAAGCACCAGTTAACATGGGCAAGGCAAATGACAGACCCATCATGAGGCTGTAAATTATCTCTGGAGTTCTCCAGTCCAAAATCCTGCTTCAAGGACTTCTCCTGCTTCTCCCTGTTAGAGAAGGTTGCTCAAGTTCTGTCCAGTCAAAATTTCACTAACTTCTGTGGAATAGAGTCCACAGACTGTCTGGGTTTCTCTTCTGTAGTGCCTGAGCCCTCCTCATGATTTAAACAACAGACAAGCAAAAAGAAAACCCACATCATCTTTTACATCCATCTAGAATTCCCTCCATCCACCTCCTCCCACAAACATTCCTTGTTTTAGGTCAGGCACTGAGAGGTAAAGTGGAAAGAACTGATCCTATCTAGGTTTAGAAGTGATGTTTGTTTGAACTTCCTTTTCAGTTTCAAATCTCTATTTAAAGAGAATTTCCCCCTAGTAATTTTATTATCTTCATTCCAATGCCTGATAAAGATGGCTTTCCTTGACTAAGAGCAAGACTGAACTCAAAATCTTGTCCCACATCTGAAGTAGTTCCAAGAAAGAACAGTGGGTTAAAAAAATAATTAATTCCCCCCACTACAGAGTAACTCTGAGTGAGGCTCTCATTTTAAACTAATTATTCTGTTATTCCAGTCAGTTCCTCTGAAAGTTTTGTAAAAAGATTTTACATTTTCATAACCAGTTTAGTAATGCTTTCTCTTGGACACCAGAGATACAGGGACAAACAAGACTTCTGAAGACTGAACCCTGCACAACATCTATCTGAACTAGCCAAGAGAGGCATCAAGCTCCTGAGGATCACGTAACAAGGAAAAGGCACAAACTGTCACCCTTGAGCAGTGTGAAAGGTCAACAGCACATGCAAAGTTAAAAGTCACTGAGATGGCTACAAATGACTCTGCTCTTTCTCCCAGTTACAACTGCACTGCAAGAAACAGAACACTTTGCTCTTACCTGAGCCATTTTCCTGCCATAGAAAAGGTTTTCCATGACAAGCAGATCCAACTTCTTTTCAGTGTTGTTTTGAGAGTTCTTGTAACCAATTCGATACACCCCAAGGATTTTAGCCAGTGCTGTGGGCTTCTAATGAAGACAAGACATGGGTTAAGATCTGTGTAGAGACAATCAGCAATCCCATACCAGAAGCACCACTGTTCTGTCTGACTGTGTATTACAGCTCAGAAGTCCAAGCATAATTTCCACTTTACATCTTAAAAACCCATTATTAATGTAACTCACACCCTCCAAAGTTTTCTTTTATTTAAATGAAAAAAGTTAATAGAAACTTCTACTAGTCTTTAAAATCCAGAACACTGCCTAAAATAAAAAGCACTTTTTTTAATACCTTCTGCTGAACTGCATTAGTGATGTAAGTGAAGTAGTGTGGAGCAAAGTCAAGGAATGACTGGACTTCCAGACGAGGCATTTGCTTCAAGATGAATCTATCATCTGTTTTAACATTAGACAGAGGCAACAGGGTTACATACAATAAGTGATGCATATTTACAATTTTTTAGGATTATCACATAGCTGAAGTGGTTTAAAAAATTAAAGCACTACAATTCTCTTAAATACTTACCCTCAAAAGTTCATTTCTAGATTCTTTTTACTTCACATATTCTGAATTTCAGCCTCCCTGGATTTCTACCTTCCAGTAAAACATGGACAAGAGACTGACTACACTAGGTCTACCTCAGCTATATAGTCTTCCTATATAGCCAAAAGAAACTGCCTACAGACTAATTTGTTCAGTACTTGTTTTACATAGAAGCCTAGAAATGGCCAAAGTTCTAAAAAAAAAAAAATTAGATTCACAATAGCACATGAGATTATAAGACACACTGTCTTTAACAACAACTTTTCCTTGAATTTTACTCAAGTTTTTGTTGTCTGAAGCCTGCCTGAGAGTACAACCCTTCGGTTCAATTGGCCTTCCTAACTGCTACTGCTGAAAAACAGAACTTTATTTTGTTTTCCTGCACATACAAACAGACAAATAATTTGATATTGAAGACCCCAGAACAACTCAATTTTCCCTTCTCAGTGACCACTTAACAATCGGCAGCCCTCTGGACAGAGGTTATCAGGGATCAAATGACACACTAACCACCACCATACAGAAATAACAGCCCTAAGTACAAGGGGGGAAGAAGCTGCATTTACCCTCAGTCACGTAGAATGCAGCTCCAGATTTGCCACCTCGTGCCTGCCAGGGCATGGAGTGAGAGAGGGATCGAATGAAATCCTCTTCACTGCTCCCCAGGATCACTTCACGCATCCTGTGAAACTCCCCAGCATAATAAATCCGGCAGTAGAACTTGGCATTCGCATCTGAGAACTCTGCAAAAAATGGTTTTCCTCAATACCAGCATGCAACATGCACTGACTACCCAAGACAACACTGAGATTCTACTTGTGTCTAGAGGAGTATTATTGTGCTAAATATCTCTCTCATGCTTAGTGCAATTCAGAAGTTTCAACCAATGAGATTTAAATGGAAAATGATAGGAAAGTCAATTCCCTCTAGATAAGCTCATAGTATATGAGGGAAGTGTTCAAACAAAAGAACAATTTTAAAAAGTTTATGGAGTAGTTTTGCAAAAGAGATTGATTGCAGTAAGCAAAAATTGCATTGGTATTTTCTTGATTTGCTTTTCCTTCATGATACCAAGAATACCAAGAAAAATATCAAGAAAAAACCACCATTAACTTCAAGACTTCCACTGCATGTGCATGAAGAAATGCATTTCCCAGCTAAAACTAAGTTGTTATTTACAACTACTCACGGAGTTCCACATGGGGATTCACCACCTGCTTCTTCTGTCCATCTCCTCCATCTCCATCATCTGAAGGCATAAAGGGACATTTGGTCAGGGCTGTTCACTATTATTACTGAGAAAGCCACATTAGTTACTACTTGTAAACTCACTTTACAAGAAAAAAATTTTTTTTTTCAAGAATACAGTGGGAACTATACACAGGGAATTATAAATACAGCTATAATTGTATAATATAATACATATGCTAGAAGGGCACTGCTGTTTATGGACACAAATCCAGCCTCTCTCTTCATTCATTCTCCATGAGCTAAAACAATGAGAACTAAAGTGAGAAACTAAGAACTAAGGGCTGCTTAACTAGAGCCAACTCAATCCAAAGACATTCAAGACCAGACTACTCCACATCCCTATAGCTTGAATTTGAAAGATTCTGTTTCCCTTATTATAAAGAAAAGGCATTTACTTAGGAAAAACAAATATTCGATATTCAAATGATTCATTTTCCATGCATGCTGAGTAACCTTGGACTGCTGAAAAAGTACAAGCAGGAGTGCATCTGGGGCCTTATATGGATGAATGAGGTTTGGGAGAAGTAGCAAGGCAAGAGAGAAGATGAACTCTGCAGTCTTGTACCTTGTGCCTCTGCTCCTTGGTTTTCTGCTCCCTCCTTGCCCATCTGTCCAACCTGGTAGTAAGCACTGTCAGCACCACGTAAGGTCTCTTTCTTCTGGGAAGACAGGTCTGGGCTCTTCCCTCCCGTGCCACGGAAGAAAGACAAAACACCAGATGGTTTCTTTGCTACGGTGAAAAGGAATACAAAAGATGGTGTTGGCATTTTCATAGGCAGTTTAATAACAGCATGACTCCTAGGAACATTCCACATTCATTGTTCTATGTGAAGCAATGATGCCATTAAACTATAACTCATTTGCAACTTCAGGCAACTAAGGTCCATGAGGGTGGATGATCCAGTGTTCTGAGTAGCATCCTAGGGTGCAAAGACATTTGAAAACACAGACCAAGAATAAGTGCTCTAATACAGTAAGAACTTCATGTCTCCATTTCAAGATATTTTAACTGCATCTCGTTAAAGAAGGCAATGCCAAAAGAAGGGCATCATATCCCACTGAACAGGCTAGATTCAAGAACAACCCTAGGTTCACTACATAATAACATTAAATCAGGGAATGACAGCTTGATCTCATAATAGTTCTCATAAGAACTGTTGATCTCATAAGATCTTCATAAAACTAAAAAGCCCACACACTCCCATCCGTCTCAAGTGTTACATTAAGTTGACACTAAGACTAGCCACAATTTCAACTCAGAATGCTTCTTTTTCTTCCACACATGAACTAGAATCCAGTTAAATGGACTCAAGAGAGAGCTGAGATGAGCACCATGGATGATTTTGGTAAAACGGCCTTACGCTGCTCTGGCTCTGCACTGCGAAGGGGACACATGTTAGCCTCAGGCAGGCGGACGGGGCTGCTGCTCTTGGGTTTGCTGTCTGACATGCTGAAAGGAGAAAGAACAAAGAAGTGATGAACCAACAAATGCTGCCACCCAAGACACTACTGCTTTATGTCTGGATATTTATTTCTCTCCCCTGCCTAAACACTAAAGGAAAAAAGACACCATTTAAAGGTGTAAGAGTGGGGGACTCCCCGAAGTTGTCCTCCTTCATCTTCCTAAAAAATATCTCTCAAGGTCCATAGCAAAGTTCCATCCATGACCACAGCAAAGTAAGCAGGCCCAGTATTCCTACCATGTACACAGCCAAGAGATTAGGTGATGGAGCCAGCATGGTCTATAATGTGAAATGGAAACTCACATACTGAAGTATGTGATGGTTACATGGAATGAGTCAGATTCCATCAGAAAGCAGAGATCCTAACAGGGGCATATTTTGAGGGTTTTTCCCCATCCTAGTTTTGGTTATTCACTGCCATCACTCGGTCCTCATTCTATGTACTATAGTTCCTGCATGTAACCTGTTTGGTTGTAGTCCTTCTTCAGAACTGCTCTTCAGAGATGCTTTGGACAACTCATCCAGGGCATTTCTGTACTCCTTGCAACTGATGAGGAAAGAAGAAAAGAAAGGGAAAGGGAAAGACCCAAAATAATTAAGTGTTCTCCTGCAAACTCTGCAATACCAGCCCAAAGACTCAGTTCAGAGACAACCACAGGAAACAATACACCACAGCAGAAAAACCTCTGCTTTATTTTTTCTTATTATTAGAACTTTTTTTTTTTTCTTAGAACAGAAGCTGCTCTAGACAATACTGCAGGAAAAATATCCCCTTATTTTTCCCCCTCCCACAATTTAGGAATGTACTTCTTCAAAAATCTGCTGCCTTTAATTTAAGAATGCATTTCTTCAAAAATCTTGCCTTGTGACATGCAAACCCAAAGGTTTACTGAAGCAGCTGGTGAGAAGAGCTGAGCAGTAACAAGAGCTGCTATGACCAAAGGTAGGCAAGAAAAAGACTGGAATATCAATACTAATAGCTGTTCCCCAATTCACTTGCACTTCCTCTAGCTGGAGAGGCTTAGCAAACCTTAGTTGCACTTCTTTCTCTAGTGATAAATATCTCATTAAAAGAAACACCACACAACTAAGTAATTTTTGCATACTAGAGTTCCACTAAAAAATCCAAAAACCAGTTGCACTTTCATTATCTCAGCAGTAAGAGGAAAGAACCCCATCTCTGGCAGAAACTCTAACAGGGCTTAATATAGAAATTCTGTCATGCTTGTTCCCTATCATCAAAATTTAAATATTCCTCAAACACAAAAGCTGCAAAAGTAAAGTATCTCAGATGAAAAACCAAATCATACCAGTACCTGAGAGCAAAGGCTATGATGGAGCTTGGTTCTTTCTCACAGACTGCAATAGGTACACGTTCATGCTCATACATTAAATAGTGCTTATCTGGGTCACTAAATGAAAACAACAGACTGTTAGGTCATAAAAATTTGTGTAAAGAATAGAAGTTTTGGTCAAAACACAGATATCATCACTGCACTCCCAAGCACAAGCTGCAAGTCTCAGCATAGAACCCAAGTTCCCCAGATCAGCTTCTCCCAACAGACACATTCATAACTATGTGGTTAATTCTAAATGGTAGTGTTAGGGAAATCAGCATTTCAAGCAAGCTGCTTGGATCAGAAGACAGCTTTAGGTTAGAATAAGAGTCTATTTCTGTTTAGCAGCCCCTGTTTCTAATGGCACCAACACCTGCCTGAGTTTGATTTGACTATCCAGCAGCATAGCCTGTAGACTGAACTTAGGGGACAAACATGGACTCTTTTCTAAACAGGCAGTTTATCACAGAAAATTCCCCAAAGCCTCCTGGATTCTTGTATGATTTTTTTTCCACTGATCTGTAGGGTCAGTCATTTAGCTTTTACCTGATCAGCCTAAGGCCTGTGCTCCTACACTGGGGTGGGATTCCCAAGTTAAACTCAGGCTGCCAAACATTAGGCTCATGTCAAACGAGAAACACTACAAAGCACGCAGACCAAGTAGCTGAAAGACTTTCCAGCCTGCCCATCTTCACACCAGAGGGACACTTGAGGGCACATGCAGTAGCCATTGAACCTGACCTACACCCAGACAATGCCAATTTGAGTCCAACCCTTGGAAGAGCTCTGGAAGCAAAAACAAGATGCAGGCATGTAGCTTTTGTTAAGTCTTTGCTAAGGAAGGGCATTTCCACTCCCTCCCTGCAACAATGGAGCTAGAAGGCACCTTTCTCCCCTCTTCCCCATCCCTTCATCTCCCACAAGAGCTCTGAGGAGGCATGCCTACTAGGAGGAAACTAATACTGGCTTTACACAAGGGCAGATTACTCATAAGAAAGGTGGTTAACCTACAATCACCTAGAATGGACTTAGAAAACTTCCTACCTTGACAAACTCAGGCAAACTCAAGTAACAGCTTAAATTATACAATGAGCAAAGGAAGCATGCATGGCTCTGCCTGCAATCTGACAAGGCTGCTGATTTTGTACATTTTATATATATTATGCAGTACTTACAAGGGAAAGGGAATGGGGTTATAGTTGTTTCCAGGCAAAAAGTTAGCCAAAATAGCTTTCATAGTAGACTTCTCCTTCACTTGGCTGTCTGTAGATCCCAGTGAGTGTCCATCAAACACATCTGGAAAAGGTACATGTCAGGTCTGCATCACAATATCAAAGTTTAAGCTGTAAATTCAGAAGGATGACGACAGACCACAGAGTTGACAGTTATTTGTCACTTCCTAAAAGGATTTTGTGGACTTGGCACAGAAAAGCAAGAGAAAGAATACAAGATCACAACTGAACTATACCTTCTGAGCTGCTTGTTGTGTCCTGTTCAGAGAGTGTGCTGGCACCAGTCATATGCTCCGATGCAACCTCTGGAGAGGTGGGCAGCTGTAGGTGGGTGGAGCCTGTGGAGCTCTGACTTGATAAAGTTGTCAGGAAACGATCCTCTGAGAGTACAAGGACAGTTAAGGAGAGAAGAAATAATTTTACAAGGCTATGAGAAGTGATACTGTTTGCTCCCAGCCCAACCTATAACCAGCACCTACTTTCAGGAAGTTTTTACTTAGAAAGAAGGTAAGGCCACACAGACCAAAGGACTGGGCAAGCTCATCAGTGTAACACCTCCAGAAAATGTGTACTCTTACAATCGCTACTACCTTCAGCTCCCACAAACTCCCAGTATGCTTCACAGGTAAGAGCTCTCAGCACCCATAAGCAGATCACAGAAAAGGCAAAAGGCATTTCCCAAATTCCATGTAGTTATTCAGTTAATTAGAAAGTTTCTGAAATTTTTTAAACTAAAGTTCAATGGAAAATTCTTGTTGGCCAAGTTACCAGTCACTAGTAATTCAGCTTCATATTAAAAGCAGATGGCCAACTTCTATCTTACCACTAGAAAAAAACAAATGTGACATGATGGGGATTTGGTATTTCTCTGATTTATCAAATTTGACAAAAGCTCCCATATTATGTGAGGAAAATGGCTACAACATGCTTCTATTGGCATATTATGAAAAAGAAGTAACAGACCTTTCTCTCCATTTTGCAGCGCTGGAGAAGCATTGCGTGGGGAAGCATCCATGCTGCTGATCTAGGCAGAATAACAAAACACCAACGTTGGTGCCAAGCTCTTTACAGCTCTATTTCCTCCTGTGTGGAGCACTTACAAAAGCAGATGTATTAAAACTGAGCACTCCCACCCACTTCTCAGCCTCAACCCTTATACAGCATGTCACTGTATCTGTTACCATACAAAAAAGACAAGACAAAGCAACTCAAGTTCACAGGATGCTCATGATGGCTGTTACCTCTGTATGCTGCTACACTCCCTCTCTAAGAACCTCCTTCCTGCTAGATCTAGGTAAGGTTTGCTTTAGCACCTAACAAATATGTTAAGTGGAAGGGGCATTAAGTGGAAGGGCATTTGTGCATGCAGCAGAGCAAATCCAGGGTCTCTAGGAGTTTTTAGTGCACCTCACTACCATAGAACTATTGGAAGTTCAGCCTCTCAGTATCATGCTTATATTGTCCTTCCTTGCAGCCCAGACATTTCCTCAGAGCTCCAGCTCCCCAAAGGGTGGAAGTTCAGCATGCTGGGGTGTGTATCCTTGGACAGAGCTCTTGAGGCAGCAGTCCAAAACCATTTATCCATCCCTTCAGTCAGTTCCCACAGGATACATCATATCCTGAAAAGCCACTATCAGTCCTTCCTGCGTCATTTGCTCTATTATTTGTCAATATTATTTGTCTTTTCTTTTTCACAAGGGGTGCACCTGATGGGCAACAATCTAGGGTTGAAGGACACAGCCCAGTTCCTATCTAGGCACACACTCGACAATGACTGCAGCTCTCTGATGGCAGTGCTCACATCAACACTACACAAACATCACAGAAAATCAGCATCTCTTTAATAAGAATTAAAGAGAACTCAAGCCAATCTTAGACTATTGTGCTGCCCCAGGGGAAAAAAATATTTAAGAGGTTTATAGCCTATTAGCCATACCTTGCTTTCTTCACCTTGCCTCAGTCTCCCAGGGCTGGGTGGTACTGATGGACGTTTTCTTCCTTTCTCTTGTTGGAAGAGATCCTGCAATCTTAAACAAAAAAAAAAAAAAAAAAAAAAAATAAAACAAACAAACAAAAACTACCCACAGAAAACCACCACCAAAGAAAAATTAATCAAAAGGTAGGTTACTGGTGTTATCTCTGAATGACACAAGTTATGAAGTTTCTCCATAACAAACTCAGATTGCTGCTAACACATGCCAAAGATGTATCAAATGGCCAAAGACAGCACATTTTCTTTAGCTCTGAGACTATTTCACCCAATCCATAGGTCCCATGCTCCCCTCTTCCCATCTCTTCAACCATTACTCAAATGAAAATTTCTCCTCCAGATGCAAGTTGCGCTCGACAACACAATGCTTTTATCATATTGCCTCAAATGATTTTCTGTTCCAACTGATCAGCTGTGTGTTGACCAGTAGAACACATTCAGCACAAGCTCTATACACTAACTGCTCTATAGTGAAAGAAACTACAGCTGAACCTCTTCCCTCCCAGAACCAACACTGTATCAGTGTTGCTCATGATTCCAGCATGTATCCTCTTACCTGTTATTCCAGGCTTGTAGCATCTCACAAAGTCCTTGCTTTTTAGCTATCAGAGACTCAAACACAGATTGCAGCTGTTGAGGTGTGTCCAGTGATGATGAAAGCAGCCTTGCTTGGATTTTCTCAGTCCAGTTTCGAAACTCTCCTTCTTCCATCTGCCAAAAGGAAAACTGTCAGTGTTATCTCACCAAGGCAACACAAGATCCGAGTAGCTCCTCCACACACTTAGCCTACGGACCACTGATGTACAAACAGTCTATTACCTCCTTTTGGGCAAAGAGGTCTTCCATCTTCTCTTCCCTTGTTTTGCTGAAGGTATCTGTTTTCAGAGAGGCAAGGCGATCATCCACAGCAAGATACACTTGTGACACCCTGCCAACAGCAATGCAGAGTCAAGCTGTGACTACTTGGAGCTTCTTCAACATTCTTTAGAATAGTCTGAATGTGTTGAAGGTCAGCATTTAAGAATACAAAAGACAATACATGACAGCCTTCCTGCATAGTAAGCTATCCAACTGTATTCACAGAGAAAGCTGGGAAAACTTCATTAGTAACAGGAGGAATCTAGAAGTTACATACACTGACTTTTGTCTCCACAATTTATTCTTAGCAGTGGAAGTTGTCAGAGAGCAATACAAATGTCTCAAACATTACTAACACAGGGAAACTATTGTGTTGTCTGTGTTTAGGAAGAATCTGGGTCTGCAAGCTATAATTCCACCAGCAGGGCTCAGAAAAAATTAGTACCTCTATTTCAGCTCTAAACAAAGCTCCACAGGTTTTGAAGTCAGATAATTAAAAAAAAAAAAAAAAGTCAGATACAGACAGAGACATACAGCAATGCTGTGACCAGGCAGAACAGCAGTCTGGCTGGATTTTACAGAGTTTTCATCTTGCCTGTCTTCCACCTTTTTGTTCCTACATTTAGAAAGTGTCTAGGATCATGGTAGTTCACCTTAGACTACAAGGAGGTAGAGTCTGCCTGCTGTTACCATATTCAATAGCTAACAAAGGCAAAGACTTTTATACACCAGAGTTCTGTTGCCACATGACCAATAGAATGACAACCATTCTACAAGAGAACAAGAGATTTGAGCAAGGTCTTTGCAGTTTTTTGGGGCTGAAGAATTGAAACTCAGTCAGATGTTCTATAAAGGAACATTAGGATAAGAGTATGAAGTATAACCTGCAGTTTTCCAGGTCGGCCTTCTAGGACCATCTCTTCATTTTTAGCATTAGATGAAGAATTAAAAATACTTCAACTGGACATTTCATAAGGTAATGACAGACACCTGCTGATGGTCAACCTTTCAGTAGCTTGGCAGCATTATTCAGAAACATGCTATATGACTCAGACATCAGTGAAACATTCAGGGATAGAGATGAAAAGAATCTTAGTTTCTACTGGCAATGTTTAACCTGACTTGCCACCAGACAAAGAGTTGAGACATTAGTACAGACAGAGCAAACAAAGGTAACAAAGATTTCAATACCACTGTCCCTTGGAAGTATATACGCATACATGTTTTAAACTATTACTTTTCTATCAAATAATGAATATTTAGCCAAATCTCATCATACTAGCAAAATTGTTAAGTGTTCTGCTAATTAAAATACAAAATACAAATAAGATTAGGAAGACATTAAAATCTAAGCTTACTTTTGTGAGAAATCCTTGAGATCCTGCAAAATAGTAACTTTTAGTGGAGCCTGTCGTTTGATGTAGATCTTGGGGAGTGGGACACACACTTCCAGCAGCCGGATTGGAGAGTAGCTGAGAAGGCAATACAACAGCTTGTAACAAGACCCACACCACACAGTACCAGTTCTACACCATACTGAGGTTTGAGGCCCTTATATGAAAATGGCCACTGTCAATGTGTCTAGGGCTTTAGTTACTTTTAGTAGGAATAACACTGTTCATTCTCCCAGTCAAGAAGTAAAACCACAAATCATACTGCAAAACCAAAATTCTGAAAGCATGTGGAATTAGATAGGGAAAAGCATTTCCATTCTGTATCATGAACAGGAACCATCCAGTCTTGGAACACTGCCCACCACAGCTAGGACAGTGATGCCACCCACAAAGCCCTCTGCAAGCCAGCACACAATCCTGCACTTGTGGTTATAATACAGTTATGCTATCCCATGCTATACTCACAGTGAAGGACAGAACTGATGAATCCTTACTAGAGCCACATGCTTCATACAGTACCAGAGGGAGAAGGAAGGTTTTAGCTGTGGAACTCACCTGAAAGATGCCACCATCTGATTATAGGAGAAATACTGGTGATAGTCGTGGTGAATGGAATGCCCACAAGGCTCTGCGTTGGCCCTTCGAGTGTACTGGTACCCATAGAACCTCAGCTCAAGGTATTTTGCAAAAGACATAGACCAAGAGTCATTGGAAAGGGGAACAACTGGTGTCACCTGAAAAATTGAAAGGCAAGCATCTAAATTTCATCCTTCAAACAAGATTAAGGAGAGGATAATCCAGGCAGCAATCTAGTATTTCTAGTACCAGAAGCAACCACGACCCTGAAATGTACTTAACAACAAAGATAGCATTTATGCATAGCTAAGGCCAACACATAATTAAAATAAATCTGTTAAACAACTGCTAGCTGATGATGAAAGGTGCTAAGCTGGGGGAGTCCAAACATACTGCTGATGGAAGCTTATTTCTGAGATGCTATTTCTCTGTATAGAGTCAATTTCCAGCAACCCAGCCAGCAGCAGGGCCATATCATGTACTTTTCCCTGGTGATTCTGCAGCTACAAATGCGTTGGTACTGCTTTGCAGTGCATTTCAATTTCAGAAGTGCTTGTCTGCAAGCTTAGAGCAGACACTTGACACACACTTAACAACCTCAACCACATAAGTGTTTACATGAGCACACAAAAATAAAAGGTTACAGAGCAGCTGTATACACAGCAACACAGGGCTTGCTGTCAGCAACTGCGTCAACCTCCTGCAGGCATCTGTACATCCAACACCCACGTCTAAGGCAGCCTAAGTAGGTGACCTGAGTCATCCATATGGGTAATTCAGATGTTTTGCATTTCAGGTACTGCATGAATCTTTTTTCATTATGTTTTATTCTCATCTCTTTGAAGGCTCTTCATGTTTAGCTAGACATGAGTATCCAGTTAGCAATGTTTTCTTAGCTAAATTACAGAACAGGTTCCAGATAATACACAATCTTACTATCTTGTGGGCTTTTTAAAGCCATTTAATATTTCTCTAATGAAGATGTTACTTTCTAATGACTACTACAGGAACTCCAGACATCACATTGACGCAATGTAGGCTGTTCAGTGCACAGCAGATCAAAGAACAGCAAGTGGTTTCAGCCAATTACTATGCCAGCAGGTCTTGGTGTCTGCCCTTTCTCATATGCTCATAAAGATTCACTGCAAGGGACCATACTCTTCACCTCTAAGTGAGCAACTCCATTTTTTCTGCTTAGATCTATCCTCTCAGAGTCAGTTTTGACACTTTCTAACAAGACTACCTCACACAAGATTTTTCACCCTCAAGGGCCCCAGTTCTAAAAAGAGGAATTTGTAGGTAACATGAGAACATATGTACCAGTAACAGGTTTTCTGCCAGTTTAGCCAGAGCTCCAGGCATGAGTACTTTCTCAAAAATGCTGCCTTTCCCTACAAAGCCAATCACAACAAGAGTACTAAACTGGAATAGCAATGATTCTGAAGTCCACATGCTTACCTGTTTGCATAGTCTGCACCAGGAGTAAGTAAGGATGGTGTGCTGGTACCCAGGCACGGGGGAGTCCAGCTCCTTCAACACAATCTGCACACAGCCCTGCCCATGAACAAAGCGACGGATGTGGTGCACCATTGGTGTTTCACAGAACATGCTGGGGCATTGGTAGGAAGGCCTTACAGAGAGAAATAGAAACATCTATGAATGATCATGTACCAGGCACTGCTGAAGAACTGATTCAATATGACTTTTAATATCCTGGTACTATTTATCTTCACTGTAAAAGTCTTTTCTAAGCCTGTAGTGAAAGGTGTATCTGCAGAGCAATTTAGAAGGAGCATGTAGTGAAGTTCCATCAACAGCAATGGCTGTGTAGGTCCCAAAAGCAGTGACTGGGTACTGGTTGCTATCACCTTTTTACAATGAATCACTTTCTACCAATATATTCTGTATAAGGACCAAGGCACTTGTGGAAGTCCTTGGCACCAAATTAAAAGACTGCTTTGGTAGTGTACCCAAGCAAATACTACCAAGGACAAAGATGTGACAAAGAGTCTTAAAATGGCAATGTTTCAGTTCCTTAAGGAAACGGTAAGCAACACACTGTCATAGAACATCTTTGAACAGTAAGCCCCATGACCTTTATTTGGATAGGGTTTTTTTAAGTCACAGAAGAAAGACTAATACCAGAAAAATAAAAGCTGAATTGTTGAGGTACCAAAGCCAGATAAGATATTCTTCAAAACCAGAAAGGGCCTGAAAAAGCTGAGATTCTCCTTGCTCAAGTGAAAAAATAAATAATTTTAGTTACTGAAACTATGGAGATTGAGAAGCATTCACTTTAGCAGACACTACCTAATGAGCAGAGAGAAGCAGGAATTTAAAACTGGACAGCTAAGCTCCTTCTCACTGATCACCACAAGGAGAAATACTTGTGCCTCCAGCAGGCCGAACATTGAGGGCCTTCTGCTACTGCAATGGAGAGAACAGAGTAAGGCTTGTCTTTTGAGCAGGTTACCTATCCAGCTTCACTGCCTGCTGAGACTCTGCACGGGGTTGTGACAGCGCCAGTTATTACAGAAACATAACAACTTGCACCTCTATAAGATGAAATAAATGACACAGTACTTTTCCAGGGCCCAAAGTGTTCTGGACCATTTACATTGGCCGCCTTGCACATATGACAAAGCCTTACTCTGAGACACTAAATGAATCAGTAGTATTAGCCAACACTTGTATGAACTTTTAAAGAGGAACCTCAGAAAACTGTGACCAGAACAGTTGCTTGTCTTGAAAAGCAGACAGTTGGAATACATGTTCAGGCTCTTAATTTGGCCCTCAAACTCTAAATGCTACAGAAAGGGCTATGTGAACACATTTGCCTTTATAAGTTTATAAACTTTGTTTCATAATCTGTTTCACTTCCTCAAGAAGGGAAGAAGGACAGGGCCAAAATAGGAAAGCAATGGATGTATTTGCTTGTAACAAGTGAGCATGAGGGAATTAGAATAAATTCCTCCTTACCTGAAACAGTAGCGCTCCAGAAAAATCCCTAAAGTTAGGTCATTTTTCCCATAGAACTCCATGGTCACAATCCTAAAGCAGAGAAAGAAAAGCTTTAGAGACTGGATGTCATCACCATTAGCTGTGCAGTGGCCTTTAGGAGCAGAGATCTACACCCACTGCTGGCTTGTTTACAGCCCTGTATAACTTCAAAGATTTTTTTTTCCACCTGACTACCCTTCCTAGATCCCTGCTGTCAGGTTTGCTAATAATGAGATCAAAGTCCTACTAGAACAACTTTAAACTTGACATTTAAAAGTCCAGTACAACTCAACTGCACTTCTGAAGATTATTTCCAAAATATCTAGGCACAGAAGTCTAAACATCCTTAAGCTTCAAGCACTAATGTTTAAACAGCTACAAAAAAGGGTACATCCAGAACATGAAAAAAGTCTCAAGAAATCCTTATTCTTCTAGCATATTTAATAGCAACTTTACTTTCCCCAGAACCTGAGGTGATCAAGTCATTTAAATTGTGTATCAGTTTAAATGTCATAATTCAGATATCCCCAACTTCACTAATTTACATCCTCTCATTGTTGCTGCTTAGTGAGCATATCACCATCATCTTTGGTTCATTTCTAAGCTTTTACAGGATCTTTAGACCTTTCCCTGTAAGAGGGCCATCTCTTTATTTTCACCTAAGTGAAACGATTAAAATCACCTAGGCTTAAACACGATTAAACACCAAGACCTGTCCTGTTTAGTAGAGATAAAAGTGTGTCATAAGTTGCATACAATTAGCAAATTACAGCCCCCTAAGCTGGAAATAAAGCTCTTAATACTGACGACTATAGTACGATAAAGATAGCAATATATTCCAATGCCACTGTTGGATAATACAATCTATAAGTATTCCCAGATTCTCACAAGCTTCCCTTTTGGGCTTAGACATTGCCCTGTGTCCATTTACACTAACTCTTCTCCACAAGACTGCATGCAGTGCTCCCCACACAGAACATTACTCTGCAGTGAAACACCAACTCAAGCATTTAGGTTTCAGGCTGGCCTTTCTCATTCATGCCTTGGGTATTACAGAGGTCGTGCAATACTGCTGGAGATTCACTGACCAGGCAAGACAAAAGTCTTTTGGCAAAAGTTCCTGTTACAGGATGAGCACAACCTACCAAGGAAAGCACAACCTCCTCAAAGAAATACTGCCATGAGGCAGGCACTGACTCTGATTTTAGGAAGGAAAGAATAGCAACTATCCAAGCTGTAGAGGAGTAGTTTTTATACCAGGGGCTAACACAGGCACTTGGAGCATTGCTGGACTGAGTAGAAGAGCTGCTGAAGAGAACACAGAGCCTCTGATGGTTTACTGGACTCAGGCAATCCACCTAGTAGAGAGAAAACAACTCATTCAGTGATTACAGACACCTCCATTCACACACAACTTCTGCTGACAAAATTCTATTCGAGTAATTTTATTCAAAGACAAGTATCTGCTTTCTCCTTTTGAACAGATGAACTTGGCATTATCTCCCAGCCTCAGGTAAACCTGTACTATGTATAATTGCTAAGTGCCATTTTTAGAACAACATCACTTGTAAGGAAACCAATGAACATGCACATATTTCTGTGGAAATGACGCCAAGAGAAACAAAAAACAACAAAGGCCCCATGACAAACATCCAGAGTCTCTAAATTACTGTATGATGTAGGATATCTTGGATTCAAAACTCTGCCAATATATTATACTTCAGTTACTCATTCAGGCTATAGAAAGATTTCCATCTTTCTATTCTCTGGGAAGAGATGTACCACACTGCTCTTGGAACAGAGCTGTTTTCCCTTCCACACCCTACAAAACTATGATGTTACCAAATACTTGTCTTTGATCACTGAGTAAATTTAAAACAGCATCAGCCAGTCTGATCCAGAGCAAGGGCTACTCTTACAGTTTGTAAGATTATGGCTTGTAAAGCTACAGAGATCTACATTTAAGTGCCAATTAAAAAGTGACTTCTGCTCATGAACACAAGGGCTGATTGGCTCAGGAACCAAAATGTTGACTGTTTCAACAGATCAATTCTGCTAATCTTGTTCACAGACATTCTTCCTAAACAGCTCACAATTCAAGGAAGTCTCAAGATCTCCTTTGCCTCAGATCCAAGTTGGTTACTTTCATGGCAGTTTACCAAAACTTTAATATTTTTATTACAAACACATACTCCCTTGCTTTGAAATCTCAAGTAAGATTCCTTTCCATTATGTGATTCTCACTTTTCTTCAGACCACCCAAACTTTCACAATCAATCAAGTACTTCAATGTAATTACAGCCTACTGCTGTTTCCATGACATAAAGCCCTCTGAAAATGAAAGTACATTTCAACAAATAACCAAATACAAGGAGTAAGGAAGCTCCTTGTTTAAGAAACTTTTTAAGGTTTGCTCCCTCTTCATGGACTCATTTTCAGAAACCAGTTAGGTACAGCCCAGTCAAACAGGCAAAACTGATTCTGGGCTGACTTTGTGCATTTCTCAGAGACATTTTGCAGTCTCTTGTTCTGAATGATTGCAGAGTACCACAATCTAAAATGGAGTTATGGCCCAGTCAAAAAAACAAACCCAAAAAAAACATAATGAAACAGAAAGAAACAGACAAAAAACAACCCCTGTGATTTAATATGAGATCCTACAGCTTCTCTATACATGAGAAACTGATGCCACTTAAGTTTTGAGCAGCACAACTCAATCTTACCTTATGAGACCATGAGGATTCACTCTGAGCCAGTCCCTTCTCCTCCTCTTCAGTTCTGCTCCCAGTTTTTCCAGTAGGGACACTAGATACATCCTTATTTTGGGCAAAAGGATCTGTGCTTTTCTGGAGTATCCTCCCTCCTCTGGCCCGATAGTCAGCCAGCATTCTGGCTAAGCTCTGGCTATCACGTAGATGCTCTGCTATTCTAGTATTGACCAACTCATGAGAAGGTAAGATTTGGATAGCCTTGGCTTGGACACTCCCATTCCTCCCTTGTAGTCCAGAGAAATCCCGCAACAATTGCTTCTTCCTTCTGCTCTCCAACTCCTTGTATTCCTTATTGAGGAGAGGAGACCAATAAACTTGTTCAGGAAAGTATTCCCGGGCAGGGCATCTCATGCCTTTTTCAGTCAAAAGGAATGGTTCACGGAACATCAGCACTGGGGAAATGCAGAGAATGACATCTTTCAGCTCCTGCTTAAATGCTGCAGAGTAAGTTTTGAGACGATCCTCAGACGAAGTTACCTCTTCCGTGACATATAAACCAGTATCATCCTGGAGAGGGTCTCTGAAGACTCTCATCTGACTCTTGGATTCCTGTAAATCATCTGCCTGTGGAAGAGGCTCTAGTGCCTGGTTATCCAGAGTGGCCAAGTGCTGGTCCATGCCATGGAGGGGCAGTGGGGATGTTTCAGGTATTGCATGAGGTACAGAGCTGAGCACTGCAAATGGTGACTCCACTTTGTGGTGCTCTTGCTGCTTGGAGGACACCGTTTCCAGCTGGCTGTTCTCTTGGTCACCTCTGTCAAATACACCCCTTGGTTCAGGCAAACTGACCTCATCAGCGGACACTGATTCAGAGATTACAGGCAGCTTTTCAGAGGCTAGTTCTATGTCTTTGACTGCTGTGCTGAAGTCCTCACCATTGAAGAGGTTCTGTTGTTCATTTTCATCTCCTGGCTCCTCAATAAGGGAGTGAAAGGAAGTGTTTTTGGTGAGAGTAGGGGGCATGGCAAACTCATCCATAAGAAATGAAATTTCCAGCTGGGAATGATAAGCCACACAGACCATGAAGATCAGGATCTCCTTCACACGAGCCAGCTCGTACTCTGCAGCACCACACAACTTGATAGTGCAACCCAGGTGCTGGGGACACCCTTCAAAGAACATGAGGGGTTTTGTCTGATCTAGAAATAAAACATGGGAGTTAGGATGACAGCTACAGTTAATCTGCTTTTAGATACCTCACACACCCAAGAGACTGTAAAGGAGACTAAGAGCAAGTAATATTGGTAGCTGCAAAAATTCATATTACTGTACTGAAATAACTTATTTATTAAGAAACAAAAAAAGCAAAAAAGCATTGGCTATAAATCTTCTCCTGTTTTATAAAACAAGCCATCATAAAGTCAAAGTCAAGGCCATGTGGAACATCCTGACCTAAACAGAGTATTCTAAGACCATTGTAGACTCTGCACCAGTGGGCAAAAGAATCACTTCCCTTCCAGGCACATTTACTCATCCTTACAAGTCAAAAGCCCATGACATTCTGTGGGCCATTAAAGGCTGGAAGGGGCAATGAGGAAGTGGAAAGGAAATTGTTCAAGGACAGATTTGATTGAACTTGGAGCAACTTGGTCTAGTGGAAGGTCTAGTTCCTGCCATGGCAGAGGAGCTAGAACTAAGTGATTTTTAAGGCCTCTTCCAAATGAAACCTTTCTACGATTCTATGAAGAGATGCAAAGACTGCATCTCCACAAAGATCTGCATCCACAGCATTATGTGTGCCAGTACCACTGGTAACCTGTCAAGCAGCATTTCTTCCTTCCTTTGTAGACTCCCACTGCCTAGGGGAGTTACAGAGAAAAAGGAACCTTTCTTAAAGGTGCACAAGGACTGGACATGGGGAAGTGTGCACAACTTGCAGCAAGGCAAATTTTGATTGGATTTGTTAAGGTAGAACCAGATAATCTTTTGAAGTCCCTTCCAACAAAGGCTGTTCTATGATTCTCTAACTTCAATGCAGAAAAGTTCTTTACTTTTCTAGGTAAGGATGGTGCCCAGACAGATGACCGAAATCTCCACTCTGTAATCTTTTCAAGAGTTGGCTGACAAAAGAAATCTGATGCTGCATTGAAATTAATCCTTCCTGTTTTTAACTGGACTAGACAAACTACAGCATGTGGGAAGAGAAAAAACAGCTTGGAAGAAAGAAATCAGTCTAATTAAAAACTATAGAGTGTTTTTTCTTAGTAAGATCATACTTTACACAGGCAGTTCACTGTAGTTACAAGAAGTAAAAGAAATAAAATGATACATGTAGTACTCATACATGAGCAGAATGATACATGATCACAACAGTTCAAATCTATTTAAAAAGGAGCAAAGCATTCATCCTTTCACACACATAGGCTAAGGCACATCAAGTTTTACTCACCATTGGGCAACTGAAAAACTTGCATATAAAATTTATGACAGGTCCCCAGCTGTGGTTTGGTCAACAGTTGATCCATTGACATCACTAAGTCCCCCTGAGTCATCCGGCTTACCCGGTCTAACACTTGCTGTAAAATTGGAAAGAGCAGTAAGAATCTGCAATGCAAAGAGGACACTGGCATCCTTATCTTGCTCTTAACAAATCTAAACCAGTGCAATCCATAAAACTTCTCACTGAGATGCAAACTCTGAGTTAAACCCAGTCCCACAAACCCATATCCCAATATACAAAAACCTTAGAAACACAGTTGGGTAAATAATTCTGGTGAGATTGTACCCTGCCTGGAACTTCTCACTTGACTAGATCCAGATACCTCCAGCAGGTACAGTGCAGTCAGCATAATGCTGGCTCTGCCAGGAGCTCAGCCAAGCCCCACAGCTACTCTCTGTTTGGCTGTCTGTACCCTGCCTCACAGGGACAGGGGCTCTCTGGCAATAGCTGAGGACCCACACATGATTTCCTATAAATGGTTATCAAAGTCCAAACTCTCCAGATTCCCCTGTCTTACCTTTTTGGAAAAGAGCATTTGGTTAGAGAAGAAAATAAGACAAGTCTTGGCTTTCTGCAGGGAGTTTGCTACAAGGAATCATTAGAAATCGACCACAAGGCCAAGTCTAACTCTGATCAGAAATGCTCACCGGCTTGACATTGATGACCAGAGTGATTCCATGCTCTAAGAGCATGTCCTGGGCAATCCTGGACACAGTCTTCTCAACAAGGACCAAATTGGGCTGGACATCAACTATCCGCTGTACGTAGTTCTTCAAGAACTCCCTTTCCTGCAGAGGAACAAAGAATAGCACTGAACCACTGCAAAGCCATCTGGAAAATAAACCCACTTTAATGCTTACTATCATTTCTCACTTTGTTTACATACTGTCCTTTCCTATGAAACAGGGAAAAAGAGCTATCCAGAAAACACCATCAGTAGTCCATTGTGAACATTCTCCTACTCCTACATCACGACACTAGTTTATCAGTAGTATTTTATAAGCATGTCATAAAGAAAAGGTGTGTGTACTTCAGTGTTTTCATCTTTAAGGCACATTCCTACTCAGAGGGGCAGGGCACCTGTTTTAAAGAGACATTTTCTAGTTCATCAGGTTGGTGGCTGTTCCATTTTTTCAAGCCTGACAAAAAATAACATGGGTGTGACCTAACCCTAACCTACATTAACTTTTCAAGTATTTTTTCACACACCTAAACCTTATCTAGCTCTAATACTGCATAAGGAACTTACAGTTCAGAAGGTCTCAATAAAAAGAAAAGTTTTCTAAAATGCTGCCTTGTGAGAATCAAAAGCTCACGTGTTCTCAGGACATGTAACTTGAGGACAAAAACCCTCACTGCAAGGCTACAAATTTGTACTATATTTACTGCAGCAGCTCTCTTAGCAAGCTTACTAGAAGAGGAAAGTTCTTTCTTTTCTATGCAATCTCACTCATTGAACTTCACCTTACACACTGAAAAAATTTGCACTGGTCATGGTTTTGTTGGGGTTATTTTAACCAAGAACAAAAGCATACACTCACCTGAAGTACTATAGGCTCTATGCAGGTAAACTTTGTTTCTTCTCTATAGAGGTACTCAATTGAGCACTTTAGCAGAAGAATTCTGGGATTTTTTAAGCAAGAGTTCATCTAAAAAAGACACAAAAATAGTTAAAACACAAATATAAATACCCAGAGAGGACGAAGTACACAAGAAAAAGAGACAGACTTCCAATGATTGGTCCCTGCTACCCCCACCTCCTGTTAAAGTGTCTCTGCTATCCCCCCCTGCAGACACAATTACACATTCTTCCTTCTTCTGAAGTTGTTACACCCAGTTGTTGGAATTTCATAGGAACTCTCCATAAGCAGGCAACGCTAGAGAGGATTTCCAGTCCCTGCTAAGAGCCCCAAAGTCTTGATACACTTGATTCATGCAGTTCACTTCTATCTTGCCTTCCTGCCTTAAAGACCCATTTTACTATACTATTATAAGTCACAACCACAAATGCCTTTTTCTGCCTAAAAGTTGGGATAGTTATTAGATGCCTCATGCTGTAGTAGGGATGGAAAGGTTTTTCTATACATGCATGAGGAGAGTTTCTCCCCTAAAATCTCTGAGCTATAAAACAAAACAGCTTGGAAAATAAATGCTTTAAAAGCCATAAAAGCCATTCTTTTTGGGGGCTCAAACAGAGAAAGCTCACAAACCTCCAAGGTGGTAAGAGAAGCTTCCTGGCACAAAAAGCAAGCCAGAGCACCCTTGTTTCCACAGCATGCATTACAGTAAGATTAATCAAGCTGCATTACCTTTTTGTGTGCCACATTTTTAGTGCAAACAAATCCATTCACCACCATGGAGTCAAATTTCTTTCCACCAGGGATCTAACAAAGCAAAGAACATTTTTAGAACTGTCATACACTCCCACATCTTGTAGTGCAGTAAAGCTAATACACAGAATACCTCTTGTAGGTGATGTACAAACTTCAGCTACACCCTCAATTACCAGATGAAAGATCAGATACAGTCATGATGGACACATAAGTCTTCCCCTTTAAAACCTGACAAACTTAGGACAACATGAAAACTAGTACTGGGTTCTAGGATTTCTACACCCCTCCCAAGAGATGCTTATTTGTTAAACCAGTTTACTTCAGCACATGACAAGGGAACCTAATTTGGATAGGCCATGAGAAGCACATAGCTTTGCACATGCCACTTCTATTAGCAACAAAAAAAAATGTAAGCAAAGGGAGGAAAAAATATAAAATAAAGAAAGAAAAACAAAAACCCTCTACCTACCAATTGAACACATCAAACAGTTGATTGACTGGTGTGCCTGCAGTAACAGGCAATCTCAGGCATAATAAGCAGCATGAAACAGTTTTCTGAATAATATGTTTCAGAGGACATTCATATTACCAGCATGTGAAAATAGCAGACAGCTATGAAGAGCTTTCAGCTCTGAACAACTGCTCTTTGAACTGGAGTTTCAGGAGCAGCAGGAACAAGCAGTGCTGCCTGAAGAGATGCCACAGAATTACCACCAGAATCATAAGGCTCTCCTCAAATCTCATATGGCTTTCAAACAAGAGTACTGCTGAAGTGAATTTGGCCAAAGAAAACTAAGCCCAAATCTTCAGTCCTCAGTCACACAACTCCTTGGATGCTATTTTCACATCAGACTCTCAGAAGGAAGTTTGCATGCCAGAACTCCAGACTTACAGTTCAACAGTGTCAACACTGGGCCATCTGGCAGAACTGGATATACCATTCCATAACAATCAAGTTTTGCTCTTGAAGAAAGTCATTGTACTTGGCATGGGAGGAGTTGAATACTCCATAATGGATAGGTAAAGGGAACAGATTGCTGCACCATGTCCTGCAAGCTACTTATCCAGCATTTGGTATATCTCCAATTCAAGAGCAAAACAAGCAGAAACCAAAAAATGAACCAAGTAACTACAGAGGTGGTGTTACTCTTTGCTACCTTCTGCAGCCCACAGCCTGAAAGAAGAGGTCAGCCCCAGCGCATTAAAGCACTTTGCACAGCATGCCAAGTTCCCTCTGTGCAACTTTTTCCAAATCCCACCTCATCCAAAGGCCAGGCGATCCAATTACAGTACTGAATATGCTGGGGGCAGTGGAAAGGGGACTATTCTCTTCAAACAAGGTGTACTGCCAACAGCTGCACCCTTTTGTTTCCCTACATCCACTGCTTGAAACTTACTTTTTTGATGTGGACAAACTGGCGGATATCCATGTCATCATCTCTCTTCTTGACATCCGGCCGTACCGTTTGAACTACCTGGCAGACCACGGGAACAATAATGTCCCTCCAGGACAGTGACAGGGACTCGTTGTAGAGAAGCTGCTGAAGCAGTGCCATCATATGGTTGTGATTAGCAGACCTATAAAAAAGGCAAAATAAATAGATTTCTCATTAAAAAAATATAAAAATACAGTGCAAGGATTAGCTGAAGTAAATATCTTAACATTTACAATGTAGAAGTTCTCTGAAGAAACAGTTGCCTAGAATGTTCTACAGTCACCTTTAGTCCTGTATACTATATATAAACAACACAAGATTAAAAAAAACAACCAAAATACATGTAAAAATGCTGTGTCCTTAATGCAAATTATTTCCTTGTATTGCCTACTGTAGCTCAAGTCCCACTTAAAGTTGGTGGAATAGAGGGGCTTCAGAAATTGTTACTCAAGATATGCAAATTCCTTTTTCTACATGTTTCTTACAGCAGCCTTTCCATGGCTTGTTTCTCCCCATTCTCTTCTCTCAGCAGATCCAGATTGCTGTGGTGCCAGCCTAGGGGTGTGAATAAGAGCTCTTTGGACTTCTCCTCCACCCTCCTGTTGAATAACGACTCTGCAAGAGACAAACAAACGTTGTTAATGTAAGGTCACAGATGAATGCTGGTGTCTTTCTGAAAGGCTGCTTCAAAAAGGAAAGAATTTACTAAGACATAAGTCCTAGTAAGCACTGAGTAAGTACTGAGTTTAAGGTAGATGTCAAGGTCCTCAGTATGAGAGGAGACTGACACTTTCAATTACTATATTGTGTCGTAACACCTTAGAACTGTTCTCTGTTTTGCAGTACCAAAATTAGAGGTTACTTCAGCACAGTCCGTGCTTTGAAAGAGTTACTGGGTTATTTCCTGCACAGTTATTATGATATTATAGAGGCAAATAATAAACTTCCACATTGGCTGACGATATTATAAGTCATTCATTTATACTAGTAGTGTATAAATGTTCTTCAAGCAAGTATGTAAGCCTTCAGAGATAAAGCTTAAAACTCCTCAGTGTTAAGCAAAATCTAGACAATAGCAATCCAAGGAGGACTACTGAAGAAAAAGACTCCTAAAAAATAACAATTAACTTCTTCCAGATGCTTCACGTACAAAATTAGCTATGTAGAAGATTAATAGAACCTACATTGATTTCCTCCTTCCTTCTGCAAAAGCTCAGTTAAAAACTAAACACCAGTTTAATCCAAGACTATTTTTCAGGCTAGACAGACACTGGGGTTTCTCCCTTATTTCCTCCTCTTCTGAGGGCATCAAAATCAATAGCATTAACTGGGAAGAATAAAAAAGCCCATAAGTGCATCTGGCCATGATACCGGAAAGCATGTGGGTTTAAAAACTCATAAGTGCATGCAATGGCCTTTCATTTCAGAGGCAGTGACTATGGTTGTGATGACAAGAAACCCAGAAAGATTTAAGAGAAGAAGCTTTAAGCTACTCTGTAGAAGAAGTGCAATTAATTGTATCACATCTTCATTTGCTTGCACAGGAAGTTAAAAATTGGTTACATAAATTTGTTGGTGTAGAAACCGTGAACAAACTTCTCACTTACAGTCATTTTTAAAGAAAGTGAAAGCTTTTCATTGAGTCTTTTTGAATGCAGGAATCTGAGAAGTGAAAGAAATTTAAGCTTGAAAGTGCATTCAAAAAAGTCAAAGTATAGTTTATACATCAGTTTTGCCACAAATAAGTTCAGATTTACTGTCAAGTAAATATTTTGAAAGGGTCAGTGCTTTATTAGAGGAGTATTAAGGAATTTCCATCATTATATTAAAAAACACATAACAGCAGCAATTGAAGTTTTTCCTTACCTTTAATGAAAGCGTCACTTATAGAGAACATCTGCTGCCCTCCGTTTTCAGGATTCAAGTACTCTGAAAGAAGGAGAGAAGAGGGATATAGGTGGAGACAAAAGAAAAAAAAGGACAGGTTACACTGGTGTGTGTGGCCATATAATTATAATGTACACACCCACACCAGAAGAAGCAGCATTACTCATCCAAGTGTTTAGTCACCAATTTAGCAACAGCTTGCTGAGTGGTTAAGACAAGAATATCATCTCATTCTTGTTCTATCAAAAATTCTACAATGACAAGAAAACAGTGCTTACTAACGTGAAGAAACAAAACAAACAAAGTAGACACGAGCCAAGACTGAACTAAGAGTGCATTTTCCACCTGACACAGACCACCCTTTTCTAGACCTGAACACAAATATGTTAAGATGTGATCAAACACCATGGGAATGGCCTCCTCACTCAGGTCTAAAAATGCAGCTTCAGAAACCATTTTGGGCACTCACTCCATTGAACCATCTCAGACTGAGGGAGAGACCAGCCATAAGGTTTATCATATACAGTGCAAAAACAAGACAGCCTGCCTTTCAAGAGCTGAAAATCTCAAGTCCAGAACAGGTCAAAGTGTTTTGAGGAATCCATGCTGACAGAGATGGACTCCCAGAAACAAAGCAGAGCAAGAGACAGATCACTTTACACTTTGGAAATATAGTTAGAGCCTGCTGCTAATAATGCCACGGTTGTGGGTTCAATCCCTGTATGCACCATTCACCTAAAAAGGTGGATTTGATGGGTCCCTTCCAATTCAGAACATTCTGTGATATCTGTGAAACAGGATGAAGCTCCACCTACTATCCTCATTTAGCTTGTAAGATCTTAATCTTTCATGCTGGGTACAAAAAGCTTGTTTTTTCCAGAAGCCATTACTTCTTGTGCCTTTAGTTGGCTCCTCACTTATACAAAAAGGGACTCTACAATAAGAAAACAAGAGCAGTAGCCCAACTGTTTATACAGCACAACTACCTGAAGCCCAAAGCCAAGCCTTTATCATCTTTCCTGACAATGCTCCAGACCCATCACAAGCAGAACACAAAGCCAGGCTGCTTCAGACACCGACAGAAAGCAACAGAAAGTTGACAGAACATAACAATCACAAGGCTCTGAGCAGCAGTACTCAGGAGACCCCTTTCATGCCACCATTTTAAATATCTGAGCTTGTTTGCAAATACTCAATAGAGGATAAGTGAACCAAAGAGAAGTTACAAGCCTCCTTTGTAGATTCCTGGTTATTTGAGATCCCTTTCATCTCTTTCTTGGTTTAAGAGTTCAGCATTACAATAAACTACTGCTTTATAAAAGCTGGCCCACCCCCAGCATTCACTCACTCACTCACTATCTAGAGAAAGCCTCATCATGCTCTACCTACACAAGAGCATGTATACTAGCACCTCCATCCCTCTCCCTCTTGCAACAGCCTCAGGGCATCAGTTCTTACTGTAAACACCCTTAAATTAGGTCTGGCAAGCCAAAGCACAAGTTATCCCCAGCTGAATCCTAACCTTAGTTATGCTGTGGACAGACACAGGTAGCACCTCCAAGTCACTTCTAGATTTGTAATGATCTAGGTTCTTTCATCTAGGTGATTTTTAAGGTCCCTTACAACCCAAACCACTCTATTATTCTTTTCAATACAACTTCAGCTCCCATAACTTCACTTCTGATTGGTTCCCAGGGGAAGTTGCTGACAAGGTAAGATACCATACCCCTTCTTAGCTCAGACAGATAACGTAAGTGTGAGTCCGAGATGGTTTAGGGTGGCTAACACGCACATTTCTTACCTCACATCATCCCTACATGCATCATGCTCCACAAAATGAGGAAGGAGGACGGGGAAATGTTCCTGTAGCTTATTTTATAACCTGAAAACCCAAGCACCTTCTCAAAAGAAGAACCAAAAGGGCTCCTGGCAACAGCACACTGAGTCTTGGCAAGCAACACTTAAAAGGAATTGCATATGGTTACTCAAATCATCTTCTCTTTCCCCCTCCTAACTACTTTCAAGCATCAAAAATACCCAAAATACCTGGTACCATGATCACAAATATCTGTCTGGAAAGGTGTTTATAAAATATAATTTCGCACACTGTTAACTGCATCTCTTCAAAAACAGCAACTAAACCCCATATATAAAATTTATCATGTAATCTCATCTCCCAATTTAAATGCAGAAAATAATCTTACTTTGTTTCCCCTTCTGATACATACTATGTCTTTAGGCAGATGATATAGTGACTATAAATGAGTCACTATTCTCAGCTAACTTGGAGTCACCCAAATTTCATGGAACACCAGACATTAGTCAGCCTGTAACACCACAAGAAGTTCTGCCATTAGAGTATATACAAACCACTCTGTGCTCAATCACAGCTGGTGGATACATCACGGCCCTTGCTTCAAAGCAGCTGACCTCTGTGACTCTGGGAAATTGCATATTCCTTAATCATTTGAGAAACCCACAAAGTGCTTAGATCAAAGCTGACCTGAACTTCCAGCACTTGATGTTTTCTATTGACAGTCCTCTCCACAATGCAATTACTGGAATTTACACGGTCCTAAGGAAACTAAATTACAGCTTCAAAAGGAAGGTGGGAGGGATCTTCAGTTTCACTTCATTATTTCAAAGGAAGTCAAGTCACTGTCACCCAGTCTAAGGACAAGAGAAAACTCCAACACAATCAAGCTAAATAAGTGTGTCCATAACAGTCACAAGGAAGTTACTGATGCTGACAGTGGCAAACACCTCATGTCACTGATTAACTACAGAACTCTGGCCTTAAAATAACCACCTATTTTACACAAATGCTTAACTATCCAGTTTTGTCTGTCTAATCACTGTGATATTCTAGCATCTTAGATGGCATCTTTTCTTGAATATAGCCAGGATAATCAGAAAAACAAGGTGAAAATCTTCATATTAACTTTATTATATAAAGCCTCTGACTTTAATATTTACAGAACCAAGTTTTAGAAGTCATGTATTTCACTACCCTAAGCACAACAGCATTCATGGTAGAATTTTGTCCCTCCTCGCTACCCACAAAGTTTCAGTCTGTCTATTGCCAAGAAGTGTTTCTTGCTCTTCAAGATATTGTCACTCATTTTAATTTGTTCCTTCCTGGTTAGGTCTTTTCTCTAGAGATTCCCATGCCAGGAATTATAAAATTCACAAACAAAATAAAAAAAGGTTCACTAACTTCTCTGTATTTGCAGATACAGATTTCTCAAAAAGCTGCAGGATACCTACCTATCCACAGTGCATTTCCATGATAATTCCACCCTATCCCAGTTCTGGGCCTATTACTGGTACTATCACCTCAAGGGAAATCCATTCTCTTGGAAGAAATTGCTACCAGTTTTCTACTGCCAATTACACTCCTACAGAATAACCTGGTTAAGAGACCACAAGTTTCAGGAACATATACCAAACACCAGCAGAGATTCACCAAGGACATCAGAGTGCTGCCAGCATACACAATTCAAAGGCAGAAGTCTTTATCTTTTCAGTCCCCTCTCCACTTGCCTTTTCCACTGATCTTCTCTGAGCTCTCCACTATTAAAAGCTTTCTCACAAGAACTCACAAGAGTTCTGCTCTGAGCAGCCTTGATTTGGTCAACAGTTTCCAAGAGCAAGAGGCTCTCTTACATTTCCCCTTCATTATGTACTGCTCCTTGTATAAAGAGAAAAGACTGAAATATGTCTGAAACCAGACAAACAGACCCTACAAGTCCTTGAACATTTGGCAGAGCCAAACTTACTATTGCCTACTTTACTGTCATCACGCACTGGAAAAAAAAACCTGCTACAGCTGCAAATTCCTTGGATACAGCAGCACACCTGGGCCTGTTTCAAGCTCATTTAATCCAGCACCCCTCCTTCCAAAAAGGAATTCTTTGGTATATCTGCCTCTCAGCTTTCCTTCCCTGTAGATGCATTAGCTTTTCATCTGATTAGGGCATCAGCTGGAAACAAATTGAGAGGAACCAATAATGAGCTGGTGTCAGTAGTGCTGACAACCCACTTTTGGATCATCTGACATCAACTCAAACTTTTGAAAGTGTTCTGCTTTTCTCTTTGGCAGAAAACAAGCAATTAGAATTCCTTCCTTCTAGACATATTTTTAGCAAATAACAAAAGGTGACTACAGTAGGCATCAATAAATGTCCCCTCTAATTTGTCTCATTCTGCCTCACATGTCTAGCACACTTGGAAAGTCAGCTATGACTGCTTCTCCTCCCTCACTGTCTTTAGAGACCATTTCAGTTTCAGAATATGCCATCTGTATGCAAGCTCAAGGCTGCTGTTCCATTCTGATTCATAGCAACACGAGATCTGTTAGACTTTATAGAAGAATGAATTAATTAAGAGTGCAAATTATTTAACATTGGATCATCTTTTAAAGTCAGAAGCACTGAAAGGGTGGGGTGAAACAAATTAAGAAACTACATAATTAAGAAACTACTTAGAAGCCGCCAAAGAAACAAGTCTACAAAGCTGATGTAGCCTTATGTAAGGAAGCAGAGCAAAGACAGCCACTACTACCCAGCATGTAAAGCAAATAAATATACTAGACCCAAGCCAGTGGCAAGCCTCAGTTTCAGACAGGCCTTGAATCATTTAGAGAATGCAGTTGTCAACATGCAGGCACATTATTTCTTCCATAAAGATGTTGCTTATAGAGTCTTTCAATTTAGTACTTCTTTAGGGGAAAATCCTTTCAAAAGCAGCCTTCAACACCAAGTATTTGATTTCTTCCTACTTAAGTGGATGATCTCTTTTGAAGAAATATTATGTATATGGATTAAGTTAGGCCTTCTTGTTTATCAGTAAGATTCTTCTGGAAAATGTAAGCTTATTAAGGTACAATTTTACGTCAGCACAGAACTCTTCCAAGTTAATCTTGTTCTTTTGTTCTCTGGGGTTTTATTTCTTGCTTGCTGTTTTAAGTTCCATCTCCAACTGTAGAGTCACGTATCAAACTGGTTTATGTGTGGATTATTTTTCCACCCCAGTTAGCCAGAACATAGGTGGATCTGTCTATTATGCATGGGCAAGAGACTTTGCTTCAATGGCAAAGAGAAAGTCACAGGGGAAGTTACACACTCTGCAGAGAAGGCATTTCAACAGGTCTATTGAGCCTCCTCAGGGGTGAGCACACCAAAACTGCAAGCAAGTGCCAGTTAAATATCATATTTTCCCCTCTGTAAGACAGCCACGTAAGCAGTGTCCAAATAAGTCAGTAATATTAGGGCCAGCTCTCCATCATGTGCAACTCCAGCTGGTGACTACCTCGTACCTTTTTGGTCGGCAGGGTGAGGGGGCACATGTGGGTACTTGGAGTGCTTCTTGATATGGAAGTTGACGTTGTCCAGCTCCACGTTCAGGCTGATGGAGGCGGCCGAATCACTGTCCATTGTGGACTGGAAGCTGCTGACTGAAGTGCGCTTGCTAGGGCTGGCGGAGTCTTTTAGCGTTGGGTGAGGGGGAAGATACAGGGGAGGAGAAGGGTTCAAATGGGTATTATGAGGGTACCAGAGAGGAGAAAAATTGTCTTTAATACATAAAGACCAGTGTGCAATAATACAGGAATACAGTATTTTCATATCTCTAATCTTTTCTTCATGTGGGCATGCTGACATACTGGACATTCTTAAGTGCACTACTATAGGGCCTAAATCAAGCAGAAGTCTGCCTGGGAAACAGAAGGCAGTTTACATACTTTTCCTTCATTAAAAGTATGAAGCTTTACCAGTTTCAGTAAATTCAAACTACCGTATCCATTGTGAGAAAGTGGAAGACTAGATAGGCTATAGCTCTCTTAGATCCTTACGGCCCCAAGCGCACACACAGAAACACACACAGATAAAGCAAGACATGGTTAAACTACCAAGTCCTGAAGGACTGGGGACAACAGGGGAGAAGGCACAGTGAGAACAAGACTCAGGTGAAACTTACTGGCTGAGTTGTCTTCCCCTTCATCAACAATTTGCTCGTTGTCACTGTCATCAAACTTGATGTCTTTGAACCAGGATGGCTCGGAGTGGCCCTCTACAGAGTTCACAGAGTCACTGTCTGGAGATGGGGTTTCTGAGAACTCTGTGCTCTAGAAGACAAGGAAGGGAAAAAATTATTAAAGTGCAACTCTGCTGAAATATTAAGCAGCCTGCCACAAATGAAGGTCAGGTATTTTAAAAAATCAGAGGACACTCTCAGTGGGCTGAGCCAAGTTAGTCATAGAGTTACCCCCTTTGGTGTCAAGTAGGAATTCCTTGGGACAAGAAACTAGTACTTCTTTACAATTCCCAGTCTCTGCCTACACTCTGCTTCTAAACAAATTGTGACTAAGTGGCACTAAAGGACAAGTTTATTATACTGCACATTTCCTGTCATCACATCCAGGTAAGCAGCTTTGAAAGCTTGCTGTCTCCAGCCAAGGCAGGTGACAGCCTTATCCTTCACCCAGAAACCAACATGCGCAGCTTTTGGTGGAGCCTAATTCTAAGTTACTGGAGCAATTCTTTAACTGACCAATGTAGCCCCAAGAGTTTCAATCCAAGATGGACTCTAGCTGGGCCTACTGTGTCAAAGCAAGGACTGGCCAGATTGTCAGAGAACCTGGAGACTACCTACGTAATTTCCATCAGCCTTCCTCATGCCTCCAAGCACCTCAAAACAAAGTTATCATCATCATGCATTTGGCTGCAGTGAGTGCAGCAAGCAACTGAGTCAACAACACCATTTCTCCAGACTCTTGTCCAGAGGAACAGTGCTTCCAGCTGATGAGAACAAGAAATTACTTTAAACATATAACATAAGCACCTTACAAATAGAGATGCATAGGGACTTGCTAGTTAAGAGCAAGTTTTTACCAGGACACTGAGACAGCTGACTAGTTGAGGTATCAGATGAACCCCAGAGCAATCTCAAGGGAAGTCACGTGACTGTGTCCATATGACTGAAATGCATGAGGCAGAGAAATGCTACTGGCTGCAATCTTTCTGTCTGAAGTCCATGGGATAGCTAAGCCACTCGTCATTGTAAGAAGCTGAAGAACATGAAAGGCTCTTCACTGAAACTGAATGTTTTCAGCTAAGAGAGGCTACAGAGCTATCTTGTTCAAGCTAAAAAACCCAATACAATCTCTCAGGCCAGTGACTGCCCTTACCCCTCATTAGATTTGATTCCAGTGAAGTACAGTAGGACAGAATCTCTGGTCACTAGTTCCTGCCTCCCCTCAGGTAACTAGTCCTGGTTGCGAGGCATGAAAAAGACCTCATCCCAAACTTGGATCATGTGGCTAAGGTACTGAATTCCTTATTACTCCATCACTGGAGATCAGAAGAAGGTTACCAATACAATATATCTAAAATATCCATTTGGAATTTTTTTAAGGAATTTTGAAACAGAAGATCACCAATGTGTCTCCATCACCAGTAAGTGCACACAGATTCTAGATTCTGCACATGACAACATAGCTGCCACAGGCACAGACTGTGCCACCTTGAGGCCTCTGTGGAAGATGTCCACCACGAGAGGCCTGGCCTTTCCCTCACTTTAAGCAGCACCACATGTAACATCTCATTCTCCACAGAGGGCAGCCCCAAAGCTTTCTGGGCAAATGAAATTTCCTTAGGCTTCAACCCATTAAGGAAAAAGGCCTGCCCCCCTACTTTCTGTACAGGAGACTTGATTTAGAAAACATGCTACAGCTGTTGAGAACAGGATTAGAAAATATTCTAGTCAACAGCCAAATCCCAGAAGAACAGTATCTTTCAGCTTTCCCACTCCTTTTACCTGCAACGGTCTGTAGAGAGCATATTCATCTCTGAAGAGCTGATCATGATGACTGACACATTCCAGCCAACGTCCATCAACCAGTGCCTGTCCTATGGCAATGGCCTGGACCCTGGAAGTATAATAGAGATGGTTTTCTGTGTTTTGCTCTTAGCACATATGGTTTATGGTACAAGCACACTACAAAAGGGAAGAGTCATTTTGCTATGCACTATTTGACCTGTTGGTATTCCATTCCCATGTTCAACAGACACTATTTACAGTATTGTGGTGAGGCAGCACAGTGTACTAATTCATGCATGGATCTAAATAAAGAGACTGTCAGTACTCTGAACTCAGCTGAGGTGTCCAACATATGATTAAGACATGTTGTTTGTGCTCCTCCAGTATTGTTGAGTTATGTATACTGATCTTCTCTGTGGGAGGACTGTTGCTCTACATTTAAGAACCATCTCCATTTTATCCCATTATCATATAATTAAATACACAAGATTGTTTATATTCACCTACATGGTTAAGAGTCTGCCAGCTCCACAGTGTTTGCTATCAAACACTATTAGTGGTCTCTGATCCCAGAGGCACACTTGCTCTTTGGAGCAGCAGTGAACACTTTTGGACAATTTCTGTAATACATGCACTGTTCTCCATGTGAGTGGTACTTGTCCCACAGCTACCTCGCATACTGGTTTCCAAACCAGACAGCCTCCCGTGCCCTGTTGTTTGGGGGCACATGGAGTCAGAATGGAACCTACTCTGGGGTAGGCAGTAAAGGGGAGATTTGAGTTTTCTCTCTCATCTCCCTGCAAAAGGGCCCATCTCTGCAGTCTAAGGTACCCTACATCAGCTCAAACTCACAACCTCCTCCCATACAGACAGAGGACACCTGTTGTCCTAAAGCATCAGGGTTACCTCGTGGTTATGTGCCCATTTCTCATGAGCCAGTTGACCAGCTCTTTTCCCACAATGCAGTTGGGATGTGTCCGCAGCCAGTAGCGGTGGTCTTGAAATTCCATACCACTGTTATGATGGCAGATTTTCTTCCACAGATCTTTCAGCTGGACTGAGTCCTGGACAGGGAGATGTGCAAATTAATTACCAGCCTAATCTCAGCACTGGTTCCAAGGGCATCAACCCAGGCCTTCAGATCAGCTTCTAGATCAAAAGCCCTCCATAAACAGGCACAGAATCTAAGCCATTCAACATAACCTATGCAAAAGTGCAAACAGAAATAACAGACAGATATAAAACCAGCTCCTTATTTCCTTCCATTCATATCCAGTTGAGAACAATAAAAAAACAAAGTGAGAGATACAGGGGTTTTGATGAGGCAACCTTTTGTACTGCCAGCAGAATACTTATGTCCTCACTACTGTCCCCTTGCACCCACTCTTAAATTCAGGAGGTGTAAGCAAACACAGAGGACATCATCCTTGGCAAGACAGTTTTTCTATATTATCTGTGCTCAACCCAGGCATTGTGAACATATTAGTCCAATATCAAGATCAGATATAAAGCAAGTACTTAACACAGCAATGTTCACTGCTAGGATACTATCTCATATTGAGGATCCAGTTTTGTATTGTCCAGCATTTATGAAGCTTTTTTAGGCACTGCTAGCTTATGAAGCTTCTTTAGGCATTGTTAGCTTTGGCCACTAAGAAAAAAACATGTGTATTCCTCCCAACTCAAATAACCATTTTTGAATCTGTGACTCTCTTCCCCTCACCACATGGAACACATCAGTCTATACCTAGAACTTATTTTGGAGCCTGCTAAACATGTGCACCAACTCTTCTGTAGGCTGTGCTCCATCAAAACTGAGCTGTTTTCCTGTCCCTAGCCACTTTTGTCTTCCCATATATACCCTCAGTTAGCACAGCACAAGCCATTACTGCAGGTGGAAACTGGGATCTGGAACTATTTTGACCAAGCAGCACACCACCCCAAGGTGTGGAGAAGAGATACTGCAGCTCACTTTCCCAAATGCCTGATTTATTCTATTTTTGTGTAACAGAATTTTAATTACATTTTAACTGGTTTCGGCTCTCCAATTAACTGTCACATTATTGCATTTTCCAAAGGGTGCCCTGAGGCTCAGGAGTTATGCTCCATTTTATTGCTGGACTGGCTTTCTGCTTTCAGTTCCAGCAGTGGCTGTTCTGGGTATTCCCCTAAAACCAATGCCAGCAGCTCCCCTTCCATACCACCTATGGAGTCAAATGGATCAGTACCAGAACACAACAGGATCACACAATCTGATGCAACTGGAGTCTCCACAGTTCAGCTGTCTTGAACTGGTGAATACAGTAAACGGAAGAAATTGGCAGAACAAAGAAAATCCTTCCAACTCAAGGATTTTGACCTCTAGTTCACTGAAGTGTGTGCTTATCCCAGTGTACATACAACCTTCTCTACCTTTATTTCATGAACAAAGTTCATTAGTCTTCTGAATGGACTAGGTTAGGCTTTAAATCAACTCCTGACAGAGGGTCAACTCCACACAGTAAGGGTATTAAACAAACAGTAGGAATGCATAGAAAATCCTTCATTAGTTGACACTGTCTTCTGCTCTTACATTAATAAAATAGTACCAGCCCTCTTCTTCCTCAAGAAAGAAAATAAACCAAAAAAAAAAAATCAAACAACTTGAAGACAAAGAGCCCCGAGACTTGAACATCTTGCTTCAAGTTGCATTCACAGAGGTCTGAATTTCCTTCTTCCTGCATTAACATACATCTGTGAAGCTGAGTGGTATAAAAACATGCCTTAAATATGTTTCTCCCTCAGGTGGTTATCCATTTACTCAGGAACTAGGAAAAGAGTTTTGCAACTAAACAGGAGTTAGTGTTTCTACACCCTCAGGCACACTTGAATGCATACTGCTGACAGCAGGCAGAACCTGGTAACACAGAACGAGCCTGATTTTAAAGTGGCAATGGGGCACAATCTTGAATCTTTCAATGTGTGAAAAACACTGCCTTCCCTTCTCTGCAACTTCTTTGCCTTATTTGTTGGAAACACTTCCCTTTATTTCCCTCAAAGAAACAAAACAGTTTTTTACTGTTTAGAAATTTATACAGTAACTGCAACCTACAACATTGCCTCTGGGGGGAAGGGATAATAGGACTACACAGAACACGGTTGCACATTGAGTTTTCTTTTAAAAAGTACATCATTACGACCTTCTATAAAATCTTTTACTTATTCTGTAAACAAAAAGGGGCCAAGTTATGTTTTGGCCCAGTAAGCTATAAGGGCTTCAATTTATTCATCATGGTGTAACTATTTCAAAGCAGTCATTTAAAGCTCCTGATTACGTGGCCTATGAAAGAGAAAATCTCAACTTGAAGAAATACAAAAAACAGGTCACTGCATTACAGCTGCAACCATGACAGATTTAACTCAAAGAGCCACCATACCAACTCCACACTTAGCAAGACTAAAGTTGTAAACATTTGAATGCAAAAACCCCATGAAACTATGATTTATTTCAGGAAGACAGTAATGTCCAAAGCAGCATCAATATTTTCCATCTTTGCTCCCCCTGGAGGAGAAGTCCAGGTAAGAGTGCTTAGAGAAGAGCCTTAAAAGGCAGCAAAATACTCCTGCTGCATGGCACAAGGAAGGCAAACTTCACTGTCCTCACAGAGCAAGGCAAAGAGAAGCACGAAAGGTACCAGAAGGATTTTGCGCTCATCCTCGCTGGTCTCTGCCTTCATATGAGTGCGAGTGGCCTGGGGGCTGACCGAGGTCTCGTAGGCAGGCACCATGGGGGACCCTGAGCGGTCCAGAGACAGGTTAGTGATGCTGGCTGACCTGCAGGGGACAGAGAACAATTCCATTGTAAGTACTCATCGTGTGGTGCTTCACCACAGCAGGCCTTTATCTTGTAGCATACTAAAAAACAGTTCAATCCTAGGACACTGTTTACTCTTGTCAGTACAAACTGCTTAATGCTTCCTCCCTTGTCAAAGCAGAAGAAAGGCTCCCTAGGAAGCAAGTGAATTGCTTTGGAACTGCTAAGGTAAGCATAAACTTCTGTAAAGATCTTGTATGAAGCAGCTGGAACTAAGTTTAGGCACACCAATTCATACATGTCTGTATTTAAATTGACTGGGGAAGGGATGGCATGCTGGGTAATTAGAAGCTCCAGCACTTTGGAGACAAGACAAATGTCAGCAAGGGTGGCCAACACCCAGATCCCTGTAACAGAGCACTGAGATTTCATCCTCTCCTTGTCCCATTTAAAATTCCTTGTCCTCAGCTCTCAAATACATGGCTGAAAGCTTGCAGAGTCTGAAGTTTGAGCACTTGTTCCCCAGAGTGGCTAAACCATTTTCTGAAGCTGGAGTCACTGCAGTGGGCAATCCCCCTTGTACTGTGACATGGAGCACCCCCCTTATCTCAGCACAGCTGTTAGGAAATCTTGGCTGTGCACCCCAGCACAAACACACAGTTTTGCAATTATCATTGCGAAGTTACAAATGCAAACAAGTTCCAGATACCTTCTGTTTCATTAACCCACAACTAGACCTGAGACTCTGAATAACCAGAGTGCAACTTCTCATCATATAGCAGCAATTGCAATGTAACCTATCAGTGCTAAGAGCACTCTAAGGAGAATGGAAAACACTTCTGCATACATCAACAGGGAAACTCAAAATGCCAGTGCTGAACTGACTGAAGAGGCTTGCACCAATCTCATGAAAACAGTTGCCAGCCTCTAGCCTTTGGAAAAAAACTTTGGTAACTTTGGAGAACTTGCTAACTGGCTAACAGACATACTATAATTATTCCCAAAAATTCTCCATGGATGATGCGGCTCAGTCCAGGCATGAAAAAAGCAATGCCACCCTATTTCTGTTTTTTTTTTCTTTCTGATTACTGCAGAGTAATGCACCTTATCAGAAAGCATCCTAATGCACAAGATGAGGCTGACATGGAAGTCCATAACTAAGCACTCCTGCCAGTTGTTTTGCAACATCTGCCTTAACTGTGCCGCATACCTGTAAGCAGCAGAGATTTTTTATTTGGGTGTGAGCAAGTTAGAACAGTGAGATTTCATATCTGTGTCTTTATCATCATGAATTATATCGGGGTCTTTATTATATACATGTTTTTTAAAAACAGAGAGGGAGATTTTGCCATGGAAATGCTTATCCTTTAGAAGGACCTGCAAGGGAGCAGTTTGAACCCTGCTTGCAACATTTGACTGTTCTGCTGGGGTTTTCCCCCCTTCATAAAAACCAAGACTGAGAACAAATAACACATTTCCCACCCATGGGGAAAACAAATAGCAATACATAACTTCTGTTACCTGCCTCTAAATGCACTCAGCCTGCATATTTTCTGCTTCATTTCCTCTAGAAAGAGGAATAGTCAAGTTTCTCTCAAAGAAATGGCTACAGCTGCTTTGAGAAGATCTAAAGGCTAACATCACTTAACCTAAAGCCAGCAGCTTGTTTTCCAAAGGTTCAGAATTTTTAACAGATACATTATACCTCATCATTACACATGTCCAAACAAACAAGTACTTTTGGTGACGCCATGAACAGCCAGAGTTAAAATTTCACTTGAATAAGCAATCTGGGCCTGCCAGATCAAGATTAGAACCATCCTACTACCACATATTTGAGCAAACAGCCAAAGCCTTTTAAAATAGAGGTATATTCAATCAGGAAGCAGGAGACCATCCTCAAGGTTTCAGACATTTCTTGACGTCACAGCAGTTATTTAACATTGGACTTTTAATTCTGGACTCCTTGCCATGTTTGCCCAATATTGATTTTTGGTACTCATTTATTCACCAGTATTTTACTCCCCCAGGTGAGATCTTTGGGTCTTAGATGTAGAGTCAGTGTGCATCTCCTCCTAACCATTCCCATCACCCAGACAAATAAAGGCTGCAAGCAGACCATTCTCCAAAAGGCACACCCAGCACCCTTCTCAGCACACCCAGCACCCTTCTCAGCTGAGTTCCCCTGTCTTCACTGGTCCTGCCAGATCCCTCCAAACTGCTAAACATTGTGTATTCCTCTAACACCAATGCAAAGAAATTGCTGAATGTCCCAATTCCAGTTTGGAAATCTGGATTATCTTTACTCTGTTCCTCACCTCTCTGCCTTACCTTCATTTCCTTAATTTAACCATAAGAGAAGCACTACAACCAGCACCATAGTAGAAGCACTGTGAAGTGGGAGCTACTTGTACTTCTAATACCAGCCTATTTAGTGGGATTAAGCTCAAGTACTCACAAATTACACTAAAGCTCTCATGAACACTTTCAAGTTCATCCCAACACTCTTGCAAAAAGATCTATGAAGGGATTTTAGCCTAAGGAAGCTTGGTAATTTAAACAAGATTAACCTTAATGGAAGAGCAAAGGAAGCAGATGGGGATGCACGCAAACAAACAAAAACTACACCTCTGCTCCTCCTTGACCTGAGTCTTTTTGTCTCCCATCACCAAATAGGTGTTATTCCCTTTTCTTCAGCTTTCTCAGAACTGTACTTTTCTTAGCCATTTCCTTCCCCTCCTGTCCTCTTCACCACTACTCCTGCTTGACAAAGTCAGAAGCAAACTACAGGCCCTGAGAAGCAGTACATTTGTTAACATGAACACATACACAAATGATTCTTCCTTACCACTCCATATGGGCAGTGAGATGTCCCATCTTAGACATGAAACAGCACTTTCAGTAAAAATGAGCCTGGAAAGCCAGGTCTTACAGCAATGAGTATGCTAGGAGTGCATCCAGAACAGAAAACACTCAGAAATTATTAGTTTACCTGTTTCTAGCTGGTGACTTCCCTGCATCCTCCTGGACAGACCCAAGGCGTGCAGACAATGTGGTAGCTGAAGAGTCTGGGTGAATCAAACTGCAGGGAAAGGAGCATGGCAGAGATGTTTGAGATATCTGTGACATCCAGCACATCAGAACAACTGTACTTAAAGTACAGTTAATTGTCATGATACCTCTCACACCCATGATTGTTAAATCAACAAGGGAACAGAGAAAGCTTTCCCCATCTGCAGGCCAAAGGTATCTGGAAGACAGTGCTCCTGTCTTCTTCCAAACTCAACTCTTGAACAATACAGACTATTCCTACTTCCTCCATTATCCTGCCTTCCCACCTGCTTCCCCTATTTCCCTTTCTTACACCTCTTCCTTTCCTACAGGCTGCTAGTAGAGGCTTTGGCACTAGATCTCTCCAGTACACCATCTTTGCAATCCAAGCAACGCTACCCATGGCTACTGCTAGACAGCTTTTGCCAAGACAGCCTGACAACCTTCTGTAACTGTTTAACCTGATCCCAATCTCCTTCTGTTTCCATCCCAGGAGGAAGAACAGCAGATGTTTGAGCACCATCTAAAGAAATTCCTGTCGGCAAAACTGTATCAGACCTAAGCCGCTACAGGCCAACTGATACAGCCACGCTGCTGTGCTCTAGCACAATAAATGCTCCTAACATGATAAATGCTCTTCATGAGAAACTGTAAGCAATGCAGCTTTGCCTGAGTAGCTGTACTTATCCCAGAGTACACCACCCCTTCACTTTTAAAGGACATGGCCCTTCAAATTAGTTAAAGCAGGAACTCTGTGTTCCACCTGTTCGAAGAGCAGAGCCACGTCTGACAAGTACATGCACCATCAGTCTCCCCAAATGCTTTTCTCACTGCTTTGCAGCATCTTATCTCAGATAGATTATTTTGGAAAGAGAAAACTGCCAGGTTTTCTTTTGAAACAAACTACTCCTCATGCAGAAGCCACTATTAGAACACAAGCTCTGCTCCATTACAAAGTTGTGAGTTATCAGTTCCCATCGTGGCACCATTTAAATTCAGTATCTTGTGTTTAAATATCTTAAGGTCAATCAGGAACTTACAAAACAGTATTTAAGAAAAGCACTGTAACCCACTGCAAAGTGCAACAAGCACTGACGAAAACGTTAATCCTGCTAAAGCAACAATAAACCACCTAATCCCAAATCTCTCTTCCTCTCACACATAAAAGAGGTCCACATTTACTCAGTGTCTCTCAAAAAGACTGTGATATGAGTTATGAGTCTTTCAACAATAGGAATTATTTTGAGTGCTACAAATAAAGATATAGATTCTTTCTTTACATGCTCATGTCTACAGGCTGCTGAACTGTTGTTATAAAGGCACTAACAACACATCCAAAGACAAAACTAACAATACCTTTAGTATTTTGTACATTTGAAGAGAAGATTCTGAGAACATCTACTTATTTCCCAATTCAAAATTTGGTAGTATTTGTCCCATGCATTGTTACATTATCATTTTAAATGACCATAACATTAAACCAGAAGTACTTTTCTTTATTTAGGCCTAAACCTGATAATTTAAATGTTTCCAGACAGAAGCATCATATTCTGAAAAGCAACATGCAAGGCAAGAGCCAGGGTACTTTCTGAATATAGTAAATGGTTTGACAGGTCTTTTTTTAAATGCTATCAGAAGAGCTGCTATGGGGCATATGTCACTAGCACTACCACTCAGATAAACAAAGGTTCTGACTCAAGACCTCCTCAGTAGTTTCACATCTGCCTGTTCTTCTGTTTTAGGGAAATGAGCACAAGTACCATACCTGACTATTTCTTCTTCCTCACAACACTAAATTAAATCAAGGTATTCTGAAAATAACTTGCATAGAACTTGAGAAGTACAGTGTTCTTTTACTCATGGTCCAAAAATAAAGATTCTCTTATTTGAGACCAATAGGAATAAATATACTTTGAAAGGAAACTGGAGGATCTTTATAGGTCCTCTCTATTGTCCACTTCATCTGAAACAGGTGGTTACTTCCATCACTTCTCTTTTACCTACATAGAGAGTATTTCTTGTGTTCTCTTGCCCCACCTGAAATGTGACAGGTAAAGCACCAGTGTTACATTGACTTGCCTCTCAATACAGTGGTGGTTAGATGGTGTGATTTTGGTTCTGTTTTTTTAAATTCTGAATACAAAAGCCTGCTCTGTCACTGGTACAGAATCACTGAATCAGTACATTAAAGGAAGAACTGCAAAGAAATTAAAACTTCACTAGAAATGTTTCCATATTTCAACATGAAGAGAAGAATATTGCAAGCAAGCACAGAATTAGATTCTTTTTACAGGAGTTGGAATCTAAGTTTACTAGGTGGAAACCCCCAGCTTTTGTCTAGGCAGCTTTCAGCCTGAGAACAGTTGAGATTGCAGAGCTGAGCATGCAGCCATTGCCTTTACCTTTGCCAGGTCAGATCCTCCTCCAGGAAGATGTTGCGGCTGGCTTTGCGGCTCCCAACCGGTGTGCGCGGCTCGCCGGGATCCAGCACGGACACAGAGCATGCAGAATCCGACAGCGCGTTCAAGTCTTCCCCAATGGAGTTGCTGTCTGTGGAGTGTGCGTAGCTTAAGGCTATTTTCCGACAGTAAGTGCAGGCTCGGAGATCCCCTACGGAAAAGGGAACCAGAGAGTGTAAGCAAACAGAAACAAATAGAACTCTGTTCCTGCAGGATCAGAGGTGTATAGTGGTGGAAACAGAAGGATTTTCTGTTTCAAAACCTCTTTGCAAGTCTAATTCTCTTACTCTCTTAAAGGGCAAAACCCTCGATAATTACACACTCAGGGAGTTTTTCCAGGGCAAATGGTACCTAACACAAGATCAGTAAAAGAGGAGAGAGAAGAGAGGCAAGAAGAGGAAGAAGGAGGGAGGGAGAACACACGTGCCCACTGAAATGATGGCAGAACAGCCAGTCAGATATGACACTGCAGCTGATGTCTAGAATTTGGTAACTGGTATTTGAATGATTTTCCCCTGACCCTCAATTAAAACATGTGGCTCATACTTTAATACTACTGTTACTCAGAGCAGCTTTTCCTCGGGCATACTTTATTGTACTGCACACTCTTGTTCAATAGTGGCCATATTTGTTTTGTAGTGTAGTAAAAATTAGCAGGCATGGCATAATCCACCATCTTTCATAGAGAAACTGGTAGAATTAGGTCCAGTGATTCTTTTTTCTTGTTTTTAAGCCCACTACAGATCTCTACAGCATTTTCTAGAAGATGCCAGGATCTCAGATGCAGTAAACCAAACAGAGCTGAGCACACAGAGACTGCTCTGTTTCTCAGTAAATAAACCCTACCTGTGTAGCCCATGAATTTTCCAGGGATTTCCTGATTGCAGCATCGACTACAAAAGATCTGCCCACAAAGTCGACAGTGGTGCCTCCTTCGGAAAGTGGTGAATTTCTCACTACAGTCATAACATTCTTTGCACTGGCTGTCAGGCATCCAGTACTGCTTCAAGTCACTGTCCTACAAGAGAAGACAGCAGATAAAAGCTTTTTCTTTTGTAAATAAGAAAGCATGTTTAGTTTCATGATTCTTTGTAGACTATGCCTATGGAAAAGAAGATTTTATATATTCACATATCCATGCACATGTATACACACTCTTGCATAAAAGCACACAAAGGATTTTTCATGTGGTTTTACAGGGAGTCAGAAGGCTGAGAGCTCTGAATTAAGAGAATAAACCCAGTAGGACTTTGCCTCCTTGATCCAAGATGAAAGCAAAGCAGAATAAAATTATCATAGGATGTAGCGAGAAGTCAAAAATAAACAAATATATGAAGTAATGATTGCCCTCACCTCTCATTTGCCCCCAGCACATGAGAGGTCCTCAACTAGCACAATTTAATAATGAGAAGGAAAAAAATCCACCACATATCAATTGAAGCTCTTATCTAGGAGTAAATTGAGTTATCAGAAATTATCACTGCAGGAAGATCATTTCAACAGCTAATATTGGGATATGTTTTGAAAGGATTATAGATACATGTAAAAAGTTTTATTATTTGATCGCATTTTCAACACTTCAGTAAATAGCTGTAAAAGTGCATGACTGATCTTGTTTCAAAACTCCAGGTTAACTGCTATGTGAAGAAAACTGAAATTCACATTCAGCAGACAACAACATATATTAATTAACAGCACTGGTATAGCCACAGGAAAAACATAATCTTAAAAACAGAGAGTTAAAACTTCCATTGGTGTAGAAGCTATAGAGCAAGACAAATTCTCAATTGTGATTCTGAGCACACCAGCTGCAGCTCCCATGGATGGACACAACTGCTAATGGTCACATGACAGCTCTGCCTGTGCAACACTCTTTGCTAGAGTTCAGTTCTAGCAAAAAGCCTTTTCAGAGGGACTGAATACACCAGGTTTTTCTTAGGAAGAGAAACTGCTGCAAGCATTATCTCAAAACAACCAGAGAAGAGAGTAATCATACAAAAGAAAGGTGATCCCTGCTCTCGTTTTCACATAATCATAAAAACCCACTGGGTTTTATTTTAAATTGGGATTTATTTGTGGATATTCACAAAATAAAGTTTGACATAGCTGCTAGACCAATTTTGAGACCAAAGCAGTTATGATCAACAACACAATACTTTCATGCTGTCCTCAGGCAAGACAACCCACACATAAAGAAGGTGAAGTCTGCTCAAGACAGTCTAGTGTTTTAGAGAATCTACAATCACTTCTTAAGATAAACACTGAGCTTCAAGCAGGGAAAATTGGAATGAAGAGCTTTGCCAAGGAACTGCTGCAAAGCTGCAGGGGATGCTATATAACAGTTTCTTTTTCAACATGCATAATAAGCCAGGTCTCTGGATCTACCACATAGAGAAGGGCTGTTCCAAACACCAGTGCTGTGCCCCACATGCATGTGACTGTGTCCAGAAACCCAATCACTGCTGTCTCCCCAACTCTCTCTCACCTCCCAACTCTCTGCCCTCCTTGCAGGCTGTTCTTATCATGAGGGAGGGTTCAGAACAGAAGTTTGGCCTGCCTTAGCAGTAAGGCTCATTAGAAAAGCACCTTCCAGAATCTGATACAAGCTTTCTACAAAAGTAAAGAGGTCTCCTGCAGAGACAGGCCAAGCCCACAGCAGGAACAAACTGTTACCTGAAGCGACTCAAGCAAAACATGGCTGCAGTCAAGAGCAGTGATGCATTACCTTTTTAACAGAAGTCAGCATGCTGACAACTAACAGATTGTTTCCAGAAGACCTGGTCATATTCATTTACTGCTGTATCCTGTCTGTTTCAGCACTCCTCCAGTAGCTTCAAATACATCTGAAAATCTCTAGGGCCTTCAGAAGTTGCCACAAACTGAAATATTAGTAAGGGGCATACTCAATGCCCTGCTTACTGCAATGAAAGGCTTCTGCTTCACTCTCAAAAATCTTGCCCTTTCTATCAAAGTAAGATTATTCTTACAAGCAGAACAGCACTGGAAGCTAAGTAAGTTTTCTCAAAGTCTACCTATAAAAGCTATCAAGCCAAAAGCTGTTTCCTTCCTCTACCAGTTTTTAATTAAATGTACTTTTGCCTGTTCATGTCTTGCCCACAGACATAGCTATTTATACCCTCACTTATAAATAGGTGTGGATTCTTTCCTCAACTACAGCCTCTTCTTAAAGGTATGGTCCAACTCAGCAGATGGAGATGAAATCAGCAAGTCAGTAGCAACCACCAGACTCTTGTCTATAATAGAGACTGATTAATGGGGCACACCTTTCAAGCAAATATTGCTGACCAATCAGTACCACAGTAAGTAGCAGATTTAAACCACTCCAAGAACTCTCATCATTTTTTGTGACAGTTAATGTGTTTCACCTGTCCATGGTTAGCCTTCTAGGGAGAAAACTATTAAGAGGTTTTTTTTCACTAGACTGGGTAACACATAAATGGGAAGGAGTCTAAAAAGAGAGCATCTGGTCCAAGCACAAGAAGCCAAGTAAACACAATGATTCACTCCCCCAATATGACAGATGTTTGGCAAGTCAAAAGTCAGCATCAAATGAAATTGTTTCCCCTGCATTCACACAATGCTTTTTGAGTTTATTCACTCATCCTTCAAACATCCAGAAAAAACAATCCCCATGATGTATCTAAAAAAAAAGCTCAGAAAAGCTCAGTAAAGAGTTAATTTTCTAGATGGTTTGGCCTACAAATCCTTCTAAAGAAGTACCTGGCTCTTCCCCTCCATGATTTCTTTGAGGCGTTTTAAAACAGTGCTGAGGCTTCTTAACTGAACTGCAGTTCGAGGATCATGACCTCCGAGAGGTGGTTCTACTTTCCTCCGATTGTCTGGAAGGGAAGAGAGAGCAATATTCATTCCTTCCATGATACATCAACATTCACATCACAACACAAAGCCCAATTAGAGAGAAAAGCATTCACATATATATGCATTTTACAAAGTTACAATGTGTATGGCTCATTGCCCTTGATGCCAGATAGTTTGCTGTGACTGACATTTTAAATACTGCCCTCTGTGTTTACAAGAAGCCATTTAAGTTCTCCGAGAATGAAAACATCTTTCAAAGAAGTGATTTTCAACCTACTAGATGAAGCTTGTAGTAGTCTGTTATGAAGCACTGAGGTCTCATTTTTTAAATGCCCTCTAGGATACTAATACTTGCAAAATAATTGCTACAATATACACATTCATTCTAGGAGCAGTACAAGTAAATGCTTTGACCTGAACTTATTTATAAATTATTACAGCAAAAAATCAGGACTCCATTGCTCAGTTCCTATTAAAAACAGTAATTCAGAAGTTCACATTTTTGAGGGGTTTGGGGTTTTTTTTGTTTAGTTTTTTTCCCAACAAAAACAGCAGGTTGTTGAGAACTTGTACAGTCATTCTTGATTAACTATAGCAAAAAGACTTCCTGAATAAAAATGCAATGCAGCTAATTTCTTTTACTTTGAAGCATTGCTGAACAAATTACAAATACGCTCCTTCTCTCCAGGAAGATTTGAAATCACAGCTCTCTATTTACCTAAACACTTAAACATTTTCAGAGTCTCTTTCCTAGATTAATAACTTTCTGAATAGTTTAAAGTTTCTTACCAGCTTCGTTGCTGTCCATCTGACTAGTGTTTTATTTAGCTTGCCCCTAGCACAGGAAGAGCAGACATGGCTGCTCCCTGTTTACTGCCTGAGCTCTCCCTGATGTCAGCAGAACGCTGACAGCTCTGCCTGAAGCCCGTTAACTGTTGCTGTGCAGTAACGGCTACGCTACTGTTCTGTGTGCAGCAGACCACAGCCCTCCCTTAACGGGACTAAAACTGTGGGATTCCATGCCTCCTCTTCAGCTTCTTAGGAGGTATTTTTAGTCAATCAGCCCACACTCTGCTGCTATGTACAACAAAGAATGCACATTTTCCTTTTTAAGAAAAGAAACCCATTTCTGTAACTGGCCACTTGGACTTGATTTCTTTTTAAAAATCAAACAGACTTTTGGGCAGTACGAAATTCAGTATTTTAGGGTGATTAAGGGAACCTTCATATTTCAGGAAGACATTGATAATACTAGAGAAACCTTTGGCTCCTCCTTACTTCTATCACAAGATCTGTGCTGTGTTTACTTCCTGATACTTCCTCCGAATTCAAGAGTATCTCCTTTCCAGGAATGTTGCTTCCAATTCAAAGAATTATCAGATCTACTGCCTAACTACCAATAAATTTTGTCAGGCAAGTGACTTCCAAAAACAAACATACACAGCACTGAAGAAATGCCACAGGTAACTCCACACTGGTTCTTGTTAGTTAAATGCCCTTTCCTCTGTTGCATAAAACAATGTCAGAATGATGTCACTCACATAAGAAAAAGTATGCCATCAGCAGTAGCAGCACATGGCCAAGCTGTTTATACTAGAGAAACTGACTGATACCCAGATTAAAATTCAGCTGGTTCTTTTCCTTCTCAATAATGAGGTTTCTCCCTTACTGAGGAAAAACACTGTATAGCAAGAAAGTAAGAAGTGAACATTCCTGCAGTAAAGGAAACACTGTCTAAAACACCATCCTTCAAAAAGAATTTCCAGGTTCAATCTTAGGTTAACTCTTACCCCTGATCCAAACTGCATTATTATAAGTTAAAAATTAACTTCTACAGCTAAAAAAACCAGTTAACTTATTTCAACAGCAAACATCATCCTTCCTATATGCATTTACGGTTGCTGATCCTTGGAAAAACCTAAGAAAAAAAACTCTAAAGTATAAAGTATGTTTTCACAGAGTTTCATGATTCTACAGTATTTTAGCATTCATTTTACAGTGAATGACAAGGCAAAAACACCACAAGAACTACTTTGTTGCAACCTATAGTTTCAGTTTACAGGAGAACTGACCATACTGAACTATACAAAAGGTAGAGATTCACACAGTTTCAACAATAAAAAAACACCCCTGCCAGAGATACTAGTTTTGCCAATACAAAACATCCCAAATTGTTTTCTAATTACTTGCTGCCACAGTGTAAAATTTCATATTCAATTTCACTTTCACAGTTCAAATATCACATCTTCCTCAAATCACTGCCATAAAAAGTACTGCCATGAAAAGTAGGAAAACTGCCCTTAACTTCATTTTATAGCATGCATTTTCATGTTCCAAAATCTTTTTGATTAGAAAAGATGCTGTGGTAGTACTTCACGCTCCACAATGGTTTCCAGTAAGTACCACCTTCCTGAGGCCTTCTTCCCCTATATGATCATTGGCCATTCCTCTGTTCCTGCTAAGCTCCTTTGCCACTCCCTATCACTGCCAGTCCACTACAATTGTCTAGCATTAACAGCATTATCCTGCCTGACATGGTGACAAGCTAGAAGTGCTTTTACTACCCATGCTCCCTCTGCAGCAGTCAGCATTTCCAGTTCTCCTTAAACAGGATTTACAAGCTGTGACATTATCTCAGTGACAACAGTCTCATGTTGGACTATTTTGGTTCAATCCAGCACCTTGAAAGCCCTGATCTGACAGCACAGCACACGCAATCCAACACAACCAGCACACAATGATGCAACAGACTACCCAAGAGAGGCCACAGGAGCCATTGAAGAGTCTCAGCACTGGTTCTTCAGCCACACAACCCTCAGAGCATCTCTGACATAAGCCAGGCACCCAATGCTCCTCCTATTTTCACAAAAGTCAGTAAGGAGCATTTTTGGGTAAGCAGTCCTGAAGGGAAGCACAGAACCCAAACCCTACACAACTGCTGCCAGACAGTGTCCTCCAAAAGCCACCATCCCTCCATGCTGTTCTGCACTTGCAGCTGTCAGACAGCATGGTCCCCAAGCATTGAGATGTGTGGCACAGACACCACAAGCTAATGGACATATGAGGGGTGAGGGTCAGCATCTTCAGGAGCAATTTCATGTCATCACTATTTAGAAGCACTAGAAGCAACCTTTTATTTATTTATTCCTTTCAGTTTGCTTAACTTAAAAAATTATTTAAGATCAAGTAGGCTAGGGAGACCTTTGTGAAGTGCTTATATATTTTCCTGCCTACACCTGCCCATGTTATTAAGTATCTAAGTAATGGCAAAGCCTAGAGAGACATTCACAGGCCTGTGGACACAGGGCTACAAGAAAACTTAATTAAACACCTCTCTGTCACTGAAGTTAGCGGGTGACCCAATTTACCAATCTGGATGTTTAAGTAAATCCCATCACTTATTTTCCTGCTTTTCACCATTTAGATATGATAATAATTTCTAAGATTATTTGTGCAGGCCAGCATCAGCTGCAATAGCAGAAATAAAATTCTCTGCTACTCAAAGACCTAATTATTCAGCACCACTTAAGGTCAAAAAAGGAAAGAAAAAGAATTTTCTAAAGTTTGCTTCAAAAAACCCAATGCCTGACTTTTAGGGAAGGAAACTGCAAGTATTTTTCCCTCTCTTCAAATAAAGTGAGATGGCCTAAAACACTCCCCCAGACCTTCTCACTAATCCAATACACTTTTACATGTGTCACACAGAGCTCATGTTTGTTACAGCATCAAGGCTGTTCAGGAGAAAATACCCAATAGCAAGTCAGGCTGCTCAGCACAAGGTACCACAGAAATCTCTTCAAAAAAGTGAGCAGCAATTCCTGCTTGTCTTAACTTTACTTCTTTACATGCTAATTCATTATCACATTTTTCTAAACATATTTTTGTCCAAGCCCAGAGATCTGAATGGAGGTCCTGAAAAAGAGCTGGAATACTACAGAGACAGTTCCTCCCACACACCTTAAACTTATTCCCTGGCTGCCCAATCCCAAAGGAAGTCAAACAGCAAGATTACTTCTGCCTTCTGAGTATCAAACAACACACTTCACCTGAAGGTTTCTAACACCTAATCCCGAGGCAATTTCCAAGTGATTTACAGGAGGTACCAAGTAAAAGTAAATTGGCTTATCAACCAAGAGCACGTGGTTGTTCTTGAGACATTTGAGAAAATTCTTTAAGAAAGAGCCCAAGCAAACAAAACAAAAACCCCACATTAATTAATTAATTAACCCCCTTAATTGGTTCGTTGGATGAAGTAGAACTAAAAAGATCAAATACTACTAGAGGGCAAGGAGGAAGATGACGAACATGTTTAACCAAGCATGCAAATGACTTAGGTAAAAATGCTAGTCCTCTGTACTAGACTTTTGCCTGGCTACCAAAACGACAGGTCTTTCTGAAAATCCCATACACATTAACAACATTTAGGATCTGATTTGTTTGCACTCAGTACTACACTCTTGGAAATACTGCCTTGCACAAGATTGTTATCCAGTTTAGCAGTTTCCTCAAGGCTATCAGCAACAGCCAAGAGCAACCAGTCAGATCTCAAGAGGGACCCCTCTAATCTACTTCCTCACTCTTTCACATCTTCATAAAGCCATTACACAGTTGCACCTTTGAAATTACAATCAATCCATACAAAATCTGGCAATAGTGTAGACAGAATTGAAAAAAACAATCTTAAGCACAACTTCCTATTCAATTCTCCTCAAAACAACTACAAGCAAAAACCTTCATTTACAATTCCCTTGAAGACCCAAACACCAAATCCATCCAGACTAAGCACTGAAGTTAGAGGTAGCATGTGGATGTTAAGAAACTGTAGTCTCTCGAGACAAAGCAGAAATGGTCAGGATCGAAGTTCAGGTGACTTTAAAACACTGGATGTGTTTGGCAGCCTCTTCTGTTCCAGACTGTTTTCCAATTAAAAAAGCAGAAGTTGCCTTGCTGGAACACCAAGAAGGGTGGAGAGTTATTAGGTTAAAGTGCAACCTCCCTAAGAGAAGCAGTGTAGCCTGATACTAAATTCTGCTATGAATCTAGACACTCAGTGAGCCTTTGCTCACATCCTTCCACCTCCCCCTGAAGCATCCTGGCTAGTACAAAATTGCCTTATAGAACAAAGAGCTGAAATTACCCAGAGTTGCAGAAGATCTTCTTTGCAGCTCACCACTCAGTTGTTTTTTGTAAGGGATTGGTGATCTCAGAGACTGAGCCCTGGTGGGATGCTGAGGACTGGACCAGCCACCACTCAATGCTTGTGGATCACTCTGTCCTGCCTCTGCTCTCTCTGCTGGGGATGAAAGCCTGCCATCATCTAGAGTTGACAAAAAGCAAGAAACCACCTGTTCAGACATGATAAAGAAAACCAGTAGTACACACAAAGCTAAAGTTAAAAAACTCTCACAAACAGCTCTTTTGGATCATGATATAACAAAACAAATGAATAGTACATCATAGAAACAGGACAGTAGGCTGTCTTCAAGGCTCAAGCTATTTCAGAAACTCTCTAATGTGAAAAGTGTCAAAAAAACCCTGGCAGATTATTCATGAATCCAAATGTGAATTATTCTTGCAAAATAGAATAGCTACACTTGACTATCAGCTTCTGCATTGAAAAGAGATTTTCCGTTATTTTACAAGCCAGTACTGAGGTCACAGTAAAATTACCACAGCCTTTATTTTCCATCAGCAGATCAAGTATAGACAGGTTCTCATTGATTCCAGTAAGATCCACATTTCATGTGTTGTCTCAAGGTTGTTTTCCCATCCACTTAACAAAAGACATTGCTGACTCCAGCTACTTTTGTCAGACCAAAACAAGTGAAGCCAATATTGACCACATTTTATGCTACTTTCAATAAATTAGCAATGACAGGTGCTACTCTAGTATGCAAACTAATAGCAGTCATACCAAGTAATTATTTTTCATTCTGCATAAGAAGAGTCTGAACAGATTGGTTACACAAAAAGCTATTTGGCTCTTTTCCCCCAGCTCAAACATTGCTGAAGTATGCTTAACAGAGCTGGATAATGAACAGACTAAACAAAAGCAGCTGACCAGTGTGCCATCTCTAGTAAAGGGATACACAGAGTTTGCACAAAATCCAGGTGCATTCATTCACCATTCTTAGCAGGATCTTTCTTTGAAACAAAAAGGAACTCACACAGTTCTTTTAGAGTTTGCTCACTGAGAACATTTTTAATGACACATGCAGTACAAAGGCCAAAATCATGTAATACTTTTAACATACAAAACTTCCACAACGCTTCAGACTTCTTGATGGGGAACGCCTAAGCCATGCAAATTAAGTGTGGACTTCCTGCTTTACTGCAGGTCAGCTGTCACCCAGCCTCAGGTACGAGATGCACAGGAAGGTGAGAGGTGGATGAAGTCTGAAGTAAGAACTTGCACTGGAAGGACAAGCGCACATTTTGCTCATGCAGGCTGGCAGAGGGTTACTTCTACTTTCAGCCCAGAAAAAAAAATCATACAGGCAAAGGAAATTCTGATGTCAAGCTAAGAATCTATACAATAGTACCTGCTAACTGGCTTGTCTTAGACTTTCATGGGCAGCTACAGATTTCCAGCTGCAAGACACTGGCTATCTTTCATAATAAAGCTCTCCTACACCATCCAAAAGCCAGATGCAACACCCCTCACAAAAGAGCTGACATCAGCCCTGTCACATTATGCTCTTATGTTCAGAGGTGTTTTTACAAGCAGCAAACAGCACGCACAAGGCATGCCCACACATTCCCCCAGCACCCACCTTTGCTGAAACGGAAGAGATTTACAAAAGAACTGTAAGCTGATTTAAAAGGAGGCTCGTCCTGGTCAGGAGTCAGGGGTTTGAAGTGAGTGAGATGAGATGGGCTGCTGGGAGAACGAGGTAGGTCACTGCTAGAGTCCAGTGTCGGAGAGCGTTTCTCATCTGCAGCCATTTCAGGTGCCCTGGAAAGAGGTCAGCAACACACATTACACAAGGGGTGGTGAAACAGAACCTCCTCAGCCTTCTGAACAGGAGATGTCTCATTGGATCCTAGAGGACAGACATTCACCCAACTGACCACAGGCACCTACTATTAGCACAGATCAAAAATGCCAGAGAGGCCCATGCCCCCTGCCCAGGCACTGACAGAGAGCAGCACCTCTGCAGAGTGTAATTCAGAGTGCCTACTTAAACATCCAGAGCAACAAAATAAACAACCGCTACACTGATGACACACTGCAGCAGAGGTTTATGAGAACTTGAAGTTTTCAAATGGAGACTCCGCAGGCATACCACAAAGAAGTTTTAACTTTGACAGCTTTTCTCCTAATGTTGTGACCTCTGCAGCCCTTGTAACAAAACTGAAAACAGGCATGCCTGAGCAAGTACAAGGCAGACTTGTTGTTTGGCCAGGTTAACTTCAGAGTGAGAAGCAGAATGAACTACAAACAAAAACAGGACTGAAAGATTAATTTTGGTGGGAAACTGTTTCCCTCCCCTCTGCATTACAATACAGGCGCTTGTGCAGGTTACCAGGGAAGCAACTCAAACTGTGGTTTACTTGTTGTCAAATCTAACACCTTCAAACATCCTCATTTTCAGGAGCAGCTCCATTTAGGAAAAAAAAGCAAAAACCCCAAACCACTTTCTGTATTAGAAGAAGCCATGCTTGTAAACCCTATTTTCTGTGTACCAAAGCTGCCATACAGCCAAGAGTCATACTTTTCCCCAACCCACATTCTTTAAGCTGATCAGACACCCCATTTCTTTCACAACACCTCACTCAGCCTGCATTTCTAGCCTGCTAGGCTAAGGTGCTTACTAACTTCATCTTTGTTTAAGAAAGATTTAGTGAAATGTTTGAGAGTAGGAACACAGGCAGCTGAGCTGATGGAGCCTATGAGAGATGCCTGATTTTAACCTGTGGCAAGGATCAAAACCCCTTATGAAACTACTACCTGCCTAGCAGCTGATACCCACTTCTTCACGACATAACAATCTCCAGTTCCCACAGTTGTTCCCTAGAACTTACAGGCATGTATTGCTCACTAGAATATTTTCTTCCAAGTTCCAAGAAGCCACACTGAAAGAAATTTGTGCAGTCCAGAGAAAATCAACATGATCAGCAGCTCATGTGGCAAAGTTTGACTTCTCCTACAAAGAATGCCAAAAAGATGTATCTGCAAGTCATTCACATGACTGCTCAGTGGACTTCTGCTTGTTATTCTGTACTTCAGCTCAGAGTTTCTTTTGCTATTCACATGTCCTCAGGAAGAAAGCAGAGAGGCATCATTTACAAGAGAGCAGAGAGACATCATTTACTAAGTTTCAAAAGAAACTTTGTTCAGATTCTTTATGTAAGGCTGAGTGTCAGTCTTCCACATCCCTCTACACTGTAAATCAGGGTATGTTGTTTTGTTGTTCATTTCACCAGTATTATTCAAACAGGTGATTTGAATGTACAGCAGTGTTCATGGAACATTTTCCTTGAAACACACTCTTCAGGTAAATTTGGAATTCTTTCTTCAGTCTTAAGGGAACTAATAGTTTGCTTTTTAAATGCTGAACATACAACAAGGGTGTACCTTCACACACACCACCACATTGAAAATCCCACTATGAAGTCAGTTTTGTAGGAAACTATGTTCATATTTCAGCAACTGACTATAGCCTGACAAGATAAGAGTTACAAGCAAGTCTCTGAATGTGCATTAAATATATCTATGTATATATATATGTGTGTGTATATATATACATATGTGTGTGTGTGCTAATAGAAAAACTTGCGTTTCAAGGAGGAAAAAAACCATAACTGCTTCTGTCACAGCAATATTGGTCCAATTAAAACTATTAAGAAGAATAGCATTATGCCTAACATTAGCCCCAGAAACACCTAGATTTTCTGTGCTGTACAACACACTAGCTGTGGAATCTATCAGCCTTTCTATGCTTTAGCTGTCCCACTAAAGGGAAAATACTCCCACTCCCACCACAAGAAACCAAGAAATAGTCACTCCTTTGTATAATATGGGAAAGGGGAAAGCAAGGTGCACATATCGGTCAACAGGCAGAAAACCAGAGTACATTCCTCATAGGATCCTCACCAACAGTCACGGGGAATGTATCTAAGCCCCCTCGAAGCTGCAGCTTCAGCAATCACCAACTCACCACCGATCAAACACGGCGTGCGAGGGTGGCCGCCAGGCTCCCTCCCCACGCGCACTGCTGTTCCGGCAGAGCAGGGCCGGGACACCCCGCGTCCCACAGACCTGCCCACAGCGGCTCAGAGCCAGAGGGACACGGCCCCTCCTTCCTGCACACACACACACACTCCCGGGCACCCGGATAACACACCCCGGTGCAAAACCACACGCAATTCGGACATAACTGCGTGACTGACACGCTTCACCTCCAACCTCGGCGCAAGAGACAGCTGCTCCGCTCTCCCCTCCGTGAAGGGGACAACGCCGCCTTCCCCCGCCTGGCACGGCAGACCCGGAGATCACCTGCGACGGGAGGGCGCGGACGCGGTGGGCAGCGACCCCCGGAGAGCCGCCGCTGGCCGCTACCAGGGCCGGCCCGGGCAGCCCGGAGAATGCGGGCGGAGCAAAGGTGCCGCAGAGCGGTGCCAGCGGCCCCCGGCGGGCGGTGCTCACCTGCTGCCCGCGGCTGCTGCCGGTGCTGGGGCGGCACCGCCGCTCTTCCTTCACCGCCCGGCCCGGCCCGGCGGCGCCGCCAGCCCCAACCAACCGCCCGCCGACCGCGCCGCTCCCGCCCAGGCATCGCCAATCGAAGCTCCGCGCGCTCGACCCGTCGGCAGCGCCCGGCCCCGCCTCTCGGCCCTTCCCGGCTGCTCCGCCCGGGCGTGGCACACCGGGCTGCTGCCTCGGGAGCCGCTGGCAGTGCGGCCAGCCGGTGTGTCCCCCGGGAACTCGGAGTTCACCCTATTTCATTAATATTCCCTTCTCTTCTATTCCCGCTCCGAGGTTCCTCCCCGGCCACTCTCGCCCCAGCCCCAGAAAGGTGCCGTTTCTTCCCCGGAGCTGTGGTGTCGACACCACCGCCCCAGTGCCAGCGGAGGAACCCTGCCCGCTGTGTGTATACCGCATCCCCGGGCTGGGCTGCTCTCCCTGGGCCACGTCCGAGCCCCCCGGTGCCAGCGGCTTCCCTGTGCCCGCGGGCACTCACTGCGCGGGGGTGCCAGAGCGCGGAACGGGCCCAGCCCGGAACGGCGGCCGCACCGTCCGAGCTGCCACGGGCCCCTCGCACGAGGGCACCGGTGCGCGAGACCGGGGCGGGCCCGGCTGCTGGCCCCGCGCCAGGCTCGCGCCCCCTAGCGGCTCCGCGCCGCCGCCGCCGGGGGGAGGGGCCGCGCGCGGCCAGCAGGGGGCGCCGCGGGTGCGGGGCCGGGCGGGGCGGGGGCGCGGCCACATAAAGGGCCCTGCGCACGGCCCGGCCCCGCAGCGCCGCCGCACCGCCGCACGGAACGGAGAACGGACCGGCACCGCGCCCGCAGGTAAAGGGCAGCGCCACCGCCCCAGCGCGCCGCGGCTCCGGCCGCCGCACAGCACCCTTTGTTCCTTTCTCTCCCGGGCGCGGCGCCCCGCAGCGGGTCCCTCGGGGGTGCGATTGTGTTTAAGGGCTTTTTTCCCTTGGGGCGGGCGGAACCCCGCGACCGCGCCCCGCCCGCTGCGACTGGCGCTGAGGGTGCTGCACCCCGGGATCGCTCGCCCTGTCCTGGCCAGGCTGTCTCTTCACGTAGTCCTCGGGTCTCCCGCTGGTCGGTGGTGTCCCTGGTGCGGGCTGGGCTCGGGGGCCCTCGGCTGTCCCCTCCCGCTTGGGGAGTGGCCGCAGGCACGGCCGTGCCAGTGCCGGGGTTTCAGCCTTTGCCGTGGCGGGGCTGCTGCCCTCGGCCCGGTGGGAAAATCCCCCGTGTGCCACCAGATCGCCTTGCCAGGGACCAGTACAGCCAAAAATCGAGTGCAGCCGAGAACTCGGTGGGTGCCAGCGACCCGCTCCGTGCCCCCGGCCAGCCGCTCCCTCCCGGGAGATCAGCTGTACGCCGGAGTCACGGACTTGTTGCAATAGTTAATTATTGCCCGCAGGCCCCGAGCCCGTCCGCGGGACCAAGAGGGATTTGGAAATAGACGGTTTCTTCTAAGTTGCCTTGGCTGTGTGCCTGGGTTAAGTGTGTTTAAAGAGCTGCTGCAGGGGAAAGACCTTGCTGGATTTTGGCAGTTCAGTATAAAATCAGCGGGGACGAGTGACAGAGTTGAACTCTGGGGAATGTGTGCTCTCTAGAGGAGCCTCTCGGCATGTTGCCTGGTGTGCAGACAAGGGATGCTAGTGCAGTACTGCCCCAGTTCATAGAGAAACTGGGGGCACTGGTGGCTGAGGATGGGACAAGTGCCAGTGCCTGGCCATGATCACGCAAACATGTTGGATGCTGTCAGAGATTTTGAAGAGGCTGCTGTTCCCACGCATCAGTGGAGGTGTTTCTCGCCCACCTTTGTGCTCTCTGCGTGGCAGCAGCATCAAATGCTTCTGAAGCCAGACCGATTTCTGTGACTGACATAGTCTGATTTGTCTTAGTTAAGTGGAACCAAACGACAAAGCAAGCAGTATTTTCTGGGTTTGTGCCTGTCTACATTTTTACTTAAATGAATCAGACTGTTTCTCAGATTGATCCAAGAAGCAAAACTGAACTCTCCCACAGTAGTAATTCTGTGCCTAGGCTATGGACTGTGATACAGACCTTATTATTTAGATAGCCACAATTGAAAATTGGGTTCAAAATACTTGCATAAGTAAACTGATTTCAGATAGAGTGGGGTCATATGAAGTTCAAGTTCTCCTTGAGGACTGGAGAAGCCCAATATAAGCCAAGGTACTGTCTGTGTTACGGATAGAAATGCCTGAAGTAGTTTATCTTTTAAACTGAGTCTCTGTAACGTGACCTCATTTTATTTTTTCAATTTTTTTTTAGGGTTTTATGTTATTTTTTGGGTGGGGTTTTGGTTGGGTTTTTGGTTTTTGTTTTTTTGTTTGGGGGTGTCTTTTTTGGTGTTTTGTTGGTGGTGGTTTTTTGGGGGTTTTTTTCTTCATTTTGTGCCTTAAAAGGTTTGGAAAAGCTTGATCCTGTGAACATAGCTTAGAAATTTTATTCTCTTCCCAGACTAAAATTGTTTAATAGATTGGATTTTGGAAATGCAGCACAAGTTACTTAATTAAAAATAAATAAATAAAATTTTAACCCTGGGATAGTCTCCCAACATGCTTGTAATGGGAGGCCCTTGCTCTGCAAGCCTCACACCTCGGACTGACTTGGTCTAGAGGAACAGATCCCGTGTACAGTAGGACCCTTCATTCTGGATCAAGTATTCCTGGCCCTTGGTCTCTGAGACTGCAGCCTCAGGCACAAGGGTTTGCTATCTCACGGTACTATCCCAGCAGCTGCACACAAGCACAGGACTGTCTGAGGGAGGAGCTTGCCAAGTCATAGCTCTTGCATAAGCCGAGACCCAAGAAACTGTGGCTGCTGGAAAAAAGGGCACTCTAGAGCAGTTCAGTGCCTTCTGAGGTTGTCTTGACAAAGATCAAAGTGCAAATAGAAGGGCAGAGTTCAAGTTCTTTTTTTTTTTAGCCTTTGTTCCCTACAGCAAACAAATCTGTCCAGTATTTATTTTATCTGTAGAAATAAAGCTTGCCACAAGAAACTACTCTTGATGTGTAGCCCTTGGATTTTTCTACCTGTTTCCTTCCTTCGTGGGGGACAAAGTTAATAAAGAAGCTTACAGCATATTAATCTTAGTGGTTTCGGCAGTATGAGCTGTCATTGTAATCATGTCCACTAACCCCTGATTTTCAGAAACAGGTAACTGGACTAGAACTCGTGAAATCTAAAAGTAAACAGTGCTCATCTATTTCTGTGGAATTTGGGGGAAGAATTTGGTCATATTTTTAAATTTTTTGATACAGTCATAATTAAAGGCCATGCCCTTAATTGTCAAGATATTAACCTTTTTATCTCACATAGATCTCTCTAGGAGCTAGGGCTTTAAGGAAAATACCACGTAGCATGAAACTAAGGATAAACTGAGGTTATTTTCAAGACTTTGGAGAGATCCTGTATGCTATGTTACTGACTCACCTAGTTATGTTGTAAAAATGCAGGATACATGTATTAGTAGCTTTTAACTTAGGTTGGATTTTTTTATGCCTATTGCAGTTCAAGATGTCTAAAAAAATCCGTGGAGGCTCCGTTGTGGAGATGCAAGGAGATGAAATGACACGGGTCATCTGGGAGCTGATTAAAGAAAAGCTGATTTTTCCTTATGTAGATCTGGATTTGCACAGGTAATGACTCTGTGACATTCAGCTGAATGTACTGAAGTTTGCATGTGTCAGTAGGTGTTGATGGATTTTCTTTAAGCACCGGAAGCATGCCCTCCAGCATGTTCCTCACAGCAGTAAGCAGTGCATGCGGAGTTGTGAGTTAGAGTTTTGCCTGTGCTGTGCCTCTAAGAAAGTCTCTCAGAGACATGGCCTGTGTTTTATTTTCCTGTGTCTTGGGGTTTCCAGCACCTGGACAGTCTGCATGACCCTGCAGCTTAAACAGTGAGAAGAAATATGGGCTGTTTCAGCCACTCCCTGACTTGAAGCATAGCATCCTGCGCCCCTGAGTGGGCTTATGGCTTCTTGCCATGCCTGTTTGAAGATCTGCCCAGAGGACAGAAGGGTGTGTGTAGGGCACAGACTCTGCCCCGATGGCTGTGAGCCTGAGCTCTGCTGTTGACAATGTGAGCTAACTGTTGCAATTACTCCCTGAAGCTAGGCTGTGCTCCTATACTCCCTTCTGGAAAATAACAAATACTAGCAGCTGGCTACAGCAAAAGGGACATGCTATCTATAGCATCTGGCCAAGCAGAACAAATAATCTTTTCCTTTTCTGGCCACTGAGCTGTAATTATTAGAGAAATATCCAGCTACATTTGCTCCTAGCCATGTGGACAGAGGCCTTCAGTGGTATCTGCCATAGTTAAACCCACAAGTCTGACCTCTTCCCCTGCCACTTGTATGCCACCTACATCAGGCTTTCTGGTGTTGGGAACCAGGCAGACAGGAGCCCAGCAGCATAATACATGCACACAGTCTGGAGAACATCCCTTTTCAAAGAGGGTGGGAGGAGGGCAAGCAAACCTCTGGCTGAGGCAGCACAGTGGCTGGATTCATGTACAGCTGGCTGTGCTTCAGGGCTGTCCCATGCTGGGCACCCATTGTTCTCCAAAAGCTATTAAAACAGTGAGTATGGAAATGACCTTCCTCTGATGTTTGAGAGGAATGTTGGCAGTTTTGCTGCCAGAGCAGGATTGTGGGTCCATTGTCAAAGCAGTTTTTAAGTCTAGTATAGTTTCATGTGCTCAGTACATGAAGGAAGCCAGAGCCTTCAGCACAAGAGGTTTGAAATAAAGGCTCATATCTGGGGATTTTGCTGCTCCATACAATGAAAACCCTCAACTGACAGATGCCATTGCAGGAAACTCAAAAGGCAAGGCAGAGGAGATATTGTCCCATGCTGCAGCAAACCTTAGCCATAAACTGAAGCTCTCCTTTCTCCCATCTCCTACCAACCTCCACTAACAGGAGAAATGTCACTGTATAAGTCTGTTTTCTTCCAGTCCAGCAGCATTTGCACTGGAAGAGGGATGACTTCAGTTGTGGCAGAATGCTGCAGCTACACTCACAAGCACATGTAGGGTCTTGTTTCTTTCCTATTGAACACAAAAAAATGTCCTGGGAAGTCCTGATGGTGTTTGTGGCTTTGTTACAGCTATGACTTGGGCATTGAGCATCGTGATGCTACAAATGATAAAGTAACTGTGGAAGCTGCTGAAGCCATAAAGAAATACAATGTTGGCATAAAGTGTGCAACCATCACTCCTGATGAGAACAGAGTGGAGGAGTTCAAGTTGAAGCAGATGTGGAAGTCTCCCAATGGCACAATTAGAAACATCCTAGGTGGCACTGTCTTCAGAGAAGCGATTATCTGCAAGAACATTCCCCGGCTGGTGTCTGGGTGGGTGAAACCCATTGTCATCGGCCGTCACGCTTATGGGGATCAAGTGAGTCACTCCAGTGTTTACCCCTCTTTTTGTCTTAACAGGCTTATTCCTGGCTGGTATAGAGCTCCAAAGACTTAGACATCCCTGTGCTCCTGCTCTGTGCCTTGCATTCCACCTGGGAGCACACACGTGCTAGCACTTTGTTTGTACTGCACCCGGCAAGTGTGGGAGAGCCTGGTTCATGCCTCTCCCTTGAGCAGTGTCACTGTATAAACAGCATTCAGAAACCTGTGCTTGGATTACACAAGCCTGTACTTAGACACTTAACTCTGCTAGGTTATTGTTCTTCATCTCCCTAGAACGCTCCTTCCTACGTAAGAACTTTATGAATCTTCAGAAAATATTTTACGCTGCCCACCTTCTTACTTTGCAAGACTTTCTGGTGTCAAATGTTGCTCACAGCAAAAATGAATAAAAGTGAGTGATTTCTAGAAGTGGGCAAAATTGCCTTCTGTATGGGGGTGTGGTTTTGTTCTGTTTCTTGCACAGCACACCTGCAGAGTTCATATCTGACCTGGGCACATCAGGCTGTGGTACAGAAGTAGGGAAATCTCTTTTATCAGAACTTCCCTGACAATGGTAGTACAAGGCTGTGGAAAGCCCTGGAACCAATGTCTGTGTTGTGCCCTCTGGATAGCCTGGAAGATAAGAATCAGTCATACTGTTCTCCATGGGCAGTCATATGTTATAAAGTTACCAAACATGGCAAAAGAGAAGTCTTCTAGAAGAGCCAAGTGCTTAAATAGGTGGCTAAACCTGCAAAATGAAGGCAAGTCATTAAATTACCTGCTATAGGTAATTTAGGAAGGTAAAATAATAAGTTTTCAAGAGGAAAATAATTGCAGAACCCTGACACTAGAAAAGAATGGGATTCCACCTCCTTAAAGGTTGTGAAAAATTGATAAGGTTAAAATAATAGGAAGCAGCGGATTAAAGGGAAAGGATTGAAACCCTGCAAAATTATGAGATTAAAGTGAAAGGAACAATATCAGAACATACAAAGGACATAGGAGCGAGACACTAACTTCAGAACAGCTCAGGGAACAGATTCCCTTAATAGGAGGGAAACTACATGAAAAAGAATAATAAATTTCAAGGAAATGTAACCTTAAATAGTACTGTTCAGGACAATTGGGAAGATGAGACAGCATTTAAATACTTAAAGTTTTTAACTTCAAAGGCTCTTGCTACAGGTTGGCCTTTCAAATGTCATCTTGTATGATGTATGAACCCTACAAGATCAGTAGCTATAATATGAATGGCTTTTTTAAGGCAAGGAGAGGAGCCTTTCTATCCACCAACCACACAACAGTCTAAATACTCTGCACTTTAAAACTTCAGCACATCTGCAAAAGTAGATACTCTGCTGATTGATGGGGGCCCAAGAAGCTTTTTCCCCTAAAGGGGAAGATGGCTTCTGAAATAGGCAGACTTTTGACTATTTAAGGATACAGTTCAGTGATGCTCTTGGCAGTGCTGGGTTCACTGTTGGACTTGATGATGTTAAGAGTCTTTTCCAACCTAAGTGATTCCATGACTCTTGTCTTTCTAAGCTCTAGTAAAATCATCCAGTGACGATATGGCTGAAGAAAGTCTCCTTAATGGGGTTTTTAGTACAACTGTTTTTCTGTAACCTGCCCTCCAAATGAGGACTGTCTTTTATGGTTCTCTCTTCCTGATAGAAAAATTATCATGGCGTTTTTTTTTTTTTTAACAGTACAGAGCAACCGATTTTGTGGTACCTGGACCTGGAAAAGTAGAGATGACCTACACTCCTGCAGATGGAGGCAAACCAGTCACATATCTGGTCCATAACTTTGAAAGTAGGTATTTTCTCTAATTAGTGATTAAAACTGATACACTGGTATTTTTTTATTTAATTCAACCTTGACATATCAGTAAGATCTGTTTGATGGTAAAATATGACTTTGAGGGAGGATGGGGGAGAAAGTTTGGGCCTTCTTCATTTATTGGTCAAGTACTGAAAGTACCTTGAAATCTTCCTGGGATCAAAGAGGCACATCAAGAACACAATCATATTAGATTGGCCACCTGTCATGCTCATTATATGATGACTCTGGTAGCAGCATATATGTTTTTCTCTCTGATCAGAGGCAAACTTACTATGTAAACTAGGTTTGACCTATGGGGAGATATATTTGAGAGCAATCCATGTGCAATTCTTTCTGGGTGTAGTTTGTTTTGCTGATCTCTATACCTTAGCAGTTTTTGCCCTTCTTTATGAAGCAGTCTTTTTATATGCTCAAGAGAAATGAGAATTAACACTTACTCTGTAAGGTGGAAAGAGGATTTCACAAGGATGCTCCTGACTGTGTAGGCTGTAACTGTTTTAATAGATGCAGTACTAAAGGTTTTGGTGTCACTCTTCTCCCTATTGCTCTGCTGGTTGCAGACATTGCAAGGCTCAGAAGAGTCCTGACATTGCTGGGATTTGTTAATGGAAGCAGTTACAGACATGTTTCCAGAACTCAGGCTGTTTGCTCTAAGGGGCAGGATTCAAGGAAACATCATACAAGTCATGTCTCTGTCTGTCATTAATCAAAGGGTTCAGGATGTAAAGTCTTACGGTGATCTATTTAGCTACAAAAAAAATGAAACCACATAAACCAGCACCCTTGTTTGTGTGCAGTTGGTTTGGCAAACAGCTACCAGGACTGACATATGACCCTCCTTTGTAATACTTGATTCCTCTGGCATGCTTGCTCCTAAGAACCTACATCTCTATCATCTCTTGTTGCATAGCCTTTCATCTGGAGTTCACCTTCGTGGCTAGTCCCAATCTGTTTTCATTTGCTAGGTGACTGGTGAGCCTGTGTTGGAGATGTGTGGCCATCCAGCTGCCAGTCTTGTTTGCTACTCTGCATTGCATCAGCAAGCAGAAGGCAGGGAAGTGCAAAGATGGCAGATTACTGCTGTTGCTCTAGGGAGCTGCCCTCCCCACAGATAACTTTTGTGCCAGCATATCTCCCAAATGATTAAGGGAAGCTTGTCTTTTTGCTGTACTAATATGTTCAACCTTGACACTGAGTCAAGAGATTTTTAGGAGGCAGTAGGATTGTATGATTGCAATAAGGATTTTCTTTTACATGTATGAAAATAGCTGTTTAATTCAAACTTAACAGCTGTCATCCGGCAACCATGAAATCATGGTTCCAAAGGACACAGTCTCTGTCGCTGATCACACCCTGAACTGTCCTTGACTCCATAGGGAAGGATAACATGTAACAACAGGAATTTCATTCTCTGCCAATATCAACTTTAAATGACATTGCTATCTTGGCAAGCAGATAAACCTCCTCTGGCTTCCCCTCTTCATTCTGCATGTATGTCCATATAGTAACAACCATCTGAAGGTGGTAAGGATAAATGGATATTAGGAAAAATAGATATTTTAAAAATGTGGGTGTTTCTAGAACAAAGATCCCTAATATTGGTACTGTACAAAACTAGATAGTTGGTGCTAGTGAGGTGCTTAAAATTAAGTACATGGTATCTACTTTTCACTGGAAACAGAGTTGTGCTCTGAAAATGACAAAGCTTTCTCATGAAGCTCTAGACCCTACTTTCACCCACAATCATCCTCTTCCATTATTTGAGTGCTGCTTTCTTCTGGGTGAGCTGGGCTGCAAGTTCAGCACACTTCCATTTGTGCTTCTAATACATCTGCCTTACACAGTCTAAGTCATGTGAATGTTGATAGTTCCTCAGAGCCTTCTCAGGACTTGCCTGAGCACCCACATGACTGGCACATTCTTCCCACAACTTGCTAGAAGTGAGCCTGAGCGGGTGGATCAAAGCAGCAGGGTAGGCCACACATGTGCTAAAAAAAATGCAGGAATTCATGTGGAGTCTTGTTTACCTGAGCTAGGCAAAGCAGTCCTTGACTGCTGGAGTTAGGTCTGAAGGTGCAAAGCATTTAAGGTGTGAGCACATCCCTTTCTGACTTTGACTGAGACCTCCTGCTCCAAACTGCTGCCTGCTGCTTTGATAGAAAAAGACTGTATTACTTAAATGGCTAGTAGGAGTTCAAGTACATTCACTTCTGTCACAGTGTGCTTGAGTACTTAGGCTGGATTAGAACAAAACTTCTTAGAGGGATTAGATCACATTATTAAGATGTACTTGCCTTAAAACAAAACCACTTTCCTATCCATGTGTCACAGAACTGCTGGAGCTTTGAACTGATAACACAAAGCAAATCTTCTCCTGAAAGAACCAACTTTAAACTGAGAACTAGATTAAGACATCTGGGAAGAGCACCAGTCTGCCTGCCAGCCAGAGTATGCTATGGGGAGAATAAAATTCTTAAACCCAAACTAAATCTAGTTGATTCCTATCTGTTCTTCCTCCACTAACAGGCTGTGGTGGTGTAGCCATGGGAATGTACAATCTTGACCAGTCTATCAAGGATTTTGCCCACAGTTCCTTCCAGATGGCACTGTCTAAAGGCTGGCCCCTCTATATGAGCACCAAAAACACCATTCTGAAGAAATATGATGGCCGCTTCAAAGACATCTTCCAAGACATCTATGACAGGTAATCAGCTGTGTACTTCCTACTGCAGTGCATAAGTCTGCAGCAGGAACATCCTCTCCAGCCTTGTGAGTTGCTTTTTCAGACACTCAGCAACTCTTTAAGGGCACAGGGGATGCCATCTCTGTCAGAGTCTCCCTTGTCCTGCAAAGCACAATACTCAATGTGGAAAGCTCTGCTACATGTGGCTGTGGTGTCCATATCTTCTAATAAAGCCACAGATTCTCTGTGGGTGCCTCTATGATTCTGAAGCAGCCAAGGGAAAAAAGAGTAAAGAGAATGCAGGGGTTTTTTGGTTTTAGTCGTATCTGTGTGCATCTATGTACAGACTGTGCAATTCCCTCTTTGTATGACAAGGTGTTTTGGTTTGTGTTTCCTAGAGAATACAAGTCCCAGTTTGAAGCCAAAAAGATCTGGTATGAGCACAGGCTCATTGATGACATGGTTGCTCAGGCCCTGAAATCTGAAGGAGGCTTTGTCTGGGCTTGCAAGAACTACGATGGGGATGTGCAGTCTGACTCTGTTGCACAAGGTATGAGGTGCTTCCTGTGCCATGCTGAAACAGGCTTAGTGGCAGTCTCTTGTGTCCTTCTGTCACATCTTATGGGATGGCCCAGGATGTGATGTTCCGTCTCAAAACTTGTGTTTCAAAATTGTTGCCAGTTCATGGAGGTATCAGTCAAAAAATTCTGATTTTGCTTTTACAAGAAAATCTATTGAATGTAGACTCTGTAGTTGTATTTATTTACAGGAGGGAAGTTTCTACCACATGATAACTGGTAGGCTTTCTAGTCTCATGGACAGTATTTAGATAGCTGGTTCTCTGTCACTGACAGCTTGAGTTAAGCTGACTGCTGCTGAGAATGATGGCAGGTGCTCTGCAGATAAGTCATAAAACTTTCAGGACCTAAAGCTACCTGTCAGGTGTAAAGAGAGATATTGATAGGTTTAACTAGACATAATTGTAATGCTTGATCAAAATCCTGTATAACCAAGGTGCACGGTGCCAAAACAAATATGGATGCAGAATTCCACAGGATGAGATGTGTGGCTTTATGTAATACACTCTTTCTGAAGTAGTGCCACTAAACTGCCTCCCACAGAACAAGGATGTGTGTTGGACTTCTAAACAAAGCAGCTTTCAAACATGGAGATCTCTGAAACCTACAGGGTTAGAACTGGTGTGAATGTCCAATATCAGAAGTTGTTTGTTCCTCTCACAAGAGCGATGCTCTTAATAAGTTGTTTTGTTTCCTGTCACCCTGTGTGAAAGACAAACAGCCCAACACTTACTGTTCTCTTACCATACATTTTCAGTAGAAATCTGTCCAGCAAATTAGGTAAGAAAACTAATTTCCTTGAAATGGTGCAGAATGTCTGTATATCTATAGCTCATGGTTCAGCTGGACTTCATGTTCAGATGAACTGTTATTTTGATGTGTAGGGACTTGCCAGTTAATTGCAGAAGCACTACTGCAGCTCTGCTGTTCAGGGATTTTCCTTCCATCAGTGGGAAGATGTAGGGGGATTGTAGGATGGGGAGATGAAGGGGAATTTGAGGGAGCTGTCCAAAGGAGACACTGAGCTTTTGAAACTTGTATTTTGTAGGCTATGGCTCTCTGGGGATGATGACCAGCGTGCTGATCTGCCCTGATGGCAAGACTGTAGAAGCAGAAGCTGCTCACGGGACAGTTACTCGTCACTACCGCATGCACCAGAAAGGCCAAGAAACCTCCACTAACCCCATTGGTGAGCTGCTTTTCACTGCCCTTCATCATCTCTACACATGAAAGAGCAAGTTTAGAGTAAGAACATCTGCACCCTTTCTGTAGACAACTGTACTACTTAGTGGGGAAACTTGCAGGTCATAGTGCATTTTTCTTCCAGAGATTGTGATGACCCTTAAGGGGAAGGAAGGTACCTAAGATTCTTAAATGCTCATTGATCAAAAGAAGTTACAAAAGTCAGAGGGTCTGCAAATAATCAGAAAGTAGATCAGAAAATTACACACATGGCATGGAAATACCTACTATATAAGCACACAGCAGTGGGTTTTGGATAAAGGGGCAGAGTGAAAGTGAAGACAGGAATTAAAGAGAGAAAGATGGATTAAAGGAAGTAAGAAAGGAAAAAAAAAAGAGGGAATTAAAGAAAGAAAAAGAGGAGAAAAGAGAGAAAAATAGATCACTAGTCCTGGCTACAGCATTGATGTATTTTGGGCTGCTGTTTAAAGGGTTGTTAGAGAGTAGGGTATAGTATGCATTAGCTCCTTATAATCAAGAGCTGGAGGGGTCTCACTTTGGGTCACTGTTTACGGGGTTTACAAGAGAGTGGGCTTTAGTTATAGTAATTTTCCATCCTGGCTGCAATTCAAGTCAGTAACTTTCTTTGAAAGTTCAGTAACAAAAATATTATTCAACTTGGGTTGCTATTCAGGCAAGAAAAATACCTTTGCAAGGCTGTTCATTTAAAAACAAGGTGCTCATTAGACACCACTAGTTCCTGTGTTTCTGACAAGCTTGAGAAGGGCTTAGGTGTGGTTTTCCAAGGCCTAATGAGTATTTCTCAGATCACAGTGTGGCCTGAGGGGGAGGCAAGGGAATACACCTCCACAGTCCTCTCATGACTTAAGTCAGCTTCTCTGGGTCTCTACAGACACAGATACAGCCTCTGAAGCAAAAAACAGGCTGGAATGGAGTGAGTGCAAGCAATAAACTAGACCTAACTTAGCCTTTATGCACTCACTCTTCAGGAAACTATTGGTTTATAGCCACAAGGCCTTAAGGTTTAGGTTGGTTGTTTTTTATAACTCTTTCTGATGGCCCAGAAGAACCAACCACACCCCAAGCCGTGTACGCACTCAAAGTGTAAGGGCACATGAAATGGGACATGAGGGGAAGCATCCTCTAAATTTGCATAGAGACCAGAGCATAATGTAGTGTTAGGAAAAGAACTGTACCCTTCTGTCACAATATTCTCTGTAACTACAGGGTCCTACCACCTGTCATTCTTTCTGACTTGGGCAGGGAGAAAATAAAATTACATGCATAGAGAGATTACTGGAGGCAGTGAGTAGTTTGAGGTCTGCTTTGGTTGTTTTTTTCAAGTTCCACAAAAGGCAAAGGATACTTTGCCTAAATGAAGATAAGTGTTCTTTCCCATACCAGATCTTGTATCTTTTTTTTTCAGTTTGCTTTCCATGTTATTGGTATTAAAAAATCCAATTATTGTTCCACATGATGATTTAGAGCAACTTTCAGGAAGTTCTGGAAAGATAGAATAACCCAGTGTTCTCTCTCAGCCTCCATCTTCGCATGGACAAGAGGCCTTGCTCACAGAGCTAAGCTGGACAACAACAGTAGCCTTAGGAACTTTGCAGTTGCCCTGGAAGAAGTCTGCATTGAGACCATTGAATCTGGCTTCATGACAAAGGACCTTGCTGCCTGCATCAAAGGCCTTCCTAAGTAAGTGTCTGAAATAACCAGCTATGCCTAGAAAAGGCTGTTTTACATGGTGGTTCTGAACAGCATTGGCTGAAATGTTATCTTTAGTGTGGTAAAGAACAGGAGTCTGTCTCAAAGAACTTCCTGTACCCAGTGCTGTAAAACGAACATGAGACACTCCCTGACCCAAGCAACTTAGTGCAGATTGCTCTCTCCCTGCTATTGCACCAAATGAATGGGAGAAAAAAGTGAAGAAGGAACTGCAAAGATTTACATGTTTTGTATGACAGTCTAGCTATGGTGGCCAGATCCTGATAAATGAAGAAGACCTACATAACTGTAAAATACCACCTGGCTACCTCTTCCCAGAGTCTTATGGCAAAAAACCCAGCCTGATGAGTAGGAGAGAACTCTTTTGGTTTTAGAGGCAAAACAGAGTTCTTTGAACAGTCTTCCTCTGCTTTATTTAGAGTCTATACAACTAATACCTGTCTTGTTTTGTTTCCCCCTGCCAGTGTCACACGCTCTGATTACCTGAACACCTTTGAGTTCATGGACAAGCTTGCTGAAAACTTGAAGCGGAAGCTGGCCTCTATGCCCAAAGCTTAAGGCATGGGTTGCACTCAAGCTCCCCTAACAAAGTGTCTCCCACTTACATCAGAGTGTAAGTGGCATTGTCTCATTTGTTGTGCTTCTTTTAGGCTGTTCTTCAGCTTTGGCCATCTGGTATTATCACACTGGTAGATACTTCCTATCAGAATCATCTCTTTGCCCAATTACTCATTTTTCTCTTGATTTTCTGTCTGATCACACTTGAGTCTTCTTGCAAAGCACAGGCACTGGAGGTCGCTTTCCTCAAGAAAAGTGAATTCTGTAGACTGGAATCACCTAAGGGAACTTCATGACTTGAGAAGGTATGAGCTGGGGGTTTTAGCAAGCTCTCCATTTTGTGTCTCAAAGATAGGTCCCTTCTTAACCTGCTGCATTAAGTCAACACTTTCCAGACTCTACAGCTGTGCTGGATTTACCTCATATTTACGTCAAGATCTTGGACTCCATCAGGAGAGTGGGAATGGTGCTCCACACCACAGTCTCTATTCCTCCTGTCAAAACCCTCCTCACACACCTTCTGCCCCATCTCACAGACTTCAGTCTCACTAGAACATGTTACAGCTTTTGACTGAAGAAGCTTTGCATTTTGAGCACACTCTTCACCTTGAGATCTGTCAGGACTACTTTCTGCATTGTTTTTAATTGCAGTTGTTTTCTTTTTTCCTGTTCTTGCTTTCTTAGCAGTTGTTCTCTCATCAGTTTTAGGTTTTTAATAGGCTCCTTCCAAGGTACAAACATTCACCCATGACTGCTCAATCTTGCTGAATTTTTACAGTCTCACTCCCTCCAGATGCGAAACTATACTAATATATAGATGATACTCTAATTGAAGGAGATTCCCATGAAAAGGTGGGAGAAGCTGCAGCAATAATAGGAAGCATTACATGAACCAGAAATTGAAATTCAGCCTGAAAAATGTCAAGGACCAAGAAATAAATTTTTGGGTACTTGGTAGATGCAGCCAGTGCAGTAGTTCCTCCAGACACTTTAAAGGAATGAGAAGAAATACAAGTGCCCTCATCAAAGAAAAAATTACAAGAATTAATGGGAACTTTAGGATATTGGAGAAAACATGTACCTGGCTTTTCTGTTCTGCTTGTATTGTGCTTTGTTGTGTAACTTTACAAACACTAGATAAAAATGAACATAGACACTTTTTAAACTTTTAGAAAATCATGTTTTCTGAAACTCTTTGAGCTGCTAGGTGAATCCCTACTTTTGCTAAGCAGATGAATTTGACAAAAGCTCAGTATTGGTCTGGATTCCTAGTTTTGTTCACAGCAGACCTGAGGTTTTTCTCTGTGACTTTGATCTATGTTTATCTCTTCCTCTCAGTCTGAAGGCCAGTCTGTGTCACAGCTCTGGTTAAACCAGCAGTGACCTATGTGCAGCAGACCTTAGAAATGAATACCGTCCTTCTCTCTCGAGTACTTCCCAGTGAGTATAAGTGAGCTCAGAGGGCTATGCCAGCTCTACCACAGCCCTCCTGAATTTATCTTGTAGTGCCAACCAGAGCACAGTGTCCTGATACCAAGGGATGTGGTTCCATTGCTACAGTCAGGACTGTAGCATTTGAGTAGCACTTAGTAAATGCTGGAAATAAGCCTTATAGGCTAAGAGCCTACCAAAGCCATGCTGCAGTGTCTAAATGCAGGCCATGCATTTAGTTATGCTCCTTCTGACTGGATGTGAAGCATAGGAACTGTTAACCTCTTCCCTCACCCTACAATTCATAAAGGTGCAAACTTTTCTCCATTGTCTGGGCTATTACTTACCCTTGTTGTCTTACGGCAAGTCGTATCATGACTGTGAAAACTTATTCCATCCATGGTTGTGTGTTGGTTTTTTTTAAGGAATATTTTTAATTCAAACTAAAATAAAAGCCAACTAACATTCTTTGTGTCTCCTTCCTTTGTGTGATTAGCAGATATGGGGAAACTGCCTCAGAGAGAGACTCCAGTAGCTTTCAGTACTGTACAGTACTGTCTGGGACAGACAGTCCAGTACAGGCTGGGACAGACTGTTGCAATTTGATATAAACAAAAAGTATCTCCCTTCTTAGAATATAGTTTCAATTTGTTTTAGCCTAGGCACAGCTGTCATGTGTAGTGTCATGGTAAATATCAGGTAGTGTACAAGAATTTGAAAATACCATTTGCACTGAAATTTTATTTTGGGAGTAATACAAACTGATACATCATTGCTCAGCAAAACAAACTGGTTACACATGAACAAACTCCCCCTCCAGCTGACTGCTCGAGGTGGTGATTAGGATAGAGATACCAATGTTAGACTAAAGGAGATACTATTACCTTGTGTTTGAAGCACAGTTCTGTAACTGCTAGCACCTGTCTCCATACCTTCAATGTCAATGAATACAATCTACTATTCTGTTATTAGCACAAGCACATAAGTGCAGCTGGAAAAAGTCCCATTTCTGACCCACAGAGACAATGAAAACAATTAGTGGGAACAATTGGAGATCTACGTTCCTGGCCTGGCTTCTGACATCAGTGGATCAATACAGGCACGTTCTAATACAATAGCACTTATAACAAGTGTTCTAAGTGTTATTGACTAGCTCCTACCTGGCTTCCAGAGTTACAGAATACCAGAGAAAGCTTGGTAACTTCCAGAAAACTGAACAAATAAATAAGAAGGCATTTTTGAATCTCAGGCCTTTTTTTTTTTCCTAGTTTTAATAACTTAATGGTACAGCTTAAATGTAAGCTATGTAGTAGCATTTACCTGACTGCTGATGACACTGTTTTCCCTCTACTAATGAAGTTTCCATCTTCTGGAGTCCTCTGAATACAGAGAGTACAGCAAGACCCAGCCTATCCTCGTGAACTGACAGTTGTTGCTGAAGTGCGAAGGAGAAGGAGTAAGTATGGTCAGAAGAAAAGAGCAGCCCTCTCCCTGCTCTGCCATAGAGGAAACACTTTTCCTGCTTCCAAAGAGGCACATTTCCTTCCCTTTTACAACTGGTGTGATCTCTTCTTTTCCCCACCACTCTCTCAACATTTAAAATCAATGATCTTCAAAGTTACACAGCAGACCCTAAGAAAAGCAAGTGCTTGAAGCCAGTGGGTACTGCAGTGGAAGAGTAAAGGATTTCCTGAAACACAACTGACCCCATCTGGAGTACTGTTGTCCAGCTCTGTGATTCCCAGTTTAAGAGGGATATGGACCTGTTGGAGCAAAGCCAGAGGGGGAACACAAAGATGATCAGAGGCTGAAATACCTCCCCTGTGAAGATAGACTGAGAGAGTTGAGGTTGTTCAGCCTGGAAAACAGAAGGTGCAAGGGACGCCTTATCACACCTTCCAGTACCTCAAGGGGCTACAAGAAGGCTGAAGGAGGTACTTTTTAACAAGGGCAAGGAGTGATAGGAAAAGGAGAGATGTTTTTAAACAGCTCTGTCCCACGGGACCCTCTCCTCTGATCACCTTTCCTGTAGCAATACTCAGAATGTTTAAGACAAGACATGTTTAGATCCAGTCCTAAGCACCCTGTGTTTTAAATATTCCTTAATATATGGTATAGAGCTCATCTTCTGCTGCAGAGAGCTTTACATGGCAGCCAGGGGCAGAGAACATGAAGAAAGCAGAAGATAGCTAGGAGCTAATCATACAGCACATAAGGGCCATGCCCATCATTAAAACAGACATCCATCAATTTGTGTTAACCACTTTCCCCACTCCATAAGTCCTAAAGATTTCAAAACAGAAGAAATACATGGCACAAGGCTCAATTTGTCAAATTGGTCCTTGGGTTGCCTTAGTTGGAATAGTTCATCTGCCTGGTCAGCCACCTCCATCTTTGCTTGGGCCTCTGTGTTCAAAGCTGTAGCCTTGTGGCTAAACGCGCGAGCTTCTAGGAGCCTGGGGGCTGCTTTCAACCACCGTTCTAATCCTTTCTGTTGTAACCAACTTGCCTGCCTTGGCACTGAGACATCCTTCAGGAAGCCATTCTTTGTTCTCTTTCATCTTCTTGGTCATTCCCTTGGCTTTGACAGGCTTTGGTTTTTTTTTGCAGAGAGAAGAGTGGAGGAACTCAGTGTCTGTAAATGGGTCACCCTGCCTCAGTTTCCTGCAGAAACAAAAGGGTTACATTGAACCATCAAGTATTCCTTGAATTCATGTATGATTTTAGTCCCTAAAGTTTCTAATTTTAGTGCAGGTCTTCCCCATAAGATGATTAAGTGGTACAGTTTGTTTCTTGTCCAATAGAGTACTTTCTGGTGCAATATAACCAGCTATTCACAGAAAGTTCAAACTGGGACACTTTGCAGGGAAAAACACACCAGAAACATTATATAACTATGAAGCTGTCATTTTAGGAATACATGACTGTGCAATAGCCATTGGATGTACTGAATCTACAGTTTCCTAGGGAAAAGATGCTGCTATTTATTTAGGTATATCTGCTAGTGAATATAGATACCGGATGCTCTCAGGGGGAAAGTATTACTCAGGTGTCTAAAATTTTAGTCATCACAGAATGTAAATGAAATCAGGGCTTTTGCTGGGCTGTCTTTAACCTTTTATCCTTGTGCTACTGCCTCATTAGCACAGGAGTGCCACAGATGCAGTCTGCCAAGAGATGTGCTCATTTCAACAAGTGAAATAACATCTTTGGCAGCTTGTTACCAGAAGCTTAAACATCCATTTGTACTGATGCAGAATTTTGGCATAACCACACAGTGGTAGAAGAGGAGGGTCACAGAACACAAAGGGTAAGAACTTTGAACAAAGCAACAGAAGGCCCAGCCCTGGAGAGTTAGTGTATGAGAGCTGAGCAGGGGTTGCAGCATGGGAACAGTCTTTGGAATTAATAGTTTAAAGCCCAACCTGTTGATTGATGGCTCTTTGTAGCAGGTTGGCTTCCGTTTCCGCCTAGATGAGCACCCTGATGCTTCCTCCGAGCCAGAGTGAGACACAACCCTGGCATTGTTCAAGTCCTGTAGTGGCCTGATATCTGCAAAGGGAGACATTCACATGGTTTGATCAAAGTGATTCCAAATTATTTCCAGATATCCTAAAAAATAACAGCTGACAAACAGAAAAGAGTTGCATTACCAGGTTTCTCTGAACATGCACAATCCAGAATCTAAGCATATTGCCCCTAAACTCAGGAGACCATTATAATCCAAAAATACCAGACCTGCTCCTGAAAAGTCAGCTCATAAATCAAATTAGGTTCCTCAATGAAAAACTCACTAGTACTGATAGTATCATGGGCTCTGGTGTAGTAGAAAAATGATATAAAAACTCTATTTGATAGCTGTAATGCTCAGGAGCTTACAGCCTGGAGAAGATAGCAAGCTTATAGCACACAAACAACCTACCAGCAACCTACTCACTTCCAGCAAGACACAGGACCAGTGCTCATGCACCTTTGCAAGTGGAGACAGCCAAAAGGAGGCAGGAGAACAGACTTCCTCCCTCTCTACAAAGTACAGCCCACTCCAGTTGTAACAGGCCTGTTTGTCAACAGCTACAGAAAGAAAAACCCCACAAGACTACTGTTTTTATAGAGCATCCATTAACAGCAATCTCCCCAAAACTAACAGCTTAACTATTGTAGTACCAGCCCAGGGATGCACCCTCCACATCCTTTTAAAAAACAAACAAACAAACAAACAAAAAATAAATCCACAACCAAAATAATTTAGGTTGGGTCCTGGTTAATTTCCAGTGAAGATATCACCTTAGAAGTGCCTTGCAGCACTAACCATTCTGGACCAAAAATTTTCCACCTTCTTGTTATTTTGTGCCCCAGTAATACTGACTGACTTTAGTAGGCAGGGTCAGCATCAAGTTAGATGTTGAAGTGCTTAAATACTTGACTGTCTAAATTAATAGGTATGCCCTGTAGATAACAAGAGTGGTAAAGCAAGACTCAGCATATCCTGCTAGTCTTGTCTCAATATCTACACATGGACAAGTGGACAGAAATTCTTATAGAAATGCTGATAAACTAGAAGCAAATGCAGCCACAGAAAGGACAGGGCAGCACAAGTGGAAGCATAAATAGTGTACTGGAAACTGATCTTTAACTCTGAAAAAAGAGAGGAGAGGAAGGAAAATATAAGTACTTGCTGCATGGAGTTTTTGCCCTCATCTCCAAACACAGGTAGCTTCCCCATCTTACTACCTACCAGGTTTCTGTGAAGGTGAGCTCCAAGAACTTGACTGGACTTGGTTTCTTTCCCCAGATATTTCCTCTGCAGTCATTTCTTGAAATATCGGGGAGTTTTTCAGCGAAACAGGGGGTTTTGCTGGCATTCTGTTGCCCTCAGTACTTAAGTTCTTGGAAACTGGTACTTCTGTAAGTCTGGAGCTGACAGACAAAACTGCAGAACTGCTGACATGGGAGGATTCAAGACTGTGTGAAAGGTCTGCAAGACTATCTGCAAGTGATATCTCAGGTAGCTGCTCCTCCAGGAAATCACCTGGCTCAGACAGCAGATGGCTAATGCAGGAAAACTTCCCCATCGGGACAGTCTGCTTGGATGCAAGTTCTGTGGAACTCCCAATGAGAACCTTGGCTCCATCACTTTTTCTGGCCAGGGAATCAGTCTCTGGAGGTTGAGGGTTGCTCCTCTTCCTCTGAGGCCTGGGTTTGCAAGAGGCTTCTTTTGTCAAAGCATTCATGTTGTGGTCACCTTCACCTTGCCCATTTTCTTGAAGGTCCCCTGTCTGGTTTTTATTGCTCTTTTGATTGCTCTTAACAGCTCTGGGGATTTTGCTCACTTTGCTCCCAGGAACAGACCTGGGAGGTAGATTTTCACTCCCTTCAGATTCTGTCTGGAAACAACCCGAATTTCCTGCAAGATCCAAAGGATGGACAATATATGTTTCCCTGCGCTGTTTTAGATTACCTGGCAAATCCTTTGTGCTCCCATTAGCTACTCCTTGAACATCTATGCAGGGCCTAAAAACATGAACTTCATTTCTCTGATCACAATTACTATTCCTGGCAGTATTCTTCCTGATTGTTTGGCTTCTTTTAGGCCATTCTTCAGCCTTGGACTCTGGTATTATCACAATGTTTGGTAAATATTCCTCATCAGAATCATCTCTTTGCCCAATTACTCTAGTTTTTCTGTTGGCTTTCTGTCTGATGCTCTTTCTGCTCACACATGAGAATTTTGTAGAATTCTGTAGACTGGAATCACCTGAGGGAACTTCATGACTTGAGAAGGTATGAGCTGGGGGTTTTAGCAAGCTCCCCACACTTTGCATCCCAAAGATAGGTCCCTTCTTAACCTGCTGCATTGAGTCAGCACTTTCAAGACTCTGCAGCTGTGCTGGATTCACCTCATGAGTACTTTCAAAGTCTTGGACTCCATCAGGAGAGTGGGAATGGTGCTCCACACCACAGTCTCTATTCGTCCTGTTAAAAGCCCCCTCCCACATCTTCTGCCCCATCTCACAGACTTCAGTCTCACTAGAACATGTTGCAACTTCTGGCTGAAGAAGCTTTGCATTTTGAGCACACTCTTCACCTTGAGATCTGTCAGGACTACTTTCTGCATTGTTTTTAATTGCAGTTGTTTTCTTTTTTCCTGTTCTTGCTTTTTTAACAGTCTTCTTCTCTCTGGTTTTACACTTACCTTTGCTTTTAACCTTTACAGGAACAAACTCAGAGACTTGGCTATAGCTAGGGTCCATTTCAACACCACACCCCATTTCTTTTGTCTGTGGCTGCTCAAAAAAGGTCTCTTTACCCACAGAGTTTCTATGAGAAACAACAGCAGTTTGAGCAGGTGAAGCCAGGGGGCTGGGAGATGGCAGCTGTTGCTGTGTGTTGTTCTTGCTGGAGCTGCTGTTGTCCTGTGCAGTACTACCCCAAGCTGCCTGAGTGGAACTGACATGTGGGAAGATATCCAGAGCAGAAGATGGAGTGCTTGTAGCAAACAGGGTGGAACGCTTTCTCCTCTGAGTAACATGCCCTTGTGAGAGACGATCAAATAAATGTTTTGCCATCTCATCAGCCTCATATAAAAGAGTATGACTTTCCAAGGCAAGTGTTGGCAAATTGTTGGGATTTTGTTCAGTGCTGCACACGACCTCTGTTGGAAAGAAAAAAATCATGTTTAAGGCTGAGAAATGCAGCAGGCAATTGCCATCTTTCTCCATACCAGTAAAAACCTTGCTCCATACACTGCCACAAATCCAGAGCATAAAAAAGCACGATTTTGAGACAGGGATTCCCCCAAATTACTGTGTATCAGATTGGCTTCTCTCTGAACAGAGGGGCAGCCCAAATCAAGTTCCCCTAACCAGCCGTAATATTAGGAACACTTATGATCTGTATAAGAGCTATCATTTGTATGGCAAATCCACAAGAAACAGTGGTGCACCTAGTCAGATTCTGCACTTTCAGACATCTCCAAAAGTCTTATGCAAGCTCAGTGCCTATTACTCAAAAAGCCTGTTTTGTGAGTTTGATCTACTGCAAACACACCACATATCCCTCTGAAGACTGATTCTGGGATGTATATATATATAACTCCAGCAAGAGCAGCCCCAGTGGAGCATGTAGTTAATACCAGTCATTAGGAGCTACTGGAGTTGTGGTTGAGAGCTAACTGGATGGAGCTATGGCATTTATGCATTTCTGAGCACAGACACAAAGTCATACCAGAAGAACAGCAAGAGATGCAAATTTACCTCCAAATACGTGAGAGTCATGAAAAGCCCTCTCTGTTGCCATTGCTTCAGTCACCTTCTTGCCATTCTCTTCCTGGTAGAACTGAGGTATCTCATTGTGCTGTGGTGGCAAAGTATCTTTGGAGGCAACAGGCACAATTTTCAGGGCCTCATTAGAAGCAGGTCTCTGAAGTTCTCCTGCATTAGAAGCAGGTCTCTGAAGTTCTCCTGAGGATATTCGTAGCACTGTGGAGCTGCCAGCTTGCTGCTCTGCATCATGCAGCTTGGAAACAGGCACTCTCATCGGTATCTGTGTAACCCTGGTGAGAAGGAAGAGCAGAATGGGTCATGTTTCTCATACATGACAGGCCCCAGAATCCAGCAGACTAACTACAGGCCACGTGTGGCAGCTCCAAGGACTGCCCTGTCTTCAGAGACTACACAGAGAAGAAAGAGGACTTCAAATATACTTTAGGAGATCATGCTCTGACCATCTTTCCAGAAAGCTTACATGATACAGGGAGGTGACTATTAAACGTTTTTATGTAACAAACATCAAAGTAGCCAGCTATGGCACTCACTCGCTCAAGCAAATCTTGCTGTACTCAGCAGCAAAGAGAAAACTGCCTAAAAGTAACACAGTCTCAAAGAAAGGAGGTAAAAAGACTAGTTTTTGCACAGACTCAGCATTAGGACAAACAAGACAAGGAGTGGCAATAAAAAGACAGGATAAAGGAAAGCATTAAGCAGTGGTGGTTCAGAGAAGCTATCTCATATAAAACTGGCAACAAGGCACACACGTAAAACACAAGAAGTTTAGCATATAGAAATTCAGAACAAGCTTGGTGGTATCATTTTAAAGCCAACCTCAGAAGCTGACCATCTACAATATCATCAGCCCAGCTATCTTCAGTCATGATGCTCTTTTGGCCACTGGACAAGGATGAAGAATTTATATGGAACTGGAAAGAAGAGAAATAGGAGAGTGAGTTAAAGTTCTTGAAATCCCTTGTGCAGTCTCCTGCACAGAAACAGCAGAAGCTCAGTTTCTCTAGAAAGTATGTAAAGTATTGCCAGCAACTCTCTCACGTTATGGAATAAATTATGGAACAAATTGCAGCAGAATCAGATTGTGTCTCCACAGCCTAAGGATGAAGTTAAACTAGTTCAGATAATCTCAGACTAGGAAGCAGAAGTATTTTCCTATCCACCCATGAGACAGGACACAGGGAAAGTGCCCTATTCCCTATCCCAAGTTGCCATGGCAATACTTCAAAAAAGAAATTGAAAAAAAGTTACAACCTGTCAGAACAGAAAAGCCTACTGCCCAATATAGCAAATAATCCAGAGGAAAACAGTTCAAAACTGTAGTTTTCCTACACAAAGACTCATCCTGGAAATCCTTAACACCAAACTGGCCAGCAGGCAACACAAAGCAAAAGACAGAAAAAGACAGCCCCCTTCCCAGAAGCAGTGTGCTCAGGTTTCCCATGGTTTACCTCAGACAGCTCGGCCATCTTAACTGCAGCCATAAGATTGTCCATTTTTTTCAACATATTATTCTGTATTGAGGTAATAAAGAGAGAGAAGCCATAAAGACATTACATCAAAACATCTCTTCCAACAAGGATGCTACTAGCCAGAGGAATGTTCTGGGGAGAACACAGCTTGGAAACAAAAATAAGCAAATGAGTGGCAATCTTTTCGATATGTTGAGAATCCAGACATTCAACAGCAACAGCTCAATCCTCCCACAGCTGAGATGCTAGTGCAGCTCACCCTGCCCACCACCCCTCTCCATGCCAGGCACAGTGAGTGCCTTACCAGGAAGGAGAGCCTGTGCCGCAGCACAGCGTTCTGGAAGTGGCACTGCTTCACCTCCTTCTGCAGGATGGTCTTCTCCTGAGTGAGCCGCTGTGCATTGGCCTTCTCTGCATTGAGGGCCAGAGCCAATGCTTTATTGTTCTGCTTTAGGGAGACTTTCATAGTGGAGGAGTTGTCTGTGAGAGACAGAGCAATATCACACATCATCAGCGTCCAAGGTCTCACCCATACTTCTCCCGTCATCATAATTCTCTCTCTTCCTAGACCAGCCTTCCTCACATTCAGATCTCTACAACTCAATAGCCCCCTCACAAAATTAGCAGTATCCTTCCATAATAACATGTAACAACACTTCAGATACCCTCTCCATCCTCAGTGGGTCACACTCAGGCAGCAAGCTACTTCTTCAATTCTTAATGAATGATGGCATGGTTGAAGTGCTGAGTTTAAAAATATATGCTCCTTGCTTTGAATAAGTCATCAACAGGTAAGTCCTCATCGCCATCCAAAAAATGGGAGAAAAAACTGTTTTCCTGTATAGTTGCCCTTGAGTAAATTTGGACCCCTGTTTCCCAATTTCAAAACAATTAAATAAAAGTAATGGAAATATCTGAGTTTTTAAAGGTAGTCCAAATTATATCCTCTTCTATCCTCGCATTACTTCCCCCATAAAAACAAGCCAGTTGGCCTAGATTCTGCAGAGGATTGCATATACACTAAAATACTTCGTACACCTTGGGGCACCTTGCGTGGCACTTGACACTCATCTGCAGGGCACTGAATTCACTTAAAACCTCCGGGCAGAGAAGCAGCTGAGAAGCAGCACACGAGCTCTGCTAAGGGACTGCTGCCCGCTCCCGATGCCACGGCCAAAGGCCCAGTTATAAGCTGACATAGCAGCCAGCATATGTCCACACCGCAACGAAAAATATACTCACTGATGATCTTCGTTTTGATTTTCGATGCAAGCGAGGCATTCAACTTCGCAGTCCTCAAGGCACCCTTTTTCTTCTCCCGCATCCGCTCCCTCACGTCGCTCAGACTGAAGAAGGACATTTCGGCGGCCTCCCACGCTGCCATCGCTGCAGAGAGCGACACCGAGTAGGGTCAGCACCCGTATTTCCCTTCCCCAAGCCCTCACCGGCCAAGGCTCGCACTTGCCTCGAGAAACGGCGCCGCGGCCCGGCCTGGCCCGGCCCCGCACGGACCCCCGGCGGAGGAGGACGAGGAGGAGGACGAGGGCTAATAGGAAGTCCTGCCCGCCAAGCGACTTTCGAATGCCGCGGCCGGCCCGCCCCTCGCCCCGCCCCACGAGCCGGCGGCGGAGAGCGGCGCCTCCTGTGCGCCTCCGCCGGGCCGGATGAATTTCCTCTGCCGCCCGGGGCCGCCGCCGAGGCTGGAGGGGCTCCCCCGGCCGCACGGGGCTGCCGCGGCCCCGCTGCCCTTCCCGCGGGAAGCGGCCAACGCTGAGGCGCTGCTGCCGCCAGCGGCCCCGGCCCCGGCCCCACAGAGCTAACCCGCTCCTGGAATGCCTCAAAGAAGGCCGAGGGTTCTTCTGAAGGACATACGCCGCCCAAAAAATTGGAGTTTGTAGTTTTCAGCTGTGACAAAGACAGTTAAATGTGACCGTTAAAAGGAATTACTTTTATTCCTACGCACTTCACACTTCTGTCCTAGTTAATACATTGTTTTCCAGACACCCTTGAATTTGCCTTCAGGAAGTTGACATTATGTGTGCTGGTGAATATTTTAAGGAGATGACCCATACAGGAAAAGCAGACAAATATTTTGAAAATCAATTTACAGTGCAGGTACCACAGGAGTAAAGCTTCTGAAAACATGTCTGTTTTCCCAAAATGGGTTCTTTTACCTGGTGTTCAAGAGGCCAATCCGAACAGAGAGGTGAGGTATTTGATTTTTCTACAATTCTGCACAGAAAAGAGTGCTGGGTGTCAAATCCACTAAACCAGCATGACTACCAAAAACGATCACTATTCATACATTTTAGTAAACAAAGGCATTAATATTCATTGGCTACAAGTTACATAGTTCTCCGATTAATTAGTATTCTATCTACTATTATAGTCTATGTGCTCAGTCTCTCTTCTTTTGAGTTGCTGAGTTTTGTGGTCGCAATCTCCCCTTGCCAGAATTACTTTCTACCTACTTGGGGCTGACTTCAGCACAGTTACTGAGTTGGTTTTGTTAGTTTCTTCTTTATCTTGGGAATTCTCCCAACTGTCCTTGCGGCTTGCAAATTCTGCATTCTTTGTTTCCACTATCACTAGTACATCCTTCTCCCAAACTTTGTTAATGTCCTTCTGGAGCTGAGATTATTGAAACATTTCAAGCTCTGAACCTCAGCAAGGCAGTTCTACTGATAAGTAATTTATGTTTCTAAAACCTGAACGTCATACCTCTGCCACAGACAAAGGTAGCCCTTTGCAAGAGTCCTAAACCCTACTCCTATTTTATGAGGTATTTGTTAATACATAGCAGATGAGCATTAGATAATGGCAATTGTTAAATATATTTATTAATTCCAACCTAATTAAGTAGCAGATTGACAAAACACTCTCCATACCTATCCTGAAAATTAGACGTGCAATGGGTAACAATTCTGCAGGCACACAGAACCTGTAGCTTTATTTCTTGCTCTAAGGAAACAGACTGCCATTAAATGCTAGTTCTATGGGTGTGGGTAAAAGATGTAAGTATCCTCTAAGGTACACTCTGTGATCCATGTGTGACAAATTCCACAGTTTGGGGGCCTAAATTTTCTCTACTAAGTTTATTAAGAATACCGGCCAGTAAATTAAATTAACAGTTGGCTTCTTAAAATCAGAGACCCTTTCTGACACAGCTCTATTGAAACAGTATCAATCTTTGCCAGGAGATGTTGCTGATGTCATTTCTCAAAATTTCAATTTCACTTTTTCTGAAAGTGATTGGACAAATTTGGAGAAGTTAAAAACAAGCAAGAACTATTAACAGCCAAGGCAACACTTTTTGCTCAAGAAGGTCCTGAATTGGAGAACAGAGAAATCAAGCACTGACACAGCTTGATGCCTGCTGGCACAGTTCCCCCATCTCTTCCACGGGCTTTATAGTGAATGTTATTTATTTTTTCCAGGGAGGAGAACAAACACAGTGGCGTTCCCCACCTTAAAATGATACAGAAGCATTTCTTACTTTGGGGGAAATGGCAGGGATGAGCTCACCCAAGGACTAGGGAGCAGACTCATTTCAGGAAAGTCCCTTTCTTCATCAGGATATCACTTTTAAGGACACATAACAGGAGAGGGGTTGGGTTAGCAGGACATTGGGGCAGTCCTGGCACGGCTGTGTTCACTTTGTGAAGGTCACTTTTCCCTCTTGCCTGGCCATAGCAGCAGATAAGACCTGGGTGGGTGTAACTGGTGTAGTTATGCCTGGCATGCAGTAGATCTGTGTTTCTCAGAGCAAACAAGCAGCAGCTCTATTTTTGATATGTTTGCCACGATGCCTGTATGAAGGATGCTCTCAGAAATCAAATCCAACTTAATTACAAGCTCCTCAGCTGGGATGAAAGGTGTGGAAGTGCTAAGCTTGGTGCTCCTTTTGCCATAGAATAAGTGACAAAGGCAAATGAAAGAACCAAGAGAAAACACAGCACAAATCCTATAAAAGCTAAGGAGGTTTCTTCCTGGAGAACATCTGTGTCTGGTGTTAACACATTTCCTTGTATGTTTTCTTAGACCATCACAAAGAGAGACAGCATTATGATCATGTCTCATAAACTGATTCCTATTTTTTACTAGGAAATCATTTATTAACAGAAGTACATTTCCAAGGAGGGGGATGGCTTTTTCATTCAGAACTACAGCCTGCAAACCTCCCTTATCTACAAAACCCCATAGCCTCTCAGTGACTTGCTAGCCATCATGATAGATTGGCTACCATCAGCAATCCCATGAAAAATGAGACCTGCATCCATTGGAAGGACAACAGTGGTGTTTAGAACTGCATGTTGGGATTTCTTGACTGTTAAAATTTCTCCTAGTACTGTAAGCAAAAACATAACATTGATGAAAGAACAAGTAGCCAGGATCCTTGCTATATGCCACAAACACTGCAAATGGAACCCTAGATGGGCTCTGGGGGGGTATCAGTCCTCGTTTTTCATTGTTCCATTTGGTAGAATTCTGAAAGAGTAGTAGAAGATTGTAGCTTCATTTACAAGTAATTACATCCATCAGAAAACCCAGTGAATAGTCTCTGCATCCCTTGTTAGCAAGTCTGCTAGGTTTCCAACCAACCACTAGAGGCACAGCAACAAAACTCAATGCCTGGAAGTGTATTAGTATCATCTCTCTTGAAAATGATAATGCAAGCTGGAGGTTTAACCTCTTTTCTGTGGTGGTTCTGATTTGCTGCTTTTTTTCCTTTTAATTTCTCTCAGATGAGCAGCATTGTTTCTAAGCAACATGAGAAAGCAGCCGTCCAGCAAGAAGCCATAGCCTAATTTCCCTGGCACACAAACTGAAGCAGAGACAAGAAAGAGGGAATTCCTCTTCAGAAATACCTCGAGTCAGAGAGGCTCCAAACCCAGATCCTGAGGCCTGTTGCAAGAACTGACAAAGGTAGAGCATGATTTCTTCTGTACATTTATGAGAGAGAGAATACAAGGGCAATATTCATTAACAGCTGTATGTATCATGGAAAGCAGGAGTAGAGCATGCACATGGATGTTACAATGAATTGGTGCGCTAAATGCTGGCTTTTATAGATCTGATAAATAGATACACAGCAGAGAGAGGAAGCGGGTCATAAGAAACTCAGAAGTGGGAGCAAGTGCAGGGCCATGCACCAAAGATTCCTCTCTTGGTCCCAAATAAATTCGCAAGATTCCGTTTCCCTTCCCGAAAGGAAATTTCATTTCCTTTCGGGAAGGGAAACGGAATCTTGCGACCCTGAAAAGAAAGGCTTACAAACACTCTGGAAAGGAGATAGGATCAAATGAAATGCAATTGAAAAAAACCCCAAAAAACCAGAAAATTGGGAGTTTCAGTGTCTTCAAGAAATGGCCTGTGAGAAAATAAGCTGCATTGCAAAGGACCAAACCATGCCAAAACTAAGCTCACAGACGTTGCAAAAGCAGGGGAAAAAGTCAAGGAGGAAGACAAAACCTGGAGGGGAAGATTTGAGGGACATGGGATGGCTGCTTAAAAAAAAAAAAAAAAAAAAATTTTTTTTCCATACGCTAGCAAGTGCAGGCAGATGCAGCAGAGCTTGCCAAAATTGATCCCCGCTGAAGGCCAAAAGAGAAAAGAAGGACTTAGAAACACGCTGGAAAGGAGATAGCATCAAAGGAATTGCAATTGGAGGAGAAAAAAAAAAAAATTGGGAAATTTGGGCAATTTAGGGACTAGGAGAAAATGGACTGGGATTCTATCAGAGCAGTGCAAAAAACCAAAACATGCCAAAATGTAGCACCCAGACGTTGCAAAAGCAGGGGAAAAAGTAGAGGAGCAAGACAAAACCTGGAGGGGAAGATATGAGGGACATGGGATGGACACTGAAAAAAAACTGAAAAAAAAAGGAAAAAATTTTTCCCAAAGTTCAAGCCATCAAAAGGCATGGCATGTCATCAAGTGCAGGGACATGCACCAAAGATTCCTCTCTTCGTGCCCATTGAAATCGCAAGATTCCGTTTCCCTTCCCGAAAGGAAATGAAATTTCCTTTCGGGAAGGGAAACGGAATCTTGCGACCCTGAAAAGAAAGGCTTACAAACACTCTGGAAAGGAGATAGGATCAAATGAAATGCAATTGAAAAAAACCCCAAAAAAACCAGAAAATTGGGAGTTTCAGTGTCTTCAAGAAATGGCCTGTGAGAAAATAAGCTGCATTGCAAAGGACCAAAACATGCCAAAACTAAGCTCACAGACGTTGCAAAAGCAGGGGAAAAAGTCAAGGAGGAAGACAAAACTTGGAGGGGAAGATTTGAGGGACATGGCATGGCTGCTTAAAAAAAAAAAAAAAAAAAAAAATTTTTTTTCCATACGCTAGCAAGTGCAGGCAGATGCAGCAGAGCTTGCCAAAATTGATCCCCGCTGAAGGCCAAAAGAGAAAAGAAGGACTTAGAAACACGCTGGAAAGGAGATAGCATCAAAGGAATTGCAATTGGAGGAGAAAAAAAAAAAAATTGGGAAATTTGGGCAATTTAGGGACTAGGAGAAAATGGACTGGGATTCTATCAGAGCAGTGCAAAAAACCAAAACATGCCAAAATGTAGCACCCAGACGTTGCAAAAGCAGGGGAAAAAGTAGAGGAGCAAGACAAAACCTGGAGGGGAAGATATGAGGGACATGGGATGGACACTTAAAAAAAATTTAAAAAAAAAAAAATTTTTTTCCATACGCTAGCAAGTGCAGGCAGATGCAGCAAAGCTTGCCAAAATTGATCCCCGCTGAAGGCCAAAAGAGAAAAGAAGGACTTAGAAACACGCTGGAAAGGAGATAGCATCAAAGGAATTGCAATTGGAGGAGAAAAAAAAAAAAATTGGGAAATTTGGGCAATTTAGGGACTAGGAGAAAATGGACTGGGATTCTATCAGAGCAGTGCAAAAAACCAAAACATGCCAAAATGTAGCACCCAGACCTTGCAAAAGCAGGGGAAAAAGTAGAGGAGCAAGACAAAACCTGGAGGGGAAGATATGAGGGACATGGGATGGACACCGAAAAAAAACTGAAAAAAAAAGGAAAAAATTTTTCCCAAAGTTCAAGCCATCAAAAGGCATGGCATGTCATCAAGTGCAGGGACATGCACCAAAGATTCCTCTCTTCGTGCCCATTGAAATCGCAAGATTCCGTTTCCCTTCCCGAAAGGAAATTTCATTTCCTTTCGGGAAGGGAAACGGAATCTTGCGACCCTGAAAAGAAAGGCTTACAAACACTCTGGAAAGGAGATAGGATCAAATGAAATGCAATTGAAAAAAACCCCCAAAAAACCAGAAAATTGGGAGTTTCAGTGTCTTCAAGAAATGGCCTGTGAGAAAATAAGCTGCATTGCAAAGGACCAAAACATGCCAAAACTAAGCTCACAGACGTTGCAAAAGCAGGGGAAAAAGTCAAGGAGGAAGACAAAACTTGGAGGGGAAGATTTGAGGGACATGGCATGGCTGCTTAAAAAAAAAAAAAAAAAAAAAAAAATTTTTTTCCATACGCAAGCAAGTGCAGGCAGATGCAGCAAAGCTTGCCAAAATTGATCCCCGCTGAAGGCCAAAAGAGAAAAGAAGGACTTAGAAACACGCTGGAAAGGAGATAGCATCAAAGGAATTGCAATTGGAGGAGAAAAAAAAAAAATTGGGAAATTTGGGCAATTTAGAGACTAGGAGAAAATGGACTGGGATTCTATCAGAGCAGTGCAAAAAACCAAAACATGCCAAAATGTAGCACCCAGACGTTGCAAAAGCAGGGGAAAAAGTAGAGGAGGAAGACAAAACCTGGAGGGGAAGATTTGAGGGACATGGCATGGCTGCTTAAAAAAAAAAAAAAAAAAAAAAAAAATTTTTTTCCATACGCTAGCAAGTGCAGGCAGATGCAGCAGAGCTTGCCAAAATTGATCCCCGCTGAAGGCCAAAAGAGAAAAGAAGGACTTAGAAACACGCTGGAAAGGAGATAGCATCAAAGGAATTGCAATTGGAGGAGAAAAAAAAAAAAATTGGGAAATTTGGGCAATTTAGGGACTAGGAGAAAATGGACTGGGATTCTATCAGAGCAGTGCAAAAAACCAAAACATGCCAAAATGTAGCACCCAGACGTTGCAAAAGCAGGGGAAAAAGTCAAGGAGGAAGACAAAACTTGGAGGGGAAGATTTGAGGGACATGGCATGGCTGCTTAAAAAAAAAAAAAAAAAAAAAAAAATTTTTTTCCATACGCTAGCAAGTGCAGGCAGATGCAGCAGAGCTTGCCAAAATTGATCCCCGCTGAAGGCCAAAAGAGAAAAGAAGGACTTAGAAACACGCTGGAAAGGAGATAGCATCAAAGGAATTGCAATTGGAGGAGAAAAAAAAAAAAATTGGGAAATTTGGGCAATTTAGGGACTAGGAGAAAATGGACTGGGATTCTATCAGAGCAGTGCAAAAAACCAAAACATGCCAAAATGTAGCACCCAGACGTTGCAAAAGCAGGGGAAAAAGTAGAGGAGCAAGACAAAACCTGGAGGGGAAGATTTGAGGGACATGGCATGGCTGCTTAAAAAAAAAAAAAAAAAAAAAAAAAAATTTTTTCCATACGCTAGCAAGTGCAGGCAGATGCAGCAGAGCTTGCCAAAATTGATCCCCGCTGAAGGCCAAAACAGAAAAGAAGGACTTAGAAACACGCTGGAAAGGAGATAGCATCAAAGGAATTGCAATTGGAGGAGAAAAAAAAAAAATTGGGAAATTTGGGCAATTTAGGGACTAGGAGAAAATGGACTGGGATTCTATCAGAGCAGTGCAAAAAACCAAAACATGCCAAAATGTAGCACCCAGACCTTGCAAAAGCAGGGGAAAAAGTAGAGGAGCAAGACAAAACCTGGAGGGGAAGATATGAGGGACATGGGATGGACACCGAAAAAAAACTGAAAAAAAAAGGAAAAAATTTTTCCCAAAGTTCAAGCCATCAAAAGGCATGGCATGTCATCAAGTGCAGGGACATGCACCAAAGATTCCTCTCTTCGTGCCCATTGAAATCGCAAGATTCCGTTTCCCTTCCCGAAAGGAAATGAAATTTCCTTTCGGGAAGGGAAACGGAATCTTGCGACCCTGAAAAGAAAGGCTTACAAACACTCTGGAAAGGAGATAGGATCAAATGAAATGCAATTGAAAAAAACCCCCAAAAAACCAGAAAATTGGGAGTTTCAGTGTCTTCAAGAAATGGCCTGTGAGAAAATAAGCTGCATTGCAAAAAACCAAAACATGCCAAAATGTAGCACCCAGACATTGCAAAAGCAGGGGAAAAAGTAGAGGAGCAAGACAAAACCTGGAGGGGAAGATATAAGGGACATGGGATGGACACTTAAAAAAAATTAAAAAAAAAAAAATTTTTTCCCATACGCTAGCAAGTGCAGGCAGATGCAGCAAAGCTTGCCAAAATTGATCCCCGCTGAAGGCCAAAAGAGAAAAGAAGGACTTAGAAACACGCTGGAAAGGAGATAGCATCAAAGGAATTGCAATTGGAGGAGAAAAAAAAAAAAATTGGGAAATTTGGGCAATTTAGGGACTAGGAGAAAATGGACTGGGATTCTATCAGAGCAGTGCAAAAAACCAAAACATGCCAAAATGTAGCACCCAGACGTTGCAAAAGCAGGGGAAAAAGTAGAGGAGCAAGACAAAACCTGGAGGGGAAGATATAAGGGACATGGGATGGACACTTAAAAAAAAAAAAAAAAAAAAAAATTTTTTTCCATACGCAAGCAAGTGCAGGCAGATGCAGCAGAGCTTGCCAAAATTGATCCCCGCTGAAGGCCAAAACAGAAAAGAAGGACTTAGAAACACGCTGGAAAGGAGATAGCATCAAAGGAATTGCAATTGGAGGAGAAAAAAAAAAAATTTGGGAAATTTGGGCAATTTAGGGACTAGGAGAAAATGGACTGGGATTCTATCAGAGCAATGCAAAAAACCAAAACATGCCAAAATGTAGCACCCAGACGTTGCAAAAGCAGGGGAAAAAGTAGAGGAGCAAGACAAAAGGTGGAGGGGAAGATATGAGGGACATGGGATGGACACTGAAAAAAAACTGAAAAAAAAAGGAAAAAATTTTTCCCAAAGTTCAAGCCATCAAAAGGCATGGCATGTCATCAAGTGCAGGGACATGCACCAAAGATTCCTCTCTTCGTGCCCATTGAAATCGCAAGATTCCGTTTCCCTTCCCGAAAGGAAATTTCATTTCCTTTCGGGAAGGGAAACGGAATCTTGCGACCCTGAAAAGAAAGGCTTACAAACACTCTGGAAAGGAGATAGGATCAAATGAAATGCAATTGAAAAAAACCCCCAAAAAACCAGAAAATTGGGAGTTTCAGTGTCTTCAAGAAATGGCCTGTGAGAAAATAAGCTGCATTGCAAAGGACCAAAACATGCCAAAACTAAGCTTACAGACGTTGCAAAAGCAGGGGAAAAAGTCAAGGAGGAAGACAAAAATGGAGGGGAAGATTTGAGGGACATGGCATGGCTGCTTAAAAAAAAAAAAAAAATTTTTTTTCCATACGCTAGCAAGTGCAGGCAGATGCAGCAGAGCTTGCCAAAATTGATCCCCGCTGAAGGCCAAAAGAGAAAAGAAGGACTTAGAAACACGCTGGAAAGGAGATAGCATCAAAGGAATTGCAATTGGAGGAGAAAAAAAAAAAATTTGGGAAATTTGGGCAATTTAGGGACTAGGAGAAAATGGACTGGGATTCTATAAGAGCAATGCAAAAAACCAAAACATGCCAAAATGTAGCACCGAGACGTTGCAAAAGCAGGGGAAAAAGTAGAGGAGCAAGACAAAACCTGGAGGGGAAGATATAAGGGACATGGGATGGACACTTAAAAAAAATTTAAAAGAAAAAATTTTTTTCCATATGCGAGCAATTGCAGGCAGATGCAGCAAAGCTTGCCAAAATTGATCCCCGCTGAAGGCCAAAAGAGAAAAGAAGGACTTAGAAACACGCTGGAAAGGAGATAGCATCAAAGGAATTGCAATTGGAGGAGAAAAAAAAAAAAATTGGGAAATTTGGGCAATTTAGGGACTAGGAGAAAACGGACTGGGATTCTATCAGAGCAGTGCAAAAAACCAAAACATGCCAAAATGTAGCACCCAGACGTTGCAAAAGCAGGGGAAAAAGTAGAGGAGCAAGACAAAACCTGGAGGGGAAGATATGAGGGACATGGCATGGCTGCTTAAAAAAAAAAAAAAAAAAAAAATTTTTTTCCATACGCTAGCAAGTGCAGGCAGATGCAGCAGAGCTTGCCAAAATTGATCCCCGCTGAAGGCCAAAACAGAAAAGAAGGACTTAGAAACACGCTGGAAAGGAGATAGCATCAAAGGAATTGCAATTGGAGGAGAAAAAAAAAAAAATTGGGAAATTTGGGCAATTTAGGGACTAGGAGAAAATGGACAGGGATTCTATCAGAGCAGTGCAAAAAACCAAAACATGCCAAAATGTAGCACCCAGACGTTGCAAAAGCAGGGGAAAAAGTAGAGGAGCAAGACAAAACCTGGAGGGGAAGATATGAGGGACATGGGATGGACACCGAAAAAAAACTGAAAAAAAAAGGAAAAAATTTTTCCCAAAGTTCAAGCCATCAAAAGGCATGGCATGTCATCAAGTGCAGGGACATGCACCAAAGATTCCTCTCTTCGTGCCCATTGAAATCGCAAGATTCCGTTTCCCTTCCCGAAAGGAAATGAAATTTCCTTTCGGGAAGGGAAACGGAATCTTGCGACCCTGAAAAGAAAGGCTTACAAACACTCTGGAAAGGAGATAGGATCAAATGAAATGCAATTGAAAAAAACCCCCAAAAAACCAGAAAATTGGGAGTTTCAGTGTCTTCAAGAAATGGCCTGTGAGAAAATAAGCTGCATTGCAAAGGACCAAAAGATGCCAAAACTAAGCTCACAGACGTTGCAAAAGCAGGGGAAAAAGTCAAGGAGGAAGACAAAAATGGAGGGGAAGATTTGAGGGACATGGCATGGCTGCTTAAAAAAAAAAAAAAAAAATTTTTTCCATACGCTAGCAAGTGCAGGCAGATGCAGCAGAGCTTGCCAAAATTGATCCCCGCTGAAGGCCAAAACAGAAAAGAAGGACTTAGAAACACGCTGGAAAGGAGATAGCATCAAAGGAATTGCAATTGGAGGAGAAAAAAAAAAAAATTGGGAAATTTGGGCAATTTAGGGACTAGGAGAAAATGGACTGGGATTCTATCAGAGCAGTGCAAAAAACCAAAACATGCCAAAATGTAGCACCCAGACGTTGCAAAAGCAGGGGAAAAAGTCAAGGAGGAAGACAAAACCTGGAGGGGAAGATTTGAGGGACATGGCATGGCTGCTTAAAAAAAAAAAAAAAAAAAAAAAAAATTTTTTTCCATACGCTAGCAAGTGCAGGCAGATGCAGCAGAGCTTGCCAAAATTGATCCCCGCTGAAGGCCAAAACAGAAAAGAAGGACTTAGAAACACGCTGGAAAGGAGATAGCATCAAAGGAATTGCAATTGGAGGAGAAAAAAAAAAAATTGGGAAATTTGGGCAATTTAGGGACTAGGAGAAAATGGACTGGGATTCTATCAGAGCAGTGCAAAAAACCAAAACATGCCAAAATGTAGCACCCAGACGTTGCAAAAGCAGGGGAAAAAGTAGAGGAGCAAGACAAAACCTGGAGGGGAAGATATGAGGGACATGGGATGGACACCGAAAAAAAACTGAAAAAAAAAGGAAAAAATTTTTCCCAAAGTTCAAGCCATCAAAAGGCATGGCATGTCATCAAGTGCAGGGACATGCACCAAAGATTCCTCTCTTCGTGCCCATTGAAATCGCAAGATTCCGTTTCCCTTCCCGAAAGGAAATTTCATTTCCTTTCGGGAAGGGAAACGGAATCTTGCGACCCTGAAAAGAAAGGCTTACAAACACTCTGGAAAGGAGATAGGATCAAATGAAATGCAATTGAAAAAAACCCCCAAAAAACCAGAAAATTGGGAGTTTCAGTGTCTTCAAGAAATGGCCTGTGAGAAAATAAGCTGCATTGCAAAGGACCAAAAGATGCCAAAACTAAGCTCACAGACGTTGCAAAAGCAGGGGAAAAAGTCAAGGAGGAAGACAAAACTTGGAGGGGAAGATTTGAGGGACATGGCATGGCTGCTTAAAAAAAAAAAAAAAAAATTTTTTTCCATACGCAAGCAAGTGCAGGCAGATGCAGCAAAGCTTGCCAAAATTGATCCCCGCTGAAGGCCAAAAGAGAAAAGAAGGACTTAGAAACACGCTGGAAAGGAGATAGCATCAAAGGAATTGCAATTGGAGGAGAAAAAAAAAAAAATTGGGAAATTTGGGCAATTTAGGGACTAGGAGAAAATGGACTGGGATTCTATCAGAGCAGTGCAAAAAACCAAAACATGCCAAAATGTAGCACCCAGACGTTGCAAAAGCAGGGGAAAAAGTCAAGGAGGAAGACAAAACCTGGAGGGGAAGATTTGAGGGACATGGCATGGCTGCTTAAAAAAAAAAAAAAAAAAAAAAAATTTTTTTTCCATACGCTAGCAAGTGCAGGCAGATGCAGCAGAGCTTGCCAAAATTGATCCCCGCTGAAGGCCAAAACAGAAAAGAAGGACTTAGAAACACGCTGGAAAGGAGATAGCATCAAAGGAATTGCAATTGGAGGAGAAAAAAAAAAAAATTGGGAAATTTGGGCAATTTAGGGACTAGGAGAAAATGGACTGGGATTCTATCAGAGCACTGCAAAAAACCAAAACATGCCAAAATGTAGCACCCAGACGTTGCAAAAGCAGGGGAAAAAGTAGAGGAGCAAGACAAAACCTGGAGGGGAAGATATGAGGGACATGGGATGGACACCGAAAAAAAACTGAAAAAAAAAGGAAAAAATTTTTCCCAAAGTTCAAGCCATCAAAAGGCATGGCATGTCATCAAGTGCAGGGACATGCACCAAAGATTCCTCTCTTCGTGCCCATTGAAATCGCAAGATTCCGTTTCCCTTCCCGAAAGGAAATGAAATTTCCTTTCGGGAAGGGAAACGGAATCTTGCGACCCTGAAAAGAAAGGCTTACAAACACTCTGGAAAGGAGATAGGATCAAATGAAATGCAATTGAAAAAAACCCCCAAAAAACCAGAAAATTGGGAGTTTCAGTGTCTTCAAGAAATGGCCTGTGAGAAAATAAGCTGCATTGCAAAGGACCAAAACATGCCAAAACTAAGCTCACAGACGTTGCAAAAGCAGGGGAAAAAGTCAAGGAGGAAGACAAAACTTGGAGGGGAAGATTTGAGGGACATGGCATGGCTGCTTAAAAAAAAAAAAAAAAAAAAAAAATTTTTTTTCCATACGCTAGCAAGTGCAGGCAGATGCAGCAGAGCTTGCCAAAATTGATCCCCGCTGAAGGCCAAAAGAGAAAAGAAGGACTTAGAAACACGCTGGAAAGGAGATAGCATCAAAGGAATTGCAATTGGAGGAGAAAAAAAAAAAAATTGGGAAATTTGGGCAATTTAGGGACTAGGAGAAAATGGACTGGGATTCTATCAGAGCAGTGCAAAAAACCAAAACATGCCAAAATGTAGCACCCAGACGTTGCAAAAGCAGGGGAAAAAGTAGAGGAGGAAGACAAAACATGGAGGGGAAGATTTGAGGGACATGGCATGGCTGCTTAAAAAAAAAAAAAAAAAAAAAAAAAAATTTTTTTCCATACGCTAGCAAGTGCAGGCAGATGCAGCAGAGCTTGCCAAAATTGATCCCCGCTGAAGGCCAAAACAGAAAAGAAGGACTTAGAAACACGCTGGAAAGGAGATAGCATCAAAGGAATTGCAATTGGAGGAGAAAAAAAAAAAAATTGGGAAATTTGGGCAATTTAGGGACTAGGAGAAAATGGACTGGGATTCTATCAGAGCAGTGCAAAAAACCAAAACATGCCAAAATGTAGCACCCAGACCTTGCAAAAGCAGGGGAAAAAGTAGAGGAGCAAGACAAAACCTGGAGGGGAAGATATGAGGGACATGGGATGGACACCGAAAAAAAACTGAAAAAAAAAGGAAAAAATTTTTCCCAAAGTTCAAGCCATCAAAAGGCATGGCATGTCATCAAGTGCAGGGACATGCACCAAAGATTCCTCTCTTCGTGCCCATTGAAATCGCAAGATTCCGTTTCCCTTCCCGAAAGGAAATTTCATTTCCTTTCGGGAAGGGAAACGGAATCTTGCGACCCTGAAAAGAAAGGCTTACAAACACTCTGGAAAGGAGATAGGATCAAATGAAATGCAATTGAAAAAAACCCCCAAAAAACCAGAAAATTGGGAGTTTCAGTGTCTTCAAGAAATGGCCTGTGAGAAAATAAGCTGCATTGCAAAGGACCAAAAGATGCCAAAACTAAGCTCACAGACGTTGCAAAAGCAGGGGAAAAAGTAGAGGAGGAAGACAAAACCTGGAGGGGAAGATTTGAGGGACATGGCATGGCTGCTTAAAAAAAAAAAAAAAAAAAAAAAATTTTTTTCCATACGCTAGCAAGTGCAGGCAGATGCAGCAGAGCTTGCCAAAATTGATCCCCGCTGAAGGCCAAAAGAGAAAAGAAGGACTTAGAAACACGCTGGAAAGGAGATAGCATCAAAGGAATTGCAATTGGAGGAGAAAAAAAAAAAATTTGGGAAATTTGGGCAATTTAGGGACTAGGAGAAAATGGACTGGGATTCTATCAGAGCAGTGCAAAAAACCAAAACATGCCAAAATGTAGCACCCAGACGTTGCAAAAGCAGGGGAAAAAGTAGAGGAGCAAGACAAAACCTGGAGGGGAAGATATGAGGGACATGGGATGGACACCGAAAAAAAACTGAAAAAAAAAGGAAAAAATTTTTCCCAAAGTTCAAGCCATCAAAAGGCATGGCATGTCATCAAGTGCAGGGACATGCACCAAAGATTCCTCTCTTCGTGCCCATTGAAATCGCAAGATTCCGTTTCCCTTCCCGAAAGGAAATGAAATTTCCTTTCGGGAAGGGAAACGGAATCTTGCGACCCTGAAAAGAAAGGCTTACAAACACTCTGGAAAGGAGATAGGATCAAATGAAATGCAATTGAAAAAAACCCCAAAAAAACCAGAAAATTGGGAGTTTCAGTGTCTTCAAGAAATGGCCTGTGAGAAAATAAGCTGCATTGCAAAGGACCAAAACATGCCAAAACTAAGCTCACAGACGTTGCAAAAGCAGGGGAAAAAGTCAAGGAGGAAGACAAAACTTGGAGGGGAAGATTTGAGGGACATGGCATGGCTGCTTAAAAAAAAAAAAAAAAAAAAAAAATTTTTTTCCATACGCTAGCAAGTGCAGGCAGATGCAGCAGAGCTTGCCAAAATTGATCCCCGCTGAAGGCCAAAACAGAAAAGAAGGACTTAGAAACACGCTGGAAAGGAGATAGCATCAAAGGAATTGCAATTGGAGGAGAAAAAAAAAAAATTTGGGAAATTTGGGCAATTTAGGGACTAGGAGAAAATGGACTGGGATTCTATCAGAGCAGTGCAAAAAACCAAAACATGCCAAAATGTAGCACCCAGACGTTGCAAAAGCAGGGGAAAAAGTAGAGGAGCAAGACAAAACCTGGAGGGGAAGATTTGAGGGACATGGCATGGCTGCTTAAAAAAAAAAAAAAAAAAAAAAAAAATTTTTTTCCATACGCAAGCAAGTGCAGGCAGATGCAGCAGAGCTTGCCAAAATTGATCCCCGCTGAAGGCCAAAAGAGAAAAGAAGGACTTAGAAACACGCTGGAAAGGAGATAGCATCAAAGGAATTGCAATTGGAGGAGAAAAAAAAAAAAATTGGGAAATTTGGGCAATTTAGGGACTAGGAGAAAATGGACTGGGATTCTATCAGAGCAGTGCAAAAAACCAAAACATGCCAAAATGTAGCACCCAGACGTTGCAAAAGCAGGGGAAAAAGTAGAGGAGCAAGACAAAACCTGGAGGGGAAGATATGAGGGACATGGGATGGACACCGAAAAAAAACTGAAAAAAAAAGGAAAAAATTTTTCCCAAAGTTCAAGCCATCAAAAGGCATGGCATGTCATCAAGTGCAGGGACATGCACCAAAGATTCCTCTCTTCGTGCCCATTGAAATCGCAAGATTCCGTTTCCCTTCCCGAAAGGAAATGAAATTTCCTTTCGGGAAGGGAAACGGAATCTTGCGACCCTGAAAAGAAAGGCTTACAAACACTCTGGAAAGGAGATAGGATCAAATGAAATGCAATTGAAAAAAACCCCCAAAAAACCAGAAAATTGGGAGTTTCAGTGTCTTCAAGAAATGGCCTGTGAGAAAATAAGCTGCATTGCAAAGGACCAAAACATGCCAAAACTAAGCTCACAGACGTTGCAAAAGCAGGGGAAAAAGTCAAGGAGGAAGACAAAACTTGGAGGGGAAGATTTGAGGGACATGGCATGGCTGCTTAAAAAAAAAAAAAAAAAAAAAAAATTTTTTTTCCATACGCTAGCAAGTGCAGGCAGATGCAGCAGAGCTTGCCAAAATTGATCCCCGCTGAAGGCCAAAAGAGAAAAGAAGGACTTAGAAACACGCTGGAAAGGAGATAGCATCAAAGGAATTGCAATTGGAGGAGAAAAAAAAAAAAATTGGGAAATTTGGGCAATTTAGGGACTAGGAGAAAATGGACTGGGATTCTATCAGAGCAGTGCAAAAAACCAAAACATGCCAAAATGTAGCACCCAGACGTTGCAAAAGCAGGGGAAAAAGTAGAGGAGGAAGACAAAACATGGAGGGGAAGATTTGAGGGACATGGGATGGACACCGAAAAAAAACTGAAAAAAAAAGGAAAAAATTTTTCCCAAAGTTCAAGCCATCAAAAGGCATGGCATGTCATCAAGTGCAGGGACATGCACCAAAGATTCCTCTCTTCGTGCCCATTGAAATCGCAAGATTCCGTTTCCCTTCCCGAAAGGAAATGAAATTTCCTTTCGGGAAGGGAAACGGAATCTTGCGACCCTGAAAAGAAAGGCTTACAAACACTCTGGAAAGGAGATAGGATCAAATGAAATGCAATTGAAAAAAACCCCCAAAAAACCAGAAAATTGGGAGTTTCAGTGTCTTCAAGAAATGGCCTGTGAGAAAATAAGCTGCATTGCAAAGGACCAAAAGATGCCAAAACTAAGCTCACAGACGTTGCAAAAGCAGGGGAAAAAGTCAAGGAGGAAGACAAAAATGGAGGGGAAGATTTGAGGGACATGGCATGGCTGCTTAAAAAAAAAAAAAAAAAATTTTTTCCATACGCTAGCAAGTGCAGGCAGATGCAGCAGAGCTTGCCAAAATTGATCCCCGCTGAAGGCCAAAACAGAAAAGAAGGACTTAGAAACACGCTGGAAAGGAGATAGCATCAAAGGAATTGCAATTGGAGGAGAAAAAAAAAAAAATTGGGAAATTTGGGCAATTTAGGGACTAGGAGAAAATGGACTGGGATTCTATCAGAGCAGTGCAAAAAACCAAAACATGCCAAAATGTAGCACCCAGACGTTGCAAAAGCAGGGGAAAAAGTAGAGGAGCAAGACAAAACCTGGAGGGGAAGATATGAGGGACATGGGATGGACACCGAAAAAAAACTGAAAAAAAAAGGAAAAAATTTTTCCCAAAGTTCAAGCCATCAAAAGGCATGGCATGTCATCAAGTGCAGGGACATGCACCAAAGATTCCTCTCTTCGTGCCCATTGAAATCGCAAGATTCCGTTTCCCTTCCCGAAAGGAAATGAAATTTCCTTTCGGGAAGGGAAACGGAATCTTGCGACCCTGAAAAGAAAGGCTTACAAACACTCTGGAAAGGAGATAGGATCAAATGAAATGCAATTGAAAAAAACCCCCAAAAAACCAGAAAATTGGGAGTTTCAGTGTCTTCAAGAAATGGCCTGTGAGAAAATAAGCTGCATTGCAAAGGACCAAAAGATGCCAAAACTAAGCTCACAGACGTTGCAAAAGCAGGGGAAAAAGTCAAGGAGGAAGACAAAACTTGGAGGGGAAGATTTGAGGGACATGGCATGGCTGCTTAAAAAAAAAAAAAAAAAAAAAAATTTTTTTTCCATACGCTAGCAAGTGCAGGCAGATGCAGCAGAGCTTGCCAAAATTGATCCCCGCTGAAGGCCAAAAGAGAAAAGAAGGACTTAGAAACACGCTGGAAAGGAGATAGCATCAAAGGAATTGCAATTGGAGGAGAAAAAAAAAAAAATTGGGAAATTTGGGCAATTTAGGGACTAGGAGAAAATGGACTGGGATTCTATCAGAGCAGTGCAAAAAACCAAAACATGCCAAAATGTAGCACCCAGACGTTGCAAAAGCAGGGGAAAAAGTAGAGGAGCAAGACAAAACCTGGAGGGGAAGATATGAGGGACATGGGATGGACACTTAAAAAAAATTTAAAAAAAAAAAAATTTTTTTCCATACGCTAGCAAGTGCAGGCAGATGCAGCAAAGCTTGCCAAAATTGATCCCCGCTGAAGGCCAAAAGAGAAAAGAAGGACTTAGAAACACGCTGGAAAGGAGATAGCATCAAAGGAATTGCAATTGGAGGAGAAAAAAAAAAAATTTGGGAAATTTGGGCAATTTAGGGACTAGGAGAAAATGGACTGGGATTCTATCAGAGCAGTGCAAAAAACCAAAACATGCCAAAATGTAGCACCCAGACGTTGCAAAAGCAGGGGAAAAAGTAGAGGAGCAAGACAAAACCTGGAGGGGAAGATATGAGGGACATGGGATGGACACCGAAAAAAAACTGAAAAAAAAAGGAAAAAATTTTTCCCAAAGTTCAAGCCATCAAAAGGCATGGCATGTCATCAAGTGCAGGGACATGCACCAAAGATTCCTCTCTTCGTGCCCATTGAAATCGCAAGATTCCGTTTCCCTTCCCGAAAGGAAATTTCATTTCCTTTCGGGAAGGGAAACGGAATCTTGCGACCCTGAAAAGAAAGGCTTACAAACACTCTGGAAAGGAGATAGGATCAAATGAAATGCAATTGAAAAAAACCCCCAAAAAACCAGAAAATTGGGAGTTTCAGTGTCTTCAAGAAATGGCCTGTGAGAAAATAAGCTGCATTGCAAAGGACCAAAAGATGCCAAAACTAAGCTCACAGACGTTGCAAAAGCAGGGGAAAAAGTAGAGGAGGAAGACAAAACCTGGAGGGGAAGATTTGAGGGACATGGCATGGCTGCTTAAAAAAAAAAAAAAAAAAAAAAATTTTTTTCCATACGCTAGCAAGTGCAGGCAGATGCAGCAGAGCTTGCCAAAATTGATCCCCGCTGAAGGCCAAAAGAGAAAAGAAGGACTTAGAAACACGCTGGAAAGGAGATAGCATCAAAGGAATTGCAATTGGAGGAGAAAAAAAAAAAATTTGGGAAATTTGGGCAATTTAGGGACTAGGAGAAAATGGACTGGGATTCTATCAGAGCAGTGCAAAAAACCAAAACATGCCAAAATGTAGCACCCAGACGTTGCAAAAGCAGGGGAAAAAGTAGAGGAGCAAGACAAAACCTGGAGGGGAAGATATGAGGGACATGGGATGGACACCGAAAAAAAACTGAAAAAAAAAGGAAAAAATTTTTCCCAAAGTTCAAGCCATCAAAAGGCATGGCATGTCATCAAGTGCAGGGACATGCACCAAAGATTCCTCTCTTCGTGCCCATTGAAATCGCAAGATTCCGTTTCCCTTCCCGAAAGGAAATGAAATTTCCTTTCGGGAAGGGAAACGGAATCTTGCGACCCTGAAAAGAAAGGCTTACAAACACTCTGGAAAGGAGATAGGATCAAATGAAATGCAATTGAAAAAAACCCCCAAAAAACCAGAAAATTGGGAGTTTCAGTGTCTTCAAGAAATGGCCTGTGAGAAAATAAGCTGCATTGCAAAGGACCAAAACATGCCAAAACTAAGCTCACAGACGTTGCAAAAGCAGGGGAAAAAGTCAAGGAGGAAGACAAAACTTGGAGGGGAAGATTTGAGGGACATGGCATGGCTGCTTAAAAAAAAAAAAAAAAAAAAAAAATTTTTTTCCATACGCTAGCAAGTGCAGGCAGATGCAGCAGAGCTTGCCAAAATTGATCCCCGCTGAAGGCCAAAACAGAAAAGAAGGACTTAGAAACACGCTGGAAAGGAGATAGCATCAAAGGAATTGCAATTGGAGGAGAAAAAAAAAAAATTTGGGAAATTTGGGCAATTTAGGGACTAGGAGAAAATGGACTGGGATTCTATCAGAGCAGTGCAAAAAACCAAAACATGCCAAAATGTAGCACCCAGACGTTGCAAAAGCAGGGGAAAAAGTAGAGGAGCAAGACAAAACCTGGAGGGGAAGATTTGAGGGACATGGCATGGCTGCTTAAAAAAAAAAAAAAAAAAAAAAAAATTTTTTTCCATACGCAAGCAAGTGCAGGCAGATGCAGCAGAGCTTGCCAAAATTGATCCCCGCTGAAGGCCAAAAGAGAAAAGAAGGACTTAGAAACACGCTGGAAAGGAGATAGCATCAAAGGAATTGCAATTGGAGGAGAAAAAAAAAAAAATTGGGAAATTTGGGCAATTTAGGGACTAGGAGAAAATGGACTGGGATTCTATCAGAGCAGTGCAAAAAACCAAAACATGCCAAAATGTAGCACCCAGACGTTGCAAAAGCAGGGGAAAAAGTAGAGGAGCAAGACAAAACCTGGAGGGGAAGATATGAGGGACATGGGATGGACACCGAAAAAAAACTGAAAAAAAAAGGAAAAAATTTTTCCCAAAGTTCAAGCCATCAAAAGGCATGGCATGTCATCAAGTGCAGGGACATGCACCAAAGATTCCTCTCTTCGTGCCCATTGAAATCGCAAGATTCCGTTTCCCTTCCCGAAAGGAAATGAAATTTCCTTTCGGGAAGGGAAACGGAATCTTGCGACCCTGAAAAGAAAGGCTTACAAACACTCTGGAAAGGAGATAGGATCAAATGAAATGCAATTGAAAAAAACCCCAAAAAAACCAGAAAATTGGGAGTTTCAGTGTCTTCAAGAAATGGCCTGTGAGAAAATAAGCTGCATTGCAAAGGACCAAAAGATGCCAAAACTAAGCTCACAGACGTTGCAAAAGCAGGGGAAAAAGTCAAGGAGGAAGACAAAAATGGAGGGGAAGATTTGAGGGACATGGCATGGCTGCTTAAAAAAAAAAAAAAAAAATTTTTTCCATACGCTAGCAAGTGCAGGCAGATGCAGCAGAGCTTGCCAAAATTGATCCCCGCTGAAGGCCAAAAGAGAAAAGAAGGACTTAGAAACACGCTGGAAAGGAGATAGCATCAAAGGAATTGCAATTGGAGGAGAAAAAAAAAAAAATTGGGAAATTTGGGCAATTTAGGGACTAGGAGAAAATGGACTGGGATTCTATCAGAGCAGTGCAAAAAACCAAAACATGCCAAAATGTAGCACCCAGACGTTGCAAAAGCAGGGGAAAAAGTCAAGGAGGAAGACAAAACCTGGAGGGGAAGATTTGAGGGACATGGCATGGCTGCTTAAAAAAAAAAAAAAAAAAAAAAAATTTTTTTCCATACGCTAGCAAGTGCAGGCAGATGCAGCAGAGCTTGCCAAAATTGATCCCCGCTGAAGGCCAAAACAGAAAAGAAGGACTTAGAAACACGCTGGAAAGGAGATAGCATCAAAGGAATTGCAATTGGAGGAGAAAAAAAAAAAAATTGGGAAATTTGGGCAATTTAGGGACTAGGAGAAAATGGACTGGGATTCTATCAGAGCACTGCAAAAAACCAAAACATGCCAAAATGTAGCACCCAGACGTTGCAAAAGCAGGGGAAAAAGTAGAGGAGCAAGACAAAACCTGGAGGGGAAGATATGAGGGACATGGGATGGACACCGAAAAAAAACTGAAAAAAAAAGGAAAAAATTTTTCCCAAAGTTCAAGCCATCAAAAGGCATGGCATGTCATCAAGTGCAGGGACATGCACCAAAGATTCCTCTCTTCGTGCCCATTGAAATCGCAAGATTCCGTTTCCCTTCCCGAAAGGAAATGAAATTTCCTTTCGGGAAGGGAAACGGAATCTTGCGACCCTGAAAAGAAAGGCTTACAAACACTCTGGAAAGGAGATAGGATCAAATGAAATGCAATTGAAAAAAACCCCCAAAAAACCAGAAAATTGGGAGTTTCAGTGTCTTCAAGAAATGGCCTGTGAGAAAATAAGCTGCATTGCAAAGGACCAAAACATGCCAAAACTAAGCTCACAGACGTTGCAAAAGCAGGGGAAAAAGTCAAGGAGGAAGACAAAACTTGGAGGGGAAGATTTGAGGGACATGGCATGGCTGCTTAAAAAAAAAAAAAAAAAAAAAAAATTTTTTTTCCATACGCTAGCAAGTGCAGGCAGATGCAGCAGAGCTTGCCAAAATTGATCCCCGCTGAAGGCCAAAAGAGAAAAGAAGGACTTAGAAACACGCTGGAAAGGAGATAGCATCAAAGGAATTGCAATTGGAGGAGAAAAAAAAAAAAATTGGGAAATTTGGGCAATTTAGGGACTAGGAGAAAATGGACTGGGATTCTATCAGAGCAGTGCAAAAAACCAAAACATGCCAAAATGTAGCACCCAGACCTTGCAAAAGCAGGGGAAAAAGTAGAGGAGGAAGACAAAACATGGAGGGGAAGATTTGAGGGACATGGGATGGACACCGAAAAAAAACTGAAAAAAAAAGGAAAAAATTTTTCCCAAAGTTCAAGCCATCAAAAGGCATGGCATGTCATCAAGTGCAGGGACATGCACCAAAGATTCCTCTCTTCGTGCCCATTGAAATCGCAAGATTCCGTTTCCCTTCCCGAAAGGAAATGAAATTTCCTTTCGGGAAGGGAAACGGAATCTTGCGACCCTGAAAAGAAAGGCTTACAAACACTCTGGAAAGGAGATAGGATCAAATGAAATGCAATTGAAAAAAACCCCCAAAAAACCAGAAAATTGGGAGTTTCAGTGTCTTCAAGAAATGGCCTGTGAGAAAATAAGCTGCATTGCAAAGGACCAAAAGATGCCAAAACTAAGCTCACAGACGTTGCAAAAGCAGGGGAAAAAGTCAAGGAGGAAGACAAAAATGGAGGGGAAGATTTGAGGGACATGGCATGGCTGCTTAAAAAAAAAAAAAAAAAATTTTTTCCATACGCTAGCAAGTGCAGGCAGATGCAGCAGAGCTTGCCAAAATTGATCCCCGCTGAAGGCCAAAACAGAAAAGAAGGACTTAGAAACACGCTGGAAAGGAGATAGCATCAAAGGAATTGCAATTGGAGGAGAAAAAAAAAAAAATTGGGAAATTTGGGCAATTTAGGGACTAGGAGAAAATGGACTGGGATTCTATCAGAGCAGTGCAAAAAACCAAAACATGCCAAAATGTAGCACCCAGACGTTGCAAAAGCAGGGGAAAAAGTCAAGGAGGAAGACAAAACCTGGAGGGGAAGATTTGAGGGACATGGCATGGCTGCTTAAAAAAAAAAAAAAAAAAAAAAAAATTTTTTTCCATACGCTAGCAAGTGCAGGCAGATGCAGCAGAGCTTGCCAAAATTGATCCCCGCTGAAGGCCAAAACAGAAAAGAAGGACTTAGAAACACGCTGGAAAGGAGATAGCATCAAAGGAATTGCAATTGGAGGAGAAAAAAAAAAAAATTGGGAAATTTGGGCAATTTAGGGACTAGGAGAAAATGGACTGGGATTCTATCAGAGCAGTGCAAAAAACCAAAACATGCCAAAATGTAGCACCCAGACGTTGCAAAAGCAGGGGAAAAAGTAGAGGAGGAAGACAAAACATGGAGGGGAAGATTTGAGGGACATGGCATGGCTGCTTAAAAAAAAAAAAAAAAAAAAAAAAAATTTTTTTCCATACGCTAGCAAGTGCAGGCAGATGCAGCAGAGCTTGCCAAAATTGATCCCCGCTGAAGGCCAAAAGAGAAAAGAAGGACTTAGAAACACGCTGGAAAGGAGATAGCATCAAAGGAATTGCAATTGGAGGAGAAAAAAAAAAAAATTGGGAAATTTGGGCAATTTAGGGACTAGGAGAAAATGGACTGGGATTCTATCAGAGCAGTGCAAAAAACCAAAACATGCCAAAATGTAGCACCCAGACCTTGCAAAAGCAGGGGAAAAAGTAGAGGAGCAAGACAAAACCTGGAGGGGAAGATATGAGGGACATGGGATGGACACCGAAAAAAAACTGAAAAAAAAAGGAAAAAATTTTTCCCAAAGTTCAAGCCATCAAAAGGCATGGCATGTCATCAAGTGCAGGGACATGCACCAAAGATTCCTCTCTTCGTGCCCATTGAAATCGCAAGATTCCGTTTCCCTTCCCGAAAGGAAATGAAATTTCCTTTCGGGAAGGGAAACGGAATCTTGCGACCCTGAAAAGAAAGGCTTACAAACACTCTGGAAAGGAGATAGGATCAAATGAAATGCAATTGAAAAAAACCCCCAAAAAACCAGAAAATTGGGAGTTTCAGTGTCTTCAAGAAATGGCCTGTGAGAAAATAAGCTGCATTGCAAAGGACCAAAACATGCCAAAACTAAGCTCACAGACGTTGCAAAAGCAGGGGAAAAAGTCAAGGAGGAAGACAAAACTTGGAGGGGAAGATTTGAGGGACATGGCATGGCTGCTTAAAAAAAAAAAAAAAAAATTTTTTTCCATACGCAAGCAAGTGCAGGCAGATGCAGCAAAGCTTGCCAAAATTGATCCCCGCTGAAGGCCAAAAGAGAAAAGAAGGACTTAGAAACACGCTGGAAAGGAGATAGCATCAAAGGAATTGCAATTGGAGGAGAAAAAAAAAAAAATTGGGAAATTTGGGCAATTTAGGGACTAGGAGAAAATGGACTGGGATTCTATCAGAGCAGTGCAAAAAACCAAAACATGCCAAAATGTAGCACCCAGACGTTGCAAAAGCAGGGGAAAAAGTAGAGGAGCAAGACAAAAGGTGGAGGGGAAGATATGAGGGACATGGGATGGACACCGAAAAAAAACTGAAAAAAAAAGGAAAAAATTTTTCCCAAAGTTCAAGCCATCAAAAGGCATGGCATGTCATCAAGTGCAGGGACATGCACCAAAGATTCCTCTCTTCGTGCCCATTGAAATCGCAAGATTCCGTTTCCCTTCCCGAAAGGAAATGAAATTTCCTTTCGGGAAGGGAAACGGAATCTTGCGACCCTGAAAAGAAAGGCTTACAAACACTCTGGAAAGGAGATAGGATCAAATGAAATGCAATTGAAAAAAACCCCACAAAAACCAGAAAATTGGGAGTTTCAGTGTCTTCAAGAAATGGCCTGTGAGAAAATAAGCTGCATTGCAAAGGACCAAAACATGCCAAAACTAAGCTCACAGACGTTGCAAAAGCAGGGGAAAAAGTCAAGGAGCAAGACAAAACTTGGAGGGGAAGATTTGAGGGACATGGCATGGCTGCTTAAAAAAAAAAAAAAAAAAAAAATTCCATACGCTATCAAGTGCAGGCAGATGCAGCAGAGCTTGCCAAAATTGATCCCCGCTGAAGGCCAAAAGAGAAAAGAAGGACTTAGAAACACGCTGGAAAGGAGATAGCATCAAAGGAATTGCAATTGGAGGAGAAAAAAAAAAAAATTGGGAAATTTGGGCAATTTAGGGACTAGGAGAAAATGGACTGGGATTCTATCAGAGCAGTGCAAAAAACCAAAACATGCCAAAATGTAGCACCCAGACGTTGCAAAAGCAGGGGAAAAAGTAGAGGAGCAAGACAAAACCTGGAGGGGAAGATATGAGGGACATGGGATGGACACTTAAAAAAAATTAAAAAAAAAAAAATTTTTTTCCATAGGCTAGCAAGTGCAGGCAGATGCAGCAGAGCTTGCCAAAATTGGTACCCGCTGAAGGCCAAAACAGAAAAGAAGGACTTAGAAACACGCTGGAAAGGAGATAGCATCAAAGGAATTGCAATTGGAGGAGAAAAAAAAAAAAAATTGGGAAATTTGGGCAATTTAGGGACTAGGAGAAAATGGACTGGGATTCTATCAGAGCAGTACAAAAAACCAAAACATGCCAAAATGTAGCACCCAGACGTTGCAAAAGCAGGGGAAAAAGTAGAGGAGCAAGACAAAAGGTGGAGGGGAAGATATGAGGGACATGGGATGGACACTGAAAAAAAACTGAAAAAAAAAGGAAAAAATTTTTCCCAAAGTTCAAGCCATCAAAAGGCATGGCATGTCATCAAGTGCAGGGACATGCACCAAAGATTCCTCTCTTCGTGCCCATTGAAATCGCAAGATTCCGTTTCCCTTCCCGAAAGGAAATGAAATTTCCTTTCGGGAAGGGAAACGGAATCTTGCGACCCTGAAAAGAAAGGCTTACAAACACTCTGGAAAGGAGATAGGATCAAATGAAATGCAATTGAAAAAAACCCCAAAAAACCAGAAAATTGGGAGTTTCAGTGTCTTCAAGAAATGGCCTGTGAGAAAATAAGCTGCATTGCAAAGGACCAAAACATGCCAAAACTAAGCTCACAGACGTTGCAAAAGCAGGGGAAAAAGTCAAGGAGCAAGACAAAACTTGGAGGGGAAGATTTGAGGGACATGGCATGGCTGCTTAAAAAAAAAAAAAAAAAAAAAAAAAAAAATTTTCCATACGCTAGCAAGTGCAGGCAGATGCAGCAGAGCTTGCCAAAATTGATCCCCGCTGAAGGCCAAAACAGAAAAGAAGGACTTAGAAACACACTGGAAAGGAGATAGCATCAAAGGAATTGCAATTGGAGGAGAAAAAAAAAAAAATTGGGAAATTTGGGCAATTTAGGGACTAGGAGAAAATGGACTGGGATTCTATCAGAGCAGTGCAAAAAACCAAAACATGCCAAAATGTAGCACCCAGACGTTGCAAAAGCAGGGGAAAAAGTAGAGGAGCAAGACAAAACCTGGAGGGGAAGATATGAGGGACATGGGATGGACACTTAAAAAAAATTAAAAAAAAAAAAAATTTTTTTCCATAGGCTAGCAAGTGCAGGCAGATGCAGCAGAGCTTGCCAAAATTGGTACCCGCTGAAGGCCAAAACAGAAAAGAAGGACTTAGAAACACGCTGGAAAGGAGATAGCATCAAAGGAATTGCAATTGGAGGAGAAAAAAAAAAAAAATTGGGAAATTTGGGCAATTTAGGGACTAGGAGAAAATGGACTGGGATTCTATCAGAGCAGTACAAAAAACCAAAACATGCCAAAATGTAGCACCCAGACGTTGCAAAAGCAGGGGAAAAAGTAGAGGAGCAAGACAAAAGGTGGAGGGGAAGATATGAGGGACATGGGATGGACACTGAAAAAAAACTGAAAAAAAAAGGAAAAAATTTTTCCCAAAGTTCAAGCCATCAAAAGGCATGGCATGTCATCAAGTGCAGGGACATGCACCAAAGATTCCTCTCTTCGTGCCCATTGAAATCGCAAGATTCCGTTTCCCTTCCCGAAAGGAAATGAAATTTCCTTTCGGGAAGGGAAACGGAATCTTGCGACCCTGAAAAGAAAGGCTTACAAACACTCTGGAAAGGAGATAGGATCAAATGAAATGCAATTGAAAAAACCCCCAAAAAACCAGAAAATTGGGAGTTTCAGTGTCTTCAAGAAATGGCCTGTGAGAAAATAAGCTGCATTGCAAAGGACCAAAACATGCCAAAACTAAGCTCACAGACGTTGCAAAAGCAGGGGAAAAAGTCAAGGAGCAAGACAAAACTTGGAGGGGAAGATTTGAGGGACATGGCATGGCTGCTTAAAAAAAAAAAAAAAAAAAAAAAAAAATTTTCCATACGCTAGCAAGTGCAGGCAGATGCAGCAGAGCATGCCAAAATTGATCCCCGCTGAAGGCCAAAACAGAAAAGAAGGACTTAGAAACACACTGGAAAGGAGATAGCATCAAAGGAATTGCAATTGGAGGAGAAAAAAAAAAAAATTGGGAAATTTGGGCAATTTAGGGACTAGGAGAAAATGGACTGGGATTCTATCAGAGCAGTGCAAAAAACCAAAACATGCCAAAATGTAGCACCGAGACGTTGCAAAAGCAGGGGAAAAAGTAGAGGAGCAAGACAAAACCTGGAGGGGAAGATATGAGGGACATGGGATGGAGATTTAAAAAAAACTTAAAAAAAAAAAAATTTTTTTCCATACGCTAGCAAGTGCAGGCAGATGCAGCAGAGCTTGCCAAAATTGATCCCCGCTGAAGGCCAAAAGAGAAAAGAAGGACTTAGAAACACGCTGGAAAGGAGATAGCATCAAAGGAATTGCAATTGGAGGAGAAAAAAAAAAAATTTGGGAAATTTGGGCAATTTAGGGACTAGGAGAAAATGGACTGGGATTCTATCAGAGCAGTGCAAAAAACCAAAACATGCCAAAATGTAGCACCCAGACGTTGCAAAAGCAGGGGAAAAAGTAGAGGAGCAAGACAAAAGGTGGAGGGGAAGATATGAGGGACATGGGATGGACACCGAAAAAAAACTGAAAAAAAAAGGAAAAAATTTTTCCCAAAGTTCAAGCCATCAAAAGGCATGGCATGTCATCAAGTGCAGGGACATGCACCAAAGATTCCTCTCTTCGTGCCCATTGAAATCGCAAGATTCCGTTTCCCTTCCCGAAAGGAAATGAAATTTCCTTTCGGGAAGGGAAACGGAATCTTGCGACCCTGAAAAGAAAGGCTTACAAACACTCTGGAAAGGAGATAGGATCAAATGAAATGCAATTGAAAAAAACCCCAAAAACACCAGAAAATTGGGAGTTTCAGTGTCTTCAAGAAATGGCCTGTGAGAAAATAAGCTGCATTGCAAAGGACCAAAACATGCCAAAACTAAGCTCACAGACGTTGCAAAAGCAGGGGAAAAAGTCAAGGAGGAAGACAAAACTTGGAGGGGAAGATATAAGGGACATGGCATGGCTGCTTAAAACAAAAAAAAAAAAAAAAAAATTTTTTTTCCATACGCAAGCAAGTGCAGGCAGATGCAGCAGAGCTTGCCAAAATTGATCCCCGCTGAAGGCCAAAAGAGAAAAGAAGGACTTAGAAACACGCTGGAAAGGAGATAGCATCAAAGGAATTGCAATTGGAGGAGAAAAAAAAAAAAATTGGGAAATTTGGGCAATTTAGGGACTAGGAGAAAATGGACTGGGATTCTATCAGAGCAGTGCAAAAAACAAAAACATGCCAAAATGTAGCACCCAGACGTTGCAAAAGCAGGGGAAAAAGTAGAGGAGCAAGACAAAACCTGGAGGGGAAGATATGAGGGACATGGGATGGACACTTAAAAAAAATTAAAAAAAAAAAAAATTTTTTTCCATAGGCTAGCAAGTGCAGGCAGATGCAGCAGAGCTTGCCAAAATTGGTACCCGCTGAAGGCCAAAACAGAAAAGAAGGACTTAGAAACACGCTGGAAAGGAGATAGCATCAAAGGAATTGCAATTGGAGGAGAAAAAAAAAAAAAATTGGGAAATTTGGGCAATTTAGGGACTAGGAGAAAATGGACTGGGATTCTATCAGAGCAGTACAAAAAACCAAAACATGCCAAAATGTAGCACCCAGACGTTGCAAAAGCAGGGGAAAAAGTAGAGGAGCAAGACAAAAGGTGGAGGGGAAGATATGAGGGACATGGGATGGACACTGAAAAAAAACTGAAAAAAAAAGGAAAAAATTTTTCCCAAAGTTCAAGCCATCAAAAGGCATGGCATGTCATCAAGTGCAGGGACATGCACCAAAGATTCCTCTCTTCGTGCCCATTGAAATCGCAAGATTCCGTTTCCCTTCCCGAAAGGAAATGAAATTTCCTTTCGGGAAGGGAAACGGAATCTTGCGACCCTGAAAAGAAAGGCTTACAAACACTCTGGAAAGGAGATAGGATCAAATGAAATGCAATTGAAAAAAACCCCACAAAAACCAGAAAATTGGGAGTTTCAGTGTCTTCAAGAAATGGCCTGTGAGAAAATAAGCTGCATTGCAAAGGACCAAAACATGCCAAAACTAAGCTCACAGACGTTGCAAAAGCAGGGGAAAAAGTCAAGGAGGAAGACAAAACTTGGAGGGGAAGATTTGAGGGACATGGCATGGCTGCTTAAAAAAAAAAAAAAAAAAAAAAAAAAATTTTCCATACGCTATCAAGTGCAGGCAGATGCAGCAGAGCATGCCAAAATTGATCCCCGCTGAAGGCCAAAACAGAAAAGAAGGACTTAGAAACACACTGGAAAGGAGATAGCATCAAAGGAATTGCAATTGGAGGAGAAAAAAAAAAAAAATTGGGAAATTTGGGCAATTTAGGGACTAGGAGAAAATGGACTGGGATTCTATCAGAGCAGTGCAAAAAACCAAAACATGCCAAAATGTAGCACCGAGACGTTGCAAAAGCAGGGGAAAAAGTAGAGGAGCAAGACAAAACCTGGAGGGGAAGATATGAGGGACATGGGATGGAGATTTAAAAAAAACTTAAAAAAAAAAAAAATTTTTTTCCATACGCTAGCAAGTGCAGGCAGATGCAGCAGAGCTTGCCAAAATGGATCCCCGCTGAAGGCCAAAACAGAAAAGAAGGACTTAGAAACACGCTGGAAAGGAGATAGCATCAAAGGAATTGCAATTGGAGGAGAAAAAAAAAAAAATTGGGAAATTCGGAAAATTTAGGGACTAGGAGAAAATGGACTGGGATTCTATCAGAGCAGTGCAAAAAACCAAAACATGCCAAAATGTAGCACCCAGACGTTGCAAAAGCAGGGGAAAAAGTAGAGGAGCAAGACAAAACCTGGAGGGGAAGATATGAGGGACATGGGATGGACACCGAAAAAAAACTGAAAAAAAAAGGAAAAAATTTTTCCCAAAGTTCAAGCCATCAAAAGGCATGGCATGTCATCAAGTGCAGGGACATGCACCAAAGATTCCTCTCTTCGTGCCCATTGAAATCGCAAGATTCCGTTTCCCTTCCCGAAAGGAAATGAAATTTCCTTTCGGGAAGGGAAACGGAATCTTGCGACCCTGAAAAGAAAGGCTTACAAACACTCTGGAAAGGAGATAGGATCAAATGAAATGCAATTGAAAAAAACCCCCAAAAAACCAGAAAATTGGGAGTTTCAGTGTCTTCAAGAAATGGCCTGTGAGAAAATAAGCTGCATTGCAAAGGACCAAAAGATGCAAAAACTAAGCTCACAGACGTTGCAAAAGCAGGGGAAAAAGTCAAGGAGGAAGACAAAACTTGGAGGGGAAGATTTGAGGGACATGGCATGGCTGCTTAAAAAAAAAAAAAAAAAAAAAATTTTTTCCATACGCTAGCAAGTGCAGGCAGATGCAGCAGAGCTTGCCAAAATTGATCCCCGCTGAAGGCCAAAAGAGAAAAGAAGGACTTAGAAACACGCTGGAAAGGAGATAGCATCAAAGGAATTGCAATTGGAGGAGAAAAAAAAAAAAATTGGGAAATTTGGGCAATTTAGGGACTAGGAGAAAATGGACTGGGATTCTATAAGAGCAATGAAAAAAACCAAAACATGCCAAAATGTAGCACCCAGACGTTGCAAAAGCAGGGGAAAAAGTAGAGGAGCAAGAAAAAACCTGGAGGGGAAGATATGAGGGACATGGGATGGACACTTAAAAAAAATTAAAAAAAAAAAAAATTTTTTCCATATGCGAGCAAGTGCGGGCAGATGCAGCAGAGCTTGCCAAAATTGATCCCCGCTGAAGGCCAAAAGAGAAAAGAAGGACTTAGAAACACGCTGGAAAGGAGATAGCATCAAAGGAATTGCAATTGGAGGAGAAAAAAAAAAAATTGGGAAATTTGGGCAATTTAGGGACTAGGAGAAAATGGACTGGGATTCTATCAGAGCAATGCAAAAAACCAAAACATGCCAAAATGTAGCACCCAGACGTTGCAAAAGCAGGGGAAAAAGTAGAGGAGCAAGACAAAACCTGGAGGGGAAGATATGAGGGACATGGGATGGACACTGAAAAAAAACTGAAAAAAAAAGGAAAAAATTTTTCCCAAAGTTCAAGCCATCAAAAGGCATGGCATGTCATCAAGTGCAGGGACATGCACCAAAGATTCCTCTCTTCGTGCCCATTGAAATCGCAAGATTCCGTTTCCCTTCCCGAAAGGAAATGAAATTTCCTTTCGGGAAGGGAAACGGAATCTTGCGACCCTGAAAAGAAAGGCTTACAAACACTCTGGAAAGGAGATAGGATCAAATGAAATGCAATTGAAAAAAACCCCACAAAAACCAGAAAATTGGGAGTTTCAGTGTCTTCAAGAAATGGCCTGTGAGAAAATAAGCTGCATTGCAAAGGACCAAAACATGCCAAAACTAAGCTCACAGACGTTGCAAAAGCAGGGGAAAAAGTCAAGGAGCAAGACAAAACCTGGAGGGGAAGATATAAGGGACATGGGATGGCTGCTTAAAAAAAAAAAAAAAAAAAAAAATTTTTTTCCATACGCAAGCAAGTGCAGGCAGATGCAGCAGAGCTTGCCAAAATTGATCCCCGCTGAAGGCCAAAAGAGAAAAGAAGGACTTAGAAACACGCTGGAAAGGAGATAGCATCAAAGGAATTGCAATTGGAGGAGAAAAAAAAAAAATTTGGGAAATTTGGGCAATTTAGGGACTAGGAGAAAATGGACTGGGATTCTATCAGAGCAGTGCAAAAAACCAAAACATGCCAAAATGTAGCACCCAGACGTTGCAAAAGCAGGGGAAAAAGTAGAGGAGCAAGACAAAACCTGGAGGGGAAGATATGAGGGACATGGGATGGACACCGAAAAAAAACTGAAAAAAAAAGGAAAAAATTTTTCCCAAAGTTCAAGCCATCAAAAGGCATGGCATGTCATCAAGTGCAGGGACATGCACCAAAGATTCCTCTCTTCGTGCCCATTGAAATCGCAAGATTCCGTTTCCCTTCCCGAAAGGAAATGAAATTTCCTTTCGGGAAGGGAAACGGAATCTTGCGACCCTGAAAAGAAAGGTTTACAAACACTCTGGAAAGGAGATAGGATCAAATGAAATGCAATTGAAAAAAACCCCAAAAACACCAGAAAATTGGGAGTTTCAGTGTCTTCAAGAAATGGCCTGTGAGAAAATAAGCTGCATTGCAAAGGACCAAAACATGCCAAAACTAAGCTCACAGACGTTGCAAAAGCAGGGGAAAAAGTCAAGGAGGAAGACAAAACTTGGAGGGGAAGATATAAGGGACATGGCATGGCTGCTTAAAACAAAAAAAAAAAAAAAAAAATTTTTTTTCCATACGCAAGCAAGTGCAGGCAGATGCAGCAGAGCTTGCCAAAATTGATCCCCGCTGAAGGCCAAAAGAGAAAAGAAGGACTTAGAAACACGCTGGAAAGGAGATAGCATCAAAGGAATTGCAATTGGAGGAGAAAAAAAAAAAAATTGGGAAATTTGGGCAATTTAGGGACTAGGAGAAAATGGACTGGGATTCTATCAGAGCAGTGCAAAAAACAAAAACATGCCAAAATGTAGCACCCAGACGTTGCAAAAGCAGGGGAAAAAGTAGAGGAGCAAGACAAAACCTGGAGGGGAAGATATGAGGGACATGGGATGGACACTTAAAAAAAATTAAAAAAAAAAAAAATTTTTTTCCATAGGCTAGCAAGTGCAGGCAGATGCAGCAGAGCTTGCCAAAATTGGTACCCGCTGAAGGCCAAAACAGAAAAGAAGGACTTAGAAACACGCTGGAAAGGAGATAGCATCAAAGGAATTGCAATTGGAGGAGAAAAAAAAAAAAAATTGGGAAATTTGGGCAATTTAGGGACTAGGAGAAAATGGACTGGGATTCTATCAGAGCAGTACAAAAAACCAAAACATGCCAAAATGTAGCACCCAGACGTTGCAAAAGCAGGGGAAAAAGTAGAGGAGCAAGACAAAAGGTGGAGGGGAAGATATGAGGGACATGGGATGGACACTGAAAAAAAACTGAAAAAAAAAGGAAAAAATTTTTCCCAAAGTTCAAGCCATCAAAAGGCATGGCATGTCATCAAGTGCAGGGACATGCACCAAAGATTCCTCTCTTCGTGCCCATTGAAATCGCAAGATTCCGTTTCCCTTCCCGAAAGGAAATGAAATTTCCTTTCGGGAAGGGAAACGGAATCTTGCGACCCTGAAAAGAAAGGCTTACAAACACTCTGGAAAGGAGATAGGATCAAATGAAATGCAATTGAAAAAAACCCCACAAAAACCAGAAAATTGGGAGTTTCAGTGTCTTCAAGAAATGGCCTGTGAGAAAATAAGCTGCATTGCAAAGGACCAAAAGATGCCAAAACTAAGCTCACAGACGTTGCAAAAGCAGGGGAAAAAGTCAAGGAGGAAGACAAAACTTGGAGGGGAAGATTTGAGGGACATGGCATGGCTGCTTAAAAAAAAAAAAAAAAAAAAAAAAAAATTTTCCATACGCTATCAAGTGCAGGCAGATGCAGCAGAGCATGCCAAAATTGATCCCCGCTGAAGGCCAAAACAGAAAAGAAGGACTTAGAAACACACTGGAAAGGAGATAGCATCAAAGGAATTGCAATTGGAGGAGAAAAAAAAAAAAAATTGGGAAATTTGGGCAATTTAGGGACTAGGAGAAAATGGACTGGGATTCTATCAGAGCAGTGCAAAAAACCAAAACATGCCAAAATGTAGCACCGAGACGTTGCAAAAGCAGGGGAAAAAGTAGAGGAGCAAGACAAAACCTGGAGGGGAAGATATGAGGGACATGGGATGGAGATTTAAAAAAAACTTAAAAAAAAAAAAATTTTTTTCCATACGCTAGCAAGTGCAGGCAGATGCAGCAGAGCTTGCCAAAATGGATCCCCGCTGAAGGCCAAAACAGAAAAGAAGGACTTAGAAACACGCTGGAAAGGAGATAGCATCAAAGGAATTGCAATTGGAGGAGAAAAAAAAAAAAATTGGGAAATTCGGAAAATTTAGGGACTAGGAGAAAATGGACTGGGATTCTATCAGAGCAGTGCAAAAAACCAAAACATGCCAAAATGTAGCACCCAGACGTTGCAAAAGCAGGGGAAAAAGTAGAGGAGCAAGACAAAACCTGGAGGGGAAGATATGAGGGACATGGGATGGACACCGAAAAAAAACTGAAAAAAAAAGGAAAAAATTTTTCCCAAAGTTCAAGCCATCAAAAGGCATGGCATGTCATCAAGTGCAGGGACATGCACCAAAGATTCCTCTCTTCGTGCCCATTGAAATCGCAAGATTCCGTTTCCCTTCCTGAAAGGAAATGAAATTTCCTTTCGGGAAGGGAAACGGAATCTTGCGACCCTGAAAAGAAAGGCTTACAAACACTCTGGAAAGGAGATAGGATCAAATGTAATGCAATTGAAAAAAACCCCCAAAAAACCAGAAAATTGGGAGTTTCAGTGTCTTCAAGAAATGGCCTGTGAGAAAATAAGCTGCATTGCAAAGGACCAAAAGATGCAAAAACTAAGCTCACAGACGTTGCAAAAGCAGGGGAAAAAGTCAAGGAGGAAGACAAAACTTGGAGGGGAAGATTTGAGGGACATGGCATGGCTGCTTAAAAAAAAAAAAAAAAAAAAATTTTTTTCCATACGCTAGCAAGTGCAGGCAGATGCAGCAGAGCTTGCCAAAATTGATCCCCGCTGAAGGCCAAAAGAGAAAAGAAGGACTTAGAAACACGCTGGAAAGGAGATAGCATCAAAGGAATTGCAATTGGAGGAGAAAAAAAAAAAATTGGGAAATTTGGGCAATTTAGGGACTAGGAGAAAATGGACTGGGATTCTATCAGAGCAGTGCAAAAAACCAAAACATGCCAAAATGTAGCACCCAGACGTTGCAAAAGCAGGGGAAAAAGTAGAGGAGCAAGACAAAAGGTGGAGGGGAAGATATGAGGGACATGGGATGGACACCGAAAAAAAACTGAAAAAAAAAGGAAAAAATTTTTCCCAAAGTTCAAGCCATCAAAAGGCATGGCATGTCATCAAGTGCAGGGACATGCACCAAAGATTCCTCTCTTCGTGCCCATTGAAATCGCAAGATTCCGTTTCCCTTCCCGAAAGGAAATGAAATTTCCTTTCGGGAAGGGAAACGGAATCTTGCGACCCTGAAAAGAAAGGCTTACAAACACTCTGGAAAGGAGATAGGATCAAATGAAATGCAATTGAAAAAAACCCCAAAAACACCAGAAAATTGGGAGTTTCAGTGTCTTCAAGAAATGGCCTGTGAGAAAATAAGCTGCATTGCAAAGGACCAAAACATGCCAAAACTAAGCTCACAGACGTTGCAAAAGCAGGGGAAAAAGTCAAGGAGGAAGACAAAACTTGGAGGGGAAGATTTGAGGGACATGGCATGGCTGCTTAAAAAAAAAAAAAAATTTTTTTTCCATACGCTAGCAAGTGCAGGCAGATGCAGCAGAGCTTGCCAAAATTGATCCCCGCTGAAGGCCAAAAGAGAAAAGAAGGACTTAGAAACACGCTGGAAAGGAGATAGCATCAAAGGAATTGCAATTGGAGGAGAAAAAAAAAAAATTGGGAAATTTGGGCAATTTAGGGACTAGGAGAAAATGGACTGGGATTCTATAAGAGCAATGCAAAAAACCAAAACATGCCAAAATGTAGCACCCAGACGTTGCAAAAGCAGGGGAAAAAGTAGAGGAGCAAGACAAAACCTGGAGGGGAAGATTTGAGGGACATGGGATGGCTGCTTAAAAAAAATTTAAAAAAAAACAAAAATTTTTTCCATATGCGAGCAAGTGCAGGCAGATGCAGCAAAGCTTGCCAAAATTGATCCCCGCTGAAGGCCAAAAGAGAAAAGAAGGACTTAGAAACACGCTGGAAAGGAGATAGCATCAAAGGAATTGCAATTGGAGGAGAAAAAAAAAAAAATTGGGAAATTTGGGCAATTTAGGGACTAGGAGAAAATGGACTGGGATTCTATCAGAGCAATGCAAAAAACCAAAACATGCCAAAATGTAGCACCGAGACGTTGCAAAAGCAGGGGAAAAAGTAGAGGAGCAAGACAAAACCTGGAGGGGAAGATATGAGGGACATGGGATGGACACCGAAAAAAAACTGAAAAAAAAAGGAAAAAATTTTTCCCAAAGTTCAAGCCATCAAAAGGCATGGCATGTCATCAAGTGCAGGGACATGCACCAAAGATTCCTCTCTTCGTGCCCATTGAAATCGCAAGATTCCGTTTCCCTTCCCGAAAGGAAATGAAATTTCCTTTCGGGAAGGGAAACGGAATCTTGCGACCCTGAAAAGAAAGGCTTACAAACACTCTGGAAAGGAGATAGGATCAAATGAAATGCAATTGAAAAAAACCCCACAAAAACCAGAAAATTGGGAGTTTCAGTGTCTTCAAGAAATGGCCTGTGAGAAAATAAGCTGCATTGCAAAGGACCAAAACATGCCAAAACTAAGCTCACAGACGTTGCAAAAGCAGGGGAAAAAGTAGAGGAGCAAGACAAAACTTGGAGGGGAAGATTTGAGGGACATGGGATGGACACTTAAAAAAAATTAAAAAAAAAAAAAATTTTTTTCCATATGCGAGCAAGTGCAGGCAGATGCAGCAAAGCTTGCCAAAATTGATCCCCGCTGAAGGCCAAAACAGAAAAGAAGGACTTAGAAACACGCTGGAAAGGAGATAGCATCAAAGGAATTGCAATTGGAGGAGAAAAAAAAAAAAATTGGGAAATTTGGGCAATTTAGGGACTAGGAGAAAATGGACTGGGATTCTATAAGAGCAATGCAAAAAACCAAAACATGCCAAAATGTAGCACCCAGACGTTGCAAAAGCAGGGGAAAAAGTAGAGGAGCAAGACAAAACCTGGAGGGGAAGATTTGAGGGACATGGGATGGCTGCTTAAAAAAAAAAAAAAAAAAAAAACAAATTTTTTTCCATACGCTAGCAAGTGCAGGCAGATGCAGCAGAGCTTGCCAAAATTGATCCCCGCTGAAGGCCAAAAGAGAAAAGAAGGACTTAGAAACACGCTGGAAAGGAGATAGCATCAAAGGAATTGCAATTGGAGGAGAAAAAAAAAAATTTGGGAAATTTGGGCAATTTAGGGACTAGGAGAAAATGGACTGGGATTCTATCAGAGCAGTGCAAAAAACCAAAACATGCCAAAATGTAGCACCCAGACGTTGCAAAAGCAGGGGAAAAAGTAGAGGAGCAAGACAAAACCTGGAGGGGAAGATATGAGGGACATGGGATGGACACCGAAAAAAAACTGAAAAAAAAAGGAAAAAATTTTTCCCAAAGTTCAAGCCATCAAAAGGCATGGCATGTCATCAAGTGCAGGGACATGCACCAAAGATTCCTCTCTTCGTGCCCATTGAAATCGCAAGATTCCGTTTCCCTTCCCGAAAGGAAATGAAATTTCCTTTCGGGAAGGGAAACGGAATCTTGCGACCCTGAAAAGAAAGGCTTACAAACACTCTGGAAAGGAGATAGGATCAAATGAAATGCAATTGAAAAAAACCCCACAAAAACCAGAAAATTGGGAGTTTCAGTGTCTTCAAGAAATGGCCTGTGAGAAAATAAGCTGCATAGCAAAGGACCAAAACATGCCAAAACTAAGCTCACAGACGTTGCAAAAGCAGGGGAAAAAGTCAAGGAGGAAGACAAAACTTGGAGGGGAAGATTTGAGGGACATGGCATGGCTGCTTAAAAAAAAAAAAAAAAAAAAAAAAAAAAAATTCCATACGCTATCAAGTGCAGGCAGACGCAGCAGAGCTTGCCAAAATTGATCCCCGCTGAAGGCCAAAAGAGAAAAGAAGGACTTAGAAACACGCTGGAAAGGAGATAGCATCAAAGGAATTGCAATTGGAGGAGAAAAAAAAAAAAATTGGGAAATTTGGGCAATTTAGGGACTAGGAGAAAATGGACTGGGATTCTATCAGAGCAGTGCAAAAAACCAAAACATGCCAAAATGTAGCACCCAGACGTTGCAAAAGCAGGGGAAAAAGTAGAGGAGCAAGACAAAAGGTGGAGGGGAAGATATGAGGGACATGGGATGGACACCGAAAAAAAACTGAAAAAAAAAGGAAAAAATTTTTCCCAAAGTTCAAGCCATCAAAAGGCATGGCATGTCATCAAGTGCAGGGACATGCACCAAAGATTCCTCTCTTTGTGCCCATTGAAATCGCAAGATTCCGTTTCCCTTCCCGAAAGGAAATGAAATTTCCTTTCGGGAAGGGAAACGGAATCTTGCGACCCTGAAAAGAAAGGCTTACAAACACTCTGGAAAGGAGATAGGATCAAATGAAATGCAATTGAAAAAAACCCCACAAAAACCAGAAAATTGGGAGTTTCAGTGTCTTCAAGAAATGGCCTGTGAGAAAATAAGCTGCATTGCAAAGGACCAAAACATGCCAAAACTAAGCTCACAGACGTTGCAAAAGCAGGGGAAAAAGTCAAGGAGCAAGACAAAACTTGGAGGGGAAGATTTGAGGGACATGGCATGGCTGCTTAAAAAAAAAAAAAAAAAAAAAAAAAAAAAAAATTCCATACGCTAGCAAGTGCAGGCAGATGCAGCAGAGCTTGCCAAAATTGGTACCCGCTGAAGGCCAAAACAGAAAAGAAGGACTTAGAAACACGCTGGAAAGGAGATAGCATCAAAGGAATTGCAATTGGAGGAGAAAAAAAAAAAAAATTGGGAAATTTGGGCAATTTAGGGACTAGGAGAAAATGGACTGGGATTCTATCAGAGCAGTACAAAAAACCAAAACATGCCAAAATGTAGCACCCAGACGTTGCAAAAGCAGGGGAAAAAGTAGAGGAGCAAGACAAAAGGTGGAGGGGAAGATATGAGGGACATGGGATGGACACTGAAAAAAAACTGAAAAAAAAAGGAAAAAATTTTTCCCAAAGTTCAAGCCATCAAAAGGCATGGCATGTCATCAAGTGCAGGGACATGCACCAAAGATTCCTCTCTTCGTGCCCATTGAAATCGCAAGATTCCGTTTCCCTTCCCGAAAGGAAATGAAATTTCCTTTCGGGAAGGGAAACGGAATCTTGCGACCCTGAAAAGAAAGGCTTACAAACACTCTGGAAAGGAGATAGGATCAAATGAAATGCAATTGAAAAAAACCCCAAAAAACCAGAAAATTGGGAGTTTCAGTGTCTTCAAGAAATGGCCTGTGAGAAAATAAGCTGCATTGCAAAGGACCAAAACATGCCAAAACTAAGCTCACAGACGTTGCAAAAGCAGGGGAAAAAGTCAAGGAGCAAGACAAAACTTGGAGGGGAAGATTTGAGGGACATGGCATGGCTGCTTAAAAAAAAAAAAAAAAAAAAAAAAAAAATTTTCCATACGCTAGCAAGTGCAGGCAGATGCAGCAGAGCATGCCAAAATTGATCCCCGCTGAAGGCCAAAACAGAAAAGAAGGACTTAGAAACACGCTGGAAAGGAGATAGCATCAAAGGAATTGCAATTGGAGGAGAAAAAAAAAAAAATTGGGAAATTTGGGCAATTTAGGGACTAGGAGAAAATGGACTGGGATTCTATCAGAGCAGTGCAAAAAACAAAAACATGCCAAAATGTAGCACCCAGACGTTGCAAAAGCAGGGGAAAAAGTAGAGGAGCAAGACAAAACCTGGAGGGGAAGATATGAGGGACATGGGATGGACACTTAAAAAAAATTAAAAAAAAAAAAAAATTTTTTCCATAGGCTAGCAAGTGCAGGCAGATGCAGCAGAGCTTGCCAAAACTGGTACCCGCTGAAGGCCAAAAGAGAAAAGAAGGACTTAGAAACACGCTGGAAAGGAGATAGCATCAAAGGAATTGCAATTGGAGGAGAAAAAAAAAAAAAATTGGGAAATTTGGGCAATTTAGGGACTAGGAGAAAATGGACTGGGATTCTATCAGAGCAGTACAAAAAACCAAAACATGCCAAAATGTAGCACCCAGACGTTGCAAAAGCAGGGGAAAAAGTAGAGGAGCAAGACAAAACCTGGAGGGGAAGATATGAGGGACATGGGATGGACACTGAAAAAAAACTGAAAAAAAAAGGAAAAAATTTTTCCCAAAGTTCAAGCCATCAAAAGGCATGGCATGTCATCAAGTGCAGGGACATGCACCAAAGATTCCTCTCTTCGTGCCCATTGAAATCGCAAGATTCCGTTTCCCTTCCCGAAAGGAAATGAAATTTCCTTTCGGGAAGGGAAACGGAATCTTGCGACCCTGAAAAGAAAGGCTTACAAACACTCTGGAAAGGAGATAGGATCAAATGAAATGCAATTGAAAAAAACCCCAAAAAAACCAGAAAATTGGGAGTTTCAGTGTCTTCAAGAAATGGCCTGTGAGAAAATAAGCTGCATTGCAAAGGACCAAAACATGCCAAAACTAAGCTCACAGACGTTGCAAAAGCAGGGGAAAAAGTCAAGGAGGAAGACAAAACTTGGAGGGGAAGATTTGAGGGACATGGCATGGCTGCTTAAAAAAAAAAAAAAAAAAAAAAAATTTTTTTTCCATACGCTAGCAAGTGCAGGCAGATGCAGCAGAGCTTGCCAAAATTGATCCCCGCTGAAGGCCAAAAGAGAAAAGAAGGACTTAGAAACACGCTGGAAAGGAGATAGCATCAAAGGAATTGCAATTGGAGGAGAAAAAAAAAAAAATTGGGAAATTTGGGCAATTTAGGGACTAGGAGAAAATGGACTGGGATTCTATCAGAGCAGTGCCAAAATGTAGCACCCAGACGTTGCAAAAGCAGGGGAAAAAGTAGAGGAGCAAGACAAAAGGGGGAGGGGAAGATTTGAGGGACATGGCATGGACACTTAAAAAAAATTAAAAAAAAAAAAAATTTTTCCATATGCGAGCAAGTGCAGGCAGATGCAGCAGAGCTTGCCAAAATTGATCCCCGCTGAAGGCCAAAAGAGAAAAGAAGGACTTAGAAACACGCTGGAAAGGAGATAGCATCAAAGGAATTGCAATTGGAGGAGAAAAAAAAAAAAATTGGGAAATTTGGGCAATTTAGGGACTAGGAGAAAATGGACAGGGATTCTATCAGAGCAGTGCAAAAAACCAAAACATGCCAAAATGTAGCACCGAGACGTTGCAAAAGCAGGGGAAAAAGTAGAGGAGCAAGACAAAACCTGGAGGGGAAGATATGAGGGACATGGGATGGAGATTTAAAAAAAACTTAAAAAAAAAAAAATTTTTTTCCATACGCTAGCAAGTGCAGGCAGATGCAGCAGAGCTTGCCAAAATGGATCCCCGCTGAAGGCCAAAACAGAAAAGAAGGACTTAGAAACACGCTGGAAAGGAGATAGCATCAAAGGAATTGCAATTGGAGGAGAAAAAAAAAAAAATTGGGAAATTCGGAAAATTTAGGGACTAGGAGAAAATGGACTGGGATTCTATCAGAGCAGTGCAAAAAACCAAAACATGCCAAAATGTAGCACCCAGACGTTGCAAAAGCAGGGGAAAAAGTAGAGGAGCAAGACAAAACCTGGAGGGGAAGATATGAGGGACATGGGATGGACACCGAAAAAAAACTGAAAAAAAAAGGAAAAAATTTCTCCCAAAGTTCAAGCCATCAAAAGGCATGGCATGTCATCAAGTGCAGGGACATGCACCAAAGATTCCTCTCTTCGTGCCCATTGAAATCGCAAGATTCCGTTTCCCTTCCCGAAAGGAAATGAAATTTCCTTTCGGGAAGGGAAACGGAATCTTGCGACCCTGAAAAGAAAGGCTTACAAACACTCTGGAAAGGAGATAGGATCAAATGAAATGCAATTGAAAAAAACCCCAAAAACACCAGAAAATTGGGAGTTTCAGTGTCTTCAAGAAATGGCCTGTGAGAAAATAAGCTGCATTGCAAAGGACCAAACCATGCCAAAACTAAGCTCACAGACGTTGCAAAAGCAGGGGAAAAAGTCAAGGAGGAAGACAAAACTTGGAGGGGAAGATTTGAGGGACATGGCATGGCTGCTTAAAAAAAAAAAAAAAATTTTTTTTCCATACGCTAGCAAGTGCAGGCAGATGCAGCAGAGCTTGCCAAAATTGATCCCCGCTGAAGGCCAAAACAGAAAAGAAGGACTTAGAAACACGCTGGAAAGGAGATAGCATCAAAGGAATTGCAATTGGAGGAGAAAAAAAAAAAAATTGGGAAATTTGGGCAATTTAGGGACTAGGAGAAAATGGACTGGGATTCTATCAGAGCAATGCAAAAAACCAAAACATGCCAAAATGTAGCACCCAGACGTTGCAAAAGCAGGGGAAAAAGTAGAGGAGCAAGAAAAAACCTGGAGGGGAAGATATAAGGGACATGGGATGGACACTTAAAAAAAATTTAAAAAAAAACAAAAATTTTTTCCATATGCGAGCAAGTGCAGGCAGATGCAGCAAAGCTTGCCAAAATTGATCCCCGCTGAAGGCCAAAAGAGAAAAGAAGGACTTAGAAACACGCTGGAAAGGAGATAGCATCAAAGGAATTGCAATTGGAGGAGAAAAAAAAAAAAATTGGGAAATTTGGGCAATTTAGGGACTAGGAGAAAATGGACTGGGATTCTATCAGAGCAATGCAAAAAACCAAAACATGCCAAAATGTAGCACCCAGACGTTGCAAAAGCAGGGGAAAAAGTAGAGGAGCAAGACAAAACCTGGAGGGGAAGATATGAGGGACATGGGATGGACACCGAAAAAAAACTGAAAAAAAAAGGAAAAAATTTTTCCCAAAGTTCAAGCCATCAAAAGGCATGGCATGTCATCAAGTGCAGGGACATGCACCAAAGATTCCTCTCTTCGTGCCCATTGAAATCGCAAGATTCCGTTTCCCTTCCCGAAAGGAAATGAAATTTCCTTTCGGGAAGGGAAACGGAATCTTGCGACCCTGAAAAGAAAGGCTTACAAACACTCTGGAAAGGAGATAGGATCAAATGAAATGCAATTGAAAAAAACCCCAAAAAACCAGAAAATTGGGAGTTTCAGTGTCTTCAAGAAATGGCCTGTGAGAAAATAAGCTGCATTGCAAAGGACAAAAACATGCCAAAACTAAGCTCACAGACGTTGCAAAAGCAGGGGAAAAAGTCAAGGAGCAAGACAAAACTTGGAGGGGAAGATTTGAGGGACATGGCATGGCTGCTTAAAAAAAAAAAAAAAAAAAAAAAAAAAAAAATTTTTCCATATGCTAGCAAGTGCAGGCAGATGCAGCAGAGCTTGCCAAAATTGATCCCCGCTGAAGGCCAAAAGAGAAAAGAAGGACTTAGAAACACGCTGGAAAGGAGATAGCATCAAAGGAATTGCAATTGGAGGAGAAAAAAAAAAAATTTGGGAAATTTGGGCAATTTAGGGACTAGGAGAAAATGGACTGGGATTCTATCAGAGCAGTGCAAAAAACCAAAACATGCCAAAATGTAGCACCCAGACGTTGCAAAAGCAGGGGAAAAAGTAGAGGAGCAAGACAAAACCTGGAGGGGAAGATATGAGGGACATGGGATGGACACTTAAAAAAAATTAAAAAAAAAAATTTTTTCCATACGCTAGCAAGTGCAGGCAGATGCAGCAGAGCTTGCCAAAATTGATCCCCGCTGAAGGCCAAAAGAGAAAAGAAGGACTTAGAAACACCCTGGAAAGGAGATAGCATCAAAGGAATTGCAATTGGAGGAGAAAAAAAAAAAAAATTGGGAAATTTGGGCAATTTAGGGACTAGGAGAAAATGGACTGGGATTCTATCAGAGCAATGCAAAAAACCAAAACATGCCAAAATGTAGCACCCAGACGTTGCAAAAGCAGGGGAAAAAGTAGAGGAGCAAGACAAAACCTGGAGGGGAAGATATGAGGGACATGGGATGGACACCGAAAAAAAACTGAAAAAAAAAGGAAAAAATTTCTCCCAAAGTTCAAACCATCAAAAGGCATGGCATGTCATCAAGTGCAGGGACATGCACCAAAGATTCCTCTCTTCGTGCCCATTGAAATCGCAAGATTCCGTTTCCCTTCCCGAAAGGAAATTTCATTTCCTTTCGGGAAGGGAAACGGAATCTTGCGACCCTGAAAAGAAAGGCTTACAAACACTCTGGAAAGGAGATAGGATCAAATGAAATGCAATTGAAAAAAACCCCACAAAAACCAGAAAATTGGGAGTTTCAGTGTCTTCAAGAAATGGCCTGTGAGAAAATAAGCTGCATTGCAAAGGACCAAAACATGCCAAAACTAAGCTCACAGACGTTGCAAAAGCAGGGGAAAAAGTCAAGGAGGAAGACAAAACCTGGAGGGGAAGATATAAGGGACATGGGATGGCTGCTTAAAAAAAAAAAAAAAAAAAAAAATTTTTTTCCATACGCTATCAAGTGCAGGCAGATGCAGCAGAGCTTGCCAAAATTGATCCCCGCTGAAGGCCAAAAGAGAAAAGAAGGACTTAGAAACACGCTGGAAAGGAGATAGCATCAAAGGAATTGCAATTGGAGGAGAAAAAAAAAAAATTTGGGAAATTTGGGCAATTTAGGGACTAGGAGAAAATGGACTGGGATTCTATCAGAGCAGTGCAAAAAACCAAAACATGCCAAAATGTAGCACCCAGACGTTGCAAAAGCAGGGGAAAAAGTAGAGGAGCAAGACAAAACCTGGAGGGGAAGATATGAGGGACATGGGATGGACACTTAAAAAAAATTTAAAAAAAAAAAAATTTTTTTCCATAGGCTAGCAAGTGCAGGCAGATGCAGCAGAGCTTGCCAAAATTGGTACCCGCTGAAGGCCAAAACAGAAAAGAAGGACTTAGAAACACGCTGGAAAGGAGATAGCATCAAAGGAATTGCAATTGGAGGAGAAAAAAAAAAAAATTGGGAAATTTGGGCAATTTAGGGACTAGGAGAAAATGGACTGGGATTCTATCAGAGCAGTGCAAAAAACCAAAACATGCCAAAATGTAGCACCCAGACGTTGCAAAAGCAGGGGAAAAAGTGGAGGAGCAAGACAAAAGGTGGAGGGGAAGATATGAGGGACATGGGATGGACACCGAAAAAAAACTGAAAAAAAAAGGAAAAAATTTTTCCCAAAGTTCAAGCCATCAAAAGGCATGGCATGTCATCAAGTGCAGGGACATGCACCAAAGATTCCTCTCTTCGTGCCCATTGAAATCGCAAGATTCCGTTTCCCTTCCCGAAAGGAAATGAAATTTCCTTTCGGGAAGGGAAACGGAATCTTGCGACCCTGAAAAGAAAGGCTTACAAACACTCTGGAAAGGAGATAGGATCAAATGAAATGCAATTGAAAAAAACCCCAAAAAAACCAGAAAATTGGGAGTTTCAGTGTCTTCAAGAAATGGCCTGTGAGAAAATAAGCTGCATTGCAAAGGACCAAAACATGCCAAAACTAAGCTCACAGACGTTGCAAAAGCAGGGGAAAAAGTCAAGGAGCAAGACAAAACTTGGAGGGGAAGATTTGAGGGACATGGCATGGCTGCTTAAAAAAAAAAAAAAAAAAAAAATATTTTTTTCCATACGCTAGCAAGTGCAGGCAGATGCAGCAGAGCTTGCCAAAATTGATCCCCGCTGAAGGCCAAAAGAGAAAAGAAGGACTTAGAAACACGCTGGAAAGGAGATAGCATCAAAGGAATTGCAATTGGAGGAGAAAAAAAAAAAATTTGGGAAATTTGGGCAATTTAGGGACTAGGAGAAAATGGACTGGGATTCTATCAGAGCAGTGCAAAAAACCAAAACATGCCAAAATGTAGCACCCAGACGTTGCAAAAGCAGGGGAAAAAGTAGAGGAGCAAGACAAAACCTGGAGGGGAAGATATGAGGGACATGGGATGGACACTTAAAAAAAATTTAAAAAAAAAATTTTTTCCATACGCTAGCAAGTGCAGGCAGATGCAGCAGAGCTTGCCAAAATTGATCCCCGCTGAAGGCCAAAAGAGAAAAGAAGGACTTAGAAACACGCTGGAAAGGAGATAGCATCAAAGGAATTGCAATTGGAGGAGAAAAAAAAAAAAAATTGGGAAATTTGGGCAATTTAGGGACTAGGAGAAAATGGACTGGGATTCTATCAGAGCAGTGCAAAAAACCAAAACATGCCAAAATGTAGCACCCAGACGTTGCAAAAGCAGGGGAAAAAGTAGAGGAGCAAGACAAAACCTGGAGGGGAAGATATGAGGGACATGGGATGGACACCGAAAAAAAACTGAAAAAAAAAGGAAAAAATTTTTCCCAAAGTTCAAGCCATCAAAAGGCATGGCATGTCATCAAGTGCAGGGACATGCACCAAAGATTCCTCTCTTCGTGCCCATTGAAATCGCAAGATTCCGTTTCCCTTCCCGAAAGGAAATGAAATTTCCTTTCGGGAAGGGAAACGGAATCTTGCGACCCTGAAAAGAAAGGCTTACAAACACTCTGGAAAGGAGATAGGATCAAATGAAATGCAATTGAAAAAAACCCCAAAAAACCACAAAATTGGGAGTTTCAGTGTCTTCAAGAAATGGCCTGTGAGAAAATAAGCTGCATTGCAAAGGACCAAACCATGCCAAAACTAAGCTCACAGACGTTGCAAAAGCAGGGGAAAAAGTCAAGGAGGAAGACAAAACATGGAGGGGAAGATTTGAGGGACATGGCATGGCTGCTTAAAAAAAATTAAAAAAAAAAAATATTTTTTTCCATATGCTAGCAAGTGCAGGCAGATGCAGCAGAGCTTGCCAAAATTGATCCCCGCTGAAGGCCAAAACAGAAAAGAAGGACTTAGAAACACACTGGAAAGGAGATAGCATCAAAGGAATTGCAATTGGAGGAGAAAAAAAAAAAAATTGGGAAATTTGGGCAATTTAGGGACTAGGAGAAAATGGACTGGGATTCTATCAGAGCAGTGCAAAAAACCAAAACATGCCAAAATGTAGCACCCAGACGTTGCAAAAGCAGGGGAAAAAGTAGAGGAGCAAGACAAAACCTGGAGGGGAAGATATGAGGGACATGGGATGGACACCGAAAAAAAACTGAAAAAAAAAGGAAAAAATTTTTCCCAAAGTTCAAGCCATCAAAAGGCATGGCATGTCATCAAGTGCAGGGACATGCACCAAAGATTCCTCTCTTCGTGCCCATTGAAATCGCAAGATTCCGTTTCCCTTCCCGAAAGGAAATGAAATTTCCTTTCGGGAAGGGAAACGGAATCTTGCGACCCTGAAAAGAAAGGCTTACAAACACTCTGGAAAGGAGATAGGATCAAATGAAATGCAATTGAAAAAAACCCCAAAAAAACCACAAAATTGGGAGTTTCAGTGTCTTCAAGAAATGGCCTGTGAGAAAATAAGCTGCATTGCAAAGGACCAAAACAAGCCAAAACTAAGCTCACAGACGTTGCAAAAGCAGGGGAAAAAGTCAAGGAGCAAGACAAAACATGGAGGGGAAGATTTGAGGGACATGGCATGGCTGCTTAAAAAAAAAAAAAAAAAAAAAAATTTTTTTCCATACGCTATCAAGTGCAGGCAGATGCAGCAGAGCTTGCCAAAATGGATCCCCGCTGAAGGCCAAAAGAGAAAAGAAGGACTTAGAAACACGCTGGAAAGGAGATAGCATCAAAGGAATTGCAATTGGAGGAGAAAAAAAAAAATTGGGAAATTTGGGCAATTTAGGGACTAGGAGAAAATGGACTGGGATTCTATCAGAGCAGTGCAAAAAACCAAAACATGCCAAAATGTAGCACCCAGACGTTGCAAAAGCAGGGGAAAAAGTCAAGGAGCAAGACAAAACATGGAGGGGAAGATTTGAGGGACATCGCACGGCTGCTTAAAAAAAAAAAAAAAAAAAAAATTTTTTTCCATATGCGAGCAAGTGCAGGCAGATGCAGCAAAGCTTGCCAAAATTGATCCCCGCTGAAGGCCAAAAGAGAAAAGAAGGACTTAGAAACACGCTGGAAAGGAGATAGCATCAAAGGAATTGCAATTGGAGGAGAAAAAAAAAAAAATTGGGAAATTTGGGCAATTTAGGGACTAGGAGAAAATGGACTGGGATTCTATCAGAGCAGTGCAAAAAACCAAAACATGCCAAAATGTAGCACCCAGACGTTGCAAAAGCAGGGGAAAAAGTGGAGGAGCAAGACAAAAGGTGGAGGGGAAGATATGAGGGACATGGGATGGACACCGAAAAAAAACTGAAAAAAAAAGGAAAAAATTTTTCCCAAAGTTCAAGCCATCAAAAGGCATGGCATGTCATCAAGTGCAGGGACATGCACCAAAGATTCCTCTCTTCGTGCCCATTGAAATCGCAAGATTCCGTTTCCCTTCCCGAAAGGAAATGAAATTTCCTTTCGGGAAGGGAAACGGAATCTTGCGACCCTGAAAAGAAAGGCTTACAAACACTCTGGAAAGGAGATAGGATCAAATGAAATGCAATTGAAAAAAACCCCAAAAAACCACAAAATTGGGAGTTTCAGTGTCTTCAAGAAATGGCCTGTGAGAAAATAAGCTGCATTGCAAAGGACCAAACCATGCCAAAACTAAGCTCACAGACGTTGCAAAAGCAGGGGAAAAAGTCAAGGAGGAAGACAAAACATGGAGGGGAAGATTTGAGGGACATGGCATGGCTGCTTAAAAAAAATTAAAAAAAAAAAATATTTTTTTCCATATGCTAGCAAGTGCAGGCAGATGCAGCAGAGCTTGCCAAAATTGATCCCCGCTGAAGGCCAAAAGAGAAAAGAAGGACTTAGAAACACACTGGAAAGGAGATAGCATCAAAGGAATTGCAATTGGAGGAGAAAAAAAAAAAAATTGGGAAATTTGGGCAATTTAGGGACTAGGAGAAAATGGACTGGGATTCTATCAGAGCAGTGCAAAAAACCAAAACATGCCAAAATGTAGCACCCAGACGTTGCAAAAGCAGGGGAAAAAGTAGAGGAGCAAGACAAAACCTGGAGGGGAAGATATGAGGGACATGGGATGGACACTTAAAAAAAATTAAAAAAAAAAAATTTTTTTCCATACGCTAGCAAGTGCAGGCAGATGCAGCAGAGCTTGCCAAAATTGATCCCCGCTGAAGGCCAAAAGAGAAAAGAAGGACTTAGAAACACGCTGGAAAGGAGATAGCATCAAAGGAATTGCAATTGGAGGAGAAAAAAAAATTGGGAAATTCGGGCAATTTAGGGACTAGGAGAAAATGGACTGGGATTCTATCAGAGCAGTGCAAAAAACCAAAACATGCCAAAATGTAGCACCCAGACGTTGCAAAAGCAGGGGAAAAAGTAGAGGAGCAAGACAAAAGGTGGAGGGGAAGATATGAGGGACATGGGATGGACACCGAAAAAAAACTGAAAAAAAAAGGAAAAAATTTTTCCCAAAGTTCAAGCCATCAAAAGGCATGGCATGTCATCAAGTGCAGGGACATGCACCAAAGATTCCTCTCTTCGTGCCCATTGAAATCGCAAGATTCCGTTTCCCTTCCCGAAAGGAAATGAAATTTCCTTTCGGGAAGGGAAACGGAATCTTGCGACCCTGAAAAGAAAGGCTTACAAACACTCTGGAAAGGAGATAGGATCAAATGAAATGCAATTGAAAAAAACCCCAAAAAAACCACAAAATTGGGAGTTTCAGTGTCTTCAAGAAATGGCCTGTGAGAAAATAAGCTGCATTGCAAAGGACCAAAACATGCCAAAACTAAGCTCACAGACGTTGCAAAAGCAGGGGAAAAAGTCAAGGAGGAAGACAAAACATGGAGGGGAAGATTTGAGGGACATGGCATGGCTGCTTAAAAAAAAAAAAAAAAAAAAAAATTTTTTTCCATACGCTATCAAGTGCAGGCAGATGCAGCAGAGCTTGCCAAAATGGATCCCCGCTGAAGGCCAAAAGAGAAAAGAAGGACTTAGAAACACGCTGGAAAGGAGATAGCATCAAAGGAATTGCAATTGGAGGAGAAAAAAAAAAATTGGGAAATTTGGGCAATTTAGGGACTAGGAGAAAATGGACTGGGATTCTATCAGAGCAGTGCAAAAAACCAAAACATGCCAAAATGTAGCACCCAGACGTTGCAAAAGCAGGGGAAAAAGTAGAGGAGCAAGACAAAACCTGGAGGGGAAGATATGAGGGACATGGGATGGACACCGAAAAAAAACTGAAAAAAAAAGGAAAAAATTTTTCCCAAAGTTCAAGCCATCAAAAGGCATGGCATGTCATCAAGTGCAGGGACATGCACCAAAGATTCCTCTCTTCGTGCCCATTGAAATCGCAAGATTCCGTTTCCCTTCCCGAAAGGAAATGAAATTTCCTTTCGGGAAGGGAAACGGAATCTTGCGACCCTGAAAAGAAAGGCTTACAAACACTCTGGAAAGGAGATAGGATCAAATGAAATGCAATTGAAAAAAACCCCAAAAAACCACAAAATTGGGAGTTTCAGTGTCTTCAAGAAATGGCCTGTGAGAAAATAAGCTGCATTGCAAAGGACCAAACCATGCCAAAACTAAGCTCACAGACGTTGCAAAAGCAGGGGAAAAAGTCAAGGAGGAAGACAAAACATGGAGGGGAAGATTTGAGGGACATGGCATGGCTGCTTAAAAAAAAAAAAAAAAAAAAAAAAAAAAATTTCCATACGCTAGCAAGTGCAGGCAGATGCAGCAGAGCATGCCAAAATTGATCCCCGCTGAAGGCCAAAAGAGAAAAGAAGGACTTAGAAACACGCTGGAAAGGAGATAGCATCAAAGGAATTGCAATTGGAGGAGAAAAAAAAAAAAATTGGGAAATTTGGGCAATTTAGGGACTAGGAGAAAATGGACTGGGATTCTATCAGAGCAGTGCAAAAAACCAAAACATGCCAAAATGTAGCACCCAGACGTTGCAAAAGCAGGGGAAAAAGTAGAGGAGCAAGACAAAACCTGGAGGGGAAGATATGAGGGACATGGGATGGACACTTAAAAAAAATTTAAAAAAAAAAAAATTTTTTTCCATAGGCTAGCAAGTGCAGGCAGATGCAGCAGAGCTTGCCAAAATTGGTACCCGCTGAAGGCCAAAACAGAAAAGAAGGACTTAGAAACACGCTGGAAAGGAGATAGCATCAAAGGAATTGCAATTGGAGGAGAAAAAAAAAAAAAATTGGGAAATTTGGGCAATATAGGGACTAGGAGAAAATGGACTGGGATTCTATCAGAGCAGTACAAAAAACCAAAACATGCCAAAATGTAGCACCCAGACGTTGCAAAAGCAGGGGAAAAAGTAGAGGAGCAAGACAAAACCTGGAGGGGAAGATATGAGGGACATGGGATGGACACTTAAAAAAAATTAAAAAAAAAAATTTTTTCCATACGCTAGCAAGTGCAGGCAGATGCAGCAGAGCTTGCCAAAATTGATCCCCGCTGAAGGCCAAAAGAGAAAAGAAGGACTTAGAAACACACTGGAAAGGAGATAGCATCAAAGGAATTGCAATTGGAGGAGAAAAAAAAAAAAATTGGGAAATTTGGGCAATTTAGGGACTAGGAGAAAATGGACTGGGATTCTATCAGAGCAGTGCAAAAAACCAAAACATGCCAAAATGTAGCACCCAGACGTTGCAAAAGCAGGGGAAAAAGTCAAGGAGGAAGACAAAACATGGAGGGGAAGATTTGAGGGACATGGCATGGCTGCTTAAAAAAAATTAAAAAAAAAAAATATTTTTTTCCATATGCTAGCAAGTGCAGGCAGATGCAGCAGAGCTTGCCAAAATTGATCCCCGCTGAAGGCCAAAAGAGAAAAGAAGGATTTAGAAACACGCTGGAAAGGAGATAGCATCAAAGGAATTGCAATTGGAGGAGAAAAAAAAAAAATTTGGGAAATTTGGGCAATTTAGGGACTAGGAGAAAATGGACTGGGATTCTATCAGAGCAATGCAAAAAACCAAAACATGCCAAAATGTAGCACCCAGACGTTGCAAAAGCAGGGGAAAAAGTAGAGGAGCAAGACAAAACCTGGAGGGGAAGATATGAGGGACATGGGATGGACACCGAAAAAAAACTGAAAAAAAAAGGAAAAAATTTTTCCCAAAGTTCAAGCCATCAAAAGGCATGGCATGTCATCAAGTGCAGGGACATGCACCAAAGATTCCTCTCTTCGTGCCCATTGAAATCGCAAGATTCCGTTTCCCTTCCCGAAAGGAAATGAAATTTCCTTTCGGGAAGGGAAACGGAATCTTGCGACCCTGAAAAGAAAGGCTTACAAACACTCTGGAAAGGAGATAGGATCAAATGTAATGCAATTGAAAAAAACCCCAAAAAAAACAGAAAATTGGGAGTTTCAGTGTCTTCAAGAAATGGCCTGTGAGAAAATAAGCTGCATTGCAAAGGACCAAAACATGCCAAAACTAAGCTCACAGACGTTGCAAAAGCAGGGGAAAAAGTCAAGGAGCAAGACAAAACTTGGAGGGGAAGATTTGAGGGACATGGCATGGCTGCTTAAAAAAAAAAAAAAAAAAAAAAAAAAATTTTTTTCCATACGCTAGCAAGTGCAGGCAGATGCAGCAGAGCTTGCCAAAATTGATCCCCGCTGAAGGCCAAAAGAGAAAAGAAGGACTTAGAAACACGCTGGAAAGGAGATAGCATCAAAGGAATTGCAATTGGAGGAGAAAAAAAAAAAATTTGGGAAATTTGGGCAATTTAGGGACTAGGAGAAAATGGACTGGGATTCTATCAGAGCAGTGCAAAAAACCAAAACATGCCAAAATGTAGCACCCAGACGTTGCAAAAGCAGGGGAAAAAGTAGAGGAGCAAGACAAAACCTGGAGGGGAAGATATGAGGGACATGGGATGGACACCGAAAAAAAACTGAAAAAAAAAGGAAAAAATTTTTCCCAAAGTTCAAGCCATCAAAAGGCATGGCATGTCATCAAGTGCAGGGACATGCACCAAAGATTCCTCTCTTTGTGCCCATTGAAATCGCAAGATTCCGTTTCCCTTCCCGAAAGGAAATGAAATTTCCTTTCGGGAAGGGAAACGGAATCTTGCGACCCTGAAAAGAAAGGCTTACAAACACTCTGGAAAGGAGATAGGATCAAATGAAATGCAATTGACAAAAACCCCAAAAAACCAGAAAATTGGGAGTTTCAGTGTCTTCAAGAAATGGCCTGTGAGAAAATAAGCTGCATTGCAAAGGACAAAAACATGCCAAAACTAAGCTCACAGACGTTGCAAAAGCAGGGGAAAAAGTAGAGGAGCAAGACAAAACATGGAGGGGAACATTTGAGGGACATGGCATGGCTGCTTAAAAAAAATTAAAAAAAAAAAAAATTTTTTTCCATACGCTAGCAAGTGCAGGCAGATGCAGCAGAGCTTGCCAAAATTGATCCCCGCTGAAGGCCAAAAGAGAAAAGAAGGACTTAGAAACACGCTGGAAAGGAGATAGCATCAAAGGAATTGCAATTGGAGGAGAAAAAAAAAAAAATTGGGAAATTTGGGCAATTTAGGGACTAGGAGAAAATGGACTGGGATTCTATCAGAGCAATGCAAAAAACCAAAACATGCCAAAATGTAGCACCCAGACATTGCAAAAGCAGGGGAAAAAGTAGAGGAGCAAGACAAAACCTGGAGGGGAAGATATGAGGGACATGGGATGGACACCGAAAAAAAACTGAAAAAAAAAGGAAAAAATTTTTCCCAAAGTTCAAGCCATCAAAAGGCATGGCATGTCATCAAGTGCAGGGACATGCACCAAAGATTCCTCTCTTCGTGCCCATTGAAATCGCAAGATTCCGTTTCCAAAATTTCATTCCCTTTTGGGAATGTTGAGGAGTTTTGTCATTGTAGCCTAAAAATGGCATCTAGCTCAGGCTCCTGAAATTCTTGAGAACTGCAATAGGTGCATTTTCCTCAAGTGGAGGTAAACAAGATTACATGTTTGCAGTAGCCTTTGACAGCCTTTATGTTGATCAATTATTTCTTGCTTGTAAACTTAGACTAATACTAGAAGTTTTGCAAAGGTCCGTCATGCTACTGTCCACTGAGAGCCAGCTACAGCTTGCCTGTTTCTTTTCCAATTGCAGCAAAAATGAGAGTAACTTCAGGAGCATTAAAGAATTTGAAGCCAGAACCTCTTACCTGTATTGCAAGTGGGCCTGTGCAGTAGGTCTGGAAACCAGCCTGGTGGCACTCTAAGCTCAGGATGATACAAGGCTCTCTCTCCCCCAAGGCATCAAGTACCAGACACCAACAGCACATGAGAAGCAAGGCCCTCACTCAGCAAGGAGAGTTAAGAAGGACTGCAAGCATCTGGACACACTGACCAGAAGAAAGCAACAGAATGACAAAGTAGGTCTGGAGAATTCACATGAGCCAGTAAAACAGTTTTTGCAATGCAACACTGAATGTCCCAGTCTTGTCTGCCCTTCTCAGCTCTCTTTAGCATGAGATGTTTCAACACTAAAGAGTGTAAATTCTAAATTGGATTGCATGACATTGGCAGGAGGTGTCACTCATGAGCTGGAAAGTCAACTCCAGTAATATACACATGCAAAGTATTCTTATACCCAGTAATATACACATGGAAAGTATTCTTCTGCCTAATATCCCTGAAAAAAACCCAAAACATTTACTACCATCACTCTTAGGTTAAAAGAAAAGAAAGCCTATTTCAAAAGAAATTAACAAAACCCCTGACCCCATAAGGAACCCAGTAATGTCAGATTAGCCTAGCACGTTCATGAAATAGGTTCTGCCTTCCTATTTGTCCGTGATTTGCTAAAGCCTTTTGTTTACCACTGCTCCACTAAGCAACAGAGCTAAGAAAACATTCCAGCAGCAGTGCTGAATTTGCTGAACCAGAGTAAGGGGGCTCCCCCACAGCCCTGAGTTCAACGTGCATCACATGTCACACAGCAGGAGGGAGGCTGATCTGCCCTGCAGTCCCCTTCTCTCCTGATGGATTCAGCCCTGCCTGCTGTGCTTGTGCTTATTAATATTTGCATCCTGCAGGGAACTACAGAAGCAAAACAAGGAATCTCTCCAAGGAAGCCTGGAACAAACTCAAATTGAGGAAAGCAAATGAAGCAAAGACATAACAAATACCTAGACTTCAGGTACTTCACTTAGTTGTAGGTGAGTTAACTGATGTCTTCTACCTTAGCTTTGGTAATACATTTGCAACTTGTGTTTTAGTTGGGGTTTTGTCAGCCATTCCTTCCTGTCCACCCTCATATCTTGCATCTAAGACATCCATTCCTCTTCCATTAGCTATTTCTCTCCTGCTTCCTCCTGCCAGTATGTTGGGAGCTTACATTCTTCCAGTGCATCCCTACTGCTCCTCAAGGCACTATGCTACTTTTCCAGAGACAATGAGGGATGCAGCACTTCTGAAGCAGGGAATACACACTTTCCCTTTTCCACAGTGCTTTGCAACTCCCATACAGGATCCAGCATTGGGCAGGATGATGTGGCCTGTGCCTCTCAGCTCTCCCCTTTAACCATCCTGCTTTCTTATTTTGGTGAAGGGCTCAGCTAAAGAAAAAGCATCTCCCTGCAGTGCCAAGTAGCACTGAAGTCTATCTTCCAATCCCCATTTTTACATCTCTAATGGTAACCTCGTATGTCCATGCTGTGCTGCCTAACAACACTCCCCATTCCCTAGATGGGCTGTCACTAATCACAGCTCAATATATTCACAAATTACAAATTAACTGGTGAATCTCCTCTGAAACAAATTTAGGAGAACCATAGGCAGCAGCCAATGACAGGACCTAAGCAAATTTCATCCCAACTTAAACAGCATCAGTCTCACCCCTTAAAAGCCAAAACAGAGAGAAATTATACTTTGAAATGAGGTCATTTCAAGAGGGGAGGAGGGGATATTGCTGCTGAGCCCATGAGAGAGCAATGGTGAGGGGGTGGTTAAGATTAAACAGCTAGAGAGATTAACATCTTATGACTGTTTTTTGTTCATTGACCTGTAATAAAATAAACAGTAAGACTAACAAATAGGTGATTAGCCTTGTTTTTCCAGTGCTGGTTTTGCTGTTAGACTACTGCCATGGTCTTCATTTTTCTTTGGCTAATACTTTGTGGTTTTATAGATAAGACTAGTGAAATTAAGAGGAATTAGCAACAGAAATCTTATTATAGTATGTTATACTTACTATAGTATTACTTATTTGTGCTAATAAGCATAAACCCAGTGCTTTATTATCAGAATGCAAGTACCTGCCCTTTTGCTACTCCCTCCCCTGTTGGCTGGTTGGCATCTGATTGTCTGCACACAAAAACCAAGCCCAGCACATCATATGGTTTGCTGCTCACATGTTCAGACAGCCAGAACTAGAGACCTGAAAGGTGCCTGTGTGTGCACCACAGGATTGGTGAATCATAGCCTTCTGCTACCTTGACAGGAAACTCCTCCTTTTCTGAGCTATATTGTCTCCAGAATGAAAAAAGAAAGGTCTTTCAGTGACCAAATCAATTAGTCAGAACAACTTCAAAGTCTTTCTTCAGCTATGCAGAAAGCCATGGACAGAGATCAAATGCAATGCAGAGTCATGAAATTTTTCTACAGGACCCAGAAGAGATCTCTGATCATAGTGCACCCTATGCATACATTTAGTGCCTACCATTGCATGGCAAAACTACCCACAGTGGGAAAGGTAAGAGGCTATTCTGGCTCTGTTCTTCCTAAGCACCTGAAATCATGGAAAAGGGGCAAATGGGGAATTGAACGGGGCATTGTCCACTTTTCCTTTGGCTAATTTAAGAGGAAAATTGTACCCGAGAGGCTGGCTCCATCAGTAGAACTCATGGTGGCAACTTTCTGTCCCAATTCAGAGCCCAGTTTATGACACTGAAATCAGATGGTTTCAGCTAACACGCCTGACTGGACAACACAGCAGCTGAGGCACAAATGTATTGTCTGCTGGACCAGAGATTCTAGCTTCTTAAATTGCTCCACTCCAGTTTGTGAGTCAGAGTCTTCGTACCACAGCCAGAGTTACTAGAGCACTGCCCATGCAAGCAAGCACAAATTTCTCCCTCATTGCTGCTATAGTAATCTTAAGACAAGTCACTACTGATTCTCTAGCTAGTCTGAAAATTCTCACTTATTATGTGAAGAGCTTTTTCCTAGCCAAATGTCATGTAGAAACATCTATCTAGCATTCATCATGGAAAAGCAAAATATCTTTTCTCCCCCAAACTGGTTTATCTGTTGGACAAAAATATAACCAATCTGTTCTGAAAAGCATCAATTTTGTCAGGTTGGAAAGTAATATAAGTCCACAGGACTATGTATCTTCAAGAGGCAGCTGGCAGCAACAGCAATTACCAAAGCCATGAGAAAATCAGTTTTACTGCAACTCTCTAAAACACTGTTAAAGATGCTGGCTTCACAAAGGGAGTCATGGTTGAAAGGGTGCTTAGAGGTCCTCAAAACAGAAACTAGCCCAGACAGGCTGTTATGGAGGTGATCTGCCAGGTACTTCCACACAGGTATTTCCACTGGCAGTGCTAAACCCATCATCTATTTAAGAGAAGCAAGTGTGTGGTGTGGTTGCCAAAGGCATCCAGGGCTAGATTTCATGGCCTTTCATGGGGACTTGCCAGCAGACAAGTATCAAGTCCTGAACAGTGTACTTACAGTAACAGCAGCAATACAGCAAGTCAAATACAACAGGTAAGCAAACATCATAACAAGGAAATCCAACAGGATGAAGGAAGGTGGTCTGAGGTAACATAGTCTGGGACAAAAGGGCTGAATATACTAAACAGGACAGAAGGGTATCTAACCTTTTTGGAAATGGTGAATGCACATTAACCACTGTCATTTAATGTGGATATAGTTAAAAAAAAACATCAGTGAAGTGGTTTGTGATGGAAGGCTGTGAAGGTGGAGGTTTCATATTTCCCCAGAATACACTTGTCATTCTCTTTTCTTTCTTACTACAGCACTGAAAGCACTTTTCTTTGGCCTGAAACCTAAGCAAAGCTGAGCTCCACTAAGTCTCCCAAACTGTGCCCTGCCCTCCCTCCTTACAGCCACAAACACTCCTTTGTTCCATTGGAGGTGGAGGCTATGTAGTTGAAAATAGAGCTCTTTAAAATAAATTAGATCTACGAAGGTGTACATCTGTGTGCCAAGTTACTAATGGATCATGTTAACAAGGTCTCCACATGCTTGAATGAGGTCCCCAAATACATAGGATTAAAAATCTAGTTTTGGAGTGCAGTAGTTTGTTTTGATCTGATGCCTCATCTACTGGTGATATAGGTCACTTTTATAACCAGCTTTGCATATTCCATGAAGCAGTTTGTTTTTCAGAGTCTAAGATTTAGGTGCAAGAAAATGATAATTGGAACAGAACAAGTCAAGGTTTATTACAAACCTTCACCAAACAGGGAAAAAAAAAAAAACAGAGAAAAAGTTTCAAAATGGAGGAATACAGTTTTCTCTAGCCTAGTATCTATGCTTTAGTATTATAGCACTCTGCTTTAGGATTAAACAACAATCCTTCTGAGTTCCAGATAGACAGCAACTGGAGTTTAATGCTGTTTTCTCCCTCTGAATTTTTAAAACAAACTTTCAAAGGGAAAACACTGAGCCAAGTGACCCAAACTGATTTACAATGTTAGTTAGTAATTCAGATACACTGATAAACATCTAATAAGAATCACTTGATTTCAATCTTTATAGTCTTCTGGGATATTGCAATTAATCACACACCAGGAAGAGACTGAGACTTTTAATCACTACTTCCTCCTCCCACGCCTGTGTTAAAATCTGTACACAATAGAAAGGATTAGTAGGCAAAGGCTAACAACACCATGTGAGATGGAGACTTTTCCTGTCTCCAGGATCAAGTGTGTGCCAAAGTACTGAAATTGAAGCAAAGTTTATCTGCTGTCACAAAAGGAAAGTTCGCCATGGGATAAGCTTGGGCAAGTGGCACTCAGCACAGGGTGGGGAAGGAGAGGAACAGACCTACACCAGAAGCTGCTCAGGTCTGCTGAGTTCGAGAGCTTTCAGGCAAAAGAGGTTCTATAAAGAACAATTTTTATATACTCATACATGTGCTTGTACCTATCTCACATTGGGTCAGATGGACCACACGAAACATTTAACAGCAGCTCGAAGTGTAGTCTACCCCACAGTTACAGCTTAAAATGGTCTCTTTTGTGTTACTTTTTGCAGATGGGGCATTAGGACTGTGGTATATAAAAGCAAGCACAATGTCTGCTCACAGCTCTCAACTTTCATCTCAGCAAATTTTCACAAGTGGGAAAGAGAAGTGGAAACCTCAGTATACCCATGCCCTGCTCTGACACAGACACCAGGGTGGACTATGAGTCTTTCTAAATGTTTATATTGCAGATCATTTTTTTATGACAATAAGAGCTTCTGGGTCACTGCTGTGAATCTTGCAGTGACCACCTTGACCTGCAGCCTCTGTGAAACAATGCAATTCCTTTAAGGCAAAAAAAGGCTGCTAGAGTACTTATGAGTGCCCAGTTACTCAGAACACCATTACCTTTTAAAAAGGAAGAATGATCCTGACTTCCAGAAGTGGTTCAGTCTCTGCAATTCCATCAGGTCTTGCCATGTAATACTAAAAGTGAGTTCTGCTTAGCAGCACATCACAGTTTAAGAAAGTGGGTATACTTTATCCCTTAAGATTATAGTTACACAGTCTCTCCAAGCAACTTTAGAGACAGGCAAAGTTCAGTAAGGGGATGCAAAGTTTCACTAAAGATGAAGGAAATAATCTGTTTAATATCAAAGCTATTTCCAGGGCCTTTTCATAACTTGAAGATACTAAAACAAAATGGAGTGACTGTTCCTAGGTAAAGAATATCTTTACAGCACCCAGGGAAAGGCTGGCAGGGCTAGCTGATAAAAACTTCTGTTGTGGGCTGATGTATGCAACTTGCTTATGACCATACTGTGTTATTGTACAATGATACTTGAACATGTTAAATCAGATTTGCAACGGGTACAGTTTTCCTAACAAAAAAGCTGTGTCTGTTAAAGTGAGGCAAAGGATTAATACTTGCCAAGGTACTTCTCTCATTATTTTGATATCCTTTCAGTGTGAGCCATAGCAGCAGGAATGTCTTTTAGTAGCATAATTCTGAAAAGGCCACATTTTTCAGGCCTGGTCATGAGTAAGTGCCACACATCATCCACAAATTGCATGAATACATTTGCTCCTATTGTCTTGATACGGCGTCCTTATAAATCACATTTCTTGAAATCATAAAGCATCTTCCATTTACTTGCTATCACATGTGTGATCATACCCATTTGTTGGCATACCTGAGCTCTTCCCCATGGGTAAGAATTAAACCTTTTCCATTCATTTCAAAAGAGTGAATCTTTTTGCAATCCCAACTCCAGAACAGAACACGATTTCTCAGAAATACACATGGAAGCAGGCAACACTCCCTTTCCTGTATGTCTGTCTTGTTTAGTAATGTCAAAATCAGTTAAACTTCTGTCTTTTCTGTATTTTTGCTATTTGCCACTACAGAATTCTATTTCCCACAATATTCAGCTCTATAAAAAAGGAATGCCCCAAGGTCAAATGTTGGATCTTACTGATATTTGTCCCAGCCTATGTCCATCTCCCTGAGATCTGCTCCCTCAATGTCTGACATAGCTCTTGGATCTTGTATGAAATGCCAAAATTCAGGGCAGACTGTATTTATTGAAACCTAGGGAATAGAGAAGCATTCTTGACTGTGGTGCAGTAAATGCCAAAAATTGTCTCTTTACAGAGGCTGGCTGACACACACTAAGTTACTGCTCTCATACTAAATAAACAGTGAATGCATTCCAAAACCTTGGTTCAAACAACTCTTTCTTCAAACAGATTAAAGTTGTGCAGTTCAGAGGGAAATCTGATTTCTTTCACATTTTCAGGGAAGAGGAGGAATAGGTTTAAGATATATTCACAATCAGCCAGTGGTTCATGATAAGTTAAGGCATGATAAGTTACATAAATTTTAAAGATCCAAGTGCACATTGCTGGTAAGTGTACACTTACCATACCCTGGTAAGTGAAGGGAAAATCTGATTCTTTCATCTAAGTTCTCTATTTTCACAAGTTTTCAATCTAGGAATAGATCCCAGCTCTATACTTATCAGGGATACTACTGTTCTTCAGCAAAGTTCTGGAGACTTTTGGAAAGAGAACACAGTACAGAGAGCACAGAACAATTAGGACGCTGCAACCTTATCTAGTATGTGTTTAATTTTAAATCACTTCATCTTGGCTTGAAATGGTAGGCTTTGATTTTGTTTTGCCGAGAACACATTCTGATAATGGAGTCCTTGAATAAAACCAAGCAACTTTTACAGCAGCTGGGGAGACTGCTTAAAACTCACATCTCCCCTTGCTAATGTCAGAGACCTCATTTAGCCATTATTTCACTCTCACATGACCCACCAGTAACAGCCTGTTCGTGATCCTCACCAGCCCTTCCCTGACAGCACTGGAGAGGAGAATAGAACGATTCTTTGCCCTTCTTGTCCTTTCTTTTGTACATGGGACACTACCTCTGCCCTCCTGCCTGTCCTTCACTGCATGAAGTAGGCTGTTCAGCTACTGCAAATATTTGGTGTACATAAAAACACCATGCTTCAGCCAGAGGGAAATGGAGCATGAGCAACTTGGCTCTCAGGGCAGAGGTGTGAAAAAGCATGTTTCCTCTTGCTCACAAACACCTAATATTGTGCATTTATGGGAACTGCACAGTGTAAGGAATATGTGTGTTAGCATGCTTAGCTAACTCAGATTTGCAAAATAACACAGCAGTTGAGGTACAGTATCTGCTTGTCTGCTTAGAACAGGAAATCAAAATATTTCATTTGTCTTCAGCAGGAATAAATAAAGAAAGAAGAGACCAGTTCCCCAGACAGCAATTAGCATATGCCTACTTACTGCAACAAAGTATCTGGTTCAGTAAGTGCAATTGAGAACCTGGGCTCCATAGTCATGTGTAGATTATGTGCTGGCATTCCTCTGGCAAAAGGCAAGAACCAACAGAAATAACTATTCAGAGATCAGAGTGATAGGTAGGGTGTCTAGATTCTAGATTCTGCCACAGTCTAGAGCTTAGGGGTAGCTAAACTTCTCCAAAGTTTTCCACCTGAGACAGAGATGGTGACAATTCCTGTTTTTAAGGACCACTGAGGGGCTGCACTTGCTTTTGTTTGCAAATGTTCAGAGACTCTCAAGGAGACATTGAGAACAAGTTGAGAACAAGTTAATAACAAGTTTTCACTGGCAAGTCGTCTAGGCTCCTGCAGCTTGCTTTAAGGTTGGTAGCAGTTTATATCATCTTAGGTTTTTAAGATGTCAGGCAAATAAGTTTGAAATAACCTACATCAAACAAATGTAAGGAATATCACCAAACAATACCACTTAATTTAATATTTCTAACTTGATTTTACTGCTCCTAAGATTGGCAGTCCAGCAGACCTAAAGTGCTCAGTGGGCTTACTTGCGTTGGACAGGAGAGTCTTGTTTTTTTCCAGTATCATTAAGAGATGTGAAAGCTTCAGCACGATTCAGATATAGTAGAATTATTCCTTCTTTGTCTGTCTTCTACATTACAGAAGATTTCTAGGAACCCAGGACGGACTGGGAGCATGAGATGGGCACCAAGTTGAATGAATTTGTGATAAACAGAAGTCATTCACAGAGCTATCAAAGAGCAAATAGGATTTCACTTTCTCTAAATGCTCCCAAAATCTTGTCAACAGGATACTTTCAGCATGAAAGAATGATAACAGTTGCTCCCCACTTTCAGAGTCCCAAAGGGAAATCCACCATTCTCTAGTACTAGAGAAAGGAAGGCAGCAGTAATGATCTGCACATCCTATAGAAAATGGATATAAGGGCTTTGCTTGTCCTGGGGCTCAGCAGAAGGGTCCCTATGGACCCTTGCAGTCTTTGGATTGCTTTGTACAACCTAGGCAAAACCCGTCAGCTTTCAAATACTTTGCAGTGTGATTGGGAGTACTTTTTTTTTATTGCAGATGTCTTTCTTTGAGGGCTGCTCCTGTTACATCACCACAGATCCATCAGACCTCCATGCTTTCCTCAACTCCTGATGAAGTGGAAACCAGCTGCTGCATATCTATCAATGTCCCAACTACATAGGCCATCAATACTTCCTGAAGGTGAAACCTCTCCTGACTGCCAGCGCTGAGTGGGCTTCAATGTAAAAAAAAAAAAAACCAAACCAACCAAACAAAACTAAAACCAACAATAACAAACCCAAAAACTTTCAGACCTTAGAGAAAAAAATTTTTGATTTATGAAAAATGAATAATTTATGATTATGAAAGTCCCAAACTTCACCTGTAATCAAACCCATGGGCTAACTGCATGCTTGAATTGATGAAAGGATGTACCTTTCATCTTGAGTTGCCCCATAAAAGCAATGGCCTTTACAGAAATATTTCTTCTGTGAGTACACTGGCAAGCTGACAGCAGTGTCATCATGGAAATACTGCATACCAAGCCTCCACGTGTGACATGGATGGCTTAAGACAGAGCAAAGCATTTACAGTATTTACCAAGTTTATTAATAAAAATTATTTCTAGCAATGACTATTTAAAATGCTACAGGTAACAAAATAAATCTTTCAGTTGCTTATTCACTTCATGATCAAGAAACACCCAACAAACAAACAGTCCTGGTGCCCAACAGTTCCTGCTACCATTTGGCATTAAATCCAGATTTCTGCGTGGGATTGAATTGCTCCTACTTCCAGCTCAAGGCCTACACTGTCCTCTTTTGTTTAGCAAGGACCTCACACCATTTGGAGGCATGAACTCATGTTGACCCTCCACAGCACAGAAGTAGCTGCTTTCCCCAGGGCCTGGGCTTAGGAACCAAAAGAGAGACCTGTTATATTAAGGCTTCTACAACCAGTTCAGTGTGCAAGTGGGCCCCCACAAGTCTCTCACATACTCTAACAGCACACTGTTTACACTCTACTGCAGAATCTTTAAAACTTCATTTCGAGTTTTACAACAGTAGCCGTCATTCAGGTCTCTATACCCTTTCTGTGCTCAGGAGTTAGGCTAGCCAAGTCCCTGGGATATTCTCAAGGGAACCTCTTTGGTTTTGCATCCCACTCAGAAGCAGGCAGTGTGTTTGCAGCCAACATCTAACTTTTGGGAGGCTGTGGTACTATATTTTGCAATAACCCTGCCTCTAGTCCAAGTTAGAGTTTTCCTAAGCCCATTTTCCCTTAGTTACTTCCCTTCATTTGCCTTCTTCCCCAAACCAAGAGAAGTTAGGCTCCAGGTTGCTATAGCATACATCCTTGAGACAACCTTACCCTGCTCAGCTAAGAGGGAATTAATTTCAAACAGATCAAGAGAGACTACTAACCCCTACACATCCTACAGTCTTGGTTGCTGCTATGTTGGTTTTTTCCTGACACACTGATTGCTTTCAGGAATCATACTGCAGATCCATACTACTGAGCACTGCAACATAGTGAAATAATTCATTAAATACCCTCTTATCTAAAGCAGAATGATTTGAAGTGCAAGTATGGTAACTTCACTGATTCCTGGCACTGAGATTGTACAGAAAAGGATGACTTACTTTGAGTGAGAACTCAGTTTGGTGAAGGACAGAGAACAATTTTTATGATGCAATCTTGTGCAGTAACAACTGGTGCCTTCAAGCATCTGCAAAAGAAAGACAGCTGTAGCACAAATCTACACGTTAGCTCTTGCACAGCTAATCTAAATGACAGGAGAGGGGCAGTCCTGAGACTCAACTCTCATCGGGAATTTTCACTGTTTGCTTAAGAACCTAGGCAGATCAAAGCATATAAACGCATGCTATCTATCTAGTCTGAAAGGGTCTTTAGGAGGTACCCCCACAAGAACATTCCTAGCACAGCTGCAAACTTAAGGGAGCCCATACTACAAAAAAGGGAGCAGAAGAGATGAAGTCACTGCCTGAGCCTTTGACAACGGTGGAGTCATTATACTGAAGGCCCCCTGTGGAAACAAGCAGAAAGGACAGGCAAGGACAAAAATACTCACCAGGGTCCCAGGCTACCCTGGGGTAAATTCCTTTCTGAATTTAAGTCTGGCGAATGGCTTAACCTCACATATCTGAAAGCAGGGCAGGCAGGCGGACTTAATGCTATTAGCCAGACCATCACCACCCAGCTTTAGCTGTGGCCAGTCTCCAACACTTTGAAAGAAAGTAACTAAAATCCCTAGACACCAGTTTATATGTCAAGGGGCAAACAAATTCCTTCCCCTTTTCAAATTTTACAAACAACTAACAAGCTCTGAATTACCTCTGGTACAAAGTGAATATAGTAACAGAAGGAAAATTAAACATTAGGTTTGCTGACTTAACAAACAGAATAATTGCAAACTCATCTGGCAATCATAGCCAGAGAAATTCAAATCACCCTCAGCAAAACATCATCACAGACACCATCTTACAAGGACCAGCTTGCCTCTTTCCAATAGCCACACCAAATCCAATCACAAGTTATTTTGGCTTGAATGTCCAGAAACTAGCTTCCAAAAAGTCTTATTTCTTTACATTCAGCAAAAGGTATTTTGATAACGGAAATTTTACACGCAACCACCAGGCCATTTGTTTACCTACACTGTAAAGATTACTCCTTGCTACTCTGTGCAAGAGCCTGTTTGTAAAAAAAAAAAAAAAAAAAAAAAAAAAAAAAAAAAAAAAAGTGTAATAATTGAGAATAATTGAGGGCAGGTTCTTTCTAAGCTAATTTCCACATCCATTTCTATTTCAGGTCTTTATTGTTGGTAAACAAAGCATTAGCTTTAGGACATCAAAAAAAAAGCTCAGCTAAAAGCTTTGCCATACATTCATCTCAGCATGATTTCTGTTGGTCTGGGGCTTGGTTTCAGTAGAAGCCTTAGGGCTAAACAATAGGCCTGAGAATATCTAAAAGTCAAATACAGATTTTTGCCTGATTTATTTACATCCACAGAAAATAAGCATAATCTTGCAGAAGCAGTATTATAAGGTATGTGGCTTTTTCTGCCACTTTAGAGGCTCCTGGACTCAAAGTTGCAATCCAGTGTAGTCCATTTCTTTGTTAAATCTTTCCTCAACACAAAATTAATGCCTTCTCCTTATCCACACCCTTCTTTCTAACCATTCTGTTACCTGGACTTGCTGACAAACATGTTCACTCCACAGTAAAATGACTGAGTTACTAATGTATGGCTCCTGATGAGAGACATTAAAACCCAAAGTAATAAACAAAGTATGAGAAATAACCACTGTTGTAAACAGTTACCACAAGACAGCAGCTAGGGGACAATGACATACTAATGAACACTGCCTACCTGACAGTTCAAGGTCCATGAAACAATTGGAATATCATTATGGAAGAGTAGGCAATGAAAAGTCTAGCAATTATCTCACAGCTGAAGCAATCCATAAACACTCACACTTCAAAGTACCCATCTGTTGTTATTCTATTATTTCTAGAGAGTCCCATCTTGTTGTTATTAGATTTCCAAAGTCCATACCTCTCTGATGTACTCTCATGGCTGCAGATCTTCACTGACTCCTTCTTCTGCACACTATTCTCTCTCAGGTCAGGGCTCCTCCAAGGCTCTCCCTGACTGGCTTACCCGCCCCCTTTTATCCCAGTCATCTTCATCAGTTACAGCTGCAGCCCAATTAAGGACATCACAGCTGCAGCCCATCGAGGGCAACTGGGACCTCTGGGGCAAAGCCTCTATACACATATTCAAATACATTTCCTCTACTATACCCATCCATAGCTGGCAAGGCTTCTCTTTACACCTTCCTCCATTCTTTGATTTCCATATCATTTGCTGAGTATTCGTGTAAGTAAGTACACTGAAATATAAATTCACCTAGAATTATACTCCACCTGAAGAAACAAACCTGTAACCCACCTTTTTCCACTGACCTCTCCCATTATTGCCCATATATCTATATAAGAAAAAACTCATAGCAAATACTAAATGTCTGTCTGTACAGGGAAAGACTAAACTTGACACACACCCACTGATGCAGACACCCCAAAGCCACCTCAACAACTTTACAGGGAGCTTCCTGGCTTAGGAAAACCTCTAGAAGGTCAGACCAGGAGACCACTCACCCTGAATGACACAGGAACAGACTGTTCTGTTGCAAATCACAAATGCTTTAGTTTCCATCTAGAGCACCTATATAAGGCAAGAACTGCCTACACAAGCAGCACTGATTGCCTAGGCCCACTAAAATAACTACATTGCTACAACTCCAGCAGAGTGGAAAATGGCTGCTTTATAGTCTGGGAGCATCCGAATTACGGGGGTGGCCGCACTTAGCCAGGGAGGAGTCTCCCATTTCTGTCAGAGGAAGGCTTTTTATTGCTTCATTGAAGGCTCTTGCAGGACTGGTGTGTAGGAGCAGCTGCTCTTACAGGAGTCAGTAATGCAAAAAATCAGAGCAATATCTGAAGGGAGGATTGGGATTTTTGCATGGCTTTGCTAGGGCCTGACTTCTTCAAAGGGAGCAAATTGTAAGAGAAATTTGAAATAAGCTGTTGTTTAGTCTAGAAAAGGCTGCAAAAAATGTGATAAGAGTTTGTAACTCAAAAGACCTGCTAAGAAAGAGCTTCCTTTTATCAAATTACTTCAGAAGGGTCTAATAACAGTGGTTTGCATTGCTAGAAAGGTGATGCAGGTTGGCTGTTAGGGAGGAGCTCCCAGCAGTAACTCAAGCCCTGAGGTAAATCTCTCAGGGAGGAGGCAGGCTCTCTTTTTTCCTAGACACATTTCACCAAAGGGGGTCCAGGGTGGTTTAAACTCAGCAGATCCTGCTCTGGGGACAGTTAGACTCTAAGCTCCTATTTTTTTCTTGATGGAAAAAATGATCTTACATCCTAAAGGCAGCAGAATATTGTGGTTAGCATCAAGTATCAGAGCACATGTATCACACAACTAAAAATAATTTTACAGGCTCATTTTTGTCAGTGTCCCTCCATCCGTGCTAGATACTATGTTTAGATATTGCAGTAAAAGATACTTCTACCACTCCCACAGTGGTGATCCACATGAAACAACATTGAGCACAGATTAGCTCTTGAATTTCTCCAGGGAAACTTCACTGATATTCTAAAAACAAGACAAATATGCAAAGGCTTGTTGCAGGAATGTATCTTAATCTGTCTTTGGGCTCTTGGTGATACTTATCCATCCCTAGAAAAAATTAATGTAGCAGATGCTACAATGATGTTGCAGAGTGAATTCCTTTGCAAAGGATTTCCAAACCTTGTATTAAATTATTGCAAAGATGTGAAAATACCCTGAAAGTAATCAACTGTGTAATGAATGACAATGCTTTATTGCATGAAGCTCTAGGAACCCAAGTGAAGAGATGATCCAGTGGCAGAAGGACCAGGGCTGTGGCCAAAAGCTTGCAGGTCTGTGATTCTCCCAGCAAGCTAGAGAGATGCCCCATGTCTCCTTAAAACTGCCTCCTCCCTGCTTTGGAGTCTGATACAATATTAACTTCCAGCCTCACTGTCCAAGGGAGCAGGAGGACACGGAGAGAAGCCCATTCCCTGGGGAGTCATGCCAAGCAGATCCTGTTATAGAAGGAGCAGGAGGAAGGTCCTTCACTGGAGTGTGGTGCCTCGGCTGTGTGTCAGCACAGCCGGTGTGCTTGGGCAGCACCACTCGCAAGCTGAGGGATGTCTTTGCATTTCTCCTTTGGAAATCTAACTTTGGTTCCTTAGTCCTACGCAAACTCTGCATACAAGGTAGGGGGCTGCATACAGGGGCAGCAGGTTGGATGTATTGATATATCCATGCTCCGCAGGCTATGCTGGTAGGCCTCTCCGGAGCGTATGTAAAACGCGCGTATGTGCTTGGTATCCTTTATTAACTTATGAAGAAAAGCAGTGCAGAGGTTTCCTGAGGTGCTCAGGATGGGGATGCTGATTCTTAACGGGCACGCTCCTGGTGCGGCCGAGGGGCGCAGGCCGGGCACGAACCGCCGGCTCTGTGGGCGAGGCGCCGCAGGCTGCGGATCGCCTTCTCCGCCGGGGCTCTGCCCCTGCGCCCGCTGCCCCGGGCGGGCACTGCCCCTGCCCGCTGCCAAGATGGCGCCCGCGGCTTCCCCGCCCCTCGGCGGCGGCCCGGGGCGTGTGCGGGAGCGCGGGCGGGGCGGGCGATGTGGCGAGGCTCGGCCCCTCCTGCCCGGCCGCCACTCGCCGCGGCCCGGGTAGGCTGCGGGAGAGGCCGCGGCAGCGCGGCGGGAGCTGGGGGAGGCCGGGGCGCGGTAGGTGGCGGCGCGGGGCGGCCGGTCCCGGCCGGGAGCGGGCGGCGGCTCAGCGCGGGGCTCCTCCCGCGCCCCGCGGCTCTGCCCGGCAGCCGCTGGCCTGTGGGGCCCGCCGGGGTCCGGAGCGGCCGAGGAGCCCGGGACAGAAGGGCGGTGGCGGTGGCTGTCACTGCCGGGCCGGGAGCGGCCGTACCCGGGGCTCCGGCGCCGCCGCTCGGCAGCCCTGCGGCTTCCCCCCCCCCCGCCAAAGCGAGCAAGCGCCGCGAACACTGAACGGCAGAGCTCTCCGTCAGCGGCAATAGTGACAGGGAGCAAAGCGGTGCGACCTGCCGCCGCCCCAATCCCCAGGTTGTCTGTGGGCTTTAAGTGCGGATTAGCTTTCCTCCCTCCACCAAAGGCCTGAAGGGTATGTTTTCACTTTCAGAGATTAAAACCGAAGCGGCGCTGGCGAAGAGCGGACATGCTTGACACTTGTCTGCAGTTGCTTGTGTTGCACCTCGTTGTTTACTCGAAAAGGAGAGACTGAGATTCTGTTACTTGGCTTCTTCTCGGGTTATGATATAAATAACAATAAAGCAAAACTGTGGAAGAAGCACCTGGGAACTGAGCATGGTAGGATCTTGAAGGTAAAAGTAGCTGGGATCGACGGGAAGAGGAAGGGGAGGAATGGCATCCCGAGAGAGACTGTATGAGCTTTGGATGCTTTACTGCAATAAGGTAAATATTTGTGTTTGTTTGCTTTTATCCTCTCTTGTTTGGTAGTCAGTTATTTAAACTGTAACATCTTTTTTCTTGGAAATTGCATAGACATGATTAGCCTCTGAAGGGATGTAATTGCACTCCTTAGACTGTTTACAGCCTCATCCCATGGTTTGCTGTTCAAGTTGGTCTTTTTTATGTTTGAGAATTGCAGTGTTCGTGGGTCAGTTTAAGCAGTTATTGTAGCTATGTATTTTAACTATGTAAATGCACACGTTTACATAATTCTTCGTTTTGTAGCAATTAAGCTGTACTGTATTAATTTAATTAAGTACTGCCTAGTATTTAGCTTTTTACTTACTGATTTCTGAACAGCTTCAATTTTATTTAAACTTTTTTAGCAAAATCCTTCCCAAAGAGCAGATTTGTTAAGTTGCTCCAGAGTCTGCCTTTGCTGGCTATTGCCATAATATCTACATACTCCATTAGTAATGAATTTCCTTCACCTGGCAGAAATAATGCAAAAATGCTGTCCTGCCTCCATTTGCGTTTTATAGTGTAAAGCAATTAATGTGTTTAAAGCCCATATCCTAATTGCTGCCGGGTGTGCCGAGTATGTAGAGAAATTGGATTGCAGATTATCGGAATAGGTGGCTGTAAAATAAGTAGCATACAGAAAGCAGCTGTAAAGGTGGAGGAAAGGACTGAGCTACTGTCATACAGGAGCTTAGTGGCAAGGGTAGCTTTTGATGGCCTTATTCTCTGGGTTTGTTTTGCGTTTTTGCAGTCTCATGCTTCGTTTGTATTTCGGTTTCTTTAAGTCTCCAATCCAGTAGGACATTAAGGGTAGAACAGTCCTTCGCTTGTTCTTCCCACCTCATTTCTAGAGAATGTGAGATGTTAAGTACAGACCATTTAACACAAGTGCACGAAGTACTTGTCTTAATTGTACTGTTTCCTAATTTTTGTACCGCCTTAATCCTCTACACGTTGTTAAACCTAGTGCAAGCATACCAGCGTGGTACCAGTTCTTACTGCTCCCCGTGTGGGTGATCTGCTGGGTTGGACCTTGCCTTTTAAACAGTGTAGTAATGATAATGGCAGTAGGAAGTGGAGTAGCACTGGAGAAGATGGATGTTTTGCCAGTGAGTTCATCGATGTGAGAGGAACAAATGCACTTGGAATACATTCAGAGAATCCAGACTTGACTCAGCTTTGGGAGACGCTAAGGCAGCAGAGATGAGCCAAGTTCTGAATTTCTTTGATTGGCTGTTCTTTGGCTCTTTCCTCCCTTGTTGTTTAAAATATTCTTCTGTCTGTCTTGGACCTACTCCCCCTTTGCTGGAACCTTTCATTCAGATTGTATGCTATCTGTCTCCATGTTGTTCATGGCAGGAAGTTTGCATGAAGGAGTGCTATTTAAAACGTGTAGTTTAGATCACTTAGGGGATGTTCAGTTTCTTTATGGGAATGATATGCCCACAGTTTACTCAGCTCTCAGGTGGTAGAGGATGAGCTGTTTGAAATAAATAATCTTTTCATATGTTCAGTCTCCTCATTAGCTGTCAGTGACTTTTTTGACCTTTTTTTCTTTCAGACTCATATATTAAGGGCACGATTAAATGAATTTGTTTGTTGATAAGGGCTTGTTCCTAAGTAACAAACCATGTATTTTAAAAATAAAATAGAGTGTCTTCAACATATGAGGGCAATTGGAGTGATCCAAAAAAAGGGAGTCTTCACTTTTTCAAGAAGTGTTAAGCACAAAACAGTTTTTTTCCATATCTCTCAACTGGTTCAGGTTAAAATGATATCATATTGTGCTTGAGGCATGCATCCAGAATTAGAGTATTAAACTTGGTGAAGTTAAAAGCAGATGAAGAAGTTATGTCTCCATCTTGGGATGTAAAATGTGGGAGGCCTTAAAGTAAATTAGTTTATTCAGTCCACTTGGAAACATCTGTATATTGTGCTTTGTTCTTCTCAGAGCATTTAGCAGAATGGGAAGGTGTAGCAATAATTAGCAGTGATAGGATATAGTGGTTTAGAGAGAAGTTGTTTATAGCTGGGAGTGAAGTGTTTATACCTGCCCAGTGAAGTGCAGTATGTTGCACTGCAGTGACTGTCCCTGAATGACATCCTGGGAAATAAAGCTAGGCAAATTCTTCAAACTAGAAAATGGCTGGGGAGTAACAGTTGAGTAAGGCACGATAAATTCCTATGTATTGTGCCCCAATCCCAAATACGTGGCTTTAGCTTTTGCAGCCTTGTTAGCTACAGAGACAGTGAAATCCAAGCTACTCCTTTGTGATGCTTCAGGCTGTTGCTAATGGTCTTGTCTTTTGATAATCGGGTCCTTCGTGATAATCTTTTAAATACAGCACCCTGTGCTAAAGCAGCAAGGCTTTTCACAGCTTTCAAGTGCTACAGAATGCTGTGTCACCATCTTACCATCTATCCTGGGTCGTGACTTTTGTTCTTTGTGATTCCTTGACATCTCTGGCAGCATCAGGTGTCAGTTGCAACGATTAGTTTTGTGCAAAGTAACATTAGGAAGGCATTTCTCCATTTTCATTGCTTCTTGTGCAGTTGAAGAATTTGAGATATGGGCAGATAGCAGCATTAAGCAGGGCCTTTGCAGGAGCAGTCTTTGGAAGACACCATGTATGAGGTGGTTTAATTTTTCTGGGTTTTTTTTGTTGTTGTTTTGGTGGGATTTTTTTGCTTGTTTGTGGTTTTTAAAAAAAAATTAAAAATTTTTTTTTAAAGATAATATTTGGGTGTCTGCAAGAGTTTGGTTGTAGTTGGTATTCAATTGTTTTCATTTCTCAGTTTCTAATCTAAGGGTGGGATTTGGTTTTGGATTTTTTTTCTCCTTCTGTTTCCCTAAAAGCTACAGATTGCAGTCGGCTGTTACAGATTAAAGTAGTAGCCACATTTGATTTACAGTGCTTCTGATGTTGCATGGAAGCAGTTTAAAACTTCTTTAGATTTAGTAAAATTTAGATTCAAGTCACTGGGGTTGTTACCATGTTGTATTATTCACAGCCTAAATCTGTTTTTGTCTTGAGTATTTTGTTGGTTTTGGTTTTTTTCTTTTTCTTTTTTCAATTTGTTAATGTTAAAGTTTCTGCATAGAGTGCCTTGTTAAGGATGTAACTTCCTGATGATTTTCAGTTTGAAATGATTTTAGTGGTTGGGGGATGTTTTTCTGTTCAGTGAACTGTTACTGTACAATGCCTTTACTCAAATATTGATACGACTGTGAACTGCTGTCTTCTCATCCAAATGTTGGAATGAGCATTTTAAGATAATTGAATTGTGTAAAAGAGATAGCAACATTTTTTTTCAGTAGACTGATAGTTAAAAGCCTTCAATAACCTACAGAGGAGCATGGAACACTCCTTATGTAAGTGCACATAGAGCAGATAGCTGAAAATGCTTTACTAATGTAAGTGTACAGCAGGAGTAGAGCTCCATCAGGTAGAAGGACATGCTTCCATGTGTGTCTGTGACTTCTTTGGGTTTGTGACAGAGCTAATCTACCAGTTTTGTCTAGTAACATTAGACTGTCATGGCTGCAAGATTACTATGGTAATATTGCTGTTACTATTGTAATATTGGTTGACTATCCTTTTATTAGATATTAATTATATATCAGTATAGAAAATTTATTTCTGTTTCATAATCCTCTGAGGTAACTTTTGCTGCAGATTCAAATTAAAGAGATTCAACCTCTGTCCTAGCTGTAAGATTTTAAGTATATGTAGTTCACCTCCAGTTGTTCTGTTAGGTATTTCAGACTCTTAGACATAAAGCATGTCAGGATTTCTGATATTTTGGATTTTATTCAGAAAGTGTTCAGATAGCCTTTTATATGGAGATTTTTTTCTAATCTGTGAAAATAAGAGATCCTAGTTGCCTTCAAAAGGGATTTCAAAGGCATTAATGGAAGCACTTAACTGCCATATTCACATCAGTTTTCATGATACTACAATGGTTCTGAGCTTTTTCTTACACTCTTGTCTTGAATATAGCCCTGATTTCATTTAAACACTACTTTTTCCTGTGACATGAAACAATGATTTCAAGGGAAAGCTGTGAATGTTCTTCACTCAGTTTGGAGCCTGTGCTTCTCATTTCAAGAGGGAATGTTCAGCCTTGGTGTCATTGATACAGTCAGGACTTTGTGTGTTAGCTGATCATAATGATCTGGTCTTTACTAACACAGAGAGCTGAGACAGCCACGTCCCTTGCTGTGTTAAGAGCAGCAGAACCTGTGCATAAACTGTTATCTCAAATGTGCTTTCTCACCTTGTGCTGCACCTCTCATTTGTTTTTACAAAATCTGATTGCATTGAGATAATACACTACAATTGTAGTTTCCTCTCTGGCACAGTGAGGGATATCTTTGTATTATAAATATCGTCTCATTTAATATTGTAACATTGTTTCTCAAATAAATGTGCCTTTAGCCAAATTATGCTTTGCTGTGATGAGAAGCATGTAATTCAACAAGAATATAATAATCATTGACGTTGAATTGTAAGCCCCGTGTGAAACACTGGCCATGGCATCCCAAATGTGATCTCATCCTGGCTTGGCTTGCCCTTGTCTTCCTTCTTGTGCAGTTGCTGACTTGTCAGTGATGCAGATCACATTGCTATATGTTGCCTTTGTTAGATTTGATAAAGAATTATTCAGCTTACAGTTAGATGAATTTGAGCAAACCAAGTGCTCAGTAAAAGTAGTTTTTAGGAATTCACTGTCATGTAAATTCATGCCTCTGCTGAAACTAGTGAAGTCTTATAAGGAATTGCTGTGTAAGATATATTTTCTGTAGATTGTTTTAAGTAAATTTCTTTGTTCCTAGGGAGTGTAACTTGAAGAACATGTCACAAGTCACTTGTGGCCATGTGGTGACAAAAATATCTTTGTTCTGTCTCTATTCAAGAGGCTGAACTAAGAATGGATAGAGATAACAGTTGGTCTTCTGAATTAACAGTTGGTCTAATTCTGAATTAACTGCTATTTAAAGAGCTGTCTCCTAGTCCAAGAACTAACATAATTCTGATATTTACAAATATAGAACTTCTCATATAAATAGCTGACATCAGTATATGAGCCATCAGTCTCTGGAGTGGATGTTTCCTTCCTTAATTATAGGCCAGGGTGACCTTGTGCTGGTAGTTGTTCAGACACAGAACAGAGACTGACACAGAGAATGCAGATTTCAGGTTGCAGTGAGGCAGCAGCTAAATCTAAACAGGCAAAGATGTAAGAAAACCATAAGGTTTTTACAAGCTATGAAGAAATTATTGTTGCTCATTCTATCATACAAGTAGCAGTGCATATATGTAGCTGCTACTGCTGGACAAAGTAGAGTCTGAGATTTGTTGGTGTTTTTGATGTAAGATTCAGGGTTTTAGTGGAGTCCAACATGAAGTTAGAATTTCCACATGCCTGTGGGTTTGTGGATCAGCACTTTACAGAACCAGTAAGAAACATCCAGTTCTGAACATGCCAACAAATAATAATTCAGATCAAGCTTTTATTGATGTGAAAGAATTGAGTGTCTCTTAAATGGAATGATATATCACAAAGCTACGAGCACAGGCTTCTGGTTCTGTATGTGATGCTCTAATATAGAGAGAAATTAACAAACCCTGCATTGTTGTGTGTGTCTGAGTTACAGCTCTTTTAACTTGGTCAGCTGGGCAGCTTTGGGGATGACGTGTGTCCTGGTAAGAGAATATTGCCAAATCAACTCAAATATGCAGTATGTTTGTGCTGATTCTGAAATGAGAGAAAGGCTTGCTATTGGAGCAAGGAGGCCTGAATCCAACTGTTGTCAGTAGACACTGTTAAAATATTTACAGGCTTCAGAAAGGTTAAACAGCTGCTGTAGGAGAGAGAAGAGCTTCTCTAATTACTGAGCTTTTCTTGCTGAAAGAATTGTATGTGAGTAGGGGAGCAAACATCAAAACATGCACATCTCACCAGTACCGATAAGCACCTTTTTTCTTTAAAAAAACACCAACTTGCTCAAGTCTAACTTTTCCAATTTATCTTCTACTAAATGGGAGGTTGCAGTGGAGGACAATGGGAGAGATGACAGGGAGCACCAAGAGATGAAAACTGTATTTAATTATTCTCCTCATAAACCCTGTCTTAAGTTTGATATCTCAGGCTTCTCCAAGTATCTGCAAATCTAAACATTAGCTGTGAGTTCTCTGTGCTGGTAAGATGTTTGTGTGTGTTGATGCATTCTCTGATATTTAAAGCATAATCCAATTTATGATTGATGTACATTTGCTTTTAGTAAGCAATGGGAATAAGTGATATTAAATACATAGTGAGTGGGTAAAGCTCTTGGGAGTAAAGCAGGGTATAGAAAACAAGTGTATTATTTACAGATATGTGGCTCTAGTTAATTGTGCTGATCATTTAAAAACTGAACCAGCAGAAGTGTAGTGGATGCCAAACAGCATTTAGGCAAGTAACCCATATTCTGCTATGCTGTAGTTTTTGAGGAGGTTTTTTAAAGTGTATTTTTGAAAAGTGAATTTGGGGATTTTAAATTATACCCCTCCAGTCAATACATAAATTATACCTTCAGTGCATAGTTCAGCTTCAGTATGTTAAGTAAGGCCAGGTGAGACTGAGGAGGCAAAACCAAATAGTGAAATACATAGCTAATGATACAGAAATTGGTTTTAGTTTAATTTGGTATAATCACATGACACTTGGAAACAAATACTTTTGTCTTTGAAACAAAGACTTTTTTTTGCTAAGCTGTACTCCAGTTCTCAACATTATCTGCTGGAAGACATAGCTAGACAATGTTTAGCTGCTGATATGGTGAAACAGGCTGATGTTTCACTGTTGTAGCATCATCCTGCTTCCTTTGTGTCTGTGATAAACTTGTATTGTATCTTGCACTACATTGAAAGTTAGAAACTCAGTGGGGCAAAAGCTGACTTTGGGTGTGTTGGTGCTAAAATTCAGCCTTTTTCTCAGGTCAAATAATGGCAAAATTTGGAGTTTATAAGCAGTTAAGAGTTCAAGTCTTGTATAAGGTATAGTTTGAATTTTCATTAAATTTAGGCTAATCTTGACACTGTAGACTTTTGGCATCATGTTATCTTTGAATTATTTAGGATGCTTCTTGTTCCCCTTAAAATACAGCTTCCAGTTGGTTCACAATGCCAAATTTGGTGGGAAAATTGAATGTTAATAGAAGGAAATTTGTTACAGTATGGTAAGTTCCTGATAAGTATTCTGTGTGGTGGACTCCAGAAGGCTGAAATAGGATATACCAACTTGTACATGGGGCTTGCCTGGTGGTACTTTCTGTCAAATGTGAAGAAATTAAAATCTGAGTTCACATTAATTAGATTCATCCCATGGATGGCATCAGACACATGCCAGTTTCAAGCTACAAGGTTGTGATTGTATCATCATTCAAAAACAACAGCAATAATAAAAATGGCAAGAGAAAGAAAAGTAGAGGCTTTACTTCTATTTTAGTAAGAAAATTCTTTCATTTTGTTTTTCCAGTTTTGTTGGAGATGTGAAGTAAAAAGGAAAATGAATAAATTGCTTGGATTGTCTTTAAGGCAATACTAGAAGATTAAAAATATTTTTTGTTTTGAGAAGAGAAGAAAAATACTAAACTTGACCTAAAGTTGAGAAGAGAAGAAAAATACTAAACTTGAACTAAATTTTATCATGATTGACAGCTATAGGCTTCTTTTGGTATAAATCCCTATGCCAAAGAGAATTTTTAACTTGTCCCAAAATAGTTGTTTCTATCATGATTCACTGCAGCTTCCATTTATAAAACAAAGCATCACCACTCCATCCCTTTTTGCTTTTAATTCTGGAAATGGAACAGAATGCTTGTGTGGATGTTGAAAATGGAAATTTATAGTTACTTGCCAGGAGCTTTTCTTCTTTTGGATCCACTGATTCACAAATCAGTATTTTGATTATAATGGAAAGTTGAGCCCAAAAATTGACTGATTCCCCAGTCAATTAGAATTGATTGATTGAATTTATCAAGGCAGTTATGCCAATTTACAATGGTTTATCATGAAGTTTTTTACTAGTTCTGTCTGTGGTGTTGCTCCTATAACAAAGCTTTTCATGTTTTATTTTGACATTTTATATGAAAGGTTCACAAAAAGCATGGGCACTGTGTCATATTGCAGAGTAAAGGCTTCTAGGAGTTCTCATGCTGGAAATGTTGCCTTTTATGTCTGAAAACATGAAGAGGAAAGGGCTCCCTTAACACAAATCTTCTAATTCCCAAATGAATAGTTTATTTCAAACAGTGTTGAGAAGTGTTCTGCAATTCTGCATTATGCAGACTACTTCAATTAATTTAAAGATGAGTAAACTCACCAGTGATCTAAAGGCAATGTTTCATGTTTAGTTTCCTAATGTTACATTTTGTAAGTCTAATTCAATCTTGACACCAAAGGATTGTTCTTACTTTAAATAAAATGCTTGGGGATGGGGATTATTTATGATAATGCCAGTGCCAGTGAGATTTTATGGTTGTGCTTCTAAGCTGAAATCCACTTTGAAGGTTGACTGAGTGCTAGCACAGGAGTCAGACCCGGCTGGCTGTTTGATGGCTGCATGTTAAATTTAACGGCTTCAAACCACTGCCTTGTCCAACAAGTCGGGCTTGTCTGATAGCTGGACTCTGAACTGCCCTGCAGGGAATTTTTGCCTTTAGAGCATGGAATGTGACCCTGCCAAGAGCCTCGGGTGGATCCAGCTTTTGTTTTAGCAACTAATACTTCCTGAACATATCTGTAAAATTCTACTGAGCTTTGCCCTTCCAGTTCTTTGCCTGGAGCCTTAGTAGAAATGGAAGTTAGTACTAAATCTAAAATAAACCCTTTATATAAATACATAAACAGTGTTGGTTTGAAAGCTTGGGTAAATGTACAGGCACAGGGCTGAAGGCTTTCAGTTGGGAGGACTTCAGTGCCAGTTTTGTGTAAAACGTTTCCATTTAACTGAGAACTAGCTGTAAGACTAGTACTACCTGGCTTCTTAATGGATATAAAAAATGTTACAGTGGTTCAAACATTTATTGTGACCTTCTTGCACAGATTGAAAAATAAGAGTGTATTAGAACATTTTTTGTCATTCATTTAATGAGTTTCCATAGAGACTAGAAAAGGCTCTTGTAATTTCCAGACAATTCAGTGTATCAGAGACAAGAGCCTGTCCCCAGCTCGTGTAGATTTTGGTGTAGTTTCTTTTCCCTTCATTGCCTTAGAGAAGGTCCTGCCTGTCTGAAGGGCATCAGAGTAGATCCCCACTGGGCTCTGGGCTTTGCCTTAGCATGGTTCAGTGCTGAAGGTGAAGAGCACCCCGTGTAAGAACAGAGTTCTTTCTAGAGTTTATACATCCAAATGGCAAGTGTTAACACTCCATGGGAATCTTGGTCATTGGTTGGCAGAATTTAGTCACAGTACTGCAGTGCATACTGGAGACCAGTACAAATGATTTATTTAGCAAATGTTTTTTCTTTCTAGCATTGTACTAACTATTTTAGAAAAGAAAAAAAACCCAACCAACCTAACCCTCCTCTGGCTCCTCTGGCTGTTTCATGGGAAATGGGTTTAGTGTGTTATGGTTTGGAGTGGTTTTTGAGGTTATTTTCAGTACCTGTTAGAAACACTCCACTGCTCAGGCCTGGCAGTGTTTGTTTTTTTGGTTTGTTGGTTTTTTTTGGTTTTTTTTTTTTTTTTTTTTTTTTTTTTAGTGTAAAGAGCTGTAGCAACTCTTACTGTGCTGAGAGGATCTTGGGGATATGGAGGCCTGAAGGGTGGTGTGTCATTGTGCTGGGTTGGGTTATTTGTTCATTTTTTTAATGAAAACCAGAGGTATTTAGGGAAGGGAAGGAACAAGGAAGTACCTTCACTTTCAGCTGCTCTGAGCTATATTTGATTTAATAGGCACAAAGGACTTGTTTTTCATTAGTGCAGGTGAGTGACTGCTATAGCACTTTCAAAGGCCTTCATTACAATGGACTGAGCTCAGAAGCATAAGCTTAGCTTCTGCAAACTTGTGGCTATTAACAAAAGAATTTTTATATTCCTGGGCTCTTTATTTTGTTTTTCAGTGGTTTTTTCATAGACTTTTGTTACAATGACAACTTTAAGATAGCTTTGTTAAAACTCTAGTTGTTTCCATGTATCACTATGAAAAGAAATGCTGTCTGAAGTTCTATTTTACCTTCTTGGAGTTCAAACCATGGGGAAATTATCTTCCAGAAGTTTTAAGGCATGCAGTTTCTATATGTGAATTGTTAGTCAAATAAATTACATAAATTTGGCCTGCAGAAAAGCCAGGCAGGTTTCAGGTAAATAAATTAAAAGCTTAGGCTTGTAACTTAGAAGACTTTAAGGCTTCAGAGAACAGCATTTTTTATCTTGTAGTAATTGAAAAGTTGTAACTGGTAAAAGGCATTTTATTACCTCTTAGAAGCTTCTTCCTGCTTTTACTGCTTCTGCACCAATCAAAAATATCCTTCTTGATTTCTTGCTGATCTAAGAGGACCTGTGTGCAGAGTGTGTGTGGTGGGGCTGGAAAAGAATACCGATCCTCACATTGGTTTATCACAGTTTAGCCTTGTGGTGTATTACCAAAGCATACAGTGCTTTGTAAACTGTGCTCTCCAAGTGCATCTTCAACCAGCACCACAGAAAACAATTTGGAGCTGTTTTCTGACATACTGCCTCCAGCTGTCTGTCTGCAGAATGGTAACAAAAGAGTAATTTTCAAAGAGGGGAAATACATTCCATAGTTTTTGCTGCTTCCTTAGGAGGACCACAGATGTGATGTAGTAGCTCACAATTTACAGTGAATCAGGTGGAGCTGAGGCTGCAGTTCATTGATTTGTTGCCCTCAGTAGCATCATGGATCCCATGGGATGCTCTCTTCTGACACCTAGTAACACAGATATTTGTCATATTGCAACATGTACTGGCTTGGAAAGTTGATCTGGCACTGGAGAATACAAATGTATTAATGTTAAATTAAGATTAATTTGTGTTCTGCTCTTAATATGGTTTACCACTTCTGTTGTGGGACAATAGAGGATTGTTGAAAAGGTGAGTGGGGGGGAGGACTTAACAGAAATACATTCTTTTTCATTTTTCATTCCATCAAATTTAAACTCCAGATTAAGTGGGACCAGCTGACCTCAAGAAAAAGTTCAGTTCAAGGTAAAGATGCTGGGTAGGATAATTGCATTATACATAAAATCACAGTGTTAACAAAACAGCTGATACCTGTTATTGCAGCCTGGTTTTATTATGAACTTGGAATATTAAACCACTGTAAAAAGACTGTTTGTCCTGAACTATGATACCTTTGGTTTGGAAGAATGTAAGGTGCATCTGATTCACATAGGCAGATCTTCAGAAAGGTTGTATGTATTTAGCTCTGTTTTAGGACATTTATATATACTTTGCCAAGAGTAACATCCTTTCCTAAAACTTCTTCAGTAAAATCTAGATTTTCTTGGAGCTTTCAACAGGAGACTGGTCCCTAATAAAGAAAAAAGAAAACCTGGGCCACATTTGAAGTTAAAAAGCTGTTTATAGCTTCTGTTTCTAACATTATTGACATAACTTACATGAAATATTTTAATTGTAGCCCATTTGCTAAATATTTTGTCACTTTTTCCTGGAATGAACTTTTGCTTCACAAGTCTTCATTTTTGTTCATTTCTGGAAAGGAGGCATGCCTCTGTTAGCTGGTGTACAATGGAGATCTATTTCTTGGTGTTTCTCATGTTGCCAAGTGACCTTGTTTACTTTTTTGCCTTCATGATTTTTTAAAAAAAAATTTGTCCAGGTGGTTTTGAGTTAGTGATGGAAATCTCTAGATTTGACTCTGAGTCAACTGTTGCATAAACTGTTTTCTGCTGGCACATACCAGTAGTGCTACCTGGTATTTTGATATAAAATCTGATTATTTTAATAACTTGGAATATTACATTATTAATTGACTGGCAGGGGATTGAGATGAAGGGAGTTGGGTTGAATTGTGTGCTGCAGGAATAATCAAACAGTACAGCAGTTCTTGGTTTTTACCAGGAGCAGGAGGAGTTCTAGTGGCAGAGCAAATTGAGCAGGCTGTGTTCTACAGGTAGGCAAAAACTTCTGGCTGTTTCATAACATGTGGTTTACTCTTGCCATCTGTATAAGTGCTATTTCTTGCAAATTTTGTCTGCCAGTGTTCTCTAGTTCCCAGTCTGTACTGATAGCTTTGCAAAGGCATTGGAGTTCAAAGATAAAGAAGCTTGAAACTCATTTAGGCTGTATCATTAAAAAGGAGCAAGCAGGCATTTAATATAACTTTGTCTTTTGCCCTACCCTTCCCCTTTTCTCATCCTTGACTTTTGTTAAAGCAATTTTAAGTCACATAGTGTTGTTATTTGCACATCTTCTTTCGTGGTAACCAAGAAAAACAGGTTTTTTACACAAGTTTACTGTTAGCAATTAGGAATGAGCCTGAGTTGTGTCAACAAAAAATTTTAATTTGGAAACATGAATCTAGTATTTCTTGTTGGATTTCAAGGAGAAGCTTCTCATGTCAACGAAGAAGCAGTTTGTTCAACAGGGAAAAAGTCTCTTTTAAGTTCAGTTTTTGCACGTGGATATGGCCATTTTCATCAGAGGCATGGACACATGGATATGGCAACATTTCTGTTCATTACTTCCTGTAGTTGCTTTGTCCTGTGTAGCCTGAGCTCTGTTGTAATTACTAAAATGGTATCCTGGTTTCTCTTGTCTTTATGATCCTGTGAAATAGTTTGCTTGCAGCTAAAATTACTTACTGTGAAATGCAAGAAAGTTAAAGCTTTGAACATGTGAACATTTTTGAAAAGCTGGGCTGTCTGAAGACAGTGTCTTCTACTACTTCTAAATCATTCTTTTAGGCAAGTCTTATTTCTTGTCTAACTTTTGGGTTGATTTTCAATATGTTTGATGTCTGAACCTGAGAAATGTGTATTCTATGCTCACCTACTTGTGATAATCCAACAAACTCTGTAGCTTAAAGCAGTATCTTGGAAACCTTGAAATTATTCTTTATCTCAACTGCTTCCTTCATTCTGTGTTTTGCAATTCCACGTTGAGAACAATTGGTAGGTGTGTTTAAGATTAGTTAACCATTTGGTAGGTCAGTGCATATTAAACATGAGAACAAGGCTACATTACACTTTCAGAACATAGTGCTGTTTTGACAAATTTTTAACAGAAAAAGAAAGGAAGTGATTACTTACATAATTGAAAAGTGAATAAAAGCAGAGATGAGGAGAAGAAAGATTATGAAGGAGGGAGAGATTAGGAATTAAACAGAGGAAGGGAAAATAAGACAACAAGGAAAAATGAATAAGAAAATGCCATAAAGTCAGCAGAACTGAATAGTCAGATGAGATATGTATCTAGCTGAAGGTTTTATTTGGCACCTGTTGTCACAGTACCTGAACACACATATAATTAATAGTGGTAGTGAAGTAAATTGTGTCTGGATGTTTGTGACACTTCTTGCTTGGGTTGAGGATGGCTTTTGGGGACATAGAGAAGGGTAAAGGTTTAGAATGAGTAGGGGGTTCCCATGCTTTGTAACTCCTGTACGTGCTGTGGAAAGATGCTCTGGGAAAAGCTTTGCACCACTTAAGGTTCTGGATTTATGTGTTTATTTTATTCTGAGGTTGTTTTTTTGTTTTGTTTGTGTGTTTTTTTAAAACTTTGTTTTGTTTGATTTCTTTCCCTTGTGGAGGGCTCTTTCATAGGTAGCTATTTCACACTGACAGGACTCTCTGTCAGTCTTTCTTGGTGACTTTCTTTTACATTGACATTGCTGCAGAAGAGTGTGTGTGATAGAGATATTCACTGTTTGCTCTTCAGTCTTATCTTAACTCTACAGGGAAACATTATCTTATTTGGGAACATCTGTGGTAGTATAAAGGCAAACAAAAGGGAGGAGATACAGAAGAGGGAAAAGGATAAAGAAAAATGTTTTCAACTTCTGCAAAATGTTATAAATTATGGAGTGGATTCAGAAATCATATGTAATCTCAAATACTTCAGGCAAAAATTTTAAAACTATTTTGAAAATTATTTGTGGTGTAGAATGGGACTTATGTGCATGTGTGTTAATGAACAAGGCTGCACAGTCCTGGCAAAGGAGTATGTTAGCTATGGGCTGGCAGCTTGTTTTTGAAAATTAAGCAGCTTGACTTCTAAAGTAAGACTACCTCAAATGCATATTTTGACAGCATTTCCCTGTGTGTTTGCAGTGGTCTAGGATTTGTCCTAGTTCCTGGGGCAGTGTCTAGCCCTGAGGGACTGCTGGTCACAAACACGGTCTTTGTGCTCTACTGGGAACAAATAGGAAGCTTAAATATAATTTTAATCTGTTAATAGCTATCTAATATGCAAGTCATAGTTTCTACATTGTTTTTTCTGAACACCATCTGTCTCTAATCTGCTATTATCTGCCATATTGACCTATGAGTGAAGCAAAAAGGAAATTATTTTGTGATTAGGATTGCTGTTAGGGCTCTTACTTAATTTTATGAGCCATAAGGAGTGTTGTGTACTAGTATCTATGGTGTCAAGACTAGAACACATTCTAGTAAGTTTGTAAAGCTGGTATGGATGACTCTAGAGAATAAGTTAGGATTGTTTATGAGGGGAAAAGCTAAAATGCTTTGGTTGACACTGGTGCCAAGAAGAGGAGATGCATAAACTATTGAATAGAGCAGAAATGTCCCATCAGCACAATGTGGCTGAACATTTCCAAGTACACAGGTGGTCGTTTTTTCTTTTGGTTCTAAAAAATGTGTACTCTCTCCTTTCTCCCAGTTGAAATGCATTTAATAGAAACTTTTTATTTGTGGCAGTATTACAGAGTTGTTGATAGATGACCTTGAGTGCAATATTGCCTAATGTTCTCTTTCTTTTTACAGAAAGACCCAGATTACCTGAAGCTCTGGTTGGATAGTTTTGTATCTAGCTATGAACAGTTTCTGGATGTGGACTTTGAGAAGCTGCCAACGAGGTATGTAGAATTACAGACCTGTTTATCTTTCCCTGATACCTGAAACAGACCTGGCTGAGAGCCCAGTCCTCTTCAATGGCAGTGCTGCCTTTAAACAAAAGTAAGTTTTTTAGTTGTCAAGTGGCACTCCCATTCATTTGAAGGTCGAGTTGGGTTGGGAATGATGAAATTAGGCAAATACTGGTATTTGCATTGTATTAGGAAATTGGCCATGAGTACTTCTTGTTCTTGTTCATAGAAATACAATTGTTATTCCTTGTATTTGGTATAATTCTTTTGAATAAGTATTCATTTAATGTTGCATATGAAGTAGTGTTTACTATCTGCATCAGCAGTGACAGAAGAGAAGCAAGATATAGATAAAGAATTTGTAATTTTATTTCAGGGCTTGCTTTAAGATTAAGGATGAATGAAATTCTCAATGAAAGATTTGGCTATCTTAGCTGAAAACATTTAAAAATTAAAACATGCACCAGTTATAGACTTTAGAGTGATTTCCTTGCATCCATGAAGACTTCAGGGTAAGAGTATCGCTGGCATCCCTCATGTTGCTGACCAAAGCTCCCACTTAAAATCATGAGTCTATTGGAGCCTAATTTCAGAGTTTCATATTTAGTATTTTAAATTTGTATGCTGTGTTATCATGATTGTGTTTTCATGTCTGACTTTGAAAATGAGGAGTAAAAACTTAGGCATTGGATGTTTTCTGTTGCTTTTGAGGTGCTTGGATGAACTAGGGATTTTAAGAAAAACCAAATGTTAAGGATTCAGACTTCATGAGAGCTGGTGTCAGTATTACAGCTTATACCACCAATGCTCTTTGAAAGCACAGAATGGTGCTCCTTGCATGTGGCTGCATTCCAAGCCCTGTTGAAATCAATGGAAATTCTTTAATGGGCTTTGGATCAGATGCTGTTTGAAGTGCTAGTGATAGCCTCAACTGTTACAAAGAAAGGAAGAATGCTGCAACTGCATCTCAGCAGATAAAAGCTGGACTTCCCAGCTCTTTGTATTAAAATTTTCCTCATAATGCCTCTATGAGAGCAAAATATATAGTGCAATTACCAGTAAGCAAGACCTTCAAGTTAATTCTGTGCTTTTTCTAAAAATTTATTTCTTTCTAGTGTCAAAAATGCATCTTACTATGTTTAGTTAAGTAGAAAAGTTTGTCCTTTGAGACAGGTTATCTTTAACATACTATTTAGTATTGAAATATGAACACTGGAAGATAAAAATCTCTTGGTACTTTGATTTTAAGTTTTTTAATTTATTTGTACTCTCAGTTTAAGTGGTTTTTAGTGGATGTGTTCATGGTTTTCATGTTGGGTTTTTTTCAGCAACATAAAGCTTAATTACGCAGAACAGTAGTAGCATCTTCATTGTTATAAATGGTGACTTTAGTGAGTGTAAAAATAATGTGTTTTTCTGAGCTTAATGACAGGATTAGTGACTTAGTCTGGAGGAATAGAACCATGTGGATTTAGGCTCATTTGTGTAACAGATGCAAAGAAAAAGCATCAAAACAACATAGAGATGAAGGCAGATCCTTCCTGTGCTTTTATGTCTGCAATAAGCAAACCCATGGTGATCAGATACTAGAGTTAATGAAGAATTGCAGTTTCTGCCTATATGTGCATTTGTGATGTAATCAGGCATGTGAAAGTGGCATCTTTTTGGGCTGTGTCAATTTGTATTGCAGGCCTTTACATTGTGAAAACAGTATTACTGGGCCCATGAAAAAAAAAAGTAGGTCAGTGTGGAACTGTCAAATGCTGATTTCCAGTGAGTCCAGGGACCACAGGACCCTGTGGACTCATTTTGTGTTTTTTTTTGTTTAACTGGATTCCTTATTAGTCAACTAGTTCTGTCTGTTGGTCTTAAAAAAGGGTGATACTAGCTAAAATGAGACTGCACCAATAACTGCACCAATATTCTTTTCTTCCATCTGTGAATCTTGGTGGTTTTACTGCTGTATGCCTGCAAGACCTTGTGTAGTGAAGGGCTAATGCCAGGAAATAATGAGAAACTGTTTAGGGAGAAGGATTGTACAGATTGCTGGACACAACTAACTTTTGGATTACAGGCATGACATTTTGTGTCAATCTAAAACATATGTGGGGGTTTTAGCATCCAAGAAAATACCAGTTAAGAAATTTAAAGACTCTATTACAGGTTTGGATTTGGGTTTTTTCCTTCCTGAAAGAAGGACTCTTAATTGGCAGTGTCACTTGCTGATTTAACTCATAAGGGTTTTTTTCCCCCTATAAATTAGAATATCTAATTTCCTGAAGTCTGCTTTGGAAATGTGAAAGATGCTAAGCAGTACAGAATTAGGAAACCTCTAAATATAATGTGTGAGTGTACTCACTATGATTTGATTGTATAAGTAGAGCTTATACAGTTATGCAGCTTATACAGCTTCAGTTCTACCCCATCTTTGTGCCTCTACTCTGTATGAAATGGCTCATTGATGATGTTATAATTGATTTTGCTGAAAAGGTGAATATAGCTATGCTAATGGTTTGATCATTGAGCACAAAAGACCAACACACCTGTCTGTTATTTCCCTCAAAATGTGTATCCATGTCATATGTATTTACCATAAAAAGGATAAAATCTCTACCAGCTGGTGTGAGGATTTTTTCTCCTCATTGGAGAGGAATTGTCATTTGATTCAATACTTTTAAAAATAACAAAGGCCTCCAGAGTGTTTGTCATACTTTTTTTCTGCTTTTGGTTTGCATGATCTTGAGCAAAGGAGTTTAAAGGAAGCTCATGCAAAGTACCATAGAAACCGTATTTTATTACTTGCTGATTTCAAACCCACATAAAAATGATGCAGAAATCATGGTAGGAATGCTGATTACATGGTTTGTGTGATTGCATGGTGATTGTTGAAAAGTAAAGCCTGGTTTGCCACAGCAGTTTTTACCACTGGGGGAGGAGAGTTCCCAGTGTGTGTTTGAGCTGGAATTGATGCCTCCGAAGTGGAGGTGGTTCAGTTCCCTTCCAGACCCCTGGCAGAGGTCATATGGCTGCATAACCATGCTAACATCATGAAGGAAATTACAAATAAAAGGATCCCAAATGCGTCAAATTCTTTCTTATATTTTTGAGGTAGAGTACCAGCAGTCAAGTAACAATGTCAGATAGAGTATGTATTTTATATTCATTTTTTTCCTTCCTTTTGGAGTACTTACTTTAAACGATGACTCTGGTCGGGAAAAATTGGTACTACATGTCAAAAAATTTAAATCCTTGTTTAAATCTAAGGTTTTTTGGTGGTATAGTAGTAATTTGGTCTGGGGTATCAAAACAAGCTTGATTGGTTATAAATATTTACATTTATTTATATACTCTACAGTGTATTAATTTTGTGTAATGCCAGTTAGGATTTCTCATGCTGGTCTCACACATCTCTCCCAAATTCTCATGGGTTGTGCAACACAGGCAGCTACTGCAAAGAAAACATTCTTTGGGATGTGAGGCATGAAGGGTATGCTATTTGCTCTCTTGTAAAGCATTTCATGATCTTACTGAAAAAGACTTGTTGGCCATTTTAGGGAATTAACTTCTGGAAATATGATTTCAGCTGTCAAAAATTACCGTTTTCCTAATACTGAGAGGGAATTATCAGAATCTGAAATACAGAATCTGAATTATCAGATTATGAGAAACCTTGTTTGTAATTCCAGAGTGAATCTGCCAGCATCTTGAGGGGTGAAGTTGCTATCACAGAAATTAAAATTTATTTCTTGGCATTTGTGTTGCAAAAAAAGCAGTTGCTCTCAGTTTTGTGGTTTGTGTTGCTTTCAGTTTAGAGCCTTGGCTATAAAATTGTGTTACAATTGTGTTAAAATTGTGCTCTGAATCCCTTGAGATTCTGAATTCCACAATCTGAAAAGCAAATTGCACAGTTGTGTGAGGGGGCAAAGGAATGAAGTAGGTAGTTGTCTGTATAAGTGTAGGTAACATTTGTTTTCTAGGATATGGGAGCTTTCTGTCACTTACACCTGTCTAGGTGTTTTACTAAACCAGGCCTCTGATTTTCCCTCCTATAAAGGTTTCCTTTTCAACATTAGAAGCTAAACAATGGTTGTTCCCCATTTTCCTCAAATAATAGAGTCATATTGTATAGGGTCAGTCACTGCATTTCTACACATCTTTTTTGTGGTTTTTCTCACAGGTGCAATGTGCACAGCAGTCATATTAGTGAGGGTTTGAGCTTGCTGAATTCTTTTGTTGTAACTTTCCTCTGGCTTTGGCTGTGTTGGAGGCTTTTGTAAGCTCTAAGGCTCTTGCCTGTGTCTTCCTTTTCCTTCATAGAGCTCATAGAGGATGTGTCAGGCTAAATAGCTGCTGCCAAAGGCTAACTGTTTTCAGCATGTGCAACAGTGGATAAACAATTCTCATCCCAAAAAATGTTCTTACAGTTCTGTAGATTTCTATACTGTTATTGAAATGGGTTTCCTTATGGTTGTTCCTGGGTCATTTTCTTATTTGGTTTTGGATCACTGGAAAAAAGAATTAAACCACAAATAAACCCATTCTTTTCTTCATGTCTTGGTTCTCACTGGCGTGTTTCTAAAAATGTTTTAGTTTGCAGAAAACAATAGGCAAAAGATAATTTTGTATGGCTTTTTGAAATTTGTTAGAACAACGTGAGGTTCACTGTGGATGAATACCAACTGGGCTTCAATAACTATGCAATAATTGACATCTCATTTATTTGGACATTTTTAATCTTCAGTAGAAAGTAGAAAATGTTCTTCCAAATATGTTTTGTTCTCATGTTTCATTCCACTGTGACTGTCCCTGGGGATTTCCCAGGCCACCTTTTTACCTGGTGAAGATCATGCAATTTCTTTGTGGCAATTAAGGCAGCTCATTGCATGGAGGAGGATTTAGGAAGCCACTTAATGAATTTTAACACTTTTTATTTTTTTTTAATGTAGTTCATTGCTGGGGAAAAGAAAGCTCAGACTGGTGTATTGCCACCAGACGTTTCAGTGTGGCTCATTAGGAAGTGTTTGTGATGTGTCAGCTGGGTGACCTTTCCCACAGAACTTCACTGGAACACCACATGAGCGCATGGGAATCGATTGGCAGCTTGGCATTTGTATGATTAACAATTTTGTGTCTGGCTTTTTTCATTAGGGTGGATGACATTCCACCGGGAATCTCGCTGCTTCCTGATAACATTCTTCAGGTCCTCAGGCTCCAGTTGCTACAGTGTGTCCAGAAAATGTCAGATGGCCTGGAAGAGCAGCAGCAGACTCTGTCACTTTTACTTGTGAAATTCTTTATCATCCTTTGCAGGTATTTGTTCTAATTGGTACCTCAGCAAAGCTGTTGTTTTGGTTAAGAAATCTTGATGCAGCCTATAAATATCGATTTTAATGATACATAGTATGTGATTTGATACATTCCAGTAGGTACAGAGAAATAACACTTCTCACAATCTTCAGAATAAAGGTAGAGGGAATAAAAGAAAGAGAGGGGAGCAATGATCTTAGCAATAATGTTTGCAATGGAAATAGAAGGGGTTTAAACTCTAAATTCTTTGTAGCTGTAGAAGATAAATCTGTGGGAATTCAAGATATGATGTACCTCATATAAGAAATACTTTTAGAAGAAAAGGTGCACTCTAACAACTGTTAGCTATGAAATAACTCAAGAGAATTGTACAGGAAGAACTGTTGCACATTCTTAACATGCTTATAATTCCATAAACAGCTTGTGAAACTTACTATTACACTACTCATGCAGCTGATTTCCTTCTGAAACTTCTGCCTGATAGTGTAATTCTGTTGACACAAATGAATAAACTGTTTTTAGGGATCTACTCCTCACTATTTCTTCAGTTTGCTGTTGCAAAATGCTATTAGAGAGAGGAAGGAGATAAAATATAATAGAGAATCTTCTTTACTGAGGAGTATTTGAAGCAGCGTTTTTGAATACTTTGTCTCACTGTACCTCTGAAACAATTCAATGAGCTGACAGTGTTTAAATACCCTGGAGTATTGAATATAAGCTGAGTGGATGGTGGTAATGTGTTTCTGAATTACTGGTGTCACCTTTACTTGCTGAAAAGTTATTCTATATCATCACTTTGGTATTTGATCTTTGTAACTTCAGAACTGAGAAATTCTTAGTTGTTGTTGCTTTATTTTCTAAAATAATTTATTACGTGTTTGTTTTGCTCCAGGGAATTTAAAGTGAGAAATTTAAAGTTTCTAGGTTATATGTTTCCTAAAGTTTTAGAAAGTGTGTGCACTAGTAAAGTGGAAGTTATTGTCTTTGTTATCAGATGCCATTTCTGAGCTTTCTATTTAGGGTGTCCTGGGAATTTGCTTAACCTCTGAAACCCCAAATTCCAGATGGAATTGGCCTGTAGCAGAGTGATTTGAATCTTTCTTCCTGTTAGATGAAAACTTGTGAGCTCTGTAATGGTGACAGAAATAAACATTTGAGTATGTGCAGTCTTTTGGAGACTATTTTTGAAATGCTGGTATGAATATAGACAGAATGCTAAAGCAAACATTGTTTGAACTAGCTTCAAATGATACACAGTGTACAATCTGTGGTTTTTATGTTGTCTTTGCAGGAATTTGGCTAATGTGGAAGAGATTGGGATGTGTTCATACATTAACCATGTTATCACCATGACTACATTGTACATTCAACAGGTACATGGTTAATAATTCCTCTCTGTATTTTTGCCATCTGATACCTCCTGCTGCGTTTTATGTGATCTACTCTTTCAGTAATAGTGGGGAACAATTCATAGACTCAGAACTGTTCTGGGGGAGATCAAGATTAATTTTCAACTTCTGGAAATTTTCTGACCATAGCTTTCTTTTTCTTCTCAGTTAAAAAGCAAAACAAAAGAAAAAGAAGTGGAGGATCAGACCCCCATAGAAGAATTTGTGAGACATGCATTGGCTTTCTGTGAAAGCCTGTATGATCCGTATCGGAACTGGAGGCAGCGAATTGCAGGGTATGTGTGGATTGGCACAGGATGGTAAATACTCTGGTTTATGAGAGCTTTAACCATCAATCAGTAGAATCACACCACAGAAATGTGTTATGCTTTCTCAAACTGGATATGATTTAAATAATTTTCAAAAATTATAATATTTTTACTGTTAATACTAAAGTTAAAACAAAATTAAATTTGAGGATATATCAAGAGGTGATTGGTTGCAACTGATCACCATGAAGGTGCTTACATTATGTTCTCCTTCCAAAAACTGACCATTTTTCTAAATTAGTGGAACAAAGAAGCCAAAAGGAATGTGGTGGGCAGACCTGCTTGAAACAGGGTAAAAGAACTTATTGAAGTTCACAGTGTAGATAACTTACATCTTTGAAAGTGAGTTTATAAGTGTAGCAATAGAATTACAGCCCTTTAATTTGACTATGTGTTCTCACCAGCCTAATGAACTCATAATAATGTTTTCGGCCCATTTAAAATGGCTTGGTCAAGAAATGTGGCATTCTAGCTGGTGGCTTAGTTGCAATAAGCAGGGACTAAATAAGAGATTGCTGTTTTTCTTAATTTTATTTTTTTAACTAAACCATTTTGTAAAATGTTAAGTATTTTTAAGTGCAGACTGAATACGGGATTAGCTGTGATTCATGTCTTCAGGATGAAATACTACTTCACTATTCTTTTTCATCCTGTAAACAAAAGATAACTCCTGATTTATGGCAACATTTTCTACTATGTCATATTATAAATCCACATTATAAGTAATAAATTAATAAGTAATAAACAAAGGTATCATATGTAATTTCTTTGGTGTATGTTTTTAATGTAATTGCAGACGTTTCCTTAGTACAGTTGAAAGGAGCAGACAGAAGTATAAACCAGCTTCCCTCACTGTTGAGTTTGTCCCTTTTTTTTACCGTAAGTATTACTTAACAACCTGTTAAAAATAGTTTTCTGTTGAGGAATGAACTTAGTGAGCCCAAGTAACTTTCTCCTAACTGAAAGCATTTACTTGCTTTCTGAGACTGAATGTAGCGGCTTACTTTATTTTTTGTGTTTCTTCTTTGAGCATCACCATTTTGTCATTCCTGCTTATCTTTGAAAGCCTTTTTCTTTATTTCTAGACTTCATTTCAGTGCCTAACGTGGTTTAGTAGGGTTGGTTCTGTGAACTTTCTTTTTATTGTGGTACACAGTGATTGCACATGCGATCCCTGTAGTAACTGCACTGATAACTCATGGAAAAATTATCTTAGGAGAGTGTTCATGTACTTCTGTCTCTTTAATATGCTTTAACAACTAGAAAAAATGAAACTGTGCCATTCAACTAGCAAATGCTCCTTGGCCTCGAGTTTAGGAAGCAATTTTCTCTAAATATCATGATGGCTACTTTGGAATTCATGTGTTCTTATGATTACAGATTGTTTGTGTGGAAGAGAAGAACTTACATGTCCATATTCTGTACTTAAATCTCAAGAATGTGGGATATCCAGGTAGTTTGCCAGTTGAGCATACCAAAGTGCTAGTGCCTACAGAATTGAAGCTGCAGGAACAAGCTGGAGGGAAGGGCAGTGAAGGAGTGAAATCAGTCCTTTTTGCAGCCATCCAATAACTTAGTTTTAATTGAAAATAAAAAAAAAAAAAAGAGGGATTCTATTCATGGAGTGGTAGCATTTATGAATTTGATTTTTCTAGGTTTGAGTCACAGCTCCTGTTCCTTGAGATTCCATTGCTGCATACAAAAAATAGGATAGTTGCCAAAAAGACCAAATTGTTGCTGCCGGTAAAATGCCCTTATCTACATACCAAAGCACTGGAAACCCACTCTAAAGGCTGCTACAGAGGAATATCATCTGTAGGTTCTCTCCTCTCCATTCAGTGCATTGCCCTGTGGTTCCTCCTGTCTCTTAAATACAGTATAATGTGACCGAGCTAAAAGTCTGCTCATTAGCCAGCAGATACTCATCTGCTTGTTGGCCAACTGGCAGAAAGGACAGAGTAAGAAATTGCTGAGCATGTGCCTTAAGCATCCTGCCATGTCAGGACTAATTTGGGGGGGGGGGGGGGGGTTTAGTCTAGTGACTAGGAAAAACCCAGCCTAATGATTTATTCACAATCTGATAGGTACTGCTCTTTTCAATTTGTCTGTGGTTCTACAAAGATCCAGAGGCTATAAGTCAAGGAATGGTGGTACTAGCTCACTAACAGTGGGATCATCTAAGTAAGCTTTGTTCTGTTTGTAGAAGAGATTGGAAAAATAGCTCTGCCATCTTCTTTTAAAATAGGCTTAGACATTCAGTATATAATCAGAAATCTTACTTGCCAATAAGTGGCATTTCCAAAAATAATTCTTTGTAGTTTCTTGCTGTTGTGTTAGGTCTACAGTTATTGCTATAACAACAATATCCAGGTTATATCTATTGCTAAGAGGAGACGCTGAGGCTGTCTGGGACTAATTTCTGTCAGATATGGCAAGAGAAGAGATGCAAGATAGTTGTCATTAAAGAAATTACTGCTAGAAAGGTTACAGATCCGCGCAGGATTCTCTGACAATCTGCCTTAAAGTCAGCAAGCTCAGGCACTGTTTTTTTGAGCTACCTGCACTGCATATGGCATCAGAAATTTTTCATGCCAAAATTTATCTGAACTTTATCATGCTTGATAACTGGTTGTGTGTTAGAATGTCCTTCTCTTTCTCATTAATATGGACAAAATGGGCTCATTTTTACATTACAAATTGAGAGCAAAAGTTGTGTGTCTATAGTTCTGTCAGCTGGCATGGGAAGTTTATGCAAGCTGAAGGTGTGGCCCTGTGAATTCCTGATAAATGTGGTAATGTTGTGTTGCTTTGATAATGCTGGAATTGGTGTGTTTGTGTCTGAGTTATATAAAACAAAGTGGAGATAATACAGTTGATTTTTTTTTTAATTTGTATGATAACAGGGAATAGAGGAGGGATTTTTTTATTATTTGTTGGTGGGGTTTTTTTTGAGAAAAATCTCCTTTTTATTTAATCAGAATGCTTTCAAGAAAGTGAACATCTCAAGGAAAGCCTAAAATGTTGCCTGCTGCATCTCTTTGGAGCTATTGTGGCTGGTGGTCAGGTAAGGATACTTTGAACTTTTCAGCTGCTGAAACCTCCAAATGCTTGTTCTTTAAGATTTTTAAATACTCCATAACTTGTAAATGAGAAGAATTTATTATCCATGATTAATTATTTTTGTCTTAGCAACTTTGGGATCATTCTGGGCAATAATACCTAAATGCTAAAAGCTAGGTCCCAATTTCAAGTAACCATAGAAGTTTGCTGTTTAGAACAATTACGTGTTCATATGAACTTACTGTAATATCTTTAAGAAAAAATGTGCATAACTAGATTAGGAATTTCCACCTGCACAGATGGATGTTTTGTGTTCATGTGCATGAAATTGATATATCTTACTTCCCAGTGCTGAAAGTAAGCTGTTTTCAGTTTGACACTGTAGGAGGCGTGGGGCATTACAGCTTGGAAGCTGTTTAAAGTCTTTGAAAGAACATGAGGAAATGAGGGTATTCATCAGCAGCAAAGTCAACATCCATTTTCTCACCTGACTCCTGTAAAGTCCTACTTAGTCTGGTCACAAGCAGCTGCTACTTCTGGTGATCTCCAAGAGGGTGTTTTTAAAGGTTTCCAGGGAGCTGCAAAGCCAGGCTCTGCTCCGTCATGGAAGGCAAGTGGAGTCTGAGCAGGATGGCCAGCAGCAGTTTCCCTGACCAGCAAAGGGTGCACTCTCACTGCACCCAGTGATGGGAGCAGCTGTGCTGGCTGGAACCAGGATGGACCAGCCCAACCCAGCCCACCAGACAAGGCTGTGGTGATAAAGCCTAAAATCAAGCCAGGAAGTCTGGTCAGCACATCAGAGTAAGGGTTTGCTCTGCTGGTGATAACTAGAGTCAGTCAAGAGGCCAATGGCTGCCAGCCCCATCCATAGCCATGAGGCAGGGCCGAGGTCAAGCTGCAGTCAAGTCAGTGGGTCAGGTTCAAGACATGACACAGCCAGGCATGGCCATGGCTGCAGTGTAGATCAAACAATAAAGGGTTGAGAGCCAAAACTTGAATGCAGCTCCCTACACAGGGCAAGGAATCCCTGACAGGGCTTCTCAAAGCCTGCCACAAGCTCAGGCTCCTGTGTCTGAGCCTAGACAGTCAGGCCTCCAGGAAGAAAGGTGAGAAAAATGCATTCAGGGTCCAGGCAAACGTTTGCTGATGAGTATCTTCTTACCACACATTCCAAAGTATCATGAATCTCATAATCTAAAATGAAAACTCAGGTGAAGGTTTGCCTCAAATTAGCAGTTTATCAGGGCTAATTTATAAGAATGTTATAACACATATTTAAATTGTATTTCCTTTTCTATATAAGCATTCCCTTTGAAAAAGAGAGCCTGTTTAAGTGAACAAGATGGGATGCATTTCATCTGTAGCCATCAGCATAATCCAAATAGAATGTTTCTTAGTTATTTAACTACACAGCATTAGTGGATGGAATAATGCATATTGCATGGTTCAGATAACTCAAGTAGACACAGCTGGCTTGAAGAGGTTTAAATTCTTCTAAATTTATTTTTCTTAATCATTTTTTTGCCTTAATGGGTTTCAGAGGAATGCTCTTCAAGCAGTATCCCCTGCCACCATGGAAGTCTTGATGCGTGTTTTAGCAGACTGTGACAACTGGGATGACAGAAACCCTGAGGAAGTGAGCAGGAAGGCAGAGCTGACTCTGAAGTGCCTGACAGAAGTTGTCCATATCCTCCTAACCAGCAGTTCTGACCAGCGCCAGGTGGAGACAAGTACAATATTGGAGAACTATTTCAAGTTGCTTAACTCAGACCATTCAGCCTTACCTAATCCAAGGCGATGCAGGCAGTGGGAGAGCAGATTCATAGCACTGCAGATCCAAATGCTGAGTGAGTACACAGTTCCTTTCAATAATTCTGAAGCAAAAAATATTGACTGGGCTAAGCAATTGAAAAATTTCTAGCATTTCTTCTTAGATATTTCTTGTTTTAATTATTTACTGTCGTAGTTGAGAGGGTCACAAAACAAAGCAATGCTCCACTTTCAGGAAGCTTCAAACCCGGTTTTATTACAGCATGCATGCTATTTATACATTCTTACAAAGCTCATAAGTTTACACTTTACTCATAGGTCAGGAAAGACAAACAGAGAGCTTATTGGAATAGGCAGTTGTAGGTTTCTCTTATTTATCCTTCTCTCTTTCTTGGTTTCTATGTCAATGACCTTGGTAGAAAATTCTTTCAGGGGTAAACATGGATCCTCTTATCACACTCCTTTCTGGTTCACAGAAGTCGCTGTGAAACCTCTTCCACAATTTAGTAATAAAAAAACCAGAAGAAACCATATCAGATTGCTACCATTTAAACAGTGTCAAGGTTCATAGGCCAAAAGTGTCTGTTGAAAGAGAAAAACTTTGCTAGGCAAGAAGTGAAGCTTGTCAGTACCTTAGTAATTGCAGAATAAAACTGTTCTGTAATAAAATAGCTATGTGGTGTTGTTTTGTGATAGTTTGATTTTCAAATGGCGTTACTGTAAACATTGGCCAGAAGTAATAGTCTGAAAGAGTTGGGTATAAATTTTTGGGTTAGAATTCAGGGCTTTGAATTTTTTCCATTTTGATGTTCAGCATGGGGAATAAAGGTGTTTCCTTTCCCATACTTCCAAGAAAACTGAAGAATAGTACTGTGGCCATGGAGAATGCTTACACTATAAGGCTGCTGTAGAATGCAGAGTAATTGCTTGTTGAGGAAAGAAATGTTCATGTGCTGTAAAGAAAAGATGATGCTGCTTATGTTCTCACTATTGGAAATTACTTGAAACAGAGCCCCAAAGCAATCAAAGATATTCATTTGGTAAAATTTCTCCATAATATTAGTCTGTGGTAGTCTTTACAGTGTCAAAATGTTTAGCTTTAGGCCTAGTGATTTGTTCTTAAAATGCATATCATTCTTGATCAAAAGTGCAGATAATATGATTTGTATAATTTTTTCCTGATATGTATTATGGAATGTGCAGGAAAAAATGCTTGATGGATTTGGGATGTGTTTTGTCTTTGATGCCAGTTCTATTTTAATTTTATAGATACCATCACAGCCATGTTAGACTGCACAGATAGGCCTGTTCTGCAGGCAATTTTCCTTAACAGTAACTGCTTTGAGCATCTCATTCGACTCTTGCAGAACTGCAAGGTAAGTTTTCCCTTATCAGCATATTTTTAACAAGCCCTGCCTTGTATTATTACTAATGAGGTGGAGGTGTCTCATCTGCCTTGTGGTTAAAGCAATGAATACTTTGAGTCCTGAGCAAAATACCTTTGCCGACCCTGCTCAGTCTCTAAAATCTGTTACAATCTTTGAATTACTGCTGAATCTTTTCCTACCTATTACAGTCTCTCAGATGTCAGACTTTGAGCTAAGCACAGTAATCTCTTATATGTCTGATTAAAAAAATCAATCCCACCTGCCTTTTTATTTGGCTTTTTGTTGTGGGGTTTCATTATTTTGTTTTGTTTCTCTTATATTCTATCACTGGATCATTAGGAAGTCACTTAACAACTGCTGCCAGATGAAGGTCTGAATTCTAATTTCAGAGGAATGTTTTTCCATTTAAAAAAATGTTTCTGGTGTTCCATTTTAAGTCTTTCAGAATATTTGAATCCTGTGTGTGGCTGACATAAAATATGAGCTCTAACTGTTAAAAATGCTCCTCAATTTTTCCTTTTCTACATAGGATCTAGGGTTTTCATCTGAGCTGCAAATGGTCATAATTTGCAAACTTCTGCTGATTGCACTGATTTTATTTTTCCCTGTGTGAAAGAACACAGATATGATGTAACTCTGCACTATTTCTTTTTGTGATATGTTATTATGTGATATGTTAGTGACATAGCTGTTTTGAGCTCTTCTGATGTTAGATAATTTAATGCTAACTACACTGTGCAATTTGTTTCTAATCCGTTTAGATTTTGGATTAGAATGTATTTCAGTGCAATGATGTATTAAAAATAAATGTGTTTGGATTATGTCCTAATTGTAATTATAATTAGAGGCAGAATGCCAACTGACTTGAAGTGTTTTAAATAGTCTGTAGCTTTATTATCTCCTTCTGAAAATACATTGTTTGACCTTTCCATTCTTCTCCTGCGTTTGGGAATCTGCCTGTTTTTGTACTAACCTTGTACTTGATAAGAAACTCCTTTTTTAGTTTCTTCTAAAATCATCAGCAGTGTGATGTTTACCTCTTCATGGAAACTCTTTGCTGTGTACCTGCACTCATAAACAAGTGGTGGAATTTAAGAAAGCGGGAACAGCTGGTCTATTTTTTCTTGCTGTTTTTATTTTCATTCTGCCTGTCTGTATGTTACAAGATATATTCTTTTAAGGTTTTTTCCAGGGGTACAGACTCACATATCACTGTGTTGTTTTGAGATCAGTGCTGCCAGTTTGGTACACAGTGTGCTTTTTTAGCCTTTCACAGGCAAAATACCCCTGCAGATGAGAAGTGGGAGAGATAGAGGCAGGGCAGGTGTCGCAGTATATTTGTGCTTCCAAATATACTGTGTCTCCATTCTTTTTCAAAGCCAAATAGCAAAGATTGAGTTAGTTTTGGAATTAGCATTTCTCCTTATTAGCTGGGGGTGGAGATCCTAGTTCTAGATTTTATTCCTTATTTTGTGAAAATTGCTACTGGGTTCCTAAGCAAACTGTGTGTGGAAAGCATGTTCTGCATTTTTGCAGAGAGCATGAGAGTCCATACACATACCTGAAATTCAGGAAGCTATTGGATCTTCTGCAAACTTGAAATGCAAGTAATTTCTATGGAAAGGAGGAGTAAAGCAAATCCATATTTCTGCTCTAGATATCCCAAAGAACTTGGGGTGTTCAAGGCTGTATTTCTACTCATACTTCGTAGTCATTTGCAGTATTACAATCTTCTAAGATGTAAATCCTTTTTTTTTTTCTTTAATGTTTGCTGGTTTTAAGGCTCATAGGCAAACTGTCTTTCCTTAGCTATGCTTTAGGGTTAGAGATCTACACAAAAGCTTTTCAAAACTGCTTGGTTAAGTTTTGCTGATCTGAATGTTGCTTTTTGCCAGTGATATGCAAAAAGAGGGACTGTAATTTAGAGGTATCAGGAGGTGCTTATTCTGTACTGAGAGTCATTTAACAATCTGGTTTGTCAGTGCTGAATCTTTTCTCATCTGTTTAACTATCTCAGAGGTCAGACTTTGAGCAAAGCACAATGACCTTTAACAGTATGTCTGATTAAAAGAAAAAAAAAAGTGGTTTTTTAACAGCTTTTAAATGGAAAAATTCAAACAGTATAGACTTTGTAAAAATAAATCTATTTTTCCTTTTCACATGCCTTATGAGAAATGAAGCAACTCATACCAAAAGTTTGATGACATTTTTATTTTTTCATTGTCTCCATTTGCTTTTGTTTAATGTTCTTATTCTTGCTAATGTTCTAGTCCTCTGAGACATATTATAGTTACTCTGCGTTGTTGAGTGCTCTTGACTGTGATGTACCTTTCAAAGTGTTTCTAACAATGTGCTTTCACACCTATGTAAGTCAAAGTAATATCTTCAGTGTTGTCCTTTGTTTTAGCCAAATTTATGGAAGTTGATTTCTTAGGTTGTTCCTCTTCAGGGAGACTAAGCTAGCAGATAATGGAACAAAATGTGTGTGTGTCTGTGTGGGAAAAGAAATGCTTAGGTTTTACCCACTGGAGGAAAGGTTTTACCCACTGAAGGAGAGGGTTTATATTTTTTTAAAGGAACTTTTAAAACATTTTGATCAGATTTTTTTTTTAATGCCTCAATAAAATCTTAAAACAGAAGGAGGTAAATCTTAGTTCTGATTACGTTACATCTAAATTTGGCACGCAAATTGACTGCAATTGAATATGAATTTGGGTGAGTTGGAAACTGTCAAATTCAGGTACTGACTAGGAATTTAGCTACTGAACACAGAGCAGTTCCTTACTGTTCATGCAGTATGGGTGTATGTTTGATTTAAAGCTATTTGCAACCTGTCTGATCCTCAGGATGATGGCAGAGATATTTTGCCCTTCTTCCTGTCCCAAAGACTGTGTGCCCCAGAAATTCTGCTACTATGCTGTTTGAAGATGAACATATTCTGTCTAGGTATCTTCAGCTTTCACCTAGGCTGAAATATAAGTGGAAAATGATGAAACATTTGTATCCATTTCCTTGTTAATGCCCCACTCTTGTCTTTATTTCTTACAAGTAAATTTCTTAGAACTCTGTCATGTTGCATATTGAATGAAATCACAGTTGCTAAGCCAGAGATGAGTACAAATTCCAGATAAATCTCTCTCTTTGTCTCAGTGATTACATATTTTCTTTTTTTTTTTTGAAAAAAAAAGTAATTTTTTTTTTTTGCAAAAATACAGTGTAATCATCAGTATTTTTTCCCTGCATTTTTGTTTTTGTATGTGAAATACAAATCTAAGGCAGCCTCCACAGATTTGGCTGCAGGTAACTGTTTAATGCAATTATTTCCATTATTCTTGTCTCTGTTTCTAACAGCTGTTTTTAAATGCTAACAATAAAGTGGCAGACAAGAGTGAGAAAGACCTTACCAACAAATTACTGACAGAAATGAATGAGGACCAGGTACCTACCTAAATTGTATTTTGCTTCAGTTGAAGTCAAGACACAATCACAGGAAAATTGATTCCTGTGCTTCACCTTAATCATCCTCCTTAAGCCTTCTGCAGCAAGATAAACTTTTGATGCTGCAGAGATCAGCATTTCCTGTCTCTGGAAAATGATTTTTCTGAATAACAGATTGAGTTCAGCCTATGTTTTATTCATCTGCTTCAAACTGCAGATATTGGCAATAGAATGAGCATCAGTTATGCTTTTTTTAAGGAAAAGGTGAAGCACATGAATGAGAGCCAAATTAATTTTCTCAAACTGGTGGTGATTCTTTTTCCCCTCCTTTTCCTCTTTTTTGCTCTTTGTCTCAGCACTGTGGTGTTTTGGATTCTGGGGCCTTGTTTGTGAATCTCAATGGTTTTGTGTTTGGTGTCCTGGTTCTTAGCTTGTCATCAAGAACAGATGTTCACAAAACAATGGACAGGCTGAATCAGGGAGGTAGGAATAGCCTGTTGCTTTGCTTTTCCCAAATACTGTGGAAAGTTACAAATGCCAGCTTTTGTATAAATTTTATAGTAGAATTATTTGTTCTGATTAAAAATGTAAAAAAAAAAGCTGAATACAAGGGATGGTTATTTACAAATTGTGATTTTTAACTAATAGCTCTGGCTTTTTTGGACACAGCACAATGCTCTAACCGCATGTAAATGTTTCTTCACATCTAATAATCTGATTCTTGACATTTCACTTTCAAAATATGTCTGAGGTGCACATCATATTTCAGAGATGATGAAACAGTATGTTTGTTTGTACATTGTTGCTAATTAGGTTTACTGATGGATGCAAAAAGTGCTCCAACATTTTTGTTCTTAAAACCATCACAGAAATATCAATAGAAACAAGAATTTTAGAAAAAAAAACTCAAAAGGTTACTTAAATTGGAGAGAGAGGTGTTGAATCAATGCACTGAGGCTATGGGTGAGGCAGCCACCTAACTGTGCTGGTGTGACTTATCTCTTAGATTTTGGGGGTGTGTCTGTGCTGCATTGGTTTGCAGGGCCTTGGATGGAGAATAAGTCACTTTATATGAACTGCAGATGCTGATTTTCCAGCAGCACACACACTGCAAGACATTTCCTAATTGTTTTCCTCCCTCCCTCTTGAGGTTGTCCATTAGACGCATGAGGAAAACTTGTTTGTCCATCAGAATATTTGAGGTGCGGTTTGTGTTGCGAATGCTTCTCTCCTCTTGAAGTCTGTGGTTAGTTGTCTACTGTGATGTAATTCCTTGTAGGCTGTGGGGTTTGAAATTTTGGCTGGTGGGGAGATGATTTTTGAAGCATGTTAGCAAACTCTTGGTTTCCCTCCTGGCAGGAGGGCATAGCACAGATTTTGGAGCTGAACTGTCTTTGCATGTGTTATATGACTTCTGTACCTGCTCCTTTCAGGTGTTTCAGGGACACCTGGACTCCTTGGCAGTGTCAACCATTCAAGCCCTCACAGCAGTAATGCACAAATCTCCAGCTGCAAAGGTAACAGTGTCTATGCACAGGGCTGTTTGCAGCTTCTTCATCTTGTTTCCAGTTATACCTTGATGGATCTTGCTAATGGAAATGAGCAGATTGTGCTCACACATTCATGCCAGATAGGAATAGCTGATTAGCATTTCTTATCCCTTTATATGTGTCTAATGGCTGAACACTGAGCCATCTTTCTACCAAAACTGGAAGATCTGAGTATGCTGGCAGTTGGAACCATTGTAAAGAAAGGACATTGTTACTTGTCTCATGGATATATGGGGTAGACTTAGTGGGTATTTGGAGGAATTTTTCAGGCAGCTGTTTGTATTGTAGTTTTATAAGGCTTTAAAGCAAGCCAAGACTGTATTGCTGCCAGATGGTGATTATGCTATTGCCCTGTGCCCTTCCCTGGTAGTTATTCTTGTCATTTGGTAAATGGATAGGTTGTGGTTAGTTTGTGATTATGACTGGAAGCTGAGCCCATGGAAAAACAGTATATTTATTCCTGGGTTGCTGAGTTAATTAAATTCAACCCTTGGCTGAATGATTCCCTGGACTTGGCACAGGTAAAGGGATGTGACTGTCCACTGGAGGATAAAGGAGGAGTGGGAATCATTAATTTTTTTGCTACTTGCAGTACAGCCTAAGGGAGAGACAACAGGATCTATTATGCTCCTCCAGAGCTTTACTGAAGGTGTTTATTTCTCCACTGACTCAGGAAAGCCTGGGAAGAGTTGTGTGTTGGAGATGGGGCCTAGCTGGGATTCACAGAGAAGTCAGAGTTTTCAATTGTACTTCTACTGCAATATGTGTATTTTTTCTTTTCATGTTTACCTAAGTAGTCACCTCACTTCTGCTGAAAGATTTATTCTTTTAAAAAAGTCATTTCAACACAAACTAGAGCCAGGAGAAGAGTATCCATTCCATATGATGTGTTAGCTGTTTAATAATTGAACCATAAATGGATACTACCATTTGAACTTTGCTGGTTGATTTTTTTTCTTGTAAAATCAGTTAGTTTTCAGGAAAACTTCTGTGGAACATTTCTCTAATTTTTTAAAGTTTTTAGGATAGGTGGTTTTTAATCTGCTCTATGAAAGTTTTTTACTGAAACATTAATATTTGAATACTTCTGTGTTTCAGTGTAAACATTTCAAGCTATAGTGTGCACTAAAAAGATGAAAAACTAAGCTCTTTATTCATTGTGATATTATTAACATTTGGATTATACCAAAGTAGTTATATTCTTTTATAGGTAATTAATAAAATAGAACTTTGAACTGTTATTTATCTGTGTGCTCCAGTGAAATGCTTCTCATCTGCAGCATTCTAGAGACATAGATTGAACAGGTTATCAAAAATAGATTTCTAACCTGTAATTATTACATTCTAATTATTATGTGTCTAATATTGCATTAAACTGTCTAAATTAAAAGTTGCTTGTCTACCTGCTGCAGTAGACAAGCAGTTTTTGTGCATTTTACTTGTTAGTGAGATGGGAATTTTTATCCTCAGGAGGTCTTCAAGGAGAGGATTGGGTATGCACACATATATGAGGTACTGAAATCACTGGGTCAGCCGTCACGGGAATTGCTGGAGGAACTCATGAATATGGTGAGCTGTGCTTGCTTTGAAGCAGAAATCTTTCATCTTTCAACAGTACTTCTGGCCCTGTCTTATTGTGTTTCATGTCCGAGTTCCCTACTGTTTTTCAGGCTGTTGAAGGTGACCACATGGCTGTTGGGATACTAGGCATTAGTAATGTCCAGCCCTTATTGCTGCTGATCCAGTGGCTTCCAGAACTAGAATCCCACGAGCTGCAGATTTTCATCTCCAATTGGTTGAGGCGAATCTGCTGCATTGACAGGCAGAGCCGTGCCACGTGCGTCAACGCAAACATGGTCATCCGCATCATCGAGACCCTCAATTCCCACTCGGTGCTCCACTGCACCTGTGCAGAGAACCTGATTGCCCTGCTGGGCTCCTTGGGGAGCCAGTCCATGGGCTCAGAAGAGCTGCTGCAGCTGGTGCGGCTGCTGCGGCCGGAGGAGCCGCGGGGCGCGCACCCGTACGTGGTGCCGGTGATGCGCGCGCTGCTGGCCATGGCGCGCAAGCAGGGCCTGGCCAGCGCCCTGCAGTACTTCAACCTGCACCACAGCATGGCCGGCATCGCCCTGCCCGCCATCCACAGGTGGCCGGGCTCCGCCTTCTCCTTCAACGCCTGGCTCTGCCTCGACCAGGACCGGGTGGACCCCGGCACGACGGGCAAAAGCGGCAAGAGGAAGCAGCTGTACAGGTACAGTTACTGCTACAGCCCGCAGGGGTGGGCCATCTGTGCCCTGTGGCGTTTGGTACCGTGACATGTGCTGCTTCTGCTTAATTTCATTGAAGGCATTACTTAGTGCTTGGTCTGGAAAAGGGAGAGTTTTCATCGGTCGCCACAGCCAAGTTCTGTTACAGAACTTCAGTGTGGTTTCTCTGTTGTAATGTCTTGTCATCTGCAGTTTCAACATCCATAACTCCAAATTGTGGGAAGGTTCATGGCTTAAACAAAACAAGATTAAAAACCAAAACCTAATCCCTCCAACCTCCCACCCAAAACCAGAACAAGCTTTCACACAGTTTGTTGTAAAGGTCATAAAGTCTGGATTTGTGTAAGTGCGCAAGTGAGAAGGCACCTTCATGGTGCTTAAATAGTGCATGTTGACATGAATGCTTCTTGATGTAATTTAACTTCTTAGGTACTAATAGAAGCAAACAAAGTGTCTTTTGGGGTTTTCTTGGTTTTTTTAGTTTTTTTTTAATAAGAGAAGTAACAGTCACATAGTAAATATTGCACCACCACCAAACAACTTGAGTAGATTTTCTTCTTAATGAGTGTATTGTTAGGTGGTAGTTTTGATGAAGCAAGTCCTTGATTGTATGTCTTTTGTAGTTTTTTTACAGGAAGTGGTATGGGGTTTGAAGCCTTTATTACATGCTCGGGGCAATTGGTGGTTGCAGTGTGCACAAAGAGGGAATATGCAACAGTGATGCTGCCTGACCATTGTTTTTTTGACTCTCTCTGGGTAAGATTTGATACTGACAAACACTTTGTTTAGGATTGTATTGTTGGCTCCAAAGTCAAAATTGGTTTTTTGATCATTTAACAAATAGTCTGTTTTATAATATTGCAGTAATTCATTGCATAAGAGCAGTTTTAATCTCAAATAATGCAAGCGATTTTCACATAAATTAGTTATCAATTGAGCTAACTTATGCATGTGTGTTAGGCATTTTTGTTGATTAAGTTTGTTACAGCATTAGAGGTTTTTATATTAAATTAAAACAGGCATAGATGGCTGTGGTACTGTTTCTGCCTTACTTTTTTCTATTCCCATGATTAAGAACTGATGTGCATTACTATGAAAGAGCTGTATCTTTCTCTTCCAAAACCTGTTTTTATGTAAACATTACATTTACTACTTTGAAATAGAATCAGCAGGTGTTCTTGTTATATTCTTGTTGATGGTTTGGATTTATTTTCTTAAATGCTTTCCTCCAGCTTAGTAGAGATAAAGTTAAATAGTTTCATATAGTAATTTCACTGCTCTTAATAATGACTTAATTATTTTTTATTGCAGCACAACATAACTATTGTCCATGTGCCTGGAAAGAGGCCCTTTGGTCAGAGCCTTGTGTATATCTATGTCAATGGACAGCAGAAGGTCTCTGCCCCACTTCGATTCCCTGCTATGAATGAAGTAAGTTCCCTTCTGAGCCATTGCCTGGTAGGATGAGCTCTCATCCAACAGTGAGTCTTCAGACTGCTGCTAGTAATGTTCAGCCATGGATACTCTCCAGAATTATCCTTTTGGAGTGTAACTAACCATTAAGTAATTATTGTTTAGTCATCTCTGTTTAAAAATAAAAACGTCTACCAGGTGGCATTGATTAAATAGTGGGGTTTTCCTCAAAATAATTGCCTGAGTATATTGACATAATTTATGATGACATCATCATAAGTGGCAGCTCTACCAGTAGGATTGATGTAACAGTACTCAATGGAGAATATTCCCTGTTATTTTCATGTATTTTTACTGGGTTTTTTGAATGTTTCCTTAATGTGCTATTCCTTATTCCTTTAGTAACTGAATAAGCACTTTATGTACAGTTCATCTAACCATTTTGAATGTATACACGTTTAACAATACACTAGCCATCAAAATGAGTGTATGTCATGTGTAATTTCCTCTGTAAGCTTTGTTCCTTCATTTTGGGAAATAAATTTATATTAAACTGGGCTATAAGACCCAACATTCTTCCCTCTTTTTTAAGTTCTAATTTGATATTTGTTAAGTCTGTTGAGAAAACAATTAAGTTGGATGCTGTAATGGTAAAATCAGTATAAAACTTATAAATGAGAGGAAGTGTAGTTTTCATTTCAAGATAAAACTCTGGATTTTGGCCCATCTGTAGAATAAACATTATAAATCTCAAGGTAACCAGAAATAGGGCAAGTAATCTTACCATGAGAGCATCTGTTTGAGTGGACTAAGTGATACGAGAAATGTGCAGTAGCAGGAATACTGGGCTAGTATTTTGGAATATAATCCAGAAGAGGAGTATTTACAGAGGGGTATCAGGAGCTGGCCCTCCTGCTGTGCTCCTGCCAGAGGTCATGCAGCACTTGAAGTAATGCTGCAAATTGCTCTTAGTTGGAAAAAGGGTGTTCTTTCTGATTATGAGAAGTATATGCTCTGGTTTTTGGCCTACTGTGATGGATTGCTTGGCAGAACTTGTTGCTTGGGGTTTCATTTATTTTGTTCAGATTTGCTAGATGCAGTCTTCAGATTTAAAGCAGAGATTTACAGTATGTGTTTTGTTTTCTTTCTTCCATGTATGACTCTCCAGTCTTTCACTTCTTGCTGCATCGGTTCAGCTGGTCAAAGAACAACAACTCCTCCTCCCTCTCAGATTCCAGATCCCCCTTTTTCCTCCCCAGTCATGCCCCACCGGACATCGCTTGGGGGCATTCTCGCTCCAGGAGCTTGGGGTGGGGTGCTTGGAAAACCAGAGTTCATCACCAAAATGATCTCAGCAGGGACTCAGGACAGTGAATGGGGGTGTCCAACATCTTTGGAGGGCCAACTTGGATCAGTTATTATCTTTCATGAAGCACTGCAACCTTCTCAGGTGAAAGCATTATATTTAGCAGGTGAGTGGTGATTGTACTGGTTTTAGCAAAGTAAAAGGAATGAGTTATGAACAAGACCACACTAAGCTTTGCTTTACACAGACACATAATGAAGAACTTACAATCCAGAAGAACTGCAGAACTGACCTAAGTGAGAGGGCTTTAAAGCAAATAAGCTTAACATTTAATAAGTATGTTATGAAGTTTGATTTTAAAATGTTACATTTCCATAAGCTCATCTGTTTATCATATGAGCACACCTGTAAAATTAAACATTAGGGAATAATTGCACTTGTAAATTTCTGAATTTTTGCTACCCTTTGCTCACATGTGTTTACAGTTGAGACTCTTTAAAAGTATTGCCCTTATTTGTTAGGCTACTTAAAGGTGATTTATGCTTAAGGATTCTTCCATAAGAATCAATAATTAAGTGGTCATTTTGAAGAAAATACTCTGAAAGCTATGTGGTACAGTTCAAAGTGTGAAAGGTATTAAGTTGCACAATGACTCAAAGTTGTTACAGATTGGCATTAAAACACTTGCATCATTTAAAGGAAGTATTTTGTATTGCTAAACAAAACTATCTTGAAGGTTACTCATTTTCTGGGCATTTAGGCTTGATGACAGAGATTAGTGACAAATGTGAGATAGGTGTTTGTACAGACAAACATGAGAGCTGCTTGAAGGTAAAAAAACACCTCTTTGTGCAGTTTAGCATTTCGTGTAGGATGTGTTCCTTTTTAAGCAGACCCTCTGAAATGAATGATTTAAGTCATAGAAACTCTACTTGAAAGCATGTCTCAAATAGATATGGTTCAGACTGTCCTATTTGTTCTTCCAACAAGTTTGGTAGTATAACATTTGTAAAGGGCAACATTAATAACCACTGGACTCTTAAAAATAGGTCATATGATTTTATATACTTTTTTTTTAATAGGTCCAAACTGTTTAACTCCATGGAAGTCTCAAGAAGCTGAAGTAGCAGACCTCCCCAGTAAGGTGCTGCTTCATTATACACCAAAGGTATGAAACAGGACATAATTTCTCTTTGACTACACAGCATGCATTGCTTTCAGTGTTTGCACTGTGGCTTTTATGGGAAGATAAGGAACAGTGAGAGCTTTCTTAAATTGTAGTCTTGTGCAGACATAGTAGGTTTGCAAAAGGATGGAATTATCTTGTACAATAGAGAATGTCAAATCTAAAATGGCATGTGTTATATTCTAGGGGTTTCATGTTGTTTAAATACTTTAATATCAACACATTGGCACAAAATCTTGTGTTCAAGCAGTTGTAGATGCCTGATGATATCATGGCTTCTTTATGTGTTTAACAGGCCTGCAGAAACCCTATTTGCCTTGACCTGTCTGCAAATCTTTTACATGGAAGACTAACTGGAAACAAAGTAGTGAATTGGGACATCAAGGTAAATGTGTTGTGAAGAGGCAGAACCTGATGCAAAAATAACAGTGGTTGTGTGTTCATCTAACTTTCAGAATGCTGGAAGTTATTATCATAATGTAAATTATATTTAACAGATGCATCATGTTTTTATACTAAGAATTCATGGGCTAACACTGTAGCTGAAGTAGTGTTGCCTTTACATGACATTTATTGAGAACTTATGAGTGCCACTGCATTTACTGTCACAGTACATGACGATATTTTGTGGCAGCTGACAATTCTTCATAATAATGTTGGATGCATGTTGTGTATCAAGAGCATTTTTTCATCTCTAGGGAATTCTGTCATGGTTTTCTTGCTGTCATAAACTTTGAGTTAGATGAAGATTAGTAGGGTTTAGTTAATACTTGGGACTTGTCAGTAGAATACCACATTTTTTCATCTTGAGGAAAATGTATGCACTGTAAATAAGATCTGCCTTTTTTTCCAAGAACTGTGAACAATTGACTGTACTGGCAAACTGATTAATAAGGAAATATTGCTGGAGCTACACCCTACATATCCACTGTGCATATCTCTACAACCACTTGCTGAGACTAATGTTAAGAAAATGCAGACACTTGTTAGTTAATCTTGCTATGATATGAATAGTTCTAAAATTTGTCCTCTTTACACCAGCTCCACAGTATTTGTCTCTGGACCAAGCTGGGAAAATGAGTGGGTGTCTCTGACTAGCTTGCTAAAACCCTGATTTTGAAATTATTTGAAGTGGTTGTGAATCACTTCTAGAAATCTTGTGTTTGGAATATATTATACCTTACCACAAGAAGCATTGTTTGAACAACAGAATCCAGAATCAATTAAATTGGAAACATCCTCTGAGGTCATCAAGTCCAACCTGTGACCAAACACCATCTTGTTAACCAGACTGTGGCACTAAGTGCCAAATCCAGTCTGTCCTTAAACACCGCCAGGGGCTGTCTTGTGCTATCTCCACTTGTGAGAAGGAGGGGAAAAAGGGGGACTTGGGAGATTTGAATTTTAAGGAGAGGCTTAGAATTGATGTATGTGTAGAGTTATTTAAAAAAATTTGTATTATTTGATTGCCTGAAGTTGAAATGTTGCAGGAAGATGATTAAAACAGAGATGTGTATAGTCTTCGTCTTATCTTACTGCTTGCTGCAGCTTAGAAATCAGAGAGATGTTTTTTCCTGTTTTTCAAGTATATTTAGCAGAAGATTCTTCTTAAGATTTTGTGTCCTTCAGTTTTCAGTGTTTATATGGGGGAGGAGGAAGGAAATGTACAAAATGTACTTTCAGAACAAGAGCTGACAGGATGGCCCATGTGTAAGTGGCCTGTGAGACATTCTGATTGGTTTGTGAGTACTCCTGTATGCAGAGTAAATTTTTGCTATAGTGGAAGGGATTTTATTTATGGTGATTATGCTGTTTATCCTGCCTTTTCCCTTGATTCAGGATATGATCAACTGTATTGGTGGAATGAACGTGCTGTTTCCATTGCTGGAGCAGATCAGTTTTCTTGGTGCACAGATGCCTGAGAAGTCTGAAGGAGAAGCTCTGCCTCCAGAACTTGTAACTCCTGTAGAGGGTGACTGGGTGGTGTTTTCATCCCCAAAGGCATCAGGTAGGAAAGTGAAGCTGAAGTGACCTAATTTTTGAGTTTGATTTTACAAGTCCTTTTGTGAATGACAGAAGTCTGTTTATTATGTGCTGAATTTTCCAGAGCATCTATGTAAAGCTGAAAGGCTCTTTCTGTTCCTAGATACCTGACATGGATACTGAGTACCAGGAGTTCAGTACTATATAAAAAATAATATAACATATTTCAAGTATAGATATATTTAATAGCATTATTTTTCTTTTCATTATTTACTGTTACAGGTGCCAAGGTATGACATTGTTTTAATTTCTATTCTGATTATTTTGAGAAATTGTTTGATGTAAACTTACTGATATCAACAGGAGAAGCTTTCCTACAGCTTGAAAGCTGGGTCACACAGGCATGTGGGGACAGCAGCATCAGAACTGCACTATTTAGCCTTTAGCCAAACTTATATTTTCCTAATAAAATATTCAGGCTCCTACCTCTTCCACACATAGTCACATTTTGGATTAAAATAAAAAGAAACTGAAAAGATGCTTTAAGATTAGATTTTTTTAAAGCTTTGCTAATATTGAGAATTAACTTTGACCTTAACAAAAACCACTGAGAAAGTAGACCTTGCAAGGCAGAACGCTACTTTTTTACACAGATGAAATGGTGGAGAACAGTGAAAATAATAGAACTTCTCTGTCTCTAATTTTTTGCATACCGTGGCTAGGAAGTGTCAGTTTGCAGCTACAGAGGGAAAATAATTGAGCATTTGCAAAAGATTGTAACAAAGACGTTTGTATACAGTCGTGGATGAAGCAACTGAAGTCAGGACTGGGATCGCTTTGCTCTGAAGGGGCATGGATTGGCTATGATTCTGCACAGGAAAAAATCTAGAGACAGGAAAAAATCTAGGCTACAGCTAAGGAACAGGAGTTCAGAAGTTCAGGAAGTAGTGAGGAATATAGACAGTTGATTTTACTTTTTCCCCTCTATTTTTATGCAGTGATCCAATGATAAACCATAAGACTTTTGCTACTGTTGTTCTGTTCTGCAGAAGCACGTCTAGAGAAGAACATAGTTGCAACTTTCATCTTGATGATAAAACATTTTATTCAGGGACATCATGTTAATCAAGAAAATCTCATTCACTCCCATGGAGTTGCCACTCTAGGAGCCTTGTTACAGAAGGTGAGCAAACTTGAGAAACATCATTTAGTAATGAATTTTGTGGATGAGGTTCTGATTTTGAAGCATAGCCAGAACGCCACAGTCTTTAAAGGCCTCCTTAGTAAGAATTTTATTTCTTGTGTTTCTAAAAGCAAAAAGGTGTGAGAAGTTGGTCTTTATCTGCAAAGTGAAATATAATGTTTCATTTTCTGTAATGTTCTGTTTTTTGATATAGCTATTTTGTTGTTTGGTTATTCAAATGAGACTACTTTTGTGTTTATTTTATTGCTTTAATGGAGCAGACATTGCTGTAGAAGATAAAATAAACTTGAACTTCTGTTTTTTAAAATAAAATTTTATTAGGACATTCCGTATTTTGAGTGCTGACACCTGTTATTATTTTGCAAGGTGCCAAGCATCTTAATGGATGTGAATGTCCTGATGGCTGTACAGTTGCTGATAGAACAAGTCTCAGTAGAAAAGAACATGCAGCTTTTGCAACAGATGTATCACCACTTGCTTTTTGACTTCAGCATCTGGAACAGTGGTGACTTTCCCTTCAGAATCGGTGAGCTCTTGGCCTGAGGCAACTGTGTGAATGCACAGGACTCTTCACATGACACAAATCTTTATCTTGGTTCTAAAAGAAACCTTTATGTTGTAGGACATATACAGTATCTTTCTACAATCATCAAGGACAGTAGAAGGCTCTTCAGAAAGAAGTATGGTGTGCAGTTTCTTCTAGACACACTCAGGATTTATTATGGGTATGAATTTTACTACTTCTGACTCCTCATTTATTTTATGTGGCTCTTGGGGATTTTTGCCATCATTCTAAAATTAATAAATAAAACCACAGGTTGGATTTTGTTGGTTGATTTTGTTTACAAAATTGCATTAATTTTTTCCCATTTGACTTACTACTTTGCCTTGCCTTGCCTTGAATTTTTATGCTAAGATTATGTAAAGTTTTTCAGTGACATTAGGAGTGCTTGTAGAAGTAATTACAACTACAAAATTGTAGGACTTGTGTTAAACAATGCAAATTAAGTCATAGATCATTACCATTATACAAAGTTTAGCATTTTAAGTTCTTTTAAATGCTTGTAGAATTTTGAAGTAGGACTTCTTTAGAAATTTAAAATTGTAACCTTTCAGTGCTGATGATTTATATCTGCTTATGAATATAATTATGTGTTTGAGGAAGATTGGCTAGAGACTTTGCTGTTTCCTGTGGGAGGTGGGAACCTGCAATCCTGACCTACATCCAGATCAGTACAAGTCTGCATTTCAGGGCTTGGATAGACTTGCAAAGTCTGATCTAATTATCACTGTTCAGTTGCTTGAGTTCAGTAAAAATGGAACACTTGTGCACGATGCCTGGGTAAATGAAAAATTACCAAACTGGCACCATCAAATTGCTATTAATGAGCCAGGAAGAGCGTCCTTAGGTTGTCTTTCTGGTCTGTTGGCAAGCAGGACTGGCTGTAAAGACGGCGATTTGGCTCCTGATGACCTGAGGACAATACGGACATCCCTGTATGGACTGATCAAATATTTTCTGAGCAAAGGTGGAACACATGAAGAAATTCAGAGCATTGTAGGATACATAGCTGCCACCAGTGATGAGGAGCAGGTATGCAACATGGCATAAATTAACAGTTTAAACTGGACATGTTTTGGTTTTGCATCTTGGCATTTAGAAATCTTGCCTTGTTTTCTTAAAAGAAGGGTGAACAAAGAAGAAAATGACCACGAACAAAAGTTAACTGATGTGTGGTTCTGTTTAGATGTAGGTAAGATAAGGATGTGCCATTAGAAAAATTATCTTAGTTTACAAAACCAAATGAATTGATTTTCAGCCTACCAGGAATTGGGATGTAGTTTCTATTTTATAGCATCAGCAGCACTTGATCTTGCTTTGTGTCCATGCTTAATGTGATAAGGTATTCTATAGAGAGAAAAAATGTATTAAAAGTTGTTTAAAGGCACTAATACTGAGCAACAAACTGTCTATTAACCAGCAAAAGTAAAACTTAAAAGCCAAGAAAATTTTCCTAAAACAAAGCATGAAATCTAAATGAAGTGGGTATTAATTTGGTTGTTTTAATTTTGTAGCTCTGCGGAATTCTGGATGTTCTCTTCAGCCTACTTCATTCCAGTCCAACCCCAGACCAGCTTTTTTTATTGCTCTTTGAACCAGGGAATGCTGATATTCTTTATGCTCTGTTACTGCATCAAAGATACTCTGACAGGCTTAGAGAACTTGTGTTCAAGGTAATGAATTGAATGATATGTTCCTAAATTAATCAATTGAACATAAATTTGTGTTTTCCATTGGTCTGGCAGAAGTGTATGTAATTACAAAGATACTAATCATCCAAGTTTGCTTTTTTCTTTTCTCTTATGTTAGCTAGATGGCATTGTCACAAAGGAATTAGTGTTCTCTTAAAATAAAGTGTTGGGATCTTTAAAAAAACTATCCATGTTGTTTGAGTTAGTTTATCAAATAAACTCTAAAAACTGTGGACCAGCATGTTATATCATACACAAGTTTGAGAGATAAGGATGCTTTTTTGTGCTCAATTTGCATTTGTGTCTACTGTTCCTTACAGATTGTGGAAGAGATGCTGAAATGTACCAAAGTTTATGAGCGGAGCAAGCACCGGATGAGGCTCAGAGAAGTGGGGTACTCTGGGCTGGGACTCCTTCTGAATGAATCCCCAGTTACTGTTTCTCTTATTAAAAACCTTCTTAACCAAGTCCTGTATGCAGGTAATTGGCAAGTGCTATATCTGACATTAGTACACTTCTGCTGCTCAGAGGCCAACATCTCTGGTTTTTGTTGAGGAAAACCAGAGGTGTTACTTGTAGAGCTGTTCTGCTCAAAGTTCCCATTAGTCTCAGCTAACATTTTCTTAGTTAGCTGAAGTTTGTTCCTTTTACTATCCCTGGATGCAGTCATAACTTCCAAGGCAATTTTTAAATATTTATCTGTTACATTGTCTAGTATGGTATTGCTTATGGTGGCTTTTTTTCTTTTTTCCCTACAGATCCTGCTGTCAATTATAAAGATCTCCTAGCTGTAGTGTATCTGGCTCATAGATCAGATATAAACATGAGAGTGATTATCTGCAGAAGGGTTAGTTGTCTTCTTTAGAACTGCAATACTGTCCTTCAAGCCTATTAACTGTACAGTGTGATAACTAAATTATTTCTTTGAAATACAGTGGCGGTATTTGTTGTTACTGTTTTCTTTAGCAGTGATTTATTTTAAGAATTAGACCCATCTGTCACTTACTGTTGAATTTTGTGTACTCAAGAACTTTAAAAAGCCAAAACAAAAAGTGGAGCTTCTATCATGATTCTCAAATAGCTTGTATTTTCTGCAAGTTTGAGATAGTAGGCTCCTTGAATTACTGAGTTTTCTCAAAGCTTGTATCACTGGAATTAGTACTGAATGGTAACTGTGAGACACCATATAGTCAAATAAAATCTCCCAAAATGAAGAAGTGAAACTATAATGTATACTATCAGTAAGCTATTAATACTGTAATTTTATTAATAGTTCCCAATCAAGTATATTTTCCAATTTAGATTTTTTTAGACTATAGGGGAATGGGATTATTTATCGAGATAACTGGCTTTTGGAGGAATTGTTGCAGAAGAGTTGCTGAAATATGGCAACTTACCAATATGGTTTTATAGCTTCTTTTCTCCCCTACTCTTGAGAATTTTTAACTTTTTGTTTTCTTTTTTCTCAACTATATTTTTTTATGAGGAAAAATTACTTTGTGGCTGGTTTGCTTATTATTAGCAGAATATGGCTCTTTATATAAGGTTGTAAGAAAAGAAGTTGAAAGATTGTAAAATGTTTAGTTGAAAAGACAGATGGATGCAGTTACAAGCTAAAATTAATGTGTAGGTATGGGATATCTTCTATCCTTAGATTTTGCACCTTTTGCATTCCCAATTGGATGCAGCACAAGAGATTTCTCAGCAGCTGGGCTGGCAGGACACTTTGGTTAGACTGTTCCTGAAAGAAAACTCAGAGGTCCAGATTGGCTTTAAGGAGAACAGGACTGATTCCTCCAGGGAAGAGGATAAAAAGCCTCCTACTGAAGAGCTACAGAAACATCAAGCTGATAAAACAGAGAGAGATAAAGCTGGCAGCTTTGCATCAGTTAATGGTCTCTTTGATCAGTGGAGTTTAGAAGACAACAAATCCCTGGAGGTCCCTGCCCATTTCTCTGTTAAGCCGCTGGAAGATGCATCCACAGCAGAGATGTCTTTCGGTTCGGAGGGCCGAGAAGAACTGTGGCACAGTAATCCTTCACATCTGAGTTTGGATTTGTCCAGTGTTGACTCTTATGAACTGGCTGATGTTGGGAATCAGATGACAGACAGCCAGCCCAGCACTCCCTCACCCACAGAGAGCACAAAGCCCTTCTCTGGGCAGCCTGACAAAGAGCTGGGTGTTACAAATGATGTGGGCTTGGCTGCTGAGCTTTCTCTCTTTGAAAACCAAGGAGTAAGTAACTATGGGACTGGTTTCTCCAACTGTTGGAAATTTCATTTTGTTCTTTCAATCTCCCTAATGAATCATTATTAGTTTTATTTGTCTCTCCTATCATCCAACAGGAAAGTGAACAAAATGGCTCTTTTATAGTGGATAGGGGTACTTCCTTTTGTAATGTATCTTCTTTTTTGATTGTCCATTTGGGGTAGCTTTGGTGTTTAAAAAAAAAAGAACAAAAAAGCAAATAAATAAGGCAACCTCCCAATCATAAGAAACCACAAAAAATACCTGCAAACTCTTCTCCCTCTATATTTAAACATCCTTTATCATCCAGAGGAGGTATGGAGCAGACTTGCTGTGAAAATATCAAGGCTGGCTAAAAGGCAGTTTGTTTTACATCATACAAACAAGCTACAGTCTCTTATATTTTTGTTTTCCTGAGCTTTTCAATTTGACTTTAGAGTCCAGTTGAAGACTGCAGAGTTTCAAATGTTGAAACATGTAAGCATAAGGGCTGTGATGAATAAGAAATGTTTTGAAGGTTTTTCTATACTAGAAGGGCTTTAAATATTTCACTTCTTTTGTAGGGGAGCGATAATGAACTCATACAGTTACTCACAGACATCCTACTGTGTATAATGTGGAAAGGTATTGAAAAATCTGATGATGATGCTTGGATTGAGAGAGGACAGGTGTTCTCTGCTCTCACCAAACTGGGGATGTCTAACGAGTTGCTGCGGCCTTCTGATGAAATAAAACTCAAGTGAGTGTGCAGTTCATCCCTTTTGTGGATAAACAGAAATGAGGGACATGAGTGAAGCTGGGAAGGGGTGGGTGGTTTCCAACAATATGTACTTTTCTCTACTGTCTCTTCACATACTGTCAGAAATACATTCCTGTACCTGTTTAGGAGGTGTGTCTTGAGGCCAGAAGGTTTTAAAACTCTCACTGTTTTCATGAGTCTCTCAATCGCTTTTATCTCATTGGCTTATCAAGAAGATGGCAGTTATGTAACTGCAGACTAAGAGATTCAATTAAATGCTTAATTGGATTTTTTAAAAGCCACTTACACTCGGAACATGTAATACTTACTTTGGGATTTCGTTTTCCATGCAGCTTGCTGGAGAAGATGTTGGAATGGTCAGTCACTGATAACAGAGATTCAAAAGCTCTCCCTACACATGCTGAAAATGCCTTCAAGCTCTTGCTAATTGTACAAGGTTTCCTGCAGGCAGAAGGACTAATTAATTCAAATTTATGGACAGAAAAGGTACAGTAACTGCATAATGGAAGTACTGTATATGGGCTGAAATGGTAACAAGAAAGTTGTTGGTTTGGAAACTGTCGCCCTTCTAGTCATATTAAACCACAGATATTACAGAGTAAGGATTTATAGTAGAATGGATTAGAGTGCCCTTTCATGAATAAAAAATGTGAATATTTACCACAGGGAATATAGTAAATTTTGCAAATTAAGTAGGCATGTAAGTAGTACTCTTTACTGAGAATCCAGGTTTCTTCAGACTGGAGAAATATTTAGAAAATGTAAAAGCTAATGGAACAGCAGCAGTTGTAGCCTGAGTAGATTTTGCACTGTTCATCAGCATTTATGACTCTCTGAGCATCCTGAATGAAAGACCAGCCAAAACTCTGCCCTTGGTTGCAAGTTGGGAAATGTCACTTCTGGGTTTTGACCTATATTAGAGTTTCAACAGGTACAGTTTATCTCAACATTTATGTAATCTCTGGCACTGGTCATGCTTCCTTCACAGTCTGAGTTGGCATTGCTTTTCAGTTTTTCTAAGCAAAAAAAGAGAGATATTATTTGGAAGCCATCATTATTTCTCTAGAAATCCTTAAAAATACTTTGTAAGACTACTTGCTTTAAGAAAAAAGTATAATGTCAAGAGTCATTAACACAGTAACTCCAATGCTGTGTTAGAGAGTATGTCAAGGTGTATTAGTTTTAAACAAACACATCTGGATAGCAAAATGTGCCATTTGTCTTGGGAATACCCACCTTTCACAAGGCTTGTGTCACTTTTGCTATCTAAATACTGACAGAAAGAAGTGCCTCCTAAAGTGGAGTCTTTTAAATTTTCTAAGGATATGGCATTTACTGGAGTTAACTTATAGGAAAAGCAGTAAGCATATATATACTCTCTCTCTTCCTGTACGCACACACAGATAGATAGATATATATATATATATATATATGCACACTTTATTTAGGGGAGATACTTGACTTAATGTACTGGGCTGGGTAGATTTTTGTGGTCAGGAATTTCTTTAAATTACTGGTTTAACTGCAGTGTTCTCAGATGTTTTTCTGGGTTTGGTTAAGTTACAAATGTGAACACAGCCTCTTCTTCAGCTCTTTGAAATTATTGTGTCTCCAGCTAGAGTAGTTATTGTTACTTTTATTCCAGTTTATTTTATTTATTTTAATGTTATGCTTATTTTCTGTTTCTGTAATAGCTCTTGGAAGAACTAGTGACTCTCATGGATAGTCTGTCAGTCTGGTACTCTGCTGGCCTAGAAGCAATTAGGCTTTCACAGGTGCAAGTCCAGCTCCTCCTTGGATTTATTGCACAAGACAACTTACAGGTTTGTTGCAAATTCTTGCAAGTGGTACTTGAGTTTTAAGGGCACATTTGATGTAACTGTTGTGGTTTTTGGGAGAGCTGCTCACACCAGTGAGCAGACCTGTGGCAGTCCCTCATCCCTCTATTGGGAAGATGTTTTATTGGCTCTTCGCTTTTGCAGGTTTACTCTACAGTCCTGCCAGTGTGCACCTGTGGAACACAAGAAGGAGGTAGAGGGCTTCTGTTTGAGGATGGGAATATGCAGGCAGGAGTGGCAGGAAAAAGATGGGTGCTCAAGGAAGATCACACTCATTTTTTGCTGTCTGTTTTTGTAGGTCTGTGCTATGGCAGCAGCCAAACTAAACACCCTCCTTCAGACCAAAGTAATTGAGAGCCAGCCTGAAGCATGCTACCTCCTGGGGAAGTTGGAAGGCATTTTGAGTAGGTCAATTGAAGAGAAGACAGAAACTTACTCATTTTTGATTCCCCTTGTTCGGACATTGGTATCCAAGGTTTATGAACTTCTCTTTATGAACCTGCACCTTCCTTCACTGCCTCCTACCAATGGCAGCCCATCTTTCTTTGAGGACTTTCAAGAATACTGCAGATCTGATGAGTGGCAAGTTTATATTGACAAATATGTAAGTCGTAAATTCTTTTTGTATCATTTGCTCCCTCTTTTCAGCCATGAAAGCAGAGGAACCCATTCAGAAATTACATGGTACTTTTTATTTTGTTTTGATGGAACCAGATTATTCCAAATATGAAGCAATATGAAGAGAATTCATTCCGTCATGATAATGAGCAAATGGCACTTTATTGGAAAGATTGTTATGAAGCATTTATGGTGAACATGCACAAGCGAGACCGGGAAAGAGGAGAAAGTAAGCTTAAATTTCAGGTAAGGTTTTCAGTGAGTGTGAGGTTCTCTTAAAAGAACTCTCTTGAGAGCTGCCTTCTAAAAGATGGAGAAAATTCATTTCAGGATGATCCAGTTCAAGTAACTGTAAACAGGTTAATTAAATTAAGATTTTATGGGCAGTGGAACTATATGCACTTCTAGGATATACTTACTAATTCTGCTCTATTAACAGTCCTACATGCAATCAAAGAGATTTCAGTACAGTAGGTCTTCCTTTTCATCAGCAAGGTAGAAATATCCTCATCCATAAGCTGCATCCTCTTTGATTTGTGTTTTGAATTATTAAAACCTGATTTCCATTATGAGCTGTTTCTTTGGGATTTTTTTAAACTATATTTTAATACAATTAAAGCATTTACAGCAGTGAACATTTCTTACTTAATGTGTGGAAAAATTGCTTCTAAACGGACCTTTCTATATAAGGTCCAGATTGAGTTTTAGCATTAGAGCTAACTTGTAATTTCAGGCAATACCATAGTGAAGTTACATGTCTCTTTGCTTTTTTAAGAACAAAACTTGTAGGTCTATTTTATTCAAATAGCCAAAGGAAAAATACCATTAGAGTCGCATTCAAGAATACAGAATTTAAGAAAAATCCTACCTATTGTAATAGAGTTTCTAATACTGACTGCTTTTCTGATGATGAAAATTGCTTTAGTCTGGATTCAGCATTGATTATACTTTCTTCACATCTTTAAATCAAAGTCTGGCACTATTTCTTCTAGGTCTAAGCTTTTTAAAATTTCTCTCCTAAGTATTACCTTAAAATTTCAGAATGTTTTATCGCTAAGCCTTTTCCGTTTCTTCTTGTTTTCTGAGAATTCTTGGGAAGCTGTTTTCCAAGGTCAGAGTAAACTCAGTGCTGGATCTATTTGCACTGGTGTTTCAGGAGCACTTTGTGGAGCCGTTCAGCAGGAAGGCTCGGCAGGAGAACCTGCGATACAACAGCATGCTCAAACAGCTGAGCAGCCAGCACACGGCCACGCTGAGGCAGTGGAGAGCAGCCCAGCTGTACTTGTTCTCTGAGCGTGGGCCTTGGGCTGAAAGGTGAGACCGGACTTCCTAGACTGCGTGTGATTCTTAAAAGGGGTTTGCTCACTGTTTCATGTGGTTAAAACCAGGTCAGACTGACTGCAGTAACCATGCTTGAGGTGTACAGTCTTGAGTGACAGGACAAGGGGAAATGCCTCAAGTCATGCCAGGGAATGTTCTTATTACAAAGTAATTTTGGGGTGATTGTGGTGATGGTAGTTTGTCAGTTGGACTTGATGCTCTTGAGCATCTCTTCCAACCTTGCTAATTCTGTGAAAATAAATACTGTTTACAAAATAAAGAATGATGGTCAGAGCTGCAATATGAAACAAAAGCAATAGCTGCATTTAATCTTTTATTTTTTACAATGTACTACTGGATGACCAGTATTTTTCTAAATATGTACTCTTTTGTAATCAGTTCTTTCCTGTAGGTCTTTATTCAGATTGTTTTTATGAATATTCTTGTTTTCCTAGGAAACAGCGTCCTGTTCACTGGAAACTTTCAAATGTGGAAAATTTTTCACGTATGAGACTAAAACTAGTGCAGAATTACAACTTCAACTCTCATCAGGATGCTAGTGACCTGAGAGATAATTTAGGTATAAAGTGGTATTTGCTATCTCACTTGCGTTCTTACCAAAGAAAGATACCCACTTTCCTCTTTGTGTTTAATATGCAGTATATGCTTATATACTTAAATATTGATTTTTTAAAATTTCATCTATACTAAAATCTATATTATAAGAGCGATTCTTTGACCTTAAACAACATTTTCCTACTAAGTAGAATTCTTTTGCCCTGGTTCGTTGAAATGTGGGGTTTTGTTGAGCAATAAATAAAAGTCAACTCCTCTGTTTTAAAATAAGAAGTCATACAGCTTTCTTGTATGAGATTTTGCTTCTTTCTTGAAGAAATAAAGATCACAGTAAGCAGTATTTGTTCAAAGCCTTTTAGAATTTGTGGCTAAAATGTGTAGATAGGAAGTGCTTTGTTTCAGAAGTGTGCCAAACAGCTGAGTTTGGTGTATTGGATATCAAGGCTCAAGCAAAAAAACCCCCACAAAACACTCTTGTAAACCCACATAACCAAAAAACAAATGCAATGCATTTCTACTAAATCTGCATGCTTTAGAAATGTCTGGAAAAACATTGCTAAATATTTTATTGTAAGTGTCCACATCAGAATTCAAGTTAAATTTTTGTTGTCATAATTTTCAGTGTAGCTCAAGGACTGTTTGTAGTGTTCTGCTTAACCACAAAAATATATAAGAAACCTGCTTGCTTCTTACTTGGTTAAAACCAAAATTCAACTGTAGAAGACAGGTTTAGTAGGCTAGATTTCCAAAAGCATTGTAGCAGAAAAAGTTATGAGCTGTTATGTCTATTTATGCTAGGTGTGCACCAGACACAGCCCTCTAGTGAGTCTCTGCTTCTGGAGGTGGTGAAGCAGGTGAAAGTGAGTGACTTGGAAGATGATGTTCTGGAACTACCAGAAGAAGACACAACAGCCAGTTCCAATTTGTAAGTAGAACAGGATAAACAATTATAATTTGTTTCTGTGCTAGGGATAGGGAGCAAGAAACAATTTTGTGAGTTGAATAGCATCCAGAGTTTCCCTCCTTTTTTTGTCTGGCCTTAACAATTCAATCCAGGGCAGTTTTGATCAGCAAAGTTACTGTTGGACTGTTGCATTTATCCTTGTTACCACTAAGACAAGAAAAGCCCCAGGGAAAAGGAGTCAGAGCAGATGTTTATGAGAATCCATTGGTGATTCACTGCTCACAGGTGGGCTGAAGCTACAGAATTGTTAATGCTTTTCTACTGTGTATATTGACTGTAATTCTCAGGAGGCAATCTGCTGTGTGAGGACATGGACCAGACTGGAACTGCCTCTTGTCCATAGTTGCCATGTCATTCACTCCATTGTCAGCTGCCTAGCATGAAAATTTGTGTGGTTAGCATTTAAGTGCTGGAGAGTGCCTTGTGTTTAAGAGCATTCCAGAGGGAAGGCTGTGCTTCCTTCATGTCACTTGTGTGACTGCAACCAAAAAAAAAAGTGCAGGAGAGAGAGAGCAGGGAAAAGGGAGTTGAGGGAGGATAGCAAATGCTTTGCTTTGCTTCAGTAATTGGACATGTCAATTGTGCATGCATCTGTGTTTGTGCTGTTAAGTCCAGTAGAGAGTTGGAACTCTGAGTGGTACTGATACATTTTGTACTTTAAAGGGTATTAAATGCTTGCTGTAGATTATAGCAAAATAACCCAGAAGATAACTTCAATCACATGAACTGGAACTCTGGACCAGAGAGCTTAAGCCCCTAACAATTAAATAAAGTAGGGAAATGCAGCCTGATATTTTTGTACTTCACATGAAGTCAAGTCCACTGTGCCTGAGACCAAAATATGAAGACTGCAGAGTGATGCTGTTTGTGGTCTAGTCTGAAACACCCACAACTGCTGATGAGAGCAGCTTATAGAATTGTTTATGCTGCGGTTTTAATGCCATTTAAATTTGATTCTTTTCTAACTGTGCTCTTACCAAGGATCTAAGCAACAGTATAATCTACCCAACCCTGTAACACTTGGTGGTGTTTTTGCAGGGATGAGAAGGATGAGGAAAGTCAGAAAGAAAAGCTAATATTGTCTGAAGACTGTGAACTCATTACAGTAATTGATGTGATACCAGGCAGGCTGGAGGTCACTACCCAGCACATCTATTTCTTTGATGGTAGCATTGAGAAAGAGGAAGGTAAGCATGATCAATATCTCTTTATTTTCAGTGTAGTTCAGCATTCTGCTTTTCGTAGGCTGAGTTTGTTTTGAAAGCGAGTGTCAAAGTAATTGGAAAGAGACAAGTTGTTGGTCTGTACTTAAAATTAATATTGCTTTTGATGGTTAGTGGCTGACTGATCCCTTCAGAATCAAGAAACAGGAACTGTAATTTCTGAGCTGGTAAATTGATTAACTATTCTTAATATTTCTGAAAAATAACTTACTAAAATCCTGCTGACTAAAAAAAAGTTACTACCTCTAATTTGCTTTGTAAATGGCACCTCTCTGTTCTCTTTCTACAACAAATAATGTTGTACTCATGTATTGATTAAACAGCAGTAGTATGTAAGCATTCATCATCCATATTAATTTAGGGAACTTTAATAGAATATACACAGCTGGCTATGGAAACATGGAAGTGAAATGCTGGACAAATAATAGTAAAATTTTCCAAATCAGTATACCGAAGCGTTCAGCCTTGGAGTCTGTTTAAGAAAGCGAAGGGGTTGGTTCATACTTTTTGTCAACAGAATACATTTGTAATATGTCTTTAATCAGAAAGCAAATGTATTCTACATTCCATCAGGTATTTCTTGCTTCATTTCTTTCAGGACAACAATATCTGAAGTTAATATTTTCCTAGCAAAATGGTTAATCACATCAGCTATAAGACTTTCCTTTTCTGGGAATAACTCTGAGGTGATTGAAGCTGGTACTGCACTATGTCTGTATGAAAAGGGTTTTTTTGTGTATATTCCAAATCAGTAAACAGAGTGTTCCTCCCAGGGGTAGGTTTTGATTTCAAATGGCACCTTTCTCAAATTCGAGAGATCCATTTGCGTCGGTACAACCTGAGGAGGTCGGCTTTGGAGATCTTCCTTACGGATCAAACCAACTACTTCCTCAACTTCAATAAGGAGGTATGGGTTTCCTAAATGTCATGGATTCATGTAAGAAGCTTAAGGTTAGGTTTAAGATCAGTGATTGAATTTGAGTCTGGTGCCTTTCTTAATACCGTAACACTAATAGTAAACTGTTTGCTTTACATAGTCATCATGGAAAACTACACTGCAGTCTGGCACCTAGAAACTGATTAATTGTGAAAAGATAGCTAAAATGAGATTCTCCTTTTTCCTTTCTCTCTCTCTGTAATACAGAATTACCATTTAACTAAAATCACATCAGTAGTAATCTAAATGTTTTGAAGCCCATCTTTTTAAAGATAGACCAAATTAATTGCAAATCAAAGGGGACTTTATTTTTAACAACAACAATAGAAATCATTGATATTTGATGGTCAAAGTGTAGTGAACTTTTTCCCTCTCTGGGTAATTTCAGTGATCCTTTTTATGAGAGACTATGATAAATTTCAGAATTTAGGGTGAGTTACATACTAGTAGGTCAGTGTACTAGTAGGTCATCCCTTAGAAAATGTTGCGTGGTTTGGTTTTGATGTGAAGGATGTCACATCCATCCATGTCCAAATGTTTTAAACAGCAAGAGATCAAAGTTCTTGAAAGTGTAACTGTGTCCTAATTATTTCATATTTTAATTAGGAGACAAATTGCTTAATTATCAGCTTCAATCTCCAGAATATTGTTTTATTAGTGCTGTTTCTAACAGGTACGAAACAAAGTATATAGTCGGATACTGTCGCTGCGCTCTCCAAACATTTCTGGGACCAGATCGCCACAGGAGCTTTTCAAAGCATCAGGTTTGATGCAGGTATGAGACCTCAGCTCAGTGGTCTAAAGAATTCCTTTGCTTTTTGAAGGACTCCCCCAGTGTTTATATGGCAGCTGCCAATTTCTACCCTCAGCCTGGCCCCTGAACTTCCATGTGCATCATTTTAGGATGGTTTGGTTTGTGTTTACAGTCAGGTAAATGGGTATAGCCAGCTCTGCTGATGTGATTGACAGGCATTTTAGCTTGAGCATAAAACGTGGCAGATTGGCTTCTGGTTTTAGCCTATGATCTTGAGTGCTGTTTTGAAACTTCTTTCACTGGATGTGCAAATAATTTTCCCTGCTATCTTTTCATGATGGAGCTTTCAACAAAACTCACATGAAGATTAAGTGGGAATTAGTAATATTGGTAAAAAAGGAAAATGTCATAATGTCCGTATAACCGTAAACACAGATAAATTTTTAAATATAGTAAATGTATTTTTATCTTCCATCTCTTTATGCCAAAATTGCTTTCTCTGAGGGAGGAGGCATTACAAATAAGTTTAAGATATTGGAAATACTTTGATTGCTCTTCGTTTTCCTGACAATAAAAACTATTGAGTTGTGTATTTACACAGAGAAAATGTCATCTTTCATGACATGTCTCCATCACTCTACAGACAAATACTGAGCCCTTCTGAACACAGCTCTGTCTGTTTTTTGGTTTAGAATATAATAATGGAGCAAACAAAGGTGCACAGACAATTTGGTTTACAGATTGTTAACCAATGGGAGAATAATTTAGAAATAAATCTTGATCTTAGCACTTAGATGGATTTCAAAATTCTTTTCTCCTTTTTATCAGTATCTGCATACTTGCCTTCTTTTTGTTTTTCTTATTTCCTATTTTTCTTTTCCTTTTTAGCAAGGTTGCTAATTATCTGCTGCTCTGTATTTGAAACAGTACTGTCACCAATCAGGACCTGATTTCAATGAAATATAGATAGCACAAGCACTGAATCAAAGGGAAAATAAACTTCATTATGAGAAATTGAATCTGGACTTGCATACAATTTTTGTGGTCTTGCACTTTTCACTTGGCAGTGCTATCCTCTGGCATATAGATATTGACAAGATGTGTAATTTGCAATAAATATATCTTTGATATAGTGAATTCCATTTAATCTTTCTTTGTCTTTCAGAAATGGGTGAATAGAGAAATATCCAACTTTGACTACCTTATTCAGCTAAACACTATGGCAGGACGAACTTACAATGACCTTGCTCAATATCCTGTGGTAATTAAAAAGTTAATTTTTAAGTTTTTGCCAAAGATATGTGTTTCTTCTAGTTTGAAAGATGTATTTTTAATCTCTATCTGATGTCTGACTTACTTTTTTTTAGTTTCCCTGGATTTTACGAGATTACACCTCAGAAGAACTGGACCTAAATAATCCTGCAGTATTTAGGGACCTGTCCAAACCTATAGGTGTGGTTAATGAGAAGAATGCTAAGACTGTGAAAGAGAAGTACGTATTTGAACACTTGGTTATATTTCTTTGTCTTTTCTGAGCCTCCAGGCTAATAGCACATTTAAAAAATAAAATTGTGACAGTGAAATTTTTGAAGCTGGTTTTATGACATAACAGATGCACTTGGAAATATGTTTGGTTTGTTGTTGCTGCTGCATTCAGACTATATTATATAGCACTCAGTTATATGGCAGTGAAAGGACAAAACTTACTGTTGTAAATTTTCAGTTGTTTCTCAGCTGTGGAGATGAAAAATTGAAAGATTGCAGAAACAATTTAATGGCTTGAAAAGACAATGTATCCCATATCTGCTACAAGATAGGGAATGTGAAATCATACTGCTGAGTTGAGCTGCCTAAGAGGTAGCATTGAGCCTAAATCTGTGCTTCCTCTTTTTTTCAAGCATAGATTATTATCTTCAAAATAAAATAGGTCTCAAGTGACTTTCAGCAAGTCCTCTCTAGGTGCCAGTGACAGGTACTTACACCCACACAGCAGTGTAGTGATTTTCCCCTTGTTTGCTAGTCTGGAGAGTGAGTGTGCTGTCATACCAGGCTGCAGCCAGGTGTCTTCCAAAATCTTCTGAAAACTTGGAACATGGAGAATTTCCTTTGGATGACTAGGTTCTATCCTGATTGTAATGAAGTGGGTTCTCTAGAAGTATGTTCAACTAGAATTTCTCTTACCAGCCTTGTGAGGCTGAGGAAGGTATCAGCCAGATGGTGGCATGGTAGAGTGAGTTTGCCAGTAGAACAGGAAATGGGCCTGAGTGTAAAAAAGATCTCTCTCCTGCATCCTGCACAGTCGAACACATTTCCTAAATCTTGCAGGAAGCCATCACAAGTCTATTCACAAGTAAATATTCATTTTAGTGGTGGGGGGTGTGTTGGTTTGTTGTATAAAGTCATCAGTCTTGTCTGCCCTTTGTCTGGTTTCTGACAGCTGATAGCAAATGCCTAGGGATGAGTATAACAGGCATGCAAAGGCTTCATCTGGTGTACATTTTTATCTTTCAGCAGTCTTTTCTTAGGGACTTGCTAAGTAAGATTTGGAATCTTCATGTTTGATGGCACTCAATGTATTTTTCCTCTCATAGACTGCTGCGGTAATTTCTTTCGAATCTTTGCCTTGAATAAGCATAATCCCCATGTAAATCAACCATAATGCTTAGTTGTATTTATAAAGATTTCTTTTGTCAGATATGAGAATTTTGAGGATCCTCTTGGGATGATTGACAAGTTTCACTATGGGACACACTACTCAAATGCTGCTGGTGTGATGCATTACCTCATTCGGGTGGAGCCTTTCACAACACTCCATATCCAGCTTCAGAGTGGCAGGTATGCTGGGCAAATAAGCAGCCCCCTCCTGCTTCTTCCTCATCATTTTACTGAGGGAATTGTCTAAGTCTAACCTGGATTTTCTGATCCACAGATTTGACTGTGCTGACAGACAGTTCCACTCTATTCCTGCTACCTGGCAGGCACTCATGGACACCCCCAATGATGTCAAGGAACTTATCCCAGAGTTCTTCTACTTTCCAGAGTTCCTGGAGAATCAGAATGGTAAACTGACTGCCAAGAATATTTTCACAGAAAACGGTTTCTGTATTCTTCAGAAAAGAATTGTTACAGCCATTTGTGAATGCTGAGGAACACTTACTATTTAAACCTTATTGTGTGATTGTAGACATTAATCATGATGCTGGCTTTAAACTTTGAAGTTTTTCCCAGTGAAGATGCCAGTTGTGTTAAGCAGCAGCCTAAACATAGTTTAAAATTCAGGCTATGGGCTTAAGGATGGCTAAAAATATTGTTGTTTACCCAATGGAGAGATCAGAGATGCTCACTGGGATGTTTGAAAAAGTTAGTAACAGTTAATACTGATTAAATACATAGCAAAAGTTAAAAGAGATTAATTATAATTAACTATAATGCTGATTAAAAAGACAGTATCCTGCATGTTTAGTGATTTGTTTCTCTATCTTTGCACAATTTGAAAATGGATTTGTATCTTTGTGCTGGTACAATCTACTAGAGTTCTAAATTAGAAAAACTGAGAACTCCCAAGTCCCACTTTCAAGTAATTTAAGTGTTTGGAGTTGTTTCAATGACAGCTGGTGAGATTTCAGACTTCTTAAAAGCCTTGATTTTATAACCATTTAAACTTCTAATTCCCTTCTTATGAATAAACTCACTGAAATGTTTTGGACTCTTAATCCTGGAAAATTGCAATATGCAATTATGTTTATAAACAAGCAAATACAGATATGTTTACAGATGGATGTGTAAAAGACCAATACTACTTCTATGGTTGGGACTTCAGCTTCAAAATAATTTCGATGTTTTGGATAATTGTTATCCATTATAATTTAAAATTGTAAACATGCAGAACAGAACTTAGCCTCCTATGTTAGTGTAGAGTTATTAGGGATTTACATTAATAACTCTTCAATATCCTTCTCTTGCATTGAGAAAATAATGATTTTTAATTTTTATTGAGAAGTCAAGGTACTTGAAATATTTTGTAGCAACTCTAAAACTTTTCTGAATTATTCACCAGGTTTTAACTTAGGCCAGCTTCAAATGTCCAAAGAGGTGGTAAATGATGTTGTTCTGCCTAAGTGGGCCCACTCCCCAGAAGACTTTATTTATAAACACAGGAAGGCTTTGGTAAGATGTGGTTTGTGTGTGTAAGGTAATCATAAAGGAAGTGCACCTGCAGATTGTTACTGTGGCTTAAATGTAAAACTAGTGGGATGGCATTGACACTAGAGTTGGCGTTGCATTTGACATTACAAATGCCATTAGAACTTCCAGTTAAAAGCTCTGTGCACGTTGATAAAATGCTGAAAAGAGCATTTAATCTCTTGGGCATTTTGGGCACTAATGATTTGGGCATTTGCTGTCCTAGGAGAGAAAATGCAGAGGCAGGTGGGTAGGCTTCCTTTGCTATTTAAAGATGACTCTGTCTGGTGTTAGGTTACCTTCCCTTGCACAGGTGCATTTCAAAAGTGCATACCTTTTGTGTCACTGTATTGATTTTCCCTCTTACCTGGCAGTTACTGCCCATAGCACACAAGATTCTTATGCCTCTGCCCTATATGTTGCTAAATACCTAATTTGTGGATACTCTTAATTTAGGAATTGAATCTTTTCCATAGAGAATAGTAAAAACTTCAAGAGGGAGTTATTCTTATTCTTATTCTCTTATTCTTCTAAGAGCACTTTTTTCCTTCTAGGAATCTGAGTATGTTTCTGCTCATCTTCATGAATGGATAGATTTGATTTTTGGCTACAAGCAGAGGGGACCAGCTGCAGTGGAGGCGCTTAATGTATTCTATTATTGTACTTATGAAGGTACAAAGCATGTTCTCTTGTCATTGTCATCAGGCTTGTGAGTTTTCATTATTAGACAGTAGACACTTGATTTGTGAGTGTACCATTCAGTAGCATATGGTAAGAAAGCAGATTTATAGATGAAATATGGCAGCAAACCTTGTAATGTGTCATCAAAAAAAAAGTATAGTTTTTTTAAAAGGAGGGCTGTTACGATTTTTTGTCTTTTTTTTTTCCTAAAAGTTACTGGGTTTTCTTGCCACTTATTTACTTGCTTAAATGCATATGTGGGAGGAGGTTTCTTGTGGTTTAGAGTTCAGGCACATCGACTGAAAGCAATTAATATTAGAGCTAAATTTAATCTGTTAATTTCAAAGCTAAATTTTGGGTGGTTTTTGTGTGATACTTGTTGCTTGCAATGAGGTAAATTAAATTCATTTGATAAGACAAAGGCCTGCACTTCTTGCCTTGACAGATACACTTAAAATTCCACATGCAGAGTGGAGTTTTCAGATTGTGTTTTAAATGGAGGCATTGTCTGGGGCTTTTCTGGGGGTAAAGGGTCATAATGCTGCAAGTAAATTAAGTTGACCATATTGGTTCTTAATAAGTTGTTTGGATTGTGTTCTCTTTTTTTTTCCTATTCTTCATCATTCTGATTGTGATCCAGGGGCTGTGGATTTGGATGCTTTAACAGATGAGAAAGAAAGGAAGGCTTTAGAAGGGATGATAAACAATTTTGGGCAAACTCCCTGTCAGCTGTTAAAGGTACTGCTCTTTTGCTCCCTCTCAACCAGACCTTTGTGGTTAAATACAACTGAGTTACAGGGACTTCTGAAAAAAACAATGGTTTTTAAGGTAATGATTTGTAATTTTAGCAACATTAAATCTTTGTCACATTACCAAAGAATCCATTTTCAAAGTTAATAAATTTACTTCAAAAAGGGATATTAGGTATTTAAGACTGTTTTCCCATTAAGAGTCTCTGAGTACTCATGTGCATTGAACAAATTGATAAACTAGTCTAATTTGTTACTCCTTCAAATATTGCCTCCTAGGAGCCCCATCCACAAAGGCTGTCAGCAGAAGAGGTAGTACAAAGACTAACTAAAAGCGATACCTCTACTCTGAATCTCTTCCAACACCTCACTGAGCTGAAGTCATTCTTCATAGAGGTAGATGTGTTACTTGAAATTGTTTGAAGTCTAACCTGAAATTTGATGTACTTGAAACAAAAGGTCACAACCTGGATGAAAATAAACTTGCTTCCTATTTAGAATATTTTACAATGCAATGTGTATTAAATGAGCTCTGTCTTTTTAGTTGGCTTCCTTGAGGTTGAATCCCATAATCTGCTGGCTGCTTGTGTGGGTGTTGAGTATTAAACTAGTCACCACACCAAGAAAGCTGCAAGCCTCACTGGTGGTGTGTGAGGAATCACTGAACTTGGTAGTTAAACTCTCTGATTGGGGTCAGGGTTTCATTTGCAGTTTTTGTGATGAAGGTTACCTGCACAAACTGAATGGGTGTGTGCCAATGCCTTAGGGTGCTCTACAGGTCTGACACTGATTCCAGAGCTTTGCATCTTACTCTTTACAGGTTCTAGATTTATCCTTTAGCTTTTGGATATAATCAGATCAAACCCATGTCCTTTCTCTTAGGGAATTAGTGATGGTGTTCCCATTGTCAAAGCTGTTGTCCCCAGGAATCAATCACGCTCCTTTATTTCTCAGGGAAGCCCAGAGATCTTGGTGAGTTGCATGTGTCAATACTGTTCTTAAACTGCAGATAGTCAAATGGCTGTATTTTTTTTATGCAGCTTGTAGAGAAATATTTCTTAACTGTTCCTCTTCAAATGTGTTCCTTTAACCTGAAGCAACTGTCAGTTGAGTTAAATATTTATCTTCCAAGGAGAAGCCAGGCTGATTTGTTGAATGGCATTTAAGAGCTGATGAGGTATGACTGTAAATTATAGTGAGGCATATTGTAAGTTGACACTTGATCAGCTTCCCTGCAACAACCAATTTGCTAATGCAGTGCAGCCCAGATTTAAAATTACAGCATTGAGTTATTAATGGTGTCATTGTTTGTCATTGCTTTCCAACCTGTATGTTAAACTATACCATATCTGGTGCATGCACCTTCCAAAGGCCTGCACTGTTTCTAAAACTAACTCTTGCACTAACACACATTCTTGTACTATGGCAGATACCAGATAATGAAAGGAGAGCAGTGGTTTTGTATCTGCATCTGTATATATGGCCTAATACTGGCCCCAGTGCAATAATACCTCTGTTTTGCAGGAAAAAACATTCCAATATTCCTATTTTGTATGTCAAAGTTACTGTGTTCACTTAATTGTGGTACATTCATAGGTTATTGGAGCACATCTAAAATTCTCCTTGTGTTTTTCATAACTATCTAATCAAAGTACCCTTGAATATTTAGATTCCTTTGTTATTTCCTCAGAAATGAAACTGTAGTACAATGTTTGTTAAACTTCTTGTGTTAATATGTTTACTATTAACAGTTAGTATTTAGAGAAGAGAAGAAGCAGCAGCTTAAACTAAATGACTGATTTGTAATTAAATATTTGAGAGGGGTTGGTTGACTGGGATTTTTAGTGTTTGTCTCCTCCCATCCTTCTTACCCCAACTTCTCTGACCTATATAGAACATGTACTATTCTAATATGTTTCTGTGTACCACATGTGGATTAACTCATCTGAGTGGGATTTTTTTTTTATTGATTTATTTGTTCAGGGAGAGGTGCATGTGCTTTTTCATTTGTGGTAGGTTTTCAAGAAGCCTCTGCTGAACTTTATGCAAGCTCTACTAGCATTGAGGCAAGCAGAAAGCAAACCTCTGGGTTTCATCAACTTTTTCATTAAACTTTTTTAGGTAACAACAAGTCTGAACTGTGTTATTGGAACTCATGGTTGGCTGCCTTATGACAAAAATATTTCCAACTATTTTACATTCATCAAAGATACAACAGTGACAAATCCCAAGTAAGCAAATTTTGAGGGGGGGTACAGATGAATGCATTTAAAATAATGAAATACAATAATTGTTGAAAATCAGTGAAAGTACTGTTTTCACTGTCTGGGTTTTCACCAAAAATGCATCTTCTGGTGTTCAGTAATATTACCTCTAATCTATAATAGCATTCTAGTACAGTTATGTAAGTGGTATTTCAGGCTTCATTCTTAGAGCTACTCCTAATTTTTTCTAATTATCAATCACAAAAACTCATTGTGTAATCTGAGATAGTCTTCATACATTCTTATGCTGTAGTAATACATAGGCATATATGGCATATTTGGATTTTTTGGTTTTAGAAAATTCCTTTTTTGTCTTTAATGTTACAGTGCTTAGTAGGGACATGAGTTATCCAATCGTGTAAAAGGCTGAAAAAAAAGTAAGATGAAATCTTGCTTCCAGTCACTGGTGGCAGTGCGAGTTTTACCATGGATGTAGCCTCTTCTATAGATGGAATTCATTAGTGATGTTTAAAGACAGAGGAAGTGCAAAATACATGGATGTGAACCAAGGTTACTGTTAACTGCTCATCGTTTGCCTGCAGAACACAGCGCAGCATGAGTGGTCCTTTTGCCCCAGGGCTGGAGATCACCTCCAAGCTGTTTGCAGTGTCCCATGACGCAAAGCTGCTCTTCAGTGGCGGACACTGGGACAACAGCATCCGAGTGACATCCCTTACCAAAGGCAAACTGATGGGACAGCACATCAGGCACATGGGTCAGTCACTCTGTGTTGGGAAATGGAAAGGGTTATGTGTGTTATTTGGTGGTCCCAGAATATATCCACATCCCCTGGGCACCCAAGTGTAGCAGCTGTAAAGGAATGGCAGCATAAGAACAGAGGGATGCTTGAATTGTGATTATACATAAATACTTGAGCGTGGCTTTTCAGTCATTGGACTGGTGCTTTAATGTAGTTTCAAAATAAGGCTTGCCTGCTATTTTTAGGTAGCAAAGCTGAATGTGTAAAGTGGGTACATTTGGCTGTATGATGATTTCATTGTTTAATAGTGTCACCAGCCCTTATCACAGTAGAGTGTTTCATGCTGACTGCAAATCAGGATACAGTGTGACAAATTGTATCCACATTGTCAGGCTGAGGGAAATTAGTCTTAATTACCTATGTGACAACTTTGTCTTCTTTTCTTTATCTAGATATTGTGACCTGCTTGGCAATAGACCACTGTGGAATTCATTTAATTTCAGGCTCCAGAGATACTACCTGTATGATATGGCAAATTGTTCACCAGGTGGGTTATTTAGGCATACTCAGAAGCAGTTTCTGGATGTATTTTTTTTTTCCTCTGTTTTGCTATTATGTTTTATTGATTTCTTTTCAGGTTTGTAGGGAAGATAGTGCACTTTAGCTATATAGTAACTGATATGTATAGTACTTCAGAGAAGACAATGGGAGTAAAATTACTAAGCTGATTGATTTTAGTGCACTATTTTAAAGGCTCTCTTTAAGATTTCATAGATTATTTTCAGGGCAGGCAAATAAGAATTTTACATTTCACTCCTAGTTGGTTGCATTTTAGCACTGCCTTTTCTGTGTGGTGGGTATTGATAACTATAGCAAAGACAGCACTGTCTATTTCCTGCATTTGCACTGGCATTTGAGAATTCTTTAATATTAGTCTCATGCTTTCACACAGTGAGAGTAGTTGTGTGATCCATGTGTGTACTTATACTCAATCATTATTTCCATCATTATTCATTTAAATGCTGATTTCTGATTGCTGCATTTAAGATATACAAGTAGGATGAATTGCTGGGGGAAGCTGTCATGTTTCGGACGGTAGATTTCATCAAGTCACCTTGTGCTTATCGTGGAACTAAAGTCAGCACATTAAAGCAGTAGAGTGATGAAAAATTGCATGTGCTTTCGTGGAAGCTGTCTTTATGGTGGGAGTATTTATAATTCTGTGAAGTACTTTGTAGTTACAGTGCATGGTCAAAAAAAGTAAGACCTTAGTGCTCATACGAGTAGCTTTTTGTCTCAAGTGGGGATAAATGTTGGAGATTTTTTTTAGTTTATCTTTTCATGGTCAGTTAACTCACACTCTGGAAATGATCTTTATTTAGAAGTGCTTTTTCTGAAGATTTTTAATGTATTTTTTATTAATAGATACATAAATGCTATTTTATGTATAGTAAATGTTTCTTGTGAGACTTTTAACTTGGTCTTTACAAAGTGGCAGCGTATGGACTGCGTACTGGCATTTCCATTCTACTTGTCTTCTCTGCAGTGACACCTTCTGTATTTTGACACTTGTTCTGTATACCTGCATGCTTCAGGCTTTCAGGGCCTGATTGGCAAACAAATCTTTATCACAGAAATGAAAATAAATAGTTCTCTGTAGGACTATTTACAGTACCTTCTCTTTAAGGACAGTTCTTTCCTTAGAACTTGTTTAAGAATAAGTCTGTATATGCTGACAGTGCACTCACTGGGACAAAAGCTGTGATACCTGGAGTTACGTGGGGACATTGCTATTTTTAATGAGCATTATTCCAAGATTTCCTTTGTGTATTTTACTACTGGTAGTCACTGAGAAGTACTATTTGCTTCCTTTTCCTTGGAAAATGGAAAGAGTTGCTGTTATTTTAAGTAAAATAAAAGTCAATTTCAGCTTTTTTTAAGCTTGATTGTGAAGATAGTGCTTGATTCCAGGGTAAACTCTAAGAACTGGACAAGCCCAGATACACAGGTGAAGAACGAGTGTGTGGATGGGGTATGTGAACAACTCCTGTTAGGCCTGCTCACTGTTGTCCTTGCACTCCTGGACACCTGCAGGGGTAGGAGGGAAGTCAGCAAAGTAACCTTGTCTCTCACACCCACGCAGTAACTACATGTTCATTCATTCTGGGGATTTCAGTAAGTGAGGTGCTGACAGAGGGTAATACATTGATATTGGAGTGGTGAGTTATGCCTTTGGCTCTGACCTCTATCAAATATACACCTCACACAACTGGTACTGAAGATACCAGAAGTTCATTTTTTGTTTGTCCTTCAGCTGCAAGAGAATGTGTCATTGCACTTTTTGTTACTCTCAGGGAGGAGTGCCTGTAGGCCTGGCACCTAAGCCATTACAGATCCTTTATGGGCACACAGATGAAGTTTCGAGTGTTGGCATCAGCACTGAACTGGACATGGCAGTGTCAGGATCCAGGGTAAGCACCTTCCTACTTGTCTTTTTTTGCCTCTTCTCAACCAAACTCAAACCGTATCAGGTGTTTGAAGTTGATTAAGAGTAATAGAAAAAAAAGTCACTATTTCACAATCTCTTTCTTAAGCCTTGCTTATCAAGAAGATATTTGCCATCCCCTTTGCTGTCTGCTTAAATCAGACTATCTCAAACAGCTGTGCAGAGCATAGACCTCACCTACTATGTGGTGTTATTCTGCACAGATGAGCTTTAATATGTGTGGACTTTCTTGGAGATTTTAAGCTTCTCATAGCAGCAGTGTTCTGATTGTTTCTTCCCTGCTATGTTAACCCTGAAGGTTCTGTGCCACTTGCTCATGTTATGCCTTACTGTACTGCACAGGCAGGCTGCTGAAGTCTGGCTTTGTACTCCATGTAATGCCTACTCATAACTGTGACCTGTGAAGTGGCTGATTTGCTGCCTATCCTCCCTCTTGCCCTACTTGCATTTGTTTTTTTCACATGCCTATAGTACATGGTCTTGAGGGGAAGACTTCTTTGTGCAGAGTTCCTAATGCTCAGGAGTCCTTATCTCCCACTAAGGATTGAAGTGCATTCAGAGTATCCCCTGTGTACTGTGTATGTAAATCCTGAGTGTTGTGAATATCCTGTCCTGCTGAATACCCACTGCCCTTGATGTGCCTGCTGCAGGATGGCACCGTCATTGTCCGCACCATTCGGAAAGGTCAGTACGTGAGGACTCTGCGACCCCCGTGTGAGAGTTCTCTCCTGCTGACTGTTCCCAATCTGGCTGTGTCCTGGGAAGGCCATATAGTTGTCCACACCAGTGTGGAAGGAAAGACTACTCTCAAGGTACTTAAGTTTGTGGAAAACCTCTGTTTCTGTCACTGAAGATTTTATTCATAAGTGTATCTAACTTTATCTCATTTCCTGTAGTAATGAGGCTTTTTGAGCGTGCAGTGTCAGTTTCCATATTTTTTTTAATTTTGCTGGCCAATTCAAGTGAAATTTGGTTAAAGGTAAGTGACAGGCATATTGTGCTTCTGTGGGTTTCATGAAAATCTCCAAACACCTGCAAGATGTTCAAGCATACATTAGTGTGTCTTCCTGGGAGGGCCACTTTGGACAGGAAAACTAGGAGAAACAAGTTCCACTGTGCACAGGAACAGAGGCTTATAAGGAGAGCAGCAAGTTCTGGATGGAAGATGCTTGGCATCCACGGAGTTTCTTAGTTTGGGATTGGAGATACAGCTATAAGGTTGTGTCTGTTGAGTTGTGTAGTTGCTTTAATAATGGTAGAGCTGTTGTGATTTCCTTAAACCTGGGAGATTTCTTGGAAAACAAATCTCTGATGTAGGCATACTAACTACATTAGGAAGATGGGGAGAGAAGAGATTCAAGGTTATGCCAGGCTGGAAGAACTTAAGATGGTTTTGTTATTTGCATCTGTAATGCAGCAAGAAGTCATTGGCTTGTCTAGAAAATGCTTCTGGGTCTAGCTCTGTGGAAATATGAAAAGCTTGTTTCCTTCTGCTTTTGGATTTGGGAGGGCAAGAGAGTAATGGGGGGTGGTAGCAAGGCTGAAGATGAGTGCAATCTTGCTTTCTTCTTTCTTAACAAAAAATAGGGACCTGTCTATTAAATCCATGGATGTTTCCAAGAAATTTACAATTGATTGAATGGGCTACAATATTACATCAAGAGGTAGCTTCAAAAACTTCTATACAGGACCTTACCTCCACACACATTGAGTATAGGCTCACTACTCTTGCATCATTCAACAGGGAGACTACTGTCAGCATTATCATCTGTGGGTTGTTGCCAAATTGGTGCCTTTTAATGAGCAAAAGATACAAGTACAACACTCTTCATCCTATCGGTCCTCTGTGACATATTTATTTTTGATCTCTTCAGGATAAGAATGCACTACATCTCTATTCTGTCAATGGGAAATATCTGGGTTCTGAGACTCTGAAGGAGGAAGTGTCTGATCTATGTGTAACTGGTGAATATATCGTCATGGGCAGCTTGCAGGGATTTCTTTCCATACGGGATCTCTACAGGTAATGTACCAGCATTTGTACTGAGATACAAATATGGAGCCTTATAGAGAAATGGCTGTGTAATAAACTTTGCTTGGTGCTATAGGTGATAGTTGTTGCTCTTTCTGTGTTCCCAAAAAAAAATTTTGGTGGAACTAAGATGTGGAGAAAAATAAAATGAGAGGTTGTATCAGATCTCTTTCTTGCCAGATATTTATCCCAATTAAACATCTAGAACTGACAGGAGGAGCTGTCAGTTTGCAAACTGCTGTGATTAGTCACAGGGAGCTCAGCAATTGCAGGATCAAGCCTCACATAGTTCTGCACCAAGTTTTAAGCTCCACTTACTGCTTAGATCTGTAGAGCTCCATTGCTCCTCAGAATGGGAGGGATGTTTGTCACATAGGCAGCTGTGGGATTAATGTCACTGTTTTTCAGTGAAAATGTCTTAGCTTACTGACTTAACCTATCCACATCTGTTTTTGTTATTGAAGCTCTATTTTGGGATAAAATTAGATTCTTAGGATGCAGAAAGATAATTGAAACTGCAAATTTTATCCTTGAGAAACTGTGTTTTATAGTGCATCTCGTGGACAGCAATTTCACTTGCATGAGATTCTTTGCAGTACGTGCAAGCAAATACATGACTTACTTTCTCTCTGTGGTTTTCGTTCCTTGCAGCCTGAGTCTGAGCATCTCTCCCTTAGCCATGAGACTGCCAATCCATTGCATTTCTGTCACCAAAGAGTACAGCCACATCCTTGTTGGCTTGGAGGATGGCAAGTTGATTATCGTTGGTGTTGGCAAGCCGGCAGAGGTAAAACCCACCATCAAGAACTTTTTCTACCGAACAGTGGGAAGTTCACTTATTTCTGCTTTCCAGTTGAGCAAGAGGTCTCCTCTATGGCAGGGTAAATTTAAGAGCAAGTTTCAGTTTTCAGTGGGAAACAAATAACTTTTGAGACTGCTCTGCTGAAAGTTCTGATTAAGAATCAGATGTGTATAGGGATCGCAGATGGGAAGCTCAGCTGGACTAACTTCCAGACTTTATCACTCACATCTGAATAAGCAAAGTCATAATAGCTAACCTTTTCTGAATGGGATAGTGTTGTCAGCCTCTTCTTGATGAAATAATTTTCCAGAAGAAAATTGGAAATGAAAGAGAGCAAGCTACTTCCTTTATTTTTTTTATGGTTTCTATCAGATATCTTTTAATATGCATTGACTGACATTGGGGAAAAAGGTATTATTTATTTCTGTTGAGAGTCTCTAATGGCAGTGCACAGGGAATCACTTCTGTAGGTTCCCAGTATGCTTGTGTTCCATATGGTGAATAGAAACTTGCTGGTTCTGCATATACAATATCAATTACAGAGCATCCATCTCTCAAATAGATATGCCCAATTTTTCTTGTGCAAAACCATAGTTTTTGCTTAATTACTTCTTGTAATGACTTTCAAAGTACTTGAGTTAACTTAAAACTGCTTATTATCTTTATAACTCAATCTCTGTTGTGCTGCTATGTATTTATTTGAAAATGTGATTATCACTTTTGCATGATCTTAAGTACATGCTGGAAAAGTGTGTATTAATTCTATTTTATATTCTAAATGTGAAAACAGAGCAACTTTATTTGTCAGTATTTTTAAATTTTCTTGCTAGGATATACATAGTTTGATATTGGAAAAATATTCACACAATGGTAGTCTGATTTTGCTTGCACTGGATGTGGAGGGGAGATTTCCACTGACTTTCAGTTTTCTATTGTAGAATTGAAAAAGAGATGATTATTATGTGGTTAAACATATGGTTGTAACAGCAGTTTTAAAGCCACTGTCATTTCTAAGCTTCCTATTCCATAGAAAAGATCTTTTGTAGGCTGAAATTTGTGTGTATCATTAGACTGAAGGCTTTTTGTTTTCTTATTTTCATTTTTTAATCACATCTATTTTTCTAACTATGCAGAAAATGTTGTTTCAAAGACTGGATTCCCTTTATCATTATAGAGGCTTTCCAGTGACTTTTTTCCCAGGATTTTCTGTTTACAGTTCAGATGATATGCAAGCTTAATATCCATGTAAATAGTTTTTTTTTTTAACACAAACATATAAGGAACAACATTATGCCCCAGATTTTCTAGTTTTCTATAATGGCATCAATCAATATATTTGAAAAGTGTGTGTATGTGTGGTGTTCATTTGTTGAATGACTTATTTGGAAGGAATGTGTTAATTCCTGGAACTTTATCTGTATGCAAAGACAGTGTTGTAGTTCTGGCTTTCAGTGGTGATATTGATCCTTAGGACAGAGGATTGGATCCTTGGCACAGACTTGCTTTAATGTGCAAAAAGTGAAATGCTGCTTGCTATCAAGATTGGCCCTTAGTGTTTCTGCACTGACAGTTTCTAATATGGAGTATAATAAATGCTTTTATATTTTTTAACAATTACTTAGCTGTTTTGGATGTTGCAGAAGTCTGGGCAATTATCACTTGTTAGTGTTAATCCTGATCAGTGCTGTGCCTTTTCTAGAACACTGCTGCTGTGCTAAAATAGCTCAGAAGCTGGTAACATTTGTAGTAGTAACCGTGAGGAGCTGTTCTCAAACTTGTGAAGGCATGGATCTTATTTATTGAACTGTGGGGATTTTCAGAACCTAATCAGCTGCCAGGCTGATCACTACTGGCCAATCATCAACCTTGTGCTTAGGTAATGAAGAGTTTCTTACAAACTGTTGTCAGACTGTAGACCTACCAGATGCTGGATTTAATATGGCCTCTGGTTGCTTGTTATCCATCTTATCCTATGGAATACTCTATGAATTACTTCTGCTTTAAACATTCCTCTGAGCACTTCACCCAGGATCTTTGGAAGACTGTATAAATTTGATACCAGGAGATAACCTTTCTCTTTTTCCTTTATTCTGCTATCACTGTCCTGCATCTTGGCTATTTTTTTCCCACTTCTGGCAATTTCTCTTTGAAATCTCTAAAATAAAATGTCCTTTCTTCTCATTTAGTTCATTTTTGCTTGGCATTCACCTCTTCTTTTCTCTTCCTATCAAAATAGCAATCTAAACACTCTTTCTAATCTGTTTGAAGTAGGTTAAGCATATAAGTACACATTAGTGGGTAATACCCCTTTAACTGTTCAAATTCAGAGAAGACTGTGGTTAGTGTGTTTTGTGTGTTGTTTTTTGTCAGTCCCAAGAATAATCCCTAAGTGTAACTTTTAGTTTATTTTCAAAGAATTTTTGTTGGTATATTTTGTTTATGCAGTACATTGTAGTGTCTGCATTTCACCAGATTCAGTGTCTGAATTCTTTTTTAATTTATCCACCTTATCCCTTCCCCCTCCTTTTGTTTCTCTGAATTACTTTCAAACAGATGCGCTCAGGTCAGCTTTCCCGAAAGCTGTGGGGATCAAGCAAACGGCTCAGCCAGATTTCAGCAGGAGAGACTGAATATAACACTCAAGATTCCAAGTGATTGCTGCTTCTACATTCTCTCATGGATTCCAGAAAAATGTTTAATCTTTTGGTCACTTTAGATGTATAAATATGTAATTAGGGCTTTGAATCTGAAGCCCTTTGATTCTTGATGAAGAACTTATGGTAGAGGTATAGTAGTAAGCATATGTACTCATGCAAGTTAGCCTGCTTGCATATTTGTCCTCAACTGTGTTGACTTGTTCACAGCAAAATCCCTCTCTCAACAGCTGCTAAAACTGTGTTTTGGGAGGACTAAAAAAACCCTGAACCATCCCCCCAGAAGTCTTCAAACCCCCAGATTACTAATTGAATTTAAGATAAGTAGCGTTTGATTTAAAGCGGAGTAGGGCCAGATGCTCCTTGATAACAAACGAGATATTTGGCTTTGCTTTGACAGCACTGTTATTTCCCAGTAAATTAAAACTCTGGTAGTTGCAGTGGTTGGATTCAGAATTGAGTAGATGATGGTTATGACCTTCTCAGTACGTTTGTTAGCCTAATCAACTTTATTACAGTTTGTTTGTGTAAATGGCTATTGCTCACTTCTTTTGTGTAGTTCCAATTTTAGGCTGTTCTGCAAGGGACATCTGTGTTGCACTACTTTATCAGAAATTGTTTTAAGTACAGACATGAATAACTTCAAAGGAGTTGAAGGTGGTGAAGGAGCTGAAGGAGGTAGGAAATATTGCTGCTGAAAATTATTTATATTGTTAAGTAAACTTAAGACATACACCAAGAAATCCTATTATATATTTAACATCTTGCAGAAATACCCAGGAAGACTTCTTATCTATATTGGTCAGATATCAATCTGCTTTATTAGTAAGGCAACTTCTGCAAACAAAAGATAAATTTCCACTGCAGAATCATTATGCAACATTGCAGCACAATTCAATTAAAAATAGCACCTGTTTGTTTCTTGGTGTTCACCAAACCAGTTGTTAGCCATATTTTCTTTTCTGTAAAAATAAACAGGGAAAACCAGATGATCTATCCATTTTCAAAATGCATTTAAGACCTGGTAAAAGAAAATATCAGATCTTTACGTGTGCTCTATCAAATTGCTTACTATGTTTTGGAGAAGCCATTACTGATTTTTTTTTTGATTGTTTGTTTAGCAATACATGATGATAGAAGGGTGCATTTTCCTAGCAATCTGATATTTTTTTAATGTTACTGATTGAAATGATAAACTCTATACTGTTAGAAAAGCTGGGTGCTGAGGGAAAACACGAATTTCCAGATCAGCGTGCGAAGGTGTGTGTGTGTATGTGTATATATGTGTGTGTTTGTATATATGTATATTCCTGTATGTATTAAAATAAGAAAATCCCATGGGGTGAGGGGAGCACAGATACAAGGCAGGTGTGATTGTTAGCTAATATGTTCCCTTTTGGGTCCCCATTTCTTCCCTCTACTATCGCTTTTCTTGTTATTTTTTTATTTATTTATTGAATGAATGTGTGTTGTATCTCACATAAATGTTATCACATATGCCCTGTGGCTGGGGAGTTGTTGAACTACCTGAGGAACATAATGTATAATCTCATTTCATTAACTTTAAGCACAATATTTATTGACTTTATAGAAATAATATCTCCTTACCCTGCTAAAGGATTATCTCTACAAGTTGTGTTAGTCTCATTCAAACTGATTTCCTCTCCTCACTTTCTTTACTGGAAAAAAAATCCCTCTTGATGGCTGATTGGTGTACTTGTAAAGAAAGCTGTGTTGCATTTTCTTAACTTTTGTAAATTAAATAATAAATCAGATTAGTGAACAAGTGGGTCTATGCATAGTTGCAATATTCTGCCTATTCACTGTGACAGACTGGATTGTCTGGAAAGTTAGGAGAAAATAAGAATTATTTTCCTGAGTCACTTGCCAAGAGAAGATTAAACTTCCAAAAGTAGAGTGATGTGGGTTTTTTCATACTCCACATATGTGAAAAAAATGTAAATTAACCCACATCCCATATTTTCAAATAAGCTATAGAGAAGTGAAAATTACTATTTTTAATCAGTTACCTATCCAGTAAGAATACTAAGGACACAATGGAAGTATTAAGTTTGTTCGTGAGAATGTGAAGTATGTTTGTCCATTATGATTTCACGAAGAAAGGATTTCAGGGGAGCTCTTTGTAGATTAGTTTAAAAGTATTTCAGCTCAGAATGTGAGCTCTTTCTGTATTATGGGAGGTTGAAAACACTCAGTTGGGGCATTGAATTGATGGGTTTTATAGGTGTGCATTAATGTTGTGTTTAAATGCATAGATAAGGCTAAGTCTTTATTTGGAGGGGAAGGGGGCAGGAAATTATCATGTTTTAGGCTATGAGAACGAAGTGAAGAGGGGAGATGGGTCTTATGTAGTGTTTGGTGGGAGCACAGTTTTCTTCTTGTCACTTGCACAGAGGGGTTTGTATAAGCATTTTAAAACATCCTATTGTGGGTTAGGTATGTTTATACAACAGCTGACTTAATATTTTTCAATATTAAAGAATAATGAATATAGTGTGTCAGTTTAAGTAAAATATAATGTGGCAATAATTGAAATAATTTATGATTAAGACCTTTGACATTTGAATACCATAATTTCAGTGCATCACAAGCACTGGGTGATCATCACAAATACCTGGGCCAGGTTTAAATGTGGACAGTTCTTGGGCTCTCAAACTCAAGGCTGGTCTGTGCTCAGTACAAAGCAGCAGCAGCAGAATGAGGAGGGGGCAGGTGAGCTCTGAGCTGCTGCTTTATGCCCCAGGTAGAATGGCAACATCCATGGCCTTTGGATCTGAGATCTGCTCCTTGGGGGTGGGAGGTGTACAACATCACAGCTTGGCATCCTTGCCAGAGGCCATCTGGAAAGACCTCCATGGCTGTGAAAGTCTGCACTTTGCCTTTGTTTAAAACCAGCTTTAAATAAAAGATGAGTCGTAAGTGTGAGCATTGGCTGGTATGTTGTTTCTTTTAGGTTTAACTTATTTGCATAAAAAGTAGAAAATAATGTGTAAAAATAGAAAATAATTCTTCTGATCAGCTGTTTAGTCCGTTGAATTGCAGCCTGTTATGCGGTGCACTGTGAATTGGTGAACTGACTTTCATAATTCTTTGATTTTCTCAAGTCAATAAAGCTTAGGATCCTTTTTTTTTTTTTTCAGGTAGTATTGATGAAATAAGGTTCTCCTTCGGTTTTGTTCAAAGGTTTGTTTAAGTGTAAAAAGCAAAGTTTTAAGATTATAGTATTCCAATGAGGAATTTAGAAGAAACAAGTCTTAAGTGACATTTATTTCATAGCACTACATTTGTCAAGATCTTTTTTGTGATATCTTCATATGTTTAATTTTTGGAATAACTCTAATAATATTTATCAAAGTTTAACATATGCTTACCTTTGAAGATGAGTAAGTAGAAGTGTAAATATATATATCTAAAAGAAACTGAAAACTGACCTACTTTTCATACCTGTATATAAATGAGATTAAGTAGTTAGCAGTATTAACTTCTTCGTAGCACAGTTTTGAATTGCGTACCAAAGGATATTTAGAAGACATGTCTCTTTTATTTCAAGTAAAATGTTTGTTAAATTTCTCTAAATCAATTTACTTATAATTCTTGATAGTATTTTTAGTTGTCTTTTTAGCTGTAGTGAAGAATCCCATCTGGTCTTTGCTGAGTCTGAACTATACAAGCATATAGAAAGTGAAATGCTCTTCAAGTTAGCATCTGACTGAGGCAGATTTTTCTGTAACCAATGTACTTATCCATTACTCACACCTAGGATATCTAGAAACCACATCTTCTGTCATCCATGTACCTTTACCAGCACAACATTGTAATCCCAGTCCTAAAGTAACTGCACTTGTCCTGGTGGTTAAGACACATTGTGGAAATTAGATTTTCTTAGGAAAACAATTTTTTGATATTAAAAAGAGTAAAAAAAGAAAAAAACGAAACCAACAAAACTACCCCCAACCCCCACAACTTCCTCTCCAAAAAAAAAAAAACCAAACTCATCCACATCCATATTACAATTGCTTTGCTAATCTGCAACGTTGATATAAAAAAGCTCTTTCCCCTCTGGCATACCTTAGATGATGCATATTATCACAAAACATGTTTATCAGTCTTCACAGGTTTTAAATGGCCAAATCAATTGGCTGTCTTACAAGGATCCCCAAAGTTGTATTTCTTTGTATTAAAAGTTGTATTTCTTTGTCCTTTAAATGAGTGCAAAGAACTAAGTTTCTGCACTGGAAAAATTCTTTAACATAGTCCTGCAGGAATGATAAATTTATTTTTGTAATGCACAGGTTTGGTAACTCCTGCTTTAGGCAATGGGAGCTGTATACCTCACTTCCCTAAACCATGTCTTCCTCCTCCCTGTTTCCTTTGCAAACCTTTCCCAATCTTAATGAACAAAATCATTAGAAAAGATAAGTAAAGGAACCAAATGCTGCACAAAGCTTTTGCTGTGTATGTGTAATTAGTTGGAAATGTGTATCTATATACAGATAAAATATAGAGTGGTAGGGAGTTTTAGAGGTAGAAGGGGTGTAGAGATGTCGACTTCCTTCTGTCTCTATATTGAGAGTCTCTGTAGACACATGCTCTGTATTGTCACCTGAAACATTCCAGTCTTCACTGCTAAAGGCACCTTGCTGACTATGTTAAATGCTGAGCTGAGGTGCTGGGAATATTTTTTCCCTTTCAAAGAATTAAAAAAAAAAACCCGTGCCCATTAAATGCATAGCCTAAAGTGAGCCTAGGGCCTGATGTAATCAATACTGTTATATGAAAGCACTACATAGGCTTGTATTTATTTGAATGGAAATTTCAAGCATGTGCTTCAGTGCTTTCTAGGTCTTATGCTTTCTAGCTTAAAAGCTGTGTTGGTTATGGCTGCAAACATGACACTTGCTGGTAGTCTCCCTTTGGGGAGAGTAAGTTTCCATGGTTTCATATACATGTGGGTTCATTGTATGCCAATGTTAGAGTCAACTGAAGTGTTTGGAAGATGTCTTTCCTTTCATTCCAAGGAGCCAATCTTATTACTAAATTGCCCTTGTAAGCACATACTTTTGAAGGAAGCAAATTTTCTAGAAAGCTACTGCATTAAAAAAATATATTTAAAATTTGGTAAAATGCTATTATTCCCTTCTTCAGTGTTATGGATATCAGATGCCTGAATGTAAAAATGCCTGAGTGGCACCATAGCATGCTCTGCATTTCAGTTGAGTGCCATTCACCTTACTGCAGTCTTGAACACCCTATAAGTGAGGAACTGCTTGCAGTGTTTAGTCTAAGGTAGCCTTTGTTCAGTTTTAACTCGCCTTTTTATTGTGCATCTGTGGAAGAAGACTGGTGTGTCTTTCTTTTAGTTATCACTTACCTATGTGGCCCAAATAAAATAGGTGTTTCACTTGTTTTCAATAGAGTTCCTTCAGTGTGTGTTCTTCCTAGTTTTGTCCAGTGGACTTGAGAAATTTGGCAGGTATTTCCAGAGTTCAGGTCTATGCTTATACTCAGCAAAGACATAATTTCATCAGACATCTTCTGTCCCAGAAGCATGATTGTCAGTATAGATTATGGTTTAAAGCTGCTAAGGGGTTTTGAGATTGGAATATAAAACATCCAGCCATATATATCATAGATCTAACTGAACTTGGAGGTCACTTGTTTATTTAGCTTCCTGTCTAGTCAGTATTTTCCTCTCAAGGGAGCCATACTTTTTGCCTTGAAATAGCTTTAAAATAAACTGAAGTCTTGCACCTGATAGTACTACTTTAGTCATATGCAGCAGTGAGTTGTTTCTTAAAGAAAGCCATGAGAGGGAAAAAAGAATTAAAGAAAAACTTGCAATATGTATTCTGATTCTGCAGGAGCTACTTAGGACAAGGGAAATGCTGCATGTGAGACTTAACCTCCCTTTGGTCAGTGTTTTGATGGAAGCTGTGATGCTACTCAGTTTTCTGATGATTTTTTACTGAAGCTAATCAGGGGGTGGAAGCAAAGGTCTTACAGCAAAGTTAACCATATCTTCTGATAATTCTTACAGATTGTGCAATTATGTGATTACAAATGGATCTTTAAATGCCAAAAAATGCCTTTTCAAAGAATTAAATGTTAGGTCTGAGGAGTGTTGGAAATAGCTACTTTCAGAAATGAGCCTTCAGGCACTGTAATGAACTTGCTGTCTGTCTTCTGTGCAATATCTTTTTCCCTCTGGGTGCTTTAAGAGTATACTGTATGTCTTACTTTGGTTTGATCAATATGTTTTAAGAGTGTGTATATTGGCTAATGATGGATTTTTTTCCTGTACAGCATGGTGGAAGATGTTTTAAAATTTTGCACTTTTCTAGGATTTGCAAGTTTGTAACCTGAAAATTTTTAACATGCACACTTTTGTACATAATTAGCATTGTATATATTTAACATGAGTCTGAAGCAAATAAAAGTAATTGAATGCATAACTTCTCCCTTTATTAATAGCACAAAAATTAAACTAAGTGTGGGAGTACACTGAAGGAACAATTCTTTTATGTAGCAGGTAAAAGTAGGCAGTGGGAAGAGCTGACTCAGTGTCCTGTCTTAATTGTATTAAGGCAACTTTTTTTTATTTTGGTGGGGAAGGAATCAAAGTGGATGTGTGAATGTATAGGCCCCTTCAAGCTTTGAGTAGCTATGATTCTTCCAGTATTGCAACAAAAAGTGTCTTTTTGCTGGGAAGGAGGTGTCTGAGGCATGCATTGGGGTGAGGAAAAGAGTCCACTAATGCATATTGATCTTTATTTATAAAGCTGAAGTACCCCACCTACTCTGGGACAACAAGCCTATCTTTCCTTTTTCCTCGGTGTCTTCCCTATATAGTAACTTTTGCTGCAGAATATGGAAGGCTATGGATTCAGGGGATTGCTGTCAGTCAGGAGGAAGCTGAAATCTGTTCCAGGCTCATGTTCAGTTGGTTTCTTACCCCTGCAAACAAGAGAAACCATGCTGTGAGCTTTAATGGGAGGTGGGACTACTCTGCTCCTATCTGTTACTAGGGATAGATCAAGGCACCCTTATTTTGAACAAGCAGAGTTTTGATTCCATCATGTCACATGCATTTTAGATTTCTCAATAAAGTCCATGTAATTCTAGATATGGACTCCCTTGTTCTGGAATTCAGTGCATTAGGGCCAAATGGGCATTTCCCTGGCTTTCAATGAAGGAGCTGACTATTGGGGCTCTTGTTTAGAATTTGGAAACATAAGCAGCAATGGATGCAGTGCTAGAGCACACACTGGGTTAGTCAGACATCCTTTGCAGTGCTGTCATACTGTGGCTCCTCTGGAGCATTAAACAATACTCACATTTGGAGCATTAAACAATACTCGCATTTTCTCCAAAGAGAAATGGAACCAAGGGATTAAGTAACTTCTGGTGGGGAGACAGGCACCTTGTGCCAGGAGTTTAACAGAAACCTCTCTTCCTTTCTGTCTGAAGGAGGATATCAATTCAAGTGATGCATTTACCTCAAAAACAGACGTGCTCCTGTCACTCCTTGCAGCGTGGCTTTATCTCCTTCCACTAACAGCATCGTACCTTCCCGCAAGCCCTGGTGGAGGTGGAAATATTTAAAATTATTTTCAAGCTATGTGAAAGGGTAGAATGCTTGTCACAAGCAGGCCAGTCTCAGTGGCACCATGACTACAGACTAAACCTTCTCACTTACCTAACAAAGAGGTAAAGACAAAAATAGGTGAGTTATCTTGTTTTAGAAGTTGATTTTCTTGTTTATTTCAGTTTTTACTCTTAAAGGAGAAACCATTAAGGAGGAGAGGAAACTGGTTTTTCCCACAGTTATTCTTAGATCCAGTTTGGGTTGAGCAACAGCCAGTGGGTGTGTTAGTGCACAAAATTTATAGTACAAGATCAAACACAGGGACAGGAAACATAGAAGTCCCAATTCCCCAGACAGACATAATGAAATTACGTATACACTACTGAATGTGCAAATTCAGAAACTATTACAGAGATTAAAGTTAAGAGTATCTGCAAAAAGATTAAGGGGGAGTTTTGTACCATCTGCATGCACATCACCCCCAACACCCAGTATTTGGTGGCCAGTGACTGGGAAGATCAGAGCTGCCTAAAATAGTGTTGAGCAACACTAACAGGAGTATGCATTTCATTGGCCCCAATCCATTTTCTACAATGAGCAATATCCAAGGCTCAAGCTCTTAGCAAGAGTACAATTAGCATTCCAATCCATGGAATTGTAAGGCTTGACAGGCAAGGAACCCACAGTGAGAGCTAGCATGAATGCATTTAAAATGTTTATCATGCTCCAGCTTCCTGATGGAGAACTACTACTCACCAGAACTGGAGGCGTGTTTGGTTCTTCATGGTACTGGCGGATTCTTTCCTCTCTTGTCTCCTGCAATAATGAGCACAGATTTAGCTTCCCAGGCCATAAGGTAAGGACTTGGAGCTATCCAGGCCACATGACATCAAATAATTTCATAACATTAAACAAAGCAGGCACTTCCACTCAAGCAGAATGGGATGGCAGGATTGACTCTATTTAATAGATATGTGTTTTACCCTTCATCACTAGCAGCAATTTACTGCAGGTTGATCAAACAGAACTCACACAATCCCAACCCTAAAAAACCTCAAAACTTACTTCCACTCAATTAATCCATGGGGTTTTTTTTAATTAGTACTATCTCTGTGTGCAGAGGTAGTACTAATACTATCAGGAAAGTGGTAGAAGCAAATGCCTGAGGTGCAACCTTTGTGAAAGAGAGTAGTGAATCATGGATTTTCAGTCATTAAATATTTGCTTGTTTGTCTTCAAGTAGGTATTACACTGAAGAATTTCCTTCTGTGAACAGCTCTGTCATGTTTACTGAGGTTTGCTGCTAAACTGAGCAGCAGTAAAGAAATAAAAACATAGGAACACAGCAGGGACTTGGTACAGTACAAGGCTTCCAGCCTCCTCTGAGAGAAAGAACAGAAGTTATTTATAGGGAAAAGACTGCCTGCTAATCTAGTGACAAGCTGATTAAATGAATACCTACAACTTCATCTAAATTCTAGAAGCACACCCATCTCTTCACCTATCTAGAAGCATCCACCATCTTCATTGTTCCCTAACTCTTAATACTTCCTCTAACCATGAAATTTGATTACAAGGAGGTAAGTATTTAGGTTGTTAAAAGATGCACCACACAGATTATTCCCTGAGGAATTAGCTGACATGCTATTTCAAGAAGGAGCTCCTCCCCACTGTATGGAAATCTGTGCTTGATGGCTGAAGTGTTTTTCTTTCAGCGGTACTGGTGCGTGTTCTTGCTCTGTACTGGACATTACAGGCTGTGCTCCCTGCAAGGACACCAGTGCCCAGGTATTTTCTTACACAACTGTTTGAATCTCAACATCTCTCTGTTCTGATTGTTTCTTCAGTCCTTTAGATATTTAAGCCTCTTAATGTATGTTTAAGTTAGGGCTTCCCAAGCAGCAGGTGAGACAGAACTTTCCAGAAACAGTGTTTTGCATCTTAACACTTCAGGTTTATCTTTTCTTTTTAATTCCCCCATTCCGTGCCAGATAGCCAGCATTTTAACGGTATTTCAAACATTGCAGAGCTTCTGTTTGTGAAAAACACTTTGTTCAGTAATACTCCTGCCAACTCCTCTTCCCAAGCAAAGTTAAGTTTTAGGAGGAAGTGAAGTGTTACTGCCTCATTGGCATTTCCATTTTCTCTAGGGAGCAGCTGTTTGACATTCTATAGCTTTATAAGGCCTCAGAAATGCACACTATTTTTACTCCTCCACACCCTAGTTACTGTCTGAGTTCTGGTGTGCTTTACTTACACCCATGTGAGTTCTTTTAATGTCTGGGTCCAGGTAGTGGGGGTTAATATTAAAAGGAACTAATCCTAGAGCCTGTAGGGAAGGTGGATAAACAATTGGCATGTCATTGGTGGTATTGATGCTGACAGTAGCAACGTTGGTTCCTGCGCTGGATCCCATGTAAGGAATCCCATCCTGAAAGACAAAAGCAATGATCAGTCTGCAGCACCACAACTAGGAACTCAATTTTATACCATCTTCTATCAGTCTCAGAAACCCATCAGTCAGATCAGACTTAGTGCTTCCAGCTCCTCTTACTGGTAACTTTACAGGTGAAAAGCAGAACAAGAATTCAGATTCTGAGGTGGGCAGTACCTTCTCTGTGTCAGAGAACTAACTGCTGCCTGCCTTGTACTCACAACTCTATGACCCCCCAGGACAGAATTTACCAGGCTGTCAGTGCATGTTGAACTTTGCTATTAAGAGGAGAGACTTGCCTCTATTGCAGTTACAGGAAATATCTGAACTGGCTTTTAACTAGCTTCTGGAGAGAGCAAGCTCAGTGCAATGTTGTCACAGCATCCACTTACCAGAACCATGACCAGTTTAGCTATTAGTACTGAGTACCATGCTGTACATAGAAGAATGCCACACAAATATGCAAGTGTACAGGTAATCCTGAGCAATTTGTAAAAATAGAGGTGTCTTGAGACAACTGATGGTAATATAACCATGTAGTTATCCAGACTTAACTGGCATTTGGACATTTTTTGGCTTTCATTCCCACAACAGATGATGAATTTCTATATATTAAGATAAGCCTAGCTAACCTTTATTCTTGGCAGCTGGCCTTACTGTGGCTTTTATAAATCTGCATAAAGTCATTTGCAGTTCTACATTACTAGGGAACACCTTGCTTCTGTTCTCCTCCAGAGATGGTGTATCTTTGCTGTGCCTTATGAGATTCACCAGCTGGACTGGTGCTGCTGACCAGAGGGGCTCAATGGCACTCACACCTCTCAGTTCCAAGGAGATACAAGAATTATGTAATTTTCAACATCAACAGGACACTGTCTAAAAGGCACATATGGATCCAACTTTATCACCAGTTTATTAGCAGACAACCTGCAACATGAACACATCTGTATCAACAAGATATGAAGTGGACATCTCAAGCTGAAAAACAGGGTTTCTGGACACAGATTAAATCCTGCACTGGTCTTTTGACTGGCATTTTGAGTGGTTTGCTTCTAGGGTTCTGTGTAGCATTGTACATCCCAAGGTCTTGCAATCCAGCATGCTCTAGGAAGACAGACTGCTGACCTTAAGTCTTTTTAATGACTCAATGGCAGCCTTATTTGGCCATGGTTATCAGTTCACCAGGTTGTTTGAGATGGCTCAACATCTGAAGTGTATTAGAGACAAAAATGCAGAATCAGCTTGGACTTGTCTGAACAAAAGCTCATGCATGAGATCCAGCCCTTCAGACTTGGCCAGAATCTGTAGTTTTACCTCAAGAACTCTTTTCCTGATCTCATGTATCAGACAGTTGTCATAAAGAGCTTTCAGGAGACGGAATGTGTTCCCACCTCCTGCAGAAACAAAGTTCAGCTTATTTAGCATGCTTTCACCATCAGTTTTAATTGAAGCCTTCACAAACTCAGCAGGCACTATGAGTTCTATGCTCTATTCAGGGCAGTATCCTGCTTTGAGAAGCAGTAAAAGCAGAAGCTTCAGAGGAATGGTTACTGGGCAGGCCATGGGCATGCCCTGAGTCATCCTTGTAAGGCTGCCACTGTCTGACAGTGACCTCTCTTCCAATACCCAGGTTCCAATACCCATGCTATTAGGACTAGAACTTCTTGGACTTGCTAAAGTGATAATACAGCTGTTATGATCATGTTTTTACACTGAAGTACTCTTCAAAATAATAATTTGAAATTTAGTGGAGATGAAGTTCCATTAATAAATCTACTTCCCAGCCCACCACTAAATTTAGAGTCTTAGGGCTCCCAATTACTGTTTTCTGTAGTTTCTAATTACTAGGCCTAACTGCTTAATTGTTGGTCTTCAGTGCCACCTCTGAGCAGGACTAATCCAGTGCCCTATATAAACCTTCACTGGGGAGTAAGAAGTAAAACTTACCAATAAATATTGCTTCAGATTTCCTTACAGCTTCCACTGGATCACAAGATTCATGAATGCTGTCCAGCCCATAACCTTAAATAAAAATGTATTTACCTTTTAATATGTAAGTTTGGTGGAAGAATGGGATACGTTCAATCCCTCTCTGCCCACCTCCTCCAACCCTGAGCTAAATATCTCAACCAGGGAAATTTCAGAGAACTCTATGACGTAAAACAGAGTGTACATCCTATATTAGTTCAGGGCTAATACAGCTATACAAAAGGAAATACTTGTTTTGTGGAGATAAGCACTCAGTTTCTAGGAGCAGAGCATTTCACTCAGCAGGTGCAGGCTAAGGCACAGTATCCTCCTGAGCATTACCAGGTAACTAGAAAATGAGGAAAAAGCTGTTAGTCCTCAGCTTGGCTATGCTGAGGTCTGACAGGATGTGTTGGCTCTAGCACTTCTTGTGCAAATACCTGATCTGAGTATTGTTTCTGTTAAAATGTCTGACTTTGATAGATTTGCCTTCCTGAGTACAGGAAGTGTCAAGAGAGACAGAAGAACACAGGCATTTGACAGCAGCAATCTTCCTGCAAGTCAAGGAGCAAAGTGTGCTGCCCAGGCAAGTGAGTACTGATTATTACTACACTAACAGCTCCAAAGTTACCCTTAACAGTGATAGATACTAGGTGGAGGTGTTGCTGTAGACTGCAGAGATCTTTGCTCCAAGCAAAGTTCAGCTGTCCATCATGGAACTATCCGGCTCCTTGATGTGCTTTAAGTAATGGTCTTCACTTACAACAATGGCTTGAGCAGAGGTTTAAGATATATGGGAAGAAATGTTCCCTCATGTGATTAAGAAGGATAAAAAGATGCCACTTAATAGTGAGGGATAAAATCTTCTTCCCTGGAGTGAGCAGAAGTGTTTGCAGCAGCATTTCTTCTGGACGCCTCTAAAACATCTCCTTCCAGGCAGAAGTCCGCAGCCGACTCCTGCTGCTCACTGCCCTTGCTGCCCGTGCCGCAGCGGCCCGGCCCAGCCCAGCCCGTGTGCCCCGCGGCTGTCTCGGGCCGCTCCGTGCCCGCAGCCCGCACCTCCGTGCCCGTGGCCGCCGCAGCCGGGCCGGCCTTACCCAGGCTTTCAAACTTCTCCCTGGCCGTGCGGGCGTAGGCGTCACGGTCGTGCAGGGCGTAGGGGATGAACAGCACCCGCTTCACCTTCCTGGGAGAGGAGAGAGGGGAGAGAGCGGTGGGCGCGGCGGAAGCGGGGACCGGGCGCGCTCCCGCAGCCCCTCATGGCGCTTACTGCCCGAGGAAGCTCTGGATGTGCTGCTGGCAGTGGCCCAGGTACCCCCCTCCGTGCAGGGTGGAGTTGGAGATCAGCAGCAGGCGCCGCGGGCTCCCCATGCCGTGCCGAGCCGAGCCGAGCCGAGCCGAGCCGTGCTCCCTGCCCAGCCCGGTCCGCCCCTTCCTGCCCCGCCGGCGGCCCCGGGGTGGGGCCGAGCCGCCGCCGCTCCGCCGCCCCGGCCTGGCCATGCTGGACTTCGCCATCTTCGCCGTCACTTTCCTGCTCATCCTCGTGGGCGCCGTGCTCTACCTGTACCCGGTAATGCTGCCGGCCATGGGGCGGGGGGCGCTCGGCCCTGTCCGGCCTGGCCCGGCCCGGCCCCGGTGCAGGCGGGCGGAGAGCGAGCGGCCGCGGGGCCGAGGCAGCCCCGGGCCCGTCGCAGCCCCTGGGCCCGGGCGGTGCCCCCCGGCCCGCAGCCCGGGGCCCGGACGGGCCGTGGCAGAGGCCTGCGGGAGAAGCTGAGGGCAGGGCGTTCCCGGGACGGCGCAGCCCCGGCACTCCTCCTGCCTTACGGGCTCCGGGATGAATCCTGCTTTCCAAAGGCGCGGTCCTCTGCTCGCCTTGTATTTTTGCAGGCCTCCAAGGCAAATCAGTGTGTAATACTCTACATTGCAAACGTGACCCTTTAAATCTTTACGTAGACATATTTGATCTAAACAGATGAATAATCCTGGTTTAGCCAGTGGCACCAGGCACACAGTTGAGGTTTATCGGCTTAGCAGGTTTAAAGCCTGCAGGATGTAGCATACCCAGCTCCTGTTTCATGTTTGTAAGTAGTGTAGTGGTATTGGTGCGGAAAATTCATCTCTCCTGCCGGAAAGGTGTGGGACCTGTATAAAATCTGAAGTTCGTGTAGATTGATGCATTTCCTTTTACTCTAGGCATCTAGGCAAGCATCAGGTATCCCTGGGCTGGCTCCAACTGATGAAAAGTAAGTGGTTTCTGTCTCACATTGATGAAGTTCAGCATTGGCAGAGGATGCTATTCATGACCAGATATCCTCTGTGTTTCTCAGGGATGGCAACCTGCCTGATATCATTGCCAGCAGCAGCTTACATGAGTTTCTTGTCAACCTTCATGAGAAATATGGGCCACTGGTCTCCTTCTGGTTTGGAAGGCGTCTTGTTGTCAGCCTCGGCTCCATCGATCTCCTGAAACAGCATGTTAACCCCAACCGGTTGTGTAAGTGTCTTTTACGTTGTCTCTTGAGTCCATTTGTTCTGGCCTCACTGGGCATCAGAGGAAGTTGGGGTTTCATTCTACATTGAAAGAAAGTGAGACTTTGTAGCTGACATGGTGGTTCAGGTATGACTTTGGTCCTGCTTACTGAGCTAGAGTATCAGTGACCAAGGGTTCCTGCTGTCCAGTGGCCATCAGGAAATCAGTATGCTTGTGTCTTTTACCATCTCTCTACAGGCAAACATTCAGGAAAAGCATCATGCTCATTAGTCACTCGATAGAGCAAGATGAACATCCTGTAGCCACTTGGCATACATTTTAAAAGCTTGAAATACAGTTTAGGAGGTAACTTTGGTAAATTAGGTCTGGAAACAGCTCTGCTAGTTTGTGATAACTGCCTTGTACGGTTCAGCATGGAGGCTTTTCAAACTATTATTTGGAGAAGTTCTTTACCTTTCATGTTTTTTTTGGTGTGTAGAATTTTGTAGTGAAAACCTTTAATGATCTTCCAGTATTGGAAGTGGATGGTGATACTGGTAGCTGAATCGACCATCTTAGTCATGAGAGAGTATTTTAATTTATGGCCTAAGCCTCTTAGGTGGGCATTTTCCTTCCTAAGGTTATCATACTTGATAAGTTAACTCAGTTGGTGCTTGAGTTCAATCTCTTGCTTTCCCAGTTTTACTTTAGAAGGTTGACAGAGGTGCTGGGTGCACACCTCTGACCTGATCCCGTAGGCTGTCTTTAGGCACAGACAGATAGCTCAGCTCACTTTACACTGGGGTCGTGAGGGGTAAACTTCATGTACAGTTGCCTGACAGAATCAGAAAAAGAAATGGTGACAATCTGGGAAAGGAGTAGGAGTTAACAAGGATCAGCAAGACACAGTGGATAACGATGACACTCCAGAAGGTGGAAAACCACCCTGAAAGATCTGAATGCTCTCAAGTGTGTTTGGAAGAAATTAAGCAGACAGTCACTTTCTCAAAGCTCAGAGAAGTGGTGACAGGCCCCTGCACACGCAAGTTCTCATAAATGTTCTGAATTTTGGAGGATCTGAGTATTGGAGAAAGAGAAATACAGTGCCTGGACTTAAGTGCAGGAAATTAGGTGACCCAGGCAGCTACAGACTAGCCTAGTATCCTGCTATGCCAATGGCTAGACATATTTTTTTAAGCATGGGGGATAAATGGGAAATGCATGCTGTAATTTGATAATTAGATTTTTAGACAAAGTGATAAAACTGTGCTTATGTCAGGGATTCAGTTCAGAATTTGCTTGGATACTGATAAATACTGGACTGGTACTTGAAGTGGGGATTAAGGCTAGATTGTCTTGAAAAGTGAAATGCAGTGTTGGGGACATGAAATACTCCATCTTATGTTAGTGTCCTACCCTGCTGGCTTTATTCTGGAACCCTTTGTTGGCACAGGGCAGCAGAGTGAGATGGATATCCCTGAGGGCTGGGATAGCAGGAACATGAGCAGGAGGAGAAAAAGTGAGCTGCATGAATTGCCTATGGGATGACATGGCCATGGAAAAAAAAGGATATATTGAGTCATGGATTTTCAGTAAAGAGAGGACTTTTGCACAAAATGAGCATGAGTCAGACTTGGAGTCCTGTGTGTGGCTCTGACCTCTATACTCAGGCATGATTTTGAATAAAGCAAGTGCAAATTAAGGCTGCCAGTGCTCTCAGAGGAGTGGGAAGCCTGTTATGCAGGAGAAGCCAGGGAAAGTGTGTTCAGCCCAGACGAAGAAAGAGCCTCTGAAGGGATCCTCATAAAGGCAACAGGCTTGAGAAGGAGGGTTCTTACAACCTCAGAGCTGGCAGAGCAACAATATTAGTTGTATCACTGCTTTCCTTTTAGCACTGATGCTTGCCAGAAGTGCTCAGGCTTTATTAGGGGTGAGGAATCTTACAGGTGATATTTCCTGAAGCATTGAGGTATAAACTGAGTTGAGTAGCTGTAGCAAAGCCCTTTCTATGCCCTTTCTTGGTGAGTGGGAACAGGAGTTGTAGTGGGTCTCAGCCACAAGCTGGCTCTGGGCAGGCTGAAGTTTTATTGGAGATGAGGTCTTGCCCATATCTCTGCTGTAGTTTTTTTGGAGATGAGGTCTTGCCCATATCTCTGCTGTAGTTTTTTTGGAGATGAGGTCTTGCCCATATCTCTGCTGTGCACACAGTGCTGTGGGACAGGAGACAGCCCACAGTGGACTGCATTATATCCAACTCCTGACTCCTCAGCCCCACTTGAAAACCCAGCCATGTGACTATTCCTCAATCAGCTGGAGTGCCTGAGGCCACCATCCATCTTCATGGATACCTGACATTTGGTTTCCAAGGCTGAAATACAGGATTTGGCTCCAGACAAAGGTTCCTCTCATCTCATATGTGTGTCACAGGTATGGCCAAACTTCTTGGGGAGAGAGAGAGAGAGAGGTGCAGATAATGCATTTCTCATCAAAGCCTTGAAGCTGGACTAATTGGATTCATAGTTATAAACATTTCCAATGCCAGGAGACACTTTTTCCTTAGGCTTCAAGCAGTGTTTGAAATTGGTATGTTTTCATGGCCTCTTAAAGCCTGGTTGAGATTAATTTGCAAGGGGAATTCAAAGGAAGTAAAACTTTGTAGCTGGTACTGGTGATTCCCCTGAGGGGCTCTGGGGAAGCTGTTCAGGCCTATAAACAATGTGGATGTGAAGAGGATGGACTAATTCAGGATTGCTAGGAGCAGGGGCTTCAGAGACCAACTTGGAAAATTCTCCTGAGTTGATGTTGCTTTTTGGGTTGGGGCAATGAACCTGAAGCACACTGCAGCTGGAGATGGAGCTATGGGTCCTGGCCTGTCTGAGCAGGACTTCACTGCTGTTCTGTGAGCATTTTACTGTGCAGGTCCAGAGGTCCTTTCTAACTCTGATGTTCAGTTGTGCTTGATCTCAGTTAGATCTTTTCTGTATATTTATTTGCAGTGGTGTCCAGGGCAGCACTCTGAGGTCTTTGGGATGGGGAGATTTCCATGTAAGTGAAAAGAACAGTCGAAATTTTGATATATGTCACTAGGAGGGGTGAAAATGTAACCCTGGAGATGTTTCCAAGACAAGGACAAAGGATGAAGTCTGTGCAAGTGCTGGCAGAACAGAGGTCTCTCCAGAGGCAGTTTGTGCCTTGTGGAGTCACTAGCCTCCCACAGCTGTGCAGAAATAGCCCTTTCCCAAACAGCAGGAGACAGAGCCAGCCCTCAGCAAACGGGCAGCCTGGGCTCTGCAGCCCTGAGTGCACAACAGTGTGTATCAGTGGTGTGGGATTGCCAGTTTAGTTTAGGGACATTGGCAGAAAAACACCCAGAGCCTATGGCTAATCCAGCAGTTTCCTTTCATATGCAGCAGGAAAACTTTGCAGTTTCAGCAGGCATTGCTTCTAAGCATCCTCCAGCCTCTCTGGGTGCCTCTGCTTGCCGGATTTTCTGTGTGGGCTTTGCCACCTGCCATGTGTCTTCCTGGCTGCCCAGTATTGTGCCTGGCTGTGCCAGTGCCAGTCAGCAGGGATCTGTGGCATCAATAGCAGCTCCATGACAAAGCACCTTGGAGGAGGAATTGTCAGCAGCAGCTAGAGGCACATAACAGCCTGCGCCACGTGGAGAGCCGCAGGTACCATCTGCTCTGCCAGAAGACACATGCTCATGCTCCTTGTCATTCAAAGTGGGAAAGAGGGTGAGATGCAGAGCTTAAAAACATTGGAAGGGAAAAGATGTGAGAGAAAAACATTTGGGAAAGATTACCATATTCATGCCTCTGGCCTCGTTAGCTGCTTTTATGTCTTTAGGTAGTAAGTCCTCTGCAGGTGGGAATTTTCTCTTCGTGTAAGTTTGCTTGGTAGCATAATGAGGCCCCAATCTCTGTGGGGAATCCTAGATACATCCACAGCTGGTAAAATCATGTGTGTCTAGCCCAGCCTTGATGTTTTCTGATGCCTCAGAGGTTTTACTCTCCATCTGGGAGAAATAACAGACTGTGATAAACAGTGACAATATCCTTCTTGAAAACCCTGATTGCTGCTTCCAAATAGCTCCTTAAAGACTCTGTCAGTTCCACAAGACACACTAAAAGGTTTACAGAAAGGGAAAAACATATGCCATGCTGTATTGCACAGTTTTGCATTGACACCTAATATCCTTCAGCAAATTTATTAAATAGAGGTCCTTGGTGGTGAAATTCAGAGTTAAAAATCTAACTGAAATGAGTCATGGATTGGGAAGTGACGTGGTTTTGTCTAGTTTGTACACTGATGCAAGTGTCTATGTGGAAGGATTGAAGATGGAAAGAAGGTGGTTAGCAGTAGAAAGCATTCTGTAGCTAAGTGGGGTATGGTTTTCTGTAGGAGCTCAGAGCTTCTGTTCTGGAGGCAGCGCTGGCAGACAGGTAGGTGCTAGTTTGGGAAGAGCTCCTCAAGAGGGAACTCAGTGCCCAAAAGAGAAATCATGCAGGAGCAGTAGGGTATCAAACAGACCTTGCTGGGTCTGTGAGGCAAGGGAAGGAGTGTCGGGAGCAGCCTCTGGCTAAGTCTGTCATGAGCTGGTATATCCTGAGTGCACGGCCATGTTCAGGGCAGGAGGGCACACCGCATGTGAAGGGAATGTGCTAAAGAGCCTGCAGGTCAGGCTGGAGGAGAAGGGGAAAGACCATGCCACACTCACTCTTGTCACCAAGTCGATGGCACAACCAGCTGGGAACTGGCAAACAGAGAACAAGCTCTGAAGGCATTTTTACTGAAGAGTTACTTGGTAGATCCAGCAGGCAAACTCTGCATGAGGAGCTGATCACAGGATGGCAATCAGCCCTAGGAAAAAGACTTTGTGAGGTACCAGCCCACACTGAGCAAGAGAAACTTGACACCCCAAAGAGGCTGTTGTAGGGGAAGGAGCCACACCTTGCTCACTGCCCAGAAGTAGCAGTATCTAATTAAAGAGGCTGCTGTTTTAATCAGCCCTGTGTAGTGTGACTTTTGAGTGATGTTTCCTCTGCTTTCAGTGGATCCCTTTGAGACAATGCTGAAATCCCTCTTGAGGTACCAGTCCAGCCTGAATGGGGATACAGGAGAGAGCCACATGAGGAGAAAACTGTATGAGAACGGTGTGACCAAGTCCTTGCAAAGTAACGTTGCTCTCATCCAGAAGGTAACTGCCTTTGTACAGCAGAGAAGCTCTGTGTGGCTCACAGGGGAAGGTTTAGTGAGAATGATCACTAGGATAAAGGACCTGCATTCAAATTAGTGCTGGGGCTATAAGCATCTGAGATAGCAAACAGCTTCTGCCTTTCATGGTGTGAATATTTGTGTTCTCTTAGCTCCAGTGGGCTGGGGGAAGGGTGGAGCTTGCTTAATTTTTATGCCAAGATACCAGATGTAGTTAAAGATACTGGAGCACCTGGATTCTAGATATATTTCCCTGGACAGGAGGATGGAGCAAGAAACCAGCTTTTGGGGCCACAAAGAGGTGATTTTGATTTAGTCCAGCAGCCAAAGTATGATCTCTTTCCTATTCTGGAGGAATTAATCTCTTTCCTATTCTGTCTGTATTAAAGGGTTTAAGGTTTCTTTTGTGACAGAGGGAACAAGAGAGGAGGGTAGAGTTGCCTTGTTAGGGGAGAGCCTTGAAAGAAGCAGAAGATTGGAGGCTGAAATGTTACTGTTTAACAATGGGAAGAAACCTGGAAGGAGTTTAGCATTATTCCATAGCCATGAAAGTGTGGTCTGCCTTAGGAAGTGGGTGGGAATGTGTCCAGGGTGTGTTTGGTAAATAGACTGCGGGTGTTACTGCTAACTAATGGTTCATTCCCTCTCAAGCTGTCAGAAGAGCTGCTGGCCAAATGGCTGTCTCTCCCTGAGGCACAACATGTGCCACTCTGCCAGCACATGCTGGGCTTTGCCATGAAGTCTGTCACACAGACAGCTATGGGCAGCAGCTTCGAAGATGACCGGGAAGTCATCCGATTCCGCAGGCACCACGATGCAGTAAGTGTCCTGCAGAGCCAGGAAAGCTCCTATCCAATCTTTCCAAACTGATAACACAGAATTTGTACCTGTGTACCAGTTTCGTACAAGCTACTGCTGAGACTTTAAAGTATGAGCTTGAGGGGTCTGTCTCACTTGTCCCAAGCTGAAACTGTTAGAAAGATCCTACTGCTGATCCTGCTGTCATGAGTTGAGGTGTTTCTAGAGGATCCATGGGGATCAGGAACCCAGATCCAATGGCAGTTGGGAGGTCTTTGGTACCTAAGTCAGTTAAACTCTGTTGGAACTGCCAGTGGAATTTCTCCCTTTTGAAGATCTTCTGAAGGCTCTGTGACATTGTGGAGAAAGGAAAATCTGAGGAGACCTCACCTGTATCCACATGTGGGGATGCTAAACATGCTGGTGATAGAGTGGGAAAGAACCAGTTCCATCTCCCATTTAAAATTCCCATAGCTTTTTTTCTACAGTTGTAATTATAGTTGTTTAATTTCAGCTTAATTCCAGCTATCATAGACATAGTGGGAAATGGGATGTGGTGTCCTAAAGAGACCAGTTCCACATTGACAGGAAGTCCTAATATTATTTGGTGTTTTCATTTTCCTGACTAGGGAAGAATAGAATAGTCCCAGCAGTCTAAGCCTGTGGTAAGTGATGGTGCTGTTCTCTCTCTCCTTCTTCCAGATCTGGTCAGAGATTGGAAAAGGTTTCTTGGATGGGTCTCTTGACAAAAACATGACTAGGAAGAAGCACTATGAAGATGGTACGTTTCTCCCAAAATTAGGGGTTTTCTCTCACTCTAATTAATACTTAGGAGTTAGCTAGCATGTGAAAGCACTTCATTTGCCCAGTTGTTTTGGCTTCTCTTTAGAGTTGCTCATCATGTCATAAGCTATCAGATGCATTGTACTTACTGTCAGATTAGATTGTTGTTTTGGAGTTGAGTGCCAAGCTGCCTTTCTTTATGTGAGAAATTGTAGGACTAGAACTCTAGTTCCAGGTCTAGTTCCAGGGTCTGTCCAGTCTGGAGAGTGATAGAGGGGAAGAATCAGGGTGTGCTTTCTCCCTTACTGTTCTGTTCCCTCGTGTCCACTTTTGACCTCTCTTGGAGGCAAGCAGCTGTGCTAGGTGGAGACAGATGGAGCCCCTGGATTTGGCCCGTATGGGCATTCAAATGATGCACCATCTGGGGCCTGTCCTGCCAGACAGTCACTCACAGGCTGGATGACACAGGTACAGAGATGCTGCTTTGTTGGATACACCATCAGATAGCCTCTGATGTGCTCTTGCAAGATAACATGATTTAGGTCTGCTACAGCAGTACTTTTATTTCTAATATATTTTATATCAAGTTATTTTAATTTTAGGTTGTCTTTTTTGTTAATAATTAAGCCATTTCAGTATTGATTGATAAGATGCTAAACTAAAGTAGATGGTATCTGGAATTAAAGTTTTGTTTGCAAATCCTCCAAACCCAGTGTTTCCTTCTTTATGCTTCTGGTTCTGTGGGTTTCAGAACCTGAGGACAAATTCTGCGCCATTGAAATGGGTTCCTCCCATGGTCACTTTTCCTGAGTTGTAGTATGATGATGCGTGAGGACAAAATTTCACAAACTCCAGAGAGTGAGCCCTGGTGTTTGAGTGTTGCTGGCCTTCCTGCACAGAGGAGGAAGGAAGGTAATTCTGAGACAAAGGACCTGAACTGGGCCTTGATAAATGGAGTTTCAGACCCAAATTCTACTCCATGTTTCTTGGATAGTCATCAATAGGTCATTTAAGCCAGGCAATGATGTCTAGGTCCCTACCTCCCCCTGGTTCCCACAGGATTTAGGCACTCACATATCTTCAGATGTGTGGACTCTGCCAAGACCCTCCCACGTTTCCCCCATTCCTCTGTCTGTGTCTGCACTCTTTAGCACAGAGCCATCCTCTTTCACCCTGCCTGTAGAACCCCTGGCCAGAGGGGCTCCATCAGTCCTGGTGCTGCAGTAATTGTAACCAGCAGCTCATGTAACCAGAGTTATGTGGCTCATAAGTGTTTTCATGGGGGCTGATGAGAATGCATTCTCTGATGGTTTGACAGCATTACTTGTCTTCCCCTTGCGTGATTTCAGCTCACAGAGTACACACCTTGGTTATACCTGTAAGGATGGCTTTTTATAGGCAACCTCTGTTATTTGGTTCCTGCATTTTCAGCTAAACTGGGGATACTGCCTTCCAATTGACAGTAACATGTAACAGAGCCTGCTTCTGTAAGTGAGCCCAGCAGGGACAGCTGGTCTGAAAATCTGCTTGGGAAGATGAATTTGCTTCTCTGCAGCACCAGGATGACCAGGTTTTAAAATAAACATTTCTTTTTTCTTCCAAAGCTCTGGTGGAGATGGAATCCATCTTGAAGAAGGTTACAAAGGAGCGCCGAGGCAGATCATTCAACAGGCATGTCTTTATAGACACCTTGCTGCAGGGGAGCCTGAGTGACCAGCAGGTCTGTGCAACTGTTACCTCCTTACACAGTAATGGAGTTTTGCCAGATGGACAATTCATTACATTGTAGCCTTTGATTAATATAAGTTCTTGCATCTTAGCTTAGATTTTTTTACCAAAGCAGGGCTTCTGCTTAGTTTTCTCCACTCCTGCAGTGTTTGCTTGCATTCAACTTTGGTAGATTTCCTTGCCAATGCTTCATAGCTATTTTTATAAACCAGAAGTATGTTAATGTTAAGCATGTCTCATGCAATTCAGTGGAAGTTCAACAGAGAGTTCAGTTTATGTCTTCTAGATGTATTTCCTGCTCTCTGCACTAAAGGGGTTTAATGTGCTTGAGTGGAGAGTGTACTACTTCTTTATTCTCTTTACAGTCTTATGAACTTCATTCCCTGAAGTAGATTTTCTTTCCTAGATTCTGGAAGATACAATGATTTTCTCTTTGGCAGGATGTGTAATCACTGCTAACTGTAAGTACAGTAACCGTAGGTAGCTTCCCATCCTTGCACTCAGCTGCCAAAAACTGTGTGTGATGACATGAGACTTACCTTAGGCTAATAAAAAATTGTATTAATCATTCTTTCTCCTGAGCTACAGACATATAGAAGAAGTAATTTTTACATCAGACTGTTGGCACAGCCTCACAGTTAGTGAGCTGAACCTAAGCTGTGTTTGACAACCTTTCCAGACTTATGGTGGACCTTAGAATTTCTCCCCATTGCTTTTTGCTTGCATTCTTAACCCCAGACAACTGATGCTAAATTTGATGAAGAAAAACACCAAAATAAATAAGCTGCAAAGATCATGTTGTAAAATAGGTTCAGGCATATAGGAAGAAAGAGTTGCTAGCATAAGTCTGGGTGCTTGGAATTTCTTGAGGATAGGTGTGTTCCGTGTATGGAGGACTTTCAAAGAAGCTACTCTGGGATTTATGCAAAGATTATGAAAAAAAACCCAAACAAATAAAAATATAAACTGAAGCTGTGTAAAATACCTTACAATAAAGGGACGATTATCTGGCCTTGTACCTCAGCCAGTGGGGCTGGGACTCCAAAGAAAACCTCCAAGATGCATCTAGATGTTAGAAAATGGGAAGTAAATCAGACAACTGTGGTAATTCTCTCTCCAGAGAATATCCTCTCCAGGTACTCCAGGAAGTCTGTGATTTTAAGGGCTTGAATCCACACGGATTCACAGAATCACAGAATATTCTGAGTTGGAAGGATCATGAAGTTCAAGATTCCAGATAGTTCTCATGAATAGACATTTTTGAGAGCTAGAAACATTTCCTTGTAGCTTTAGGGAAACTGCCTCCTACACACTTATTTCTTATGCAGGGTTTTTTCCTCACTCTGCATTTGAAGATAATCTCAACTACCTCAAAAAATAGATGTAGGGGGACAAGTGCTGGCCAACATCTGCAGAGAGCTCCCTTCAGGAGCCTCAGGCATTGGCTGTCTGGAGCACTGGCCTGAGATGTGCTAGGGAAGACCCCCAAATAAGGGAATTTTCTAAAGCTTTGAACAAACCAGCCTTTCATTTGCATGGTTGGTGTAATAGCTGTGATTCCCCTGGGTTTGCTGGGCTGTGGGACTGAGTGCTTTAGTGTCCTGCAAAATTCCTCATAGCATCAGAAAGAGAATCTTAATTTGCAGAGCCTCTTGCTATACAGGAGTTCAGCCTCTGTTCCTACTACTGAATACAGAATCAGCACAGCCTGCTGTGAACGGAGGCCACCTTCTTTTTAGGCCAAAAAGTAATGTTGAAAATATAGGAAGTAAGGAAACTCAATGCCATTTGTAAAGGATTGAATTTGCTGAGTCCAGTCTTGTCTTGATTCCTTCCCCAGTGTGCACCTGGGCAGTCTATTTCCTGACAACCTCAGAAGATGTTCAGCAGAATCTCTACAAGGAGCTGGATCGTGTTCTGGGGAAGGGACCAATTACCCATGAGAAAATGGAGCAGCTCAGGTGGGTCCTATAGAAGGAATGCAGAGGAAGGCTGTGTCATGTGGTGGGGACAGGTGTTTCATGTGGAATCTGATGCCTAGCCTGCACTAGGCCAGGAGAAGGCATCCAAAAGCTGCTTACTCCCTTTTTTCTTTCTGGAAGTGATCAAACCACAGGATGACTTGTAACATAGAGAGAATCTGCTGACATTCCAGACACAGGGACCAAGGTGCTCACTTTAGGGTGTCTGAAGGAAACCCTTTAGGTTCATCAGCAGAGGAAAAGCACAGAATCAGTGCCCTGGCTGCTAGGCCAAAATTTTTGCTCACTGTCTTGTTTGGTTTCTGTCCTAGTTTTAGTAGTAGAAGTAATCAGTCATTTTCATGGTTGGATATAGAGATATTTAGAGAGAAAGCATGGACCAATTTTCTTTTCAAAGGGCTGCAAGTAATGATGACTGGTCAACAGTGTGCCTTTATGTTTTCTGCATTTGTTATGTTGGTGCAACCTGGTGCATTTTGTATTTGGACTAGTGTTAGGGTTTTAGGGAATATTGTGTGTGTGGTTTTCTTGCTTCTTCTTGTATGAATGAGAGGTACAGGAAAAGGACTGATGTCTTCATGCATTTTAGCAGATTTAGTTTGGTTTAAAATCTGAAAGAAGAGGGATTCCAATAACCTTCTATAAAACTGTTAATGAGATTTAATGCTTCTTACAAAGATGTTGGGACTCCTTGTAAAAAAAAAAAAAAAGAAGTGCCTCTAAATAAAGCAGTTGACTCTGCTCTGCGTGCTGCCACAAGGATGTGGACAAGCTTCTCTGTGAGACTGGCACTGACCAAGGGTTACTGTTGCAGGTACTGCCGGCAGGTCCTGTGTGAAACAGTGCGGACAGCAAAGCTCACTCCCATTGCTGCACAGCTGCAGGAGCTGGAGGGCAGAGTCGACCAGCACACTATCCCTAAAGAGGTAGGGCAGTGCTGGGAGCGCTAGGCCACTCCTTTCCTGTAGGAGAATTTGCTGTTCCCTCTTCTTCCAGACCAGGGGTGAGGCAGGAAGACCATTTCTTCTGTCAGTGTTGAACCTGAGCAGGTGCTCTGTCATCTGAAAGTACAGTTTAGCTCAAAGTTTGCCTGCAGTTCCTCTGTGGGAGAGGCTCTGCAAATTCATGTTATCTTGCTGAGCAGATTTTCTTTTTGGATGAGTAAGCTTTTGAAGGGGCCTATGTTATGCATGAAAGAACATTGTTTCAGGCTTCATCATATCACTCATCATATCATCATATCACCTTCCCTTCCAGAGAGTAAAGTATTCCATACATACATCTCAGTAAGCTTAGAGAAATGGGGTCACACCCTCTGTAACCACCAACAGCGTGATTCTTAGAAGTTAAAATCCTAACATCTGGGCATGGATTATGAAAATCTGTAGATGAATACTGCATAATTGTCTTTTTAATCCACCTAAATATGAGTAGTCTACAGAAGAATCATCATCCAGTAGAGCTGTCGAGAGGTGTCTTTAATTGTGCATTTCCTTCCTCATTGATGTGTTGTAATTCTCTTTGCAGACACTTGTGCTTTATGCTCTTGGTGTGATGCTGCAGGATAGTTCATCTTGGCCATCACCATACAAGTATGTAGAATCAACTGTAATTGCAACTAATTCCTTTTCTTTGTTAAATTAGATCTTGCAGCACAGCCTTTTGTGCTGCAGGGCCTGTCTTAAGCAGATTCTGGAGATGAAAGGGAGTCTGTAAGAAAATCAGTTTATGAAGGTCTGGGTTTGTTTTGTCTCCATGGGCATGGTTATGGGGCAGTTAAAGTCAGGTTCCTCTGATGCTCCAGTCTGTGTGTGTGCATGTCTGTGTTAGGGTCTAGTAAAAACTTTTTTGTTTTTACAGAGCTTCCCTGGCTAATGCTGGTAACTTCTGTTAAAGGTTTTCTGTGAAACAGTGACTTGAATGGCTTTGGAATCACTGCTTGTCATCATGAAACAAGGATGCGAGGGAGGAAATGTCAGTCTGAAGTTTTGGTTTTTTTAGGGTGAAAGGAAATGCTGCCTCAGTATTTCATTCTGTCTGTGAAAACTGAAGTGGATCTAGGCCAGTGGAGGTTAAAGAAAAAAATCACTGTAGCTTCTTGTGACCTCCAAGTGGCAAATATTAACCTGTATCTGATTTACTTCACTTGGGCTGCAAAAAATGTGGGTCAGTTATTCTAGACAGAGAGAACAGACAGCTGAGATTTAGGAGAAAGAATAAAGCCTTTAGAACAGCACTTGTCCTCTCCTGCAATTACACTTTTTAGAAAGGGGTCAGGCATTGATGCACCAGTCTATGAGCCCCTTGGCAGGGATTGCCTCCCAAGGTAGGTCATAACGGTGTTCAGCTTTGCTGAGACCCCATGAGACCTACACTGAGGACTGCTATGAACATTGTATGTTTGTTTCAGGGAGGCTGGCGTCACACTTTAGCTTGAGGTACGTGAAGATTTCCATAACAGAAGTAGGAGACCAGCTCTGTGTGATCCTTTCATTCACCTACTGTACAAAAAACTGTTTGCCCCTCCCTGCTTTTTTGCTAGGCAGGTGCATTTTTCTCTCCTATTACAAAATCTGTAATTTTCACTTTAGTTCAGGGGAAATGTAAGTTTGATGCTGCTTTTTTTAAGGATCAGCACCCACATGCCCTTTCACCTTGCTAGAAGCAGACTTTGAATGTTTAAGCAGGGAAGTGAAGGCTTGAAGTATTTAGCAGAAAGGTTTAAAAGAACCATCTTCTGTCCATCAAATTTTGTGTTTGGAGGGGGGTTAATATTTAAATTGAATGTTATTTTATTAGTTTCCCTTGTTTTAACTCATACCAGCCCTGGATAATAGTTTTCTCACAGCCTCTACCATCCTAAAGCTGGAAACCACTTCTCTCACTTCAGTGAGTCACTGGCTTCCCTCCCCCAGCACATACACATACACACACCAGCTGCTTGAAGAGAACGGTGAGGGGCAAGCAGAAAAAGGAAATATTTTTGGAAGTGAAAAAGGAAGGGACTCAAAGAGGCAGAGAGAGAGACAAATGAGATTGCATGTGCCCTGGGGATGTGCCCTAGTTCCAGCCCTGTCTCACACTACCTCAGTTTGTCAGCATTTTGACCAAGCTGGGACACGGCTGACCAGCTGGGAACATTGATGGAATGGATGCACAATTGCCTTCATCCATTTGCGTGGAATGACCCAGAGAGAACAAATAGTGAGATTCTCTAGTTCATTTCTGGTTTTTTACTTTTCTCTCTATGTGTGCACATTTCTGGGGAAAGGATGCTGTGCCTGCTCAGAAAACCCTAATGTGTTTCATCTTTTATAGGTTTGACCCAGACAGATTCAATGAGGAATTAGCCATGAAAAACCTCTCCTTGTTGGGTTTCTCAGGAAGCCAGGAGTGCCCAGAGTTGAGGTGAGCATAGGGAAGGAGGTCATAGTGAGTCTCTGTGGCAGACAGGAGAGAAGGTGCTTCCAGCATCTTGGTGTTACTGCTGGGACAGCCTGTCCAAGCTGGCTGTTGTCCTTTGGCAGATTTACATCATAGCAAGGTTTTCATTTTTTTCTCCTGATTTTTCCCTCAGGTTTGCCTATATGGTGGCCACAGTTCTGCTGAGTGTCCTGGTAAGGAAACTGTATCTCCACCCAGTGAAAGGACAAGTCATGGAGGCAAAATATGAACTGGTAACCTCACCAAAGGAGGAAGCCTGGATAACAGTGTCTAAGAGAAGCTAAGAGCAAGCAAAACAAGGGGTTAAAAGTGCCAGCAGTGAAGTTCTGAGCAAGGGTCTTAACAAGAATCATACTGGCACCATGTTTACTCAGCCAAGGAATTTTATATCCAGAAAATTTTTTTTTACCTTCCATATTCTTAACCTCATGCCTATCTTGGGTACTTTATCTAATTCAACCAGTAGTCATATTAAAGTAGATTTTAATCTATATGTCTTTTTCATGTTTGCTTTTGGATTTCTGGCCAAACCTTTGCAAAGGAAGCAACAAAACCTTGCAGTGGTGTGGGGATGAACTACTGGGTGTCAGCTAGTCAAAGACTAGCCGGGCTGGTTAACCCAGCCTCTTTCCAATAGCAGCCAGAGCTGGGTAAGAGTGCCCCTCTTATCCAGTGGAATGCTTCTTCCTGAATTCTAGCTAGATAAGACCTTGGAGACACAAGGACAAAGCCTTTCTCTATATATAGGTATTTTTATTCAAAGTGTCTTTCCCTCCCTTGAGCTATATCTGTCAGGAAGAACAGATATATCCTGTGAGAAGTATGTGTGAGTGTGAGAAAGAGAGAAATAAACTGGGGTGGGAATAGCACCACTAGTTCTCATGCTGTGTAATCTTGCCATGCTGTGGGGTTGCAAGAAAAAGGATGATTTAGAAATGCTAGTAAACCAAGAGGAATAAAATTGATTTGGCTCCTGAGAAAACAGAAGTATCAGTAATAATAAGATGAAATTAAATAAAACCTACCAAACAAAGCCCCAAGAAAGGGAGTCTTTAATCTGAAAATTCTGAGGTCAGTGTCTAATCCAATGAACAGAAATTGACAGATGCTTGCAATTCATTCAGCACTGGGTCAGCATAAGACTGATCATGCAAGTAGTGAAGAGTGCTGATTTCACAGGGCTCTAGATTAATGTTGTACTTAATAACTTAAAAGCCTTTCAAAGAATCCTTTTCCTCCTCCAAAATGTGTGCTCGCCAAAGAAGCATCAAATGTTGCATATTCACATGTTTTTTCCTGCTTCTTCCTTTCTTTTTTTGCCAATCATAGGACAGCTCCATTCAGAGCCCCACTGAATGGATTGCAAGGCAGGAACCTCCTACCCCATCATGGCATTGGAGTAATTGCTATCTGCCTTACTGTTCATGTTGTGCTTCTTCCCTCTCTTCTCTTACATTTTTCTCTTTATCTGATCTTCATAAGTCTTTTCTCCATATGCCTGACTTCTCTGTTAGCTGCAGTTCCTAGCCCCCTTCCCACCCAGCAGCTGTGAGGGGTTTCTCAGCCTGCAGCTGTGTCTGCTCAAGCTGTACACAGCTGCCTGTGCACCACAGAGCAGGCCAAGAGTGTGTGCCTCCCATGACAGCTACTTTTTACTGCTTGTGCAGAGTTCATGTCACTGGTAACTGCAGTTCTTTTTTTCTACAGATGTACCTTCCAGGTCAGGAAATCTGCTGCTCTTTTAAAAATGTTTTTGCTCTTGTCTGAGGTGTGCCAGCCTGAATGCAATCCTGTCAGTTCTTATGGGGTTTAACAGCTGATGCCATCCTCTGTGGGCACCAGACAAAGAAAATTCTGCTCTTGGGTTTAGCATGTCATCTCTACTTTTGGTGGAGCTGTAGAGATTCAGATGCCCCCCAGTGTAGCTCCTGTTGGGGTAGAATGATACAGAGATGTTGGGCAGAAAAGGGAGAGTTGTGCAGTTCAGCTTCCTGTCTCTCTTGAATTGATTTTTATAATGAACTGCAAGAAAGCTCTTGCTAATCTGACCTTCACTTCACTAAAGCTTGGTCATGTCCCCAGATGGCAATTCGTGTTAGGCTTTGCTTCACTGCTTATGCAAAAAGGCCTATTTTTCTTGAAGGTTGCAGATGTTTCCTAAACCTTCTGGAGAAATCAGCATGGTAAAGAATTTTCGTTTTAAAACATCCCTGGATGTGCAGAGGAGGCAAAACGAAGGTTAAGTTATTGCCTTCTTTGGAAAATAGGGTAGGATAGCACTGTCCCTGCTAGAAACTGAACAAGGAATATAACTGGGTGATGAAGATCTGCTTTAGGAGTGAAGCTTTCAAACACTAGAAAAGCTTCCCAAGTGTAATTTTTTTGCCTTGCTGGAGCTGAACGAAGTGCCTTGTAACAGCCTCTTCCCCAGTTACAGGAATCAAAAATGGGAGTGATTCCATATAATTTGTTATGAATTTTCCATTAGCCTGCACCCATAGGCTGTACTCAGTCCAGGCCAATGATCAAGCCTGCTTCAGGAGTCCATGACTGATACAGGAGAGGAATATGGCTCAGTGTGCTGGAGAGAGAGCCAGTGATCAGTTTGTGTTTGCTCAAAACTGCTGTCAAAAAAACCACCCTGACTCATCAGTTAAGGAAATGCGTTGAGCATGGAGGGAAAGCAGGGTAAGGCACTCTGAGGCATTTGTAATGCACTGCTGGGAGTGACACTGAGGTCACAGCCACATTGTTTGCTGAAGTCTGTAGGTTTCCATTCCTTGCTCTGTGTGTGTCTGTCACTTTAGAGAGCCCAGCTATGGCTATTTAGTGCAACACTCATCAGCCCAGCTGTGGATCCTTGTGCAGCAAGCTCCTTTTCTAGTATGGGAATGTTCATGGAGTAGAGCTCTCTTAGGAAATTTTAATCTATTTTGATTTGAAGATGGAAATGAAGTTTTCTCCCATTTCTGCCCTCACACCTTGTCTGGCATGCACTGTCACTGGTTCTTGTTTGGCTGGTTTCCTAAGGAAGACTTGTTTTCATAGGGTGTGCACCCTTCCCGCTTACTTTTGGCCATTTTTCCCTTTCTCTTACAAGAACTATCTTCTGAGCCCTTAGGCCAAATCAGCTGCATTTGACAGGGATTTGAATTCTCTGCACTCTTGTGTTCTGCAGATTTTGTGATGAGAAGAGAAGATGACAGAGGCGGGGAGTCTGCGCTGGCCGTGCCCAAGGTCGCAGTCACAGCCGCAGGCCTGTCCCTGCCAGCCCGGGGGAAGCTGAGCCAGTGCCTGCCCTGTTCAGGTCACCAATCTCAGGAGTGCAGGCAGCAGAGCACAGGGGCTTGTCAGTGCTGCTCAACCCACACACTGAGGACATGCATAAAGTCCAGAGATGCCTTCTGCCTCTTACATGGGAATATGGGCAAGCATTGCAACCTGTGGAAAAAAATGTCTTAGTCTAGGAAGAAAGCCAAGAGGGGGAGGTTACTATAATATAGGGAATTGTTGCTTTTTATGCTTCATATTCCTGCTCTACACCAGCAAGCTGCTTTACAAATTTGACAGGATGGTTTTGAAAAGCACACAGAAAAGCTGTCATTTCATTCCTTAGGTTCTTACTGTAGGACAAGTTTCTACTGGGAGCTGCAAACTCAGGAAAGTCTATCTCTGTGCCTATGCAACCTGCTGCCCTCAGGAGCAGGCAGCCAGCACAGGTGGTGGGAGCAGCCAGGCCATTGCTAATGCTCTTTATGGCTGTCAAAGCCTTTTACTTTTGCCCCTTGTCCTGCTGGCAACTGGTGAGGCAGTTGTTAACAGCTTAGAGCAAAGGAGACAGTTTACTGATCTAGCCTCCCATTACCTCCAAAATATCCATGAATGCTGGTATCTGTACATTTTAATTAACATGAGCTACATATAGAAGCACCATTGCAAATTAATATCCTATTAATAATAGTAATATCCTTCTGTTCCCAGCAGTTAAGGACTTGCTGGCAGTGGCTGTGGCACGCACCACAGAGTTTAGAGCTGCATGTTTTATTTTCAGTTGTAACATGGAAACGATGGTCTTGGCAATTTCTGTCCTACTTGCTGCAAAATTAAATATTGGTTATTGTGCAGGGTGGATGTTTGCTGATTAGAAGTCCCTTGGGCAGCTGTTGTGCCAGCTCCCCCAATAGCTGTGCAGTTATATGAATTTGGGCTTGTTGGCAGTCCAATTTAGGAAAACTCTCTCTCTCCCCTGCAAAGTTAATTATTGACTTCCTTTTTGTGCCCAGATCCTCTTCTGGCTTTGGGGCAAAAGGAATGGGGTAGAGCAATACCTTCAGGAAAGCATAAAGGAAAATCTTCATCACTTGTGGGTTATGCTACCAGGAAGTGAAACTGTTTTAATGACCATGGCAGCTCCTGTTGCTTCTTTACACTTGTTCAAAGCAAGAACTGCTAGAATATATTCCAGGCATTTTTTTGGAGCGTGAGAGTATGAACCCATCTTGACACCTCTTTGTAGTTCAGTTCAGGAGTGGGTTTTAGCAATGACTTTTCAATTAAACAAAAGGCCTGTTTGACGTCTCTTAGAATTCAATGCCGGGGTTTTGGTGGTAGCAGACAGAGAAGAGGAACTACCACATGCAGGAAAAAAAAGATGAAGAAAATGTTCTTCACATATGGAGGGTGGGGAAGGAGACACGGTAAAGGTTGCCATGGCAACATTCCTTGAGGAGAAGTATTTTTAAATCTGTGAATTTTAGCATCAAAAACACAGTTGTGTTTCCCACAAAAAGATTTGGGGGAGGGCTAGAGTGGAAAGAATTTTTCCCCCTACTTTTCAGGTCATTCGAGTTTCTTTTACAGAGGAGCCTGCTCCCAAGATAAATGAAGTATGTGTGAGTTCTATGATCTTAATGCTCCTGTAAAGAAAGCCTTGCTTCCAAGAGGCAGGAAGCATCAGTCATAGTTCTATATCTGCTCCAACATCTTTGGCACAAGCACTTGATCATCTCTTTAATGGAAAAAGTAGTTCAAATTAATCAATGCTAGACCGGTTAAAAGTCACAAGGACAAATCTTGCAGGATTTTACATTAAAACTAGTGTAACTTGGCACAAAAATCTTAATTTTAATTGATGTACAGTTAAGTTATGGTAGTAGTGATGAGGTAGCTGAGGCCTTTTGCCTTGGCCAAAGAGGAGAGGATGCAGAACTGAAAATGCAGAGAAACCAGGTAAAAGATGTCCCTGGTGAGTGTCTTGGTTACTTTGATGACACTGAAACATCCCTGTAGGTGGACAAGTGATGCTCCAGTGACATACAGAAAATGTTTGCTCTTGATGTGGGGTATCAGTGTTGGGACCACCTCTGACCCTCTCTGAAGCTTCCCTGCTCCAGTCTCTGCAGTGCAGAGCCACTCATGGGCACTGGCAGGCTCTGCTCCCACCTCCCTGCTGGCATCCAGGCAGGTCAGCTCTGTCACGAGCCTGGCACATCCAATGCTGTGCCTGCTTGGCTGCCAACTTTGAAGTCTCACCAAAAAAGGCTTTTTTTTTTTTTTTAACAGTTGCTTCCAATTCAGTGGTGACTCAGATACTGCAGCAAGGATAAAGTGATCATCTTCCCCTACAGAGCTTTACAGCAGAAGGCCCTGAGTATCCTCTCTAAAAGAGAGCTTGGTGAGCCCAGCCATCAACTGGATTCAGTTCTTTAATTTAACTGATGGAAAAAGATACTCCAGCAGTGCTGTGTACCTGCTAGCTCAGGGCCTCTGTTTCAGCAATAGACTAAATGATTCCAAAAGTACTTTGTATCCAGAAAGCCTGGGGAGGGGAGGCTGGGAGGGAATGAATAGTCAGGCAGAAAACAAAAGGACGATTCATCCATTAAAGCTTTTTTCCTGACCAAACTTCCCTTGGCCGTGAATACAGGAAAGGAACAAAAATCTCTTACAATAATAATAGAAAAAGGTAAGTCCTATTTGGCCATTTATCTTTTTGGGGGAGGGATAGGGTGTCTAAAAAAGCAAAATTCATACTTCAAACATAATACGAATTCATAACTCATACATGTCAAAAGTGTGGAAGAAGACTTCCCTTCATCTTCATTGATAAAACCTACAAGCAGTAGGTGCTTTGGGAGGAGGGAAGTGAGCCATGTGAGTCAACAGGAGCTGACAGGGATGCCTGCAAGAATACACCACTGCATATCATGGGAAACCAATGGTTGCAGCCATCCCACATTCATTGATAAGCAAGATATTTGGGAGCAGAGAGAGCACTTTGTTCCTCTGCTGTGCAGAATTCATACTGAATTTGACAGACCCTGCACCTGGATTTGATGTAGTGTTCTAAAAGGAAGGAGCAGATTGATTGCTTTTTAACAGAATGCTTTAAATTAACCTCAGCCATGGGCCTGGTTCTGCAGTCCTTTGCATGACTATTATTTATGCTGTACAATTGCATTCAATACCATTGAGCATCCAGTATATTGGTCTGGTACAGCTGCACTGAAATTCTAGTTGTGGCTTTCAGTTGTTGGAACCCAAATTTTTGGATCTGCTTAGATGTTTGGATTTTGAATACTCTCAAACAGTCAAGCACCTACTTGACTATTTAAACACCTGGATGTCTTTGTAAGTCTAGTATTGCCATAATGTAAAGGAAAAGGAAATTACATGGAAGTTGCCTGGCCTCTGGTTTCATATTCCAGCAGTGCTAAGTAGGTAGAGCCTGTTGCTGTATATACCCAGTAGTTCACAGCGAATGTCATTTTTGCTTGAGGAAGCTTGATGGTGATTTTTACATAGTAAAGATGAAAATACTGCAAACATACATCATGCATTTATACATTTTATAGCTGTACTGTTCCAGTGTGGCAAACTGAGCTGAGCAACCACATTTTCTCAATTACCTTCAAGAACTGGAAATCCTTATCACCTCTGTGTTTCTTTCTCCCATTACTGCTGCACTGGTCTTGAAATTGTCACCAGAGCTAAAAATCCTCATTCTGTAAATGAAACTGTGATTTCAAAAAATTTTACAGTACAGTCTCCTCATAAAACTCCACAAGTCTTTTGCTGATGTGACTCACTCAATTACTCATGTGGGCAGACGTTCAGATAATAAAAGTGGTTAATGGAAAGCTGTGAAAAAAACTGCTGGTTCCTAAGGAGGCAGCCAGGGGGAATGTACTGTGGGTATTTTATCCTAAGAGCTGCTGAATTCACTGAGCTCCCAGGCACTTTTTTAAGATAAGGATTTCTCCATTCTGCTTTTTCCTTTGTATAAAAACAGCTTGAAATATCAGATTGCCAACAGAGAAGCAAAAGCACACCAGCTGTATCTGTTTGCTCTTCTGCTCCTCTTCCTACATATTAGAGATGATAGCCAGTTTGTGCCCTGAAATAATCCCTTTGTCCTCGTGATGTACATACCTAAACAACAGCATTCTAATGAGCTCTGGGTTTCTGAATCAAGGAGCACAACTAACAAGTGGCTGAACAACCTCTTTTGCTGGAAGTGTCACATACACTGACAAGGATCAGATTTTTCTGGAATTAATAAAATTAAGAGATTTGGCCTTGAGATTTGGTTTGCCATAGGTCAGGAAATACATCTAGGAAACAGGTTTCAATGACATTCTAGTGAGTGCACAGTAGAGGAATATGGCACCTTTTGAAGTTCACGAGGCAGAAAAGTGTGGAAAAGTAGTAAGGTACCACTTGGATGTGAGAACTGCACTATCTAATGAAGTTATACATGTGTGGTGGCTTCAAAGAGACTTAGAATTAAGCCAAAACTGAACTAGTGTAAGTGGATGAACTAACAACTAGTGTAAGTGGATTAGAGCTAAGGGCTAGCTGGCATTTGCAGAAATTAACTCTTGGTTGTGTGGCTCTGAGGCTGGTAGATTTTTGGGGGATGTGCTACTGCAGTTGCTGTGCGAGCCCATTCCAACAACAGTGCTGGATATAGAAAGAGAGAGGATGTGAATATATGCTCGTTTTTGACACAAGATGAGCTGGGAGGGAGACTATGGTTTGACTTGTAAAATAGAGCTTCTGGCACAGAGAAGCAGTGCATGCATGTTGAGGCTCTGGACCAGAGAAAGTAAGCTGTCAGGTTATATTTAGCCACTACATGCTGCAGGAAAGCACAGAGGGGGAAGGAGGGGAATGATTGCATAGCTGAGCCCCATGGGTAGTGAGCACACAGAGCAGGGAATGAGGCTGTTAGGAGAGGATGAATTGCCTTGGTGTTCCTGATTCAAATAAATCTCTATGTGAGCTCAGGCATCTGCACAGATTTGTATGCTTACTTTGATTACCAGAGCTCAGCTTTATTTATCCATCAATAATACCCTAGACTCCCATTAGGTGAAGAGTGACCAACCTGTGGCCTTCCAGCCATTCCCCTCTGCTCTCACCCTAGGGATGTCTCCTGCAGCAATCCCATTCCTAGCTGGGGAAGCAGTAGTCTGAGAGGGGCTCTTAAACCAATGTCCTAAACTGCAGTACAGCCCAGCTGCACACCCAGCTCAGTCCTCACCCACTGGAATCTTGTTAGCTAAGGCTGGCATCTGCAAAATAGGTTAGGCTACCCTGCTGCATTTGAATTCAGGGGTGTGAATCCTCCATTGTGTTTTCTAGAAAGCTCAATCCTAAATAGATGAAGATGGAAAAAAAAATCCTTATACCTGTATGAGACAGATCAAACCTTGCATGCTGATGTGTGGCAGTCAGTCATTTGGGTCCTGTCATATACTCCAGGGTGCAGAGATTGTAACTTTGACTAGTTTACAGCAGGATGGGTACAGCTTAGGTTCTTAACTCTTTCCTGCTAAAAGCTCACTTGTATGATTCAGAGATGCTTTTGCCTTTGCAATAAATAAGGCCTTTCAGCTCCCTCTCCAAGGAGACATGTGGAGAGGCCTGGCTGCCTTCTGTGCATAAATATTTCTGTCAAACTGGATTCAGACTCAGGTGGGTGAAACAACTGTGCCCATGGGAGCCATCAGCCTCCACCTCCTGCATCACTGAGATTTGTCTTGTTGCCATACTGTCAAAATTAGCTGTGGGTGAGAGAAAGGGCTGAAATGCTCCTGTATGTTCACCAAGCAGGACAACAGAGCAGTTGGGGGAAGGAGGGAGATGCAGACTGTAATAGTGAAGAGAAGCTGTGCAAGGAGAAGCTGCCTTCACAGCCTGGAGAAAGGGGATTACTTGTCCAGATGTGTGATAGAAGGAGGAAAGATGACTTCAAAGGTGTGATTAATTATTCCCTTCCTATGCAAGGGAGTTATGCTAGTTACAGAAACATCACACATTGAGTTTGGTGGCTCCAAAGAATATGCAAGATCATAAAATATTTTTTAAATGGTTTATGTGGTAAAAGCAGGATTACAAACAGAACAGGATTAGAAAAGCTCCAAGGGGCGAGTTCCTGGAGTTATGCAAGTACCTAAAAATCTGAACTTAAATTTCAGGAAGAAACAAAGACCTCAAAGAATGGTTCTGACTGCTGCAGCTGCTGCAGACCAAATTTGAAAATGTGAAAAAAGCATCAGTAAGTCAGTAATAGTGAGCCAGAATCAATATTTCAGAGAGGATGAATTTTTGTATGTGCTGTAGTGGAGCATTAACTACCCTTCAGTGGCTCAGTGACCATATTAGACCTTACCTGGGGGATGCCACAGGGTCAGGAGAGAGTGGAAAAGGACTGGCAGTTGGTCTGGGTTAGCATCTTAGAGAAGGAATACCAGCAGGAAAAACAAATCAGAGCTGTTCTTTCCTCCCCTGTTCCCTGAATGCTTGTCGTTTGATCCCTTGGAAGGAAACTGATGAGCAGCTATGCTTTGTGCTGGCCTCTCTTTGAGACCATTTGTTGCTTGTTTTCTTTTAATGTCTGAAACGTTAGATGATTTTTCCTATTTGGCCTGACCTCTTCCTTCTGGGGAGCGTACTTCCCCTTGTACTGGCTCTGTCCTCACACGGTGCTCTGTTGAAAGAAAGTTCAGCAGAAAACTAGAAAGAAGCTTGGGATTTGGAATAAGACGTGCCCTCAAACAGATGGTCTGAATCTCTGCAGCATCTCCTGCTCCTCTCTGGAGGTGCTGTGAGGTATGAGATGTCAGCTGTGCACTAGATGGTTCTGGAATAGCAATTTTGGGCAAACACTTCCATGAGATGGAAGCTACTCTCCTACCTTTGTGCAGCCAGCCTTTTACCCAGCAGCAGTTTCTCATAAGCAGAGAGGTTATCTGTGGTTATAATCTTGATTGCCCAGCAAATTGCTGAATGCCTGAGGAAGCAGGAGGAGAATGTGCAGCTTCAGGGTGTGTGGGTTTTTCAGTCTGGTTTACAGTGAGCGCTGGAGGTTGAGTGTTTAGGATGCCTTGAGATCCTGACACCATTTGTTGCAGAATTAGACAGTTGCATTCTGTGCTGGGAGGCCACCCCAGCACTCTGGAATAGCCATGGGAGTTTAATAAACTGCTGTTTGCTTCAGAAGCTTTGGATTATGAGGCTGGCAAACAGTGGCTATCCAGGCAGAGGCAGACCCAAACACCATGTGAAGCAAGCATGAAGACTGTGTCTCTGTTGGGGCAGTGAAGGTACATGCTTCAGTTACAGACTCTTTTCTTCAATTGCCCAATTCTCCTTCCCTCCCTCACCCCTCCAGTAAATGCTACCTTCCTCCTAAAGGGCATGGGCCTATATATATCATCAGTACACATGAGCAAAACTTTGGTACCAGAGTCCTTTGTCCTTTATCCAGCTGCAGATCTGCTCAGCTCCATGTGATGCAGCAGCACAGGGATTTTCAGCTTTTGTTCTGCTGTTTACAAAGAGTGAAAAGATAAAAGGAAAAATGTTCATAAAACTAGAGCACAGTTATATAAAGAAGTGAACTGAAAACCTGCAGCAGGATCTGTCCAAGATCTGACCTGGTCATCTGTCCAAAGATCTTTACTTGTACCCCTTATGTGATGTGCTGTTCAGTTCTCTGTAAAGCAAAAGAAATGGAAGAGACTTTGATTGTGATTTCTTACTCTGTGCAAAACATAGGTGGCCTTTGAGGTACCCCATTATTACTTTTCTCTAATAAGGAATTGATGATTCTAACTGTATGTGTGGGACACCCATGCAGAGTGCTCAGCTGCAGCATTGCATCTGACCAATGGGTTGGCTCACCTGTGTAAATTTTTGTGAGGAGGGGACTCCCTTGAGTGATTGGCAGGGCTAAAACCCTGACATCTGAGAGAAGTTGGAAGAACAGTGGTTTCCCTGTGCCTTTGGATCTTGGATCTCCAATTTAAAGTCTCTAGACTGCTTGCCTTTCTATTTTTTGGTGACTGTTTGAACAGCACCTTTAGGTGAAAAATGTCTTTGCTCCTCAGTCCTGAAGATATTAATATAAGGGAAAATCTTGCACAATAGGATTGAAAAAAAATTGGAGAAGTTACAGTGTGTAATAAATTAGGGCTGAGGGAATGTAAAAACTTAAAATTAGTTTAGCACATCACTTGACAGATGGGAAGTAATTTATGTAAATTTAGGGAAGTGGTAGTTGGATTCAGTTGATCTAATTTAAACACTATTTCTAATTATTTTTTGTATGTATACAGAGGATTATAGAATGGTCATTATTCTGACAGAAGGGCTCTTCATGTTTAAATTTAAATCCATAAATGAGTACCCTATTAAAATGTAAACATGCTGTGATAACAAGCACCTGATTATGCAGGCAGGTTAGTCCAGCTACTCTGGTGAACAGCTGTGTGCATGTATTTCAGATAAGGCTTTTTCTTGCGCCCTAAGAACCACAGGCAGAGCCCTTGAGAGGTCAAGAGGTGCCTGATCCACAGGTGGGAGCTGATGTTGAGTGCAGATCTGAGAGCAGATGGGCTCTCACAGGTTTCCACTGAAAGCAGGCCCGGGTGGCACCCAAGGGCACAGAGGGAAGATGACACAATTAAACAGTTGCCCCTCCCTGCACTCTGGTGCTGCTAATCCAAGTTTAAACTCCCAACAGCATCTTTGGAGAACCTTCTCCTTTACATTTTGACAGCTCTCTCATTTTGCCAAGAGAAAGATCATGTAGGTTTACTGGGGAGCTGCCAAATGACAGCTTGACTTCACACCTGAGAAGCAAATGAATGAGGAGAGAAGGAAAGCCTCAGCCTGCCTCCAGCCTGGCACAAACACAGTCTTGGAAGCATGGGCATGAGCAACTCCTGGAGCTGCAACAGCAGCAGCAGATGTGACACAAACAGAATCCAAGCTGAAGCTGCAGTGGAGGAGGGAGCATGGGGCCTGTTACCAAACTGCAAAAGCATTATCCATCAGCTGCACACCCTGGGGGAGGTGGAGGCCTGGCCATGGATGATTCTTGCAGGTGTGGGATAAGGCTTGGAGCTCCACACTGTACAGCAGCCTTCTTGAGTTGATTTGGCTGGCTTTCCTTCCTTGAGCCATTGCAGTAAAGACTGCTCTCTCAAGACGTGCATTAACAATCAGCAGGGCAGCTGACAGCCATGACTCATTCTTTAACTACCCCAAACCCAGTATTTTTGGATGTGTAACTCATGGTTTATAAACTCTGTGGGTAGAGGGCACTAAGAGACATCTCTTTGCTCCTTGTGGGTTTAGGGCAGAATGCCAGACTGTTGTGGAGAACTGCAGGCAGCCTGACTCCACGGGTGTTCAGGCACCCCATGGGTGTTCAGTGACAGCACAGGTGCTCATGAGCAGTCACCTCTCTCCTCCCACAAGCATCATGGTGAGGCGTCTCTGGCAGGGTATTCTGTGGTTCATAAGCCTTTTTGTGAGAGTAAGTCTATTACAGCTACAAATTACCCTTGGCTTTCTAACTGCTTGTAGAAAAGTACTAGAAGTTGTGAATTTCAGACCACATTTTAAAATGGGAGAAAAATGATTTGCATATGAGGGTTTTTTTACCAGTATGATGAACACTGTCCCTGACTCATCCTTCATATAGGAGAACTAAGCAAGCTAAGAAGAAATGACCTTCAGGGCAGGGATTTCCATCTTACTTTACTTTTATGACAAGAAATTTCCAAGGACTGGCCACAAAGATTACTAGTTTGTTGCCTGACCCGGCCAGGTGTTTATAATCTGCAATTCTAGAAGTCAGGCATCTCCAGCTGGATGCCTTTGCAAGAGCAGCCAAAGGCAGAGAACAGCCGTTCTGTAGGAGCAGGCTGCTGCCCAGGTCCCGCAGCGCTGGATGCTCTCTGCCCAGCTACCTGGTGTCTGTAACGTGAGCGCTGGGGGAGCGCCAGGCTCCTGCACCGCGCCTGGGCTGCACCACACGGGCAGCAGGAGCTCTGTTCAGCCCCACGGCAACAGGAGCGAGTAATCACAGCTGCAGCTTATTCCAAAGGGACACATGAGCTCCCCTGCAGAAAGCTGGGACGCTTCTGCCCAGAGGGCTGGTTGGTTGGGGTTTTTTTTTGTGGGAGAAGGGCTACTTCTAGGTTCAGGTGGAGGAATTGAGTGGGAAAGCCTTGCACGCTCCTCGAAGGGTGGACATTTTCATCACAATCCTGGAGTGACTTCCCTGGAACATAAAGGAAATCGGTGTTGAAGCCGGGAACTGACCGATCAGACCTGACTAATGGTCCCAGTGCAGCCTCAGCCACGAGGCTGTCCTTCCTCTCTTTCTGCTGACCCTTCATTATGTGCTTTTTTGGCAAGGCTGGAAGTTCACCCTTCCTCACGCCCTTGTAGAACAGCAGCTTTTCAGAGAGGATCGCCACAGAGGACGTTTCGCTCTTCCTGCGGCGATCCCAAGAGCCGCTCAGCGGTCGCCCAGGGGCAGGAGGGTCACATAGCGCTCGGAGCCCCCAGGGCTATGGGCAGAGGTGGCCGCAGGGCGAGTGAATTAAGGCGGGACAATTTAGAAGGAAGCCAAGGCAGCCCAAAAGGCGCACTCGCGTAGTTATTTATCGTTTCCCGGACAGCGGCACTGGGGCCGCCCGGGGGCCGTGCGCCCTTTCCCCCGCTCCCGCCGGAAACGCCCCCCGCGCGCGGCCGGCACGGAAGTGGGCGCGCGGGGGGCCGCGCGGGGCGGCGCATGCGCAGGAGGCGGCGCGCGGCCGCGCCCCGCCCCCGCCGCGGTGGGGGTCTGGCGCGCGCTCCGTGCGCGCGGCGCGAGGCCGGGCCCGGGCGGCGGGCGCGGAGCCCGGGGGGGCGGGGGGAGCGCGCGGAGCGGGCGGGGGTGAGGGACGCACGGTCGGTCTGTCTGTCTGTCTGTCGGTGAGTCGGTCGGTCGGTGAGAGGATGTGAAGATGGCGGAGCTGCAGATGCTGCTGGAGGAGGAGATCCCGGGGGGGCGCCGGGCCCTGTTCGACAGCTACACGAACCTGGAGCGGGTGGCCGAGTACTGCGAGACCAACTACATCCAGGTGCGCCGGGGCCGGGCAGGGCGCGCCCTCACGGCCGGGCCCGCGGGGCTGCCCCGCTCGCCGGGCCCGCGGCGGCGGGCGGGCAGCGCCGGCTGCTGCAGCCCGGGCTGGGGGGGGAAAGCTGCTTCACCTCCAGCGTGAGCTACCCCGGCGTGACGAGGCGCTTAAATGTGTAATTGATTCCTAAATTGAATTCCTTCCACTTTGTGGAAGGAATCGTGTCCCTGGATCGTGTCCCTGTCCCCCTTTTCGTCCCCTCCGCAGATTCTGATCTGCTTTGCTGTCGAGGTGATGTGATAAACCGAGGGCACGGCTGACTCCTGCAAATACAGTGTTGGTGCCTTTTAATTTAGAGGAGAATGACATAGGCTTCAGTAGAGTTATGTCTGTCCGTTTGTATTTCCCTTCTCGAGCAGGACTGGAATTCCATAGGAAGGGCAGCTACCAAGTGGTAGGTGCAGGATGGAAGTGTGATGTAGTGGAGCTGGTACAGAATTAGGGAGAAGGAGATGAAGTGCAAGTGCTACCGCATAGTGTGGTTTTTGCAGTGATTGCTCTAAAGCCAGGCTGCTGCTTCTTTAATTTCTCTTTCTAGTGGAAAGAAAGGCAAAATATTCTCGGTTTAGTTTGATAGTGATAATAGGTCCAAATGAAAACTTTGCCCCCAAACACAAGAAGACACCCTGAGACATGTCTGAGTGTGCAGAAGGGAAAGGTAGGGGGGATGATGTGGATTTGTGGTGTCAGTATTGAGAGAATTCCAAAGTGTCCCAGAATTGTTTCTGAATTCAGTCCCCGAAGGGCAGAGTGCTTGTGTGCTTCCAGAGGGCAGCTAGTGATGAGATCTGTGCTGAGACTGTTCTGTCAGTGAAAATGGGAGAGACTATTTAACCAGAGGCAGAGAATACTTAGAATGTCCCTGTCAAAAAGCTCTCAGTTTCCTTTGAATTGCTGAATGACCAGCTGTCCTTTAGAGAGAAGACTTTGCATATTTTGGGTCATTTACAAAACAGGTCAATTACAGTAAAATGATATAGATATATTTTATTATGCAATGACGCTTCTGATGTTGAATTAGCGTGACTTGGGGTTTTTAAGAGACATGTTGAAATCTTGCAGTTATGACCTGACATATGTGTGTTTAAATTTCTGCTTTTTTGAGAAGTGATTTTTCTGGAATATGGGAGAGGAGTATTGGAAGGCAGAACCAGATAGAAAGAACTGCCTGTAGTTGGGTTTTTTCCTTTGACTTTTTTTTTTATTCTTTGTATAAATCAAAGTTTGCAAATCTCTACAGAACAGATCCACTTTTAGTGCCTTAATGAAAACTGCAGAAGGGGACTCCATGCTGTTTAGTGCAAACAGAGATCGAAAGAAAGATGGTTATTGCCCCAGACAGCACACAGTCCATAAGGACAGTCTGGGATCACAGGAGATGGATACAGACAGATGGTGAATGAAGGAAAAGAATGAGGCACTCTTGGTCAGCCTGATGGATTCTGACCACCACACAGCAATATCTCAACTGCTGGCAATTTATCCAGGCATCATGGCCACACAGGGCTTTAAGGAGGAGGTTAGAATTAAAGAATGAAGTTGTGTTGTGAGCATTGACTGTGAGGTGCAGTATGGGTCACAGCATCAACATGATTAAATTTTTAAGGACGTGGAGAATGGAGACATCAGCCAGGCAAAAGGATCTGGCTTTTGGACAGGGTGGGTTTGCTATGGAGAGCAGGTTCAGTGTGAGGGGATTCGGGATTTAGTGGTGCGAGCGTCCTAGTAACAAATCTGTCAGTGAGCTCGCCCCACCTTCACCGTGCCACAGCTGCGTGAACTGCTGCACCAGATCTCTGTAAAGAGCTGACTTTTCCTGCTCTACAGGAGGGGAATAGGTTAATGGGAATAACTGTTGGTTAATTGGATATTTGTGGTTTTGCTTCTGATAATATTTATTATTCCAAAGTTGTTATGTCTGGAGGAAGTCCAAATTATTTTCAAAATAGTAGCCTTGAATTTTTGGGGGAAGATGGCTTTGTAAATGCTCTGAAGAGTATGGAAGAGTAATCATCCAGAAAGTCATGTAATGAAGATGAACTAATTCTACTGTAATCCTGTAATATTTCACTTGTGACAGAAGATTTGTTGTGGATAATCTTGAGATCTAGGGGAGGCTCAGGTTGTGGCTGAGACCTAAGTTTATCTGCAGGATGGTAGGTGCTGTGGTGATGGGGACATTGAAGGCCCTTCATTGGCCTGTCTTATCTATTTCAGTAGCCAAGCCACTCCCTTTCTGTGCCAGTTGCTGCTTTGAAGTTTTATTGTCCAGTTCAAAAACTGTTGCAAAAGCCAGTGAGGCAAAGGCCAGTGTAAAAGAATTTGAAATACAGCGCTAAAGCAAATGGGTTTTTCTCTTCCCCCCACCCAGCAACATAATTGCAGCTTCAAAATAATTAAAATGTAATCTCATACATGAGGAAATTGCTAGTTCATAGTAGTAGAGCTGTGGCAATTGCAACTCATTTGACTTCTGCTTATGAAATGAAAAATCTGTTCTTAAAAATTTTGTCAGTGTTTATCCAAATTATGATTGATATGTAGCTCGATGACTTTAGCAACAGGGAATGTTACATAAAATGTTATCCTTCCCTTGAGTCTGTGATATGGTAATGTATCAGAAAACATCAGCTTTAAATTTTGTGGAAAATTATAGGAAATACAGCAAATATATAGTAAATGGACCTGCAGCAGTGAAAGAAAGGACTGCTATTTGGGGGGAAAAAAGTTTTTTGGTGTCAAAAATGTCTTATTCTTCTAATAACTTGGAGAAATCATACAGTTTTTTTATGTCATGCTGCTTCTTAAAGAGAAGGGGAAGAAAAGCTTTTTTGTTTAGGAGGGTGTTTGTGTGGTAGCTGACAGAATGTCAATCACAGGTTAAATTTGATATGATCTCTTCAATGCTTTATGTACTAGTACTGTGTCCCCTGTTTCAGTCGAAACATGCAACAGAGAAATTCTATAAAATTTGATTTTTTGATGTACTTGGTATTTGCAGTCTACAATGATTTATCTGGTCTTCCATAAAATCAGATAATAGTTATATTGGGCAGTGTATTGTGTTTACAAAGTTTCCCTATTCCTTCTTAATTTTGTTCAGGAGTATCATAAAGAAAATTTCTACTTATGGTAGTATAAGTAACAAGGCCATACAGTTATGTGACTTGCACATCTTGTTACTGACGTAAATTCCACACTGGCTTGCCCTGTTAAGTTTCTTTGAGCTTGTCTTGTATAAGTTTATTCTGAAATAATCTTTTGTTTTTTTCTCATTATCACTGCTCTTTTTAAAAATCAGCTTTTTCTTTTGTGCAGTGCATGGAGTTTTCTAGAGTAATTGAATGCTTGTGTCTGTAACTCTTTGTTGAAAGAGTCAGAAAAAATTACCAGGTGGAGACATTTCAACCTGTAAGTGTGTGGTGTGCAGAGATTTGAGGTGGGGGAGGTCCCTGATCTGGTTTCTCTGATGTGTTGGCTGGATTCTTCTAAAAGGCTCTATATTTTTTAGTTTTTCAATATTATTCTGCTTTGCTTGTCAGCTCTGGAGACTAAAAAGGAAGAGGGAGTTTCTGATTTTCCTCTCTTCATAGTCTTCATGTTGCCATCACTGTTTGCATTTTATATACAGAAACAGTCTTCTGGTGTTTGTGAGGGGTAGGGTAGAAAGAGTATTTTTATTCTTGTTCTTAGTAGTCAGTCCATCCTGCTGATTACTGGAAATAACCTGCTTTCATTCCTGCAGATAGCATTATTTAACTAGACATAGAGGTGAAAACTACTTGTTTCTTGATAATTTTACTACAGTCCATAGATCAGTGAATTTCATAGTTGCTTTCCACATTTCTGTTATTTTTACTTAGATCTCATAAGCAAACCCAAGTGGCTGTAGATTTGGAAGCATCTTCAGTAGGCTGAACAAGAGAATGAGGCATCTCTTAGCATATTAGTTGTAAATGACAGGAATGGTGGTCTTTACAAACAGCAACTTAATGGTTACAGCTTTAGTAATGGCAAATTTCCATGGAGTTGCTTGTAATGACTGGTACCAGTATATAATTTGTGTAATTATACAGGGAATTGCAGGAAATATGGTTTATAAACAAGTTCAGGAATGATCTCTCTTCAATTTACTGAAGATGTGTATCACCTTAACAGAGGTGACTGAGTTAGATTTGTAAAATCTATTTAGTTTTCAGAAGTGCGAATATCAGAGGAAAGTTGTTTTTGCTCTTTCTGTTCCCTAAGCTTGTTTATTCTATAATCCAACTTCAGTGAAGGGGTGATTAATCTTAGCACTGATGGAACACTTGTTCTGCAGGCATGAAAGTGGATATTGATTAGCTCCAGTGAGTATTAGTCCAGAAGTTCAGGAAGATGATAACAAGTTGAAACTCTAAAAACCTATGAAAGAGTAGTAATGGATACATGGGCCATGTGCTATACTGTCTCACTCCTAAGTTCAGTGAATATTGCATGGGTAGTATATCCATGGGTATATCTTGTCCATCAGCCTATGGTAGGACTTCATGAAAACCATGGGATTTTAAATTTGAATATGCACTGGTGGATTAAACTTGAAAGTCAGCCAGGTCCCTGCCAAGCTGTTCTCTTACTCTCAGTCCTCAGCTGAGCAACAGGAGAAAGTAAGGAAAAGAAATTCCCAGCTCATGGGTTGAGTTAAGGACAAGGAGGTCACCGACAAATTACTGTCGTGGGCAAACCACTTTCAGCTCGGGGAGTATTAATTTAATTTACTGCCAATTAAAAATAGAGTAGGACAGTGAGAAACAGAGTCAAAACTAAACCCACCTTCCTCCAGCCCTCCCTTCCCAGGTTCAATTTCACTCCTTCTTTTCTAACTCTCGTACTTCCTCCTTCTCCAGTGATGCAGGGGAACAGGGAATGGGGGATGCTCTAGTTCATTCATATCACTTTGTCTCTGCTGCTCTTTCCTCCTCACAGTGTTCCTCCTGCTCCAACGTGGCCTCCCTCCAATGGGGTACAGTCCTTCACCAAGTGCTCCAAAATGCTTTGGAGCTCAAATCCCAGGTCCTTCCCATGGACTGCAGTTCTTCATGAATTGCTCCAGCATGGGTTCTTCCCAAAAGCATCCAGTCCTGCAGGAACAGACTGCTGCTGTGGGTACCCCACAGGCACTGTTCTGCCCAAAGCCTGCTCCTGCATGGACTTCTCTCCATAGGCTGCAGCTCCTGCCAGAAGCTTCTTCTGTGGGCTCTGCACAGGCTGCACTTTCTTTCAGAGCATATCCATCTGCCCTGCCATGGGATTCTCCAGTGCTGCAGGGCAATCTCCACTTCAGTGCCTGGAAACACCTCTCCTTACTCCTTCTCTGACCTTGCTGTTTGCAGGGTTGTGTCTTTCACACGTTTCTCACTCCTCTCCCAGCTGCTTCACACTGGTCTTTACCCCTTGGTGGATGCCTTGGCACAGAGGTGCCACCAGCATGGCTGACTGGCTTTTGCCAGTGCTGGGGCCCTCTTGGAGCTGGCTTAGAACTGCCTCTGGTGATGTGGGGGCAGCTCCTGATCTCCTCTCACAGAGGCTGCTCCTGCAGACACCTGGCTACCACTAAAGTGGCTCCTTAGGTTTGGGAACTTCAGTGAGGATTAATTAGAACATGTTTCCTTTAAGTGAGTCAGTGAAGCTGGCAAAGTTGTTGAAGAATTCATCACTCAACCAATCTACTTTCCTTTTTCATCACCTGTGCTGTGTTTTGCCAGGAAAGCTAATTTAATGCATTTGTTAATGCCACAAGTTCAACCTGGAGGTCAGGAAGTGCTGGATTGATCCTCTGTTGAGTGGATATGAAAACAGCATGAGCCATTTTATTAGTGGTAATTGGAGTTGCTGGTGGTAATACTGTACGTGTAGGTATGAAAATAAAATTTGTAAATATGCAAGTTGCTAATATAAATGTTGTAACACTAAATGTTGGTTACAAGTGGCGTTCTAGTTGTTCCCTTCTATAGTTTATTTTCAGACTGTGGTTATTGAATTATATTGATCAAGAATTTTAATTCAGAGTAGAAAGCTTCTGCATCCTACAGTTAATCAGCTCTCTGAAATTTATTGTCCATTGCATGTGTTTTACTTGAGTTTACAGTTATTAATCTTTGTGGCTTAGTGCTGAGGCAGGAAGTGGTGCCTATGTAAGGCAAGAGCGTCTCCAGTCAGTGCTTTAAGCCCTTAAAATCTTACTCTATAGTGTTCAGCAGAATATTTTCTTGATGAAAAACATTGATTTAAATACCATATTTGCAGCAGATTTATTCAGTAGAGTCTATGTCTAGAGGCTGATGGCCTTTTTTCTTTTTTAAAATTTTGTTTCAAATGCTGTTTTCACACTTAATTGCACACCTGAAATTGACCTCTTGCTTAGTAATCTAAGTTTTGTAAATTTTGTTGGATATCCCTACCAGGAACTTCAGTCATTGGGCTGCTTTATGAAGCAAAACTCCATGTCAATAGATGAAACCTCATCACAGCACACTGAATTTAGGAGTATTTCCTCTTCTCAGGGCTCTCACTAGTTAGGTTGGCAATTCTTTCTTGAATAGAATGAGCTAATTTGTTTTTGCAAGTGAGATGAGTCTATTTCAGTGAGAAATCTTAATTTTCTGTTTCTCAGGTGCAACAACTAAGTTGCTCTGTCAAATTTAAATGTATATGTTCTGAAGTATAGACTCTATATGTGCTATTCCATTTTCCTGTAGCTTATTTCCCAGTAGATGTCATTGTAATATGTATTCTTAATGGTGTTTCAGTTTGAATAATAATAAGCACTTGCCTTATTATTATTGGTGTAGTGTTACCTTGATGAAGTTGTTTTATGCTCAGTGAAATGCAGGATGAGGAACAAATATTACTTGGTCTGGGGTTTTAGTAGCCTGTCTGTGTTGGATATAACACACAGCCAAAGCTAGCTTTGTGCCAACTCATAAATTTACTATGTTTTTTTCTTAAAGGCTCTTCCAAGTAAGTGCAAATGTTTTTCTTAGGGTATTCTGTAAGTGCGTTGTGAATTTCCTGCTGACAAGAGCAGTGCCATTGCTTTGCTCAGGTGTGGGGGGAGTGTGAAGTGAGGGAGGAGGAGGGAATGATCCAGGCAGTGAGCTGTTAGATGGACAGTTTAGGGTGAGAAGTTCATCAAGATCCCAGCTATCAAGTGTGGTTATTTTGAACTTTTGTGCAGCAGTAGTGCTGCTTTTTGGGCCTGAAGGTCTGTAGTGCAAACGTGAGGTGTTGTTTGTGTGGCCCCCGTGACAGCTGTGTGCAGTGGGGCTGACACCTGTTCAGCACCAGAGAGTTGGTGCACATAACCTGTGGGCCTTTCAAAAGCACAATCAGTGCTTGATTTTCTGCAGAGTCTGTCTCAAATAACAAAGTGTCTTCTTGATACTGCTGCTTTTGCCAGACAGGAATATACCAGCTTAGCTGAAATAGTATTTCTCATCTCTGTTCAAACTCAAACTTTTAGTGTGTCTAACAAACAAAACGTGCAAAGCCATTTATTACTGAGTAGTGTATGAATTCAAAACACACTGATTTGTCTTGATTCACTTTAATAATAATCATTAAATAGTATGTGTTCACTCAATATACAGTGCAGATTCTCAGTTATCTTGAAGTGTGTCCTTTTATACTGTAAGTTTGAGCAATGCTGGCCATTGCAGCACTTGTAATTCACTCTAATTTTTTAACTAGATGGCGACTTCGTAAATTGGCTTGAGAAGTGCAGCTTTTTCATAGCTGTCTATGTAAGGCAGAGTGTTTGCTGCAGGTTGTAGAAGTTTATTGTCTACCTGCTTTTAATTGGGTAAAAACCAATTAAAGAGGTCTGCTGCAGCTTGTGGGAAATGTAAAAATGTTAAATATCCCAAATTAAATGGCTATTTTGAATCAGCTAACATACATTTATCTGTATGGAGGGTCTGTGAAGGGACAACCCAAAAATGGTTAGCCAAAAGGAGATGAGAAATAGTAAAAACAAAAGTTAACCTCTTATCCCCCACACTGCTAACAGCAAAAGAAGAGGCTGAGGTGGATGACAGGCTTCAGAGACACTGAAAAATGCCAATATGAGCAGATGCTCAAAAAAGGAGTGGTTAGTTTTGACAGAAGAGTAATGAATTACAGGATTATTCAAATAATATTTAGAAAAGTATGACCTATGTATGCTGGTTTCCCATTTTTCTTGGTTAAAGTACAGGGATACTAAATTAAGTTTGAGAGGTAATGCTACTTAATCTATGGAATTATTGTTAGGAGTTAAGGCTTAGGATTTAATGATATTCTAGAAAGGCTAGACATTTTAAATAAATAATGAGAATATAAGCAGTTCTATCTTCTCCTTTCATATTCTTCTGCCTTGCATTTATTCCATGATGGAGTTTTATGTCTCTTATATGAAGTATTTTGCACTGTCCACTGTAATTCATTTCACTGGATTATTGGGGATATTTCTTCTATTTAATACTGTAGTTTCTGTATCCTGAATATGATATATCCTGGATCCTTTGAAATGCTTTTTGCACAAATTGGTGTTGGATTTGCCTTTTAAGGAGAGGGAATTAATGTGTTGAGTTACTCATGTCAATTTAATAAGATCTAGATAAATTTCATTTGTGAGAAAGAGAGCTAAAGGTTTTTATGTGATGGAGTATATATGTGTGTGCTGAAATGGTGGTAGTAAAATTAATGGGCTTTTTCCACCATGACTAATAACTAGTGAACTGGAAGTGAAAGGAGTTGTAGAGAAGAATGAAACTGTGACAGTACATTTATTTGTTATTTATGAGAAATCAGTCTGCAGTGTTTATTGATGTACTCAGTTTTCTCACTTTATTCCTCTGTTAGAGATCTCAGGAATTAGCCTCAAAGATTTAGGCCTATTGATGTTTGTGTTGTCCTTAGAGGTGTGATGCCCATGAAGTGACTCTGTCTCAGAAGGGGCAGAATGATTGAGCATGCAGAATCTCTGGATCAAAGAGTAGTGTGTAATCAGCCTAAATTAGTGAGGGTGTTGGTTTTGAAGCATTTCTCTCACATTTTGAGTGCACTGTCACAAGAGCAGTCCATTCCTGAAAGAAAGAGGTAATTCTTTGACTATATGTGCATCTGTATAAATGAATCAGTTTGGATAATAGAAGGTAGAAAGTTATCAGTAGACTCTGAATTGCTATTACATTTGTCTGGTGGTGATAATAATAATTAATTTAAATCGTCTCCAAACTGAGGACACTTCTGTAACCACTTGATGGAATGAGTTAATAGAACTGTTGTAAATCATTCCCATTTTATTATCTGCTTAAAATGTACATCTTGTATTTTCTAAATATATATATATATATATATATACATGCAATCTTTACATTTGTTGGAGTCAGTAATTCAGTATATGCTACAAATACATGCAGTTTTGATGACTGGAGCAAGAGGGAGGGGTAAGCCTCTAATTTTTGTTATTCTCATTTGTGTACTCATCTGTCCACCAAATGCAGGTCCTTGGAAACAGAGCTTATTAGTGTGATGAGCTTCTTATAGATGTTTGTACCATTTTAAGACCCTTCATTAAAGTATGGCTTATAAGTTGTACTCCTTATTCAAGACAGGCTCTTATGAATTGTCTCATTCACTCACCAGTTGGATAATTAATGGAGAGTTATAACTTATTTAACCACTTATGCACATATGAAAGAATTTTTTCATTAAAGAACAAGTGGGGAATACATTGCCAATAATCCACTTGTGTCTGTAAAGGCTGTGCTTAAAAGTTCTCCAAAGAGAAGGGGATTTTCCCTTGTTTTCTTAGGATGAGCAGAGGTTAATATTTTCCATGTGTTTTACTTTCCCTGAAATTTTCTTATCTTTTTTTGAGTTGTAGATTTTGTTAAGGACACAGAGAAGAGTGAGATTTATTTGCCACTGGTAAAGTCTCAGAGTATTGAATTCTATTACATTTAGCTTCTTTTTTAGCTTTTTTTTTTGTGTGTGTGCTAAACAGGTAAGTGCCTCTGCACAGACCAGATCCCAACTTGAGCAGGCAGCTTCTTATACCTAATTCTGTTGGTTTTAAGTAGCACAGCTCTTAAGTGATGTCATATCTAGATCTTGTACTTCACAAATCAGGGTAAGTACAGCTTTTGTGTGCAAACAGTGGAAGGAGTTTATTTTGGTCTGGATTCCATATGCCCTTAAGGCTCTGAACACAGTCCTTCAAGAATTGTTTGCATGGTTTTCTGTGACTAATTGTAGGGGGAATATGAGTGCTTTTTCCTGAGTTGTAGGGACAAACTGTTCAGTAAAATGACTGGAAGATGATGCATGATACAAAAAAATCCAACTGCTTGTGTCTAGGAAGGTGGAGGATTAGAGGTTATACAGTTGGTAGATTCTTCTTGAAGGAGGAGAGAATTGCTTGTCTGAAAAGCAGCTTGAAAATTCGTGCTTTCTCTGTGCATCTTTGTCTTAAAACCTGGGATTCATGTTGTGAAACTCTTCAGGATGGTTTTATTTATTGCCATAGCTGGATGGATGTATAGAGAGTTGATGTTATTTAGGCATGTCTTGTCAAATGAATAGGTCATTCATGCAACACTTTTAATTCATGAAGGTGTAGAGAAAACCCTACCTTCAGATGGTAGTAGCACTTGCTGAATATATAGTTATAACAATCTGTTGAGACAACTTGAAAATGAGTTCACATTAAAAAGAAAAATGCAAAGCAAGAGAATCTTTTATGACATAGAAAAAGCATTCAGCAGTTGAAATGTTCTTATTTTTGTCATTTCACTTCTTTGATGTTTCTATTTCTGTGACAACAAATTGCTGAGACTTGTCAGAAGAATAACATGAAAATTTGTGAATAAGTGAAAATTGAGACTCAGCCTGTGTCATAATTATGGTGAAAGTAAACACAGTCATGGGGACTCTTCATATCCTCTATTGGAGCATAAAACTCCTGTGAGAGGAATCTCATGTTCTTTCACCAGTCTGCAATGTCACTTACACTTCCATGCTGTAAGATTTCATTTCTGCAGTTTGGTGCTGCCCAGGTAATGCTGTGTCCCCTGTGTGCTGTGGCAGCGCTCCATTGCAGTGCAGTGCAGTGGGTGTGTGCTGGCCCTGCAGCGCTGCACGCAGCACGTGCAGCCCTCGGGATGAGAGCTCTGGCCACTGGGAGAGTTCCCTGCATGTGGAAAAGCTGCCTGCTCCTGCCCTAGTTAGAGATGATGGAATTTGGCCTGTGTGGGAAACAGCATAATTCTTAACTGTGGGATTAAAATGACTCCTTCCTGAAATATTTGTCACTGAATTTAGATTGTATAGCAGGAAGGGTTTCCCCTATTTGAAACAACCGTAGTCCATATATGACTTTTCTTTGAAAATTGTTTGAAAAAATTGACTGTGCATTTGAAAAAATTCATTATTAGTTATTTTGTTAGCTGAGGAGAATAGTGTATTAATTTACTTAATGAAAATCCTAGTCTTAAGTTTTGCTGAGCTACTCTAGATGTGTCTGTTGTAGGGTAAAAATTGCAGTACATTTGTCTTTTGCTGAGATATCTGACTGATGGTGTCTTCTCTGTCCAACATGAATGCTTACCAATCTATACATATTGAAAATAGTCAAAATTCTATAAATATAGGGGAAAAAGGTGTTTAATTGCTCTTAAAGAAATGCATTCTGTCTGATATAGGATTGTCTAAGGAATGTTTATAAAGGTCTTGGGCAGAACAGCACCAGTAAGTGCTGAAGTCAGTATATGAACAAACCTTAAAGGGCCTGGTGAAAATCTGGCTCACATTAGATAAAAGGAGACAAGAAAAATTATTATTTCACCTGTTTTGGTAAAAGAAGATAGTACCTGCAGATGTGGGTTTTTGTTTTTTTTTTTTTTTTTTGTTACAGAAGTGCTTTAGTAGAAGCTGAGGTATTGAGGTATGGAACATCGTTAATATGTGTGCAGAGGTGGGCAGCTGTGAATTTTGGAGCATTGCAGCAACGCTCTACTACTTTGAGAGTGTTTGTCTGATTCATTCCTCTGTCCTTTTCTGAAGCTCTTATGGTAACCACCTTTTTCAGGACAGACTTTGTAGAACTTCTTGTACCATTGTATGTAGTGCTTATTTTTCATTTTAGAATTGCTTCCAGGTTTATAGAGCTGTCTTCTGTTGGATCCCAAATAACTTGCTTGATTTTTTTGAAGGTGTTCTGATAGAACTACGTCCTTAGCTGCAGCCTCTACAACATCCTGCATGGAGATTTTCTCCTGGATGTTCACTGGGATATTGCTGAAGTTTTGTTTTTCAGAATGTCCTCATGTGTAATTTTGTGTGTTTTTCACATGAGTTATAGTTTGTTGTCTTCAGCTGACATCAATGTTAGAACAAAGGAACTCATACATTTTAGAAATAGTACCAAATCTTGTTTGGTACTGCAGTTATTCTCATGGGGTTTGTTGTATTAATTGAAGTTTATTAAATGCTTTTGATTCAAAGAATGTTTTTGGCGCATCATCTACTTTCTTTGTGTGGAGGCATAAAAACAACCTTATAGAATTTACAGAGCTTCTGCCAGGGGGTCCATGGGTTATTAGGTAATTACAGTGCTTTGTTTTAAGACAGCAGATTTAAACATTTACTGTATGAAATTCTGATATAGTTCTGAAGGAATTTTCAAAAAAATATGGTCTCCTCAAGCTCATCCTGATTGGTGTTCTGAATGATGGGCCTTTATAGTTAAGCAAGAAGACCCTTATTCCTGGTAGGTTTTGTTTCAAGTCCCGTCTTTTCTTTACCAGACAGAAAACTCTCCATATTGTTAGAGAGAAATTCTGAAATGGCTCAGTGACCTGCAATGCTTTGTTTCAAGTCTGGGGAATCTTAGAATTATTGTATGTGGAGAAAAACTTTGCCAAAGTTGGATTTGGTTATCAAGCATATTGCTTTTGATAACTCAGTGTGATACTTGTTAATTCTTAAAAAAGTAACTTGGTAATTTGCAGAAAGAAGTAGTTTTTAAATTGGATGGAGGTTACTGTGTTACAGTTGCAGTATAGTTAACATGGAAAATCAAATGCACATCCTTTTATACATGTAAAATGGCTGTATATTGTTTTTAGAAACTAAGTTACCACTTGCATGAAACAGTCTCTCTTTGGGTAAGAAGTATTGCTCTTGATGGGAATGTAGGTCATGCTTTGAAAATGTGTGTGTAAAATAGAGATCTTGCTGGAAATAATTACAGAACATTTGATGCTGTGCTGTTAAGTTACATACTGCAGGTTGAATATAGCAACTTGGCTTGCTGTTCTTGAGCTACATAGCAATTGACAGAAGGTTTACTTATAATTTTGAAGTAAATGGACCAAAACTGCTTGTTAAGCTAGGAAAAAGAATAATTGCTACTTACAGTGCTTGCAGAAAAGGGTTTTCTTCTGCTTATTTTCTGAGATTCCTAAATTGTAACAGCATAGCAAAGTTTGAGTCTAGTCGAAATTAAAAACCTCCTGTAACCTTAAGATTTTTTTATTTGTTAAGAACTCTCTTACAAGCATGAAGAAGAGCTCTGGAAAATCTTCATTTCTAGCAGTTTACCCTTGGGAATCAGACCGGGACTCCTCAGTTGAGGAGGTGACTTTTATATTTCTGAAAAGTTTTCTAGTAAGTGCAGAACGGAGACTGGGTTTGGCTAACTGTCTCTGCAATGGGATTCTGAAGCCAGAATCCCATTCTCACTCTGCCAATATTGTATTTTGTCCAGTGCTATGGTAACAGGAGCAAAAGGTTGTAAAAACATTCTTTGCCAGAAAAATGAACAGAAGCTTCTCTCAGGACATGTAGGGAACAAATCTACTTAATAAGAAGGCACTGGTTTTGATTTTCAGATTTCAGAGTGAACTTTCACTAACTTTCTTTCACTTCATCATGGTGGTTTGTTCAGTTAATCTCTATCATGGGTCATATGACTGGGTATCATTGGGTGTTGCCACCACCTTCAGCAGGTGGGTTGTACGACGGGTCAGCTTTCAGAAGGATGAACATGGATATCAAGAACAAACCAGCCTGTTGTTGCTTGCTTCTGCTCTCTTTCTGGCAGCGCTTATGGTGGCAGCAAGGAAGAAGTGTGAGCTGTGTGGGCTGCTGTGATTTGTCAGTCAGACAAGAATATGGCGCTGTCTGGTCGTGTAACGGGGCGCAAATGTGCATCTGAGGTGATGGCACTCAGGCACTCAGGGTGTGGCATTGCAGGGGTCAGAGACTTGGGCCTTTAAGTGGTTCTGCAGCAGGCAAGGACAGCTGTCCTGTTTGTTTTAATGCAGGAAAGAAAGAGGGACAGACTGGGCAACCTTTCATAGAAAGGTTTCATGGATACCTTTCATTCTTTCATTCTGTGCTGTAGAGTGATCAACTGCTGCTGCATCTCACCCAGGTTCTGCTAATTTAGCATAAATCTCTAGGTTTTGGGGGATGCTGCCAGTGGCTCTTTTGCCTCCTAGAGGAATATTGTATATTGCAGCTGTTGTGTGAAAGTTTCTTATTTTGATCTGTACGCTTCATATAAAATAAAATATTTTTTTTTCTGTTCTGTCAGATTGTGGGCATGGATCTGAAGACAGTTCCTTTCTTTCATTGTGTCTGAATTGGTAGCAGCTTTTAAAAGTGCCAAGCAAGAATAATTTCAAATTTAAGGTTAACTGATCATTGTGAAGGGATCTGTGTAATCCAAGTGTCTTTATTTCCTAGAAAATGAAGAGTGACTATGCAAATTCCTGCCCCCCTTTAGTTTAAACCCTCTATCTGCTGTCTTTGGAAGGCATACTCATGTTGCCTGATAGCTATGCATCTTTATTTCTCTTCAAGCTTTTTTTAGCCATAGTTACCAAAGGTAGTCAAAGTATTCCTTCCAGTGTGGTAAAATTTTGGGGCTTGCTTGTGTGAGGAGGTAGAGAAAAGTGAATAGCCATTGAAAGACTTGTATTAGTTAGGGTGGTGATGTGGGAAGAATTCTGAGGATAACAGGGCTGCCTTTGCCGTGGACAGAAGGAAAGGCTTTCCAGCAGCTTGCATTCCTTGAGCTATCCTCAGTGTTTTTGAGTGCTTGAGGAAGTGGGAGGGTGCCGGAGCTCCGTGTTGCTGTGGTAACTGATGTGGGTGTTATCTGCACACCTGCCAGCTCCCTCGGGAGCTGCCGGCCCAATAGGGTGTGCATCTTCCCGGCTATGCTGCAATTACACCCTGCCAGTTACAGGTGTCCTGCATCTCCCTGACTGCTTGGGGGGGAACGTTAGGGTGTAAGCTGTGATGGTGGAGGATATGGCTGTGTGTCCTACTTAGCTTTCTTTGCTAGGAGCTTGTGATGTCTGGCAGTGCATGAAACAGTCTCTCCTGGAGACCGGACACTTGGAAGCAGAATCTGCTGCTGCTGCCACAGATCACTCTGTTTGTGATTCTAAATCAAAGCCGTTAGTTGACCTCAGTCACTGCTATGTAATGAATTGAATTGAGAATTTATAGTGGAAGAAAGAAACTGGCAAGATTGGGAAATAACTCAGTTGTTACATAAACCCCTGTGACTAGATAATATTTTGTAAAGCTGAAGTAGATATCCTTTCTTAGAAATGATAGATTTTGTCAGATTTCGAGACACAGAGATAAAAGTCTGTTAATCTAATATTGATAGTGGAGGAAACAATTTGTGCAAAAGCATTTTTTGTACAGCAGAATGTAATTACTATATGACTGTAGTTTTTACTTGTGAAAGCCACTTTGCATATGAAGTAATTTTTGCAAATGCTACCACTTGCTTTATTTTTATTAAGTAACTGTAAAATTAAATTTGACTTTATCAATGATTTTGACTCATAAATTCAGTGAAACCTCTGCATACTAAAGCGTCCTTGGTGAATGAAGAATTGTAGAACAGTAGGTATATGAGATAATAGAGTTAAGACCTTTGCTGTTTCTGAGGTTCTTAATTCAGTGCATTTGTATTGGCCTAGCCTCTTATAGCCACAAATGTGTTGATACTGTGTTGCTATTAAAGCCAAAATTGGCCTTGGCTCTGGAACTCCAACAATAATTATGTTATTGCAGGAACTGGAAAAGGACCCACTTCTCTCAGCTGTGTTATTGCAGAAGAGCTACCAGAGAGGGCTGAAACCTCCTCTGGTTTCACTGAATGAGCAGGGGAGTGGGTTCCCCCACTGCTGCTTCCTCTGGAGCAAGAGCAAAGTCTAATACTGTCATGAGTAGCTAGTAACACAACTATGTATTAACTGTATTTTAGATGTAAATGCCTTGGGATGTTAGCATGCTGTTCTTGTGATACAATTTGTGATGCAAATACAATTGCATTTATACAATACATTTATAAATGTACATTTTAAACTGTGGTACTGCTGCCTTGAAAAAGTTTTTTATAGCCTTGTCTAGTAGGTTTGTGTGAATACATCATGCCCTATTATTTTTGCATAAACATGACTTTGGCTCTGTTCTCAAGGAACAGGAACTTGTGAGGTCTGATGAGAGCAGGACATTTGTGTGTGAAAACCGGTCTGCCGTGCTTGTGAATGTATGGAAATAAATACAAAGTTTGATTCTGGTGATGGTTAAGGGAAACCGATGACAGATTTGTTGCAGTGATGCAGGCAGTATGGAAACAGTGGTGCAGGTGATTAGATGTCAGGGAAGCTGTGCTTGTCCACAGCTCCCATTTGCTGTGTTTTTCTCTTGGGTAGAGTAGACTGATATTGCTGTCATAGATCTCAAACCAGTGAGCTAGTTTTACCCTCACTGGTGGCCTTGACTGCAGTATGTATTTTAAAAGGCAGCTTTTCATTTTAGGAGGTTAGGTTCTGTGTGTGTTTCCTTGAAAGGTAGCTTTCCTAGCTGTTAATCAAACCTACATTTTGAGGCTCAGCACAGAACTGAAAACATCAAATAAATTTACGGGAGTGAAAACAAAAGACTGCAATTTAATGCAAATGACCTTGTGGAGACTGCAGCAGGTTATTGATACTGAGTTTAAGATAGCTTGAAAGTTAGGCAGTTGCACTTGTAATCAAGAAGTTCCAGTGACATTTAGTGAATCATTACAGTTTTTTAATAGTTTGGAAAGCAGAATAACTTGATGCCAATGGCTTTTCTGGAGTACGAATGGTAAGAGTATATTCTTTAGGTAGCATACTTGTTATTAGTATGCCGATAAATAAAGATAAATTGTAATTATAAATAATTTGTTAAAAATGGGAATAACTTTATTTATATGATATTAATATTAGTGTAATAAGATGAATGCAAGTAACCTTGTGTTTGGAAAATGCTTTTTTAAATACCACATTTATTACTTGCTCTATGAATGTTGTTTGAATTATAAAATCTAGTGATGGTTTTGATGCATTCTTAATTCTGAACCCCATATATTCTGTAATGATTGTTTGGCCTAAATGCCAGTGTTCCTTACACAGCTTTGTTGATTGCTGTGTGATCTTTGATCAAAAGATGATGTGTTTTACTAAATGTAGGACATACAGAATTCACAGTGCTGTGAGAATAGTCCTAATCCCATTTTCATCTGTAAAGAGAAGAGTTTACTCTTCAGTATGTTCACACTTACAGGTGTTTAAATTTTAAATGCACTTTGTGTGAGCAGTAAGTTAATTGCTTTCATGTAGATGTTGAGCAGAGCCTTTGGATACAATTGTGGAGAATGGTACTTACCTTTCAGCTTGACAGATACTGATAAAATGGGATGGTTTGGGTGCCTGACTATCCTCTGTCTTTGCCTGGATGGTCCACCCACAACTGAAGTTCCATTTACTGCTGATTCTTAGACTGTGTCTTGTCACTTCTGAGAGCAGTTCATTAATAAAAAAAGAGTTGTGTCACTAGGAGTCTTGACATGCTCTGCTCCTTTCTTCACAGATGTGACAAAGAGTTTTCAAGCAGATTACTTTAATTATAGTTAATGTTCAGGTAAGGTCATGCTAAAATTATTGTGAAATAAAAATATTCCATCTCCAAACTCTAGACCTACCATTGCTACTAATTTATAGGCCAAATTACCTGTCTCAATGATCTTTTTGCTTCCTGTGCTCATGGTCTCAGTGTGCTTTGCTGCTCATGTTTTCTTTTGAATGCAGAAGAATAGAAAGCTGTCAGAATTTACAAGTGGGTTTGTGGCAGGGTATGTGGGGAGAAGTGTTTCCCATTTGTGTCCAAAATGTTGTTTGCTTATGTTGCCTAACATTTGATTAATTCATAATATTTAGGGTGCAGAGTATGTGTAAATGGGCAATGACTATGAGCCCTTCTTAATTTTTAAAGGAAAGTGTATACATTTGAGTAGGGTAATCAAGCGATGAAGCCAGCCTTTTGTCTAAAATAACAACAGAAATAATTATATATATATATATATTCATTATATAATCATGAATAAGCAATTACATAGAGACAGATCTTTGCACATGGAGATGAATAGTAGAGAGATGATGCTATAAAAATTGACAGGAACAAAAAAATTCTACTTCCAGCTCCAGGTGCTGTGCAATTTTGGTTATGTTAAAGAACAGGTACACTGAGTTTTCCTGTGTGCTAATAGAACACATGGATTGTTCTGCATCCAAAAGGGAAATCTGAGGTTTTTCTGGTGCCACAGAAGTAAGTGCCTTAGAGATCTATGGCTCTTAGTTTTTTCTGAAGCTCTGGGGGAGAGCTCATTTCCTTCTGTTCTTACATGTCAGTGATTGCTTCTGCTTCTTTGTGCCTGTTTCCTCCTGTGTGTTAGAGACCAGCTCCATAGGAATTGGTGGGTACATGTTTTCTGTCCTGGGAATGAGCAGTTCCGGCAGTGAAAGAGGAGTCAGGGATATTCTTTAGCAAGTATTTAATGAGCCAGTTTGTTGAAACAGAAAACTACTGTATTTTTCACTGACAGTTATGTAAGTTTTTGGCATGATTTTGACTTAATTATTGGATTAATGATGCTCAGTTTTCTTCTCAATCATTTTTTGTAGTTCACGGAAGGACCTCAGAAAGCACTTGGATGGGCTGAGCAAATGCCATCTGTGCAGTTGAATAAAAGTGTGTAAAATACTTAATTATGTATGAGGCTTTCAGTAACTTCAAGGAATTCAGCAACAATTAAAAGGATGATATAAGAGTTCAATCTATTTTTCACAGGAAAACTGAAGTGTGCTTTGTCAGTATCACAGTTGGGCACATTTTGTACTGAATAATGGAAGCTTGTTGAACTCTAGCATGCAGCTTTTGTTCTTGAGGCTTCTTGAAGCTGATGCAACCTCAGCAGAAACCTGAGGGGTTTTGCTGGCTGGTCGTAAGACAAATGCCAGCTTGGGTTTGTCTTAACAGTAATCAAAAGAAACAACTGTTACATCGATTAAATGAAACAAATCTTCTGTCTTCTTTTTAAAATTTTACCATTACTTTTTCATCACACATATGAGTGTGTTTCACTAAATGCTCCTGTTTTGAACAATAACAAGAGATGCTCTATATACTGGGGAACTGATTAGTGTATTCTGGATATACTTTTTTGTGTAGTTAGTCTCTTCAACCTCACTTCCTCTCACTTCAATCTCACTCTTCAACCACACTCTTCAACCTCAGCTTCCACCTTTATGCCTAAATATTACTGCATAAATCCCATGCACAAATCCCTTGAAGAGTTGATTTGAGTATGAATTGAGATTTTTTTCCCATTCAGAACTCTGTTTGCTAAAAGATGTGAATGACAGTAGCCTCAGAAGTGAAAAACTCTATTTTTTCACCCCCTTTCAATTCAACATTAATAATTAATCTTGGAAGAAATTTTTGTTGTAGTCATATTGATATTAAAGCCAACAACTTGTGTCAGTGTTCTGTAATAAGAATCACTTATGAGTTGAGAATTTCCTTCTCAACTCATAGGTCCAGAGTTTTTGGCTCATCCAGTGGAATTTGTATAAGTCTTGTTAGCCCAACTGCAGAACTGTGAATTTCCAAGTTGATGATGACTACTGGATAAAGAACAATTTTTTTTTTTTTTATTGTAGCAGGAAAGAAACCTAACTACACTAGCCAACTAAAATGCCAGTAGCTTTTAATGTTTCCTTTCATGCACCACTTTCAGACCTGTCTTTATGAGCTCTTTCCAGTTCATAGGAAATGTATTTTTCTTAATGTGTTGCTATCTTTGAAATCTTTCCTTCTCATTTGGTAGCATTTTGAGCATTTGGTAGCATTTTTTCTTTTATCTAGTTTTACCTAGTTGGATTGATGTTTTGTAAATCTCACTGTAGAGTTCACATTGCCTCCCATAATTTTTTTTCTTTGTAGAATTTTTCCATTAGTAGCTGTTTTTCTGTACAAAAATATTCAGGTTCTTAACAGGGACACAACAGACCTTATCACTAGGATTTGGCTGATCACTCTTTGGGTGGGAGAATGCCTTATATTCTTTGTTTCTTTCTAGCCCTGCATTTTATGCTCTATATACATGTAAGAAATTCCTTTTGCCAATCATACAGCCAAATAGTTTTCTCATTTTGGATACCTTACTGCATGTTTTATTTTTTCATCTGCCCCATTCAGTATTTGTTTCTTCTTTGTCATCTGTTTTCTATTGTATAAAATTTGGTGTTTTCTTAGGCAGGAGAATAAACATGGAGACATTTAATTCCTAAAGTAAGAGGATATTTTATAGAGTCAGCAGTCCAGGCTATTTCTTATTCAGATCTGGTAGTGTAATTGTGCAGATAGTGTATATGGAACTTCCAGACTGGGAAGAAGTAGTGATGCCTGGGCTCTGCATCCTGACATGAAAGGTAGTCATATTTACATTTACTGCAGGTTGATTTCCACTTAATTTCTAATGCTAGCAATTTGGTTTATACAATCTAATAGAAAATGAGCAGTGTTTTTGAGCAGAACATTTATGATCGTTCTGAGCTGTTAGATTTAGTGTCCATTGTTAGACTGGCATGTGGAAGTGGAAGCTGTTAATAATTCTCCAGTGTCTGAAAGCAAGCTCACACTATTGCCTTGTGTATGTAAGACATGGCTTTTCTGACTGCCTGTGAAGTCTGTGCATTTGTAGCTGACTTGAGTGACTTTGATCTCCTGCTATCTAAAAGCCCCAGTTTGTACAGTCACTGTAGTGTGTGCTGTAGCTCTCAGGCTGGATTCATCCTGTGAAGCATTTCCATGTAGCTGATGCTTGTTTTGTTTTCTGGTGGAGACAAAATAACTGTTTCAGTACTGGGTGCCTCCCACAAATAGAAAACGCTCCAGGGAGAGCTGGGCAGAGCCATGGCTGCTGCTGTGTCCAGGTGCAAGGGGAAACACTTCCGGCTGCAGCGGGGGGAGCAGCTCCCTGTAGGAGCTGACCCTGTCCCCAGTCTATGTGTGGCTGGCAGGAGCATCAGATGAGCTCCGTGGTGAGTCAAAATGCTGCTCTTACTGCTGAGAGCAGGAGAAAAGGATGCTGCCTTGTGACTCACAGGAACACCTGATGTGTGCATTGTGTGGAGAAAAATGATACAGCTTAGTATAAATGCTAAGCTCCTGCCTGGAAATTCCATAACATGGGCACAGAACACATGATCTAAACATTTCTGTTTAATGCTGTGAAGATGATCCAGCTGTGATGCTCATGTATTTTAACATTGTGTGAGAAGTCAAAGCTACAAGTTTGAGGTAGAGACACAGTTCAGGTGAAGAAAAACTATAGGTAGTGGAGGGCTGGAAAGACTGCAGTGATGCTCCAGCACTTGTTCCTTTTCTAGCAAGCTCAGCAACTCTGGATAGTTCTTCCCTCCTTATTCTTGATTGTATCTTTCCTTGTGTTTCTCTGGCTATGCAGTGGTTTGGGTGAGGCAAAACTTATAATTTGGTTTATGGATCAGATGATTTTCATTGGGAATGTGCCTCCTGGTCTAATTCACTACAGCAGATGGAGTGTGCACTCAGTGTTGGGGACATCTCCTGTGACAGGTACTGCTGATGGAAGTGGATCCTGAGTCTCCATAATACCATGACAATTGCTCAGACCATAATTCACTGAGTTGCTTTGCTTTTTCTTTGTGGCAGCTAAATAGTTTTATTAGGGGTAGTGTTTGCAATTTTGCATGTCAGGGAAGATAATGGAAGTGACTGGACTTTAAAACAAGCATTTGTTTCTAAAGTTAATTATAACTAGGTCAGGTACTTAGTCTGTCATGTGGCCCTGCATAGACAATGGAATGGGTATGTTAGGTCTAGGAATGAGAGGATCCCTATGCTGGCAGTGTTTCAGAAGACTTGTCTGTCAAACAGTAGCTTTGATTTCTTAAATTTATTTTCCATTAAAAAATACAGATCAAACTGATCTAATGGCAGGAAGGATTGCTTTCCTAACAGTTGTGTGTGGATAGATGTTATGAGCCTGTATTTTTTCATAGGCATGCATAATTTTATGTGTGTGAATGCTAAAGATACTTAAAAACTGAAATGGAGAGATACTCAAAGGTCTGCTTCATGGCATTTAATTTAGGTCAGGGCACTGAAAACACTTGCTATCAGTGCTTGATCATGCTGAACACAATGTTTCTGAGAACTGAAGGGCTTTGAGGACTCTGGTTAATATGCTTAAGTATCCACAGGAAAAAGGTTTTTTGTTATAAAGAACATAGAACATGTTTCTCTTGTTTTTGATATTCTTCACAGAAACAGTATTCCATAGGTTACTGAAATTACTGTAGAGTCTTATCAGTTTGATATTTTTTTCTTTCACTAGAGAATTTTGGTAGGTGTGGATGTTGATACAACTTTTTGTCTGCCTTACAGTCTCATGTGAAGCATACTGACTGGTATTTTTGTGTTAGGAAGATCAGGAGTATCAGAACTTAGACTGCTGAGGATTATGTTTAAATTTTGTTTACTGATAACTTGAAACCATTATCTTATTAGCAGCAATCCCTTTATTTACATTGTTACACACTCAGTGAGCACGGCAGCATTTGCAAGCAATGTAATTTGGTGTCCATGTGGAGTTTAAATAGGGATCTTGTTACATAGGAGCATATGATAAGATACCAAATCTGGAAATCTACTTATCAAATTAAAAGATGGATTTCATGCTAAACACTACTTATCATTTCAAGTTACAATTCAACTGCCATTTATTGTTATATTTCCACAGGGGAACTTAAGATTTTTCTGTAAGTATTCTAGAGTTTTTACTATTGCTGTGAGTCATTGAAGTTTTCAGCTCTTGAAAGTTTTCAGGGTAAACATGATTGTTTTAAAATGCTGTCACTAATTGTTTTTCTTCTTTTGAAATGGATTGACAGTAGTAGGTTCAAATAGTCATTTTAATTTGAACAGATTCTTCACAGGAAGAAAGTTCAAACTTTAGTTTTGCTGTGCCAAATGTGAGTGGAGTTTGCCTCAGAGATGTTCAGGTTCTGCAAAAAACAGTTGTGATCGGCTAAATACATGAATTAGACACATCAATCAAATGGGGTTTGGTGCTAATAACAGTTCCAAAGTAGTTTAGAATATTGTTTTGTGAGATCTTTAATGTGTTTTGCATTTGAGAAGTCAGTTCCTTGTTGGTTGGAACTGGGGGTGACTTGAATTTAGCTAGTGGGTTACATCCCTGGAACGACTAGATCTGAACATGGATTCATATTTGTGCTTCTTTAAGCAGAAGAACCATAGCAGAGGCTCATAATATTAAAAATTACAGGTACTATTCCTTTTGTTCTCAAACACGTAGCCTATTAATGAAAAAACACTGTGTTTGCTGGATTATGCTCAGCTCCTCTGGATATACAGTGTACTAATGGAAATCAGCATTTTCTGCTTCTATAAATAGATTGGCAGCAGCTGCAGAGCCAAACAGGCAAGCTTCTGGTCATTTTTATTATTGCCATTGAGAAGTGGTTGAATGGCTGTGGAGCGTGGCTGCTGCAGGGGAGTGCAGGCTGAGCTGGGGGTGTGAGCAGGGAGAGGGCAGGAAAGTGTATTTACAAGGCAGCAATGTGAGAATAGAGGTGAAGAGCTTGATGTATCTTCATTTGGGAGTCCTTAAGCTGAGTTCAAGCTCTTTTATGTACAAGACATACTTTTCAGCTGGTTAAAAGTCATGAGTTCTTACATGAGATCTGGGGATAGCATTTTTCTAACTTCTTTATTGTTAAATATAAGGCAGCATTTATAATTGTGCTCTGTTGGACAATATCCTCATACTGTGCCTTTAGAAGCTCCTAAAGTTTTCAGTTCCTTCTTCTGTTGGTCTTGTTTTGTCTTCTGCATGGGAGAGAAACACGGTGAGAAGGCTCACTCCTGCAGCACTCCTCCTTCCTGCCCTGTCGAGGCAGCTCTTGGATGAACAGCAGCTGCTGCTCTGCTCCTTCCTAGCAGATGAGGAACTGGTACCAGTGCAGCCTGCTAACTGGCCAGCTAAGATACCAGTGTTGTTTATCGACACAGGAAGTTGGCAGGAAATAAAAAAAGTATTGAGTGTCTTTCATCTAAACATTTAATTGAAGTCTTGTGTGTGTTTACATGTGTGGCATTTTTTTTTCCCCATGAAAGCTAGCAATCTTCTTTTAAGAATCTTACTACAAGGTTTTGGGAAACATAGTGAGCTGTAGGAATTGTTTTCCTGAAATACATGTACGCTTACTTTCTGTGCTTCTCAAAGTCCATATAATACAATGGATGCTAGATTCAGCTTGTGCTGAAAGATGTGAAATGACTTTATATTCCCTCTTTAATAACAGCACATTTCTTGGATCTTGATACCCAGTCTATGTGGATAATATAAAAAGCCAAGGAAATAATGAAATGCAGTATAATAATGACAGGTGGGAGTAGAGAAACATTTATTGCTTTAGAAACAGCACCATCAGCCTGTGAGATGGCTAAAGATCACCTGAAAGTGAAGTTCACTGTGTACTGAAGTCTTGAAAACTGGAAAGTTTCTTAGCATCTTAGTTGTATATTTTACCAGTGCTTTAATCTGTATTCTTTGTACTGGATCACATCTTAGTGTTATTAACTATTTTTCAAGGAGAAACACAGAACCCCAGAAATTAGAATTCTTAGCTTATTGTTTTTAATGCTGTTTGAAATGTATGTATGTTTTTAAATTTCTAATGGATATCTTATCTGTTGATAGCCTAAATACTTTTAGGTACTCTACTACTAGAAAAATGGATCATATTAATTTGTCATAGAAGAAAGTATTCACAATGTGAAAAAGTACCAAACATGTTCAAGAAGAAAATATGGACTTACTCTTTGTAAAAGGATTCCTCTCACATTGTATTCAGCTACCATCTTACAGGAATAATTATAGTTCATTCTCTGTGAATGACTATTTGTAACAGCAATGATTAGGAGATTGAGGATTAAGTGATTAGGAGACATGAGGAATATGGTATTTGGCAGCTCCTTGTAGGCTGTTAGGAGTTATAAATGAAGTAGCAAGTTTAGAAAAATGAAACAGTTCTAAACTGTATAAAATCTAGGATAGGTGTCTCAAAGTGCTTTTCAAGTAAATTGCTAAAATATTGAATGAAAAGTTGAACTTTTTCCAAGAAAAATCCAAGTATATTTCAAGAAGAAAAGGAGCTTAATTCTTCTTAGAAAGTGTAGAAACGCTTTAAATACCAAGGTATCTTCTGTGGAAAAATAGTAACTTTTATTTAGAATTAGTTTGACTTGTGTAATTCGTTGTCTGTAAAGAGAGGCAAAAAGAGTTCATTCCAAGAATCTTTGTGTGAAAGACTTCATACTAAATAACCCTTTTCTTTGTGTTTTTCAGTCAGCAGATAAGCAGCGAGCCCTGGAAGAAACCAAAGCCTACACAACGCAGTCCTTAGCAAGCGTAGCCTATCTGATCAACACCTTGGCCAACAATGTTCTCCAAATGCTGGATATCCAGGCATCCCAGCTCCGGCGCATGGAATCTTCAATCAACCACATTTCACAAGTGAGACTTTCTTCTTTTGCCTTTGGTATTTCATAGCAAGTAAAACTCTGAGCTGACATCTTGTGAGAGAGAAGAACTTAAAACAAAAGGATGCATTTCTTCTCATACTCATTTGGGATTGGGTCTCATCATGTGATTCTATACCAGTGTTAGTGTGAGCATTTTACATACCAGAGCAGGTTAAATGCATTCTCAGCCAGATTATTGTTTGGAGAAGGGATAATTCTGCATAAGCAAAAAGCACAGAAAAATTACTAATGGTAAAATGAGAATATTATGTTAAGAAATACTAAATGGATGGTGAAAAACAGTACTCATCATCCTTTTACTTTTTCTGTGGCTGTAATACTGGCATCTAATGACAACAGCATAGATGACAAAAATAGTTTGCTCCTGGCTTTTCTTAATCAAATGTACTTTGCAGTGACATGAACAAAAGCCAAAATTCATGTTTCAATTTGTGTATGGCTGCAGAACTCCTGCCATTGTTGGCAGTTTTTCTGAGCAGCAGTAAACTAAGCTACTATAATCAGGAACCCAGCTTCAATCATCACATTGATAAGAGTTACTGCCAGAATGGGCTGAGAATGAATGATATATAAAAATGGAGATTTACCAGCCACTTGATGGATTAAAAGAGAAATTAAAAGCAATGATACAGCTGGTTCTGGTTTTTGTGTGTTTACTGAATATTTTGTGTCTTAGTTGACCAATACATTTTGGCTACTAGAGTTTCTTGATCTCCATGCAAGAATATAAATTAAAATAAAGAATACTGTGTTATTTAGAAAAACATTTGAAAGTAGGGCCTTTGCAAGGTAGGAAATAAATGGATGGATTGGATCTATTTGAACCAGCAAAATAAGTGAATAATTTTATGCTGGCTAGTGGGCTGAATTGCCTCTGATTGGGTCAGAGGAATCCCAGGGCAAGTACAAAGAAAGAGGTGGGGGAGGATTTTCTTTTGATAGGGCTGTGCTATTAGATTGCTTCAATTGTCTCATGGACCTGCATCAAAAATAAACTGCAAGTTTGATTTCTTCTGCTAGATGCTCCATGTTAATCATTATGTGGACAAGTAAATTAATTTTTTCCCCCAGAAAATGTTATGAATTATCCTGTGTATGCCTGTGTGCTGTATCTGTATGCTCTGTGTGTGTATGTGCTTCCTCACAGGCTAGTGCCAGCTCACATGTGTTCAGCTGTTTGAGAGCTTGATGCAAAAGACAGTATATTTTGCATTTCGTGAATGTGGAAAATTCATTTTGTCAGACAGCTTCTGTGAAGTAGCTTTTGTGGAAAGAGTCATACCATTTTAAATTTTTTCCTCCTGAGAAGGTGACATTTATGCAGATTGAGAGCTAGGTCAGATTGTCTTTGACCTTTATACAGTACAGCTAGTTATTTAAAATAGAGCACTAAATTAGCAGTACCCCAACACTTAATGAAGATGTATCTGCAAAATTTCATAGGTTGAGCTTGAACAACCCAAAAAAAATCTGTGATATTTTTTTTTAAATACTGCTGTAAAATTGAAAATCTACTTTGTCTGGGGGGATTTTTTATGTGGTTTGTTTCAGGTATTTTGAGCCTGCATCTGTATGTAGGATGCTCCCCAAATCTTTATGGAAGAAATAATATCAGAGGGGCAGACAGTATTTAAATTTTGGATATTTCATACATGAAGTGTATTGATCCAAGGAACTTTACTAAGTTAAGTTAATGTGTCTGGAAGTGGCTTTCCCCCATAATACCAATGTTGTAGGTTAGTGTGTTATCTGTCTTAATTTCCAGGGTTATTTTTCTTTAAAAAAATATTTTAGGCAGTTTCTCTAGAAAGAAATAATTTATTTTCAAGAAATTTGGTTATACTTCTAAAATTAGCCTAATCTGCAGAAGGTTTCCTTGGTGTTTATGTTGGGTGTAAAGTTTGGTGAGTTTTTTCTAACAGGACTGAAAATGTGTTGTGGTGTAATACCTCACTGCCAAATTAGGATTTCAGTCAGACTGACTTGAAATGAAGTCAGTAACATAGAACAGAAAACAGGTTGGTAATTACAGATGGTAAATTAATTTTTGCATTAATGCTTTAGTCAGTAGGTCTTGTTATTTAAGTTTAAAAACAGTATATGCAAATTGTGATATCTTGATGGAATCCCACTTTTAATTCTTGTTTGGGATTCCACATATGCTCCAAAGAAGGGAGCAGAATCATTTGGTGCTTGGTATGAAATTTTTTCCCAAAGTGCTTGTTTTGTACAAGTAGCTCAGACTGGCAGAGGTGTGATTAACTTTGTAAGATAAAATACTGTGATTCTCTGTTCATTGGTAGAATGCCAATTTAAATCCCTTTCTGTGTTTCCTTCTAAATGCCAAGCTAATCAAAGAGCTGAAAAGGAAGCTGATAATAATTTGTGCTTTTTCAAGTTGTGTATAGGTTGTGAATAAGGAAATTGTTACTATTGAAACTATTTTTATGGAAGTGATTAAATTCTATTGGTTTAAAAATTAGAATTACTTTGGTTTGGTCTGAAAGCTGATGAGTCTATTCTTACTTGCCTTCTTGAACCTTGTCGAGAACTAGATGATACACAGTGTTTCATATTTGACTATGAATTTAAATCTTAAATGCAGATCATATGTACAAATATTTATACTTATTAAAAAAATATCTTGCAGCTTTCAAGTTAGCAGTCACTGTGAAATGCTACTAATGTCCACATTCTTTAAATTAATCTGGCAGATTTTCAGGTTTTAATATTTGTATGATAAGAAATGTTTTTTTCATGTTTAGCAAGGTCATGTATAAATAACTCTGCTGCTGATTATATAAACGAGCAGGTTATCACCAAGATGAGTAGCAGTGCTGAGTTTTCTGCAGTGGCACTGTGTTGTGGGGAGATGTGCTACATCCTCCCCTTCCAGAACTGCCTGCCACACTCTGGGCTGTGAGAGCAGGCATTGGATAGACTGCAGCCTTGGATTCTCTGCAGGCACAGCTGCTGCTTAGCTGGGCTCCAGCAACATCTGCCAGCTGCTCAGTCTCTGCAGGGCAGTTCACTTGGGCTTCCCACTGAAAAGTCAGTAAAGGTTTGTGACCTTTCTCACTTGTCTTATGCTTGCAAGGCACAAGAATAGCAAAACACTTTAAAAATGGTGATGCAAGGCCAGTTTTGCACAGGGCACGTTACCTGTTTATGGAACAAGTAGTTTTTCAGCATTTTTATAGTATTATGATCTCTTTCTTTTTGTGTGTAAATTACGTGCAACTTGAGACAATTAATGTCACATTTCCAACATGTCAGTATTAGGCAGTTGCTAATTTTAAAGTAATAATCCAGTTTTCAAGGTAATTTGCAATTAGTTTGAATTGCATCAAATTAATAAGATTAATCAAAAATAAAAGTCCAGCAATACTAGATTTAAGCAACATTTTCTTCTAAGATTTTTGAAACGGAATTTTAAAAGCCTAGACTACCAGACTAGCATTAATTTATAAATTTAAATTAGAATTGTTTGAGAAGAGGAACAAATTAAGGCTTGTGGGGACTTTTGTCTCTGAAATTTCACTGTAATTCAGACTTTCAGCATGCTTGTGGTTTTGGTTTAACCTCAGCTGGCAACTAAACACCACATGGCTGCTCACTCACTTGCCCCTACCAGGCTATGGGTAGAAAATCAGAAGGGTAAAAGTGAGAAAACTTGTGGGTTGAGATATGTACATATCTCTTTAATGATGATGGTGATAATAATAATATAGAAAATTAATATTTAAGAGAGGAATCAAACCCAAGGAGAAAGGCTGCAAATGAAAGCAATTGCTCAGCAGCAGCAGCTGAGAGCTGCCCAGGCAGGCCCCAGGCAGCAGTGCCCAGCCAGGCTCCCCCAGCCTGGGCTGCAGACCATGAGTTCGTGTGGAGCATTGTCCCCTGGTCAGCAGGGCCAGCTGTCCCAGCTGGGTCCCTTCCCACCTTCCTGTGCACCCCAGGCTACCCAGGGTGGGTGGGATGGAGAGCAGAAAAGGCCTGGACTCTGTGCAGTCTCTGCTCAGCAGTAACTGAAACATCCTGGAGTTATCAGCTCTGTTCACAGCACAAATCCAAAATACCGCTCCATACTGCGAAGAAAAGGAATCCTGTCCCAGCCAAAACTAACTTAAGTTAGTTAAACACTAACTTCATACTTTGGGAAAATTGGTTTATGGGTAGAAGAGAATATTTCTCAAAACTCATGAGTTCAGTGGCTTCTAAGTGAACTTCTAAGTAGTGCTGACTTTCCCAGAAATTATTTCATGGGGTTTTTTCGTTTTAATATTTTCAGAGTGTGAGACTGGCTTTTTTGCATTCAGTATGAAAACCTGATGTTTCAAAATGGCCAGAAAATTCCTAACAGAAAAATATGTGGTGGTTCACACTTATTGTTCCCCTTAAGCTCTCCCTTGGCTATTGCAGGGATCTTGGAAAGCATATGAAAAGATGATAGTAATGAGCCTAACCTCTAACTAACTGTCACATGAAAGCTTTTGGAAAAGCTAATGGAGATATGTGAAACAATTTTTTAAAAGCATAATAATGCTGTCAGGTATCCAAAATTTCTTGTTAGAAAACAGGGTTTTAAGTTGTAGAAGGGCACAGTGTATCCTATCTGCTTTTCCTAACAGTTTTCAAGCCAGGTGTTCTGTTAGTCCAGCTCTAACCCCAAAACCTTCTCATTATACTTTCTAAACTGATGAATAAACATTTTGGTCCATTCTCCTGTCTTGATAAGGGATTTATGTTAGTACTGGAGGTAATAATTACCTGTGTGTTGGGGATAAATGTTTTCATTTTCTTTGGTAGCAGGTTAATCTTTGTTACCTCCTCTACTAATGGAATACTGTAGTGTTCCTTTGTGCTATTTTATGGGTCTGTTATGATCTCATGACTTCCATAGTCTACTAAACAAGAAAACGAAGTGTTTGGAAAGCTGCCAGCTAACGCTTTTCAATACCATTTTAGGTGTGTGGACCAGAATTAGGTGCAGTTTATATACATTTAGTCATTCTGTAGCTATTCAAGTTAAAAGAGATGTTCTGAATCATAATGCAAGGGAAATCCCACCAGATGAACTTCAAGTTTTAATTAGGTTTTATGCACTTCATTGTTTGTTACTGTAGTCATGCCTCATGATCACCATAGTCCTTAAGGAAGCTGGTTGTACCCGTGGCTCCTATTGAAAACCCACTCTTCATTCATGGAAACAGCTTTGCACAGCACCAAGTTACCATTGCTACAGTAACATGAGCATTAAATATCTGTACTTGCATTATATTAGTAGATAATTACATCAGAAAGTACTGAAAGAACACATTCAAAGTTGCAGAGTTCTAGCACTTGAAATAGAAAGTGAGAAATCATCTTGCCAACCCTGCACTAATAACTTTCTTTTTGATTTCTGGATTGAAATTAAAGCTCTGAGTGCAATATCCAAGGCATAAAATGGTTTTGAAGGACCAGATTCAGACCCATAAGATTTTGATGTTCCAGTACATCCTGAAGTGCAGCTGCTATTGCAGCTGAAGTTTTCTAACATTCTAGCAAATGGCATCAGGGGCCTGTGAGACAAAGAACATACAAAAGTCATGTCTCTGCAGTTCTCCAGTGACATGGCTAACCACAGATAGTCTGCAGTAGAGATTTAATTCATCAGTGGTGCATCAGTCATGAGACTGTCCTCCCAAGCTCTTGCCATCACATATCTTCAGCTTCTTAGGGCAGTATGTGCCCTCTGACTGGTGAGGTGAGGAGTCTGTGGCCATCTTTTCCAGAGTGTGTGCTCCTATTCCCTCTGCTGCAAAAGCAAGGGTCTAGCACAGAGAAGGGATAAAAGCCTGAGATGGAAGATGAAATCTGACATCTTACCCTGATGCAGAATGGTGTACTTTAGGTACTCTGGCCTGGAAAATGTTGCTGTGCTCTGTTTGCATTTGTGCTTGTACCACAAATATAGCACTGTAAGAGCTCAGCTGCACTGCTCTGTTGGGGGTTGGTGTATAGTCCTGGTCATCTTGGGGAGCTTCAGAAAGGACCTTAGCAAATTCATTGGAGAGTGGTTTAGTTGTTAAGGAGCTGCAGAAATACATGTGTTTCTGTAACACTTGTTTTGAATTCCTGCAGAATTTTGTATTGGCCAAACCTGGGTGGGTTTTTGTGCAGGTGTCCCAGGCAGTTTAACTACCCCTATTAAATTCATTGTGCAACAAACTTGAGCTTTCCAAAGAGAGATTTGCCAATACATTTTCACCTTAAAATCTATTTTTCTGTAGCTTTATTTTAAGAAATAGCTATGCACCTTTAGTGGAAACCTTACAGTTATAGGCAGGTGGAACTAGAGTGGCAGAATGGACATGGCAAAGCTGTAGTCAGTGCCTAATTTTAGCAAAGTTACAAAATCTTGAAAATATGTTGTTGGGAAATAATGGGCAATCTTGATGATAGTATTGTAAGCTCACATATAATGCCCCATGTATTTGTGGAAATCCTTGCATGGAAATAATGCAAAGAAATAACTTCTTGGAAGTAGTTTGGGGGTTGGTTGGGGTTTCTAAAATATTTTTTTGGTCATTTTAAAGGTTATGATGATTGTTCAAGGTAGCACAGGTTCCATTAGCTTGTTTTGGTATCAGTAGCACAAACAGCAGGGTAAAAGAGTCTAGCTAACCCCACTGCTCCAGTGCCTACCCACAGAAAAATAAAATAGACAAAAATGTGTGTTATGAAAGTGAGTTCTCATTTGTACCTGTTCCCCAGTTACTACAAAGCCTGATTCAAAACTGTGAAAAGTGTTTCTGGTGACATTCAAGATCACTGAAGTGGTAACAAGAAATCTCTGACTGTTTGGTGGTGATTCTGGCTGTTTTTACTTTTGTTTTTTATCCTGTAGCTAAAACTTTAGTTCACAGTTTAGCATATTTCCTATAGTGAAAGCTGTTTTGTGAACAAGCAATTATTTTTGGTTTAAATAAGGCAAGGAGAACTCCATGGCCCATGATTTAAGAGATTATAATTTCCTGGAAGAGATAAGTGGACTTTTTGGTAGCATTTTCTTACTCTTGTTATCTAACAAGATTCACATACATGTTTTTAAGCAGTGAATTTTCAGCAGGACTTTGTCTTACACCAAAGATTCTCCTGGGGTACTGATTTTCAGTATATAAAGTTGGCCCTGGGTGTCCAAAGGGAAGGCAATGGGCTTAACCTCTGGCTTTATTGTGGATACATTAGTATGGAATGTATTTTAAAATTTAATCATTGCTTTGTGATGAGTGAGTTGTAATGGCCAAAATACTTTCTTGATTTGTCTAAGTGAAAGTTTATTCTATCATAGGATTTACCAGTCCTAATTTAGCAAACTTTTGCAATGCAACAAAACCTGCTCATGATTTGTTTTACAGGTCTTAAAATTAAGGTTTGGGAAGGCATCCTTACACTTCATCTAGTTGAAGTCTATGCCAAAGACAAGCTTAGAGAGCAGTTGTAAAATAAAAAAGGATAAGTGAAGGAATCTTACAAAACAGTGTCAGTAAATTGATGCAAACCACTAAGAATGGAAAGGAGATCAATTTTTTGAAACTGAAAGAGCAAGGGTAACAGAAAACCCAAAGAACCCCCAGCTGTTAGCGTGGCTTTAGAGGTGGTAAATTCAGCAGTAAGGTGAAGAAAGATGTTGTAATCAAGTATATGTAGTGATATGTTTAGTACAGTATAGAGATTTTCAAAGCATAAGAACTGATTTAATTTTTTTTGATACTGACTCTGTATTCCAATGCATACCACTGTTAGTAAATACACTGCGTCTTTTGTAGACGGTGGACATTCACAAAGAGAAAGTTGCTAGAAGAGAAATTGGTATCTTGACTACAAACAAAAACACCTCAAGAACTCACAAAATCATTGCACCAGCTAACTTGGAGCGACCAGTTCGCTACATCAGGAAACCTATTGATTATACAATTCTAGATGATATTGGACATGGAGTGAAGGTAGGTGATATTGTTAAAACAGCCAAACTGCAAATTCATTGTCTTTGTATATTTTCAAAATAACCTGATGCTTTTCATGGTAATATACCAGTTTCTCCTTGCCTGGACAATGTGTCTATAAACATGAGAGGAGTCCTGTCCGATTTCCAGTTGTCCCTTCCCCTTCTCTTGTCCCACTGTTTCTAAATGTTGCAAACTCAGTGAATCTGATTTCTGATTGGGACTGTGAGTCTCACCCTCAAAAATGCTTCTGAATATCAACTTGTGTGATGCTGCTATTATTGTTTGGGTCAGTTGCCAGGGATATACATGGGGACTGAAGGGCTATTGACCATCACTTTTCTGCTGAATTAGCACCACAGAGTGTGATCCAGCTGTAATTGCCGCTGGTTTACTTTGACCCTCACATAAAGGAAGGGTTTGCATGAGAAATGTTATGGCCTCCCCTTTCTTCTTTCTGCCAGGGTCAGTTATACACAAACCCACTGATGTGCTTTGTTAAAGGGAGTGCTCTAGAACTTTTGTGCCATGTGGGGTTTTGAGATGGGAGTGTTACTGCCAAGTTTAAAGCCAGCTGGTTTTCCCTTTCAAGATAAGGAAAAAAGAAGGAATTTCAGGGCAGAGGTCAGACTGAGGCACAACTTGTGGCTGTTAGATCAATGTACACAGCAGCAGTAATATCATGTGTGAGGTTAGATATATGTTTTTAAAAGCACATCCTGAATATAAGCACAGTCTTAGCAAGTGTGAGCTCATTGTTAACTTGTGCTGCCAGGAAAACAAGTACAGAAATGAGAACACTGACAGTATTAAAGTTCCAGGAAATGAAAGGTAAATAGCACAAAATGACATCATTTTTACAAGGCAAACTAACAAATCTGTAAACCTGCTAAGTAGCAGTAAGGTAAGATGCTTCTTCCAGTCAAAATACACCAGGATTTCTTTTGCTTGTCTTGTAACTGGGTATCTCTGTTGTCCTATTTGCTTTTTCTGCTTGGATGGCCATTTGAATAGCAATAGGTTGTTTAACCTAACTTTTTAAAATTCAAATTCTGAGCAATTTGATTTAAGTATCTTTCCCAAGCAATTTTACTTAAGGTCTCTTCAACATCCTGTTTGTTAATTGGAAAGTCTCCTTCCTCCCATTTCTTACCCAAAGAATCAACCTCTGAATAGATTTTTAAAAAGACAAATAAAAAAACATACCTAACTTTAATAACTACAGTTTTGACCAGGAAATTATTACCAGTTGTGTGTTAAAATCTGCTATCAATTTTGAATTTATGCAGGTCACCAGATCTCCTTGTGGATATGGATGGAGCATATTAACCTTGTAGGATTGCTGTTGCTAATATTTTAATCATCACTTTTTGTTTTAGGGAGATCATTTTAGAACTCATTAAAGAATAGTTTTTAATTGCTCTGCATCACAATCTTATTTAGCACTAGCTCTAAATCATTATAATTGGTATCCCACTTACCTCAATGTAGCAGTCATACTAAGATGCAGTGAATTATGTTCTTCTAAAAGAACATAGTACATCAAATGGATGATGACTTGAGTGTGTTTTACATCCATTTGTTATGCTTGTGATAGACTTAAATTATATTTACCATGTACTATGTTTGTCTAGAAAATGAAGAAATATTGTGTACTTGTGAAACAATAATCAGAGAACTTGAAGTCATGCTATCCTTAAGATTGTAAATATGTTCCAATTAGGTTAATCCTGTGGATTAGGACAGAAGAAGGAACAGCTTTCTTGCTGATGGGTGAGAGGTGGCCAGTTGTGCTTATGAACCTGTTTTTGTTCTGCTTGAGAAACTCCAGATCAGTTTATTAGATCTCTGGCTTTAGAACAGAGAGAAAAAAATGAAGTATGTAGAAGCTTTAAATTTGTGTATATATAGCTCTTTATTGTTTGAGCTGTGATACTTTTCCCTTCAAGTGAACATTCAGAAGGAGTTGTTGCATAAACAGTGTTGAAGTTCCAGTTAGCATCAGAGTTCCTCAGTCTGCATTCTTTGTCCTTTTTCTGCTGAAGAGCTTCTGCTCCAGTACTTGGACCTGGAATTATGTATTTTCAGGCCAGGCAAAATGCTGATGCAGCAGACATTCATTGCAACCCCCGAGAAAGATGGCAAGCTGGACAGAATAATGCAGGCATAAAAGGGAGGATTCTTGGCTGAGAAATTCAGTATGCTGTGCAGAGAGAAGTGGTACAGGCCCTTAAGCATCTTCTTCCATTCAGAAATTTGAAGCATAGTGGAGACAATGTTCAGGGAGGGTTGCTCTATAGTATGGTTTCTAAATAGATGTGAGAGAAGTCAAGTGCCTCTGTATCGTCCCAGCAGTCCCTCCTCATCTTCCCTCCCTGAAGCTGCAATGCTGCAAAAATCTAAAGAATCTTTTGTGTGAAAGAGACTTGCTTACAATTTTTTCAAATGTTTCCCAAGTTACAAAGTCTTCCAACCTATTGTTCCCACCAAAGAGTTCTTTAGTCAAGAGAATAGAAAAAAAACAAGTGCTCCCTTCAGAGAGAGAGGTGTGTATTTAGGCCTTGCAGTTATCAGGCAGTGCTGCTGAGGTCTCTGCAGAGAGACCTTCCAGTGTGACTGACCTCTGTGGCCAGTGCAGGGGGACCTGGTTTTCCAGTATAGCTGGACAAGGCAGAGACCATAGTGGTTAATTGATCCACAGAACTTTAAACTCTAAGACAGGAGATTTTTCTTGTAAATCAGATTATGTTTCATTTTAGTAGAGCAGAGTCTCTCCTAAATTGATGGAACAAATCAGTTATTCTGGATGCTCTACTATTTATCCAAATATTTAAATAATTATTTATTTGCATATTTAAATATTCATCTGAATATTTGCTGTTCATTGCTGCAGAAAGTGTAACAAATTTAATGATACATTTAGATGAATTGAACTAAAACCAGATCATTCAAAGAGAAAGACAAGTAATTTTAAAAGAAATTACTATGGAGAAAGATGTACGATATTGTGCCAGTAAGATGCAGAATTTAGTGTCAAAAAGCTAGCACTTAGGCTTTAAAGTAAGATTTTAATCTGTTGATTAATGTCTTAATTTATACTTTAGGAAATGTGGATATATGGTACAGTATCCATAAGAGTGCTGTACTTCTTACAAGACTGAATGATGTGCTCTTGATCTTTGTTCAAGAGAGATCTCATGGCATCAAGTTAACTAACAGCATTCTCTATAAAAGAACATGCATTAGCTTAATATGTTAGAAGCTTCCATTTCAGCTACTTGTAAATGTGCTAATGCATGTAAACAATTTAAATGAGCTCAGACTCATTGATAAGGCTCAAATAAGGCTTTGACAGCTCAAATAAATTAACCTCTGAAGTTAATCCATCTAGATCTCATGATACATTTTGAAAGAAGCTGCCTTTTTTGTTAGCACTGTAAGAACTTGAGTAAACAGTGTACAAGCATTTGAATGCTAATTTTAAAGTGGTCAATGTATATTAAAATTTTCAGCTTGAAGATCTTTTGTTCATGACATTCTGCTTTAACCACTCTTTCTATGATCTACTGATACATTATTTTGTTAATGCTGAATGCTTAACTTTTTTCTTTCTTTTTCCTTTCTCTTCATATCCTGAAGTTCCAACTAACCTTTCAATGCTTTTTTTCCTTACCTCTTTTATTTGCTCCATTTATGCATTAAGTGGTTGCTTAGATTTAAGGTAAGAAACCCCAGGGCTGGATTTCCATTCCTCTTCTGAGATTATTACACACGGGGAGATGATTGACATCAATGCTACAGATTATTTAAAACAACACCCGCTCTGCCTTCTGTGTCACAGAACTTCTGTTGGGTAACTCATTGTGGATAAGCATTTTGTGATATAAATTGCTGTGTATATGAATGGAAGTTAACACAGTTAATTTTAAAAGCTTTGTGGTAAAGTATTAGCTGCCCTCAGCATATCTAGCAGATCATTTATGAGGGAGGGATGTTGTCCTAGCCTTGAGTAGACAAAAATATACACAGACTAGATAGCAGCTGAATATGAGCCTCCCCCTGTGTAATATTCTTTTTATCCTATATGCGGTGTAAGCTACAGTTTGATTGGGATTCATGTTTCAGTGTGAGATTGCTCAGATAATGGGCTCCAAAGGTGTGTAACAAATTCAAATCTGTATATTATTTTTTAAAGTTGCAGTATTCTTATTTTTTTTTCAGAAACTGATAGCAGTGCTTAAATACTCAGAGGTAATCATCTATAGAAACTTCCAGAAATGTCATAATTGTGTAAAACACTCAATAACTGTTAAACAGCAAGATAAGTGATTTATTTAGTTGAATATTAAATGAATAGTGCATCAAAGAACTCAGGCTGAAGTATGTCAAATTCTTTAAATGTTGGTAGTCTTAGTGGCTGCAGAAGCAGCAATAAAAAGCATCAAATCAATTAGACAAGCAGTTAAATCAGGTTACATGACATTATGGTGGAGTTCATAGTACATTAATTAATAGATAGGTTATAGCCTTTATTGAATATGATGATATCCTCCTCCTCCTGAAGTGCAGCTGGTTTGGGGGGAGAGGGACTGGAAGATTTTTAGTAGCAGGTGCCATCATTGTAATGAGGGAAGTGTATTTTAGAACATAGAATGCCAATATATAGAATGAGTATATTAATTAAAGGAAGTTCCAAGTTGACGTGAAATATTTTAAAGTATTTTCTATGCTTGGAAAAAGCTAAAAGAAAATCCTGCAAATTCCTGAGATTGCCTATCAAACCAAGTATTTCTGTAGATATCTCCATGATGCCCCTGTGAAAGAGGACAGAGGGTACTTTTAGTCAGGTATTTAAGTATATGTAGCATCTCTAATAACAATGGAAAACTTGTAATTTATGAGAGAATTCCCACATGTCATTTGAAATTTATTTTTACAAAGGTGTGTGAGGTGTACAGTATTTCAACTCACTTAGTGTTTACATACTTTTAATTTGAGAATGGCAAAATATGTCTCCTCCCTGTTTTTTACTGTTTGTTTATATAACATGGGTACTTTTGATGCTGAATATGTCTTATTCTGGACACACTTAATATTGGATGATGGTTTTCTCAGTGTTCTTAAAAAACAATTTTCAAACTCAATTTTCTTTGTTGCTCTCTGCAGTTGCAGTTTATAAACAAGTAATGACTATCCTAAGAAAAGTTTTAACATTGTGTAATAATAGATTGTATGTGAACTGACGTATCTGTGCATTATCTGCAGTGGCAATAAGAGTTTTGTACGGCTTTTCAGAGTAAATATTTTTTTCTGTTTATAGGTTTGGAATGAAAACATTTTTTGTTATAACACCATTTCTTTATTTACTAAAGTGAACCCAGTCAGAAATTTGATTTGAGGAATCAAACATATCAGTCAGTTTCTCATTGGCAAAACATGAGTTTGAAAGAGAAAACAAAAAAGGCAAAAAGCTGTGCATCATCTCTCAGTAGACCTGAGTTATTCTTTGTCTCACTGTAGTTTCTGTGCATCAAGCTGAAAGAAGAGTGAAAAGCAGTTCTGTGGGAATGGTTATTTTACTTCACTTAAAAGTGATTGGATATGAAGTGTTTGGCCTGCATTTCTTTTTTGTGATTGCAAAAAACCCTTAGCCTTACCTAACAGCTATAGTTTTAAACTGACGGACTGTAGCATTGGATTTGTGTCTGAGTTACTTAAGTTTTAAACAGATTTTGAAGAAAATTTCAGTTACAAGGCAGAGGAAAATCTATTGAAAATGACGTTGTTTAAACCTTTTTGTATTCACCAGACTTGGTTCTTCAATTAATTTGCATGGGTGGATGTGGGAACAACAAGTAAACTCACTTGCTTGAAGCTTCTACTTGTGGTCATTTGCCAAAACAGGGCTGAAATTTATACATTTCACTTCCCTATAAACTGGTTAATGAGCTGACAAGCAAATGGTTTGATTAGACATGCACAGTAAGTATTTGAGTGGCTGAGCACAGCCTGAAAATAAATTTACTTTGAGGTGGCAGATGATGGGCCAAAAATCTATTCATCATCTCTGCAGCATTAACAAGATGAAGCAAGGCATGGAAGGGAGTTTTCATTCAGCCTTGGGGTGTTTTTTCCCATAATTGGATACCAAATTGCTCAAGAAGGTTGAGAAACTGCCTGAAGGTTCTGAATATAATCCATGAAACATCACTGAGGGGACACTTTTTCTTACTAGGTTTGGGGAAAAAAATTATTCTTTTGACATCCTGAAAGTTCTAGAAAATACAGTTTGAATTTAAAGCACTGCTTAAAAATTTGTGACTTTGTCCAGCTTTAGAAGTAGCTCCTCCTGAGGTTTGATTGTGTTCAATAGCTGGTATTCAGGATTTTGGGGGGAAAAACAGCCAACCAACCAAGCAACCAAAAAAAACCCCAATCCCCCCAAAAAGCCCAGCTTGCTTGCTTTCTTGCAGGTAAGTGCCTCACATCTGTATAGATACAGGACATTAATGCAAATAGTTTTGCAGTCTCTTGACCAGCTCCCATATCTCACCAGCTATAAATTTCTGTACTTCCTGTTTTGTTTTGTTTTTTTAATTTTTTTTGCTTGTGAAAATATTCCCAAGAATTAAACTGAATGAACGGCATAATTTATCAGCTTTAGCTGATTTATTTATTTCAGTACAAATTCTTTATACAGTGGAGTGCTAAAGAAATTCAATATGTTAAATGCTGATAAAAATGTAAGTATGAAGGAAACTCAGTCATATGTAGGACCATAAGATGGTGTTTTGATCATTGCAATCTATGAAGAACTAGTTGCCAAAAATAGAAATTGGCCAATTAAGTCTTAATTATTTAAAAAATTAAAAAATTAAACTGAAGAGGGTAGCTTTTCTCTAAGTACTAGAGAGTACTACTACTAGAGAGTACTCTAGTCGGTGCCATATTGTGTCTTGAAGTCATCAGATGGTGCCTTTCTAAAACTGTAGCTCAATAATAGAAAACAATGGATGAAGTACTATTGCACCCTTTTGGAACAGAATGGTCCATGGGGATCCATTTTTTACAGTTCATTGTACAGCTGTTACTGTGGGGCTGGATCGCAACGCATTTTCTAGGATGTCTTACTCACCAAGGATCTGCTTTTTAGGTAGTTTGTGTAGTTTCTTCCTCAGCAAAACTTCCAATTCCAGCTCCAGTGCTGACAAAGTTACAGCTTTGGTAGAAGATATTTTTCTGTGGTGCATGTGCTTGTTTATTCAGCTATAAAAAGCTTCTGCAAGGTATCCAGTTAAAAAAAAAAACAACCAAGATCTCTTGGTATTCCACGACTTCTGTTGGTAATTTTGGTGTGTTTTTTTTTTCTATGAGAGAGGAAAAAAAGTCATTTGAAAAATCCCTGCATGCATTAGGCGCAGACCCTGTGCCCTATTGTCTGTTTACAGGGTTGTCTTCCTGCTTTTACATCAGTCATCTGTGGTTTTATCCTGAGCTTTGTGCCCAATTCATTACTGCCTCTCTTTTTTTTTTTTTCTATTCTAAACACAGTGGTTGGCTGGTTAACTGTGCAGTTGTGAGCAAAGGCACAGACAGATACTCCTTTATCTTTCTGGTTGCAGGCTCTCTTTTGCTATGCATTTTCTTAAATTGATTTCCAAGACTTAAACTAGAAATCAGCCCCAGCCTGTGGGGCTGAAACAAACCACCATCAGACAGATGCATTCCTCTGCTTTCACCCTCTCATTAAATCAGCTGCATCTGGGTAGTTCCAGCTGTGCAGGACCAGGGGAAATGATATCTGAAACAGTGCAAGTTCTGGCAAATACCAGCTTACTCCAGAAAAACGATTTTTTTAAACTTGACAGCAAATGCAAATGTGACCTTGAGTTCTGGTTGTTGCTTCAGATTTTACATGTTTGTAAGAGGGATGTGTGTGGGTGAGGATTTGTGTATGGAAACTGAATTTACAACCATATGTGCAAAATAGAAAAGGTGATACAATAAAGTTTGGAAGAGAGGGGGCATTAATGGTCTTTCTTCCCCTCAGTAGAAATTATTATAGAAGGAGACAGCTGTATATATTGCAGTGCTTTAATCTCAATTGCAGTTGATGCAGTTTCAGATTTTTTTAGCATCTTGCATGCTTTTATTTCCAAGGATCTGTCCATTTTGATCAGAAGTGTTGAAATAATTGTATCTTTTTAATTTCTCTTCTGTGATTATTTGGCAGTTAGTGAAAGGGGAAGTAGCACAGGGTTGTTTAACTTAGAGTAGCTGATCTTAAAGTCACCAGTCCTGTCAGATTTGAAGACAACCTTGTAAATTCTAATTACTTGCTCTCTGAACAGTTCAATTTCAATGTTGAAAAGTCATTTCCAATACCCTGAAACTAAACCTACTGTCAGTAAATCTCCTTATCTTTTAGGTTGGGTTTTTTTAAGGATGGTTTCTTTTTGCTAAGTTCCTGAGCTAAAAACAGGTCATTTTTTGTTTGGCCACGTTTTCTAAAGCTTTTGTCCCATCCTTTTCAAGGATCTGTGTATTTGCAGTGTTAATGGAAATATCAAGCGGTCACTGAGCTCTGTGTTGGTGAGGCGAGTGTTAGCTCCACTTCTGGCTGTACCCAGTGTGATGTTCCAGCATCCTCCGCCTCAGCCATCCTTGTCTTTTCATGTAGCCATAGCCCTGGGATGCCTAGAAGTTCATTTTTGTTCTTGCAATCATTGTATATAAAATAATAACATTATTTGTATGAAATATATGTAATTTTATATTAACTGTAAAGTGATAGCCAGTGGTTACATCATCTTGTCAGAAACAATAGTGTAGCCAGTTAAATCCCCTAAATGGAGTATTCAAGGGCACACAGATTGGTCTGTCATCTAAAGACATCCAAAAGCAGAGGCTGAGTGGGCTCTTTGAAATACAGCAAGTGACAATTCAGTGAGCATTTAATTAAAGTGGATTTTGTTTGTTTGTGGTTTTTTTTTTGAAAACTCAAATAGGCAGGTGGGTGAAACAGGCATGTTTAATGAAAGAGGAAATACAGGGGGTGCTGCAACTTTAAAAAAAAATTCAGATTTTGCTATTTCTTAAATGTTCCGTGTATAGAATAAAATATATTTCATTTTACACTTTCCCTTTTCCCTTTAAGTAGTTGTAGTTCAGTGCTTACCTCATCCCTCACTTGAATTAACTTTAGATTTCTTGTTGCTTAGAGTTGGCTTAAAGGACTTTATAATGCTGTGCAACATGATTTTGTCTTAAATTGACATTTCAGAGTACTCTTGCACAACTAAATCCAGACATCTGTTTTTGAATCTGATAAAATACCTCTTCCAATGCTTGGGTTTTCTTTTCCTCCCTGCGGATTGAAAATGTGATAGCACTGGGATTATTTAGAGACAGGGAATCAAGTTTCAGTGGATTAGAATACTGAACGTATTACTCTTTATTCTGTTGTCAGTATTTATCAATTCACAAATCTAAACATTGCAAAGGTTTTAAGTGAGTTAGAGTCAAATTTTGAAGGAGTAATCTGCCTTCAATGATGTTTGCAAACACTCTTGAGTGCCTTGATCATGGTTTCATTTTTCTGTGGGAGATGGGGGCAGTAGCCAGGACTCACATTTTAGAAAGAAGAAATGCTGTGAGATAGAGCATGACAGGAAGAGCTGAGAGAGGGATGTAAGCACACTTGTTTAGGTTTGCTGAGTATCTCTGTGCCTAAGCAATGGCTCAGGCAGTCGTAAATCTGAGCTGTTTTGTAAGCAGACCGTGTACTGATTCCTGTAAGGATGTGTGCATTGAGGGGATTTTGCTTGGCTGGCAGAATACAGGGAAGCAAAATGCACATTGCTAACAATTGTTTACAGTTCCTAGATTAATCAATCAGTCAGGAATGCAAATGAGTTTTTGAAAGAAGCTAGAGTAAATTATTTTATGCAAAATTTACTTCATTAGTATTTTAACCTGACAGAGGGGAAGTGGACAACCGCAGTTATATCACATCACTGCTAAATACTTTTCTCCCTATCCATTTATTTATAAACTCTGAGATGAAATTGCTACAGATTTAATGGGGGGGGAAAAATACGCCTTTGTATTTTTCTCAAAATAGCTTTCTCTGTATGTTTATATGTATGTAACTAATATTTAAAGTAAATATATTTAAAAGTTTTTATAATCTGTGAAAACATTAAAACATTAATGGATGATTTAGAGATTACTTTGACTTCTCCATATCTGTATAAATCACATTAGATTGTGGCCTATTAGATAAGCCTTAGTATTTTTAAACAGTATTCAAATATTTGTGCAAATTTACCATTCAGTAGTGCCATGTGAAATAACTGCCTTTTTCTCCAAAGATGACTGGGAGGTTCAGCCAAGTTAGGTGCAGTATCTGTATTCTCAGAGTTAACATTTATGTGATAGCCTGAAGGCAAATTCACTTTTTTGTACAATTTCTAAAAACTATGTAATAAAGAGTCCTTTGAGCACAACTCTTGACTTCTAGCAGAGTGGAAATTGCATATAAAACGCATGGCCTCTCAAGTTTTTTTGTTTGTTTAAACCTTCCCTTCCTTAGAGTTAATTGCTAAAGGCATCTCCGTGTCTCTCCCCTCGACCCTGAGCTCAGTGAAGGCCGTTTTTGTCCCCGTTCTTTCATGCAGGTCAGCACCCAGAACATGAAGATGGGTGGGCTGCCTCGCACAACACCACCCACCCAGAAGCCACCAAGTCCACCCATGTCAGGAAAAGGAACTATTGGGTAAGTGCAGTTACTGAGTGGGTGAACAAAAGGGAAAAGAGGAAGATTCTTTCTTTTTCTGTAGTGGGAGAGATTTCATGGTTTTATTTTAAGTGTTCACAAAGGTCAAGAGGTGTTATATCTGCATCCTCTTATACTGATTGTGTCTTTGTGTGTTAGTGTGCTGCTGCCAGAAGACAGTGGGCATCATCAGCCTTTCCCAACAGGAACCTTTTTCTCAGTGCAGAACACTTAAAATTACATACTGTAGAGTAAAATGTCCTTAGCTGTGGTTTTCACAGGTGGTGCTTAACAACTGAGAAATGGGTGCATGGCACTGTTCGTTATTTGTGATGTGTTTGATGAAAGTAATTTCATGCGAAGTTTATGAACCTGATTTTATAAACCTGAAGTTTATAACCTGATGTGTTATAATGAGTATATAATATATAATGAATGCTGTTTACTGGTGTGTTTTAATGTATATACATACAGAACATGGCGCTTTATTTTAATGGAAGATAATGGCTTACCTTTAAAACAAGAATGGGATGTGGAACACAGAGTTTACTGATAGGAAGACTGAAGTACCTGAAGAACATCCTTAATTCTTTTTTTCCCCTCATCCTACAAAATAAGTACTGCAAAGTTATAGATGCAGCCCATTTTTTAAGCTCACGTTCCCGATTAGTGTGTAGCTGTGTTTCAGAGAGTGCGAAGTGTGTGGTTCTGTGTATTCCCCTAACTGGCTTGTGGCTGTGCTTGTGCCGTGCAGGCGGCACTCCCCGTACCGCACGCTGGAGCCGGTGCGGCCCCCGGTGGTGCCCAACGATTACGTGCCGAGCCCGACGCGCACCATGGCCCCGGCCCAGCAGAGCCCCGTCAGAACGGCCTCGGTCAACCAGCGCAACCGCACCTACAGGTACCGGCCTGGCCTCTTCCTGCTCGGGGGCAGAACTGCTGTGCCCAGCTGCGAACCCACCTGCGCCTCCCTCTGCCGGCAGCCTCCCTCGTTCACCCTGTGCACCGGCAGTCCCAGTGGCGTGATGAGAATGAGCACTAATCAAACCGGAACAGGGAATCGTGTTACGATTATTCACTTAATCCCCTGTTCACCTCCGTTTTAGTGATCTCACTTAGAGTACTTAATGAATTGTGAAGGTCGTGAAGTCTTTCAAGGAGGTAGATCAAGATACTACTTTACTAAACTGGGGGAAGACTTTGTACACAGCTTGCTTTCTACATGTTGAAGGGCTGCTTAGATGCTTATACTTGACATTTTGAACAGTCTTTGATGTTTATAGATTGAATAGCTGAAATAGTGGTTTTGGGATATTGGCATAGTGTTTTGGGATATTGATAACTTCAAACATAGAATAAAGCTAAACTGCATTACCAGGGGCTCTGCAGAAGACTATTTTTTTTTCTAGGAAACTAGGATAATTTCAAGATGTGATTAGAGCTAAATACTTTCCTTGAAATCTTTACTTTTTAAACATAATAAGGTCTTGAGGATGGCTAAACAAGTGGACTTAAAAAGATAAGAAATCTGAATTTTACTATCTTACAACTTTTAGGCTTTAGTACTCTCATATGAAAGCATACAAATCACAGTCTAAGCACTCATAAGTTTTAAAGTTATAAGAAAAAGGTTTTATTTCCTCTGTAAGGGCTTAACAATCCTGGCATGATGTGCTTTGAACAAGGTTCTGGAAGTGTTTAATTTTTGGCCAAGTTCAGTAAGGCTAACTTACTGAAAAAATCCCTCTTGTGCTGTAGTCGAAGTCGAGAGTTTCAGGAAAGCCTAGCTTTGTAGAGATTTATATTATCCTTGTTGCTTTTCTCTTGTTCCCTGTTACTTCTCTGATTTGCTAAGATGCTCTGTGAGGGATCTCATGTTTCAGCACGAGCAGCATCATATTCATTCCCTGGTTACTTTGGCTTCTTACAGCAGCAGTGGCAGTAGTGGGGGAAGCCACCCAAGCAGTCGGAGCAGCAGTCGAGAGAACAGTGGAAGTGGAAGTGTAGGTGTTCCCATTGCTGTTCCCACACCATCTCCTCCTAGTGTCTATCCAGGTAAATGGAAACTTCTTGTTCCTCTTTCTGCCTCATTGTTTACCTTGAGCATTTGCAGTTTCCTAAACTTGAAGGGAAGCCCAGAGTTCATTGCTATTGATAATATGAGTTTGAATCAAGTAGTGTCTTCTCTGAGAGTGTCTGATGTGCTGTAATGTTCCTTTTATGTATTAATTTGTTTATCAGAATTTTTTGCCTGGCTGCCTGCATGTGACAAGGTAGGACACGGTACCTTTTTTAGTAGGCTGGGGGACACTTCTCCCTTGTCCTTTTAAGCAAATAAATGTTTTTTCATTGGCTGTTTATGCAGATACATAGAAGCATGTTTTTAGAAAATTAGATTGAATGAGAGGCAGGCACAGAGTAAATATTGAGTACATCAACGCAAGCCTGAATTGTCACAAAGAGATACTTGCTCAATGTAATGGCCCCAGACTTTCCAGAAGCAGGAAGTGTTATTAGTACTTCTTTTTCCTTTGCTCAGCCTTTTCAGTGAAGAAGAGCCTGTAGTTGTCTTGCAGAGAAGTACATGATGCTTCTGAAACAAAGAGCTGGAAATTTTTTGGTTTCCTCTTTATATTTTCTGATTTATACAAAGGCTAAAGACAGCCATGCTAGAGATTGGAGCATAAATAACACAATGCAAAGACATCTTTCAAAAGTAATACTTTTCACTGAAAAGTTTTGGGTTGTGTTCCCTTCAGACCTGGAAAGAAGTCTTTTTGCTTGACCCTCATTTACCATCTACACAGGAATGAGCCTTTCTTTAACAGCTCCATTGTTTTCTCATCTGGTGCATTCTGAAATACTGTGCAGCTAATAAATAGCTAACACTGAATAGTCAGAGGCTTTCTCTAATCCTTGCTAACATATCTCCTTATTAACTCCACCTCTTCCTCCTCTCTTCACTCAGCCCCTGCTGGCTCAGCTGGCACTTCTCCCCTTCCTGCTACCTCTGCTCCTGCCCCCACTCCTCCTGCTCCTCCTGCCCCTTCCTCCGCTGCCCCAGATGCTGCTGCTGCTGCTGCAGGAGCTCAGCCCCTTGCTGATGGCTTCACCTCTCCAACTCCCCCTGCTGTTTCTTCCACACCCTCTGCAGGTGAGTGTCTGCTCCAGCTGCTGGGCAGATGAATCCAGATGTGATCGTGATCCAAGGCTTTGCAAAGTTACTTCAGCAGCAGTGATTCATAATTAAAAAAAAAAGTTCAATTATAACTAGAAAATATCTGTTAATACCCAACTATGAGGTCACGGTTACAGTAGACAGTTCAAGGTGTTCTGATTTTTTTAACAGCAATAATTGTATAATTTTATTATTTTTACATTTATGTAATTCACTAAATCATAATTTTATTTCTGTTTGGATTCTGAGAACCTCATAGAATAATTATGTTTGGTAGGAACCAGCACTCATAGTTCTGGGTCTTATTATTCTCTTTCATAAATGCAATTTTAAAAAAGTGCATCTAGCAAAGTATAATTTATGTAACTGGTTTCTTCAATGCTGTCAAATGACAAGTCTCCCTTTAATGAACTGATGAAAAGGGCAGGGTCTCTGTGTCCAGTATTAGGTAAAATACAAATTTTTATTATGCAGACTACTACTAAAGCATTTTGTTTTCACATGTGGTACTTAGGGTGTATATTGCAACTTCCTTTTTTTAGTGGTACACTTTTCTCATGTGCTGAAGTTGCAGAGTGGAGCACTTACCAACCACAATACTGTCCTGTGTCTCCTATTTTTGATGAGGAGATTGCAGTGTGAAGATCTCCTTCAGACAGCCAAATTCATGTGTAGCTACCTGCATGCTTTGCTGCTTTACATTATGGTGGAGGCTGCTTACAGGGGAGGGAGTTGGTTTGTGAGTTTATTAGTGATCATCTCTTAGTAAAAATTGTACCAGGTTCCAGAAGCACTCTTGAAATTACATGTAGTTTAAAGGGCTGGTGCTCATATAAAATTAGAAGATATTTCCACTAGAATCCTGAACTGTGACCAGAAGTTTTTAAAGGGTGATGAATTTTGATCTGAGATTATCATGATGTCTAAACAACTTTCTTGAAGATGAGCTGTGGCATATGGAGCCCCAATCAGTTTTCCATTTTGATGCACTGTCAGTATCCCAGTTCTTAAGCCATGTTGCTCCTATATTTTTAACAAGTCAAAATCAAGTAAAGATTAATATTTTAATGACTGTAAATTCACAATTTCATAAGAGAAATTTCACCTTAGTTGCTATTTCTAAGATCTTTTGTTTCCCTGTTTTATTAGTGAGGTTTGTCTGAAATAAAGTATTTTAAGAGTGATAGGTCACCACTTATGAAGTCATAGCTTTTGGTCCTTAAAAACCTCTTAGCCCTCTCCCCTCCCTTCTCTCCAATCACCACCAATTTCTGCAAGTATATTAAGTAACAGAGAGAGACACACACACATTGAAAAGACACATCAGGAAAAATGGGAAAAAGCCTTTATAGAATGGATTCTTTCTTAGTTGTTTCTTAGCTGTAAAAAGTGCATTTTTTAATATGGTACACCACATTATTGGTACAAAGCAGAGGGACGGTGACACTGTAGTTCATGCATTTGCTCTTACAGGCAAGTAACAGAGCAAGCAACTTGTATATTTATTTACTGACCTAGTAAGAAGTTGTGCAAAGCAAGCAAAACATAATGAAGAACAGTACAAGTTTTTAAAAATTTGTATGTTCTTTTGTACTGTTTCTCTGTTTACTTCTCTCCTCAACCACCATCCCTTCTTCCCTTGTTTTCTTGCAAACTCTCAAATTTGCTTCTAGGACAAATGGTAGAGGCAGAATAGTTTGTGGGGTGTAATACTGCATATAGGAATAACAAATCCAGCTTACTGTTATATGCAGTATAAAATCCAGAGAATTTTATGTGAGCACAGAAGATACCTTGCTTCATTTATTGCTTGCTGGGAATCATGATCAATGTCTTGAATACAGAAAGTAAAGAAAATGCAGAGCAAGTTTTTGAGGAGTTGTTTTAATTGACGGCTCCCTTGAAGAGGGTCTTCTAGTTTGACTTCATTTATTCCATCCTTCAAGCAGTTTCTAACAATCATTTCTCCCCAGATGATTCTCTGAATATCTTCTAAGTGGCACGAAGATAGGTAGTACTGTGTTTTTCAGTTACAGAGGGTTAACAGCTTTGGATCCTGGAAATGGCCTGCAGTTATTTTTCATGTGTATGTTCCTTAATTGCGGAACTGCAACGTTTTGTGGAGTTTCTTGCAGGTTCAGAAATAACTAAATTCACAAGAAGTTATTGTAATACATTATTTAACATAAATAACCAGATATGATTTTCTTTCATTTTGAGGATTCGTAGCTTAAACACCTTTGTATTTTCCCACTGGCTTTTGTAGGCAGTGCTGAGTGCAGGCAGTTGGGAGAGTTATGTTTTGCCTTGCTCTTGAGACATTCGGTGTCCTGCCAGTCTGGCAGCTGAGTTGGCTGACTGCCTTAGAATAAAGCTCCAGAAACCTTTTCAAACCTTTGAAATGGACTGCAGGTGGAGAGAAGGCAGGCAGGCATCATTCTCCTCTTTGCCAACGCACGTCTCTGTGTGCCCTAGGTCACCCGGTTCAGTTCTACAGCATGAACAGGCCTGCAGCTCGGCACACGCCCCCCACCATCGGGGGCTCTCTGCCCTACCGGCGCCCGCCTTCCATCACGTCACAGAGCAGCCTTCAGAACCAGATCAACGGGGGCCCCTTCTACAACCAGAACCCAGGTAAGGACCTTTGGCTGCTCCACTGATCTCAGCAGTGCTGAACACGGTGACCTTCAGCTCTCTGGAGTTTTATGTTCTGTCTCCATTGCAGATCTTGCGCTTTCAGTTGCTGGTAGCTGTGCCAAAGCTGCAGTGCAAGTGCACAGTGTTCAGCTTTTATTATGGCAAGCATCTTAAAAAATGCTGGCTTTGTTGCCAAATAATTTACCTTTGATGTCACAGTCCCTATCAGACAAGCTTTAGTCCTTGACTACACCATGTGCCATGGACCTGCTTTGGTGTGGGATGGGTGTTTGATTTTGCACCAGAATGCCGATTCTTCATTAATCAGTCTTTATCTTGTGTGCCTTTTCCTTCTGGGTAATGTACAGTTCAAGCAGTTGTACTTGTTACACCAGGGTAGGCATTAGATACCTTGGAGACACCAGTGTGTTGGGGTGCTGTGTCATCTGCTAAGCCTACAGGTGATGTTATTTTATGGGTGACCTGCCCTACAATTCAAGGGGAGCCCTTACCAGGGTGTGAGGGTCCTGTGTGTCAGCATAGCACAGTAGCCTTTTACCTAAGGAGTCCTTCTTCCTGTGCTTCTGATGGGACCAGGAGGGTTTTATACTAGACTAGGAGAGAGTTTCTCTTATGACAAAGCTACAGAAAGATGCAGGAGACACCCTGAAGGTTTCTTGTCAGGAAATGCGCTATTACTAGCAAAATTGAATGTTGACTTGAAAGTACTACAGTATGTTGGTGTTTTGTGGTGGTGGAATTTGAAGGGGCTGTGTGTGTTGCTTGGTTGCTTTTTTATTTTTTGTTTCATTTTTGTGAGGTTTTTTTTGTTTTGTTTTGGTTTGGTTTTTTTTTTTTGGTTGGTTGGTTGGTTTTTGTTGTTGGTTTGGTTGGTTTGGTTGTTGGTTTGGTTGTTTATTTTTTTAAATTGAGCATTGAACTTGGAATTAGGTCAAATGCTGCAATCTGCGTTTTAGGAGTTTGATCAGGTTTGGCTGTTACTGTTTGTGAGCTAGCCTGCAGGGTGAGCTGAGCTTGAGATGGAAATGAATGGTCCTGCTGGGCACAGGGAAGTGGAAGAAGTCATAAGGCTAAATTGTAGCCCAGTTGTCTGAAATAGGTCATATTTTCTAAGCACATTATGTGCATATTGAAGGCAGAAGGGGGGAATAGGCAAGAAACAAAGAAAGGGTAATAACAAAAGAAACCATTCAGGATTACAATAAAGCAATTTTTGCAATAAAGACGATTTTCAGTATATCCAGAGAGTTTTTGACGACTGCCGTGCGTTTTTTGGTTTAGCAAAGGGATAATTCTCTGCAAGTTGCCATTACATTGTTAATAGGTAATCATAGAAGATGCCAAATAGACTTAAAATAAATTGCATAACCACAGTTGTCTGTGATTCCAGAAAGAAGGTAATGATTATGGTGATTAGTCATTTGAACTGCAAATCACAAACAAAATACTTCAGTTATACTGGCATATATGAGACAATATAAATAAGCAGTTGTAGTAGGAAACTTTTTTTTATATACCAGCAGAATACAGAATTTATTGGCTTTGCAGTTACACTAAACCAAGGTTTTTTTGGAGTTCACCTTGAAAGGAGAGGATGCTCAAGCATGCATAATTGATGAAAGCCCTAAGAACAGAGGCACTGTTGTGTCTGGAAGGAGCAGGGTCAGTAGTGACAGGACAGAGGCCACAATTTTTTCTCAGCATTCCTGAAGAGAGGTAGAAAACAAGAGGGGAAAGAGAGACCTTAGAAGAGGCAGAGGAGGGTGCCAGCTATGGCTTTTTTGTTGTTTGTAGGCTGTTTGGCAATAACCCAGTACTATTATTTCCATTGCCATTTTTTAAAATGGTGGCCTAGCCATGTTTGATTATTCACTTGACAGGAGCATGAAAGGTACTTGCATTGCCCTGTTCTCTTAAAAGCTATTTCATGATAATAAAATTTTTCTGCTTTGTGAGAGACCTTTTTAACAACTGAAAAGAAAATATTAGAAATGCAGACTCTTGAATGATCTCAGCATATGTCTGTCCCAAAGCCACTCTTGCCAGCCAAGCCACCGAACAAGTGCTTTAACATTGCAATTTGGATATCATTATCTAAGCACTATAGAGCTCAGCACAGACTAAAAACTGGGTGGGAGGATCTGGACAGGTATTGAGATTGGTTGCACCCTACCCCATCTGTACAGCTGAGTTCTTACCAGTCTGAAGCAGCCTAGTGGAAGGTGCTCTTGGGCATTTCTGAACTAATTTACAGGAACTGTGTAATAAATCTATCAGTGGTCAGTATGAAAGGAAGATGGGAAAGAATATTTAAGATGATGGTTTATACAGCAGAGGTAAAGTTCTTCTGATGCATTTAATTAAAAAAATAGTAATAAAATACTTACTGTATTGCCTCTTAGAGGTCAGAGCTAGAGTCATTATATAGCATGTAGAGACAATATTATGATAGTCCCTGCACAGTGCAAGGACTGAAGCACAAACGGAGGGCTTAAGATACTCAAGCAATGATGTCAGCTACTGTTAGCATCACCATTGGGATTAAACTACACAACCCAAACTGAACCTGGGAATTTTTTTGGATTTGTTTGGCATGCTTGTCTAGAGTGATTCATTTTTTTCCATGGATAGCTCATGAACAAAGTACACTGGAGAGACCAAGGAAACTGGAGCTACTCTCCTATGATAGCTATGGATTGTATGAATCCATATGATGTTGAATAGAGGAATCATTTTGAAATGAAACAATTTTCTACTGCATATAATTGAAAAAGCAGAGACAAGGACTGAATTGATGAATATTACTGCTTTTCAGTAGGACTTTAAATTTGAGTTCCCTTTTTCTCCTTTGAAAAGGTGCAAGACCAAATCTTTTCACAGCAATCATGGTTACACTTGAAGGAATAAATACTCTGAGGTCACGTTATTTGATTCAAAGAAACTGTAATCAGAAATACATTTCTGTTTTTTCTCAAGAGATATCAATTAAATGGTGAGATAATGGAACTTACTTCATATGGAGGCACTTTTGCAACAAAAGGATGGTTGCTGTTAGTCTTTTCATTCATGCTGTGTGGTTCTGAAAGAAATGTGAATGTGAGTGACAGAAGAAATTCAAAGCACTTAAAATGTTACTGGAATGAGCAAACAGAAGAAATTTTGAGGCACAAGTTGTTAATGCTGGAGAACTCTTTTCTCTTGCTATGATAATGTGAATTAATTCTGAAAAATGCTACATCATACCCTATCAGTTTTCTTACTACCTCTGGAATTTGCCTGAAATTTATTTTGTTCTGTCTGGTAGCTAAATAAATGTACTGGTACATGAAGTATAGACTTCTTTTCCCCTTAATCCCTTTGGACATGATTAAATGTTTTTTGTATGCCACATACTAACAAGAAATGTATTATTTGTGCTTCTCCTAAGGTACGCTGTCTGAAAAATCGTCTTGCAACTTGCCTAAAGAATTTTGCTGCATTATTCAAAGTGATACTAAAGTTTCATAAAACTAGTTAGCTGATGTTTTAACTAGATAACTGAAACTAGCATCCCAGGCTTAAACCACAGTTCAGCATTACAGCATTTGCAACTGGCTGAAAGCATCTTCTTTAACTGGGAATTCACATATATTGTACAAAGCAGCTCTTATTGTACAAAGAGAGCCCTTCTGGTACCAGTGAAAGGGCTGTTCAGAGTTCAGTGCAGAGAAGTCAGGTGGGGAGGAAATCAGGCAGCACATCTGGAACAGGCTCTGTGGTTTGGCAGCAGCACAGTGTGCTCTGTTCTGTCAATAAGATCAGAAGTGTTGCATCTTTCAGATCTGCACAGTTCTCAAAAGGCATCTTTTTCTGTTTTGTCTGAAATAGCTGCCTCATTCAATAGGGCTTTGGCCTACATCTTGGAAAAAAAGAGGTATATCCATTTTCATTACTAGGGATTCATGGATGCAGTTAGTCACCTCTATAAATATCAATTAGATTTGAGATGGGGAGGATTATAGGCAGAGAGTCCTCTTGATACCTTTTTTAGGTCCGCCCATAAAGTGTTATATTCTGTAGTAAGAAACTTCATCTTAAGGGAATCTCATAGTCATATCAGAAAAATGCTTCAGCATGAATTTTTAATGTTATGAAAAAGAGCTGGGTTGGAAATTTTAAAAATAGAGAAATATCCTTGAAGAAAGGATTAGGAATATGCTTAAACCACCTGAGCCATTTTTCTTTAAATGTCAGTCTTTTTATCTCAGCTTCTTAGCAGCCTGCTGCACTGTCTTAGTGGTGATGATGTCTACTTTCCTGTTTGCTGCTTTGTTGTGTTTCTAACTGGATGCCTCTCTCTTTTTAATTTCTGTGGCAGCATCCCTTGCTCCTCCTCCCCCCTCCATCCTACAGGTAACTCCACAGTTACCATTAATGGGATTTGTGGCCAGAGTTCAAGAAAACAGTAAGTTTGCTGCTTCCTTGTGCAATGTTTTATTACTGGATGTGGCTTTTGGATTGAGTTGATGAAAGATTTGTATGTATATAGCCAGGATTCTGCATTCTCTACTGCCTCTGCAAGTTCATCTGAAATTGTGAAGGGTGGGGAAAAAGAAATAATCTTATTGGAGCTACCTGGTCATTCCTTCTCTGAATTTTCCTCTCTCTAGTGTATTTTCACAAGTTACAATTGTTGGTCCCACTTCCATTAATTGGGCTCGAGGGTATTACTTGAAGCAGCTGCCATGGCTGTAGAGACATTTTCATGGTTGTGCTGTTACTTCTGCTCAGTTTCAGATACTCCTCCCCCCCCACCGCCTGTGGACGAGGCGGTGTTTGATGAGTCTCCACCTCCACCCCCACCTCCCGAGGATTATGAGGAGGAGGAAGCAGCTGTGGTGGAGTACAGTGATCCCTATGCTGAGGAGGACCCTCCTTGGGCACCCAGGACATACTTAGAAAAGGGTAGGTTTGGAGCTGGAAGAGACAGTAGGGTTGTATTTTTAACAACTTTTTGTGTGTGTTCCTGCCCTCCTGCTTTTGCACATGGAGTCTGCCCACACTCCTTCATACCAGACTTTGGTATGACAGCATTTTAGTCAGTAGCAAAAGAGAAAGAAGAGGCCCTGATGTGTGTTTATAGTGTCTCTCATAGTAATGTAAGGTGGTGTGTGCACATGCCTTGAGAAACAACTTTCTATTTGAGGAAATAATGATGTTTGAATGATTGTTCTGTTCTGCTTTCCTGTGGGAGCTTGGGAACTAAAATAGTTTATATAGGTGCATATAGACATGGATCTGTTCCATCTCACATGGGATAGCAAAACTGTAAAGGAGAGTCTTTAAAGATAAGCTGGAGAAAATCAGGCTTTTAGTCAGAAAATGTTTCCTGTGGAGAACAAAAGTATAAGAAGCCAAACATTTTCTCTACTGATGTAGGGACACATGCAAAAACAGAATTTTGATCTGTATTTTTAAAACTAGATGACTAAAACATCAAAAAGGTCGGTGTGTTTTTAGAAACACTTTTAAAAGTAGTAGAAAATATAATTGCTTTCAGCATATGAAGAACTATTAAATAGTAGTTTTAGGATACCAGAAAAAATGAGATATTGACATAGATGTGGATTCTGTTGTAGTTACATGAATGTCTCTACTTAGCCCATGTCTTGAGATTTGACTGCTTTGCTGGAATTGGGAGAGAAGCGCTTGGCTGTGAGTTTTTTCTAGCAAGCTTTGAAGCTTTAAAATTAATGAGAAACCTTATACTAAAAGAGGACTTTAATACTCAAAAAAATTGTATACTTATCCTGCTGGGAATTAAAATGCTTTATTCAGTAAAATAATTTATCCTGTGGCAACTCCTTAAGTTCCTATAAATAGTATTCTGTTCCACATGATTCAAAGTGGACAAAATAGATGAAAGTAAGTAGCTCTTCCAATACATTTACCCCCAATAAGTAGCATTCCCAATTCTTAGGATTTGTTCTTGTACTTTTGATATGATCCTTCTCCTATTTAAGTTCATAAGAGAGCACTTTTATAGGGTTAGGTTAGATGACCTTTGCAACAGAAGCTGGGACACCAAAGAGGTGTCAAATACAAGAGAGTTGCTGTATCCTGGAATGGGATTCAATATGACCCCATTCTGTAGAGGGTCAAGCAGTGTGGGAGGTTAAGAGCTGAGGATGGAGCCTGCAGCTGAGCATGGCAGTGAGTAGCAGATCCATTAGGAACAGATGGAGAAATTGTTCAGTAGGATATGGTTACTGGGGATGCTGAACTTGAGGACACTGCCACGTGACTGTAATAGCAACAGCCAGCCTGCGGTGTCCAGGGATGTGCACTGCATTGAGCTCCGTGTCTGGACGTGGGGCAGCAAAAGATAAGAAAATGACCTGGCTCTGCAAATCAGATTAATGGAAAGGGGTATCCAGAAGGAAAAGTTGCACTTTCACCACTTAGAGAAAGTGTGTGTTCACAGATTCCAGTTGGATAATCAGCCTAGCCTACATTTGTGGTCAGTGGGATATAAGAGTTCAGCCAAAATCTGTAATTGTTGAAGAACCAAAGATCACTCATTGGAAGAATATCAACCTAAATGAGTAATTCTGTTTTTTATTACTGCATTGAAACACATTCAGACAGAAACTAAAAGAAGCCCTGGCTTAGGCTGACAGGGCAGGATGCCACCTCCTGAGTCACTATTGCTGCTTCCTGTCTCATCTGGAGCCTTTCTTGCAATGCTGGCCTGGCCTCCTCCTAACTCGGGGCATGTGACAAGCTCACAGCTTGAACTGATGGGACTACAGACTGAGGGATTAAACAGCCTTTTAGAGAGAGGACTGTTGCCAGTACACAAATAACATACTGGAGGAAGCAGTGGTGATGTAAAAACAAAACCAGGCTTCAGGTAAATTTTATGAGGCTTAACAAAAAGCAAATTTTCTTCACAAATTTAAGGAAGAGTTTCCTTCTTGTGATCATGAAATAGTGAATCCATTCAGTATCCAAAGGAACTAGAGTACACTCAAAAGTCAGAAAGAAAGGAATTGGAAGTTATCCTGGTCCTTGGATGATGATGATGATTATTATTATTGTCATCAAGAGAATGAAGAAAAATAGCACAGTGACTCGAGGAAGAAATTTCAAAACCCTTAAAAAGGAATTTTGAAGGACTTAAATCAAATGCATCACATGTTCATACACTTGTTTTTCAAGCTAAAATCATACTTGTTTCTCCATTGGTGTTTTGTTTGCTTAGAATTATATGTACAGAAGAAATTACTTAACAACTGCTGACACAATTGTAGAGCTAACAATATTTGTTTTCAAAGTATGCTCTAGTCACATGATAAAAAAAAATTCTTTGCATACTCTGATTTTCCTCTGGGATTGATCTGTATATTTTATAATCTCTTCTGGATCCAGGTTTCCCTAGTGTTGGTTTGTGTTGATTCCTTTGCTCCCTCAAAAAGGAAATGACCTTTCTTTTGGAAAGAATGATGAGTTTATTAGGACTCTTGGACAGTGGTTTATGAACACATGCTGTTAATTTTTAATCCTTGCTTTACTTTAGAGTATCTTTCCATCTATCCCCAGCACAAGATTTTAGGATCTCTATCCAACATACTTTTTTTTTTTCCTTAGTGGCAGCACTGCATGTTTCATTGCCAAGTTCTCAAAGCAGTGATTGATGCTATTTGGTAAAGTACTCAGAGTCTGGCATAGCTAACTTTCTCTATGAAACACATAATGATAGCACTGAGATTGGAAAAATGTTATCAATTTTATGTCTATTTTCTGGCATTTCAGGACAGTTCTATTTAAAATTTCCAAGTGCTTTGTCCAGTTTCTTTGCCTTTCCTAACAACTTTTGTGCCATCACTAAAATATTCTGCAGCTGTAACAAAAAATGTCCTGATACACTATGTGTACATTTCCACCTTCCTTCTTCGTGGCTTCTAACAGGGATTTGCCCACCTTGGTGCTGTGTCCCTGGGAGTGGCTGCTGGATATTGAGATGCACATGATCTTTAGAGATTTAAACGTGGAAGTGGCTAAGGTAGATGGAGGTTTGGGATGTCAGCCTTGGCTCACCCATACTGTGACCTGAGGAGAGCTCTTGGTGCACTCCCTCTTCCATGTTCTCCTGCTCTTTCCTGTGCTGAGATCTGGTTTAGCACACATAGGAATAGTTCTGAGTGGTCATAGCCATGGGGATTCACAACCACCTTGTTGTATTGTTCCACACCAAAAGTCTATCATACAGTTGGACACTTCCTCTGGTGGGTCTGGAAATAGTAAGAATAGGGGAGTTAAAGGAGTCCTGGCTCATGTGCTTCAAAGTGTGAGCTTGTACAAAAGGGGGTGGAAGAAACTGTCTCAGCAGGTCATTTGGCACGCACACACGTGAGGCAGTGCCTGCCTGAGGGACAGAGACTGCATTTTCCTCCTCTTCCCCTAGCTCTCCTAACACTCACATTCTGTTCTTTCCTAGTGGTGGCAATCTATGACTACACCAAGGACAAAGAAGATGAGCTCTCATTTCAGGAAGGTGCCATCATTTACGTCATCAAGAAAAATGATGATGGCTGGTATGAGGGGGTCATGAATGGAGTGACGGGGCTGTTCCCAGGGAACTATGTGGAATCGATAATGCATTACTCAGAGTGAAGACCAGAGGACAGAACACTGCATTTCCTGCTGCAGGAGCTGTCAGGGCTTCCCAGATCTCCACCAGCTTCTGGGGCCCCATCCAGTGTAACTGAATGAAGGATAATAGTAACAACCACTCTTTTGGGTTTGGTTTGGTTTTTTTTTTTTCTTTTTCCCCCTCATGATAAGACAATAGTGATTTGAGTTGTTTGAACAAATGGCTCTTCAGCTGCCAGCAGAGGCTATCCTGAGCTATCTGACTTTGAATTAAGCTGACCCATTCAGATGTAACAAACTTGTTGATTAGCTCATACTTCACTCCAATTCTGACTTCTGACAGGCCTTGGGATTTGTCTCAGGAGTTCTGTGCGCCCTCATGGTACTATACCATTGGAAGCAGTGCCTGGCACTGGGGATGTCCTGGATGCTTGTGGTGAAGGTTACTGGCCAGTGGACATCCCCTGTTTCTACACTACACTCCTGTGCAGCTGGAAGAACAGTCAAGTGCTAGAAAACACTGGGATTTCTACACAGAGACGTTCCTGTAACTGCCTTCCAGATAGCTGGATGCTTCCTTAGCATACACACTTCTGCAGCTGCTCTGCACACGTAGGCTGACCCAGGGCACACAGAGCCAGCTTTCATTCACTCACCTTTCAGTTTAGACAATTCAGATGGCTGCAGCCCAGAGGATCCCCACCCCCATTTCTCATCTTCTGAATGCCACATATTTGTTTTGTGTTCTGCACTGATGTAACTGTGCTCCTCTCCACAGTGAGCTCCTTGCCACGGTTGCTGCCGGTTCAAACAGAACTCACAGATGACGTTGATGGTGAAGGCGAAACAAAGTTTACAGGTCCTCCTGGGGTCTGAGGATTAACTCTAGGGGGTGTGATCTTAGGTTCAAATCTACTCATGCCTGCTTGCACTAGAGAAACTTGCCCCCAACTTTAGTTTTATGCACAATATAATCTTAAAAATCCAATCAGGTATTGTAAATTGGCTATTTTGTACTTGACAACTAGATTTGCATATGTACTGTGAGAGCCCTGTGCAGAGGCAGGACAAACGGCAATTGTCGTCTTCATGTCTGTTGCCAAAATCTCTTCAGTGGAAGCAAAAAGGGCTGTTGTGTGTACTGGTTTCCCATGGAAATCCAAGCAGTAACTAGTAGTAGTCCTAGCTCTTCCCCTAGCCCTCTCCATTGTTTATTATAATAGGTATTTTGAGCTGTACTGGTGGCTTGGGGTGGAGTAGTACCAAGTGAAGGCTCTGTAGCCAGCCCCTTGTGATGATACTTGTCTTTCTAATCTAGTCTCAGTTAACAATTCTGCTCAGTGATTGTACACAGCAGATCACTGTAAGTGATTGGTTATACTCATCTGCCCTTAGGAACATCTAAATGTTACCTGTGGGTAAATATCATCCATTAACTAATTACATTTCCTTTTAAGTCTTGTTAGCCTGCAAATTGAGAGCCTCCTGGGCAAGGGCATCTTTAGACTGTCACCTGGCCAAGTTCTGGTACCAAGCTGGTACCAAGAGTAGCTTGTCCAAGGTGAGACAGTACTGCAGCTGGAGAGGCTGGTGTTAAAAAAGAGCAGTGCACAGGAGAGCAGGGCTGGATGTGTGATGGCACTGGCACCAGTACAGGTAACTGACCCAGCCCCTTGCTTGGTAGTTAGTGCAGTATCAGCATGGAGGTGCAGATTTGGTGCCAGCCTGGGCAGGGAGGTGCCATAGCTGCTCAGAGGGCAAGAGGAACAAACAAATAGGTGTGTTTGTAGGCCATGGAGGAATGTGATCACCTGCTGTGAGCTTGTGGAACTCCTGTGACAGTGCACCAGAAACTGTCCTTCCAGTCTGCAGGAAGGACAACTTTGAAGAAACTTGTGTGCAGATAAAAGTTACCTTTTCCCTTGCTAATCCACATTGTCTTCTTTCTGGAAGCTGACAGCATTGTTTGGGCTGAGTGCCAGAAAAGATACCCTTCAAGCCTTTTACTCTCTGAAAAGTTTTCTTGCAGCAAGAGAAGCAGCCACGTTCAGTTCCCTCAGCCCATCATTTCTGTGGAAGCAAGTCCAGAACCACTGGTTGTGCAGGCACTGGAATAACTGTTTCTAGTGTCATTGGGCAGGTCTAAGCTTTTGGCACAGGGAGGTGGTGCTTCTAGCAAGATGATTGAACAGCAGCATTCACAAGCCTTTGGTGCTTACAGGGCAGCTGTGTTTTCCAGGAGTATCAGAGGTTTCCTGGCTTCTCTTGCCTTGGATATGTTTGTGGCAAAAACTGAGCCCACAGTGCTCAAATGCATTGTTAGGGCAGCTTAATGATTTCTTAAGTGAGAGCTGAACCTCTGCCTGTGTACCCAAGCTGCAGCTGGCAGGTCACACTTTAGTGAAACATGTCTTAACCCAGTTTGAGCAAGAGCTGGTGCTTGAACACTTCTGGCAGGTGGGTGGGGTAGTGTGTGCTCCCACTGTGTGTGATACTTTCTCTTCAGTCAGCTGGTTTTTCCTCTTGCAAGCTCTCTGTGTTGTGAGAGCAGAGCAGTGTGAGAGGAACGCTTGCAGAGCACAGAAGATGAGGCTACAAAACCCTTAGTGATTCCACTTTCAGGCCAGCTGTGTGACAGCTCCTGAAGAACTGGCTTTGGTCTGATGGGCCAGGGGTTATTTTGGTCCCTGCTGATAGAACATGGAATTGTTTATCCTGCAAGAACTGCTGTGGATGGAATTTCTGGGTCACCTCCTGCTGGTTTTATGCTTTATTATACAGTACTAATGTAAAGAAATTTGTTGAGTTTTATGCATATTTTTATTTTGTACAGATTTTAATTCTTTTGCTTGTTTGGGGATGATGTGATGTAATGGTCATAGACCAGGCCAAGGTAAACAGGCTTTGTATATTAATGTTACATAGATTGCATGCTAGTAAAGTCAGTGAGGGTTGTGTTTCCAGTTTTGTCCCTTGTACTTCTCCTTGTCCAAAACCTTCTCTTCCCCACCCCTTTTTAATTTACAGGTTTACTTTAAAAGGGGGTGGCAAATGGGGGGCTGGGGGAGAAACACCTCAGTATTTTAAATAAGGTGCACAACATCTCTTCACTGCTGAGTTTTGCTGCCACAGCTCATGGTGTTTTGCATCACAGGCTGTTGAAAGGGGAGTGTGCACGCATGAGAGGTGGGAGAAGGAGACACTCCAGCATAGCCCAAAGAGTGCTGAATGGCCAAAATGTAGATGTTTCTCCCTTTGTGAGAACTGCCTTAGCCCAGCCAGCTGTTTTCATTGTGCACAGAAATTGTTCAGCATCCTCTAGTGGTGTGTTTTGCCTTGGTTTACTGTGTATCAAAGGTTTGTTCCTTCCTCTTGGCACCAGGGACAAAGCTATTAACTACAGCTGCCTCTCTGTCATGCGCCTGATGAGAGGAAGTCTGACTGAGTCTGTCCACATCTAGTGCTGAAGCAGGTTCATTTTGGTGCCTTCATTCCAGCCAAAGAGAGAGAGCTGAGGCTGCATGTGTCTGACCAGTTCTCTCCCCTCTTTTTCCCCTTCCCCTCAGCTCTTGCAGCAGAGGGCTGAGAGGGGCAGGAGGGGTGACCAGCAAATTCTATGCCTGAGTGTCCTGAGGGCGTGTCCACGTGCAGTGGCTGGAGTAGGCACCAGAGAGCTGCAGCAATGCTGGATCACTTGATGGTCTGACTGGTTAGACACAGACACACAGAGGCACTGAAGAGCCACAGCTCTCACTGCAGGGCAAGAGGTGTGGCTTGGCCCTGAGGTAGATGACAGCTTGGTGTGTGTTACCAGGAGGCTGACCATGTTCCTGGAATTCAGCTTATCCTTGCAGATAGTTGAGTTGGATGTCATAAGAGTGTCTGGAGATGTCTGCTGGTGTGAACCACAGGTCCTGTGGTGTGTGGCTGGGTGGCTTACCGTGGATGCCAGAAAGGCTTAGACCCAGCTAGTTCTTGCTAGAGCAGTTTGTTCTCCTTTCACAGCTGCTGGGCATTTTCTTTTCTTGCTGCTGAGGGTTCTTGGTGACAGCCAAAGTTGACAGTGGCAGTAATGCAGCTTCTGAAAAGTGCCACTTTCACCTGGGGTGTTTCAGTTGATCATGAAAAGAAAGCAAGGAAGCAGCAGGACTGAGGAGCCTTTTCCAGCAGAGGGTGTGTGGACTGCCTGCCTGCTGTGGATGTGCACATGGTTGACTAGAGGTGGAAAAGGACTCTGCACTGATCCTGTTGCGCTTCTGTGGTGCCTCCCACCGGTGCTTGATGGTGACTTAATACTGTCCTCTCCCTAGCAACTTCCACTACTTCCTAACAGATGCAGTGGATGCACCTCTCTGCTGGAAACGAGCCTGCTTTTTTATTAGTTATGTCTGTGAGTTTCAGGCATAGAGCAAAATTTCCATGTTTTCTTTTCTGGAAAGGATGGAACTTTATGTGGTTTAGTAAACTGGGAGCATTTGCAGAGCTTCTCCTCCCAGAGGTGCAATAGGACATTTTGTATAACAGGTGACATCTGTATTCTCTGCAGGTCCTTTTTGGAAGCTGCTTAGAGGATGCTGTTAGACTGTGGTGCTGTGGCTTTACTAAGAGCAGTAGTTACATTCAGAATATGGAGAGTCACTGGTGAAGGCACTGCAGCATTTCAGGCAGTATTACAAACCCCATGCAGAGACTTCAGGACCTGTGTTGGCAACCGTGGCAGTAGAAAAGGTACAACACTGTTGCATTCACTAAGGCAAGTACTTACAACACTAACCTCTAGGGAAGGTGGTGGTGGAAACCAAGTACCAGCAGGATCCTGGGCTACGGCTTCTGGGGTGCCAGTTACAAGAATTTACCGTGCTTACAGGTGTATTCACCCTCCCCAGTTTCTGGCATCTCCCAGTATTTGGCACAGCTGCATTTTGTGGATAAAATGGTTATTACACAGAGGTCAGAACAGTACAAGAAGGGAACAATGTGTGGTTTGTGTTGGGGATTTTCCCCCCACAGTAGCTGAAGTCAATGTGCAGTAACAGTCCTATTTACCTACTTCTGATGTTAAAACTTTAAGCATAGTGAGACCCCCACCTCATATCCACGGGGACATGCTGAAAGCTTGATGCAGCCACAGTCTGAAAACTGCTGTTAAAAAGAGTAATTCACAGATCATGGTGTTCTGCTACTTTCATTTGGAAAAAACCCCACCCATGTGTTTTGTGTAATCTTCAGCCAATGGAGGAAGAGGTTTGGGGGTTTTTTTGGTACTCTAAATGTACTAACTTTATTAGCACCTGTGCTTATTACAAGACATATTTCAAGACAGTGATGGCAGCAGGGGCCTGCTGTCCAGAGGTAAGCCTACACCCAGGACCCTGCTGAACACAGACATGGGGACCCTGCTGAAATGGGTGCAGTATGTTTATTCCAGTTTCTCTTTACACCTCTGAAGAATCCTACAACTATTGACTAATAGGAAGAGCTATGTACAAATTTATTTCCATTACAGCGCCTCTGTAAGTGCTGACATGTCCGAGATTTTTTTGTAAAGAACAAGTGCTTCTTTTCACATTTGAAAAAGTGTCTTTTGCAACTTGCATGGACAAGTAGTTTCTATGAATTCTCTGGAGATGTCAGTGTCTAACATGGATTTTGTCCATGCACTTTTTTCTGAAAGCAGATACCCCCCTTTGGTTTGCAGTTGGAGCAGCACGCTCTGCTTTTGCTTTTGGCACTGCTGCTGCAGTGGATGGATGCAGAGCCCACTGTAAATGACCAAGCCCACAGGACTCTGGGGAGCTGTATGCCACCAGTAACGTTTAGTGTGTGTGCCATTTGAACCACCTTCCAGTGAGTGCAAAACCCAATTTTTAAATTTTTTTAATTGTACTTGGAATTAATTGTTGCTGTGTACTAAACCCTCTTGGTATGAGCCCTAAATAAAAAGAACAAAGCACACCTCATGTGTTCTGTGAGCGTGCCACAGCGTGTCACATTTCTTGTCTTTGGCTCCACACTTCAAAGCACCAGGGCCAGGGATCGTGGCTTGTGCGTGCAGGAGCCTGTCCCCGAGGCTCTCTGAGCACAGCTCTGCCCACAGCAAAGGTACAAACATTGGCAACTGCTGCCTTCAGCAGCTCCTCGCCCTCTGTGGGACTGCCCCTTGCCTGCACTCACTACAGTCATTCTCAAACCTCTGCTGCTGAGGCTGAGAGCATTTCCCAGGCAGGTTCCCACAGCCCCCAGCGCGGGGCCACAGCAGCACTTACCAGCCAGCAGCTGTTCCATGTGAGCTGAGCTGGCCAGCGCTCTGCAAGGCCGAGCAAGGAGCAGATGGGCAAGGGGAGCCTTCCCACGGGCTCCAGTTCAGCCCTGTAAGTGGTGTGCAGCGCCTGGCTGCTCCAGCCAGCTCTGAGCCAGCGGAAAGAACTGTGCAAAGGAGCAGCAGCAGTTTCCTTGGGAGTGAGCACAGGAATGGCATACAGCTGTGGGCCATCACCTACCTGACTCGCACCGAGAGGAACCACTGGTGACCTGAAAACACAATGTGGGTCTGAGCTCATGAAAAAGGAAAATTGCAAAACACATGATTAAAACAGAGTATTAAATTTAACTACATCTTTATTGAATTGTGCATATTCCATTGTATAATGATCTATATTGGGTACTCTATAATGTAGTATTTTTTTTGTCCTCTCTCATGCTTAAAAAAGTATATTTATACATATATTTATATATATTTATAATATGGCAAAGCTCCCCCCAACCTGACACTATCAGTCTAAAAGAGCTTTGATTTTTTTTTTTTTTCCTGTTTGGAAAGGGAAGAAGAGGGGAAGCAATCCCATTGAAAGATAAAATGTGCAATTTTCTTTTTAAAGCAGTAAACATGAATGTATTTACAGCACTCAGCACAAGTTTGCTGCACAGACAAATCATCATTGCAATGACACTTCTTACACTTGCATCTCCAGTATTATACAGAATATTCCCAGTGACTGGTAACAATTAGTGTAAGCTATAAACAAAACTGCTGCTCCAGTTCATTTCTGGTCCACTGCAGTCCACTAGGAGGCCTAAGATTTCCAATTAAAACTCATGACAAAACATTTAGTTTTTCTTTTAGAAGTACAAGCATTATTGTGCTGCACCAAATCAGCCAGCAGGGTGCCATGGGCACAGCTTTGTTTGCTAAACTGTCCTTGACAAGTGTGTACCCAGTTCCCAGTGTTGGTTAAAGGCAAGGGACACACGTCGTCTAAGAGTGGCACCCTGTTGTCTCACCAGACATGTGCTAGAGATCAGCAGTATGAGACCCCCGGCAACAAGAGACTGGTGTACACACATCTGCATACCTGGAATTTAGCTCAGAATGCATCTTTGGCATCTTGGGAAAGCTGGAAAGAAATTATTTTCCACTGTAACAACCGGTAGAGTTCCAAAATCTCCTAAAAGACAAGCTGCCTTCAAGCATTTAAATAAGGGGGTGTAGTGTCCACAATCTGTTACTGAAGGTCCTTCTCATTCATTTCTACAGCACTAGTTCCTGTTCCTTCAAGTCTTCTACCTTCTCTACCTCCCCTTTACCCAAGATCCATCTGCTGAGCAGAGAGCTCACGGAGTCCCTGCCCCACCGACTGCCTCAGAGCACCAAATGGCCATCACCCAAGTCACTGTTTTCCCCGTGGTTGGTTAGTAGCAATTAGAGTAATTAGCGGGCGTTTTTCATCTCGCTTGCAGTTTAGTGTCTTAAACTTCTCACAACTAGACCAAGCCTGTGTCAGTATTAGTGAGTGCTGCCCCTGCAACAAAACCCTGATGGTTTGGTTTTTTTGCCCCTTCATGGGTATTTTTTAATTCAAGGAAAGAAAATTCAGAAAGGAAAATTACTCAGCTTAGACAAACTCAGAATTCCAAAATAAAGCTTAAAACCCCATCAGCATGTGGCAAAAAAAATCCAAGAGAAACTATCCCTTATAGTGTTAAAATCCTCTCTGGTTTGGAGTCTGTCCCAGTGGTGCAAGGGAATAAATGCAGAGCTCGACACCAGGTGCCACAAATGGGCCCCAAAGTAGTAAGACTCACCTGCAGCTGAGGAGCACTGTGTGACTGAGTACGTAATCTACACCTTAGTAATGCTATAAGGAAAAAAACCCCAACAACCAACCAAGTTCCCATGTTCTGGCTTCATCCTCACTACCTTCTGCCAGGAATTCATACTGCTTTTCTGGAGTGCAACTGATTTTAACATGACACTAGTTGAAATAATACTCATATTAGGACCCACTTATAATCTTATTTGGAATATGAAACAAATTTACCTGCGATAGTACCACTGTAGCAAAACAATTTGGTTCTATGCTGTTTTCTGTAAAAAGCAGAAAATTTCTTTTTGCCCTTCTGCTGTTGAAATGGCACTTTTGGTTCCTTAAACTGTGGAAAAAAAAATTTAAGTGAGAGGAAGACTGGCCACACTTTATCTCTGAGCTGATATGATTCATCTGGTTGCCTAAGGGCACAGGAAGAAGGAGTTAGAAAACCTATAAATGTGCAAGCCCAGAACAGTAAATGCTAAAATGCACTTCTTGAAAAAACTGCTTCCTCTCCCCTCAGACCTGAAACCAAATAATCCAGGTACCAGCACTTTGTTTCCCTGATGTGTCCCTCACTGTTGCCCTACAGACAAGTGCAGAGTAAGCTCAGGAGAGGAGCTCTTTGGCTTTGAGGTCATCACCAAGTCAGAGCAGTCAGGGGTGGTTTGCCACAGGAGGAAACCACTGTGCAGGGTGAAGCAGGAAACTTCCTCTTCCATAGAAAATAAGAGAATGATTCAAACACTTGTGCCTAACTTCCTCTCCCAGCTACAGATGCTAAAAGACTAACGGCCCCAAGCATGGCCACCTGAAACATGTTACCTATGGTTTGTTTAGAACCTGTGGTTTCTTTTAGTTTTAAAAGTAACTTCTCATCTAAGCTTAGTGCTGCTAGAAGAGCCTAATTTTCCCTTCAAAGCAACTCCCCAGCACCTGAATGGTGATGTAAGCATCTGAGAATAGCTCCCTGCTTTCTACACCTGGGCTGTGGGCACAGACACGTGGTTCTGCTACTCAGAGGTGGATGCTACGCTGCAGAGCAGAGGGGAAATGAAGACTGAATGTGGAAAAGATTAACGAACACAGCTGAACCCTCTCAGGTGCCCTTGCAGCAGCAGGGTCCTCTGACAGCCACCTTAACAAGTGGCCACCCTGTGCTCTGCCTCATGAAATGCAACTGCAGCTGTACACTCTGTGTATTTTGAGATCAAAGCACTTTTGTGTCTGGAGTATGAACACTCAGCCTTCACATGCCCATTTTAAAACTACCAAAAGTATTAGTGCCCATATTTGTGGCAGGAAGCCTCTTCCTGGGTGTCTGAAACCCAGCCCCTTAATTTTCAGATTTAATAAATATTATGGTGTAATTATGAGATGACTGCACATGGGGGGAAAACAACTTACTTGCAAAATAAGGTGTAAATATTCACTGTCACAAAATCAGTAAATATACTGGAAAAGCAAGTTACAGTGGGGGGTAACTCATAACCTGAAAAGGCAATCAGGTTGTCTGAAGCACACTGTAGTCAAATTTCCATGCTCAGCTGAGAGAAAGCAAGCAGCAGCCACTCACTGGATCACCAGGAAGGAAGGAAACTGCCTTAGGAAGGAAACTCTAACTAGAAGGAATACAGGGTGCCACCTTTGCTGATATTCATTCTTTTTGCTGCAGACTTCAGAGTTGCACAACTGTCTCCCAGCAAGCTGTGGGCAGCCTGCAGCCTGCATGGATTAATTGTCTAGGGAGAGATACCAGGGAAATAAATGTGGGCACAAAAAAACGAGAACAAAGCTGAAATGCCTCTGAAGAAATTGCACTCAGAACACTGATGTGCCAAGTCCAAAGCCCAGAGGTACCCGCACTGAATGAGCTACAGTAAAAGGGCTGGAAGTGACACACACCAGTAAGGCTGCCTTGGGAAACGAAAAGCAGATGGGGCAAGCAGAATTCCCTGACTGCTCTCACCTGGGAGCACATGTTGCCAGGAGCAGGAGAATGTGCCCCCCTCCCCATCATGGCTAAGGGCACAGCAGTTACAGCCGTAGCGAGCACCTTTTGCCCTCTGCTGTGTCTGAGCCCCAGGAGCTGCGCACAGCACACAGCAGCAGGAGGGGCAACGTGAAAATTACAGCACCCATGAACTGCAGTATAGCTTAACAACCCTCCTGTGAAGTTAGTCACCAGCTACACTGAGCATGCTTAAAATAACAATGCAAATGCTTTTAAGGACACTTTGTAAGCACAAAAATAGTAGAAACAAAACTTGGTGAACAATTTGAAAGATACAAAAAAGTGCCTTTCCATAGCAGTGCTTTAAAAATGCACATAATGGTATATACTCTTATTGCTCAAAAAATCTAGTCTGAAATATTAAAACAATTTCCAGAGGTGCTGAAACAGATTTTAAAAAAATCATATGAAACAGTTCAGCAGAGACAGCACCACTAATTCTTCTCTTTTCATGATGCACCTATTTAAAACTATATAGTTATAGATGTGTAATTTTCCACCTCAAATTAGCAAAACTTTTTTTCCTATTAATAAAATATTCACAAAGACATTTATTTCATTATTTGGACTTAAAAAAAAAAAGTTATTAAAAAAAAGGGAATGGGGGACACTGTCACAATATTTCTTAAATGTATCATCCTGAATTACTTTAATGAAAGATTAGTTTTATTGGTTTTACACATGTGAAGATACTGCCAGGTCAAGCTGCTGTCTTTGTTTCATTCTTTGGGAAAAAGAAAGCATTTAAAGTTTGTTTTTGGAGAAAAAGTAGGCAAACAGTGAAATTATTTGCCCTATGAGTCTGTTGATACTATGTATTGACAATATCCCCATGCTGACAAGGGAAGCTGTAACAGCTGGATGGGGGTAGTTACAGTCCAAGTATTTTAGTTGTTTTACAAAGGCTGTGTCCCACCACCCTGCAAGGAATGTGCAGTGATACATAAGACCACTTACACTACCTTATCACAAGGTCTGAGTATGTGGGTAAGACTGTACAATCAAGCTACTGAAGTAGCTACTGAAGAAAAAGGACTGTCAATCATGCTTGATGTGGTGACCGATTGTAAATCGGTGACTAACAAAAACCAAGCAAACCAATAGTCTACTTTCTAATCATATGGGCCCTTAGATGAAATTCTTAGCAAATGTTATTGCCTCTTTAAGGTTGATTTTTTCCCAGTCTTCTTCCTTGACAGCTAGAAGTGCAACTTTGTAATACAGGTTAATGCACTGGTCACAGTCTCTGGCAGGTCAAAGAGAGAGAATTCCTACTCTGCTTGTCCTGAAATTGCTGCTCCCTTCTCTCTTTCCAGAAGGGAAAGTTTCCTGACAATTTCCAGTCAACGACAACACTTTCTTCACACATTTCCAGACACTTATTTTTGTGAAGACACTACATCTTACCAGGCCCAGAGCAGGTGAGACTGGACGCTGTGCATGCCTGTGTGAGCGCACAGCACTTTCTATAGAAACCTACCTGTTCACTCAGGGTAAGAGTTACACGGACAGCTCACGGATCGGCGTGGGTCAGCCTTGGGGGTTGGCAGAATTTTCAATTGCAGGAGTCCTGGCAGCTTTCAGAAGGGGTTAACACAAATATATTCATCTTGAGCCATAGAAACAGATGATTGAGCCTATTATCAGTTAGAATGCATAATGGTTTGGAATAATATATATTTATCCTACTTAACTGCATGGACAAATAAGTTTGAAATAATTTCTATCAGTGTATATTTTTAAACTATTTGAAAGGAGGGGGAGGCTCTTTATAGTATAAATATATTTCACTCCAGCCCACTATATATAAAATCTATTTCTTTCCTCTGAACATACTCATTTTCAGTAGTATTATGACCAGAATGTTTTGGTATGTTTAATCTGTACTTTTCAATCAATGGACAACATACAGTTACCAGCCGAACACCTCAGCTTTGCAGAATTTACCCACCACAAACTGCTGAGAAGTTTGTGGGTTTGAGTTTTTTATTTCCTTTCTTTAAAGTGCCCCCTACATCTCCATCTTTATGGTATGATTTGACCAGTTAGAGTCCAATTCCAGGTAATATACTGACTGAAACAATAAATACGGTTCTACAAAAACATTCTGGTTATCTTCTATAATTGCGATGAAATATATCACAATATATTATATACCTACACTTATTATACATGCACAAACATGTCTCACATGGACAGACACTACAAAAAAATTATCTCCCTCCCCCTCCCCTAAATGCAGAAAAAGTAAGAAAATGGGGGTTTGGTCCAATCCATAAGGAGGGTAAAAGAAACTGAAAGAATGAAGCCAACACCTCTCTACCCACTTTTCCCAATAAAGTATCAACATCCCTACGCCCCCATCTTTCTTAACCTAGCCATGAAAGGGGAATGTCTTTACATTTAGCCATAGCTGCAGTTTGAGATCACCTCTTTTAATGGGGCTGTCATCCACATCCCCACATCCTCTCCACGTGCACGGGATCGTGGGCTGGCCGATCACAGCAGCCCACAAGTCATGGAGAGCACTGGATCTGGGGACTGACTACCAGTCCCGTGACAGCTTGGTGTTCTGATCCCTTTTGGGGGGCGCGGGGGGCGGCCCCCTCCGTAATGTTGCATAGCCAGATATATGACTGCCCCCAAAGCTGCTGGTCTTCTGCTGGTCAGCCAGCAGCTCTGGCGGTGGCGGAGGCAGGGCCATGTCGTCCATGGTGGCCGTGGGCTCTGTTCTGGACACGCGCGCGGAGGAGAGCGAGCCGTGCCGGGTGATGGATTTCCGCTGCAGCGTCCGGTTGAGGTCTGCCAGGAATCCCGGCTGAACGCTAAGGCTGGACTTGGGTGAGGTGGGCACTTGTGGGCCAGCTGACCCTGGGGGCTCCGCAACCTCCGCCTGTGTCAGTCGGGTGCTGTCGTTCCGCTTGGGCCGTGTGGGTGGTGGGGCTTTTTTCACAGATGGTTTTGACCATGCCTGCGGCTGGGGATTTACAACGGCGACTTTTGGGGAGGTGCTGCCTGAAAACACAGATGGAATTTCTACTGGAGGGGGAGGAAGATCTATTTCAGGGGGTGGTGGTGGGAAGTCTGAATCGGATGGTGGTGAAGGGAATTCAACCACAGGTTCCTTTCCAGACACACTCGTAGCAGAAGCCTTGGCTGGCATCCCCCCTTGTGGAAGGACAATGGGCAGGCTCACACCAGAAAGGTTGAGCTTTCCTGGCTTTGGAGGGGCTGGAGGAGGCGATGACTCCTTGGAAGGAGATCCTGATGGCTCTGGGGAGTGTGCAAATTTGCTGACAAGGCGGTCCACTGAAGGCCTCTTGGACTCATGGTACTCAGCGGAGCTTGTGGACTTGATGCTGGAGTTGCGTTGAGGTGTTGGAGGTGGTTTCTTCCCTCCAGGGCTTGATGTCTTGCCGGCCTTTTTTACCGGAGACCCTGATTTGTCAGGCGGGGGAGAACCTGCAGAGGAAGCTGGGGAAGGAGGTGGAGGAGGAAACACTAAACTGCTCTCTGGTGGAGGAGGGGGGAAATCTGGCGAAGGAGCAGCAGCAGGCTGCCATTTGGGCTTTGCCTTCACTGCTGGAGGCGACTGTGGAGCCACACTCAGTGGAAGGGGTTTCAGAGGCTGGGGCTCAGTGGCAGGTGGCGTGGGAGGAGGAGGGGGGAACTGGCTGACTATCTGCTTCACCACCGATGGCACTGGGGACTGAGGGGACGGAGGAGGCTTTACTGAGAAACTCTGCTGCTTTGGGAATGTTGCAGGGGGAGTGGGGCCAGGAGGGGCCGGGGGCAGAGGAGGCACCTGGGGAGAAGTGACACTTGGTTGTTTCTTTATTGCAAGGGGCAAGGCTGCAGTCACAGGGGGAGTGACATGCGTGACCCCTGGTGATGCTGCCTTCCCGCTAGGCTGAGGGGGCAGAGCTGCCATGACAGGCTTTGGGGGTGCCTGGGGTGGTGGTGGGGCAGGCACAGGAGGAGGCGGTGGTGGCAACGAGGAGGCAACAGCGGCCTGGCTTATATTTGGTTGGACCTGATGTATCTTGGGGGGCGGCGGTGGTGGAGTGAACTGCGGCACGGAGGGGGCACAAGGTGCCGGCTTCAGCTGTGCCATGGCCGAGCCCGGTGTGGGGGGCGGCGGTGGGGGCGGGGGGGGCGGCATGACCCCGTTGGGGGGCACCAGGATCTGAGGCTTTGCCGAGGGCGGGGGCGGCGGCGGGGCCTGCTGCACAGCAGGGACTTTGGAAAAAGGGCCGCCGTGCTGGGCCGCGTTCTGCAGCCGGGTGATGGTGCTGTACTTGACGAACATGGTGGCGGGCGAGCCCCCGGACGGGGCGGCCTGGCTGGGCAGGGGCGGGGGCGGAGGGGGCGGCGGCGGCGGGGGCGGAGGGGGCGGCGGCGGGGGCGGTGGCAGCGGCGGGGAGGGCTGCGATGCTGTGTAGGGCGTCACCGCTTTCGTCTGCGGGGACACGGGGGCTGCGACAGACATGAAGGGCCGACCTGCAGGCTCCACTCGGGCCTATGGGGAAGGGATTTTTAGTGAAAGTGGAAAGGGAGAAAAAGAAGAGAGAGGGAAGGAGGGAGAGAGAGAAAGAGACAAAGAGATTATAAAGTGAAGGTCTAAATGTGCCCAACATTAAAAATTAAGTGGCAGATTACAGCATGCAAGAATTATTAGCAAAACACTGGAGCAAGAGACAATTCCATACACTGACAAGCCGGGACCATGCAAGGGGATGGGGCAGGCTGGGAGGAGAGCCGACAAAAATCAGGGGAGCCAGTTCTGCTCCAAGCGAAGCTGCTGACAGAGGGAAAATACAGCAGCAGCCTTGTTACTGCCCTGGGGCAGGCAGTGGGACCCAGTGAGAACTACCGGCCTGCTTTGGACAAGCGTAATGACCCAAACAGAGCCCCCCCAGAGCAGCCAGGCCGTGACCGAGGCAGAGCCAGAGGCTCTGTAGACATCTCAGCGCAGTATGACTGGAATCAAAGCACACACAGTCTCCCAGAGCATGTCAAATCCTTACATCTGTTAGTTCAGGCCTTATACTGTTCAGTGTTACAAAATGTAGAAATCCTGAACTGCTCTAAAACACACTGAGAGCAAGCTCTGCAGGAATAATACTGAGATATTTTTCCTTCACATGCTCTACTATCCATGACTGGCAAGGAAAAAATAGGGAAGAAGAAGAACCAAGTTTTCCTAGAAAATTTCCCAGAAGGAAATGTTTAGACATCTGCAAAACAAAGTAAACTTGGGAAAGGAAAGTTACACATGCAACTCATATGTTAAAGAGAAAAAATAAGGAAAAACAGGGAAAAGCCGACTAATGGAAGGATCAATGGGAAAGCAGCAGGCAGTATTTTAGTCTACTTGTGTTGTGCTCAAGTTAAGTTGTTTCTCAAAAACTGTAAGCCTACATTCTTCTTAAAAAATTAAAATGACAATTGCATTACTCAAATTTATAAACATCCTCCTTATACAACGTGTTTTGGCTACAAGCCAAGTTGTGAATTTCACAGTGCACAGCACAGAAACATGCATTAGAAATACACCACCACCATAGTGACTGACCACACTGGGTGCCTATACCTTATTAGTAGATACTTTGCAATAAGTAAGCCCGATTAGGCTCATCTGCACGGGAAGAGCACATTTGCATATTGCTTTGTTCTAAACACAGGTGTGCAGTGTCTGCCTGTGCAGAACTCCATCAAAAGGATTAGAGTCAGAAGCAATAAACAGTGATTTTACAACAAACATGGGGTATGCCTCTGCCTGTCACATTAGGTCTGGAAGGCAAAAATATTAACAGGTCTGGATCAAGGTGTTCACATTACAAAACAGAAATCTTCATCTCTTGCAAGTGTTAGTCTGTAAATTACCATTCTCCCAATCACCCAGGTTAATGAATTTTCAATTAGCACCACCTGACCTTAATTGTGCCCTGTATAAGGCACCCTGGGTGTGCTGCCCTTAGTTGTGCTGAGCTTCACTTTTGACACCTGAGACAGCAAAAGGCAACAGGAAAAATAAAGGCAGCATAAAACAGAGAGAGAGGGAGGGAGATGAAGCCATAACAGAATAGCTGTCCCTGAATGGCAAGACCTTGGGGAATCTTGAATTTGTCCCTTAAAGCATGCATTTGGGTACTTGTAGCATAACATTTGAAATAAGGTGTTCAAAATCTAACAAGCAAATGAGAGTCAATGAGCTCTTCACTGTCCAACTGGGAACAAATGAATAAAGTATTCTTTGGGCAAAGAGGAATCTTTCAAAATATGAAGCAGATGGATTATCTGTATTTTGGGAAAAGTTTTTCTTAATCTTAGATATATTTGAAAGAGGGTGGTGTTTTCTTTATACCCATTGAAGACAGTCATCTTCACAGTGAACAAATTAAACACTCAGGACAGAGAAAAGACTATTGGGCATCTCAGGAGGAGGAGCCCCTCCCATCTCCACAGAATCAAATAAATTTCAACATCCAGAAGCATAGTCCGTGATACTTTCTTTACAGAAGAACCTTGAGAGAGATTCATTTGTCCTTTTTTTGTCCTTATAATTATGTGATATCCTTCTGTATATCTTGACAAATTACTTATTGCACACTGGCAATTCCTATTTGTGACATGCATCTTCATGACTATCTGGAACTCTAAAAAAATGCTATAAAACAACAGTATCTTTTTTTATATAATCTGTACTTTTTTTAGCTATTTTTTTTCCTGAGAAAACAAACTTTTGCAATAGAACTGTTTGCCATCTCTTTTCCCGTGCTTTTGGACTGGTTACCGAATTTAGGTCAAATATGACAGATCTCTAGCAATCTCAGTATGTTTTCGACTTCAAGAAATTATTGGGAAGTTTCGGGTAAATGAGGGCGAAGTGGGCAGAACTCACCCGTTATTAATTTGCTGAGGCACCAGTACAACACCCTGGCTGCAAAGAGCACCAATGCCATCTGCCTGCTGAGACACAGCACGCTCTGTGCTCTGCCCTGCCTGCCCAGGGAAAGGAGCCAAGGCTGACAAGGTGGGAGAGAGCTGTTGCACAAAGGGAAGGGACATGCAGGAAAGTTCTGCCACTTGGCAGCAACCTGCCCACATGGACTTCTTAAGCCAGCTTTGACACCAAAGCACTGTAGCAAAGCTGCCTCTGAGGTAGCTGGAGACTAATCTGACTAAAAGCACATCTCAGTATCACTGGGAACACCTTCCCATGTAAATTACAATTCTTGAACACTGCTGTTACCTTTCTTGCCACACAGTTTAACATTTTCCACTGCCAATCTGATTTCCTGGTTATTCAAGTTCCCAGGGCCAGATTTACACTGTAGTTTCACTGAAATTCACTCAATTGTTTAAATACAGCTTCTGTAAGCTTACACAGTTCATTTCACTTGGATTCTTTGGAAGTTTTAGGGCAACCCATTTACCTGTGTTATGCATAAGGTGAAGAAATATACCTTTTCTTGGATTTGCAGAAAGGAATTCAAATTGATGAAATATTGATACATGGATAGCATTCCTCAATGCAGGAAGCATTCTGAATATTTTATTTTTACCATGGCTTTAATCATGTAGCATAAAAATTCTTGGGGTTTAAATAAGCAATTGCCAGCAGCACTAGAGACTTGATAAAGAACAACAGTAACCCCAAGGTAGTGAACTTCAAACTTTTGCTTAAAATCTCACAGTGAGTATATGTAGCAGCAGAATTTACACTGAACCCAAAACTTGAGGAAACAGTAATATTATCATTCTCACAGTAGTACTCTTTCACCTCTGTTGGATACCTGCTAGCAAATGCCCCATCTCGTGCAGCTCATTACTGCAGAAATGATGCATCCTATACCCACACAGAAGCCATCTGCTAATGGACATGCACCATGTGTTGCAATCATGCAGTAAGAAAACCTGGACCACAACTTAGCAAGCTACATTCCTGGACTGAGTACTACATTACTATTAGAATCAGACAACTCCCAAGCCAGCAGGCATTGAATAAAAGTTATGAATCCCAAAGGAAGCAGCCATGTCAGCTCTCACAGTGTCATATGCTTTCTCATATGCTTTCTCATTGTGTTATCTTATTTTTAGTCATTTATCTGAAGCACCAGTGCCAGGTATATTGGCCTGTGGTTTTGGTTTTAAAAAGCTTCCTCTGTAGCTTGAACCTGGGGTCTGGGGAAGATTCAGAACTGACAGAAGTAATGACAGCTTCTCATAGTGCACTTCTACACGTAGCTGCTACAGTTAATGACACCAAGGCTGTTCAGGAACCTGGAGATTCCTTCACACTTGACAACAAACAGCTTCAGCAGAATTTCTCCTGTACATGGAAATCTTCCCCAGGAACTACAACAGTTGACCATAGAAAGAACAGAAAACTAACCAACACACAGAAAACTAACCACAACAGACCTGAGCCCCAGCCTCAGTGGGTTAAAGTCTTCTGTAACTCTCTACCAGCAACTGGAGATACCAACAAGATATCTGCCTTAATCCACAACTGCTGACAATGTCAGTTCTTTTGTTTTGACCATATCTGAGGTTACTGGTTCCATTCGCACCTAACAGAACACTTCTGAGTAAAAACTACTGAAGTATTTCAAAACATATATACCTGCTTTCAGGCCCCAGTTATTCACATCTTTACAAAGGAAAGATGTGGCTACGTAACTGGAGAAAGATCTTAGTAAAAGAATTTCATTCAACTTGTTAACAGCTTATCTTTTTATTTTGTCTTCATTCAACATTAGTAAATAGGACTCTGTGAGAGGGGCTGTATAATGCCTTCAAAGAACAAAACGCTTCTATGCACACAAATAAAAGAAAGAACAGAAAGTTGCAGGGCTTAATTACCTGAAAAAGTGAATCCTAAAAAACAATTATATAGCAGTGTAAATTAACCACGTAAAACACAGAAGAAATGCCACTCAAGACAGAGGTGGAAGAGGTACAACACTGTCTCATACATTTTGTTGGGTGTTGGTTCTCAAACTAAAGTCTTCTTGTTACCTTGCTGGATTCCTCCAGTTGAGTGCCTCGTTTCCAGGCCTCAGAGAACATGGAGCTGACAATGCTTTGGGAACGGACATGGCCAGCTGTCTGGGTGTCAGAAACTCCACTGTCAGACTGATTAGAATGATTTGATTGAGATTCTGTTCAGACAAAAAAAAAATTAAGGAACAGTTAGCATATGTTTTTGAATGTAAGAGTAATGTCAATACAATGCAACTTTGTTAAACATGTCCCTAGAGGCCACAGCTCCCAGTAATGACTGCATAAGCTCTAGCTCACATCCAAACCATTACAACAGATGCCTGGTATCAACCAAACCTGAAGCTGCACAAGGATGAGAGTGTGTCAGATACATTTCAAAGTAAAATCACTGCAGCTGTGTGGGTTCTGAACCATGCCACATCCCTGCACTTTGGGAAAAGCCCCATTTCATGCAGTGCATGCAGCCTGCTCTCTCCAGCACTCCCTCCCAGCACAAACTTAAAAATGTACCCTGGGCACAGGCCATGGACAGACAAACTGCACCAGCCAAGGCAGGACACTGCTTCCAATGACCCATTCCTCAACACAAGAGAAGGGCTGGTGTGCATCCTGCAAGTGGCCAACAAATGATGCTCTGGGTCCACAGGGTGACAAGACAGCAGCTGGCACAGCCAGACCAATTTATTCAGCCTGGCACCTGCTTTCTGTGTAATCCCAAGTGTCCTGGCACAGGCTGGAATCACACTTTGGCAGAACAAGCTTGGCTAGTGAGCTGTGGCTCAGCTCCCTACAAAAATTTACGCTTAATCAGAATAACATCCAGCTTGGATGGAGAAATTGTAAGTGACCAAGAATTTACTGCTATGCCACACAGTTGAAACAACAAGGTACCTTCCCAGTTAGGCTGCATTTGCTTAGCTCATTCTTACAGGCTACTTTCTGAACCTGTCCAATTCAGTAGCATTACTTCCCAACCCGTATCTGTGGCAGACAATATACCTTCACACAATAGCACACTTTCAATGAAGAACATAGCCCCTGAAGGTTCTGAATAATCCACCAAAGCATCAGCCAGCTCTGAACAAAGAAATTACACTGTATAAACTATTAATCAATTTTTAAACTGTTACATGCAACAAGAAACCAGCCCCAGTTCTGCTGAGAGATAAATGGGAGCACATTAATGCAGGCATGCACAATTTGACATGGGAACAGAAACCGTATTTTCAAAGTTCTCTAAAGAGATTGTTTAGATCTTTGCCTTTGAGCAGGGGGGGCTAGTTCTCATTTTCCAATTTCAAACATTTCAGTCCACAAAGCAGTTTAAGAACTACGAATATATGTTCTATGCATCATTACAATATAAATTTCATTTTTCAAAAAGGTGAACATAGAGGCATCAGGAATTTGAAATGATGTTTCCTCCTCTCAGTAAAAGAAAAACATTGGTTTTTGGAGGCGAACAAGAAACTGCTGCATATTTCAAACACAGACATCACTGTAAGTAATACAGCAAAATGGGTTTTTACCTGTATGCATATGTATATAGATATACACATACAGAATGTTATAGATAAAGTCTGTGGTTTAGACTAAACATAGCATAAAAGACTTTGGAGAAACAGTCCATTTCCTGCAACAGTCTCTCTTGAGGCATCCAGACAGCAGATGATAACAAAGGCAATTGAATCTTTGTATTATGAGATAGATCACATTGTTACCTGGCAAACTAGATGAGCTGGAGCCTGACTTGATACTGGAGCTAGACAAGGAGGTCCAGTCATATGCTGACTCTGTTCTCTTCAATGCTTCCTGATAGTTCATGTATAGCTGCTTCCCGTACTAAGCAAAATCACAAACAAGTTTAACAACTCTATATAGGCTGTACACTCTTTTCAGACTGTTGAGCTCCACCTCTGGCTTCTCTATTATGCCTTTCCTCCTGCCAGTACCCCCAAAGCAACACAGGCTCTATGTTATGGAGTTCAGGTAATATTAATAGCATTAGTGAATTGCTGAAAGAAAGAAAAACAATTTATTTGTGCTAGAAGAGACAGTGTCAAGCAAAAAATGGCCCTATGAATAAACTAAGACAAGCTGAGGATCTTGAAAATCAACTCTATGTTCTAAATTCTCTTTTCCTATAAGCCTTCTTTTTTAAAATCTGAAAGGAGCTGGCTAAAATCTGTCTATGATGGATGCCATACAGAACTGTTTCATGTGACAGGGAGGCAGCAGAAACAAGAAAAGGCCCAATTACTGAACTATTATAACAAAGCCTATAATAATTTTGCTGAGGAAAGAAAAATGTAAGAAGATTTTACAGTTCATGTTCAGAATTGCTAAACAGAGGAAGTTAGATGTACCCTGTATTTTGCTAAGTAAATGTAAATGGTCTTAAGCAGATGATGACAACTACTCATGACAGCAGTGCAAGAATGCCTGGGGGTTACCTTAGCAATGCGGATGCCATTGATCCATTGGTGTAGAGTTCTTACATCATCACAGCAGAGATATTTGATATACTGGGACTTCTTCTGGATCTGAGGATGCTGCAAAAAATTGTGCATTCTCATCAATGTTTTCATAGCTAGGAATGCAAGGAAAGCATTTATTTGTTGATGTCTATACAGATAAACCCAATGCTGGAAGCTCTTCAACAGTAGTGTGTATTTAACCCCACTTAAAAATGTTCCAGAATATTTCAGGAGGTGAATTTCAATGGGGATTGCTTGACACACACATTTGGAAGTGAGTCCAGCACATACTGATTTCAACTGATTTCAACCACTAAGAAAGGGCTAGTCTTTCACTATTCTAGGGCTGTAGTACTTTCTACCCACCAAGAGTCTTTTGACAGAGACAACCGATATTTCACCTTTCTCTCATATAAAAACCCCCCAAACTAGAGGAAAACAAACACACTGGTCTTCTCTGCCTTTGCAGGCTTAAGTGAGACATTCCCCAAGTGACATGCTGTTAAGCACAATTCTATCTTCAGCTTGTAGAAGCCTTCAAGGTTCCCACCTTACTCATACAGGGCTATCATCTAAAAAAATACTTGCTGCTCCCACATACATGTATAAAAAATGTAAAAGCACTGTATTTATCAATTCAGCAGTCAAGAAACAAACACATGTTTTTCAAAAATCAGACACTGGAACCATTCTGGATGTGCTATTCAGTTGTTTCCTGTCCATGCTCTAGAAATTACAGGTTTCTCAGCTGTTGGGGTAACTGAACAGCCCAGTTCTTATCATTTCCTCTGTTAGCGTACAGCTCAGTGACACAACAGAGTTTTGCTAGAGGACTGTAGGTATTTAAGTTTTACTGAAGACTGTCTGAAACATATATCAAAGAACTTCTAAGCTTTTTCAGAATATTCTATTCTGTTGCCTTCCAACACAATTATTTTAAAATGAACAAAAGCTGTTTATGTCCAGAAAGAGAATACATACAACATATTTTCTTATGATAGTAGATAGCTGTTTTCATTTTTCACTACCAGCCTCCTACACATACAAGTTGTATAACAAAGAAGAGTCTATAGCAGCAAATACAATTACTTTGCTAACAAACCAGCTTCTTTCTGGACTTGTTCAAAACTTTGGTTATATAGAAATAAAAGAATTTCTCAGAAATCTGACATTTAGGACCAAGGAGTTAACTTTATAAATTAGCACACAAATGTTACACTTAACAATAGCACAGCACCTGATGTGAGCACACTAAGTTTTGATATAAACAAAGGAGTGAAGATAAAGACAAATCCAGTCTGGACATCAATAGAGAATTGGGCCTTCAGTCTGTACTTGCCATTTACCTGTCCCAAAGGAGATACTTCCTAGCTTAGTGAGCCTTTGTGGCACAAAACTCTATTTCTGTTTTTAAAACTGTGCGGTTTCTATACATTAGTACTAATTGAAAATTTTGATGTAACATTATAAGAACCCATGAAGGCCAAACTGAATCCTGATTAATATAATAATTTGGTGATTCATCAGTTCCATGTAGAAAATGCAGCTTCACTTGGTGTAAGCTACCCAACTAAATCTACCCCATTAATTTACTTAGGGACAATTTCTACACATTTTTGTGTCTTCAGTAATGTTACCATTCTGTTTCTCAGAATGGCAATAATTAAAAAAAAAATCTACTTTGTGTGGTCAAAAAGTCTGAAAATGAAATTTGCTATAACCTGTCCAAATGATATAGACAAAAGTGACATGTAAGTAGAAAAATCAATTTACTTCAAGGAATTTATATATACCTACCAATACTGACATTTTTGTTTGCATTCAATGACGTATAAGAATATGGAAAATACTTCCAGTTTTAGCCGTGTACTTTCTTAACTAATATCATGTCCCATATTTAATATTACTTGTCTACTCAGTGGGCTCAAAGACATGTTGCCCTGTCCACTGGAAAATGAAATGCTTTTTCAGGCAGTGGACAGGCAGGCACACACTCCAGGCACAGTAAACAGTCTAATGTACAACACCACATGAGCTCTAGAGCAGGGAGGGGAAAAGTGCAACTAAAAACATCTCTTGTTACTGGCCCCATTTCAAATCCATGAAGACATGTTATTTGCCTGAGCACAGTGTGAAAGCTTGTTTTTAAAATAGCTTGGTGCCCAGCTATCTTGCAGAAACTGACACCATTCTGCACACTATGTGGGAGTCAACAGAAACTAGGAGATGTGTTGATTCAATTAAAATAACTTTATGAACTCAAGTCATTAGATGCGTTTAAGATCAGGTCACTGGTTTTATAACAGTTTTTGCTACTCGTTCTTTCTACCTGTCATTTATATTCAGAAGATGCCTCCTTTACAACATCCCTTTTCCCTCAGGTTGGTCCATAAAGGGTAGACTTGAATCTTTAATATTAATTTCTCCACTACTCTGACCTACACTGAGAAGATAACTCCCTGCAATTAGCATTTCAAGGGGTATTATCTCTTTGAACCTAAACAGTCGTAAGGTATAGAGTTGCCAAATGGAAAAGACTTTAGTGTATGTTTTAGAGTGTAGTGAACAATTAAATAGACTGGCACTCATAAGTCTGGAAATAAAACAATTCAGGGCAATATGAAAATGTTTATGAAGTCATGACCAGCTCAGAGAACAGGCAACAACTGTTCACATTGTATACAAGAACTAGAGGAAAATGAGATTAAAAGCAGCTGATGGTTCAGAACAAGTAAAGTGTATTCAAGGCATAGCCAAGTGCTGCAGTGTTACCTTTAGCACTAAACAATAGTCTGTGGGTGCCTTGTATTTGTTCCGATAGTCCTGTCCATAGTAAACACTGACATGGTCTAGCTGGAGAAAGCACACCAGATCCCGTGAGACCTAGTAAATACAAAAACAGTCATGTACAAAGTATCTTTACAAAAATCCACACACATTGACACAATCAATCTAATGCTAAGATCCAATACTAATGTAAGGTCTAGTTAAGGTCAAATATTAGTTTCTATCCAATTCAAAAACTACCAACACAAGAAGGGGATACAGCTATGCATAAACTCTTTCATCACACCTTCATTTTAAACCAAATTCAGTCTGGTTTTTGTGTTTTGTCTCCATTTTGCCTTTTGACAACATTTTACACTGGACTACTACTGTTTACTCAGAGCCGGTATCAGGAGAAGGCAAGTATGATTGGTTGATCAGGAAGTTATCAGCTGCTTTCAGCTGATTTCACCTTGGTAATAATCAAGGTATCCAAATTCCAGTGTGACTGTAAGTAGAATTCTAAAGATGTTTGGCATTGAGTATAGGGCAAAGAATTTCAACAGGCTACTTGCATACAGATTGTTTTAATGAAGCAAAAAGAACATCTGACATGCATTCAGCTCTAAAGGGAGCTGTCATGCTGATAGAGATTTCCTCTTCATTCCCAGATGTGTGGGAGGTGGACTTCCTGCACTGGGAATCATCTGATGCTGTCAAGACTGATGGATTCATGGATAACTTGAACTCACAGTAGTTCAGCCTTGAAGCCGTAATGTATTTGTAGTGTCTTTCTACTTATTTTGCATTACTGATACAGAGAACAGCAGTAAGTGATCCTGTAGAAATGGAATTACCTATAACAGTTTCAAAAAATGTAGCACCAATTGGTCCAAAAAAAAATCCCATTTATATGAACTAACTAAACATAATGAAATTATGCAGACATTGTGGAGTTGGTCTGATACTTCATGATTGACATCTGCAGAGCAATTTGGTCCTCCATCCAAATTCTGCTTCAGCAAAGACCAGCTTCTTAGCTCCACCAAAAGCTTTTTCTCAAGTATTTCTGAACAACCAACCCAAGAAGCAGTCCCCTGTATTCTTGTATTTTTAAACTGGGGTTACACCCTTCATATCAAGTGCTGCCACAAAAATTAACACAGTATTTCCATGATAAAGCCAGCATTCTAATTAAGGGATATGGCACTTGGAAAGGAACAGCTAAGCCAAAACTTGAAGTCAACTCTTGTGTGCACTGTTTACCAGCAATGAACAATTCAGAGCAATTGCTTTAAGTAGCATACCTTTGCCTTCCCTTTAGGGACATAGTAGATTCCAGAAGCCCGGAGAAGGAAGTAACGTTTCTTCCAAGATTTCTTACCATCCTCTTTCAGCCACAAAACTCCCTCAATCTCTGGCACAGTTACAGAACTTCCACAGAAGCATTCCTGCCAATAAACAGAGCAGTTTGGGAAACAGACAGAATAGAGAGCATGCAGTGGATTGTTTTGAATGACTGAAATTCTTTATCCAAGGAATGCACTTGTAGGAGGAACAGATCTTTTTTCACATGAGATATGAACTACAGATAAACTACAGAAGCAATAAGGCAATTCAGACAAGCATGATAGGGTGTCTCAACATTTGCTCAGTGCAGCAATGACAGAAAAATCATTAGCAGCTACTGTAAAGATTTTCTGAACACTGTTTCTCAGTAATAGATCCCCCATGGCTTTACTGGCTTTAAGGTCACAAGGTCACCTTATATAGCCTCATATGTATAAGCACACACAAACCTAACTGTGCATCCATCAGACACAGCTGCAATTCATTCCAGGAGCACTTCACTGCTACTAACTGCCCACAACACTGCAACTTCTGCTAACGTTCTATTTATAAAGAACTAGCAGAGAGAAAAACAAATGCTTTAAATACACTCCAGATTAATATGCAGCAGAGACTTATGAATAATCTTAGAAGACAGAAAGAGTTAAGCAGAATTACAATTCCCTGCATGTTGTGGCTTCAAACAATTTTTTCAACCACACATACATACACACACTTATATCTATGTATACATACATAAGTATACATACATACACTTATTGAAACCCATATTAACAATACAGTATTAATATGCATAGGCTACTTTCAAGTTAAACTGTGTTAAGTTTAACTCAAAATTAAATACCCCAAATATTTACCTTTGGGTAACTATGTAAATCATAATCATTATTCTGGAAATCAAGTGGAACATGTGGCACTTCAGCCATAGTCACAGAAGTATTTAGTTTTCAGCTTATGAAGGCTATATTTACTGTGTGCTTTATTTGTTCCACACTTTTATGCCCTTATTTCTGTAAACTGGTTAATGTGTTTGATAATAATGCATTTCTTAAAATTCAGTAATTTGTTTTTTTTTAAATTTTAAAATGTAATTGAAAAAATTTTTACTACTGCTTCGCTTAATATCAAAATTTGAAATATTAATTTAAACCAGTCTCCAGACCCATGCTCTAGAATTTTGTAGAAATGAAAATTTGGAAAGTGCTAGTAAAAATTCTCTAGCACCACAGGTCAAAAAAAAAAGGTCACAAAAAACAGGTCACAGGTCTGCAAATCTCAACTTGAAATTAATGGTTTTAGCCATAGCTAGAGGCAATCTCAATTTGATTATCACTGTGTATGGCATTTCAGATACTAAACTAAGTGCAGAAACTTTTTTAACTGATCACATCTGAAGCAGTGTTACATTAAAACAGCCATTTATCTCAAAGAGAACACATTCCATTCACAGTGTTCCAGAATTCCATTCTGCTCTGTCCATCAATTTCAATCATCACAACCTTTAGCAGTTTGTCTTCATGCTCCAAAATGACTACTATGTCATTTCTGGTTTGACATTCTTACCTCTAGTAGCACCTCTTTATTTCTGTCTGCCATCTCAGAGGTCTCTTTCTTCCCCAGAAGATAGTTCTGTAACAAAATAAAGGTTAATATTTCTTTAGGCATTCTGAAATCGAGACAAATGGCGTTTCTTGTTTACTTTTCTGTAGCAGTAAGAACAAAACTTTGTAGACTAATTGAAACTGTCCGACTGCTAAATAATACATTGAAGTAACTTATAATCACCTTTACCAGAAATATCAATCAGTCCAAACTCCTACCTAACAGCCTCATAACAACATCATCCTGCTTTTCTAAGGATCAAACAGCTGTTTGTTACAATGCACCCAGATATAAAAATACTATGAACTTGTAAATACAAAAATAAGAATATAAAAAACCTCCGGAGATCTGTTACATACTGTCATTATTTCTGCATTCAAAGAAGCACACATAGAAGCCATTAAATGAATAATAACAAATTCTAAATAAAATACTCGTCAACTTCTTTAAAGGAACTTAATTATGCACAGGCACCATATCTTATTAAATAAGATTTTTACTCTTATTCAGTTTGGAAAAGACTGGGACAATGAAAAACATCTTCCTAACCCCTAGGGTAATACTGGAAAAAACCCAAATATTCACAAAATTCTCCAGTTCAATATTTTAAAACAAGGAGAAATATTTGGTTTATGCTGGTACCTCACTCCTGTGACAGTGCCTACTATATGTACTGAGAGTAAACCTATAATCTACAAACTTTTAAAAAGAACGTAGAGTTTTGCTGCTTCAGTGCAAAGCACTTGCATAAGACTGGGTTTCAGATCTTGCTTAAAAAGAAATAAAATCAAGTAAACTGATGTCCTATAGGACGAACATGCAAAACTGATACCCAGTTTAAATCCAATAAATTAGCATATAGATGCCATACAGATATAAAAATAATTTATAAACTCAAAAGGGAATACATTAGGTAAGAGTTAAAATAGAGATCAAGTGGTATTACAGACAAGAGATCAAGTGAATTTTCAATGCAAATTCTTCCAAGAGCCACCTTCTGCTTTTCTGTTTCTTTTCCTCCACTCCCCTACAATACTGCAGTGCTGGCAGATACCAGGTCTGTAGCTACCATTTGAGAGAAGAGAGGTCTCTGAGGCCATTTGAGAGGAAGAGGAGCCTTTGTTTTCCCAGCCAGGGAGCAGGAAACACAGGTGAATATAGGCAGGTCCCAACTTGCACAGAAAGAGCACATGCTCTCGTCTCTACTCTTGTCATTTGACCATGGAGTGGCTGTTCTCTTAAATTTTGTCTTCCCTTCTTGCCAGCAATGCAAGAATGCACAGTGGAGAGACATTACTATTAGCAATATCTGTCAACACCTTTCTTGCATGTTTACATAATTGAGCAGCACTAAGTATGGGTGTAAATCTCTGGAAACTGCCTGCCTTCATGTGCATTAAAACTACCCACAAACCTATTAGCAAACAGATTGCTTCAGCTCATGGTTGCCTCTTAAGGATTGACTTTGTGCCAACAACACTGGGGATGTAAAGTTGCCTGGCATTTTAGCACATACACAAGTACCAAAATGAAAGTATGGAAATGAAAGCTATCAAAAAAGTAAGAAACTGCCATCAGCCACACACACATTCAGCACAAATCTCAGGCTTACCTGTGGATTCTTAAAAAGTGCATATTTCTCTATACGTTCCACGAACATTAGTTTGTTCTGACTGTCTCTTGTCCAGTTCAAGAGATTTTCAACTAAATTTTCATGATCTTCAAAGATCCGTTCTGCAACAATAACATGTGAGCAAATACATTGGAATCTGCTGCATTTTGTGATAGTAACTAACCTGTAGTCATTTCTAAGAGACAAAGCATATATGCAGAGAAAATAGAGTTCAAGATCTACAACAGTGGGGAAGAAGTTTATGCTAAGAGACTAAAAGAACTTAGTCCACTTCCAGACATGCCTGGAAGTGGCATTTTTTTTACATCCGGTCACTCAGCATGGACTTCTCCCATCTTCAAGTTTATAGTTCCATCAACATATGAAATGTTTTAATTTTTTTTTTATTTGAGAAGGCCTACCATCCTGCAGGAACACTGCAGACTCAAATGATAACATTTCAAAGTTTATGAGCACAAATAAGAAGGTTATCACATTTATGTGTTCTCTGGTCTACACAATTCCCAGAGGAATGGACCTTTTTTGGCACAATACTTCTTTCTACATCCCCAATGATTATCTCACTCATAAAGTATCAAAAAGTAGTGGGCAATGACCAGAAGGAAAAGAAAATGCTTCTGAAATGCAGAATACCCATAGCTAGTACAGGTATTGTAAAGAAGTCTAAGAACTGACACATCTACTTCCTATGATCCCTGTCACTCAATAAATGACGTGTCAACAACACCTCTGAGAACTCTGGCTCTCAGTCAAAGCTCTGAGCTTTGACTCTCCATTGAAAAAGTTACCACTAGTGCTAGAGCTTCAGAATACTGAAAATAGACAGAAGAGAAGAGCATAAGGAAAAAGAGGAAAATTTACTGAAATGGTAGAAAATAGCTGAAAATCCTCATTGCAAAATAAAGAAGAAGATATCTTTCGGAAACCACTAGACCAACTTTCTCATCCTTTTAAACACCCTGAAGTAGAATTTTCAGATCATTCTGAAACAAGTTCAATCATGAGCTTTATTACATGAATTAGCATTTACTACATTAATGAACAGGATGATGAACATTATGAAGACAAGCATTTAAATCATTCTGAGAATGCAGACTACTGCTGCATCTATGAATAAGAATTAGAAATACTTATAATTATTACTTACCCATTTGCAATTCAGAGATGGTTTCCACTAATGACCAATCTAAACTGTACCCACAATGTGATTTATCCATCAGATTGTCTAATACTTGTCTCACTGTTTGCCTCTCATCCACCATCATTGTTTTTGAGCTGTCATCAGACATATGGACTCTGATCACCAACTGTTAAGCAGAAAAATAAGAAAACAAAAAGAAGATTAATCTGTCACATTTCAAATAAAAATAAGGTTTCTAAGATCTTGTTTATTCTTCTAAGATTTTCTTACAGTAGCATAAAATTCAATCAAAACACTCCCTGAAAAATGTAAGATGTCATAAATGATGGCTAGATATTTTTACCACAGACACTTAACAAGATACTGTTCTCCTACAGCACAAGAAAGTAAAATAAAGGTCTTTCCAACACAATGAGAAAGTCCTTCAGTTGTGTGTTAAGAAGGAAAAAAATCCTTCCTGCTGAAGTGTCCTGATAATAAAGTGTCTTTCAGACAATATCTAGGTGGAACAAACATAGATATAAGAGTTCTGCACAAGCTTACAAAGAATCAGAATTTTTCAGATGTACAGATCAAGCTTTCTGCCTGCTTCCTACAGTATTTTCTAAAAATGGTTATTATGTAAACAATACAGCAATACTAAACTTTACTTTTCTGGGGAATATGAAGCAGTAGTGTGAAAAAAACCTGCTTTTAAAACACAACAGTTTTTCATAGGCATTTTAAAGAGGTCATTGTCAAGAAAGAAAAATTCAGCCATTTTTTTAAACCAATCAAAAGACTTCAGACCACAGATTCTTTTTGCCAATCATTATTTTTTCCATTTTTACATCTTGCTCAGCTGGAAAAGATAAAACCTCTAGCTGTAATACATTGGTACAATTGACTTGTTACTTTCCATCTTCCAGCCAAGAGTTTTTCAGCTTTTGATCCAGAAACAATCAATGAAAAGGGCATTTTAAGCTACTGAAAAACTCCTGTCATAAAATAAAAATGCTAAATTTGAAGGGTATTCTGCATTCTTTGAGAGTACCATCAAGTAATGGCAGTCGGCTTTCTCCATTTGGTAATCTCTGTCTTTAGTGTGGAATACTTCTCTTCCATTTAGCACTGGCAAATCCATGCATAATGAGAAAAAGCTTGTGAAGAAAAGGCTATGAAGAAAACAGGTACAAATTTTAAACATGTGACTGCAGAACATACAAGAACAATCTCAGGAGGCTGGACCTTCATTTCAGTTCTGGGTGGAAGTTGGTAAAATCTTCCCAATGAGCACTAGCTGAAAAACAAGCTATTCCTTAAGAAAAACATCACGTTATTCCATACCTTAGGCTTCTCCTGATTAGGTCCAGTCTAGATGGGAAAGCACATTACAATTTAGTGTTCTAAAGATTAGAACACTACAGTGTTCTTATTTTATAAAAGGCAACTTAAGGCTTAACAGATACAAATGAAGTTTGCCTGCATTTTCCAGGTGAAAAAAAATAAAATAAGGGTCTTATAAATGGGTATAACTAACTCACCTTTTTCACTTGTGCTTCTTTAATCTTCTCTAATGCAACCCTAATTTTCTCAGCTTTCAGTTTAGCAGCCTGTTCCTCCTAGGGGGACACAACACACAATTCCAGTTAACACAAACTTCAGTCAGGTTTCAGTAGGTTTGAGGCTACCATGCTTTAAAAGGTGAACTGAAATGCTGATTTGCTCATCTATATATGTCCAACTATTTCCTAGTGATGATGAAAACTATTACTTTTTAAGACAAAAAGTGTTCCTATATTTAGAGATACAACTGCCATTAACTCCAAAGGAACCCAGCAGAAGTATATATTTTGTATAGACATTTCTCTGTTCTCCTGTACTGTAAATGCCCTTATGCTACCAAATACTTTGGCATATTATATATTTACAGTCAGCTTGGGACAGTATTATAGCTTGGGACAATACATATTCAATAAGAGTATACAATGGAGTACAGCCAAGAGATTTTTTGGTTGATCAACATAAAACACAAACAGCATGCCAAGAAGTACCCGAATTTAACAGCACACAGAAAGAAGGGAAACAAATCCTGTAACTAGGATTCCATACTACATGCATTAGTTTGAAAGATTTTAAACTGTTAAATCCATGTGCAGAGAGAGGTTTGAATTTACTAAATCCAAGTTGTATTTCTCCTTGTTTTAAGTATTTTAAGACATAAGGTGAATAAGTATTCTTTTGCTCTTCTATGTAATAGATTTTTATTACAATTGGAAATGCATTAAAAATTCAGGTAGCTTAAATCTATTTGCTGATGCTAAAGAAAACTGTGTCTTTTTAAGACTAGCAATAAAGATTCTTAAATTCTGGAGATTATAGATATTTCTGTTGAAATTGCATTTGAAACATGCAGCTAAAAAGCAGCCATTGTTTCAAAAATGACATATGCAATTTTCAGACTTTCAAAATCCTAAACTGTGGATCTTCATTGTAATTAATATATAAAACCATAATTACCTTAAAATCTCTAGCACAAACAAGTCTATTAAAAACCACACAAATCCCTTCCAAAATATTCAGTATCCTTAAAAAAGAAGAATTAATATTTTCTCCAGAGCCAAAGTACCACATCTCACCATAACATTCAGCATACTATAAACATTTAGTTCTCTATTGCTTTCTTCTATGGATGTAATTAATAGTTTCTTTACCAAGTGTTTAGATAGTTGCTTTTATTGTAAAAGCCAAGATTCAGTATTCTGAAATCCAGAGAGCTTAAGTTTTGGCTTCTCAATAAATTATTAATATTCATATCAACTGCTAAAGGACATTCCCTTGTTATTTATTGCACTCTAAGTAGCTTTTGGTCCTTCACATCTGTGAGCATCCTGTGCACCGTAAAAAAACATCAGCTGGACAGACCAGTATGCTGCCTTGAAATATAATCCTTTGCAATAAAATGAAGCAGTAAGTTGATATGAGCAGAAATAATGTGAGCCTGAAACCTTATCTGGGCACTGAACTACACAGGAACATTGCGTTTATGAGTCTACAGGGAACTTTTTATTCACAACAGCAATGCTGTCCTGTAGCTTAGAAAGGCTAAATCACATTAGCATTCTATGAAAAACAAACCTTGCCACGATAACAAGAATCTTTTATTCTTCCGATTTCTTGCCATTAACAATTTCAATCTGTAGAAATAAATTGTTACTAAAAAATGAGGCCTCACATCACCAAGCCTGACAGAGCTCAAGAAGCACTTGGGCAATGCTCTCGGGCACATGGGGTGACTCTTGGGGATGTCCTATGCAGGGCCAGCAGTTGGACTCAATGACCCTTGGGGGGTCCCTTCCAATTGAGCTTACTCAGTGGTTCTATGAAAGACTTTCCAGTTTCTAAAAGTGATGGTATACACCTGTTCATCATGAAATTAGCAAAAGCAAAAGACTCATTTTATCATGTATTTGGAGAAACTCTAATTCATGGTTTTGAGAAGCTGCTCATTAACCCAATCAGCACAATTTTCCAGCCCATTTCATGTACACCAGTGCAAAGTGCCAGGAGCACCTGCTCACCACAGTGCACAGGCAGCAACACCAGGGCAAGCAAGAAGCAGCTGTGACCTCTCATATACCTGTGCCAATACAGCTAAAATATCTTTGGTGACCTCAAAGTTTATAATCCATCATTACCTAAAATGCTTTGGAAAATAGATAAATATGTAGACCAAAGAAGATTTTAAGGACTTACTATTTTAATATGTACCAATTACTTTTAATTTCCTACTCAATGTAATGTGGGTCCAAAGATTAGGATTCCTTATACTTTTTTAGAGTTTAACATAATCAGATTAAATTAAAAAAAACCCGAAACAAAACAGAATTACAACTATCAAAATAATAACTGGTTCCAATGAGCAAAAAATTATAAAAAGAGGTCTGAATTCACTAACTGGAAAACACAGCAAGGAAAAGAAAGCAAGGATTCAGAATGTCTGAAAGCATATAGTAGTCAAAGATTTTAAACTATTTTGAGTAGTAATAAACTAAGCTCAGGCCACTGCTGCATCACTGCTGATGCGGCAAACAATGTTTCATGGGAGAAGGATGAAAAACTATGTATTTTGATTCCTTAATAAAATTATTTAATAACTCCCCAAAACTGACAACCATGTATTCTGTTCCTCTCCTAATGGCCCAAGAAAACAGTCCCCTGCCCATCAAAGTCACCCGAGAACAGCACTTAGACATATACACAGGTCTCTCCTCCCCCTGTGCATGAGAACAACACTGCTTCTATCCAGGAGGAAGCACATGCCGTCCATCCATCAGCTTGTACTAATAAGCTAACAACTCTTTCCTCTGCACAGGGAGACAGGTGACAGATGGCAAAAATACCTGACTGCAACTGCAAACTATTTAAACTGTTCAATGCCATCAACCAACAAGGTCAGCAAGGTAGATGTCCAACCACATCTACCTTGCGCATTTATTTCCCCTTTGCTAGCAAATGCTGGCTACAGTGATGGAGCTGCTGAAGGATCCCAAGGAGGCAGGTAGAGGGCAGGACTGCTGCGCTGTCACAGCTTCACAGGAGGTACAGCCATCGGTCCCTGCCATGGCCACACCCGTGTGCCCTGCACAGCATCACCGCTCACAGAGCACTCAGCGCTGCTGGCACACGGCTCCGTCACACACTGATCCGGAGAACTGGCACAGCAGCAAGGGTCAGCAGAACCCACTCCCTGCTTGGACTGCCTTACAGGCAAGCCTCGGAAACACACCAAGGAGATACACACGCACTCTTTGTAAAAACACAAAACATAATGGAGAGTCATTTCCACCTCTGGCAGGAAAAGGATATTCCCTTAGTAGTAGCAATATGCAACATTGTCAAATTGTAACAAATTCCTCACTTAACAGGACCATTCTGGGACTATTGTTACACTTGTATTTTAAAACTTTGAGCTAAGATTACTTTTGGTTATGGAAAACATTGCACCGGATTTAAGGAATACTTGGCAACATACTTATGTACAGAATCTGTTAATCCAAAATATTCAAACATATTTGGAACCAAAATGGAAAATGCATATGTCTGCAGTGCAATGGTCTTAAATTATGATCTTCTTTGCATTTATATACCAGAACTAAGTTTTGAATAATTTTAGCCTACATTGAAATATCAGAAAGAATAACACAAAAAAATATAAAGTTAAGATTTCTGTAATATAATGACAAACACTGTTTCCTCCCCCAGTTTCCAATTAAATATGCAGTTACAAGACATTCCAGCTGTGTTTTAGCAATAAAGATGTGCAAGATGCATGCAATGGCAGAGCTGACCTTGCTCAAAAAAAAACTTGCCTCGCATTTCTAGGTTGGGGTTTTATTTTTTCTTTCATTTTACCTTTTTTAAAGTGTTATTAACTAATCTCTTTTACAGAGATAAAAAATGAAATGGAAACAAAAAGGGGAGGGGGGCATCACTTAACAAAGGTTCTTAGAAAAGCCAGTAATTAAATGGTAAGAGCTAAGTAACTATGTCCACATTTTATTTAAGTCAGCAAGGTAGATACACAACCTACAAAATGCTTAAAATTAAGAAATTTCTTCTCTGTTTAACACTTGCTTTTTTTCTCTGAATTTTTTCTTTGGATGCAGATAAGAAGATAACTAAATACACAAGTAGCATTGACTTCTGAAGGACTAAGATCAGGTATCTACTGTTCATTTTCCCAACTACAGTCTACCTTGGGTAGAAAGGCAATCATGTTTTGCAAGGAATCTCCTTCTTGCAGAGCTTATACTGAAACAGAGGTTCCTGCTACCAGAGAACACCATATTAACATCTCCATTTGCACCAAATCACCCAAAACTTCAAGACAGTGTGTGTGCATGGCTGTGATGCAGAAGGGATCTCGTCCACGGCTAGAATTTTTAGAATTAGTTATATTAGCAGAGGACAAAAATGGTTCTAGTCTCAACATAAGATGCAGACAATACCAGAGAAGGGGAAGAAAGAGAAACAGGTGAAGACAGTAAGAAACAGGTGACACACCAGGGACACCAGCACAGACCTGCAATATGATCCTACAGTCAAATGATCTAACACCTTGGTACAAGGAAATGCCCCATTTCTTGGGACTGCTTCACTCATAGAGAGGCTTGTCCAATGTTACAACAAGCTGAAGAGATCTAAGCAGCAAAGTGGAATTCCATGTCATCATTTTGCTAAAGGTATTTCTGCTTGCAGGAGGTCAGAAGAGAACCAGTAAGTTCCATGCCAGGCCTGTGTGCTCAGGAGTGAGAAGTGGAAGGCACAGCTGTACTGAAACAGTCACAAGCTGACCAACATTACCCTCAGGAAACCAGAAGGCTCACCAAAAGCATCTGAATCAAAGAGCTGTGAAGCCTAATTAGTCAACACAAGGATTTATAAATACATTTAACTGTGGAGTGTATTAGAATACCTGAGAGGAGCTACTCCATGGTCAGGGATAATTTAATGTACTTTTTAAAATTAAGTTCCTCTATGGTAACTAACACTCATCCCACATATAAACAACCCGAAGGGAGGATCTGCAGACACATGGAGATGAAAGAAATTTGTGGTTTCTTTGTGCCACAGCTGTTGTTAATCTATTTGCAATCAAGCCAATTGCTGTTTTGGTGGCTGTTTGCTTTGTTGGGCAGTGCAGGGGGGCCAAGAGCTATTGGGGTCAAGGCAGAGGTATGGACTTAAAATTTAAGCAAAACAATCACAAGAGCAGAAGATTACTTGCTTTTGGCTGTTTGTACTCCTCTGGAAGACAGCCTGAAAATCTGTTGTCAAGATACATGCTGAGCATCTTGAGAAGAATATTAAGGTATTTTAAAAAAGCAGTAAAGCAGTTCTAAACTTTTATTGCTAAATACAGACTACTTATGCCCAGTGAACATTATCCTCATTGTTTTGAGATCACCAAATTGCATTTTGTTACTGCAGGCTTGCCTGAGGTCTCTCCAGTAGAATGTCTGTGAATTAAAAAAAACCCACACAGATATAGTTTTGAAGTATGTATTAGCTTCAGCAACATCTGACACCACAGCTACATGAAACTGTTAGCCCTTCATCCCAGCCTGTATTTTCAGCAGAGATTTATAGCTTGCTCCATCCCTTGTCCTCTAGTTTCAAAAGGAAATACATATAAAAGATGTAATTTTTACCATATTGAATGACAATTTGTGATCACTTAGTACATTAGTGACCTCCTTGCTGTGAAGAAAATTAATTTATAATCAAGATTTGTATATACCTGGCTCATTAGACCACTGTCTTACTACAATATTCTCCCCACGTTATATTCAGTCAACATTCAAAATGTTATAAAAATATCCCATTACTTACTAGTTCATCTTCAATACAGCAGGAGAACTTATTTTAAGGCTACTAATGGCTTTTAAAACTACTCAACACTCCCACATTTTTTACTAGGATCTTTTCTTTTTTTAAACTAGTGAATGGCAATAGGAACAAAAGAACTTCGAGCTCAGTACATTTCCTTTTCAACTAAGGCATTTTACCTGCTAATATAGCTATAAATATTCGATAAATCTGCAGAAACAAACAACACAATTCAATCTTTTAAAAGCACCCTGGATAATCAGGAAAATCATGTAAGTAAATGCAGAAGTTCCTGGAGAGGCAGGAGTGGAAAAGCATAGCACACACCAAAAGCATTCTTTCTACACAGAAACAGTCACATACAGTAGAAAGAAGCATCATCACCTTGGTCAGCAAATGAGAAGGCTTTCCTGCAATGTTTCTCAGAAGAAGGGAGGTTTCCCTGTCCAAATAGGAGTGCTTGTGCAGAAAGAAAGAGAAAGAACATAAGTCAAAGGAAGTCAGTATAGTAATTTTATGGTGTCTTGATTACAGAAGATAAAGCAGAGTTTAAAAGAAAAAACCTACATCATCACTTTTTTCCCCTCCCATAAAAACATGAACATTCCCAAATACTATGAGCCTGATACACGGATGTAAAAGCAATTGTGCTTTTACACAAGACACTAATAAAAGACACTATTTTAATCTTCTTCTGTACAAAATGTCACACAATAGAATTAAGATAACTTTTGCTTACCTGCCACTGGTTTCCTTTCTGCAAGAGAAAACTTATTTGTAAAGACATTTAGAACTATAAAAGTAAGAAAACACACTCTTACAATGCTTTTCAAAATCCTGTCCAGTCCTCTAAAACTAAACGTTCCAGTTTCACTACACAAACATAGAGCCACTATAAATTGGTCATCTGGAAGACATCCTAGTTTTATGCTTTCTACGTGGGTTGCTGTTTCATTCTTAAAGAAGAAAGATATTACCACAACAATAAACCAACCTAACTTAAAATTCACGTCCTTTTTTTTAAAATGACTTAAGTCTCTCTTCTCTTGTATAGTCCAAATTACAAAATTACAAATCCCTGTGCTTCCCTTGGGAAGATAAATTAGCAGAAAATATATTTTCATCTGTTTTCAAAATGGGAAGCAAAAATCAGTAAAGGGGAAGCAGCCAGTAGAGAAAGACAGAAATCAGTTAATGACAGATCCCAGTGATTATCTTCTCCAGCACCTGCTACAGGCACAAAACCATCATCATGCAGCGATTTGCAGAACCACAGTCCAGTCTGCTAAGGAAATTAGACTAGTACTGTGGCACTTAAGAGCATTTAAACAACTCAAAAGAGCATGAAGTAAATCTCCTGTGTACCACCACCATCCTGCAAGTTTTGTCCCAAGTGGTTACAATTTGTTTCAATGCTATACAGAATAAGGCATGACAACTATACATGCCTACTATACCCTTGTTTAGTAATTAGCAATACAGAATCTCACCTCTTCTTCAGTGCCACAATAAGGTTTAGTATGAAAAAAATGAAGAGCCCATGTCCACAACTTCCTGCAAGGCAATATCAAATAGTTTGGAGAATACAATTCCTGCAGAGAGAGTTTACTTGATGTGACTGCCACATGCTGGGATGAGCAATTAGGATCTCAAGGAGGCTTTAAAAGTTACACCTCAGGGAAGACTCTACACAGCATTTGAAATTAAACTCAGGCTCCAGCCAAAGCTCCACCTGGGTATTTAGCTACTAATATAGACACAGGTTATGTTACAGAGTAAATTATTTTTCTGCTTGCATATTAAGTACTGTCTCTATTTACATCATATGTTTTAGACACACAGCAGTGCTGCCTAGCTCAAACCACACTGAGGGTTTGTAATACCTGGTATAATTATTCACAGTCATACTGAATTGTATCCTTTCTTACACAGAGGCTCTAACTTCCCACAGAGTCAGTTTAGAATGGTCTCCTTACAACGTACTGCTACACAACTTGCAGAATAAAATGGGTTGGCTCAGTCCAAACCCCGAAAGTATACATAAAAACCCAGTGACAAGTTCAAGGAAAATTTTTTAAGAGTTTCTTCATAGAGTTCTTGTCAGTCATCATGGACTGATTAATACGGATCACTTTCTTGGTGAATGGAGCACTGCAGTAGAAGGAATGCTGCAATGTACACTTGCAGCCTCTTCTTAAAGAGTTTAGTAACCTTCTGTCTTAGCCTGTAAGTCAACAATAGTGTCCATAAATACAGGATATTTAATCTCTCCTTAAAGGAAATACTATTTGCTGGAGAATACTTCTCCTACCGGGAAGGTCAAGGTAGGCCAATTAACCTTCTTAGACATCTTGGCTGCTGCTATCTTGTATTTAACAACATTATCTCCACCAAGGAAATTCTACCCAAAAATGGGAATGTCATATCCTTCTTAAAACATAATATCCACTTGACACTTTGATAATGATATTTTACGGCAATAGGGGTTGGCCAGAAAAATGTGGAACACCAGTGTGATGACAACTGCCTATATGAATTGGAGCTGCAGATCTCACATGCCTAGAAACAGGAAGGCAACAGCTCTTTTCCAGACATTTTTTGTGCATGGTTTCTTCCTACCCTATAACAAATTCTGCAGTACTGCACATACCCAGAAGTTAGAATGAGCAGAAGCAGCAAAGCAACAGGAAAGCCCAAGTTCTAGAAATTATAGCCCAGCTAAACAGTAACTACACACACATAAAAATGTTTAAATATTTGGCATGCACAAACTAGTAGATTAATTAAATTTCATTTTAGAACAATGTGTTACTTTCACAATCCAATTTTAAAGCATTTAGTCTATTTCAAAGAAAGACTTCAGCTCAAACATCAAGCTTTGAGGCAAACAGATGTTGCTCCTAGAATAGTCCATTGTTTGGGGGAAGATAAATATTTTATTATTTTTTTCTAGATGGTACAATCACAATGGTTCACACAGAGGATCCAAATAGCCCACTCTTCCTCTCTACGTAAGGACTTGAAATATGTATCAAAGCCCTGACAATATAAATGACTGATCTTGCCAAACAAATTAACCTACTTCTCTGCCCCAGGTACTTCACTAGACTAAAAAGAACAGCAATCAAATCCAGGAAAACCAAAACATTAATTACTCCCAGGGAGACATTTCTAGTCTTCCACCATGAAAAGCATCTGTTCTTCCACCTGCTTCTGCCACAACAATGAGAACTCAAGCTCTAACAACAAAGCTGTCTCTCTCCCAGTGCCTCACCTAATATTCACCTAGGATATAAAACCAATTCCAATGCCATAAACTAAACTATCACTGGATTATCGGGCATATTAGATTTATTTTTTTACAGAAAAGAGCTGATGGCTGGATTTTAAGAAGAGCCTTTAAGAAGAGGTGATGAACTGAGCTGCCTAGCTAAGATCTGAAGCATGAATGCCATGTAGCCCATCTTGCCATGGCGGGAGTCCACTGGTTCACAAGTAAGATGCTGTATATACATGGCCTCTTTTCTTCAATTCCACTGGCATATTTTTGTAAAATCTGAACACTGATCTATTTTCTTGTAATGTTTGATGATGACTCAGTACAGAAAAGTGGGATCAATTTAGAAAGATTAAGTCTCATCGCTAAGAGACTGAGTTGCATCTAATTCCTCTGATTTTAAGGTAAGGGCAGAGAAAACAGGCATTCAGAATTTAAAAATAGTACAATACAGTCTCAAAGGTGTCACGTATGTTCTTTATACCGACAGTTTACAAATAATGATCAACAACTGGGATGGGAATTGTAAGAAAGATGACCTAGTGATCTTCTGAAGTATTTTATCTTCCTGTTCATATGCCTTAAACATGTTAAATAGAAAACTTCCTTTCTTGTTAAATACTATCTTACATTCAAAGACATAATTCACTCAACGTTTGTACAGCAGAATAACTTACCTTAGTGCCAAAAAAAAGGCAATAAGAGCACACTGAGGACTTGTGCATGTAATTATCTTGCTATGTTTCTTGCAAAACTCTAATAAATACACATGTTTAATTAAACCAGCTGGTGGCACTCTTGTGCCACTATTTTGGATTTAATATCACAGTTGAGAAACACTACAAAATCCTTTTTAGAATGCATTCTCTGTCCCTAAAAAACAAACTAAAAATCAGGGAAACTGAAGTATACAGTGTTCAATTGAAAGCTATATGCTTGCAAAACTTTGTTGAAAAGATAACTATAGCTTCCATTTCAACTACATCCCTACACTGAATTCTTTAGACTCCAGCTTCAAGAATTAGAATCCACTGTTTCCAAAAGAGAACTCAAGAATTAAAGATTTAAAATTATTTTTGTAATTTTGATCCAAGGATGGAGAAGGAGCACTGAAATTTTTTTTCCAATCTCTTTATGATTATGTATTCATACGGAACATACTCATATGGACACAATATGATAAACATCTAGCTAAACATATCCATTTTCTGCTTTCCTTTGCAAAGGGGGTTGTTTAACCTAGCAAAAAAGAGGCTCAGGGGACACCTTATCACTCTCTACAACCACCTAAAAGGAGGTGTGGACAGGTGGGTGACAGTCTCTTCTTGCAAGTAACAAGAGATAAGACAAGATAAAAGGCCTCAAGTTGCACCAGAGCTGGTTTAGATTAGATATTAGAAAAAAATTGTTGCAAAAGGGGTTACAGTTTATTCTTATTAAAACCTCAGAGCAGGAAAATAGGCACTGAGAAACTGAAACAGCAGCAAGATAATTCAGGAAAACAACAAATTCTTTCCTCCTGTTAAGAGTTTAATGTTCCACAATTGGTGACTGTGTTCTTAATTTTTGTCATCTGTCCTAAATTTCTTTTTTGGCAATCTGAAACAATGACAAACAACTAATCTGTTTCTAACTTCCTAAAGCTTTAGTATTTCAGATCTCTAATCTAATCAAACGTTGCAGAAAAAGAACGGTGTATCCACAAGGAAATTCGCTGTTTTAAAAGCTCCATAATTAAGCACCACTAGTAGAGTGATATCTTTACTGGAAACTGCAATCAATGCATACAACTCCCCTGCAGCACACTTTCAGCAAACTTTGGTAACATCATAAAGCAAGACTTGTGATTTCTCAACTCAAGTCTAGTGGGTATTTCCAAGAGTGAGCTGCCTAGATTTATTTCATCATTCATCTATGGTATTTTTCCTCTTGCAGACAAATCTGGTAAGAGAAAGAACCTCTGAACAACCATTTTCTTGGCTTGTCTGTATTAATGGTACAATTTTTTCCTCAAAAAACATTTCATAAACACAAGTATTTTTCTGAAGTGCTATGGAACAGGCCTAACAACAAAGAGATTAATTTTTAAGAGTGCTTATTTACCCAGCATTTGGTATAGCAGAATGAGTCATTCAGTTGCTTGTCCACAGAAGACTCCAACCTCACAGAAAATCCCAAAGAAACAGTGTATTTAAGTGTATTTAGAGCCAATGCCTTTGGTGTTCACATTTACACTAACAAAGTACATCCTAACTGTAATTTTTGAGTGGACACCAGCCTTGCCAGCCAGTGGTGTCAAAGAAGACTCAAACATACATTACACTGTCTATTTTCCTGTTCCTTCCTAGGAGAGAACTTTAAAGCTTTTTCATCAGTGTGAGGCAAAGCTGACTGAAGAGAAACTATTCTTACATGTTTTATGGTTTCTGCTACACTTCAATTAGTTATTTCCTATGTGGAAATGTTAAAGGATAAATTTCAGGTCCATAGCTACAAAATAAGTCAGATACACTGAGTGGAGAATCAAGATTTATCAATGCAAGGATAATGGTTAAATTCTTGTTTCCCTTTCATGTATTTTAAATCTATCTACCCCAATTTTTGAAACCTACCATTCCATGATGTGCAGTAAATAAAACTTTTAGAATGCCTCCTTTGGATCTCAACTGAAAATGCTTTAAAAAATTAAAACTATCCCTTCCTATAATTTGCTTTGCAGATTCCATAAGTATAATATGAAAAAAAGTTTATGTGCTGGTTTGCAGGCATTGGGAAGTGTATTAGCAATCCTTGAGTTCTAGTGCATTATATGATGATTATGCATAGCCAAGCACATTTGATTATTCACTTGAAATACATAAATATTGTTTATATTTTATAAAATCATATGTTTATCTCAGGGAATGCTTTGAAAGCTTCCAAAAATCTGGCAAATGAGGAGTCATTTTACATGTATTTCAAAAACATTTGAAAAATGGATGGCTCACACTTCTTATGCCAACAAAACTGGAAGCCAAAGTAATGTTTCAGGATGACAGATAAGCACAATTTTCCCTTGCTTTTGATTTATAAAAGAACACTTTGTGACTAATAATTGGAAAAAGAAAGAGGAAGAAATGGTCTAATTGTGTTTCAAATTAAGTCTTTCCATTGACTATTTTCAGCTTAGGAAAAGCGGAACTGGAAATGCTCCAGAATAGACTTTGTGTTCTAAACTAAGGACATAACACAACTGGCAGAAAATGATTTTTTTTTTTTAAGTCTTTAGAAGAAATACAAACGAAACCTCTTCCATGTCTTGTTTGTTGCTTATCTGTGACTACTCTCACAAATTGGAGTCTAACATCCTTCACATCTGCTAACCACACAACACGGGGACCATAAGGAAAAGTACTCAAACTTCAAAATATAAAAGCCAATAATGCTCTATTCCTGCAAGAGCTAAATCAGACCACAACTCTTCTTTCAACCACCTACAAATAACAGATGAGATTCAGCAGTCCAACTCTATTTTAAGACACCATTACCTAACAAAGACCATATATATCATCAGTTTATTTGTCTGCATACATTAACAGTTAACTGCCTTTTCATACATAGCAACATATAGCAATCCAACATAAAACATGACCGTCAATAATTTTAAATGGCTACCAAAGCTTCTGTTGTTACACCACTGCACAGGCAAATGAAATGCTAGCACATTCATGTAAGAACTATAGCAAAATTGCTATGAAACACAAACTTTATTATTCCCTTATGTCCATTTCAACTTTTTCATTTTAACCCACAGGATCTTTTAGCCAGTATGGATTTATTTATGTGTGCTGAGCTTACATGACAATTGCTACTAACTGTCATGCTTCCAAAGCTCCCTTTTTTACCCTGAAAGAAACATGAATGTTTACTCTACACTGCCTTTTCTGTCAAGAGAAGCAAAAACCATGGGGCTTTATTGCACTGGCCACTCTCTTCTTCTCATTATTTTTAGCCCTCAAGTATCAAGTATAAATCTACAATGAGTTTAAGTAAAAGCTAAAAAATAAAATGCAATTAAATCATGTAGTGTTACCGGCTAAATTTTGCATTATCTTTGTATGAGCAGAATCTCTCAGCTGTGCAAACTGGGTTACAGACATAAAGAGGGGTGGGGGGTGATGCTGAACTGTGCCAGACCAGATGGCAGACTTCAAACTTATCTGCAACCTCTTCACTGAGTGTGTGCAGGACAGTAACAATGACTGCCCATGAATGGAGCCTTTCACTCTCCAGACACACACAGCTACATAAGCATCATCAACACAGTTCTCTATTCTCTCCCCTCCGCTTTCTTCTCCTTCTATTCCAGCACAGCTCACTGAAAACAGAGACAACTTCTTGCTGGCAGAGGGACCAAAGGAAGAAGAAAAAGATAATATGGGTGGAGGCAACAAGTTAGTCACAGAGACATCATTTCCCCTACCTTCAAGTCATGCATGCTACTACTTCACTAATTTAGTCTACATACATGTAAAGTAACCCCCCACAGAAACAACATTTTAAGGTGCATGCCACTCATTACACAACTAAAAGTATAGAAAACAAAATGCTAAGTACCAATTTCAGAAAGAATACTGTTCAAACAAGGATCTGTGAAGTCATTCTGTCAAAGACAAATTTTAATTTAGCAAAAAATTATGGGGTTAGGGTGGGGTGGAGACAACTTTTTATTCAACAATACTTAAGGCAAGACTGAGGACAAGAACAGAAGTGCAGTCAAAAAACACTTAGTACCATCAAGACAAGGTCTTAAGACTACAAAGTGATAGTCTTTGAAAACATCAACACTCAAAATGTCCAAAGAGATAGTGCTAAGAAAGGAAAGGAGGAAAGGAAGAAAATAAACCATGATGACAACTAATAAACCCACAATTTTAGACAACCGAGGGAACTCCAGTCAACTCCCCTGAAAGTGATCTAAAGACAAATTCAGAATGAGTACAAGGATGGTCCTGGCCAATATGACCACTGAGAGTTATCATCTGTCATCATGCTGATAGATCTGCAACCCCAGGAGCTGCCTAGAGCACAGGCTGCTAGGAGGAAGAGGAAGACAAGACACTAAGATGTCTGTCCAAATACTCAGGCAAGAAGTTCTGAATAATCAATTACCACCACCAAGTGAGTTCCTGCTCTCCCTTCCAGCCTCCAGTCCCTGGCTATAACCCCCCTCATGTGCATCAGTCCTCTGAGCCTCTGCAGTTCGCCTAAATAACGCAGAGTGAGATGTAGAATAGAAGCACAAAGTTTTGGGGTACTAATTACCAGTTAAGTGCCAAAGCTGGGACAAGGAAGGAGATGAGAGTAAGGAAAGAACTGTGAGGAAGGAAGGATGAGAGACAAGTGAAGTCATATCCTCCCATTTCTGGTGGCTGTAGAATTGCAGCCTTTTCCTATAATATTGGTCCCTCTTACCAGCCAGAGAGTATATTAGACTACACACACCTTCCGTGGGCCACTACATGACTGTTCTTCTACAGGATTTTCCTGCACTGCCAAGTCAGAGAGCACTTAAATAACACAGCAGAAGTATATTTTAAGATGGAATACTGAAGTTTAATAAGTGCAAATCCTAATTTCTTTTTTCAGACAAGCATTTCCTCCCATCAGAAGTGTCTTCCATTTTACTTAGGAAGAGCATAACATGAAGTTGCAGCAGAAAGGATGACTTTTTAAAGTACCTATACTGCCTGGAGAAGACAAAGTATCGGTCAAAAGGGCAGAGCTGCCAAGACACTGACCTCTTTCAGAAGAGCCACAGCAGTAAAGAAAAATTTTAAAGGTCAGCTCACCTACAGGCAGTCTCAAGGAAGACAGGCAAAAGAAAAGAGCTAACTTGAAGCACTACTTCAGAATAACAAATCTCAAAACAGATCTGCTGTGACCATGAATAAATTGCCTCTCCCACTTTCTGCATAAAAACTGTTGAGTTTTTCCCTATATGGACATTAGGACTTCTTCAAAGGCTATTTCCTCAAATGGATGTTTTCTATTAGAAACAGCACCATTGAGTCAACTGTGTGGAAAGGAGAATACAATTCAGGCCTACAGGTAAAAGGTGTTTTGGTTCACAATCTAGCCAAGAGGATTAATAAACCCTATAACTAGTTTTTGGGCACTAAATGAATGACATAGGAAATACACAGCTTTTTTTTCATTGACGCCCAATGATTCTTCCAAAGAATCCATTTAAAAGCTAAATTCATTTAAAAAACACCACCACAAAATCTGTCACAAACTAAAAAAAAAAAAGATTTCCCTTTCGCTGTTCACCAGTGATGAGAAAAGAAACTCCTCTGTAAGAAGTCCCATCATATAATAACTTTAATATTGAATAGTTGAATACCAATTCTGTAAACCTAGGGACAATTTCTCACAATTGAGCACCTTCCTCAGGCTACTGAAATTAAAAAGAATGGAGCCAAAGCAAACAGCATGGTTAATGAGTGCAGAGGTTTCTGCTCTCAAGAGGAGATCAGAATCTGGATCTCAAGTTACTGACACTTTCTGGTTACCTCCTTCAAAGGAATCAATCATTCTTATCAACTTATCTGGGGAGAGAAACAATAGTCACATTCTTATATGAGAATCAATCACTGCGTTTGTACAAAGGCAGCCCTCACATGCCTTTGAGAAAAGCTTTCGGGGATGATTTTGAGCCTTGCAGTCAGTGGCCAAGCGGTCAGAAAGCAACTGAAACAGCAACTGCAACACTTGCAGCAATACAGATTAGCTTCCCGTGAAGACAAAGCAACTGAGTGACCTCTGTCCCTTGATTCACTAACATCAAGGTAATTAAGGCCAGAAGGTGGTTTGTTGATTACTCATGGCACAAAGGATTGAAAAAACTTGGGAGACAAGAAGGGCAATTTTACTGATGCCTCAAGCATGTAACTCCCAAAGTAAAAGACAGAATCTAGAGGGAGACCTGCAAGATCAACTGCAGAAAACACCTTCCATTAAAAATCAAAAAATGCAACATTCATACTTTTCTTATGCTATGCAAGCTAGAGCAACTAATTGATAAAAGTCATATTTTCAGCCTGAGAAGAGACAAAAATGCAAGATTACCTAACTTTCTACATTAAACACAGACATATAATCATGAATAACTGGAGATGCAAAAAAAAAACCCCAAAAAAACCAAAACAACAACAACAAAAAAAAAACCCATCCAAAACCAACAACCCAAATATAAGCTTTATCATGCTATAAAAAGAAAATTTTTCTCAAACAAACCACAATATAATCAATGACTGTCATAGGCTGGGCTTGAACACTCAGGCCTACAGCAATAACGCAAAGGTTTGCACTTTAACTTTCCAAAGGGCAAAGGGCACATTTCTATCTGTTTTGCTTCACTCAATAGGAAATCTCCAATAAAAGCATACTGAACGCTAACTTTTTATATGAAAAGAAAGTTGACCTAAACTGTCATTCATTTCTCACCATTTCAAATGACGATTTAAATCAAAGTGTGACCTCAATGAGTTGATCATAAGACCGACAAGCCTGCATCGTTCACTTTACATCAGATGAACTTCTGTTGCAGATATGCAGAACCATGCTTTCAGTACAGCCCATTCAGATTAATTTTAATTATTGATTAGAATAAACTCAGTTTGTTCCAGTTTTCTCTCATGAAAGAGAGCATGCATATTAGTACAACTGACATTTTAACAGGTCAAATTTCTGTTTCAGAGAGTATTTCTACAAGAGAACTTCTAAGTTCAAGTTCTCAAAATTCGCTGGAACATTTTCTCTCAAGTCAGCAGAGTCAAGCCAGCACTTGCAATGTTCACTGGCTGTTCTTACTGAAGTTTCCTCTTTAATTAATCAAAGTCAAAGCATCAAAATCTCAAATTAATATCTGCTAATGCTGTATTGCAGCCCAGTTATTTTTCTGTATTGTGTATTGATTCAAAGAGCTCCTCCTGTCATACATTAAACAAGAATATTAAGTAGCAGCAAATTACTGCTATAGTACAGCTCCAGATAGACACCTGTAGATTGCTCCATGTGTTTCAGGTATTAACTGTACTATAAGAGGAATAGAATTCTGTCAACTGTGCTTTCTTTCTTCCACAGCTGTGCACTCCTCAGATTTAAATTAAAGGCAATATGTGATATTTACTTGGAATAAAAATATTAACTGTAAAATCATTAAAATTTCCAATCATGATTGGCTTGAGAGGAGGAAGAGATAGGAAAAGCTCCTAAAAAACCCCAAAATCTAAACACATTCTTTATAAGAAGTTTCCTTGCAGACAGAACCAAAACCAGAGAAAGAAGTAGCTACAACATGGGCAGTTCAATCAACCCTACTGCACTGCAGATATTTAGCTATATGTGTCAGCATGGGGAATGAGGTGTAAGCTTGAAGAGAAAGACCCAAAGCAAACAAAAATCTTGAATTAGTGACACCCTACCTCAGTGATTGGTTGTCCTTGTGATGTCAAGTCCAGCTCCTGAGGTCTTGTCACCTTATCGATATCCAGGGAGTCCATGCTGGAAGCTGCCGAGGTCACGCTGGAACGGGAGGAGTTACTGATGGAGCGCACCTCAGCATCGCTCACTGTGCCAGCAGATGCTGTCCTCCTGTGCTGGGCAGTAACCACTGGCTTGGTGTCTTCTGCAACAGACTGCTGGGCTGCTTCATCCATGCTCAAAGAGGCCTTCTCTAACTGTGCAGTGATGTCATCCAGAGACACGTTGGCATGTGATGGTTTAGTCACCTTAGCAGAGGACAATCCTTTCACGCTGCTGTGCTTAGTGGAAGGTCGACTAGCAGGTGGTTTCTGAGTTTTGGGTTCCGTGGCAAGGCGTTTCACTGCAGCATTGTTTGCTGAATGAGAGCCAATGCTGCTGAGCTCCTGCTCTATGGAACAGAGATCAGCCATGAGGGCATCCAGATCCACAGTCTCCCCCTGATTCAGGGCTTCTGCAACAAACAAGAGTAGTCAGTATGTGCAGTTATTTCATTTGCAATGTCTCACTTTGTGTTATCAAATCTAATAGTTAAGAGAGCAAAGAAAGCAGCATTTTCTTTTCCCATCTGTAGTGCAAAATATCTGTGCACTGCTGAAACGAAACTTATTTGCACTACTATCCTTGACCAGTGCAACTTTCACACTATTTAGGTTAAACTCATTTGTCAGCAAAAGAAGTCTATGGATGTTCAGATTACATGTGAAAAGTTTAAACCACTTTCCTGTGAATGGAATGCAAAAACGCACTTGCGTAATATCATGCCTCACTTTTCAAAAAACACTTCTCGCTACGCATTTTCTGCTAAAGTAATGCAACAGCTTTAAAAAAACAAAACCAAAACAAAAATACTATATACATACTCAAATCTTTAAATTAAGGTTTCCTTCTGTTTATCCTGAAAGCATTCTGTAGCTATATTCCTGCATTCTGTTCCGTAAAGCAAGATGCTCTTTCTTCCTGGTTAACAGATACACATTAAGTCATTCTTTCATGAGACTAGATCCCAGAACAAGTTTTTTATACAAGTACTACGCTAAAGTTCTCAAATACTAAGTGTTGTAAAAGATAATGCTTTAGGAGACTCAAATACTTGAAAAAAAAGGACACCAAAAAGCAATGCCTTCAGCAAATATGTTCTCCCCTCAGCTATAAGTCTATTTAAATGTTCTTATACTTTACAATATTTTAATTTATAGTTGGAATAGTTTTTTCTTAAACTAGTATTTTTCTTAAACTACATGTGGTAAATAATTCAACAAACCATTCAAATTGTACATGGAGAAACGATATGAGAAGTTGGCAAGATTGGTTTCCTGGCGGAGAGGTGACCTCTTCACTGGTGCCACAGGCTTGTCTGCATCCAAACTCTGAAAAAGATCAAAAAAGGGCAAATAAAATTTGACAAAGATTTGCTTGTCCAATTCCTTAAGATGAATGAGAATTCATTTTCTCTAAGAGAAATTTTTCAGAAGTTACTGGAATATACAAAAGCACCCGTTTTTCAGGCTTTAGACTGAAAACAAACATCGTCATACTACAGAGATTTAACTTCAGATATGCAGTGAAGAAAAGTTGTTAAACACATTCTGCTTTTTTTCAGAATCAAAAGGATAGAAGCATTTTCCAAATGCTTTTCTGAATGGTGTTAGACACTAGCTCATTTTAAAACAGACAGCTGACTTAGCTGTAACTACCACTCTGCATGAAACTGCACAACATTCAAACTGGGATAAGAGTCTAAAATATGGTCTAAAATATCCACCATTAGCTTATGAGCATAATCATGGCATGAAGGCTTAAAAAGATTCAATGAAAAATCGTATTTTATTACCAGGGATTTAAGTTCACTAAATTCAGAATTTTTTTTCAATAGTCTTTCCTGTGAATAACATTAAGTTATGAAAACCAACCCTAGCCAGTTTATGTAGGGCACATTTTTTTAGGAAAACTAGCATAGGTTAAAAAAGGAAACTCCTTCTAACCAATACACTGAGTTGTTATGTTATGATGGCTAATATGGGTATAGTACTGTAATAAATATCAGGATTTTCTAAGTAGCAAGTGTAGGGCACTGTGATCCAGCTGCTGACCCAAGAAGTACAGGGTCAGGAGCTGCTGGCCCTGGAGTGGAATGTGTTACATAGGGAATCCAGCTCTTGCTGTCACTGAAGCTCAACAGGCCTGCAGAACATCTGAAATTAGGCAAGGCTTGTACTGATAGAGAATTCCTGAAGATATGCTTCAAAAGAATGAAGTTTCTCACCTAAACTTTTTATGTTCATTTTCTACATCTTTACTCAAGCCTTTGTTAGAAAGATCAAATGCACTTTTTCCCTAATGTTTATTCTTCCTGAGCTCCCTTCTCTCCTCAGCTTGGCCTGAACTTAAACAAACAAAAATAATAATAATAAAAAAATAAACCAAAAACAACAACAACAACAAAAAACCCTATAACTCTAGAGACCATCAGGGAAACTGGAGACAGAAGAGGCAAGTTAGGCCCCATTCCTTCAGACTGAATCTACAGACTGCTACAAAACATTTCCTGTGAAGCAAATACATTCTGGTTAAAAGCACCCCAACCATGCTCTGCTGGCTTTCTTAAAGTTATTGCAGATCATTGGACACATATGTGATATGCCCTCACCATTATCTGAGCACATTCTCCATAACTGCTAAACCAGCACTTTGGAGAACTAAAAGCTACAACAGCACCAAAAGCTTAATTCTAAATAATCATGAGAAGCGTGGCAAATTTTTTTCATTTAACCTGCATCATATAGAATAACTTAAGCAGCATAAATGTTAAGACACCAGATATTCACAGAGAAAGCCAATTTATAAACCTTTCAAGACTACTGAACTGGTCACAGGCTACTGTCTGCCTTGCTGCAAGTGGCAGAGTCAAGCAGTTGGTATACAACTGAAAAGAAATGTAATATCAACAAAAAATTATTCTGTGAGATGTTTGAAGCCTCCCTCACCTGTGTGAGTTTGTCCAGTTCACCCAGCCAGGCCCCAAACATCTTGTCGAGATCCTGATCTTCCTTATCACTATCTTCTTCTGCACCATGGTCAAGCTCTTCATCTGACAATTGCTCCATCTGGAAAAAAAAAACAAGAAAAAAGTTTGATACTCAAACTTTCTTGTCACTGTCTAAGAAAACTGGTGTCAGCTACCATGTTTCTGAAACTGTTCATAAATCAAAGCAAATGTCCATCCATAAATTCCATAAAAACTCCTGCTTACTAGTAAAGACTTAGTATGGAAGTTGTAATAGATTATTGCAAAGCCATTTTTGCAGCTCACTTTTGTCAGATGATGCAGAAAATCATTAAGAACAAAGTTCACAATATATAATATACTATCAGAAATTCATGCTAGCCTTGCATGTGCCTTCATTGCCAGCTATTGTTGGCAAAATCTACTGACATTGCATTAGAAAAATTCAACTCCTGTCCAAGGAATTCAGCTGACCACAGTTAAGCAACACCATTCAACCACAGGAAGTGAAGCCTCATTGCACTGCAAATAGATCACTACGGATCTGTAAACAGAAATGCCTAAACAGGTCATAGAGAATGTCAGCAATACATCCCCTGAGACAGTTCAAATCTTGGACACTGACCAGATCACTTCAGTGATACTGCACAATTTTTATTCAACAAAGGAACTTCTCTCTGGAAGCAAAGAGTCACCACAGCATCTCTCAGATCCTCCTTCATTCAACAAATTTGTGACCAAGATAAAGACAATGTTCTCCAAAGTTTATCTGGTATTATCTCAGTGAAAAATAACCTTTTGTTTAAATCTCTTTTCCAAACATATCCTCCAGCCTCTTTTATGGAGCTAAGACACACGTGCCTTTCTATGTACACTCATACTGGCAAAGACAAGATCTAGCTCAGGAAGAGAATTCACATACTTGGGGGGACAAAAATCTAGGTAATAATTTGAAAGGAATCAGGCAGTACAGAAGGTAAATTTCAGAGATGTGCCACAGAATGTCTAGAAACACATGAGAACAGATCCTCAGCAAGAGCTTCACAAAAAATCAATGCTGAGTTGAACAGCTTGATTTAGGCAAGTCATGGGCTACATAGTTACTTGCTGCATAGCTTTCAGAGATCACCAGTTTACATTTTGTAGATTTAAAAATTAACTAAGTGCTTCTCTTCAGGAAAAGACAAATCTTGGTCTGAAAGACAGCAATGCCCAACATTGCACAGTCAAACTGATAAGGGATGTTATGAAAAATGACTAAGGTGATCTCAGAGAAAAAACTGCTCAATCCATTTTTTCTTTTATATGACAGTTTTCATGCAAAAAACCCTCCAAGATTTAAAAAACAGTCTTTTCTTATTACAATATATTGCTTTTATTTATTTTTAACTTGATAAAATAGGTCAGAGGAGACTTCAGAGGTGATCTGTAATTCTGAGGTCAGCAGGAGCCAATGTCTCCCATGGATGCACAATACTGCCATGCAGTTGCTGTAGGCAAAGCTGCTTCAGTCTGCTACCTGAACTTCTACTTTTGTAGGAGAGCAGAATGCATATGCCTACCTTAAAAGAGGCAATAACATTAAAGCTAACTTTAATGTCATGGCACACTGCACTGCAAAAACACTGAACAGATTAAATTCATCATCTGAATCTCCTTTCTTCCACCACTTGCTTTGAGTTCTGCACTCTAAGAAATGAAAGGAAGCACTTCCTAAAATCTAAGGGTGACAATGATATTAAAACAAAACAAATATGCTTATGTAATACTGCTGCATCCTTCCACCAAGACTGCAGCAGTTTTTATACTCTGTAAGCCAGGCATGCCTTCCCCAGCAAGATTCCTCTCCATGATGCCTCCTGAGGCATCATGAAGTCCTCCCACATACAAAACTGGAGACAGCATGGTAGCAGCAACTCATACTCTGCCTGAACTTCTGCAAAGCAAATCTAAGCTGTGTTCCACTTTTATCCCCCTTCAAAGCTTTGCCTTACTATTTCTTAGGCTCTAATATGGACCAGAAATACTGTAAGCTCAGGACAAAACACATTATACTTAAGGTGACATGGTCAAACTGCTGTAGAAGTGCTCACACAGCATTTCTCAATGTCTAGATACATTTGAAGAAAACAATTTTTCTTTGAAATCTAAAGGAAGCTATTAAAAGGGTGCCTTATGAAATATGACTATGAACTAGCAAATCAAATAAATTGAAACTGTGATATAAATGCCTCAGAGCACAGTATTTACAGAGACTTCACAATGCTAGCTTTTCCCTCTTTGAGCTGTTTCTAACACTCACTCTAGTTAGATGGACTTGTTTTGCAGTGCACTCATTACACGGCACTGTTCATAACTCACCCTTTCATTAAGAGAGAAGCTTGCTCTTTTTACTAATATTTCTGAAGATCTAAGACATGGAAAGCATTCTCAATTTCCTATAAAGTGTTGCTTTAGCTATTTTAACTTGGCATCAGAGACACTGCTTTGGTTCCAGTTACTCTGAAGACAGAATTAGCAGCCTAAAGAAAACTTTTACAAGTGAAGTACTGTTGTGTCAGCATGTCTGGCACTGAACCCTGGAGTACTTGCCAGCTCCTTGTAGTCCCCACCCAAGCTTCCTAACATCAGCTGCATTTCCTATGAGCCTGTCAACATTAACTTGCAAAAGGCACACAGAGGTTAGTGTCTCGCTTCAGAAACAGCTAATATTAAGTCTCAAGTTCTGTAAAAGGAAATCTTAGTACAAGTTCCACAACTGGAAGACATCCCAAAGGACACTAATTAAAGAATTAATTCAATGATTAAATTAGGGCAGAGACAAAATGCTCAGAAAGCAGTATACGAACTTAGTGGCATAAGAACTCAAAACATTAACCACTTAAAAAAGAGTGCACATTCCAATTATAAACTTCAAATTTTCCTTTTTATAGCCATTTTCTTTCTCACTGTTGTTGATCACAGCAAACATGCACTGCACTTTAGCACATTATGATCTAAGTGGGAGTTATCACACCTTTCTAAGGATATAATATCTTTATTTATAACAAGAAATAAAACCAGCATAAGGGGTGAGGGGCTGCATGTGTTTTGTTTAGTTGGGTTGCAGTTTTTTTTCTTAAAGGAGTCATTTAGAATTGAGTTAGATGTAAAAACTGCGGAAAGAATAATGGTTCTGATGTGATGCCATAAAGTAAGCCGCTTACATTCCTAAAACATTTGGAGGGGAACAGATTTTAAATAGCTTTTATTTCTGCCTAGCTCGAACCAGATGATATACCAAAGTAACTTCAGGATTCAAGTTATTTTTCAACACCTCACCTTCCATTCTCTTAGAGCGTATGTCAAAGTAGAACATAAAGAAAATGAGCAGCATCATTCTGGGATACCTGGATAAAATACAGTATCAACACAGCGTAGTCTTCTGGAGGTGAGGCTTCCTGCACTAAATAGTGGTGCATGGATCATTTCATTATCCACTATGGACTGTGACAGTCTATTCTGTCTGTCTGAAATGCTGTTTAAACAGGCAGACTCATAATCACTGTAATCAACAATCTAGTTTCCAAAACAGTTCATTAGATTTTACCTTTAAATGCATGGAGCACAGTATTCTAGTATTAGATTATGAAAAATTATTAAGGCTTTCATTAGAAGTTACCAGTTGTAACATGTAATCATAACCTACTATTTTAAATTACAGTGTAAAGAAACAAAACTCACCAATACTTCAGGGGAATAAAACAGAAAGATTTACTCTTTCAAGATGATTTTTATATTCTTAGTATGCCAGGACAAGCATGAGATATTAAAACACATGAGAAAAGATGGAAAGCCCAAGAGAAATGCTTCAGATATACCATTTCAACATTTTCAAGAAAAGACACCACCACAGAATTCTGAAATTAAGAAACAGTTTTCTTTATATCAACAGCTTTGGGACAGAGTTATCAAAAGTGTATCTTAAGTATCTTTTACTGAGACCCTGGCATGAGGGAAGTGTCTTTCACTGAGACCCTATCCTGCACATTTAAATGTTCAGACAGTAGTTCCTACCTTAAATCAACCAAGTTGATTGAGACAAATGAATTTTTTATTATATGGTTAATATAATAAAGAAAGAGTCTTTCCTTATAAAGAAAAGACTGCACTGAAAAAAAAAAACAGTTGTGAAATAATTAAGTTGCAGGTTTTCTCCATACCACAATTCACTGATGATGCAAAGACTAAGAGAAAGAAAAACAGAATTCTGAGTTCAGCTGGAAACACTAATGTGCATAAAGGGTTAGCAACAAGAATGTGTTTATTCTCTATAATTTCAGAAGCAGTATAGTAAGAATTTTGAACTAGAGATGCTTAAGTATGTTCAAAACCAACTGACAGCATAAAACCCCAAAATGAAAACATACCATCTTTCAGCCAACTGATGTTTCTACCTCCAACCTTTCTTATTATTTAAATACAAGCTTGCACAAGGTTCTGCTTGGTCCTGAAAACAATAATTTGCCTTCCGAAAACAACTACTGAATTTGTTACAAAGCTATTTTAGGGATGCACTAGACAAGACACAAATGTTTCAAACACCATCTCAAGAAATAACTGTTTTTCTGCATTTTAACATCTAGCCTCAAGAACTACATAGCATGCCCTGGTTTGAGAAACACACTCTCTCTAGACCTCATCTGGACATGCAAGTTCGTTCATTTGTGATAATTCCTGTGCTATTATGCCAATACCCATTTCTGTTAAAAAGTTGTATATGATAGAACACTACACTAATATACCATATGAGCACATAAGCACAGAGTGCACACATAAACATAAGATTCTAGCAGGTTTTCATCTCTAATATTCATTCATCTGACTGCTTAAAGAAACAAGGCTACTTGAACAGAAAAAAAAAACTAAAATGCTTTCACAAAACTGACCGGCAAAGCCCACATCCCTGTTCCATGTTTCTAGACATTTCCATAATTAAAGTCATGGAAACAATGATAGGTACTTTGAGCACATACATTCATTTATATCACATTAATACTCTGTGTCCATGTGACAGGGACCAATCAGACCTGGCACACTTTTCAGTCAGAGATTCTTATGCCATAACTGACACTGACACTCTTCCTTTAAATTTAATACTGCAGCACACTAAGCCAGTGACAGTGCAGATCACTTGCTTTAGTACTTCTGTGTTACTTCTTAATAAGCATAAAGTATTCTGAAAATAATTACTCCTGAAAAAAATATTTGGAGGGGGATTAGAAAGTTATAGGAAGTCCTTTGTGCATTATCCAATGTTCTATAACCCAATTTATGTTAAAAGTAATCTAAATGAAAACCTGAACAAAAGAACATTTGTTTTCTTTAAGCTTCAAATAGCATACTAATAGCCGAATACCTCACAAGGCTTCTGCAGCACAGACATTCCAATGCCTCTCAAATTCAAAAACTAAGATACAAATCTGTCAGCCAAAAAATTCAAATTCAGAATGTTCCAAATGAAAAAATCTTATGTCAAGTGAAAGTCTGTTTCAATATGCTATTTTTAGCCAACTTCGAGTTTCATTTTTCTTTTTTTAAAACCATGCTTCAGGCAATAGTTTTCCAGACTTGGCACTAAGAAAACAAGGTGAAAACATGCTGAATTTCTGATAAAAGATAAATCTTCAGACACTTCATTAAAAGCAAAGAGACCTTTCACAACCAATACTCTGAAATACTGTGGGTGACCTCTTGAAATCCATCCAATCTTGGACATCAATATATGTTTCACAAAAAAGCAGTCACATGTCAAGATACTGTAGATATAATTAAGGCATATAAAGCATTCTTTATGACTGTGACAACCTTGGATTTAAGTCTACTATCTATTTCATGTCTTTCTTCCCTTACTCTCCAGCTGATGAAGGTGTTTTTCTTCATATCAACACATTATCTGCCACAATTCAACTTATCTGTCCTTTCCAACTCAACTACATTACAATTATTAAGGAAGAAAGGGACTCAGCATTGCTCTGGAAAATCGTTTTTATTCAATTCCACACTTATTTTTTAAAACAAACTAATTAGTAGCAATTTGGAAATAGCACTGGCAAAAGAGAGAAACGTTAACACACAGGGGTTCTTTAAGCTGTTCTTCAAAATTAAAATAGGTAACTGTACTTCAGCAAAAACTACTATTCTTCAAACAGAGGAAGTCAAGAGCAGAATATGCAACATACAAGATTTATTCAGAGCAACTCGGAGAACAAAGACAATTCCAGAATACACTGAAAGAGTTTTAAAGCGATGTACAGTTTGAGCATATTTCTTTTCAAGTCTTTTACTTTTTCTCAGGCAGTTGGTCTAGACTGCAGAACTCCCACAAGTCTGAAAACCAGGCGTCCTCACTTTATGGTCTTATTTTCAGGTTTAACTGGGAGATGCAAAACAGGACAGCCCACAATACTCCCTCCTTTGCCCACTGATCTGTGCAACATGCAAGAATGTACCTTTGAAACCACAGAAAAGAAATCTGCTGTCTGAATGTGCATGTTTTGAACTGCACAGGCTACAGTTTTAATAAAAGATCAACTAAGGCTGCGGAAAGTAACAGTTATTCAAACATTCACAGAGCGATTTCTATTACTCCTCTTATAATCACGCACATGCCCGTGCAAGAACATGCCTTTGCCTCCAGCTGTTTGTATTTCAAGCCCAGTCGAACAACAATCCTTTTCACTAAGCTCATAAAATATTTTTCTTTACATTATTTATAAGTTTGTTATATATATATTTATAGCACACAAGTGAACACATAACTTACATCTTAACAACTGCTAATGAAACAATTGTTTGAAAAAGCAACTGGAAAAAGAAAAAATCTTCATCAGATACCAGATCATAACATCAAAGCAAGTTGTCTCACTGCTTCTGGAATCCCCCAAAACACATCAATGCTGTATACAGCAAACACAGGTTTTCTGAAACTTGGTGCTGTTCATGACAGCACTCCTATCCCTCTCACATTCTAACAGACTGTTCAACAACCGCCCCCAGAAATTCTAACCAGGAAGTCAAACATATCACAGTTGCTCCCTGGTCTTCCACAGATTTAATACCTAATCTTTAGGACAAAGCAGATACAGATATGACAACTCAGTATTCTTCACAGACAATATGAAAGAATCGAGCTCTTTTTGGCTAGCAGCATGAAGAAACAGAAAAACAATTTCCCATATTCGCATCCTTTGCAGCTTCCTTTGTATTTAAGCAGAATTTGTACACTCCTGCTCTAAGTTTAGTTGACACTAGCACATACAGTTTCCTAAAATAAACACACTGAAGATACCAGAATGTTTACTTCATCATCTTGATTTGGGAAATCATTCTGATGTGCCACAGCAAAACCACCCACAGAATACCCACCCATCCACCCCTTCTTTGCCTGAAAGCTTTGAGAGGTAAAATGGAAAGTGCATCAAATAGAATAGCCATAGGGTGGGTTTCTGGTTTTAAGCTGCCTTTGCATTATTATTACTTTATATTGACTCTACCTTTCCATAACTGCAACCTGAAATTTTAATTTAGTCCCCAAAATGTGCCTCCTTGTATACTGGAATAGATTTATAAGGTCTTCTTTCCTGTAGAAGGGAAGCACCAAATTACAGAAATGCCACTACAAGAATCTGACTGCATTTGAAATTTGCGCTGTTGGGAAGGCACACAGTAAAACCTTTATTCCCTCCAATACATTTCAGTGCCTGGCTCACATCTAGCCAAACAGATGCTGCCTTGAAAAGAAGGGGCTTTATCAATCATTGCATCCTATTTCCTGAACCAAGATTCCAGCCAGAGGACCCAAGTGGACATTAAATTAATGCCCATAAAAAGAGCATCCTAGATTACATCATGTCTCACTGAATAGTCTTTATGAAGACAACCTGAAGACGACTATAAAAAAATATTTAGATCATAAAAACATAACTTGCCTTAGCTAAAGTATTTTTCAAGTAGAGAGAAAAATAACCCTGTAAAATAACACTCATTAGTTGCAGAAGCCAACATCTTAGATTCACCAGCTGAGACTAGAGAATTTTCAGTGTCTAGCCTGTCTTCAGTAGGCAGATAAATACTTAGAAACTACATTAGTGCCAATTTTCCAGAATCTTCATCATGTGGTTATTGTAATGCAAATACTGCTGCAGCATGTCTTTGCATTCAGTTTTATCTTTGGAATGATGCATAAAAAACAACAATAAATATGAACAAGCAGACTTAGAATAGGTATGAATTTTGTTGTAATATTTGGCCTTATGCACAGATCTCAGGGAATACCCAATATTCCTGTAGCTGTGGCCCAGTAATAACAATCACCAGGCTAATAGCAGCACTTTCAGAATCACCCTGCAGTTGAGAATAAGCATTAGCCAACCAATCACTCAAAAAATTCACATCCTTTTACAGACTGGTCTGTTGTGCCTGTAAAGGGTCTCTTTCCACCAGGAATAAATATTGAAAGAAACTAATTTTTACACATACACTAAGTTGTCTTTCAATGGTAAGAGAGCAAAATAAAGCAAGCAACTGTCCACTACCCATAAAATTGAACATCTCAACAGTGCTTACTGTTATAAATGGTATAAATGAATGATTAAACCAACCAGAAGGGAAATGTAAGAAAATCACTTAGGTCATAGGTCAAATTACAATGCAGGTGAGAGTACTTGCCCATAAGGCTGAGCTACTCTATGTTTTAGTACAGTTAAAAACTAATTTTTGTTCAAAGAACCCTCTCAAAGGTTAAAAATAAGCATCATGCCAATGCTTACTTAAGATACCACAGCAGACACTAGAAATCTGTATGATGTGGGTACTATCTAGACTCAGAAGTAGCTGCCAAATCCCTTTCCACAAGGACCTAGTGACAGTCTATGAACCATGGCTCAAAAAAACAGATGAGTAATGCTTTAGCTATGATAAATAAACAACATTCTTCACAGGTTGCTTTTATGACAGGGTATATATTTTTTATGCTAACCTCAGCTGGAACAGGCTGGAAGGCAACTTAGGTTTCCTGGTAAGAATTAAGGCTACATTGTGAAGAGGTGCATTTCATTATAGCCAGAACTACTGTCTCTGGAAAAAAAGGTGAAAAAAAATCAAAACCACAATTGCATATTTTTCAGAAAACCCACAAATGAATGTTCGATGCCTCCAAAGAACATAGTTTTTTCATTGCTGGCATTTATGAATCATCACATTTTGTTGTTTACAGCTAGCCATGACAAAACAGCGTGACATTAAGAGACCCCACATAGAAAAATATTTAGAGGATGAATAGGGGAATAATCTTTTGGCTGTAACATTTATTTAAGAAGGAGTAAGTATATTCAATTTACAAGACAGCTGATTCGCTTTAAACCCGCCTCTAACAAACTGAGCAGAACACTGCCATAAACCAAAAATAAACACATCTAAACAGGCTACCCCTGCTCAACTAGTTTTATATTTTAAGCCACTAATAAGACCAGCTTTAAGTACTGCAACTGGCAGTCAACTTTCATCCTCCAACTTCATAGCAAACTGTAAGGAGAGACATAAAACCTCCCCTCTATCCCCATCACTCTTTTGCATCACCAACCTCTGCACAGGACGTGTTTATTAAAGTGTGAGGTAGATGACAGGGGGAAAAAAAGAGGAAGTACATGTTGAAACATGAGGTTACCATGAGAAATGGAATTACTGTGTAAGGAGAGGTTTTTTTCCATGCAAGAGCTGCGTTCTTGTGGGAGGCTTGGAAGGACTGCATTGAGGGAGCAGAGGTGAGAGAGAAGGGCTCAAGAGAGCCTTGTGTATCTAGAAGAAAGAGTGATGTGGGGCTCTGGACAGAGATGAGTCCCAGCAGTCAAAACTGGAAGGAAAGGCTGGAAGTCAGCAGGAACAGGGCAGCTTTCTGAGAAAGGACAGGGGAAGGGATCATTTGGCAGTAAATCAGCACTGCTCACTAGCTAGAGATGTGAGGCATATAAGCTGAAAAGGTCCCTGCCACACAACGAGACTTGACAGCAACTATGTGGCATGAAAAGGAGAAACTACAGACAAGTTCTTCATGCTATGGATATAAGTGGAAAAAAATGTTTGTGAATGTCAAAACTGAAGCAAAATCAGTGCTTCAAGAGAATATTTTATCAGCATCTTCCCTTGGGTCTTGCAGGTGATTAAGCAAAATTTCAGGTACTCATAAGACTCATATGCAATAGTAAAGAAATAGAAAGCCAACATCCTGCTGCATGAACTTCAGTTCACCATTTTCCTTGGTGATATTTTAAGAATCCAAGTTGTATTTTGAGAATTCTACCAGCTGAGAGAAAAAAAAAAACCAACACCTGAAGCAAGTCCTACATTTGCTCAATTCTTCTTGTTTTTCTCCTCAAAAAGTAAAAGAGAAGCCATTCCAGAAGTGAAGTCAATCCACAAAGCAGTTTTTGAGTGACGTCTGGTTGAGCAAGATGCCAGAGCTGGATGCCACCACCACTTTTCTCTAGTAAAGCCTGCACAAATTCCTGAAGAGGAGAGTCTTGAGCAGATTTAGAAAGACATGCTCATCACTGATAAAAGCTGAACATACAACTTAATTCTTATTTGTCGTTTTATCAGGTTGTCACTGAAGAATTCTCTCCAGAGCTTCTGACCCCTCTACCCAAAACCACGCCCAGGAAAAGAAAACAAAATAAACAACACCCCACCCCCCAAAATTAAACCAAATAAAAAACCCAGAGAAAACTGACAATAGTTCTCCTGATGTTTTTTTTCTTTTTAGTACTTTCTTCTCTTGGGATTTTTCTTCTACTGTTAATTCAACATCCTTTCTCTCAAGGGTGGTTTAATGATCTTAAAGCAAGAAGTCCACACAATAGCTCAAACCAGTATCAGTAACTGGAGGTACAGAGCTATGAAATTTGTCACACACTGCCAACAGTAATCTAAACATTGCCTATTAAGCACTGCCCTTAATCTATAGCTTATAAGCCTTCTGAAACTAATTAAAATTGTTTTAAAATTAATTTTGTCTACTTAAGATATTCTCTAAAGATATATGTTCGTACTGAAAGGCTGCATTACTTCAGTTTCTAAATAAATCTTGGCACCAGAAAGAGAGGGAGGGAAGCAGGGAGAAACACTACATCTGGGTACCACTCCCTGGAAAAAAGTATTTAAAGCAAGAAAGCAGCCTCAACATAAAAAAGCTTTGCTATGTCAAAGGTTAGAGAAGTCTAAAAGCCAGTTAACACCAACTGATGCACTGCAAAAGACTTTATCTAGAATTTAATTGCCTCAAGATTAAGACCAAATGTAAATATTTAACACAGAATCAATGTTTTAAAGTGCACATTCCTGAAAAAGTAAGGAAATTACCTTCCATAACAAAAAGGAAATAAAATACAGTGTAAGTTATGCCACTGAGGAAGCAAACATGAAATTTTTATACAGTAAACGAATCATGAAGATGGGGCTGACAGCTGGGTTTTGTTAAAGGAGGACTAAACAGAAGTATTTAAACTCATGGGATTAGGCCAGCATTCCTAAGAAATGCAGTTCAGATCTTAAGCTGCAGAGACCTTGTCTAAGCAGCTCAGCAAATGAGTCACATAAACAACTACTGTAAACTCTGCTGCTACCACACTCGGTAGCTTTGTGAATGAAGCTTTTCTTGCATATGAAAACCAAAGACAGAGTGTTTTGCTACTGGAATGGGTGGCAGGGGGGAGAAGGAGGAAATAATCAAGTAGATCAGCAGACTCCATACTGCCACTTAAAATCATAAATTTCAAATTTTCTTCCCAAAAAATTATCTTTCCTTAATCACTTAAACTAATGAGGCACTTAGCATTCGATTATTCGTACCTCCTACCCAAGTCTGATGCTGTAGTAAAGATAGGGCAGATTTAGATGAGAAGAAAAAGAACAGCATAGGCTGACTAAAATAATCTTAACGTTTACAAAAAACATTTTTAAAAGTAGCACTTCTTAGATCAGATTGATACAAAGCCATCTTAAAGTAAACACATGAACTTGTTTTATGGGTAACTTCCTTTTTTTAAAATACAACAAAAATGAATGAGCTTTTTTCAACATCTTCTAAGGAAGGTTCACACTGAAAAATACTATATATTATTGTCATTTCCACGCTGAGAGACACAAATTCAGAGGGACAGGAATGAGATACTTCATGTCAGTTATCAGCCTGGGGACAGACCCCCTCCTCTCACTGCTGAACCACGAACCTCAAGGGTCTGCAGCTTCCAAGCATTTAAGAATGGTACTCTGCAGGACAGCTCATGGCCTCCAGCACAGAGCAGCCTCCACAGAATGCTCAGCAGCAAAATGCAGGATTATTTCTTTTGATAGCTGCTACTCTGACTGCCATCCTGGCAGCCAGAGAGGCTCTCCTCCACCACGCTGGATTTGGAACATGCTACTCATTGAGAAGCCACAGGTGAAGACAACTTACCTATTTCTCAATACAGACAGGGCAGTAACTTTCAAAATAATTTCCACGGCCCACATTCAAGTTTCCTATGAAAAGCAAAGCTGGGAGCAGGCTCTGTGACATGCAAAGGTAGCAGATCATTTGTGCTTGCCCCTCCAAAACCAAATTCACCTGGAAACACACATTGGGTCATGCATACCCAAGAGTTTCAGTCACATAGGAAAGGAGGGGCTGCAGCACATCTTCCTCCTTTTTCCTTCCTGTCCTCCCCTTGGATAAATATACCATCTGTTCAGATGAAGAAGCTGAGCACCATAATGTTACAGCACTCCCAGTAGCAAATCCTTGCATTTGCCCTGTTTTCAGAAACATGCCAATGGCAAAGGAGCAGCCTACCTCCTACCTGCATTGCTCTGCAGGATCAGTGCATTCATCAAATATACCCCCAACTATTATCAGCTGAGTAAATCTGTACACACTTTTAGCAAAGCATTTGTGAAATTCAGTCAGTTTCTTATTGTTATCAGCATTTAAGTGTTGCAAAATAGTTAAAAAAAAAAAAAAAAAAAACAAAAAAACCCCCACAACACATTTTGGATGGAGGTTTTCTTTGCATTTAGAAAACCCTGACACAACTGGGTCAGAAGCAGTAAAATTGTGAAGTTATCTTTCTCTCTATTCCAGGGTAAACTTTCTACACTAGTTTTCAAAGGAGTTTTTGGAAAAATGTCTATACAAACTGTCCTGATATCTTATTCTGTTTTAAGCTCCCACTCCTCCAGTTTAAAACAACAACTTACACATTAAAGCTTGAGCCAGGCTAACACCTCCTTACTGTTGTGAAAAGGAAGGAATCTCTTTCCATCCATTATCATGTTGCTCCAGAAGATCACTGAGTCTGCCCAACCTTCTAAACTATCAGAAAACCCACTCAACACTCCAAACACCAAAACAGGCTTTCTGCTGAGGTCACAAGCAGCAACAGATTGCTGCTGGACAAATATTAGAGTCAATACTTTGTTTTGGGTTATACCAGACACCTGGGAGAAGGGACAGGGAAACAAGTGGGACTTCCCCTTCCTGGAAGCAGCAAGTTCACCTGTAACAGGCTCACCTGTAACCTGCAACTCCACTTGTAGCTCAGAGTGTACTGTAAGATTCAAGCATTTATGTTCTTAAGCTCATAAGAAACAGAAAAGCCTACCTTTGCCATTAATACAGAGAAATTTTCAAATGCTACCTGCTCTGTAGAGCACATGCAATCACATACGTATGACACTGAAAAACCAGTATAATTTTGCAAAATCTGCATTTATGTTAAATTTGGAATCAGTTTTACCAAATGAGTAAAATTACAAGTCTTAATGAATTACTTTCTCTACAGACATGTTTAAAGCTTGTACTTTTTATTACAAGCACTTAATGTTTCAGTACTTTTCAGATATCAAGTTAATCCCTAGAGAAGACCACATTAAACAGAAGCAGGAAGAAGGAAAAACACCCCACAAAGCATTACCATCCATAAATACATTTTTAATTCTGAACTCAGAAAACTTCCAGTTTAAACTCTGTAGCACTTTGAGAACCCTGCTACTCTGCTGCACAAGATAAGAAAACACAGCATGCACATGCCATTAGCTTTGAAATTAGAGGCTAAACATAAAAACAGCATCTTACCTTTTGCACTTTTTCATTTAATGCTTACACAGGTCAGACATTTCTGCAAGCTGAAAATTTATTCCACAAGCACAGAACCTTGCTTGTATCTGTGGAATTGTCTCAGAACCAACACAAAGGCAACATGTCTGCTTGAAAATATGTCTGTATAGATACATGTAATTTAAATATATATATTATTTATATAATAAAAGCCCTGTCAATGTAAGCTAATCACTAAAGTAGTCTCTAGGTATTTGTAACATCTGAATGTTTGTGCATGAGCAAAGGCGCAGCTCTATTAAAAAGCATCACAGAACTGATGACAGGAAGGTACAATTGAATAGCTCTTGCAACATAAATTCCACTAAATAGTACAGTTGGAAGGGGCTTACAGTTTACCCAGGCCTGTCTTTGTAGCACTGCTTTCCCAAGTTAGCAGGAACAAACAAGACATCCTTCCCTTGGATGCAAACATTCCTTTGCCACATGAAAAGGTATGAAGTGGCATGAAGCTGCACCAGGGGAAGTTCAGATTAAACATCAGGAAAAGGTTCTTCACTGAAAGAGGGCTGGGCACTGGACCAGGCTCCCCAGGGGCATGGTCACAGCACCAAGCGTGCCAGAGTTCAAGGAGCATCTGGATGATGCTCTTATGTCATATGGTTTTGGTTTAGGTAGTCCTGTGAGGAACAGAGTGTTGGATTTGATGATCCTTACTGGGTCCCTTCCAACTTGAGATAAACTGTGATTCTATGAATATCTCCTTTGGATGCAGCTACAACTGGGCAGTTTACTACTAAGTGCATGAAATTAAAGCCACTTCAATTCCTTGCAGTCTGAACCATACACATTAACCAGCTGACAGAGGCTGCTTCTCCTGGCAGCGTAAGAAATATTCTGCAGCCTTCATACAAAATAGATTACATCATGATACCTGAGTTCACATTTATAATAATGTCTGTATGTGGCTTCACTGAGATGAGCATCCACAATCAGCTGGCACCACCAGCACCCAGCTGAGCGCCTCTGAGTGCAGTGAGCAGTAAGAAACGGGGCGACCAGCTTCAGGCAGAAACTGCAGAGCACCCTTCCTCCTACACTTCTTCACAGCCCCCCAGACTACAACATGTGCTTTTGAGCCCCCTACATGCCAGTAAAAATCCATCTGGTTTGGGGGGGGAGTGGGGAAGCAGCGGGGAGAGCATGAAAAGTTAATGCTGTACTGTGGTATTTTCAAAAATAGCTAAATTCTAATACTTCCATAAGAATACTAGGATCACTCATAATCCCAGGCAAGGAATAGTAGGGGCTCATGAAATTCTGTAAAATGACCAGAAATTAAATGTGCCAAACTAAGCCTGGAGTACCTCACACAAAGTAAAAATTTTTTATTCTTTTCACCACATTGCCAGAGGCAAGACTGCAAAATTCCTTTGGAATGACATTTTGAAAATATCTTCTGCTACACCTTTACTTGGTGTAAAAAGTACTCACAAGAACCCTGCTACTCTGCTGTACTCTCCCTAATACCTTAATTCTAAGTTTTTTAAGAGAACTCTAATTGCAACTACACAAAAGTTTTGTTTTTCAATGTTTGCAATTATTTTTCTCTTACAGAAAGATGAAAAAACAGCCTTATATTCTGCTTTCTGGAAAAGGGAGAATGACTACTTTCCATTGTCCTTTTCCAGCAGAGACATATCTTTCTAGGACACTCTTAAAGTTTTTCTAATGCATAAGGTATCCTAGAAATTTTTGGTTTCAAGAGGTATACAGAGCTCAGTAATCAAACAAAGCTAGCAGCCAACTACCAGTACTCTTGGCTATGGCTAGAGTTCCTCATGATACTCTGCACAAAAAGAGGTTGCTGTTGAAATCATCTGGCTCTAAATAGCATTGCAAGATACATATATTTACATATATACTGTATTTATTATTATTCTGTTATACAAGTCAGAATCTAACACAAATTTCAGAAAATTTCAAGTAAGCAACAGCTTGTCAAGAAAGAAATATTCCTGCTTTTTTTTGCCATTACATCTTAATATCAGATGTCATTGAGTCTGAATCTTTCCTGAACTCAATGGGAAAATGGGAAGTTTGCAGGAAGTCTAAATAGGTGACTTTTTAACTAGCCAGACATTTTATTCATTTTTCCCTGATAGAAATGTAATGATATTACTAAGATATGGCTTAAACAACAAAAATTAACAAAACATAATACCTTTTACAGACACTGATACTACAAGACTGTTTAAAAGCCTCAAATTTTTTGTAGATGTGTTATATTATTACTAACACAATTTCATTTTTTTCTATAGAACATAGAAATTCATGTCTTCATATGAAAACAATTAGATACAATTTCAAGCGTTACAATTGAGTTAGAAAACCAGGGCTAAAAATGAGCTTAATACCGTATTGCATACTGAGTTTGCATCATGCTCCACGAGCCATGCCCCTTCCTAAGGCAAATACAGCCTCAGTTTACATCATTGGTGCAGCCAGGCTCAGTTCCTTTCCAGAATACTTAAGCCTGTGTCCACAAGGCTGATGGCCAGTGCTGTCATTTCCTTCAGTGTAAGTAGCAGGAAACGTGGCTCACAACAAAGGCAGGAATACCGGACACACACAACCGAAACAGAACCTACCATCCACTCTGAGCCTGTTTTGGAAATCTGACCAAATCTGCAACTTAACCTTAGTGAACACCTCTCAGGATTAAGGGTATTCTGGTCATGAATTCTCACAGCTGAAGAGTTTTCTGCTATATAAAACCAGGACAAACTCTTATCTAGACATACATTCTTTTCGCAGGGCTATGGGAGGAGGTTATATCTAGCTCACAGAAAATTAGGTCACCCATTTTATAAGCAAATATAAACTGCATGTTGAAGTCTGTAAGCATTTCATAGATACTCTCACTCAACAGAAATTTGGAAGAGATTTATCACAAATTCTGCATAGAGCTAGAATCATTATAAATACAGGAGGAAGGAAGTTCATATTTACAATCTTAGTCAAACAAGAAAAACATTATATCATCTTAGCAGCTGTGTAAGAATTTGGCAAGCCTCTGAGTAAAATTTTTTTCCAAACATCCCAAAAGAACAATTATTTTTGTTTCCTGGAACATATCTTCTTTGGTATAAAGACCTCTCTAAGGATTGAGCCAGATGAATAAACTACAGAATACAACACTGAAAGTGGAATGTGTACCACAATGACTATTTTTACTGCTAAAGCAGCTGAGTTGACCACACTGTATAAGGAATGTAATTTGTGACACTAGAAATGCTAATTATTTGGACCACATTCACGTCTTCATAAGGACAAGGGTTGGCAAGAAAGAACTGATCTGGCAATAATTTGCTGTAGTCCAAAAGAGGCACAAAGCAGCAAAAGTAGCTATTTAAAATGTAAGTGACAGTGATTAGTTAAAAAGCCATGTAACAATTAATCTCTTAATTCAGTACCACCTCAATATTTAAAATGAAAATAATTTCATAGTTGTGTTTGTCTACTGCTCTATGAAAAAGTTTATGCAGATGCAGAAGCTTGTCACACATCCCATTAGCCACAGTCTCATTTCCTCGATTGCTAACAGTACAGTGCGAAGTGGCTGGAAGATTTTTATAGTTTCATTTCTTGCAGAAAAAATTTTTACGCTTGAATCTGAGATCTCTATCTCACACTGAATCAAATCAAAGCAGCAGCACCATGAAAGGATTTACAACGAAGCTTAAAAAAGAATTATTTCATGGCTTTTATCATTTTTCTATCTTCCTTCAGACCTTTAAATGCCCATTCAGGTCTAAGTCTTGCTGGCACTTTCTTCCTAATACCTTTCCAAAGGATTTATAAAGTTTTTCTGATAGCAGCTACAGCCTAGCATACTCTGAAGGGCCAACTTGTTACAAATCAGAACAGGTTTAAAAGCTAAAAAAGAAAATCAAAAATCATTTTTGTAGAGTTATAAATTTCATTCCACAGGGAGTTTTCTGCATATTCTCCCTTCAACCCAACACATCTATGCAGTAAAAGTAGCTTATAACGACTAAAACATATAGCTGAATTCCTTGTGTATATATTTATGAGTAATTTATGCCAGGGTCCAGGTCCAGACTGTAAAGGAATTTTGCATTTGACAGCGCCACACATCTACTTCCACCAGGGAAGGGGAACAATGGAAAATATTGGTGAGGGCCTTCATCCATCTTCACCCTTCAGAACTGGAGACAGTACTCCATCACAAAAAGGAGGTGTTACTGCTCTTCCAGTCATCATCACCACCTTCTTCCTCCCTTTCCTCCACAAGAAGCTTGCTGAAGTGCATTCATACAGGTCAGAGTATCTTGTTCATTTACACCACAGCAAGCAGTTCCCTTACTAACTCTAGAACACAGAAGAGGGATGGGTAGAAAGCATGGTCCAGCTGCCAGAAATGAAGCTCTTTTGCCATATTTGTCATGACATTAATCTCCCCTCTCCTTCTATTTAGTAGCAGAAACAGAATTAAAACTAACAAAATCTTTTGGCTCCCAACTGTAAGAACAAACAAGGATCTTTTAAAAAAGCTGGAAAATTAGGGCAAGGTAGAACAGCTCTTCAACTGGTATGACACATCAGTAAAGCTAACAAACAATGAAATCTAATTTTAAAATGAGTAGTCTAACTTCAGTAAAACATGATCAGTGCTTTCTGACTCTACGTCTGGCATCCAAGAACACTTTCTTCAATGCTTTCCAGGGAGACTTCTAGTAATGTGACAGGAATTGTGCCACATTAGACTTCAGATGTAAATCTTTAATGAGAAAAGATTTTTTTCAGACCACAGCCTGACAGAAGACAAGTTAGCTGTGTCTAGCATAAAAGAGGGAAAATAATTATATTTTACTAAACTTACAGAAAGCCAAAGGTATAGATCATGCTGTTTTGTTGTCTTTTTATTCTTTAACATATGTTTGGGTCTTTAAAGTAAAGTAATAGATGACCATAAGAGACACCAGAAACAGACAAGATATTCAAATTTTCATAGCATGTAGGTGTGTTAGGAAACAAGAGACTAAATCATTTTATTTGTGACTCAGTGGCTAAACAGATTTGACATAAGTCAAAGGAACAGTTTTTTAAACAGGTGACATGCTCACAAGCCATTTTATGAAACATAAAAACATCCACATCATCTGAGTTAGGTATCTAGGCTCAAAAGCGGAGTGCATGTGGCCTCTATATACATTTGTGCAGAATGGAAGTTCAAGAAGTTAATTGCCAAATTGATTTTGCAGTCTGCAGTGGGACAAAAATCAGACTTAAAATCAGATCAAGGACAACCCAAACATTTAATAAAGTACAAAGAGAAAGGTAGGTTCTTCTTAGGAAAAAACTCTAAGCTTTTTGACATGACTATGCAAAATATTTCAGATGCTGTATCCAAAATAACCTCAGGGTACAGATAACAAAAACAACGAAACAAAAAATAGTTAACAATGTGATGAATAACACAGAAATCATCCAGAAGTTCAGTTCACAGGTCATGCTATATAAAAATAAGATGGAAGATACTAATAAAACAGTTTAAAAATGACTAATTCCAATCTCTTCATTATGGTACTGGAGATTTCTTGATGCAAAGCTCCCACATAAGTATGAATACATCATCACTCCCCTCTCATAATCTAGTACTGAGTGAAGCAGGAAGACCTCTCCTTCCCTGCATAAGAAAAAGGTTAAAACTAAACTACCTGTAGGGCACAGCAGAAAATTCAAGCAACTTGTATATGCAAAGTCAGAAAGTCCAAGTTTCTCTACATAAATCTTCTGATTAACTTAAAGCAAGTAAGGTCTTTTTCTTTGCAAGAGAAAGTGATAGCAGAAAGAAGAAAGACAGCGTTACAAAGTCAAGAAAGGTTAGTGTACTTGGGACTGGACAATGGTACACATACCAAAGACAGCAGATACCATTTAAATAATAATTTTACAAGTCAAAGACTGGAAGGAATACCTTAACAGCTTTGTCTTAAAAAAGCCAAGAGACCACAAACAACCACCAAAAAAACCCCCAACCACGAGACTCTCCACCCCTTTGCGAATAAAGGAAAGCAAATGAGTTAAGTCCACTTTCTTAGCAAAAAGAAATACATGTCCAAAAATCAGTGGAAGAAAGTTGGGAATGATTTCTACACAGTGCTGTTGCTGCAATGCTAAACACTGGAGCATGGACCAAGAATGCATTCCCAGTACTCACTGCTATCATTTTCTAGCGCAAATGTATTAAAAAGTTCAGAGAGTCAGAAAAGAAAAAACCCTTTTACTTACACCAGTGTACTTCTTGCACACTTGCTCATAAACAGCACTAGAAAAGAGGCACATATTCCATTGCTACACTTCTCAGATATTTAAGTCCCACTAAAGTCTTTAAGACATTAAATCTTTAAGATTTTAGGGTTGGTTTGGGCTTTTTTTTTTACTGAACTATTTATACACAAGGTAGATATCATTGTGCTGGTGAAGCTGAAACAAGTTCTGTTTTCATACAGCTGGATTTGACACCCAACTGAAAATGCTCTTCTGCATTTAACAGAAATCTTGCAACAGACTTTGAAGGATGATACATAGAAATAGAACAGATAAAGAAGCAATTACCTGGGCAATTTCCCCATAATATTGAAGGAAATCTTAAAAATAATTATATTTTACTAAACTTACAGAAAGCCAAAGGTATGGATCATGCTGTTGTGTTGTCTTTATATTGTTTAACAGAATTCTAGAATCTTAACCTCTGACACAGCAGTATAGCAAAAGCCTGACATAACTGTGACCAGTGAAAAGTTAGTGCAATAACCACTCTTTGAAAGCCTGCCCATGAACAAACATGCACTTGGCAATTTTAGTCAAGCAAGTAGCCAAAACTCGTTATTTAATGGACAGTAGCTAGAACAATCAGCAGCGAATGACTCACCAATGAGGTGCTACTATGCTATAAGTAGCATTTGCTCTGTCAGAGCTGCCAGTGGACTCTCATGCTTATTTAGGAAACTGCCTGGCTGTGGTCCCATGGCAATGCCACTGAGAATGCCTACCAGGAATCCATGCCTGACTGCCAGCACTGTTTCAATGGCACTGTCTCTTTCTATTCAGTGCAACCACTTACGAGCTCTGGAAATGAAACAGCTCAACCACAAGCCAGAGCGTGCCCCACAACATCATTCAAAAAGCAATACCTGTAAAAACCAAATGGGATGCATCCTAAGACCTTGTTTGTTCCTGGTCTCAACTTGCCATCTGATGTCACAACCTTCTCTCAGAAGGAAACCAGTAAAAGAGCAATACATCTGCGGAATCATTCACAGCCTTTGTGATAAGTAGTAAGGTCAATTCTAGCAGCACCTCTTTCCAGCTCTATTATTCCTAACAGTTAAAAAACTCTATTTTAAAAAATTCAATCAAGTCACAGAAACCAAGTTCTCAGCCCCTTTTTCAATTCCTCTGCATAATCTAAGAACTCATCCCAGTTGAGGAGAATACGCACAAAGCACAGGACTAACACAGCTCATAAATCCTATCCAACCTCCCACCGTGTGCATTTTGAGGTGGGGAATACCAAGAAAAAGATCCTGCCCAGTTCTCAGTGGACAGAATATCTCCTGTGGGACAGTTCTAGCCAACAACGTCTAAGTGCATGCATACAAACATAATCCCAAGTGCAGGAAGCAACTGGGCACAGAAAAAAGTCTTTTTCTACCTATCCAGTTTCAAATCAAGAAGTATTTCAGAAGCAAACATTCCAAGATCAATTCCCAAAAAGAGGACAAGAGAGCTACAGAGAATTTTCAAAACTACTCGTTGTTTGCAACTCCACTAAAGAACTGGAAGACTGTATGAAGGGAAAAAAAGATGAATGTAACAAGAGAGCAGAAAAAGTGTGTTTCAAAGATGACAAGGACAGCATTTAATCCATAATATAATGCTTCCTCTGTGGCAGACCTAACTTCCTCTCTTAAAATAATGTCCTGCTCCTCAAGACACTATAAAAGCTCAGCAATACAGAGAGGGCACAAATCAATTTTTTACAGAATGCAAAGTTATGGATATTATTTCAGTGATTATTTTGATCACCTTTAAAAAGTAATATATCAGTTATTTACAAACATACTTTCTAAATACAATCTCTAACGTATATTGGCAGTACAGTGGCAATAAAATATGAAAACTGCATAGTTATCTATCTGCATGCCATTCAATATCAGGCTTCTGCATGCACATCGAATGACAGAAAGATCATCACTATTTGCTACTGTTGAAATACAAGCCTCAAACTAGTTCCACATAGCTACACAAACGATTCTTGATGGACACAGAACCAAACTGCTGCTACTCTCCCCAAGGAAATGTCACCCATTGCATTATGGATGCAAGCAGAACTTCATAAATTATGGCAGAAATATTAAGTAAACTAAGAGTGTCTTTTACTGGACCTTCAATTACCTCACAGAGCAGTGCTCTTCAGTTTAATAGACGATTCCATCACAGTATTACATGTCTCCATAATGAGTCATGTCAGGCAAAATTTTAAGTTTTCTTTTCAAAAAGTGAACTAATTATATAGTATTTTAAATAGTTAACCAGCCACATATTCCAAATTCTACTAAAAAACCAAAACAACTTTATATTGTACTTACCACCATTTCAAACATTGGTTATTACTATACTCCAAAAAGTTCGATACTTCACTACGAGTGTCTTGAAATAAACAGACATAATAAAAGGCAATGATTTATGATGCATAGTATCCAGATACTAAATATTTAGTCATACTGCAAAAATAAGAAAAGCCCTACTTTTGTATATATGTTAGTTCAATATTCCTGTCAATAATACTGCCTGAATCATGCTAAAATACCAAGAGCTCATTGCAATCTGGCAGAAGTAATTTTAGGAATGAAGCAGCAGCTGCTGAATCTATCAGTAGGCTCTGCCTTCTCAACTCCTACTGGTACTTTGTAATATAGTGAAGGCATGCGCAGTTGTAAACTCAAATATTTAACTCCACGCTTCAAGGCAAAAAGAATGCAGACAACATAAGGCCAGCTGCAATTTTTACACTTTCATAAGAGAACAACCAATCTTTTATCTTGTTTTTCAACTCACTCTAAAATAGAAAAAAAAGTATTTAGGCAGCTTTAACTAGAACAATGTACTACACAAGACACATCCATATCTTGTAGCATTTTCTCATGTTTCATCAAATCATGTGTATAGAAATGTTGTTCTCAAATGCTCACGAGTTGTATTATAGAGCATGCCTGATTAACCTTATCTCAGAAAGTTAATAATGAGCATTACCACACCAAAAAAAAAAAAAATTTGGTCTCCTAGTTTCAGGTGATATACATTCTAAACAAAAGGAAGACTATGTACCTTCAGGATTAGAAAAATAATGTAGGTAGAATTCAACGTCAGAAGGAGTTACATTAACATATACAAAATAAAGACACTAGATAAAGTGTTAGGAAGACATTGCTTTAAAGCACATTCTCCTGTTTTGCAAATACAGTTCTATTTTTCTACTGGTTAATGCATCTTTTACACTGAAGTGTAAAAGATGCAAGGCTGGCCCACAGTCACATTATACAGGACAAAATTTACACTGTCATCTTCAAAATTAGAAAGTATACACTTCACAACAATTACTGGAAAACATGACTCATCAGAAGTACTAAATAATGAAGAATAATTTAAAAAGTGAAAGATAATACCATAACTTGCCTTATGTAGGGCACTCAGATCAGTCTTTAGACCATAAAGCAAGCAACAATAGGTTCAATTTAAACTATTTCCATGACAAGGATAGCAAAACAGCATGTACATTAAGTCAAAGTCATTTGCATCAAGTGAATGGTTTTTTCCGTACACTATGTGTATTTTAAATCTAAAGGCTACACAAGGCTAACATACTTTAAAATTATCTGGAAAAATAATAAGCACATAAAATCACTTCCTAAGCTTTCAGGCCTCACAGTCTATCAAAGCTAATGATACCTGTAAATTTATTAACTACCTGATCCTTCAGGAGAATGAAGAATGACACCTCTTTGCAGAAAGAGAGGCACCCAAGTCATTAAAGTTCAAAAATGAAACATCATTGACGTTGAAAGTGCATAGTCTGAAAATACTTTGTTTACTCTGTGCTGGACTTTCAACTTCAGAATACAGGCCAGTCATTCCAGAAATATTCCATTCCAGCTGATAAAAGTTAATCTAAGATTCATTATATTGTAGTAATAACTAATCTCAAGGATTTTTTTTTAAACTTGTTGGTTTTGAGAACTTTCTGAAGTTTTTATGCACATTCAAGCTGAACAGATATAAACGGTATCAAAATAGAAAGTTTCATTCTAATTACACTAATTACAAGGACAGTGCTTTTGGAGGTTTGCTTTCTCTTTTATTTTCAACTAGAACATCTCTGATTTTCACTAACTGGGATAGGAAGCACAAAAGGTTAAGCTGAATGCTGCACTATCAACTGAATAGCTGTTGACAGAGCACTCTTCATAAAGACAGTATATGTCTCATTTTAACAACTGTGATGTGGCTAGGTGGTTCCTCTTGAAAATTTCACTCATTTCCCTGTTTCTATTTTCTGCTCTGCAAGCTGCCAGAAACGAAAAAACACTCTCACTTTTCTATGGGACCCTTCTCCTTCCATGCAATTGCTGAAAATGAGACTTCTCAATTTTGCTGTGCTTCTTAGAAAGTATCTCAGAGGTCTCTAATCCAGAACTAAACATTTCTTCATAATTCTTTCCTTCTACAATAGGCAATAATTTATTTGTGGCAGTCACATCAATCTAACAGCCATTCAGTTCCAGAGAACAGATCATGCCACTAAGTTACTTATTAATAGACACAACAGAGTAGAGGTGAAAGAAAAAGTGATCTTCTCTTACCCAGCTTCAGTAGAACTGTTCTCCTGACCTGTGACATGCTCAGGGATGGATAAAGTTTCAGCCAGTATTATTGCTTTGGAAGGTTACTAGTGACTGAAAACTACTGACTTCCCTCCTCCACCCCTAAATGAAATGCCTCCATTTAATAGATAGAAGAACTATCTATTAGAAGACACAAATGCTACTGACTAAACTCCAGAGTACCAGGAAGGTGCACTGATACACACAACTTGCAGAATGCTTCACCAGGAACACAGCGTGCAACCACCCATGTTTCTGTCAAAGCCACTCAGCTTTACATGTTCAAGTAAAAGGTCATGCTCTTGAGTCATGCATTAAAGATCTAAGTGACAACTTCCTTTGAGAACAGAGATTTGTATGGCATTTTTACTTACAGGCTTAGAACAACCTAATGAGATTTTTCACGATGGGGAGATTTTTTTAAATGCACTATAAACCACTAAGTCTTTAGTCACCTCTGAAGGAGAATGATTACTGACACCTTGGAAATCCAAACTTGCATTGGTGTATTGAAACAAATTCTAACAATGATTAACTCGATTTTAAGTGGCGAAACAAGTTCACAGTGATCCTTCCAGCAAGGAGCAGAGCAAGAAACAAAATTAGTAAGGTAAGGACAAGTAGGTGTTTAGCATGTTTGGGGATTTTGTGTGTGTTTTTCTTACATCTAGTCTCCAGTGATCTTTACATATACAAAATCAACTCAAGCATAGTTTAGTGGTGGACTTGGCAGTACTAAGTTATTGGTTGGACTTGATCTTAAAGGTCTTTTCCAACCTAAACGATTCTATAAATAAAGACAGCTTGGAATGCTTGGCTTCTGGCATAGAATCAAAAATCCTATGCAAGATGCCTCATCACTACACAGGCATGAGCCAGGCAAGTCAGGATGAAATCAAGAACCATACACGAGTGGGAAACTGCTGAGGAACAGCCAACAGTGCAATACCAAAGACTGAGGCTTAAAGTCCAGACACAATCCACAAGTATTGTACCTCCCACAAAACAACTGGGAGAAATCTCCCTGGGCAGCAAACACTGTCCTTGCTTCTGCAGGAATCTAGAGTAGGTACTGCATTTATTACAATGTTCTTGTAGACACAGATTCTCAAAGTTAACACAGTCTAAGAACTTCAGATCTTATCTTTATGTACTCTCTGGCAACAATATGAGAAAACCTGAGGGAACACTGTCATAGTCATAATGAAAAGGTTTCACATTTGTTAGAGTACTTCTCTTCTTACCTAATTCAATACTTCTTGTTCTAAATTATAAAAGAGTAGCAAGCAATGAGCTCAGACAAAAGTAGAAAAAAATCCCATGGGATTAAAATTAAGACAATTAGTATGCAAGCAGAGTATTTCTGCAAAAGCTAATAAGCTTCCCATGCCAATTTCACCTCTGGAAGATCATCATTAGGCTGCAAAAATCAGTCTTCTTCCTAAGACGCTTGAAAGCATGCTGAAAACTTGCTATTTTCAATACTGAGCTAGAACCCATCCCAGTTTTGTAAAGCAGCTCATCTTAATAAGTATAGATAACATTAGTCATCTAGATATGAAAATGAAATTATTTACAAAATCATGAGGCAAAGTATTTCCTACAACAAATTCTGAAAGCCTTGACAGATGCCTTTTCATATTCGTAAGATGCAAAGAGCAACCTGGAAAGGTGTTTTTCCTTCTTTTTAAAAAATTACTTTACATCCCAGAAGTAAAATAACCCAGAATTCTGCAAAACAATATATAATCAGGATCTAGGAAGATGTATAGAAGGGTGTAGCTTCTCTTCTTTCAGCAGCTCCCAACACATCACCTCTTCAATTTTATCATTTTGGCACGCTGTGGATTATGCTGTTAACTGGATCACAGAATTTACATGGATTTAATATTGCCCATCTCTGGCTTTTTTATGAGTATTTTTAATGCACAATAGGTTAGTGATCTCTAAAGCTACCGAAGGATAATTCTGTCAAGAAAAGTGTAAGGAGGGAAAAGGTCTCTGGGCTCCACTGCTCTTCTCCTCTTACTAATCTCTTTAAGGGACCTACAAGAAAGGAAAAAAAAGCCCACCGAGTGAAACATACAGTTCTTGAGACTGGGCCAGCTGTGTCAGAGATGAAAACAGGGACTATTCCAGGCTTAGCAAATGCATCTGTACAGAGATTAATGACCTGAACAAGTATATATACAGCACATGGGGAACTTAATTTCTTTCAAAGAACCTGCACATTTGTTTGGCTAATGCTAGCTTCTACAGCAACTCCAAGCCTGTAACGACATCACATCTTTTCAATACTGCTGTACCACAAGGATCAATTCAGCAACTTCAGATAAACATAAGAATACCTCTCCAAATCTACAGGACCTTTGACAGAGAGAAAAATCTGTCAAACATAGTTTCAATATACTTTCCCAGTGATTAAACCAATCAAATCAGCATTTTAGAGAGAATATTTTACCATAACAATCAATGGAACTATTTAAAAGAAATCCAGACATCAAAAAAGCACTAGGCTTTTTTCATCACTGATTGAAACAATACAATTGAGCAAAACCATCTTAGCATAATGTCTAAATTGCAAGAAGAATAAAATTCTACATACACAAAAAAAGCCATATTATGAATTCTATGTTGTAAAGTTAGCATTTTTCACATTATGCAATGATTTATTCAACATTTACTGTTGCACTTAGCAGGCAATTTAATTACATATATTGAAAGGATTTAACTGTAAAGAGGATATCAGAGCAAGAATTCAACCATTTGAGATGGGACTATTTTATCATCAATGCTTGATACATACTCATTATTTGCACTTCTAACACTATTCAATGATACAGCCTTTAAAATACAATTTTACAAGCAGGTAATGGACATTTGCCAATTACAGTTTTAGTAAGGTTCACAATTAAGTCTTTTGGACACTTCCAAAAACATTTTTTCCTTTCAGCATGACCAACTGGATTTCAGAAAATGAAGTGTAAGTTTGTGCAGAATAATCCTTGACAAGTTTACAGTACTTCCTCAAATAATCAGCAGAATTTTTCACAAGTCACTGGTACACAACTGCTCAATAGCAGAAGACACTACTAGCTCAAAAATAGCTTTAAATGGGGGAGCAATTTTACCAGGCATCTATAACCAAGTTCACACGCTAAGACCATGATGACAGAATAAACTACCTTTTCTGTGCTACAGATGGCTGTTCTTAAAGCAGAAAAGTGGGAACATAACAACAGAATTTGCATTGAGATTAAATCAACCCATGTATCAAGCAACAAGCTCTACTTGGAGCTTTGGGAGTAAACTGTTGCTTCCTACTGAAGAGCCAAGAAGGCAATGATTAAAGTAACTACGAGTAACTTACTGCACATGTTAACTGTAAGCACATCACAGTTTCACTCTTTTAAAATTTACTTTAACCAGGACAAAAAGACACGAGGAATACCACAAGTCCTACCAACTCTGAACTGCTGCTAAGTCTCTGGGAAAAGGGAAGGACAATGAGACAATCACAGCACTGGCAGCAGCCAAGCACCCTGTGCCAGCAGTAGGCAGTGGACTTCAGCTCTCACTGTCATATGAACAAAGGTTTCTGCCAGGCCCCCAACAACTGCTCCTGAAACTTTCTGAAAGGTGAAGTTTTCAGAGAGGATAAAGGATGCCAATGAGCTTCCCTCCAGCCCTTCTCCATATGTGTGTTTTAGACAGCATACTTTTCAAATCAGATCTACATTTGAGAAAAATGATCAGATTCTATACTTCCCCAAGACTTTTCTACATGAAAGTCCAATACTGACACAAGTAATAAAACTTAGCAGTCACAAAACTGGAAAGTGATGTCACCTCTTGCTCCTATTTCTTTCTAATCCTGATCTGCTAGAAATCAGCTATTCTGTTGTAATAAACAGTGGAAAAGAGTGAGGTGTTTGTATATGAACACAACTTGGCATTCTAAACACTTGACAGTACCCTCACACTGTACATGACCATTTCAGCAGATGTCAAATACAATAATTAGAACAACACAATGATAACATTGCAATAAGGGATGATAATTCAGATAATTTTCACAGAAGGTAAGAACAATCTACATGCAGTTTACCATTTATGCTATGCAAGATCAGTGCAATTTTACCAGCAACCTAAGTTCTTGAACACTATAATATTTACTTAAGTAAATAAAACAGTTTTACTACTGTGGATAGTAATTCCCTCACCAGACTCCCTGTAATATTTCCGTATAAGAACTTTCACCTTACACACTGGTGTCTTGAAAAGACCAGAGGCAAGGAAGATTCAACCACCTTTTTAATAACATTTATTAAAATTATTTTGACGGATTTTTGAGACTAGAAATTCAGTAATGGGGTAAAAATTATGTTCTGTGACTATTTTTGTACCATCCCTTGAATTCCTTCCCCACCTGCAGGCCTCCCTCCCCCACACCCCCTAAAATCCAACTAATTAAGATATAGGATGGCAACAAATTATTTTCCTAATATTTAACATCAGGACAATTTCAAATCCTTATGTACATCATCCTCCTCCGTACAATACAAGTACAGAGGTAGCCTGCAGGCCAAGACATTTCAAGAGCTCTTCACTAACAGATGGATTTTAAACAACAAGTTCAACAAACAATCTATTTAACATCTTACACGAAACACTTCTGCTAAAGCTGGACATAGAAAATAACTAAAAGTCCTACTTGGAACAAAGCAGAGAAGTGATTTTAATTCACTAAAATGTCAGAAAATATCAGTCAATATATCTGGATCAAGTAGCATAGTAGCATACAAATATTCTACAGATACTTTTCTTAGTCTTTATACAATTTTTCTATATGAAGGATTAGAAGGAACCTCTATCATTAATGAATTTCAGTTCTTTCTCACAGGGACTCATTTGTTTAATTGGGTAATTATTTCTAATTTCTAGTATTAACATATAAAAACTAATATACCATTTTCAATGGACACTTTCTTAAAGCGATGATAACACTTGGGAGATTAACAAGAGAAATTTAAATCCCTTGCTAATCTGAAGAACAAGTATAAAGGGCAATTATAGTGCAAGTTTCCTTACTGGCATTACCTAACCCAGCAGACATTCCTAAAGGTAGAAAACATTCCGTGCGTGTGCTCACTCAAAATCTGTGACTGCCAATTATCCAACGTATTTTTTGAATTCTTAAGAGGACTTACTCAATATGTCAACTGTTGTTTCATAAATTACATTTTTTGAAACAAAATTAACACTCCACATAGAAACAGGTAAAACCTGACTACTCAGCAGTGTGGTGTCATTTCAATGTATTATTAACTCTTAGCAATAAAACAGATCTGGATTGCATCTTTTTATAAGGCTTGTTTATCTGACATTGCCTGATTCTGCTGTAAACCAACACATTTTCTTCCAGCAATTGCAGAGAAAGAGTGTGAAACTTGGCAAAATGGCTTATTGTTGGGGTCAGAAACAGAAACTGGACATTTCTGGCTTTGGTAAGTGTTTGTAACAAATTCTAGATTTAATCAGGAGGATCCTCAGTGTGAACAAATATTAATGGAAAGTTGTGAAGTACATTATTTCAGTTCTACCTGAAAATTCCATAATAAAACTATTGTTTAATATAACAGAAAAGGCAGAGTGTGATTATTTTGCAACCTTTGGCTTTATTTGTAACACGAGTGATTTGAAGTCCTTTTCTATTAAGAAGGTGATGTAAATTACTTAATGGCTGCAATCTTCAGTACCATTCTTCCTAGTATTTACCTAACTGGCTTAGTCACTCAGATTTAACTCTGTCCCAGTTTGATAGGTTTTTACTTCCCTCTCCAGCGGCTGAAAAACATTTGAAGAAGGAAGGCAAGTATGGCCAGTAAAGATGAGACTAACGCAGGATAAAGATCTACAATTTAAAGCACAAAGAATTAACTGTTTCTAGCTAGAAAAGCCAGTTGATTCTATTGAAAACCTTAATGCTGAAGGAATAGACAAAGGACCAAATTCAAATAAAGAAGCAACTGCTAAAGAAGATTCGTGGTTTGGGGGAAACAAGGCAATACCCATATATTCCGATAGCCAGAACTCTGAGACACCCTTTGGAAAAACAATGCCTCTTAAAACCAGCCTCAGAGAACCATTACCTACCAAGGGCATCGCAGCAGTTCCACACAATACTTTAAACCAACAAGTGTTCTCTGTACCCAGGCTTACTTCACTAAGAAAGGAACAGACTCCAACACACAGAAAGCTGCAAACAGTTTATGTCAATACACTACTCCATTGTAAAAAAAACGACTTTAAATTCAAACCTGAAGGCAGTAGTCTCAAGATACTATGCAAGGAAGGCAGATTGAAGATTATATAACATTTGTCAGTGTTCTCTTTCACATTATTTTTGTACCCTTTCAAGAAATTAATAGCCAGTGCACTGCATTGCTTTCCTTAACTGTGGTTTATCTCTTACTAATACTTTTCTCACTGTCACCACATGCTGAGTCAGAGAATCAGTGGTAGAAGGATGCCTCATTGCACATCATCTGAGCATAAAAATCAAGCCATTTTAAGGAAATATCTATCTGAAAATGAAAACTGTACAAGGGCAATAAATAAATTCCTTGGTGCCACTTACCTTTCTGGTGTATGAAAACAAAAATCTTCTGTAACACGGATTTTTGTACGGTACTTCGAGTATCATCCAGTGATACGAAAAATCACAGACCAACTTAGGTGCAGAAAACCAGTTCTGTGTTCCACTATCCACCACACCCACCAAGAATGATATCAGTGTACTAAGTATGGATATGTTTAGATCTTTATAGATCTTATGTGGAAAGTATTCCCTAGATTATGACCAAGACTTTTGTTCTTCAAGATGATTTATCAAGTATTTTTACCATTCCTCTGTTATAACAGGATACTTCTCAGCAGAGAAAAGCTGATTAAAGACAATAAAACTGGAAGATTTGTTGTTCTAGACATATTGTTTCAATAAACATCTAGAATTAAGCAATTGATTCTTCTTCTCTAAGGTATTTAACAAACTAATGTATCCATGTCTGAAGGCCACTAGGCGGAACAGACAAAAAGAGACAATTTGTTCAAAACGGAGTGGGTGTGATTCTACAGTCTCACAAAACATCCACCCATCACATGAATGGTAATATAAAGATACTAGCCAAATGGAGTGTACCTGTAATCCACCAGTAAAAAATAAATTGTACTACACAGGCTGCTGTTCATCTCCTCCTAAACACCTATAGCCCAGTAAAAATATCAAGTACTAGTAAAAATTACAAAATCCAGTGTTCAAACACGCAGGCAATTGTTTTCTGCCCTACAAGATAACAAATCCAAAAGAAACAAAATCTTCCAAAATATACAGGTAAGTCAGTGGCTTCTTAAGATAACCAGCATTAGTGCAGGAGAAAAATAAGTATAGCCATATGAATTTTACAAGGTCATGTGACACTCGTGTATATAGACACTCCTCCTTTCCCTTCCACCATCAATGATTTTCCCCATGCAGAAAAAATAATATACCACACTCCCAGTTTCATTAAAACCAACGCAGGCATCAAGCTTGCTTGTGAGGCTCTTTGCAAACCAGTCTGCCTTCTGTAGGTCGTATGGCTAAAAAGCTTAACAGGTTTCAGGTGTTGGGTTTTTAATAGGTTTGGTGTTGGGTTTTTAATAGGTTTGGTGTTGGGTTTTTAACCCACCATTCCTTCCTGCAGCAGGAACGAGGATTTGCGCGTTTTGTTCCGCGGGTGGCAGCGCGCGCCTCGGCGATGCCTGCGCCGGAGACCCGACTGCCTGCGGCTGCACAGGGCGGAGACTCACCCAAGCTGACATTGTCTGGATGCCACACACTACATCCCTCGCGCATCCCCGGCTGACTTCCCAGCCTCTCCCGAGGCATGCCTCATTCGGGGAAAACCCGGGGGGCACACACATACCAGAATCCTCCACCAGTCATCAGAGCCTCTCTAGAAAAACACACCCGATGGTGCCTGGGGCGTGGAGGGGCGCAGGGCACAGGCGCGGGCCGGTAAACGCGCGCCCCTCCCGCACCCTTCGCTCCGGTGCTCCCGCCCAACCCCGGCGGTGGCTCGGGGGCCGAGGGGACGCGGCAGGAAACGCCGCCCGTCGGCTCTGCCACCGCCGCCCCTCAGAAAAGAGGGAAACGAAGGCGTCTCCGCCACTTACCTCGCCCCGGCTCCGGGGGAGCCCCGGCGGGCAGCGGCGACGCCCCACAGAACAGAGGGGCGAGGCGCCTGGTTCGCTCCTGCTCTCTGCCGGCGGCGGCACCCCGGTCCGCTCCGCCTGCAGACCCCCTCGGCGGCGGCGGCTGCTGCTGCTCCTCCTGCCTCCACTAATGGTGGCCACCGATACCGGTTCCTTTCGCCGCTCCCTTCCTTTCCCGTTCCTTGTTTCCGTCGAGCGCGGAACCGCCTCCGCCCGGCGGCCGAGGGAGGCGCGTCCCTGCCCAGCAGCGGAGACGCCGCTCCCCGCACGCCGCTGCCGCCCCAGCACCGCCACCGCTCCAGGCTCCCCCCGCCGCTCACTTCCGGCGCGCGGGCCGCGCCTCGCCCCGCCCTGCCGGGACCGGCGCCAGCCACGGGGGGCGGCGACGGACCCGCAGCGCCGGAGCGGCCGTTGGGCGCGCGAGCGGCCGTTGGGCACGCGGGGGACGGTTGGGCGCGCGAGCGGCCGTTGGGCGCGCGGGGGACGGTTGGGCGCGCGGGGGGCCGTTGGGCGCGCGAGGGGCGGCTGGCGCGCGCGGAGCCGTTCGATCCTCGCGGAGCCGATCCCTGCGGTGCCGATCCCCACGGGGCCCATCGATCCCTGCGGTGCCGGTCGATCCCCGCGGTGCCATTGCTCGCTGAGCGGGTCTGCCCGCGCTGGGCGGTGGCCGGCGCGCTCTCGGCGGGCGCTGCCCGCGCTCCGGGCAGCTTGGGGCTGCGGTTCCGTCCGCAGGTAAAGGAGCTGCGGGACGTTCCCTGTTCCGATCACCGAAGGTCTCTGTTGTCAGCAAATTACCAAATCCTACCGAAATCCTCGGTCTTGTGTCCCGCTGACCCTGGGCCAGCCGCGGACCGCGCGCCTCGGCTACGCTCTGGCCCGGCGGAGAGTTTGCCTCCGTTTCTCATCCTACCACAGCTTCACCATGATAAAAATCACCATTTTTAAAATTAGTTACAAAATGGGATAAACGCATTGCTTGCTGCTGCAGGTAGTGCTGTAGGAGGGGAGGTTCGCTTAAACACAGTTTATTGCCTTGGGGCTCCAAGCTACAGAGCAGAAGAGGCGATATGCACTCTGCCTTCCGCCGGGAACGCGCTTCTCCCCTGTGCTACCACCGCTGTCTGTTGTGACAGGGCACAGGCGTGTTTTACATCAGCCTTTATCTGTCAGTATTTGACAGGCACAAAACTTCAGTCAAAGTACAGTATTTTCCATAAATGTGAGCAATTATGCAAAATGGCGCTTGTTGTTCTACTACTGTAAGTACTAACAATGAGATTACAAGCTAGGTCAACAGCCACATGAAGATCTGTTTAAAATACAAGCTAGTACATGGAGAAAATTATTTTCATGTGTACATACAAATAAGTAATTTGAAAAAAGAAAGTTCACCCATTTAATTCTAACATCTAAAATCTTTGCTATATAAATTCACCTTAACAAGTAATCACTTAAAAATTCTGGACAACATAATAAAATGTTGCGAATTAACAACATCCCAGACAAGTTAAGATCAAAGTTATGGATGCAGAAATATATAAATTATCAATATGGAGTAAAAATACATGCGTTCATCACCAAGAGACTACAGTAGTCATCTGGAGTTGCAAATAAAATATTTTTAATCCAACTGTTCCAAATTCTAGACTGCTACTGATGCATTGCTTCATGGTGTGTGAAGTTCCACAATTAAGAGGTGTCTGGGATCACATTATTTAATAAAAGTGGTAAGTTTTCAGTGCTGTTCTGCACTTGCTGCATATCAGCAGTGAGAGTGAGCTGGCAGAGCCTATGTATCTGATGTTATCAGCAGGTTAAACTTCGTCTGGAGTTTGTATTAATCCCACCACACTTTCCTACTGATCCTTCGTGACCCTGAAGGGATTAGAATGACAACACCTCCCCCAGAAGCAGGTTTGAGATGGCCAGAGGAAGCACGGGGAGTGCATGGGCAATGCAAGGAGCAGCTTGGGCGTGCCATGGCCAGGTTCCTTATGGCAGCTCTGTGGCAGCTGACCCAGAACAGAAGCGCTGCCAAAACTCATGTTCTGCACCACTGCAGCTCAGGAACTGCACAGCCATGGAGTGTGCAAACCTTCATACCCTCAGCTATGAAATTCTCTCAAAAGCAAAAGGAGGCTGCAGACTACTGCAAACTCTGCTTTTGGCATGTGGAAATATTATTCCCTTATATCAAACTTGCTAAGTAGTCCCTGAGCCTGAGCAGACAATAGACAGCAGAGTTGATTTAATGCAGGGTAGAGGTCAGAGCTAGACCATTTGAAGCTTGAGAACCAGATTGGGTCTGTGTGCATCCTATAGAACCACTATCCAACTACAGACCTAAGTTACTAATGTAAAATCATCCCCCAGGCCAAGGAAAGAATGCATACCTGCAGCAGATGTTGGGTAAGGTGTTCAAAGCAGTACAGGAAATTTTGTCATCTGCCAATGAAATTAACAGGTAATGGATTAAAAAAAAATAAGTGAAACCTTTTGAGAAGGTTAAAATGTTGGTTTAAATGTATATCTGTATTGAGATAAAAAAGGATAAAATTGGTAATTTTTTTAATCAGGGCAATAATTCCGTGGCTACTGACCCTTTCTTCTTCCAAATGCTGCCTATCAATCTCAATTTTACTTATAGCTGAGCACTGTTTGCAGCTGAGCTTAATTTTGAATCCTTCAAGGGTTTAATTTAATGTATTTAAATAATCCTGAATAAGAAAACATAAATAAGCAAAGGTTACATAGGCTTCTGGATCATTAGACAGTTGGGAGAATTTCCATGAAGGACACACCAAGCAAGGGCTGGAAATATGAGAGTTCAAAATTAACAAAAACCTCTCATCTTGATTGCTCTGTTGGACCTAAGAAAACTCAATGGCTTGTGCAGTAGAAATTTGATATTTTGGTGAAGACCTGCCGGATCTGACCTAGACTGTCAATCAAAACTATATGTGTGTGCATGTACAGGTACATCTAAATGTCCATGCATGTCCATCATGGAACCTAGAGCACCCGTGGTGCCTGCCAGCTCTAGCAAGGAGAAGAGCAGTCTGACTCTTTTCACCTGCTTCTTTATGAATTTCTTTTGCCAGCTACCAGGCTCAAGGCACAAAATCCTTAAATAGCCTTTCCTGTTCATCAATAGCTTGCTCAATCTATACTGTATCTATTGCTGCTCCCCTAGCTATAATGGCATTTCCAAATGGGAATTCTGACAAAGTATTACAGTATTTCTTAGTAACAGGTATAGCACCCATAGCCATTAACATCAATAATTCAGTTCATCCAGACTTACGTTAAAAATGTCTTCTCTCAGATCTTATCTACTGTCCATAAACAAGGATGTCTTGAAGGGGTTCTGACATTGCAGCAACTGGTATGATGACAGCAGTAGTCTGTAATAGGAATGCAGACTTGGACAGGAGCTTCTGGGGTTTCAAGCCAGCCAGCTTGAAACCCCAGATACATAATACATTGTAGAAACTCCTCATGTTCTAGGTTAAGGCCACTAAGCTTCCTCAGGGCTACTGTTTGGTGGGAAGGCTGCTGCTATTTGCAGGGAGGAAAAGGTTCAGAGGAGCACCAGCACAAACACTGGAATGAAAATACCATTTTCTGGACTCATTTAATCAGTGTAAATAAGAAAAAATCTTGACTAATTCCAGCTGAAGTACTCCTGAATTACAGTGGGATGACAGCTCTGAATCCAAAGCATAGAATGTCTGTGGATGAAAATATAACCACTCTTTTCTTTATGCACTTTCCCTTCATTCCACCACTAAGAACCAGAGAAGCATTCATTGTCTTTCTCAGGTGATGAGAGAATTAGCTACTTCCTTAGAGCCAGAAAGGAAACCTTGTTCATAGCCAAGGTCTGAATCCTGCTCTCATCAATGCCAAATCAGTCCCTTGCTTGGGAGGAGACTTCAGACTTACTATTGATACTCTTTTCATGGAAATGTCAGCATTGCAGACTAGCAAATAATCTATCTTTAGCATTCATTATCATTATCAGTCTTTTTAATGAAGACCACCCCATCACACATCTCAATAAATCAGCATGGCCAACACATGCCAAAAAACCATTTCTTGTCGACCCTCAAAGCAATCAGCTTATGCTGCTGAAGCAGGAAGCTTGTTTGTCCCCTGCATTGTTGTAATCTGGTGCATACAGCTGCAAATGTTGTCTTTGCTCGCAAAGCCTCTTAAATCCCTTTTTTAATTCTAAAGTCTTTGCCTTGATGACTGCCCATGACAATTGGATTCCATAGACAGAAAATATATTGTGTGAAATCATATTGAAAACGTGTTCTGGAAGATTTTTCTCTATGAATTGGGGCATAGAGGCTGCAATTAGCTGACTTCAGTACACACTTGATGAAATTTCATCTTATGTGAAGCTCCTCTTGCCTCCATGATCTCTGCTACCCTCCATTACTCTTTATTCTGCACAGTTACTTTTCTGGTTCCTTTTCAAGTCCTCTGAGGCAAACCCTGCCCCTCATGAATGTATCAGAGCACCTGTGCAGCCATGCACATAAAAATAGGGAAGGAACAACACACACACAGATTAGCATCTTCCAACATACAGGGCACCACAGGGACTCTCTGGACTCTACTCCCAGGCTGAAGTCAGTAATTGATTTTAATGGGAGCAGGGCTGAGCTAATGCTGGCACTTTGGAAAATCCCACCCAAGGGATTCAGTGATATTGAAAGTGCTTGAGGCAGGTTAACTGCAGGCATTTCCACTAATGGGGAATGGCGCAGTTGTCTTTATTAATTTTCCTTCTCCAAAGTGCAATTAGAATGTATATATTTTTATATCCTTAGGAACAAAATAATGTAAAATGCTTCTATTTCTAGAGACTCTTACTGAAAGGCAAGTAAATGAGTGATTTTCTGCAGCACAGTTACAGGCCTTAATATCTATCACACTCCACAATAATCTATTAATACTCTCTTGCTGCCCTTCTTTTTCCTTCAGCTCACTCAATATGATTACAAGGGAAAATAAAGTCAACATGGGTCCCAGTCACAGCAGATGCACTGGCAATTTGTAAAGCAAGGTTTTTCATCATCTTCCTGGAGACAGGAGAACCAATGCTTTTCTATCTGACCATACCTTCAAAACCAAGAGGAAGAAATTTCACTGGTGAAGATGAGTTGGAAAATGGCCATTTAAATGGGGAAGAAAAGGTGGCATGAACTGGAATGAGGTGTAAACAACAGGAAGAGGGATGATGCAAATAAATGCTAGTGGACATTGTCTCTGTTATGGTCAGTTTTTGGAAAAGTCACTGCAGGGAAAGTGTGGACTAAAAAAAGGAACCAAAGCTATGGCAACCATTTTGCAAACAACTCTACAAATAAATACAGTCTTAACTGTCTCTGAAAACTATGAGGTTACTCATTCATAAAAATGCTGAGGTTCTGGCACATTATTCACTTAAAATACAAATAGTGGTTATTTTCCGTACATTTATCCAAACAATACTAGAATTTTAAGCATAGTGGCAAACATTACCACTTCAAAAGATCCCATTGCTATAGTGTAATGACAGAAGTTTGGTCTTTAACATCACAGTGAAATGACAGCAGAGTATGAAAAGTTTTGCAGTCTTGAGAACTGCTTTACATAAAAGAATCAAGACCACAATATGTTTAAAATACTGAGGGAGGTGAGTGGCAGAGTGAGGTGGGAAAAGAAACTCAGTTTGTTTCCTTTTGCTACTTGTACTTTTTGATTCAGATTTTTCCTGAAAAGTTCTCTTCTTGCAATGACCTTCTTGATATGACTATACTGACTCTTCAGGTATAAAGGCTGTGCTTGATACCAAACTGGAGGAGCCCCAGGATGACCCAGGGGGCTGCATCAGGCATTTCTCTGGGTCAGGCTGGAAAGCACTTCTCAGATCTTTGGAGTTCATGTTATCTACGTTACAGAGTGAGGCATAAAAAAGCAACAAGTAGTCACTTACCTTTCAGATTATTTTTAACCTATTTTTACTTCCTCCATGACAACATTTCTCATTTTACACTGAAAATTCAGCTATTTCAGAAGTGACATCTTTTGCTTATAGAGATAGAAAAAGGGCATTTTAATGTAAATATTGAAAATGTTGAAATGTCCTTCCACACCTAATACTTTATATGCAGTTAATGCTCATTACAGAATAATTACATGCTAGATCTGATTTAATAATTCTTAAAGTGTAAATGTTTTCATCAATGTGCAATAAAATAGAATTATCACTTACATTGTTGCCTGAGAGAGAACTGAATTTTGGATCTTTAAAAAATGATCACTGTGAAAATCCAAAAGACTACATTTAGTTTCCTTTCTTTACAGAGGGAAATTCAGTCAAACCCATTTGTGCACTGGCCATAATTTCAGGGGGAGCTTTGTGTGGATGCACTGCAGCAATGTGACACAGTTTCTGGAGCTGCAGAGATAGAGTGACACATCTCTGGTATACTCAGTATTGGCAGTGGTTTGTTTTTCCAGTCACTATTAGCTGTTCTTCCCCAAATATCTTCAGCCACATCTTGTCCTAAGATCTCATCACTTTCATCCTGGAAAGTGACTTGCTCAAATAGACTTTTCATTTCAGGAGACCCCTGGCACTAATTTATTTGCAAGACCAGGTAGAAGGTACAGCTTTCTCCAGAAGTTCTGTTATTTAACTGCAGCAAATGTTTACAGAGCAGAACTATTTTTTCCTGTCATTTTATGCATATATGAAATATTTGACATATGTCTTTTAAATTATACATTAGGATTTGTTGGAATTTCTGTCTTGACCGCTTAAGTGATATTGGCTGGACCATCAACATTTTTTAAAAGAAGTAGTTTAAATTGGTGCAGTTGTTCTTTCAGTGAATGACTGAAAATAGTTGTGGTAAGTTTCAGATTCTTTTTTTTGAAAAGCTGTAGATAACTGGACAGTAGATTTTTGAAGAGTAAATTTCAGCATTTTTATCATTGTACTTTGAAGCATCTACAATTTATTTTAAAATTCGCATTCTGAATGGAAAAGTGGAAAATAAACATTTTGGCACATTTAATGTGGTTTGCAGGATGTTTCTGGACTTATCAGAGAGAGCTCTCATGATTTTTTGAATAATTTTAATGATGAGGTAGGAAAAATTAAATGGCACTTAAGAATAACTGAAGATTTTTATTCAAGATTTGATGAGCAAAAATCCAAGCAATCCTCATTAGTAATTCCTTCAGAGAAAATTTCTTTCTTGAATCTTAATGTGTACTTTTGAGATAGATGACTTGGGAGCATCTGTAGGAAAATTCAACTGCCTTAGCTATCAGTAGGATTTCTCTTAGTCCAAGACACATGTGCAGAGTTATATACACATCACCCATCCATACACATAATGTATCTTTGCATGTAATTTGTTCTCAAGTACTCAGGGATTACCTTTAACTAAATGAAGAGTGGGATTAAGTGAACATATGGTGTTAAGAAAGCTGAAAATAAAATCCCCCTCCATCGAGCTCTACCACACTTATATTGCTCATTAGGGGATTACTTCTAAGTCTGTGTGGACAAGCTTTCTGAGGAAGGAACTGAAAGGCATAAAGTTTCAAGGGTTATGAGACAAATCCTGCAAAATTATACTGTCTAAGTGAAAGGTACCTTGTCTTTTATTCAAATCTTGAAATTCATTTTTCACTTGTACTGTATCTATTTGTACATATAGAGAAAGAGAAGACCCAGTGGATTCTTTTGACTCATGTTATCTCAGGCAGGTTTTCTGTAAGTCACACTACAATCATAACTGGATGCTGCCTTCTTGTTAAACATCTTTTTATAAATGCAACTGGAAAGCTCATAAGCCTATACTGAAGTGACAGATTTTCAATCAGAAAAATCTTTGCATTTATTTTAAAAAGTTATTTGTGAAATTAGATTCAAACCCCATGATTTTCCAGATTATTTACCTGACAACTAAGCTTAAAACAGATATGAAAAAGCTTGCAACATCAATTGTGTAAGCCAACTCGTAACAAACTGGATAACACAGTGTGAAAATAACATCAAAGGACAGAGCCCATGGTCCCCCAGCAACTCCATGGTTTTGTATTTAACTAGTGTAGCCCAGTTCATGCTTACCAACCTCAGTGAGTCCTTCCCCTCACCTTGGAAGCACCTTACTGGCACTTCTCTTTCTTGAGCTGTGCGTATGTTTGTATGCTAGGTGATTCTGCTAGTCTGTTACTCCCTCCAGGGCCTCCAGATCCTCACAGAGGTCCATTAATGTTAACTAATTTGCCCAGCCCAGGACACCCTCATCACATGAGCTTCAAATTCTTGTAAAACTCATCAAAATCTAACCATCTCTTCCACTTCTACTGATTATTTGCCCTCCTTTAACTACAAGCTATCTTCTTCAAAGAAGGAACAGCAATAATAAGTTCTCTGGAGCAACCTATGAGGCCACTGCTGAGTCCCTTACAAACCTCTTCCATGCGCACTCCATTTGGACATGTGTAAAGTAGATAGCACCACCAAAGCAACCAGTAGGAATACAAATGTCTTAGAGTAGCAATCTGCCAATGCTTACCGTGCACAAAATCTATGTGTGCAACTGCCTGTTTTTATTTTTGCTATTCTTGTCCTTCCTTTCCCATTTCCTCCACAGGATATTTTTCCACTTTTTTCATTGTGTCAAAACTCATTTCAGCTCTTTAGTAAAACATATGTCCCCTGCCACATATGTGTGAGTATCTGGCATAAACAAGCACTGGGAGCAGAGGCAGGACCTGGGTTACCACACCCCTACTTGCTGCTTGTGCTGTCAGTTCTGACTCAGGCAGCAGGCAGCAAATCCCACAGATCCAGGCTGCATCAGCTGTGTGTGAGCAGTACACCTGGTGGGCAGCTGGGCTGGCTGAAGTGGCCAGCCTGGAGACCCTCAGCTACTGAGCTACCTGGCCAGAGAAACAGCTCCTGCAGGGCTGCTTCAGCAGCTCCAAATAGCTCCATCCATCTTATTCCATCAGGACAAATTTTTTGCACAGGATCCTGAGTTCTGTTTCAGTACAATAATAAATGGCACATAATAATAAAAGAAGCCTTTTAGGGGCTTACTGCTGCTGATTTACAAATGCATTGGGGAGCATTCAAGGTGACAGGCTGTGCTCAAGTGTCACCAGAAATGGGATCTGGGCTGCAGCTGCAGGCCTGTCCCCAGGGCACGTTACGTTGTGGTAGCAGTGGGGGTCACAGCTCTGTAAGCTGGGCTGCATGTCTGCTGTAGTATGGCTGCATGTCTCCTCTGCTGGGACTCTGGAGCAGGGGATTGAGGGGCAGTCCCTCAATCTGCAGGAGGATGTGGAGGGCTCTTAATGCACTGGATGTGGCAAGATTCTTAATGCTCTGGCTGCTTCCTGAGAAACTCTCCTCTATCACAGCCAAAAAGCAGTGGTAATTAGGGTCTGTGCAGCTGGGCCAGGCTGGGGAAGTGAAGATTCAAACTGCATCTGTGTCTCCTTTAAATAGTTTATGAGTGGTGCTCACTTTGGGTTTTGTTTTACAACCAAGCAGAAACCAACCCCAGCAGCACCCCATATGTTCCTTGTCTTTTGTTTGCTTGGGCATGTTTATTGTACAGGTTTACTTAGGATCTAGCTATGACTATGTCATGGGTTTGTTGTGTACATTGTCCAAGACATGAGACTGAGCCCAACACCTGTGTTTAAAACATTATGGCTGTCTGAAAAGTTATAAAAATGGGTGTTCTGAGCTATTCTTACACCACTGTAAACAATTTTAGCTAGCTAAATAGAAATCCTGCCCCTAAATACAAGTGTCAGATTGCAACCAGATTCTCAGCATGCCAAGCCCACATCACTGTTGTTCTAGGCTTCCCTTTCACTGAGTAACCTGGCAGTGCCTTGTGTTAAGCAGCTGATGGCAGAACTGCTGTTACTTACTCACTGCTCACCTGTCTGCTCCTGTGCAGTTCCACCTTTCAGGGTGTGACAGTGGACTCACAAATCCCGGGGCATACTGAAGGAAGAGGCATAACTTCTCATCTTCCAGATGAGAATGCACCCTGAATTACTGCTGCTCAGAAAGTTGTGTGCAGAGCAGTGAATGTATTGAAGCTCAGACTTATCCCTTGGAAACAAATGTCCTTTCAAAAAAGATAATTCTCCTTCTACCACACCCTTTGGTACAACATCCCTAACCCCACCTCTCTGTCCCCATTTTACCCTTGCCCTCTGTAAGCTATGCCTAATCAATTTGCTGTTTCTGTTGACCCATTTTTGGACAGGTTAATTATACATCATTCACTCCACTGTGAAGGTTCAGCCTATTTGCAACCTTCTATAGGTGCTTCCCACTTTAGGATTTCAAGATCCAAATAGCTCCCTACGTGTTGATGTATTTTCTGCCTCCTTTGAACCTAAAGAATCCACAGGTGGACACGAGATGTATGTAAGCAACACGTGCTGCTAATTCTCTAGTCTAGTGGAAAGTCTAAGGCTAATTCCACTGAAAGCCTGTGCCATTATATGAGTATCAGTTAGAGAAAGAAAATTTTAACAGCCTTTATAACTCTAACATATAAGTGAGTGTCCATGGAGGAAAGTATTTTGGTCACTGTGGCTAATGCTGAGCTAGTGTAAGCGACACGGGTTAAGCATATTTATTTTCCTTTGCATTAGTTGTCCCTGCAGTAGGACTGTGTTTGAACAGTTGGTAGATTCAATCTAGCACAGACCTGGCACATAGTTTTCCTGCTACATCCATTCCTGCTCCTTTTTGGTCAATTGTCATGTGGGATTAGCACAATAAATCTAGACTACAGCAGAGAAGCAGTGTTCATTTTAAATTTTCTAGAATTATTGTTTTGTGATGCAGACCAAATATAGCTGGAACCCACTGTTTGTATTCAACTTGACTATGTATTTAACTTTGCCTTTCCCACTGCAATGTGTAATCTGTACTAAACAGAATGCTTCTGCAGCACAAATTCCCTTCTGTCTCAGTATTAATTGTTGTATAAAAATAAGGTCACTCAAGTAGTATTTTAAATTTATGTGGTGCTGTTGTTTGCTTCTGCAAAATCAGTCTTGGGTGAATACTTACCACAGCATTGAAGACAGGACTGTAAAGGGGTAAGCCAAGGGTTCTTAAGGTTTCACTTCATGAAACTGAGTTTCTGCTGAAGCTGAAGCGGAACCACATAAAGCTAGAAAAGATTTCAAACCTGGCTGCTTGAAGTTAGGAATCTATGTATCAATGACTAAATGCAATGGCCTGGTTTTCTAAAATGGTTAACATTCTCATTGAAATCAATAGGCATTGCATATGCTTAACACCCTGGAAAACCAGGCCACTTATATTTAAGATTTAAATATTTGGAGCTTAAATTTCAACTACTAGAAATAAAAGTCAGAGTATCTAAAGCCTATTTTTAAGTAGGATGTCTGATCTAGTGCTAGACATTACAATTAACTAAGATAAATGATTCCTTTGCTGACCCCCCACTGCCTCCAAAAACATTACCCTTATACTGAGATACCTTAGCTGTAGCCTAGGACACTAACCAAGAAACTTGGTTTGAGAACTCTTCTTGGAAACCCTTGCTACAACAATGTTTGTCATGGATATTAGCCCTAACAACAGCATTTCCATTCAATTTGAATGCAATTGTTATCAAAGTGCCATTTGGTCCGTTTGGTTTAAAAGAAAGAATCAAAAAAAGCAGAAAAAGTGGCTGCACAGTTTCCATCCTGGGCAGAGGATTGCTCTCTGCAAAGAGCTGGGTGCCTGGAGCCTCAGTGCTCTAAAGCTCTGTTGTCTGGACTTCCAAATGGGGGAAGTCTGAGGGTATGGGGGAAATGACCTGGAACAACTGCTGACTGGCAGGACTGAACTGGCATAGTCATTCAATCACATTGCCCAAGCCCTTTGCCAGTAAAGGCCTAGCCAAAAGCAAACACAGATAAAGGAGTTTCCCTGCTTCTAATCCATGAAATAGAAACCTTATTTGCTTCTCACTGCTTGGCCTGGGAGGCTAAACAGGTGATCTGCTTTTTTGGTTAACCATTACTATAGCAATTGGCTCCTCTTGAGGGTATGGAGGCACTGGTTCATATTTCCCACTCAGTTCTGAAAAAGGGCCAAGGACTGCTTTGCTTCAGTCATTGAGATCTTTGTGCCTACATTTGCACCAGGAAAAATCATTATACCACAGGGTGGAACTTGGCTTCATCTTTCTGTTTGTCACATGGGGCATTAGAAGACAGTGCTAGTAGCCACAGCACTACTTTGCAGTCATCACCACACAGTCCATCTCTCACCCTTAAGGAAGAATATTGGGTTATTGCTTCAAACATTCATCAAAGCATCACACACAGCTCACAGTTTTATGGATGCAGAAACCAATCTTAGCTTGATGCTTTGGCCTGTTTTTATAATGTAGTGTAGGTACCAGCAGTATAGGACCCAGGCAAGTCTCTGCAGTGCTGTGTAGCTGGCTCATGGCCCAGCAGAAGCAGAAGCACAGCCCCAGGGAAGTGGAGGTTGTCATTTGGTGCTAGTTTAAGTTAAAATCACAGTCACAGTATTTCTGGAGTCTCAGTGATACTCCTGCATCTGCACAACTATTTTAGTATGAACTTCCAGCATGTAGCCCATTATTTTTCATGCTATAATAGAAAAGGTCCCTTAAACAAATACAAGTTCTTTCAAATAATTTACTTCATCACCAATCCTTATTTTGAAATGTCCTTGTAAGCATGGGATTCCTACACACAACATTTTTTCTGTTTCTGTATGCCCCAACATCCAGACCTGGTGATCACAGCCTGCTCTCCCTGATTTGTCTGGTGGAAGGAATATGAGGAAAATCACAATACCTGCATTGTCTATTTCCACAGGGTTTGAAAAATTATCTAAATAGCAAGTACTGCCTAGAGATTCCAGGAGCCTGAACCCTATTTTTAAAATATTGTTTGGACAGTGCCTATGGTGTGATCCTTTATGTTCTAGAGGCCAGGACTTCTACAGTTGTGTTAAAAAAACTCTCAGAAAGTAGCTGTGTGTTAGGTCATCACTGTACTATTCAGAAGTGGAGAAGGCTGGTGCTCCTGCATCCTGCAAAGCCCTGACTCCAACCCACCTAACACAGGAAAGACTCTTTCTGATTTTAATGGGTTTTGGACCAGATCTTACCCATGAGTAGTAGTGAATGTTGGTGTGACCCAGATTCAAGAATGAGGTCTGCTGGGTACTAAGTAAATACTGAGCGCTAGTGGGGACCATGATAACAATGCAGACTCTCTAGAGCAAGCTCAGAGCACTCTGCATGACTGAATCTGCCTCAAGCCATGATCTGCATCTTCAGAAATCTTTCTGACATTGGGTGATTTATTCTTTCAATACATCTGCAGGGAAAACTCCATGACCAGGTTATAGGAAAAGAAGTAGCAAGAGAAGCAGGGGCACATTTGTGCCAAAGAGCTGGAACTTCTGATGAGTGTGAAAAAAACTGAGGATGCACCTTCTCTGTCAAAAAATCACAAAAAAGCAAAACCAGGCCTCTACTTACTTTTATCCACAAAGAGATTTTGTCTGAAAGCCAGAATTAAAACTCAAAAGTTCCTGGCTTAGACCAAAACCCTGCTGTGGGATAGTGTTTCATTATAGAAGTTACTTATCTACGAAAACTATTTAAAGACAGGAAGTGTTATCTGTGGTTAGGACTAATCTTCTCTGTCACATAGCCTGTCTCCCAAATGAGAGATTAATGCAGAGGATAGCTTCCTGACAGGCAAGAAGCATCATATGGATTTTGTTAATTTCTGTAGGAAGAAGCAAAGCCAAGTAAATTGCGCCATGCATTGCACGCTGGAACGCTGTCAGCTAAAAATACCTCAGCTCAGACTGCTCATTGTGCCAGACCTGATAAACAGAAATGCAAAGAAACCTCTATCACACCCCAACATCCATGTCTACCTTGCCAAAAAGGGAGAGTGACCAAAATACTGGACATGCAGCAGAAAGTAGGCAGCATCCACTTGTCCTGACAAAATTCAGTGCTCCTTCAAGAAAAAATGAGAGTGTAAGAAAAGCAGGGCTCAACAGAGAGGTAGAGGAAACACATGGAATGTCAACATGGGATAGCAACATCAAAGATGCTGGTTGAGGAGCAGAGGCAGAATGGAAGAAAATGTGACAGCTTTAACTGGCATCAGCTGCTTTGCGTCCTCAGTCAGCCATTGGCACCTTGACCACACACACACAGAAGGCACACAGATAGGGCACAGTGAGACCTGACTGCAAAACATCCTCTCTGGGCTCTTGTCATGCTGCCAAGTTGCAGATATAGTGCACTGCCCTTTGTGCACATTCACAGAGGAGAGGAACTTCTGACAATAACCCAGGATAAGATTTTACTTGTTTAACTTGAAGGAAGGAGGTCATCATATACATCTTTTGTCTTCCCAGATGGGGCTGCCTTGTCTGCTTTTCTATTTGTATAGCCGTCTACACAGCTAAAATATTTGCTTTTTTTCCTGTGCCCTGCAGCCAGTGCAACACTATTTGAGCTGGTAAAATGCCAGACTCTTACTCAGTAGTAAGACTGAGCTGGTGATCTAGTCAGCTTTGTTATGTTGTTGTCGGCCACAGCAGCAAGATAGCAGACATCACCACCAAGATCATCAAAGAGGACATTCACTCTTAAGGGAAAAAACAAAACAAAACTGGATCATAAATTACAGCATAAATCTATTTCTAGCCTAAAATAATATCTACTATTATCAAAACATGTATCCCAGAAAAAGGTCAGGGCTTGACCTGCTTGTTTTGGATGATATGATGTGCTGCTGTTGGTAATGATATTATTGGAGCCATATGGGATCTCCAGAAAATTATGTGCTTATTATGCATTAATGTGATCAGTTCATGTGTGCCTACTTTTCAGTGCTGATGTACAGTTTATTCCCCAGCAGATCAACTACATGTGAGAACTTCAGGTATAAATACAGGAAGTTGTTACTTGAAGACAAAGGAATCTGTGGTGTAACTCCTTTTTTATTCACCTTAAAATGATGATGGGGTTGTTAATTTCAAATTAGAATTATTCCTGTTTTAGTGTAGGAGATGGTTTTTGAAGTATAAGACAATAGAACACTGTCTTGTGTGCTACAGCCTGAGTGTAACACAACCAGGATCAGCCTAGTGCAAACATCCCCCGTTTATCTTAGCAGGACACACAAAGATTATGTTTAATCCTTTGAGTGCTTTGTACCTTTAAGATGGTATTTCTGAAACCATGAAAGGCTCATTGTGACATTAAGTATTGATTACTTACAACACAGCTTACACAATGTTTTTGTGGTATACTACTGAACTAATTCAGTTTGTATTTTCACTCTTCTTTAAAGATCTCAAGTTTCAATGATCCGATGGGCAGCTTAGAGCTCTGACACACTTCTTGTCCTCAGTTGTCCTTATATGCAGCTTGGAAGGGCTGGGCAGTGGCCAACATCCCTTCCAGTCCCCAATGACACAGGCTCAGAGCTGCATCAGAGCTGCCCATGAAACCACAGGGTAATCACACTGTACACTGTGAATGGCTGCACCATTCAAGTAGAACTGTTTCATGCATTCATTACATGTTGTGTTTGGAGAGTGCACTCAGGATCTAAAGGCACTGCCTGGCAGCTCAGCTTCACTTCCTAATGAAAATAAGGTGTATCTTCTATACTGCAGCAGACATGACAACCAAAACCATGTCTCAAGACACAGCTGGCCTTCTCTGTGTTACTTTTTCCCCTCTGTGCTGCTTTAGTCTTTTCAGACTGCTCCTTATGGGCAGCAGGCTGTGGGTATGTGTTTCTCTGCAGATAGCACTGTTCCCTGCCTTTGAAGCACCCTCATGTTGTGGTTTGCTCTTTTCTTTATTCCTTCCCATGTAAATAGAGGGGCGGGTGCTTTATAGATAAGGGCTGGGAAATGGCTGAATGTGTGTGTCTATGAAACATAATCAGACAAAATGAAAGCTGGGGCTGACCCTTGAAATTTCACTGCAAACATTTTCATGCATAAAAGTGGCTTAGTTGACTTCGGACGGGCTGCTAGTTTCATAAAGGCTATCTGTGTTGAAGGAAAGCAAGATGGACACTTTGTTATTGATATGATAATGCCGCTAGCTTGAGGCTGCTACATTGAGACTGTGATAAAGGAAAGATAGCAAGTTCATAAAGTGTTTCATTTTAAAGCTTGTAGAGTACTATTAGCAGAGCAGCTGTAGCTTTGTATATCATTTTGTAATGCATGTGATGTGGCATTTTGAAATTAAACCCCTTTTTATGGCTGTCTTTTGTCCCATACATTGTGGCCAAGAGCTCTCCTTTTCCAGGGCATTCTCTAACTGAGTGTGCACTAAGACTCAGACACCTTTGAAGGGTAAGGACCTTTAAAGCACAAAACCATTTTCCCAGAAGAAAATTAGGTGAGTTTGGCAGATTGAACTAACTAGCTCTAAGGAAGAGACAGCCTCTGTTTTTGCATCCCTGCAGTGGAAGAGCTGAGATATTCCTAGGCGTGGCCCTGGCAAAGTCCAGTGCCCACGTATTTCTGGAATGAATGCCAGCTGCCTCCACCTCTTCTCACTCACACATTGGAACACTGTACAGTCAGAGCCATCAGGACTTGCAGAGAGCCCTGCAAATAATCTCAGGGGAAAATAATCTAGGACCTTTTGCTCCTGAAAAAAGAGACCCGAGAAACTGGACTCGCATTACTAGAGGACAAGAGAGCCTTTTGAATGAAAAACAGAACCTGAAAATTCTTTATGCTTTCACTCCTGAAGGACCTCCTGGGCATTTCACCTCAGACATTAGTTCTTCCAAACAAAATCAATGCACATTTAGAACTCATCCTGATTGCTTTAAACAAAAAGATGGGCTCATGGAAGTACATAACTGTAATATAATTCCTAGGTCACAGAAAGGGTAAAGGTCTCCTGCCACTAGGTTCAGCCACAAAACCTGCCATCTTCCACCAGAGACATGAAGTGGGTTTCGGATCATTCTGTGAACTTGTAAAAATCACTGAATCATTTCTTGGTTCAGTTTTCTCATCTCTGAATAAGGAAATCTTTTTGCAGAGAGAGAGAGATTTAGCTTAGAGATCCACGGAAAGCTTTTTCTACTCTGAAGGAAAATATGACAAATATATGACAATGTTGTGGCATGCACAAAAAAAGCAGCGCTAAACCCAGCTTCCCTGTAACAGTCTTGTAAACAATCAGCACCTTCCAGTGGATATGCTAAAATCAATGACATCTTCACATATACAGGTCCTTTCGAGGCTCAGCTGCCAAACATGACCTTGTAAAAACATTACATTCCTATGAAAAACAAGTCTGGACACTGATAAGCAGTACTGGAAAATTACACTTGATCTGGTAGATGGAGAAGCATTAGATTGTTAATCTCTTATCCCTTCAAAGATCTTGTCCACTTAAAAATGAAAACCCATTGTTACCTTTTCACTGGATTAACTGTTGACTACCTAATGTCTTTCATTCATATGCCAAAGCCTGTGCTGCATTGTGCCTTCTCTTCTCCCACCTAAATTACTGCTCAAGATAAAGAGAGCAACTGCTCCCTGTAAGCTTGTACTGCCTGCAGGCCATCCTCTCTGAGCCACCTGTGAAACCAGTCATTTTACCTTCTCTTCCTGCAGCAGAAGGCAGGTTCATACAGGCTGCCCCAGTCTGTCCCTGCATATCTCTTTCTCCCCCTCCAGCTGCAGTAATACCTTTGCCTGCTGTGTTTGTTTGGGTGGGCGACAAACCAGCACAACCCTGCCCAGGATGGCATCACCAGGTGCAGGCATCACGCTGCATTGGTGTCTATTCCTCTGCTTGTCTGTGTAGTTCAGGGACACCATCTGTCCCTTCCCTCACCTCTACCAGGCTCATTCCAATCCCCACCCACCTGCACCCCCTAATCTAGTATCTGGCATTTAGGTTTGACTGACTTTCAAAGTATAAATGGGTCAGGTCATTTTGCATAGGCTGATAGGTTGTGATTGCAGCTCTTCGTGTGCTGAGTCACCCTGGCAGCAGATGTCATCTGCTTCTCATTTGAGGGAGAGGCACACAGTAAATTAAAAATGCAATATGCACTGCTAAAATCTTATACAGCTGTATTCAGCAGAGATGAGTGGGAGTTCAAGACAAGTAAAATTACAGGGGATTCTACTACGAAGGCAAAAATTCAGGGGAAAAGCTTTTGTATAAGCACTTAGTTCAGTTACTCACATGTGCTTCAGTAACTGGCTAAATATAGAACACCCAAACTATTGGAAAAGCAAAGAAAATGGAGACCCAGGAAAAATAAGCCACTGATGGTGATGCAGGAAATACTTCTGAATTAAACCATTCCGCTGCAGCCTTGGTAATAGTCTCAGAAGACCACAGTTGTAAAAAATGAGTCATTCCTGGGCTTGAGTGTAACATCGGCTTGACATTATTGACAAAGGATTGCAAAGGATCCGTGTGGTAGTAGGGTAAACTGTGTTTGTTTTTACAGACATGTATAAAAATACACATCTCTAGAAAATCAAAGCAACAACCACAACATACCAAAGAGTTTCCATAGGAGACAGAGAGCCTAATTCTCTGAGAGCTGGTGACCCCAGCTGCTCTCAGAGCTGAGAACGTCACTCGCTGTCAAGACCTGACCCAGAAGAAAGGAAATCAGGGCTGCATTTCATTATTTTGGCACAACAGACTTCAACAGCTGCAACTAAGGTTAACGAACTGCAAGTCAACTTCCAGAGGCACAAACCGCATCAGCCTTCCCTCAGAATCAGACACACTTGTTTCCCTGAAAATCTATCAAAATCATTGCAAAAACAAGGTCCTTTGTATGTGGCTCAAGCTGCTGGAGTGGAAAAGACACCCTGAGTAAGCATAGGTCAAATGGGGTTAAGCTTGCTTTCTTCCAGGAGTTATCTGGAAAGGATTAGAATCCAGCAGCACCACTGGCCACCAAATGTACTCAGACATCTCAGCTGAACTCTTGGTATCTTCCAGCAAAAAGATTGTTTTTTGTTCCTCTATTTGTTCTCATATATGTTTACAGTACTTACAGGCAGTTGACATTGGAAAAAAACCTCATACTTCTAGATTTGTATTTGTTAGAAAAAGGGAAGTTTTTACTGAAATAATTGCCTCTTTTTCACAGGAAAGAAATCAGTAGTTTTTTACTGGACTGTGCAGCTTGTTGGCTGACTAGCTGGGTTCATGGTTACAATCCTGTTGCACTCCCACACTGCAAATTCTCAAAGCAGAAGTTTTTAACCTTTAAACAGTCATGATTGTAACTGTAAATGTCCTGTCTTCTTCCTCTCCCTTTAAATCACCTTCAGCCTGGCATCTCACTCCAATTTCAACAGGATTTCAGGAGAGAGCAGCTGAGCACTGTTTTGTCTTTTACAGCCTTTAAGACAAAGATTTTAGAAGTTTTTACAAGATTAAGGATTTGTTGGGCTCAGTAGAGGATTTGAAATACCTAGTTCCAATGAACAAGATTCAAGGCAGTAATTTCCCAGAAGGTGGCTTGGAAATGCCCTCCGTGTGACAAAGAATCCCCTCCATCCCCCCCAAAAACCTGGGAGACTCACATGGCTGAGGTTTGTCAAGCTTCACCTCACCCCAGTCCACCTCTACACTGCCCCTCCAAGAGTCAAGCTCGCAGGGCTTCCCATGGGGTGTTGGGAGGCAAATTTCACACAGCGGAACTGGAAAGCACTTCAGATCCTACCATGAGATTTGGATTATTTTAATTTTGTGGGGCTTTTTCTTACTGAGATCTATTAATTAGCACATTTGACTAGACTGGAGGAAAAAAAAATCTTAAAAGAATAGACTCCAGGGAACCATCTCAAATTAGAGCTCATGGATGACTTCTGTCTTCTTTTCCAATGATATTTGCTCTTTGAAGGCTTGGGACTCTGTTTCAAGTTTAGCAAAGTGAAAGCTATTATATTACTGAAATCAAAGTCCTTGTAAGTAATTTAAGAAGGTGAGCAATAGTTTTCTTCAAATGGTCATGGATTGCATGGTCTTGTCTGTGAAATTTCTCTGGAGAGAATGTCATGTCCTACAAACTTGCCCTAAATTTCCACCATTTTATTCTGCCAAGGACAAGATTGGCCACAGGGCCCTCCTCCTGCTGTAGTTGCTGTCACCCCCACAGCCTGGACAGAGCCCTGGAATAGAGTCCTTTGCTCCAAAGTGGTCCTAAATCAAGCTTTGTACAGCAGACAGGAGGTATTCACATCCAGCATTTTGGTTTGAGGCCTATCCTGAATTCAAAGATTTTTCTTTAAAATACAGTATTTGAATTTGTAGTGAACAGAACATGTTGAAAATGACCTTGCCAGTTTGCAATACCCTCCCTGCACTGTATTGTCAGGGAAGAAGTGCCCAGGAAACAAAACCCTGAGCTACATTGAATCCTGGTGTTAGCTCTTGCATCCATTTTATCTGATTATTTATTTTGCTGCCCAGAGTACAAGCCTAATCAGAGCTCCCTATCCTCACTGCTTATATAACAACTTTCTCTGCTCCCCCTCTCCTTCTGTAAGCTTTACTCTGAAAAAAAAAAGAAAATTAGAGGATACAAATATTCTCCTAAAAATGCCAGTTGCTTGATCCTTGCTACCTTTTAAAGAATCTGGGTCTGTGGGAGACCATGCTTCTAGCAATCAGGGCAAGTAAACAGGAGTTTAGGGCATGCAATTCTGTCTGATGCACTAAGTCTGTCTTTTGGCTTAGTTAAATCAACATGAAATGTGTTTGGCACAGCATTTGTTGTGATTTTCTCTCCTCTTCCTTGCTATTTAGACTCGGTGCCTCTATGTATCTGACTGTTTTTAAAGAGCCAATGGGTGATTTTTCCACTTTTTTTCAGCTCTCCTAGGTAGATCACTGAAGCTATTTTCCTTGGATGAGTTTCATGAATACAGACTGTTAGCCACCTTCTTGATCTGGTCCTCTGCCAGTGTGAATATTTTTGTCCAGGGATCTCACTTCTGTTGTAGTGCAGGCCTTGCATGTGGGCGCTAGGAGGTGTCCAGTTGTCTTTTGTGAAGTAACCAGAGGTGTCAAAAAAGAGAAATTCAGGCTATTCTAGAAACAGCTTGCACTCTCAGTAGCAAATGTGAGAAAAATAAAAGGTCAATTATCTGCTTTCTTGTGAAAGGTCTTAATAAGAATATAGAAATTCAGTTAGTGAAGAGTTGAAAGAACCCCTGGTGTCAGCAAACTGGGGAGGCTTATACAATGTGGCTCAGTCATTCTTGATCTCTCATGTTAGAGACAAAAAGCTTACAGTTTTGCAAGAGTCCTAGGAGATTATGTAGTTCTCAGCAAATTAAAACATCCAGTAAATTAGCCCTAACTACTGCTTTCAGAGATGGCTTCCTTCTCCTCCCTCTTGTCTCCTTCTGACAAAACGAACATGGTAAATTTATGATTTGTAGCTGGAGGCCCTATTTTAAATTTAGAGCCATAGGAAGCCATTTAAACCTTTAGCACAAGAAAAACTGGCTGACAGTCATGGGTTTATAGGGCAGCACCAGAGCTAGCTCACAAAGTACCCAGCATTTCAAACAGCTCATTCACAAAAATCTGTGTACTGCTTTCTGGAGGGAGTCAAATCCTATTTGCCTTTTGGGAGTTGTCACACTGAAGCCAATTGGATTACTCATTTGTTTGAGGCACGCAGGATTTAACCCTCCAAGAAACAAAATGGATTTGCTAAATGAAAGGGATTAGTTTTTTCTATATAATACTGTGATAACAAAATAAAAAAAACAACAAAAAGAAAACAAAAGGCATCTCTCCTCATTCTTTTTTTTTTGGCCCAATATGAAGCAAGAAGAAGAAGAGGACTCATCTGTGCCCTATGCATCTTAATTTCAGTTAATCAACATCTTGATTTTGTTTAAATCAACATGCAAGTGCCAGAGTATGCTTTTCAGTATGTAGGTCACAACAAGCTAAATTGGTTTTGGAGGGTGGAGCTCCTCTCTTGTTTTTGGGACAGGATATACAGTTTGGTCTTAGGCCCAGAGTAATCTGTAGTGGATTTAAAGTTGGACATAGTTTCTGATCTGTCAGTGCTAGAGGCTGGCAAACCAACTGCCAGTACTTGCCATTCTTGGGATGTGCTGATGCTGGAAAATAGGCTGCCTATGATGATGGCTTACAGCATAACAGATCCAGTTTTTGACCCTTTCTTGAAAGTGAAATAAAGTTTACATTCAATGTATTAGTCTGAGTTAGCACTGCATATGGATATGCATATGGATTCATTCAGCACAGGAGGAAAAAGTAAAAAAGTAGGCAACAGGTCCTTTTGTACTGGAGGAAATTTCATGAATCAGCACACATGAGAGAAGAATGATGCTGTTCTATAAATGAACAGCCTCTGCGTGGCTGGAGTTAAAGAATTTGCAGCCACACTGCACTAGAACTCTCACCTTTTGTCATCCTTCCCCAACACCCAAGACTGAAGTCACTGAGCATTCCTAGAATTCCATGGTGTTCCTGGAAGATGCATATGCTCCAGATGCATCCTGTATCATGGTGAGTGCATAATGGACATCCACTCATGAGCTCTGCTGCAGTGCCAGCAGCCCCACATTTGATAAGCTGGGCTCTGACAGGTGGTAGGAGACAGATCCAGTCCTTCCCCTCTCTGCTTTTACAGAAGCAGGGAGTGGCAGTCTCTGCAGCAAGCCTCATGGGCAGGGTGATACCATCCATGCTGAAAGGAACCACCAGATTCAGACTGTGGTCTGCCTGGTAGTCTCTGTATTTATACTCTTATGTGGCTCAATGATTCCTTTATTTGCTAGACCTGTGTTCTATCATGAAGCTTTTTCTGTTAGCACTGACAGTCTGTTCTGAAATCTTGAAACCCCAAGTATAAATGTGGAGCAGCATCTGTATCGCATGTAATGAAAATTCTTTATGGGATGGGAATAAGCCTTTACAGCAAATTGAAATTTATGCTTCTTCTCAAGACAAGGGGCAATATTCAAATGAGTGAGATGAGAACCTGGCAGAATTATAAGGACCTCTGTTTGGAAGATCCCATACAGATTAAAAGTTCTTATCCTTCATCAATTTATGTAACAGCAGTTAGGCAGAGAGAAGAACAGTCTGCAGCCTTTCAAGAGGAAAGTTTCTTAACCTGATCAGAATGAATCTATTACTGATTGCAATGCTATCTTTGAATTAGTTTTTATTCCTCTCCCAATTAAGGGGGACTCAAAAGACCAGCTGCTTCACAGTGGACAGTGGCTTCCATCAATGCTAAAAAGTTCTGAGTGTTGTATCAGTTCATACCAAGTCCAAGATTCAACACAGAGGAAGGCAGTATATATGGGGAAAAGATTTATATGTACATTAGTTCTCTACATAAATCTGTCTCCCTCCTGAAAAACAGCTGTGAGTTGCACAGACTCAGAGTAACTGTAAGACACAGAGGATGGAAGATTTATTATTTCTTTTAAAACTTTATCAATGATGCTATTCATCTGCCAAATGACAGATCTCTTGGTGGCAAGGATTTCATGTTCAACCAGACTGCTATTTGAAGTAGCCTGAAAAGTTTGCAGTCTGCTATGCAAATAAGAGGAGGAGAGAAAAGTTTGCTTAGTAGCAGCTGTAACTCATGAAAAGCAGAACAAATTCCTCTCTGGCAAGGGGCTGCCCCTCTAAGTCCAGCTACTACAAGCTGCACAGCAGATTAGGGACCTCTGTTTTCCCCTACAGAAGGCTTCTGGTTTACTCATGTTGGTACAAAGGAGGAGCAGAAGGCATTAACTGAGAAGCAAGTGAGGTCAAAGGTGGGTGTTTTCCATCAGTTGAATGATCAAACTGTGCTGCAAGCTAAATTCAGGCTGGTGTAATAGATCCCTCAAACTACCTCACTTTTCCTGTTGCTGCTCAGGCAACCAAAGCCTAAGGCCTCTGTTGCTGAGGAACAGACAATGCAGGATTGCTTATATCTCTGCTATACTAATTATTTTTCCCCAGCTGCTGCAGAAAACATCTGCCCTGTGATGATAGTCCAGGTTGTTGCATCATCAGACAAGGTATCAGGAAAAGGCAGCTCTCTTCCTATCTTTAACACCTCAGAAAGATATAAAGAAGTTCAGCCAGGAGAAGAGCTCCTGTCTTGCAATGGTGAGTGTTACAATGTTGGCTTATGGATTTTCCACCATTACTGGGAGGAGGAGGAAAAGCTTGTCCTTGCCTCAGAGGAACAAGGAAAGCACTGTGTGTGAGGGGATGCAGCAGCTGGTGGGAAGCAAGAACAGAGGCTCAATAAAATATGAGAGATGCTTTGCTGTGCTGGATGCTGTACCCAGTCCTCAGTCTGCTACATGAGGAGAGAGCTTTGCCCACCCACAGCCAGCATTGAGTGTACTCCTGGGCCAGGCTTTTGCCCAGCTGAGCACTGACCCTCAGGCATTTACCCCTGTGGTGTTTCCCTTCTCCGCTCTGGTGCCCTGAGGCACAGAGGCACCAGCCACTGTACCAGCAAAGCCTTCTTCAAGGTTGGCTTCACTGATATTTTAAGTCAGATGTGGGTGATGGTGCCTGGGTACTGCATTAAAACTGCTTATTTTTTCTTCTAATCTATCAGAAGACTTTGCTAAGGTATCTTCAAATGCAGCAGAAATGCCTGTTATTCTTGGGCTTTCCTGGTGTCCTTAGCTCCTATAAATTACAGGAAGGGTGACCAACACAGAATGTGCATTATCTTCTAAAGGAGGCTTTTTATTATTACAGTGCCAAGCAAGAAGAGAGCATAAAAAGAGCAAAGCAGGCAGTGACTATTATTTGAGTTGTTGTGCTCTTCAAGGCTTGAAAAGGGTTGCTCTGAGCTGTTGTCAAATAACCCTTGCTTTTGGTGCAGCTGGGTGGCTACTCCCCAGTACAGGGCTGCTGGGCTGAATCCAGCCCTAAGGCTTTGAGAGCAGGGCTGCTGCAAAGAGTGACACACAGCTTTTTTCTGCATGGGAATATCAAGATAGGAGCAGTGTTAAATAAACCAGGTCAGAGTATTTCTATTTAAAGTACTTGTCAAGAAATAAAAAAGTGCAGCTTGGTTTTTCTGGTTTGCATTTCAACATTTGTGAGGACTATGGTTGTGCCAGAGCTGAACTGGCAGTCTCAAGTCCAGGACACCTTTGATGGGGTAAGGCTGCCCAAGGCCACCCTGCGATACCACCTGCAGCCCAGCCACTTGCAGGCTCCTGTGCCTGGGGAGTAACAGGACACAGAAAAATGTTTGCAATAGGTAAAATTACAGTCCTGGCTTTGTTGGGGCTAAATATCTGCCAGGCTGATCTGGAGTAAAATAAAGCACAGTATCAGATGAAATGCACTAATAGCAAAATCCTATTAACAGTGCATTTTCTCACATACAAAGGCTAGTCATGGGGTCCTCTGTAACAGTGGTCTCATTCTGCACAGCAGATCTTATTTTACATTCTTGGGGCCAGACACTCAGTTGATGTAAGTAACTATATCTGCAAGATGTAGCCACCCGGAATTACGCCAGCTACAATGTTGACCCACTGTTAACTGCACACATTACAATTCTCTGGAATTTCTCTTGCCACAGACTGCAGTAAAAAAGCATTTTCTGGTGGTGAAAGGTCAGTAAACATATCTGAGATGAAACAATCTCTTTGTGATTATGGTTATGCTTTAAGAATTATTTTGTCCTTCCACAAACCTAACATACATGGTCTAAGAAGTTTTGAGCAAAAATGTTTGTGTACAATGACTACAAATAAAACAACAAATAATTTCCACAATAAACACAATTGCTGTTCCTGAGTTGAAACCTATCTGCATGTGATTCATCCTCCTAGGATTTGCTGATGATTGCTTGCCTGTTTCCTTTACTTATGGGTTGTAAGACCATCCCCAGGGCAATGCCTGTTAATTTCTAATTTAGCCTGGTTTAACTAGCCCTGTTATTCGGCAACCCTTAGGCAGACAGAACTAGATTTCTGAACTTGCTTTCCCTCAAATCAACTGCAATCAGGCTGAAGGTGAAGAGGCTATAATCACTTAACTGCAGTATCAATTTAAAGGCCTGTGCCTGAGTCCTCCCTGGAGCTGGAGGGTTTGGCAGGAAGACCAGTCCCTGGTGACAGGGCAGGGGCTAAGAGCCACTCCAGCTTGTATGGAAGAGCTCACCTCCCTGGCCTGAACTGCTCTGGTTTTTCATAAAGTCATTATTCCAACCTCATCTGCTGTTCTTGGGAGAAATGCTGAACCAGCAGTCTAGGGAGCAGGGACTTGTGTCTCCCCACAAGGGGCAGGAGCAGGACAAGCACCCTTGGCCCACCTGGCCTGGCTGATTTGGTCTGCAGCCAGAAGTGTGGGTCACCCTCCAGACTGTTTTCTGTGAAGAGCTACACAGCAGCCTGTGGCAGTGGCAGGCAGCCCAGGAGGAGGCTGCAGTGCACTTGAGCTATTCTGAGCTGTTAGGATACTCTGTGCCTTTGGTGTCTCCTCTTCACCTGCTAGGAAGGTCCCTTCCAGTTATGTCCTGTTGTCCCAGGACATGCAGGAGAGGCTCAGCACAGACCCTGTGATTGATAGACACCATCCCATCTAAACCTTCACCTGCCCAGCTGAGTAAACATTATGAAGCTATTAATATCCTGTGCTCCTTCCACCCTTCATGCCCACCCTGTTAAAGCACCAGTGCCTTTTTACACAGCTCAGAGACCACTCCAGACCTATGGAAGCCATGCATAAAAGTGCCTGTCAGGCAGTGTGCTGTGCAATGATCTCAGGCTTTGGAGCAGGGGCTGTCATTTTACTTGACATGAGGCTGTTTCCCTTACTCTAACCTTACTAGAGAGCACGTTCAGTAATCAGCAAAATTCTTCTGCATCACCTCCAAGAGGGTGGCAGAGGCGTAAGGCACACACACACACAGACATTCATTAGTCCTCATATAGAAAAGAGAGCTAAAATCAGCAGTAGACTTTACTGCTTAATATTTCCGCCCTGGAATTCTAACTTAATGGTATGTAATGAAAAGTGACTTTGTAAAAGAGAAGGAAAATAATTAGATCCCTTCAGTTTTTGCATCTAAATTGATGCAGACACTATAAACAAGTATTAGTCTAAGAGCTCCATAGGCATCTTCAATTTCAAAGACACTTTATATTTTACAAATCACAGAATTGAGTCTAGACTTTCATCAGAAGTATTAGCAATGATTTCTTACTAACCCTCAATCTAGTTGCAAAACAGAATAAATTTAATATTCTCTTTCCCTGTTTTGGATTTTAGCCCTTCCATCATGCTGCAAGGAGGTATGATTTATTTGTCCTTGTAAGAACCCATAATTAAAGTACACATTGATTACACAATGTCTGACATAGCTACAGACTCTGTGCACTGCAAATGGGTTTTGAATCTAGCAAATGTGACACAGCTGAGACTGCATATGGTTTGGTGTTACATGGGAGGAATTTATGGGAGATACTTGCAAGCAGAAATCAGATTAAAGGAGAGAATTATCATTTTTTACTCTCCTAAATATGAACATAAATAAGGTTATACACAGATTTTCCGCATTAGTCAAGGAAAAGGATTATGAATGCTTCCTCTAAGGGATGGCATTATTAAATGCTCATTTGACATGTGAGAAGCTTTATTCTGTGATTTAAAAAACAATGACATAGTTATTAGGCCAAACAGACCTGTATTACTTGACATGTTAGAGTACACGTGAATTTAGATCATTCATTGACAGACGAATAGGTCTGATTCCTTCTTTGAATAAAGTTTCAAAAATACCAAAGAATGTAATCAATTTAATACCAGGAATAACCCATCAATAAAGCAGACATAGTATTCATCAAGACACTGTAAACACTTTGAATATGGAAATGTATTTCAGCCTCAGACTTCCATTAATTCCTTATATAGGATGGGGAGAAAATGGCTGTAAAATGCCAGTTATCTTGATGGTCTTTCTATTAGGTGATGAATAACTTGAATATGTTTTTCATTTGAATCTGGATTTACCTGTGTCATAAGAAATGATGGAAAGCCTTTGCTGTGAGTTACTAAAAATGTAGAGGCTGAATTCAGTCCTTTCCCTGTCCAGCACTTGCTGAGCCTTTGTTAGCCAGCATTGTTCACATCTGCTTACAGGGAGCACACCGAGGAGCATGTGATCCAGCTGTTGCTATGGTATCTAGAGGGATTTTAAGAAAAAAACAGAAGAAAATGTGTCAAGAAAAGAACCCCTCCAACTGACACCTGAGTTAAAGGGACATTGCCAAAAATGATGAGTTGAACACACTTAACCTTTATTTGTTATGTTTTTTGATTTTTTTTTTCCTGAAGAAATTGAGTATTTAGCACTCCAGTGAGAATTAAGAACCCTTGGAGCCTCTGGGGACTAAGGATATTGATATCAATACTAGTCATGTGATTTATTTTTAAATGTTGCATTAGTTTAGCAGAACATCTGCTTTGAACTGAGCTCTTAAAACATCAAGTAAGCTCAGCTTATCATCAGTGCAAGAGCACAGACACCAGTTTCTTACAGAAATCAATGTATAGATGAGGATACAACAGCCAGCACCTTGAACCAACCTTTCCCTGCCTCCTGTTCATTCCTGCCAGACTACAGACAATATAGACATCACAACATTGTTCCCCAGATACTTTCCAAAGCAATATCTCTTACACTGATGTCCTGCTGCTGCATAACATCTACAGCCCATCAGAAAAACTGACATACAGAATGAGGTACTGGTTTTCCATTTTCTTCTTCAGAAAAAGGTTTTCCAAGAGCTGACCAATGAGCAGTGAAATTCCAAGGGGTGTTTGGCTGAGTTCACTACTCTGCCTTTTGTGAGACAGACAACAATTTGGAGCCTGCAAAGCCTAAGGAGAGTGGGCTTTCCCCTCATTTCTGCTGGTACTTCCCTGAAGTGTGTTGGTCAGAAGTACTGGGATTACTGTTCTGGCTTTCTTGCATGCTTGTGGCCAGCCAGGCTCAGCCTGTAATAATTAGTTTTGTAAAAGCAAGGTACTACAGATGGAGTATCCTTTGCTCCAGGCCCTGGAAAACATCCATGGATAAGAGAATACCTATTTGAGATGACATCATATTTGGTCATAAAGTGGTTGTGAAGCAGCTGTCCTTGCTCCTGGAGAAGTTTCCTCTTTCTGACATCCCATCCTTAAAGTCTCAACACTTGGGCATTAACTTACAGTCACCCAACATGCTCCAAGGTGGAGGGACTCTGAGGCAAAAGCTCAAGGGAGATCAGAGCAACGAGCACTGAGAAAGCCCGGTCTGCCATGGTGCTTTCCCTACCTGCTTGAGGAGCCTCTAAACCTCCTCACTGAGTGTCTGTCCTTTCCCTCTGCAATGAGGTGGCTGTGGGTGGCCACAGTTGTCTCCAGAAGAGCCTCTGTGTCATGCCCTCGCCAGTTCTTGTGAGCCACTGTACTGGGGGGTGCCAGCACCCTCCCATCTGGGAAGAGCTGAAGTTTGGGGGTCTCACCTAGTTGTGCATGAAGGTTCAAGTGAGGTTGATTTTCTCCTGATGCTTCCTCCATTTCTAGCATTAGCCTAATGATGAAAACCTCCCAGAGCCATCACCATGGCTTCTGGGTAGCTGCAGAACCACTGTGTGTTCCTTGCAAAGACAGAGGACCAGACATGGTGCTAATGATAGAACAATGCACACTGTCTTGAATGAAAATTATCAAATAATCTGCTTTCCTGACTTGAACACAGATAGTTTGCTATGCCAAATCTAGGAGAGGGCTTAAAAATCTAATTTCTGCTCCCTAGTTCCTTTTGATTATAGCCTTCATGAATTAATCAGGAGAATACTTGGTGTAGTAGGTGGAGATATGAGAGGCTGTTTATGTTCAGCAGGAACACAAAATGCTTTGTAGAACTAATCTATAAAACAAAGACTTGGAAGAATTGTATGCAGTTTAATAGCTCACTTATACAACTTGATGATAAAATATGCATAATCCAATATTATATGGCTTTTTTTTCCCTGACAGGATATGAATAATTGAAGAATTTTTTTCAACCATAAACCTCTTGTCATAACCCAGTCAAAGTTTATCATCTTAGAATGTTTTACCCTGCAAACCAAAGTATGAGACATTGCACTCTGCATGAGTGGTCCTGCTATGCACACATGACAGAGCAGCAAGGCTGGGAAAAGAAGTGACTCTCAGGTGCTTCCAAGATATTCCTTATAATGGGCTTTGAAAGTTCATATGCTAATTCCACAGCAAAGAAAGACTGTAACTTTTCTTAACACAGAAGGAGGCACTTCATGGAAACGCTCAGTTCAGGAGTACCAACAAGCTGCCTTATCAAAGGGCTGATAAAGAAGCAACAGCAAAGAAGTTTGGGAAGTTCTGCTAAGGCATTGCTCAGAGCACTGCTGAGCACAGGGAGCAGCAGGCAGGAAGCTGCAGTTTGGGAGGCTGCTGCCTACATCGTGTCTGCCCCTTGCTCTACCCCTAGCCACTCAACCCCTCTCCCACCAAGCCTGGCACTCAGCTCTTGTTTGCAAGCTTCTTCCTGTGGATTCCAAATCAATAATACTGATGCCTGTAATTTTCCTTGTTTTGATTAATTTTGGTCATCTAGGGCAAAATCACAGCCTTTCTTCAGAAAAGAACTTTGAGATGGACACCACTGGACATGGGAATTTGTGCCTGATATCCACATATCTTTCTTTTTTATATGGAAGCTACTCAGTCCCACTGTCTACTGGCATCACAAATGACTATTTCCAGTCCACTTCCGCCTTTTTCGATATATTTTTGTATCTTTGCCTTGGCTTTCTTAACTTTCAACCAGCAGAAGTGCTTGTCAATAAAAAAAGCTATTTAAGTCAAAAGAATATTCCCTGCCTTATACTTCTGTATATCCTATGGATTTCTCCTCTTCCCACATCCTCTGAACCTTTGATTTACCTTTCTGAGCTTCTATTGCTCAGCCTGTGTAATAGTGTGATCTCACTCTGCTACAGTTCTTAGTCATTTCCTCCTGCCCCTTGAAATCCCATTTCCCTTCATTCCCTAGCTGCCAGCTCTCTATTTCCCTGCACATGCAGTAGACTATTATTGCTATTTCCACATATACAGTGGGAGTTCTCAAATACATATATATTGATTCAATCAGCTCTTAAGTGGCTGCTCAGCTGCAGAGATCTCAGTACCTTTATATTCCAATGGGCATGTGGAATAGAAACCCACTGACATGGGACAATATGAAGGTACAGATTGGCCTAGGTGAACTATTTACAGGTGACATTGTGCATGCCCTGTATATCCCCAAATATATTCTTGTCTATTTTAAATTCCAGCTCATTTGGAGACCCAGCATATTACTCTCAAGAAACAATTTGCTTGGAAAATATAATTTGTATTCTTGGTGGTTTAGTGAATAGTGCTCAGTTATCTTAAATTATTTCCTTTGTTACATTTTTATTAAGATGCTCAGTGTCTTAAATAGCAGGTAGGATCCCAGGAATTAAAGACTAACACCAACACCATTTCTCTGGAGATCTCAGAACATGAAAGGGCAAATTGCTGGTGTACAGAAGGCAAACTCCTGTTGTGGCAATGTGTTCACAGCTGTTATGAAGGGAGGCAAAGCCTTGCAAAGTGAGGTCAATAAACCAGACAGTAAATCAAGTTTACTTACAAGTCATGACCAGTGGGACTACATTAAAATGTTATCTGTAAAATGTGTGTCAGCCATAGATGAAATAACTTTTGTCTCAGGAAGGCAGGTGGGAACAGATCAATTCAATCTGTTGAGAAGCAAGGAAGAAACACTGAATATTGATACTTTGGGAACTGTCTATGGACTAATGACAGGGAGAATCTGAGGAACAACAAAGTGTAGTGGCAACACACAGAAGGTTGTGTTTAAAATTCAAATGCAACAAATGGAAATGAAGTTCTGCAAATAGAAGTTCTTCTGGAGAATCCCAATCTCTTTTGTTTCCCCTGTGTTTTACACTTTGTAGAGGTCATTATGTATTTTGTTTGTTTGCCAAATGTACCTATCTGTTGCCCAATGAAGAAGCAATATTTTTTTGACAATACAGAGGGCAGGTGATAATAAGAAATGATCCTGAGCATGATGGCAGGGAAGTTAATTTTGTTGGATCTTTGCATGAATTTTACAAATGGTTTTTAGTATTAGCTCTACTGAACATGAACTTTTGTTAAGAACTTAAATTTCAATTAGTACAATTTACATTAATGCTTAAATAGACACATTGTAAAGTTAGTAAATCCAATTATTTTCTTTATAAATACTTTAAACAGGCCTGAAATCTGGTAACTGACTGCAGTGATTTACTTGAAAAGTAAGTGGGCAGCTGGCTGGTGTATAGGAAACAAATGTGCCTTCCCAGTAATTGCTAACTTCCCTGGAAAGCTGTTGCTGTTTCACAGTGAGATACTCTGGATACAAAGAAGAAAGTGTTAAATGGCTTTGTTCCAAGCACACCTGGTGGTAGTGGCTTTATTATGATCTAACTATACTTTCTGTGAGACAGTGTTTTTAAGGAGCAGTAATGACATTAATTAGACCAATATAATTGGAAAATCAGGCAAGTTTTCTTGAAGTCTAGAATAAAAGGTGCTGCCCTCAACACTAAACACAGGTTGAGAACAATTGCTGTGATTTTAATTTCTAAATCCCTGTAAGAGTCTTTCTTTGAAGTTCCCTTAAGATTCACAGCTCCCAAAGAGAGAACCAATTTAAACTTCAAATTTGGGTGTCTGCCTGATTTTTCTGCATGCAGTAGTTTTACTTCCTGGCAGCTGTTTTAATCTGCAGGCATTAACAGTACACATGATATGCTGTTTTATAAAGAACACTTATTATACAGCACTTAAGGTATAAACTCCACTGACAAAGCAGTGCTGTGGTTTCAACCCCAAAGAACTCAGGCACCTTTAAAACTTACAGCCTGTGGCTATGAGCAAACTGTGTGCTGGGTTCAGGCTTGTTCCCCACACTGCATGCTATGGGAAACTACAGGCCTCCACAGAAACAAGACCAAACTGGAAGAAGCACAAATTAGAAAAGGAGAGATGTGCCAGGGAGCTCTCTAACCTGTTTCCTCCCCAGAGGGGGCTTGAAATGCACTACCATGGAGAGTTCACTACTCTGCAAATACTGAAATTTCAAAGATATATTGCCCTTGGTTACTGGAAACTCCTTCTAAAGCAAAGAAGTCATCCATCCTAAAAGCACTAACATTGGCAGATCCAAGTTCTTTGATCAAATAGTGACGGCCCAAAATATTACTCTGAGTGGCACCAGTTCTATCCTGTCCTTCAAGGGAATAGCAAAATACCATTATTAGAATTACACATTTAGTCCTCAGGCTGCACTACGTCCTTAGAAAAGGCACTCAAACTTCATATCTCTTGATATGAAGTGGATGATAAAAAGAGAAACATGAAGGAAAGGGAAAAGAAAAGAGCTCTACCAAATGAGAAAAGACATATTAGACTTTGTTTCTCCTGAGAATGCTGTCTGCCAGGTTGGGCTAAGTGCTGGTGTTCAAACACAGATTTGCTCATTTAGAGTTCAGGCTGTAGGAGAGCACTTAGCCAGCAGATGTTTCCAAATGTAAAAGGACACTATTGTCTGTAGGACTTGCATGCTTCAATGGTATCTAGCCATTAAAATCAAATTATAGAATCAGGGAGAACCAAACCTCGTGTAGTAACATCTGTTGGATCCAGAAGTGAAGCAAGAGCCATTTATAATCACCCTGCTTGTCCTAAGAGCTGTATCATATTACACCAAGATTTTCTGTAGATGCTTCAAGCACAAGGAAACAATGAGAACAAAAGAGAAATGTGTTCAGCAACGCCTGCTCTTTTAGAGTCAGTATTACATACACAGGCTCACTTGTCTTCCTTGTCTCTCTGGAGTCAAAGACTAAAGCAGATTCAGCCAGAAGGTGGCCTAATTAGATTGCTTTTATATTTAAGGTGGCACCACCTGGAGTCATTAAAACTCAAAATTATAGTAGTTCTCTCATGACAGAGCACTACAGTACTTGGTAAATAGGAGGAGACAGAGATGAGTGGCTTTAGAAATCAAGAGAGAAGAAATCAAAAGAACATGGGAGACTCCTGGGGCTCCATTGTAGTGGGTTTTATGAAACACCATTAAGAATTGAGAATTAGAGGGTGGTTTAGACAACAGAAAACATCTACATGAACAGTGTTTCTGATTTATGTACTCATGAAGTTTTAAGCTCTAAATGTGCCATAACAGAGGGGGAAAAGAAGGCAAGGGTTTATCAGGTAGATAGTATTTTTAATACAAACAACACTGTCATTATGGATATCTTATCAAAATACCTGGGCCACACGTAATTTCTGGCTCCTCATTTTTCTGAGAAAGTTCCAGTAGATACATGAGCAGGTCAGCAACAGTCTTTGCCCATTATTGCTGCTCTTCAGAGGCATCAGAGAGCTAGGACATTACACAGAAGGTCCCTCAGCAGGGACTGGAGATACAGCATAGCTAACTTGAAACACTTTTGTGTGGTCTAATTTATAAAGACCCTAGCATTTAATATCATGTGAAAATAAGGCCTTGTTCTGCTGCCTCTCCAGGTGCACCCACAAGTCAAACCACTATTCAAATACCTGCCTGTTAAGAGCTTTATTCACAAACAGCTCGTGCTACCTGCAACTGACAGAAGTCTGACATCTGGCAGGTGTGCAGGTTAGCCTGCATATATGAACCAGACATAAGCTAGAAAATTGAGGAAGATACAGAACAGCATCAGGAAGAAAAAGGAAGGTACAAATGTAGGAGTGTGTCTGAGAATGGACTGGAAAAAATCCTAGCCAGATTACTTTAAGTGGTATTTTATGATTAGAATCCCAACAGAGCAATAGACCACAGAAATTCCATACACAGGATATTATTTGCATATCTGAATTTCCAAATGATGGAAGTATGGGATCTTTTTTGAGATTCACAAGAACTGTGTGACCCTGCCATACCTTTCATGATATGGCAGATCCATCATCTTAGACAGGAACAGACTTTTTTTTTGCAGTGTGGGAGCATTTGAGTTGGATGCCTATGAAAAAAATATTATATAATGCTTGGGAAGCATTTTCAACAGGAAGATAACTTTCCTTCACAGAACAGTAATGGTCATAGAGATGACACTGAAGGCCAGATTCTGCAGCCTGTCTGTATCAGCACACAATGGAGAGAGAAGAACAGGCACAGAAGTGGGTTTTGAGAAAGAATTAGGCATTTTTAACATGACCAAGCTTTCCATACAGTAAATGATGTGGTCATTTTGAAAATTACTTTTAAAGGGAATGGTGTGAATTAGCCCTTTGGGTATTTTGGTTTTTCCTTCCATTTCCCTTTGTGTCTTCACTGCTAAACATTACATAGTTTGAAATAAATAATAGTCAGTTCCACTGTGTTTGCCAAAGGTATTACAAAGCATAAAGGGGTTGTCATGGAGACAGAAATGCATAAGTGAAGCAATTGAATCACTAAAATATTTAAGCAACACTTACTCTGCAGTACAAACTTGAAGCAGAATATTTGTGACAAGAAGCTAGTTTGGAATTTCTCATGTTGGAATTGAAAAATGAAATAAACCTAAATCCATCTTGAAAAATAAAACCAAGTGGCTGCTAGATATGTTTAAATGAGAAAAAAAAAGTATACAGCCACCTACGTGTCTATACAGGGACAAGTAACTCATCACAAAAAAAGAAATAAGCATAGCTACATCTCTGACTTTCACCTGCTTCCTGGCTCAAGTGCTGCAATGTGTCTCTTCTCATGAGGAAAACAAGTTTCTCTAGTGGTTCAAATCATCCATAAGAATTAATTATATTTTCATTTTGCCTGCCATTTCTTTTTGAGTGGCTGTTTAACCTGCTGAGTGGATGCAGTGAGTACAAAAGCATAGGCACCCTCTGAGAGGACACTAAAAAGGTAGCTCAGAGTTACAGAAATCCAATCCTTCCCTAGAGTTGCTTTAAGACCAAACCTTCCCAGACCTGAAATAATGCAGGGGGCAGCTGCCCATTCAACAGATTGCCTTTTTCATCACACTTAATTAAGCTAATTTTGACCTGGTAATTACATCTACAAAGCAAGAGGATGTGTTTAGTGGGACAAGAATTGGATAGCCAAACTCAAAGTGTATACACCAAACCAGCTGTGTCCAGCATTGCTGAGAGGTATTAAGAAATTAATTTTTCCCAGGTTCCAGTCTTTCCCATTACTCTGAGCCCTTTCTGTTCCTTTCTGACAGGTTTCTTTGTCTCTTTACTTGGTATCACCTAGTCATTTCTTCTCCTCTCTTTGCACTAAGCAACAAAGAGTCAAAGGAAAGGAGCAAAACATTGGCTGAAAAGAAGAAAGAAGAAATAGAAATCTGAACAGATGTCTCAAGCAAAACTCCCATGGCCCTTCACTGGGATATCTGCCCAAGTAAGGGAGCCTGGGGAGGACAGGAAACAGCCTAGAGACATCTTCAAAATATTGCAGAGCTAGTAGTTAATTCAGATCAAGTGTTCCTGAGGACAGTTTGTGGTAATGAGAAGAATGTACTGAAGGTGTAGGAGGGGCACATGGTTTTTTCAATATCATTGCTTTCCCAGGCTCTCCCAAGTCTGTCACTTTGAGAGCTGTATGTTTTAATCCTCAGGAGAAAACTGAGTGGAAAATGAAAACATTTGTTGTGAGACAATTTATGGCAGGCCAAATACCATAAATATATCCATTTAGCCTTTTAATAATTTTCCCACTGATCAATGCAACTTCCTAAAGTTACTGCTAAAGGAGCCCTGTGTTCCCCGACAACACTGCAGGGGTAGAGTGCTGCAGCTCTGACAGCTGATATCCACAGCATGCATCAAACAACTCCCTCAACACCTCCCTTTCCTAACTGACAGAGAAAAGGAGGAATGGGCAGAAAGCAAAGGTTCTTCATCTGAGAACCAGCTTACCCACACATAAAGCATTGACAGCTGGTGATACTTGGCACCCAATGCATGGGAATATGGGACCTTGAGCTCGAAACACCCGGGCCCCCTCACAGTGTGTGTCCTCTCTTAATCCTGGCTTCCTGCTAGCTCTGCCTCCTGCTTCCTCTCCCTTTTGCAGCAAGCTCCAACTTCCTCTCCTTGTTTTCATGGCTGCCAATGTTTCAAATCTTGCTCCTCTGTTTTTTTCTTATTTCTGATGAGGGCTTCTTCAGGTCTTCCAAATATCAAGTATTTTTTAGCACCAGCACTCATACCTACTGGTAGCAACTTGTCTTCCTTTCTTCTTTACATGCCAAATTTTATGCCACACTTTTTTATGCTTATTCTACTTGTAGTATCTCTCTGACAGTATCTCTCTGACAAAGCATTTACAGCAACAATGCTCCCCCAAAATACACTGAGTGTCTCAGTAGTCATTCTGTTACATGCAGAAGGACCCTACAGATTTGAAAATCAGTGGTTATCTCACACAGCTTAGTGAACTGACCTCTGTATATGTGCAGATTAAATGCAAGGATCTCCTTCCTGAGCAGTGCACAGTGGGGCTTTCAGGAGATCAGTTGAGCAGCTATGTAGTGATTTCAGCAGTGCATCACTGCTGTGTGTCCTCTGGGCTACTCAATTAGTCCAGAGCAATCAGGTGCAATTGTGTTCTGGGTGCAAAGGCCTTCCTCTCCCATGCAGTCCTGGTGCTGGTTTTGCACCCTGGGGACCAGCAGGATCACCCTGATCACCACCATCCTTTACTCCATAAGGTCAGCCTGAGCAGGGGCTGTGAGGTTGCCCTACCCCTGCCTCTGGGATATCCAGCATGCTCAGAATCAGGGCCTGGATCTTACAACTCTCATCAGTATCTGCAGTCCTTGCACAGCCTTAAAACGGCCACACTTGGCTGAGCCAGCACAAAGATGACACTAATTAAACACTTATACCAATAATAAAAGCTGCTGATTAGTTTATCAGGCCTAGACAACATATCCAGCTCCCACCAAGCACTCCTCTCCTTATGCAAACACTGTAAATTTTGTATTATGCTGTTTCAGGAACAGATCATTCAGTAATCAGTCATTAACTGAAACATGCATGTCCAAGAGCATTGTAGTATCTCATCTCTGCATGTTCAGAAACTCTCAAGAGATGATTAAAAAGCCCCAAGTCCACAGAAATGTCTGGGAATCCCTTTGTTTTAAATGAAACTAAAGACCAATCATTTCCCTGAAATGCCCAGCTTGTTCCAAATATCTGTTTAAATCAAATACAGATATGCTCTATTCTTTCTGCAGAGCTGTTTGCCTGCTCAGAGACAGAGAAAAGAGAGTTGCAATATAAGTGAACGGACATCTACATGTAAAACAAACTCCACACCCGAGCTGGTGATCAGCTGGGTGCCCCAGAGGATGAGGAGGTGTCTTAAGAATGCTGCAGCTTGTTGGAAGAGAAAGAAGGGAAGTGGAAAAGGCATGGAGGTGCAGAAAAAGGAGAACAGATTTTTCATTTTAAGGATGACATTTACAAATACCATTCCCTTTGGGTGAGGTTACATTCAAGAGACAGCTCAAGGAATAAGTAATCTGAGATGAGGTTCTATTTCTATTTGCTTCTGAAGAAACCTGAAATTCTTTCAGAGGAACATGAATTAAGTCTCACAGCAGCAGCATGTATGAAGCGATGACTACTCCCCATTTAGTAGATAGGAATAAAAATGGGTATAAAAATGCAAAGGGGCCATGTAACTGGTAGAAAGGCGTACAGGAAACCTTGGAACAGTACAGAAATAGAATCCAGACCTCTTGACTCCTACACTTGTGTTTAACCACCAAGTCATTCTTTCCTTAAATATTCAAGAAGTTGAAATCTACACAGCAACAACAAGTCAAAGATCTGAGCAATGCTTGCCTTAGGTTTTGTTAGTATATATCTAAAATAGTATATGCATAGACAGGAAGAGATAATTATCTCAGGTGTCACATAGTAAGTGTAGCATAAATGGCAAATTTGTTTTTTTTTCTTGATGTACTGATGGAGCAGGACTCTAAGTTCATTCTTGTTCCTAACTGGGAAAGGATTTCAGGAAATGGAGTTGGGAGCAGACAGTTAGTACAATCTTGTTGACCTTGGGCCTTTCTAAGGACAATCAATCAGATATTTATAAATAAATATATAAATAAATACACAAGTGTTTTGCTTTGATAAAGACAATGCTACAAGGAGGAGGAAGGACCAAAGATGAACTTTTTATCTCTAGTAAAAGCTTCTTCAGGGTTTTAAATATATAATAAATTATAAAAAAATGAAACAACAAATAAAACTGTAAAGATTACTGCTTATTATCATGTTTGAATGGAGGTATGGCAGCAAAGGTAATCTACTTCTGAATGATAGGTGAATTATTAACAATATTATTAACAGTATTAAACAGGAAAGACTACACTCAAAAAAACCACAAGCAGCTCTTAGTTCTAGAAATCTAAGAGTTGCTTCTGTTTTGACTGGTTAATGTTTAAAATCTCTCTTCTGGGTTCAATTTACTGACTTAAAGCATCATACAAAGAAGGCAATTTTAACAAGTCTAACCTTTCATGACTAAGAAAAACATCTAGTTATGTTTTCCAGTGTTTGATCACTATGCAGGTTCTGTGACACTGGCTATTTACTTTTGGTCTGAAACAAGGCCCTTCACAGAGGGTGGTATGTGCTCTTTACTGAGATATCTTTGAATTCCAAGACAGCTGTATATCCAGTACTGTTAACTTGGTTTGAAGGCATCAGTCTCAGAAGCAAGGAGAGACAGAAAACATTTGCCTCCCCTAAGTGGTTAGCCTAGAGTGACCCTAAATAAAGATGAAGAAGAGAAGGAGAGGCCACTTGCTTTTCTTTTCGGTTTTGTTTTGTTTCCCAGCTCTGGCATTAAAGTCTATTAGCCTGAATGCATGTGTGTTCTGTGTCCTGATTTCTCGCCTCACTATTTTTCAGTGCTGTTTTGAAAACTCTTAACAGATTCCTTTCAATTGCTGAGCTCACTTAGTGAGCAGCCTATGGCACCCAGTAATTAAAACACCAAATTAAACAAGACACCAATGCTTCAAAAGCAATGTTCCAGCTCAGAGATATGCAGAAAAAAGCTAATTTCTTCATACAGGGATAAAGACACACCTGCTTTTTGCCTTGTTCCAAAGGAAAGGAGACCTTAGGCCAGGTTGGCATGGGAGCTCTAGGCCAAGCATAGCATCTGGATGCTGGCCTTCCTCCCCACACTGGAGCAGTTCCTGACTTTGTCTATACAACAAGATAGGGATGAACAAACATGAAGGGAATTGGCACAAGATCAAGCTACCAGAGCAGCCACATCCATTACATATCTCCCTGGAGCAGAATTGCCACCCCTCATTAAGTTGCAGTCATTATTTGTTATTACTGAGTTTATATTGCTTCATTGGGGTTTTCAGGAACAGAGTTTCTGGGAATTGGCTGTGGGATGTTTTAGATTCATTTTCAGATCAGAACTAAACTGTGTCATGCTGACAGACTGCTGAGGATAATTTATATTAAAGAGAAAATGCACACTCAAAAATTCAGGTAGTGGCCAAAAAAAAATTTGTTTATCACTGACTTCTGAAAATTTGACATTTTCCACAGCCCCATCCTGAGACTACACTGTGATTTGAGGGCTGTACCCTAGTTATGATTATCCTGTGGGACACAGGTTAGAAAATCGTGCCTTTTTTCTGCTAAAAATCATTCCTACATTCAAGATTGATGCCTATTACAGCAGGCGAAGCAGGTGAACCTCTAAGCTAGGATCCCTTACAGTCTAATGGCAACATGAATTACTGGATTTACTAATGAGATACTCCAGGAAATTGATTGCAGTAATTTTTTCAGAGAAGTAATCTGCCCAGATTAAAAAAAAATGTAGTTGAACCTTTATATAAAACTCATTGCAAACCTGAAACAAGCTTTGTCATATGTGATTTGTTTTTAATTAGGAAAAGAAGAGTACAGGGCAGATTTTCTAAACAGCTGTATTTGTCTCTGTCTCATAGATAAAATTCAGTGTCTTCAAAATTCAATGAAACAAACCTGAAGTGACAATAAGGAAGAGACTAAAGGCATAGTAAGAATGGTCTGTGTTCACAGCATTAGAGGGTATGTTTGTGCATGTTGTGATGCTGTGACTCAAACCACTGCAGCGTTAAAAAACCAAAGGGACTCTTCTGATTCATGGGTCTACACTTGCACCAAGAGAATGATTATATTGTAGCAGAACACATCAGTATTTTCAACTCAGAGGTAACATCGACTAGTGAGCAAAGGTCAAGCTGTATCTGATTCAAAACTAGAAGAAAACAGTGCCTTGAAGATCTCTGCTGCACTCTGACAAGCATTCATTCCTCAGGTAAAATTACTGTTGTTCTTTGGTGCAGCACCAAAAATACACGAAGAACAGAGATAATTTCCTGGGGGATTTTAGTTTTCCACCTTAGTAGCATAATCCTATTATTTTAAAAGACATTTGATTAACTTTGCAGATAAAAACCAGTTAATAGTATTTTATTTAAGCCTTGCAGATTTAACAATCATTTCTATCTCATTGGTCACCCAGAAAAAGCTTCCTCCACTTTCCCATTGGGCAATATTGTTTCCATGTAGCTTCCAGAAGCTGTAGAATTGCTATGATACATCTGCTACCTACCATCATCTTGACATGTCCTATTACTTGTATTGCAATCATGTCTAGTTGACCTGAACAGATTGTGTTTGTCTGGGCTGGCCACTTCTTGACACAGAAACATCCTTACTCAAAGGATTATGAGAAATGGACAAAAAGAAAGAGAAGAAGACCACTGAGACTGTCAGACTCAGCTCCTCAGACTGTTCATTACCATGAAATGACACAGCAGTGTTTTCTACTGTTACCATGGCATTTTGCAAACAACTCCAGCACACTGGCTAGAAACTAAATGGGCAAACCTCAAGGATTTTGGCAGCTTGAATAAACGTCTGCAAAGATCTGGCTGGACTTGGGGACAGACTGTCCTTTGCAAAAGAAACCACAGAAACTGGTTGAGATGCACCCATTTTCTAAGGGCCTCTACAAAGTCTAGAGGAAAGGGTATGAGGCAAAAAAGATAAACAGCCACAAAGCGAGCAAGGCAGGGCAGTGACTGGAAAAAAGTGTTCTGTGGTGTGCAATCCTGTATAGTGAAGAAAAGCAGAAGGGAATAAGGAAACAAAGAGGTGAATGGAGGAGACTGGAGAGAGAGAGATGCTCCCTATGCATGAAGAAGAACAGGATGCAGATGAGAGCTGCACTGCCTTGTGTGTCAAGTGATCACAGTCATGGGCATATTCCCAGAGAACCTCTCAGAAGGTCTCCAGGCCCATGATTTTGGAGAAGGGCAGGTCCTCCTGAGAGATAGTACCAGCTGCAAGAGAAGCAGGGACCGCAAAGCTATAAAATGAAGATTATAATTCTGTAGAGTTGGCAAAGTTTAGTGGTTTCATTTAGGAAACCACTAGGGGCAGAAAGAAGCAGAGTGAACCCTGCTAGGTCACTAAATCATAAATTGCTGGAGTTGTCTGGCTCTTTTTTTCTTTTCTCAAAGCTTCCTATCACAGGTTATGTGAGAGTTTAAGACTGTCTCTTGGGTTGGGATGAGTATATTCTGTTCTGAATAAACACTACTTATAGTAAGACTTATTGCTTCAAGTAGTGCCTCCCTTTCCAGGAAAAGAGTTCAGCACATAAGGAACACCCTGTGATGACACAGGGACAGTGAGGCCACTGGCCAGCCTCTTCTCCGGGGTGACTTGGCTGAATGTGGCAGTGTCAGATGCCTTGCATCTGTGTGCTCCCATTCTTGTGCTATTATGTACACATCCCAGTCTCAGCTGAGGCTGCAAGCAGGAATAACAGGACAAATACCACAACAACAGCTGTTTTGCTGGATTTTATGGAACGGAAGCCCAGGAGTACTGGAAATCTTCAAATAAATCTTTTTCCCATAAAAGAATGCATGAGCCATGAGTGCTTGTGAACAAGCAATGTTTGGCTAGTGAGCTTGCCCTTTTGATGTCTACAGCTTGCCATTAGATCTATACTCAATATGTAGTAACTTGCCACCATCTACTTGACTGCATATTTCTTCCCTAGAAAGACTGTTCTTGAATTAAAAATTCCAAAACTGAGAGCAGTCCTTATGAAAAACGTAATGGGTTCAACAAGCTAGTGAACAATCGCATAATGCTGAAAACTACATGTGAGTACTGTTTTAATTTTAAGAGTCAATCAAGGAACCTCTTTTTATGTGAAGTATTTCAAAGAAAACCAGGTCATTTGTTCCATGTGTGGCAGGATGCTGTGTGCAAATATTCTCCCTACATTTATGATCTTGTAGTAAAATGAACAGACTTAACCTACAAAAGATTCATGAAGCTTTACAACGGCTATACCAGCTCACTGTGATGTGTTACACACTTTTCAGTGTCTAGAAAAAGGTGAATAAGGGGATTGTGATCCAAAACAGGATTTGTTCAACATCTAAATCACTCTGGAGGGATGACTAACCAGTTAAAAGACTCCAGCACTAGAGATGGGAACCTGTGGTCACTCTGCTGCTCTGCTGGGGTACTCTTGCCCTTTAGAGAGTTTTTCCTAATGCTGAAATCTGGCTTGCTGCAGTGCAATCCCATCAGTTCTTGCCTTGCCTATGACAGACACGGAGGGCACACGATTTCCTTCCTCTTTGCAGCAGTCTTTTGTGCATTCAGTGACTGCAATTCTCCCCTCAGTCCCCTCTTCAGTGAGTAAACACACTCCTCAATCCTTTCCAGACATCTGACTGATCTTACTGCACTTCTCTCCTCTCCTTCCAGCTGGGCACAGCTTTCTGTCTGCACATTGCCCTAACCACACTTGCTGCTCTAGCTAAAGGCATGGCTGATTCAGATCCTCACAGACCATTTTTTTCCCACCACAGAGCTGTTACCTCATCTGTTGTTCCTCACTATGTACTTGTACTGCAGACTGCTCCTGCATGGCTGGTGAACCTTGCACTTTACTGGTTTGGTGCAAGACCAGTTTCTGCAGTTTGTCCGGTTTTTACCATTTGAATCCTATCCCCCAATATGCCTCCAGTTCCATCCCACCCAGTGCTATGTGTGCAGATTTGAAAAGCAGATTCTATTCATCATCTATGTTATTAATGAATGTAATGAACACTGCCAGGCCAGACCAACTCCCGTGGAACTAAGAACCAAGGAGCTCAGTTTATCCCTCTATTTTTACAGCAAATTGCCTGTAACTACTGAGCCTTGTTTCCAAACAGTTTGATACTTTCATCTGACCATGTTTCTCTTTCTTGCTTACAGGAAGCTCTGCCAGAAGCCTATGAAAATCAAGATACATGGCATTTACTGCTTCTCCCTGTCAGCATGGTAAGGATTACCTCATCCAATGATGAAATCAGACGTTTTGACGCAGTTTGTTCTTCAGAGAGCCACAATTTTTCCTTTCAGTACTTATGAATAATGGCTTGACTAATTTTTCCAGTGTTTTTTCAGGAACTGAAATAAGCTGAGCTCTCTCTAATGCTCTGACTTTTCTTTAAAAAGAGAGAAAAACAAGTATTATGTATGCCCTCTTTTCTTCTTGATACCTCAGCTTTCTTGAGAGAACCATAAATGGTTTTGAAATTACATCAGATAATTCTCAAAGTATTCTGAGCTGTAATTCATTAAGACCAGTTCATTTGAATATATTTGGCTTCTTTATGCCCTTTCCAACCACTTCTTTCCTTACTCTAGGTGCAGACCATACTGCTTTGCTGTGGTGTCTGTTGTGCTGATTATCTGCCTGCAGCTGGGTCCTGAAGCCCCTGAGTCGAAAACAGCACATGGTTTTCTGAGTAACATTTCCCCTTTCTGTTCAGTAATGACCCATTTCCCTGGGATTTATTTTACTGTATATTTCTTTCGTGTACCCGCAGAAGTGTTTCTTCTTAGTCTTTACATAATTTACTCATGTTACTTCATTTTGTGTCCTTGCAGTTATGTTTCAATCCCATATGGTAGTGCCACACTGGTATACTCATGTTCAGCAATCCTCTAGTTTCTTAACACCTGTCTTTTCTTTCTGAGCAGACTTTCCCTTACGTCTGTCCAGAGCTTCCCAACCAAATCTCTGAACATTTTAAAATATGCATTCTGGAGGTCTACACTCTTTGTTTGTTCCCTTCCAATTTCCAAAAGAAGGTCATGGAAGCTGGAAGCACTTACCTCCTCTGAAAATAAGATGTTCATTGTGTTTTTATTATTCTGATCACAAGGCCAGCATTTTAACTGAATAGCAAGAAGAGCTCTAGGCCTTCTGTTTCTTCAGCATGTAGAGATATTTTCTGCCAGACAGCACTAAAGTGTGGATGCCTCTCATGCATTCTTATCTGTTCATGGTATCTGATGCAAGGTGCAGAGAGTGCTTTCTGAAAGTTTTAAAAAAAATGGCAGCATCTCCAGCTGCAAAAGTATCTTGTGCTTCTAGTCCCTATCACAGAAAACAGCCTCATATCATCAGAGCTTTCACAAGGGCTACAGAGACAGCTGACTATGTCACTCTTAGACACAGTTGGTCTTGCTGAGAGAAATACAATTGTCTCTGTGGGTTTTTAGCTATATCCATTAAAGTGCATTTGCCCAAGTATATAAATCATCAATGTCAACTGCCCACAAGGTAGCACAACTCTATCTTCCTGAAATTGTATTTAATCTAGACACATCTGCTACCTGATAGCAACAATGGCTTTGAAAATTTAGATGACAAGCTAGACAAAACTTGTGCATTTGCTCTGTGGTGAGAGAGCACATTTAGAAGGCATTAGACCTTATGGTTTCAAGAGCCACACTCTGCATATTTTTCAAATTCTGATCTGCTTCTATTAGAAACTGATCTCAAGCCTTTCAGCTGGTGCCTATATCTATGACATGTAAGATGATATGTCTGAAGTCATCAAAATTCAGCCCATATATGTCTTACTTGAACAATGAAATGCTGATGGAACAATCAAAGCCAAGTAACAAATCAACAAACTAATCTACATCCTTCCAGCACACTTCCTAAAGTGTGATGTAACCACACAATAATACCACAGCCTACAGTTAACACGTCCCACACAAAACCTGAGTACTTTGCAAATATTAGGGAGGGCAGACCTAAAGTAAAAGTTGCATCTTTTACTGAAGAACTGTTGCATTAACTGAAGAACACCTACACCTCTTCTTGCTTTCATGTCCTGTCCTAGAATTGAACTAGAATCAGGATTAGATAGTTATTACAAAGTGGGGGAGAGGGTGAGAAAGCAAAGCTTTAGAATATTTCTGACTATGATGGAATATTCCAGAAAACAGATTATAAAAATGTGGGAACATAGTCTCCTCATAGGGTCTGCAGTCTAGGCTTACCAGTTTAACAGAATTCAATAGGCCAAATGATAAGTGGGTAAGAAATCTTGACCCAATTAAATCCATGTCAAAAATCCTATTTATTTTTATGGGACCAGGATTTCAGTCTGGTCATATTGTGTTCAAATCCTGACCTTTTTTAAAAAGCAGAAAACATCATACAGTGTTTTAGACATCTACACATTCATATTCATACAAACCAGAATGTTTTTTGGGCAAGGAAATATACATAGGTGACTTTGCTGTGTGGTTAAAATGGGCTGCTGTTCCAGTATACACACTGTAGATGAAAGCATGGACAAAGAAACACACTGCAGTGCAGGCAGATGGTGGCCAAGGAGGTGCTCTTTTGAGCTATGGTTTTTGTTATGAAAGCCCATAACTCCCTAGATCCATGTGAGTTATATTATTCTCAGCAAGACGCAATGAGCTCAAATGCTACTCAGGAACAGAAGAAGTCTCTCTCTGTTGAGCAGATTAAAAGAGGCCAGTGCTGTTTGCAAGAGCTGAGTGGGGTGTTCTGGAACTCCAACACACTGGCACCCAGAACCCCAGATAATTAGCTCTCCCCCGGCTGCTTAGCCCAAGATCACTGCTCTTCCTCAACAGACAGGACCATAACAAACAGGCATACCTAGCAAGGGGGAAACCTGGGTCGTGACTGTGCATTTGTTCCTTCTGCTTTGAAATCTACCCTGCAGTCTCAAGCAATGCTTCCCCACCTCAGCTGGCTACAGCTGCACAGTGCACTCCATCTGCCTGCAGACTGCCTGTGCATGCCTGCCATGGGCACGTCCTGTGCTCTTCACACTTCCTGTCGCTGTTTACAGCCAGGCTGAGAGAGAATTCAAGAGCTCCTGTGCTGGCTCTGGCTCCCCACACCACCTTCTGCCTGTCCAGAACCAACATTGGCTCTAGTGCTCTGATATTAGCTTAAATGCATTACTCTAGGCTAATGAACAAAGGAAAACTAGTACAACCTACTCCCAGGGATGAAAGGAAAAGTCAAGAGCCAAGAATATCAAAGTGATGATGTCAGTTCAACCTCTTTACAAAACAGTCAAGTGGAAAGCCTGAAAAGGAAGGCTGCTCTTTTACTCCAACACAGGTCAAATAAAGAACTAAACACTCTTTCTCCTTCCCATTATTACAGTAGTACTAGAGATTGGGCTCTTTCAAATTGTTTCCCTGCTACTATCAAAGATATTTACTTTCTTTATACAGGTATGTCCTCACACAGTTAATCCCCTCTAGGCATTCAGAAAAAGAGATAACTATTTCTACTGGCTGTATTAGTTCCCAGACCCGGAGCTGGATGAATTGTTTATGGTAATAAGTGATTCGTTTAATTTAGTACATTTTTCCTACTTGTGACTTGACCATCACATTATCCTGACTCCTGTGTTTGTAGGACTACTCATAAATATTCACCAAACAGATTATACAAATACATTTCAATTGATGAGTTGTTTGTAGACCAATGTCTTTGAAAATATCCAAATTACTGTTTAAGCCCCCAAGGGTATGTGACTGTTTGCATAATTCACATGCCATCATTTCTCACAGAAGATGTGAAACCTTTAAAATAGGAGAATAATGATGAAAGCATATCAGTTCCTGAACAGATAATAATTATTAATGCTAATCTGTATTAAAAATTGTTTTTAAAATGTTTAAGACACTCAAATAAATTGTTAAACTAACAGTTTAAGTAAACATGACCCCTGGAAACCAAGAGTGAGATGGGATTATGAGAAGAGTTATGAATTACTTTCTTCTATTTCCAAAAGCTCTGCTACTTCTAATTTGTCTATTATCAGACAGTGCTGCTCTGAAATGACCTCCAAGGATACTACATATAATACAAAACCCACATGCAACTAGTCATGGAAATTTAAGTAATAGTAAGAGAAATTTGGCTGAACAGGCAAAACGTTATATAGAATAATTTGTTTTGTAAAAAGCACTTACAAAATTACTTCCAATTATGAAAGGAGGACTGAATTCATTATTGCCTTTTTATGAACCACATGGACACCTCAGAGACTTGTGAGAATATTTCTTTTAAAAAAAGCATGTGCAAATAGAATTCAGAATTAGGGTTAATAGGGTCATCAATAATAATCTGCTGAAGCTATAGCAAAATGACAGCAGAAAACTTCAGGTTTCCAAGGCATAAAACTAAAAGCTCAGAAATTTAATCATGAAAACTCCAAGTTTATCATAAAACCTTAATAGAGCTGACTACAAAAATGTACTTCAATTCTTATAAACTCTCAGACTGTCCTGAAATCAGCAAAACCAGAGGTTTTACATTGCTTTTAATAACTTCCAAAGCTTAGTGAGATATTAGAATTTGATTGTATTTTAATATCATCTGAAAGATTATCCAACAGCTGCAATAAGCAATATGTAGCAGGACCTCTTCAGGGTCAAACTTTGTGTATAGGAAGAGATGAGATTATTCTGCTTTTATTAGAGAGGAATTCATATGCATACAGGGCAGCAGCAACATGAAGCGGAAGCTTTCCAATCCTAATAGCTGCCTACGGGCTCAGATTTCCCAGGCTGTTGTGGCACATGGTGCTTGGTTGTCAGGCAGTTTGGGATGATCTCTGGTGGGAGGTTTAGCTTGGAAGAGCAAGCTGTGCTGTCTGGTGGCCATGCCAAGGACAGCGGGTGGCACTTTGCATTACAGGGCTGTGCGTGCGCCTGCCACTCCTGTGCTGAGGGATGTTCCACTGCCATGGCCAGGGGACCAACACCTCTTGGGCTCAAGAGACATCAGGGGACACACCTAAACATTCAGGTGGCTACCTACAGGACCCTATGGATTGCACCAGTAGACAGACTGGACACCTTTGAAATAAAGGATGGATATTTTCTCTGCTTCTTGTGTGGATGTGACTTCTAATAAACCACCATACAATTTTTTTCTCCTCCTCTTTAAGCCAGCAAGGATTCCTACCCTCCGAACCCAGTAAGGTCTTAGTAAACAGCAAAGCAATTGTTTTCAATTTCCTGTTTAAAGGAATAGTTTAAGGGAACACTGGCATGCTGGCATGCTGAAAAAAATGCAGGCTTTATTTGCTAAGAAAAAATTCCATTATAAAATTAATAAGCACTTATCAGAATTCACATGAATCTCCAAATGAGTAAGCAGATGCTTCCTACTGTGATTTGAAAATTATTTCTCTCTGTTTTCAGCACTTTTCAGTTAAGAATCAGGAATATTGGTCTTTAATTCCTATATGGAAATATTTAAAACTCTTTCTAATGTGTTTGTGATGTTTTCCTATGCAGCCCTGCACAAATATTTCCAGTGTGCTATGACTCAGTACTTTTTTGAAGCAGCAGAAATACAATGAAAAGTCTGTTTCTCATAGTATTTTGGCAGAAAACAGCTCTGTGGGTTGGTGTTGGCAACACCACAGTCTAAGAATAGGGCATTTCTCAGGCAGAAAATTGTTGAATTTGGACATGAGCAAGGTTTGCCTAGGCGTAAAGAAGCCACTGTCTTCAGGGAAAAGGCTAATTTGGAAATGCTTATCCAACAAGTTAGTGTGCTAGTGTCTACCAAAATAATTATTTCCTGTGAGGAATATTCAGAATGAAGTAATCTCAAAGGATCTATTCCATTGGATGAGTGAGGTTGCTGGGCAGCCCTTTGACACTTCCTCAAAGGGGCTCTCATTGTGTGGAGTGCTCTATTCCAGTTTCAATTGTTCATAAATATGAGTAATGCTTCCTTCCAAGTTTGTGTAAATGGGAAGAACTGTAAAAGTACAGTGCTTCACCATGCATGCACTCTGCTGATAGCACTACCACCAATCATTGTGAAATGCAGGGCAAGACAAAAAGTAACAACAATGAGGATGTGAAAGAGTGAAAGCTTTTTAAAATGAGCTTGAACATGATAGTCTTGAAGCCTAATATACTGAGCTGAGCCTGGGTTGTGCTGGTTCTGATGAACCCAGAGGAGGTGAAAATGCTTTCTCTAGCTAAGGCTTTATCCATATACACAGGCTATACAGATTGTTCTCTAAAAATAAAGGCAATTCCTTGGAAGCCTCAGCTACAGCATTCCCTTACTATGGGTAACATTTGCCAAGTGACTCAAGTGTCTACACCACCAGTTTGATTTCATTCTTACTTTGCCCTGGGGCTCTGGATTCCTGATTATCCATACCATTCATGCCCTGCTGTTGGCAGCAACAATTTTGGTCTATTATTTCCCTCCAAAAGGAAATGCTGGCACAAATGGCAGAGAAGCCACGTCTACTCAGATCATATTGGATGTGTAATTCCTAGGCTTGGGCTCCTGTTCCACAGGACTGCCATTCAGCACAGCCCCAGAAAGCCTTCATCCCTCAGCAGCCCTTTACAAATCTTCAGACAGGACCTCCCATGACACTCCACCTTGCCCTCAAATATGAAAACCCAGTCCCAGCAGACAGAAATCTTTGTACTGGTATTTAGAGATCTATGTAACTTCTCTGAAGAAGATATACACAGTCAGATCTAGAAGCTGTCTTTTCACACAATGATGAATTTTGAATTTGCCTGCTCAAGATTTCTAGGTCTTAAGCTCTTTGGAAGATGCTGCTTCTTATTTAAAATTGCTTGTAATATATCTGCAGTGCTTATTATCTCTTTTGTCTTCAGCAGGACAAAGGAGAAGGAAGTAAATTTTCTCCCTTTGAAAGAATGAGACATGCCAAACTCCTTCCTATACTGGACAACTGCTTTGTTGCTCTGTCTTCCGTGGTAATATGTAGGGTTCTTGACCTTCTCTACCCAAGAGGAAAAAGCACCAAGCAGTTCAGTCAACAAAAATCCTTCTTCTAGCCCTAATCTCTAAATGCTTTTATTACACAAGATTTAGCATACATATGTATTCACCTGTGAGCCTTATTTCAGGTGTTCCTACCTAAACACTGGCCTCTAATGAAGCAGCAGCCATATGTCAGATTACAGGCAGGTGACAAAAGGAGTTAATCATGCAGCTTTGAGCCATTTTTCTGCTACTCATTAATCAACCTCCTTTAAGACTTGTTCTAACAGTTCAAACCAAAAATACCAACAGCCAGAAGAAATGCTTACAACTCTGAAACTTGGATGAGATTTTTAACCTGATAAGAGCCAGGAATGTTCATGTGTGAACCCCTGCCCCTTGCCCAGCAAGCACTAATGAACACCTTCATCTAGTAGCATTAAAATATTCAGTCTGTCAAGGAAATGTTTTTCTCAAATAGGGAAGGCTTCTCTTAAGCTTTTTCAGGTTTATATGAAAGTGCTAAGTCACTAACATAGTGCTTAATCCTATGTTAGTGACACACTAGGACTGCTATATTGAGGGCTGGAAACAAAAATTTCACATCTTCCCAAAAGAGAAAGTTCCCTTTCCACCATGACATGTCATATTTAGTTCTGGCTCTGGAAGGTTCCTACATACCAGACATCAGTTATGACATTCTAAGTAACAGAAAAACAAAATTGCCTCTGAAGGAGTATATTGGTACTTCCGTCTAAGGATAATCCTTGCACTTGTGATGTGAAGGTACCTAGACTCACAGAAGGAAGGATGTAAACTTGGAACATAGAGAACATTCATCAGTGTGCATGGGAAATGACAACATGGAATGAAGGCCATCAGAACAGTGGTCAGACCTTGCAAGTTACACAGCTTACCAGGGCTACTTGTAGATGCCCCCAGCTTTGCCACTAACTTAAGGCACACATCCTCAGGCACATTTCGTCCCTTTGTTGTCATTTCATTCTCCATGTGTAAAGTGAAGATAACAATCATCACTTTATGAAGAGCTTCAGGTGACAAATGCAACATAGCTCCTTGGGCTAACTTACTGGACATAGAAGACACAATGGAAGAGAAGCCAAGTCTACTCAGACTATTGTATGGGAATAACACACATTTTTTTTGTCTTCCTAGTTAAGAATAACATGCCAGTTTGTTACACTCTTTCTGTCACTCTACCTCTGCACCTCTACAGCAGCTAGCTGTTGCCATCTAATTGCAGGGCGTCCATACTGCTGTCTCCTTACCACAAAAGTTCCATACCTCCTTGGTGTTCCTTGTGGGCAGCTCTCAGAGCACTGACTCTTCCTTCTTCACAAAGCAGCCAACTGACTTCCCTTCTCAACCAGCCACCCCACTCTTTTATAGCACTCTTCTTCTCATTGGTTACAGCTATGGCGTGTTAAAGTCAGGCCTGTTCCTAATCTTTGAAAATTGGCCTAGCTGCAACTCCTTAGGGGTAAGATTACTTTTTACACTATCTTTATTTTCTTATATTCTATCCCCCTACAGCTAGTTAAAGCACACTTGCTTATAAGCAAGATGTGAAAGAATCAACCTTCCATCTGTACCAAGGGTACATAGCACTGTTCAAATCAAATCATTATTTGGAGCAGCAATGGAAGAATCAAGATGCTTTAAGAATTAAAGCATGTAAGAAAGAAAGAAAGCAAGCAAGCATTTACTTTAGCAGCTGGCAATGTACAAGTATGCAGAACAAGCAAAAGAATGCTACCTAGACTTACTCACTCAAGGCCTGTGTCATGATTCTTTATGGTAGGGAAGCAAGAGGAAGATTGTCTCAGACAACTGTTAAATTTAATCTTACTGTGTAGCTGCAGGACAGTATAGGGATATTAAAGTTAATTGTTTATAATAGTTAAAAGGGAATTTTAGAGACCTACTATCTCCCATCAGACTGGACTTTTAAGAAATAAGTGAATGATAGTATATTAGTGCAATTATTCTTCTAGTGTGCATATACATTTTTATTTGCTTGAGAACAAGAGTATGTGCTGGGAACAATTATGGTACTATGCAACTTCCAGTGCCTGAAGGAAGGCTTCATTTATTTTAAAATTGCCTTCTAAACTATCCATTTGTTTAATCATAACAAATCCGGAATGTCCTTCTTTAACAGCTGAACACTTGGCTGAGGAAATGTGGGTCATTACCTCCTCATTCTTTAATGTAAAGGCAAACTGGCAGCCTGCTTGGGATTTCCTGGTACTCTTAAAGATATCCAGAAATATCCTTCAAAAACCTTTTAGAAGGATATTTTCCTTCAGAAACCATGCTGGATCCTGTTAGATTTCTCTGAAACTCAGGTCATAGCTCATGTCAGTGCTTGGTTTTTTAACAGTAGGCATGAAAAGCTATGCTCAAATACCTAGACTGTTGTTTTATTTACATACAGTGATGAGTAAAAAGCCCAAACCTGTACTCCAGATTCTTGTGTACCCTGGAAAACTATTTACAAACCTTTAATTTACTTCACTTGGACTGCAATTTCAGCCATTTTGTGATGGAATGGAAACATTTTCTTTTCCCAAACATGGCCAAATTGCATTTTTAGCTCTTTCAGCGCTCTCACAGCTCTCGTTCTACTGAAATTACAGTGTTAGTCTGGATTTCCATTGCTGTGACAGCAAGCAGATCCTGTCTGCCAGTGTACAGACAGACTCAACAGACTGAAATATGAATGGAAAATGGGGCAAGAATAGAAGTCAATACTGCCTGAATTAATGTTACTGCAGAACAGCCTTGAGTAATGCTCAGGATATAGAAGGAGAGATACTTTAAGAGGTGGGAGAACAATGAAAATTTAAAAGTGAGGGCATACCGACAGAGATTTTCACACATTCTTTTTTCCTAGATAAACTTTTATGTGGTTTGTCCTGAGTACAAGATGGTTTGCTGAAAGCTAAAATATCTTCTTGCCCTGCCCTCAGGATAATTTTGGCAAAAGAAATAGATCACACATGCGAAGTGGTGAAGCCAAATACCTAAGTGATTGGAAACTCTCTGTTTAAATTAGAGGAAGAGATGCAATTTTGAGAAGGAAAGGAGCCATACCCTCGGGAAGACAAGGGTTTAAAAGTCCTAGAAAATCAAGAAGTGCAGATGAGCCAAAAGCTATTTGGGGGAAGAAAAGCACCTTTCCTTACTCCAGAGATCAAAGAAGAAATGATTAGGCAAAACTAAAATCACAACTAAAAAAAGATTCTCTGAAAAGGGCAATACTGTTACCCCTATTCATCAACACAGAGAGAAATCATCCATCACAGCTTGGTCTCCAGAGCCACAATGGATAATTGCCCAGTGGCCCCTCTTTCCTCTCCTCCATTCCACCAGTCCGGCCCCTGTTTGCACTCAGTGCTGTGGTCTGTCCTCACAATGGGAGAGGCACATGAGGAGCAATAAGGGATGGAAGGGAATAAATGGGACCTCACCTGGAGAGTGCATACTGTTCCCTCAGGTTTTTGTTAATGGTATTCTTAGAGCAGGATCTCTTCCTGCACAGCTGTTTCCATAATCTGGTTTCCACCTGAATGGTGTCCCTTTGCCAATGACAGGGAAATGAATGGCAGTATCTCTCTCTCTGCAATATATTCTGCTAATTCTATGATGAGGGTAAAAGGCACTCCTTGTGTATTTCCAGTCCATATCCCAAATACAGAAAGGATCTGACAGTCAAGATGCAGATTATGTAAATTGAGTTACCAGAGCCAGAAGATGCTACCAGAGCCAGCAGTCAGTTTTCATCTCTGTGACACAATTCAGCAAAAAGGTACTGAATTTTGTAACTTTTTTGAGGGATTCTCACTACAAGTTAAGCAGAAACAATTTCAGTGTTAACTGCAGGTACACTCATATGACTAAAAAAAATGTGTCAGAACATTTATCTAGATACAACAAAAGTGGGCTAAGAAAGAGAGAATCTTATTTTTTTCTCTTTTGTACTTTTAAAATAATTTGAGGAAATTCCAAAACTTTGAGTATTGCAGGCAACTAACACTGATTATGAAACAAAAGAATATTGTTTAAATTTCTAGACTGCAGATAAATATACCTGCTGAGGCTGTTCATAAATTGCATTTGCAATTTCAGATAAAACATGGTCTAAAGGCTTCAGATACTAAGGTATATGAAAGAATAGTTCTTCACCTCTTTCTATAACTGCCCAATTTTCTTGAAAGTCTTCCTGCTAAATGCCTTCCCTTTTCTCTCAAATAAATCAAAGATAGGGACAGGCATTGATACAGTTAAATATTTCTACTTTGGCAAGTAACTACAAAATAAACAGTTAATAACCAGAGCTCCTCACAGTTATAAATGCCATCACCTGGCTCTCACAATGTGCTCTTGCAAGGGAGGAGGTGACATTGAGCTTGCAGAGCAAAGGAAGAGAGAGCGTTTACCTGATGAGCTCAAGAAAAACCTTTACATAAGGCGGCCTCCATGAAAGCACTGACTGAGCAACGTGCTTGCGGCATGCTGCCTTTACTCTAGATGTTAACTGGATTACAGTTGTGCTCATGATAAATTGGGATGTGAAGGTATTCCAAATCACTATTTCCTGCATTATTGGCTCTGCATTCAAGGCAACAAGCAGATGCAGAGAAATTACCATGAATGAAAAACTGCCCAAAAATGCCAGTGTTCCCAGGGGCTGGGAAAACAGGCAGGAGCAACATGGCAGGCCAAGAGAGGAAGATTTCTGCTCCTAGGAGTGAGGAAAGGTGAAGGTTCCTGAGCACACAACTTCCTGAGAGGCTAGATCTGGCCACCAGGAACTTAGAAACTGGTCTTTGCATCTCCTGTCATGATGGAACCAGTATACACGTGTATATACTCTTGGTAAATAAAGAGCACTGCATCCCTGGGGAATTCCATTCCTCCCTGACAGGAGCAGCCTTGCAGAGCCCCAAACATAACCACTCCTGGCAATACAGGGCTGACAGTCCCTTCTTGATAGCTTCCAGCACCTCTTAAGCATTACTGAGCTTCGCAGGCGCAACTTCCTAAGACTAAAATCATCAAACAATTAAACTTCCTGTTCAAGCACTGCTGTTACATTTTTACTTGGCAGTGTACCACGTGCTGCAGAGAGAGGAGGAGAGAGATTGTGTGAGCACCTGAGGGTGCAGCCCGGCCACACGGGGAAGGAAGGCTGGTGCTGCGGGGCCCTGGGAGTCGCAGCAGTACCTGCAGGGGGTGGAGACAAGGCAGCGGGCCCACCATTAACACCATGCTCCTGGGGATCCTCTTGATGCTCTTCTTCATCCCCACTGCTGATGTAACAGGTAACAAAAACCCCCGACATTTCAATCCTTTCCCCTATTTTTTTCTCACTTTGAAGGTCTGGGAAAGGAGAGTGAGAGCATGCTGCAATCGGATCAATTTGATATAACCAAGAGGCTAATTTTTCTCCTGCCAGAAGTATCCCTCCAAGATGAAACCCAGGAGCTTTCTTTGAATTTGACTTCTCTCTAGATCCATTTGGAAATTGCATGCATAGGTAGAGGGGTGTTTATTTCACCTACCACCTGGGTTTAATAAGTTCTGCTCACAAGTGCCTTTTCTTGGGGGCAGCAGGTCTGAGCAGACCTGGCGCCAGCACCTGTGTTGGGGCAGACTCTCCACATCCCCAAATCTACTTCTAAAGCTTTAGGCTTCCCCATGGCCTGGCTTCGTGTCATGGGCTCCAGTGCTGAGTGCAAAAACATCCTCACAGGTTTAGCAAATAAATGCTCAAAAGGAGAGTTGCTTACTGAGCTCAAAGGTGGAAGGATGGGACTTGCCAAGTTTCTGATTTTTGCATTGTTTAGTGGTTTACCGATACTAACTAGACATCTAGTTTCTTTCTGAAGATCTTTGGGAAAAAAAAAATCTTTTTGAGATTTTAAAATCCTGAATCTTAGTGAATCTTCCTGACTCTTCAGTTGTTGTGCTGAGGGTACTTATCTTGGTGTTGGCTTGCTGATGCAGTGTTCCTGTGTTCAGACCTAACACGTCTTTCCAATGGGTACATTTAAGGCAAAGCAAGGCAAAAGATGCAGGCTTTTGCTAGGATAATCTTGAGACAGACAATTTTTCAGACTGCTGGCTGTGAACTTCTCCAAATATCAGTCTTTTGTATTTTCCAGGGAAGTTACAAATAGGAATAAAAATCTGTTTTCCAGTACAAAATTTTTAACATAGAGAACATCTTAAAAAGTCCCTTTTTCTAGTATGAGAGATGCAATTGAATATATTTTTTTCTTATTTCTACATTATTGTTCTGTCGTTCTTTTCCTTAGTGAAGGCATTGTTGTTTGCATGACACTGTGATATACATTTTTTAAGAAATCATAGGGTTTTTTTCCTTGTCCTTTCCCATGTTTATAATTCTGTTTGCAATATCATAGTTATTTCCACAGCAGGCCCCTGGATTGTCAAAGAAGACACTAATTCCAGGAGGGGATAAGTATCAGCAGTAGGTTAACAGTTCTGAACACTATTCCATGAGGTGTGAACAGCTTTTAAGCAGTGCTTTTGAATTGCAACAAAATAAATCACAGTGTGTGGTTCTCAGACACAGGTGTTATGCCACGGCTTTATAGACACACATACACTTGCTTTGCATGAAGACCTTGTGTTTCTCCAACAGATTCACCAAGATTGTACAACTTCTTAAAGAGAAGCACATGAGGTCATTTGCTTCTCAGGGCTTTCATCCTTTCCCCATCTCTATTTTCTTCACTCTTCATTTTCAAGATAAGTGGTCCTTAGTATGTGGAAAACATTAAGGCAGGTCAAAACCCTGCAGGACTTCCTCAAGCCATGAAGTGCACTATAAGCCTCAGGTATTTTGGTTTGGGAAAATCCACAGAATTCATCCTGTTGTTAGACTATACCAGTAGCTGCTGCAGGTTGAGTTTAAATCATAAAAAAGGACTTGAAATACTAGTTCAGTCATTTCCCTTTTGCAGAAACGCTAACGTTTGCAAAGTTTGTCCTCCTCCCCTTTTTGTTGGCTAAATAATTACCTTGCTGTGGACTGTCAGAGAGACAGCTAGATCAAAGATCAAGTGTCTGGTATTTTGTGAAATAAGTAATATAAGGAGGTTCCCACTGCAGTGTACCACAACTGACCTCATCTTTTTACTATCCACATAACCTTCTGGCTTATGGTCTCTGGGGGTTAAAACCAACTTCTAACCTACCCAGATTACCAGAATGCAAAAGATGGATGGATATGAGGCAAGGTTAGCCAAGAGTAGGATGACATCAACTAATTCCTGTTTTAAAAAAACAAATCACAAACTGCCAAGAAAAACCCCTGTGCTCACACAGGGATTTGACTAAAGCAAGAGTGGCACCTGGGCTTTCTGGAGTACTCCTGCAGTACTTGCAGCAAAGCAGGAAAGAGCCAGAAGGAGAGGATCCCCCCAGCTGCCCATCACACAGCTGGGTGACCTCGAACCAAAGTGAACAAGAAGGACCCTTGTATCTGGGAAAGAAGAGTAAGCATAATTCAACAACAAACCAGTAACAGCAAAAACAAAATAGCTTTGTTTATAACATATCTCTGTGCCTTTCTGCCTGCAGCTTAAACAAATTCCTTTCAGTTTTTTCATTTAGGTTTTTCCCTATCCCCCCAGGGTGTTTGGTGGGCCATTTTTTCCCTGTGCTTTCAGAAATGCCAACTTATTTTAGATACTTTGCTATGGAAAATAGCTTCTTGAAGTCAGCTGGCATAAAAAAGGATGAAGAGCACAAAATATTTTAGCAGAATATTTTTTTCCAATAGCTGATGATGATTCATGAAGAGTTCTGGTGAAAAAAAAAAAAAAGCAACACCTCAAAATAGTTATTTTCCATACTTTGTCAACTCTATTTCACTTTCTTGGCAAATAGAAAAAAAAAAAAAACTTCAATGAAGTTTGGCTTGCATTGGGTTCAATGATCAGAGAGTCAGTGTTTTACAGATATTATAGATGGATGGCATTTTGTTTCATGGTCCAAAACCCCCTCACATGTGATTACAAGAAATATTCAACACTACAAATAATCTATAAAAAGCTTAACAAGCATTCAGAGATCTTACACACCATTGCATATAAATCCTAAAATCCTGAGAAGGCTTGCAGCCTGTGTACACTGACTGAAATGATTTTACATTTTTAAAGTCACTGCTTTTTGAAACTGTAAACAATTATTTTTCATAACTGGTATTTTCTTGGCTGGGTAAGGCCAAGATACGGATATTTATTACTACACAGCATGGCTGAACACAGCTCTGAAGTGGCAATCATAACCCTAATTAGGGGAATGGAAACACCAACTACATGTTTCAGAGTTTCACCATTTAACAAACCCAAAGTGATATTTATTAGGAAAAACTGTCTTTGTGAAGGCAAAAGCAGCCTCAGCCCATGTTTGCTCAGAATGGGCTAGATCCTACTAAGAACGTAGTCAAATCCTATTCAGATCACCCAGGAAGTGAGGGATGTTCGGCATTACTCTGTCATCCCCATGAAACCAGCACACATTTTAGTATGACTGACTTTCTTCAATTCAAAACATTCTCCAAGTCCAAATGAGGAGGACAACAGCAGGGCTTCTCCAGCATGCCAGTGGGGTAAGCTTGCCTTGCCCCTGTTGCAATTGCCGCCCAACCAATTCATGTGGTGCTAATGAGTTCTTCCTATAAAGGAAAACAAAAATATCTCCTTTAATTTAGATTTGAACTAATTTGTGAAAGTAGATTTGGGTGCTTATCTTCAATCATGTAGGAGCTGTCTTCATTTAATGACCGGCAAATGAGCATTTCCCACTGCTCAGCCAGTCTCCATCCCAGCATCAGCAGCACGGAGCTGGGTTATCAAGCCTAGCCTGCAACACAAGGCAAGCAGAGTCGATTATAAATACAAGAGGTGAAAATAAGTTGAAGAAATTTATCATTTAAGGTGGGTGTATCAAAAGAGACTAGTTGCCAATTAGCATTGTGTCATGGCAGGGACATAAATAGTCCAGAGCTGCAGTTAAACAGTGGAGTTCAAGGCATGAACTCGCAAGTCTAAACATCAGGAATACAGGTTAGCTAATGACACCAGAAGAGAGGGGGGTAAGTCATTGGGGTCTGCAGAAGAGTCTAAATAACATCTGAAGGCAGTCCCTCAGGGATGGGATTTTCAGTGTTCTCTGACTTTCCTCTGGCCACAGAGAAAATGTGATCAGGCTGAGCAATAAATATCCATTAGTTTTCTGTAAGTACTTGCAATGAAAACAGGCAAGCATTTTTTTTTTTAAGTGTAACGCTTCTGTCTGTTCTGGGACCCTATTTTGGTTGTCAACTCTGAGACAGAAAAGGTCTCGCCTGAAGGTGTATTCAGTCCCTGTGACAATCAGGGTTGTAGTAGTGCACAAATACTGTAAAACAGTAGAACAACTCTGTCTCAAGTGAGATGTGTAGAATTCAGCTGTGCTAAAGGTGGAAAATTCTACTGCAGACTTGCAAACTGCCACACGGGCCAAAGATCACTTTTCTGGCCAACAAAATAATGATCAAATACCTTGTCTAAAGCAGTGGAATCCAAACCTCACCCCTTACTAGAATGCCTTATAAGCCTATGTGAGAGCTTTTGTCGGAAAATGCTGATTCAAGGAAACCAAATTGTTTTGCTGAAATGTCTTCATTTTGATGAAAACTCACCACAGTAAGAGTCTTACTTGAGTAAAGACTCGCTTTCTTACTCTCTTACTTAGCCACTCTGTCCTAGGATTCAAAGATCCTTGTCTCTTTCTATTGGAAGGCCTGGAAATGTTATCCTTCAATCAAAGTTTCACAGTGTTTTGGTTGCCTGGACATGGAATTTCAGAGCTGTTATGAGCTCTCCTCCACTCCCGCACTTACAATGCTGAGCAGAGAGATGCAAGGAGGGTAGGCTACAGTCTTTCTTTGCTAAAGATAGGCAGTAGAGCATTCCCTGTCTCACATCTCCTTCTCTCGTTTGAAGCAAGGGCTGGTAAATGAGACTTTCAATAAGAGAATTAACAGCTTCAGCAGTTTCACAAGTTCTGCTGATAACAGGAGAACCTGCTAGCCAAAGGTTGTTTTTACTACCCACAACCTAGCACTAGTCCTAGCCATCTTATGCATCTCTTGTGTTTACTTTCACATTCATCCCAAAGGAGTATCCTGCTCAAGAGGCTGGGGTACTTCATCTTTTTGTGCAGGCATGACTACAGTAAGCATCGTTTGGTCCTAAATATTGTTAAAAACAGTTTTAAATACTAATTTTCTGGGCATTCTGGTTCTGGCCTCCTTCCCACTTCATTTCCCTTACTAGCCTTTTTGAAGTCTCGCCACATGGATTAAGTAGAAAGAATCTATGTTGGCACCACATTTTGAGGACAAGAGGCACAATTGTCATTCTAACAGCCATAGTGATTTTCAGGGATCTGTAAAAGACTTTCCAGACCTCATATGAGCTGAGCTTGCATAAAGACTTAAGCAGTCATATAAAAGCTTTGGCAAGTCTCTAGATTAAGAGCCACAACTCCCTTCCTCTTACTTAGGTGTCATCATTTGGAAAGAAGGGCCTCATTTGTGCAGGATGGCTTTTCTTGGAAGAAGCTGTCATTCTGCATAGTCCTTGCTATGTTTCATTGTTTGGCAGATGATAGCATAGAGGTCTACATGTCAGAAAACATTTCCTGTTTATGTATCAGTCTGGTCAATTAAAATTCAATTATACATTCATGTGACATGCTTTTTTCAGGCTTTTTTCAAGTGCTAAGTGCCAATGCAGTGTCAGATTAGTCAGCTCCTGAGTCCTTTGAGAGATTAAGAATCTACTACAGCTTCTGGCTAGAGAAATTACTTATTTTACATTAAAATGATAGCTGTTCATGCTTTTAGTGTTCATTGCCCAAGGTCCAAACCCTTGAAATGGTTCAGCAAATCCACCTGCAAACTCTTCAGGAGTCCTTGAATTAAAAAGAAAATGTATAAATAATATTCTCTTATCTGGCTGCAGTGTCAATTCATAGTATTTTCACTCCATAATGTTCCCCAGGAAACTGCTGGCAGAGTAAAGGATAGGCTAAGAGGGCCTTAGGTATACACACAAGCACACAGGTGCAGACTAGGCCTCTGAGCTCTGATGTTACATCTTAATCACAGGACCCTCTCTCTGCTAGTGTTCTGACTCTGAAGAAAAACACTCTTGATCTCAGTCTCCCCTAGAGACTGTGTAATATTATTTACATGCAGGTGGATTGCTGCAACAGTAGTTCCTGTGAGAAACTGCTTCTGCAGATGGGTTGTTTTGTACTCCCTGGTAGGGAGTGTTAGCAGGGGAGAGGAGATATGGAGAAGAGTTGCATGGGAGGATGTGGGGTTCTGAAATCTCACACTATATTTTATAAACAAGTGCTCTTCTCATTTTCTCCCCTCCCTTCCAGAAAACAAGATTTTAGTGGCTCAGCATCCTTTGCTCATTGTAACTAACCAAACTGCAACTCTAGTTTGCAACTACACATACAATGGGACAGGGAAGGAATTTCGAGCTTCGCTACACAAAGGAACGGACAGTTCAGTTGAAGTTTGCTTTATTTCATGGAACATAACCAAAATGAGGAGCAATTCAACTAAAGAATTCAACTGCCAGGGGGATCATGATAAAGACAAAGTCATCTTCAATCTTTGGAACATGAATGCCAACCAAACTGACATCTACTTCTGCAAAATTGAGGTCATGTATCCACCCCCGTATGTCTACAATGAGAAGAGCAACGGGACTGTCATTCATGTTAAAGGTAAGCTGAGAAACCTCTGTAGGCCAATATCCTCCCTATGCACACTCCCTACATAATGGCTGGAGGCAGTTTGTTGCCTTAAAAAAAAAAGTTGGATTGCCTGGTAAAACTACATTCCTGCTCTGGACTTCCTGAAGAAGAGATCTTAAAATGATGATTAGTAAAAACGACACATTGGAACAAGGAATAAATAATCAAAGACTGATGTTTTTAATTTCATATACTTAAAGTTTTCTTTGCTCTTTCCTTAAAGAGACACCCACCCAAATACAAGAGCCTCAGTCTACAATTCCTTTGTGGATTCTGGCAACAGTGACTGGAATTCTTGCGCTCTACAGTATGCTAATAACAGCAGGTTTTTTTAACTATTGGGTAAGAAACTTGTATTTTCCTTTGTTCTGTATGCTCTAGTAGTTCATTTCTCAGGCTATACTTGCCATGTTTACCACTAACTCACTGATACCCCTTCAGTACAGGATGGCAGTGTTTCTTCATCCCAGCTATGTATGCACACCCATGGTGTACCCCAAAAGAGCTGAAACACCAGATGCTCTCCAGGTGGGTTGTCAGGCCTCTGCAGTAGAGTCCTACAGCAGATAGTAATGCCGCAGTGTTGGCAGTGCCCTGCACACCAGCAATACTGGGACACCTCTGCCAGCTGAACCCGTCGGGGAAATCTAGAACTACAAGCATTTCTGGCAAAACCCTGTGAGACTATACTGACAGGAGCTCACCTACAATAAAACAATCTATAGGGAGCCCTCAGCCCAGGACCATCTGCACTGGTGTCTTGTGCCTTTCAGCAAGACTATTTCTGGCAGCTTGACTACAAGGGAGTAGGAGCACCTGGATCTCAGTAGTCTCTTGTCTGTACATCAACAGTAAGAAAGCTGAGACAGCCTTATGGCTCATAATTTTTGCTTTTTAAACTCTCTGGAGAGTTGACTGGCCCGAGTTGCATCTAGTTCTCCTCCTGGCATGATACAGGGGCAGCAGAAGGACATTTTCCTTCCTAAGCAGAAGGACATTTTCCTCCCTAAGGGCAAGTCTTAGGACTGTGATCTCCAGAGCCAATTTACACTACTTACTCCATGTGAGAAAGACTTGAACATATAGAACTCAATTCCTTGCACTCTGACTTTCCCCTCTATTTTTGTTGTTAAATAGCAATTTTCAACACAACAATTATGAGGTAGCCTGTATAAAGGGTCCAGAGTCCCTGCCAGGTTAAATGTTGCATGTATACAGAAAGCCACTGTCACTGCTAGCTGAAGCTTAAGATCTGCTAAGTGTTTCACAAAAGGACATTTTCTCAATCTGTGGCTATTTCTAATGGAAAACAATCAAAGGAGGCACTGCCGCAGGAAAATGGAAAGGCCAGTTAAGTGGTTCCTCTTTGTGCCCTATTGTAGAGGCTGACTGACGAGAGCTGAAAGGATTACTAGAGCAGCTGCTGGTGTTACAGTGCTGTGCTGCAGATGAGATGCTATAGCTTCAAATCCATCATTTACAATCTGAACCATTTTCTCTGTGCTTTATTCATTTGCTACCTAATGGCTTCACACTTTGCCACTAACATGTCTGTCCCCAACAAGGGTGACAAGGCTGCATTGCCATGTGTGCTGTTTGCTGCATCATTTTTTACCTGCTGCTATTACTGCTGGTAGTATTTTTCAGATAATATGTATTCTGATTGTGGATGTATTTAGAGTCTTGTTGAATGTAAATACAGCTGCCTAGGAGACACTGTGAATTGTAAAAAAAGTTCCTAATTGTGGTACTCGACAGACATGGCAAGCCTGATCAGTTCCTGAAAGCAGCTAAAGATTTGTCTATTTTCATACAGTTCTGCCTTCCCTGAAGGAAAACTGCTTTCCACTGCAAACATAGCAGTCTTTCATCCTGTAACAGCCCAACAATCACTCATGCTAGCAAAATGTCTTTCTCCCATGCAAAAATACCTCCTAGGTGAATCAGAAATCCTGTATTATGGAGATGAACACAGAGATAAAGCTTTCTATCTAATGCTCTACACGCACTGACTGAATTACATGGCTTAAGCAGTATGTAACTCACATTCAACCCTTTGCATATATATAACATTAATGTTAAAACGCTTAAAATATTTCATAGTAACTGCCTCACTCTGCACACACAACATAATTCATCCATCAGATTTTCTAATGCAAACCTCCTCCAATTCCACAGCATCATATGCATGTATAATGCAGCATATGCAACTATTTCTGTACATGGGAAGGAAATATCAGTAAAAAGGAGATCACAAAAGAGGGTATGATCACTATTAAAGGAAAAAGCATGGAAGCACTTTACTTACCCCTGATCAATAAAGCCTTAAGCTATGTAAAAAACACCAAGCTTTTGCACAGCCTGCAGCAGTCAGAGGCTGAAATGCTGCTGTAGCCACATATTTCCTCTGTGATTTTAGGCAAATTATTTCACCTGTCTTCTGCTTATTTCTAAATTTCTTATTTCTAAAAAGAGCCAATTCTTCCCTTGTCACACACGGGCATTATAAGCAGGAATCCAACAGTGGAAATAAGATTTTTGAGGCCCAGATTTGGAGACATAAAAGATTAAAATCAGCTCTGATTCTTTCACTCCTTGAAGGAAGGTTCAGGACAACATATACATTGTGTCTTACTGCTGTAAATAATAGGAAAACCATAGTCTGGGCTGATTTTTCATGCTCTTTTTTTGTTTGAGTTAAGCTAATTTCTCTTTACTTCCTAATAAATGAGGACAGCCTTCACAGCTCAAACTCTGTTGTTTCTGCTGAATCATTCCACAGATGAGAGAGGCAAGATGATGGTAAGAGGCATCAGTTTGTATCCTTGGTGTGTAGCATTCCTTTACCTGAAGAACTAACACTGTTAATCTCCTGCCAGATAAGCTGGAGACTTGCTTTTAGGTTGGGCAAATTCCATAGATTATTTGATGAGAACATGTGTTCTATTTCTTTTGTAAATGTATTTAAACCTAAAGCCGCCTTACAAATACGCCTGCTTCCCTGAACAGGGACCTAGGGCCAGAACTGTCAGCAGCTAACATGAGAGTTTTCACAGTTGTCTTCCCCTTTCCCACAGCAGAAATCCAAGAAGCACATGTACCATCAGAGTGACTACATGAACATGACTCCCCGGCACCCTCCATACAAGAACAAAGGTTACCCATCCTATGCACCAACGCGGGACTACACTGCCTATCGGTCCTGGCAGCCCTGATCCCACAGGAGCCTCGTGCGCTTCTGGGCAGACACATGCCCTGGGGCATGGAAGGAAGGACAGCCTCTCACCTTCTCATCGTCTTTGTTGCTATTGATTACAGACACCTACACCATAGCAAGTATTAACTAAACTTTGATCTAAAAGAATATCAGACCAACAAACCAATATAAAAAGGGGGGACAGAAAGGGGGGAAGTAAAAAAAAGAATTTTTCTCCATGATGGCTGAAAATGAGGCCCAGCTTGTGTTGGGGGTTGTCAGTGGATAAGACGGAAAGATGGCATCAGACCTCAGAGCTGGTTTCTTCCTAACACTTGTGGTTTTGCTCAGCTGTTGGAAGAAGCAGAACTTCTAATCTTTTCCAATTACTACTACCTTAGATTTAACCCTTAATTTCCTTCCCTGTATTGTTACTGTTAAACCTGGCAAAATGTAAAAAATAATATTTTTTTCTCTGTAAGACAAAGACACAGTTTGAAGTTCAAAACACATGCTTAAAAGAAAGAGGAAAAGGTCAGTCAGAAGGCATCCAAGCTATTGCGCTATGGAGCAACTGATCTGCCAGGAGAAATCAAGCTAATAGAAAACTAGTAAACCTTCAACATATGAGTCCTTAGGCTGGACACCTTGTAAATGTTCATAAGGCCATCTGCAGTCATGACCAAGCAACTCCACAGACCGAAAGAGCAAGCAACCTGAAGAAAAAATCAAGACAAGTGGGAGAGGAAGAAAGATGTCTTCATCATGAACAATCCCATTTCTTTTTTGTTTGCCTTCTGCATCAAGAGAATGCAAAGTCATATATGAAGCATTAGAAACAGAGAGTTCAGATTTTGAGAAGATTTTTACTTTATTTTTTAATTTGAGATTTCAGAAGGTATTCTCCTGAGTCCTCCTGAAAATTCATGCACATCTTCTGGCTCCTAGGTTGTACCAGAGCTCTTCTGAAAATCTGGGTCAAGTTATGAGTAACTAAAGACCACTTAAATTTTTTTTTCCCGTAAGTAACTGGTTTTTGGGGTGTGAGAGGATTCTTCATTCTCAGCACTGTAAATTGGACATGCAAGTTCTCAGACATCTTCAGGATCTGCTCTGGGCACTTTGAGAACTTTGTGTTATCTGGAAGTTCCTTTTCTCTCTAAAGATGTTCTTCAGGGCTGCTCCATGCCAAAGCAGGACAAAGCCATTAGCAAAACGTGATCCATTCTTTCAATCTAGTATATTTACAATAACAGGACATCCTAAATTGTAAATAGGGTTGCCTTGGCATAAAATCCCTTTTCATACTGATGAAACAATGTTTATTTTATAAAGACTGCTGAATAAACAATTTTAAAAAACCACATTCCCATCTTGAAATAAAATTTGGATTGTACAACATTTAATTTCCTTCAAGCTAGGATAAGAATATTCTTTCTCTCTTTGAGGAGGCAGGGTGAAAGTAGAGATGTGGAAGAATGACAACAATCTACTTTGATGTCTTAAGCCAAGAAAACAACTTTGGCACTTCCAAATTGGAAGGTTTTTTTAAAATTTGCTGACTGGGCCTCAAATCTTCCACTCTGAGTCTTATATCACCATGAACCATGTTCCTGGAGGGTGCTGTGCCACTCTGAGCAGCCACCTCTGAGGTGCCCCCTGCCCTAGGCAGGGACAGCAGAATCCCAATGGCAATGGTAAACAAAGCCCAAGAGGCAGTGCTGGGTCCTCAGCAGTGCTCTCTCCTCAGCAGAGAATCCAGTCATGAACCTGGCAGGCCCTGAGAGCCTTGGTCTGGTTCAGTTCAGCAAACTCAAAAGCTTATGATTGAACCAAAGAACTTCAAAACAAAGTCTGATTTATTTCTTCTCCTTTCCCCTCACCACATTCACAAACACTCCAAGGCTGACATTTTTCCACATACAATTTTTTCCCTGCACCTTTGTACTGCAGCTGAGGCAGCTAGGAGCATGTGCACAGAGCAGAGGGGAGGGAGCCAGGCACATTGGCATCGCTGCATGGTCCCAGCCTGGCCCTCCTTGCTGGCACTGACAGAGGGATGCTAATGCCTTGCCACCTCCCTCCTTACTTGGAGGGGAGATATGAGTGATCCTGTGCTGGGGCACCCAGCCACTTCCAGCAGAGAGCAGCAGGCTGAGCACAGCTCTCTGTCAGGGTATGGCACTGTCTTGCCAATTTCCAGGCTGTCACTGTGTGGCACAATGACACAATGACATGCATGATCACATGGAAAACCACAACTTCTAGTACAAGTATAAGGTGAGATGGCAAATGTGTATCAAACCCACAAAACAGAAGGGATGTTCTTTGCATAAACTGCATATATATACGTATTTAGGTATAGATGCCTCTATTTCATTGCATATATATTCCCTAGAGTTTTATTATACTTTTGGCAATCTCCTTTTAAAATTATTAAATAGATACAGTAAATTAAATCTTGAATGAATGTATTAGGCCTGAGGCTAGTCAGAGGAAACTATTGCTTTCTAAAACAAATATTGGTATAATTTGCTTTCCTTCCCCTAACACTTTTCTACTTTCCATATTTAAAAAATACTGGTAGCTCCCAGGACATGATACTGGAAAGTAAGACCTGGAACATCTGGAGCAAGTATTAATTCATTCAACTGACCAAAAAGGAAGGGAGATACAGGGAAATATCCTAACATGAAAAAATGAGGAGAATCAGGACATGAGAAATCCCAGCACTGTGTTAAAATGGACATTGCTGATATATCAAAGCTCTATAGGGACATGAATTGCAGACTGTTGGAGATGGGATACCAGTAAATTGCTTTTATCCACCACTGTAAAGGATGAAAATAAAGTGTTTGCAGTCTGCATATGTGGATCAGCAGAGTCTACAAGCAGCAATCCTAATTTATTCCATCTGGTTTTAGGCAATGCATAACATGCCAGGACAGTCCTGTCCCTCCCTGGCCGTGCCTTTGGGGTCTATATGCTGTTTATGGGATGACGTAAAAAGAAACCTCCCTCTGCTGCAGCTCTGAACTTGGAAACTGTGCCTCATGGAGGGCAGAGGTAAATCAATAGGGTTTTCTGCCTTACACATAGGTTTAAATTCAAATGCAAATACAATCCTGCCAAAGAGTGATTTAATTTTTCATCCTCCTTTCCCCCACTTTTGGGTGTCAGTGTCAAATGAACATCTGATCTGCAGTAATCACATCTGAACAGCAATCAGCATATGTTGCAAGGGGTCAACCAAGGGTTGTGCAGCTCCAGCCCCCTGCATGCTGATTCCTGTTCTGCATGTCTCCAGCACAGCACAATACAGCCTGCCTCTTCTTTGCTTCCAGGAACCAAAGCCCTAGAAGACTAATGCCAAGGAGGTAGCTTGTGTTATCTCTGCAGTCTTGAACCTTCCCCATTGGGGTGGTCAGGCTTACTAAAGCCAAAAGTCTTGGATGTTCCTTCTAGTCTGAATATTCCAAATTCCAATATCATCCTCCTATTTAACATTTTCCCCTAATGCCTCTTATTTCTTCTGTAGCTATAAATGTGAATCCTGCATCTCTGCCAAACAATATCATATCTTCCTTCTTTGTGCATCATCTTTTCCCTTTCATTGCAATTCCAGACTCAGCAGTTCAGGAATCCATCCTATTTGTTAATCTCTAACACCATTGAGCCTTCCACATGTACTCCTTCCTAACTGGTTACTTGCTTCACAAAGACTGTCTTGTATGCCACATTCCTCCTCAGCTTGGGGTAGGGAGTTGCCATAGGAGATTGAAGCCATGTGGTGATTGGATAGGTACATGTTTTCTGTTTGAAGGATTTGGAGGGTCTTTCATCCCTTTGATTTTTCCCATCATCTTCAGATTTTCAGTTGTGCCAAACAGCCACGTGGGAATCCCACACACCACATGCTTCCCACGGTGCATTTCATTTCTGTACATTTCATTTCCTGTGCATATCAGGCTCTTGGCTATGGCCAAGTTCATTATGCCTGCAGACATGCTCGGACAGCAGAAGCAACTTTGGCTACTGATGGTTTGTTTGACTAATAAAAATATGGTACAAAAAGCTTGAGTTTTAAGAGCACACAGGCAAAGGCTTCAGTGCTAAAGATCAAATCTTTCCACTCTCAGCAAGGCTTTTGCTGTGTGACTGGAAAATGCGTTATGCAAGATGAATCACAGGCCAAGACATAATTTTGTTAGTCATATTAACCAGAAAACAGGTTAGGGTGTTTGAGAACAGGATCAGCTTTGTTAAGGTTCAGTAAAGACTGGGAAAGGCTGAAAACAGCATTAAGCAGTAATTTGTAGCCAAAGTCAGTATCTTTAAGTGGCTGTGAGAAGGAAACAAGCTGCCTATCTTGATGCAAATGGGTTGTTCTTCCCAATTAGGTGCTTTTGTTAGAGCATCACATTACAGTATGCTACTATTCCAGCCTCGAGGGCATGCAGGATAGTATGATGTGGCCAATTTGGCTGACAGAGTATTAGGAGGCTGCCAATTTCATATTAACCCATTTGCAAAGAAACAAAAAGTTGAATGATCTCAAATTCATGTGGGTTTTTTGTTTGCTTGCTTTTTTCTTTTTCTTACCAGATCTTCAGAATCAAGGCACTGGTTCTTACTTCCTGCCGCTCCTGCTGCTCCTGCTGTTGTTGTTTTATTAAAAATTAAATGTAACTTTAGGTCACATAAACTTACCAGGACCACTTCAGTTTCATTCATCTGACGATTGAAAAGAAGGAATGAGGAATTTTTGAAATGAGGAATTTTCAAATGTCATAGTTTTCATAGCTGTTGTATCATTATGGGGCTACATCATTCCTTTTCCTTATTGTCTTCTTATTCCTTCAAGGAAACTATTTTGGATTGGTTGAAATGTTCTCATGGGTTAGAACAAATCTAGTTTTTCAGACAGGAAAGATTACTACCTAACCAGCAAAATCAAAAATACAAGCAAGCAATTTATGACAGTTTTGTGGAAATTAACGCAGTGGTTTCAATCTGGTAGGAGGATCAAATAGCCAAAATTTTTATAATATTCTTTTCTTCTAAAATAAAGAAGCTTAATAAATTATGTACTGAAGTACCTTAAAAGACAAGAGATCAGGTTGCGAAATTAAGAAATCAAAGGCAGGAAATGCCCGAAGGAAGCTTTCCTATGCAGCCTCCCTTCTGCCCCCTCGTGTGGCCGGAGCGGCTCTTTAAGCTCGCTGCGTTTCCCCTGCTCAGCCGAGCCCACGCGGAGCGGGGCCGGCCCCGCTCCCTCGCAGCGCTGCAGGGAGGCTCCGGGGAGGGCCGGAGCAGCCGCTCAGCGGCGACAGATTCCGACAGCAGCTCGAGCCCTTCACATGGGAGGGCTGCAGCAGGGCACAACTAGCAATCAGGCTAGCTTAGATTATAGCTGAATTAGTGCCCGACAGCCTCCTCAGTGCCCCACTAAATTAGATCACTCTGTCGTGAGTCAGAATGAACTAATTTTCCTGCTATGCTTGCTGCCTGTGACAGCCCTTGGGCTACTTTAATCTTCAAACACCAGTGGTCAAGATGAGAGCTGATTTATTTTTTTTCCTCGTGAAAATGATTAAGTAGATTGCTCACATTTCTTCCTGGGCTTCTCAATCTTCCCCAGACAAATCAAAACTGGCTGCAGAAAGGAAATTGTTTATCAGTTTGCGTAGCTCATCAGCTCCTGATACTTAGGGACAGAGGCTGAAGTCCAGGGTGGAATGATGACTTTGGGAGCATTTTCCTGTCTTTGTAGCTTTTTCTCTCATTAGCTGATTGTTGAAGTAATGCCAGTGCTTTATCTTAACAACAACAAAAATGTAAGACTATGAAGATACAGAATTCAACAGCAGGGGAATAACCTCTCTCCCTCCTGAAGACACACACAGTTGACACTAGTTTCAAGTCCAGCCCTGTAAGGGAGAAGTTCACCAGTAAGGATGGAAGAAGCAAAAGGGGTTAAAGGAGAAATCACTCTAAAACCTCTTCAGTGAAATTCTGGAAAAGTCCCTCAGGGAATGGAAATAAACAAACCAGCTGCAGGATGTACTACACAGCTCAGATTTTTGCCTCTCCCTAGCCATACACTAGAAACAACTCCTAAAAACTCCCTAGTCCTTCTTGCCTCAAGAAGTACTTTTTGCTGTTTGGCTGCTCTGCATCATTGAGACATAAGCTGCATTGATGGTGAAAGCCAGGTTAGGTCCTGTTGTGGACTTGGGTGCACAGTCGACTCCCAAGAAACTCTTGAGTTGAAAGCACAAATTATGTTCAAAGGGCAATGGACAAGCAAACTGTCTGGAAAGGTAGGATGGATGAATGGCTGTCTGCAGAAAAAGGGAGGTTAAGCAACTTCAGAGCTTTCCTCCAGCAACTAGAGAAATCCATTAGTTTGAACTGCAGCTGTAGTGGATTTCCTCCAGTAAAAGCAGCTCTTGGAAGGATGAAGTTATTATTTCAGGACATTAAAGTCAAAATAGCCATATATATGCAAAAAAATATTTTAAAATATCCTTATTTTTGCCTTTTCTCTTTTCTGTACTAAATGATTACTTACTTACAAATCCTACATTTAACCTGAAGTATGAAGTTTTAAAAATCAGCGTTCCTTCATTGTCTCTTTTTTAAATTTTTTTTTTAAATTTTTATTAAGGCATTTATGTTGTAGTTCTGCAATCTGATTTCAAACCACTGACGCAGAGACAAAATGAGGACTGGGGTATAGGCAGAGTACATATGGAGTGCAGCTCAGTCCAGTCACAGCATAGCAGTACCCACATGCTGTAAAAAGACTGCAGGTACAAAGTGGAGTTCAAAGAGTCCCCAGGTTACATGAGCAACCTGGTGAAGAAATGTCAGTTAGAAACGAGCAGCAGAAACCAGCTCTATTTTCCTACTGCTGTGGCTTTGCTTGGTGATGATGACATACAAAGATTAAGCCTAACTGCACGAGCTCCAGTTGTTTATCTCCTTTTTTATCATCGCCAGTAAGTGGAGGAGATGTGTGGGTGTCACCTGAAAAAAAAGAGGTTGCATTTCTGAGAGAAAAATATCTGCAGATCCAAAAAGGCAAATGGTTTTGTTTAATTCATGCATATCCAGTTTCCTTCCTGTCACTAATCTGCAGCACTGAATTTAGTCTCCTGGATTTCCTTAGCTTTATTATGCTGAGAGAGAGTGCAAGAGAGAGGGAGACAGAGAGACTTGAGCAATATTAAGTGCTCAGAATGACTTCAATCACTGAGGTCATTTGTAAATCACTAAGATAGCCTGGCTCCCAGGGCATGGAGTTTGATTTTCCCTCCCCCCTCCTCCAATCTGCTGAACTATGGAGATTTGTAACAAGAAAAGCTATCTGCTGTGCAATCAGTTTACAGAATAACATTTTGTTTGGTTGGCTATTGATGGATGCTAGCAGGAACTGGAAGCCCTGGGTTCATGACACTAGTTAGGTCCATGGAGAAGTTTTGGTTTTTCTTGCGTGTTTGTGTCTGTGACAGAATGAACCTCTGCACACAGTTAAACACTGCTTGCTGCACGCATTACACAGAAATCACTAGTTAAGAGATTTAAAGGAAAGGCATCTCCTACATTGGATACTGAGGGATACTTCACATATGGGCATGTAAACAACTGTACAAACACAGATGCAAGCTTTGGTCTTTCCTCTACATTATTATGTATGTATGTAACTATGAAATAAAAAACCCCAAACAAGTGAGCATATGTTTTGAATTGCACATCGACACAGTATGCTCACTGCATCTAAGGTATCTCTAGATTAATAATGTTTGACTTGGTTGTGTGCTGACTTGTCTGGGTCAACTAACCAGCCACTGAGATATAAGGAGTAACAGAAAAATTATAAATTCAGACTATCTGTATTTTGAAGTAAGACTTTCTTACACCTCCAAATTTGCTGTAATTTCCTCTAGCCCTGGACTTGAGATATATAGCCATAAGATTTTTATCACTAAGCCCAATGACAACACTGATAACCATCCCTTTTGACTGCAGAGCAGAAAGTGGGTTCCCTGTGGCACTTCTACAGCTATTCTAATAATCAAAAGTGCATGTTGCACTCTTCTTGTGCCCCAGCTACAGCCCAGGAAAACCAAGGTCTTGAATAACCCTTCTTGCCCCAAGTGCAAAATATGACATTCACCTTCCCCACTAAATAGACCTCTTTATAAAAATTAAACTCACTTGTTCTCGATAGCTGCCATAATAAATGCTTGGTCAATAAATATTAACTCCTTGTTCTTGCAAACCACAAGTTCTTGTGTTCGTTTACTGAGGGAAGGAATCCAGTTGATGTATCATTAGTTGTGTGAGAAAGTTGCACATCTGTGCAACTTGGTGTGGGAGTGTCTTCTTCCCTAATGTAAATGCTGGGTTGCAATCTGGGTCAACAAACTAAAGTTTAGCACTTTTGACTACAGAAGAGTAGATGAAAAATATCAGAACCAAAAATCTGTGAAATTTGAGGGACTGATCAATTCATGTTGAATGACATGAGCAGAAGCAGCTGAGTAGCACTCTCAGATGCCTTAGGATTGAGTTCATGCTGTAATCTTTCCAAGTTTAGCATCTCATACACATATGGATTGCAAAGACACAGTAAAATTCTAAGGACCCAAGACAGTGGGAAAATACAGAGAAACAAAGGGTTTTACTTGCTAAAGGCAAACTGGTTTTGTGCTGGCAACAGGAAACCAAGAGACAGTGCAAAGGATGTTGCGGCTGTTGGAAGGGCCATCATGTAGTTGCTGTGCATACCTGGGTGACTCATCATCCCTGTGACGCTGGCTTGCACTTTGATGTCCCTCCTCTCCCAGCTGAAGCCCGGCCCCTCTGTGTTTCATCTCTGCTAGGGTAGTGGAAAGCACTTGGGCTGGCACTAGGACGAACTGGAGGCTGGAGTTGTGACATATACAGAATATACATGTGACACACATGGGAGTGATGTGCCAGTCCTTGCTTGAGGAGATGAGAAATGCAAAAAGGAAGTGAAGGGGCAAGCAGAGGTATGGTGCTTATGCACACGTATGAAGCTCAGCAGTTGTGAGGACAGAAAGCACAACTGCAACATTCTTCACACTGCTTGTAAACTCCACCCACTGCACCCACCATGCGTACAAGTGCATCTTGGGGGGGGACTCCGTGCTCCACAGGAACTAGAGGGGATAATAATTTCATCATTCATTCATTGTAAAGCTTTGGGATTGGGATTTTTTTGTAATGAGTTTTCCTCTGGTCACACAGTTGTCCATCTCTCTCAGGCTTTCCATAAGTCAAATTGTCCCCTAGCACTATGGACAGAGGACCACAACCTTTGACTATCAGATGACAGGATTGGGAAACACATTTCCATGAAAAAAGGAATGTCTGCTGCTGTGGGAGTAAAGTAGTAAAGCAGCATGGCTGTACACTGTGATAATAGAGTATGGCAAATTGAAGGCAGCAGAAAGTCAAAGATCTGTGTCAGAATTTGTCTGTGCCACCCGGTTGGACGCTTGTGAAGGTCATCTGTTCCACTGCTTTTCAGGAAAGATTGGGAATACATCACATTACACAGCAAGAAGGCAAGTGAAGGTAATGAGTCTGACTTGGGAGCAGGAGCTTCAGACTGACTCACATTTTTTATTCCTCAAGAAGATTGTCAGGGTATTGAGAAGCATCCTTGGCATACATTCCCTCTTCAAACTGTGGAACTTGCTTTGCATGCAAAGGATAAATTAGTCTGCAATTTATTCTTGCACAGATTGCAAGCAAATCCATGTACAGCAAGAATAATGACTGATGTCTATTCCTTCATCTATTCCTGCAATTGCCCTGTACCTCTGGGTACCTGCTGTCCCTACAATTCAACAACTTGCTGACCAAGATCACCTGTACTGGGAGGTCATCAGAAAGTCTTGGCAGAAGCAAGATGATGTAAAGATGACACAGATAATTTAAAGATGACACAGGGAAGCAGATAGGTGAGCTTTGTTGTAAGCACTGCCTCTGAGCTTTCATTGGCACTTTCTATGTATTTTCCTTATTGTGACTGCAAGCTCTTTGTACAGTGCCCAGGACTCCAAGTCTTGGTCAAGGTCCTCATTTTGTAGTGCAAATGACAGTGATAACCTCAGAAGATGTTTTGTCGGCTCCTCATTCCCTTCTTCAGTAAATGCCAGCACTAAGAGCAACAGAGGGGAAAGTATAAAACCAAACCTGCAAAGTTGCAGGGGCTGGGACAGAAACACCTAAATATTCTCATTTTCTTTCTTCCATGCACTTCACTTCCTTTCTGACATATCTCTTATTTACCACTTGGAACACATCTGGCCATCAGAGCTGTGGTCTTTCTAAAGCTTATTTTTCACTTTATCACTTATTTATATGGCTGTACATGTCAACATCAAGGGAAGCCAAGAAAACAGTATCAACAGAGAGCTCTGTAAGTGATCTCTCTCACTGCACAACCCAGAAACCACAGGTGATCCCCTCACACTGAATTCAAGCACAGCACTGCTCTGAAATAGTTCCACGAGAGAGAGATTTGCTGATGCTTGACTTGCAACAAATTTGCAACATCATGGTACTGGGGGAAAAACAAGGAGGAAGAACAGAGTTTAGATCAAGCACAGGTACACAACCCAGAAGACAAATGAGTGCTTTTCAAAGGGCAGAAGGAAGCTTTAGACCCACACCCCTTCTGTCCCTCCCCCCCACTCCCACCGTTAGAACATACTGAAAATGCTTTATCCTATGGGAAATATCTGTACATGGTTGAGAGGGGGTAAACATTTACACATATAATCAGTTCTGTGAGAATTTAATGTTTCTTTTAGAGTTATGCCAGCATAGTTTTCTATTTCCCCAGCATTGCTCGGTGTAAGGTCTCCTTGCACAAACCGTCCACCTGCTTGGTGACTGCTGCCTGCCCTGCTCTCTGGTTGGCAAAGTGTGTCCCTTTCTAATGGAAAAAAACATGCCTAAAGACCTTTTCTTTCCAAATGCATCAGTCCCTCCTCTTGCAAACTAGATCATAGGAACTCTCTTGCCTCATCCTGGGGGACCCAGAACTCATGAGGCTTTTTGCAACAGAACAGAAATACACAGACCTGTGCTCCATCTGGCAGTGGTGTCTGGTTTCCAGCAAACCTAGCTGCTCCAGTGGAAGATATTAAGCCTTTATGATGGCCTAACTTGCCCTAGAAGCAATGTGTTTCTATCATTAGCTAGCAATCATCTCAGGGCCTTTAACAGGAGCTTTGAGAAATAATATTTATGATTTTCATTTTATGCAATTGCAGTAACTGTGATCACAAATACAGTTTATATGACAGTAATAATTAAAGATCAATTTTTTTTCCATGCTATACAAGGTGAAAAGTGAAATTCCATGCCCTGAAGAGTTTAGAGGGTAAAGACAAAACAGATGACAGCTGATTGACTGGGATATAGAATACAAGAAAATGTAAGGAATTGTAATGTGATTGGCATATGTAGCTGCTTACTTTTAAATTGGCTGTATAACCAGTGAAAAGGAATGAAAAGAGGAATATATATTGTTACTGCCTTTTGGGGTTAGCTGGCTTTGTTTTCAGTCAAACAACAGTTTAATGCTTGAGAAGAGGAACACAATCTACATCTCTCTGCTACACAACAGTGAACAGTCAGCAGTGACTGTTTGGGATTTACACTGGTGCAAGAGCGTGAAATTTGGAACTGGAAACATTTTTTTGTTTCATAACACCACATATAACTTGCCTGCTGCAGCCAGCAATCTGCAGAGGAGTGTCTCCAGTTTCTGGCTAATTGGTTGAACAGTCTTTTTCTTCCTCTGAGCCTTCATTAACTTCCTCTCTGCTCCCAGCTATCATTCCTGGAGAGTTTTAGTAGGATGCTGTCAGATACATGTGAGGGAGAGATTTCTTTTCACTGATGAGCTGATCCCATTTTCCTTTCCTTACAAACTATGGTGCATTCTCCTGCTAGTATGTGACTGGCAGAACTAGGCTCTGTATTTTATGCCTCACCCAGATCTTGACTGCAGCATTGTATTCACTTCATTCATTAATTGCAACAGTTCACTTTACTGCAAGCTGTAAAAGCAGAGCAATAAACCTAATGGCATTATGTATGTGGACTCCAGCTCATGTTGTTACTCATTCACTCAAAGCAAGGACAGCTCAGGACAAGTATGGTGGCCTAATTAACCTCCTGCACTGAGGAAGCCTTGGCAATTGGGTCATTTTAATTTAGATTTCAACACCAATGACTTTGATTTCAAAAGAACCCTCCCTTCCATGGATCAAAACAAATTTGTCATCTCCAGCCCATTGGCCTCCAGGTTCCAGCTGCACTCACAAACATCAACTGACAGAATAGGGAAATTGCTTACAGTGATGTTGAATGAAACCACAAGTACTGTGCCCTCTTTGCAATGTCAGCATGTGCTGATATTTCTTTAACAAATACAGAATCTCACTGCTGACATGGAGGAAAAGATATCTCTACATTATAGCAGGAACCCCATCCCCAAGGGAAATAGTATGGCAACAGGTAAGTTGCTTTGAAGAGCTAATACAAAAATACACAGAGGCTGTGTAATGGTTCTTTTGCCCCAAATCAGAGGTCTCTGCCACTGAAACAGAGCCCTCTTGATATGGCTTGGCAAGTTCTGTGCACAGAGGGGACAACCAAGGGAGGAAGCATTCCTTCAAAATCTCAGAAGAAATTTAGCCATCCACTGGGCAACAGCCTGTATCATGAGAAGGTGAAGTCTCATTATGAAGAGTGAGACAAAGAACAGTGGCACATCAGAACAAACTTCTGGTGTTACAAGAAAAAAAAGAAGGACAAACAGAAGCTCTTCAAGAGATCTGGTACTCTGACAGAACAAACCTACAAATCAATGTGAGATCTCTATTCTCCAGGGTCAAGTACCTGATAGCAGCTTAAATAAATCAGGAACTCCTGAACCACCAGATGTACAGAGACCATTGTAGGCCCTGCATGGCTGAACTATGCATGCCACCTAAATAATCCATTAAGTTTTTAGGACATGGTTTCTTTTAAAAGCCTTTGACTTCTCCATACACTTGGAAGGAGTCAAAATGTCAGGTCATCTTATCTTTTCCTATATGAATAAAGCAAATAATTTTGCAAAAACCTTTCAGATGCTCTTACTGGAAAAGTATTTCAGGAGATACATTGAAGCTTGAGTCTTTAATGTAAATGAAGAGGCTGACAGTCAACTTTTTATGACTTTCAGACAAGGAAAATGGAGAGAAAGTGGAAACCACTCCATTATCTCAAAAACAACATGGCAACCTTCACATATGTAAAACCTGTTTCCTTTTCTATTGAGATGTTTTAGGTTTTGAAGGGTTAAGTCACCAGAATGGAGCAACTCCAGCGCTGCAGAAAAAAAACCTGTGAGACCTTTTTAGTGGTGTACATGTCTCTGCAGAGTGATGTGTCTGCAAACCATACTGAATTATCTGATTAGAAAGTGAGAAAAAACAAAGGCAGCCTGCAGTGAGAAAATGAGACTATGCAGAATCTATCTGCCAGCAAAGCAATTAAAAAGATGGACTTAGAGCAGCATTGATTGTCATTTGTGTATGACACTCAGTGGGCTCTGATTCCCACAGACCCACTCATGCATTGCAGCACCTGAAGACCATGCGATGATTACTATGTGGCTCACTACATTTTCAGTAGCTAGCACTAGTTTAATCCCTAACTAAGCTATTTAACAGGTGTGAGACCGAACAGTCTCTTCACACAGAGAGTGGTGCAGAAAGACTTGCTTGTTGTTTTGAATTTCCTCTAAATTTATTTCTCAGAAGGTTTGTGGATATGTATCTCCCTCCTCTGGTGCACAATAAAGTAACACCCTGGTGGAAGATTTGGAAAATTAGATGTGGGAAAAAAGGAAAATAGGGAAAGGATCCTCAGTGAAGGAGCACTTCATAAAATTCATGGGAGATAGTGTATTTATTTGTTTCTCAATTCATTATACTAATTTCATCACGTAATATAAATGTAATAGCTGTCTTCTACACCTGGGCATTTGTATTCATTAACAGTTTGACTTAGAAATGGTTCAGCCCTGATTTGATGCCAAATCTCCATGAATGTCAAAGAAAGTGCACACTGCCCCCTGGCAAACTGGTAACAACGGATGAGGAGAAGGCTGAGCTACTCAAAAACTTTTTTTGCCTCAGTGTCCACTGGAAAGCTCTCTTCCCACATCTCTTGAGTGGGTGGACTGCACAGCAGGCAGACTGGGGGAGCAAAGTGCCTCCCACTGTAAGAGAAGATCACATTTGTGACCATTTAGGGCACCTGATGAGATGCATCCCAGAGTCCCAGGGAATTGGCTGATGTAGTTGCCAAGCCATCCTCTGGGATATTTGAAAAGACATGGCAATCAAGTGAAGTCCCAGGTGACTGCAAAAAGGGAAATACTGCACCCATTTTTAAGAAGCATAGAAAGGAGGACCATGGCATCTACTGAGCTGTCAAACTCACCTCAGAGCATGGGAAGATCATGGAACAGATCAACACAGACAACCTAGTGTCCTTCTATGATGGAGTGGCTACGTCAGGGGACAAGGGAAAAGCTACAAATGTCATCCATCTGAACTTCTGTAAGGCCTTTGACATAGTCTCTCTAAATTGGAGAGAGATGGATTTGATGGGTGAACTGATCAACGGATGAGGAATTGGTTGGTCAATTGTATCCGGAGGGTAGAGATCAATGGCTCAATATTCAGCTGGACATCATGACAAATGGTGTCCCTCGGGTCTGTGCTGGGGCCTGTAATGTTGCATGTCTTCCTCAGTTACAGTGGACAGTGGAATCGGGTGCACCCTTGGCAAGCTTGCAGACACCACCAAGCTGAGTGGTCCTGTTGGCACACCTGATGGATGGGATGGCATCCCGAGGGTCCTGGACAAGCTTGAGAAGTGGGCCCATGGGAATCTCATAAGATTTAATAAGACCAAGTGCAAGGTGCTGTACCTGGGTCAGGGCAAGCCCTGTCATAATCCAGGATGGGGCACAAACAGACTGAGAGCAGCCCTGCTGAGAAGGACTTGGGGGTGCTGCTGTATGAGAGGCTGGACATGAGCCATGTGCTCCCAGGCCAGAAAGCCAGTCGTGTCCTGGGCTGCATCCAAAGCAGTGAAGACAGCAGAATGAGGGAGGGGATTCTGCCCCTCTGCTTTGCTCTTATGGGGTCACACCTGGAGTACTGTGTCCTTGACACAGGAAAGGCATGGACCTGATGGAGAACATCCAGAGGAGGGCCACAAAAATGATCAGAAGGAGGAACACCTCTCCTATGAGGACAGGCTGAGAGAGCTGGAGTTGTTCAGCCTGGAGAAGTGCAGGTTCCAGCACCACCTTAGTGCAGCCTTAAAGGGGCCCTACAAGAAAGATGGGGACAGATATTTTAGCAGGATCTGATGCAATAGGACAAGAGGCAATAGTTTCAAACTAAATGAAGGCAGATTTAGACTAGATATAAGGAATAAATTTTTGACAATGAGGGTAATGAAACAGTGGAAGGCTTTCCAGAGAGAGAGATGTCCCAGCTCTGGAAACATCCAAGGTCAGGTTGGACAGGGCTCTGAGCAACAACCTGTTCTAGTTGAAGATATCCCTGCTCATTGCACAAGGGTTAGTCTAGAGATCTTTAAAGGTCCCTTTCAACCCAAACTACTCTATGATTCTGTGATCTTCTCTGAACTCAATTCTTTCATTCCTATCAGGGTGATCCTGTTTCTTATCAGAACGATACAAAGACATATTTTCACATTTTCCCATTTTCCCAGGTTGTTTTGTTCAATCACAAAAATGGCACGACTGCAAGTTGCCAGATCACATGTTAAAATGACCTGCATTTTGCTAATTTTAGTAATTTATGTAGATCTATACTTGGCACTACAGTGAGTTCATTAATGGTCTATGAGAGAGGCTAAGGAAACCAGGTTCATTTCATCTAACATCTGACATCAGTAAACAGATGATTGCTCTCTGATGATTTGAGGGGGCTCTGGAGAACTACCTGGACTACAGACATTTGCACTGGCTAGCAGCCTGCCTTAGGCAGTTCCCAGAAAAACACTTTCCCACCTTTTGCTCCACTCTGCCTTCTGTTTGGTTTATCTTCAGTTTGAGCTGGGTACTCTGCCAGAAATCCTAAGAGAATAATATCATTGCCCTAGTCCAGAACATCAGCTGGCAAGGGAAAGTGATCTGGGCAGGGAGTAGCAAGCTATCACTGCTGACATCCGTCTGCAGCAGAGCAGGTGCTCCCTCACAGGTGGGTAGAAAACTGCTTGCTGCTTCTCCAAGCAAGACTGCTCAAGCTGGTGCAGAGAATTCAGATTAGAAGAGAAATACTTCATCTGCAGACTTCTTAATTCTTTGACACAGTTAAAGGAATTTAGAAGAAAAACTCTGTGGGGTTGAGTGCTTGCTAAGAGAAGAGGAATTAAAAGGCTTTACAGTATGCAGAGCTCGACAGGAGCAGACAGCTGCCAAAGAGCTACTTAGCTCAAGTGGCCTCACAAAATGTGCCTGTACTATGACTGCTCAGTTAACCATGTCAGTGGTACAGCAACTCTTACATGGTCATTTGGGGACGGGGGTATGCTGCTCATCCAAGGCCAGCCATCCCCTAAGATCTACAAACACCCAAATGGGCCTGAGGTGTTGCCTGAACTAGTCACAGTGGGAAAGGCACAAGCAACAGCTCTTTGCTGTTTCAGTTTTTACTTGTCTGCATAGAATTTCAGCTTTTCCCCTTGAACACATAGGCAGCCTTTGAGCTAGAAGGAGATAAATAAAAAATCCCAGAAGGAAATAAATTAATCAGGAATTAAAAAAGGAGCATCTAATCCTAAAAGAGGAAATGAGAAAACACAGAATATGATCCTGAAATGTAATGTACACCTATGTCTTTACTGCCTTCAGAATAAAATGGCAACAATTATAGAAAAAAAATAGATCACTGTGTGCCCAACACTTGGAAACTCAATTGCTTTACTAAGTGTAAGTGATACAAGTGTGCAAGGCAGAGTGATTTTAAATGACTGAAATGATATTTAAAAATTCTGTAAACCATTTCTCTGCCTTTAAACTTGTAGTGTTCATACAGCACATAACTGCAGTTCCTGGGGGAGGAGGGGGGGAAGAAAAATTAAGAAGAAAAAAGTAATCTTTATTCTTGCACAGGAGCTTTTGAGTCATGGCCATTAAATAAACGAATGTGGATTAAGTACGCTGCTATTTGCTGTAGGTCTGCTTGTGGGTGCGCTGATGGAATAGCAGTGGACTTCAGCAGCATCCACAATTTACAGAAAGATGCATTCACACTGTCATCTCCTGTTCCCGAGCTGCGGCGGCAGTCAGCGACAAGAGGCTGAGGAATGCGCTGCCGCAGAGCTCGCACACGCCGAGCACTCTCCCTCTCGCGGCACACAGACGCGCTCCGTGCCGTGCCGTGCCGTGCCGTGCCGTGCCGGTGCGTGCCCGGGCACAGCGCTGGTGCCGCTCGGGGCGGGAGCGCGGGCAGGGCCGGGCGGGGCCGCGCTCTCCCTGCCCGGGGCGCTGGCACCGAACACCAGCGCCCCCCCGCGGCCGCCACCCGCCGCTGCGGCCGCTCGTCTCGCCCCGGCCCCCCAGGCGCCTGCTGCTCTGGCCACGCCGGGGTCTCTGCCGTGAGAAAGCCGTGAGCTGCTGTTTTGCACCAAGAGTCTGCAAATCGTCGGGACGCACCGTCCCCCCTGAGCAGCCGAGGGCTCATTCTGGCTCTCTTCACATTCATATTGATTCACAGCCCTTCTGCCACGTGCACTTGGGGACAGGAGGGCAGCTAGGAAAGGGACAGTCCCTGGTATCTCAAGAAGCAGTGTTTCTCCACCTGCTGATCCATGTAGATCAAAATTCTCCTGCCTTTACAGGCCCACAGGGAGCTAGCTAGCAGCACCCCACAGATTCTGGGATGTGCCTCGCCTCAGCTTTGGTCCATGCATCTAACTGCTCAGTTGCAAGCAGAAGAAGGCTAAGTTAGGTAGCTGGAAGAAAAGCTGTGTGTCCCTTTTGGAAAACCACCTACTCTGATGGGCTGCTGCACACAAGGGCCTGCAGTCCTCTGTGCAACACGGGCACTTTGTGAGCTGTGCTGAGGAAAACTGCATGTGGGAAAGGGTGATGGGAGGTGCCTCTTCAGCTGAGATCCCATTCAGCCCTTCCCCAGGGTCCAGAGGAATTTGACGCATTTCCAAAAGTAACAAATGTTCTTGAAAGCAGTGACATCAGTGCGGAGTACTAGAGGTCTCCCAGGACTGGCTTGGATATTTCCCACATAAGAGGATGTGGGGAGGAGAGAAAGAGGTCAGGGGTCTGTTTGCTCATTCTTTATATGAAGGCCAAATGAGGTAACTGGAGGCTTCAGAAGGTTCACCACAGTTCTCACAGCTCTGTTCATTCCATAGTGCTCACTTGTCTCAATTGATAGAAAAAGCCCGATAATACAAACCCCAGGAATAAGCTTTACTTGATTTAGTCAACTATTCCAGGTTTACACTTCTACTTCCCAGTTTAAGACTCTGTAAGACAAAGAATGACTCCATCCTAGGATAGCAGGAAATATTCCCTACATTTCCCACGAGCTCCCAAACTACTGATAAAGGTTGGGTTTTCAGCTCACATTCTTATGCAGTGACCCTTCAGCCTTGTAAATTATGAAGACACCAGCAGTGAGCAATGATGAAATGTTCCCTGGCAGGAGAATTGGGCTCTGCACAAAACTGGCCAAGACACAAAGCCAGTACTGTTTTCCTGTGTGGTGCTCCCACCAGAACACCTGCCAGGATGCTCCACTCTCCATGCCTCACCTGCTTACTGGGGAATGGTGTAGTGACTGTGCAGTGAGAAATGAACTTGATGTATTGGATTTGTTCAAGCTTTGGGCTGGACCCCATGACACTGATAGCACCTTTTCCCTATCTCACGCAGCACCTGTCATGATATGCCTTGTGGGCTTTGTCTGGGGCCATGCAAATCTCTGTGACTGGACCCTGGTGCAAATATTCTGTGACCTGCAGAAGGGCATTGAGCTTTCAGCTCTGGTGTCCAGCTCTGTGCCCAGCACTACTGTGAGCAACACTGAGTAAAAAAAGCAGAGAGCACGTTCCCTTCTAGAGGACACCTGAGAGGGGCATCCAGCCATGCAGCCATTCCACACTAAAGCAGAAACCACTGGTGCTGAGGAGGATACGAAAGGAAAGACTTGTCTGGCTCACACGCATTTCATAGCTACCCTTGATATTTCATCATTCCTGCCAAGGGCACGGTATTGCTGGTTCTGAGAATGTAGCATGTCAAGTGACATTTGGCTGTGGTAGACCTATTTTACAGTGACGCTTTGTACAAACCCACAGCTCTCAAACTGAAAAGGGGGAGGCTTGCGGGAAATGAATTCCTCAGGAAGGTATGGCAGAGGCTTTTCTAAGAATATACTGCATGATAACACATAACAGTCTTGCCAAATGGGAAAGGCCAAAGATATATATTGCCCTGTTCACCTATCAAGGAGGCCTGATAAGGACATTATTGCACACTCAACTCATATTTTTCTTCTAAGTTATTTTTTTCATTACACATTTACACCAGAGTTCTTACCTAATTGGCTATGCTTGAATATTTTGGAGGGATGCTAAATTTAGAGAAATTAGGCTTAGATTCACTCCCCATCTCTTTTTATCTTCTCTTTTCTTTGGGGCTGTCAAGTTATAATGGTCAGTAGTTGTTGTTTCTTGTTGCAGCCCCACTTACAAGGACTAGATAGAAGATTACAAACCTGGTCCTAATGAGAGGATGACAACACCATAAATGTGAAGGATAAATATCATAGAATTATAGAATATCCTGAGCTAGAAGGGGCCCACAAGAATCATCAAAGTTCATCTCCTGGCCCTGTACTGGAGGGCCTGATACATCATACCATGTGCCTGAGAGGGTTGTCCAAATGCTTCTTGAAGGTGTGGGTGTATTTTAGAGGAAAAACTAACAATGCTATTAAGATTTAAGGCCCACTCTTTAAGGTAAAAGGTATGTTCTTCCTAGAAGGGGAGAGCCTTGTGAGTTCCTTATAAAGCCTCAGGGTTCCAATCGCCAGAGTTACAGGAACATCGTTCAGAAAGCTTGCAAGAAAAGTGCCCTTTTCACCCTTTCCTTGAGGCTAAATCTTGCTCTGTCTCTGTTAGTAAATCAAATGGGCCCAAGGACACTCCTGTGAAAACCTCTCAGCCTCCAAAGCTGGGTGGCTGTATCCAAACTGCTTATCTGGCTGGAGGGGGTACTGGAACATACTCACTCCACAAGTGAAGGCACTTGCTGGCTGCCCTGGGGTAAGGGCTGGCTGTCCCCCTGCCAGAACTGTCAGCTGGTAACTAACACTTGATCTTTGAGTTTAAATACCTTACAACACTCAGGCATGGCTGCTGGAGAATGGTGTGGGGACAGACAGGATATTCCTGGAGCCCAGATCCATTCATTCCAGAAACAAGTATCTTGTGGCAAACAGCCAAAGCAGCATCTGCTGTTCACAGAGACGAGTAGCAGAGTTCCTCACATCTCCATCATTCCTATGGCTATGGCTGATCCAACAGGATTTACCTTATGAACAAAGACAACTAGAGTGAAATTCTGGGCACCTAGAGCTCCTTTTCCCTGACCTCCCTCTTGAGGTTCCCAACATGCCCAGATTTGCCTTTTCCTTTGGAGAGAGAGCTCAGCCTTGCTTTAACCCCATCACATTCACTTAATATGTCTGTCTGTCTCTGTAGTGAACTGTGTGTTTCTGGAAGACATTTTCTTGTTCAAATTAAATAGTTCTGATATTTTTCACAGCCCCTCCTTCAGCCCTTTCTATCAGAGCAAAATTACCATTTTGCTAGAAAACTTTATGACGGCAGTCATTGCTTAGAGGACCTTTGAAGTCAAAGCTGAGTAGACCTCAAGTGCCACACCAGGCAACTGTGCAGAAATAAATTTCCATTTCAAAGATTAATTCCATCCATGTATTCCCTGAGGTGACGCTGCTCACAAGTGTGTGCCATATCACACTTGTGTGTCAAGCCATATAATAGACTATATGTTTAGGATTTAATTATCTACACTGTGTATTAGATGTACTACATACAGTGTGTGGGAGAGTCAAGACTCAGAAAGATTCAAACACAAACAAAACGTATATGGTTTAGGAGAAAGCCTTGAGGAACTGTCCTGACTGTCAGGAGTGTTTTGTGCTAGGCAGTATTTTACAACATGTTTTCATGATCTGCTTTACCTGATCTCAATCAGCATCATCAAGGAAAGGCAGCACCATCCAGACTGTTTCTGTGGTCTCCAGCTGTACTACCACTCTATTGGGGTGGCACTGGGACTAATTTGGCAGTGGCATGAACTGGAGCAAAGAAAGGATTTATCTTACACAGCTGCACAAAGGCTAATGCCACAACAAAGGAGAGAGAGGCACTGGGCTACTTGGCTGGGGATTTGGGAGGGCAGGGAATGATCCTGCCCATTCTGGTACAAGTTGCTCTTCTATGGGATCAGGCTGTCAGTGAAACCACACCTGCATGACAGGGAGCCTTCCTTCTCTCTGTGATGAGACAATTCATGCACTAGGCAGTGTCTTCTCACTTGGATCAGAATAATTTATACAGTAAAATCCCATGAGTTTAGTCAATTAAAAGGTGGTGGCTTGCCTGAGGGAAATGATGAGGTGGGAGAGTGATAGCTACTTTAGCTTAAGAGATAAGAACTGAGATCTGGCAGTAGCACACCTCCAACTGCAGGCCAAGTCCTCCCTTTGCAGGGAATTTTTAGTGCTGCTTTGTGTAAGGTCACTGTCACAAGAGGAATCTTTTAGCAGCTCAAAAGCAGCACCACAGTGCCTGCACTGAATGTGTGCCCACAATGTAACAGCAGAGGTAGTTGGTTGGTAAACAGCATTGCTCCCCGAGGAGAATTTCCTCTTGAAAGTTGAGAATTCCCAATGGAAATTAGAGCTGTCTGCAGTTTCAAGAATAAAAGGACAAACTTTTTGTCATATCTTCACCAGAAATCAAGTTACATGAAACATGATTTGCCACTAAGGCATGCTGATTGTCTGGGCTTCACAATGTCCCTGAAGTGCAACTCAGAGGATAAGGTGCCCTTGGCTAAGCTCCGCTGCTGCCTGATCTTCAAGGACTGGCATTGGATTTGAAGTATCAATCTACCCTTGACAACAAAATACCTTATCATCTGCCTTCCCTTTCCTGCTGGTTGCTGTAGGCATACACTCCTGTAGGAAAGTTCCACCCATCAAGGGGAGAAAATGTCCAACAATGACATGGACAATTATGGTAGACATTTAAACAGCTAGGAGTGTACAGGCTTGATGTGGCCTTTATGATATTTGCTATTAAACTGGGTAACAGAGGAAAAGCCTTGAAGAAACTGTGGGCACTTATTTGAGTGAATCCAAGTAACAGCAAATCCAGGTTAACTAAAAATGCAGTTAATAATGGATTAATCATTGAGCAAATGGGTTTCTATATAAACAGCATGCAGATGGCTGCTGTCCATTTTAGTGCAAAGGGAAGGACCTGTGCCCAGCTGGGGTACCTGGGATACCACCCTGAGGTCTCACTGGTCCTATATATGAGTGAGAAGTGCAAGAAAGAGAACATTTCTTGTGCAAATTGCAAGCAGCAATACTAAAGCAAGAAGCAGGGTTGTTCCTATTCAAGGTCAGCTGAAATGTCTGGCAGCATGAGGGTGAAAGAGGCCAGGGTCCTTCAGAGAGACTGCTGGGGAGGGACTGACAGTGATTCACTTCAGGAGGGCATTGATTGACAGTAAAGAGGAAGCTGGCAGCCCTTGCTTCCCACCACACTCACTGGTGGCAGTGTTTGCAGTCGCAGGGCACAGAGAAGAGGGAAATGAAGAAATCGGGGTGGGTGCAAAAGGAAGGGGAAATCAAAGCTTCTTCATTTCCCTCCTCTGCCTCTGGTCCCTCAGTTTGACCTTGTGTGTCTCAGTTCTGGTGTGTTTCTTGGTGTTCGTTTTCCCTAGGCGTTCACCTGCAAGGACAGACCTTTGTGAAGAGAATCCCTCCACCTATTGCCAAAAAGAATTCCTGCCCTGCTAGAGATCCTGAGCAACATCAGCTGGCAGACCAGGCCTGCTCTCCCTGCTCTCCCTGTCATCCCTGTATTGGTGCTAGCTGGGGGTGTCAGGGTACCCCAGGGACAGCTGGCTGCTCCTTGTCCTTTCTGCTGACACCATCCGAGTAGTAACAGGTTTTACAAGGAACTTCAGGAACCAAGTCATGTAACCATTTCTGTCCTCTCAGTTACATTTGCCTCACAGGATGGCAGCATTTGATATCTCAAAAGATAAAGAACAATTTTTGTAAGCAAAAGAAAACTAGAGAAGATTGATGGTGGTATGGAGGAGGATGGCAATGAGCTCAAAACCATAGACAGGGCAAAAGTCTAAATAATCAAGTGAGTGAGGAGGGTTATAGTGTGCAAGTGAGAGTCATTGAGTCATATTTCAAGCTTCTACCATAAAATGACCTATAACTATTTCCCAGAAGGTGATTCATTTGCATAATTCGGAAGTTTTATGAAGGGTGTTCATTGGAACTCAATGAATAATTAGTTTTTGTGTTTCATTGGCAAATTTGGAAAGTCAAGAGGGCTCATTTCAGTCAGACCGAAAGGAAAAAAAAAAAAAGATTTTTTTGTGAATAGAAATTAAAACAAATAATAATTTGGAGGCTTCAAAACAGACATTTAATCCTAAACCAATTAAGACCTGATTTGGATGGTGACTATTTAAATATTGTTGAATATTTAAAAATAGAGGGGTTTTGGAAGGAAAATAATGCTTTGAAAGAAAAAGAAAATAATTTAATTTGAAAAAAAAATTTGAGAATTATTAAATGTGAAATTCTGATTTTTTTTCCATGTTATTAAAGAATATGATTGTACTGGCCAAGCTCCTGAAGTGTATTACAATCTCCTGTCCTAAACTTTTGGTTGCAGAAGTTTATTTCAAAAACAAAAGCCCCCATTCCAAGGATTGACAGTATATCAGGCAAATACAAATTTCTCAAGACTCCAGAGCCTGCAGCTCCATGTGTCTCCAGCTCCTCAGTGGCCCAGGGAGTTTAAAAAAACACTAACCAGTCACTGCCAAGTCAGAGACAGAAATTATTGCTGCATCCTCTCCAGAGCCTGCATTTGCCAGCTCAGTGCATTATGACTTCTACACAATCTACCATTAAATAGCTTGAAAATGAAACTACTCTGTTTCAGGATGCAGTATTAAAAGAGCAGCAAGAAAAGTGCTCTTAGAGAGCATTTGTAGTTAAATCCCTTCAAGCAGGAATGGGCAATGCTGTAGTTCAGTAGCTGAAGGAATGGTAATGAAGGGAGACTGACTCCTGCTTAACCCCTCTAGCCCAAGTCTCTAATACAGAGATACCATACATGTACTTTCACTGAATCTTGACCCCTGGCAATAACCCAGCACAGGCTGATACACGAAGCACGTACTACTGCAGGAACAGCAATTACAAGGCTGTGGCAGCAAATTTGTTGATGTGCTTAGATTAATGAGAACCAGGCAGTCTGCTTTCTTCTACTTTTTCTAAATGGCATCAGTTAGTTGCTGACATTTGAAACTCTCAAAAAGTGGGTTAATACAATGGCCATTTAAATGAGCAAACATAGCAAAAAACCTTAGGAAGTGAAACTTTCTCAAGAAAGCTTTGCTTAGCTAGAGTTGCTTTTGCTGAAAAAGGTTCCCTTCACCTTTTCCTCCTTTCATCTATTATTGATTCTAGACACAAAAAAGAAAAAATATATTTTGCTGGTATTTAAGATACTGCTGGGTCTTTTTTTGCAAAAGATCTAATGATTTTAAAATGAACTATATTGTGGGGGACTTAAAAAAAAGTTTTATGAAAATGGGTACATGCATTTTCTAAAAAAATTTCCTTTTTCCTTCAGCATTTCTTCAAAATTGTAAAATTCAAAATGTCTTCCTATATTGCTTAGAGTTTGATTTTTATTGGTCCCCATCCAACCCATTTGTTTTCTTTGTGTGTACTGGATATAAGCTCACTGATACTGAAAAGAATAATTCCCCAAGTGGTATGTTACCCACAAGCCCATCCTCTCTTACTAATTTTGCAGCCTTTTTTCATAATTTCTTTCCCCTCTAGGAATACATTTGCAAACTTCTTTGATTCTCCTCTTCATCCCTAGGACACAGGCCAACAAAATGGATCACTATCATACCTTGTAGTGTGTCATCCCTGTTGTCAACCATAAAGAATTCTTTTAGAGGATGGATTTGAATTTTAAAATGTAGGATTTCCTAGCTGGGTTTTCAGGTATGACAGTGGGAGGAACCAGCTAGAGCTGTGGTGAAGCACTTAAGTTAAATGCTCACTGAAGTCAGAGGCCTTACAGCAGGCATTATCCAGTACTCAAATAACCAGAAGAGCAAGCTGGCCACACTCACACATTCCAGTGAATATCCTTAAGAGTTGCTATGATGTGACTGTCTAAGAATATGAGAAAAACAAACCTTGTAGGGAGTGCTAATACCTGCCAGCAAAGAGGGAGAGTAAGAAGGAGCTTCTGAGCTTCTGAGCTTGTCAGCTATTTCAAACTTCACTTTGGCTAATGAAAGACTTCAGCCTCCCCTTGCACATCTGGCCTTTCAGATATTTCAGGGATTTGTTTTTTACTTAGCCCTGGTAGGCACTTTGGGAAAGGGCAATTGCTAAGTCCTAGAAATACAGTTTCAAATATTTCATAAACTAGGGAAGACAAAGGGAGTTTGAGTTATCACTACTCCAAGAGTAAGGCTTTATACATGAGATCAGATTCTGTGGGGAAGAGTGTGTTGAACAATAAATCCTGCAGCTGATACATTTTGGAAGGTACAGGACCTCATTTTAGTTTGCTGATGCCAGCCATAAAGCCACTGTTTGGCTATAGTATCCCATTTGCAGAGATGTCTGCCTTATGGAGTGACAATTATTTTTGCAACTGCTACACTTCAAAATCAGAAAGGTTCTTGCAAAGTCTGGAATTTATTCTACAATCCTCTGCTTGAAAATCTGTATCTTTGTTTTCCAGAGCCCCCAGCCTATGATTAAATAACCATTCTAATGGCAACTCATAATCCTTACATACATCACTGTAAACTGTCAGTAACATGTGGTGGCATGGACCAGAGGCAAACAGATTGAACATTAAAGTTCCTTAAATCAGGACATCAACCCTACAGATCTTAGACATAATTCCCAGGATTATACATTCTCATACAAGCCCTGAATAAACAATCTGTGATAAAGCCACTATTCATTCTATGATTTTTGTAAATAAAACTGCAATGAAAGAGGCAAGGAGAAGGTGTCTGAAACAGAAAAGCAAGGCAAGGTTTATAGCAAGGAGGGATTCTGAAATGGTCCCCATCCCTCAGTGCTGAGTTTCTGTATTGCCTAGCTCTGTCATGCAAAATTTAAAGAGCATTATTGACAGAGATGCAGGTGGTGCATTATCTGGTCTTCACTGAAATGTTTTTTCACTCATAAGAGACTTTTGGGCAGGTTTTATCTCGGAATATACTTCACTCAGCCAAACAGTGACATCTGAAAGCAAAAAAAAGCTACATGTACCCTTCACTGATCCAGCCACTCATATTTCTGCCAGAACATCCTTTCCCCCCTTGGTATTCTCATTTCTCTGCCTCCATCTTACTACAAGCCATCTGAGATTTCCACATAGAAGCTGTTCCCCTAAAATGTCCAAGGCTTGTGGCTTGTCTTCCCAAACTCAGTGTGCCCCTGGGAAGAGATGCATACTGTGCTTTACTTCTGAGATCTAGTCCCTGCAAAGGCAAATCAGACAAAAGGTGGACAAAGTTGAATGTGACCAAATACCTATAGAAGCCTTAGCTCATGATTCTTGTTCACCTCAACTGCTGAAACAATCTCTGCTGGCCTTGACAAATGTTGGCTCAATGCTGTGTATTCCAAATGTTAACGTGAATCTGTCAGTTTCAACACCTTGTCATTCTCTTTATGCCTATCCAGTGACTTCTGCCTTCTGCTACATTTCTGACTTCTCCCTTAATTTAACTTAATTCAATTTACTTTCATTTTCTAGCCCATCCCATTCTAACTATCAGCTCACATCCACTCTTCCGAAATTGCCTCTAGACTTTGGCAAACGAAGTTGACCTTCATTACTCACTTGTCATTAATTCAAAGTAGTACTTTAGAATCTGCTCCATGCCCTTCCTTGGATGAACTTCACTCTGTGAGCTTATGAAAATGCCTTTCTTTGCCAGATCTCCTGTCTTTCAAACATTTGGATTCTCCATAAGTCTACTGAGCTGGAGCACTATCCCCTTTATGTAAACTTCATTGAGTCCTTTGCTTTATAAAGGTTTGATTCTATGTTTTTCATGAGCCCTGTTTTGATTTTATTAGATTGAAATACCATAATTTTTTATTTTTATTTTTTTTACACATCAGGGACTTAATTAACCCTGTGTAAACTGGAAATAGGCTCTTAATTATGCTCCTCATCTCTACCCTTTTAAAATATTTCTTACCCATCTCATTTTTGATTAGAATGTAATTTCTTATATGTTTTCAGCAAACTTTATTATTTATTCTTGTGTCCCTTATTAAATTCAAACTGCTGCAATGTCAGAGCCAGAGACTCAGAAATATGTCTACCTCTTGCTGTTTTTCCTTTTTGCAATGCTTAAAGAAATAAAGGAAAGCGGAAGTAAAACATTTCTCCAGTACTTCTCCAGTCATGGAATACACTTAAATCTTAATTTTAGACTTGGGGGGTTCCTTTGGTTCTTCTCTGCTTATTCATGAAAACAGACTAGTTTTCAGTCTTTGCTTTGAGGTGAAGGTACCTGCTTTATTCTATGCTCAATCCCAAGTGATTGGTCTAGAAACAACAAATATGTGGAGCTCTTCTTTGGAAAACTCATTGCAGTAAAGGAAAGTTGTTAAACATCTGCCAAGACACTTATGGTCTCTGTTAAAATTTGTCCTAAAATCTTTCCCTTGCCACAATCCCCTGAAGGAAACTGGAAAAGAATAAGGAAGTCAGTGTGTGAAGACCTTTTGCCTGTGTTGTTTCTCAGTCCTGTGTCTCAATTTCCTCTTACTTCTGTTTGTATCTCTTTCCATACATCCCAGATCTTACATTTTGACCATAAGCTACATAAGGATGGGGTGGAGGCAATACATTCACACAGTATGGTTGCTACTGGGATATAGATGGCTCAAGACAACATATAGCAAACCCAGCAAGGTAAGGGCTAGAATGCAGACACTCAAGGCTAACTGAGAACTGGTAGCATTAAAAAGTTGGAAAGAAATTTTACTTTTGTGTTAGATAATTATAGATGCTGTGAATATCAGGAAAGCTTGGATATAATTGACTTTATTGTAGGGGAAACAAAGCCTAGCTTCCAGAAAAGAAATACCAATGATTGTATCAGAAAGAAAAACGACACTCAAATATTCACCCCCATCTTAAATCTTTTTGGACAATCTACTCATCAGCAGAAGCTCACAAGAACACCAAACCCCGTGTGCCCTAAGAAGTAGTGGAAAGAGAATTCCTCAGCTAATGCTGTTCTCACCTCTTCTGAGGCTGGATTGAGGGCACAGGCTTAGGATTGGAGAGCAGCATTTACAAAACCAGGTTAAAAGCTGAGAAAAAGGCAACAATTATGAGAGACTTAAAAATTAGTAGTTTTGTGATGTGGATTGTGATTCCTTCAGGAACTAAGTCTGATCCACCAAACTTGTTTATATCTAGGCCTTCACTTAAATTTACCAGGTTTTAGTCCTTTAATAGTAATGAAACAGTATTTTTCCAGTCACTCTGTTATTTCCTTTTCTCTTTACCTCTTGTTTTGTGCAAAAAATTTTTTCTTCAGCCATACCACTTAGAGGTCTGGATTTTTTTCAAATGACAGAGCACTTTGAAACCCCAATAGGTTTGTGGCAAACGAACGTGGTAAAAATGTGAACTGTTCAACATAGTAAGACATGATCTCACATTTTGAGTTTAGCATAATATCCTGAAACCAGATACTTATGCAAATTATAAGAATTTCTTCTCCCCATTACATCTCAAGCAATTTACCAAGCAAGTTCCTGTCACAGAAAAAAACCATGGGCATCATGAGACAGGCTTACAAGTGTGAAAATAATTTTGTGAATAAAAACATTTTGCAATGGGAATTCTGACAGGGTATCAGCAGGAAGGTTTGCCCTAATAAGTGTTCAGTGAAGAAAAGCAAATCACTAGAATGCAAGTGACTAACCCAAAATGAGAAAGAAACTTATATGAGAAACCTAGTTATTTAACTTCCTAGCAATCTGAGTAATCACAGTAGTGCAGTCCAGTGTAAAACTGCATGTTCCTCCCTCAGCTAAGTTCAAAGAGGTCGTGAAGCCCAAGCGACTCCTAAGATGAACCCTTTTTTTAAGGGTTGCACTGCAAGACCTCAGTCCTCTCCCCTGCTCTGACACTTTGCTGTGGTAGCATATGTAAAGTATAAAGGTTTTCTGTGACATGGGAATTAATAACACCCCTAAGAACAAAGAGAACTACAGTATAAGTAAGTGCATTAAAGGGAAGAAGAATATTGTATTGATCTTTTGGAGCACAAAGCACAAGCTTTTAGAAACAGCCTGAGGAATAACCTCACTCTAAAGACCTGAATCTCAAAGTCAAAATTAGGGCTCTTCTTTCAGCCATTCCCTTGTCTGGCCACTAAACCATGTGTAAGGTTCCATTCATGGGAAAGGGTGAAAGATGAAGAGTTCCCAAGATAAAAGAGTCAGGACAGGAAGATTCCAGACTACACAGACAAGAAGGTGCAGTAACTAGGTAAGATAGGTCCAGTGGCTGTAGCCCACAAAGCATGGCCTGCATTTTTCATATGATATATTCAGGGAAGGAAGGGCAAGCAGAAGTCCAGAGACTCTTGACCAGCTGAAGAGTAGTTAGATAAGGGACAAAGAGGAGAGAAAAGGTGTCTCTAGTGATTTTTGTGGATTTCATTTTAGTGGAGAACACCTTCTGTTATCAGTACCTTGTTCCATGCTGTAACTGAGCTGGAAAGGATGGGAGCAGTGAAAATGAGATCTTATTTGGAAAAAGATCTCTTCTACTGCATGATCTACCTGCTGTCTGCATACATTAACCCAAGAGCCAAAGTCTGATTAGGAAGGGTAGAAGGCACCATGGCAAGGTAATCATCCATTGGAAGGGATAACCAAAGCAGCCTGGGCTTGCTTGGGCAGTGAAGACAGAGACGACTTCAAGAGACTCCAAAGGGAGACAGGTTGTGCTTTACTTAGAAGAGTATTAATCATAACACAAGGCTTTTAAGAAGGAACAAGGGTAAAAAGGAAAAAGCTGTGGATCTGAAAATGCATCCTGAGAACAAAACAGCCAAGAAACATGAGTACACTGTTTCCAGTGGTACATGAGTACCACTGGAAACAAAGATTGCTAGAGCAGTCTCAAACAGGAGAGAGAGGAGTGCCAGAGTGCTGCCTGTCACTCTAGCAGGGCAAGATCCCATGGGTATGTGTGGCATGAGCACTGAGTTTTACATGGCAATCCTTTGCCAGTGTTTAGTGGCTAATTGCACCATCCATTTGCAGTCTCAATCAATTATCAGGAGATGACACCATAGTTGATGAAATTCAAATGCATCATTTGTTTAACTGCATGCAAAACCCAAGCCCAAAAGATACAAAGGGCAGATAATTTAGTTACTACTCTGGATATGAAAATGCCAGGCATAAACTGGTAATTTCATGCCATAAATGTCACTGATATTCTGGTGCATGATATTGCAATAGCATTTATTTTACATTTAATATTAAAATTGATTTAAGCTTGTCTAACCAGTAATACAGTATGTTCCTGTCTCATTATTAGGGTGCAGTTTTTCATTTTCCCATAGCAGTATTTTTATCATCAGTTCTGTTTTGAATGCTGGTTAAGATTAAAACGACTGTGAATCTGTCATTACAAACAAATATTGCATAACCTAGGTATGGAAGCAGTAAGCTTATTTATATCATTAACGATTTATGTGATTTGAAGACTAAGTATTTATCCTGGATCTTTGGATTGGGCTGGCTAGTGTTCAATAACTAATGCTGTTAATTTTTCTAGGTCACAGAGCAAAAGCAGGTCTTTGCAATCTGCTAGATCTACATATATAAATGATTAAACGCCTTCTAAAAGAACTTCTCAAAGTGTGGGTTAAAAAAAAAGAATGCCGACCTTCAGGATAGCTGAAGTGACCTCTCATTTTTATGGAATTCTTTAGGCAATGATTCAGGGATGTGACAGCTTATCATATAAAAAAGCAAAACAATTTTCAGAGCCTACATGATTTTTAAAAGGTCCATGAGCAAAAGCTGTTTCACTGAGGTTTGAAATGACGCAGGTGTTCTAAGCAGTGATAGCAATAATCAAAGCTCCTGCAGTGTTTTTCAGCATTGATGTCAAGGTAGTTAGGCAGTAAAGTCCATAGGTAGCAAAGTTCTGTATAGATGTGGAAGTCATTAGCTATAAACCTAGATAATTTTTTCTTGGAAACAGGAAAGCTTAAAGAGGTTGGGTTATGATTCAAGTCACATTGCTGATACAAAAAGATGAAGTAATTGCAAGTGTAATCAGTATTTAGAAGGGGTAGCAATTTTTAAACATCAAAAGCACTAGTATTAAAGCAAGCAAAGAAATTTGGGGTGGAGGCAAGTCCTCCATAAAAAATCTAGTTTGCAGGGATTCACTGTGCCACATTGGGCAGAAGTACAGTTCTCTGTATGTTATCCTGGTCGGAAATACCTGATGATTGCTAAAATGTAAGTGCTATGATTCTACAAGCTGGCACCTCCAAAGGGCCTGAACTGCTCTAATGATGATTACCTTTCCTCCCACAGTTCTTAAAGCAGAATGGATGGCAGTTTCAGATTGAATATATATTTTCCATGTGCTGAATAGTTGTTTTTGTTCATGCTGTTTGAGGTTAACTGTGCACGTACTAATCAAACCCACTGCTTCCTTTCTCGTAAAACCAAAACAAAGCTTCATACTACTTTCAGGTACAGCATCTGGGATCAAAGCTATATATACACACTGGCTCTGTGTGGGTTCAAACATTTCGAAGATTCAGTATCCTGAAAGGTGTCACCTCTTTTCCAGTCCTGAGAGTTCCAGCTTGTCTTAAAGCCTAAAGGCATCAGCACCTTCAGCCTGTCCCAGCACAGGAATGCTCTCAATATTGGTCACCGTGGGCTTTCTCTGCACAGCCACTGCCACTGCTGAAGGTGGGTAGATGAAGGAGGCAAGGTATCTGGGGTTGTTGACTTGTTTTCAGTTTCAAGTCCTTGCAGGAGACAGACTTGGTACAACAGGGTGACACACAGGACTAATGGGAGCAAGGTCTTGGTGCACTGCAAGATGTCTGGAAAACCAGACACAGACTTTAGAGCAGTACTATCTGCAGGGACACTGGGCAACATTCAGAGTAGCTCCAGAAGGAAGAAAACGTCTTGAAAAACCAGGTCCTGCAAGTGAGGTTGTGACAGCTGATAACATGGGTATAGGGATTTGAATGCATGGAGAAATTCTGCTCTTCATCTGGAATTCTTGCATTGCAGAACTGACAAGATAAACCCTGCTCCAAAATGGACTGATATAAAATGAGATTGAAAAAACAATGCTGAGTCTTCACAGCTTACTAAAGCAAAAGACAGTGCCATCTCATCATGTGTCATGATAAAGTATGGAAATTGCAAAAAGCTGTCAGTGAGGTTTTACATGGTACAATAATTTCCCGTTAAGATTTTTTTTGCAGTCTGTTCATCAGGCTTTGTTATGTGCTGTTATATTAGGTTGGGGTATATATTGTTGCTGTGTATACTGTGGCTTGGGAGTGGCTAGATAAAAGTAAGGAGAGAAAAGATCAGAAACAAAAGTATGCAGACAGATTTTCTATTCAGTTTTACTGCTACCTAAATAATTTTGTTCCATGTTCCATACAGGATGTCGACTTTTTTGTTCCTAAATGTAAATATATTTCTACTAGGCAGAAATTGTGGTTTAAAAGTCTGATTTTAAATTTAAAATTTCAACCTTATCATCTGTAGTCTATTTTTTTTTATTATCTTATGTCTAATAAGAAGATGGTGTTGAGGAAAACTGAAGCATGCAAGCCATTTATTACCTAAGGGCCCAAATAACCTACTATTTAAGCAACAAGTAATTGCTGAGATTTATAATATAATTTTTAGTACTCAAAGCATTTCTTGAACTTTTTAAAGAATATTATTGCACTGCTAATGTGAATTGTGGTCCTGGAGTCCCTTCTTTGAAAACAGCATTTCTAGGAATCACCCATGGATAACAGGAGGTGGCAGAACTCCCTTCCTGCTGTACAGGTTTGAAGTAAATGACTCCAGATCCTTTCTTGACTGCTCACTTACCATCACACTCTTTACTTCCTTACAGTAATGGAAGTGACTCAGCCAGCAATTGTGCTGGCCAACAGGCAAGGAGTTGCCAGCTTGGTGTGTAAATACAAGAACATCGGGAATGCAAAGGAAATTCGAGTGACTTTGCTTAAACAGACTGGTGACCAGACCACAGAAATCTGTGCTTCATCATACACCACGGAGTTCGAAACATTCTTTGTGAAAAAGATCATTCAGTGCCATGTTACCCCGGGCCAAAACAATGTGACCCTCACGCTGGCTGGCCTGCAAGCAAATGACACCGGGCTTTACATTTGCAAGATGGAGCGGATGTACCCTCCACCCTACTTCATGAACAAGGGGAACGGCACACATCTCTATGTCATTGGTAAGGCAAGCAGGTTCACAGTACTGGGATACTTCCAAGTTAAGGGAGCAGCTATTACATCTCAAAGGTCTTCAGAGTTCTGTTTGTAAGAAGTGAGGGTGAATACTGGTTTCAGCACTGAAAATCTTGATTAGCTCTTATTTCTTCCAGGTCTCCCTGCAGATGCCCAAAGCAAGCATAGTCATAGCCAAGGAATGAGAGCATAAGCAACACCATGTAGTGTACACCTATGTCTAGGCAGTTAGATACAGAAGTGCAAAAGTCAGAGTAAGGTGTGAGCTCTTCTACAGATAAAAACTCTTTTCACTGGAGGTTGAGTAGGCAGCGACTCAGAGCTCAGTCCTGGTGGTATCCTGGGATAGCACATGCTAGAGAAAAGCAGCGTAGAGACTGACTCACTGACTCTAGGGCCTTCCTTATGAGACTCATGTGTGACGTGACATGTGTGATATCATATGTTTTAGATCCAGAACCTTGTCCAGACACTGCCATATACCTCTGGGTATTAGGAGCTACTGCCTCAGGACTTTTTCTTTACAGTGTCATCATCTCAGCCGTTCTTGTGGGCAAAGCGGTAAGTCCCATCAACTCAGCCCCCTTCTGCTAATAATACCCCTTTGTGTGATGAGGACAAGGAGAAAGAAATGAGAACAGGGAAGAACACTGTGAACAAACCCACTGGGATGCTCCACTTTGCAAGTGCAATGTTATTACAATAATGCAAAATAAGAGAACTTGCTGGACCTGCTACTTATATTTATTTATGGCTCATTTGTGTTGCCAGCATACTAGAAAGCAGCCAGCTTCCATCAGCTGGACTGAGCCTTGGCTTAGGGCTGGATGCTTAAAACCAGGCAAAATCCTGGATACTTCTGGGAATGAAGGCAACAGTCTTCACGTGTACTCTCTCTTCACAAATGAGTCGCACAAAATCCCAGAATTTAATTTTTTCCTTTTCTCATCGTTCACCTCTGCAAAGCAAATTTAAACAACCTTCTCCTTGGATAGGGGAAGTGTAACTTCAAGCATTTCTTATTTCACAGCTAGAAATGTCTGCACAAAAGTCTGCAAAATGTAAGCCTGGGTTGCCTTTTCCAACAGGGGTGTGCAGCACTCATAGTCTGCTAGAAATGAACCTGAGCTTGAAACCAAACAATGATTTTTCAATCAGTCCTTGTCCCTAGAAGGTAAATGAAGCTGTCAGGTGTGAACACTCCTAGCTTTGAACCAACACTAAACTCTGAAGCAGAAGCACCTTCAAGGAGCTAAATGAATGGCAGGACTCTTTTTTTCCCCTTTGTATAAATAGCCCCTGTACATCCTGATCCTCCATCAAATGCTCTTAACAGATCTTCTATTAAGAAGCAGAGAAAGGTGTCTAGAATACATTCTACTCAGTAAAGGAAGAATATCCATTGGTTTCTCTAAAATGTGCTGCTCAATGATTATGCTGTGTTTGCCTGTTTATTTTACTTTCTTCCCATATGTTACAGATAAAGAGAAGACGATGTCTCACTACTGGAGTCTATGTGAAAATGCCTTCTGAAAAGCTAGAGAAAAAAGTGATTCCATTCCACATCACTGTTAACTGTAACAAGGAAGGAGAGAAACCATTTCCTAGCTGGGATGCAGTGTCTGCTAATTCATTTCAGTTAAAGAAATAAATTAACTGTCTTTTTACAAAAGGCATACAGGAAGGTGAGAGAATATTCTTTGTAACTTCAATGGTTTGGAGGAAAATAAATAGCATATGTATTCATATTTGAAGATTAACCCTATCACATAAAGATGGCTACATTAGGCCATTGACTTTTTTGAGATGTATTGTACCAATATGTAATATATATATATGTAAGTGTGTAGCATTAAGAGCTATTGCTGTTGCAGTTGAGCATCTTACTGTCAAATTTCATCATGCCTACTGATCAACTTAAATCCAAACACTATTATCACAGAGACTTGTGTGTCATTGCAAGGCTGATCCACAAGTCTGGGGGGAGAGGTAGGAGAGCACACTAATGTACAAAGGAATGTTGACTTTTTTCCTGCATTGATATTTATTAGTTCCATTTCTGGCATTAGTGCTCTGCACTTCCACAGAGGCCTCCCCATAGGCTGGCACTGATGACACTGCTGCTCTAGAAGCCTGATCTTAGCTCTCTTGAGTAGCATTGTGTCCCAGAAGTGCTGTGATGGAGCTGACTGATGGTCTCTCAGCCAGTGCTGACAGTTGGGTTAGAGAAAAGGCACCAGCAGGACCCCTCTTGTTGGGAGAATGCTCCAGCTCTGCTGGGGCCTTGTGTTTTACAAATGCTAAATTAGCATCTATCCAAAAGGCAGAAGTATGTTGCTGTATTTAAAAAGTCTATTTTCCATGAAAATACTGACAGTGTATAATCTTGTTTATTAGTTATGTACCATTCAATAAAAACCTTGAAGCTTTGCCCAAATTTGAGTTCATTTCTTGTTCACTATTCTCAGAATAATGAGAAACAGGAAGTGGCTACATGTTAGAAAGCAGAGAAGACAACATGAACCTATCCTCTCTGACCCTGTGTTTTGCCCTTCAGAGACAGCCTGTGTGCTCATGCCAACACTTCCGTTCTCAGCTTTCCTCCTCAGCCAGCCACCATTACAATCTGTCAGTTCTATTTGTCTAGTTACAGCTGTTGTGCTGTGCTTCAGACATTCTACCAATCGTGTTTTCACTTCCATCAGAGTTACTCACTTGCAGAAGGTAGCTTTAATGTCTTTGACAGCACCTCCTGTACATGTTTAAAGAAAAACCTTGTCCTAGTTTCAAATCCTGTTTTCTTTGCACCACTCTGACACTCTCACTCACTAAATGCCAGTCAACACACAAAGCTGCTGGAGCTTAAAACAATTTCAGAATTCTCAGCTACTATCTATTAATATGATTCTTTGCTATCAAAATTTCACCTTGCAATCCAAAACACTGGCAGCATGTGCCTGTTTCACAGCTGTGAATCCATCCTCTTGGCTGCACAGCTGTGCAGCCAAACCCCAGAGCCCTTTATTCTATGTTCTTGTTGTGGCAACAGCTCCCAGAACACCAAATCTCATAGCTCTTTTAGCCTGCTTTCCCTCTCTTGCCCATTCATCTGGCACCACCTCCAACTGTGCAAAGACACATTCACATTCTCAATTTGCCAGTGTTTGCAGGTGCTAACTGCTCTCTCAGTGTTGATATACAAGTGCTGCTTTAAGCAAAAGTAGCATCTGATGACATATCTTTCTTTTCAAGGTATTTTAGTATTCTGACATTAGTCTGGTATTTTCCCCCAATTTTTCACAATCCAGTGTTTTGGGGATAAAAAATGGTAAAAGATCATATATCTATTGTCACTGCAAAATGATTGAACTTCTGCCCTTTGAGGTGCAGCCTGATCAGGCAAGTGTATTCCATGACTCCATGATGAAAAATAGGTTTGACCCATGGATCCACTTGTGGAAGCTGTAGGAAGCATGAATAATTATCCAGGGCAATTTTTTTCCACCATAGCAAGTAGTGAATCATGTGTCTGAGCTCTAGTCAGGAATCAACTGTTTCTTTTATTTCCTTTCCTTGACAATTTCTCTATACTTATATTTCTTAAGCAATCTAAAAGCAGTTCAAGTTCATTATTTTCCAAGCTTATCCCTCCTGGGTGAAGAGATGCTTTGGATCTGTATCCACAACATCATGACATCTGGCCACAGCTGGCTGTGAATCTGTGTCACCACAGAACCTGTGCATATTCCAGTTCACCTCTATTTCTGACCATTAAGTTGACCATAACTAGGCCTTCTGCATCCACCTGGACAATTTCCTTTTGGTACACCTGTGTTTCCTTGAGACATTCAGTCTGCAACAACCAGGGAAGAATTCTGCCATAAGTAACTAACAGGTTACTAAAATAGCTGAATTGTGAAGGTCTTGTGAGAGCAGAACAGAAACAATAGTCTTACATATGGTAGTAGCAACATTTTGTGTTTGCCTCCTGCACTTAAATAATTATTGATGCTTATTAATTATCTTATTAATCTCTAAAATTATGGTGTTTATTAATTATCTTATAAGAAATTATTTTGCCCAGATTCTCTGTTCTGATCTTCTCTTCATCCTTAGTTGTTACTATTTCCAACCTTCTCTTGTTTCTGTAGTGCTTATTTTTCTTTGGCTTTCCTTACCACTGAGCAGAATGTTATATAATGCTTTATTACTTTTTGTTCTAAGCCAGGTTCCCCTTTTGAATTTTCTGGCAGGGTAGTAGGTGCACTCAAATCAGCAGATGTGGCAGTGAAGACCAAAGTGAGATTTCAGTTCAGATTTTATTGACAATCATATTCTCATCATTCATATCTGGCACTACAGAGATGAGTGGAGCCTAAGTACCTGCAGAGATGATATTTATACCTACCTCCCTATGGTTCATGTAGCAGCTAGCTCTGGTGAGGGAAGAGCCCAGACCTCAGGAAATTTCCATTGTCCTGTATGCTTCACAGAACCTCAAGGTCTGTGCTTTTCCCTGATAGCCGGGAGAAGCATCTTTCACTATCAGCACTCCAAAATTGTTGTATGTACGAGTCAAATAAATTGTTCTGTGAGATTGCAGCAGTGCCAAAATGAAAGGTGAAAATGCTAGATCAGTGTACATCCCAGAATATGCAATAAAGAGGAAACCATGACTCTTTCTGGGAAAAATGTGCAAAGCAAAGATGAAAGGATTTGGTCTCAGAACTCTGCTCATTAGAACGGGGAGTTTTAAAACACAACCGAGTACCTTACCTGGACAGCCAAATTATGAGACCATACTGCTTGGTGAGGTTCAGGAAGAGCTTCTTTTGATGTGCTCTTCACCTCTTTAGGAGATCTGTCGGCCTGTTTGTGAAACAGAGAGTGTGAGTTTCTGCCTGGATGGGTGGGAATTCACAGGTATACACGTCTGCATCAAAGACAATGGCATATGCATGCACCACTCCCAGCTCCCAATATTCTACTTTCATTTTCATCCACTTCTTTATCTGAACTATTTTTTTCCTTGTCATTTTCAAATTTCAGAGTCCTATCTGATAGAGAAAAACCTATGAAAAAGGTTTCCCACACAGCTACTCTGTGAGTAGGCAATGAGTAGTCTATCATTTTAGGTTTAGAGATTCCCCACTCTTTGAAGGAATAAATCTGAACTCACTACTCTGTCAGGCCTTGATGTCTGTAGGGAAAGTCCATTAATGCCATTTTCCACAGATACTTAATACATTTTAACAAAAATCATCAAGGACTCCTAGGTCATGCAAGAGCAGACACTTTTGACCTATTGCTATCTTTCCTAATGTCCTGACTTTTGCTCAAGACTCCCTTGGGTCTAATTTCATGTTTTCCAATAACCAGTGCTGGCATTGGCCAGGTAACTCCTAACAGCTTTGATACAATTCCTGGCTTCAGTACTGATTTTGAGCTTTGCAGGTCCAAAGAGTGTGAGTATGTGTGTGGGGAACTGAGGTAAAGTTTGGAGGCAAAGTACCTTGGAAGGTAAGATATAACAGGCTTTCACTAGATAAAAGCTATTGCTGGGGAGTGAGTTCTGAAAAATCAACCAGAAAATGCATGATTTTGCCTGTGACAGGAACAGTCTGAACCATGACTAAAGAGCTCTCCCTCTAGGAGAGGCATAAACAGGAATCAGATGATGTATCCAAGAGTTGTAACAGGAAATCCAAACCAAAGAAGGCTGGTGCATAGCAGATGGATTTATGCATTACTGAAACCAATTTATTGTTGACATTTGCAAACTACATTCTTGCTTGAATATGGAAAAGTTATTTTGAGGTAGCTTCTATCACAGCTAAGCAGTGGGGCCCCTGCACATAACAGTTATTGATAAAAGGTCTTAGAAATTACAGGAAGGGGATTTATAAAAATTGTGCCTGAAGGCAGATTAAAAATTTTTGTTGTTTACTAGAGGGGGGAAGCAAGGAAAAGTTTGGGAAAGGAACAAAACTTCATTGGGAATCATTAGTAATTGCAGGCGAGGTAACATGGCAGATGTTTCCATGAACTAAAAGATTGTTACCTCCTCAAAATTTCACTATTCTTTCCTTTTTTGACTTTTCAAACACAATTCTATTTCTATTTCTATTTTTATACCAAGCTGCCTTAATCACAGTCACATTTTTATATTTCACTGAACATTTTTTAGTGATTATGAAGTTTCAGTTGAACAAAAAGATCTCAGTTTCTTCATTGACGGCTTTTCCTCTTCATTCTTTTCTGACTGCTGTTTTTAAAGAGTAGCATATGAAAACGTCCAGTTTGGTCTGCTTCATTCAGCAAAAAGCAAGACCTTGCTTTCAAAGAAAATGGAATTTCTCACATAATTACATGATTCCACTAGGTGATACTTTTAGATGACCACATCCTCTAACAGCACAGATGATACAACTGGGAAAACTTGAAACAGGGTAACATCTGTTGGACTATGCTGTGTTGTGGGTGGGATTTACTAACATTCATGGTCTAGCCTGTGATGCAGCAGCTTGGGTGGAAAGCTGGAACAAGCAGCAGAGCGCTTTATTCTTCCCAGACAGATCAGTGCCTGGGATCTAGGTTTTCTATAGGATATGAATATTAAAGTTTGGGCCAAGATTGCCACTGACATGAAAAATATAGGATTGCTGGTTTTATATAAATAAAAATGTATACCCTGAGCAAATACTCCATGTTTTTTTCAAACTAGAAACTCAGTAGCCAGACCCCAAAGACTCTTATAGTTCAGTATAGACAGGCAAAAAATTAATCCTGTTCTATATTCAATGGGTGATTGTTATCTTACTACACATTAGTCTTGTTTGTAGAGTTTCTCCTTGGGAATTTGTATCTTCCTTGAACTAGTGATGAAAGGGGCCAGCAGAAGTACTGCTTACTTTTGTGCAAACTAGAAAGTCTTCCCTCTGCAAACTGGAAAGTGTGAGGGGATTGATATGTACTAACTTCCACAGCACTTAGTGCTGGGCACTTGCAACATCATCAGCTGTAAGAAATACTTCAATATCCTTCCTCCCTGTGAAAAGTCACATGAAAAGTTGGGTCTCTGTTGGCCTTCAGTTGAACTCCATATACCTCTTTCCATGTGCTATTGTGTGGGGAAAGCTGAGGTGGTTGAAGTTCCGTAGAAGCTTTGATAAGCTTTTTTCATCTTGCATGCTTTCGGAGCTCGCCTTTTACCTGCTAGACAGAGCTGCTAGTTCTTGCTATTGTCATCTTTCTACTTCATTTGAAGCCAAACAAATAGGTGATTTAAAATAGGCCTTCTCTTCTCCTGCGCTACAAAGGGTCTTGGTGGTACTATGGTCCAATTTATTTGCATCATACAGATAAAAAATATAGACGCAATGAGCTGGATAAAAGTCGTAAAAATACTCAGTGGTGGGGAAACAAGTACCAAAAATAATCCACAATTGAAACTGTCAGAAAACGTGGTATGTTAGCAGTACTTAATCAAGATCAGGAAGAAAAACAGTTCATTTCTCTGTAAGTTATCAAATCTTTCTGGTAAGTGACACTTCAGAAACATTCGACAGCTTCATAACTGGCTGACTTAATGTTTTACATGCAGGAAAGATGGCTAGAACAGCACTAATCAGCAGAATAAGCTGGTTTCATAGTTGAGCTTTGGTGAGGTGTTAGATTGTGTGGGTAGCATTTATAAGAGTTTTCTCACTTTTAATTCTGTAGCAAAGATGACTGTCTGGTTCACAAATTATTAATATTTTCCTTTCTCTCATAATGCCAAACTAATTAATTATATCATATTGTATATATGACTATTTGTCTGGTCTTCTTTTTATAGTACTCTCTCACTAAGATAAAACCTCTCTTAAGCTCTTTTCCCTCTTCATCTCTCTGCAATAACATAGAATCATTATTATAATTTTACCAATAGGTTACAAACTCATGTTATTCCTTCTCTCTTATGTAAGGCACAGGGACCTATCTGCTGTAAAAAATTCCTCACATTAATGTCATCATTTATACTGCAATTTTCAGAAAAACTTGCTTTATTTTTTATCATGTTTTTACTTCATATTTTATGACTAAAAAAGACCAGGCTTCTACGCACTTTGATTAAATAGAGCAATTGCTTTACTCTCACTGGTCACAAGGAAGGTGGGGTTCTTTCATGGGAGTTGACAGAGAAGCTTCACTGGTACTAGAGATGCCTCAGTCAGAAATACACCTTAAGCAGTTGCTTTATGTTTCCTGGAAGGAGGGCATTCCCTATGCTAAGTGTGTGCATCTGTTTTCTTGGTTTATTTTCCAGTGCTGGATGCTCCAGAGGACCTGATGGCTTGTGTCTCATCCAACAAATCTCTGAACTAGAAGGGGATGCAGGCTGTGTCTTACCCAGAGGGTGGATGACTGGCAGGAGAGGGAACAACCTGCACAGCATCCATGGAGGTCAGCCAGCAAAAGGAAGAGGCTGCAGGAAGTGAGAGAGAGTCAGCCTGTGTGCACACAGTGTGAACAGCACCTCCAAACATGGCACCTTTTGAAATGGCTCTCCCTCAAAATGTTGGTTTAGATTCAGCCACATAGATGCTCTTGGTTTACTTTTCAGCATGCAGAACATAGAACACTCAGCACCTAATCTGGTCTAGAGACATGAAGTACTTGAATTTAATAACCTCTTCCACTCACAGTAAATATGTTAATATTTATTTTGGCAAATTTTTTTGTATAGAAAGATTGTGGAAAAAAAGGAAATTAGTTGATATTTTTATATCAAATACTTGGACTTCTTTGAAATAGTGTTTAACTTTATATTTAGCTATATCAAGCTCATAACAAAACAGCTTTTTTTTTGCCAAACAGAAAATTATTTTTTCTCAACTTCCTAGTTTGTCAAAATTTCAGATTTTCAGTTTAGGTAGGATTTTAAAACTAAATTTAAGTCTAGTCTTTGCAGAAGAACAGAAATTAAAGATGTGAGTGTTAAAACTGCAAAGAAACAAGATATTGAAGCTTTAATATAAAAAAATCCAGATTAGTCCAAATGTATCAAAAACTCTTGTGTTGCTCTTTCCACCTTACAATTAAACCAGAACTGTTCTGTGTTGTTTGTGACATCTGAGTGGCTAATGAAGGTCCAGTTACTTTTCAATGACTGACTAGTCAGCCTTTTTCATCTGATTATGCTATGAGCAATTACCATTGTATGATTCCAAGTTCAAGTCATTGTTATGAAAAATAGAACTTCAGATGCTGCCAGTTAGACCTATCTGGGTCTTTCTAACTTCCTTTTAACTTAATCCTTTCTTTACTTGATTTAATAGCCATGGAGGCCAGTATATGGATGAAAAGCATTGGCACATGCAGCCAACCATCAGATTCACACTAAAAGCTTGTTCATGTGCCTTTAAGCTCATGAATAAGTCACAAAATCTTATGTCATGTAATAGTAACAATATGATAAAGTTTAGTGAAATATTTAGGTGCAGCAGAAAGCTGTCTCTGCACCAGAACTGGAAGAACAAAAGCTGGAAATGGCCTGTTGCATGAGAAACAGGTAGTGTGGGAAAGTAGATTTAGGATTGAAATCTATTAAACATATACAATAAAATATGGTAATCTGGAAATATGCTTATGAAATATGCATAACTCGATATTGAGTATGCCTGGAGGCTTCCTTTGATATCTACACCCACACTTTATTACAAAAAAAACTCTTGACAAAACCTGTCACTTATTCAGCAATACATTGTCTTGACACTATTCTGAAGTAAAACCTAAAAATTATCAGAAAATCAGTGTTGCCAGTTTCTGCCTAGAAAATATTTCCATGTTTTGCTAAAGTGCTACTTTCAGCTTTTTCAGCATGAAACTGATATGTGATAGCTAGAGCATTGATGATATGTGATAGCTAGAGATCCCTTGGCCCTTTTGTAATAAAATGTTTAAAAAGATTACCCCAGCAAAATTTCAAATCAAGATTTTACAAGCTTTGCAGAGCCCTCTTTAGTTCCTGCCCTGATTTCTTCTTAGATATGTATGAGTACAAGGCTGACACTTTCCAGTGAGGGGTGAGTTGATGCAATTAGTCACCTTCACTTAACTAGAATTGTCCAGAAAGCTCATACAGAGAATGCCCACATACTGAAAAAGCCTCTGTGCATGTGTACACATGCATGAATGCAGCAATTAAACCATGCATGCCAAAACCTTCCTTGGGTCAAAGTAACACTTCGTGTTCAGCACCAGAGACAGGAGGGAGATGCCTTTGCCCAAGGCTGTGGTACTGCTGGGAAGTTAGACACACACTTTGGTGTTTGGTCTGACACAAAGGCAGGAGCATACCTGGAGCACTGACCATCCTCACTCTCTGCATTTTCATGGAAAACTTTGAAGGCTGGCAGACCTTCTTGACGTCTACTGATAATTCATGAAAGGTGGCAATTTTGTACTGATACGGATTGGGAAATTCTTATCTTGAAAGTTTGCAAGTTTAATAGCAAATGTACTAATATTTTTGTTTGTTGGAATAAAGTCCATTGAGATTTCTAAAGAGGATATGCCATTACCAACACTGTCCTGTTACAGCATGGATCAGCAGCAGACTTAGTAATGAGTACTGTGAATCTATCTTGTAACAGAACTAGGAATCACTGCTTTCAACAATTTTCAGACACTTAAACATCCTTTACCTGGCAGATTTTTGTTACAGAAGGAACAGTTTGTTTAAGGATCAAAACCAACAAGCACCATTCTTTTGTATGCAAGAAAGATCTCTGATCTGAAAACCTTATCAATGATTTAGGTGCTGCCACCTACCAAGGATTGGTGTTTTGAATGTGTTTCTGGCTGGAGTTTTATCTGTGCTGGTAATACTGTGTTGAGCTTTTCTTTCCCCTTCCCAAGTCACACACCTACTGCAGTCATGCATCTTATTTGTACTGTTTGTAAGTAGTTAATCATGAAGTATCATTGTTCATCTTTTTGAAACTGGCGAACTACGCAGCAGCCTGTGCCCTTGGCTCCCAATCCTGCTGCAATCACTGTTAACTCACTGGGAATACCAAAAGACTCTCAGTTCTACTGATGCCTAACAGAAGAGCACAGCAGCAGTAACTCTATTTCATATGTGGTAAGATCATTATTTGCAATAATCAGGAAGAGTACAATATAAATGAATATTAATAAAACAGGATCTGTTCTACAGTGTCTGTAGGAACCATTCACAACCAGACAGAGCAGGCAGGAAGAAAAAGGTGGGAACGATGCTAAAAGACACAGCAGCAGCCGCTGTCCACTTCCCAGCAGTACCCAAGAGCAGATGGCAGGGAAGAGTATACAACCAATGATAGCATCCTATGAAACCTTCCTAAAATACTGTTCCAGCCCTCCTTCACCAGCAGCTCAGGCACTTCAAAGGGTGGTGAATTTGTCCTCAACAGCCTCAAGGGATTTCTCTTCCTTGAATTTACTCTGTCACTTTTTGAAGCCCTATGGACTTTTGAGTTCACCTTAACAAGGATGATCAGCTGTTCTGTATTACAGAGGAAATAAAAGAACTCAAAGCAACACAAACAGCCTTGAAAATCAATGGGAAAACCTAGATAGACCAAAGGGGATCTCTAGGGTAGTTTTCAAAGTCTGGAAACAATGAAATGTTTATTTTCATTGTGGAAAGCCAGTTATGTTTCCATATCAGCTAGAACAATTTGTACCTGTCTGATACAAAGCTAATAATAAAATCACCACTTTCTTCTCTGTAACCACTAGCACTAATAACCTACTTATGAAAACGTAACTAGAAGGAAAGATGCAAATGGCCAAATATATTTTTCCCCCTTCAACTATTTTTTTTCTTCAAGCAAAAGAAGTACCAAAACAGTCAGTTGTTCAAGAACTACAGAGCCCTCACTGATGTCACTAGAAAACACAGTGTAACCACAGAACCACAGCAACCCAATGAGAAATAGAGTGGTGTGACTGGGTTACCTTTTTTTTTTTGGGGTTTTTTTTGGTTGGGTTTTTTTTTTTGGTTACAGCTTTTTTCTTACCTAGCAGGGAAGGGAATCACCAATGGCTTGTGGAAATACCTGCCTAAATCAACATAACATAAATCCATGGTCTTGTAACAACAGAATCCCATATTTGTTGATTGAATGTGCAGCAAGACACCCAGCATACAAAGTAGTACATTTGTTCCTTCATCATCACATTATGATCACCAACAAAACAGCGCTTACAGATTTTTGGGTCACAACAAGCTCCATTCCTGGCCTGGCAGCAAAGCAAGGCAGCTTCCAGCCAGAAGGTGATTCCTGAGGAATTCTGAAGTTAGGTTTGTGAACAGTACTACCATTAGCCCCAGATGCTAATGTAACAATAATGTTTAGCAGCAGTATCAACACAGTGAGAACAGAGAATCACCAACTTCCATCTTTTCTGACAGTCATCTAAATTAATGTGAGTATAAATGTAAAGGCTGTACCAATTGAGAATTAAAAAAACCTAGTATCTTACCTCAGATAAGTATCCATTGGTGGGTACCTAGTGAGGAATATTACATGAGGAAAGACATATGGTAATGCTGAAAGACTCTCATAACCTAAAAACATTTTCAGGTTGAGCAATTGTCTGATTCTGACGAGGAGGCAGAAAATCCAGGATTCTGTAATATCTATAGACACAGTATGGAGACCTCTATTTCCCCAGCTTTGCTATGCTGCAGCAGGCTCCAGCAGGCTGCTTGACTTCTACTCTGGACAGGGGTGTGCTTTGCTGTGATTCACTCAGGATCACATGGAGCTACAGACCCAAATGAAGCATTACTGGGGTAATGACAACAAAAGCCCCCTAAGCAAACATTCACTTTTAATGACCAGCAAACAAATAGTAGAGATCAAAGAGATGTAGCATGAAAAACGTGTTCTTTTCAGTCAGTTGTGGACAAGGAGGGAACTGCACATTCCTATACAATGTGTATACATCTGCCCAGACCAACTTAATAGTAGCTGGGAACAGCTTAGGCTGAGCAGAGCTTGCTGAGGTTTTATTCTGAGCAGAAAGGTGTATTAGCTGCTGGGGAGCTTGCCTGAATGTAACTAGATACTTCCTGAATTCAGGCTGATACTGTGATCCCGTTAAAGCTGGTTTGGATATTCCACCCTAAACTGTACTGAGAGTGCACTAGAGACACAGGGCACCTAATCAAGACATGAGCCTGGCAGCAGCAGAGCTCCTTCTTTTTGCTCCAGTGCTGTGTGTCCCAGGAGCAGAGAGGTGCATGGCACCTTCAGTGAGGGAATCTGCAGTCTTTACATGACAAAGGCCAAATCATCTGAATATCTTATGGTGATCTGCAGTGTGATCACTGTGGTTAAAGTCATGTTTTAGAGTTGCCATTTCAATCACTTGTTTTCTAGAGAATATAGATATCTGATTTCTATTTTTTGCTCGTTGTCACTCTAGTTATTACTGCAAATTCCTTTTTGTGTAGTGACAGCGCCCAAGCTAGCTGGAAGAAGTGTGCCTAGACCCCTCCCTTACAGTGAGATCCTGAAGCACACCAAAGGCTTTATTTAATGCTCTGCTTCACTGGGTTAAAAGTACTCTGGGACAAACAGAAAACATGTCAGAAAGGTTTATAGTCAACTCCCATCCTCTCTCTTGCAAGAGAGAATTTACCCCTGGTTTTGAAGTTGGTTATCTCAGTTACTCTGATTGGCAGCAAACTCTGCCGAGTTCTGCAGGGCCTTGGGGAGTTCCTCCTTCACTCTTCACCACAGCAACTCTGAGACTGCATCTGCCACACACTTGTAAGTGATGCCCTGAGGAGTGACTTCTATTCCAACTCCATTACCTCTTGGTCTTTCCTGACCTGCTGGAAGGATTGCTTTTACAGCTTGCTCCTTCTCATCAAATTAGCAAGAACAGATGAACAATGTTCAAATACCTACAAAAAAGAGCAAACCACCTTCTCGGCTATGGTGCTTTCAGAACCTCCTGAGCCCTGAGAAACCTGTTCTGTCCCTTCAAGCACAGGCATTGGCGACCCTGACATTGCACTGCTCCCTGCTGGGCGGTTTCAGAATTTCTTTCTGGTTTAGAAAAACCATAAAGCCCTTTAAACATAAAGCCACGTGCACAGGCTGGTGTGGGATTCTAGGAAACCACAGAGAGCAGTCGTACCTTCGTGAGGGCCGATGCGAGGCCGTGCAGGATGACCCTAAAGGGCTGCACTGCAAGCCAGGAGTTCGGGCGTGCCGAGAGCGGGCTGAGGGCGAGCCCCCGTGAGGCACTGGCTGCACGGGACGGCCCCATCCTTACGGCCTGGCCCAATCCCACGGCACAGTCCCAGCCCCTCGGCCTGGCCCCATCCGCACGGCGGCGCCGCCCCGCGCTCCGCTCGCCGCCTCAGCCGGCCGGCCCGCAGCGCCCCCGCGCGGCCGCAGAGCCGCAGCGCCGCCCGCGGCCCGGGGACACGGGGCTCGCCGAGATCGGCGGCTCCGCTGCAGGGCCGGGCTGGGCGGTCACCGGGGCTACAGCGCTTTCGGCAGTGCTGCTTCCCCCGTGTCACAGCGCCCAGGTGAGCTCGGCCTGAAAGGCAGCTCTTGGAAGCCTCTCCTGCGGAAGGGGATAAAAATCCGTCACCGGCCCCTCGAGGCAGGAGCCCGGGGCTGACACTGCAGGGTACCTGGCTTTGGTTGTCTTTGCTCTGGCACCCATTAGAGTGCAGCTGGACTGAGCGAGGGATCTCACCTTTTGCAGATGGGACTGCTGCCTTCGGTAGCCTTGGTCTGCATGTACAAAGAACTTTGTTCCCAAGGCTGTAACCTGTGCGATTCTGAATGACAGACACAAGACAGAGGAGGCTTAGTTACATATTTGTGATTTCGTTTTTTACTCCCAAAATCAATCAAGGCCTGAGCTGTCTAAGTCCAGCTCCAGTTAACCACTAAAAACAATAGTGAAAATTGGCTTGGATACACTTGAGAGACAGGGTTTCCAAAAGCTGTTTAAGTCAGCTGGGAAAAGCACATGTGTGTCTCCAGCCACTTTAGTGTCTCTGGAAGTCCAAGACAGCTTTGTGCTGCTTCACCTGTCCGTGCAATTTTCATTAATAACTTTTCATTTATCTGTTATCTGCAAGAATGCATCACAACTTTGGTGACTGTTTCTATTGCAGAAAGTTTCTCTTTGATACATTGTCAAGGCACTGGTAGCAAGAGTTTACCTTTAAAAAGCATTCACAACAATGCTGAGATAAAAACCACACCACAAACCCCAAGCATCAGCACACAATGTGGTTCTTTCCATCCTAACTCCTTAAAGGCAGCTGACCAGATAACCATATAATAGGGGTTCCCACCCTACTGCAAGCTTTGAAAGACTTTGTGTGTGAAAATTTTACAAAATGTGTATAATTTGTCACTGTTACACCTAGAATAACTTCCATGGTTACCCAGCACATCCACATATATCTGTCATGCACTGCTCCCCCTAGTGCCAGGCACTAACAGTCTTGGTCTCCAGGTTTGCACTTCACTCGGGTTTTACCCATTTGCCACCTGTTCTGAAAGACCTCCTTTCCAACTCTAGATATAAGGGGCCCTGTAAAAAAGTCCCACTCAGCTGCATGTTAGCCATAGGGAACTGCAATGGCTTCAGGAGATACACTCCTCCTTCTGGAACACTGCCCATGAACACAGGCCATCTACAGCCCTTGTATTTTCCTAAAGACCTCCTGCAGACTCTGGCATATGCCAGTGAAAAGTACCTGCTGCTCACAGTCCTCTTCCTAGTACACCTCGAAGGGCAGGAGCATGGCCATTGCCTTTGTTGTTGTTGAAGACAGTAAACCTTCCCCAGCCACCCTGTGGGTCTCAGTCCACACTACTAGCACATGCTTGTGAGCCTCACTGGGCCCTTTCTATCTACACCCCACATCCTGAAGAAGTGTTCAGCACCTCTTTAGGTAAGTGTGTTGCAGGAGGGGCAGGGATGGATACACAGAGCCATAGCAGTTCCTAAGATAAAATGGAGACATTATTTTCCTAGGTGGCTCTCAATTGCCTTGAGTCAGCCAGTCCAAAACATTAGTCCCAGGATCTGAAGAGGCATTTAGAATCATAGAACAGTTTGGCTTGGAAGGGACCTTTAAACACCATCTAGTCCAGCAATAAGCAGACATCTTCAACTAGGTCAGGTTTTTTTTCAGGGAGGGGGCATCTACTGCCTCTCTAGGCAACCTGTTTAGACCTGACTGAATTTGCCACTTAGCGCCTGTTGACTGAATTTATAGGTCAATGCTCTTGCAAGCCTTAGAGCTGGGCTAAACTCCTTAACGTACTTTTGTTTCCCTTCTTTTAGAAACTTGATGACAAATATTCTCAAGCACCATCAGAAGAAAAAAATAAAAACAAATCCCCAAAAGATGTGATGATTAATGGGGTAACTGAGCTTGTATCAAGAAGCAAAGCCACACACAATCCCACCCCAAAGGGGACTGTCTCATTAGATCAACACCACTGCAGGGAGGGGTTTGCCTGGCTGCCAAGCTGGCTGAGCTGAGCCCCAGTTGCCTCTACTGGCACATTGATGGAGAAAATAATACCGCATGCCCACAGGCCTGGGGGAGCGAGCAGACCAATATAACAGCAAAGGAGCCATCAGAACAAATGAGGGAGCACATGAGCTGTGTTTCAGCTGAAATCTCCGCATCCTGAATGACTGCAGCTTGTTTACACACCTAATGGGGAGTGGTGCAGATGGGAAGTGGGATTTAAAGCCATCACAGAACTTTAAAAATAGCATAGTGAAAGTCATTGTTCCCCTTCTCAATTAGGAGGACAGGAAATGAAAAACCATGAGTGTAGAGGCTTTCTGCTCCAGCCCTGAGGGAATGACCCAGAGTCATGAGAATATAGGCCAGATATTGAAGCAAAGAATGAGAAGCAGCAGGAGACAAGGGAATATAATTTGTGTGGATGAACTGTAGCAGTCTACAGAAAGAATTGCAAAACATTCTATGGAGAGAATATTGCTGTGGGCAACTGCTCATGCGTGAGCAGAAGTGGAAAACTGCTGGTGAGATAGAATAAAATTCTTCACCGCGCCTTGGTTTCACAGTGGACCATGCAGTATCATTTTGCTAACATGGACATATGTTTTGAGTGATAACAGTAATTATGTGATTAAACAGAGCAAAGACAAATATACATCATACACACAGGGAAATTCTTTGCTGTGTCTTTGGGGAAACTGCAGAAGTGTTGTTTTCCAAGTTACTTGGAGTTAGAAGGGAGAAGCACTGAAGACTGTGTAGTGGAGAACACTGGTGTATAGACTAAGGGATGAGCAAGCTCATTTCTCTTTGGAACTCAGTGTATTGCTGAATGCATTTTTTAAGGCACAAAAATTCACATAAGGATTTTCCAGTTTTCAAACAGTCAGAAGCAAGATGATGGGAAGGAAAGGAGATTATTACTATAGGGTAGCATTAGGAATAGGACATGGAGAAAGAATAGGGCATGAGGTGAAGGAAAAGCTACGTTCCAGACAGGAGTTACTGCACATGGTGAAGGGAACCTACTGCTTGAGGAGCGGGGTACTCAGGGACTCGGGGACAGTCAGGTTGGAGAAGGAAAGAAGTCAACTCTGAGAGGCATAGGTGGATGGGAGAGTGAAAATCAAGAAGAGAAATGAGTGAGGATGGAAAAAGGAAACACGTGTTTGTGAGCAAAAATAGTTACAGTTGTAGGAAGCCTGTGGAAACATACTACTTGTTCCAGGTGTTTAACCGTAACCAACTGTGGTATTTAGAAGAAGCACTTCAAAATTGCAGTAACAATGTCTTTGTGAAGTAGATAAGCGCTGACAGGGGAGTGAGGCAAAGATGGAAAGATTGAAAGGCAGAGGAGGAGCCTCTGTTGGTGTGGGACTAGAAGGGGAGCATCCCTCACACTGAGTGAAGAGCTTGACTTTGAGTCTCTTCACTTGTGAATATATGCTGCGAGTGCCCCTGGCTCTGCCAGCTCATCAGCAAATACACTTGGAATCACTGCTTGGATCAAACTTGAGAGTGCTGCCAGATGCACTGCAAGGTATTCTCTGGGCTCAACCCTTCTGAAATAAAGGGGTCAGTGTGTTCTAGCCATCCCAAGTGCCAAGAAGCAGAAAAGGAGAAGGTGTGATTGTAGACTTGAAGCTATAATTATAGTAAAGAGAGAGGACTTGACATATACAAATTGGACAGTGAGACTTTTTTCAATTGTTGCAGCCAAGCTGTGCTCCTATCTATTCTTCCCCCAAAAGTGAAATAGATGTGTATTATTCAGCCTTGGTGTAACTGATATGGTCATAGGGAGGGATGGAAGGAAGAAGTTGCTCCAAAATAAATATATTTGTTTAAAAAAAATCCCCTCTAACAAAATTACTTTTCTAACAGAATGTTTAAATTTTTAAAGAGAGACAACAAACTTTGGAACCCTAACAATACTGATTTGTTTTAAAGCATGTTTTCAAAAAAAAGTAGCCAAAACTGTGCACATGGAGTACATTCCCCTACACATTTATTGGCCTTCCCAGTCAGTGATAGGCTTTGTAGGACTCAGTCTCTGGTGTGTGTTGTCAACCATGCTCTCCCAAGGATGTGCATAGGGGTACTTGACACATGATTCTCTTCCACCCTTAATTCTCTGCAGCAGCAGCTCTTCTTATTATAGGCTTTTCTGGGGACCACTCTTAAGCTTATTTGGGGGGCAGTAAAGGTCAGGAGAGGTCCAGGAGAGGGTTGGTCTGTTCTGTCAGCACTTCCCATTAGCTTTTATAGGAGATGGAAAAGATGATCCTACCTAGAACCTCAGTACATCCTAGCATAGTTTATAACTTCATAGGCGAAACTCAGGAGTCAGATGTATGTTTTGTAGGTGTATCATTGTTTGAACCACCATATGCTTTTGGGTTTTAGAATTAAAAGCATACTGCAGAAACTTTCTCTGCTTAGAGTTACTTAATTTTGGTGCCAGAGACTTGAGCTGAAAATTTAGATCAACACCTGATTTGACTCAGTTTTACTTCTGAGTGTAATTTTTAAAAAGGCATAGATTTTCAGGGATTTTGAAAGATTTGAAGAAAATAAAGCTCTGCCAATGTCCATGTGATCAGATCCTTAGCAGTAATAGTGAAAGACATTAAATCACTTTTTGAAGAAGAGTAAACCAACTTGTGAGGATTTACTTACACAGTATAGAGTAGCAGTGAATCTGTAACACAGTCCTGTTATTTTCCAATTATTTGACCATTACAAAGACTCAACCCCAAAAGTGTCTGTCAGGCACCACTAGCAGTCCTTTGTGTTTTATCTTCATGCAATCAGAAATGCAAACTTCATCTAATATATTAAACATGATTTAGAAGCTGGTTTTCTTGCATATTTTCTGCACTAAATTTAGTATTATAGACATAAATAAGCAGCCAGAATTAGACGATTGTAGAACATGTTACAAAGGGTCCTAAAACATTCCCAGGATAAAGATGGATAACAGGCCAGGATGGAGTCTGCTGCACAAAGGCAAGGAAGAGGGAAGGAGAGAACCTTTTGACCTAAGGCTCTAGGGCACTGAGTCAGATCTCCTCTCACAGAGCCATATGAAGCTTCTCATGAAACTTCAGGCACAACAAGCCTGATCTCCAGAATGGAAGTCATGCTGCAGTGAACCTTTCAGAAGTCACAGGGCTGAAGGGATCTTTCTGCACTTTGGCCATGTTCTTCATATGAATTTCAGGACCAGGACACATGAGAGACTCCTACCTCACTAACTAGTGTTTTCCACATAGAGCAAGAGCATTAGTTATGTAAAACCAGTTGAAACTGGTGGGGAGAAACCAGATTACCAGTTACAAATATATATGTACTGTAAATTAATATTAGTTGCTGACCATGGGCCATCTGCAGAAGTTTACTGCAGATGACTGCAGCTTCTATTGTGATAGACTTTACCAGAAATCAGTCTTTGCAAAGTGAACATCAAAATTAATGTCAGAAAGTTTTCATCCTCCTCTCTGTGACAGCAAACCATTAGATAGGAAAAAAATACAGCATTAAACCAGGTATTTGCAACAGCTAATGCTGACATAGCTATAACATAGTCAGGGGGCAAATGTTAAATTAAAAAGTCATTCTGATTATCTTACAGTTTTTGCCAGAGCCCACAAACCACTTCCTTTTCTACCCATGTGTTCTTCCCCATCTTCATAGGAGACAGAAGGCTGATGCCTCTGTGTCAGGCAGGCATGAAGGCAGTTGCTGTAACTTTCTGTGTCCTTTGCTTTCAGTTTGAAGCCCTGTATGGTGAGTAACATTTTTGATTATTCTCCGTGCAGTAGGTGTCTCTATAGAATATAACTTAGCCAATGATGGGAGATAGTAGATGAGGCATGATAGAAAGGGGTTAGAGGAATAAAGGTAATGGAGGGTATTGGCTGTATAAAGACTGCTCTCAACTTCAATATCACTAGAGTTGGTGGGAAGAGAATTCCTGCCAGCATAGGAATGTTTGCTCTGAAACTAAAAACTGCAAGAACATTGTTTATGTTCTTTAGCTCATCTGCTCAGTGTTACCCTTTAGCTATTGAGATTGTAATGCTTCCCTTGATGGATATAAGCCAGATTCCCTCAATGGATATAAGATCTCATAGCAGCATGATGGTGAATAATAAAGAGAAACCAAGTTATCAATATTAAACCTGCTCTCATTTGAGCAGGGAATTTTTATACAATGAGAAATGTATATGGCATGGAAAAGTAGATGAGATCATTTCGGTGCAGGCTTGAAACACAGAATTATAAGGAAGCATGGAATTCCTATGCTGTGTTTGAGAAGGTGCACAGTGACAGCACCAATTTCAGTCCAGCCTTAAACATGGATGATGAGTTTTCAGATAGATTGAAAAGATGGGGGAAATCACAAGAAAGAGTAATTGTAACCAGTATCTCTAAAGAGAGTTCTCCTTGGAAAGTTGTTCCTAAATCTACTAACAAAAAATTCTTTCAGTTTGGTTACTTTACATCTAGTCAATTTAGCACGAATACCTGACCAGCATGCTTTTACACATGACTGAAGCTATCTAGAAAGCTTTTCCACATGGGAAGAAATATACTGTAATTTTAAGGGTGCAAATAATTGTTCTGTCTGATACCAGCATTTCTCCTTTCCTTCAAATGTGGAAGATAGGATTTGGGCAGGAGACTGGGCAAAAGAGATGACAAGAGAAAGAGACTGCATGTAAGAAGAAATGGTATCTCTCATGTTTTTTGTTTTACAGTGTTCTCAGCATAACTTGTGACCTCTGGATGTAAATAGGTCACAGAAGGTGATATATATGTGTTCATATGTGCATTATGATTTGATAACACAATTGCGATAAAGAAATTGTTCATAAGAGCAGGGAGTGTCTCTGTTGCCCGCAGAGAAAGGTAGGCAATGGGATTTTGGAATAGAGAGCTGGAGGCAGGATTCCAAAGCACTAGAGGCCCTTGCTATGAAACTGCACATGAGCTTTGGCACACCAACATTTGCAAAGCATTATCACTCTTCACCCACTGATCTCCTGGTGTCAATACAGCAGGAAACCGTGGCGATTTTTAGAAGGGCTTCTGAAATATTATCAGCACTGGCTATTCTTTCAGTGGTATGTTTTATATGAATTTCAGCATTTCTCATCATAAGTTATACCATAGAAATTATTCAGATTAAAGATGGCTTCCTAGAATAAATTGGGCCATTACTGCTTTGTCCACAAGCACTCCTTCCCCAATTAATCCTGGAACATGAAAGATAGAAAGGTGTTAGTTTTAGGCATAGGACTAATGACACTAAATTGACAGTGTCATCTTTCAGAGTGCCTTGGAAGTTTGAAACTATAGCAGCTTAAAAGCTATGTGCAGTTTCATTATGCATTTAATATGAACAAAACAAATATGTTTGTTTTAAAGGCAGGGTCTGCGATTTCCTTGCTCATCTTCAGAGGCAAACACACACAAGTGAAATTGTGCTTGTTCTTTTCATCAGCTAGCTAGTTTTCTGAGAGCTGGGGCAGATCATACAAACAGCAAGAAAACAAAGTAGCATCATTCTATTCTCCTGGCCTAAATCCCAAGCTTGAAAAGTGATTGAAAGTGGTTTTAAAACTTCTGTTAGGACCAACATGTGTAATGGTGTTTTCTCTATGTCTTCAAATAGTGCTGGGTCTGCCAAAGAATAGCTAGAAAGCTCAAAATTGCAATCCCATTAAAATGAAAATAACACACTTTCCATTGGCGTCAGTATCCAAGCACACTACCACAGAAATTCCCAAACTTCTGCCAAAAGGCTTTCCTGCTGCAGTAAAAATGAAAGTGAGGTGGAAATGTACATGACTGTAAATACACTTATACAGAAATGTACACACACACACAAGCTCTCCTTCAGAGCTTAACATAACAAGATGTAGCTTTCATACATGTTAATATCTTTGATTTATATCTAAACCACAATATTTGTCTTGGCACTCTGCTTCACATCAAGTGAGCCAGGAACAACTTCTTGCAACTCCACATTGTGACACTGCTAGGAAACAAACTAAAGATTTGTTTTCTCTTCTCAAACCTTTATATGTAAAATAATAATTTTTAATGAAAAATAACAAAAAGGAATCTTTCGGCCAAAACTAAGCATTTTTACTGCTGAACCAGTGAAATTCTTCTGTTCAATTTCAACAATACCATAATGCAGACTTTTATTCACATATTTTTGAGGTAGAATTAGGGAGAATTAGTCAGGGAATCTCAATATTACTGGATGTTTAAATCCCAGGTTCCTATCTCACATCCTACTAAATGTACATTCATTCTGACTGGAGCTTGGCAAGAAACATCCCAAATATGTCCAGCCATTAACAACAGAGTGCTACAGGTCCATATGATTAACTAGGAATGAATGGATACAAGTGGGCACAGAAGATCAGCAGTCAGGCACAGGGAAGGGGAATGAGCAACTTCTTAGTATTCAGCAAGTGCATTCAAATTAGGAGCTGATGCAGAATAGCTAGTGATTGGAAATTTATATCAGCTCTCACCCATTGTGGTCATCCATTTAGACATTTTTGTGTTTTAATCTCAGGCACTGTTAATCTAATTTTAAAATGTGCTGCTTTTATCCTATGCTAAGCACACCCTTCTCTATGGCTACTTGTTTCAGAGGAATACTAATTGCATCACATTTACCAAAATGCTCATTCAGAGAAATACTTTACTGAGTGTTCCTTGAAAACAATCATTTTAGGCTTCTGGGTTGGAGAGAATACAAAACAATCTTTCAGCTTGACACAAGGTCACATGAACTAAATGCTTAATGACCTCTCTCTGCCCCTTTTCATTAAAAACAAGGATTAAAACCATGATCTCTGGCAAACATTTTAACCCACATGTTATGAAAGGGCAATTTCATTAGCTAACAGTGAAATGGAACTATTCTCAGAGACAAACCGAGAAAACAGATCTGAAGTTGTTACTTTAGTGCTCAGAAGAGAGTTGTCCCAGGCTCCTCTGAGACATTGAAGGAATATGGCATAGCTTGGCTCTGTAGCTGCCCTGACAGAGTCAGCCTCTGCCTTTCCTCTCAGATGACCAGTGACAAATGTAGATGTTTCAACTCCAGGTAGGTGCTTCTCAAAAGTATCAGATAAGTTTATGCATTCATCATGCTCCCTAACTTCTGCCGTACATTTGTTTTTTTCTTCCTTTCCCTAAATAATTTGTTGGGTGTTTGGCCAAATTTTAAAGTTATGTGTTACTGAACTACAGGATGTCAAACTACAGAGCATTTTAAATGACCTTTATCTCAAATGCTTTTCTCATAGCAACTGTTTTCTTTCATCATGCCACATATAAGTCATCAAGAATTATTTCTTTATTTGACCTTTGCTTTCATCTTTTCAGACTATATAAAATTTTAAGGGCTTGCACTTTTTGTCTGTGTTTTCAGTGGTTCTAGAGCTCTGTTTCACTTGTGGCTTGGCAAGCTGTGTGTTTTCTCTGTGTCTTCACACCAGTGGTACAAGATGCTAACTACCTTGTCTGGTATCATAGACTTAAGTAATAGTCCTGAGAGAAGTACAGATATTAGAACTGTCACAGAATTAGATAAGGGTGCTGACTGTGCACACTAAACCAGGGAGAATTTGATGACTAGGGAAATGGTAAATCAGTCAAGAAAGGATAACAGTTTTTACTGCTCTCTAACAGAGCATCACAGTGTCTTCCAGAAGTCCATTAGCTTGTGTGTCACACTAAAGGTATCTTAAATGAGTATCATTTATTTCAGTGCCCTTGCCAATGGCAGTAACTGAGGAGCAAGAATTCAAAAAAGGAAAAAACATGAGCACTAAAAGACTGAAAGAGTTGAGATCATACAAAGGTACCCAAAAGAGAATGATCCTCTGTTCCTGTGCATTTACAGGTTAATGTCAAAGATAACAGATGCCTTGGAAAAAAAAGATTATTTATACCATGCTATCAGTGCAATACCTGGCACACCTGGGGGTCTACTCTGTGTGGATCTATCTAGACTACCATGGAGCTGTAACACAAATAGGACAGCGCACCAAAGTCCTTAAGTATTTGCCCTGTATTTCCTTAGTGTCATAAAATCCTGATGAAGATATATTTCATTCTAAGCAGCATCTGGAGAACTTACTCAGGCTACCAGAAAACAGGAATGGCAGATAGAATTTTTTTCTGTTTATCTGTCTGAACATTTAATTTTAGGGCACTGCAAAAAGAAAAATTCCAAATGAAACACTACCAAACTCTGCTATGTTGCCAGTACTGACATACAAATCAAAGTGCTGCCATAGTGTGTGGTGATGGAGGCAGCAGTTTAAAAAACAAAACCAGAACAATTATTAAAAATGTGTCAGTATTCTGTAACGAAGATCACTTATGAACAATAAGAGAAAAAGTTGCTATTGGAAAAGGAACAAAACCATATGCATTGCTTGAATGTTCTCTTTATGTATGTTTTGGAACATGATCCAGATAATTATAAGATGCTTTGGTATTGTGTCAAGCAGTCGGGGAAGCAGAACAAACATTGATGGAAATGAGTACTTTAGTCTGGGAAAAGTATAATGTTGGCTTATTGCAAAATCAGGACCCATGAGAAATCAAATATATACTTTTTTATTTCAGGCAGATTTCTTCAGTATCTTGGTGAAAAAGTTTTACTTTCATGTCGGTTCTATTCCTGAAGTACATGTATTACTTTGCAAAGGTGTTTTAAGAATTTGTGAATGTTATATGTATGATCAACATAAACTCTTGTCTTGAGCATTTTCTTTCTACTTTGATTTTTATATTTCATTCTTATATCATATCATATGACTTTAGAGTGTAGCATGGAAAGGATCAGATAAGATAATGATACAAATTATAAAATAGCTTCAGCATCTTAACACTGCATGGTTAACCCCCTGTTCTTGCACTGCTCTTCTTAAATTTTAAACAGAAAACAACATTGTATTTTTCAGGAGTGGACAGCTGCTCATCATGTGCATGCAAAAATATAGGTAAGATGCACTTGCCTAATTTGGTTTACAGTTTTAAATGCTTTTCTACATCAGAAAATTCTGCCCTTAAAGAAAAAAACTATTTTTTTTCCCTGCACATTTTAACATATTTCTGTCTGACCGAGTTTTCTGTGCTATTGGTTGCTGACTTTACAAAGTCAAACTGTGAGGTAGCGGGGTGTCTTTGGTCAGTTCAGTTTCTTTCCTTTTCCAAGAAGTTTGTAAAATGAGAGTCACACAACATCTGAGAGCTTTTCATAGAGATTTTGGGATGGTCAAATGTGATTTCTGGATTGCATGTGGGTGCACACACAGAGTAACATTTGTCCTCTACGCCTTTTATTATCTGAGCAATAATGGTACCATAGCCATCTAAGTAATTAGGTTGAAATGCCATGTCTCAAATCACTATCTATTCCACAAAGACAAGTCAGGTCCTGTGGTTAAGGCAGTCATGTAGGAGCTTGGGATTCACATCCCATTTTAAAGTACCATCTACATCATCAAACTAGCTAGGTCGCCGGGCCCAGAGAGTCATGGTGAATAGAGTTACATCCAGCTGGTGGCTGCTTACATGTGGGGATCTCCAGGGCTCAGTTTTGGGGCCAATTCTGTTTAATATCTTTATCAATGACCTCTATGAGGGTAATTGAAGGTCATAATAACTTTGCAGACAACACCAGATTAGGTGGAAGTGTTAGGTGGGAGTACAGGAAGGCTCTGGACAGGCTGGGTCAATGGGTCGAGATCAATTGCATGAGGTTCAACAAGGCCAAGTGCCAAGTCCTGCACTTCGGTCACAACAACCCAGGCAGCCCGACAAGGTGGGGGAAGAGTGTCTGGAAAGCTGCCTGGTAAAGGTCCTGAGGGTGCTAGCCAGCAGCCAGCTGAACAAGAGCCAGTTTGTGCCCAGGTGGCCAAGAAAGCCAGTGGCATCCTGGCCTCTGTCAATTACTTTGTGGCCAGGCAGATCAGGCCAATGACTGTCACCCTGTACTTGGCACTGGTGAGGCCACACCTCAAATCCTGCGTCCAGTTTTGGGTCCCTCACTACAGGAAAGACATTGAGGTGTTGGAGTGGGTCCAGAGGAGGCAACAGAGCTGAGGAAAGGAGGGTCTGAGGGAATTGGGGTTGTTTAGCCTGAAAAAAAGGAGGCTCAGGGTAGAACTTGCCATTTTCTACACCGACCTGAAAGGAGGCTGCAGCAAGGTAGGGTTCAGTCTTTTCTCCTAAGTAGCAAGTGACAAGACAAGAGGAAATGGCCTCAGGTTGCACGAGGAGAGATTTATACTGGATATTAGGAAAAATTTCTTCACTGAAAGAGTAGTCAAGAATTGAAATAGGCTGCCTGGAGAAGTGGTAGAATCATCACCCCTGGAGGAATTTAAAAGACATGTTGGTGTGGCACTTAGGGACATGGTTTGGTGGTGGACTTGGCAATGCTGGGCTAATGCTTGGACTTCTTGATCTTGAGGGTCTTTTCTAATCTAAATGATTTATAATTGTATGTTCAGTAGGGTACAGATTACAAACCATAAACCAGAGATAGTTATTATCATAAAATCTTTGTCCTACTTGTTTTATCTGTGAACAGGACAATGTGACACTGAGGCAGGGATTATATGTATATACAGTGTTTGGTCCAGGGGGGCCATTAAACAATATCTAGTAACTGAAATTTTAAGTACTATTAGTAACTTCACCATTTAGTAGCTTTAGTAGTAAGTAATATTATCAAGCTCACTGATCTAATGCTAACAGCAATCTCTCCAGGCTTAGAGCAGGTAACAGGCCAGGTCTCATTTATTTTATCAGTAATGTCTGGCACAACCAGAGTAATGCAGTGGTATCTCATTGTGGGGGATGCTTTTCACAGCCAGGCCATTCTGAGTACCTGCATGCCTTAAATTACAATCACATGGTTCATTTTTTTTTTTTGTTTAAATGAGTTTCTTAGCACTTTAAGATTCTTTTCACTGCTATGTGTGTAACTATAGTTATTCTTTTCATGTCTTCAGATCAGGCCCATATCTCTGATGCCCAGGTGATGGTGGAATTTGAAAATGGAAACTTCAATTTCACATTCCCCAACCCCAAAAATGTGAGTGAATTCAGCATGACCCTCTTCAAAGGGCATGAAAAAAAGGAAATCTGTGCATTCCATTTGAGCAAAGAGAGAATTATCTCCAAAAGTAATGTCACCTACTGTCAGACACAGAATTCAAGCAGCAGCACCACTTTCATTCTTAAAAATCTGGAGAAGAAACATATTGATGTTTATACATACTGCCTGGAGATATTCTTACCCCCTCCTTACATAGAGTGCTGTCTGAAAGAAACCTATTTGTACGTCCAAGGTAAGTTTACTTCTCTTCTCCCCTCACCTCACTTTACTGATAAGTAGACACTGGCTATAGCTGTGCTGCAGTGAAGAATGTGACTAGAGTTCACACAGCTAATGACAAGGCAGCTTAAAACTACTTAGCAGGGGGGGCTGGTGACAGCGGAGCTGTGTTGGCACACTGCTCAGCACGTTCTATCCATGTTGATTCATATTCTTGTGAAGGTTTTGCAGGCCATGCTGAGCTTTGGGTGGTGGTGGTGGCACCTAAGTTAGCTTGATTACAGCTTCTAGAGTACTGCAGTCTCTCCTTTGCCTGCAACAGCAATTTCTCTTGTCCATTTTAAAGTTGCTGAGTATAAATGTTAAGATTAGGTCTAGCCAGTGGTAAAAAAATCTATTCTGAGAGCCATCTTCAAAAGCCTAGAATTAAAGAAAATCAATTGTAAAATATCCATACTAGTAGTGGTATATGGAACTCTCGGATGCCATTGAGGCGTGAAGAAGATGGTGCTCACTTCTGTGAAGACCTTCAGCTTTAGGCCCCTCTTAGAGCAGAAGTGATCCACAGCTGTTGACAGTTTTTGGCTGTTTACTGAGAAGGGCTTGGCCTAACTCCAGAAGACTAACTGTCCAGGTTTTAATTTTGACCTGGCTTTCATTCAGTGACTCTTTAGTGTATGAAACTGAAAGAGCTAATGGTGGTTTTGCTCACACCAATTCTTGGTTCTGCATATGGTTCAGTTGCAGCATCGTACTGCCTGCTGTCCTTCCCTTGCTTTCTTTTCCTCTCTCCCAACACCAGCAATAAACAAAGAAGCTGAAATGCTACAGCAATTATGTGCTTTAGTCAAGTTGTATCTCAATCCTCTCTATATTTAAAAAGCTTCTCAGAATTAAGCTGTGACATTTGGTTTTGTCTGCAGTGTCCATTTCCACTTGTATGGAGAGCCAGATGCTCAGAGCTTTTTCTAAATGTTTCATACCCTGTCATATTTTCACCCAGATCTGGGCAAGAGCAATCTTGAGTACCCCAGCTTGCCTCCCTATCCAGTGAAGGGGGTGCCAAAGTCTACCCTTCTTTTGACCAGGCTGCCCTTAAAATCACCTGTGGTACTTACTGCATATAAGCTTAAGCCTTGTTCAGATCTGAAATACCATGTTGGAGGTTGGGATTTTTCTGGCTTTTAAATTTTCTTTCTCAGCATGCTCTCAAGCCTGGCTTGGTTTCTTTTCAGTCTACACTTTCAGTGCTGTGTACCAACGGTTTCCCCTTTCTTTCTGAAAAAATGCCATCTTCTGCTTCCCACTGAATACACTTTTCCAAGGTGACAATTCACCTCAGCAAAATCCTTCTTCAGAGTTCACTTTTGCTAATCTATTAATATGAAGAGGGAGAAGAATTGAAGTTATCTGTAGAAGGCAAAAAAGAAAATTATCAGTAATAACTTTTTTTTGGTCTCCCCATCTTCAGATAAGGAGGACTGCTTTTTACTTGGACGTGTGCCATGGATTATTATTGGCGTGATCATTTTTGCCATTTCCTGTGTCTGCTGTGTTGTGGCTTGTTGCTTAAGGAACAAGGTAAGCAAACATATGAGATAATGCAGAACCCTTCTTCCAAAGGTCATGGATGGGGAATTGATTTAATGAGATTTAGAGAGTGGGACATGCACATACTCATTCAGCAGTGCTGTGTTCTTTGACAAAAAGACTGAGTTGTTTACCACTGGAATTCAAGTCATTGATGACAGTAGCTCAGATTTAATTTTTTCTAAGACTGAATTGTTTCTTGATTTAAAGCCTTTGAACCAAAGGAAAGAGAGGAGAAATGCTGCACAGGTCAGCAAAATATTTCCGTAAGCACCTGATAGTTTTCTTTAAGAAGGGGAAACAATCATCAGTGAAGCAATTCCAGCACTGTTCTGCTGCAAAACCACTTAGATTTTACTCAGGAAAGAAGAAATACCAAGGACATTAGCTATTCTTTTGGGCAACGTGTGTTTTTAATTTTCAGTTTGTTTTACTCCAAGTTTTCTGTGCGAGTTTGACATGTCCATTCTGACATTAATGTTCCCACTGAAAACAGAATAACTGCCCTACTTAATGAACAAAGGCAGGAGTGGCAAAGGTAAGTGACCACAAATTAAATTCATGGCATTTTCTCTCTGTTGGCAGAATCAGAATTGTGAATCCAACTCCCTTGAGTACAACAGTGAATACATGCCCATGGCAGCAGTGAACGCAGCTAAAAAACCAAGAATCTGAGGTTGTGTAAAGCCTGGCTGTCCCTCTGCTTGTGTCTGCTGCAAGGCTTTCTCTGGGAGGGGAAGAGCTGCTTGCTGTGTCTGCCACTGATTCTGGGTGGGTGCCTGGGTGCCTGGGTGGGATTGTTACAATAGCTTGTTAATGGAGATCATGCTGCCACCTTGCAAGAAGACAAACCTAAAAGCAAAATCTCTGGAAACCTTTTGAATCATAATGGTAGACTGGTTCCTAGAAATGCCACTGCTTCACCTCTGTGAAAAGCAATGATCTTACACATGAGGAAGAGATGCAAAACTGTTCTGTTCAGATTCTTGAGATGATGCATGGTACCAAAAATCTCTGTGGGGAAGTGATTTACTAGATTTATGAGTGTTACTGGCTAAGGGCAAATATTCTACAGAGAATGAGGAGCTTCCTTAGCTACTTAAGCCCTACAGGAGCTACTACGCAAGCAGGTCTGGATACGGAACTGAAGCAGAATTTGGACTTATTCAGACATATGAGTGCTGCACATAACTGATTCTCCATTTCTATTCTAGGTATATGTTCCTTGAGCAATGGAAATTTTGGAAGCAGTCTTCCAGCTACTTGAACTTGGACAATGGGAAATTAGCATTTCCCCATCTTTCCCAGCCTCCCTGAGCTCTCATGACAGCCCCGTGCTCAGTCATGTGACACCCACTGTAGTACTGTTCTGAGCTGTGTTTTGCTCTAGCCTTGTTTGTTAATTGGAACCCCGCTTGATCCACTGACTCACGGACGTGAAATGATAATAAGTTAAAGATGTCAGCTTTTAGTTGAAGAAAATGTAAGATTCCTGTAGTGCTGCTACAGAAAGAACTTTTATTTTCTAGTCTCCTTTATGATAAACTTTCCACTGGAGACAAAAAAAAGACTACCTCCAAAGCCAACGCTTGTGGTACAGCCATATTGCCTTGTATTGCACATGCCCTTTTGTTAGGGTTAGTTTAGCAGGGGGACAAAACCTCAAAACCCGAGACAGTACAGCAGAGACTTCTCTGTGACATTCTGTCTTGGTTATGTGCATCTGCATTTTTTGTATTTGTGCTGTCAATACATTTTTGCCATTCACACCTTGGGGCTCCTCTTATTTAACGAAATCCTGAATGCTTTTACTAACAGAGGAATATATTACAAAACTGATATATATTGCAAGGCTGCAATTGCTCTTAGGTCAGTTCAAACCTACAAGATCTGTGTCTAAACTAGGAGGCACAATCTCTCCTTTTCGTGTCTTGCAGCACAAACGCAACACAGTCCCTATGGTCAGGATATTCATGGACTCTGCATTGCAATTATCTTCCTCTTGCCATTTGACATGAAATCTTTACAACTTCCCCAGAGGGTTCAGGGGTTACTTGACCTGCCTCAAATTGCTCAGAGCCTTCAGTATGAATGAAATGATCAATCCTTCATGCTCCATGTGAAATGCATCAAAACTCTGATCATAAATGACCAGCTGTGAATCCAGCCTGCATATCTTGCCAGATACCTTTGGGCTGCTGGAACCAGAGTGGTACATTGATTCTAAACCTCTCTGTAATACATTAGAAAACCCCAAATACTGGTCAGAGGATACTATTGAGAGAGATAAACAGCCTGCTTTTCTGGCATACAGAAGGCTGGTTTCAAATTTGATAGGGCAAATAGGGACAAGGAGGAAATAAGCTGGTACATCAAGAACAGTGTTTTCCTCAACAAACACCTGGATAGACAGAAGTATTGCAGAGAGAAAGTGCAAACTGCAAACTGTGACTCTGAAAATGAGTAAAGCATCAAATCAGACAGGGACTGCCAATTACACAGCCCTGCTGAGCTAACCAGCTCCTAGGCAGAGATGGAGAGGGGAACCCTGGTGTATTGCGTCACATTACATTTTCTCCCACCATTCTTTGACAAATTACTTGACCTCCCCAGCAAACTAAGCTTGCCTCTGTACATCCATAAATATATTGATTTCACAATTTATAAAAAATATTGATGACATTACTGTGTTTGAAAATTATTGGTGAAAATAGCTAACATCTACTATCTATGAGAAAAACTGCATGCAAGATCCTATTAAGAGTGGAGAGTCTTATCCTCTGAAACCTTTCACCAGACTGAGAAGGCAATTCAAGAAGTAAAGAGTTTCTGAAAAAAAGAAAAACTTGAGGTTTGCCTTAGGATGCAGCTGGATAAGCAACAAATGATGGAAGTCTGAACAAAGCAGTTCAAAATACATACATCCTGCACTGGAGAGATAGATGATTTATATTCATTATAACAAAGCTTGTGGAAGTTTCAAGTTCCATTACTCCTTTCTTTTTGGAAAAAGATATTTTTATTCTTAATAAAACAGTTTTTTTATTATGCCATATATGTCCATAAGAACCTTCATGCATGCATGGGTGTTGTGTGAAAGAATTAATCTCAGTAAAATCCACAGCATAATGGGGAGAGAGTGCAGGCCAGTTTATCCCTGTATAGCATATTAGTGGATAACAGGAAAAGGACTTAGGAAAGAAAAAAATTAAAAACTGAAAACCAAAAATTTGGACCTGTTTCTAAATAGTGAGATAATGACATTGTTTGCATGTGTTTATTTCCTAATTTTTTAATGAGAAAGTGTTTTTTCATGTTGTCCCATATCTTCTTTCTTTCCTTTAATCTCTTATGCAGTATGCTTTTAATGTCCCAGATTATTTTGGGACATTTTTCAATTTCTTTCTGCCATTTTCCAGTACCTCCAAATCAAAAGGAGCTGGAAGAAGATAAAGGATGACAAACTGAGAAAAAAAAGAAAAAACTATGTAAAAATAACATGAACCAAGTCTATAGACTGTGTGACAAGAAAGGACTAAAATAAAAGAAAATAAAAAATAACAGTCAGTAAGACTAAACTAAAAGCCTGATATTCTAACAGGTCATTATTTCAAAAAGTAAAATCTATCTTTGGAAACTCACAGTTTTGGGAAAAGACTATTTCTGGAGGAAGGATAAATTATAAATATATCATAATTTGAATACCTGCATATCTTGAAATGCAAACCTTGATATGTATTTCTCAAGTTTATCTTCCCAAGCTGAATTATTAACCTAAGTATGAATGCTCTTGGAATTTAATGATTAGCTTTAAGACTGCAGTTTCATATCTAATATATAGGATAGGGAATGAAATGACACTAAGAGGACCATTTTCCCTTAGTATAGGTATTTCATTGACTTCAAAGTTCAAATAGCTCTAAATTTTATCATATTTCTTACAGGCTTTAAGAAGTTTATTTAAGGCTGGGGAAAAGAGGCTCCCAAACTTGAGTAAAGAAAACAAATGAATCAAAATGAGGATTACTACTGAAGATATCACACAACATTATTCATTAAGTGTTTTATAAGGTGGGAAGTTCCCTCTACATTTGAATCTATAAGTTGCCATGAAGAAAAATACAGGAAAAAACCCCAACCAAACAGATTAAACTATTTGAAAATAGTTAAAAATAAATCCATGTAGTCAATAGGGACTTCTGCCCATACAAGATTTACTGGGGAGCTGGATCTAAGTCTCTGCCTTCATTTGACTTTAACTGCACTGAGATATTCCATATACCAAGTCCCTTAAGTTGTCCAGTCCATCATGGTTATGGCAGTCTACCCACTGAGATAAAAATCTCCTATTTCCTTGAGAGATGAAAGTTTGTATTTATGTTCTGTGATTAGGAGTTCAATTCAGTGAGTGGGGTTGCTTGGAGAAGAGGGAGGAATAGGAAGGATTAAACAGCTTTTCTGGCAAAATGAAGTGGACAGGTATGAACTGGAGATATGAATAAGAGGTCAGGGGGTGAACTTCATCTAAATGAGTATGCCTGAGCTATTTAATTCCTCTTGGGAGGAATGAGATCTGGTATGGCTTGAGATCAATTTTTAAAAAGAGATAAATCAGCTCTGATTATCAACAAGAAAGATTTAGCTGCTGCACACATCAAGCATAATCATTTTTAAAAACTGCAAACATTAACAACTTTGAAATATTGAATGTCCTCCACGTATTAAATCCTGCAACACTCCTCCCAGCTTTTAGCACACTGTGGGCAAATCCATCACCAATGATATTTCATCCCTGTCTCAGTGCTCTGCAGCAGCAACTTTCACTGCAGCTTATATATTGTACTGCATCTCTCAAAATTGAGGCCAGGATTTAACATCTGGATCATGCAAAGACTTGCAAGGGGGAATTCCCTTTTCACCTGATGAGAAGGAAGACTCATTTGCTGCCCTAGGGTTCTTCTGGAAAAATCTCTGAAACACTGAGAAAAGTGGAGATTACGTTAGCTCTAGCTGATGAGAGCAGGAGGGAGCACATAGGCTTCCCAGGGTGGCAGTTTGAGCATAATCTATGGAGTATGAGAGCACTGCATAGGCTTTTCAGGCTCCTGAGGCCAAACACTGGAGGAAGAAACTCTGAACTGGGATTCTCAGTCCTTTAGCTGGCCACTTTCCTCCACAAAGTATGAGGGACTTGTTTTTGTCTATTCTGTCAAGTAATTATCCCTCTGAAAAACAACAGCCTGCCCCCCAGCAAAACCCAACCCAAAACAACAAACTGAACACTCCCCCCCCCCGGAAAAAAAATATAATAATTGTTCATTAAGGCTCTTTTGGGCCTGAGTGAAACAATGCATAAGTTGCATTAAGCACTTGGCTGAGTGCCAGCAGAACTGCCTGTGTTGATGCTCCTTTCATGGGGTTACCACACAGCTGGGCAGGACCAGCACCATGAGCCAAAGGAACAACAGGATCTCCCTAACCAGAGCTTAGTGCTGCTGCTCTCATGAAACGGAGCTAGACCTTAGTAGCTCTTGCTACCTACATCCTTGAGAGTCAGACCAATGCTTGCATTTCTGTCCCTTCTCCTGTGTCTCTGCTGTTCAGTCACAGCCACAGCTCCATGAAAATCTACCTCATTCCATGCTCTGGCTCTTCTTAATGCCTGTGCTTCAGAAGCCCAAGCAGGAGTTCCCCTCCTGCAGCAGGGTAGTGCTCCAGGACACCAGCTGGCAGCAGCAGGACCTTACAGTGGCTCACTTGAGTAGGAAAGGGGAACTCAGGGGAAGGGCCTGGCAGAAGACCCTGCTTGGTTATACTGTGGTCATGCAAGAGAAGTTAAAGACATTGTCACAGCTGTGTTAGAGGGCTGTGTGGGTTTGAGGAACGTAGGAATGAAAATCTAAATGAAAGGATTTACTATCTGGGGAGCTGCGATATCTCACGGCCATGACACAGCCCCATTTGCAATAGAAGTTGGCAAGTACTTCCTGTGGGGACAGGTGGCTTCAGAAAAGTATCTGACATCCACTCTGTTGATTCAAAAAACCTTAGCCAGACAGCAACTTCTATCACCTACAGACTTTCTGTAGGCTACAATAAGCAATCTTTAAGGCATACTTCCAGAGCAAAAAGTACTTTGCTTCTAAAAAAAGCCATGTTTTTTACTCAAAACCCAGTGTTTTTTTGGATTAAAACATGCGGCCAGTGAATAAGGATCTCTTTCAAGCACAACATACTTATTCAGCAAAACAGTCACTGGCCTGGGGCTTCATCTGTGTGAGGGTCTGATGTAGACACTCCTCCCAAACTGTTCCCACAGTTTTCCATCTGTGAAGGAGCTGCTCAGCCCCTGACAGGGCTGTGCTGTCAGCCAGACAGGCACCCTCAGTGGTCCACAGCACAGCAGGCTGGCCTGGCCAAGGAGCCACATTGAGGCAGAGCAAGAGATGCTGCTGAGCATCTTTTCTGCATTTCCTTCTTTCTTTTTCACACTGTCAAGGCAAAGCGGTATGAAGCATTTCCTACTGCACCATCACCAGCTTCAAAAGATAAAGGAAGTTTCATCTGCATCAGGAATCCAACCCAGATGAATCAGACCCTTTTTTATCTTCCTACTGACTCTGTTGGTAATCTTTCTGTTTCAAGATCAAAAAAAAAAGTATGCTCTTTACTGGAAAATAGAGACATACTAAAGAAAACAGCCACCCATGCTGAATAGTGGCTCATGACTCATAATTTCCACTGAAAATTTGAGTAAGAGAAATATCCTTTTCAGTCAAGATGAAGAAAACATATTTTTTATTTAGTGAGAAAGGAGGCCTCTGTATGTTTTAAGAAAAATCTTGCCACTAGGCGCAATTATTAAACAAAAGTCATCAAGTGACCCAAATGCCTTCAGCACACAGATCCCAGCTCTCCTTCTGTAATTAGAACTAGCCAAAGCATCTTGCAGAGACTTGAACGGTGTTCTGGTAATGGTGACCCATTTCCCTTTCCGTGACAAAAAGTGTTCCATCAGTAGACACCAATAAAAACAAGAGCTGTGAAGAAAAACAAGCAGAGAAACATCACTCCAGTTAAGGTAGTAGAGTAAACCACATTTTTAAAATGCAAGCTTTCAGTCAGAACACTTTGATGGCTCATCAAAGTATTCCATCATGAAGTGGTGGCCATCCCACCATGGCCATGGAATCCTTTCTTAGTAATTTTTAAGGTTCACTTTCTCTGCTTTCTGTGGTGATGGCAAATGCAGATAATGAATCTGAGTCTAGAGCAAGGGCAACAATGGTAATTTTCTGGCATTTAGGTGCCACTGAACAATTCACCAAGGACCTGCTTGCGTCTGCGGCGCTTTGAGTTGCTCAGAGATGTTGTCCTAAGAACCCAACAGCAGAAAAGTGCTATTCCTTTGCCTAGATATGGTAGGTCCCTGAAGCCATACTCCAGAAGCTCAATTCACAAGTGTTGTCACAGGATAAATGGCTTTAATGTCAGAAGGGGATTTTTAAAAAGTGGATAGGACATATACCTAGAACATGGCTCATTCTCCAGTAAGATATAGGTGTCCTGTGTGATCTGAAATACTCAGGCTTCTCCAACCCGATATCCAGCTGATGGCTTGGGCAGAGGATGCCACAGCTGCCTGCAGTACTGTGGTGTCTCATCCCAAGGGCCTGGGGACAGCACTTCACAGTGACTCCCCTTCAGGGGGTCACAGACTGGGAGAAGGGATGGAGCATCTTCTGCAGTCTAATGGTTGCACCTCACAGTGCCATCCCAAGGACTGCTAATGAACTTTGTGTGAAGAATTCAGGGTTAAAGCACGAAAACCAGATTTTTAACCAGAACTACGGTGTTGCCTTTCCCAGGTGACTGCCAGTGACTAGTGAGCTACAGAGGTTTCTCTCTCCCATACTCTCCCACTGAACCTTCAGCCTGTTTCAGGTCATTTAAATCTCCCCTCATGGGAGGGGTTATTTGATAACCAGGTGTATGCTCAGCAAAATGCTCTGCATTGGGTGAGTCACATGCTACTGACACCATTATAAATCACCTAATTAGGCATTTTGCATCTGGATGCTGGCTACATTCTGCCTGCAGAGAGACAATGGCCCATATCTGCCAAAGGCAAAGGAGCACCTATGAAAGTCTGGAACTTTGGGAGAGTTTTATGCAACCATCTTATACATCATGGTCTGGCATCTTACACATCACCAGTGTTTCTCCTGTGTCTGAGACTAATACTGCTGTAAGGAAACTACCAAGCATGTTTAGAGCTACCCCAGTTACTGCCCCTCATACAGGCAAAATTCAGGCTGGCAGTAAGCTTTCAGTGAGTGAGGGAAGCAGGAAAGAGACTCCAGAATTAGTGGGGTACAGTAAAGTTTCAGGCATGCGTATGAGGAAGAAGTGGGGGTCTTGTTCTCTTCCTCTTCTCTCCCTTCTGCTACCTCACTCCTCTGGGTTGCAGAATTCCCACCTGGGACCTTGTGATACCAATGCTTAATTTCCTCTCCTGCAGGCATCTCTGCTCATGGTGCTGCAGTTCTGAAGGGAAGGAAGACAAAAAAGGGCTTTGCACGTAACTCTGCTCATACAGGAAGCAGGGTGGAAGAGACAAGCCCTGCTCTACAAGCCAGACGAGGACTATCCTTTGCTTGAACTTCAGGAAGGGTTTGCTCAATGCCTGCAAACTGAACTGTGTCCCCTGAATTGAGGAAGGGAAAGTTCTAGGAGGCTAAATGGATGAGGAGGAGTCAAACTTGTTGATAACTCATATTCAAGTAACGCTTTGCAAAGGCACTTTATTTCAGTGCAAACTGTACAGATAAACTTTAATAAAACCCCAAACTAAGCAAAAGTTAAATGATTTGGACTTCTTAACCAAGGTTGAGATTCAGGTCCAATTTATTTAAAATAAAAGTAGACTCTGAATAATTTTTGCCCCATCTGGCTACTTTTGATTTCACATCAAAATAATGCAAATTTCACATTACTTTCAGGATGAACTTGTATTGTAGTAAAAAATTTGATAAAGCTCTGTGCTTTTTATCAGATTTGCTTAAAGATTTAAGCCAGATTCAGTCCCTTTATTCGCAGAGGTAACTTAAGATGAGCTCAAATAAAATGAAGAGTCAAACTGGTTTTCTCTGGTTTCTGTGTGGTAACTGCTAACAACTCTTCAGGCCAGTTCCAGCACTGTTGCAGTAAAGCTCCCACTGAAGTCTCCCTCCCCCCCCATTAGAGGTCCCTGGGAATTTCCCTTCTAGGCAGCACTCTGGGATCCTGTGTAAGGGTTGGACAATCAGGACTAACTTTCTCCAAGTTTTTGCAGGACCATAAATTTTCACAGATTTCTCTGACTACCAGCAAGAGACTTCAGCACGGTAAATAACCTGGTTGAAAATGGCAGAAAACAGTCACTTGCTTCCAGCCCCTTTCTCAACAGAGTTGTTGAGAAAGAAGGGACACAGTTGTCTCTTCTACATCAACAAGGGTTGAGAACCAATGCAAAGAGCATGAAATCAGCTGGTCTGTGATTTTGCATATGTGGATCTGGGCTTACAGCACAATTTTGCTGACACCTGCACCTTTTGGTAATTCCAGGAGAGTCCACTGAACATATACAGAGCAATTTTTAGGGTATTCATGCAGCACTGCAAAACATCACAGATAATGATGTTTGCAAAAAACCACAGAAGATAATAGCAATGTGAGTTCACAGGTGGACAATCAAGCCCTTGTTTGGAAGTTCAGCTGGTGAGGCCAGCCAAAAAAGCATTTCTCAGTGTGCCTCTGCTCTGTGGGGCTACCAGCCACATGAAATAAGTGAAATATTTTCATAATGAAACTACACATCTACAACCCTAAAGGCACAGAGTAAGCAGATCTGTTAGGAGATGGTACTCTCTCCCTGATTGTATTCAAAGCAAGCATATGCTGCTACCAGCAGTCTGCTTTCTCAACAAACCCAGACAGCTTCTCGTGATGGCCTGGGACCAAAATCAGCAACTTCAGCAACACTTATCTTTGGTAAAGCAACAGTCAGAATCTTTTATCAAGATTGGGTGTATTTTGAGAATAGTAACTTCAATATTACCAAGATGAAAATAGCACTTAACTGAATGATAAACCACACAGCTTCCAGGAACAAAAACCCCCTACAAACTAAATCTCTTTTTGAAAGTTGTATGTTATCTAAGCACATCGAGATGTTGATGATCAAATAATTCAATCTATCAAATATGCAGAAGTGTTTCTAAGGAGCATGGAATTGATGCACACTTCCTTATAAGCCCATCACACTGCCAAACAAATATATATTCTCTTTCTTTTCCTAAAGAAAAATCAAGGGAGATAAATGATACTTCTCTCAAATAATTTTGATCTCTCTTCTGTCTGTTTCATTCTTTCCCTCCTGTTGCTTCAGATTTGTCTCCTGCCTTTAATTTGAAGTTTCCTCAGTTAGGGAGTATTATGCTGTGCAAGTATAGCAAGACCCTTACCCCTCCTTTCAGGCCTTCTGGTACACATAACTTAAATAGGATAAAATCACAAGTCTTCCCCATCTACACACATCTGCTGACCTCCACCTGCTCCAAGCTAGCCCAGCTATAAATGGGTAATTCTCACTTGGCTTGGAGGCAACAGCCACGGAAATGTCACTTCAGCCGCTGCCTTTGCATTTTCTGCGAAGACACAGCAAGTGTGGCTTCACTACAAACATCCCTTGTGTCAAAACCTGTTTACCACAAAGTACAAACTGTGATGGATGTATCTGGGCAACTGGAGTCCACTTACTTCAGATGCAGACCGTGTGGGTACTGTGTAGAACTTAGAAGTCATTTCAATATCACATCAACTAAGAGTCTGTGAGCTTCCCTTGGGAACTTAGAAGATCCCAAATAAGCCACAGCAAATTCCACTTTCCAGTTTCACAGCTCAGTACTTTCCCCTCAGATACTGGCAATTCTACTGCTGCTGGGAAGGAATCCCTTAGCAAGAATTCAGGCTGCATGATTAAGGACTTCAGTGACCCCTATGGATATTTGAAACTGGAGCAAACAGAAGGTAAAGCAGGAATCAAACTCTGAATCTGGTTAGTGCAGCACAGCTGGGAGGGGAACAGGGTCTGCCTAGAAATGCTGTGCTCCATGGACTTGATGCTCCTTTCCTCTTCCAATTCATGGACACCCCTAATCCCAGTTCCAAACTGAGCTGAAAACTGAACAAGATAACTTTGTTACCTGACTCCTGAGATATGACTGATCATTGTAGCAGAGGTTGCACAACTGTCATGGCAAGGTCCCCATAATAAGAAATCATGACAGACCCTTCCCCCTGCAATGACAGGTGGGTACAGAGCACCCTAATATATTCTGGGACCCAAGATATATTTGGGTGCCCCATAATTGTATTCAGGCTTGTATGTGATGAGTTTTCCTATTCTGGCTATTTCCTTTCATCCTGCAGCCTGGGTTTTCACCTGTGGGTTCCCTCCATGGACACAGACAATGAAAGCAAGGAATCTCTCAAGGCAGAGGTGCCCTCCTGGAAGAAGGACAAGGGTAGAAGCCCCCATTCAGGATCCAGTACCCTTGTGGTAACAACCTGAGCAGTGCAAAGTGGAGGCAAGGCATTACGGACTCTATGCCCTTCTAATATTCTCACATAAAAAGAAAACGTGCCCAGTGACCTTAGGCTAACACAGTCAATAATCTATTTTTTCCTACCATGTCTATGTCCCTTATGTCAACTGGAGATCTCATGGTGCATAATTATAAAAATTAGGAATAAGGGTAATCTGTTAAAAGTCTATGCACGGTAAAATCATATCATTTCCAAACCCTGTGCAGATCAATATTGAGATGGTTTTCTCCCAAAAAGATAAAGATCCTTTTTGTTTGGTTTTTAATGTGTGGTACTCTCATGTGCTCAGAGTGTTTTCATCAGTGGATCTCTAGATCAGATGTTACTCAGATGTGAAAGATTTCCTCAGTGAGAAAAGCTGGTGGATAACACCAGATATGCAGCCATAGCCATGATTGCTGCTATACCCCTGTCTTTGCCTGAGTGAGAAGGAAGCAGCCAGCCCAGAGTGCCTTTGAGACATCCTAGTTGTAGACATTATTGCTGTTCTACAAACTGCTTAGACACATATGTGGTTTTGGCTTCTGAGAACTGGCTTGACTGATAGCTGAAAACTTCAGTATAAATGCTACTTGTGTGTACTGGAGTTACAGATGATAAGGAAAAAAATATAATCACTATTTTATATTATATATAAACAAATACTCTCTGTATATCATGTAATATTTTGCATATATATACACATACATATGCATACATGAATTATTATCATCAGTCTGTTCTGAACGACATATAAACAATTATTTCTGGTTTATGCTTCAGGTGAAACACCTGAAAAAGTCAGAAAAAATCATTATTTAAAATCCTAGATCTATGAGATGACAGGGAGATACTTTTTTATTTTTTCCAATAATTCCAGCATAGGAAGAACATTACAGGAACAAAGTGCTGAGCTGTATTCTCATAGTTCCCTGTTTTAACAGTTCCTGGGGTGATTTCAGTTTCAGGAGGGTAAAGACAATGTAGACTTGAGCAGTCTACACTGAGGAGGGTGGTCTGGTGTGCATAAAGCCTCTGGACCTTTGGCTCATTGATCAAATTCTTTGCTATGAAAAGAGGCAACCCTCTCCCTCCTTCCCCTCCACAGGATGTGGGATTTGAAGGCTCTAAAGCCTATTGCCACAGGGCTTTTTGAGATTATGAAAAAACTTCATTACCTTGGTCCTTTACAGAGGGAGGAATAGTATGGCATTGTCAGCATGATTTGGGAAGAAGCAGAGTTTCTAGAATGGTGTCAGAATAACAGGGTTAAAACTTGTGATTGGCTCAACAGGGCTCTTAATTGCTGCCTAGGAGATGTTTGTGTTCTGAGGAGAGCCTGACTCCTCCACAGGAAGAGATCACATCAGTGACAAAGGAAACCTTACAAAGGAGAAGAAAGATTTCAGGATAAACAGTGTTCAGGGCCCTACCAGTACATAGCCTTGGTATGTCCCTGCATGGCTTGGTGTAGATTTATATTTTGAAAGATATGAAACATGGCACTATAGCTTCCCCCAGGCAGCTATTAGGTGGGCAAACAAATTCAACCCCAGCAATATAGTGGCTGTCATACATCTCAAAGAGAACACTGAGAATTCCCATGCACTAAAGGACAGAGTTAAAAAGGGACCTCTGGTTTAGGAAGGTGATGCAGTTTCTTTCAGAGAACTTGTGGCCTTTGAATTAATAGATTTTCCCTCCTACATTTTGTCACCTGCTCCTGCAAAACAGAGTGATAGTTCCTAATGACACCAAAACGGAACTTTCTTCCTAGCAGAACAAGGCATATAGTATTTGAGTACTGTGTCCAGTTCTGGGCCCCTCAGTTTAGGAAGGATGTTGAGATGCTTGAATACATGCAGAGGAGGGCAACAAGGCTGGTGAAGGGTCTGGAACACAAGCCCCATGAAGAGTGGCTGAGGGAGCTGGGGGTGTTTAGCCTGGAGAAGAGGAGGGGGGACCTTATCACTCTCTGAGGTTGTAGCCAGGAGAGGGTTGGTCTCTCCTCCCAGGTGACCAGCAACAGGATGAGAGGACACAGCGTCAAGCTGTGCAAGGGGAAGTTTAGGTTAGATACAGAAAAAATTCTTCACAGAAAGAGTGGTTTAGCACTGGAATGGGCTGCCCAGGGAGGTGGTTGTGTCACTGTCCCTGGAGGTGTTTAAAAAAAGAATTGATGAGGCACTCAGTGTTTAGCTGATAAAGTAATGATAGGTCACAGGTTGGACTCCATGATCTCAAAGGTCTTTTCTAACCTAGTTTATTCTGTAATTCTATGATTTCTGTGTTTCTCTGCATGTCTGAATCACACTGCCTGGACCATTTCTGAAAGTTAGAAATTGACAGGGTGCCTGTGGCTTGTTTAAAGAAAACTCAACCATTGTGGCCTCTGGTCTCTAGTGATATTCTTTTTTGGGGAAACAATCAGTGCATGTGCTTTTACACAACTCTAGCTCAGACTTTGACTTCAAAGCCACAGTGGATGACAACCACATTTAACAGAAGTCTCTAATACCAATGTGAAGTTTCTCATCTATTTTCTTACCTACTTCTTCCTCACAAATGGGGGGGTCCCAGGTCTTCCAGGTCTTGACCCCTCTTCTAAACAGTTTAGGAGGACATGTATGTATAATGGGAAGTAAATTTTTATTTCTCTTTTAGCTTTTTTTTTTCTTTTAATGTATCAGAAGTGAACACTTCCCTGAGAGGATGGAATCCACCTTATTCAAAGCGTCCTACCATTACACAAGGCTTAGTAATCTCAGAAAGGGCACAAGGCTTAGCTCTTTCTCAGAAAGGGTACAATTTTGTGAGACAGGATGTCAGATGTGTGTCCCACATGTATCACCCTCATCACAGTGAATCAGGAACCCACTGACAGACATGTTGTGCAATAGTTCTGGCATATGGAAGGGTTTTCACAACTTTTACCACATGAATAACTATTATTATTCAAAATCCAAAGGCTTTCTGACAACCTAGGGTTTAGTTTGACCATTACTTTATCAAGAAAGAATATTACAATGGCCTTATTTGCCCTTATTGGTGTCAGCATAACTCACAGGAACTTAATGCATGCACTTCTTTCCATGTAGAGGTAAGCAGCACAACCCGGGTATAGAAAGTCTCCCACATGCCACATCACTACAATGTCCATGTATATGCATCAGAGGGATGTTTTGTGAATCTCTGTGGTGAAGAGGAATTCATGAGCAGCCCCTCAGCAAAATTACTTTAAATAAGGGCTAGTTTACCATCCCTGAAAAAAAAAAAAATTGAGCACTGTTATACATCTTTTTTCCAACCATCTGTTCACTGCTCAACAGTACCTCAGGCAACTTAGCCTACTTGTCCTACCTTTGCTCATGTGGAACAATAATTCCTGAAGGGATGAATAACAGCAGAGTAGCATAAATTATGCCCATTTTTTGCCTCCCTCAGGAGATCTAAAAAGCAGTTCCTTCAGAGGTGTTGTTTCAGCTGTAGGGATAGTTTATTTACACAAAATCCTCTTTCCAAGAATGTGAAAATTTCAAGAATGTAACTGATGGGATTGTAAAACCTGAGCTCACAATTTATAGGCAAACTCCAGCACAGACTTTGCTGCACAGAGTATAGTAAAAGCTCACATTGCTTGTATTGTCTTCTGAAAGCATCTCTGTCCAAATCACACACCTCTGAGACTTCCATCCAGCTGCTGAAGTTAGCATCCCACCTCAGCTAATTCTCTTACTAATTGCTTGCAAGCTTTACTCCCTATCTACTATTGCAACAACACAACATCAACAAGGCAAAATTAACCTGTCCCACAATGGTCTACCCCTGCTCAGGTTCTCTCTTCTCTATTTTCTTTACTCCTTTTACAGCTGTAGCAGTTTCATCTATGTAAACCCTGTCCATGTCTCTAGTTGGCTATTTTTAATTCTTAAAAGCAAAAAGAGACAACAGTCTCCCCTGGTAATCTTTTACTTGGCACCTTGTTCTCAAGCATTCTAATAATTCCATCTGCCTTGAAAATGTCACTGGCCTACATCTGTTAATAATCTTTTTCAAGGTTCTTTTTAGCACATTCATATAGCCTCCTTTGGTGAAGGAAGGCCCTTCCCTTCCTATTTGCTTTCCCTTTTCCCCTTCCTTTTATTTTAATTTCCTTTAGAAAGGACTTTTTAAAGGATGTCTAAGACCGGGTAGCTCTAAGGCAGTGGCAGAAAATGGGGCCCACAACAGTGACAAAGGATGTCTAGTCCTGCTGATGAGTGTCACTGGCAATGATTACAGGCTGGTTTCAGGGCTCCTATCTGAAGGAGTTTAGCTGGGTGCTTAAGAGCAGTCTGGATCTAGAATGTGCTCCTACTCACAACTGTCACAGATTTAGTTGGGCTCTATCTGTGTCTCTCCATTGCTATTTTCAATGGCAATTAGTTTCTTCTCCCACATGTGCACTTGGAGTTTAGGTCACTGAGAGAAATCTGTGCTATTTAGGACACATAAACTTCAGCTCCAATACGACCAAAGGAAGAGTGAGGGGAGTTTCTGGCCAGGCTCCCACACCACCCAGCACCCAGCTCCCAGCAGCACCACAGCTTGACCTCACTGGAGTCCAGCCCACAGCAAACTACACACAGCTGCAGGGATGCTCTTGCCTAGGGAGAAAGATTGTGCCTTCCCCTCAATATGACACACCAGGGAGGAAGATGATGTAAGACACAGCTCAAACCATTCCCCCAGGTTCTAGAAAGATGTTTTGCTTATTGACAACAGACAGCTCCTGCCTCAAAATGAGTGAAAGGTTTAGGGACAGGATCTAGATCTTGCTTTCAACCCAGGAAGCTGAAACAAAGGAAAAGCGCTGTAGTGGGTGTGCTGCCTTGGATTAATATGGAATTATTTATTTAAGTCTTTATATTAAGTGAGACCTGGGGAATTCTTGGTCTAAGCTCTCTTCTCAGGAAGGTTCATAATTTGATTTTATCAGGTGACAGTTTCAATCTAGTTTTAGAGTCGGGGAGGGGAAATGTGGTCAGATTACTCCAAACCAAATTTGAAACAGGCTCTACTGGTGTACACATTGCCAGTTTCAGCTCAGGTAACTCAAGAATCACAGTAACTGAGTCAATATTTCGGTGACATCAATGCTACCTGCAGAAGTAAACTGCTGTAACAGCAAAATAGTTGTATGATGGAGATGCTTCTGTTTTAACACATCCTGTCCCTATCATGGTCAGCTAGTGGATGGTGGCTTTTAGCTGCGGCCAATGGTCACATTTTTTTAATGGTGAGAAGCAAAAATAGTTGTACCCAGGGCTGCGTGACCTTTTTGCACTGGGAACAGACAAACTGACATCAGGCAAGTGCCTCTGACTCTGGCTTTGCTGCCTCTGCCAGCTGTGCCCCAGAATGACTTGCCGTTCTTGAACCAAAGGATTTGAGCCAGTCACTTTTGTGTTGCCCACAGCCATAAAGCATAAGTGGGCAGCCACCAGCCCTCTTCCCATGCAAGGAGAAGAACTGATTGAAAATTAACATGGAGGCTGGGAGTCTGGGTCCAAGACACCCATCTTGGAATTGCTAGAAATTTTTCCAAGTGGAAGCATAAGGATAATAAATTTACTACTCTAATTAATACTGAAGTAACCCACATCTTTGGGTGGTAGGTTACTGATGGTGTCAGAGCTGTAAGAAGACATGGTCCAGTTCCTCATATCATTCCTTTACCTCACTTTGATCCCAACACTTAAGTTTAGGATGTGGCACTTGAGCAAACTCTCAGTGTGGTGTAGTCGAATGTTCAAAAACACCTCACATTCTGTTTCCTTTCTGCCAGATTCAGACTTTAAGATGAAATCACCCTGAAAAAGTTGTTTGTGCGACAGGAAAATGCGGTATTGAGATTATCAGAACAAGGTAGGCAGCAATTATTTCATGTGACTTGATTGCAAAAAATGACAAGGAAACCACAGGACATCGTTTTGAATGCAATGAACGAGGACATGAGGCATGTATTATGTGCCACAGACATAAGGGTTTGTATAGATTTGAATGAGATTCAATTTAGATCAAAAGGACCTTCAGGGCTTTTTTTTCTTCTTTAAGATAGAGGCATGTCTTTTTGGCATTACACAGCTTGTGGCTATTGAGGCAGATCTGAAGGTAACAGGATGTGGAGCATGCACTTCTGATTTACTAGTACAAATGGCTTACACAGGCATGGAAAATAAACTGCTTTAAGCTCTTTAAGATCAAAGATAAGACTTATTAGCAGGACTGTCTGGGGAGTTTTTTCTCATTACTTTCTTACCATGTTAATTTGATATAAAGGTACTTCCCTGACAGATCTATTTGCACGACACAGTACCCACATTTTGTAACATATTCCATGCACTAACCTCCTTGCCATGATGCCCATACCCCTCACACTCTGCTGTTACATTTTGTTTCCTTCTATTTCTATTGGGTCATAGAATCAAAGAATGGTTTGAGTTGGAAGGGCCTTGCAGATCATTTAGTTCCAATGACACTGCCACGGGCAGGGACACCTCCCACTAGACCGGGATGATCAGAGCCCCATCCAACTTGGCCTTGAGCACATCCAAGGATGGGCATCCACAATTTCTCTGTGCAACCTGTGCCAGTGCCTCACTGCCCCCACAATAAAGCATTTCTTCCGCACGTCTAACCTAATTTCCCCTCTTTCAGTTTGTACTCATTTTTCCCTGTCCTGTCACTACAGTTCCTGAAGAGTCCCTCTCCAGCTTCCCTACAGGCCCCCTTCAGACACTGGAAGGTTCCTGTGAGGTCTCCCCACAACCTTCTCTTTTCTGAGCTGAACAGCCCCAACTTTTTTAGCCTGTCAGTACCATCTGTTCTTTTGATTCCTGTTTTCTTACAGCGTCTTCTTCTATCTGCAGGTGGGAAAAAACAACATGACAAAACACTTCTGAAACACTGCAGAAATAGGTAATTTTGGTTGCTGTGACTTCATGGCAGAATGGTACTTTACAGCAATCTGAAATCCTCCTACATAACAGCAGTCTGCATGAAATACAATACACAGCCATGAAGTACTGTGACAAGTAACTCACAAAAGATATTTTGCTGTGTTTTTCTGTATATTTTTCACTATTCCAGAATTCAGTTCAGTATAACTGAGCCCTGAAGAAATTTGTGCTGAAATTCAATGGCCTCTAGGACATCCCAGTAGAGATAATTAATTCTGTAGAGCTGGTTTTAGTGAGGAGACATTACTGTCTCTCCCTCAGAAAGCATTATCCTTCTGTTTTTTGTCAAGTTACCAATTTCAGACTCATCACAATTTAGAAATTGCAGTTGTATCTTAAATATCACTATCAAAGCTTCCAGAACAAGACTTGATACATAGCTTAGAACATGCACAAACCAGCTCTCTTGGCCTGATGTAGTTGATGGCCTCTTCATGCACTACTTCTTAAGTATTTCGTGTTCAGCTCTGTGTTCAGCACCATAGATTGAAGACAGGCTCATGGAGCAGACCTTCCTCATTCTATTGCTTCCAAACAAAGACCTACAAAGTTAGGCTCACTCCTGAAAACCATCCACCTCCAAGAGGACTGTGAGACAGAGCAGTTGGTCCCTGAAGAGCCCATTTCCTAAAAGCAATTGGTATGGAAAAGAAGGGAAATCAAGCTCTCATCCTAGCACTCACCCATTAGCTGTGTATCCCAGTCCCTAATTCCAGCTAACTAGAATCTACTTTCATCCCAAGAGCTGTCAGCAATCCTTCAAGTCTCACTCCAGAAAGAGAGAAATCTCCTACTATTTTCTAACTTTTCATCTCAGCTCCTCTCAAGCACCTTATGGAAAGTACTGAAAAAAAGCTTCCTCAAAGCTTTATCATTTTCTGCTACTCATGAGGTCCTCGCATGAAGAATCTTTCCCTGGCTAACACCAATAAGAAATTCCACAAATGAGCACAAATCATCTGGGAACAGAGCCATTCATAAATAGAGCACAGGCATTACTGTTTGAGAAGAAATTATTCACTCTGATTTTTTCAAACTTGAATTGTTTCAAAAGAGAACATTTTATTATTTTCTGTTCACAAGTAAAGATCTTGAAAAAACCAGCCAACTGATTATAGTCTTCCACAGAAACAACACCGGGAAAATTACTTTAAACAAAGAACTCTGGAACGCACTAATACGTAATAACACATTTCTCTCTATATCTCCTTCTGATTTTCACAGAAAGAAAAGCTATTTTACATACCAGATTCTGCTACCCTTCAAACTGAGATCATGCTGGCCAAATTAATAGCACCATTCTTACTTGTACCAGCTATGGGGCAATTCAGCGTGTGTGCGTTCTCTAGTAAAATGCCCGTATGATCTGAATTGTTATGTTCATGCAAGCCCAGATTCTGTATGATGTTCTCTCACTGTGCAAGAAAATCTTTTACACCTCATCTTCTCACATCAAGCTTTTCAAAGTAGGGGCTACATCATATTTCCCGAAGACAGAGTGTTCAGTCTTTATCACAATTGAAACCAACCTGTGCACTGGGTTTCTGGTGAGATGATTAGTATTTGGAAGCAAGAGAAAAAGCAGATATGCCTAGTCCTCATTAAGTTGTTCCTTTTCAGAGAGTAAATGTTAATAGGGATTTTCAATGCTGGGAGAAAACTGCAAATCAGATATTATATGATTGGAAATACTTATTCCGAAAAAGAGATGTAAATCACTGCCACATCTAGGCTTTCCAGTGCGTAACAATATACTAATTTTTTACAAGAAGAATCTCTCTCTTTCACAGAAACATTTCATAATCCTAAAACACGTCAATGCAAAAGTGTCCCAGTTTTGATATTGAAATGTAGTCACCTTTCCTCTCAGTTAGCAGGACTTTCAAGATTAAAATATGTTTCGGGTACATTATTCAAAAATTTACTCATAGATGTTCATCCCCCTAATAAATATAGCTGAACAGTAAAGATGTTTTAGATAGTACTTCTAGGGTGTTTCCTTCAGTGAAAGATTCAACATTGAAAAAAAAAGAATAGGTTTATAATCTACTCAGGCGTGTTGTTGAATTCAGGTTATTTGCTTTCAGAAAAACATACATTTTAATCTCTAAATTCTTTATAGACTTAACTCTAAATGAAAGGTGTCTTTGCAAATGCACTTTGTTACATATTTAAGAAGAGTTAGGAGCACACAGATCCTGAGAAGGAGATTGCATACTTTGCACAAATCTGGTCTCTCTTTGCTTTTATTATTAAAATTGTGTCTGTTGGAAATACTGACACTAAGTCGCTATTACTCTGAAGCAAATTTTTCATGGTCTTTTGCAGGTTCATGTTCCTATGTTCCTCATATGTTCTTCATTCTGAGTCTCCATTATGTTTTGTCTCTCCTGTTTAGACCTGCGTGACTTGAAAGTTTACCACATTAACTGAATTAATTTGATTTCGTTAAATGGATGGAATGTAGAATTTCTCTAGCCTGTCTCTGCATGGTAGACAAAATTTGTGTCTGGTTAACATAGACATCCAGAAATATAACTGCAAACGTATTTCAAAATATTATCAAGAAATAGAGAAATCCCACCGCTTCTTTTGAAAATTTATTTTACAGGTTGATCACTTTCAGGGTTAAACTCCTGAACCTTTATTTGTGTGGGTAAATCCTTCTGGCCAATCTCATTTTTGAATGACTGCACATGTGCATGTCCTACATGGCTCTTTTGCTGTCACAGTGTTTGGAATTTGGGCCCACAGCTTGAACTTGCTCTAATCTGCTGTGAGTACTGATCACAGTATGGTATTGTATTAGTAAATGGAGTCACCAGCTAAGATTTCACTGACAGGTGCATGGTATGCATCTGTTTCTGTGACAAACAGACAAAATGCAAGGTGTGAGAAAAGTTCTTCCTTTTTACAGATGAAGAAATAGGAATTTACAAGGGAATAAATGAAGATCAGCATTTGGCTCTGAAACTTGCCTGAGAGACACAGGAAGTTTGTGAGAACTGAACCCAGAAAGCAAATTCATGTCTAAAAAGCCCTGGAAAAGAGCCAAACAATTTATATTTATAACAGATTAGAGCTCCTGTCCTAATTCTGTTTTCTGATACCCAACTGCTTACTGCCGCATATCCTGTAAACTCAGTCTGTGCCTTGAAGCGCTCCTACATACATGGCACCAGACTGACACCATTTGTGTTGTTTCAGTCTGAGCCAGTAACAAATTGGGAAGCTTTTAGTCAGCAGCTAATGCAATAGTTTCACTGTCTTTAATGGATATGAATAATATAAGTTGTGCCTTGTTACATGTATTGTCTTTGCCAGTAAAAGCATTTCTGTGGCCAGAGTAGTGTGTGACATGTTGACTCTGAGTGAGTGTTTGGTGACAAGCTGAATCAAGCTCACTGCCTTTGGGGTACTGCACAGAATTTTATTTTTTGATTAAAATTTTCACTAAGTCCTTTCCTGAGTTCCTTCAATTGTTTTTTTCATGTTTCATCCTGTAACATCTCAAGTAACACAGTACAGCCGCTACTACTGTCTGCTATGGCTCTTGGCTTGTCCATCTAATTATCTAAACCTGAAATTATAGAATATTCTGTTACTTGGCCAAGACGGACCACAGACAGACCTAAGTATAGGTTTGTAAAGCAGCCTTAATAGTCTTCATTTTAGCATAGCATATTTAACTTTTAATAGGTATTGTTGTTTCTGTCTTATGTTAGTTTTGCTGTGGTATACAGAGGGTATTTCCACAAATCTCATTATTTAAAACAGGGTTTTTTGCTTGCTATGTGGTAGATTTGTATATATCACTCTCGTCAACTATAATGAAAATTACACATGTAAAAACCCTGGTGGCAGATTGTGATAAGGCAGATTTGACACATATCATTCTGCAGATAAGGATGCTACAAGACATTGACATTTGTAGTGAAATGCTTTGAAGAAGGACTGTATATAATAGATAATGAGATGCAGATGGCTGGAACAAACTGGATGCCAAAAGGTGACCAGCCTTGGCAGGAAGTTTGTGGCAGAACCCATCCCATAGAAAAGAACAGAGACAGAAAGGGTAGGCCTGATTTACTCCTCTATCCTTACTGCAGGATAAGTGCTACTGAAAGTAAAAAAGAAGGACTGGGGAGTAAACAATCCCTTCAATATCAGAAGACATGGTTGGAAGATTTGACAGCAGCACAATAGTTTGCCTGTTTCCTTCTTCCCATCTCCTTCCATTCCACAATGGGAGTCTTTGAGTGCCTGGTGAAGGTTCCCATCTTAAACACACTATGTCTGTAATGCAGGGTTAAGAAATAAGTAGCAAGCAGTTATTGAAATGTCACACATCACTTTCCATGCCACCCACAAGAAGAATTCTTTCTATCTTTCTGTTGAAGCAATGGCATCCTCTGTTTACTTGAATGGCAGATATTACTTTCCCCTAGCTTCTACTTCAAATAGTGTCAGATATAACTCAAAGCTGATTTAGAACTACAATGCCACTGCCCTGGTGATTGGTCATACAGTACAGCTATTGCTTATGAATATTTACAAGTAACCTTGAGATCTAGCCAAGCCTGTAGTAGGTTTGAGGACTCTGCTTGAAAGTACAGCCCACTCAGTTAACTGAACTTGAAATGTGGAGCCTGGGACCAGCTGAAAGAAGGACACTTCTCACCTGTAAATGAACTAAGCCAGGGGTTTGAAATCTTCAAGAAACCTTGAATCCAGAAAAAAGCTTCCAGTGAAATCTTATAACTGTCAAGCCTGGGACAAGGCTTTAGATGTGAGTTTATGACTTGTTTTCTGCTTAATGTTGATTTAATAATCTTCTCTCTATTTCATCAATATCTTTTTATGCTGGATTCTGCTGGCTTACTGGGTTCTTTGCTTAAAGAAAGTGGAATCTAATAGCCTGTTACCTCAGAGAGATGCAACTGTTTCTTTTCCACATATTATGACAGAGAATTTCCTGTATCAAGAATTGATCAGCATTCGTGGGCATTTTCTTCAAACAGCTAAAACCAGAACTGTTAAATGCAGAAGGAAACCAAAGACATCTCAGACAACTCACTAAGAGATGACTGACTGCAGGAAAAAAGAATGGGAAATACACCAAGATGAAATGTGGAGAGAACCACACTTCTGTTGTTACTTTAGGGACTCTGTTCCACATAATCAGAAGGGATCTTGAAAAGCCAGAACACCAAGATGTAAGTATAAGATGTCAAGAACAAAGATTACATAGATAAAACGAAGAGATATACAGTCCCCTTCCAGAGGTAACCCATGTGAGCTGATGAAATGCAAGGCCTATCAGTGGCACACAATGAGATCCAAAGAAGTTTGTACCAGAGGACTCTGAGCCTCTTTTGCAGCCACAGATGAGCTGAGCTGGCCCCACACTGATGGCCAGGCCCAAGGACCCAGGTGAGTCCTTGCTCAGACAGCCACCCCTGCTGCGGTGGGGACTGGCACTCTGCAGGAGACAAGGCTGCCTGTGGTGGCACCAGTGCCAGCGTCCCTTGGCTGTGCTCTGCTGTGCCTGCCACACACCTCAGCCGGCAGACCTGACACAGGCAATCTGTTCAAATCTCACTTAGCCAACACTCCTCTGGTGTCCATCAATAAATCTTTGAAATAAGTCTTTTTGCATAGCCGAGCGAATTCCCCATTTCCATCTCTTGCCAAAATAATCCGTTCTGATCTGCTTTAGACGTTGTCCCAATGCTAGATGACAGTTTTTTTCTGCACCTCGTCTCCGTTTTCCTCCCACAAGAGGGCACTAACACTGCATCCTTTGAGGAGTTTTATTTCTCGACGAAACGTGCCTCAAAGGAAACTGGCGGAGAGAAGCCAGAGGGACTCAGCATAAGATTTCAGATCTAGAGCAACTCCCTTCCCCCCGGGGCTCCACAGTTTTAATTCCAAGGTTTTGATTCAGAAACATCTCTGGTAACAGCAGCATGAAGCCTCTAATAGAAGACAGTTGCATAAAGCCACTAATAGGAGATGGTAGTTCACAGGCATATATTTGATTTTATTTCTGTTTTGTCTCTTGGCCTCTGCTTCAAGCAGTGAGACTATAAAAAAAAAATATGGGCGTCTCTGGAATTAGAAATCTTCATGAACCTTAAGAGAAACCAGTCAGAGAGCTGAGAAATACCAGACACCAAACATCTCTTGAAATAAAACACACATGAGACAGCCAAGAGACAAATCCTATTCAGGGAAATCAGACTGAAGTAAAAACACAACTAAAATTGCCATAGGATAGGGAGAATCTAGTGAATAGAGAACAAGCTAAAAAAAGCCCTTGTGCTGCACATAACCTGACACCGTGACAGCTATGGATGAGACAAGATAAATATACAGAGAAAATTAAGAAAGAAAAGCACTTACTTACTTACTGTGGTCTATGGGTTTATGCTTGCATATACAAAAATAATTCTAAAGAAAGAAAAATTTAGGCTAAGTACCAGACAAGGTTTCTGAACTTGGCAGAGGGCCCACATGCTCTCATGCAGGCAGTGAATGACCACATTTGAGCCACTAATTTGGTTCCCTCATTCTGGAATTTAAAAATGCTGGGCTAGGCTTCAGGGACAGGACATAGCTACTGAGATGATGTTACTTGGCTTCTGCTAGAGCTTTAGTTTACTTAATCTACTAAAAACCATATTTTTACATAATTCTCTGATCAGGCAATTATAAGAAACCCCTGTATGCTCTTTCCTCCTCTCTCCACCTCCACTGGCTGCACACAGCACTTCCTCAGGTAAGGCAGAACAGTTTTCACCAAGTCCTGTAACTCGAGAAAAGGGTGCTTGATGAATCCAATATAAGACTGAGTTAAAACAGATAAAATAAATTGCTTCTTTACAGAACACGTAGAGGATTTCTGGTATTTGCTACCACTGGAGGATTTTGATCAGGGAATACAAGGGCTATGGACTGCAGACAAAGGCCAAGCTTCCACTGTCTCCTTAAATAACTGCTTTTACTGTTACTCCTGGAGAGAGAACATGGAATGACAGACCCCTGGTCTGGCTCAGGAGTGTACTTCTATATCCCCATGTCACCCCCTTCCACTCTTCTGATTTAGGCAGAGCTGTAACAACCATAACTTTTACTGCTATGATCACCCTTCAGCTATCTAGAGGCTGCATAGAAAGAGGGCACCTTGAAAAGCTGATTTGAAAAAGAATTAGAGTATGTACAAGTCTCTCAAAGCCACCACCTTGCAGGGGTCCTGAGGTTCTGCACACAGAAAACCTGCTGGAAAATGCTGCCTGAACTGTTGTTGGAACCATTTGCTGCCAGAAGATGCAACCCCTGCAAGCCATATACCATTCACAAAACTTCATCAGTTTAGCTTAAGTTTATTTTGGCAAACAAACAAAGGGGGAAGGGCGGGTACTCTTGCTGTTGTTCAAACATCATATTCCAGTGTTTTTGGAATGAAGCCTTTTAGTTTTCCTTGTTTTGATAGCATATAAAATAAAAGAAAGAAAATCAAAATTTAATGGGTAGTGGTCCATGGATTCTGAATCACTTTAACACTTATGGAACATGAAATTTCACTACCCAGTGAAGGACTTAATTTATCCAATTTAAACAGTCATAGCAGTACTAAAAAAAAAACCAGGGCAATGTTTCATATTCTATCGTATAGGAGTAGCTGTCGTGTCCTCACTGTTTTCATCATATGAAGGTTTCACTAGAAAAATTCACAAAGAAAGGTTTCATGTCTAATGCTTTAAGGAATACAGAGACAATATACACAAGTCTTTCCAGGGGAAAGCCTCAGAAGAAATGTTCCTGGACTTTCCAAGGCTCTAATTTTCCTAATGTCCATAAAGGAAACCCTTTCAGGACCATATTATTTATTGCATGGAGACCAAACCCTATGTATGCTCTTCATAGAACTAGGCAAAGAAATTAGTTCTATTAGAAAGAATTAAATTATTTAGAAAACCAGTTCTGCAAGAGGAATTCAGTGCTGGCTCAGAAAATTCTGTTTCTGGATCAACTTTTTGTGTGGCCTTATGCAGGTCCTGTAATCAGGCCTGTAGGTACTGGCAGTGGCAGGCAGGCCGCACAAGTGGGCTTGCGCCCAGGCGCGCACATCGCCCATTCCACCAAACAACCCCATTTTCTCTGTCAGGCTTAACACCTACTTGCCTGTGAGAAGGGTTATTTCCCTGCCTTAGGAGGAGGAGGGGGAATAACATCGGAGAGACAAAATCCACTAACAATTCTGTAGTATTCAAATACTGCTGTAGTGTAGGCGTTAGGAACAGAGCTAAATTGTTATCATACTCTACTTAACACCTACTCATGGACATCCTGACTCACATTGTGAGCGTTGGGAGAATACACTGCATTGTACTTATCCTTCATTACAAGTATGAGACTGGTGCTTGAATGTAGCTCACCCTTCTATGGTTTTTCATGTACCTCTTCTCTATTGAGGTGTATTTCTTGTAATGACTCTTTTGTAGCCTTTGTTCTGAAGCAACTTTGAATAAAAACTGCTGGAAGTAATAGTAGTTGCTGTACTATTTTCCACGTGTTTTACAATTTAGTCCCAGGTTTTGCATTAAACAGTTCCACTCCCTATTTTTAAGGCTAAGTAGACAACTTTGTTCAAATGACTACCCACAATCCAAGCTGCCTAAAAAGATGTGAACAGAAAACCTTTTTGTCCCAGGCTCACACTATGGGATGTCAATGAACAGATAGCCAGTTACATTAAATATTTTACAATTTACACAAATTATAGGAGTTTTGTTTCTTTATTTGTTGGACTTTTTCTATTTTTTCACAGTAATTTTTTCCTCTACAGTGGTTATTTGTGGTTCATAATGGGAGACTAAAATATGTAAAGTGGGGAAACAGAAGTCTGGAACAGTAATATTAAAACACTTACCATGTTCCATGCATTAGCACAGTAAATGCTGTAGAATTTAAATTGTCTGTGGACTCAGCACAGACAAGGTGCCAGAAATCTGCAAGTTCTAATCTCATCTTTGCAGGTCTAGAAATAGGCAAAAGAGAATTAACTCATCATGTTTTATTGCTTGAAAGCATCTATAAACTAAAATTGTATTTCAGATATTCTTCCATAATTGATTCACAGTTTTACTGCAGTTATTTTCTTAATGGCCTTTCCAGGCAATAACTCTTAATACATAAGCCTGTCCAAAACATGGAATCTTGTTTCCTAATTCATTGCTGGAAGCATCGGGACAGGGGACATGTTCCCAGTGAACAAAACTCCTTATCATTTCAGCATAAATTTTTGCTTGCCCCAGGATTTGCTAACTGTATCCACACAAGTGTTTCTTAAGGTCTTTTCTGGTGTCAGAATTGATTACAAGATCTCCTGCCTAGGAGACAGTTTCTATCCTTTCCCCTTTTTTCATTTCTCTTTCTTAGAAAAGCAAGATAATACTTGAGAAAGATGCCAGATCAAAAAGCCCTCAAGTCCTCCTTGCTACACTCCAAATCCCATGTCAAGAAACACTCATCTCTCCTCCCAGGCATGACTCTTAACCCTTTGTCTAATAAAATAATTGAAACCTGCTCCCAGGCTCTCCTGTGCTCCTCCATCTCCCTTGAAACTCTCAAATAGGATGCCCAGTTGTTGCCCTTTGAACCCACAATAAGTCTATGAAAGTCAAAGCAATTAGTTTAATACATCTCGAGAGCACAGAAGTTCCTCTCATGTCTGGGTCTGAGCCTGCAAGGAACTGCACATCCTCAGCTGCCTTTTACTGAAAATGTCTAAGCACTTTGAGAAGACCAAGACCAGCTGAAATTAAAGCTGTGGATGGGAGAAGACTTAGTATTAAATGAATGATAAAGCAGTTTTGCATTAGCAAAAATAGGAAAGGAAATGCAAAAAATGTAGATGATGGTGCAGAATGATAACAAAAAGATTAAATTAATAGCAAGGAATGTTATAGATGGGGACTGAAATAATGGGGCTGATAATAAAGACAGAGATGGAGTAATGCTAATTCCCAAGATATCAAACTTGGTAATAAACCTGTTTGAAAAATTCAGCCTCATCAAAGAGAAGTGAAATTGTAATGGCCAACTTCAGGTAGAATTATATATTGCTATCTCATGGGAGGGACAACACAGGTATGTGTCACCACTGGCAGCATTTTGCTGAGAGAGAGGGGAAAGAGGAGTCTAAATCAAAACACTCAAGGTCCTTCTCTTTCCCTCCAAGTTACTAACTGTTGCATGGGGACAGAATTTGCAAGTGCAGGTCCCAGTTTCAAGGAAGGGGAATGCCTGCCAGGACTCCTTGTGTCCTATAAGCCTGAGAGGGTCTCTCTCCTCTCCCAGGGAACCTGTTAGCTACACCAGATCTCTGCCTCTCAAAAACTGAACTGCTGCCTCCTTATGTCTCTTGGACTGGGAGAGAGCTGCTGAGATCTCTGAGGATTCCTCTATCTGTTACTCCTACCATCAGAGGAAGAATGCCCTGCTTGAAGAGAGTATTCATCTTCACAAATTAGGAAATAAACATCACAAGTTCAGGATTTTCCCAAAATAACAAAATATAAGAGAAAGGGACACAGACATTCAGAAAACAGGTTTCTGAAGGCAATTTTAGAAAAATGTGAACACATTACTGTATTATCTTTCAAACTTATATTTTTTTAAACTTTGATTGTACTTTCTCTTGTACTTCTTCCTTGAAGAAGCAAAATAAGATGATACTAAAATTTTAAACAGAAATACTAAATTTTTTACAGGCTCTGCCATCTTCCTAAGAAAACAGGCTGCAATAGTAGCCTGTTTTATCAAAGAGGTGACTGTCTGACTTTCAGAACTTATTTTTCCAACCTCTTCACTTCCTGTTCAAGTCACAGTTCACAGAAATAGATTTTCCTCCACAGATAGACATGCTTTTCATATCTACTGCTGGCTTTTTAATTGCAGTGGCTGTAGCATTAGGTCAGACTTCAGGTATTTGAGTTATAGGAGTTGACTGTAGCCTCTTAACTAACCTGTTGCATAAATTCTGATTCAGCAATATATTATATGCTGGAATCATTCTTCACATTAATGGAAATACAGCTTTTAATGCAGTTGGAATACTGTGCTGGAAGTTTTGATTCAGCAGCAGATTATGTGCTGAATTAATTTATAATATTAATGGAAATTTTAAGTGCTGTTGGAAGATGTCATGGGAAGATTTTTTTTTTTCCACACTGTTTTCAAAAATACATTTGAAGGCTTTTTAGATGTTGCAGCACATCCAGATTACACGGCAAAGGTTAATAAACCAATGTACCTGAACTTATATTCAGGTACCCTGAGATGTAAGACTTCCATGGATCTAGATTCACTGTTCTGAGCCCTGAGCAGCTGTGAGGCCACATTTAGCAGAAAGGATTTCATGGGCCTGATGGCACATCTAGGTGGGCCAGTAAATGGAAGCTTCATTTTTTCCACATTAGGCCTTCTTGGAGGGAGGAAAGATGCAGGGACAAGTACAGAATCTACATAGCACTGACAGAATGACAGAAAACACTCAGAGTGTGGTCTTGAAACTCCTATCAACAACCTATGAAAATGTCCTTTATTCTCCACAAGCTAGTTTGCTCTGGGTGTAAGACTACTATAGTCTTTTGGAAGAGGCCTCCAATGTGGAATGTTTTAGCCCTGAAAGCAGGGTTCACCTAGCTAACAACATGGTAAAAAAGCCTATAACCACACTATAGGACAAGTAAGTCTTCCCCCAAATGTCCTATATTCCCAGATTCTCATTCCTTCCTGCAAAAACACCTGAAGACTTGCAGCTGCTCAGCTTCTTCCTCTGTAGCACTGCTCATTCATGGCTGCTCAGAAACCCATTAGACGCTCATTGAATCAGAGGGGAGTGGGATTTTCTCTCTCATACACATGATGATAGCCATTGTGTAGAGGATATTAAAATTAGGAGCCACCTGCATGTGGTTTCAGAGCAATCCAGCTGAGCTGAGCTTGTGAGATGGAAGAAGGCAATATGGATGTCTGCTGGGGTTCAGATATCCCCAGAGTATGAGTGCATAGAAGGTAGTTATGGAGTGTATCGATCCTCTTGCTACATGCTGGAATAAAGCCCAGAGCAATGCAGGCTGAGAACAGGATCTCAATTTTGTGCCAGCAGAGCCACCAGGAAGGCTGACTTGGAAATTTGGAACAACTGATAGAAATGTGGAGATCTTGTTAAGACAAATACACCATTTGGACAGAATTTTTCAAAGTAAAGCACACAATAGCTTCTCAGTATTGTAGAATCCTGCATACTACTATCTCAGCCTGAAGGTGAAGTTTAAATTGCATTAGAGTGTAAATCAACACACCAGACATGACGTGGGTCTCAGTGGACACCATCGCTCTTGATGAGCAGCATCCTGGATGAACTTAGCCTACTGCAACTGTCCCAAATTCTTCAGATATATGGGCATTTACAACAAAACATTTGTAAGAGGTTTTAAGTCACTGCTAAGAATACTGATTGTGCATTCTTGTAAACTTGATTGTGTCACACTATGCATTTTTGCTGACATCTCATTTCCTCTCTCGTTTTGTGGTGAAGGTATAGACAGGGTTTATTATCTAGTCAGCCTTCCTGTGGTAACAGATGGAAGGAAAAAACAAAAAAGCTCACAAAAGGATTATTAACATCTATGGCAAGCTTCTTGATACTCTGGCCATTAATTTTGAGTACTGCAAGCTGTAACGTATTATCACATCCAAGAGCACCCAATCTCCAAAGAAGGAAAATAAAAAATATGAAGAACAGACATATGTTCATAGAATATTGATCCAGAAAGAGACATAAAGTATTTGACAATGGATACAACAGTAAAATATTATTAGGATTAATAAAGTTTTTCTTCAAAAGAATTACATAAAATTCACTAGTTTTATGGTTAAGCACTTGATTTTACCCCTGTTAGTTTTCAGCTGCAGGACCAAAAGATTGCTGCTGAACAATGGGCTATTACCTGAGCAGTTGCCTCCTGCAGCTGTAAGCTCAAAGCCTGCTTTTGGACAAAGAATTTGGTGATCCTAGCTCTGCTTCTTTTTTTATGTAACTCATAAAACACACTGACAAACTGGCTGTCCTTTTGCAAAAACCCCTCAAGATTGGATTAACAGGACTCAGGGTTCAGGTGCAGTGGCTGAACTACAAGATGAAGCTTGTACAGAACATGCATTTTGTCTAGTTTAAACCAGAGCAATTAGCTGTTCACTTTCATGACTACTAAATGCACTCATAATTAAAATTTAAAAGTCTAAAGTCTATACTATTTTTCCCAAGCTCCTATTATGAGTAATAAGATTTAAGTTCAAGTTTAACTTGTCTTTTAATAGAGGGTAAAGAGCCCTTATAAATCAGTCAAATAGAAATTGCCATTGAAGAGCTATTACTGAAGAATTGCTGTCGAAGTAAAACTAATTAATATCTGTCACTGCAAAGAGTTAACTACAGAAAACTTTCCTGCTTAACTACCAGCAGTATTAAACAACCAGGACTTACATCGTCAAAAGAAAAAGTAGGAGAGAACACACTGTTTCTTTTGACATCAGCTTTTATCTTCTGCTCTGGCAAGATTCTGAAGTCTTTTTTACAAAATCTGACCAGACAGAACTAAAGCCAGGTCTGGCTCCCCAATTAGCTCTGGCAGCGTGGTGTCACATCACATTCTCAAAGGGTTTCCCCTTAACTGAACTTTTGGATCACAAAATTACAAAAAGAGACAAGCTTTAAAGAAACTGAGAGGTTAATAAGTTTCACTAAAGTGATCCAGAGATGGCTTTGCCACCTTGGGCCCAGAAGGTGGGCCCAAGGTGGAAAAGCTCCTGAGACCATACAAAGTGGTCTCAGGTCTCCTCCATGGTCCCTGGTGATACACATCCATTCCAGCAGACGCCTGTGATCTCACATCTTCTTTTACTATGGCAAAAGAAATCTTGGAAGATTTAAAGTGCAAAATTTGATGGCTCTCTGGTGCAATATTGGTATTTTCTTCTCAGCTTTGGGACGTTTTCTTAACAGTAATTGCAGAGTCTTATTAGTGGAGCACTTACTGGATGACCTTTATGGGTTAATCCTTCAGAAAGGTCTGTCCCAGTGTTGAAAACATGCAACAGCCTTTCTGAAGAAACCCTTGATTGCATATTCAGAAGTCCTCATCAGAGATTATCAGAAATGTTTGTAATGTGAAAATGAAGGCCCTGAGCAAGGTAGTATAATTTTAAAGCTGGTCCTGCTTTGGAAGGGAATTGAATCAGATATCTCTAAACATCCTTTCCAATGAGGATTGCTCTCTGTTTGTATGCTCGTGCCTTGCATTCCACTGCACATGCAGAAATATGTGACAGTAAATGTATATAACTGGATCAGGCCATAATCAACCTTTAAAACAAAAAAAAAAAGGAGCACTCCTACTTTGATTGTATCATTTTTATAGTAACTTCCCTGTGATAAGCTCCCTGAAAGGATATTGAGCTGTAACAGCAAACCATGTATGCCAAATATTCTCCTGACTGGAACAAATGATAAAGTTCAGATTTCAGTTGAGCTCAAGGCAGCACACCTCCACTGGATATTATTTGTCTCTCCTGCTGTCCTTTTAGATTTTTCCATGCCCAATAGCAATAAAGTGCAGGATTTCAGGGTGGTAGTGGTCCCTCCTCCTTTGGCGCCAAGGTGAGGAGTCAGTACACACTGCCTTTTCTCCAGGGCACCTCAGATCCAGGCAGGTGTTGGCAAATGGGAGGGAATTAAAAGAGAAGGAACAAATGTGATTAGGAAATCACAAAGTGACTGATTTATGATGAGAGATTAAAAGACCTCAAGTTAAAAAGTTTGGTCAAAAGTTGATCATGGAAATGGCTACTTAACTATATTTGGTATGGCTTTCCTTTCACTTTAAGAAGGCATAAAGCTTGAAAGAGAAAGAATCAATCTACAAATGACTAGAGAAATAGTCCAAAACGGTCCAACATCTTCTGATGGGAACTGACTGAAAAACAAAGACTGAGGATTTTCAGATGTGCAAACCAAGATATTGCCATTCCTTTCTACTTCTTTATAACAGCAGAGGATCCCAGCATGCCTGACTTTCATCTTGACACTTGTCTGAGCAGACCAGGTTTTCTCATATTATCTCCACTGATAACCTGACTGAGAGCAGTTAGGTTAAGGAATGGCAGAGTAATTCAGTCTTTGTACCTAGCCACTCTTTTGACATCCTTGCTGGGTATCTATACTTCTGGTAACAATTGCACTGGTGACCATATTTTTCATGAAAAAGGCTAGCTGTAAACTGGAACAAGATGGTCTGGGTGATTTTCAGGAGAAATGCCTGAAAAGGGAGACCTGAGAAGCTGCAAGTAGCCTCAGCATAGCAGTGGTGGAAGTCCCATAATTTGTATCAGGCAAACTGAACTGGGAAAGGCATTGGTGGATGAGTCATTGAAAAAAAAATGTGGCAAGAGCTCCTGAAGGGGGCAAGTAAGCTGGACTATGTTTGGCTGGGGAGTTGTTTTTTGGTTTGTTTGGGTTTTTTTTGGGGGGGTGGGGGTCAGGGGTGGATAATATAAACCTCCTCTTAGCCCATCCTCAATGTCTTATATCCACACCTCAGGCTGCAGTGCCAGTGCTCACCAACACAACTTGTGTCTTGAGGGTTTGCTGCAGTTTGGACTTACTGCTTCCTGGCCTTCAGTCTGGTTTCCTGAATCTTTTTCCAGTTCCAAATTAATTTGGGAAATGGCTTTAGATGGAGAGATCTAAGAAATGGGACATGCTCAGCCTTCCTACACATAACCCCTACATTTCATATCTCACTAGCAGAAATCTCTGTAGGAGGTGACTAACCAGGACAAACTCCAGGTCTTAGATGTCATTCTGTCTTCAAACAGTCCAGCTAACTGGGACAACAAATCATGCTTTGGCTTTGCAGATCTTAGCTGACCACTGGAGAGGAGCTGAGCCACCTGCTGAACTTCCATGTCTTGCAGATGAATTGATATAGAAGCAACAATTATCTAATCCATTGTATTGGATGAACATTCCTTAGTTCTCCCAAGAAAAAGGAGTATTTTACATTGCAGTTCATAATAAAGACACTCAATAAGCTCTACTGTTAGCAGTTACTATGGTAACTACTGGCAATTTATTTTAAAAAAGGGAAAGACTCATTTTTTCACTACTTACCTGATTTAGTTTGGTTTTCTTCACTTGAAATCTGATATTACATGTAAACCAGTTACCAAATACCATTGTCATGGCCAGCTCAAAGACCCAGTGATCTATTAGGCCAGATCTTGACTGCTGATCTTGAGCTTAAGCTTTAGTGACTTCAACAGAACTACTTGGAAAGGTAACCCAGCAGGTTATGAAATTTTAAAATCTCTGCCTTTTGTATCCCTACTTCAATTAGTTGTATTGAGAAAACAACACAGCTAGCTCTTTTTCAGATAAAGGTCTGCATTTAGTTTCTGCTACAAGCTCACCGACTTAAATTTGAAATTGGGAGTGAGGGTTTGTTATTGCCCAGATTAGTTATCAGATCTTCAGTAGTAAAAGAACTTCATTCATTGTTGGGGTGATAGTTGCCATTATGCTTAAGGTTGCAACTACCTGTACAAAACACATAAAAGCTGGAAACCTCTGACCTTTCCATCTCTTCTCAACTGTATTTTGCTTTATATAAAAGCAAAGTTTTTTTTAATGCTAAAAGCATGAGTGCCATTCCTTATTCTGGAAAAAAAGCCCCAACAGCTTGTGCCTTTTAAACCTACCAAAAGAAAACACCAAACTTAAGTTCTAGTCCAAATTCTGCAGCTGGATCCAACTTCAAGTAATAGAGAAAAACGTAGAGGCAGAACTAACTTTAATTACAAAGCAGCCTGTATGCATGTGAAACTATTTTACTGGTTTCACATGTTGGGAAGAAATATAATGATCATTCTGGGCTACACGAGTCTTTTATGCTATGAGCTTCACCAAGACTATAAAATACATTTCTACTGAAAAATACAGCCTTTTGTAACATGATAACATTTGGGAACCATTAGCAGCATGAATGAAGTCTTAGATACAGCCTGTGACACCAAGAACTAGGAAAGCCAAACAGTTCAAATCAAGACAAAGAAAATGCCAAAAGACAATGTAAATTAATAGTTAAAAAGAGCAAACTGGCAAGCATCTTAAAGTGATATTATAAGGGAAAGGAAAACTGGACCAACTTCATGGAAGTTAAGTGGTTGTTCTTGGAAATCAACTAGGATACATGGCATGGAAACACAAAATGATAAGAACTATTTGGCATTTGGATCCTATTTATAAATAACCTCCCATTTATACCTTAATAAATCAGGCTGTTTTAGGAAGTGCTGACTTTGTACCTTTTGGCTTTATCAGCAGTACTTCAATAATGTTTAGGAAATAAACTTCACAGGAAAACCTCGGGTGTTCAATTAGTTTTAAATGTTTTAGGCTAGGAACTGAGATAATTAAATTAAAAGGATAATGGTGGCTTAATGCTTTGCGGCTCACATGAGATTTATACATTCCAATATAACCTCAAGCTGTATGTATGGCATCAGAGAGGAAAAAAATGAAGGAAAAAGAGAAAAGAAAAGGTTCCTTATTAGAGGAACAAGAGTATAGTATGGAATTTCCCTACAGTGGGCATTTTCTGGCTTCTCAGGTTTTGTTGGTTTTTCTTCTGTACCAGTGCTTAGTTTGGATGAAGTGACCAGGAAATACAGCACATTTAAATGCCATCTTTCCTGCTACCCAACCCTCTGAAAACATGAGTAATGCTAACTGAACTGAACAGCATTGGAACACACTAAGACTTACTTTGCAAGATTCATTTCCTCCCTATGTTAATTATGCTCAGAGGGAATACAGTGCAAACCACAAGCCTGGAAAAGCTTGCAAAAATATGTGTCCCTCTCTCAAACTGCAACTGCTAAAACCAAGGGGCTTAACTTTCACTGTGCAGAACTCCAGGATCTGGAGACAAGTGAGGGTTGGGGGACGTGGAGATGGCAGGGGAACAAGGGAGAGAGTGGGCTCATGCTTGGTGATTTGGAGCTTTGCAGCTTCAATTTAGCAGCCAAGGGTGGCTGTTTTCCCATCTCAATCTCTGCCTACAATTCAGTTATGCATTCTTTTTTGTGAAGAAGGGTCCCTACTCTGTGTGCTCCCACTATACCCCAAAAGTGTGCCTTTCAGATTTTTGGGGAAATCTGGAAGGAGCTAGCTAAACTGCAATCAAAGAGTGAAGTATGATAAATTTCATATAAACATGCTTATTAAAAGAACACAGTTTTCAGAAAAGAAAACTAAATGGAAGCTTATATCCATGAAGACCTCATGGCAGGAGAATGAACTTTACAAATCCCTGGTGGTGTGCTGTATGGTGAGCTGGCTTCCTTCTCACACTGAGGAGTGAGCATGGTACTAGACCAGCTGGGTGTCTCCTGGAGACGTTTGACTGCCTGTGCCACAAGTTACAAGCTTTGAGAACATACAAGGAAGCTGGCCTGATTATCTGTGGCTGCTCAGCTCTTCCTCTTTCTGAGGGCAAGACTGCCTCCAAATAGATTGCTGCAAGTAACTCTGAGACATTGGAGGTAGAACATCCTTAGTATCTGCAATGTTTAAACTGTTGATCCATAGATGGAAAAGAAGAAAGGGGAAAAGTGACCAAAAGAGACCCACTGGAATGAAGAAACTCCTCATAAAGCCAGCTGACAGTCCTAGAAAGAGCCATTCAAATCCCTGCTAGCAGAAAATTAATAATATTCAAAATACCAAAACCTCTGACTTGCACTCCCTCTCTCCTAGAGCTTTATGACAGCCAGGGGGAACCCTGCTTATCCATTTGAGTCAAGAGAAATTGGATCTCATGCCGAATTGCTGGCACAGGTGTAGACTAAGAATGCAGAAGACATCTCATCTTTGCATGTAATGTCACAGCCTTCCCTTTGACAATTCAGTATCTCTAAACCCAGAGACATTTAAAAGAAGATTGTACACATAGGTATTGTGCAATATTTTTTTGCTCTCCTTCATGGTGAATCTGACTCCTGTGTGCTCATTAGATCCTGTGGGAGAAACCCTGCCTTGGGTTCCTCCAAGGTTGTGAAGATAGCACCATGCAAACTCCAAGGACATGGCAGGGATTCATTCATGGCAAGGGAAAATGCTCCATGGATGTGGCAAGAGGGCAACTCAGGAAATTTCTTTGCTACAACAGTCCTGGGCATCTCAGTTCCTTTCCCAAGTTTCAGTTCTGTGTTTGTGAAACTCTCCTACCACTGCTTGCTCTTTCCCTTGAGGCTGTTTGGTCTTCAAGACAATGTTTGCCATGTACTGTGCATTTGCACAATGACTGGCAAAGCAATACTATTCAGAGCTGCTCTACCAGCAGTGAATGCATTAACTCCCTGATTCACTTTGCCTCTTCTATTTGGCTATTCAGTGGCACAGATGCAATGGACTCATTTAATTTCATGTGGATGTGTATTCATGTTGACTCACTCAGAAATGTCTTTATCTGGTCATAATGGCAGCTTATTTTGCAGGTGAATGAATACACTTCAGAGCTGCATAATTTCCTTCTTTCACTAGACCACTGCTATTCAAAGAGGGTTATACTTTAAATCTGAGAACAGCTATGTGAACCCTTTTAGCAGCCTTTTCACTTATCCATGGAGAGTACTTAAAGGAAAATTTTTTTTTTCTGACTGCTTCAAGTGAAGGTGTCATCAAGTCTTCCAGGAATGGCAGGAAAAGGCTTTTAGAAAGACATGGACCAGCTGAAGAGAGCCCAAAGGAAAGAATCAAGAATAATCAGATGTCTAGAAACATGTGATTTACAGGGTGAGGTGCCATAAATTTGGATTGCTTATTCTAAAAGGGACTTGGAGAGGATGCGATAACAAGTCTTCCAATACATAAAAGTCTGGGTCACAATGAAAGGGATAACTGTTTTCTCCTGGTGGATATAATGAGAAGTAAAAAACTTATGAAAATTGCTGCATGGCAGACCTAGGTAAGATACTGGGAAGAGCCCTCTCTGTGGGCATAGGGCACTGGAATAGATAGAGTAGGGAGATTTTACAGTCCCCATTACAGGATGTCAAGATGGCACAAGTATAATACTTCCTTCCTTTCTTTGGGCTAAGGGACACAATAGATGACCTCCCTTCCAATCCTGTGATTCTTTGTGCTCCCAAATCCATCTTCATGTGTAATGCAGAAACTCTGAATTAGAGATAATACAAAAAACAGTATAAAGGAAATCTTGCACTGAATGAAATCATCACTACTTGAAGTACAGGAAGTACTTTTGAAAGGCTTCCTTTTATTGCTTATTATTAATTTCATTTCAGGTATTCATTTTACTGGTTGTTACACACCAGTGGTGAATACTGGATCCAGAAAGAGGAAATGTAATGGAGATCCTTTGATATTGTTATTTTATATTAGATGAGCTGAGCTCTAAACCTACAGCAATCTTGCCAAAACCAGGTGATTTTACACAAATAGAGCCCAAATGGACCCCGTGGACTTCTGCCATTTGAGTAGCTGCCCACAGCTGCCTGGAAGTCCAGGAGCACCAGCTAATCTTTCCCCCTAGCAACAGCCTTGAAAACCAATTTTGAGCTTTCAGAAATTAGCATTGATTTTTCCTTAAGATCACAGGTTATTCACAGTGACTTCTGCAGCCCCATGCTGGATGCAAAATGCTTTTTTGCTGTATTATTTTACCTTTTTTTCCTCTTAAATAAACTGCTGAGAACATTGTCAATACTTAACTTACAACAGCAGGAATAATAGTGTAGTCAAGTTCAGTTCCCACAGGATAACACTGAACTGATAAAATGCAAAACTACGTATTATCTGATGCATAAATAATGCTGGTAAAGCTATTATTTTTTTCCCATGTTCAGCAGAGTAAAACAATCAATAAAATTTTGTAAAGGTTTGATAATTTCAAAACCTTAAATTTCAGAAAAACATTTTTTGAGAAAAATGCCTGCTGGATATTTGACAGAGTATAAATAGCAGTGGCCCACAGGAGTCACATGCCACACTGACTTCATAATCTTTCCATGTGTCTCTGTGTCCAGTGGTGTGGCTGCCTTGCTGAGACTATCCCTAGCTGCTCCACACAGCTGCTGAGGTCACCAGGCTGGAAGTAGTAGAACAAAAGTACATCCTCTATCATAAGACAAAATCAAAGAGCTGGGAGCTTGAGCAACAGGCAGAGGGAAATCTAAAGTTCTGCAGACTCACCCAGTGGCTCCATCCAGCAGCCTGGGCTCTGCTGAGGAGCTCCCAGGAAATCCACCTGCAGAGCCTCAGCCAGCAGTGTGTCACAGTTCCTCTGCTGTGAGGGAGCAAAGAGCCACATCCAAGGAGCTTGACAGCCATCAGCTGGGGGTTGCTCAGCTCTCACATGACTCCCAGCTGTAAATCACAAACAGGAATAGAAACTCAGTGTAGCTGAATGTACTGATTTTTTTCCTAGTTGCCTGACCAAAATATAAATTCAATAAATAAGCAGATGGAATTTTGAAGAGAAGGGCCAAATTCAGCCCTAACATAAGCAGTTGTAATTCTCCTCCCTGTAGGGGCAGGGGTGTCACCTTCTAAGATTTGGCCCATAGGTAGATAATGACCAAAGCAAAATAATTACATTCTCATGCAAGGAAATAAAATGCATGTAGCCTTTACCTGTCTTCAACATCAAATTTTAAAATTTGTCTTTATCTCCTGAGAAGAGATCCATGAATATATAAGAAAGATATTCAATAAGCCAACATTAGAAAAGACTTCAGGACTCCAGGGAAGAAGTCTGTATGCCTCCTAAACTATTACATGCAATTTTCTACATTTATCAAAAAGCTTCTGTCATGAGAGCCAAATTCTTGAGACAAACATGAAGAAAATTAAGCTTCTAGTGGTACTGCACAGTGTGCCATTAATTAACAGGACTTAGTGAGGCTTGAGCAACAACTGCAGCTTGCAAAGTAAAGCTAATGATGGTACAAGGCTCATAAAAGGGATGCACAGCAGAGCCATGTATATGCTGTCCCCAGACTTCTGAATTCTCACATTGTTCTGCTTTTGAAAGGTGTCATATGGCGGCACAGCAGGCTAATGATATAGCATGTTCTGAGGAATTAGTTTAAGGGGCTTTTTTCTTCCCCCAATCCAGTGAAAAATAGTAGAAATAGTGAATTTTTGGAACTTAATGGGATCATACTGTTCTTTCTTCACATTGTCAACTTCACTTAATTTCCTCCTTCCTATTAATGTGCCTAATGCATATGTCAGGAGGAAGCCTGACACTCTAGTGGCAAACAGACTGTTGTACGAAGGCGGCAAAGTGTTAAAACAATTGAGCAAGTGAGTACTAAAGTTTGCTGCTCTGGCCATATGGTACAGTGTTTAATTTCCCGTAGTGAAAGAACGTGGCTGTCATGGAAAAAGATGATGAATAAATTTACTTGGGGCAACTTATTATAATGAAGAATGACTTCTCAGAGGAAGCAAACAGAGGAATTTAGAGTCTGATGAGAAGCATATGGGAAGCATTAAGATATAAGCAAGGGTAGCAAGGCTGTGTGCTTTAAAAATGAAAGACATTTAATTGATGTTTGTTGCTGGTGTCGACATATGGAAGTGAGAAATGGGTTTTGATTTGGAAGACAGGAAGAAGGTTAATAGCAGTAAAGGTGGTTGTGGAGTGATTGATACTTTGAAAAACTAAGGCAGAAAGGAAGATAGAGCTTCATGCAAGTCAGGCAACGTACTCAGGAGAGCAATGTAATCCAGAAAATAAAGGACATTAAATGACTGGGCAGATCACTTGCCTGCAAGAAGAACTGACAGGCCCAACCAGCAGTGATCAAATAATAGCCCAAGGGAGACTGAGACAGGCAAGAGCATCTAGGCTGGCTGTGAAAGGGCACAGTGGAAGAGATCAGCCATTTCTCAGGATCAGTCTGATGCAGAACCCCTGAAAAACAGATGATGGTAGGAGATTGGGTGGGAAGGAAACAGGAAGAGTGATGTATGAGGAGTACACATCAGCCTTACTGCTGTCTGTGTGTGTGAATTTTCCCAACATATATGCAAGTCAAATCAAAGTGAGTGAATGAGATTGCACAGTTCCTTCCTTGCAGCAGCTCCTGCTTTATGTGACCTCGATGAGGTTGGATAGGCCTTGGCAGCAGAAGCCTCACAAAGAGGAGCCCTGTGCAAGCTGCTGCATCTGCAAGAGCTTTACCTGTTTGCTCTGGCATGTGTCTCCCAGCAACACACCTCAACTGCCTGGGGTATGCATAACTGCAGAGGAGCTGAAGGCATATTTTTTCTCCTCCAATAGAGTTCTATTAAAACCAGCTTCCCAGAGGTGAAAGGTGAGCTCATGAGGTGCTATATGATTTAGCATTTAATACCAGCTTATTCTGCCTGTTTCTGTTACTTTCTCTCAGTCGTAACACTAGCACACAGAATTCATTCTTACTTGTTAAGTGCTGACATTGCATCTAGATAGTAAACAATACATATATGAATGCATAGCAAACCAACTTCACACTCTAGGTACATTTTTTACATTCATTTTTCAAGCAGAGCAGTGAGCTAACCTGATCCTTATGCTATGCAAGGTTAAAGAACTTATTTTACAATTAAAAACAATTGACATGAAGTTACAAAAAATGCAACAAGAAGTTCTACTTTTCAAGGAAATTATTAGCTTTTTACTAATTTGGCTTTGACAATTCATTTAATATGATACTATATAGAAAGATATGGGTTTAAGTGTAGAAATTGGACAGCTTTAACATTGTAAGAGAACTTGTGACAGCTTCTTAAAGGGAATGAGGCAGTTGGCCCTCTGTGCAGAAGATATTTCTGGTAGAAGGTTTCTTAGGGTCAGCTCTCAACAGCTGCTATTGAAATCAATCTCATTCTGTGTCTTCTGTGTTTTGATGACCTTGGCATGAAGAGCCAGTGTATGCAGAAGTGATTAACAGATGCACAAAGTCAGAAGGCATTGTCAGTAAAAAAAAAAAAAGACTATCACTATCTTAAGTGGGAAGAACTCAAAAATCAGAAATGAAATAAAGTTATGCAATGTGAAGTCATGCACTTAAGGACCAGTAGCCGAACTTACTGCAAGCTTTGGCTCATTAGCTGGAAATTACTAAGAAGGAGAAAAGTCTGGGTATATTGTATATGATCACTACTGTATACAATCACCACCAGCAATGTAATATGGCTCCTAATATGTGATATGGCAAAAAAATAAGAAGTTCTGGGTGAAAGGTTTCCAGAGAACATAAGGAAGCATTGATGTCAGCAGGTAAGTACTGAGACTTCCCTTGAAATATCGGCCAAATCCATTCAAGGCAGAGTTTCAGACTGGAGCAGGTCTGGAGAAGATTATGGAGCAGGTTGCTATGTACTGACACGTTGTTACAGGCCTATCCCCATAGGAAATAACTGTTTACATTGAAGAGTAAGGTCAGCACAAAAAAAGACAAGTCTTAATCAATAAGGAATATACTTGAAATGAAAATCAGCTCTCCAGAATGAAAGGATTCCTATCCAATGTGGATTCCCTTCAAGTGGGGTCTGAACTGATTATGAATTTCTGTATAGGGTGGTTAGGAAATGGTTAATGGTCTTCATTTCATAATTATACACTTTGGACATGAACAAATGGTGGGCATGTTGAAATGAAAAAAATATTGGCTGTGGCACTGTATTCACAGGGCCACTGAGACTTACTTCATACTAACCTGGCATTCCTGAGACCACAAACTAAATATCTGGTGCTTTCTCCCAGCCTCCAAGCACTGAGGAGCTCTGGCCAGTGCAGGCTGCACTGTGGTGAGTCTCTGTTTGCCTGTCATCACAAGGAAGGAGATAAAAACGAATGAATCTGGAGTGGACCAGACTGACACCAGCAGCAGGGAGAGTTCCAGAAAAAAGGAATGAGAAAGAAGATGAAGAATTACCTGAATTCACTAAGTTCTGGCCCCATAGAGCTGAGCAAAAGAAAATCTCACTCTGCCTTCTGAACTAGAGGAGAGCAGCAGTTGTCCATTGGGTCAGCCAGGCCTGTAGGACACTAGAAATCAGAGGAGTACACAAGTGGATGTGCTACAGTCAGCCTCCTCCCCTAACTTCTTTAGGCAGAGCCAGGAGAGGGGGTAAGGTGAATACAAGGTTTAGTTAAGATGGACTGAATTAATGAGTTACAATTCACTGTTTCAACAGCACCGGTGTCATACAGTTAGGCTTTAAAGGCTTGCTCTCCTGACAAAATCCTTAGTCCTTCAAAAAGATTTCTGTGGATGCAAGGGCAATTCAAAACCCCCTCCTCTCAACCATCAAGTCACTTCAGCCTGGAATTTAATTAAATATTTAATGAGCACAGCAGACAAAGATGAAATATTATGTTTAATTTTCTAGTCATACTTTTACTTATTAGACCTTTAAAAGACCAATTTGGTTTAAAAAGATAATATTCCTTTAATTTTCTCATAAAGGCCACAGAACTTAATTAATGGGGAAAAAAAATCTAATTTAAAAGAGCTGGAGACAGGTAGTTACAGAGGAAATTTAAAAAAAAATTGCACAAAACATGTTGTCTCATGACTGTCCTGAGGTACTAGGAAACTCACTCTGAACCATGCCTGCCTGTTGGCCAGATGAGGATAAGTCAGACAACTCCAGTAAGATGTCTGCATCATCAATGGATATTTATTTTCCATTATTCACAAAGAAATTGCTGGGAGAAAGGACAATGCTTTTCTTGCAGCAAGCACCATAGGACTTGAATATCCAAGAAGAACAAGGGGGATGGTGTAACAAGAGGTGAAAAAAAAGGGGCTAAGTCATCCATTGTTAAGAATTGGCACAACTCTGGCAAGTAAAGCCAAACTAAACTCAGTGGAGCAATGAACTATTATGATAGTTAAGGATCTGGCTGAATATCTTACAAAGGGGTGAAGGAAAGGGAGAGTGATGTGCTGCACAGTCAGAGGGCAACCAACATCTCTTGTAGAAGAGAATCAGGGAATAAAGTGAGAGGAGGTTAGGGAGAAAATAAAACAGCCCTTCTCCTTGAGCACTCACTCATGTCAGTGCAGCTATGTCCATCCAAGCTAGCCAAGGACTCAGTCTAGGGAAAGGGCGTTCATCTGGGGCAGCCAAGGTTTTGACAGATAGTCTTCAGCTCCCAGAAATGTAGCTAGAAAAGTGGGCCTGTTTTTAGCATGAGTCATCCCTGAATAAAGTGTAGCTGAAGTTCACAGAAAGTTTGCAAAATCAAACTGGTTATGCAAACCCAGAAAGTCGTTCACAAATCCACAAGCACAAAGGAACTGCAGTTTGTTCCTTTCTACTGAGGAAACCTAAGAAGATCTAGTTTAGTGTTCCTGTATGTGAAGCAGAAGGTTCTCACTCCACCTGCTCTGAGAAGGGCCCAGCAAAGCATGTGATGCTGCTACCAGACCAACTCCTCTACCTGGAGATAGGGACACAAAAATAATAAAGGGATCAAGGAATCTATTGTACAAGGAGAAGCTAAGAGAGCTGGAATTATTTAGCCTGAAGAAGGGTAAGCTCATAGGGATCTTCTAAGTCTTTATAAATATCTGATGGCAGAAGTAAAGACGACAGAAACAGGGATTTCTCAGTGGTGTCCAGTGGCTGCACAAGAAACAATGAGCACAAATTAAATATAGGAAATTCAATTTAAACAAAGAAATAGCTTTTTCACTAGGAGTGCAATGGGGCAGTCCTGAGCAGTCTGTTTGGGAAGAGGGGGTGGACTACATGATCTCCAGAAATGCCTGCCAACCTCAGCCACTCTGCAATGCTGTGAAATACCACTCATTGAAATCCTGCTTAGCTACTGGTAGGTTTGGAGTAGTCTTCAAAGTCTTAGAGTAGCACAGAGTTCCAGTGAAATTAATTAGCAAGCACTCCTTTGAATAGATCACAGGTCATTTTTCCACCTCTTAAGTGTCCTTTTTTGCCCTGTCACCACAGGCCTCCTGATAATTATGTAACAAGTACACTTGAGGATGAAGTGATTATAGGCTGGGAGCTGCAATCAAACTCTGAACAAATCATATTTTCACCTACGTATGTGCTGTAGACCTGTGACCTGGTTGCAGCGCTGTCATATGCACTGAGTAAGAACAAAACCACAGTCAGTAGCTCTTCAGCCAGCCAGCCAGCCAGGCTGTTTTTTACAAAACAACAAACACACCTGCTTTAATGTCTACTCAAGGGATGTAATTATATGAATAAAAGGAGGCCATGTGTACAGGTGCATAGTTGTGTACTTATTGTTCAAGCAGGAAAGCCAGAAAAGCACATTATGTACACACACGAGTGGCTGCCTTGTAGGTTAATAGCACTTGGAGTCTGCAGTCTGGAGTGTCTAGATAAATATGCACAATTACTTTGTAAAACTGAAAGGGATTCCCTTTATCCACACTGAAATTTACCTTCAAGAATGTTGAGGCTAGAGATACCTGGTTTAATACCTGTGAGGGTGAATAGTAATATGTCATAAATTCTACTCTTTAGCTTTATAGAATCATTCTCTCAGCCTTGGTAAAGCCAAGAGTCACTTGAAAAAAAATCGGATATATTTTCTAGCACAAAGAGTCAGATTTTATCCTTTGAATTTTGCAGTTTGCTGGGTGATGAGTGGTCAAGAATTCCTTGCACTTTACAGAAGACATCAAGCATAGGTTTATGTTTTATTCAACTTCTACAACTACTGAAACTCAGTAATTTCTCATTCTTTCCCCAGACTTACTCCTTTCCTTACTGTTAGAGCTACTCTGTGCTTATTCTCTACCAGTCAGATCCAATACAAGATTCAAAAGAAGGAGACTCAGATCATGTCCTGTCCAGAGGACAGTAAATACCTAACTCAGTGCCAACACAGCACAAGCATCTCTGGAGTCTGGAGGCATTCTAACTCATGGGGAACAGGGCTGAATGAAAAAGATTATTGGAACATTAACCCTTCAACATGAAGGATATATGGAAAGTGACAGTTGTACTTTTAAAAGAGGGGTGCCTACCAACAGGACAGAAAAGGTAAAGAGAAGCAGGATTCCCAGTATCTTGTCCAGACATGCATAAGGAGACAGTGGAATTATATGGTTAACAGCAGAAGACTGTGGGCCAGCTTGGAAGAGTGCATTTGGGGGGAAGCCTTAAGAAAAAGGAATGTAACCTCACTGCTCTGCAAAATCATGGGAAACATTAATATTGCAATATCAATTATAAGTCACAGGAAATTATTATGGCATTGGTTAAGTACATGTGAGGTCACAGTTGAGATGCTGTATGCCTTTCTGAGCACCTTATAAAAGAAGGATATTATGGAAAAGTACCAGAGGGCAACAGATATGACTCAGACACAGCAGAATTTAGAAAGGTTAGGTAAACTAAATCTGCATTCTTTAAAAAAAAAAAGGAGATTATAGGACTTATTAAAGTACTGCAGGCAACTTCTGAGAGAAGAAAAAGCTGCTGTAGCCTATTTGAGCTAGGGTGCATGAATGTCATCAACAAAGAACAGAATAACTAAAAGAACTGATGAGGCACTTCAAGGAATAAATTAGCTGGGAGAGAAATGTTGAGCTGCTACATAAAAAGTTGAAACAATATGAGGGCAAAGGAATTATTTAGGGAGGGGAGAAAGTAAGGTCTGACAGGATAAGATAACCTTGGGCAGTTCTTTTTAAATAAGGAATAAAATATTAATCCAGCTGGGTTTCTGTAAGTATTGTACTGGAGGTAAAGCACGATTGCCTGCATAATGCATGACTATAGGAGTCAATGACATGAGTAGTATTAAATGCTACACGATAATCAGTTGACCAAAAGATGTATTTCTCTCTGGATCATGAAAATGGAATTATAGCATCAGCACAAAAAATGTGAGAGGGCTGGGAAATGCCAAAAATTTCCTGTTTTCTCAGTTTTCTATAAATTAGGTGGTCTCACAGGACCAGAAGGGATAACAGTTCTCCAAAATCCATGAATATTATGGGCTGCAGGAGGAAATCCCCTGGATATCAGAGCATGTCAGGAGGTCTGAAACATTGTTTTTTTGGGACTGCCCGTTCTCATGCTGTGCTTCCAGAAACACCCCTGTGGTAGCACAATTTTTTTCAGGAGTCACGTTTCTCTCATCTTCCTGTGGATGGAGGCACTATGGAATGAGTCCTCACAGGATGTGTTGGAAGGAAAATTCTTCCCCGCTTGATGCTTTCTGTTATTCTTTTGTTTCCTTTCCTAACCACATCTCACTAGTACCATATGTGAAAGGCTGTGTGGGGTTACAGCCATGGATAATGTCCAAACGGAGATTCCTCCCGCAAGATACTCTCCACACCCCCATGCATGAAGGGCCAGCTTGAGGTGGAGTTGAGGAAGGTTCAGTGCTGCTGCGGGGCAGGGATGGTACCTGAGTCAGGCACCTTTGGGTCTGCTCAGAGTCATTTGTTCTCAATGGCATCTCTAGAGGAAGGACAGAAGAAGAGGTGGCCTCTGCCATGTGATACAGGGAGCTCTCTGTTGAGCTCGGAGAAATCAGTTCTGGCTGAGGGACGTGCAGGGCCAGCTTTGAGCCTGGCTTCACTTTGAGCCTGGCCACCAGTTGAGTAGGGACCAGTATTGTGCCTCACCATGCCTGGCAGGCAAAGGAGCTCTCACACCTTGTCCCCAAGTCACCACAGGTCTCTTGTGGCTCTCCACAAATCTTGAGAAGAAGAATTGTCTGCCCTCTCTGAGACCCCTTCTTCTGATAGCAGTTGTTAGAGAGATTCCCTTGTTTATCTAAGGTGCAGGAAGAGACACTGAGCTACAGACAGGCTTTTGTAATGCAAGACCTACACAGTGAAGGACTCCAGTAAATTCATGAGATAACAATGATTTTATGGCACTGGAAGCAAAGGGAGCAGAAATATGCTCTGGAACAGCAGAGCTGGAGTGGGTGATAATCAATCTGGGAACTGCTGAACTTCTCCTATTGCTGCCTTATGTCTTCTATACCTCGACACGTGCAAATACTTTGTGTTTTCCCAACCTCTAATAATGACGGTATGAAATCCCCTGTACGTAGGAAAGGCCAAAGATGGTGGAAACATTATAGAAAGGGCAAAGTAAGGAGGAATAGTTATTTACACCATTGTGGATGAAGAGCCTCAGGGGAGCAATCTCAGTGGCTCAGTTTCTCACACTGAAACAAGCAGGAGCCCACAAGCGGCAGGAGCTGCTGAGCTGCTTGGGCGGCATTCATTATTTATGCAGATCTTGGAAATTGTTACCTCTTTAGGAAAAACATAACTAAATAAAATCGCTGGAAGGCAAACAGATTTTGGTTTAAACAACATTAATTTAAAATACGAATAACAGTCTTGGTAGATTAATCAATCTAAATGTTGGGGTTGTTTGGGGAATTTTTTTCTCCTCTGCAGCTGTATCTTGCTAAGTAACATTTCTATTTCAAGACTGTTAATGCTGTAGCAGCTGCAACAGTCTCTGGGAATTTTTAAAAATCATATTGAAATTAAAGGCTGAGACATAAAAACAAATCCTTCACAGCCATCCTAGCCGATGGTATTATAACAGTAACAGGCATTTTTAATACATTGTGTTCTTGGCACATGCTACTTTTAGTCAGTGCAAGTCATAACACTGCATGTGTCGTAATGTATTTTTCTCTCTGTCACTAAAAGATAATTATCAAGTATTAAGAAATTGAGCTTCACGGCCTCCCTTCAAGAATGTGCTTTATCTCTTCCCTCCCCTGTTTTGTTTTGTTTTGTTTTAAATAAAAAGACATGGAATAACTTGCCCACCCAGTTGTTAGCTACAGCTGGTTTTGGCTATTTTTTTTAGAAGTCTGGGTTTCTAAAAAGTGTGCACCTAATTGCATAGAAACAAGAGATGTGATTGCAAGCACAAATTAAGTATTTGCATGTAGAAAATGAAAGTAACTCAATTGTAGGAGCTAAGAGTGTGACTCTGAGTTTATGACATTTCTCTCATATAAAATTTCAGGGAGAATTAAATGAAATCCAGATGTTGAGTGACCTTCACATGTCATAGAATTAGAGCATCATCATAGAAAGGCTTGGGCGAAAGGCACCTTAAAGATCATCCGGTGCCAACTCCTCAGCCATGGGTTGGGAATGCCACCCACTGAATCAGGTTGCTCAAGATCCCAGCCAACCTGGCTTTAAACACTGCCAGGGATGGGGCAGCCACAGCTTCTTTAGGCAACTTGTTCCAGTGCCTTACTACACTCTGAGTAAAGAATTTCTTCATAACATCTAATCTAAATCTCTCCTATTTTAGTTTAAAACTCTTCCCCCTTGTCCTATCACTATGTGCCCATGCAAAAATTCTTATGTACCCACGAAGCATGAGTAGGGCTAGGAAAGGCTAGTAGGGCTAGGAGCACATGTCACAGCCCAATGTCTTTTGTATCAGGTAAATAAACCATCATTTTATAGAAGTCCTATTCAACTGCAGAGCTGTAGGAGTGGTTGCTGCCAGCAGCTGGTTGAGATGAAGAGCTATGAATCCAAACTTTCACATCATGCTGTTCAGAGTATAGATGTGAAAGAACAAGCAAACCCTTTCTCCACTGCAAAAGCAGTGCCTCCAGACCACCTATTTCCTAGGGTATCAAAAGTCCGTACAGGCTCCAAATAATTTCTAAAACCCAAAGCTCTTCCCTCCTTAATGTCCATTCAGGGTTGAATTTGTAAACCTGCCTTCTACTTCAGTACATGCAAACCAAGCACAGCTCCTTACTAATAAAGCTCAGACACTTTAAAATGCAGGCTTATTATCTGCACAACAGACACCCTGAAAGTACAATAGACCACAGGAGGAGTTCAAGAGAAGTCAGAATTACTCCATCAACCTAGAAAAATTGGTCCTTCAGGTGAAAAGGTGCTGTGATCCCAGGAAGGGCTCTACAGACTACAAAAAAGCAGAAAAATAGCAACTAGTCCTTTACCCCTCTCTTCAGGAGTCTTCCCTTTGAGCTGAGAAAAAATGTAATTTCTCTCTCTAAATCTCACAAAGAGCACAATCACTGGAGCAATGCACAAGGATCAGGTACCTGCAGGGGTTTCACAGTGCTCCTCCATCATCCATGGCAGGTGCTGTTTAGTCTGTGTGAGCTAGATTCTGTTTGTCCAGTCCTTGCTGTATAAAGAACATCAGGCCTTAACCAGGGCAAATGGTTGTGGGATTCATGGCAAACAGCAGAGTGACGTCAGTGCAGGGCCTGCCTTTATCTTACTGTGTGGTACCAGAATATATACCTGGCATGACCAGGATGGATGCCTTTTCCCCTCAGTCTGTTGTGAGGAACAGAGAGGAAGAGGTTACAGGAAGGCTCATTGCTCACTACAAGAAGGCAGAAGCTAAGAGTGAGTGACTTTTGTGGAAGACAAGAAGAAGATAGCTCATGTCCTCACACAGAAGTGAAGGGAAAGCAGGATTTAGTGAATAAAAGATGCTGGTATCTCCCTCCCCATCAGGAAGAATCTGATGTATACATTTGAGGCTTCGGGGAGAGATACAAACAACCATCTCAAGGCCTTGTGCTATTCTGTCAGGATCTGGGCAGGTGTTTATACTCCTGTGCAAAGCAGACAAGCTGTTCTTTGGCCTGATTCTGGAAAGGGCTGAGTCACTTCCAGGGCTTGGTACCCCTCATCATGAGGCGACTGTTATAGACAGTTTCAAAGGTCTTTTTCATTTTTTATTGTCTTTGTGTTTCTTTTTTTCTTCCTTTGACAGAACAAATTTCAGTTATTTCCCAATGAATCGTTTCCAGCTTTTTGTCTTCTAAGGCTAACGACAAAGGAGAGAGTGTGTGACAAAAACCAGCCCTATCAAAGCATGATAAAGTTCTTGCTGTCTGCCTTTATCACAGATCTAAGCAGTGTCAAGAACCCAAGATTTAAACAAGCGACAAACCTAAAAATAGATGGAACAAATGCACTTGTTGTTTTGACTTTTAAGAATTATTACAGATGAAATCTGCTTTGTATTTAATATATGCAGCGTAAAGGGAGGGGGGCTTCAAGGAGACTTGGATGCATTCAGCTGTCGCCTTGCAAGTGTAACACAGCTAAGACATGAATCCTGGGCCTGTGAAGGCACATTTATCTGCAACTTGTCTCTGACCCAGAAGGGTCCCTGTTCCTGTGGCTGGATCCAAGTGCAGGCTTAATTCCTGCATCTGCTCAGTTTCACAGATTTCAGTGCCTGGGCAGACACTGCTGCAGGATTCAAACCTTTGTGGGTGTCTAAGTCCAGACAAAACCATCCTCTGAGCACTTTCTTCTGTGTTTGAGTAAGGGCTCATTCCCATGTCTAGGCATGCTCAGTGGGACAAGGAATCAGACTGGTCTCCAAGCCATACCACACAAATGGTGAAATCTCCCAGAGAGAGAAAGAACCACCAGACTGACTGGACTGGGACCTACTGATCCTCTGGTGGAGGGCTCAGGCTTGGAGTTCACAACCCACACTTTATAACCCTGTCTGTTCTGAACTAAAAGCAAGATTGCTTTCAGGAGTACCTGTGCCAAAGGCATTCAGCACATAATTCAAAACTGGTTTCACCTTTCTGGTTCACACTTTTTATGCCATCCAGTCCTTCCATTTCCTATCACTTTCTGTACTCTATACCTCTGGACACTATTCCTGTACTTGAGCATCCATCTTTTGCATTCATTCTCAGCCAATCCCCTTCAGACACTGACTTGGAAGCACCAATATACAGCAAAAATGAGGCCTGAGGCACTCACCAATTACTGGAACACATGTGCTATCTATAAGCTTGTAGAAGCAGGTTTGTGGGGAAGCAGACAGACTGTCAGTCCTCAACAGACACTGGAGAAATGACCTAAAGAAATGCAAGGTGCTTCCTGAGTCTGACATTTGTCAAGCTGGGATAACAGCATCACTGATGGCATTGTATTGCAGTTCCTACTTCACACTATGCCCAGTTGCACTGGGCAGTTCATTGCCATCATAATTGGTGGAGGCCAAAAGTAGAAAAAGTAGAGAGGGTTTGAGATATGACTGGATATTTTCATGGCAGATATACCTATGGTTCTTTTTAAACACAATGATTAATATGCTTACAAGGTCCTTAATCCAGCAACTTTTGAAAAGTTATATAGCAAGGAAGGAATACTCTCAACTTTCCTGTTTTCCAAAATATCTGCTACTGGACAGTGTCAAGAACATAGCAAGAGGCATCTTTGATCTAACTCAGTAAGGCCATTTCAGTTCTAAAGGACTGAAAACTCCTGCAGCTTCCTTATTCACTCTTGACCCCAGTGCATATCCTTAAGTGCTCCCTGGTCTCTGCTGCCCAGATAATGACCTCATTTTTTGCTTATTACTGAAGGGCTTCTCTTTCTTTGATTAATCATTCCCGGATTAATATCAAACAGCCTTCGGCTTTCTCAAATGGATTACTGTTTCTGTCAAATTATTCCCTCCCATTCCTCTCAGATAAAGAAAATGGATAAATTATGACCACCATACCAATGGGAATGAACTAGACTCATTTTAAATACAGCTTTGGAAAAAAAAAAGAGGAAAAAAGAAGAAACCCTGCGAGTCAGTTAGTTTGATATGAACTTGAAATGACTTGTGAAATAGATCAAGACTTTTAAAGGCTGAGACCTATATTTTGAGTTTCTACAAAGTTGTCTGTGAAAATTATGAACATTTTTGTTGTTGTTCACTTAGAGCAGCTTCATAAATGGAAGCTGCTGTAAGTGAACAACAAAAATCTCTAGCACATTCTTCCTTATTTTTCAAATTTTCTTGAAAAATAAGAAAGAATGTGCCAGAGATTTTTAACCTTTTTTATTTTCAAGGTGGAGGGAAGATACCTCTTTTTTTAAGCAATTAAACTTGTATTTTACAAAGAACTTGCTGGTACAGGATAGCTAAAACATAAGCTCTTTGTAATTATGAAGTTCTTTTTACTCTAAAGGTCTTAAACCAGTTTAACCATCCAGAATCACTTGTTACATGCAAAACAGCCAGATGTTGTTATCATGCATCACTATCAGATGAACTCTGGACAAATCAGTCTTTCAGTCATCTTGACTACTTGAATGGGTCAGGCAGCAGAGGCATTGGCCCTGCCCAGGTAAGAGCTGCTCAGAAATAGTCCAAGGCAGTGACAGAATGAGGCAGGAGTCCCAATTCCTGCTCTATCACTCAAACACTTCATTTTCTCCAGGAAAGCTGCAGACATTTCTTTTGCTACCATGGCATCTCATATGAGCTCAGGCAATGGAGTTGCTGAAGACATGGGTTTTTTTTTTTCCTCTGACAAGTTGTCTAGGAAGTTTAATAAATAGAATTTGAAAGGTTTTTAATATTCTCCCCTACAGCTGTGTGAATGGCACTGAGCAAGCTGTTATCTGCTGTATTTGCAAGAATATGAGCTAATTCTGAGCTTCTAAAATAACATCTGATTTCTCTCTCTGATCAAGAGACAACTGTCTGCAGCAAATTTCAGCTGAATTCCTTGTCAGTTTTCAGCAAAAAAACCCCAAAAAATCAGTCCCAACAAACTTGGAGGTGGGAGAGAATGTGGCTTTGGCTTTCAAAGAACAATGCCTCAACAAACCAAGTTTCCTACAGAGTCAGAATTTATGCTGGGGACTGCCCAGCTAGAGAGCAGGTCAGCAGAAAAGGAACCTGGGGATCCTGGTGGACACCAGGCTGACCATTAGCCAACAGTGCCCTTGCAGCAAAGAAGGTTAACAGTAGCCAGAGCAGCATTAAGCAAAGTACTGCCAGCAGATCATGCAAGGCCATCCATCCCCTCTCATGAGCATTGGTGAGGCCACTCCTGGAGTTGTGTGTCCAGTTCTGGGCTCCCCAGTCCAGGAGAGACATGGACATAGTGGAAAAGTCCAGCTAATGGCCACAAAGTTGATTAAAGAACTGGAGAATCAATACTCTGAGGAAAGGCTGAGCAAGGATATGCTGACTCACACAAGGATGAGATGAAATATCTACAAAATCAATTCCAGCAGTTCAGAAAACTACTGGCATTGCCCTTCTTCAATGTTCATGCTATCCGAATGAACTTGCCTTTCTTCAAGGTTTGTGCTATAAATCTATGACTGTCCTGTGTAGAGGAATGTTTAAGAGACATGTCTCTGGTTTGGGCATGGATCAGAAAGTCAGCAGTCCCAAGAGATCCCAACCCTATTTCTAATGTTGAATGTCCATGCAGCCCAGTTCTGGACTCTGCTTTCAGGGAGATATTTCTTACCCACTGCCCTGTATGAGCATTATCTGCTGAACCTGTCAAGGCTTGAATCTGATCTCTGGAAAACTGATGGGACATTTGCCACTGGCTTTGACAGAACTACAAACAGATCCAAGTTTCCCCCTATTCTATGTCTTTCTAGCTAATAGCTGCACTGTTTTCTGAGCCCTAACCACAGACCAAAAGATACAGGAATGTTTGTATGTGCCCAGAGTAATTTCCACAGCATAAAAAGCTTTTCCCACTAGATCTCTTGGGTAACACAGGGTTAGATGTGACCTCCTGTAATTTAAATAACTCAGGAAACCTCTTTGATATGGTTCAGGGTCTGTAGACCTTTCACAGAGAAATCTCATACTAATTTTTTTACAGAGGTTCCACAACAGAAAATAATTATAGGGAAGAAGTTATGGTGCCTCAGATTTGGTCTCAACAACCAAGTTGCTGTGTTTAAAAAGCAAAAGTTCACCAAAGTAGCAACAATAGAGATTGTATCTGTCTCAAGTTTTCACAAGAGTTTATTTTGATTTCTGGGATTGCTTTGCTTACAACTTTGTACAGAAGTAACAACTCACTGATTGAGTTTTAAGCTCTGTCTCCAGAAAAACACAGCCATAGGCGGCTCCCAGGGCTTCTGTATTGTTTAGGAGTCAGTGGAAGTTGTTGGCACAGAACAGGCAGCAGAATTTTGGCCTCTGGCCAATGCACAACTGTGAAAGGCTCAAACCACTGTACAAACAAAAAGGACTCAGTCCCATCCAAGAGCACCTTCAAAAGTGCATTATCATGCAAATATACCAACATGGCTTGTATGAAAAGCAAACAAACAGCACAGATAAACCCAGCTGTGAAATATAGCTGCAGCCTTGACTGAATGTCTCTCTTTCCCCCTCCAAAAGTGTAAGCTAAGAAGCAGTAACATTAAGGCCAACACAATGAGTAAAGAAGCAAGCAAAGGTAACACTTTGTTTTACAGTATGACTAAAAATCCCATTAGGAATAGACATTTTGAGCAAAGCCTGTCCAATGTGTTGAAAGGCCCAGAGATCAAATGGTCACACACTTCTGAATTCTTGTGTACACTTTCAAGTGATGTGCACTAGCAGAAGCTCCCCAGAGCTGAATGAATCACCTGCATCCTAAGCATTTAACCAAACAGAAGTTTGTGTGGTAGCCAAGGCACTGTTTAGCAGAACTGCCCTTACCTACACCACACTCATTGTACACACACGAGCAGGAGCTCAACAGGAGAGGTTTGCTTGTGTGCATCTCAGGGTGGAGAACAGAGAATAGGATACAGCAGTGAGATATCCTGAAATCACATCTGTAATTTTTTCCTCTTCCTCCTCTAAAAGACTGCCAAGGAATGAAGCACAATCAATTCTGTGGAAACTGGGTATCCTATAACAGATTGCAGTATGTTCTACAAGTAGACACCACGGCAGTTACCATCATCTAGTAGAACTGAGGCAGAGATAGGCTCAGACTTCTCTTAGTAGGGGAACAGTTTCTCTGAATTAAATGTGAGCTCTAAGCTCTTATATTAATGCAAATATAATTAGTCTAATTTTCAAATATGTAAGGGTTTTTCCTATGGCTTCAGTGCAAAAGCTTATGGTGTTCAAGAGTCTGGAAGCTTGGGCTCCTCAGGTGCTTCCTACTCTGTGACTTCCAGAGGATTTAGCCACCTAACTCTTTTAGAGGAACCCAGATTGGGATCTTAATTTCAGGTATCAGTTTGACCATGTATCTTACACACAATATAGGGCAAACACTTGGCTAGCAGCTCATTGTTTTTCCAAATACTTTTAAAAATTAAAGATCAATGGAACTACAAATTTGCTTTGAATCGACACTTCTTTCTGTGGTCTACAAGACCCAGGACTAAAACTTGCAACTCCCATGGAGGTCTGGCAGAGTAAATGTGGATGTGCACCCCCTGTAACCTGTGTGTGCTGACCGCAAAACAGTACAGGCCAGTGTGTGGTGAGACCCTGTGGTTGTTTGCTGTCACCTGACTCACAGGCACACTTTCATCTGTCTGAGAGAGTAAAGCACCGACCTGCACAGCATGCAAGTACCAGAAACCCTGCAGTGTCACCCTATCAGATCTACATTAGGCCACAGCAGGGGCAGAGGCTCTGGAAAGCCTGTGCATGGGGCACTAAAAAGATTCTCCAGAGACCTCAGTTCTTTTCTTAGAAATGTTATTCATGTGCTACATGACCTTTGGAGCACCCCTGTGCTCCCCTGCACAGCTACTTCCTCTGCCAGGGCCTGCTTTCTCTCACTGCAAATTCTTTAGAGCAGAAAGTTTCTCATTTTTTCATCCTTCAGTCTCATGCAGGGGTGATGAAATACAAAACATAATAACAACTGAGAAAAACAAAAGCTTATAAATTCTTTTGTAGTTCATGGATGTTATAATTTCGTCCATGACGACAAGATGGAGTATTATATTCTTGCAATTGTCTCTTTAAGGTATGCCAGGAAAATGCAAGTCGGGTCTTTGGCTGAATCGCTGTATAAATTATTAAGAAAAAAAATTCAAACCCTCAAACAAATCTCACATTGCAGACCCGCACCCCTTGCAAAGTTGGTCTGTCTTTCGTGTTTTAACCTCCCACTGGGCTAAAAAAAGCGCATCTGCTTGCCAAAGAAAACTTTGAGTTTTTGAAGACCTGACACATGGAGAACAACTCCGAGAGTTTTGATGGCTAGCTTTCCACCGGGAGTCGCGGAGCAGCACTGCCGGCTGGCTGCGTGCTGCGCGCTGCCTGCCCCAAGCGGCCCCATGTCCCCCTCTCGGGGCGCTGTGGCTGTCCCCGCGGTGCTATGGCTGTCCCTGCGGTGCTATGGCTGTCCCTGAAGTGCTATGGCTGTCCCCACGGTGCGGTGGCTGTCCCTGCGGTGCGGTGGCTGTCCCCGCGGTGCTATGGCTGTCCCTGAAGTGCTATGGCTGTGCCTGCGGTGCGGTGGCTGTCCCTGCAGTGCTATGGCTGTCCCTGCGGTGCTATGGCTGTCCCTGGGGTGCTATGGCTGTCTCTAGGGTGCGGTGGCTGTCCCCGCGGTGCGGTGGCGCTCCGGCCGCAGGCCCTCGGCCGTGCCGGCGGGAAGGAGCCGAGCCCGGTGCTCCCGGCTCCTCCAGGTGTCCTCACTGCACTGCCGCTCCCGCCCGGCCTCCTCCAGTGCGCCGTGGCGAAGGGCGGGCGTCTGCTTCCCTCTCAGCTACATTTGTTTTTCTAATTTCTTTTTACTTCAAGGTTTACCAGCTGCTTTATTACTAGGCTGAGCTTTCCTTGCAGTCTCTCCCTCTCTCCTCCTCCCTCCCCTTTTTTTTGTTCCTCGAGACAATCAATGTCTCTGGTCCCAGCTGCCACTGCTGATTTTTCATTACAGTTTAATTTAAAACTGGGATTGGAATGGAAATGTCTTTTTGCCATTTGGGGTTTACGAGGCCTGTGGTTTTATTGCCAAAGGCAAAAATGTTAGCTACTACTGTTTTTCCAGAGTACAAGTGTAAGGGGTTTGCCAAAGGGGGGCAAAAGGGTCGTGAGGCTTGTGGGGAATGGTAAGGGGGAGGAATAAATCCACTTCACAGAGACAAAATAACCCAATTCTTAGTTTTGCATTTATGCTGGTGCACGTGCTGGTGTGTTAGAGGGAGGTGAGGTTGTAACATGTCTCTGGGCATGGATCTGTGCAGTGCATTGATGAAGCAGATGTAAAAACAGACTAAAGCTGTGCTTGCTTCCTCGGGCCGGGAGGAAACCAAAACAGACCTTAACTACTTTTCATTTACAGCTCCCTGGCTCTCTTGCTTTATATAGCAAGCTGAGTGTTATATAGCACCCTGCTCAGTAATAGCACTTCAAGGGAAAACAAAACTGTAGCAACGATGTGTGAGATGAAAAGGAGACCTGCTAGTCACTTTCTTCAGTTCTCTTTTCCTTGTCTACACCAGAGAGCAGGGCAACACAGACACTGCTACAAACTCTCCCAGGAGGTCAACAGCAAGTTCTCCTAAATCAGTGTTCCCCCACATGTCCCCAGCTGGCAGAGCCTCTGCTGCTCCTTCTGGTTTGCTTTACTCCATCTCCTCCATTCATCAGTAAGAAAATGATCAGAGAGAGAAGAAAGAAGTAGCAGTGTTTTCAAGTTCAAAATTAACTTAAGCTGGATGGAAAATTTAATTCTTTCTCTTTAGAAATAAATGGAGGAGGATGTTGTGGACTGTTACAATCTCCAATTCAAATATTCAGCATCAAGACAGGAAGCTACTGTTTCCAGCATGGCAGATTTCAGATGGAAGTGCCTAATCTCTGATCTGTTACACCAAAAACAATCATTGTCTCTTCTCCTAGAGAGAGCTTTATCTTTCCCCAGCTACATAATTTCAGATGTCAGACAGAATATCTGCATTATCTGGATGGATCATACTGACTCTTCACACATCCTAAATTGCAACCTCCTCCCGTTGCTGGCCTTGGTCTCTGCATCTGGAGCTTGTCTGGTGTCACTGTGGTATTTCACGGTCAGTCCACCAGCGTAGGGAGCACACGCCACTCTGCAGAGAGCTGTGTAGATCCTTTCTTCTCCAGCTTGTTTCATCTCTGTGTCCTCCACCAAACAGGTTCTCAGTCACATGGAAGCACTGACAATACATTCCGTGGGACAGCACAACTTGTGGCCACATGCACTTCAGGCTACTTTCCCCCCTGCTCTCCAGACCACTAATGAAACTCTAGAGTCCTATGAAATACTGATTCTTCTCCCACAGCCAGGCACTTTACCCTTGCACTTAATTGTAATACATATACATTTCTAAAAAGGAAGTTTTATGCTGGAAAAAAGATGTTGTGTCTGTCAACTTGCTGAGCTGATGCACCATGTTTGCCATGATGTTACATGGGCTGAGGCACACTGGGGCAGAGCTGAGTGCAGTTAGTAGGGGAAGATGAAAACACTGAACTTGACAATAGAAGGAACCAATTAGGGCTCTCAAAAAAGGGAGAAGCCTGATCAGAAACAGCAGGAAAATATCTTAAGAAAGATCAGACACAAAAAAGGATCCACAAAGATGAACCAATATGCCAGAGATGTTTAAAGGTCCACCTTTAAAGATTTTTCAGTCAGGCTCAGAAAGAGAGAGTAGTTTCCAGAATCACTGTAAATGAAGAGGTGACAGGATTTGGCAGAACCACAAATATGGTAAAGGCTGAATAGTAAAATGCTAAAGACTGTCACCTTCTTCCACTTACAGTGTGTAGGTTTTTCTGTCGACTGGCTGTGATCATCCAGGAAGCATTCTTTTTGTACAGTGATCTTCCTATATCCTTGTCAGCCTGCAAATTTAATTTTCAACATCTGTTTTCTTTGCAGCCTCTGCTGTTTCCAAGTTAGACCTATGTGCCAAGGGATAGTGACAGAAGGCTAACAATGGGGGTTATTTAGTTTTGGTGATGCTCTGCTCACTTACAGCCAGCCTTGGACAAAGACCTGGCTAATGTCCACAGATAAGCTCAAACAAACCAATCCTGAAACAAACAAACAAACAAAAACCCAATAAAACCCCAATTTCCCATAGCTTTTCTTCCCCCTCTATACAAACAGAGTCTATTGAGGTCACAAAATAATTAAGAAATAGATCAGTTAGAAGAAACTCGGATTAATTGCAATGGTTGGCCCAAGGTAAGCTGGCCAAGTGTTTTATTAGAGAAAGGAAACAAACTCTTGTCTGCCTGTTCTGAAAGGAATAGAAATGCCCAGACAAGTTCCTTGTTCCTGAGTAGCAGCCATGTTTGTGAGGAAGGGAAAGCATCTAAGACACACTTGGAAGAAATAATCTATTTCTACAAAGGGTGCTTGATGGGTTACCAAAGCCTGGCCCAAACTGGGCAACCCAAAAAAGCACCAGGAGAAGCATTCCCAATGCTCAACTGGAGACACTAGCTCAGGGTTCAAGCTCACATTGCTCTGTGGTGGCTCATTGTCCCACCACTGCTGTGCTACCAGGACCTCCTGCCCAGGCACTCCAGTTGGTGGCTCCATCTGGTTTCTCATACAGTATTTGCATTTTGTGGTATTTGCATTTTGCAGTGTTGTGGGATGCATCCTGTGAGACTGCACCCATCATGTCTGGCTTTGGGCCTGCTCCCTGCCTGGGTTTGCTCCTCTGTGTTTTGTCTCATCATCATGCCAGAGAGCTACAGCACTGATTGCTCTATGCTGCTTCAGTGACCTGCCACAGAGAAACCTGCTCCACCTACAGTCATCCTCCCTCCTACAGTCCCAAGGCAGTTCAAAAGGCATGAACAGGCTGCTAATTCTGGCCAAATAATGCAGTCTCTCAATTGTGAGATTCAGCTTTCCTCGGCCTCAGCTTCTGAGCTATCTTTCCCATGCCTGTTGAAGTCACCACACGGCTTTGCCAGGAGGCATGACAAAGATGTTCTTTGGTACATCCCTTACAGGACAGCAAGATATGGGAAACTTGTACCCATATCTTCCTCCTACATCACCCACTGACACAATTTTATGCTGGCCTCCCTGGCTGTTCTTGTGATTTTTTTATTGAGGATTGTCTAGCAGGATTCTCCACTTTGCCTGTCCTCATGGCATTTTCTTACCCACAGAACTTCTCTTTTTCTCTTTCCATTTATCTCCACCCTGACAGAACTGTAGGCTGCTCTTAATTGTTCAGCTCTTTATTACCTGTTTCTGGGAAAGTAATACAGGAACAGATAAATCTCCAAGGTCAGCTCAGACTGTAATATAGGGTGACTCAACAAAATAATATCTCCCAGATAAACACCTGCAGTTTGCCCTCACACTTTGCTGCATTCTTCATCTCTAATAATTTTTCTTCAGCAGAAACGCTTCACACTTTTTGAGAGTTTTCCACCTGAAGATCCCACAGAAGGCTACAGACAGAAATAAATGAAGCCACCCAGAATCTCAGACCAGAGAAACTGAGAATGTGATAATGTGGCAAGTCATCTATTGATTATGTTTAAACTTCTAACCTCTGTAGAGGCTAAAGGGTCCCCCCAAAAATGTTAAAGCAAGTTCTGCAAATGGTCTCAAAGGAACAGAAACTCTCTCTCCCCTGCTCTTGGGGGTGATTGCTAGCTTCTACACTGATGAGCTTCCCTGCAGGAATGTGAGAGACATTTGAAGAGCCCTCCTAATTGTATATGAGGTTGTACTAAAAACATGGAAATGATCAAAAGACAATCTTCTGAATGCCAGCATGGCAACTGCAGAGGTACCAAGAGAAAAAGATGTTGATTCAGCCTGTAGTATTTTTGTCACCAATCTGCCTTGGTGGGAGACATTCTTTGTCAAGACTTCTAGCTCAAAATTCCCCAAATGCTACTTCTGCCAGCCTAAGCCCTCAGAATCACACTGTTAAAATACCCCAGCACATCTGCACTCCAGGCTATCATTGGGAGAAACATGTTGCTTTTTAGTTTTCAGACCTAACCTACTGATCCTCCTCTAATGCAATGGTAAACAGAATTCCAGTAGTTTGACCTTTCTCACTGAATTCATGTCAGCACATGAAAACATTATTTCTTATCCCTGTTGTTCCAAGCACACTTAAAATGTGTGGAGAAAAAAACAAACCAAACCCAGGTTTATTACATTCTGAGACAATACATTCCCATCCCAGTAAGGATTAAACACAGTGAGTGCTACAGCAACACTGGAACATCTGTTGAAGGCATTACCAAGTTCAACAAATTATGTGAGTTGTGTGTGCACTGTACAAGAAGCAAGGCATGTGATCTAACTGCAAGGTAGGAATACAAAAACATCTAGAATGACTAAAACACTAAATCTCCACAAGGTGTAGAGTAAGGTAAAAGGTAAATATTTTCTGAACTGTTTCAGATCTTGTCTTGTTGAAAAGCAGATTAAGGCTTTAAGTGTCTTCCTGTTCAGGAATACTAGAGGCTGTCATCCGGTCTTTCAGAGTGAGAATCATATCCAGGTTTGTTAGCCTGTATTTATAGACTCAACTATGGGAAAAAAAAATGCAGCTTTAATGTTAGCTGTCCAGTTTAACAAGAAAATTGGTTTTTGTTCATATTTGCTGCTATAGAAATTTTTTTTAGAAATCTCATGGAAAATCTTATAAAGCCCAGGTTAGCTGCCACATATGGGACCCATTAACTCCTCATTTCTGCTGGTACTTAGCAAATTTTTTTCTGGTGACTACACTTGAACTTTTTGTGGTTTTGTTTTGCTTTGCACTGCAGAGCACTCTGTTGACTTGATTTGGTTTTGGAAAGCACTAATGGTAAAATACAGTCCTGGTGTATCTGAGATGATCAGTTAGTTACGTTAAATTGTGTGGAGCCACATTCAGATTCTTTAGCTGAGAGAAGAGTCTGCTCTTTTTTCCTTTTCTTGGGATTTCTGTGTTGGCCATTGTTGCATGGAAACTTTGCCCTGTGCCATGCAAAGGCACATCTAAGGATTGTGCAATTGGACATGAGCTCTATCCCATCCTCCAATGGTGGTGAAAAGTGAATCTCCCATTTCTTATGTGGTCTCTGAAGTAGATGCGTGTGTGTGCACATGCACATGTGTATACAGGGAGCTTCACTGGTCACTTAGGGAGGTGGCTTCCTGTTGCACACCTATTCTGGTGCCTTTGGCATATGTCTGTTGGAAAGGGCTGCTCATCCTCAGCAGATGAGTATCTCACTCTCATCCTGATGGAGAATGGGAAGATAGTACCACAACCACACATACTTTCTCCCATGCAAAACCCCAAAGTTCTGGGGATCTAAACAGTTCCTCTGTGTTGTGGGGGAGAGCAAGGAAAAAAGCCCTCTTTAACAGACAATAATATTTCCAGATTTCAACCATTTATTTTCAAAAGCCAGAAGGAAAGCCCTGTCAAGGTCATGTGTAGAAATAAGTTTTCTAAGTCATAAAGCAATAATGTGGATCATCAGCAGACAGCTGCCTGTGGAACCTGTGGAACACTCTTCAGCCCTGGCACACTTCTCATGCCTCTGGCATCCCCTGACATGTCCTGAAACAAAGGGAAGGTGTTGCTCCAGCACATCCCAGCTTTGTGAACAGCAGGGCTGCTTTGAAGGGACCGAGCTACATTGGCAGGGAAAAGTGGTGAAAGTGGTACAGCATTTGGCAACAACAAATTTATCCAAGCTGGCGTGATTAGCACTTCTTTTTCTTAACTTCCATTTTCCTCAAAAATATAAATTATCAGAGGCTGGAGGGATTTTTTCGTCTTTGCTTTTTGTTTGGATGATAAGTGGGCTTGGTGGACTGAATGTGCTTAACAAAGATACACACCTTGTATTCATGTTTATGGCTCTGAAATGCTCAGCTCAGACCATTAGGAAAAGGGTTTGTGTATTTAACCTTTCTCTGGGGAACGGACTACAGGAAAGGCAAAACCTGCCAGATATTGAAGGTCCTTCCTTATAAATTCAGGGCTATTTTTAGTTTTCTAATGTAAAAAGTTAGTGAAATGAAGAGTGGAGTGATCCGTTTCCAGCAAAAAAAAGTCAGAATCTTCATTAATAATTCTTTATAGATGGCTGTGTGCCCTTATCTGACAGACTGACAAGCCATGCTAAACAACAGTTACTGCACAAATGGAAAAGATATAATCTCACTACCCAGTCTCATGGTGCCTCCATTGTCATATTACATTATGACTGGAGTCTCCACCTTCCCAGAGAGACATGGCAGCAGGGTTATTTTGTTAGGACTTGCACAAATGTGCTCATGATGGATGAAGTTTAGTGCTTTGACATGGAAATGTATTTGGAAACTAGAGCTGACACATGATATGAAGAAGGGGAGGGAAGGGAAAAAACAAGAACTCAAATGTATAATCTTACCCTTGATCTGCCTGTCAGTGATAATTAGAAAAAGCCTATATCAAAAGCTGAGCTGCAAACTGCCCAGAGGATGGGATTTCATAGCTCCCAATTAAATGTCCTAGCTGGCTTTTACCAAGCCAGGTTAGTGGATGTTAGTGACATGAGCTCCATTCCTGGATTTGATTTCCTTGTAAATTAGGTGACTTCTCCTTGCAGTGGTTAGGAGGCAGACCCTTTTGCCACATCCTCACACCCAAGGACCAAATAAGTTCAGTCATTTTATTGTCTTCTGTGGTGCTGAAACCAAGCCAAAACATTTCCAACCTTTCGACTTGTTCAGAACAGTCCCATCTAAGGTATGGAACCCATCTCAGGTGCTGGTGGAAATGGTGTAACTTCATATGCAGCACCAAGCCTATGACAGTGACACTGCAAGGGACAGGACAGCTTATAAAGGTGCTAGCCTGGGCTGATTTTACAATGACAAACACACTCTAAGCTACTGAACTGTTTGCTTTCTTCCCTCTTCCTGATGTTATCACTATTTCCTAAACCCTGCCTGTCAGGCATGCTTTGTTAATAACCCTCCAATTCTCTCCAGAGCAAAGGTTGCCCAACAGCTTTCTGATCTTCCTGCTGCCTGTCAGGAGAGGAAATCACAGCTTTCAGGAGAACCTGACAGAGGGAACTGGATAGCACACTGGGGTCAGGGGTAAGAATGCACGAAGAAGTGAGAAAGCACAGGCCCTCCAGCTGCTGCACAGGAAAAGCTTTGCCTTTGCTTTGCTTTCCCTTGTTTACTGTGTCGGGATGTTCCAGGAAGAAACTCAGCAGGCTTTACATCTGAAACAGCCAGCCAAGCACAAATCACTGCCCACAAAGCAGCATGAGGGAGAAGAATGACAACTAAAAATCTTGGCTTAAGTTTTTGATGACTTAGATCTTTCTTCTTAAGCAAATGATTCTGAAAGTGTAGTGGACAATGCTACCAGCATTTCACACAGCTGTTATATTCTGGCTCACCTTGACTGCTGTCTGTGAGAAGTCCCAGTCAAACCAGAAGTACCAAAGTGTCTTCAGAATGTATCCACCAACTCCTGCAGCAAAGGAGAGACTTTTGCCAAGGGCTTTCCTAGGACCTGGAATAAGAATGGCTGGAGCAAGGTATGGAGAGGAAGGTGCTGTAAGAGGTGTTCTTATGTGAAAAGTGTGTTTAAAAGTGGGACCCCTGGTTGTTCATCCTGGTCTATTTAAGTCATATCTGCAAAGCTGGGACAGCTGAAACCTCTGCATAACCTCCGCTACTTTTCCTGGGTGTCTCCAGTCTCCATGTTTTTCCAGCCCTGAGCCTGAGCAAATGTCTCCTGACCCTACCAGCTCTGCAGCAGCTGTGGGCAACTGCCTTCTTCACAGGGTAAATTTTCCATGCACTAGTCAAGAAAACCAAGATAGGATTGAGCTTGAAGGAGTGAGGAATGGTTATGTTTCAAATTATCTGAGTTCAGATTTACTAAAAATTGACAAAACAAATCACTGGAGAGAATTTATAATTTTCCCTCATGAAGAATTTGATAAAGGTGACAAGGTAAAGACATAGCTGTAAGAGATGTTTGTTGTAAAAGGCTACAACATTTCCGCTGGAAAAAAAAGAAGAATATTCTTCCACAAAAAAACCTGAATCCCACTGGAAAAAAAAAAAGAAAAAAAGAAAAAAAGAAAAAAAAAAAGGAAAGCATGCCAAACAATTTTCCAAACAATTGCTAACAAACAGACCCTCCAAACCATTTTCTTGAAACACAATTTTCTGTCACGATGATTATATAAAACAACCATCACCATCTGTACAATAAAGCTCTGCCTTAGAATTCTCTTTTTCATGTGATTCTGGAACAGATAAAGCAGTGTCAGAAACTGCAGCAGGAATGGGAGAAAGGGTTTCAGCACCATCATCCAGTGGGCCAGTAGCAGAAAAAAATATGGTACCAGCCAGTCCCAAATCTTCACTGGGCCTTGGCAGAGTGATTGATCAGAGATAGCATATTGCAGTGTGATGTAATACCCTGTTTCAGCTATCCCAGTTCCTCCCTCAGGTGTGCCAGCAATCTCTCCCTTCCCCTCCCCCTTGCCCCCTTGCTGTCCGTCAATCTTAGCATTCCAGCAAGGGCATCGTCTGATTGGCAAAGTTTAAAAGATGCTTCTCAGCCCTGGCAACATTGGGCTATCCAGGTGTCACTTGTCCCCTGAGACTTCCGCCCTCCCACCTGGTTGGTGGCATACCTACCCCTTCCCTCCCCCTCTCCCCGGGCTTAAAAGACACGGGGACCACACGGTTTGGGTTCTGTTGGAGCTGTTGCAACATTCAGAGGTCTGCGTGCCAGGAATAAAGCTCTGGATCAAACCCTCCAGCAGGACCCATCTCCTTTTTCCTTCACCATCACCTAAAGCCTTTCCACCAGAGGTAAACCTGAGTTCCTGCTTGCCTGGACATGTCCCAAGCGCCAGCTGCAATACCCAGCTAGCCAGGGGTGTCTCTGGGGTGAGACCACCACGGCTGCCGCCTTTGGTCCAGCAGCAAGGCCAGACGAGCCCAGGCACGTTCCATCCGGTAATATTGGGATTTTACTCCAATAATAGCAAAAATGTAATTGGCAGTTTTTAATGAGCTGGCATAAATTTTGATATTACTTAGTTACAGGGTAACAGAGGAAAATATTTTGTGGAACAAAGAGAAATTGAAGTGGATAAGAATAGAAAAAAAGAAAAAATGAAAAAAAACCGAGTCAGCCTTGGCATGTACTTAAGTCAGACAGAATCATTTCAGAGACTCCAAAAGCACTGAGTGATTTTGATCTTCCTGTTAATTGTTTCATATTTGTTTTTCAGATAGCACAAAAAAGCCAAGTCAGAACCCAGGGGAGTAGCAGGCAGCTGTTCAAAGACCGGTCTCTGGAATATCAGTGTTGAACATGAGTGTCCAGGAAAAAGAAAAATAAGCAGAAGCAAGGAGAAGTCTACAGAGAGGCAAGCTACAAAGCAATCAGCCATGCCACAATGAAAGACACACTGAGCATATTTTCCCAAGAGTAGTCACAACCTTTGCCCTAACTGCTGCACTTCCCCATGCAAGGGTGGCTCCTTTTCATAGAGGGCACTTGCATTTTCTACACCCCAAGCTGAGGATGGGCATGTACATGAGCAAGTATTCACAGATCCAGACCAAAAAATCAAACCCAAAAATACAGTTGGAAAATTAAATAGAAATATCCAGAACTGATCAGGGTGGTAAGATAAGCCAAAAAAGCAATTGAGAGACAGAAATAAGCAATTAAATATGCGTGACTCCCTTCACAAGGAAATTAATGCCATGAGGAAAAAAATAAGTTTCAGTAAAGGGGGAAGGAATGGCTACCCTTCCCATTTCAAAATGCTCTTCATGACTGCCATTGTTTTGGAGAAACACTTTTCTAGACAATTGTTGGCCTCGATTTGAAAATGTCATTAGACTTAACTGAAAATGCAAAGAAAACACAAAGGATTAAGCAGATGGGGTAGGTAATAAAATTCCAAACCTCCCCCTGTTAATTAAACAAGCCTACCAGATGGTAATGGTGCAGAATCAGGGTCCTGAAGGGGGAGCTCAGCTGCAGGCCCTGCTACACCCTCTCCTTAAGCCCCTGATTACAGATACAGGAGGGAGGTACCAGGGGAAAGGTTACTCTGTACACTTCAGTTTTCATTTCTTCTTTTTGTCTCTTAGAGTCGAGACCACAGGACTGAACAATTTTGATAAGTCACAATTTTTGTGAGCCCAAAGATGAGAAAGATCTCAGAATTAAGACAAAGGCAGAACAGTTTATGACAGACACTGCTTTTTTTTTTCTGAGAAAAACCACAAAAAACACCTCAAAATCATCCCTTTGTATTATGGACACAGCTTTGTGTTTTCCATGGAGGTAGATATTTAAAAAAATTGATGTGATGAAAAATTCTGTGCTGCAATGAGTTACACATTGTGAAGCCTTTTCTGGACTTAGCCCAGAGTCCTAATTTCAGACTTGCTCCTGACTCACACTGCCAGAGCTACTGGTGGACAGTTAATCCTTTACTTCAGATAAAACCAACATGAAACACTGCCAAGATTCTTACATGTATTAAGTTTAAAAATCAGACTTTGTGTCTTTGCATGACTTGTAGTATGCAACGGATTTTGGTGGATTTAGTTTACTTTCAAATTTAGTAAGAAATACATATACTTTCTTTGTCCCATGTTATTAATCAGGCAGTTTTTTATAAAGCCCATTTCAGCCTATAAATCTGTGACAAGCTCGGTAATCAGCTGACAATTCACCACTTCCATGGTATCAGTGATCACTGCAGTCACACAGCATTGGCTTTTAATCTTTGACAAAGTGACTGCCATAGTCCAAAGCATTTTCATGTGCCCACTGTACACTGTAGAAATGAGATTTAACCAAACCATCCTAAGACCAGGTCATCCCTGGCTATAGGTCAGTGGTAGGAACATTGAGAGGAGCTGCAAATACCACAGTGAAAAGGCTCTTTACCTCCTGTGACAGCTTCTCACATTATTACTCTTGTAATTTTGCACTAAGATCCAGAAACAGGGGCTCTTACATGCATATAAATGCATATAGTCTCTGATCCAAAGCACTGACAATTTAAGAAAACTGTACCTCTGTTCTATAAAAGCAAGCTAAGGCCCACAGAAGTGTCATGACTTGCTGACACAGGAACTGAACTCATATTTCTAGGCTTTCCACCTCCCCAACCACCAGGTCTCTATTAACTACACAGCAGTATCTCTATTCAGTGGCATTTAAGGGCCACTCAATAGCTTTCTTTAAATGCAAAACCAATTTCTTCTCATCTACTGCCACTATATATGACAATTTTTTTCCTTCGAGAAAGCCTCAGTGATAGAAACTAAGTTAGGAAAGGCTCACTAAGAGGGACTTGACTGTCCAAATCAAGGCAAGACAGCTAATTAGTCTAACAAGGAATAGGAGGAAAGCCTCAAGAAAGAGGGTAATTATAAAGCCAGTGGTTGGCAGAATGCAGTCATGTAAGAGTCAAGGCCTAGATTAGCTGTTTCTGTAGAACAATTTCAAGTCTACCCCCCAAAATAACTAAAAAATCTGACTTGAGCAGCATGGAGCACAGCCTCTGTTCAGGGCAGGAAACCATGCAGAGAGAGACCCGTCAGAAAAGAAAAGACAGCAGCATTCCCAAAAGAGAAGATGGAAACCAAATTGCTCAGGCTCTTCCTGATAACCTTGCAATGAAGAGACTGTACTTTTGAAAGTTGAGATCTTTGCATGGGACTCTGAGGGTCACAGCAAATCAGCCCTTAAGTAAATTGCCAGTTAGGGAGAAGGATGCTGCTTGTTACAAAGAGAAGTGAACACAAACTCCTTTGCTAATCTAGGCTCACACAAAGTAGTTTCTCACAAACCCCAGTTTTTGCAGGGTAAAAAAATCGCCTTCTGAATGACCCTTAGGATGTGCTGAGGACCATATTCTTCACCATGCTCTTCTTGGAGGGGCCAAGCTATCTCTTGTACCAAGGACATGCCAATTTAGATCCCTGCTTCCTCCTGGGCATAAAGGAGCTCACATATTCTCCAGGGCAAATGAAGGACTGAGGGAACTGCTGATGGGTGGGAAACAACATGACACAGAAACATGTTCTGTTAGTTCAGAGCAAAAGATCCTTCTGTGTCTGAGAGATATGACACACTCTATAAAAAGGCATGTGCCAGGATCCAAGGACAGCACCAAATCCCTTCCCAAACTTCACTCTTACTATCCATTCCTTTTCTCCTCCTCCTTTTGAATGTTTCAGTGAGCCTCACAGGTTAACTCCAGCTGCATCTACTCACCAGACACTAATCCCTCAGCTGTCTGCTTCCAGCCTTGCAGACCTGACAGGAAAATGGAGTTTTGGACTTGGTTCAGATGCTGCAGTGATAAGGGCCATGGAAATACCTTCAGTTAAAATAAACAGCATTGCACCAGCCTTTTCCATTTTAGGAAATTGAAGTCACCACATCCAAAGCTTTAGCCTCGTTCTTCCCTCCTTGTCACCCTATAAGAAAGAGATAGGGTCACAGCCCAGCTAGGTTAATGCCTAGGATGAATAACCTCCCTGAATATCTGGAGCATCCTGTAGTGTTTTAAAGGTCTTTTGAAAATCAGAAAATGCCATATTTATAAGCATTCTGGAAAGAAACTCTGTGAGTGCACTGCAGCTGAAGTGCAAATTGCAGAGGTCAGATGCACATTCAGACTGTCCTCTAGAGCACTCAGAGCTGGGGTGCTTGCCTTGGAAACCCAGTCAACAACCAGCAGCTGCCCTTGGGGCAGCTCCTCCGTTAGAAAACACATCCATTCTCTGCAGCAACCACTGGCAGATCTTACTGTGTGTATGTGCCACACAAACCAACTGACAGCTCATGTTCTTCACCCAGGTGGTGACTGATACCTAAGGACAGGTGAAATAAAAGAAAAACAGCTCTAACTTCAAGACCCTCTATTCTTATTCTCTACCTCATCTTGGAAAATAAGGAAGAAGTGCAGCAGTAGGGGTTTTTTGTGATACTCTCATCATTGGGAAAGAGAAGATAATTTGTCATTCCTTGGTCTGATGGAAACTGTGTTTAGGGAACAAGCCCCTGCTGACAGTGTTTTTTATTCCACACAAGCTGTCAAGAAGCTTAGTTGAGGCCATTCAGCAGCCAAATAGATCAAATGAGATCAGCACAGCTCAAAGCCCAGAAGTTCCTGCAGCAACTTACAGGATACCCTTCTGCCTGCCCCTGCAAGTAGGGACTTAAGATATACTTAGTTAAATTTAATCACAAATATGTGTATAAATCCATGAACAGAATAATGAAAACTGATAAATATGTAGTTGCATCTGTGTGACCCAGTATTGACTCAGCAAAATGAGCACCTCCCAGGCTATTAATAAATGAATCCCTGAAAAGAGCAAGACCTGCCACAGAGTGCAGAGCTGCATTACTTTGGTACTAGTAAAATGATCAGGGCAGGCAGCCCCTATTGGTTTGAAATATTTTTTTATCTCCTTTCAGCTTTGTCTAAGACTTAACTATTTCTCCTCTGCTAGGAAGGGAGTCTACCTGCTGCTGTCTTGTGCCTGTGTGTAGGTAAATCAGAAGGGTAGGAACTGTCAGCAGTGTGGGACACCTGCATTCTTCTCTCTGGACAAGGCACTGACTAAATAATTTGGTCTTTTCTTGGAACATGGACTTGCTCTAGCTTATTCCCAAAAGGGATAATATCAATCCTCAGGCCAAAAAGAGATTTGTCATTGCCTTCAGCAAAAGCAGCAGAATGAGGGTCCAAATGACTGTCTTACATGCCAAACCTGCAAGTGCTGAAGTGAACAAATAGCCAAAAAAAAAAAAAAATCAGTGTGGGAAAGTTCCAAGGGTAGAAAGCACTTCTGGCTGCAAAACTGACACCAGTTTTATCCCTGGGAGCATAAAAATATGTGGAGAATCTGGATGGCTCAGGGGCTTAGCAAAATCTGAAGAATAGTAAAAAAAGCAAGTTAGATGCTGATATGGTTCTTTAAAACATGTGTTGACTTAAATGCTCATTGCAAACTGTATTCTCTAAACCTCACAAAGCTTTGTGGCACTGCATCTCTGTTTTCTGTAGTTCTCTTATCAGCATATGTGGTTCAAGCTGTGTTTCTTTATATTCTCTTTTCACTTTCATGGAGATGTCTGATTTTGGGCAAATTATCCTACTGCTCTGCCTGTTTATTCTTTTCATCATGTCCTACAAATTGCTGTTACACAGTTTATATAGGGTACATGTAAGAAGCTCGAAGCACAAGGGCTCACCTTTCTAAAGCAGTATGAACCTTCTCTGCAAAGATTTTCAAAGTATTCAGACGTGTGTTTTACAACTCCCCTCTGAGACTTATTGACATTTGGTTTTGGGCCACTGATTCTAATCAGCCTTGTCATGTCTCAATGAGTATAAAAATAACAAAATGAAAGCCAGTAATATGAATATATGAATATATTGCTCTTTTAAAAGTGAATATTGAGTGACTTGAAACTTAAACATGATCCAAAAATCTCTGCTTCAAACACTTCTCAAATCATGCCTTTTAGATATTGGTGAAAGTCACCACATTCAGATGCAACTGCTGAACTGCAAATGTTTTACTTGACACAGTGTCAGGAGAGGGACATTTGCAAATCACTGCTGCAAACTAGAATTTCTGACAGCTCCTAAGTAGGCCAGTGTTAGAATGCTTATTTCACTCTCTTATTTAAGTGCGACAAATCTTTGTGGGAGCTGTTGGTCCTCTACACCCTGCTTGTTGCTGTCCTCAGCACTTACCTTCCTCACAATTCCTTTGTAAAAAAAAGTCCATCATTGGGATTCTATCTGCTTTTATCCTGGAGGTTAATAACTATTTTCTCTGCAAGGAAGGAACTTTCTTGTCTTTTTTTTTTTTTCTTTCTTTTGCTGTAATCCTAAATGGGATGAAGAAAGGAGTTTTCATACACTATATATTTGAAGGGCTTTGAAGATTTCACTTCACAGAACAAGTAATTTTACTTTCTGACAGATGGGTTTTATGTTGTCTGAGGAAGAAAGGGCAGAAAGGCAGCGGCAAAGGGTACCATGCTTGGAGAGATATCTAGATGGGTTGATGAAGCATGTACAGCAAAGGGGGAAAATGCTGTCAATGAGGGTCCAGCAGATCAACATTATGGGACACATGCCAAGAAGGAAAAATAAGGGATACATGTCTGGCTGCAAAGTGGAACTAAGGAAATTTATTTTCCTAGAATTGCTGCATTGGTGTTTACCCATTGAAAGGGCATACATTAGAAGATTGTACTAGGACCTATGACTTTTAAAAAGAAAGGATTGAAATTTCAGCTCCTTGGGTTTTAGTTTTTGCACACTCAAAACTCCCAGTTCAAGAAAAAAGGAAAAAAAAAAAGAAGAAAGATTGATTGCAAGGTTGAGTTGATGGTGGGTAAAAGGTTGGCAAGTAATTGGTGGGAAAAGCAAGGACAAATAATGGTTGTGCAGTACAGTCTATTTGTCTGTCAGTATGGGAGACAGACATCCTCCACCACAGAACTAGGATGGCTAATGACAGCCTAAAGTGCTGCAGGGCAGTCTCTGCCTACACAGGAGAGACAGCCAAATGTGGATCTGGATTGGAAAGTGAACCCACCAAAGGTTAGGATTTTGGCCTGTTCTATCCAAAGGGAATGTGTAAGCTATGAAATCTCTTTCTTTGCTTAGAACTCCAGAGAGATCCTAAATTCAGCAGAGCTTTGAGTTGTCACAGCATCACCAATAATAAAAACTCGTTCTGAAGGTAAGGAAAACCTGCTTGCTGAATTTGTTTACTACCTCAGTAGCTTTTTAATTAAATACAAAGTATTAATTCTTCCCTGTCCAGTCAAGCTGTGCAAGAGACGACATGCAAGCAAGCATTAGTAGAGAAGCAGCAATGAATTTCCAGAACAACATTGGCACACCTGCTATCCCTGAGCTGATTGCTAATGCTCCTGCTGTTATTCCCCAAATATCTTTTTGAAGAGGCAGCCTTTTGTAGGAACATGGTGGTCTGTCCCACCCTGAGTGCAGTTATCACTAAGTTAGGCAGTAGCACATGGGGAAAATACTTCAGAAATCTAAAACCCATCAAAGTATTATTGTTTCAAAGCAAAAATAGCCATGTTAGGCTGTACCTAGACTCCTTTCCTTTTGATAGCTCAGCTGTAATCATAGAAGCAGACCCTCTATCCAAGTCCCTGATATTCAGGGGAATGATCATGCAGGGTGACAATAAGGTAATCCTGACCAAGTGAGGTGTCAGAAGGTAAAAGGTTACATCCATTAACATGTTCTTATCTGCACTGTCATCCTTAACCAAAGGGAAACATGGTCAGACCTCCTTTCCATCAGCACCTCAATCAATGTTGTGAATTATCTCTTCTGAAGTTTGAAAGCTTTTGTCTACAGTGAACTGACCCTTGACTAACAGCTGAAAGCTGGGTTAGAAAAATACCTAGCCTTCAAATTCCAACTGGAAAGTGAACGTGAGCTTTTTTACCTTGCATTTCACAGTTAAAGCACACAGCATTCAAAGACTGAGCCAGAGAGATGGTAGGCATGTGAAGGATGAAGAGAGATGAGCTTCTCCCTTTATAAAAATGAAGTAATTAGCTCAGTAAGTGCAGAAGGAGAGACGGGAAAGGGAGATCCTTTTGTTAGGCATTTATAATACAATCCTCTCTACTGGCCAGATGTGCTTGCAAGATGTTACCAGATTGCACCCACTGATGAATGTAAGGACTAGGGCTACACTAAATTGCTTTCAAAGGCACCCATCTGGGGAATCCTCATTTCGAAAAGCAGGAGATGTTCCATGTGTCTGCAGTGCATTTGATTTTTAGGGACTGCCAGTCACAGGAGACACTAACAGTTTCCCTGTAGCAAAGAATTGTTATTCCTCTGGTTTTAAATAATGTATGGAACCTTTGGTTACAATGGGCAGTTTTCTAGGCCTCTAGGGCTGTTACAATTGGAACTTTGATGGGGAAGGGACAATGGCTGAGGAGCTGGCAAACATTGAAACAACCCAAAAGCCCTATAGATATAGAAGTTCCCACAAAGCAGTCCCTTGCATGTTGGATAATCTTCAGTTAAATGCATCTTCTATAAGAAGAACTCTTCAGTGTATTTTGGTGAATGTTTGGAATAACAATTGCCTATGTTCTTACTGTCCAGAAGCATAAACAAACAGCCAATTTACATTTCCCCTATTACCTTTAGCAAAAACCTTTTCTAAGTTAAAGTCTCTCAGGCCCTGATTGTAGCTTGAATTTCAGTATTAAAAGACAGAGCTAGACTGTGGAAAGGGGAAGAGTTATGAGTAACTATTGTATAAGCTTCTTCCCTTTGAACCTTGCCTCACACACTGTTCACCAGTCACATAGCCTTGCCTCTGAGCCTCTTTGTCAGAATATAATGGGCAGAAGTTGGAAGCACAGCTCAGTTCATTGTAAGCACTGTGTAAACCTCCAGGGTAATTGAAATAATACATATTGCAGGAGTTGTTTGAATAAAAGAATATCCAAAGAGAAGAGAAAAGAGCAGAGCCAGCATAAGCTGTTCTGAAAGCAAGGTTGAATGTGTTGTTGCAAAACCTTGAGGCCTGAAAGAAGAAACCCACCCTACAGGGAAGTTTAGAAGCCTCTCAGGAAATTTTCTTATAGGGAGCCACATCACCCAGAGGAAGAGAGCAGAAGAGTCTCTGAGACAAACCCAGGGCCCTGCTGGAAGGTAAAGGTAACTTCCCAGAGGCACCAGTTAATAATTACACTTGATTCCAGTTTTGCTGCAAGAAGCAAAATTAATTGTTCACAAAGTGGACAAGAAAAGAAGCTTTACTGATTCATGGAATGTGTAGAGCACAAAAGCTGTATTAAAAATGGTGAAAAGAGATGGGAGGAAAGGATCCTCACTGCATCTTTTCCATGGCTTCCACAGCTCCCTTGCTCTACCTTTCTGTACATGTCTCCACATTGAGAAAGGTGTTCTCTGTTTCACTTATCAGACCCCTCAAGATACTTATCCCATGTGCCCTCATGCTCTCCTTCTTACAATTTTTTGCCACACAGAACATTGTAATATTACTATTTGCATTCCCACTCTTATCTTACATCCTAAACCTCTGCTGTTTTCAACTCCTCCTTTTCCTTTGCATCATTATGCTCATGGAAGTTCCCACTTGCATTTCATGATGTCAAATCAAGTTAAAGCAATTTGAACAAAAGGACCGTTTGCCAAAGAAGAGGTTTTTCAGGTGGCTCCAAACTGTGAGTTTGTATGGAACACTTTGACAACCTAGTTTCATCTGTACAAAAAAATGGAAAAAAGAAGAGGAAAGTTTGTTTGAAACAAACCAGCATTTCAAAAACAATGCTCCCTCATTATTTTTTTTCTTTTTGCCTGAAATTGTTTGCCATCTATTCTGACTAAGTTCATGATACATACCTGAAATAATTCTACTTAGAAAGTGTCAGAATGTCTTGTCAATTTGTATTTCAAATATTGTATTTTAAGCATGTGTTTCAGCTGTTTTAGAATGAGACTTTTCATCTTCCTGTACTTCAAGGCTCCCTCACTTCCTCCTGTTCAATTGCTCTGAATATTATCCCTTGCCTGACCATGGTCCAAGTGATATCTCTGATTGGGATCTTCCCCTCAGTATCCAACCCAGCCTAAACACAGGCTTTACAGATGACTTTCAGTGTAGCATCTCTAAATGTTTCCTCTTTAGTCAAGGTTTCATGCAGACTCATGATTTCTCATTTTCACCACTGAAACATCCTTTGCCTCCATCTGTACAAATGGCATCTTGTCCCATTGGTAGCCACTCAGAATAGTGACAGGATCTGGGGACAGCACGCATTATGAGGGTCTCTGATGCTCTTCCAAATAACTATGGACACAGAGCTTTGAAGAAATCACTGTGAAATGAGTACCAGACGATTAAAAATCACTGACAAAGAATACATACCGATAGTGCAGCTCTCTCCAACTGGAGGAATACTCTAAGCAGGACCCATTGCTGATCTGTCCAGACACATCTTTTATTTCATTAGTGACCTCAGTGAGATAATTGAGCATACAATCAGAAAAATTGTGTGAGATTGATATGACTTGTCCTTGTTTTAATTTTCCAGGTGTTTCAAAAAATCTTTGAAACACTTGATTACAGAGCTGAAATACTTTAATATTTTCTTTTTGGTTCATTTGAGAATGCCTTATTCCTGACAACCTTAAGAAAAACTATTTTATTAATATGTTTATGGCTGAAAAACAGAATTTGGAGAAAATCAAAGAGTCCTCCACATCTCTCTCTTCCTCAGCTCAGTTCTCCATCATATTCCTTCCTTCTCCCAGATATATCTGCACTGAGTTATATTTCATTTCCCAGGAATATGAAAATTTACACACTTCCCCTTAAAAGGGCTTCTCCAGATCTTGTCATGGAAACTTGTGGCAATAACTGAAGGGCAGGATGTCACACATGCAAAGCATTGTGTCTGAAAGTTTTGGCACGCAAAGCTATAAAGTTAAAATCTGCCTGGCTCCCTGTACTTTCTATTAAGATCCCTGTCTTTTAGCAGTAGTGAAAGACATAGGTTTTCCACAGAGCCTTTCAAAAACAGGTACTGCTTTGCAGTTGTGTTAAGTTTACATAATAAAGAAGCTTTAAGCATTTTAATTTCCTTTTTAAAGCAAAAATATTTTTTTGTTTCCCTTTCTTTCTGATTGTACAGGTCAACTTAACTTAATCCGAAATATATTGCACGTCTCCAGGTCACTAACCAGCAAATGACACAACCTCCATAAAAGATCTCATGAATTCTTTCCAGAGAAAGTCATTCATTCAGAAAGACTTGGAAAGTTAGAATAGAGATTTAAATTTCAAAGTACATCTAGTGTGCAGGGGAGCTGCTGGTTGGCAGCCCCCAAGGCTGCAGTTGCCCATGCACACACTTTGTGTGTACATGAAAAGCAGCAGCACAGGGATCCTGACTCAGCCCTGCCCCTGTGCCCATCTTCCTGCAGAAGGGATTCTGTGTTTGGGACTTGTAACAGGGTTCTAGCGCCCATCTTCTGAGGCACCCAGCAGGCTATTTTATGCTGCTGCTTGCTGGGCTCCTCTGGCCCAAAGCAGGCCCTTGAGGGCTGGATTGCAAGGAAGTAGTCAGTATTTATTCCTGAGGAAGAGCTCCCTGGGAGCAAGCTAACTATGGTATTCAGCAACAGACTAAGCCTACCCTAAGCTTTCAAGTTGGCCTTCTCAGAGCAATGATTACCTGGTTGCAAAAAAAGGTGAAAAGTTGTCAATCCATTCTCAATTCCCATTTAAATTATCAGTTCCTGGAGCCTCTCAGCTCTCCTCAGGCATCCTTTTCTCTGATATTTCTGCATATTTCTGCCCTCAGCAACTTGAATTTGCCTTTCAGGCACTCTTCATTGTTATAGTGATGGCTGGTGGGCGCCCTTTGCTATTAAGTCACCAGCTTTCTTTGCCTCCACTCCCCTCCAAGCCCAGGCTTTGGAGAGCTTACTGCAAAATCTCTTTACCCAACATAAGCTTTCCCTCTGTCTTGATTCCACTCTCCCACCCTCCCAACACTGAACATCAAAGCTGTTAATAATGCATTGTCAGGTGCCCTTTGAGTTTCTGGGAAGCTGAGCACATTTTTAGTGCCTTATCTAGATATTTTATGTGTTAAACTACAATCTCTTTGCAAAACATTGCTTCACCAAATACTTCAGATTGCAGTGGAGTCTCTGGTGGTGTTTTTAATGGTGAACTCCCTGAAGATTACTATTTATGTCATGTGCTGCTCAAAGCTATATTCTGCTGCATGCTGCCTGTTTCCCATAGCAAGTGACAAGCTATGCTGTTAACAGTGAGCATGTAATCACACACTGTACATTACAGCTTCAGCTGCAATGATTTCTTAAAGATTTTTAAATGATCTAACTGGTGAATATTTGGGCATATGGTCTGCCTTGTAATCCTGTTTGGTACAGTACATCACTGCTAAATTATATCTGCAGAACTAAGGATACCATTGTAATTATAGCCTCCATAAGGCTGTAACTGTCCAACAAAGAGCATTCATTCTGGTCACAACAGAATTTAATGCCATTATGGCTACAGGGGGCTGCCTGGTAGTGCTGTTCTGACTTGTTGTTTGTTAATTGGTAGTCACAGATGTGGGCATTGAAAAGGAGTGGCTGGAAGTTGGGTGAAAGACAAGCTGACATAATTAGTGGGAGCTGGTGAGGAGATGGACACAGACTTGCAGGCAAAAGAAGCTCCCTGCTTGCCAGCTAAAAAAAGCTTCTGTCTCTGGCTGCAGGGGTTGCTTTCTGAGTCTCACTTCCATCTGCTTGGAAGAAGGCTCTCCAAAGGTGGCAGACCAAATCCCATGTTCAGACAAAACACATCTCCTCTGTTGCACAAAGAGGAAGCTAAGAATAGAGGAAAAAAGCAATTTCTAAATCCAATCTCAACCAAGCACAAACACTTGAGCCAGAGGAGTCCTTGGTGTTGAGACACCCCTGAGGACAGCTTATTAAAGCAATCTCCTTGCTTACCAGAGGAGTGCACTCAGTGGCACGAGATGACATCTGCTTCCCTCACAGTGGGGCTCCACCTCCGTTCTCCCTTCAGTGGGTGCCACATCTGGTCACTGCTATGCACCCAAACCAAGGCCAACTTCATGTGGATGAAGCTAAGACATGGGGGCAGATTTATGGTCTACACTCATGAGAAAAATATTGCAGTGGGAAGAGAAAGAGAGATACTCCTCCCGGACATTCACACCCCTTGCTTTGCGTAGGGAGGCCAAGTGCGCCATTGCACAGAGCGCTTTGCAGAGCGCAGAGCAAAGGAGTGCTGTTCTCTTACACTTCAGACATTCTTTTTTCTCATCTGAAAATCTGGCCTTCCAGGCATGGGGCAATAGCTTCTGTCTATATCCATCTATTCCTCTCTCAATCTCTGGAGAGACTCTTTCCCAAAGCTGACAAGGTGGCTAATTCAAAGTAATTCATATGCATGTTCAGTTAGAAAACAACCTTCTTTCTGGAGGGGACAGTTCTTCTACAATACTTCTCAAATTAAGCCAGCCTAATGGGATTCCTTCTGTTTGGCAGACACTGATTCTCAGGGAATTCTCTACTTTTTCCCTTGCTCCACTTCTCTCAGTAAATAACTTCCTTGAGAGACTCTTTCAAAGCAGACCAGTCCATAAAGAATTGGATCCAAAGGCCCAGCCCTGATGCAAGTTTTTAATTTCAATTAATAAGAATTGTGAGTCATTATACATTATATGTTATGGACTCATGAGGATTTATTTATAATCACAGGAAGTGGAGCATGAAGACCTCTGAGGATGGCACTGTTTATCTCCTCTTTCTAGAGCAGGAAAATTTCATACCTCAAAGACAGGAGCCTCCAGCTTTACTCTGTCTTCCACAATCCTTACAATGCAAAATAGTCTCCTAATCATGGCTTAAATCTCACGCTCCATTAAGCCCATTGTTTCTCTTAATTTCTATTTATGGGTAAGGAAAATAGCTTATTCCCTTTTCTTTGAAGCAAGTGTTTCAAGCTTGTAGAGTGCTCATCTCTTCCCTAAGTACCTTCTGGGAGACTGAACAACCTTAAATCCTTCACTCTGTCTTTACCAGCCATCTTTTCTGAATTTCTGTTAGTTGCTGTTAGTCACCTCTTCTCCCCACCAAGGCAATCCATACTTTGAATTACAGAACCCCAAACTGGATACTTACTTCAAGAACTGAATAAGCAGAAATAAGAAAGAAAGTGTTGCCCCTAATTCGCTGACATTTAAAATATAGTCAATTAATTAATTAATTAATTAATCCATAGATATGTGTGTGTGTGTTTGGAGATATATATATATATATGGTAGCAGTTCTTTTTTTTTTATAATGCTGCCATACTTTTGACTCCTGGCTCTGCGAAGATTCTATCTCTATCTGTTTCTTTGTCCCCCATCTGACATTTTTGCTACAGATTATTCCTAATAAGATACAGACATTTCTACCTTGTTCTTACAGAATTGAATTCTACTGTTTTTCAGATCACATTTCCAAACTGGAAATATCTTTTTGAATTCTCTTCCTGCTAAGCAGTGTGCCCATAGACCCTCTGTGCCTGGTGCCACCTGCAAATTTAATTAGGAGACACAACAATTGTAATTTACTGAAGAGATACAAGACTCCTTCCCTCCAGCACATATTCACACACCACAGCCCCACCATAATGGGTGCTGTGCAAGCACAGCACTAAAAGATGATTCTACTCCAGCAGAGCTTGCTAGCCTTGTTAACAATTTTAAATCTCAAGCTAGGCTTCACCCCATCTGCAGCACTCTGACACTGGGCCCTTAAACCACAAAGTCCTCCTTTGACATAGTACTGGATCCAGCTGAGACAGAGTTCATTTTCCTATAGCAGCCCCCACAGGGCTGCGCTTTGCATTGGTAGCTAGAAACAGTGTTCTGGCTGCTGCTGTATCCACAAGTACTCCTTTGCTGTGAACCCCCAAAGCACCCATGAGTCTCCAGAGGGAGAGACTCTGGCAAACCGTGGCAGAGTTCTAGTTGGTGGTAATTGCCAAAAAAATGTGCTGCCAACGTTAATTAGAACTTTAGTATCTCAGATCTCTAAGTGGCCTTCCTCCTACCCAAGACTACAAAATTTGGTCACTGCAAATGCCAATCTACACAGAAATGCCTTTAACTACACACACAGTCCAAGGACATAATTTCTCTAGTCACTGGAAGTGAATATTTCTCTAGATTTAAGTACAACAAGGTCTTGAGCTTTATCTATGCCTCTGGCATGAAGGCACATTAATCATCTCCCTATAGAAAATAACAGACATGATTTATGCATTTGGTAAAATTCTATCAATTTACAGCAATCAAATTAATTAGCTAAATTAATTCCTGTTAATTTATTTGCATTGCCTAGGAATATTTCTTCTATGGATAGCTCCATTAACTGCAATGTTATGTTTCAGAGAAACTCCATAGTCGTTCAGTTGTAGATCATGCTTAGACTGCAATCTCAAATCACATCAGCTTTGACCAACACTGGAAAACAAGCTGGAGAACTCTACAAGCTCAAAATGCTGGAAACTGTTATCTCACAGGTGATTCTCCATATTTCAGTTGGCTCAGGACGTATGTACTCCCATTGAAAAGTCACTCTTACAGCACACAAGGACTGACTAATCCAAGGACAAGTAAATGTACAAACACAGTCAAGTCTGGCAAATCAAAGTTAACCCTTTATGTTCTACTGGAGCCTCAAAACTTGGCTCCCCACTAGTATTTTTGTGAAGAAATTACTCTACTTTTTGCTGGCTAACAACTTATAACTTAGGTAAACACAAGTTAGTGTCCCAAATTTTCTTCTGCAAGAAGGCCTGTGGAATTTCACTTTCCACTGAGAAAGAAAGATGCTATGTCAGTGTGTTAGTCTCGACTTTATAAGTCTTCTCCTGTCGTCTTCTTCCCCTCCCTCCTTCTCCCTCACGTTCTTATTTCCTCAAGTGCTTCGTGGAGGCTTTTATAAATAACTGGACATACTCATTCTAACAAGCACTTTGGCCAGTCAGATTCATTTCTGTATAACCCCTTGCAGTGCTATTCAATAATGCGAATAATTACCATAGCAACTGCAGCATGTGGTACATATGGTGCCTCTGAGAAACAAAGCATTTTCTTTCTTTCTTTCTTTTCTTACCCTTAGAAAAGGAGCTACATACATTAGTTTTTAACACAAAATGATGTCTTACAGTGTTTATTAGAGGAGAAAAAAGGTTTACAAATGAAGAGCCATTTCTTCCTCTGCTTAGAAGCTCAGATAATCAATTCTTCATATATTGCCATCCTTTAATCTCTCATTTCCTCACATTATGAATGTTCACCTTTTTGCAAAATACAGACAATAGATGCTTAGACAACAAAGTACCCTGATTACATTTTCCTCAAGTGCTTGTACTGTCTGGACACTCCAACAGACAGACAACACAAAGTGAAGGGTGTTGAATTTAATCCAGCCCTTATGGAAGGGCTGGATTAAATTTGAAGAGTAGCAACCCTTCAATCCTGCTTTCCATATCCCTTGGAGGCTTCCATCCCTATGTTCCATCCCTATGACAGGAACAGCTGAGCTATAGAAATGAAGCTGAACCCAAAGTGCTGCAGTGTATTCCTCATGTCCTGAACACACTGGTAATATCTTGTTATTAACATTGAGCTGTAAAACTGAGCATTTCAGGACTTGTTTCACATGCAGTTCCACAGACAGCAGCACCACTCAGGAGTAGGGCTAAAGACCATTTGGAACCAGTAACTGCATCAGTCTTATGAGTCAAGGTCTTAAAATGTTTCACTAAGATGAAGGTGTGGTAGCTTTTGAGCCTGACTGGTTGTCTTTAAAGGTATTAGTTTGTTGGCCATACAGCTAGAATCATACATGCATGGTGTGGACAGTGGGGGTGGAAGAACTGCATTCTAGGAGATCAGATTCTGAAGCCCACAGCTTCAAAAGTCAAATTAGAGTGCAGACACCACCTTCCACAAAAAAGCTCTGAAGTAACATCACTTTTAAGTCTCTAGTAGGAAATGAAGACAAGAAAGGCAAGCAGGCTGAGAAGGGATTGTACTTTCATTGACTTGGCCTGCAAGTTATGTATCTCTAGCACAGCTTTTCTCAGTCTTCAAGTATTGTGATCATGTTGAATTCAGAGGGGCTGAGCAAATACCATCTTTGCTAGCAACTACAAACCAGCTCATACCCTTCATACCATCACCCTGCAGCAGGACACTGTTCCCAAAACCATCCCTTAACTGAACTGTCCTGGCACAGCAGGCTTGTAAAGCTAACTGCCTAAAGCTAGTAGTTGCCACAGGAGTTCTAAGGGATAAGGAAAAAAGCTCCGAGCCTTGGAGCTTCCATACCTGCCTTTGTTTCCAGATAAACTTTCCCCTCAGTCTCTCTTTGTTGTCATCCTTCTCCAAAGGACCCATATCAGAGAAAAGTTTCCTGAATTTTCAGACACCTTCTAGGCTCAAGCTTAGGAGATTGAAAAGATGTGACATGCATGCCTCCCTGTCTCTGCCCCATCTTTCCCTGCTGACATATCCCTGCCTGAGCACAGCCTGGTTCTGTAGGGGGATGAAAGTCACAGGGAGGGTAGGAATGCTGAAAACAAAACCCTTTTTCTGGGTGCCCTTCCTGCCTGAGAGAATGACTTATGAAGGATCCCCCTTTCTTAGCTGACATTCTCCTGGGACAGTCCCAGATGATTGTATTCTTATTTAAGATTCTTTTTGACAACAGTAGCTATAGGTATTTGTAAATCTGGCATGAAAGATTAGTTATACCTAGCTATACATATTTGTGCATATATGTTGCACATAGAAATGACCACCTGAGATATGTAATTGTGAACCTCTTTTTGTCTGTTTTGAAGCTTAGTTTTAGGGATCACCAGCAGTGCACATTCGCTCTGCAGTCTTCAGCCACCAAACTCAACTGAAGCAAGCACTGCCCTAGAGGTATTTATCACCAAATGCAATTTGGAACTGAAATAAACACTTACTTTCAAAATTGGAATGTTTGTTACCATGTTGTCCTTGTTGGAATAAGGCTGCAAACATGATAAACATGAGCTCACGGTTTAACTAATAATGCCTTCAATAAATACAAAACAATCCCTTGGTATTTGTGTGAATATATTAGTTCACAAAATATAATCTTGGACTAGAATAACGTGACTTCTCTTAACTTCTTCTCACAATCAACCTCTCCACATTTAGATGAATCTCTTTTGAGCTGCCCTGCCACCACCCAGCAGCAATTTTTCAGACAAAAAGCCACTAGAGCGCGCCTCCTCCCCAGCAATGGGACGAGCAGAGTAAACCTGTTTGTGTGAGAGACTATTTTGCTGAGAAGTGGAGAAGTGGAGAATTCAGTGATATTTGGAATTATTCTGCACCATTCACTTCTCCTTGTAATTTAACTCTTGGTAACAAAAGCATAATGTATAGTGTGGTTTACTGGGCTGATTTACAACACTTTAAGTGAAAAGAAGATTTCCTTCTTTTCATGCTGACATCAGCAGATACAAAGTGTGTGTCTCATAATATGACATTGCTTTAGACAGAGCAATGCACAAAAAAGCCCTAAGAGGTTGTGGCAGCTAGGGAGCAGAGAAACAGCCCAGGAACCACAACACAGTACCTTGCACTCTCATTTGCCACAAGAAAAGCCACCAGCAACACCTCACAAAAGGAGGCTGGTGGGAAAATGGGGCTCCTACACTTTCCTGCAGCTGTGTGGTTTACCACCTTCTCAGAGAGGCTGGTGTCTCTGATCAGGCAGGAGGAGCTTGCCTTATCCTGTGCAAAACACTGTCCTTAGAGACCACCTTCTTTTTGAAAGCTGTAGTTTCATACTGTTGTCTGCACATGGGAGGGAGGAGATAAATCATATCCCAATAAGGCTGTTCAGCTGTTCATTTTATGGAACTGTATTAGAGCACCATGCTCCTACCAGGTAAACCCATGAATTCCCTTTGCTCTGTCTCTTAGATGCTACACATGTAAGACAATTAGATAAGAAAACCTCTGTGTGCTGTTACCTAGACTTAATAACACCAACTGGCACTTCTCACTTCTCACTCTAACCTGAGAGGCTGGACAGAACCTACCATTAGCATGTACCTTCATACACCACAGCTTTTACTCTGGACTCCTTAAGCCAAACCTCTGTAAGTACCTCATAAGTTTGGTTATGATGGTTTAAAAACAAACAAACAACAACAAAACCCCAACAGCAACCAGAACACACAGAAAAAAAAACCCCAAAAAAACAAAAAAAACCCAAACCAACCAACCAACCAAAAAAAAAAACAAACAACAAAAAAAAAATCAAACAAAAAACCCCCAAAAAACAAAAAAAACCCCCAAAAAAATCCTCTCTTTCACAGACAGGAAAAACAGCATTCCATACTTTCAGCCTTGATCTGAAGCACTCCATTTGTGTCCAAAGGTGAAAAGAGAGGCACATATGAGGTGATAAGGGAACATGAAAGCTCTCATGAATGAAATTCCTCTCCTGACTTCTATGCATCTTGTGGTTCAGAGTTGGTCAGAAAAAAATACAACAGGGACACCAATTCTGGTGTTTTTCAGAGTATTTCATAACTAAGCAGGAGGCATCACCCTGTGATCTCTTTTGACAGGCACACACCTACAAAAAGTCAGCATGTTGACAGACAGAGAAGTGGCTGGGGCAAAAGTGCCTGTTCTGGTCCTTTTGGGCTGACTGTGGGACTTAGCAACAAAGATTCCTTTATTTTCAGTTAAGAGAGCAAGGGAGAGGAAAGGATGGATACAACAATTCCTGCTCAAGGAGACAGCAGAGACAGACAAAATGTCACTGCATCTGACCAAAGACAGCCTTGCAGTTCTGGAGGAAGACAAGCAGCAAGAGAGACCTACCTGTTTCTGAGATGTGGCACATGAGAGCAGTCATGAGAGAGGCTCTGCTTTTCTCTGTGATAGCCATGGAGCCTCCATCTGCCAGATGCCCACTCCTTTGCAATGAAGGAGGGATAGATGGATGCCATGACAATCCTGGGAAAACTCTACAAAATTACCTCACATTGCAAAGTGAGGCAATGGCAATATGTATAGAAAGCCAGATGCCAGCCTTTACATTAAGCCTGGGAGACCCCCTTGGCCTGTTCAGGTGCTAGCACATCTATTTTTACCTCAAAATTGCCACTTCTGCCCACAGACAGAAGGAAAAGGTTATTTAGGTGCTTTACAGCCACCACTTTATTCTCAAGCAGGTTTCTTGATCAAGAGGATGACCTACCGTGTGGGCTTCTCTTCAGCAGAGTGAGACTTAAAGGAAATATAAATATTCTGGTCAGCCAAGAAGCCAAGTAGTGGACTTATATTGTTGCAAGCAATGCATCCCACACCTACAAGAATTCACAGATGCAAACATCAACAGATCCTCAAACCTCTAGAGGGCAGTTCTTGCCTGAATTTTATGCCTCATGTAGTCCAGAACTGGTCTAAAGTACCACAAAGCAAATATCAGCAAAAGGAATGCACTACCACAGCTCTGCTACCACATCACTTCATTCCTCTTCAAGACTTACTGCAATAAGTGCATTGCACAGGATAGATCATCTCAGCTGGATAACAGGGAATCCTTCAGAGAGACTGATGGGAGATAGCATGGAAAGGAGTCACCTGCTCAGTGGCTTATGTCTGACACTGCTCCCAGGTGGGTTATGTGAAAGCTGTCTCTGGAATGAAGAGTTTCCAGTTTATAGGCTTGGTACTAGAAGAGCCCTCTTGGAAGGAATTTCTGTGTTTCTGTCCCTTGTTATACAAAATGAACAGGCTGGATAAAAGAAGCAAAAAGAAGCAAGTAGTGAAGATAATGGCATGCTCCAGTGAAGAGCTCTTTAATAGTAGTCATGTGTAAACAGTAGTAGCAGTGACAGTGATGTCACCTGTGTAAGGCTGACCACAGCAGGCCGTGTTACCTGCTACACAAACCTGGGCAGTGTATGTGCATGCAGAGGCTTGTGAGAAAACTTCAAGGCTCTCAAGATAGTCTGTAGTGGAGAGAGTTTGCAACAATATTACAGGCTAAAATATCCCCTACAAGTAGATGTGTTAAGAGGACGTGTACAGAACTCTTCCAGTCCATTGGCTTACTTCAGGCAGTGAAGTGAATGTCTAGACATATCTAAAAAATGATAAATGAGCTCCCCATTTTTGTTTTATCAGCTACATTGATGATTCAGCATCAGTGAAGCAGACAACGAGAAGAGCAGCAGTTGGCTAGGTTGAAAGCACAGGGACTTGCCCTGCACAGAGTCCCCGGACCTGACGCTGTATTGTCACTACTTCAGCCTGTAGGCAAATCTGTAGGAACATATGTTACAGCAAATGCCTGATTTCAAGTAAGTTGTTTACCTTAACATGAATTAGCAGGGCCATTACAAGACAGCTGGGATGTCTGGTTCATGTTTTGGTCAGCTCATTGGGCCCTACCCAGAGCACCTTCCCAGCAGGCAGAACAGCCACATCCCACGGAGCCCTGCGGCTGGAAGCTCAGCCGCATGCAGAGCCTCTTTGCTGGAGAGAAGTGCAAATCTGGTGTAAGCAGGTGCAAATGTCCCTGAAACAAACACTGCACTCTTGATGCTCAGCATCTCTGGCAACCTCAGTTATGGTCCATTGAAGTTCTTATTCCCACGGTTTTTGTGAGATTGGCTGTCAGTCTACATCAACCATGGGAAAGATTCCAGCTCAAATACCTGCCTGAGAGAGAAAACTGGGATGGTGACAGCTCAGCTTAAAAGATTGCAAACACTGGTTAGCTGCTAAGATGGTTACCATGTGCAAATAAATATAGTTTATTGCAATAAACTCTCCAGTTTATCCAGGTGACTTTCAAAATTTTAATAAATTCTCAGGTACATTTGTTTTCACACTGATATAAGAAACAAAACCAAATCTTCTACAACTCTCCTGGGGTCTACTTATGAGATGTCATGAAAGTTACACACTCCCTGAGCACTGAAGGTAAAGTATGCCCTTCTTAAATAGACCAGAAAATACATTCTGAAATTCTTCTGAGTTACAATCATGAGAAAAAACCCACAAAATAAAAACCCTTTTATCACTCCCAGTGTACACAAAGTCTAATGAATTCCATGCTGAAAAATGCAGTTAAAGGTAGAGGTGGCTTGAGAATATGTTTCCTCTCCCTTAAAACATCACTATTAAAATATCAGTATGCACAGTTCTAATGCTTTAGATTAAAAAAGAAAAAGTAAAACAGAAACACCAGGGTACACAGGAAGTCCCAGAAGTATCCTACACTGTTCTTACAAACACATATTTGGCAGTTACACCTATGCTTTTAGTATGTGTTAGCATTATAAAACTCTTACCTCCCAGCTAAAATCCAAATCATAAATGGTTATCCACTGTAATTGTATTTCCCAGGCTTCATCAGGTGATTTACAGAACTAACGTAGACTACCCCAAAAAAGGTCTGTACTGCAACATTTGCATGTTATTAGATATGTAATTATTTGTATAGCTCAAGTTATGCAATTCAACTTTGTAATGTGCTTCACAGTGTGAAGGCAGTGTTAATTCTAACAGACAGAATCTGAAACCTTAGTATTTATTCATAAACTCACTGGAAAACAATTTCAAATAATGAATCAATGTAAGAATTTCACAACTATTTGTGAATAGGAAAAAAAGAAGAATTGTTAAATGAATTCTTTATTAAGAATGATTCCTTTCTGACTCCATATCAGACTTCTAAAAGCTTAGCAAGGGAAGCTGTAGAAGTGTTAATGTTACTGGGGCTCTGGGTTTATTTTTGATGAAGAGACCTGTTCAGATTCTGGATAGGGCAGTTATTGTACGGATCTCCTCACAACCACCACCACTATAAACTGAGCCTGGGATCAGAGTCATGCTGGATTCCTTTGGATCTCTTCAGCATCCAAGAAAGCAAGAAAAGCTCTACAGCCCTCTGTATAGCACAGGGAGCTGCACTGCCTCCAGTTTATGAAGTAGATTTGCACAGGTGCTAAAGTGACAATGAACTAGCAAGAATATTTTTCTTGTCACACAGCAAAAGGAATTGGAGGCAATCCTCTTCCCTGGATATTCCAATGTTGCAGTGAGACTCTCAAGCAATGCAGGACATTTTTGCCAGAAAAGTTAGCAAATGCAAACAATGACCAGATCATTAGAGCAAGACTTCAGTTTTACCCAATGATGCTTCAGAGTCAGATGAATATAAAGTTTCAAATGACACCAAAAACTTTTCATGCATTTTGTGGGTTTAGGACTTCTAAATTATACATTTCTATTGACATTACTTTAAAGGGCAGTCTTATCAATTCAGAAGAGTTCACATGGAAATAACTTAAACTCTACTAGAATAAATATTTCAAGCTCTCCCTTTTCATTACATTCTAAGAATATCCTCATGTAACTGACAATTGTAATGTCCCTGTAAGATGAAATTTTTACCATTCAAATCCATAACTGTGTTTGCAATGCTTTAAAGACAGTGTACAATTGATTTATGGTGTGCAACTGATTTATGCACTGTTTTTTCACCAGCTGAAAAAATGGGCTGAATGGAGATGCTCCTTTTTACAGATTTTAAATTTGTTTTTTTCACCTGTGTTACATATTGACTCTTGATAGAAAACTTGTGTAGCTGTATATTGTGAAACAAATAAGTAAATAGAGAGGAGTAGACCCTGACCTGAAGGTAAAAGACAGAGGTGTAAGGAGGAGAGCAGGATGCTCTGGCTTAGCAGAGATAGATATTATAAACCTCTCCCTACAGCTGGCTTTGGAAAACCTGCAGTATTGCCAGGCACAGTATTTGACCTTGATTTTTGATATTTTAATATCTCAAATATTAAAAAATTAGATTAGCTTTGTTTCAGCCAGGGAAATACAAGGGGAACCAGAGAGGAGACTTCAGGCTTCCCATAATCCCATGAGAGGGAGTGGTTGTGGACTTCCATTCCTCTCATCAGCCTCTGTTCAGCCGTCTGACTGAACATAATTTCCTGCTTGATGTTGGTATTTCATGTTTCAGATGTATTTTTGCCATCTCTTCTTCCCCAACACTAACTGAGAGAATGATATAAAGTTTCCCAACCAAGTTTTTAGAGAATCTGAATAACTTCACATCTGGTTATTATTCATGCCAGGGCTGATAAACAATCACTAGAAACCTGGAACAGGGAAGGGAAGGGAAGGGAAGGGAAGGGAAGGGAAGGGAAGGGAAGGGAAGGGAAGGGAAGGGAAGGGAAGGGAAGGGAAGGGAAGGGAAGGGAAGGGAAGGGAAGGGAAGGGAAGGGAAGGGAAGGGAAGGGAAGGGAAGGGAAGGGAAGGGAAGGGAAGGGAAGGGAAGGGAAGGGAAGGGAAGGGAAGGGAAGGGAAGGGAAAGGAAGGGAAGGGAAGGGATTCTTTCTTTACAGAGGAAGGCACTGTGCCCCAGGAGCTCTGCACTTGCCCCAGCTCTCCTGCCCCTTTACTCACAGAAAAGGGCCCTGTGCCTTGACAATTCGAACCATACCATGCACCCACAGAGCAAAAGGTGCTGCCAGCAAGTGCAAAGAGCTGAGGCATCAGAGATGCTGACTGCAGACACCTTCATTGGCACCAAAAGGTGAGGGAGAGGCAGGAATGCTTATGAGAAATCAGAGCTAGCCAAACAACTCAGCTGCAATGTGCTTTCAGGGGAAACCTGATTGTACAGCACAGTCAGAATTAGACCTCAGCTCTTCCTAAGCCTCAGTTTACCTTTTTTTGACTACTTTCTTCTTCTTTTTTTTTTTTTTTTTGGTGGCAGTAGTAGTTTAGATAAAATGTATAATACATACTTTGACACAAAACCATGATAAAAGAATTTGGTCTTGGTGTTTTGTTTGCAGAAAGCATGACTTTATTGTCAGCAGCTTTACAATAACACTGGGGAAAAAAGCACTGGAGAAACACTGATGGGTCTATGATGTATGCATCAAAGTACACACAAGGACAAAGTGTGGCTAGTGTTTGACACCATGAAAACCATGATGTTTCTTGTAGTCCTTACTGAGCTTGTGCCAGATTTGAGGCAAAGTAAAAAATTTCTGAGCTTAAGCTTGCTCTTTCTGTTCCTGATTTCTGAGGAATTTTATTAGCTGCTTTTTTTTCCCTAATGAAAAAACAAAACAATTTGAAAACTACAGTTTCCTTTCTATTTCTTCAGGCTATATGCTGCATTATAACTACTCCAGACTATTTATAGAACTAGGTAGTACCCTAGTTCCATACTCCACGGACATATCTGTACCTGCTTAGCAGGTACTTGTGCTATTATCCCTCAAACCTGCTGCTCTGAGTGCAGGTGTCAGCAGTTCTTCCCCACCTCCCCAGAGCTGCATTCTGAGTCATCCTAGGGTTCTTGCTAGCTCCAGGACACAGGACAACCATGTAAGCATCACCTACTAGCCAGGTAGCAGAAAAGAGAATGGTGCCTTCACAACTTCCACAGTCTCCTGTGGCTTTCTTTGTGCCGAATGGAGACTCAAAAATAAAATAAATTCCACAACCACATCCTAGCGTCACCACAGCCAGATCCTGACTTAGGTCCAGCTGTGGGTAAACAATACAGTCAGGACTCTGTCAGCATATCAATAGCAAGATACTATTTTCAAGGGACAGAATAATTTAGAATCATTCATCTTCCTGCAAAATTGGAATAGCAAAAGCAACATTTTTTCCCTAAGTCTTTTGGACACTGATTCAGAATACATTTAGACAGATATCGGAAGTTAAACACAAAATTTCCCTGAGCACTTTGAAAGTGCTGAGGCATTTAAATGCCTTCATGAAGAAAGGCTTAGACCTCAAGGATAAGAACCATCTCTTGTTTTGAATATAAAAAATACCTGTCAGAGTAACACTGCCTAAATGACAAACAGGGGATGGAGAAATTTGGGCCCTAGCTTGTATGAATAAACTATTTTCAGTTGTTATCTGGAACCTTTCAGGATCACTTTGAAGATGAAAAAGAAAAAAATGAAAAGTCACTTAGCCAGATGAGTTCTACCCAGTTCGACAGCTAAATCTGGACTGACTCCATTGATTTTGGTGAAGTAATCTTCTCTTTATACCACTTGAACAGAGAAATTTTGGTCTGGGATCATGTCTAAAAATGTATACTTTTCTAAGTTAAAAGAACAAAAAGTATTTGGGAGGGCAGTGAGTTTAAAAGTGCACAACAAAAAAAAAAAAAAAGAAGAGAAAAAAGAGAATATTTGGGGTAAGAGAAAGTGGGAGAAGGATAAAAGAATATGGAGACTTTTGAAAAGACTTCCAATTGGATTAAAATGATGATAAATGGAGGTGCAGCACAGGGGTCAGGCTCCTCTCGATAACAGGATCTGAGTGCTCTCAAACAGTTGGTGTCTGTCAGTTATATGGGAGCCCCCTTGGTCTCTTGTGACTAGAGTTTTTCATCGTGTGTTTCTGACAGGATAAAGCAGAGCAGCTAAACAGGATAATTCCCACATTCTGCTGGGTGAGTCATTTCCCTCATGCTTTTGAAAGCCTTGCAGGCAAAGGGGAGCTGTGCTGACAAAGCAGAGGAAGTGCACTTTTTCGGATTTCACAGGGCACCTGGTTCAAACATGTGTCGTCGTGACAGAGAACACCTGCAGCAGAGTTCAGCAGCAGTCTGGCAAGCACAGCCAACCAGCTCAGCTGGGGCTATGCACAACACATGAGCTAGAGGGCTTTAGTCTTTATTTTTATGTTGTTTATTTAAATCTTCTGGGTAGTAGGATGAAATCTTCAGCCAGTGCACTTTTCTCTCTCATTAGATGGCGAGAGGCAATGACTGAATTAATGAAGCTGGCCAATGCAGAAACAATCTCTACAGCAAAGAGCCCCATGTGTGAAAGAGTATATATGTAGCTTATTGCTATTTGGCAAGGCTGAGCTCAACTGGAGCATCACAGCCCTAACAGTGTTCCTGAATGCCAGTTTAGCATTATGGAGGTAAAAGAGCTGCCACTGAGAGGCAATCTGAGCGGCTGGTGAGGTTGTGGAACCTGGCGATTAGCAGACTAATTACCCCCTATGGCTCGCAACTTATTAATCAACTATTAAAATAGTCATTTTCAAGAACAGACTCAGATGTGTCAGAAGAAAAAAGGCTGGGGTAATTAGTCTGTAGCCACTTTGGGCCAAGCTGAATTCAGCTATTCCAGCTCCAGGAATGATACCTCTGAACTGTTGAGTGTTTTAGACCCTGCCCAAGACCCAGAGCTCTCCAAAACTTCTGAGTGAAAAACACCTTTGACTATGAAAAACGCTATGACTTCTCACAGCCTCCTCTTTCTTCCCTGTTCTGGTCATCCTTCTCACCAGGATGTGCATCCCATTCCCCTGCCCCAGTCCCATAACACCAGGCATTCCAGGCAGAAAATTACAGCCATACTCTCAGTGTCAAACATCCACCTGGCCCCTGGGCTGATGAGCTGACTGCAGTTGCAGATGAGCACTGAAAGGATCAGAGGCCAAATGTGCCCAGTCCCCACTGAACCCCATTAGTGCCTTCATGCAAAACTGTCCTTTAAGCTTAACCCTGTGCCAAACGAGGGAGAAAACAGAAGGCAAAATAAGGTTTCACTTAAACCATGGCTCAGCTGCACTCACACGGCTTCCCCAGAGCTGTAGCACCAGGATGGGAGGTGTTCTGAGTGGGCTCCAGGACAGACATGCTGAGTGAAAACACCTGCCAGTGACACACCACCAAAACACACCAGTGGACCCCAGCTGCTGGCAGACAGCAAATGGCAGGAGGCCTATCCCCCACTTGTTTTAACAATTTTACCTCAGCCCATGACTTGTGCTTCCAGCTCTGTGCACAGTGGCCAGCCTAGCAGTCCAGGTGATCTCTTCATCACCATTTGTTCCTAATGCTCATTCCTTTGTCTAGTTTTTATCCCTGCCTCTTCCATTGCTTGAGCAGATTTGTGTGAAAAGGGCAGGCTTGCTAAAACACTGTCCGCTTCTGACTCCCGCTTTAAACCCTCCCCTGCTGAAATGCCTGTAGAACATTTGGTAACAGCCAGAACATGCACAAGAGAACACTTTTATCTTTCAAGCTAATGAAGAATGTTTCATTGTTTAAGCTGCCTCTCTGCCTGGCCAGGGGCTTCTGCTCAGTCTCACGTATTCGTATGTGCAGCTAATCAGGTCTTCAGTGAAAGGACTGTCTTTATTACTGGTGTCCAGCACTTAGCACGACACTGTCCTGAACACATGCTGAGGCTGCTGTACAGAGTAGTAGGATAATTCACATATTTTCAGATCAGATGGGCTTAATGAAAACCCCAGTGTATTTCAAGAATTGGCTGAAGATGTCTCTGAGCACTAAGATCTTCAAAAAGAAAGGTGATGCTTCAGAAAACTCCAAAAGGGCAAGAAAGCCTGTATCTGAAGAAAAAAAATACTTGAGAAGAAATAATAGAGCTAAAATTCAATTCCTAGAAAAATGTTGGAAAAAAATTAAAATACTCATATAACTTGAAGGAAACAAAAAAAATGAGTAATGGCCAACATGGATTTGTCACAAAGACACCATGTTGAACCAGTGTAACTTCTTTCTGTAACAGGGGAATAGCTGTAGGGGAAAAAGAGAAAATGTCATATATCTTTACTTCAGTAAGGTTTTTGACACTGACATTTTACTTTGAAAAAGCAAATGAGGAAATGTGGGCCAGACAAAAGTACTCCAGGGGTCAGGCAGTACAGACTTGGTTGGAAAATCATTCACTGTCAAAGCAAAAAGATGGGCCTAGTGAGGTTCCACAGGGATGATTTAATGTTCTCACTGGGCCTAGATGATAGATTAGTAAAGACACACACCAAAGCTACAAATGAGGTAGAGATCAACCAGCAACAATCTACTGTGTTTGTACAGAACAAGGCTGGGCAGCAGTTCTGTAAAAAAGATCACAAACTGAACATAAGCTAACAGCACCATAGCATTCCTTATGGGGAAAAAAAAAGGAAAAGGAAAAAGGGCACATATCTTCCTGTACAAACAACAGCATAATATGTGTATCTTATGAAAAAATGCTTTCAACCTATTATTAAGGCCTCCCCTGGAGCAATAACTAGGCAAAAGACACCCAGACCAAGCTGGGAGACAAAAGGATATTGACAAAAAAAGACAGCATAAGGACTGCATAAACTACTGTTTTTTGGTGTGGTGATGATAAAAGGAGGGGAACTGTGCTGAGTCCTGAAATGCAGAAAGAGCAGCTTCAGAGGAAGCAATGAGTTTGCTTTTCCCCTGGCGGTGGAGAGGATGAGTTGTAATGGACTGAAACTACCACAAACATCAGGTTAATCATTAAAAATTCTAACAGCAGCATACCATAAAACTCTTTCTAGGGAGGCTATTGAATCAAAAATGTTAGACAAAATATCTGCAAAAAACAACATAGGCTTAGGTGCAAATGCCTTAGGATAGGGAGCTGGACTACACCTTCGTATTGGAAAAAAACAGTGCAATTTTGGACCAACTTCACCCCGAAGTTCAAAAGCACAAATGTTCTAGTGCTTCTGCTTCCTAAAACTGTGATGTAATCAGGGAGGATTTTGTTTCTGCATGGTATACTTTTCATAGGTATTCTTCTGCCTGCAAAATGAAAAATGAAGGCCAACATTACTATACTAAAGGAATTTACACCTCATTTGCGCAGGGACAAACCCTTGTATTTACACAGTGTTGCATTAGACAGTAAGACATGAAGCTCAGAGTTGTTTCTGTGTTAGAATAACAAAAGCACAATCCAGTTACCCTTTTGATATTGCATTTTAACCCTTTTTTCTCCTGAAAGAGGGGCATGCATCCATCTGTGCAGCAAATTGAACTCCTTTTCCATACTCCTGCTAACACAGAATCTTATTACATTGCTCTGGTGTAGCAGCAGTTCTAAGGTGCTGTTGAAAGGAACAGGACAGACTCTCAACCTGTGATGTATGAGTGCAGCTCTAAGTGCGGCTAACACATCAGTACACTTGTTTCATGCCTAGAGTCAAATCATTGCAAGATGTGATCTTAGATCTTAAAACTAGGACTAAGCGCAGTTAACACTTGACTAGGAGACTTTAAAAGAAAAACCAAGGGCTGAGGGAAGTGTTCAACAAAGCTTTTAACCTGCTCCTCAGCATGGTGCTTGGGGTCACTCTAGAACAAAATGGGTCATGTTTTATACAGAAGAGTCTTGTGGTTACAAATCTGCAGGGAGAGGAGAGGAGAGGAGAGGAGAGGAGAGGAGAGGAGAGGAGAGGAGAGGAGAGGAGAGGAGAGGAGAGGAGAGGAGAGGAGAGGAGAGGAGAGGAGAGGAGAGGAGAGGAGAGGAGAGGAGAGGAGAGGAGAGGAGAGGAGAGGAGAGGAGAGGAGAGGAGAGGAGAGGAGAGGAGAGGAGAGGAGAGGAGAGGAGAGGAGAGGAGAGGAGAGGAGAGGAAGAAGGAGAGGAAGAAGGAGAGGAAGAAGGAGAGGAAGAAGGAGAGGAAGAAGGAGAGGAAGAAGGAGAGGAAGAAGGAGAGGAAGAAGGAGAGGAAGAAGGAGAGGAAGAAGGAGAGGAAGAAGGAGAGGAAGAAGGAGAGGAAGAAGGAGAGGAAGAAGGAGAGGAAGAAGGAGAGGAAGAAGGAGAGGAAGAAGGAGAGGAAGAAGGAGAGGAAGAAGGAGAGGAAGAAGGAGAGGAAGAAGGAGAGGAAGAAGGAGAGGAAGAAGGAGAGGAAGAAGGAGAGGAAGAAGAAGAGGAAGAAGGAGAGGAAGAAGGAGAGAAGAAGGAGAGGAAGAAGGAGAGGAAGAAGGAGAGGAAGAAGGAGAGGGATGCGTATCAGCATTCTGTCCTAAGTAGTAATAAAAAAATCTCCTGACATGCTGGAGTTTTCCACAGGACAGAAAGTCCAAATGTTGCTCATTTCTATTTAATTTGTTTTTCACCTTTTTGGCCAATTACATACTTTTGTCATCCCACAGACAAGAGGGTCTGTGGAAATGCCTTACTCTGGGAAAGCTGTCAAGAGGTTCCCAGCTGTCCACTCTGTCATTCTCCCAGGGATTCCTGCTCTGACAGCAGGTACTCCTGCTCTGCTTGGGAACTTACTCCTGGCAGTCACTTGGGTTTTCCTTAATAGTTTGAGCTATAATTTACAGCAATTCTTAAGATGTTTCACAAATAGGCAAACCAAAGGTGCAGGCAGGAATGTCTGAGAAAATGCAAGGGTAAACTCGGTGCAGGCAATGAGATCACCTTGTGCTGGGGTGAGGGTGACAATAACAACATAATTAAGTCCCCTGCAAAAACTGTGTATTTTCAGGAGGCAGACCGAGCTGACTGTGTTCATCAAGTGTAAGGCTTGTTGCACCTCCTCTTGATAAACCTGAGTGCTGACAAACCTTACAGCAAGAGTGCAATGCGCATCATTACAACACAAACAGAAGCCAAAAAAGCATTTGCTGTGGGTATACGGCCATCAGCACTGGAAGGCTTCCCAGAAACACAGTGTTTCCAGCAGCCCCTTCATGGATGAGAGGGAGGCTGTCCATCACACAGGGATCAGCATTTTATTATTGCTGCACTGATTAGTTGGGATTCAGCCCAAGGAAGAGATGCCTTGGAGTGGTGTGCTCTAATTGATTTAACCAGTGCAGCACAAGGCCTGGAGAGTACTCTGTTTTTGTTCATGGGGAGGCAGAATCTTGCAGGAAGATCAAGATGAACCAATAATCTGTCATCTTGGGATAGACATTTGAGCCAGCAGCACAAGAGAAGAAAACATACCTTCCTCTGGTGACACACTTGTAATACTCCCATATTCACCAAATTGCACTGGTGCTGTGTCAGCACAAGAGTGTGGAGAGAAAGCACGGCAGTCCAAAAGGGAAGCTGAGAGAAGGACAAGGATTGAGGACAGGCTGAACACTCCAGCTAAGAGGAAAGGGGTTTGCTTCAAAAGTGACCTGGCCATGGATGAAGGTGAGACCATCAGCCTCACCATAAGCATCAACATTCCATCTGCTCATCCCAGCTTCTCAACTAAAGTCTCAGCTGGGGGTTGGGGAAAGACATCTTAGAAGGGAAACACATTGTCCATAATAGGCAAGGCAGAAAATCAAGCAAAATCCATTTTGGATTCTTTCATTTCCTCAGCAGAAGGGGAGACCTGGTAGATTTCTCTTGAAAAAAGATGGAAAGGTAAGCTAAAGAAAGCCATGCTGGCTACCAACATTTCAAAGCCTAATACTGGGACTCAGAGAAGGACTCATCTCCTTCAAAGGGGATTTCAAGTTTTCCAAGAATTAAGTTACATCACATCCCATTTTCACTTTGACAGAAGTTATATATCAAATCAGAATAATTCATCTAAGCCTTGCAGATAATTTCTTCATCAACATGCTTTATTAAGAAAGCAATTTCAAAAAATCCTGACCTTTTATAGGTCACTTCTCTTTTCCTAACCAATCAGATCTCATTGTTCCTTGAGGTCCTAATCAATTATCAGCCCATTTATTTCACTTGATATGAAGATTGTGCCCAATTAATTCAGAGATGCATTAAAGTGAAAGCTTTTACAATTGAAATGAATGTTTTTCACTTTCTGTCATGTTCTGTTCTGGGAAATTAAGTTTAAATAAATGTTAAAGGAATTGTCAATAATGCGTTGCAGAAAGGTCATGGTGGTCAGGCATTAATACAAGGGGTGTTTTATTTCTTTATTATTAGAATGTGTTTTCTTCTTTTTTCAGGTAAAAGATGAAATGTGTACAGCTACACACCTGTGATACAGTTGAAGCTTCATTGAACTGAATTGTGATTTGATACCTTCTCAGGCATGGCCATTTCCTGTCTCTGTTCTTCTGTCTTAATTAATGAAAACTTAAATAGGCTTTCAATTTTATCATACATTAGGTAGACTGAACTCTGTACTAGTTAAATAGCTCATTAGAAAGACTGGTCTAAGTAGAGATGAGATCTCTGATTCTACAGCAGAAGTCTTCATCCGTTTGAAAATGCAGTAATATCTCAGAGAGGTAAGACAGGCAGGCAGACTGGGTTTTTAAAATGGTAAATAATGTGCCAGCTTCATCCATATTCATGCTCATAAATTTCTTTCCTTCAGTTTAGTTTAGTGGAATAAGGTTTTGCCTCCTGCAAGGTTTTCTGGATATTTTCTCTATGTGAATGGAGTATGTGGAAACTCTTGTCCCCTCTATCTTTGTAAGACCCTTAGATGAGGGGACACCACATAAATCCTAGCAGGCTTATCAATAATAGTCTTCTGCAGGCACAAGAAACTTATCTTCCCTGCAGCTCTGGCAGACAGGGAAAAATCCCCTCTGTTTTAAAGAGGTGATCTTTAGAGAGGAGCTAAGGCTAGGATCTGCAGAGGGACCCTGGCATCCCTGGTGACCCAGCAGCACTCTGCTGAACAGCCAGGTGGCTGTCTAATGAAAAAGAATGCACAACACAATGTGGTCTTGTTAGTGTTTAGTAAAGGACCCTTTGCATTTTAGGAAAGATCTGGGAATCCCTCTGAATATGGAATACCTCCAGTACTCACATGTCTGCAAATCTTGGGCTACAAACACCCAGTTTTGTGTTAGTCAGCGAAAAAATCAGCATCTCTTTAGTATAATACCAAGGCCTCAGTGTCATGGAAACCCTCTCTGTGGGCTACCTCGGGACTTGAGAAAGCAGGGTTGTGCCAACATACCATTTCTGTTTTCTTGTTCTGCTGGAGAGGGTTATGACAGAAACGAGCAGTGAGCAGCTTCCCCAGGCACTGCATGGTTCCTTATCTTACTGTACAGGAGCACCCAGTCCTTCCACCTCTCCCAGAGCAGGCATTGAGCTTTACCACACAATACAGGCTAATCCCACACCACTCATTGCACATTGACTAAATGTGTCTGGAGAGCTGGGTTTGGCAGTTGCTTTGGGATTAGGCAGAAATAATTTAGAAGTGCTTTATGAAGCAGAACTGTACTTACTTCTTCTGCTGTTGTATTCCCTGCTAGAAGAAGTAAGCCAAAGTACACTTACAAGTGTGTGAAAGGAAGGGAAAAGCTGGTGGCAGGTGGAATACGTGCCTTCCACCTCAAATGCCAACAGTTAAAAAATGGATTGTTTTAAACCTGGGAGTTTGCACATGCAAAATGGCTTTGCTGATGCAGGAAAAAGCATCTTGTTCTTCCTCTGATGGCTCAGTTGGGAATTGCTGCAGAAAACATGCCATGTGGAGGAAGAGAGCTAAAACTAAGCTCCCCAGTGTTACCCATTTGTCTTTTACAATGTGGCTGCAATTATGGTGTTTTCATTGTTTCAACAATCTGTACAGAATGAGCCAGGGTCCCCTCTGGTTTAAAAAAGTCTCTGGTCAACAATGATACTGCTTTACAAAATCTGGGTAGGATGCTAGGAAACACAGATTTGAACTTCATGGGAAAACTTCTGTTGCTCTCCTCAGTTTCCTGCACTTTAGTGACACCACTTGCAACAAAAAATTCATCCATCAAATGGGATACAAGTTTCTGTGTATAAAACAGAAGCAGTTCAAAAGCAAGAAGTTCTTCAGTTTACAACCAGTTTGCCATGCAGCTTCCATTTTTCAAGGAAGATGTAAAGAATGCTCAGGCCTTCTTGTTTTATAGATTCAGCATTCTTCTTTTTTTTTTTTTCTGTAGCTTTTTAGTGTTTGTGAAAAGAGAAATACACCAACCAAACAACTGTGGAAACACAACTCAAATGCAATTAATTCATTTTCTGCTGGAGTTTGCAGAGAGCCTGAATATCAACTCTGAGATGCATGATCTGCTCTTGTCATTTCAAAGCAAGCTAGTTCACATTAGAACTGTGGTACCCAGCAATTCCACTGGCTCCTCCACAGTCCTTGGCATGTATGGTTAAGGAGCATAGCACTATGAAGATCTGGATTATGGTTAGGTCCTTAACCATGAGGCAGCACAGGAGATCCATGATTGGGTTTCGTGAAGAAGAGCTAACTCTTAAAAGTTTGAAAAATATTGCTCCAAGATACTAAGCATCCTCAATTCCCACTGAGCTCCAAGTAATTAGGTAATGGAGCTTATTTCAATCTTTATCCCATACTCTTCTTAAAGCTTTAAGCCAAAATACATCATCACTCATTCTGAGCTGTTTCCTATCCTATGAAGCTGAACCAGCACTTACTACTAAACCTGTCTCTGGTTTCAAATTCATTGCTTGATATCACACCCCAGGAATAGGGCCAGCAGGTTTTTAGGGATTTATTTGCAAGTCCAGATTAGTACTGATTCATTTGCCACAACCATCTGTATTTCTTTAAAAGGGGTACTTATACCTTTAACTACCTTCATTTAATTTTATTTCTTAAGCATCAAACAAAATAACTGGAACTTCGTGGAAATATGGATTCAATCAGTGATCACTGGCTTTTTTTTGCCTCAGTTATGAAAGGAGATGAGGTGTTTAAATTACTAGTTTTCACATGTGGAAGGAATAAGTCTGAAGGAAATAGCATAGGATTCCTTCCAAGCTTGAATTACAAATTATCCCAGGACCCAGGAGAGGAGCAGAGCAGAGCAGAAAACAAGATTTGAGGAGATTCTTTGTCAAGTTAGTGTCTCAATCAGCCTTGAAAGGCACCTTGAGGACCCAATTTCTTTCTTACGTTGCATTCCTTCACTGGTGTGGAAGCTTAAGGGCTCTAGTTGGTACCTTTCTCAATAGCTGTTTATATGATGAGCTGAAGTATTTATCTTGCAATAATGCATGTTAATGTCAATTTTGCAAGAAAAATGAAGTAATAGATGCACTGCTTGCCTCAAAGAATTTACTTGTTAGTGTGAATCTTGTAGGTACATACTACTCACATATTACCAACCTACAGGCTCAAAGGGATTCTTTAAAAAAAAGCCTTGTAAGGTTTAATATGTGAGTATTATTAAACTGTTCAGATATCAGCTAGGAGGAAATTCACATCTTCCTTTAAGCCCTTTCAATAACGCAAGAATGGTTATCTCCATCCATTCTCTTACCATGCCAAGTTTCTTTTCCTAAACAGGCAGTTCTCTCTGGCAGGCCAGTAAAGTAAATGATATGAGTATTCAGATTAATAGTCCAGGATCTCTAATCAGCCATGTGCCAATGGGTGCTGTTCCTGCTCTGAGTACCCACAAATGTAGAGAGAAATGTCTGCCTAGAGGTTATCTTTAATCTGGCATCAAAATAGGGGAAGACAGCTTCCCTCTCTGGTGCAATGCATTTCCCATGTCAGTTGGTGCCAAAAGCATTCTGCAGAGAAACAGCAGTAAAAGGAAAACCAGCAGCCAAGCTCTTATATCATGTTTTAAATTTAATTTTTTAATTTCTTTTTTAATAATTGACCTGTCAAGATAATTACTGCAGATCATGCGACAGTGTCTCTAGCTCATTTAGGAAAAGCGAAACCATTTGGAGGAGGACATACATTTTCAAAGAGGTCCCTGCCTGGAATAGAATGTAATTTCACTGTCATTGTAAGCCTTAGGGAAGAGGGGCAGGAGGGGCACGTGAGGGTGGGGTGGGCACTGTGGTCTTTGGTAATTTTAGTTTTTGTCAGGCTTTTGAGAGTTAAAAATCCATCAGCAGATGAGCTTGCTCTGTAAAGGCTCCAATTGAAATTAATGAGATAGATTTTGCTTGGAGATGACTGCAGTGCAACAGACTTTTTCAGTGACAGGCTAAGAATAATGCTACATCTTGCATTATTCAGTGTACAGTTTGCATAGTCTGTAACTATAAAGCCTTGTCCACTTTGTTTGACTTTTATGCTTACATCCAATGGGGCTTGTTTACACTCTGCTTCCCCTTCAAACTTTTCTCTTCCAAATACTCTCCAGGGACTATGATCTGGAGCATCTCTGCAGGCTGTTACACTGCACCATGCTGCAAAATCAACCCATTAATATGACAGCACATCTGATCCCAGCACTACTGTCCACCACCCCCTAGCTCTCCTCTGGGAACAGCTGCTTTTAAATGACAGACACCAGTGTCTCATGCTTTGATATTCAAAAGCTTAGTGGACCGTGCTCTGTGCACTGGGAAGAGAAATATAAGCTGAATCTGCCTGACAAGAATTCTGCTGCACAGTTTAGCTTCCTCAGTTATTTTAATGCAGCACTGACCAGATAATAAAATCCTTAATATTGAATATGAGCTTCGGAAGTCACAAATGTCATCAGTTTGAAGTGGAAGCACACATCATCCATTCTAGTATAAAAGAAGCCTAAATCATGGCTCCTTTGAAATCAATATGAAAGCACTTCTTTGACTGAGCAGGCCAGAAAATGGTTGCAATTATCATAAAACATAAAATTTCAATTCCCAAAAGGAGCAGACGTGTTTTTTTTGGGCGTGGAGATGTGGGGGATGGGCAGTGGGACATGACACACACAGCCAGATGTCTCAGTTGCTCACCAGACACTTTCCATTTTTAAGCACACTTCTAGGTGTAACAATTGATAAGGGAACTGTGAGAAAGCAGCCTAAGTATCACTGCTTAGAAGATCTGCTTGAGTCTGCATGTAGCCTGAAATGCCAGCTTTGAATTGCTCCTGTCCAATCCGGTTTGGAATCCAAACAGGATACTTTCAGTGGCAGTACTACTAACTGCTCCATTGCTCAAAAGCCTTTGAAAAGAAGAGGAAGTACAAGTGTGAAATGAAGTGCTAGGAGAGGGTGTCCAGTAATGGAGCAGAAAGATAGAGTAGCGCTTTCACTCTGCTCAGTTTAGCTTTTAAATACTTGGGCAGTACACTCCTGAGTCCTGGGCAGACCTATAGCCTAGACCTATTGTTCTGTATTTTTAGTTGATCCTGAATTTAATAAGAGACAAATCATCCTGTTTTATTTTTGATAGGTAAGCTGCATGACAGACAGACTCTCACAGGATGCCAAAGACACCACTATCTGAGAAGCTACAGATGACCACTCCTGAATAATCTAAGCTACATGGCTAAGCAAGAACAAGTAGTAGAGGAATAGGATGTTTCAACAATGCCGCAGGCCACAGTTAAAAATAAAGGAGAAATATTTTGAAATTATTCTTAACTTTGACTTAATAACCCCAAAGACAAGAAAGCCCTCGTGGCTGTTGCTATAAGACCAATCAGATGAAGAAAGGAGAGTTTCAGCTATTTGAAGCTCTATTATTTGCACTTCTTTTATTTTTACATATCTATCCAAACCCCAGCTACCATCCTGTGTAATGCTGTTTTCTGGTGCCTGGCAGGTTCTGGTGTTTTAATGCTGCTAGTTCATTGGGACATCTTCATGTCTGTAACAGAACCTAAATTTCACCACAGAAAGGAAAGGGAATTGATATGCTCTGAGTTACAATTACAAATTCAGCTTCCGAGCACTTTGAAAGCTGCCACGAGGCATTCCCAGCAGGAATTAGTGTCCAGCTGGGACCAAGCAACAGTGTCTGCCTGACTTCAGAAGCCATAAAAATATAGAAGCAACACTTAACACTGGAAGAAAATGCCTTTTTTCCCCCTCCCTATCTTGCCTCCGCTGCTTAAATCGCCAAACAGCATTATTCAAAAAGGGCTCCTTAAGAAGCTTCCATTCTGGATTTTAGGAAGTACTAAATGAGACATCAAGGCCAAATATGACCAGAAGTCAGCTTTGGTGAAAAATGCTGATGTTGAAACCAAGCATTTCGCATCTGAAAGTCTTCGCTGCTCAGGCAGAAGGGAAAAGAGGGGCAAGAAATATATATGTTATGTTTCTGTATGACATCAGCTCTGTGTGCAGTTTACCATTCACAATTCTCAATGCTTGTGCTGGAATTAAACAGAACAGAGTATGAACAAAAGCCCAGTGCCGCCTTGCATTCCTCCTGATTTTGGCTTGTTTCCTTTACCCAAAAGCTCAAAGGCTTTCCTGGCCAGTGTTTCTGGAAAGAGGTTGGCTGGTATGCAAGTTTCTAGCTGCTCCTTGACTTAGAGTAGACCTAGAGGAATTCATGTGTCCCAGCAAGGGGCTGTGGCTACCTAGGTCAGCAAAAGCCCTTCTGCATCAGGATTGAAATCAACAGCAGATCTTCTCAGCACCCATATGCTTCACTAAGGCAAGTCCCACCTGCTGCAAGTGTCTGAGTTACTCTATGTCACCAAACCAGAGCTAGTCTCTGTCTAGGGCTCCATGTTCCTCTCTGGATTAGGCTGTTCCCTGACCCACTAAAAGTACATGAGATTGCATGCCAGGGTCAGTGCCACTGTGAACTCCAACACCTACCTGTGCTTTGGCACCTCAGCATCTCTCTTGGAATGTAACTGAGCACAGCCACAGCCTCAGCCAGAAACCTGCGCTGTGAGTCCTCTCATGTCAGCCAGTATATGAGGGAACATATGATTAAAGAGACCTGAAATGCTTTGCACATAGAGATTAATGCAAGATATATATTGCCTTTAATGGCGGACATTAGCCCTCCATGAGGTCAGAAGAAAGAACCAGAGACAGAACAAAACAGATGTGTTCTTGCTTGAAGTCCCCCTGAAGTCTGGAATAAAGTCAAGAATGGAACTTCTGATAAGGTTTTCATGGTAAGACCTTCCTTTGGATATACTAAAGAGAGCACATTCCTACCCCCAGCAAGCTCAGAGCAGCTGCCTCCAAGTACCTAAGTGCAATAGCTTGCAAGAAAAACAAAAAACTCCCTGACTCGATGCCTGGCTTTCCAAACCTGCCACTACTTTACAAACCAACCATCACACAGGAAAACAGAGAATTGCTGTCAACTCTGTTATTCACAACTGCAGATAAACCCTGATGACACAATATCTTTCCCAAGTGATATTGTGACCTGGGGCAACATAAGTACCTAAGTCTCCCCTTTCCACCTGGATGCATCTTTCTTGGCACATCTGCTAATACACTGAATTGCTCGGTAAAAAATTAGAATTCGAAGAGCAGAGATGTATCAGTCTTCTGACTCTAAGAAACACATGAGTCAGACAGTTCCTATTTAGTATGCAGGAGAGAAGCATATGTGCTTTTTATGGTTAGGCATAGATACTACCTTTGTTGAGGAGAGGAAAGGGGATGTCCCCATTATAATCTGTGATTTATTTCTCCTAGCACTGCCTGACTGTATTTACAGTAAGTTTCTTCTTTCAGAACCAGGTAGGTTCATCTACAGTTTCACAGTGGTCACAGGAGGATTTTCCTTCCCTCCTGGAAAGTATCCAGTCCTTCTTCTCTCTAAGGACAGGGTAATCCCCCCGCCTCAAGAAGAGCAGAAGGCTGGAAACCTGCCATGGAAGACTGTCGCATCAGTTTAATTTTACTGGTAACAATAAAGAGAGTCAGTGCCCAATTCTAGAGAAAGTGACATGCATACTAAAGCTGCTGATTTTTCAGCCCCTGCTCCTTGAACAAAATGATAGAGAGCTGTAGTGCTAGAACTGCCTGTAGCATACTGTAGCCAGAGGGTTGCCAAGGAGCCAAATGCAGCAGGAACTCACCTCATTGCTTGGAAAGACTCAGAATTACAGTTTCTGCTTTAGACAGGAAACAGAGTGTATGAATCCTGAGACTCTACAGTAGACATGCAGTCTGTGGGAGAATATAGCACCTAATTTTATGCCTTCCTGTCCTACTCCAAGCTTTCTTATGTGACCTGCACAGGTGTGTGAAGGATAAGTCCCAAACACAAAGGTCCTCTTGGGATGGCAGCTGAGGAAGCAGTGTTTACCTTTCCCACCTGTGCTTCGCCACCATGCTCTCTGTGCAGCAGTGCTGCCTTCTCCAGCTCACGCAGATCAACTGAGCTGTTGAATAAGCTTTCCCTTTATGGCCACAGTCATCAGGTGAGCTGGCACAGCTTAAATGTCAGGCTTTCACTAACCCCCTTCATTTTGAGTGAAATGGGATAGGCAGCACTCATAAAAGCAGCTTCACCAGTAGATTACATAGGAAAATATCTTCCACAAAGAGCTAAGGACAAGTTGCCAGCCAACTTGTGTGATAACATGACTGCAGATGGAAAAGGATATACCACAGATGTGAAAGCCCAGTTTCAGACAGTCTCAAAGTTCATTAAATCACTGAGTCCAGTGGCTAAGAATTTCTAAAGATCTAAAACAAATCAAAGGGAAACACTGGGCACATATCGCACTTATACCTTTTGGAGTGGAGGCCTGTAATACATATTTACCTCTTGTCTTATGCAGAAGATGCCCATGCCAGTAACACAACATTTTCTCTGTGGTTTTCCTGCCCCAAAACTCTTCCAAATCTCTCTTAATATTGCTAAAGGATTTGTGCATTGTTTTTCTTCCCCAGAATCCTTGTTTGCAGCCTGCAGGTATAAGCAGGCCTGCTGAGAACAAGAAAAAATTTACAGTGTGTTTTATGAAACAATATCATGCATGTAGCACTGCAGAGGTATGTACTCCAGAAATCTGGACAATGTGATACCACATCCTTAAACGTACTCACAGGATTGAGACAGTGATGTAGGTACATAAAATTGTGTTCCCAGAGTAGTAATATTTAATATTATTGGCATACTAAGGAGCAGAGCACATTTAAATGCTATTTAGTTGCTCCTTCTCTCAACATTACAGATCTTTAAAAATACCTTATCAGGCTTGAAAGAGTTTGGTCTATTGCTTCATATAAGATTGTATCTTTACTACACATTGGAATACCATTGTATATTACAATAAGAAATTAGCTTTCTGTAGATCACACTTGTGAAATAAGTTCCAATGGCCAGCAAAGTTTTGGCTCAAAAGTGTTACTAGCTAATGTTGTCAAGGATGAAGCCTCCAAACAGAATAACTGTGGCAAAAGTCTATTGTGTAATCGTGCTGTGAGGCCCTCAGGCATTAAACTCAGCTGAAACTTCATAAGGGGGAAAAAAAAAAAGAGTAAAATAAGGGAGAGGCTTCATGAAATTCCTGTGTTTTATTATGAAAATTCAAACTAGCACTACTTCAAATTCTTTGTAGCTGAAACTGTCCATAGATTTCTAAAGATACGTATGCCTCCAAAACCAGCAAAAGCCAGTCTGGTCTATAATTAAACCTGGTCTACCAGAACATGGAAGTAATTCCAAAATATTAGCTTATCCTGGTGAGATGCTGAATTGCTAGAAAGGCTCCTTATTTCCCATGTTTCTTTACTTGTAACTTTCTAGATTTTCCAGATTTCTGCCTACAATCAAAGAACTTGTAAGACTTATGAATGTATTTAGGTTGGAGTAACTCCCCTTACATGATCTTAAATGAGAAAGTCAAACTACTCTATCCCTGCACTCCAGTCGGCCAACACTAACACTGTGTTCAAATGAGCTAGGCTTGAAATGGGAAGAAAGGATTTGAACCTCACACACACTTTTGTTCTGTTACATGAGGACATTGGCAGGTTTAACAAGACAGCTGGGTTCTAAATCAGTTCTTACTACTCTAGAAAAAAAAAAAACTTAACTACCCCCAACTACAGAAATGCAAAAAAAAAAAAAAAACAACCCACAAACCCATCCCAAGCCCCTAAGTAGGTTTGAGACATCCTCAGTGGAAAACATCTGGTTATTTCTTTTTTTTTTTTAAAGGAAAGGAACATTAATGATGAATGAGAAAGAGGACAGAAAAACAATTATATTTTTGTAACACCACTCTATAAATTAACGGTATGATTCAGTGTGAGCTCTATTCATTTCTGGTCACACATCCTGGGCAGAAACTTCAGTGACAGGGAGAAGCGAAGTCACAAGTGCTCTTTCTGTTCTGTGTTTGCCAACACACTTTCATCTGCTTTCACACATTTTGACCCTCTATGTCATTTTGACTCTTCAGCCAGATCCTTTGTTATGTGAAAGGCCTTTTCTTGACTGGTACTGTCTGCTTCTGGGAATTCTCTTCTTACAATGAAACACTAACTAGTAAGTTGTTGGTATCCCTAAGGACACTGAACTCCAAGTGATTGTAGGATTTTTTAATGACTTATATGGTCCTTCTCAAACAAACTCCCATATGAATCTTTCATGTTAATTAGAGTCACCCATCCTTTTGGAACAACTGCTTCACAACCTATGAAGCGGCTGCTCTAAACCCCTGTGCTTTTGTTATACCCAAAATAGTTCATATATGTTTGGTGTCAATTCCCCTGTTATAACTGCTTCATTGACTGATTTCTCCAAAATCCCCCTCAGCAGCATGTATGCAGTATCTATTGAGGAAAAGGTGTTTGCACAAGCTGTTAGTCCATCTCTAATCAGACTGTGGGAGATTTCTATCTATACAGACTGTCACATGAATTTCACTAAAATTTTACCTCATCAGTTTATTCAGAGTCATTTCTTTCTTTAAGGTTACAGGACTCTCCTCACACCTCTGTGACCTAAGCTATCCTTTGGGTATACTTCATAGCCAGGAATTACAGTATCTTACTGATTTTTGTCATTGCATCGTATTTCAAGATGTCTGTGGAATATTGTCTATGCTATCAAGGTCCTCTTCTCATAGCAAGCAGGAGTGTCTAGGGCTGTCAATCTTACTGCCATTCATAAGTACTAACATCCACTAAAAATAAATTAGAACAAAAGTGATGTGACAATGAAAAGCTGTAATGTGAAGATATTGAAGAAAAAGGCTTTTGTTAAATTTGACTCACATGGAATGTGTCACATAATATGACCCAAACTGTTTGACAAGAACAAACTATCACAAGATTCCCTATCAAAATAAGTTGAATCCATTAAAATATACAAATAAATTCGAGCTATGAGATCAGCAGCCTGTATTACAGGAAACTCTGTTTACTAGGTTACACTATTGAATTAAAAAATAGCAAATGTTCTTATCAATAATCAATCAAGGGCTCCTACTTTTTTCATAATGAAGGCATTTTTAAAATCTTCAACCGAAATCAACTTCAAAACTAGATGGTGGAATTCCATAGGGTTACTATTATATTGAATAAAACAGAGATGTAAAAGATGAAAAAAACCTGACACCAACAAAATGTAGATTAACTGCACAAACAGACAAAAGGCCACAGCAGCAGATCAAAGGGACAGCAGCTTGGCAAGTATGATGGAGCATTACCATAATGAATTTTGTGAGTAAGCAGTGTCCTTTAAAATAATTCTTTTGATCCCTTAAGAAGGCATTAACTATGATCAAGAAAGGGTTTACTTAGCAAAAAATAAAAACTGAAATTAAAAGAGGAATAGGCTTATAGAGGATTTAACTTTAGCCCATTTCCAGCACCTCCATGATGATGTTTCATAGATTTGTAACAGGCTTACCCTGATTATCTAGTCTGGCCTTCTGAATTCTAGCCAAAAGAACTTCCTGCAGCAATTCCTGACTTGTACACTCCAAGAGCAATTTCCTCCTGTTTCCTTTCAGGATTAAGAATGAAAGTGAGAGACCAGTCAGACATTTAAATTTAACTAGATTTCAGATCAGTTTCCTGGACTAGAAGGAGATGCAGCTCATTAAATGCATGAGTTGAAATTAAATTCAAGGCTTCCCTGTAACAAATGTGAAATTGAACCCTCCCAACCCAAGGACAGATAGAGGGAGTTGGGGTGCTCTTAGGCTGCTAAGGTGGGATAGTGAATCCTGACAGAAAAGACCTGAGAATCTGGGTTTGCTGTTCCCACTGTTGCTGACTGCACAGTAGCTTGGGCGACCAATACTGCTGACCATACAGCCAATTCTGCTCTCCCATTTCTCTCCATCCCACAGTAAAGAGATCTCCACACACACACACTTCTCTCAGGAAAAACAGGAGCCATCAGCAGTCAGATCCATAGCTTTGCAGGGGACTGCAAACCAGCAAAAGTATGGGACTACAGTTGCCATGGGCAACTAGCTGCCTGTGTCTCTTCCTCAACCAGGCCTCTTCTGGGCTGTGCTGGGCTTTCAGAGAGCAGACAGAACCACAGTACATCCACAGGAAGAGTCTAAAATATGGAGAATATGGAGGGACATGCCTTGTTCTGTTCAAGTTTTGATCCAAACTAGACTAGCAAGTCTATAGGAATCACAGAGCTGTTGCCTGCCTTGGCATCCAGCTGCCTGCTGGATGCACAGGCCAGGCCAGGCCGTGCACCGGCACATCAAAAGGAGCTGTAACTGTCGTTATAGCTGACACAATGAAGGTTTGGTGCTAATTGTTGTCTGGAGCAGGAATCTGCTCTTCTGAGAAATTTTCCTGAATGCTGTTAAAGGGGCCCTGGTTGTTTTCAAATGAGCAAGTGATATCTAAGGCGCTCAGATCTGCTAACAATTATCTTCAGAGCAACTCTTGCTGCTACCTTTCTCAACCCTGTCCATCACACAGCTGCCGCAGAGTAGGAGCTGCATGGCAGGTTGAGCACTCTGTGGGGTGGGCAGCCATTACGTCTTATTAACTTTGAGAGACTAAGCCTTTTGTGCAGGAACTGAATTAAATTAAGACACATTTTCATTGCTAAACAGTTAGAATGAGGAGCCAGGCTTGGTCTTTTCTCTTCACCCTACCTGACCAGTGAATTTGTGATAAATAGCAATGCTGAAGTTAAGAAAAATCTAAGATTATTTCTTGACAAAACAATTATAATGCCAGCCAAAAGTAGAAGGCAAAAGAACAATGACTACATATTATTTAAGCCACATAGACATCTGATGCAAAAGGCAGGTATCTCATTTCAGAAAATGCAGAGTTACTCAAAATGTGGGAGCAGCTATTTACGCAAGTTCCTTTCCATACTTAATATGGCTGTTGACTTTGGAATATTCCACTTTCCAGTCTTGACTTAAGCTACAGAAATTGCCAGAGCCATCTTAAATTATTTAAAAGAGGCTTCAACAAGCTGGATATCCTTCTACCCTTGTGGGAGTTTCTGCAAGGAACTGATCAGGCTGAAATACGCCAAAAAACAATGTTTGGCATAAGTGAGTAACTGTGGCTGCTGCTGCTACAGTAATTTAAGAAAGGCAGCAGCTGGGAAAAACTGTTTCTCATGGTAACCCTTTCCATGTGTGTCCTCCACCCAGATGTAAAGTCAAAGACCCTCCTCTCAAAGGAGCAGCTTTGAAGTTCTTAAGTGATATTTAACTCCAGCAACATAAACACTTTATCGTTGGTATAAAGCAACCAGTAAAATAAAATACCACACCCCAAAGACTCCAGGGCTTTGGAGAGAATAGTTAATGCAGAAGATGGAGACAAAACCTTGCTTTGCTCAGGAATCCTGAGGTTTGTGCTACATTTTAACAGCATTGTGTAAAGTCAGAGAATGCAAAGTCACTCACAGAGATTTTTATCTCCTCAGCTCAAACAACAGTGGTAATAGAGACTCCACCATCTGAGTGCGCCTATGACCTGATTTTTGGCTGCTTCTCTGAGATACTTTTGAATTCATATGCTTTTAATTTTTGAAAGAAAAAGTGTTTGGGAAAGGAAGTTAGCATGAAAAATATATCTGCAATCTGGGAGCTACAGTTAACAGAAAGGAATCGTCTGTTTCTTATTTTTGTATATAAACACACAAAATGATGCTGAAGGATTCTAGATTCTCCAAGTTTTTTAGAGTATAATGAAAAAAGCAGCCCCCATAATCTTACATACAGCTTGTTGCTATTCACCCATGGAGGAGAAGCAATGGGGTCTCAGCATACTTTCCCCACTCCCAACAAACCATTCCCAGAACCTGTGGAACACAAGGAGTTCCACAGACTCTTCATTTAGCTGTTATGCTTACATAAATTCAAAGCATTTTGATCACACAGTTGGATGGCAGAATTGCATCTATTTAACACTGTAAGAATTATTTTACGATAGAGGGCCAAGTATCTAATATCTTTGTATTTCTTGAATGAAAACTGGAAGAGAAAGGGGAACATATTTCTTTGAACAAAATGGCTTATTTTCAGTGGTAGTCTCACTTCCATCCAAATTCTCTCCTATTATTCCACAAACATCCATACTAGCTGCTTAGAAGCCATTAAAAAAACATTCAAAATGCTCAACAATGGCTTATAACTCTATGTGCAAATGGATATATCATATTTACATGACTACTTGGGGAGGAACTGTTCAAGAAACAAGCTGAAAAAGGCCTGAGAGCTCTGGGGGAATGCTATAAAACTTGGGCCATCAAGCACATAGATAGATTACAACAGCCTGCTCTCAAACTAGAGCAGCAAACAATTAATGAGAAACGCATTGGATGACAACCCTTATCAGCTACTTCTGAAATAATTGCAATCATGTTTACAAAACGCAGAGTATATTCAATGACAATTTGAAAAGTGAGTATGAAGCTCAATTCATTAAATAGGTTAATTATTTCAAATAGTTCAACTACTTCCTGTAAATCACAATCTGAAGAATGCAGCTCTGCCTGAGAAGGGCTTCTATTTGGCATGGCTTGTCACCACAGTCTTTCCTATGCCTTCTGGTTTATGTAGCTTGCGATGGCTCCAATACCTGTGTCCATGCAGCTGCTCACTGCTTTATGAAGGATTTATAATGATATTAAAATTGCTTGTTTAAATCCACAGCAAAGCAGCAAATGCAAGCTTCCCCCTATTTTTGTAAATACTGTGAACATAGAGAGCTTGTGTGGATAAGCTTTATTCCTGAGGGACCCCCCAAAAATTGCTGTTTGGATCTCCCCTGAGGCTGGCACACACCGCCCAGCAGTTACCTGGCGTCTTCCTGCTGTGTCACCAACAGCCTCCTGTTGTGGGGCATCAATACCCATTTCCTCAGCAAGGCAGGACACATCTCCTTGGCAGGCACTGGCAGCCATATCTTCAAAAGGTATGGCCATCTGTCTCCTCAGAGGGTCACTGTCATCCATTTCTTCAGGAGGGGAGCACCTGTCACCCTCACAAGCACCTGAGGCCATCTCCTCAGCAGGGCACTGTCAGCCATTTTCTCACTGAGGCAGCGCTCATCCCCTCAGCAGGCACTGACCGCTGTTAGCAGGCCCTGGCACCCCTCTCCTCAGGATAGCACTGGCTGCCATCTCCTCAGCAAAATGCAGGCACTCATCTCCTCAGGTGGAGCCCACTCCCTGTCTCTGTGTGTCAGGAACTTCCCAGCAGCCCCTCTGGGATCAATGGGGTGCTGGCCCTGCTGCAGACCCTGAGGTATGTGATATGGTTGCCCGCTGCCAGGTAAACTGTGTGCGTGTGGCGGAAGGCACGGCAGCCTGGGAGAAAGGCTGCTGGGATCAGGCAGCAGGGCAGTGCAGTCCCCAAAAGGTGGGGACTCACAGTGTTTTCTCAAGTTTCTGCTGCCAACAGAGGCTGCAGGATGGCAGCAGGGCCGTACATGAGGGCAAGCCACAGTGGGCAATCGCTGCCTGAGGGGAGCAGAGCCCTGGCTTGGAAAGTTCCAAGTAGCAGATGAGGCAGTAAGGTACAGATGGGCACAGGGCACCCAGAACTTTCTGTGTGTGAGGTGTGTCTGTGAGGGCTGATCTCGTGGACTCAGTCTGGGCTACAGTGACACTGCCGAGGTGTCAAAAGGGAGTGAATGCAGTGACAGGTTTGAGTCAATTCCCATCCCTGCTCTCTATGTGACAATGATGACACACAGCAGGTGAAATCCTAGAAGCTGTGGTGACTGAACTGTGCCAGTGTGAGTGACAGACTTTAAAGTATTTGACACAAAGTGACGACACCATGCTGAAGTCCTGCAGCAGCGTGAGAGGCCTGGAACTTTTCCTCTGCACCCTCATGCTGTGAGCAGCCAGGTGAAATGGGACAGGTGCTGCTGCTTCCTTGCACAGTGGATGGCTGGGATGCATCTTTCTGAGGAATTGCCAGAGGAATAGCAAAGGATAAAGCTGAAGGTGTCCAAAAGCCTGAAGGCTGGTAAGTCTGCTCTTGTCTTGCTTCCTCCTCAGACACTGGCCTCATACTAGCTCCCAAGTACTAGAGAAACGGCAGACTTGGTGGGTTGTCTTAAATGCAATAGTGGAAAAAAATTTTGAAATGGTCCTTTGAATGCACAGGCCTGAGAAAAATTTAGTTTAACAGGTGCTGAATCACAGAGAATATGCCATTGCTTCTGACAGTGAATGAGTCTTTGGAGAATCAGGCCCTGTGTCCCTTGTTTCCTCACTAAGCTCTCAGATACAGACAGAGCAATAGTAAACTTAAAAATGTACAGATTTTGCCAGTTCACACTCATGCCCAGGTATCTCCATGGACTGAATTTGTTAGAAAACCCTAAAACTAATGTATTTCTAAATACCTATAGGTTTGTGTAAAAGCATTGGAATTAAAACTGTCTGTGCTTACTAGACAAACCGGTCTAGCTAAATCAATCGATATACACCCCTAATTACTAGAAAACTCTACTGACCATATTTGTAATTTGAATTATTGGAACAAGAAGAGCATTAAAGGAATGAAAACCATGGTAAATGCGCACACTGCAAGCATTTCTATTCATGTTACTTAGTTTTTGAGTACTTTTTCTTACCTAAATGTAGTTGGAACATAATTTGTATCCATCTATTTTTTAAAACTTATTCTATTCCAAGCATCTTAAAACAGCTGGCTAAAAGGTAGGGCACCATAAGCATCCAGCAAGCTGCTCATTGCTGATGCTCTTCTGCACTACTGTCTTTTTTAAATTCAGGCAACAGTGTTTCTCCTCTTCAGAGTCCATGGCATTTTCTCATTGTTTTCCACTAGCACAGGGTGTTGCAAACTGAAATGCAGTATTTTTAGGATAATTTAAATAGAAAATATAACTAAACCCACACATTAAAATCTTCTGTGCATCTTCAGATTTGAATTGCCTGACCCTATTTGTCTTTCACATTCCTTTGTTTTCCAAATCCAATCCATGTCCCCAAATAACTTGACAGTGTGCCCTGAAATACATATAAGGTGGATATCTGTGGCATTTATTAGTTAACAGGAAACAATTTACTGCTAAATTGTTTCTGGTGATATGTATTAGATAGCTGCTATGTGGTATTTGCTGTGGGCTCATATGCCATATAATCTGTGCGCTTTACAACCTATAAAAGATTAATCGTAAAGGCAGGCTATATCTTCATCACTATCACGGTAAAAAAACTGCTTTTATGGTTGCCTGTTTTTTATTACCTACAGATTTTATAGTAACTATTAGATCTAAAAAATAAAATTTATGTATGTTCAAAAAGTTTAAACGCAGCCAGGAAAAACTTTGCAGTCAGGAGAACACCCACAGTAAATGCAAGAGGGAACATTATGAAGTAGATATCAGTGTATTGGCAACATTACCCAACACAGAAGATGAACTGAGAGTGTATTTCCCATGACTGACTTTTTCACACTAGAAAAATAGTGTTGGGTACTAGAAAATAAGTGTTTGGTTTGCATTCCAGGTTCTTGCTTAATTCATTATGCAGATATTACCACTATAGTAGACTATTTCTCAGCAAAAAACTCTACCTTGCCCAAAAACCTTTTAGATGCATTTAACCCACTGCTTTGCCAAGAGGATTTAATAATTAGGAGACTTCTTCAGAAAGGAACTGCATCCAGGGATGCTGTGAGGGAAAAAAGGTAGTAGAGGAAGGCTTCCTACATATTTATCATATGTAAAGATACTTAAATTGTTGTTTTATGATGTTTGCAATGTAAGCCACATCAATCCTCCTTTTTTTGGTTAAGAGAAGATGGATAAGAGGTGAGTCTCAGAAGTACTGTGCAGAGGGGAGCTCAGACAGATACACAATTGATTTATCAAGGAGCTCTTTCTGTTGTGTTATTAGGCTAATGGCATCAGACAAAATGCACAATGATGTGGCTTCGTGTTTGTTGTTTCTTATGATGTAGTAGAATTATCTGAAAAAATGTTTGCTTTCTTTAAGGGTTAGCCTTACCTCAAAGCAAAGCTTTTTCATATGTGAAAATGTCAGCTACTTTCATCCCAGGAAAATTACACAATTACTGGTTACCAAAATCATCACAGTATAAAACCCACAAGACCAGAAGTGGAACAGTAAGAAGGGATGAAGTTTCTTCTCAGCTTGTTTAAGACTCATTGCAATTTGTTTTTCCCCATAAAAACACTGAGTTTTAGTGCTAAAGAGTCAGTACAGATGCAATATTAAACACCTTGCAAGACTTTCTACAAAACTACAGTAGACAAGAGGTGCCTGATATTCCTAATGTAAAAAGCAGATTGAAATTAGCTAATTCTTAAAAACCTATACAGTCTTTCAGGCCTTCATTATACAAAAGGGCAAAACAGATTTTAACAATCATGCATACATCCCTTGTAACTTGTATTAAATGTCCCTTCACTGGTTTTAAGATGTTGGTCATATCTGTTTTAATGTCACCATACCACTTTTTTTCCCCAACACAAAACCAAGGAAAACAAGGTAAGACCAGAATCTTCCAAACAGCTACAAAATTCTGGACATTTTCAACTGGTCTTCCTTAAAGAAAGAAAGAAGAGTATATAGATAGAGGAAATGTCTTTGAAGGTGAGTACAGAAGATCTCTTTAATAATGCCTCCAATGCCCCTCCTTTCTTTGTCAACCAAGTATTTCTGTATTCAGTTGATTCCACCTTGTCATGATGAGTTGGATGTTCCTATCTCTGGGTTATCACTGAGATATTTGAATCTGGGCAAGCTGACAGAAATACATCATGGCAGCAGCATCTTCAAATTATGAACGGCGCAGGATTTCTGTGTAAACATCAATTTTTCCAGATTGCTACTGCCTGAAAGCTTTAGAAACTGTGCTTACAACTTGTGCCTACCCTAATAAATCTTGTGAATGTTTATGAGCAAAAATGTAGCTTGCAACAATGCTGATTATAACAGCTCTGCTAGGGCAGGCCAGAACCACAGCCTGACAACATGAGTAATGCTGAAGTGTTGGCACCTGTTCACCTTAATGCTAATACCTTCTTACATCCTTAAAGGCCAGCCCAGAGTGTTCACTCTTAGTGCTTCAAAAGCCTTTCTGAGCATTGGAGAGAACTGTGCCACTGTTGGAAAATAGGTGCTAAGTAGCCTGCATTAAGACTGTCAAACTGGCAATCCAGCTCCATCTGGATTCTGAATGATTTTCCATCATCATGTAACAGTATAAGGTTCATTTGCCATCTGGCTCCTGAATCAACTGCTGTCATACAAGCAGCACCCAGCTGGTCCAGGGTCAGAATTAATTTGTTATTTGGGAGATATCCATTTTTAGGTGCCTGGCTTGAGTAATTCTCCTTACTGACTGGTTATCAAAGGGGGTTGCAAGCAATTGTTGTTCTGGAATACTGGGAAACTTTAGCAAACCCTGTAGTGGTACTGTGGTGGTACTCACTGAGGTCAGTGTTTCAGCAGCAGAGAAGACTCGGAGCAGACATTGTTACAGTAGCTAGGGTGTCTGCATGCACTGAGTTCATTGGCTTATTTGGAACTCAGGCACTTCTGTCCTTTTCTTACTGGTTTTGGTTGGTGGCTTTAGGAACAAGAAATATTAAAGTGGAAAAAAAAAAAAGTACCATCTTTAAATGCATTACTTTTGGGACCCGACTGTTCAAGTTCTGAAAAGTAATCATAGCTTCTAAAAACTTCTGAGTATTTGCTTTATTCTTTTGGACATCATCAGTCTTTTCACAGTCTCAGTTGTTATCCTTTTCCCTGAGCTTTTCCCTGAACATAGCTGGTTCAAAGGTGTAATGAAAAGAACTCATTCAATGAAAGATTCTCTTTGCCCCAAGGAAACTGTGAGGTGGAGGAGCACTTTGCCATGAGCACTCCACAAACACGCACAAGGGGTAAAAGAGCCATTGGTTATGGGGCTCTCCAGCTACTGGAACACTTCATTTCTCATCTTTATTTCTTTTAAAGCCCTTTGTAATAAAGCTACAGCCTGAAGTCGAAGAACTCAGCTGTAAAACTTCACCGCAAGGCAGCAAATTGCACTGTAGCATAATATCAACCTGATCTAAGATTCATGGAATGAATTATACATATTACATTGCCTTAAAAATGAAACCTGGTGAAGTATTACTGTAATTTGAAAATCTAAGTAGATTTGTACAGTAAGATTTAAAATTTAAACCTGTTTAAATATTAAGCTGATTGGGAAAAAATATTTTTGAGAAATGGTATCCAATAGCAAAAGAATCTCCATTCAGAAGAAAGACAGCCCCAAACTAATTTTGTCATAAGAAAAAAAACATTAAGAAACCATATTCACTGGGCAACTTCCATCTAGGAAAGCACATAAAATCACAGTCACCTGAACATGTTAACTCCCATTAATGCAAATTCATGCTGAATTAGGAATTCAAGGGAATGCAAGGTCTCATCCCTCCAAGATACCAGATTTGGACAATATGAATTGTGCTAAATTTATTTTATTGATTTATTTTGATCAAGTAAAAGAAAACAATTACTGTTGGTAGGTGATGTAGGACTTTTTTATGTATTTCCAGCAGCAGAAACCATAGTGGCAACCAAATCCCAGGGTCTTGATTACTGCTGATTGTTCTCAGGTGAAGTGGTGTTTTAGCCCACATCCTCCAGCAACCTTTACCTCTTGTCACAGCAGAAGAAGAGACACCTCTGTGAGAGTGAAGTGTCAGTTTCTATCCTTGATCTGCTGCTCAGTTGACCAGACCAAGGACCACACTGATCTTTCATCTTATTAACATTATCCTGCTGGAGTTTCATTTTATCTCTTCCTCTATAAGTGTTGCAGGATTTTATAGGTACCATTTTCCTGCTGAATAATGATTGACCATGATCCTGTTTACATAGCAGCATTGTTTGGCTCTGATAAGGATGGTGGTAGAATGTTTTACTTAGCAGAAAGGAGAGACTTGCCCAAACACTGTCTCATAAATGTACTTACATTAGTGAGGTCATCTTGAAACTGATCTGAAATCAGGCATTGGTTTTAATCTCAGCATTACTTGGTATGCTTCCTACACCATGTGTTCTCTAAACAAATGTGCACTAAAGCAGGCTGGTGAAGTTAACCAGACAGATGGCTGAAATCCCACATGTGGGATGGATTGGTAAATGAATAGGTAAGGACACGGATGGGTGTTTCAAAAGGCAGAGAAAAGGGTAGTTGATTACAAGGCTAGATAGAAAATGGAAGGTTTTATAAAAAGAAATATAGGATAATATAAACAGAGCCCTTAATCCAGTTGACTGTAAATCCCTTTTTCTTAATTGGTTTAGAAACTGTGGGCTGTAATATGAGACAGAGGGCTCTCAGCTGCTTTTCTTCTTTGCTGTCTGGAATCACATTAAGTGGGAAACAATAGCAGAGCTGACATCTCCTTGTCTGTAGGGGCACTTGGAGCTAATCTGCTATTGAGACTAATACAATTATATGGGATTATAGGATTGCCACTGATATACAGATTAGGGAACTCCCAAAGGGAGCTGCATCTTGGGGTATTACAAAGGAAGAAAATTTTTATACAAGGGCCCTGATTACCCAGAAGTCAAGGGGAAAAGCCACAAAGACACATTCGGATTTATTTTTCACAGATTTACATACAAACACGAGGTTCTCAACCCAGGAGTAGGCAAATAATGCAAAAGACTTGAATAAGTATTGTTTACTCCATACACAATGCTCAAGTGCTCTCTAAGCAACCTGAAGTCAAAGACAAAAATGCTTATTTCAATTGCTGTCTTGCAAGGAAACCACTTGAATGCAGCAACTTGAAATGAAGGCACAACCTAGATCCAGATTTCATATAGCAGCTAGCTGTCCTTGCGCTCTCCCTTCTTGTGCCTGCACAACATGTAAAGACACCAGCCTATAAACAGAATGATGTAAAGTCTCTTGGGTGAGTTCTGAATGCCCATAAATACCACAGTTGTGAGCCTAGGCCTTACATGCTCTCACAGCTTTACTCTGTACTCAGAAGAATGAGCACAGAGCAGGGTTATCACAGCTCACCATGAATGTGTGTGCTGTAGGCATTGAGCTGACATTCCTGCTACCAGCTTCTGGGTGCCTTAAGTTTTTAATGAGTTACTCTCTTAACAACACCATAAGGTGTGTAAATAAAAATGTCTTAAATTTAAAGCTTGTTAACCAACTCACCACAAGTCACATAAAATCCTGCATTAGTGTAGCTATCCCAAGTCTCTAGTTACCAGGCCACGTTTCACATATAACCCTTCAATTCATATATTTCATACATATTATTTTTCCCTGGCCAGTTGGCAACAAAATGTAAGCATGCTGTTCCCATCACTCCTATTCCCAACTCCAGGACAAACAGCTGCAATGCAGTTTAACAGCATTTGCTCATTTGACAATAGCGAGTAAAGAACATAGCTTCCCACTTCCTGTTCTAAGTTTGGACCAGGCATCTAATAAGAGATTCCTGACTTCTAGCATAGGAAGAAAAACAAACATTAAAATGAAGTATGATGATCTCATAGCAAGGAATCATGGCAACACTAGGACTAAAATTTGATTGACAGCAAAGCTCAGTACTTGCTGGACACCATATGGTTGTAACTCAGACCTGGTCATTAGTAACTGTGGTGAAGAAGAGGATTGGTTTTCTCATTCACAACTTTTTTCCACACATCCAGGGTGAAAATTATGAGAGAAAATTTATAAAGAGAACTAATTGTGCTTCTTTTCCTTTTTTAAATTTAGGCAAGTGCATTTTTTATAATACGAGAGAGTATCTCCCTAAAAAACACATTCTGTGTATCTTGACCTGGAGGACTTTTCGCCTACAATGAGAGTTATGTATGGACCTAAGCACCTTGGGAACTCAACCTTCATTTTCTTTTAGCCAAAGCACAAAACAAAGTAGCCTTCAGGTCCTGAACCTGCATCAGGCACTCCCCAAGTGCCAAGACACCTTTAAGATTAAAGGACTTGGGTGGTTGTTTGGCCTCCAGCTTCATCCCTCTCTTTCTTCTTGAGCAGAAGATGAGATTTGATCTTTCTTGGAGGTGCCTGAGGGTAGGTTTCAGGAATTCTCTTTCAATAGTCTGGTGTCACCCTTCAAAACAAAAAGCCACTTCCTCTGTCTGAACCAAACTGCACACACTGAACATTGTGTTATATATGGATCTGGAGTCTGAAGCACTGCCTGAGGGGCAGACCTGGATTACTTCCCTAGAGAGATCATGCTACTTGCCAGGTCTTGCTGTCATCTGAGAAACCTCCAGCTACTGCAAACCACAGAAAGAACAGTCAGGAACTGATTCTGAGAAGGAGTTCATTGATGGAGGAGTACATAAGACAAATTTCTATAAGGAAACTTAATTCTAATAATGGTCTCTGTGTGAATAAATCAAGGGCTCTTTGCTTTCTACAGACCCTCTCCCATGTTGACAGCAAGTTTGCAACAAGATGAAAAGCTGGCCTTTTTGTAGAGATTCCATTATTTATAAGTTGCTTACCTCACTGTTGACCTGAATAAGGAGGGAAATAGCTTCCTCTTGCCAGACTGCTCTGCTTGGGCCCAATTACAGCTCCATCCTCTATTTTCTTTCTTTTCTCCACCCTCCCCTTACCCCAGTCTTTCCCCTACCCTTTAAGAGGGCATTTCCCTCTAATCTGCATTTTTCTGTCTTGGTAACAACTTCTAGTCACTAAAATTAAGAAGTTCCTGCTAAGGCTAATATAGTATCATGAATATACTCAGTGCAGATGAAATTTCAGCTCAAATACAGATCAGGCTGCCTGCACATTCAGAATAAAACTTTTGTGTAAAATCCTTGCCTATCTTGTGTGACTCAGTACAAAACAATACCTCAATACCTCTCCCTATAGATCTAGGCTTGAAAATACAGTATATTCATAATTTTCTTGCTTTTTTTTAGCAACCAGGAAGCTGTAATTTATTTTTATTTGTGGGAAAGCTCAGGTTCAGAAAGCACTCTCTCTAGGACATAGGTCATCCAAGCTTATTCAGCAGACTAAGAGTCTGTACCCCAAAATTAGATAAAGCAAAGATTAGCTTCAATCACTCTTTATTTGTGTTTGGTGTACAGAATGTTAAAAACTGGACTGAGCGAGTGAAAACAGAGGCTATGAGTCTGCCAAACTCCTTGGGCATTTAATCTAACTTAAAGTGAAGACCTTTGTGGTGGAACTATCTGATAGCAAGACCAGACTCTGCTTGCAGATTTCTGTGTGAGAGATGGATGCAGCTTCCCATCTGGCTGGGCGCTGGGGGCAGAGAAAGAGATGCAGGTGCAGCAGGGAATGTAAAAGGCAGTTAGCATGCAGCATGAACAAAAGTGCTACACAAAGCACTTTAAAGCAGCGTAAGTGACAGTGTCTTGTTTTTATAGGTAAAGAGCATCTTGTTATGGTCTGAAGTGGGTTAGAGACTAGAGCTTACTGAGGTATTCTTGTGAGGGGAAGAGCAGCTTATAAGGAGGGAATGGGAGGAGAGTGAGCCAAAGCACCTCTAGGAAATGAAGTAGGAGAAAACAGACTGCTGTGCAGAGAGCTGCTGCTGCAGACTCTCAAAGGAGGGCCATCTAGAAACGGGGCCCTCTCTTACACATGTATGAGATGTCTGAATAGCTGTCACAGACCTGTTTACTTATAGCCCACAACGTGTACTGGTGCAGTGCTTCCAAGTGAAGTTGGGAGAGCTTTTCTCCTGAAGCCTGCAGTGTTAGACTTTGTGCCTCTCTCCCAGGGCTGCCACAAGGAACCATGCTGTAACCTGTAGGTCACCATCAATGAAACAGAACCCACAGCAAAACTTGTGCAAGGATCCATAGCTTTGATTTCACACATTCCCACAGGACCTGAAGCAGCAATAAGGGTTGCAGCCAGCAACGGCCTTGAAAATATGAGCGGGTGAGAAGTTTATCATCCTTAGTTAGCAGTGCTGTGCTTTAGAAATGGTGTGCAGGGAGCTTGAACACAGCAACCTCTACAGCACAATCATATATCACCCACAATATGCGTATTCATATGTCCACAGATTTGCCTAGACAGACCTGTGGGATCCACCATAAAGCTGAACAGTTACATGTACAGGAGAATGTGTGGGATTCAGAAAATAAATGAGCTTGAAGTAGTACAGGGCAGATTGGATTCCTACATACCTAAGCAAGAGATCACCAATACTATACAACATAGTGTGGAGGGAAGTTGACTCAATCGCCTTTCTTTCCAAGTGATCTACTGTACAACTTCTAATTGTGATGCAAGTGACACAGAATTACTTGTAATAACATGAAAAGAATCAATAAGCCCATTTTTTCACAGATATAACCTGTGTTTCTCAGGTATTTAATTGCAATAGCCACCTGTCAGCAAAAATACTTGTTGCAATTTTGGTTTACATATTTATGGAGGATTGAAAAAGTGAATATGATGAATTATTGTTCAGTCATTACTGAAGAAATACAGCTGCAATTCAAGAGTGTGCAAAAATACGACTCTGCTGCCAGATTTATATACACAGTTTTAATCTTGGTTATATATGAGAGGAGCTGGATGTTTATGATTTTCCAACCAAGGGACTATAAACCTTGAGAATAGACGAAGACAGAAAAATAATGTAATTCAAATGAGTATGGAGGGTCAATCGGAATTAAGAAAAGAGAAACGAGAGGAGAGAAACTGATTTAATTTAAGCAGCATTAGGGGACTAGATATTAAAAATGTTATTTCCCTGGTGCTTAACTAAAACCTGCCTTGTAGACATGCAAGGCTGTTTCTCATAATCACAAAAGGTATTAATGTGTGCATAGAATGACAATGAAAATTCACTAAGGCCAAGGTTTTTAAGAAGAAAATTATAATTTTGGGGTGTTTGTACCATGGATTATTTACCTTAGGACTCACAAAGTCTGTCTTTGACTGACCCTTCAAATGTGTCTGAAGAGTGAGAAGTTGAATGTTAAAAACCAGAAACCCCAAATATTATAAACCTTGTCCTGTAATAATAGAGGAAAACCCATTATTTTCTCTATATAGCTCTCACAGACTCTTGTGGGATCTTAAACATTGAAAATATACTAAGATATACTTTTGATCCCAAAACACTTAACAAAACAATCTATCCGTCACTAAGGATCAACACAGATAAATGCATTCTGAAATTCAGCAGCCACACAGAGGTGTTCAGCACCACAGCACAGTAGCTGAGGACATAAAGTAAAGGACAGGAGATACTGTAAGCAAATAAAACTGTGGGGATGAAATTTGGGTGGCAGAAAGTAATAGTCCAAAGTGCAGCCTGATTAGTTCAGTTTCTTAGAGTTCACCAAGAGCTCACCATATTTTTGATGACCAAAATTATTTCCAGAGTGATCAGGCCTCACCTAGTCTGCCTAGTTTCCAGCTATTGTTCCAGAAGACTCTGGGTGTAGACACAGCCTTTACAGCAACAGCTGACGTTCAGACAGAATATCCAAGGGTGTCTGAGAAGGTACTAGATGCCTGTGTTCAGGCCTCTGAATCCCAGTCCATGTCTCACCTAAAAGATACTGAAAGCATATTCATTCACCTAACACTGTGAAGAGACAAATAAGAGCTATCACAGGGTAGTCTGGTACTTCAGTGAAAAAGAGCAGTGGAGGGAACAGCTGACCACAGTTTATTCACAGCCATGAGAAATGGAGCAGTCCTCTACCACATAACTCTTCAAGCCATCCAAAATGGAGATATACCAGTGATGATTTCCTGTTTACACTAGGATATTTCACTTCTTTCACATCATGAGAGATGGAGAAGAATATTTTCTACCACCTACCTGCCCAAGAGCTGGGGCAATTAACATATGGGGGAGTATATAACCAAGGCTGTCTGAGCACCACTTTTTGTTTTAGTGAGATATGGGAATCAATGTGTTAAAAAGAAAGCATGTTATATTTTCAACTTGCATGCTTTTAAACAATATTAACAATATTAATCCAGACCCTTTAGAATATAGACTGAAAGTATTTAAAAACTTCTAAAACTACACACTGTGAGCCCAACAGTCTGTAACTGCTTTGTTAAAATATAAAACTTTTCAAGCTAACAAAATGGATTCATAGATAGCAAGGTCTGGAGGGATGAACTATTATGCTCATCCACTCTGACCTCCTGCACATGACACAGTCCAGAGCATTTCACCCAGCAATACCACCATCAAGCCCAGTAATTTATAGCTGAACTGTGCCATTTCTTTCAGAAGGAAGGACATCCAATCTTGATTTAAAGACTCTAGGCGATTAATTTACCACATCCCTTTACCATCTGTTCCAGTGGTTAATTATCTTCAGTTAAATGTGTGTCCTATTTGCAGTCTGATCTTTGTCAGCTTTAGACTTTTATCTACCTCACTGTGTGGACATGATGGCTCATAATACTTTGATATTTCCCATGCATTAGGACTGAAATGTGATGCCTAGACTGAAAATTTCAGGTTTGGAATTTTGTTTTTGTTTCTCTTGTTGAAATCTTAACACAAAGACTTTCAAGGCATTGGCACAACACACTATAATGTTTCATTTTGGAGCAATTTCAATGACTCAGTGTTAATGGCATATAGTATTCCAGATTTTGAAGAGTAAAAATATTATGTGCACTTCATCTGTTTGTTTAAAGTGGTTTATCCTAATGAAGGCTGCACTGTGCTGAAATGTGGAAGCATGAGTTTGATCTAGTGGCAGAAATAAGGAGTGCTGAGAGTTTTAATTCTTCTACCCTGCTCCCAGTTCTGCCACTGCAATTTGATTTGTGAGCCAGGCAAAATCACCTCACTCAATTGTACTTAGAGGGCTGTTACAAAGTGCACAGAGATTTGCTGATTGAATCACACTAAAAAACAGTGCCTGCCTCTTTTGAGAGCTTAGTAACCTCAATTAAAGTGATTTCCAAGTCCAATCCCTACCCCAAACTTTTGAGTTCTAAGTATATGATACCATTATAAAACACATTTTATCTACCAATATCTAAATAAATTTTTGTGACCAACTCAACACACCCCTTTGTATCAGCTATTTACAGATGTAGAATATAATTTTGATGCTAACATTTTTCTAATATTTAACTTCAGTTATTATATTGCCATGGTCCCTTTATAACTTTATTCCATATCATATGTACTTGAATGATCTTGGTGTCTATTAAACCCACAAATTCATTAATTCTCTGGTATTGGACTTGGACTGGTTTTCCTTCAAATGCTTTCCTCTATCTGAATAGTCACAAGTTCCTCAAGGACGACCATTTAAAATCTACTCTTTTATTCAAAAACGCTTTTCCTCTATAAAGTGCAGCTTTAAGGCCTCAGCCTGTGCTTTCGTCAGTACAGAGTTCAACCTTTTTCTCTATAAGCAATTAAATAAGGTTCTTTCAGGTTACTAATTTCTTAGAAGGTATTAGCATCTGAGTGCACAGTTCCCCAAATACCTGACATTTTCACCACATAGGTAAAGAAATCCACTATTCCCAGTTCCACAATTGCATTGGATTCTTTTTTCCTTCCTAGGGTGCCTTGTCACATCTACAGTTGTCTGGCATCCCCCTTGCCAGGCCACTCACAACTGGCACACAAGCTCCCTGCAGACACTTGCCCAGCTGCCCTCTCCTGTCTGTGGAGATGGAGCTCCATGTAGGGAGAGGTATTCCATGTGTGACTGGAATTTAGCAATTACAACCTACTTTGCAACTCCTCTTCTGGTGCCTGAGGCACAGCACATGCTTTTGTGTGGTGGCAGCTCTCTGATTGCATGCACTGGTGCAGATTTGCTTAATGCAATTCAAATTCACGCTGCTGGACACTGCCAATAACTCCTATGCACAGACAAGGTCATGGTGATAGAACCAGCCATGCTCTGATAATAAAGATTCTGTTCTTTTCTCCAGAGAGAGCAGAACACACAAGGAAGGACCAGTGCCAGAGAGTGCCATGCTAACTGTTTAGTTCCTGAAGCAATTAGTGCTGAATGCTGGCAGAGTACCACAGATGGCCAGAAAACCAGAACTTCGGGAGTTAATTCCTTCCTAATCCTCCTCTCTTTCAACAGTTGTGGAACGCTCCTAGATCTCTTCAATTGGGAGCTTTAATTAAGAGAATCCTTTTTTGAGCCTAATTAAAACCAAAGTCCAGTTGAGAGATGTTCACAAGATGGCAGGAAGAGGTTTTTTTTATTGAAAAGGAGCTTCAAACAACCACAGAATTATTACAGTAGTGTAAATGCAAATTGAGAAACTTCAAGGAAGTCCACAAAACTCCTCTTGATTTCATTATCCTCTTCTTTGAACTGGTGTAATATCAAGTTTAACTTTCTTGACCTCAGATTTTCTCAAACCAGCTGGCATATTCTGGATAATAGCTGTATTAGCTGAATCAAGATAAACTCCTGGAGACATTGGTGACACGGAGCTACACAGATTAACTCGCAGGGAGGCAGTTTTGCTAAGTCATGAAATAAGAGTTATAACTGTTAAGAATGCTTTCTCCATTCTACCTCTGTTTTATTTTTGAAAGATTATGTATTCCCAGAATACATCAGACATTGTGATCCTCAGCAATATTTGTGCTTACATTGTTCAGACAATAACAAAAGGTGAAAAATGCTGTTTACCTCTCTACGTAAACACAACACAAAAAAACCACCTCCCTTGAAGGATCTATTTATTCAGCTGAAGTTGACAATTACTAGCTCAGACACACTTGAGAGTACTAGAAACCTATGACTAGGGAAGTACACTGTGCATCTAACAGAGTGACACTACAAAGCAGGATTATCTGCAGCAGGAGCTAATGGAAAATGAAGCCCTTCTGGAGCAGAGTGGTCAGCAAGGACTCAGTTACCACGCCACCTGCAGCAGCAGATCTGGCCCAGGACACAGCAGTGGTACTCTTATCAGAAATAGCTTAGAAATACTGCCATATTTCTGTCTTGCATCGACTTGTGCAAGACACTCAGAAGTCAGGCCAAGGTATCTGGCCATTATGCTGCACTGGGAACAAAATTTTCTTTGATATTAAATTTGTACCTTTTTATTTCATCAAGAGATGACTTGCATTTAGGCCATGGGACAGAATGAAATTAATTATCTCTTATCTGTTATCTTCTCTATTACTTTGCACTTTTCAAATTAAGTAATCCTTGTCCTTTTTAACTTCATCTGGCATAGACTCTTCCATTCCTTCATGCTGTGTCTTTAATAATTTTGTTGGGGTATTGTCTGCCTTGGTCTCTGCAATGGCCATTTAAAAATTAAGCTACCGGAACAGAATGCAGTAGTTTAGTTGGACTTATAAAACCCATCAATATAATCCTATTTTAATATGTTCTACATTATTCTTCTCTCTTTCATACAAGCTGACATTTTTACTAGGTTTTTTATTTTTTACCAGCTCGGCACATAGAGATGATATCTTTGTTGACACCTTTATTTTTCCCCATAGAAGTTGTAGCAGAGTAAAACAATCCCTGCATGTGCTTGCATGCGTACTTGTGGGTAGTTTAAGTAGTTATTTGAAAAGTGCTTTGTTTTGCACTTCTCAGAGCAAACACCTCAGACCTTATACCAGCAAATTGCCCTGAAACTTACAGGAGATCTCTGGTCACATTCTCCAGCTTCTGCTTTTCTTCCCTTCTCCCCCACCTCTGCTTTGCAAAACTTGATACCGGGGATTTCTGCAACACAGGATTCCCATTCCCTCCCTCAGTCTCAGCTCCCAGCCAGGGAACATTAGCAAGAAGTCAAGAAAAATGTGGTTCAACTGGAAGTCTTCCAGAGTTGAGTGATGAGAATAAGCAGAGAGTAAAAATACATGGGCATAAATGAAAAACAAGGAATTGCTGATGTTAGTTAAACAGAAAAATAAACTGAAAGGACTCGTGATAACAGATAAAATAGTTATAAAAGGAGAGGAAAAAAGAGTAGGTAGGTATGACAAGCAGTAATGGTTCATCTTGAAGCAAAGGGAAATTAAATAAGGGAGTATAATTTTCTAACTTTAGGAATGGGGGAGTAGTGAGATGGCTTGAATGCAAGGCCTGGTAACCTCCACCATTCCTCATAACAGGCAAGGCAGGCAGGGTGAGTTAGGCAGAGCAGATCCTGTTCTGGTTATGAAGACTCAAGAACTCTTTCCCACTGTTTCCTGTGGTTCTGTGCAAGACATCTCCTTGCCATGGGCTGAGCAGTGTTTCACACTGTTCACAGCTGAGGGCGTGCAGCTTCCAGCCTTTACACAGGGCCTTGCAGCTGCTGATGATAAATCAGTACCAACACAGAACTAATAATGGAAGAAATAAAAATGGCTCCTGGGTGTCCTACCAAGTTAGTGGGAAGAGAGCTGTGTCTCACAGTGGTAGTCTATAGCTCCATGAGAGCATGCACTGTCCCTGGAAAGGTTGTTGCTGACTCCTGTCCACCTGCTTGGTGATATAAATGGATCTCTTCCTGCCTCTGCCCTCTGCTAAGTCCTGTTTACATTGAAGGCTGAGGACAATCTTGCTAGGTGTCTCTCCAGCACTAATTCTAACAGTTTCCATGTCAAGTCAGCCTGCTGAGCATTACCATAACACAACTAATATGCAGGAATAGAAGACATTAATGTTGAGGATTCTTCCTGACTGAATATTTCTGTCAAAAAAAAAAAAACCAGTGGGATGTTACCTCTGTATCAGAGTAGTAACTTTAAGGGTAGAAGAATCTTTACCTATCTTCTGCACTGTGAAGTGGCTCATGCTTTAGAATCAATGTATGCATGCATTTATACCTACAATTTATATTAAAGATATAAATATATATGCATATAAATATTTTAATATATATCAATATCAAATACATCTCTTCTGAGGAAAAAATAAACTCAGCAAAATTACTAGTAATCACTATCATTAAGATTAATAATTTTGCTTGGATGCCATAGACCTCCACTAAAACTTAAGCCCTGGAAACAGATAAATGCAGATACAACCCTGCTTTTAATTCAGCTCAAGACTGGTTCTACCAGGAACTGATTAATATAAGCCAGATAGTTTCATTGGGAACCCCAAGAAATCTCTTCCAAGACTGAAGCAAAGCCTGCATTGAGACATATCAGCCACTACCATTAAACATGCAGAGCAGGATGAGATAAAACTTTGTTTCAATGCTCATGAACTATATATTTAAAAATGCTTTAGAAGGAAATTGTTGCCCAGTCCCAAGTCTTCTCTAATTCCTTGTGTTCAGCCATCTACCCACTGTCTCTACCTTGAAGGGACACATCATATCCTCACCTGAAAAGATCCTACTGTCATTGTGGGAACTGCTAAGTTTGTCCAAGTGCCCTGTATTTGTCCTACTGTGTATCAGCTATTCAGGAGGAACTGCCTGTGTGCAAGATCTTATTGTTCCATAACTATAGTGCCCTGAGGTCACACACTCTGCTCTGAAAGAAGAGTGGGTACCTCTGCTCAGCCATAGGGGAACAAGACAGCCTGAGAACAGTCATGGTGGAGCAGCCAACCTGAGGTAATGTGATGCAAGGAAAGCACTGAGTGCAAGGAACCTGTTGTTGGATTCTGCAGATACAAAGCAAACCATGACACAGCTAAAGGAAGAAAAGGCATTGTTAATTAAAAACATTCATGACCAAATACATGTTTGAACCCTAAAGCTTCCTGGGTTCTATTAGTTATCTGAGCTGTTGGAGACATGTGTATCCTGACTACAGACACAGATGAAGAAATTCACCCACTGCTCCTCACAGAACAGTGGAATAAGGGCTCTGATAGAACAAAAGATAATGTGCTACTTATTATGCAGAGTTTCCCTTCCAATAATTCCTCTTTTACTGAAGAATTCTATCTCAAATGCCCCTGATTCAAAGATTCTTCAAGTACTAGATGCAATATACCCTGATAATCAAAGCAAAACCACTTCATAGGAGTGTATTTCAGGAGTCAGGGGATTATAACATTTGCATGCTGTTTCTTACAAAACTACAAACTGGGCATAAAAATGGGAGCACAACACACTTGGTCCTCTTCTAAAAAACAGTCAAAATCCCAAGATCTCACACAGGGGGTAACCCATTTAATGACACGGAAACAATTCCTTCAGTGCTGGATTCAATTAACAATGAACAGAGACAGTTCCTGCTGTGCAAAGCCTCTCCAAAGGTATGGAGGTTTCAGGCCCTTCTTGACAGACAAATCAGATTCCTTGAGTATTGCTCTTAGCCCATACACTCTCCTCTGCCATGCTATTCATTAGGAAGGCTGCCTGACAATTACTCACAGTAGTGTACTGACATGGTTTTCAGTATATGATATTCTTGAGAGTGCAATTAATCATTTGAATTGTTTGCCTGTGGAATTGTAGGTAGGTCATTCAACTTTTTCAGTGCTTAAACTTTCATGGACTGGTCTAGAGATTGCAAAGAATTGGCTGCTGTTTACACATGTACTGAGAAAAAACCCTTGAAAAGAAGTGAGCCTGTGAGTTAAGAACTGCCTTGCCAGACATAAGGCTCCCAAGAAGACAGACCATCTCACATAATGATACAATATCACAATGCAAATACCATATTGCATTGTCAGGATAACATGCAACAAGTGTTTTGTGGCTCTCTCAAAGTCTATTTGATGTGATCTATCCCTCCTTTCATTCCTCCTGTCTGTGGACAGAAAATGCGGTTTGTTTCTTCTCTCTTGCTGGATGCTTGAAAAAATAAGAGATGAAGGCTCAAAAAACATGCTGCATACTAGATACATTAGCTGCCCTCAAGAGCCACAAATAGCCCTATCATTCTTCCAGAATATTTATATTACAGTGATGCTTAGAGGCTCCAGCTAACTGCAGGACTGTATGAAATCAGGCTGTGTGCTGTGATACAAATGCATGTTAACACACAGCCCATTTTCCAATGAGCTTGGATCCTCACTACAGCCTCTTGTATATACAACAGAATTAAAGATCTTTTTTTCCCCTTCAAGTGCTCCTGAGAGACAGGAATGTTCTATGTACCTGCCATGGTCTCACTGCAGCCAAATCCCTGGACAGCTCTAATAGGAAATTAGTGCTACAAAACTCAAGGTGCAATCTTATCATAAGGAAAGCTGACATTTATCTACAACATCTCTAAGTTGATTTTACCTGCTCATACAGTAATTCTATACAGTCATATTCCTCCTCTTTCTCTAAATATTTCTATTTTAGGTATATTCATATAGATTTATATTATTTTGAAGAAGCAGGCTGTTTGGATAGTCAGCTCCAGGTCACATAGGAAGTGGATGTTTGTTTACAATATATATTAAAATTGTTACATATTTCAAGCCAAGGTGTTAGTAAGAAACCAGGGAGTTTTCCAGTGCAGTAAAGATTATGTACATAAATGGATATGACTTGTACCAGGCAAACCCAGCTCCTAAAGTCAGCAGTTTGAGGAATCTCTTCAGGTGACAGATTCAGCAATGCTAATTGCTGTGTTGCTGAAGAGTTTACAATAAAGTCTACTTCCTTCAGCTGATACACCATCCTTTTATGAGGAAAAACATACCAACTGAACAACAGCTTACATTGCATTCCTCACAGGGTACCCTGACAGGAGTAACAACCTCCCCACACACTGCCAGGGCTAAAGGTCTCAGGATTAGAGTGAACAAGGTCAATGTTAATTAATGCTTTAACTAATCACAGGTTAAGTGCTTCCAGCCACAGGCAGCCTACAACACTGATTTAATCTGCCCTATCTATGGTCTGGAGCTAATATGATTGTCATAATTTTTTTAAGTGTATGTGTATAAAAATTTGTTGCACATAATAGTGAATCAAGTATTAAACTTTCGAGAAGTCAGGCATTCTTTCAGGACTGGTCTTCAGTGCTGGATACCTTAATTTAAGTAGTTTACACAGAAAAGCACCCAAGTATCCCCACCTCCCAATGCTGACTGTAGTTTGGATCCTGCTCAGTGCCTGGACAAGTACAGCACTACAACAGGCTGGCACCCAAAAACAGCAGCCAATGTTTTGTTGACAGGTACACAGCACACTGCATCCAGAACTCATGGCCTTTCTCTTCCTGGACAGTGTGTGTGCCAAGGGTACCGTCACAGAATTAATATAAGTTCTAGGATGAGACCAATAAAGCAAAACCAAAAACAAAATCCCAAAACAAACAGTGAAACAAAATCGGACCTGAAGAAGAACAAGTGAAGCCCTTTCACCTCCAAGTCATAAACCTCTCTTTTGATCTCCATGTCTCCTATTTCTGATCTGACAAGTATTACAAATGCCTAGCCCACACTCTGCTTCCCTTCAGTGATTAATGTGCTACAGTCTTTCTGAAAGCTTAAAGAGCTCTCCCTTCGGGCCACCACATTTGATAAAGAAATGAAGCCTGGCGATTAATAATTCCCGGGGCTGAGTTTTTGTTTAATAACTATTCTGTCAGTGATAGATCTAAAGGGCCAGGGTGTGGATGTGTATGCATGTGGAGGGTGTAATTTGATTGTGGCCAGGAGATTCGGCAGGCTGGCATTACAAAGCAGCTCCTTAGCAGTTGCTGGAAAACCAGCATGACAAATCACTCCGTTCTCTGCTTCCCCAGCCTACCCCTCTCAACAGAGCTATCTCATTAGTCTCAAGGCAGCCAATCCTAGCCTATGATTTGGGAAATATTTCCTTCTTGACATTCAAGAGAACAATTCCTTACCCAAGGAAAATTACATTTAAAAATAAATGGAAAAGCATCAATCAGCTAGGAAAATATATTCAGCTTTTCAGATCTCTGGAGAGAAAGGTTTTTTTTTATTTTATTACATTTAAATAGGACTGAAGGCCATGGCTTGATTTTAAAAAACAGAGATAACTAAAAAGATAGCACTGTAACATTTGCATATTAATAGTTGTTTTCTTTATATAAAAAGACTGTATTTTTCATTAAAGCTACATCTTGGATATTTACAGACCTGTAGAGCTGTGCTAGACGATACATGTTAGTAGAGACAGATAGGCTAGATAGTACATCAAATTACAAGGTGATTGCAATGTGTTTTTAGACCAGCAAGCCAACTATATTTCTAGGTGAACTTTTTAAGAATTATCAAGCTTCTTTTCAGGACTTAAAATCAAATTAAAATAGAAACAATTCTATTCCTTTAGAATGCAGTTCTCTCTGTTGAACAGTATCTTGTTCATTCTTGCTTCCCCAGTACAGAAAAGTACACAAGTCAGTCAAGCCACTAAGGAGTAATTTCCTCATGCAGAGTAGCTCCAAACTTGGCCCATAGAGGACAGTCTTCTTTATAAGAGCCCAGCCTATGCTCTGAGCAAAAAAGAAAACAACCACATAAGTGACAGCTTTTCTGAAACATCCAGAAATCAGGGAGGGATCCTACCCCTTCCTGCACATGTAACACCCAGGAACTGATACCTTACAGCTCTGGGCATCTGTCCTCTCCCAATCCAAGCTATTACAGTCAGGCCTTTCCACAGCTGTGTATCACCTTTCCCACTGAAGATTATGTCCCTGAGAGGCAGGTTAAGTGACCCCAGCACATTTCACACAGATAAGCTGGATTAACTTTAGTATCTTAAATAAGTGAGTCTTTACTATGTCAGCTGATGGATGACAGATGACTTGGAATAGTCACAAGAAAGAGTCTCAGCAGCCAAGGATGCTCTCTCAGCATCATATAGCAGCAGAAACAGGAATATAGGTTTTCCGGCTCCTAGTCCAGCTTCCCTGTGAATGAAGCTCTCTGCCTTTTCAACTCTGACAGAAAAATACATTCAGCAAACCCCTTTTAATGAGATCCCCCACAAATGTATCTAAGCAGATATTATCATATCATGAGCGTGATTATGAATTTTATCCAGGGGGTAAATAACCTAGAAAATTAGATATGTCATTGCTAGGCCATGAAAGAAGAATTTATTACATCACCTTTTCCTAATGGGATGTTCTAACTGACCATGTATTATTTCTGCAGACTTGCAAGCTCTACCATGTCCCATAATTCACTGCAAAATGTTGGAATTCAGGCTTTGCCCATATCATTACATGAAGATTAAATACTAGTGCTGCTTTGAATTACATTTCTATTCATTTTACTCATTTTTAAAGTATTTGCTTCCCATACATAAATTGTTACTATTATACAAAGATTCACTAAGGCACCTTGCTGACAATTTTTCCTCTTTTACTCTGAATGAATAACAAAATGCAAATCAGTAGCAGTGGGGTTTTTTTCTTTCCACTTAATACAATGCTTGGATAACAGAGCATTTAAAGATTTATGATACATATTAATAGCACTTAAACACCCTTCAGAGTAAATATCCCTTTGTTTTTGATCCTCTCCTGCTATACTTACCTTTTCCCATATTATGTCAGCTCTCTGTGCATCTCACACTTTAATTGAGGCCACCTCATCACATTCTTTCTCCTCTGCCCCTTCCTTTTCAGTTGGCAGCAAAAACTATCTCACTACGTCAAGAAAAATGACCACTCATCCCATCTGCCACCTTCTACACTGCAGAGAAAAATCTCAATATATCTGCTCACCTAGATAAATCCAGGCAGTATTGTCAAGACTGAATATCAGGCCACAGTCACAAAGGCTGCTGCTCTATTAAATTCTTCAGCTGATAAAACACTGGTGTGGTAGCTTTAGTCCATAATAAGCCATAGTCAGTTGTTTGTAAAGTCAGACAAACAGCAATTTTTAGGACTGTGCCAGATGTTTACCTAATTTACCTAATTAAAGCAGTCTATTGTACATATTTTCTGCTGGTGAAAGCACACAATTACTAGTTTCTATTCAATGATGAAGTGACAGAAAATTTTAAGAAATTGAAACCAAACACTACAAAAAAAAATTTAAGTTCTCTATATTATTCCTCTAGATTTTATGTGAAACTTACAGAATTATTTTCTTCCCCCTACAGCACTTTGAACTTTGTGATAGAGTGATTTTCTGGACATGATGAGCTGTGTGAATGTACCATGCTCTGCATCACCATATTTCAGTTTCTCCCAGGAAAAGACTAGCCCTACAGTACTGTTAACCACTCCTGGTTTCCCAAAAAAAATATTCCTTCCTCCCCTACTTTTCTTAGGTTGAGGTATTTTTGTGCTATCTTTAGGAATTATCCCTCTACCCAGCTCTGTTACCTGTTTTTTATACAGATGACACCCTGATAGAAATTTGAACACTATTGCCAAATTCAGCAACTTTTTGTGGATGTATTTGGTTTGGATTCATCACCATTCCAAGTAATTGCAATACTCTGACCATTTCTAAACTGTCCTGGGGGAAACACTAGAGATAATTACCTTCCTTTCTTGTTTAAGGGGTACTAAAACCAGACACTAGCCCATCACTTGCCTAGTGCACACCACCCAAGAGGCCCCAGCTACTTGTTAAGTCCACAGTACTCAAGAAGGAATTTGAGGAAGTTGTCATGTGGTTCTCCAAAAGCAGCCCATTTTAAAATATTGCTTATTTCTAGCAGGATATGAGCATCTGTTTCAGTAACTCAGAAAGGAATATTCCAACAGAGACCAGGAAGAACATGGGAGGTTCTATGCCACTGCGGTACTGGAGCACATGAGCAGCTCTGAGTGCCAGAAGCCAGCACTGGGTGGCAGGCTAGGACAGCACTTAGGAGTGACTCCCAGCGCTGGTGCGCCACTTCTCAGCTTCTTCCAAAGCCTCTCCTTGTCGTCTACAAAAGGCTACAAAAGCTTTCGTTGGGTGGTAGAGCTGGAGAAGCCCATGCACCCAGCACTAGGGACTGCCTTGTTCTACTCGCTGTACCCAAGAAATCAGGCGGAGTTCTCCCCATCCCTGCAGCCAAAGGAGGCTGCAGATACTGGCTCATCCTTTTGTTTCTTTAAACTGGAAGTAATGCCTTTGAGAGGGAAAAGTGGGACTGGAATTTTTCCAGGCAGCTAATTTTGCGGGTGTAATTTTAGAATGGAGCAGTCTGGTAGTCACAAACATTAACAAGTATATCTTGCACTGCATCCCAGTGTAAAAACAGCTTGAGAGTCAGCAGCTTTCTTCCCCATGGAAGCAACCACCAAAAACCTTCCTCCAGCACTAGTAAAGGGCAGGACTAACTTGCAAGGCAAGGCTCTGGACAAAGACCAGCCCTCCTCCATTCCTAGGAAAAGAAACTCATCAGTTGGGTGCATATGCAAATGCCTGTCAAAGTCAGCTCTTGGGGACAGAGATGTTTCAATTCTCCACAACAAAGCTACTGATGGTTCTGTGCATTTTGGCAATCTTCCTTCTGTGTGTTCGGGTGCTCTGTTGCAGTCCAGTTACTTTGTCTCCTTCTGGGCCTCCTGTGATTCATACCAAATGTCTGCAGACCATTCAAACACCCAAGCCCTGGCTGAATGCATAAAATGCTAATCTCATTAGATTTCTCATTTTCAGTGTAATATTGTCACAGTGCTATGCACCACTGCCACAGATTAGCAGGCTTGCCAGAATGGAGACCTGCTAATGAGTTAATCCAAATAACACTCAAATCCCAAATCAGATTTAAAACCATCTAGACAGAGGACCCGCCAAAGATGGGTGAGGGGGAAGAGGGAAGAGCATGAGCCTAGTTTTGACAGAAGTAGTTGTCAATTAAGTGAGTGAGGAGTATAAGGGAGAAGGAAGCATGCATTTTTTTCCTTGGGAGGACAGACTCAGTCAAACACCAAGTTACCATGCACAACCCAAATGCAAAACCTGAGAAATAATCTGCAAAAACACATGCATCTGTATGGATGGTCAGCTTCTGACTTGAGAGAATTAACCATAAGATCAGGAGCTAGAAAAGCATCTATTGCCATAATTTAATTTATAGTGCTTGGAAGGTTTAAGCATCTTATAGCTCTGAGTTTGATTCATTCCATCCAGGAACCTGGAGAGGAGGGGAAGGAATGGTTTTCATCTATAGTTTCTTATTTTACAAATAACCCAACATGCTGAAGAGATGCACAGAGGCTCAAAGGAAAGGCACCAAGGGAAGCACACATCTTCCATTGTTTGCATTTGAAATAGGTTCCTAAAACATAGCTGCAGTCTGAAGGATAGAGCTGGCAGGGATCTCCTTTCTTTTCCACCATGATTTTAAATGAAATTTCTCCTTTAGTGAGAAAATACTGAATTACTACAGCTGAAAAATTTCATGAGTACATAGTGGCTTCATTAGGCCTCCAATAAGACACAGTTCCACCTTAGGCTTGGGAAAATGTGGCCAGAGCCCAAGGAAGCACCTCAGAGCAGGCTGGCCAGCATAATGCAGACTCAGAACAGAGGAAAACAAGAATATAGGAGGGACAGGGACACCTCCAACCAGGGTCCAAATTTTGAAAGGCCTCAGCTTTACTTAATGGAGAGCAAAACCTTTTTTAGAGTATTGGCCTATATCTCTGGACAAAAATATGGTTTACCATTCAACAATTTACCAAAGAGTGCCTAAAAAAACCAGTATAGCTTTCCATTGCACCTATTTCCTCCTTGTGGATCCAATTGTGTATGTTTTACCAGAAATGTGAAATTTTTTATGCCAACAGTAGAGACTAAGTCTTATATCTTTTAATAAAAATCTAAGAACTTAGCACCTTGACTACATAGTTGCAGAGAAGGGAAGAGAAATGCATTTTATGCTGACATCAACAAACTCATCTGCAAAGTTTTACTTTCATTTGACTATTGATGGACGGAGCTAGGAAGAAGAAAGTTTGACTCTCAGATGTGGAATTCAGCTAAGCAAAACTGCTGAGAGAATTCTATTATGATTGGAAATGTAGCCATTTTTTAATGGAAACCTCTCTGTAGAAACTTGTTTTATAAAACAAGTGTTGTGTTAAGAAATACTTCTTCCCAGAAGTCATACTTCTCAGCACATCCCTTGCTGCTGTACTTCAGCTACTGTGGCAACTATCAGAGAATGCAAACCTACTGAGCTGAGACAGAATCTGAAGTCAGTTGGAGTCTCTGTTGATTTTGCAACACCTTGATGCAGACCTTTAACTGCATTGTGTGCAGACAGAATAGCTTTTTAATGTCGCTTTCCAGCTCTCACTGAGGAAACAAATAAATAGAATGCAGCGCATTCAAAGAGAGTCCATTTGCTTTCTTGTATCCATTAAACTGTCCTGATAATAAAGCATGCCAATATGCTGCCATTTTTAAGCATGGAACAAATTTTCCATCTTTTAAGACACTACCTCTTTTTGTCCACTGATAAATAGATTCCAATGTAAATGGAATGAAATAGCCAGCAGTGCCAAACTTTCCAAATGTAGCTAAGCTGCCAGGAATATGCTTTGTGTGCACAGTTCCCTTCCAGAGACAACTGCCCACAACAATCTTCCTGCTCCATGCTAACAAGGTACTAATAACAATAGTAATCACAGTTTGCCTGCTCAGCTCACCCCAGGAATATGGCAGCAAATTGATGATCATTTCTCATTGTGAATTATGACACAGGCACATCACCTCACCCTTGGAATAAAACAGCACCTGCCAATCCCGTTAAAACAGCAAGGGGAAAAATGAAAGCCCTGCTGTAGCCAATCTGATTCCCTGCTGACTCTAATTACCCAGACGGGAATTTTACAATTGCTTCCTCCACCAACTCCCTCTCTGCAGTCTGCAGACTTTGGCTAGTTCTTTCTTTTGTATGCCTACTGCCACTGAGTAGATTGGGTTCCTAATGAGTCTTGACACTAATGGTACAGGGAGACAGCGCAATTACATATCCCTCTCCCATTCAGAGCAAACCTGGCAGGAAATGACCTGAGACCTCACACCCTTCTACCCCAAAGAATCCAGTTATAATGCCTCAGGAGCAGGGCCAGCTGGTGCACACTCCCCCCCTCAGCACCCCTCACTGCACTTCCCCTTTCCATTGTGCAGGTGGCTGGAAAGAGTTCTTTATGGCCTAATCCATGACTGGTTGGTTGAGGCTAATACAGAAGCCAGAGAAGCCTTACCACATTTGGAACTAAAGCTCATCAAGAAAGGGGAAAAAAAAAACCAACATTATTTCACACATGTGCTGGACAGCTCTAACACACAGTTGTTGTCTATTAGGTGTTTAACAATGTGTGTAACTCAGACTGCTTTAAAGTGGGGAGGGGAGAGACATGTGCTTCTGTGATTTCCACATTGATTGTAGTCCAGGTGTAAAAGAGACTGGAGCTACCTATTGAACTGTGAGCTAATTACAAGAAGAAACAGCTGTTGTCTGTTAATGAGGATGCAGATCCATAAGAAGCATGTTAGCTGGTGAGGAATAAACGTGTCTTCCACTCCTTGAGTAAGCAACAGCCTACAAAAGATGTCTTATATCTATGACTCATGTTGCCATATCATCTGAACAACTCACAAATTACACGTTTGCCTCTGAGAAAAGCTCTGTGAGAGAGGAAAACACTAGTTTAAATATACAAGTAGGAATATGCAGCAGAGGACCAAGGACATATACAAAATCTGATCAAAGCATAAAATAGGCCCAAATCAGCTTATTTGAACTCCACTGTTTTAAGTACAAATCTATTGTTTGTCTCATGCTAGTAACTCTGAAGCACTGTGCTTATCACTGAATTTCTTTCACTGCTTTACTACCCTATGATAGCATAGTCTCCTATTAACCTCACTGCTACTTCTGTTTCCCCTCAGGGCCCTGTAAGTCTTCTGCCTCTCAGCTATTTTTTTGTGACATATGGGATGTTTCTCTTAGCCTTCAAAGAGTTCATCTGACTTACAAAGTTCTTCCTGCTCCTCTTTGCCCTCAGGTACACAAGGAAGTCCCACAGTTCTCAGCTGCTCACCAGCTTCCATCCTGTTACCCTCCACACACACATCCTTGACAGATGCTCTGTACTTTGTCTCCTGGACAGCATTATCTGTGGTGGCTCTAAACCTGCCATCAGCATGAGCTCTCAAATTTCAATGCTTATGGATTATTACAGTTTAACACCAAGGGAAAGCTTAACAGAATTTATCTCCAGGGTAACTCCACTGGCAACAGTTACAGCACAGATAGATTTCAGGGATTATTTAAACCCTTTGCATCCTCTTTTCCTCCAAAATTTGGCCTAAAACATATAAAATTTTAAGGGAAAAATGGCTAATTTTAATCCTACTAATTGCTCTTTTCCTTTTTGACATAACTGCTCTGAACCACACAATATCCTGTAAAGTTTTGAGGAACAAGAAATTGTGCAGAGAAAGCATCACAGTTTATGCAGGTGCTGCTATTCTATAACCCTCTACACCAAGAATTCCATACTTGTAGTACATGAAAAAGGAGCAGTAATTTCAAGTAGCTCAGGGAACTCCTAATGGAGTTTTTGCTTTTTATTTTCCTCTCCAGTTTTAAAGTATTATTTACTGTAGTATTCAATTAAGAACAAGGGTTTACTATAGCAACCACAGCAGTGAGAGGTACTATTCATACACAGTCTCTGAAATACAAGCTTTTAAGCACCTTCTTAGCAACACTTGTTGATAAACCTGTGACAGAGGAGAATACTATGTGGTTTGCACACTAAATGTGACTAAATAAAGTCTGTTGTATTGCTTGAGATCTTCCAATTTCTCCCTTTACCTTTCTAGAGTTAGCACACCTGTTCACAGAGAACAAGGCTAATAAAAAGATAAAGACATCACCCTTGGACTGAGACCACAAAGGAGGAACCGTCATATGGCAGCTTTTCTCTCTGCCACTATGTGGCAGCAAAAGTTGCTTACGATTCACTACATCAGTATCTTCATAGGCATTCCAGCTGTGACCTTGCCATCATTCATTCTGGGGACCCTCTCTCATTCAGCATCTGCCAGCTGTCAGCTTGGAACTCCAGGGAAAATTATAGAAGGTTTCTGGAAAATTACAAGGGGCAGCAGAAGGGAGCATTTGATTTGTTTCTATTCTCTCTGTGTAAGGCATTTCAGGTGCCTGCAGTTTGCCAGCTTCCTGACTTTCTTTTGCCTGGGTGGCTCCATTCTTCAGTAATCCTCCACTTGAACTGCTTTAGTTTTTCTCATGTCACTCCATCGCACACAGTTCCTCTTCCCATGATGTCATTTGCCTTCTCAAATCCATTCCACAAGAATGGGAGAGCAACAAAGCATGCTCTCCCCTTCTGATGCAGAAACTGGGTATTACTTAGACATATCAATGAGTACTGATCATTATCTTCCTTGACAAGTTTTCCTTTCTCAAGCTGCAGTCCCTTTACAAAGGCACCTTCCAAACCCAGTAAAGCTGTAAATAGGTGTGCACTGGGAAAACCCACAATTAACAACCATGGTTAACCACAAGAAGATAAGACTATTTTAAACATGCCTGTCTTTGTCTATACTAGGTGCTAAGTGGTGTTTGAAGTATACTCACTTTAGATGCTGAGTAATTCTGCTTTCACATTCCCACCTGCTTCCCCTATTGGCTGAGAACATAAATATATTCATGGTTCCCCTGGATTTAATATTCAGGAATCACATTCTTTGATCGATTGAGGTACCATTGAATTCAAGCTGGCAGTGTTCCACACTATAAGACAGAAATGCTGATCACTGCATCCTGATTGCTCATCTCATTATGGCCTACATTTAACTGATGTATTTTGTTGCATTTTCTATTTCTTTCCTAGAATCCAACTGCTAGCATGGTCAGGTAACCACAGGGCAGCTACCTTGGGACACTTTTGTGGGAATGTGTTGGAGTTGAGAATGCTATATGCACATACAGTATTACTGTTCTTTGCAGAAAGCTCTCTGCAAACATGTTCAAATAACATTCTATTGTGAATTTAGGGAAGACTGTTGGATTTACATGAAGACCAAACACTCCTTTGGGCAAGAGCTCCTGGTTTGTACTGTTACCTAGGCAATGGCTGTAGAAAGTGTCTGAGCACACATAAGCTGGAATTGGATGGTGCTGATTACAGCTGCTATTTCCAGGAGACTTAAGGGAAACACAGACACATACCCCAGACTCACAGAAAGAAACAGCTCTGAGCACTCATGCAATTACAGCTGCAGAAAAGGAACCATTCTGGAGCATCAGGCTGCTCATTAACTTCCACTACCAAGGTTAACACCTATATTTTAGCTCTTTAACAGATGCCCTGTGAAACTCCCTTTGATAATCTGCTTCTCTCCTCCTGCTGTAGGACCCAAATCAAGGCCTGAACAGACAGTTTTCAATCTTCTTTTAAAAGCCATGATCGATTTTAAGTGAAATGACATTGCACAAATTATTTTAATTAAAAGAACCCTATTTTCTCTTTGACCAGAATCATACTCCAGGTAGCAAGAACACTGACAAGAAAATCAACAGGTGGCCTGTTTGCCAATTACCTGAGCACATCAGCTTTATTCAGCACATTTGCAGAAGGAGTTGGTTACATTCAGTCAGACTTATAGTCTGGTTTATTAATGACCCTTTTAAACCAATAGCTAGAAATTCAATGGAACCCCTTCAAAAAGATGTTAAGAAAGACCATACTCTTTGACAGGCCAATGCCAAACAAGAAGTGCAGCCAGAGTCTCATTCATTAAAAACCATGGTATTCAGCTCCAGCACATCCACCAGCTTGCTGGAAACCATGATTTTAGTACTGATATTTTCCCAAGTCCCACATTGCTACATATTTTGAATATTTTGTCCCAATATGGTCTGATTATTGCTAAATGTGAAATCACTGCCAACTAGTTTCATACAGGCTGGATTTAATTTCAGAAATGGGTGGAGGATAAATACTACAAAAGGCCTTCTACTGCAAAATCCTTCAGTTCAAACTATGGCAAGCCACAAGCAGGCTTGGTACCCAGGCTAATCTTAATGTAACTTTTCTATCTCCAAGACAGCTCTCTTCAGCATAAATACAAAGCTCTGCTTCCACAGCTGAGAGCCAGCAGGAACCGCACATTCCTGCAGGCTGTGAAAGAAAATTCCTTAGACTTAGACCCCCAAACTCACTAAACACACTAATCATGAACCTGAAATCCCTGTGTGTTACTGCCTCCAGGCTCTTGGTACTCCATTTTACAGCACTCACACTGGCACCCCAGAGTACTTGTATGCACAGAAAATGTAGCTGTAAGTTGCCTTCCTTTTATATGGAAGAAAAATCAATTGTTTTCTCGGTGTTCAAAGCACTGACACAAGTTGTAGAGACTCTGGATTCAACTCCAATCCTTGTATGAGAGGCGTTAGGCTTTAGCTCTCTGGTGGAACAGATTTAACCATCAGGCTAATTCCGGGAAAAGACCTTTGCTCAAACTACAGGACTGCCATGAGCAGTGAGGAATTTGATCGAAGGAACAGGGAAGTTTCTTGAGACATAGCAGACATCAGTCCTCATTCTTTCACCAAAGGCTTTACAGTAAGACTTTATTATTTACTTTACATTATATTAAGAAGCTGCTAGAAAAAATACAACTGACAGATGCAAAAAGCCTAAGTGGGCAGACTTCTCATCTGACAGTGCTGAATGTGGTACCTCAGTTCTAGAAAGGTATAAAAATTTAAATACATCTACCTCCAGTTTTCTGGCTTTTGTGAGTTGCTCTCTGGGATACCTCTTTCTGAGTGAATACTGCAGAACGAATATAGGTACCTCTGTGAGATTTGTGATATTACAAGCTGTAAATTCTTACATCTTTGTGTCCCAGATGTTGACACAATTCTGTGCTCTGATGAATTTCAAGGAGCAATCTTTCACCCACACACTGATGGCTTGTACCTCACACGCTCAGGTTTGGAGGGCCTCTCCTGAGAAAGAGATGCTGCCAGCCAAACTACCAGTGCTTGACATAACTCTACTCCCAGCAGAAAAAAAAAAGACTTTATAAACAGCCTAAAGCTGAGTAAGCTGAGAGGCTACAATGCATGCTCTATTACAAGCCTTTAGATTATCAGCAGAGATGAATAAAGTTACCTCTTCTCTACCTTGCTGCTATGACTAGGCCAAAACAGCTCTGCAGAATTGCAAGCAGAAAAGACCCTTTTGCTGTGACAAGATCAGTTCTATGACTATGAGTAGGAAGAGAAATAGGAGCAACCACCTGACACAAATTTAGTGGGACAGCCAATGGTTATCAAGGGCTTGAAAAAAGTGATTTTTCAGCTCAGCAGCTGAACCAGAAAAAAAGAAGGCATAAATATTTTATTTTATTTGGATTGAACCAAAGCTTTTGTTTTTAAATCCATCATCCTTCTTTTGGGTTGTATTAGTGCCCTATCAGAACCAAAATAGGATATTTTATTTTCAAGGATTTGTGAGAAAAGCAAAAGAAATTGAAGATTAGATTCAGCAAGGTGATAGAAGAGACTATCACCAGTGTAAGAGTGCCTCAAAAATGGCTGGCAAGCTTACCTCAGATTTGGGCAATCATTCCTCAAAAACTAATAAGGGGGAACAGATTAAAGCCTAGCTTCATGTTGAGTGTTTTGTACATTAGGTTAGAAAGCTGTGATCTCTCTGAACCCACAAACATTCACAATCTCCTGGAGAGATTCCAAAAATACCCCACTTCTACATAACCCATTGTCTGTTAGCCAAGGCCCCTTTCTATGGGAGGGGGCACTGAAGAAAGGGGGGAAATCCTCAGGCCAAAAATCAACTGGTGTGTAATCTGTCACGTACCAGAGGTTTCCACCATGTACCACTCTCTCAGCCTCTTCTGTTGCACAGTAAATTAGACTGTCTTTTGCCAGTAATGAGGTAGCTACAGCAAATCCTGCCCTAGAGCAAGAGATGGCCTTCTCAGCATCCCTTCCAGCCCTCTTTTTCTGCAATCCTGTGATCCTGACTGCTGAAGAAGTCCTGGGTGAAACAAACCCACTATTTACTACTTGCTTGTGCAGCCTAATAAGTTAACTAAGGACGAAGGAAACAGGACAATGGCTAGCAGGGTAAATTACATAAATAGGTTTTCCCTGGACACCTAAATAAGCTTTGTCTTACCATTAGACAACAAATTATCTGGGGCCATAACAGAAGAGGCAAACAAAGTAACTACTGGATAAAGGGAAATGGCTAAAGGAATATAAAATTCCTTTTTTCAAGGCAGTTGAATGCTGCCTTGAAAAATGTTAACTTAAATGTTAACTGGACTGTGGCATAGTGTATTGAAAACTCTTTGGCTTTTTTTTGTTTTGAAATACTCTGCTGAGTGTCAATTTTCCATGTTTACCCCAGGGTTATTTCTCCAATAGCAGTTCTCTCCCAGGCATTCACTATCAGTACGGATGCTTGTTGGAGTGACTGATCCTTTTTCCTGCCACAATGACAGTCTGTGGCATAGCTTTTTCTCCCATTAGACTTCCTGAGGAAAGCCAACACTAATGCCAGGTTTGGAGACAATACTGTCCTTCCATGGACAGTAATATGAGGTTGCAAAACAAACTTTGCTTTCAAACAGCCACAACAAAATAACAAATCCGCCCCTTCATTTTCTACACTCTATTTTCCTAATTAGGTGGGTGGGGGAACAAATGTCCACATGCAGAAAGTAGGTGGGCATAGGCTGGATAAATCCCATGCTCCCAATTCTTGGCATGGAACAGCACAGCCATTATCCCTTCTAAATGTCAGGGAACTAGCTCCAACTCTATGAGGTGCCAGACACCTGCTCCCACTACTCCCAGCTTTGCCTTCTGCTGTTGCATCTCTCACTCACAGGCCTTGGTGTAATTCCACTCTGCACAAATTGAGCCATAAGTGCCAGGAAAGTGGGATTCTGAAAGCATTTCATAGAAAGGCACAGACCAGGGCAGCAACAGACCCACAAGGAGGGACACAGCTGCCACTTCCATGAAGAGGAGCCACTCAGCACCAAGACTGTATATTGATAAAAAGCCAGGAAAGGGTTAAAGCAAGATGCTTTCTTGCAGGCAGATGAGGTGAAATAGATTCGGGGAGTTATTTTTTTTCACAACAGAAAGAGGTGGAAGAGCCACAAAAGGCTATTGAAAGAGAGTGAGCTCTCCTGTCTGACACATGTCTGCACAGAAGCAATGGCAACACAACAAGGCTGTCACATTGAAAATGTAGTTCTTCCAGCATAGGCTGGGCTGCAGGGCAAATCTTGTGCAGTAAAGTCCTTGGATAGAAGGGAACCTGTCTGATTTAGTGTAAGGAAGCAGCAAGGTGGGCAGAGCCTGCCTCAGGAAGTCATCATTCCCTGCATATGATCAGGGCTCCCTACATGTTTCAATCTGTTTGAGGTAGAAAGGGCCAGCAGATCCATAAGCAACCATGATGGGTAGTCGAAGGTAGGGCTGCAAAGAGTTGGGCAGAGGGTAAAGAAGAAAAGGTGAGAATTCGTCTCAGTTTCTTCCTTTGGCTTTACCCAGGGACTGTTGATCTTAGGCAAGTGACGCCTAATGGACCATTCAGCAGCAACCTTAACACCCTTCCCAGCCTCATTGTGCAGCAAAGGAGCCCAATCACCAAAACAGGAGGATGCTAGAGATCATTGCAACACTCTGATGTGGTCCAGCAAACTTATCACCATTGTTTGCAGAATGGAAGCATTTAATGCCCTAGATAGCTGTCAGCCCACAGCCTTATTGGAAAGGCACTGACAATGCCTCTGCCACAGGGACAGCGTGGGTCTCTGCTCCCTGTTCTGCATGGAGTGTGCCATGGTGCTCACACTGCACCTGTCAGCTGAGCTGGTTTAGTCTGGAACCAGTCAGAGAGCACACATGCAAGTGCACTACTCTTCTGGCACATCTGGGGGAAGGCAGTGCCAACAGGCAGAGGTAATAGCTTTACCACTGGAGGCTTGTAAGCAGTAAGAGACATATCTTGCCACACTAGAAGCACAGCAAACATAGATGGGAAGAAAAGGAACATGCTAGAGCCCAAGATGGTCATTCCTGTAGGGAATTGCCAGCATTCCTGGCTAGGTCAGACCACTATTTACAATATATATTTCAGCAACTGAAGGCATATATCTGGATTCCTTTGTAAATAAGAACACACGTCATTCCTGATGTACACCTATCTGCTACACAAATTTATTGATTTGTGCAGTTATTTGTCTTCTGACTGCTCAGCAGCACATCATGACCCTCGTGGCAGAACAGCTTCACCACTCTTGCACCTCTTTGGGCAAACCTACAAGCTGCTGGCCGTAGCACAGTAAATCACACAAGCCATTTAGCATCAAACAACAAAGGCAAGAAAAAGAGCCAGTACCTTGCTTTTGAGGGTCACAGCAGACATCACAGTTGAGACAGCCACAATACACAGAATATCATGATATAATTTCAGAAAGTTTCAGCCCACACAGAGTAACACTACACCACTTCAATAAGCTCCAGGCAGCTACCCCTCTTGCTCTTTAGCCCAGCCTTTTGTACCCTCATGCTCATGCATTGCACCTGTGTGCCCTCTGTTCCCTTTGGTGGTTGGTCAGTGCCCCTGGGCACTCCAGCTCCCTTTGCTTTCAATGCTGCTCACCCGCTTTCCACAGCTGTAGCCCACTGGGGCTGTGGCTCGGTCGCAGCCTCACTCCCAATTGCCACAAACTGTGTACCTGCATTCTAGCTCTTCACTGGCTTCACCATTTTTATGGAAATAGCAGAGCTGTTCAATTTTCATAACAGTAGCAATACTATCACCATGATATTCAGGCACTTCAAATAACCTGTTTAAAAAGCCTAATATGCTACTGATGCATATTTTAATGCATAGTTGCAGGAGCTGTGGCACCACCTGAAGATAAGACGTGTCTGTACTCGAATTGTGTATCACTCAAGAAAAATGGGACACTTTGGAATGACATGACCCTTTCTGCCACACCATGTTGTTCTGTAGGCTGTCCACTGAAGACACCAAACAACACACCAAGCAAAGTACGAGTCTTCTTGTGCCTGCTGGGTGATTTCTCTGGCAAAGATAAGCACTGCTCTCCCAATACAAACCATTTGTCAGCTTAATGTTTCCATGAATGTCAGATCAGTTCTGCCTCTGAGTGGACCTCAGAAAAGGTACCAGTTACACCATGTTAACTCAGAGGACTAGTATATTGATTGGCATAGAAACAGAATAATATTTCCATGCTATGTTCTGCCTCATTTCCAAACTCACGAGTCCTCCATATGTCAGGTTAAGTTGCAATGTTTCACCTATTGAATTTTCTGTGAAACTGGTGAGGATCAATTTCAAAGCTCTTATGTAAGAATTCTGTCTGCGAATCACAAACATTAATCAAGCCAAACACTGCATGATAATAATTTTAATTGATATTACATTGCACCTAGCAATCCCCAACTAAGTTATAGAAGTTTGAGCAGTATTCATACAAGGCAAAGATATTGTCCTTCAGGAGACAAGAGGCTAACAGATGGAGAGAGAGGATGAGAAACTGAGAAATTATGTAGATTTCAGTCACATTCTGAGTCTTATTAAAAAACAAGTCACTTTATAGAGGAAGGTTTCTGTTACTGTAGTGTTGGTTTTTTTTAAGGAAAGTCATTATTGGGAACTGCAAGATATGTGCCAAGCACATATTTTTCTTACAGAATTTCTTACTCATATAGTGCTTCACAATCTATTGCTAAGGGCAAGTATTCTTCTGAAGTAAAAACCTCTGAAAATTACTATTGAGAAGATGAACATTCAGCATATAAAATAACATAAGACAGCAAGTAGCTGTATATGGAAAGGAGGAAAAATACTTGTCTAATCAGATGTCAGTAAGGTCAAATTTTGATCTCAGATAACCAGTCTGAAATATGTCTGTTTACATGCTCACTAACCTGATGTCAGTTGGCTAAATGAAATCAGAATCTGCCAGGCAAACAGACAGTACACTTGAAATCTTTTTACTTCTCTGATATAAGTTTCATTGTTATGTGGATTTCCACTTCTGGGGTATTAACTTCTTTTCAGCCAGAAAAATCCACAGGATCTGTTGGTCTTGGAATCAGAAAGTGCCAGCTGTCTGCTTCACCCAGTATGAATAAATGCAGATTTACTCTTTCAAAAAGAAGTCTTTTGAATGACAAATTGTGGTTTTCTTTTAAATCTCCACAGGCAATCTCCAGACCTATTTTCCTTTTACACTACCTGTAGACTAAAACCTGAAGACTGTGTATGAAGATCACTAAAGATCATTCTCCAGAGAGAGAAAGGGAGAAAGTCAGAGTCTAGTTGGAGCTATTGAAAAAGTTGCCAGGATATGTTTACATTATGTGCTGTTTTGGAGAAGTGCCCAATTTCAGCTTTTATAGGAAGCATTAGCATGGTCAATTGTGCTATAAACTCATATCAGAGATAACACAGGGTCCTTCTTGGTTTGTTTCACAGCATCTAGCTTGAGGAAGGAAAGAAGAGGGAAGTGAAGGCATGGAGAAAGAAGAAAGTCAATAAATACTAAGGAAAAGAAAGGGAATGACTTTCTTCAATTTCAGGACAGAAGTAAGGTGGAGATGAGAACATGCAAGTTCCATTAATGTTTATTTCTCTTCTCACCTGTGCAAACCAGACCATGAAATTCAACAGATTGGTAACTCTGTTTCCTTCTTCCTCCTAGTGCAAGCGCAAAAGCACCTGCTGTTGCTATTGCAAGTGAAAAATAAATATCTGACAGGAGGGAGGTGCAAAAGAAATATAATCTGGATGGCTTTCTCCTCACTTAAATGCAACCCAATGCTAAAAAATTGGTTGCGCTTGCGCTCATTGTCCCCAACACAGAGGCCCAACAAAGAAACCATGAACTCTGACCTTATTCATTATGCCAGGTTAAGAAGAAAAGGACATTTTGACTTAATTACCCTTGTTTGAAAGTGACCTTAATTTTAAATACAAAACCATAACAGCTCTGACTATTTTTTCCCCAAAATAATTTAAAAGTTTCCCATGCAAGATTTAGGCACAAAAGACCCACCCAGTGGAGGTGGCACAAGTACCACAAAATACTGTGATTGGGATAAAAATCTCAAGAATATCTCAGACCCCTGAGATATACTGAGAGTCTCAGTAGACTGGTTGATTTTCTGGCTGTAGTGTCTGGTTTGGAAAGGAAGCCAAATTAACAACAGATCCTTCAGGTCCTGCACACAAAATACAGGATCTTCTTCTAAATCCTAATCATCACTCTTCTCACCTGTCTTTAGCATCTGATAGAGCAGTACTGTGGCTTCTTTCCTCATTTTGGGACCCTTCAGGTCTTTTTGTTCTTCAGACTGCTGTATCCATCCTGTGCAGTTGCAATGGAGAAAAGGCAGTTGATATCCTGCATGCAAGAACAGGCCCCGCAGCTGCCCAGCATGACAGCCAGTGACAATATGACCTGGGGGTAGGCACAGCATGTAAGATGCTCCTTCACATTACAACAGCCCCAAAACTGTTGTTTCACGCTGAAAGAAGTCTGAGAACATCCACTGGGCTGGCTTGAACCACAAGAGTAGCTGAAACATAGGTTCACATTTAAACCAACCCAAATAGAGTGACACAACTATAAAGGTGCACCACGCAGATGTCATTGAAGGAACAGTACTTGGAGGGACTCAGATTAACCTTATTATTTCACAAATCTCTCCTCTAAACCTTATAAACACTCTGTCAGTGTTTAGAAATTTTTTTTTTTGCCTGTTTACTTTAAACTAATTTCAGTGTTGCAAAGGCATTGTCACTTCATTAGCAGGGTTTCCCAGAAAAAGTGTTGCTCTATTGTATGTATTTTAATAATTAACTCAACAGGCATGTACCCACTCATTTCCTTTTCAACTAGCAGTGAAACCATGCAAGCGCAGCTCAGTAGATGAAACAGCTATGAAAAATTGTTTAACTGCGACCTTAAGCAGCCTAGTTATAGCAGAAATCCTCTGCTATTAATCAATTACACTTTGTCTGTACAGTTGACTTTATACACTTTATGAGGCCTTTCATTGCAGAAAAGCTAGTGGATAGCATAAGAATGTAAAAATTACATTCAGATTTCAGAGGACCAAAAAAGTAAACAGGAGAATATATCTTGAAAATATTCTTATGCAGCTTCCAGATGCTGCAACATGTATTTTTGGAAATGTAGCATGGCATTTCTTGTGTTATTTGAGAAAGTGTGTAATCACCCAGTTGTTTGGCTTATCATACAAGAAGTTGCCAGCAAATAACTGTTATCTCTCAACTGTGAGATTTCTGTCCCTGGCTGACATTGCTGATGAAAGAGTTCCTGTGGTGAGCGAGGGTGGAAAGGCAGCCATTTTAGCTGGCGGTATATTATTCCCCATTCATATTACTTTCAAAAAAGGTGGGTGTTGACACAAAGGACAAACAGCATCATAGCTGGAAAGGCAGAAGGAAGCATGAGTTTGTAGGAAAAATGTTACAATCCAGCACCAGCGCAAGACTGTTGATGAGATGTTATGCTGAGGCTGGCAGGCAGCATTTAGTTTGATAGGTAAGATATTCTTACTTATGAAGCTGCCTGCCAGAAGCTGTAGAAATCATCCTGATTAGAAAAAGGCAGTTGCAGAAACTCTTCTGTCCCAAATAATGTTTCACTTGTGAATCCTGGCAATTCCTGAAAGTGCTGGTCAGAGGGATATATGTAGCAGAGCATGTCTCTTACCTACTCAACAGCACTCTGGGGGGAGTCAAGATGTTCAGGAACACAGGACACCTGGATTTCTGCAAGGAGGTGCTGAATAGTTAGATGGAAATCTCACTGGGTCAAAACCTCCTTTGGAACTACTGTCTGTGCAGCACCCTGTGCTGTTGTCTTAACAGTAAATGGTTTAACAAGAGACAACTCCAAATTCAACAGCAAACACAGCTGGGGTTCATATTCTGAACAGCCATGTCTAACCTTTTCCTTAGCTGTCAGGGAAGAATATATTTTTTTTGTTTATACAGGCAAATCCCAGAAATAATTGATAGAAATTGAACAGGAGAGGCAGAGCACACAAAGTGAAAGGGTTAGCCGGTTCTTTTCTGAAAAAAGGTGTTGCTTCCTCCATAACTGATACCAAAGCAGCTTTGGGCACAATACATCCCAATGAGAGAGCATGTGGCCTAATTTGGCACTTCTTCCACCAGCAGGAGCCTCTTCTGCAGGCTATTCACAATCCAACTGAGGCTGGCATCCTTGCTTGCCTGAAGCTCACATGCTGTGCCACATTATGAGTGGGAACAGGACCATCCTAACAGATTAGCAGGAGAGCAGGCTTGCCAGAATACCAGTATGTGGATAATACTTAAGTGTTAAAGGGGGGATCTCTGTCCAAAAATGATGAAATGACAGTCTGTCTTCAGCTTGCCCAGTTACAGTTAGGAAGTCTGTCACAGGGTATCACAGCTGAGCTTGGCACACCCCAAAGCCATTTCTGCAGCCCATGTCAAAGAAGAAACTCTGTTTCAGGAATCAAGTTCTCTAGAGGACATCAGAAATCCCCAGAAAGAATCTGTGAGAGTCTCAGTAGACTGGTTGATTTTCTTGCTGGAGTGACTGGTTTGGAAGGGAAGCCAAATTACAAATTTCTTCTGACTTTTCAGGGTAATTTGTGTATCTGTGAGCTTCATGGTAAATTTTGTAGTGAGAAACAAAGGTTAGGGTCAGACTATGATGAAGTGTATGCAGATACAAGAAGCCTCTCCCCACTTCTTTAGTGCCTTGCGAGATGAAAGCAGTTTTCTCTATTGGGCCTTGGTCCATTAGCTCCCATTTGCTCCTTGAAGAAGTACTCTGGCCAAGTTAGCTGGCATGTTGGCTGTGTCTCAGCAAGTAATTCAGGCTAGCTACCTTCAAAACTTGCAGAATATGAACTGAATTTTTGCAGGATATTTGTTCTACATAACCAGAAGCTATGGTGTGTAAGGCAGGGAAAAGTCATACTTTCAGGATTAGCACAGCTCACCTGGTATCCTGCTTTACCTTTCAAAACCAGGGGTTTTCCTATCTGTAGCTGGAAGAGTGACCCACCATTTAGGCTGGACAGGTGATTTATTCAAAAAGTATACTTCAGCACCCTTCACAAGATATTAATGTCACATGTGAATACTCTTTTCAGAAGGTCTTCATAATAAAAGAGGGAAAAAACAGCTATATTTGCACAAACCGTAGATGAAATGTTTGACATTTTCAGAGATGTGGGCTGAAACACAGAAATATTTTTAATCCCACATAAGATCTCGAGGAAATAATTACTGGGCCTCACAGAAAATGTAAATCAAAACTGCCAAAACTCTGTCAAGTAGATTTCATTACAGTTTACTTATTTAAGCTGAGAAAGAAAACAAGCAGAGTTCTGTGCAAGTTTGTACTCTGCATCTCCTTTTAGATCTGTGTGTTTACATTTTACAGTGTTTTAGGAGTGACACAAAGGTGACAAGTTGCTGAATTCTAAATGTCCTTCAGTAGCTGGAACGTTGCATTCCCATGCCTCTTGATGAGTCACATTACTTATGTGTCACAGATTTTGCTCACACAAGGGAATGTAGTCAATGAAGAAATTAATCCAGGCAGCAAGCCATGGACAGTTGAATGAAAGTGACCAAAAGCAGGTTGGAGCAGATAGCAAGGAAGGGTGAAAGGACTAATGTGTCTGTGCAGTCTCCAAATTCTCCTGATATCAAACACAGAGGATTTAGAGAGTGAAAACAGCACATAGCAATGCAGAAACCACTCTCTGTCTGCTGCTGAGCAGAAGCCTGGCTTGCTGGGACTGTGCTCCTCTCTTATCTTAGACCTCTCTCAAGTGCTTTTGTCCTTGACCTGGGGGCAGAGGAGGAGCAGCAGCTAGCATTTGGGTAGGCTGCTTAGCAGAGATGTGAAGAGCCTATGGATCCTTCATCACGACCCACTGGGAACACATTTTAGAAGGACTGAGAAAACTGAATGCGTTGCCAGCACTATGCTGAGCTCTTCTTCTTTGGAGTCCAAACTTCAGCCAGACTGTGAAATCAGAGGATTTGGAATTGAAACATGGAAAAACACAATTACAAAATAGCATTTCTACCGTATCATCTTGTTTCACCATTGTCTTCAGAGGGCATGTGGACACCAGGCAGACCATGGACAGATTTCTTATTCTAACACAACATCCTTCCATCAGCATTTTTTTTGAATGGAAAAGTAGTATTCTGCTATGATAGCCAAAAATTAGCCCTGGTTATCTCAAACAGTATACCCAAACCCCTAGTGCTTCAGAGCTAAGACACAAGGCTGTTGCCATTGTAAAGGCAACACAGTGGCTGCTTCTTCCATCCCAGGCTGTTCTTAGTGTTTGCCCCAGCCACTGAGATTCAGATCCTGGTCATGGTTGCAAAAACTTAAGCACCATAGGACAGTATAAACTGTCCCTATACATAAGTAATCTAGCCTAGAATCAGTTGACTTACTAGGCAATGCAGAAAGTAAAAGAATCCTGATCCAATACCTAATGGCTGTGAACTCAGATGAAATTTGAAGTGATCACACTCATTAAAGCTTTTCTCATGATTTCTTCTCTTTGACAGGAAACAAGTAACATTGTTACTTTTCTGTCAAAGAAAGGCTTCAAGAGCTCTGAATACTTTCTCTTGAAAAAGATGGGCTCATGCCAGCTCTTTGGCATGACTCCCACTCCCACTGCCCACTGCCCAGCCAGGGGTTGTTTCTTCCACAAGATGGCTTCAGGCCACTCATCACACTGTGGTCTTCTGTATCCTGATTTATTCCTTGTTTCCAGCTCAGAGATGGAAGCCTTTCACATCAGGAAGGTGTTGAGCTTATTTCAGTTCTGTTACCTGCTTTCAGGCATGGCTGAGTGGCAGACTGCCCTGGAAATAGATTCTGTGCCTTTTGCTTGAAGGGAAAGGTGTTTCCTCTCTAAGGAGGTGACTTCTGGCTGTGCAGGCTTGTTGGACTCCATCAAGTACAGCTGTTATGCACAGGGTAGAGAGATGCATCTTGTGGCAGCCATGTGAGCGAAAGAGGGTTTGGTTCTGTTTGGGTTTTTTTCTTTAAATAAGGGAAATTTAATATTTCACTATTTGAGCCATGCTGCTTTCAAATCTGTCCTCTGAGAAACTGAGATCACTGAAGCCTAGAGACAAGGGAATTACAATTCTAGACTAATAAATTTTGGTCTGACCTAGAGCAGCTATGAATCACAAATAACCTCTCTTAATTCACTCATGTGAAGCTAACCACTGTGGTGTTTCAGACACTGAACGTCGTCCATGACCTCTTTCCTGGAAGGACAGTTGGACAGAAAATTTGTGCGTAGTGAAGCATTCCTCCTAGCCCAAATCCTTTTCATTAATTCAAAATACAATAAAAAATATAGGAGAAGATGTCCAGTTTTAATACATTCCATTTTCTCCCCAAACCTTTCAACTTGAGAGCAAAGTTTCTCCTCATCTTTCCTTTGCTGGTACAGTCTCAGAAGGTGTCTTGGAAAATTGATGAAATAAAAGTGTAACTTGGGATCTCCAGCAGAACTTGAGCATGTTCATCTAAAAGCCTCATCCAAAAGAATTCTCTTGTCCCTCAATTCCCATCAAGCATGTTAGAATCTGCTGCTACCCAGCAAGGATGAACTGGTTTACAGCATTATTCAGTTAACTCTGACAGCAACTCCACTAAAGCCAGGAGGATGAGCCAGGCAGTAGAAACTGGATGGACAGTTTGAAGGAATTTACAACAAAGCCTGGATTTGTGCAGAAGCATTGGCACATAGCATGCAATTATGTTCAACAGATTTTGAAAATCTGGTCCTAAAAGTTAAAATCAGGTTTGAACTTCAGGTAAAACTCATATTTGTCATGGTTTGTCCCCATTCTTACAGGACAGACAAAATTAGCATTCAGTTCCTAAGGCTTCCAAATGCGATTTCCTGTCACTAAACCCACTGACCTCTGACATTCAGAAACAGCTCAGACTGTTCCTCATTGCTAGCATGCCCTCCTTTGTAAAGCACACAAACCACTCCGCTGCTTGCACTGTCATTAGAGTGCACTTCAGATTCAAAATCAAAACTTTGTCTCCAGCATTCTCACATATACCATGACTGCTTGCCCACTAGGGGACTCCTGATATTCTCATCTACCTAAATGAAGGATTAGTTGTCACATCAAGCCCTCCAGCCACCTGGAACATGGAAATTCCATTTACATAAATTCAGGGCCCAGGTTGTTTCTCTCCTCTTGCTGGCTGTCATGGCAGCCTAATTCATGGGTGGTAATGTCAGCCCTTCACCCTCGCATGGTGCCTTCGAGTTACAAGCAGCAAGCACAATGCTGAAGAAAAGAAAACACATTCTTCAGTCTGGCACTGAACAACAGGCATATGAGACTTAAGGAATTTTTTATAATCAGAGGGGTTTTAAAGAGACAGTAAGTTACACTAAAAATAACTTACACACAAATTAATAGTTCTTCCTCTCTAATACAGATTTTCATGGAAGTCACCTTTACCCAGTAGTCAGCCTCTGGAAAACCACTGGTACCTAAGGGATCTTACTAGTTGTCTTGTGCTACAGAATGGATTATTTAAACATTTCAACCTTGGATTAAACACCTAGGGAAGCTTCAAATGTTGCTTTTCCACACCAAACAGCATCCAAATCAATTGTTGGCATAAACAACAGTCAAGCTGCCTTCTCTTCTTGCCAGAAGAATTAGGTCTCATGGGACTTAGCAATCATAATTTTTTCCACCATAGCTCCCATCTCAAGACTTCCCACCAAGCAGGCACCCATTTTTTGTGGGTTCCAGCTATGGTATGATTTCCAAAAGACTCAATCTCAAGCCTAGGAAGGCAAGGGCATGGGTCCAGCTCCTGTCTGGGACATGGCAAATGATTCTCAGAAATCTGCAGGAATTTGTTTTGTACAAACCTGAAATGAATTTTATACTTTTTGAATTTCAATACAACTGTCAGAAATCTTATATTACAGCTGCCTTCTCCTCATTTAGTGCATAGCTCAAAAACTAATATTACCCATCTATTAGCATTTCACCGTGAGTTATTTGTTTAGTAGCAAAGAAAAGTGATTAAAATATACAAATGGTGAAAATCACCTTCTCATCCTCTGCACTGCTGTATAATTCATGCTGAAGAACAAATGAGATTACAGGGATTGTCTCCAGGATGAGTTACATTTGTCCCATTTCCCATTCCTGTTATAATCTTTGTCAAGACAGTAGAATGATATGTCCCATTTGCTGCCCCCTTCACAATATTTGTCAGACTACTGCAATAATATAGTTGCTGGATACCCATATACACATCATGAATTATTTGTTGATGTAAGGAAAGTGTTCTTGCATTCTCTTTGAGTAATCTGTCCTTTCCTTTAAATCCAGAAGCAGGTACTGAGCAACATTATTTCTTTTTACTGCTTTTAGGGTGAGATTTGCTATGTTCATCCTTTTGTTTGGAAGCAGTAAAAGAGGAGGGGGTGTGCAGCAGAATGGCAGACACAGTGTATCACTTTGCTAATTGCAAGGAGGGATCCAGGTGCCGGTAGAGATCAAACCCTAATATCATCAGCCCTAAAGGCCAAATAATTGCAACAGATAAATCATTGTTCAATAAACAGACCATTAGAACAGCCTCTACCCCTGAGCAAACAGCTTTGAGAAAACTTATCTTCTTATGCATTTGTGCAGGATTAATAGTCATCAACTAACAGCATTTTTTTAACTAATGTCAAAAATGGATATGCTCCATTTGATCTGATATGGCTGCTGCTGAATAAATGCAAATAGGAAAAGAAAATGGAAAAAATGAACGCATGACAAGTGGACAGTGCTTCAAAACTAATGGGAAAAGGAAGGAACAAGCATTATGCTGTTTAGCTTGCACTACTAGGGATAACTCACATGGCAGGATACTTGAAAGGAGGTTCAGTTGATTACCCTAAACAAACAATCTTGTTACTTTAGGGGTTCAATTTAAAGACTTACCTGCCACTCGTTGGTTGGAAACTGTGCAAGAACAGGCTCACTCCTGTCATCATCAATGCAACTTGAGTCTGACTGGACTGGAAATTATGTGGTTTTGAACACTGGGCCATAGTTGAGAAGTGTAGCTCCAGGCTGCCTCCTGAAGGAACTGCTCCCCTCTGGGGTGGAACTCACTGGACCCTAGGCACCATGGAGCAGGAGTTAGAGATGCTCCAACTTTTTCCCAACCCTGGAGCCCAGAATGACTAAATGCCAAATTTGCAAACAAGGGAGTTGAGGCTAAGGGTAAGTTGAATGTGATCAGAAGCAGGACATACAGAGACAAGGGGGATCCCCGTCCTATAACCCCAGAGCTGCTCAGGCAGCTTAGCAGCAGATGACTATGAGCAGGTACCCATCATGAGCATTCACGGCTGTCTCTGCTTGTCTGCCAGCAGTAATCAGCGTTTACAGGGTGAGCTGCAGCTCTATAGGGGACATGGTTTTACCTCACGCTGGGTACGCTAAAAGAAGTTGTGTTCTGGCAGTGCTGCAGCTGGTGCCAGCCACGCTGGAGAGGATCCAAAAGAGTGTACCAGAGAATGAAAGGAAAGAAGGACAGCTGAAACAGACTGACAGCAGAAGAAAAGCTCAACTTTAGGCATTCTGCCTGCAGCATGAAGACACCACAGGAACGAGACAGTTTTTGATGCATGCCATGTCACAGGGACATAAGAACTACCTTTGTGTTCCAACCCAAAGGTCCCTCCAGTGCAGTTCACAGTCAGACCTAGATTTGGCATGGCTGGGACTAAGGAAAACGCTGGAACTATCACAGACACAGAACATACAGCAAAGCAATCACACAGAAGGAGCACATGAACATGCTGCCTCCTCAACAGCAGGGAAGAATGAAGTGGCCAGCCTAGCATGCCACTCAGGGAGGAGGGGTAAATGCACCAGCAGAAAACCTGGTCAAAAGTAGCAGCAAGCTCACTGAGAAAAGGCAATCTCTCTATGATCCCAAATTTAACAAATCTGCTTAAGAATAGGGTGAAAGAAGGGAATTTAACACGGATAAATCCTGATTAGGAAACACATTTGTTTCCTCCCAAGTGAAGAGCCAAGGGGTTCACTGTACTACATATTTCTGCAGCAAGCAATTGATAACACATGACAGCTAACAAATAACAATAGAGACTTGCCCCTCCACAGAGAGGGACAGAGACGCCAACAGCAGGGTGGCCAGGGCAGCCATAGGCACAGAATGGTTTTCAGACCTTATTTGACCCACACACTCAGCAACTCAAGGGCTTCCTCTCTGCTATAAATGATGCAGAAACCATTTTAGCTCTGTCCTAGACTGGATGTCATGAGACAGCTGTGCACTCATGGCATCTTTCTTCAAGAGGTTTGCAAGCTTAAGAATCTAAATGATAAAGAAATCAAAAGAGGGAGACTATGATTCATGCCACTCACAAAAAAATTAACTTTTCTCACCACACAAACAGAAGCAGCAATATGGCAGTCACATTTGTATTTTGAAAGAAAACAGTAGCAATAGTGCTGTCATTTTTTTAGAGATTATAAATTCTTCAAAGATACTTTTTATTGCTGTTTTAAATATGTATTTCCAAATGTGAAATATAGGCATGAACATTGTGTACCAGTTTAAGGAAAAAACAACAAAATAGATAGTACTGTGACAGTGACCAGATGCCTGAAGAGAATAGGAACAGAGAAAGCATAAGGATATTAATTCATCCCCCCTAATACGACCCTCCCAGCACCCACCATTTTTCAGCTCAAGAGATGTCCTCCCTATTCCAACATTTTCCTCCCTAAATCGTAATTTTTCAGTTATTGTATTCATGTGAGGGCAAGGTTATAGTCAGCTGTCAATAATTTTCAGCAATGATCCACAAGGATTTCTTATTTTAGACTAAGAAGGGATACTTCATACTGATTAAATTTGTCATAAGTGAAATACCAAAAACCAAAAAAAACCCAAAAAACACAAGTTAGGCTTACCAGAGGTGAAAGACTACCTGAATTTTTGCACACATCAGTCAGACAACAAAGTAGGAGAAGAAAATCAATGAGCATAGATTCCCCAATGAGAGCCAGTTTTGCATTTGCTGCTCTTTACAAAAGGTATGTAGGTTCATGTCACTTTCATACACTTTGAAAGCAAGACAAATTATTCAGATCTTTATTCGTGATTAAATACCTTATTAATGTATTTCCCCTTGTTAGCTACAGCAGTTGTGTTTATGCAAAACCAGAGGAAGGTATGAATTCCCAGGAACCATCGTGGGCTTTCACAATGTACTGCACGAGGAAAGCAGGCAGTTGCATAATTATTCCAGCATGACATGTTCATGCATAAAATTAGGCCTTCTCTCTAAGCACTGTCTGTCAATAAGCCCTGCAAGTCTATAGGAGAGTTGTTCATAACACATTCAATTTTACCTATCAGTATGATGTCCAATTATTTGGGAAAGGGTGAAAGACTTTATGCCACTTCTAAACATGACAGACATAACCTTTAAGTACTGGCAAATGCCAAGATGTTGCTGGCGGTAGGCATTCTGAACATGTTTGTGTTTTTCTTTGTACATTAGTTACCTCTTTTTTTAGATAAATGCAAATTGTTAAATATTTTAAAACCCTGCATTATCACATCTCACAAGAAGCAAGTTTGGAAAGCAGGAGGAAGTTTTAAACTACCTAACATTTCCTAATGCATTTAATATCATATGGGTTTTGTTCCTTCCCTAGGTACTAAAGTAGCCCTTCCCTGATCCCTTTTTCCAGCACACAAGTATAAAGCTTTTAGGTCAACACTAGGTGCAATCACTGAGGCCTGAAAAAAACTAAGAAAAAAACCAAAGAAACAAAAACCCCCAAAAACCTAAAATAATATGGTTGTATTATTCTAAGTAAAACACATCAAAAACCTCTGTTCCATCCCCAAAGGGTAAAGCTGATCTGTACCTCACAAATCTTTTGAAAGAGGCCAGCATGTCTTCCTTCTTAATACCTCCCAGCAGAGAGCACAACAGCAGGTCTAGTTTATCTTAATTATCTGTCTTTATCTCCATGGGTGAAAAGATTACTGCCAGTGTGTTGCTGGCTAGAAAAGAAGAAGCCAAAGAGCATAAACCATTTTGCTTTTTCCACAACTTCTCTCACAGCTCGGGTAACTGCAATAGGAAAAACTGATGGAGGAGTGGAGGCCAGGAGAATATTTCCAGAGATATTTCTGTTGTTTTGAGTTATGCATTGCAGGTGAAAGTGGATGGTCAGTGTCACAGTGTGTGTAGAAGAAAGAAAAAAGTTTCTCTTTGTAAAGGAGGATGTGTTTTATCCTTGCTTACCACATAGGAAAAGAACAAAGAGAAAGCTGGCTGCAGCCACTGAGCCAAAAAAGAGAGATAGGGAGTATAAGGGATATGTACAGTGCTGAATGCCCTTAGGACAAAACCTGGCTTTCAAAATGTTCATTTTATAGGGTGGTGTGTATGGTGGTTTTTTTTGCATTATGGAAGTTACCTTTTTGACAGTTACTGGCTCTATGCAACACCATACTTCAGCTTCTCTTCCAGCTAGCTTAAGGAGCAGGGGCTTATGTTCCAGGGAAGGTGTTGTAGCACTTGCTTTGAAGTCTATGGCTTATTGGAAATTGCAGTTTTGCTGCTTTGTGGCAATTTAGGTTGCTAATTTTTTAGTATCACTGTTGACTCTGTAACTAATGTGCCTTGCTTTTTGGTTCTTTGCCAGAATTAGGAGAGCCTAATTCTGTTTTAGAGCAGAACATCATAAACTGCCTTAGGAGTCTGATATGCTGCTCAGAGAAGTTGATGGGGAGTAGAACAAGATTCTCACATGCTTCCTAGCACCTAATTACTGAATCACAAGTAAGATTGTGACATAAATCTAAGTTACTATTTTCTATGTGCTTTGCTCATCTGTGGTGGTTTTTCCAAGACTGTCCTTCTCTTCGCTCTTCATGGCCCTGAGGAACAATCTTTTTTTGCTTCATTTGCATCTTGATCAGAAGTCATAGCTTAGTAGTAATTTCCAGAAATGTTAATGGAAATACTTAGCATATGAGACTCAACAGAAATACCTTGGAGAGGTGAATCAGGCGATTAGAAGTCTTCCAGTTCATCCCAAAAATTTACCTCTCACTGACCTTATATCTGCTTCACATGCTAAATAAACATAAACACAAAATCACTGCCTTACTGGCCTAATCTGGATTGTCATTATTACTCTTCCTCTGTGTATTATTTTGCATGAAAAATTAAAACACAGTTCAGTCACCTTTTGCTGCATATTTCATGTGATGGGTACTTGCTGATGGCGAATTTTTCCTTGGCATTAGGAGCTGGACTATGGTGCACATCTCAGCCCGTCAGATGAACCTTGAGGATTGTGACAATCTGCAGGTCTCTGTTATACAATGGACTGTGGATAGAACTTGCCTTTGCTCTAACTCTTACATAAAGGCACAGTCAGCAGCCCGAGTCATTGCTAAAAAGGAAGCTCTGACCCTAAGGTTCCCCAGTTTAAAGGGAAAATGAAAGTTGATCATAAAGCAAAATCAATGCTGACGAGTAGCCTCTCCTTTATCTTTGTGCAGCAAAGGGTGCATTTACAGGACTGAAGTCAGCAGGAAATTCTTTCAAGCAGCTTTGAAAAATTTAGCCAAGAATTTTTTTCTAACAATGTTTTGGCAGTATGTGCACACCCTTCTGGTTTATAGTGAAGGATTTAAAAAGGAGATACCAGTAATAATAATATATTAATTTCAAGAGCTGGCAAGTTTCCTTCCTCCAAATCAGGAAGGACCCTTGAGCCAGCTGGACAGTCTGAATACTGGTTATCAATGTTCTTTTCCAAGACAGAAGTAAATTGGTAACTTATTTCAAGCATAAATCTTTGTCTCTTTGAAATATAATCTTGATCTTCTGGCTGTCCATAAAAAAAAAAATCTGAGAAAGACCTCAGTTCTGACTGGGCCTTCAGGACAATGCAGCTGATAAATTCAAGTGATGATCATGATGACTACTTTAATAAGCTGTAAAACTTTAACTGTTGGCATGTAGCCAACAAGTGAAATTGTTAGCTGTTCCACTGTTCTGGGAATTCCACAAAAGTCTGACAAATCTAAATTTTATTCAGAGACCTGTGTTTGAGGTTCCAGCCATACAGGCCTCCAGGATTAGTGACCCAGTGTTTGAGCATGACTTTTATGCCAGAAAACATGGGGAAATTTCATAGCAGAGACAGAACGAGAGTTTCAGATTAAGAAAATATCCATATCCAAAATATGTACCTACCTGCAGTTTTCCAATGATGGGCCAAACAAATTACTGACTCGCTGAGTTTTTCTCCTGTGAAAAATGTAAAGTGAAGGTGGAAGAGTGATTCAAGCATGGCATTTTTCTTCTGAAGAAATGGGATAGGGGTAGCAAATGTGCACCTCTTTCAATGAACTTTGGCTGATGTGGTGGTCTGCTCTTAGTGAATACTATTAAAGGAAAGACTTCATTTTGTATCATAGTTGTGCAAATCTTTGTTCTGGAAAATGACAAAACATGTATCACCTGTGTACGTGTTTCATGCTCAAGGCTGTTAAAGAGCGGTTTATGTTGTGCCAGATTTATTTTTGTTGCCGTCTTTTGTTATTGTAGATATTACAACAACGTTGCTGTAATCTTCACTATACTCAGAGCTGGAGAAACCCACCTAGGCACAATTATCAAGAAGCATTTTCTTAATCTACCCCTGTGTGAATAGATTTGGTAAAACCCCACTAAAACGGGGGAAAGCGTGCAGTTTCTGCTTTCCTCTCCCATCCAAGATCTATTTTCTTTTGTAACCAGCTCAATGATAGTTCCAAACAGCTGTATGTTTTGCTTTTCTCTAGCTGGATTTTTCTAAGCAATCAGAATTCTGCTGCAGCACTAAATTAAAAAAATAAGAATAAATAAAACGAGCATTTCAACTACAAGCAGTCTTTGCTCTTTCACTGCAGTATGGCTCCTATCCAAAGCCAATTATGTAAAACAACAGCACCTCGGCACCATTACCACAGCCATCTAAAGGGAAGAATTGCACCAACTCAGAGCTGAAAACATTTTCAAGAAATTTAATTATTTTCTTACTTTCTCGCCTCAAGCATGCTTTTTACCTTACTTCACTCTAAAACGCCTTGGGTGTTATTCAGCCAGAACATATGGAGCTCTATATAAATCCAAGTTGTTGCTAATTTTACTTAAAAGTCAGGTTTTATTTTCTGTTTTTACTTCTGCCTGTTTACACTCCTTGAAACATCTTTTGCATTGCCCCAGATGTCGCTTCCACAGTGCTTCATCTTTTGTACATGTTAATTTGCTTCTTCAGTACTTGTGATTTTTTGCTTCACACAGTGTTAGAGATAAATGCAATGCCAAAAATTAATTGTCAAAGAAAATAGCAAAATTATTTAAGTTCATGCCTTTAAATTCAGTATCAATTAACTTTAATGGTCAAAACCTTTTAATCAATTTATGAAACTGTGTAGATCATGATTTCCAAAGGAAGAAGTGACTCTGAGACAGCTCTATATAATAGAGAGATTTCTCTTTATTTTACAGCTTTATGTCTTAACTTTTACCTACTGTGGAAATAATTTGTAGCTTTTTGTTCTCATATTAGGCTTTCAATGATCTCAGTCAAGAATTCCAAGAATACTGATAAGAGCTCCTGGCAAAGCATGTTCCTTGTTCTGCAGTGGGCTATAAGACAGACTAATCAAAGCATGATTTACTCTCTGATATGGCACTAGTGGGCTCTCTAGAATATATATCAGAGTTATATCCTGGAGGCACAGTGAGTTGTTAAATATTGGCCAAAGTTGTGGTGGTCTTCTGGAATGTTTTCATGCAACAACTGTTGCATGTTGTACAGCCCAGCAGGCTGTACTCATTTCCAAAGAGAGTTCTTCAGAAAGAAGTAATTTTAATTTATAGTAAATGTTTCACACATAAACAACACAATTCTTTGCATAACTATTGATGTTGTTTCATGTGTGCACTCTTACTTCCTAAATGAAAAATGGTTAAAATGAGAGGGCTGAGTGATTTCTTCACTCTCAAGCAAAGTCACAGTGTTTTGTGTTTTCCCATCTCTTGGCTTGTATTGTGAAAATTCTATGTACAAGGGTAAAAGGAAATAATAATTTTCTGTTTTATGTGTACCTTTTCAGTTTATACACTCTAGGTGAGGACTTCACCTGCTTCCAAATTATCTCAGGTAGCTGGCACCCCAGAAACCACAAACACTGCTTGTTCCTTGTCAAAGCTATTACCTTACTGTTTTTGAGACCATGGCTACAAATCATTCCTTTTCAATTAATTTTTCACTCCTGTATGTACATTTCTTCACTAACATGAACTGAGAACTGTGAATGAAAGCAGAAGAGAGTGGAGGGCACATGGGACTGACTATACACAAGATTAGGGAAACTATAAGCAGAGGAATAGATCTTGGCCCCAGCATAGATTTTTCTTGGAAAGCAAATGATTAATGCAGTATAATGCTGACCTGAATTCTTCTTGATATCATGAAAAATAATAAATTAGTAGATAAATACAAATTTTGAAATAAGGAAATACATACTACTTTCCAAAACATGTGTGTTTCTATAAATTGAGCTTGCAGTGCTAATTGGGAAGAGATTAAAAAATCTGGAATTTTAGGAATTTATCCTCTTTGGAAGCTTCCACTCATTTAACCACCACCTATACTAACCTTGTATCTCCACAACTTGTCTTGATACTTGGGCATAGCTGAAAAGAATGGCAAGACCATCACTGTGCTCAAAAGCACTGGAATCATAAATAATCTCTCTGGAGTCATTCAACAGGGATATCAATAGAGGTGTGTTGATGCCTGCTTACAGTAAAGTCCAAATTTTTCACCTCAGGATTATAGCAAAGACCCATGGAAAAGAACAGAGCGACAGCCCCTGCCCTTCAGTAGCACCATCCTAGGAGGTTGACAAGCAGTTCATTGTCAGTAAATGGTATTAGGTTTGCATGGCAAGGGCTTGGTACCAGGGAACTACAGGGTGGCTTCCCTGGGAAGCTGCCAGAGGCCTCCACTATGTCCAACAGAGTCAATGCCAGATGGCTCCAAGGTGGATCCATCGCTGGGCAAACGAGAGTGGTAATGCCATGGGGTTAACATATTTAATGAAGGGAAAGAAAGCCTACAGAGGCATTTGCAGTCAGATAGAGGAGTGGGAACCTGTGAGAGAACCAGGAGGAAGTGTTCCAGGCACCAGAGCTGAGATTCCCCTGCAGCCCATGTCAAAGACTGTGGTGAGGCAGCTGTCCCCCTGCAGCCCACAGAGAACTACAGAGAAGCAAATAATCACCTGCAGCCCATGGAGGACTCTATGCCAAAGCAGGTGGGTGCTCAAAGGAGGCTGAAACCCTTTGGGAAGCCCACATTGAAGCAAGTTGGCTGTAGGACCTGTGGTCCTGTGGAGAGAGGATCCCATGCAGGAGCAGTCTATTCCTGAAGGACTGCACCCTGTAGCCCCTGGGACTGAATAACTCTCCACCACTCAGGCAGACAAAGCAGAGAATTTGTGAGTAAAATTGAGTCTAGGAAGGAGGAGGTAGTAATTGAGTCTAGGAATGAGGAGGTAGTAATTGAGTCTAGGAATGAGGAAAGATGTTTTAAGGTTTTTATGTTCTCATTGTCCTACTCTGATTTGATCACTAATAAATTTAACTAATTTCTTCAAATAGATTCTTTTTTGCCCATGAGAGTAACCAGTGAATAATCTCTCCTTGTTCTTATCTCCCTGTCCTATACCTGTCTTTTCATTATATTTTCTCTCCTCTGTCCAAATGAGGAGGTGAATGACAGAACGGCTTTGGCGGGCACCTGGCATCCAGGCAGGGAAAATGCATCACAGTAAATAATATAAAAGGGGTTCTGTGTGATCCTGTTCCTCATGGAACTTCTGAAAGTTCATTAAGGTCCTACATCAATTTATTATTCTCAGCAGTGTGTGTTGCTGCAAGAAATGTGTTGTTTTCTTGCTGCCCCTGATTGAAGATGTGTTGTGTGCAATGCTGTTAAGGCACCAGAGAACTCTGTCAAGGAAAAGAGCAGTTCCTTGGCTTAAAAAACCCTAAGAGGCCTTAAAAGAGGCTTGTTGGTTCTGCACAAACAGAGCAGCATTAAATTACAACCTGAGCTTTTTACCAGGCTCACTCAAGTACAGCAAATACCAGCTGGAGGGTAAGGAGGGATTTGCTTTCCAAACTACAAGGAGAGGCATTTATTTCACTAAATTAAACAAATATCAGCCTGTTTATGGCAGTAAAAGTCAGCTGGACATCATGAGCTATGGTTTTTATTGTGGGCTGTTAAAGACCTGGCATCCCTGAGGGACCTGAAGGGAGCACAACAAAGCTGCAGAGAAATGCAAATGTGTGGGCTGGGGGTCAGCAGGATCAAGACATCACAACATGGAGGTGCAGGAGAGGTTTCTACCATGCAGCAAAACTGATGCTAATAGTGCTACACTCTTCACTCATGGTCTCCTGAGAGACTCATCTGCCTGCAGAAGAAATGCAGCATGAACTATGCTTCTGCCTAGAATCAAACCACCTCTATTCATCCTTTACATGAGATTGTTGAAATGAGTGGAGACACCAGGAGAGAATAGTCCCTGTACCTTGGAGAATTAAGAAGAGGAAGAAAGGAGACAGATGCATTTAAGGGAGAAGGACTTTTTTGCATCCTCCCTGCAACATGCTTTTCAAAGACCCAGAAATGGCTGCTCACAGTCTCTCTAGAAGTGGGCAGGTGTTATTCCTAAAATAGAATCATAGAATGGTTTAGGTTGGAAGGGACTTAAAGATCACCTAGTTCCAAACCCCCTGCCATAGGCAGGGACATCTTTCACTAGACCAGAGCTCTATCCAGTCTGGCCTTGAACACTTCCAGGGATGAGGCATCCACAACTTCTCTGGGTAACCTGATCCAATGCCTCACCCCTCTCAGAGTAAATAATTTTTTACTAATATCTAATCTAAACCTACTCTCTTGTAATTTGAATCGATTTCCCCTTGTCCTGTCTACAAGCTCTTGTAAAAAGTCCCCCTCCAGTCTGGACTTCCATCAGCCACAGTGGCATGTAAATTCCCAGAAAAATAGCTTTTCTTCTCTACACTGTACCAGCTTAGTCCTGGTTATTGAGGGCTGCCCAATGCCTGACCAAAGGGACAGAAACTGTCCTAATAGGGAAGAGGAGCCAGGCCCAGTTCATTCCCTGTGTGTAGGAGTACAAAGAGCACTTGTATCACCCTAAGAGCACACATACCTTGCTTTCTGTAACCCTGCAGCGCCATGAATATGACCAACCCCTACCACTCATCTTGCCTATTGCTTACTTTCCAGATGCTGGCTGCAGATGGCCTGGAATCTCTCTGCTATGCAACTTCACACAGCTCCATAATGCAAGAAAAGGGAACCCCAACACACTGAATGATGGGGTTGAAATAGTTGGATTTCCAACTATTTCCATCAAATAGCTATTCTCAATATGGCCTGAGTCTGAGCATTTATTGCCATTCATACAGTGAATATTCTGTCAACCTGCAGACAGCCCGTGACTCTCTTCTCTGTGAGCAATCTAGGAGGCAATAGGGCATTCTGTTCCAAAGATTGAGTGGCAAGGCTCCCTTTGATTTGTCATCTTCAACTGATTTCAGGGCAGTCGGATTTTCACTCCCTCCCCAAATCTTTTGCCCTGAATTTTACATTCCCTGCTTTGCAGTATTAACACATTCTTTTTTCAATTTAATAAAGGCCTTCTTTTATTCTTTTTCTTAAGTATATGTGTCCTTTCTGATAAAGCAGACAGCCTTGAAAATACAAATCAGAACACACATACCACCAGGAACACGATAAACTTTCTGATGAAAAGATTGTTGCTCTAGGCTTCTATTCTTCAGTGAATTGAGACCTTAAAGAAACCTTACCTGAGCTCCGCAGAAAATCTCTGGTGAGGCCAGCATTTTAGTACTGCTCTTGAATCTCAGCATGGTGGTTTTTTCTGAAGACTGTCATTTTGCTGGTGGCATTAATGCCTATGTAGTGGAGAGAGAGAAACAGGAGTGAATTGGCCAATACTGATGCCAGTACACACACATGCAGGCTTCCTTCATAAAATAAAAGAAATTGAACTTACTGAACAATAACTTAGCAAAATCTGATTTCTTATTTGTTCCAATGCCGAGAGGCATTTTCTTTGTCTCAATCTTCTTCTCAGCAGGAGTCCCACACTGATGAAGTGTCATCAAATTGTCATCTCCCACTGAGAGAGACACCCGCACTGCTCACTGATTGGAGAGATGGAAACAGGGACAGGTGTTTCTAAAAACTGGGGTTTTAAAATTAAAGGAAGACAATATATTTCCCCTTGTGGCACATATTTCCAAAATAGAAGAATTCTTGAAGTAAGGCCATGAAAGAGAGACTGAAGAAGACAAATAAAACTAGTTAGTGTGGCAAGGACTGTAACAGTCTATAGAAGTATAACAGTGCTCTATTCTGGAGTTGAAATAGAGTCCTGTCTTCTGCAAGCTTTTCGAGCCTTCCTACCAGATTATATTATTTGACAAAGATGTTAACAAAAGTTTAAGACAGTCAGCCTCAGTGATGGAAAGGACTTTGTTTCAGGTCAGCTAAAGTCTTGATAATTCTGTGGCAGAGTAAGGCAAGTCTGTTGTTTGGGTCCATCTCACAATGGCTGTTCAATCAGAGGAGTTGGTGAGATTCTGAAAACAGGTTAATTATTGTTCAGAATAATGAGGGTATCTGTGCTTACATTGGTTTGGATAAAAATGCAGGACTGGTAGAATCACTTATTATTAAAACTGAGCATCTCTCTTCATGGTGAAACCATATTTCATTAGCTTTTTTAAGCATTTTAGAAAGAGCAATTGAATTTCTCAAAGAAATTGCTCATCAGTGATCTCCTCAGCTAAATGGGGATAATGCCAAGCCCTGCTTTTACACAAATGAAAACAAATGTGTTAATTTATGTGAGGTCCACAGCTGCTAAAGTCAGGAATGTGACAAGAATGTCCATGATAAGATGAGTAATCCTAACTTCAGCATGAAGTGAATAGTGTTCAGTAAATAACCTGGGACCACATAAACAGAAGGGGAAAGGAAAATATTGAGCAGCTTCTCACACAGTGGGTTTAGTCTGTCCCTTGCATTGTGAGACACAGGCCCTCTGGGGAGAAATAATATATGCTTATGCAATTGGATAATGCATGCACACAGGAGGGTTAATTAAGGTTGCACTGTTCTGACATCTCATATCTGTGTGTTTTTTAAATTTGCTGTCTTAGCTGCCTGCTGTTTTTCAAGGGATTGTTTTTAACTTTTGTGTTTGTCTGTCAGAACAAAAAAAGCATTTGTGTTCTAATGCCCACCAGACTTTCATTTCACCCCTCTTATCTAACTGCATTGAAGTCCCCCCTGCCCAACAACACAGGATCCATCTTAGAGCTTAGGTCATGTCATGATCAACTCCCTACAGCATCGGCTTATAGGAAAATGAACAACAAAAATTTAGTATTTTCTGTTTCATTTTGCCACTGTCATGAAAAACAACAATAAAGATGAGCAGCCACAGAAAAACACAAAATCAAGTTCTATCCTTTATGTGGAGATACCTTCAAAACAGGAGTCGTTGTTAGAAGGCAATTGACTGGGAAGGGTTTGGCTAGTGTAGGCATGGACATAGCTGAAAGGTCCCATCTACATAGGATAGATACATGCTAACTGAACAAAAATGATGGATTCCTTCTATGCTCAAAATAATTCAATTGGCTCTCATGTAAGGACCAAATGTTCCCTTTGAATCCCTAAGGTGAGGGAGCTTTTCACAGGCTATGAAATCTTCCAGCTGGCAGCTCCACAGAATGGCTGGTTGCTGCTTCTGCTGAGCTGAGGGGCAATTGTCGTAGCCAGAGACTTTGTATTCCTCCTCTCACAATTAGGCAGGTAAAGCACTTAAACAGTGTATCTGCTGGGCCCTGCCCTGTTGTTTGGTTTTATCCCATTGACTCTCTTTGGAATACACCTGACCCCTTTATCATGAAGCTGAATAGTCACACTATGTTTAAGCCTCCCAAGACAGCTTTCAGCAGTAAATTTAGACCAGACATTTTTGTGTCTCTCTACAGTAATTTTTCTCCCATTATTCTTCTCATTTCATGTGCAAACCCTCTGAAAAGTCCTGCAGAAGTTAAGAGGGATGAAACCTGTAACAGTCTATAGAAGTATAACAGTGCTCTATTCTGGAGTTGAAATAGAGTCCTGTCTTCTGCAAGCTTTTCGAGCCTTCCTACCAGATTATATTATTTGACAAAGATGTTAATTATATTCTATTCTATAGGTTGTTCAAAATGTAAGGAAAGGTTAGCATTTTCCCTTAGATTCTACAGGGCTTTACCACAGAAATCGACATCACAGACTAGAAAATGCAGTCACCACATGAAGTATGCCCATGTCTCTTTTGTTAGGCGTCTTTTATTTTTTGTATGAATTATTTATTACTCATTAATTCTGGGAGAAGTGAATTGTGCTCCTGATCATGACCAAAAGAATGACAGGGACAATGTGGAAACAATTACAGGAGTGTTCAAGTTCTCTGAATGCCTGCAAAAAGGGTTTAGCTGGTTGTAGGGGAAAAAAGGTTGTTGAATGTCTGGTTTTGTAGGAAGCACAAATACCCTGATGATGAGTGCTATACCAACACCATATTACAGTATAGAAGCCTCATTTTGTACAAGGAAGTAATACACAAAGAGCACAGTAGTCTTTGACATTGTGACATCTACTGTTAGATTTCCAAGAATTTGGTAGGATGAAATAATCATGACATCTCTATGTGAGGAGCTGAGCACAGAGTAGCACAGCTGCCCGTGTACTCCTGAGTAAATACACTGTGAAATGAGGAGATCTCAAGGCACCAGATTCTTGCTTCAGAACTCCAGGGTGTGCTCTCCCTGCAGAATATTTGACCATCATCCCCTAGGTAGGACCTTACCATTTACTTTGCTTTAATCTGTCTTGGGTACTGCTAAAATACTTAGACCTAACAGATTCTAATGCATTAGGGATACAGTATACTCAACACACCCATCATAATTAAATCTTGACCTTTTCTGGCAGGTAACCCCAGCAGGCTAACATCAATGGATTTACTAGTAGACTCCTTCCTTCTAAGATAACAGTGTCTTCACTTCCCTTCTCTAAGTGGTTTTACGTTGTTTTGGGCCTATATTTGTATGGCTGTCAGTATAATTAGTTGCTAAGATAAGTCATTCTTACTTAAATGTAGGAGTAAAAGAATGGAGCAGAAGGCAGGTGCACTTGGAGAGCTGTCACTGAAGAGAGGATGTGGCGGATCCTCTGAGTGACATGAACACACAAAAGGGTTATGAGGAGTTATTTTCCACAGACAAGGAGCAAATGTCTGTGCACTCTGAATAACTCTTGTTTCAGATTAAAGGAAGCAGAGACAGAGGGTGAGGGGGAGTTTGAACCAAGTAGGTGGAGCTATGAAACAATTATGGTTGATTTTCTGTGGGGCTTATAGAGGCATCTTCTCGTTTTACCAACATCATGAATAGATCTAGATTGCAATGCATCAACAGATACCAGTAGAGAGTTACTGGTGCTACTGGCAGCAGTGGTGGGTGGAAAATTAAGAGATAGCTGTGTGTATAAGTGCATATGCGTGCACAGATGATTTGCTCTGTGACAGTGACTACAATGGACTTTGCTCAGAGGGAGTACTCCCTAAAGAGTGGCTTCATGATCACTTTAAGCTTTAATGGAACACTATGAATAAAAAACACAAACCACAGGCACACATTTACATATTTGGCATATATCATTGAAGGCAGGAACAGCTAGAGTCAGCAGCAGAAATGGGGAGACGGAAATGAAGATTTGGTCAGAGGTGCTTAAACCTCCTAAGAATCACAGACAGAAAAAAACAGTGCTATTTTCCCTTACAGTCCTGTGCTCTTGTCGGTACAGGCACTGTCTGATCTTGAAATACTTTTAAAATGTCTCATGTGCAGACTCGGTGAAGAAATGGCTCATGCAGCCTCAACGGGGGACTGGCTCCTGCTGTACACAATACTGTACAGGCTTGCCACTGAGGGCAGAGAAAATGAATGTCTCAACTCAACAATAACATGGGCTTCTGACTTCTTTAGCTAAAAGCGAGACCAAGCTGGACTCATATACTTCCTTACAGGGTTTATTTGGAGATCCAGCATAATTTAGCTCTGCAAGCAGTAGTCACGCCATTTTCTTTTTCCTCCACATAAATAAAACATTCCTATTGACATACTTGAAATATGAAGTCAGGTGGTACTAGGATATTGGTGCATACTTAAATTTAATCATGTAAGGATCCATTCTCCTTAAAAGGGTTGCGGATAAAGAAATATCTGTCTCCCTTTTGCCTCCACCCCTGACCTAAGTTTGTTGTGTTTCTAATTCCAGCTGGAAGTATAGAAAAGACAAAGCACAGAAAATGTCACATAAAAGCCATTTTGCCATAATTCAGGTCTGTTTTCTGACCAGTGGCACTCACAAGTATTTCTCTTTGTTCAAACTGCAAACCATAGTGAGAGTCAATTTTTTCCCCCATTTAAAACCTAGTAACAGAACTTTCCTAAAAGTCAAGAGGTCACTGTTAAAAATCCAGATGTTTAAGAGTAATGCATTCTGAAGGTTCTTTTTAGTTTTATAATTTTGCAGTTTTGTTGGATGACAGGTTTTCAGGCTTTTCTTTACCCCATCAAAAAGAACAGAAAGCATTTTAATAAGAGAAAGCTGAGATTCCCACAGACCTAGAGTTTGGATTTTAAAGAAAACAATCACCAAATATGGCAAGAAACTGTGAGCTGGAGATGTTGAAACACTATTATTATTATCATCTGCTCTCATCTTGTCTTTCCCAACAGGCTTCACACCAAACAGAGAACAGAGAAAATCTCTCACCTAAGACAGGATGAATAAGCTGGTTACATTTTAAGAAGTACCAGGCACCCACAGCTCTGCTATCAGTGGGAAATGCAGGTGCTCTAAGAATAAAACCCAGTTGTCAGCTTTTTTCTGCTGTTGACTTGCCTTCTTGTTCACTCTTCAGAACACAGTCCCACTGCTTTTCGATGTAATAATAATGGAGACTCGGGGCTGTTCTCTGCCAGCTTCATCTATGGGCTTAGACATGGTCATTCTGCCTCTGGGAAAGACATAAACTGAGTGCTCTGTGTTTGTGGTCTGAAAGAGGGGTCTGACTGAAACACCTTTTTACTTTTCCAAGTTTATTTCCCACACAAACCAGAGTATGAGGATATGTATGACTATGTCTTCCTCCAGCACAAAGGCAAGGATGAGCCTGACTGAAGAATTACTTTTAGTTTTCTGTGATGACTTCATTGCAAACAGCAGTATATGTTATGAGGTTTGGGCTCAGTGGTGGAGTGCCAGACTGCAGTTAGTAGCCGGAGCAGGTGTCTGAAATGTACCACTCAAAAACCTTTTTTGTTACTCAGAGCAGGACTGTGCCATGGTCTCTCTTCTCTGGATGTGGCAGAGCCAATGGCACTAGTTCTCCAACTGACTGGCTTAAAATCTTTCTTTTACTGCCAAGGGCTGACTATGGATGCCTGCTAGAGTGGAAATGGAAAGAAAAGTGACTTTGAATCATCTGATAGAAGGTGATGGTACAACCTCCACAAATGTACCTCTGGTGGAGTACAAAGAAAGGCTTGAAGAAGGCTAAAATGTAAAGAGCATAGATTGAACAATAGGAATCTCAGTGATCAGTGACACCTGTGTGCATATTTCCATGCAAGGAAGGGGGATGGAGAGACTGTACCTCATCCTCTGCCAGACCTGCCCTGCTAAAATGTCCTCAACTTAAGAACACCTGTGAGCTAGCAACAGCTTAAAAGAAACCTGTATTTCTCTCCCTGATGGTCTTGCATTGACTGCAATTAAGAGGGGGAAGAAGGTAAGGCTTAAATGAGTGCATATGCTCCCCAGTCCAGATGAGTTCTTGCTATTTGATTTTTTTTCCTGTCACTTCACTCTGCTTGTTAAAGGTGCCAATTGTATAATTTCATGCTATGATGTGAGAACATTGTTCACACCCATGATAATGATGTTCGTTTCCATTGGCCTGCACAGCTTTTAATTTCTACTTAATACAGTATCAAGGTTTTATGTCCAACATTCTAAATGCCACAGCATGTTGATGAAAAGAAATTACATTGATGAAACAGTTAGGCAGTGATTAATATGATCCATAACTCAGAGTGATGTAGCAGCCCCAGCTTTCTATCCTACACAAAATGATGTCCAATTACTTGCTATTGATCAGATATTGCATTGCACCAAATGGGATGCCAGCATCAATTCATTTCATCATATTGAATTTCAGCCAGTATCATGGGTATTTGGCACATGTTTTGCTGAAACATTTGTCTGCCATCACAGAGCTGATGAACAGGTTGGCAGGTTTTGTTTGTGAAAAGGGTGGGGAGGGGATGTTGAAGAGGAAGAGAAAGAAAATAAATGTGCTAATCCTGCTTGTGAATTTGTCCTCATACCTGGCACTGACAGGAAAGAATGCCTTCATGCATGAGCACATTTGTTTCACACAAGTAGCTGCATGTCCCTTTCAGACATGTTAACATTCTGTACTACTCACTGCTTATTTTTTATTGATAATCAAGTGAATAATTAAAGCCCAAAAGCTATGTAAAACCCACATATATCATCTTCAATATGCAAGTAATGCACCTCTGCTCAGGCATGGCTCCTGTTATGAATGATGGCCTAGAAATCCATGATTCATACCAGTGTGTATCACTTCCTCACTCTGAATTTGTTTGTAGGAGATGTGGGTGCCAGCCACACTCAGGGAAAAGGGATGGAGAAACACAGAGTGGTCTTAAGATGTCTCTTCAACCCACTTTACCATGAAATTATCATCTTGATTTTATGTTTCTTCTTTGCTGCTGATGTACTATTTTCCCAGCCGACATGCCATAATTTCTGAGACCCCCCTTCCCTTTATTTTAATATTTTGTTCATATTGTTCCTGCCATTAATAGTTCACTTACAACATTTGTTCCACTCTCCTTTGAAAGAAAACCCTCCTGTGGAAGCGCTATCGCTATTAACCTCTCTGGCGAAGATCACGCGTCGTGTGCCCACCACATGGAGTACTGCTAGGCCAAATGTAACAACATCTGCCACGCATTCAACAACTTCCTTTTGGATTCCTCACACTCTATTTTCACTTCCAGCTCTAAGCAGGAGTGAGATGTTTCTCAGATGCCAGAGGGCTGGGAATGTACCATCCTTCCACTGCAAACTGGGTGAGTTTTGGAGACAGACAAATTAAGCCAAGCACTAGAATAAAAGTGGAAATGAGCTGTCCACAGCTTATCTCTGTTGACCCTTAGGGCACCTTCTGCCATTGAACTACTTTCCAGATCCTTGAAAAATACAGTGCTGGCAAAATTATCAGTTATGGAGCTCTGCAAATGTTTATGTATCTGCTCAATTTAATGTACTTGAATGGCTCCGGGGCTGCATGAGGGTGTAAAATTAAGCATACATGGAAGTTTTTATAGGCTCCAGCTTTCTACCTTACAGAGCAGATGGCATCTCTGTAAGCATTGTGGAACATTATATTTAGAACAATTCAATTTTTTATTCAAATTATTTGTTTACTGGGAGCAAACAGCATAGTTAGTATGCTGCAGATGTTGAGAAACGTCCCTCTTTTCCAAAAAGCTTGTGACTTCCATCAATAGTGACTACAGATACCTGAGCCTACCTGAGCTTCTTTCTGACAGTCTGGATGGGATTACCAGATAGTGTCATTTCTTTTCAAGATACTTCACTCAATTCTACAGTAAACTTCTCTAGTGCCTGTAGCAAGTCTAGAATGCATCCTAATACACAGGCATTCCTTATGCTTTAAGTGTCTTAAGACAGACAGTTGAATCATGTTACTCAAAATTGAGATCAAGTATAAAGAGGAAAAATGACTGAGATCACAAATAAAAATAGGTTAAATAAAGGAAAGAAAATTTGAATTCCTTTTTACTCCATAAGCCCTTACATTTTTCTTAATCAATTCTAGTGTACAGTAGTAGTTTATTGCTAAGATAGGATAATAATCACAGCTGTCCACTCAGTATTGAACTTCTAATTGAAGCCAAAGTATTTTCCATTCTTATCCTTGTTTAGAATAATTTTTCCAAATGCAATTTCAAGTCTATGAGCAAATTATTACTCAGCATGTGTCTGGAGGGAGAAATATTCTTCTGCAATAATTCAGTGCATAAAGTATTCAAGGGACAATTCCCCAGCAATGCCTGTTTTGCTGAAAATCAAACCAGTATCTCAGAGCAGGTATAAAGGGAACTGAGCAATATCAACTCAGGAGACTTTTCTCATTTTGTAGGTGTATATACTTATTTAATTAAAAGTGTCCCTCTTCTTTTGAATCAAATACCCAATACAGGATTAAGTTCCCCAATTATTCATAACTTGATCAGCTTCTTTTGAATATTCTGTTCTCTGGGCTGAGCAACCTGGTGAAGAGGGCTTCAGAGAGATTACATTGCAGCTGTCCAGTACTTAAGGGGGACCTAAAAAAATGAAGGACAGTGATTTTTAACATGGGCAGATAATGATAAGACAAAAAAGAACAGTTCTAAACTGGAAGAGGAGATATTTAGATTAGGTATCAGGAAGAAATTCTTTACAGTGAGGGTGGTGGGGCGCTGGAATGGATTATCCTGAGATGTTGTGGATGCCCTATTCCTGTCAGTTGTGGATGCCCTATTCCTGTCATTTCAAGGTCAGTCTGGATGGGGCTCTGAGCAACCTTATCTAGTGAGTAGCACCCCTATCCATGCCTGTGGGGTTGGAACTAGAAGATCTTTAGGGTTGCTTCCAAGCCAAGACATTCTATGATTCTGAGATTGATCTCTCTGCATTGCACTACGAAGAACATAAACCTCTCAAAATATTTTCTACCACTTTCTCTTTTAAAGAGTTTGTGATGTGAGATGGTCAAAAAGAAGAGGCAAGTCTGATTTTTTTTTTTTTTTGGCAGTAGTTCTATGGGACTTATTAGTGCTTTTAAATTTTTGTTTTATATTAGGAAGGTGGGATTTTTGAATCTCAGTTGGCAGCAGACAGGTAAAAAATGAAAGAAATAAGTACAGCTACTAATTAATTTTATCAGACTTTTGAAAATTAAATGCAAAACCCTTAAAAGTCAATACTGCTAATGAAAATCCTCCTCAAATCTCTGAAACAAACTTCAAACAAATTTATGTCTAGCATTCTTCCTTGTTTTCCACCTCTAGGTTCAGTTCCATGTGTGGTTGTTTAAACAGGGAAACATACAAGACACACTGGAAACTACCTAGCATTGCAATCTCGGCATTGGAGCTTGAGCTCCATCCTTGCTTGCTTAAAGGGATGTTCACATCTCACCTGAGAATGTGAACATCAGTTCTAGCTGATTGTCTAATGCCCTGCAGTTTATGTCCAGGGCTGGTCATAGAGCTTCCACCTACTTAAGTGGGAGGATTGGAGCTCAAGGAAAACATAACATTGCCAACAAAGATCCTGAAAAGGAACAAATGAGATCCCTCTCCCAGAATTGTAAATGTCTTTAAAGCCAGAAATGAATATTTAAAATCATAATTCTGGCACCCTGTTAGAGAATCACAGCATTGCAGAAGAGCTGAGGTTGGGAGGCATGTCTGGAGATCCCCCAGTCCTGCTGAAGGCTGTGTCAGCCAGAACAGCCTGCTCCAGGACGTACCCAATCAGGTTTTTTAATATCTCTAAGGATGCAGACTCCACAGCCTTGTTGCGTAGTCTGTGCCAGTTCTCAGTATATTTCCTTATGTTGAAATGAAATTTCTTGTATTTAATTTTGTACTCACTGCCTCCTATTCTGCCACGGGGCACAGCTGGGAAGAGTCCACTCCACATCCTCTGGAGTTTATACCTACTGATAAGATAGCCCTCAACTAAATAATCTGAGATCTCTCAGCCACTCCTTGTATGGTAGATGTCCTGGATTCATCTCTTTGTCCTTTTGCTAGGCTCACTCCATTATGCCTGTGTACCCGGGGAGCGTAGAAGTGGGCACAGCTGTGGTCTCACCAATGCTGAGGAGAGGGGAAGGGTCACCTCCCTCAAGCTGATAGAGATCCTCTCCTTGTGTTAATCACCCTCTCACTTTCAAACTAAATCTGTTCAATTCTTTTTTTAAAGCTTGTTTTCATAAATACGAAGAATAAATGGGGGAAAAAACAAGAAAGGAAAAAAAACCCAAATACAAAAGACCAGAGAAGAAAAAGACAATGTGGGACAAGCCCTTGGAGCCCAAGGCCAGGGCTCTGAGAAGAAATGTCATGTTGACACAATACTTGTAATAAATCACTTCAGACATCGCCATCCAGCCACTCTGGCTTTGACTTCACCCTTTCTTCTATGGAAAAGGACCAGGCACTCGAGGCACAGCTGGGACCAGCTATATTGGTTTCTGGTTTCTCTCTGCTTTCTCTCTGGTTTCCAAACTGCCCTTAGCCTACAGGAAGCCCAAAGTCATTTATTTGGTTCCTCAAATATTTGTGCCTGTGGTACTCGCTCTAGGCTGACCAGAGAGAATCTGAGATGAGTTTGGCCTTAAGCTGTATTTGAATACCTGCAAGTGTGTCTATCATGGAAAAAAATGAAGGGAGGATGGATGCTGCAATCACTTAACACAAGGAGCTAGGCAAATAAGGAAGTGATGTTGGATGAGCAGAGTGGGAGACAACCAAGGAAACAAAATTATTTGGCTAGCATTTGATCCACTGCAGTGAGAAACTTCAAAATTTCAAGAGGCTTTCCAATATTTATAAAAATGCAATAATAGATTTAAGCAAGAAAAGGGATGAGGTTAGGTGTCATGTGATATCTGTGATAAGAGAAATGTGTAATTGTGCTGGAGTGGAGGTGAAGCCTCTTCCTTCACATATAGTGCTATTACATTCTTTTCCACTTGGATACCCTCTCCAAGCACACTAATCCATGGATCTGCAGAAGGATAATCTACTGACATCCAATTTTCTGGGATTTTTTTCCTGGATGGGCCAATTTGTTGACTGGAAGGTGTGGATGTTAACTCTTTCCTATGTAAGTGGACCTCAAGAATTAAAGATGGGTTTGTTCATGAGCAGTGAGCAAGCCTGTGTTTCTACCTGTATTACTGATGACATTACTAAGTACCCCAAGCTAGGGAGGACATTAAAGACATTAGAAAGTAGATCACTACTGCAATTAGCATACAGGTAAAGGAACAAGTTTGTCTCTCAAAATTAATAAAAAGAAGCAAAGAGAGAGGAGTAGGCTAAAACATTTTGACTGTGATTGTTGTTCAGATCTATTCCCTGGAGATCAAATATAGAATTGTGGGCAAAGCCCAATTCTAACATAGATATTCCTTGGTCTCACAGGATGAATACATTCCTTTTTCCAACCACAAATGCCTTGAAGCTAGGATTAAAAAGGCCATTGTGCTTTGCTAGTGCTCACTACTCCTGATGCTGACAAAGCCACATTGTTCTCCCCAGGAGGAGGAGGAGGAGGAAGGGTGGGAATTGGGGTGTGACCTGCACAGCCTCACAGGGAGCTTTGAGGGTTTTTTGCATTCAGTTGCTCCTTTGCAAGACACAATGAAAATTTTGCAGCTGCTGTTGTAGGGGAGAGAGTTTGGATGGTAGCTGGTGTATTTGTACTACACTCGGCATCATTACAAGAGGTACTGGAAAACAATTTTATCACTTTAAAATGGTTTGATGTATTTACTGGAGAGATCTGTGTAGTGGTGTTGCCTGTGCAAGCATGGGCTTAGGTCAGTGACTTGGCTCTTTCATTCTCTCACTGGTGTTGGGAGATCATTCTTCTCAAGTAGTCCCATAGTGCACATACTACTGTTCTGCTTTCAGAAGAGGACATGCAGATGGCACTCAAAAAAAGCAGCCCAAGAAATATACCTTCCTCTGGTCAGGCCTGATGAAAATCCCTCAATGTGGAAGTCTGTTGAATTCTGTGCATGGCAACAGTGCATTATCTCCCTCAGAAACCTCGAGCCTTCTGTTGAAGCTGAGTGTATGTGGACAAGGTTTCTCCCACAGTGTATCTCTGCAGGAAATGTCTCTGCAGGGTAGACCTCCACATGTTTAAAGGGAGAAGACAAGGGAAAGCACAGTGATGGGATAAGGGAAGATTGGTAGAGGCTTTTGTTACAAGGACAGAGGGACCTATTGTGGCACTGTCTTGGTCTGCTGAACTCCAGGCCCTGGATATCCTCAGCCACACCGATCCACAGTTTGATCCAGCTGTAGGCATGATGGATGACCATCCACCCAGCATGATCACTCCCTTGAGGGAAAGGGAACACCTGTGGAGAGGACTTCTCTTTCGACCTCTATCTCTAGCATTGTTGGGTTAATTCTGTGTAGAGGGACAGTCTCCAAAACAAAATTACTCGTAAAAATCTCTTGTAGCAAGTTTCTCTCCAGAGGAAAATATCATTTTTATAACTCACTCTTCCCTTACAAACACATGCACACCTCCTGTTTTGTCAATGTCTGGCTGAGTGTTCCCCTTGTGGGTTGACCCCAGTCACCAGATAAAAGGGAATGTCAGACAGGAATTAATGAATCCCACTTCTTTCCACTGAAGCCAGGCAGAATAATTCCAATAATGATTTGCAAAATGGTCATTATTTTAATTTGTAGATCAAGGACATTGACTTTCATTGCCAAAAGACCTGTGTCGCACCTTGTTGGGGGTGTACTTTTCCTTTCCATTTCAGAGTGGCCCAAATCCCAGTATGGCCAGCTATAAGAGGACAAACTGCAGCTCAGTTTCCTACATACCCACCTCCTGGCATCCTGTGCAAAGATTGAGCCAGGTCTTCCTTCTTCCTGGTTGGTTCATAGTCTTTCTCTCATCTCTCAGCAGATCTATTCCCCCCCCTCCAAATACAGCAGGGACAAACCCATGGTTTTCCTGCTCTTGGATCATGACTTTGTGATGGATCACTCTTTAGCCCTGGAGATTGTCCCCATTTCAGTTCATACATCTTCCTGCTTCAGGTCCCTAGCCCAGAGAAATGGTCATCTCATTCCTGAAGGTCTTCTGCCTGGGATGCAAATCAATTTGTGCAGACCACAGGTAAATAATGAAGTATGCAAGCATTTGGAGTTAACAGGTGTCAAAAGAAGGAGCAAAAGGGGAAAGGGGCAAATCGTGTTTGTGGAATCTTTTTCCTTTCAGTGAAGAGTGACACCAACCCTCTGCTGAATGCCTGCTTGCTCCTTGCCAGTGTGTTAAAAGGCAGGCTGAAATTTCAGTGCTGAGTCCATCCCAGGAGGATGCTTTGCTAATTCTTTCTGGGGCAGTGGCTTGCAATTCCTGCCTGTCTGGAGCTCATAGTTCTGCTTATTTTAAATTAAATGCCTCATCTCCCAGCATGCTTACATGATGGCTTTGTGTCCCACACAGTTCACTGCTCATTCACTACCTCCAGCCCTGCACTGGAGACATGTATGCGTTGCTTTGCTTAATATAAAATTCTAGCTAGAAAATTGCCATCAGATCAGGCAGACGGACACAAGAAATTGTTTGCTGCTCTTCCTTTCCTCCTCTCTCTATCTGTGTGCAGCCCTGCCTGGCTCAGGAGGGCAGAGGAAGCTGCTGCTGAAAAGAATGAGACAGATTTTCTTCATTATTCTATCAGGGCAGGAGACAGCAAAGCAGTTGACATGAGAGAGTGTCCCTGGAGGTGTCTGAGGCCTGGCTGGGTTGTCACAGTCATGCTTTCCATGAGGACAAGAGCAGAGCAGAATTAAGGTTGGTGGCTGTTGCAGCAATCGATGAAGTAAAAGGCTTAGCCTGCTGTTTCCTTTCTCATCACTTCCATACTCATTTGTTAAGGTGGATGGCAACATGTCAATTTGCCTCTGGTCACTGTGGGGTTTCTTTTATTTCAAACATGGCCATGTCCAGCAGCATCTGGAAAGGCACAGTGGCAGAAGTTGCAATCTTTGCATAACGGAGTTTTCAGGAAAAGAAGCTGGGGTCAGGAATCTGACACCAGGTATGTCCATTGTAAAAAATCAGTATTGAAATTCAAAGGAGCTATGCAAGATTTGCAGTGCTTATTTGAGATCAAAAAATGGACATTCGTTATAAATGAAAAAAAAAAAAGAGTTCTTTCTGCTAAGCCAGACAGCTGGCCAAAATTGCACAAACACGTTGCAATCAAAACACATCTCAATAGCTGTGATTTTTTGCCGGTGGCCATGCGTGGATGTCACCTCTAAGGGGCAGTGTGTGTGTGCGCATTGAGCGGCTGGCATCAGCCGGGCGGGGAGAACCGACTGCCGGCATCATTCCGCAGGGGCAAGTTGTTTTTCTGGCTGAGAAACAAGACATAATATATAAAATTGCTCTAAGGATAAGAATAGCAAACATGCAGCATAAATAATGGAAAGCAAGAAGAAAGTCCGGCATTGTTTAGAATATTTTATGAGGAATTTATTGTTGTTAATTGAAGGGAAGAGATTGATCACTGAGGAATCTAGCTCATTATTTAACAAAACCTGGATAAATAGTGTGTCATTTCTCTGTTCTGCTTAGCATTCTCCTTCTGAAACCTTTCTCTTTATGGAAAAAAGGCATTTCAAACCAGATACAAAGTGATGCCCCAGGACCCCCCTTCCATTACCACATAAATACATTATAAAATAAAGACAGGCAGGATATAATGCTCTCTCCTTCCTTTTCTTTTCCTGCTCCCCGACATTTTGAAATTCCTTTTGAACCTCAGCATGTAAACAAGGGCTCCAGAAATAGAGGAAGGGAGGAATGCGCTGTGCTGTGCCCCATCTCCCTGGTCCCGGGGTTGCATGCGGCAGGGAATTGGATGCTGATGGTTCCAAGCAGCAGCTGCAAGAGCGCTGTCAGCTCCTTCAGCGAGGAGCCGTGCCAGCCATCGATCCGGCACTGGGAGTCACCTCGCTGCATCGGCGCCCAGGGCCTGATTCTCACCAGCAGGACACTTTTGATAACAAGGTTGCCTACGTGAGGTGGTTTAAAAGGTCTTTGCTGTTAATTTGTTAAGGAAGGAAGCAGAGGGAGGTGAAAAGCCATTATGCTAATTTTTTTCTTTTTTTCTGCTTTCATTTTGGATGTAGTCTCCAGCCTTTGAATATATGCCCATAATGAGCTGGCTCTAAACAGAAATACTACCAGAATTAAAATAAGACAAGACTAACTTGGACATGCTGATTATATCCAGTACATTGCAGCCACCCTCTGATGCCTGTCTAATACTCATTTTTCAATTATGAGCACCAGACTAGTGAAATTAAAGGGCACTGGGTAGATATTAGAGTCTAACCTTGCTTTTTCCATGCTGAAGTTGAGAAGGTTGGTCAGCTGAGAACTGCTGGATCCAGTCTCAGCCACCACAGAAACAAGTGAGAGGGTTCCATGACTAAGCAAACCATTTCCAAGCCACTCAAAGAACACTGTGATGGCATTGGGAAGGACCAAACTGGATGGATACAGAAGAAGCAGGGCTCTCTAGAGGCACAGTGGTATGCTTAGTCTCCCATCCCCACAGCTGCAGAGATGAAAGCCCTAGACTTGAGTCACACAGGACCACATATTTCCCTAAGTGAGAATTATATGTCCTGATTTCACAGCAGCAGGGTAGTTTTCAAATAAATCTTGATTTTTCTAGCTGTGTTTAAAAAAATTCCCAAAGCTCAAATTATCTCCGTTTGGTATTTTATCCCTAATTAAACATTTTGATTTTCAGTTATCAGCATGACATTTTTATTTTTGAACCTCCATTTTATTTTGATTTTGTTTACACAATGTACAGATCAGTAAAACTGCTTGAATACAAATTTTTATTCAATCCAAACCAAACTTTCTTTCAATCTTCAGTGCAGCAATGTTTTTGTACTTAATGTCAGCCTAGAAGTCTTTTCACCCCATCTTTTTCCCCTGAAACTGCTAATACATCAATGTTTAACTCTAGTTTCAGTGCACCCTTCCTTTCTGCACCTCCCAGGCACTGAAGGACATCTAACCCTTTGCAGGGTTTGGGTCTTATAAGATCATCAAGGCAGACCCTCTTTCTGGATATCTCCTGGTACTAGGGGCTCCCAGCACTACTCAGGGCACCACATAACATAGAGAATTGTGATTTCTTTTTAAATGGCATCAAGTCATTCTACCTGAGATTTGTCAGTGCTCTGCAATACAGTTCATTAACTACTGCTTGTGTAAACATTTGAGAGATGACTGTCTATTTGTGTGGATAACAATATGTGAAGATTAGTTATGGGAAAATTTTTGTGGTTTTAGCTTTCTTGGTTTTTTGTTCTGTCTTTCTTGAATTTCTATAAGGTTTTAATGAAAATCAGGCCTAATTAAGTCTGGGATTATTTTTTCTGTCTGTGCCTTGATTATTGCAAACAATACTTAAGGGCTGTAAGGGAGAACAGCCAATTAAGAAGAAATCAAAGTATTTGGGTACTTTTTCTAACTACTCACCAGTCTCATTCTGCAAAATATTCCCACAAACCCAAGGGAAATCCCTAAGTCTGAGCAGTGGCACGTGGGTGTAATTGCAGCCATGCTAACCTGCAACAGAAAGAATTACTTTGACTGACCTTCTTCAGACCTGAAATGGTGTCTGAAACAGCCAGAGAAGAAGCTGCCCCTCAGAAGCCACAAAATGTCACTGCCAGATCACTTTGAGGTTTCTGTCTAGGAGGAGGTAGGGAGCTGCTCTCCAAGTGGGAAGGGGCAACCCATTTCCTTACATTGTCTTGACTTTTCCTACCTGGATAGTTGTTCCCAGGCATGGATGAGTCCCTGGTAGTGGGGTGACCTCTCCTTGGGTGGACTGTTTTGTCCCTGCTGAATGGGCCTTCATGCACCTCAGGATCCTCCAATAGCTTGTTAGTTTTCATGCCTATCCCTCTCCACTATCTGTACAGAGAAACTCTGAAACCAGCAGCCCTAAAAGTCAGGCACACCATGAATATATCACAATTTTTTTTCAGTATAGGTGCTGTATTAGACAGGTAAGTTTGTTTTCAAACTCACAGTTGGCTGCTTAAATACAGCCCCAGATGTCTTGAGATAGAACTTCTACACTGACATTTTATTGTGTTTTTTAGAAGCAGATTTAGTCAAATGGTTACAAATAATTTGAACTTTGGAAAGAAAAATCCCTTTTTTTTCCTGTGGGCTCAGTGCTGGAGAAAACAGGTGATTCATGATGCAACATTATGCTCTTCATTTGAGTGCTGCAAAGATTAGATTAAGCTTGTTGTGTACAGTGCTTGTGACTGAGCCAAAACACTGCCACGGAAAATCTGGTCCCTTCTGCTGCAGCACTGAGCACAGAGCTCCTCACTTTGGAAGCCTAATGGTGCCAAGGGTCAGGCCAGGCACCAGTGCTCAGCTGTGGGTCAGAATTCCTGGCTCTGTATTTGCATGTCTTTATGTGTCCCTCAGGTCCATTTATCTTAGGTCTAGCAGGATGGCCCTTCTGTGTCCTAATGCATTTGCAGACAGTGACACAGAACTGTGATATTCCCTTCCTCCACCTGTCTAACTGCTGAAATTGAGAGAATTGTAACAGAGTGATTTCCAGCAGAGAACAGGAATCAAGAGCAAGGGACTGAACCTTCACATGTATTCATGACCACGCACACTTTTATGGACCCAATAGTACTGTCAAGCATTTCATGGGGCTTTCTATCAAGGACACTATATAACAATAAGTTGTATTGTACTGCACTTTCAGTGAATATATGAGGTAATTGGTGTGCAGTTCCCTAGACTAATACTGGAAGACAGGCACCTGTAGACAGAGAAAATGAAGTTTAAAAATCTCTTTGCTGACTGCATTCCCTCAGCTGGGAGAGCAAAGCACAGCCAGTAACAGCCATAGATCAGTTCTTAACCCTCCTCAAGCCTGGGTCACATCCCTCCACCGCAGCCCCATCTTACTAGGATGGAGCTGGGGACTGGTTTAATTTAGCAGTGGAGAGAGGGGTGTATGCTTACACCCCCACCCCTTTCAAAGCCCCAGAAGAGGCTTGCTCCCTTTCTACAGTGCTAAGCTGAGATGTAAGCCCCAGGACATGAGTGTTCAGCGCACAGAAAGCCAGGAGAGTGAGATGTCCCTGCCACTCTGAGTCACCATCCAGGCTGCTATGAAGGACTGGCTGCTTCCAGGTAGGGTGTCCCCCCGCTAGCTCTCAAAGGGGGTTGTGTAACCCATTGTGTCATGGCCAGTCATGGAGCACTTGGGGAACAGAAAGAGCCAAGCCTGCAGCTCTCTTCAGAGCAGGTTTCCCCAGCCATCATGGGTAATACAGGAGATGTGGGCTGCAGGCAGAGAGCCACTCCATGTTTTCTCTGAGATTGCATGCAAAAACGATATTCAGCAGAGAACCCATAAATGATATTTTCCCCATTCAAGGTCTGATCTGTTAATCTGTTGTCCAGCTGCAGTCAGCTGGATCACTTAGGTTAGCTCCTCTGGGTGTGGTGTAAGCCCTCTTTGAAACTAGCCCTTAGCACAATGCATGGTTGTGAATCCTCCTGTTGCTGAAATGCTGGATATGAGCTACAGCCAGCAGGAACAATGTATATTTTTTTTCTTCTACTCTCTTACTCTGTGAGCCATCATACAGTCATTTCATTGAGATGTTGAGTCCCAAATGTCTGGAATATGATTAGGTTGAGTCATCTTTTCATATAGGTTTCTTTATCATTATTATTTCTAACATTTACCCACTTAACCGTGAACAATGATATTTATAGGGAGCATGTCCATCCATACATAAATATTGCTGGTAATATGCCCAGGGACAACCACTCGCTAGGCAGCAGGACTTTAAAAATGTAGGCAGTTCATTAAAGCCCACCCATAGTGATTTATCCCCTGACCTAATTTCCGCAGGAGAAGGTCATATGGGCACTTCTGCCATGTTCACAGTGGCCAAAGAGCAACTTACAGTGTTAGAAGCATGTGCGCCGTGGTAATATTGCACTCAAGGCAATCCATCACCCATTGCTGCCAGGGCTAGTTATGGATTCAGGTCACCTACCTGTGTGGGAATGTGAACTTGCACATCACCAGAGACCCTGGAGCTTTATTTCTACCACTCTTTGTATGCAGGCCCATGAGAGACTGTCATCCTCTGACCAAGTGACAGAACAGGTGCAAAGAACAAAGAAAAGTGACTTGAGAAAGGAGACAAGACCTATGACTTAGAGATTTGTCCCTCATAATAGAACAATGAAAAAGGCAGCAGTGGGATTTTAAAAGCAACATCCTGAGAAAAAATGAAATGGTTCTGTGGATATTCCCCATCAGATGTAGCACTTCATGGGAGAGTGAGAAGAGGCAGCACACTGTAAACTCTCCATAGGCAAGACCAGTGTTTGTGGTCTGCGTGTAGCAAAATAGCAAGCCAGTCTCTGTATGACCTGTCTTCCTGGGTGCTACTCAAAAGCAAAGGCTCCTAACAGGTTAGGTAAAATCATAAACAGAAGTATGTTTGTCAGTCTGCCTCTATAAGAAAGTTGTGTGGCTAACCACTAGCTATATAGTAACTGTGTTGTGATAAGAAAAAAAAACAGATGCAATATCTGGCATCAAACTTTTTTTTTTAAGATGTCAGCAGTATTATAATCTAAATGTCTTTCTATATCCTATTGACTATTTAGTCTTCCATGTTATTGTTTAACCGTATCTGAAGACAAATGTTTTATATTAATCCTGATTTCCTTTAAATTGTCTTATTTCATGCTATCGAGCAAATTAATGCACTGAATCAAGGGCAATTCTTTCTGTTGGGTAGCTCATCTTGCTCATTATTCATTTCTGAAGGAATGGAATTCCTTTATGTAACTTCATGCTTCTCTTGCTGACAGTACTCCCTGTAAATACAAGGAGTTGTTTTTCCAATATTTGCAATTGGGTTGGGAGCTGGCTGGAAATTGCCAATGAAGCAAAGGAAGAGATAGATTAGTTTAACCCAAATCCAGAAGGAATCTGAAGTCCATTTTGCAGGAAGTTTGCTCTAGGATTGCTTTGGGCTTGAGGAAGCCAGCACATACGCTCCCAGTGTATGTCCAGGAGCTGCACTGTGTCTGCCTTGAACTTTGTGAACCTTTTCCCAATAGAATATAACTGCTGGGCAAAATGTTCTGAGCAGAACTACAATATGCAATTAGGACTTTCTAGACTTCCCTGGGAATCTGGAAGCTGAACTACAGCAAAATTGAATCTTTTTTAACCTTGATATTTTGGGAAAGAATAATCTCAACACCTGCAGAATACTGCAAAACACTGCAAAATATTCACACAGATTATCATTAGATATTACAATATCTAATATAGTATGTCCTATTTTTATAGCTATACTATGTATATATATATAATTTTTATATAGCATACCTTTTGGAGTCCCAGTGTAAGTCACATGCCCAGTGTCTCCTCTGTGTTCTCCCAGTGCCCATGTCCAAGAGGCAAAGCTAGCACTGCCTCAGGCATTGAGGTTGCAGAGTGGATGTGGCCCTGCAGAGGGAATGCATTACAGGCAAAGAGGCCAGAACCTTGGCTAGTCCTCATCCCACATGCCCACTAATGCACAGTACATGCTGGCACAGGGAGGAAGAGGTTTTGTGCCATTATACAACCAATTTGAAGAGTGCTCAGAAGCTGTGGCTTGTCTGTGAATGCTGCAGTCACACACATCTATGCATGTCACTTCTGAAGATAGTGGCTTTGTCTGATGTGGAGCCTCTTGGTCTGGTGGCTGATAAAATGTCCCCTCCTGAGAGGGGAGTGAGTGACAGAGGAAATTAAGCTCCACTGCTTCTCCTGGAGTTAGAAAAACTTTTGAAGAGCTAATTTCTTATCTATTTGTTTTAGCAAGACAGGGCTGCATTTTCATCCTTGTAGACTGATCTTGCTCATTCAACATTGTTCATTCAACAGGAAAGTAAATATCTCTTTGAGCTATACTTCTCTCCCCCACTTACTTGGCAGGAGACACCTGAAAAAGAAGAAGATAAATAATGTGTCAAACATGGTCTGCAGAGAATTCAGCTGAGCAGTTTCTGGCTTCCCCTGCATGTCCTCCAGCTGTTGTGCCCCTAGTAACTTCAATTGCTGTACGCAGCCTTGGCCTGGCTGCAGTTTCATTCAGTTGGATCTATACTTCCAAATATTTTTCTGCTATAACAATCTGGCTGGGCCAGGACTTCAAACCTCTTCCTGTGTGGACTGGGAAAAATATATAGTAACTATCTGCACTCTGCTATGAACAAACATTTAATAGCTGTAAGTTAAAGATTTCATTCAGAGCACTGGGTCAGCAAACTGCTACTGTGGGAACCAGAGTCCCGTGTGACAGGTTCATATGTACCTCATCTCATACTTTCATGGCTTGGCTTGCCCAGGAAGGAAGACCATTTTTTCTACCAGCATTTATCAAATTTTTATGTGATGACTGCCAAAACTCCTTCATGAATTTTCCCTGAAAATTCCTTTATGAAAGAAAATTACACTCAAACAAAGCTAAAAGGTGACTGCTTTCAACAGAAAGTTCCTGTTATTTGTCAAAAAGAAGTCCCAGCTGTCTTAATTGCAAGATTGTGATGCCCCACACCAAACCTGTTGTTCTCTAGCTGGCCCTGGGCTGAGACTGTGCTTGTAACAGCAGCAGAGCCACATCCCCACAACAGGATTATCATGGAAAGTGGTGGCAGACACCATGACACTTGGAATATAGCCATGGTGCAGAAGGGGCAGAGTGGAAGGGAGTGAGAGATATTTATACCACAAATACCCAAGAGGTGTTTTAGAATGCAAATACTCAGGGGTTGATTTTTTTGCTAAAAACTTGTAACTTCTATGAAGAAGATAAAGGGGGAAAGTTCTTAAAAGCTTCTAGGAAAAAGATTAATTTCAGTCATCTCTAATGACTACATTAAATGATGAATATGTTCTGTTAACCTAATTACTGTTTAGAAAATGGATTGCACATTGCTTTGCTATATGCACCTCAAATGTAAAATATTAAAAATCATCTGCATTTTCTAAACTCACGGGGATTTTCTAGAACTAGGCACTCTGGGTGTGTGGGTGTGGAAAATAGAAACCTTTAACTGGACCTCTGAGAAAGTCTGGTGATCTGGGATTTTCCAAAACTCTTTATTCATTAGTGTTAACTGGTAATATCTGGTGACTCCTTCTCTGTCATTTAACACAAGAAAATTCCTCTCCATAAATCCAGTGACTAAGGATTTCAGGTCAGTTTTTAAGAGTGACACAAGAGATGTTTCTCCATGAACTCCACAACAATAATAGACAATGCTTGGTGTGTAGATTTGTAGGTCTCCAGTTAACATCTTCCCCTCAGCTATTCAGTGAATTTCATCAGTGAAAAATATTCTACTCTTGGTATAAGCAGGTAACACCATCTGTATTCACTGAAGACCATATATGGGAAAAGCGAAATAAAATACAGGGAAAGCAAAATAAAATACCAGAACTGACATTAGCAAGGAGTACAGAGGTCACCAGAAATTTAGAAATGTCCATTTCAATGAGGGAGCTAAGCAGGACAGTTACAGCAAATTGTGTCATGAGTGGCAATCAAACATGTAAAGGGAAGACAAGGCAGCGTTTTTGTTGTTGTTGTTTGTGGGATTTTTTTAGATTTAAAATAAAAATTGTTTTTCTTTAGCTGACAGCTGTGAGGGAGAAAGATTTTTTTATTTTTAAATTCATGTTATTAAATTAAAACCTTATTTTTTAGAGAAGCATTTAATGTTAAAGCACTTGTACTTGGAGAATTTTTAATTTCTGAAGAACAAAACACAGTTCTTTCCACAAGTGGATTATAGATTGATTACAGGACATCAAAAAGTCAAATAGATTGATTCATAGCTGTTAGCATGCTTGTGCTTACAAACCACATACTGCATGTGTATTTGCTGTTAGTATGATTTATAATAATATGCTGATAATACTAACTCTATGCAAAAGCTTTGCAAACGGGGACCTGACTGAAACAGTTTAGAGAATAGTCAGGGACTGATTAAAGAATGGATGCAGCACACTGGGATGTGCTGTGACTGACAGGGCAGTTTTCCATGTGCTTCCCTCAGATGGTAATTTCTGAGATTTCTTTTTTAAGGGGATTCTTCCATTTTATTATTTGCTCGCTCGGCTCTGGAGGCAGGCTCATTGCTTTTGGGAAATTATCACTTCAGAGTTGTGATTTAGAGAGCTGGAGATGTAAGAGCAGGGAAAGAAGCAAGGTTGAAAGCTTGGAGGCAAAATGCAAAAGAAGTTACAACTGAGGTGGAAGAACATGGCACTGCTGGTAAACTTTGCAGATTAAATAAACTTCTCTGGCATGATAAGTGATGTTAATAAGCACAGAGCATTCCTGAGGCAAGATCTAGACTGCTTGGTAAGCTGGACTTTTTTAGAAAGCTGGTGTATACACACAGCCTCTGGGAAGGTCACACACACACAAACCAAGAATGCAAGTTATATTTTCAGTTTCAGACTGGGAACTAGAAAGCAGAAATTCTGGAAACAGTGTACGGGCTGTTTTGGATGAACAAATGAGTGTGAATTCCCAATGAGAGGCTGGTGCTACAGGGGCTGATGCAATCCTTGTGATAGATTGTGGTAGATAAAAGGATTTAGTAGGGCTAGGGAGTGCTAGTGCTCATGCTCAGATACCCAGAAAATACACAGAAAACTGGAAAAGCACTACAAAAACAACTGAAGCAAATTATATCTATCAATAAGAGACTTAAACTATTTTCTAACTTATCCACTGGAAGGTTAAGAAGTAATTTGACTAAGATGTTTAAGAATCAATATAATGAGAGCATTTCTGATGCTGACCTTCCTTGTGGGAAAGAAATTGCAGCAGAAAGGAAGGCATACAAAGTATCAGAAAAAATAGATTGCCTTATACTAGTTGCTCTCTACAGGAGCTGTTTGTCCCCTCTATGCACGTGTATGTTTACACCTCTTACCCTGGGAGACAGGCTCCCCTTACATATAACCTCAGCATTACGGTACTTTGCTGTAGGTAAGAACATGAATAGGAGTGATTGCTTCAGGGAAGCTGACCCACAGTAATTTTTTCCCTTGAGGTGAATTGTTCAGATGTTAAAGTCCATAGAGAGGTCCAAGGGCTGTCAGCTGAGGCTAGCCACATTTGGATTAAAGATATGATGCATTTCTTTTTAACAGGGAGGGTTAAATATTTAGGTCAGGCTATCTAGGGATGTAGAAGGTTCTCCATTAGTTGCAGTCTTTTAATCAAGACTAGGTGCCTCTGTAAAAGACACACTAATTGTTCAAACTGAAGTTAAAGGTTCAACATGGAAATTCCTGGATGAAATTCTGTGGCCTGTTAGGCTAAAAGCTCATAATGAACGTTGCCTAGCCTTTCACTCTATTAATCTGTGAAAAAAATGAGCAGACCGTTGACAGATAACCAGGTCCTCTGCAGTTCAGACTGAGGATAGCAAGAACAGGGTTATTAAATTTGCTGGAAAAGGTAAAAGGAATTTGCAAAGAAATCTGCCAGAAAAATGGGCAGAAAGCTGGGCTTGGCTGCAGTAACTCAGAGCTCAGTGGAAGAACTTGTGGAACAATGTGGGACATTCTAAGAGAACAGGGAGGTTATTACTGGTGCAAATGGGAGAGACTGTGCAATGGAGTGACAGGCAGCTCTTGAAAGAGGAAAATGAGTCCACACTGGAGGAAATGTCACTGCTGATTTAGGGGGTTATGGTGAGAAATTATTTGCCAGTTCTGACAGAGAAGGGAAGAGAGAGTAATTTGGGCAGAAAGGTGAGACAGCCTTGGGGGAGAGGGTGCAGAGATAGAAAGTCTGGACACCGTGAAAGAGAAGTGAGACAGACAGTAGAGAAGAGTTTGAAGGATACTTGCTTTGGAGAATACAGAACTCAGCAAAGCATGAGCCTTCGTTCATGTACCACGTGCTTGACTTTAATCACAGGCTTACCTGATGGCATTACATCCATGCTACTGAGGAAAAAACCAGGCCCCTCACATGATATAAAAGCAGTGCATTCCATTTTAACCACTCCATGACCAAAAATAAATTGTACAGTCATCCTCTTCCAGACTACCAGATGGATGGCTGAATAGTTGAACTCAGCAAGTTAGGTAATTTTGCACTGAATATAAATGAGAGTTACAAGATAAATGACATTTAGTGACATTAATTAACTGATTAAATTAAACCTGATATTTTAATCAGAATTTGTTTATGCAAAGCTCTGGATAAAAAAGAAATGGAGTTTAACCTAGTTACTTTTAAAATTCCAGTTACCATAACAACTTCTTGTGATATCAATTAAAGGTGGTCTTTTCTTTACATTATTTTTAGAATTTGAGTTACCATAACAACAGAATGCTGCTTCATTTGCAAAGAGTTAAAATACGTTGTTGTTCTTTGAGAAGCAATCAAAATACAAGTGGGATGCCAGGAATTAATACCCCAGAATAGTTGCACAAACACCATTTTTCAAACACCTCATTTGTGGCACGAGAGCCTGATGGATCTTCTCCAGTGTGACAGGCTCAAGATGTTCCTTGGTTGCTCAGATCAGGAAGAGATTATTTATCAATTGGAAAAGAGTGGGGCTGTCAGGCACCAGAGGTATTATGAGCTGTCAGATCTGCAAGGAAAAATGATGCAATAGCAAATAAATTCACCTGGCCCTCAAGTGTTTCCGCAGGGCAGGCAGGAGAGTGCCTCTCAGTGAGGCAGTGACCCCCTGCCTTCTCCCCAGAGATCCTTGGTGGAAGAGAAAAATGCTGACAGATCATTTCAGGGACTGTGCTGGGCCCCCTCAGAGGTCATCCTTCTATTCTACCTCTGGTCAGTCTTCTCCTGGGAGAGGTTTTCCCTTATGCAAGAGCAACACCTGTTGACAGAGAGCAGCCTTGGTATGAACTGCTGACAGAGAGAACTGGAAGCAGTTCTTGTCTCTGCCCAATCCCACAAGAACCTCCATGAGACAAAAGCATAGGTAGGATTAAAAATCAGAGGTGTCACAGTAACCAAGGTATAGAAAGGCCACCACAAACATGCACACACATATTTGTGTATGTATACCATCAAATTAGCTAAGTGCTTACCCTTATATCCCAAGCCTTATTTTAACAGAACTACTGCTCTAACTTACCTCCAAAGGGGAGGTAACTAACAACTGCATACCTCTACAGGGTCTGTACAGATGGAGCTCCTCTCTTCTTGCTGAGCTGGATCTTAGAGATCCCATTTACTTGTGTGTAGAGGAAGGAGAGGCCTTTAAACACTTCAAAGCCCTTGAATCTACAGAGAAAATGCCTTGAAGAAAAACAGCAGCCCATGAAGCAATGGAGTAAGGTGTTTTTCACAGCCAGGATCCCACCTGTCATCCAGATGTAGGCTAGAAAAGATGAGTAAGGTGGGCATCAGTTTCTGTGCTCACTGTCCTTCTGGGCATTGCTATTCATGAGAGGACACTGCAAAAAAAAAATAAAAAAATGCAGTTACCTGTTATTCAGCTGTGGTTTCCAGTGGATCTAGGGAGATACTCTAGGCTATTACCAAACTGGAGAAGAAAGGAGGATGTCAGAAAGCACAAGCTACTTTCCCCCCACTTGCACACTTCCCACACACACTTGCACATTGACGGCAGAGGAAAGGCAGACTTACACTGGATTTCTCCTGACGCCTTTTAGCGACCGGGCAAAAAAGCAGCCATAGACATCTTGCATTGTTCTGCAATGACCTTTTTTCCAGGCAAAGAATGCAGATGAAGTCCTGAAAGTAGGAGAGGTAACCCTGCATTCCTGGTTTGATTATGGTCTCCTCACTTAATGAGTTTTTAAGAGGAAGGGGAGGAGGAGTGGGCACACAGGGGAATTTGCATGTGCTCTTGTGTCTGAGGCTTATTTAATTAAAAGACAATAAAAACGTCAGCTGCTGCAAGTTGCAATCTGGATCCCCTTCCGCTCCCCTTATCTCCCTTCCTTCTTCCTTCTTTCAAAGCAAATATATAATTCATGGGGAGGAGGGGTGTGTCAAAGGACAGGACTGCTGCAAAATGCCATCTTGTGCTGATTTATGTTGGGCTAACATAAATTGTGAGAGGGCTCAAGGCAGAATCTCTGTTCTCTCAACAGCACCTCCAAAGTCATAATGAGTTTGTCTCTTGCAGTGATCCACTAGATACAACTTTGGGGCAGCTTCCTTCTGAGGATGGATGGCTTGAAAACACAGTCTCTTCTAGTGGCAGTCACTTTGGGCCAAACCCCAGCTGCTTCTTTGGGGTTTGGTCTGATACAGTGCCCCTCCTTGGATCTGCCAGTGGGTGTCTTCTGTGAGTGCTCCTTGCCCATTTAGGCTGGAGGGGGCTGGCTGCCTTGGTGAAAGCTTTGATATGGGTTACACTGGGAACAGCTCATTTTCCCAATGCAGACAAAGGTGCGCTCACACCGAAAGCTTATCTGGCCAAGCTTTGTGTGCTTCTCACCAGCAGCAGGGAGATGGTCATAAAGATTTGGGATTGAGGTGGAGCCAGCTTGTTGCAGAGGGACAAGGCAGCATCAACTTGTCCAGCAAGATTGTCTCTAACCTCCTGCAGAAATCTGATTTTATAGAAAGGCAGAGGAAAGCTTCATACCCACTTCCCATTCCTTGAGATCACCTTGTGTTAGACTCCTACCCAGCTGGGCCACACTGAACCTGTGTCTACATGCACTTGTATTACTTGAAGAGAGATTGAAGGAAAGTATAATCTCAGGCACTGTTTACTAGCTGGTTATCCTTCCCTCAGCAAGTCTGGATTCTGGGTGGTTGGTGCTGTAGGGCAGAAGGTGCTCTGAGAAAGGCTGAGGGCATGGTGTAAACGCCAGAAGTGGCTAGCTCATGTCTTGCAGACACAACTCATGCAGCACTCCTCTTGGAGTCCCAAAGAGAAGCCCTTTTGTCTGAATAAACTGTTCCTATTTGAACAGCAGCCATCTGCCCGGGACTAGTCAAGGTTTGCATATGCTGAAGCTTGGAATAATGTGTCATGGTTCAGAACTAACTGGGTGGGGAACCCACCAGCCAGCAGGGCTACTCCCTTATAGACTGAGCATCCAGTCCCCGCTGAGTCCTCCCCCTCAGTCCTCAGTCTGCCCTGAGCCGTTGGGCAGAGTCAGATGCTCAGAGATCCTGGCTCCCTGAAGCTGAAGTCAGAGTCAATTGACTGGTATAAATGTGGCCAAATATCTGTGGTGTACCAAACACAAAAATAATTCTGCTGAACAGAGAAAAGCTGAAGTACTTTTCATGGCAGTGAGAGCAATGGTGCTCCTAATGTTACTTTGTATTAATCTGGTGCTAGTGTTCATGGCTCCTGAGTACCTTTCTTTTGGCAGCCTCTCATCAGCTCCTAGGAAAGCTAGCTGTATGGAGAGTGGATTGTTTTACTACTGCAAAAAGGAGAAGCATAAGATGACAGAAATAAATGTATTGACAAATGAGACAAATAAATGTTCCTCTTGCCTGCACTATCCAGAGGTGTTTGACATACCAAATTATGACCTAACTGTAGGAGTAATAGTTGCAGCTGTTGCCTTTGTAAAGTGATCTGTAATGCCACATGCTAATAAGTAAGACAACACGTCTAAGTCATTTTATACCGTGCCAGATGACTAATCCCATGCCATGCATGCACAGTGCCAAAAGTGGTCATATCACAGCAGTAGGATCAGTCCTGGAATAATCACATCCTTAGGAAAAAATCCTCTGTGTAATACAATGAAATCCCACTTAAAGAAGTCAACCTTGTGAATCTATTAGAGCAGCATCCCCAGAGTGCTGCTACTGTAGCGTGTTTCTAGCACAAAGTGGAATGCTCACATAAAAATGAAGGCAGGAGCAGAATATTTACTCAGGTGAAGATAGGCTTCTTTTGGGAATCCTTATGGAGAGAGAGACAGAAAAGCTGCAGTTGCCATATGGAGGATATCAAAACCTAAAACCCATTGTATACAACCAACCTGTCAGACTGGTTCCACACACCTAATCCATACAGAACTCCACTTGTCTTCTGGAGGAAACTTCTTTGAGCTAAGATGGGGGATCATCCCCCTAATCTAAAGAAGTTCAAGCCCTTGCTGCATTTTACAATTCATACATTCATCCTGAATAGGAAGAGGATGTCACAGAGTTCCGAGACAGCTTTGTAAGTCTCATCATTTAGACCTTCAATATCTGGATTATTTTTTCTCCTATTAGCTGTAAATACCACCTTTGAAAAAAAGTGCTTTTGACAACTTGCTTTTAAGTATCAACACACATCTATAAGTCTAAAAAATACATGAAAACTGTCTCACTAATTCAGCTGTGCAACACAGGCAGATGTGTTTTCACTTATACCTGGGGCTTAATAATTGCAGGATGTTAAGGCATATTTAAGCTTCAAAATCATAGTAGGTTTTTGTATATCCATGCAGAATGTCATCCAAGTGTATCTATTCCTTGCTTTTCTTTCACAGAATGGTATTTATTATATCTATTTGCTGTCACAAAGCATAGGAGGAAGTTAAAAAAATAAATAATTGAACATATTGGTCAGACATCCTCAGGAGCTGCTGAGTTTCCATTTTCAAGAAAAGCTGGGGGATTTGAATAGACTGAAGCCAGACTATTCATGGGACCCCTCTGCTTTCCTCAGCAGGGGGAAAACTTGACCTTGAATAGTTTCCTAGGCACAAACAAGCATGCATCCACACTAAGAGTTGGAAACTCACCCTCCTGCTGCCAGTTTATTGCCTCTCAGTTGGTGCTTTGCAGTTCGGCCTTGGGGCAGTAGCAGTGGAAGAGGGTACTGCCATCAAAGGAATGCTGTAATATTCTCCCATTCCTTTTTCATTTTCAGACTGGCCAATGAATTATGTGCTGTTGTGGAGGATACACAGGTAGGGGCTTTCAAAATATCCTGAGATCAGCACTTCACTGATGGCCCTATCTTTTGCTTTCCTTCCCTCTGATGCCATTATGTCCTATATGTCTTATGTTGATCACCATACAAACCATGCAGATCTGGAGAGGTCTTTGAGGCAGAAACCTTAGTAGGTCTAGACATGTTTCTGCTTTGAGAAGTACAACCTCTGCTCTGTCTGCAGGGATTTCATGCAAATTCATCCCAACTCAGTGAGTAGTTAAAGGACAAACACAATTTCTCTCTTTTTTCCCCCCAGTATATTTACTGATCTCAAAAACTGCCATTCTGTCCAAGGAGGGTATACAGAGTATGAAGGCAGGTAAGACAGGTTTCCAAGGAGCAAAGCAAATAGATTCCCACAGAGCTTTAGCACATGCTGTTTCCAGATAGGTTTTGGTAACATTATAAATTAACAGGTGATGTGGGATAAAAGACTTAGAAAAGGTTCCTATGTAGGCAGAGATTACATATTTACCCAGTGAGTTGCACAAGTTCTCTTTTGCCCAAGTAGCTCCTGAATAATCTATACAGCTGTGTATACAGTATGCTGAAGATTTCAGGCCTCTTGGCAGTCCTACTGGAGAGGTGACACTACTGTTCCAAAAATTCCCCTAAACAGATGGCCTCTACAGACCAGAAGTCCTACAAATGCCTTGGAGGGATGTTACTCAGTTTTACATGCAGTAAATAAGAATGTATTTGGGATGGAACATTTTGAGGCTTAGTCACTGAAAACAGATTGAAGTTATTTATTGGAAGAGATTTTTGTTTGGGGGCCAGAACAATGGCTGAGAAAAATCAGATCATTTTCAAAAAGGAATAAATCTACCCATACGGATTTTCTTTCTTCTTATCCGACTTTCCCTCATTATTCATTTTTTCTGTCACTTTGTTGTCTTGATTTACTATAGCTTTTCCCAAAGCAAATTTTCTCAGAGAATGTCAGCTAATTAATTATTGTTTCAACATCATTTTTGTCCCAGACCTTTGACCTCTTGGCAGCTTTGCAAAGCATTCTGAAGCATTTCATATTTGCTTAATAAATACTTCTTTTAAACAATAAATTGAGAAACAAGACAAAGAATGCATTCTCATCCTTCATTGTTATCCTTTTCAAAAAAGAAAGGAGACAATAGAGGCAAGTTAGAATAAAACCACAGGCCAAAATCACTTGACACAGATCAATGCATTAGGTCCCATAAAAAAGTGGCAGGCTCTATACCTAATACAGCGTGGAATGGAACATGCCCAGTTATAGTATTTTACTATTTTTTATCGTTAACTTTATTTTTTTACTTTTATTTCTTGATTCCCTGTGTGAGTGCATGTTCTCTCTGGAGTGGGATCATTTGTCATTTATCTTTACTCTGGTGAGGAGGGGATTATTCCTTGCTGAGGCTAAAGTGCCAGTGCAGCACTGCAAATTATGGTAACAGCCATTCATGTAACTCCCATACAGGATGCTATGCAGGATGTTGCTGTGCAGGGCCAGGAGCTGGACTCAATTATCCTTGACGGTCCCTTCCAACTCAGCTTGTTCTGAGATTCACCAAGTGATGCATCTGGCATTTTCCTTTGGAGGCTTAATCAGCATTCCTCTGCCTGCTTGCCTCTTTGCCTGCCTTCAAGTCCTGGCCAGAGAGTGCAAACTCCCATCACAGAGCTCCTCTCTTGCAGGATGTGGGGGAAACTCAGCTCTCTGCAGTCACAGCAATATCAGTGCTGGAAAGAGGGGAGAATCCAGCTACAGGCCTCCTCGAGGTCTCAGGACTGTATTTTAGTGTCTGAGATGAAGTGGTGGCTTTATGTCCTTGATCCAGTTTGATGAGAGAGGAGACACATCTCAAAGGTCTCCAGTGATCTGGATAAGGCAGTGTATGCTAGGGAGTAGGAGGCATTAAGTCAGGGCATTGATGTCTGAATGCAGCCCTGAAGGCAAAGTCCCGGGCTATTTGTGAAGCCAAATTTACTGCCTTGGCTGCATTTTACACAGATTAAGGGTTTGGTATCACTCCAGCTCTCCTCCAGCTACTTTTTCCATACCCATCCTTATACCACCAAGGAGGTATCTGGCTTTGTTCTTTCAGACCATCCCAGATCGGTCTGATAATTTCTTCAGAGAGAGTTTTTAGCCAGAGAAATTAATTTGACTAGATTAATCCATTTGACTTGATCTGATTTCAGAAGTTCCTCACCAGTTTGCTGAGCTTGCAACTGTCAGCCTTCTCTTATTGCCATAGATCCTGGGCTCCTGTGCCATTAAAGTGTATTCAGCACTACTCTGGCAAGCTGCATATATCTTTTGCCTTTATTTCTTTGCTGGAAACTGTGGGAAGGAGGGAAAGCGTAAGAAGACAAAGCAAGGTTTCACAAGTTGTGGTCACAGTGGTCAGGCGGTATGCAGAGAACAGTCCCTCAGCCAAAACACAAGGCCCTGAGCCAAGCTTTCTGGATCTTTTTTGTCAGTTCTCCTACACATTTCTTGGAGGATTTTGAAGGAATCATTTAAGCTAAATTGGGCATTTGCATCCAAAAGTGGCTTGATTTTCAGAGGCGCTGAAAGCTTACAGCTTCTGTTCAAAAAAAGAAAGGCTGTGAGTTTCTTTACAGGGCAAGAAGTGCCTGCCCTTAGTGTCTTGGTTTCCTCATGTGATGTTCATCTTTCTTTGCCTTTGCTCTCCACATCTGTAGGTTAAGGAGAGCAATAGCTAAATTGAAGGGCTCAGAGAGAGTTAATTCAGTAATGTTTGTGAAGATCTCTGAGATCTCAGATGGAAGGCACTATATAAATGCAAAGTATTATTTTATGAAGATCAGTTAGTAGCACTTCATCATTTTGAACGGCACCAATTATACACAATGTACATTGATATACACACTCTCTTTTCATAAAGTGCTGCTGCATTTGATTCAAACTTACTTGCAGTCTGATAACTATACAGATATCAATAATGCCACAAAGAAGATACTTTGGCATAGTCTTTCATTTTTAAATTTTTTTCCAAGTGCTGTTTTGTATATACTGAATGTCAGATTTACTGGTCTGTGGGCTGGCATGTGCTGGTGCAAAGCAGCCATAAACTCTTGTATCTTCATGTCACCATAGTAGAGGTGTAAAAGCCAAAATGTGTTTGCTAGTGAAGCTGGCTCTGGACACGTTTAGTCTCTGAATGGTAATAGGTGAGATCTTCTCATGTCCTTTTAATAGACTAACTCTTCCTTGAAGAAGTAACTAATGCTTTCTGTTAAAAAAGCCTAAATGGATGCTTCAAATTAAGCTAATGCATATAATCTCCTGTCCATTTTCAGAATAAAATAGCATAATTTACCCAGGTTCAATAAAAGTATCTAGGGATGCCCCTCCTTCCCCCAGCACAAAAAATAAACACTGTTCCTGTAGCTCTGCCAGTCCTTTCTTTTTCAGACTATACATATGGCATCACTAAAAAAGCTCTTGAATCATAAAGCTAAACTCAGACACAGTGTGCAATTTTCTGTGTCCAACATTCATTTCTCTGACAAAACACTGGAAGGCAAACCAGGAGTTTTCTTTTATCCCCTCACCTCTCTCTCTTTGAGTTGCATCTATATTCCCCCATCGTATTCTCAGCCTTTGTAATTGTTTTAGAAGACTTGTGATATTTGGTTCTCTTTCTTTCTGTCCCATAGTTGGCACACTGCAGAGAAAAAGCCCAGAGGCATTGTAGTTGTTGAACAGCTTGAGAGCTTGAGCAAGTGTGTCCCAGTGGCTTCTGAATGGACACAAAGTGGGCTTCACTGATCTGCATTTAACTGTATAGAAATAACTTGTGTGGTCTCTTCTGTGCTCACAGCCTTAATACATGCAGACAGGGGAGAGCCAATCCTGCACATCACCTGCCAGAATTTTTCTGTAGTCAGGAACCACCAGACCTACCCCCTGTCCTTAAAGAGCAGGGACATGCTCAGAATGAGGTCAATGAAGGGAATAAGTCCCACTACTCCTTGTAGCTCTGGACAATTTGCCAGCCCAGCAATAACTGCTGGCCAGCTTCTTCCTAGACCAGAGCTTCAGGTGACCCAGGACATCCTGGCCTCCCTGCAGGTGGGAGCTGCCCTGGAGCTCCCTGGAAACATTAAGCTGCAGAAGCCCAGTGCAGGCCCTCTGCCAGCTGGGGGCTGACAGCACTGTGCACCAGGGCCCTGGGCAGCAGGTGTGCTGGGGGAGGGAGCTGAGGTGCCTGCAGAGGGTTCCAGCATCCTGGGAAGACACACACAGGTTTTACAACTAGGCACCATCCCTTGCTAGTGCAGAAGGCAGTGAGAAGATGATGTTCCTGTGTCTCTGCTGGAAGTCTTTAACTCTGTGTTCTTAAAGACACAGACAGCAAACACAGAGGGCACTGGCACCCTGCTGACTTGAATTTGCAGTTCACTTGAGTTCAGTTTCAAAAAAGCCTTTCATTTGAGTACATAACATATCAACTTCCCCAGTACCTCACATGCAACTTAAGAAAAGCATTCACAGCTCTCTAACCTCTCACAGTGATTCAGACAGTCCTAGGCTTCAGAAAATATCTAGAAAGACTCAAAGAAATTATATTTTCAAATGAATGTATATTCATCAGGTATTCTCTGCATCTAAAAGCAACGCTGTTTGTGAGTCTGATCTATTTTGAGGACAGCTGCATAATTTAAGTTATTGATGGAAGTATCTGTAAGATAAAGGTTTCAGTTTTCCCATTTTTTTCTCAGGCATATTTCACTCCTTCACTTTGAGTCCGTGCCAGCACAGCGGGTTTAAATATTTGATGGCAAGAAAATTGTTTTATTTAGCTTATAGTTGAGCATAAGACTTTTCTATCAACAGAACCACAAAAATCATCTTCACAAAAGATCTGGATGAGAAGGGTTTTATGTGCAATGACACAACATGATAAAAGGTTCAGGTTGTACAAGTGAAGGCTGGCTATTGACACAGTGGCAGGGAAGTGAAGTTCAAGGCTTAAACCAAGAACAAACTGCAGTGTGGCAGATACAGGCTGTGCATGAGAAATGAGCAGGCTGTGTGTTGAAATGGACACCTGAAAACCTGCTGAATTTGTGATCTCACATCTAGGACTAAACCTGCCATATTTCTAGGAATGACACAGGGTGCTTACAGCTCTTCAAAGCAGGACACCCTCACTTGCTTCAGACTGAAACTCTGGAAGTACCCCTGGCTCTCAGGTGCCTAGGAAAAATTTAGACTTTGTTATGAGTGTCCTCAGCATTATTTGCAGCATCTTTGGATTCCCTGTCATGGAAAAAAGAACACCCAGATAAGGTGTGAAATCATTTCACTGTTCATGTGCACAGATATCTTTTTACACACAGTTTTATATTTTTTTTCATTTTATTTCATTTTATTACAGATGTATTGAATTTTTAAGCACCATAATCCAACATCTTCTCAACAGAAGTGTTTCAGAATGAGGAGGGAACAGTGTGCAAAGTTCATTTTTCAGGCCTTCCCCTCTGCTGACCTAAGATATAACTCAGGGACAGATAATAAATGTAAAACCATAGTTTAAATTTTAATGGATACACCTTCACATGGAAAAATTTGCCAAGCAGAACACTTGCTTCCCTAAGAGAGACCCAGTGTATAAAACTGGGATATTATAGCACACAAAATAATGGAATAAAAATGTCTGTTACTGTGTTTGCTTATTATACACTTTGATCTAACCACTCCTATTATTTTTCTTCCAACCTTTTAATGAAGCTATTGTGTGTAGAGATTTAGCAGGATGCATTTTAAAACAAGATCTTTTGGTTGGGCAGAGCTCAACACCAGAGGCCTTTCACACTGTGTTAAGGCAATGTATCCCAATGGGAAGCACAAGAGTGAGAATTCATTATTTTTTTCTCTACCTGGCCCTGGCTGTAAAAGGATGCAGCCATGCAGGTCAGCTGCAAACAGCAGTGCAAGATGTGAGTATGTTCCAGCTGCTTGTTACTGCCCTTCATCTGGAGGTCAGTAAGCAGGGAGCAGAGAGCTGGAGCCTGGGCAGAAGGATGGCATCTCCTGTTCTACTTCCATATTTAAGCTGTTAACAATCAGTGCGTTCAGTGAGTCTAAATTCTGCCCCTGCAGCAGTAATTCTGGTAGCACAGTTATAATAATTCATTAGTGAGTATGCAAAATGAGGAAAAACGTAACAGGCTTGAGGTGAAGAAAACCCTGCTTTATACCTCCAAATTGAACATGGAACTGATAATGGGGCGTGGCAAGCTGGGTTGCCAGGATCAGTGGTGTGGTCTTGTACAGCTAGGTTTGGTACCTTAACAGATGTGTGCAGCATTTTTAGCAGGCATGGAGTTGACCTCACCAGAAATTTTCACCTCTGTTCAGATGAAAGCTTGACCTCGCAAGCTTAACTACTGAGTGAACAAGAGGGAACAATTCCCATATTTGTCTAAAGGAACTATAAGACTTAGAAGTGTAATTAATCATGGCAAGACCCAGATCAGAATTAGAATGTACATGGCCTATTTTTCAGGCTTTTAATGCTCTTATTCTTTAATTGAACTTAGTGTGGTTTCAGCTCATTTGAATAAAGCTTCAGATGTATTTGGATTTATCCTAGTTTAAATGATGCCATATGATATTCCTGGGATTCAGTGAGAACTGTGGGATTCTCATAGGTATTTTAAGCTGAATTTTAATGGGAAAGGTTACATGGATTGTCACACAAATGGAAATTGCCATGGCTACCAATAATGCTAATCCAATGCCATGACTGACTAATCCCGACCACATTGTGCTCAATAAAGAACTAAGCAAAGATTTCTGCAGGTTGGTTGGTTTTCCAGCAATACCAGCAGCTATCTAACCCAATACAGCTTGAGGAATTTGCATGGATAATGGGCATGGATTGAACAGCATCCCAGAAAGCTACTTTTATAAATAATGCCTTTTGAAGATCACTAACAGAGTGCAATGTAGGGCTAGCTCATCTGAGCTCTGGGATGAAATGAAGATCTTATGCTTCCCTCTTTCATAGCACAGGGACAAGATCAACATACCAATTACTGCAAGAGATATTGCATCAACTCTCAAGTTAATGAAATTAAACAAGTCCCTGGAGCCAGCTGATTTTGCTGCTTCATTAGTGGACCTTTTGCTCAGACTGTTCTCCCATAGCTCCCTAAGAGCCTGAACTCAGGAGCTTGCAGCCAAGGAGCTATTTCAGCTCAGAAATTTTGAACTAGGTGCAGGTCAGGTCTGAAATGCAAGCACCTGAAAGACTTTGCAGCTGCTCTGCCAGGTTACCTGGCTAGATCCTGTACCATGCTCTGCATGTGCAAGTGCAGAGAAAAAAAATGGTGAGCAGGGTAGAGAATTCAGCAAGAAGCAATGAAACCACTGCTCTGTGGCAGCCAAGCAGCTTGGCCTTAGCAGCAGGAGCAAGGCCAAAGCTGGGTCTGCATGGCTCAGAGTTCATTTGCATTCTGCCAATACACTTCAAAGCTGTTGTGTCTTCAGGGAGAAAGTCCCTACAACTGTGTTCCCTTGGACTCCAGGTTGTGAAAGAAGGCCAAAGCAAGCCCTACATGCTCCCAAAGTCCCTCAAGGATCTCAGGAAGGCTCTTGCAAAAAACATTGGCCTGGTTGCCTTAGCCCTTCACATAGGGATTAATTTCACAAGGACCTTGAGACTTCTTTCATTTCAGCTCCTGGAGTTATGCCTACTGCTGAGTGTTGACTCTGCTCAGAGATGGTGTCTGCTCTCCCTGCAGTCTCTGAATCCATGCAATTTTCATTCCCACATTTTGCTTTAAAACACAGTACTACTGTAAAGACTGAAAATCATAGAATAGAATCATAAAATCATTCCAGGAGAGTTGCAGTGTATTTGGGGCCTCCCCAAATTCTGGCAAGATTTGAAGGGAAAATGAAATTCATAGGTTTTCCTCCCAAACCTTGTTCCTAGTGTAGCTTTTCACCTGCTCTTTTCCTCCTTAACCCCAAAGCTAATACCCTTGGGCAGAAAGAGAGCACCCAAGTGTCTCTGTAAGACACACTCTTTAACTCATCTGAAGTGTGGGGATCTCATGTGCTGATGGCTGACTCCTTATCAACTTACCCTCTGAGCTACTGAAATGACACTCAAGAGGTAACTGCTGAGCACCTGTCCAGGTATGGAGCAGAAAGGCTTTCACACAGGCTGACTCTCAGTTCAACATGTTTCTCAATGGCACTTTCATTCCTCTATATCCTTGTTTTCCTAGCCTGAGGAGAGCCATCTCTGTGTTCAACTCCTGTCAGAAAAGATGAGCTACACTGCTGATTATTTGCTGCTGGGAAAGTCATTCTACTGAACTGTGAGAGAAATCATCTGCCCAGGAGTGCTGTCAACTGCAGAAACACACAGGTCTAAAACAAAGACACACACAAACAACTTCACCAAACCTGCTGGTTTGGGATTACAGGTGATTTCAAAAGGGTGCAGGGGTGAAGATTGCAGTACCCATGGACAACAAATTGGAAGTGGGTGCCTAATTACATTTAATAAATGTAATGTAAGCTCTGTAATGAAAGTCTCGGCCAGCATCTGGAATTATACATCTGGAATATGTACTTCATTGCAATTATGCCACCAATATTCTTCTCTTCTGATGCATAAAATACTTGAACATAACTGTCAAGACTATTCCTCTTACCTACCTCCTGTGCATCTCCCTGGAATTCAATCCATCCCCAGGCCAGGCTGTGTGAGAGATGGAGTAGACTGTTAAAGACCTCTCTGTTCACGCATCTGGATTTCAGTCAGTCTAATATGCAAGCCTGTTTGATGGAAATGTGATGTTTGGTCATGCCTGTGAAATGCCACTTGTTGTCGAGGAATAATTTGCTCATTGAAAAGGGACTTGGAAGACATTTTGATCAGGTGGCTGAAGGGTTTGCCCAAAGGTGTTGAATAGTGCTCTCAGCTCAGAACATCAGCTGTATCCTCTATTCTGAGCATGAGATGGATGCAAGAGATCCCTTTAAAGCCGGGGAGGGAAAACAAGAGATATGAAATGGGACAGTAAGAAAATAGTAAACCCATGAGGCCAGAATAGATGGGGATCCATCCTGATATATGAACAGTTTGTGATGGCTGAGACAGCCAGCCACAGCCTGCAGGTGATACCTAGCCTTCCCAGCATCACTGTGAAGCTCTAATAGGAAGTTTAGGAAGTTCCACGTGAAAGCTGCTGTCCTCCCTTTTTGCAATGATTCTCTGCAGGCATTGGAGTTAATGTGAACTTGATTTTTATATCTGTTTGAATTTTTTGTATGCCATTCCTGACACTATGGCTAAAACTTGGTTTCCAAAGTGAGAGCTAGATTTTTCTGAGTGTTCATCTCCTCTGAAAAGCAGGTCCATCTTGTGTGAGCAGGTGGTTCCTTTTATTTGTCGCAAAACTAAAAAGAAATTTTGATGGAAAACAAGTTTTATATCTTTTCTTTCATACAGGCAACATGCAGAACTGCCCTTGGGGCTTTGAATATATTTACATCCTTTCACAATTAACCCTAATGGGACATATGTGGCTTTTTTTTTTCTTCTCTGAGCAGATACACTCAAAGCTGCAAAACATCCAGTGTTTAAATAGATCTCATTATATCAGCTACACCAGATCTCTCCTCTTTATATACAGAGGATTAGACTTCTTTCCACTGTCATGCAACATTAAAATAGGAAGGCATACACAAGGCTGACATGGATTTGACAAAAAATTAATGATTTGTACATCACTTTAATGCTTTAAATCTGCAATTCATATATGCTAATTAGGTCATAATGGGGCTGTTTGAGAACAGAACTGTCATCATGCTGCTCTGGCAGCTTCTGGGAGCAGAGATACAGCCCTGCCCTCCCTTGGTTGGCTCCAGGAGTCTGTGCTGTAACCTGGCAGATCTATGACACCATTTTTTTCTTACACAATTGTTTCCTGGATGTGGTGCTTTAATCTATCAGAGTTATGATGGCATATCTCAAATAGCGAGCTCCTGGATCCTGCAATACATCCTGGTGGGAACAGCATCCAGGCACTATATCTCAGTGATTGATTCCCTGATTTTAAACTGTCACAATCTATCTCACAGGGCAGCTGTCACCTTCCCAGATGCATGAAGTTGTATTTATGCAGTGTGCTAGGAAAAAAAATATATGATGATTTTGTTTACAGATAAGTAAGGTTGTAAAACTTTGAAAAACAAAAGGGGATTCAAAAACATGTCCATATTTTATTTTTCATCTAAAAAGCCTGACATATCTCTCTATTGCAGGAGAACAAAACTGCTCCCTTGTTCAGTTAGATCTCTTTAGTTTTGCACCAGTGGTGCAAAGACAAAAGCTGTCACAATAGAGGGAGAGAAAGCCAGAAAGCACCTTTACAAATGGGACAACAGGAAGCAGCAGAACTTGCAAAATGATAATGTTCCAGAGCATCGTGCTGTGTGATAACATGATCCGCTCTCTTTGCTGACAGCTGCTCCTTACAGGTTCTACCAAAGCTGCTTTACAATTGGAACAAGGGTATCTTGTATAGAGATTCCAAAAAGCATGCAGTAAAAGAGGAGAAAGTTTTGCCTTGTGAGAGTTTCTTCAGGGAGAGTGTTATAAGTGCCACGGGGCTGATTCAGGCTACCTGATCTTTCAGTCAGCTCCAGGCATAAAGGAGTATTTTCAGGAGGCAAAACATATTCTTTGTCCTAGAAAACTGGAAGAATGAATGCCAAAAGATTATGGTTCTGCAAGAAATGATGTATTTTAAAAACTTGGTAAGCACAGGTCTACATAGCAACTGGATTATTCTATCTGTGGGATCCCACTATTTGACTTCTTTGACACATTGTCTTCAGTCTCATTCTCTTTGTTGTTTCATCTCTGTACGCACACACACACACACACACACACACACACACACACATATACACACACACATACAGACATCCATTCACTCATTTATAGTCAGAACTAAACTGGTGGTGAGTGTGCACCTTCTACAGCCAATGAAACCCATCCCAATAGGAAATCAACCAGTCAGGTCTTTCCTTGGCCTATGCATCTCTGTTGTACCTTGTAAATATGGGGTGTTTTCATCACATTAGCACCATTACTCATTAGTTTGTTAATAATCATTTTCAAAACATAAAAGTCCATTTCCTTGCACTTCACATGTTCATTTACAGAAGCAGCAACTTTCTTATAGCATGCCTGTTTCATTGTCAAAAAGTACACATTCAAAGCATATCTCCAAGGCAAAGCAGCCCTATTTATAATCTCACTTTTCATGTACAGTCAACAATCTAAATGAAAATATAGAAGGCCTGCTATGTGGAATATCTTTCCTGCTCTGTGGACAGAGTGCAAGGTGATATCAGAAGTGCTGATGTGACAAATATTGCAGTAGTGGCCCATTTTGACCACTCTGCAATACTTTCGTGCAAAGAGCTAATGTAGACAGTATGGACTACAGAATAGCTGTAGGTTTTGTACTGTACTCAGAGTCCCAACAGAGATTAAAGCTCTCCTGTGGTTGGTGCTGCATACTCATCCCCCTCCCAAAGCTTGCAGTCGAACAGACAAGACAGATGAAAGACGGAAAGTAGAAGAAGCACACAGAAGTGAAGTGATTTGCCTGAGGTCACACAGCAGGTCAGTGACGGAGCCAAGAATAAGAAGCCTTGCTACTTCTTGCCAGCATGATGTCCATTGCCTAAAGCTATGTACAGAATTTCTCTGAGGCTGAAATTCTCAGCCTTCTGAAGGGCTGCTGCTAGTAGCAGAGTGCAGCTGTGCCATGGAACAACAGCTAGTACTTCCTGCAAGAGAGCACCAAGCATAGCTCTGGCAGGGCTCAAGCACAGGGCACTGCAGTGAGAGTTTGTGTGACCACCCTGGCACTGGATCTTCACTGGCAGCCCTGAGGAGTAGGCATATTCTGATGCAGAACAGGGGCTGTGTGCACAAGAAATGTTCTTCAAGTCATCACTACTAGCCAGTATTTGCCAACAGTGAAAAGTGATGACCTTTCTCCTTCCCTCTTACCTAGGCTAGCTATGTTTTACTGATTGACAAAATTCTTGTGCTGTTTTTATTCATTGCATCTTATTCATGATACAAGGGGTATCTTCCTTTGCACAGGGAGTCCAGAGACCACATGGGAACTCGAAATATGTTTGTGTAAGGCCATCTTTTAAGAGTTTACAGTAAAGATGCCCTGCCACTGCTAATCCAGGTCTGGCTTCCATGTTGGAGTAAAATAAGTAAAGACAAATGTCTCTGTAGCCTCACAAGTATAATTTAGCACAACACTAGGCATGACAGGGACAACCCTGCTAATGACTTCCCCAGCTTTGCTGACTTTTCTGAATGAAGTCTTCCCCTGACAGGACAAGCAGCTGGAACCATGTCAAAGGAAGCAACAGGGAATTCAAACAGCAAGCATTTGTCCTAAGCACAGTTCAGATTTCCTTTAACTAGTACCCTGAGGTTTCATGCATATTGTAATTGATTTAAGGCCTGGACCTTTCATCCTTGCTTAGTTGCATGCTACGTGGTGCAGCACAGGAGTATGTAATGACAGCATGAAAGGTACAAGGTGCAAAATGAGAGCAGGTGACAACACTAAGGTGTGACACTGAGTTTGGTAATAGTCTTAGTCTGAGAAAACAGGCCAAATTCACGCAATCTTTAGTATGTGTTTTGTTTGCTTTAGTAGAAATTGACTCCTGATTCTCTGGATATAGCAATTTTGTCAGCAAGCACATTAATTCCAGACTGATCTTTCCAGTAGTCCTTGTGCCACTCATCGTTTCACATGTAAACATACTGAGAAATAAAATTCTCACCTTTCCAGTAAAATACAGCAACTCTTTCTACAGGGACTTGTGGTATTTGGTGACTTTCACCATATAGGACAGGAAATACATTGCTAAAGAGGCAGAGTGTGAAAATACTGGCACAGTTTCAGTCCAGTTGTCCTGAGCATCATCACTTACGTCCTCAAAGTCACCAGTGTTATACTCCTTGTGGTAAAAGTTGAGCTCAGCTTTTCCCCAAATGACCCTGGAGCTTGGTATCCAACTGAAGATACCTTGGGTCTTAGTCCCAGGGATGTCAAACACCCACATCCACAACAGCCATCCCACTGCAAACACCAACCACTGCATGTCAAGAGTGGCTGCCCAGCACTGTGAGACACTGAGAGACAACCATATTGAGTAGCACTTCATCTGAGCTCCTTAACATTCTGTGGCCCAGTTCCAGCTTTTTTAGAAATGGTTTCCCCTGTTTGAGGAAGCCAAAGGACCTTTAAAATATGTCTGACACTGCTTTCTGCATCAATTTAGTTGCCTCTCATTTCTGCACCTCTGTCAAGAAGCCTCCTCCATATGCATGTTGTCTGTCATCTCACTCAGAAAATGTAACTATAAAGCATAATTAGTATTAATGATGTGAGAGATTGAGTTTCTTATTTGTATTAATTGCTGCTTAATGCTTTAAATGTCTCCAGCACTTAGAAGGATTTTAAATTAGGAGTATTCCTTTCTGTAGTGTCTTCTCGGAGGGGGGCTCTTACTGACTGGCACTGACTAACCCAGAGTGTGCCATGAGGTTGTTTATATGTTCAGGTCTGTTACCACTAAACAAGGAAAACACTAATGGAGCTTGCTTAAGGGGAAAGAATTATTTCACAGCTAGTGCTGCACTGAGCTGCGTGTTTGGATTTTAAATAAAAATATTGCTGTGGAGCTGGAGGGGCCTTGTGTGAGCTCCCATTGTTAGTCCTACAGGTGGAGGAGGAACTCAGCTTTTGTAGTATCTTTGTGTGTGGGTATGGAAGTCAGTGCCCTTTTCTCTCTAAAAGGAACTTCTGTAAACCAATCTCTTGGGCTACCAAATAGCAGCACTTGGCCTGCTTTAACAGCTGGAGGATGAGACAGCTTTCCTATATGGAGTATTGATTTAGGCATTTATGTTTGTCATGTGTGTCCATGTATCACCTTCAAAACCAGTGCCCCCCAGATTCTCAGCCCAGTCCTGTGAATAGCAGTGACTGCTAAGAAGTCCAGGCAGTGACTTCTTTGGGAGACAGAAACAGTCTGAGACATCAGCAAAAATGTCCTTGCTCTCAAAACCTGGTCCATACTTATGAATTAGATATGTAGAACAAGGATTCTGGCTGGGCAGGTATATGAGTGTATTGATGCACCTGTTACACAGGAACACTTCCCTAAGGAGAAATGAGAATATACTGCCCACAAAAGGTACCTCTGAATTACATGAATTTATGTATAGGAGAGGTTTTATTGATGTAAGTATTTCACGAAAAGGAACTAATGTGAAAGCTCTTGGACTGCCTGGGCCAGCACCTGGAAGCAGCAGTCTCATCTTCTGTGTAGGGATCTGATGGCATTGCTTTGCTACTGCTGCTTTGCAGTTTAATTCAGTTTCTGCATTCTGCTGCCAGTGTGCAAGTCATGAGTGGAAGAAGTAAATGCTGTGACTTATGGTGGTTGGATGGGCTGGTTTAAGAGATTCTTATGTTCAAGTTCTCTCTTATTATACCACAGCACTTCACAATAGGATTGCCTGAAGGGAATATGTGCTGTCAGACCATCAGGGTCAGGACTGTGTGACACTGCTGGACCAAGAAATTAAATGCTAAGGCAGAGGCTGGTACTGTCTTCCACAAGTTCAAGAGTTCTTGTCAGTGCCCTGCATCCTGATTGGAAAAGGGAATTCAACAGAGGTCAGGAAAAGAAGGTTAAAGATTCCATCCCTTGAGCATTGGCTCATGGAGTGAGACTGCATTTGCTGGATGTACCCCAGAAGGACGGTGGCCGCCTGCAGGAAGGAGAAATCTCCCACTTTTTGCCCTCAGCTGGGGTGAGATACTTTCAGGGATGTGGAGGCAGTTGCAGACACCCATTATCCTCATAATATAATATAGTCCCTCCTTTTGCATGGTAAACAGAATTCAAATTCTGAAATTCTCAAAATACAGACATGCCTATGCAATGCTGACTACATCAGTATTCTGCATTTTCATTGGTAAACCCAGTGCAGCCTGCCCACAAGTTTAGTGTGGCTATTGCAGAGGAAGAGGAGAGGAAATGCCAGCCAGTCCAAACACAGAATATTGAAAAGGTCAACATAATAGAGCAAGCTGCTATGATTCATAGAGACTTTAAGAGTCTAATATTTCATCTCATGACAAAGATTGTAATGAGAACTGAAAATGGCACAACATTAATTCATCTTTGTGACAAACACTATAATGAGAATGGAAGTGTACAAGCTTCAAATACTTGTGTTACTGATCCGTGGTCCTTGTTCTGCAACAGGACACAAACCCCAACTGCTCACTTAGAAGTAGAAATCTAAAATCAACAACTTCTACAGCTATTCTGAACAGCCTGTTACATATTCTGATGCTAATGCAAGCAGAGAGCAGCACAAGCCTGCCAAAGTCAACCAAATTTGCTGTGTTCTGTCCAAGCACACGTGGCCCACTAGCACAACCTGGCTGCCATGGCATGACCCTGCTAAACTGTTTCCATGTCCGTGTGTTTGCACAGTTGTGTAGCAAACAACCTGTTTGCACAGCCTTATGTTCACAATGATAGAAATTCCCTGTAGATACTGTGAGTTCGCCTGGGGGCAAAGATGATAGGCTGGCTAGTAGCAAGAAGTCCCTTATTTTCTGCCTCTGACTAGTCCTTATATAAGTGGGGTGGGAAGGAAGGTGTGTGTAGAAGTGCTTTCACTTATTACATTTTTAGTCGACATTTTCCATGTTATCTTCAGGGTCACAGCAATATAAGCAGAGCATGCGTTGCAACTCTAATTTTATATTCTGTTCGTTTGCTTTAAAAAAAGAAAAAGAAAAAAAAAAGAAACAGAGAGAAAAAGAAAATGGCATATGGACTCTGGCATCAGTTCTTGGAAATGCTGAGATTCATTAAATAAATAGACATGTACCGTGAGCACTGTGTTACAAGAGACTGCAATATCACACTTCACTTCCTGAGCACTGGGCACAGCCTCTGGCTTCAGCTACCCAGTCTACTGTAAAATGGTGAGACTTTTGTCCTTGCCGACTGGCACTATACGACCCTTCCACCCTACACCCTGAGGTTTCCAGGCAACCCATCACATTCCAGGTACATCAGCCTATAGCTAAGATTTTGATCCCCTTCCCTGAAGAGACTTGATAATTATGTGCCAAGCATCCTGGAAAGCTTTGTGTGTCTGATTAAAAGCAAAGCAGAGAACTAGCACTTCTCAGAGACCTAGCCCAAAACACAGTTTGGCTAGTGGGATCCAGCCCTGAACAGCACACAAAATGTTGCTAGAGAAGGGCCAGTTTTCTGTCTGAGAGCAGGAATCCACTATTGTGTGGATCACATTAACCTAAAGGATGACATTTTAAAGAGAGATTCTTGTTGATCACCCTTTCCATTCCTTTCTCCTCATGCTTGCAATTGCAGAATTTCCTTCAGGCAGTGGAAGCAATTTACTTGCTTAAGTAACATTAGGAAAGCATTTAACGTATATTTAAGAGAGTCACAGTGCAATTTAGCAGCTGGAAACAAGGAGCAAATGAACACCATGTGACATACCAGCTCGTAATGGGCCATCCACAAGTGCTCCGTGGAGCATAGTTTAAGGATCAGTGTCTTCTGTGTTTTAAAGAAATCCATATTAATAAAATACTCTGTCTCTCTCAAACACACACATCCACAGGCACAGCGATCTGTGTGTTTCACGTTGCAGACGACACAGCCAGAAGATGTGTTAGCCACTAATGAAAGGCAGCTCTCGGGAGGACTGCGGCAGCTGCTGAAAAGCACAAAGTCAAGCTACACAGCAAGCTGGAGTGGGAAGTGAAGAGAAATATTGTATCAGGTTGTAACTACATGAGGAATTTAGATAAGCAGAAGGAATTTAGAAAAGCAGAATATGATCACCCACACTGAAATTTAATTAGCCCTCCAGAGCTTCCACCCCCTTACCAAAGGTGTCATAGGACTGCCAGCAAAGGCGAGCGGTTACTATTCTTGTACTTGGCAATGTACAAACATGCAAGATGATATAATTTATATCCTGAATACTTAACAGTTTAAAGCCCCCAATTAGAGTGTCAGGAAGGAAAGTGTAGAGACAACTGAGGAAAGGTGGGATGGGAGTAGGGAAGAGTAAGTAAGTGTGGCTAACTGATGGTTTGGCCTTAGTGAGTGTATCTGTGAAGTTTAAGGTGCAAACGTGCGTCCTTTTCCAGGGTCAGAGCTTTCTTGAAAACAAGCTTGAAAAAAATGAGCTAAATAGGGAGGAAAAGGATTGTCAAAGAATGGTAGAGAGCAAGCTAGGGCGAATGTTGAAACACTTATAGTTGCAAACCTGACTCTAACCTGAAATTGGTTTAAGGATCTCTCTGACTTCATTGAAGGCCAAGTTTCACCACTCGTACTTTTATGAGCAATTTTAAATTTCTGTGGCATTTTAAACTGAATATTTTACAATTGGTTTCCAAGCATCTCTTTTCGTGCTAGAATGTCACATTAATTCATTCTTAATTGATACATACACTTCCAATTTTCTGAATCCAAACAAGTGTAAAACTTGAGTTGTCAAGATAGTATCTTACAGTAACTTAGTATCTTACCAAAGATAAAGTTTCTGTAGGATACTTTATGTAAAGAGAAAGTATCTTATCTAATATATAGTTCCTGTAGTTTAAATTCTCTTGCAGATGTCAAAGGTGGCAGCTTTATAGATGTATAGAAATACAAGAAGGTGTCTTGAAAGAAACGTGTGTTCCCTGAATTTTACTATTTTCACAAAGAAAGTTGTTTTAACTGTGGTTATTTAAACTGCATTTGATCTCAGAAGATGTAAGGATGACTAGACACCATGGTTACTTGACTTCTGCAAGATGTAGCTGCTTGCCAAAATAGAGTTGGAAAAACTAATATCTAGTAAAACTCTTGTTAGAGGCTGTGGTTTTCTTTTGTCTCCCCTGAACAATATGAAATATGTCCATACTGACTAAAAAATATTCATACTGCATGGCATACATAAAAATTCTAATTTATGTTCTCATTCAAAATTAAGTTTTGTGGAAAATGCCTATCAATCTTACTTATAGAAAAGAAAGATTTTTTCCTATAGCTTTATAATCGTAACAATATGCAAATATGCTTTACTTCTCATTCTAGGGAAATAGGGCTTAAAATGTAGAGGGTGTTTTGAATTTTCAGAGTCTGAAAGGATAAGCTCATGGCTTATTTTGTGTCAGTAATGAACAGAAAAAATTGCTTCTCATACTTCCATTTGGCACTTATTTTGTATTTTCTGCAATTAAAGTGGGGCTATAGTCAAATCAACTCTAAAAATGACACATTTATCCTCTCGCAGTGACTCCTGTATCAAATTCCCTCTGATTATATATCAAGAGATGATTTCTCTAGCTGTCAGCACTGCAAATTCATCCTGGGATCTCAAACTGCTAGCTGCATTCTTTATGCTTATTACAACATCATTCGTAACAAGGACTGAGGACTGTGGATGTGATTGAGTCTGTGAGATGCAAAGTCCAATCCAGCTCATTCCCCCATGGCACAGCTGGGGGCACAGCAGCACAGGGAAATGCTCTGACACAGCTGTAAGCCAACATGCCCACCCATGCTATTTCCTTTTGTAGGTGTGTTCACAGAACTCCCTCACACTGACTTTCTAACCCAAAATAAACTGTCCGGGTTGGACAGCACTAAAGCTATTTCAACATCCCTTTGCATGCTGAATAACCTGTAATAGGCTGCAAAATACAGATCTTCATTGAAACACAGGCTCTAGCTTCATTTCAGCTCTCTTTTGTCTTTAAGAATGAAGAGATCCCAGTGTCTGTTTTGCCAGTTCTCATGTCAATAAGTACCTGCAAAGCTTTTAATTTTTTCTTTCTTTTTTTTTATTTATATCAATCTCCTCTTGCTCAGCTTTGCATATATAAAGCTGCAGTCATAGGTGCTGGAGGCACAGTCATGGAGCAGGCATGGTATAGAAGCCCAGAAATGTTTGCAAATGCAAATAAAGGTGCCTTCCCTTTGCTAGCACGATTTATGGTAGCAGAGGTGTACCTTTCTTGTTCTTAGTTAATCTTCCAGTATCACCAGCACCACAGGGACTCCGGCCTACCTGCCTCTGGGGGGCAAGATGGTTATTCCTCAAGCAATTTGTCCCACCAGAGGTCACTCTCTATGTGACAGGTTTAATAGTGTAAATGCTCCCCAGGCTGCCACTGCTGCCTGCAGCTTCTTGCCTTGGATCATCAGCAAAAGGAGATTTGTTCTCAGCTGGCAAACACTAAGGTGGAATTGCTGAAGACACAGTGTCTGTTCCACTCTCCCAAATCCACTACAAGGGAAGGGAGCCCTTTGTGTCAAGGACTGGCAGTTCACTGACATCCTTACAGTCTCCTTTGCTTACAAGGCCTTTGCTTAGGGAACTATGCCCACCGAGTCCAGGGATGCAGGATGAAGGGCACCTACATGGCTTTTCCCAGTTTCCAGTCCATAGCAAAGTGAACTCCAACTGGCATGTTAAGAGACCAGCAACTGTGTTGTGTCAAGCATATTTATCATCAGGTCCAGGTGTGGGAGTATTTCATTTTACAAGTTATGTAGCAATTTAGTGTGCTGCCACCTCACCAGCCTGATGAGACATCTTCATGCTAATTATGCTCATTCATTAAGTGCATACTGCCATGAACATCTTTTTTTGTACTAGAGCATGGGTAGCACAAACTTAGCTGGCAAGAGAAATACAAAAATGCTTATTGTTGCAGTAGTGCTGGCACAGGAGAGAGACATTAACTTGCATACAGGCTCAATAATAAATGAAATGTTTGACAAAGAAAAATGAATTGGCAATGTTCCTCCATCTTTCTAAGAAACTGACAGTGTATCCTGCAGCCATGGGGTCCACATGCTGACAGTTACAAAGAGGTTTTGTGAACTCACTAATATAGACTGTGTCAGCCTGCCATTAATTTTTGGAGTTCCTTTTCTGGGCAGTTTGTAAAATCTAATCAATGAGGCATTTTTCAAAAAAAATCTATGAAAATTTTGAGCCTGTAATTGTGCCTTCCTAAAATAATAACAGGGAATATAGCAAGAGAAGGAGTCTCCATCAACAATGTGCCTTTCTTCCTGGCTGCTGCTGGAATGTGTCCTGCAAGCAGGAGCTTTTCCCATTACACAATAGTCTCATGCAAAATCTTCAGTGATACAGCACTACTTGGAGGAATTGGAAACTTCAGATCCACTTTCCTTTCTCTCTTCCCACAATATATATGGTGTTAATATAAAGCTAATATCATGGCTTTCCCCTTGCTTTTCCCCTACATAGTTTTAACTGTTTATTTACATATTTTCCCTTTATCTCAAATCATATGTCAGGCTCTACGCTTCTGAAGATGGGCTAGTTCCAGCCTCCCCATGCTTGAACTGCCTCTTGAACTTTCTCTGATTACATCATTATATATAATGATACATTATTAGTGCCATCAAGGCATGCAGAGCTGGTCACAGTGCTTACACTCTAAATCTGACTGAAGCAAAAAAGAGGGCAATAGTTTAAACAAAGGGGGAGCTGGAGATGACATTGAGGAGGAAATTGATTGCAGAAAGCTTCATGAAATGAGCGCTTAGATGAAAGAGGGTTCTGAAAGAAAGAAAAGAGCTTCTTGGACTAGAAGTTGGGGCTGTCCCAAAATGAGGCCCCTACTCAAGAAAGAGTTTCTGTTCAGGGTAGTGTTTAAGCATGAAGTCAGACATCTGATGGGCTGGGGCACATAGACCTTAGGGAGATGTACATAACGACACAATGAGAAGGAGGACTCTACAGGAATGTAAGAGCAGGAGAGCAAGAGGCCTCGTAGTTTGTGTTCAGCAGGGTCAAAGTCAGCAAAGTAATAAAATGTGTGTGTGGGAGATTAGGGTTTTCATGCCAGAGGTTCAGGAGAAACTGGCTATCAGAGTAAGAAGGCTTGCAGGGAGATGTGCTGCCTTTCACTAAATAAACCACTATGCTGGTGGGGAGGGGGCAGATGAACTTTCAAGCACATGAACTTTTCTCCAAGGCTTTAGTAACATTGTTTGGAGACCTGGACAGAAAGAAAAACAAATCCACACCTTTTCCACTCTCACACATTTTAAACTCATTACTTCCTTAAATTAATTGCTTACTCTTTGTACCACTGTTGTAAAGTATGGACTTTAACATGAGGATTTTGCACTCTGGAGGAATGTCGAATGTATGTTTAGATAGAGGAGAGTGATAGCAGCAGACACGTCTCCATCAACAAACATCACAATGGGCTTAAAGGATCTTGCAAACCCAAACCTCTCATTTGATTTTTCTTATTTCTGTGTAATTGAATTGGAGGTTTCCAGCTGTCTTTATTGTGTTGTATGGCTACACAAACAGGAGAAACAAAACTATGAGGCAAAACATGAGGCTGAGTATTAGGAAGAAGAGAAGAGTGTGAGTAGGAATAAAAGAACAGAGAACAGATCACCTGAGGAGCATACAGCTAATTTAAGGTGAAGGAGACAATCTGTTCTTGATGCCTTTGCCATACGCTTATGGTTCAGTAGTGGAATTTGAATATACAACATCTGCTCTACTAGTATTAACTGTTATATTTTTATCTCTCTTCCAAGTACTGTATAGCCAGAGGATTATTTGAATTTTTAAAAGATGGATGATATAGAATTATAGTGTAGGCCATGGATGGGGCCTACATGGATGGTGGTAAAGGCCTCCATATCGTTGACATGAAATAGGTGCTGCACGTTTCAAGGGGCTTTTAGAATAACTAAGAAAAATACCTCTGAGTACAGTCTTTCTTCCCCCAAAAAAAAAACCCCAGCCCTAAAACTTCCAACAATCTTTCATTTAACTCAGATTGCACACATGTGTGGTGTGTGTGGTTTCTATGGTATATGTGTTCTCCACTTGCTCATGATTGAATTATTTGATAGAGCATCTTTAAACTCAATATGACAAATTATTTATCTGCATATTCCTCTGTATAAATGCAAGTAAGGAAGAGTCTCATCACATAAAAATCAGCCGCTCCAGTGGAGCTGGCCTTGGCACACAGTTGAGTAATGGCACTTTCTCTGTAGTTGCTGAACTGCCCATGCTGAAGGATCCTGGCTCAGCCAAGCTGTGCAAAGCAGCAGTGCAACTGAGGGCACTTCTTCCTGTTCAAACCACCACTGTGCACACTGATGGCCGGCAGGCAGTAACCTCTAACACTGTGGTTTAACATCTTTGTCCTTTTTATTTAAAAGCAAGCCTGTAATAAAGTTTTACTGAAAAATAAAAGTTGTGTCAGTAACAGTGTGAGGTAGAACAAGAATTTAACAAGAGAAACAGTAGGGTAGTGAATAAACTGTTAGTGGAGGTGTGAGTTACTGTATCTTTGCCTACACTATTTGAATCATTTGCTTTCTTAAAATAAAAGCTGTTTATTTCAGACTGCATCTTACAGCTACCTTAGCTGTCAGAAGTCAAACATAAAAATATTCCTTTTTCCAGAGAGAGACATTCATCAACCAGTAAATATTACTCACTCCATTGATTATTCTGTGATTATATTTTCTCTTTAAATAGCTGTTAGAATTGGCTATAAAAGACTCATTTGTTTCTGCTATAGATAGTCTCTTTCTTTAAATGCTTCATTGTTTTGAATTAGTCATTGCAGTTTGCACAGCTGAAATGCCAAATGTGATGCCTTTCTGGGTGATATTTGCGAGTTATCTTCTCAGTCATTCTCCTCTTTATTTAATGGCCTTCCACAGAAACCTCCAAATCTTATACGAAGACTTTAAGAATCATTACTGTCACCCCCTTGTAAGAGATGCAACCTAACTCTCTGCAGCACCAGAAATTCTCAGAGACAAACAAAAAGGCTTCAGCTCAAGTGAAGTAGTTTTTATCAGATAAATAGGGTGTCTGGAGACCTGAGTCTCAGTCATTCCTGATCCTGCTTTGCTTTCTTCCAGCATTTCATGCACTGTCAGCTGAAGATAGTGAAACCCCACATAAAGTGCTTTAAAATTTGCAGGTGGCAGTAAAAACTCCCTTTAATCAAGCCTATTCCTCTAGGTTTGAGTGCTCTCTCTAGATAGAAACTGCCAGGCAAAGAGCTCCCTATAAATATTGTGAAGCCTATGAACATTATCAACCCACAGACAACCCATCATGTGGTTAATTAATTAGACTGAATACTAATTAATTAAGGGGTATCCTTACTGATTCTGTCCGGAGCCAGCTCAGCAGCGCTTGCATGGCCTGAGGCCTGAGATTGCTGCTTGCCTTGACACAAGACTCTGACATCATTTAAGGGAGCCATGAAAACAGTGGGAGCAGTGCTGAGTGTGCTGTACGGGATTTTACCACACCTGGGTATCCCTACAGAGCAGCCTGATGGCTGACTGTGGGTCTGGCAACCCAGTACAGAGCCTGGGCACTGCTTTGTTCATTGCCCACATCTGTTCTCTCCTGACCCCTCTCTCTTGCCTTCACTACTCCGCTGACAGTACAAAGCCCTCCCACCAGCCAGCTAAAGTTTTACTGATTCTTTTGAGGCTACTCTCAATATGTTCCCCTGCAGAGCAGCAGGGAACTTTCCAGCTGCAAGCAGCCTTAGAAACCTCTGCTGTACACCAGCCTTGCCATCACTACACATCATCTGTGGCACAGAGGCCTTTGATAGAACTGGAGCTTGTCTTGCAAATGGCCAGTCTGTGTGGGACTGGCCACATAAGGGTAGGAAAGTGCCCTCAAGTCTTTTCTTTAGATCCATCTCAAAGACATTTTTTAGGCTTGTTGCTGTGTGAGAAGGCAACCCTAGCAAGTTTTTCTTTGGAAATAGAAGTTTCTTGAGCCTGGAAAGGAGGTCGAAATGTTCAGCACTTTCACAATGTCCAAGCACTTATCTACCACACGTGTGTGAGTGAACAACAGTCTTGTGGTCACATCAAAAATATAACGTTACAGGTTGAGCTGCAACTCCTGAGCTCATTTTAAGCAATTGTAATAGCTCTGAAAGTGATCTGAGAGATTTTATTAAAAGATGAACATCAACTGTTATAGATATGCTATGTTACTGGTGTAAGAGAAACAAAACTGAGCTTAAAGTAAAATTTTCAAAAGTACAAGTAAAATATGAAATGAGATAATCTGAGGCTCTGAAGTTATACTGAGATTCATTTATCCATTATCTTCAAATTAGGAACCACCTGTTCTTCATAACTGTCTGTTTGTATGAATGCGGAACTCTGAGTTTAATTAAGTATTGTGTGTGGGTGGAAAAGGCTTTCCAACAGCAGTGAGATTATTAATGGACATCTATATTGAAGTTCTTTGCATTTTTGAAATGCTAATTACAATGTGAATTTAGTTTTAAATTATTGCTTTGCTGTGGGATGGAAGTTGTCATTTATTATTAGGCAGATTTTTTTTCAGATCTTAGGAAAACATTGCTTTGTCTGTATAAGCACTCTGTAGTCCCTTATTTTTTCCTTATTTTCACTATTTGCTCATGATTCAATGTGCTGTAAAACATACCTCCATCTCTAGTTTCATTATTTTTATAGGTTTTGGGTGGTTTTTTTTTTTTGGTTTTGCCTTGCAACACTCCAAGGTTTCAAGAAAATGAAAGCGAAGCTTTTTTTAAAAAAGGCCTGCAGCTGAAATCTGGAAAAGGTGAACTTGTCTTAAGAAAATAGCCCTCACTGTCTTCCTTGTACTTTAACATTTTAACTCCTAGTTTATTACATGTAGGTGGTGATGTTTGCAACATAAACCTAAATATGAGGGATGTCAGACCATGTTCTGCAGTAGTGAACCCACAATAATTCATACATAGTTTGTCAGTGCCAACAAGGAAAACAAGTCTCAGCTGTTGGACAGCCTGCAGCACAGCCAGCCCTTCCTTTGGACATAGCTCAAACTACAGGAAAGGCAGTTTGGGCCCATGCTCTGAACCAATGTAATGCACGATTTGTGCTCTCCCTGTTTTCTCACCTGAGAAGTTTGAATTTGGCCCTGGCACAGGTTGAGCTGTGAGCCTGAGACGTGAAGGCAGTGTAGTTTAATCAGTAAAGGCTCTCACAGACAGAAGAGGGTCTTTTGCATCAGGCATTTAGTGCCCACACAGTGTTTGCAAGCAGAGGGAAGAGAAAGGCAATGAACTAACACACCCAGGGACATGTTACTTGACCTGTTTCTGCAGTGACAGAAAGCAGTTGGCTGAACACCCACTTTAGTCTGGGACTTTCCGTGCTGGGTGTTATTAGATGAAAGAGTGCTCTCTGGAGTGGGCTGCAGCCTGCCTGCCACTGGGCACAGGGTCATTTGGAGGCTAGTAGGAAATAAAAACCTCTGATTCCACACAGACTACATTAAAGATCTATCTGTTTTGCCATTGATGGATAACCTAAAGTTTACAGATGAGAACAACAGGAAAAGATACCATATCTGGTCACATCTGAAGGACCTGCAGAGCATGGTAACTCAATTGTATGCGGCAAGCGCTTTGCTGGCATTGCCACTGATAGAATTCAATTAAAAGCTATTAGCATAACAAGCCATACAAGGGCTGCCAGAGTGCAAGGAAACTATAAAGCATCTGACTGGGACTAGGAGAGGACTGATTTGACAATTTTTATATTTTCTGTTCCTGCCTTATTTAATAGTGAATGGTGACAAAGTGCTGATCTGCCCAATGGCATTTTTTCTTTACTTTTTTCTTAAGAACTACCTCATAGAGGTTTCTGAGGCCTACATCCATAATCTGTCTGCCTTAAGGCTCTCTTGAAAGAAAATAAGCACTATATCACTCTTGTTATGAAAGTTGCACAGTTCGTGTATTGCTCGGGGAGGGTATCCACAGCAGGAATTTTTTGATTGTGTGGGAGATCTCCTTAGGTATTTGTTGAAGTTTCCTTGGCCTTATAGTGTGTAGCTGTTGACGGTTTCTTTTCAGAGCATTGAAAATAAAACAGAGCTGTGAATTAGAGTAATTCACAGCTACTTTCTCTAGTGGTCTCTTAAGCAAGAGAGCTTCAGAGACCACGGATATTGAGGAAAGCAGCTCTTCTCTGAGGCCTGTGACGCCTGAAATACTGGAACAGTGTGTCCACAAAGGATTTGCCATGCCCTGAGCCTTGCCCTTGTTTTGCCTGCCTCACTCACCCACCCACTGTTTCTCCATGTGTGGGGCGTTTCCTCTAAGGCTGTATGCCACACTGCAGAGCTTCTTTCCCTGCTCATGGGTCCACACCGATGGGGCTGGCCTTGATAGAGAGCAGCTGCCACAGGCTACAGGGGAAAAAGGAATCTACTCTAACCCTGGATCTGCCCATATCCATTACTGGGACTGGAGTTTTTTAAGATGACCAGAAAGAAGTGATCAATCAATATCTTTAAATTCTTAGAAAAACAATAAATTACAGTTAAATGGTAAAGAGCTTAAACAAAACTGCTTCAAAAATAATCTAACCTGGAGTACTGCATCCAGTTTTAGGGCCTCCAAAAAGAGGACAGGGACCTGTTGGAGCAGGTCCAGAGGAGGGCCACAGGGATGATGAGAGAACAGGAGCACCATTTCTATCAAGACATGCTGAGAGAGTTGGGGTTGTTTAGCTCAGAGAAGAGAAGGCTCTAGAGAGACTTTATATCATCTTCTAGAGCCTGAAGGGTGTCAGAGAGGGACTTTTTGCCAGGGCATGTAGTGATAGGACAAGCGCTTTAAACTGAAAGATATTTAGATTAGATATAAGGAAGAAATTCTTCACTATATAGATAGTGAGGCACTGGCACAGGTTGCCCAGAGAAGCTGTGGATGCCCCACCCCTAGAGGTGTTCATGGCCACCTTGGCTGAGGCTCTGAGCATCCTGGTCTAGTGAAAGGTGTCTGTGCCCATGGCAGAGGGGTGGAACTGGATGATTTTTAAGATCTCTTCCACCCCAAGCCATTTGGGGATTCTATGATGACATTCTATGTCCATTTCAATATAGGGGAGATACTTTCTCCAGGCTGGTTCTCAATGTGACCCTTTGCCTCTTGGGGACAGTAATAGCAATGCCACAGTGATATTGTGTCACTGCTGAACTTATGAGTTCCTGAGGTGAAAGCTTGTTCAATAATAAAAATGAGATTCATCTTTATTTTATTCCATAGTCCAGCTAAGGGCATATTTTGTGAAATGAGGAAAAATAGTATAAGAATTTCATTTTAACTAGTTTTTCCTTAAAATATATTTTGTCTGTTTTTATAAGTACAGTAAGGTTTCCTTCCTTGCTTCATAGCTATGTAGTCATTCCTTCTTGTGTTATTAAAACTGAGCCAAAAAATGCCTTTAGGTGAAAAAAATCTTACTAGTGTGTTAGGTCTTTCTATCAAGAATAGGTCCTGATTTATGTTACTATTTGGGAATGTTATTAAATCAAATTACCTTTGTAGAATGAGAAGATACATGTAAATTACAGAAAAATAACTGTGATTTAACAAAATAAAGCCCTTTTGTTTTATCTATACCCTCTCTAAAGAAGAAATAGCAGTAATGTTATTAAATTATATAAAACCCATAGATTAGTATAAACTATCACCTGATAGCAACATTTTGGAGAGAAATATTAAAGAATTATTTGGTCTTATTCTACAATGAATTCATCTAGCTTCATGCATATGCAACTCATTTCAATACAGTGCCATAGTTTATTTAGGAATAACTTTACAGCCTTATTTTGCAGTCTTAAGTTAAATACCTTCCCACAGATAAAACAACACAAATCAGTTATTCTCCATTTTGCCTGCATTAAATATTTTAGCGTAGGTAGGTAGGTCAAGTGGATAGCAAGAAGCTTTGAATCACATTTTCCAGTGCTTTCGCATTTAAAGTTTTTATTTGATTATCTTGTGGGGTGGAGTCAAATGTGTTTCCAATTTTGTAGTGAATTGTTACAATCTCAAATGTCTTTTGTAAGCTTCTTGGCATCGATAAGTATAAGTGCTTGTGGTTTTGAACCCAGCTCATAAGGACAGCTACAACACAATCATCCTCCCTCTCGGCACATCACCCCCCAGGCTCTGACTGGGGAATATTCCAAGTTAGCCAAAAGATGTGCATGGAAAAAATGCTTTGTTTTTAATAAATGTGCAAAGGAACACACAAATGCAGTGTTTATTCCTGTAGGCTAATATTTTCAGTTATATACTTAGTTAGATGCTTGCATTCACAGATTTTAGCCCCCAAATCTAATCCTATTTGCCAAAGAAATTACAGCATTCTTAGCAACTCTGTAGCCATGACAAAGAATCAGGATGCTGATTTAGACAGTTAAATTTGCACCTGGAGATTTATTGGAACACTGTAACTGTTGAAAATGATGAGTTTAGAAAATGTCTTCATGATTAGAGCCACATGAATAATTGATTTTTAAAAAAATGATGGCATCCAATTTTCATAATTGGTTTAGATCAGATTTATTGTCCTGCTTAACTAAATTATTTCTTTTCCCTTCCCCAAAATTTTCATTAGTTCAATTAAAAAAAAATCTGCAAAAAGAGGAGACAAAGACTGCAATTCAGAAAACTGCTTGAGGATGCAAAGATGTTGTTATTCTCCTCTTGTTCAGTAGCTCAGTGCCTAAGAACCCTTCCCTGAATGTCAAGAGACTGGTTCAAATCCTTCTCAGAACTGCTAAATTTTAAGCAGGAACCTCTTTTAGGTGGGTTTTCTAACTAGGCTGTAAGTACTTGGAACACGAACTCAGTCCCTTCTCATGGGATTGCAGCTGTAGGGACTGCTGAAGTGTTTCATGTGGAGGATGATTCCACAGGCTCTTGGTTAGAGCACATGCCTGAGGCTTGCCCCAGAGAGTATTTTTTCTGCTGAATATAATAAAAATATCACTGGAAAAAGGACTATGCCAAAAAAATTATCTTCTCCAGTGACAATTCCTTCCTTGGGATGTGGAACTTGTGGTGTCTTTTCTGGCAAAGAACAGAATACTTTTGTATTCTGCATCATTTGCATCCCTATGTAAAAGGAAGACCAAAACTGCATCTTTTCCTCATTCTGATTTTCCTCTCTCTTCTTCTTCTTTCATCAGGTATTTTTAGTGGCACTCTTTATGCTGACTGGGTGAAGCTACACTTTCAGCAATGTTACCACTCATTAGCAGAATTGTAAAGACCCTCTGTTCTGATACTGTGCTGCTCCTTTTCCAACTTGACTAACAGATCACCCTTCTTGCCAAAACACACCCTGCAGCCAATTGTCACACCAGTGCATATCTGGTAGCTATCTTAATGCAGCCTTGGAAAGATGAGCAATGGGTATAGCAATATTTTGGCATGAATATTAGCTGTTTAGATTTCACATGTACTGTTTTAGGGAATGTGTTAAGTTTCCTAGCCACACCTTGAAACAGTTAAGAAATGGCATAAGGCCAGGTAAGAAGTGTAACTGAAATATCACATGAAGGGAAAGAATTTGGAGCATGGCAGTATCACTGTGTAACAAGTCCACTGTATAAAGGTGAAAAATAGTCAGAAGGAATATAAGAGAGACAGCCATCTATTTCCAAGAGTAAACTGAATGTAAAGTATCCAGATTCAGCTTCACATTTATAGTAAGGCAACAGCACACACAGCTATCCCTCCTCCAGTTCTTGTAGTTGACACCTCAGTCTAGCACAGTCATCTGAAACTGTAGGAAACGTGACAAAGCTGGGAACTCCATGTCTGTGAGGAGCAAGCTGCCATGGAAGGAGGATGCTGTGTGGTCCCTTCATCTGACAAATCACATGAGACAGGCTGAAGCCTTCAAAGTTTCATGTTTGCTCCAACAGGGATTTTTCAAAGTAAAAAGCGCTGGTTACGTCAGATGTACGTTTTAAGTGGCAAAGAAGCAACCAAGAGAATCCCTAGATGAATTTGCACCTTGTAGACAAGCTTCATGTGATGTGCACAGCTACTTCAAATGCAGGCAATCATTACTTGTTCAGGAACAAAACTCTTTGATGTGGCCCTGATCTGAGAAAGCCGTTAAGCCCATCTTTAAATATGTGCATAACAATCTAAGACAAAGAGGCTTTTCAAACGAATCTGGGTCATCTGTGGAGATACATCTAACAGAAATTATTAAACACAGCCTAGAAAGCAGTGTTTGCAAAAACAGAAAGCCCAGCTTGTCTCCCAGGGGCCCCAGGCTTCAAAATGGCTGAGTTGCTTAGTGCTGGATCAGCCTGCTCACAGGCACACATCTTTACACTTAAACCTGCTCAGTAATTCTGCATTGGTCTTTTGGGAGAGGACAGAAAGGGAGGAAAGTGGTTTTTTCTTGAAATGTTAGTTTTACAGAAGGCTTAATCTGTGTGAACACTATGGCAGAGGAAAATAAGATAGGGCTCACTGTGAGAAATGCACCAGCATAGGAGGGACAAATCCAAGGCTGCTGGGCTGAATTCGGACAATGCGAGCAGCTCATCTGCTGCCCTGGAGCCAGCATGATGTTCTTTCTTCTCTAGACACAGCTGAAGAGCAAGGAATAGGGCACGAGAACCACTCCAACTGCTCATGGGCTGCCCCCACTGTCTGCTTGAAAGCCACTAGATTTTTCCATGCGGCTCCAGCTGCATTCCAATGCATGTACATGCAGAATCACTGTAGGCAGGCTGGGGAGGGCACCCCTCAACCTTTACTCACCAGGGCAGAGGGTGGCAATGCTGTGATTGGCCACAGGGTCAGTTACAGCCCTGAAAGAAAGGCAGGGCATAGCCATGTCAGGTAAAATAAGCATGGCTGGAGACAGCCTTTCTGCAGGGCTGGATATTCTGTGCAAGGTCCCTTTCCTTGTGAGGGAACCAAAGCCAGGCATTCTGGGCTCACCCCACAAGCTATTCGTTGCAGTTAGGTATTTTCTCCTTGAATAAGCAGGACAAAAGGGATGTGATATGCTGAATCATTTAGGGAAAAAATCACCCTGTCAAATGGATTATCATCAGCTAAGCAAGGCCCTGGAGGCGAAAACCTCAGTTTCTAAATTATACATGCTGAATGCCTATGCTTTTACTGTATTGTTGAGGCAAAGCCTGCGCAGTGGTTTCAGGGACATTAAACATGAAAGGAAAGTTATATCATAGCTGATACTTGCCCACTGATTCCACCTTAATCTTGGGACTAGCAGGTGTCCTAGACATGCCAAGTCCCTAGTAGGGAGGGAGGGATTTGTAATTGTTGGCAGAGATGCCAGTGGGGTCAGTCAGTTGCTAAAACATTAAAGCATATAAAAGCAGGGAAGTGTGATTCTCCTAGAGGAATGCACACTCTGCACATGAGAGGAAACAGATGCAATCTCAGGAGGTGGGTGTCACTCTTGCTTGTGCTACTCACTTCTCTGACATTTCCTCTGTTTAGTGTCTGCCTTTTTCTCATGATTTCACTTTCAAAGCTACCTGTGCACATTAGCAGATGGTTGACTTTCTGTCTATATTTTCTTTCCAGGAGGTGCTCAGAGTCAAAGTTTAAGTGAAAACACCCCTGAATTTGGCTTAACACCTGACATTGTCTGGATTACTTCAGGTTTGAATGTGACACGTGCAAAATTGCACAAATAATTTTCTTATTGGAAATTGTTCCCTGCAATTGCATTTCAATCACAGGGATTATATCCCAAGCCAGCTATTCTCCAGTGAATGATATTATTCTAACCCAAAACTTCAGATATTAAATTAACAGTTTCTTACCCAGGTGTTAGAGGAGTGGGAATGTGAGGTTCTGATGTGTATCTCTGGAAAAGAGCCGTAGCTTTCCCCTTCTCACTAGGTGCAGCTGCTCCTCTAGGATCTCCTGAGCTGACTGCACTGATCTTCCTGGGCTTTTTCTGCAATGAGTCCCTTCTTCTTCTCCCACTGAAATGCTGGTTTTGTGACAGTTTCTGTGGCAATCAATGTCTGCAATGGTAACCCCATTCACTGTGCAGTACCACAGCCTCTGAACACAGCATTTCTTTACATGCATTTCAGAGAAAATTCACCTCACCTGAGGAAACGTGGAAAATAACCTGTAAAGCACAGGGAATGGAGCAGGGCCTTGATCCTCCATTTCCTTCATTGCAACAAGGTCACATGGTGCTTTGCATAGATGCACTAGGAAGCACAGAGCCCCATCAGCCTTGATCACCACTTTCCTGGACTACAGGTAGCAGCATAGTGGGAAAAGCTACACCCAAGCTTTTTTGGGTGTAGCTTTTCCCAAAAGCTACAGCTAGCTTTTTTTTTTTTCCACACATCTTATTTTTGTTTGTGAGAATGGGCAACTGCCACAACTATTTCAAACAGTCTTGCATCTTATACCCAAGACAGTCAAAAGGGATGATGGTTCCTGCACTCTGCTCCTTAGGACAAGCCTTGCAGCATAAAGACTTCTGATACTGTGCTCTAATAGAGGGAGGCCAGTGTAGGGCTGAGTGTGCATGCACAAGGTTTTGACACGCAGGAGCTTCCCACCTCTAGTAACTGCCATCAGGACTTTTACAGCAGCTCTGCTCTGTTCCAGCAGCTCTGATGATAAGCTGCCCCCTTACTCTGAGCAGCAGTATGATTGAGTCCCCATTAAAAAACGGTATTGATTTTGATAGGAGCTTTGATAGAGCATGGCCATTGAAGGAGTGCCAGATTTGGCTGTTAATCTTCAGGATTGCTTCTTTCTGCTTGGTTGAGCACATGCCTCATGTTTGCTGTCTGCAGCGTGAAGGATTTAGGAACTGTCAATATCTATGTTGACATATAAAGCACTAAACACAGTAGGAGCAAGATGCACATTTGGGTCACTTCTGCTGAGGCCCAGCATTTTTACTGGGGTAGTTTAACAAGTCCCCACCTTCTGTCCCCCCGTGAGGGCCTATTGTCCAGGAACAGAAGCTGGGGAACCTTTTAGTTTCCTGTTCCTCTGTTGCTGGTGCTGCCACTCCACACTCAGACAGAAGCTGAGATGCAGGGTGGCTGCAGGTAATGATGACACCATTTCATCTCCTGCCTTTGCTCTGTGAGGTGGTCTCTGGCACACCAGCCATCCTCAGCCTGGCATTGTTCTTAGAGGTGCTCTGCAGACTGGTGCCTGCTTGAGCCCAAATCGGGTCTCAGCTGCAGGGTGGGGTCTGAATTTCAGAGGCATTGACACCATTGGAGTGCTCCCTGCTCATGAAAGCTAACCTCTGTGTATTGAGGGTTCTTTGGAAGCTGCTTCATGTGTCTGTCTGTAAATTTACCATGGGTGCCCTATTTTACTAGGAATGAATGGCTTTGCTAGATGTCTGTAAAGACTGCAAGTGTTGTGGCTGAACTAACAGGTACCTCAAGCATATATGGGAAATAAGAGTTGTAGGGGGAGTGATTCCTTTTTATTTATTTTTTTAAGTCATGCCTGGCATTTTTGCCACAACCTTAGCTGACAAAGCATTTTCTACCACATTGCCTCATGACAGCACAGAAGATGAATGTCTGGAATATGCTAAGCTTTGAAAAAAATGTAAAGATAAAATCAGGAAAGTAATTCAACATGTCCCTATGCTGACATTCTGATGACATTCTAATCTTTGGGGAAATGCAGGACAAGCACAGCCAGCCTTTCAAAGTGGTGTGTGTCACAGTGAAGAGGGTGCAGAACCAAGGCTGAATTTGGAAAAGGGTCACTGTGCTTGCATGGTGCTCTCCAAAAAGCAGAAAATCCATCAGTGCACCAAATAAAATTCTGCTTTTGGCTATGTTGTGGATGTCTGCTGGATGTGGGATGCATTTCTAAGTCTTCCTCAGAAGTTTCAGTATGACCTTGGGGCATGTGCCTGCTGTTGCCACATCTGTAGAAACGGGCACACGAGTGATCCTTTTCACTACTTCCTTTGTGGGCTGTGCCAGAGCCTGGAAGCACGGCCTACAGACAGGAGCAGAGAGACATGCTGCATTTGTAAAAATGCTAATTGTGCTGGGCTCAGGTTTAGGTGCTCTACTCTCATTTGCATGCAAACACACAGGAAAAAAAGACCTGCAAATGTAGTTAATCTGCACGGTGGGAACGGGGCCACAGCAGGGTCACAGCCGTGGCACAGTGGCTGCTGCAGTCTGCCAGAGGCCAAGGACCGAGACCTCACCCACAGCAGGGAGGCAGTAATGCAGCGCTTTCCGAGGCACTCTGCTTCTCTTCCCTTTGAACCGCAGCGTGCCATGGAGGGGAAACGGATTTGCAAGAATTACCTTCAAAGTCAAAGGGCCTCAAAAGCCAAAGCTGCTGATTTTTGTAACAGCAGAGCAGTTTCTGATGTCCTTGCTGCAGCTTGTTGCAGCTGAAGAGAACTTGGCCTGCGGGAAGATTGGTCCCAAAGGCTGCGCTGTTTCCAGCCGAGGCAGGAAAGCAAAGCATGGCCAGGGCAGCAAGGGTGGAAGGCTCCTTGCCCCCAGGAATGTCCTGTGTAGCTGCAGCCCTTCCAGGAGCAGGCTTGGTGGAAAGGGGGTTCATTTCTGACAAACTGAACTTTATTTATACTATTTACAGAGAAAGGGAAGTGACTTTCACTGACTTGCCCTAGGACCAAAGCTGAAGAAGGACGAGAAGGCTTGGCACAGGTTACTTTTAGGCAGAGGAGGAGGCAGATGCAAATGCTCTGCTGCTGGTGGTGTTCTGTTATGCTGTTCTACAGCAAAGCCCTTAGCTGTCATCTAGGCATGCATAAATTGGTTTATTTATACATCACCACTGACTACAGTAACTCATGATTTTATCTGACTTGCTTGAAATGATGATTCTTTTGAAACAAATGCAGAAGTTAAACAAACAAACAATAAAAAAACAAACAAACATAAAAGCAAGCCAGAAAGCCCCCAGCCAAGCAAAAGAATGCTACAACTCTAAAACTGAGCAAGAGGATCCCAACTGGAAAATGTCCTAAAATTCAAATTTAAAAAAAAAAAAAAGAGAAATATGTTCTTTTGGATTGTGAATCTTTACAGTGACAACATATGATTTAAGAAGTCTCTGGCCCAAATAAATGCAGGTCTTGCTTGCTTGTTTTTTTAACAAAAACTGAAATGTTTATGTGTAAGTTGCCTCCATCTGCTGGGCTCTAAGGATGGTATTAAGTATCACGAGATACAGTTTTGCCCATTCACAGTTTTATCTTAAATTGAGCTTATCAGCCAACAGGGGAGAAGTTTGCATTAGCTGTGAGGTCAGGACCATAAAACTGACTAAGTCAAGGAAAGAAAGTTACCTGACAATATCTCAAGTATGCCCATTGGATCAGGAGCACTACACACCATCTATCGCAAACTAATACTTTATTTTTAAAGTTATCCCTGTGGCTTCATAAGCTTTTGCCTCTGCCAGAAATGCAAGGAGTAATAAAAGAAGACACAGTTCTAAATGCTATAATAGATCCAAAGGGAGCACAGATGGGGCAGATGATTACAGGACTGAACTCTGCTATGGAAATGGACATATCTGAATAGAAATTTCCCTTCAAGACTTAACAATGAGATAACAGCTCTTGAGACTGCATAATGCTGACCGGTGACCGGTACTACTTTTCCGGCACAATTTTCTGTAGTATCTTCAATAAATATACCAAATTGTTCGTAGCACCCTTCTTTCAGAGACATTCTGAAAGACCCATGTATGTTAGGACAACTTTGTGGTTGTGCCCTTCTTCCCAAGGATCTCTTGAAAACAGAGCATCCTATGTGGAAAAGTGCTAAGAAGTCTGTTAAGGCTTCCAGCTATTAATCTGGAAATTCTTTATAAAAAGAGAGTAATCTGATTTAAAATCTTCAAGTAAATGTTTTTAAATTTATTCAAAATATCCTATTTAAAATTCATTGAGTAAATTCAAAATTTCAACAAAAGAATTCAAAGAAGCATAAATGATCTGATTGGAGTCATAGATTCCCTCAAAAATCTTAATGACCAAAAAAAAAAAAAATTCCCTATTAAACTATCAAATGAATTAGAAAAATGTAAACCATCTCCGTGGCATGTTTCACTTGTCGTAGCAGACATTAAAAACCTGAAAAAATATCACAGAAAAGTTATTGTTCACATTTTGCAGCATCCAAAATATTAAATGTTGCTTTTTGTTCTTTTGATGTTTGCTTCTAAATCTCTAATAATTATATTCTGATGGTTTGTGTGCTTAATCACTGCTCATTAACACCATTTTTCTACACAGTGCTGCTAAAAATATTTGTTTGCAGTTGCCCTTGTACTCTGAACTGTGCCATTTCCCCTGCACAGCAACCTATGCAGGGAAGCAGAACATTAATACTCTGTTCAGGTAACTCAGAGAACAGTGACACACTGGCATAATTAAATAATGTCATCAGACTCTGAAGTGAACTCCCTACGGTGAGGCACCGCATGAGAAACCTCCTAATACAACACCTACGGATTTCTTACGCAAAACTGACTTTACTGTAATGTATTCCATTAGGAGAGCTGAAGTTTAATGGAGAAATCATTATTTTATTTTATTGGCATTTCATGGGTAACATGCTATGACGCTTCTGCCCACTGGGTCCTGTCATACTTTCATCCGGCTCAAATAAAGAGCTGTCTCTTCTCTCTTTGCCACAGAGGTGCTAGATCACTATGGTCCTGCCTCTTCAGTGTAATGACTTTACATGGTCTCTGACAACAACGTAGGTTTTGTACTGCTGAAGTCCTTCTGAGCTCTCCTCTAAAGCCTCTGCAGTTTTCAACAGCCACCTTGAAGTGTGGACATCCAAAGCATGACACACTGCTCAAGTAACAGTGTCCACAAATACTAAATTATCTAACACCATATACTAAATCTGTCTCTGATATGTCTGTCCCAGCCGCAGCCCCAAGCATTTCTCCCATCACACCATTCTCACCACAGCCATCAGGCAAGGTGAGATCCCAGTCCTGAGGAAAACTTCTGGGAGAGAGGCTCTGCAATGTTGCTGCTGCTCCAACATCAGGTAATGGGCAATATGTACCACATGGGTTGTGACAGCAGGGCAAGGCTCCAGCTCTATTATTCATTGCCCATGTCATATGCTCAAGATGGCTTTTCTCACAGCAAAGCTGGACACATTTATGGTGCTGCTGTCCCACACAATCAATGGAAAAGCAGAGAAAACTGGGACAAAGGACCATACTACCAGGGTGCCATACATGGCTTGGCTTAGCAACTTCCTCAGGCTGTCATTCCTTGACAAGGTTTTTTGCTATTTTCCAGGTCTTCTGCCCTTCCTATTCCTGCTGTGTTACACACAAGCTTGTAGGTTCCTACCTCTTATCCCCCTTGCAGTCAGGTTTGCCTTTTTTTTTTTTTTTACCCATTCCTCACACCGACTCCTTGCTCTCCTGTCTCCTGTAGTCTTTTATTTATCTATTTAATGCTGTTCTCATGATTATGGTATTTGGGCACCAAGCAACTCGAATAAACTCTCTGTTTCATTGGCTCAAATTGTTCCCATTTATGTCTGTTGCCTGGTAACAGCTGTTGTAACCGAAGTTGCAAAATTTTTAGTGAAAAAAGAATCCAGTGCTCCCAAACAGCCTGAACTTGAATAAAACTGCAAACAACAGAGCTGGAATTTTCCACGCTTTGGGGCTTTCCAGAGCTGATCTCTCGCTGTCAGCTTGAAAAAGTTCAAACAAAACCAAGTTCAGCCTCCTTAAAGTCCTGTGGGGGAGAATGCAGAAAGCCTCAGTCGTGTCTCTGCGCCTTAACTCCTGTCCTTGCTGCACTCACAAGAATGCAAATCACTACCTGAGCCCTGCAGCTGGCTGGAGGCTGCCGGAGAAGCTCGCTCTTGGCTGGAGGGTGTTCCTGACTCTCGAAATGGCAACAGAGGGTCTGCCTCTGTTTGTCTCTGCCAGTGATTTCCACCCTGCAGGATTGAGTTTTGAAGCTAAAAGATGTTTCTAATTACAAGCCTTGCCGAGGCAGGCTGGAGCTGGGAGGCTGCGGGAATTCAGCGGAGCCGAGGAGGCAGCAGAGGCTGTTGGCAGCCAGGCACCTTCCCCACCTTCCACCTGGGGTGAAGCCTCTGTGCCTGCGCGCTGCGGATCCGGACGGCGCAGGCAGCACTGCCTCACATCTGGCCCGCCTGTGTCCCAGAGCCCATCTCATACTTTGTGCCTCCATGGATTGGGAAAACAAGCTGAGGAGCAGAGTGATAAGAAGGTGGTTTTCCTGCTGAAGAAGCAGCTTTGATTCAAAGCCGGGCTGCAAAGGCGCTGAGTGTCTGCGGTTCATTGCAAAGATTGTGGCAGTTCTTGGCACACGGCACCAGGTTCTGGGATGCCTTCCCTTGGAGCTACTGCAAAATGGCATCAAACCATCACCCCAAATTACCCTTAGGTTCTACAGCACCTTATAAAAACCCTAATCCTTCTGCTGAGCAAGGAGCACCCAGACCTTGCAGGAACAGACTTTCATGTGACCATAAAATTAATGTTGGGGTCAAAATTGTAACGGCTGCAGGAAACTGTGGAAACAGTTGAGGTGGAGATTGGAGTGAAAACTAACTGCCAACATTATAATGAAAAATCCATGCTATAGAAAACAGGAAGAAGGAGCAAAAGACTTCACAGGCCAGTTAGAGTGAAAAATTAGAATTTCCACACTTTGTTGCATTAATTGGAAAGAATCTAAGGCCACCAATAACATTATTTCATAGTATTATTAATGATTATTCAGTGTTAAAAGTTATTTAATGGTGAACCCAAATACAAACAAAATTAGTATGACTAGATCATAATCTATTTTTAAAAATATGAATGAGTTGTTGAAACAGCAAGGAAAAGAACAAGGAAAAGAAATCAGCATGTGTTTGTATGTTTGTTTGCTTTTTTCCTTATGGAACTAGTGGGTGTATTTCATTCCCAAAGCCTAGTAGAGAGCAAAAAGAGCATTTTGTCATCTATTTGAGTTCTGGAGGAGTGAGAAGGTGTTCTTAATTCCAACATGAAAACTTGCCCTCTGTGTTTGTCAATATGTGCACAGAGGATGGTGCAGGGTTTAACTGCAGAGTTTATCAGGGTAATGTTCTCATCCCAGGAGAATTCACCGAGATTTTCAAGCCTTAAGTAAACCCCAAATTTCAAGCCTTCCCCTCCAACTCCCACTTTGGGGAAGTGGCAAATATGCATTTGTGCTTCCCAAATCTTTGAGGTTCCTGAAAATCAGGCCTCTTCCATGTGAGATTAAAGAAAAGAAACCAAGGAGCATGATGTTAATGGGTAACACTAAACAATATTTGCTTAAATTGCCACGTCCTTAATTACTGCTTAGATATAATGAATATAAATAATGTATAAGATTTTATTTTTGATCCTTATTGATCTCTGCAATGTGTCTAAATATGTTGGGGAAAAGGAATTATAGCTGAAAAATATTATTTATCATTAAATGGTGTGTCTTACTTTAAATATCAATGTTATGGCCTCCAGCATTGGCTTTGCAGTGAATAGTAGCACAGGAGTAGTTTTTCTATTTTGTGGACAGATCCAGCACTTGGTATATACTTGATATTGTCTATACAGGTACAATCTTCATTTATTTTCTGAAAAGACCCTTTGGCTTTGCATGTAGCTAACAAGAACATTACTTGCACTTTACTTCCAAATTTCAGATTCCTCTTTTCCATCCTATTAAATGATAAGAAAGGTAAAATCTTGTTTGCCTCAAATGTAACATTTACTAAAATGGACAGTAGGTTTGCTTTGTGGAGGACTGTTGTTCTGGTTTCTTTTCCTTTTTTGTACCTTTCCTCACAGGTGTCTGGGTCTGGTCCATTGCCCTCTCTGTTATGTACAGCACCCAAGCTGGCTGCCTCAAGCCTTGCAGAAGCTGACTTGGGGCAGCTTTGTCCCCAGCAGACGCAGGGTGAGTCAGCAGTGTGGGATCCTCTGCAAAGAAGTTTTGGAAGAGTCCATGACAAACATGATTTTCATTTGAAGCCAGTGAATTCAATAGGAAATTATTTTCTTCCCTAGCACAGGAAAGATCAGTTTGTTACTGGGAGATGGGAGAAAACTGTCAGCAGAAGTATTTATGTCTTGCATCTATTTATTTATTTATCTTTTGTCCATCCACATGCTTACCTGCTTTTTTAAAGCCACCCACACTGGCTAATCAGGAAATTAGTACAGTACTGCTGTGCAGCCATCTGTGAAGGGTTCATTTCTTCTGTCCAGCTCAAAATTCTTCTTGTCATTGCCAGGAGTCTGAGTTGCAGGTTTAAGTCAAGCCCTGTGCACTGCCCTCCAGTTAAGCACAGTGTAACTCCTGGTGATGGTGTCCCTCCACTCCTCATATTTTCCATAAAGCATGGGAATGGCTGTTCAGGGATGAGGCTGATTTGAATGGCCTCTTCAGTCTAGTCTGTACTAGCTGCCAGCTCATCCTGAAAAGCTTGGGACAGCTGAGGTGGGGTGAGGGTGGATATAACCAAGGAGAAGGTGCATGTGGACTGTTGAGGAGAGGGGAGAGTTTGTCTTGCCTGCTGCCTCTGTGCTCACAGTGTGCAGTCAGGGCTGGGCTCCCAGCAGGCACCAGTGGCAGGAGAAGGTGCAGCAGTAAGTGGGAGGCAGAGGAAAACTAGGGGCACAGTTCCAGGCACACTGAGAGGAGCTGGAAAATCTCCTGATTTCCACACAGACAAGTTTAGATGACCTGAGTTTCTTGTTATAGCTGGTAGAAAGCTGAGAAATCCCTTAGGAGGAAGAGAGTGATAAAATGATAGAGGGCTTTACACAAAGGCTGGCAAGCTGTAACCAGAAGGCATACATTAATGAGAGAAAAGTTGAATTCTCATCTATTCCACCTGTGAATCCCAACTGAAGTCAATGTGAGAAGGCCTTAATGGCAGGAATATCTGAAAACCACTTGCAGTTTAATTATTGTCAAAAAGCTCTAAGAAGAAGTATGAGTGGCGGAGGAGTTACACAGTCTGAATATATATCACCACAGCAAAATCCCTTTAGATGCAGATGAAATTACAAGGCAGTGATAGCTGGACTACAGAATAAAATCCTATTCAAAGAACTGATGTAATGCATTTTCCCACTGCAGGGCAGGAGTGAAACTTCGAGTTATTGTGTAAAGAGAGAAAGAAACTTTGGCCCTCAGGGCTGCAGTAGGAAAGGTAGTTTAAAAAAGATCATTAAAGAAAAATCCCTCCTGAAGACTTTGATGTCTATTGATGCAAGGTGCTATTTGTTCTCCTACTGAAGGCAGATCTGAAAAACTCTGCAATTACTAATAAATCACTTGCAATATTGAGCAATTACCAACAATGCAATCATAAAACAGTGCAATAACTAAATAATTATATGCTTGTTAGGAGAATATGTTATTTGGCTTCTTGGAAAGAAAGGGGAAGGAGGTGAGAATAAAAAAGACAGGATATTGAATACCACACAAAGAGCAGCAAAATACACTTTGCAGCCAGAATGCTGAGTAGCTGTAAATATGCAAGTCTGAATCCTAACCCTAGAGAAAATAAGAGCAAGTTTAACTATTGATAGGACTTTTTTTTTTTTAAATGGGAAGATTCATCTGTCATCCGAAATACTGAGTATGATGTCTGGACGAGCTTTTTTCTGTCTACTGGCCACGCTCCATCCAAACCCAGTCCTGAGAGTACCAACTGTCTCAGTAGTATTTGCTTTATTACTCATCCTACTGTCCATAGGCTGCTACCTCCACTGGGGCCCCAGGAGCTCCAGGGAGAGCACTGGTCTGCAGTCATAAAGACATGTCCATGCTGGTTACCAAGGCCCAGCTGGAGCCACAGGAAGCGGACTCACACACTCCAGAGGCAGCTTGAACCCCTGCTGATGGATGGAGGCCACTCTTTCCGTACCTGGTAATGGAGGCATTGGGAGTGCTCCAGCTGTACATGTGCTGCACTGGGGCAAATGGGAAGCTCAGGTTTCATCAGCAGAAACTAATTATGATGGGAGAGAGAGAATATCACTGTTGTTTAGATTTTCCCCTTAATGAATCTGTGATTATTCCAAAAACAGCTGGAGAAAACATCTGCATAAATGACTTGCTTCTTGGAAGGAAAGGTGTGTATCAGTTACCATAATTCAGGCTGATATGCTGTTGGCTTGGCTCACTGGTGTTCAGCTGTTGCCTTAGGTGTGAAAGCTGGAATACAATGGAAAAGAATGAAGATTTTGAAATGCTTTTGGGAAATACTGTGAAGTGCTTAGAAGCAGAAAGCACACTATGTATTGTATACACTAAAGAAAAATATCTGTTGTTGAAGAGATCAAGAAATCATAGCTGAAGGATTTTGGATGTGTTCAAGGATTAGGGACCATCTGGTAAAAGGATCATGCGAGGGACTGGCTCTGGTAAAACATTAAAGGAAAGGCAGGCTGCTGTGCATGCCTGACCCAGATAGTTTTGTAGGCACAGTCTACATAAGTAGAGCACAATTTATGGAGCAGGCTGGAGACTGATACTCCTGTAAAGCACAATGTCATTCTTGGAATATCAAGCAATCCTTTTCAAAAGTGATGGCAAAGTACAAGAGGAAGGCAGAGGGAAGTAGGCTGTGAGTAGTAGGAGAGCCCAGACTCCAGTAGCCAAGGGCTATGCTCCCTTCTCCTCCTGAACAAAGGAAAGGAGGGAGGGCTCTGCTCTAATCCTCCTTCTGGCATGCATTTTAAATAAATCCTTTGTGGTCAGGGGACGGGAACAGACACTTACACACCCTCCTCCTTCCGCAGCTGAAGGTAATGCGGCTGGCAGCTGGCAACAGGCACAGCATCTCTTTCCACTGAGCCCTCTCTCCTCCCTACCCTATTGCCACAGTGATTGATTTGTGATCTCAGAGACCAAAATTTCCTCTCTCTTTGAGATCCCCCCAGGCTGATCTGGCCTGGGACCCCACAGGTTTTCCATGTTTAAAGCAAATCTTTCAGCTTTGGGGAATGAATGGGTGAAAACTTCTAGCATCTGTAGCTCATATGACTGGACAGTATAAAATAGACTGAAAGGAAGAAAGGGAAAAGGCAAAAGAAAGTAAACAGCTGAGAATTTATGAGAATCTTTTTAAAAGCCTGCACTTTTAGCTGTGATGTAAATGGTCTTCTCATGGATTTTGTGCTGAAATAGACATTTAAAAATCACATATATTAATTAAAATTATAGATACTGGCCAGATTACGACCCATATAGATGTTGCCATTAGCAGTCACAAACAATGGCTGCAAACAGAAAGAAAGCAAAACAAAAAGCAACTAATGAAACCCAAAGGAAAAGAAATTAGTGTTAAAAGCTAGAAGTAAACAGAATCTAGAAATTACATACTCTTAAATAGAAGCCAGTGGTGGCCCTTGAAAGCTCACTTTTTTTTCTTGGATAATCAAAGGCCATATTGTGCCTTTAGGCACAGCTTTGAGTAAGGAGAGATGAATAAATTGCATTGCTACAGGAGTAGCCTTAGGGTGGGAAGAACAGAGAGCCCGTGTAACACCCCCTTGCTCAGATCAGTAAGCAAAGGCAGCTCTGCTGTGCAGCAGTTCCAAGCCACCCTGGGAAGTGAGCAGCACTCTCCTAAGGAAGGGTGACAGTGTTGGTGTTAGAAGAGAAAATCATCACTATAAAGCTGTCATGGGACATGAGAGCATCCCATGGACACAGGCTCTAAAACACAAGATGTTTGGTATCAGAACTAATTTGACAGACCTCAGGATCTTAAACTAAATGTCCTTGATCAGTGCTGTAGTAAAGGGCTGAACCTTCATTTTCTTCTCCAGCTCAAGAGGAGAATTCCTCCTGTGCAACTGTTAAAGATTTTTGTCCACAAATTCCTGTGAGGAAAAAGTTAAGCCTAAGTGATTTTCAGGGCAGCCTATGTGCTCCTGCATAACCTCAACTTACCATATACCCTGTTTGTACATTTTGCTGCCTGGAGGATGAGCAAGATTGTCATGGAGAGGTGGCTCAGACCAAATCCCAGGTGATAGTACACAGCTGATATTATCACAGAGTTAATAAACCTCTCCTTTGAGTTTAGATGACTGTGGAGAACTAGGGATAGTTCAGAGCTGGACATACTTTCTACCATCTCACTGGCCGATAACATTCCCTGTCACAAAACATGTCTTCCACATAGTGCTACATCTTTCTGTGCTGCTGCAGAGCAGAAGAGGACTTTAGTCCTTCTTGGATGTCCTGAAGAAACATCTTGTTGATCCTAGGAAAGATACATCACAGAGCAAGAATGAAACTCTGATGAAGTAATAAATGGGACCTTAGTGTGCTGTCATTTTGTGGTCATGAGCCACAAAAGCACCCTTCATGCCAAATGAGATGGAGATTGGAGTGAAACAGAATTTAGTTGTCAAAATGAAAACAGTGAGTAAGATTATTTTGATATATGTGAACACAAATAAAAAAGAAATCTCAGATTATATCCACCTATGCTTTTAAGTTAGCTTCAAAAGGCTTTTCTTTCTCTCTCTCTATGTCGTAGAGATTGTATCACTAAGGTGTTTACATAACTTTGTGGCTGAGGACCATTTTGAAGAAGTCTTTAAACATGTAACTTTTATACATAAATATCCCCTAGGTCTTATTAAGATTTTCCTTCCCCTCTAGATTTCTCTGAACATAACTTTGGTTATTTTAGGGACTAATTTCTACACCTGCTAAACTTTTAAGAATGTTAATATCCTTTGGACCTATTTAGACAGAGCCATCTCCTGCCCACACTGTAAACAGAGCTTGTTATCAACAGCTCTTATGCTTAATTAACTGTAAACAAATCATTATCCGATGAGCAAAACATTCCTTTCCACACTGCGGGGTGGGGTTCGGCCCACAGTGTTCAGCTCTTCTGCACTCAGCCTTTTCTCCTGCAGGCGTGCACCCACTGCCAGGACCCCGTGCTGCCCATGGCAGCTGAAGGATGCCCAGTTCTGAAGGATGCCAGCAGGGCTTGGTGCAGCCCGGCTGGCTGCCCAGCTCAGGGCAGGGCTGGGCCAGCGCTCCCATACCGCCCTGGAGTGCCAGCAGGGAGCAGGGATCCTTGCACATCAGGATTCTGCCTAGACTAACTGAAAGTGGATTTCTCCAGTCTGGTTCCAGACTTTTATTTTGATATTATAGGGAGTATAATACTGGATATTCAAGCATGCTCTTCTTTCATATCCTTATAGAGCACAGATATTAAAAAAAAAATATGTTTTTCTTGAACTAAATCAATATAGTTATATGAGCAGAAAGAAAATCCAGGGTGAACTAGGGGTGGCATCATGAATGGAAACTGAGAATCATCTTGCTTTGCAAGTCTCACAATTTCATTATTTATTATTTCAACTTTAAATTAGGTTCCAATTCAAACTTTGGCGAGAACCTGATTTTATATAGATTGTAAACAGATCTTTTATATTGTATTTTTAAAAATTCTACCGCATTTTCCAAGAATATTTGTTAGTTTGCTTTCCCTTTATTCACCAACATTGTACCACTGAGACTTGGCTGTGAAAGTGGTTTTATTGATTTTCATTATTCAAGCTGGGAGAAATGCAAAATATAAACAGCAGAAATTATGACCCTTTTTGCCTTTAGTAATTGAAGGGTTTACTGGTAACAACATTCAGTAGGGAGCAAACAAATACATTTTACTGTGTTACCAGAAAAAAAGTTTGAAAAATCACAAACCAGATATCCAGGGATTATGAGATTGATTTAAATGATAAAGTTTTTTTATTTTCTTTTCATCTGGTTCAACTTTATCTCCAAATCCATTCCAGTCTCTGGAACCCCAGAAAAAAACATACCTGCAGTAATAACATCTTAAGGCTCTTTTAGGGCTTTTTCAAGTTCCTGAACTCAGATTTAATGTATTCCTCTCACACAGTATATTAATGGCAGAAAAGGGGCTGAGCCAACAGTGCTCTAGGAGCATCTTCTTTGGCAACCCTGGCTCCTGATGTCAAATAGTTAATTGTCTAATGGGTGATGGTGTAGGAAGGAAACACTGCTCAGAGCCAAAACCTAAATGTCAGCACTTGTGTTGTCTTGTTAGCAGCAAAACTAGGAAAAATTCCTTTGTGTTTTTAGGCAGGTTGCTTAACCAGTCCATGTCTCCTGGCATAGTGATTACAAATCTTCACTGACAATTGCTGATTGTTTTGGAATCTTTAGATGAAGCCTCACAGATATAAAAGCAAAGTGCTGATTATCTTTATTGCAATTTCCAGTTGTAGTAGAGAATGTGTAAGAGCCATTCAACTTAGAAAAATATTATTTCACAAGTTTTAAATTCTATTCCTCTGGCTGGCACTGTATTAAAGCCACTGTGTGAAGGAACGGTCAGTAGGGAGGGCAGGGGTGTTAGTGGGGCTGTCTTGTAGGGGGATAGAATATAAGTAAAGGTAGTATAGAATGCAATCCTACCCCCCTAAAGAGTTGCAGCTGAGCCAATTATTAAGGATTAGGAGCAGGCCTGATTTTAACAGGCCATACCTGTAGCCAATAAGAAAAGTGTTATAAAAGAGTAGATTGGTTGGTTGAGGAGGAACTGGAGTTAGTTGGCTACTGTGAGGACAAGGAAGAGGCAGTGCCTAGAGGAGCTGCCTACAAGAAACATCAGGGAGGTACAAAACTCTAGCAACATGGAACCCTTGCAATATAATGACAATAGAACTCTTGCATTATAATGACCACACTGTGTTGCTGGCACAGAATCTGCCCATCAGGAAACTACCAGCAGTACCAATGTGACCTAGGTCAGGCATGGAGCTGTGACCACACTGCTGACCTGTGAAACATCACAGGCTGGAGGGGAGCCCTGTGCTTTCACGGGGAGGGATGGCGATGTTGTAAAGTGAGCTTACACCTGCTCAGCACCTTGTGTGGTGTCTGTAGAGTTTCCCATTCAGTGCTCAGGAACTGTGTGTACAGATCTGACAGTCCACAGCCTGTGTAGAGAGGAGCCAGAGGGGACAGCAGACCAGTCAATTGCAGGACAAACTCACGTGAAAAGTGCAAGAAATTAGCTGAGGCAGTCATTTGGGCAAAGAACTTACTGTGGTTGATGAAAGTGGAGGTCTTGTCCACTCCCCTTCTGCTCCCAGCTGTTGGGCCCTGCCCTTGCCCTCTAGCCTGCTCTGGGATGTGTCAGAACCTTCCCTGTGTGGCCTTTGCTTGCCAACAAAGCAGAAAACAATGTTTTCCCTTTTCCTGTGTTAGTTTTCTACCAGACTGATGCATTGGAATGGCTCACAGAGATATCCAAGAAGCATCAGGTAGGAAAGGGAGACAGGCAAGAGTAGTAATCCTCAGTGAGAATGAGTTGTTAAATCTGCTCATCCCCTCTCATGAAACTGATACCTGAATGTTATGAATATTATCTCATGGATATGTATTTTTGTCTGAAGCTCATAACCAGGCTGCCTGCAAAGTACTGTAACCTCATACAAATTGAAAGAAAAAGGCTGCTGTCATGCTGTGCCATGTTCTCCCTTGGGCCAGCATAGGCTTTAAACCCCATTACAGAACTGAGTTCTGATTTATCTTGATTTTCTGGTTTCTGCAGAACTGATTTGGCTGAAAGCTAATCTGGCAAAAAAATTAATTTCCACAGCATCTCAGTGCACAGACCTACAACTGTGAGTGCTGGCACATGAAAGGGAATGGACGGGAACAAACAGCTGGGGCCAGGAGGGAGCAGAAGTCCTCCTCTGGGGGGCAAAGCCAGTTTATGCTGCTTACAGCATTAGCTGGATGATGATATACTTCAAATGAAATATGGTTTAGATTTCTGTCACAGAATCAAGCAGGCAGGTTCCTCTTAAATGCACAAAAGTATAGTAAAAACAAGAGCTCATTATTAGTCAGTTTTAAAAGTTGCTGTAATTTACTCTGAGTAAGTTTAAATTGGACAAAAAAGGAGATATGGATGACTTGATTCTTAGAGGTTTTGTGTGCCCAACAAGAAGTGGGTTTGGAACTTTGGGATTTGGAAGCCTTCAGCTCACAGAAGTCCATGAGGTATTCTTTTCCAGGAAAGTATTTTTTGGTCATGATTCCTGATGATCTCATTCAGGAGCAAATGGTGTAGGGGTCTGATAAGTAGAGATTACTCTCTTCTCTCTTTCACCATATTGCAACTCATGCTGTAGTTTCTTAAGAAGTGTTTTCTTTGAATTCTAGTTCAATACTCCTGGTCCCCCCATATTTGGCTTCTTAGCTGTCCAAATATGACAGCTTTTCTTGTCATGCTGTTACCTGCGTTTGAGCAACTTGCTTTTGGAAAAGTGTTCCCCATCCCTGAGGAAAAAAATTGTCAACTCTCTGAGAGAAGAAAGGATTTCTTTTCAGAAAGTTGTACAGGCTGAAGTCTCAGGGATAGTTACAGGTAAAACCCTGATATGTAGGTGTTAATTGTTACCAGATGGCTTCAAAGACTTTCAGACTGTTTCAGCATAAACAAATGTGTAATTCACCCAGAAGAACACAATGTCTTATTAGCAATACCATGCATAACTTTCAAACAAACATGGGCGGGCAGACAGTAAACACACTGGTGATTCCTCTGTAACCTTTTCTCACTCCCCCTTGTTGATGTGTGATAATTAAATACAACTCTGTTTCTGTAAGATACTAAGCACACACATTTAAAGACAACCTTTTATTTCCTTTCTTTCTGGAACATCTATAGGTCCTTATAGTCTAATCATAGAAACTTTGAAACCTGCTGCTTATGCTTCAGGTATGGTGTTGGGGAAAAAATGTTTTAATTTTTTTTTTTCTGACATATCAGTTGGTCTAACACAACTCACTTTCTCTGTCAACAAGCTCCACCCAACTCCAGGTACAGTGCAAATCACCTGCACTTTTCAGAATTTGAGGAAAAATAAAATCATACCACAGTTTTTCCTCAGTGTGTCAGACTTGCTTATAAACAGAGAGGGAGAAAGTGAGAGAGAAACAGAGAGACAGAAGCCTTTACATTCACAGTCAATTATTAACTTAACTAACCAAAACCATACAAGCACAGGGACCCAGACTTCCCACCAGCACATCAGCAGCTGAACTAGCTGAACTCCTCCTGCCTCCTGCTCGCTCTGAGGCTGTTGTGTGGGACTGCTCCCCCTTATCATTGCTCAGGAGCAAAGAAGGAAGTGAGGAGCTGTTGCTCCCTACCCCTCCTATTTCTCCCTCCTTCAAAACCCAGTTTACAGAACTGGCTAGGAGTTATACCAAAGCTTCCATTTTTCTCCTCCTTGATTACTTTTCATGTGTAACACTTTTGTAGCCTATCTGACTTGCTGGTCCTTCCCGCAGTTGGCAGGAATGCCCATTTAGCATGATAAATGCTTACAGTGGTGCTGATCCACAAGACACCATTGAAACCTCTGCTATTGGGAGCCAGCAGTGAGCTGGCTTGGGGCTGAGTTGGCAGGAGCACAGTGGTGGATCTGAAAAGGCCACATGGCCTGACTCTAGGGAACCAGGTGTCCCCAGCACCATCCTAGCTGCTCTGGAGGTGTTTCTGGCCTACAAGCTGTGCTACCCTAGCTGTGGTGTTTTCTGAAGAAACAGAAAATTCCTGTTTCTTTGTATTGCTTCTTTGCTCCTGGAGGGAAAAAAAAGTAATTTTTCCGTGGCTCAAAGCATATGGGATGCACATTTGTTCACTTACACATGCAAACACACGTACACACCCAGGAAAAGTTCTATATATGGCTTAATAGATTATTTCCCTGTGATTTGCTCTGAAATGCTGCAGGCTGGTGGCAGACACTTCTGGATTTGAAAAGGCAGGGAGGAATTGTTTATTACCTGCATCAGTCCCACACACCACTACTGCCTATTCCTAAGGAACCAGTATGAACTTTCCACTTGCTGGAGTTTATGTGGTTCTGTCCTCATCTCATCCCAAAACCTCTCTATTCATTCAACCTTCAGCTTATGCTGTTCTGGCCCACTTCCACTGCAACATCTCTGGTACTGTCATTTGGTTACGTCACACAGCACAGGGCTTGGACTGCCTATTTGAATGCTAATGTGAACTGGTGGGGCAGTTTTACTGCAGTAATAGTCCCCTTGTGCTGTGTGATGTCATGCTGTGGTTTAGAGGTATTTTTATACTGCCTTTGCTTTGCAGTGATTTTCAGTAATACACACCTCGGTGGGTAGATTGATCTGTTATGATGGTGAGAACATCGAGTACTTGTACTATGTTTTATGTGGTCTAGGTAGGTAAGATCCAGGAAACACTATTTGGTTACCAAGTAGTACAGAAAAGGGTACTTTGCAGAAGAGCAGCTGTTTGGGGAGCGCTGCAGAGCCACACACCCCATTATGCAGGTTGTGTGGCTTTGCTGTACCACGGCTTGAAGAGTATGGGCTGTCAGTGTATTGAGGTGATGGGTTTCTCTGCGTGCTGCGTTTCCTGCAGAGCAGATATGGTGCTTGGCAGTGCCTGAAGGTCTCTGTATGGTGTGACAAGGTGTGCGTGAGGTCTCGGGTCAGTGTCTGAAGTTCGGGGTGGGCAGCTGCGTGCAGGTGTTTCACAGCTTCGTGGGGCAAGGTCTGTGCTGTGGCCCCGGTCGCTGCACAGCCGAGCAGGTTGGACACACTTTCTCTCAGGTGTATTTTGTGTGCCACAGGGCCCGCTCGAAGCGTGAGGGATGCTCTGTGCCTACCGCGGTCCAGCCCAGCGCCGTGCTGGCGGGAGGGCTGCTCGGCCAGCGGGGCACACAACTCTCCGTGCCCGGCAGAGCCCCTCACTACAGCGCAGCATTTCACGCCGGTGGTCGCTGCCGCGGACCGGGCTGGGTGCTGCGGCATGGGTGCACCCTGGCTGCCCGCTCCGCACTGTGCGGCGTGCACGGGACACCCATCCTCCGGCCGCACGGCAAGGGCACCGCTGCCCGGGGCGCTGACCCGCGGCCCCTTTAAGCCCGGCCCGGCGCTCCGTGCCCCGGGCGAGCGCCGCCGCCGCCCGCGGCCGCCCCGCCCGGCCCGGCCCGGCCCGCGCCTCCCGGAGCGCCGCGCGGGGCGGGGCGGGCACGGCGGAAGGAGAGGCCGCGGCCGGGCCTCGCTGCCGGCGCTGCCCGCGCTCCGAGGCGCAGCCCCGCGGGAGCACCTGCCGCCCGCCCCCGTGGGGCCGCCGAGCCGCACCTGCCGGCGCTGCCGGGCCGGGCCGGGCGCCGTTCGTGGGCGGGCAGGGCGGGCATGGCGGCGCGCTGAGATGAAAGTGACCGTGTGCTTCGGGCGGACCGGCATCGTGGTGCCCTGCAAGGACGGGCAGCTCCGCGTGCGGGACCTGACCCAGCAGGCGCTGCAGCGCTACCGCAAGGCCCAGGAGAAGGTGAGGGGCGGCCGGGCCGTGCGCGGAGCCGGCCCGGGGAGGGGGCCGGCGGGGGGAAGGCCCGGGGCCGGCGTGGGGGCGGCCGGGCTGGAGGGGCGCGGAGGGGCGGGTGGGCTGCCGGGCCCTGCGGCCGCGGGGACGCGGACACTGTCCCCCTGCCAGGTACTTTGTGTGAGCAGCTGATGCCGGCGGGCGGGGAGCGTGTCCCGCTCAGCTGCCCAGCCGGCATGGCTGTTACTGCTGTGCGTGTTGACTAACAAACTTGAAACAGACAAGAGCATAACAATAAGTCACTTTCATTCAAGCTTGTGTTTTCTGGCATCAGCTGCTCAGTGAGGTGCTATCTGCATGGGAAGGTGATTTCCTTTACATGAAAGGGGCTCTAAGTTTTTCTTTGGCTGTAGCTAATTGAGCATAAAAATATTTTTTCTTTTTTTCTCCAAGAGGCAGGTGCTGAAGGCTAATGGGGTACTGTTCAGTGTTGATTAAAGGCCTAGTGTTGCAAATACTGCTTTGTGGAAGAGATTCCAGTTACAAGCCCTGAATTAAGGACGTGCAGTATTGTGTTCATCTTCCTAAAATGTCTGAGTAATAAGTACAGCCAACATCTTAAGGGCTCTGTTTTGTGACATGTGCTAGTTTCTTATGGGCCCAGTCAACTGTTTGATATCCTGAATGCAAAACTGGAAGTAAATTCTTGTTCCTGCAGGTTTAGTTTGAGAAAAACTTGCTACTGATATGTTAAATACATCATGAACAGCTGAGACTGATCTAGTAGAGATTGCTATTGTCTCCATGTTGGTCCCTCTGAGCAAGTGTCATACTTTAACCTGCCTTAAGACACATAGAGCTTGACAAATATTTTGTGTTAAAAGTAGTTTTTCCTAATGATGCTGTTTGTGTGTAATAACTACAAAATGCTTATAGAATTCTTGGTGCTGTTAGAGTCAACAGTCAGTGAGATCTTTTGCACTGAACTATGGTTGAGAGTACTGAAATTTATCTTCAAGAGATTTGCTTTATCAGAAACAGAATTACTTTCAGCTGTGTTGAATTTAGAAATTTACAAATTGATTTCAGCTTCTGATTTGTGCTTGTGATGACATTGAAATTAGTCTCATGATGATGGCTTAAAGGTGGCCTACAAAGCCTTTGTATAAGTAGTTCAAATCCCTTTCCTCCTCTACTCTTTATTTACTTTTTATTCCTTTAGAAAGAAGTAGAAGGGTGCCTGCCTTTCTAGGTGAAGCCCTGACTGTTCTAGAAGGCTCAACAAGTAATTATAGGATAGAAATTCCAACAGTGTGAGAAAGCTTCAGATAAATGCCAGACACTTAAGTGTACTGCTGTTCTCATGCATTTGTAACCAATTTGCTATTAATTAGTATCTAAAGAATTTTTTTAATGTCTAGTAATAATCTCCTGTGTTCTCTTATGCCCTTTGGGTATGAGGTCAAAATCATCAGCCTTCTTTATAGAACAGCCAGAGGCCAGAGTCCATGTTTCTGACCTTGTATTTCTTCCTTTGCAAATAAGCTTGGTGGCTTTTTTGGTTTTTTTTTTTTCTTTTTTGTTTTTTTTTTGGCTTATTTTCTTATAGAAATGTTGAGTTCCTTATTCTGCATCATAGGTGGACAAAGTGGGTATGGGCCAGTTTGTTCCAAAATTGCTGATCACTTTGAGTAATGGCTTCAGAGCTAGAGTTTACACAAGGATGTGTAAAGAGGCAGAGTGGGGGAGCAGCCTAAGGACTTGAAAAGCAGAATAGGTTTTCATTCAAGTCAATAAAAAAAGTTTTGTACCTTGTGCATCTTCTCTCCCTCCCCCTTGCTCACTGGAAATGTAAACAGTTCTTTTGTAGTGCTTTGATTAGCTGGCTTCCAATCTACAAGGTTTGCAGTGCAACTGGCCAAAAAGATAAATTTCTTGTTATCTTGACAAGCATCATTCAGCATTAGATTGCTTTCCTCGGGGAAAATTTGAGGTTGGTAAAATAGATCATATAGATGTCTCAAACATTTAATTTTATTACCTTTTGGAGTCTTTTTTGTCTGATGTAAATGATGGATTGGGTGTTTGCCACTTTCCTTCTCTTTGCTCTTTCTGAAATTAACTTTCTTAAATGTAAAATCTTAATGGGAATGGGATTATCTCAAGATAATCAGCTAAAATGTGCTGTGAGGTGTGCACATAAACAGGTGTGTGCTAAAGATAACTGAATATTTGTTTTTCTTTTCAAAATATTTAGAATGTTTGGAATACTTTGTGACAGAATGCTGCTTTTTCTGTTGGCATGTTAAGTGTTCTTTTTGTAAGTTTTTTTGAAGTGTTAAAATGTTTTAAAAGAACTAAGTGGAAAATTTTATTGTTAAAGTGCCTGAAGTATTTGGAGAGGGAGGGAGAATTGATAGAAGGAATATCTTTCATAGTTGTAGAAGGGAAAATGAAAAAGGTAGCTAGGATACAAACTTTAGGAACTTTTTATTAGTTATGGTACTGTCAAATACCACAAAAAGGTTTGAGAGGCTCTGCATTTTGGGAGTTGTCCTGGATGTCTATTTCTGCTCTTACACTAAAGCCACTTGTCTGGCAAAGGGGAAGATACAAGATTAGACTATTAATTCATGTATACTGTAAAATATTTGAATACACATATACAAATAAACACTTTTGAATTGGTTTAAACTACTTTACACTTCTTTATATTTGTAATGAGAGGAAAGTTGATGCAGTAAATGGTTAAGTCTCTGGTTTCTGTGAGACTTTTGGTAGATAGCTGAGAACTTGGTGGGCAGTTGCTTATGTAGCCTCCTGTGTTTCCTTAGCAAGTTTGATTTGGTTTCTTGACGGGACTGTGTTGGCAAGGTTTGGTCACAAAGGCTCAGTTGCCTCAGTTAATGAAATTGCTTTGTTAACTGAACCAGAACACTGGACCAATTTAAGTTGAGAAATCAGACAGTAATTGTTTCTCAATGCTACTGAATTTAGTGGCTTTTAGAGGTACTGTAGTAGTTCCTGAATGGGCAGATCCTGTCTGTTTCACTGGAGGATACAATAACTGCCTGGAATGAAGACTTATTTCTTATAGTATCAACCAAGAGATTTCTGTGGTCTAGGATTTTGTGATGTGAATAGTCATAGATGTTTAAGAAATTGTTTCTCAATCAGCTGCTTTTGTGAGGATTATAAATAATTTTTCAGGGAAGTCACTATCATCTCAGAAAAGTGACTTGAGCAGAATGAAGTTTGTTGGAATTCTTGTGACCCAGGATCTTCTCTTGTTGCTGTTTAGTAATGTACACTAAGGCTTCCTGCTGACAGGTAGATGCAGTAGGATTAATGATTCCTTATCATCAGCCTAGCCCCTAACTTGATATTTTGGTGCCTTGGGGAGCAGTTGTGTGTCATCTGTTGCATTTAGGATTCTTTGCTTGAGTGAGAACAGATGTATTGTAAAAGAGTTGAGTTGCTGTGCCTGATCCTGGGTTTGCTTCTCTGTAGCTGTAAGACATAGCCTTGGATGCAAGTCCTTGTTGATTGTTTTTCAGTCAATTATCAGAGGCTTTTTTCCCCCTCCCCCAGGTATATGAATGGGAGGAAAAAGTTCTGGGTCAGCATGGGAGGGTTCCATGGGCTCTTGTGATGTTAGGATTTGCATGGTCCTGTTGAAAGCAATTCCTTAAAATGCAATGAGGTTAAATGCACTCAAGGTAGATGCTCTGTTGTGCACACATCTCTCCCCTTGGAAATGCCGTTCTCCCACATTTGAGGCAACAGTTGAATTTCCAGCTTTGCAGTGAAGACCTGGCTCAGCTGGAGATCTTGCTTGCTGTCTCTGAGGCCTTGAATGTTGTTGATACAGAAAGTGATGTCTGCCCAGGGAAATGAGGCTAGCAAAGTGAAATCCACTGTGGCTTTTTCTTAAGCTGCAGTGAAACTTTTCTGAGGGAAATGTGTAAAACATCTTGCTGCTCCAGATGTTCTTTATCTCTCTGGAGGAGCCAGAGACAGGGAAGTGGTGGTTATCATCTTGTGTTCATTTACTAGTGTTTGCATATATGGCGCTTACCTGCGTGGCTTGATTGAAGTGACTACTTTGGCTGTCTGCAGTCTTGTTCTTGGAAGCCAGCTGAGTGAGTGGGACATGGAAGTCATGTAGCAAAATTAATAATCACTGTATTTGTGGTTTAAAATTTGTCCCTTTAGGCACAGTTAAATTCTTGACTGGCTCACTCTTAACAGCCTTTGTGAGCTTTCTTTGGGAATGGGGATGGAGACAGTCAAATATTAGTTGCCTTGTCTTTCTGGAACTTGATCTCCACTTGCAACAGGAGCGTGTCTTTCCATTCATGAGAACATACAGAGATTAACTCCAGTTAATTCTGGAGTGGTGATGAGTATTTTGATTTGCAGTCAGAGTGAGCAGAAAGCAGTAAGATAGTAGGTTAATTCAAGAATGGTGTGGTTTTGATTAGAATGAGAAAAAATAGGTGATTTGGGTTGTATTGATGATGCTTCCCAAATTAGATTCATTTAGAGAGCTAGTGCTGCAGGTTGATTGTTTATATAATTTTGTGAGTTCTACTAATAAAATACTTTCTCAGTTTCTTTCTGCTCCTGCTTGCCGACCACATGACAATTAGTGTTCTGGAATTAGGTATTGCTGTTGTAAATCAGCCAGCAAACAGAAGGAGAACTAAATGTTCCTGTAGTTTCTCTAAATATATTTGGGATAGGGAGAATGACAATTTTTTTGACTCTAATGCTTAACAAAAGATGTTTGCAAAACCAGAAGACTTTTTCAGAAGATATATGTGAAATGTTTTGAAAGAAGTCCTTTTTTATGACATTTTTTCTGTTTTGGGCAAATTGTAAGTTTTTAGTCCTTCATAAAGGCAGAGTAATAGAGTTGTATTTGTGTGGCTCTTGTGTACTTTTGTCTTGGACCTGGTCTCTAGGCTTGGTATTTTTCCCTATCCCAGCTTGTTTCAGTTTATTTTATTTTTTGATCTAATAGGCATGGGGTGAATCCATAATTTTTGTTTTACCAAAACAATTCTAAGCTCTGTCTTCAAGTATTTTTTTTGCTAGAAATTATTTTAGCTCTTGATTCCCATACTTTCCTTAGTATGCGTAATCAGCTACAGTATGTTAATGAGCTTATACATTGTTTTGGCAACTGATAGATTTCAATGAACAGCTTGATTATCATTTCTGCATTCAGCCTTTGGAGTTGTCACTATGATACTCTAGTAAAAAATGAGAATAAAACTTGATAGACTGCTTTCTCATTACTATTGTATGAGTTTGAGTAACTGACTGATATATAGGAATACAGGCTATATGAATAGGGAAGGGAAAGAAAATGGAAGGAGACAAATGAATTCAGAAACTCCTTGTTTACCTAAAAATGCTAGTGGTGATATTTCATTGAGATTGGGAACAACTTTCAAGTGGCAGAACTTTGGGTTAAAAATTTTAAAATTTTAAATCCTTAAAAATTTTCTGGATCACTTTTACAGGGACTCAGAAAAATTGAGAGTTAAAAAGTGCCTGCCTTTTAATGACTTTTGTGATTAATCACAAAAGTTTAATCACTTTTGTGTCAAGTATCTGCTGCTGTGTTGTATCATAGCCACTAGTGTTGAGGTAATGACATTTTTGGTAGATTTTCGGGCTCCTTTTCTCACAGCTGCTTATAATCTCTACAGAAAAACTGCCATTGAATTTAGATTTGTCATAGAAAATGTCTTCTAGGGCATTATGTACTTACATAACATGAAAAAAAAGTTTGATCACCTTTTTCCTTATAAGAATTTGACTATTGCCAGTAATGGGCTTTTGGCTGAATACCGAGTTAGCTGATGTTAATGTGTTTCAGGGGAGCTCAGTTGAAGGTAGAGCTGGATAAAACTGCTGGAAATTAAATAGGCAAAATGAGAGTAACCTGACCTGCAGTGTATGTGATTAGAGTGGGTGTCTATTTTTTTTTCTCCCAGATTGTATTTATCAAATTCTGAACACTATTCAGCTGTTATTAATTGAGATACAGCGAAGATTGGTGTAGTAACTGAATGTTAAATCAGTCATAGGAGGAATCCACTAAAGAGCAATACAGAGTTCTAAGCAGCGACTGCTTGCTGTTGCGCTTTGCCAAGTTGAAGATGAACTCTGAGTAGACTTGTAGGAATTTGTGAAGAAGGAATTCAAACCTCAAGTGGTATTTCTGGCATGGGATGGAACTGGGAGGTGCTTTTGCTTGCTGCATAAAATGCAGTTTTAATTGTTTTATTTGCTTAAGTATCTGAAAATCGAGGGTTATGATTTTTCTGATATTTTCTGAAAAACATAATGTCTTTAGTTTAGCAGATACAGCCATTTGGGCGTAATGTTTTATGTTGTGTGACTTTACTTTCCTCTTTACTCATTCAGCATGATAGGTCAGTTGAATTGCAACATACTGTGCTGTCTGGCATCCTGCTACTGTAGCAGCAGATTTCCTCCCCCGTTGAGCAGAACATTCCTTAGGCTTTCCTAATGATTCGAATGTCAGAGCTGCAGCTTTCCTAGGCATGAAGACCTATTGCTTCATTATTATAAACTCCCTCTAACCCCCTCTAAACATGCCTGTGTTTCATCCTTAATGAATATGATAACACTAAAGGTCTTGAGCAATTAGTATCATTGAAAACAGATTCTGCTTTGTATTTTCGTATTCCATTATTGAATCTTATGCATAAGGATATACCCATTTTATGTTGGGGAAGTGACTGAACAGAAATGACAGGCTCATGTGAATGGCTTATTGCTAGAAATTGTCTTGTAAATTCCACTGGAGTGGGCAGTGCCCTGAATACATTGTTAAACTGAGAAAGCTGCTTCATATGAGAAATTCAGAAAATCACCGTGTTACAAGAACTTTTGGGAAAAAAGACTCTGCAGTATTTGTGTAATATTGTGATTAATAAGAGCACTTTTTTTTACCCTCAGGGTATATGTTGCTGTGGTAGTTCTGTAAGCCCTCTTGTCCCTCTTGTCAGTACTTTATTACTTCCATTGGATTACTTCAATAACTTATTTGTAAAGGAAACTTAGTGTTATAACAAATTACTGTTTGCACTGGATAGGACATTTTTGGACTGTTTTCCTCACTTTAAAGAGAAAGTACGTAAGACTTGATTTTGTAAGTGTTTTGGGTTGTTTTTCCTCTTTATGCCTAATCATTGTGCTAGAGACATCTCCATCAAGGGAGCTATTGTAATGTTTTAATGTAATCAGAATGTCTCTTCTTTCCAGTGTAAACCTGTAATTGTTATGTCACCACTAAATACATCCATTCAGAACTGATGACTTGGCTTTCTTGTGGCAGGTGCCACAGCGCTGCTCAGGCGCTTGGCTCGCTCTTTGGAGCGCTCCTGAGGTGGGAGGTTCAGACAAGTTGCTCATTGGTTTCCCAAGAATGCAACATTTGTTGCCACAGGGAGACTTCTTACCTCAGTGTTTTTCTTTATTGGCTGTTGTGTGCATGAAAAAGAAAACTACAGAATGCTTGAATGAACGTGCTTCTTATGGCCTATAATAAGGATAGCATTGGAATGGAGGGTAGATAGGGAGGAATATGGATGATTGTACTCTGCAGAGACTGAGAGCTGGAATCACAGAATGCTGTCTGATGGGTAGAAGCTAACAGCTGGCACTGGACTCACTCTTTTTCCTGGCTAGGAAAAGACCTAAAAGATGGGGCTCCATCAAGCCAAATGATTTTGCAGTACAGCTTGTCTGGTAGAATAGAATGTTTTTCAGATTACCAATAAAATACTGTCGATTGGTAAATCATAATACACACCCTCTCTATAATTTTCCTTTACAAAAATTCAGTAATTCTTCAATCAGTAGAAGAAAATGGACTGCTTAAAGGAGAATTACATGCAATCCAAAGAGCAGAGACCTGCATTCCTTGAAAATTGTGTGTCTTTATTTTTTTACTTTGACTAATCAGTTTCTCCACTTGTATCTCATTCCTAAAACCTTAAAAGACCTTCATATTTTTGTAGAAGGTATTATCTCATTCTCATCAATCCATCAACAGCTGAGTTGGTCTTTTTTGGCAAATCTAAACATCTGAATTATAGATTCTCTGAGAGGAGACAAAAAAATCCTTTATATAATCGTCTCCTGCTTCTTTTGAGTGACAATGTACTGTTCAAGTAAGAGTAGTTCCAGCTCAAAAGAAGTCATAATTCAGCGGGCTGAAAAGAAGTTATAATTCAGCAGGTCCAAGTTTGGACCTTTGAAGGAGAGATGAGTCATAAATCCTGGTGGGTTAATCCTGTGTATATGATATATTTGTTACATACACATCCCGTGTATATGCTGTATTTATTCTGTATCCAAACCCTGGAGCACCCATTTGTCGGCCATCTTACAATTAAGGGTTATTTTTTTGTACCTGCTCTGTAGCTTGTCCTCATGGCTGGTGTGCCAGGGGCACAGGCAGACTTCAGTGTGTCTTTATAAATTTTGGTGATGTCCATAGTAAAGTAGCTCCCTATTTATGTTTCTCTTCCAACTACAAGTTTTGAAGCCGTTTAGTCTTTCCTAGCCTTCATTTTTTTTTTTTTTAGTCTTGCAATGCTGGATGTCATTAATGGTGATAAGACCAGAATTTCATGGTGTATATCTGAGGATAATTCCATGGTTTTTCAATATTTTAAAGAGTTTTATTACTGCTAAATGTAGGCACTGGTCACATCAGTTCCTGTAGGTTGAGCATTTTTTTGTTGAATGCAGTTCATTGTGGTACAGTTTGCCTAAAATGATGATGATGATAATTTTTTTAAATGCTCTGTGATAGTCTGTTGGTGGGTAGTATGTTCAGTGTTAGAAAGATTTTCACTAACATTCTTTGCTTGGCAGGTTTTATTTCTGACCACAAGCCAGAAGCGTAACCAGACTACAAATTTAAAGCTCTAAAGGCTTTGCTCTTATTGGTAGTGTTGGCTGCAGGCTGCTTGGGATACAGACCCTTTGTAAGTGGTGAGTTTCATGAACAAAGAAGATAGAATGCGACCTAGAACTCTGCTTAACTAACTTCGTGCAGAGCTTGTCAGAATTCCGTGTGCCATCTCACCCTGCAAGTCCTTGCAGAACAGCCTTCCTATGGATTCCTGGTTGAACAGCTATTAAAATTCTCTCTTCCAGCTGCAACTTTTTCTCTAAGGCTTTCTTAACTATTTCAGTAAGGATTTTCATGGAGAAGTTTCATCTCAGAATTTTTTTGATCAGTCCTAGATATTAAACACAACAAGGGCAGGACAGAAATACAACGGTGCCCGAGTAGGGTAAGCAATAAAGAAAGCTACTTGTGACAGTGTGTCTGTAGCTTTTCTTGAAATAGAAGTAATTCAGGGGTTCTGCAAATCTGACTGAGGCAATGTTGCAGCAGTTTCAGTCTAGAATGCTCATTGCTGCCTTTCTCTTTCAAAGGTAGTCGGGGCCTTGCAGCTGTGCAGTGAAAATTGTGCCTCACTCGATCCCAGGCAAAACCAAATGACTTCCTCTAGCTTGTGTCATACTTCATCATCAGCAAATTGGGGATGGTGCTGCATCTCACCTGTACATTTTTTTTAAACTGAAACAAGCTTCTGCTTCTGAAATACATATTCCCAAAGTCTTCCATTTCCTCCTTAAATTATTTCTCTAAGGAAGTTTTCTTCATTATCTTGGTTTTTATTTGAATTGTGGGTTAGTCTACTTGAAAGCCTGTATGGAAACCAGAAGTCATACAGGAATTTTTTTTGCTAAGTAAAGACTCCAGAGGGCTTGCTTTTAGAAAAAAAAAGTGCAGTACTTGTTAAGCTTGCAGGAAAAAAAAAATGAGGGAAATATTGAATACATCAATCAAATGTTTATATATTGGGAGCTCTGTGAAATGCTGTTTGCCTCCAAATCACGTTCTTTCTACTCAGACTGAGTTAAAAAGTTATTTGCAGTAACAATGATTTTTGTTAAGGTATAATGATTTTTTTTGAAAAAATAAAATAATTGGCTACAGTAGGGGGTTGTCAGCAATTTATTAGCTTATTTTTGCAAGGTAGTTTATTTACTACTGAGTACGAGTTGATTTATGGAAATATCTGGTCTATTCTGGTGTGTCAGAAAAGTATCATACTTTGCTTTGACTCTGGTTTTAATTGTATTTTCTTTAGGTTACTCACTCTACTGGGATTTCTGTAGAAATTCAGTATTTTCTCCAGGTTGCCCCCCTGACCCTCCCTGTTCTATAGAATGGGTTACAACAGTGTACTAATACATAAAATTTGTTTAATTTGCATATTTTTTGAAAGTCTGTTTCTCATAGTTGCCTTATTTAGCAGATATGTTTTTTTTAGTAATACTGGAAATTTGACTGTCATCTTCTGTTACTGACGCCTCTCAACCTGTTCTTTGTCTGCTCAAAGAATGGAACATTGGAGAGGCAATTGCTCTCTTCAACTGGATTTTCCCATGTTTTTTTTAGGGTGGAAGGACTTGCTGAAATTTTTCAAGGACTGATGAGAGTTAGCATGCTCAGCCTCTACAGAATTAGGCTCATTTGAAAAACCAAGCTGCTGCCAATTCACAGTTAATTTTCCCCTGCTGGCTGTAATAAATGTATCCTGAACAAATGTTTCAGGAGTTCCTGGCATTATGAGATACAAAAAGAAAACTCCCTGAAGAGCTGGAAACCTGAAGTAGTTGTTTTGGGTGACAGAAAGGAGAAGGTTCATTGACATTTCAATATTGTGCATAAAGACCAGCATTTGCATAGTAGTAGTCATGATGCAGGTGTTGTTTAGATTGCAATAAAAAAGGGAGATGTATTTTTTTTTTTTAGGAAAAGAAGTACATGTGTGTGGAAAAAAAATTTAGTGTTAGGGTTTTTCAATGATAAATTATGACTCTTCTCTGTGAGGCAAGAAAATTTGCACATAAAAATCCAGGGAAGACTTCTGTATTAATGTTTCAGGAGCAGTTATTTGGATAGCTCTCATTCAGCTGCTGACTGATGGGAGGTACTAACTTTACCTGAGAAATCCTCAAGGAAACCAGTTCACTGACTTCCTGAAGAGCAAAATGAATTCTTAATTTTTGCTCTGAAAACTCATTATGCCTCATAAATGCTTAGAAGAACACTCAGGACCTGTGCATTTTAAATATATTACTTCTAAGGGTGTTTTCTTCCTTGATAACTGTTACCTGATACCCTGAGTCTGGAAAATGCTGGTTTAGGTAGTTTTCCATTTAAATTGAATTTTGTATGTTGTGGGGGAGTAATTGCTGCAAGTGAGAATGTGAAAGGAGTAGATGGTTTGTGTTTGTACATTCAGGGTGCTTTTTTCTTATTAGGCCCTTCATGTATTATTAAAAATGTAATGCTAAAGCTGGACTGCATCTTTCTCTGGTCACCTCAGGTCTGTGGTAGCTGTGCTTGCAGTGTGATTTTTTTGATTATTTTGCTGCAGCAATATTCAGTACCATTTAACTCTTTAATAGTGTCTGAATACATACTTTGGTTGTTTTCATTTATGTATCAGGAATTCTGCAGTTATATATGTATCATATTCTTTCTTGTCTGGTGTAACAAAATATATTAATTGATATAGTCATTTTATTAAATAAGCTGTATTCAAAGACACTAGGAAAACACTAGGTAGATTTTTTTTGGTAACTTTCTATGTTCCAAATATAAAGTACATCTGGCAGTATGAACACATTGTTTGTCCTGGTGTGACACAACTTTGAATGCAGTGAAAGTGGAGGGGTCTGGCTTATTGTTTGTAGTGCAGTTTGTTAATGGCTGGAGATAGGAAATGAGCATCTCACTAAATGGAAGTCTTGGTCAACCTCTGACTCTTGCCTTAAGGCTTTGAGAATACACAATATGAAAAAAACCCATCTTCTTTCCAGATGGCTGAATGCTTGATGTGTCTTTATGTTTAGCTGTCATTCAAATGTGAATGCTGTGGTGATTATAAGTGTCTTCCATTTTTCTGGTTTGAAATGATCCCTTTTATGCATTGTGTGTTTAGAGATTAACTATTTGGTTTATCAATATGGATTTTAGAGTAAAAAAAAAAACAAACCCAGCTTGATCGTGTAGCAAAATCCAGGATGCTGGTGTTCATAAGCAGACTTGACAGTGAGGGTCTCGGTGCAGACCAAAGTAGTTTTGAAATAGATTGTAGTGGACTATTAACATTCTGCAAAATGTTGTTGCTTCAGTTTTGAAACATCTTGTGTGTGAGAAGTTTCATGCTAGTGGTTCTTGTTACTGAAAAAATACTATTCTGCAATCTGGCAAGAAAAATTTTGATGAAGGAGGCTTTGTGGAATGGAGTTTCTTTTAACTGGGAGGAAAAAAGCTAGACTTAACTTTCGAGTGGTGAGGTTGAATCATGTATTTTCATGATGCTTGAGTTCATACTGAAAGATACAAGCTACAGTTTAATGATCAAGCTGTTAAATAGTGTTGTAAGCTGAAGCACACTTAGTGGATTTCCAGGCTGTTTTTCTTGGAGTTTTCTGTGTGTTTTTGTTTTTGAACCTGAAGTCATAGTTAGTGTAAGAGATACCTTTTTAATAATGCAGCCAAAACTGTTGCAGGTTCTGTAGGAGTCCAAATCACTTACTTTGTGAGCATTAGACCAGTAAATACTGATGTTATATGTTTTTTTTATTAACTGACATTGGCAATGTCCTTAGTAACCATTTAAATAAGTGAATGGACTGCTTCATTGTATATGCTGGTTTCCTTTTCAGGCACTGCATATGGTGATAAAATTTAGTGGAAGTAGATCCAATTACTTTGCTGAAAAGCTTTCAGCATCTTGTGGCTGAACTTGTCACCAACCAGCTCTCTACCTGTTTTTGTGTGTGAGAGTTGGGAACAAGGTCTGATCATCCCTGACTGAGGAGGAAGCTGTTACTCTGCAAGTCCTATTGGCAGTGCATTGTGGTAAAATGTTCCTGTAACATGCTTAGGGTTGAGCATTCTTGTGAGTAATGGCTATGTTATGTCCACTTAGCTGTAGGCATTTTCAGTAGATCGTTGTTTTATTTTATTTCTTATTTCTGCTGGTGCTTGAGCATGGCATAATATGTGGAGCTAAGGTATGTGGGTACAGTTCTGGAGCCCAAAGAGAATGAATGAGGTAGCTGACTGAAAAGTAAATTGGCCTCATCAGCAATGATGGATGACATCAAGCTGCAAATGAAAATGAAGTTTGTAATGGCATCTCAGGACTGATGCAAAATATATGCAAGTACAGCATTTAAACAAGTTTGCTTACCAGCTGTTTTCATTTTTGCTTTATTGTGGGGCTGTACTGGCTGGATTAAACTTCTGTAATGAGGGTTTTTTTTCCATGTGGCCCCCTTGCAACCTGTGGGTTGGAGAAAGTTGCTACCAAACAGTAAGTGGAACATGTGCCTCAGGTGTCATTTTTCACATTTGGGCTAAATGTTAACTTGACCTACTTAGACTTACCTGTCAGTTGTTTTGCAGTAACTTTGGTGCTGCCTTCTTTTTTCCTCTGAAACCTGTGAAGATGTTTCTTCCCAGCTCTTGTGATTCTGTTTTCCTGAAGACTCTTTGAATACCAGAAGAAAGCAGCCCTTTGGGATAAGGGCAGGGCAAACCCTTATGCACCCTTAATTAGTAGTATTAAATTACAATGAAAAAGTGGATAATCTCACTTTCTTCACTGTTTTTTATCTGGCTAAAATCCCCTTCATGTGTTGAGGTTAGGCATATGGCATTTAGTTTTGATGACGTAGTTATTCTGGCATGTTCTGTATATCAATCAGGTGAAGGTGGAAGTTGTTCTCAGGAGCCTTGTTTGGGTTTCATCCAGTTCCATCACTTGGCTTTGGCAATATTATGTTTAAAGGTAGAGGTTGTTTCAGCTGTTTACCAGGTATATTTGCTGTATCTTGGAAGTCAAATACTAAAACTTACCCATGTTGTACTGTGATGATATGAATTTTATTAATACAGCACAAAATATGGCAGATTATATAATACTCCCCACAGTGTAATATTGAACTGCTAAATATTTATATTACTTCTTAAACTTCCAGATTATTTTCTTTCAAACAATAGTCAGAACCACTGAAGCTGACTAGGCTTTATGGAATTAGGCAGTGCTTGACTGTTTGTTGTGCCTTGAGAATATTATTGACCCCCCACCAATTGTGTTTTCGCCTGAGAAGTAAAGGGAGGAGAGAATCTGGTTCATTTAGTGTTTCACATGAGAAGGAAATAGGTTTACAGCGTCCTCTAGTACCGATCTGCAAACCTTGCTCCAACACCTGTATGGTTAAACCCCTCTCTTTCCCTCCCTGCACAACCAATTTTGAGTCTATTACTTTTCACTACCACCCTTTAATTTTTTTCTTTTTTTTTTTCTTTTTTGTTTTCATTTATAATGAACTTCTGCCTCACAGGGAGTCTACTTACATCTTCTAATGCTTTGAAAATTTAAAACTACCCTGGCTGTCTCAGCATCTTTACAGCACTGGGTCTATGATTGTTCCTTATGGCTTGATTTTGGAAGACAGTCACTGAATGTAGTGAAAGGTCATGTAATTTCTCTGAGTGAGCAAAGAGACCCCAGGTCCACACTTAACTCCTCTATAAGGATAGCAGTGAGCTGTGCCTGCTGGGAGGTACCATGGGGAGAGTTGATTAGGTTGATATGGGCAGTGGTACCAGTGGGAATTGGTGACATTTCTGAAATGGAACAGCTTTGGATGTGTGAGAAGGGAGTGGTAGTCTGACTCCTCCTACTGACACTGCAAATCTGGCAGTCTTTGGCAAAATTCCTCCCCAGTGTCTGGTTGGTGATTGACTCATGCAGGAAATAGGGTGGTACTCCAGCAGAAAAGTCTTGCTGTTCTCTGTGGAATTCCCAAAAATGCCCAATGGCTTTCTATAAGGAATTAAGGATATGCTCCTATCGTTTACTGCAATTCTTTTCTCACTTGACCTTTATCTAAAGCTCAGTTTATGTTAAAAGTTTGACAGGATTCAAGCATGCTTGGTCTGCATTGTCTAACAAGCATTTGTTTTCAGTTTTGTTTAGAGTCTGGTGTTACTCAATCACATCTTTGAAACTCTCAGCTGCTTCTGATAAGCAGTCCTGTGTCAGGTGCAAATGCATTAATCACTTTGTCAAAGAAAGGCCCAACAGTTGTAAATAAAACAATCTTAGATGGTTTCTAGATGCAGTGCTGAAGTGCTGGATGCCCTTGGAGATGCGCATCATTTATCATTTTTTGTTGAAAATCTCGTATCCTTCAGTGCTGAGTTTGTTACAGGCTTGAATTGTGTTAATTTGCAGCCAGCCTTGTTTTTATCTGTAGCTGTACTGAATGATTTGAATTTAAAAGATTATCAGTTTTTGTTGGCAGAATAACAGCATTGTTCACTCACTTAACCTGGACTTCACTTCTGAAATACGCTGCTCTTACACATGTGCCTTTCTTTAAGTTTTTTTCCCTTCTCATTTCTATGTGAAAAATGATAGTTTGAAGGAGTAGCTTTATAGTTCTGTCTGCCCACTTAATGTTGAATTTCAAGAAATCATCCTGTGGTCTTAGCCCCCCCAGTGTTACCTTTAGGTAATCAAACAAAAAGCCAGATGCAGTGCTAATTAATTACTCGCCAGGTGCCTGGAGCTGAGAAGCAGTTTGCTTATTAACATAACAATACTACTCTGAATATTGTAGATAATATTTGACATGGAGGACTTGGGATATGAAAGGTAAGCCTTCAAATCTTGTAGGTTTATTTAGAGGTGTTTTGTTCTAGAATTTTTGTGTTAATTTGCACAAGGTTGAGTCTTTTGTGTTTCTGCATTGTTGAAGCTGTCTAATCTAATGGACTTGAAAAGCTAAAGGATATTCTTAGTTGATAACTGAAGATCAGTTTGTACTTATAGTCGTATATTTGTGTAGTTGTCTTGGATTCAGTGCCTGGCATACAGTGTGCTCCACTTTTAACTGAGGCTTTGAAGGGGAGGTTTTGGCTGGTTGTTACAAGTGCAGTGTGTAGACCTCTGTCTAAATGTGTATCTCCAGCTTTCTTTGTAAAACTAAAACAGGCTTACGTGGTCTTCTTAAATGTTGGAGTGTAATGTAAAGGTGGGCTATGTGATCCTCTGCTGATATATTCTCTGCATCCTGCTTTATTCAGGTAATATTCAGACAGCTATATTCAGAGAGTGGTTTTTCATTCAGATTCAGTATAAAATAAGAATGATCTTATTTTTGAAGGGTTCTCTAGTGCTGCAAGTCAAGGACAAGTTGGAGTGTCAATTGAAATAATCTGTTGGTCAGAGTACAGATATATAAATCTTTTTGGATTTATATATCTGTACCCTGACAAACAGAATTCCATGATAGGGGGATTAGAAGCAGCTTTTTCTGTTTTCTTCCTCAGACTGAATATGGGAGAGTGGTATTTTTCGCCCCCTGCATATTCAACTGTCAGGATAAGCCAACTCTCTCTTCCTTTTCCTTTCTGACTACAGTGAAGTACTTTCTCTGCCTTGTAGAAAATGAAGACTTTATTATTAGTACATAGTCCTAGTAATTTCTCAAAACATAATAATTTAAAGATGGCTAAAGGACAAGAAATCTTCTAGTCCCTCTTTGCCAAAACTATCTTGGAGTGCCAGAAGAGACTCACTGTCCTTCCTTCTGCTTTGACCTACAGTATGCAAGTGTCGAGTGACTCAAGTGGGAGGGACCTTTTCGCTGTGCTCCCCTTGTTTTTATAGCCTGTGTGAGGAACCTCCACTGTATTCATGTTCTGTGGTTTGTCTACTAGGGTCTCAGGTCAGGATCTTTATCTTCAAGTGTAATCTGGGACATTTTTAACAGTTGCAACTGTTTCTATAACCTGTGTACCAGGTTCCTTGTAGCTCGCATCTTGACCTTGAGAGCTCTCTGTTAGATATCTAAGCCCATCCTGCTGTAACGAGGTGGCTCTTATAACCAGTACTTGTTTGAGTTTCTGTCTTCCCAAGGAAAACACAATGTGTTAACTGTACATGAAAATGAATCAGAAGGAAAGAAGTGCAAAAAGGATGAGTTTTATACCTCCAAAATGAAGTTTGGTATATGGTGGTGTGAAGAGAAGAGATGAAGACAGAAAGAAGTGATCATCAGTCCTTGCTGTTGTGTTTTGACTTCTAGTCATGGTGATACTTGGTCCTGTTAATTTCTCAGAGCATAATAATTTGAAGATGGCTAAAGATGAAGAAATATTCTGGATCCCTCTGGTGACTAGGGATTGACTAATGGTATTTTGGACCATTTAGCATGTCAATGATAAAGCTGGTGGTGAGCTGTACTTGTGCTGTGTTAGGCCTCATTTCAAAGACTAAAAGGAAGCTCTGCTTTTTGCTTGTTCACTGTGCCTGGGAAGAGCAAGAGAAGATTTTTCGGCTTTTTTCGGGATTGGTAACAGATTGTTTTTGTCACAAATCTCTGGTAGTCCACTAGCTTCATGCAAGAATTGTTTGGTTGTCTGTTTTGTGCTCTTGCCATCCTTAAGGGCCAGCAAGGCACTGTGACCAGACTGTGCAAAAACTGTAAGTGCCCTGAGATAAAGTCAATGTTTCTGACAAAGATGAATGTTTCTCTGCTGACCCAATCTGATTAGTTCCCCTTTTGACATCAGGTTTTTAGTGCCTTCAAAGACAGAAACTTTAAAAATTGAATATTTAAAGTGATCTTATGTAAATTACTGTTTTCAGAACTCCTTTTCTACTTTCTACCATTTGGCTATATCACATCTCATCATGATTGGAAGAAAGAAGTGCTTGAGGGAAGATTACATTTTCCACAACTAGTATTAATAGATAAAATGAATGACTCTGAACAGAAATTTAGTATGTGTGAAAATACATAGAATGAGGTTTAATTTTTTAAATAGCTTGTTTACAGGGAATAGTTTCCTCTACTATAGTTTGAAAAGAGATCCTTCTAAATAGTAGGAGAAATTGGGTTTTTTTGAAGAAAATAATCTTTAATTCACCTCATTCTTGAATATTTAATTTATTCCTTTTAGGAGTAAAATTTCTTCTGTGTTATCTTACTGTGTGAAGAAAACTTCCTAACCGATCTAAAAAAAATCAAAATGTGTGCTTTGGTCAGAAGCAAAGTATCATGGGTATAACAACTTAGACTGGCGTTACTTCTTGTGATTGTGTTTTGGCATGAGGTTTGAAAGCTTGTTAGACCTGCTAAATTTATTGTGAGAAGGGAAGAGCTTTGTCTTCCATGTACTCACAAGTTTGATTGCTTGCAATGAACTTCTTTCTGTTCCCCATCACCCCGCCAGTTAAGGGTGAATTCCTCTCCGAAGATCCTTTCCTGTGCGGCTTTATTTTTATAGTACTTTATTTCATCTGGAGGACAGATTAGGAAGCATCCCTTACAGTCACCTTTCTAAGACTATTTCTGCTGTATGGCCTTCTGTGTTTTCTGTAGCTTTATTTCTGGATGCTTAAAAGTAGTTTCTCTCAGAGCAGACTACCTTGTCCTTTGCCCTTGCCTCAGCTTTAATTTCTGTCCTTGAGCTCACTCGGTATAGATCTTTCTTTAATATTAATAACTTGAGAGAATGTGTGTCACTCCAGCTGGTAGAAGGCTATAAAGAAGTTTTATCTTCTCTCTAGCATCTTGCAGCATTTTCACTTCTAATACAAGCAGAGTCAGAGTGTTGGTGAAGGAGAGCAATAGCACTATGAAATACACGAGGAGTTTTATTTTACTATCTCACTGTGTTGTAGCATGTTTCTCTTCCTTGTACTACCTTAAAGATTTCTGCTGCTTTTGAATTTCTAACTGGAAAGGGTTAAAAATGTGTTGGTTAATGTTATGCTATAAAGACAATGTAATTAATTAGAGGTAAGAATTTATTTTTTCAACCGTGAGACCTAGAAATATGAGCTTGTAACGTCCTCTGTTATGTGTAATGTAAACTAAACTCTGGAAGCTTCCTGAGCAGTGAAACCTAAATATTGCTTTATCTCTATTTTTTGAAGTTTGTGAAAAGACCCAATTTGTACTCAGTTCCAAGTGTGTGTGTAAATATATATATGTGTGTATGATGTATACTCATGTACTTCGTATAGGGAGGTTTATTCAGGTCAGGTCTATGCCAGGAATTGCTGCATTCAGTAATGTCTGGAACAGACTTAATCTCTTGTGCAGATAGCTGTTCATCTTTGATTCTTAGAGAAACTTCTTGTGGCTCCTTTTATTCCATAAAAATGTTATGTCTGTAACCTACACTATTGTATGCAATGATACAATTCTACATTTGTACATATGAAGAGAGTAGAAGTGGTGGTTGTTTGCCTGCTGTAAGGATGGGGTGTGATGCATATTGGGGCATTTGGTTTTTTCCTTAGGGTTTGTCTTAGGCTGTACAAGGACATCAATGCATGCATGTTATGTTGTTGCTGAGCTCTAACTGTTCAGCTCCAGATTGCGATAGTCTGTAGTGTGCAATGTTGGCTTTGTGATCAGTTCTTGATTTTGGAAACTCAGTATTCATATTGCTGTAGAAACAGAGCCCCATCTCTACTACAGTTGAAGATGACATCCCTGTTGGTGGCAGTTGAGATGAAATTTGAATAAAGTACCATTTCAGGCTTGTTTGGAGGTGGTTTTGGTGAGCGAACCAAAAATGCTTAAGGCTCTTCTAATTCAGCGATAAACTTTGAGAAGGATTTTGAGATCAGGTTTGAGGCTGTGACCAATCTCATCCATATGTTCCTCTCCAAGCTGCTTTTTGTGCTCTGCTGCCCAAGCTGTGGTCCGAGAGTAACTAATACTTAGTGCTGTTTGGCTATGTGTAATGAGGCTACACTGTGTAGCCTTAAAATGCTTATAGAAATCATTAAATACTACTTAATATATTGAGGTAATGCATCAAATTGCAATTTAGAATCTAAAAATGATTAAGGGGTAGAATACCTCTTTTACTGACCTTAACCTAAAATATCTCTTTATCAGAAAATATTTTATGATTATGGGATTTTTAGTTTTACTTTTACTGTCTAAGTGACAGAAAACAATATGACCAGAGGCCTCTCCTTCCCCCAAGTTTGACCTAACATTTATTCCCTTGTTGTGTATGTGGAACAGGCATATATTATTTCCAATTTAATGCTGCATTTCGTTGAAGTCTGTTTGCTCTAGTGAAGCATTGATGTGGAGGTACTTCAGAAATATCAGGACGAGGAATAATTTTAAGTCAGTCCTATTTCTGATTTTTTTTAAGTGCATCCCATTGTTACTATATTGAATTAAAAATTCCAGTAGAGGGTTTGCTCTTAATTTTACGCGTTCTGCAGAGTGGAACAAAATACAGCATCAAACAATAATTAATTGTGAAATCATTAAGTGGTGGTGTTTATTTTATTGATGGTCAGCTGAAACATATTTAAACTCATTTGGATTCTCTTGTTCATTAACAGTCAGAAATACCAGTGTGGATTGTAATATTTATTAGCTATGTTGCTTAGCTTTCAGAAAAGGAGACTGGTACTTTTCTATTGGAGTTGGGAACAAAAAGAATCAAGAATGCACTCCAACTTTCTGATACAAAAAAATGTGAATTTATTGATTTGTTTAAAAACCTAACAATAAATGGGAGTGCTTTAATTATAAATGGATTGGTTTTTCATTTGAGTGTGTATGTTGACTGAAAATAAATGTGTAGAATTCTTGAACCTGTTTTAGACTATTTGAACAGTGATGGTGTTGTATTAGGTGGCAAGAGCTAAGTCAGGATTCTGTGACAAAATGAATGTCAAGCCCATTTTTTAAAATTTATGTCACTTCTCTGCCTACATTGCACTTGTGCATTCGTGTGACCTGGCTTTAATTTAACATTTGGTAAATATTTGCATAGTAATTCCTCAAGTGTTCTCCCACACATAAAGGAAATGATGATAAACAGCTTTTAAGTGGCTTGATGTTAAACGCAAACATGACTTGCAGCCCTAAGGTAAAATGCACATCAGAGTAACTGTTCAATATTCATTTGCCAAGTGCTGTTATGAATTATACCAGGTAACTTAGTCATACGTCTTCTTTACGTAGATTGTTACAAGTTTGTACCTCAGCTGAATTTCGGCCTAGGGGTTATGTACTGTGCTGTGAGAGAGCTTCTCCCCACTTGTGATGCTAGGATTTTTTGGAACTGTAGTTTGTGTTTTCTTCAAGATGACCTTTCTAACAGGAGAGCATTTAGGAGCACAGATAGAATCAGGTAATCATACCTGATTGCTGCCCTGAGCTTCCAGACTCTATTAGTGCTTTATTTTTACAAGAGGCTTTTTTATTTTTCAAAACTTAAAGCATGTCAAGTTTTAATCATGATGATTAAGAAGATACAGTGAAGAATCGTTCTAGACACTGTCATTCATTAGAATAAAATTTCAATCTCAAGCTAGAGAAATTTAAAGGAGCAACAATCAATCATCTAAAAAACCACCCCAAAATTTGTCCTAGTGTTTTAGAATACAGTTGTTAGACTTCTTTTCCTTTATAATTCATAGGTTCTCAGCAAGTGCCTTCTCAACAAGTATTCTCTTAATCTCTTCCCTGATCAAAAATGGAGTGTCATCCAGCATTTGCTGCTTTCAGTAGGTAAGAAGTGTTATTTTGTTGAAGCTGTCTGGTGCTGACCCTTTGCACAGCCTGTCATCTCTGTTACTGGGTTCTGACTTTGACCATTCAGGAGACACTGTAGAATCAGCAAGCTCTGTTTTGCAAGGCTTTCAGTCATATACTTTATGAGCTATAAAATTACTCTGTTACTTTAGAGAAGCAATCTATCTCCTGCCTAGGAGTTTTAAAACACATGGAAACCTGAAGTGTTCTTGATGCCCCTTTTGATTGTTCTATCATAGTAAAGCATAAGAACCTTAAAATAGGACAGTCCTTCTCCTGAGCAGGTTTCATTTTCTCTGATAATGATTCTTGGGTGTACCAGGGTTATATTTTGGATCTGTTCTACTCCTTTTGAGCTCTAAATAATGTGCAAAATGTGAGTTTGTGCATATGCATGTGGATACGGTGCTGTTTGGAACTTTAGATACTCAACTTTTATGTCTGCTGGTAGTTAATTGTGGAGGAATAGAATGTAAGAGAATAGTGCAGAAGGTAGTCTCACACCTGAGGAGTTGCAGCTGTACTAATCACCAAGATTAGGAACAGGCCTGCCCTTCATAGGCCACAGCTGTGTCCAATAAGAAGACGAGTGCTATGAAAGAGTGGGTTAGCTGGGTGAGGAGAGCTGGAGTTTGTTGGTTGTGTGGTGAAGAAGGAGTCAGTGCTGTGAGGAGATGCCCATGAGAAATCACCAAGAAGGTATGGGAGCTTTTGCAATAAGAGGACAACAGTTAATAAAACAGCTTGTTTTAAGTAATGAGTCTTCTAAAATGTTAATGTTTTATTTAGTGAAGCTGTCTGGACTCCTGGTGCAGGCAAAGAAACACAGAAGAAACAAACATATATAGATTTTAGTTGTTGTTGATTTTTTGGTCTTTTTTGTTGTTGTTTGTTTGTTTTTGTATGGACACTTTGTATCCAATGCATGGCAGTGTTTGGAGTTGACTGAAAGAAGAGAAAATGTTCTCTGACTTTGAAATCTTTTTGAATGGCCGAGTGGGTTTGCTGGTCAGATGAACGATTGTTACTTTTGTGACTGTGTGGATGATAACCTGGGCTATCTAGCAGTAGTTACTGTTTGCTTCATCAAACAAGTTTATGAAAAGCTCCCTGCTCCCAGCATGGGCTTTTAGCTTTCAGGGATGAAGTTCATATAAGCCATTCACATTTTTATTTCTGAGGCAGCAAGTATTCAGTCTTGCTCTAGTCTATGCTGGTTATTGTAACTGGGGAGTCCTTGAGAACTGAAGGTTGTAGTGTGTTCATACTGTGTGTACCTGAGCCACAGCATGTGTCTAAGCCATTAAGTATTTTTCTTCAAAACAAACTCTGAATCCTGCCCAGTTTTAGTTCTTGTATTTCAGTGTGAATTGTCTTTGTTTTCTTTTAAAGAATATTGCATTGGCTACACTTGTTCCAAAAGATTGCTGAGGAATGGCATCTTCTGTTCTTTGAGACTTTTAGAGATGTTCTTTTGATATTGCCACTAATAAAAATAATTAAATTACTGTTTTTGCTGTGGCCCAAAGTAAAAGAGGGTTAAGAATTTGTTAAATTTAATGTAGTTTAGGGTGGCTGTGTGTCTTGAGCTTGTGTCCTGCCAACTTGCATCATTCTATTGGGACAAGAGGGTTTTACACTTGTTTTTTCTTTGTTCTGTTTCAATGACTCATCTCGGTTGGTACAGTTACCGAATCACAAATAGAAGTGAACACTGAAAGTAAAGTTTTCTAATCAGCTGTGTATTTTTTAACTTCAACTTTATTCTTAACACTTCAACACCATAATACAGCGGGTTTTAATGTACCTTCAGCCAAATAGGTTAGCCACAGAAGTTTATCCAGTTAAGAGGAGTGATTTTCAATTATGCTGTTTTAATGCTGTTAACTATTAAAAGCTTTGTGGTTGCATTAGTTAAAAGGTTCAGGTGGAACATCTGTAGCTACTGATGTGTTCTGGTTTTAGAGTATCATATTTTCTAATTTTATTGGTAGGGTCAAACTAATAACTGCATTAGGTAAATTGTATAATCTCAACCTGCTTATTTATTGCAGAAAGGTACGTTTCTTTTCTGCTTTTTTGTCTTAGAATTTTATGGTTATGGTAAAAACATCTGAGCCCTGGGCTTAAAGATAGAAATTTGAGCTATAATAGTTTTCCACACTTTGTCACTTTGCAGAGGAAAAAGCATATTAATTGATACTCTTAAACTTTGTAATACCTAGAATGAACAAATATTTGCTGTTTCACAAATGGGTGGTTTCATTGCAAAATTAAATAACTGTAGTAAGAGGTAAATTAGAGATTAAATGGACATGTTACAAATAGAAATACTTTTAGATGCTTAATTGTGTGGTTGTTACGCAGCTGTACTGTATCTACTACACTTAACCCTCAGTTGCAGGTGATCAGTTGTCATCCTTTTTTTGTCCATTTCTGAAACATTTCTCAAAGCTATGTGTGTGCATGCCCCTTTCCTGGCCCTTAATTTTAGCATATTCTGGCCACTCTTCATAATATTTGATGGAGGACTCAAATACGCTTTATAATCCTAACCAGGCATGTTTTCTTTCTTCATTGTGCTGCAGCAGATGCAATGTTCATCAGTGCTGATAGCTCAGAGAACTCACACATCACTGTGACTCACTGAGCTGCCATGTGCTCATTAAACCACAAGAACTGGTCCTAGGAGGATAAGTCTTAACTAAGGCAGTTCAGCCATAAATACCACTTGGAAGCTGTGTACACAGGTAGCTGGTATAGTTTGGGGGCAGTGGCTACAGGCTGTGTGTCTGCTCTCTCATTTTCTATTTCCTGTCAGGGAGAATTTGCTGTTGAGCAGTACACTCTGAGCCTTTTGGCTTCAGGGTCAGTGGAGTGATGGCTCAACTCTTGGTTGTTGAAGTGAAGGAGTTAATAATCTATGAAGAAAGCATTAGTTTTGGAGAATTAATCTGATCCCTGTTAATATGGTACTCAGTGTTGCATTGGAATTTGAGAGTACTTATTTGTGAAAGCAAACTGGAATTTACTTATTCTTTTGGGATTTTTTGCCACAATAGGATTATCTGCCTCCTCAGAGAAAGAAATGATGGATGTGTTTTACATGTCTAAAAATATATGGATATACCTCCCCACAACCTGTCAGGAGGGGTACATGCCAATCCATATATATATATATATTTATTTGTTTATGCTGATAATAACCAAAATATTCTATCTTTAAAGTATTGCAAAACAAATTTTTTTTTATTGTTTTAAATTTACTATTCAAATTAGATAAAGATTGATAAGGAAATAAAAATGCATGTTTTAAAGGTTTTTTTTTTTTTGTGTAGTGTTCTGTAGGTATTGCCTTGTTTTTCATCTGCAGTTTTCAGTTGCTCTCAGTTTCAATTTTGAGTAGTGGCTCCAGTTTTCTACCTCATGACTAGAGAGGGAAGTAGGTGGCAAATAAGTGGGACACACAACTGCTATGTCTGATAGCACTGAAATCATGCAAAGGTAGGTTAAGAATTCTTGTATCTGTCTTACAGGATCCAGCTTCCTGGGTAAATATTCACCACCTGGAGTATACAGATGGAGGAATCCTGGACCCAGATGATGTGCTGGCAGATGTTGTGGAAGACAAAGATAAGGTAAAGCTTGTATGAAAATGTTTTGTGTCTTCTCAAATAACAAATGCTGCTTTCTCATTTCTTGGATCTATGGCAGGTGAAATGGATGTTAAATATTCTTAAACTCATCTGCCCATAACTGCTGTAACTCTTCCCTTCTGGAGTAGAATGGGGGAGTGGGAAATATGACCCAAGCAGTGAGAAGAGAAGCCTAGCAGGGTTCACTTAGGGCTTAACCTTTTCAAGTAGTTCTGTGTTTCTTTTTATTTCTGTATTCAAATACCATGGTGAAAAATGCGGATTTTGCAAGAATTTTTTTCTTTTTTATGTCACTTAAAAATAAATACCATGTAAAATATCTTCTATAATCTCTTCCTTTGCATGGAATTAAGTTTTTGAGAATCATTCAAATGCCATGGTTGAGTGTGACAAAATAGACAAATCCTGTGATGACAAGAACAGCACCTTGACCTGTTAAATTTTGGGAGGAGTTCCTATGATTTGCTAGTGAAAGTCTGAGTAGGCTGCTTATTAATTTTAAAAGGTGTGAGTCTCTAAATTTCAATTAAAATAAAATAAATAAAATAAATTTCAAATAAAATAAAATTTCTTGTCTGGGTAGTAGTAACTGCAGAGAAACCTCTTTTAATTTTATTTTTGATTGTCAGAAAAATATAATTTTGGGAAACTTACTGGTGACTTATTCAGCATAGAGAAGGGGGGTATTTATGAAACTTTGCTGATTTTATCTTTTTTTTTCCCTCATAAAATCAGAGGAAAAAAATTAATGGCTTTAAACTGAAGATCCAAATAGGGGATATGCTTGTGCTTTTAGACAAATTGCTTTGTCTATTTAAGGTGCTATATGCTTGACGACTTAAAAAGTAATTTACTATATTGCAAACAGAATTGTTAGTTTTGTATGCTGTGTTGATTCTTCAATGACTTAATACAAAACAACATTTTGCTTATGATTAATGGGATGCTGCTTCTTTGTATCTTAGAAAATTGTTTAGGGTGTACTTCAGTGTCATTTTAGGGTGGTTTGTGTGGGAATTTTTAAAAACAGTGGAACTCTGTTATATATTCTTTTTATCATATTTGTGTTTCTTGCTTGTCCATATTTATTGAAAGTACACTTAACACACCTTAAGACTTTTTTTTCAGGAGTGTTTGGAGACAAAAGATTGAGTTCTGAAATTGAACAGCTATGTATAAAGAATAAAACCAAAAGCATAAGATGTCATAAAATGAGATATTACATCAAAGAGAAATGTTTTGCTGGTCTCATCAGTTAATGAAAATTAGTACATTTACCCAGGATTTTCTCTGAAGTATTGGTAGAGGAGCTCTTGTGGAAATGTGAGCATCAATGTGCAGAATATTTGATACGCCATGTAGTTTTTAACTTGGGACCAGAGCCTTTGCTATACCCTGTCAGTGGCTGTCACTGGCTGAGTATGTGTAGCTGAATAAGCTTCTAGGTCACAGCTGTGGGTCTAAGCTTCCTCAGTTATGACAGTGCTAAGTGAGGCTCTGAGGCTGCCTTAGGGAAAACTCGCTGGGAAACTTGAATCTTACTCTTTGAAGTGGTCTGGTGTGGTTTAGGAATACAGCAAACTCCTCAATTTCTCTTCCTCTGATATCTCAATTACAGGGGATGTATCACTGTCATCTTATTTTCTTCAGAGTAGCTTGGTGAAACAGGGATAAGAGACTTGCTGAACAGAGCAGCTGCAGTGAAAAATCAGATTTTTTTGATTAAAGTAAGGGAGAATGTTGTAAGGGATCTGCTGGTCTGAGAGGTTGGAAAATTCTTTCATTTGAGAGTGGAATTGGGCCATAGCATGTGTAAGGAGCTGTCCATACTACCTACTTACAAAGTTTGATATGATCTGATATCAAAGAACCAGTCCTATAGAAGGCTTACAAATAGTTTTGATAGCTTTACTGTGGCCTGTTAGTCTTTGAGCCTTCACCAGTGTTATTTCACACTGAGAATCTCTACTAGGGGATCTTTAAGCTTTGCAAAGAAGGGGAGGAGATGCTCAGGTCAGATTTGCCTGCTATCTTATTTGGTGTTTAAAGGCCCTGAATAGATGAAGGAATTTTTGGTACGTTTATCTGTGCTCTGCTTGTCGTTGGTTATGATTATCTGTATATGCAGTAGATAAATAGGCCACAGATTTGTTGCTTCCTTGTCATCCTTTGCTGTGCATCCAAGCCAGTGACATTAGTTTCACATTAAATCAGTCACTCTCTATAAAAATAAGATTGCACTTAACCTCAGTGCCTTTAACCAAAGGTGTGTTTGGCACTGCTTACCATCAAGCTCTTCTTCAGTGGCAGAGGAAACACTGCTGCCTTTTAAGAGATAATCTGCTCTAGATCATACTTTGATAGCAGTAAATTAGCACAGTTTCTTCAGAGGAAAATGTCTTTGCTAATCTATTGAATTCTTTCACTGTGACAACAAAACAGGGAGAGTGCTATCAGATATAATTTATTTGGAATTTCAAAAGCTTTTGACAGTCCTTAACAATAGACTGTTAAAGAGACACAACTACTCATGAGGTAAGCAGCAAGTGCTGTGATGGGTTAGTGAACAAATGAGAGGGAACTAAAAAACAGAGTAAATGGTCAAGTTCCAACCCTGAAGTAATGGCACTGGAATGTGTAATGCCCATCACTGGGAGTGGCAGTGGTTTTGAGCTCTGCTTACATTAACTTCCTGACTTCCTCTTGAACTCCAGATTAATCAAAGTTCAACTGTGCAGTTATGCTGGACAGAGTGGCATTTTTTTAATTGCCTATAAAAAAGATCTAAATTAGTATTACATATGCTTGGTAACATGTCACATGAAAATGCTTTGGAAATTCTGCTGGCCGAGAGACTCTCTTGCTGCTGTTGCCTCAGCAATAATCTGTGACCTAAATTGGATGTCCAAGGCTAGTTGACATAGTTTTGTAGAATAGCTTTAAAATAGCTTGTTTTCAGCACATTTTCCAGCAATTGGTTCATGTCCTGATATTCTGAATGATGAATTAATTAAAATCCCCAAATTTTGTCAGTTGAATAAGAACGTGCTATTTAAATTGTCTGATTTTAATGTTGAAGCTATAAATAGAGTCCTCTTTGTATACTGTTCTTAACAGATTTCCCACTTGAAATGAACTCTTCAGCAAGAAAATGTTCTGAGAAAATTTCTTTACTGTGTAAAAGATAAGAGTACAAAATGTTTCCTTTGATAGCATTGTGTACATGGAGCCTTGTGCTTGGCACATGTCTGAAATGCATAAACTGAATGTAACCATCTAGACTTCCTGCTGATGTTTACATGGAATCATGTTTTCATATACTAGCAAACACCTGGGGAGGCTAAGAAGACGTAATGAAAGCCTGTGTTAAGTTAAAACTTGCTTTGCTTATAGGACAACAAGCTTCCTCAATCAGAACAGTTCTGCTTTCTGAATAAATGTAGAGGTCTATAGGGAAAGTAGACTTTCCATCAAACTTTATATGTATATATGTGTTCATATTTTCACAGGATTAAATACAAGCAAAATATGTTTACAGGTGTGCTTTTTCAACAGAGCCCTTCTGAAGTAGGAGATGGTGGTCTGCTATCAGGGTGCTGGGTTTTTCTTGGGTTGTTTTCATTTTCTTTTGTAGAGTTTTTTTCATCTGTTTGTTTGCTTCTGTGTCTTTTTCTTGTTGCTTGGTAGTTTTTGGTTTTTGTGGATATCTTGGGTGTTGTTTTCTAAGACTGTGTTTGCAAGGGCAGTATTGCAGTAACTGCAGTTGAGTCAACAAAGCTGCTGAACATTTTTGTAAAGGTACATTTTCTGATCAGTGTTGATGGTGAAAGATTAGGCATGTCATCCTAGGAGGTGATGTGGCTTTAAGCTCTCCAGAGACTTGTCGGCAGCTCCGCTGCTAACGGTGGGGGGTGTTCTGTGGTATGGGGTGGTTTTTTCAGAAGTGGAAGGAATAAAAAAAGGCATTGTGATGGGCAGTGTGCTGACACTGAAATAGCAGGATAACAGTATGATCTTAGAAATTAGTTTCTTCTTGGGTATCTTCTTTGTTAAATATAGATGAGTAGGGTTTTTTAACAGCAGCAGAAGCTTTTGAAGGACACAAAGCAACGTCAATGAAATGCTGAAATAGTGACACTGTATCAAGATTTGTAGTGACTGCAACTGTCATTTAACTGTTTCTAATGATGATATCAGGTAAATGGTATGAATTAAGTGTAGCTCAGATACCTATTTTAGCAAAGCATTTAATGAAATATTAAATAGGAAAATCGATGAATTCTTTCTTCTGAGCTCACTACAGCAGAAGTGCAATATTGAAAAAACATGTCTCCTGGATGGTCTCCTAATGCTAGGAAAATCAGCTGCTGGCTGTTCAAAATGGCTATTGGGCCCATGCATCTCCTGATAAGAAGCTCAAGATCTGGCTGAAGCTTTCGTCACACATGCTAAGTAACTCTTTGAAGCCCTACTTCAGACAGAAGCCTTTGCAGGTAGCTTTAGTTTCAGTGATGATTTTGCAAGCGTGAGGCTGGTTTGGAGAAGATTTTTCAACAAAGCAATAAAAATGAAGCAGATGTGAACTTCAAAACTGATATAATTATACAAAAGAAATGTTTATTCAGGTAGAAAAATATGCTGAAGGCATGTATTCTGCCAGTGGATTTGGAACTTTTCTGTTGTTTGCAGGCAGGTTTAGTCACTGGGAGTGATGGCTGTCTGGGTTTAGCACTGTAGAGCAGTTTTTTTTTGACCTGGATTTGACTCTGTAGACCTTGAGGGTTGTGGAAATGTGGGATACAAGAAAATCCAAGAACAAAACAGGGTGTCAATCCTTTTGGGCTGCATCAAAGGAAGCATTGCCAGCAAGCTGGGGGAGGTGTTTCTCTCTACTCTGCTCTCACAAGACTCAGTCTGGAATACTGAGTTCAGGTCAGGATTCCTCAGTACAAGAAAGATGTGGACCTGTTGGAGAGGGTCCAGAGGAGGGCCACGAAGTAGATTTGGGGGAGGGAGCACCTATTCTGTGAACACAGGGTGAGAGAGTTGGGATTTGTTCAGCCTGGAGAAGAGAAGGCTCCAGGAAAACCTCATTGCAAGCTTCCAGTGCCTAAAAGATGATAAAAATGAGGAAGAGAAACTTTTGATTTGGGCACATAGTGACAGGACAAGTGGGAAGGTTTCTAAAGTAAAGGAAGAGACAGATGAGATATCAGGAGCAAATTCTTCAATGTGAGGGTGGTGAGGCAGTGGCACAGGTTCCCCAGAGAAGCTGTGGATGCCCCATCCCTGGAAGTGTTCAAGGCTAGGCTGGATGGGGCTCTGAGCACATCCTGGTCTGGTGGATGGAGTCTCTGCCCACGGCAGGGGGATGGAACTGGATGATTTTTATGTTCCCTTCCAACCAAAACCATTCTATGATTTTTCATTGATTGTAATAATGACTTTTCTTGTCATCTTGACAAGGCTTTTGGACTTGTTCAAAAGGACAGCACTGATGCTTGCTCAGTATTTCCACTGAGTTTGTCTAGGGTTTACCAATAGTTCAAAATCAATCAAAAAAAGGCATTGGGGCTGGGATTGTTCTTATAGAGAAACTGTAGACCTTGATTTGCTGGCCCTTCAATGAACTAAGACGGAGTTTTGGTTTTGCTATTGACAAAATAATATGTAAACCAGTCAAGCTGCAGCCTATTTTTAAAAACATGTTTTCACGCTTTTCAGGAGGAAAAAGTTTCATGCAATTTTGAGCCAGTGCTTCTTTAAGAAACAGATGTCTGATTTCACTCTCTGTAGTAGGATATGCTGTGAGCCACCATATACATATAAATACATATAAAAAAGGATATTTTGGTAGGAGTTGGTCTGTTTATTTCTGACATAGGGTCTGAACTGTAAATACCAGGGGGAGGGGTCAACAAACCACTGTCATTAGTACTTACTAAACAACACTTTATTTTAGTAATGCACTGTCTTTTAGAACACAGATTATGAAGCTTTGCATTTTTATGAAATTTGTTTTAATTTATTGCTGCAGAGGTGCCATGCATTATTCAATATTATAAAATGATTTGGATTTCAGGAGCATTTGGATTTGCTGATGAGGATTTCAAGCTGTGTAATTATGAAACTGTATGCACATGGGTTGGAAGTTCAGAACTCATTAGTGTAATCATTGAAATAACCATTTTTTAAATGTAGTATTACATTCTGGGATGTGCAATTACACTATCATGTGCTTCTGGTTACTGGAAGCGTTCTTGTTATAAACTTCAGGTCTAGCAATATGCTTCAAGATAAGTTCATAGCTTTAGGAACAGATACATGGTCAGATGTTGCTTAGGTTGTTAAAGAAAATTCAGTTTTATAGACTCAGAGCTGTAGCATGGTGCCTGTATGCATAAATTTGCCTCCTGTTTATCCTAGAAGAATTTATAAGTTTTTACAAATTTAGTGATGTATAATGTATTTTTTCTTAAAATAGATATCTTGTAACATTTTGCAATGGTTACTTATTTCAGTTCTACCTACTTCAACAGTAGTGTGTGCATGAAGGTTCCTACCAGATGGACTCCTCAGTTTTAGTTTTTTCCAGTGGAATGTTTGTGTTTGAACATTCTGAACTGTGAACTCTTTGTCTGAACATCTGTAACTACCAGATTTTTTTCCAAAAAGTGATAAGTATTCCATTACTTGTTTCAGATTTAAAAATAAGTTAAATAACTGTGACAGTAGATCTGTGACACTAATAAAATTCCTGATAGTTTTGGAATAAGATTTTCTATTTAAATGCTAAATGGGGGGTTTTGGAGTTAAAATTCTCTTCATGTAAATCTTGATGTAAACTTGTGCTTTTCTAGTTTGGTGTTCTTTTGATCCCTCTATCTGATCTGTATTTTGGCTCTTTAGAATATTAAAAACACAGAGCAACGCAGAAGGTTTGGGACCTGGATCTCTTAGTTTTTGGGGAGTATTCAGCTGTACAGCTGTGACACTTTCTCTTGACCTGAAAATGTGTTTTGTCATCTGGGCACTAAGTACTGTAGCTAATTGGTGGTCTGACAAGTGAGGCTGTCTGGTTTCTGTTTCTTGCACAATGAAAGGGGTGGAGGGGAGTGAGGGAGGTCGTTCTAAGTGCATGTGGCCACAATGAACTGAATGAACATTCAAATTTCCTGATGAAAAGAAGCTTAATATCTCTTTGTGTAAACATAACCTGGTGGAAGAGTTACTCCTTCTTAGTGATTTTCATTGATGTAACAAATATTTGGAATTATGTATACATGTGTTGATACTTAAGTGTCTTTAAGCACACACATATGTTAATGCTTACCAAGGGAGTAATATGCATTGTAAAATGCTGTAGCCTTGTGGTGTTAAGATGATTTGGTGGTTTGTCTTGCTATACAAAGTAAGCTGAGCTCTTAAATACTTCGACATAGGGGTTTAATTGCAATATGTTTTGGAAGCTGAGAGAATTGGGTTTGTTCAGCCTGGAGAAAAGGCGGCTTCGAGGAGATTCATTGCAACTGTTCAGTACTTTAAAGGGAGCCTGTAAGAAAGGTGGGGACAAAATTTTAGCAAGGCCTGTTACAATAGGACAAGAGGTGATGGTTTTAAACTGAAAGAAGGCCAATTTCAACTAGATGAGAAGGAAGAAAATTTTTACAGTGATGGTGCTAAAACACTAGAGCAGGATGTTCGGAGAGGTGGCAGATGTCCCCTCCTTGGAAACACTGAAGATCAAGTTGAATGGGTTTCTGGACAACCTGATGTAACTGAAGATGTCCCTGTCTGCGGCAGCAGGGTTGACTTGGATTGCCTTTAAAGGTCCTTTGCAACTGAAACTATTTATGATACTACTGTAGCACATGTCCTATTTAGATTTAATGAGGGAATGGATTTTTTTTCCCTTTTACAGTTGGGGCTCCAAAGATTCTTTCAGTACAAGGAATTAAACATCCACTGTGAAATACTTTGTTTCCCAGTGGTGAAGGAGAAGTTTTGTATTGGTGTTTCATTCCTTTTTAGACTGTGCTCTGGCCCAATGAATTGATGTTGGTCTGGGTACTGAAGTTTTGGGAAAATGCTTTAGTATAGTCAGGTTTCCTTATTTTAGATCAGTACACAACTCCTGTACCAAGTTCTGTTCTTTTAAGTCCTGTGTCTCTTCTCTCCAGAAAGTTAAAGCTTGTTTAAAGTTTTGAAACCCTGGTAGAAATCTCACTTATATTTCAAACAATTTGTAATGGGATTGGTGTACTAGGGAGATGCCTAATACCACTGCTATTGTGAAAGCAAATACCTCCTACAAATATTAAAACAAAACCAGCTCAATTCTTGTGTGCAGGTTTGAGTCATCAACCCTTATTTTATTTAGAGTGTAGTGGCCATATTTGAGGAATATATGTAGTAAATTGCCTTTGAAAATGCACACATAGAACCTTGCATACATGTGCCAACTTCTTGATGTATGTAATATGGAGTTTAACAGCAAGTCTACCTTAGTCTAACTTGAAAAGTCAGAGAAGGGCACTGGCTCCATACTTCAGGTCAGGAGGCAGCTTTGTGGCTGAAGCACAGTGGACTTTGATTGGAAGTGCCAAGTAAGTGTGAGTTAGTTCTTTCCTTGCAGGGTGGAGAGGCTGATGTGTGTGAAAGGCTGTAGGGATAGAGACATATAGACCTTTAATATACCTGTTGTACAGTAAATATCTTCTGAGAAGGTGTAGAAATAAGAGAATATGCTTTTATCTTCTTGAAAGCATAGGAATATCTTCTGCAAAGCACCAGAATACTGACTGTGTTCATAAACTAATTACAAGTTTTATGGAGGATGTTACCTGGAAGGAAGTCCAGGGGAGACCTTTTTTCTCTCTACACCTTTGTAAAAGGAGGTTGTAGTAAGGTGGGTCAATGTCTTCTCCCAGGTAGCAAGTGATAGGACAAGCAGAAATAGCTTCAAGTTGCACCATGGAAAATTGAGATTGTTCTTCACAAAAGGGTGGTCAAGCATTAGAATAGGCTGCCCAGGGAAGAGGTTGGGACATCATCCCTGAAGGTATTTAAAAGGTGTGTAGATGTGGCACTTAGACACGGTTTAGTGGTGGACTTGGCAGTGCTGAGTTAATGCTTGGATTCTGTTATCTTGAAGGTCTTTTCCAACCTAAATTATTCTATAATTCTGTTCAGTATTAGTGCTTTCTTGTTCTCTTATTCTGTGACAATGGAGTTAATAGTAAAAGTGAGTTAGATTAATTTAAAGGCTCAAGTCTTGAGGGATTTTGATTTTCCTCTCTTTCTTCAAAGACAGATGGAACAGTAGTTCAAGAACTTGAGTAAAAAAAAATATTCAAGTTATTCACAATTACATATTTAAGGGTCAAGATAGAATGCTACCACTACATGGTTGAAGTTAAGCTAGTTAGCCAAAAAAAATCCACACAAAAAAATTTCCTTAAATAAAAATGTGCAGTCAGAAAAATATTGTAAGAAGACATATCCAGGAGTAAGTAGTCTAGTTGAAAAAAAGATGTAATGTTAAAATACTCTGAACTTTCTAGAATGAGAATGTTTTCTGTGCTGACACCTTCTACAAGCCCTTTTACTGATTTTGTTCAATAATGACTTCACATGTAATTGTTCTTTAGAGATTTTGAGCCTTTTTTTCTTCAAAATCAGATGAAGCTATTAAGAGCTGTTCTCTCGTTGTTGTGCCGGTAGTCCAGTCCTTCCTTTTTTAGTCTTTTGAGACATTTGACAGCATCGTTGTTTTTGAAGATTCCTTCCCTGTTATTACCTGGCGAGGTGCCTGGTAATGCAGAAGTCACAAGCTCAAGAAGCAGAAATAAGAAAAACATTTTGAATACATGCTAACAGTTTTGGGCAGTGTGTGTTCTGAAGTGTATAAAGGCTATTCTAATTTCTGGTTTGTGTAGTAAAGCTATCCACAAAGGATGCCAGATGATTCCTTAAGTTTACTTTTCTGTTCAGTAGTGGATGATGCTTTTCTCTTTACATATATCTTTGGTTGTCTAGTTTTTCTGTTGGGGTTTAGCTCATGCTCAAACTCTTATTTTCTAGTGGTATACCTGTCTATTCATATAACTGAAAGTGGCTGTTGGAAAGAAGGAAAGTCAACAATATTTTCTTCCTGTCTGAAGGGTTTCCAGCTTTCAGGACGTTACTATGTTATCTGAAAATAAGAGGTTTTGCAAATCACTCAGATTTGTGAATCAGTATGTGATGCTTGAATCTTAAGAATCGTTGGAATTTGCTTGTTGTTCGGAATCATTTTGGACAAGTGTGAAAGAAGTGGTGTGAAGAGCAAAGATGTTAAACATGGTTTTTAGAGTAGGCTTACCATTGCCTTTGAGGACAGGGACTGTCATGGAGAAGGAAGCAATGTATCTCCAGAGCAGCTGGTGGCGGACTGAGTTCACAGAGGAGGACAGACGTTTCTGGCTGTCAAAAGTCTGGGTTCCTGGAGGAAGACCAGCCTGAGAACTGTTGAGTGCAACTGTGCCAGTGCTTTCTGCTGTTCCTTTACCACCTAAGGTAACAGCAGAAAGCAGTGACACAGTTTCTCCTGTGGCCACAGAGCAGCTGCAGAAATGCAGACTTCTGAGAGATTGTCATGTACTGTTCCCTCTTTCAGAACAGAATGCTGGAACTGGAGGAAAGAATTTAGGACATCTAGGCTACCTTTAGCTTGTTCTTCCTGGCTTCCTGTACCAGAAGAACCCTAGGATAAAAACATTTGATAAAGCACTGCAGGATAATTGTAGCTGAGTAAAATATAGCCTTTACTTCCCATCTATTTAAAATACATTTATGTTTGTAAAAGGACGTTAGATTTGCAAACAATATATGGCAAAGGGTAGTTCTAAAAATAGAGTTGATTTGTTTTTACCTTGGTTGAAGCTTCATTTGTGGATGCTTTTTCTGTTGCTTTTTGTTGAAAATTGAGTTGAAGACTAGCAATAGTCAAAATGCATGAAGAGCTAGCCAAATACAGATGTGCATTATGTGATTTCCTAGAACAGCATTCAAATAGTACATTGTGTTATACCATTGTTTTTGCAGAGTTGCATTTCTTTATGTGGTTTGTGATTTTTTACTAATTAAAACTAGATAGTTTTCAGTTCATAGGGGATTTTTTTGGTTATTATCTTCCTGATGGAGCCATTTCATGTCTTCTTTGCTTTTTCAAACAAAATAAGAGCTAACTTTTCAATGAACTCAAGTTCTATGCTTATGTAATTATTTAGCAGGTTATAGTAATTATAGTAATTAGGTTTTTTTTTTGAAGTACACCTTTTCCAATGCATTTTTAACTTTAAGGTATAATTCTCAAGCATAATAAAATGCACCACGGTAGATCATGCAATCAAGTTAATGTAATCAAGTTGCTAATAATTTTCTTGGAAGAACTTCTGTTAGAGAAGATGAAGACTTGTTCTTCTTTTGCTGAAGAAATGTCTTCATTTGCTGTTGATTGAGGTCCTAAGCTTAAGCTGCTAGGTTAAGCTTGACCCAGTGGCACTTTCAAGTTATGATTGCTTGCCTTCCTGGGACTACACAAAGATTACTGACTGATAAGAAATCAAAGAACTGAATTTCAGAGTACTGAGATTTTCCTGATCTTAATGTTTTACGTGTTTAAAATCTGAGGAATCTTTCATATGGTGCTAATGCATTTCATATTAACACTTCTGAAAGTTTTTCTTAGAAGACATGTTTCTTAGATCGTTTTATGTTCAGCCTTTAAGGAAGGTTTTTCCAAAACTTTCCTTTATATCTAATATCTCCCTGTAGCAGTCAAAGCCTCAAGGAAATAATGTGTATGATCAAGAAGTTCCTGTGGGTCAGTGTAGAATAATGACAGTGAGATGGACAAACAATGCAGCAACAGGAATTAGGTGTCTTAACATACTTTATGTCCCTTTGTGACATTGGAGCTAAACTGCTGAAGGTAGATATGAAATGTATTATATAAGGAGCTTTGATCACCATGTGTGGTGTATTTAGTTTTCAAGTTACCAGATCTTGTATGAAGCTAAAACTACCCACTGGCTTTATTTGTAATCCTTGTATAGCACTGTAGTTCATATTTCTGTGCCTCCTCCCTGCAAACTGGTTATAGTAACTGTTAAATAAAGAAGTGAAGAATTTCAATTTCTCCCTTTGGATAACGGCTTCTATTTTGTTTTTCTGAATAGTAGCAGCATTCACTTAATGGCTATTTAAGTAACACCTTCACACCTTCACAGCTAGAATACTATTGAGTCTCATGTATAAACACAACCTGGAAAAGTAAATTATTTGGACAGAGTAGTAGTTAATCCAAGAAATAAAATATGAAGTGCACTTCAGCAAAGATTGGTTCTTTTTTCCTCTTTACAAGATTTTTTTTTGTGAAGATGAAAGCCTACAAAGATAAAACATTTTTGTGTTTAGAATCCCTCCCTCAAAAACCTTCCCCGTTCCATCCAGCCCTCATAAAGCTAGCCTGGGATACATACAGCAAAGGACTTGTAGCTATATAGGGTCTCTTTACATCTTACATAAGTGATTCACATTCCCATTTCCCTATAACCATTTTAGAGTACTGTCCTAGTCTTCTCATGCAAAAGTGAAGGTGGCAGCAGTTGTGTACAGCTGTGCTTCTGTAGCCTTTTAAGTTTCCTTTGTTTCTGGAAAAGAGGCTTTTACTTTGGTAGCTGAAGGCTTCTCTTCCAGAAGAGGCACTCATAGACAGTGAATGTTTCGTAGGCTTAATTTTACCTTAGCTGTGGTTTGGTGGCAGTCTTGAGCCAACCTAAGTGTGCATTTGCTTTCAAATATATGGTTTTGTCTGTCCCCACCCAGTCCTGATGCTCTTGCCCTCTGAACCATACAAGAGCAGTTCTACATTTAAAATAATTTGACACAAGCATAAAATCTAGTTGTTTTTACCCAGAACTGTTTTCCAAACTAATTCCTTTTGTGGGCTCTGTTTTTGCCAGAAGTGGTGGGAGGCAGCGGTTCTGGGTAGGGCAAAGTGTTGGCTGATAGCATTTATGAAGTGGCCATGCTGCTGTGGTACCTCAGGAGTTGAGTCCTGCTCTTTGTTTGCAATCATTACAGGAAGAACTTCAGTTCCAAATTGTGTTGCTAGGCAATAATGCACTAGAATTGGACAATAAATGTCCTTAAGAAAATAGGACCATCTTTCGCTCCTTTGACTGTGCAGCTTTTTTGAGCTGGGCTTTCTTTGCTGTAGTAGCTCACAGGTTTCAGAAATTTTGTTGCCATTTCACAGTCTAATTTTTGCCACTGTCCTCTGGTCAAGGAAATTTGATTTGTTTCTTGGAAGGCAGGGAATATATGAATAATTTATATAGTAACTTAGAAATAGTGATTGAACATGTAGTAAGAACTGTCCTATACCACTTCATGTACCTTCCTGGTCTGGCTGTTGCTCTTGTATCCAGTTTGCTTGGAAGTTCTGTCTGTTCCCCTGGAGGAAGGTATCTGCTGGCATAGCCTCTCATCCTGCCCTGCAGGTCTGGCTCTTAAAGAGGTTTTAGAATTAGGTTTTAGGACAGGTGTGTGGGCGTTTTTTAAAAAAAAGCTGTACACTGCTTCATCCAAATGTAGTTTGGCAACCAAGAAGCTGTATTTCATGAAGTCAAAAATATTGCAGAGGACTTATTTTTCACCTCCTTGGACCAAGAAAAAAAAATTTGGAGAATTATGCTGCAGCAGAAAGAGCTTTGGAGCTATGCTGATTAGCTGTGCTGCTTCAAAGGTTAGAAAACTTGATGATTGGTCACCATATAGGGGAGGAAAACCTGATAATTGCAGCAGTTGGAACTTCAACTTTCCTTCATTAAAACTAATGAGGATATGAATAATTCTACAGTTTGGAGGTCTAAAAAGCAGTACAAGACCTGGAAATAAAGACTGTGGGTGGACTGAAAAGCGTGTTCTTGTGCTGTGATACTTAATTGATCAACAACTGTTTCAAAAATCCAAACTTGGACATTCCTGTCAGCAGACACTGGGAGAGTTATGTCAAAAGGTTCAGAATGCTCTGGATCATTATAAATGTCGGCCATCAGGTGTTTGTGGGCTGCCTGCTTTTCTGCTTTAATTAATCATATTTTGGTAGTAGAACTGAGATTGGAAGTTAATGTGCACCAATATTGCAGAGGACCTACCTGGCTGGTAACCTCAGAGTAGAAAAGGAAAGTTGAGGATGATTATGTCCAGCTTCCTGATAGGCCAAGCATGGCAGACCATTTAGACCTACATGTACAACCTGTACCCCTGTATTAATACAGATAAAAATGTGGTGTAACTATTGAAAATTCAGGTGAGAAGTGGTTTCTTGTGGTTTATGTATTTCTTCAGAAGTGAAATTTTGAAATTGTACCAAATGCTTAAAGCACATGAGTAAATACTTCCAATGATTCCTTTTGCTGTTGGCTGTCTGCTTAGTAACACTAGCCACTCTGTGGAGGATAGCTGAAAATATAAACATAGTTTAAATATCTTCAAGTAATATAGAATAGAATTGAGGAAGAATAACAAACAGCGTTTGAGGTATTTTTATCTTGAGTTAACATTTGATTGCATTATAAACAGTGGGTGTTATTGGGACTTCCAGTACTTGGCCTTTTCCCCAGTCTATTCCATACTCTTAGGAAAAAAACCCACTAAACCCAGACTTCTACTGTGAACACATTATAAACACTGTCTTAATTGCCTGTTTAATTTTTCTGCAGTAGAGTTTCAAGTAGTAGAAAACAGTTTCATCCAGTTAATGGAAGACACGTTATTGACTGAATCTGATGCAGAGAAAATTGAACTATCTTTTAAAACTGAGGAACTGCTTATTTCTAGTACATTGTTCTGTAAGTGCAGACATTTGTAAATATAATTCCTAGAGTGCTTCTATCCCGAGAAAAACCAAAGCATCTTTTAGCCCTCTATGGTCTTTATGTATTGTTGCTTGCTGCCCCTAATTGCTGGAACTGGATGTTACCCTTCCCATTTGACCTAACAACGTACTCTATTTTCTCTGGGAAATTAGGAACAAGATGCAGTACTTGGCCTCGTGTGGAGAGGGTAGTGAATAGAATATCCTTACTATTTAGGGATGAGAGCAGATCCTTTCTTCCTCTCTTAGTTCTTGTGTTAGGCAGAGGCACCTAAGGTTTTTGTCATCAGGGATAAGGCGGGATTTGAAGAGTGATTGACCTAAGTGCCAACAGAATCAGATCTAGGAAAGCCATAGTATAATGAAACAGGATGCTATTAGCTGCCAATCTATTTCAAGAATTTACCAAAATGATGTTTGATGTAACAGAGGAAAAAATCATATACTGAAGGTGAAGGAGAGAGTAAACCATCTCATGAGCCTCATAAATAAGCAAACAAAAAGCCACCAAAAACCCCCAAACAAATGAAGAACCCCCATCAAAACCAAAAGACAGCCTTTTTGGTTGTTTGTCTATACCTAGAAACCAAAATATGGACTGACAGCATACAGTTAGCTTCCTCAATGTCCTGTCTCCCCAGATTCCTTTCTCCAAAAAGTGAGAGAAAAAGCCAAGCCAACAGCAAAGAGCCTCGAGGAAACACTCCAAACCACTACTGCATTATGGAAATAGTAGCAGCAGCACTTGTTTAGCTGGACTAGGGAACAGTGGCTTGCAGATTGGGTCATTTCAGTGTTTTCCATCTCTGCATCATAATCTTACAACCAACCCCAAGAGCTTGTTTTGCAGTTTCTGCCTGCCAGTCTACCTCCAGTATTCTGTTCAGGGTGCAATTACTAGGCAATTCCTGATTTATGGTTTGGAAAGGGGTACGTTAATCTGGGCAAAGGACTGGCTACGGTCACTTGTTAAAATGGGTTCTTTTACTTACCTGTTTGAACGTGCCCACTGTGAGCTTTTTCAATTTTGATTCCTTTTTGATAAGCAAACATTGTGTAAGTGGTCTGAGAAAACACGTGTTAATGTCATCAGCTCTGAACTTTTGGAGAAGCTAAATGGGCTGAACTTGGACACTCACTTCACTCTAACCTGCAGCCATTTTCCATTTCTTTCTTCATTCTGTCTGATTGCATTTACATACAGGCTTACACCTACACATTTTAGTGTGACATTCAGAACTGCATGTGTTATACTTGTATTTATCTTACTAATTGTATAAATGATATTCATTGCATCAGCTCTTCTATACAGCTAAAGGCTAAAGGATTAGATGGTCTTTATGATATAAAGTAGTAGCTGTAGAAACTGCAATCTCATTGACTGGTCTGTTACCATTGCTAAATCCCTTTAAATCATGTTTTTCAGAGAACTTCCAAATGTGCAAAGCATATTCCTTATTCCTGATAACTTTTTTCCATTAATTCCCCTGTTTCCAGCTGCTGTCTTGCCAGGAAAAATAGATACAGGACAGTTGGTTGGATGAGCATATTGCAGACAAGACCATTTCTTTAATGAAGTCTAACACAAAGTCTGAGAGGCTCTGTCAGAGTGGCAAACAACTGCTTATCCAAGCTGAGATTGCTTTATTTTGGCAATCTCCTCTAAAACTTGGCAAAGTACTGGAGCACATAAGGAACTTCTTAAAAATTTGTGTGTGTATATATGTATTTATTATTTTCTCTTCACAAACAACAGATTTATTAAACCTTGTCACCTGTGCTTTGTGGAAGACTGTAGGTGTAGAGTGGAATGAATTGCAAGTGCCAGAGAGTTTTTGAGAATATTCGAAATAATAACTTTGAGAGCATTTGTAATAATAAAATTTACTGTGAGTGGAAAAAATCAGCCACAAATGCAGCATACAGGGCTGTGGGTCTTCCATACCACAGAACTGTGCTTGGGTTAGGATGAGTCCTGCCCCAGCCCAGCTTGCCCCGGGACATTGTCTCTCTTTGCATTGCCACCTTGCCTGCAGAGGAATTCTGTCCTGCCCTGGCTGCCTCCCTGGCCGGGCTGTGAGCAGCACAGGGTACTGTGGTACTGGGATGGGTGTCCAGCTGGCTGGGCAGCATCCAGTGGGCCCTGGGCTTGGCCATGGTGTGCTACTGAGTGATGAGCACTGCTAAATCATTTGGCAGGGTTCTGTCATCTTGTACATCTAAGGGCTGAGTGCAGATTCTGCTGAAGTATGTTGCTCCATCATTTTAAGTCTTTGACCTACATCAGCTCTGTTGCTGATTATGTGGTCAATGCCCTTGTGAAAAGTGTGTGGTGAGCTTGTGCTGTTGCTTTATGTGTTTATGGATGTCTTGTGCCACTGTTCCTTTTTTCTCTAGCAGATTGCTGCTCCCATGTTCTCTTCCCATCCCTTTGTAACCTGGTGTGTGGCATTTGAATGCTAGTGAAATCATAACTCTTGCTCCTTTCATTCATTAGCTAACAGTGTTAGTGGTTATGTAGTACTTCTGGCAGAGGCATGGTGCATCATATTTTAAAATGGTTTTGTACATGTAGTCTATTCAAAAAGAAAATTTTGTGAAAGAAGCCTTGAAAAGCCAGTAAAGCAGTAGAATATTAATCATCATGTTGAATGCACTGACATTTTAAGCAATTAAACATTTTCAGGAGAAGGAAGAGGAACTGTCAGATTGGAATCATGTAGCACTTCTTAAAATTTCTAGTAGCTAGTGTTTTGTTAGCTGGCTAGTACTGAGAAATTTGTAACAAAGTTTTTTAGAGTGGATCTAAGAGACAGGTTTTTGAACTTATACAAGAATTGCCTCTTCTGTTAATTAGATATTGATGTCTTCTTCCCAGTTGTTAATTGCAAAGGGCACTTTAAACAATTTCTATTTAGTTCAGTTGTTTGTTACTGCATGCATTGGCTTTCAGCAGTGCAAAATGTAAATAAACTTACTAGTTCAGCAATGTGATCACATACTTTCTATAATTTAGATAATGTCTTTTGGAGTTTTTTTACTATATTTTATAGCAAGGCAGCATCTCTTCATTTATTTATCTAGATAAATTTCAGTGTTTGGAGAAGGCTGTTCTGTCTGCAGTGACTTGCTATGTAATTACCTATCGTTTTGAGTTTGTGCTATATATTTCAGTTGAAAACCTCTGCTCCAGCTAAAGCTTGGACTGAATAAGCTGAACTAAGGGAGCTTTTTGGATAACACATGAATAGATGACTTGTCTTTGAAAAATGCAGAAACATTTGAAGGAAAAATCTAAGGTGAATTGAAATACTTTGTTTCCTAGATTTGATATCATTTGAACATGGAATCAGTTGGCCCTTGTGTGTGATGGCTTTGGATAATGGCTGTGGATTATTGTGGACAGTTACTGTGCTGTGCACTGTGCCTCAGCACGTGCTCCTTTCCCCATAGATTTTAAATATACTGTTTTTGAGATTTGAAAGAAGTGCTGCCCAGCAGGACTTGCAAAGTATTTAAGGACTGTGTTGTAACTTGGGGGACTTTGTGCTAGTAAAGGCCCTTGGAAGTGCTTTTGGTGATGAAGGAACAAAAGATGAAAACATATTTGAACAAAAGATGCATTTCTATTGTCTTAATGATACATGGCTGAAAAACAGGCTTCCAAATGCTCTAGCTCCTGATTCCCAGTAATTTAAGCCTAGTTATTTAAGTGTTTAACAGCTGTTAAGGTGTTCTTTCTCTTTTCTACAGTGTTGAGGCAACTTCAAAGGATTGTGTATGCTTACATATACAAGAATATATGGCATATGTATTTTAATTGTGGGAAAATGAGTAATTAAATTGGCAAGACTTGTGGAGTTCTCCAGGTACGTATAACATTAATTTTGGCATTCACAGGTTTGGTTCCATATAAAATCTAATGTGTGGATACATAGCCTTCAAGCCTCTGGCTCAGCAAACCTTATTTAGAAGTACTGGATTTTCCCTTTGAGCTTGGATGTAGTCTTCTTTGTCTTTTCCTCTTTTTCTTATTCCTTTCCTGGAAAAAAAAAATGATGTTGAATGATCCTAAAGTTGTCAGTTCTTAAATCTTATTGTGCTTGACTTTCTGGATGTTCAATGCACAGTCTTGGTCTGTTTTGTAAAAGTCTGAATGTTTCTGTGCATCCTTCAGCCCCACTGCTGTGTTCCTGTCCCGGGGTACTTGTGGTTTCTGGAACTGGACTCTGGCTGAGATGGATGGGGGCAAGCTGAACTAGGCTTTTCTTGCTTAATCTCAAGGATGGTGTCTGTGTTTTGTTTCTTGGGAGAAGGGAAACGGACAGAAGAAGATAATTCAATTTTAAAACTCCTTACAGTTTTATGGAGTCCTCATCATAAGGACAAAAGTGAAAAATTTGGGGTATGTTTTGTGATTTTCTTTAAAAATCTGATGAAAAACTAAGTAAGTGTTTAAGAAGCTACATTTTCATTTGTTATCCACTTGATGTCAATGACAGGAGCAATCCAGTACACAGCTTTTGCTTTTTAAAACACTGTTTTGCAGCCTACTTAAAAGCGTTTTTCCTACATGTGGGAAATAGTGAAGTAATTAAACACATTTGGGTCTATGCATAAATTTTCTAAAATTAACTGTCTCTTTCACACTAATCTTTCTTGTCTTTAATTGGGTTGAAATGTGTGAAAGGGAAAAAGGTTTGATAGGGAACTATTTTTCAGAGGGGAGTTTAACTACAGAGCACAAAATGAAGTTGTTAGATGTGCTTGGGCCAGGGAGGCAGGAACTTTCTGTTAAAAGGGAAAATATTTTTATATTGGTTTCTTCTGCATTGTTTTTGAGTAAGTCGTCTACTATTTCCATGCTTTTATGCCTCTCGCTCCAGTGAGTAATTCAGCTGTACTGCAGTTAGGAACACAATATTCTCTCACCTGAAGAATTAAAAATCCTTAATCATCAAGTTGTAGTTACCACTTACCACATCATTACAAATACACTTAATTAGTTTTCCTATTTCCCTTTTTGTTTCCCCAGCAGTTTGCCAACCTATTCACTAACAGCACTGCTGACTAACCTCTTCAGGCTTCAAACATGTCTCATTAATAAACTAATGCAGGACCCACATGCACAGAACCTGAGAAATTATTCTGAAAGGTGCCCAACAGAAGGATGCAGGATTTCAGGGAGAAATGGATATGTGATGGAAACAGAGGTCACATTTAGGTGTGTACATCATGCTGTAGTACAGGTGATGTAAAATAGTGGAATAAACAGTTGAAATTCTTGGATTGTGGCTGTGACTCTCTTTTTGAGTTTATTTACGGCTGAGTTCTTATCCCCTCTGTTCTCAGTGGAACTGTTTCCTATTTGGATATTTTTTTCCTGTGCTGAGTAGGAAGCTAACTTACTTCAGGTGTATGTATATGTATTTTAACCCTGAAGCAAATGGTTTTGCACTAGGAAATTTTACCTTCAACTCCATCATCTTTGTTTTCAAAGGGTGTTTGCTATTATAATAAACTCATTTTTTCAGTTAACTGGAATTTATGAAGCATATCTTGGGATCAGCGTTCAGTCTTTCACCTGCTATAACAAATTTGAGACACATGGTTTTGCGTTTTGTATTCAACTTTTCACTTCTGAGTAAGTGATTAATCTTTCTCCTTGTCATGTTTTGTGTCACAGTAGCACTGTCATTTTCTCCCTCTGACAGCCTGACACTGTTTAAACATCAGTCTAATTTTGCACATAAGCCAGTTTTAGAGAAGGAAAAAAAATCACGTGAGGCATGTCACAACTTATTTTCAGAAGCAGCAGGCTTGCAGAAGGCACAAGTTGATCTGTTCTGTGTTGATTTCTGCTGACAGCAGGCTGTGGTGTTAAGCACATATAATAAAAATCAGTATTTCAGACAACAGAAGTATGGAGAATACATATCTTACTGTGCAATGGAAAGGCAAAGCTTGTTGGAGGGAGGGAGTTGATGGAGCCCATATATGACTGATTTGTACTGGTATCTCTATCTTTTTAGGGAAAACGTCTGCTTTATGACATGTGTTTTAAGAACTACAGTTTTCTTAATATGCAGTACGTCCTGATACAAGCATTGCTCCCTAGCCTTCAGCATTTGAGTCTTCACCTTGAGAATGGTGCTTAAATATGCTGATTTTACCCTTCTGCAAGTTTTGCAAGTTCACAGTAAGTCAGATGGGGGCCGTGTTGAAAACAGAACTAAGTGATGAGTTAGGAATGGCTTCTGTCTCCCATATATGGAGTCTTGTGCCCTGTTCCTTACTCTGTCATCTGAGACACATTTGTGTGGCATTTTCTTCTGGTTTTGTCCTCCAAGAATCAGTATTTTATGACAAAATGGGAAAATCCTGCTCTTTTGTTTCTTTATAGACGAGTTGTGTGAGAATCTAGAAGCAGCACCTGTAAAGGGTTGGAAACATAGGTTTTGTTGAACCTCAACAGCAGTTTCCATATGTAATTGTGTAGAATATCAATATTCTAGAGGTGTGTGGACATGCCTAGAAGAATAACTAACCAGTATGCATGGTTGTAATGCTGTCCTGATGAGAGAACAGCTAAAGAAATACCATTGTATCTAGATATTTCTAGCAAAACAAGAGAAGACAGAAAAAGCTGAAAGCCTCTCAGAAAACTTTTGTCAAGGTAACATGTTAAATATAATTATTCTGTTTATTTTGTAGCTGCTCACTTACCTTTAATGCAAAACCCCCTATATTTACCAGATTATATTGACATCCTTTAGGTTATGTGGGTCTTCTGGAACAGAGTAGATAGTCTGTGAAATGTGTTGATAGGTTTTAACTAAAGTCTGGTCTGTTCCATTTCTCTTCAAGTATCCTGAACCACCTCTGTGCCTTGGTATTGAGAATGACAAATAAATACAAGCTGAAGATGTTTTTACAGACAGGTATTTCCTGAATTGAGCAATCTCCTTACTTTGGCCATGGGTTTGAAATTCTAATTTTTCATTTTTATTTGCTCCCCAACTTTTGAACATTTGGAGTTGCAAAGGAAAGCTACAACCTTGGAAATTTTTGTAGAGTTTATTATAATCAGAAACAGAGTTTTCAGTTGCATTTTCTGTGAGATCTTTCTTTGAGCACAGACAAGACAAACCAAGTTGTGTTAATAAAGGAAGGAAAAGAATTAATTCCTCATGTGTCCTGTTTTTCAAATGCTTTTGCAGGATAGGTGTAGAAAACTTGATATAGGCTGGAGAGTATTTGCAAACAAAAAAAAAGCTACAGTGTCAAATCTGGCTATATGGAGTTCTCTACCATGGGAACAATGTATGTAAATAATAAAATGCTTGGTGGATCCAGGAATTGTCTTTTCCACAGGAAGGATGATATTTTGTGTGTTTTCTGTAAGCAAGTTTTCTTTATTTAATGTAAGAATACATGACTGAAGGGTACCTACCATTTGGGATGTTTACTCTGGAAATGATATAGCAGGAAGTTTGTTTTAATATTTAGTCAGAGTTCGGTAATGGTGGAAATGTCTATTAACTGAATGTTATTTTTAAGGACAGGAATGAGAAGAGAATTGGGAGAGAAAATCCTATGGAAAGTGGAAAAAACTTCATTTTTCATAGGAATAGCTTTTTTTATGGTGTCTTATTGTCAGCTGTTATGTACAGTTGTCTCATGGTCATTGCATTTTTTTTTTTCAATTTTGAGGCAGTGGGCTGTTGTATGTGTGTTCTTTTGTCTTGGAGGAAGTGAAAGGTGTAGGCTAAATAACTTTGAAATAAAGTTTATGCTTTTATCCCTTAAATAAATTTTGCTCTGTGTCTGTGCTGAAGTAGACATGGTCAAATTTATCTTCTACCAGGGGTAGGAATTTGAAGAAACTGGTGACTTGTTTTCTTTGGAGTCTGACATAGTAGTATTTTTCACTTTCTTGTATGACACAAGGAACCCTTTGTTTTTAGAGCTGTTGTTGTATGTTGCCAAGTGTGGAAAATGGAGTAGTTTCTTGAAGGATCATCTAATCAGAGTCACTGCTTAAAGAAATGTAAAGGCAATTGCTTGTGTAGATTCAGTTCTTTCTTCTTCCTTCTGGATTTCCCTTCCTGCTATGTATACACTTTGCTTTCATGTGCAGATCAGAGGGAGAAAGTGTTGCCACTGAAGAGAGAGGTATGTCAGACTCCTTTGAGTCAAACATAAGCCTTTTCTTCTTCTTCCTTCTAGACTCTCTGATGTTAGTTGATCTCTCCTTGCCTCTCCTCTGGGTTATCACAAGCTGTTGGCAGGATCCAGTCTGTTACTCTGTCCACTCAACACTTGTAACACAGCCCAACCTCAAAGTGTCATCGGGGGAACTTAGGCCCTTTAATTGGAGTGTGTTACTAAAGCTGATTTGTGTTATGCTGAACACTGGTTATTTGCCTGAGAGATTTCTTAAAATCATCAAGGAAAATGAGGGAGCTAATGAAGGTCTTTGATGTCTTCTTTACAGAAGTTAACTGATATTTGGGTTGCCCATAATTAATTTCATCATTCAAATTAATTTTCATGAGCTTTCCGAATCACTAGTGTTGCAGTAGCTCATAACTCTGCTCTTTCTATTGGGTGTTGGTCTTAGCTGTAGCTTAGGGAAATTCTGTTTGTGAGGGAGGGCAGCACGTTGCCATTTGGTGGCAGAGTCAGCTGGCTTGGGAACAGCGTTGCTTTCTGGGTCTTGTCCATTGTTACCACTCTGTGTCCCTGTGTCCTAGCGACTACACTGAGACATTTGCACTTTCTCCTTGTGTCTGCTCACAAAGGTGTTATGTAGCTTATCACAGCCTGCAGGCGTATGTGTGTCTAAAGAACACTGGCTTGAAAAAATAAGAGTTTTTGTTTATACAGTCTTCACTGATTCGATGAATTAGTTTAAAATACTTTGCAGAATGATGGATGACAAGAGCATTGGACTCACCTTTAAAACTGTTATTATGTTACAAGTTGGCAATTGATTCCTGTGGAACCTTACAGTAATGGCAAAAGACCCTGCGAATTCCGTATCTGCCCCTTTTGCAAGAAAACCCAGAGATTTCAAATCTCATGCAACTCTAAACTGTTGTTTAAATGAACTTGCATGCAGCTGGTTATAAATCTGAATATTTAATCCTGGGATCATATTTCAAATAACAAAAATGAGTTTTAGAAGCTCTTCTATTACATTATTCTTATGCTAGCCCTGTTCCTTGTCTTGAATCAGCATCTTAGGGTGAAAGTTTTGTGTGGTTTTGCTGTCCCTGAGGAGATTTTTTTCATAGTCTTTGGTCCTACCTGTCTAAAATTGCTGGACTGTGAACTGGGCTTTTCTTTTAGTATACTCTTATGTGTGTACTTTCTCTGCTTCGCTTGGGTTCTCTCCAGTTAATTAAATTTATCATAAAGGAAAGCCCAATAGGAGCTTATTTTGGACCAAGTAGATTGAGTCAGCACTCGTGTAACCAATACTTCAACATAGTCTTGTTACCATATTTCCTTTTTCATTTAAATAGTTCCCTGAGACAAGCAGTTGTTTACTTTTGTGTTTTGGGTAGGATTTCTTTACCTTTGAAAAATCTGTTGAAAAACCTGCAAATGTTCCATGTTGTATTTATATTAAAAAAATAATAGAAAGGACTTTTGCATAACCCAGAGCTGTGGGTTCATTTGTGTTGAAATCACATTGGATTTTTGCTACAACTGGAGAACAAAGTGAAGATTGTGTGTTGTACCAAGTGAAACTATTGCCTATTGAATGAAATAGCCAGTTATTTCATGGGAAATTTTTCTTTATGGCTAGGGCTTTGACAGTGTTAGGAGAGGAATAGGAAAAGGGGGAGGTTTTTTGCCCATTGTAATGCAGTAAATGTCCTACCCTAGCGATGGTCCAAACAGCCATGTTGCACCTAATTTCATCTTTTCTACTGCTTCTGCTGCTGGGCTGCTTCAAAATGACAGCAGTGATGTTCTCCTTTATATTTTTCCATTTTTCATAGACTTCCATTTCTGTAGAAAATAAAAGCACTGAAAGGTTATATTTACTCCTAGAAGAAATAGTGAGAGGTGGAAAGAACTCTTGACAGTTGTCCTGAGGCAGCAGAAAAACTAATAATGAAAGAAACAGTTCAGTGTCTGTAAAATGTCTGGTCTAAAATGAATACATCCTTCTGCCCTTCTTGGAGATATGCTGGTTAATGGAATTCCAGCAGACTGGTGAATGTTGTGGATGATAACTGGTACCTAAGAATAGTAGATATTGCTGCAGTGGGAACAACTTAATTTTAGTGTTAGCTGTAAGCATCATTTGCATATGCAATAAATAATGAACTCGGAAGCAAAAAGGCACATTATGTCAAGTGATTTAGGTATTTTCCTTTCCTATAGAATGTTCTGTCACAGTGACTCAGAACATGGCAAGTTGCTTGAAGACATCAGGTCTTTTCTTAGAAAAACTTGAAATGGTACCTAGGCAGATGGAAACAGACAATGATTTAGATATAACTGTGCAGCAGGACAGAGATTGTATTATGGGAATTTACAATTGTTTCCCTATTTGTGAAAGACTTCTGGATCTGTTCTTCTCTCCATACTAGCAAACTAGAAATAATTTATTAGATTCTATTTCAATATCCAATATTTGCTTTAGACAATAGTAAAAGAGAAGGGTAGGCTCATCTTCAAAACAAGCACATTAATATTAGAAACACAGCTATATAGAGCTGTCTAAAAGTTGTGTCTTCTCAATATAATCAGGCAGTAAAAAAATGTGGGCTTGAAGTGCAATCCCACAGCCTCTATAGCATGCATTTAATAATTTATCTATATTTTTGTCACTTGCTAAGTCTGTAGAGACAAAATGTAAAGACTAATGAGGTAGGTAAAGTTCTGAGAGCAGACTGAGATTTTTTTTAAGCTTCATGATGCATGAGGCTATGTTGTGCTGATAAGGCACAAGCAGCCACTTGACACCATTCTTGGATTATTACACACCGAATTTTAGTAGGAGCTAGATGAACCTCTGTTCAAATTTGAGGATAGGTGGTTTGCAGATAGCTGTCTGCAGCTCCAGCCTTGGATGACAGACTGATACATATAATTTAGAAAGACTGGAGTTTACTGAAATATTTATACTTCCGCAGACTGTCTTGTTCCATGTGTATGTGGAAACTGCAAGATTGTTCTGAGAAGCTGGCCAAGCTTCAGATGTGTGTTAGCTGAAACTCTTTCCTTCTACAGGAGAGTGGGACAGGGAATGGCTACGCTAATACCCCTGAAATCAAAATGCAATAGAAGATGATGTCAAATCTTTATGAAAATTCTTTGGATATGCATGAGGTTGTCGGTATTTGGGTTTATTTAATGCTTATTATATGTCTCTTAGATCCTTGGTCCTCCAGCTTTTTTGGAAGTGTAATGAATGTGATTATTTCTTTAGCACACTCTACTATGAGAAGCAGTGGATGCTGACTTTCCCCTTCTTGTACCATGCGAATTAAAGCAAAAATGCATCACAGAAAACAGGAACATTTTTGTATTAAAGAATCTGCTTTACAGTTTTTTGGCACTGTATTTTTTTGCATTTTACTAAAAATGTGAACTGTAAGACTTCTGTGAGGACATTTATTTTGAAATAAAATAATGGTCTATGCAATAGATAAAAAATGAAGTTCTGTCAACCAGATTAGTGTCAAGTAAGTAACTAGTCTTAGGTAGAATTTGTAGATACCCACAAGGAGTAGCAGAGTTTAGTCTGCAGGCATGGGAAAATCCAGCCTCAGTTAATGTGTCACTGCTGTAATGGCTATTAAAATAGATACAGTATTTTATTGATTTATTTCTTTAATTTCAAATACGCTCAGTTTTTCCTTCCTCCCTTGTTTTGGTTTTGTTGGATTGGCTGCACTTCAGGAGCTCTGGTGTGTCTTTGCCCCTTGTGCTAGGTGGTGTTGCACATGCTCTCTTTGATTTAGCCAGTGCTGCTGCTAGGAAACCAGCCCAGTGTGAGAGTTGTTCTCTTGCCACTACTAAGTGTGGGTTACTGGGTGGTTACAGTTTGTTACAGAACCGTTTAATATTGCTGCTTCATTTATAAAGAAACTATTTCAAGGGTGCTGGGGTTTGGTTTTTCAGCACTTGCTCCACAGCTGTGGATTTGTGCTGTTTTCCTTAGTGCCGTTTGTGTGAGCAATGCCATTGATTGTGCAGAACTGTTCATATGGACTATTTTGTCGCAGTGTAATTTCATTTGAAAACTCTACTAAGAATGTTTTACCTTCAGCAGGTTTACATAAAAACTGTATCTACTGTGTGTCCCTTGTCTCCCCTCACATATTCCTTTATCTTTTGAGTAGCCATTTTGCCACTGTTATTCCCCTCCCTCACTAGTTGGATAAACAATTTATTTTTGAATAAAATGAAGAAGATTTAATAATATATTTATGCTTGTGTTCCGGAAAAAAATGTATAAATGTTTTGTATTTTATAAATATTGGAGAAAAAAACTTCAGGCTCTCAGGGATTTGGGATCACAAGCCTTGTTTTTCTGAAATATCATGAAGTGTGGATCTGTATTTTTCTTTGTTGCGTAAATGCCAGTAGTGCTTTGCTGTTTTTTGCAGGCTTTTCATTTGTATTTTGAGGGTTAAGTAACTTTTTCTATTTTTTCTTTATCCTTCACTGTAACCACAGTAACCATTTTAACTGTGTTTGATTTAGTCCCAATAGACAAGCAAAAAACTAATATTTAGAGCAATTCATAGGCAAAGCAAACTTACCTCCTTATCCTAGAGAGTTTAAGAAATTAATTAACATTGACTTCAAATTTGGTCTATTATTATTTCCTTAGATTTATAGCCTGACTGCATTTTTTAATTTTTAAACTTCTACCTACTTAAATATTTTCTACAATACTCTTCCATTTTCTTCCCAAGCAATAGGAACATTATAATACTTGGGAGTGATTTATGGTAGTTACTGTGATGTATTATTCTATGTGGTTCAGTTAAATGCAAAATAAAGAAAAACATAAGAGGAAAACAGAAAATCATGATGCCAACAAGAGAGCAGCAGTTTAGAGAGGTACAAGTGCATTTTTTTTTTAATGTGTTAGCTCTCTTGACAGGTGTTGTCCCATACTTTGATCTGCTGATAAACTGCAGTTTTTACCTACTCTAGCAGTTTGTTGCCAAGTGTTCTGCACAGCACAGATACTTATTTTGTTTGTCATGTCTTCTGGAAAGTTCTAGGGAGGCTAATGCAAGATCATACTCACCATGGAGGCATTGGAGAGGAAAGATGGGAAAATTAGGAGGTGTCTCCCAGGTGGGAGCTCTGCTGTGCTGGCTGCTGCTGTGGGCTGTGGCAAACTGGGCAGCTCATGGACATGGGGCATTTGCTCTTGCCAGAATGCAAAGATGCCACCTAGAGTCACAGATTTATCTGAAAATACAAAGTTGTTTTGTTTGCTACTTCACTAGATAATGAATATATTGGAATTCTCTGCTTTACCAGGAACTTGGTCTTTGCCTAATTAATCATTAAAGGTTGTTAGCATACTGTGGTGGAGCTTATTATTAGAGCCTGCTTGTATTTCAGAGAGCTGTGACCCCTTCACGAGTAACTATAGAAACCTCACCAACCACAGTTATTAGCTTAAATTATGGAGTTCATATTTTTAATGATTATTGGCCAGAGTCAGCAGCTAATAATTTTGGTGTCTAAAATGATGAAGATTGTAAAATTCTGGTTATTTAATTTTGAGTAGCAATGTGATAAAAGGACTATCAATTCACACAAGTTCAAGAATTATAGAATACTTGCATGAGTTACTAGACAACACTAAAAAAGTCCTTAGATACCTTGCACATTTTCCAAAGCTTTCGTGTAGAAACATTATGCCCATGCCCTTTATGCCAGATTCACAATTTAAAGATAAAATTTACTGAAACAGCAAATAAAATGTCTTTAGTGTTTCTGTTTTGCTTTCAGTATATTTCTAATATATGTTATTTCTTCATGTTAGACTTGATTTACACTGGTAATTGAGGTACTGAAAGAAATTCTGTGTCAGTTTGCAAAACAGTGGTAGGAGTAAGTGCTGCTGAAATGGAAGGGGAAAAGAAGAAATGTCAAATGTGAACATTGTTGTACAACATTAGGGCCTGTAGGAATAGCAGGTTTGAAAATAGGAATAGCTGGTGAGATGGAGTTGTTACCAGCCTGAATTTTGGAAAAAATAAAGGTACTCTTTTTGTGGCAGGGGGAACCCAACTCAGTCCTTCATGGTTTAAATTGCTGAAGTGTAAATGGTTTAAATTACCTGAAGTGTAGAAGGAAACCCGATTTGAAGGGTAGGAGTATTCAAAGATGTTATTGCTGTTTCATGATACTTACAGCATAGGCCTGTGTGGGGAGGTAGGTTACTGGAATAGAGCAGTGATAATCATGATGATTTCTGTATTGCTGGAGCTGGAAAATGCAGGGGAGAGTGTACCACAACACCCTAACAGGAAATAAAGGTGCTGCTCACACATGTTAGGATGGATTTTGTCCTAGTTGAGAGAAAGAGAAACTAACTTGTTTCAGCAGTGGTGTTGTTCTTAAAGAAATAAATCCCAAACCATTGTGCTTTGGACCAGATAAATTATTTGGGCAAGACTTTCCTCTCTGTTTGTGAGTAATTGGGATATAGGGAGGAAGGCAGTGGGCAGAAATAAAACTTGTTTTGATGGCAGCATCAGAATGTTGAAACTAGCCAGTGGGAAGAAACGCTTGCATTAACTTGGCATCAGTGTTGTCCCACTTGTGAGTCATTGAGCTGTTCGAGTAATTAATGCTGTCATTGTTTTGTTTTTCTGTTCTCTCTGTGTATCTCATATTATATTGCAGGTTGTTCTGTCTGCAGGTGTTTTTCTGGCAGGATGCCACTGACTTACTGAGACAGGGCTGGCTGCTGACAAAGGTGTCCCTTTAGCTGCTGTGTCTCCAGGGTACCTTCACATAAATACTTTGTGTGAAAGTACAATGAAATTATTGCCTTCCTGAACTGATGTTGAGGGAGACAAACTTAATTCTTACGGATGTGTTACTCTTATAGTGATGTTTTAATAACTGGAACATGTATAAATGTGAGATGGGATATGAAGTTGGGCAAAGTTTGCAGGTAGTATTTTTCATCACTGCCAGCATTTTAAGGGAAATCTGTTTATCAGAACTGTGGATCTCAAAAGCTGTGTTTTTAGTACAACATAACCTGGAATAGTGAAGGTGTTTAAAAGGAATGAATATAAACGAATGAATATAGGCATGGAGTGTAGCAGAATGTGAGGAAGGCTGGTAGAGCAGTTCCCTAAACCCCACTCTGCTGCACCCAGTTCTTAGCTTTGTTTTTGGTTCAACAGCCCTTAAGGCCACCCTGGATAACAGTAAATACTCTGGAATCCTGAGTGCCAAAGGAAAGTTTTTATGCTGCCTCCAAGGTTTGTGTGTGTGTGTTCTCTCTGCTTTCCTTGGGAAGGCTCAGCCTCTGGATTCCCCGTGGTGGAGACTCTGTGGGGATGGGAGAGGGAGGTGCAGAAGTTTCTGTCAGCTGCCTGCCCTCTCCTGCACTCTGCACAGCTCACCCACTGCTCAGTGAGTTTACAGGCTGCCTAAAATGAAATGCAGCAGCCAGGAGAGTCCACCTGGGAGCCTTTTATCCTACTGACCTGTCAAACCCTTGGGAGGGATAGTGGTATACAGTAATTGCAAATTCGCAGTGACATGCATGTGTGGTTTTTTTTGTGTACACCTGTAACTTGTAAAATCAGGAGACTGATTTGTTATGGACCTTTTAACTGTTGAATCTGGCCTCCTTATGTCCACATTGTCTGAAAAACAAGTCTTTGTTTTGCTGCTTTTTATGCCTTTCAGCCCTTCTGGAGTTGAACATTGCAGCAGTTAATTAGCACTTGCATGTGTATGTTAAATATTCTATAGTATTTAGGCATTGGATCATCATTAGAATTGTGTAAAGATTTATTTATGTTATAACCCTCTGTAAAACTTTACTTTAAAAAACCCCATAAACCAAACCCAAAGCAAAACAACAGCAATTTATATTTTCTTTGTAAGGCATGTTCTCTGCTCTCAGTTCAGCCTTTGGATAATCAGGCTAACTGACAAAATAGTCACATTCTTACTTCTAAAAGCTTGAATCCAGTACATATTTGACATAGAACATTAATGATAGATGTATTTTTCTGTGAACATACCTTCTCAGTAATAGAAAGGGCATTGAAGATTTTGGCACTTATTCTCTGGGTTTCTTGGAGAACCATACTGAATAAAAACAGGCCTTATGGAGGAGCCTGTGCTGCGGTGAGGAAGTGAGTGGTGCAGAAACTAGGACTGGTTTTCTTGAATTGAAGTGGGCTCATTGGTGTTTATACAGTTGGGTTTTTGGGGTTTTTTTGCAGTGGTGTAGAAATATGACATCTTAAGCATTTTTAAAGTAAAAATTTAGATAGTGAGGTATGTTAGATCTTCTTTATTGAAGACTACAATATGAATATCAAACCTGATCTGTTTTTTATATACTACTTTTTTTCTGAAGAGATATTGAGGGGGTAGTTACTGTGTGTATGTGATCAATAGTCTTCAAAATAATTTTACCAGTGACTCTGTTAATCCTATTCAGAATGCAGTGATGAAGGGAGAAAAAGAAAAAAAAAAAATCACTAAAGAATAATTAGCAGAATGAAATTGAGTTAGCAGGTGTGACATCCAATTATTTTCCTCCCTGGAGATAAATATCAAGTCAAGGTTGGATATTGCAATTGGAGGGTAGCATCTCTGCTGCTTCTGAATCAGGCAGAGTGAGAGGTAGCCATGTCGTGTGAAGAAAAAAGGTCATGTCTCTGACTGCTGTGGTTAATGCATAGTTTGATTTGGGAAGGGGTTAGCCACTTCTGATTGCTGCTTTAATGAGGACTTCCCTTCGTAAAAATCCTTGATTGTTACATGGAATGTTTGATTTTGAGTGTCTTTTTGCTCTATGGATGGAAGCCATAGGCAGAGGTTTTAAAAGACTTGTGTGTTCCAACACAGCATCTTTGAAGGCTAAGACTGAAGCACAGGATTGCTTCCACACACCAAAGGATTTCTGCTAGGCTTTCCTTCTGAGAAGGCAGTTTTAAATAGTTGCACTTCCTTGGCTGTGTGATAGCTGGATTCCCTGATCCACTGAAGGGTAACCCGGGGTGGAAAAGCTGACTGTGACAGATTGATATCAGATTAGCTGTACATGTGAATTGACCTTATCCCATGAATTGCAACCAAATAGTCTTCTGCAATGTGTTAGGCTGTTAAAGACATGGCTTCATCTGTGAAATATGATAGCTTTTCTTTTCCCTTCATTAAAATAATAAGAAAAAACTTTACATTTAGTAGCTGGTGTCCTTCACTTGAATCTTGTTTGGAAATACTGTATCACTTACTCAAGTTGACAATATGCCTATATTGTGTCTATTTGGTGTTCTTTTAATTTTACTGCTACCTTGGAATATATTTCTTATGTTCATTATTTTGCCATGGTAGTGTCAAGATTTTTTTTCCCTCAGGAAAGTACAGATATTATTTTTTCCTTTCTTGTTTCTTGCTTAGTGTTGTTCAGTTCATTCTTGGACTTCTGACAAAATAAGCTCATTGCCTATTAAGAAAAGCTTAACTGTTTAAATAGCTGTCAAAAACAATGTCACAAGTACCTGTCCATGTAAATTATAGTTTATGGAAAACGGTGTTCTGTTGGAGGAAAGTTTTATTACTAAACAGATGTAGAACTAGGTTAGAAAGTGTTAGTAGATGGTATAATTATCTGTTGGAAATAAATGAAAAACATTGTTAATTGGGTTTTCTATCATGTGAAAATGGCCTGTGCCTCACCAGCTAGTTATTCTTTCACTCCTTATTTTTAAATTTATGTTGAATTTGGCTGTTTTCCCCATAGACTATTTTTCTTTGAACTTTTGCAGTTTGTAACTTATGTAGTCAGCACTTTCTTGGGTGAGAGAGGTGATTCATTGATGTGTTTGTGTAGCTCTGAGAATTTCATTGTACTTACGAGATGCAGAAATGGTTATATTGGTTTATTAATGCAGTTTTGGTATTCCCTCTAATAAAGTATTCCACTATTCAGACTCTGGCTTAAATTGTGTTATATTAAATGCAGATGTGTCATGCAGGCAGGTGTTTTTTGGAATGAGATAGATGATCATAGTATGATGGAATTGTTTAGGCGGGAAAAGATCCATCATTGTTGGGCCCAACCATTAACCCAGCATTGCCCAGTTCACCACTGAACCACATCCCTAAATGCCACATCTACACATCTAAATACGTCCAGGGATGGTAACCTCACAGTTCGCCTGAACAGCGTGTTCTAATGCTTTAAAACCCTTTTGGGGTTATTCAGTGCTAACTTACAATCTAAACCTCCCTGGCACAGCTTGATGCCATTCCCTTTTGTGCTGTTGCTTCTCACTTGAGTGATGAGACCACCTCCCACCTGGCTACACCCTCCTTTCAGGCAGTTGTAGAGGGATAAGGCCCCCCCTGAGCCTCCTTTTCTCCAGGCGCAACACCCTCACTTCCTCCTCAAAAAACTTGTGCTCCAGACCTTTCACTGGCTTCATTGCTGTGTCTCTGGACATGCTCCAGCACCTCAGTGAAGCTTAGTTCAGTTGACAGGAGATGTTCAGAGCTGCACAATAGAGATTTGGTACCAGGCAGTAAAACTGTAGAGTGAAGAGGCACTGAGATGGGGGTGAGAAAGCTGGCATTGTTCATTTGAAGGAGGAAAGCTGCTGCATTAATGGGAAAAAACACCCTCCTCACATAGTTTTGACAATGTGTAGATGCTTTAATGAAGTTTCAAGGATAGATTTAATATTTGATTGGTTTGTGTGCAAATCTCAGTTCTTATAGCTTTCCTTGTCTGTATATTTGGGTCACTAATTTTACTAGTAACTATCTTAGGTGGTTGTTTATTTCTTGGAAACATGAGGTTAAAGAAGTAAGTTGTGAATGAAGCAATGATTCATGCTTCCTATTACCCAGAAGTTACTGTATCTAGAGCTAATGCAAGCAATCTCATGTTAATGGTGTCTTAGAATATTTTTTCAGGCTTTTCTGTGTAGCTGGAATAAATACATGGACTGTGGGAAGTCCAATAAGTATTCACTGTTGTGCAGGAAATGAGGTTACTAAACATTGGGTTTGTGCAAGTGACTGCTACAAACCTCTGTTCTATAGTGTTTATATTTTTATATGTAGAGTTTACATATAAAATCACATTGATCAGAACTGACTTTTTTTACTTGTTGAGTAAGAGACAGCTCTGACTAAGAATAATGTTTCTATTCACTGTCCTGAATAATTGTATGCCTTTGAATTTTTTCAGAATAGAATGCTTGGCAAACAGTTGTGTACAGGTGCATCTAGAGATGGTGGAATTCCATCTGGTCAAAATGGGTGTCCATATTAGCTGGAGAACATAATAAACTTATTCAAAATATACTTTCCTGTACATGACTTTGATTTGGCAGATTACAAGTGACTCAAACTTCGTATGGCTTACCAGACCAGATTCAGAATGTTCTTTAGACTTTTTTTTTTAACCTGAGAATGACCATGTTTTCTTTTTTCGCAATTTGTTTCAGCAGGCTTTTTGGTCACGTACTTTTCAAGTGCTCCACTACATAATTTCAAAGTTGATTGTAGCTGTATTTTGAAAAAGTCAACAGTAACTTTTTAAAGGACTTTAGTTTGTTTAAAATGTATTAGGTAACTGTGGCCTGTGCAAAAGTCTTCCTTTATAATATCAATTATGCAATCTTTTTCAAAACCTGATACTAAAAGGAAGTGCCTTTTGGAGTATATCTTGAATACAGAAAAGTTTTAGTTATTCTTTTACTACCATTGTAGCTTCCTTGATTTCTTCTCTGCCCCTAATGGGAAATAGAACAAGTGGCTTTCCACCTTTGTGCTGTCTCTTGTGTTGTCAGTCTATCCATGTATAGCCACTCACAGAGCAAAGCAGGGTCTCTTAGAGCTAGTTCAAGTTCTAATCTTTGTAAGAGAATGCTCAGTTCATACCTGCCAATGTATTTATACCTGTAAGAGTAATTTTTAGTTTTTTTATGCTAAGCAGTTCAAGAATTTATGGTAGATGTACTACTCTGCTTTTAAGCCCTCTGAGTTTGTGAAAACAAATTAAAAATGATGGCTCCTGTCTTCCAGTGAGACTGTTTGATTTCATGGTGTTTGCCCAGATACCATCCCAAGTAGATTGTAACTTCAGCTGGCCACTACGTAAACTATTGGTAAGGACTGACCCAAGTAAGGATTTTGGCATGGTCCCATAAATACCTGGAGTCTTAGGAAAAAGGTGGCTATTTTTACAAAGAACGAGATGGTGATTTGCTGGTTTGGGAAAGGTAAAATTTTGCTGATACTTCATATCAATTTCTATGTGGTTTATAGTCAAGATGGAGTGGGGATTAAGGAGTGAGACAGTGGAGGGTGGGAGAAAGGGGGAAGGAGCAAAACATTGCTTTAAGAACACAAATCAGCCAAAAGGCAATGACACATACTTGTTTCAGACTTTCTTTGAAGAGTTAAATAGACCTTTTGTTGTGAAGGAAGGGCATACTGGCTTTTGTACATCTTCATACTTTCCCACTAAAGTAAGCATTAACCAGCAGTTGTAGGAAAGTTGTAATTCATTAATAATAAAGCTTTTCTGCCCAGTGATGTTTTTCCCCAAGACAAAATGAGTTCAGGATCATGCTTACGTACTATTGAAGAAATTTATAATCTGGCACTGAGTCTTGCAGGCCTTTTGGGACTCTGTCTACACAGGGGACGTGATTTTTTCCAATGAAAGCAAAGTTAAATACTGTGGCACATAAGAACACATGAATTGCTAGGCAAGGAAGTTTTCTAGCTATGGAGTCATCATTCCCCAAAAGGAACTCACCCCTTCTTTTTATTTGATTCTGACATCACTGCTGAGAATATTATTGTTTCTTTTAAAAGGTTACAGGATTGTCATGGTGACCCAACAAGCCTGTAATCAGCATAAGACCAGGTTAATTCTAATTGCTGAGTCTCCTTATTAGAATCAGCATTAAGTGGTACATTTTCCTTCTAGCCAATTTCACATTTATCTTCAACTCACAGCAAAAGCAGTAGTACAGGAGTTTATGGTAGAGGTACTACTCTAAACAATACCTGTGTACAAGCTCTGATTTTATATTCTTAAAAATGTAAATGGAACTTTCTGCTAAAACTTTGTAGCTTTTCCTTTCTCTCTGTTGTCTTTAGGCATTTAATTTAGAAGAATTCAGTGAAGTTCTTGACTTGTAGATTGAAAATCCATACTCTTCCCATTAATTCCTTTTATTTCACTTGATACAAAGTACTTCTATTTTTTTACTGTTATTATTAATGTTTATAGACTATAAATGAAATGCATGATACATATAAGCTCAAAATTTTCATTTTACCAATAAATTTTTGACCCATGGTATGTTCAATATCATAGTTAGTGTAGATAATGCTTTGCTCAATTTCTCAAATGCTTCACAGAGTAGGAAAATACTATTGGGTTAGGAAATGAAAGAATATTATACCAGTTTCTTGTCTTTTTTTTTAACCTTTTCTTCCCGCTGGTACTTAATCATTAGGTTAGTCCTAATCATATACAGATGTTATCTTTAAAACATTGTAAGGGGTGGAGAGTAAGCATAACAGATAGTATGCTTTGATGGAAGGGCAAAAGTATGATGTTCAGATATATTGTAATTTATTGTTTGATTCTTCGCTGGTTTTTAATATTCTGGCTTTTTGTGCAGTGTGCATGAGTTCTCACAAGTGAGCCACTTTAGACTGTCAATTTGACAAATAGTACATATTAGTTTTTAAAGCTTATTTGTAGCTTCATACTGTCTTTGAATATATTCTTTTTCTGCAGTGTGTCTAAGGTACTCCTTGAACATCACTTGAAATGTTTGAATATTCACAAATATTTTTGTTTAGTTAATTTAACTGTCATGTTCTCACCTCTTAAAAGAAAAATCTAACATGACAGAGCACTACAGGCTTTGCTTTCCCCCCTAAGGATTAGGTTTAATACATCCTTACAGCATTTTGAAGGAGTCTGTCCAAATCTGTACTTCCAGTACACTATTCTTTGGCTCCTCATGACGATGGTTGTTGTAACGTGAATATCTGTTATGATAGATCATAAAGGTATCTGCTTTACTAGATGAAAGTATCCTGCACTTCTATGGGAGTATAGTTTATAAAATTAGTTTAAAAGAAACAAGTGTCCGTCTTTGAACTGTGTTCTTTTGCATGTTAGCAGTCCCTGTGCTGTCCTTGCTCAGTGGGAGCAGGTTGTGGGTTCTGCAGTAAAACCATCTGTAATGGAGGTGCCAGTTTCCTCATACCTGCTGTTCTTGCAGTGACTTCTGTGGTTCTGGGATCACAGTGTGAAAGGAAATCAAGTCACTCCCAAAGTTTAGCATGAGGACCTATCTTAGAAATTCAAATACAGTAAATACCATAAACTGCTTCTTTTACATGGTTTATGGAATAGTTCTGGGCCTTTTTTTTGGTTGTAGCATTATAGAAAGAATATTCAGTTTGTTGATTCCTTCCTTTTTAATGTTTATAACTGCCTTTGTAGTTCTTTTCTACAATTTCATACGTTTGCCTTTTCCTGGTAACATCAGTGAGTATCAGTTTGTAGACATGTATATATGGCAGCCTGTAAGAAGATGGTGTGTGTTTGTTTCTCACTGTTGGGGGCTCTGCAGAGTTTTTTGCTGATTCTCCTCAGCCTGTGTGGTGTTTCCTATAAAGCCAGTCATCCATTGCTGTGCCTGTGTGCTTCCTCAGCAGGACTAATGTGCTGGATCAGAGCATACTGAGAATTCACAGGTGCTTGTGATCCCCTGGCTCTGGAGACTTGGACTGAGGAGTTTGCAAATATGGCTATCAAAAGGCCACTGTTCATCTAAAAAAATCTGTGGAGAAGGAAAGAAAAAGGGAAAAGGAGGAGGCATCAAACTCTTTAAATGTTTAAGGCTTTTTTTTGTCTTATTTCCAGTTGCTGCACACTGGTTTCTTAAGCTTGTGATTCTGGTAGGTTGATGTCTCATGGGATGTCTGAGTTAGCAAGGGTGTGATGGAGTTTATGTCAGCAGCTGCTGTCAAAAGAGTAGGTTGCAAGTGCTCCTAATTTTCTCACTGCTGATTGTTTTTTGGTTTGTGGTTTTGTTGTTTTTTGGGTTTTTTTTTTTGCATTAGTGTTTAATCATCACTTTTTTTTTTTTAATCAAAATATAAAAGCCAGTAAAGTAATACTAACAGTCTTTACTTTTCCCAGTTCAGGATCCTGGTCTTGATTTTCATGTATATCTCATATCTGTGACAAAGTTTCTTGAAGCAGTATTACTGAGAGTGTTCTCAAACTGGAAGACCAGATAGTGAGTTATCTTCTCAGAGCAGCAGCACAATGTCTTGACTTCACAGTCTGAGCTCTTTTTTTTGTCAGAGGACAATATGGACCCAGAATTGATAGATTTTTGGCACTATTGACAAATTTACTATTGCAGTACAGGACTTGGTTTTTTAAAGCCCATTACAGATATTCTTAAAGCAATATGTCCTGCATTTCATTCTGTAGCATTATTCTGATATTTGAACATATATATATTTTATGCTGTGTTATGCCATATCAAATGATATTGCCCTGAGGGTGAAGGTAGAAAACCTGAGCAAAAAAACCCATAATTTTTGTTAGGTAGGGGAGCTTTGCACTGCATTGGAAAGGAATTCTGGCATAGCTTCCTTGTGTGTGTCTGTGTTTGAAGTGTGGAGAGAATAGCAAGGAAATAGGTTTTCAGAACACACCAGTGAGCTTGCTTGTGTTACAAGCTGTTTCCATTTCTTTTTCTACTGATAAGTAACATGGTGTGTTACCAGTGATACTTCCCCTACTCCGCTGTTCTCTCTAGATCAGAGTTAACACTTGCATTGAATTAAATGCTTCAGTGAAGAGCATGAGTTTAAGACACGGTGAGTGATAAAAATTGACATCTGAAGATGAGCAGGGCTGCACAGGAAGCAATTGGTTTGGAGTGCTGGTCGGTAAGTCCTTTACTGTTACATAAGCGAGTAAATAAAATTAAATAGTGGACATTTTGGTGAGATCCCCCCTAGGCCTTTCATGTTCCTTGCCTGCAATAGTTTATTCTGTTTTTCACCTATATGTTATATGGATAAATCAGTTTTCAACTAATTGGGTTAAGACTTGTTACATATGTGTCAAGCTTGGTAAGGAGAAAGTAAACCCTGATTTCAAAATGTATCTGCTTCATTTTCAAAAGAAAGGTCAAAAAGCATTTTTTGTTAAATTAAACTTGAGTTTCTGAATGTGCCTTGAACATCTTACTGAAGCAATTACATGATTTTTTGGATTGACTCAGTGCTTGTGGTACAGAACAGACAATTAATAATAAATAGTCCACAACTGAACTTTGAAGTGCTATTTGGTAATATTAAGTAAACCATGTTTGTTATCAGTTTCAGAACTCATTCTTAAAACTTACTCAAATTCTGAACTTTGGTCTTTTTCCAGCAGACAGTGTAAAGCATGAGATAAGCCACATTTGTTTCAAGGAGAGAACACTTGAGCCTGAAATTGGTGTCTCTCCTGAATTCATTGTCTGGTAATGAGCTCTTGCTCCTTAGATTGCACTCCAATGTTTCTGCTTGGGAGATTGGTACTCAACTGTAGATATTGACAATAAGGATCATTTTAAGATCTGTTGGCATTTGAAGTTTTACTTGGGAAAATTTCAGTAAGTTTAATAGTCCTGCTGTATCTGCAGGATGCCACCAGTAGTAGCAGTGGCCTCAGCATGCACATGCAGTTTGTATGTGCCAGGAAGTCAGGGTGTTATGGTTGGTGTTGGTGCTGTAGCTGTTCCCATGAATATTCCCATGATGATCATGTGAATAGTTCTGAGGAGGAGTAGGGGTGATACTACCCTTTGTGATTGTTTTTTGAGGATTTCATGGTTGGGGTGTTGGTTTGTTTGTTTGTTTTATGAGCCTAGTCCTTCGCACAAATCCTTTTCTGAAGATACGGATTGAATATGAGGCCAGGCTTCCTTAGGTGAGCTCTTAGCTTTCTAGTAGGAGTCAGGGAATGTGTTTGGCTGTGCCTCCTGTGTGCTGGAATCCACATGCTTGGAGTTATCTGCCTGACTCCACCTGGCTTCAGACTGACAGTCCCCTCCTGCCTTTCAAAGGCTGCCAGGCCAGCTAAAGTAAAAGAGCCACCCTTTGATTTAATTTTATCAGCTGAAATCCATGCAGAAAGTTAGAAAACTGTACAGAGAATCATATTTTCACTTAAATACTTTTTATTTTAGTGTAGCAACATTAATAATAAAATGCAGTAATTTTAGAAATTAACTTCCTTATATTCTGAAGTTGTTAGGAATAATGCATAAAGCACGGTGAAGCATATAGATAAGTGAAGTAATATAGTTTAAGATGCTGCATTTCCAGAAGTCATGTTAATTTCATAGGAAATTTAATATGTGAATAACTCACTGTGAAGACAAAAAAACTTAGAAATTATTACTTCAGAAAGTTTTATGGTAATTTGTGAAGGCTGCAGAGAGATTCCATGCTATGATGATCATAATTCAGAAATGTAAATAATAGACCATTTATTTTTCTCATTGCCTATTAAGCATAGTTTCTGGAGTTATAAAACAGGAGCCAGAACCTCTGGGTGGCTATTTAATTTTTAAATGTGTTGATAGAATTAACAGAGAAGGAAGAGGCCTGAAAGCTTGTGTATCTTTGCTTTATATGATATGAAATTAAAAGCAGATCTAGTTGTTTCTTCTTTTTAAAGCGATATTCTTTTAAATGGCCAGAATTTAATTCTAATGCTTGAGAGAGTTCAGTTTATTGACATCTTTTGTAGAAGTTATTTTAAATTGTAGGATGGATGGCTGATGCTAGATTTAGGAAAAAAAAAAAATCCAGCTAACAAAATCAAGGTCTCAAGATCAGGTGAAGAATGCAATGCTGTGCTTTTGAATTCACTAATGATTTGATTAATATGAAAGAGAATAATTGTTCACCAAATGAATAAATCCTTGCTGTGGAAAAAAGCCTTTTTTTGCTTTGCATATGTGAAGATAACAAAGCCTCATAATACTGTGATTTATCCAGGTAGCTTAGCTTAGCGATGCCCTGTGCAAACCATTTGTTTTGATGCCGCTTTTAGTTCTAGACTCTCCCAAAAGGAGAACAAACAAAACCCCCAGGATAAGCATGTGGTGTTATTGTGTGAAGAACAAGCTACCAGAGTAATGGAAATGTAAAAAATAAAAAAATAAGATAGTGATAAGATGCACTAGAAGCTTGAGAGTAAGAGAAATCAAGACACATTCGAGTAGTAAGTGTTCTTGTTTAATGTGTGGGAAGGTGAGAGCAGTTTGTGATCTGCATGCAGCAGGATGTGATGTGGAGGGATTAAACCAGAGGTCTCATGACCTCTTCACTGTTTCTGTGCTCTTGTCCCTGGCTAATTTTTGGACTGTGTATGACAGAATATTGAGGCTCTTCAGCAGTGGTGAAGCTCAAAGCTACTATTTACTGATTGAAGCATTCATTGGCATCACTTTTAGGGTAGTAGAGTCAAATTCCTTTTTTAGCTGAAACAGGCAAAAATTTAAAAAAGTAATAATTTGTGTAGATCTAAAAGGAAGAGTGTTTCATATTGTAAATGCAAAGTTTTTAAAATTTATAAAAGTAACTAAAGATTAATAAAGGTTCTTAAAACACTTTTATAAGAATAATGAATATAGTAATTCTATAATAAGAACTGTTACATATCTGGATCTTGAGAAGAATTTATTCTAATATTATTGCTTCATTAGACTGTATACTTGGTTAAAGAGAAGCAGTATTCTCATGGAAGATTTTGCTTTTAAGGTTTGTGGCTCAGAACAGTGTTCTGTGGATGGATATTGTGATGGTTCTGCTCTGCCTTCAGTGTGAGTGCAGGCAGGAGGATGGCTTAGGGACAGCTGGCACCACAGGGTCCCCTGGGACAGAGCAGAATATGTCCTGGTGCCTTGGCTCCAGAGCTGTTCATTCAGCTCACGCTGACGGCCTGAGCTGCTCAGTTGCTGTGGAGGCAAGTTTTTGAGCATCATTACAATTTTTCTAATCGACCTGTAATTATGCTTTTAGCCTGATCTCATCACCCTGCAGTTTGTAAAGTGTCCTGTTTAGAATTCAGATTTAGTCAGTGCAAAACTGGGGAAGCACATTCCAGAGCTAATTGAGTTATAAGAAGGAGCTTTAAAAGGTGCAGTCTTATTTAAATCAATACTGTGTAAATCTGTGGTGTTAGACAAGACATGTTCAACACCTTTCAAATATCTTCCTACGTTTCATTTTCCAACGCCAAACTCCACTTTGCAAGTCAGAAAGACAAGTTATTGGTAGGATGATGATCACTTTTGTGATCTTGGGTCATGAAGCGAGGGTACATTTCCACAGAGGATTTGTTGCAAAGGGATCACTGTTATTTGTGCCATTACTGGCCAAAGCCAGTAAAAGAGAGAAATTATGAAATTATTTGCGTAATTTTTAATGATGTTGCCTTGAAAAGTTGGAATAGAACCTGCAATCATAAAATGTGGCATTAAGCTTAGTTTTGAAACAGTTTTTTATTTGAGTTGACTTTTAATAGAAAGATTTATGTTTGAAATGAATTGAAAATTTCAGTTCCGTTGCTCCCATGTAAGCGTTCCCAGTGTGCTTTCTGCCTCCCATTACATTTGACATACTTTTTGGCAGCCTGACAGAAACAGCTTACTAGACAATGAACCTGAACTAGATTTCTTAATTTTTCTAACCAGTGATAAAATGGAACAGTTATGAAAATATGAAGCTGTCAGCAGTGAATGCTGCTCTCAGCATTGCAGCTCTGTGGAAGCGCTGGACTGCTGTGCATTCTGTTAAACTGGCTACTTTAAACTTACAGTTTCTCCTTTCACATTAGTGCTGCTTTTAGTTGACATCACTATCCCTACAGTTTATATAGTATTTGTATTCAATTGTGCAAAGCTTCACTAAAACTGGGTCACTAGTTTTTCTGAATGCAGTTCTTAAAAAGTAAAAGCAAAAGAGCTTTACTGCAGAATGTACTGCTCCATGTCTGTGAGAGAGCAACTGAAGTGCTGTAAAAAGTCCCTTTAAATATGAAACTGTTTGAACCTGGCAAATCTTCGTAGAACTCTGACCCACACATATTGTTTCAAAAAATGAAATCTTGGAAATTAATTTGTCATCAGAAGATGATATGAGCAGAAGAGAAAGGTGAAGCTAGAGCAGAACCTTTTTTCAGGAATAAGGAATTAATGAACAAAAATTGAGTCTAAGCAGAGAATTTCTGGGGATCGTTAAATTTCCCAGAAGGTGAAGGCAATTTGCCTTTGGCTTCTGCCTTAATATAACAGTGACAAGTAGTAGTTTTGCAGACAGATTGTCCTCTAGAGGATCCTGATTCTTAATTGTATAAAAGTTCTAATTGTTCCATTTTTAACTACTAACTTAAATAAGTTGTGCATATAACTTAATTGTGGTATGAACATCCTGGATGAATCTAAATGAAGGAAATAAATCTCACAAGTGCTACTTAAAAAGATAGAATTAAGGACATGCTAAGAAAGCAAGAGATTTAGTGTTTCACTTGCTAAAATATAGTTGTTTTTTAAAATAATACTGCAATGTTTGCAAGTTGCCTTACTGTACTGTGCTTTTCCTCCTGAGATGGCATCAATAGTCACTGAACAAGGCTTCAGTGAAAATTACACAAAATTTAACAAAGTGATGCTCTTTGGTATTGAAAATCATGTCCGAGTAAGGTGTTCAGATCATTGTCTGGCTGTTGATAGCTGGTCAGGGCCTCTGGTACCACAAGCCTGGTATAAAAGGCTGGAAAGTAATGTGAAAGCTGAGGCCAAGAGAGATGTCATGATTTCAAGCCTGTGTTCCCCTCACCACATCTGCTCTTGTGTGAGTCTCTGTGGAAAGCTGGTTTCGAGGAGTGGCCTCTCTCTTACACGTGCCTCAAAATTGTGTTCTGGTGTAGAAGCTTTCAAAGACTCAAAGCAGAGATGTCTGAAGTTTTTCTGACACCTGCTTATGATGATGGTAATCTTCATGAAAGAAAAAGAGCACTAATAATTTCAGTTATTAACTGTAGAATGTACATTTAGCTTAAAAGGATATTGGAGATGCTTTTCTGCTTCCCAATAGAATTAGCATACTAAGAATTTCATCAGTTTAGTTAAAACTATTTAATCAACAGCTTAAATATGGAAGGTACCTTAGAAAGTACCTTAAAAAAGTGTTGAGTGAGGAGTAATTGACAGCTACTTGGACATGCCCTAAATTGAATAGAATTTCCAAAATTACCACAAATAGAAATATTGATGAAATAACTATCACTGAAAGAAATGGCCTCTCTGCTGCTATTCTAGGAAGAAAACAATAACTTTGGGTAAAAAAAAAAATTTAAAAAGTTGAAAAAAGTTAGCAGTATGTTCCTTTAACAGGAATATATATATATATATATAGGTAAATTATATTTTATAGTTTGGTCTGTGCTTTGGCAGTGTTGATACTTCTTGACACAGTGTTAATATTACAAAATACACAGTGCCGGGTGATTCTTTGGGTTTTGATTGGATTATAACTTTGCCAGACATTATCTACAAACAGTGAATTCTTTTGGGCAATTGTAATAGGTTTCATACATGCATTAGTTAACACTGCATTTACTAGGCAAGAAGAAAGAGCAAAACTTAATTGGAGTATTTAGACTACTGTTTCAGCATGGAAAGTTTCCCCTTTTACTGTATTTACTGATTTCTAATTGGAAAAGATAGACTTCCAAATAGTAAACCAACACAAAATGTTAGGTGTCCTGAGTAAACTTGGTATACCTTTAGTAAAGCTTGAGCACATTTGTAATGTATATGGTTTATATGAGTAGCCCTTGTGCAAAAATGTTTTTGAAGTGAGATTTCAGTGAATTAATTGAACACTGCTTAGAAAGTCTACACAACTAAGTAGTTAAGGCCAGTGGTCTGTAGCAGTGAGTTCATATTTTATTGGGAACACAATTCTAATATCACCATGGCTTTTCAATGAATCATGGCCAAGTGTTTAGCGTGTCCCAACATTTTATTCCTGGGGAAAAAAAAAAGGAAAATGTTCATGCAGATTGAATTGCTTTAATGACTAAGTCTAGCAGGCTTTTTATTAAAAGTGCCATATCACAGGTACTGTTTAATATGATGGACCAAAAAAATTAGGCAGGGAAAGTCACAAATGCAGTGTTTAGTTTAAAAAACAAACACCACCACCCTTGGCATCCCCCCTGCCCTAAACTAGCAACCACCAATCTCTCTCTTCCCAGGGTACTTCTTGAGCTATGGATGTGACTGAAAGCTGACTCCCATCCCTGGATGCAGGGAGCTGCTCAGCTGCACTTCACATTCATCACATAGTAGAAGCAAATGCTGCTTTATTTGTAGACACCCAATTTCCTTCCTTTGCAGCACTTCAGCAACCATTCTTTTGTTTTAAATAGTTACAGACATCCCCTCTGGATGGCAGAACAAGGCAACACAATTACTAGTTGTGGATACACAGAATTGCACTTTTTAAAATAGCGATGTGTTGCTCACTAAGGTGTCTCCGCAGTCCAGCTGAGCTGACAGGCTCTGTTAAGCTCTGCTCAGTTGTTTTATTTGCAGGCTTTTGAGATTATTCTCTTGGTTGCTCTGGACTTTGCTAATAACCCTGCTGAAATAAATTGTTTTGGAGCTGTTTTTCAGTAACTCCATGAGATTCAGGCAGTGATCTGAGCAATTGAAGAGAAGGGTGTGTTTTATTTTATTTAACAGTAAGCTGGTACCTCAGTTTTCCGGTTCATGTAGAGTTGCATATCTATTGCAACTTTTTTGATTAAAATTCCAAATGTCATGGCTGTGGTAGAGAAGAAGCATTAACAAAATAAATGCAAGAAGTACTGCTTAAGGAGGGTGACCCTGATTTTACTCATTTCAAACTAGAGCAATGCGTTAGGGCATTAACTCTGTGCAGACACTTATCATGGATCCATTACAACAGATCACCACTTTTTTCTTAAGGACTTCAGCTCTTGAGTATTTGGAGTTTAGACAGATGAAACTGTTATTTCTCACAAATGAATCAGATGCTTGACAGTCAGTTAAAACTTAATTTATGTGCAGGATATAGAGAGTGAATATGGCAAGATTCCAGATTTTCCTGTTAACTTATTCTGTGACTCCTGATGAGCATCTCAGCCCTGAAAAGAGACGGGCTGCTGATGCAGACATAAGATAAACTCATCATTTTATGGGAGCTTCAATAAACTACCCTAGAGCATAATCCAGAGCAAAGCAAAAAAATCTCTTGCTTTAAGGAATTTTCTGGTAGCCTTAGGGAGGGTATTAATAGAACTTCTCAAGCTTAACATTATTTTAAGCCTGTAATGCGAACATTGTTTGTTCTTTAAAGTCAGGAATTTTAAGAAGATTAATATGAAGACTAGCAGAGCTCAACCTGAATCAGGTTTTATGGTGTTGTCAGTGTCTAGGTAAAAGTCACTTGTTCGGGTAAAATGTACATTAAACCTCAGCAGTAGTTCTAGTCAAGTATTTTTCCTTAGTTTATGTAAAAAAATCCTCAGTAAAGTAAAGCTGTCTAAATTATTTTGAGGTCTTTATTAAAGGTTTACAACAAACATGCTTTCTTTCATTGTGGTGGTTTATAGTGTTTTACTTTTTTGAAAATCAGATACAACAAGTCTGCTTGTTCTGGGCTGTGTTTGAACAGCTTGATCTGGGCTGTGTTCCCACCTCTGCAGGGTTTTTAGTTAGCTTTTGGAGTGGCAAGGTGGTCTCAGGGTGAAGAGGACTGTACAGTGCAAGGACTAGCAGACAGCACTGGGAGAAGGGAAGAGTGCAGCAGGATGCTGTGGGCTGTTGGGCAAAAACTCACTGGATGTGTTGAAGAAAAGGATGCATTTTACTGAGGCAATTAACTTGTGCTCTTGCAGCACACAGGACTTGCAAAGAGTCATAAGAATAGAAACCGAAATAAGGAGAATTGTAGCAGGGAAAAATAATTTAGTTTAAATCTTGTATATAAATGAAGTTTACAAACAAAAAGTGCTGATGGATTATTGAGTGATGTTGTATCAATTTTATCTTTTTTTACCCCCATATCTGATGCTGGGGAAAAGCAAGATGAGCCACCAGGGTGCTTTTTGAGAGGTATGCAGTTAGCAGTTGTGAATCTCTTCTGCACTGGAAAGTTCTGCCAGGGCTTGCTCTCTGCAGCATTGTGTTGGTTCTTACAATGTAAACCCAGACAGAGTGAGAAGGCTTTAGCAAATAAAGGATTGCTACCACTTAGGTAGTGACTCTATCCCTCAAAGAACTTTCTTTGGTGTTTAAGAAAACAATATGATCGTGTGTGTGTGTGTCTTCCCTTGTTTATCCTGTGTGTCTTCTGCTGAGTCCCGTTAGGTTTGGCTGTAGAGCAGGTCCACACTGCTATTTGTTATTACTTCAAGTGATGTGTGTTTGTTTTTTCTCTCCTAACAGCTAAGGAACAAAAACCAAAACCCAGCTGTCTGAGAATACAGCTATGGCATGGAATAAACATTAACAATTTAGTCAAAGTATTTTGTTTTAACACTTCTAATGCTAAGCAGAGATTATGCAGTTCAGAAAGCAGATATACATTATTTTTGGTAGTACCTTCAGCTCTGGATGGTGGGTGACGGGCAGTAGCTTAGCTTACACATGTGGAATCCTGCAAGTAAAGAGGGGTGAAAGGCTGCTCTATAAGTGTCCTTCTAGAGTTCATGGGGAAAAAACCCCCAAAAACTGAGATGATCAAGTATGGAAGGACTTGTTTCATGCTGCACAATGAGCGCATATGAGCATCTTGAGGTAGCTTCAGTTCTTTCAGAAACTAAATATAGAAGATTAAAAGGAAAGTTGTGTTTGTGTTTGCAATGTTGTGGAAAATTAAATCTAATCTGAGTGTTTTATTTTGTGAAAATTTTTTACATGTGGATGTGTGAAACTGGGCTACAAAGATAGTATGGGAGAGTTTTCCGTAATTGACTCAGGAGTACACAGTCAGAGATGAGAATTTTTTTAGTAGTAGATTTCAGTTTCTTTCCTGTTCTGGCTTTGTTCCAAAGGGAGCTAAGTGTAATGTGAGGTCAGGTTTCCCTGCTTCCTTGTCCTGTGACTGAGGACAGCACCATCAGCAGTATCAAATTCTAGAAGCCAGCAGTTTTGGGTATAAAAGCAGATTAAATTTTCAATAGGTCTTTAGTTTTCCTCAATTTTGCTTGGACTGGTGGTGCAAAATAAGTTGTTCTCATCTGTGCTAAGACTTTCTGAAATTGAGATGAAGATGATCTGGTCACATGTCTGTGCTCATACAATCTCTCTGGGACACTGGAGTTATTTCAGTGTTGCTTCCTGTAGCACTTAGAGCCATTCTTTACAGGCAGGGGTCTTGTGATGGCCAGGTTGCTGTTGTTTAGCTCAGTCTGTATTGATAAAGGCACTGTCTTCTTGGATGTTGAAAAATCCTCATCCAGGACTTTGATGTAGGCTTTACAGTGGAGCTAAATTCAGTGGTGTCAGCTCATTCTCAGAATTTGTGAAGATTAGTATTTCTTTCATTGGGCTTAACAGAACTGTTTTTCTTGTAAACACAGCATCTAAGAAGCATGAGATCCAAATCATAAGGATGCTAGAAAAGAGAGACTAATAGGTACTAAAAACCTTTTTTTTTTTTCCACCTGAGGATTACTAATTTTAAGTGTATTCTTAACATTTGACATGTCATTCTAGCACAGTGGTCAGATGTTGTCAATTTAATCTGTGATCAAAACTTTTCCACAATTGGGGTAGAGATATTTGGTATTGTAACATATAAGAATGTTACTCTGGTAGTGAATAAATATGCTGTACATGTAAGGTAGTCTTGAATTGAAATTTTACATATCAATAAATGAAGATAATTTGTTTCATTGCGGGGGCGAATGTGTTTTTTTGATGCATAGTCGGCAATACCCAGTTACCTGCCATGTGTCCTACTGAAAATTAGCAGTTCTATTTCTTTTTTTATCTGAGCTAATCTTAATTAGTATTTTATCCAGATCTTGAATTTGAGTTCTGGATTTGTAATGAATATGGTTCTCCCTGTGGCAGGAAAATTTGATACAAGTACACACTCTGATGACTTGTTAAAGAATCTAACATGAGAACTCAAATAGCTGAATTTATGATGTTAATTAAATAGGCATCAACATAAATTGAGGAAAAACGTTGACAGAGTGTATTTTATAAGTACTCTTATTTACATGTTCAAGTATTGTGTGTTTTCACTCCAAAGAGTCAAAATGATAGTACTTTAGATTAGGCACAAAGTTTGTGAAATTATTCAGCTATAAAAGTTAATCTTTTTTCACAGAAGGACGGGAATTATGACTTGGTATTTGCCTTGCTAATGTTTTGTCCTAATGTAAATGAGTATGTACCCTCTTGTTTAACAATACTGAGGAGCTCTCCATCGAAATTGGTTGTCCTCCCCTGCGGGTGACCCCCGTGTGGGATCAGCAGGAATCTCTTCCTGCTGTTGTGAGCTGCAGCTGCTTGGAGAGGTGTCAGCTGAGCTGTAGGACAGAGCCTGTGGCTGGCTACAGGTCGTTGTTGCACCTCCTTGCTTCCATATGGCTGGGATTTCTGGATAAGAACTGAAGCCTCTTTTCAGGTGATAGCCTGTAGCTGTAATGCGTGGGAAACAGTAACAGTTAGAGGTATTTCAGGTCAAAAAGTTACCACTCCACAGCCCTTTTGTTTCATCTGTTGACAGTGAGCTGGTTCTGCTAAATGAACCACATAGCTGAGAAGAGAATGGTCACAATGGAGAATGCATAAAAGTGGTTAAATCATTTACCTTTAAGAATGGTCACTACTTTACCCTTTAAGAACTAGTATATAACAGGCAGTGTTATCCCACATCAGTGTGTGTGTGTGATGACTGAGACTCCTTGAGTTTTTGGTTGCTTTTTCTTAGGTGTCCCAGTGATTTCCACCGAACAGAGCTAGATGGAGCTATAAGATCTTCTGTCAATAGGTACAGTGCTAGGGACTCTTCCAAGTTCTCAAGTTTCTGTGTTAGCTTTTGGGCTGCTGTTGTCTGTTGAGGAGTTACAAAGACTGAGCGCATGTAACGTAAAAATGCTCAGTAACGGAGGCGGCACCGTTTAACCAAGGCCTGGTTATGTAAGTGTACTGTGGCTGTAGCCAACTGTTGTCTTACTTGAAATGCACAAATTTCATTTGAAACTTGCTCCTCTGGGCCATCAAGGTGCTATTAAAATTGTCAGCTGAGGTGTCACGAAGACACTCTGCATAAAGTGTCAATGATACTGGAAAGGATCACAAATGTGATGAACCTAGTGAATCTGCTGAAGATCCTGTAATCATAGAGGAGTCTGTGTAGCTTACAGGATTGAGTTCTGCACAAATGTATGGATGTAATAGCTAGTAGCCAATTTTTAATAATGCCCGAGTATTTTAACTTATGCTTTCCCCATTATTTTCTCCTCTTGTCATAACTGTGCTGTTGCTTTGTGCTGCCAATGCATGATAGATAGGAAAAGAACATGAAGTGCTAAATTTTTTTGTTTATTGTTCAATAATCCTGTATATTGGTAAGATGGTTCAATAAAGGTCACCTTTGAAGTAGTTAATTGCAATAAATTAGTGTGTTGGATACTCTAGCAGGATTGCTCAGGTCCTTAGCTGTTAACGTATGCAGATAATCATGATGGTGAGCACCACCATTTCTTGAGTTTTCAAACACCACTGGAATCAGTTAGGTAGTTTATTGACTGCTTAAACTCTTTAAAAATCCCCATTTTGTTTATTTTAATTTTTCCTTCTATCTGGCTGTCATTTTGACTTTGCTGGGGACAGGCATGGGGGACTACACAGGAATAGAAACATACTTTCTGAATTCCAAATTTATGAGGTTTGAGTATTGCAAAAGATGCTATCTTGACAGGCCCAAAGGCTGCATTTCTATCTGTAGAAAACAGGCAGCACTCCAGGGAATGGTAGTGCAGTCGTATCTTTTCCAAGTGATGCTCATCACCTCTGAAGTGATCACCTTGAATGAGGGGCTCAGTCTCCAGTCTGCAGTAGGTCTGCTGGCAGAGAACCATCAGCATTGGCATCTTTGTGTTTATGCTCATCTGGAATATGAAATTGTCAGTTTCTTTCTGGAAGATAGGAATTACTTTTCTGGATTCTTGTTCCTGTATTTCTTAACATTTGTATAGTGTTCACAAGAGTACAGTTTGTAATGATTATTTTCCCTGACACTCCTGCACTGTGGCAACATATTGCTCTTATTTTAGGGGCATGAAATGCTGTTGAGGAAGTGAGGCTTGGAGTTGCATAGGACACTGTGTCACAGGACACTGAACAAAAGCCAGCGCTTTGGGATCTTTTTTATATCCTGATCCTAATCAAGCAATTCTTTCTCCCTAGTTTTGGGTTAAGATATTAGTAATAATTTTGTAAGTAGTGCTTGGTTTATGTCATAATGTACATAGTATTCATTACATGTTTTCATTCTTCAATGGAACCACGGTTCTTTTCATCTATACATATTTTATATTCCACTTTGAAGTTAGGCTGCTAGATTTTTAAAAAGTATTTACAGTAATGAATGGACTATAAAATGATTCAATTTATGAAGATATTTGACAAACTACTGTAGCATTGTATTAAACATTTAAGTATTATAGGTTCTACATAATTGCTGTATATGGGTTGATTACTGTATGCAGATATTACAACACTGAGCATCTTTAGTGTTTGCTTCATTTGGAACAGAGCTCTTCTGTAATTTTTTATATATAGGAGAAATTTCAGCTAGTCCCTAGTTTTCTCTTGTGTGAGTAAAAGCCATTCAAGAAGCTCCTCTGTAAGTTTCAACATGGTAGTATCTACAAGTGCATTTTGAATAGCTTGATCCAAACAACAAATAAAACTTGAATTTTCTTTCACAGATGAGATTTTTAGCTGGTGTGTTGTAGCACTGCTGGCTGACCAAGTATGTGGATAAGAACAAGGGCAGCGGGGTATTTTCTGAATATATTTGTCTTGAATTGTAGAGAGAGACTGAGATGTCTGAAATGGATGGACACCATCTGCTGTTATTTAAAGTTTGTGTCTGCTTCAAAATGTACTTAGTGTTATCTTATGGGAAAAAGTGTTTGCATCCATGGGAAAGTGAGTATTTTTCTATTTGTCTGTGTTAGAAGCCTAGTAAATTATGTACTTTGAAGGGATTGCTGGAAGAGTTTGTCACTTTAGACAGAGATCTTAACCTTAGCATTTAAAATGTGATATTATAAAGTAGGTTAAGTGGATCCCCTGTAACAAAGACAGCTAAAGCTTTTTCTTTCCCTTTAGTATTATGAGGTATATAACTTTGTGCATGCGCTCATGTCTTTAACTTTCACATGCTCAGGAAAGTGCATCTTCCTTAGTAAGATTGGCCAAGCCCTTTGAACATGGCTAACTGAATTTAACTGCCAGAGTCCCTATTTAAGCACCTTCTCTTGGATTGTGGGCAAGTGCATCACAAAGCCACCTCTGGGGCGGTAGCAACTGTGTGTGAGATAAGGAAGGCCCAGCTATTGCTCTGTTTTCTCCTAGCAGAATCTGGGCAAGGGTGTGTTTTGGCCACAAAATAAAAAGAGAGAGGCAATGAAGCTGCATTTCCTTATTTCTTTAGCAATATCTTTAATGGCACTTGCCAGACCTCATGTTCCTCCTTTTCTCAGTCATTTTATACATTTGTTCATATTCCATCTGGGTATCCTGAAGCTTGCTTTTTTGCAAGCTCTCTTCATACTGGAGCAAAATTTATGGTACAATGTCAGATAGCTTTCCAAGATGCTTAGAGGAGCACAGCTGGTCATTGCATTGTCTGAAAAAACCGAAAGATTGAGATGCTGGTAGAGACTTCTGGATAGGGTGGTGTGTTAAGTGGGCAGTGGGTCTTTTAATGTCTATTGATGAAGGAAATTCATTGTATCATTTTAACAAGATACTTAAGCTTGTTTTTCTTTAAATACAAAGGCTAGAAAAGAAGGAAATTGGAATTTGTTCATCGGCTATTTGTTTCTATTGTGGAAGAGAAATAATAGAGAACAGATAAAAATGGATAATCAGCAAAGTGATTTACTGCTGCATGAGTACTCCTAGATTAATGTAGTGATAATGTGCTGTCTAGAGCTGGGAAGATGCTCAGAAGAAGAGTTAATGATACTTTATTAATAGTTAGCTTTTATTTTGTGTACTCCTACTGTCAAGCTGCATTGTTACTGTGATTGTTTGTGCTGTTTATTTCTTTCTGAGATGAAGAAATCTCTAATGTCTTTCTAATGCATGTGTGAATGTACACGTACATCTGTGTCCTGCAAATGCTGTCTTAACTTCCATTCTTAGAAAATGTATTGTCACCTACTCTCAAAGTTTTCTGTTTTCAGCACTTAATCCATCCCTTGGCCATGAGATTGATGTGCCTTCAAATTACATGAAAAGAAGAAAGCAGTGTCTTCATTTGCTTTGTAAATTTGCTGGTTGGTGGGATGTACCCTCATGACTGGAAGTATTTCTTCAGATTGCAAAAAGTAACAAACTTCCTTTAAGTCAAAGCTGAAACTTTCATCTCCTAAAATGTATCCCACAGCTCAGCTGAAGTTTGGAGATAAGATCAATTATGGTGAGATATGCACTAATGTGTTTTGGGAGCTGGCAACTCTTTGAGTCAAAGACTCTGTTCTGTCTCTTATGGTAGATTCCAGTTAGAGGGAGGAACTGGGTGGGAATTTAAAAAAGCTTCCAATATTTGGTGAAATATCCTAAAAGGGAAATAAAAACTATTCAATAACACATAGGTTTTACAAGTTCAAACATTGTCACTTGTGATTATTAGGTTCTAGTTTCTTGTATATGAATGTTAGATCCCATTTTTAGTGACTCTGCGTATTGTTCAAATGCATACAAAAAGTACTTTGTGGTTTCATAGCTTGCTTAAATACATTTTTTCTAATGGCGTTTCAAGAGAGGTGAGTGAATGGAGATCTGTGGGAATGGATCAACCAAGTTGCTTTAGGTAAGGAACAGGTTTCTCCCTGCGGGATGCGTCTCGCACTGCAGAAGGAAGGATTACTGCCTTGTCACAAGGCTAGGAAGACCATCTGGTAGGTATCCAGGTATGCCAGTTAGTTGTAATTGATGAAATCCTGATAGGATTACAATGTGCTCTTGATGATCTATGGGTCTGTGTTGAGGAGCATCCCCTACTAATTTTTAAGAGATGGAAGAAGAGAAACCTGTGTAGAGGCTGCTGTGCATCGTGGGGCTCAGGAGCCTGAGCTCTGCAGCGTGCCTGTCACAGGCTTCTTGGTTGCCAGTACCAGACGAGTTGGAGAGGGATCTGTGCCAGCCATATACAAAGGCCAGGCACAGTGCATGTTTAATTGGACACATACTGATGTGAGCTGGGATTTTGGTTTGCAGAGGGAGTGACAAGTCTGTCTGCTTGCAACAGTCAAACTGCAGTGTTTTCTTTGCCTTAATAGGAAAAGATGTGGTGATTGTGTAACTATTTGGATGCATTTTACTTCTTATGTGGAGTAGAAAATCCCATCTGGAAAGAAATTCTTCTCTCAGTAGAAAGGAAGGGTGTGGGCTATTACCTCCCTTTAGCAAACTGCTTCCTTTTCTCTTCTCTATCATTTCCAGCTGAGAAATTTTCTGATTGCCCCTGTTCTGCTTTATTACAGGACATTCAAAATAGTGTATAAATGGAAGACTGCTGTTCTTATTGTGAGGGAAAGACTTGGGGGAGATTTTTAAAATGTTTAATGTAGTCGTAGGACATCAGTGGAGTTGGATCTTTGACTAGTAGCCTGAGTGTTACATGGAGTATTTTTGGAAGACAGCAAAATGCATGTTTTACAACCAATGAAGTAAAACTCATCATTATTTTTCAGAAACTTACAGCTGTTGTGTAGCTGCACAGCAATTACTTTCCCATGGGCAAGTTGTCTTTTAAAATAAATAAATAAATTTGCATAACTCTGTAGGGAATAAGATAACTGATGTAATAATTACTTAGGAGCCGAGCCAGCATCCTGCAATTACTTTAAAGCACATGTGCTGCAATGTCTCTCTATATTGATATGCTTCTTGTGACATCCTTCTTCTGACACATTCAATTAATGTTTTATTATCATCTTCCTATTTAAAAAAAATACCCAGTGACTGAGCTAGAAGCAAAGTAGTCTGTTCACTTACTTAACAAGAATGGTTAAGTGGTTTTTTTCAACCCTACTTGTAAGTATCTCTGCTGCATGAGTTGACCTCGTATCACTGCAAGTTATTGATTATACTTATGCCTGTGGTTGGCTGAGAAAAAACAGTTTGCAGCATTTCCTTCAGTCTGGAGAGCTGGTGATGAGATGGATGTGGTATTGATTAGAATTTTCAGATTTGTTGAGTATCATCATCTGCATTCTCTATGCAGCACATGTGGCAACTACTAATCCAGATCCAGGGGCGTTTCTTGTCTTCCCTTTGAACTTGTTTTGTTTAAAGTATTCCAAAGAGGTGACAGTGCAAAATATTTTGGTAGATGCCTTATTTTCATGTGTTTTGCATCACTTGCTTATTATCTGTTTTAAAGATGCCATTTTCTTCACTTTTAAGTTGTTATATTTATTTTAGTCCCTTTGAAAGAGCTATATGTCAGAAAGGAAAAAGATGATGAAGCTGTAAAACTATGATGAAACAGTTTCCACCAGATTTAGAACTCTTGTGTCTATAAAAGTCCCCTTCTTTCCCAAAACACCTCTGCAGAGGGGATCACGAGCAGTCAGTGCTCTCTGGTGACTGCTCTGGCTGTTGGGATCCTGGAAAACCGCTGTCAGCCTCTTGGTAACTCCGTAGTGACGTGAAGCAAGGCCCAGATGACGAACTGCAGCCAGATGTTTGTGCACGTCAGCCGGGTCATGCTGCCAGGAGCGAGTCCATGTGCCGTGCACATGGGCCTGTGTCAGTGTGCTCAGAAGGGGACCTGGCTGGGAAGGTGCCATGCACAGCACGCTTAGCAAAGGTGTTCATATATCTTTATAGAAGGTGCTCACCTCAGCTTGCTGCTGAAAACTTTTTTCAGCTTGTTTAATGAGTGGAGTTTACAATGAGAGCACTATGACAGTTCTGGTTCCATGTTGTAGTTGTGGTAATTAATATTTAGCATGGTATCATGTAATTTTCAGCTTCAGTGCACTTTACAAACATTAATTAATTGTCAACTGCACCCCTGTGCAGTAGGTAAATGCTTTCTTCACTGCTGTTTCTTAGAGCAGTTGGGAGCCCTGAGACTTGCAGGCTCACTGGTCCCACTTGGTGATCTGCACCTTAATATTTTGTAAAGTTCTTTGTTAAATTAGGGTAAGTTGTTATTAATTCTGGGTAAAAACAAAAAATTTCTGCAATACTGTGTGCTCTAGATGCCACAGATTATATTAGAAGGCATTATTTTGCTTATTCTTTGGATGTTTTGGCATCCTCAGCTTACACCGTGGTGGTGGGAGAATTATTTGGAATAAATATGAGACTTCTCTATGGCAGTCTTGCCCTTGTCTTCTAAGAATGCACTTACTCTGCTGTAGCCCCAGTCTTCATTAGTAATGCTGGGTGAATATGTTGAGAACTGGCTTTGGATGTGTTGCCCTCTGCTGTGTCCTGCAGAGCGTGGAGGTGTTCAGTGTGGGTGATCTGTACAAATGAAGGAATGTGTGTGCTGGATTGGGTTTGTAGGTGCTCTCCCCCCCAGCCCCAGTTTATGCAGTTTAATGGGAATAAAGCCATTCGTGTCTAAGTGTTGCTTCTGTGTAGGTCTGGCACGCAGACCACTGTGGCTGTGTTTATGCTGTTACCTTTGGCTTTCCACTGTGCTGGTCTCAAGTAGAACATTTGACTGAAAACTTTCAGCTGCTACTGCAAAACTTTACCCTGGTAGCTGTTTTTACTTAGAGCTGCTGACAACTCAGGAAAGCATTTGAAAAACATTTTGCTTACTGGAACAATTCTGCTGACGTGTTTTTCTTTCTATCCTTTTATTACTAGCAAAATTTGCATGAAAACAGGTCTCTGTGTATTAAGAGTTCACAATCCTCAGCTTGACAGTGTAATTAGAGTGGTGTTCAACTTGCACAATGGAGCTAGAAGGAATTTGCTTGATTTTCCTGTGAACCCGAAACTTCAGGCCCTGTTTAATCATCTTAAACCAAATTTGTGTTAATCTATGTTTTGGTGTGGAACTGAGGCAAGATTCAAAATGAAGTGTTGTAGACAGAGGAAGGCTTTGTATGCAGCAAAGTAAAACAGGCGACTCATGAGAAAGCGCTCCCTCTGTCTCCCCCCCAGCCTGTCAGGCTGTGCCCTGCTCTAGTCCTAATGACTGAACCTAATCATCTCCATGGCCCTAATTATGGTCCTGTGGTAGGCTGAGATATTAGGTGAGGAATAAGCAGCAGGATTAGATCAGCTCTTGAGTAGCAAATGTCTCATTATGCTGGAGTGATCAGTATTAAAAATAAAGGAGAGGGAAGAGTCAGAAACACACCACTAAAATTTAATCCAGAGTAGCAGAATTTTCATGCAGTTATATTGATTTCTTACTAATTCTTTGTGTGAAACATGTGGCTTAGCAGCCCAGAATTTTTATGGTTCCTTCTTCCTCTGCAGGAGTTTTGTAGCGCATTTGTCCATGTTTGGCTCTGGTGTTCACAGCAGACCTGTGTGCCTTCTCATTTTAAGAAACATGTATTAGATAGGGTGCAGTTGGCTTTCATTAGCTCTTTAGTGAAAGAATTCATGATTTCAGACATACATATTGTCTTCGTCTGAATGGTTTCTCTATATTACTGTTCTTTTGAGGTCTGGGAGTATTCTGGAGTGTTTTTTACTCCTCTGGCCCAAATGAATAGTGTCTGGCCAGCTTGTTGACTGCTGCAGCAATTTGGAAGCATTTATGTAAAAAAGGACACAGTCTAGGGGTTTCTTTGATTTAAAGCTTCTGTAAATGTGTTTTTAAGAAATCATTGTTAGCTTTTATATATAATTTCTGAATAATGTTCTGAATTTTCATTGTCATATTGTATTTAGCTTAAGCAATTGTAGAACCAGACTGATCTTTTCAGGTTTTATGGTTGCTTAGAGGGCTTTTTGGAAAGATTATTCAGATGGAGTAAGTCAAGTACTTTGGAATTAGTAATAATGCTTTTGTAACAGCACTAATGTATGCTTACAAAAAAACCCACATTTTATTTTTTTCAATGGAGTCAACTACTCAGTACAGTAAATATGTTAGATATTTATGGCTCTTGCCTATAGATGGTACAGTAAGGCTTTTTTATTCCATGTTTTTTGAATATCTTTTTTCTCCTTTTCATATAAAGAAGCCACTTTAACATACACAGAACACAAGTTATTCAGCATAGAGTTAGTTCCCTGCATTCCCTGGAACTTGAATGAGATGTTGGCCAGCAACTCCTTCTCTTTTCTGTATGTTCATCTCAGCCCTGTCCTGAATGACCTTCTTATGCAGTGGAGTTGGCTGTCAGTTCTGCTCAGGTGGTGGATGTGCTGACCATCAGCTCAGAGAGGACTGAAACGTGAGCCAGCAGCACACAGCAACCTGACATACCTGTCCTGGCCTCTTGGTCAACAATTCTCTCTGCTTGATGAGACCAATCTGCCTGCATAGCAGCTCTGTTGGTAGCTCCATAAGAAAAGCACCAATCTGTTTTTATGGAAGATAGGAAAGTTATGAAAGTTTTTTGACGTCTGCATGGAATAACCTATTTCTATGTCATTATGGGCTGGTAGGCTGTTAGTCCTCTGTGAGTTGGACTCTTGGACTGTTCCAAGGGTGCCAGTGGTTAGAATTCACACCATTCTCATCGGGGAAACAGGATGTCAGAGTACAGAAAATGCCGTATAAATGTTGATTTTATTACAAAGAACTCTTTTTGTTTGAAAGAAAAAAGCAAATAGAAAAAACCTTTGAAAAGAACAATTTCTTCAAAAAATATTATTAATTGGTATTTCCACACACAGAAGAAAGCAATAAAGCTAGATCAGAGAGCATTCAAAAACAATTATGTATTTACATCCCTGTTATCTTTGTCAGTCCATTTTGGACCATGGAAAGAAGTTTTTGTAGGCTAGTTTTTCATTCTATATGTTAAGATGGAGTATGGCTTCAGTAGACCTAGAAATGAACGGGAATGCTTTTAACAGCTCTGTAATAGATAAAGTATGTTTCACTGATGCATACAGTTTATATCTTGGTTTGTTAGCTGTAAATGAGATTAATAATGCTCTAGAAATAATGTTGGTTGCTTCTAGAGATGAAAGGGAATTCAAAAGATAATGACTTATGTAAATTAAATTTCTTTGTGCAGGAATACCACAGTAGACAGTGATTAACTGTGAAAGAGTCTTGCTGTAATAAAATTTTGCAAAGCTGTAATGTTTATAAAGACATTTTTTTATTGCAAGGTTATCTCTGTATGTCTTTTGAGAAAGTTCTTTAAGGATTGACCAGGCAAATGGCTGTTAGTGTCCTGCTGTTACCCTAAGGCACTCTTGGGGAGTTCTCAAATAGCATGTTCTAATTCTCTCAGAACTGCAGTGAGAGTAGAAGCCTCATTTCTCATTCAAGGTTGTTTTTATCGTACTTGCTGGATTATATTCTGATTGGATGTCCCCTAACAAAGCTGTGCAGTGCTACTTAAGTAGTGCCTGTGATTTGCTGGCAGCTCTGTGACAGTTGTTTCCTATGGCAGTGGTGCTCATGAGCATGACAAAAAAACCAAGAAGAAATAAGCAGTATTAAAGACCTATATATCAGCTTCCTCTCCCTGCAGCTCCATTTGTTTGATTAGTATTATGATGGTGGGACAGGGCAATATATCAGATGTAATCGATCTGATTAGAGTGGAGATGATATAAACACAGATTGTATTGATGTTTAGTAATATGGGCACCCAGGGTAAACATAGATGTTGCATAGGCTGTGGGAAAGGTCTCTATAATGAAAACAGCAAATACAGCAGATTTTTGAGCTAAGTTATTTTCTGCCAAATTTCACAGCAAGTTATGGGTAGTTTGACTTTGCAGTGTTGAAGAGGATGGTCAGATGGGTTGACATAAATTGTTTTAATTGTTTTTTGAAAGACACATCTTTTTCCCCAAGACAGATCTGAATCTTGGTTTCATAGTTAGCCTTATGTTGAGTCAATTCCAACAGTGTAGTAAAGATTGAAGTATTATTAGACATGAAAACAAACACTTCTTTCAATATTGTTTTTGATAAAAAGGCTACCTACATATATTATTAAAATCTTGATCTCTGGATAATTTGACTTGGTGGTGAATTATTCCTTTTCTTTAACTTAACTTGGGAAGAGATGTAAGTAAGTGCAGTAAAGTGTTTTTGTTGGATTTTCCAGTGAAGGGCTGATAGGAAATTACCATGAATGAGGGAGTAGAATGCCTTATTGAAATTCCATAAGGAAGAAAGGACTTAAATTTCCCCCACTTCAGAAACAATTGTTTGGCTGCATCTGTTTTAGTGCAGGCCCCTTGATTGTCTAAGGTGTGTCATGTGGAGAGCTCTTCCAGGGCTCAGCCCGTGTAAGATGTGGGGTGTTGGTGCTGAACTGTGATGTCCCCCCTGCTAGGGAGGTTACCAGAGAGGAGCTGTGCTCCCCCCTCTGGGCAGGGGGATGAGCTGTGCCCTCTGGGCAGGGGGGCAAGCTGCTGCTGATGCGCTGCCAGGGCTTTCTGGGCAGTGCTGAGCCCAGCACCATCTTTGGCAGCCTTTTTGGAGCGGGCACTTAGTTTGGGAACACACTGCTGAAAGACAAACTTGCACCTTTAAAGCAAAGGCCATTGCAATTACTTGCATTTTGGTCCTGAGCTTGTCCCAATGGACGAGCTTCTGGCTGTGCCTCCATCCACTGCTTTGCCTGCTCCCACCTGCACGGGCAGTGCTGGTGCCAGGGACATGCCCTCGGTGTTTGGCATGCTGGAAGATGTGCTCCCAAAGTTGGGGAGCACAGGGACCACCAAGGATGATTTCTGACATGGCTCATTGTTTCCTGCATGAGGTCCGTTCTGTGTTACTCCTCGTGCCACTAGCAAACAAATAACCCAAACAACTGGTGCTGACTAAAACTTTGCTCTTAAAAGACTAGAGTGAAGAAGAGGGGTGGGGGAAAAAAGCAGCAAGTTACAAGTTCTGCAGAACTGGCCCTAGAATCTGAAAGAGGTTTTCTAAATTGATGATTATGTGGAAGATGGCGAAGAATGAGATGTTTGAGTCCAGCGCTCATTTCAGACCTTTGTGAACGCAACATGATTTTAAATGAAATAAACTTTCTTTTTAATGACTGGTCTTTCTGTGTTCAAGGTCAAGAACTGCAGCTTCTTAATTGTGAATTTTCCCCTTTTTATAGGCAAAGACATGTTGCATGGTGAAGCAAAAAGGAATGGCTGTTACACTTTTCAGGCTATTATTTTCAGACTAAATTTGCCTGTTTAATTTGATCAGTTAAACAGAAAAGCATTCTTTCCTGTCTGCTTGGTATGGTTCAGTTATACAGAAAACTGAAGTACTGTTGGGAATTTTCCATTTTTAATAAGAAACATTTTGGATCGGATCACAAGCTAATTTGTGCCAGCAGTCTGGTATCAAATTCAATTTGTGAAGAAGAGCAGTTGATTTACCCACCTGCCTTAGTATCATGGAATGTATTTCATAAAATATGGAAAAATATGCACTAACTTGCACCTGTTTACACATCCAGTAGTAACTGCTGATTGTAGGTATTGCTGGGTATTAATAACATGACAGTATTGAAATTTCAATTTCATAGCAAATCTATGAAAGGATGTGTATATATGCAAAGAAGTTAATCATTCGTATGAACAGAAAGTATTTTATTTCTAAAATATAGACCCTGGTAGAAGAGTCTGTTCTTTCAACAACTGTTTCCTTTCTTTAGTCTCTACAGAAGGGAAAATTCATTTCAAGCTGGTCTGATTAGTCATGTGCCCTTATGGAGTTCCTGATATTGATGTGACTCGATGCTGTATTCCTCAGATACCAACTGTAGTTCTTAGATGATGCTTGAAAACTAGAAAACTTTGAGAAGGGGTTTTTCCAATTCAAGTTCATTTACAATCCAATGAATTTGAATTCCCTTCAGTTACATTTATGACAGTTTCCTTTTAAAAATATTGTTTACAACACGTCAAAAGAAAGATTTGACCAGTATTTTGAAAATCTAGGTTCTGCTTCTGTGGTTGTTTTGTTTTTTTTTTTTTTTTTTTTTTTTTTTTTGGTAGGCTGGAATGCAGGGAATGCAGGCTCAGATTCCAAAACTGTTGTTTGTTTGCTTGCATGTAGATTCTCTAATCTCTGAACTCTTCAGTGGTAGTGGTAGCTACTGCAGTGGTGTCCTAGTCTTCTTTGGAAGTCAGATCAGCTCAGATGACAGGAACATCACCTGTTGAAGTTTAAAAATCTGTTTAAAGCTGTAGTCAGCGGGGTTCTTTTCAAATTGGTCTCTAGTGACCATCTTCAAAGGCAGTGTGATGGTCTTGGGTTCTGTGATGTCAAAAGCTTTGAGAGCGAGATGGGTTGGTAATTTGCGTCCCAGTTCAGTATTTACTAGGACATTAAATGGTAGTTCAGCCCTTGATGTCCCAATTCATTTATGGTGCTGTGACCTTTCCACAAGTGTCTTTTTCCCAGGTTATCCCCTTGAAGAAACTTCTTAAAACCCACATACGGATTGTTCATGAAGGCAATTACATTAAGTGTGTGTGTATTTTTAAAATTTTATTTTAAAATAAAATAATCAAATTCATAACATTGCAGTTTGCCAAACACTTTAAATAAAGGGATGATTACAATGCAGAATGTAAAATTGAAACTGAAAAGAAATGTAAATGTTAAATTCTGTGTAGAAGAAATAATTGCATTTAGTGATAAATAAAGCTGGATTTTCAATTCAGCAATAAATGAACATTTCTTAAAGGGGTTCTGTACCTTCCTGCAGTGAAAGTGTCTCATTTCTTTGCTGTAACCATTTTTCAACATCAGTGCCTTGTTTCAGTGTTATAAATCAGAAGAGTAGCCTTGCACCGACCGATCCAGAGAGCCATGTAAGAAGGTGCTCAGCACGGGGCCTTGTCTCCAGACCAAGGGGATTTTGTTGGAGTGCCTGAAGCTGAGCATGTGTTTAGATGCCCTGGCAGTGATAACTAACACTTGAGTCTCAGTCCAGGTTTTTTCATAGATCTCAGCACTTTGTTGTAAAACTGGGCGTGTGGTGTCTGAGTTCCTTTCCAATTTAGTCATCCTCCTAGCATTTGGCTGAGTGTTAAGACTGCATCCATCCTTCTTGCATACTTTTTTTCCTGACTAAATGCTAGACTTGTGGTGCTGGAAGCGTGTAATTGTTCAGTGCTTACTTCTTCCTCCTTTCTTTAATTTGAGGATTTGTTTTGACAGCTAAAATTCTGGTGGTTTTCTGGTTGTCTGCTGCAGTAGAACCTATGAACAGATGCCAAAGCAGAATGTTTGTGTCCTCTTTTAAATAGTGAAAATTCAATTTCTCCATTAACTCAGTTTCTTCACCCAGATAATGATTTTTTTTTTTTTTTTGATGCTTTCATACCATCCCATGTCACAAGTTTTGGTCTGGTGGTTTAATGACTTAAAGTTAACATATTTAATATGTTTTTATTTGCTGGGAAATTTTTTTAATTATTTTAAATATAGTTTTGGTGCTTGATCTAATGCATATTTGGTGTGTGTCTGAGATTTTTCTTCAGTTGGTACGATTAATCTTTGTTTTGAGCAGATTTTTATTCTGTGCAAAGAACTACTAAAGTACTCTGTATGTGAAATACTGGGTGTACCTTGCTTCCCATAGATTTGTCAGATTTTGTTGGCAGGGTAGCTTCTAAACCACAATTTTCTTTGTGTGTTTGCTTTCAAATAATTATGCTTGACCCCAAGTACTAAAATAAAGATATAAGTGTGGGTTAACTTTTCTGTGGATCTGCTGCTGACTTGCAAACCGGGTTCTCATGCTGCCATCTCCCTTCTCACCAAAACTTACTCTGGTGTGTAAATTTATGGTGTCAAACCAAGTTGAGATGTTGTAATTCCCAGGGTGAATGCTGGAGAGATGCCATAATTTGTGGGAGCTACTGTGGAGATTAGGCTTTATTGAACTAAGATATTTGAAGAGCAAATTTACAGCAGCTATAGTTTAAAAATGTGCTGGATTGTGTTAATTCTTTCTGGGCTGCCTTGAGGGCTGGTTGTGGCTGTGGCTCTGGCATCCAGGGCTGAGCTGGCAGGTGGCTCCCCCAGCTCAGTGCCCACAGCTGGGGCTCATGGGCTTTGCAAGGGCTAAATCCCACATTGTTTTATTTGGCTCGGCTTGTTAGGGTGTTTTGTTGGCTTTTTTTGTTTGGTTGGGTTTTTTTTTTTGTTTTGTTTTAGAGTTTTATGTTTTGGTTTTTTTAAATCAGAACTCTTAATGCTTTTTGTATTTAGTATGTAAGCTCGGTATTGTGAAAAGCTTTGGGATTTATATCTTAAGGTGCACTTGTTTTTTTTAAAGTCAAATGAAAATCTAAATGAGCTATCTGGATTTCAGTTTCTGTTTTGAGAAGTGATGGTTTTAGGACCCTGTGAACTTTCTTTTTTAAATACAGTTCTCACAGTCCACTAAGCAAATAACTTTAACCTTGTTATTGCAGGTTCAGTATTTGTTTCTATAGAAACAGCTGTTGACAGGGTTTTTTTAAACTCTTCCTAATTTCTCAGCTTTCCAGTGAGTTCTAGAAAACAAGCTCCTGAAACTCTTGAAATCAGTAATCTATGCAAAAGAGAAATGTGTAGCTTTACCTAAGCAGTAGAGATTGGCCAGATGTTGACTAATTGAGAAGTGACTCAACTTGCTGAAAATATATAGGTAGTACTTCCTGAGATGGTGAAGTGATTCATCTGCATTGCAACATGTTGAGCATGTTTTTCAACAATTTCTGATTGACAGAAGACTCTTAGTAGCAGTATGGTGTTTGCTTTTGACAATTTAAATATTTCAGGTGCTTCCTGTGATTTCTCAGTGGCATTCTTAGTCTTTTAAATTTTATCTAAACCTGAAAATAACTGATAGTTTTGCCAATTATTTTCTGATAAATTCTAATAAAGCTTTTTAGAGAGAGCTTATACTTAAAAGATTTTTACAGTAATGGTTTTAATTTTTTAATTAACCATTATTGTCTGCAAGGTCAGTATATGTTCTGATACAGACTTTTTAGCTTATTTGCAGTGAATGTTAAAAGTGTTAAAAACCAGCTTATCCAAAGTTTGCAGGTGCCCAGTGTGCCCTCAGGAGTGATTGATCTGTAGTTCCATTCCCAAGCCAGTGTTTGTTTGTGAATTGTTCTTGTGGGTCTTTAAGTTTTATGATAGTTATATTTGTATTAAGGATAACTTTTGACAGATTTGTCCATTTAATGGATGTTTAATATCTGAATGTGTTTGGAAAATATTTCTGTATTCCAGATTTGTGACATGGAATTATTCTTAAGTTAATTTCTTTGCATTATATGTTGGATGATTATCATTATTAAGGTGTTTGTATCTGCTCAGTTGCTCCAAGTAGGTAAAAAAAGGTTAAAGATTTTGCTTCTTAAAATACAAAGTGAACTTATTTTATGAAAAATTAATCACATTTTAAATTGTTTTTGGAGTATTCAAATCTACTTAAAAACAATTCGTTTGACTTTTTCTGTCTTTATGTGGTGCTGATTCTTTACCCTTTTGTGGAACACTTATTTTCAGTTGTTAACTGCTGCTCAGGAAGTGGGACTTTTTCCTTCACTCCTAAGAAAACTCAGGGAAAGTGCTGTCCAGTGGTAGTGGGACTTGAAGTTTAGATGTTACTTGAAAAGTGAAGATAACTTAGAATTCTTTTTTTCTCTCTCTCTCTTTTTTTTTTTTTTTTTTTTTTTTTTTTGTCAGCCATGTTTCACCTTTAAAGCTAAATATTTGGTTTGGCTGCCATTTTATCAGTCACTTTGTATACACGTGATTTCAATGAAAGATACTTTATCACAGAAATTTCTTAGCTAATATTGTATTAGATATAAAGAAATGTTTGCAAACCAGACAAGGTAAACAATTTCCTTGTCATTACTTCTGCATTAGCGCATTTCTAAAAAGAACTGTCACATTGCCTTTCTTCAGTAAAATAAACTCTAAATTCTTTGCTGGAATAAAAATTTTAAGACACTTTTATTGAGGGCAAAGTGATTTGTCTGTGCAGGTCACCCTTGGTACCATAATGCTTAATATTGGAATGATTTTGGAATATGGGGAAAATTGCATGTTTAAATAGTGTGGATTCTGCAGAAGAAGATGGTGCCATGTTGATACTCCACTGAGCCCACCTTACATCCTAAACTTCTAGAGTACCAGGTGTTTATTAGCCTACAGAATTGCCCAAAGCTGGGATCATCTGTTTTGTTTAATCTTCCATGTATTCACTAGGGATTATGCTGAGTTACAGTTTCAGATACACCTGTAGCCTCCTTGTTTTCTCTTTCCTAGTCCTCAGCAGTGGCATCTCTTTAATATCATTGTGGCTTTAAGTGCTGAGGAAACATGAGGGAAGACAGTGGGTGCAGTCAGTTATGGACAAGGATGGGTAAGAAGTGGTTCTTAGAGTGAATATAGAGAAATTTATTTTGAGTCAAGGTTAAAGCTGTTTGGGGCCCTTGTGATGCCGTTAGTCCTCTCTGCCCCCACTGGCCTTCAGATTGCAGCTGCAGCTCAAGCACACAAGAGCTTGGATGAGCATTTGTGCCATAGGGATGCTCTTCTTGCCCTCTGACAGCATCAGTGAGCAGCTCCAACCTGCAGCTCTGCTTTGCTTCCTGGTGAGCAGCAAAGGTCTCGGGCCCTCTGCAGAAAGTCACCTGCCAAGTGCTTTTACTTTGCCTCCTGTGGGCTGTGTATGACAATGGACTGTGCTGTGCTACATCTTACTGGGAATTACACAAGCCTTTTTGCTAGAGTGGTTTTGACAGCACTCTGAGAAGCTGCAATCCCCAGCCATCTTTGATGCAGGCAGTTCCCCAAATGCCCCTGTAGGTCAGGACAAATTTCCCAAATGTAGCTGAATAGGCCAAATGCTGCAGGATGTGGGGTCTAGCCTGTGCCTAGACTGAACTAACATCGAAATTTGTGGGTTTACACCACTTTCAGATTTAAATATTTCAAAATACTTAAATGTTTGCTTAGGTTACTTGAACCTGTAGATTAGAAATGAAAGCAAGTTACTTAGACTGCAAGTCAGTACTTTCAGTACTTTGAAGTATGCTTTAATATCCATGGTTCTCTTGGAATTTTAGACCAAATGCTTGTTTCAGTAGTGCTGTATTGTCTATGATCTGCTTCTCCTCTCAGCTCTGTACCTTAAAATTGCTCTCTTGAAATAGTGCAGATGAAAAGAAAATAGAAAAATGTTTCCAAAATCTGTCTTGATTGAGCAGCAAATGCTCAAACAAGAATTATAGCTGATGATGTTTTGTTTTGTGACCAACTGCGAACTCTCAGATCTGGTCTATGTTTTCTTGCAGTTGCAGCTATAGATGTCTTGTGAAGTTATTTTTTTAACATAGATGTCTTAAGAAGTTATTTTTTTAACTTGCTTGTTTAGTAAGGTATTTTATTTTCTTTAGCACTGTGCTTTAAAAGCAACAACAACACAAAAACTCTGCTCCAGACTACAGTACAAGAAATTAAATCATAAGCCAGACTTTTGTGGTATGGTTCTGAGCTGTAATACAGCATTTTCATAGTGGAGCAGGTAGTGTCAAAATAAAAATGTATTTATGCTGAAAACTATACTTCTAAAATGCTTTAAAGGGCAGCTACATGGTGTGGGAATTGAGCCAGGCATCAAGTATTTCCTGTAACTTCTGTGTCACCCAGAAGCATCAGGTTTGTTATTTTCCCCTTTCTCCCTACTCTGGTTATGCCGTGAGTTCATGTAGGCCATGTAAACTTCTATATATGCACATTTTTCATTACTTAAGGCTTGAAATTGGCCAAAATTTTGAAATTGGATGTTAAAATTTTAGATGTAGCAGTCATTTAATAATTTTGGTTTTTTCCTCTGGTTGTGTTGCAGGTAATACATACAGTGCAGCCTTTCAAATAGTCCCTCTCAAAGCTTTGTAAAAATCAGATATGAAATAATTAAAAATTCATTTGAGGTTATGGTTGTGAATTTGACTGATGAAAGGTTGAGTGGTCAGTTAATAAATGTTCTTGGGTAGCCTGACCTATGGCTTCCTCAGGGTCATTTCGTGCCCTCTTCTGGGCCTTGAGTGTTGGGATTATAAAGTGTATGAAGATTGTCTTTCTCAAAAGGTTGAGTAAAATTTGGCAACGGAAAAGCAAAGCAGGCCACAAATTGGCAGAGAACCTAAAGTACCAGCTGATCCTAAACCCCTACTGTTTGTACTCTTGTATTAAAAAAATCATTTCCATATGATGTATGTAGTAATTATTCCACTACAGGAATATTACAGGATTGGTTTGGTTTTGTTGTGGAGATGTAGAACACTGGGGAAAAACAGGTTATTGAAATAACCATTTAATTTTCACTGGGCCTCTAAATGTGAACAGGTAGGAGATCAATTATGCCTCTAGTCCTGCTTAACTGTTTTTGTCTTAGACATTTAAGCCATGGCCATCTTTGTTTTCTTAATCTTCTTATATAACCAGGATAAAGCCTGAATTTGTAGGGCTGGTCCTTCAAACATAAGGGCTGCAAACTTAAGTTTAGATGGGGGGAAAAAAAATCAGAATCTTGCAGAAATTCACAAGTAAGCCCCAGCTGGCCTTGCAACACTTGTAATCTGTGGATTTGCAACAGAAGGTGTCAAACAGTATGTATATGTGCATTGAATTGTATATATATTGAATTGGATACAAAGTACTTTGTAGACCAAAATGAAAATACTTTAATTGAAATAATGCATATTTAAAAAATCATCATAGTGGTTAGAGGTATGTGGCAAAGGTAAAGAAGTCAAAACCTTGATGGCCAATACTTTTATGAAAACAGGTTTTTTAATTGATTCTTCTGAATGAACTAGAAAGTATCTGTTCTCAAGTATCTCACAGATTTCAAAATAGCCCTGTATCAGTACTAATTGTTTTTAACTGTGGAGGTGAGGACACAAGTAGTAACACTAGCATTAGTCACAAGGCTGACAGAAAGGTTGTGTGCCACAGACCTGGCTCTCTGTGGCTGTCTGTTGACTTAGAGGTGACACTTTTTTTCCTCATTCTTTTCTTCCAGCACTCCACACATGTGCTGATAAAAATAAAAGTTGAGTAGATTGAACTACACTTGATAGGGAGAAGGGTGTTTCTGGAGCCATCAGTCCTGTCTTAAATGAGGATGGGCTAGACTTCCAGCTCTGCCACAGACTTCTGGTGTGCTTGTCAGCAAGGGCCTTCTCTGCCCTTATCTATCACTCCCCTGTAAGCTGGACATGTCATTAATAGTGGGAGAATGCTGTTAATGACTAGGTTGTCTTCTGATGCCAGCCTTTGCAGTGGGCATCAAAACTGATTTCTGGGGCTCAGTGGTTGTCTGATCTCCTGGGATCCTCCTAGGCTGCTGCAGAGTAAATGTCTAGCAAGTGGTAAGGGCAGCTCTTTTTGCTGGGTTTTGGAGCAATCTCTCCAGTATTCAGAGCTGTGTATGAATAGACTGTACCCTAAACACTTTGTGGTCCAGATATGTTGCTCATCATAGGTAAGATTTGAATAATCTGCAGTGATCAGTCATAGTGTGAAATGCTGGGAGGTTAAAATCCAGCCTCTGTGCTTGTGGTGACAGTTGGCCTGGCTGCTGCTTTCATGGTGGTGATAGATCATGTTTTGTTAAGGTATGGATAGGGTTTTTTCATTATAAGGAAATACGTCATTTTCTAGTCTGAACTCACCTACTGGCAGTTGCCAGAACTGAAAGACTCCTTTGAAAGACCATCTCCTGGTTGTGACAGTTATCTCAGTAGGGAAAAATTACCATCTCCCTGTTGCTATTGAGGTATTAGCTGCTGTGTCTGCCTAGGGATCCCAGAAGAACATCCTGAAAAGCACTGCAGAGACAGAGCTGCAGGATGTTGCAGAGCCTGTTTTACCTGGAAAGGATTTCCAAGGCAGACTGGTGTTAATGGCCACACGAGGCAGCTGTTGGGAGGATATTGCCTCCTTCCAGTGCCTCTTCTTATCCCAAGGACCAGTCCTTTGAGTTTCCTTCCACTTTCGCCCCGTTAGCTCTTCCTGGTATCCTTTTGATAGACTATTAGTCATTGCATCTCTTGCATGTGAAAAATTCATTTTGTTTTATGTGGCTACAGAGTGTTTGATCTCAAGCCTTCCTGTTGTTTTAGCGCTGTGTGTCTCTTGTTAACGCAGTAATCCCTCCTATAATGTATCCTTGCATTAGTCACTGCTATCAAAGGCTTGATCCAGTGTGGTTTAATGTAAGAAATTATTCTGTTAGCCTAAATGCAAAAATCTGTTTTTCTTTCCCCCCCTCTTTTGTTTTTCCCCCCCTCCATCCCACTGTGCATTGTATAGGCTTTTTATTTATTCTGCCAGATTGACAAGATTATAAATGAGAGCTGCATGTTGAAGCCTCTAATTTTTCATAAGTAAATGAATTAATTTATCATAGCTGTTGTGTTTTATTGCTGTCTCAATGCCAGACTGGCCAGCTTCTTTATTCCCCCTTTTACTTTCTAAATACTGAATCCGTGTCATTGTGTTTGACAGCTTTCTGGTTCCCCTGTCAGATGCAATTTGGTGCTAATCACATTTTCTTTGCTTAGTGTCAGTGTTACAGGCCATGCATAATATTCCTGTATGTCCACTTATTTACTTGAAACACAGCTGAAACGTCTTGGGCATTAATCTGATGAAGCTACTACATTAGAATGCAAAAATGATGCTTGAGTAGTAAGATAATGCAGTGTGGCAGATGTGCCATAGATAGCATTAAGGCTAAAGCAGTGATCTTTATCAAGCTCTGATGCATTTTCTTTGTTGGTTTTGCATACCTTTTCCTAAAAAAAATTATCAGTTTTGCTTCATTAAAATGGCGTCACTTAAGATGTAATTCTTTATGATCAACTATGAGAAACTGCTTCTATTCTTCCCTCCTCTCCCCATTTTTTAAATACAAGGGTGTTTCCTGTTCTGGTTTGGGTTTGGTTTGGTTTTTTTTTTTGGTTCAAGTCATGGGACACACTTCATATATGCTGACTTCTAGTGGGAGTGTTCAAGTCTTTCAGTTACTCCTTTGGAATGTTTCAACTTCCTGTTAAAACTGTTCATACATCTCTGCAGATGCTCCTATTAACTGAGCCCTGAATATTTACAATTTCAGTAAGATCCAGTAGTCTGTTATTGAAAACTAGAGCATGCTGTTGGTGTTCCTTTCCTAACTCCTAAAAGGTAGGTTTGCAATGCATTTGCTTAAATGTATTGAAACTGTACTTCATAGTATGTTTTTTCCCAGGTACCTGGTAATGCTTTTTATTGATATGTTTTGAAATCCTTCATTCCCAACAAAGAAAAGTTCATGTTTTTGGAACACCTTGAAACTATAGGTCCCTATAGTGCACATCAGGATTTTGGGTTTGCTACTATTTACCTACTGAATTACGCATGTTCTTTGGTTTCTGCATGTTTTTGTCTACTCCAAAATCCTGCTGTGTACTCCTCTGCTGCTGTATGGAAACAGTGATGATGGCTTGTGAAAGGTCCAACTGCTTTAGAGGCTATTCAAATCTATTCTCCCTTTGAAAGAGTGCATTTAAATATGAGATTTGGGAAAGTATGTAGTGTTGATTTGTCATAAAATGGATGAATTTTGAGAAATGTGTAGTTTATGAAAAAATTCAGACTAATGTGTGCTTGTCAGCCCCAAAGACAAGGATTTTTTTTCTAGCAGTAGTGTCTACAGATGAGCCTTGCAGCTCAGTCTTTATTTTAGATTGCATATGGATGTTAGGAGTAAGAGTTTCTGTGAAGTGAATCAGCAGTTCTAAAATTTCCATCTCTTGGTATGGCAATTCTGTTCCCGCACAAAGAAATCTGAAGCTGGAAAACAAGCTTTATGGAGAGCACGTGAATTCTGCTTAACAATATTTGCATGTCTCTGCAGACAGACTTTATGTGCTCCCAATAAAGCATCTTGGCAAGTAATTAAAGTGCAAGTCATTACCTGGTGGAGGTTTCTATCAAAGTGATTTCATACAAAAGGCAGTTTTGTCTGTTCTTTGAGAGCTCTGGATTCTTGAAAACTGTAGCTTCACCTGAAATCCTAAATAAAGAATTCTAATTTCAAATATCTTTCATACAACATGGCTCATGATGTTGAAATTCTTTCCGTGTAAAAAGAACAGGTTAAAATTCCTTTCTGCTTCTTGCAGTAAGAGTGCTGACACTAACCTGCAGGGGTTTTGTGTCCTGGTAGATAACACAGGGAGTGGGACCTTCAGTTCTGAGATGTTTCATTGGTTTTGTGGCCAGTCGTGGGTAAGTGATTTGATGTACCACATCAGTTCTTCTGTATGGAAAAGTAAGATCAAGACTTCATGAAGTACTTGAGCTGTTAACAGAAAACGTTAGTAAGGAGAAAAGATATTTTTGTTTCACTTGAAAGAAGTAGACTGAAGTCCATGCTTGTCATGGATGTTGTGTATGATCTTTGATAAATTGGTTTCTTTGTGCATTTATTTCTCTTGGTGGAGTAGGAAGGATAATTCTGTGGTACTTCACAAGTCTTCATGTGTCATACATGTACCACACATCTGTGTTTACACGCAGTGCACTTCTTGTATTTGGTGATTTCTGTGACCTTCCATTGTGATTGCATAGGTAGTGTGCTGTTAGTAGCAAATAAGCTTAGTGAAACCTGGGCAGTTTTCTGGACATTAGGATCTTTCAGTTGAAATTAAGGAATTGGAATGTAGCTCTTGAGATTTTTTTTTTGTTCGTGCAAATGGAAAATTTTTAATAACATAAGCATATCATCCACTGAGAATATGGGGAAGTTCTTCATATTGTCTTGCACTTTTGGTAGGACGTTAATTCAGCATTTTGGGTTTTTCTTTAAATAATTGAATACAAAACAATTCCTGTTTATTAGCAGAGCTGCTGGCTTTTTGTTCGTGTTCATTTTTAGAATGCTTCAACAGTATTTGTATCTGCTTTAAATTTCCAAAAATATTAGTTTAGGTGGTCAAAGGTATCTAAATCTATATCATTATAGTGGAGCTAGAACTGAAGATGGGATTTGTGGTACCTTAAATTCATTTCACCCCATTTAGGTAAAATTATAGGGCAGTTCATTGTGCTGCATTATATATTAAGGTGTGGATGTGATTTTTTTGATTTATTTCATTTATATTTTGTTGTTGATTTGGAAAATACTGAAAGAGTTCCAAAGTAAGATTGAAGTGAGTCTATTCAACCCTTAGCCTCTGTGCGGAGACTCCCTGTGGTGATGATTAATTGGTAATGTGAACATCTGTGAGGGAATAGTGGAAGTGCCAGCCTTTTCAGAGGGACTGTGACTGGTTGGTAGGCTTCATGTTCATGTGATGTGGAGGAAAGTACCCACAATAGTCACTTGCTGTTAGTGACTCAGATGATTTAACTTGTGTTTTTTAATAATGCCTGAGGAAATATTAGTTGAGTGACTTACTCAACTAAAGAATGTTGATGAAGCTCTGATCTGGTTGGATGTGCAGTACATCTTGTACATTTCTGCTAGTGTTTTGGGTGACCTTGTTTTGGGGAGATTTGTAGACTAATCAAGTTGGTCAGCACATGTTGAAGATGAGGTAGAGTCCTGCAGGTGTGAGTGGGGATATTACTAATATAGAGATGTACAGTCAATTTACATGATTTCTATTTACATAGTACTGATCTGAGGATTTTGGACTCCTGGATTTCTAAAGAGAGAATGTGAGTTGTGATGAACATGTATCACCTAGGATTCCCTTTCATTTGCTGATGTTTGTCTGGGCATGAAGTGGCAGGGGTGGACAAGTGCTGTCTGTATGCCTGTAGCTGAAGTGTAGCATTTGTTGGCCTCTCTCTCCTGTATGAAGTGTCAGGCTGCTCTGGCTGTTCCCACTCACAGCACCACGTGCCATTATATGCAGTAGAGAGAAGCATGTAAAGGGAAGGGTGCACCAGGTCTGGTGGCTGACAGTGTTCCAAGTGCCTGCTTGAGCTGGGCTATTCCATCTGCTGGCAGGCTTCTGGCTGGCAGCTGCCACCTTGGTGCAGTTGAAACTGAAACATGCTGCTTATATGATAAAAAAGCCTTTTTTCTTCTTCCCCCCAGACGTGCCATATTGTGTCTTTAAAAGAGCTTAAAGGAAACCATCTAGAGACTTCTAAAAATGAGTGATAGTTTTTCAAAGCTTGCTAAAAATACTGGTATGCAGGAAACCCTGTTAAGGTTGTTTTTCAGTAACATGTACTTACATACCTGGTGTGAAATGAAAGTTGAAGCAGTGCTTGTTTGGTGCTCTTGGATAGGAAACTTTCAGAAAGGATTAGGTGCATAATCACATCAGCAGTTGTTGCCTCTTTTGTTGGCTTTTAATGCAGCTGCTAATGGATTCAGTTTTTTTTGTTGGTTTTTTCTTTTAACAAAACATCAGTTAATGTGAGAATTAATATCTGATAATGGGGAGCAAGAAATCTTTGAATGTTAATGGTATTATGTATGCTCTCTCTACCCTTTTATATTTGCATTCTAATAGGATTGGAATCTTTTAATGGCATAAAAAAGCCTGTGAAGAGATTGAGTGTGGGCAAACCCTCAGTGATGCACTTTTGGATGAGAAATTTGGGTTGCTGTTCTATTTCACTCTCAGTGTAACAACTGTGTTGATTGCAGAAAGGAAAAATGCTTTAGTAGTTAGCGGGTTATGTCCTGAGATCCCGTTTCCTAACCATAGAGGGAACTGCTTGAAGTCTTAAGTGATTGAAAAGTAAACAAAAATGCATTTAAAGTAATAGGATTTCAATTAAATATATTTCTGCATTTATTTAAAAGAATAATTGATTTTCAGTGATTGATCCCCACTAAAATGTTGATGTGCAATCAAATGTCTTTACATTGAATTTAACACCTTTTTAAAAAGAGGAAAATGCATTATATGCGTATTTATGCAATGATACTTAGCATACATTTATTCAATCTTAATTTTTACATTTAGCTTAGGAAATGCTGAGTGACAGTTCTTATTTAGTAGACTATTAATTCCTTCTTCATGGCTTGTGTCAGGCTAGTTTCAGTAATTGAAGTTCAATTAAAGCTATGGAGAACTAAAATGAATTTTAGTCAATAAAAAATGGAAAACATTCTGTATGTGTGCTGGGAAGAGTTTTAAATTTGAAGCTCATATAGTGAACAGAAGCAGTTTGCAGGTGATGCATGATAGACTATGAAGCTGATAGAGGAGATGAGACCAGGAGGAATTTCTGAGCTCCTGGAATAAATGGAGCTCAGTTCTTGCATTCAGTTGTTTTTCAGAGGCTGTAAAAAAGTAAGACTAGTAAATTTCCCTGCTTTGTAGTGATCAGATGATTTTTCAAATTGAATGTGCTTCTTCTTGAGTTGAATTGCCTAGATAAACTGAAATTAGAATATACACTTTGCCAAGAATTGTCATCTACTGCTCTTGGGAGCTCATCATTTTATCTCTTCAGAAAGCTCTAGTTCCATAAGGCTTCCTCTCTGCTTTCCCCTCTTGTGAGTTTCCTTCAAATGTTGCACAAGAAGGAATGTGCTTCTTTTGGGCAGGTCTTTGGAGGGTAGGAATTGACTGTGGAATTCCTCCTATTTTTTCAGTCTAATTTGCATTACCTTACAGATGATGCAGCAGCCTACCTGTCTCATGCTGCCAAGCTGTGGTTGAAGTGTAGATTGGAAATTATTAGTATACAGTCAGAATCATGGTGGAATGGGGTGACATGTCCAATGACTGATGCCTCAGATAAGTCAAAAGAAGCTGTAGAGTTTCCTGATAGTCTGAAAGCATGGAATGAGAGAGGAGGCAAAATGAAGCATCCTTGTAATTACTGTGATGACTTCGGACTGGAGCCCAGGGTAGAGGATGGAGCTGCCCTCCTTGCCTCTTCCCTGTACTAAAGCTCTGAAGGCCAAGTGGCCAAATACTAAAGAGTCATTAGTAGGCTACTGATCAAGTAGACTTGGAAGCACAACTCTGCAACTTCATTTTGATTCCAAACTGTGTGCTATTCCCGTGTAACCTAAGCACCAAGTATAGGAAAATGCAAAGAGCAAAAAAAAGTCTTATCACAAATATGGTCAGAACTTCTGTTTAGAGTGTGTATCCCTTGTCACATTTTTTATAATGTCTTTGTGTTCCACTTGTGTTAGCCAAACTTACTTAAAATCAATTCCAAGTTGAAATGTAGGCAAAAAATGTCTTTTATCTGTGCACAGTGTTCAGTTCTGTTTTGATATATCCCATGTAGTAGATATTCAGCAGATTTTACTTTGTAATGTAGTGTCTTTGAAGAGTAGATGAGTTTCTGTTGTTTTCTGTTTCTCAGCTTTTTTGCACACTGTGATTCTCCACGCAAGGGATACATGGGGGATGTATTTCTCCTGAGCACTGACCTTCTGGGGCAGGCTGTCAGAAATGCCATTAATGCCATTCTGGTGTGATGTCAATGTTAGACCATGGAGCTCCTACTGAGAACAGCAAAACTGAGCCTGGCCTTGGGCACCAGGCTGCAGCATCAGCCTGTGTGGTACCCTGATTTAAATTCTAGATCAAATGACAACCTGGGAGAGAAAGGAGTGCCATTTTTTTGTCTTAAACATCTCTCTCCAATTTGTGGTGAAGTGAATAGTGGCCATCCTGGGGTTTGCCAGCTGTGGCTCCCATTCATTACTAATGGAGCGTATCAAGTTTTGGTTTGGGCTTTTTTTTGTATGTTTGTAGGTATGGTTTTGGATTGGTTTCTTTTTTACAGGCACGTAGATCTTTAAATTAGGAGTAAAGGTACTTTCAGGGGCCTATGTGAAGATCAGTGTCAAGTTCTGCAGTGTGTGTGGGTGAATTACTAATAAAAAGCTATTTAACTTATATTGGATAGAAACCCCTGAGACTTGATTTCAGCTAACTGTGAAAAAACTCTTTTAGTCTCTTGGACAGAAAATAATTTGACTAGAGGATAAGGATTCAAGGCAGAATTAATAAATTTGTCAACTTGTCTGGAACTTTTCTGTGTGGATTTTTTTCCCCCTTGGGTTTTCCAAAGCCTCAGAAGCCTCAAAGAACAGCATGCTAACATTATGAAGGTGAGGCTTACCTGGAGGGGACTGAATGCTTAGTGTGGCATTGCCACAGCAGAACAGAAAGCAATCAGCATGCAAGAACTGAGTCAGAGGAGCAACAATGTCATTCTCATAATATGGTATTGGTTTTGTTTCCCACACTGGAAGAAAAATGTTAAAAACATCTTCCATGTAAGTTGACAAAGAATGGAATCAGTATTGTTAGCTTTTTCTAACAACTTAAACATTCATGTGTTTCAGAGCCTTTGAATAATGCTGGGTAACAGGGTGATGTGGCAGTGAGGAAGGCAAATGTGTTTCTCCTGCGAATCCTTTCAAGTAGCAGTACACCTGCAAAAACACGAGTTCTTTGTTACAAGGTCTGATGAGACCTCAGCATGGATAGGTCAGGAAATAGCCATGATCACTTTTCTGTAGGTGCTTAAAATACTGAGCTGGTTGTTTGACTTCAGTTTTGATGACTCTGTGATGTTCAAGATTTTGGAAGATGTAGGCCAACTGAAAAATTTCAAGAGAATTTTCTATTAGCTGAAAGTATTTTACGCCTTTCCCATTGTGTTGTTTATTAAGTAGTTTAGCTTTTGAAAGTGGAGCCTGGTATATCATTTACTTTGAGGGTTTTTATATAAAAGTGATTTGCTTTATGAATATAATTTAATCATTTGTAATGAGGATTGGAAAATGGATGAACAAGCTTCTCTCTGAAAAATCACGTTTGAAATTTCTGAGTAATGATCTGAATGGTCTGAAATCATTTATTCCCAAGACATATCACTGTTTTGCAGAATATTCAAACTACTTTAATCAAAATTAAACTATGCCTTAGCATGAAGATTATTTTTTCCCAAAAAAGAAAGCTTTGGGTAACATTGAACCAGTCATTTGGAGTGATAGGACTCTGTTAATTGAATTCTACATCTTGGCTAAATGTATTCTTCACTGTTTTTTATTATCTACTAAAAATTTTTAGCTTAATTAGGGTAGGTAAGAAACAATACTCTGTATATTGCAGTTTATTCAGTATAACAAAAAAGTTCCCTTTTCTTTCAAGGTTTTTCCTTGCAGAAAATAGTATCCTTAAGAAATGTTAAGATAATTTTAATCATTGCTCAGAGGTTAGACTTGCAGTCCACATTTTTATAGCTAAATGTTACACAAAACTTTGCATCACATAAATGTTCAACAGTGTACTTAATAGGGTATTGAAATTCAGCCATAAAAGTGAGGTTTGTGTCAAAATCAACCAAATGAGCAATTACAGTGTCACAGAAAATATGCTTGGTTTTACCTTTTGGATCCTATCCTGTTGTGGAAGTACAAGGACACTGTAATTTTTTGAGTGTTTTTTCTTGTGCATTCTGGTTTAATGGGATGTGTTCATATATGAATAATAAGGATGACTCCATGGGTAGTAGAAGGATATTTATGTGATATCTTGTCTGCTTGCAAACACATTCGTGTCCAAGGTGTGTGTAACAGTGCACATGCCTAGCTGCTACTAACTTTGCAAATACCATTTTGCGCCGTTGAATTCTAAATTTTAATGCTCAGAAAAGCTTAAAGGTATCTTTAATTTACTGTGCATTTTGGACATGCCAACATTTCATTTGTTTATTAAGAAATTAAGAAACTTATCTATGCAATTATGCTGTGGGCAGCTAATGTTAGGGTAAAGAAATGACTGAAATTTATAATATGTAGATCATTCTTTTAAGGAGTATAATGAGCAAGGCAGCAGTAGGATGTCTGTTACGAACTGATTGCTGAAATGAGTAATTCTTATTGAAGAGTTTTTTGTTATTGCCAGGGATGTGACTATCTCTAGAAATGTTACTTTTAGTTTCATTGTTTTCACAGTAATGGTGCATTACAGTGTCAAGTCAAAATAATTTTTTTTTCTAGCCCTTCTGTTCTTGTAATTCATTTGGGAATATGTATTTGTGTTTGGAACCATTGTGCTGCTTCTAAAGTTCCTAAATATTTCACAATTTTGCCTTTTACTGATCTTCTGAGACTCAGACTTTGTAGGTTTCTTCTTCAGTTTCTGCAGTCTTCATAAACTGGTTTATCTTTAAAAAAGAATACACAATTCTTCTGTGAGTGACAATGATTTACTTTGTAGTCTTCTATTAATGAGCGTGGAGAAACAATTCATGTGAGCTAGCCAATTACTAAATACATTCTGAGGAACTTGGTGATACTTCCATTGCATTTCTTTTGAACGTCTCTCCCCTCTCCTCATGTTCCTCTGTCTCAAATTTTATGCATAAGAGCATCATGATGCTGTTTAGGAGCTTTCTTTAGAGATATGATTACTAGAGGTGAAGGTCAGCTGACTTCTGCTGCTGAAGCATATGGGGTCATGCTACTTCTGCAAATGAGGTCACTATGTGAAAGGCAAAAAGTATTTATTTTTTAGTTTTTTCAAAGGGCTGTGCATACTTTATTATAATGCACTAGAAAGTGTCTAGGAATGCTGTGTATTGACAGAATTAATAACAAACTAGAAGAGACTGATAGCATTAGTTTATCATTAGGGACAGACCTTTCCTCATCAAGGTGACAACCAGTTTTGTAAGCTTACTTTTGCCTTTCTAGAGCCTGACATATAAACTGTCAGAGATGGGGCAAATAATGCAGTCTCACTAAGCAAGGCATCAGTAGGAATAGGACTCTTGGCAGTTGGAAATACTGAAATGTTTTTCTGCACAGACAGAAACACAGTGTGAGAACTTCATGACGTGTGGCAACATCCCAAGATTTATCAAGCCTGTTTGTACTAATGGAAGTTGTTGTGTGTGCTATGCTGTACAGATGGTTTTACACTTTCTGATGGGTTTTACAATTCAAGCATTTTTGGTACTGTTTTGCTTTTTTTCCTACTTCTAAAGTTCCATTGCCCCATCCTGTAATGTCCTCTAAAAAGCTCAAAGCTGTTTAAACCAAACAAACAGCTAATTCATATGCTGTCATTGAGTCACTGGGGCTAAAGCAAAAATTATTTTTGCACATGATGCATATTGTCAAGTCAACAAGAGAGAAAATAAGAAAGTGAATTTGGTAGAATTTGTTCTAGGTTTGTCTCAGGTTTGCATCTAAGAAAGCTGAATACACATGGTAGCCAAGGGAAGCAATTCCATCTGTTTGGCACTTGAGGCCACAGCTGGACTGTTGTATTTAGTTTTGGTCTTCTTTGGTGCAAGAAAGACACTGACATGTTTGAAACCAGCTCAGCACAGGATCACCAGAAAGATCAGGGATTGAACATGAGACTTGGGGAGAAAGGGTGAGTGAACTTCATAGGATAAGAGAGAGTGTAGAGGAGACTACATCCTACCTTCTTGAAAGTCCACAGTGAGAAAAGAGGAGGTAATGGACATAAAATGGCCATGAGGGAGATTCTGTGAAGATATGAGACACTTTTTTTTTGCACTACAAGGGTGGTCAAGCACTGAAACAGATGCTCAGAGACTTGTGAAATATTCATCCTTTCAGATGCATAAAAATTGGCTCTGAGCAACCAGAGACAACTTTAAGTTTGAGCCAAGTTGTCAGTATGGTCCTACTTTGAGTGAAAGATTAGACCAGTGACTTCCCTTTCAAATTGAATTGTTCTGTGGACCCTCATTAAATTGTAATCTAGAAAATATAAGAAGGCTGAAGTGCTCAATACAAATTGTTTTTTTTAACATCATAAATCATTGTGGGGAGTATGGACAGCCATGCAAATTCCTAAAGCTTTCAGTTATGCCTTCTGGTCTTAGTTGAAGTGATATAATGCCTCTTCACCACAATTTACTTGGGTTTAAATTTCTGAGGATTTTCACATGCCTGTATAATCCAAAGGTCATTTGAAGCAAGATCAGGACTTGAAAAGCATGTAGAAAGGTGTGGGAAGAGGTTGGTGAGAATTCTTCTGAATGCCAGGCAAGGTGCCTGCTGAAAGTAGGAGTGGGAATGCCTGTGCCACAGTTGGAGCTGGGAGTAGCTTGAGCTTTCCTCATTTGGCTTTCCACCCCCTGCCTCATTATGTCAGTGCGTGACTTGGAGTATCCAGAGTTGCTGGGCTCTCTCTCAATAAAAATGCTTGTTCTGTTGGGTGGAGTTTGGTTGCTGTGTAACTAAGCAGTTAATTTAGCATTGAAGTAGTATTCTAAGGTAAAATTCATATTATGAAGTTACTATAATTCATATTATGAGAGTGAACTTTCATTGCTACTTACTCACAATATTGTAACTAAGATGTCACTTTCATTTTTAAGTATACGCTTATTTCATGGCACAGTAAATTTTTCCTTTTCAATAACTGATTCCAATAAGTGCATTTGACAAATATGGTTCTAGTTAATAATGCAGTCTTTGGTATTAATTATCTACATTTTTGTAGTGCCATTTGAAATGGACTCTCCAAAATTAGCTCATCTTCTGTAAAGTCCATATAGGTGAAAGTACTCAGTTTCAAGTTAAGCAGAAAGGAAATAATCAGTCTTGCATTCCACAATCCTTCCTCAATTTGTTTTTTTTTCACTTGGATAGAGGAAGAATAAAAGCAAAGGGCATTTGTTATCTAGCAAAACTCAGAAGCTATTTCACATGAAAGCATAATGAGTGTGACAGGCTACAAATAGCATTGAACATGAATCTTTTACAGAAGAAAGGAGAAATGTCCTTTGGTATATTTACTTCAATCAATCCTAATAAGGCTTGTTTTATGTGTTTTATGCATCCGCCATCATAATTATAAATCCTTGACATTTTAGCACTAGCATTTATATCTGCCAGGGAAGCTACCCGAAGTCAACCCTCAAGGAATGTCTGTATTGTACTATGGATCTCCATAACAGCTCTCAAGTAAGTAAGTGGCTTAAAAAATTACATCTCAGTCATGCTTGAAGGGCTCATCAAACTTTGCCACAAATATCAACGTTAAGTACCCAATCAGCTGCATTGTTTGAAGTACAGTCACGTGTGCCCACGAAGGAATAGGTTGGACAGGAAGAAGAATTATAGAAGGGCTTATCAATCAGGCAATGGTTTTTTTTTAATGACCTTTGAAAAACTCCTTTCCCTTCTTTCTGAAGTAGCTGGGTCTTGAGCTAGGCCTGGCAGCTGCTAGGCATGCTGCTTCTCTTCCTATTGAATATTTTTGTATATTTGGAAACTTTTCAGAGCAGAGGCTACCAGTGTTTGTATGTGTGTAGTAGGAGTCTGTTCTTGGCTGCTTTTGGCCAGTACCAAAAACTCTGAATAACAAGGATAGGAAAAGTGTCAGGTGGTCTTTGGGAAGACACTTTGGTGTACTTTTTTTTTGGCATGTAGGTAAACAAGATGAGCTAATCACTGTAGCTTTTATGTAATGTATCTGTAATTTGTTTTCATATGTAGGTGTGAAGGAAGGCTTGCCATATGGTGTGTATATTGGTATTTTTCCTTGACAGCCTTTATTTTAAGTTTAAGGAATTCCAAGGCATACTATTATGCAAGAATATAATTTGAAACAGTCATGAGTACATACCACAAGAATACCTTGAAAGAATATTGAAGAAAGGTTGTAGAGCTCCAGGAAAGTTTTAAATTGAAAAATTAAATAATGCTTTCATCCATTTTGAGGCACCCTAATTACCTTAGTTCTATGTTGCACTGTTACCAGGCTTTCATCTTTTAACCATTTGAACAGGAGTCTTTCATAAGTAATATATAAAACCTGATTTTACATTAATTGGTTTGTGGAGTGAGGCAACTTTCACAGTGTCTTTGTGAATACTTTCTTCTTTTTTTGGTTCAACATATGGTACACTTTGCTCTCAGTCTTCTTGTCTCAGTGTAAAGTCTTCTTGTCCCCTCGTGGGCATAAGTTAAAAGTATAGCTCATTGAAGTTCTGATTTTTAAAATTACTTTTAAATGTTATTTTGAACGTTGCTGTGTTCTGGTATCAGTGTGTCACATACAGGGACACTGTGTATCTTTGTATCTCTTTGTTACCTATGCAGAGGTACAAATGCAAGATGAGTCCTAGAGATCCCAAATTGAGACCAGAGAGCAAGGTAATGTGGTCGCTCCTGTGGCAAACATCAGTTTCTGCTGTAGTTTAAGCCATCACTTCTTCTTATGCCATGAAGCTCAATGAAATAGTCACTGAGCTTTTCATTCACTCCTGGAAGCTCTTTGTTAAAATTCAGTGCTTTCTGTGAAAAGTCTTTTGCTAATGAGCCCCAAAAAGGGAGCATGTTTTAGCCACATTATTTTATGAGCAACTGAGAACCATTCTCACTGGAGCACTGGCGATCAGAAACAAAGATATTGTTAAAACAAGTCTTTTTTTCCTATATGGGTATTTGAAATCATGGACAGAGTACCTGAACAGGAAACAAACATGTCTGGAATAAATCCACAATTTTACTGCTGCTGGTTGTCCCTAAGTGAGAGAAGAATCTAAAGTGAATGTGGAAAAAAGAAATTTGGAGGAAAAACTTGCATCTAACTTGAATGAAAAATTTAATAGAAGTTGAGCATTTAATTGCATTTTGTGTTTTTGAATATGTAATTTCAGCTGTTGAAAATTGTATCTTTTCAATCATGTACCAATGCTAGCCTATGATGGAGAACTTGTCTTAGTGATTTTATCCTGACAGTAATTGAAAGCTGATTAATTTAATTGCAAACAAGCTTGCATTTTGCCATTTCTTCCTTAGTGCTTCATGTAAATGCCTGGTGTTTGGGGTCAGAAGGGAAGTAGTGGTGTCTATTTTCTAATTCAGTACAGAAAAGCTAGTAAAATATACAGGTTTTAATCTTATTAACAATAATCTAGTCATCAAAAGTGTAGTTTGAAGAGAAATAATTATGAAACCTTTTATTTAAAATGGTGTGTAGGGCAGTGTAAAGTCAGCTGTTTCTGACTTAACAAACAAGTGCCTTAAATTGCTACTATTTGTTCAAAGGTGAGGATGTTTTTCTTAAGAGTTCTGAAACTCCATAAAGTTATGCTTAATTAAGTTTAATTAGTGAGGACTGAAACAAACTGTTGCAGTACTAATTTGGAAGGAGTTTTAATACCTCTTGTGTGTGTGGTGTCCCTCCCTATGCCCAGGGAGGCATGGCTGCAGTGTGTGCCCTTTGCTGGATCTTAATCCAATGAGTGTGTTGGGGAATGGAGTCACATAATTTGTACATAATCTTGTTTTACTTTTCTGAAGCTTTGCAATTGAAATATCAGTAAAGTATTGGAAGAGCTGTGCCATTGGGCAGCATACAAAGTTAAAATTTGGCTGTATCACTGTGCCTTGTAATAAGATACCACAAAAAATGCTAATAAAATAGAAGTGTTCATTATTGCTGCCTTGTGTTGTGACTCAGTATTGGTAAAGAGAGTTCAGTAACCAAAAATGATGGATAAGTACTAAATTTTGCTAATTTATTGATTTTCTATGTAACTGGTAGGATATTAATAGATATTGCAATAACAATAATAACGGCTGTAGAACCATTTCACCTATACAGAAATACATATATATCTTTCACAATAAATATTCATGTTCCTTAAATAACATTTAAAAAAAAGATGCCTGACTACAGCAAGTGTACAAAATTGTACAAATTGCTCAATTTACAAATGTCTACAGTAATATTTTGATGTGTTAAGAAAATCCCAATCAGCTGACTTTCTGAATTCTCAATATTTGAAAATATTGAACCGGTAAAGAATAAACTAGTGTTGCCAGCAGTGGTGTGTTTTATTGATATGTTTGTGGGAATTTCTTAATCCATCCTGAAATTATTTTCAATCAGAAGATTTTGGCAGTCTGTTCCAATTAAAGAATTTTCTGTACTGGAAATTAGAAGTCAATTATGAAAATTATTTTTGAGTTGTTAATTTGCATAACCTTAATTGTATTAATTCCCTTTGAAAGGCTAAAGCAGATATTTATAATACTTTGATTGATTAGCAGTGTATTTGTGTTAGAATTGCTACTGGTAAGATGCTGCTGCAACTGTGGTCCTGAGGCGTTCTCTCCCAGATAAACATTTTAGAAAACAAAGTTTATTTCACTGGAGAGGAAAGTCATCACATCTTTGCTACCTCCACAGGCAGTACTGTAGCATCTCCTTTCTACACTCTGTAAAAAATGGGAGTTTAGATTGTTTAACTTAATTACTGGTGTGGTCCATTCTGTAAAGAAATAGGCTTTTATTGGTTTTTTCTTTGTTTAGTCTGTCAAAATAGTGCCTGGGTGTAGACTAAGGAACTGTGGGTTTTTCTCAGAAGTCACAGAATGTCAGCAGTAAGAGGTTTCCTGTTTTCAGGCAGGTGTTGGGCCTATGTGGTCTGGCTCAGGTGGAATCTTCTTCCAGCTGTTTGCCAGGCTCTATTGCAGGTGTTGGCTTGCAGCTGTGCCCTGTCTGCTCAGACTCAGAGTCTGGAAATAGAGTGCTGGTGTGGGTACAATTGGGAAGGGGTGTAGTGTTGTCATCTCTTCTCGTGCCTCTGCTGCAGGAGTTGGGAGGAGAGGAGCCAGCATATCTCCATGTGCTGAACCTTCTTGTCTGGTGAACAAGAGTGGCAGGTCCATCAAGGGGCAGAGCTGACAGAAGCATCGAGTCATGTGTTCGTGAAGGCAAAGATGTGCGGGGCTTTACCCACACTCAGGCACTGTGATTTCCTCAGTACAGAAAAGCCACTAAAATATACAGGTCCCTCAGGTTGAGGGCCCCTCAACCTGCCTGCACCCGGCTCATTCCTGAGCAGGTGCTGAGGAAGGTGTTTGACTGGTGACCTCAGCTCTTGGGCAGTGTCACCCAGTGCTAGGGCAGGTGCTTTAGGGACCCTCAGTGACATGAGGATATTGGCATTGCAATCAAAACTTTGACCTGAGTCCTCCACAGGTGGGGTGGGCACTGCTGATGCCCTTGGCCCTGTGCAGGGCCTTTGAATGCAGGACTCCCTCAGCCCGCGGACAGCGCCCACCCACCCCCTGCACTGAGGGGCCCTTCCAAAGGAGCTCTGGGGACGTGGTCACCCACCCTGGGGAAGTGACAGGGGACTGTGGTGAGGAGCAGGAGCAGCCTTGCTGGGAGTGCAGGGAAATGGCTGTGCTGTGGCAATGATGCAGTTTGCCTCTCAGGGCTGGCAGGTGGGTGAGGTGTCTGCCATATCTGACAGTGTCAGGAGTCTGTGACCTGACTTGCCTGTTAAAATAATTTTATATTATTATTTCTGCACATGATTCATTTGAACTTTTGAGGACTGAGGAAAGGTGTGGTTCTTAGAAACCACAGTATGCAATAGTATGTGGCTGCTGCCCTGGTCTCTGCCTGTGACCAGTGGGAAATACTTGCAGAAAGCACATAGAAATAGAGTGATTATACCATCAGTTTGTCCTGGCTTGCCCTTCTGGTTTATACTACTACATGTTTTGGAGGCTTCTAAGACTGAGGTAGTGCTTGTTCCTATCTGTTTAACTGTTCTTCCTGGTTTTCCATGACTTCATCTAATTTTTTTTTTCCCAATTCCTGTGTTTCACCTCTGCAATATCCTGGGGCAGTAAGCGTAGAATATTCCAAAGTAATATAGCAGCTAATATGATTTCTGTGGTGTGAAACCAAGGGGAAACTCAGCTTGGTCTAGTTGAGGAACTCAGTTGTTCCCATCAAATCACAACCAAGTTCCATTTAGTCCATTCTACATTGTAGATGCTCAAATGAACTTTGTATCCTGCTATTGCCTAAAGTGCTTTCAGTGCCACAGTCCTACACAGTCTCCAATTTCCTCTTCATTAGTAACAGCCTCTTGCAGAAATTAAATATCCACAGCAAAAGTGAGACTGAGAAAACAACCCTTTTGGTGTACAGTGTTGCTGGAACTTACTGAATCAGAATGAGCTGCCATAATAGCAGGAACATGAATAGTCATTTCAGAAACAAATGAAAGATAGAATAAGATGGGGGTTTTGATTTGTTTCTTCTTGGTACTGGAGAAAATTGCTGTGATCTGTTCATATCTGGATCCCAGTCAGCCGTTTTGGCTATATGTAATTTTGGGTCATAACTAATGCAGTGTGAACACTTGGGTACTTTACATGTTATACAGGAATCAACTACAAAGAGTGTTGTCTTTGTTACTGGAGTGAATCTTCTATATGCTTGGGACAAGTAAAAAGCAAATTGTCTGTTGTAAAAACTTTGTACGGCCATGGAAAGGAAACATGCTCCACATGGAAAAAGATAGCAAGTTTTCTACCGAATTATTTAAGGGGTTTTGTGTGTCTCTGAAATGTGTCTTGGTAAATGTGAGCTGGCGCATTTCTAGCAACCAAATTATAAATGAGTGGAAGACCTGAAAATGTCAGTTTCTTCCTTTTAGAAGCACTTGAGGATTTTTCTTTCCTTTTCCTTCATACATTCGTTTCTTCCCTTGGGCAAATGAGTTTGTTTAAACGTTTGTTTCAGTATACTGTTTTTCATAGGATATAATTGTTGACACTTCCTGGAAGTGTCAGAGGAGATTTGATGTACTAATATATTCATAGGAGAGAGCATATGTATACCTTAAAATAACACAGAGAGAGATAAAAAGTAGTAAATCAATCCTTTAAACTTGTTTCTGTGTGTATCTTGATGTTGCCTAACCAGTTGTGTGTGTTGTGGTATTTTTCATGATTAGCTGGGAAAACAATAGGATAATCTGAAGGAGTGCAGAAAAAGTAAAATAAATGAGCACCTTAGGCAAAGTGTTTGCCATTTAAATGGCAGAACTGTGTCACATCAGGTGGTGGGGTAGGGAAAACTGCTACTCTTACCTCCTCTGTTTTTGGAGAGGACTCTGGAGTGCAAAGCATCCCAGAGTTGAGAACATCATATCTTCTATTTAGTTTTAATTGTATTTTGGTTTGTTTTCCCAGAGCTGTAACATGCTTAACTGTTTTCCTGGAACTTTAATACAATTCACACCTAGCTACATGTGTGTGAGTCAATTCTTGGTGAGGCTGCATAATCACAGTCTGATCACTTTATATTAGTAGAGACCAAAAGGATAATCGTTGTTCAAGACTAGGTTAACAGAGGCAAAAAATAATTATTGTTGTGTTTTTATCATTTTCATGGCCACACTGGTGTGACCTTGGATAGCAGACTTTGGAGCCTTCCCATGTGCCTGGAGCGGTGTAGGAGCCAGTGACTGAGTGACAGTTCTCAGAAACTTGTACCTGGTCCAGGCTTGCAGGGCAGGATGGGAGGAAGGGGCAGATATGTGGTGGGTAGAGAAGTGCTGGGTGTATGTGTGTGAGTGTGCTATGCTGGACCATGAAACTCATCCTTAGAGAAACACAGGTTGGACAGCTAGGGAGACCTCATGCTGTATCAGTGTGCTGGATGGATCTTGTCCTTGGAATGCAGTTATTTTATTCTTACAAACAAAACGTGCATCTGCTCGCTCAGAGCAACTTCTGTGGTTGTGTTACCTTTGTGCAGCATGTCAGTCAGTAGCACTAAAATTTTTTAGACTTAATAACAGCCTCTACCCCCAGGAATTAAATGCTGTTCTGTGTTTTTAAACGTGTTCATCTCTAAGTGTTTTGAAATAATGTAAAATGCACACTAATGGTAGCATGCTAACTCTGAGAAACGTGTGTCAGCACAGGGCAGTGCTGAAGCATATACTTAAGTCATATTGAAGTCAATGTATCTAAACACAAATGCCTGTGCTTTCTGGAATCTGTGTTTGTTGTTCGTTGTTCTGAAATAAGATCATTAATTTTGTACTTTAAAGAAGTATAAGCTTTTGGGTTTTTTTTAAAGAGTGAAGTTTGGAAATACTTTATATAAACTACATTATCTTTTGTTTTGATAGCTGATTGCCATTTATGATGAACAAGAAGCTCCCCGTAAGATTGATGGCACCAATGGGAATTTGACAGACAGAAACAGCCCAGACTCCTTTGAGACAGAGGTAGCAACTCAGCTGGCTGCCTTTCAGCCCATTGGTGAGATTGAAGTGACTCCTTCTGCCCTAAAACTGGGTATGTATATCTTGTATAGTTTTTTTCTTTCATTTTTCTTTATGTCTGTATATCTGTAATCTGTTTTTATATATTTTAATATTTTTTTTTAGCATCCCATTGTTTGCCTTGCAGTTCAATGAGGGGCATTGAGGGGAAGCCATATGGGGAGTGTCTGAGGTCACTTGGTCTGTTCAGCCTGGGAAATGGGAGACTGAGAGAGACCTCATTGTGGTCTAAAGCTTTCTTGTGAGGGGACATGGACAGCCAGGCACTGATCTCTCTGGTGATCAGCGACAGGACCCAAGAAAATGACATGAAGCTGAGTCAGGAGATGTTTAACTTGAATATTAGAAAAAGGTTCTTCACCCAGAGGGTGGTTGGGAATTTGAACATGTTCCCCAGCACCAAACCTGAGTTCAAGAAGCATTTGGACAACTCTCTTTAGCGTACTCTTGGGGGTGTCCTGTGCTGGGCCAGGAGTTGCTGACAATCTACCATAGTACTCTGAAAGAGTACAAGATGAAACCTTTGATAAGTATATTCAAATACCACAGCCACTGGAAAAAAACCCAGGGTTTTTTTTTGAGGAACCTGAGTTCAATGAGTGTAAAACTGCTATATGCAAGTACTTTGACCAGTTAGCTGAGCTAGTGCCCTGTTTCAGGTGTGGGAGGTGGGAAGAGGGATCTGCTGGTTGCAAACACTTCAGCTCTTTGCCTTTGAAGAAGTTGCACAGCTGGGCCCTTTTGCCTTTCTGACTTTCAAGTGAGCAGAGTGTGATTAGAAAAGGCTGATGCTTAATTCCCTCTTACATCAGAGGGTACTGCATGAACTGCTGCAACTCTGGTGCCCTGTGTTGTTCAAGTGTGCCTGGATGGCCAGGAGTTGAGACTGGTTTCCAGTTGCAAACAACTGGAGTCTTGTATGTTCCACACAAAGCAGTTTGAAAAACTTTCTTGGATTGAGAGTAGGCTGAGCTGTCACCTAAGTACTTTTAAAATAGAAGCTTTCAAAACTAGAATGAAGGTGAAAGCTGTGACTGTCTGCCTGTAAAGTAAATGAATGTTGCTCAGGAGAGCCTGCTCTGCATCCCACCAGTGCCCATTGGCCAGCTCAGCCTGTGTTCCTGAGCGCTGCTGGCAGTCTCCAAGTGCTGTGCAATAAAATCTGAGTGTAAGCAGCTGGGGAAATGGCAGAAGTTCTATCTCTGCTGTGCTACTCTCACGGAGTAGTCTGATTACTACTTGAGAAATGGAATGTTCACTTGTCTATTTTAATTACATTTTTAAAGGAAAAAGCTAATTAAAAAAATTTCAACTCAAGTTCACTGGATGAAGCTGTATAACTTAACTTCCAACAGAAGTCTGTGCTCATTTTTGTGCCTACTGTAGAAAATTCTAAAATTCAAGCTGCATGAGAATTTTTAGAGTAAAATTTGTGTTAATGGATTGTATCTGTTTTTTTCCATATTCTAAAACAGAAAAATATTTTTCCATATTTAATGACACACAAGAATTTCTCATAACTCATATCTTGAGACAAGACTTATTATTCGCATAACTTGCATGTATTTGTCTGTGTTTGGTAAGCATGAGATATGGAATAGCGTGTAGCTTAAGGTTCAGTGGTTAAAAGTTTTGCCACTTAATTTTTTGCATATTTTTAAATTGTTCTGTTACCACATTTTAGCATGTTTCAGAAAGTAGAGATTGTTTTCCAAGTACCTCTGAGCACTACTTAAAAAAAAAAGTGTTTAATCTTGCATACTGTTGTTACAGAAGTTGAGGTTTGGAGAGAGGAGTTCTTCAGCTTCACACAATTTCATGTAAAGAAGTTAAGTGCTCAAGCTCTTGAGCTCTTCAGTAAGCTACCATATAGTTAATTTCCTAGTGGTTATGAAATCCTACTGAAGAGCATAAAGGACATGTAATATAATGTGGAAAGGGCAGTTAGGGTTCTATTTTTGTTTTCAGTGCAATGCTAATATATATTTGAAGTTAAAATGATGCTTGCTTCTTAAAATAAGAGATCATAAATGTAGTGGGTTTGTCTCCTCAGTTCTGTTTCAGAATTGGTTTATTTTACAGGGTAAGTGAAAGATTTTCTACCTGTTAGTCCTGTAACTTAGTTTGTACCCTGAAATGTAGTTGTTTTTTCTTCTGGATTTTACTTCATGGTTTACAATTCTTTGGACATAATTTTTGCCTTTGTCTTTTGTGTGCAAGTGCCTGGTCCTTAAATTATGTGACTATTTCCATTAGAGGCAAATTGAAAAGTAAATGAAGAAATAGAAGAACAATTTGGTTGCATCAATATCATTGATGCATGAACCACAGTAGTCTGGCTTCCTGTCTGATTATTGAATTGACTCCCACTTGCTAGCAGAAATAAATAATATTAATTTATAAAGCTATTCTTATTTTGAGAGCAAGGATGTGATTGAATATATATGTAGGAAAGAAGTGTTGCTTTCCATGGTTGAGCTGTGCTTCAAGAACTGTCATGCACTTACCTTTCTGAGTATTTTTCCAGAATGCTTTTAGGAGGGAAATGCATCATTATGTGAATTCTCAGATTGTGGAACAATTTTGCCTGTCAATTTCTGTTGGATATTTTGTATTTTATGAAATCAAATCCATGTTTTTATGTAGAAACAATACCTGGCTAATGATCTGCTTGTGTAATACTTAGTGCTTGGTGCTTAATAAGCACGTGAAACTAAATACTGCTACTGTCAGACGTGAGACAATTGCCACTGGATTAGAGCAGACACATGAGATAGTGCCTTAAAACATTTCTGTCTTTTATAAATTGTATATGTGACCTAGTTAGGTTAACTGTGTATTATACCAAATCTTAAAAACCCTTCTTGTTTAGATAGAGATGGCAATAATTTTAATTTCTGGTATTTTTATTGTATGGTTACTTCTTAGAGGGTGTTTTTCTGTTTGTTATTCTAGAAGAGCGATCAGCTTGACTGTTTGAAATCATAGATTTTCAATTATGTAGTTGTTGGTTAACCTTTATTTTTCCTTTTATCATCTGTAACTCTGAAAGTAAGCCAGAATAAAAACAATCTTATATTTGACTCAAAAGCTAAAAAAAACTTATATTTTACATTGCTTTCATATATTGGCAAAAATTTAGAGCAAAAAAGTAAGTTTCATTTACTTGATATCAAATTACTTTCTTAGTATGTATTTCCTTAAAACAGTTCAGGAAATTATTCAGCTATTTGTTTTCTTTTCCCTGAAATAAACACTGCTCTACTTTTAAAGCTAGCTTTGTTCCCAAACAAGTGTAATTGTGGGTTCTTATATTTAATTTAAGAAAAATGCAGGAAGACTTCAAGTGTTCATGGACATGGCATCTTCTGCGTCCATAACACAAGGTGAGGTGCAAACAGATTTAAGTGCCTCCCTCCCTGCCACACATCACTGAATTATCAGGTGCTGTTGCTGGGAGTGTCTTTTAATAGTGAAAAAGCGAAAATCCCAATTTGACAGAATCTGCACTTGGGTAAAGAAAACATTTCATGCTACAATACAAATGGTATAAAGCACCTGCTAATATATATGACAAAATTTAGAGAAGCACACAACTGTTTAATGTGTTCAGGCAGCTGTTTGAAACAGGGAAGAAATTGATCTACTGATTTTGTTATTTCTGTAGATATGAGAGCATTGAGACAGTTGCTACGATGGCAGCAGAGCTTGTCTTATATTATTGTTTCTTGTGAGCAGAATTTGCCAGAGTACAATAATGATGTGGCCATGACAACAGTTTTCAAAGAATGATACAGGCAACTAAATGCTGAAATAGCTGAAGTACTTTTGAAAAATGTATTGGAGATAAACTTCAACATCTCTAACCCCAAATACCATTGCAAATTCTTCACTGTCTTTTTTTGGTACCATGTTTCTGAATCATAAAACTGTGTATAGACAAAACCCTGCAATGAGCAGTGAAATCACAGTGTGTTGAATACTTTGTAACTGCATGACTTCAGCCCATGGTGAGTGTAAGGTGACACACATCCCAGGGAAAGAGATTATGGCCCTTATTAACTGTCTTTTAATTTTCCGTGCACCTGTAAGCGTGCCAGTAGTGCTTCTGTTTCCCTTTTGCCCCTTGTAGTTTACTGTTGTTTTCTAGTGGTTTTCTCCACATGGTGGGTCATGGAACAGGAAGGGGGGACTTATTTTCATTATGTCAATTTGTTTTTTCCTTTTCAGTCCATATGGGCAGGAAGGAGAGAGCACTAATTTATTTATCGAGGATCCATTTTATGGACAAGTCACTCTGAGCTGGAAATGCCCTCATGACTGGCTCAGTGTTTTGTTTGCTTCATTTGGTAAATGATGGTTGACTACACACAAAATTAGTTGTTGCTTTTGTCTTGCTCATCTCCTTGGTGTTAAGTAGTCAGTATTTTGTCCGGAAGAAGACATGCAGCATTCAAAGATGCTTGTTGATTTTGAAAACTAAGGTATGGAAAAAGTAAAGTTAAAGTAGGCATCTCCATGATTTTCTTTTTTTTGGTCTGTTGCTTTATTTATTCTTTTTCCCTTTATTTGGGAATTGGTTTGAAGAATCTGAAGCTGTTTTCTGAGTACTGTCTGGAAGCAGAGACACTTAAATTACTTTGTTGGCTATTACAATAAAATTATGCTCTTAATCAATTGATACCTTTATTAGTGTAAACTAGTAACTTCATTTAAAGTTGAGACTAGATAAAGAAATAATTCCTTATAACAGTTATTGATAGCAGGTTAAAAAATACTCTTGTAAACTACAGGAGTTAACTTCTCCCTTTGCAAGCTTTCACAGTTGAATAGGGCAGTGTCTTGATTTTGCCATTGAAAGGTCTAACTTCAGTATTTCAAAATTTGCATGACTTTGTTTTATAGTAAATCCCTGAGATTTTCTCCTTTTATAGGTACATGACTGCACATCTGATCAGTGTTCTAGGCAAGTGGAAGACTTAAGTGAAAATAATGGTTGGAATGACTGATTACAGTCTCTCTCCTAAAATAAGCTTACAAATGCTAATGGTAGTTGGAGTTAAAGCTACATGCAGGCACTTGTGCTTTTGGGCAGTCAGTTCATTTGGTTCTGGACAGTTAATGTAGTATCTTCTCAGTGAATATTTTTTCCCCCTGAAGACAGATTTCTGGGAATGTTTCAACCCACAGAAGGGCTAGTTAGTGTGGGATAATAGGAGTAGTAGCCTAGAAGGTTTTCATTGTCTATTTTTGATGCAGTTGGTGGTGTTCTGGCTAGGTCTTTCTGACACTTGGGAAAGGTTATTTTGTACTCTTATGGAATTGCCTTGAAGGTACTTCAGACAGAATATACTCAACTAGCTTAATGTATTCCTGTGATTTTGGGGTTTTTCTAGTATAAATTGTGCTTCATGGAATTGTTTAGAACACTTTGATTTGCCCTATGTGTTTGGGTTGCTAAGTCAGTCAGCAGAGGTGCTTTCATTGGCAGTGTCTTAGTTTGAAGTCTAAGGGAATTGAAGGGAAGGTTTCTTCCCCGAGTTTTTGGAAGTTTCTGCCCTGATAGCCTGTCAGGGATTAAATTGTTACCTCCAGGGTACGGATGTTGACAATTTCTGTGTAACTTCAGAGCTCGGAAGGAATTTCTTTTCTTTCTCATCCTCTTTGAAGTGGAAGCATTGTAACTAGGCTTGGGGGCATTTTAAACAACATTTATTTGATTAGTCCTCTTTCAAGTTGGAGTTGAGATACTACAGATATGCAGACTGTGTTTTTAAATACAGAGAAAACCACATTATTATGTATTTTTAAAATTTGTGAAAACATACAATGTGAAACTTTTAATCTGATAAACCAAATGTTGTTAACGCCTTATATATAGCATACAAGAGTAAGTCGGAAAGACCCTTTTTCTTGCATGAAAGCCATCCTTTTCTTCTTAATCTTGCAAGGTCAGTTAATTGGCTGAGCATTCTGATGTTTGTCAGTACATGGAGTGTACTGTACTCAAGTCTCAATTCTCTCCTGTAAGATCTCCTGGAAAAACTGACATTTTGAAATTGGTACATTTCAAAAGAAATGCATTATGGAAGAACATGCTGTTTTCTGTGGATTGAGGGAATACTGCTGATTTCCTTAAGGAAATATGGCTGTGTTTTCTTTCAGTGCACTGGATGGCTCCTCTCCTGGTAATGATATCAAGTATTGTTCTCTGCTGTTAGCCATAGGCGTTGTGAGGATGACGCTGTACTTGATAGATTCTTCTCCTCTGTGGCATCCAGTGTAATCTGCTTTAAAAGAATTGTGATGATCAATTCAAGTCTACTTGCATTTCTAAAACAAATTGTTTCTGTTCTCAGGCAAGCTAAAGGTTTGAAGATAACTTTTCATTTCAGTCAGAGAGAAAGTCTGGTATATTTTGACCTCATGACTTAAGCTTAGTCTTATTTAGTTGTCCTTGATTCATGGAAATGAGTTTTGCTTTATCTTTGTATTGCAGCAGAATAATGCATTAATGGTTTCTGTAAAGATCTATATAAAATTTCCATGTGTTTTTCTGTCTTTGAGCTGCCTGTTTACAAAACAAGCCAGTCTTTCCTTACTTCCTTTCACTGTACCCAGGAATTTAGTGCTGGGGTAGGTAATAAATTTATGTGCATAGTTTGTTACTAAAGTATCTCTTCTCTTTTTAATAGCCCTTCTGTCTCTGATTTCCCAAAAGATTGTTCCTCATCAATTATTCTGCCTGTCTCTATTCCCTTTGGACTTTGTTTAATATGCCTTACTATGGAGTAAGAAGGGTATCTCCATGAAAATATGTTAACTAGAGAGAAAAATATTTTTCCATCACATGTTAGACACTTTTGTGCAGTAGCTCTCTAGCTGGGATGTTGATTTCCAACCTTTTATTGCCTTGGGGAAGGTTTTGGGGAAGGTAATGAATGGGACTTAAAATGATGGAATGAATTCCATTATAAAAGTCAATGGTGCTTTTTGACAAACTCTTTGTGATGTCAGTGCTTTTACTCAGATTTTGTCAGTTTTTAGGGATTTTGTGATGTTGCTGGTTTTGTTGGTGTTTTTGTAATGTGATGCATAGCTGGTTTTAGAGGTAGTATCTTTTAAAAAGAAAAAGACTAACCCATTTAGCTAAGTATTTGCAGCTGAGGGTTTTCAAAGGCTGTAGTGTGATATCATACTTTAAAACTGTAGTTCAGTCTTTGTCAGTACCCTTTAGTGCTGAGCAAGACAGAGGAGAGTATGTCTATAATTCTGTACAGTACTTGTGGTATATTAGCTCTGAGGCAATGGCAAAATGTGTATTTCAGGTAGAAAATGAGCCTGCTACGCCTGGCTGATGGATAGTTTTAAATTGTTCAAGTTAAAACAATTGAGACTCCAGCTAAAGGCCTGAAGGTATTAGATCAATAAAAAGTTATTATTCCATTTCCTCACCATGTAAAAAACTTGAGTATCAAACACAACTATTGTTCAACAAATTGCAAAGCAAAACAACCCTACACTGATTTTCTTATGAAGCAGTCAACTAAACTATAAAACTTGATTTTAAACATGAAAGATTGATGAGTTATAATAGGATTAGACAAATTCACAGGACATGGCTCATCAGTGTCTTGAAATGTGGTCGTCTAGATGCCACACAGATTTGGAAATATTTCAAAGGTGGTTTTTTGCAGCCTGGTAGGATACAACACTCTTAGGCTTTGTCCCTGAGTCTTTGCTACCACTGTTAGATTCAGGATACTGGGTGAGGTAGACCCAATACAGCTCCTCTTAGGTTCTTATTCCATGCAACCTCACAGAAAGTTTCAGGTTCAGGAGGTTTCACTATTTTATCTTTGAAAATTGTCAGGAACAAGATTGAAATTTAAGACTAAAACTAATTTACCACGACCAGAATAGAAAATAGTATCTGCAATAGTAAGACATCTCTTTTTATGAAAACGTCAAAATAGAAAAGGTTCTTAATTTAAATTAGATATGTAAAACACCGGTCATATTTAATTATGAAGAAATGTGTACTAATGCTGTAATTTGTGATCATCCTTTAAAATACAGTTAAAATACTCAAAAAATTTGCTTTGCAACTCTACTGCTTGCAATAAAATGCTGCCAAAGTGATATTCAAGCTGTACAGTTGAGCTGCCAAAGTTTTAAAGAAAATTAAATCATTGAACCATGGAAAAGTGACTGCATAAGCACCTGTAACTGATGTTAGCTGAAGTGCTAAACCAGCTTTTGGCAGCATGGCCTCTTTTGCAGGTGCACAGAATATTTTCTTTGTGTCAGTTTATTCAACTAGTACAGTTCATTAAGTATTTCATTTGAAGTTGAGAAATGGGCTGGGAATTGAAATAGAAGAAATACTTATTTTCACCTTTCAATCTGTGAATAAAAATAAGGTGCGAGAGTCTAAGATCTATTAGTTTTCAAGTCTTATAGGATATAAGGTGATTTATTTAAATTCAGTAACTACAGGTAATATGCTGCTTAAAAACCCAATGTCTTTATTAAGATGAATACTTCTTGCTGTGTTCAGCAAATTGGATGACTAAGACAACTTGTGTTTTAAGTATATCTGGAGTTCAGTTTCTTTTGACATCTGAATGCCATTGAAAGGATATTTAAAAATAACCAACCAAAGCAAAAACCCAAACAAAACTCCTGAACAAACAATCAACACCAAAGCAAAACACCCTGTGTATATGTGTGTAGGAAAATTCTAATGGAGCACAACACTTTTCCCCCTCAAAATACTTATTGAAAATCATAGCATGTTTGAAGTGGCTGTAACTGTTAATCTTGTGTCTAAATATGGTAATCGTGGGATGTACATCAGTCAGTAGATGAAAAATACTGAGATTTATGAAGATGCTTCATTTGTACAAGAGTAAGAGAAAGCCTGGCCCATACTGGAAAATGCTAGAAACTGTCACAAAACTCATGACCAGTTTGCCCAGCAAGGGAAGGAGTTGCATGTTTTGCTCGAGTTTAAGTTGGGGGCGGGGGGGGGGATCACAACTGCTTGTTGTGAGGTGATCAATCCTTGCTCCAGGAATCTGCTGTAGCTCCCCCCCCTTTACCCAGTCTCTTCCATGTGGTACCTGTAGCCAGGATCCTTTGGAGCAGAGTCACGTTGTTCCCTGGACTGCAGTAAGTCTGGGTGCTTCCTGTCTGTCTGATGAGAAGCTGAAAATAGGAACACTGTGTTGATAGAGGTGAGAAGATCCTGAATTACTCTGTATCTGGCATACCTTAAGTGACCTTAAGTGAAAGACAAATGTACCCTGTTAAGGCCCAAACTCAAGTCCTGTCCATCTGGAAGCTCTTTTGAGAAAAATGTTTAAATGGAAAGAAGGTACCAGAACGATTTGTACAGTCTCTGTAGGTGGATATGTGCTAGTGCCTTGAGAAGTGATTTACTTCTTATTGTATGGATGTGGATTTTGATCCTGAAAACAGGATTTATATGATTCAAATAATATGTGTAGGTGATTCTTAAATGTCCATCTTGGAAACTGCCAAAGCTGTAAATGGAAATATTCCACAGTTGTTTCATTAGACCCTGTTAACACCAAAGAAATTCAATTCTGGTCATAAAAACTGAGAGAACAGTTCTTGTGTTTCATAACTGAAACATCACTTAATACATTACAGCACATCCAACCAAGAGAAAACAATTTTTAAAAAATAACTGATACTGAAAAATATCACCCCCCAACAATACCTGTTGAAGCCATTCCTGAATTTTACTTGTAGGCAATTGCTTCTGGTTTTTTTTGTAAGAAAAATTGCACCTCATTTGGAGTGATAAGGAAGTACTCTCTACTGGGTTGATGTGTAAAAGACAGCTCTTGCTGGAACTGGTTTTTCACCTGTTTGTAGATTTAAGTCAATTGTCTTAACTGTGATGCCATCCTAGTTCATTAATCTTCTATCCATAGTAATTTAAGAAGTGTACTATGCATTTTGGGAAGCACAGCTGTAGATTTGAAATTGTATAGATAGGTGCTATTATAAGCAATTTGAGTTAGCTTTAAACATAGAAGTCACATCATCATAGCACTGAATATTAAAAGAGAAAAAGCTGTGCAGTACCATCACAAGGTAGAACATACAAGCCTGTGTCAGCTACATTTGAACTACATGGCAGAGCCATCCATGATGCCTCAGGTGGTGGTAAGCAATACATCTGAGGGTTTTACACACACTGATTTACACACACTGATTGCTTAGTGCTCTCAAAAAGTGCTGATTGGAAGAACTGTCTATATGCCTGTTAATGTGAAAATTGTCTGATAAAAGGAGAAAAATAGGCACATATATTAGTCTTTTATGCATTTAAATATGAACTAAAAGCTTGCTTGTAACTTTTTTCCCAGGGCCTGACCTGTTTCATGACAAGGCCAGTTTAAAAGCAATTTTGGCTTCTCAATATAAATGGTCGTTGTTTGTTTTGTGTCTGTTCAGAGCTCTGCTAGCCAAGAACTGTCCATGCTGAGGTGCAATTTTACATTTGTGTGTATATGCATATAGTATTTAGGTGTTTATTTCAACTGGCTTGAAATGTTGTAATTTGCTCAGATGGAGTTCTGAAAAAATATTTGGAGGCATCTGCAGGTAAGAAATTCATTTGTTTGTCTGTCCAGGCAGGGGTAATTTGGAAGCAAGGCAGCAGAGTAATTGTCATTGGTATGGCCTTCAGTAGCTGAGAGTTTGATATACACTTGATGGACAGCTCTTTTCCCATCATATATGGTCAGCATTTTTATATTCAGGAGCAGAATTTTAAATTATGGCTTTAACTGCCTAGGTGATTTATTGTAAATCTCTTTCTTCCCACTTATAGAATTCTGTCCAAGTGTATCTTTAGTTTTGCTCTAGAATAATCCTTCCCTGTTACCTAGAAAAACAAACCAACCAACCATGTTAGTTGTCGCTGATGCAGCAGCACAATACACCTGTGCTTGTGTTTCCTGTGTTCCTTGGTTTGTCAGATTACCTAAAACTCATCTGTGTTTGCATCCAAAGCATTGCTAAAATTTTAGTACATGATTTGACTGCATTATAGATAGATCAGCCTGCCAAAAATTGTCATGGGTGATAAAGTCTGGGTGTCTTTAGCATTTTTCAGCAACCTACAATCTAAATCTCAAAGAATAAAGGGATTTCAGGCTGGAGGCAGACTGTGTTTTCCTGAGCAAAGAGATATAAGAACAAATGAATGAAATGAAGGAAGGAAATGATAGGATAAAAGGATAATATTTTTTTGTGATATTGGTCATCTTGAGTGATACTCAACTGTCTAAATGTAGGCCTGAAATCCGATGCTAGAACTCAGAGTCTGGAAACCCTGTAGAGCTTAGGGGGATCTCAGCAGGGGCAGCTGGGGTTCCAAAGTTCCCCATACCATGTTCGTGTCTGGAAATCCAGACCTTGCATGGTTTACCTGCAGTTGCACAGTATTCTTGAACACATCACTTCTGGTTTGTCAGGGTCCCCCAAACCTCAGATGCTGATTTTTGAACTATTGGAGGGCTTCAGTGAGGCAGAGCACACTGTCCTGGTCATGGTATGTGTTAATGTCTGTGTACAGCTTTTTGGGTGAACTTTAAATTACTAGCAAAACAAAGTAGGACAATTGGGTTACATCTGGTATGGAGATGTTTCTTCTGCCATTGTGTTATGAAAATTTTCACTTTCTAATTGTACACAAATGGCAGAAATCTGTCTTCTGTTTTTTTTCCTTCCCTAATGCAACCAATTTAAATCTAAGTGTGGTTTCTACCATATGCTTGTTTCAACCATATTTGCAGTTAAAAAAATATTTCCAAAACATAAGAGTTCAGGGGAAATACACTGTTAACCATGAGTCTGTGTAGATACTAATTTTTGAGGGTGATGCTAGCAAAAGAAAAGATTGATCTACATAGGTTGAAAATAAGTGATAGACTTGAAACAAGGATAACTGCAGGACTTTTTCCTCATCAACTTTATCTAAGAGTATGTGTTGTAAGGCTGACACATGTGCTTAGAAGGTGCTATGGTACCATAATAAAATAATAAAAGGTACTCTGCAAATTTTTACAGAATGGGAGGTTAAAGGCTGTCATTATGAGAAAAATTTTGGGACATGAGTTTCAGTTTTTGTTGTCTGCAAACTCTTGATGCAGTGCTGCAAGATGAGGATAACTAATTTTTAGAACTGAGTTCCTAAGTTTAAAATACGAAGTGCTACTCTGGCACAAAACAGTAGTGTTTATTAAAAAATGTGTTTCTATGATAAACTTGGTATGCAGGAAGGGGTTTCTTTCTCTCTCATCATGCAGGGAAAGATGGATTTTGTGTTTGAACTTACATTGGTTGGTATAAATGTTCAGCACAAATGTAAGAGCGTGAGTGGAATAATGTGGAAACACAGCCTGACTAAAGGAAAGCTATAAGGAAAAGGCAGCATTCCGTTTCCTGACAGAAGAAAAGGGATGACAGAATCTCTTAAGAAAATGCATGTAATTTTCTACAGCACGTCTGTAATAAGCAGTACTGCTGATGGTTTTTCAGTACGTTTTGTTCATGGCTGAAGAAGATGAATGAATTCAAGGTATGTATGGATAGTGGATGTGGTCCAGCTCCTGAATCAGGCTCAGTCTGGGGCAGTAGATGTGGGGAGGTTTCTCTTTGGGAATGCAAGGGAGCGTGCTTGCTTTCAAGAGACCTGAGTGTGCAGTGCAGAGGAGGTGGGGGAAGGCTGGAAAAAGAAAGGAACCTGTGGGAGAGGCAGACGCAGGCTGGAACACAGCGAGCAGCATGGAATGTGTTCGTATGGCAGGGAACAGCCGAGCCACACGGGAGATGAGGGGAGATGGAGCAGAGTTCATTAGCTCCAGGAGCTGCTGAGAATTGCTGTCTCATGAAAGGGAATAAGGGACTCTCTTGAAAAGGAGGGGCAGTACAGCTTCTTCTCATCTCTTTCATCCAGTAGTCCTCTTTGCTGTGGATTTTCTCCTATTAACAAGAACATTTAGGTTCAGTTTGTCTTTGTCTAATAAAAGGTTCCTTTTGTGTTTTTGTGGTGTGCACATGTAAGACAATAAAGGCCAGAGGGACTGTTTTGTATAATTTTAGCTAAAGTCTACAGCTGACTTGTTTCACAGAAATGTTATGATGTGTGATATTTCTGTACAAGAAATTATGTTACATGTCTGTAAATACATTTAAAAAATGAAGAAAATAGACTCTGGCTTTGTCCTCAAATAAATGATCTGTAGGTCCCTAAAATTTACAACATACTGGGAAAAGAGAAAACATGTATAATAGCCAAAAAGTCCAGTTGTTTTTCTACAAGTAGGGAAGCATTCCAGATGATCACCATAAATTTCATTGTTTCATGGCAATAAGTAAAAATTTGCAGGAATAAAAAGAAAATAGCTGCAAGGCCATCTTCCCGAAGTGGAGAATAGTATTCTCTACAATCCTGCTGCTTCTGCAGACTTTGGTTTCAAAATTTAGACAGTTGTAAATTTTGTTTCTGTTTCTTTGAAAAACACTGACAAAAAAGCAAGTGAAAGGAGATCTTCTGAACTGAGGATGGGGAATGTGGTAAGAAGGAGGATCTTGAAGCAGTCACTACAGAGAGCAGACAGAAGAGCCGAAGGGGTGTGATACAGGAGACCTCTTCACCTGGCGTGTAGCTGCTGGAAGGTCCTGGAATAAGCAGGGGTCTTGTCTCCCAGCAGTCACAGGGTTGGGAGCCTTCATCTTTCTCTCAGCCAGAGAAATGAGGAATTAGTTGTAGAAGACAGCTCAGGAAAAAAGAAGAAATCTAATTTCAGAGTGTTGGCTTTGGGCGGAGGATGAACTTGATATAAATCATCTTTCTGCGTGGGGTCACTTTCCACTCCCTTCCCATCTTTGTCCTCTTAAGTTGACTGTGGGGAATTTTTTGTACCCTCTTTGAGTTACTGTGGATTTCTCACCTTGGAAAAAAAGAGGACAGAAATGAGGAAGGGGGCTGGGATAATGACTTGAAGAGTGTAAGAAAGTGTATGCCCATTGAGTTGTGCAAGTTTTACAAATAAAAGTACCAGTGCAAAGGGTTTTCAATAGTTTCTCTGCATTGTTCATGTTTATGTCAAAAGGAGTTGGAGACCAGGTTGTGTTGAATCCCACAGAAATGTTTCGGCATCTGTTTTCAAACTATTGTATTGAAGACAGACAAAAAATCGGATACAGGCCACCAGAAACTTCAGCCATACACAGAAAAACTTATTTTAAGGTATAGCTATTTATCTTGAAGAAGGCAGTGACTTTTATTTAGTTTTTGTACACCTTTATACCAGATAAGTCTAGTGGAGAAACAAATTTCTCCTCAGCTTCATGTGAAGAACAAGCATATTTGGGTGGAGAGATTTGGTTCATTTTGACCTATTGACACTTCTGGAAAATCATACAAAATTTGGTGATCAGTTCTTTTCTACCCAACCACCTTGTAAAAACATGGATAGCTCTTGGTACTAAGATGATAATCACCTGGCAGAAAAACCAATATTTACATTCTGATATTCAAGCATTCCCTTAATACCAGGACACAATTTTAAGTCTTACTTCTGCTTTTCTAACTGGTTTCCTGCAGAAGTGAGCAGAGAAGGGATTGCCTGCATATAAAAACTTGCTCACCATGAGGAAGGGTTAAGCACACTAGGTTCTCTGGTTGCCCCTCATCAACATTAAGTATTTATTCCAGCTGTATTGACAACGTTGTGCTGAAAGTGAATGTGGTAGAATCACTCCAGCTTTGTTAGCATCTAACAAGAAAACTGTTGCATTTTCAAACTTCTTTTCTAGATCTAGTAATTATGGCTGCCATCAGTCCCAGCCACTGTAATTAGTATTATAACTGACAGCTGTAATCTCAGTTTTGCGCACTTGATGGTACATGTGGTCACAGATACATGCAACCAGTCATTTGGTTTTTTGAGGAGGTGCCTTTTTCTCCTGTTAGTCAGCTGTTTTTACCTAATTTAGGTAGCTCATGGGTGGAGGTCTATTACATCAGTGCATAAAAATGTTATTATTTCTTTAGCTAAATAAATCTGAAACGGTACAACCCTATCAAATCTAGTAATTTAACAGGTGGATATTACCACAGATAAGCTTATATTTAAGTGCTGCACACTTCTCTTATTTAACCACATGAAGCTTTCCCTTGTGCTAATTTAGCATCCCTGAACCTTTGAATTCTATTTTTTCTCACAGGCACACCACTCCTGGTACGGAGGAGCAGTGATCCAGCCTTGGGCGCACCTGACTTCCCAAGTGCTTCTCATCCCAGTGACCACGCTCTCAAGCATGTTGTGGCAGTAGGTGTCATGCAACTCACCTTTTTAAGACCAAAACCTTTCTTACCAGTTGGTATATAGCAGTATGTATTTGGATCTATAACAAAATGCATCATACTCGTTTTCTGTAAAGTAGAGAATTTCCTCTGGAAAAAAGTAGTTATTTTAGATGATACAATCAATTACCAGTGGTTCTATATATATATATATATATATATATATATTTTAAATAAGTGGTTTACATAAAATTCAATAGTGTCATAAGGCATTGGAATATGGACTGAACTTTCAGCAGTTATTTATTTGTTCAGTATTATGTTGTCCAGTTTACCATTGCTTCTTTGGTCTCGCATCCTTTTTCACTTCTCTCGTTTTCTAATGGCATTTCTGTCATCTTAGGTACCCTGCTATTGTCCTGCATGGTCTCTTCTTTATCTCACTTTTCTGTTTTACCAGACTCTTCCCTTTTGAGGACAAATTTGTTTTCAGTATAGTTATTACTAAGTTCTATTGCAAAGCCACAATTAGTGAAAATGCAGCAAAAACATATTCATATGTTTTTGCAGACTGTCTTTAATCTTAAAGTGATGCTGTCTTAGTCACGCTTGGGCCACGTTTTACTTTGCAGTATTAAGACCTGAAGCTTTGTGTGTGGGGAAAGTGTCCCTACATTACTTATAAACTAATGACATTCTTTAGAATCTCTGAATGTCAGCTGGGACACATAAGTGTCTCGAGCAGAATAAAGCTATTTTTTAGTGTTTGCCTAGAAAGGTCTGTTGGATCTGCTCTTCTTTAGGCCACATGAATTCTGGCTTAAATGATGCTGCTGTTTTCATTTGTTTGTAATATTTATGCCTTTTCCCCTTTAGATTCTCTATGCAATGTTGCAGTTCACTCCCTGTCCCCAGCTGTGCAAAACAATCTGTTGCTGGTTTATTTCAAAACAAAGCAAAGACCCAGAAACTCTGGGTCTTTGTTTGGTGCAGGGAGGGATGTTTCAGACTAGATCACAACTAGTTTAGAGCAAGGTTTCACAAATGGCTGTGCTGGCACATTAGGGAGTAGGTGGAGAGAGCTGGGGTTCAGCGACACGTGCTGGAGGTGGGAGCCTTTCAGCTGACAGTGCATTTAAGACCAAACTTTCAGTTAAGTTCATGGGAATAAAGGAAGTAAATACGCAGTCAGCTGAGTTGCATGCAAATAATGTTTTAGGAGTCTCACTCTAACACTGTAATTCTGAAGGCCAGCACAGGATTTTAGTTGAGTGTTCATTGTTTCTCTTTGCATGTGCATCTAAATATTTTGCATGCACCTTATTTTACAACGGCTTGTGTTATTTGGTAAGTGGTGCAATTTTAAAAGTCTCAGTGACTCTCCGAGTACATTATGATGTTACATGGGGCTGAACTTTGTCAAAGTTCTGCATCATTTGTCAGACCTGTTTGAGTTGAGAGGTTTTTCTTGATGTTTGTTGCAAGCATTTACATATTAATGAAATACTGACTTAGTCTGATAAATGAAAGTACAAAGAAGAATTCTTGGTTAACAGTGCAGATCTTACACTCTTGGCAAAGCTGAGAAACATATAAAGTGAGTATGTCAGTACGTAATGCTCACCCCTGGTATTTTATAACCATGAAAATGGCAAAAAAAATTGGAAAAATAAGTGAAATCTGTTTCATTCCAGGGTGTATTTTGAATGCTTTATAGACCATCAAGAAGACAAAAATAGCATTTTGTTGAGTTGGGTTTTTTATGTAATTTTAGTGGTGACAAGTGCATTTTATGCCATTACATGAGGATTGCAGTAATACTTGGAGGTTAAAACATCATCATGCTTCACTGACTTGCATCAGTACAAAAGAGTCCTCTAAGCCTAAAGGAATTCCCTGTGCGCAAATACAGAGCATTCATCTGTCAGCTGCAGCGGTGACAGTCAAAACTGGACTAGTAACAGGGGTGGAGAAGGATTTTTTTTAATATATCATGTAAAGGGGAGGCGGGGGAGGCCCAGAAAGTTCAAAGTTGTGGTTTGGTGTTGTTCTGGTTTTTTTTTGTGAAAGCAAAAATTTATTACAGCAAAATACGTTACTCTAACTCTTATTTTTGCAACCGTACCATTTCTAAAAGCCTCATTGTCAATCGTACTGAAATATGCTTTGGCATAATGTTCTAGGAAACACAGAAAGCTTAAATAACATAGGTTAAATTAGGTACAGATTGTTTTAAAACATGCAGAAAAATCAATATCTGACAAATGAAAAAACATGGCAGAAATAACTGAACATTGCATTTTGAAAATAACTATAGTCTTTCAAGTGTTAAAACACTATTTAGAAAAAAATCATTTGTTCTGTACATTGCTGCTGAAAATTTAAAACTAATACTGAATTTCCCTTGCCACAAACCAGAGTTTTTTTCATGTTGAGCTGCTTCCTTTAGTCACATGCAAATTAGAAAACCCAGAGCTGTTGCTAGATGAAACATGTGCATGTAAGTGAAAATTAAGTCTCTGTATTTATGCCACAATTATCTTAGTAATTATTTTGTAATTGAAACTGACTTTCATAATTAATTGAGCTTTTTTGGCACTTCTGGCGTTTGGTACATGTGGAACTGGCAGTGGGCTCTGTGTAGCAATATCCATACACCTTACACTGATACACCAGTGCTTCAGTAGATTTTTGTGAGGTGACTACCATGGGGTTCTCTGAAGACAACGTTGATTTACCTTCTGGAAAGTGCGCTTCAGTAGTACAATGAGTAATGCATGAAATAGGACAGCAAACATGCAGTAATACAAGAAAAGAACTTTGCAATCCCATTTAGGTGAACTGGTAGAACCTGATGAACCATTTGAGCTGTTCACAGTATTTATGGCAGAGTATGTGTTCAACCAGAGCATGTGTTCTGTTTGTCAGATGTTGTCCCATTTATTCAAAGAAAGATCTGATTTTTTAATGCTATATGATGATTACAAAAATAACAAAACCTCTTCTGAGTAGCCAGGTAGTTTGAGGAGAATTTGAGCTATACTTTCCTATTTTCTGACACATCTTAGCTGTAGTTTTAGCCCCAATTAACAAAGTACTTCTAGATCAATCAAAAACTGATAGTGAAGTCCAGCATCTGTTCCCTCAGACTGGAAGTCATTTAACAGATGGTACAAAATTTGAGTTTCTTTTTTCATCCAAACCTCTCTTTCCTTATTGTGATAGCTGCCACTGGAAAATTTAGAGATAGTAATCAGGGAAAAATAGGGGTAACACACATCAGAATTTGTTCTTTGTTTGTATTGAAGAAAAAGTATTTGTTGATGATTTTTTTACTTTATTAAAGCTACTCTTTAGCTGTTCTGCCTAGTTAGAGCCCTGTCCAGGATTTCAAGAATGAAAACTTCCTTCCCTAGGTATCCAGAGAGGACTTCAGGGATACAAAATTAGTTTAATGTACTTATGCACACTTGTGGACTGGGCAGAGAAGTGATTGAGAGCAGCCCTGTGGAGAAGGACAGAAGGACTGGCGGGGTGATGACTGATGAAAAACTCAATGTGAGCCAGCAATGTGCACTTGAAGCCCAGAAAGTCACCTGGGCCCTGGGCTGCAAAAAAAGCATGACCAGCAGGTCTAGAGAGGGCATTCCACCTCTCTACTCCATTCTGATGAGAGCCCACCTGGAGTGATGCATCCATCTCTAGGGTCCCCAGTACAGGAAAGATGTGGACCTTGGAGTGAGTCCGGAGGAGGTCCATGAAGCGGGTAAGGAGCCTGGAGCACCTCCTCTTTGAAGACAGGCTGAGAAAGTTAGGACTGTGCAGCTTGGAGAAGAGAAGGTTGTGTGGAGACCTCATGGAACCTTCCAGTATCTGAAGGGGACCTGCAAGGAAGCTGTAGAGGGACAGGGACTGTGTAGGGGGTCAGAATATAAGAAAATAGTGTAGAGAGTAATCTTACCCCTAAGGAGTTGCAGCTGGGCCAATTAGCAAAGATTAGGAACAGGCCTGACTTCAACAGGCCACAGCTGTAAGCAATGAGAGGAAGAGTGCTATAAAAGAGTGGGGTGGGTGGTTGAGAAGGGAACTGGAGTCAGTTGGCTGCTTTGTGAAGAAGAAAGAGTCAGTGCTCTGAGAGCTGCCCAAGAGAAACACCAAGAAGGTATGGAACTTTTGAGATAAGGAGACAACAGTGTGGAACCCCTGCAATAAGATGACCACAGAACTGTAGTGACAGGACAAGGAATAATGGGTGCAAACTGTGAGGGGACATTTAGGTTAGATATGAGGAATTCTTTATGGTGAGGGTGGTGAGGCCCTGGCTCAGGTTGTCCAGAGAAACTGGATCCCCATCCCTAGATGTGTTCAAGGCCAGGTTGGATGGGGTCCTGAGCATCCTGGTCTAGTGAAAGTTGTCCCTGCCTGTATTAGGGATGTTTGGATTAGGTGATCTTTATGGCTGCATCCAACCCAAGCCATTCTGGGATTCTGTGGTTCTACTTCTCTGAAAAGTTCTGTGCCCATAGCTTTGCTCTGGCAAAGGCCAAAGGCTGGTCCAGCTGCTTTCTGGCTGCAAATAGCCTGGCATCACCAAGTGAGTTTAGCAGTGGGCATGTAGTCCTCAGCCAGAGATCTGCTCTGGAGTGCAGCAGGATTGAGATGGTTGAAACCTTCCAGAAGAAACAAACATTCTTTGGGAATTTAACACTTGCTCAAAACTTGTCCCCAGATAGCTGAGTGGAGCTGCAGTTTCAGATTTTCTTCACCAGCTCAGAAGTTCCTGACTGGATCCCTCTGCCCAACATGGTAGGGATGAGATGCAGCAAGGCAGAAAGTCTGAATTGTGTGGCTCTGTTGGTTTGGTATTAGGGAAAAGAATACATTTTTCTGCTTCTGCTCAGTCCAGTTTACTCAGGTAGTAATTGCTAATGTATATAATGTATATAACATCTGAACTTTTGTTTCTGGAGCTGTTATTTCAGCTTGTCTCTGTTTTTGCCCAGGGACAGACTTCCTCTACTATCATAAGACTTGATTTGTCATGAGTTTTAGACTCATTTAGAGGATCCTATTTGAATTGGTAAGAATTTCACATTAATTCTGGTGGGACTAAGGTTTCACCCCCTCTTGTTAACTTGCTGATTATTATAGAATGCTATTTTCTGCATTACTTTCTTTTATAGTTACATGTTTCCTGGACAAATGCCTAGGTTATCTTGAAGTTAATCAATAGGACTGGCGGATTAAATTGTATTTATCCATATTTAAAGATACAATGAGATGCTGGATCAATTGAAGAGCTGCTCCAGTGGCTCAATACAGTTTCAGTTTTTGTCTAGATATGACTTGAAATTGGCTGTATTTTATGCATTGTGGATGTGTAATTTGCAATTTTGAATAAGGTTGATATATAATTAGAACATTTTTATGTTTCAAGCTCTTGTTAAAAAGGGTCAAAACCTCCTCTGGTTCTTGTGGCTGTTAATTATGGTTGTGGTGTATTAGCCTTTCTGATTAGGAGACTGTGAATTAGCATAATGTCCACATATGTAAGGATGCAGCTTCATGAGTTGTTCCATTTCTATTTGGTATTATATACAAATGTAAACGTAAAGATATGCTACAAATTTGGCTATGAGTAGTACTTAACAAAATGTGTGAGTATTTTCGTAAAAAAACCACCCAGAAATATTAGAAATGTCATACTATTTAAAAGTAGGGCAGGGTAGAAAATACCTTTTTTGGCACAGTGGTGGAATAATTCCATAGAGTTTATAACTTGATTCAGCAGATTTATACTAAGACTTGAGCTAAGAGACTGCACTGCCACGAGGGTTGTATTGTCTGTCTGATTTTAGAAGATAGAACTTTTGTCCACTATGTTTACTGGACTAAGGTAGTTTTATTTTGTCCTTTTGTACGTGTTAGAATTCCAGTATGAAATTCTCTCATAGTTATGGGGTAGAATCATAGAACACTTTGGGTTGGATAGGGACCCTTTAAGGTCATCTGGTTTCATTCCTCCTACTGTAAGCATGAACGTTTCTCACTAGATCAGGTTGCTCGGAGCCCCTGACCTTGCTTGCCTGACCTTGAAGGTTTCCAGGGACAGGGCATCTCCCACCTCTCCAGGCAGCCTGTTTGTGTTTTAGCTACTTTGTAAAAACATCTTTCTTTTATCTAGTCTAAATATGTCCTCTTTTAGTTTAAAACCATTACCCTTTGTCCTATCAACTAAAAAGTCTGTCCCCATCTTTCATACGTGTCCTCTTTAAGTGTTGCAGGAAGTAGACTCAGAGGAGACCACATATTGGGAGAAACACAGGATTTTTTCAGGAGCTGGCAGTGCTGGTGCACTTGTAATGCTTTAAATCTATGCTTGTTGATGTATAATAATCAGACATCAAAGTAGATTTGGAAATAGATTTTAGATATTACCATGTGTGTTGGAGGGTTAAGTCCAGGCTGCCTCCCTGATCTGGTATGGTCTTAGGCTGTCATTCAGAACATCAAGGTTTTTTTAATTCTGGAAGGCATTTACTTTTTTCTGGTAAAAGTTTTCCTATTAATAATTTAACTCTTGCTCTTGAAATACTGCAATTTGGAATGGAACAGAAGATCTGTGGAGATTTAAAAGGATTTTTCTGTCATTCAGCTGGGGAGTTCCAAACAGTTGGAATTTTTTAAAAGGGAATTCTGATGTGGGTGAATCCATTTATAAAGCAACTACTGTGTGTCTGTTTATGCTGTGAAACATATATAGAACACTTCTAATCAGCACAGGAGCTTGTCAGTATATTGCTTTTGATGTCTGATTAGATGATCATAGGGACATCTGCAGTGAGTTAGTTTTGAAGTTGTTGGTGTGAGCACTGCAGGAACCAGAGCTGTGTGGCACTCTTACACCATGAAAACTGCTGCTCTTAAAGAACATATTATAAATCCAGCTATGCAGCGAGCTGAGGGCTGTCGAAATAACAAAAGCCATTCCTTCTCAATTCTCTCTGCTGCCTTACAACCCTCCACTGCTTTTTTTTTTTTCCCTTCTTGTACTGTGTGCTGTGGCATTCTGCATCAAAAAGAAATTATTTTATATTGTAGAGGAAAAACTAAAAAATGTAAATTAAATGTTTGTCAGAATATTAAATTGTGCATCTGAAAAAGGACAGAAGTGCCCTGTGATAATTTCCTCTTTTGAGGGTGCAGAGCAGCATATGTGTGTGTGTGGAGAAGTGTTCTTTTCGTTCCTTGCACAGCCTGTGTGTCAGAGAAATGGTATTGTTTTACCTGTATTGTTTAAAATGAGCAGCGGGTGTAATTTACAAATTTTTATTTCAGCAGGATAAGTAGATTTTTTGTGATTTATTGTAATAAGAACAAATAATGAATGTTCTGTGATGTTAACATAGTATATAAATTATCAGTAAAAATGGTGTAATCAGTAGAAGTTGTTATTCATTGTTAACAGGTTGTTTCCAGTGTGAGGAGTACCAGCATTTTAATGACTATTCATTCGGAAAATCATCAAAGCTCTTCATCGTTCTTATGTTAGTAGGGGAGTGGGTTTTGTTTCCTCTTTAAAATGAGTTTTGGGCCTTGGCTGTAATTCTGAAGATATCTTACTGTTTATACACTTTCCTCCCTTGTCCTCTGCCTTGTTCAGTCAGGTCAGTAAGATTGTAGGTGATCCAAGATGGCCGAGAGACTGAAACTCTTTGTTTTCCTAAGTTGCCTGTCTTACAGGGAATGTAGAAGAATTAAAGCGTGGAAATAAGAACAGTTGACAAAAAAGGGGAAAAAAGGTCATGCTGTCAGTGCTGTTGACACATATTCATCTCTATAGCTACATCTTTGGGGTCCTACAAAATACTGTCATTCCATCTGGAACAGCTTTTAGCAAGCAGCGTATGCAACAGGCTCATGGTGCTGAAATTGGAATCAAGCATTAGCAAGTTACTTCCATGTCTGACAGTCAAAAGTGGAAGATGACAGTCAACATGGCTCATGCATATCATTTACTGTCAAGCTCTAGAAACATTTAGCTAAAATAAAATAGGTTCTCAGTCAGTGTTCTTCTGAAATGCCTACTACTAAGTAACTGTTTCCATAAATATAGTGAGCTAATGGACAACTAGGAATAATGGTAGAGATCTTTGATACTTACCTAGACAGAAATGTTGCTGTGACATTAGGGAAAAAAAAAATTTTGCATTTCTTAATGTGTCCTCTTCCAGTGCACTGGAATGCAGGTGTATGAAGTTCTACTCTTGTTTGGTTAATATTTGTGTTTCTCCAAAAGTCAGATGTGTGGCTTTGTTTCTCTTACAGGATTGACAGTTATTCACACTCTAAGGAGATGGGATTTCTTTTTTATGGTTTTATTTTGTTAGGTGAGACCTCTTCATCACTAAATTACCCAACTTGTTGGAGACACTTTAATCTGGAGATTTGTTCATCTGTGTAGCTAGTGTCTCAGCTAATCTGGATTTACAGGTTTTTGAGCTGTGATAATAATAATATAGGTCTCTCTGAAACTTGCACATTGCGTCAGAATTTTTTTTTGGCAGCAGGTCCTGATTTTTGTCCGTGCCTGTGAAACAATTTCTGACATTGACAACTGAAACGAAGGGAGGAATATTTTAGTGGTTCTGTGTACTGTGTCCTTTTGCTGTTGCAGGTGTTCTGACATATTGGAGTCAGGAATAATAAACTAAGACCAGTGTGAATGTAGACTAAAATAGTAAGGGTGAGTCAGTGAGCTTCAGGATTTTGAACAAACATCTCACTTGTGATTTTTGTCAGTAATTGCAGTGATTGCTTCTGGCCTCTAATGTGACCTTTTGTTGTAACGTCAGCGGTGTAATTTCTCTGATATAACTTTAAATAAATAAAAATAAAACAAACAGTATGCAAAAAACAAATATGCAAATTTTCAGCTGAGAGAAAGTGATTAGACTGTAGAATAAATGTGTTGATGCAAGAGCAAATTGTTGCCACTGTTTTTCTGTACTATAAGGGACAATAATTAGCAGTTTGTGAGGCAGCCTGCTATTCAAAGATGGACATACCTGTCGTCTCACTTGGAACAATTGTTCTTATGACATTTTCCAGATCCTAAGAACCATATTTGTCAGTTCAAAGTGTTACACATTCCAAGCAGTACCATAAAGGAAAAAAAATGCCCCCCAGAGAGACCTTATAGGAACAGTTGTTCCTGTAAGATTATTTAGGGGGTTTTTTTCTGAAGAAATTGAGTAGTGGCTTGTGCTTTTTTAATTCTCTGCTTTAAAGTACTAGTAACAATAAGTTTGGCCTTTAATTCATCTTGATTTAATATAGGTTTCAATATGGATTCTCAAGCTCTTCTCCAAGATTCAAGTCAAAAGTTTCTTTCTGTGTCAGTCCCAAGGGAGGCTGTAACACCCTCTTTTCTGTATTTGAGTATTTGAACCGTACCATGTAACGTGACTGCACTGAAGCATCTCGTGATATCTTTGAGAGCATGTACGGTATCTTGGAGTTAGAATTACTCTCTGGGTTGGTATTTGTGCTGTTGTCTATGTAGCAGCTGTCTTAGAGTGACATGAACTTGGACCTGAAATGAAAGAGCTGCTGTTTCTTGCAGCATGCTTGCTCCATTGACCTAATTGGGTACATCCGAGATGATTACACGTTTTAACACCTGGGGAGATAAATTGGCCTCCTCCTTTTTCTTTCCTCTGCCTTTTAGAATAACCAAGTACAGTCAAGTTCACGGTACATCTGTCAGCTTTACAGAAACAAAAGGAACCCCCTTGTTTTCACCTAGTCCCATGTCAGTCAAAGAATATGGTGAAGGTTCCTCAGATGTGGTGTTCACTTCCACCCCCGACCCTCCTTTTCTTTTATGATCTGCTTACCTTTTTCTGTCCTTCAAGCAGCAGGATGAGAATCAAACAGAAATACATTGTTTTGGGGTAAAGTAAGTTCTGCAAAGCAGCATTACTGAGCAAGGGCTAGTTAGTCTTTGTTGTATCATTTTTTGACACTTTACATAAAAGACCAAATGAATTCTCTTTCAGAATAGGCAGAAGAGGCATATTCCAAGGGGAATTTTATAAAACATTTCTATGAGAAATTGTAAGCATGATAAAAGGAGGAGAGGCCAGGGAACAAAACCAGATTTAAATGGATTTTAAGTCACAAATTAAAAAGCAATCTCTTTATCAGCAGCTAGAATGATATTCCCTTCAATTTGATTTTAAAAGACGTAGCCAAAATGTGGATAATAAATAAATACATCAGTCAAGGCTGTGAAATATCACAGTTCTTACAGACAGCTGTGTTTTTTTGCTCAGACATTTTAGTGGTATTCTTTTCAGCCAAGGAGTATAGTCTCAACTGTATATTTGTTTTAAAAGAACATAAGAATATTTTCCTCAGATTGTGTAGCATCACCATGGCTGCCTAGGTATCACATATTGCTGTGTGCTTCTGCAAAGCTGTGGGTATTTTTAATTAATGATATTGGTGAAAACTCTGTGGCACAAATACCAGCTATGAGATCAGTGTGACTGATGTATAAATGTATCTGCATTTCCTTCATGTTTGAATGTTTTGGGATTTTTTTCTGTCAGAGGGAATTCAGTAATGTTGTACATGTGATGGAAGAATATTCTACAGAAAGTACCCTGAAAATGTTGGTGACTGAGATGGTATGCTGGATAGTGGTGAGAACACCTAGAATCAAAGTGTTTTGCTCCTTGTGGAAAAAATGCAAAATTCCTTATTTTAAGTCCTTGTATTCCTACCAAGGAGGTTCAGGGGAGCAGAGATAGAATGGGCTAGAGGAGTTTTTATACAGTATTTTTATTATTTATTAATTGTACTGTAAATTTCTAAATAGCAGAATTAACGTGGGGTAAAAGAAGTCAGTTCCACTTCAGACCATTCTATCTCTGGCTGTTGTTAAGCTTGGGAAATGCTCCATCCTATCATCCAGAAGAGAAGGGAAGTTGGATTGCTGTCCATAGGCAAGTCCATCCATTGATAACAGGATGGTATGAGGTGGATGCTGTACCATGGTCAAATTGATAGTCTGGTTAGTACATGCAAGAGAATTTATGGGGTATGTTTTTTCTCTGTGAAGCACTTCAGAACAGAAGAAATACTGTAAGATTAGGGATTACCATGTTAATGATAACAAAGCTATCCTTGAGTTTACAAAACAGTGAACCTGATGATTGCTTACTATCTGGCTGTGATTTGCTGCATTTTTACCTTTCATTGTCTACTTTTGCCATATTCAAAAGGATGTTTTGAAAGGCATGTTGATAACTTCATTGTTTTAATGTCATCAGCTACACAAACTCTGATGTTTACAGGTAAAGTTAGGTCATTAGAACCAGATGCATGCATTCATAAATTAATGATTTTAAAAAAAATTATATTGGCAGTATACCAAAAGATTGTAAGACTTTTGGGAAATTAATCTGCTGCCAATTAGATGTATTTTTAATACTAAACAATTGTCTAAAACATCTAATTGTTGATGCTAGTTCCGTTGAAATTGCTTTTATAGTAATCAGGCTTCTAGTGTCTTATGTGTTGGTTCCCTGTTAAGGTCAGGAGCAACATGCAGACTCTAGATTTATAGCAATTTAAATTTTCTTCTTGAAATCATTCAATATTTAGAATTTATTACATATAATTTTATATTCATATGAATGTGATGGTGACTACCACATAAACACTTCTTTATTCTTTGTTTAATAAGCAAGATTAATTCAGGTCTAGCTTTCTCTTCCATTGCTGCTAGTATTTTGTTCTGTAACAGCCAAACCTGCACATTCAGGGCTGGTTGGCAGCTCTCTTCAGTCTGGACACCAAATACCAAATGGAAAAATACTCTTTGGTGTAAGATATGCAGTTGATAACAGGTTTATTTTACTTTAAAGTACTTAAAATATCTAGGCTTTTGATGAACGGGTATTATGTTAAAAGCTACACATTAAAATTAGAAAGCAAGTTCATAGCTTTCACCAGCTCTTTAAGGAATAAAAAAGTAATTTTCAAGCAGAAGACCGAAAAATGTCTGTATGTATTGGGGGAGCCTGTTGGAAGGTCCTTTTAGCATGAAATCAGGTCTTTGGGAAAGCAATATTAAGTAATGCTACCCACTAATTCTATACATCCATATGTAGCATATAAATTCATGTGATGCCCTTTGCCAAGAATGTATTTTAAGTTAACTAAATTTGGCACCTCAAGTACATTGTTGTGAAAAGAATAGGAACTAGACCAATATATTGCAGTTCACAGGTAATGAAAGGATGTCTGTGCAAAGGAATCTGACAATACAGCTCACTAGACAGTAAAGCTTATTTTCTAGCAACACTGCAATTTGAGAAGGGCCTGGCTACCTGGGCACACTTGCCACGGATCTTGACTGGTACTGTTGGGATCAGCCCCTTGACCCTCTGTAGCCTCCCTCTTAACTGGGACCATATTTACTAACTATTTCTTGTCCTGACATGACTTTGGGTTTTTTGAGCTGGGGATGGAGCTGGCAGGTTTGGCGTCCTTCTGTGTGCCGGGCTGTTTCCCCTCCTCTGTTGGTGCAGAGGCCTGGGGTTAGGGCAGACAGGCTGGCTCAGCTTCATCTGTTACCCTGTTATCTGTGCAGCTGCTGCCCAGCCCCAGCTCCCCCCTTCTGGGCCTGTGCCCTAGGTGGGTACCTGCCCCTGGGCTGGTGGGATCGCCCTGTGGGGCTCCTGCTGCCAGGGTGGTGTCCTGCCTTCCTGCCCAGCCATTGACAGGTCACAGATGGGGGATGTTCCTTTGCAGACTCAACTTTATTCTGGGCTGTATTTTTTTTTTAATTTGGACTTTAAGTAGCTCTAAGTCAAATAAGAAATGTTAGCCAACAGAATTGTGGGGATTCATATTGATAATTTTTCCTTGCTTTTGGAGTCAGACTTGGCTGTACACTGCAAGTGGGGAATAGGAGACTCCTATTGAGGAAGACAAATTGTTTCAGGACTGTTCAGACTCCAGTCTAATATATTTTTCCTACTACAGATAGCACTTCTGGGTTCATTATAGCTTACTCTCACAAGTCGTCATTTCTGTCTCAAGGCTGTTGTGCTTTCCAATGTAAAGCAGATTGATGCTGGCACATTTTTTCTATTTTAATTTTACAAAGTTGTCACACTGAAACTGTGCCTCATATTGGAAGTGCTTTGAAGTGAAGCGATAAACAAAGAGCTAAAATAAAATTAAAAAGGAGTATGAACAACATTTCATCTTGGTTTGTCTTTTTTAAGAATAAACTGAATGGGTGTGTACCCTTGTGCCACTGTAGTAAGTCTGCAAACATTAGCAGATCAATCTAAATTGAGTTAGTGTGTATGGAGTAAGCAGAAACAGGTGAAAATTAGGTTATCTGTGCCCAACTCTTTCTATTTCCTATGAACAGTGAGATATAAACTAGTTTTTAGATGTGATTAGGTTTTGTTTATTTTTGGAGAGGGGCAGAGGCAGAACATTTGCTGTACCTACTATAGTTATTAAACCAAGAAACTATATAAAAGTCACAAGCTCAGTTGTGACATTTGCAGGTAAAGGTAGAAAGCCCTCCTATAAATAAATCAGAAGTGAATCCAGGAGAAAAACCATCAGTAGTCCTTGGTACATTTCAGTTTTATCTCTGAAAAACAAAAGCCAGGAATTTTCTGTCCCTTCACTAAAAATACCCACTCAAAAAAGTAATTGTCTTTGTCAATGCCAGAAATGCCAACCAACTTATCTGAAGTGTGATTTATCACTTCACTGTTTTTGGTTTGTTGACTCCCAAAAACTTTCCAGTGAAGACATATCTTGTGCTAGATCTTCATAGTTTCTTTTTATGATGTTCTAAAAGTAGTCAAGGAATTTCGAGGTCTTTTGACCACAAATTGAAGTCATTGTCTGCAGGAATAAAATAAAAAATGCCAGTAGCAAGTACACACTTACTGTTATAAGTCTTGGGTGCACAGTTACTATTAATCTTTGATTTAAAGGGGAATGACAAGTCTTTGTCCCCAGAGCAGCTTTGAAATGATGTAATGTGTAACAGTTTTTACATCCCTATGGAAGCCTTTTATCCACATTAATGCACGACTCCTCACTGGTGAGAAGCAGGAATTACCCAAACAAGCCTGATTTCTCCAAAGGGGGAGGGTGAGGTCCTTTCCCAATACCACAGTCTTACCTGTGCGAGAGTGGCTTGTATTCCCCTTTCCCAGCAGAAAGGTAGTTTCCATTTTGTTTTTCCTGTGCCATTCAGTATTATCACCAATGCAGGATTCAGGTACAGATCTGGGAGACACAGCTGTGAGCTTCCACTTTGAAATTACTTGCTTCTAGAACCCAGTATTCTAAACTGTACCTTATCTGTGTCCTGAATTGTGTTGTAAGTCTCTAAAAATCTGTCCACTTGCAGAGCTGGAAAGCGCGTCTTGTCTTTTCCACTAGTTTGAGCAGGGTCATGAGCAGTAGTCTTCACACACTCTTATCTAAAAACTTTTATGCCTGTTCAGCCTGGATGCTAAAGAATCAAAGGATCCTCTTACTAGACACTGCTAATGTTTTCTTTGACAGAGGTTTCCTATTGCTCGCATTTACCAGACAATAAAATAAAAGCTAGGTCACAAAATATTAGCAATTTCAAGAATTATTCCCTAGTGCTGTTTGCTGATCCCCCCTGAAATGCTGGTTGTCTTTCCTGTTGCCATACAGGAGGGGTTTGTGGGGAGAGCATTTTGCCTTTAGGTTTTCTGGCATTCAGCATCATTGTGCCTATTTTGCCTTCAAGAGAATTGTGAGGATGAATAGAATTTATTTACTCTGAAATGTTCACGTTCTTTCTGTCAGACCAAACTTCAAGGTCTATTGCTGTTTCTTTGTCATCTCTCACTTCAAAGGTATCTGCCCTTTGTCTTTTAAGCTGAGCTGTTGTTGTTGGGGCCCCTTTGGGTTGCCTGAGGCTATCAGATGTCCAAATAGCCATAACAACAGAATATTTTCTTTCGTATGCTAAACAGTTTGATTGTTACCAGTGTGTAAGACAGTTCAGGCTTAAGGGAAAAAAATAAACAAGAATATACTGTTCAAACTTTATTTCAGTTTGCACTCAGCTCCCTCAATCCTTCCATTTGTGTTTTCCAGACTTGATGGTACTTGCAGCTGTTGGTATTGGATACAGCCATGGGGATACTTGCACAAAGGAAATAAACTAATTTTTAGTCCAGATTAAGTGTAATTATACCTGAAAGTGTTCTGGTTGGGTTCCTGTTTTAAGTTCTGGTGACCATTCACTGACTGAACTTGTCTCTGTTGGATTTTGTAGCCATTTAAACAGGAAAGAGTTATTTGCTGGGAGACCACAGAGCAAATAAAAAGCCTTATCTCAGTCCTCTTAGAACCTGGACTCCTTCTGTGCTCAAGGCACTGTGCTGTAGTCAGCTCACGCTTGAGGAAACTGTTCAGACTAGGTTCTGAGCCGGAGTTCAGCTCCCCAGGCCCTTGTATTTGTGATCTCCAGGCTTGATCACTTCATTACCATTGTACGGGAGTGAATGTAAATTGCAGCTCTGAGTAGCTTAAAATGCGGCAGTACATCAGTTTTGCAACACAGATCAGTATTACCCTGTTATTTCAGTGTTTTGTTTCATGTATCCAGTAGTTTCTATTAAAATATTATACCTAATTTGCAGTGGGTTTTTTTTGTTGAAATTTAAAGCCCTGCATGAGATTATGCACAGACACTTGAAAAAATGCCATTCCCTCCATGATCTTCTTTTCTACTGGGGCAACTTTTGTCTAAGATGTATTGCTCTTGCCTGCAGGATGTATCAGCTCCTGTACTATTAAGCTCATTTTCAGAAGAAAGCAGTGAATGCTTCCTTCAGTTGCTTTTGAATTTGGTAAAGTTCATCTCTGAATGAGAGGCTTTTCTTTAGGAAGTCTACCTTGTTCTTTTCTTCACAAAGTAACTCATTGAAGCTATTCCTTTCTACCTTTTCTTTCTAGAAGAAAAGGTAATATCTTTACTTTTAAGTACCCAGAATGCATTACAGTGATGTGGAGCCACAAAATATGCAGATCAGTAGTGCTCAATATAAGAAAGATGCAAGCAAACTCTTATAGCTTACACTGCTTTGGGTTATTATAATGCAATTATAAAATCTTCAGGAAAAAAAAGCTTTGCTTTTCTGTGTGATAGCAGAAGAAACTCGACTGTACGAAATGCTTTTAAATTTGTTTTTCTAAATAGTAAATGTTGATGAACTTGGCATAGGTAGTAGGAGTGAGACAAATAAAAAAATGTATAAACCCCAACCCACACCCTTATACCCAGCATGCTGCCAGTCTCCCTGCATTTCTGGTAGTGAAGTATTCTTAATTACCATCTGACCTGGATGAGAAACATTGAATTTCTTCATAAATAATAGTACTTGAAATATTTCACTGGTATATAAAACTGTACTGTGCTTTGTATCTAAGCATATTGTACTGAAGTTTTAAAGTTTAAATAATTCACATGTATAAAAACTTTGTTAACTTTTCAGGCCACTCAGATTTTCTGTCAACACATTTCTTAAAATAAGGGAACTTTAAGTTAAGGAAATACTCATGTTTAAATCAATCTGGCTTCACATGTCTTAGCTGAGAAGCCTCATAAAGAACTGAGATGTACTGAACCTTGTCACTCATGCATCTGTCACCTTCCTCACTTTGTCTTAGCTGACCTTGGCCCTTTCAGATAGCCAGACTTGATTTATTCTGCTATTTGGTGCCATACTTTCAGTTTCCAAGTTCTGAGGAACTGGGAACAAGTCTCAGTGTAGTTTCTCTGTGTATCTGAAACCAGCTGGAGCATCTTGTGTGGAGGGGTTGGAAATGTTAGAGCTTCACAAAGGCATGCAAGGAGACAGGTTATAGCTATTTCCTTCTACTTTGTGGTGAACACTTATGTACTAAATATGTCTCTGTGACATTTTGTTTCTAGGAAATCACTTTTTAAAATTTTAAAATAGGAATAAACAAAAAATGGGAATTTTACTCAAATGCCTTCTTATTACCAATATTTCTGTTGGTACACCTTCCCTGTATTTTTCTCAAAAGCAACAAAACAGGCATTGAATTGAAATAGTGTGTTTATCCAGGAGCACATGCAAGGAATAGGATAGTTGATATCTTCTGCTGCTCTCTGTCTTTTAGAGAGTTACTCATTTGTCTACGTCACCTGTTGTGCTCACCTAAGCAACAAAAATGTCTTCTCTGACCTTTGTTCTTGCAATTAGAGATGTTGCTCTTAGTCAACAACTATAGTACAATTAAGGCCACCTGTAACCTTAAAAAAGCTGTTTCTGGTGATAATAACTTTGTAGTGTGAAATTGAAATTACCCATGAGATTTTGTTTGCTTATTCTCTTCAAATAATTAAAAAAAACCCATGGTTGTGAGAGTCTCCATCATAATCTGATTAGTGGATGGAACTGTGCTCATTAAAATGTCCTGAGCTTAATTAATCTGTAAGGTTTTATAATTGTTGTTCTATTTTATTCCCAGCAAATATGCTGATATATCTTTGCTTGAGATATTTACTTCACCCAGCTTCCTTTCAATTGTGTGATAAATCTTGTCTTTTTACACTGCACTTTTTAGTGCTGTCAAGTTATTTACTAACCAGTGCTGTTGTTTCAGTATGTAGTTAATAATTATCATGGAACCAGATCATTTTATGAAGGATTTTTTATGATGACTTTTAAAAACCCTAGGAGAGGTTGAAAATGCCACTATGCTTCATAAGGATTTATTGGAAATAACAATATGCTCTCAGGTGATGTGTCTCTAGTCTGAATTGCCTGCTAGGTTTAAGATAAGCCAGTGATAGTAATGTCTTGGCTCACAGGAGTCAACTCAGGTTTATTATGAATTTTCACTCATAAATTCAGGATAACACCATGCCTGTACTTTCAGATCCTAAAACAACTGTATACTGTTTTGTATACAGTTCAGCAGAATTAAAATGCTATAGAGTTGCCTTAATTTCCATTGAGAATTGGGACTGAGATCAAGGGGTTTATGTAGGACAGTGTGTTTTCTCCCATTTGGATGCAAGCAACTCAATTCTTTGAAGAGATTCAGACAACATTTTAACCCTTATTTACTTGTTTGGTGCTCTGTAGGTTAAGATGTCCTCACGCTCTCTCATAAAAATCTTCAGAATAGATGGCTTGTTTTTTCTCTGACAAATTATTTTTTAAAATATGATTTAAAGTGTGGCAACAGAGAAATTAGGAGTATGTCCAGTCTAGGGCTTGCCTGTCAAATGGAGGCTGGCAAGACAAATTTGTGTTCCATTTTCCTTAGGCCATCATTTATTTTCCTTGCCACAGTGTTGAGGAGGTTTTGTTGAGAATGAAGATGGGTGATTTGGTTTGTAGAATGCCCAGAGCCAAGGAGAGAATTTTTAAAGATAATTCCTTCCTGTACTGAAATATATTGGGAGACCTCCATATTATTTTTGTGACCAGTTAAGATTTTTGGAAGAACTTCATCTGCAACTTCATCATTCACATATGTACACACACACACACACAGATATATTTTTATATATGTATGTAGTTCAAAAGTTTCTTTTGAGACTTTAACATCTCTAAGCATATGGAACAAATGGTTAAATATAAAGATGTCTGCAGGACAATATACTGTTAGTCACTGATTCAGTAAGTTCCTTAGACTGGAGGAAACTGATAAGTTTTAAATTAACTCAATATGTGAAACTTTAGCAAAGTAAATAAAATTGCAGCCCACAGAGTTAAGGAGGAATACTTAACTCCCTGCAGGAATGAAAGTGCCTTTGATCTAAACAGGCAAAGTAATTCTTAGTACCTTGTATTCAAGGCCTGCGATCCCAGCTGAGGAAGCTCTATGCTAATCACAGCCTGTGGTTCCCTGGGATAATGTGGAAGCATCTTGGGAAAATACTGGATTAGTGATCTGAGAGTATTCAGGTCCTTGTCATGCTGTAGATTGACTCTCTTATGGGACCCAGGTATTGGACTTAGATGAAGATTTCTGATTTCCAGGAGTATAATAGAGAACATGTTTTCTGCTTTAACTTTTTAGCAAAGTATTTCCCCTGTAACATTTTACATTCCTTTTTAGTGGTTTTTTTTTTCCATTTAGGAAGAGTGCAGCAAAAGCTATATTTCAATATCTCTTCTTTGCACCATATTTTCGCAAAATTAATCATTCTCATGTCTCACTTCTTGATATCCATGTGAACTGCTGGTGTGTCTGTATACCACCATCAGACAGAAGAAGGGTCTGGTCTCTGACTATTGCATTAGTACCTAAAGGGCATTATTATATATTGAGAGATGTGTCTGAGAGTTTGGTGTTCATGTTCATATTGGCTGTTGTAAGCTTAGTGTTCAGCCATTGATAAGGACCCACAATAAGGGATGTACACCTCAGACATCTGGAGAAAAAGTTTTAAGTTACCTTGTATGCTTCTATTTATTTCATAGAGTGGGCTCTGCCAGTTTTTTCATGTTTTTATGCTTAATATGGCTTGGTTAATGTTTCTGAGACACCTGGGGCTATGACTGATTATATTGTTGGCCACTGTATTGTGCAGACGTGCCTGTGCATTCTGGAGTACAGGAAATGCTGTAGCTCTTCTACAAAGATTTAGTCAAAGCTTAAAAAAGTCATCTAACTGTGCCATCTGTCTTGTGGCTCTCCCATCTATGCAATCTTCAGGCTCCAGCATTACTTGCACACAGAATCACATCCTGATTGTCTCTCTAGTTTTGCAGTGAAGGTGCTCTAAATATTCATGATGTTATGTATATATCATTATTAGAAATCCTGGGCTTTAAGCACACTGTCATCCATTGTTCAGTAAACACAATTATATTGCCCTATCGTTCATCTCTAATGAATCCATGCTAATTGATTAATCAGTGCTGTTGCTCCACTGTGATAATCCCATATGGGGAATAGAAGTAACGTAACTAGCAATTACTAACATACATTGCACACTGAGGAAAAGTTAACATAATACCCTGTAATAATAATACATCATGCACAGGGCAAATGCAGATCAGCAGGAGCAGAGCATGGCCCCAGCCAGGCCTGTCATTCCATGGCACAGCTCTGTCTTTTGGGAGAAGAGGTGGCCAGGTGGACTGGACTGTGATGGTCTTTGGGTGTGTGACCCAGGGATTACTGGCACAGGGACTATGCCAGGCTGTCCCCAATGAGTGGGGTGTTACAAAAAGGCATGTCTGACAAGATGGGGCAGGCTTTTTCATAGTTTCTTCTCATGCTGGTTAGTGAGGTGACTGCCTTCTTGGCTTAAAATTGCTACGGCTGCAGCTGTTGAAGTAAGACAAAAAGCATTCTTATACCTTTGCAGCATCTTACTGATGTTACTGTTCCAAAGCAGTGAGTACAAATTTCTGATCCAAGTCAAAGCTTAACATTGGCTCTTGCCGGCTGTGAGCAGTGCTTGGTAGGCTGCTGGTAACCATGTGGTTTTCCTTGCTGTTACAGAATCAATGGATCTGTGGATTCCTGCTGACCAACCTAGTGTGTTTAAGGCATCTCATTATACATGCCATTCATAAAGGGAATTAACAGCAAAGTATCAAATGCAGTCTTTAGTGAAGACCCATTTTAACTTTGAAATTGGATTTGATTTTTAAATTTTGGAAATCTTCACTGTCATTGGTGGTGGGGAAGACACATGTAATTTAATTTTGATGAAAAAACAGGTGAAGTCATTAAAAAATTTATTGCAAGGAATAGAGATGCAAGGTGTAAGTATCACTTGTACATTGAACTCTTAGGTAATGCACATTTTTAGAAGCCTTTCAGATAATATTGAGGGCATATTGTTGTAATGAAAGCAGAAAGTTTTGATTCAGTAGTGCAATTACAAATGTAAAGTTTCCTTTATTGTGCGTTAGGTTTGTGGGATTTTTTTTAAGTGTTCAGAATTAGTATCTTTATGTGGTAGGAATAAAATTCAAATTTTATTTGTGGGGGAAGTAGGGATGTGGCATCATAATAATATTGTCTAGATAAGATTTAGATGTCCTCTAAGTACTACTTTTACGAAGAAGTTATCCTGATGTAATGCATAGTGGGTTAAGAGATTTTTTTCTTTACTTCAAAAAAGGAATACAAGTGGATTCTCTCTAAATGAAAAAGAAATTAGTCAAAATGCAGCTTTGTAGTTTGCAAATCTCTTGTAAAATGTTTTGTCAATTAAAGATCTTGGGAGGCTTCAAGCAGTGAGTCAAGCCAGGAAAGGTCATACTGGCATTCTCTTGGTCTGAGAAAATTTGGTAGATTTTCTTGTAGAAACATTAATTTCTTTCCTGTTTTTTGCAATATTAATTGCCCACTGGCAGTTTGCAACCAAAATAAGGGACTAGTGTGCATTTGTGGAGCTAATGATAGTACACTTTTAAATTATGCTTGTTGCCATGGGAATAATTAATTACAAATAATTTCTATAGTAACTCAGATGTCCAAAGTTTATGCACTTAAAAAAATTATATATTTTTGTCCCTAAGTGGATGATACAGAAAAAAAAGACAAATTTTAGCTCGGAAACACCTACTGCTTTGGTGCCTTGCACTGTTGATACCACTGCTAAATATTCTTTATAAATAAAAGGCCACCCATGTATTTCTGGACAGTAAATTTAGCAACAGTCCTTAAAATATGAAACTAGAATAAAAACACCACAAGGTAAATAAAATGAAAATAATGTCCTAGCAGATTGCAGGTCAGCCAAAATATTTCAAGTGCTCTAAGTATGGCTTAGTTCAAATTAATAATCTTGCTGAGATGCAAATACTACAGACTCAGGCAGAAAATCCTTCTGATACTGCTCTGTAGTGACTCTCTAGGCTTGCAGTGCAGGCAGAGACCTCATAGGCAATTAAAACCAGCATGATAAATGGGAAGAGTGCTAATAAACATATCCTCTTTTTTAAAGGTGCCAGTGATTATATGGTTGGCCAGTTAACTGCATCCTTTAGGTAAATATTCCAGTATTGGCAGCTCCCTGAAGTTGTGAACATATACTATATTACTTCTGTTTCCAGTAGTTTTTTTGGTTGGTGTTGGTATGTATGGCTTGTTTGGTTTGGAGTTTTTTTTCACCCTTACTGGAGCATTTTTGTTTATTTTAGGAATTGGTTCTTGGCTAGTAGAGGTGCCAAATCCTAATATTTATCAATATGCTATCAATGCTGCTTTTAAAAGCAGCTTTCTGCTGTAGGGGGATAGAATATAAGAAAATAAAGATAGTGTAGAAAGTAATCTTACCCCTAAGGAGTTGCAGCTGGGCCAATTAGCAAAGATTAGGAACAGGCCTGACTTCAACAGGCCACAGCTGTAAGCAATGAGAGTAAAAGAGAGTGGGGTGGGTGGTTGAGAGGGGAACTGGAGTCAGTTGGCTGCTTTGTGAAGAAGAAAGAGTCAGTGCTCTGAGAGCTGCCCATGAGAAACACCAAGAAGGTATGGAACTTTTGTGATAAGGAGACAACAGTGTGGAACCCCAGCAATAAGATGAAAACATTCTGCTGTGTTGGAAAAGGCATTGCTCACACCTCACCTTAGAAATTGTTAAAAATTTTGGGCCTAAGTCCAGAGTTTTATGTGTATGAAAGCTACTTCTGGAGACTTTTAGGTGAGGTTTTTTTTACATTTTTCTCCTTTTCTCAGCCCTTCATAAATTGAAGTACTCAGGCATTCCAGCTGCACCTCTTCCCTCCCTTCACCCATGCAAGGAAGATGTGTACTCTCTAGTATTGTTACAACTAACGAAATTTTTTTCTCAGTGATAGAGAAGTTTTTCATATGAAGATTCTTGGAGTTCTCATGCCAAAATCATGTGTAACAATTTTGATCCCCAGGCCTAAATTAATCCTTGGTTCTCTTAATAATGAAGAATTTACTGTTTATGTAGGACTTTAGGAAACAGAGCATTGCTTTTTCCATGCAGACAGTGGTTCTCAGCTATATTTTTGAATGATTATCATGAAACAGATTGGGAGTAGGTATAGCAGGAAGGATCAGGGAGAGCATTTTGAAGGTTGATGTTGGCAAGGTGTGTTTCACATACAGAAGTTGAACATGTCCAGAAGAGCTCAGTGGGAGTGCAGTGGAGGGAGCCTGGCTGGTGTAGCTTGTGTCCCTGAAGAACTGAGGCTCCCCTGGTGCTGGTTCCTGCTGATTCTGGTGCTCCCTGGGAGCTATGTTTGATACTAACAGTATCCTCCCAATGTAGAAGGCAGGGACTCCAAGGTGTCTGCTGGCTTGGGGCCACTAATAATTAGGAGGGTCGAGGCGGTTACCTTCCATGCTTAGCCCAGGAGCTGGGTACCCTTCCCTGGTGTCATGGCTCAGCACATCCTGTGTGCCACTGAGAATTTACCCTCATGTTATTCTGACTGAAGTTGTGGACCACTGAGCTAAAGCAGAAGCAATGACTTTGAAAATGTGTGTCTGTGTGTGCATGATGTTCCTGTCCCACAGTTCCAAAAGATACTGGGCACTCCCTTGGACTACATATATGATACAGGTGCTCTGAATCTGCTTCAGTGCCAGCTCAGAGAGAGTACGTGGACATGCTGGGGACTGGGATTTCAGGCAGCTCAGTGTTTGCCCTGAGCAGTGTGCAATCCACCAGTGCAGTCCAGCTGTAATGATGACCCTCAGCAGAGAGTTGTTACAAACAATTTGGGGGAATAATTTCTTACTCCAGGCTGATTCTCAGGAGAGTGTCCATTTATGGCCTTGGTTTAAAATAGCCTTTTAAATGCCAAGATCACAACTCACCACAATATTCAAGAAATCCACTGGTAGTTGAGGGGAAAAATATTGCTGTTGTGGTTCCTGAAACTGTCATGTAATTGCTAAAAGCCGTACTATATTATGGCTTTTCTTTGTGCTCTGCTAATTAAACATGAATCCACTTGGATGTTATTAAAAATATCTGAAGACATACAGCTATTCTTATGTTGAAAAATATCTTTAACCAGTCCAGTTGAATACGTTTCAATTGACAAGATTGAAAGAGGCTGTGTGATTCTTATTTTCATAATAGTTGGCTGCCTAAAAATCATCTTTAGCAAGTGATTAATTGCATTTGTAGATACGGCACAATTGCATCAATTATCCATTTCAAATTAATTTCATTCTGAATAGTTGAGAGGATGATGTAGTTTAATCAGTAAGTGAAATGGAAGTATTGTAAGCTGTTTAGAAATACTTCCCACGTTCTATGGCACAGTGATTTCAATCAAGCAGACCACTGGAAAAATAAGAAATACACAGTAACAAACATTAATACTTTTCCTTCAGTTTAGCAGCATTTTGTTAGCCTCCTTTGCATTGGTTTCCACCCTTGATGTATTGATTTTAGCAATGCAGTGTGAATTTTATTTTATTATGCTTATTTAGGAGGAAAAAGAGGAAAGCTATGTTAAATTAAAAAATTAATCTGGAATTTTTTAAGGTATTGTTATGCATGTCTTTGCAATACTAAACCATTCTTGCATATATTTTAGGAAGCAGTTTTGGGTTTTATGTAAAGATGTGTGGACTGGAAGATTGGAAGTTAGTCTGTTATTATCTTGATAATGAAAGATTAGTCAAGGAAATGACACGCAGATGTTGACACCAACTTCATATCTAATCCTTGAATGAGTGAACAACACCCAAAACCACAAGTGATGCCCAACACAATCGCTCACCACCTCCTGACTGATGTTCAGCTTGATCACTGAGTAGTGACTGGCCTCTCCCAGCCAGCTCCCCCCAGTTTATGTCCTGGCCACAATGTTCTAGGCTGTGGAATAACCCTTCAGCTGTCCCAGCTGTGCTCCCTTATGGCTTCTGGTGCACCCCCTCTCTGACAGAGCATGGGAAACTGAGAAGTCCTTGTCTTAGGGCTAGTACTATTCAGTAACAACCAAAATATCAGTAGTTTATCAACATCATTCTCTTACTAAATCCCAGACATAGTGCTCTGCCAGGTACTAGGAAGAAAATTAATTCTGTCCCAGTCCAAACCAAGATTCCTCAGTTACAAAAGTGTTTTCCTACACAGAGGTGTTACTGCTACAGTTATAGTACAGGTTTCTACTTAGTGGAAGCTTGTTATGTATTTCCCTTGCCAGATTGTTCCCTGGCCTAGGGATAGTCTGACTCTGTAAAGATAAAACAAATGTTTTCTCTATGAAGGGTTTTAGTGCCACATTTTCAATTAGGCCTGTTGTGAATTTAAGGCTAAAGGGAGGAGGAGATACTGATACTGATTTTCAGTCTGGAATATTTTGAAAGCTTGTGGTGTGATGCATTCTTCGTTTTGCAAACTGAGGCTGAAGAGTATCAGAATGAAGGGCAGTGGTTATTGTGGTTGAACAAAGTTTCTTAGCCATTTCAGGAACACACAACTTATATTTTGTCTCAACAGACCAAGTGAGCCACAGAGAAGCCTTTTCGACCTAAAAAGCTATGTACAGTTGGCCAGAACTTGAAAACAGCATAGAGTGCTCCTGCTGGGCATTACAGCAAGAAATGTCTAACTTTGGTTCAGATGGGGTTATCGTATTTTAACCTGTGCTTGGTTATATTATTGCAGAATAACAAAGGGCCTTTCTGTATGTGTTCCATGAGTTATGTGGTCTTCTCTGTGCAATGTCAGGTATTGCATTTGTTGTTCTAGGTAAACAACTTTATAACACAGGCTAATTGGTTTGGGAATATTTATGAAAGTGTTGATTTTTAAAGCTAAGTATAGTGCTATGGCTTTTAAAACTCATTCTGACTGTCAAAAATGCTCACATGATCCTGAAAGTGTTGCTAAAAATGTTCAATTTTTAAATGCAGTAATTAAAATTGTCTGTTGTGAGAGCAGTAGATGAGACATTTCCTGCATTTGTAAACTAAGCATCCCTTTCACCCCCAGGTTTCCTTGCATCTCACTGTTTATGTTGGTGAGATCTGAACTCTTACCGAACCTTCTTGGAAGAAGGTTTGCTGTTGGCCAAGCAGGGAGAGGGAGCTCTGCAGCCTGCCACTCTGCTCCATGACCTTCTGCTCTTTGATTTGGATACTTTTCCTTTGTTTTAAAGAGCTGAGGCCCTCAGGGAATATAGTACTGGAAACTGGAACTTCAGGCATACATTTTCACTTTTAACTTTGTCATTAGAAGAAAGTCTCAGATAAAGATACTTTCCCTTGGGTATACCAGACTGTTTGAGTCCTAATTTGAGTAGATGTGTTTATTTCTTCTATTAATAGATCTTACTTATTTCCTTCAAGTTTATTGCTAGTGTTTGATGACCATTTTATACTCTTAAGAGTATCCTGCAATCAGTATTTTCTCCAGTTCTTTATTTAGAGTCCTCTTTCTCTAAATGTATCTATTTTGGGATTTTTCTCATGTTGGCTGTTGTATAATAAGCTTTTTCCAATGATAGGCTGGTTTTTGCTACACAGCTTTCCTAAAAATGATGTGTTGGCAATTTTATGCTACCCAAAAACTTACTTGTCTTAAGAATGAATTGTGTTCTCAGCCTGCCAGACAGACTTGAGGTGATTTAGGGGTCTTTCTATAGCCACTGGTGACCTGTGAATATTTCTGAAGTTGTCTTGCTGAGCTAGGTGGTATAGTCTGTTCTTGAGTGAATGAACAAACTTCAGCTGCAGAAGAACCTCAACAAAAGATTTAGTTTTAGTTAAAATTAGTCAAAACTACACTCTAGCCAGAGTTTAGGTAACAAATGGTAACAAATTAGTACAGTTTTTTTTTTTTGAGATACCAAAATCCAGATTTTTTGGGTTGCTATGATAATGAAGAAAAAGAGCTGTGGGACTGGAGGGCACCCTGGATGTTGAGGCAGCTACTGCTGTGTTGGTTGCTCAGGGCTGCATCCTTTTACATACAAATGATTGGTTTGACCATTTTCAGTCAATTCTGTCTCTCTTTTTCTAGCAAAAAAATGGATACTTTGATGTCTCTGTCCAAAAGTGCCACTATTGCTTTTCTCCTCCAATATTTTGTGGGTTTTATGAAACAAGCCTTTTCAAAAATTAAAGAAAAAGACTGTAGACTTGGTCATACTCCCTAAGCTCAATAAGACTATAACTGACTCATCAAGTTTATTGCTGAGGCTAACATATGCCCATGCTGACTGTTGAATTGAGAAGAGTGGATGTTCACAAAGTAGAAAATGTCACTATTGGTACGTACTCTGTCACTCCTGCTGCCTCATGTACCTGTTTACCTAACTTGAGAGCTGTCACATAATGAATACAAGACTCTTCCTGGCATTTGGGTTGCAGTTGTTTGTGGAGGGCTATTTAATAGAATCAGTCTCTTCTACTTACACCTAATTTGAAGAACGTGCTTTTAGTAGCACTAAGAAGAATTGCTTAATTCAAATTATCCCTATGTAAATAAATTTAAAAACTTAGACTGTTCTTAGATGCATATGCTTCCTTGGCTTTTGTTTTTACCACACCATTTTGCATTTTATTCCTGTGTCCTAAGTGAATGCTGTAATTCTGTCACTGTAAATCTGTTACAATGTCAGCTGAATTTGAGTCAAGGTTTGTTAGTCAGTCCTTAATCCTGCTACTATTGAGAAACTGACAATCAGTCTTTTAACATTGAACAAGAGATTGAGCATTTTTGTGTGTATTGGATCATTGTCTTTTGACAGTGTCTTTAATTGTGCATTGTTGGTTTGCTGTTATTCTGCTTGTTTGTCAGGAGATGATCTGTTTAAATTTACTGTGCTTCTAATGTAATGCTCAAGTATGAAAGGAATGTGTCCATTTATAGTGATTGTTACGTGACTGGAGCTCTAATGTCATTCTCAGAGAGCTCACTTAGAATGTCAGTGTTATGATTCATGTTTCCTTGATCAGTTAAGCCTTCAAATATATCTGGCTTTGTGTTTATTGACTTGAGCATGTGATAATCTGTGATATGTGGGAGCACTATACTACTGCAAATCTAAACAGGCAGTGGTGTGCAGGATGGGGCCTCTGACACTGAGCTTTTTCTGAAATCCTTCAGCATGCTTCTCTCCAGTTAGGAGAGGATAATTTTCTTTAGAAGCTTTTACCCTTAAGTTTAAACAAGCAAAGCCTCCACACCACAATAAACAAACACACCAACTCAAAAAAACCCCATAAATAAAATAAAAAAATGCAAGCTGTGAGTGTTATGGACTCCAAATTTCATCCTGTAATTCCTCACTGAAGGTTTATCTTGTGGAAAGATTAAAATGTGGTAGTATATGACTGTTAGGTGCCTCACAAGGTTACCCCATTATTTTCTGGCACTGGAACAATCATGCCTTGAAACATATGAGACATGTTTATAAATCTATTTTTCAAGATCTCTTCCAAAGGTCTGATACCTCTAGTATTGATAACAATCCTCTTATCAAACTTCAAGATACTTTCTGCTGGTCTGGCCTTTAGCAGAAAAGAAAGCTGTTTGTTGCCATCTTTCTGTAAGGACCTCTTGCTTATCTTGGAGTCTAACTGTGCTCTTAGCAATGTTGTGCTGTGCCATACAGCAAATTGAAGTGTGAGATTATACTTGTTGATTAAAATTTTTTTCTTTCTGATCAAAAAATCTGTGAATCAGTCAACAGAAACAAGATACAAGATTGTATTATGAACCTCTGTGTTTATCATTGCTGTGAAATCTGTTTTCCAAGAAGGGGGAGATAGGGAACAAGCATAGATATAATCTCAGCACAGCAAAAACACCAGTAACCAAAAGCCCAGAAACAGAGAAGTAGCATAGCTTATGTTGCTTGTGTAGACTGCAAGGGAGGCTTCAGATGGCAAAACAGTTCTGAGGCATGAGTAGCATGTTCTGTGCCATGTACTGTGTTGCAGCCAGTGTCTGGGAGAAAAGGGTCTAGTTAATCACAACCCTGAATCTGCCCATGGTGTGACTATATTTAACTTTCCATAAAGAAGAGCCTTTGTAGCACCAGTGTTTTCAGTGGCAGGCTAACAGAGGTTAGCTTTGTTGTGAGCATTATTTTTAAGGGTTTGTCTGCTTCCAACATCTGCTGCTACCAAGATTTTTTTAAAGCTTTTGTCAAGATGGAGTTGTAACATAGGAAGGCTGTGTGTCTGATTTCTGTTGGTAATGCACTGCTTGAGGTCGAACTCTTGATTTATGAGATTAGTATGGAATATACTTCATATAACAACAATTGTTCCTTGACCTGTGATTCCACTGTGGAAAGTGATTGGAAGAGATGGCACATTCTCAATACGCAGCTTTTCTAAGTGGTTCTTTATTAGTGGCAGAAGTTGACTTTGAGTGAACTATATTGGTCTTGCAGTTGAAGCCAAGTCCATTGGCTTCTGCTCTAATTAACACACAAGGAGCATCACTACCAGTATTCTGGGTTCAGAAGCACCATGCAAACCAAAAAGGGTCCAGCTTGGTTTATATCTCAAGGGTTTGCTTACAATGCTGCTCATGATTTTGAAGCACAAGGCAACCGACACTTGCCCCCAACTCTCTTGATACTTAGAAACTAAAAATAAGTTCTACAAATCTTTGAGGGACTGGAAACACCAAACCTTTAGAACCTCATATTTTGAGAGAAGCTGAAACTTCTAATAACTGGTGCAGAACTTTTATTGAAAATTAAACTGCCTATCTAGTTGGCTTTGTTCTTTGAAATTAATTTATAGCATTGCTACCTTTTGCCTTGAGACAACTTAATATGGCAAGTGTATACACTGGAAAACTGTACCACTGCAACAACAGAAAAATAATGATTAACTTTAGCCTTTATCTAGTTAGGATCAGGCTCTGAATTGAATTCTCTTAGTGTGTTGACAGCTGAAGATTTATGTCTTCCAGCTCTATTCCTGTTGCACAGTTGACAGAGGTGACCTCTCCAAAAAAGGTCTTTGTTACAGATTTTGCTCTGTTTACGTTATTGCCATAAGGGTTGGCATGAAGTACAGTATGTTAAAGCTAATACATCACCTGCTGACAGTGGTCTTATCTCATTGGTAACTATTTCCCTCTCCCAGTATGAAAAAAAATGCAAACATTGAGTGCAAGGATCACAAAAAGAAAGTTAAATAATAGTTTTCAGGAGCTTTAGCATTGGTGTCTGGACTCTGTGTGCACTGGATTTTTGTGTCTGATTGTCCAAATGGCTGCATAATTTCTTTTTCTGGGAAGCTACTCTGAAAATATGTCTTTGCCGGATAAACACTGCCAAGGGATAGAGTACAAAAGAAAAAGCTATTGGGTTTACACAAGGTCTGTGTCATTTCTTGGGAGAAAGGAGGTGTCTCAGAGAGGGAGAGAATGACCTTCAGGTTAGATAGGCAGAGAAGAAGGTAAAGCAGTACAACTTTACAACATTAAGCTTCTCCAGTGGAAGGGTGGTGGGACTGGCACAAGGAGCAGGACTTCAGATACCTTCCTGTTTCTGCAAATGCTGTCACAGGTAATCCATCCAGAATGGGTCTTTTAGTCCTCACTGTCAGTGAGATGATGTAATTTTAAGATTGGCTTTCTCTTCAGATTTTAAAACACAAACACAGCATTGTTCTATATGCATTATTATGTGCATAGTTTCAGTATGCCCTTTGAAATCTCTCAACAGGGTGCTTCCCAGGCATCTTTTCAGGATGGGGAGATGAACCTCACTGGACCCACAGAACTGCTGTTGGCTCAGAGGGCCCGGCTCCCTAGCAGGTAGGAACATCTTCTGTTTGGTGCTGGCTCAAGTGTGGTTTGTCAATTTATGCGATACAAGACTGACTTCTCATTCCAGCTGCACCTCTGGTTCTGCACTGTGCTTCTTATCACCATGATCTCCTCCTCCTCTTGCCTTTCCCACCCTAAAATTGCATTTGATTCACATACCAGAGCACATTTTTGAGCATGATAATTTCTTAGCCTTGTTGATGAATAGGAATGATTTTTGTGCTGTTTGTATTATAAGGGTAAGGGGGAAATCTGGGTTTTGGTTTCTATTTGGTCCTGCAAGTGTTTCATGTCTTAAGATAGAGGATGTTTGTAATCATATATCTCAATAAATAACTATTTAACTGAACCATATAATCCTGAAATTGTCTCCTTTGTTTTAAGTGTCACCTCCAGTATTGAGTGGTAAGGTTATTACTTTGCTATATCCTGTAGTAGATTTTGTATCTGTGTTTATACACAGTGTAAACCATTGCTAATATTTGCAATATTTCCCTGTGTATTCCTTCACTAAAGAAGCCAGGTGGAATAAATCCTTTTCTTCTCTGCAGTTATAACAAACTAGAGATGGCCTGTGCTGTTGTATCTGAATGTGGTCATGGTCCCATTGACATTTTAGGAAATAACTTTTATTTTAACCAGTCTAAATTTTGAACAACGCTTAGATAAATATATAATCTCCATTGGAAACCAGTGGAATAAAACTTGAGAGCTGCATAGTGGAAACTGGAGGAGAGGAAATTAGGTGTTCTCAAGAGGTTCAGTAATGAGTAACGATGTTTATTGCTCTTGAAATCAAAGGAAAAATTCAAAATGGTTGAAATTAAATTGAAAAAATAATGCTTTTGTAGTTAGCATTTGATACACCAAATTATCAAGCCAGGGTGCCGTAGTTTCAAGTTGGTCAGATCCTTGGTAGTGTTGGAGTGTTTTCATGCTGCTGGTTTTCTATCTCATCATAAGCTTAAATTTCAGTTTTGCCTGGTGATTCAGGTTGTGCTGAAGTCACCTTTCTGAGTAGGTAGAGGAATTCAGTACTTTGTCCATTATCTTATGTTTGTTGCAGAACTCTTGAGATATATATATAGCATATTGTATAATTAAATTAAGAAGTGTTACATGACAAACCTCTATGTGACAGCTAAAATGTGAAAAATTAATCTGTTTCAATTTTAATGATGGCAGATAGTCATTTGCTATAATTCTGCAGCTTATAGTTGTTTGTCAAAACAGTATAAGATAAAACTCATGAAATAAACAGTATCTGCTTGCCTTAATCTTAGAGCATTTATCCTTGCAAACATCTGAGAAAAAACCAAGCCTTTAATATTCTCTTTTTACCTACATGGGGTCTGTGAAAGAGGCATGAATATGTACCCCATGCCTGTGGGGAAGTTAGCAAGAGCAGGGACTTGAACATTGCTGGTGGTCTGGGCCATGCCAGGATTTGTGGAGAAGGATCACCTTTTCTTTCACAGCATTTTGAGGCAAATAAAAATTTGTCTTTTCCTTTTAAGGGAATTAATTTCTCAGTTTTTCTTGTTCTTTGAGTCATAATTTCTGTAGTTTCATGGGCAATTTTATCATCTTGGTAGAGTTATGTTTTTCAACTCAGTTTCTCTGGGGTTTTTTCTCCCTCTTGAAGGCCTCCTTGTCACCTAGTTCCTATGCCATTTTGTAATTCCTTCTCCTGCCTGCCGATATTGATGCATATTTTTAGAATGGTCTCATAATGAAAAAGAACTGGAGTGCTTTTCCAGCTTTCCCTGCACCTGCTGGGCCTCTAAGTTACACGCCTGCTGATTAGTGTTCATCATGCAGGTATAGAACTTAGTTCAGTCACTAATGCATATTTTCTGTTCGTGGAATGTTGCTAAAGACTTCTACAGCTTGTTTCACCTGAGGTAATTATTATGCATCACCAAATATATGCACTCATTTGTCTCTTGATCCGTTAATTTGTAATGGGGATTAATCAAGCTCTGTGCACACTCTGTTCATATTTACTCTTTTCCTTATGCCTTTACTAGGGTGTTTTAGGCTATCTATGTCCTCTTAGGAATTTTCTGAGAGCATATTATTGTTTTTCGAGTTAAACAATTCATTGCTTGCATTTGGGATTCTTCAGAAGGAGGTTATGATACTTGTTTGCTTCATAATTTGGTGGCCTTTGGAAACACTGACAATGACAAAACCCCTTGTGATACTTTACACATTTCTGAAGTGGCTAGGTCTTCTCTGTCACAAACCAGACAAGAATAAGCTTAGGTTCATGTAGATCTCTTAGAGTTTTTGCTGAATTCTGCAAACTGTCTTGACATAGGAACGTGGAAGGAAGAGTGATAAAGAATATAGATTGGGACCCACTTGATTGATGCCAGAGTATCAATCAAGTAAGTGTTGAACAGACAGGGAGAAGAGGGAAAGCTGGCAAAGGGAAAGCTTTCTTGGGAAAGGGTATTCCCAAGAACCTTTTTGCATTGGTAATAGTTATTTTCTTTTTTTGAGGTGAATTGTCTTAATCTTGATTGAAATTGCATTGTCTGAAAAATATTGGCCAAAACCAACCAAGCAAAGAAAAATCAAAACAAGATGGAGAGAGAGGAACAGTTTTACATAGTCACAGTAATTTTACCAAAATATGCCTTGTTTGTGGTTCCTGTGTCCTGAGGAGATTTTTAAAAACACTGTTTTACCTGCAAGAATTGAGATGGGTACTATGAGGAATTTTTCATCAAAATTGTTAGCTATATCGGAGTATTTGTAAAATATTCCCCTTTTTCAGTGAACATGAGAGACATTCTGAATGCAGTATTTTGTAAAGCAAAGTTAGTTCATAGCTTTGTGAAATTCGCAGGAATTTCAAAAGTCAAAGAATTTAAAATTTATAGCAGTGATTTGATTTTTGTTTGGCTTTTCTTGTGAGTCAAGTTTTTTAAACTGTTATTCCAAAAGTGTTTTCATTAGGAGTAGAAGGTTTATAAAGGGAAATAATGAGTCACTAGAGACCATCTGTCTGTCTCAATTATCTTTATTTGATTGAATGTAAGGAAGGTTTTATTAATAAAAAAATATTAAATAATCCTATTTTTTTCACAAGTAGTAAAAAAACATCTTAATATCTAATTTGTCTCCTATCTGAAAGTGTTACTCAAAACTCTGCTTTATTCAGGTATTTTTCTTGTTGAATTTTAAAGTCCTTAGGGCCATGAGGGACCACCAGGTCATTAACCCTTCGTTTAAATAAGCCACATCAAGAGATGTTAGTATAGGTAATATTTCAGCATAATTGTGAGTTACTCCATGCTATGGACAAAGGGCTATGGAGGAAAGAAAACTACTACTGGCTCTGCTGCTTTCCCTGCTTTCCTTCCTGTCACTGGGTTTGGTAAGCTTTAAGGCCTATAATGCTTGAACAAAATAGCAGCTTGTCACCTGAGAAAATGATCTGAGCCTTCTCATCAGAGCACCAACCTGTCTGAGGTCAGGGTCCCTTTTTAACTGCAGCCAATAATGGGTATTTCAGAGGGAAGCAGAGAAAGAGTGCCATGATTAATATTTCATGATTAAGAAGCCTAGTCAGTTGAACTTTTAAGATCTAGACTTGGATTGTTTTACATTCCTCACTCAAGCAGGAAAATTGTTTGATTTTAAGAAAGACAGTTTGCTGATTTAAGTAGAGGAAATCAATTGCACATGGAACAAATGAGTGTCAGTATGGAGGGGTTTTGGCTTCTCTTCTTAGAAGTTAATGGGAAGTCCCTTTGCCTGGATTCTCTTAAAACATTTCACTGCAGAAGTACTGGGAAACTTTTCAGGACTGTATCCCTTGGGAGTCTGAAAATTTTGATTTGACATTTTGAGAGTTGAATTTTACTATAGGAGAGATTTAAAACATTGGGTCATTGGAATGTTTTTTAATAGATTAAATAATGGCAATCCTCTTGTAAATTCGTGGCTTTTTTTGTTGTTGATTTTCAAGTAAAGATGATGTTTAGGGTAAAGAAAGCCAAGCTAATGTCATCAGTGTATAAAATTTTGTATTTCTCTGTGCCTTTTTTCATGTTCTATACTAGCTCTGAAAGATTTTCATAGTAAGAGCAGGGTCTTGATACTCTATAGATGATCAGGTAACACAACTTAAAGCACTGAATTCCTTAGCACACTGTACATGGGAATACTGGTTTTGAAAAGCTTGCTTTTCTCAGTAAAATTACTATGTTAAGGAACAGTAAACACAAATCTGCTTGGAAGTGGATGTTTAGCTTAATAGCAGTGGATTAGTTGGAACGCAAAGGGTAATTTATGCATAGATAATTCATTATGTGTTTTCATTATGTTCGCTTTTGCTGTCTTCCCACTTCTTTTTAGCAGAGGTCGGGGTCAGTTCCTTGGTTTAAGCACTGTAGATACATAATTAAAGTGTAGCTGAAGCATTTTTTCCTTCTCTGTGTTTTCCTATTTTTAACCTACTGTGTCTTTCATTAGTCTAACAAAAGAGAATTTGAACCATTTGATTTAAAGAAAAAAAGACACAAAGCTCCAGTGCTTGCCAGCTATCTGATTTCTCTCTAAAACTTCAGAGTTAATCTTGTGAGAACTAACTAATTTTACTGGGGAAAAGAAAAAGTCTGGAACAACTAGATTAATGCATTTTAGTTAGGAGAAGGTGATTTGTTTCCTCTTCAAACATGCAACTGGAAGATGGTGACATTATTTCATAGTAAATATTTGAACTTTGTGGATAGTTTGTTTAGTGTTGTGTAGAATGGAGCAGCTGCTCTGTTCCTGTCTCTTACAAAAGATTGACCAGTTTCCTTAACTGTACCTGGAAAACTTACCCTTGCCTGCACGTTGAGTTGCTTTTTCTCCTCCTTGTAGGGTGCTTTCTAGCCCTATTTAGATATTTTTCTGATTTTCATCATTTGAGTGTGTTCACACTACATAACATATTGAGTTCCAGCTCCTTCTTCAGGTCTTTCGAGACATTTTAAGCAAAGGTTTGAGCACCTAGTTGAGAACAGGGAAGGAAATATGTGGAAAAGGAGGAGGTGGGTGAGAAGTGTGACAAGTTTAGTTTAGCTGAATACTCTGAAAGCCTTCTTTGGATGAATAGGGACAAATACTTTATTATCATCAATACCTGTATTGGTTTAGTATATGAAAAAAGTACATGGCAGAGTCATCAGACTCTTTATTTGGATAAATCTGTGCATGCTTCCTCTTTAAAATGCCCTGTAGGAATTTGACATGCCCTGTAGGCCTTAGGTCTCTACCAAAAGTCAACATCTTTTGTTGATGAATGCTCTCTCTTCTGGAATGGAAGCATTGGAGGAAGAGGCATGGAACTGGAGGTGCAAGTGAAGAACAAGTGAGGAGATACAGCTTAATAACAGCATCTGTGAGCTCTCTACATCTGGCTTACATTTAATTTGCCTTTTACTTGGCTGTGGTCAATAAAAACACCACATAGCATGTTCAGAATACCAGCTGTGCTTTTCTGTTTGCAAGGGAAATATTGACATTCTGCACTAAAAGATTTTTTTGAGATATGGCACCTTACTAATCGGTACCTTTTCTTAAAAATGCTTGAGAAAGTGTTGAATATGACTAAAATTGCAAAGGAAAATGCCACTGGAATGGTAAATACTTTGTGTTTACTCAAGCAGTTGGTTCTTGTGACATACACATGATGACAAGTTTTGCCCAGTAACCCATGCAGTAAGCAGCTTTTCTGAGGTACTGTCTTCACTGTGTTGCAAAACAATTAATCTGCTTTAGGCTGTGCGTACTGCATTCTTCAAGAGCAATTCTACCAAGCTTTTGTAGCTGGGGAAGGTCAAAGCACCTCAGTGAACTCAGTCTTGCTGCAGCAACGCATAACATTTCTTTCTGGAGAGGGTTCCCTTTAAAGCATCTGTGTGCTCAGTGTTGGTTTGCGTTCTTCAGTGTTCTGCAGAGAAGCTTTCAGCTAATAGATCTTTTCCCATTGTGTAAATCACAAACTGCTAATTCTTGATACAGGTTTCAGGAGAGGGAGCTATAGTATTCCACTGCCAGGACACTGCAAATCTGAGGAATAGATTGAGTCACAACTTTATATGACCACTAAATGTGCAGCACTCTGTTTAAATTTTGCTTTCTGTGTTGCCAGTGCTTTGCATGCTCACTACTCATGTGTACACTTTCCTCTATCTCTTTGCTGAACAGTACTTATCAGAGTTTTCAATAATATCCATGGCAAGCCTTGTTGACAAATGTAATAGATGGTAAAGAATCTGTCAGAAATCAATAATATCAAACAAAGAAGAATTTAAATAGTAAATGATGACAGCCTCTTCAGGTTAAAAATCAATAGTATAGCATCTTGGATCAGGTCCTGCTGGACAGGTGTTCTCCCCTGAGTGAGACCTGAGGTACCTTCAGTGCAGCAAGGAGAAGGGAGGTGCCAGCATGTATTGGAGGAAGCCTGAGTGCTGTGTTTCTGGCTGCGGTGAACTTGGCACTTCAGAGGAATTTTGCTGACATAAAGGCTTTTTAAAAGTTTGGTCTTTTTGACTCCTGTAAGAACGCATTTGTATGCATTCCACAGAGAGTGGGTTCTTCAAGATTTCCTGAGGTAGGAGTTCTGCCTGTTCCTTGAAGAGCAAGCAGGAGATACTCAGCCTACTGATGCTCCCAGCCTCTCATCCCCAGCTAGGGATCCTCCAGATCTTTTATACTGATTTGATGGGCCAGACTTGTGTTCTTTTTTACTGCAAAAGGTATTTAAGATCTGTAGGGGAGATTTCAAAGAGCAGTAGGTCATGAGTAGGTTACTAACTTCTGGAATTTATTTTTTTCCTATTAAGGTGTTTGTTTGTTTTTAAAATGTGTTGAATATTGCAAAAATTCTGTAAATTACATTCTTTTGTCACAGCTATCAGCCTGTAAGACAGTAATTCTGCTTTCTCCTACACCTTTCTTTAATTTTTTTAACCTAGCTCTGTCAAACTGAAGAGTCCTGGCACCTGTGTGTCCCATGTGCCTTTGGAGTTTAGTAATTAGTATTCTTAGAGCTCATCCTATTTAGAATCTCACTCAGCCATGCCCTGTTCCTGAATACTTTCTCCAGTACAGTATAAACTGTAAGCCAGCATGAAATAGTACAGTGCTGAGTTCAGCTGTCCTTGTGGGCAGATTAAACCTGCCTGAAGACAGAACAAGTGAATGATACCAAATGTGTCTGAATCTCTAATCTTGGAGGTTCTTAAACAAATGAAAAAAACCAAATCAAATTCCAGATGTTATGGTTTTAAAATTTTTTATCTGTCATGCTTTCATAGGTATAATACAAAAATTAACATGACCTCAAAGGTCCATGAAAGTTGGTGTCAAAGGCTGTTTTCTTCATGCATGTAACTAAGAGTCCCATTTGTTTGAGAAGAAGTCTATTTAGATTCATGGATTTTTAATTAAAATTGCAATTTCAAAGTTCTTAATACATGTATACAGAGTGTGCTCTTATTCTGAACATTTAGTACTCTAGAACATCTGTAAGTTTTAGGATGTACCAAAAATTTTTAAAGTAATGTGTGTTGTGGGCTATTTGTTTTCACAAAGAAGCCTATTTTTCTTAGTGTGTAGATTTCATGTTCAGTTTAGAAATAAGTTTGTATGTTTTCTTTGGCTTTCAGCCTACTTATAACTGTAACTACATTGATTTAATATGACAGCTCACCTGTCTGTTGTGATAGCCCTCAAAAAAATTCCTCCTCTTTCTTACAGTTGCTTAGGAAGACAACTCCTCCCTAGAGCGCACAGGGTTATTTGGGGACAGCTGTAACTTACTTAAATTTTCCCTGTGCAAATGAAAGCCCACTAACTACTTCTGATTATTTTCTGAATCTAAAGGGCTTGGCTGCTTAATTTTCTTATGCATTTTGATTTTGTAGAAGTTCAAAAGACAATATAAGTAGCCCTTTAATTATCTTTCTTTGTGTGTTAAGAGAATTGGAGGAAGTAAAAGATGGAATTGAAAGAGGAGTTAATTTCCTATGCATGCATTGTTGAGGTTTTTGGTAACCACACTGATTAGCTTTTCTAACCAGCCTCACCAGAAAAAAATGTATTAAAAAAAATCTTACAGGAAGATTTTGTCAGGATTTCCCCATTTGATTAATGAAGTGGGTGAATACAGGAAAGAAAAATCCACAAATGCCTGTTGATGGTGTCTGTTTTATAAATACAGGAACATGTAAATCTGTTACTTTGGGATCAGTGGTGGCTTGTTATTCAGGGTCTTTCTGTTTAATATCTAGAGAACATCAGTTCATTACAGTGCCAGCAGTTTTTGAAGAACAGTTTACAAAAAATGAAAGCTCCCCAAAACTCACTCTGTTCCCTAATTAAAAAAAAATAAAATTTATAAACTTACTTTTCAGTCTTATTCTATATTTAGCCAATCAAGCTAAGAATTATTGTATTTAGGGCAAATTGCTTCTCATTAATCATTGTGCAACTGGATAAAGGTTCATAACAACAAAAAAATATTCCTGTGTTATTAGGAAGCAATGCCAGATTTTGTCTAAGGTCATTTGAGTAATTGTGCTCCTTGTGAGGGGGCTCAGCTGTGCCGCATGGGTTAATGTTGTACCTAATGTGGTGTGACTGTGCTGCCATTTCAAGGGCAATCACAGGCTCCTGATGGGTTTTGGTGCATTTTTGCTGATTCTTGCATCAAATCAAATGATCATAAGACCATGGGTCAGCAAGATCAGTCAGCTGGTGCCAGAGGAAGTTGTGGCACTAGGGAAAAATCCTCTGAGGTGGGGAGGGCAGGGTGGTAGTAAAGAGTCGGCTTGGTTGTCTTATCTAGCAAACATGTGCTCTCTAGATCTGGTGCACAGGGAAGGATCAGAAGACTCTCTCTCTCTGGCAGTCTGCACTTGATCAGTTAGACTGAGTGTTTCACTCAGGGCAGCATCTGAAGTGGCCATTTGGTTCAGTTTCACGTGTTCTGTGCACACTGAAGGATTGGCAGGCACACACAGCTCACAGCTGGGTGCTGTGAATGGGTGTGCCCAGCAGCTGTCTGCTGGCCACTGATCCTGGCTGCTGGGGGTGCTCAGTACTGTGGGAGGGGAGGGAGTATTTTGGAAGGTGGACACGATTGTGGAATGAAGGAACAAGGTCTACTGAAATACAGACATTGCTAAATTTTTAAGGTTCTAGCCAGTTCAAGTACCTTCCTTTTCCAGTCGTGGTCACCCAAAAGAGAGTTAAGGTCACTGTAAGGCTGACAGTGTACAATAGTCAAAAGGAAATGAAACAGCACATGCCATGAAACACCATAAGTCTGTCAGAGATAATACAGAGGTTTTTAATAACAGTGTTAGAGGAAGGAAACTTCTTGATAAAATGAGCTGCTGATCACAATTTGTTTTGTTCTTTGTTCATCAGAGAGGTTTTATGCAACTGAGGGAAGAAATCAGTATATTTAAATATGATTTGACTTGAAAGTCTCAATGTCCTTTCTGTGTGATCTTTGTGTTTATAATGTGGCCACATGGGAAAATCGAAGCAACTCACATGGAGCTTAAATTAAGAACATGTAAAATAACCCTCCCCTCCGCTTTTTTTTTGATGATTAAGTCTCTCCTCACATAAAAGCTTATTATTTAGTATTCTAATTAATTTACTTGAAGGTTAACTTACGAAAATGTCTAGTATTTGATTTCTTTCCCTTTTAAAAAGCACAAATGCTAATCTAAAACAATTAAATAATTTCATGGCCGTTTTACTTTTCATTTTATTTTCATATATTAGTGAGCTCTGAGTAAAATATTTTTTCTACCCTTTCTGCTATCTGATCAATCAGGACTTTGTTTTATTGATATATGGAGATATAGAGATATTCAGAGACTATGGAGAATTCTCTGAATAAGCTTATGAGATTTATTTCCATGTGCTCTTTTTCAGTGAAATGACAAAAACAGTGGAGATTTCTGGAGAAGGTGGACCCTTGGGAATACATGTAGTGCCCTTTTTTTCATCCTTGAGTGGAAGGTAAGATAGTTTCTGCATTGCTCAAGAAGCATATTAATGAAAGGATTTCACTTGTGCTTATCTTAAAATGCCTATTTACCTAAAGGAATACAAAAATATGACGCTCGTCCATTACCAAAATATTTACTAGTCCAAGTTCTGTATAAGGCAACCATAGAATCATTTAGGTTGGAAAAGACCTCAAAGATACCCAAGTCCAACCATTGACTGATCTCCATCTTGTCGACTAGACCACAGCCTGAAGTGCCATGTCCAGTTGCTCTCAGTCAGTACTATCATCTCTATTCCTATATGCCCTTTTAATTGTCCCAGCTTTTATTCTCTTTATAGTAAACTGGACTTAGTAGTTTTGTGTGGTGTTGGGTTGGTTTTCTTGTGCTCTTGTGGGCTTGTTTGTTTTTGTTTGTTGTTTTGTTTTTCCTAATTGAATATCTCTGCATAGTCTCTTCGTTAGTGACATACCAGACAAGAAGAGTCAGAGAAATTGCTTGCCTCCTCACACCTCATACTTTTCAAGCCATCTTTCAGATTTGATTGCATAGCATTTATAAAATGTGCTCTATACCATGAACCTTTCTTTGTCACAATACAATTACTTTAATTATAAATGATTTAACAAAGTCCATCGAGATCACAAAAGCCTATTATAGCAGTGTGCTCATATTGATGTGCTGTAGTTAAGACTGCGTCAGCGTTTTCATTATAGCTGTTTTCCAAGCTATGTAACTAGGATGTGTTAAAAAAAAATCTAGACTGAAATTTGACATACAGAGGCTTAGCCAGAGAGTTAATTTGACACTGGCAGCCGTGAATAAGAGATGGGAAATTGCCAGAGCCATAAATGACACTGCTTTATAGTAAAATGGCTGCCTGTTACACAAAGCCAATTATTGCAAAAGTAAAAATTGTCTAATTCTTGAATGTTTCTTTACTTGTCATCTTTCATGTAGGACAGAGAATGTGAAGGATTGAGTTACCTTGTAAAGGTCTGTTTTCTTGGCAAGATCTGAATTTGTAAGTGGACCCAAATTAATTCAGATTGTTTTATTTACCAAAAGGGAAAATAGATGTCCATCTGCTGCCTGTAAAATGACATCAGTGTCTCAAGAAAGTTGGTCTTCAGTGGCAATTGTCAGAGATCCAAGTTGTGTCCTTGGCTTTTCGGGCTGCCTGTTGGTCTTGAGAAAGCCGCCTGTATTTGTTACCCATTCTGAAATGCAGACCAGAGCTCCTTGATATAGGCGTGCCATAAAGGTTGTAGTGGGTACACCATACTTCAAGATCTCTCAGTAAAATAATTTTGATGAAATTGCAAGCTATTAAAATCAGTAATCGTTGTGACTGAAATGCAGTTTTGTACTTAATTATCACTGTGTTGAGAGCAGCTTTTAAAGACCTGCAAGAAGAAGAGTTCTTGGTCTACATTGTATTCATGTTAATGTGTCCTTACTTACAAATGCTTTTGGGGATCTGCTGGAGTAGAGGAGGTCTTTGACAAGTGAGCTACTGGTTTAGGTAGTTGTCTTTACATTTTAAGACAATTCTTGGCACAACTGTACTGATACCTTTGTTAAAGCACTAGACTGACTTAAATGGCTTGACCCTATTTTTTTCATGTAGCCTGAGACTAGAGTATAAATTGTGACTCATCACAACATGAGAAAGTACAGAAGAGCATCTTTTATTTCTTTTGGTGACATGATAGAATTTATGAGGACATGCTGGCCCTGACTAGCTGGGTCTGGTATTTCAGTTGTGAAGTTATCTTCTAATAAGGTAATGCTGGCTTTAGCATGGTGCTGCTGCAGGCCAAAATTTTTCTACAGGTCATTAAAACATCATATTAATTTACAAAGTCTTAGTTTATACAGGAACTACAAAAGTTATGGAAATAATTGTCCCCCTTTCTTTTGCACTTAAATACCATTAAAAACAGGAAATTAAAATTTAATAGTGCATTAAAATGGTAAAATTTAGGCTGTGGAAGAAAGCAATGGAGGAATGAATTCAAACTGCCTCAGTCTATGTAACGCAAGGCACGTGGGTGGTACAGCACACACAAGTTTCAGACAAGTAGGCAATCCTACTGCATATATGAATGCAGTATCCAAGCACACAGGATTAGTGAGCAACCAACTTAATTTGTAATTTCATTTATTTATTTGTACTTTTACTAGTGTGCATTTTAGCATAGTTGCATTTAGGTAGTTCTAGTTGTATTTAGTTAGTTCTTAGGGTTAAGGTTTTTGATTGCCACTAGTTGGATGTCATCAAAAGGGCTGTGGCCCCTCACCATCACTACCCTTTTTAATCCTTTGGGAAGGATAACACCTGTTACAAGAGAATCTGTATGCTATTAAATCACTTTTTTCTGTTAGGTACTGCAAAGAACTAATATTCAGTAGGAACTAGTTTTTCACGTAATTGATAGGACAGAAGTACAAATTTTTTATTGTTCTTAGAGAGTAAATCTAAAATCAGATGCTCAGTGAATATAGTGTCACTTGAATTAGTTAATGGCATACTGTGAATCTGTTGAATGGACTTAGATATGAGGGGCAGTCATGAATCTGAGACAAAAATACAGGACTTCTGCTTTGTGATTGGAGTGTTGGCACATTGAAAATTGCACATTAATATTTTATGAAGTATAACCAATAGAAAATGGTCTCTAAAGGTCATCCTTGATGACCATCTTTGATGCTTAAGTGGTATGGAAATTTAGTGGACAAAGACTGATTATAGAAGTTCTTTAGAAACGCGCAGTTGTCAGGAATTTTTGCACACTGTAGTGTATCATTGGCTATAGCTATGTTGAATTATAGTTTGCAACACAGCAGTGTTCCAGGTAGGTCAGGAATAGCCTAGCGCTCCTAGCAGACTTTTCAGTAGAAAAGTCAGTTATTTTTTTGTCTCATTCTAACTCCTATTTATTTTGTTGTAGTTAAGGTAGAAAATTACTTTTAATCTGTTTGTGCTTTTACTTGAAGCAGTGGCAGAAAAATATTGCATAAGCTATACTGGCATTTTTAACTGCAGAGCGGTCTAGGTGTTTTCCTCTGTTTCTCCAAGTATGACCTACAAGATTTAATGCTCCCCAAGTTCTTGCAAGTAGTAAAGCATTAGTGTACTGCAATTTTTCATGGTATTTTTTGGAATCCCCCCCTTTTTCATTAATAAGTCAGCTGAAACCTTCCTCTAGGTTAAGCACGTCATAGACAGAGAGGCAGTCTACTCGATCATTTCATACACAGTAGAGATTAATATCTATTTTTTGTTCTCTAAATTTGTATCAGCACAATAAGGACAGTTTGCACCTATGTTTTGCCTTTTAGGATGCTGGGACTCTTCATCCGTGGTATTGAGGAAAACAGCAGATCTAGGCGTGATGGTCTTTTCCATGAAAATGAATGCATTGTGAAGATAAACCATGTGGACCTTACAGACAAAACCTTTGCACAGTAAGTGCTGGTTTATTAACACTTTTAACTGGCCAGGATATTATACAGCGCTGTGTTTAAATGATTTGTAAAGGGATTAGTACTGATTTCAGAAAAAATGCCTATAAAATCGATATGTGACAGAAACTTCATCATTTTCTTTCTGAAACCTCCAAATAAGGTGAAATTTGAAGTGTTTTAGTAAACTTACTGTGCTTACCTAATTTAATAGCATTAAATTTTGTAGATGCTATCTTCCCTTTCTAGTTTTTCTATTACTTTTACCATATTCATTTTGTAATTTTTTTCATAAGACCTTCAGAATGAGTCAACATAACAGCATGGTGTTTAATATTCTTTTGCAAATGAAATAAGATGTTTTTATTGTGCTGCAGCTTTTCGAGCATTAATTTTTAAAAAAAATACTTCTACTGTCAGACCATGATTACTTGAGCTAAATGGAAAGTCTCACTTCTTATGACTTTTATTAAAAGTCTGTTGACATTTATTATCTATCTCAAATAATTTTTAACTAACAGGTTGTTTTGATCATCTATGGATTAATGTGGCATTGTTGCACAAAAGAATAGCCTCTCAAATTTCACAGATATTTGCTGTAGTAATTAAATAGTAATTTGTTTTTGCTCTCAATCCATATGTTTAGACAACTGAATGATTGTTTATAATATAACAAAAACCTATTGAGATGTCAAGGGAGTCAAGGCTTAACTTTGTAAACAGTAAGCCAAATGTTCAAGGCTTTTAGACTAAAATCAAATACATTAATTTCACAGTTAGGAATAAATATTTGCAAAATAAGTTTTCATTAAACTAGTGTAGTTCTGTAGCATAGGTATTCTTGTTTCTGAGACTGCTTTTTTCCCTCCTGATAGCTTTTTAGTTACAGCTTTCTGCATATTTGGTGGTAAAAGCACTTTGCTTTTACAGAACGGCTCTATAGATGCCATTCTCTTCCATCCATGCAATTCCTAAATAAGATATCAATTATAGGAGAACATAATTGTTGGTATCTTATTAAAACATTCATTACCCCACTGTGCAGTTTTGTAATGAAATTTTGCAATTAAGGTTTGCTTGAATCAAAACCTCTTTTCAAAATCCTGTGTGATCCTTTCTTTACAATGTGTTGTCTCTTCTGTGTGTTCTTCTGAGTGTAACTAGATCTCCAAAGGCTTTCAGCCCATGAGGTGTTTGTGGAGTGGAGGACTCTGCATGTTTTTCTGTAAGAATTCTAGATTGTGGGGCAGTTAGAAATACTTCAGGAAATTTTCTAGTTCTCTGTCAGGCTTTCCTTCAAAATGCAACATGCAGGACACTTTCTAAAAGCTTGTGTAAAATTTTGGGAGTTGGAAGGACTATTTACCATAAGAGTTAGCTTAAAGAGATCAATCTTGTTAGACTCTCTCTCTCTCTCTCTCTTATTGGGAGAGAAAAGTGATTTAAAGGTGGCTCAGAGCAGAGTCTAATTTTGTTAGGCCAAGTTTCCTTATGTTACAAAACCAAGTAGTGTGGTTGCAGTGGCAATTGCGGAAAAAATACAGGTATTGAGGGCTCAATGTCTGTTTGGGGACTGGGGAGAACATTTTAGATGAGCTCTAACATGTTCCCAAGTCTTCCAGTGTTCTGCTGAATTATTTTCCAAAATACATTTCTACATAATCTCTCTTCCCTGGCTGTGGAGAATGACTAAAGAAAGACTCTTTCCAGGTTGAAACTAATCTCTGTGAGCATGCCTTTTAGTTTTCATTTTGCATGACATAGCTGTGCTAACCTGACAGAAGTCCAAGTTACAGAAATCCACTAATTGTGAAAGCTACAACAAAGTGTGGTTCCAATGACTGTTGACCCAGAAATAACAATCAGATTCTCCTTCGAGAGGAAAATCTGTTGGCTAGTTTCAAATTGACATTTCTTCATAACCCTTGTAAAAGCTGTTTTAACACTGACTGTTACATGCTGTCTCTTTCTAATTTCACCAGAGACTTTCTAGTATTGCTCCTGACAATTGCTTCTTCTGCAGCTGTAGCAGCAGCAGCCTACTTTCTGTATTCCCTTGTTTATAATAGCTATATATTGGGACTGTTGGTCTACTTTTTCATTTGCTGCTAATCTATTCAATTACATTCTGTTGTGCTGCAGAGTTTCTAGCACCTCTTTTAACTGACTCTCTTACTTCTTTAAAGTATGCACTTGGGGTCTCAAGAAATATAAATTTCTCCATTCATTATTTTTTCCCTTTGAAGTGTAGCCAGTTATTTTGCCCCTGAAGACTGCATTTAGACTTTCCCATAGGACGTCTTGAGTGATTTCCACTAATTTTTGTTTGAAGGAGATCTTATATTTTTTCTTGCATATATTTTAAATATTAACCTTTTGAAACTGAGTTATTAAATTACCTTGTAACATAAGACCAAGCAGCTACTTACAAGGATGAAGATGGGGTGTGAAAGAAACAGAGTTAACATTTTACATCCTTTATGCTGGAAGTGTGCCATGGCTTCTATTATCAGGGTAAGGTCTGTCCTTGAGAACTTTGACAGGCTATAGGTGAATGGATAACCTATAATCTCCTCTGAGACACTGGGGCCCAGTCTGTTACAGCTCTGAAACAGAACCCTTGAGGGTGATACTAAAAGAATGCCTCCCTACAACGTTCTCCCTGCTACCTTTCTTCTCCAAATTTGAGGTTTCTCTCTGGCAGCATCACCTGTCAGTGAATGTTGCTATTCTGATTCTTGATGCTCTTACAGTCAGTGTGGCAAGGCTGGTTCTTTCCCTCAGCAGTACCCATTGGGACTGACCCCTGACTTCAATGTCTTCATGCTACAGAAAACCCTCTTAAAACAACCTCTTTTCCACCACCTGCTGTTGCAAGGTGGATATATTGTGCAACTGTGTTCATCTGGGAAAGCAGTAGGTGTGTTTTCAAGACATTTATATTTGCAGTGGCTTCCTTCCTGTGTTAGTGTAAAAAAAAAATTATTTCAGGAGTACTTTAAACATTGATTCTGTTACATAACTGAGTGTAAATCCAAAGCCAAGACTTGAGCAAAATAGTGACTCAGACTGACAAACATACCACAGCAGGGTAGGAGATAAGTACAATGTTCTTAGAAGGACTCTATGATTTATTTAAAATTTAATGTATAGCCATTACTTCCCCTCTTGCCTCAATGCAGCTAAGCAGAAGTTTTCAGTTTTTAATTCTCAAACAGCACTTCAGCTATTTCTTTTGTTTGTACTGAAGTGGTCTTTTGCAGTATGGAAGAAAATCCATCCATTTCAACAGAAGTTAGGAGAGGAAAGCATAGAAAGAGGAAAGTCTCCTTTGTTCCTTTAGAATCCAAGGTTTGTAACATGGCTTGATTGTCCAAATCTACAGGTTATTTAAAATCCTGAGAAGGCTTTATGAGCAGTTCTGTTGGCCAACTTGTCTTAATTGCCTTACAGTGCATGGGAATCTGAGCATGATGTTGTTACCATGGTATCAGTTCACAGAATTATAGAAGGGTTTGGGTTGGAAGGGACCTTAAAGATCATCTCATTCCACCCCCACAGGCATGGACAGGGATGTCACATACTAGATCAGGTTGTGCAGGGCCCCATACTAGATCAGGTTGTTCAGGATGCCCCATAGTATGGGGTATCCTCAGCTTCTCTGGGCAACTTGTTCAAGTACCTCACTACCCTCTGAGTAAACAATTTCTTCTTAATGTCTGGACTAAATCTTTCTCTTTTTGTTTGAAACCATTCTCCATTGCCTTATCAGTATCAAGGGGAATAGTTCCATTAAATGCTCTAACACAGTTTTTGGTGCTGCATTTGAGCACATCTGTAAAAACACGGATTGTGTGAAATCTTCATATCCACATTGCAAAAGGTTACTGCTTGAAAGATGTGAGTAATATCAGCCTATTTATTTATCCATTTATGTAAAAATGCAAATAATTGCACCACTTTGATCATCAGATTTTTTCTTAGTGTCTATGTATCCCATACCCTCATCCTATTTTATTGCTGTGGTATCAGCCAGGAGTTGCATTAGGGATTACAAAGGAATCTGAGGAGCAATTAGACTGGATTTGGAAAAAATGGAGAGTTGAGCTTGCTTGGAGTAGATGTCTATGACAGCAAGAAAATACATAACAGACAAGCACTTGAAAAAAGCAGCAAGCTCTATCTTGAGCAGACTTTTGCCATCAGACCTTCCCTTTCTGATGCTCTGCATGAAGAAATGTGTTCATCAGTTTATTCTGGCTGGTACGTTTTCATAGCTTTCATAGCATAGGAATTCCAACAGATATGCTGCTCCTACTTGAAATGTAAGGAAATGCTGTAGTTTTGAAATCTTAATTCATGTGTATTTTTCTAAAAAAGGGATGCTATAGATGTGAACATTAGGTAAACTTTCATCTTATTCACTGTAAACAACTTCAAATTTTGCCCACATTTTCTAGTTTGTCATACAAATTTTCTTATCTTTCTTTTAAAGGGCTCAGGACATCTTCCGTCAGGCAATGAAATTTCAAAGTGTCATCTTGGAAGTCCTTCCTCCATATAACCGAGAACAGTATGAAAAGTCTGCTATTGCTCCTCTTTGTATTCTGAATAATGAAGAAGGAGTTACAAAAACAAAAATTCCACCTCCTCTTCATCCAAAACCTGCTGTGAAAACTATTAATATTTCTGGAGCAATCTTGGAGTCAGGTGTACAGGGAGCACTGCAACAAGCTAAGAGTCCCAACCTCCCACGTCTGGGTAGAAAGCCACCTTCTCCCTCACTGTCTCCACTTATGGGATTTGGCAATAAGAGAAATGCAAAGAAAATAAAGATAGACCTGAAAAAAGGTAAGTCTTTGAGATGATATGATTAATTCGGTATCATGTTCTCTATAGTAATACCTTAACTTTTAATTTAACAAGTGATGTTGAAGACACAAACAAGTTATTTATCATTTAAAAGTTCCAAAACTTTCCGAAGGTATAGCAGTGTAAACAGTAATGTTTTCTACAGTGGGCTTTTTCATAAATTTTGGAGGTGTGTTATGCAGACTTACTGATTAGGACATCTCTGTTACTGACTGTGGAAGCAATTTCATTAGCAACAAGTAATTTTATTTTAAGTGATAGTTCAGTCTTTTCACATATATAGAATCAAAGTTTGAACTGTTTGCTGGTGACCTTTGTTATTTTATTTAACCTACTAATTGACCTCAACAGCGTTATGACATTCTTTTAAAGATATGTTTAAAAATCTACTCTGCCATTTCATGTTTTCCAAGAGCTTGACCACAGATTTACCTGTCTTTCCCTTTTTTATTCTCTGCAAAACTTTCTTTTTTTCTTTCGTATTTATTCAGCTGTCAGGAGGCCAAATTTGTGTGTGTATAACTTTAATTGCTGCACCATGCAGCTGTCTGTCTTTGAATGGAATAACGGGTTTAGGAACATGTAGTAAATTGTGCTTAAGAAATTTCCAATTAGCATTTGTAATTTTTATTTGATTTCTGTCTCCGATTTGGCTGAGACTAAAATTTGATCCTAGAAGTGGCCCTTTTGAAACTGTCTGTAACTTTATTCTCATAACACATTATGAATGTAATCAAGCTCTCACTTCTTAATTTTTGTTGTTTCTTTACCTAAATCACTCATTTTTACTTCTGAACTCTTCAGCTTTGTGTTAATAAAACCCACTTAAGAATGTCCCTATTCTAGATCTAATGCTTTTGATTTTGAAACATTTATATTTCTGGAAATTATATCAGTGTGATACTGACATCATGATATCTTTGAAAGCTACCACATGGGTAGAAATACCACTCAATATAAAAAGATTTTTATGGACTCTGCTATTCCCAGTGATTTTAGTGGCTTATAAGCAATACCTGCTAATATTTATTTTACTCCCTAATTACTTGTTATAACATATCTGTTAACACTTTAGGTTGTTTATTTCGAAGCAGCAAACAACTTCACTAATGGAAGCTTAGAAAGTACCACTTTGTCCTTTCTGAACTGCACATCATCAAGTTTTTCATTCAAATCATGTGATATTTTTCCCATTTACCAAATTTCAGTAAAACCTGCTAAATTATATTTATGATTATAAATAAACAATTCCAATTCCTCTGATTCCATGAAGATTGACATTAAAATGAAGACTAATATTGTAGTGACCTATAGAAAAGGTAAATGCTTTAAAAAGAGAGTTCTTTCTTGTTTTTTATTATTATGTGCTTACCCAATATTTACATCTGTTGCTGTTTTAAGAGTGTTTGGGTATGTGTTTGGACATCAATAGACTTCTCCAGACCATGCAGAAGATTGGCTTGTGTTTACAGCTTTTTGTTTACTTTCTTTTTTTTTTTAAGAGTTAACATGACTGAGTCTCCAGGATTTTTAAGAGTTAACATGAATGAGTCTCTGGGATATCTTGCTGACATTGTTTGCTTACTTTTAATGATCATTGTTTACATGTTGAAATTTATGTTGTATGTTCTTTGTCTGACATTCTAGGTCCAGAAGGACTTGGTTTCACAGTGGTTACCAGAGACTCTTCAGTACATGGTCCTGGTCCAATCTTTGTGAAGAATATTTTACCAAAAGGTGCAGCAGTAAAAGATGGTCGTTTGCAGTCAGGAGACAGAATCCTGGAGGTTAGGATAAACATCTGTTGTATTTGCATTGCTTAAAATTGATCGCTAGCTTTGTCATAAATGTTCTATTTCCTCATACATATTATTGATGTATGGAACTACAGTCCTTGCCCTTGGTTTAAAAAGTCATTCTCACAATTTCTATGTCACTTGTTTGTCAACAAGTGCTTTACACCATGAGGTGGAAAAATGGTTCTTTTCACAAGGGTCCTTGAGGTGTTTGAACAAGGGGAACCTGATAAAATCTTGGGTTTTAAAACAGATAAATGTGTTGATTTAGGACCAAAACATGTCTTGCCTCTTAAGCCATATACAAAAATCTCTAGGTAATATCAAGCTGGTAAAGTGCTTGTTTTAAGGCAATTTTTCTCAAATTGGTCTGTTGAAAATTTTCAGATATCTTGTGACTTAAAATCTTATTATCTAATGGGTTATTTCTACTGACTAACCTCAAAAAGCTCTTAAGGTAAACAGTTTTAATACTAAGGTCTTGTTTCTACACTTTTCATCTTCAAAGTGCTTTACAAACTAATTAAGCCTCACAAACCCCCTGCAAGGCGAGTAAGTACTACAGAGCTGCTTTAACAGATGGTGAAAATGAGGAGGAGAAAGGTTAAGTAATTTGTGCGGGGCCAGAGGGGGAGGCAGTGTGGGAGCTGTTGCTGATTCTTCTTTGCTCTCAGTCACTGAATGACACCTGTGTTAGGTGAGGAGAACCTAATAAACCAGTCCTCTGTTCTTCTGTGGCTGATAGGTGAATGGACGGGACATCACTGGCAAGACCCAGGAAGAGCTTGTAGCTATGCTGAGAAGCACAAAGCAAGGCGAGACTGTCTGTCTGATTGTGGCTCGTCAGGAGGAGGCCTTTCTACCTCGAGAGCTGGTAAACTTGTTATTCTTTCCCAAAGAGTGACTTTGAAACAATTCCATGGTTAAATACTAGCCCAGTAAATAGAAATTGTCAGCTGAGAAATGACAATAAAAGGTAGTCACATAAGGCTTGTTTCCAAGAATCCAAGAAGTATTTATACTCAAATTTGATTTTGAGGGTGTTTGATTTTTATCTACTATAGATGCAATTCCACACAATCTGATTTTTCATCCCCAAAAATGACAGCATAAGCATAACTCACAGGGGAATACTGTAAATTAATTTTGCAAGTGTGAGGTCAAGCATAACTAAAAATGGGTTATTCTCTTTCAGAAAAGCAACAAGCTCTAAACTAGAAATTTAAAGTGCATGTAATGAGCCTGCAGCTTATCACTGGCAAACTAGTGAGGGTGGCTGCCCCCAGGAGATGTCTCATAAGTCAGGTGCCCAGCTGCAGGAGTGGCGAGGAATAGAATTCTGCTGCACTCCTTACAAATTTTGGAAGCAAGCTTTTCCTTGGCTGCTAGCCTTTGACTTAATAGGCTTTTGGTTGTCTTTTTTTTCCATCTGAAGTGCTTAATTTTCACTTTTGTTTTCTATTAACACTGGCATGAAACTGTGTTCTCTTTTCTCTCACATAGAGAACTGCATCAGAGTAAAAGTGCTATCTGATACATGCTTGTTTCCCCTCAGAGAAGGTCATTTCTTTGGTTGCCTCTTCCTTATCTTGATTGATGGCTATACTTGACCTTTCATTAAGTCCTCAGGATAAGGAAAGGACAGCATTTCCTGCTTTTGTCTCATTTTATCTCCTTCAAAGAACACAAACTGCCTTCATCCTTTCCTTAAGATGCTGCCTTCTTGCTTTTCCTTTAGACTGTTGTCAGGATCTTCTACAGAAATACTCCATTATGTTTCCTCACAGAACATTGCTGACAGTTTTCCTCTTGTTTCCCTCTTGCCAGTCGGACATTGCTGAGGTCAGGGTTGCCCATGACAGGATAGGGAGCTGGAAGGGCGTTCAGGTTCTCTCATGTGAGTCTTTTCTCTTGTGCTGCTGCTGCCCACTTTTTCTTGTGAGCAGTTGTGAAATGTTTTAGCTAAACTATTTTTGTATCCATTTTTCCTTTTTATTGTGTGATTTTTAAGCAGCATAATGGTGGTTTTCAGCCTTGTAATTGGGCATTTGTTGTCAGTAATTGCCAAAGCACCAAAGTTGGTCATTGAATTGCTCTGCTGAGTAATCCCTGAGCTGTAGAGTCAGTGTCTGTGTGGATCAGAGGGAAATTTCAGTCTTAAAGTACTAAATTATTTATTCTATGTAGAATTTCTTTTCATTCACCAGCTCTTCTAAATAAGAGCTTACTTTTTGAGAATGCTAGCCATTAACAGTGTTTTCTGGGGTTTTTTTAAGTTATAAAGCACATTACTTTAAAAAATGTACTTTAAAAAGTATGCATTCTTCTCTTTTCTCTCCTGTTCCCCCAATATTATACTTACTATGTATTGTCATGGTGCGAATTCTTCTGGAAATCACTGTAGTAGTGTGTGTGTATAAAAGATTGGAAGAACCTAAAGGCTGTTTATAATTTCTACCTGCCACAATTGTGTGATAATAAATTTTAGTCTCTACAGCAAGGATTAACTACCTTTCAGTGGGTGATTTACTTATGACTGGCATGATTGAAATCCAGGAAGTAGCCACATTTATCCTGCTGGCTTGACCTTCTCTTAGATTGCTTTCTCTGTGATAGAATGATGCACAAGCGATGGCCCTGACTGTAACAGTGATGATGTGGGAATTCTAATACTGCTCTGTGTTCCTCTTTATCTCAATCAAGTGCAACATAATAAAAATGAGAATTACTGAAATACATTACATAAATTTATGGAACCAGCCATCTAAATTAAAAAGCCCTTCAGCAACATCTGGTAGCTTACAGCAAAAGTGTGAGTTACCATCCCACTAAGCTACCAGATGTTGATGCTAGCACAATGCTTGTTAGAATTCATGAGGTGTCTGAGAATAGTCTTAACAAAGATTTTTTTTTAAAAATGATTTAGCTTTTTTGTTTGGTTTCAGCTTTAGCCATGATATTACATTGGACTAATCCTCTGCTACCTCAAAAGTTACAGTACTGTTTCATCAAAGAGCAGAAAAAATGCCAGCACTTTAAATGTTTGTTTTTGGAAGGAAAAACAGTGGATAATCCAATGTTTTTCAAGGACAGCTGTAACTGAGTGCCCTGACAGTGTAACGTGCATGCAGAATTTTCCTAAATACTTGGGGATTTTGTTAATGCCTGGCAGTAATATGGTAATTGCTTTATCAGACTTGTTCTTGCTTTGTGCAGGTCTCCAGGGACTGTAATCTGAGTTGTTTTCTTTAGATTCCCTGTTACCTGTTGAAAGCAAAAGGAGAAGGGCCACCTAGTAAATGAACCCACTCCCCACAGTTTCCTATGGCAAAGATACATCTGGAGCCTGGACCCATTATTAGGAACCCATGCACAAAACCACTCTGAGCACGTTGCTCCACTAGAACACTAGGATTTTTATGTGGATTTGCTGGAGAGAATTTGATAACTGCATGGGCACAAAGCAAATAATGTAATGAAGTCACACTGGGTGGCATTTTGTTGCATGGGTCTGTAATAATATAATTTGACTTTACCTTGTAATAAAGCTGCAGCCTGGGGAAGGCTTGGTCTCACAAATATTTTCTCTCCAGTATGATAGATGGGAACAGAGTTTGGGTATTTTGTTACTGTGATCTGTGCTTATGGATTGCTAGCAAGTAGAAAAATATATTCAGAATAGCAAGCCTTTGTCACAGCAGCCAAGATAGGATACAGATGAGGATGAATCAGTGTTGCAGAAAAGTATTATTAAGTTTTAGGCAATTGGGGCTTTGGTTACACTGGTTCTTGCAGCATCTGAGAGTTACAGCGTTTGTGCATAACAAAGGAAAATAATTGAAAACCTGGTATTTGTAGGGTTGTTACTCCTTTAAAAAAAAAAGATATGGAGGCTGTAATGAGATTTATATATATATATATATTGAAACAGATTAGTGAAGTAGAATTTGGACCAACCACAGGCTGTCCTCCTTATTATCCAGTTAGCCAAATGTTCCCAGTAATTCATGCCAGCTGTTGACAATGTAGCAGCTAAGTAAGGAGCTGATTCCAAAACTCCAGGGGAAGATCTTGATTCACTTAATTACCACAATCTACGGAGTGGCCAGTGATTAGTGCGTTCTTTAAGGTGCATTTGGGTTTTAAACTGTAACACTCTTTTCTAGAGGATGGTGAATATTACAGAAGAAACCTGGTTGAACTGAATAGGTTTAGATTTTCCATCTCGTCTCAAAGTGAATGGAATGCACATTATGGCTATCATTCTATTGTGTTTTGGAAATAGAGTGTTTTAATCATGTGTGTCTGTTGCGTCATGTTTTTTCTCTAGGGGAAATGTATGATCTGAAAGTGCCATTTCTTTTAATAATGATGCAAAAATTACTTACTCCCCCTTCTCTTTCTTTATTGGTAAAAAAGGGAATATTGCTTGAGTGAGAACAGCTCCAGTGCAACCCATTCTATGCTATGATCCTTTGCAATTCTTTATTTTGTATGATGCACAGCAGCAGAGGAATATGACTGTTCTGCAATTGCCAGAAATGGTATAGCACCAAGAAAAATTGCTTGCATTTTTCTGTAAGTTAGAGCACATACATCGTAATTTTTGCATACCCTTAATTTTTTGTTTTAAAAATCTCTTTGACTTACAGTTGCAACTGTAATTGCTATTTCTGTGGTTTCTTGGCATATTAACTGATGCCTGAAGAATGGGGGATGAAAGGGAACAAACCATAATTTTTATAACAATAGTTAAATGAACAACAATGTACTAAACTTGTTATTGGTCTTTAAGTCTTTTTTCACATGTGTATTATACAGAATGGAAGGAAGCAGAATGAGTGGCAAGTTCAATTAAGCATTTTTTCTACTTACCATATGATTAACTTTTATGTTTTAGTCTTCCCCCGATTAATTTCTTCCACTGCCTTGAACTTATATGCCTGAAGGAAAACCAGTTGGCCTATTTGTTTTAATATTCAAAGCTTAATTTCTATTACTTCCTTTTAATTGTTGCTTGCCTTTTTATGTGCAGGAAATAATAAGTGAAATTGCAGCCTAGACTTAACCATTTTTGCACCTGTTTTTGTAGTTCAAAACCATGATTCTAGTGCTCAATTATCCAGAAATGGACAAATAATTTCAGGCAGAAAGTGATTCCAGCAAGTACTATTTCTCTATTGTGTTACCTCTGTTGTAAGGGAGATGAATTGGATAGGAAAAAAAAGAAGTATATATTGAATTTTATTAGCATACACAAGAAGGTGTTCTGTGTAATGAAGACAAGGATATTGTGAATGTACGTGGCACCTTTCTTCATTTATAAACTATGTAGATTTTTTAATATCCTGGGGGTTTTAAAGAAAAGTTTCATTTTTGACCTTTCCTCTTCATCTGGAATAGTTGAGAAGCGAGTGTAGGTTGTGTCTACCAAAACGTATATTTTTAAAGACAAATCATTGTGTACTGCAGCCTCTCAGAGGTTTTCAGCTTCATTATGTATTTCAGAAGATGGTTACTATTTCATTATTGTTATTCATTATTTCTATTTCATTAGAGTACTAGAAACTTTGAGGTTTGTTGATTTGTTGTGCTCTTTACAACACTCAGTGAGAGATCAGTGTTAAGAAGGAATCTGACAATTTTTCCTGTCACATTGAAAAGTATCTCTTTATCCAGGGTTTGTGTGTGACTCCCTAATTTACCAAAGGGGAATAAATTGCTTGGTAATCCATGTACCTTTAAAAAGCGGTTGTGTTTTGAGCTCTCATATGCAGTGAAGTGTCCATAAAGGTACCAGCACAGCAAATGTGATTTTTCTATGTGATAGCAGTTGTCAGCCTTTTTGAGGCCACAGAGACCTTACTGCATCTAGTCTAATGTTGCTTTCTCTGTCAGGCCCATCAGAGTGTTATGATCCAGCTATGATTTGCCTTTCAGAGCCCACTGTTCCTATATTCCAGCAAATACAAGGAACCTTAAAAGGATGGTCTGAAAGACCTGTTCATAGCCTTCATTGCCTGCAAAAACCTCTGATGGTGTTCTGCCTGCTACTAAAGAATAGGTTAGAGAGGATGCAAGTAAGGAGAGAAAAGCATAATGTTACGTGCATTATAAGATAATATATTCATAAGATGTGTTATGGGATTACTGCCCAAAATTCCTAGATTTAGGAACCCTGCCTCAGAACACTGCAAAGTGAAAACTGCTTACTTGATAATATAAGTCTTAGTTCTGAGGTTGCCTGAAATTATTTGGAAGCCCACTTTAATGTATGAAATCATAAGTATATATACATCAGAATAGAGGCATATAAAATCTGGTCTTAACAGAAATTGAGTCTTCATATGTTTTAGATACATTTACCCAGGTCTACAGCATTTGCATTTAATAAAACCAGAGTATTTGGGCAATTTTTAAATCCTGCTAACAAATGTAGTGCCTTGCCATTTACAAGGGTCACCAGTTCTATTCCATATACCATATGAACATTTCTAAAATCTTTCTTAGAATACATAACTTAAAGTTTTCCTAGGCTGACTTAATGTAAAACATACACATGTGGTGTTTGAAGTAGACATAAAAGAATTATACCCTGCTTATTGCTTTGTTTACCATACCTTTAAAACAGTAAGCATTAAAAAGAGTAAAGAGTTGAGTTTGTATGTCACCATCTTGTGACCTGTGCCTGGAATGAATTCTGAAATGATACAGTGGCAGCACCCTTAAATTCACCCTGAAAATACCACGCAGCCTTCCATCTTCATGTGTGAAAAGATTTTAGGCTCTGGGTGCCAAGGGGTATTAACTGCACAGGGCTCCAGCTCAGTGGGGTGCATAAGCACATGGCTTACCCCATCCGTGGGCTGAATATGGGTGTTTTCACAGTGAGGCTGACCTTGACTGAGGACTGAACTAGTTACTTTTTCTCCCTCTGTTTCCTACAGTTATGTAGCTTAAAAGGTAAAGTGAAACTGCATTTTTTTAAATGTTGAGGAGCAGTGCACACTAAATAACAAATGCAAAACTTTTGGAAGGGCCAACCATTTCGTTGGTGGATTCTTCAATAAGCAAGTCAAGCAAACTGAAGAATCTCCGTTTCTGAAATGCACTGTATCTGCCTTGGATGAAGAGCTGAGTCTAGTTTTGTCAGTTTTTGAAGCTATAATTCCAGAGAGTCTACATAATTCAAACCAGACACATTCTATCTAACGTGACACAAATTCGTAGTGTACTGTGTTAACATTAAAATTATCCAAGCATGCTATCATATATCTCCATGGATTTGCTACTGCCTTTCTTGTCTTAGCAGGGTGTGCCATTAGTGGCCATTTAGTTTTTATTGTAGTATGGAGTACAGATAATTTTAAAGCCAATATAAATGTCAGAAATGCTAAAGATGAATACATGCAGCAATGATTTCAGTTATTTACTAGATTGTGACAAGATTACAACAGTGTATTACCTTTGAGTATTACTTTTAAGAGTGTTACAATATGTCTATTGCAAAATACAGTGCACATTTTGCAGTGGCTTAATGACTGACCTGTCAGCAAAGTATTTCTTAATTGTGGCTAAGTGCCTGGAAAGAACGTGGAGCATGATGCAAATAGGGAGTATCTTCTTTTCAAGCTTTTCTGCCAATTATAGGTATGTGGTGCCACAATGTAAATATTTTTATCAGAAAGTCATTGCAAAAGGATGCAAATGTCTTACTTCCTTTATAAACCTTTGAAAATAACCCTCCTGGGTCTTTTGCCTTTTGCCGTCGGCTCTGAATGGCACCCCAGGGAGTTGACATCTCTTATCAGAAATGAGCAGCCAGGCAAGGGGCAGTCAGCATATTGAGAGGCCATATTAGTGTGTTGGTCAAGGGCACCAGACAGGTACTGAAAGGTCTCTTGTTGTGTCAAACAAATGCTATTTCCTTCCTGCCTGAGTGAGAGCTAATTTTTTTGTAAGCTTCTCTTTTGGCAGAAAACACAATAAGGATATATAAGGCAACCTTTCCACTGAGAGATTAGCATTAGGTTATCACAAATCCACAGATTAAAAGTGCTGTGGTCAATGAGAACAGATATTTTATGATTAAATAAAAGGACTAATTGAAAGTGGTGTCCCATGGTAGACAGAGGATTGACACAATGTTGTGTAGATAAAACCATGGACTAAGTAGAAAGTGGAAGAATAAAATGCACAGTATTTTTCTCAAAGGTTGTAGTTCTGATTGTACTGCTCTGGTGACTTAGCAGTTGTGTATTTTGGGAGTAGGAGAGGGCTAAAAGTATATTCTCTGTGGTCTTTAAAATACTGAGAATTTATTGGTGAGATGAGTAAAATTTTAGATTATTTTTAATAATCCTTTATTATAACATTTTAATTAAGAAATCAGATATCTGAGGTAGAGATGTGCTTCTAAAAATTAAAATCATTGGCAGGAGATTAATTAAATGTATCATGAGACCCTTAGATACAGGTTTTCAGTCTGCATTGCTGAATATTATTTAGTACTGTGTTATTAGGGCTTTCTGCTTTCATATCTAGCAAACTCTCTGTTCTCTCACTTTCATATAAACTCTACTCTGAACTTTTCTGTCTGGTTTCTGGTGATTTGGTAGATGTCAGAATTGATTTTACTGAAGTTGCATGCAGGTATATCGGTAGATAAAAACATTCCAGTCCTGATTTCCCTTGAGAAGGGATAGTAGTACCTGTTTGGTTGTTTGCTCTGCTCTGTTTAACCACCAAATCTGGACAGCAAGTGAAAAGATTTCCTCTTAGATAACTTCTGTCTGTTGTCTTCTGGTTCAGGAAAGAGGGAGGAGATATTTGTCTTCCCCAAGCAATTGAGAGAGGTGGGGAGCTGCCTAGCATGGTGGATAGTGCAACCAGGAGGGAGCTTTGAGCAGCAGCTGTGGCTGGCAAACTACTGTAAATATTAGAGAACAAACATCACTAGGGCTGCAGGGATGTGATTAGCAGGAGGGGACTGTTGAGAGGTTGCTGCAGCTGTAGAAGCCATTGAAAGGTGACAGCTAAGATTTAGCAAAGCTGAAGGAAGGACCTGCCTAGCAAGGACAAAATAAGCAGTGGAGACTGACTCTTGAAGTGTTGGGTTGTTTTTCAGTTTTGTGTTGGAGTTTTGTGGTTGTGGGTGTTTGTTTGGTTTTTAACTTGTGTCTCTGCTGAGTAAATTTTATTAGTACTTTAGAGTGTTCCTTTCTCAATGTACCCCTCTTAAAGGAAAGAAATGAGCAAGAAATTGGGCAAAGGGAACAAGAGACCTGCATGGATGAATAGAAAACTCCTGTTATTACTCAAGCCTAAGCAGGAAATACACAGGAGATGGAAACAGGGTCAGATCACTTGGAATGAATATTGAGGGGTTGTCAGAGTAACTAAAAACAAGATAAGGAAGGCCACAGCCCATCTGGAATTAAATCTGGCCAAGGATGTCAAGGACAACAAGAATGGTTTCTTCAAATGCCTCCATAACAAAAGGAGAACCAAGGATAATGTGGGGGCATTATAAACATAACAGGGAGAGGGTAACAGAGGATGCAGAGAAGACAGATTTACCAAACACCTTTTTTGCATCAATCTTTATTGACAAGGGGGTTCTTTGAGTTTCTCTGGGATTCTCTGTCCTGGGAGACAAGGGTAAAGCAATGTTGGAAAGAATTTCCCTTGGTCAAGAAGGATTGGGTTAGAGAACACCTAGGCAAACCTGACATCCAAAAGTCCATAGACCCTGATGCAGTGCATCCACGAGTGCTGAGAGAGCTGTAGAGGCCTTTCATAATCACCTTTGAAAGGTCGTGGAGGTCAGGAGTGGTGCCCAAGGACTGGAAGGAAACAAATATCACCCCAATCTTCAGAAAGGGCAAGAAGGAGGATTCAGAGAACTCTACATGGATGACAAGAAGGTAATCAGCCAGTATGGATTCACTAATGGTAAATCATGCATGACTAACCTGATTGCCTTTTACTATGAAACAAGTGCCTGGATGGATGAGGGACATTGTCTACCTCGACTTCAGCAAGGCTGTCAGCACTGTCTCTGACCACATCCTCACAGGCCAACTCAGGAAGGGTGGACTGGGTGAGTGGACAGTATTGAGAACTGGCTGAACAGTGGCACAGGGTCTCATTGGATGCCTTGGTGTCCCCAAGGTTCAATACTGGGCCCATTATTCATCAGTGACTTGGATGAAGGGGCAGATGCCTCCTCAGCATGTTTGCTGGGAGGAGTGGTTGATCCCCCTCAATTCTGTGCAGCCATTCAGAAGGACCCTGACAGGGTGGAGAGATGGGCAGGGAGGAGCCTTCTGAAATTCAGCAAAGGTGAGTGCAGGGACCCACATCTGGGGAGGAACAACCCCATGCACCAGCACAGGCTGGGAATTGCCTACTGGAGCAGCTCTGTGAAAAAGGACCTTGGGGTCCTGGTGGACAATGAGCTGTTCCTGAGCCATCAGTGAGCCCCTGTGGCTGAGAAGGCCAATGGGATCCCGGGTGCATTAGGAAGAGCATTGCCAGCAGGTCACAGGAGGTGATCCTGCCCCGCTGCTCAGCCCTGGTGAGGCACATCTGGAGTGCTGTGTCCAGTTCTGGGCTCCTCAGCACAAGAGACAGGGAGCTCCTGGAGCCAGTCCAGAGGATGGCAACAAAGATGATCAAGGAACTGGAACATCTCTATTATGAGGAAAGGCTGAGGGAGCTCGGGCTTGGGGAGCCTCCCTCACTGGAGATATTCAAGAACCACCTGGACACAGTCCTGTGCTATGTGCTCCAGGATGACCCTGCTTGTGCAGGGGCATTGGGCCTGATGACCCACTGTTCTCCCTTCCAACCTTACCCACTCTGGGCTGTGTGAAAGTCCCAGAGTCTGTAGGCCAGGCCATCTCAAAGCTCCAACCATCCTGAGGGATCACCACTTAGCTATCTGGACTTCGATTTGTGTGAAGATTTCTTGTTTATCCTGCTACAATTGAGTTACTTTCCTATGTCTGCTGTAGGGAATAGCTTCAGTGGTTACTATCATTTAATTCCTGAACTGCTGGGGTATGATACATATATATTATGGAAAATACATTATGTGGTTGTTGACTGGGTAATTTATAACATAAAGCTGTAAGTTTTTTCTGGGCTAGAAACATATTTGTGTTGCAGCTCATTTCATCCATTCTGTGTTTGAGTGAGTTCAGAATCTAGGATGATCTTGAGGTAAGAAGTGTTTCTAATAGAATTCAAGGTTTAGTGTATTGGAGAGGGTTTCCTTTACCAGACCATAATTCTGCTGATAGTGGTTGCTATATTGTAAAGTATTAATGTCTTGGGGTAATGTTTTAGCAAAGTCAGGGAAATAGAAGCAGTAGGAATCCAGCTCTGTGAGTCACTGTCAGCATTTAATATTCATACCTGCATATTCTAGGAACAGAGGCCATCATTCATTAAATTAGTTGCCCAAATGAAGCAGTTAATTGATGAGCTGTTAACTTAAGGATGGCTGGAGCTCTTTTTGTCATCAGTGAAAAGGTATTGCTTGGGAAGAGCATTATGATCAGGATAATTATTTGAAAACATTTAGAAATTATAGGATGAAATCAAGATTCTAGGTTTTGTTCATCCTTCTTTTCTCCTCTGGTTTTCCTTCTTTCTGCTGCTTCTTACATGCTCCAACAAATAAAATTTTCAGTTTTGTATTTGCATTAAATAGTCTTGATGTTCTAGACTTACTACCAGGCATTTACTATCAGATGCTGTACAATGAGTAGCTGAGGAAAATTTTAAGCAAGTAAAGACGGAATTTATTTTTCGTACAGTGAATTTAATCACTGACTTGTAGACAGGCATATCCTTTCCTCTTACCCATCCTGTGAAATCTTTGAATTGACTTTCAGCCTCCATTGTGGGTAACAAATTTTTGATAGTACTGTTAGACAAAGCTCAATGTTATTTTAAAATCAGCTTTTGCTGGGTCTTTGGATAAAGCTGAATATAAATAAAGAAAAGGAGAGATGGTTGGGATGATTGGACTATGTTAAACAAGTAACTTGTGAAGGACTTTAAAAATATTACAGGGTTCTCCAGTAATAGGTAAAAGCAGCTTACATTAAATTTACTGACATTTTGATATGATTAAGTGATCTATTTCATAGAAATTTTGTAGCAAGGAAAATGGTAGACAAATGTCACAGATTCCAATTTAAGTACTAAGGAAAACATAGGAAATACTGACAAAAGTTTGCTGTACTTATGTGGAGTCCTGCTGAACACACCTGGGCATGCATAGAGTGATATGGTAGCTTCCTTAACAAGCTCTAGTGCACAGCATAATTATGTTAGAGGAAGCTGGGAAATGGAGAACACTAAACAACTCTGTTGGGTGACCAAATTCAGCTTTAAATGAAGTCCTAGTTTGAACTGAGGTAGTGCTATAAAAGGGAGATTGCTCTGGTTAAGACAGGCAGGAGCACCAAGAGCTTTCTCCTGTGCTAACAGCGCCCTCACTGCCTTTCTTGGGATATGGGCAAAGACACAACCACAGTATTGACATAGAGAAGGGGCAAGTCTAGTGCAGATGTCACAGATTCAACTGGAAGGAGAGCAGAAAGACACAGGAACTGCTTGCCTAGGGAAACAGGAAAGTAATAACAAGTCCTGTCCTAAAGGCAGGAGTCATCACATGTCTGAGACCCTGAGAAGAATTGCTTCTGTCCAATTCTTGACAGGATGTGCCAGTTGAGTAGAGTTCTGATCTAAGAGTTCAGAATCAATTGACGAGAATATGTGCAAGTTGAAAAAAATCAAAAGATTTGGCAGAAAATCTTTTCTCTAAAACCTTGAGAAAGTTAAACACAAAATGGTTATGTTAGAAGGCCAGTAGTGGTTTTTTTTCCTTACACTGGTTCTTCTGAAGTCAGATGAGGAGTGTTTACAAGTTATCATTCTGTACTGCTCACAGTTGTTACAAATCTATAGGTTTTAGGGGCTAATGTTCAGGATGTCCATATCCCAACTAAGAAATAAAAGTGACAGACATGTGTAGCTGAGAACTCTGTATTTCTGGTGAACAAAAACAAACACAAATGTGTAACTTTGGTATTGGAGATGAATGCTGGTATCAAGACAATTGTCAGTATTGGTGCTGTCATTTTTATATTTGGCAGTTAGGCAAACTGTATTGACTTTAATGTCATGTAGTTACATTCCAGGAAAAAATTTAAACATGGTGCATATTGGGATTTAGTTTGATAGTCAGTTTTCTGGCTGATGTGATTCCTCTCTAACCAGTGGCTTCTCAATAGTGAAAGGGTATCTGAAATAAATGCAAGTATACTTGGGTGTTACCGTTTCTTCAGGATATTAATTTCTGCCCTTAGTTCTGGGGTCATACTTTTGTTGATCAGACAGCATGATAGCTGAATGCACAGGTGTACTCAGACTGCTGAGGAAACATCTGTACTGCTGGCACCTTTGCTGACAATTGCATTGATACTGCCTCTGCTGCAGCTTAGGTCCTGGAGGTGATCTCTCACTGGGGAAGAGGAGGAGTGGCCCAGCTACTGCACTCCTTGTATGTGGCCTCCACTTGATAATGTAATGTAAGAATTTGACACCCTTGGAAGCAGCAGTCAGTCATCTTTCAACTTGTAATCGACTGTGTGCTTCCTTTTCATAATTTTTTTTCCTATTAATTCTTTAATACTACTGTTTCAAAGAATAGAAAATGTCCCAATGACAAGAAACAAAAGCTTATTAATTGTCTTAGAGTTATACGGAGAAGGAAAAATGGAATGAAATTGAATGTGCTGCATAACATTCTGCACTAACACTTTCCATGAACACTTCACACTTCATTCCATAATAGGTCTCCTTGTCCTTGTTTTATTTTTGAGGTGTGCCAATATAAATAATTCAGGCAAAACTTTGACTTTATTTAATTTTATGATTCCAACTACTTTTAAAAAGACAACCACATCCCCTTCCCCTCTGCCCAGCAACAGAAATCCCTACAAAACTGCAGATACAATGTACAGTAAAAGAAAGTTTTTTCTGATCTTCCGTAGCTGTGTATGCTTGACTTGACAGTCTTGTATACAGCTCTCTAATCTAGAGAAAATCTTGGGATTAACTGATACCGGAAAGAAAAAGGAGTAATCAAACCTCTATGGAATCAAAGTATGTACTAAGGGAGTTAGTGCAGAATACGTTACTGTGCTTTCAATTTTCGCCTTTGCTTTTGTTACACCAGCTTTGCTCTGCAGACAGGTTTAAGGGAAGGATAATTTCTTAAGGATGAAACTCAATTTTCAAAGGGGAATGGGATTTAACAGTATAACTGTCATTAGAGTTTGTGAGCTGCATGTAAAGATGTTGAGAGTTTTATGGCTTACAGTTTTAATGCAGCTGTGTATAAACGTCTTTTCTACATTCTGCTGCAACATTAGTTTTATATCATGTGGAAGTAAGCTATTTTACCTTCTATTTAAGCATATTCCCAGGTATCATTAAAAATAACATTTTAAGCCAGATCTTGTGACAAAATGTCAGCTAAATGCACTGTTGATTATAAAGCTGTTTCTTCAAGCTATTTTCTGGAACAGAGGACTATTTCTTATTGTACAGTTGTGTGGACACCACTCATGCTGACTTCTCACCCCTATTTTCATGCTTGTTTTCTCCAACAGAAAGGAGAGCCAAACTGCAGTATTTTTTCTCCAGAAACCACAGAGCAGCTGACCTTTGAGATTCCTCTGAATGATTCTGGCTCTGCTGGACTTGGTGTGAGCTTGAAAGGCAACAAATCTCGGGAGACAGGAGCTGATCTTGGGATTTTCATCAAATCAGTTATTCACGGAGGTGCTGCTTTTAAGGTATGGAAGAAGCACATCAGGAGCTGAATGTGTTAGAATACTGTCATTTCTATGGTGAGGGCTGAATCTCACTTGAGAAGCATTCTAGGTATAAATACCTTTGTCACTCATTCCTTTGGGTGAACTACAAATATAACACTTTGTCTCGTGGTTTCTGGGGTTGTGTGCGAAGCAAGAAAGTCTGCCAAGGTGAAAATGAATTGGTGCAAACCTTAGGGAACATTTGGATGCTGCAGGAAATGGGGAAGGGGAAGAAGGATAGATATGAGTAGAGGCTGCTTCCAGCCTTCCCACGGCCTACAGGAAAAGTTTGATTGCTCAGTGACGGAGAAGTTGGTACCTATGACTGTGCTTATAAATAAAAAACTCTCATAATTTTCTTATTTTTTTATTCAGAATATTTTTATTACTTTATTAAAAATGTGTCTTGGCAGAGCTTGATATCAGTTGTGCAGAAGTTATCAGTTGTTCCTGAGGTGGATTGAGTTGGTAATATTAAATTGGTAAATGACAATATTATGAGTTGTTCTGTTCTTTCTAAGCACTGTACAAGGACTGTTGTATATTTTATTATTAAAAAGTATTTCACTTATTGTCTAATCTTTAGGAAAGCTGTTGACTGCATTTTTTTTTTTGCCCCAAATAAAACTTGGAAAACGTAACTTCTCTGAATTGGAAACAAATTACTTAATCTTTCAGAGCTAGTATGTTAAACACCTGTAGAACCATACTGTAATTTTTGTCTTTTATCTCAGCAATTCCTTGCAGTTCTCTCTTCTGTAAAAATACCTTTTAATTCAGTGTTATGTAAATTGCTCTACTGACATCAGCCTGCTGAGTAAGACAATTCACAGCATTAAAAATTCAGCGCTCATCTATTTACAGCAGCTAGTAAATAGCAATAATCAAGGTTTTAGGTTTCATAAGAATGTTTAATAGTTCCTTACTTCTGTTATGTACCTTTCCTAGTCTCACAGTTATTTCAAATAGCTTGGATCTTCATCTGATTGGATTACGCCAGAACTGAGTTAACACACATTTGGCCAAATTAGGGCTGGATAAACTCAATTCATGTGCGTGTCTCCTGCAGAGTACGCCTCATTTTACTGTGGAAATGAGGCTGCCCTCTTTGTTTTCCCAGCTCCATGTCCACACCAATTGCAGGACAGTACATTGCCATGGATAAACTCCTTGTTTTGGATAGCCAAGATGTGGAGCCATATTTCATATTAGTGGGCTGACAGCCTGACTTGTCACATCACAGACCCATAAGAAAACCTTTTCTCTGTATGTCTGCTACTCTCTATTCCCCCACAGCGACTCATTCCAGAGAAGTTAATTTTGGTTTGAGATGTCTGCAGACTACTAAAGCAGGACTTCTGTGCTCACCCCTGAGTGAACAGGCACCATGACTGGGAGATTATTTTGTCTTGTGATGGCCTGTAGTCCTGTGACCTGTTCTCCATTCTACCTCATTATAACCTTTCCAGCAATTAGACCTGTGTTGTGGTAATGGATCTGAATGTAGGCTCCAGAGCAAATGAGACAGTAGCTGAGGCTCTGGCTTCAACCAGAACTGTTCAGAGACTCTGTCCTGTGTTCACAGAATGCAGTTATTTTGGCAGTGTTTTAAGACTTGCAGTCTACTGTTGTGTAATGCATGGAGAACAGCTGGCTTTCTTCTGTCTAATGACCTTTACATAGAACATAACCTAATCAGTGGGTATTAACAATTAATAAAATTTCTTGTATCAAGTTAAAAAGTGTGCACATATTTGTGCATAAATATTTAAAGATGTTGTCCTATTGTCCTTATTTTAAATCTCTTATTGGAGCAAGTTTTGAAATAAAAAGCCTTTCTTTCCAGCTGGTAGTTGTCCAGGGCCTTTTCCCATGCTATTCATTGGTATTCTCTGAAATGGATTATTATGGATTAAGACATGTGCATTTGCTGTTCAGTGTACAGTGCTTTCTTGGGAAACTGTCACAGGCGGAAATCTTAATCTCACTGACATGAGAATTCTTTCACTATTTATCACCTCTGCATTCAGAATTTAATTTTTTTTCTATATTGGCGTATCATGCTAATAGAAGTGTCTATTGAACTTTATCCCCTTGTCTATATAGTCACTGCTTGTCCTTAGAAGAAGAAATGTAATACATAGAATTTCAACACATTTGTTTCACTGATAAGTAATTGCTCAATCCTTCTAATGCTGTATAAAGGTTTTGAGACATTAAGTTTCTTTTACCCATGTGTTTCTTAGAATTAAGGGTAGACTGTGAGATGCAGACCATCGATTTTTGTTACCATTACTTGTTATTGGCTTGATCCAAGGTCTGAAGAGAGGCTAATATGTTTAATTTTTTTGATAGATAAACACATTAATCTAGCTCTAATGTGTTAGTGGCATTGCAAAGTGTAGTAGGGGACATTTTAAAAATCATAATGGAAAACTTAAGTATTTAATTCTATCTTTTTTGATTTTTCTTTTGTCCTAGCTAAACGTTTTAGAAAATGTCAATGCATGTAGCATCATACCTGCTACAGTAAGACTCAGTCCTCTTTAATGCTCTGCCTACAAAATCAAACAAAAAAAAAGCCTTAAAAGTTCCAGGTTTGTACTCTAACACTGTATCCCACCAGTTGCTTTTGTTGATTGTACCATTATGTCCCTACTTAACATCTATTTTTTAACATCCCTAAGATAAAGAGGTTACTGGAATACTTGATATTTGTACTTATGCAGAGCCTTTCATGTGAAGAAAACAAACAGTTGACTGAGTTTAAATGCATTATTATTCCCCCTAACTTTGGGGATTTCAGCCTTGCTGACCTCAAGACATCTTGGCTTTTCATTTGAAATGCATTCCTGATGATCAGGTACTTGCAATCCACTGCAGCTGCAATGAAACAGAGCCATTACAAGAAATAATGTAATATTTTCTATGTTTGCATTTGTTCAAATGAAAGTGATCTAGTTTGAACGTCCTTGGTCCTTCTGAGTGCTGCAATAAACATTGCTCGTTGTGTGCAGTGGATGGGGAAATTGGATAATTCCAATAATTGCCATTAGGGCATTTCTGACAGAAATGTCATTGGTGTGATAAGGGAAATAGCTTATTGTGCCTTGATTAAAAAGATAAGTCCCTGAAGATCATGGCATTATATCTTCCTGCTCTACTGTAAATAGTGGGAGTCTTGTGAATGACTGTGAGAATATGGCAGCCATGTGGTTGTAGATTCTGCCCCTTGCCGTGAGTTGTCATAAAAAACCCAGCATTTTTTAAATAAGTGAGGGAAGAGTAACATCAGCTTCTATTAGAATAGCTCACTCGCAGTTCCAGAGATGGCATTTGAAAACTGTTCTGCTGAAATGCCAAATGTTGTTTTCCTGCTCAAAAGCCACAAAGAAACCTACCTCTCAGAGATGAAAGAAGAAACGTGTTAAAACAACATTTAGCTTGTTTTGAGCCAAGCAGATTTTCATGCAGTTCAGGCTTCCAAACCAGGCCATAACACAAGGGATGTGAAAATCTGTGTTTGGAAACTGTTTAGATGTGGGGATTTTTTTTTTCCTGGTCTCTAAAGAGGCGAAAGGTTTTTCTGTAAAGTAACTTCTCTGCCTGTTGTGTGAAAACAGCATCCAGCTGTCTTCCAGCCTGGGTGATACAGGTGACTTAGCAAGTGTGGTTGATCAATATTTATGAATGATGCACATTTTTTTTTCTTCTATCACAATTGAAGTGTCAAATTCAAATTGAATTTTTCATGTAAATGCTGCACATAACAGAGGAGCAAGAAGGGCGGATGTATCAAAAGAAGCTTTTTAAGAAGTAATGTAATTAAAATATAAATGAAGTCTCATACAAAAGTACTACAAGAAAAATTAAAAATTGGGCCAATAGAGAACTTTGTGAGGCTCAGTGATTTGTTTAAAAATGTGTGCTATATTCAGGACAGTTGCATACTCAACTGATGTAGTTGTGACATTTGGCATTGTATTTGTATAGACTTTAGAAACAGACTTTAACAGATATTTAATACATGATAGTATTTTTTCCAGAAAGGAAAAACAGTAATCCAAGAAACTGTAGGACCATAGGGGGAGGACATGAGGACCTGTAAAATTTTCAAAGTTTTATAGAAATTTACAAAAAATAAATTTTGTTTTCGTCAAACTCCTGTTGCTCTGAATAGCTCCATTCATTTCAGCAAATTTTGATTGGACACAGAGGAATTACAACATGTGCAAATAATAAAATTTTTCATTCAACAATTTTAACCCTTGTCTCCCTAGACTTTAGCTCTTATTATGGCATCATTTGTATATAGAGGATCAGTGAGGTTAACTTACTGACTTTGGCTGTATGTACATTTAAGTTGGCATAAAATATTCAGCAGAGAGGTGGGAGAGGTTTCAGTATATCTTCCAAATGGCCTCTCCGTTTTCTATCCTCCATTCCCACACCCTCTCAAGAAAAGTTTTATCTCTCTTAATTTTCCTTCTCTAAGTGACTCATCTCCTAATTATTTCTTTCCATCTTCTTGTCCATCCCAGTTTATTTTGGATTTTGTTATATACTGTTTTTTTTCAGCTTTGTGGTTGTCTGTACTCTGCTGTAGTAATGATGATATGCCGTTCCAACAAAAATAACACTTAATAAAGCTGGGTGTGTCACAGCTACTGTAACTCACTCAAAAATGACTTCGACTTGGCAGAAGTAGCAGAATAGTGAATTGAACATCTTAGTTACAGAAAAAAATAGAAATCTGATAGTATATATATTTTGTACTGCTCAGATGCATGAAATATATAAACAGTTCGGATGAGTGCTGAGCCTGTGAATCAGACTCAACTAAGCACTGTATTTCTGTGCAGGATCTTCCCTGTTATTGTTTCTTCACCACCTTCTATCAGATGTCTTCGGTTTCTTACTCCTTCTCCTCCTTGTTTGAGGTCTAATGCTAGCCTGATAATTGTGAACTTGACAAGCTTTGAAAGAAATTCCTATATCTCAATTAAATAGACCTTATTTTCTGGTTAGAGAGAAACGTCCATGGCATGCTGTTTTATGAAAAGAAATAAATCACAGATCATAATGACAACAGCAATAGGACTCCTAAATCACAAAATAGCAGTGTCCACAATTTTATTGCACCCACAAATGTCACCTTGGCAAATGAAGCTGAATTACTTTTTCAAAGCATAGATTACTTGATATGGCTCAACCCTAATTTTTTTACTGGCAGCAGTTTTGGATGTTGTAAAATAGGGATAGCATTAATTAGTAAGGATGCTTGAGTTTTAGTGACCATTCAGTACTGAAGATGTTGGCCCATGTGATGGCATGAGAATTGTGACAAGATACACACCAATAAGACTGTAAGACAAAATTTTTTGAGCTATTTCTTACCAGATCTTAATAGCAGATAATTATGCATGAAAAATACATTGTAGCACTCCTTTGTGGTTGCAGTGTGGGTACTAATAGTTATAGTGTGGGCCCATTAAACTAACTAAAAGCTTCTTTTCCCTTTTTTTGAAGATGGGTTGAGTGGGTTGTTTTTTGGGTGGTTAGTATTATTTTGGCTTTGCGTGTTTGGTTTGGGTTTTTTCTTAATTATTTAATTGTTTTAACTGATATAAATAAACTGCAAGTGCAAGAAAAAGAGCAGTCTGTGCATGAATGCCTATGTTTGTATTTGCAGTATGAACTCTTGACAAAAGTTTTGTGAGCAGAGGGAGACAATTGCCAATTACTGGAAAGAAAGTTATTTCTGGCACTGTCCATTCTTTTATTTATTAAGTTATAGTCTGATTGTCTGCATCGTGCTTTCCCATATGTAGCACCTCTGCTTAATAATTCCTGGGGTTTCTGAAATTGTCATTGTTTTTCGCTGGCAGGACGGTCGTTTGCGAGTGAACGATCAGCTGGTAGCCGTGAACGGGGAGTCGCTCCTGGGCAAGTCCAACCACGAGGCCATGGAAACCCTCAGGCGCTCCATGTCCATGGAGGGCAACATTCGGGGCAGGATCCAGCTGGTCGTGCTCCGCAGGCTGGAGGTGCACACAGAGGTGAGGCAGTACATGCATTTATTAGATCAGTGTTGTTCCAGTCCCAGTGGTTTTGCACACAGAGATGATGGCTTAAGTCTTGGTCACAGAGAGCTTCTCCTGACAGAATTAATTCTCCCCTGGAGAGAGGACTCACAAATTGTTTCTGGTTGGTATCTCCTGGTCTTGCTGTGCTTGTTGAGACTAGACTAAAAGTTGCTTCTTATTTTGATTCAGCAGGTATTGGAACAAAAGAAAATATGATTCCAAAAAAAGTTAATTTAGGATTAATATATTGATGTAGTTTTGACTATCTGCTACTTCCTCAAGGCAATTGCTGGGATACAGGCAATTTAAATTATTCTGATTTCATTTGTTGCTATAATCAGAGACCTGAATATCTTAGTATGACTAGGGTTTTGATTTACTCTTGCTTTTTCTTTTTCATTAGTACTTAATGTATTTTTTGAGTGTGTTTTTCTGGACTTGTCTTACTGCCTTTTTTTTTTTTTTTTGTGTTGACCTTCAAGGTATTAAATATTTTACTTTTTCTCATCAGATTAAGATTTCTTCAGGATGGCATTCTGAGTTGAGTAAGATAAAATCTATTTAAGTAAGGTAACAAAATAAGGAAAGAAAGGCATTTTTAACTATTATGTTTTCTAGACATTATATAAATTGATGTTTGCCAGTCACTTCTTATTTTGAAAAAGATTGATTTTATGATCTCCCTTGCTCCCTCTTTCATTCATGCATGCACACACACATGCACTCTTTTCTCATCTTTACATAGATAATATACATGTATACTGTCTGCCTTTTCTAGTCACCCCAGTTTTAATTTTAACCTTTGAGCAAATATTTTAAAAAGCTTTAAATACTGGTAGAGTTCTTTAAAATGAAAGTACATACAAGTAGATTTGGGGTGTAAAAGGTTGTAATAAATCTCATTATAGAACTCCAAGATATTTCAAGCTTCTTATTTAATGAGCATTACTGGAACATTTTAAAAACAATCTTGTTTCTGGCTGTATTTGCATAAAATTCCAGAGGGCGGAAGAGGATGCAGGTGTCTTGTAATTTAATTGACTCTTAAATATTTTTCTGATAACTTTCTATGTAATTTACTACCATCATTTATTGATTGAGAAATGGATTTAGAAATATGACTTCCCAAATACTACACTCTTACTTTGTTGGGAGGACGCTTTGAAAAAGCCTCATGATGTCAATTGTGCCAGGAAAATATGAAAAGTGTCCATTAGCAATTCTGGAAGATGTTAGAGGAAAACACATTTTTGCTTTCCTTTTATATGTGACAGCATCCTGGAAGGATGAATTATGTAAGGAAGAATTATGAAGTATATGTTATATTTATTGTGCAGTTTTGGAATATAAGAAAGATAGCCAACCTTCAAAGAAAGTTCAGTCCTGCTAAAGCTGAAGCTACTTCTTTTTAAAAAGCTTCCAATCAAACATCAGATTGACCTAGTAAAAGTATGAGGCTGCTTTTTATAGTTAAGTGTATAGTTTTGAATATTATCCAGATGTATGAAAGAGGTAAATAATCTTGACTCATGCCCTATGAAGAATGCATAATGAGGTCTTGATTGAATCAAATTCATTTTAGACAGGAATTAATTTTTATAGGGTAGTCTTTGCGTTCAATTGTAATTCCATTTGAGTCTGGTGACCGCAGCAGAAATGGGTTGGTGCCCATTCTTCCCTTTCCCCAAAACAGCTACCCGAGCACTGCATCTCAGCTTGGCAGAAGGACAATATGTTTAGAAATGCATTATTGTTTTTATTGGGCAGGACACTAATGGAGGTCTTCCATGACAGCTATGTTTTATAAGCTGAATACTCGAATTAGGTTGGTTACTGATCAGTTGTTGGGATATTGATTGTGTCATTTATCAAAGAGCTGGAAAAGTAGATTTGTTGTTGCTGTTAATTCAAGGCTCCTTATCCCACTGTGTCTCCAGTGGATAGTTTAAAAAAGCAGTAAACGTGGACTTTAAAACCTAAGGAAGCTGATGTAAACTGAAGACTCCAGTTTCAAGAGGAAGCACAACTGTCAATGTCTGTGTGGTGTGTGTGTGTGTGTTTCTGTATGCAGGTTGAAATACCCTTTTCAAATGGGTGATTCTGCGCTGAGGAAAAGGGAATTTTACACATGCTGCCTGTCCACTAAGCTTAAATTTGAAGCCATATTGTCACCATGAGTATCTCAGCACTGATTTCTGTTCTGAGGTGCAATTTTTCCATTTTATTAAGCTTATTTTCATTGTATTTATTAAATCACTATTTTATTAAATTTTTATTTTTTTAAGTTACGTTATTTTATTTTTGTTATTAGGCTTGAAAAACAGTTTGGAAGGAGGTGTTACATGCTGTCCTTCCTTATGTCTTGGTTTGCAGGCAATCACTTGCCAATATATCAAGCCTCTTGCATCATTTTAAAAATAACATGGGTTAGATACATGCATTTCCTCTGTAGATATGACTATGGAATTTAAAAATATGTATACTTAGTATAACATTTGCTGACATAATGAACATGCAGTTTAAAAATAGAAGCCAGTTGGATCCCACTTCAAAAAACAGATATAAAATCACAGAACATATAAAGGTTGCTTTGAAAGCTAGCCATAATATTTCTTGTGTGTGGGTTTTTGGTTTTCCCTGTGTAATGACTACGGAAATGTCTTTCTGGGTCTGTCCCAGCTTTAGAAACTGTGATTTTTATTTTTATTTTTTTTTCCCAACTTTTTTCCTTTGAGCAACTGCTCAGGAGAATAAATTAGGCACTATGGCATGTATGGGGGTGGGGGGTAGGAAATGTCTCAAAAGAAAAGCTGACTAGAGGTGTGACAGGAGTTTGTTTAGCTGCTAGCCAGAAGACCTGCGTTTGGGAGTTTGGTGTAACTCCTTACTTGCAAAACTGTTCTAGTGTGTGATCATCAGAACATATGCACTCAGTCTCGGGGAGAAGGGAACCAGCTGGCTGGCAGAAAAATACCATTGGCATTGCCCATGTTCTTGTGTTGACAATGTCACAAGCTGCCCTCCCAGATGGAGAATTTGAATGAAGCCAGTTGTGGGTCATAAAAAAAAAAATCTTCGTTTTTGTGCATCATTCTTAATGGTTGTTATTGCTTGGATGTTGTTATTTCATGGTGAGCAAAACCAGCCTGCAGTTTTGAAGAGCTCTCTCAAGTTTCTCATTTGAGAGGAGGCAATATACAGTGAACACATTATATCACAGTGTCTATGCACTGTTTGCAGTGATGGATGCTCTTCTGCATTGTCGAATATGTAAATTTTGTGTTGCAATGTGTGGTTCTGTTTTTCCCTTAGGAACGGTCAGACCAGGGAGTCTTTCAAAAATCAGCCTTTGATGGGAGTCATAACCTCGCAGCTGCTTCTCGACGCAATGATACCATTCTCCAGCAATTTGTAACATGCAGTCCTCAGGAAGGAATAAAAGGTAGTCTCTACATATCTATCTCTTTGCTGAGACAGAGAGTGCTTTGTGGTTTTCTTTCCTGAAATCCACAGCCACCAAAAGCAGTTAATTAGAGTAAGTGCACACTATGTTACTTTGAGGCTTGAGGATCCAGCGAGGGTGGGAGAGCTGATTCAGAAGTTGTGAATGAGATTCCTGGCACAAATTCCAGTTTAAGTAACAGTTTCTAGCTCGCTGCCCCAACACGTAAGGCTGGATAAAAAACAAGTGATGAGTGCAAAATATATGTTGTCAAAATGTTTATTTTCTATATATCTTTAATGAGCGCAATGATTTTTACATTTAATTTCTAGATTATGTCCTAGGTTATTATAAGCTTAATTAATTTATACTAAAACATGATGTTCGAAAAGTGCACTTGCTTATTTTAGACTTTAAGGTAAAATTTGTTCAAAGGTTAGAAACATTCCCTTAATTTACAAATTGGAACTATATTAATGAACTCATTAAAAAGCATTAGGTAATTGTGTAAATTGTGCAAAGAAAACCTACATGTGCGAGCATATGGAAGCATACAAGTAAGAGCATTTAAGGCCACTTCTTTTCCTGTCTTTTTTAATTTCTGATGGCATATGGTACTATCTGTCCAATTTGCTCCTGACTCAGCAAGGTACTAGTTATTTGAAAAGTTTAAGTATTTGAGATGGTCTTGACCCCTATCCTTTTAAGTGTGCTCTCATTCTTCAAGTCAAGCACATAGCTAAATACTTTTCGGTAGGAAAAAAAGATTTTCTTTGATGTAGTTGAATTATGCATGATCTTTCCCACTTTCCTAGACAACTGTGGAATCACGGTAGCCTGCAAAAAGTAATTTCATAGGCTGCTGTGATGACTGTGTGGGGTACTTTTAATCAAAACCAAAGAGCCCTTATCTGTAAAATTCAAGAGAAACTCCCATAGAATTTAGGAATAACTTATTTGTGTTGACTTCAATATTTTCACAGTGTAACTCCAGGCAAAGAGTCAGGTATAGTCTGAAGCACTGTAAATATTCCAAGATCAGATCCTTTTGCTTAGATCTGCGTTATGTTTTTCTTGTATGGAATTTGCACTCATTCTATAGTTTCAGGGGAAAAGGGTCCAATCCTTGGAACTAGCCTGCTCTGTAGAGCTGGGCATTACCAAAGATATATCAGAAAGCAGCAAATACCTGTAAATGCTTCCTTAAAAATCATAAAAGCAAATGCTCTGAAGCCATTGATGCAGATGAATGGCAACTGCTAACCTGTCACTTGAATTCCAAACAAAGTATGTGGAAGAGGATTTCAGATAAGGATTCTTCAAGTGCAATCCAGAAATCAGGATGGCTAGTTTTCAGCTCAGTCATAAAATTATTTTAAATAGGCATCTTTTTAATTAAAGAATTATGGTTAGAAGGCATTATAGCAAAAAAAGTGATGGCCTCAGAAGAGAATGTGTGAGATGTGAAAAGGAAGCTTTGGAGTGCTGCTGGCACAGGGAGGGTTTGGCGTGGCTGGGTCTTCACAATTGTGGCTTGGGAAGTGACTGCAATTGGAGTCAGCGGACAAGAGATGACAAAGAGGTTGCTACCACTTGCTCAGGATATCATTGTATTGCCATTTCTGTTGAAGATTCGGTGTTTGATGAGTAAAATTTCAGTGATCTTAATGGAAAACTGTACAGGCACTTGTAGCAGGAGGGCTGTGGGACAGCTCTGATAAGAAATTGTTTTGGTGAAAGACAATTTGGGCTTAACACATTTCTGCAATGTGTGAGACTAATTTATCTTATTTTGAAATCATAGTATTAATTATTACTGAGATAATGCTCATTCTGCTTTCCATATGAGCCTGTCACCTATTTCCTTTTATCACTGGTTTAAATATTTTTTTGCATTGTTTCTTAAAAAGTTTTGTCCTCAGTGTTTCAAGGCATCTGTAAGGGTGAAACATTTTTCCTGTGCACAACCCTCCTTTATGAACTTTAGGTTGCATGTCTATTTAAGGACATGAGCCACAGACCTAGTGAGCTTCTTGTGTCAGGCAGGAACTGATCCTTATACATGCTCACAGTGTGCTATCCATATCTTGAACATAGAAATGCAGTTGGTACCTTTTTGCAAAGAATACTAAAACAGAGAAGAGATTTTTAACATAATATGGGATCTGATGTAAGAATTTAATGTAGGAACTGTTTCATATAATGTCACTTTCTTAATTAATGTTTTCTAATAAGTTATTTCCAGTACCATTCACTGCTCCTACCAATAAAATTCTTATAAAAGCTCAGCAAAAATACACTGAAGCTTGGCCTGCTAATATTGCTGTCTGTTTTAAGAGTCTTTTTTATTATACATGAGCAAGAAAAACTAATGTCTGGGGAAAAGTGCTTATAGCCAAAACATTAAATTTTGTCTTGCCTGTGGATATTTAAATAAAGAGGGAGGGAATAGTGATCCAATATTGAAATGCCAGTGTTTGTTCTATTTTTGCATGAATAACACTTGCTGCCTTCAGGTCCTCACTTCTTTTGCTGCCAAGCTGTTTCACGGTGTTTTTTAGAACAATCTCTTTGAGAATTGATACTTCAGTGCCAGCAGCTTTACATTTCTGGTGTTGAAAGATTACTGGAATGTGTTTCATTAGAGGTTCTGATATATTTCTTATAACCCTATATTATAAATAGTTATAGGGAAAATGCTGTCATCTCTCTGTTAAGTAGCAAAATAATCAAACTTTCTCTACTACCAGAGACTGCTGAATCCTCATGGTTGTACAAGCACCTCTGTTTTCATACATATGTGGTAACATCAACATAGAAAATTAAGTGAAATTTTTAATCATTTAGATTTTCCTTGTAAATGCTGCACGTGTCTTATAGACAGACTCAGTTTTTACTCTGCCTGAGTTACTCTTTTTTACTCTCTTAGTCTATTTAATATCTGAAAATTCAATGCATTTTGTTCAGTACTTAGATTTATCTGGATCTGTTAGGGTCATTTCCTGAGGTCTTGAACATGGAGCCAGTGACTGCCCCTTAGGTTAAATTCTCTCATTCTCTGGCTCCTGGTCCCATTTTACTGGGAGCTGTAATCCCTTGTGATCATTTCCGATTCACTGAGGAAGTCTGACGTTTTTCTGTGTGTATCCTTTTGTTACTGTAAGAAAAATACCAGTGGTAGCCCATGATCAAACAGCCTTGGTGAAATGATGTACCAATTACTGTGAATCTAAGTTAGTATAACTACATGATATGCTCAGTCTCTTGCCATGGCTATAAGGGTCTGCTCAGAAAGGCTAACCACAGTGTAAGTGTGGTGTAGTTCTATTTCTTTTTTAGTTTGCTGGGGTTTTTGTGGGTTTGGGGTTTTTTTCCTTTTTTTCAGGTGCAAGAAGCCCATGTGTATACGTAAGGTAGCATACCTGTATTTTACATCAGACTGACAATCATTTTTTAAGGTCTCATTAAAGCTTTCTTCCTCATCTGCTTATCCTCACTTTCTTTTGATGATGCTCACACTTTTCCTGAGATACAAGGTTTGAACTATCTTTTATTAGAAGGCTGTCCAGCCAATAGGAATTTTATAGGATTCTTGAGCTAATAGTATAGGTCTGTGGGGGTTGTTTTTTCTTTGGTTTTTTTTTGGGAGTTTTTGGTTGGAATTTTTTTCCCCAATATCTTTTGTTTGCTGTATAAGTGCTCTTATCACATAAATATAATCTATTGCTTTCTCCTTTGATCCCTCCTTGCCAACCCTTTTTCTCTCAGGTTAGGTTAGTGCTTTCAGACAGGATTTTGTACAAAAAGACTGCCAACATTCCATGCAACAGAACAGGTCACATTAAAGTGATATGTCATTATTATTATATTGCTTACCTGCCATTGAAACCCAAGGAAGTGTCCATATTTCCTATTAAGTTTGGGAGGGGTGAAGACATATTCTACATTGAAAAATGCAGGGACTTTTTCTTAGATGGTACCTTTGGGTTGAGAAGTGGATTTATAGGACAGTAATGAGCTGGCCTACAGTGAGCACAGCAGTCTTACTAAATATTGCAGGTATTTAAGTGTTGTTGCTTAGCAAACCACTGAATGGTTTGAGTAGTTTATATTTGTCTTTGTAAAAAGTAATTTTCTAGTGTTAGCTGGATGCTGTTTGTAAAGGTAAAGGAGTTGCAGTAGTAGTAGGAAAGTGACGACTGTAATTAAGAAATGCCTCTTTATTCTCTTGCTGTGGAATAATATAAATTTTTCTTCTTCTGATCTCTTTGCTGAGAATATGGTTCTCTCCTGTACATCAAAGGTGATAAATGCTCCCCATCAAAGGGACTGAAATAATGAACTACAATCAGTCTGAATGCAGCTATGGAGAAGTTAAAAATGGAGTAAAGCAATTTGTGCCTTCCACTCAACTTCACTATAAGCACAAAGTTTCCCTATATTTACCTTTAATAATATATATGCAAATCTGAAAATCAGCTCTTCAGGAAAATCCCAAGGGGTGTATTTTCTGCTTGGTGTGATTTTAATTCTAGTTTAGTTAGTTCAGGGATTTGAATAATTTGTGATTTACTTCAGCATTGCTTGAGGCCTTCCAGTCATCAGTCAGTGAACTGGTGTAATGTAGTTGTTTCTGCAGGTTATTTAACTCCTTTCTAAATTTTGTTTCAGAGTTTCCAGTTTCTGATCGTGGCAATGGTGAAAATGAAACACCTCCACCTCTCCCACCACATCCTAGTGAGGATCTGCTGAATGAGGATTATAATCACAGGTTGGACTTTAACTCTTCTTAATAGTTACAGCACTAATTGCTCAGTAGTGGTTGTGATAATAGTTCTAATTGATTATAAAACCTCTTTTTTTTTTTATTTGTACCACTTTCTTTAGTCACTTCTAAGGTCTTTTAACATAAGCTGTGAATGTTATTTTAGCATTTAGTGTGTTGTTCATTTCAGTTGTATATAAGCTGCAGTATGCTTGCTATACATGATAGATGATACCTGTCTTGTGTTCAGTGAAACAAAAAAAAATCTCGAAGCATAATTCCAATTAAAAATAAAAAGTTAATTTAAAACTGTACTGTGGGTGCAATGTGTAAATGCAGTGTGAAGTCTCTTAAAGCTTTAAAAGTCCAAGCCAAACAGTTTCTTACAGTTTGTAAGAAACTGAATCTCTTTATGTCACATGAAGATATTATTGAGATTACAAAATGAATTTTCAGTAAGTCTGAACATTGAAATGTGTAGGAGAAAACTTAATGAACTCTTTTCCAGTTGTAAAGGTATTGGGTTGATTTTTCAGATACTTCTGCAAAGCCTGCCATGCTTGATAGCAGCTATAAGCTCCAATTTCCTTAGTAAATACAGAAGTTTGGAGGTGCAGAAAAAAGAGTAAACATGTAGAAGTTCACAATGGCTCATTCTCTCTATCTCAAGTAGCACAGGATTCAAATGAAAGGCATAATTTCAGCCTCTCCTGATGATGAGGAATGTAACCAATCCTGATGATGATGCTGAAATGCACCCTTGAACATTGTTTCCTCATTTGCTGTGTGTTCAATTTTGATAGTCATGCATCTACTGCAATGCTGCTAAGGAAGTTTGCATTTCAGCTGGAAATGTAGCCATGTGTCTGTCCTTGTGTGCTGGGGTGTGAGTAAAAAATACTCTTAAGTGATTGGTTGCATCAAAGAGTAAATATATTTTATTATGGATACCTTGAATGCTTTATACAAGACTTTCATATCTATTTTCATTTTGCTAACATAGAGTAATTACACTCAAATAAGTTTGTTATTTCTGGTCTCCCAGGCAGGTACATATGACATGATAAACAAACAAGTCTACACAGATCAGTGCAATTCAGCATTGCATTCTTAACTGCAGTTGGTTGTTAGAATATGTTACTAATTTTTCCAGCAAGCTCAGAGAAAAACATTCTCCTAAATGCTAATGATGTCTTAAAACAGTGATGAATTTACAGGTCCTTTGTCTCACCCTGATTTTTCCAGTGTTGTATTGTTTTTCCATTTAGAACTAAAGTTCTCCTGAAATTGAATTGCTGTATCAAGTCACATTGATTTCACTGAAATTGCACTTCAACAAAATGAATAGGAAAATACTTAGGAAAGTATTTTGACACTGCAAAATGAAACCCTTTGAGCTATTTCAAACTAAATATTTTTGTTTTTCTAAATCCTTTCTTGCTTAAGAATACTTCAAAGAATAATAATTTCTGTTTCTAATCAAAAAAGAGACACATAGGATTTCAGATTGCATCGAGCTGTTGCATTTTGAGCTGAAAGTTACTTGGAAGTTTCACTCAGGTTGCAATTTTGAAATGTTTAGAAAGTTGCCTTAAAATAAAAGAATAAAAAAAAAAAGACCAAAACAAAGTAAAAATCAAAGCAAGCAAACACAATACCCTGGAATTCTTCAGTTGTAGCGTGCTTCATAAGACCTCCAGCCTCTGCTTAAGTGGTGCAGGGCTATAAAATAATTTTATATTAGCAGGTGAAGTAAAATTGATCCAGGTACGTTGCAGTATTTCTCCAACATTCTGTAGCATGTTATTTGGAAATGCAGTGGTTAGATAGAACTAGCAAAATGAAAAGAAAGTTATTGCTGATCATTTACATTTATATTTCTTTCTGTGATGAGAAATCAAGTGAGTGAAAGTGTTAAGTCTCAGAAAAGGAAGTTGAAGATCGATATCTGATTTGAAAAATGCATGCTGTGAGCAACTGGAGAAAGAAACATGTATATTTGTGCATTCTTTAATTAGTTCACTTGTGGTTTGAACTGGTACCTTAACATTTTACCTAATTTTTTTTTTCCTCGCTACAGCCCTATCATAAATTCAGCAGTGCATTTAACAGATCAGCACATCAACTTCAGATCTTTGACACCAGCCAAGCAGTCTGAATCAATTAATCTGAAAGCCTCAAAAAGCATGGATCTAGGTAAGAAGGGCTGGGGTGACACATAGGTCAGCTCTTTAGCCTTAGCCCATCTGCACCATCTCTGTTTCTTGCTTTTGTTTCTTTAACATCAGGGAGTAAGTTCTGCAGGAGCTACAGTGATGGGGACAATGGTCAGCCTCCTCTAGCAGCTATTTGCAAATACACTTTTATTGGAGCTGAAGAAAGTTTGTTGGCTTTTTGTTTGGTTGTTTTTTTTTTTTTCTTTCTTTTTGTAAAGGCCCATTGTATTGAAATACTAGCTGAAGAAAAGGGGGAATGATGGAAAAATGAGCTGAAAGAATTCTGTACAAGTTTTGTATGTCTAAAATATAAAGCAAAGCCAGCAATCACAAAAATAATTTCTTTTATAAAATATAAATGATTGTAAAACTACACTGGACAAAGGGTAACGTTCCTAACACAAGTTGTTTATTTCTTCATTGACAATGACAAACACAGGCAAAATGTTGCAGTAGGTCTTTATAAATGCTTGAAGGGTGTAAGGTTATGGTTCTCTACCCATCCGTGCTGTGCAGGAAATCTTGCAGGGGGGTGAAGTAGAAAGTAAAAGGCTCTTTCAATACCAGGAAAACATTTGCAGGTGGAAGATGGAAGGGTTATTGCTGCTGAAAAACCAAGCCATGTTTTACTGAGGGTTCAAGAAAGCTTGTTAAGTCTCAAAGGAAACCAAATAAGGTTTTCTTTTTCCTTTTAATTCTTCTTGGCCACACTCACTCTTTATCTGTTGGTTGGTTTTGGGTTTTTTTTTGAATTCCCAGTGTTGATGGGGAAACTTTGAGGACTACCATTAGGATATCTTTAATAATAGATTTGTGTGCTTTGTTGGATCAGATTTGCTACACCATTAATAGAAAGTGATTCATTTTATATACAGTTTCAAGGTAGCTTTTTCTTAACTTGCAGGTTTTTTTTCCATGAAGTCTTCCAGACTGGTCTTTTGTTTTGTTGATTTTTGTTGTCATCTTAGTAGAGTATTTTGATGTAACATTAAATGTGTGTACTCCTCTAGTGGTGTGTAAGGAAAGCCAGGCAGTTATTAATGCCTGAAATGCCTAAGAATGGATGTGAATTAATTGAAGAAAGGTCTTAAGGCAGAATTGTAACACTACTGCATGACCGGGCAAAACATGTCATTTGCTCTTCTGTTCCTTTGTTTTAATGAAGAGTTATGGATTAGGTATTTTTTAAAGAATAAAAATGCTGCTCAAAAAATGATTAGGTTTACAGACTCGAGTCAAATCATATATTACATGTAGTCTACTAGAAAAATGAATGTTCAGCTTTATTGAGCCTTCTTTTAGAAAGGTTTGCTTCCAGCTCCCACAGAAGTCCCAGGAAAGAATGCTCATGAACACCAGTGTAAAATTAGTCAATTGTGTGTGAGAGCATATTCAGAACTGCCAGGTAACTCATACTTCAAGTTCTATACACAATCTGTTCCTGACACCCAGGAGCGATGCTTTGAGAATATACATGAGTCACTAAATCATGGTGGCTAAAAACTAAAATAAAATTGGATGCAAAAATGAAACAAAAATTAGACACAAATGTATCTTTTAGAGTGTTCAAAAATTGTTGCCTGTAGAAGGTAGCTGTTGGAAAGTTCCCTTGTGTTATAAAAGTAAAAAATAAAAAGGGTGATAACCAGTCTGATTGACTGTGTGAAGGTAAATCTACTTGAGACACTCATATAAGGAGTTTGAGGGACCACGAAAGATCTGCACCATATTTTTTTTATAAATTACAATAGATGAAGTAAAATTCCTTGCACATAGCTTGGCAGTTAATGAAACTGAGGAAGATGAAAGCTGGGACCTTTTACCATCATTCTCTAGCAAGCAGTGAAGTACTATGTTTGGCCTTCTGCCTTTTGAAAGACTTTAAGCAGAAGCTGCTGTTTGAAAGAGAAAATGGAATAGAAACATGAAAATCTCAAGTGAAGTAACTGCAACATAAAGTGCTTCAAATACAAATAAAATCCCAATAGTTTGATATAAAAAAATGTGCTTCCAAATAGAGCATTCAGATAATAGACTTTCCAGGATGGATTTTTGGGAAAGCAAAGTTATTTCTTAGGGGTTTTTTTGCTTGCTTCTTGCTTAACTGCAGTCATGACCAATAGTAACTTCTCACCCCAGCATGCAGCTGTGTACCCGTACTGATTTCAATGCACTGCTAAAAAAAAGGAAATAGGGAAGTAATCTTCCATCAGATGTGGTAGCAAAGGAGAAAAAAGGAGAAATGTTCTTTCTCTGAGAAGATCTAGGCCCTATTTTTCCAGTAGTCATGGGACACTGTACACTTAGTACATTTCTTTTGTTCTCAAGTTCTGCCAGTCCTCTCAGAAATAAATCTGACAGGATGAACAGAAAAAAGCACAGAACTGGAGTCCAGGAGGAGAACTGTGAGACCTTAGAACACGTGATTTAGATGCAGTTCCTTTCTTTTTAAACCAAGTTGCCTCTGAATCATGTGTCTCCACAGATCTGTGAAATCACCCAGAGATTGGGTGTAGAGACCCAGAATGACAATCACAAATTCAACAGACAACAGAATTTGTCTAATACAGGGCAAGAATGTGAAATCTGTACTGCTACTCACTTAGGAACATTCTACTTCACCTTGAAATGTGTGTAATGCACCCATTGCTCAATTACAAGGTTACAAAGGCCGGGATTGCTTAATCACATCACCATGCAAAGGATCATTGAAGGTGGGTAACATTTTAAACAGAAGAAAATCCAGATATTACTATAGATTGTGAACCTTATGTGAAAATGATAAATTCATTAAATTAGGGAGCTAGTGAAATTGTATATTAAGGGTCTTCCTGGCTTTGATGAGGCCTGATGTATATACAAGAGGCAAATCTGTAAAGATTAGTCTATAATTACACAGGTTCACAATGGAGGCTCATTTAATGTTGATGTTTCTCTTTTCAGTTATATACATATTTAAGCCCAGAACCCTTTGAGTGCTTAATCTGCTTTCCAGTCATAGCAATTTACAAAATAATAATTTCTATAAATTAATATCCTCAGTGAATAATATGAGGTAATAAGGATGGATGATGAAAAAATGTTCAATACTGCTAACTGTGCATCAGTTTGTTGTTATCACTCTCCAGAGCAAAGCCTGCAGTGAAAGGAACTTGGCACATCCAGCTGTAGGTTACTTGCCAGTGGGGCAGCTGGAGTTTAGTTTATTGACACTTGGTGTATGTCAGGACTGTTGGCTGGGCAGCTGGACAGGAGCAGAGGGTATGAACCACTGCCACCTGCTTGTTTAGGCTGCCATGCCGTGAGTCCTGTGGACTGGCACAACTCTTAACTGCCAAATTCAGAGATAGCATGAACCCAAAAGTAGCATTGCCTGAAGTTGGTGTGTTTCAACAACTCAGTTTCTTTCCAGATGAATTAGTTTTTGCTTTAACCTACTTTAAAAAAAGAAAATAAATATCAGTGGCATATGTTATTGAGTTACTGTTGTAGAAATTAAAAAAAGAAAAAAGCACATGTAGTGGTAATGATACTTTTTTTTGGTTTTGCAGAGATGAGCAGAACTTGCCTCATCTGTACAGATGTCCTTGTGCAGAGTGTATGGGGGCAGGGTGACTGGTTCTCTGTTTTGGCATCCATCATTTCCACAGTGATCAAATGCTTCTCAAAATTTACAGCTTCATTCAGAGTAATAGGCTACAGATTAGTTCCATGTCAGCCATAAGTCTTAATGTTCTTCCTTGCTGCTGTGTTGAGATAATGACAGCACTTTCTGGATCACTGGCAGAGTTCACATCCTGTGTCTTATGGTAGATATTTCTTTGCCTTGCCTACTTTTATATTGAACTGGTGGTGATAAAAAGAGCACAACCCCCCTGTTTTCTTCTGCTGATTCTGGCACTTGACACATCCTCTCTGTTGCATATTTTTTTTTTATTCTTCAGCCATGGTCATCCATATGTTAGCAAAGCAAAGATCCCGATTATAACTGTGACTTCAAGAATTTATGCAGAACCAAACAAAGTCTGACTTGGTACTGACCAGAGTTTCACTGCATGCAAAGCTTGGGCTTGTGCTTAGAGAATAGTGTTAAAAATAAGCAAAACAAAATCAAAAATGGTGGAAATAAATGTTGTGTTTTCTCTTCACACTGAACTGGAACACTTTTTTTGGAACTTAACAGCAGATTGAAAATTAAGAAATCAATGGCTTCTAAATAAGTAATTGGAAGGATGATTTTTCCTTGCTTTTAACAACCTTCTGTACACACACATTTTCCCTTGCATTACCACAGTTCTCTAGAGGAGACTTTCTATATAATATTTTGTCAGAATCCATTTTCAATAGTTTGTTCTTTTAACTATATTAAAAAGGAAATTTTTGTAATGTTAATGTGAAATTGTTTTTTATTGTTACATTAGTGTGCTCTATGAAAATGAAAGGAAAGAAGGTGTCTTATTATCTATCTCCAGCACCCTTACTTTCCATAAATCTTTATGCACAGGAGTGATTTAGACTGTGCATAAATGTACTGTAAAAACTACAGCCATGGGAATTGTGTGCAAGCACATGAAAGTGTAGCTTGTTTTAACCTGAAGCAACATGAAATTGAATCATATGAGTATGTAGCATTTTTGTTGGGTATCAATTCAGGCGAAGTACTGTGTAGATTTATATTTGAGGATGTTGGTATAATAACCCATGACCACTGTCCCAAGGTGCTGCTTAATTCCCTCTTCTTTTCCTCATCAAAGGCAAAACCCCATAAATTTTAACTGATTAAGCTCTATAGCCTGAAGAAATGGATATGTCCTTTACTTGATTTTAAATGTGAGTGAAATATTGTTTGCTGAAACATCATTAGACATACTTGGAATCCCTTAACCTTGGGGCATATTTATTAAAATATCGGGCAGCTTACTTATTTAGGAATAATTAGCAAGTAAATGTGCAAGGTATAAGGTAGAGTATTCTGCAAGGAAGCCAATATTTAACTAAATGCTAATTTCTTTGTTAGTGAAGGGATGCATTCAATTACAGTTCATACTTTTAAAATGCCTCAAAATGGAGGGAAACCCATGTCCCATATCCAGAAGGATGTGGAAAATGCAGTCAAGATGCTATTAGCTGCTTCATGGTTTGCTCTGAAGCAGATTATTTTTACTCTGGGTGTAATTTCTGTAAACTGAAATAAATATCTTAAAACATAGGCAAATGAGGACCAGACAGAGCTAATGAAGATCGGTCGTCCAAGCAATGTTTGGATTCAGATACAATTAAAAGAATACATTTGGGAGGTCTCTAGTGAGAGTTATGGTATTAGTGGGACAAAAAGTAGTTTGGTATTTTAAAGTCATTGTTTTGTTAACCATGTTGTGTGTATGGAATACAATTATTTGTTTGCTTTGACTTGAAACCAATTTCAGAACTGCATTTAGGAGCTAGTTAGGCTTGTTAGAGCATTAATGAGGAAATGGAGAAGATGGATCAGAATTCTAAGAGTCTATTCAATGTTACTGGCTTAGTAATTAAAAAATCATCTTTGGAAGAGAGATTTTTCAAGAACAAAAATGTTATGGGTTAAGGAAAAACTGTATTGCTTATGGCTGTGATTATCTTTGGTATCATGGGCCAAAAGAGATTTTAACATGATTCTAACTTATGTCATGAGTAGCTTTCTAGTACTATCAGATTAGATGTATATTTTCTGAGGCTCTGTGTAGAATCAATTTTTACAAATGAGCACAATGCCGTTTTCGTAGTTTAAATGACTTTCAAATTTCTGTTTGTAAGATCTGTAATTCAGGAATGAAACAAAATCGTTTCTTAAGTGATAGGGATGCTGTTAACTGAATTGAAATGAGACTGAAATTAGGGTTTTTTTCTGTATGAAAAGAGAGGCTTTTAACAAGGCTAATTTTGTTTTACACCAAATTAGTGCAGTTGAGGGGACAGTGAGTTGTGGCATAAAGGCAGAAGTAGGCAAAAGAGACTATCAACTGTTTGGACTGGTTTTGTAGAAATCTTCTAGGACTAAAGGAAGTTCATTGTGGAGCAGGCTGAGAGCGTTACACGAGTTGTGATGGTGACACAGCTGAGAATGTGGTAACACATGCTTGAGGTGGTATTTTTTTAGGTTGCTTTAGTGTAAGTTTGAGTGGATCTATTAATGCAGTTAGATTATTGAAGTGTTAGGGGGAGAAAATAGCAATTAAGTTAATGTATAGCTACTGTAAGAAAGAAAGTAAGGATGATAATGAAGTAACTTTTAAGAACACTGGTATAAATATGTTGTCTAAACTTTGTCTTAAATCTGTTCCCTATCAATGTTTTCAATCAGTGACTGACAGATTACATTAGGAACTTGCAGTTTAACCCTAGGAATTTGGAAGAAGTGTTAATGACATGTGGAAGACGTGCAGCGGGGGAGTTTTAGCCTAGTGTGGTTTCTCTGGAACAGAGGTGAGAGAGGATTACAAAAGACAACAAAAGTGTAAAAGAAGCCACAATGGCCTCAATTAACAGCGTAACCCTAAAGAATGAGTAGTTATGGCACTACTAGAAAGTGAAGAAATTCATATCATGCTGGCTGGGAAATTGTAAAACAGTGATTTTTTCTGCCAGGAGAAAAACTTCCATTTAAAGCTAAATGTGCTCAGTGGACAGCCTCAACTGTACTTCTGGTTCTTCAACAAGTAGTAGTAATAGCAAATGCAAGCTTAAGCGTTTTCATTCTCCTGTGCTGACATACAAGATATATCCCTTGAGGATCTTCTCTGAATACAATTGAATTGAAGTATTAAATCAGTTCTAACAAAAATTGTTCTGAAAAATCTAATTAGAGAAAACCTTGTACAGGAGAGAAAAAGAATCCAGAATCATGGTTTGGATGTGATTTATTCCAGTCTTTAAATGTGCTGAACAGGAAATCCCAAATGTTGTCTTAGATGCCATTTTGGAAAAGGTTTATCTTTTTTTTTTTTATTTCCTACTTCATAAGTATAATTTTTCCTTGGCCCTTTTGCAAGCTTTTTGGTAATCTCTGTGCTTTTCAACACTGAAGTGAGCAGAAATCTATTAAGGACTCCTAAACCTTTAAGAGTGAGTAGCTGGTGGATATCTAGGTCTCCCCAGAACTAATGCCCTTATTTGGAAGAAAGGTGAACAGAAGGGAATTACTGAACAGAAATATTTGAAGCCAGTGCAGGTTTACCCTTCCTGATACACACATTTTGTCACTAGTGTGGATATTAACCTGTGGTCTATGTACATAGCACTTTGGGGCAGACCTAGAACAGTAAGCAACATTTTCTAAGTGGTGGTTGTGAGACAATTGACACCATTTCTCCAAGTGATTTATGCCACTCCTAGATGGGGAAATGCTTCACCCAGAAAATAAAACTGGCAGGAGAATTATGTTCCTGGCACTATCACTGACTAAAACTAATTGATGATGCGCTGTCTTCATTATGATGAGAGGGCTGAGTAAGGATGGAGTTCACCAGGAAAAAACAGTGACCCATTTGAGGCTTTGCTTTCTTATCATATGTTTATACCATAGAAACTGATGGATTCTGAGAAGTGTGGAAGCATCATTTATATGTATAGTTTGGGAATACAGCCCTTGTGAACTGATTACTGAACAATAAGAAATTTATATTTGGCTTCCTATTAATTAACAAAGGTATTTGTTAGGAAATTTGTTTTCTAGGAAATTCTTTTGTGTTTCAGTGTCTTATATTATTATTCCTCATTAATTGTAATTTTAATCCTTGTTTGCTTCTTTTCTGAGTGCAGAACTGCAGCCGGTCTTCAAAGGTACGTGTCAGTTTGTCCAGCAGAAACACGTGACTTTCAGATGTTTAGAAGATTTTTTAGTAGCTCTTTGTCAATGTGCAAAACTGATGCTTCATGAAAGAGTCACTTCAGTTGAATAGGGGAACCTTGTATCTTGTGAATGGTAGTAACTCTGGTTTGGGGAAAAATAATGCAATGGTTCAGCAATTGAACTGGGCAGAAGGGGGGAAATTGGTTATGACAATTGGCAGCAGCATTGATTTGTGCTTCTCTAAACCACAGTTTGGAGCTAGATTGTTAGCCTGTGTGTAAGCCTGGACTGGATTTGGCACAGACTTTGAGAAGTCCAGAAGTTTGTTGTGTACTAAACCATTGGAAGTCATGCAATTCAAATGAAATGGCTATCTTGAGCAGGGCACAGAAATGGCAGTCAAAACATTTATGTGGAAGGACACAAAGGCATGTTGGGTACCTCTACTGTTATTAAATAACAACATCTATTTTCTTGAAGCAAAAGAGCATTCCAGAGTATTACTGTAGGAAATACTAAAAAACTCATGGCGTAAAGAGATGGGATTTCTTACTCTCTGTAGTGATTGTTGGCATAGTTTAAAAAAAAGTATCAATGGTTTGCTATCAGCTGGGCAGATTTGTTTGGTTTAGTAATATTACTTCTTTGATAATCTGTGGTCTTGCTAGGCCCCCAAATGTCCATGATTTTATTAAGTAGCTGCAAAACTTCTTTCATCTTTTATTTCAGCAATTACTTTGAGTACTGACAGCGAATGCATAACTGGTTTCTGTGGTGAAAATGTGGTTCCTAAATAATAGATGTAACTTAAAAAGAGCTAGCATGATTTCCACAGACAAATATTAATAACTTCATGAACTAACAAATCCCTGGGGTTTCAGGGACATTTCAAAATGTGAAGTATTTGATTAACAAGTAAAGGAGAAGTATCTTCTTGTTTGTCAATCTATTTATTCTCTTGTCTGAATCCTTCCCAGATTTTTGTTTGAGTTTTTTCTTTGGAGTCCCAAATTAGGTGGTTTCTATTTTTTTGAGATGTTATGCATTTAATAATTCTAGCTCAAAATATACAGTAATTCTAGTGTCTTCATAAAAATATTTACTTGTGCATTCCCAAGTGTGGTCTTCTTGAGCTGAAATATTTCAGTTATTTGCAAAGTAATTACTTTCTGATATTGCAATATAAAATAATTAGAATATAATATAAAAATAATTAGAATTCCTTTTACTTGAGTTTTAAGAGTAGATGGTATTTTTTTCTTGTTTAAAATCTTTCATGTGATTTTCTACAAAGACAGGCCAAAACTAATAGAATTTTAGGAAAGAAATTTCCTCTTACTTCTTTCCTTTATTCAAAGGCCAAGAACTAGAGAGAGACTATTTTTGTCATAACTGAATGTTTGTATCAGTTTTGAACAACATGCAAAGAAGTGTTTTCAAATATTATTTTGTGGAACAGCATGTCCCATGTACTTCCTAAACGAAATCTTTGGTTACAAAGTTTTCAACCTTGGCATACAAAGTATTTATCTTCTGTTAGCCTTTTTCTGGTTTTGTTTTTATTGGATTTTTTCTTGTGGTCTTCTCCTTGTTGCCAGGGGAAACAAGGGAAGCAATGGGGTTCTTATTCAATGGACTTTTCTGGGCTACTTCTGTTCAGTCTAATGAAAGATGGCCAGCCTAAAAGGCCCTGCCTAAGCATAATAACCCATGAAATGAAAACTACCCTGTGGAGGTGCACACGTATTTTGCTCAAACTTTGATATAGAACTTTAATATTTGCATTTCCCAGGTTTTGTGCATGTATGTGCTTAAGCTCATAATGCTAACCTTGTATTTTGGTAAGATTATTTTTCATTTTTTAATCATTTTATTCTTCCTTTTTTCCCTCCAGTATTAAAATCTAATTTTTGTGTGTGAAGCTGGTGTGTAAAGTATGATTAAGTTAAATGGATTTATCCCTTTTAATAATGTAAAACTTAGTTTCAGGCAAACCAAGTCATCAGCATAGCTTTAAAAATTTACTGTGAACCTTGGGTTTTGTCTTTTTTTTTAAAGTTCCTATGTACTGTAACATTACCTGCTTTAAGTAATTACCATGCATTATACTGGTTGCCACTAGTGACTGCTATAATTAAGGCTGTGAATCCGTTTCCATTATCATCCCTTGTTTTCACACAATCATAACTTGTCAAAACACTAGCCTTTAGGACCAAAGTTTTCCTCAGTTGTTTTGCTCAGAGAGAAATTTAGGAGGAGGGAGCAGGAAAAGGAGTTTGAGCTATCCTTATAGTAAATCCTTGTCCAGTCATTTTGCATTGTAGGATCAAACTGCATAGCAAGGAGTTCGATAGTTATCATTTCCAGGGACAAAAAAGAAGTTGAAAAATCAAGGACTTCAGTTCTGGTTGCACTTCTAATTCTGAATTAGTCTCACTGCAATTTTGTTTAGCAGAATCTCCACATAATGCTGCAAGCAGAATTAGTCTTCCTTTATTAGCGCCTACATCCCATAAAAACCATACACTATGTCAATTTGCTGATATCAGGTGGCAATTGGGTCACAGAAGTAGAGAAGAAATACAGTGGTCATTTGTGGATTCATGACTCCACTTGTGAATCCCAGTCCTGAATTTGATGTTGATTTTTGAGGGTAAAAGCTTCCCTAAATGTGGAGAGGCAATATAAGAAAATATTTACTGTCATTATTTTCCCAGTAGTAATTCCTAAATGTCAGTAACGACCGTACTGCTCTCTCCTAGGTAGAAAATAGCAGGTTCTGGTATTATGGCAGATGACCCTCTGTGTAAACTTTTGATAGTGACTGCTGTACAGAACTTGTTTAAGTTTGCATTTATGGAATTTTTGGTATGACTTGACAATTTATTTTATCATATAAAGAGATTATGTTTTAAGGTGAGTTATAAGGGAGTGCTTGGGTAGGCAGAGTTGAAGGATAAGCTTTCAACCCTAACATTCATTTCCTGTTCTTGTTTTATCATCCCTAACATTACATTGACTGCTGTTTTTTTCATAGAATTCATTTTAAGAAATAGTGATTGGCTCTTCCCCTCAACCCTCCAGGAAAGTATTTTAATTAGTTTCTTGAGTTATATGACAATAAACTGAAGTTACTGAACAGGACTTCCAATTCCTGTTACATTCAGAATTTGGTCCTCCACTACTGTCTGCAAACTGTTGCTACTGCAAGCATCTTTCTTTATAAGATGATGTGAAATACTACAAAGTTACAATTTATAGACAAAATATAACATAGAAAAAATGCATAAACCTTTAAAAAGATCAGGGTTTGGGAGACCTTATTATCTGCAGAGGTCTTGTGAGTCAGTGAGACGTCTTGCAGATGGGAAGATTTCCACATCTGGATTCTTTTTACAATTGAGGTCTTTGATCTGAAAATGTTACAACTCTCCTATGCCCTGTGATTTGTCTGGCAAAATGAGTTATTTACAAGTGCAATTGCTCTTCTGACAACTCAGTTTTGAGTGTGTAAGTTCTGAGGTCCTGATCTGTAATCCACAAGGACTGCTGGTAGTCGTTTTATTGGTTTCAGAGGGCTTTGATTCAGATATTTGGACTTTGAAGCACCCCATGTGGATTAGGTAAAGAAAGGATTTTTTTTCATATTATTATAATTTAAAGATTCAGGATACTGTGTCTGAAATAATTTGACAGTGTTTCAAAGGCTTGTGAATTTAAATAAGTTTCTGATCTTTGTGTCTTTTCTTTTATTTCTCCAGTGGCAGATGAAAGCAAAGTTGGTTTGTTGGCCGGACACAAATCGGGTAAGCTGTCCTATTTTGGAGAAAAAGTCAGCAACTTGAAAGTAGTATGGGCAGTAAATGAAGTCAGCTTCCATGAACTGTGGTGACAAAGACACTAGCAAATTGAGGCATTACTTTGTAAGCACTGACTCCCAAGTTGAACGATGATGAATTAGGGGTTGCTCTTAGCCAGGCAGTGTATGTAGGCAAGTCATTCTCAGGAAGAGCTGTAACTTTATTTTTCAGTACAGGTGTTGTAAATTGGAGAAAATGCACTTTCAAACAAGTAGAAGTGCACTATTATGGAGTGTAGAGACTTAAACAATACACACTTTGAGAACGACAAGTATTTATTTGCTTTTTCTTATTGCTCAGAGTTACACTTCCATTACCAGGAATACTGAAGACAATGATAAAAAAATTTACAGAGTAAAAAAAAAAAAAAAAGTTACAGCTTTTCCTTTTGTTGTGCTTGTGCAGGAGAAATAATTTGTTTTTTCTTAAACTTTTCAGGCAATAATAATAAAAAACATTAATCCATAGTGCTGCAATTACTCTACTTGCTTACTAAATAAGTTCTGCCAACCATGCCAGGGCATTGTACAACTTGAAGCTGTTGTATTAAAAAAACTTCCAAGGCATTGTCACATAAGATTGTAATTTTTCATGAGCTGTGGGTAACCTGTGAGAAACCTTAAACTTCCTAGAAAACTTCAGTTATTCAGCAGTGTCTTCTGATGTTAGGAAATCCTGAAGTTTCAGACTGTCCCTTTGTACCACATTGTACACTGCCCTTTCCCACTCCATGGATAGGTCTAAGAAGCTGAATTCATGCAAAAGGAGGTCAGCTATGAGATTCCTGATTGTTTATGGTATTCTTTCTCTGTACGGCTGGGTGTCCTTCTTTAGTTCTCTGGTGTGGATTTTCCTTATCTGAAGACCTTTTCCTGAACTTAGTGGACAAATTCTTTTTAAATTTTTTGGCATCTTTCCTAAGCTTGTGAAGTTCTTGGATTCTCTTTCTGAATCAGGGAATAGTTCATATGTCTTGTAATATTATCACTCTTGGGAAGAAAAAAAATTCTTTCAACTTTCTCTTTTGGGAATGTGAAAGCTTCAAAGAAATGATCTTGTCAACTTGAAGAACCTGAGGGTGTTGCCCTTGGGCTTTTACCTGTTCAGAAAAATTACTACAAACACTGCAACATCATGCAGTTTACCAAAGATCAATGGAATTCACTGCTATCAAAGAATATTGAGGGATAAGATTATAACTCTTTGGCAGTCAATTGTTTTAGGTACATTAAGCTTTATAATTTTTAGTAACATTTGATCTTTCTTCTGCACACTTCTGCAGATTCTTGAAAACTGACTTTGAAAAGTTTTCTGTTTGAAGACACCTACAAATTTTATGTGAACATGTGGACCTATATTTATTGAACTTTGACTTGTTTGCTTTACTTATTCCTCACAGATCTCTTACATACACCTAAGATCTTTTTTCATAAACTAAAATCAGTGGCCAACAAATCACCCAAGGAATAGATACAAAGATTGCTCAAGTTGTTTCTCTTTTTTTTCCCTGTAAGAATAAAAGAATTTAGCTAACTTCTGAGACAGTTGGCATGTAAATTATTTTTATTGGTCCTATCCTCTTTAAATACCGTTCAAATACCATTGAAAAACATTTCTCCTCCTCTCTATGTTCCATTTCCTAACACTTCATAAAGGAAATCAAGCTGCAATTTTGGTTTCCACATTTTTCCCTTCAAATATTTAATTTAAAGGTTTGTTGAAGAACATGGTGTTCTTTTTTTCTGGTCCCTTTTTACTCTATGCTTTCTGGAAATATATGTGCAATTGTCTGACATTTAGTCCCACCACTGTGACGTTTAGTCACAGTGATGTGAAAACTTCTGTTTTCACATTATTCATTGTGCTGCCTTCCTGTAGGTGTCTTAAGAACGTTAAAGGGAGGCATTGCAGCTTCTTGTGCTATGAGCAAACCACAGTTTTTTTCTCATTACAGAATGGAGTTTCCATCCAATTCTAGACTTCAGGAAACTAAATGTACTTCTCTACAGAATTAATTATCACCTACTAACAATCAATGCAATTATCCTGTCTCTCCTTCAACACGACTTGTTCTGTAAAATACACAGCTGAGTAATTCTCTCTAGGGAAATATCCTTTCTATTTCTTCTGGGCAGTGGCTCTTCAAGCATTTAGTCTCAGCTTTTGGAACAGCTACTTTATCCCTCACATATCACATGTTACGGAGCAGCAGCAGCAGGAGTTAGAGGTGTGCATTAATTTCAAGATGGGTTTTCACAATTCTCTGCAAGACTGAGGCAGGATCTGTAGCTGTAGCCCCATCTGTCATTTTGTATACTGCACCCACAAGCAGTGGTTCCTTCCCCCCCCCCCCGCCCCTTACTTAAAGAGTAGATTTGGGTTTTAGAAGTATGTTGGGACATATCCTGAGCTTGTAAGCATGTTCTGTGGAAAGGTGGCTGGAGCTTTGTTCCAAGTACATATATGACCCTTACAGAAATCTACCTGTGAATTCTGGTTCTCATATGAGGCCTGTATCTCATCCTACTGGATGGAAGACTCCTGCTGTGCTTACAGGTATTCTTAGTATTGAAAATACTAAGAATACTATTGAAAATATTTTCTGCAGTGCCATCAGCAAAAGCACTGGAGCCTCCTGGTCCTTTTCTGGAAAAAAAACAGATTTCAGAGTGCATGAGTGAGTGTGTGTGTGTGTAAGACAACTTCTCTGAATCCTCTAAGAAAGAATTTGTCCTCTGTAACCTTCCTGCCTTCCTGTGTGCTCAGCAATGGTATGTCAATACCAATGATGAGAATGAGAAGCAGACAAGTGGTGCCTCTGTTGTATAAGCAGAGAAGATCCTTGAAAATTCACAAAGATGAAAAATCAGCAGCTTTAGCTTAGTTTTTCATAAAACTCCTAGGTTCTTGTAAAAGCAGTTCTATGACAGTTAAGAGAATATCCTTTATAAAGAAGGGCAAGAATTGCATATCAAATATAACCTGATTTATATCAAATAATGAAATTGAGTACTGATTTTTTGCAGCTATTTTAATTTTTTTACTAAAATTCTTTTTTGTGCTCTGAGTTACTGCTTAGAACACTTTAGTATGTATTGACTGTCTGCTGAGGTCTCTGCTGACACAGCTCTTTCAGATGATGCAGTGCTGGAGAAAAGCTGATGAGTCTTTCTTTATGAGCTCTGACATATTAATTAACAAAATGGTCAAAAAAGCTTTCCTATTTTTATTTTAATGTCACTAGACCATGCTTTTGGCTGGGGTTGTGTTTCAAGACAGTCTTGAAACAAGATGAGTAAGATCATATTTTCTTGCTGGCTGCTATGTGAGGAACATGTGACTGAGCTATGGCTTAGTACCAGCAAGGCTGAGTGATAAGGGGTACTTCTGCTACCAAGCTGAATTTGAATTAATGCTGTGTGGTTAAACCACAACATATGGCAAGAGATAGGGTTAGGACTTGAGTAGGAAAAAGGCCCATTGGGATAGTTGGAAGGATGCTTCTGGTCAAGCTCTGCCCCTTACTGTTAATTTTGCTGCCAGTGCAGTTTGCACATGGCTGTTCAGCCTTGTAGGTAGGGTTGGTATTCTGGGAAGGAAGGCCTGGAGAGGCAGCTGTGCAGCTAAATCCTGCAAGGGCAGCCTGTCCTTGGGCCTGAGTGCCATCACAGCTGTACTACCTCATGTGTGGGTGACTGAGTTGTGGTTAAACTGCAGTTCACATGGAAAGTGGAGCTAGTTTGGAATAATTTAGGTTAAAGGTCTTGGTGTATTTCTGCATTCTTTAATGCCAGGATGTATTCTGCATTAAGGACATTTTACTGAGGTTTTGTTAAAGCTAAGCGTGAGCTATTGGAACACCAGAAAAATCCAGTGGTTTATGCATAGTTTTGTAGCTCAAGAGGCTTCCTTTTAATCAAGGAATCTGGTGGGGAATAATAGTGGATTTAGGAAAGACTACAGAAAGCTTAGTGCATTCTGCTGGGCTTGCTTGAGGCTGGTGCCATTGTAATAAGTTTCATTTGCAGGGAACACAATTATGTCGAAGAAGTGGATGGGAAAGTGCTGTTCTCCTCTCCTGATGCCAGACTTTATAATTTTATTAAATAAGCCTTCTTGCTGCTGTAGATGTCATTAAAGCTCAGCTTTTCAAGGGGAGCATTGGGTTTAGTACTGAGTTCATAAGGATTTATATAGTAACTTGGTCCACAGTAGAAAAGACTCATGTAAGTGGCTGAGCTGCCTGACATAGGCAGTGAAGTGCCTGTCCAAACAGCCTTGCTACTAACTGAAAGTGTGTATCATACGGGATCTGGCCCTTACCTTTGCATTTCTGAGAGGAGAAAAGGTTGTTTTTAGTTTACTTTATTTCTCTTTGAGAATAAGAATGTAATACTTGGCTGCTTCAATCATTCTTGCAAGTGTAAAGAGGACTTGTCTACTTCACAGTCTGCAGTATACCTCAGCAATAGCAGCATAGCCTGACCTGTGTGTCTTGGCTTGGATACTGGATATAAGCAAACTGTGGTGTCACTGGAAGCTGTGCAATATGATTTTTTTCCCTTCATTCAGCCCATGTGATGCTTGGTGCTATTTCGGTGTGACTGGCACAAAAACAAACACAAGTACCTTTCTACAATGCTTCAGCTGACTCTATTACCCACACCTCGTGCCTCTGTAAGCTTTGAATCATTAAGCTGTGGGTTATGTTTGATGGTTTATTGTGGGGAATATTTTTGCAAAATTTTTCACTCTTTGCCTGTTACATTCAGTTGGGCATCTCTCCTGAGCAATTATATTCTTGTGATAGTGTTGTTGTTCATGTTATTATCAACATTATCATCATCATCAACTTTGATTATGATTCTCCAAGCCAAGTGTTGCTTTGAAGTTACAGTTCCAAATAAATTCTCATCTGAGAATATCTATCAGTTCATGCAGCTGAGAAGCAAAAAGTAAGGTTCCCTTTTTCCTGCAGGTCACTTGTGGAGTGAATGTTTTCTCCTTTATTTATGTCTGGCAAAGAATAAAGTCAAGGATATTACATTGAGTGTACTGTATTGTTGGAGTTTAAAACAATTTCTACTCCAAAAATTAAAACACTCAGCTTCCGTTGAATCCCTTGCTGCTGTTGTTTTTTTTCTTTTCTTCAAGCACAACTTGTCTAGTGAACCTAGGAGGATACATTAACTTACTTAATACTCAATGCAAATATGGCTTTGCTACCCTTTTAAAATGAACTTTTAAACATGTATAATAGTGTTATATATTATGCTGTATGTTGTTGTAGCTATTGTCATTGGTTAGAGCTGGGAGGGAATGGGGAGGCTTGATTAATGTTGCTGGTTTGACAAAAATTGTATGTATTGGTGCATGAGAAGTTTGCTTTGTGACTGACTCAGGAAAAGGAAGGCTGGACATTTAGAGTTCTGTGATTCAAACCATTATTCTAAATTAACAGAACTTACTGTATTGTTGAATTTTAGTGAAAAGCAGGCTGTAAGTCAAAATCCCTTCTGAATGTCAGGCTAGGGGTCTTTTTACAGTCCCCTATGCCTGCCAGGTCTATGTGGCTGATAAACAGCTCTCAGATAATGTAGTTAGATGGTTCTCCTCTGTGGAAGTAAACAACCACTCATTTTTACTCTTGAGAAGAATAATTTTATACTCCCAGTAACTCACCAGCTGTAACTATTTTTTGACAGCTTTCTTTCCTTTTTTTTTTTTTGGTTTTTTTTTTTTTTTTTGAAGACTTTATTAACTGTGTGATGATGATTTGTTGTGACCCCTTTTTTGTTAGGTTTTGAGAAAGTCATCTGTCGATAAAAATCCCTCACTTGAGGGTGATGTTTGATGTTATGATGTTGATCTAAAAGCTTGCTGCTGCTGAATAAAGCAGTCTTGGGCACCATGCCTCCTGTCTGCAGCTGCATGGTTCCCATTATTCCATTCTTTATTCCAGTCCCACAGCTTAGCTGGTGAGATGGTTAACAGAACTAGACAGCCAAAAATTCAAACAAGAAGGACAAAATGAATACTGCTGAGATTATCTCCTTGAACCACCCATTTGAGAGACAAGCTTACATGCCATAAGAAGGGAAATTCAGCAAGTGGATGGATGAGAACTGTGAGGCAGCTGTCTACTAAATCACCATATCTACCATGTCAAATGATACCCTTATTGAATTCAAATGCCAAGCTTGCATTAATTTTTAAATTTTTTTAACACTGTTTTACTTGCCATGAATAAAACCACTTTCTCAGTGGCAGGACCTGGGAATAAAAAGTGGCAGTAAACCTCTGCAAACTGAACAAGAGCATCCCTGCTGTCTCATCCTTAGAATGCAAGAATCTTTTCTAAATTCACTTGTTCACTTTGATTTTATGAATGCTTTGTGTTCTGTGACTCTTAGTATGCTTTGTATTAAGGTACGACAGATCAGTGCCCGTTGATCTTTCTTTGAATTACAGTTATTAAAGTGAATAGATCTGATCTGCTGAGAACAATAACAAGCTTGCAGGAGAAACCTGTTTTCCCTCCATGTTCTTGTGTGGGATTTAGGATCTAGAGCAAAACTGAATTTAGACCAACAGCAGTGCAGATGCAAATTCAAGGGTCTAATTGAGTTTTTGTAAAACGCATGTTGACTGAATGTTTTCCTGTTATCCCACAATAGCCTTGTACTTATAAAGGCCAAGCCATGTGTTTCTGCCCCCCTTCTCTCTATGCCACCATTATTATTCCTATAATTCCATGATGAGCTGTTGTGGGAAGCTAACCTAGCAGAAAAATAATTCTACAAAAGAGAATGGTACTCTTCTGGTTTAGTCAAGGGAACAAGAAAAAAAGAAGTTCAGGAGAAGAGAAGAATGATTTTGTAACTGACACTTTTTGATCCTGGGATCAGCCTAAGCTGAAGAAGTTGACTGGGGTGGAGGGGGTAGGCAGACACATCTGAGGGAGAAAGTGTGGATGAAAGAAGATTTGCAGATCTTCAGAGATGTCTTTGTGCTGAAAGAAAGGAAGTGGGGGAGCAAGTTTGAGTCTCTTTTATTGTCCTGAGGACTAAACTGAAAGTGAGTTTCTGAGATGTTTGCTCAATGGCCAGTGAAAGTTGTTATTGTGTATTTTTGACTGTGTGATGTTACTTGCTCTTAATGTACTATGTCCGTCTCTTAGTTTTGTTTGGGCTGCTGTGCTCTGGGTCCTGTCCTAAGGAGTGAGAGAAGATTGAGCAGTCCTTGAAAGCATCTGGGTCTGACAAGCAGGGAGATGCTTTTGTAAGGGCCAGATGGAGTGAACAGGCAGCTTGGACAGAAAAAAACCAGTTTTGTTAAGAATCACAGGGAGTAGGTTCCCTACCCTAGGTGGGGTTTCTTTCAGTCCAGCTGATCACAGAAAGCTGCTGAACCAGAGAACCAATGACACTGTAAAGGCCTAAGTTATGCAGAAGCATTTATTTCATTCTGTCTCACCCAGAAAGTGATAATTTTCTGTACTATAAAAGGGTAGTAAACCAACCCCTGGCTTCAACAGCAAAGCCCTTTTCATATTCTCACTTCAAGAACAAAAGTGCGTGTACATCTACCAACAAGGTCCTAAAGAACTTGGACTTCTCTGTGAAAGAATCTTGTGCCCTGAATGGGGACCAAAGTAAGATATTTCCATTTGACAAGCATGAAATAAAACTTAAAAGTTCCTGTGAGTAAGAACTTCAGAAAGTACTCCTGTGAATGCATAGCTAGGGAACTGCCTGCTAAAGCTGTGACATGAGTTTATTAGAGCAAGATGCCGAAGAGGGATTCTGTGCGTGAGGAATGCCTTATTTTTAAATGTGACTAAACTTCAAGTGCATAACAGAAAGGACAGCCTTTTCCCAGAGGAGAAGGCCTGATCTGGCAGATATCCAAACTTCTGTGTTCTAAAATAAACAATAGTGGTGAAAGATTTGCTTCCTTTCGATCACATCTCAATAATATGGGAATTATGTACTACTTAGTATGAATCGTTGGCATCCAAGGGTTGCAAACCCACAGCCTTTTTTCCTTTGGGGATATTCTTTCCTCTAGGAGCAGAGAAAAGGATAGGAGCTTTGTTTAGTGTGACTTGGGAAATTTCAAGCTCAGCAGTTCTTCAGTGTTACAGCTCCATTATGATACAGAAGTGGGAAAAGTGATTAGGAAGAAAAATCAGACACACAGGTATTTTTTTCCAGCCATGCATTAATACTAATTCTACTTTTTAACTTTTTTTTTTCTCTTTCATTTCCTGAAGTGATTCTGGGCATATTGTTGTATTAACTGAGGCTTGGAGGTGGGTTCTTATGTTCACATTCCACAGTTGCCACTTCTCCCCTAGGTCAGTATTGCTGAATATTGCTCTGTGCAGAATTCAGTGAAGTAGGTCGAGAGAGCATTAAAATATCCAGAATGTGTAAGCAGTGTAAAATGAAATAAAGTGTAGACTTTTAATTGTTGTGATGAATGCATCCACTCCACATAAGCCCTGCTGGTATTTGAAGTAAGTGGTCATGTGTCTGGGATAAATCCATTGTGTGCCAACCTGCAGTGGGCTGGAGGAGTAATGTGCCTGCAGAGCTCTGTCTGTTGTGCGCTGAAATTCCCTGTCTAGGAAACGGCGCAGTGCTGGCTGGAGTTACCAGCTGTGGGCTGTTTGGGGCTTGCATTCTCTTCCTGAGACCTGGCAACATTTTCCACTGTGACTGTCTGTGCTGAGCCTGCCACATTTCTTGTCTTTGCTGAAAGTTTCTGCTGTGAGTTGGAGCTTCCTGCTGCCTTGTGTTCCAGGTTGTTTCTGACTCATACGAGCGTGGGAGAGCTTGTAAATATGGTGGATGTGTCTAGAAGAGGAGTGCAGAAATAAAGCTATTTCTGAAAGAAAAAGCAGTGTAACTGTGTTAGTGCAGAATTTCACACAGGGTCATAGATACTGCAGTTCTCCAGATGTGGTCATTAGGACACAACATCTTGGTATCTCGGGATCCTGGCATATCACATGCACAAAGAACTGTTACTAAATTTTAAGTGACTGGAGATGGCAAAACCCCAAAAAACAGGCATTAGGCCTAAGCAAAGGTTAAGCAACAGTATATTTGAAATTTGAAGAATGTAAATAAATCAGTGCTTTTTATTAAAACTGTGAAGATTCAAAGGAAGGCACAGCAGCCAGCAAAGCAAGTTTAATGTTTAAAATCTGAGGGGCCTCTTGCTGTATGTTGATCTTTAAAGTAGAGAGTTTCTCTGGTGATGGTGCCTGAACAGATGGCTCATGAAAGTGCCTACATGACTGATAGTAAGCTGGTTTCCATCATGGAGCTCCTTCCGTGGCCCTAAGAAGAAAGCTGAGAACAACAAGTGAATCCATCGTGTCTCCTGCCTTTTTAGGGCTCTGTAAGGCTCTTCAGTCGTCAGTCCTTTAGCTGTTGACAGCCAGACTGCATCCTCTTCAGAAAGCAAAACAAATTCCCTCAGTCTGTGTCTTTTGTAATTGAGGAGAAAGTGATGATGTGATTCTAATGCCCCTGCATAATATTTACCACCGTCTGCAGTTAGAACTGGAGTCACAGCCTTCCTGTCAGTCTTTTCTCTGACTATTGGTTTCATGTTCCTTTAAGCAATACCTGTGCTTTTTTCAAGATTTGTGGTGAATGATCTGCAGATATTCAGGAAAGACCTTCAGAGTATTAGGTGCTGAAATCTGGCTGTGATCAGTGCTGGCAGCTACTGTGATTCTTTCAGTTGCTTGTTGTGACCGAAGAGACCAGCAGCCACTGCTGAATGCCTCATTTTATTAATCCTTTCCCTCCAGGAGCTGTTTTTATGCTGGGCATGATATTCAGTGCTGGCAGTGGGTATCCTGAAGTCACTGGTGCCAAGGAGTTAATGAATTTGGAAAACTTCCCAGATAATACATCTGGCCCTCTAACTTATATTTTGGAGCATGAAGTATGAGATATAGAAAGAAGAGCACTGAACTAAATGAGCTCCTGGTTGAAGAGAGGAAGGGTACACTTTTCTTTTTCTAAATTAGTTGACTGAAAGTTAAAAACTATGTAGTCCCAAAGAAAATTTAACAGTTGTGGGGTTTTTTGGGATTTTGATTTTGAGGTTAGTTTGCTTGTTTACGTTTTTAAAAATTTTGTTATACTGTGTATTTGCCAGTTGCATTATATTCTAAGCCTTGAGTACAGAGAGGGGATTCTCCACTTTGAATGATTCTTTGCCTTCATTTTTTATTTTGAATCCCATCATGTTGCCATGTCAATAAAAAGGACTTTGAAGGTAATTGATATTTCTAGTCCAGCTCACTTCTGGAATAGTATCTTGTACAATGTTTGCTTCCGATAACATTTGAAATAAGCCTTTATTATATAAAATGGGTTGCTGGTGCTATTTATTAATACACATTTTTGTGTAATAAAAGATGTGCAGTGCAATATGGTTCAGAAATTAACTTTGAAGAAAAGAATTACATTGCTATTTGTGTAGCTCATAAAATAGCATTATTTTTAGTGGGTCTTTCAATACAGCAGTGCTGCTTAGCACTTACCTACAGAGCACTCCAGAAGGACTGAGAATATCATCCCTAATTAAGTGTCTGATAAGCCTAAGAGCAGAGCAGGAGAGTTTTTCTGTACATAGCAGTGACAAATGGAAAGCATATTGGAGAAGAGTAGAAGGCACTTCCTTGAGATACCATTGACTGTCAGCAGGTGCCTTCCCTTTGCCTCAGGCAATGGCACCATGCTGCCCTTTCAAAACTTACCTCCTCTTGTGTTTACCCATTTTTCTGCCCGATGTTTAAATAGATGAAAGTTTTCATTTGCTTTTGTTTAGTCTTGCATGGGTGATGGAGTTTCGCATGGTTCTCATTTGGCCTACAGGTATTAAGCGTAATGATTGGTACCTTAACTCTATGAATGTACAGAAGATCCCTGTTAACATGAGATCAGACTTATTTATGTTTGTTTGGGATTTTTAAAAGAAATTAGTATGTTCCTTCCCTCCATACCTCCCTCCCCCAGGTAGTGTGACATCTATGCTGATGCTGATCTATATCTGATTCCTGCCCTTTTTGATTATTCACCTTCAGTTGTGAAAAATAACCTTAATCCTTCCCCCATCTTTGACTTGGTTCTCTTATCTAAAAACAGACAGATATTCAGTCCAAAAAAGTTGCGAGGAGAGCACATCTGTGACCTGCAAGGTTCACCTGCAGGTTCTGAAGGATGGGGGAGCATGCAGGGCATAGTCCCAGGAACTGTGGCTGCAGAGCATTTCTCAGTAGAACTTCTCCTGTTCTAGTATTGCTCAGTTCGCAGACTGAAGGGAGGAAAGAACCATTCATCCAGTGAGACCAGTGGGCTCAGGGCAGAGCAGAGAATTCCATGGAGAGAGTCAGAGTCTAGTTCTGCAGTTTGCCCAGTTTCAAAATGCTGGTTTCCTTAGAGCCATAACAGCAGCAATATCCTGACTCTGCTGCTCTAGCAGCTTAAATATGGACTGTGGCCCTGCCAGTGCTGGGGTCAGGACCTGGCAAACAGAGGAGCAGAACAGAACTAGTGCTTGGTGCTAGAGGTCTGCAGCCATTACTGAAAGGTGATTGCACATTCAAATATTGCAAATAAAAACCTCTATTACCTTGCTATGGCTGTTTTCAAGTGTTTCAATGTGGAAGGACCAGACCAGAGAATCTGGCATTGATTTGTTTAGGTCTTTCATGTAATTACAATTCTTGTTGCTATCTGCAGTTGGCATAAATTCCTGTGTTCAAAAAAGGAGTTGTATTTTTGGTTGCCAGTTGTAATGCTGCTGTTGACAAACAGAGATGTTATAAAAGAGAAATTCAATATAGTGTAGTTAATCAGATGCCTCTTTTTTTATTGCTTTATAATCTTCTCAGATGCCTAATTCTGAAAGCAAAATGACAAAATTGTTTGATCGAAGCTTCTGGAGTTTAATTCCTTTTTAAAAAATAGCACAGTAGTTTAATTTTAAAGGTACCAAAAAAATGAGCTTTACATGAAGGACTAAATTTTGCCAGCAGTTGCATGGAATAACTCACTGCTTATGACTAATAAGTCCATCACAAAATAGCTGCAAAGAATAATTCTCAGTCTGAGTTTAGACTGAAAGAGCAAACACATTAAAAAACTTACAGGAGAAAACAATTTATTGCAGTCATTCTTTTTTTGCCATTCTGTAGGAAATATGGATAATTCATTAAGTCTCAGAAGAAAGCCCTTTGCTCTCCTTTACTCAGGCTTGGTTTTCTGTTCTCTTTTTGTGTAGGGAGTATGGGTGTAGTATGCAGTAGTCACTGTGTTATCACCTGTTAAGTGTCATGCGTGACACATCCATTACAGATTCTATGAAACTGGAGCCGTTTGAAGTAAAACTTTCCATTCAAGTGTCAACTGAAGCGTGGGTTTTATTTGCTTTTTCTTTGACAGAGATTGTTCTTTTACTGTCTCCTAAAATAACTCTGATATTTGTTTTTGTTTAGGAGAGGAAAAGGTAAGAATATCTAGCTAGAGGCTGGGAAGGTAGGAAGCTACTAGGAGAAGTGGAGGGGAGCTAGAAAAGGGTGCTGGGAATGGGGCAGAAAGGGAGATTGGGCATGTCAGCAGGTGAGAAGATGCAGTGTGGGAAAGGGTGACATTACTGCGAGAGAGGGGGAGACAAGCTTGTGTTGATCTGGGACAGTGGGGAAGAAAAAGGTGTGCAGGACAGAAAACTGCTTTTTATGTACAAACAAAGCTACAAAACCCCACAAAAACAAAACAACTCAAAAAAAGTGACAACCAAAAAACACCCACCAACACCCCACATGTAGAAAAATATATACAAAAACTCTGTTCGTTAGAAAAATATAAATTTGAAGGCTTGGGAACCTGAATCTTCATCTTCCTGTTTCAGTTCCTTGTCGCTGTGACACAGGTTGTGCGTGTTTGTCTTAAAATGACATCACGTTAGAGTTTATTGAAAAACCCTTGCTACCAAGGCTTTGATAAAGAGGCATGAAGGCTGTTTACTGCTGATGTCAGATATCAAAGACTGTGCTCAGTACAGATGGAGGAGGGGAATTGCTCTACATGTGGAAGAAAATACTAGACCTTTCCTGAAAGAGAGAAACTGGAGTTTTGTAAATAAAATTGTCATGATATATTTGGGACATAAAATGAAAGTCTATTAGAATGTGCATAGAGAGAGAGAAATTGGACACCTCTGCTATAGCATTTTTCAAGCCTAAGCTCTTTACTTTGCAATTTTAATAGTACTCTTTTAAGGTCATTTTTTGTATATGATTTTAATACATAGTCTGTTGCTTTAACTACTTTCATTAAAATTTTATGAGCCTTTTCAGAAAATCAGATGGGAAAATGCAAATAAATTATGCATTTTATTTAGTATGTAGTAGATACAGTATTACTGTATGTGTAAACAAATAAAAATGTTTATTAATATAAGAAACACTATGCTGAAAATCCTGCTGTAGTCTATAAACCACATAGGCTATAAAGAATCACTTTGAGTTTAAGTAGCTAGTGCTGGACCAAACCTCTGGATTTGGAACAGTACAGAGTGATAGTATAAAAAGATTCATTATCTTAGCTATTATAAATAAAGTGGGGGGGGTGTCATGAATTATGAGGCACAAGATTGAATCTGAAAACCTTAAAACATTCATTTTCTGAGAGCAAGTACTTAATATTTTATAAAATCCCACAGAGTTCTCTGCTTGCTTAGTTTTGCTTTTTCACCCTTCTTCCTCTCCTGGCAGAGCTCACCAGTAATCTTTTACAATTCTGACCTGAGCACTCAGCAGTCAGCACAGTGCTATGTGTCAGTGATTAGCTTACCTGTCTTTTTACTGCTCCTTCACCCTGTGAGATGCCAAAGCAACAGAGAAAGTATATGTAGTAGTGAATGTTATCAGTGGTGAGAGATGTGGGTATATATACTTGATTTCTTCAAGACAGGTAATGTGTTCATTTAACTTCTGTTTGATGAGAAAACCCCAGCATCATAGGAGAAGACTTCCTAGCACCACTTGTACAGATCAACACAACCTTGTTTTCATGGTGGTTTGGGGGGTATTTTAGGGGAGTTTTGGAGAAGTTTTGACATTGTTCTGTGTGTGTTGTGCTTCATGTCAACTCTAGACAGAGGAATCCTCTCACCTAGAGTAAAAAGGTGGTAAAATGATCAAAATGTAGAGCGAACTCTGCCCTTGTTTGTTTGAGCAGTTTCTCACCTCACAGGTAGCCCTGCTGATTTCAGTTTCCGCAGACCTTGGTGACACCATCTGCAACAATAACTCCTTTTAGACCTTATGTAACTGGGCACTAAAAGCTCCACCTCTTTCTTTCTATCTTTGATCTTGTTACAGCAAATGCTTTATGATTCAAATTAGAAGAAGGAAAATTAGACATTTTAAGGAAGTTTTTATAGCTAAAGAAGCAGAAACAATAATTCTTCAAGTTTAATGATGAGTGATGTTTACAGCATATGAAGAGTCTTCCACTGTAATTTGCATTAGCAGAAGAGAGTGCCTGTTTCAGTAGTGATTTTTAGAAAAGGAAAGCCAGGAATAACTCCTGTAGTAAATAGCAGCTATTAACAATCAGAAGGCCAACAATACTAGAATGACTAATACTGAAATATACTTTTGCAATTAGAGCTTTCATGTGTTTGTAACCTTTAGTAAGGAATTGTTCTTAAACTTCAAACAGAATTTCTTAGTACCTTCATATAAATCAATTGCCCTGTAGTTTTCAGTTAAGCAATTTAATTGCTTAATCAGAATAAGAACCTAGTGATTAAAATTCAAGAGTCATGTGGTACCAGGCAATATCAATATTAGTTCTTACTCAGGGTAGCTGGTTTAGATCAAACTGAATGAAATAGAAAGCATGTTTGCAATATGCTTTAGCATGCAGGAATGTCATCTAAGTCTTCTCTAGAGTTAAGACTACAGACACTGAAGAGTGTCATAGCAACAAGACTGTATTAAAGCTGCCACAAAACACCAACTCCAAATCAGAGAGCTGCTGTGCTAGAACAGCTTTGAGGGTTGTTGGATTTTTAATTATCTATGTTGAAAAAAATTAGGCCTTCTGTGAAGAGCATCTATGCAAGAGGGGACTATTCTCTTAGAACTGACCTGAAATGCAGAAATAGCAAAAATTTTAAGAGAACACAGTGAAATTCTGTGCTGAGATCTATAGTCTTGCCACTCAAAAGTGAGCCAGTATTGCAGGAATATGGGTAGTCTTGATCAGAAATTATCAGAGGTGCTAAATATTAATTCTCTTTTGAGTTGGTATTACACCAAGTGCAGTGGGATTTTGGCCCATGGTTCTGTGTGTTTTCATAATGGAGGCAATGAGGAATTTATAGAAACAGGAAGCAGCAGCAGCACTTTTTGGTGGTGGGGATGTTGTTCTGGATGCCTTTCATCTGTAGCACATCCTAGGAGTTTAACAGTCATACTGGATCAGATAAAAAGTCTGCATGGCCTCTGTCCTCTTTCTGATAGTATCAAATGCTAATGCCTAATGAGAAATACTGAGATATGACAAGTTTGTCTTCCTTTCCTCCAAGACCTCTCCTTGCCTTCAGATATTCAGGGGCTTAAAGACGGAAGGCAAGAATAGCTTCTTTTTAGCTGATAATCTTCAACAGATCTTGTTTCTCTTGAGTTTTCTTACTTCCCTTTTAGCATATGTAAACTCTTAGTATCCACAACAACAGAAAAAATTATTCACATAAGTGTTTATCAGGGTTGTTGCTGTGAAGAGAAATGATGACTGATTACCCGTTTCTTTCTTTCACTCTTTCAGCAAGATCTGAACCCAAGTAGTAGCTTTCAGCTCCTTCCTGGGGGACTGCTTTTTCGCAGGGGGGCCAATTAAGCATCTGGTATAACAGCCATTACATTTTTATTCTAATAACATTAGCCTCAGTGTTTCAAAACCTGATTTTAACTTTTTGCTCTGAAGTAAATTGCATAGTATGTTTCACTTTCCAATGTTAGGGTTGATATACTGTGAAGCAGCTCTGAAGAAGAGTCTGTCAAACTGCTCTGATTAACCATGTGCTAATATGCGTGAAGTTTTAAGAATTGTGTTAATACTTTAGTGATTGATTGCCATAAGTGTATACTCAGCCACAGTGTGGCTTGTTCTGCATTATGTTTTTGAGGATATGGAATGGCATGCATTATACAGATTAACCAGTTTTCCCTCTGAGTGGGGAGAAAATACTTGTCCACAGTCAAAAGACTAAAGAAAGTGAAAATATTTGATGAAAAATAGGACACAGGGAGGAATACAGATGCAAGTGTTCTTGATACACTAGAAAAAATTAGCATAATCATATGGATGTTCATAAATCTGTGGGCCCAGATGGGATCCATCCCAGGGTGATGAGGGAGTTGGCAGATGAGCTTGCAAAGCCACTCTCCATCATTTACCAGCAGTCCTGGCTCACTGGTGAGGTTCCAGAGGACTGGAAGCTGGCCAATGTGACACCCATTCACAACAAGGGTCGGAAGGAGGATCCTGGTCACTACAGGACACTTAGCCTGACCTCAGTACCTGGTAAGTAATGGAGCAGTTGATATGGAGTGTAATCACACAACACTTACAGGATGGCCATGGTATCAGACCCAGCCAGCGCGGGTTTAGGAGGGGTAGGTTGTGTGGACCAACCTAATCTCCTTTTATGACAAGGTGACCCTCCTGGTGGATATGGGAAAGGCTATGGATGTTGTGTACCTGGGCTTCAGCAAGGCCTTTGACACTGTCTCCCACAGCATTCTCATGGAAATGCTAGAGAAATCTGGCAGAGCTGCTTAATATCTGTGACATTGTTCAAACTGTTTGTTCTTGATGTTTATGAAACTGGCATTTATTGTAGCTGGAGCCAAAGCTTATGATCTCAAGAATATAACTGATATATTTAGTTATTTGTTTTAGTTATTTAGTTTTAAAAAGCTACTGGACTAATAACGCAAGCAGCAGAATAGAAAATAAAACTTCATTCTTTACAAACACATCACTTCTCCACTCTTCTTATGAGTGGAGAAGTGATGTGTTTGTGAAGAATGAAGTTTTATAGCTTTATGTTGTATGACTCTATATAGCCAAATATATTTGCCTTCCTTTGTAAGTAAACTGTAGACAATATCTGTGTTTTGGGGGCAAAGAGACATCAATGTGCTATCCTTCAAGTATTAAAAAAAGAAAATATAAAATTCAAAATGAGATTACTATAGAAAGGAAGATATTGTTGCAAATGATTCAGGGTATTAAATGGCAGTATGTCATCTGCAATATCATATTAGAATTTGAAAGCCTTTTACTGTCTAAATCTCAAATTAGGCTAACAGGAAAAGGTTTATAAAACTATCAGTTCTTTCTATTTATTTGTGCTGTATATCTGACAGCATTTTCTTGAACACACATTTATGTCCTGGTTGGGTGATGATCAACAGTAACTCCTGCCTGGCACATTAATGTCACTGCTTTCACTCCATGAAGGTGCTCTGCCTAGAGGGCAGGCCCTGCCAAAGTAAACTGTCAGGCCCAAAGAAAACCAAAGCTGTGATTAAGGATTTGCAGATTACTATTTCAGAAGTTAGCATTATCTAGCATATTTCGATGGATTCCATCAATCTTGACCAAAAACCCAGTACAACATCAGCAAAGGAAGAAACCATTACTTAATGTAAGAAAAAGAAAAAAATCAAAGCACATTGGTTGGAAAGCGTGGGTTTTTTTTAATGTGTTAATATTTTTTAATCTTTAAATGCTGTAGAGCTAGAAAAAGAACACAGTAAAATCTGCTGTAATGTGGGTAAGTGTCTTCCAAATTATTTTAATTTTTTTTTTTTTTTTTTACTGGACTGTACTCACCAGATGGACATACAAGATAAAAAATAACCCAGGGGAAATACTGCGACAAACTATTCTTATGAACTCTAGTTGGCAGAGATGCTTTTGCCTCAGAATGCACACATGATGATGTGTTTAAAGGATGAAGTAATGTTTCAAAATTGCTGGTAATCTATGATGATGCATCTTTGTGCTCTTTATACTTCTAAAGCTATTAACTTCTTTCCAGACATTTGATTCCTTGAACTAAGTGAAAACAGCACTTTCAAAGAGTGAACAGGTTCCTCTTGAAAGGCAAATGAACCCATTTGTTTCTTCTTACTCTTTTAGCAAGACCAGGGTGTAGCCAAGGATGGCTTTCTGGATTGTTAAAATAACAAAAAGCTTTTTTTAATCTACAGTTCACTACTTTGAATCCACTACAGGCTGAACTTACTAACATCTGACACTCATGCTGTAACTTGGGTAAAATGAGTTATTGTTGCAGGCCTCTCTGTGGGCAGGGATGTAATGCCAACATGTGGCTCTTGCAGAGTACAGTGATCAAAAGACAGATACAGGCTGGTACAAGATAGCAGACAAAAGTAAAAAAAGTGCTCATTTACTCCAGCTGAGGATTTGGTCACCAGGCTTGAACCAGACTGAAAATTAACCAATCTGTCCTACTTCTGGAATCCCTTAAGCATAGGTAGGCCTCAGTCTTGGATTAAGGTTCTTGAAAATTGCAGTTGCTGTCAACTGTTCCACATGAAGATTAGAGTTCAGTGTTAATTTAGGATATTTCACTGTACTGATACATTTTGATTGGATTGCTGTCTATTTGAAAAACCTGCCTGTTTCTGTAGAAAAGTAGCCTTTGTAGTACCAGATTTTGAAATTTCGTTCAAGAATCCACCAGCAAGTAGCTGAAGGAGATGAATTTGGGCACTGAGTTTCGCACCTGATCGATGGCACTGTAGCAGTTTTCTGACAGAGTTGTTTAAGCATCTGATTATCCAAGGACTGGATTATCTTGATCTACTTGTAGCTAAACTCTGGTTTGTTCTTCAAGATTATATGGGATCACTGAGCAGAATGATGTGTTTTCTGGTAATACTGAGTCCCAGCTTAGAGGAAACTTTGCTTTTTCTAAGGTATGCTATGGGTTTGTCTGTATTAAAATGTCATTTGACTGTGCTTAGCCAGGCTGTCCTGGTTGCAGTATCACTGTGGCTGCTGCTTACCATCCTGAAGACATTTGGAATTTTTGATCATAATTTAGGATAGGAAGTTGAGTAATTTCTCCAGAAATGTCTGCATTGGTTGATAAGGGACATTACCAAGAAGAATTGGAATGACCCTTTCTTCTGTTTTGACACAACATTTCTGCAGTCTAGTGCCATGTTATGTGTGTGCATGGCACATATGTGTGTGCATTACACTTCACATGTACTCTCCTTTTATTGGGCTACTGAAAGGGAACAGAGGAATGTTATTTGTACACAGGTGAGACAAATGGGTAAGAAAAGTTTGTATTGATTTGCTGTTCAAATCATATTCAAAGTTGCTCCATGCAGGAATTCTATTGGTTTTTTTCTAATTTGCTATTTAAACACATTGTACCAATGCAGAACTGAATATTGAAAAGATCCTAAATACATAACTTGGTAATTAATAGTGTTTTATCTTGAGAATACTGAAAATTGCTGCAGGAAAAACTAAACTTAGAGGTCTGGGGAGGTTCCCTTTTCCCTGGGGGATATTAAAGGCTAAGTGTACATTTGTTAAACGTCTAAGGTTGTAACGAGTTTTCAAAAAACACAGATTTATGAAATGGTCTTTATTTAGAATATCTTTTATCCTTGTCAGTACTCTTTTTTTAAATTCAACCTTTCCATTAAAATGACACATCGTGACATGCCTAGTACGGGAGCTGCAAACCTCTTACAGATGCTGAAACATATATAAAGTGTAATGCAGTAAATTGTACAGACTAGGCCTTAAAGTTAACCAGTATGGCTAAAGCAGTATTTTGTTGGGTTTTGGGGTTTTCTTAAGCAAGGCTGGGAACATAATAGTGTAATCCAGTTGTGACTCATGTCTGTTAAAAATTCAGAAGACAGCCAGATGTTACTGGGTGTGTGTCTATGTCTGCACACTACAGAACAGTTTAACAAAATCCTTTGCTGGAGCTCTTTAGAGGAAAACTCCCTTCCCATTAGGTCCACGAATTGGACTTGTTTTTCCTAAGGGCTCATTTTGTGGAAGAAAGCCTTGAAAATACAGGTTTGCCCAGATCTGGTTAATGTTAGAAGAACACGGAATGTAGATATGAAAAGTGAGCTTTCCTTCCTAAAAGTTGCAGTGAAGGATCTGGTTCACAGCATACTTGCACATAAAGCTTGAAAGGTTTCCTTTCAGTCCATTTTGAGTTATTGGTGAATAGAGGGGGGAAAAAATTATTACCCAGATGGAAGAATTTTTCCCACTTTAGTTTTTCTGATGTGGCAAGAGGCTTTTTGTTTTTCTAAGAATAATCTTCATCTCCGTAATGAGCGCAAGTGAAGAAGTTTCAGTACAGAGGATGGTTTGAGGGGGAAAAAAGAGAAAAAAGTTGAAGCATATAAAATGAAGCTTAGTTGAAGTCCCAGTATCAGTACAGCTATAGATTCTGCTTTTAGGAATCTGTAATAAAATACTGCTATCAACTTTATAAGCATTCAAATGATCTTAAAAATCTCAGTAGGTAATAGAAAGGAACCTTTGCTGAGGACTTTTCCTGAAAACCTCCATAATCCTTTCAGATTCTGCAGGGATTTTGAGTCTCAACCATGTCAGATGTCGGATAACTCTTTCTGTTAGTTAATAGTAGGTTTGACAAAATTCTGCATATTCCCATTTAAGAATTGGATTTTTTAAATGAACTTTTCAAAACTGTTTGAAGACAAATATTATTGAACTCATAAACAAAGCCATTTCAAAAATATGCATGACTTTGTGAATGGCCTTTGTGTTTGTATTTTAATAGAGATAGATTGATTACAGGTGTATGTGTACCTTCTTTATAGGTTATCTGCTGGTAACTTCAAGCAAAACATGCATTAATTTCTTACACTGAGAAGTAACCTGTGCACTTTCCTTTGAAATACAAGTAGATCAACAGAAGAAAATAGATTTTCATAAATTCTCCTGGAATTCAATCTATAAACCAAACCAAATGTAGATGAGGAGTGAAAGGTGCAATTCACTACTTCATTTGGTCTGCTTTGTTATAAAGTGCTGTAAGGAACAAATTGGTTTGCATTCCTATGCTAATAGGACGCACTAATCACTGGGAAAGGTGATTCTGGTTTTGTTCAGGGCTTATGAATTAAGGGTTATTACTGGAAATGGCTCATTTACTCTGTAGGGCCTGAGACAGAGAGTCTGAGTCCTCTGAAGCTTTGTAAATACATGTTGCAGAATCTTCCCAGACTGAGATGTTTGCCTGTTTGTAGCTGGCTAATCCAGAAGTGCTTCCCTGATAAGGTTAATGCCCAGTTAATTGCTCCTAGCCTTGACACACAGTTTAATTGCTATTTGGCCAACATATGCTTGTTGCTTGCTCTGTGTAGAATTCTAGCCGATGTAGTGATGCAAACTACAGGCTGGTGGAGGGCAAACAAAATAAATACAGTATTTTATGTTCTTTTAATTCAGGGCCAAGTGGATTTGGATGAAGTGTTTATTTAGTTTGCTGGCTGCTTCAGATGCTGTGGCATATTGATTCCTTTTATTACTAGCAGCCATTTAACCTGACCTCTCTCAGATCCAGTATTTTAAAAGCCATAAATTTTAACTTTACTTATGAGCAAGGACTGAAATGCTGTGAAAGCCTTTTTATTAGCAGAGCTTTTGCCTTACTCCATGTTCATGTGTCACCCATGGCAACAATATTTAGAGCATCTTAAATTAGAGCGGCTGTTGGGCAGCTCGGTGGTGGTGGGGTTAGCAATAAAAAGAGCTCATAAATATCTCAGGCATGTAGGATTCACTGATCAAAGTGTGGGCAGGTACAGAAGCAATGCCATGATTAGCAAAAGGTATTCTTTTCTTGGTTCTTTTGTTAAAAATCTATCTTTTCTTAGTCTTAAGGTTCACAGATAAGGAAGATTTTTTTTTAAATTGCAAGTTAAATTGCTGATATTGAAATGTATTTTCTTTGCTTCCTTGGCTTTTTTTTTTTTTAACAATAATCAGCTTCCTTGTTTCATTCACCTAATCTTTAACGTGGGGTTTATGTAAGTATTTATAAAAATGTGCCCAGGCCAAAAATTGATGCATAAAAATGACACACCACTCTTTGAATTATAAATAATATGATTGTTTCAAATTTCTTTCTGCATTCACTTGTAAAGACTCAAAAAAGCTTTAGATTAATGATGTAAACACAAAGCTTAATATGAACTTCTTGCATTCTTCGAATTTGTTACTTCTCATTTAAATTAGTAATTTTTAAAAATATTATTTCAGGCTTGATGACTAAGATTGAGTAATAAATCAGCAGTTTATTTCAAAGTAGGCTTAAGACTTAACAAAATAGATCATAACTATAATTTTAATGTAAGTTTTGGCTTGCTTTCTTCTGTTCCAGTACTAAAGAAGTTTCCCCATCTGTCCCACAGATCAAAAGGTAACACTCTAGATGTTAGCCTCATACTGTCAGAAGTGACTTTGTTTAAATATTAGTGCAAGGACTCTTTACTTCATGTTAAACTTTGGCCTGGGAACAAAAATGTTGGTTTAGTTTGAGAAGCATAATTTATATCAATTAGTCTCAGAAAGTGTCACATTTCCCAATCTTTTAAAGCTGGATTTAAATGTTTGACCTTTTCAGAGGGCAGGTGTGGAAGTAGAAATAAAGCAATCACAGGGCACTGTGAATTTTTTTGCTACTACTCAGTTCCAGACTGATCAATTTACAAGGTGCCTGAAATCACTGGGGAATCCTGTTTTCTAAAAACTGGACTTTTTCCTGTCTGCATTGCTTCTCCTATTGCAGTTTTCCTCTAGCAGGTTGTAACACCTATATCTCAAGTCAGTTTATACATAAATATCCTTGAGGAGAAAGCTCCTGCTTTGTACAAGAGAAGTAGCTTGGTTTGTACTGGGACCTGTTTGGAGGGCAAGTGCGTCAGCTTGTGCCAACTAGAGGGAGGGCAGGAATCTGCTGGAGAAAGAGGGAGTCAGATGTCTAGGAAAATTGCACTGGATGCAGAGCTATACTGTGAACTGAAAGGTTATGTAAGAGGGTAGACTTCTCTAACCAGATGAAGAAAAATAATTATTTCAGCAGATAAGATCACAGGGTTTCTATGCAAAGACAAGCTTGGCTGCATTTTGTCTGACATTTAGCACTAACCTGGGAAGTGCATGTGCCCCTTCACTGAGGCTTTTGCTTGAACCTCTGCCTTTGCTTCTAATTCTTAGCTTTAATATTGTTGCACTGGGAAACTTGTTAGCATTTTTCAGATGTTTAATGCCATACATATTCTTTTTGAAATAGTAGCACGTTTCATTGCAGCATTGTTGTTTGTTAGTGATAAGACTGTAGAAAACAGCGACACCAGCTCACGTTTCTAAGATGACAATAGTGCATTTTCACTTTTTGCCTAATGGCTGCCTTATTGCAAGCATTTCTTTTTCATCTGGCTAAGGCTCAACATACCTTCTGGGCCCCAATTGTGATCTGTCATTATTCATAGCTGAAATTGCAGTTTTTGCAAATGCAGGCTAAATTGCAATCATTATATGTAGTAAAATAGATTGAAATATCTGTAAATCTGAAGACTGTAGCTGTCTCTTACAATCAGAGAACATGTTAAATTCTCCTATGCTTTGATTTCTCTTTATTAGATTTTGTTTTTCTGTCAGTTGCAGGGTTGTTCTGTGTTCAGTATTTCTGCTTATTATCTGGAATGCTTAGATTGAGGTATTAAATGAGCAAAACTGTATATCTTGTCTTTAATATATAAGTGCAAGATAGTGATTCTTCTCTTGCTTTTCATCAAACCCTTAATCTTTTCTATGTCACCTGTATAAATTAGTGTTGAAGAAAAAGCTACCATGTGATCTAAGACTTTTCTACAGAAATGTTATATTAAAGCTCTTCATTTGAAAATCACAAGCTAAAAGATGTAATGACTTTCAGATTCCTCCTTCCTGAATCATTCTTTGCATTGAATTGGTGGATGATTGAAGGAGTATCTGAATATAAGAATATAAGTGAGAGGAAAAAATCCTTTGTAGTTATACATACTGTGAATCCTACCAGAAATAAATGAAACTACATTAAACAAATGGTTAAGAAAGAATGGAACATGAAGTAATTTAAGTCACCATATGATGTTGCAATCTTGTAGAGTGAGGAGTTGGTCTGTTAGGTTGGGGTAGGCCTGAGTTCAGTGAGCCCAAGCTGAATATCATGAATACTACTGAGGTGTGTGTCCAAAGCAGAGCAGGCACTGAGCTGTACCTGCTTCCTTCAAAGCTGTTGGATTATCTCCCTCTGAGTGCTACCACTGAAGAAGCCACCATCAGTGCTTCATGCTCAAACCATTGTTTGCCTGCTGAAAGTAGTCCAATGTTCTCTCTAGCATCCCAGTATCCATAGGGTCTATTTTCTCTTCCCTAGGACCACAGGAACCTCCACTATGTGCAATGCAATAGGAACCAGCACTCTGTGTGTTTAGGGAACTGGCAAAAACAGAATCAAATTATTTATAATTTTTTGCAACTTTTTGTTTGTTGTATTTTCTCAGTCTCAGTAATGCTTTCCCTTTTCCTTTATAGTTTTTCTTTACCTCACTGTGCCTTTCAAAATGTAAATAGTAAGTTAGTCTAGCTCACATAAATATGTTCCTCTAAGTATTCTCCTTTAGGCATATTTCTGTAGTTTTGGTTTTCAAGAAGAAACATTATCTAGAGAATAAAGTTAATGATAAATATATAAAATGTTTACTCTTTAGGGTTTCTTGGGAGTTGTATTTCGTATAGAGTGAGAGTGATTCATGGCTTCTCTTCATTTTGATTCCCTCTGTATGTGCCTTTGGGGTGGCTTGCATTGCCCACAATGCTGTGTCATTTGTTTCCCTTTGATTTTCATGACTGACGTCTTGCTTTTGGCATATTTCCTTCAGCTAGGCTATAAAAAAAAGAAAGGAATGTGCAGATGTGGGAAAAAGATAATATTGGAAAGACCTGACTAATGATAGTAGTAGTAAAAGAGCAGAAAGCACATTTTCTTTAACTGGTACATTAAGAATTTAAAAATCTGTGTTAGCCATGTTGGCATTGAGCATAAAATTAAACTACGTGTAGCACCATCTTTCAGTTAAGGATGATCAGTTACAGATAACATCTAAGAGCCAGCAGTTTGATTTCAGCCAGTCTAGGCAGGTAGTGTTGTCAGCTGTTGTTTTCTCTTATAAATTCAGGAGATATATGTAAAGTAATTCACCATTTATAAAAACAATAAAGTGGATGCTTCAGTTGGCTTTTTATCATTGTGCTACAAGAAGCAGTAAAAGAAGAGCTCAAGAATATAAAATCCATAACAAGAAACATTTTAACACAGTGAGCAGCTGAGTTTCTTATTCTCAAATTATGTTTTTGTATTAAAAATCCAGGTAAGGCTAGATATAGACACACACCATGTGTCCCCAGAAATGTTTGTTAATAACTTGTAAAAGATAAGGTTTTTGATGTTTATTTGTTGGTTTGGGGGTTTTTACCCATGAGATAAATAAACACATTTTCAGGCTTACAGCAGTTCTAAAGGTCTGCAGAAATGAAAAAGGTACTGGTGTGGGCAGGGGAAGGCAATTTTCCAATTTGGGATGCAGTCCTTGTCCATTATGGAGTTTTTTGCATTTTTCTGGAAAGCATCCAGTAATAGATGCTGGCTCAGAAAGCAGGGGCCAGGTCTCTCTGCTTAGGGAAGCTTTTTAGCTCCTGTATCTTTAGCTGTGCTCTAATAAGTGATTACTGCAGCTCTATAATGAAAGGGGGGGAAAGGAATAAAAGCTGAATTGTAAAAAAATAAAAAGTTCTCACTGTTGTTAGTGAAATTTCATACCATATTGTTACAGTCTTAGAATGGGTCAACTGAATGCTCAATACCAATCCATGAGAGAGGGTTCTCAGTCAGTTTTTGAACAAATGAGGACAGCTCAGTGTGCTCGGGCTGAGTCCCAGTGTGTGTGGGGAGGCTGAGCACTCAGCTTGCTGTCTCTTACATGTGTCATATGAGTGCCTCCCTCCAAATTTCAGGTGTTGGTTGGATTTTCTTAGGAAGGGCCTTCATACATTGCAGTCTTCCAGTCTGAGGAACTGACTCAGCTTTGTATAAAACAGGCTGTAACCAGCATTTAACTTGAGACTTTTTTCCCAGGTAATGGAGCTTAGAGCAGTAATTGAGTGTAGTACAGCTTGCACTGGGATGTGTTTGTGAGCACTTCTGTACTTTTCTGGCCAGCCAGGCAGCTGTAGCAGCAGTCTGGAGTCAACTTTGGCTGCTGGACCTCCCGAATCCATGGGCCCTCATGGCCCTGCTGGAGGCAGGGACATGCCCAGCCCTTCTGCAGTCACCTTGAAGCCATTCCCAGTGGCTGTTCCTCCCAGGAGGCTCGGAGCAGAGTGCTGGGGACCCACTGCCTGCAGGGCCCCCGACCACAGCCCCAGCCCCTCGGTTTGCACAGCCCAGCCTGACTGCCTGCTGGGTTGCCCGGGAGCAGCAGCTCTGCCAGTGTGTTGCTGTGCCCTGTGTCCTGCCAAACAGCCCACCAAGGCTGGCTGGTGACTGAAACTTGAGAGAGCTTCCTCTGATCATCAATGCCTTTCACTTGGCCTTTTTCCTCACCGTTATTTTTCCCTTGGTTTTTCTCCTTCTCAGCCTGTGATAGGCAGCACAGTGCCTCCTACTGATGCACAAGATTTTAGTGATTTTTAGCACCTTTATGTTCTATGCAGGTCATTCCTCTAACTTTGCTTTAGCACTTGCTAATTTGTCCATAATGGTAGTCTCCAGAATGGCAATTAGGGAACAGAAGAAGGTTGCACTGGGTGATGGAGCATCCAGGGTTCCCTTAAACCTGTTTCTCTCCACACACACCCCCAATCCCCTACTTGTTTTCAGCTACATATCAGTCTGCAAGTAAAGGAAGTGTAAATTGCTTTATGTAGGCACTACTGACAAGTCTCTATTTGGTGCCAATTCTCAGCTTTTTTACTTTTAAGAATTCACTGAACATGCTGTTCAGAATTACTTGCACTCTAGAATTGCTAAAATCACAGTAAATCATACTAACATATCTGTCTTTTCTGTGACCCTTGAATCCCTTCAGGCATTACAGTATGGACATGGAGGTGAAGGGCTTCTCTTATGTTCTCCTGTTCCTTTTGTTAGTACTACTTAAAAGTTGAAAGCAAAAGCACTTGAGTTCTCAAAGACAGAAGGCATATTGCAAGGCACAGTCTCTTACTCAGTGTTTCTAAGACACATTTAGTGTTCTGCCATATAAAAACTAAGTAGATGTTACAAAGGCTTTTAAATTAAGCTCTGAATTTCTTCATTGATTGGAGTGCATCTATTCATTGAATTTTGTTCTTTACCTATTCCACTATCATTTTATTAATACTAATTAACACAAATGCTGCTACAAAATAAAGCCTTTCTAAGATCATATAGTCAAAGCATCTAAAGAGAGAGAAGGTTTGGGACACTCAGTATTTCCTCTGTTTTTCTGTGAAGTGCTTTCTTAAGCCTGTAATCAGGGAATGAGGCAGCAACAGCAACATCATTTATGTTAACCTATGCTTTGCTTGTTTCTTGAAAAAGCTGCTGTGCATGTTGGTATCATAGCACTAGTTTCAGCTTGAAGAAAAAGTTTGGGTAAAACTTAGAACAAATAATGTATCTTCTCTCAGAAGAAATATGTTTGAAAATATCAACCATTCATACAACCTATCTCCTTCTAAAAAGCAAAACACTTGTTGTGTAGCAGTGTTTGTTTTTGTGAGTCTAAAGATAATGCTCTCCTTAGTGCTAATGATAACGCTAACAGAGACTGTTAGCACTGTCCAGTTGGACATCACTGGCAAAGGTGGAGGCAGCAGCCCCATTCTCATCCCTGGTGTGGGCTTTGCAGTGGCACAGAGTGAGCCAGCTATGGCCCATTGCTTTGTCAGGTCTGTAAATTATGTGCCATTCCCTCCAAGTCTGAATGGGGATATCTGCTGAACTAGGTTTAACTTGATGTTATTTTTAGAACAAATTACATTGATTGCATACTATTTCAAAGGCCCCAAGTAATAAAGTACACAATTAAACGTATCTGACTAGTTTAATTTCTCTGTCTGGTTTTTGGTATAAAAACTTAACCATTTCTTTTCCAGACTCCTCTGGCAAAGATTTTGGTCCTACTCTGGGATTAAAGAAGTCCAGTTCTCTTGAGAGTCTTCAGACTGCTGTGGCTGAAGTAAGGAAGAATGAACTCCCTTTTCACAGACCCAGGCCTCACGTGGTGCGGGGCCGGGGATGCAACGAGAGCTTCCGAGCTGCCATTGACAAGTCTTACGATGGACCTGAGGATGAAGAGGGTATGTTGTGCTGATGGCACTGACTGAGGGAGCCACCTTCACTTAGCACTGCTGACGGCCAGCTGGATGGAGCACCAGGAGCCAGTGATTTAGTCCCATTGAAACTGATCACATTTTTAAAGCTGTTCACATCTTGCACTGAATAGAGCTGTCTTTGCAGTACCCCATCCAACCTTGACTGGGTTTAGTGTAAAGTCTTTCACTGATCTCCTTTGGGGCAGGGGTGGGTTGGAGGATTTAGAACTCAATCCTTAAATAATTATGTTTTTCAACTTCAAGAAGCAGCTGCTTTCTTCAGATTACATTAAAAATTATCTCTCTTGTTTTACAATTCCCCCTTTTCCAGCCAGGAAATTTGTTTCATGTTGTAGATAAGGCAGTGTATTGATAGCACCCTGCTGCTCATTCTGTCACTATGGGTTTTATAGACCCACTCTGGAAATACATCTCCTTTAGTATGGGGTGTAAAACAGTGCTTGGATCCTGAGCCCCCCCACAGAAGGAACACGGCTCTTTTCCAGCCAGACAGTACATTTTATCCATTTCTTGTTCAGCCACTAAAATAGAAAGATTCCAGGGAGTGAATGAAGTCATTTTGTTCCATGGGTTGATTTTGCCAGTCACCAGAATCTTTGTTCAAGTAAGCTCTATGTTTGAAACCCAGCACGTGGTTAAACAAGCTAGATTTCAAAGACAACAAGTGCTTTACTGTATCAGGATTTTCATATTAGGAACAATGATTAGAAAACAATTCATTAAAATAGCTCTGCATTTAATTTACAATACAAATCTGTTTGAATCCACTAGATCTGCTTAGTCTGATTTTTAAGTTATTCAATTAAATGAGTAAGTGTGTGAGTCATTTGAGCTCTTGGTAGACACTCTTGCTGTATTTCACATGTTTGCATTTCAGTGGCCCGTAGCCATCCTCACTGCTTCTTTTTCATTCTGTGCAGATGGTGGCTCTGATAAGAGCTCTCACTGTGGTCAAGAAGCTCAAAATGTGGAATCTGCCCCTCCAGGGAACCCTGAAATAGAAGATGCAGAAATCAAAGCAAAAAAGGACAAAAAAAGTAGGGAGAAAGAGAAGAAAAAGGGCAAGTCTAAAATCAAAGAGAAGAAAAAGAAGGAAGAAAATGAAGATCCAGAAAAGAAAAAGAAGAAAGGCTTTGGTGTCATGTTGAGGTATGGCATTTTACAAAGCAAAACAGCCACCCATTCTTGTTATAAGATAGGAAACAACTGATGCTCTCATAAAGTAGAGGAAAAATTATTTCACTTGGACTCAAATAATGTTTATGTTATTGAAAAAGAAAGCAGTTTATACTTTTACACCAAACTTGTAACTGCGGCAGAAGACATTTGGCAGACAAAATGTCTTTTTGTGCCTTTGAAATGCATTCCCATATGTCAGAAAAGATTCAAGGTTTTAGGCTTAAAGCAAGCATGTATCGGTGGGGAAGGATTTGTGGGGAATATTTCTGAGTAAAACAAATCCTGCTCCCACGCCCAGACCTTTGCCTTCTCTTCCCTTTCTTATCTGCTCCCTTCACAAGCTGCAGGGAGAGCAGAATTCTTGTGCTATTGCAAAAGGTCTACTAACATTTGCAGTCACTGAAAGCCACTACCTATGATAAAATCTTTGCTTCGTGGCTTCAGGCATTGCCTGCAGTGAACAAAAGTTCACTGTCCTCCCTGCCCAGCATGCAAGTGTTTGGATTTCTGCTGTGGCTATTTGTTCTGTGGCTCTGTAAACCCTGAGTCGGCAGAGTTCTTCAGGCTGTTTCCTTGCTCTTGCTGGAGCCTTTGGTGCTTCAGGTGCTGATTGCTGACACCCTTCCCTCCAGTACCTGTTGACTCTGTAGAGTCTTTAAGTGTTGAAGTAGCTCTTTGCATTTAATACAGAGTATGGGATGAAAAATTTTGGTCACATGGAGGAGATTAAACCAAAGGACCATGTGGTTACTCATGGCACTGAACACTTAATATTGGCTTTAGGATGCTGTTGGTGTTTCTTGTCATGCTGTATTGTAGACAGTACTCATATATACAAAAACCACAATCATTGCTTAGGCAAGGATGCATTTAAATAGAAATCTAAGAAATGCAGCTGCAAGATCATTCACTGATCATGGTGTTCATTAGGACATATAATGTATGAACTTGCCTTTCAACTTTGTGTCACTATGTTCTCTAGAGTAAAATTACTTGTGTTATATTAATATGGAAGGTTTTAGCTGACTTTCTTCCATGTATCAGCAATTGTCCTATCAACTTTTGAACACTGTGGAGACACTGTCAAAAATATTCAGGCATGCCTGTGTGCCAGATGTGCATGATTTCAACAGTTGTTAGTGTTCATAAGATATACCTGGCTATACCAGTCTGCTTTCAAATGGGCTCTTCAGGAGCAGAGGAGGTGTGTACACACACTTGTGCATTGCACATGCATTTGTGTTCATATTGTTTAAAGAAATTTGACTTAACATGGAAGGGTAGTCAAAAACTGAATAATTAGGAGGGTGACTTCAAAAACTCTCTTGTGTGTCTTAAGCTTTATATCTCTTTTCATTCTTCTTTTCAGCTTTTTGGCATGAGTAGGAAAGAGGAGGGGAGTGACACAGAGGTCTGACAAAAGGATAAGTACTGCTTAATGTATCAAAGATACATAGCAGATTCCGAGTTTGAATTGTAAAGTCTTACAGGGATATTATATCTGAGCCAGAAAGAACATGGGATGACATTAGAATCCAAAACAAGCTATTGTAGTTGACAGAAATTCTCATAATGGTCAATATGCAAAGCTGGGAACAACAGGTTACCATTTGTTGTGATTCCCTCTTTCAGAATATATTCCACATTTTGGTAGTATACAAGGTTTATACATCTGCTCTTTCCATAACCTTGTCTTTGATTTAGATAGTCTTCCCAGCTGACAGTGTTAATAATATTTATCTGTATGGCAGCACAGAGTGGGAATTTCTATCCCACACCACTGAAAATCTCCACAAGACAGCAAAGATGGAAGCATCATGTTGTAATAAAGAGAGAAGGAGAAGTAGGTAAGAAGTAACAGTTCAGCTGAGAGGTTTTTAGAGGTTCTGTGTCCTTGTTGGTGTATCTTTCCAAAATTTATAAAACTTGAAAAGAAATTCCTTCCTGAAAAGGTGAGAGTATTAGGGAATACTAGCCATGATAGAAGTGAAAGAAGGCTGCAGACCTGTAAAGTAGAGCATGAACAAGAGCAATCAGTGTGCATTTATGAAATAATTGGGGGGCATATGTCCTGGGCAAGATGAGCAAATCCAGGCTGGTATTTTTTCAGACAGAAACTGGCACATATGACTTGAAAAACAAAACCAGTTGATCTGAATGTCTTTAAAAGAAATAATAGGGAACTAATAGTGGAATTCAGAGCAGATCAAATACCAACTAAATATTAGATTCAAGAGATATTTTTTCACACTGGAGTCTTGTACTGATGTGAAGGGTAAATGTTTGGAGGGATGGGGAGCAGGTTTGAATGATAAGTATTTTAGCAACACGCATGGAAAGAAACATCCAGATTTTTTTATGACATTATGGGAATGAAATTGGCATGTTTTTTTGGTAGAACATCTGTGGAAGAGAGAAGTTTAAGATGACAAAAGTTGTGAGTTTCTGCAGCAGGCAAGGTGGCTACTAATTCTTGGTATCTTAAGAGAAAGAAGTAGGGAGAAGTATTTAGAAACTGAGATGAGCCCAGTTTTGGACATGGTGAATTTAAATTGGGAAGGGGACCTGCCACATGGGGGACATTGGAAATGTAAACACTGTAGTGGAGCAGAAAGCTTGGTGGAAAAGGAAATCTGTAGTGTGCATTTTATAGTTATGGTGGTGGTTGTGCTGTGATCCCCCATGTATGAGACCACCAAAAGGAGGAACAGAAGCCTTGTTAGACTGACAGGAGAGATAAAGCCAAGAGAAATGAAAAAAGTTATTAGAGCAAGTGGCAGAGGTGAGAAGAGGAAATCTATTCCTGGGACCAGGCAATGTCATGAATTTTTTCAACTGGTCTGGTGATTGCAGCCATGTGACGAATCCTGCTGGGAGCTGGAACCCCCACTTTGGTATGTTCATGCTGTTTGCAGTTCCTGGGCAGCTTTGTTCAGAGCTATTTCAGCTGTGCCTGCATGGTTCTGCTGTGCTATGGGATGCATCCAAACAGAAAAACAGACTTGCTGAACCCATGTCAAAATTGGCTTGAGATAAGTAGGAACTGAGCATCTGTGGTGAAAGCTCCAGGACCAGAAGGACAATGAAAATGAGGGATCTTGCCAGAAAGCTCAGTGCTAATTAAGACACATGCATTTTCTGGTGAATGACATGGGGTCAGGTGTAAAGGACAAAAGAAAAAGTAGAATGTGAGGCTGAAACAGCTGCTGGAAATGTCCTACTTGTCTTCAGTGGGATTTTTGTGCTATGCTTGCTGGGTCACACATACAGCTGTAAGAAGCTTTACCTTGATATAGTGGCTATGTGAATTGGCTGGCTTCTGCTTTATAATCAATAACAAAGCATTTCAAGATATTAAAACCAAATCCAGGTATTCAGCTGTAGTACAAGAATTGTTGAGCTTTAGTCTTTTGCATCTGAGATTTTTGAATATATTGGAATTGCGACTGCATTGGTTTTTTGCCTTTTTTTTTTTAAATTTAACAACAGAAAATAGCAAAGCTGTTAGCAGTTGCTAACAGATTTCACTTAGTGCCTCATCTGTTGCTCAGCTGCTATTTACTTGTAGTTCCTGGTCTTTTTTTACACATACAAAAAGAAGAATGATTGCTTTCCTGCTAAGCTTTTGCTTGATTGAAGCTTTATTTAGGTGACTGTGATTCAGGGAGACCATCAAGAAATCATGCTTTTATTTTTGTAATCATTGTTTTTTTTTTTAAAGACCTGTTTTTTCACTCAGTATTAACTGAAACTCTTGGCTGCAGCATATTAATGGCTGTAGCATTTGGGCAAGGTAGGTTAATGTACTGGAGGTTTGAAATGCAGATGACAGTGGTTAAAATCTCTATAATCCAAAGTACTATTTCACTGCGGTGCTGACTGCACAGTGCTTTGTTTCCTTGGCTGATTCTGATGCATATATTGCCTGCCTTAGTGCTGAAGGTGTTTATGTGCTGTCCAAAGAACAACAGAAGTTGAGTCTCAACTGGTTTTGTGTAACATTGGCCGAGGGGTATTTTACATATTTTTCTTTTTGATGTTTTCTGGCACATCATGCTGTCATTGTTCACTAATAACCCATCACTAGACAACAGACTGAACAGTAAATTGATACTGTGTATCAAGAAAACAAGTACATTAAATACTTTCAATAGTGGAGCTGTGACTAAAGGTGTACTTCAGTCTCGGGCACAGGCTAGTGTCTAGCATCTACACTGAATCTTTTCAGAACAGAAATAATACTGAGTTCTGTGCAAGAGAAGAGCAGCAAGATTGCACAATGCCACATTTAATTCTTGGCTCATCCCTTTTCTCACATTGAGCTGACTGATTCTTTCCAGGCACCGTGAGTCTTAGAAGACTGCTGCACATCAAATGAGCTTCCCTGTACTTCTTTTTGAAGATGTTCAGTATTTTCAGGAGAAACACTGTAGTGAAACAGCATATTTGTGGCTTTGAAGAAAGAGGTATTGTGTAGTGTCATTGCTTAGAACTGTCAAAAGCTCTGTGAGGAGGGCTCTGTAGGCCGTTTGGAAGGGTTAATTAACCCATTGGTGCAGGGTGTTAGAAATCCCTGATGCTGAACACTAATGCAAAATGGATTGTCACTTAGGACCAAGGATGCAAAGCTGATCTAACCAAGAGGTTAATAAAATTAATCTTTAAAATATTCCTTGGTTTGCTAGGTGATGAATTTCAGATTTTAAATTTGTGGTCTATAGTTATTGAATTGCCATGCTTTGAAAAACTATCAAAATACTGTCTTCTAACAAAGGTAGGCTTTGTTGTTTCTAAATTAAGTTGGCAGAAGACTGAACCTTTAAATCACCAGGGAAATGTGACCTCTGCAGTTCTGTATCCTAATCCCAAAGCAGTTGTTACAGTGCTGGAGTATAATAAACATAAGTCTATGGCTCTCTCTACCTTTTCCAGAATAGTGATTGTAAAAATTCTGGGCAGCCCTTTCAGTTTTATGGATATGAAGGTAAGATAGCTAATGGACTGCAGCCACACCAATGGCATTTTAATAGGTAGCTCCCCCAGGCAGAGACCAGGAGGCTGAAGTCATAATTTTTTTGTGTGGCATAAAAATCTAAAAGCAAGTATGTAATTGGTGACTTGGAGTAAAGAGTTGTGCTGAAGTGAAGTGCAGTGGGAGAGCACTCTCATTCAGTCTTCAATTCTGGGCTGGACTCAGGAGGAAAATACAACCAACCTTGCTCATATAAAGCAGTGCTTGTCAACTCAACTGTTTCACTATAAAATATTTTAAAAATTAGTATAGGTGAGAAAATGTCTATCCCCCACTTCAACCATGACTTGCGTATTTGTGCACATATATGTATAACTGCAAGCCCAGGAAGCAGGAATATATATGTGTGTGTATTAGTTAGATTTGCTTTTTGCTCTTCGGAAAGAGTGCAATTTCCCACATAATAGTTCATCTTAAATTATTTACCTTCCATTTCACAATATGAGCCATGAATATTTTATTTTTTGTCCCTTTAATTTGCCAATTTTCCTTTGAGCTAAGTGCCTTAGTGATTTTAATTTTTCATTCTAGTTGGAAGACAGAAATGACCCTTTTTTCATTACTACTATTATAGGCCTTGTGCTCCGAATGATACTTTTTACAACCAGCACTGTTGAGCCTGTAATGGTATTGCAGAGTAGATAGCATAATATACAGATATTGACTTCCATTAAGTGTGGCACTATGATAACTTATGGAGAGAATTTTTTTCTACTCTGTTGCCCTTAGAAGTTGAGTGTTGTAGAAGAAAAGGTAGCAGTAGATGAAGGAGCAAATAATAAAGATGTGACTTGTTGGAGAGAGGTGATGTATCTAACTTCTTAATGTATTTATCTGTGTATGATGCTGGAAATCAATATGGACGTTGATAGATAAAAAAACCCACAACTAGATTAAATTGTGTTTTAATTAGGCCTAAAGTTATTTTAGATTTTTTGTTCTCAGTTGCAAAATTATCTGAGATGGATGATGTGTATTTGAAAGACAGCATCAGTTAATGAGGCAGATGAGTTATTTAGAGGCCTTGATTTCCTTTGGCACAATAAAGTTTTCATTTAGGTAAATTGGTAAATAAAACTCCACTTTCCTTTAAAGAGCATAAGAACATGAGAGAGAGGATATAGCTAGTCAATTTAATCTAGCGCAAATTTGTCAAGTATTTTAAACTAAAAAAACAAACGTTCCATTTTACATGTACGACTTTTTATTTCCCTCACCATATTAATTCTTCCTTGGCTGCATTCATAGTCAGACTAAAGCAGAGAAAATAAGGGGGTTTTGTACTAAAGATGATCATGCAGACTGCCTACTAAAGGCTGATTTGTTTAATTAAGCATCTGTTCTCCCCTTAATATGCATGCATAAATCTCATTAACGTTAGATGTATGCAAGTGCAGTGAAGAATAGACCCCTCACTCTCATTACTGAACTTGGATAACAAGATTTATATTTACTTAACAGATCAGAGCAGAAAGTTCCCTCTGACTATTTAAAAGGACTTGAAATTGCAAACTGTTTGCAAGGAGCATGCTTTTTGTGAAAAACTTGCATGTTCACTTCAAGTTGAAATATCATTATTCAAGTCATTACTAAGCAAAAGAAAAAAAAAGGCAGTGTGCTTTGTCTGTGAGGATTAACTTTAAATTCTTCTTTAATGGATACTTGCCTATTTAATATTGACCTCTGTGCATGCCATAACTGCTAAAAGTAAACTCCAGGTATTTTCTGGAGGTAGCATATTTCTTCTAAGTGTCTGTCTCTAATCTCTCAGGAAATGTGTTCTGCAAGAAGAGTCCTAGAAAGCAAAGTGTATTCTTGGGGAATACTGAACACTGCAGTGCTGTATTCATCCATCGTTCACTAGAGTTGGCTGTTCCTTGCTCTAAAATCCTCCTAAAATCTATAAAGCTTGAATTCCATGTTTTCTGTATAAATTGTAGGACATTGGGTGTTTCTGTAGGTAGTACAGATGCATTATGGTTTAAGGTCCTAGAGGGTTTAAAGTCATGCCCACAAATATTTGAATTAAGGCTTCCTGTGCTGTATTTTAACCAATGAATACAAAGTTTTGCTCAGGAATATAAGTAGAGTGTAAGTTCTACCTTAATAACAAAAGAAACATCAGGTTTTTGCTGATTTTCTGAATCAGTAGTTCTTGTAACATGACCATGGTAAATGGAGGGGTTAGGGAGGGAGACAACAATTAACAGAGAAATGATACAGAAGGGGACTCCTGACAGATTCCTTAACTACAGAGTGCTGCTGGGTGCTGGTTTAATAGGTATTGCCATTAACAGCCATCTGTAGAGAAAATTGAATGTACTCATCTCACTGAATTATGATTTATGGTGCACAGCACAGTCAAACTAAAGTAATATTTATATTATAGTGCAGAGTCATTGATTAAATGCACATGGCATCTCAAATCCAGTTGACATTTTAAGTCGAAATGATTGCAGACATGTGGTCATTTATTTAACTATTACTTTAAAAAATGTGTCTCTACTTGTTATTAATAGAAGAAAGTCAGACCTGACCAATATTTCAATAGGCTGACCTTTTGTTTTGCTGACATATAAAAGGAACAAAGCTCCTTTTGGGGTAGTCACAATTTCAGAGCATATGAAGTATGCTAGCTTTAGAAAAAACCTGACCCCTTGAACTACTCTGTCTCTTTCTTCCCTTTTTTATTTCCACATGGGATTTTTGAAAGAAAATGAAGAAGAGATGGTTTAGGAGATAGAAGTTTTAGGTTTGGGGTTAGATAGGAAAAGGTTTAGGAGATACTGTGAGAGAGGCTTTCTTTCAAATGCCTGCTCTGCTACTGATTTCTCAAGAATCACTGGTTAACTCCACTGCTCTGAGCCCTAGTTTTTACACAAAAATTATCCTCTGTGCTTCTAAAAAATGAAATAACATTTCTCTGCTTTGTATTATCATTGTTCAGCTAAACCTGTTAAAAATTATAAATACATTTAAAAACCAGTCTGGTTACTTCTATAACAGTGTATCAGGGAAATAGTTTTATTCTCAAGAAAATGAAAAAGTAGTAAGCTTTCATATGACGTTCTCAAACTAATTTTCCTCTCCATACCCATTCCTGCTGCTGCTACTGCATGTGATGGTGATCTGTGGTTTCATTCTCTCTGTACTACCTCCTAGCTACAGATGCTCTCGCCTTCAGAAATGCTTTTTGGAATATAATGCCTTAGAATTAAAGCTGGCTTTCTGTCTTCTACCCTGATTTTATGTTTTCTTGCTTGAAAAAACAAAAAAAAATATATTGTTTCAAATTTGCCATGGGCAAACTATTTTTTCCTCCGCAGATTATTCCTCTTGTTGGCTTTACTCTGTCATCATGAAGACTGGCAGCATCTTCCCCCTTTCACTAAAGTCCTATGTGGGATGTCATCTTTTCATGAACCTTAAATCCACTCAGTGGAGCAGTGTCTAAAATTTGCTGGCTTACTACACAGCACACTGAAGACATAAGCACACAGAAATTTCTTCCCTTTCTGCTTGGATTGTGTTGCTTCCAGATTATGTGAGTCTCTCCTGAGGCTCACACTGGTTCCTGGTTCTGAGTGCTCCCCCCTACCCGCACCAGCTCCAGCTCTGTTCCCTTCCCACTCTGCTCTGTGTTACCTGGCCAGTGTGGTCACCTGCTGGGAGCAGCCACAAGCACTCACAGCCAGCCTGTCCCAGCAGCATTTTTCCTTCTACTGCAACATTTGCAGTGGGTCTGGGCACAAAGTGTTTTACACAGCTTTCAACTTCCCTGAGAGTTGCCTCTGCTGCAAACCATCTGTGTGCATGAGCACTGGCACAGCTAAATGAAGGATGAAGAAAGTCTTTACATCCTTTCTGCCCAGCTCCTGCTTTCCATCTCTGTCCAACAGCAGTGAGAACAGCTCTTCACAGCTTCCTGCTCTGCACTGCATTTGGCTCTGTCCCATTCACCTCCACCTCTCCTCATTTGCTTGGATGAGAATGCAAAGGTGCAGGATTGATCCTTACCCAGCAGTTAGTTTGGGCTCTGCCCTCAGTGTGAGTTGCTTCTACTCTGCACTTTGTCATGAGCAGCAATTGCTCTGATCTCTCAGTGGTCACAATGCTGTTTGGCATTTACCATACCACTTAATTATGCTATCAAGTGCTCCCCTCACAAAAATGTTTACATTCAAAGAATCTTCCCCACTTGCTGCCTTTATTCAGTGAAAATGAAGTCTCCAGGATCTTGTCTTGGCCCTGGTGCATGTGAGAGAATTTGATCTTGCTCTTTAAGAGGTCTTGGAATAATTCTTAGGAGTGAAAATGAAGAGATCTTCTCCTTTTTCCCTCTCTGTTTTTGCAACTTCCCACTTCTGCTTTATTTTGTTGTTGTTGTGGAGAAGAAACAGTGAATAATGAATAAAAAAGCAACCAGGGTAAATATAAAATTTTAGCCAAATGCTGACATGAAAAAACCTGTCCCCTTCTGTGTGTTAAAAATTCTGTGTATATTTAGTACAAGATACATGAGCCACTAAGTATCAGCTCTTTAGTATTTAACTCCAGTATTGGGTTTGAAGTAATGAACTGTGTGCCTGTGCCATTCATTGTCCCTTATTTGAAAGCAGTGAATACCTGGCCCCACACTAACCCCAGATTATCATCAGGTTGGTTGGTAGTAATGTGTAAATAGAATTGTAAAGCTATCATCTGGTGACAGAAGGCCACTATTGTTGTTTGCTATTTTCCTTCTAGCCAAAGAAACCTAGTGAGCAATGAGTCAGGCACTGTTCATTCTACCTCTGTCATCTTTGTGTTTAGCTTTTTATCCTCTAGTGTGGAAATCTGTATTACAGTAGCTCAGTATAACAGACATCCTAATGTTCTGGTTTTAATTAAAATTAGATTGAGGAAATAAACAATTCAAAGAAGCTAGCTTTCCTTTTTATGTCCACCCCCACCCCCTGCAAATACACTTTCCATATCCTCATCTGTGGTTGGAAGTGTTTGTTTTCACTCACACATTCTTGGATTGCTCAGCCTCCCAAACAGACAGCTTCCCTGACAGACAGCAAGGAAGGACGCTCAAGGAAGCTCACTTTTATTCATTTAGTCTTTTTAGCAATTCATGTTTTTAAATTAGTGATTTTATTTTTTGTCTGTTTGGTTTGATACAGGCTACAGTGTAAAATACAAGTTTTTAAATAAATCTTCATCAAAATGAAGACTTCACAAAACCAAACTGCACTGCTTCTGAGAAAAAATTTCCACAATACAGCTGCAGATTAATTTTAGTGACTAGATGTGTGTATAGATACACCAGAGAGTTAGTTAGTCAAAAATAAATTAGCAAATATTTCTTCCCTTTAAAACAGCAGATTATCATGATTGTAAGTGCTGCAATAGGTTAATGTACCTCTTCATCTCTGAAGACCTCTGCCTCATCTCTTTTGTAATTAATTCCTGCTTAGGCTATTTTAGCTTGGTTGTCATTTGTAGCTTCCCAAACCATCAGTCATCTGCAGGAGTGGAGGGTGCTGTAGGCAGGATCAGGCAGAGCTCCAGGAGCTCTGGGCTGAAATGGCTTGGGAAGATAGGAAGAGAAATTTCTAGGTATAGATTTGCTTTGAATTCTCTCTGCCTATGGCAGTGGTGTAAGCTGCTCTCTCCCTCCATGTCAGATATTTGCTGATTTCAGTAACTGCACGGTGCAAGTTGTGTTCACCTACGTGTGGTGTGAATGCTGACCCTGGTCTGTAAGGCCACTCTGAGAACCTCTAAATCCTCTGGTGCTGCTGCTCCTCCAAACTGCACAGTTTGTTGACTTGCCTGGGAAGTCTGTGCACCCAGTGAGTAGAGAAAACTGATTTGGCAATGTGAGCTTGCTCATTCTGAGTGGATAACTGGCTTTAGTCCCCAGTGCTGAAACAAAGCGAATTATGGGTTATTGCATCTCCTGCATGGAAAATACTATTTAAAATCTGTGTCTTAGAGATATTGGAGTATTTTACAAAGACTTGCATGTTTCTGGCATGCTTGGAGAGGAGGAAGGAAGCCACACTCATACAAAATATATGTTCCTAGTGGTATAATTGGAAACACACCAAATTTTAGACAGTCTAAAATATGCTAACAAACTTACTCCAATAAAAGTATATTTATTTAGTTCATCCTTAACATTTATTCTGGTTTAAATACCAGCTTACTCTGTCTTGTGGGGATATTCAGATTGGAGAGAATGAGTTTAATCCTTTTTTTGTTTTAGGCTAGAGTTTAAAGAAATTGAAAGATGATGTTCCTGTCATAGTGGGAAGAAGGATCACTGCTGGCCCTAGATCTCCTGTGGAAAACTTACATTATACTGTAAACTGCTGTCCATGCACTTGTATGGAATTGAAAGCGGAGCACAGACAAAATGATCTTTCACTAGAGAAGATTAAAAAGAAGGAAAAAAAAAGTAACCAATTCCTCTAGAGTAGGGGGGAGAAAAAATGAGGATTCAGGTTCAGAATAAGTGAGTAGATAAGATTTACCTGAGTGTTAAGGCCTCAATCCAGCAGAATAAAGCAATCAACTACAGGTGTATTATATGTGCTTCTGCCTCTTTTTTCTAGATTTTTATTAAAACAATACATTCACACCATAATAAAAGGCTACAGTAGAGGGCTAAAGTTAAAATACTTAAGTAACTCTTTTGGGAAGTGTATTTCTTGTCTGTGTAGATTGTGTGTGTGAGTATAATTCACTCTTCACGTGTAGAAGAAACTCAGAATTTTCTACCTTTGCTATTTTAAACCTTATTCTTTTGTTTTTATGGAACTCACGTATTATCACATAAATCTTTGAAACTATTGTGTATTAGTTTCCAGAGTATCAAGTAAAAGGCTGTCTTTCTTTTTTTTTTGACAAACTAACTATTTCTGTCTCTATTATTAAGAACAGCAAAATATTAGAAGAAGAGGTGATGGATTTATGTGTTTGCATAACATAAATACTCTAGGGGAGGAGAGCAAGGAGATGCTTAGGGACTACACAGGCTAAAAGGAGCTTCTTTCCAATAGAATATTCTTGTCACATCACTACATCTGCCTCATCTTCTGAAGGTCACATAGGCACTCAGAACCAGCCCATGCTTGGAAAAAAGCATGTTTGACAGAGTATTGTTATTAATGGCTTCATGGGACACCAAGATCATTTGTTGATCTTGGCTGTCAGTTTATTGTCTTTCTCAGTCTTTGTTTATTTTGTGTACGTCAGCCATTCACTGTGTACCTTGGGACACAAATTGCCTATAACAGATCAAATTTGCTGGTCAAAGGTTAAGTCACTCTCCTGAGGCTGTTTGCCTGAGATAGCAGTGGTGTCTGCTGGCTTTGATACCATAGTTACTGCAGTAATATTGTAATGCCTTTGCACAATCATTAAAGCTCAATAGAAAGTTCAAGCATTCCAGGTAGAAAACAACAAATTCCTTGATCAATTTGGGCTCTCCTTACTCATGCAGATTTCTTTGTGAAGAATCTTATGTGTTGTATCTAGAAAATGCAGGTCAGACTGAAACCAGGAGAATGATTTCTGTACAGAGAAGTTCTTGTCTACAGGGACTAATGTTTTATGTTGTCCAACCATGTTTAGACCAGCTCCATCCTTAAGTGTTCACATAAGTAAATGGAAAATTATGTTAAACGTCTAGGTTTCTGTTTAATATCCACCATGCAGAGTAGTTATAGACCTAAACCAAGTCTACAATATAAAGATTGATATGGAAATCTCTAATATAAATCAGAGGAAATTTCATATTTAGCACTGATCAGAGGAGGAGAAAAAAAATGCTAGATTAAATTAGTTGCATAAAATGTTGCACTAATTTATAGGCAAAAGGGAAAAGATTGTAAATTAAGCACTGAAGTATGAGTATCTCATACTTCAGTGCTTAAATCACAATGAGGTTTTCACTCTGTTTGTAAATATTGACAGAAAATTAGATTTAAAAAGCAATTAAAAATTAAAAATTGTGGTTGGTAGCTTTCTAAAGGACCCACTTTCAAAGGCTGACCAAACAGAAGAGTGAGACCAAAATAAAACATCAGGAAAGAAGAAAAAAAAGCCAGGCTTGAAAGGAACTTAAATTGATACAGTGTCTGTATACAGATAATTGAAGCCATGAGATTTAATTGAAATTACCAAGTGGATGTTGCTATCAAGAATGAGGCAGTGAGACTTAAACAGAATTTCTCTGAATGCATGTGGGGAATTTTAAAGCAAAATAAGAAAAAGAACAATTTTACTGTTGGCTATAGAGAAAGGTATTCACTGAAAAACCGCTCAAGCTGTGGGCATTTTCCAGGACCCCTGGGTACCAAATTTCAAGGATAACCAAATGCTCTATAAAAGCATGTTGTGATCAATTGTATTGAATGGCACAGAGGAGTTGCATTGAATCAACACAGATGACAATCCATTTGGCAGAGCAAAGAAAGATCGTTACAGACCTTTAATACGGCAGTTTCAGTTTCGTATCTGTCCATTTTGGAACTTGGATTTGTAATAATTGTATTGGTCTCTTGAAAAAACAAAACTTTAATAAAGTCAATATACAGTAGCAGTTCTCAAACACAGAACAATGACAATAAAGTACAACAGCACTGAGGTTTTATAACCTCTTACTTTAGCAGAGATACCATTTGAGCATTTAAATGACAGCACAAAAAGTCCAGGTGGTCAGACTGCATTTTGCACAGCCAGCTGTGAGATTTAGGGTAGAAATGTTTGCTGCTTCTGGCAAAAACAGAAGGAATAGGGATCAGCTGCAGAAGTGATCAGACCTGATTGCAGAAAGTGCAGCAGAAATACCAAGTGAAGCAGAGCAGAGTGATCAGAAGGAAGGGTTGGGGAACCTGAAAAAGCAACAGTCATTTCAAAATACTGGAGAACATCCTGGAGCCTGTCAGTCTTCCTGAAATAAATAACAACAGATGTTCCAAAGTGATATGGATCGGTCGTAAGCCACAGAAATACAAACATGCAGTGCCTTTGTGGCAAAATTCTCCAGTCAAAGCTTGCTGAACTTTGTGGAAGTCTTGTACTGGATGAGACCCACAGAGCGTTCCTGGGTACGAACAGGAGGGAGGTTGAAATGAGCCAGCATAAAGTTGTGATTAATGGTTTTTTCCTTTGGCTTATAAGGATGTGGAAGAATTAACTCTAGTCCCAGTTCTGTGTGGACTTGGGAGTGGTGAATAGTTTTTCAGACTTACTGAGGAAATCCTAGCTTGAGACTGAGAACTTGTAAGGTCCACTTCTTCCCTCAGCAGGGAACCTATAACCAGTATATTGAAGTTCTCAGTTTCTTTCAATAACTCAATATCAGATTTCTTTTCCTTCAGAAATATATTTTAACTGATAGTCCTGAAAACTGCAGTCTAAACTTAGAGGCATTTCTGCTACTCATTTATTGTCACTGATATACAGAGATGTCTGAGACCAAATTAATCTTGTACCTGCATCTTTACAATCCCATCGTTTCTACTTGTGTTTCACAAGAATAATTACAGATGGAATTTAGCTTTTGTAAATCATAAACAAAAGAACAAAAGGCAGGGTTTTGAATATTATCTTTGCTGGGGTTTAGGGTTCAAATTAGAAAAAAATGGGAGAAACTAGGTTTATTTACTTAATATATGGCAGATTTCCCAGAAGTAGCAGATCCATTTGCGCTGTGTAGCACTCAGCGTTAGGTAGGAGAGGAAACAGGATTTTTTGTCCCTGTGAATTTTTAGATATTCCTATAATATTTTGCCTGTGTTCAGACAGTTTCCAAACACAAGTATTCCTATTCAGTTAATTCTGAAAAAGAAAAGGGTTGGGTCAGTTAAAAATATGCTTTTTTTGTTCTCACTTCTTGTTTTTAGAGCCTTTTAATAAGGACTGAGATGGATATTAATGTGAAGAGCCACTTTGTTTAAAATTCCTTACTGTGAAAATACTTACTGTGAAAATACAAGAAAACTTGACAATTTAAAAAAACCATTTGTGACATTACTGAAGAAAAAAGAGAGATTGCTTTCCAAATACCCAGTAACCTCCACAGTCTGCTTGCTAACTAAAGTGTACCATCCTAGGAAAGAGAAATGGTATTTTATAGTACTTCAGGAAAAGGCCCATAGAGTGATTATTGTACCCAAGCTTTAACATGAAAAAAAAGTGTGCATGATGGGACTGAAAAATGTAACTTCTTTTGTATAGTCATTGCTGCTAATAATTTTAAGTCTGGTCTGTGACACTTCTAGAACATGGAACAGAGCTAAAAAGAATTTTTATGTGAAATCAACTCCCAATTCCAAAAATGTCTGTAGTAGTAATAATAAGCTTCTGATAAGGCACTGACTCATGGCTGTGAGGAACAGATGGTGATTGCCAGTCAACACCCAGCTGCAGCCCATGAGGGTCTGGTAGGATTTACTGTGGCATTCAGAGTGCTCTGAGGAAAGTAAGAAACCTGCTCAAAGTAAAACCAAACATCTTGGGCTAATAGACATACTCAATGGAAGGCCACTCCGCTGAAAGGTTATAAGATGAAAATGAGTATTAAAGAATGATGGCAACTCTCCAGGCGTGGAGAGGGAATACTAAATGCAAAAATTGAGGCATATCATTGCCCTCCTTTATGCCTCTTATTTTGTTAAAAGTGAGGCTGACCTGTGTGTCTTCTTTAAAGAGAAGAGGAATACTGATTTAAGGGCTCCCTCAGTAGTGCTCTTCTCTCTGGATCCCCTGAGCCCCACCCTGTGTTCACAGTGACATCAGTGCCCTGTTCTGCTAGGTAAGGAACAGTGAAAGAAGTGCATCCACCCTCCAGTAGCTTTTCCCAGTCTCTGCAAAGAAATCTACTATGTAATGTGAATGAATGAATAAAGGAAATACGGTTAGGAATAAGACAATCCCTTTTTATTCCTTTCCTTTGAGCCTCATAGCAGTAGCTTTCCATGTTTGCCCTGCCCATGCCAGCCAAGGATATATTTTCTTCAAAGACTGCCCCACAGAAGTCCCAGTGCAGGATTTTCCTATGTCATAACTGGTTACAGTTTGTGTCCATATACAGATGCCCTTTGCAACTTGTTTCCAAAATGAAAGTTGGCATTATGCTTGTTATTGTTCAGCTGTACATAAAGTGAAACAGACTTTCAAAAATCATTTACAGAAGATTTGCTGTGACTATTGACATTTTCTGACAACCTAATTTTTCTCGTAGACCTTCCATTCTCCTCCCACCTCTCACCACCTCCCAATTCCTACCATGCAAACAGCAGAAATGTATTTGGGAAAATGAAAAAGTTATGAATCAAACTTAGGAGGTATTTTTAATTGACCCTGGGTAGGCATTTAGATGGAGCTGAAAGAAAGGTTGCAGATGTTCTATATTAAAAAGTCTCTTTATATTAGATGATGCTGTGTCCTGCATCAAATGATTGAGTAGTCTCCTGTGGAAACATGCATTTACCCATAGTACATTCTGAGCAGGTTCAGTTATGTACATATTTCATCTGTCACTGAATTAACCTGTAAAAGTCTATGGATAACCAGATCCCTGGGATGGAAGGGCTCCCTTGATGCCTGTTTGATAAAGAACTTTTTTTTGATGCTAAAACTTAACAGATTTGTTCTAAAATGAAGCCACTGATATTTCTCTTGGAACCATGGGCTGCATAGCTTAAAAGCCCAGCATGTCATGTAGAGACTTTGTTCCAGTTATGCATTTCATCGTTGTCCCCATGTAATGTAGACTGGTTCGGGGCAGGGTTTTTTTTTTGTGGTGTGGTTGTGTTGTTGGGGGGGGGGGGGAAGGGGGGTTTGGCTCTTTTTATTTTTGTTGGTGGTTTGGGGGTTTTTTGATGGGTTTTTGGTTTTGTGGGGTTTTTTTAAAATCCTAACAAAGAATAGTATTAACCAAAACTGGCTGTGTATGCATTCAGTTACACTGAAAATGGGTAATGCTATCAGAGAAAAATTCCAAGAAATTCTAGAGACTACAAATAAAAAATATTGATATTTAGAGTAAAACAGTATGAACTGGGATTGAGTTTGAGGCTAGAGAAATTCTAACTTTAAGTCTAATTCAATTTGAAGCCTTTGTTACAAGCTGCCTCTTACAATATAGCTGGGAATCCATAATACTGTATTGTTTCACTTGCATTATATGAAAACATGATCATTTGCCTTTAAAAAAAAAAAGCACTTCATTTTTAATGTTGTAATCTTTTAATAATGAGTGGCTGAACTATCTCTGTAATTCATTACCCTTTCAGCTGTTAGATGAATGGGATATGTTATGGTTTGTCATTATTCTCCATGGTGGCAAGGAGAACAGACTGGGGATTTAAATCGCCTTCCTCTGCATGGGCTATAGACATGCTGATGACTTGCTGTGAGATTACATTTAGTTCCAGGATCTCTGGTGCTTCAGAGTGTAATGCATTCACTTGCTATGATGAACAAAAGCTTCTGATGGTTTATGTAGGTATACTAGGAGTGAAAGGAAAGAGCAAAGAATGCAAGTAAAATGTTGCTTTCTTTTACAAATGACTGGTTGAGTTCAGAGGAAAAAATAATAAATGTATGAGAGAAGGGAAACAAATATAGTAGTTGAAATATTATATGGACATCTACACGTGTGTGTAGATATATAATGTGAAATACAGTATAATCTTAACATTGTTATGTACATACTTAGGACTACACTGGCTCATTACCCATTGCATCAAGGATGCTCAAGTGTTTATTATGCTATTTACCAAATTATAGCTATTTCCTGAACAGCCGGCCTCCGCTGAATATGCTTGTATTCTGTCCATCTTTAATAATGAAGCCTGCACTTTGGGGCAGAAACATAGTCTGGCAATGATCAGCAGGAAATAAGAGAGAAATTGGTAATCTCTTTAGCTTTACTGTTTTATGTTGTTTATTTGCCTCTCCAAGTATTTGTCCGGGGAACTTGGGCAGCAGAGGTCAGGCAGCTGAATTTCTTAGTGGATATTAGGAATTGGGCTGAAGAGCAAATATGTAGTAGGTTTTTTATTGTGGTTTTTTCAGCTGCATCTAAGACTTAGCTAGTCTACTCTGGACGGCGTGTTGTAATAATTTTAGTGAAAAATATCTATATGTCAATTTATAAATACCAGTTATTTATTTTCATTTCTGCATAGGTACATAAAAAGGATTATAGATTAATAAACACTGCTGGGAGGTAGAGGGATTCAGAGAATATTTGGTAATGTTTGAATATTACCATTTATGGTGGTGGGACTTTTACTATTTTTCAAATGTATGAGTCAGTTACAAACACTGTTCCTCATGCTTTGTAGCATTGCTCCAAAGTTTAACTTTGTAATGTTGTGCTTAATCATAAATCTGATTTTATTTCATTTTAACATTCAGAAAAATATCCTCAATGAGGTTTAAGGGAACTGTTTGGAATATAAATGTTGGCATATAATCCCTTCAGTTATTGAAAAAATAGTCCAATCAATCTCTAGGTTGGCTTTTTAGCTCAAAATGCCTTAATGTGACAGGAATGCACTTTCATAATCTATGAAAGGAACGTCTTAATTTATCACAGAGCCCATTACTTTGAGTTATATTTTGTGCTCTGGGTATCTGTACTTAATTCTTCACAGATAACATAGAATGAAGTCTTGCCTGTGATGTGTTTTAGAAAATTGATTTTGTTTTCTTTTCCAAAGAAAAGGGTAGTTTCTCTTACTGTAGAGGTAAATGCAGTGCCATGTAAGTTTTTGAAATGTGCTTGTAACTCTACAAAACTGATGTTCTTGAGGTCATAACAGCCAGCTGGGGAAGCTGGGCACTTCTTTGTGGAGAGAACACATCTGGATTCTCTGCAGCTCTTGCATTCCCCCCCCCACACCACTAACTTCAGTACTTCATACTCATTCCTCATACTAGAGAGGGCTAGTCTGGATTAAATGCTTGAGTTTGAGCTAAAAGTACACAGAAGACAGACACGTGTTCAGCATTATTCTGTGTGTTTGGACTTTGAAGAACCTCCAATTATAGTTAGAATTCCATATGATGAAGAGTTAAATTCTGTTTTAAGGTACTTGAATCTACGCAATATTTGCTGCCAATTTTTGTTGCTAACAGAGATGTTCTCCAACCCCTAACTTTGTGCATCTGTATTTGATAAGGCTGGCAAATGTCTTTGATTAGGGTGAGTTTTCTTGGAGTGGCCATTCAGAGGCACTTTCATCTGTACTCTGATGTGTGTCATAAAGAAAGGTTTTTCACATTAGTGAAGTGCTTAATTACATTGGAGCAGCTTAGTTGCTTTGGGTTTTAGAATTATTTGGACTGTAAAAGTGAAATATAACAAATGTTACCATCTGCTGTTGTCATCCTGCCCCTCCTTCCCTCTCGGTGCCCCAACAGACTCTCTTCCTCTGTTTCATCCTTATTGTCTGACTCAAAATCTTGTCAGGGTACTTAAGGCATGTAGTTGCTTCAAGGCATGAAGTGAGAGATGAGCTTTTCCCAAACAAGATTCCACACTTGTTCTGTGAATTAAGGGTTTTACAAAGGTTAGCCAGAACTATAGCAGCACCTTTTTCTTCTCCTTGAAAAGTAAACTTGACACATCTGTCACATCTGAAGACTGGAAATTTCTGGCTTCATAGAGGAAAATGTGTCACTGTGGTGTATGTTGTCTGACCTAACTATCCTAGGGATTTTTGTTCCATTTATCTCCTACACGCTTTATATAATGAAGGAAGTCTCCCTAGGCATGATCAACCTCAGAGAGTGAGTAAAACAGAATGGTTTCAATCAAGGTTTCTGCTAACCCAAGTTAGTTGTTACTCTTCAGTCAAAGGTGCTACCTTTCACCTTGGCAACCAGGAATAATTATTTTCTTCACAGACATTGTGTAGATTTTCACTAGCCACTGGTCACAACTTTGTGCTTAAATTTGTAAGATGCTTTTTCTATTTTAGTCCTAATGTTTGATCCCTTTCAGAAAAATAAATTCCCTGTGACCTGAATTTCTGGAGTTCTGTGATGATCTCCAATGTGAATATCTTGATAGGGAATGCTACAGATTTCTTTTATATCAGCCAGACTGTATTCCCAGCATGTGTGTGACACAATTCCAGCAAACTTGGGTTAGTTTTTCCTGTAGAAATCTGTCCATAGCATGAAGGAGCTACCAAAAGAAAGCCTTAAAACTCATATGCTGTCCAGTTTATTATTACTGAATTATGTTCAAGAACCCTAATTTCCAGGCACAATACAGAAATTTCAACCCAGCCAGAGTTATTTCTAGGAGGGATGAGGAAGGCAGTGAAAAGCATTAGTGATGTTTTTGAAAACTCAGTTTGGTTGCCCTGAGTACCCAGCCTTGACGCTGAGACTATTTTCTAGGGAGCCTGGAGTGCTCAGAAGTGGTCAGTTTTAGAGATAAGGCCCCTGGAAGCCCTGGCTTCTTCCAGCAGGGTGCAGCTGCCACAGGGTAGCAGCAATGCTGCCTGCAGGAGAGTGGGGGGAGACAGGCTGGTTGGGTTTCTCCCCATCTCCTTGGGCAGCAGCATCCCAGCAGACTACTCAGGGGATGCTCTGGAAGGCTCCTTCCAAGGGTCTGGGATACCGGGGAGCAGAAGTGCTGGTCTGCCCTGAAGCTGCAGGCTGTAAGGTCAGACTTCCTTACAGGAGGTCAGGTGATCTGCTAAGAGGCACAGTTGGAGGCCTTTTTTATTTGATGTTAGATTGGTGTCAGAGAGGCTTTTTCACTACAAGGTTGTTAAATCTCTTACAAATCTCTGTCAGATTTTTTTTTCTTCCAGTTCTGCAGGGGTCTGTGGGGGGCTTCATAGAACCCACCAGAGCAAACAGCAACTCCACCCTAAAAATTGAACATTTAATGCATGTGCAAAAAAGAAAGGTGCAGCAGAGCTTTCTTTGGCACTGCATAATGGTGTGGACTGTCTTTTCCTACTAAACATTCAGTGCAGTCATTTTTGAATTCTAGTGTCCTGTATTTCTGTGAACAGGGTTCATGTGGTCAGCACAGGATCCAGAAGGTAATTTACCTTAAGGTCTTAATTGGATTGTTACTACTGACAGAGTAAAGCAACACATCTCATTTGAGCAGGTACAAATAGATACTACTTCTGCAGAGTTTTTTCTTCCTGTGCCTGCTTCTGGTAGTGGTTTTCTAACAATTATCAGGCTGGTCCAGGAGCAAAGTATCTGGGGTGAAGAGAGCTTCGTTTTCTCTCACGCCTTTTTTTTCATGCTGTATCTACCTTTCTCAAACTGGAATATCATTATAGAGGCTTGATACCTATGCACATTTAGCTGTATTTTCTTAGCTAAGCATCAAATTAAAGACCCATTTTACTTTACCTGTGTGGGGAGAGCAAGTGAGAGAGATGCTCTATGTGCTACATGAATGTTAGTTACTCTTTGGTAAAGAAATGACAGTAACCATACTGCTTGTAAAGAGGATTCACGTTAAGGCAGGTCTGCAGCATTGATCTGGTCAAAGACTCTACTTTGCCAGCAAAATATGTATCTGTCACAGCATTCCAAGCCATTTCTGTGTATGTGTGTGGCAGTGAATCTATAATAGATATTCCTTTTTGTTTGAATTCTCTTACTTTCCTTTTCTCCTCCTGTTCCAATAATGTCACCACTTGGATTAAATATTGCACTATGGAAAAGCTCATGTGCTAGAGGCAAGAGCTACTGAGACAAAAGAGGGTAAATAAGCAAAGGTAAAAATGTGCATTTTTAAACGTAGAGCAGCAAGGCCTAAAATGTGAGAGTTGCAAATGTAATTATGAAAATGTCAACAAATATGCAGATGTTTTATAATGGCTCTTAGTGAATGAACTTGTACCCCAGCTGACTTTTTAGAGATGAACTGTAAATTCTTTCCTTTTTTCTCCTTCTTGGGCTGCTCCATCCCACACATGCAGGTGTCACAGTATTACTTTGAAACTAGCTGTAGAGATGACCCTGGTTCCATCTCCCTGGGACTGTGTAAAGCCCACATAAACAGAATAGGGATGTGTTAGAAGCATTCATAATCATTCTGAGAGGCCTAGGACTCAGTCTGGAAATGAAGAATATGTCAAAGGTATGGAAAGCTTTATTGACGGCCTTAAAAAAAATCAGCAACAAGTAACCTGATAAATGGCACAGACTGTTAATTAGATGTCTAAATTTACCAATTGTGTCAGGAAAATTAGGACACTGGGAACAATATGTCCCTAAGCTGCTCACTAAACAACTGCTGTACTACTTATTTATATTTATCTGATGAAAAAGTATGTGCTGAAAGGATCACAGGCAGAAATCTCTCCTCTCTCACTAGCCTGAAGCTCCCAGGCCTCTCTGCTCACAAGGCCCTGTGTCCTGATATTCCCTTGTCTGAACTAATCACTGTAATATGTAGCCACAGGAAATATTAAGCTGTTAAAGAATTTTCATAGTATTTATACAGGAGAGAACAACGGGGGACTTCTGAGGCCTAATGTCCAGTGAAGACTACTTATAAATTCTTATTTGTTTCATCAGGAATTGGGCTGGGCCCCCAGTGATGAGAGAAAGAAGGAAGTTAGACTCCCACTTAGATTTCTATTATTTAAGTAGGTACATACTTAAATAAGTATGTGCTGCAGAATGTGGTGTGTTTACGTATGGGTATGATTATGTGCATATTTAAATACATGTATAGCTAAGTGGGCACACATTTACATCATGTCTACACAAGGACCCTGTTGCCCTGGTCATGGAGATGCTTCCTGCTGCACCTCCAGCCAGCAGGCAGCTCCCAGCCATGAGGAACACCATGGCTCACTTCCCATACCTCCTGACCCTGGCATTCACGAGGATCAGGAGAGATCATCATTTAAGTGATCACTGATCGTCTCTTAATTAGAAGTGACTCCTTAAATTTTTAAGCCAGTCTACCATCCTTCCCTGTGTGCCTGATACTGGGCAGGACTGACTACCTAAGAGGTAATAATGATGTTTTGAAAAATAGATGTTTGCTTCTTTCTGACACTTGGGAGTGACAACTTTCTAGATGTATTCTCCCCAGAGCCTGCTTTGGGCTAGTTGGTTTGTTTTTAATTCAGAAGGGAGATGAGAGGGTTTGCAGCTGGCTGTGTGTGCAGAGCTGGCTGTGGGAGGTGCCTGTGTGTGCCCTGCTGTTGGTTGGAGCCAATGGTGCCAGTCAGCGGCCCCTGCCCACCGTGAGCTTGGCTGCAGCCCTGCTCTCCTCTCCTCTCCTCTCAGCAAGGGCTGCTGTGCCAGCCCTGATTTCTGCAGTGCTGGGCCATGGTTGGAGCTGTGCAGAATGGCTGAGATGTGTTGGGCAGGTGGTGGTTTGAATCCTTTGAAGGGAAGGTCAAGTACTTAATGCAAGCTTCAATAAGAGGATAATAATAATTAGAACTCGTAACGGTTACTGGTTGCAGATCCAAGCTGTAAAGGAGAAGATACTGGGACTATAGGGATGGGAAAGATTTGGATGGGGTTTTTTTGCAACTGTAGCATTTAGAGAGCACAGTGATGTCTGAGGTAACTGGGAGGAATGTGTTCATAGGACAGCCTTGGGAGAGAGGTCCCCTCTATCCAACTGCAGCTGATTCTCTGCAGCTCTTGAGCAATCTACACCATCAATGAGTTGCTAACAGGAAAAAATACTAGCTAGGCTAGATTAGGGAATATAATCAAGTCTGCCTGCTCTGCAGACATTGTCAAACAGAGCATTATGGTCTTCTTGATTTGTATAGGTACGTTTCTGGCATTGAATATAAGTGGAGAGATGACATTTTTGCTGTGAACACATTCTGCCTAGGAGAAGGGTGTTGAAAAAGAAAATTGGATAGCAGCCTTGCAACATCTTTTTTGAGTGTGGTGTTGTACAAGATATGGTCTTGAATGAGTGGGGATTTTTTTTAAGAGTTCAGATGAGAAGTTCTGAGGAGCTCTTGAAGTAAAAGTAGATCGGATCAAAAAAATGTTCTGAATAAATTTACAATATTCACTTTTTTTTCAACTTTGGTATGCCTGATTTTCTCATTGAACAAAACAAGCTTTGCTCTACAGTTAAATGTCAGATTTATTAGATTTTACAGCAATTCTGTGTATTCTGATTTCAGTTTCATTTGTTCCAATACTGACTGACTTCTGTCAATACTGAGGTGAGGTGAGGGGTGTGGATAATGGTGGATCAGAATGCAGGCAGCATAGCTGAAAATTGGTTAATCTAAGAGTAGCTAATATAGGTTGTTACCTCAACCTTAGCATTACCTCAAGGCCTCCAGCCTTTGTCCAGAAGAAAAACTGTGGGGCAGACTCTTTGCATCCTACTGCTTCTTTGGCAGTCCTTGCTGCAGCATTCCAACTGGAGTTCTGGGCTTTGTCGCTGTCTGAAGCCTGTGGGATATCCCATTCTCCTGGTGATCAGGAGACCTGCTGACTGACCTTGTGCACAACAAAACTGTTTTCTTTTTTTTTTTTCAATTAATTTGTTCTAGGGTAACAGGTGGAAACCATAGGAAAAGCAGAACTGTGAGGATCCAGCCAGATAAAGAAGTTTCATCTGTCAGTTCTTGAGTTTTGGGCTTTTTGCTGATTTGCTGATGAGGCTTCTTCTCAAATACAAAAAGAATCTGTTTGCATAGGGTCCTATGCATTTCAGTTCAGAAGCACTCATTTGTCCTTAATCACTTTTGTAAGACACTGCAGGGGAAAAAAAAAATCATTCCTGCTTCGGTGCAAAAACATATGGAATAGTATGAGGATAGAATTGACAGGTTCTGCAGCTTTGGGGAGGCCACACTTTGGGCCCTTGGAAATCATGCTATGTAAACAAAATTAAGAAGGGGTGGAAGGGATGTGTTTCACACCACTGGCAAAAACCAATTGAAAACATCCGTTTTTCTAGCTTTGCAGGCTTTTGTGAGCTTTAAAGAGTTGTGGAAATTGGTACAATAACTTAATTTACATTGATTAAACTTTAGTTTGTTAACAGAATGGAAAGATTTTTTTTCAGTTTTTGCATTTAATTTGTTCTAGATGAGGGTAACAGGTAGAAGGAGTAGAAAAGGCAGAGCTGTGAGAATCCAGCCACATAAGCAAATTTCAACTGTGAGTTTTTGAGTTTTGTTCTGTGCTGCTGTTTCTGTGAAATGGTGAACTCTGCATCTACTGGGGGATATAAAAAGATGGACTGGAATGAAATAGACCTTTCTCTTTTGGCCTTGCTTCAGAAAAATGAACATTCCTTAGGATAGGCTGTGATTGGAATCACAATGACATGGAAGGCATGTCTTGAGCTTGTCTCCTAGGCCATGCTCAAATTCAGGGAGCAGCTATTAGAAAAAGAAGGAATGCCCAGGTGGGGTGCTGTTCATGTCCCTGTTCATATCTGGCTTTGACTAGTTGTGCTAGTAAGTCTAATTGGAATGTGCTGTCAACTAAATATATTTCTAGAAAATGCTGGTAACAAACATAAAATCACCTCACAGGTCAAGATATTTAGTGCATAGCTTTTTGCTTTTTAGGCTCTCCATTTCACCTTCTGGATATGTCTTGAGCAAGATAAGAACCTTTGGGCACTTTCATTTCTTTACTTTTCCTTTTTCATTTGTTTCAAACACCACTAGCCACATTAGGTACCTAAAGATGAAATTCTCACTGTCCTCTGTAAAACAGGAAAGTACCCTATTTGAAACCAGTTTTCAACCAATCTGTTAAAGACTAGTGATTTTTGGTAAAGATTTCCAATAGAAGCACTAGGATATTAGCTGGCTTTTACAACTCTGCCTGTTTAGAGAATATGCCAGCTAATTGCTAGAGGAAGTATGTCCAACAGCACAAAAGATCTAGTTGTTAATTCCAGCTATTGTGAGTGGACTTGAGGGGAATGGTTTTTTCCACATGTACAGCTATTTTTTTTCCAGTTATTGAAAATTCAGGATCTTGAATTTGACCATGATATCTGCTTTACATTCCTGTATCCTGTTGCTTTTTTTCTTTCCCCCCGGAATCACTGGACTGTATTTGTAGTGATACTTGTGTTTCCAGCAGCGGCTGGAAAAGAGACAGTGGTACAAGTGAGACAGGAGGTGGCAGGAAGATATATGACTGCTGGGAGAGGGGTAAAAAGATTTCATTTTCCCCACATGGGAAGAAAAACTGAAGCCAGACAACTGGGCTTTTTAGTTATAAGAACACAACAAAATAACATCATCGTGGCACTCTAAATCGATAATGCAACTTTGTCTGAAATTCTCTACATCTTTAATGCAGTTGTCTAGATACACAACAATAAGACTAGAAAGACAACTCAATTATCATGACAAAAAATTGTTTTAAATGTTGTAACTAATAAATCAAAATAAATAGTGGTATAGAGAGATCAAATGATGAGTGGTATATATAGTTGATAAATTAGGCACTCTTTTCTTTGTTTCCTATCATAGGAGACCAAGCATACAGCAGAGAAATCGAAATGCAGATGCTTAAGTTGTTTCACAGTCAAGTCTCTAGTTTGTTTTACAGATTAAATACTTTCAGCTAAATGTAATTCATCAATTGTGATCGCTCGTGTGGTACAATTTGTGTTCATATGGTTGTGGGGGTTTTTAATGCAGTAAATTTTTGGGCCCGTTGCCAAAACATGTTTTTCAGGAAGTGCAGAGTGGCTTCTCCTCCCCTGTGTTTGTGAAGGTAGTTTTTAAAAAACGATTTATCAAGTTAAGAAATAGAAACAGTGCATGTGATCAGTTGCAGTTCATGATGAATAAGCAGAATGTTCATGGTACTGAATACTGATTGTGTTCAGTAATTCATGGGTAACTTGTAAGCCAGAATTTTTCCCTGTGAATTGTTTGATGGACAACAGCTAATGTCTGATACATTCAGGAGAAACTGTGATTGTATCAAGCACAGTTTGGAAACAAAAGAGACTCAGGTTCACTGAATGACTACACAGCCTGGAATAGTTTTTTATCAACACCATTGAGTTTTTATTCATGCAGTGATACTGGCAGCTCCTGTGGCAGAAGTTTTACAGAGAGAGAGAAAGAGATAGACAGACTTCATCTGTGTTGTTCAGCTTTCTATGCCACTATGGGCTTTGAATTTAACTTTTTTTTAACCACCCTCATAATGAAGATGGTTTTTAGAGTGACTTCTTGGAGCTAAGGTGGTAACATGCAGAATTCTTAAGGTCTCTGTTCTCATTTGGACTCTTGGTAGAATTAGCACCAGTCGTTTGGTATTGGAGATGGTTGAATGAGTGAATATAACCTTATTCACATGGAGGTGTGGAGCTGTGAGAAAAGAAGTCAAAGCCTTTGTTTGGTGAACAAAGCCTTCCTGTATCTGAACAAGAAAGCAGAGATTTTTCTGCACTGTCACACAAAAGTTACCTGTCTAGCAATATAAACAGCAATAACAAATAACCACTTTTAAAATACTTTATGAACATTTGTGTTTGGGAGTCAATGTGAAAGACAAGAAATATGCAAGAAGGAAAAAGTTCTGGGAATCTGGGCTGTTGATGGTGTTCATGCAATTTCAAGGTACATGATTTTAGTAGCCAGCAAAGGTACTTCATTGTTTAAACACTGTTCAATTTTCTCTGACTTTGTCCAGAAAAATGTATTTCTTTATCTGATTGTACCAGAATTACTTCTACTAAGAGTCAAGAAACAGGAGTGATTGCCAGGTTTTCATTGAAATCTTCAAGGAAATTTTCTGGCTCACAGTTCATGACCAATACTATTGCAAACAGATATGACAGAGCTGTGTAGTTCATATAATTGACTAAACTTTTAGTCACTTAGTTCTGATTTTTTTTTTTAATTTATAAAGGGGTATCAAGGAAAGGATTTTAGTAGGTTCAGTTTAGCTGATCAGCCTGATGAGACAGTCTGTTGTTTAATGACTGGATGAAACCTTCCCCATCCTGAACCATTGTCCTGTAGCTGCCAGAGCCACATTTTGTGAGTATTCTTGAGTCCTTTGCTTTCTCCTGTATTGGTTAGTCACTGTCTCTTGGAATGAAAATAGCAGTGGAGTCCTGGAGGGTTAGTCTGGCTGCCTGGTTTTTATATGTGCTATGTAGGATTACTCTTGCTGAAAATAACCAGTAACCAAAAGCCACAATGTATGAGAGCTGAAGACATTTTCTTAAAGCTTAAATTCAGCCGTAACTAATCAATTTGATTCCTTATAACTATTTTCAAAATTCACCAAAACCTGGTGGCAGAAGTGCTTGGCAAATGCAGGCTGAAGTTCACCTTCCCTGAACATCCCCATTTCCTAGGTCCTGCTCCTGACATTTCGCTTTGTGTCAGGTTTGCTGTACTGAGAATAGGGAAGAGCTTCCTCTTGAGACTTGTGGCAGAGGTTTTTGCTTAATTAACTGGCAGAGGGTATGTCTGAGAGTGACTCCTTCAGTGCCTCCTTCAGTCCCCAAGTGGTGTTAATTTCCTGTAAAATACAGGGAGACATATTCCCATCAGTATGTCCACACAACTCTTAGTGATGCTAATGAGAGCTGGGTGCTTGTGTCAGAGGGGAAATTGCTATCTGTGTGCCAGGACTGCATCCCCAGTCACTGAACGGTGGGATTGCATTGTCTCACTGCTTCTTTGTTATGGATCGTGTCTTTCAGCAGCTTCATTGTTTCTTTCTTCTATTGCTGTAGCTATCCTAAGCCAAGCTTTCCTACGAAAACCACAGAATAATCTAGTATCAGTTTTGTCAGGGTGCCACATTAAGTGCTGTGTTTCTGGGAATTTCTGGGAAAACAGCAGAGGGGAATGTTGGCAGGTCAGACAGGTTCTTCTAGACTTGCTCAAAAAAAAAAAAAGTGAATTTGTTTCATGCAGATAGCTGTTTGCTTGAAAGCTTCCTTTAGTGCAATATGAAAGTGATTCAGCCCCCTAATCCATCACTGGAAGTCTCTGCTACCATCCAAGACACTTAAAGGAATCACATTTACAGTTCTAATTGATAGCCACTGTTTTGACAGGCAAACAGATTTCTCCTCCCAGTGGCTTCATGCAGTTGGCCTCCAGCAGACCTCACCATTAGCACAATTCTACTGAAAAGAATATACAAGCTAATAATAAATCTGTGGGGAAGGATATTAACCACAAACTACTACGTCTAATTAGTAATGTACAATAGCCAAGGCCAGGGAGGGAAGGTATTATTTATCAGAAGAACTGATTTTGACAGTTTAAAAATGCAAAAACATCTCTTATTTGTTATGCCAAAACACATCTTTCAAAATACAGCATATACATAACTCCTCTCTTACTTTGGCATTGTTTTGAATGCTACTGCTTTGTAAAAATGCCAGCTATAGTAAAGGCACAGAGGAGGAATTTGTGTTGCTTTATCTTTAGAGGTCCATTATGAAACCTAAAAGCAAGTAGGGCTTTTTTTGCCTTTACAACCTCCCTTGCCTATTCAAGAGCCATTCTCTCCCTCTTATATCTCCCTTCAAAAGCATCTCTTTACTGTGAATTCTCTTAGTTCAGAGTTTATCGAGTACTCTGAGCCTGAGCTCAAATAAGGGTAATGCATCTTGCTGTGTAAGAGTGGTAGAAATCTCTCTGGAGAGATCTCTGTGCCAGTGGAGAGGTCTCTGCATGTCCTCACTGCAGATTGCTGCTCGGTGTCTTGGAAGCAAGAGTGCTGGTGCCCAAGACACATTCCCTTTGGGCAGTCCCCATCAGAAATCCCCAGAAAGAGCTGTTTCCCCAGAAACAGCTCCACAGTGCAGCAGTAGAGCATGTGAAAGGAGTGTGGAGCAAGGAGGAGAGCAAGTGTGTTGGGCAGAGGAAGGAAATGGATGAGAAGAGAACTCAAAGGAGATGGGGATGTAGTCAAGGGGGAAAAGCATCATAGCAAACGGGCTAGAAAATGAGGCAGGTGGATATGCAGAGGTAATGGAATCATAGCTCTGAGCTGATCAGAAGAGAAAGAGAACAGGACATTTTAAACTGAGCACATAATTTTTACCCTTTGTGACTCAATTTCTTCATATTGGAATGGATATGATGATATATGCTCAACATTAACTACTCATTAAAGTCACTAGATTCCACAGAATGGAGCCTTCATGAAGACTGGCATGTTGTCTCAATTGAAACAGGGAGGGGAGTCCTCTGTATTCCTGCTATTTCCAAGGATGTTATTCCTTGGAGATCTTTTTGGAACCTGTAATGTGCAGGTTTGCTTCATGAAAGTCAGATAAGCCCCAACAAATCCCCACTGTGACATGTAAGGGGAGGAAGGCCTGTGAGAAGGTGAGCCCTGCAGTGGTGAGATGATTAGCAAGTCTGACACCTCAAAATATCATGGCTCTGAGTGCAAATGTAGCAGGTTTTCAGTTTCGTTTTGCAAATGTCGTGTATTTAATTTGCCTCATGAGTTTTGTATCTGCAGTTCTGATAATGTCACAGTTCTATGTTGTTTTTCCATAGCCAAGAGGGCTGAGCAAAAAGTTTTGTAGTGCAACTGGAGATTCTCATGAAGTGCATGAGCATCTAAAATGCTAAGAAAAGCAGTGAATACTGTGAGAGTTATGAGAAAAATGAAAAGTCCTTCTCTGACAAACATGCATAATGTATATACATACACATGTAGCTGATACTTCAGTGAAGTCTGGGGTCATGTGGCTGGTAATAAGCAAAAGAGATACCCAGCACAGAAGAAAACCTGGAACAAAAGAAAAAATTCAGCAGCCTGTTTTTGTCAAGTTTGGCACCCAAAGAGCTACCCTTTAGCTCCCTTCAATTGGTCTTTTCCCTGTCCCACCTTTAAGTGGCTCTCAGCTACCTGCAGAGGGCTGCAGGTGTTGCTGGGATAGAGGTGTGCTGGCTCTCCCTTGACTGCGGGATTTTGAAAACCACAAAGTCAGCAAGTGGTTCTGGAGGGGCTGCTGGCAACTTCAGCAGACTGCATAGCCACTCTGCGTCTCCTACTTTGCCTTAATGACTGCACTTTAGAGGAATAGCTCAGTCAGAAACTGCATTTATATTTTGCTGCATGGAAAAGAATAACAAATATCCTGAAAAATTAATAGCAAGCCTAACTGCCTACTTCTTTTCCCTTTCCCCTTCCCTTTTCCTGAGACTATGAAATGGAAATTAGGAAAGCAAAGTCAAGGTCTGTTTTTTTCCTTTTGTTTTGAATGTGGAGTTCCCATGCCCAAGACATGGATGGGATTATCATGTTCCCCTGGGGCTGGCAGGTTGCCATTTACAGAGCCCTTACAGGGAAGGTGCAGCAATGTTTCTCTGCACAGTTTGGAACAGAATTAGAATTCGCTTCAGAAGAAATTACATGCCTGTAAAGGGAAACCAGGAGGGGGAAATAACTGCTTCTCTATGGAAGCAGGGACAAATAAGAATATATGGGAATAATTTCTTACTTTGGTACAGGGTAGTTCCACAGTCTGGCGGGCAAACGGGCAGTGCTTGTTGCATTGGACAGACCATAAATTGATTTTTTTTTTCCTCCTTCTGATCAAGCTGTAAATCACAGCTGTCCTTGTTTACTGCAGATTTTTCTTTTGTGATATATGTAACGTAGGATGCTGAATTTTTGTCCTCATGACCAAAAAGACTAGCAGTGTGGTCGCTGGATGATTAAAACATCATTTGATGGAAACAGATGTATAGCTGGCATTGAACGTTACCATTTTCCTGGTCAGATAATAGAAGTATGACCCCTTTTCATAAATGCTACCTCCAGGACTCAGACTACCTCAGCATGTTTTCTAAAAATAAGGTCCTTGAAGTATGAAGGATGACTCTTCTCAGCTGCCTTCCGTTGTCTCGGTTAACACAGTAGTTGATGAGATTTATTCTATTCCATTGGTTCAGTAGATGGACTTCGTTTACACTTGAGCTCGGGTGGCCCAAGTCTTAGGGTGCCATCACATTCCCTTGGGTTTTGTCTTTGGTCATTTTTTATACTGCACAAGTAAGATTTTGCATATGGTACAGATGAGCAGAACTGCTCTGCTGTTAAGAATTTCCTAGTACCTAATTATCAGAGTGAGTTACAGTAACTCACCTCTATCTTTTTAAGAGCAGGTTCTATGTTTAAAAAATAAGGTTATGGGGGGCTTAAAGGCTTTGGAAAGATGGGTGAGAAGATTTTGGGGGTGCTATTTAAATTGCCTCCATTCTGCAATTTCTAGGCAAAAGATCAGCCTCCTGCATGTCACATGGGAAACAGCATCCAGTCTTACCTGGTACAGAAACACAGATAATATTCAAGGCAGTGATACCAGAAATGAAGATTGTCCTCTATTGCTGTCCACATGGTTGATACTCTAAGAGTAAACTTGAAACTTCAGTGTGTAATTTAGGGCTTCTGTTTGACATATCATTTCTGTGTGTGACCCTCTCCACTGAAGATTATAGATTATTTACCTGTGAGGTGTTACAGCAGGCAGCTTTTCAGATTCCGTGCTGGGAATTCTTTCAGTAGCCCTTAAGTCTGTGAACAATGTGATGATCCATGCATTAATACAAATGTGATTAAGTATCTTTTCTCAGCTTTGTTTGCTTTGTTCTACTGATGCCTACAAGTTACATAATGAGCAGCATGTACAGGGTCTGCATTAAAGGCTGTTTTGCATTGTAGCAGAATTCATGGCAAATTTATTTTCCTTTTAGCAAAACTTCAGTGGGGAAAAAAATTGCACTGTTGATTTATTTTGAATGAACTCACAGAAGTCTTACTAAGTGTGCCATGTGGAAAGCTCCTTGAAGTGCTGAGGGTTAATACTCTCTGCTCTTAATTTCAAATTCCAGATAAATATGGTTTCAGCTTTGATCTTATTTGGACTAATTCTTTGTCACTGTACTAATTAATTCAGCATGCTGCAGAAAAGATGCTAATTTGGGCATCAAAGAAATAAACGGGTGGGGGGAGGTTGTGTTTAATCAGAGTTCTTAAAAGATAAGTTTTACTCCCATTAGACTGGTTCTGGAAGTTCAGTCATTTTAGTCTAGCTCCAGCAGTCTGATACAGTAAATAAAAAATAAATTAAAAAATACAAAAATGGCACTTGTTTGCTTAATTTTGATGTACAGGAACATAATAAGGTGGATATTTTTATATTTGCAACTTCTGCATAACTTCTCTCTTCCTGCTGATCATAATAGTTTTAACTCTGATCACAGCATTAGCATAATGTGGATATCTCTGAAAATTATCTTAAGATAGCTAAATATGAGGATACTCACATTCATGAAGTTCAGCTGCATTTGTGAAACACAAATAATAATTGTAGAATAGCACACTTGGACAATTTGTTCCATGCTTCCAGTGATGTAATAAATCAGAGGTTAGGTCCTTTTTTCCCTTTGCAAGGGGAGCTGGTTTTGGTTGCCTACACTGCCCTGTTGTTTGCCATGGAAAGCTGCTGGTTTTGCTGCCCTCCTCTTCTTGCTGCCCTGGGAGTGAGCCCTAGTAATGGGAGAACAGGGAGGCAGCAGCCCAGCTGCAAAAGTCTTTCCTGCAATCAAACCTCACCAAAAAGTCCTTTTTTTCCTCTTTATTCTCCAGTTCCCTTTCCAATTTACCCAACAGTATTGGTGTTGTACAGAGCACTGTCCCAGAATTGGAGGCACTCCCCACCCAGGAGCAGGGAGCATCAGGGGCTGAAATAACCCTCACCTGTGTTCATCATCTTATTGGCACCTTCCTTTCACCCTGCCAAAGCAGGGAGATTGGGTCAAAACCCGCTCCTGGGCAAGGCTCTGTTGTGAGGAGGTTTTGCTGTAATGTGTGTTGTACACTGGGAGGGGCATCTCCATGTTGCTGGGGCTAAATCCTCCACAGAGGGAATGGGATCCACCCTCTGGGAGCAAGGGGCTGGCAGAGGACCAGGCAAGGAGATGCTTAACCCCGCCTGTCCACAGCCCCCCAGCACCCAGCTGCCCTTTTTCCATGTTTTACCAAAACAGGTTCTTTTCTTTCTGTAGTTTTTTTTAAGCTGTTGCAAAGCTCTTGATCCCAATGGTGTAATACTCAATGGCACATTTCTGCCCAGTAAGTAAACATTTAGTAACAAACCTTTTAGGTATTTAGAGAGCCACTAAAAATGTGAGAGATGTATTTCATTAATGCTGCTATTAACATAAATGTAAAATGAGCCTGGCCTGTAATCACCATCAAGTCTGATTCACTAAGGATCTTTACAGCAATGTTTAATACTCTGTAAAAGTGTATGTATGAAAGCAATTAATCAAAGCACAGCGCTGCTTCTAGAGTATTTCTTCTACCGTAAAAGCTGAGTGATAAAATAACTTAAAACACACCGCAGTAGTGGCAGTTAATAAGCTTTTTATAGTCCCTGTGTGGACCTGAAAATCATACCTTATTAGTATCTTTATCTTTCTTTCTCACTTATTCATTCTTACTCACATTTAAATTTAATTTTAAGAGTTATTTCTAGCGTTTCATAAGGGACCTGCTTTAATAATCTCAGCATTTTTCCCCATTTTGCTGTGAAATGACTTAGAGTCAGAGCTTTTGTTATATGTACTTTACAAATCGCTCTGGTTTTTACAAATCATTTCTGGAGATGTCAAGATTTTCTGACAGTGTTAGGATTTGTGCCTTGCTTGACTGTGTCATAGGCTCTCTTGAATTATTTTCCCACAGATGTTTGTACTTCCATTATGTACCTTGTTAACTGTGGTAGAACCTCCTGATCTTGGGCAACTGAATTAGCTAAGAAATCCAAATTTATGAATTTAGTCAGCAAGTAGCTTCAAGGTTCCACCCACCAGATGTTTCTGCTGCTTAGAAGTCTGGGACTATAGACCTGCCTGCTTTTTAATCCTTGAAGCAAATATCAACACATTTGAGATCTGGAAGCCCACGGCTCCACACGGAAACGAAGTGTTGCCATGACCACAGCTTTAGGTCTTGCATGCAAGACATTTATCCCAAGTAATAACAGAGCAGGTCTGTAGTAGGTTTGTTTTCATTTTTATCCCTTAGAATCCTTGGAAAGAAGCATACATATGCTTTAATGCTATAGCAAATAGAATGGCAATAAATACTGCAAGACAACATACATTTGGTATTCAGAGACTTTATTTCCTTAATGTTTCTGAGGGGAACGATTTCAGTTGTTTGCAGGGCACCCTTTGAAATTAATAGAAATAGGATAATGCCTCACTCTTGCACAGCATATTTCCAACAGCTGCATATGGGCTTTTCCCAAAAGCACAAAGCGCTCAAAGATCTGTTCACATAAAGAAAAACCCTTTATGTTTTTATTTACAGGAGAACTGTCCTCTGAGTAGTTGGAACATTAACTTTCCCAACTGAAAAGTGTACTAAGGTAAACAGGGCTGTGTAACATCTTTAACTGTGCTTCCCAGGCATTTACAGTGAATAATCAAAGAACTGGGGCATTCACTCAACCTGGGAAGGCATGGATTTATTTCCTTACTGTCATTGCAATGACCAGTGGCTTCATTTGACATAAATTGATTATAGATGGCTATAGAATGAGAAGATAGAGCTGATCCATTTGTTTTCAGGTCTTCTAGTTATATTTCTCCATTTGTTATAAAAGGTTTTCACAGTAATGAATCAATCAGATATTAAGTTGAAGCAAATTTGACTGTGCACAGTATAGCAAAACAGACATTTTAAAAATTTGTGTACCATACAATTTTTCAGTAATGTTTTTGTTCTGCTGACAATACTATTAATATGGAAGGCAGATTTTACCACAGTCCAATTATTCATTGCCTGGAGAATTGGCATTTTCAAATCCTAAAGCCATTCAGTTTCCATAGAATTTTAATATGGACTTGATTAATTCCATAGTATAATTTGACAATAGATTTTATCCTGTTCTTGTTGAAATCAGTGGAGGCCCTCATACTGATAATATGATGAAACCTAATCTGATCATGCAGCAAGTACTCTTACTACCTCTTTTTTTGTTGTTGTTCCAATAAGCAGCAGAGACTATTAAACCTCACAAACCCATGCAAAATTACAATGGCTGGAAGTTAATTTTATCATCAGAAGCCTATGGCAATTAGAACACTTCAGTGAGCAGACCATAACTTTTAGGACAGGGTGTATAAATTTAGGCAGAGATAATACTTGGCTCTTTGTGGTTTAATGCTGTCTGTGTATATTTCTTTTCTTAATGCTGTTAAATTTTGTGCTGCTTTTATTTTCTAATATTTGTGCAAGATTTTTGTTGAGCTGAAAAACATAACAATAAGAGAATGGAAAGAAAAATAGTAATAATAAGAGAATGGATGTTTAGCAACGGGCAGAACAGGCCAAAAAAAAGAAGCTACATCTGAATATTTCCCTAGCCTTGAGCTATATGCTGCATACTTAGTTTAACAAGTCAACATTTTAAGCCCACACAAATCTATCTGAAGCAAAAAAATTGCAAAGAAATAGTCATAGAGTCATATCATGGTTTGGGTGGAAGGGACCTTAAAGATCACCAGTTCCACCCTGCCATGGGCAGGGACACTTTCGACTGTCTCAGGTTACTCAAAGCCCCATCCAACCTGGCCTTGAACACCTCCAGCAACTCCAGTTTCCCTGGGCAACCTGTTCCAGTGCCTCACCATGCTCAGTGAACAATTTCTTCCTAATATCTCATTTAAACCTACCCCTTTTCACTTTAAAGCCATTCCCCTGTGTCCTATCACTCCTTGCCCTTGGGAAAAGTCCCTGTCCATCTCTTCTCTAGCCCCCTTTAGGTACTGGAAGGTGCAATAAGATCTCTCCTTATTGAACTTCTCCAGGCTGAACAACCCCAGTTCTCTCAGCCTTTCTTGATAGGAGAGGTGCTTCAGCCCTCTGACCACCTTTGTGGCTTCCTCTGGACTCACTCCAACAGCTCCACATCCTTTTGTATGTTGGAGGCCCCCAGAGCTGGATGCAGCACTCAGGATTGAAGTGGTCCAGCTGGAGAAAGATTGATTGTCCTTCTCGGACGTCCCGGCTGGCCATCCAGCACCGCTAGCAGTATGGGGGCATTATCCCAATCTCCCTGGTTTGGGACAGCACCTGAGGCAAATGCTCTGTGCTATGCCAGCAGCACTACCCTGTGGTAGGACGTGGCTTGGCTTATGGCTATGGTCAGCAGAAAAAGAAGAGAGCACCCTCCAGCTGTGGTGAATCCAGGTTTACTGGGTACCAGGGGAACCGACAACCGATGAGAAGGAGGGAGGGGTTGCAACAGCTTATAAGGAGGGAGGGACACAGGGGAGGAGTCAGTCCTTGGACAAATAGGGTTTCAGAGGGGAGTGGGATACAAAAGATTGACTTAGGGAGAGCACCAATGGGGATAACTTGAGGGTGGGGCCCCAGCCCCTGAGCCAATCACTCGACGCTCTGGCTGGAAGCTTCTAGAGAGTTCTAGAGAGAAGGGTGGGAGCATCGAGTGATGGACAGGGCACCGGGGAGGGATTTGAGAAAGGGCACAATAATCTCCAAGGCAACTGGGGAGGAGTTGGGATAACTGGCAGCATAAAGGAGGGAAGGGAGAACCAGGGCAGAACCATTACATGATAGGGGGAACAGAACAGTCCAACTTACAGAGACACAACACAACACAGGATGTGGTCCCATGAGAGTGGAGTGCAAGGGCAAAATCACCCCCCTCAGCTTGCTGGCCACACTGCCTTCAATGCAGCACAGCAACAAAGGTTGTTTTCATCAAGACCAACTCATTATTCCCAGTTTATAATTACACTGAAACTTGCCAAATTTATGGCAGGAGCAATTCTACCAGCGAACAGCACTGTTTTTGAAAGGTTTGTCATGTTGGCAGTTCTTGCAATCAAAATTGTCACTTTATTTTATTTAAATGTATTTCTCCAGTAAGCAAGAAATAATATCTAGACTTGAAGGGACGTGTGTTAAAGACTTGTTTTTTTTACGTTTCTCTTGAGTATGCAACATATCCAACTTCAACTCCCTGCAGCAATACAAAATGCCCAAGAATAATGTTTTCAGAATCAATACATGCTGCAGTCAAATATGAAACTCCACAAACCTATAATTGAAACTGTGAGAGAAAAGCAGGCAGCCTGAATATAAACAAAGTACCAGAGCTGGATTATGACCAAGATGCAAGTGTTAATATGGCCTCCTGAGAAAACTGCAGTGAGACCTTGCCAGCATGAGCAAGTGTCAGCAAGCAGAGGTGTTTCAGGAGCAGCTTCCTGGTGCTCATACCCAGGTGATTTCTTGTTTGGCTGCCCAACATCTCTGTAGAGAGTAATATATGCAGAGTTTCATTTGGCTTTTCTTTTTCACCTGGGTAATTTCATACCTGTGCACCCGCCTTATTTTGTTTCTCCTCACTCTATGTACAACCTCTGTATCTCTCATGTTTCCTGACTGCTGCCTTCACTGCCACCACCACCTTCTCATGGGGTGTGTGACTCCAGTCTCTTGGAACTGCTGGAACTCAGAAAGAAGCAGTGAAATCAGTGTGCTGCTTTACACTCAGGAAAAGCATGGAAAGTATATTCTGTATTTCTGCAAGTGCTGAAATGAGTAGGGACCATGAAAAAAGAACTGAAGATTGTTTGTAGACAAGTTGTGTGTTTTGAGCAAAGGATCCCTCAAAGAATACAAGACACCATCTATCTCTACAGCAACACATAGGAAAAAAGAGAAAACCATAGAGGCTCTCTGCTCCCCAGCACAGTCCATGACAGAGGCACTATAAAGCATCTCATGTTACTACCTGTAGTATTTGCCCTTTTGATTAGTACCATATGCTATGTGTCTCTCTCTCACATCCATCATTCCCTTTCTAACCAAATTCTTATTGTCTGGAAGACTTGTTGCAGAGTTCCCAGTCACTTCATTTGACTACAAGCTCAGAATTATTAATTAAATTCACAAAAAAATTGGATCATTATCTTATGAGCCTGACTATTTGCAAAATTTCTGCTTTTGTCTGTGGAGAAACATAAAGTCTATGATTTACAGCTTAAGTATAGTCACAGTAGTTCAGCTGTTCCACTTGAGGCAGTTTGGGCTGACATGAAAAGTAAAAAGCGTATAAGAAAGATCACGGGGGCAATGCTGCAGACTTTCACAGAAGAGTTTGAGATTTTGAGTCAGAGTAATTAGTTTGGGATATTTATAAATATTGTATATTTAATCAAGAAATAATTACTTTTCTTTACATTGTTGTCATGCATAATTTGCAGTGGAAGATACAGATTGATCATTTACTTGTGGAACTGAGAATTTTAAATTTGTGCAGAGGAAGGGAGGTTTTTAAACTTTTTATTTGGTCCATAATTCATGAGCATATTTGACCCCAGTATTCTGTCTAACTCCACCAGAAATTAAATGTAGCTTCCCAGTTCAGCCACTTTTTATAGGCTGGGTAAAGCAGCCTTGTTATGCATATTTGTACAGTGTATAAAACAACAGTGCAAGCCCCAAACCCACTGGGGCCTCTGGAGGACTTTCACAGCATAAATATTACATGATGGTATATTACTAGGCAGAAAGAAAACCCCAGAAGTTTAAAAAAGAGCTCTTATGAACTGTCTAGGTTTGTACTCTTAGAACAAAGCAAGATTTTATTCTTTCTGATTGCATCCTCATTTAAACAAAGAACAAATGCTAAAATTAGGGTGTCATGAATGAGAGATAGTAGTTACTGGTAAGAGCAAAATGGTGGCCCAGTCTGAGTGCTGGCACCACAGCCATTGCAGGTGACTTTCAGAGAGCTGTCCTGTGGTAAGAGGAGCCTTCAGCCACTTTAAAATGTGCCATGTAATATTTCAGCTCTGCAATGCCCTGCACTTCAGGTTTGACGGGGCTTTTCAACTAAGTTTTAAGCAATAGCTTTCAAAAGTACAGAGTCCAAATCAATTTGTAACCAGTCCTTCTTCTTGCCTATGGCCCAGGTAATACTGATACCATATCTTGCAATGTGGGAAATTTATGAGTCACTAACATAAAAACTCAGTGTTTTGATTGCCTAAAATTTCTGTGGTTTATGATAGATAAGTACTGTTTTTTCTTCTGAAATTATTTCCTCATGACTCCTTCTTTGATATCTTTAACAGATTTGGAAAGAAGAAAGAAGATAAAAGTGGCAAGGCAGATCAGAAGGGGACTCCAAAGCAAGGCATGCTTAAAGAGGAGGAGCTGGAGAAAATGAAAGATGAACGTGAAAGGTGAGTAAATGGCAGGAGCATCTTTGTTCATCAAGTGAGAAACTTCAGAGCAAGGGGTTTCCTGAGGAACAGCCAGTCAGCCTGTCCCAGACAATGCCCACTGCAGTCAGGTCCAGGCAAGCCAGAGAATTAGGCTGTCCTGGCCAAGTCAGAGCTGCTGTGTGACAGAAGCTTGTTGTTCTGCAGTTTCTGTGAACTTCACTGTTGCATTCAAATCCCAGCTTCTGCTTTAGCTGGTAAAAATCAGTTCCTTCAAAACCTGTTTCACCTCTGCCCATTCCCAAGGCCAGCTGACTTAGTAATTTTCTCCTCAGCTTCTCTACAGCAAGAACCTCCTCCCTTCTCTCCTGACAGTTTCTGCCATTGTTTTCTAGCACTTCAGACCTCTTTGGCTTCAGCTGGCTATCCCATCAGATAGTAGTTGTTATACTTTGGTATGTTCTTTTCTGCACAGTGTTTGCTGGTAAGCCACATGTTGCAGAAATAAATATGCAACAAATGTTGAATATGCTGAGGAAACACCTGGAAGAAAGCAGGTTCAGATGGTTCAAATCAGTCTGCAGAGGCAGGAGTCTGCCAGCAGTGGGGTGGGCAAGAGGGGCAAGGCAAGAAGCTGGGTGAGTGCCTGCTAGGTGTTGTTGTATTTCTGAGGTAAGACCTGAGAGTCTGTCCTGTTCATAAAATACACCTTTCTATGCTCTTAGTGAATTCCTTATCTTTCCAGATTAAGAGATTTTACAGTTTTCTGCTTTTCCCCATGCTTGCTCTTCAGAAACCGGAAATATTTGTCAGTGTCAACAAGGTTCAGAAAACTCCTCTTTCCCTTTCCCCAACTCATCCAGAAGTACTTCATATGCTGAAAAAGGTCTTTGTTTCCCTCTGATGGCTGCTATCAGAAAAGTTGAAGAGCCCATAGTTTCTGGCTCTCAAGAAGTGTCTGCAGATGCTGTAAAACTTTACAAGTTGTAGTAATACATTTTGTCAGTGCAGGCAGAATACTTTTCAAAGGTCTCTCTCCTTCACTGGAGCATCCTGCTCCTGGGAGAGGGAATGGAAGCAGACATGGTTCCTTTTGTGCAGTGTTTCCACATGGGTCAGCCTTTGTGGTACTGCTTAGTGCCAGGGAAAAGACTCCTGCTTTCATTTGAGTCATGCAGTGTGTGGTCAGGCCTGTAAGTGGTAGCTAAAGGATTTGATTGGGGAAAAAAGTCAGTCCAAACCCTTGAAGTCTGCTGCTAATTTTTACTATTTTAAAAGCTAGCAAGGTATTTAGTTACTACAGCACTGCTACTGGATATGCTTAGCCAGTGCTTAAGTATTTAGTTCATCTAAGTTAAGTAGTGTCAGGAGAAACTTTGTACCATTTGTTTTAAAATTTCTGTGCCGTGTCCTTGATTTTTGCCAGATTGATGAGTGCCTTTATATTAAACTGCTGACTCCCAATTTGGATACTGGCAATTTGAGAGGTATGTGTCCTTCATTTTAAAGAAGCCAGTGTCTTTTATTAGGATCCTGGCAAGCTAAGAAGCATGTATCCCATCTGTTAAAGGGCCAGTGTCATTTACTAAAATGTTGGCAGGCTGGAAGGAATGAACCCTTCTGTCTAGAGGTCTAACATTCCAATTGGACACAAGATAATTGTTCTTAATATTTCTTTAGCGTTGTGTGCTTTTTTTTAATTACAGTCACTGATTGACAGTAACTTGGTACGGCTGCATTAGGAACTGGCAGCTCAATGTCTTCTTCATCCTGGTTTCTCTAGTTATGATTTCAGTTTTGACCTGGAAGAGCTTGTGACTGAAATGGAGAACAGCAGGTGTGTTGAGAAGTGGATGAACCAAGATGATATTTTTAACTCACTTATTTGATTCTTCTTCTGTAAGGCACAAAAATAGGAATATCACACTTTTGTATCAGGTAGTATATCTTCTATCTCTGAGGGATTAAAATTAAAATTTTTTTAAAACCCAGAAAAATAGTGAAGAAATTTTCCCTATGTTATCCTCAAAGGAATGCAACATGAGCCATAAAAACAAGCAATTTGCTTCAACTTTCTAAATGAAGTAAGAGCATGGCTGTGTGTTTGTCCACATAAGACTACCTACAGTCTTACTATTGAACCCTTCTTGAGCTGGTCATAAAATAGAAGAGGCTCTATTTTAATTAGACAAAAATTATATAAAGAAGCTACTTCTCCTGTATGGGTAAAAACTGTTTGGGAAATTGATTAAAATTACTAAGGAAGCATTACCTGACTTGAATGTAGATCAGTCCTTTTGCTTAGTTGTTGACTGTTCACCTAATGATGATGCTCAATAAGACAGTAAAGACAAGTTTTACAGCTCTGTCCCAAGATTTAGTAATTCTATAATGTAATTCAAGTCCAAGATTTTAATGCACATATTGGCAAAGAAAACCGTGTGGTACATTCACACCATAGATCATCTGCTCCTATGACTTCACTAGCTGCAATCCTGCATTATTGGGCTCATATTTATAAAACTGAAGATTTGTAGAACACATTCATATTTTCAGATCTGTTCTTGTTGAGTGAGATGAGTGTATGTTAAAACTACGGGAGATGTAATAGTAGAAAATACTAGAGAAATACAGCAAGTTTTGTCCCCTGATACCTGTGATCAAATCCTATATTTAATATCTTGAACAAGCTAAAGTTGCTTTTCTAACATTTAGCCTTTCTAGAATAACTAAATGCACATCTAATTCTACTTTTCCGAGATTAGCTGTAAAACTAATTCTTGTTCGGATCCTCAATTCAATTATTACAATCCTAAAGTGAGATTTTTTGTTTAAACAGTTTTCTTAAATGCTGACTGCCTATCATACTAAAAGATACAATGATTTGTCATCTGTTTGTTTTCTTTTTTTCAGAGGCCATGTTGTCCATTTTGGACACTAGTGGAAGAGGTTAGAGTAGTTGATTTTTGGGCTGGGTGTGACAGGATTAATGATCAAGTGCTTTTCAGCATCTTAGCAGCTGTGGAACTCGCCTGGTTTTGGATATTGGTTTTGCATGCAATATATGCTTGGCAGCTCTCCAAAAAGCAGAATACTGTTTCAAGATCTCAGCTGAGAAATATTTTTTGGTAGGAAGTGCATTTTCAGTTTACAGGACTAGGCTGTCTCTCATAGTTTTGCAGTTTTTTGATTGGTATTGGATAGGCACAACAATATTTCATAAAATCCCGGGGATAGGCTTTCTGTACAGACTGCAGCCTTCTTCCAGAAATTTTGACAAGCTTTAGACATGCAAAAATGTCAGATGTGTTCAGTGCACAGTGCTGTGCAGTACAAGCTCAATGACTCTGGTTCTGATGGGGAACATCAGCTCTTGTGTAGGTGTGCTGCATGAGTGTAAGCCCATCGTGCCTAGAACAGGTTGGATTTCCTGCTTGCACAGAGAAGGAATTGAACAGTGCATGTGCAACAAGTCTGGCACATCCAGAATGTGTTAGAGCTAGTGGGCGTATGCAGACAGAGTATTCAGTGCTCACTCTGTAATGCAGATGATTCCCAAAAGGACAGGATTTGCTTGCACTTTGGTCCTCAGCATAAATTTGCCTGGCAACTCTTTTTATGGGCTGCCAAGTTTCGGATTTGAACCTCAGAAAGTGAAAATAAATTTACAATTTTGCTAGCCTAGTAATTTCTATTTCCATTCCACATTGTCCCAGTCTCAGTTTTCAGAACAACTCTCAGTGCTGCCATGTAGCTGCAGTTCTCTGAAGCAGCCCCACATCCTGCACTGAAATGCTGATATCTTTTTTTTTGTTGTTTTTTTTTTTTTTTTTACTGCTTGTATTCCCTAGCAATCCTCAGCAAGATGAAGGTCTCATTGTGTTCATTGCTGTTAGGGAAGCTTGGGCCTGACCCCAAGCACTTACAGTTGAGGTGGAAGAGAGAAAATCTGACAGGAAAAAAAAAGTGTCCTCTGGGTGGGAATGTGACATGCAGGCAGTGCAACTGCTTGTCCAGGCTCCTGAAAAGTCCCTGTCAAGCTAAGAATTGATTCCAGACCTCAGCCCCAGGCTTCCTTTCTTTTCAAAGCCAATACTTTATTATACAACTACTACTTCTGCAAGCCTCAAGTACTGAATAGGAACTTTGGATGTTAGGCATTCCTTCTTTAGTAATAGCCTTATCTGTGTCAAATTGAATATGAATTCAGCACCTCCTTTAAATTATTTTCTTCTCCCCCTACCTCCTTTAGTTTTCATTATGCCAAGGTTATGCAATGTCAGGGAATTTTGAGTGGGAAAAGACAGGAGCCTCATGATAGTTCAGGAGTATTGGCTTAACTGGGGGTACAGTTCTTTGAGGTGGTGGCTTGTCCTTCCTGACACAAGTCACATGCTTCATTGGACTGAGGCCTTATTTTAAATAAACTCATTGTTTCGTTCATGCTTCAAAGAGTTTGGCTGTAATAAAGCATGTGCTCCAAAGGTCGAGAATCTGCCCATAAAAGGAAGAAACAAATGCTATATCTGATGGTTATTTTGATCAAGCTGACTCAAATCTGTATTTTTAGTGTGTTCAGTGTAAATTACTCAGAATTTATCATTTTAACGATAGGGTGTTTGCTACATTATTAAATACTGGAAGAGGCCTTGTCTTTTCCTTCCCTCAAAAAAGATTTCATCTCTTCCTCCATTTTTTTCCCACTCATTTCGGGTTCTTTTCATTTTCTAACATTTGAAAGTCATTGTAAAATGAACTGGATAAATACATTAGATGCATGAGTTTTACACATCATAATTTGCCTTTTAAATGCAAATAAAGTGACTATCAATTGAAAGAAAAATATTTTTTCCTGTTTCTTTAGTATTATTTTACTGCAATTTTCCTACTGAGACCTAAATTTCTCTTCCAACAGAATTGAACGCTTACTTGACATTAGAATAAAATTTACAAAATGAAGCACCTTGTTGAAAATGGGAGGATTTTTTAAAGTAGCATGAGAGTTAGTTAATGAGGAGACACTCCATGTGAAAAATAATCCTCTGCACATTTTTGTGGGAATAGTTTTGTTAAAACAGTCTTGGTTTTGTAGTCCTCATCGGAGTTAATTGAGGAAAATGTTTTAATAGTATTGAGGTTCGAGCAGAGTGTTAAAGAAGCAGAAGGAGTATCTGGCCCCTGCTTTCTCAATGTATGAACTGAATGCTTAAGTTATACTGTATCTCACTTAGGGGTAAACTAAATGGTTTCAGTTTTTATATTAAAGACTGACTTTCCTTTACTTTTCAGAAACCTTCCAGCAACTAAAGAGCATTTCTCTTGTCTTATCAGCCCTGATGCTTGTTGCCTGTTCCCATAGTTAAAAAATCAATACATATGGTTTTGATATTTGGCAAACAGAGGTTTAATTTTGCAGCTGCAAGATCCCTGCACGAAGGGATGCATCTTACAGAAATAAAAACATTTAGAGTCCACTTAGAGAGGAGAGAATACTTGGGAGTGAAACTTCATTCCCTTTCTGTCAGCATTTGTTTTATTATATTTAATTACAAACAGTTTGTACGTTACTGGAAACCAAAATGAAAATGAGAATAGATGGATATATGGCAGTATGGTAGAAAAGCCAAACTGCTTTGAATCAAAAGTTGAAATTCAGACTGTTGCAAAAATCAAAGTAAGATTTTTTTAAATGCATAGTGCATCTTAGCACACGTTCATACGCGTGCACATTGTTGGCGACCCCATGTAGCTTTTGTTCCTGTGCATTCCACCTGCCAAGTCTAAAAGCATTATTATGGCTGTTTAAAGTTCATATTGATCTCTGATAAAATGCTCATAATTGCTATTCTCACCATTAAGCTCTGTTCTAAACCACATGCTTTTGGGACACCTGAGCTTGTGCATCATTATTTATTAAGGGTTAATCCAACATGGTATATCTGTTCATTGAGTATTCCTGACTTTACAGCACAGCTAGGTCCTGTGGTTTAGACAAAATAAAGTGTTGGATGTGATCCCAGTTTTAATACTCCCAATTTATTATAACCATTGAACCCTGATCAGATCACAGATTGGATTGGATCCCAGTTTTTTAAATGTCCCAATTTATTGCTGGCTTGCAACCCTGATAAGAATACATATTTGATTAAGGCTTCAGTTTTCAAAAATTCCAGTTAATTACTTTTAGATTTTTATTAGATCATAGCTGTATAGTATGGTATGTTGAAGTTATGAAAAAATTACTGGATGCTGTTGCACAGGTCAAGGTCATAGTTTCATTTTGTGCTGACAGTATGAAGTTATCAGATTTCTGTTTATTACTGTGGCAGCACTTGCACTGGACAGGAGGACAGATTAATCCCAACCCATTGATTCTGAATGATTCTCATTTTAGATCTGCTGCTGCTCTGCATACCAGAACATGTAATAAAAACCTACCATGGAACACTGGGAGATTGATGTTTGGTTTTGAGTAGCTGAGGTGGATGGGTCTCACCTACTTCCACAGGTTTTGTTGTAACTTTAGAGCCAAACAGCAATTTCAGAGCTGCTTCATGCGGCTTTTTTACTGCTGGAGGACATTTTTAAGACAGCCCTAGGTCTACAGTTGGTCCCAGATTGTCCAGGTTAAGAACATTAAGAACTGATGATAACAAAGTGGCACATGGAATTGGCCTTTTTCTTTAATTGTCACAGCGCAATTCCAGGCATTGCACACTGATGGAAATAGCATTTCTAGGTGTCATAGATGTGCTCTCAGAATGTAAGCATGGAATTCTCATCCAAGCCATTTAGCATCCTTGTTTTGCTCATCATTGAGGCACTGGTGTGATCTGGAGACATGTTTTCACAAGGTGTGCCACCTGTCCACCTAAAGAGGTCAGAGCAGCTCAGGGGCAATGGCTTAAACGGGCCAATGCATGGTTCTCTTTTGCATATATCAGAGTTTTATTACTTGAAGTTGTTTTGGTTCTATAAACCTGAAATGCTGCTAGAAACTTACAAGCCAAACTAACAAAGTGAAATAGGCCCAGGTGCTAGCCAACCAGCCTAAAAGAGTGCTTTCTAGGAGATGGACTGTCCTGGCCTAGGGATTTCTTTGATGCAGTACTGAATGTAGGTCAGCTCTTGCCCACTCCGGAATCAATAAGAATTACTTGGAAGCAGCATTTCATTCCTTGCCCTTCCATTTGTGATTTATGACAGTCTATCATAAATCGTTGGCATGCACTTTGAAGTAGTGCCACAGCAGAGAATTCCTGTTCTCAGACTCCCTTAGCTACTACAGCATAAAAATGAGAATGCAACTCGTGGGGATAGACTGGCAGGAAATCTGTTTGCATGTGTAAATCTCCATAGTGATCTTAAACTAAGATACCTGAAAGTCTTAAAGCTTTGACTGCTCAGGCAAAGCTGAGTTTTGCTTTCAAATCAAGGAATGTTAATTGGAAGCAACCTGTGAATCCCAGACTAACAGATGGAGGCTGTTCCTGTTCTTGTACTGAGAAATTCTTTTCAATAGGTTCTAGGTTCAGTGTCATGTGTAGAATAATGAAATGTGCATGGAGTATCGTATCACATGAAACTAGGCTTGTTCCTTCCACTGCTAGGATTTCACTCAAATGAAGGCATAGTGTTTATGCAGTTGCAGAGATGGTTGTGTGAACTCATGAGATGTCACTAGGAAGGGGAGCTGCAAGGACCTGTTCAGGAGATGTCCCATGAATACCCCCTTAGTGACAGAGCTGGCCCCGGGGACTCAGTAGGTGCCAGTTTTCCTGGGTCTGTCCCGAGTTGTGTTACTGCATGTGGTCGTGAATGTTGGGTTTTCATGAGGTGTCAGATCAATGTTGTGCCTTCCCATGGTCATGACAATGTCTCTGGTATTTTTCTTAAGACAGTGTTACCAATCCTCAGTGGTTTTGATTGATACCTGCTACAGCAATTGCTGGAGTCCAGTAAGTCACTGGCAGCAATTCAGTTCATAGGTGGATGTTTCTGTCTCCCCATAGCTTTTCTGCAGGTGTACTGTGGTTGCTTTATACTTGTTCTCTGTTTATCTGATGAACTTCTCTGAAACAGTTTGTTTGATGTGTCAGTTGGAGAGGTTGGAGGGATGATTATGTGGCTTTGACTGCAATTGGTATTGTGTGCCTTCCTGACATTAAGTTCCCAATATCTAAAGTGTACACAAAATTAAGTCTTCTTTTCCAAGAGTATTGTATTTTAAGTCTGTTTTCCTGACTGTTTGTTCCAAAATGAGTTAATCTTCACAAAAGGGACTCGGGTACAATATGCACAGCACCTTACATATCTTCTTAACACCAAAGTGCAAATGACAGCAACCTGAGAGTTCCTTTAAATCATCACTGGGAGCTGGGCCTTGCAACTGCAGCTAAGGGGTGCAAAGTCTGCAGACTCAGGGCCATTTTGCAGGGGGGAGTTCTTAAAGGTGTCAGAACATCTCAGGTGAAAGATGTCAGAGTAATTTTGACAAACCTGGAATGTTTCCATTCCCTAATCCCCATTGTCACAAAACAAGGAACATCCTTTTGACAGGACACTGAGAAACCTGATCTGTGCAGTCAGCCTTGTTTTCAGCAGGAGATTGAGCAGGATAACCTTCAGAGAGAGTTCCTTACAATCTAAATTTTACTGATATTGTCACTTCAAGATGATAACTCCAGGGTAGTTGTGAGTAAAGAAAATTGTATAATGCAGTAAACTATAGACTATAAAATACTTGGCTTTTCTGATAGTTGGCTTTCTTAATCTGCTGCATTTCATACCCAATGTACGACTAATGTGGACAGGCAGAAAAACTTTCTCTGATTTAATAGCAAGGGTAAAAATCATGTTCTCATTGAAGTTCATAGGACAGGAGAAAACACTGACCTCATTAGAGCCAGGATTTTCTTTAGAGGGCAGGATCCTGTGTAAGCTGGTAATCACTCCTTGTCACCTCTGAAATAAATGGAAGAACATTAAGACCTCAGTCTTGTCTATCCAAAGCTCCCGTTCCTCGTTTTGTGGTAGGAAAGGGCTATGTTTCATCTTCGGTTTCTCATAATCTTAAATTTTAAGGTTGCCATAGCTCTATCTCCTTCTTAGGTTTTTCTGTTCTCCCTTTCTTTTCTTACAACCCTCCAAAGGCAGCTTCTTTGGTCAGTTCAGGATTTTACAGACACGGGGTAGTTTTCTGGAACAGGCAAGATTTTATGGATTGGTGGGTTTTTGTCTTCTGGGCATTTAATGGTGCTACAAGAGCTGTATCTTGTTACCCTGAGTCTCTAACTCCCTTGAATTTGTGGCTTGTCTTTCTTTATTTCTGAGACTGTTTCTATTCTTGTTTACAATTACAATTACTAATTATGGGGGAGATGTTCAAATCCAGCACAATAGAATGAGCTGGAATGAAGAAAGACTTGCATAGCTTAAGGGAGGATGTTTCTGACAAATATGGCTCCAGTAGAATAACCTGAAAGATAATATTAAATTAAATATTGTTTGATTCTTCATGAGTCCATATCAGATGTCCTCTGTTTACTGGCAAGAGGTGGGTTTTTTTAATTTATTTTTTTTAAACTATGAGGCTCGCCTGCCTCTTGAGTTTCGTTAGGTGATGTTGTTTGAAAAAATAAAAATGAGTGTTCTCCTGATAAAAGAGGCAGGTTTGAATAGAATTGTTAATGTCATTATAGGCCGTGCCTGTCTGTAAAACGATTATGAAATTTTAAAAAATCAAAAGCACTGTACTGAAATTATCTCCTCTGATACTCAACTGAAATATACCCATTCCCATCAGTGATTATGGCTTATGAATGTCTAAAGAAAAGATATATTCATTTCACTATTATGTAAATGAATGAAAAAACAATATTTTAGTTACCAAAATATATTTTGCTAGCAGCTAAAAAGGAATTAAAACATTAAACCCAGTGGAAATCTAAGTGACCTCCTGCAGAAATAGGCTGCATGCCTCTAGACAACCTGTTACTCAATATATGTATGAATTAGGTAAATGAGACACAAAAGCAGATACTAAATCAGATGTAAATTGAGTAATCATTAGAGTATGTAGATCTCAGAGAGAGTCACATGAGTGGAGAAAAAAGCTATAAAGTAGTTTTTATTCTGCTGTTCTCAAGGAACAACTGAGTAGAATGTTTAGCATCTCAATCATCTCAAAAGACTTTAATGATTAGGTCCTCTTACATTTAGGTATACTTTAAAGTGGTGGTATGCACACTCAATTCGCTACTTTTATTCTGCTCCTCTTATTGCAAATGGAATAGAAATTATCCTAAAGACCTGTGGCCCGGTTTCTTTTACATGTTTTGTCTCTGCTTTTATTCATTCTTCTCCCCCAGGAACTTCTTTCATTGACTTTGACAGCATCTTGCTCATTCATGCTGTTCATGCTTCCCAAAGTCTGTTACTTTTACACCACCATAGAAGAAATTTTACTGTATTCATTTGAAGTATAAACAAAGTCCCTTTATTTATACATTATTTTGGTTAGCAAATACTTTTTTGGGTCCTGCATTTGACTACTTAGATATGCACCTTGGTGCTCAAAACATGTCATTCTTTCTGTTCTGCTCAGTAATAAGTACATGGTCAATGCATGGTAAAAAAGAAAAAAAGTTACATCACTTTTACTCTTTCACTGGAAAGTCAGAAGAAACAGGGTTTTCTCAGAGCTCATGGGGAGTGCAATGGAGGAGGAGTTCAAGCACCTCCAAAACTGTGCTTTTTGTTGTGGGCCTGTTTTGGTTATCCCTACATTCAGCTGTTGTGGTGTGAAATGCAGCCTTGCAGGTCTCCAGGTAAGAGAGACCATGGTCTCTCCTGGGCCAAGCTTGCAACATGCAGGTTTTCACTCTGGTCAGACCTGGTGGCTCTCAGTGCCACTGAGTTGCTCCTGGTGTCTCCTGTTGGGCAGCAGGCACCCTGTCTCCAGCCTGGGAGACGTGAGTCAGGAGGACACGAGTGTCCGAGTCTTGAGCTGATGCACAGTGACCCTCATTAGCCCCTGCCTCGGTGTGCTAAGCTCATTTTGAGCTGGGGCTGCTGCTGGGCTCCCAGAAGTGCAGGTTGGGCCGCAGCTGGTATCTTGCTGTTTATTTCCCATTGAAGGCCATCTTTGGGCTCCACAGCTTCTCATGACCCTGGCCTTCTTTGGGCTACTGAATCGGTAACATTAAGTCCTGTATTTTAATTTTCACAGAGTCTTAGAAGCTTCAGCATTTTCTTGTTGCCCACTCACAACTCATCCACCCACCCACCCAGCTTACAACTGCTGGGCCAAGAGATGAGCAGTATCTCTTACAGCTTTTCCTAGCCCTCACATTCCATTCCCAAAAGCATTTCTGGGTCTTCTCCAAAAGTCACTTCTGCTCAGCTCTTCTGGAGTTTTCTTGAGGTAGTTCACATCCCTTGCTGCAGCTGCTTCGCTCTGTGTATTCTGCAGTCTTTTAATCCAGCTTTTGCCTGTCAGTGTCTCTGTCACCGATGTCAGGCTAAAGCGTTTTACATTGTGTTTGTCACAGGCGGTGAATACATATGTGGTCATTGACGGTAGCTCAGCAGAAACACAATAACTTGTTAAGCCACAGTAACTCAATCGTGTGTCTGAGCTGCAGCTGGAAGGAGCTGTTTGGGCTGTTAACCCTTTCCTGGCTGCTGCGCTCTAGGTGTGTGCAGCTTTTCATGTGTTGCTAGATGAGAACTGACCGTGTATGATTTGAGCAGCTATGTCAGAATGGAAGAGTATTTGAGGGATAAATGAGAGCTTTCCTTGATTTATAGCTTTGGGGGTGTGCTACTGAACAGTACATGAGGTGTACAGAAGTGTTTTCAAAATACAGTGTCCCACTTCCAGAAGTACAGTATATATAGGGATTCTGTCTTCATTTGACTTCTACAAATGCAACATGTTTTCAGAAAGTTGTCTGGAGTTCTATTAAGGTTATATATATTTTTATCAAACTATATATTTTCTGAAATTATTTCACCTAGAATCAACTAGGTTGGAAAAGACCTTTGAGATCATTGAGCCCAACTATTTGTTGTGGGGAAAGTCTAGAGTAGGATACATTTTTGAATGCTATTGAGAAAAAGATGGGTCACAAGAAAAAAAAAGAAAGGGCATTTCCTGATATGGCACTGCTGTTGCCTGTCCTGGCTGCTTCTGTGCCAAGACTCTGTTTTTACAGAAACACAGCTAAAGGGAGTTGATGCAGTTGTGCAGGGGTTTAACTGCAGAGCACAGTGTTCGGGTGGTCAAAGAGAGCAAGCAGAATTAATATAAGATACAAAAGGAAATATGTTTCCCTTTATTCTGTATGAGTTTTTCTTTTCCCTTTCCCTCATTTGGAAGTTTGTAGAAACTTTAGTGCCTCACTAAATTGTTGAGATGGTGATCTGTACCTCTCCTTAGCTCTAGTTTTACTGCCAGCATCGTAGTGCTGAGGGGCATTTTATCTTTCTTCACAAATTTACACCAGTTGTTTAACCAGACCCATCCAGCGCTGCAAGGTGGGGGCTGTCTTGTAGTAACTGTTCAATGAGTTATTTGCAGTTACAGTTGTGTTAATTTAAAAGTCTTGGTTTTTTAGGTTGGTAGGTTGGTTTGGGGGGCAGGGGTTGGGATGGGGAATAAAGATTTTGCTGTTTCAGATAGGGAGAATTTCAAAGGCAGGTGGAGAAATGGTGAATGACTAGAGGGGGATACAGAGAAATGGCCTGCTTAGTAGAGTTGGCAGAGCATTAAAGAAGTTATGGAACGAACGGTACTTTTTTTTTCCTCACTAAAGAATTCCTGGGGATCTACTGGTATGTGCTATGGATAAGATTGCTTTAAAACTGTGTGAAAACACGATGCCCAAATACAGTGCGGAAATTTGAAACTTCACAAAAATGTGAGAAATTTCACAGGTGAAAAACATGTGAGAAGGCATAAAAGGACAGGTAAATAGAAAGAAAGAAAAAACAGCCATCTGATAGTTTGTTTCCCTATATTTGGATTGAAATGAAAAAGAGATCACTGAGCAAATTTTATAGATTTGTGCAGAAGAGTAAAAAGAAAACAAGAAATATTAGTGCAATTGTAATAGATGTATTGAAAGGATGAAACATTGATCATAAAGAATTTCACATAGCCAGGTATTGACTGGTCCATATAATATAGAATGGAAATAATTGTTTTTGAGAAGATTTGACTTATAATACTGGCAGCAATTGAAGACTGTGCTCAGAAGGAGAAGCTGAAGAAGCTAGGCTTATTCACGGGAACAAAAGAAAATTGTGGTGACCTAATTCCAGCTTTTGTTGTGCAGAATATACCAGTATTGATAGCAGGACAAATTACTCTTCCTATCAGACATGAAAGCAAGATTAGCGTGATGCTGCTGGCTGCACTACTCTTGCTTTCAAAGCAGTCTCAAATACCTGGGGGACCAGTGATGTACTGGTCCAGAGAACATGAAGGCTCATCATTTTCTGAGAAATTGCTGTGACTCATCTCGGGTCTGTGCCGTGCCTTCTGCACTGACACGTGATACGACCATTCCTTGAAATGCAGTGTGCACCCATTTTTCTGCCTGTGTACTGTGTGTATATCTACCCATGTGTGCCCTAGGACTTGTATCTCATTCCTTATATTCCTGCACTGAATTCGATGTTTAGGGCGTTTTGGTCTCTAATTGAGGGTGAAACACTCCACAGTTTCCCAGGTTTAACAAAATGAGTGACCTCAGCTGCACTCCTAAGTCTCGCCCTCAAGACCTTTCATCATCTTGGTTTCCCTCCTCTGGACACGTTCCAACACTTTGATGTCCTTTTTATGTTGAGGCACCCAAAGCTCAACCAAAGCATATGCTACCCAAGGTGGGGCACACAGGATTTGAGTATCAGAGAGGAGAAAGCTCATCTGCTTCACTGAGGGAAGGCAGAATGAATAGGGGGCACCCATCCCCCTGACAATTGTATCATCTGTGAAAACTCCTCCTGCTATAAAGTATGATTACATTTTATGTGTTGAAAACCAGCATCACCCAGCACAGTTAATGGAAATGTGAAACGGGAAAGCATGAGTGGTACACATTAATATACCCAAGTACGTGTCTAGAAAAGGTGTGTTGTTCTTGTTAGAATTATTTGTGAACCTTTTTATCTACAAATTATTTCCAAAGTACTAGCATTTGTTTTATGATACAAGTCTAGTGAAACAAAAAAAGTAGTATGAATCCCATTCTGCACTTAGTAGTTCCTGTCTGTCAGATGGAAGCTCCCAGTGTGCTCATCATTTTTCTATGGAACCTTTTTCTCCATGCCTTTTAAAGACTTTTTCTAGAACACCTATATTTTTCAATATGCAGGGTTCTGAGCCCATTAAGCCTTACTTGGATAATCCAGTCTGCCAGACCCTTTTCACTTTTACTCCTTACAAATTATTCTGTTCTTTCTACACTGCTGTTGCACTTCCAGTTACAGTCAAAAGCAAATGTTGACTTCTGTCAGGCATTGCATCTCTGTAGCTTTCTTCTGTTCCTTGTTTCTTCTTCCATGCTCCTCTATTTTCTGTAAATCCTATTTATTACATACCATGGTCAGCATTCTGCCAGATCCATCTCACTGCACTTAATTACACTCTGTTGAAGAGTAGCTGAGCAGTTAACAGAAGAGCTCACCGTCTTGCTGTGTATTTTTTCTCTCCAGCAGGAATGTTGAATCATTGAATATCATCTTAACTTGAAATTTACCTGAATATGTTTTACTATTCCAAAGAGATTACACAATGGCCCTGATTAGCAGCAGCATTTTTTAATACCACTTAAGGCTTTATCACAGTGGAATACTGCCAGTAACAGTTTTTAATTCACTTATATGTACCAATTCATTTCTGTCAAATTTCTTTTAATTTCTTTGCTGTTTTATTTTGTCCCTATCCACTATATAATAAGGCGTGATTTTCACATTTATTTACCCAAAATACATTTTTTTTTAAATAAAATCTTCAACAGATTAATTGTGGTACTTTGATTTGAGACCGTCTCTCCATTTGTGTTCACATTTAATGTGCCGTCTCTCCATTTATGTTCACATTTAATCTGCTTTTCACAAGTTAATCTATTTAGGAGAATCTAGGTGGGTCAAGTAACCAGGGTTCAGTAACAATTTTACTGGCTAATTTAGATAAAAAGTTTCAGGATTTGGTTAGGTATATGCAGCTGCAATGTGAAAGGTAGGTGTAGAATTAAACCTGTATGTGTCCATGCATCCACACTTGTGAAAAGCCTCACTATATTCAGCATTAATTTTTTTTCATCAGAATGGTGACCAAGCTTGGTTACAAAGGTGATTGCCAGAGATAAAGAACAGAATTGCTGCATGAACCACTCTGTTTTATCTGGCACCAGTTTCACAGTGTACTGAAAGCTTTAAATGGTTGGGTTCAGGGTTGGTGTTTCAAATTTGCATGATGGTTACTGTTAAAGCAGATCCTGTTTTATATTTGTTCTTTGCTTTTCATTGTTAGGATTGGTGCAAAGCACCAGGAGTTACGGCAAAAGCAACTGAGAGGCCTGAGTGATTTTTCTGCTGGTCCTGGAGGACCTGACATTGATGATGATGAGGTGGACCCAAACTATGCCAGAGTGAACCACTTCCGTGAGGCTTATCCCCCAGGAAGCATCTACAGACCCTCATCACCAGCAGTCGGAGAAACCTTTGTTTATCTGCGGGATTCTTCCTCAGCACCAATGGAGAGGGAGCACTTGGAAGGACTGTATGCAAAAATAAACAAGCAGCACTACCCACAGACTTCTGGTGACAGGTAATATTGCCACCTGGCATTACAAAAAATGACAGCTTGGTGGGGAGGGAGCCTGGGCCTCAGCAGGGGGTCAGACATGGGACTGTTCTGATGGCCCAAAACCCTGAATTTACGGACTAGAAAGCCATAAATTTCCTCTTACCAAAAGCAAGATTTGCTGCAGCAGTAACCCCAGAGCATCTGAGCAAGACAGCAGTCAAACAGAAATCATTAAAGAAAAGTCCATATTTCACAAACAGAATGAATGAACTGACTGCAGTCCAATTCCTGCACTGCTGAAAGAGTGTTTTTTTCCTCTTTCAATCGGGAAAAGTTCTTACCCTGCAGCAAAAATAATCTCAGTTTTCAGATCTCTTTCAATCCTGTAGATCATCAAGTGTCTATTAGTAACAGGTTTTGTGTGATAGCATGATATATTGTATATGTTTATGGTTTAGATTTTCCCAGCTGCGTGATATTACACACTTTCAATTAGTTTGGGGAGAGGACTGAGAATCATGGCATTTTTATGCAGACTGTGAAGTGTGGCTCCACAAGACTGATTGCCTTTCACAGCCTTTCCAATAACTAAGTGGGAAGGGAAGAACAATTTTTAATCCTTACTGTCAAGCTTCCAGCACTAAAGAAAGCTGGTCAAGCTTTTTTCTGGGTTAAAGAGAAAACAAAAAATTCCTTTGAGTTGATAAGTACCCACCATTATGATGATTTTAAAACTGGTTACTTCTGGAATTTGGGGCTAAAAGAACATGAGACTTCATTTGTGGCATTAGTATATCAATGTTGGCTTTTTCAAACCAAAGTACAAGTGTGTGGGCAAGTCTGTGTGAAAGGAAGAGGACAGACATGGGGGACTTCAGGAACTGTACATGCTTTGAGTTCATGTTACAATCTGTAGTGTCTCCCCATAGCCTCAATCCGTGCCATGTAATACCACACTCGTTAATTTTGGAGAAATATGTCAGCACAGATATAGGAGTGTTTCCAGTTTGTGGCATCATAGTACTTTAAAAACATCTACTGAGTCATTGTTATAAATACTTATAAATATAATAAAACACTTTCTGACGTAAATCTATGTTCATAGCAGGGAATGAGCCAAGTATCTCTCTCTTTCTCACCCAAATACAGTATGGTAAAATTCTTTCCAAACATAATGACAGGGCTTTTTTTTTTTTTTCTTCCATCTCATTAACTCCTCCCCTACTGCATAAAAAAAGAGGTAGTGATCCCAGCTTTTTACTAGCTAGGGGGTTTCACTTTACTAGAAAAGTCTTGAGGCAGTTGTAACTGAAGTCAAACGAAAGTTGCATGTAGTAAAGGGATCAGAAACTAAGTTTGTGCTGACTCAATAAACCAAGATTTGAGAATTCCCAGTGGAAGATGTCTAAATTCAGGTGTGTGTATCCTCCAAATATGAACATATATATATATATATATATATATATATATATATGTAACTCAGCTGGAGTAAGACATTATTATAAAAGTTGCTTTGTAATTTCAGTTTTAATAGGATTTTATAGATTTACATTTAAATGTATCATCACTTTTGAAATGAGGCTTGTCTTTCCATGCAGAAAAAAGAAATGCCTTCTTCTAGTAGATCGATTGTATTGTGGTTTTGACTACACTGAATGAACTCTTGACTTTCTATGGGAACAAGATTGAAGTACCAAGCAAGTTTGGATTTGGTATTGGGATCCTGGATTTTAGTGTGGATTTAGCTGTAATTGCATGGCAACATCATAACTCAGTTGGAAAAACTAAACCCAAAACATCAAGCAGGGAGGAAAAGTTACCTTATAGCTGAGCCCATGATCAGAAGTCACATTTGAGAGGCTCTTCCATCTGTACTGAAAGACCAACAGTCCACAACTTCACTTTGTTGAATTTCTCAGGCTTGTAACCAGATTAGGAAAAAAATAGGAAATGCGAGATTCTTATTAGGCTGTCTTTGTTCTTTTTTTAAATCTTTCTTTTCTTTGTCTGAGAGACAAAATGGTGTTGTTATTCACCAGCAGAAATGTGCCAAACATGAATAATTCTATGTGAATTTATGCAGTGGGTCGTGAGGTCTCAGCCAACAGTTGTTGAATAAAGTGTCAACTTCAGGCAAGGAAATCTTTCTGTGCTAGAGGGAGAGTATTGAAAGGAGAAAGAGATGTGGCAAGAAAAATCCCTGGATAACACGTTAATTAAGAAAACAATCTGCTTCCAAGGGTCAAGTATGAAAACTACCTTGTCTGCCTCAGAATGATGGGAAAGGGTTATAATGGATGGTTGTAAGCCAAGCCACGGTTATTTTGTGTTTGTGGGGCTGAACATTTATCAACACACTGGTCATGTAAACACTTATGCTTTGCTCTTGCTAGCACATGCATGCTTTCTCTCAAAGTTTTGCTGTTAATTTTACTTCAGATTAATGTTTTTTTCTCCCACATGTGACTCTCAAGTTATAATATAGTGCATGGAGACTTAATCAGTGACTAAAGTAAATGGGGCTAGGAATAGAAGGAGGATTTGAACACAGAGAGAATAGATTACTTCATTTCGGTCTGAGAGCTCCAATTATGTAGCATTATGATTGAGAATCAAAACTCATCGTTTGAAACAAGAAGTTAATTTTTATTTTATATTATTTTTGCAGAATAATGTATTAGCATAATTAATGCCTTTTAAAAATGGGAGGCCATTTGCAAAAGTATGAAACTTAGTGGACAGAAAAGAGCTGTTCACATTTTGCATATGCTTTCCCTTTTCTCATCACCAGAATCCATTGCATATTCCTGGTTCATTCTTTGCTGTAGATTCACAGTTTAAGCTGAGAATGTCCCTCACCATGCAGGAAAGCAACAGGCTGCACATGTATGGGCTCTGTTGCTGTAATCAGGATGAAGTATGTTTGCTGCCTCCAGCACTGCTCCTCAGGGCACACACAGATCTGCTTCACATCGCTCTTTGTGCACTAACGTCCCATTTACCTCCAGTTGCATCTGGCATCTCAGGGGCTTTTTGCTTTGGGTTTTTGGGGGCTTTGCTTTGTGTCTTATTTACAACTGTTGTGTAATGTTCTTCTGCACTGCTTCACAATTGTTGACTTTCATTCCAACGATGACTATATTCAGTGAAATAGAAGTAATTTTTTGTGTATATTTTGCTGAAAGCTTTGGAATTCTTAACTAAGAGAGGTGCTATATAAATGTAAATTGTCCTTATTAATGAATATAGGGAAAGCATTAGCATGATCAGTGTATTCTGTGAATTTTAAGTTAGAGTGGAAAAAAATTAGCTGGCAAAATCACACATTTCTTTGTAAATCAAGCATTTTTCTGTTTATTTCTAATTAGCCACAATTTTCTGTAATGCAAATGGCATCCCTAAGGATGGTGCAGCCTGCACAGCCACCTTGTGCAGCTGGGGAACTCACAGGGTCTTTGCCTGAGCCGCTGTGCCTTTCCGAGCCTGCAGCAGAGGCTGTGTGATCTGTGGCCCATATGTTCCTGAAATGGGTGGTAAGTCACATCTCCGAGTTTAGTCATCAAGGCTGTGCCATGACAGTGCTAAGCTGCACCGTGGCAGAGCCTAGGTGTCAGACCAAAGCCAAAAGAGCAGATGCACAACACTATAATCACTTAAATGTCAGGCATGTCACACGGTGAAACCCTTTCTCGCATTTCGAATAAACAATTTCGTCTTTTTTCTTCCCGTGAAGATGGTGCTGTCAAGTATATCCAAACACCCCAAGTACATCTCTGGAAAGGTTCTAGAGACTTTGCTCAACTTATTTTCTCAGCCCAGAACTATGAAACATTAAAGTCTGATGCCAAACTCATTGCCAAGTATAATTCTTCACTTATTTATGTGACTTATCTTGGGGAATTTCAAAGTGCTGGTCTGACAAAAACGAATACAGTTTTCCTTTGTTTAGCAAGAATAGATTCAGAGCTGTATCTTGTTGCAGTTTAAAAAAATACCAATAAAAAACAAAACTCTTTTATTACATAGGAGTAAAGTCCAAAGCCCCAAAGTCTGATCCAGCTTTTTTTGGTTTTTTTGGAGATGCTGTTTGGGGGCCAACTATGGAAGATCCTAATTTCTATAATGGTAATTAATTAATTGAAAAATAGGTCTTCCTTGTTTCAGGATGAATGTTCCCTTATGGCAACTTGCAGTCTTTCAGAATTCTCAGTAGAGCAATATGCAAAGTTGAAAATGGGAAAATTAAATCCATACCTGTGTGTCCCTCACATCTCACTCTCAGAGCTGGCCTGAGTCAACAGACAGAGAGAGGAGAGAGATGCCAAGCAGTCTGCCTCTCCCTCTAAAGGATCAAAGGAAGATATTGCTGTGCATGTCCTGAGGAACCAAGTGCCAAATGTAAGCAATGTGTAAGCCAGAGAGGAGGGTATAAAAGGGTCCAGAGTTTTAAAATTTAGCAAAAAAAGCATTTTTTACTTAAAGACTAAATGCTTGTCTTTTGGGCAGGTATGGGCCATTCCCATCCTTCTCAATCCAAAGCCATAGGAATCCCGAGCTGCACAGAAAAGGATTTGTTGTAAAAGGGTGAGCTGGGATTGCCCAGGTGTGGCATTTGGCCATGTGTGTCTCATGTGCCAGAAGCTGAAGTTTGCTCTCAGTTCAGGGCACCTTGGGCATTGCTCATTGTGCATCCATTTACAAACCTTTCCTCAGTGAATAGCATAAAAGCAATCCACTGCTCTAGGAATGGATGGTCCTTTACTCAGGGAAGATTATTCTTTGAGATGGATATCATGGAGGCAAGGTGGAAATTGAATGAGGCTGTGTAATATCTATGTCCCTTTGCCACTGTACCTTGCACTGCTGTGGAAAGAGAAATATAGTCATGCATTGGAATGTTTTGATTTACAAAGTTTGACAAGTACAAGCAAGGTATATAGTTTCTCTTACCCTAGAGCCTCTTCTGCTTGTTGTCCTAAAATCACCTGTGCCTTTTCTACTGTACATGAACTACTGTACATCCCAAGACTCTCCTTTGATTCCTCTGGAATTTATTCTTTCTGAAACATACCACAGGGCCTTCTGAACCTTTGGCTGTCACCTGGTCACTGCTTCCCATAATGTTAAAACTGAAAACGTAGTGTTGGGCAACTTACTGTCTGTCCTGGCTGATAAATTTCTGACAAGTTAAATTTAGAGTGGCATTGGCAGTACAGCAGAGATTCCATGGTTTCTGGGGGCTCTCAGTAGGGCTGTCCTGCTCTTGGAAGCAGGGTAGTCCAGAAAGCCCTTTGGCCACCAGTTCAGTGTAGGCTGTGCCACTGGAGTTAGACTTGTATTGTGTATTTTGCTCCTAATGCTACTGGCTGTTTTCTTCCTCAGAAAGGCTTCATACTCACTGTGCCAATCAGGGGAAATGTTGGGTAACTGGACTGCCTGAGGAGACATGTTTAAACAAGCCTTGAGTTTATTTCCCACCTACATGGGGGAAAAAATTTAAAATCTGTGGATAGTATTCAAGCGAAATCACTTAATGTTTAGAGTTCACTCTGCTTTTTCCCAGGAACTCCTCATCCAAATCTTCCAACTTTGGCACCCAAGCCCTATCAGTCATTTCTCACAAAAACCCAGATTTCATGGAACTCAGGTGACCCTGAGCACTTTGGAGCGTGTCTAAGGAGAAGGAAGTTATCAAACTGCTGCTGCTGCCATGTAATGTGTGCATGCTTGTTTGAGGCCATGCATTCTTCAGCAGAAATAAATTCTGTCAGGAATAGTCACAAATCTGCCTGCGTGCATCCTGCCTGCTAGGGCTTGCATTTGGATCACCTCACTTATTGACAGATGTGTAAAATTTTATATACTGCACTCCCACAACTCCCTTGTGAGTGTTCTGCTGCAGATGCTGGGGAGCCTGAGTTTTGGCAGCTGTGTTAGGCATTCAGGTTTAGGTTGGGGTTTTTCCCTCCAGCTCTGTCTTTTCTTATGTGATATATTATTCTATGGAATTATTTTACATTAATTCTGCATATATACTGGTAATGTCCCATTCTTTCAGCCGTTTGGATGCAAATGCAAAAGTCAGGTCCCTGAAGAGAAAGCCAGGTCTGTTACTGGGAAGATGAGACCATAGCAGAGGATGTAGTGAAATGCAGATGGTGTTGTCAGCCTCTTAAATGTACAAATAAAGACAAAGTGAGATCGTCCATGCAGCTGGAATGAAATCATATGGCCTTGCATGTGTTCCTGCCATTGTGTATTTCCTAGTGTGATCAGAAGATGCTAAATTCTGTTTTGTGCAGGATATAATTTGACCAAAAGCTCATGCTTGCCTCTCTAACCAGCAGCAGAATGATATTAACTTTTCTCTGTGCAATTTTTTTAACAAAACACCATTTGATTTTAAATGCTAATATGTGTGTGTGGTTAATTAAGAAGCCAGAATTGACCGTAAGGTTGACTATAAAGCTCCAAGAAAGAGAGAGGAAGATCATTACACTTCTGCTTATAGATAGCTATTTGTGAACCAGCTGATAATGTGCAAAATTAAGATTTTGTAACTGGCATTTTAAATGAAGGGTTAATGGCTGACGATTAATTAAACTGAGTTGTTTAATAGAGAAGCTGTTAAAATCTTGTTTATAGGCCAGCCACTTCCATACTGAAAGTGCAAACCCTAATAGCATTTGGTATTCCCATTTAGTAGACAAGCAATGTATCTAGACATTTTCTTTTAACAGAGAAGGTGAAGGTGTTATCTTAGTGGATACTGAGAAGACTTAGTGAATACAGAGAAGGTGTTATCTTAGTGGATACCACAGGATGGATGGGTAGTAGCATTGTGTACTGTGTTTTCTTCTTCCAAGTTAACAGTTTTCTGGTAGCAGTACATAGAGAGAAATGCATTTCCTCTGAGAATTTGGTAATCTTAAATAAAACTGTTAAGTCTTACTTTAATTAAAGTGTAGGGGACATGATTAAGTCTGATGTGATTCTGTTTTCCCTTTCTCTTTTCTACTCTCCAGTAGTCTGTTGTATTTCATACAGTTCAGGGTTTTCAAAATACCCAGCTTTTCATTGCTCCAGGTTGTCTTCTGTCAGAATGGGTCTCTTTGGCCCCATCATTAGCCTTGCAGAGTTGCTCTAGCTAAGGAGAAAAAAAAGAAAAGGAAGTATGTTTGAGTCAGGTTTATTCTGTACTGCAGTTCTGGTTAAATGATGAATGTGAGCCTAGTCCCATTTCCCTGACTGAAGAGAAACAAGCAGAAGGTCATTATGCTTCTCACAGTTGTGAGGCTTGTCCTTCCAGCAAGTCCTTTGCCAAGAAACTGTTTGTTTTTCTTTTGTTTTCCCTTTCTCTCAGCCCAGTTCCCAATCTTTTTATTAACCATCTCCCGTTGTCTCCCCAGCTTCTTGACATACTCATTTTGCCATACGATCTCCTAGCTTCTGGATATGCAAGTAGTTCAGAGAAAAACCCTGATGACTTGGCCTTGTGCAAGCTTTGCTGTGTAGCCCACTGTAAGATGAATCTGGGTTGCTGACCTCTGGGACCTCACACTCTATCCAAAATCATGACTTTCAGAAAAATCCTCTCCTACATTTTTTCCCTAGCTGCTACTAGTTAAATAGGAAAAAGGGGGATTCTTTCTTTCATTGTAGAGATAATCTTGGTTTAGTAAAACTGAAGGTGAGGGTGTGGGGTTTTTTATGCTTGACTTTTAAGTCTGTGAATGAATGTGTCTATTTTGGAGGTGGAGGAGTTTGACCATGAGGAGCCTGTTCATGTGTATTAGCACCTGTATGTTCACACTCCAGGTGATGGGTGTAAGCTCACAGCAGGCTCTTTCTTGACTTTCCACTTCATTGAGATAAAGTAGTGATCAAACTATTCTGAAAAGTAGTCAAAGTTTAGTGGAACACAAGAATCATTTCCCCCAAGTCTAAAAGTATGAACAAAGGATTACATTTGGAGAAAGAAGAAAAAAGAGTTATCACTGGACTGCTTCAAAATGTTGAGTGAGTCCAGTAAAGAGAGTAGTGATACCTGTTCAGTAAGGGTGGAGAAGTAACTCTTATATGTGACAGGGAGAATGGACTCACTGGAGTCATGAGAATTTTTTTCAGTGTCTATACTTCTGCTTGAGGTTATGTAAGGTCAGTGAGACCTGTGCTGACAGGTTCCCCTGAGTTACAGTTAAAGCAATTCCCAGCCTTCCTCCTAATTAAGCAGTGAGAAGCATAACAGAGCCCTGAGAGTCTTCAAGCAGCGTCTCACAATTTCTCATACATGCTCAAATAAATTGGTTTTCCTAGATCCCCAGGAAAGCTGCTTACACCCAGTGAGAAGGCTGCAGCACAGGGAGCCCTGGGGTGCTCCTCAGATCCACCAGCATTGCCAGGTTCTGCTGCCACCAGGAACAATGCAGGAACTCTGGTAGGGTTTTCAGCATGGCTGTTCATGTCCAGGCAAAGTGCTCAGCAGTGTGTGGTACTCATACAGCTTAACTGTGTAGTGAAAGCCTCACAGTAGAAATTATTGCCATCTCTATGTATCCATAAGATGTAGGAAATTCTTACTGTATACTGATTTTTCTGCAGTCCCAGTTCACCTGGAGTTTACATCAGCAGATCTTGAAAATTTTACTACTAATTGCAGCATAATAAGATAAAAAAGGTCTAAAGAGGGCACAGATCTGACTTCGGAATGAATCAGTGGGAATCTTCTCCTGGAAGTTTCAAGCATCTAATTGCAGGATAAAATGACTGCTCCTAAAAATTATCCATGATCTTGTTCCCTGTTTGTGTCAAGACGCCAGGGGCAAATAGTTACCCAAGCACTTAGTTGGCAACATTGTTGACAGAAAGGATAGGCAAAAGCATGAACCAATCTTTTGATTAGCAGAAAACTGTAAAAACTGTTGTTGTTAGAAAAGCTGAAAATCACTCAATATTGTGCTAGCAGAAATATTGGGAAGAATGATGAGATGTGATGGAAATGACTTAATAGGCAACAGGATGCTGAATAAAAAGACAATAATTGTGATTATTGTCTGACAGCTGTGCAGAGTGTACAGTCAATGACAAACTCTAAAACGTGCTGTTTTTCAGTCCATGATCACAAATCCACTAGCACAGACAGTAATCCAAGGGGTCATAGTAAGCCAAGAAATAGTTTATTGTTTCATCAGCTCGAGTCTTCTGATGTAGTTAAGTTGGTATATACTCTGAACCCCTGTGACTGCCCTTGCATTCCCACAAGGGGACCTGGCACCATCTGGAGCCCACGTGTACTGTGGCTAAGGAGCTGCTTCTCTGGCAGGTCATGCAGCAGCAGGGCATTTGTTGACATTGATCAAGGTATCAGTATTGATCTTGGGATGGTCTAAGAGAATTGTGACTGCTTTGTGGAGAGTCATGTTAGACTCTCATAGAAAATGAAAGAAACAACTTGTCTTCAACTACACCGTGGTCTGCACCTGAGAGGTCTTTCATTAGGACAGAGAGACATGAGAAAACCATGTTGTTTCAGATAGCCACACTGGTTATCTCTTTTTATCACTAACTTGTCCTTGATGTCTGGAGGGCATTTTTAGCAAGCAGTGAAGGGTTATTGCATGAAAGATTTTATACTCTTCAGTTGCCTGCAAAACAGGTAGCTGCCATCATTTTTCCTTTCCACTAAAGTGAAGTGGAGAAAAACAAAGAAACAGCCCACAATAAAAAAGATGCAAGAGGAGTAAGTGTGAGATACCTCTAGGAAGTGCTAAAATTGCAATAAATATAACGTGCTTGTAGAGCAATAAATGTTCTCTTAATTTATTTTTCTCCTAGTTTCTCTCCAGTTTCCTGCCTGTGGACCAGCAGGTCAGTGTGACAGTTTTGCAGTGTCACATTCCTCTGCTGAACATGCACTCTGGGAGGTTGTTAGCCCCCTCCCTCCAGGGACTTGGTAGCAGTAAGGAGGAATAAGGAAGTGACAACTAATGTTTTAAAATTTCAAACAACATCTTATCATTCAGTCTTTGACCCATATTTATGGTTTAATGCCTCCAATCACTTAATTTTAATCTTAAATAATTTTTTTCAGCATAATAGTATCTTAGGGGCATTTCTTCTCAAACCAGTATTAGCTGGAACATGTCCTTCAGCCATGGAGTTTATCTGTTATAAACACTTCTGCCCTTAGGCTTAGATGCCTGCTTAGTCCTGCATATGGTTATTACCTTGTAAATGGGACAAAACTGTAAATTATAATTGTGGTATTTACATAAATGCATATAAAACAATTATTTTGAGACTGGCATGTAAGTTTAAGCGTGGAACATGTTTCTAATGCAAGTGTTGTACATGGCCTGGCAATTGAAAAGTAAGCACCAAGGCATCTTCAGAGGAATGGAAGCACAATAAAACATGATGAGTCCTGTGGAGAGGCAGGGAGGGGGCAGCTGTTTTCTATGCCTGAGTCACCATCGTGCTCAATAACTGTCTGAAAGGATTGCTTTAACTGAGCACTTATGTGCTGGAAGTGTGCTGCAGACCAGGGGACCTGGGCTGCTTCTGCTCTGCTCTCGGGTCATGTCAGAGGAGGCCTCTTCTGGCTGCAATCCCTGCTTTACATGTCAGCAGAAACTTCCATAATGTGGCAAAAGGGTGTGAGGCTGTGGAGGAGGGTTGGGGAACAGCATCAGAGCAATAGACCTGTTCCTAGTTGTTATTGATTGGTAGTACACAAATGACAAGCAGTCTGTAGTCCTTCACCTGAATAACGTATTGTTTTCTTCCTTTAACATCATCTGCTGTTCCTGATTTAAAAAAAAAAAAAAAAAGGAAACCAAAAAACAAACCAGGAGGCAATTATTCTGTGGCTCTGTATACAATGGCAATGTTTAAGCAGCAGCTGCTTCAGAAAGGGAGAGTAAAGGGGACTGGGGGAAGGGATTGATCTTTTCCTCCTTTTCTCTGTAAATACCACTGTCTGCATCGGTGGTGATGCTTTGACCTCCTTACTACAGAGCTTGAAAAGTCTTGTGCTCTAAGTGACATGTTCTGGCTCCAAAAGTGAATAAGCAGAAGTCTCATTCTCTTTCTTTGAATGCTGTAACAAATATATTATCAATCTAAACGTGATAGGGCTTGAGAATCCCTCCCAAAATTTAGACTCATTAGTCTGACTACAGGCATTTTTTCAATGTCTGTGTGGCTTCTGAAAGAAGTGTTCTTTCATACCTTTTTGCCTTTAATCTGCACTCTGCCCACTATCTCATTACTATTAGCTGTGGCAAATATACCAGATGTCTGAGCAGCTTCATTGTTCTGTTGTTTTTCTTTTCCAGACTCTAGTGCATAGATAGATGTTAATTTCTCTTTTGTGTTAAAACTCGCCTCTGAGGAATAAGATTACCAGTGTTCAGTCTTTGGCCGCTAGATACTGAGGTCTCATATCTTTCGAATGCTTTGTCTCAGTTAGTGTTTCTCGTAGCTCAGTGCAATTAAAGTGACTGGTCTGTTCTTTTTTAATGCCCATAGAACCTTAAATTAATATTCCTTGACTTCAGGAAAACAATTTTAATGTGTTTTTAAAACGTTTTCTTTATTCCCAGTGTTGAGCAATGATACACAAAGACACCTGCTCTTCCAAGTGGGTGGAAATTGAAAATCATGCCAAGAAAAATGCTTTTTCTCAGAAAAGATCAAAATATGCATTGTTTAAAGCATGGCATAAACAAAATAGATTATGTAAGAATCGTGGGCCCTTGTTTGGGATGAGATCACTCACTTTTGGGTCCATACCTTTTCTACTAACAGTACTTAAGGTTTACATCTAAAAGGCCATGCATGAATTACTGCTTTCCCCACCAATTTTGAGAAAGATATTTAGAAAGATACAGGCACTGCATCAGCACAGTTCCCACCATGGCCACTGGTGTGCTTGAGTAACACAGCAGTAGGTCCAAACCTTTAAGGAAACATGTTTCTTTAAAATGAGTCAGAGAACAACTGATAGATTTACAGGTAACAAATGTGAACACCTTGGATTTGACATTTTTTTAAAGTACAAATTATGTCATTTGTATAGTTACATAAGCCAGAAATTGTAAATTTATGTTGCACAATCTGAAAAGCAAATAATAGCATGTGGATTTGTGTCTGCTGCTCAGAGAGAAAACTGATATGCAAGTCCTGTTTCCATCAAAGTAAATGGCAAAATCTCTGCTGATTGAGATGGGAAATCAGAATTGACTCCCCTACCTGGTTCTCCCTGGAAGAATGAAGTGATATTTTCTTTTCTGTTTTATACTTATTATTTTCACAGCCAGGTTACTGAAATTTGAGCATTTCTGCCATACGTCTGCATGACTGTTTTTGTTAAACGCTTTTATTACCTTTTGGCCTGTTCTTTACATCATGCTATAGACAAATGATTTTTACTTTTTTTACCCCAAAGTTTAGAGCACAGAATACAGAAAAGTCTGAAACATTAATTGGACTAGACTGCAGCATTTAAAGTAACCCATTCTATCGTCCATTTACCTCCCACATGAAATGAAAACTCTATTTTGATCTGAACTGTCACAGATAATTTCTGCACATAAAACACATCCAGAGACAGCTTTCAAATGGAGTTGTCACTTCTTATTTAGCAGGCTGGGGACTCTCTATTGTTGTCAAACCCTCTTTGCAAAAGCATCACTAACACACTGGTTTGCAGAGTTGTATGTAAGAGGAGGAATGGTTGTACAGCTTCCATGAAACAAAAAATTGTATGTAGCTGCTGAAACACTCTGCAGCTGAACTTACCTACTGTTTAAGAGAAAAATCCTTTTTTTTCTTTATGATTACTATTTTTGAGCAGATTTTCATGCTGTGTGCTGGTATGGGGAAGGGTTGTTTTTACTGTGAAAAGTGACAATTACAATTTAAAAGCTAGTAGCTAACATTCTGTTATTTTCCCTGACCTGTCCTGGACCAGAAGTTTGGCTTTAATCTCTTCACAAATTTCAAGAATTCTTAAGCAAGCGCACTGGGAATATCTCTGAGTTGTGAGTACAGAACTGCTGCCTCAGAGTGTATTCCAGCCAAGATGCTCAGGCAAGGCTGTAGGGCACTTGTTTCCAGACTGCTATTCTGATGGTGGCCAACGTGGCCATCTGGTGAGGCCGGCTGGAAGACCCAGCTATGGCATCACAGAAGAAGACAACTTAAAACTTAAGAACTACTATTCTTCAGACTTTATTTTTATAACATTCCATTTGCCTTTGCACGTGATATATTTTCATAAAATAAACTTGCCTCCTGGCCTCACTTGCATTCTCAAAAATTTATGCTCTTGGAATAGGCAGTTAAATAGTAGTAGTGTGTGATTTTTATGGCATTTTCCTCACAAAGTCGGAAAATTGACCAGGATTAGGGGGTGAAGAATGTGGTTTGTGTGATGAGATGTTCTTTATTGCTGTCTCCACAACTACTTATGCCAGATTAAACAGCAAAACACAAGCTGGCAGAATGCTCTTCTGACCTAATTCTGCACCACAACACAGATAGGAGACTATCTGCTGCTGATCTAACTGATAAGCATGACTTTGTCAAATCCAGATGGATGTGAAAGGAGTGAAACACAGATGAGGCCCAAGAGCCGGAGTCCTGCATTTTCTGCAGCTGCCTGAATCCTTTAGATATCTTCACTCTGCAGCTGGGCTTGGGGTCAGGACTGGAGGGAGGGAAGCTGCCTGCTGCAGTGTGGAATCTACAGAAAAACAAAACTGAAAGCTAGCACCTTAAACATTACTGGCCAAAGCAAATTGCCTGTTTTAGGGACCATATCTTCTGTAATGAAGCAAGAGATACAGAATGGAAATTACATTCCAATTTCTAAGCTGTATGCCAGAAGATTTGAGGCTTCTTTGTTTGATGTGTCTCAAACTCCCTCTTGAAGAGAGATGTGATGGGGAGGGGGTTTCTGTGTTCCCAGTTTTGCCTGTAAATGTACTGTATTCATGAATCAAATTTAGTGGCTATCCCATGGGGAGCAGTGAATTAGATGGGGAGGAAAAAGGGTAGTTTGGTTCATTAGTGGAGGACATACTTGAATGCAGAAAAATGAGGGAAGGAAAAATCTTATGGTCAATGTGCTTAAGTTAGAGATAGGACACATCCATGGGGTTTTAACTTTGCTCATTGCAGGAAAAATGCAACAGATGGAAGCACTCTTTCTTTCATTGGGCTAGCTTGCTTTCCTCTCTCTTGGTGGGACACGTGTACAGACCTGGACTTGATTCAGCATACCCAACTATTCCTGCTTCAGGAATGGAGGCTGTGATCCCCATTTGTAATGGTTGGCAAGCTTATAAAGTTGACAACTGGGGAAGTGAAGGGATGTTTATCCCACACCAGAAATAGTAATTTTGCAGGCTGCGTCTCGCAGGTGTTCAGTGCATACTCTTTACAGTTAGTTACCTGACACCAAAGCAGCTTGGTCCTATTGTCCAATAGCTCTATCAGGTTGTTAGTTCTTCTTCATAAAGAAGTGTATATTCTGTCCACAGTGACTTTAAACAGCATTGAGGCCTCACAGACTCTGGATTTGTCTTCGCAGCCTGTGTGGGCATGTTATGTTTGCTTCCTTCCTAAAACATCAAGTATCATTGTCAGGCATCCTTTGGACCAGTGTTGTTTCCATATTATCTTGTGCTCCCCCACCTGCTTTTACTGATTCCATTGCTCTGCTTTGCATGGGCACAGGACTGTCTATGGATTATACATCTGTTCCTATTGCAAGGACAGTTTCAGAGGCAGCCTCTGCGGGTTCTTCCCCTGCAGTCAAACCAGCTGGCCAGTGGCCTGCTCCAGTCCCAGCGTGATGTGTTTTGGTTAACATTGGTGTATCCTGAGAGCACTGTACCATCCAAAGCACCCCAAAACTTCAAAGCTTGCTTTTCTGCAGCTCTGCTTTCAAAACATGAAGCAAACATGACCGGCAGCAATGCCATTTACTGACTCCTGAGAATATCCTAAGTAGTGGTCACACCCTCATTTCAAAGGCAATATATGGGGCCATTATCTGAGCAAATACAGTGCCTGTCACTGAAAATCCATTGATGATGATGAATTCTAGTTACTGATGACTGCAGCCAGATCCACAATGGTGAGTAGGGGGTAAAACATTAGCCCTTAAGCTCTGTGAGTTGCCCTCTGTAAGCAGGTCAGGGTTTCACAAGAGCTCAAGGAAAAAAAATATATATTAAAAAAAAATTAAAACCCCTGGAATCTCAGGGAAGAGGTGAGGAAATAATGGAGACAAGGAAAGAAGAAGGAATAACAAAAATAAACAAAACATCCTTTGGGGGGAGGGGAAAAGCAGATTAAAAGATTTTAGAAGAGAAAAAATTAAGGATTTGAACAGTGACAGGATGTTCTCTTATAGAATGGTGGAAATATTTATCTGTGCAGAAGAATAAACTTGGGTTGGAAAAATTACAAGAGTTTCAGGGAAAGTTGAATTTCTTGGTTATCTTCAAGGAGATACATGCAGGGAAACCATGGAAATAATTTACTGCTAGAAATATTCTAGATCTGTGGTGGGATGAGGGCATTTGCGCTTTAAAATGCTGCCATGTAAGTATTGCTTTAGTGTCCTGAATGTCATTGTTAAATTAGGTTAACTTGTATGAATCTGAAAGAGTTCAAGATTTTCTTGTTTCTAAGTAACTTATGCTTGTGTGATGTGACACTGCTGTATACCACCTTTCAGTAGAAAATGTGCAATTCCAGAGGCAGGACATCTGTAGAGCAAGGCTTGATAAAGTTACCCTTTCCTAACACAAATACCTTTTTTTGGAAATAGAGGCAATGCCATGTCCTCTCACTTCCACAAATTGGTGAAAGAACAGTGTATTTTGTGTATTTCCAGTGGAAACTTAGCGCTAGAAGCCGAGCACATTCTGATTTGCAGAATGCAGATGGGTGATACTTCCCATCCGTGCTGGATAGTAGCAGGTCAGTGATTGTCCCTGCCCTGTGCCTCCTGTGCAGGGTAAGCAGGGCAGGTCCCTGCAGCAGGAGCTGAGCTGAGCCCTGCCCTGCAGAGCCTCCACCCGCTGGCCCTGGCTGTGCTGCTGACAGGAGCCCTGCCAAGTGTCCTCTCAGCAGGGAGTTCAACCGTGATCTGAAGCCACCCTATACAAGTGTCCTGAGCAGGGTGATGGGTTCCTTTGTTTATTTCTCTTGTTCATGTTACAAAATAGAGGTGGTGGAAGATGGTATTTGCTCTCCTAGTGTTGACTCAGAGTACCTTTGCTATTAACCACAGCCTCTGCCCAGCCTTTTCTGCAGTGCTCACTCGTCAGCTTTGACCATGTTCCCCAGAGTGAGATTTCTCCTCATTTTATAATGAGGAACAGGACGTTCAGGTTTTTCCATGTGTTGCCACCAAAACCAATATTACAGCCAGACTCAGCAGCAATGATGGCAGCACACAATAATAACCATCCCACATGCGATTTAGATTAACTGCTCTTCTGTTTAGTTCATATAATGCCTCAACAGCATGATCTGATTTGCTGTTTTCACATAATCCATCATTAATTCTTTGAGTTACAAAATGACATTTTTTAGTAGCAGATGGAGGGAAATGGGCTCCCCTACATTCAGAAGGGAACTTCACTTTCTCCAACTTCAGTTATGTCGCTTTATTTATCTGACTTTTATTTTAAATGTGGTTTCATTTTACAAGTATGAGGATTCTGGGGAGCAGTAATGCTTCTATTAGAGATGTTGTCTTTAGGGTTGCCTTTCAGCATAGGTGGAACTAAGTAATAATCGCTGACCACAGGCCTCCAGTTCTGAGGGTAAGGGAAGAGAGGAGTGGGTGTTTCGGCAGCATGCACAGATTGCACCTCCTCCATCTGAGGAAAATGCTCTTGTGGCTGCCAGAGGAAGCTTTTGGGCTTGTAGAGGACAGCTGTGGCACCCACATGGCTCCTGTCAGTGGTGGCAGCAACAGGAATAGGAGCCATAATCCAGTGCTCTCCTACCTCCGGCAATGCAGGAGAGCAAGTAGGAGCAGCTCTTCAGGGAGTCAGAATTGTTTCCGGAGCTTGGAAAAAGAGGAGAAAGGCAGTAGAGGTAGAGAGTTGCATGGAGATGGGGCAAGCTGTCTCCTTTCCACCCTTTTCAGGCCCAACAGGTGCAGAATCTCTGCACCCACTCTTCCCCAATTTATCAGTCCTTTGCTAATTGTCTTCCCCTGCCTAAAATCTTTTGGTCCTTGCCTGCTCTCCTCCCCTTTTCTCCTCACAGCCTGTTGGAATCTTCCCTGCCTCCCTATGAGCATTACTCTGCCGTTGCTGAATTGCATTTTGCCACCCCATGAATGAGAACAAATTAAACTACTTTATCTTGATCATTTGTGCAGCAAAATGCAATTTGCTTGTGTTGCTGCAGGTCCTTGAGCCAACTCTGTTCTGGACACTTTTATCACTTTGCAATCTAATCTGCTGAATATCTCAGATCCTCTTGCATTGAAAGAAAATGTGGGTTTAAGACAATTTTTTTTTCAATTCAGCTGTGTATTTATGCATGCACAAACCCACAGTGATATACATGTCCTCATATATGTATATATATGTATGTGCCTCTATAATAAATAAAAAATACATATCACACTTTGAAAGTCCACACCTAACTTGCTAATGTCAGCTACAGTTGATGGACAGCCAAGTCAGACTCTTTTTATAGTCCATTTCTAAAATGAAACCATAAATTTTAAACCCAGGCTTCATCATTGCAGAGAAAAAAGCTTTTCCAGCCTATTGATGAAATATAACATTTGATAGGATTTATGAGGCCCAGATTCAGGAGGATAATTTGCAGAGCACTTAAAGCTCCTTTTTCCTGCCCTTTGCCTTCCCTCCTCTCAAATACACATACCAAAAAAAGCCATTAGTAAGGAAAAATTATTAAGGAAGATTTTTCTTGATTCCATACAAATGTCAATTTGTGAGAGAGAAAGAGGAAGAAAACAGTTGCAGGAGCTCTTACAGTAAAGGGGTCTAAGTAGAGCCAGGCTGATTATATGAGAGGAATACTGGCTTTTACTGATAAATACACAGTGTGATTATTTGCTGTAATACAGCCATTTGTAATGTGTCTCTGTGTGTGTGTATGATTTTTAATAGTACCGGATGGAATTTATTTTTTTATCACATTGAGATATTCACAAACCAGCCACATAAAGTTAAAAATAAACCAATACCCAGCTTCTTGGTATCTTGATAAAGTTTCCTTCTGGCTTGTATTACCAGAGTGATAATTTCAGAGGAAAAACATCTTCTGTAACTTGTGATCACAGTATCTGTCAAATGGTAGGAAATGAAGAAAACTGCCAGACAGTGTCAGATTTATTAACAGCTTTAAGAAAACCAAAATTAATGCATTTTCTCTTCTTTGATGGGTTGAAATGTCCATGTGCTGTACTTATCTTAATGGACAAGTGAAGGAAGTAGCACTCATCAATTAAGTCTCTCATTAAGCTGACTACAGCTTAATCTGGAGCACATGCAGGAGTACTGTGTGTGTACCAGGCTGTACCCTCAGAGGTGTTGCAGTTGTTAAGGAGTGCTCATCCCACAGATGCCAGGAGCAACCTGCTGGACCAGGGAGAATGCAGTCCTATGGGGCAGGGAGGTGGACAGCCATGGAAACAGGCTGTGCCACTTGTGCCTGGGGAGCTGCTGGCCTGACTTCCATTGGAAAACTGTATTTCCACGTGTTGATAACCAATCTTCATCCATTTGGGTTGAAACTGTCTATGTAGGAAGTGTGCTGAAGCTGAATTTTAATGGAATCAGATAACAGCTGGGTTTTTTGGGGGGCAAGGGGTGTAGCTGGAAGGAGAAGATGACAAGAGATTGTTTTGTCTGTACAAAAAGTAAAAAGCGGCAGCATATATTCTTCCAACATGACTCTGTAGTCTTTCCATATGCTGGAATGGGGTCTTTTCATTTTGGAAGGGAACACAGCCTAGTCTTACACCAGACTGTGGCTTTTGCCACCCCTTGAACAGTGACAATTTGACTAAGTTATAAGATTTAGAGTACTTCCCACACACATGATAGAAACTTGGCTGCTAATTCACCAAAAGTGCTTGTCCTGAGCTGCCAGAGCCGATACATGTTTTTCCAGTAGCAGGTTCTGGCTGCAGGGACCAGATAGACTCCTGCTGCAGGAATGAAGGGTGAGGTAAACAGGGTGTTCAGTGATGATCAGTGTTCTCAGGCCATAACACCCACCTCCTTCCAGGGAGGAAAAGGGTGAGCTGCTTGGAATGCCCTAAAAAATGCCATGGGGGATAGGACAAGAATCGGAACAGAGGAGAGGCTGGAGCAGCTAGAGGATGGGGAAAATAAAGGGGAGTCCTGGGCCAGGCCATAGTTGTGGACAATTTGTGGATGCTTCAGAGTAAAGAGAAGTGTACCAGTACTGCAGGTTTGATGCTCTGTTGGTGTGTCAGACATGAGCACCTCATCTGAACCAGTGCCAAAAGGAAGAGGTGCTGTTGGATGTCCCATGCCACCTGCAGCCCCATCCTCACTGGCAGCTGCTTTGGGAGTTGCTTCTGGGAGATGGGTCTCAAGGAGTGCTGGAAGGAGACATGCTGACCTAGGTGCATCAGGGGAGGTGTTTCTGTACTACAGCTGCCTGTGGGACAGAGATTTGCTTGTATGGGAAGCCAATAATGGGTGGAGGAAATTGGCATCTGTGGCTGAAAGATAAGGAAGGGAAAGACTCCCAAGCATCAGGATGAGAGCAGAGAATTGAGGCAGCAAGACAAAAACAGCTGGGAAAGGATTGGTAAAGTGTGTCTCTGGACATGGCAGTTGAAAGCATATGAGAATCATTCTGGAGAGGCAGAGGTGAGCCTGAACCAGAACACTTGCTCCAGCATTTCTGAGACTCCCAGCCAAACACAGAGAGATAGGTTTGATCTTCCTTTTCCAGGCAAGGTATGCCAAAAAAATTGTTCTGTAGAGTCTGAAGATTCCATTATTCAATTTTTTACATTTGAATTTAGCATTTTTCAAAGCAATTACTGAAAAGGAGTAGGGCTTACCTTCAGTCTTAAACACCTCTGTCCTCCAAGTGGAAAAGCAAGAGTAATTTCCTATCAGAAGTGCAGTGGAGTTGCAGCTGTAAGAAGGAGCTAGAAAAACAATGTACATCAGTAAGTCCAGGAGCTTCCATGGCCTGCATAATGCAAAGCAATAAGGTTGCACTGCTAACTTGAGGCCCCCAAGTTCAGAAATACTTCTCCAAAATGCAGTTTGGCTTATAAAGAGGTCAAGTCTATTTATGCAGGGCTTGTGATGGAAGTGTGTTGAAGAAATGTGTGCTCCCCAGTCTGTGAATGCAAATGAAAAAACAGTGGTCCCAAGACCCAGCTGCACTGAGGGAAGTGCCCAAGGGGGAAGGCTGCTGGAAGGGTAGATAGGGTGGCCTTGGAGGCAGCAGAACTTTGCAAAAATCCATCTATCACTTCAGCATCTGTCAGGGTTTTTGTTGAGCAATAACCACAAGCTAAATTTGCCATATATAATTCCAGAGAGAAGTCAGTGGTAACTGATGTTTTGATTTTTGAGTGTGTTCCTGTGAAACTGCTCAAATCTCAGTTGTAGTTTGGAAATACTGCCCTATCAGAGAACCAAAATGCATTTGCCTTCAGGGCTGTCCCCATGGTGAGATTGTCATACAATTTTTAGCCCTTTGCACTATTACGGTGTAGAAAATATAACTATGCCTGTTTCTTTTGCACATCTGTTAAATGTTTCATGTGTCATTTTAGTATATATTCTGAATAAGCGAACTTCAGATCATGGCACTGGAGTTAGGATGTTCTGAAGAGTGTGTATGGATTATACCCCTCTGCAAGAAGCCCCGTGTGTTAAAAGAGTCATTCAAGCACGCCCAGCAGTGCTTCTGCTTTGCTGTGCCTTGCACTCACATCTAACAAAATGAGCTAGAAAAATTTTCACTTGTTGTCTTTGCTTTTCCTTAGCTTGTAGTTGGAGCATTAAGTGCTTTCTGAATAAGGCTTACACGCTTCACCTTGCATGTGCCAGTGGCTTAATAAGAGCATCTGCTGTCTTTCTGTAGCAAATCTGATGATTTTTCTATGCACGTATATTTAGTTGTGCATATAAATAGAATCCAGGCACTGTTAGATGCATATGAAAGTGAACGTCAGATTGAAATGGTAACATATGAGGTTTTCTGCAGTTCCATTTATGAAGTATCAAGTTAAAAACAAAGCTGTGAAGTAGCCAGAAAACTTTTAATTTCTGCAGCCAAAGGCATATGCTTGTACAGCCTAACGTAATTAGGTCCCGATATATTCTTAGAATGGTCAGTATTTCATGGGTTGTATCATTGTCTGCAAGCTGGTTTTTCATTATGGTTGGGCTTTTACACAGCAGAAAGTAGGAAAGCACTGCTCCAGATGTCTGGCTCCTTTCACCGACTTTGTTGCTGTCTACAGCAAAATTTGAGTTTTAATTCTACAGAGCAAATTCCCTTTGAATCTTTGGATACCCTTAAACAGTATAGTACTGGAGTATGTGTAAACGTCTACAAAGTACAGTGATTGGAGTGGCTGGTTTAAGAGGAGCTATAAAATGGTTCCAGCTGGAGTGCATTCTTGAGGTAAGCTCAAAATGCACTCCAAATTGTCAGCACACTACTCAGAAAAAACACAAGAAACAAATCATCTTTAGTGTGCTTTGCTTCCCTTAATGCACATAAGGACAGTGTAAATGGAAGCTGGTCAATTTTCAACAGTTTGTGTAAAATTGTCCCTAGGTTTTGCTTCCATACTTCAGCCTTTGGGAATCAATGCATCACACGGGGTTGTAAGTATACCTGTGTGCATTTCTGTGCTCATAATGCCGTCTATATTTCAATAAATATTGTGTATCTGTCCATTAATATTTATATGGAACAGAGAGCTTTGGTTCTTGCAATTTTTAATAAACATTGATGGTGTTACTAGTTTATACAGAGCATTCAATATGCTCCATCAAAATGGCAGCTCTAATTAGGTTCCTTGAATTAGCTAATGGATTTTGAGAAAGATAGCTTACAAAGCTCTTACAGCTGTCCAAGATAGTCCTGCCATGGCAGAAAGACAAAAGGCCGCTGGAAGCTGCAGATTTGAAAGCGTTAGAAATGTGGCTGACAGTTAAAAAAGATAAATTACATTTGTATTTTTTTTCCTATAAAAATTCTAACACTGGATTAATGTTATTCTTGTAGTGACCATTTATTAAAAATACCCCAAAAAATCCAACTTTATAGTAAGGATGTGTTTTGGCTCTGAGAGCTGTGCTTTACCCTGATGCTTTGCACATGATGTAAATTCTTTTCCATTTTTAAAATGTAAGTTATATCCGCCACAGAATTACAGACACTGAGAACTTGTTTTTTTTAGTTGAGGTCGAGTTGCCTACCTCCTCTCTGGCTAAGCCAGGTATTAAAAAAGCAAACCACATAGAGGATTAGTTGCTGCCACTCTGCCAGTGGCATAGATTGGCACGTATGTAACGAAGAGCAGATGATACAGTCTCTAGTGTGAAACTTGGAGAAGTAATTTCTGAGAGAAAATAGATGGTTACTCTGGGCTTTGAAATTTTCAACAAAGTATGTTTTGGAACATGGGCAGCAGCATCTACTGTGAGGGAATTCTTAGATCCTCAATTCTTCTCTCACAAGGGAGTGCAGAAATTAAGGCTGCACTGAATAGTCACCTTCTCTCCCTCCTGCTTTTGCTTTGTGTATGGTAAAGAGAATTCCTGAGGGACTCATGAATGGCTAATTCATTGGAAGTTTGTAAAGTAGTTATTATTTCAGCTTTAGTGATAAGTTTAATAAACAGTAGTGCAAAAAGCAATAGCCTGTAAGTGAAAAAAACCTAGCTGCCAGTTCCAGGCAGGTGTGATAGTCTTTAAGAAGTAGAGTTACATTTCTACACTGGAGTTTAGCATTCAGCGTTTGCTTTGTTGGATTGTTAAAGCTGCTGTAAATGGAGTTTGGAGGGCTGAAAATCTGCTCTGTGTTGATTTGACCTATCCATTGTAAATATGCCAGCTGCTTTACATCAGTAAAGTAAAATACCCCCTCCCAAGCTGTGTTGTAATATAGAGTGCCAAAAAAGGCACTTTGCCGCGTAAATCCAGATGAAATTACCTTGGAGAGAAGGCCTTCAATTATGCCTCACACGTGACTTCTGCATGGTGGATAAAAGGCATAATTGATATCATCTTTAGTGAAGAAACCAGAAACTGTTGCATTGTCTAGAGGCTACTGAAAATACCAGGAAAATCTGTTTTTCATTATTTTCATTGTGTGTTGTTTATAGAGAGTTTGGTTGTTGTCAGCAGCCGAGTCCCTAATCTCCCTGCTTTCCTAGCCCTTCAGAGACAAGTGCACATCTCACATCAACAAGACAGCAGTAAACTGGTCCCATGCCAGAAACAGACATTGCCATTAACCAACCCAAACTGGAAAGGCATCTTTTTTTATTATTAGTTAAGATCTGGTGATTGCCTTCTTTGATGAGGCACATTGAGCAGAGAAAAGGAAAAAAATTACCTTTCTCTGAAATAAAGATGACAATCTGGCTACAAACAAGAAAATGTCTGCCTTTTTCTCTTTCCTTTCTACTTGATTGCAAATAAGGTTTCTGTTAGAGTAGCATATACCATATCAGCTTACAGTGAAGTTAAACTTCAGTGTGCCAATTTTGTTTCCATAAAACAACAAATTAGGCTATACCTCCCATTATTCCTGTCCAGTTGTAGTCAACTATAAGTTATAAAGGAGAGTAATGGAGATGAGAAGTGGCTGGTTTGAAAAGATGATGCTCATTTGAATATCTAGGCTGTCTGCCATGACAAACAGGAAAAGGTGTTGTATGTCATGCGAAGGAAGGGAAACATAAAAGGTTGCCTTGTGTCAAGCCACTGAGAGATATTTTATAAACAGTTTGGAAAAACTGAAAGTGATACAAATCTGTTGGTCTCAATCTTCAAATGGTTCTTTTGAGGTTTCTGTAAACATATTGTGAGCTATTTGGGGAAAGAAAAGGTTAATGACATTGCTAATTCATATCATGCAAGGTTCTCTTCCCTTCTTTCTTCCTAATGAGTCTGTAGGAACCTGAGAATATCATCTTCTCTCTTTCCACTAAGCTCCTAATGTCAAGAGGTCAGTAGTGATGTTACAGGGTCAATAGGACTCAATTTACCTCCAGACAAATGGTAGTCATGTGCTGCCCTAGGAGGCTTTGACCTTTTGGGCAGAAGTGGTTGTACTGCTTTTATGTTCACCTAAAGAATTGAAAGGTGACAGCATTTGTTTCACTGAAGCACAGTTATGAGTTTTTAAAATATTGTAAAACAGATTAAAATTTGGGGACTTTAATATACAGGTTCAACTAAGTGTAAATGGCTTCTTCAGTGTAATTTGTTTTTCTGCAGTTTGTTTATGATTCTTTATATATATTTATGTACCTACAGAGAAACACATCCATCTAATGCATTGTGGAGACCAATGAAGCCATGTGCACAGTTCCAATTCCTAGAAAGGTGTCATTCCTAACTTGGGTCCTCAGTGTGAGGTGTGTGTACCAAAACCCGGGCTGGCTTTGGCTGAATATCACAGGTGGTTCCTGAACCTGCAAGGCAACATCAGGGATGTCAGCAAGGCATTTCTGACACGTCTTTCCTTGCAATACCATTTCCTTACTCAAGTGCATATGAAAAGAGCAAATGTTCATATCTTTCTAAAATCTCTTTCTCTTGGTGGTCACAAAGATGAAAGCTGAATTACAGTAGAATTATGTTCTTACCATTGATTTTCTTTTTATCACTTCCCACTATTCTTTTTATTCCTTCTTATAATTGAGGTTGCAAAAATATCTTCATACAGGGTAGAAATGCAAGGGCTGGAACTGAAAGAGAAACTTACTCAAATATTTATTTGTTAAAACTTCAGAATGGAAGTTTTATCTTCAGTGAAAGATAGATACTCTTACATGCTCTGTTGGATGCCCTTATACTGTGTATCTTTGTAGACCACTGTGTTCCTTTTAGTATGTAAAATTAGTTTTGTTTTTTAGCAGATCATGAATGGAAGATTGTCCATTCTCTACAGTCTGTGAATCACGTTTTGTCTTGGATTTGTTTTTTAATGGAAAATTCTCTAAAAGAATAATTTTTCTTTTTCTTCTTTTTTGTTTGCTTGTTTTATTTTAACTTGGAAGCACCAGTTGTTTGCTTAGGGGACTGACAGCCAGCTGGGTGAAATCAGTGTTTGAAAGAAGTGGCTGGCAAAAAAGCCCTGTGCAATATTAATGTGTTTAAGAAAACCACTGGAAACAAAATGTTTATTGCCTCTTTAAATGTATGTTTATATATAGCTTTAAGTGGTTCATCTTACTTCATATGTGCAACACTTGTTTTTAATTTGTGTTATCAAGAAAGCTGCAGTAAGAAGTCACTAATTTAAAAAATGGCATTTGAACTTGAATGATGGAAATACAGATTAGCAATTCAGAGGACGAACACAGAGGATATTTTACTGTCTAAAACCTGAGCCATACATGTTAAATACTGATTATGGTATTCTAATTCTTTGGAAAAAAAACCCTAGTCTGTCATATTGAATATTATTCAATACGTCTGTCATATATAATATTATTGCTATGGTGCTTGTTCATCTCTCTCTTCAGAGGTGATGGGGTGAAATTTCACAGTCATATTTTACATAATGTCAGAGAGCTGGAAGCTCAGTTTCTGCTTGGTTCCCCTTTTGTCTTGGACTGTCTCTTCCAGCTGTATTGGTTGAGAGGCTGTTTGGAAGCCTGTCCCTTTGCACATGCAGTGGGCAAGGTGGGCTCTGTGTGGTGCTTCCAGCAGGTGCAGGCCCAGGGAGGGAGGGTGAGTTCTGGCCATTGTTTGTGCAGTTGGTGGTACAGCCCCAGCCGCTAGGCTAGAACGATCGTGTTGGTTCAAACGATAGCACAGACTTGGTTTTCTCCTTCTCCCAAGCCAGAAAAAGCCCTCATTCTCCCAATAAGGAGTGTGTTTAACAAAACTACAGAATGATTACAGGATGTACTTTTTCCTCTTTTGAATGTTCACATGAGTTTGTTGGGTTTTTTTCTATTACAAAAAACCAAAAAAAAACCAACCTTGCAGTGTGTGCAGCTTACTGGAAGAACTGTTGAACTTCTCTTAAGTTTGTTTATGGCTTGGGATTTTGGGCATGTTTGTTAGTATTGTTTGAAATCAGCACCTGAGTCTTCACAACTCTTTTTGAAGTTTCTCAGAGATTCATTCCATTCCTACACACAGACATTATTTTAGAACTTCCCAGTGTCAGCTGCTTGTGAATCAGTCTCCTTACATGTAGCACAATTTCAGGAAATTGTTCTGAAAACAACTGGAAAATGCTGAGTGAACAGTTCTCTCAGTCTTGTGACACAGAGAAGTCAGTGATTACATTAAATTTTGGATGCTGGGAACATGTGATGGTGGGGAGAGTGGTAAAAGTGTGGTTGCATGGTTCTCCGAAGAATGTGTAGCGTGGCTCCAGAGCCATGTCAGGGAAGCAAGCGTGCACAAAACTGTACATATGATGAGGACTGTAATATTTATATCTCCTCAAGGAGAGAGCCCTGCATTAAATGTAAAGCTACTGTAAAAGAAATCTGTCTGCTGTACTTACCAGGCTTGCTGAAAACCTTCAGTAAATGCCCTTAATATACACTGACTTTGATTGGAATATTGTTTCTATATTTCTTGTGTAAGCTCAGGTTCCTTTACAGTATAAATAGTCATGCATCTGAAGCATTTGAACTGGTATTCATCTGCTGTTTCCCTGTCTGAGAACTGCTATCTGATCAAACCAATATTTTTTAATTATGTATTTATAGGCAGATGGGAGAATAGTTTACAGTCAATGTATGATCTTCTCTGCAAATCTTGGAATATTGTGTTGTTTTTTTTTTTTAATATTGCCTTATCAGTTTCTTTTTTTTATTACTGATGACTTCATTCTGTTTGAATTCAATGCTTCAGTTTCTTTGGGGTAAACTAATAGATTATGTATGCGATATTTGCACAGTGCTGATTGAATTCATCTGGTGAGTTTGAATGTGGTTCATATATTCACATAATTGTCAGGAGCCAAGTTGAAATTCAGAGCTGTTTCATGAGCATTGCACAGGGCATCATATTTATCTCACTTTACTCAGGAGTGGGTAAAACTTCCACGGTAAGCTAGAATGCAGCTCTTTCAAAAGCCAATGTCTTTTGCATTTTTGCCTGTAAACGATGGAGAAAAAAAAATTATGGAGCTTTAACTGTATCCTGAAAATATGAAGCGGAGGTACTGACCAACCCTCTGCCTACCTGTTCGCTTCACTTTTCTAACAAATTCTGAACCTGCTGGCCCCTTTTGACCAGACTTGACTGGTGACTTGATGTTCAGGAGATACTGGAGCACAAAGTTTCAGTAAGTGCAAAGAAGCAGCCTGCTAGAGAGGCCTGGATGAATGCTCATGCTGGGGAGAAGCACTGCAGTGTGAACTGTTATCAGACACGAGAGAACCCACAGGAGAAAGGCACAGGAAATCAGACTTCACGGAGCTGCTTGTTTCCACAGAGATTATGCTTGTGTTTTCACACTAATCCAGATGGATAACTTTCCATGTGCTGCTATCTTTCATTTAAATGTTCCTACTCATTCTCATGGCTAGGGTTTGTTGTTTAATACTGCGTGGCAGAGGTTTGCCAAAGCAAAATCTGTCAGGCCCTGTCTTGTAATATATATAATCAGCTTGAACTCTGCAGCACCACTTCCACTTGCTGGCTCAAAGGGTTTGAGCAGAAGGAAGTTCATCTACAGGAGACCAACAGTCAGTGGAGCACAGGCTTCTGATTGTCTTGCAATGTATCAGTCTCAGATTTAATTTTAAAAGGTGGGGGGGGAAAACCCAATGTGTGTGGTATTTTCAGATTGTCTCTTCAGCCAAAGTACCTGGTGGTACAAAGTGGGTTAGACCACTGGTGATGGGTGCTGTACAGTTTGCAGAGAGCTGCAGGAAACCAGATTGCCTGGAATCAAACTAGGCCTATTGCCTGTATTTCAGTGTTTCTCTCTTAAGTAGTGCTGCTTTGGGCTATGTTGTTGGCAAAGCAACAGGGACAATACTTTGGGCCTTATCTGTATGTTAGCAGCCCTCATTAAACACTTTATCATTATTCACCAGTAATGTCAGGGGATTTCACAGGTATTGTAGTGCTCATGAGCTATGGACCAGGCTTCACTGTTCTAAGTGATAGTTTCCATTAGCTAGACCTCAGTTTCAGTGTTTTGCAAACTGGAAATGGTTCTTCACTATTTTACAAGAATTATTGCAAGGAACAGAGGTATTTATCTATGGAAGAAATAAAGGTGAAGAGGGAATATATATTTTTTTCCATCAGTAGTCCACAGAGTTTGTGCAAGCTTTCTGCACTGTCTTGGCAGATCATGAGAAAAATCTCGTGCTCTGGAAGATTTCAGTAAGTCAGCCAGAGAAGCTTGAAACCTCTGGGACTTTATAGAGTGGATGGATAACTTAGGCTTCAGGAAAGGAAGTCCTTTGATTTTTCATGGAAACATACTGATGCTGTAAGTAACCATTTCCAATCCTAACTGCATATTCAGTTGCATTTGCAGCCTACATGGAATTTCTCTAAATTGGTAGTTAATTTCCAAACAGTCTAGATTGCTGATACATACTAGAAACTAAGTATTATTGAACTGATGGGTTAGTGTCCAATATTTTGTGTGTGCTGTTCAAATTCTGTTTGCTATGCAAATCCTACCTATGAAGGGCTTCCCTAGATTCTGGCATACTCATAGGGGAGTGTGATGTAGCAAGATGCTCCACTGAGTCTGTGCTCATGTGAGCAAATCTCTGTCTCTGTAATCCACTGATGGTGAGGCAGAGTTAAGGTTATAGATTAAGTGAATATACAGTGAAGTGCTGCAAAAACAATGGTTTGAGTTTAGGAGCAGCCAGAAATCAATTGTATAATTAATAATTCCCTGTGAATGCCAGTAAATGCTACTTAACTATACACTCAGTATTCACCCCAGTGCTGACTACAGCAGGGCTGGAAATATCTACAGGAAACTTTTAATTTTTTCATTTTAAATATGAACAACGTTTTTTGAATTCTTAGCCATTTTCAGGATTTTATTTAATAGTTCCTGGTTATAGCTTGAGCTTCTACAGTTGTACAAGCCCAGCTGTAAGGTTTTAGAAGGCTCACTAGGGTCAAAACCCACAGAAAGGCATGTGTTCAACTTGATAAACTAAGCAACTCCACCAGATTTACCAGAGCAGTTTGCAGTGTATGCAGTTCTGCATACAAGTGAGTCTTTGTGGATTACTAAGTGAATTACTGTTTAATTACCACTTTAAAACTGTAGTGTCAAGATTTAATAGTGTGCTTTCCCATCTCTCTTGCCTGCCCTGGATTTTCATGGTTGATGTTTGAGTTCTTTGTATAATTGCAAGGGAGTTTGTGGTTTTTTTATGAGACAAAACTTTTTTGTGCTTCTCTGCGAATAATAGTTTATTCTTTACCTAGAACATACGTAATTTTAGGGAAATTCCACATTTAGCATGGGAGCAAAAGGAAACATTTTTTGTCAACTTATCATCATCATTATTATTAAAATATGATAGTCATTTATAGCTGTTCACAGGAATGTTAAAAGTTTTCTTCTGCTCCCCCATCTGTCTGCATCCATCTGTTGTCTCTTGTCTTGTACTGGAATTGCTAAGTTCTTTGGACATGGACAGCCTTTTTTAAAAACAGGAATCAAGTTCACAATTAGCAGCTTTGTCAATATAAGAAAGCAAAAATAAGGCTGATAGGGGCCAGTGGGAACTACACAAATCAGGAAAATCAAACACAATCCCTTTGTCTCGGGTCTGGCAATTCTCTGTGTGTACCTGGTGTCAGATATGTGCGTTGTTAGGAGTTTCATTCGGCTGTGTTTCCCCCCAGCAGCTGCACAGGTGGCGGGAACGCTGATCGGATCCAGAGGCTGCGGAAGGAGTACCAGCAGGCCCGGCGGGAGGGCTTGCCCTTCTACGAGGATGACGAGGGAAGGACGCCACTGCCGGACTACGACCAGCGCTGGGTAGGTCCTCAGTGGGATCCTAAGGGCTTTGGCAGCACTCAGAGGTAGCAGAAGGTGCTGGTTTGTTTGTGTTTTCCATAAATCCTCTATCAGTTTAACGTGAATTTAGGATCTTCATAGAAATGGAGAAATCCCTAATGCCAGCCCACCAAAGAGACAACATGCCAAAGAAATGTCGTCTCTTTGGTTAATAATGAGAACTTGGCTAAAATTAACTCATCCATTCACTGTGTCTGATTTGGGCCCAGGTTTCCTCCATTAAGCCCAGACAGAGAGTCACTGCCAGACTTTGTCACGTGTGGTAACATCAAGGCTTTTCAGATGAATTTATGGTACTCTGGCTGTTCATACAGTGATTCTCTGGGTTAACAAGAGCATTAGAAGAGCAGCCTCTCACTGTGCTTAGCTGCAAAGTGAGAGGAAGGAAATAGAGTCATGTCTGTCCTACCCTTCCTTCTGCATATGGGACAGTAGCAATCTGGCCACGTTACAGCCTTTGTAACTTTTCTAAAGTGAAAAATGTAATAATTTTCTCCCCTGCATCAATTTCTTAAAATATATTCTATGAACACTATAGACCTGTATTTGTTCTATACATGTGTATATGGTCTATTCCCTGTTTTACATCTAGGCCTCACACTACACAGAGACATATTATCTGCCCCAGTCCTATAGAAAAAACAGAGATTAAATCAACAGTGCCAGATTTTTGAATCTCTTAAATAAATGCAACAGCCATAGTCTATGGGTACTCAAGAGCTCTGCCTGAGGAAGTTTTGAACATGGACATTGTCTCCTTTGAGGTAATTATAATCAACCAGCATTCAAAAATGTAGTTTTGATAAAATGCAATTTATGCTAAATTCAAAATTTTCGTTTAAAAAAAGACAGAATTGTGTGCAAATCTTAAGAATGTATATACTTCTGAAATTTGAACTAACATTGGTTTTAATGTCTCCAAACTATCGGTGTGAATGCTGAAGTGAAATCTGCAATGACTGCTATAGTATAAAAAATCCTATGCAAGAGTAGACTTTATTGAAATCACAGAGAGATGCAGAGTTAAAAGGGGTGTTTTTACATAAATTATCATATATATTTGTTCATTAACTCCAAAACTGTTGTTGTATATATTATTCTTATTCAATTACCAAAAGTGTCATCTTCAGCAAAATAATTCTTTCCTTAAAGCAGCTAACTTTAATCCACTGCCTTAAATTTTGTGACCCAAATTTGTGAGTCAATGTACCTGTCATTCTTCTTCTGAATTGCTTTTGTAAACTAAAATAAGAATATGCATCAAATATGTCTTCCTGTTGAAATTCTGTGTCGTGATATGTGTCCTCACAGGCCTCAGACTGGGTCAGTGCTACTTCTTCAGCAGCCTGAGGATTTCTACCTCTTATCTGAAACTGATTAAACTTTATTAATGCTCAGATGAGGTTGAGATTTGTGATCCAGTGTAGTTTCACAAGATTCACAAAGGTTTCTTCTAGGTAATCCTCTATAAGCCTTTCCTGTTAGGCATAATGCCCAGAGATTACTGATTTCCAAAGCTTTGCTTTTCCCATGAGGCATGTTGTCCTTAATCAAAGCACCTGAAAGGGTGCTTAAAGTACCTTAATCATTAAATTATTCCTAATAGTGGTACCAGGATTGCTGGTTTTTGTCCTTCCAGTGCAGAATATTTGTAAACGGTTTTGTTATGAGGAATGGCAGTCTGCTCAAAAATCAGTTTACCTTGAGGGCTTTAGTACTCTGAAGTTTGTTGCTGCAAGAGTTCTTCTTGTGGAAGTAGCTTATAAACTTCAAAGACTTCTGGTCTCTTCATTGCAACAATATCATCCATTGATCCAGCCAGCCGTGCTTTCATAGCCACTGTCTTTTAGTCTGGAAAATACTGCAGCCACAGCTTGCTGTCTTTTGACTCATGGCTGGAAGTTCTGCTTCTGCCTGTAGTTTTACCCTTAAAATACCTAATGTTGCAATCTACAAAGACAGAAAAGAAGGAACAAAAATAGAATCAAAATATTAAAAAGAAAATAAAATGTCTCAAAGCATCTTGCTAGAATGCTAACTCAAGGTAGCTTTTAAGCAATGCCATCATTCCCACCTCAGGCAGCTGACCCTCAGCAGTACTGTGGTAGCACAGATTGAACAACAGCTGATTTTTTTGCACCTTTACCTATCAGTTGAAGAGACATGCTGATGACTAATTGCATAATTGCAAATAAATAAAAACTTACTCTAATCTTCGGGATGTCTGTTGTCTTTCTTTAGAGAGACAACAGACAGCTGAGGAGGGGGAAAACCTTCTGGTAGAAGTTTTCTTGCTTCCCACGTGAGGTTATGGCACCAGGGAAGCTGCAGCTGGAAAAGAGATGCCGGATCTCTCTTTTTAAGACTCAATTAGTCCTTTCCTTACTTTTCTCAGTCAACTGTTTTACCTAAGCCAACTTTCCTATAAGATGGCTTTCTAATGTACAGCAGCTGCTGTAATCACTTCCCACCATCTCGTGAAACATACAGATAAGTTGGGAAATGCAGAAGATAATTTGAGAAGACACTATCCCATCGCAAATCAGCAGCCTCAAAAACGGACCCTGGGTCTTGTCCTCCAAAATAGTATTTGAGAACTCATGAAGCAAATTTCTATCTGATAAAGCTGACATTGACAAGTGGCCTTTAGCTGACACTGTAATGGGACAGAATTTCTAATAGAAGGGGTATTTCTAACAATCTACTTTTTTTAAGTGGGATAAATCAAGTTAAAGTGCAGAGCCACTGAAAAGCTAGCATTGTAAGGGAAAATGATCTCATGACAGGCAATTGGGATCCATAAATGTTTTAAAAATAAGGTCAAAAATTCATTTTAAATAGGCCTGCTATTCTCTCATCATCCATTCCTCCCCCCTGCATCCATTTTCCAATTCTCCTCTGTTCTTCTCATCTGTTGCTGGATGAATTTTTTGCTCTCTTGCGCCTTCATTCTGCTTTCTCTTCCCCACAGTCTATTCCTTTTCTTTTTGTAAGAAACTGAATAATTCAGTTTAGTGTGTCTCCATAAACAGACAAAATGTCTCTCTGCTATAGAGCCTGACCCTTTAAAATTCTTTTCCAATTCCATTGTGCTTTGGTTTGTTGTCAAGTTTTTTATCCTTTAGACTTTCTCCATCCCCTCCCCCCCCCCCCCCCGCATCACCCACCCCCTCTTTTCAGGTTTATAACTAGGGTAAATGATAAACCAAATTCTGTATGGTGGATCACAAGGCTTAAAGTAAACCTCAGCTAGTTAGCCAAAGGACAGGCTGATAATAAGTATAAATATTGTCTAGGAAAATGAATGCCTTTTGTTGTCAGTGTAAAATGAGATTACCCAAAAATTTTCTGACAGCTAGGGAATATTGGGATGTATCAGCTCTAAAAAGGGTTTAGGCATGTGCATACAGGCTTATGTCTTAGTGGGACATCAGATATTCAAAGCACTCGTGAAGATACCCAATAAAAACCTAATCTGGGTCTCCCAAATGAGGCAGATGTTTGTGTACTATTATCATAGCTGCAGTATCAGTCAGACTCTGAAAGAACTTTGTAAGAATAAGCTGCAAGAACTTAGTCTCTCTAGGAGCTGGAAGGGTTTTCCACAGACAGTCTTTTTCAGGGCTTTAGAGTCACAGCCTAATAGCAGATCATGAGAAGTAGCTAAGGAGCTGTCAAGAGAAAGCCATGCAGTTAGCATCTGCACTTGTATTTAAGGGCATTTAAATAATGAGGAATTAATCATCTATTTGAGGATTTACTTGGATTGTCTTACAGACTTTGTACAAATCCAGTTACTTAAAACATCAATTCTTTCCTCCAGGATGGCAGTAAATCCTTGAAACTTTATCTTTTTAATGTACATTCAAGGACTACATGTAACACCAGCCACATTGCAAATAGTTCTTCACCTGTTAGTGACCACAGCAGCTTCACCATAAAATACCTTGGGTTAACTGTTTCTAAAAGCCATTTACTTATTTGCAGATAGGATTTGCAAGCTTGTAAATAACCTAAAGATACAAGAAAACCTGTCTCTGGATCTTGGCTGTGAACATTTCAATTGAAATAAACCTGTAATGTACTGAGTTTTGTCAGTTTCCAGTTGAGAGTAGGAAAAAAGAATCATGCCTGTGTGTGTTAAAGGCCACGTACTTTATTGTGTGCCTGGCAGCATTCCAAGCCTAAAAATCAACGAGAACAAAGAAAGGAGCATTAATAACTGCATTATTTTTCCATAATGTGTCAAAGGGTTCCGCGCTTCCTTCAGGATGAATAAGGAGCTGTTTGTACTTTTCATGATCAATTAATTCCATGTTCAGGATGTTGCATTTCAAATAGGTTAGGTTCCTAAAACACACAAACGTTTGTGTTGGACTATGGTTAGAAACCAGAATTCCAACTTCTAGAATAGTAACATTCCTGTCTTCTAGCGCAATGGGAGAAGCTGACAATTTTATGTGAAACCATATAGCAGAAACTGATGCAAATTGCAGACTTTCTGAGTCCACAGACTATTAGTAGAAAACATTAAATAAAAAGAAAAGAAGAAAAATAAAATAACTTATTTAAAGTATAGCTGCTTTGAAAAATACAGATCGGAAGTATTTGTTGTTAGAATACTAATTAAGAGAGTACTCAAAACATTTTATTAGAATATATGATTAACTTACTGATCAAGAACTTTTTATGGTTCCAAATTATCTCTGCTTAATGAAGCCTTCAGATTGGGATGTATTACACAGAGCTGTTCTAGCTAAGCAGAGTGATTTTGAAATTTACAGGCCAGCTTTTGGGGGTAGTTTTGGGGGGAAATTATTTGGGAGAAATCCCCGCCAAACCTCATGTGAAAAATAAACTATTCCAAATGGCACATGCAAGGAGAGCCAAATTCAATTCCATTAATACTAGTAATAAAGAGTGACTTCCATAACTTGTTTGGAATCATTCCTACTTATAGAAAGGTTAGATTTGGCACAGATTATCTGAACCAGAGGGGACTCTGAAATGCTCATGTCTTCAGGCATACACTTTCTACATGCTCTCATTTACCAGGGGAAACAGTTCTGGTACCATATGTCATCTTATCAAAGCTCATTGGTGCTGTTTATACCCTGTGAATTATGTGAATTCCAGAAATTCATCATGCCATCTATTCCACAAGGTGCTTCTGCATACAGCTGGGTTTTGTTGTTTTTCAGTGCAGGGGGGTGATTCTGAGGAAGAGAAACACTAAGCATTTCTCTTATTTCATACGAGTTGCTGAAAGAAATCAGACAAAAACATGCGGTGCTGCCAGGCTGTGGCTGTCTTTGCAGGCTCACAGTACTGAGAGATTCCAAATGTGCCAGCAATCATGTCCCTTGCAGTTAGGACAGGTTCTTCTGATATTGCCCAAATGGAGCATTAGAGTGGGGCATTGCAGAGATCATGACAGCTGCCACAGATCAATTTGATATGATATGAAGGGCCCTAGAGGTTTTCCATTGTATACATTTTGCCTAATTTGCCAGTATGCTAAGGGAGGCAAGAAACAAATCTCTAACTGATAATTATATTGATGAGAGGAGTCTCTGAGCAGGTAATCCATGCAGTTTAGTATGCTGAACAGTTACTGTGTTTGAGCATATAGCCCACAGCTCTGCAGCTTTTATCTGTTGGCTTTTTTTTTATTTGGGGCAGGAAAAGTAGGCACAAATAGCCTTTTTGGAGCTAGCTGTAATCTGCCTTGACTGCAGTTCTCAGTAGTAGCTGGGTCTTTGCAGTTTGCTTCAGTTTTGGCAAGCTCCTGCCAGTATAGGCTTCAGCAAGTTTCTGTCTCCTTGTTTGTCACTCTGTAGACAGGGGGCTGTGTGGCCACTTTCCCTGAGCATATGTGCACACTCTGCCAAATCTCAGGCCAGCATTACATGGGAAAGCTGCATGAGGACTGAGATTTTAACACCGACTCTTATCACATGGGGCTGCCAAAGCCAGTACTTTGCACCCTGAGCTTTCCTTCCCTTACTTAGCCTCAGTGATCCTGCTCTGTGACAGCGTGATCCCAGCCCCCAGCAGCTCAGTGCCCCATACACCAATAGAATCAAATACAGCTGCTCCTGGGTCGGGCTGCAGGGGAGGGGGGAAAGTTGGCTTCCTTTTAAACTGACCTCCTCTTCCTCAGGCCATTAGTAAGAGGCCTGCTTCAACTTCTGGAAGGGGGCCCCAGTTACAACACTCATTTTTTAATCACAAGACAAATCTGTTATGCCACTGAAATTCATGTCTGATGCTAAGCATGCACTTAGCTATTTATTGGAGCAGGCCTGAAATCAGGCCTCAAACCCAATCCCCTTCAGGCACAAGCTTTGGCCTTTACTACCAGGTATCCGGTGCATTTGTCAAATAGATGCTGTCATGGTTGACTTCTTTTTCAATTCTTACTACTTAATTTCCCTGGGTCATGTTCATGTTCAGTGTTGCAGATTAAAAAGAAATCTCCTCCCTAAAACATACCTATGATCCAAAGAGTTGTCTGGCTACTGTAGTCCCAGAGAGCACCCCCTTTTCTGAAGATGCCAGTCACTGTCCAGCTCTGCCTGCTAGGGATAATATCCCACTAAACCAGAGAGTGATTTAGAGAAAGGACTGCAAAATTTGTTCATTTAACATCAGGGAAAGCAGAATGACCTCAGTGAGGCAAACAGCAATGATTGCCCAGTGTGTGCAGAACTTGGGGGTCAAGGGTTGATCTTGAAAGAAGCTGGGTCAAGTAATACAACTATGTCATTGAGGCTGTTAGAGAGCCCAGATCTTGTATTTGTTATATTTATGTGACAGAAGCCAACTCAAATAATGGACTTTTCATTACTTTTGATTTCTGGATTGAGTTCCTCTGTTGTATTACTGTACAGCACTTCTCATTCCTGCAGTGCAAGATCTGAGCTGGAGGCCTTTGGTCTTCTTGAGTTTTGTTGAAGTTCCTCACTGCAAAATGCATTAGCAGAACTGCTAGGTGCTGCTTCAGCAGTCAGGGTGTCAGTGCTCTGGCTACATTGTTGTCTTGCAGTTAGAAAAACACTAAAAAGTTCAGGAGTTTTTCACAGCCAAGGTGTGAAAAGTAATTAGAATGTATCACTGGTGTTGGGTATTGCAATTATCTGTGAATATATAAAGGCCCTATTTTTCTCAACAGGCGACGTTGCTATAATTATTTAAAATGAAAAAGAGAGTCAGTGACTCAGACATAGAGAGATTGGGTGGATAACTTTATTAGTTCCCAGTCTAAGATCTGTAGTGCAGATGCTAATCTAATATCAAGACTGCATTAAAATAAAGTACAAAATATGGCAAAAAAGAAACTGCATTTACCCCGTAAGGCTGGTGCTGAACATAACTTTGACTGTTCTGCTCATGGCCAGCTCTCTTCAATGTTCAGCTCTAAGTCTGGCTCTTAAAAAACACTATAAAAGGGAGCACTAGAATCTTCTTCCTTGCTCCGTACAGAATCTGACTGGAACATATTCCTCCTACGAGATGTGCTGAGTTTGAGAATTTCTGCAAAAGTAGTAATCAATTTAATCTTTGTTTGCATTTGGTTTTTTAAAACTTCTTTTTTAAAACTTCTTTAGTGTTTTTGCTTGGTTTTTTAAAACTTCTTTAATGTTCTTGTGTGGTTCAGTAAATTGAATTTGCAAGCAGAAATTTCCCAATGCAGAATGGCACCATGCAGCCTAATCTGAAGGGCTGATTTTGATTTGATTTTCTTGGTGTGTTTTTGAGACACTAACCAAGGAGTTTTTTATGTTAAACAAGTGTTTTTGATGCTAAACACTAAGAAAGCAAGCACAGCACATACTCCTGCATGTGTTTTTGCTGCTTTTTCCTCATCAGATGGCCTGACTGTTGTGTTAAATGTCATGTTGCCCAATATTAAGTAGCGTCATTCCAGCTGAACATGTGTCATAATCCTGTATGATAGGAGTTATTGAGTCTGCTGTAATCCAGGTGATAGTGGAATGTCTGCCTTGCAAGTAGAAATAAGAGTTCTGACCCTGCTGCCTCCAAGGGTGTCCTGCTGCTCAGGACAGATGATATGTGAATAACCCAGAGTAGCATAGATTTCATAAAGAAAGGTGTGCCAGTGCTCTGGCTACATTGTTGTCTTGCTATATCAAATTTAGCATGTAAATTGTGAATGCATACAACTGAGCAGCAGGTATCTCCTCTACAATGCAGTCTGGTCACCAATTATAAGATCTTTCTAGATTAGTCTATTCATCCATTCTCTTGCTAGGCTGGAATAATGATTGTCAACATTATGATTGCAAATAATGCCCTTCTGTGTTAGGAATGCCAGTGCTGCATGTGACAACAAACAATGTCAGGATCTCTTAAGGAGCCTGGATCCTAGGGAAGCCTGGATCAGGTTATGCTTTCCACCATCAGCTCTTCCAAGAAAAGTCAGAGTTAGCAGATACCTAGAGTGAAAGTTTGAAGTTACTGTGTGACTCAAAAGGAAGGAAGTCACTTGGATTCAAGAGTTGCTGGTAATGCAGTAAGCATGGTTATATTAAATTATATTCTATAGGTCATAATTTGATGATAACTTCTTCAAGATAAGATAAAAATTTATAATTTGAAGTAATTGCCTGTGCCTTCCATCTCTGGTCTGCCATCATCAAAGTCATTCTGACAATCTAAATTCACTCTTTCCTGTGCAGTGATTATAGCGGAATTTAGCAAAATGCTATCTAGTGATACCCACCAGTGGATCAGTATGAACATTTACATTTGTGTTTGAAGCTAATTTTTAATGTATTTCTCTTAATTTGCTAGGAAGATATTTGTCAAGTTAGCAATTAAACTGTAATTTGGTCACAGAGGTGTTTACACGGATTAATAGATCTCTCTCTTAAGCGTATGCTCCTGGGTTTGAAATAACAGCTATACTGTGTGGTAGCATGACCCCACTTGAGTTTCACACACACATGCACAAAATCAAATTCCATCACATTTTAATGCAAATTTTACCTTTGCAAATGATGGCCTGAAAAGAATGAGTTTCCATGGTAACCTTAGGGAACACATAACCTGTTTATCATAACTTCTCCATGAAGCAAGACAGGGGGTGGGGAACATGCTTTGATGTCAGCTATATTTTTCTGCAGACAGCATTCTGCTCTAGCACATGTAGAGAATTTACCAAAATACTTGCGTGCTGTCCTAAATGAACTTTTTTCTGTTCTTAGAAACAAAAGCAGTTGTATGGAATAACACAGGAGGTAACTGCAATTGGCAATATTCAACACCATTAACTGACCTTTCAGCTCCTGTCTATTGTTTGACAACTAGGTCAACGTTTTGAAAGACCAATCAGAAATTAATAGTTAACAGATCTCTTCCATCACTTTATCTTTTCTTGCTTTCCCTCTATGCTTTAAACTTAGCCCTCTGGTATCCCTGCTGCCTTTCAAAGCCACTTCTTTTATTTTTTCTTGTTCTTTCACTTCACTTCACTGCTGAAAGTACTTCTCTGGAAAATGCCTTGAAATATTTCTGAACTCCTACATTTTGGAGCTACCATGGAAAAAAATATATTGACTATACTTCACATTCGGTGCTGACTTTCAGAGTTGAGGTGGAGGCTCCTGGAGCTGCCATTAGCGAGAGTGAGCTTGATGGCTCTGAGCATCTGTAAGGTTGTATTTTTCCTGCAGATGCACAGTAACTCCTGGCTAAAGGAAAGTATGTCTGCAACATTTTTTTAAGGTCATTAGGAGTAAGGAACAGATGTTGAGGTTTTTCAGAATGCTGCTTTGAAGTGCCACTTTGGAGTCAACTGACAAGACTGACCCTATAGGCAGTGATTTTTGGGATTGGAACACAGAGGAACCATTGCCCACAGTTACCCATCTGGTATCCATCTGGTACCAGCAAACAACAGACAGTACCAAATCACAGAAAAACTGTACCAACTGCTAAATTGGTATCAGCAAGCAAAGAAGGTCACCACCTAACAGCAGTTGCAAGCAGGAGAAACAATGTCTGTAACATTTACAGACTGGTATCTGAAGATCCGGAGGAACCTGATGCCATAGCATATGGAAAGCAATTCCTGTCTCTAAGCCTGCTTATGCTGATGTTGTTTGCACAGTATTAATCCAGGTTTGGGGAGGGGTTTTGGGTTTGTTGGTTTTTGGTTGTTGTTTTTGGGGCGTTTCTTTGTGGTTTTTTTGGTTTTTGTTTTTTTTTTTTTTTTGTTAACCATATTGAATTTGCCGTGTGGAGAGCTTTTGTCATGATGCCATTGAGAGAGTGCCTCTCTTTATTGGCATCTGTGTTTAACAGGATTAAGGTGGATTTAATACCCTGTGCTACAGACTAACCATTCAAATTCTAGGAGTACTGTTCCATAGTGGTGTCAAATCACAATGGAAGGAGTTGAAGTTAACTTTTAACTCCCTGAGGATTTACTCTGCAGCTTTTCTTTGATGTGAAGTATTCTTGGGGAGAGCTGAGGCAGGGGGTTGTTTTCCAATTTTACTGCCGTCTTCCTCTTCTTCCCTCTGGTCATTTTCCCCCTTCTTCCTCCTTTTTTTTCTTGAAGCAGTGTGCTGGTTTGTACAGTAGCTAAGTGCATAGAATGCAATAATACAACAGTGAGAGATTTAGTGCCTCTAGGTGCTACCCCTTCTACTCTTGAGGACCCTCCAGCAAGGCATGATTTTATAGACAATGAAAGGCTTGCTCTCCCCTGTGAAGCTGCCTGCCTGCAGGAAGCTTTTCACTGTCTATTTCCACTACTTGCTCTGCAATTTAGTTCCATGCCCTGCTATTTCCCCCTCCCCTCCCTCTTTTCTTCTCTGACATACACATGCATATACCCCCTGCGTACACATTCAGCACCAACACCAGATGTAGGTAGACACAGCAAAATGGTGTTATCTCAATGTGTGTGTTAAAACACTCAAAAATACACCAAACATTTTCATTTTGCCATCCTCATCTTAAATGGAAATATTGATCTGTCCTCTGTTTGCTTTCCAGGTACTGACACTGTCATTTCATTTTCCCTAAAAAGAGCACAAGCTCATAGCTGAGCTGCAAAGCATGGCCATTACACCCTGGCATTGGTGCCAAGAACTCTGCTGACTTAGCTAGAGAAAGATGCTGAAAGCCTGACTTTGAGAGAAAATTCAATTCAATTCACTTCATACAATGTCCCTCATGAAGTATTTCAAAATGCCTTATATCAGGAGATAACATAATGAGAAAATGCTTTAGAGAACTGGATATTCAGATAGCCAGACAAAATGATACACTACAATGAACTGGAGTAAAAGAAAAGACGACTGTCATTTAAAAACAGTAATCATCTGGATAAGTAGTCTTGTAAACTAATTACAGTGAGAAGAGAAGCAAAGAATTCAAGACTGGGAGGAACAAGAAGCAGCTTAGTATCAAACAGGGTAAAGCAGAGGACTGGTTTCATGGAGGGAGAGGAATTACACACAGTATTGTAGAACAACTAAAGGAGATCTGCTTTAGAAATGTATCCACACATATGGATTAGTACGCTGTATATTGCATCACAAGTGTATCTCCGTGACAGGTTAAGTTACTCTCTTTAGTGGCTGGGAAGAGATTAATTACTTTGGCCTGGTTCAGGGTAAGAGCAATTGAAATGCCTCCTTCTAGTAGGAAAGAATCAATGCTGATGGGTGCTGTGGGTTTTTTGGAGTTTTGTTTTGCTGCTTTTAAGTTTCTCTCTCAACTCAAGGGAAACTTCTGTTTGTCTCTAATTTGAGAATAGGTTTGCAAGTGAGGGTGTCGCAAATCTGGTGCTCATTAAAGACAATTAAGAGATAGAATTAACCATAACATATTATACAACTAATGGAAAAGGAAGCCACCCACAGAGACGGACACAGGCCAGGAAATTATCTCATTTTGCTTGGTCAAAGGAAACCGTAGTTCTCCAGCACCAGGAACTGGGGGATCGTGGAGTGAGGGTTCAGAAAGCAGAGTATTTTCTTTGTGGGACTGTGTAAAAACACTTTGCAGTTCTGGCTTCACCTCCATCTTTGCTGTTTTCTCTCTCTTTAGTGTTGCAAGATACAGCAAATGCTGAGAGCTTGTTTTCTACAAAACTAAGGCAATTGCCATGTTTTTAAACTGTTATGGGAACAGCCTGTTTCCCTTTTAAAGTTCCCATCTGTGTTTGTATTTCCCTCAGTCTATTGCCTTTATAGAGAATTTTCTGCTCCCTCTAAATCTAAACCATTAGTTTCACCTCCTTGAACAAGAGGTAGGGCATTACTGAGGAGGAAAAGTAAATCCTGAGATAATCAGCCCTGCTTAATTTCATCATGGAACACTGCTGTTTTCAGTGTTCCTGGTGTTCATTGCATAGGGAGAAGGGACAAGTGACTCTGAGTATGTACATTTGTGTGTGAGCATGTGTATGTATATGTATGTATCTGTAGAGACAGACAGGCAGAAGGGGAGCATTTAATTGCCTTGCAATCGGACCAACCAAGTAGTGTTCTGATTGCATACAGCTGATTTTCTAAGTGAAAATCTTCAAACCTATTCAACAGCAAAACCAAGATCATCAGTGACTCTGGAGTGTGTGTCTGTGTTTCTTATAGGGAAGAGGAAGGTTGGTTTGATTACTATCTCTTTTTTCCTTTGGACAAGGGTGTTTTTCTCATCCAAGGGAAATGCATTCTAGCAGCATGAACATAACTATTAATCAACACTTAAGCGATAATCAGTGAATGAAAAATGATGACCAGAAACTGAAAATGTCCTTGCATAGCTACTTCGGTGCTTTTTCTTTGAGATCATGCCCTCGCATTTTAACATGAACAATTCTTATAAAATTAGTGCTGATATATTCCAAAAGGCAGTGATTTAAAAAGCCAACACTTACTTTTCATTTGAAAAAAAATACTAACAGGGAATGATATATTAAGATCTGCATAAGTAATGTTATAAAGCTCCCTTGCAAGTCTCTGACATAGAGTCTCAGTTGATATGAACCAGTAATATCTTACAGATTTACTTAAGAGATGAAGATGCAAAAATCATCACTGGACTGCTGTATTCAAATGTGTGAAGACATGTTCAGGATACAGAGAGATAAATGTTTTACCTGTGTATTTTTGCTCAAAAAGGAGATGGAGGCACTGAGAGATGCAGGTATATGTTAGCTTTAGGAATGCCTCCAAGAGGAATCAGATGCTGTTGAAGTTAAAACAAAACCCCCCTCAGTATTAAGCATGCTTTTCTGAATCATGGCCAGGGTATGTGGTGGCACCCAGCAAAAACCAAGGCTGTGTGACTCTCCTAGTGAGCAACAACTTGCTTTTGGTCTTCAAGGTGTTTTTTGACCAACTTCGTCATGGTTCTAATACTATCAAGTGTTCTTTGGAATAATCTCAAAACCAGATTAGTGTAAAATGCTTAAAGTGAGTGTGTGCTTAAAAAAAGAAAGCACAACATTCCCTGGGACTGAGCCCAAAAAGCAGAACTTTAGGAGACTGCAAGGTCATGACTTGGTAATTGGGCCATGAACAGGCATCTAGAGCCATCCATTGATTCACCTTTCCAAATTATTTAACCTGTGTTTTCTGTTGACACAAATATAAAATGTTCATTTGCCACACTACCCAAAGCAAATTGAGGACATTGGACCATGATTTGAGAAGCTCTGACAATTGTAGTCCTGAGATATCTGTAAAATGGAGCAGGAACAGAAAAACAAGGTGTCTCAGGATCTGCTGGGAAGATACTGCTTCCTTCCTTATTCTTGGGAATAAGTTTGTTTGTAACAAACAAGTTTGTAACAGAGAAGTTGAAAGTGCTCTTTCTCTTCATTGGTGGACGTGCTTTTAAGAGCTCCTGTGGAACATCATCTTGGCTTGCCATTGCAGCCAAGAGGAAAAGCACAAGAATATCAAAAAGAAGTATTAAAGGTGCTGTCTTATATCCAAACAATGGTAGAGCAGTACCAATGGGCTCATAGAACATTAGACTCCTCTTCGAGGACTACTTCTGCCATTAAAATCAATGCAACTTAATTAAAGCAAATTATAGATAGATACATCTATAAATAAGATATTAAAGTGCGCCGCTGAATATGATAATTGCTGCATATTTAGCAATCAGCGTGTGTGTTCTGCTTTTGCCAGGAGGGATTTCTTTCAGAGGAATCAATGGAGCTTTATTAAAAACCATCTAAATTAGAGGGAGAAATGATGAGTGTTATAATAACGCAAAATCACTGTTTCAACTTTCATTGCAAAACTAGGAAAGCAAAATATATCCCTCTTTGTGTATGTATGGAAAACATCAGGAAAATTCTTTTGAATTGTAGACAGTGGTAGAATTTTTAATCTTTACCTTTTGATGCAAAACAAAAAAAAAAAAAACCTGGATGGAAGAAACTTTGCTTTCTATAGAAATGCTGGAGCTCTCCAAGGGTGGGGTAATGAGGATTTCACAGCAGTGAGGAATTAAGAAGACCCCATTGATCAATTTCCTCCATTTCACATGGACCATCCAGTTCACTGCCTTACATCACCTGCCTCTGTTTCAGCAGCTAAAGAAAGTGTTAGCAAGTCAAATTGTGCTCTTAAATTTCACTTGCAGTTCCCAGAACCAGGAACAGTTGAAATGCAAAAAATAAGTGGGTTAATTTTGATGCTTCACCTGTGTATGAAACATTGAGACCAGGGTGGGGAATAAATCCACTTTTACCTCTCCATTTTTCTTCAGTTTTCACTTAATTGAAAACAAAAACCAACTGTGTCTCAGCAGAGGGGAGACCTGAGGGTTAAAGGGCAAATTCCGTTATACCACAGCTCTTTTTGGCATGCTGAATCTCAACCCATGTGATTAGAAACGCTCACAGACAAAAGAAGAGCTTTGAGAACAGAGGTCAAAACAGCATCTGAATCAAGTCCTTTAGCAGATGATCACAAGACTATTGAAAAATGCACTAAGCAATGCAGCAGTTCTATGTGTCATGTTTATACACAGGCAAAAAGCAGAAGTGGGTGGCATTTTCAAAGCATTTGGATTGATGGCAGAGCAGAAGCTTCAATCTGCAGCCTTCCTGGGGTGTCTCCTGTCTTATAGTGCATGTCAGTCGTATAAAATACAGTGGTAGTATCCTGCCATTTTTATGGGTAGAAAACCACAGTGCGCAAGCTCAAGTGACTTTTCTGAGCATACAGAGTGAATAAGTGAAAAAGCTAGGAGTCCCAGGACTCCTATCTTCATAAGCTTTTTCTGATATCCCATCATTTTAAATAAGTCACTTGTGGCTCAAGTGGAGTCAGCAGTGTTTTGCCCTGGATTCACAAACATGTAGCTAAAATGCCATCAGCCTTGAGGAAGTTATATTATATATTACTTAGTGGGTGGAACACTGTCCAAATTTTCTTTCTGATCTTAATGATAGTTGAAATGTTTGGAGGAGGCTTATTGTTCAGAAGTCAGGAAAAAAGGGCTGAAAAGTAAAAGGATAGTGATGCTTAGCATATGAAGAATTAATACTCCTGAATACAACACCCACTGTATATTTTTCTTTTTTAACAGTAGGAAACTTTTGACTCTGAGCAGAGGAGTAGCTGGTTAAGAAGTTTTGAAAGATTTTTTTTAACCAACTGACCTCTGCAATGATGATGAAGTTTTCTATATGCAAGTCTAAATACCTGCAGGAAAGGGAACTGCAACTGTATGAGACAGCCAACCTAAAAATGTCTCTGCATCATTTATTTTCCTTATAAGCAGTATCCATGGTCTTGGGTTTTCACTGTGCTGGCTTCACTCAGGATGGACACTGAGCAGGGAGTCAGGTGGGAATCCGTGAGAAGAAGTAGAGCCCCAGGCTAAAACACACTGTCCTGCTGAATTCTGCTGGTAGGGGTAAGGAGTTGTTGCTGATTTCTATTTGCAGTGTGGTAGCTCTCACCTTGAGCTGTGTGTGGATGCACAAAAAAAAGTCAATTCTGGTTTCATGAAGCTTAAACTTCAAAAAAGATTGCTATAGTTGTTATTTTTGGTACCGCAGCATCTATCCAGCCCCTAACACCTTGACCCATAAGGAAGGGACAAGGGAGGCTTTTCTGCTAGCAGCTAGAATTGTAGCCTTTAGCAAAGGCTCCAAGAGGAAGGCAGTGTAAGACAGGTGAGAGGGAATGAAATGCAGGATCTCCCAGGGAAAAAACAGTCACATGCACTTTTCTGTACAGCTTTCTCTTCCCTTAAAGAATTGTTATTCTGCAACCCCAGAATTCTCCTGTAGGCAAATTCCATACTTACTCAAGACACCTGCTCACAGGTATACTCTATTTATAGCTTAAAATTTATTTGCAGGTTTTTGAATGCTCTAAGATATTTGATTCTGGCTTGATCTATGCTGTCCTTCAGTCTACACTTCTACCAGCCTGGTTCTTCTGCTGGGAACAGGCAGGGGTTTAATTAAGAATGAAGAGGTGTTACAGGATATTTTCTGAAGAGGTACCTTTCTATGACAGAAATCTTGTTAGCTAGTGAAAATTATTGTTTCTAAAAAGAGAGGCTTAAACAACAGAAACACTAACTAGCCTCGTGTGAAAAACACCTCTCTGTCGCACAGAAAATCCTGACCATGAAGGCATTGACTTACAAGTGTCTTGCCAGTTTTTCTGGTATCTTGTCTCTGAGTGTGGCCACTGCTGTGACTGGGATTCCCAAAGGGGCAATTAGGAGAACAACCTGCTGGTGCAGAAGTTCTGCTCTCCCATTCAGCTCTCCAAGGCCTTGCCTTTCTTCCACCTGCCAAGGACTTCACTGTCTCCTGCTAACCAGATGTTAGTTGGTTTGATTCATATTTGTATTTATTTGTTTTGCATTCCACAAGGGCCTTGGCCATACCAATACTTTGCAACAGTTACATTTCAGGAATTGTTTGCTGTTGTTTTTTGATGAAGATAGTGTTTTCTTTCCTCGATTTAAGCGTGCTGCTCTTTTAATTGCGCTGATAGGATGATGGCTGTTTCTGTGTTTATCTCTGCCCATTATTTTTGCATATTCATGTTTTGCTTGTTAGTTGAGGCCGCTCTTAAGAGATGAACTGTTCATAATGATGCCACTTATTTAAGTTGATGTTGTTTATTTAAACCCTAAAAATACAGGAGCATATTTTGGCTCATTTTTTCTGTTATGACTTACCATACATTTGTGAAATGTGTATTTCACCTGCTGCTGTGTTCTCTATTGATTGGGGTGTTGGTCTCCTAAGCTCTTCCAGTAGGGACTCAGCTGAGCACTGCACCTTCTGTCAGCTCCCTTGCTGGTCACCTTGTGGTCACCACCCATTTGGCTTTGACAGCACTTCCAGGTTTTAATCCTGTTTTATTCAGATAACTGTTTTTTCACCTAAATATGTTGTGATTATTAACTGTGTGTTAAAACTTTCACACCTGGTCTGAGGGCCAGCTGCATATGTCCTGTTTAGGAAAGGAGGAGAAGTTGGAATATTTTGATCTTACTAATTAGTACATTTCACACCGATTTTTAGCTTAGTTTGTTGTAGAAGGCAGCAAAGGAACCCTTTGCTTTGACTCTTTCTGAAACATAAATAACTTCTACTGAGGAGGTGTTTCTATTTTCACAATTTCTCTTTTCACCAGGGTAGTATTTTATTCCAGGCACCATTTTGGCACTCCAGGCTGAGTGATGATACGCTTTTACTGTCGCATGGACAGATGGAGAAGGAAAATCAGAAGAAATGGCTGAGCCTTTAATTAGCTGTGCAGAGCCAGAGCATGCTTTTCCAGTGCATTGGGGGTTTTATATAGGGTGTGGAGACTCAGCCGCTCGATGGATCCAAATTAGCAAAATTGTGTATCCGCCACCAGGGTGTTTCTATGGTAACTGTCTCTCAAATCATATATACAAACAGACCTGGCAGGGGCTATTGCCTTCTATTTGGTCTGCAGGAAATCATCAAAAAAAGGGTGTTTTCAGGCTGAAAAAAGGCCTTGTGATATAAATATTTTTTACTTTTGGTGGTTGGTATAAGTTTTGGGATTACTGCTTGATGCTGGCACAATTCTGAGTGTTTGTGTTTTTTCATGTTGCCTGGCTGCTGTTACTCCCTTTAGGTGTGAGAGTGCAGGAAACTCACACCACTACCAGACTCATGCACATAATTAATAACCTTTCTACAGCTGTACAGGTAGACCATCAAAAACTGCATGTTTTTATGGTGAGAGACCAGATTATACATTTGTTTCTTTTCCCCTCATTCTTCTTCATAAAACAGGAGAAATCTGGAGGGTCTTCTCTTACCAGTGTACCTGGGAACTTAAGGGAAATTATGAACCTGATGAAATTAGTAGTGTAAGAGCAGCCAAAGTGGCTGTGACTCTTCACCTAAGTGACTCTGTAAAGTCTCTCTGCATGTTACTTTTTCTCGTGGAAAAAAATGAATGAATGATCCCTTTAGCCTACTGCCCTCTTTTTGAAATGTAGGGCAATTATTGTTGTTTTTTGCTCATCCAAAGTCAGGCACTGCTAAAGCATGGGTCATTTCAAATCAGAGATGGTTCTTTCTTGTGGCCAACAGTTCTGTGAGGGTGCCTTTCTGTTTTGAATGAGATAAAGGAAGCTTGCAAGAGGCCTGTACTTAATAATTTTTTTCATTTACAAGTATCTTGCATGTTTGATGAGTGCCAAGGTGCATAACAGAATTTGTCTGGAATAATTTCTGAGCCTGCCTAGCAGCTGCAAATGATACTTCCTCTCTTTGGATAGGACTTGGTTTATGTAATGTACGCAGAAATGCTTTGTAAAGGTAGGTAACACTTAATACACCTGAATGCACAACTTTTCTCATTGCAGTGGTTTATACATCTGTTCAGTGAAAATGGTGTATTGTGCATAAATTACAGGACTGACAGAAATGTACTTTAACCTGCAGAATGCAAAAAACATGTTAATTTTTGTTTTCTCTTTCTTCTAATCAGGCATTTGCCAAAAGCTTGGTGTGATTTATCACTTTCTTTTTAATGAATTGTTAAAAATGTTTGAAAAGGCATTAAATCTTCCTTTCTGCTATTAATCTGTAAAAGGGGAAGGGGATTTTAAATGGCCTCTTAGTATATTGCTTTATAAAACTGCTGATTCTAGCAGCACCGGAATAGGAATACATACTAATGTAGGAAACACTGAAGGCAGTCAGAGCCTCCTCCATTTATGGAAGAAAAGACTAATAGCTCCATTTTAACAAGGCTCTTAACACTTTGGGCCATCAGCAGGCATTGAGTGAAATTGGGAGAGCTCCTGTGTGCTAAAAGCATTGAAGTTCACCGTTTGTACCCGGTTGGAGCCTTCCTGATAGAATTGTGCTCCCCAGCCAATGCCCGTTGCCATCTTGAACACAAACCAAGTAGCGCTGGCATTTTGACTGAGTGCACTAACGCTGCACTTTTGAAATGGCACCAGAGCATCATAAATGCACTTAACTCCCAGCTGGATACTTAGCTTTGCAGGGGCGTTCGGGAAAGTTTCTGGATTCGTGTTAAGAATGAAAGAAAACCTGTTTGTATCATATTTTATGCTTAAGCAAAACAAGCTAGTGGAGGGGAAAAAAAGCAGACTTGGTACTAAGATGTTAGCTTTGATTCAGGTAGTTTTGCCACAGTAATCAGAAGTGGTGTGCTTAGTTAAATGATGTCCTCATGTTACTGGATTCCAGGAGAAAGGCCAGCCAGGGAAGAATAGAGAGTATCCCAGCTAGTAGGCAGATGAGGGAAAGGTGATAAAGATTGTACCTGCTCTAAACACTTCTTTGATACAGAAGCTTTTCTTGTTAGCAGTGATAAGATTATGTATGGGATTTGAAGCTTCTTTGAGCCCCTGCCTTTCTTTTGTTGATTTTGGCATGTTGTAGCATCATGTGTTCTCTGCTTATCATTTTGAGATGCATTGTTAGTAGCTGGGCTGCATAATTGATCTTCATTTCTAATTACTCTCCTCTCCACAGGTGCCTGGAAAAGGTCCAGATGGGAGCTCCTACAATCTTCACTTCGAAGGGGTGGAAAGGCAGTATGCATCCTTACCCAGGTACAGCGCCAAGCCTCCTTCCCATGGGGGGGGAGGGCAGCCCACAGCTAATGTCCGGCTCTAATATGAGAGATTATTCTGCACTTTTGTCTTGTCATCTTTTGCTGCTGATTTACTGCCATTTTATACCTGTACTATTAATTTGGACTTCTGAATTTTTAAAAAACAGGTCTCTCATTGAACATGTCAGCAAGAGTCATGATCCATACCTATATAACATGACATTGAGGGAGCTGCCTCTGCAAGAGTTATAACAGGTCGTAGCAGGGCATAAATGACTGAGTTTGTAGTGATATAATCCCAGCTGGCATTGACAGAACATTGCTGTGGAAAGCTTCCACTACAGCAGCCACAGCTACTGAAGTCCCACTGTTGCTACAAGGGCTGTCTGACTGCAGTCTATTCCATGAGAACATCTCTGTGCTTTTACTGAATGCTCTGGAAATGTGAGTGAATTCTCTGAGGGCTTTTTTTAATTTTTAATCCTTATCAACTGAATGAAGAGTAATTCTAGTCTGAAACCAGTGGGGTATAACAAAAAGGAAGCATTTCAGGGATTTCAGCCCCATTTCTATGGGAGTTTTAATAGCAGAGTGTAACACAAATCAAGCCAGAAAGGAGAGTGAGAGGATGCTAGAAGAGACAGTAGGAAGCAGGGAGAAGAAAACAAAAACAGAAAAATATTCTCCCTTTAGCATTAGAGGGCTGGGCAAGTCCTAGGAAACATGGTCCTGTCCACTTCTTGGACCTACAGGCAGGCTGAATTGTAAAAGAAAAGCAAAAATGGGTATCTATAAGCAAGAAGAGATTTTTTTATTGTGAAGTAGTGCTGGCATTTAGGGAATCAGTGCATTGTTTCTTTTTGCTGCTTCTTTTTCTACTCGTCTATTTACATTCAAAGGTGAACGCTGAAAGATTGATTGATAAATATGTAATGCTGTGTCCAATTCCAGATGAAAATACAAAGAATATTTTACTTTTGTTAACCAGAATATAAAGACTGTCTCACAAGGCACTGTTGGATGTCTGTAGGCATTTTTAATGTATATGATTTCTAAACCAAAGGATGTTTCTGCAGTTTACTTCCTGCCTTCAAATTATATTTGTCAGCCATTTTTTCTTGGAGATTCATCCTGTGTAGTAACTGGCTTTTCTGACAGAGTCCTGCTTTCCAACAGTGTGTTTTGCATGTATTTCCTGGCTGATGGTGGGTATTTACTCTTCTGGGTAAATGGCCATCTTTTATTACAGTCCTCCAACACTCACGTTTCCCCATCATGCTTCTACCAGTGATTTTTGCGTGTTAGTTAGGCCTACTTCTATTTTGCACACTCCTTTTTTATTTATTTTGAACATCCATTTTGTTGAATACTTCCTTGTGGATTACAAGAAAGTAAATTCATAATTGATGCTCAGTGTAACTCTCTACAGCAATTTTTATATTTGTATATCATGTCTTCTTTTATTAATTTTCCCTTTAAGAAAATTAACCATATTTTTTCAGGTGTTGTAAACTGAAAATTTCCCAGTGAAGTAACTTCCATAAGCCAGAATTATTTTGATTTCCCCAGTATTCCTTTCAAGGGGAATGACCAGAAGTGAGCACTACAGTGCAGCTGTAGACATGCCCTTGTTTTATGTAGTAAGCATTCTCTGTATCCCTTCTGTCCTGTTCCTTTCCAAACTGCTGCATCCTCAGCATGCTCCCTAGGTGTATATACTGCTCATCTCTACAACCTGTGCTTATGTGGGGTTTGGTTGGTTTTGGGGTTTTTATTTTGGGGGTTTTTTTGGGTATTTTTTTTAAGTAAATGTATCTGAATAAGATAATGAATTTTACAGTACTGTTCCCCAAACCTCCATTTAACTTGCTGGAAACACAACTCTCCAGCTCTTAGAACACATTTGAGTATTTAACTGGTGGGAAATCTCCAATGAGAAAGTCATCCAAATATTCCCTAAGCTTTTGAAGATCACTGTGAAAGTGTCCTTTCTCTCTGTGCCTAAGGAGATTATGCTGGAGAGCGAGAAGACCTGCACTTCAGCAGGGCTGTTCGTGCTTCTCAACCCAAACATTTACACTGCTGCACGCAGGCCAAGCTGTGTCTCCAGAGGGTTTCCACCCTGGCAGGAGCAGAGCTTTGGGATATCACACACCCTTGGGCGTGCCTACAATTCAGCAATCGGCTGCTGCTTTTTATACTTCAGTTTTGTAAGTTTTGCAGTTTCATGTTACTGCAGTAATTAAGCCCTGGCAGTCACAAATGACTAGATTGTACAGTGAAGTCTAAATCCAGATGAAGGGGATGCAGTCTCATTGCCAGCCACTAATGGAAATGAGTGATTTCTTTTGTTCTCATGGCTGACTGCCCAGGAGTATAGAGGAATCCAGGTAAAAGCCACCCATTTGCCAACCAATTCTTGGCTGTGGAGGATCTATGAAAACTACTGTAATGAGCAGCATTATTAACCAAAAAAAAAAGGAAAAGAAATGAAGAAACAGATATGTAGAAAGAAATGAAGAGGTAGTATTTCCTCAAAAGAATAGCTTTCTTCTCTCAAGCATTTTAGTATTAGTTCACAGTTTCCTGCCCTTGGATTTATTCCCCTTCTTTTGTGCTGTCCTCAGTGTGGTGAGGCCACTGAGCCACATTGGTACAGATGCCATATGGAGCTGTCTGCATACTTAGCCATTTAAGCCCAGTTTAATAAGAGATACTTACAGAGGCTTCAGATGAGGGTTGTAGATGCTGGGAAACAAACTCCTGTTGCAATATTATGTTGAGTCCAGGAGGATATGACCTTTGCCTGCCGCTCTGGTGTGGCACACACGAGGAAGGAGGAAAGTGCTTGGACTGCAGCCAGTTTCACGGGATGAGGAGGGAGGAGGGGATCTATGCTGTGTCAAGAGTAGCTGGGACCAGCACAGTGAAACGGTTCTGCTCACCTGAAAGCCACCAGGACTCATGCCAGTGTGTGTGGGCATGGAAAAATTAAGTAAGAGAGCTTTGGTCTTCCTCCCCACCAGACAAGAAGGAGGAATGTTCACCTAGCAAAATCTTTATCAGTGTTTGATGCCCCTAAGACACTGTCCCATTCCTTTGCAATGGCATGCATCCTGCATGAAGTCAGATCTGAACATACCTGCTGCTGGCTTGAAGAATTCTAAGCTTTGAAACGTCCTTGTGGCTTTGTCTTTTTTTTTTTTTTTTTTCTTTTTTCTGTTTTTTCTCTGAAGCTCTTAATTTAAGTCTAGATATTGTGGGCCAAATTAAGTGATACAAGTCTGTATCAACACTATTTGAGGAAAGCTGTCAAGTGTGCTTGTCTTTTCAGTAGGTGCAGCAGCAAATTACTGTCCTGGTCTCACTGAAGTCAGTGATGTCCTTTTTTCCTTTGAGTGGAGGATCTGTTCCTGTGTAAGGTTACATGTTTAATTAAAAGGGGAAACAGGAGGCAGCAGCCTTTGGAGAAAGGCTTTCTGTCTGACTGGTCTAAGGAGTGGTGAGCTGAGCTACATAGTTAAGTTTCTACATAAAATAATTCCAGCCTGTAGGCTTACTTTGGAAATGTCTACAGAGGCAAACATCTGAATTAAATGATAAGTGGCTGTGGCAGCAGAGTGGCAGGTCTTCATCTCTCATTGCATTGCGCTGTGCTGTCTGCAGAAAAGTAGCGAAGTGGGAGAGACAGAAATGGGAGGCTTTGCAAGAGAGATACAGTTCTTTGCACTCAATACTTATGTGTTGCCCTGAGGCTATTGCTAAGTAGTGCTGAGTAGTAGTATTAAGCAATATTAAATCCTCCTGCTTAGGAGAATGGCTTGATTCTTACACATCTTAACCTCTTCTTTTGGGAAGAAGAGCAGGGCAAGGTTGTGGGAGCCAGAAAAACATTTGTATCTTTTAAACTATTTTTAATGCATACTTTCTTGATGTAATTCAGAATATTTTCCTGATGGAGCTATGGAGCAGATATGAAGCTGAAGCTGCTCTGTTTGTTCATAGTTCTATTTTTGAGCTTGCATTTATGGAAGTCTGTCTTAATGTAAATCACAGTTTTGCTAATGGCAGCCTTGTTTGGAGAAGCCTCGTGTTCAAGGACACGTTCTTTTCTGTGGTGGTGGAAAAGCTGGCTGTGACCAAAAGCAGACTGACAGGCACTGGGACGGCAGCTGGTTGACAAGATGAGTGGGGATTAGAAAGCTCAGCCATCTTTCCAATAAGAAATGCTGATTCCAATGGAAAAGTAGTACTTCAGACTTTCTCTGGAATTCTCGTATTATTGAAGAACACATTTATGTCAAGAAAACAGGGGGAGCCAGAAAGGCTGTGAGAACATTAGAAAATAACTGCTAGCATGGAAAAATGAGTTCAGGCTGTGTAGGTGGGTTCAGCTGTGTTGCTGTGGCTGGGACGAGACTGCTGAGCAAACTGCTAATTTGCTCACAAGTCTGTCTTAAATGTAACATGCATCCTGAAACTGGGAAGCTTGGAAATGGATTAAGGAGCCAGCCTTGCCATACAGTGGCAATGGGTAGTTTTCCCATGCTGGAAGCTTCTCTTCAGGTTGACCATGCAACTTGCATGATGTGAGAAATGGATTTGTAAAGGATTCTCAAAATATGACTGAAAGCTCTCAGAGTCTTGTACATTTGTATGCAAACTCTGAGATAAAGTGTGCTGACTTAGAAAGGCTGTGGAATAGAGATGGCATTGTTGGGAGAGAGATTGAACTAGAAACAAGTTTCAAATGATGGCCTTGCAAAAAGACTGGATATTTTGGAGAATTAGAACTGTTAAAGATGCATTGTAGCAAGACCACGTGGGGTAAAATAATAGAGGATTGGTGGAAGAAGTATTAGCAGCATTGTGTGGCAAAAGCTAATAGGCTGAAAAGCATTTATAAGGTATTATAACCAGGAAATAGGTTGGCTTCTGATAGAATGGCATTGAGTTTTACATCTCTTATGCCTCACCCTTTATTCTGATAACAGAATAAAATCTTTTCAAATGCCTCTCTGTTGCCCTGTCTCTGTAGAGCTGGGATTTTCCAACACACTTCTTAAAGCAGTAGCTGAAAGCAGAACACTCTCCATTTCTAGGTATGATGCCAGAAAGGACATATTTTTGGTCACCTTGTCTGAGCCCTCCAAGACTTTCTACATTTCTGCGTCAAACTAAATTTCAATTTTGATCCATCCCATTACTTTTGTAAATGTCTTTAGAGAAGCATCTAACCTGGAATTAGAATGTCACATTGTGGAGAATTCATTACATTCTTTGGAGGTTAATTATTTTACCTCTTAAAGAGATTATGTCTATTTTTTCCCTCAAAGTCTGACATTACCCAATTTCAGTTTCTAGATACTATGGTAAATATTTTTTCTGCTAGATTTTAAGAGCCAAGCCTGTAAAATTCCTTCCTTGGAGTATTTCTGTGCAGAGATCATTTATGTTATGTTTTCACCTCCCTTTCAATAAATTAAATAGATTGAGCACATAGGTCTTACACTGTAGAGCAAGAAAATAGCATTGACTCAAGGGGCCAGAGTAGCCATGCAGTCAATTTAGGAGGTAGCCTCTAGAGTTGAGCAAAAACATTTTGAGCCCTCCAAATCAAAAGTAAAGTTTTGGTAATATCTGTGTCCTCAACAGATAAGATTCCTCCAACAGAAGAAATGGATTATTTAGCATGTTTCATTAGCTGCTTCTTGCACTTGAATGTTCTTGCCTTTATTTTACTGAGTTTATTTCAAAATGCAAGATTTCTGTAATTTAATTGAATCCTGAAAACATCATCAGAAAGTGACTTGACACAAATCACGAGAAAAAGTTAATTGTCTATTAAATAAGACTCATCATTCACCATTGTCTAGCAGAATCTGAAATTAATATACTGACATTACTTAAATATGTATATAGTGTATTCTCTTGGTTAACAAAAAAGAAATCACAGTTTTAGTGCAGACTATAATTAGCTGTAAATCAACTTGTCAGAGCATTCCCAGCCTCTGGGAATTGACTAGCCAAGGACCACAGATGAAAAAGCAAGGTTTAAAATGAATTCTTTAAATCAAAATTCCCTGTTTGCTGGTTTAAATCACAGGGTTTTGGTTTTTTTTTTTTGGGGGGGGGGGGGGGGTTGGTTTGTTTTTTGTTTGTTTGTTGGTTGGTTGGTTGGTTTTGTTTTTGTGGGGTTTTTTGGGGTTTTTTGGTGTTTTGTTTTTTTTTTTTTCGCTTGGAACCCCTTTGATTGAACCTACTCCATCACTTGAAAATCTGTCCTCTTTCTTATTTTGTATACTTCATTTACATTCCTGCCTGGCATACAGCAGTTTGTGTCACAGCACTGACCCTGCAGTGCAGCCATGGTTCTGGCCATCAGCTGAGGCACGTCCTGCCGGTGCTGCTGTTGACAAGTGCCATGTGGTAGCCCAGGGGCTCTCAGTGACAGTGTTGCTCTGTCCCATCACACAGCTGCTCTTCTGCCAGGCTGTCTTCCAGACACCTTCTCGGTGCTCGGACACTCCTTGGAAGCAGACTTGCTCTGTGTCTCACTGCTCTCTCACCAGTTGGCTGTGTTACATGGGTCTACTGAAACTGTGATTTCCTCCAGGTTTTATTGGCCCAACATGGTCCTTTATGGCACACAGAGTGACAATGCTGATGCAGACTGCAGGGAATAAATACCATTGCTGCCTTGCAATACTGCTTAAATTGGAGCATTGTTCACCTGGCTAAAAAGAGCATCTGCAGTTACTGTCTCTTGGAAGGGGCCAGGGGTGCCAAAATTTTAATGGCAGTGAAATAATTTATCAACCCTGCCCAGAGTCACCCACATCTTAGTCTGTCAGTGAAACCATGTTATTGGACATACAGTACACAACTACAAGGTGAGCGTGTTAACCTCTGGTGCATAATATAATGCCCAGGATTTTTAGTAATGCCCAGGATTTTCCCTCCAAAGGGGTGAAAAGCAGTTGATGGGAAAATACAGTGCCTGAATAAAGTCTGTATCTCCCTTGTTTCTTATACTGATTAAAATAAGAGGAGATGGTCAAGAGGAATATTTGAGAACCAATTGTAAATGGTCTTTTTTAATTTTTGACATAAATCATCTATTTTTTAATATTCCCATGGCATAACTTCAAAACTAAGAAGACTTAATAATTTGGTGTCTTAAACAGGATTGGAAATAAGTAGGGTGAACTTAAAATGAATGGCCCAACTAACTTCATCACCCTAGTCATGTGAAATATAAATAATATTCAAACAGTATATTCTGCAGTATACTTGATTATTAACTTTCTCTTCTGTTTTAATCATCTAAAGTGATATCAGTAATTCAGGGATATTTTTAATATGATTTTTATCTTGACAGCTGTGCTTTTATTGAAAATGCAGCAAAATCTTGTCTGTCTGTATCTTCCAGTGTGGTGATCTCATTATAAATGAAATATATGTATGGTTTTAGATGGATTTTAAGTGCTGGCAGGTGAATTTAGAATCAGTTTTAATGGAAATAACGATCAAGGACCTCCAAGATACGTTGCAATAAACCAGCCAGGATGAAATACAGGCAAAGAAAAGAGATCATTCTTATATGCTAGAGCCCAAGCTTGGGAACCAAGCTGAGGTGCTCATTAAAAGATTAGCTTAAATCCAATTTCAAAGTGTTTTAAGATTTAGCTAACTAGCATTTCTTAACTCTGGAAGGTACTATAACTGATCACTGTAGAAACTACCCAGGCCTCTAGGAGGTGTCAGGGAAATCATTGTACTTCAAGGCCAGAGCCTAAATCACTAGCAGGACAGCAGATTTGTGACACATACATGCAGCAGAGAGCTGCAAGTGCTCTGTTGCAACTTTTTCTGTTCCACCTCAGTTTCAATCCCTTTGCTCAGGTGTGCCATGGTACCTAATATCACCTCAGTGCCATGTGTGAAGTGTGAAGATTTTATTTCATATATCATGTCAAAATACATTTGTCCAAAAATGTGGAGAGTTCATAAATAACCCGTGTACACCTTCTACAGGGAGAATCTCAGGCATTAAAAGGCAGAGCAGGTAGGAAAAGGGTCAGTGTACTACAGACCTTTCAAAAAATAGTCATGTGTCTTTAAAGACTTGACTGAAAGGAGGAAAGAAATTTGTAAACAGGATCACAATTTCAGAAATCTCTGTGGTGAATAGAAAAGGAAGGAGATTTAGTTGTAAAACATACCTCCAGCTTTCTAATAAAATAGAAATATCACTTGAAATGAACATGATGCCTCCATCCAAGCCAAATTAAGTCTAAATAATGAAAAAGTATACTTTAGAAAGTCAGAAAGGTCAAGGTTCGTGACATCAAATCATGGTTGCAGCTGGCAGGCCACCTCTATAATTTCCATGGGAATAACTAAAGAAAATTGACTAAAGAAAATGTCTGTAACAACTGGGACATAGCTTGAAAAAAAAACACTAAAAGCCAGATGTCTCAGAAGAATACTTTGGAAGTGTAGAAGGAGGCAGACAGGGATGGGGTTTGTCAATTTTCTTAATAAGTCAGTCAACTCCTCATAGCAAAAAGCCAGTTAATGCAATATGGAATAGTTTAAAAGTCAATTAATATTTTGAAACTAAGCAGCCAGCCTTTTTGCAAGGAGATACTATGCCGACTAAATAAAAATACTTTCGAGTGTCACATTTACAGAAAACATGGATCTGGTATGAATTTTAGTGTATAATCAGGCATAAGGACCTCCCACTCAAACTAAGAGCTCCAAATTATGCTTAAAAATATGGGAGATGGAGGAAAATATTGCATTTGAACAAAAGGGCTTGAATTAATATTATAAAATTTAATGAAGTCTTGGAGACATTGCCTCAGAAAAGAAAGCTGTATTAACTATGCCTCCAGTGAGTAAAAGAACAAAACAAATGTTAGGGAACAAAATATTAATGAAAGAAAAAAAGTGTCAGTACAGAATGGTTATGTTGAGATGAAGGATCTGTGGAAAAAAGATAAGTGAATGCAAATTAGGAAGAAGATTAAATTAAAAACCAAAAGCATATATCCCATAGAATGCATCAACAGAGTGATGTGCTGAGTGAAACCTGGGGAATAAGATGTGTGCTCCAAAATGCAAATACATCCATTGCATTGTTAGATGGATATTGAAATGGCTCAGGAGACCAGCAGACTGGGAAGCTCAGCTGGCTGCTTTGTAGGTATGGATATTTGGAATAAAAATGTTGCTGCTTATGCTGAGTTGTAATTCAGAACTCATCAAAAAGTGTGGGCTCTAGGCTGCAAAGGTGAGAAAGAGCATTGTGAAATAAGACAACTCTGCTGCAGTTCTTGGCTTCGGCTTTCCCTTGATAAACACGTCCGGAGGTGTAGCTGAAAGATGGCTGTCAGCAAACGTGCTTTAAAAACACCTAACAAAGGAAAAATTAGGAAGCCAACAGTATCAGGTGTAAATATGTATTATTTTTGAGGATGTTGGGTTAGGAATTTTTGAGCCAGCTTCCTGCAGCTCTCATTTTTGTGTGTGAACCTCCTGTATGCTGTGTCGTTGCTCAGCTATGTTCCTGTGAGCAAACGGCAGCTTTGCGGTGGCAGAGTGCACTTAGTTCTCCATGTTAGGTCTCAATTCCTTTGTCTCCATCCAGTCTTTGCTTTGCATGGCAGACTCAGAAAAAAAGAAAAAGAAAATAAAAAAAGAACAACCAGAAAAACCCCACACCAGAATCACAGCCCTACATGACAGTGTGTTGTCACAATGGCAAGTTTCAAGCTTCTAATAGCATGCCATTTAAAGAGAGTCAGTTACAGGTATTCCTATGTGCATGTTTAGGAAAGAGGAAAGATTATGATGAAGTAGGAAAGTGGATTGTATGTGGACAGTCTTAATTGCATGCTGCAAATAATCACAAGCTGTGAAATCCTAAGACCTCAAATCTAGTTCTGTGTTCTTTTACAAACATGTAGGGGACAGAGTCGTGAGCACTCCGTGTGCCACCCACCAAGAAATGAGAAGCAGGGTGGGGGAGATGTGAGGAGTGCAGAAACACAAGGGCAGCGCACTGAGCAGACCTGCCCTTGTTTGTTATCCTTGCTGAAACCCTGCCTTGTGAGGAGAGAGCTTTTATATAAACTGGTGATTAAAGGAAAGAGGTATCTAATTTGGGATTAAGAGAGTTGCTGAAGAATTTAATAGTAAAAACAGTTGCTAGAGCAGCTGTTTCAACACAGTTCAGACAATTGGCAGCCAAACTGCTTCCATTTCATAAGTAGGTGACATATTTAATTTCTCTTCACAGAAGTCTTAAATATATCAGGAGAAAATGCTCAATTTTAGAGGGCTTTGTCCAAATGCCTTTGCTCATATTCACCAAAGGCTTTTTTGTTGCTCTTCAAGTGTGATGCTTTAGAAAGTCATGCTTTGGATGTGTTGATCCAGCTTGAGAACAGCCAGAAATTTACTACTAGAAGCTGGTATGAGCCTGGTCCAGAACCACTGCAATCTGTGGATGTTCCTAATGATTGCAGTCAGTTTAGGCTGAAATGCAACCACTGCTGAAGCATACTTTTTGATTTCTTTGCTGTCTGGGTCAATCTGGTAGTAATTTGACAAACTGATTAGGTTACTTGTTGTTTTCCCCCAGAATTCTGCCCACCAATGTTAGCAGTTTTTCTCCAGATTTTGGATATCCTAGCAAAAGAAATTCATCTTTTCCTGCTCTATGGGTTCTTCAGCCCATCCAATCTTATCACAGATATAAGTGAAATAAAAGTAGTCCTTAAAAATGAATGTGATTCAAGGTTGTTGAAGAATTGCAAACATTCAGATCACTAGTGGTTATGGAACAGTAACTTTGTTAAGAGCAAGCATAGAGCTAAAATTCCTATTCTACCCTGTTAGAGAAGATTAATTCCTGCTTTCTTAAGAATCTTTACCCTCATTTCCAGGCTTGGAAAAGATTGCATTGTTCTAGCATTTAATAGTTATGTAAATTAGCACTGATTTTGTCATTTAGCACCTGTGCAAAATTTTCTGCTGGAACAGTTCTTTCAAATATGGCATAAACAAAGCATAAGATGCACAGTGATACTGTTCTTTTGTGGATGCTTATTTGGAAAAATATGCATGAGCTATTGAGCATGTCATGGATATGCCAGAAACACAGTGGCAAAGCTTTGTAGGCGTGTGGTTGGTCTTAAATAACACATAGGCCACTAGTCAGACTTTCAGCAAGCTTTATTTTGAAAATATATTAAATACCATTATGCATATGCTAAAAACTTAACCACATCTTTAGGGTAATGGTAATGTCTTTACTGTACTCGAAATCTTTGTCTGCCAAACATAACTTAGGCTGGATATAGAGATATTGACACAACTTCTGCTGGCTTCTGCCTGGTATTGCTGTGGCCTCCACTGCTTCTGTCCTCTGTTCTGTGTGAGCAGATGGGATCCTGCAGCTGTTTGAATAAATATTAGTTTTAAAGAATTATGCTGCTCTGATTAACCATTCAATGAGGGGGGAAATGGCAGGGGAGAGAGCACCTAAGGAATCTCTCTACTTCAGGCCTCTTGCCCAAAAGCATTCATTTAAATGTTTGAGCAGTGATGAGGTGAGGAGTTATATAAACGGGAAGCCGTTCCTCAAATCACTATCTTCTCTCTGCATAGAGTGTAATTGATAGCTTATGTGCTTGCAACAGCTGAAAAAATAGAGCAGAACATGCAAACACATCTACTGTATAACATACGTGGGAAGCAAGTGGAGGAGAGTGTTAACTGTAATAGAAAGTGAATTATCTGCCATTTTTGTTCCACCCCAGATGTAATTCAGCAAGGAGATTGGATCTGTGCACTAGATAGTCTGAGACAGTGCCTTGGAAATTGGCAGTCAGAGTTCCATCCAGAGGGCAGGAAATGTGCGAACAAAACCCAGCCCAGGTTATCAAGTAAAACCCCAAGCCAACAGGGGTCCTTGGATATTGAGTAGCTGGCACTTTCCTTCATTTAAGGAAGAAAAATAGCTCTTGTTTTACAGGTGAAGGGAGATGCTTTGAGAGCAGTCTGTCATAGATCATGGCAAAATCTGGCAAGAAAAACCAATCTCAGGATGATTTCACAGTGAAAATTCATGTGACTGGATTTTTGCTTGGATCTAGGGGCTAGTTAGTGCACTGCTATATATATACCCATGTGTCTTCAGGTTTTGGACCCTCATTTAACATTTTTGCTATGAGTTTTTGTTCAATCTGAGATCCTATGCTTTAAAGAAAAGGCATGTTTGTTTACTGAGAACTGACTTGTCTTCAGTATAGAAAGAACGTATTTTTAGAAGCATGGTATGGCCACAGTTTCTCCCCTTGTTTTGCTTTTTTAAGGAGATAATAGTGATATGGTCTTGAACTGAATTCAACCAGCCAGCACAATAGCTGGGACAAAGCATGTAGGAAAAAGGATGCTAACAGTCCTTCCTCCAAAGATGCTCAAACAGCAAACACACTTTACAGCTGTACATTCAGCGATTAAAGATTTCCAGAATCAGTTAAAAGCTTTGAGGATCCCAGTAGCCGTGCTCAGAAAACCCATGTGACTTCGCTGTGTGTAGACTTCTGGTAGTCTTCTAATTAGCTTTGTACAGGTCTCTGAAGGCATCTGGGTTTCTCACTGACTTGGGAATTAGACTGAATTTAGGCTGCCTGAACATGCCAGTGCTGGATTTGAGCATTTTTGAGTGTTTCTGTATGGATGCCCCTCTGGAATGGCAAGAGGGAGCAGCGTGGTGGGACGGGCTGTGCTGTGGTACTGACTGCACCCCGCTTTGTGGCAGAAAGCACAGAGCAGATCGGTTTAAAACAAAAGGGAATTAGAAAAAAAAAAAAGAAAGGCAAATTCAATTAGTCATTTGAAATTGAGTTGGGGTTTACAACTTGAATTTTTAGGCCCAGATCCATCAGAGCACTTAAGCACCTGCTTTACCTTGAATACAATTGGCTTTTCAATAGCAGTTATTTGCTATCAGAAAGCTCCAGGAAACCTGGGCTTAAATGGACATTGTAAAGGATGAAAGAAGGATGGCAGACAGGCAGTGGTACTTGGAGAAATTCCTCTTTTTCACTCCTTACACCTTATGTGGTTTAAATAATGCCTCCTTAATGCAATGCTTTGTGTTACCTACTCTGTAAATAATGTCAGCAAAGGTTATTTAATGATAATTTGACTTTTTCTTTGAAAAGACTTGTTACTAATCTTAACGTGAAATCTCTTTAGTATTATTGAGGGGAACAACAACCTAATGTCATTTTGGTTTGATTTCTTTGTATGAGGGGGTGGCAACTCTCCCTTGTCTCTCCTCACCAAACATCTGAAGCAAGATCTGTTACTGAGAGATTGCTGCAGTGGTACTTGGTCTTACAGAGATTTCATCAGAAACATTTCATTTTTAATGAACAATGGAAAATGTTCAGCTGTCCATTATTACACTTCTTTGTACACAGTCTAAAAATATAAATGGAAATTATAATTACATCTGTAATTCTGGGTCCCAGCTGAAATCGCTTTAATCCCAATGTGAGGGGGAAAAAATCAATACAGAACCCTTAACCCTGGTCTTTTCCTCCTTAGATATTTCATTTTCAGTTGTGCTAGTTTATACCACAAGTTTTATAAGTTTTTCAAGGGACTTATAGTATACAGAGATGATTTTGCATCCTCAAAATGACATTGCTACTTTGTGCTTTTCTGATTTAGAAATTGTTATGATGTTCTTGAGTAATAGGTTATATTGTAGCTGCTTGATATAATATGATGTTTCTCTCTTTTACTTTTTGTTCATTAAAAAGGGGGGCCTTTGAAATGTTGCAAAGTTCTTTTAAAGAAAATCCTATTTTACTGGCAGTAGAATTACACATCTTTTTTTTTCTTTTTTTTTTTTTCAAGAGGAATCCAAGTCAGCATTAAAGATTTAACATTGGGATTTGGAAAAGACATCTTTCTCAACTCACCACAGGCTCTCTCTACTCCATTGTGCTTTTTTCCTATAGGCTTCAAATAGTAGGTCTGTGAAGGTTAAATATTATCATGTTTGGGGGTTTTTAATATCAACATCTGCAAGTATAGAAATGTCATGAAGTGTTTTGTGTTTCTGAAACCTTCACCTTTCTGCAAACCCAAGCTTAGACCAACAGTTGCTTTTGTTTGAGTTAACATCTGAGGAGGAAGGGTGAGGTTCTTTTATGCTGTAAGACCTTTGCAAACTATTAATTTTCCACGAATTGCAGCTTCCTCTGAAACATCTGGTTCTGGTAATAGTCCCACACATGATGTTGCAGATTAGGGCACACTCCACTACATTGCCCCAGTTGCCACACTGTTAATGATCATGGATCTAACATCCACAGAGCAGAGGTGTGTTGTTCATCTTGGCAGAATATCTTCTTTCTTTGTAATTGCAGGTATGTACCATTTTCTAGATCATGGGCACTGAAAAAGTAAAACATAAATTAGCAGCATTCTGGTCAGGCTTTTCTCTGAATACCTGAAAGACACAACTGAAAAGGAATGTTTCCACTTGAAGTGAGGCATTTCAGCAACCTACGTTTAGTACCCAAGGTACAATTTATTTGCTGTCTAAGGCTGTCAAGCCTTAACTTCCTGATTTCATTCCAGGATACAGATGTTTCATTCTCTCCCTGCCCTTTCCTCCCCTTGCAGATACCATTCTATACAAAAGCTCAATCCAAAGATCATTGAAATGCATCCATTGACATCCAGAGGCTTTAGCTGGGGCTGGATGACTCTGGGGCACAAAGTTCTTCATTGCACTGAAGTTATTCCCTTTTCTCAGTCTGGTATCCAGGCAAAGCACAGATGTTTTTCCGTCTTTACTTCCCCCTGCAAAGCATCTTGATGGGTTTTTTATGAACTTGCCACTTCAAGTCTATCACACCACACAATCTGAAAGTACTTGGAGAGATATTATAGTAGTGACCTTTATTGTTCATTAGTGAATCAGCAGCCTAGCTTACTGTGGCTTTAAATGAGCTATATAAATTGGTTGTTATTTTCAATGATGATTCCCTTGATTTGAACATACTAGAGCAAAGATAATTGATTGATTCATTATGTAAAAGATTGTTTCAAGTTAGAGGGTGGTTTTATTTATTTTTTTTTCTCCCAGCTAAATTGAGACATGCTGTCTAGAATCTTGGCCAGGTTCTTACCAGGTTCATATCCGGAAACACTATTGCTTCTCTGTTTCTCACTGATGGCACACAGCAGCCTTCCTGGGGGGGTGGGGATGCCTCTTATGATTGTGGTGCTGTTCCTTGTAATGTCAGCTGAAGCTGCTGCCTCCACAGAGTCCTGCATGTAAGACTTTGTTGCAGATCTTTGATACATGATGTATGTGTCCTTTCAAAATAAGTTGAAGTCTATACCAGGTAGTGCTGTCCAAAACCTCTCTCTGTCTCAATGCTGGCTTGCCTCTACCCTGCATTCCAAGTGCTATGCTGTCACCTCTCTCAGGTATCACTAACTCCCAGCTATTGACATCTCTTTGCCAAGGATGCAGTGTTTTGGTGTGTCTTTAAAGCATTTTTTAAAGCTGTGCGCTCCTCTTTCAGCTTCAGGATCCTGATGTTTTCTGTTCTAGATACATGACTAAGCTGATAGAACTGTTACAACAGCCTGTACTTGCTCTCTCTAAAAGGTTGTTTTGCTCTAAGGTCTTTGCTGTTGCAAAATTTATCTTGTTGTCTGTCATGCAGCACAGTGTGCAGATGGCACAGAAGTTTGTTTAGAAGCTGCACATCTCATTTATTGGAAGTGTTGGGGAGGATGCATGTAGGATTGCACCAATCAGCAACATTGGTGGTTGTACCAGTTCCTAAAGAGCAAAGGATGCTGCGTGCCCAGGGACCATGCAAGTAAATCCTGCTGTGGGTGCATGGTGCTGCCCCAGGCCAGGAATGCATGGAAGAAAATCACACAGATCTAATGATGTCTCATGTCATTTGGGACACCTGGCTGGTGCTGTCAGGGCTGGTGCTGCAGGCATGGAAAGTGAAGAAAACAGTAGCCAGGCCAGGAGGGGATAGTGGTAAAAAATGTGATGGGTTCTAGGAATCCAAGCCTAGGCTTTGCTGAAGGAGGCAGAGAGGACAGCAGGGGCTGTGGCATCTTGTGCTGTTGTCCTGTCCACCCACCTCCATCTTGTGGTCTAACATGATGACCTCTGACTTCCAGATTTGCTTAAGGAAACAATGTCCAGCAAATTAAATAGGGAAGAACTGAGCTCAGATGTGTATGAAAGTCAGCAGTTATATTGTTTTCATGTGGGAATGGAACATATTTGTGTATATCTATAGGCATTACAGCTAATAGCATATACATGAGTAAAAACTCCACCTGTGCCCGTAAAGCAGTTGGGAGCTATATTGTGTGTTTCCTCCATACTCAGTGGTTCAGGTCTCAAAGCAACCTCAGAGTGATGTATTTGGCAGTGGTGCCATGTGTGCGTGTTTCTTTCAAGCACAGCTGTTCTACAGGACATCTTGAGGGGGTGTTTGCAGATTCTCGTCTGTGTCTCACTTCTCCAGAATCTGCTTCTGCTCCCAGGATCTGGCGTGCCAAACCCTCCTCATCTGAGCAAGTCAACAGCCTGTCCCAGGCTGCTGCCTAAGAGAATGGCAGGGCTTCGTAAATAAAGGAAACAATTGAATGATAAGTTCACACTTCAGCACGCTGCTTAACAACCTGATAACAGTTAATTACATACAGTATTTTTAAATGCAGCAACCTAGAGATAACTCCAGAGGTGGAGCACAGGCCCTTGGGCCTCACGACCGAAGATTAACCTCTTACTGCCCATGCCCCTAAAGAGACCGGTGGCTGCAGCTCCAAATGTCACCAGTTCTGAGCTTTTACTGGCCAGCAGTGACTCAGGGTCATGCAAGTGAAGTGTCCTCAGCCGCAGGTAGGGGCAGGGGGAAGCTCTGCTCAGTCCCAGAACTCGTGGGTCCTGCTTTGAGAGCAGCCTGTGGGCTGACAGGCAGAAAAGGTGGGGTGATAAGCCCAGGGCTGCCTCCAGCAGAGGCAGCAGGTAGAGCGGGTGCAGCCGGGAGTTGCTGCTGCTGGTGTAAGTGCAGGAGCTCTGCAGGAAGGAGCCAGCACAAACACAGCTGGAATGGGCGCTGGGGCCGGCTGCGAGTCACAGCAGCTGCGCTCAGCGCTACCGCTCCCTGGGCACCGGGTGGGACGTTTCCGTCTGTCCCAGCCCCCTGGGATTGAGGGTTTGACCCTTGTTATTTAAAGCACAACTTCAGGACATCTGCTGTCAGAGCACCCGCAAAGTTTGTGGCTTAATGCAAGTCTAATTAACTGATTTGCCTATCCAAATCTGGAGATTTACACACTTCTATAGAGGCAGCTGTAAAGTTATAACTTCAGCTGTTTATCATACCCCGAGCCTTTAAATCTCAATTATGAAAGGTGGTGTTTAATGGCTAGCTGGAAAATGGGTGGTTACCAGAGTGTTAATGGAGTGCGGCAAGCCAGGAAATGTATAATCTAATGCCTGTATAGAAATGAAAGGTTCTAACAAAAGAAAATATTGGGGGGAGGATGTACTTACAGGCTGTTTGTGCTGTTTAGGAGAAAATCAGTACATGAGCAGTAGGGAAACAATGGGGACTGAAATACTGCCTGAAGAAAGAAATAAGAGCTGCTTGTTTTTAAGGTCCCTCTTGCCCCCCCCCTCCAAACAGCCATCCTTCTTCTCTGGGTCTTGAGCTTTGCCTTTGTTACAAAGGGAAAAAAAAAAAAGAATGATATGACACAGTGAGTTTAACAGAATGTCTGGACCTGAAAGAAACATTGAAGGAAAAAATAACCAGCTACGTATTCCTTTTTTACTGAAGCATGGTTTTACTACCCAGTTTGTGCCATTGGAGGCAGAATTGACAGCCATGCTTCATCATGGCAATGGGAGAAAGTGCTGCAAGGAGTGCTTTAATTTAAATGAGAAATGCACTAAGAGGAAAAAAAAAGCCTAAAAGCTTGGTAATAACATTAATAACCACTTCTTACAGATTTTTACTAGCCCACTAAAGATCAGACATCATGTTAAGGTCCCAGTGGCTGAATAGTAAAGACCTGGGCACAGGTTATTATTACTTAGGAAGATTCTTTTAATGATTTCTGTTATTAGTTGAAAATCATTTGAATAGTACAGCTGAATGATCACCATGCTTTAAATTCATTTTGAATGAAAAATGAGAACAGGGTAGAATTTGGGTTTATGCATTTCTGAAAGCACTCCACAAAACCAGCATGGATAGCAGTTGTGCTCTGAATGGGCAGGCAAAGGGCAGAGGTTTCCCTGCTGGGGAGGAGCTCTTCTGGAGTGTGATCAATTCCTTCTGAAAAACAATTTTGACTATGGCAACAGAATTTCTTTTAAATCAAATTAAAAGCTCCTAAACCACCACAGACTCCTTAATTTCTACTCTGTTAGCCTTCAAAAAAGCAGAGACCTCTAGAAGGGTCAGGATGAGGCAAAGGGATCCGGGTGGTATTTCTGCCTTTTGTGCTGCTGCTGCACTGAAGCTCGTGTTGGAGTCTCACCTCTGCATCTTGCTGCCCTCTCCCAGACTGCCTGCTCTTGAGGAAGGCAGCTGCCTGTTCTCAGGGCAGGGGGTGCAGGGTCCTGTTGGGAGTTGCTACACGGTAAGACAGGGCAAGTATTACCATAGCACAGTTTTCACTTCAGCATCTTGCTCCAGTAGTGGCAATACTTTTTTTATTAGTTTGAATTTGCATTTAAATGCAAAATTCAACTGAGAAGCCTAAACAGTTGCTTCTCTTGCTGGCTTAAGAAGCATATGTCCTTTAAAAAGAAGTTTTCTCCCCTCCAAAGTAACTTGGTCAGCATCTTCTCAGAAATGTGACTCAGAAGACCAAAGGCCAAGAACTCTTTTAGTCTATAGGAAGAGCTTTTGGTCCCCACTGATCTGCAAAACAAAAGACCAAAGGGACCTTGAAATCTCAACCAGGTCTCTCCCCAACGGAGCATGGGGGTTCCTGAGCAACAAGCATGACTGCTTAGCATTGAGAGTGGGTTACCAGTGCCCAGAGGTTAATGACTCACACGGCATTATGTTGTGCTGAATAATGAGGAACATCTGAAATGACACATGTTGTAATGACTCGCTACTTAAAGTACCAATCTACTTAAGATCCCTTTAAGCTTGAGGAGATCACAGAATAGCAATGTCTTGTTCAATAGGTGCTACTTTATTTTATGCCTTCTGGTAGAAGAGATGTACCACGCCTGAGAGCATATGAACAAAATAAGTGAGGAATTGAGTAGGAAGGATTATTGCACTAGTTGTTGTGAATGCTTTTTAGGCATTTATAGAGCACCAGCACCATTTCAAGTTTTGTTTTTGTTGATTTCAGGGATTTTAATCCTGGTTGTCACAGTTCCTATATCTGTAGGTTGGATTTAGGGAAGGAGAGAAAGGGGAGCTTTGCCTGCAGGATGAGATTATCAGAAACTGGTCTGAGATTTGCTGTGGAAAATAAACTAATGCTGGAGCAAAGCAGCAACACTGTCTTATGGTTTGGTTGCTGATGGGAGGGAGTTTAAATAAATGGCACTCTAAATTCTGATGTTAACCAATCTGTGACATAGTTTGCTCCATTAGGGATTGAGAACAATCTATTTTCTTGCAGACAAAATAAGTTGTTCATGCTGTCATAAGAAGTCATACCTAATCTTACAGTAAAGTTTTAAGCCTGTCAGACACTGCTTGCCTATCTTACCATTGTTTCTGCAGTCTGCTCCCCTGCATGAAAAGCTGGTATGTGATTTAATTGTACACTTGGTCTTAGATGTAAAAGCAAGTGTGACACCTGAATGTCTCCAATTGCTAAAAATGGCCCAGGGAGCAGCTGGGGCCCAACACCTCTGTGGTGTGGCCCTCTGCAAACAATAAAGGACTTAGTTCTCCAGCTGCTTTAAGGCTGGACTTCAACTAGAGAAATATAAACACCTCTCTGCACTTACCTGCTGGGATTGTGGTGCTTTAACTGTTTCTAAATATTTTAAGCTGTGATATTGAAGGGAGAGAGAAACTGTGCATATAAACTCTTATATTCAGGCCACTTAGCACCACTTTAGACTTTGCAAAAGTGTATGCAAGAGAAGAGAATCAGGCCTGTCTGCATTGCATCTGGAATGTATTGCTCAAATTTCAAACAAACTTATCTGGACTCGTCCTTCTCCAAACCAAAACCAAATAGGAATTCTTTAAAAAGGGTAGAGAGATTCTTCCACTCTTACACCCACCACTCACACACACACACACCCCCCCCCACCTTGAAATGCAGGTCATTAAATGATCATTATTTTTATGGGTCTGCAAAGCCTGTGGAAGTCAGAGCTGTGTAATATACATTGTGGAGTGTTCTGCTAATCCAGTCCGACCGCAGTCGTGCCTGGCCCAGGGAAGAGGGTCTGGTAACTGGAAACCTGACACTGAAGGAATTCCAAACACAGTCCTCAAACTAAAAACAGCTCTCTCTGCATGGCATGTGCTACATGAGAGCCAGGGATTGTATTCGTTTATGTTATCTGATTTTTCAGCCTTGTATTGTTGATAAAAGAACAGGAGAAGGAAGCACCTCCACCAGCTCAGCCCATAAATAAAGTGTGTATGGTGTGTTAGAGGTTAGTATGACACTGCAAGACATCTGCCTTCTTCTGTGGGGTACAAGCCTCTCTCACAGACAGCAGCCACTGAGCACTTCCTTGTGCTGCAGATTCTTCCCAGCACTAAGATACCAAATTTGATTCCCAGTGAATTTTAAATGCAAACCCTTTATTTGGCTGTGGGAAGTATTGATCTGAAAGGGCAAAGAATATTTATTATAGGATTATCTCACCTATTAAGATACAGAGACCCACCTTAATGCATCTCAGTGATTTCTTTGAAATCTGCAGTGATTTGAAATTTCATTAATTTATTTATGTTATATGCATGTTGAATATTAAGCAACAGGAGTTCTTAGAGCCACTGACTACAAACAGCACTGCAGTATCTTTAATACTTTATCTGGAGAGATAGGCACTACGTGATCTTTTCAGTTAATTGTTTTTAGTGTTTGTTGAGAAGAGCTTTAAAAAGACACAGTGTAATGTATTTGATACTTCAAGATTGTTTGCATAATTTAATTCTTACATCAGCTTCTCTTTTCTTCTTTAAAAGTAGATCCTCCTGGCTGAGAACAAACATCACACAATCACACTGCATACAGTGGAGTTCTTCACTGAGAATTTGGACACAGATAGGATCTTGTTGCTTTCTCCTGTTCTTTAATCACAGCCTGGGCTGTCTGATGCCATCACCCAAAGTCTCTGTATGTCTTGCTTAGACATGAAAGAGACTGCAGCCAAATGTGGGCTTTCCATTTGCTACTTAGTCTGTGGCTGTCTTTGAAGTTTATTTCAAGAAGTACTCTCTAACAAAGTAAGAAGGCAGGTTTTCTTGTGAGATTATATCCCTTGCAAAATACTCCCTCAGCAGCAAGGAGGAGATAGTGATGTAAGAAGAGAGCATTCCCTTCCTTGCTTTTTACCAGGCACTAAGAGGGTGACCTCTGTGACTTTCCCTATAGAACAGAGGGAAGAAAAACCCTTTGTCACAATGAAATCCAAACCCCCAACGTGATGGGGCACAGCACCAGCAGTTAGACCTTCATTTTGCTTTCCTTTCCTTTTAGATAGCCCAAGCACATGTCTCCAAGGATGTTAAAGGTGACCTGCAAATGGAGGTTATCAATGAAATGCAGTAAACCTGAAATGTAATTTTTTTTTCTGATTAGGTTTTTGAAGCATCAGGTATTTATGCCAGTCTACTCTGTGAGATTTTCCACAGTTGAAGAATTACTAAAATGGAGGTTAAAAAAAAAAAAAAAGAGGAAACCTTCAAATACCTGTGACTAAATAATATTTTGGGTAAAAGAAGTCTTTCCTAAGTGTTCCAAATCCTGTGGCTCAGTTTTAAATAAACCCAGAAGCTCTTAAAAATTCTGCAGTAAAGCTAGAAGATACTCTATTTTTTGTGCTTGGAAGATAAATAAAGCAGAGATAGAAAAACAAACCTGGTTTGGGCTTTACCTGTCATAGAGAAAATAACAACACATTAATTGAATATCAGTCACAAATTACCTGCTTTTCTTGGACAAGTCTACTTTGTGCTCCTAATGCTCAAAATGGATCACAGTTGTTAACTGGTGAATCGTTTTAAAAGATAAACTGGTAGAGCTGCAAACCAGCATATGAAGTGAAACACATTCACAACTGCCTGTATGTGATGTGTAATTTCTCTGCAGGGGAAAGAAGATGAGACTTTGCTTCCTCAAAGCAGAAGGGGCACCATTTTAACGGGGACCTTGCTCCTGACATTTTTGACAAGTGTTTTCACTCTACCCCACCAGTTTCAGTCCTTTGTGGAGCCTGGTGCTTCTCTCTCCCTTCATTCAATTGCTTCCTGCAGCAGCAGCCTCTGCTTTTAGCTAGGCCCACATCCATAATGCACTTTCCAGTGGGACCCAGCAGAGCTGAACTATCAGCAAAACCAGGTTTTGAGCTCTGAGATCAGTTCCTTCCCAGGATGTTGTGTCAGCTTCCCTGCCTTCTGCCTGCCATTAATTGCACTGCATCCCCAGGTCAAACAAATGGCCAAAAATCTGGAAAACAGCTGACAGTCAGAGCAGCTCCTACTCAGCATGTCCTCTCAGAGGGCACGGTCCTGGCCTGGTCCTTTTGAGTGGCTGGACCTGCTTGACCCAATTTGTGGATTTTTGATCACTCCCCTGGGTCACTGATTTTCCACTTGAGATTATTGTTTTGACCCCCACACCATGGGTCACTGGGGAGGTGTGATATGGCCCTGTGAACTCTGAACTCATCAGAAGCCAACAAAAACAGTACAGAGAGGAGAAGAATTTCATTAGGACCTCCTCAGAGGTGGCAGTGTCTGCTGAGGGAAAAGGTAGGAGTTGTTTTCCTTCTTGCAGAAACAAGCACAGCATCTACAAGGAACTGCCATGTAGAAAGTGTTTGGTTTGGTTTGTTTTGGCAATTTCTTTAAGGATAAACAACAGCATGTACTTTTACACCGTGAGCTATCGAGTGAGAAGGTTGTTGGTTCAGAGGAGCTGCCCTCTTCCTGCTGGGAACTGCCCTCAGTGTCCCAGACTTACTGCTAATGGTGACAGCATTTCTGCAGGCAGAGCTTGGTATTTGCAGTTGTTTCTTTTACCTTAGAAAGATTAACTTTCTGATGGTTAATTTGTCATGCTTGAGGAGGGAAGGGCAGTTTTTTGCTGTTTTTTAAGACTGGTCAGATAGAGGTTTGTGGAGACTCTGTAGGCTGGTTGGTTGCAGTGTGAGCAGCTCTCTGAGAATGAACTTCACCAGGCATGGGTGGTAGGTGAGGAAGAATGAATCCTCGGGAAATAATCTGGCTTCAACACGCTGTGCTTGCCATAAAAGGGAAAAAAAGTGTTGTCATTGTAGCTTGTGTACCTGTGAGTGTAACACCTGCTGGGATCTCTAGGGAAAGGGAGCTGGAGAGTGTGGAGCAGCCATGAGGATATCTTCTGGGAAACCTCCTTCAGTCATGCTGCCCAGAGTCAGCCTTTTGGACAGTTACCAGTGTTTCCCAAGGTTTTACTCAGGCAAAAATTCTGCTAATTGTTGGCTATATTACTGCTTGTATTATCCCCAAGGCTGCTAAAATAACTCATATACCCTTGTCTTCCTGGGGCTTTCCTAAAAGGTTTGTGTGAAGTGGATTCCCGTCAGGTCTCTGTGTACAAACTGTCCTTCCAGCTGCTAAGTCATGACTCTGGGCAAGACGCTCAAGAATTATACCAGCTATGGGTGTTTTGCCCTCAGAGAAAGGAAACTGGTGCTGACAGTGAGCAACTTGGGGTTCTATCTTTTAAAGAAAGATTTTGCTCTTCCCACACGTTGCTCTGCAGCTTGTCTACCCAGCCACAGATGGTGTTAGCTGTACGTGAAGCGATGGTGGATTTAGGTCGCTAGGAGAGGGAACAGCAGTGGGGATCTGATGGCATTAGTTCAGGCAGCTTGGGGCCATTTCTCAGGTCTGGCATGCTTTGATTGCCCAGGCCCATCTTCACTGCACTGTCCTGGGCCAGAGCAGCCTGGGTGCACAACCCTCTGCACAGTCACAGCTTCTGTGGCAGCAGTGTAACACTCATTCCTAAAACTGGACTGGCTGAATTTTCCTGGAAACAGTTCTTTTGACTGGATGGCAAAGCACCCCTCTTTTTTCCTGCATCTTGCAGGCCTCTGGTGTCAGTTGAGGCATGAGTTGTGTGCTGAAGGCTCAGTATGTCATGCTGGTGGCTCAGTCCCATTGTCAGCCATCATTTTGGTGCCAATTCATCTTGAATTTGTTTTTTTAGAGTAATTCAATTTACAGTTAGAGCTCTGTCCAAAAGCTACCGCTGGGTTTTCAGTGAATTCTGGGTCAGGTTCCAAGCTCAGTCCTTTTTTAATGTAATTCACAAGAATTTCATTGATTATAGCTGCTGATGAGAACACCTTATAAAACCAATGTACAGGATTTTGAGCATGATCCTTTTATTAAAAGGTGATGGGTGTAGGTTTGACATTTGTTCCTCTTGGTGTGCTGCTTGACACAAAGCAGTTCCTACCATAGCAGAACCTTTTATGATTGGAAGTATGTTTTTGTGCACAGAGGCATTAAAGCTGAGTGTGATGGAACTGACTAGTGAACAAGCCTTCATGCATGTGGAAAAAAACGTGGAGCAGCTCTTTGGCCTGCCCTGGAAATGAGGCTTTGCTGCAAGGTGTAGGTGTGTGAGCAGTGACGGTAATTGTCTCAGTACGTACGGTTAAGAGTGGTTTGGTATCTCAGAGAGTGGCTTCAGGCCCTTCAGCACTTTGTCTGGACTGTCTCACCAGGAGGTGGGGGGGGAAGCTAGGAGTGCCTGTCTTTTATAATGTTCTGTTTTTAAAGCAGAAAGTCTCTGGGGAGCATAGGGTCCTAAAAGTCCATGGCCTGGAATGCTTCCTTTTGCTCTTTCCATTTTAAACAGGAAACATTTGCACTAAGTTATTCCAGGAGGAGAATTGTAGGTTCATTTCAAGGCAGATAATGTTTGTTCATTGCCTATGTCCGTGATTTACCCCATGGGCTTAAACGAGTGCAGCAGAAAACCACATGTTTTGTTTTACTACATGTTAAACAAGTTCCAGCGGAGTCTGGGAGCCCAGGTTAAGAAAGAAGGAGCATGCTTGTAAAATCTCTGTGTGAACAAGAGAGTCATTGACAAATTTTGAACACCTGATCTGCTGTACCAAAATGATGACTTTTTTTCATAATCTATGCAAAGAATATTTAAACAGTTGATGAGTTCAGTCCCAAAGACACAGAGCAGGTGTAATTGATCTATATAATTGATCAACTTCCAGCCCCTCTTTTGGGTCAAACCTCTGTCTTCTTCCCTAAGCTCTCATTTGGAGAGAAGCTTCCTGTGCAGTCAATGAGGGGTTTTGTCCAAAGTGCAAAGACATTTGCAGTCAGCCTGGCAAAAATTCCTAATTAAATTGAACTTTTGGGGATGCTCTGGTGACATGTCTGTGAGAACAATTATTTTTGCCATTTCAAAAGTATCACAAGTTAAGTTGTAATAGGAAAAAATATCAATGCTTCATTAGTGAAAATCATGAAATTAAGATGCAGAAGGCTACAGAGAGGACTCCATGTCGCATCCTCGGGGATGACATATTCACACGTTGCTTTTCACGTGAACTAGGGCTTGTGAGACCCATACTGATGCAGACAAGTTACAGGACTGTTGTAATATCAGGCCTTTTAGATCACAGGTTTTTTGAAACCTTGTTGGCAACTTGCCCATTAAACACAGGTATTGTAGCCTTACATCCCCAGTGTTTCTTTCCCAGTTTTTCCAACTATGGTGTTTGGAAAGTTTTACAGGCTGACATATTGGGAGAGAATAGTGGGAAATGGCCTGGAAAGCATGAATATTTGTGCATGTAAAGCTTATGGGATTTGCAGACTTGCAGACCCAACTCATCTGTTTATCCTCAGGCTAGATAAGATTCAGTCAAATATGCATTGTTTAAAGGAGCTTTGTTTCCATTATGGCAAATGGATCACAGGAGACTGACTTTGGAAGCTGAAGGGCTCCAGTGCTCCCCCATTGTAAAAGGGCTGTGATGTGTACTGGACCCTTCCTCAAGTGTCCTGGATGTTACAGACTTTTGTAGCATGCAGGTGGGAAGCTTGTTATCCTTCAGAAGTTCTTTTCATTCATCAGGACTTGTCATGCTTGAGGTGGCATTTCCTCTCCCAAAGTAAACATAGATTGTATGTACAATAATGTATCACTGGGCTAGTAGACTGCCTTTTAATGTGCTTTATTATGTTTTTTCCTCCTCAGGCGTGGACCTGCAGAGCCACTAGAATATTTAACAGGGCCACGAGTAACGTACAAAGAGAGAGATCTTCCCTACTACCACGGCGGACAGCCTGTTATCCACCCATCCAAGGGGAACTACATCCGTGTGCCGGACACAAGAGTGGCAGAACTGAGGTATCCTCAGTATTACCCAGCCCAGCCCATGGCAAACCAGCATAAAGGACCCCTCCGGCAGGACGTGCCGCCTTCCCCTCCGCAGTCCCACCGAGCACCAGCTTACAGCGAAATGGTCCGACACCGTGGGACCAGCCCAGACCAGTACCAGTACAGGCAACAGGATCCCAGGCACAAGAACCCCATGACTGCAGCTGTATAGCCGTACACTGGACTCGGGCACATCATTCTTGTAGAGTTGTTCCTAAGCGTAGCTGCCTGTAAGAATGGCACACGAGACCTGGAGTCGTTCTTACTGAGCTGGACTCAGCCTAGGTGCTTTCTAACAGGCGAACTAAAGCCACGTGAGGTACGATGTGTTTTGAGTATGTGAGGTACCAGACAGTTGAGTGTTTTTTAATTCCTTTTAAAAATAGAAAGTGGCTGCTGGGAATGAAACACAACACTTAATACACCTCAGGGCTATTTACTGAATCCAGTTACACCTTTACAGTACATAGCTGTCTGTGTAAGGGCAGCGGAGTCACCAGAGTTTACTTCAGAGTGCTGTTGTAGAGCCTTTTAAGTGAGAACACAGCATGCAGTACGGACTTCTTGCAGAGCTGGGCATCTTGTGTATCTAGTGTGTGATCATGACAAGGGACTGCCACAGAGATGGTGGCCACATTCCAGGCACGTCCTGACCAAAGCTCTGCTTTAAGGATGCTGCAGTTCCAGATTTGTGATTTGGCCTCTGTCTTCCTCTGTCTTTTTGGTGGTGGCAGCATTTACCTTGCTGCCTTCATTTTTTGCAGTCTGTGTATTGAGAGTCTTCTCTTATTGCACCTGCTGCAGTTGGAGTAGGGTAAAAAGCCTTATCCCCTATGCTTGGGCAGGCTCTCAGAGGACAGGCATCCACCTGAGAACCGTGTCTGTAGAGGGGGGAGTGTGTGCTTGTGAGTGTTGGTTAGTTATACAGTGTGCAGTCTTTAAATGTAAACCCTGGAGAACAGATCCTCAGCTGCTGTCAGGAAGTGTCGCTTGAGGGGTTTCAGTGGAGCTGGCCTATAAGGAAGTGACCAGGGGGGTGACTATGGGCATGGACTCCATCATTCATATTAAGTTACTGTGTCAGGTGCTGCCTTGGCTCCATCAAGGCAGCCCATTCCTGGCCCACTCCATGCGGTGTTGGAGCCAAGTGCCTGCCAGCACTTGGGGGCCGCCTTCCGTGCACGAGGGAAGCTCAGCCTTGGGCAGCACCGGGCCCCAAGTGCCAAACTACTCGAGTTCCTGCAACCAGAGGCCATGAAGTCTGTGGGGAAAGGCGCTTTTCACAGCAAGGGGTGAGGGAAAAGACAAGGAAAGTAACAGGAAGGGCTTCAAGACCCTGGGGCCCAGGAGGAAGATGTGAGAAGAGCTGTTTGTAGGAAGTTATTTGCAGCTGTGCATAGGAAGAGAGAAGGTGTGGGTGGTGAAGGGGTGTCAGCAGCACAGCAGAGCCATGGTGGGGGGACAGGGTAGTGGGGTACATGCACAGTCATTTGCCCCAAACAGCCTGAGTTTGCTCTGCAGCCAGAAATGTGTGTCCCCAGCCACAGGGACCTGTGCGACCTGACCCAGGAGGGCTCTGAGCATTTAGAGATCTGTCTCAAGGATTTTGTCAGGAGGAAACCATGCAGTATTGTGACCTAGAAATATGTTATTTCCAAGTGTCCTTAATTCCTCGACTTCTGCCTTTTGGAAGTGTCACTAAACCACTAGGCCTCTTCTCCTCATCAGGAAAAGACTGTGACCTGGCCAAGGATTAAGCAAAAGGATTTCTTTGATGTCATTTTGACACATTTGGTATGCAACATATTAAATCACATAGATCACTCCCCAGGTGTTAAATACCATCAGGAGGGTTTCTGCTAGGAGTATGTCCTGCTAGCAGGTAATGGCCCTGACGAGAAGCAGCATTTAATCCCAGCCTACTTTCTTCCCCACTGATGGTGCTGGTTAGAGCCTGGCACAACACTCAGGCACAAGGAGCACTTGCAGCTGTCTGAGTGGCTGGCAGGCTCTAGTGCTTGCATTCCCATCAGCCTCCACCCACCACAGGCTGGGAAGCAGGAGAGAGGAGACAGTTTTCCATGGCAGAGGAGCACCTCCATGATTCAGATAGAGGGCTGGACTCCCTGGGGCAGGGGCAGGCACAGCTCTAAATCCAGTCAGGAGGAAGCATTGGTGGGAGGGAGAGAGGAAGAGGAATGCAACTGATTATGAAGCAAGAGTCTTTGCTTCTTATTCCATTTCTTTCTGCTCTCTTCCCTAGTAATGTAGGAGGGAAAAACCTCTGGAGGGAGTGTTGGGTGTAAAGCTGGATGTCTCTCAGTACCTTCCATAAATAAGGCACATTCCCCAAGGAAACTGTGCCTGTCATGTACGTGCTCTGCACAGCCCTGTACTTCTCTCTGAAAGCTTTAGATGCTGTAGGATACTCAGCCAGGACTTGGCAGCCACAGGATAGCCGCTGGTGTTATAAAGGCCTGTTGAAATCGAAGCAAAAACAAATTAAAATACTTTCCTTTCCCTCCTTGAAATATAACCCCTGATACATTTGATCCAGCTGCAAAGAAACTAATGTTTGCGACAGTGGCTTTATCAAGCCAGGCCACAATTAAGAACAGCTCTGAATATAAGCTACTGCCTTTGTAAATCACTCTCAACTAACCCTTCAAATGGCATCACAGCACAGTGAACAGAACTTATTTACAGTATTTCATGAGCCAGGGCCAAATAAAATCTGGATGGAAACAGCTCCTAGATTATTTATAGCCTTTGAGGGACCTGCCCAATGTCTCCTCATAACCTGAATCTTTCCTTAAGAGCTCCCCTTGATGGTATTGGCTCCACTCAGTTGAGGCAGACAAATCAAACAAACACCTTCTAAGCTGTTAATCTTACCTTACCCAACAGGTTATTAAATGATGCTTCTGCTCAGTAAGCAGAAATCAGTAGAGAGCTTCTTCCAATCAAAAAAAAAAAAAAAAAAAAGATGTAAGTATAATATATGGATGCATCCTACAGGTAAGGAGCTAAGGAGGAAAAACAGTGTGACCTAACTGGGGGAGCAAGACCAAAAAGTATTACAGAGCATCTCATCAATCTCTGGTGCCATTGTTCTGGGAGAAAATTGCCATTTCCTGATTTAATATCTGGTAGAGGTACAGTATTTTCAAAAGTATAATGTGTAACTACAGTATATATAGTCAGCTTTTCTGCAGTATAAAATGTATGATTTTAGCACCATATTGTGGAAAAATATGTACCGTGCAGAATTCACGAGGTGCTACAACTGACGGTTGAAAATACACACTTGCAAAATCCAAAAGAGCCGTTAAGTAACAAGTTGTTCTTTTCCCATATGTCCATATGTTTGGGAAAATTATGAGTCTGAAATGCTCTTGACACGTAATTGCCTCACACTCCCTCATCCAAAATGTGCCAGTCCAGCAGCAGAGTCACTGACGTAGTGGGTGTGAAGGGAGAGCTGGGTTTGCCACGGGAGCAGCCCTAAGTGTGTGTGTGAGCAGGCATCAAGACCGAGGGAGAGAGGCCCGCACTCACGTGAAGCTGAAGCTTTGATTTCCTGAGCTGGTGGTGTGCAGCCTGCATTTCTGGCTCTGGCACAGGGCCAGCCAGGCCCAGCAGTTGAAAGATTAAGAGATAGAAAAAAGAGCCTGTGGATTTTCTGAGTGACCACCCACTAGTGAGCCATGATTTTGGCCTGTGAGCCGACATTACCACTGTGATATATTATGATGCAGGAGTCTCTAGGCACCCCTCAAATGCGTAAAGAATCATCAACTGCCCTTTGTGGGGGAAACTAAGCATAGAGAAGAAAAAAAAGGCTCTTGCCTTGAAAAAGTGCATACAGTCCTGAATTCCAATTCACTCCAGCTTCCTGATCTAGAAATAGCTTCACATGCTGCCTAATTTTTTTACAGATGAATTGTGCTACCTCTTGCTCCCAGCCATCACAGATTTGTTTATCAGAGTTAGTGCTGCGAGTGAATCCTAGCGACTGCTCTGCCAGGGCCATATCCTGACACTGCTCTGAGCAGGGGCTGCTTTGCACTTTCAAAAGGCCCCACACCTGTGCTCCCCATTGCAGTTGTCCTGCAGGGTCCTTAAGCCTTACATGCAAAATCAGAAGTGCTATTCACTATCTCTGCATAGGAAAGAAGGCTTTGTAAGACACTATTGTGTTACTGTGAGGGAGAGAGAGGTACTTGTGATCCTGACAATATCTGTGTGTTTAAGTGAAACTGATTTAAAAATCATGTGTGATTGTTTTGGGGGAGAAATTCAACACGTAATTTGACAGGTTTTTTCTAGTACCACGTCAAAGATTTTGATCTTTTGTTACATATGGCTATATAAATTTTACCTGGTTTATTTTGCATTAAAATAAAGGCTTTAAGACTATATATGATTATGTACTTGTATGTAGAGTTTTTCCCTTCTTTGTGTCTACAAAGTCATCCTCAGCCGTGGATATGATTTGATATTAGAGGATGATACATGATCAAGCTGGATCAGAATTGGTAAGATAACTTTTTTTAACAAAAAAACAAAACCACAGCAGCCATGTGCTACTTTGTAGGGAAAAAAAAGGCATCCCAGGGCTTAACTTGATTCTGTCTCAAATCTGCATTGTCTTCAGCTGTATTGCCTGAATCTTGATTCCATACCCTAGGATTGAGAGGAGAAGCAAGAAAAAGTCCCTTGTCAACTCAGAGAATTTCAGCTTAGGCAGCTGCTTGTTTATGGCTGAAGTTCCCCAGGCACTTTCATCTCAACATGGAGCTGTTTTCATGCTGTTGGTACCAGCTGAGGTGTTCTGCAGCCTGTAGCAGTTGCCAGAGGGCTGAGAGGGCTGGAGACCCCTGCCAGAGATTTAGGATGCCTTGAAAGTTCTGCACAGCTCTTCACATGAGGTACGTTGGTCATTTAACTGAAGCTGGTAACTCTTATTTTCACACATTATGCACAAGATAGATCTTTGTAGGATCAGGCTGTGGGTTGCAGTGAGATCTGGGCAAGAGTGTTATGTTAGGTGGAATAATTTTCAAAATAGATACTTCAGTGAAAAGGCATTAGTACAGGGAGAAGGAATAATGAAGCCTAAGATGGAAATTACAGGTTACTGTGAAGAAAAAGGAAAAAATAAAAGAACAAAATAGACAGAAAGGTGTAATAGAAAGGGCAGGAATGAGTCAATAAAAATACATGTGTACTGCATTCCAAAACATTTTGAATGCAGATCTTAGTGTTTACAGCCAAGACAGCTCATGGATAATGTCAGTCAATTTTAGCATGTATTAAATTATAAACCACATAGATGCCATTTTTAGACCCAGTCAGGTCATAACTTGCACTCACAGCTGAAAACTGAACAAATAAAAAGGATACCTCAGTTTCTCCTGCTGGAGCTGTACAGAGTAGCAAAAGACAAAGTAGGAGTGTACTGAGAGCTGGAAACTGGGTGACCACAGTTTGAGATCATAGTCCTTCTGCCTTGGTGGTCTCCTGTGGTTTCCCCACAACAGCACTCAACAGTGCTCCCCGGGACCTGGGCTCAAGTTAAAATCTGTTTTTCAGACTGCTCTATCTGTGTAAGGAAGTACGTGGAGCCATTCGACTGTTCATTAATTGTAACGAACAAGACCGCGCCCTCCTGAGACCGGTGTCCTGCTGTAAGCAGAGTGGGACGCAGCGCCTTTCCGCACGGAGGCTCTCGGAGCTGCGCTGCCCCAGCAGCAGTGCAGTGACCTGCTGCAATGTGCTCTACCCACGGCAGAGCATCACAGCCTCTCAGGAATGAGGAACGTGGCAGCTGGGCTGCTTGGGAGGCTCTCGGGAAGCAAAATGCCATTATCAAGATTGAAGTGGAGCTGAGCGGCTCCTGCAGCCTCCCAGAAGACATTCAGGGCTTCTGGTAAGTCCCAGAGGATTCTGGCTCAAAGGCTCTGGAAGTCTCCTGAGGAGGGTACTCAGGCTCCCTTTGCTTGGTGTGCTCATCCCTACAGAGAAGGTTATGTAGGTGCTGAGGCATGCCTTGGAAAAGGATGGAAACAAGACAGAAGGGATCCTAATTCCTAAGTGTGGGGTCTGCTCCAGGGGGGACATCTTAGCTGATGGTTTTCTCAGTGATCTGACACAGGCAACCAGAGAGATAGGATTGCTCTGGGAATGGATAAGGAGAGGTGAGGGAGTGGAGAGTGGGAAATTATAAGAAGAGTCAAATGGAGCAAAGGAAAGGGGATGAGAAATTAAAATAGGTTGAAAAAGGGGGCAGGAGGTGTCAGACCTGAACAGGAAATAGGTGGGAAAGAGAGGGGATTGTCCCCAGTGTGTGAAATGCACAAACCAACAAGGAAGGTGGAACTCTGTGATAATACTCCCCAATTTCTGCTTTGCATCCCAGACTTGTAACATCCCTCCACTGTGTCCAGAGTCAAGACCAGGGACAAAGCAGCACAAAGCTACCTTGTGCCTGAGCAAGAAAGCGAAGGGCAAGTAGGGATTGTGAGGAAACCCATCAATCAGTATGGGGAGAGAGACACCCATCACACATCCCTGCTCCCTCCCTAGATCACATGCTGGTACCCAGATCTCACAGCCTGTTCCACACATGCTTCCCTTCATCTCCCTGGGTACCACCAACATCACAGTCTCCTTTCCTGACTGCCTCTTTCATCCAGTGGTTCCCCCTGATCACTGATGTCCCCAAAGCCACGTTGACCTTCAGTACAACTTTTGCCTTCACTGCTGAGAAGCCTCACATGCCATCTGCGAGTGTAGCTAACCAACACCAGTAATTTTGCTGGCACCTGAAAGAGTCGAAGTATGTGGTCCCCAGGACCACCCCACATGGTATGGGGTGGGACTGTGCCTTCATTACATACAGGGACAAGTCATTTCTGAGTCAGTGCTTTGTGGGTATAGACTGTAAGAAAGACAAAGATTTCATCTGCTTTTTTGCTCATCTAGAACAAACCTTTGACATGTGCAAAAGCTATTTTATTGCTGGCCTGGTACAAAAATCCTGAACCAGTTTCAAGGGCCAAAAAGGTGATTATAGTCTTTAAAGGAGAATTAATTCTCAAACTGTTCCCAAAATATGCCTGACAAACTAACCCAAGCCAGATGAGTTGGCTGTGCTCATGGTAAAAGGAAACCTCTGTGCAGAGGATGTTTTGCTTTTCCAGAAGAATATCTGCATTTGAAAGAAATAATTTATTGGGAAATATGTACAGTACAGTAAAATAGCAAAATGAGACATTCAATGAGGCTTCTATATAAAGCTGTGCCCTTTGCCTCTAGTGGATAATGAATACAAATGATATAAAGAAGCAATGAACATTCAATGTTTTATATTTAAAATACATTTGTGTGGAAAACAATGTGGCACAGAAAAAGGACTGAAGGGTTCTCAAAGATAATGCCAGAAGCTGCGAGATGTTAGCAGCTTTGTCGTATAAGTTTCAAGGTGTAGGTTTTTAATTTTCTCTTACGAATTGCAGAAGCAGTCGTGAAAACTGTCATTAAAATTCATGGCAAGGAAAGTAAACTTACATTAAAACCTATCCTGTTCTTCTCTGAATTCTTGGTACTGACTAGGAAGTGTCTGCTTCTCAGCCAAAACCTTACCTACACAATCTGATTTAGTCTCTAGGCTCTGTTAAACTGGAGTTTCCATGCATCACATCCTTCAATCCAGAGTACAAAAGGAAAAAAAAACTTAAAAATTGCAACCTAGATTTTCAAACCAGCAAGCTATGATGTTAAGAGGTTTGATTTGCCATATTTTTTCTAGGAATGAAAAGAGAAGAAAAAACAGCGCAAATATGAAGAGATTTGTTTATAGGTAAATAAAAATAAATAAACCTTCCTTCCCTTCCTCCTAGGTATAGATATGCATAATGTATATGTATATGAATATGTACACACACTTAGGTATTGCTGCTTTTGATCTAAAAGCAAGTTTACTTTATTTCTAGGCTCTCCCTGAAGGAGTCAGTATTTACAGCAATGTATGTATGAGAGGAAGGCAGTATAAATGGTAAGCACTTGGTTCATGAGTGGCTGGATGTGCAGAGCGGCTGAGCCCTGCAAGCAAAACGAGGAGGCAGCTCTCAGAGCAGCATTTCCTCGTGCTGCTTGTCGCTCCAGTGCCTGCCTCCCTGTAAGTGACAATTTGCAGAGGTGGGCTGTGTTTGCAGGGCAGCCCCTGCCCCAGGTGTGGAAAGGATTGGCAGGGCTGCTGCAGTGGGTGAGGGCTCCTGGGTGGGCACCAGGGCCATGGGGCAGCCGCAGCGCTCAAGGCCCAGCCAGGATGGGCAGGGTGGGTGGCACTTCCAGAACATTGAAACCAGAGTATGAGTTGTGGGGCTGCTCTTAAGACTGAAGCTGCCTGACAGTCTGTTGGTTAATTCAGCAAGCAGAGGAAATCAAAGGCACTCTAAGCAAGCTCAGTTTCCACTCTGCATTCACATTTAGCCAAATTAATCACAACTAATTCAGTTAGTGGAGTGTTAGGTTCAAGAAGGGTGTTTCTTACCTCTTCACAGAGGCACATGCACACATCCTCCTCACCATGAAGGATGTCTTTCCTACCCTCCTTCTTTGTGCCTCTCTCCTCTCTGTTGAAAATAAGCCCTCCAGGCCAGTTATTTTTCTTTATATATAGCAAGAGAACAGTAAGGCCTCAGTCCAGTGGGCATTTAATGCACTCCTGCCCCATCCCTCCCTCCTAGCACTTGGTCCCACCCCATCCCCATGTCCTTTCTCCTTCCCCAGTTGTAGGGATTTTCATTGTTGTGAAAGGACAATGGAAACTGAGCTGCTATTGAAAAAAAGACTGATTTGTTTTTTCTTTGCTGGGCTGTTTTTGACATGGATCATTTCCCAACTCAGTTCCTCAGATTGCTTTGATGGCACAACAGAGTGGATGGAGCAGTGAGGGAACCAGGCTGGGGGTCAGGATGGGTTGGAGAGTGGTTAGGCTGCTGTTGCTACAAAACAGAAAAGGGAAAGAAAAAAGAAAATAAGAAAGAGAAGAGGAAGAAAAGAAAAAAGAGAAGAGAAAAGAAAAAAGAAAAGAAAAGAAAAGAAAAGAAAAGAAAAGAAAAGAAAAGAAAAGAAAAGAAAAGAAAAGAAAAGAAAAGAAAAGAAAAGAGGAAGGAAAAAAAAAGAGAGAAGAGAAAAGAAAAGAAAGAAAAGAAAAAAAGAAAAATGCTAAGTCACAGCCAAAGCACAGTGTATTAGGGGCTTGAATTTAAAAAGTCACGCACCATCTTCTGCAAGGGTTACATTCCTCTGCACATTTACTTTTGGCCAAATTTCCTGAGAGCAGAGGCAGCCTTCACTGAGTTTGATTTCTTTAGGCTCTCTCTTGTGGATTTTGTTCTGTGTTTAGCATTAGGAAAAGATGGGAAATCTTGAGGCTTCACATAGGTTGTGGATTTTCCCCTTCCTGGGGATTACTTGCACATGGAGGCAGCAGGGAGCCCTGGGACCCCTTGCCAGGTCAGGGGTAACACACACATCACTCACCTCGATGGTCTGGAATAGGGGTGCCCAGGAAGCAGGGCAGTCATGGGCTCAGTTATGGAGGGCACACTGAGATTTCCATGTACTTGGGCTTCCTCAGCTCAGGACAGCTGCTCCCAAGGATTCCTGTGAGAGGGGGACAGGGGTCAGCAAGGGTGCAACCAGCAGGTCCCAAAGCGTGGTCAGGGTGCTCACTGTCACAGCCCCAGCTCTGTCACAGTGGATTTTCTGTAGGACTTTTTTGTCCTGCTGGCAGGGGCCTGCTCAGGGATGCCAGCAAATAATTCAAGTCACCCTGTAACATGGTTTGTATCAGTCATGGGTTTGGCCAGCAGCAGTGACATTCAGCTAATGCTCCCCCAGCCTTGGAGATGAGAGGGGAGCATGTCTGCCAGCTGAGTTTCAGGTCCTCCCTGGCCCTGCAAACTCTGGGAGAACAATAGGAACCCTTGGCACACATGGGTAGTTGTTTGGGGCAGTGTTTCAAGGAGTGTAGTTTTTGTTTTGGCTGTTTGGTTACACGTCTCCTCTTGGATGTTTATGCTGAACAAAAGGCACTTGTTCTCTCACCGACTTCAATGAGCTTGAGTCCAGCTGGATTTGTGCTTTAGGTGTAGAGTGCCAACAAATACCCCCATCAGCAGCCCCATGCAGAGAGAGCCTGGGGCCAGCACTGGCCTGGGCACACCCTGCTGTCAGTGTGCTCTCAGGAGCAGGAATGAAAACACAATTTGCAAACACCCTCACTGGAATGGGTCTGGGTACCAAGCCCAGAGGGCAGCTCTTGGGGCTCTCTGTATTGGGGAATGCTTTGATGCATTGTGTGCCCAGGATGTTCAAGTTTATCCTCTAGCTGCCAAGTAACCTGCTTGTCTGCTTTAATTTGCTAAGACTTTTTATTTTTAAGAAATCCTTTATTTATTTAAAAACTGCACATTTCCAATTAGTTCACTCTGCTCCTTTCTTGCCCTTCTCCCACACATCCTATATCAGGAGCCTCAGCTCACAAGCCGGAACACCAGTCAGGGTGCAAATATAAAATACAAAATAGTCCCAACAGCTGCCAAGCACAGACAGGCACATTGAGTGGGTGCCTGTACAGGGCAGGCAGGCTCCAGAGACAGTGATTCAGCGGCAGGCAGACAAACATGCAGGCTCCTGCCAGGTCTGTGTGCAGGGGAGGGCAGTGGGGTTGCCAGGGGCTGTGTGCTGGGGTCCCAGGCCCCATGGAGTTGCCCTGGCACTTTGTGTCAGCACTGGAAGATTATTAAGCAGAGCATGGGCTCAGTTTACTTTTACTCCTGCTGTCAGCCTTCATAAGCCAAGATGTTTTAAGTTGTCCTTATCCTCAAATTAATAAATTCTGCTCTGTAAGAGTGTAAACACAGGAAAAGAACTCGACTAGAAAAAAAACACCCAAAAATTCAGGCTGGTGCTGTGCAGTAAGGACATTCCTTTTCCTGACAGGATATGGGATCAGAGTTTAAAAATATGCATTATGAGATGTGTGTTGGGGGCAAGGGGGTCAGTAGAGAAATCAAGCCCATTGTTGGCTGGGCAGGAGAGGCTGAGAGAGGAGACAGTTCAGCAGCAGGTGCCAGCATGTCCCTGAAGCCATGGCTGCAGGTGGGCGAGGAGGCCGCGCAGGCCCGGCTGAGGTGAGGCTGGGCCGGGCTGCAGGGCCACCCACAGCCAGGGCCCAGGGCAGCTGTGGGCAATGGCCCCACAGAGCTGCTGCCCCGCAGGCACGGTGCCAGCCGGCCTCAGGGGCAGCCCCACATGGGCAGCCCCACATGGTGGGTACAATTGCCATGAGCAAACACTTTCCTCACACTTGGGGACACGGGGGATGGATGGCATGTTATGCCCCATGACTGTGGGCTGGTAAGGAGAACCTCCAGCCTCCTCAGGCAACTTCCACACAGGCAGGGGAAGCTCCATGGTTGTGAACATCCTCTCCCCTTACTCATGTGTCCCAGTGACATAGTATCTGCTCCAAATGCAAACCACCTCTTGAGATGTAGCCAATTCCCCCCCCCCCCCCCCCCCCCCCCCCCCCCCGACAGAGAGTAACCTGGAGAGTTAACCCTGGTGTGGGTGAATTTTTACTTTTGTCTGCGGGGGTCCCCTCAGAGGTCCCCTCTGTCAGAGACACAGCACACACAGGACTGGCTGAGCAAGTGGCTGGCTGCCCCCATGCAGCCCCCAGGCCACACCAGGAGAGAGGTGGGATCCAGGCAGCAGGCCTTTGGACAAAGTCAGGAAGCTGTTGCTGGTCAGGCATTTCAGGGGAGGGCATGATTTCCACAACAATAAACACATCTGATTATTTGATTAGAGGGAAGACAAGGTCCCCAGGAGGAGGTCCTCACACACAAAAGACAAATAACTTGTGCTCCCGCTGGCAATGGCAGGGCAGGAAGATGAGGGCAATGTCCTATTGAGGCTTTGATCAGCCAGGGTCAAGCATACAAGCTAACATGGCTGAAGAGGTTCAGGCAGTGGTCCCACTGCAGGACAGTGCCTAGCCCTCTCCCAGCCCTCCACTTGTCTTTTCTGCAGTCTTTCACCCCTGTCTAGGAAGCAATGTGGGAGCCTCCTGAGACAGATCCTGCCTTGCAACATCTCCTGGCTTCAGCAAGGCCATGTCCACTCTGAGCTTCTCAGTGCCAAGCATCACAGCACATCGCTCTACTTCTGCCCCTTGCTCATCTGCATGTCTGGGATAAACCAGTGAAAGAGGCTTGGTCTCATGGCATGCCTTTTGCCATGGTGCAAGCAGAGGGATGCTGAGATGCAGCAGTTGGAAGACAGGAGATTGTTAGAAGGGCAGAGAAGGTAATTTTCCAGTTCCATTTCTCCTGGACTTATACTTGGATGGTCTGGCCATAGTCATGGGCACCTGGGGATTTTCCTGGCTCCTGGAAGGTTGGGCTGCCCCCTTTCATCCTGCCATAAGAGACCCTGGGGACTCTGCATTTAAAGGGATGGTTCTTAATGGTGCCAGCAACTGTACATCCTGTGATGAACTGATGGTCCTGGATGGAGGCTGCATAAAGTGTTCAGTGTAGATGTTTTACAGCTGTTCTGTGCCTTCATAAGACAGGTGGCCCCAAACCTTGGTGCCCCAGTAGCTTGACCCACATGAGTCCCTCCTGCAGAAGAGCCCCAGAGCAGGAAGGCTCTGTATGTATAGAAAAGGGCTTGAAGATCTGAGCTGTACTTTTACTTTCCCTTGGACTGTTTGATGCATAAAAGTAACTTGTATTTGGCCCACAGAGCTGTAGTGCTTGGAAGTGAGAGCAAGAAAGAGATGATTTTGCACTTGGAGACTGGAGTTCTCCAAGATCTTTACAAACACAACACAACCCTTTCAAGTGGGAGAGACCCTTGCTGATCTCCCATATAGGGGGGAGCACTGGCTGAACAAAAAATCACTGGTACTCCAAAAAGCAAGGTAAGCAAAGAAAAAAAACTTATTTCAAATACAGGTTTCTACACAGAGTTGTATTGCATAGATGCAGTATACAGATCAATTGGTGGGCAAGCTCTGAGATTCTGGTCCTAGGTTATATCTAAGAGTTTATTTAATATATGAAAAAAATCTCCTTCTCCCTTCGATATGTATGCTCTGTGACAATTTCTGTGCAGACATAGATGGAATAGGCTGGAGCACTGGAAGTTGTGCTGTGCATGCTTCATAGCTTCTCTCAGACCCCAAGCACTTTTCAAGCTGTCTGAGTGGCCAAGGCCACAAGGAAATGCTTGCCAGTCTGTTTGTCATCTCACACCCTCAGTAAATCATCCCAGGATCATCTGGCTCAGAGCTCTTAGAAATCTGGACAACCTTGACAGAAAGTGTGGGTAATGGGCTGGGAAATCCAACAGAAGAGTTTTAGGGAACATGAGACCACAAGGTACAAGTCTTCCCTGATCTGCCACAAGACCTTAGGTCTCTGCCCAAGAGTGCAGCTAGAAAGCAGTCCCTTAAATGGATGCCACATCAGAGATATTGACTTACCAGTGGCCTGGGTACAATTACCCATGAAACTTCAACCTGGGATATGAGTATCACTAAGAGACAAACAATCCCATCTGCAGCCTGCCCCTCCGAGATGTCTTCTCTGTTTATAGAAAAGAAGGGGGTGGTGAGCGTCTGTTAAAATGTGTAACTTCCTGCCTTCATCTTTGAGGAGTCATGTCTTTTACTGGGACTTGTCAATCAAAACTGTCTAATGGCACAGCGGTCAGTGCTCCTCGCAGTGGCTGTGGCAAAGGAACAGGGATGCTGCAAATAACTTTTCTGTCCCAAAATATTTTGACTTATTTGAGGGTCTATATGTAAAGGGAACACTAATACTTCACGTGGCTGGTGCTCTGCAACCAGCACACCCCTGGGGAAACAGAGATCTCTGGAAGCCTGCAAAGAGAGTAGAGGAGTGAAACCATGACCTCAGGGAGCAAAGAAAATTTTGCAAAGCAAAAAGAGATGCTTGTGTAACCTCCCATAACTACCAGGTCTAAGGTGATTGCCAGAAGAATCACTAGGTTCAGCTTAAGTTAATGAAAAAAACAGGGAAGAAAGTTGTCCTTTCCAACCTGCACCCACATTCTCATTTACCTTGGGCAAAAATAAAACATGCCTAGATATGAATTCTGTGCCAGAAGTAGTATTTTATACCAACTCACAGAGGGTAAATGACTTCTTGTGGTATATAGCAGTGGGAATTCAGGCATGTAATGTAATAACAAGAAAGGATTTTTAGATTTGTCTCAGAAACCCTGCTAGCTCAGACATTATAAAAAAGAATGCCAAACTTTTATATCTCTGTGAACACAAGACAAGAGTAAAAGTTCCTTAAAGAGAATGAAATATGTCTCCAGTTTGAGAAGAGCTGTCTATTTTGAAAAATTACTGCAGTAAACATGGGCAAACAGCACCTCACATCTGAACAGCACATTACTGTTCCTCAGTTCTTGTGTAATTAAATGCTGCATTAAATGCTTAACCAACGACTTTGCTTAATAAACATTTCCTTAGTCATTTGCATGGGATGTGACAGCACCAGATCGAGCCTCAATCAGGGTGTCCAAGCAAAATCACAAAGCAATCAGCAAGGAAAAGTCTTCTAGTGCTGCCTCTTGGGGTGAAACAGCAAGACAACACAGCAGACCAGGATGGGACATGAAAAATACAGAATGCACTTAGAGCTGACAGCCATAGTGTAATGTGACCCCAGTCACATTGGTATTTGATTAGCAAACACGACTGGGAAACAGCCCTGCTCTTAGGAGAAAGAAATCTTTCATATCCCCTACAATCAAGCCCTCAGCTTTGTTTTATCAGGGAGATGGCATCTGAATGCTTCAGCAGAACGGGCTGTTCTCCGAGGGCACGTTGCCCCCTGTGTGTCCCTGTGCACAGGACTTTCTCCAGCGGGGCCAGATGAAGGAGAAGCAGCCTGCAGCAGTCCCTAGGAGATCTGTGCCAGACTCTGGTGGCTTGGGAGCCTCCCAAGTGCCCACTGTGTGCAGGGCTGAGACCATCACACTGTAGAGAGGGAGAGCTTGTGAATTTGTGTGCCAGGCTTTTTAGTTTGGTTATTGAAGGTGACTGGCAGGTAAGGGGAACACAAAATTTGTGTGCTGCTGCAGGGTCACCAGCCCAAGCCACCCGTGTTGAGCTCCATTTTTCTCTGTGGGGTCTAACAGGAGGACAACCAACAAGTCTTCTTCTCCTTCACCTCCTCCTCCCAAGGCTGCAGATCGTGAGTTTGTCCAGCACAAGAGCACGGACACTTGCTAGCCTCTCTAGGGAGGAACTCAGGATAGCCAACCATCATGAAAGAATCTTTTTAGGGGACAAAATTAGAGGCTCCAGCTTTCCTCTTCCCCCTCCTCACCCACCTTCCCCCCCTGCTGCTGCATCACACATCTGAAGTATTTTATTTCAATCAGCTTTGTTTTGCTTCTGAAATCTGCCTCACTCCCTCTGTCCAGACATTTCATTTCCCTTGGAGACAGGTAAATAAGTAAATAACAGCAGTCAAAGCCCTGTGTGAGTACCAAAGCCTGGAGTGCTAGGAAGCAACTAGTGTGTCTGATTTTGCAGTGAAAGTCCAGGTGCAATCTCGGCAGCACGGCTACTGTCTGCCTTTCAAGCAGATGTCTTCATCTAAAGCCCCCGCCACCACCCCACTCCCTTTGTGCTTCCTCACAGGGAGGATGGGAGTGGGAGACAATATAAATTAATATCCATTGGAATGACAGCAGCTGGTGCCTTGCATAGCTGCAAACACGTGTCTTAGAAGTAGAGTGATTAGTCGTAAAACTGTAGAGCTGAATGTTTATGCTTGATCAATTACAGGAAAACAATAGATGGTGTTTTTGTCCAAGTGGGAGGAGTGAGGGGAGGGAGGCTTCAGCCATGAGATGATTTTATTCTTTTTTGTAATGATAGCTTCAAAGAATATGGGGTCTAGCTACCAAAGAGGCTGGCAAACGGCAGCTTCTGAGAAACCCACTGGTTGCAGGCAGCACTTAGCAGTCTAAACCTCACACAGATCTTTTTTTTCCAAACTTCTTAACATTTATGAGGGATGGATTCAGATGGATTCAAAGCAAGGAGCATGTGGGAATGAATTAGGCAAAGCTTTCTAGTGCACAAGCATGTATGCATTATGTGTAGAGGCCTTCAGCTGGAAGGAGTAATTTTATGTCTGTTTCTATACTTAGAGGCTCTCCTACTGCCCCAGTTAAGCAGAAATGCTCCTGTCAGAGCAGTGTCATGTTAGTGGCTGCAGTGTGGCACAGGACTGTGCCTTCGGCTCCAGCTCTAATTCCTTAGCAGCACTAATTGCAAACACAGTCTGTGTCACTCCCCACATCCGCAAAAAAAAAAAAAAAAAAAAAAAAAAAGAGTTACATTTTGCAATAATTCTAATGGAAATGCTAATGGGATGAACAGCAATATGAGGCCAGTGGGTGACCCAGCAATTTCATCTGTGCTGGCAACGGATGACCATCTAAACCATGTTCGGGTAATTCTTCCTCTCATTAGCAGCACAATAACTCATACACACAAATCCATAGGCATTTGCTATAATTTTTTAACATGGCTGGAAATAGAAGTAAGCACATGCAGTATGCAAGCGTTACAGCATGTGTTGGCTGTAAATCTGTCTGGAAGTGGCCTGATTCTGTTCCTGGTTAAAGCGGTGGGAATTTTGCCATTGACTTCAATAGAAGCAGGATGGGATTTTTTTGGACTTATTTTAAAGTGGGGCTTTGTTTCTTTGGAACAAAGTTTTCAGATTCACAGCTACATTTCACTACTTGGCTTGAACTCACGTCAATGCACCTTTCATGTGTTTAACAGATGGGGCTTCTCTGCTGCTCACCTTCTGTTTGGTACCAACACTGTAACCAGTCTCCACTGGGTGACAGCCACCTGTGGCTGTGCTGGGGGACTGAGCCAAGAGAAGGGGGGATCTCACATGGACATCTCTAGGCACCTTTGATTCAAACATGTCAGAGCACTTGGAAGAGAAAGCCACTGCTTTCATGTTTTCAGCAGGTGAAAGGCCAAAATATTTCCTAGAGCACCTAAGATTGAGGTGAGTGGTGATGAGGAGGATGGGGACCTCTGCTCTGCTTGCAATGGGTCTAGTATTTCTGTGTTGGGTCATGTAAAATGGGGGTAATTGCAATCACTATGGCTTTCCCAAACTACCTGTAGCCCTTAGGGATAGCACTGTGTTGCAAGTGCTAGGATATACCTATATACATTTAGTTAAGTGTGTAAGGAAGAGGCTTATATGTGGTATAAGACCATGTGTTTCTCTGCTGCTGTCACAGCACCTTTTGAACCATTTCATCAGAAATAGAATTCTCCAGCAAGATTTCTAAAAACAGATGGGGAGATAAAGGGACCATGTTAGTGCCACCATGGCAGAAAACACCTGAGCTTGACCTTTATTATACATCCATGAATCCAGCCACATGCTAAGCACCTCTAGGAAAGCAGCACTCATTTGTTCCATTGCTCACACAACTAATTGCTTCATTGATTTTCATTTCTGGTGGCCACAGTAGGAGGAGTCCAGCTCTTCTTGTCAAAGACTACAGTTTCATACTGCTCTTTTCTAGCATTGTCCCTGCTCTCACTTGGCTTCCTTGCTGAGCACTTTCAGCTCCCCTTCCCAGCTCTGCCTCTGCCCTACTTCCTACAAAGAGTCATGGGGTCCTCTGCCAGCTGTCTTCTCACTCTCCAGGGAGACACCTCTTCTCCTTCACACCTTGCTAGCAGGTGTGTGTGATATCTAGACCCCCTCTCTCATTAGTCACCCACAACATCCTCTCTCAACTGTTGATGCTTTACAGCTTGTCCCTCCACCACCCCCACTCTGAAATTCCCATCATAACAAAAAACTCAGGAATGAGACAATAAATATGTATTGTTTCAATAGGAGCCTTAAAAACAAAAAGGTTTTGCAACAACTTCCCAGTCAGAACCACAGAGATTGTAGTAAGATAGAAAAACCTAAGAAACAGCAGCTGTAAAATATATTTAAAAGCCTTTATTCTTTCCTATCACAATGTGGCAAAAGAAACTAAATACAGCTTTCCATTTGTTTAACTAAAAGCTGCCATTCCTCAGTCTCTTTGATGATAATGATACCCACAGTTAAAATCAAACTGCAGCACACACATGGAAAACTTTGAGCTCTGTACCAACTTTGCACAATGTATTATTAATAGCAAGGTTTGTGAACCCAAATGCTCTCAGGTGCTGAGAGCAAGGGAAGCCTGACTGTGCTGGGCTCATGGTTGATGCTGATAAATGCAGCACACTGAGGAGGCAAAAGAAAAGCCTGCACCTGAGGATTGTCTGTATTACAGTAACCACTGGATCCACTGTGCTGTGCATGGGGAGAGACCAGTCAGGTGTGCGACATCAAGCAAAGTCAGACAAGGGGTGGGAGGAAAAAGGTATCAGCTGTCCCATTTTTCTGACATGGAAAGGAAACAAAGTATGGTACTACCCACAGGGTTACACTGGGGTAGCTCTTGGGTCACTTGTCTGGCTCAGAATGACCAAAAGACCCCACTGACTCTCCAAATCTGAAGCTGCATGGCCACAAAAGCACCTCTCATTTCAGGGTGCCTTTTCTCTTCAGCAGATTCTTGCTGCTAGGCCCTAGGTTTGAACTTCTGAGAAGCACACCCTGAATTTGCAGAGGAGCCACGTGCTCCTAATGTCCTGTGAAGGCAGCTGAGCACAAGAGTGTTTTCACTGCCCTGCTGTAGAAGCTGGACAGAAAATTATCTGCTTCCTGACTGTTGTTCTGCAGTCCCAGTTCCCTGGAGGACCATCTGGTGCAGTTATTTGAGGCATGGGCTTCATGGCCACCTTATTGACTGTGAAGCAGCCTTAGCACCATTGATTTCCAGAAGAAGTTGCACTAAAAAATCAATAGGGTCTGTGTGAAGGATCCTGGGGAGAGAGAGGTGACCCTTCTTTGGAAAAAATATCTACTCTGCAATGATAAGGAAGCAGCCCCATCCCTAGAAGGAAAGGGTAATGACTGTGACACCAAACATTCACAGAAAGGGAAGGGAAGCAGAGTAGGGCTCCCCCAAGATTATGGATTTCTTGTCTAGGAAGTGGCATAAATGCGAGGTTTGACTTGAGGTGTGCACTTATGTCGCAGGGAGGATTATGAAGATGATCTTCAGCCTGATACATCCAGCAGAGCTGTCTCCAGCAAGACCATAGTGCCACTAAGAACTTTGGAGGAGGGGAAGTATGTACATAAATTCTGTGCCAGACATGTTTTGAAATGCTCTCAAAACACAGGAGTGTTTGGCTGTGGTGAAAACATAGCTCAGCATGGCTTACAGCTATCAGCTGGGATCCTCTAGATCTGTTCTGATCTGTCTTTTCTTAGCAGATTATGCACGGCTTTTTCTGTTATGAGATTGCTTTTTGAGGTCACTGACATATGCTAGGTGAAGTCAAGCAAAAAGCAATGGTTCCCTTGACATCCTCACCTAAGTGTTCTGTGTTAAAAACCATCTCCAAACAACAATTCAGCAGCATCAGAAGTTCTTACTTCTGATATTGCACAGACATAGTCAAATGGCAATCTCGCCCTCAACAGTTTACAACGTAACTAAATGCTAAAGTAATCCACCAGCTTGTCATCCATGTTGTATCTGGCTCTTGGTTTTTGTCTGCTTTGTCTCTTCAGATTGTAAACTGTTTGAGGCAAGAACTGTCTCTGAGTCTGTGTTTGGACAGAAGAGAGGTCCTGGTCCTTGCACAGCCAGGTACTATAATAAATACAAGGCACAATAATTTATTTTAAAACGAACATCAAAGAAAATAAAAGATTAAAAGGGAAAGAAAACCTTTCACAGCTCAAGGCTTTCCCCCATGACAGTGCTCCAGAAAAATGTGCTATCTGCTGGAGGGAGCTAACTGCTAACCCCAGTTGCTGGGAGGGCTGTGTGACGTATCACCACTGAAGTCACGCCAGAATGTGCCTGGGATGGGGAGGGAGGGAGGGAGGGAGGGAGGGGGGGGAAGAAGGGTGAGGTCAAAAGCTAAACCATGATAAGAAAAAGAGAAATCCCTTTAAAATACACACATGTGTTTTCTTGCCAGAATCTATCAAGCCAACAGCCAAAGCATGGTAATGGCATTTTGTTTATATGAAAAGAGAAATAGCTTCTGTGCTAAGAAAATTTTTTTTTTGCCAAGTTTCAGGCAAAGGGGGGGCGGAGAGTGTCTAAGTGACTTGCTGGTTTAAGAATTTGTGTATTTTTGAGGAGGCATTTTAGTAAGACTGGTGGGGTGGCCCTTTCTAACACTGAGCACACAGCCCTGTGAGTGCTCACTGCAGACCGTGACACACCATGGAAGCCAGCCCAGCAAAGGCAACGGCAGCACTTACAGTAAAAGACATCATGCTGGCTTTGCAGGGCTCAGCCACTTGGGTCACATCCAGCCATCAGGGAAGGTGATGGATGAACTCGCACCAGCTTCAGCAGACTTTAAATGAGGCCCTTGGTTTGCAGGTAGAGGTCCACAAATCTGCCCCTCTAATGCTGTCTATGGAAAATTTGCTGTTGACCCTAACTGGAGTGCAGTCCAAGTGGAGCTTCTCCAGAATGCCCATGTGCTGCTCTGTGGGTAGGAACCACAGTCAGTGGGCCATTTTGGGGGCTTTTAGCAGGTGAACATATAGAGTCACCTCACACCAGAAACTTTTTGATTTTTCAAGAGTCTTAATTGCACCCAACAGTTACAGTGGGGTAAGATACTCAAGCCCCAGTCAAACCTCACAGTAGCAAAGCCCACTGAATTTCCAGGGTCTGTTGGAGGAACAGATGGCCTTTACAGCTCCATGGTCTCTTTGCAACTGAGGAGAAGTTGTGGAAATCATCAGCCTCCTCAGAAGCTGGGGGACCAATGGGTGTTTGGGGAAGGAGCATGCCAAAGCAGAGAGGAAACAAGTAGGTTATGTGTGGAGATGGGGTCAGGAGGGATGGCTCCCTTCAGGCTTGGGGTTTTGCTGCAGTGGCTTCTGATGCCCTTAGCAAAGCGACATGCCTGCTGCTACACTACAGCAATTCAGGATCTGTCCTTCCAGCCTGGGTCACTGTGTGCCCCTCTCCCCTCCTCCATTTTCTCCTCCAGGTCCATTCACTGTGCTGAACAACAGCATGCAATCATCTTGTGGGGGTTATTTCTGCCTAATATACCCACCCAGTGGGATTTCAGTGAACATTAAAGTGGTAGATGGAGCCTTTAATGAAGTTAACCTGCTGAAACCGGGAGAGCATTTGGTTGAAGTATACCTGAAAGCCCAGGATTACACAGCAGCTGCTTCAAAAGAACCCACTGCCTCCTTTCATACCACTGCTGTATTGAGAAATAATACAGCACCTTTATATTCTGCCTAATTTAGTCAGCTTGCTGAGGTCTGAAAGCTTTCTTTATTAACTCTGAAGATGCAGGGTATTTCCTCCCCCGTGCCAGTGCCACTGCCCCCCTGCATGGTCTGCTGCACGGAGCAGGCCCCCAGCAGCACCTCTGCACCCCTCCCGTGGCTCAGCACCTCCTGACCCGGCAGGAATCGCCCTCCCTCTCTCTGCTAATCCCATGATGGATTTTAACTCCACTGTTTTTCTTCCTCCCTGTTTCCTGTTTATGCATTTTCCCCCCCCCATCCCCTTGTTTTGTATCTTTGTTTCTTTCACCTCCCTCCTTCTCCACTCTTCTTTTACCTCTGCTTTTTTCCCTCTTTCATCTCATTTCTCCTTTCCAGGCTGCCTCGGCACTCCCCTCATTTCCCCTGCAGCAGTCAGTGCTGCTCCCGTACTCTGCCCAGAGCTCTTGGCACCGCAGCAGGGCAGGACCCGCGGGGCTGCCTGAGCTTCAGGCCACACCACAGCCGGGCAGAGGGAGAACTGCACGCCAGCAGTGCTCCCCCTGTATCAAATATCCGTGTGCAGGAGAGGCAGGGGGAGAAAGCAGCTCCCTGCCGCCAGGAAGATAGGCTGGCAGCTGGAAAAATGGGGGGGGACATGTTAGAAGGAAGTGAGAAATAACAGGGTGAGTGAGTGGGCAATATCAGGGCAGGAGTGGGGTGGGAGGGCAGTAATGGGATGATCAAGGACTTGCCTGCTACAGCACCCAGGAGCTGAAGGGGCAGCCTCTGGGCTTGCTCTGCAGCCGCTGCTTAGCAGATTAGCAGACGTGGTACTCCCCATGAAAAATTAACAGGCCAGCTTCCTAATTAAGCCACCTCTAGACTGAAAGTTTATGGACTTGAATGCAATGTGCCAAACTGCTTTGTCCAAGTTGTGGTAGTGGCCTGCTTTTTTTGAGTATGGACAAATTCCTCAGCAAACAGTCTGGTTGAAGGCTATGGCTAATGGGATGCTAAGGTAATTATCAGCTATTTGTGGCTATAAAACGAGATCTCGTAATCATGCACCTGATAGACTAATAAAAACATTTTATATTATGCACTTAGAGCTTTTTAGCTGAGGATCTCAAAGCACTGTCTGGAGGAGGAAAAGTGCAACAAGAAGTCTGCATTTCTGTGAGGAACTGGGAGACAACCCACGCCGTCTGCCCCCATGCCCTGCGCTCCTGCTCCTTGGATACCCTGCCAAAAATGTTTGAGTCCCTGCTCTCCTGCTGACTGACAATACTTATGGTTTTATCTAGGCTGGGTATCATTTTTCCCCTCTCTCATTCCTAGCCCTCTTTCAGTCCTGCCGTGTTGTTTTCTCTGGAAGGCTGTCAAGATCTGCATTGGAAATAATATGTTTTGACATAAAACTGGGGGAGAAACCCTGTTTGTCCAACTACTCTGGAGCCCAGAGAAGGTTACAGGAATACATGATGCCTTGGTTTGAATTTTATTTTCTTTTAAAGCAGGATTGAGAAAGGGTCTAAGGAAAAACTTGGGGATTTCCTGCGTTACAGACACCTCCTGATGGTCAGTTCATGGGGAGAGAAGGACTCATTTAGAAAGAGGAAGCTGTGATTGAAAATAAATGAGGCTGCATGATCAATGTTTAAAAGGAGCTGCAATTAGAGGGAGGAGAAGAGCAGATCTGCAGAGTGCCAGGGAAAACCCTAGGTACACAGGCCCTCAGGTCAGCAGCAGGGAACTAGGCAGTGTCTGAGGAGGCTTTCTGCTGGAGGGGAGGAGAGATGGGGGAAATTTCACTGCATCACAGCTCTGACTAATGCTTGGGCTGCAAAATTCCTTCAACCAAATTTAATGCAGATGGTACGTTAAATATTACAGTACCATTAAATTACATATTGTCTCATTTTCAGTGAGGTTTTGTGGATGTTTCTGACATGCAGACATGGAAAAACGCTGCAGTTCCCAATGGGTTTGGTGAGTGCTTACTTGTGGGTTTTAAAAACCCACAGGAGGACAGAGCAGAGCCCTGAGCCCTTTGGCAGAATGAGGACTTCCCAGCATGGAGAGTTGATGAAGTCCAGCTTCCCTTGGAGCACAGAGCAATACCCACAGCAGCAGCAGCGGCAGCAACTGCCCCTGGAAACAGGCAGAGGTAAGCTCACAGTACATAGCATCACCTTGTGCTCAGTGCCTTCAAACCTGAGAGAGGGTCAGAGTATTACATGCTCCCAAACTAAGTATTTTTGACATTCTTCTACCTGAGCTGGAGTAATAGGTATCACCATCTGTATTATCATCCTGTCCTGAACACTTGCAGTGGTAGAAACTACAGTAGTGCTGCCTGGTTCTTTAGTTGTGCCTTTCTTTTTTCCTGACAGTGGCATGTTGGGGAGAGGAGACTTGAGATCCAACACTAAACACAGGGCTGGATTTGTGGAGAGCAATTGAAAAGCAACTGAGAGAAACCTCTGTGGAGCAGCAGGTAACTTCATTTCCCATCACCATTTTCTTTCCTGGGGTTATCTTCTCTTCATTCAGTAACAGATCAGAGCTGTTATCAGTTCAAGGTTTTGTTTGCCCTCTTCTATTGACCTTAACCAGTGGAAACGGAACATAATGGAAGAAAAATTGCCCCTGTGCCATATGGTACGTGAGATTGGGCTGTCTCTGATTAGGGCTTGGTAACCTCTTCCTTTTCCATGCATGTCTTAAGAAAGGAATGATTCATGCTGTGGGTTTATATTACACTCTGATATCTGTGTTATGTTTTGCAAAGGCTATTTATACACGCAAAAAATCGCACTTCGCTAGCTTGATAGTAGTCTAACTATAAGCGAGTAGTAAATAATAGTTGCATAATTCCACACCAAAATACAATAAAAAATACAGGAGACTCTGTTGCCACTGGCTTTGCATTGACTTCAGCGGGTTTTGGAGCACATTTGAGCCACAGAAGATGCAAAATCAGGTATCAAAACACACAGAAGGAAGAAGGATGCTACAGCCCTAAGGGTAACGGCTGAAATATCAGATCTATCTGTCAGGCCAAATCTGTTGCTGTCAATGAACTTCCACTGGCCTCAGAGGAACTCTAAGCGTTTGTGTTGTGTGAATGTGCTTAAACAGGTTGGCATCGTGATTTCATTGACGTGAGCTGGTAATGCTACTCGTAACTGATAGACAGCAGAGTACAAAATAATTAGTCTCATCACCCTAAATGAATACCAGTGAAATGTTCTTACTTTCCCTCTCACCCACACAATGATGTATCTCACTTCTGCCACATGCCAGTATCTTTTCACTAATTACCAACTTAAAAAACTGAGATAATATAGCTTTAATAGTTTTGTCTACTGTTTATTTGGAAGTTGGAATCTAAAGTCTAGGGACTCATCAACAACATAAAGGAATTGTTTTTAAATAGCTTTTTGGTGCAGGATTTTAGGGGTCTTTTCACTCGCTTTGAAATTTCACCTCTCAAAGAGGATGGAGGTGTGAGTTAGCCCAGATACCAGCTTTTAAGCCTGTTGTGGTCTGTGAATATAAGCAACAAGTAAACGCATGGTCCCAGCAGTTCCAGCTAGGGCAGAGACTCCCCACCCTCACGAGGCAAAGGCGAAACTTTAGGAGCAATGCTAGGATGACTTATGTGAACGCTGCTCTCGGTTTGTGTTTTTAAAGAGCATCTCGGAGAAAACGGGTTTGGAGCGTGGAAGTCAACTGTGGTGCAGTCCCGGAGGGGATTTGTATTTGTCCCTTGCAGAAGACTTTGCACCGCACCGTGGGTGCCAGGAGCGAGGCAGCGTGAGCTTCCCGCCGCCTCCCTCCGCTCTCGCAGGCGGCTCTGGTCGAGCCTCGGCGCTTCTGGGTCTCGGCCGGCAGCGGCGGAAGCCCACGAGCAGGGACAATCCTTGTCCTGATGCTCCCCCATCCGACAATTTCTGGGTGTCTCCCTTCGCACAGCCGACTCTTTTGCCGTTATTTCCATCGGGTTTGGTTCCTGCCCGCGCTGCGGGGCCGTCAGCGCCCGGGCGGGGGCCGGCCGGCACCCGCGGCACGGCAGCGCGGTGGGGGCGCGCCCGGCTCCGCGGGGCGGCTCCGCGGGGCCACTCCGCGCCCCGCGCTGCCGCGGCCCCCGCGCTGCCCCGGCCCCCAGCGCTGCCCACGGGCGGGGCGGGCGGGCGGGGCGCAGGGGCGGCGCGGTGCGCGGGGCGGTGCGCGGGCGGGCGGGGGGGCGCGGGGGGCGGCGCCGGCGCTCGGCGCTGACAGCCACATGCCGCCCTGCCTGAAAAGGCTGCGAGGCGCCGGCGGGGAGGGAGAGGAGGCGCAGACGGCGCCCCAGCCCGCACCACCGCCGCCGCGCCCCGGGGGATGCCGAGGCGCCGGCCCCGCGGGTCGCCCTAGGGGAGAGGCGCTCCGCCGGCACCGCCCGCCCCGCAGCCCCGGTGCGGGGAACGCCGCCGCCCCTCGCTGAGCCCCGCCGGAGCTGGTCGCGAGTGGGGCGCCCACACGGGGCGCGGCGCTCCCGGGGTAGGGAGGCGAAGCCCGGCCCCGCAGCCTCGGGTCTTGCGTTGTGGGTTTCGGGTTTTTTTATAATTTGTTCCGGAGGATGGATACGTTTCTTCTCGCCTGGGGATTTCTAGGGCTGTGCTTGTCCGGCTCTGGAGGCACAGCGGAGACAGGTAAGGCGCCCTCAGGAACGGGGGATGTCCCCGTCCGCCCAACTTTCGGGTTCCCGGGCGCGGTCCCGGTCTCACGCAGAGATGCTTTGCGTGGGAATAAATTTAGGGAATGCGTGAGCGATCGGCCGCGCCACGCAGCTTTCGCAGCACGGGTTTTGGAGGGGCTCATGCGTGTGGCGGGGCGGGGATGGCGCACCCCCGGCAAGGAGCGCAGCGCTTGCAGCCGCGCGGCTCCCAGCGCCCGGCGTGGAGGGGCGAGGGGATGGAGCCGCACTGGAAAGTTGCGTGCTGGTTTTTTGGGGAGCTGCGGGGAAGGGAGGGGAAGCGGTAGGGACCAGCCACATGTCGAACACCCGCATCCGAATATCCGCTGCCCCGCGCCGGTTGCAACCTCGGGAAACTTTAGGTGAGAAATTAAAATTGTCTGGCGGGAGCAGGCAGCCGGGGCCGTGCAGAGCTGGGAGCGGACGAAGCGCTGCGGTGGCGGCGGCACTCTCAGGAAAGGCTGCCCGCGGTACGTGCGGGACCTGTACGCACTTCCCAAACGCTGGGCTGTCCCGGGACAAGGCGGGTTCATGTATTGGGACGCGAGTGTCTTTTTCTGCTCCTCGCTGACGGGCTAGGCTGGACTGTCAGGAGGTGGAGGGATGAAACCCGTCTTTGCGTTGCTTCGGCATGGAGACAGGAGTGGGGCAGGCTGACGCTGGGCCCCATGCTCCCCGGCCACTGGGTTTGAATCTCGCTACTGGGGGCAACAGGGTCCCTATCTGGAATAGTCTCTGGAGGAAAAGGATTTGCCGTCCAGTGCTCTCTCGGGGCTCCTTCTGTGCTCAGGAGCTGCCTGGCACAGAACGGTAGTGCCAAGCCAGCAGCTGCTGCGCTGTGGCTTTGCCTTCCCGTTAGTCGGGGCCTCGGGACGTGGCTCAGGGCCCTGAGCTGTGGTCTGACCCGAGCAGCGTTAGATGATGGCAGAGTGCATTCTCCCTTCTCCTACCCCGGAGCTGTGTGGCCACCCAGCTTCCCCTTGGAAAGGGGAAGTGAGAGAGTCTCTGATGCCTGAGAAAATCCCTCTCTTTTGCAGCGCGAAGCACAGACACTGCCGATAAACATTCAGCTGCCGGTTGGCATCACCTCCTTCCTTACGGTTATAAAGGAAAGAAAAAAAAAATCCCATCTTTTGTTCAAGCAGGAAAGCGAATAGGCACATGATGGGATGAAGAGAAAGGGCAGTGTCCTGGGAGGCCCTTGCTGAGTGCAACAATCTTTTCAGATGAACCCCGTTGCAGAAGCAGTGTCTGATCTCCTGGAGCAGGTTTTGTGCTGTGGCAGATCGGGCTGTAACCTGAGGCTGGCTCCTGAGGGTGCACTGGCCGGTCTGGTTGTGATCCCTGTGGCCGCTGAGCCCGAATGTGTGCCTGCGTCCATGTGTTCACCTCCTTCTATCCTGGAGTGAGCTCTGCATCAGGACTGTTAGCTAGGAAGAGGTTTGAGCAAACCGTGTCTCTCAGGCCATTCAGGCGCTGTAAGCAGTGTTTATTTGAATGCGGGGTTTTCCCGGCTAAGCAGAGCATCACATGGTGTTGGAACCAGCAAGGAAGTTGTCTCTCTGTGGCCGACACCAGCGGTGGTTTGCTGAGATGATGATGTGTGGCTGCAAGTCCGGTCAAATGACTTTATTGCCAACACAGTGAGCAAAGGTATGGGGTAATGGGATGCAAACCTCGATCAGGCTACATTCAGTTTCAGTAAATTAGCCAGCCTAGTAAGGGAAACATGCCAGAGGTAGATGGATTTATGTTTCAGTCTGGTGTATCTGAAAGCCTTCCCCCATTATGGAAGTCCCTCTTTAGGTTCCCTAAGGGAGGTTAGTAGAGAGGGGAGACGTTTTTAATAGACAATAATATGATAATCCACATGGAAAAAAACCTCATGCAATATTTCTACAGTAAGAGATAAACAGTGCAGCTGCCAATTTGTATGTAGCCAAGCAAACCCTGAGATAACCATGGAGGAGAGTGGGTGGGAGACCCGTGAAGATAAATCTGAAGGTTGGATGGCTGTGTGTTTTTCATTTTCCCGTAAAAAGCAATGAAGTAAGAAAGTAACAGATTTGAGTGACCCAAGTACTGAGCCGTTCAGATGATGTTTATGCAGCTCTGAGCAAAGCTCACTCTGAAGCCTTCAAAATAGTTTACTTAAAAGCTATTATTTTTAGTAGCGACTTAGGAGATGTAGCAAGGTGGGGAGGGGGACCAAAACAAATTGCTGCCAAGCAAGCGCACGGCCACACATACAAACATGCACACACACACCCACACAACACTGAGTGTAGTGCCTTATGCCTGTGTGCTGTTAACTCGGCTCTTACTGGAAACAAAAGCTTTTTTAGGCTAGGAATCAGATAGTTGTCGGAGCATCACTGAAAACCACTGATAAAAGCTCGGTGGGGGGCTCTGACCCAGGTTAGGATGCTGCATTTTGTTTTCCTAGTTTTACTGCTACAGAAAATCATGGTGTGTGGCGTCTGGAGTGACAGGCATGCATATTGGTCCCAGAAGGCTCTATGGAGGTGCTTCCCATCTCCCTGCCTTGCTCCTTCTGCCCCCCCCATCCTCCTTACCAGTATCTTCTCTGTGTTTGGTACCTTGTGTGTGGCTTTAGAAGGTCAAAAAGAGAAAGCCCCCCACTTTGCTGGGCTGGAGCAGGCAGCACTTCCCGTCCCGGCAGGAGGGTGGGTTGGTTTCCTAGCAGAAACCTCCAGTGCTGCCAGGCACCAGGACATGGTGGCCTTGTACTGCAGATAGCTTGAGAGGAGAAAGCATCCTTCATGGGGTTTAGGAAGCTGTCAGGTTCAGATAAGGCTGGGATCCTATCCTGTGGGACCCCCAGTTGTATTAATAAGGAAAAATTAATTTTTAAGCACTGGGATTGCTGCCAAATTATATGACCTCTGACAGACCAGCTGTGCTAGGAAAATAAATTGTCTACATCTGAGACCCGTGATCCTATCTGAAATCAAAATAGAAAAAAGTTGTCATTTAGCCACAGTGGTGGGGGCAGATTGCAGCAACCTGAGAGCAAACTGGAAGCTGTTAAACTTGTTCACCATTGTATGGTGAAGTCACCACCACCGTGCCCCCATGGAGCCTTGGGAATACAGTTGTCTAATCCGGGAAGTGCAGAGAGCTGATGTGCCTGCACACACCCAAGCTGGGGCTGATGGTGTCAGCACGGGGTGGGGGCAGAAGTGGGGTGTAAACGTTTCCAGCTCCATCCTCACTCTGTAACAGCCCTTTGACACATTTCTAATTATAATACACACACAGAGACAAAGAGGTAGCTGGGCTATTTTCGAAATCCCTGTCTACACCCTGGTGGAAACCGCAATACTAGCAACAACATAAATCAGGGCTGTTGCTAACAGTGTTGCACACGGCTTAGCGCTACAGTAGCATGGGTTTAATCACACTCAGAATCAAAGGGTCAGCCTGCTCCCTGCCTGAGCCAAAGCGCAAGCTCGGAAGGCCGGATCCTGAGCCAGGCTTGATGCCTGTGCAGTGAAAAGACACAAACTCAGACACGGAGGAGAGGTTTGTCAGCACGAGGTCAGCAGGCACGGGGCCAAACACTCAAAATCACAACTTGGATCTGTAACCCTTTCTGTGTGCAAGCAGTGCCCGTGAATCAGGGAGGACAGCTAGAGTAATGCTGGCAGGCTGGGCTCCAGCTACAGCCTTGGTGAGGTGACCTCTTTCCAAGCAGTTTGGGAAAAGGGGTACAAGCAACAGGTTGGCATGCAAAATAGCCTGAAGTATAACTTGCAGGGGTGGATAGCTGTAAGGACTTTATGTCTGACTGTGTCTTCCCCCGTCTTCGCACTTGATGAATCAAAGAAAATGGGCTCCAGAGATAAAGTACTGGGTTCCAGTCTTTGAAACCTACCCTCATTTCTCCCTGTGCATTTGGGACAAAGGCAAGACATCTGCCCAGCTGTTCTCGTGGGTCACCCGGTCACTGTGAAATGCTGTCTGTGTAGGGCTTGAATGCTTGCCCTTTTCTATGTCCCTTCTAGGAAGATGGTGAAGCCAAAAGGATGCTCTCCTTTTATTCTGCTTATGTTTTATTGAAAGGCTTCTTTGAACCCCCTTTTTTTAAAGGAACACATGCAGAAAGAGGAAGGAGGAAAACCCCATCTGCATGTAGACACATACACTTATAATCTCCCTGATTCCTCCTCTCTCTTCACAGGCACACAGGTCTCTACCTTCCCTCTTACACACAGAGTCACACCAGCCTTGCTGCTGCCACACACGCACACTTCTGCATCCATCCCTTCTCTGTGCCATCCCTCACAAACCCAGAGCCCCTTGACAACTTTCACCCTCATGCACACCCCAAACTCACTGCAGCTTTTCTCCCTTTCTGTTTGACTGCTGAATATGTGCTCAGCAGGTAACAATGTGTTTAAGACATTCACCAGAATGTGCAATAACTTTGACAGCGTGCTCAAATCCAGCTGCTGCTGAGCCTCACCACCAGCACCAAAGGCTGAAGCCACTACTGCTCAGCAGTGTGCACAGGGGCACCCATGGTGGGGCTCTCTGAGTGGCTCAGGAGGGGCTGCTCCCCTCCTCTCCCATCTGTGGGGCTCTTTGCAGCCAAGGCACTGCATTGTGCTCTGAGGCTCCAGCAGGGCCTCTGGGAGGGAGGGCCAAGCCAGGGGTGTTGTGAGATTGAGAGGCTCTGCCAGCTGCTGTGGGAAAGAGTCAGGGGTAAACTGCCACTGCCTGATGGGGAAAAAAGGATTCAGTTTCAGAATGGACCCTGACAGATGAGTTCAAAAGGTGTGAGGAAGCTGGGAGGGTGTGGGGGAGATGAGAGATGAGATAAGCTTTTTTTTCTTGTTGGAATTTTTGTAATAATAATACTAATTAGTATTTCAGAGGCATTGAACACCTTTCATCAAGCCTGGAGCTCTTTAGAGACAAATCCTAGGGGAATCTTTTTTCCATGTGTACAACTAGAAATGTCTCTTGTCTCCATGGCCCTTGAACGAGTTTGTTATTGACAGCATTAATGGGGGTGGCTCAGCAGATTTTCACCATCATATTTTTTCCTTATGTAGCCTATAGGTAGGGTGGCAGGCTGCCATGCAGGAAGGTTCAAGCTTCTGTTTCCCTGCCTGCAGTACTGGGGAGTTTTACTCAGAAACTGTCTGACCTGCAGCTTGAGGGTCTCCTAAAGCTGCCACCTATTTCTGGGAGATGGCAGTGTGTTTCCATGAGATTTCAAGCCCCTGAGAGCCTAACAGAGAGGCAGGCAAGATTTCTCCAAGTTCAAAATGCAGTTATCTGCCTCCCTTGCATGTGTACACACACACTGGCATGCTCCCCAGGATGATTACTGGAGCAGCCAGGAGTTGTAATTCCAGACCCACAGATTATACTTGCAGGCAAGCTGGGAGAATTGTGTGTACACATCTCTATAGGGAGACTATCGCTATTAAGTTGGTTACGCTGTTGGAATTGCATTTGCCTCTGATATAAGATGAAAAATAATAGTTAGTGAAGGTGGATAAACAGGATATAAAATCTCATCAAAGATATAAGAGAGGGGTTGGACAGGATGGACATTTAAAGGTCAGGGTTGTCACTGGCTCAAGTGTACAGAGCGATGTCAGCCCCTGGAAGGCGGCTATTCAGAACCCCAGGGGTAGAAATCAGCTGAACTCCAGTGATTTCAAAGCAAATTACCTGGATTTGCAGGCAAGATTTGGCCCTCTCATTTTCCATGGTGAAGTTTGAGTAGGTCTCTATTTCAAGGTTTCTACTTAATTCTTTTGTGGATTAACATGGGGGAAAAAATGCGATTATCAGAAGTCTCCAAATCTTCTCTCTCTTCCTCCCTCCAACATTCCCTTCTTATTTAAAAATAATTTGAAATTATCTTTTTTTTTGCAAAGGCTCAGAGCTAAAATCTTCCATTTGCTGAGCTTTCTAGTGTTCCCCTTTCACTGCTGTCCAGTGCTATAAAATGAATATATTGCATCCCTTCCCTGTTGCCTTAGGAAGCAGTCAAATGGCTGCATTCCTCAACTGATGGATTGGCGCGTTCCTTTCTTGCTTAAGCCCAGACAGTGTTTTATGAGCTTGTCTCATGACAGGCTTGAGACACTTTGAATCGAACACAATCCTAGTTCAAATCACAAAAGCAGTCTTTAAATTCTACTTTGCTGTGTCTCTACTTTTAAGTGAAATTTTGCTTAACCTGGTAAAATTCCTCCATTAAATGTTCTGGAGACTCTCCCTGATTGTGTGAAGTCTCAAGATGTGGATGTGGGTAGTGCTCCGGAATGAAATGTGCATGTAAGAGCCTTGTGTTGTTTGGGTGTGTTTGTCCATTAATTTGTTCAGGAAGCCTTTGAAGCTTTATCTTGCAATCCAAAGCAAACACGCTTCTGCTAAAATGATCTATGCTACTGGGGATAAAACATCTAATCTTATTAGCTTCCCCTGCACTTTGTCTCTCTCCTTGGCCAATGGTTAAACTGTATGATTTAAGTCTGAGAGTTCATATGTTGTGTTTCTGCTTCCTGTGAAAGTTGTGCTCTGTGGTTTGGGGTGAGATCCCCTGCTATGTTAGCTGTGCCCAGCCAGGGTCAGAGCTCAGGGAAGGAGGCAGGATAAGCGTTAATGGTAATGAATCCTTGGCAGAGGAGATCTGTTTGTCTCCTCCATACCAGGGTTTGGCAAAGTGCTTGGACACGCATGGACCTTGAAAAACTCTGAAGAGCTGTGTGATGAACAGAACTGAAACATGGGTTTCCTGCACAAGGGCTTGAGCCAAGTGCAGCAGCTCTGAGAGAAGTGGGTCATGTATGCCAGCACCTGTATTTTGCTGTGCTGTGAGGGGATTGACAGGGCAAATCTCCTCTGCTCAGTGCTGAATCCTGGGACAGTGCTGAATCAGTGCTGAATCCTGGGACATGGAAATCTTCTGCAGTGGTTGAACAAGAGTGTGAAGTTGGGCTGGAGGGCCTCATGCCAGGAAGAGAAATTACAAGGCTAGGCAGTTCATCTGCGTGCTGTGGAACGCCCACGTCTCACTCCCTTGTTCCTTTGCTGTCCTCAAAGGCTGCTCTTTTCCAGCAGCACAGTAAGTGATGCTGCTGCTGCTTGTAAGGCATCCAGAACACCCTAATTTTTGTGTGTAGCCCTGAAAGCTATCCCAAAAGTAAACTGACCTCAGCAGGTCAAAACACATGGTAGTTTTGTGCTGGACACTACAAGCTCTGAGAGGCTGTAGTATGTATGTTTGTTGTGAAACGGGCCTCTCTGGTGATGATTATTTTTGTTACAGACAGAGTTGGCTTTAGTTTCTGTGTGGAAGGTCCAACAATAACAGTGAGCCCTGCTCTCCTGGGGTGAGGGAAATCCAGAGGGGTTTAATCGGCAGGAAATTCAAGTAGGAGAATGCCCTGCTCCCGGCCTAAGGTTTCAGATGTGCCTGATGAGCTGCAGAGCTGAAAAACCCCAAGTATAGGTGAAGGTTCTTGGGGCCTAGCTATTTTTTTTTTGGATCCTCTGAGTAATGATCGCTTTTTGTGGCCTGTGGAGGCAGGAGGAGACTTCATCAGGCTGGGTGTCTCCAGCAGGTCAAGGCACAGAAAGAGGTGTCTGCCTTGTAAAGGGTGAGGAGCTCAGCTGCTGACACCCATCTCCATGGGAAACTTTGGAGCTGCGCACTGTGCAGTGCAGCATTTGCAGAATTTTGCACCTCATGACCTTCTCCAGGTCTTCTTTTCCCATTCCTGTGGCTTGGTTGTCATCCTCTGATGTAGTTCCCCTGTTGGGGTGGCCATGCATGGAGGAAGTTGCAGGGATAATTTGTGTTATGGTGAGCCTTAATGAAAAGAGGGATCTGCAGATTTCCCAACCTGACCATAAGTCTACTCCAACACTGCCAAGGAGTATTGACCTCTCTAACCTCCCTTGAGGAGCCCTGCTGCTCTCCTGTGGCCTTGTTGTTGGCACAGCACTCCACTGGCCCCTCTACTATGTGGACTGGCAGGGGCCCCAGCAGTTTGCTTTGAATGCCTGCATTTTGCTTACTGAGCAATGGGATGTCCCATGCACCTGGCAGACTTGGCTTGTACTTCAGAATTTAATTTTAATTTTATTAAGTGAATTCAGGGCTGGCAAAAGCTGCTGAAGCCCATTAGCTATGGAACACGTCTTGCTTCCAATGCATACAGACTGAGCAGTAGCCATGCCCCTAACCTTTCCTTTTTTTTTTCTTTTGCATGGATGCAATGCATCAGTTTGGAAGAACCCATTAACATAGAACTTTGAGCCTCTGCTGTATACAAAGCAAGGCCATATTTTATACAGAAAGACAGTGGTTGGCATGACTGCGGAGTCAAACCCTATGCCCATCAGTGGGCATGGTGACAGATTTTTTTGTTCTCATTGCAGGTACCTGCTAGATACCTGTGACTCAAAAGAGAAAAAGCCCAACAGAACATTTACATAGATATTTAAGTAATTTTGCCTCTTCAGATAACTCTAAGAAGCCTTGAGTTCCTGGTATGCTATTGCCCACCATGTGGGCAAGGCAGTGCTGTACTGAAGTAGCCCCCTTCATTTCTGTGGACTTCTTGGGTAGGAATGAATGATAGGACAAAATGTTTCTCTGAGAGACATAAATAAGCTTTCCTGCAGGTGGGAGACTTTCACTGCTCCAGGAAGATGGTGACATTTTCCTGGTGAAATCTGAACACCTGAGGGGTGTGGCTGGTGCTCGTGTTTACTTGGGAGGTTCACCTGCTTGTCCTGTTTTGCTGGAGAGGTCTCAGCTGCAGGGAGCTGGGCTCCAGCCCCTCTCACTCAGGCTGTCCTCACTGGCACCAACAGTCTAATTTGGGCACCAAGCTGACCTGAAATTAGGATCAAGAGTAGGATTTTCTTTAGCTCAGTCCCACTGAACTGTGATGGCCTTGCAGGGCAAAGGAGAAGTTTCAAGGTCAGAGTAGAACTGTGTTTCTGCTCCTGGGTTCATTAGTTGGGGAAGAGCTGACATCTCTGTTCACATGACAGTTCCCCTCCAAGTGGTTGAGCTGCAAGGGCTCACAGGGTGTTCACGGTATCTGGCATGAGTAAGGGGCTAGCAGCTTCTGAGTGGGGGGTGATGTTGGTGGTATCAGCCTAGCGGGTAGCATGTGTGTGAAAGCTGGAGAGACGGGAGGGAATCACGAGGTGTGGAAGGATTGACTGTATTTTCATTGTTTGGAGACTTTGCCCTTTCCAAGAAAAATAATCTGCAGCTTGAATATTTTTCTTTGCTGGAGGGGGTGGACATGTGTGCAAACGAGGTGTGAATTTTTATGAGAAGGTGTGAAAGTGCGTACATGAGTGAAGTGTGAATTACACATCTATTTGTACATTGATGTCAACAAGTCCATGAATTTCTTCTTTCCACGTGAATGTCTCTTTCTCTCCCTCCCTCCAAGCCCACATAAACACATGTGTGGGCAAATATGCCTTCCTGAGAGAAGATATTTGTGCAAGAATGTAGGTTTGTAAATGTTTGTGTGTTGAGCAATCTCTCCTGTGGAACAAAACCAGATGTTTTTTGGTATTCTCAGCTCTTCATGGCAGTGCTGCATTTTTTCCCCTCGTATTTTTCAGGATACTTACAGGATTATTTTAAGAAAAAGGGAAGGCTGCAGATCTGCCTTTGGGTGTGTGCGAAGAAAGTTATTTTGAAGAATGAATGTGTTAGAGGGCATGAAAAACATGGGGGAAACTGAGTGTTTTTTTCACGGCAAAGGAAGCCTCGCTGGCCCATGAAGGGCCCTCCTGTTGCCCTTGTTTTTGCACAGGACACGTGCATTTTCTGCAGGCAGCGTGCAGGCAGCAGGTTGTTTATTCAAAGTGCTTTTTTTCCAGGAAGCATTTCTGCTGAGGGTCCTGCCTGACTCCTGCTGCTCGCCTTGGCTCTGGCAAGAGGGCAATATGAGCTCAGACTGGGATGTCCCTACCGAGAGCTGGTAGACTTGTGACAGCCTGGCAGGGGACACCCCTGGGACCTGGCAAACCCTATGGCAGAGGAACAGAGCCAGACCCACAGCAAGGGGCTGAGGCCACACAATCTGCACTGCTTTGCTTCTCCTGGGTGGGCCTGGGGCATTGCAGTGAGTGCTGCTGTGGAGGGAGAGGAACATCGCTCAGGACCAAGGCAATGGGGAACACGGTGGAACACACCCTTTGCTCATGGAGCTGCTGGGATGTGTGGTTACCCTCCTATATCAAGGGTGATGCTTCTCTGTGCCTTGGCTCCCTTGGGGGTGTGGGTTGTGCTGCAGCCTTCATCTCAGGGTGTGCAAATGTGGGTCTTGGGAAAACCCAGTTGCATCCTCCTGCATGTCCAGGATCCTCTGGGGCTGTGGGGCTAACCTGACAGTGGGAACATCCCACGAGGGTTTGCTTCCCACATTGTACCCACTGCTTATTGTCAGGGAGGACAACTTTCCACAATGTGGGACCGGGGTAATCCCATATGCCTGCCAGCCTGCCCTATGGAGGGACTTAGGCCTTTGTTGGGTTTTGCCCATTTTGGTGGGGTTTGTGTGTTTTTCTGGGTATGAAGAGGCAATATTGTCTTCTGGAGGCAGCTGTTGCAGCTTGTGGGCCTGGGTGCTGATACAAGGGGGTGGCAGGGGAGTGGGGAAAGCAGGACACACAATGGGGGCCCATGGAGAAAGGGACTTTGGGATTTGTAGTGCATTATCAAGTGACCCCGTGATGGAGATTTTCCTCCCAGCAAGTAATGCAATAATAAATTTGATTTGCAGCATTCATGAGATTAAATGTTTTTTTGATTACAAAATCACCCTCTAGGGCCTGCTCTAGCCCAAAGCTGAGAGAGCTTCCTCTGCTTACCACGCAGCCATTGCCAGCCATTTGTGGGCTAGTCCCACAAAACCACCACTGCTGATTATATGTGTCTGCAGCTCCAGTGCATGGGTTAGCTTGCAAGTCTGCTGAGATGTGTTTGCTGGGGCAGGCGGGTTGGGGAGGGAGACACAGCAAACGGAGAGGGGCTTTCATGGGGTTGCAGGCTGGGGCCAGGAAGGACAGGTGCTGTCCTTAGCTCTGCCACACAGTGTGGGTGGGTCTGGGCTCACCAGCAACCCTGACATGCCTCAGTTTCCTTGCCTGGAAACAGCACAGCTTTCTGCCCTCCTGCAGCTGGATTGAATTTGTAGTGTCTAAATTCTGGTGTCTCCTGAGGCAGCTGTGGGAGACTGACACAGAACAGCTTGCAAAGGAGGCAAAAGAAGGGATAAAATGAGGCAGCTACAGATGATCTGATATCAATCTGTCTCTTACTTTATTGCTCTGTAATTGCCTTGGCAAGAGCATTCATTTCTCTTTTCTGGTCTGTGTGAAATGTGGTATGTAAGTGTGGCAGGAGGTGGAGGGGAAAGGAGTATGTTTGTTCTGCAGAATAATTCTCCTTGCCCAGAGATTAATATCAATATTGGAGTACCAAAGGGATGTCAATGGGCTGGAGAATGGTCTTTATCAGACCATTCCTATCAGTGGCCCAGGGAGGCCTGCTGTGCACACCTGATGCCCAGAACATCTCTCAATGCCTTGTTCCCTTCTGTGTCTCTGCAGCTCAGCCATGCGGGGGTCGCCTGAACTCCAAGGATGCTGGGTACATCACCTCACCAGGGTACCCCAATGACTACCCCTCCCACCAGAACTGTGAATGGGTCATCTACACCCCTGAATCCAACCAGAAGATTATCCTCAACTTCAACCCTCACTTCGAAATCGAAAAACATGACTGCAAGTAAGAGCCTTCCTCTACCTCTCTAGTACATAGTTACCCCCTCTTCCTGCTTTTACCTAGTCTTGGGTATGGGTCTTGTACTTCTTTCCACTTGAAATCAAGCATCACTCTGAGCCCCCACAGTGCTGCATCTCTTTGCCTTTCCAGAGCAAGGGTTGCCTGTGAGGTTGTAAGATGCTGCTTTGGACACATAGGATGAGCCTACTCTGCAATGAACTTGTAGTTCTTAACTTGGCCTGATACCACCTGAAAGCAAGATCCAACTGGTTAAAAGGCAGCTGTTTGTTGGATCTTGCTACTTCTGTGTTGAAGTAGCCTCACTCTTCTTTTAAACCATGCTGGGAGAGCAGAGCAATTTCCTGCTGTGTAACTAGGCAGAGGTATGGCAGAGTGCCCTGTGGCTGGAGACCCAGATTCGGGCCATGTGAGGTTGGAGACATGGTGGTCTGAGCTGTTTGGGCTGGATCTGATTTCCCATAGTGCTTTTTCTGCTATGTTTGGTAAACTGGGGAGATGGGGTTTTTTGCCATTTATTCCCTTTTTCTTCTAAGAAAGGACCCAGAAACTAGATGTCTGGGAAAAACAATTAACAACTAGTAAAGAATAATTAAAGGCATCAAAGGGCACCATAAAAGGCTGAGTTAATAATATGGTCTCAGCAGACATAGAAACCTGTGGGTTTCATCTGGAATGCACAGCCAGCTACAGGGATGCCTGAGTGTGAAGGAGCTTGGGGTCTCCTAAAACAGGCCTGACATAACAGTCCTGCTCAATACACTGGTCCTGTTGATTAAAAGGGGGTTGCATATGGAGAGGGAAATTCTGTTTGTAAAAAAGGACAAAGGAACAGGGGAAGCGTTTATGGGGCTGCAGAATCAGTCCTGCGGAGAACAAAGAATTCAGCATGGGTTTGATGATGTACTGAAGGTTATGAAGTGCAGAGCTGGATCCTCAGCTATCATAAATCAGCATAGCTCCTCTAACTCTAATGAAGGTGTGCTGATTGATGTCATTGGGGATTTTGTCACCCCCTACAGATAAAGTCTGGGCTAATAAGGCTTTGAACACCATGAACTCTCCCTGAAGTCACCGTGTGTGCAAGTTGTTTAGTGCTTTGCAGGATCAGGCCTGTGGATAAAGAAGGGAGAAGGTACAGAAAGGCTTAAAGTGGGCATAGATGAACACAACAAGGCCTTGCAGTGGAGGTGAGAATGATAGATGCTATCAGATTTTATTGCTGCTTGCATAGGCTGAACTGCACAGCCTCCTCATAGCTAATGCAGTTGCCCCAAATTCATGGTAATAAAAGCTGTATAGGCCCGTATTTGCAGTCTGAAGAGTGTGCCATATGTACGGGCCAGGACAGTGTTGTGTGCAAGGCAGGGATCAAACTGGGCCAGAGGGACTCCAGCTTCTGCCTCTTCAAGGCCTCAGGCAAGCAAAAACAGGTTGGTCAGAGAGCTGGAAATCCCCATGGGCACCAGGCTTTTCCTCCACCTGTAGGAAGGTGCCAGTTTTAGCTCTGATCATCTTGTGCAACTTTTGCCATGCTTTGCTGCCTGTGAGAGAGCATTGTCTGGTCCCAGGCTGCAGGTGGTGTGTTCAGTAGTGTGCTCAGGACTGCCTGAGCTCTGGGGGTGTTGGTTATGCCTTTGCTGCTTTTTGCTTTACTGTGGCAATCTTCTGAGTGGCTGCTGTGTGGTCTCACTATTTCCCTTTTTGCGTGTACGTGCACAAGGAAACTTTTCTTAAAGGGAAATAGGATTTATCCACTTGAGCTTCTGCCGGCCACAGCTGTGAGCTGAGAGCCAAGCTGACTTAGGGTGCCTGCTCTCTCAAGCCAGCACTGAAGAGGAGTGGGTTTGAAAGAGCTTCATGGACAGTGCTTGATAGGAAGCATAACAGAACAATGAAAACAGTGTATGATAAACATGGCCTGAAAGAAATGGATAGGAGTGAGATTATTTTAAGTGACCGACCAGGAGGAGGCAAATATGGACACTGCGTAAAGCTTGGGCATTAATAGATTACATTAATAATAGGTCACCATATAGTGATAAATCTCATCTGAGTGTCAGAGGGTTTTTTATGAAGAAGCAAGGACCTCATTGCAGCTGCAGGTGTGAACCTTAACAGGAACAGGAGATCAGCATCAAAGACAGTCTCAGGGCAGAGCCCTCCTTTTGACATCTCATCATTAATATAGAGCACATTCACATCAAGGTGACAGGCAGATGGACTCCATGGAGGCACTCACTCTCTGGGCAGACAAGGTCCCCTGCTCCAGTGTTGCTACCTGGCTGCTATCGGAGCAACAATGGGGCTAGTCTGTGCTTCCAGCTGCCAGAGGTAAACACCATAACCCCTTCCTCTGTTGCTTCTTCTTTCAACATTTCATTTTACCTTATTAGGATAAAGTTTCTCCCTCATAAAGCATAACATTTACATTCCTAAAACCCATTTGAAAGCCTACAAAAATGTCTCCAAAGTCTTTTTAGTTTTGCTGTGTCCCTTCTGGCCTTCCTTGTATCTGCTTTGGATTTCCCTCTGGGCCAGGAGGCATTTCCTCCTGTGTTTTGTGCTGTGCCTGACACCCTGGGGATCTCTGAGGAAAGGTCAAAGATTTCCCCTCAGCCAGCAGCTGGCTGGAAGGGGCCTGTGAAAGTGGTGCTGCCTAGATGCCAGAGCAAGAGCTGCCTTCAGAGAACAGCTTTGGCAGCCTGGAAGGTGGAAACATCAGCCAGGGATGGATGCCCAAGGTGGCAGACAGAGGTGGCTGCTCAGTGCTGCTTGTTGCTATTGTTTTCTGGAAGCACATCTGCGCTTTTATTTTTCAGCTGTGTCCAGCTGCATTAAGTAACTGCACTCTATCACCACCATCATGAAAGGAGTAATTTGGTGTAATTGAAGCCCCAGAACATCTCTCTCTGAGTGCTGTGTCTGTGCTCTGAGGAAGTGTCTTGCTTTGGGAGCACACTAGGTTGAGAAAATTGGCCTCCTCCTGCTGTTGTGGCTATTGTGTACCAGCAGGGATCCCTGTGGCAGGGAGGGTGGGCATGCTGTGACAAGGAGTAGGGGCCAGGGCTATTGTTTGTGCTGTCCTGCAGCTGTGGGGCCACAGCAGTAATGCCAGAGCCAAAAGGGAAGTTTGATGCTCTGATAAAAGATCTGCCGAGCTATTCAGAAATGATCATTCTAGTGCCTGGCTGTTTGTTCCCATCTGTGCTGTGAGTGCAGCTGGAGCTCAGGTACTGCACCCCACATCATTGGTATCTGCTCAATGAACAGGGAAGTGGCATCCAGTGAAAAAGAACAGGCTGCTGCTGTGGTGAAATGTTTCCACTTCCGTGTAATATGGGGGTTACTGGGCACTCTTGTGCATGCTGGAGTTTTTTTGGGATCCCACGAGTGACCTGAACCATTTGCAATAGATGGGCAACAGGGACAGCTTTTGCAGTCATGTAGCTAAGCTGTCCACTACTTCTTAATTGCCATTGTGCTGTTCTGTGTGCTCTGCTTGCTTGGAAAATCCAAGTCCAAAACCTCAGCTATGCATGAGTCATTGTGTTTATGACCAACCACCTTTTTGTTCGTGCCACCCTCCCACTGCTGGTCTTCTCCTTGGACCACTAAAAGCTCCCTCCTGCATTTGGCTACTGACTCTGCCACCCCCAGCCACACTCAGCTGACCCTACCAGAGAGTTGGGCTGGGCCATGCACATGCAGCAGAGGCACACTCCCTCCAGGCTGCAGTGGACGTGCTCGTGCTTCCTCTGCCAGCAGAAGACCTTCCAGCTGACTCATAACATCTGCTCCAGAGGAACGGTGTTTTAAAAAATCCCGACTGGTAGTCAGACCACGGCCAGTGGATTTTTCTGCAGCCATTTCCAGCACATGCTGCAACTGGGTTGCAATCGGTGGGGTCCCTGCCTGGGAAGGAGTTAGGGGACGGCTGCCGTGGCTCGCAGCCCCCTCTGGTGGCACATGCCAAACGCTGGCTAAAGTTTCTGCAGACAGGGGGCTGGGGACTCCCAAATAGGCTGGAGGAGGCAAACTGGCAATTGAGCTGCAGTCAGGCTCTTTTTCCTGTCTTTGGGTCCCCCTGTCAAACCCAGAAGGTTTCAAGAAACAGGAACTGGGGCCACTATCATGAGGAAATTTATGCAGTGGTCACTGTGACCTCATAAGAGCCCTAATGGTGCCAAGAGAGTTGAATGATCCTGATGTGTGCTGGGTACAGGGCAGGCATGGCAGGAGGAGACACGTCTGCTCCCAGCTTGAAGGCCAGAGTGAACCGAGGTTTGGCTGGGGAGACAGCACGTTCCTAGTGCCCATCTCACAGAGCACTGCTGGCCAGGGGACACCGGCAGCAACATGCCACAGCACAAAGGGTGACACGTGCAGCTTGGACAGCCACTGAAGGCCTCTTATGGCAGCATGGCCATCTCCTGAGCGGCCAAAAAGCTGAGCACTGGAAGAAAACAGCTCTGCATTCTTCCTAGAGAGCCACAGAACCGCTGGCTCAAATTCCTCTGAGCTGATGTGGCAGGCAGAGCTGCATCCAGACCCAGTAGCCAAAGCCAGGCAGGCAGCTGGGGGCTGCTGCTTTCAGCCTGCCTCTCTTGCCATCTCCTTCAAACAAGAGTGTAATATTGGGAGAAGCCATCCTTCCATCAGTGAGGGTTAAGAGTAGACAAGGCAGCAATCATGGACAGCTAATTAGTAAATGCTTTGAAAAGTATGCATAAGTAGCTTATTAGCAAACATTTTAGAAACAATGCAGTTCATCTAGTGATTGGCAAAATGCTTAGAAAAGAGAAATACATTTGGAGCACTAGAGAATGCCAGGGGTTGGAGGGGTTCTTTGCTAGGATGCAAGGGGAAGTGACTGCATCTCCTGAAGTACTGGGGGAGTTGAGCTTTAACTTTGCAGTGAGGGGAAGTCAAAGATGAGATGTTAAGGAAGGCATTTGCTTGCTCACCCATTTGTGGCATGGGTAGCCAGAAGCAACATTTCTAACGTACAGGATATTATTCAGTCTGGGTAACACGACACTGCAGCTCAACTTGTCTTCAAATGAGCTTCTACTGTTTTTTAACTCCATCCAGCATCCGCTGTATGGTTCATAATTCCCATCAAGCCTGGGTCATTTTCCAAAATGGAACATCAGTGAATGGGTTAGCTGTGATGATGAGACCAGCCACATGAGTTAACAGCTCAAGGTTGTTCACATCCCTCTTCTCTGCTTCCCATCTCTGCTTTCTCTGTGGCTGTGCTCCTCTGTGCCCCAGAGCCTTTTCCTGGAGGGACAGGCCTGCTCCAGGCTCTGCAGAAGGTGATGGCCCCAAATACGCTCTCATGGGGTCTCCTATGACCCGCCAGCTCACTAACATCCGGCGCATAGGAATCAAATCTTGTTTTGCACCTTGCTTCCTGTTGGCATGATGACAAATTGAGGGCCAGCTGGTGACACTGGGAACAATAGGATTAGAGACAGAGACCTCTCCCCCTCCTTCCTGCTGTTGAGGAGGAACTGGTAGTCGTGGTGGTGTACTCGCTTTTTAGTCAGCCTCTCGGTCCAGCAAGGGAAGGAACAGGACCTCACAGCAAGGGAGAGGGAGCCAGCACAGGGCTGGCTGTGGTGACTCCTGATTAAGTGGGTTCAGAATTCAGCTAAAAGTGTCAGAAACATGTGCCTTTTTTGAGCAAGCTCCAGCTCTAAATCCTTTGCATCTTTGCAGACCCTGCTCAGTGTAGAGGCAGTAGGATAGGAGTAGGGTAATCCCACTGGAATGCCTGATAACCACAGTGTTGAGGTGCTCCTGCTGTTTCAGCAGAGCCTGAGGCCTTTGACTATCTTTGCAACAGTGCTCCAGCACACAATGTGACACCAGGTGACACCCTTCACAGAGGCTCATCCCAAAGAGGTCTCAGAAGCCTAAATAAATGTCTGTGGGACTATGAGTCTTGGTCACTTTTTTTGTGTGGTACAGAGGGCTTAGCAATGCTCTTCTACATCATGGGTTTGTTGTCTGGATGCAGGAGTTTGAAGGTTTAGTGAATGTAAGGAGAGTTCTAGACTGATATTTTTGTTAAGGACTAGATGCAAAGTTCTGTAAAGGAAATGTGAGATTTTTACCTTGATTTACATAGGAGCTAGTTTAGCCTTTTAGTGAGCAACTGTTTGATTTAGCTACTTGCAGCCTTTTTAATGGATATAATCCCTGTTGTCAGGCTGTAACAAGGGACTGGCAGACTCCCCAGCAAATATCAGTTCTGAGAGTTGTGAGATTTGGGTTCTTCCCCTTTCCTGCTATTGATTTATTGTTCCTGCCTTGGTGAGTCACTTAAAATTCCCTGTGTTATAAAGAAAAGAAGATCTGGGCATCTGCAGGCATAAAACCCAGTCTAGATAGCAAGAGTGCAAAGCACGCTCCCTTCCAAAGGCTGCTGAGCAGCAGCATCACACAGGAGTAGGTCAGAGTGCAGCAGAAGACGACCAGTTTATTCTCAGTCTTTTCTGGCTGGGTGTGAATTCTGCAATTAAATATGAATGCAAAATAAAAAGAACAGACTGCAAAGAGCAGACTGAAAAACACAAGAAATTTGTGGCTGCTTTTGGCCAGAACTCGGCATAGAACATATTTGAAGGAATTGGGGGAGGTTAGGTTTTAGTCTGAGGCAAGTTCTCCATTTCCTTTAAATCAAGTGGCTGCACACCACCATTGAATGGCATGGTAATAATATGTTGCAAACCACAGTCTGGTGATCCTGGAATTCCTTATAAGTTAATAGCAGTCATGGTCCACTAATCACAGCTAGGATGTCTTTGATATATTAGTTCAAATACACATAGAAAGCCTTCCTTATGCTGGCTTAGTGAGTAGATCATTAGGTCATTAGAAAGAGTGAATAACCTAGGGATTTTCTGTTGGTTTCTCACCCCACCCCACTGCTAATCCCAAGGAATTCTTGAGATCTACATGCAGCCTTAGTGAGCAACCACAGTACAGTGGTATGGTGTGGTTTTAAAGTAACACTGGGTCAGACATGGAGGTTATTATTGTTTAATGAATTCCTAGAAGCAGAGCATGAAGCAGTGGGGTCTGACAGCAGAAATCCTCTGCCAAAGACTTCATTCTGTTACAAGTGGCACAGAAACTAGCAGGGTGGCTGCTGGTGTTATGTGACTGCCCCCACCTTCTTGCAGCAGTACAGAAGATACTGCGTGAGGAATCTTTTGAGGCGGAGTTGTGCTTTCCTGAGACAGGCAGTACTCATCCACTGGTGATGGGAGAGCTCCTATTCTCAGCCCCGTGCCTGCTGAGGCCATGCTGCATGCAGAGTGTTTGCATGGGAAGTGCTCCACGTGTTAGAAACCTCCAGGGAAACCTCAGAGCTGGGGTTGTTGATGGATGTCCAACAAGGAGAAGTGCCCCCCCCTCCACCGGCAGCACGAGAGTTTGAGGCATGTGCTCAGCTTCCTTCCTCTTCTGTGAGTGTTGGTGTGAGGTTTCATTTACATTGTTATTTTGCAGTGAGAAGGAAGGTGTAATGACAGTCTCTTTGGTAATACCAATATTTGGCTGTTAATCATGGGTGGGAATAAGGTCTGGGATCTCCATCAGCAGAGGTAACTGACTCACCATTGATCTATGCTCACTGCATCTTGTTGTAGTTTTTTGACCCATTTGATTTCTTAGGTTTTCTTTTGTGAAAACCCTCTGATTTTTCTGCCATTCCGGAGCAAAACATCTCTCTGTCTTTAAATATGGCAGATGGGGATTTCTTCAGATGTCCAACAACTCAATTGAAGGAGACCTCAGGAGACCTCTCCCCTTCCCTGTCCCCCATTTCAGCCTGTCTTTTCATCTGCAATCTGGAGATGTAAGGGCTATAGTAATAGAGTGTCAGAGGAAGTAATTGATTCATCACACGCCAAGAGAGGAGTCTGTTGCCTTCAGTGTCAATGGAGCTGAACCAGAGCCTGGAAGGGTGAGGGAGGCTTGTAAACACTCCATGGCTGAGCTGGCAGGACAAAGCAGACACACTGCCACAGCTGAACGGGAGGGTGACACAAGGGTTGCTTGAAAGAAAATCTTTCTGAACAAAGCAGTGTCAGGGTCCTTGTTTGTGGGAGAAACAGGGACAGCCCCAACCCCCTGCTCCCAGAGCACCTTAAGGAGAAAAGGTACCTACCAGCCTCATGCAGCATCCCATTCCCTCGCCTCTGTCTCCCTCTTCTATCTTGATGTGGCTGCCTCTCTGACCTGCTGTCCTGGGCTGAGCTCACCTAAGGGGTACCAACCAGCCCCTGCCAGCAGCTAATTCCTCCCACACGCCCAGATAGTCACTGCTGTCAAGGAGAGCTATGTGGGAGGTCACTGCTGCTGCCAGTGCACAGCAAAGTGTGGCACAGGTGTGGCACAGCACTCACCCTCACTCAGGCATTGATGTGCTCAGACTTGGCACCGTTTGGTTCAGATAGCTATTGAGCTGCAATGCCCGTATTGTGAGGAGAGAAGGGGGTAGGAGAAGCTGTGCTATGCAGCAAGCAAGGAGGGATCAAGAAGGTTTTGGTGCACTGTTTGCCTCAGAAACAGCTCCTACTACAAGCTGGCACAGCCAAATTGTGGGAATGCCCAAATAGTGGAGGCTGCAGGCCAGTCTTGGCAGCAAAGCTTTACTCACTTGTGCATCAGCTAAGGCGGGATCTGGGCTGTGAACAGGCTGTGTCTGAGAAAATGCGGGGTCAGAAAGTCATGCTATGGTGGGGCAGTCCCTGGGTGACCATCCATCATTAATGAGGGATATAGACAGCCAGGAGGGTGAGGGTGGGCTGGTCAGGGCTCTGTTCTTACAACCTCCTTTATACAATTGGTGCTTAACGAGGTGTTTATTTCAGTTTTGTGCTGAAAAAAAGCCAGCGCAAATGAGTGATAGTGGAAAGTCCAGCTACCAAGTTCTGATCCTCATCTGATCCCAGTTTTTACTCTTTCCTTTTGCTTTTCACTGCATGTTGTGTCTAAGGCCATGATGATACTGCACCAGCAAGGTGTGATGGGACATCACTCCCTCCTCTGGGACTAGGGCTGGCACAGCAGGCCATGTGAGGGGTCCCTAATCCTCATCAGCACCTTAGAATTTGGACAGCCTGACCTAAGCTTGTCCCCACCTATTGCTTGGGCTGTCAGGCACTGGATCCCATCAGAAAAGGGAAATCTGTACCCCACTGCAAAGAGATCAAAGTGAGCATTTGCCCTTGCCTTCTGCCTGCTCTGCTGCTTTTCGGCAGTAAATTTTCCTTTTGTGGTTGTTATCTTTTATTATATTTATTTTTTCTTTCTGTTAGTGATCAAGTGCCTGTGAGTGGTGACAGTAAAATGACATCGAAACCAAAGTCTAATTTTTTCCACAGATGGATTGTAGCAGAAGGAGAAAAGTGCAAATGCATTTTCTCAAGTGTCCTGCGTTTTGGGGTATGAAAGGGTTGTGAGTTGCTTCAGTTCCCTTAGAACAGCAACAGAAGGCAGCATGCCATGGAAAGGGGGCTTATTCTGAGCATGCTTTATATATTTTATTCCTGATTTCACCATGATTCTTCCCTCACCAATGAACACCAAAGACATCTTGCAACAAAAGACCCCTGTAGCTAAAAATAGAAGAGTGAGGAATTTATAGAGATGGTTTTGGAGACAGAAATAAAATTAAACAGCCATGTGTAACTCCTGAACAACAGCCTGCAGAAAACCCCCTAAGTGCACATTAGCACATCTCTTTTCTTATATAACGGTCGGTTTTCCAGACAAGCCCCAGATGAGAGCAGCCCTCCACCCCAAGGCGCCTTTTCGCAGCGATCCGGCGGCGCAGCTTGAGGCAGGCAGCCTGGGATGAGCGGCACAGCGCGGGGGAGCCTTTGCTCTCCTGTCTCAAGGGAGGGCAGCAGCATGCTAGGAGCTGAAATTCCCTCCTGAATCAGAACTTGCCTCGGGAGCACTTTGCAGTTAGGTTTTATTCCTCTCTTTGCACGAAGTATTTTGGCTGCCTTCCCCCCCTGGCCCCCCCGCATGAGTTAGCAGTAACTGCTGAAAGCCTCTTCCCATCCACAGTGCTCATAGGGGATGAAAACAACAACCCAAAGGGTAAAAAATAGAGGCTCTTTATAGTTTCCTTTTTTTTTTTCTGTCTTTTTGAAAAAGTTTTCCAATCCAATAGGGTTATTTTCTCTCCTTCTCTATTTTTCTTTTTCTCTCCCTCTTTCCTTTTTTTAATTTTTTTTTCTTTGCCTTTAACTGGATAACTGGATTTTTTTCATTTCTCAGAAATTCTGGTCAGATTTTTTGAGGAGATAAGAAAATAATCCAAAGCACAGTAGAATGATTACAAACCCCCACAATACTGTGATTACACAAGATGTAATTGGATACAACAAATTCAAAACAAACTTCTGAGAAATCCTAAGCAGTTTTGCCTGTGCCATCGCTCCCCACTCCCCCCACACCAGCCTAGCTCTCCCCCTGCTTGGATTTTTGTCATTTTAGTCACTGAAATCCAGTGAAATCCCTTCAGATTCAGAGCAATTATAGCCCATTTCTCTCTGTTGTTGCCAGAGTCAGTTATTTCCATAAGGGCAAAACAAGGGCAAGCTCTGTGAGCATCTTTTGCCTCAACATAGGCAAAAATGGCCCCAAAAGGTTCAGACTGGGATCAGATTCATCTCTGCATTGTTCAGACACCCAAAGCCCAGGTCTAGTCAGTAAGAGTGATTTAAAGTACTTCTGTTGTCAGTGCAGAAGAACAATTAATCCCAATCCAAGCTGGGTGTGAGAAATCTGCTTCCACTGAGAGTAGAGGATGTTTCGTTGGCTAAACCTAGATGTGGTACAGGCTTTTTAGTTCTGTGCACAAATCCGTATCAGAGCCTGTGTCTATGAGGACTGATTCTCTTCTCACACCAGGATAAATTAGGAGTGATTACCCTTAAAATGATGAGTTACACATGTGTAAAACCAGTTCAAGTCAAAGGAGAATCCAATTCATCTGCTGTATTTATAATTAATTACTCTGATTAAGGGCTGGCAGCTAAGATCAAACTTCATTGCTCTTGTTTCATCAGACAACAGTGGTACTTGCCTCTGCTATCATGGCTGTAAAAAAAAAAATCATTTAAAAGTCCTCAGTAGCTTCTGGAACAATTTAACCTTTGAAGGGCATGTCCTGCTGTTGCTCAAGATCGTGTAAACATCACAGAAAAGTTTTTTTTGTCTTTCGCAATGTAACCACCCATGAAATAAGGATTTAGTTGGAAGGTGGTGTACAAAAGAGCATGAAGATGAGTGGTGACACAGAAAAATTACTAAGCCAGCTAGCACATAATGGACATTAATTCTAGCCACCTCTTGATTGCACAACAAGGACAGAGATGCTGGTTCACCATTTCTTAACTATCTCTATACTACTACTGCTATTTAGTTTCTAAGAAACTGTCTGTTCTTAGAGAATGTTCAAAAAACCTCATGCTTTTTATAAGAATTTCTGAGAAACCTCCCACCACCTTTTCAAAGGGGGAACAATTGTATTTACTAGCTGCCATTGTGGCTAAGCACAGGCCTTGCCCAGCTACCTGCAGAATATTAACACCTGATGAATTTCACTATAATTGCAGTTTCTCTACCTCTCCTCAGCAGATGTATTCAAGACACAATGACATATGGTTCAAGCAGATCAGAGGTCTTGAAGGCTCAAGTCAGTCCTGGGCATTCCCAAATTTAGGGTTGTTGGCATGCAGTCTGTACCTATTTGTCTCCCTGTCTCTCTAGGCCAGATTTCTCCAATAGAATATAATCTCTCCAGTCAAGACTGGCTTCTATTCTTGGCCGTGCTGCAAACTTCCTGTGTGACCTTGGGGCAGAAGGCTCCTCTCTGCCTTCTTACCTCCCAGGATCTCGTGAGAATCCCATCATTACTGTTTGCCAGCTGCAGTCATGAGCCCCATGGAAACGCCTATAAATAATAGCTCCAAATTAAACATTGGGGAGGTTCAGGTTAGAGCCTTGCCTCTCTCTCTCCAGTCCTGGCAAGCACTGGAAACAGGGCTTTGCTGAGTGCAAATCCTCACCCTCTTCAAATCATAGACTTAGAGAGAGACAGAGAAAGCTGCCAGCTAGGTCAGAGCTTGGCCAGTCCTCCTTAGGCTTTGAAGCAAGGCTTGCACAAGTTTATGCATTCAGAGGACTAGTGATATGGCTGTGAACATATGAATAATCTGTTATTCATGTTTCTCCCTGTGCTAAGCTGTAATGCCCTGAAGCATGTTTCAGGGGGGAAGGACTCAACATCTCTTGGGACCTGGGGATGAAGGTCAATGGGGCTGTTGATTTTGTGTCCAGCAGTATGGGTCACTAAACTGCTTGTGTTGTGTCCCTCTGGAGAGGAGCACCCAGAGGAATGTCACAGGCTTCTGGTGCTGCTCCCCACATGGGTTGTAGCATTTCTGGAGCTCAGCAGTGCCTGGGTGGGCACCTGGGAGGTCTGCCCTAGCCCTAGGGGATCATGGAGCACAGCTCAATGGTCAGGGAGCAGATTGCCTATTTTGCAGCAGAAAAGGACTGAAAAGCTGGAGGTCTTCTCATAATCGCTGCAGCTGGGGCTTGTTTGCTTTTGTTGCACCTCATTTGGGAAGCCAGCAGCAAAGTGACTTGGGAAAAAGAGAAAGGAAAGCCTGGGAAGCAGAGAGGTTGACTGGAGGAAAAAGCAAGCAAACAAGCATGAACAATACAGGCTGTAGAAGTGCTTTATAATTAGTTTATAAAAGCTCTCTTAACATGAGCAAAGCACTTTCTACTGAAAAATCTGTAATAAAAATGCAGCAATATTTATAAGCATTGTACATTTTTCATTTAATTCTGTTAAACTACTTCAAGAAGACCATCTAAGCCTTGTATTTCCTTTTTCTCAGCCTCCATTGTCTGGGCAGTTAAAAGCACTTCAGCATTGCCTCCCAGCCTCAAAACTCCCTGGTGAAAAGCAGTTTGAGGTGGTTTCAAACCAACTCACTGGCATTGTCACTCAAGTGGCAGCTCAGAAGATCTTGCCACTGTGCCATTGGAGGAGCAGCCAAGTGTGGTCACCTTCCCTGCAAAAGAAGAGTTGGTTAATCAATCCATTATACTTGTGGGTTACAGAGGTTGCACCCTGCCCTCACATGTTTATGCTTGGCTCGTTGGAGCGATGCCTAGGTGTGGAGAGGTGGCCATGAAATGTGCTTGGAGATGGCAGCTTTCCCAGTGGAGGTAATGCCAGAGAGGTCAGCCCACAAGAATGTTGGTGCATGTTGACTGAAACAACGGATTTGGTTATATGAGTGAAATGCAAATTGCTGGGCACTGTATGAGACAGCTTGAACACCACTGCAGCATAAATGTGTCCCACTCAGCTGTGCCCTAGGCCATAGTTATCTGAAAATGAAATGGTTGGAGTAGGAAGCATGGTTGGGTTTTCTTCCAATTTTTCTTCTTGTTTTTCACTAGGGAAGAAGAAAGTCTAGAAACCATATTTAAGCTTAACAGGAGTGAAGATTTGGCCAAACTGGATTGTAACTTGACCCAGAATGAGGAGAATGGGGTTTATCTGTTTGATGGAGGGCCAAGGCATGGACATGCCTAAAGCTCATGGTTCCAAAACAATCTGTGGTAGGGATTAGCTGGCATTCTTGCTGAAGTTTGGAAGTTTAACAGTTTTGATTGGCTGTCTTTAGTGTTTCATTTTGAAAGCCTAAAGCTTAATTGCTGTGATGGAGAAGGAAGTAGGGGCTCCTGCTCATCTGGACTGGTGCTTTCTCCCAAGTGTAGTACTTCCCCAATTCACACTCTGTTTATATGACCCAAAGAAAAGGTTTTGCCTCATGCAGAGCAGAGGACTTGGGCCAAGATTTTTTGACTAGGGAAGAAAATTCTTACACATTTCTATTCATTTTACATTTGGCAAAAAATTATTTCCTGACCTTCTCTTAAAGGCTTTTTTCAGTTGTTTTTAACATTTGATTTATTCAGGATTAGCTCCAGTGTGAGAAAGCTAAGTTAGCTGCTTGAATGAAGCCAAATAGGGCTTAATTTAAAAAGGCAAATATTTCCTGATGATTTACTTACTAGATTCATTCTTTTAATTTTCCATTTGCAGATTGCCCATGAGCAGATTGCAATATTCCCTAATTGTATGTATTACTGGAAGTCTGTCACCCATTCAATAAGCAAAAATTTCTTGGTCCAGAACTTGCTTCTGAAATTCCAGGGCCCCTACAGAACTGGGTGGCTTGAGGAGCCATGTGGACAGCACTAGGATATTTGTTGTGCTGGCCACAGCAGAAGCTGTGATCATTGCAGTCAAGCAGCTGAAGCCATGTACTGTGTTGGCGAGGAACAACCCTATGAGGGCACAAACAGATGTGATTCCCTGGGATGCAGCTAACCTCTGCCTGTGCATGAAAATGGCAGCTTTTACAGTCCACTCCATTAACTGTGTTTTGCCAACATTCATGTTTTTGCCAAATTAATTTTTTGCCACATACTCAAATTTCACTAGTAGCCAGTAGTTCTGCAGCACAGATGTGCACTTCAAATGTGGAAGGGCTGCAAGCACGCTGAAAGCAAGTAGTTATTTAGAGAACAAAATGTCCCCGCTGTTTGCTCAGTACTACTTTAAACAAATAGACAAACAAGGAGGAAAAAATTCTACTTAGAAGAAGCACTAACACTGCCTTCTATGTTCCTCCTCCCTGGAGAGATGGTAGGATGAAGCTACACATGATGGACATTAGTGGAGTCACACAGGGTGCTGCTGACTGGTGTCAGGGTAACAAGGGGTCACAAGGTGATAGGGGCTAGGCCAAGATCTGAGGAGCAGATCTTCATTTGCATTGTTGTGTCCACACACCAGCTAAGCCAAATGCTCTTCCTCTTCGAGTGCCACTTCTCAAGACCGCTTGGATTTCACCTTGGCCAAGCCAATTGAGTCTGTAATGAAGTTAAAGGCTGGGCAATTGCAGCTAGTTGAGTGCTCAGTCCAGCGTAGACAGGATTTTATCTGCAGGCATTTTGCTTCTGGCTCTCAGCCTGATTTAATCCCAGAAAGGAGTGAAACCAAAGCTGTCTGGGCCATCTTTCTTTGTGGAGGAGCACACTAAGTCCCTGTAAGTTTGTTTTGAGGCTGTTGCTCGCCGATATGTGCTTTGCAGAATGGGAATGAGTCACATGAGGATCATTCTGTAACCAGCAAGCTACTTCTCCTTTCAACTCTCCATTCTCAAACAGAAGATCTTGTGACAAAGAAGAAAGGCAGATTCCTGGCAGCCTGGAAATGCTTTTTTCCTCCCTGGCCCCTTAAGAAGAGCTGTAGCATGTTGTTCAAACAGGTTGATACAAAGCAAATAAACAGTCCTAGAGAGATGGTCAGTTTCTGTAAATAGCAGCGTGCTGGCCACAGAGGAGAGGGGCGGGGAGGACGTGGGTGTTAGAAAGCAGCTGAAGAACAAGATGTACACATAAAAGCTGTTTGTTTCTTCACAGCACACAGAGCCTGATACTACTACCTTGCCTACTCATAGCCTAGAAAATATGGAGGGATCTGTGGCAGTTTCACCTTCCAGCCAAGCTTTGCAACAAGCTTTTGTCTCTGCAGCAGGAGGCAATTCTTCTAACCCTACGCATTCCTCCCCCAGACCAGTCAGATACCCAGGCCAGAAGGAACATCTTCAAGTAGGGTTTAGCAAAGGCAGGTTGCAGTTGCAGGGTGTACAGGATCAGCGATAATGAGTGTAGGTACCCAGCTCTTACACAAAATTTCTCATCCATGGAAAATCTTCATTAGCACTTGATAGAAGAGGATTAATATTAATGTCCAAGTGCTAAGTGAGTTTACTTGCCATGCTTGCTAAAGGACCAATGTGATATCAGTGCACAAAAGAGCTACCTGCTCACGTGGATTGAACACTGACAGTCTCACTTGGTATGTACTTGCCCAAATCCCACATGGATGCTGGAATAAAGCAAGCTCTGCCAAACAGCACAATGGCACCCCAGAAGAGAGCTCAGGGGAGGAGAGCAGCCTCAGGAGAGTTGTGTCTGAGCTTCTCCCATGCCAAAGGAGTTTTGTGGAAATGGAGGTAAAGCGTGTTCTAAATTTTGCATGTTGGCTGTGAAGGTGAGCGGATGTACGTACAACAAATTAATGACGTGAATGACAGCAGAGGAAAGGACCTAAATGTAGTCAGACAAAAGTGTTTTGGGGTCTGTGGTGTGGTGTGCTGTGAATAAGAGTCCCAGGTACCTATCTGGAAGACGTTCTGTGAAATATGCAGATACTGAGAGTGGTTTTTGTTTGTGCCTGGCATCCTGAAGCACGTCCCTGACAGATGGTTTCCCTGCCATTTCACCTGCCTCCGCAGGTATGACTACATCGAGATCCGCGATGGGGACAGCGAAGCAGCAGACCTGCTGGGCAAGCACTGTGGGAACATTGCACCTCCTACCATCATCTCTTCTGGCCCCTCTCTCTATATCAAGTTCACCTCAGACTACGCACGGCAAGGTGCCGGCTTCTCTCTGCGCTATGAGATCTACAAGACGGGTGAGTGTCTGAGTCAGTGCCTGTCTCCCAGACTGACACAATTATCTTTGTCTGTAGATGCTTTGGCCACCTTTTCAATGTGATTTCTAGCATATTTTCCAGAGATAAAGGACTTTTTTTTTAAGTGAAGCAAGTCTGTGCGTCACATTTCCAAGAAGGTAAAGATCTTAGTGGCACATGACAGTGAATTTTTGGATCACAGGATGCAATTAAAGCAGGGTTCCTCCTTAAATCTTCTCTTGTATTCGAGGACTAGAAACATATATCTTTACTCTCCGGCATGATAGGGCTAAAAGGGGGTTGTCCCTCTGTTAGAAGTGCATGGAGCTCCCCCTCCTGTGGAGTTGTGATTCAGGGTTGATCAGTGATGCTGTGTTTTCTCTCCATGGATGGGGGGTTTGTAACTGGGGAACTCTAGTCTTCAAGTGATTGCTGTCAGCAATGCTGTCAAAGTCTGCGGCAGCACCCTTCCAGGCTGATATAAGAGGAAGTGTTCATAACTATTTAATTCTTAATTACTATTGAGGAAAGAAAAATCTGCTCAAAGCCCTTTTAGTAGTGTTTCTGTCAAAATATTTGCCAGAATTTTGTGCCTGGGAAGAAAGGCTTGAAAAAATAGCCTCTGCTCTGTGTGCATGTGAGAGAGGTGTGCCTGCATGCTGAGGGATCAGGAGAGTGTTTTGTGTGGGCACACAGGCACCTGTCCTGTGCCCGCAGTCCTTTGGTGATGTGTTAGAAGACAACACACGTGGCTTTCAGTCATTGTGTCCAGCACCAAAAAAAAAAGTCTGTGCCATGGGAAGAATCAAAAAGGATCACAATAGGGCTGTTTATCCAGCATCTCTAAAGAAAAGATGAGGAGCCCAGGCAGCAGTGCCCAGGGGCCCTGGGCCAGCTGTGCAGCAGGCAGAGGTGCACAGAGAGCCCACAACCTGGCTGGAGATAGATGTGAATGTAGAGACTTTGCTGCAAGAGAAGGAGACTCCCTAAATTCATTGTGAATCAATGAGGACAGGACTTGTGTGAAGGTTCAGATGCATGAGGAAAGTGCTGTTGCTGGTGGTTGCCTGGACTGCATAACTGGCCATTGAGCTGCTGAGCAGCCAGCTCACCACCACTGTTACTTTATGGTTAAGATGCAGATTAGTCCTGAAAGTTTTGTGATTCAGCCAGATATTGGGGTTTGCTAAGGCCAGTTGCCATCAGTAAGGATGGCAAAGAATACAGGTGAGAAGACCCACCTCAGCCTCCCTTGCGTCTCTCACCCTGCTCACACTTCCTGTGAGCCCAGCAGGCTGTGCTGAGTTGTGCCTGACCTCATACTCCATCCATGCCCTGACTCAGGGCATGAGGCACTGTGGGCTGGTCCAGCTGGCTGAGGTGGCCTCGCCATGCTGTGGGAAGGGGTGGCAGACAGGAACCCTGTTGGTCTGGCTGGGAGCCAGTAAGGGACCAAATCTGTGAGGGAAGGAGAAGTTGTTACTGGGAGGGAGGGAGAGGAATCAAGGGCTCATCTGGAGGAGAGCAGGTAGTGGATGGAGGCTGGAGCTGAAGTGGCGCTGGCTCCTTTTGCCACCCCCACCCCTGCAGGCAGCCATCCTCTCCAGATACAGCCACACTTTCTTACAACCACAGCCCACGAAATCAAGCCTGGCAAGGCAGGTTCTGGCACAGGAGTGCGGGTGAGCCCGTGATCCGGGAGCACTCCCAGCCCACATCTGCCCAACCCCAGTCCCTGCCAGGGCTCCAGAGAGGGCCGTGGGCAGTGCTGGCTGCAGGGCTCCTGCAGCACAAGCAAACCCTGCCTTTTGTTGGCAGGCAGGCAGGCATGGGCCAAGTTTCCATCTGAGCTGTCAGGGTAACCAGCAAGGGTGTCACCAGCTTTAAAGGTCATCGGATTGTCATTGTCCTCATCAGTAAAAGCAGCAGTGGCTGCAGATTCCTTCTGTCTTAAAGGTGATCTAAAAAAACAACTCTTTTCAATGGAGCATTTATTTCCCCAACTTGTGCTAAATTTCCCTTATCACAGTGTGAGAGAGAAGCAATCTGCATACAAACAACCACATACCAGTCTTTGAATCCCCTGATGGGTATCAGCCAGCAGTCTGTGGGCTGACAAGAGCCGCCTGCCTTGGCTGGTCCAGCCTCCCTGCTGCTCCCTTTATGAGTCAGTTTCGCAGGGCCTGAGCTCTCCAGCGCTGGGCATCAAAGTCTCCTCTCAGGCTGGCCTGTGCTGCAGAAGTCAGCATGACTCCCGTTGATTATCTGCAGCTTCCTTATAAGAAGCTAATCATTGTGTTTGCTGCTATTAGCCAAAATGTAGACAAAGATGCCAAATGTGATAAGAACGCCACGTGAGGAAACTGTTGTCTAATGTGGTCTTGCCTGTTGCTAGAAGACAGTCCCTGACTCTAGGTTTAGCCTTTCATTTTCTCCCTAGCTCAGAGCTTGTGTTATTTTCACTATTTATCTGTTAGTCTTTCGGTACAAAGTACACCCTTATCCCTGCTCATGGCATTATGCTGTGATTTGTGTTTGGCTTTTTTTTTTTTGCCTCTGCATTTTACCCCACAGGTTCACACCAGAAAAGCTGGCTGGTTCATTAGGTAGTCAATTAAGAGCCTCTCTTGAGTAGCTCTCCAGCCAGGCACTGCATAATGCAGTGCAAGATCCTGCTATTACTGCAGGCTGCTGGCCTGACTCCGTAGGTTAATGCTGAATTGAATAACAAGTCTGCCATTAGTCCTGGGAAGGCTGGTACTGCCTGGGAGAGCCTGAGCAAGAGGGTTTGTAGAGGAGGAGAGTGTCCCATGGAAGTGAAGCAGAAACCTTTGTGAATGCTAGTGCCAGGTTGCAGCAGTGGCCAGCAGCCTCTCTAACACCCTCTTTCTCCTCTGATAGCTCCAGGCTGCAGATTTCTGTTGCCTATTGTCCTGGCAAGGCTTTCAAAGTCACCGTGGCATGAATATGACACAAATTCCCCTTTCCCCAAGCAGCCCGAGGCACCTTGGCTGTATGAGAGGGGGCACCGAGCTGGCCCGGCTGCAGCCGAGGCCAGTGCTGAGGTCAGCAATAAATAAGGGGCAACATTGTCTGTCCTCCCCACCACGCAAAGGTCTTGCTTAAGGATAGAAATAACTTGCATTTCTGGTGTGGATGGCTCATTCTGTGAAAAAGAGGGCTCTGTTCCTGCTCTCAGCAGAGACCCCCCCCTGCCATGGCCTCTGTTATCCCCATTATTAATGTGGCCACGTTGTGGGGATGTATGCTGGAGCTAGCCCCTGTCCCTTGTGTGGGTCTTTGGGGCGGGAGTGGGGGCTGCAGGCTAACTGTGCACTTCCCAAGGGTTTGCAGCAAACAGTGGAGACATTGGCACCCTCCCACAGGCCCTCCCACAGGCCCTTACACTGTGTAAATATTTGTGCTTACGGATTTTCTCAAGGGGAAACTGAGGCACACGTATCTGTGCTGGAAGGCTGGAGTTTGCAGGAGACTGGCCCATGGGAACAGCCTTTCCAAAATTAGTACATCCCAATACTCCTCTCTGCCCCATCCCTGGCAGCTCCTTCCCCAAATGGGGCTCCTCCACCAGTCCTGGGGTCGCTGTGGCACCTTTGCCTGCATGGCTGCAGGTAGCAGCTGTGTCATGACTACTGTGGATGGAGGCTCCCTGTGTGCCAGCCAGCCTCTCTGCAGGCTCTGGAGCAGCACACAGGTCTGCCAGGTCAGTCTGGGGGTGGGTTAGAGTGGAAAGTGCCAGCTGGGGAAGACAGGCCAACATGGTGTGGCCTCCCTGTCCACCACCACCGGTGTGAGGGATGTGGCACATTACTGTCCTGCCAAATCACAGCAATGGCTTTGGATAGGATCACTCTTCTAGTCCTGGTTTTGAGGTAATTGTCAGGAGGATCAGCAGTGGTTTACAGATTATGTCTGCAAAGCTGTCTAAGGGATTTTGAACCATGTTGTCCACTACAGTACCTCATGGACCTTGTCTCTCCACCTGTGGAAAGCTTTGAAAATCACCTTCTCACTTCTTGCAGTTATTCCCACAGCTCTTGAGCTGCAGGACTTTCCAGAAGTGAATATGCAACCCTAAACTCAGAATGGGGTTTTCACAGTGCCAAATTGTTGGCATTAAGCTTCGTTGTTGCTAAGGCTCTGGGTTTTTCCTGCTGCTACAGGCTCCGAGGACTGCTCCAGAAACTTCACTGCCTCCAACGGCACTATTGAGTCTCCAGGTTTCCCTGACAAGTATCCACACAACCTGGACTGCATCTTCACCATCATAGCCAAGCCAAAGACAGAAATCCTCCTCCACTTTCTGCTTTTTGACCTCGAGCATGACCCACTGCAGTCGGGGGAAGGAGACTGCAAGTATGACTGGCTAGACATCTGGGATGGCATCCCTCAGGGTAAGCCGTGGGGTGCTGCACTGCTTTCCTTGGCCCTTCCTGGTGTCACAAAGCTCCAAAACTGTGCAGTCTCTGTCTGAACACCAAGGGTGCCTAACCTCAAAGGTGGCTGCAGCCTGCAACCTGCCTTTAGGGCACACCATGGCCAGCCTGGGGACAGTGTGCCTGCTGAAGGCTGCATTCATTAAACCACAAACTACTGCTCTGTTGTAACCACTGATCTGAAAAGCCCCATGGGACACTCCAAACACCAGCAGTTCTCCCTCAGGGAAGGGCAGTGGGTTCATGCAATGATGGGAGTACTTCCCTACCTTATAGCAAAACCAAGAAACAGAGCATTTTGGAGCATTTCCCAGCAATTGCAGAGCAATGCCTGCTGCAGTGGATATTTCTGCACTGCATGGCACCAGGCCAATGGATATAAAAAATAGCCCATCCCCAAAGCCTATCTTTTTTATCCTGATCAGCAATGAGCTGGTGACCCAGGAGGCCAGTGGAAAAGCAGGCATTACCTTTGCTGCTCTTTCTTTTGCAGTTGGCCCCTTGATAGGCAGGTATTGTGGTGTCAATATGCCATCGGATATCCGCTCGACCACCGGCGTCCTCTCTCTCACCTTCCACACGGACCTGGCAGTGGCTAAGGATGGTTTCTCTGCTCAGTACTACTTGATCCACCAGGAAGTCCCAGAAAGTGAGTTGGAAATGTGTATGTATGACTTAGTTGTGTCCCCTGTGTTTCCCATCTTTCATTTGGCATATGTGAGAGTAAAGCAGGCAGAAGTGTGTCCAGGGACTGGTTCTCCACCAGCAGTGCAGACAGCAGTTTCACTTAGGTGTCTTCTCTATTTTGATAGAAGTAAGATTTCAAGTAAGAATTTAACTTTCTGACCTTTTCTTGACTTTTCACTTGCTTGTGAAGTCTTCTCAATACCTTTTGGGTTAGCATCCTTCATGTATGTACTGAGCCCAAAGGATTTAGGGGAAGACTTTAGCCCAGCATGTGCAGCAGATTCATTAAAGCATGGGGAAAAATATGCGCGCTCTCTCTCTCTCTCTAGTTTTCCAGAAATTCACAGTCCCAAACCACAAATTGGAATTTCTTGGCTGTCTAATTAAAGATTGCTTAAAGCTCTAAGAATTTCAAGCCAAATTTTGTTTTATAACCCTTAATAAGGGTTATAAAACAAATTGATATGGAGTGAGAAAGTAAGTTGTGTGTTTTGAGAATGAAGAGCATTTTGATTTTTTATGATAACACAGGCAAGAAAAGATTCCATTTGTTTTCCCATGATATTTTTTGCCTCAGAGCTACTGTTCTTGACCTCTGTTCACAGCAAACCTCTGATACAACACAAGGAGCCTCCAGGACAACCCTCAGTCCCAGAGAAAGACAGGGAATCCCTGACCTGCCACTGAAAGCCTGTGACAGAGAGCAGGGTAGAGTAGGGGTTGTGCAGCACCAGAGCAGCAGGGTTACAATCTCTTACTCTATGAGTAAGGATTGTTCTGCTGAGGTGTGAGAGTTACAGATAAGCATGAGCTCTTCACCATCACCTATTGCCACACTCAGTTGATCTGTTCTTTAATCCCTTTTCTGATCTGGATTTGCGAATAAAATGTTGAACACAAAGCTTGAGAAATCAAGCACCAGAGCCTTTGTGAAAGTGCCAGGCCTGTTTTCCTTTATGGTGGTGTAAAATGAAAGTTTAATAATAGCACTGACATCCTAACTTGGCCCATCATTTCCATCCAAGGTTGACTTGACCACATTAAAAAACACAGGCAGTTTGGTGGAGCCCCGTTGGTTTACAGCAGAAGCACGTTTGCACCCATGCAGTATTTTCTATCACTGATTTCTTTGGTATTGTTTTTACAGGACAGCTGCTCTAAAATAGATGAGATGTGCCATAAAAATGAGCTAATTGTGACTTCTAAAGCCTTAGAAGTGAGGAGATCCAAACAAAAGCATAACAGTGTCTTTCATAATCTTGTCTGGTTAATCCCTATGGGCCTGATACCGCATACAGTGCATGCAGATAGACACAGACACAAACACACGTGCATCCCTGCTCTCACATGCTCACAAAACCTTTAGAGCTGCCCATTCCAATCCTTGATGTTCCTGCCGGCAACAGTAAGCACCCTCCTTATGTGTCTGTCTGTATTCCTTGCCTTGTCAGTGCTTAGACCTACAGCCCTCAAAATGGGAGCTTTGTGGCAAGGGTACTTGGAACATCTTGGTGGAGTGCAGGCAGGCAAGGGACAGAATTGTGTCAAAACTGAACAAAGGTGAAGAAGATAGAGAAAGGGACAAAGATCCAGACTGTATTAGTGTTCAGAGGGCCACGCAAACACAAAGCTGCCCTATCTATAATTTTTCAGTGCCATCTGTGAACACACAACCTGCAAGATGGTGCAGATCTGTTCATCTTTCCAGTCAGGCAGCTTTGCTCAGGGTTAGCTGGAGAGATTAGTTCAGAGCTGCCTTTCACTCGGGGGTGAAGTACTGAGAGTGTAAACCAATCTCTGTGTATGTGTGTTTCTGCTCTAGACTTTCAGTGCAATGTGCCTCTGGGGATGGAGTCTGGCAGGATCTCCAACATGCAGATCAGTGCCTCCTCCACCTACTCGGATGGGCGATGGACCCCTCAGCAGAGCCGGCTCAACAGTGATGACAACGGCTGGACCCCCATTGTAGACAGCAACAAAGAGTACCTCCAGGTACCTTTCCAGCCCCCTCACCTCTTCCCCCACCAAATGGAGTGTCACGCTCTTAAACTGACCCTTGACCATAAGGGCTGTTGAATTTTTTATTGCCTCTGGCTCATGGGGAGAAGCAGCAGGGGAGCTGCAGTGCCTCGGTGAAATGTGGCAGGCTGGCTCTCCCATTAGCTTGCCCGCACAAGGACTGACTCCATCCGCTGTCTCTCTCCCAGCCCCTCCTTTCTGCCCAAACCTTGATGGACTTTCCATCAGACTGACAGAGACTGAGAGACCTCTGCCACTTACAAGGGCCACTGACTCCACCACTGGCCTGAGGACCAAAGTCTCCAGAGGGTGCATAGAAAAACAACTAGAATAATATTTATCTCATCAGCGATGCAGGGAGCGTGAGCAGGCTGATGTCAGGCGGGGGGCTGACAGAGCAAAGGCTTTCCCTGGGAGCTGGTTAGAGCCACAGTGTGTCCACACACAGCTTCTGGCTGTGTCACATCGCCGGGAGACACTGCTTGCTAAAGGGCACTACGAGCAGGAGGTGCTGAATGTCATTGCCTCTAGCAGACGTCTCATTCTTCATTCATGGCAGGGCTACTAAGCCAGCTCTGCTGACCTTTCTCAACCCATGTTGTAAAACAAACAGGAAAAAAAACCAGCAGGGCAAAACCAAGAGCTGCAGCACTTGCTAATTGGATATTATGCTTTTATTTTACATGGAAAAAGTCAGTCTCTGTCCTGCTTTAATGGATGCGCTCTTCTGTGCAGATCCTATTGCTTGGTCTGAGGCAGGAAGAAGGCTTTGTGATGGTCCCATATAAACAGACATCAAGATCCTTAGCTACTCTTGTCCCAGGGTTCTATCCTGCTGAAGTCAGCCCTGGCAAGGGTTGTGGATGTTGAACTGTGCACCCAGAGAGAGTGAGACGGGCTGAATTTGCACCTTTTAATTTTTCAGAGACAGAGAGAGGAACTAATTAGCCACTCTGGACTCTCAGGTGGTCACCACTCTCTTTCTTGTCCCTTTTTCCCCTGGCAAGGTGGACCTCCAATTCCTGACTGTGCTCACAGCCATTGCCACACAGGGTGCCATCTCAAGAGAAACCCAGAAGGGCTACTATGTGCGTACCTACAAGCTGGAGGTCAGCACCAATGGGGAGGACTGGATGATGTACCGACACGGGAAAAACCACAAGGTAATGTCCTTTTTGTCTCTTCTTCCTGCACCTTGGTGAGTCTTGCAGCCAACAAGAGGGAAGAGAACAGAGATTTTGCAGGCCCAGAGGGTTTAATCTGTGAGGGACCCTTTTTCTGATGGCAGCTAAAAGACTGATGATGCTCTGAGCAGAAATAGTCCTTTCTCCTCTGCACAGCAATGAGGAAACACTATTCCTTGGAAAACCTGGCTGCTGCTGCATCGTTCATGGTGGTGAGAGTATGTTCTTTGACTGCAAATGAAGGAGAAAATGTTTTCACAGCCTGTGTTTTGCCATATAAGATTCATTGAGCTTTTGTGGTCGTAGACCCGTCTGCATGCTGGGTTAACAATCACAAAACCACATGAAACTGTAGTTCAGGAGTTACTGAGGCCTGGAAATGAAAGGGCACAAATCCTAAGAGGCAATTGCACCATCCCAGAGAACAAAATGAGCAATAAATAATGAGAAACAATTCAGGCTGCCAGAGCTGTGAGATCTGCGCTAAGCAGGCATGGTCAGAATGGGTGCATTGAGCCCTGGGAGCTGTGCGTGCTCTTGCTGTGTTTCTGGGACACCCACAGAGGTGGGAGCAAGGAGGAAGGAGGGTATGAGTGTTCATCTGTTTCACACCATATGGATGCTGGTGTGTGGCCAGGAAAGATAAACTTGGAGTGGTCTGCATGGGAAGTGTATGGAGAGGAGGGTTAAGGTAGCCATGGTGCCAGGCTGGCTTTTCTGTCTATTGCTTTGGTCACGTGGTTGTTCCCTGGTTAAGGGTGCCTCAAGAAAGTGCTTCTCTGCTCTTCTGTGGCACCCTCCAGCACTGCTGATGTGTTCAGGTGCTCCCTGCTGATGTGCCATAGTGTGTCTGTGTGAACTCTGGCTGGGTCCCACACACCTCCCCCCACACACATGTCCCAGTCATTTTTGATTGCTCAGCACTTCTATTAAATTAGCTGTCCCTTCCCTTTGCTGGCACGAAATGCAGTAGCCTGCCTTGTCCAGGATTCATCCAGACATTTCCTTCCCTTCCGGGCTGTGTGATTTCCCCTTCCCCACAAGTCTTAGGTTCAAATTCCCTCTGCTTCCCAGAATGAGTCCTCACTGTGCAGAGGTACCTATCAGGGTTTCATACCTGCAATATTTGGAGTTTTTCAGCTCCTCGTGTGCCAGTGAGGGAGTGTGAGTCCTATTTTAGAAGTAGGGAAATGGAGGCACAGGGCAGTCCAGCACCACATAGGGGAGTCCTCAGCTGGGCTGCCCCAGATCTTGGGTGCGCTGGCTCCAGGACAGTAGCTCATGGCAGAGCTCATGTATAGCCCTAACACAGTGCCCATGCAGTGGTGTGGAGCCTCTGTGCTCTACCAGGACCCACTGGTCACAGCAGACCTTTCTGTGAACCGGGGCCATCTCTCTCCTCACCCCAGGTGAGTTTGGGGTCTCATTGGGACCTTTTCTGTAAGCTGAGTCAGGCAGGATATACTCGTCATGCTGGACAGAGAGATGAGCTACGTACACAGCTCAGTGTTCCAAATAACCACTGGCAATAAATTTATCTTTTCAAATCTTATCTGGAGCAGAAATCTGGCCTGGAGGGTGGTTTTAGTTGCAGAGGAGAATAAATATTCCATCCTTGCAGTCCTGGGCATTGGACACTGCACCCTCAGCCAGGGTGGAGCAGGACAGCATGACTGGTTTCAGCGCTGCTCAGCCAATTTACATTGCTCCAGCAAGACCCTAAAGCCTGGCTGGTGTCAATCCAAAACAATCCTACAACCATCTGAATTGTCACCATTTCAGGACTTGGCCCTTGATTTCTGTCAGCTTTCTTCTACTCTGTTTTCTCTTTTCATTAAAAAAGTGGAAAAAATCAAACCTCTTCTTTTTTACTCCTCTATTTCAGTATCTATTCATTCCCACATTCTGGCCTTAATGTACCAGACACCTCCCAAGGCTGGAGGATAAGTAATTGCTTTTTGGTGGCTCGCCTACCCCTTGCATCCGGGTGACTGCTTTCCTGCCCCGCCAAACAACTGGCTGCCAGCTGCTGAGCTACAGCAGGGCCAGGCCAAGGCCACTTGCTCACAGACCTGGTGCCGGGGGGGCGCTGGTCCCACATTCCGTGCCCACACTAATCCTGCTGTTCCTGTGCTAAACAAGCTCCCAGATGTCTGTGCTCAAGGTGCAGCTCCCTCCCTGCATCAGCGCGGAGCTCGGTGCAGCCCAGGCTGCAGCGCTGGAGCAAACCATGCCAAAGGGATTCATCAAGTCTGCCGCAGCTTGATTTGGTGCCATGAGAGCAGGGAGGGAGGGGAAGGTGTGGACAGACAGGGACTCTCTATATACATGCAGATAGATACAAACACACACACATATATATATATATATGTATATATAGACACATACATATATGCACATGCATATATCTGCACATGCACACATATATATGCACATGCACGCATAGGCATACGGGGTGTACCAAGCACTGCTCAGAATTTCTGCCAGCTCTGTGGGCCAAAAGCAGTGCTCTGCCACGTGTAGGCAGGTCAGCTAACATTCACATCTTCATCGAGGAGCTAATGCAAGAGAAAACCAGCGAGTGCAGGGGGGTGGAGAGGGGATGATGCTCCCTGCAGAGGATGGGAAGCTCTCACTGCCTCTCTTTTGCCCCCTGCTTCCCCTCCCTCCGGTGTTTCAGATGACAGTGGGGCCAGGGTGTTTCCCTGCAAATGTGATGGCTCACCTTTGAGTCCCCAGCTGCTGGCACTCAGCAGCAAGGGAAACGGGAAAGGCAGGATGGAGCAGCGGAAAATGTGATTAATATGTGCTCACAGCAGACAGGGCTGGCTGGGCTGTTTCCGTGCCGAACACTGCTGTGTTTCTGGGATGGGGAGGCAGTGGGAGGGCAGCCGGCAGGAGTGGAGCTCCACACACACTCCCTCCCCTTCCCACCCCATCCCTGCTAGGTTTTCCTCCTTCCTGGCAGCCCAGTCCCTACAAAGCCTGGCCCAGACATCCCCCTGTCCAGGGGTTGGTGCTCTGTCTTTCCCTCAGGCATGTGGCCAGGGTGGGAGGCCAACCCAGCAACCTGGCCAGAGGTTCTGTGCTGTCTTCTTGTCTGTCCCTGAGAGGGGAGGCAGGGAGGAGAATGGCCCCCACCACGTGCCATCCTCACCAGCATGCCCCTACCAGAGGACAGGGCCAAACCAAACCTGCTGCAGAAAAGCTGGTCTGGCTCTTGCCCACCCTGTTTTCCTCCACCTCCTGTGACCTGGGTCCTGGGACCAGGCTGATGGCCTCTGAGGTTTGAGGTTATCTTCCAGGCATCAGCCCTGGTGTGCGTGCCAGATCTTATCTAATGGTTTGCAAATGTCTTTAGAAAACAACAACTCTATTTGAACCCAAGGAAGGAAAAGAGCACCTGGCAGGATTTGACCTTTTGGTTTTGGCCATTTTCTTCACCTGGCAGGATTTGACCTTTTATTTTTGTCCACTTTCTTTGGACAGGCTCAACTATGAGGATTTTATCAGAAAACCAAGCTCTCATCCATTTTGATCCTCTTCCTTCTTTGTAGCATCTTGGGTTCCGGCTCCCATGTGCTGTGAGCTGCTCCATCTTAGTAACTGTGGAGATGAACTCATAGGAATCATCTAGTGTGGCAAGGGACTGGGGATGGGATGGATTTCAGGATTTGGAGTGGGTTTGGGCCATGATGAGTGCTGCTCTCACTGCCTCCATTGATCTGTGTGTAAAATTTTCAGAATCTGTAGAAGTCAATGTATGAGAAATGGCAGCAAGATCCAGCTGATGTGTATTTTTCATTTCTTACTTATTTTGGTTTTGTGCTTGTTATTAGTTAACTTTCCTGAGTGGCATTTCAGGTGGTAGCTGCACAAAGATTGAATTGCTGCAAGGAGCAGGGTCTCAGCTGTACACTGCAGCTGGGAACATCAGAGGTTTTTGGTGCTGGCTGTGAATATTGAGGATGACTCTTTGGAGACCCTTGTGCCTTCCCTTAGGAGTGTTCCTCTGTCTTTTCAGTTCTTAGGTCTCCTGTATTTACTCACCTGAGGAAGGAGAGAAAAACTTTAAGTCCTGTGGCTTTTTTATCTGGAAAACTAAGGAAAAGCTGGCACAATGAGCCAGAGGGCCACAAGTGTTTCTGTGCAGAGACATGGTGCAGAGGATTTGCCCAGAAACATCCAGGTCCCAGCTTGCTTCTGCTGCTTTCACAGGCAGGACAAAGACATCAGGCTTTGCCAAAGGCAGACTTGTGCATTCACCCTTGGTGCAGTACCTGGGGAGTATTACAGTCCTGAATTTCCTAGCAAGGCTGCAGCTTTGTATTTCTGGGCCCGATATCTCCTTTGCAGGCTAACATAGTACCACTCCTCGTGTCCCTGATGACTCCCAAATCTGAGTGGAGCCTCTCAAAGACACGGAGCTGGCAAGCCCAGCCCAGCACAGTGTGCCTTGCCCAGACACAGTGCTTTGTTAAGTGTTGCCAAGTATCATTTTTCTTTTAACTCCTTGTTCCTGGATTTAATAAATCCAGAACTATCCACCCTCCACTTGAGCCAGAATCCTCCCACCATCAAACATGCCCCATTTTATGCCTTCCCTATCTGACAAGGAAAATAATCTCCCCTACTTTTCTCCTTCATGCTTCTCTGTCTAAATCCTGAAGCCCTAATCCTGTTAGCATTCTCTGTTCCAGAGCTCTGTCTCCACAGGAGTAACATAATCCTGCAGTAAATCTAGTGGGTCCAAAGAGACACATACGTATGGATGAAGGCAGGGCTGCTGCTGTCCTTGGCCTTCTCCTCTTCCTCCCTCAGCCACTTTCTTCAGCACCCCAAGAAATTGCATAGTGGCCAAGCAGCATAACAAATAAAGCAGGAGAGAGGTTACCTCTTACCCCCTCCCTGACTCGCTGCCTCTTCAACTTCACTCTTCAACAACATGGCACTCCCTGTCCTTCATCTCCTTCACTCCAAGCTGTCAATGGCACAGTTCCCATATCCACTGGAACTAATGTAGCTTCAGCAATCCCCCCCATCACCCTATGATGGTTCCAACATGTCAGAAATGCAACTTGTAAATGCTGCTGTGGAGCTTGCATGTGTATGCACACGGAAAACTTTTGCAGTCCTCCTCTAGCCTAGACATCATGTCCCCTACTTTTACAGCCTCTCCCTAACCACTTGCTTTCTTGCAGCAAATTAATTAAGCAGGTCGGCTCTCATTGATTATCAATTTACTTTCACATGCAGACCTGCTGTCTGGACTAAAACGGAAGTAAACATACAGTGTATGAGGAGAAGATGGGCAGCTCTTTGATGCAGCAGTGAAAGAGAGCTCCCTTGACTGTTTCTTGGAAGGTGCTTTTAATTTGTTAATGGTTTTCCCATTCGTCTTCTGGCTCCATCACCCTTCAGCGTGTGTTCATGTGCATAGGCATGTGTGCTCTCCACTGAGTGTATATCTATTTATCTATCTATCTCTCTAGATCACAGCCAGGTATTTTTTTTTCTGCTGGTGTAAATTACTGTGACTTCTTATACTTCGATGGTGATATGTTGATTTACACCATTCGAAGACTTGGCTCAAAATATGTGCTGAGTGGGATGGGAAGCAGATAGGACGGGAGGAATAGCAATGTTCTATTTTGGTAGAGAGGGAAGAAATCTTTGCTTTCTTGGCACTCCCAATTTCACACATTTTCTTGCTAGTTCTTCCTATGCTGTGAGTGCTAATTTGAGGCAGGATGTGGAGCCTGTTGAAGTCAATGGGCCTCTCTCCACAGTGTGCTGGGGCTCTGGGGTCAGGACTTCAGTACAGGGAAACCAGACTGTCAGGGTCAGATCCTGGTCAGCAGCATCAGGACCTGCAGACTCACAATGCATTTCCACTTGGGAAGGAGGCTGAAAGAGCAGGCATGTGGGAATACCTCAGGTCTCTAACAGCACCAAGCACATGCCCTCTGAAAGTGGCCCCTCTGTGTTATGCTGAACAGGGTGCGAAGCGATGACTTGCCGTGATCAGTTGGGGCTGTTCGGAAGCGAGGTTCAATGGAATCCTACCAGAGCAGCTGACAGCACAGCTGGAAGTCAGGTGCCAATTCTGCCCTCACAAGCTGGCAGTCTGGAGTGTCATGGCCCAGATTCAGAGTTCATAGCTTGTTGAATGTGATCTAGCCTGAGTAAGTTGCTGATTTCTTAATCTAAAGCAGAATTGAAATTGCTCTTCTTGGAAGCAAGTAATTGAGACCAAGGTCATCTAAGAGATGTTTTCAGTGATGCCTATAGCAGTGATAAAGTTTTTGGGCTCAGTCCTGCTTCTGCTTTCTGTCAAGCTTGACTGTGCAGAAGTCAGCAACAAATTATGCTGGTGTAAATTTGGATTCTGGCCCCTGATGCTTGTATGTGTGAAGTGAGCTAAAAAAGAACAAAACTTGAAACATGTTAAATCAAAAAGAGCAGCAAACCTCGTCAGTGACTGTTAAACATGCTGGTCCATATGCAACCTTTGGCTCATGAAGTCTTCACACTGCTGACAGTGGGAAGCAAATAGAGGTTGCCAGGAGAAGACTGGACTTGCTGCCCTTGGACATCTGCTGGGGCCACCATTAGGAGCCATCCTCTGGGACAGAGAGACCTTTGGTCTGACCTGACATGCTGCTCCTTATGCTAAAATAGTTGCACTGGCTCAGATAAACATTTCCTGTCCTCCGGTGTTAGGTTCAGAGATAAGGTGTTGTGTGTCAGCTTCTGTGTTGGCATAAAGCTGAAGGCTCTGCTGTGGTGTGGAAATATATCCTTTAAAATTGTTTGTGTGTGTGTCTGTGTGTCTGTGCCTGCGGGTTTACAAGACACACACACACATATGCCTGGAGAGTGTTTCACAGTAACCACTCTTCTTATAGCCCTCCTGCTGGAAAAAAAGGGTATTTGGTGTCTGCTGAGCAAGGAAAAAGATGGGAAGTGAGGTCAGACAGGATAAAATAGGATATTAAAAACACATAAACCATGCTGTGTTGTTAAACGGTAGCAGCATGATATATATTCTCTAGATTAGCATTTCTGCTCAAGTTCACATCAACCCCTCATCCCAATTACCAGCCAGATTTGCAAGTGATTCCCTCTGTGGAGTGGCTGCTCCATCCACTGCTGAAGGAGTGGATGGTGATGTGCAGGGGCAGCCCAGAGATAGCTGGGGTGCCATGAACAGCCCTGTAAACACCCTCTGCACACCCTGCCGTGCTGGATCCTGGGAGAAGAGAAGTAACATGTGCCATCTGCAAGCCTAGAGCCACAGGAGGCTCACAAAATGCTTCCTAGCTGCTATTCAAGGCAAGAGGCCAGAATACTGCCTCACCCCTTCTTCTGTCCTCAGTTGTTTGACTCTTGCCTCCCACAAGAGACTGGGGGCAGAGATTACGTTCTCCTGCTTTCCTGAGATAAACTTACTGGGAACTCTTGTGCTTAGTACACATACACATTGTGGGAGCTTGCAGAAGAACCCAGCCAGCATCTCAGTGTGGATGTGGTTCCTAGCTGAGATGGGAGGATAGTGTAGCCCTGTCTTGAAGTGCTTAGAGTGAAAGCAGGCAATGCCTACAGCCTTGGTCAGTGAGCTCTAGTGCTTTATGCTGGGGCAGAGAAAGGGTTGAAAATTATCCTCCCCTTGGGTATTTCCTCTTTCCCTCCCTTTTCTTTCCTACTATGGCTTTGCAGCCTAAAATAGAAACACATGTATCCAGTCCTTGTCCGGCCTATTAAAAAAATGGGCAGAAGAGGTGGATCTAACATCCATCTGGTAGTTATTGATTATGGCCATCTGGTAAGGTAGCAGCCTTTTCATACCATGTGGGATCATAAACTCCTGAAAAGCTGTCTCCATGTGGCAGGCTGCATGTGCACAGGAGAGGCAAAGGCAAGGGGCTGAGTGAGGCAGCAGCTTGTCACCCCAGGCAGAGGGGCACCCTTCCTGCTCACACCACGGCTTGCACGTGATGTTTCCGGGTGGAGCTCAGTGTAAGGATGCATCAGGGGGTCCGCCTGTTTGGGGGCATCTTGTCACTTGTGCTGGAGCAGATCTAGGTCTGGGGGCAAGCTTGAAGCAGCTGGGGCCTGATAGTCTGAGGTGCTCATGGTTCTCAAAGTGCTGTGAGAGGCAGTCAGGCAGAAAGCTCTTGGCCCTCCTGCCTGGTAGGTGAGTCCATCCACCATGCTGTCCTGACAGTGGCTCACATGTCCCTGCAAGCCTCTGGTGCTTGCTCTGGTTGGAGGCTGGCCCTGACCAGAAAGCCTTTCCTTGGTTTTCCCTGCTGAGATTATTTTGACTGCTTATCTGGTGAGGATGTAACAGTGTGTGCAAGTGTACATTTGTGCCTCCCTTCCCTTGCAGACATTTCAGGCCAATGAGGATGCCACAGAGGTGGTTCTCAACAAGATCCACAGCCCAGTGCTCACACGCTTCGTGCGCATCCGTCCCCAGACCTGGCACAACGGCATCGCCCTGAGGCTGGAGCTGTATGGCTGCCGCATCACTGGTGAGAGTCTTCTCCTCGCCCTGGCTTCAGTGCTCCTCTGTCCCTCCAACAGCCTGTCCCAGGGGGCTGTCCCTTGCCACTTCATGGCTCCTTGCGGTGGGAATGGTGACACTGTGACTAGCATGGAGGCATCCATGGCAAGGGATGCACTTGGAGGGACAGGACTGCAGCTCCTGGAGGGAGGGGTAAACGCCCTTTGGTGTTGGTTTAGTGTCCAGAGCTTAATGCTGTGAGGAGAACCATGAGCATGCCCCTTCAATTACCCTGACTGTTCATGGCCTTTCCTTCCCTGCAGATTCACCCTGCTCCAACTTGCTGGGAATGCTTTCTGGCCTCATTCCTGACTCACAGATCTCTGCCTCTTCCATCAGAGGCTATGACTGGTCTCCCAGCATGGCCCGCCTGGTGAGCAGCCGCTCGGGCTGGTTTCCCCGTGTGCCCCAAGCCCAGCCTGGGGAGGAGTGGCTGCAGGTGGACCTTGGTGTCCCGAAGAACATCAAAGGTGTCATTATCCAGGGGGCTCGTGGAGGGGACAGTGTGACCACCACTGAGTCCCGTTCCTTTGTGAAGAAGTTTAAGGTGGCCTACAGCATGAATGGGAAGGACTGGGACTTCATCCAGGACCCCAAAACAATGCAAGCCAAGGTAGGCACTGCCTGGAGCAGCTCTGAAACAGGATATTTTTCTGACTAGCTTCAGTCTGCCTGATGGGGTCTTGGGAAGCTGGCTGTCCGCTCCCACAGAGACCTTGGGAGCTTGGGGCTGTCACCATGAAATCCCAGGTTGTGTCCCTTGGTGCTGCTACAAACCTGTACTGGTGGCCAGAAGTTCTACCTTTCCCCAGGGATGGCAATTTCTTTCCACTTTCTATTGTGGACCAGGCATGGGGATGTGGACATCACCTGCTGCTTCTCCCAGCTCCTGCAGGTCAGAGTCCAAAAGATGGTGTGTTTTATTATGTTTTGTGTAAAACATTTATGTTTTACATGAACTAATTACATATTTTAAGGGGAAAGGTGTGGCTGTTGTGGTGTGCACCTCTGAAAGAGGAAGATAATCACAACTTCTCTTTAGGAAATTTTCTATATCTGAAGTCCCTTTGCCACACTGGTGTGACCCTGAAATTCCCCATATTTTTTCTTTATCATTGGAGTTCCCCATAATCTTTCTGCTTAGTGCTCTGGGAGTGGCAGGGGGATTAAGGAGGAATAAATAAATTCCCTGCTACTGCCTGTTCTGTTTTTATGCATACTCCTCTGCCTAAAATTTGGGGAAGTTTTAATTTTTCCTGATCCTTCAAATGAGGGCTGATGCTACCTATAGGCCTCTGTTTATTCCCCACAGACTTTAGTTTGTTCATGTAAGCTGAAAAAGAGCAGTACTTGGACTGTGAGGAAAACCAACCATTTACACCATCCTAGAACATGCAGTAGCTTCTTTATTTACCACAGGACAAATCTGATCTCATTTATATGTGAATTTAGTGGATATTCCCTAGGCTTCCCCTGCATGGCTTGGATCAGAATCTAACCCCTGGATTCTGAGCAGAGGCCAGGAGAGATTGTGCAAGTTTCTCAGAAATAGCCTGGCTGCTCCTCTTGAAACCGAGAAGAAACAGCCCAATTTCTGCTCAGCTGGGCTCAATGGCCTGGGGTCAGTCAGACTGTGGCCACATTCTGCCAGACCCAAAACATCAAGTCTGGTTGAGAGCATGTGAAATGCTCACAATGCACACATCTCTTGCCTTCTCTCTCTCTCTTTCTCTCTGTAGCTTTTTGAAGGCAACATCCACTACGACATCCCTGAAGTCCGGAGGTTTGACCCTGTTCCTGCCCAGTATGTCCGAGTGCACCCGGAGAGGTGGTCCCCAGCGGGAATAGGAATGCGCCTGGAGGTGCTGGGCTGTGACTGGACAGGTAGGAGCCCCTACACCTCTGCCCACTGCCTGCTCTGGGGCCAGGCACTACACCAGCAAGGTGCAAACTTCAGGTTATTTCCTCCTGTCCTACCTCAGCCATGCTGTGGCAGGGAGGCTGCAGCCATGAAGACAGCACCTGTATGGTGGCTTGGCCCCACCTTTAATTTCCACCTTGAAAAGAACTGGCCTTGATGCAGGATGTAGCAGCAATGTTTGGACTCCAAGCTTTCACACAGAGCCCCATGCAGAATTTGTCCTCAACTCCCTTCACGCTCCTTTCAGATCTTTTACCTGGACATTGTGCAGTCTTTCACAGCCTCTTATGTTAGAGGACATTTGGGCTTTTTAGTCCAAATAATATGACAAAAAGTAGGAGGAGAAGCAGAGTTGCAGTGACCAATACTTCGTATCCTGAGCTGCCACAACAAGGCTTTGCTGTAAAAACAACAGTCCCTCTCTCACTGAACCCAAGTGGAAACCTTTTTGCAGACAAGGTTGGGAAGTTAATTCTACAACATCTCTACAAACATCCCTAGGACCCAGGAAACTTGGTCACTTTTACCCACCTGTTTTTCACACATGGTATGCCTTTCAGCCACCATTTTTAATACAGAGATGAAAACTGACTTCACACACTTACTGGGATCAGTAGAGGTTGTGCCTCTGACCCTCTGAGGTTCAGTGGTGATTGATTTCTCCACAGTTTCATTCCCAAAAGCAAAAAATTCACCTGAAGGGTCATTTGGTCTGATGCTAACTTTGCAGTGCCGGCAGCTAGTTATCCTCTTTTTGAATCTTTTATTTTTAATAATCTGCTTACATATGAATCTGGAGTCCAGATGTCAGTGATAAAGAGGTATGATTTCCATTTTTTAAAACAGATCTGTAGAAAGCATATTTTGTAAGAATTCCCATTCTAGGAAGCTTGAAAGACACAGATCTTTTTTTACCCTCTTGTGCAGTCTTAAGTAGCATTTCCTCCTGTGACATGCTGCAAGATGCATTGCAAACACTTAACAGCAAATCACACAACACATGTACACACTATTAATAATGATAATTGTTCACATTTGAAGTCAATAGTAAATATCCCCCTGGACTGGCAATCCATTGTAAATTATCTGAACTTTAAATCGGATTAGATCTTAATTTAAATTTTACGACATCTTAGGATGTTGTGGGAGAAGCAGGTGCAAGAAGCAGGAGCTGAGGGCTTTGTGCAGACATGGTCAGGCAGCTCCCACATTGCTGCTTCCTGCAGCTCCCAGGAGTCTGCAGCTGCGAGATCTCTGCAGACCGTTGCTGGATGGTGCATCACAGCACTGCATCGCTGCCATAGAGGGAGGCAGGACCTCCAGCCATGTGCATGCCAGCCCTTCCACTGCACTCCTCCAGCTTAGAGAATGAGGGGTTTGTCATCTTTAATGCCTTGTGCTATTTTTGGCCCAAATTCTCTTTTACATGTGTGTCCATGCTCATTTTCAATATCAGTAGCAACAGCACATGTTTTTTCCAGGCAAGGTGCTTTATGGTCGTTTCCCAGTCTGGGTAATAATTTGCACATTGTAATGTTTAAAACTCAGCTGCCAGGTCATAAATATCCCTAGCTTTATTAATCTACAGGCATTCAGCTTTGTAATCAGAGCAGGGCTTGTAATCTTGTGGATTCACCATGTTATAAAAAGCATTTATATCCCTGATGCAACCTGGGGAGCAGAGATAGCCCATGGCATTATCTGCATGCATAATCCAGGCTGGCTACATGCAGCAGGCTTGACAATCCCCAGAAAGGGCCCTCCTTTGCCGGGAGGACCCAGGCATGTTACAAAAGTGGCTGCAAAAACCCAGGCCAATTGCACTTGCTTGGGAACAAGATTAAGAAATAGATTAAAACAAGATGATTAAAATATTTTCAAGAGAGGGTCTAAGCCCATGTTCATCCTGCCCAGGTGTTTCTATTTCTTATCAGCAGCAAGCATCTTAATTACTGAGTTAAACATGTAACAGCCGCAACTGGGCTCACAAACTAGCTGGCTACTAACTCAAAAATTGGGAAGCAGGCAGTCAGCAATTGGCTTCTTTCAAAGACCTGCCAAAATTTTTCCTCTGAAGAGTGGAGAATGATGAATGTTCACTAGCAGCTGGGTTTCTATCCTTTGAAGATCCAAACATCTGGTTTCAATTGCTCAGTGACTTTGCATTTTGATTAGCAGTTACCACCAGTTGAACAGACACTTGCAGGGCCAGGGAGGAGTGAGAAAGCGAGCAAGCAAGACCTCTCTTTTTCACTTTCCATTTCACACATGACGCTGTCCTGCCTGTTATTTTCATTACCTCTTGTAACCATCGTGTTGCAGCTCTACCATGGTAACTGATTTTTCAAGATATATTTCTGCGGCTAGTCCAGGGCAGTGCAGCACTGTGATTTACATCCGCTCAGCATCTGTGTCCCATATGGGACTTGCTTTCAAGGTCCTTCCACACTGTCACATTTCAGCTATAAATCTTGATATACAGGAACAACAACCTAAAAAAATGTACCCACTCTAAATAAGTTCCAGCTTTCGATATGTTGCTTTCACCTGCTGCTTTTTTTTTTCTTTTTTTATGACATTTTTCTGTGCCTGGCTGCTTGCAATTTGCTTCTTGGTTGCATTTGGAGTTTTATGGGGTTGTAACAAATTTGAACTTACAAATTAAAAGACTTTGAGGCTATTTGGTATTTTATCCTGAACAAAAGACAGCCATTGGGAAAAAAAATAAAAACCAAAAAAAACCAGAGAGTTTATGTACAACATGTTTAATAACAGGAAAATAAAAGGGCATAAAGGAACCTATGGAAAATATTCAATGTATTTAGCCATTTCCTCCTGCTTCTGGCTTTATTAAATGATATCCTGAAGGGTGCCGACAAAGAAACGCAATCACACATAACTGAGAAAAGCTGCCTCTTTCTAAAAGTGGAAAGAATCAAGTCTGCTGTACTCCACTTAATGCATCCATAAAAGGAGAGTTTGCTGGAACCTAATGTCATTTACTGTTGATCTTAATATCCTTCCCTTTCTTGCTTAAATTTCCCCTGACACCTGCTTGGAGGTTGTTACACATGGGCCACATTAGAGAAAGGGAAATTGGACAGAGACCCTTTGAAAGCATAGTCAGGAGCCTGGAGTGTGAAACCAGATGCTTTCTGCAGTGAGCCAGAGCTCACTAGGGGATCCTCTGGGTCCGTTTGCGGTTACATCATTTGTGGGTTTGAGTGACTTGTTTTATAAATTGGCACAATTGGTGGGAATGTTGTGTGTGTTTTTTCAATGTGTCATATGGCTTTATGAAAGAAAAAGATGTTCTGCCTGTGATCTCACGTATCCAGTAATGACAGCTAAGTGGATTTCCAACTACCCATCTAGATTGTAGATTAAAAAATTAAGAGAAAAAGTAGTGTGTATGTCTAGAGAAGAGGCTTGTTCAGTGGGAACTCCAAATCCATAGAACTCCCATATGGAAAGACAGTTCACTTGAAGTTCAAACCATGCTGACATTTGTAGCATGTGGAAATCTCATGGCATACTTGTTCTATCTCTTCCTGCCATTATAAGAACATGAAGAAAAAGATTTTTGCCTTGTTTCTACTACCTGGGCTTCTTGTTCTGTCTGTTGCAAACAGCTTCTCTACTCCATTTTTTCCAGATGTCAGGCCCACTGCAGAGACACTGGTGCCCACTTTGAAGAGTGAAGAAACCACCACTCCCTACCCTACTGATGCAGAAGCAACAGACTGTGGTGACAGCTGTGGAGAAGAGGAGGGTATGTATCAGAGCAGCACATCTCTATCTCAATAACTGATGGGTTAAGAGCTAGGAAAATACTCTTATCTTCCCATTAGTGCCAATACATGGGGCTGATTCCTGGAAAGCTTAGAGTAATATTATTAGTGATGGGCCAGGATTAAAAAAAAAAAAAAAAAAGAAACCAACCCATAAACAAATCTGCCAAAATCTGATAAGTTCTATCAAGGAAGGATGGAAGAGCAAGAGATAGCAACTAATTCGGTCCCTGGTGTACAAGAGATGAAGAGCTGGTCTCCCAGCTTCCTTACATGACCTGAAGAAACTCATTTAGTGCCCTGTTTGGAACCATCTCCATTCCAGATCACCTCTTGGCTGCAAATCATAAACTCAGAAGGTGATTCAGACTGCCTGGTATGCAGGGCTCCTTTTGCAGAAGTCGCAACTGTGGAAGTAAATCACAACATGTATCAAAGACTGATGTCCTGAACACTTATCTGCCTAAGGATCATCTTCCCTGATACCAGCAGCTTAAAATTTAGGAGGACAGTCTGGGTTCCTTGTGTGGGCAGTAGAGAGAGGGGAACACTAACTCCACACAGAATTTCATCTACCTAGCCTTAGATGGCTGTCAGATGTACGTGAAATGGTTTGGTAACAGTAGCACTTGACTACTTCTGAGGATGGAAGAAGCTGAATGTTAGTTTAGACTCCATGCTGTGCTTGTTAAGGGCCAGTGCTGGGGGAGGGCTAATCTTCTCTGCCTCAAATCCCTGTCTGTAAAAGCAGACATCATATTCTTCTGCTTCTTGCAAGGGGGATGTGTGCATCTAAAGGTTGTGAAATGTCCAGATTAAGAGGAGAGGGCTTGACAGAGCTGTGCAAGGTTAGTTGTACAGTGCAACGATCAGGAAATGCATTCCCCTGGGCGCAACAGCAGAGCCTGGGCCTCAGCACTGGAGCATGTACACAAGGACTTCAAGAAGAATCTCACAAGGAAAAACTATCCTCTGAGATATCTCCTAGGACTTCTGTCACTTCAGCTTTCAGTCCCAGATAAAAAAAAAATTAATGGGTTTTTAAATAAATAAATTTATAAAAGAACATTAATTGGCTTTTTCACACCTCCCATGGGGATTCTGCCGTACTTTAGTTCTAGAAATGCAAGTTGCAGAAGTAGCTCAAAGGGCCTGATTCTCATTGCTTTGCCTTAGTGGTAAGCCTGTGCAACCCTGCAACCATTGAGGCACTTGGGAAAGTGCTGAGAGGAAATTTAGGCCAGTAACAGTCTCTGCAAGAACACAATTCCTGGGTGCAATCCAGGGCAAGAGAGCAAGCAGAGTATGTCGTGGAGCGTGGAACCAGCCTCCCTGTCAGCTTCCCTCAGATTTAGCAAAAATTTTCATTCTCATACTCCATAAAACAATGAGTGTGTTTCTCTGGACAATCAGATTTATGACAGCCAAACAGAAACAATGCTGCTCTCCAGGGTATGAGATTAGATTGGAATAAAAGGATCCATGATCCACATTGTTTTATTTTGGAGTGGGAGCATGTAAAAAAAGCCCGCTGCCCCTTGCAGTGAAGTTCTGCTGATGCCTATCACTTGAGTCACTCACCTCCTTCTGGCTATGGCTCACTTTGTGGGCACTGTGATTTAAAACTTCCTCTTTGCTCAGGAAAATCCTGGCCTATAATTAGGCTCAGACACGCATGTCCGCTGAGTGCCTGGTATGGACTCAGCCCATTTCTGCAGCCTCCATGGCACGTGACTGATTCCCTGAGCCCAAGGAGCCAGCAGCTGCCTCACTGCCACATGCAGCCCCTGGCATGTGCCCGCCTGCCCACAGCCTGCAGAAAAGCTCTCCAGAGCTTTCAAAGCTGTTGTCACAGGGGAATTAACTCTGCTCCTGTTTCAAGATGGAAAGTTAAAGGACTCGCCCAACGACCATGTGGTGAGTCCATAGCAGAGCTAGAAATAGAGGCTGGCTTCTTTCACTCAGAATCCAAAAGCTTGAGCTCATGGTGGCCCCACATTTTCCCTGGTAACATTTCCACAAGAAGGTAGGAAGCAGTGAGTGACAGCTCTCCAGGATGACAGACAGCTCCCGTCTGGTGCAAGTGGCTTGGTCTGTCACTCAGGAGCTGGGTTTCTGGAGCACTTGAGATTCTCCTTTTGGAACCAGGCAGGAATTTCTGAGCATGGGGCACTCAGGAAGGACTCTTCACTGACATTTAAAAAGGCATTTAATTTTGACCACTCTAGGGGAGGAAGAAAAGGTGCTGATTAGAGTCTGGAAGCATTTGGTTCTTGCTTTTATATTTGCTTAGTTTGGTGGATTAGCCACAGGACATGGAGTGAACATTTTGATGATACAGAACTTAAGGCTGATCCTTGGGGCTGAGGAAATGTGAGATAGGTTAAAAGCATCAGTCTGAGTGAGATTTCATGCTTTCTTCAGTTTTGATGGCTTGCCAGCTATTTTAGTTTTGGGTTGTTTTTTAATAGCAACCCTTCATGGGTAGGTCATTTTTTTAATCTGACTTTATTTTGCTTCTATTTCTTTTTGTAAGATTTCCAACTCCCTGCGAACTTCAATTGCAACTTTGATCTTCCTGAAGACCTTTGTGGTTGGTCACACGACTTGGCAACTGGCTATACGTGGTCTTTCCAGCCTTCAGGCACCTGGATTGGCAACTCTGATCCAAGCCCTGACACTGTGCCTGGTAAGATGATTAATACCAACCAAAGGAGGGAAGAGAGAGCTGATGGGTCTTTGTCCATGTGAACAGTATGAATGATTATTGCACAGCTTTCATGAGTTGCAAGGGCTGTGCAGAGCTGAACTTCTTTTATGGAAACTTTCAGATGCTTTATTGTATGGTTCATGACTTATTTATAGGACTGTGACCACTGGCACTGAATTATACTAACTGTCCTCTTGAGATGGACTTGAATCAGACACTGGGCTTTGAATCCCATGGGACTGTGAAGGCTAGCCCAGGCTTTGTTCCACATCCTGATCCAAATGTCCTCTGTAGGATCCAGTGCTTTTTCCCCAGAGTGCATTTCTTCCTCTCCCATATGTTACTCAGATTGCCTATAGTCTTCAGCTACTCTGCACTCTGGGCTTGCAGAGGCTGGATTTCAGTCTCCTCCAAGTGAAGGATGAGCTAAGCCCTAAGAGTGCTGGAAATGCCAGCTTCTTGCTGTTTGACTTTTGCTCTTTTTCTCTTCGTGCTTTGGAAGCAGAAGATTTGCATGAGTGTGACAGAGCCTAATTTATGGAGGACCTCACTGAGATGTGCTGGCATGGCTTGCAAGGGAGCCTGCCTCTGGCAATGTGGTTGATAGATCAAGTTCTTCAGCTTCACATCTTGGAACTCACGCCAGGACTAGTGTGCTTTCCTTATCCCTCATTGACTTTGTGGCATGGCTGGCACGAAGAGCATTTGCCAATTTCCTTATAACAGTAGGCTGTGTCACTGTAGCACTGCTTCACTCTCAGTCACTACTTGTGAAAGTCAAGGCTCCTGCAGGCGAGCTGGCTGATCTTACCTGTCCTGGGCTCTGCCCTGATGCCTGGTGATTCCAGTGTCTGTGAGTCCCATCCCCATGAGTGTCTGTGAGTCCCTCCTCGCCCTCCCCTGGGTAAGGTTGAGTCTCAGAATGCAAACATGCAGGCGAACCTGTTAGCCACCTGGCAGAGTCACTGGCCAGATTGGCAGTGCCGCCAGCCAGTTGGAAAGCCGTGCAGCCAACACCTGGTAGGCAGTGCTAAAGAGGAAAATATGTATTCCAGAAACATATGGGAAGAGGAGAATCTGCTACATCTCCACACACAAATCACCCCCACACAAATGCACACATCATTTCTCTCTTCAGCTCCTGAGGTGCTTAGCTTTTTTCTAAGAGACACGGTAATGCTGTAAGTGCAGCCCATATGGACATCTGAAAAATTCTTTGGCGTGACATAGGGATACAGTGTCTGCTAGAGAGAAAAATATTTTCATATTTCAAGTGTTTATCTCTTCAGCATTTGAGTGCTTCAGAAGATTAATATCTGGAGCTCAGTGGAGCCTCAGGCAACAGGAGAGAACACTTACAGCCAGCCCCAGACTTAATAACCCTCCCCATCTCATTCACTGTAATAATGTTTAATTAATATAAGTCTCCTGCAAGTAGGATAAAAATTACTTATTTTTATAACTCAGACTCAATTTTTCATTTCATTTCCTCTCCCCTGAGTCTCTCTACAATTAGTTGGCCATAGTTTCTTAGAAGATCCTGTTGTAGCCCAGGAGAGGCTGGTGCTGCCTTAGACAGCAGCATGCAGTCCTTGTTTTTCCCCTCTTCTCCTCTTTCTCCTTTTTCTCAGTTATGAATTGCACAGTTTCACAGTTGGGGCTGGGGAATGTCGTCCTGCTGAGTTCAGTGGTCTGTTTTTGTGCCAGTGTGGAGAGCTCTCCCTTAGGGTGCTGTGCAGTCAGGCACTGTAGCACTGAGGGGGTGCAGGCAGGAACTCCAGCAGGAGGAGGTGGTGGCTCCAGGGGGCTGGAGTGGCTTACCCATAGCAGCGGGGGAAGCCAGCAGCAAACACCAACACAGGCTGAGGGGTCAGCATTGGCACTGCCATGGATCTGCCTCCTGTCTGGTTCAGGCAAGGGTGTGCCATCCTGGCATCTGCTGCCTTGTCCCCACAGGGCTGCAGAGGAGTTGGAATTCAAAGGCATCACTGCTATGCCTCTCTTTGGTCCTGCTCTTAGAAATTAAGAAGACATGACACAAAAAGAAGCAACTATTTGCTTTTTTCCTCCCCAAGGAGCTTTTAAAGGCAACTGGAGAAACATGAAAAAGAGGCAATGCCAGCTCCTTGGTGGGGACAGAATCAAAGCATTGTTTGGTTCACACTCCCCCATTCTTCCCCTGCCCTTCCCTCGTGCTCCCTCCAGCACTTTGTTTCTAGTTAGAAAATTCACGCTCAGACTCCAGGGAGCAAGGAATGAAAAGCCGTTGTTCAGGGTGGTCTTTGCTTGTGAATTCCCCACCCTGGGGTGAGCAGTTGGGTGAAGGAGAGCAGCTGTGCTTGGTTAGAGGCAGGGCAAAAGTTAAGGAGAACTCAAGGCTTCTGGAGCCCTATTTGCTCTGATTTAAAGGTGCTGGCCCAGGCTAGAGGCCATGGCTGCTCCACAGTAGCAAGAAAGTGTGCTGTGCCTTTAAGAGCTATGTGGAATGTGGTTTAACTTCTTTTGAAAATGGCAAAACAAAAATTAAAATTAAAAAGGAAAAAATAATAATGAAAGGAAGAGCCCTGGCTCAGTCTGCATAAGAGAGAGGAAAGGAAATGACCATGGTGAAATATCCTCTGTGAGGCACTTGATTAGAAAAGTCTGCTGAGAGACAGGCCTGAATTCCTCAGATATCTCCCAATTTCATTTTATGCGCTGCATGCAATTCCTCCTTGTCTTTGGCACGGAGAACTTCTCAAGACTGACAAGACACCCACTGCTCTCATTCCACTATTTTTATTTCCAAGATACTCTTTCAGGCAGCTCTGCATTTCTTTTTTTAGCCCTGTGTTCCTTGGGCTCTTAGCACCATGGATTAACTCCACGTCCTCTCCTGCAGGCTCCCATTACACGTCTGGGGACCTCATTGGTGAAAGTGGACCCAAAGTGCCCAGCTCAGCAGAAGCCCAGCGTGGTTCCAACTGCTACCTGCCCTTTGCAAGCCTAGAAAATACCATTGGCTCCCTTTTCCATGCCCCCATAAGAGATTGTCAGGATTTTTCCCTCTATGGACTTTCAGATGCTTCCCATCTGTAGAAAGATTCCCCTTAGCTGCACCAAGCGAGCTTCACGGAGCAACAAGTTCAGGTTTCAATGAGATTTCATCCCTCCTCCTGCTGCATGCAATGGCAGCATGCCATTGGTGTCAAGATAAAGGTCTTAAGACCTGAAAATAAATCTGGGTTAATAACTTGGGCACCTCAACTTTTCACCATCTTTGAATTTCACTGGGGTCTTGATCCTGAAGGGTCTAAAGATCCTGGGTTGTATCCTTAGCTGGTCAGTGTGATTGTATTGCTCTCACTGATGCTACACTAATAAGCCAGTACCGAAGAGATGGAATCTCCGTGTTTTGCCCACTTTTTCCCCCTTCCCTTTTCTTGCAGTGCTTAAGCAAATACCTTGTGGTTCTAGAAGAGAACTGTGGGATCTGCAGCTTTACCATGTATTGCTTCTCCTGCGGGTGAGCACAGCATCAGGGTCAGACAGAGCCCTGGCAGTATCGTGAACCCCGTGTTGTTCGGATGTTGGCAGCTGTACGTGTGCACAGAAAAGGAAGCACTTTTAACCTTGCGCTCTCCTGACCACACAGCTCTTGGGCTGGGCTGCAAAAACCCACTGAGAGCTTCTCTTGTGGGCCATGGCCTTGCTGGCTTGGAGGGTCAGGAATGCTGCTCAACTGCGTTGCAGGCACTGCAGGGAAAGGTTTATTTGTTTCAAAGTGTTTTCGGCGGAGGAGTGTTTATAGTGCTCTGAAGTTTCGTAAGAGCTTATTTTTTAAGAGAAACAAACGTTAAGCTGTTTTTAAGCTGATGGTGACCCCTTACCATTCCTGTGTTTTTCCCATGGGATCTTTAAAAGGGAAAGTTTCATATTTTTCCTGCAATCCATGAGAACTGCTGTTGGAAGGCCTTGATTCTACTGTGTCCAAACTAGCAAAAAGGTTTTCATGGTGTTAACAGGGCAGGGCTGAACTGAAGTGGGTCTGCACTTACTCTCATGAGTCTCAGGGCTTGCGCCTTGGGGACACAGTTTGACCTCAAGGGTCAATCCTGTGTCCTTTGAAGTAGGAAGGAGTTTTACATGTGGGGTGGTATGAAAGTCAAGCATTTCTGTGCAATGAGTGAGCAGCTGCACACTGTGGGAAGGAGACCATATATCCATCTCTGTCTCTCTTCGCTCCCCTCATGTGTGAGGCAGATTGCCTCTCAGCAAAGCTGTACGTGTCTCTCCTGACTCTCATTTGCACAGTGAGGACAGCAAATGCTAGAAAGTCCTTCATGTCCTGGCTGCCCACAGCATGGCAGAGCTGGGACACCCCAGCACCCCAGTCCCAAGAGGTTTGCTGAGCGTCAGCTGCTCAGTGTGAGTTCCCTGGCTGCAGGCTAGGGCCAGGCTCTGGCTGTCCATGTGCCCATACTGCCTTTCATGAGAGGAGGAGGTATGGCCATGGTCTGTTCTAGCAAAGCTCCTGCTTGCTTGGGCTGGGCTGGAGGCAGAGGAAAAGAAACCATTTCTCTGGGGCTCACTGCTTGCCTCAGTTGCTTTTTGGACCCAAACACCAGACATTCCTGCTTAAAAAAGCAGGTTGGAATGCTCTCTGCAAAGCAAGACACCTCTCTCAAACCTTAGCTGTGCACCACCCCATGGCTTCACAGCAGTGGGTCACAGAGCAGGGCTAGGGAAAGCAAGTGTGTGCAGCCTGTGCAGTGCAGCCCCAGCCTGCTCAGCTCTGCAGCCATGCAGCCCCAGCCTGCTCAGCTCTGCAGCCATGCAGCCCCAGCCTGCTCAGCTCTGCAGCCATGCAGCCCCAGCCTGCTCAGCTCTGCAGTTGTGCAGGCACAGATGCTGGGCTGGTGGGGCTGTGCACACCTTTCATGCAGGGGCAGGCAGGGTGCCCACCACGCTGCCAAAGGACAAGTTTTGGTGGCTGGCAGCTCACGTAGCATAAATGGCAGGATCTAAGTGGCATTTGATTTGTCAGGGACACTGTGCCCTCCCTGCACTCACTGGGAAGGTAACAGGACTCACAGTTGCACTGTGCTGTTGAGGGCACGAGGCTTAATTGAGAGGATGTAATGGTGGGTCCATTAGAAGGGGTCCGGAGAGCAGGCTGAGAGCCTGGTTCTGGGTAAGTGTGGGATTTTATGCCTTTTGATGGGCTGATTTAGAGACTGAAATGGCAAGGACTTGGCAGGCTAATTAACACATAATCAAAATTGAGGGGATTTTCCAGTAGATGCAGTGATCTAGTTAATATAAATATTAGTTTTATGGAGGATTGACTTCCCATCGTAAATGAAAGTCTGTCATTGAGGAGAGGCCTGTCATGAAATTATAGTGGCAGCCTTTTGAGGTGAATTTGCATGATTTGCCAAAAAATTTAAAAATGTGATAGCTATCAAATTTCAATCTGCATAGTCATGCAGCTGCCATTCCCTTGCTACCCGACCACCCTGCAGTCATGAGAGCATCCGAGCTGATCTGCTCCCCAGGAATGGCAAGAGCTGATACAGCTTCCACCTCACAGGCCCCAGAAGAACAGCAGGCTCATGCCTCACTGGGATGTCCACTTAGCCATGACACAGTGTGCTTGGGGTGGCATTTGGGGCTGTGCAAGCAGCAGAAGTGCCCACAGTAGTGTGGTCACCTCTGGGATTTGACAGACAAGAGGTGGCTGCCACTGGGCTGCCGTGCTGCCAGCTAAAGCACACCGTGCAGCAAAGGAGAGTGCAGTGACCTTTGGAGGGATGTAAGTGAGGGCAATTAATGTGGTTCCTCCACAGGAGCAGCAGCTGTAACTCAACAATATCCAGAGAGGGGGAAATGCAGAGGGAGTTTAAAATCTCAATAATTGCTTGTGTACATGCTGCCCAACATGTTTTGCTGGAACACCTCCAGATGTGCTGCTGAGATTCGTGAGGGAAGGTGCTTTCCTTGAGAGAGGGTGTGAGATGTGCAGGACCCAAGCACAAGGCAGGCTGACCTTGCAGAGGGGGTGGCTGCTGTGGCTTGTGCTTGCAGTCTGACCCAAACTGTGAGGCTTCATCCCCCATTGCCCCTAATGTCCTCTCAGATGGCTTCCTAGCAGGAGGGGGCAGGTGTGCCAAGAGAAAACCACATTGCCCAGATGGTTGGTTTGCAGAGCCCAGCTGGTGATTTATCCAGGACTCACTGCCATGCACACAGGAGGGGCTCTGCCATCATCTGGCTGGGGTGGTTCCATGTTCACATTACTGGCTCCCTTACATCCAGATGATCCCATAAATTGTCCATGAGATTTATTCCATAGCATCAGTTGCAAAACAGAGGTAAAATGCCTGAGTGGGTTTTCCTGCCTTTTTTGAGCCGGCGCTTTGAACTAGCAGTGCCAGTTCTGTGGAGGATGTAGCTATCGTGTTAGAAACAGAGCCTGCAAAGCAAAGTTCTGGGAAAGAGATTAAAATGCACTTCTGATCCTGGAAGAATTGATCAGCTCATCATTGCAAAGCTCTCTTCAAGTGTTTTAACAGGGGAAATCAGCCTTTCAGATGCTTTCTGTGCCAAAGGCTTCCATTTACTGTATCAAACAGAGTGACTACTGGAACCACCAGGCTTCCACATGCTGTTCCAACAATTACCTCCACAGTGCCCTTATTCAGTCAGTCTCAGCAAATTTGTAGGGCTTTTCCAAAGGTCCAACTAGCCATTAGATGATCCAGCCATTTCATCTTCAAATGACATAGAAAGTCATGCCTGCTTGCACTTGGCTTTCCACCCCAGAAACTGGTACTGGTAGCAGGAGCAAGAGTGCACGGTGCCCAAACCCACTGCTATTTGCAGGGGAGCAACTGGAATCACCAGTCAAAGACTGAGCCTCCTTGGGACTGACAGTAGGTCCTGGAGAGATCTCTGAGCCCCAGCAAGAATTGGGCAGAGAGCACAGGAGATGGGGGGTTCCCAAGTCTCTGAAAGATCCTGTGTTGCTGAAGGGAGCATTAGTTCTGGCTGCAGTTTAAGAGTTTCTTTGATTTCACAGTTTGATAGGAATGGGAACAAACAGAAGGTCAGTGTCAATCCTGGCAGGAGGGATGTGACTCAGAGGCACACAGGCTCTTCTGCTGAGGTGGCAAGACAGCCACACTGGATACCACTGGCTTTCAGGGTGAGGATAATGGGAGGTGTCCAGCTGCACCATTAGAATAGTCAGTCCCCTCTAGTCAGCTGTGGGCTATGGGTAGATCCAAGGATAGCTCAAAACCCTGCACTCAGTCAGACAGCTTAGGTACTGGCACCAAAGGTTGGTCCTGAACTTTGAGGATCTGGATTTGATCATTCTTCAACCTGGCTAGTGCTTTTATTTAAGATTTGACTGTGAGACCATTTCAGCTGTGAGATAAGTGTATGACTGCAGTCTGATTTGCTCCCTTGTTTGTTGCTGCTGTTCTTTTCTTGTTGCTGCTTTTTTATTTGAAGAGGCTTGTAGTGAATTACAAAAAGAGGATTTTAATTCAGGAGACCTTGATGACTTATTATGCCTTATCACTCCTTAGGCATGGAGTACAGCTTGTTCTTTTTTTAATTCTTCCACTTGTTTATCTCCCACATCTCCTCCTCCACTACTACCACTCTGAGGTAAATCACAAGAACACTCCTCCATTAGAAAACGGCATGGTACTTTTTCAAGTGATTCACTCAAGCAGGAGTGGGCAAACACACTTTCATCCTTTTTTTCTGCTACTGTTTGCTGGCATAAAGTGCCAAGTGGCACAGGGACATTTCACAGGGGCTGGAAAATTTTGCTAAAATGTTGCTGTTTCTTTATGTGGCCAGTTGGGAACAGATTTGTCCTTCATACAGCAAAATCAGTGAAAGTTCATAGGAGTGGATATGCTTTTGAAGTACTTTGATCACACATGGTAGGAGAAGAATGATGGCAAATATTCCTGTTATCTTGTCCTAAATTTATTTTAGAAGGCTGCGTAGCTCACAGTGGTTGGTTTCTGCTCTCTGGCACTGACATCTTGCAGCAGGGCCAGCACTGTTGATAGATCTCCCTTGGGCTGTGATGTCACCTGACTGCTGAGCAGCAGTGATGTCAGCTGCTGTTTTCTGTTGGGACCTATCTTACCATGGATTCCAAGTTCAGGTCTCTCTGGTTTAAGTTTTGGAGGTGTTTTGAGCACACTCTGTAAACATTCTGAGTACAGACACTGCTCTTGTCACTGCTGTGGGCACTGAAGCCACAGGGGGAGCAGGGCAGGCAGGGCCAAGCTGCTGCTCAGAGCTTGGCCCAGCAGGCTAAGATGTGGGGGAAGGAACTGGCCAACCCTTCAGTGTAGTTCTGGGGCAGAGATAATCCTCTTGTGCCTGGGCTGGCACATGCTGGCATGAAGCACCAGTGGCACTTGCCCACTGTGCAGCAAGAGCAAGCGTGCACATCCCTCTGTTGGGCAAAATGCAAAATCTAGCAATATTTGTAGCTGGCCTGTCTGGGTCACCTTGCTCTGCAGCCGGAGCGACCCAAGGGATTCCATCCTGACATTGGTCATGATGGAGAGACAGGTAAAGATCACTTCAGCTACACACTGGGCTTTCAGTCTGTGCTAAGGGACTTCAGACATCCAAGCTGCAAATGGGAAACTCCTTGAGGAGGCTTTTCATCAGAGAGGGCTGGAAATCACTGATTCCAGCTAAAGTCAGGTGTGCCTCGGGATTTGTATCCATGTGCTTTTGCTGCTATTGGTATTCAGATCAAGTATCTCCAGTTCCAGCCTCAGCCTTGAACTTCTCCTGGGATATCAAGTGTATCAAATCTCTCCTCCCTGAGGACTGACAAAAAATGTGGCACACTTAAAATATAATATTAAAGCAAGTGAATCCTCTGTTGTATGTATTCCAGCTACCTTCAAGTTTGCAACCACCCAGTTGTCACCTATGCATGCTTCACGCATTGGGTCCATGTCCTTCCTCTGCGCTGTGCTTTAGAGGATGTTTTGCTGCATTACAGAAAAACTGAGAGCCAGAGTTTCATTTTGTTGTGTGTATCCTCAAAACAAGATGAGTTTTCAGCACTGGCGTTTAGAAAAACCCACCTCAGGCTTTTTCACTGAGGAAGCTCCCAGTAGAATAAACACACATACCCCCTGCCAATGCAATTATCATGGCATCACTTCCTCTGACAGTAACTTGCTCCAGCTGTTTCACTTCTTCTAATTATGTCAGTCTTTTTCTTAACCACTTTCTGCTGTTGGTCTCCTACCCAGGGAGAAGGTGGTGGCTGGTGAGGGAAGTGTGCAACTTGATGCCCTGCCTGGGCTGCACAGGGTACAGCAGTGGCTCAGCTGGATGAGCACACAAAGGGTGCTGGTGTGACACCCCACTTTTGCAGGCATGGGGCTGCACTGCCATGCAGCACTGCCAAAGCCACTTGGCAGTAGGTGAGACACTTGTTGCCAGTGGCTGCAGAAAAAATATAGAATGGCGTTTTTCTCCCTAAACAGATGGCAAGAATTACCTGCAACTGCAAAGCAGCGGAAGGCGGGAAAGCCAGCGAGCCCGGCTCATCAGCCCCACCATCTATTTGCCCCAGAGTGCTGTCTGCATGGTTTTCCAGTACCAGGCATGGGGCAGCAATGGGGTGATGCTGCGGGTCTGGCGGGAAGCCAGCCAGGAGCACAAGGCACTGTGGGTCATCACGGAGGACCAAGGGGAGGAGTGGAGGGAAGGCCGCATCATTTTGCCAAGCTACGACATGGAGTACCGGGTAAGATGCTTGCAGAAGCTGTGCTGGACCAGGTAGACTTGTCCAGCATCTTGATCCCAGTGTTTCAGAGCCCAGGCCCATTCATCATTGGGAAATGTGGCTGTTTTCATTGTGTTTCTCAAGTTACCATAGTAACTAAGCTACACTGTTTGTTATTCTGAGAGTGCCTGTCTTCTGCACAGACTTGGGCCTTTGTTCAGCCTGTTGCCTTTCATATTCCTCAGATCTCCCATTTTGCAAATATTCTCCCTTTTTCTTTTTTTTTTCTTCTTTTTTTTCCCTTCATTTTGTTTTGTGCATTTCTTCCCCTTCCAAGTGAAGGTCATCAGATAGTCTGACCAGAGGCAGCTTCAGGGAGCAAACCCAGCAACCAGGAGAAGTGGGAAGCTGGGAGGGAGCACAGCCAGCTCCTAAGGGTGGGCAGCAAACAGCCATTCTCCAGCCTCAGCTGCAAGTGTTGACATAGGAGAAGGAAGAGGGAATGGAGGCTCGTTTGTGAATCCTCTTCTCTGATACCTTAGCCTAGATCAGAGGGCTCGGTGCCGGGCTGTAGGATCATGGCCCTGTCCCACTCTCAGAGATCAGGGGAAGAGAAGGGATGAGCTGGAGGGAGGAAGGGAACTGTGGTGCCTTGCCACAGCCACCTGAGCCCCTCTGGCACAGCTGTACCAGCATCCCATGGAGAGGCTGCTGCTTCCAGGAGTGTCTTTGGCACAGTTGTCCCTTCTGGGCAGCGTGCCGTTTGCCAGGGAGACAGTGCTACTGTTGCCACTTGTTAATGAGCATCAGCACAGCGTCCAGCACCCTCCAAGGCAGAAGGAAATATGGACTCCCAGGCTTGAGGCAGCAATTTAGTGACCACCCTGGTGGGGAACCTTGCTCCAGCCAGCTCCCAGCCCTGACCCTGACCCAGGGAGCTGCTGCTGTCAGGCCACTGATCCCTCCAAACTGCTGCCTCCCACATGGGTTGACGGCCCGAGCTTGGGACCCACAGCCCAGACATTCCATTGCCTGTGCAGTCAGATGCTCAGCCCTTCAGGGAGGTGTCCTTGAAGGCAGGCATGGATCCCAGGCACCTTAGATGAAAGAGGACACCTAATACTGGGAGAGGAGGTTTGTGAAGTACGTAGCCCTAGGAAATCATTTGTACCCTTAGAATCCCAGTATCACTAGGATTGGGTTGGAAAAGGCCACCAGGATCATCAAGTCCAGTCATTAATGCAGCATCATCATGTGCAGCACTAAACTATATCCACAAGTGCCACATCCACATGCCTTCTGAACACTTCCAGGGATGGTAATTCCAGCACTTCACTTGGCAGCCTATTCCAATGCCTTCAGAGTAGGCAGGGGGATATAAAGCAAAAGCTGGAGCTGTCTGACTAGTTTGTATGGGTTTGGCTTTTTAATAAAATACCAGGAAACACAATATGGTTACAGATAAGAATGATGGGCACTGGCTGACTACTTTGTGTGCTAAACGTGAATATACCAGCATGCTGAATAATGGCGTCATTATGTAAATATTGCAAGTGTCTCCACTCAGCAGTTCTTAGAGCTAACGACTCTACTTATTTTTGTAAATATATTTTGCCTGTGATTAAGCAGGAATAAGCTGACCCTTCTCCCCTGACATTTCAATACTTCTTATGTAATGTTGATAGGAACAGCACTTTACAGTTAATGTAGCTGTGCATTTTGTGTCCTTCCCTTCCTTTTTGTGATCATAGCTCAGTTAATACCATGGGCCAAAGCTGCTGCTGCAGTAACTCAGAGTTATGCTATTGCACCATCTGTGCAAGGGCTAGGGGGGATTCACTGAGTCTTTTTTCCTTATGAGAGGCACTTAACTGAAAAAATTGCAAGCCAGGAGCTGCCAGGCCAGGCAAAGATCTCTCTGTTGAACTGTCCAGGCACAGCAGTTTTCCCTGGGAAAGGGCTGGCAGAGGCAGGGCAAGGAAGCAGGACTAGTGTCAGGTGATCCACAGGTCTGTAGGGAAAGCCTGGAGCAATTTCCCACCCTTTCCTCTGGGAGCAGCAGCCACTCTCCGTAGGTGGTTCTAAGCTGGGAAGCGCCCAACTTAGCAGTGACATTTCTGTCCCGATTTCCCACAGATCGTGTTTGAGGGATTTATCCGCAACGGCCATGCGGGAGAGCTGGCCCTGGATGACATCCGGCTGGGCACCGACATCCCGCTGGAGAACTGCATGGGTACGTGTGCATCCCGCCTGGGGGCAGGGAGGCAGGGAGGGGGCACCTTGCCTTGCGAGCTGTCAGTGGGCCACACCTCCCCTGGCCGAGTTAGCAGGAGCTTCTGGATCTCAGCTGGGACTTTGATTGCCCATGAAAGAAAGGAGGGCGACTCAGCCTCTGGGGGACAGGGCTCTGCCTGCGTTGGTGTGAGGAGAAGGGAGCACATGTCTCTGCCACGCAAAGCTGAAAGAGCAGCTGAGGGTTACTGAGGACTATTCTGTGTGATAAGGACATACATCAGATTTAAAAGGAAAGTGCTGAACAAAAGAAGCCAGCTGTCAGTCAGTATTACACACTTAGAGGGGCCAACGAGTTCAAAAGGAGTCTTCTCTAATAAGAAAAAAAGAAACTGCAGAGAGGTTTTACAGCAATGTTAACAGAATAACAAAAGAAATTTTTGCCCTAGAATTCACCATTCCCCAAACCAGGCCAAAAGCCAGGTAAAAACAGAAAGGACTTGGGGAAAAAAAAGGAGCAAAAAAGTGTTTCAGCAGTTTGCAGGTGGAGCCACTGCCTGCACTTTTCCTCTAGCTGGAGGAAATTGCAATCACACTGATGGCTCTGGCTGCTGTCTTGCTTGGGTGTGTATTTAGAGGTATCCCAGCTGAGCATGGGACCAGCAGTATTTAATTAGTGGGAGCTGTGCTGAGAGCTGCCCAGAGCAGCAAGGTCCTGCTCTTGTGCATGTCCTGGGAGAAGCATGTTTCACTAAGAAGTGTCTGACCCATCCTGAAGCCAATGAAAAAAGCAGGGAAGAGCCTCTCTCCCTTTTGGGCTTTGAAAAGCCCCATTCAGTGAAGCTGCTCTCCTTACCCCCACCAAGGGATGATCCCAGTGCCTCCCAGCCCAAGCAGGACAAACACTCTGTCCCAGGGGGTGTTTCTCAGGGGAGGAAGCACCAGACAAACCATGCTTGGAAAGAGCTGCTTACATTGCTTGTCACCCTATGTGGGCAGGTGAGGGTAAAGATGGTGCAGAAACCAGCACTGATAATAAAACACAGGACTAGGAGTGTCCCAGAGAGGCTCTTAAGCACTGTCAGTCCCCATTTCTTTGATGCTTTGAACTCTGCTGGTCTCCCATCTGTCAAAGGAGCTAATACTTCAGATGTCAAATTCCCTGTATTTAAGGCTTGACAGTGGTGTTTTAATCTCTTGCCTTCTATGGCATTAAAGAGAAGCAAGAGCCATGATTAACACTAATAGTATTTCCTATCTAACTTCTTTGGAGCTCAGCAATTCACCTAGCTCCAGTCTTATTGTATCTTGGGCCTCATGAACTTAAAGCTTAATATTTCAAAAACAAATGCATTAATAAATTATGAAGTTTCAAGCATTTTTCAGCCCAAAAAACACACCTAACTGCTATACAAAATTATTTTACCCTGTCTAGGAAGTTGAACGTGGATCTTAAAACCCATAAGGATTGTTTGTTTCAGATGGCTCTGAAACAAACTTTTCCAGCAAAGGGTTCCCACTGCAAACTTTAACATAACTTAGGGGTCATTTCCAGTTTCACCAAAATAATAATGAAATGGTAGCAATACCATGCTGCTCTCTTTCTTTCAGAGAATAGCTGACTCCAGCACAGGCTACTGTTTTTTTCAAATATAATCCTTGGAAGTAATCTGATTCCTTTTTAGCATGAAAGAATGCTAATAAGTCACAATAATTTTTTCCTTTGACAAATGTGTCATTCGCATTTTGAACCCAAATGATGATTTCATAGCACTCAGTAGAGCCAGAGTCTGCTTCTGTGACTCACAGGCATAATGCAGAAGTAATCTAAAAATAATCAGAAGTCTATTACTTCTGCAAGAAAGTAATCAGTAGTAAGTACCGATTATTGCTTTTCAGATCCAGTAATTTGTAATAGATTACATCTTCAAAGTATCTTGAAAGAAGGAAAACTATCACTTGCCTTTGTTTCTTGTCACTGTGAGATAGAGAGGAGCAGGGCATCACTGCCCAGAATTAACACAGTTCCTGTGTGAGAAACAGTGCCAGAGTTGAGCCAGAACCAAAACCACTTTTGGAAATTTAGGGGGTTTCAGGGTTTCATCACTGGGCCAGGTGAGGCTTTGTCATTGGATGACTCAGGCCAACCAGGCTGAATACAAATGACCCTCAACCTCAGACATATTTTCCTCTGAAGTGTGTTTGAGTCAAAGCTTTTTGTGTCTGTTTGGTCCCCAGCTGGAGCCAGGTTTCTCACAGTCCTGGCTGAGGTTGGCTGGCTCCCTGTGCTGTTCCCAGCGAGTGGCTCCTGTGGAAGCCTGCTTCACTCAGCCACTGCAAATCAATGAGGATGTGAACTGGGGGCTTGGTGTAATACTCTCCTCTCTAACATGAGTTTTTGTTTTTCCTCTGCAGAACCCATCACAGCTTTCCCAGGTGAGAACTCCTACTTTCCAGGTAAAACTGCACTTCTCTCGGTGGTTTTGTTCTGCTGGCATGGGCTTTTACATCGAAGGAAAGCAATGTGTGTGCTTGTACAAACAGCAAATGTTCTGAGCACTGAAATGGCAAGTGTGTACTAAACTTCCCCCACCACAGCAGCAGGAGATGGCATCCTCTGACTTCTGCTAGGTGACAGAAAACAGGCAAGCAGGCAAGTCCCCCGTCTTGGGACTGAATAGCGTTAGGAAACCTGCCATCATGAGAAGCACTTAGCTCCTGAAGAGCAGCTAAGCCTGGAAGGCTGAAGAATAAAGAGTAGTTCTCAACTGACTTAAATGAAAAAAAAAGAGTAGCCAGTTAAAAGTGAAATCTGGTGGGAGTAATTCACATTGTTGTGAGGGAAGGTGGTTCTCTAGCTCACAGATGCTCTGGCAGTGGCATGTTCAGTGCTGGCAAAGGAGGGTGGGGTGAGTCTGCTGGGAAGGGGAAGGGAGTTGGGAGGTATAAGTGAGAGAGCAAACTGCCATCAGAAGCTCTGAAGGTGACAGTGAATAAAAGGAAAACAAGGTGAAAATGGTATATTTAACAGCTTAATACTAGCCTGGAGAATAGAAACCAACACTTCTCTGATCAAACCTGCAGGGCAGGAGAAAAGGTGAGGAACTCCAAGGAACTGCCTCTCTCTTTTCAGGGGGGGTGCTGTTTGTCTTGTTCTGGGGTGGGAAAAACTATCTACTTCTGCAGACATCAGTTTAGTCTGAGGGGTTTACGGGTTTTTGAAATTTGGATTTTGTTTTCCTGCCTGCTTCTTCAGAAATATGTCTGGGGGTTGTGTTGTGATGAAGAGCAAACTTGGAGTTCCCCTTAATTTTGGGAGTTGTTTTGTCAATTGAATCAACATGCCCTTTGCTTTCACTGGGACATGATGTCTGTACTGTGCTGGTGAACTGTAAGATATGGCTGGACTCTATCCTAGAAGCAGCTGCATTTCCATGTAGGCAGAGCTGTCTCTCCTGGGTGTGTGCATTGGGAGCGATGGCAAAGTAGGCGCCGAGACTGAGGGGACATGCACGACTCTGTCCCTGGGGATTCAGCCTGTGGAGTGTTACCAATGTGAGGGACAAGTGCAGGGTCCAACACCATGTTTTACAGTCACACCCATAGTGTAACAACTAGGAATTCAGTTCTGCTTGTTGATAGGCTTATTTATCTGATATTCAGGCTTGTGGTGTTACTGGAAAGCTGCTGTGATATTCTTAGGTGGCAGTTAAAGCCTCACAACCATTCATGACTTCCACCATTGCTCTGCATTCTCCTAGGCCTGGTCTGGTATCTATTTTACAAACACCATCCTTGTCTTTTGAGACTTGTTACAGTTTGAACCCCTCTCTGGGTCCTCACATTCTATTCTAAAGTCTGTCCTAAAGTCCTGCTAATTCATATTGCTTGTCTTCCCCTTTGCCCTGCCCTGCTGCCTGAGTGCCTCCACTTCCCCATCGTATTCCCCAGGGCACACTGGCTGGGGAGAAACAGTGAGGTCCCTGAGCACCACAGGCAGATGCTGTTACAGGCACTTGCCAGCTTGTTCCAGCAGCTCCTGCCCATTCCTGGCTCCCTCAAGGACATCCTAGCATTGGTCGTAACAGGGGAGCAATTGCAATTTGCAGCAAAAGTTTGAAAAGGTTCCCCTGGATGGTTGGCAGGAATAGATGGCACAGAGGGATGGACTGACCTGGGAAGAAAAAGTAAAGTGCAGAAGGAAAAGATGGAGAAGTGAAGATGAAGACTGGAGGCAATTACATGATAATTAAAATGAGGGAGAGACAGACATGCCCAACAGAAGGGGAGGGTAAAATGAGGGGAAGAAGTCCCTGGGTGGAGAAAAAAAATGGAGCTGGAGAGGAAAAACCATGTATGAATTACTGAGATGTTCTATAGCCCCCACTCCTGCAATTACATGATGAACTGAAAAAGTCAGATACCATTAAAAGTAATAGCAAATCCTTCCTCTCCTGGCTTGGGAGCAAAGCTGAAAATATGCACCTTACAGGCTCCAGGATCACAAAGCAAATAATAAGAAGAGAATCTGTGTAGGTGGAGTATGTTTCACCTAGTAGTTTGGGACCTTACAGGACCAGGAAAGTGTGCTTCAACTGTACTGCCCTTGAGCATTGATGCATTCCACCCTTAAAGAAAGGGTACAACAAGTGTCTGGAAACAAGGAATTAGATAAATACCAGGTGAAAAATAAAAGATATATTCCAAATAATGCATGGAGAAAAACCTTGGAGAAAAACCACAGGGAGAATTTACCTTTGGGACTGGTGGATTCTCTCCCTGCTGGTATCCTAAAGTCAAGATAGAGATATCTCTCTGGAGCAATGACAGGTAGCAGTTTTGGGGTTGAGACTGACACTGGTTTTGTGGCATTCAGATTAGATGAGTGTAATACTTGCTTTCATCTGTGTCATCTATGAAAAGTCCAGCTGTGTTGCTTGTCCACAGCAGTTAATGTCAGTGATTTCGGGCAGGAATATGAGCTGTGACACGGCAGCGGCAGAGCAAGGCGGGCAGCCCTCCAGGCAGCTTTCTGGAAAGGATTTTCTCCTTTTTCTTTCCTAGATGACTATTGCTTTTCCTTCTTTGGGTTTTGATTCTCAGTGCAAAACTCCAAAACTAGTCCCTATAGAGTGTTCCCTACTGGAAAGGGAATGGGGCAGTACCTGGCCAGGGTGGAAGTGCGAGGACCAGCAGCACAACCACGTAAAATATCCACCCTCTAGGGATTAAATCAGGTTTCCACTGACTCGTGTTCCAAGCTGTGCCATAAACACAGCAGCCACAAACTTGACAACAACAGCAGGAGGCAGTTCTTTATTAAGATGAGAGCACTAGTGAATAAATGAGGAAGGGCAAGTGTGTGTGTGGCAGAAGGCAAAGGGGAGTGGAAAAATTATTAAGTTAAGAAGATGGATTTTTTTTTTCCATCTCCCTGAGCAGTGAACTTCTCCACTAATATAACAGAAAACTTCCAGAGAGCAGCAGAGCCAGTAAAAACAGAGCAGATAACATCAGCTCTGTGTGTTGAGTGGATGGGCAGCTATATTTAGTGTCTGGCAATGTAAGGAAGAATAATCATTAATACTGGGAATTGGCTTCATTAGGGCTTAGAGACAACTGAGTGTGATTCCTTAATGACTTCAGTTGCTAAATGAACTCTCCAGACTTCTGCTATCTCCTCAGCAGGACCATGCAGTGTGGAAACGGGAGTTGAGGAAGGGCTCTGCACCACCCTCATGCTTGAATCCCTGGCTAGGACATCTGGGGTGGGTCAGGGCCAAGCAGGGGCTGTCCTGAAGCTGCAGCCAGCTTGAGTTCCCCAAGGGACCTTTCCCACAAGCAGGATCATCTTCAGTACATCATGCTGCTTCCCTCCATCCCCAGGCAGGCAGAGATGCACAGGGAAGGGGCAAGGGCTGCAGGCTGGGCACTATGGCACGTGCTCCTCTCTGGCCAGACCCACCCTTTGCACACTCAGCCTCCCACTGGGCAATGTACAACCATCAGCAGGAAGCCTTCCTCCCACTCTCTTGAGACTCAGGGGCTGTTGTCACCCCTGACACCTGCCCTTCTCCCCATCCCAGCTCCCACCATGGGACCTGGTGCATATCAGTGGTGTGAGAGGCTGTTTGTTTGTAAATCTCTCACTGAAACAAGGTGCTATGTAAGCAGAGACTGTCACCAAGTGTAAACACAAGTGGCCTCTATACAGCAATCAGCCCCACGATTTCCCTGGGGGTCAGCCCAGCACCCCCATGCTGTCAGGCACAGGAGAGGTGTTGCTGATCCATTGGGGATGGTGCTGGGTCACATTCGGGTCTGGGCCAGCTCAGCCAGCTGGATCTGTGGAGAGAGACAGTGGGGGGTTATCAGTGAGGCTCAAGGCAGCACTGAACATGCTCAGCCTCCCAGGGAGCTGGCAGCAGCCCCCATGGGATGTCCCACACTGCCACCCCCACGCAGACAGGTGAGGGGCAGCAGCTGCTGGGGAGGCACAGGGGTGTGATGCTTTCATTCCCCAAACCAGCATGCCCAGTGGAGTTAGGGAAGGAGGTCAGAGGGCTGCCTGCTCCCTACCTTTGCCATCCTCAGTGCACAGCCCAGCCTGTATGCCCCTTCTGCAGGCACTGTTGGGGGGCAGCAGGGACAGGGCCACCCCCGCTCCTGATGGTGAGGGGCAGCTGGGGTGAGACAGGTTGAGAGCAGCATATCTCCAGTTAGGCTTCTCCTGAGACATCCGAGTTCCTTGCCTACAATGACAAATATGTGGGTGGTTCCCAGCCTCCTGCTCTATAAAAGCAGGATTTGTCTTGCTTGTGTGGTTTTTTCCTAGCTTTTGAGGTGGTTTTTTTTGTTGTTGTTGTAGCTATTCATCTGGGTGCACTGTTCATTCTTGGTTTTAGTCCCTGTGCCCAGTTTTTGAGGAATAGGGAGAGGAGAAAAGCCTTGTGAGTGGCAGAGGAACCATCATTTTGCCTCATCTCCTGTGCCACTAGCAGCAAAGTCGTTGCCATCCCAAATTTCCAGCCAGTGACTCTGCTGTTAGGCAGTGTTTGTAGGGGAGGGCAGAGGCTGTGCTGCAAGATGCCCTTGCTGCTGGCAAAGCTGAGCGCATCCTGCACTGTTTTGTGTTTTCCCCTTGGCGTCCTCCAAGCCTGCTGAGGAAACCGAGCTGGAGTTTGGTTAGCACAGAGCTCAGCAATGTGCGGACACCAAACCCAGGAGCCCCCAAAGTTCTGCAGGCCAGCACCGAGTCAGGGAGCTGCCCCTCACTAGCCAGCCAGGGGAAGGAGGAGAGGGTGAGCACAGGAAGGGGGTCAATGTGTCCAGCAGCAGAGCAAACCCTCCTGAGAATTTCCCTGGGCACTGCAGCCCCCTTGAAGTAACCAGTAAATAAACATGGTGCAAAAATACCTCCCTCCCTAGTTATTTGCAGCTCTCCCCCGGGAGTGCTGCCGGGGAGGTGGGAGCAACAGCAGCAGTGCAGAGCGGTCCTGCCGTGGGCGCTGCCGGTGCATGCAGGCTGTGTGGGCCCCCTGAGCCACAGATGTGGGCAGGATGTCCCCAAGTGACCCAGCCAGGGACAGCAGCCCTGCCCTGCAACACGCCGCAGCTGCAAGAGCAGGAAGGGCTGGCCGTGGCTGGGCTGAGTCTGGGCACTGCCTGCCCATGAGTTCAAGGGAGCCTGGTGCTTCTCCAGCCCTCCCGAGGTGTGGTGCTTTATCAGCATGATTCATAGTCCTGGCTTGCTGAAGCTGAAGAGAGCATAAGTTTCTTGTCTGAATATTGGGTTGAATTTTGCAGCCCGTGCCCTATTAATAATTATTACCATCCCTTCTTGCTTCAAGAAATAGTAAGGAAATCTGTGTAGGTCTGTGAATGGGGCACCTAGTGAGACTAGACCTGTGTGCAGAGCACTTTCAGACAGAGAACTTCTTCTCTGTCTTTGCAGTAAGAATGACAAATGCTTCTCCCTGTAATCTCTTTCCCAGTCTCCTGTGGTAACTTCCTCAGCCATCTGAGATTATGCTTTACTTCCAATTACGAACGTGATGTGTTCTGTCACTGCTTGACAACATCTGCCATGTGGAGACAAAACCAGGTGGCTGATCTGGAGATGGCCAAAATAAAGAAGGGGAAAAAACATTCATTGATGCCAAAAATAACAGTAATAATAGTGCATATGGAATTTGTATTGCGTTCCAGGCAGCCTGATTAATTAAAAGGGAAGGGAAAGGCCCTTGAAAATGTGGGCTCAGCAAATGCCAGTCTGTGCCCTCCCCTAGGAGCACGCCCTGTATCTGGAGGCGGCTGTGGGACCTCGTGTTGCTCCGTGCTGTACTCTTGAAAGCATGTGTGTTTCTTTTTGTGCGTCTGCATGCCTCCCACCTAGAAACCCTGTTCTGTGTCTCCTTCCCAGGGGCAACCCTCCTGCCAGGGACCGAGCCCACAGTGGACACGGTGTCAGTGCAGCCCATCCCAGCCTACTGGTATTACGTTATTGCCGCCGGAGGTGCTGTTGTGGTGCTGGTCTCCGTCGCGCTGGCCCTTGTGCTCCACTACCACCGGTTCCGCTATGCGGCCAAGAAGAGTGATCACTCCATCACCTACAAAACCTCCCACTATGCCAACGGGGCCCCTGTGGCCGTGGAGCCCACCCTAACCATAAAACTAGAGCAAGACCCCAGCTTGCGCTGCTGAGAGCCGAACAGGAACGAGAAAGCAAACAAAACACAAAACAGACAGACAGACAGAAACTAAGACTTCAAATACGTTGCCTCAGTTTTGCACTTTTTTCCTTACTTAGCATACGTGTGAACTCTTAGATATCTCCATCCCTTCTCCGTCCCCCAGCCCTCCCCAGATCTTTTACAAACTCTAAACTAATGCTGCATCTTGGATCGCCAGAAGAGACACACCGCCCCTTCACTTCAAAAGTGAACACTCCCTTTCTATTACTTTTCAAAGATACCTGGGGTGTCAGGTGGGGGTTTATTTTGTTTTGTTGTGTTTGTTTGGGGAGTTGGTTTTTTTTGTTGTTGGTCAGCTTCTTTGGGTTTTGGGATTTTTTTCTCCTCCCCGTAGGCAACCTGCAAGGGAACCTGATGGTGAGCCTGGAAGCTTGTGTGTGAGGCTCGTGTGCATGTGCTAAACCTGCGTGTGTGAGTGTGCATGGGACTGTGTGTGTCTGACTGACTGAATGTATATTTAGAAACAGCCCCTTTTTAATTTGCTTGTTGTTGCTTCTACTTGCACAGGGAATGCTTTTATTTTTGTTTTTGTTGTTGTTAATTTTCCCTCCTTCCCACCTCCTCTCTGGAAGGTCTGGGACGTGTTTATGGTGAATGCCCTGATTTGTTTACCTGGGGAAGAGAGCAATGCTTTTTTGTTGCCTTATCTAGCTTTGGCTGGGTTTCTTGTTTGATAGTGTTAATGTCTTGGGTGCAAATTGAGAAAAGGCCAGGCTGGACAGTAGGAATGTCCGCCTCAGGTGGCTAGAAGAATCCAGAGAGGTCCATAGACATTCAAAAAGCAAGAGATCTCTCCATTTTATTCTTTCTGCAGCCAACATGAAAACACAGCCATTGTTTGGAAGAGGGAGGGGAAGCCCTCCTCTTCCCCCACCTGCAAGTGAATCTATTTAAAGTTGCCTTATATCAGAGAAGCTCATAATGAATGTTTTGTTTGTATCTGTTAAAGCCAGCCTTAGGGTAACACGTAGACTTCAGCAGGTCTTAGTGGATGCTAAATACTGTAGTTTCTTGAGAATTGAAGGTTTATTTATTTAATAAGTATCCTCACTTTGGGTGCTGATGGTTTTGCTTTTACACAGGGAAGGGGGAGAGGGCTCCTCCTTGTCTTTCTGCTAGAAATGTTCAAGGGAGAAGTATAGTTCCCTTTTCTGGGTTTGATTTTTTTCCTTCTGCCCAATCCATAGCTGCTGAATCATAAAAATTGCCCGTTGACTTTTTAGAATGTCAGTTTTGCGTTTGCTAATGTTCTGCTTCTTAGAGCACCAGTAACATCTAGCAAGCCAAGCCCAGCCAGTGCACCTGGGGGGCCCAGCTATTGCTGCTGCTTTAACTGGGGAGGCAAGGAGGAGCCTCCACATGCCTCTGACTGTTGAATGGCCCAGTGTATTGTAGTGGAAATGCCTTATATAAATTACTGAATGATGACATGCAAAAGTGGTTTGAATTTTTAACCCTAATCTGTTTGCAGGCAAAAAAAGTACCTCCAGTGAGCAAGGTTCTCCATCTTGTTTGTGTCCATCTGTGATGACTGATCAGATTCCCTCCCCCCTTCTAAACTTGCTAGTGCCCATCCCTCCTTTGCCCATTAATATTGCATAAAATGAATCAAGATGAGCAGCTCTGTTAACTTCCCTGCAGTCTTGAGCTGCCTTTTGGTCTGGGAAAAAAAGTAAAAATACAAACTGTGCTGAAGTGGTATTGGCCTCTGTTGCAGCATAGCCCTATCCCAAGGGGATCTCTGTCAATGGGGGTGTCACTCTATCCCCATCCTTGCCTTAATTTCGTGCAGCCAGTTTCAGTTCCCCGTGCTGGTTTCACAGCAGATTTCAGTGGGATCCTCTCAGCTGCAGCAGCAAGTGGCTGAAACAAGCAAGGAGTGCAGAAAAGCCCAGGGTGATGTGCCATGGTGAGCACATTAGGTATGGTGGGTGCTCATGGCACCTGGGCCTGGCTCCCACAATGTTTTGGAGAGCAGCAGGGACATGCCTGTCCCACAGGGCCAGAACAGACCCAGGGAGCTCCTGCCACCTGGAAGGCAGTGCCATTGAAAGGTCCCTGGAGAGGAGTTTCCAGGGTAAGAGTGCTTTCAGTGTGAGCCTCCTCATCACACAGCACTGGTGTTGCAGTGCATCTGGTTTGGGATGTGGATTCCTATCCCCCTTGGTCAGCTGCAAATTAAAACAGATGTGAAATACTGGCATGTGCTTACTTTCAAGTCAGCCCAAGCCATGTCAGCAGATGATATTGTCCCGTTTCCAAAGTCAGCTCAGTCTCCCTAGTTCAGACGATTTCACTTTGACCAGGTTCACCCCCACAGACTTAGCAAGTGTGCATTGGTGTGTCAGAGAGGAGAATGTGGCACCCTGTCTTTTAAACCAAAATCACCAAAGACAAAACAGAAGGTCACTTCAATTTTTACTCCCAGTTCTCCCCTGCTCCTTGAGCCCTGACATCCCCAGCATTGCCCAGTTGCCTGTGTGTGAAAAATATCTTGTGGAAATTTGAAATTCTTTGAAGATGTATTGTGTGGAATGTAATAAAATGATGATATTTTTATACAAATATCTGGGGTTTTTCTTTCTTCTTCTTTCTTTGCTAATGACAACGCTGTGGGTTGAAGCAAAGGAGAGTTCCAAAACTCTTTGGAGCATCAGGACTATTCCTTTTAGCCAAGTGGAGCTCCAGTTCCTGCTGCGTGCAGACCCAGCTCCCAGCAGCCCAGATGCTGTGGGCTCCCTGCCTCGCTGCACTCAGGATTGGGTATTAACAGCAGCTTTTAGATCCATTACATTTGTACCAGGCCTTATGGGAGTTTGGGGAGGCTGGACTGACTCTTGGGATTGTTTGGGGATTTCACCAGCGTTGCCTAAGTGCTAAATTGCTCAGTGTGATTACACAGAAATTCTCCAGCTGGGGCCCCTGGAGACAGGACATCCGACTTTCCAGGGCCCCTGGGGCTGGCCTGGCTGCCAGCTCAGCTGAGCCGCATGCTCCCTCCCTGAGCTCAGCAAAAAATGGGTAAGCCATTAGCAAAATTAATAATGAAAGCAGCAATGCTTTCCTTTCCTCTTCTGTGCAGTCCCTGTTCCTGCGTGTCAGACTGTGCAGGGGACCTGTGTGAGTGTTTGGACAGGTGTAGGTCCCTGCTTTCCCTCCACCTGAGTCCTCCCAACTTGTTACTACAGGGACCTCTGCTGCAGCAGTTCTGCTTTCCATCTTCCCTATGTGCACCCTTCACCCCTTCAGCAGAGTCAGCAGCATCACATTTCATGTGAAATATATTTTGCTGCAAGTTTGAGAGGTTTTTCCTTCCCTCTTTATTTTCCTTCTCTCATATTCTTTACCCTGGCATAAAGCTCAGCTTTGCAACAAAACTTCCTGACTTTACTAGGAATTCAGGCCATCAACAAAAAAATAATTCAAATGTGATCCCTCACACTGGCTATTCAAACACAAGCAAAGCTGAGTACCCATGCTGCTTTTTTGGGAGAGGGTTTTTTTTCCCTGTAATTGTACAGCAAAGCAAATTACACTTGTAATTTGCATTTTGTACACTTCAGCGACTGTTCAAGCAAAATTCAAAACAAATATGCACATGTGAAAAACAGGGAGGGAGAGAGAGTGACTGATGGCTTCCCAACAAGGAAGAAAAAAATTCTGTTAAGTAAACAGACGAAAAGGGAGAAATCGTTCAGGATTAATTATTCCGTACGTGCGCCACAGACAGATTGACCGGAGAGTTGGGTGCTGCTCAGGCTGCAGCACATCCTAGGGAAGAAAGCAGCTAAAATTAGCATGCTTTGTTTAAGGAAATAAATACAGCTTAGTGTGATTTTGATGCAAACTCTTCTGCCAGTAACTTTAGGCATTTATGTGTCTACTTAAAAAAAAAAAAGAGGAAAACTTTTTGGGGGAGCAGTGGGGGCTCTGTTTTTCAGGGAACAGCATTGTGTCCTGTGTGCCACGGGGAGGCTTTGGGCGTGGCTCCCTAGTGGTATGTGCTGTGATGGTGTCAATCTTTTTATCTTATCTCTGCAGTTGGTTTTGTGCTGAAGGAGCAGAGGGGGTCCATGGGCGCTCTCTGTAAGCACTGGGGCAAAGCCAGTGCCTAACAGTGATGTGAGAGAGGGAGCACTGACCTGGCAAAGCAAAGGGTGCCGTGGGAAAGGCGGTGCTGTGCCTTGGCAATGTCAGCGTGCCTGAGATGGCTGATCGGGCAGGAGCAGGCTGCAGAGCTCAGTCACCAGCCGCACAGTTGGGTCAGCCTCCTGCCAGGGCAGGCACCTGCAGGATGGCACTTGGCACAGGGTGCCCAGAGCTGCTTGTCCCCGGGCTGTGGGGGTGAAGTTGGCTTTTCCTGGCCTGGTGGAAACGCCTATGCTGCCACCTGCAAGGGAACAAGGTAGAAACCGGGCTGTGTGTGGGGCTGTGTTTGGATTTTTGTCCCTCTAGAAACCCTGTGAAAACCTGCTGACTTTACCAGGGCCAGCCCCCACTTAGCCCGTGTCAGGGGCAGAGTGAGGCGTGCAGACAGCAGGCGAGGCCCCGAGGCGAGCTTGGACAGCCGCTTGGCTTCCTGCCACAGCTCCTCCATCACAGGCTTTGGCGGCTCTGAGCAGAAACTGCAGGCGTGACTGCCAGTTTGAGGCATCGTGTTGTTAGCCACTGCACTGTAAAAACAAACAGCAACAACGGGGAGGGTGATAAACATACCAGGATGCCACAGGGCTGCCAGCTTCTCCCCCAGCTCCGTGGCAGCGGGGACGAGTGCCGCCCTTCGCCGAGGAGCCGCTCGGTTTGGGGTAGGTGAGCTCAGCACAGAGTGCAGAACCTGCATGGCAGCTCCTTACCTGGGTTCTCCAGAGCTGAGAGGGGGAGAGGAGAGGATTTCACCGTGTAATGCCACAGTCATGCCATACACATACATGCCACCATCACTGTTTCCTTGGCCCGGTGCCGCTGCTGAGGGGAGGTGCAAAAGCAGGGCTGGAGAAGGGGTCAGGCTGCAATGGGGGATGTGTCTGCTGCAGGGAGGACTGGCAGGGTACTCATTTTGGGTAGCCACCTTGGCCACCCGCTGTGCGTTCAGCAGGGCCAGGTGCCAGATGTTGGAGGGCAGCACCACGGCTGGAAATAGCTGCCTGCTCATGGCCACCTCCACACCAAACACCCAGCCTGGCTCCATGTCTCCAGGTGCTTTTGGTGGAGGGGTCTTCAGCTGCCCAGCCATACTTTCCCACCGTATCTTCATATGGGAAGCCCAAGGATTGCAAGAGATCATCCATGCCCCTCAGTTTGACAATGGTTTTGTGGTGGTCTGAGGTGTGCACAGTTGGCTGCCACCAGGGCAGCCCCAAGGCAATCTGAGAATAAGGTCCAGCAGTTCCTGCACTGCAGAGGGAGGCCAAGCCAGGGAGTGGCAGCTTGTTTGCTTTCTTTGATGCTCAACTGTTGCCAAAGCACTGTTTTAATTTGAAATTTGGCAGGGATTTATCCCTTCTGTAAACTAAAGTAGTCCTGTGTTTCTGGAGGAGTGGGAAAGAGAGAAGTGAGGTGGATTTTCAGCTGGAAATAGAGCAATGGGGGATTGAGAGGGAGTGTTTCTGCTTGGAGCCTGTGCTGCTGCTGTGAGCGGTGCCTCTCCATTTGCCGAGGGTGGGAGGTGCCCCCCCAGCCCCGGGGCTCCCAGCCAGAGGAGCAGCGCTGCGCCAAGCAGAGCGGTGTCAAGGCGAGGCCACGGCGGCTGCTCCGCCGTGTCAAAACAAAGTGATGTGTGTTGGAGTCACACTATTGCTGTGGAGAGAAAAGGACTGGGAATGAGCAAAGAGAGAAAAGCAAGGATGAGAGCAGAGCCGGGGCTCTGTCTCGTTATGCCAAGACTGGGAAATGTCAATTTCTGACCCCGTTTTCCTAGCTTTGGCTGCATTTAATGTTTCAGACCCTCACGGGCACTTGTTTGGCAGCAGAGCAGCAGTGTACCTCCTACACTCCCTTCACTGGGCAGGATAGCACTGGCCAAGAGGGATGTGGTAGCAGCAGGAGAGAGGGGTGAGCGTGTAGCTGGCTGCCCTCAAGTCCTTTCCACAGTGGGGAAACAACCATGTGCTGCTTATTTCCCCAAAACCAGCAATTTGTTTTTCTTCCTCCTACACACTCTGCTTTTTTTGTCCCATCAGGCACAGCCACAGATATTACTGGGAATGGAAGACTGTAAGGAGCAGAGCTCACAAAGCACCCATCCCCTGGTGCATGGCTTTCAGCCCCAGAGCTTGTGGACCCCTGCAGAAAGTGGGGAGCAGGAGCACAGGGATGGTGGGAGTGCATCCTGCGTGCTCTCCAGGCCAGGCTATCCTGTGCCAGAGTGGCTCTAGGCAGGCAATAAAAAGATCTGGAAATTACTGCAAGTTTGATATATTGTTTGGGAAAGGCATCTCCTGCTGAGAAGCTCATTTTGTTCAGCCAGAAAGACTCCAAGAGACACCACAGATAATCTGCAAATGCCTGTGTGCAGAGAGAGATGCCAGGTGATAGAGCTCTGCCCCAGGGTGATTGAGCTCCCCTCAGTGACCTGGCAGGAGGCAGCACCTGGTGCCTGGACATAAACCAGACAAAGTCAGGCTGGAAAGAAACAGCAATTATTTTTCTTGACAGTTGTCATTTGCCTTGGAAGAATGTGTCCAGGTTCCAGCAATCAGGGCTGGGTGTTCTCTCCAAAGCAATAGTTCTTGGCTTGGCATGGGGGTCTGTGCCAGAGGTGGTGCTGCTGCTGGTAAACCCATGCAGGAGGGCTGGCATTGAGCACCTGTGGTGGTGGGAAGTATGTGCCAGGCCATGAGACATGGTGAGCTCAGCTTTGGAGAGGTGAGCTGCCTCGGGCAGGTTTGGAGAGCTTCCCTGCCATGGGCATGTGTCTATGTCTGTGTGGGACACCAGAGAACCTTGACTGCTCTCCTGCCCCTGTCATCCACCCTGGCACAATCCCTCCCACCCCTGCTACTATTTTAAAACAGATGTACACTGAAATTCTTTAATCTCTATATAAATACTAATTCTCTCCTGCTCTCCCTCCATGTGAGTTCATACAAACATGGTATTAAATCAGCCCTTGTCTGATTAGAATTTTATCTTTCTTTTTCCAGGTCCCATAAATTAGCCTTTTAGCTGGCAGTGCTCTCAGATCCAACAGATAACAGCCTTTCTTGGCATCTGGCTGTTTCCAAAATCATTGCTAATATCATCTTTTGGCCAGGACTGGCTAGGTGCTCACAGCTATCATTTGGCACATGGGCTTTAAAAATGGCCTTTCACTCAGGAGAAATAATTCCTCATATTTAATTACAGTTTCCCCCTAACTTTCTTGACTACCTTTCTCCAGAATACTTTTTCCCTTTTAAAATGCAAGGTAAGTTGTGCCTGAAATCTGCCCTTTAAGGAAGCAGCTTTCCACAACACAGATTGATGTATGTTTCTCCCATTCTGCCCACCAGCTTGCAGGGCTTTTCTGGGGACCACTTTCTAAGGGAGTTGCCTTCTGTGGCCTGCTCTACTTGTCAACGTATTGCTGGGACTTGTCCCAAAGGAGGCTAACTGATGACAAACAGCAGGCTAGATTCTGTGACAGGCTGGATTCTAAATCATCTCCACTAGGAACTGAACTGAGACCACCAGCTTCAATTCCCACAGACACCCACACAGCCTGAGCTGATTCAGTTAATGACTCGAGAAGCCCCAGTATGGAAAAAGAAACGTCGAATTACATTTTTCTAAAGCTTTCCGGAGGGTGTAGAGCCCTGCATGATAACATACAATCAAATAGCAATGAAATGGCATGTGGGGAACAGAAGAATGAGGGCCTGAGGAGGAAGGAAAGTAGGCAAGTAGGAAGATATCATTTAAGCAGGACTTAAGAGTTGTATTAGCATGGGGAATTGAGCAAATCACTAGAAGAGTAAACAGATTCTAGGCTGGGCTTTTTGTATAAATGTTCTCTCTTTTCAAGTTTTCCCAGTGCTCCTTCCTTTCAGGCTGGAAGAACTGGTGTTCTTTTGAAAGTGTTGATTAACCAATACTTTTTTATTTCTGGCTTTTCCCTCAAGGCTACCCTGGGAAATTACAAAAGGATCAAATTGCTAGCTTGTTCTCACACAAAATTTAGAGCAGCTACAATATGGAATGTCAAATGACTTCCAAGAGCCTTTCTCCACACATAGACTCCTTGGGCAGACTGTCATCTAATTTTGACCTCTGCTCATACAGTTTTGAGCAACAAACAGTTTCTGTAGGGTTGTGTGGGTGACCCGGATGGCAAATCTCACTGTTTGTCTTCCAATGGGTGACTAGCAGCTCAGACGTCTCCACGTGTGAAATGCTTTACAAGTTATTTTTCCACATGTTTGGATCTAAATGTTTGCAAGAGGCCCTCAGGCAGTTCTCCCAGCCCTAAGATGTTGCCATCTGGGCCTGTCAGTTCGAGAACTGTTGAGAAATCATGTGAACTCACCGCTAAAGTGAGGATTTACAGAAAGCAGTGTGCACCTGTGTTTCTTCGACAAGGTACCAGCAGCCTTGAGTCAGCTTAACTGACTCACTCGATGCAGAACTCATCGGCAGGAGGGGCAGGTGTTGGGCTGTGAGTCTTCCTGTTGCCAGGTTCACTTGCAAATTCAAAAAAATCCCTTCATTCTTTGGGTGCAGATACAATTCTGCCTGAGGAATGAGAAGGTGTCATTATTCCAGCAGAGGTCAGGTGGTGTTGGGGCAGCATGGATTTCAGCAGAGACCCGCTCTGGAAGTGAACCTTGACATGTCCCTGGCATGCATTGCCTGACACATTGTCTGGGATAGCAAAAAAATGTATTTGACAATTCAGGAGGCCTTTTCAAGTCCTAAATATCCATGCAAATATGCAGAAATGTTCTTTTATAAGGTTTTGAGTAATTTCTTAGCATGTGGCTTTTTAGGTACAAGCTACAGTCTTTAGTTTTGGTTATTTGTAAGTAACCTCTTTAAACTCTTCTTGCCATTTTGGCACAAGGCATAAAGTAATCTTGGTTCCAATCACAACTACTTCCAAGGTGTGACTTCTAGCGCTTTCTAGTCCCTGATTTTTTGCATTCCTGATCATTTCAAGACACCTTCTCAGTTGAGTACCCCAAGTTACAGTCAGCTTTGAAAACTCTTCACAGATTGAAATGAAAAGACATTTTCTTTTGGAAAAGTGGAAAAGAGCCATGGTAACTGTACGCAGAGAAAATGATAGGAAGACTGCACAGGAAAATAACTTACTTCTGCTCAGATTATAATATGTGCATTTGGTTGCTAGTCCTTGGTCTGTGCTGAACAATAGAAAGAGATGTCACCACTAAAAGGAATTTGGATCAGGGAAATGTTAACATAAGGGCCTAGATATGACCATTTGCCTCTCTCTCCCTTTCAACCAGCTTTTGTATTAAAACATATAATGAAGACACATAAATTCCTCAAATTACTGTGAATTTATCTGAAACCCAAAGAGGAACTGGGTCATTGAAGGTCTATATCCAGTCAGACATATGGGAAAATATGAAAAGTAGAGTGTGTGCTAAATGGATCCAGCATTAGCGGCAAGTAATGACAGGCACTAAGATCCTACTCAAAGGTGTAAGGGTAATACCCATGAGCATGTTAATAGTGAATTATGGCCATTATGGAGGCACCAATGACAATATTTTAGTGCTATTCAAGGTGTCGGATTTCTTTGCTTTTTGCTCACTCTCTTTTCTTCTTAAAAGCTGGTGATCTGGTGGTTATGAAATGTGACATAGTGTGAAGATCCTCTTCTCTCAAGTGTGCAAGAGTCTTCATTGACTTTGGCCAAGGGAAGATAATGAGTTCCTACTCCTTCCACAAGGAAGAGCCTTGTAGTAGTTTAACAATTACTTTCTTCTGGCTGGTCTCACAGTCCAGTGAGCAGTGACAATGATGCTGCCAGAAGGCCTCTTTTAACAAACAGTGCTTCCCATTTTGTTGTTCTAGTGAACTTCCCGAGAATGGAGGATGAATTCCCAAGCTCTGAGCAAGACTTTGAAGACAACGACGATCCAGGTTGGTATGCAGATGGACATGGACATTGTCCATATGCATGTGGACAATTCAGCTGTGACAGCCTGTGTTTCAGTATCAGATGCTCAGATTACTCACAAATCTCAACTTTAGTGCTGTTAGGAGCTAGAGCACACTTGAGAACATACATTGAAGTGATGGCTTAGCATTCAAAGGCATTGGTTTTCTTTTCCTGTTTTCCAACAGCCAGCAACCTTGCGAAGTCAATGTATTGTATTTGTGTTAGGACGAGTGAAACTGATCTTTTAAGCATTAATTGCTGCTTGCATGGCATTTTGACTTGTAAATCAAGAAAATTAAGTCTGAGACCTGTGACAGATTGATTTGAACCTAGTGGCACTGGAAGGTCCAGAGTTTTGGTGGGTTAGAATGCTTGCACACTATGTCAATAGTCTGATGTCTAAAAGTGAATCAGGGTGTCAAACTTTCTTGCCAGTTTGGTGCTTCACATGATTTCTAGACCTGGGTTAGTGAATCCTGTTGAGATAATCCCCTATATATACTTTAACTCTTGTAAAGCCATCACAGCTCCAAGTTAGAAATGTAAAAAGGTGAGGGGGAAGTAAAAAGTGATCCCTGGATAATAAGTGCCCGTTCCACTGCAGATTACTTTGGATCGGATAGGAACGACACACTGTTCTCTACTAACTCTCCAGGAACCGGGAAGCTGGACAAAGAGAAAAGCTGGCTGTACACCCTGGATCCCATCCTGGTGACCATCATAGCAATGAGCTCCCTGGGTGTCCTCCTTGGGGCCATCTGCGCGGGTCTGCTCCTCTACTGCACGTGCTCGTACGCCGGGCTGTCCTCGCGGAGCTCCACCACGCTGGAGAACTACAACTTCGAACTGTACGATGGCATCAAGCACAAGGTGAAGATGAACCACCAGAAGTGCTGCTCGGAGGCCTGATGGGTGCCTGGGGATCACCCTTGGCATTGTGCCCGGTGAGGTGGGCTGGCAGAGGGGTACTTTTGTACTTTTTTGCCATTTTCTATGGGAACTGAATGCCATAACAGGGAATGAGGGGAGCAGGAGTGGGGAGAGGCACTGCTCCTGCCATCAGATCTTGCTGCTGGGTCACACTCCACCAGGACCGAGTGGCTTTCCTGCAAACCAGACTGTGCCGGGCGAGGGGGGACTGAGCCCCTTGTTTGTTTGTTCATCTTCATATTCTGCTGATGTGAGTGGCTGGATGTGGTAAGGGAGCCTGGTTTACCTTTTGGATGTGAGAAACTAAATGTTGGTTGTTATTTCCCACCTCCTTTCTCTGGTAAGTTGCTGAGAAGGCTGAGGGATTTCTTTAGAAATAACACACACACACACGGAGCCCCTGTCCATTTTAGACTCCATCCAGATATCATTGTAGGGATTTGTGCACTCCACACTAAGAACAGGAAGCTGCAGTTTGCGGTCCTGAAAACGGAAGCATGTTGTTACCTTCAACTTTCCTTCTTCTCCTGGTAGCAGGGGAAAGGTGGGATACTGGCTTTACTGTCAACAGTAACAACAGCGCTTTCTGAAATCATTAAGAAAGAAAACAGAAGGGAAACCCTATGTGTAGAAGCACCTCTTTGAGAAAAGCTGAAGAGCCTTAAAGTGATTTGTGAATAAGAGCCATTTATTAAATCCATATCTTTGATTGCAACAGCAGAGGCCTTCATCAGGAAGGCCTTTATTTGAATCTCCCATCCCTCTTGAGCCTGCCATTTAATTTTTGCTATAATGAGAAAATTGCAGCAAAGGAAAGAGAGAGCCTGTCGGGTTGGTGGCGCTTAGGCAATGGCTTTGGGAAGGGGGCTTCACTTGGGGTTTGACTTGAGGCACAGTGCTGAGGCCTCTCCAAAGTGCCAGGAAGGGAAAATGAACAGGGAAGGAGGCTGGAGCCATGCCCACAGCCCTGGGAAGCCTGGCCATGGTGCCCACTGGCACCCCCTCACCTTCCTGATGCTCCCCTTGTCCCTGGAGCTGGGGGGTGTGAGCTGGTGCCATCAGCACTGCTGGACCAAACAGCTGCCACCACATCCCCTTTGGAGCAAAGCTGCGCTGCTCCTGATTAGTAGCAAAACCCCCAAGTTCTATCTGTGAGCTGTTTGGTTGTTTTTTTTACTTTGAACAAGTGCCTTAGAAGTATTTTTCCTCCAGCTGATGATCAGTGCTGTAGCAAAAAGCAAGTGAGGCCTTCATCCTTCCCCACAAAATGCTCTTCTTCACCACTCTCTGCTGGTTAGACCCCAGCAGAAATCTGGTCCTTCTACTTTCAAATGGTCTGGCTACTTTGTGTGGCAGCTGGTACCTCTCCTCTTACCACTGTGCTGTGGGACAGGAGTGTTATGAAAATAACTGAATGGAGAAAAAAAGAGTTGAAATGCTGAACCCCAAAGCAATGCCTTCATTTCCAGCTCAGTACAGGTGGATCACCTCTATCAGCTTGCACATAGATAAATTAGAAACCTTTCTGTCATACTGGGTTTGCTTTTCCAGGGGCTCTTTGGTAATACCTGGCATGTCCTGGTTTTTACATTTTACCTGGCAAGTAGTTTGGGGTGGGGATGGCATTATTTTCCTCACCAACTGCTATTGACAAATATGTGATGTGTTGTGAAGCTCAGTTTGCCCAGGCCCACAAACACATCGTGCAGGAGCCCAGGTGTCTGGGGACACAAGCAACATCTGGAGAGGAGATGAGCATGGACACATGAGCAGTGCCACAGCTACTCCTTGGCACTGTGGGAATAGGAACATTTGACTACTGTTTCATGAAGAGCTCCCTCGGACAATAAGATTTTAGGGAAAAAACCCCTTCTCTGCTGTGAGAAAGGTGCACATGTGCTGGGGGAGCAGGCAGAGCAGCTGCGTCATCGGCCCCTCTGCGGTGGGTGTACACACGCGGAGATGCGCACACAAAGCCTCCATTTCTCTAATTCACACTGTGCACCCGACAAAAACAGCAGTAAATGTGTCTCTGATTCTCCTTTCGAATCACCTTATTTCCTTTGGCGTTTTTCACAGACAAATTCCACAGGGGTGTTATTTTACTGTACAAAAGAAACAGAGGCAGTGAGAGGAAATGTACCAGACCATTTCAAAGCTGGATTGCTGCTGCTCAATGATTTCATTCCCTTCAAATCACCAGAGAGGGGAAGGATGAATGGAAAAGGACCATACAGTAGAAAAGCCAACTTAGGCAAACAATAGGTGAAAATATATAATTAAAAAGGTGATGTTATGGTGTCTAGTAGGCGTACAGAGAGAAGAGTTCATATATAGATATATTCAGAAATAGTGTGTTTGCACACGCACGTGAATTCTCTGTATGTATCGTGTATGTGACTTATTCTGTGGGACTGACTCGTGTTAATGTATCTCTTGATCTGGGGCAGGGGAGTACTGCTGACCTTGGCACTAAGGTGGCACGGGCCCAGCCCGTGTGTCCCGCTGGCCCCTGGCAGCTGGGGCAGGGCCCACGTGTGAGCTCGCCAGGCGAGAGAAGGCCGATCATGCTGCACAGCCAATACCTCACTTACCTCTGCCGGGTGCTTTACTGTTCTATGGAAAACTGTGTTTGATTGTAACTTCAACAGGGAGGGGGGAAAGGTCATTGGTGCATTCAATTCATTGCATCCTCCTCTGCAAATAGATTAGGTTTGCTGATTGCAATTCCCTCTGTGAACTTCAGAAAATAAAAAGAAAATCGGCATTAATGCCTGTGCTTAAATGGGCTGTTGCCTCCACACGCTTCCCACGGCAGGACATGTTGCTAATGGGCAGGCTGTAGTTCTGGGTGACTTCATTTTGTGGGAAGGTGCTGGAGGTGAGCATGGGAATTAAACCATTAAGAAATTATATGCAGAAATGGAAATTCTCCAAGGTTTGCAGTTCAAGGTATTTGACCATTTACTGGCTGAGCCAGGACTTACAGACTTAAAGAGCTTTTACTGTGATTCTTTGGTGTAACAAACAAAACAAAACAAAAAATAAAACTGTGTTTATATGATTTGTATAAAAACCTTTTAAAATTACTATTTAATAAACATTATGGTAGAGATTATGTTTCAGTGGCTTGTTTATTCATGAAAGAGCAGCAACAAGGAAACCAAACTGAAGAGGGCTGTGGGTAGCAGAGGCCCCAGCAGAATGAGGTGTAACTTGAGGCACGCAGGACCATGCCCACTGCTCTCCTTTGCTGTGCACAGCTTGTCCCTTTGGATTACCCCAGGCTGTGTGGCACACCAAGGTTACATGGTGTTTTAACACAGATCCAGTGCACACACACAGCATCTCCTGTCAGAGCTGGGGATGGCTGGAAGCTGCTCTGGCCCAAAAGCAGCATCTGAGAGCAAACCCCAAAGTGGATGCAGGTCCTTTCCTATCACCCTGTGCCATGGCCTAATGCTGCCAGTGATCCCAGAGAGGATCACTCTTACCAGTGCAGTTTTAGGCTAAAAATAATTTAGAAAAATTATTTAGAACTAAAGTGCACTGGTGGGGGCCAGCCTGTCACAGTTTCTCTACCTCAGGGTACAGGTGCTGGTATCCCAGCATGTCCCTGTCCTGATTCTATGAACCTGCTAAAGTGGGCAGTGATGGGGTGGTGTTCTGCAGTTCAGCTTCAGCCCTGTTCATCACAAAGACAGTGAGGACTCCTGGCAAATCCCAACGCCAAATCTTGCTCCACATACTTGTCTTTTCCACCCTACCTCTTCTCTGTCACACTGCCCTGGTGGCACCCCAGGCCTAGGGAGGCCTCGTGTCTCACAGGGGTCCTGGTACCCTGTAGCAGGCAGCCAGGAGCCACTGCAGGGCTGCACAAAGGAGAAGCTATGGGGCTGAACCTACAGCCTGGAAACTCTTGTTTATTTATGGGCACCCTGACAAATAAGAGCCAATCCATCAAGCTCTGAGCACCTTGAGAGCAAATGAAATTTTGCTGCCATCTCCAACACGGTGACCCCCTCCCAAAGCGTTTGTGTTAAAGAGGGTCTTTAAGTGATGAAGGGTGGCTGGCAGCTTAGATGAAGATGACAGTGTAGCTGCAACCTTGACAGCTCTCCTCTCACCTAGGAATAAAGAACTGATGTGCAGATTGATACCTGGGGGAGAGGCTGTCAGGGAGCAGGACGGAGACGGCAGATAAGCGACTCAATCAGTGTCAGAGCTGTCCTGCCGTAACACCGCCTGTAAATCACTGCAGTGAGAGGGAGCTAACGCAGGCAGCAGAAAGCAGGCAATAGAAACACGGCCCACAAAGCTGATGTGTGCTCTGGCTGAGGTTAGAAGCCTGTGAGCTGGGCTGAAGCTGCTGCCTGGGCACCAAGGGGAGGCAGGTACCCACTTCAGGAAATTTAAATCTTCAGGCGTTTTTTTTCCGCACAAGCCGGGATTGCACATGGACAGGGCTGCTGCGGAGCTAGCAGGATGGGGTGGGACCTGGAGTGCCCCGGTGCATTTGCCATGCACACAAAGGTACCCACTGCAAGCAGAGGTCAGACTGTGGGGAGCCATGGGGGGTGTTTCACATGGCACAAGAGTAATCAGGGGCTGATTCAGGCTAATGAAATCTATTTCATCATTCTTGGGCTGCTCCAAGATGGGGATCCAGCCACTCCTGCACATCCTCTACAGCTGATTGCAATCGTGTGTGCACCCTTGCTGTTTCTCTTGCCCCTTCTTCTTTCAAATATTCCTTTTCTTTTGGATTTAATGGGAAATCTTTTCAAATAATGACTTGCTCTCTGGACAGCTGGGGGCTTGGCAGTAAGGGGAGCCATGGGGCTGAGCTAATGAGTGGATTCGTAATTAATTAATTGCAGGCAGGTGCAAGTAGAGCCTCCCGTTGCCTCACTCTCTTCTGTCTCTCCGAAGAACGCCTCTGTCTCCTGGAGCCTGGCACTATCACCAGCCATCCTACAGGACTGAGCAAAGCCTGGTGCCAGCTCTGCTGTGGACAATGACTTTGACAGGCTAACTCAGGGAGGCTGGTGCTCCACCTCCTCCCTGAAGGGACCACAGGGAGCCTGTCCATTGCCTCCATAATTACTAGGCCCCCTGAACCCTGATGACAAACACCCATAAAGGCACATTCTCTCCATTGGGAAGCTTCCAATGGCCCCTTCCCATGAAAGTTGGATGGCTCTGTTCAATAGCTGCACTGAAATAATAGTTCACTTCTTCCCCCTTTACACCCCAAATGGACAAACCCACCTGGCCACAAGAGGTATTGGTGAACCCCCAGGTGCTGACTCCTGGTGAGCTGAGCGCTGGGAACCTGACTGCAGCCAGTGCCACCACTGCTGTGTCCTTTCAGCCTTACTGTGGCTGCTCAGCAGAGCCCTGTGGTGTAAATACAGAGGGTGACACTGAGTTTTGGTCTGTAAGCATCTGTAGCAAAATTTGCATCGAATTCAATAGGTCCATGTTGTCACTCACACTGATCAGGTAGGACTAGGCTTTCCTATCAACTCCTGTTACATGCAGTGACCCATTTAAGGCAACAAACTCACCATGTCTAAAGCAGTTTAATGGGAAAATAACTAATCCTGAATGCGTTGAGAGGGAATGACTCCTCTCTCAGCTCCTGTGTCATAACTCAGTTGCACTCCTAATATCCAAAATGGAAAGCACTGCATTAAACACTCAGCAGCTCTGCCCCCGCCTCGGCCCGGGTGCCAAAAATCAAGGGAAGAGATACAGCTCTGCTTCCCTGTGCTGCAGCAGTGGCTGGAGGGCTGCAGGGTGAGCCAGCCCATGCTGGTGGCTCACGACTCTTTGCTGCAATAGATTTTGCTAACATTTCCTTGGTTAAATGTTTACAAACCTGGAGGAAATAGCTGTCCCAGATGTTGCTGATAATTTCCTATCAGGTCCCTCCTGGCACAGTGCAGGGCTGCTTTGTCACCCTTTGGATCAGCTGCCAACCTCATGCTTAATAACAGACTTGATTTCTCTACAAAAACTGTCCAAATTTCTAGCAGTGTTTTTGCCTCCTGGTCTCTGGGGTTTATACAGAGTAGCTCTGCCCTGGCTCCCAGCCCAGCTCTCTGTGCAGCCCTGGAAGCAGAGTGGCTTCAGCAGAGGCACAGGACACCTCGGTGATGGGCTGTGTTGAGCAACACAGCCGTTGCCAAATGCATTTCAACCTCATATTTTAAGAAGACATTCAATGTGCTTACCAAGGCTGGGGAGCCTTTTACACCACAGCAATAATCCAGCACTCGGCCATGAAATCCTGAGCAGAGTGTCACATCCATCCCTTTCAGCAAAGAAGTTTTATTAACTTAGGGTGTGAAAAGTTTTGGAGAGCAAAAGTCTCTCTTCCCTCTGAGAGAAATAAGGATGATTTAAGTAGTCTGGGTGCATTTGAGATGGAGAGTGAGTCCCCCAGCTGACACATCAGAGGGAAAAACTGTAAGCCGAGGCTGCATTTATTAAAGAAGGAAGCTGAGGCTGTGCAAAGCCAACCTTTCTAAGCACTCCACGAGAGCATTTTAATAAAAAGCACAACAAGCCCACAACAAATCATGTCTTGAAAGAAAAAAAAAAAAAAGTCAATTCCTGTCAAGGTTTGAAGAATCGTTTGAGCTTAAGGAAAAGCGAATTCCTGCTCCGCTCCCCTCCCCTGCCCTCCTCTCCCGTGCGCGGAGCAAAGCCCTGGCAAACGCCGCCTGTGACACACCGCAAATCACGGCCGGGAGCGGGGGGGCGCCCCCAACCTCCGCGGGAAGGCCCGCAGAAGGATTGAAGCTTAGAGAAAATGGAATTTATAGTCAAAGCATTAAAATATTAAAGGGCCTTAAAGAAGAGCCATGAATCTGATTTCGGAGGGGGGTGGGACACAAGTCTGTCATCAGGCAGAGACAAACGGCTGCTGGACTTGACAACTCACATAAATCTGGTGGAGGAGAAGAAATAAAGCCCAATCAGACCCCCCAAAAAAAAAAAAAAAAAGGTGATGAAAAGATTTTAGGGCATGAAGTGTGAAAAGGAGAGGGAAAGCTAAAAAAGATAAGGAGTTGAAAGCAGAAGAGTGATTATAAAAATAGCAGCAGAAGTACTGATGGAGGTAGAGGAGAGAAATTATTTAGAATGGCCAGAAATGCCCTGGTGGCGTAGGTATTTTTGACAATCTTGCCCAATACTGCATGATTTTCTTGCACAGCAAGAATTTCTTGGGATGGCTTCAACAGCTCAGGTCTTATCAGACAGGAGGAGGAGGAGCAGCCCCCACCACGCAGAACAGCAGCTCTGAGCCCCCGGGCAAAGAGGGGTGGGCACAGGCAGCCCCATATGGCCCCAGTGTCTCTGGGAGTGAAACCCCTCCATTTCCAGAGGCAGAGCAGCACTCACCAGGCCAATCCTCACATCCTGCCCCCCACAAGCAGCAAACCCCATTCCTGAACTGGAGATTTTTTTCCCCTGGGATGTGTCTCCAGGCTGATCTCGAGAGCCATGGCCATTGCATGGGGCCAGGCTGTGGATGGTCTATTGTGCAAGAAGCCAGCCAGCGGGATGAGCCTGCCCAGCCCCACACCCTCACCACACCTCACTGGGGACCCCTCCAGGGGGGTCTCCCCCCGAGGCAGCCATGCCCCACTGAGAGTGGGACAGCTGGGAATCAGCCCCTCAGCGCCTCAGGGGCTGCTGCCACACTGTGTGAGGAGAGACCGCAAATCCAGCCAGGATCCACAGCCAGGACCCGCTGTAAGTTGGGAAACAGTGTGCACTGAGGACTGGATTTATGAAATGCTGTCTGTAAGCCAGCCCTCCCTCCGAAACACTAAACAAAAAACAACATTCAGATACATTTCGGAGGAAAACACAAAGCATCTGGTTCCCTTCGCTGGTGTACATAGCAAGAGAAAAGTTGGCAGTACATTTGCTTACCATAAAAGAGAGAGCTATGCAAAAAAAAAGCTACATTAGAGTAACGTTGCCCAAAACAGAGTTAAATGTCTGCCTTGTTTTGAACGTGCTCATGGTGGAAATGTGAGCAAAGGTCAGTCCAAATTAATGAGAACTGAAAATGAATTGGCTGTGCTGGGACTGGCACCCTGCCACCACATCTCGCCCGGCAATTCTTATTTATCCATTTATTTATTTTGTTGGATGAGGAGACATTCTGCAAACACATAGAAAACCAGGCCTGGCACTCCCTATGGGTGACACACACTGCTTCAGCCAAGGACATGTGGCACCCATCCCTGTGCTCCCCACATCCCTCCCTGCACCCACACAGGGGGTGATGGGAGCCTGGCCTGGAGCCTTCTGGGGGTGCTTTCCCAGGTGGTGCTGACCCTGCCTAAACACCCCGTGCCAAAAGCACATCTGAGGCCTCCCAGCCTGGGCAGGGATGAGGATGGGGATAGGCAGGGAAGCTGTGCCACTTCCTGCCCCAGGCTGTCCTGTTACCACTGCCCACTGCTGCCACTGCAGGAAAATCCCAGTGCTGGGAAGGTGCCACTTCCCTGCCAACACGTGTCAGGCCAGTTGTGTCCAGGAGAGTGATGAATGTGCCACCTCAGTTTTATGAAGCAAAGAGAGTTTTCCATGGCTCTTTCTGACACACAGGCAGTGATTACCTGAAGCAGCTGAAGCAGCTAAAAACTTCTGTTTGTTTTGGTTTAGAGGAAAGAAGGAGGAAGAAAAAGCCAGTTCCAGTTCTGGCTTTCTTCCTGGAAAGGGAAAGCCATCTCAGTAACTCTTGCTTTGCTGAACTTCAAGTACACAAGTACTCAGTGCCATTCAAGCAGTTCCTTCCAGCTGCAGCAGCAGCACACTCCAGAGAGCTGGGACAAACATGGAGGAAACATGCTGAAGAGGCCAAAGGCAAAGGCAGCAGCACAGGTAACCCTTCCCCATGGAGCTGTGTGCCTTGGGGATTCAGGAAAGGGGATGGTGCAAAGCACATTAGCCCACTTCCCTGGGATGAGGAGCCCCACCCTTGTCCTCACCAGCTCTGTGGAGGCCAGGTATAGACACATGGGTATCAGCAAGGAGCATCCTAATCTGGGCCTGGTAGCATTATGGAGTGAGTCACAGAGTCCCACTTGGAATTGTTTTTCAAAAATAGTCTTTTTTTCTTTTTTTCCAAAGGAAGAAGTTAGACTCTGAGCTTAGAAACAATGTTAGCCTCAATTTAAGAGGAAGAGATGGGTAAGAGGCCCCTTTAAGGCAGTTTCACATCTCAGCCACAGCCCATCCATGCTGTTGGCATTGCCCCAGCCAGGGCCACAGGCAGGCATGGGGCTCTGGGCACACACACTGGATTAATTATCCCCAGTGGCCATCATCAAACAGCCAGGGCTCTGCTGACAGTGCCATGTCTAAAGCTCATTAAAACAGAGCAGTGCCACGCTTGGGAACAAGCAGTGTTCTGCTCTGGGATAAAACCATTCCAAGAGTGATCTGCAGTCCCTGCCATGCAACAATGCCAGACCACAGCACAGGAGCAGGGGGCTGTAATGGGACCTGCAGCTGAGCAGCTCTAAATCAGGATCTATTTCAAGGGCTGAGGAGGACAGTGAAGCTGGCTGGAATGGTGGAGGGTTTGGTGGGTGATTTGGGAGGATGGGAAGGGCTGCTGTATCTTGTATTTCTGGATATCCAGTGTCACAAACAGGACATTGCTCAATGACTTAAAAAATTAACACCTCTGCCTGAAGTTCTCAGCCTCAGGATGAGGACAAGGTTGTGAACACAGCAATGTTGCTGGAATTGAAGAGATTCTGACTCGGGAATAAGATTTGATGCTTTCCTCAGATACTGGAGATGAAGGAAAGATAATGCTGATGATGTGCAGGGAGCCACACACAGCCACAGTGACTCATCACAGCTGCCCAGGTGACTTTGCAGGCTGGGGAAATATTAGCACAAGTTTTAGCAAGTGTTCCTCCTGATGCCAAGGGATGCCTTGATGAATTTGGATGGCAGTAATAGGGTTCTGGGCTCCTCTGACCAGGCAAGGGCACAGAGTTCTCCTCTGGGCATACAGGGATATTCACATCCTAAAAACCTCTGGTTAGGAGACCCAATGTGCATTGTAACACTGTCCTGACAGAAACAAACACTTCTTCAAACCAGCTGCTAATTATGAACTAATTATAAACCACCTCCAGCTGGCATCCCCATTTAGCCCAGGCAGGATACACTTTGGCTTGGCCTGCAAACATGGACAGAGCTGCCAGTCCTTTGCCCATACCCAGCCTGGCATCCTACACCTCTTCCCTAAGCACAGGGAACTACAGGATTTGGCCCACTGCAGGACAAGGGCAGGGAGACCTGTTACTCCTGGCTGTTCCCCTGCCCCACAGTCCCCTCGTGGAGAGGCTTCAGAGACACAGCCCAGGACACCCACCTGCATCCACAAAGAAGTCACAACCTGCAGGTGAATATCCTCACATGGAGAAGGAGGCTTCCAGCAGCTGCTGCATCATTCATGGTGAATGGGTGGTGAGGCTGGAGCTCACAGCTGCTGGACACACTGCCTAATAGCTGTGTCAGAAATGTTAGCTAGGGTCTTACAAGTAAACTTTTGTTTGCACTTTCAGAGGAAGAAGATACAACCAGAAACTATATCGTTAAAAAAAAAAAAAAAAAAGAAAGATAAATACAATCCATTAGCAAATTAAATAAAATCAAGGCTGGGATTGTGTTTTGATGGCACTGATTTTTGCAAGAGCCCCACGCTCCAGCCTCAGAGGTCACTGGCAAGGCAGGATGCTGCCTTTGTACTGCTCCTTTGGTGTTCTGCTTTACAGTGGAGATTAATTTAGAAAAAAGAAAGAAAAGGATCATTTAAAAAAAAGTTCACCCCTCTCTCTCCACCACCGCCCTCCCTAAGCAGTGATGGGGGATAATGAACTGCTGGGACTGTCATCCAAAGAGTGCTTAATGACAGTATTCACTCTGTGTGTGTAGCATTGGCTGTTCTCAGAGCTCTCATTATGAATAGTTTTCAAGCTGTTTTGACTATTTTCTGTTACAAAGAGGAACTCACTGCTGGCTGCCTATTTTCATCACTGAAGCTGGCCAATGTAATCCACACGGAGCTGTGACACCATGGCCAACGACCAACGCTCCCATTCTCTTGCCTCCAATTTATGGCAGTGGAGAAGGGCCAGGCTCTCCTTCCCTGTCCCTTGCCTTCTCTCCACTGCTTCTTTTTTGGGCTCACACTCTGGTTTTGCAGGTGATGCTTCTCTAAACTCTCTGGCTGCAGCGTCCCAAGTTGCATCCCTTTGTGGTGCTGGACCCATGGGTGTTCATGGCACTGCGGAGCCTCTGCCTCCCAGTGTCCACTTTTGGGGGCTGTGAGTCCCCACTGCAGGCTTGGCAAGGGGAAGGGGACCCAGCCTGAGCTTCATCTGTGCCGCAGAGACACCATGAAGATGCGCTAAAGCAATCTGTTCTCCCATCTTTTCGCAGGCCCTTTGCCGTGAGACACAATATTTCGGAGGGGCAGCTGAAATCTTGCTGGTGTTAATTTAGTTTCGGTCTGCTCGCTGTTAACTTTGGGCTCGCTGCGCTTTTTGTGGCTCCTTTTCTTTAAAGAAAGCTTATTTCTCTTAAAACAGGGCGAGAAGCAGCTTGGCACCACAGACACTTTAAAGATGTTTGAACATTTGCAAGAGGAAGCAAACACATTTTTTAAATATTATGAAAAGCACCTTGAACAACAACTTCTCAGCAAGATCCTCTCTTGGGCTCCATCCTTTGCTGCAGGAGCCCATCACTTCGCCTGGAGCAGCTGAGACTCAGTGCATCCCTCCACACTTCTGTGCTGCATCTCAGAATCCTGTTCTGGGCAGGCCATCCCCAGGGCCAGGACAGTGTCTCAGGGCACAGAGTAGGAGATAAGCTCTTCTGAATCTCAGTATTATTAAAAATTATGAAGGATACCCCACAGCAGCTCCTCTCTGCATCCATACTCAACTGCCAGCCCTGAGGAGTGGCTCATAAAAATAAAAGAGAAAAATTAATTCACAACATTTTCCAGCATTGCCAAGTGAGCAGTGGTTCCTGAGCCACTCCTGGGCCTCTCTGAGGTTTTCAGGTATCGTTTCACTGTACATCGTTTCATGTACTTACATAAAATTGGGATGTGACTTGTCTTTGTCTTTCCCCAAATAACGCTTTCATATCAAATCCTTGATTTCCTGGTCAACATAAAACTTGAGGGGTAGTTTTATTTTGAATGAATTGTGAGGAAAATTAGGGGTAGCTAAGCACAAAAAATTTACATGTCTGCTACTGTCCAGAAATAATATGGGTTTTTTTCATGAAAAGCCTTTTTCTGGCTGAAAGCCTTTCCTTTCTAGTATTCTAACTCTGCACATACACATCAGTCTTCACTTGTCTTCTTGTCCCTTCTGACACAGTGCCACGTTCCTTGTGTTTCTCCACTGATTTTTCTTGGTAGAGCCGTGTCCCTGCCAGCTGCCTGGACACAAGCACACAAATCACAGCCTCCAGGCATGGGAGCACTGATGGCCAGCAGAGACCATTAGATCATCTCACCTGACCTTCCCTGATGCAGGGCCTCGTCTGGCATTCAATTACTCCGTACCAAGCCTGGTAACTCCTGCTTGGCTCAAGTGTACAGGGCAGAAACGTGTCCTGTCTGCATCCAAATATATCAAAGGCAAAGGAATGCACGGCTCTCCTGGGTAGTTTAATCTTTATTAACATTCCCTTTTTAAAAGGTCTGTTTGATTCACAATTTGAATTTGTCTGGCTTCAGCTTCCAGGCGCGGGCTCGTGCGATGCCTTTCTCCTCTAGATTAAACAGCCTTTTAATACCTGCCTTTCTCTCCCCATGAAGGTACCTCACACAGCACAATTAAGTCACCTCTTAATCTTCTTTTTAATAAGCTAAACAAGCTGAGCTCCTCCAGTTTTGCACTGTAAGACATTCCCCCAGCCCTTCCCAAGGATCAAATCTCTAATTCTGCCTGATCCCATGCTGGGGGGATGTGTTGTGAAGCAGCCCTGTGCAGCTGATGAAATTAAGCAGCTTGCAGGAGATGGCAGCTTGTCTCTGCTGCCTGCTCCCCCAGCCAGCCTATATTTTTGGGGAGACTGCTTAGGGGTGTCCAGTGACATTTCACACCCCTCCAAGGACACCTCCCACCAAGTTCCCCAGCTGAGCAATGGGAAGGCAGTACCACAGCTGGCCCCACATGTACATAGTAGATGCCAGACGATCAACAAAATTTAAGGCTGTTTCCTAGTGTGAGGAATTTGGGATGTTCCTAGAGCCACCACCACACTACCACACCAAGCCATCCCCATCAACGTTAGCCATGGCTAAAATTCACAACTCCCCATGGTTTTAAGTGGCTTCCTCTTTTCATTCAACATTTACCTGGAGGAACAATAAAACAGCATAGGCAAAAAATGGAAGCCAAGGCACACGCAATGCTGCACACACATTATTGGCAAGAGTCATAACTTTTGATCCATTTTTTAATATGTTTCCTTCTGAACTGGAGCCCAAGTGCCCCAGCCAGTGTGTGCAGGGACGGGGATATTTTGGATGATGCAGCTTTACAGCCAGCCAGCCCACAAGATGGATTTTAGCCACAGGCTTCAGCAATACGATTTCACACAGCGTTATAACATTTTAGCTGGGAGAGTAGGCAGGGCCCCTCTCACTCTCCACCGGGTATTTGTCCTGCCTGCGAATCAATTACAGCAGCCACGGTGTGCATTAGGATTGCTGCTTGGCACCTATTTCAGCCCTGATATATGTTGCTCTGCTCTACAACAAACGGCTCAGATAAACCTCCAGGAGGTCGTGTCTGTCAGCAAGGTTTTTATTAGGTGAGTTGTGCCCATTCTCACAACGGTAGGGCTACCTGGCAGAAAATTGTAAGCTGTTTCCCTTGGAGGGGGCAAGCCCTAAATGAGCTTCCTGGTCTCACTTTGGGAACACACTCAGATATTAAAGGGACCAGAGAGTATCATTACTGCCAGGTGATAAAAACAACCACTATTTGGGAAGACTGATGGCCTTTGTAAAAGCTCCCAACAGAAGCTTCATTCTGCACAGTGGATAATAACAGCCGTCTTGGGCTGAAATCCCAAAGCAGCTGCATTTTCCAAGGCTACAAAAGTGACTTCAGGATTCCTGGCGCCACATTGCTCAAGCATCACTTTTTGGCAGTCAGAAAGCCCAAGAGCAGTTAATATTCTTCAATGATCACAGCTTAAAGATGTCATCTGCTCTCTCCCCACTTGCAGCTCTGCTTTCGGGATTGCTTTCCTGTCTCAGCAAGGGTGCAGGAGTAGAGGCTACCTGAGGCAGGAAAACCAGCAAACATATCTTGCCCCTTGCAACGGGAAGATGAAGGTTTAAGTCTAACTCTCTGCCACTAAAATATCTGCCAGCGTGCATTATGGCATCATGAGGACATCATTGCATCACACTACAGACATGACCTTGCACGACAGCTTGTGCTCTGGGAGCAGGCTGCACCATCTGGTACCATCTCCAGCCCATTCTCACTATTTGCAGTCCCCTGCCTGGCAACCACAGCTCCCTGACCACTGGTCCTGGGGCAAGGCACAGGCTGGGACATCTCATTTTCCTTCCACTCTCTTGGCCACGGCCACACTGAGCAAGCTGTCCCAGCTGAGAAATAGTCACCATGCATAGGAGCCACTGGAATCTTTCCAGTGTTTGCCAGTCCTTGGACCAGGGCTCCTCAACAAGACAGAGCTGCCCCCAGCTCTCCTGGGTGCTGATCAGATGCCTATTGATCTACCAACCAGCTTAACCATGCAGTTAATGCCTGTGGCCATTTCCTGCACCCCTTTCCCTTCCCACATCGCTGGCCTCATGGGTGACCCTGTGAGAGCCCAAAGGGAGGGTGGAGCAGCATTGGGATGTGGTGAGGCCATGGTGTTGAGGCCATCTGTGAGGCCATGAGGCCAGTGGACAGCCCCACCCATGGGGCTGTCCACTGTGGCAGACCCAGCAGCCTGGAGAAGGGTCTAAGTGACAGGGATGCCTCCCATCAGTGCCTCAGAGCAGAGGCTGAAATGGGGGCAACATTCACCAGAGCACAAATAAAAAAGCCTCAACACATTTCCACTCTGCCCCACTCGTGCCCCCCTTGTCAGCACAGGGGTGTCAGGTGTGAGGGTAGGGGTGCTGGCCAGCCCCTTGCTGGGCTGGGGGCTGTGCACAGAAGCCACAGGCTGGCTCCTGCACCAGAGCTGCCCCACATGGGGGACTAGCTTCAGTTTGCTTTCACAACAAGGTGCCCCATTGCCAGTGTCGCTTGCATTCATCCCTGACACCTATTCATCCAGCTCAAGTGCTTTCTTCTACATGGATTTTCTTGGCTGTTTTCTCTAGATGAAGATTTTCTGAAGACTGCTGGTTCCCTTTGTAACCTTTCAAGAGTCCTCTCTGTATGAAGTTCTCTTCACATCATCTCCAACAGATGCAGGCAATAAAGTCGCAGCAGATTTACGAGTTTGAGAATCTCATTATATCTATCTACCGATCAGGAAAAGAAGCCGTCTTTAAAAGAGGCAGGAGATGGATTTTGCTGTTACCTATTGTTTAAAAAGATGAAGAAACCCTCTTCAGTCCTTCCCAACCACCACTGTGTAAAAACATCCTCTGAATTCACCAAGCATAATGCCAGCCTATGCTAACATCAGGACACAGTGCCACAGCTCCTTGGAAAGGCAAGAGCACCCAGCTCCACATCTGTGCATCTCAGCCAAGCACCTCAGCTGGCTCCAACTTCAGGCCCAGCCACAATGCTGCTGTGGATGACAATCATTCCAGGCAAACTGTGCTCTTGGAGCCCTGCTAGAGACAAGTTAGAACAGCTTGTGAAGGACAATAGCAGCTCACTGTCTGCCTATGGAGGTGAACATGCTTAGCAAAATTCAAGGTGGGACAGGGAGCTCCTCACATGGTGCCCATGCCCTTAAGGGTCCCCAAAAGCATAACACCATGCCCATAAAGCTATGCTTTATGCTTTTGCTATGGAGCCCAAATACGACTACCATCCTACCTCCATCCATCCCATCATAGACCCCATACCACAGCCATCCATCCTGGCAACAGCTTGCCACGAAGGACAAAGGCTGCAAGCAAACCAGGCAGAAGAAAGAGAACCAGGGAGACTGACAGTTTTTAGAAGAAGTCAGGCGTCAGGAAAGAGGTGACAATCCCCTGTCCCACCCTACACAGCGTTGAAACCACTGCCCTGATGAGCCCTCACAGGAAGCACTCACTCCCAGGCTCTGTGGGAGCAGTGCAGCCAGCTCCCTGCCTGTTCCCATGCTCTCCACTCTGCTTTCCCAGCAGCCAGGCCAGCTCTCCTCCAGGGAGCTCCCATCTGTGCCTGTGGGGATGGGGGTTTGCACCACGAAGGGCTGACACTGGAGACACTCAGAGGCAGAAGCTCCTGGGTGGTGCTGGAGAGGGTTAAACAAGCACATTAGCAGGATGCAGCCTGGCGGATCATGGTAATGGGTCATGTGTTTGCCATGTTCCTCGACCACATCAGTCAGGGATTTGTAATGGCTGAAGTCCCCACTTGGGAAATAATTTTCCAGGCACGGTTCCAGTCAAAAGGCAGCTCCGCAGCCCTATTGTGAGCACGATTTTGCAGCTTATTTGCAAACGGTCAGAGACCTGTTTAGCATTTCTCCCAGCCCAGATCATTCCTAAATTGCTCAGCAGCCCCTGCTGTGCTCAGTCTTGGAGATGGAGAAGCCCGTGGGCTCATCCCCAAGTCTGCGCTGAGTTACTTTGTTCAGAGCAGGTTGGGAGGAGGCAGCAGGATGTGACAGACATCTGACATGAAATCGTGGCTTCTGCAAGGTCAGCAGGGCTTTGGTCATCAGCTTACAGCCGCATTTTCAGCTTGAAAATGCTGGTGTCTAAGGCCTTCAGACACTCCCTGCTCTGTTTCACAGATCTGGAGCCTCTTTCTCTGCAAACAAAACAAATCAGTTTTGATCTTTCCCATCAGCCTCTTTTGTAAACACACATCCCGTGCGACATCTCTGCTCATACATCAAAACACTTGGAGAAACAAGGCAGAAACCTGTCAACTAAAAAATTAATTAGGATAGAACCCTGATTCTGAACAAATAAGTAAAAACCCCACCTCCCTCCAGCTCTTTAAACAAAAATCTCCATGCAAGGATTAACTGCCAGTGAGCAGTAACAGCCATTTCGCTTGAAAGGTGACTAGTCTGCAGCGGAAATGTCAGAGTTTACTTTGCAAACACTTTTCTGGTTTTTTGTTGTTTTATTTTTTTTACAAAAGAGGGGAAAAGCCCACCTGTCACAGCATATGTCACAGTTGAGACTGCCACAATACACAGAGTATCACCATACAATTTCAGAAGGCTTTAAGCATTTGCCCATACAGAGTAACACCATACCCCATCAGAAGGCTTCAGGCATCTGCCCATAGAGAGCAACATCACATCACTTCAGAAGGCTTCAAGTGTCTGCCCTTCTTGTTCTTTAGCCCAACCTTTTCTACCTCATGCTCATGCATTGCACCTCTGTGCCCTCTGTTCCCTTTGGTGATTGGTCAGTGCCCCTGAGCATTCCATGGCTCATTACCTTCAAAGCTGCTCACCTGTAGCCCATTGGGGCTGAGGCTCTGCTGCAGCCCCACTCCCAATTACCACAAACTGTGTGCCTACAGAGTAGGTACACCCTTGGCCATTGCAAATCCTCACTGTTGTATGAAGCAAAACACTATGTCCCATCTGAAAATATTAGTTTGTGATGGTATTTTGTCTCATGCTGATCTAATTTCTGAGCTGTGGTGAGGCACATCCTGTGTTCAAAAAGTCACTGTATGTGTAGGACTAAATCCAGGCCCTGATGGAATGGGACTCCCCATCTGCAGATGCCTGGCCTTGGCTGGCTGGACTCTCTGCTGGGGATGCAGCCGTGCTTTAGCACCACCCAGACCCTGCAGCCCAGAGCAGCCACCTCGCTCTTGGGCTGAGTGAGCCTGCAGCAGATGAGGGGCTGGCCTCTCACCCCTGCAAACCTCTTGACAACAGCAGCAGCTGAGGCCAGCAGCACTTCCACAAGCCATGCCAGAGGAGGAAGGCCTTGGAGGGGAGTGGCTGTGGGGCACTGGCTGAATGGCAGCTGGCAGCAGAGGTGCTGGAGCACTGCAAGAGCAAGTGCTCTGCACAAACCCAACTGCACCCCAGCCCAGCTGCTCCCAGGCCACCATGCCAGCAAATGGCCCAATGTCACAGTGTGGGACTCCACAATGTCCCCGTGGTCCCAGTGATGGGACAGCAGCAGTGACATCGATGGAGCATCTCACTGTTTCTGAGCTGGAGGGAGACGGGAGCTGTGGCCCACTGCAGGCTGGCAGTGACCACTACCAGCACACCAGCTTCTGCCTCCTCCCTTAGCACAGCATAAAATACAGCTGATAGAGGAGTTTTGGTGCAATCTATAGACAGATTTCAGTGCAAGAGTCAGCAAAAATGTCTTCTGCTTGGAAAATAAAAGCCAATCAGGAGCAGAGACAAAGTCTGATTTAGAAGAGAGGGGGGAAAACCAATCTACAAAGAAAAGAGACAACAGTTTTGGCCAACACACCATGGCATCCATTAAATAAAACAACCTGTCATTTGCATTCACTTGGCAAGTGACTAGACCTGAACTTGGCTGCACACTTGATGATCCACCATTACTTTCCAGGGAGAAGGTTGAAATATTCTTATTCCTATTCATTAGGCCAAAGTAATTCTCTTAATGCCACTGAACCAGCCATGGACAAGATGCTGCACATAATGTCATTGGCAGTGTTGCTAAATGAAATCCCTCTGCAAGCAGTCAGGGGAATCAATACTCACAGTAATTTGTCCTTCCAAGTTTTCCTCCCACGCCATCTTATTTGTGGTGTCAGCCTGTGCCAGTTCCATCTACCTCAGTCATGTGTGGGGCATGGAGGGTCCTGGGGCTGGGTGGGTGCCCCAGTAAGGCGCTCTGCCTCTGCTACTCTCCTCCACTTAGGAGCTGCCTCCCAGAGTCATGGGCAGCACCTCTGTATGGCCCAACATGTTGTTATGGGGCAGGCAGGCTTTGTTGTAGCACTGGTCAGAGCCAAAAGAGAGATAGGAAGTGCTCTCCCCTGGCTCCTTCCAGTACGAAGGGCTGATTTTATAACACATATCAGAATAGAATCATGGCTTTTTCCAGTAATTGGAAATACAGCAAAGCCTTCATTAAATTATTAGCCAGAAATTCAGCTTCTGTTAGACGATGCTGCCACACCACGGCAAACATATCAGGCCATCAGTGAGTGCAGGGCCCAGGGAGAACCCAGCCCTCACACATTAGCTGAAGTAAATCTTTATTGCTTCCTGAGCCCTTGCTTTGGAACACATTAAACATCAATATCGCAGCACTCAATGTCGCCCAATATTATATCAAATCATTAGCAAAAGGTTAATCATTACAAGAAGAAGAGGTCTCAGATGACAAAACACTCATTTCCTATGTGAAAGCACTACCATTAGCACAGCAGCACAAAGGTTCGGGCTCGGTGGCACTGGTAGGTGCCTGACTGGTAGGTGTAGGTAGAAGGGCCCCTGTCTGTCCACAGCCAGAAGAAGGGACATGCCCAAGGGACAGACAAGTTCCCTCCAAATCCCCATCTTCCCCAGCCAGTGTGGGAGCCAGCTCAGTGGCAGAAGCCTCCCCCAGGATTCAGCCTGAAATGGGATTCCAGTTGCAGCCGCTGTCACGCTGCAGTGCAGCCAGCCAGGAGCCCTGCAAACCCAGGGAGGTCTGCACAGCAGGAGGGCCCCTTTAGAGTTCTGTCCTGTCATAAAAAAATATATATTACCAAGTTCAAACCCTTGTATTTCTTTTCTGCTGGCATAATAACTTTGAAATGTATTATTGCTGAGACACTCGCCTCTCTCTCTCTGCCAACAACTCCCTGGAGAAAAGCACTAGCAGAAGAAAAAAACTTTTTACAGCTTCTTCATAAAAGAAGTCAGCAATCCACTGGACCTAATCAACTTTTCCTAGAGATGATGGGAACAGAGCTTCAGCTGCAGTACACAAGTAGAACCTCATTGGTATGCCACAGAGAAGGCTCCAAATGTGCTCTGTTGCTGCCTCCATTGCCAGCTGTGCTAGGGAAGGGTGAAGGACCAATACTGCAGTCTAAGGAAGAACTAATAGGAATAGAGAAGCATTTAAGTAAAACCACTCACTAACACTATAGATCTCCTTACCAGGTCAGCCTGCCAATGCATCAGCACAGCTGGATGGTCTGTGTGAAGAGAACCCACAGTTTATTTATCATAGCAGCCTAAATCAGGTGGTTTTAGGCTGCTCTTTTCACTCACACACAAAACTGGTGCCAGAAATCTCAGCAAGAGACACATTAGCGGCTGGTCTTTCCACCGCCAGGAGCTGTGTTGTCTGCAGGAGAAGACTTCCATTTCAGAAAGCACCTGATGGCCTCTGAGCTAATCTTCCCTGCTCCCAGAGATATAGGCAGCCACAGATGTGGTTAGAACTTTGATTATTTTTTTTAAATCATTTGAGAAATCATCTTGCCAGAGAACAGTTGGAAATGATAGTCCTAAGCAGCTCAGAGGCAGCTCAGCTGGCAGACTTCAAAACAGGGCCATTGTATTAAGCATTTAAACTGGAAAAATTAATGATTTGGCAGTGAGAGACTAGATCAAAAACTGACGCTGTCCTGGGGTTTTGCAAGCAGGCAAGGACCAAGGGCATGAGGTGGGGCTGAGCTGGCCCAGCATGCTGCTGAGCTCTGCAGAATGGGGGTTGAGCCACGTAGGGTGTCCCTGCCATGGGCAGCTCGGACCCCAGCCAGCAGCACCCCCAGTCACTTGGCCTTGTGCATCCTGGTTCCCCTCACCTGTGAGCAGGGACACCAGCACTCTCTCACCTGCAGCACACTGGGGAGTGGGGGAGCATCCCAACATGGAGTGGGAGAGCATCCTGCCCAGCAGGTCAGAGATCTCAACCCATGCTGCAAAATCTGGATCCCAATGCCGTTGTTTCTGGGGTGTGTGCTGGCTGCAGCAGCAGCAGTGAGCAGCTACAGGCACCTAAGAAACCAAGTGTGTGAGGCAGTGGTTTGGGGCAGACCACAGGGGACTACTTCTTCCTTTCCTTCAATTCCTAGCGGAGAGATAGAAAGGCAAGTGTAATCAATTTGGCATGTATCTATTTACTATGAGCACGTACAAAAGACTCATAACAGATCTCCTCCCCCACCTTTGGCAGCCAGCCTACATGCTGGCAAGCAAAAGATGTTATCTTAAAGATTCACTGCAATACCCTGAGTCATGCTGGAAGTTTGAATCCACCAGGAAGCCTGCTGAAGTCAAGGTCCTAGTGCAGGGACGCTGCCTTCCTTTGTATTGCTCACAGCACCGAGGGGGCTGACAGAGAGCAACACTTCACCCGCCTGTTCCGAAGAGTGGGAGAGGGGAGCGTCCAGCCCTGGCCCTGGGACCAAGATTACAACAGCACCGCTCCACCGAAATTCTGCCTCAGCCAACTGGGCTTAAAGTGGAGCTCCAGCTAAACCTCACCTTCCTTTGCACGGCCCCTGGGGGCAAGTGAGGTTGTTGCGGTGGCTGCCTTGGGGCGCCAGGCTGTGCTGTAAGCTGGGGGATGTGGCAGAGGAGCAAAGGCAGTGGAGCTAAACTGATTTACATCAGCCGAGGAACTACCGCACGGTTGGGCAGCAGAGCATAGCCACTCAGGGAGCAATAGCAAATTCAAAGCCCAGCATTAACACAACGCTCAGCTGAGCAACTCAAGGACTCCGAGGAGAAGAAATTCAAACCATGCAGCCAGCTGTCTTAAATCAGGTGGATTTGGAAGCCGAGAGCTTTTTCATGTCCTCATCAGGCAAATTCAGACTTAAGCAGCAGAAACCTGAACTTTTTTGGGGGAAGAGAACTCCTTCTCCCAAACTGTAACATTTTCTGTAAAAGTGGGTATTTGTTCCCACTATTTCAGTGACAGTCACTTTTCAGAGTAGCCAGAGCTCAGCAGAAATAAAGTCACATGGCCTGTGCAGATGATGGGATACTGCATACCTCAGTAGTCCTCAGCAGACTGAACCACAGAGTCTGGACTATATAACATGTTTTAACCACACTATGCAGCAACAAGTTTTCTGCCATCCCTGGACAGAAAACCAGCACAACAAAATACTGCATCACTGAAATCCATTTGAGGGAAAGGGGGCTCACAGGGGGCTTTGCAGTCTGCAATGGCACAGAGGCCCTGGATGTACATCAGAACCACAATTTGGGGAGAGGCAGACACAAAATGTGACACGTTATGGTCTGCAAACAACCAGGTGGAATCAGCACATTTGTGGCAGTGTTAGTTATTGCAGGGAGATGTATAGATCTGAAGGCTAAAGGATCAGATAAAATAATTTCATGTGAACTCCTCCAAGACACAGGCCACAGAAACACAAGCCCATAATTTCTGCCTGACCCCAGGTTTATCTCTTAGATCTTCAGTCTGGATTTGAAGATACTGAAAGATGGAAATTCTTCCATCATTCCAAATACATTAGTAGGGAATCTTAAGCATTAACAAGGGAGACACCCCGTTTTCATCTGTCTTCATCTTTCAGGCATTGTATATTGTTATGCTTTTGTCCTCCAAATTAAAGGCATTCTGCTCCCAGAAGGCTTATTTCTAAATAAGTACTTAGAGATGATGATCCAGTCACCTCTTAACCTTTCCTTTGTTATGCTAAATTAGTTTAAACTTCCTTCATGGCTCCCTTCAGAGAGAGTTTTCCAACCTCTGAACCTTCTTCTCTCCCAAGGCAACCCTTGGCAACCGCTCCATTCCCATTGCCCCACCAAAGGAGCTGCTTAATTGAGCAGGAAGCCAAAGCTGATTAAGCAAATCACTCTGGAAGGTAAGGAAATCTGCTGATGGACACACCCTTGGTGTCCTGAGGCTTCCACAAAACCTCCTTGTCCCAGACTGGAGACGCTGATACCCGACCACCCCATCCCTTCATGAGTGCCCTGCCAGTGGCACCCTGCCTGGTGCCCCTGCTGCTGCCATCACCCCAGCACATGGCCCTGGCTTCCCGAGGGCACCGGGAGATGCTGTGCACAGCCAAATCTGTTAAGCAATTAATTAACGGTGATAATTAACCTCTTCGATTACTTTTATGCCTTCCCAGCAAAACTCTGGGGTGCTTTTGTTTACTTGCTGTGTGGCAACTGCTTGATGGATTTATATGAAGTAAATTAATAAATAGGAAGTACCCATGGAAAGAAATAATTGGAAGGACTTAGTGTCACTGATTAAATTATCCATTCAAAAAGCAAGCGTTTCAGCAAAGCTTTTTTTTTTTCTCTCCTACATCTGCACATCAGGAGCTCGGTGCCTGCCAGGCCACCTTTCCCTGCGCCGACGCATCTCTCCTTAAAGCCATCACTGCCACAGCGCTTCAAAGGCACGTGGCGGTGCCTGACAGCGAGCATGACATTTGTCACGCTGACCTTCAGCATCGCATCCTTCCCCCTGCTGTCCCGACACCCGTCTTCTGCCCACGCCCCCGTGGCTGCCTACCCCGAGCCCCACACGGACATTTCCAGCTCGCCAGCTCTGGGACTGTCCGGCTTCAGCCGGAGAGCGCAGGGCGCAGCCCCGGCTCCGGCCGGGCCGCGGGGGGCACGGCGGGCTCTGGGGCTGCCACCGGCGGGGCCCCGCGGGCTCTGGGGCTGCCACCGGCGGGGCCCCGCGGGCTCTGGGGCTGCCACCGGCGGGGCCCCGCGGGCTCTGGGGCTGCCACCGGCGGGGTCTCGCGGGCTGTGGGGCTGCCACCGGCGGGGCCCCGCGGGCTCTGGGGCCGGCACGGCCGGGCACGGCGGGCCCTGCGCGGGGCCCGCTCGGTGCGTGAGCCCCGAGCTCCATCTAGCGGGGCCGGCAGGGCCGGGCCGGGCCGGGCCCGTCTGTAGAGCCCCGCGCTGCCGGGGACACCGCTGCCCCCCGGGGACCCCGCTGCCTCCGGGGGCTGCCAGCCCTCGCCCAGAGCCCCCGCCGCCACTCGGCTGCCCACAGGGCCCGTGTCCGTGCAGAGGAGACCAGAGCCAGCAGATGGCTCGGGGGGTTACTCTCTAAGATGAGCCCGTAATGACAGGAGAGGAGAGCCCGTGCTGCCGAAAGGAGCAGGGAACTGAGCTCTTTCTCTCAAAGATTTCTCACTAAAACACTCATGGAAAAGTTCACATGTTGCTTTTATGAGTAAGTCATTTATAATCTGCTGGCTGTTCATGTATAGTCCCCTAGACTTTATAGATTTTATTTTCTCTGTAAACTTAGAGAAGGGATGCAGACAGATTCAAGGCCTAGGTGACATTTTCAGACACTGCTCTGCTCCAGAAGTCACAAGGTCTGAGCTTTTGCATCCCATTCTCCATGAGGAATTAACACGTCCCTCCCACCAAAGAAAGAAGGCTAGATAGTCATTTCTAGCTTTACTTTTGCCCAAAGGTTGCAGTATTTGGTGTTCCTGTGGAGTCCTGAGAGCACACTTGGCATGGAGTGAGAGGAGCTGCTGCCCAAACCTAGTGTCCAGGTGGTGTTCAAAGCTCATACTCCAGATGAGAGGGAGGTGGATCAGCCCTCCTTTTGACTGGGTCTCCTTCCCCCACCATTTACCAGGGCTTAAAGAAAACAAGGTTGCAGCAGAGAACATCATGACATTTGCCCTAAAAAAATTAAAGAAACCAACAGAAGTTAACTTACCCTCTTTATTTAAATCAATGGGGCAAGAGTTCAGTTTTTTCTCTGCAGCATTGAGAGCAGCCATCTTTCCCTTTTGTAAGGAAGAGCAGAGTTGGTCACTGAGGCTTTAGGGAAAGTTCAGTTCCTAGAAAGACTGGTAACAGAGGGGCCCAGCTTCCTAGAGGATGGAGACGAGCTGCAACCACCCTCTATGTTTCTCCAGTTCTGTGTTGACATTTTTATTTTGTGTTGCTCCTTATCAGCTTAGGGCCAGCCTGGCCCACAGGCAGCTGATGACATTTCCAGTCATCGGCATTTTTCCACTTGAGCTGAGATTACGCCAATGTCTTCTGGTAAGGACTTGGACATTAAAGGACTGAAAGTGCTAACAGCCTCATCAACGACCCAGGCTTTCCGTGGTCTCGCAGTGCCCCTGCCATGGTGCCTGCTGTGTTTCAGAGCCGGTGCCACCTGCACCTGGAAAGGTTCAGGGAGGGCCGATGGCCAAACCAGCAGGGTGCTGTGCTGTGCTGTGCTGTGCTGTGCTGGCACACAGACCTCAGGCACTGCCGACACCGTGGCCGGCTCCTTCCACCTGGCCAACCAAATGAGTCCAGACATCACCTACATCTTCTGCCAGAAAAAACAGAATAAATTGTAAATCAGGGGCTGTGAAAGCTTTGCCAGCAATGCTCCTGCCTGTGCCCTGGCTGCCCACCTGTTGCAGCAGGGTTGGCTCTGACTCTCTCTAGAAATAGTGTTGGGCAGCTGATTCCCAAATTGCATTTGGTGCTCCAGGGCAGAGGTCCATACAGAGGATGCCAAATGGTCTTAGTTAGCTTTTCTGCACCTGAAAACATCACCAGTTTAAAGTCTTTTTGTTCTGGCTTTCCCAGGAGGTATCAAGAACTTGACTCAAAAGAATACAGCCTGCAGCCAAGCTTGGACATATAAAAGTGTATGGAGAAACACATTTCTCCATGTATTGAAGTTTAATTTTATGTGATCTGGACATTGTCTTATGAAGAAAAGGGCAAGACAGATAAAAAATGACAGTCTGTTTTATGGATGTGCACACACATCCCACAACACAGCTGGCTCAGTTCATTCTGAGAAATCCCCTCTGAAGGCCCCACTTTGGCACTCTGGCAGGGGAAACTGTGGCTTGCTCAAATATGTGCCCACGGATTCACAGCTAACAAGATAGGTACTGGTTTAGGAAGGCAGAAAAAATAGCATGTGTGTCTTGGCAGGTGTCTGTAATAACAAATAACAGTAATCATAATAACAAAAATTACAATAATCATAAGAAACAGTAATAAAGAACCCTGCAGGCTGCCAGCTGGACTGAATTGCCTGTACAGTGTCCATGAGCACTCCTTGCTCAGAAAGCAGAGATGCCACATTATCAAACAATTCCTTATCTGGAGAGAGCCAATGAGCGTGGGCTGCTTCCTCTGGTCTCTTTACTCCCAACAAAATCTTCCACCAGCAATGAACAAATCACTTGCATCGTAGGCATTCACCAGAAATCAAAGCCCTGGCAAGTTATTATTGCCCTGACACTCTTCCCAAGAGGAGGTTAATGCCGAGTTCTTTATCCCTTCTGTATTCCTGCTTTCCCTGACAACCTTGATTTTTTTGCATTTGCAGGCAGTTCTGCTCTATCTGACACAGCTCACCTGCCTGTCTAATGGCTTCACATTGTCCATCTGTCCTGCGGAGCAACCGCCCCCAGCTGGAGTATGAGGAGGTGGCAGCCTCAGCCCTTTCTGGGAGGTGAGGGCGGGCGAAGGAGGGCAGCTGGCATCCCTGGCCAGGCACAGGGCTGATCTGCTCAGGAGCCAGCCAGCCTCTGATGCACGAGGAACTGCAGGCACTTCTTCAGCTGTACCCCTGTGGGATGGAGGGCAGAGGAGCTTGGGGATCAGGCAGCTGCTCCTGCAACAGGATGTTAGAATTAAAGTTAGGATTTGCCATGTGTTGTACTCCATGTGTCCCTGGGGCTTCTGGCTCCTGGCTGGGCAGCAGAGAGCCCAAGAGACAGGCCAGTACCATGAGCCTTGCCACCCACCCACAAAGCAACCTGGCAGCCGAGGTGCCTACAATACAATTTTGTTTCCTAAGAACAATGTTTCTATTTCCCCAGGAAGGCTCCCTGGGCCTCACCCCAGCAGCCCCAGGGCAATATCTCGGGGATGCTGTGGGCAAGGCTTCAGCAATCTGCTGCCTTGGCCAGCCATGCGCCCCTGCCCCAGCCCACTGCTGAAGCTCCTGCTGTCACTGCCTGTCTCTGAGGGGCACAAAGGTCCAGGGAGCAAACTCCACCCATATTCCCCCAGCGTGACATCCCACTGGTTGGGCTGTGAGGGTGTTGGAGTTGCCTGAGCTCCTGTCAGCCTGGGAGCATTGTAGGAGAGCTCTGCCTGCTGACCCGAGCCCCAGGACATGACAGAAAGCCATGTGTGCTGACAGAGAGCACAGCAATGGCCTTCCTGTATGCTGTCGGGATGAGGGTTTGGAGCTGTTGTGTTTTCTATATACACTGAGACCAAAATATGAGCTTTCAAAATGACTTGAGAATCGCTGGAGGGAAACTACAGAGAGGGATTGCAAAGCACATCTCTGCTTGATTTAACTGCTTGCACACCACGCACACACTGCCCTTCTGCAAAGCCCAGCCCAAAGCCCAGCCCTGGTGGGCTCTGGAAAATTGCACTCTTGGCTGAGGGCACATGGGTCCTCTTCATAAGTCACCAAGGCTGTTCCGGACTCAGCGAGGGCCTGGCAGGTCCCCTGGGCCTAAAGTTTCCCTTCTGGCTCTGGTACAGGGTCTGAACTGGGCTAGGGTACTCTGGAGCGAGGTTCAAGGTGATTCTGAGTCCTCAGCTATAATCAGGTGTGCTGAAGAGAGCCATAGAGAGCTGTTCCCAAAGCCACTGGAGGACAGGGGCAGAGCAAGGGCTGCTGTTTTGGCAGGGATCACCAGTATCACATGCACGCTGCTGGACATGCTGAGGAGCCGTCCCCACCACGCTGTGCACAGCCACACCAGCCTGCCTGCCTGCCAGCCCAGCAGGTCTGCAGAGCACATTCCAGCTGTTTACATGCTTAAGATATGCAGATACATGAGGCACAGGCCTCAGAAACCGAAATACCTCATTGTACTTGCAAATGAAGCATCTCAGTATTTAAGTGCACAGAATTTGCAGGTGCCATTAATTTTCCCCACAGTTTGGTGTCTGGTGTTAACTGGAGGCAAGAGAGTTGTCAACAGGAGAGCGCACCTGCAGTTTTGAGGCTGCCTTAAAATCAGTGACAAAACAGCTACAAAACCCAGAATCAAACTCAGGCAAGCTGATGAAGCCTGCAGAAGAGCCATCCCAGCAGGACAGGGCAGCTGTTGTCACCTGTGGAGCCAGGCAGGCACAGTTGCTGTGTCCCTAAAAGGACCATGAGACCCACTTACCTGACAGCCTGCTAGTGCTGAAGCTGCTGCTAGCCAGTCTGTTCTCTTTTCTGAAGAAGAGACGAGGTGATAAATACCCAACGGGTGCTTTTTCATCACAAAAGAGGAAAAAAATAATCAGCAAGTGGTACACTCTTCTTTCCTATCAGACTGTCATGGGTAACTGCCAAAAAATATTCATACTGGAAGATGAGACAAGGAAAAGCTTAGAGAGGTTCATTACACCTGAAAATGAGATACATGTTCAGAGCAGTGGTTAGGAAAGAAGTAGCATCAACATTGTCTGCAAGTTTCCAGCAAATTAATGCATCTTACCCAGTGTCACCAGCAAAGGGCTAATGCTTCCTTTAAGATGCTGTTCCAAACAATGCAAGTGATGAGTCCTTTTATAAAACTTGGCCATAGAAGTTACATTAGCACAGGACAGGTGAGTACAAGCTCACCTGTGGAGATTGCCATGAGCCTGCAAAGCCACACATTACCTTTCAGAAAGGGGCCTGTAAACCAGATGTATTTTAAAACCTCGCAATCGGTGTTTAAATTGTGTGCTGACACCCAGCCTCCAGTGGTAGACATAAGTCCCAAATAAAAGTTTGGGACTTAGGAAGGACATGACAGATGATAGAGATGTCTCAAGGAAAAAAGGTGTTTGCAGAGATGCAGGAGCTTCACTCAGTGAGTCTGGAGCTGTCGAAATCCAGGTTGTCGGGATAATTGAAGAAAAACAATTTCTTAAATAGTAATGAGCTAAAATAAAGGAAATGTATTTCCTCAGCTCTGGCAAGGGGATATACTGTTCCACATAGTGGAAGAGCCTAGTGAGACATTTTGACATACATACTCAGGCATTGAAAAGCTGCAGCCTCTTTAGGAAATTAAGTAATGAGAGTGAATAGGAATAAAGGAAAGTGCCTCTTTGGAGCAGATGAAAAGACTCCAGATGTGTACACGGCTGTGACTGCTCCATATTGTTTGGGACTTTCAGTCCTGAAAACAAGAGAGACAATCCCAACGAAATATGTTTGTCTTCGCCTGAATGCTATAATGACAGCATAAAATCTAATGTTAAAGCTCAAATATAGAAAGGAAATGCAAGAGGAAATGAAAAAGTGAAAAAGAATCTCCCCTTGAAAAAAGTAATAAAGATATTCCACTTCCCCATGCTCTCCCTTATCTCACATCACTTGGGGAGCATTGATTCTGCTCACAAGTGAGCTTCTGCATACACTATGCCACACACTGCGGGATGTAATTTCTTGGTTTGAAAAGAACAATTGGAACTGAGAGCCCTGTCGTGCTTGTCAGCATCCCCAGCTCTACAGGTCACATACATACTGTCACTGTCATTGCCAGCAGGTGCTTCCTGACAGCTCTGTCGTGGCCACTCTGGAATAAACCCAGCACAGGATAGCAATTACCTTGGGTTGATTATTAAAAACTCAGGCTATACTTGTATTTATAAAAACCTCTTACAATGCTCCTTACAGAGTTTGGGCAATGAAATGAAATCAGGAATGCAAAACTCAAGATGATGGACAAAGCAGGTCTAGTCCCACTCTGTGGCAAACTGCAGCATCTTTGCCCAGCCCATGGCCATCCACCTGGGTTCTCATTATTTGCTTCTTCCAGGGCCCAGCATCATGTGCAGCACTACCCACACACTTACTGGGACCATGCTTCTGAGGCCCCTTCAAACAGCCCTGTCAGGCTGGCACAGGACTGGTCTGGAGGACACAGCTCCATTTGGGTATAGTTCAGGGCATGGAAGGACTAAGCAGGAGAGCCCCTGCCAGCAAGGATCATTCAGCCTGAATCTCAAACAAGAGTATCCTACAGTCCTTCCTCAGCTGTAGTGAGTCTGTGCTGACAGCATTCTGCACTCTTCCACCACTGCACCTTCTCTGTGGGCACAAGCAGGCTGCTCCCACCTGGAGAGCAACTCAGCAGCAGGCACTGATCCCCAGGCCCTGCCCCACAGCTGGGGGGATCTCTGCAGAGAACACTGCTAACATCAGATGACATCCTTTGGGACACCAGGGCCCTGCTCCACCACACCCTGCTGGGGTGACTGCAGAGGAGAGCGCCACTGCCTTCATTCTGCACTCCACCCTGAAGAACAGCATTTCTCTCCTGCACAGATCGGGACAGAGGATTATTAGAGGGATGCCATATACTCAGATAGGCCATTATCAAGGAACAATCCCTAGGTAAATAATTAGCAAATTACCTGTTTGAAAACAAATGGAGAAAACTTAATTCTTGATTGTTAACAGTCTGGCATCTTTCACATTAAAATTACAGCCAATAAGCAATTTCACACTGTGGGCCTTGCACAGTAATATTTTCCTTTGCCAAGCCATTTTCCCAGAGTAAACAAAAACCTTTGAGAATGCTTATCTTAGTATAAAACCTTGCAAGAAAAATAAACAGAATTATGTCCAAAATGAAAAATAAAATGGCCTGTGTTGGTTTTACAGCATTGGGAAAGCCATAAAACTTAATACTCCAAGAGGCTGAAGCTGTTTGCTGTCATTTGTGTATCCCTTCTATTGAACACCATCTTCCACTGCAAATCAAGTCCCAAACAGCTGATGGAAAAACAAGAGGCAGAAGGAAAACACAATTTCACAAAAATCATCCACATATTTCACAATTGTGAAATATATGGATGATTTTTCTTAGGCATTAGAGATGACCAAATTAAAAAGAGGAGTTTCTTTTATAGTTCTGATGTATTTTAAGAATTTTGCACCACAGGCTACATTTCAATTACAGGACCAGAGTGTAACAGATGGGACATGATACTTAAAACCCACCAGTTTTCCAGACAGGAGGTCTCACAAGAGGATGGCCACCCATATAGGACAGGGTAAGTGATGTGGGCTGGGGGCCTAATAAGGCAGCAAGAGAATTAAAAGTCTGTCACAGCTGCATGAACTGCAAACAGGAGCTTTGGACAAGAGAGATCTGCAAGCAAGGGCTGGATCCACTGGGATAAGTTGGGATCTAAGGCAGCAAAATCTGCAGTGTGTCCACCAGAGACAGACACTGAGCAGCACAAAGACAGAACAAAGACAAGGAGGCAGATATGGAGCAGAGAGTACACAAGGTGATGGTGAAGCCTGTTGTGCTGCCAGGGGTCACAGGGATGCTGAGGTGCATGGGACAACAGGCAGCCTCTGAGATGGACTTCCAAAGTGCATGCAGACACCAGAATGGAAAGATAGCTGAAAGAGAGGCTTTTTGTGTCACTCACTGATTCTGAACAGATTGAGTTACATTGAGTCACTGGCTCTTTTCTGCTTAAATCTTCCATCATTTTCTGTACAGCTTAGATTATATTTAGAGTCATGAGAACATCTATGCATTGTTTGTCTCATTCATACTCAGCTTAGACCAGCCTGAAGGGAATTTTGGCATTGGTTAAGAGAATAAAATCCAGCAAGAAGCAGGAAGAGACAGATAGAAAGCTTGTGGATAAATATCCTGTGTTACTGGGGTGAAAGAAAGGAAAAGAGTGCCTGCAAGTATTCAATTAATTGAGATTTAAGATGCCACCCAGCAGCCCTGTTCTCTGTCACCTGGCAAAGGCAGATGGCATCAGTGCTGCCTGTGGGCAAAGTGTGCCCAAAGCCAGGGACATACTCAAAGATACACAGCACGACCTCGGTGAAACACTTTGCTCCCCATAGCACAGGCCTGTGTGAAAGCAGCCAACATCACAGCAGACATCACAGGACAAGCAGGACTGGTAGTCTTTAAAGCATTTCTAATGGGAAATGGTGTCTGATAAAGACATCATCTTTTTGGCATGGCATCACAGAAAATTTGCTACAGGCAGCCAGCTTACCAGGACAAGCAAAATATCACAGAAGCTTTACTGAATTTTTCTGAGATTGTTTGTCAACATCCTCATCCCTATCACCTATGAAAGGGCCAGCTGAGACCTTGCCTGATTCTAATTTCATAATTAGGGATATTAGGAATAGCTCTGCCAAGTAAGGTCTCATACCTGGGCAGAGCTGGTAGAGATAAAAGAGACGAGTGATGAGGATAAGGTTTGACAGGGAACAATTCTGAGTTCTAGGAATCTAATTTTGCTTACCAGAATCTCTTCAGCAACAATTTTAGTTGCAGTCTGAGGGGAAAGGAGATGGAGAGGACAAGACAGAAACATTGTATAGAATGAGCAAAACACTGGGAGAAAAAAGGAGGAGAAAAAAACAATCTAAAAGCTATATTAAACAGTAGGACGCAAGGGAGGACAGAAAAAAAATGAGATTATTAATGGAGGAAACTGGCTGGCTCCACTGAGCAAACATTGGTAAACAGAAAAATTAAATTCTGCAGGATTAAACAAGGCATTAAACCAGTTGGGAAAAAAAAAAAAAACACAAAAAAACCAAAAAACCAAAAAAACCCAACAAAAAAACACCAACCAAACCCAACAAAAACCCAATAATCACATGCTCTCAGAAATAAGTCAAGTGGTTTTACTGACTTAAACACTCAACTGGACTAAAAAAGCTCTTTTACTAAAGCAACCATAGCAAATGTATGCCTATTGCTGAGAGCACACATTATAGAAAAATGCACATCCTCTGCTGATGCTAATACTTGTCTCTTGATTCAGGCAGCAAGTTTAAATGTCTGCAGCCACAGGCAATAGGAACATGCAGAGAAGAACCCCACGTGTCTTGGATTTCACCCATCCCTATCTTCTGGGCACATAAAGAATCACCCCTTAAACTTCTCTAGCCATCCAGCTGGGTTCTTCCTAATGAGGTGATGGAAAAGAACATTTTCCCCTAGCAAATGGAAAATAAAATCCAACAAAGGTTATCTTTAAACCTATCCAAAACTGGTTGGAAGAACTTTTAATGCCCTTGGAACTCAGGCAGCTCTCCTAACTCTGAAAGGGATTGGAACCACCATGGAGAGACAGAGGGAAGCTGTAACCATGTACCACATGTCCCATGTGGAAATGGCAACAACAGTCACTTTGGGAAATTCTGTGAACAATTCCAGGGTCTGGTTCTGCACAAATTCCACTGGCACAAATGTGGGCCAGCTCTGCCAAAGTGGCAGTATTATAACTGAGACTCACAGCTTGAAATCAAACCTTGGCAGAGTACTGGCCCAGATCTGACATAAATCAGCCTCTCTGTTCTTGCTGCTCCTTTGGCACAAGGTGGCTGAGGAAGAGTTGTTGCTACCCCTTCAGCTGGAGTTTGGACCCAATGCATTCCTTCCTGAGTGCTGCCACTCTCAGCACATGCAAAGTCTTGGTGCAAGAAAGCTTCAGCTTGAGAAGAAAGGTTTAACACACTTAAAACCCTAGAAAAAAACAGGATTTTTTTCATCTGTGAAGTTCTTTTTAGCATGAGCTCTACACTGTTATGTTGTAGATGCTCTGACACAGGACTAGACAGACAGGAGGGTGCCCTATCAGATGCCAGCTCCTGACACAAGCCTTTGCCCTCCCTGGGTCACAGAACAGGCTCATGGCATTGGTCTGCAACTGGGAAGACCCTCCCCTTCCCTGTCACCAGAGCACTTTCTCTTCTGCTGCAAAGGGCCATCACCACATCCAGCACAGCTGCAATGGGGAAGCTGGAAGTGTTTGAAGTCCATGCCACCCTCCCAGGAAACATGGGCTGGCTGAACACACGGGAGCTGTGAGAGGCACCGCTGAATGGGGCAGCATTTAGGGCTGCACCAGCTGCCCAGCCAGCGTCAGCTGCCTGGCAGGCACCAAAGTAGGGCCCCACAAATCAGATTTGCAGTAGTGCCCTGGGGCTGGCTGATTACAAGGGGGTTTTTCCACCACAGTTGCACAGTATGAAAGTAAACACTTTGAACAGGCAGGAACCTGAAACTCGTGCACAAGCTGAGCAGAAACAGAGCCAGACTGAGTTTACATTGCAGGACTCTCCTCTAGGAGAGGAGATGCTTGCCATCACAATGAAATGTGGGCAGTGAACAAGGCCTGAGTCTCTTGGTCCTAACAACATCTGTCAAGGGAGGTATTGGATGTAGATACAGAACTTCTGTGCCACTGTTCCCCCACAGAAATACAAGAATTCACCTGAATATCAAAGATACTTTGCCTTCAGAGACATTTCTAGCACAATACTTCAATTTTTTCCCTAGGTTCAGTGGTACCAAGACTCTTCACTGGCACCTTCCACAATTTATAAATTAGCAATAACAATAAAACAAGGCAGCCATTCCTTGGCCAAACCTCATGCCAGCAAATATGATACTGATCTCTTAGCCCCTTAAAGCAAGCATCCTGTATCTCTAGTTCAGACCTGAAAGCTGCAGAGTACCAACCCTGTGCTTGAGGTGTAGGGTCCAGGGGAGACTGTGGAAGATGGCCACCATTCTTTCCTGCAGATGGGACAATTGCCTGTAACTATGGTGGGAGACAGGTTGTCTTCACCTCTGCAGGAAGCCAGCTCCCAAATTTATTAAAGGTTTCTCCTTCCAATTGCTTCACCGAATACCAGAGCAACACTTGCTCTTGTAACAAAATGTCACTTGCTTTTCAAGTACAAGCTAAATGAGCTTTCCTGAGAAAATAATTGCCAGCTATTAAAAAGCTACTGTTGGAGCTTGAGAGGACTATTAAAATACAAAGAGAAATGTACCACATTCTTCCTGAATTGATACTTCAAACAAAACCTATTTTTGTTTTGAAATGTGGCACTAGAACAATGACCAGTTGCTTTTGTATTTCAGACTGAGAGTCATGCAATCATTTTCTAAGAGCAGCATTTCTGTGTTGCTCATGAAAATAGTGGGGTAAAAAGTCACAGGTCAGTCAGTCTCTGCCTTAGTCAGCAGAGGAGTCTCAATCCATCTCTCATCAAGTCTCTCATCACACTGGGGAATGTCCTGCTCAGGACCAGAGTGGACACATTTGCTTCTGCCAGGGAGTCATCCCCAGAGAAGAGCCCCCATTTTCCTTACTTCCACCTTCTTAGTCCCCATTACAGCCTCAAATCTTACACCAAACAGCAACTTACTGTTGCTGTTTTCTTAAAAACAGATTTTAAACAAGTATTTTCTCCATAAGAGTCAATTCTTCCTCTTGCCCTCTTGAGTGCTACTTGAGATGGAGCACTTTGAAGGATCAGCTTTGTAATATCCACATGCACAGCCAGAATTGCATCAGTAACAGATCAGAACTGCCTCATCTCTCTTACTCCTAGAGTGTCCAATTGCGTCAGGCCCATAACCTTGAGAATTCCCAAGAAAGGACAAGGGGTAGATTTTGGGGTAATTTTCTCAAGCCATACTGCACTGAACTTACACTGCTGTACTCTCCTTTAGTTGGCTTTAAGCATCTGTTCTTTTCTGTCATGACTCTGTCTTGACAAAGGTCTGGATGTGACACTTCCAGTGCACTCCCATCTCCCAGGAACACGAGGTATTAGAGCAGTTTCATCTTTGCCACGAAACCTTTGCAGCACATGTTGGCATGAAAGACTACACCATTCACTGACACTACTTACCCCTCAGCCTGAATTACAACCAGGTACTGTGAAATGCTGCCCTAATTAGACTGTTTAGAATAGCTGGGCCACTGTTCATTAAAAGAGAAGTCAAATTACTGAATCTCTCTCTCATCAATCTCTGTTGGTTGTTATTCCAATGACCAGGTCAGCATTGAAACTGCTAATGAAAAACAGAACCTGGGAGATGACCTCACCAAGGACACAGCTGCTCCCCCACAAGTCACAACCTCAAACACGCTGGAGATGGAGACAGACAAGCAAAGCAAACACCACTGGAAGCACAAACCCTTATGTCAGGAAGCAGAGAAGAAAGACTTCACAAAACAAATGATGACAGGGAGATGCAGCAGCCATCTACTTACTGTGAAGTGTCCAAGGGGTAGTTCTGCCTAAAGAGAGGACATCCTTCAAGCTACTGTGGAAAAGCCACTCTGGGAGCTCAACCTTGGCACTGGGAGGGCAGTGCCAGCCAAGGCAGCCCTGCTGGCACGAGGGTGGCACAAACAGCAGCTGTGTCCGAACAATGTGGTGGCAATTCCCAGTGTCTGACCACTGTAGGTCATAGCCATGCCTTGGCCTGGTAAGCCTGCCTGAGAGCTGAGCAGAGCCCCACAGCAACATCATTTCTCATCCACATGCTAATCACCAAATAACGCCAAACTCCAACTTAACCGGTTTTGTTGATGAAGCAAGTACATATTTTTTAAATCTCAAAAAACATAACAACATACATGAGAAAATTCTATTCTATACCCCTTAAATTATACTTCCTCAAACTGGAAAACAGGATGAAGAGGATCTGGTTGCCAGACCAGTGATCCAGAGCTAGAAAGCAGTATAATTAGAACCAGGACTGAGACTGAAGACCCCAGGTTGTTAGCAAAACTAATTAGCTAATGTCATTAGAAAGCAACAGAGAATAAGCAAGAGCCGACTCAGACTCTACAGCAATCTAAGCAAAGGACAGTTTAATAACTGTACTTACGATATGTTTTAAAAGGAAAAAAAATCACTTAATGGAGTAGATTTCATCCTGGGCAATATCCATACATCTTGGACTTGGCAAAATGGCTTGGAGAAGAGGGTTTCATCATAGTAAACACAGCTACTTCACAGCAAGATTTATTAATACATCCAAAAGAAAGAAAGAAAATCATTTTGTCACACTATATACAGATAATACATACAGTGTTTTATACACATATTACATCAGTTTTTACACAAGAAAAATATACATAAAAATGTAAACTTTTGTATACAAAAACCCTTAAACAAATTAAACAAGGACCAGATAACAAAAGGAGACCAATCTATTATCATTTAATTGATTTTTTTTTTAAATGGTAATACAGTACATTCATTGAGAAGTATGAGGAACATGTGAGCCAACCTTTCCTATTTAAAGGGAAAGTACAAACACAAGCTTTCCTCCCCGCCCCTGGAATGCTGTCCGTGAGCCTCCAGCACTGGAGGTGGTGTGAGTTGCCATTGCTGCCAGGGCCCCTGAAGGAAGGAGCCCTTGTTCACCACACTGTCCCCGAGGGACACATGCACAGAAGCGAGCTGGGCTGGGCTGTTTGTGCGTATTAGCCAGGCTTCCAGCTAATACCATGAGACGGGACGTGGCAGTGCCCGTTTGTATGTTCCCTTTAAGCAGTCATTCAGTGGATTAGCCTTGCTGGAGGAAGTTGCTTATTTTTCCCAATGTATGGTATGCTGAACACATGTGTCAGATATGAGAGGGAAGAAGGAAGGGGTGTAAGAGACTGCTAATCCTTGCTACCATGCAGTTACTTCAAAATCAGGTACATTTGCAAGCTACAATTCACTGGTTCAAAATACACTGCCTCACCTTTGCTTTCCCACTGCAACTTGTTTACATTTTAAACTCTAGTGACCGAACAACTGTATGAGGCTCTTTGTTACAAGGCTGTTTCTGATATCAAAGCATGATCAAGCTACCTTTAAAATGACACCAAACACAAACTTCTCGGAGACAGCCTTAAAAAGAGAGAGCATTCCTTCTAAGCACTTCAGATTGTCCATTTGCCACCTTATTTTCTTAAGTCTAGGATAAATATATTTACCCTGAACTGCAAAAAGGATATTGGTCGAGCTTCTGACATCTGTTTTGCTCCATTTGCAGATAAATATTTTTGGGAATTAGAGGGAAAAAATCCCAAAAAACAAACCCAAATTTTAAAACCTCAGGCATAAAAGTAAGAAGGGAATTATTTAACATGTTGGTGAAAAAACAGTTGCAGAAACTTGAACTTGTTGGAAACAAACAGACGATAGATTCCAATGAAGGCTTCTCACATTAAATAAGTTAGACGGGTTACAGACATCTTCAATAAAAACATCCATCCTCCACAAAGTATGTTAAAATGAAACACAATAGTGATGCACTGGTATTTCTCCTAAAAAGGACAGAAGGACACGAAATCTCCTTAGTGATATCAGTACTATTGAATGTAGGAGGTGAACAATGATTTACAAAAGTAATGAGGGGAAAAGAAAATCATGAATCATTTATTATAATTGGACAAAAGGGGGATGGGGCAGAATGTAATTACTGTATGCCTCAGAAACATCTGAAGGAAATAAATACTTAGAAACTTGTGTTTCCATTTCTTTTACCTAAACGAGGGTGGGAATAAGGGCTTGTCTGCTTGCTTTTGTTTTTTTTTGTTTCCTTTTTTTTTCTTTTCCTTTTTAAAATAACAACCCTTCTAGTAAAAATTCAAAAGACAATTACAAATGGCTTTAGATAATTAAAAGTCTCCTTTTTAAAATAAAACTTTGATAACACATTTCTCCATTTCTTCTATATAATGCAGCTTCAGTGAGAATAAGTAATAAGGGACAGCAATTTGCAAAAAAAAAAAAAAAAAACTGAAAAAAAAATGCCAACCAAGTTTTCGTAACATATACACATGTATATGCAGGACATCTACACTCTATATACATATTTAATATAGGTATGCATGAGTATATATCAGGAGATAACCAACAGGTACATTCTCCACATACACAAACTGAAATAGCATAACAGGCGTGTGCGTATCAATCCACACTGTCCACACGCAGTACACAGACATCCCATACACACGCCCCAACATATGTATCATAGAAGCCATGTGTGACTGCATGAAAGCTCAGATGGAACAGTACACCAGTTACCTTTTTCTAACAGAAATGCAAGGAAGACAAAATTCCATGGCTGAATTGTGGCCAAGAAAAATTGTGTCATAGCCATATTGAAAACATGGAATCCAGTATGGCTCGATGACAGAACTGGAGCAGCATTCTCCTCTGAAACTGAAGCCTAAGATACACAGCACTTCAATGTGACTGAGCAGGTTGCTGACAGCTGCTTTCTGCTAAAAGGATATAGAAGCTCCATTTAGCCAGAAAACAGAAAATAAAACACTTAAGCCCATAATTTACTTGCATAAGCAATATTACCCAATACACAACTAGATGCAAAGTGCTAGCATGTTAATGGTCAACTCTGCACGCCATTTTAAATCTGTTTTATGGTAAAGTGTAACAAACTGTGTTTCTTTTGATATGTTTGATGACAACCCCATTGCTCAGAGCAGAGCACAGGGCTGCCTTCTGCTTACTTCCTGTGTTATGGGAGATACAAATCAAACCTCTTTTTTCTCCCTAGGGTTGAAAATTGGAAGGTAGTATTTGGTGGGTGCAGTTTTCTCATTTTGACCATTTAAATATAATGCTGGGTTAACCTTTTAATATGCTAGGAAGCTCTGCATCAGGTTCCATGAAAAGTTCGTATTCATCTGCAAATCAATCACAGTCCTACTGAATCACAATTGAAGCTGGGGAAGTTGCATAAGTTCAAGAAGATGCTCAGGGCCCAATTCAGCTACCACTCCAGTCACCAAGAGAATTTCCCTCATGCATAAGCAGAGCTGGATTGGGCCATTAAAGCTGATTGCTGCTAGCAAGAGAAACTGCAGAGATGCAGGGACAAGGAGGAGCTGGAATGGAGGCAATGGAGCAGAGAAGCAGAAGAAGTTGGCATTTTGCGAGAGGCCTCAACGAGACTAAATATAAAACAAAAGCAGAGACACAGAAAGGAAACTCCACTGTGAGGGCTGAGGTAACACAAGCCAATGGTGGCCAAGCTCAGATCAGTCTCCGAGTCATCCAGACCCTTCAGAAGAATTTAAAACAACTTGTCTGGCACAAGTGCTTACCTGTTACACATATGTTATGTGGATAGTCCCTCTCTTTAGCTCACACACTCACTGGTGTTACAGCTAATGTACAGGTGTGTGATACAAGGTATATTCCACCTATCAATCTGTATGCATGTATATATAGATTTAGATTGATTGCATTCATACATATTTATTGTACATTACGAGGCCAAGTCCACATTCAGCAAAATGCTTCTGTTATCTCACATACAGATATACCTCTCTGTACACAAAAATGGGTCTATTCTCCTCCATAAAGGCATAAAGATTTATGCTCCTAATTCCCATTACCACCAAATAAGCAGAAGAAAAGGCCTCTGACAACTTCCACCTCCCTACCCTTTTGCCTCTATGCATATGTGCTAGAAACAAATTGTGGAGAGAAGGAAAGGGAGAGAGATGCCTGGGGGAGCATCAACATCGTGATATGGAAGGGAATAAAAGAAAAATTGCAAAAAATTTCAAATTTCCATTCAATACTAGAAGCTCTGTTTTTCTAAAAAGGTTTTTAAAGTCACTGGGATCATCATAAAAGTGATACTGTATGAATAAATAACAATTAGGCTTTCTCCAGCCTAAATAGAAAAATATGAAGAGTAAGCCAATCTGAAGAACGTTTCTGACTTCTCACAATTTCAAGTGAGAGCTCCCATAAAGAAATCTTTCTTCTCCAATTATGAAAAAAAGGTAAGTGGTCAAAATCAAATTCAGAATTTTACAGCCTAAATGAAACTCCCTTGACTGAATGCATATTTTCTTCTGCAATCCCACAACAGAAATTTTGGGGCAAAATTGATACACACAAATATCCTCAGAAGAGAAAAAAATTCTGCTTTGGAGACAAGATCCTTTTATGGAAAGGAGACCACTGCACAAACAGCACCCCTTACAATCTAATTGGAAAACACGAAAACGCTGGTTGACAACATTTTCCAAGTCAGACCGTAGGAGATTCAGGTATTAATTTGCAAAGATACAACAATTCTCATGCCTCTCCATCCCACTGAATGCAAACCTTCCCATTCAGTTTGTCCTGGAAAACTCCTTTCTTCCATCACTCCTCCTCCCCCATTTGTTTTATTTAAAGGCTGTCTTTGGGAGCTTGGTATTTTCATGGCATTTTAAACAGGGCTCAAAGCAACTCATTTGAAAAAACAGTAAAATTGACATGATATCAGAGTTAGCCTTATAACAGAAGATTATATAGTAGAGAGTTTCAGTTATTTATATAACAGTGAGGACATAACAACCCCCTACTAAATAATCACGTTTCTACAATACATTCCATCACCTCTTGACTACTTTTCTCTTTACAAAACTATGACCTACATACAATATACACATTCGTATCACACATACATCCCCCCCCAATGCATATTTTTGTGTGTATATATAATACATACATGCACACAAGCAGTCTAATTCTATTTAGAAGTCACAGTGGGAATTCCTTTGTGAGGAAAGGAGGGGAAAATTCCTGAATAAGACACTGTAGATTCCTAATGTTCCAACTTTTCAAATTCCAACTCACAGAGCTAACTGGAAATAAATACATTTTAAAAAAGAAAAGGTCTTACAAACTTGGTTCACAACTCCCAGCTACAGTAGTTGGATTTTTAAATTTGATCTATTTACCCTGTAACTAAATTTCTAATCATAGGTACAAACCACGGATAAATTATTGCAGAATGTAACACTCAAAATTTAAAAAGAGTTATAGGAACAGTAATATAAGGGTTAAAAAGAGTTCTATACTTGTTGATACAGGATACCATTTTATTTTATTTATATATATATCTATATATAGATATAGATATCTGCAAGGTAGCAAAGAATAGCTGTACACCTTGACACGGCAAAGATCCAGTGTAAAAAGGTGCTTCACTAGTTTGTTTTTCCAAAAAAAGCTTGTATATAATTTTATAGCTATTAAAAACACATATGCAACATAATTCATTACACTCAATACAGCTTTAGTATAAAACTTATAATTTATGAGGTGATGTTAATAGCATAAATTAATATACCATTTCTCTTAAAATCTACAATAAGTATTCTGAAAGCTCATTGGGGAAGGGTATCTTTAAATAAAAAGTTTAAAGCTGAGCGTGATGAAAAAGATTCTGTATGTTGAAGTTGAGATGAGAGCCCCGAGAAGAGAAAGAGTCCGTAAGCCAGACACTGTTGACTATAAAACTGAACAGAGATTTCTCCTTCTTGCGCTCTCACTTAGGTGACGCTCTACTTAAATTATTATTTACTTTTAAAACTATTAACTTTTTTCTTTTTTTCTTTTTTTTTCTTTTTTTTTTCTTTTTTTTCTTTTTTTGTTAACTGCCCTTATTTCCACAAGGAATCCCTGAGACATACCCAAAACTGTACAGTGAAGGTCATCACTGTTCAGAGAAACTGGTTCAACCCCTTCTAGGATGTAGCTATTTTGCATGAGAATCAAAATGTCCATCACTTCAGAATGAATCTACTTGCACCAGAACCAACTACACTGTTTAAGATGCAGGTTAGAGAGTCATTTCAGGGTAAATCAGTCCACTCCAAGGTAGAAGCCAATGCCATCGCAGTTAGCTACATCAGAGCAATCTGCACCAAAGTTAAAGTTTTCCAGAGGATATCTGGGAACGTTACCTATCCAGAGTTCATCTCCGTGGGCACCAGCTGACAAGGAGAAAGCAGGTTAAACATTAGCATCACTGGACCAAGTTCAACATGCCTATGTGGTCGACACATGGGTAACTCTGGACATCTCACTGTGTGTGTGTTTGGGGGACTAGCGAGAGGAAGAGGAGGAAGAATGCGTTTTTCTACAGCAAGTACACTTTATGGTCAAAAGCCCAAGGTTCATCCTATTCACTTTCAGACCAAATTCTATGACCTAGAGTAGACTGAAAAGGTGCCAACACTTACTTCAAGGAGACAGATAAAGAAAGCCTTTTCCAACTATTGCTCTCAACTTACAGCCACGCTCACTTTGTCCTTTCATGCTTCCACTACACTACTTCATTTCACAGTAGCTACAAAAGGAGCGGAGTAAAACAGGGCAAAGCAAAGTACCAGATAGCAAAGGGAAAATAGTCAATACCGTTTGGGATTTTTTTTAAAAAGAGGCTGAAGACACAAGTGAGAGAACTGTTTTAAGATGCGTATTTTCTAACTCCTTCTCCTTCCCCAAACTTTTTTTCCCAACAACAGTGCTTTTGTCTAGTTTTAAAGACAAGACTAAAAGTTTAACTGATCAGAACTAAGGTCTCTTATGACCTCTCCTGAAGTCCAAGTTGAAGTTTAGTGAACACAAATATAGATTTTTGTCACCAACCCTCCTTACTTTTATTTGGGCTTGAGTGTATTAAGAAAGAGTAATTTAAATTTTAATTCGTGACTTTCTACTGATACACATCTCAAATGAAGAGGAACTTCTCAGAAGGTAAAATCTTGCTAAAAATGCCTCAACGTTCACTGCTAGCATATGCACTCCCATGATCAATGTTGTACCCTCAGCATCTAGTTCATGACATATTAGCATGCTGTGAAACATCTCCCTACTCACTGATATGAAAAATACTTTGATCTATTGCACTGTCATTCTAGCATCCAAATATATGTTATGAATTGCAGAAATCTCTCCTCCTGTTCATCTTACAGTCAGATTTGCTCAGAAGCACAGAAGACTTACCAGCTGGCATAACTTACATTGGAAAGTAAGTGTCTGAGAATGGGAAAACAGATGCAAGAATGATGAAGAATGTGGAGTGGAAGGAAATAAAGAAGGTACAAGAAGTAGCCCACAGATCCCCATCATTAAACGTTACCCAGAAGATCAGAAAGACCTTGTGGTCAGAAGGTGAGAAAGACCTAAAGATCTGGCCAGCACACTAGCCCCAAACTATTCCTTCAGTTACTATTTCTGCCACTACTGGACCTTGCAAGAGGTCTGCACAGGAGACTCCTTCACATGTAGAAATACAAAAGGAAAAATACCCCAGTTCCACCAGGGAAACTGCCTGGACAGCCACACAAATGTTTCACTGCTGAAGGTCACTGCAGGTAACTTTTCTATTGTTTGTTGGCTGAAAGCACCTCCTACCACTGTCCTGCAAGTCTTGAAAGGTTAACTCCCTCTTCTCTGCCCAAAGGCTCATACTGCTGGAGAATTCATGAGCGGATTTAGCTCACTGCAGCACAAAGACAGGGAGAAATACCCGTGGAGGCCTGACAATGCCTACAGGGATATCCAGCAGCAAGGAGGCTGCAGGAGCTCAGGGAGCAGCTGGAGCTCAGAAGCAGCATAGGTAGCCACCAGGGCCAGCTTCTCAGGGAAGAAAAATGCCCACTGTCTACTGTACACCTTTGCAGGACTCTCTTGGCAAGCAGATTCAAACCCAGAATGCATTTATATGTGGTTACAGCAAGACAAAGCTTCAAACTGAATTTGGCTACTGGTTTGCAGGTTCAGTCCTAGGTCTTTTTCCTTGGCCATGCCCCTAAAGCCAGTGACAGCTCACAGCAGAATATCCTAATTTTTCAATACTCATCTTCCTTTTATTAAAAAAAAAATAAATAAAAGGCCACTTCCCTTGGCTTCTCCCTACTATTAGGTACAATTCCTCTTTGACAATTTCTTTTCTCTGATTTTTGCCTAGCAGGCAATAAGCTTCTCAGGGCTTTCAGTGCTTTCCAAACCAGAACTGCAAATCCCCATTTTCAGTTGGAAATCTAGCTGTTGCCATTTTCCCCACAGTGCCTGAGGCAGACCTGCAACTGTGCTACCTCCCAGCATTATCAATTTAGTGCCTTTATGCTCAACCATACATAGAAGCATGCTACTAATGAGAAGGGATCTAAGCAAGAACCCAGAGGAATTGGAAGGCAGGAGGATACAGAGTTCTTGTATCATAATTATGAAGCCAAAGAACAAATCAACTTTGAGGTATCTAAGTGCATATGGTTCCCCTCAAAGCTGGTGTAAGGTCTTCCTGGGTGAAAGGAAACGTCAAAGCATGTCTTAGAGAATGCCTTATGCACCAAGAGAGCATGAAGCTATTCCTGATAAGCCTCTGTACATTGTCAAAATTCATCTTGTGTTAAATACTTTAGCACAGAGACTAATTGAGGTGCTATTATTGCCAAAATTATGTAAATTATGTCTAATTTTTTCATTCTTTAAAACTCCAATCTTATGTGAAGGAATTAACTTTTAGGTTCAACTAGCCTTATTCCATTTGTCAACACATAAAGGGCACAACAGGTATTGAGCATCTGAAATTGCTACACTGGCTCTTTGGTGAAGGGGTGACAAGAATGCTAATTGCTATAAGAGCTGATACTCAAAAACATTTGTGAGGGAGCATGGAATCTACTTGGAAACCACATAAATAACAGCCTCGAGGACCACCTTAACCAGGCCAGCAGGATTTCCCAGAGGAAGAGGTGTGAAATATCTCTGACTACACATACCTCTCAATTAGATCTCTTGCATCCAACAGTAAGACACTGATGCACTGAAGTCAGCATGCTGTGGGGGTGTAGAAACCCACCTGGAATGATCCACCTTGTAAAGCTAAGATCAAGACCCGTAACTGCTCGGCAGCCATGTAACCATGGAATCGGTGGTAGTGAAAAAATGAGAGGTGAACCAGGAAAAGGCAAGAGTGGTAGCCTGTTTCAGAACACTGTGGCAGACAGGACAGGAAGATTCCTATTTCAATTGTATACAAATTGAAGTTTATTTTTGAAAGTGCAGTTTTATTGCAAACTTAGTTTGCTCATGGAAAAATGTAATGCAGTCAGTTTTGAGGGAAGAGTTGTCAAGCAATACACAAAGTTTGAAATCTAAGTGGGGAAAAGACTTGATGTCCCAAGCTACTTTAAAGAAACTCAGGCACATAAAGGCCATTGATTTCAAACAGTAATCATGGACCTCCATTGCTCTGACAGCTTCTGAAATTCCCTGTCTAAATCAATGCACAGATGAGGAGCTGGGTTCAGTTCTGAGTTAGACCACTACAAACTCACCGTGACCTTAGACTGGAAAGCTCCTCTGTAATTTAAACCAACACAACCAAGCAGAACTTGGCTCTCAGCTCCTATTATCCTCTCTTCCCCCAAGCATTTGCTAAGAAAGAGAAATGTGGTGTGGGGCAAATATACTCTGCACTAGCTGCAGCTTCATTAGAAGTTTGATGGGCACAAGAACCATTTCAAGACCAAAGTCCTGAAACCAATACATGGAAATTAACACCCTCTAAAATTACATGAATACACAAGCAGATGAAGGAATTAACCATTTGGTATACTAGTTCTCCACTTTTTTTCAGTCAGACATCCCAGCACATTGAAGAAGGTATATGAACACAACAAAAATCATCTGCAAATCAAACAGTTGTCTCCTCAACAAAGTATGGGTAACATAATATAAAAATAAATAAAAGCCTTGTCAGATTTGCCTCATTCACAATATCACTGGGCATTCCTCAATCAGCAGGACAATCACAAGCAGGATTTCATAGGCTTCAATTAAACTTTTTATGTGGTTTAAAAACATTTAAGTGTTACAAACATATTTAAATCACCACTTAAAATATTCGGCTTATATTATTAAGATCTATTTTACCAAGTATGAAATAATGACTTCATAACAACAGAAGCATGAAAATAATTTTTGTTTCTTCCACCCACATACACCTGCAATTTCAGAAAAAGACATATGCATCATCCATACTCTTTTATATTTAAAGAGGACAGATCATTCAAGAAAAGAGGGATAATATGATTGCTACAATAGTAAGAAGACACAAGACCTATCCCATTTAAACTCTGTTCCTTAGGAAGATGGAAGGAGAGGTTTGAGTCAGATATTTTGGTGTGTGCCTGACTGCTAACAAAATGAATTTCTATAGCAACTAAACTCCATTCAGTGATCCTTTGCTCAGAAAACGTATTAAGCCTTCCTATTACATGTGCTTGGTTCTCTTAATTTCCTGAAATAGACTAGAATTCACACAGGTAGAATAAAATCCATCATCTACAGTACAAGACTGAAATGTAGAATTTTCTATTTTCTCTCATCTGCATCTCTGAAACATACCAAGAAGAGTAGAGACTTGTATTAAACAGGATCTACTTTTACAGTCCAAGTCAGGGTACAGTAGCAAGTTTGAGCCCTAGAGAGTCATAAACAAATTCCTTCTTGATAAGGAGATGCAAGTGAACACCTCAGAATTTCTGCTGCAATTACCTCTTGGTTGAAAGAACAAAATTAAAAAATAATTATTATTTTAAGAAATCTAAAACCTAACTGACTCTTTTCTTTAGGAACTGCAATTACTACCAAAGAGTAAATACTGTCATTAGCAGGTGATCAGAACAAACAAAACCATCCTGCAGACAGAAGGAATTGTTACCTATTTTGCATTAGTGATTTCTCTTTTGGTTTGCCATGACTGCTGATAGGTACCTGCTAGTTCCTTACGTACATTCAGCTTCCCAGAGCATCAAACCCTACAAGTGTTGGAAAAACTATATGGCTCTCAGAGGATTAAAAACTGTCCAAGAAAGTCTCACTAGTTAGACATATTGTGAGAAATGCATCCATTTGAAACTTACAATGGGTCTGACCTAGACTTGTGTGGATGGGCAGAAAACCAACCTAATTCTTCCTGTTTCAGCTGGGAAATTCCCGTCAGCCTGTCAGGCAAAGAGTTCTGGACAAAGACACACTTGAAAAGGCAAATCATCAATGCTACAAGGCCACAGTAATTCAGCAAGGAAGGAAATTTCTCACAGGAATCTTCTCTAATCCATGATCTATATTTCAATCCTTCTGTTTCTTTTTGTTTTCCTGGGCTAACTTCATAACAGCCTTCAAATTTATGGGCAACCAGTCAACTGATCTCTTTGTTACTCAATGAATTACAAATCGTGATAATAAAAAAACCCAAAAATCAGCATGCAGTAAAAACAGTGACCAGTTCTGGAAGGGGACAACTACTTCTTCACCAAAAGAAGAAAAGGAATTGCTGCTCCCTGCACCCCAAACACACACACACACAGAGGAGGTCAAGAGACTATTTCAAGAAACTGCCAAACTCATCCTTGAATTGTGATCTTGATTTAGGACTTCAGTGCACCACTCTCAAATCAATGTGTGCAGCCAAGTTTTCTATGCCAAATGCTACCTTTGGAAAAAGAGTAAATTAAAAAAAAAAAAAAAATCAAGAGATTCCTGCCCACTGGAAAACCTTCTACCAGATGCTAATGGGATGACAAGCACTGATCCGAACCCTAGGGATCAGTAACATGCATCAGTGATCTGAGGTATCTTCCCATTTCTAGGTCTTACTGCTAATATCATTTACATCCAGTAACTGTGCTGCATCCTTAAGGAATTATTGGGGAACAGTGAACCTGCCTGCAATAAATGAGCACCGGTGCCTAACGAGCACATGTGAATGCTACAGCAAGGTTCACAGAGGGCTAACCCTGGTCAGTACTAAAGCAGGGGTTTTCTTCTCAACCCCCTCTTAAAAAAAAGGGAAGAGAAGACAGACAAAATAAAGAGAAAGGAAAAAAGGAAAGATAGAAAACACAGGTCCCCCATCTACCTGCAGGGAGCCAGGCAGACAAGCTCAGTTGGAGGTGGTGAAGGGCGCGGATGCGTTATTGGTACTGGTAGCGGTGGCACCGGTCACTGCGAAGCCCGTGGGAGGAGCTATGGAGCTGTGGCTGGGCTGCAGGTCCTTGGGAATGCCACTGTGGGAGCTCAGCTGGTGCCCAAAGGCTGCGCTGAACTGAGGGAGCTGTTGTTTGGGGGAGGTGGAGCCCATGAGTTCAGCGGAGGCAGGACCCATGCCACTGAAACTGGTCTGCGGTAACCCCGGAAGCACACTGGAGCTGTTGGGGGTCACAGTGGCGAAGGCAGGCTGTGTGGTCTCTGAGTGCGAGGTGGTAGGTGGTGTGGACAGGGAGGTGGACAGGAGGTGTCCATCTGCACCAAGAAGGTTGCTAAACGGAGAGGGGTCCCCAAGATTGACAGGAAGATTTCCCCAGTGAGTTCTGGGGTTGACCACCCCGCTAAGTGGCACGTCCAGCTGCGTTGGGAGCAAGTGCTGTGCCATCATGGGCATCTCTGCTGAGAAGGTAGCTGCCAAGTTATCACCAGAAAAGGATGTGGTGTGAGGGGATGTGATATGGTCACTGTAGGGAGACGGCACATGCTCACTATCATAATGGCTTCCATGGGGTGAGGAGTGTGAATGGTCACTGCTGTATTGCTGTCGTGAGGTGATCAGGTCATCTGCCTTGCTCAGCAGCTGGGCAGGGTGGGGCCTCTGGGAGGCATGGCTGCCATCATGAAGTCCATGAAACTGTCCCGGGAAGGCTCTCTCCCCAAGGCCACTCTGGCTTATCAGAGTGGCAGAAGTAAGGCCAACGTTGGCTGGGGCTGAGAACTGCCCCTGGATCTGCCCTGCCAGGGGCGTAGGTGGGTTGGACAAGGTAGCAGAACGGAGCAAGTTCTCATCCAGCTCCAGAGCGGAGAAATTATCGTGTACTATACGCCCATTCAACAGCTCCCCCAGATCCGTGTTAACCTCTCGACTCAAGGACTGCATTCCTGGAGCTCCAGCACCTGTAGAGAACACCCCTATCGCTCTATCTGACAGCTCCTGAACTGGCACGCCATCTGTCTGTGTAAGTACTCCAATGGTACTCAGGCACTCAAGAGAAGTTACAGCCTGCAGGGCCCGTTCCAGTTCTTCAGCCTCTTCTGTGGTTGGAAGAAGATCTCCATTTTTACCTGCAGAAACAGGGACACCACCAATTAGTGCACTGCTCTCAGGTGAGCCTGGCCCTGGCACTCAAAGGATGAAGATGTACAGACAGTTCAGTACAGAGTTGCATATGACAACCTTCCAGCATGGTTTGCAGTACAGAGAAAGTATCATTTATCAGTGTTCGCTAGACAAGCAGGGTAAGAAAACCATGAAATTACACCTTCCTCTTCAATGGAAATCCCCCTCTTCCCCTTCTCTTCCACATACTATAGTAGGAGATGCCTCTTAAACTTCCTAGACTTAAAAGTAAAAATGCTGAAGTAAGATCTTCAATGCTGCAATAACACATGGTCTTCTTTCTACATACCACATTGCAGCCTGGGCCTAAAATTTACAGAGACAGTATAATTCAGGTTAATTTCAATTCAAACACAGTCTGATGTCACATATCAGAAAATGACCGAAGAAATCACATACCCAACTCCAGGCTGTTCTAATTTCTTTGTTATACATTATAGGTACTGAGCTTTAGAATGCAGAAATTCAAGCACATTTCTGATCAAAAGCTAGTTTCAAAAATGTATTTAAAGATTTTATTCTCACTCTCTTCTCTTTTTATCAAAGGCCAACATTGACTGTGATTCCAGCCCCACTCGATGGCAGAAAGATGCCATTACTGAGAACACTCCTGATTAAACTGTAACACTGACAGGCAGTAAAAATGTAAAATGAATTATTAAAATACTAAACCAATTATGATTCTCAGAGCAGTAATTACATGAGCAAGCAGAGAACTATGCACACAGCCTTCTTAAAGTCTGCTTTACTTCAGAGCTCCCAAACAATAGAGCAAACGCACACTTCCTTCTCTAGAATTTATTACCTCTGTAGGAAAGCAAGCAACTCCTCAAAATGCAGTTTAGAAACACTCACTTCTTCAGTTCACTGACTGTGTTCATGCTAGCATAAAATAGAATGGTACCTTCAAAGAAATCAAAATCTTGCAAGTCATCAGGCAGCCGTGGCAGGACATCAGAGAAGTCCTCCTGATTCAATTCCAAGTCATGTGGAATGTCTGTGATTTCATTGGCGATATCATCAGGCAGCTCATCGGCACTGAGCTCTGGAGTGGAGGGACTCCTGAACAGAAAGGAACATTAGTCCCTGGTGTTCTACTCAGCTTGCTCCAAAGGACAACTATCAGTGCACATCCATCTACAATGGATGCTTCCCCACACATTTTTTCCTCCATTATCTAGGGAAAAAAATGCTTTTAGGTAGTGTCTTTAGGAAGCTTACACTTAGGCTACTCATTAACTACGTAAGAGGCAACATCAGGAGCAAGATATTTTACCCATCAAACCCAATCATTGCTCAAATCCAAAATGACCCACTCTAAAGGTTTTTTTCAACAGTAACATGGAGGTGGAATTTTTAGCCCTGCTCCCGATGCTGCTTGGCAGCTTTGTACAGAGCTCACTGGCAGCGCTCAGGCCAGCAGTGGGAAACTGGGCAGGAGCAGCACTGACCGTATGTGGGGTATGTCTACTGGCAGTGAGACAGTGGCAGGCATGGTGAGGTTCCCTTGGGGCACTGCAGGAGGAATGGGTTTCTGGGGCCGGCGTGGACCTCGCCTTCTCTTCTTCTTGTGTTTTTTGGTAAGTGCAGGTGGCTTCGTTTTTTTCCTGGGTTTCCTCTGCTGCTGGTGCTGAACTTTACGGGAGCTGTCCCCTCTCAAGAAATTATCCTTTGGGAGCAAAACAATACCAATGGGAGCATATTAAGAACAAGTATTACTTTCCTAGCTTTTTTCACCCTGGTCATTCCACATACATGTGGAATGTAAGGCAAGAGGAACTGTTAGCTTACACACAGACAGAGTTTCAAAAATTGAGCTGTTTCCTTCCTCACTGACCCCAATGGCAAAAATAACATAAACCAAGTTATGAGATATTGTAAACTGGAGATTGTGCAGTTTCGCTTTAAAAATGATCATAGCAAACCCTAACTAAAAAGTGCAAAACCGTAACCTTTAGCAGCACTCCTGTAAGTATTAAAGACAAAACGCTGTTGTGAGGTGGTGTTAATGTGGATAATAGGCAGCAGCTGAAGCCACAATCCTCAAGTGCCTGCTGACATAACAGAGGGACAGCATAGAGGAGACAAAATTAATACTGCTGGACTAGGATAAGGATGTGGGTAAACAATTAAGCCTCTTTGCTTCTAAACAGCAATCACTGACACATTAAAAAATAAATCAAACCATCATCAGTCTTCAGTTGCCATCATACTGGGTATGGCAGAGGATTATACTTGTTACAGAGGTAAACCTTGAGGGACAAACTGAAGATTGCCTAGAAGAGGGGGAAACCCCACGCAGATCTGTGTAGCACAAACCCTCACATTTTAAGCCAAAAAAACTCCATAATTCACAATTTTAGGAGGCTGGACAAAAACAGTAACAAAAAACTTCTAATAACCCAACAAAACAACAAAAAAAGTAGTTTTACACCTAGTTGAAGGTAGGACAAGAAGCCTTGAAGAAGTGGGTTTGTGAATTATCATAAAGGTTTTGTTCTGGAAGATTGGTATCATAAAAAGGAGAGCAGAGGACATCATTTCTCCATTCTCTCAGCTTGAGGTAGGGAGGTAGGCCACTGCTTTTTCTCTGGGATCCATGGATCCCTGAAGGAAGTTCGAGATAATTCTAATAGTTACTAAAAGGTAAATAAAGTAGCAAACCCATTATTTGCATCCTTGTAATTGCTATTTACATTACCTTTAGAAAGTACTTTGGGCCCCGTGTACTGAGACTGTTTAAGATGCAGTGTTATTAATATCACACTTATATTACATTCAGATCCAAGGACCAGGAGTGACCCCAAATAAATCACAGGATCTCTCACAATGATCTTCTATTTCTCAATTTAAGACAGCAATCAAATTTCCTCCCGTGAAGAATATTCCCATGTATACTTCATTATATCCTCAAAACTACATAAAAGATTTTCACAACATACTTTATACTAACTGGGAATGTTTGTCTAGTTTTACCCTTTTAAGAAAAATAATAGCAAACAAGCTCTTAAGTTCATAAACTTGCTAGTGGTCAAGGAAGACTTCATAAGAATACTGGGGTTAAAACTCCTGATCATCCCAATACACAAATAAATACAATGATGGCTTTGTACTTACCATTTTTTTGGCATGTTCTTCGCACAGAGGTGTCTGATGTGTAATGTCAAAAACTGGCACAGAGCACTGCTGACCATCTGCAAACTTGGCTGTGCAACTCGAGAAGAGCTGCTGAGAACGGTTCAATAAGATATCTGTGCATTTCTGCATCAGGAATAACACAAGACAGTGGTGGAGGAACGCCCTTTGATTTATCAATCTGATAAAGATCAGAGCCTTCAACTCTATCTGTCCATAGATACTATTTTTAATGAGTGCCTTAAATTTGCTATTCAAGTTCAAAGCTAGGTAAGGCTCAAACCCAACTTTTAAAGTGAAAAACTGCATTCATGCAGAATCTCTAATGATTTTATTATATACTGAGATAGTTTTATAAAAGCAGCTATTTCACTAATGAGTTCTTAGCAAAAAGAAGCCTTTTCCTGGAGCCTTAATCAATAGATCAATAGTAGCAGTTGGAACAGTGTAGTCAACAGGACTATTTCCTTACAGACTAATGACAATCCATACTGAAACATTAAAGAAAGAGTATTTCTTAATTCAATCTTTTAAGGTACATTCTTGGCATTTATCTTTAGAGCACAGACAAAGAAGTTTCAAGATCCTTCCTGCTCCTCTGAAAAAAAAGATGTGCAAGCAGACAGAAAGGTCAAGTAAATCCAAACGTAAGCTTGCTGAGATTTCCTTCAGAAAATCCTTAGCAGGAGTAAAAATGTTTCCAGACTTACAGCAAATCAAACAGATATTTCATTGTGTCTTTTTTCAAACAGCACTAGAAGCACTCCTTCCATCTTGAACAGTTCTCAGACCTCAACATCACTATGTATGTTTATAAAATGTTAAAACAAAGAAAAAGGACAAAGAAAATGAAAAACCTGCAGAACAATCCAGACAGCAGACTTGGATGGATGGGTCAGAACCAAGAACCTGTTCATTTTAGAGAAGGAAATGCAGAGAGAAAAAATGGGCATACATGCAAAATCACTAATCTTGACTATCCTGCTCTATACACACCAACAAGCGAGACCACTTAAAATTAAAAACTACTAAAACAAAAAAATCCCATCAGAACCAAATACTGCTGTATGCCATGGTGCTCTCTCATAGAGGTTTGGAACTGCTCTGCAAACTGCTTTTAAGCAGCCTGCAAAAAATCAAACAATAAAAACAAGGCATCTGCAAAACAAAAAGATTGGAAAAAGATTGGAAAGGTGCTGCAGTCTGACAGTGGCTGAGTACATCAGCACAAGTCACTTTTAATACCAAAAGCAAAAGTTCCAACAATAGGAGTCACCCCAACAAAAGCACCTACAATTCTTCAGCTAAAAACAAAAACAAAAAAAGGCTCCAGAATTTTTAAGTATTACAAGTCATAAGTCTGCCTTTTTATAATCTTCAGAACCAAAACTCACATCTATTGTGCTCCCTTCTTTCTGAGATCTTCAGCCATTGACTTTCAACATTCTTTCCAGGCTTTGTTTGAAATTCCAAGCACAGGGAACCCTTCCTCATCTGGACTAAGAGGTTCTGTGACTCCTATTCTGCTTCTTTAAACAACGCAAAGTATGATTTCCATCTTTCTAGTCAGTTTAAGCCCTCTTTTTATACTACGTATAAAAACCTTTTTCCATGAAACTGGCACAGGAAGGTGGTCTATTGGAATCTACTAAGAGCTGTATGAAAGCCAGGAGGCTGAAAAGCACATGGTTTGTACCAAGTCATTGTGAAGGATGATCGTTTTGTAAAGGTTTCTTGCCCACACTAAATACAGCTCACAAAGTAAAATGATGTTCTTATTACAAATGCCAGTAGCAGACTACTTATCCTCGGTGTCCATACACCTAAGTCACACAGACAAATTAAAAGCAAATGAGTTGCTTTTGTTAGTATGATGATATACTAACAAATAGGTATTTTTTTGTGAAAACTTAATTATCATGCACAAATCTAACAAACAAACAAAAAAATCCCCTAAAACAGAACAGCTTCCATGCCTGAATGCCACTCCCAAACAGAGTTAAGAGGATACGCTGAAAACAGTGCCTGGTGAATGGAAGGGCCTTGTTAGTGCACTGCTCTCCCTTCGAAGTCCCACTGCAGGTTGTTGGTTCTGCATCTCTCTGCCTTGCTTGGCTTGTGCTGAAAAGAAAGCATAAAAGAGTTTACAGACAACCCCCCAGTCTTGTGGTTACTTAACACAATTATTATACTGAATGTAGCACAGTAGGATGAAAAATTGTAACACACGTGTGTGTGTCATGATCCAGATGGGTGCACACTACTACCAAGCTCTACACAGGGACACAGAATAGATGTCAATGACAGGTGAAGGTGTGACTGTAGTAACAGGATTATTTCTTATTTCACAGGGCCTTAATTGTAATGAGAGGTGCTATGTGCTACTACCATGTAAATATTACAACACCTTGCAACAGAAAGGGCAGCAATAGGTGAGTGTCAACACAGGTGACCCTCAAAATGAGGTCAGTCTTTAGAATTCAATGAACTGGGTATGCCTAGATGGGAGTCAAGTGCACTTCCAAGCCTGTTCATAAATCCAAACATGCCGAGCATCCCCAGAGCTTACATGCAAGCATGTGCTCAGACAAACTGAGACTGAGCTCTGGAGTGGCAGAGCCTGAGCGTGCTCAACATGGATAAAAGCTCTCCTTCATCAACGTGCTACAGCCCAATCCACCAGCAGGTGCCCGGGGCTCTCCCAGCACAGCCTCTGTGCTCTGAGCCTGAGCTGCAAGCAGGCGCCAGGCAGCGGTGTGGACGGGCACTGAAGCGTTACACAGCTCGCTCGGGTGGCCTGCTCTCCAGGCACGTGTCACCTTCATGGAGATAAAGCTGGCGATTCCAGGGCTCACTTGCACCTCTGTACACGTTGTTTTCTAGGTTGACAAAAGTTGTCTGTAGCCTGACTGTTTTCCTTCAGCCATTTCTGTCATCAACTGCACTTTGACTGAGCAAAGTTTTAGTTAGTGGTATTACTCCTGTGAAAAATTTTCTATCTGAAATGACTCGGTGGTTACTTAAATTGACCAGAGCAGTGATGACAGGCATACCTGGCTTTGCTGGTCTACCCAAAACAATGTAAACTTTTTTGCTCAACAAAAGGCAAAAATAATAGGGAAAAAAAAACCAGCAAGAGCTTGTCAGTTCAGGTGAACTTTTGCTGTAGTGTTTAAGTTTGGAGAAATTTATACACGACTTCGTAAACTGGTAATGGACTTCTACATTACACCTCAGAGCAGTTCTTCAGAATCAGTCCACCTCCCCAACAATGAACACTTCAATTGTCATGAACACATCCCACTGAACCAGGAACAAAAGCATCCCCATTAAACAAAATATACTCTCAATACCTAGCTCCAATCTGCATCTCATACTATACACTGCACCCCACAGTCACACGTCCTGTAAAGCAAAACCCCAACAGCAAAAGGATGCTTCTGATACCCTAAATGTAACACCAGGGTTCAGACTTAGTCTGTTCCTGCATGAATATGAATCAACCAACTCTCCATATGCTGAGAGCTAGAGGGATGTTGACATTAACTAGAAAGAATTCCCACAGAAGATAACCTTCAAAGTTGTTAGAAGTTATGTATTTTGTTGCCAAGTTTTATTTAATGTTAGATTGAGTTAAATCTAACAAAAAGCATGAGCTTAACTTTGCTGGGAGGATAATTAAGAGGAGGTACAGATTTTCAAAAAAAGCTGTCTGAAAAACAAAATCTGAATTGGAGCAGTGAACTATAGACCAGACTGCACACCTTCTACTGGCACAGTAAAGGACCAGATATTTGGGCCCAGAAACTGCTGAACAAACCATCCCCATTTTACAACATAAATCTGAAGAAGGCCTGTCTTCATGGAAAACTGTATGCCACGTTTCTTTTACTCCACTGAGGAGTATTTATGTGTCATGTTTTCCTGCCTTGTTGTTGGTTTCAGAGCTCATCATTTCAGCTGCGGGATGCTCAGCCCGCGTCCCCCTGCCCAGCCCCAGGCCCGTGCAGCGGCAGGGCAGGTCTAACCTGGTGCAAGCGCACGCAGCCCTCCGGAGCTCGTGCAGGAGCTGCCCCGCGCGCTCGGGCTCCCGGCTGGCCGCCTGCAGCAGCGCTTTCCGCAGCGTGTGCCGGCATTTCTTCTGCCGCGATTCTGCCCGCTCCAGGCGGCACAGGTGCTTGTATTTCTGCTGAAAGTAAGTGCAAAGTCTGGTCACCCTGGAACTCCTGTCATCTGCATTGTCATCATCGGACCTGAAGAAGGGAAAATAAAAACAAATATGCTTTAAGATACTACTTTTTTTTTCCCTGCTAAGCTAATTTGTCATTCTAATAGAATTGTTAAATCGGCATTCATCTTCTAGCCGCACAAACATCCAAATGCTGAAATCAGGCAGTGTTACTTGAGAAATAGCAAGAGCAGAATCCCTTTCAAATTCTAAAGGTATTTGCCCTTCTTAGTATGTCATTATTAGAGATTACATCAATTTATCATCAAGTCTGACACATTTAAATGTCTAGAGCCTGCTGTTCAAAAAGAAATCTATACTGTTAACCTTTATTTACTGTAGATGTCACAGCAAATGAGACCAATCTTAAATCAAAGTGCAATTAATGGAGAAGACAAGGGTGGGGAATTGTATAGTAGAAATTTATTGGGGAATGATCATGCTGGAGAAGATGGTCAAATTCTAACAAGTACCTAAGCTTCTGACTTCTTCCAATTCCTTTTACTCTTCCAGGTGGTATATTCCTTTTTAAACCAAAATACACACTATTAACAGCTGACAGCTGATACTGATTTCCCCTTGCTGCAGAGCTGCAGTTGAGTTACGGTACAATAATAGAGAAGAAATTCATATTTAACTCAAAGATACTGAGGGAAAGATCAAACCAGGGCTAAGCAATGACCGGAAGAAGGACTAATCCAACTCTGTGTTGGCTTAAGAAAGCCCTTCTCCATTTATCTTGGCTCTCTGAATGTCCAGGCACATATAAACAAGACCATCAAACCATGTCAACACATTCAGTTAAATGAAGTAAAAGTCAGTTAAATGAAACAGAAAATTATCACTGGAACTTGTTAAAACAAGGTCCATGAAGCTACCCAGAAGTTCTCCACAACAAGCACTAGTTTGCAGAATGAGGTTTTTTTCATGGAGCAACAAAATGCATGTGCTGAATCTAAGCAGACTCTGTCTTTCCTCTAATTTTTAAAAACTCTGAGGTTTTCCTCTAATTTTTTTCCCATAGAACAGAGAAACTTTTTGCCAACTTTCCTATTTGTAACACAAAAAAAAAAAAAAGGGCAGGAGAGAGAAGAGAAATGCAAACAAATGAAGCAAATCAAAAGCTGGCAATGTTCAGAGCCCATGGGACTGCAGGAGCTGACACCCAAACCTGCACACAGCAAAGGAGGCCACCACTGAGACACAAGAGACGTGAAATACCAACCATAATATTTACTAAATAAAGTAAGATCCAGAAATGCAGACAGCAGATCTGTCCCTGAAAGGCAGTATGGTGAAGACCTACTTTCTTCTCTGCAAACTCTGACTCTATTTACACGCAGCCCAAATGGAAGAGACTGCAGCCATGTCCACTGAGGCTTTCCACAAAAACCTTTGACACAAATGCATGTTTTTGTGAAGATTCATGTAAAGTCAACCATACTATGTATTTTGTCTGTTAAAACAATTTACAGCTTATTTTCTAGAAGCATAAATTACAAGTACTTAACCTCTGCAATTACATGCTTAGCAGCAAATACAATCTATGTTAAAAATATTTAACATATGCAATGTTTAGAATATTTTTACATTGAAAATTAAAATAAAATACACTTTTAAGATCTCTTAGGAAAGAATGATTACTGGGGAAAACTACCTGTTTAGAAAAAATTGACTGTGGGCTATTTAATATAGATTTTCCTTTTCCAATGTATTACTAAAGGAGGAAAACATAGATAGCATATATATTTATTGGTAGGTTTAATATCTTAGATATTTCATTACTGCTCTGGGCCAAGACTTTTAAACAAAGTAACTGATTTATTTTTAAATATGGTTAAAAATTAACTTTAAGAATACCAGAAGTATTCCTTAGGGGAAAGAAGTTACTTTCATGTGAAAGAGTGTTTTTTAATATACATTTCTCAATATTTGCAACTTTTTACTTCTCTCACATTGAAAGAGCCAGAAAAAATGACATTGTATGCTAAAATATTTTTGATCCTCAGTTTATGAGATCTTTTTAAAAAATAGATGAAGACATATATCAAAGGTATAGAAAGAAATCATGCCTGCAGTGTGCAAAGGCTTATTTTGAGCCAAAATTTCTAAAAGCCAGTTTCTAAAAACCTGTCCAGAACTTTGTTCCCAGGCCAGTAAGATTAGCCAAAACATTTATATGTTTAGGTTCAAAGAAACCTAAAAATATCAAAATAAAACCTTTTTTCTTCAGTAGGCATGAAAATGAAAGATACTTTTATTGTTGCTCTTTCATAAGCAAGTTTGCCAAATTCTATTTAGTTTATTTTCCTAAGCTGCATATAGAACTTCTGAAGTTCAACTTTACGTGTGGCATTTCATTTTTACAAAGAATTCTGAAAGTGCACAGAAGCCATTTGATAATCCAAAATGCTTTCTCCCAACCTTTCCCTTTCAGACTGTCATGTGGAAACATCAGGGGGATTATTGCTGAGTGTTCCTGAAGAAAACAAAGACAGCACGAAGCAGCAGAAAGGAAGAGCAAAAGGGTGAGCAGCCAGGCACCACCAGGGAACGAGGAGAACATGCTCTCTATTCTGAGACAACCCAGCAACTATACTTCAAATCCCTCCTTACAGAGTGTTTTGAAGAATCTTCCCTTCTTTCTTTTAGTTATTTTACTTATCGGGAGTTATTAAATCCAACTTTTGACAACACAATGTTGATATTTAATCCTTTGAGGGAGGTGGTATGAGGAGGGACTCATACTCCTTTTTCAAACTTGCTACTTGAAACGTTTGCTTTATCTATATTTCAGAGTATGAAGTGAAAAAATACTTTGTTATAAAGTTACATGTTTTCCAGCACTTTCTAAGATACCAGAGTCAGTAATCAAACAATCTAGGGGGAAGCTTCAGTAATCTGCAGCAGGGAACAGCCCCTGCTTGCTCTCCAAATTACTGCTCCCACAAGGGATTCCTCCCACCCCAGCAACCTTCTCTGCCAGCATCCAGCCTGCACCGTGCCCACTGCCAACTCCTGTGCTATTGGAACTCAAACATTTGTGCCTGCCTCGAAGCACTGTGTCCTGAACTCCTGGGACCATAGGAACACAATTTTTCAAAATTAAAGCACAGAATAATAAAAGCAAACATTTGGCCTGCGTTTCCACAGATGATTGCAACAGTATGAATTTTACAGATTAAAAGGCCAGAAGGCAAGTGAACCAAAAAATGTACTATTGTTGTCACAGTTTAACCTCATCCAGGAACTAAGTACCACAGTGCTGCATGCTCCCTCTTCCTGCACGCTCACTCTCCCTGCTTCCACCAGTGGGATGGGGAGGGGAATCAGAAAAAAACCACCTTGTGGGTTGAGCTAAGAATAGCTTACTAATGAAAACAAAGTAAAATAGACTACTACTATTTATTGTAATGAAAAAAAAATAATAAATAAACCCCAAGAAAAACAAGTGCCTTATACAGTTGCTCAGCACCCACTGACTGATATTCAAGCAGCAATTGGCTCCCCCCATTTTATGTCCTGGCCATGATGTTCCAGGCTGTGGAGTATCCCCTTGGCCAGCTGGGGTCAGCTGTCCCAGCTGTGCTGCCTCATGGCTTCTGGTGCACCCCCTCTCTGGCAGAGCCCAGGGAAATTAAGTGCCCCTGACTTAGAGCTAGCACTACTTAGCACCAGCCAAACCATCAGAGCATTATCAACGCTGTTCTCCTACCCGACCCAAAACACAGCACTGTGCCAGCTGCTAAGGAGAAAATGAACACTATCCCAGCCCAAACCAGGACACTGTTAAGACATTAATTTTAAACAAATCTGGTGAATTTTTGGGAGTTTAAGAGCAGCTAGAGTATCACACAAGAAGTTCAACAGAGGTTTCTCCCACAATCACACAAGCAGAAATGCTGAGAAGCAGCTGCACAGTGAAGCAGAAATTAACTGTTCACTTTCTTTCAATAGTCTATTCTGAAAAGCATTACTCTCACTGTCTTCCATGCAGTCAAAAGGAAAAAGACAGAATGCAGTCAGCTGGTGGGGACCACAAGCTCAGACACAAACAAACAGAAAAAAGAGCTTTAATTTTACTATGAAAACCAGCAAGCAAATCCCCTAAGTTTAGGTCTTTAGTTTAGATTTCAAAACCAAAAAGTTTTGGGTAATAATCTCCATTAGTTTTCTGGTAAAATAAGTCCCCAGAATTCAGAGCTGTACCAAGTCACTGGTTGACTTTAGGAGGCACCAGTCTGTACCACCAGATCAGCAGGACAGAGTCATTTTGACAAATCAAATCTCCCCAGAACAGCCTGAACTAATTCATCTTCAGCAGCAGGCAGACCACACTGCAGAAGTGTCAAAGTGAAACATTTCAGGTAATAAAAACCACTACAGAAGTTTGCAGAATAGGAACTCAAGTTTTAGAAGGTTGACATCAAGTGACTGCTTATCCATGGCCAAAATTAGTAAGGTTGTTGAAGAGCTAACACTGAGCAGGCTGATGAAGTACAAAAGCAGCCAGTTGCATTCAAAAATTTATCCATCATGGATAGTTAAGACAGCATTTAACTGAGGTGCACAGAGTGCTAGAATGGAAAAGAAAATGTCAAGACAAGGTATTATTTTCTCTCAGTATGTGAAAAGAGTAGGAAGAATCCAAAGGAAGTTAAGACAAATAGAAGACAAAACACACAGAGATGACCTTTATAAGTTCACAAAAAAATAGGGATCTATGGAAGAATCAAATCAAATGTCAAAGAAAAAGAGTATAAGGGAAGTTATTTAATAGATATATCTGCTGTGAAAAATTACGTATGATTTAGAAGTCTGAAAGTCTGTCCACGATTTCCCAGAACATTTTATTTAAAAGTTGCCTTTTAAGTTAGAAGTAATGTTTGTGAAAGGTCACTCTAAAACTGCTGATGCCCTAAAAAATGGCGGTCGTTCATAATAAAAAAAGACTCCTTTATTTTAAAAAAGTGAAGTCTACACTCTGCTTAATAGCTTTGATTCACTGAAGGCTCTTAATACTTAGCATCCTGGTGTGTGTTCTGATGAGAGAGATACAGCTTTGTGGTTCACCTTGAGGATAATCTTCAGAGATGGCAGGAAATTCTAGTAAGTTTCAGAATTTTCAGAATGTAACAACAAAATAAGGTTTCATTAACATCATTATTCTAAGCATGATAGCTAAAAACTAAAAAAATAGGGGAAAGTTGTAGAATCAAATAGTCCAGTTGCACATTGAATGAGAGTCATGTTACAGAAACTATAATCAAATTCTAGTGAGACCTCAATTTCTTTGTTAATGACATACAACAGTATTACAATATTACACCTGGGATGCTTTGTTTTAATTGTGCACCTTCAAATTTACATTAGTAGACCTATATTATCATATCCTGCTCTAAGTTTAGATTTATGACTTAGCAGTATATAGAGAACATCATAAGCCTTTCTGCACCAGCAGTTAATTCCTGCTCTGTTTATCCTTTTGATCCCAAGCTCACAAGCTTCCTTCCAATGCTCACAAGTACTGACAGAGGTTTATTCAAAACTTAATTATGAAAAGAAATACCATGGCCTTTTAAAATCCCCATTAAAACAATAGCCTGCATAATTATTACAAGAATTAATGAGTAAAATGTAGCAAGTTTACTGACAAAGTTATTAACAACCAGTAGGAAAGACAAGAAACCAATAACAACCCCATTTGATTCTAATTCAGCACCTCCAATCATCAAAGCACACAAGTTCATGAATAAATCCCACTAAACTCAATTAAATTCAGGCAAACAAGCTTAAATCCTTTCCTGATGCATCCTTCTGATAGCAGACTGCACAAAGGTCTCTAAGTTAGCTGGAAACTGGGACAGAAGGCGACAAGCTGTTCCATAGCTCTTACAAACAAATGAGTTCAAACAATCCTTTGTTTCAGCAAAACACTTGAACAAGTGCTTAGGTTCCACTGACTCCACTTGAAGTGAAGCTCACATTTACATGATTTATTCCATCAAGGCCAGCATGAATACTAAAGAATCATACTCACTCAGGTCTCTCATAGCCGAGGCTTTCTCGGATAGACCACGCGACCTGGTAAGGGGAGGTTTGCTCTGAATCCTCCAACTCTTCTCCACTGTCTTCAGACCAATCCAGCCCTAAGGGAATTGAAAATATGGAAACTGGATGAAAAGAGCGTCCACCTCATATAAGCCTCTGAGCAACCTTTGGCACAAAAGATAAATGTACAATATAGTTGCAAGCATAATTATGTTTGATTAAATTATGCAGCATTCTCAATTATGCAGGAAAAGCTACAGTAACAGCTCCACTACAGTGTGCAAATAGCATGCACTGATTTTTATCATAACTGAATTTTCCTTTTAAAATCCTTATTGGCTTCTTTACCCATAAACAGTGCAAGAAAAATCACCAACTCTCTTACCCGCAGAGAAATACTAGTTTTCATAACCAAGTGCAAAGTAAGAGAGAAGTCCCTGTCATGAAGAACTGACTACTTGGAAATTTTAATACTGTATGATCTAAATAGGCCAATTTCATTTCTGTTTATATTCTGACCCCTTTTCTGCGCCAAAACATGGAAGAATATGAAAACTGGAAGACACAGCAGCAGGGACAGAGATAGATACACAGCTACCCAGGATGTTCCTCTGCTCAGTCTCTGTAATTGCCTGCCAAATGCACATATTAGTGTGAAGAAAGAGCTAAAGGGAGACATACAAACACTCCAGCACTTTCACCAAGCAGCATGTTTTCACTTAATGATGATGCACTATGACCAACTTACAGTGTGCTCCAGCAGCCTCAGTTTGGCCAGAAAGCAGCCAGTAAGTTCTCAGATGGAACATTTTATCTGGAGCTTCATCTTTTGGTTTTTTTCCTATTATCTCTCACACACCCAGTGAAATTCTCGCCACTTTATTGCAGCAGGTGGGATAAAATCCCATTCCTGTATTTACAAGCTAGCATTCTTTGCTTTTTCATTTCCTTGTGCACTCCTTGAAAATTGATAGAGTTAAGGAGCATTTCATTTTTGCTAAAACTAAATTGAACAACTATATCTGAGATGATTCTGAAGTCAGATGCTTTGAATCTGGGAAATGCATCAGTACTTGGTCAAGCACTTTTAGAGTTAGAGACACACACACATAAGCTTGGAGTACAATTATCAGGTAACTCTTCATCATATAGAACCAGCACTTTAACATAAACCACTGATACCAGAAGCCCAAATTTTCATGAACTTAAGCATCCTAAAAAACTTATTTTTTATTTTTATTTTTTAAGACATATATTTGAACTAAATTAAGATACCTTAAGACATTTGATAAAATGCCAGAATTATACTTTCAACTTAAATGTTTCTTTTTCCTGTTGTCTCTTCCGTAAAAGAATGAAAAAACAACTTAATCATTCCATAAAGATGTCCACAATTGACAACCACATAACAAATTGTTTAAACCCTAAGTTTAAAAACAAAATCAGAAACTGAGTTGTTTTGCTTCTCCTGGGCACTGCAAAAAAGGGAGGAATAAAATCTAATCCAGATTCAACTGTACTGACACTGAAGACTGCAGTTACATTAATATCCAATTACATGGCTCTGATGTTGGTACACATAAAACTGGCTTAATCTTTTGAAAGATTCTCTAGTGCTGCTCAAATATAGAAAAGAAATCCTGAAATTTTCTGATCTGGCATACCTAGTCTTTAATATTAAGGCTTATAATGAATAAATAACAAATTTTCCACAAATAAATTTTGTGTAATTAATATGTAAATTCTTTTAACTTTGTTAAATATAAACTGTTCTACATGCATCCACATAGTTATGCACCTGCCTAGCTGTACATGTATAGGTCTAACTGTTTTTTAGTTTTACTATGCCTCTTCTAAAGGAGCACATATTCTCTTCACCAGTTGAGAATGTTGAACATTAAGCACAGAAAGGGATCTTTCTACAGTCTTTCAAAACACAGGTCACTTTCTAAGGTATTGCGGACTGTGACACTCAGAAATGCCTCTAGAGCTGCCAATCCTCTAAAGACCTGCACTATATACAGGACCATCAAAGCTGTTTTCTGAAGAACAATTTCCTTTGGAGACATGATACTGGATGCTAATTATCTCCTGAACAAATAGTCAAACTATCCCATGAGTGCCAAAGGGCAGATCTTCACAGCAAATTAAGAAAAAGTTAATTGAAATTGCAAAAATTACAGATGTTTGCAATTAAATAAGACATTATATAGGAAATGTCCAGGTTTATCTGAAGTCTTTTTTTGTTTTAAACATCATAAATGGTGTTCCTACTTATATCACAGAGTCACATTTCCTTTTCCCTGCCAGTATTTTACTTGTTAGAAATGTACAGTCTAAAACTAAGCAGAAAAGTAACTTGGGAGGGTGAGGAAGATAAAAAGGACAGATAGGTGTGCCTGGGTCTATATTCACAAGACAAACCAGCCATAAGGTCAGTTGCCTTTTCAAAGCTTACAGAGCACTATTATCATAACACCAATTTGGCTATATTTGCTCATATCTTCGTAAGCAGCTATTGATCATTATATGTAAGGGGGAGAATATTTCTGCATGGTATGGAGACAAGACTTCACCCTTCCAACTATCTTCTGTAACAATGCTGCTCTCCTGAAGTGGTCTTTTCCTTCTGTTCATCCATAGACATAAATATAGCCCAGTCAAGAAAAATTCTCATGTGTTCCAATTTTCCAATTAAGTCAACTGGAATTTCAAATATGCAGAGATTGATGGGCCAAATTGCCACACTTTCACTTATATTCATTATGTCACGTGCACTTATCACACACCTAATGTCTCAATCTAACTTTGTCCACTCATGTAGGTACTGCTGTGTCACATTTAATACTCAAGTTGCAAACCTTCTACGTGAGGTCTCTATAACCCAAACAATGTTTTCTACACCTCAGTTTGGTTTCTCAAATGGTTAACAGAATGTTAAGAAGAATAAACAACCAAAACGCCATAAACCATTTGGGATGGGTCCAGGCATTCCCTTCATGGACAATAGAGCTAAACAAGATGCCAAGAGATTACCTAGCTCAGGGTTATTTTGTAAGGACCACACAGGAATTCAGGACAGGGCTAGGAGGACATTCCCATTCAGTCTTTTGGTTCCAGGTTAAAACATATGGCTGCAGTGCATCTGTGACCTACTCACCTAAGTGAGGAAACAGATCAGTGTCCAGCTGCTGTTTTCGAGTGCACAGTTTCACCAGTCTCTGGAGCCGGCTCATGCAGGACGAGTGCGGAGGGAAGGCTGTGGCTTTCATCAGGACCCGGTCAGTCCTTGGCGGGTCCGTGCCAGGAGCCCTGGCGGGTGGCAGGAGAGGCAGAGGTCTCTTGTTGGACAACTGCCGCGCTTGTGCTATAGTGTGTGTGGTGGGTGCCACTCCCTGCATTGGTAGGCTGGTGTTCAGAGGTTGAGGTGACTTGCAGACTATGCCCTGCGGTAGCCCTGTCGGCTTTAACGAAGCTGATGAAGGTGGCAGATGGGAGTGCTGCTGCTGCTGCAGAGGCTGCTGCTGCAAAGGTGCAGGAATGGGGCTAAAGTGCTCTTGGCGAACTTTTAAAATCTCTGTCTCTCTCTGGCGCTGCCGGTTGTGAGCCAACTTGCTCTGCAACTTTTTCTTCACTGTTGCCCCTTTCTTTAGGTCATCATCCTCCTCATTGAAAGCAAAGGGGTCTTCTAATTCTGCCTCCAGGTAGTGGAGAGGAAGCCTTGCCCCTGGAGGGGAGAGGGACATCCCATCCAGTCCATTGGGCATCTTCAAGGCCAGGGTGGGCACTGTCAGACCGAAGGCCATAGCATCCATCTGATGCCTGACCTTTACCTCCTCTATGGGATCATTCTTTTTCTTCCTCTCCTTTTTCGGTATAAAGCCAAGTACCTGCAGGTGGCTGTTGCAGTACCTTTGAAAAGTAAGAGCAGTCAGTTATTAACTAAACTTCCCTAAGTAAAATCTGAAGGCAAGGCATCACTTAGGAGAAACTCACAGATACATTTCAAGCAAATATAAACAGAAGAGGTTTTATAAGAATTGTACACAACTTCTAATACAACAGATAACTGTGGTGCTCCCAAACCAACTTACACAAGCAACTATTTCTAATCTTAAGATATAATATTCTTCATTCATTATTCATAAGAAAATCACGTACAGTCATTCAAAATCTTAATTCTCTAATAGGGTAAACAGTCAAAATCCAAAGTGAACAAAACAAATGGACAGTCTGATATAAAAAGTAGCAAGAATGCAAGCCATTAACTGATCAGTTCAAAAGCTCCTAAGAAAAAGTACATTGAAGACTACTTCCTTTCATATGCTCATTCTTTCAGTGGAAGTAGTTAACATTTTCATCAATGCAAACATTATTATTATTATGATGAATTCCACTGTAGTAGGGAGCAGTTTCTTATAGGGACAATCTCAGTACATATCTATCTGCTATGAAAGATCACTATTTCCACTTACTGAACGAGTAGCATAAATACTTAAATTCTGTTTTAGTAGTTTAACATGATGAATTTTAAAGCCAGAGGATTAGCTGAATATTCTTCAATAAAAATCTATCTTAAAACAAACTCTCTGCTGCTAGAAAACACTTACACAATGCCAGAAATATGTATATATACAATCCAAAAGCATGGATTTTAAGTTCTTCTAATACGAAAAACTTTCAAAGTCATGCTATTAAAAAAAAAAGAAAGCGAGGTCTTTGATATCTGTCACAAAAGTAAAAATAATTACAATTTATGCCACAGATGAAATACTAAAAAGTAAGCAATTAACTTTTGTTTGATTGGAATCAGTATGTGACAGAAATTTAGGAACCATGATGTGATCCTTTCCCTGTACGCCACAAGCAGACACTCCTGCCTCTGTAGAACCCACCAACAATCAAAATTTGCCCTTGCAGAATCCCATCTAAAATTTACAGCTTATGGATGACCAAAGATACAAGGGAAGAGTGATGCCTGTATCAAGGTAATGATGGACAAGATCATGAATAGAATACCATGAAGGTATTCTTTAAAATCAGATCAGTATGAATCTGAGAACAGTAAATTTTGTTGAAAAAATAGGTTAAAATTATATTATTCTGGTCTTTATGGAGCAAAAAATGGCAGAAAAGCCCAAAATAACCCCCCAAAAAGGTTTAGCACTTCTGTTTAGTCACTTTCAACTTGTCGACCCATTTTTAAAGAAACAATGCATGAACAGCTCTAAAGGGTCCTTAAAAGGGAAAGCAAATTCATATATGCTGTTTAATGGTCTCCATATATGTATAGCTTCTTTCAAGAACCACGCTCCTAAGATTTCACAAATCAGAAAACACTGAAAAGCACTGCTACTTATTATTGACTAAATAATTTCTTCATTACATTATGTTTTAAGTAAAAAATAAACCTAGATGAGGAAAGCTAAAAGCCAACAACTTGTGCAGTCCTTATTAGAACACACTGGAATACTGTAAATTCATACTGAGAGATGCACTTCTAAAAATAAAATTATATAATGAGGGCTCAATAAAGCTTCCCTTAAAGTCAACAAGCACTGTTTCCATATTTAAAATTAAGCCCTTTTTAAATACGTTGTTTGAACAGTTACCACGGCACTTAGTATGGCAGAAGGAAAAAAACCAATAAACAGACTAAACAAACACAAGGGAATTTTTTCCCTCTTATGCCAATAAAACGAGTGTTCTGCTCAACACAAATGCTTCCCTTATAATGTCCAGAAATTAAATTACTGTCATCTTGTGCTTGTGCTGATGTGAGGAGGTAGAACTGCATAGTCTGTTTTCATTGCAAAAACAGTAAGAAAATAAATAGAAAAGGTGAATAAGTCTGTGGAAAGGTAATAAGCTTGCTAAAATTCTCTGAGTTTTGGCTAGTAAGGGCTTGTCTAGTTCATTTAACTCTAACAGAATCATTTTTATATGGCAGAGAATAAAGCTTTGGCTCTTCAGCTGACCATACTGCATCACTGAGAGCCAACTGGCTCCACTGGACACAAACCCACAGATGCCAGGCTACAACATTCAGATTCCAGTACACACTGACTTGGCTCTGTGCTTTAGGCTCTGCCAACTCCCTGTCTTCCAGTATAACCAAGGCTGTTCCAGCTTGGACTAACAGGAGCAAGAAGAAACCAGAAAGAGCAGTTTAGTCTTCTCTGGGTAAAGCAGACTCACACAAGCAGTTTTGGCTAGGCATAGCTCTCACTAGCACCACTTCAGCCTTGACCATGTCATGCTCTTGCTAGCCCTGCACACAGCCAGGGGGGCATGGACCCACATTTCCTCATCCTGCACATTCCAGGATGGCTTTTTAGTCAGCCCTGACCTAAAGTGGCTCTGACTTCACGCGGTGCTGCAGAGTTTGCATTAGTAGTTCAAGCCCATGGAAGTCAGGTTACTGGGAAGACAGAACTGAACCTGCAAGTAGCACAGTGCTTTTCACATAGCTCTGAGCACAAAACCCATTAGGGTCAAGCTGGTCCTACAAGAGCCAACTCCAACAAGCCTGTCTTAGAGGCTCAGTTTGTCACTTCTGTAACTTGTCTGTGAGTTTTGCTCAGCTGACAGTATCACAATAAGTATCTAATACAGGGGTTGTCCCCTTCTTCAATCAGCACCAAAGGCACTTATTCTGTGCAGGTTATGTCAAATTAAGTCCACAAATATGGTGGGTTGATATCCATTAAAATTATCATAAAGTGAAGCACACAAAACATGATGGGCTCTGAAGAATTCAGCTGGACTGTTTCCTGCATCCACGGGGAAGGCAAGAATTCAGACAGTCAGCTTTTCTACCTACAAATGCATTCTGCTTCTTAGTACACCCCAGTTTGGTATCAATTTCCACCTCTTAAAAAAAGACCCAAACAAACTGGGGAGCAGCTTGTATATTAACAAAGAATTTAAAGATTCTCTTCAGTGAGGAGAATTAGAGACGAAATAGTGTTTAACTCAACTATATTGTAGTAAACCTATATTTAGAAATCAAGTTGCATTTCATTATCTTTGTGTGTAGCTGGTTAAGAAATAAGTAGATGTCTTCAGAGAAAAGAGAGATACAAAACCCATGTGTGTATCATCCCACATATATGTATTCTCTAAAAAAATATAGTGAATAGAAAAATCAGACTTTAAATAAGGTAATGAAATCACATATATTAATAGATTTAATTTGTAGAATGTTAATGGTTAATAAGAAATGTAATAATATGGCATCATATTAACCATCTTTGTGGCCGGTAGCACCTCATTTGTCTGGGGTCAAGTGATAATTCTTCTTAATTATCTGTGGAAAGACTTATGAAGCTTTTGGCATATAATGCGTGCATTGTCTTTAAATACTTTTTTTTAACAATTTCTAAAAGTATAAAAGAAGATAGCTGTCAGAGCATCATACAGCCTGCTTCTGATCCTGTACAGTTCCATGTCTAAAACTGTGACAAAATGACCATCTGACAGTAATTCTGTACACAGAAAATGAAAAGCTATGAGTGAAGAACTCAGACACTACAAACATCTTTATATTGAACAGAGTGTGAAAAAAGTCTTCTAAGAAACAGATACAGGTTTGCCTGCCAAAAAGAAGTTTAGAACAGTCACAGTCTTATCACTAGCATTCATTAAATGTTATTGTTAAAATTAAACTCTGCCCTGAGAAACAGTCTTTTAAAATATTCTTTCAACTATCACATCCTCTCATTTGAAATTAAAAGTTTATTTTCTCTTTCAGACACCTGCTGTCCTCTTCAAGTACTGTAATGTGACACTCGACATGCAACTGAATTATTCTAATATAACATACACCAGATGTCATGACCACACTTCAGTTTAACTTGAGAAAAATCAAAAAGAACAAAGTGTGAACTCAATTCAAGGTGTAAAGAAAAATCACAAATTCCATGGGAACATATGAGACATAAAAAAGTGTCATTAAGTACTATTACTTCTATTGTTTTTCAGTATGACCCCTGGTAAACAGGAACTCTCTCAGTCAGCTCTTGCATCTGAAATTACAGCATACCATTTGTGCTAACAATTTCTATGATCATTTCTGTGAGCTTATTTCCAAAGAGCCTCAATTGTACAGTAGCAAAGAAACACTCACTGACTGTCAAATTACAGCTTCAAGTTATTCATCTTGTGCCATTTGAGCATTTGCCCTACAGCTTTTGACAAACATTCATGTTTTTTTCTCACTTCATCAGTCTCCTCAGCTGAAATGGCAGGTGAAGTGCAAGTTAATTTAGAGCACAGTCCAACTGTTGTTTCAGACAAGAGAGGGAGCTGTGAGCTGAGAAGGAAGTTATATGTAGGGCACAGTGGGAACACCACTAATAATGCAAAAGGTTAGTGAATGGCAGCTAATAATGTGAAAGGTCAGTGAATAGTGGCTTGATTTTTTTGGCATATTTTATTCATATTTTAGGTTTAAAAAAGCATTTCTACAAGAACAAGCCTCAGATAGTTAACACACATATTAATTAAACAATGCATTGCTGGCAATACCTGCAATGACAACTCTGAAAAATAAATATATTGATGGCATATACATTAGATTAGACAAATTCTGCTATTTCAGCCTGAGCACGACCAATGAGACTGGTGTTCAGGAAGTCTTAAGGAGCAAGGAAGAATGCCTTTGTGGTTACAGTATGGGCTGCAATTCAGGAAATCTGCTTTTAATTCCCAGCTTTCAACAAGTTCAAGGACTATATTTTGCAAGGAATTTAATACCCAGGCTATCTGGGCATCTTCATTTGGGCAGGGAGGGGGAAAGAAATAAGGGAAGCAAAGAAGAAAAGGAGTATGCGGCACTTTCCCAGCTGGCTCATCTGTTATCAACTAATACTTATTTTATTCCAGTAAAACAATACTACAGATCAGTACCATATCACCAACACTGAATTGTAACCCTGGATTTGTCCCTACATGTCACTGCCCCCCGTGTCCAGAATATAAGCATTTTCAACTACTTGTCCTGAAAAAGCAGATGGAAGTGTGCTTTTGGCACTGCTGGCTTAACAAGCAGGCCTTTCTAAGAGCATGTACTGTGAGTGACAAAGCAAATGAGTTAGAACAGCTGATATTGTGTAGCAGGTTTGATCCACAGTTTATAGTGAATTTGTGAAAAGCAGTGTACTCTCCCATAAACTTCCTTGGGATTAAGTCACTGCCCTCTCACTGAGTACTTGACTCTCACAAAAAATAAAATAAAGTTTACTGGTCTTAAAACAAAATTCTCAAAGGAACATCCTGGAATACAATTGACTCAGCCCAGTCCCTCCCTCATCCTGAAACCAGGCAGCAACTTAAATAAAACGTCCCAGCCGCTTCCCACTTTGCAGAGAGGAAAGCAGAACTCACCTACGGTCCTCAGACTTGGGGATGGGGTTGGTGCAGCGTTGGCTGTTGTACTTGGCCACATATTCACATTGCTTGAAGGGGGCAGTCTTGTCCTCCAGAACGTGTCTGATACAGAAGGCGTAGCCGTTAAGTCGCCTCTGCTTGCACAGTTTGGGGCTATAGGAGCACAAGGGCTTATTGTCAACCTCAGAGAAGTGTATGTGTTTGCCTTCATACATCACGTGACTCTATTCCTTGTGAACATCAGCTGAAAGAACCAAAATATTGAGAAAAATCACATAAGGGAAGAAAAACTGCATTCAGTTCTAGGTTGTGTGTTTCATTCAGGCCGGAAAGAAGGATCCAAAACAATACCTGATTTTAAATCTTCTGCACCATGTCAGTGTTAAGAGAGAGCCCCAAGGACACCACTATCTTGGAATGATGATGAACCAAGATGAAGCAGATTGTCTGAGGAAAACATCAAAAGGGTCACTGTCAGTCAGAATAAAATAGATATTACTACAGTAAGTAAACAGGCACGCGTAGTCACCAAGCCCGTGGTTCAGCTAGCATCCAATAAAACAACAGCACAATAGTATTCAATTAGTAGTCACAGATCTTGGAAAACACTAAAGAAATTACTGGGGGAAAGAAAATTCTACTGCCACCACACTTAAATCACTTTAACAGAACTTCACTCATCTACCAGAAAGTGATTAGAAGCTACAAGTTGGAAAAGGTTAAGTGTCAGATTAGATCACTTGCTTTCATAAATCAAGCTGAAAGATGATTAACCCATTTGATTGCAGAGGGTTTACTTCAAGGTATCTTTGTTTACAAAACCACCACAGACTGTCTTTGCTCTGCAAAATTACTTTGCCAATCAGTGCAACAAAGCTTTTTTTAAGAAAAGCTTTCTTTACCACACCTGATGACCAGTCTTTCGGATTTTGTAGCTGCTTACAATTTCTGCAAGCATCCATACGCAGTCCTACCTGAGGTCATCATGGTTCTTCAAAGTTTATCCTACCTCACCGTACCTATTTTAGGGAAATGCAGGCATTAATACCAGTCAGTACTCCTATGAATGCCAGAAGGGCTGAAATGTCAATTCAGCAAGAGGCTGGGATCCTACAGTGGTTCCTACAGTTCCCAAAGCAGGTTCCTACAGTGCAAATCCATGCAGCCACAAGGTACTTTTTCAGATCCCAACATTATGGATGTCTTTGGCAATAATCTTTTCAAAAAACCAAACAAAACTCCCAAACCATTCCAAAGTAGTGTAAAAAAAAATAATAGTACATATATTCTGCAGCTACTGTGATACACTAAGCTTAACCTGCAAAAGGTAGCTTTTATTCAGGAAGGTCATCCTGAAGCACTGGAATGAACTCTTTTGAGCACTCAGTTCAGTTTCATATGTGTTGTACAACAAGGAAAGGAATATTCATAGAGATGATATTCAGGAAATATGTAATAAATTAGAGGCATGTGACAAATGTACAGATTACCACCTCAATGAAATTACTTGTTCCTGAGGCCCAAAATGGCAAGAACAGAATTGCAAGGAGGAAACCTACACAGACTTTGCAGGAAAGATGTACTTTCCTCTTGTAAAGGTACAAGCCCCCACTTTCTGCTGTAAAAAAGTACCATGAGAAAATGACAAAGCACTACAGCACTGGGGGATCTAGAAAAACAATTTTAAGTCACTAGGGCAAAACAAAACACCCTATCCCACAGAGTAAACAACATAAATCTGGCCTTCATTAGCATATATCTAGCTGTAAATGCAGAAAGACAGAAGAGTATTAAGACTTACAAACACTTAAAAACTTAAAATTCTTGGAACAGCTGTACATGCACACACACAGCATTACCGAGCATATGAATGGAGACAGGTGCTACAGAATGTAACTACTACAAGCAACCTGAACAATCATTTGACAATAATGGTAACTTTGTATTTCCTCTTGATACACATTTTCCCTTTCCAAGCACACAGGGAAGCGGCCTGCCCCAGAGGCAGGAGCCTCATGCTTTGCTTACACCAGAGAGCCACAACATACACACAGTCACCTGGACCAATTTCAATCCCCCTTCCCAGCTTTTCTCAAAGGCACTATATACATACACACACATATACTTGAAATCAACCAATCACTGGAGTATGACTTTCTACAACATGTCAGTCTTAAGAACAAGAAAGCTCATTGTTGACTGTTTGCTTCAAAAAGACAGAATGGGAAAAGGGAACAATCTCTTTAGCATGTTAAGGACCAAATATTCCTTTCAGTAACCTTGGCTCAGGCAGATACTGATATATCCTCCAATATTCAGCAACAACATGAAGAAAACGCATAAATCTCATGGGAACACGATGACCATACGGGAGTTGTGGTCAGTGCTTGTATCCCAGGTGCTTGAGAGATGGACTCCTCTATTACTATGGCAGCAAAAGTAATCAAATGAGTCTCAACTACTTGTGACCCACACACACAACACTGACAGAAAGCCTTTTGCTGGAGAGTCTGCTTCTCTCAGTTTATCAAAGCTTGGATTAGGTGGCACACTGGACTGGACATAAAACTTGAAAGATCAAGTGTATCTTGCAGCTAGAGTGACCCACATGTTGCTCTCTATTTTCTTCTGGTTTATTTTTCACCTTCTTTTAAACTACCTCTATCATGCTTTGCAAAGTTTCTGATGGATCACTAACTTTCTCCTCTTTTGTACAACCCAGCTGTATTTCTTTTCTGAAGGTTAGCAGGCAATAGACCAAAGAAAGAGTTCCTTAGTATGGTTCCAAAGTAAACAGTAAGAAATGCATACCTTGTGTGCCTCTGTTAAGCTTCTGTAAGGAAACTGCTCCACAGTTCCCAGCCACTAATCCTAGATTTATTCTTGTGGCCACAGTCTTATTTTTGGGTTTAACTCATAATTAAGTCTTATTTTTGCATTTAACTTGACTGTGTCAAGGCAGGCATAGCATTTCACTTCTCTCCTGTCTGAGAGATACAGGGCACAAGGGCAATGCCATTTGAAACACTCACACAAAAATACTGACAATAATCCCCAGGGAAACCAATAAGCATGAACGTGAGTTTTTGGGTCTATACATACACTAAAAGAAGCTCATGCAAAAATAGCCATATTAAAAATCCTGACAGTACAACTACAGTGCAAGGAACAAGAAAGCCAACAAACATGGTAGCCAACCAATGTAATATTAAAAAAACAACACAGCAATTTTCTCAAACTTGCAATTGTATCTTTATTGGTAAATTCTTAAACAGACTCCCCAAAAGACATGTCACTATGTGGATACATTGCCAGGAACAGAGACTGAAGTTGGACTTAATCTAAGAAGAGCTTTTTTTTTTTACTTCCATGGCATACCATATAAGAGAGAGAGTGTGTGTATATAAATATATATATATAAAAATAACAAAGACACTTAAGTCTCTTCATTCTGATTTCATCTAATGCAGTGTTTTATTTTTAACAATTTACAGGAGTTCTTATCAGAGCTTTTTGCTGCTACGTAAAAAGTAGCACAAGCATGGAATAGGCACATGTCACTTAACTGAGGAGAACTGAAACTACACTTAGCTAAATAGTGGGTGGGGGAGAAATTATTTTTGTCCCACAGGATTCAGTAAGAGATGACGGAAACATGGACTTCCCCTGGAAAAAGCAAATGCTTAAGCAGCTGTACTTCACTATAAAAATATCAGAATACAAAACTTTCTGGAAGCTGTTTTCAGTTTTGCATTTATACTCTACATTGAAGATGTAGGAAGGTTTGACAGGAAAAAAAATTATGCCTGCATGTGCTCAAACTAACTTTAGCCACAACCCGTGAATGAGAAACCAGAAGCTGCTTCGTGAGGAACCTAGATTTTCCTTAAACAACTGATTCTAAATAAAAGATTTTGAGCTACTAAGAAACAACAGGGCAAAGAACAGAAGGGAATCCAAAAATGTGTGCCCTTGCAAAATAAAAAATCATGGTACGGAATAAGGTAAATACAGAGCAGCCATACCAGACACAAAATATTGCAGCTAGAGGTACCTGATGAAGTTAGTAAGAGATTGACTCAAAACATATCAAAGAAGTATTTCTTCATTTTTACTACTCACAGGCAGTGAACTGCTGGAGCTTGCAATCACATGAGACTATGGAAGCAGACAGTACCATCAGGTTCAAAAAGGCAATAGAGAAGTTCATGGACAATGGGGACATAAGTGATGCACTCTCTAGCATGACCATTTTAACAAATATGGGTGGTGGAGGAGTAAGAGAAGAAAGCACAAAAAAAGTGTCTGGGCTTTAATGCCCTTCCTAAGTAGCATCACTTATTCCTACTGCCCTAGACAGAACATTAGGTTGGATCCAAGGTAATCTGACCCAGCAGGGTATTTTTCACATTCTTATAAGTTTATCACTAATATTTGTAACTTCATAACACATTCACTTCTCCCTTTGTCCCATTTTTTATTCTTGAGCAGCTGACCAGAAGAAAATCTCCTCCCTCTGGCTAAAGTCCTATCTGGACGTGTGAAGAAGAGTAACAAACTTAGCACCCCAGCAAGGCTTTATAGCAAGGACATGCAGGACACAGAGCTAAGTCACACTCTGAGACATCAGCACTTAAGAGCAGAGCTATTTGTCCTGCTGAGTGCAGCCACTGGTTGTCCATAAGACAACTGAAGGTGGTTTGCACAGTGACTGCAAAAAGAGAAATGAAAGATTTCAATACACACAGGAACACACCTGTCCAACTGCCAACACCTACTATCACCCTCTGGAAGAAGCCAACTTCCAACTTCCTTTTAGTACTGGCTTTTCAGTACAGGCATAATCAGCTCCCTTGCAGTGCACATCAGCTCCAAAGACAACACAGTTGTAGCTCTGCACTCCACACACCCTCTTCCAAAAGAGTTAAACACTCCTTCAGAGAGGCTGGAAAACAGTGTAGCAGCAAACTCTGGAGGATGATCTTTACTATAACCATACCCAAGTAGCAGCATTATGTCATACAGAAATCTGGTACCTGACATTGTGAGTAATCTACAGGGAAGGCAATGGCTTACTCACTAACAGAAAGCCCAAAGCACCAGAGCCTCAAAACTCCGACCGGTAATTTTGCGCAAATGCTGTGCTGAAAATATTAGAGTATTTTAAATCATGTGGGTTGAAACATTCTTAAACATATGCTCAGAACTTGACATTCAATGTACGTAGGACCCTTTTAGGCAATGGAATCCCCAAATGCATTGTAAATTGCAAGGCAATTATATGCTGGTGGTTAAAAGATGTATAATTAAGAGGACTGAGCTCAGAGCTTCACACACTGCATCCAAACAAAATCCACAACTACAGAGGTCTTTATTGTGTTGTTTGCATTTGCTAATACTAGCCTAAATTTCATGTTAAATTGCTTGGTGTGTTCATGACATCTCACAGACAAGGTACAATCATCTCCATAGGTTCCCAAAACCATCAGCTTGGGTCCAGAAGTAGAACATGGATCTACAAGAATCTCAGCTTCTCCACAAGCACAAATAACATAAATAGTAGTTTTGTCATTTCCTCTTGACCAAGAAAGAACAAGTACCTGTCACTGTCAGACCCATTTCCTGAAACTGAGCAAACACACGGTGTGCAAGATGTTTGGAAACATGGAATTTCATCCACCCCAAGATGAACAGAAGCCATAAAGTTCATGACAAAAAGACAGGTACTTAAAGCTATTTTATAGCAAAACTTTTCAATCAGTATTAGTAAAAAGTATACTTCTAAGTATGAATCTAAAACATTCATTTTCTCTATTTCATAGCAAGTAATACCTCTCTTTGAAATGTTTTGTTCTATCAAGAGAAGCTGTACCACATCTAATTGTGATCAACATCAACATCATGAAGTTGTAACTTCTGTCCCTATGCTGTGATCTAGCCATAAGTTTCACTTAGTTCTAGTCTTTTAACAGCTCCATTCTCTACTACACTCAGCTAGCAAACCAAGAATGCTGTAATTGTGGAAACAAGACTCTTTTTGTCAGTAAAAGCACTCAAATTGAGACAGAGGACACTGGGAAGCAACCAACACCAGCTACAAGAGTTCCTGTACAGAACGCTTTCATGAACTAGAATACAGTCCTTACTCAGGAAGGCCTCTGAAGTGCAGGTACTGCAACACACATGCAGGTACCCTGACAGATCAAGGCATTCAACATGTTAAGATCTTACAAGATATTTTTAGTTACCACCTGGAATCGTATTTTGGACTACTTTTTTTCATATGTTAAGATCTACCTGGGAAGAAAGAAGCAATATTGCCCTCATTCTGCCTTTTTAGAAAGCTTATTACTTCAGTTCTGGCAAAAGGCAGTTTACATTGCATAAGGATGTCCAATATATTAACAGAAAAGCAGCAGAATGTTTTAGGCAACACTGGTAAAACAGATTATGTTTTAGAATATAACACAATAAATACAGAATTAAACTTAAGCATTATTCCTAAAAATAGCAACAGCTAGAGAACTTACAGACTTGTAACTGGTTACAATCAAGAGCAGAAAACATAACTATGAGGAGGAAAATAAGTCTTTGCTCACAAACTGAACAGGTTCTTTTTGTTTTCCTACACCACATGAACCTTAACAGGAATTTTAATTTCAGCTGATTCACTCATCTGCACCTCATAGTATCTTAGAGAAAACCTGACAAAGATAGCCCAAACCCTAAAAAACAACAAACATTTAAGACTCTACAAATTTTAGAAACTTCAGAGGATTTGTAAAGAAAAAAGAACTTACGTAGGAAAATTTGTAACTACTGTCAAGAGTACATTCCTACAGATTTCAAAAAGTAATCTCCTAAACATGGCTATTCCTGACCTAAGGTTCAAGATGGGCTCTGTATCTTGAAAGTTTTTTGAACAAGGATTTCTCTATTTGAGCAGAAGGTCTCCAGGCCCCAGTCCTGCTATCACATCCTCACAGGGAGGTTGTCACGCATGGTTATTTCAATGCAATTATAAACAGGCCTGGGTTTTGCAAGGATGAGCAGGGCTGCAAAGAGCAGCCTTCAGATACAGCAACAAATGGACCCTTTATGACATTGCAACAGGGCAGAAATGTACTTTAGAAACATCTCAAAATACCAAAAGCAATATCCTGAGATAAAGTAGAGATTAAGCATACCATAACACACCTTGCATCTATACTTGGGGAAAAAAAAAAAGTCCAAGTCTTTTATTTAGTCAAATAACACATAGCCTACCTTTCCAGATGAGGTTAAACAAAATACCTTTGTCTTATTTTTAGTCCCAATACTACAAAGACAAATAAACTTATTTTCTCACAATACAATATCATTCTTGCTTCAGTAGGAATACTCAATAAATAAACCAACAGAGCTCCTCACAGAGGAGCCTTTCAGGAGGTATAAGCTATTGGAGTTTCAGTGTGGTCCTAAAATAAATTTGTACCTCCTGATGATTTACCATACCATGAGAACATAGTACACACAGTTCTGTAGGACCAGGTCCTACACACAAATTCAATCACTCATCACAAAACTACTGAACATCAAAATAACCCCCAGTACATAAATTTAGCGTTGCTTCCAGTAAATAATTTAGCTTTACAATTAATAAAACTTGTGTGATCTTTGTATGTACTACAAACAGTTCATGCAAAAGGCTGAATGTCATCAGTTTGTAAGTGACAGCTTTATACAAAACACGAGCTCTCCAGTTCAGCCATCAGAAGTGGTACCTGGTGGGTATGGCCTGAGCGTGGAACACTGCCACTACAGGTGAGCCCATAGGGGAGGGCACCTGTCTACGGGGGAACAGTGCATTGCCCTAATTTTGTCAATTTTATTTTTAAGTCTCTCAACCCTCAAAAACTAAAAGGCCTTAAAGTAAACCTGCATTGCACGTTGTTGAGTAACTAAGTTAGAACTAACTCTATGTATTTTAATCAGATGGTATAATATAAGGCTTTAAGGCGAGTGTCACTGTCACTTCTAAAATTCATTTCAGGTTACTTGTACAAAGCCACTATACTTTTGACCTAAAAGACACATTAAGGAATATTTGACCGAAACGTGCCACCTCCCACATTAGAAACCGGAGCTATTTCACCTGTGCGGGGTGAAGTGCGATGATGGGTCTTCCAGTGCACTCACTTCACAACTACCAGACCTTCTTTTCCCTGAAAAAAAGGATCCTTTCATTTTCATTCCTGGGGGGCAGCAGCACCTCACACAGACCACCCCCAGCACACAGGGACATGAGAGGGGGCCAGACACAGCAATTGCCGTGTAGGGGCTACCGAGCGCTCCCCTCCCCGGGCTGAGGTGCCAGTGGCTGTGGCTCCTGTCCCACTAACGGGTCCCGGGACAGCGGGTGGCCGAGGGACCCCAGCCCGGCCCCGGCAGGGCTCAGGCAGCCGCCGGCCCCGGCATGTGCCCCGCACCGAAGGAGCTGCCACGGGCAGCCCCTCGCCCCTGCCCCTCGTTCCGAGCTCGGGGGCCGGCCCGGGGCCCCACGTGCCGGCAGCCTGGGGGGCGTGGGGGGGGACACTCCGAGGGCTTCCCCGCACCCCCAAAACCGCCCCCCGCTACCTCCCAAAAAGTTGTGCGACGAATCCAGCCACCGCCGGCCCGGCCGAAGGGGGTCACCGACGGGGGGAAAAGGGGGTACGGGACGGGCGGGGGGGAACCTGCGGCCGCATTCTGAGGTGCCCCCGCCCCGCCGGCACCGTCCCCACGGCCGCGGGCGGGGGGTGGCCGGCGGCGGCGGAGGGGGGGTAAAGCACCCCAAAAACGCTGCGAAACTTTCCAGGCCGCGGCCGGCGCAGCCCCGCGGGACCGGCACCGCCTCCGCCGCGGCGGCCCCGCACCGGGCTGGGGGAGGGGGTGCCCCCCCACCCCGGCACCGCTCATTAAAAGTCATTTCGGCAAATTAATGCCGCCCCGTCCCCCCGTCCCGCGGCCCTCTCGCCCCGCGCGGGGGGCGGGGGGGCTTGGGGGGGAAGAGCGGCCCCAACCGCGGCGCCCCCTCTGCTTCCCCCCAGCCGCCCGGCCCCGGCGGCGGCGGGGCTCGGCCCGCTCTGGGCCCGGGGCCCGGCGCGGGGGGCCCGGCGGGGCGGGGAGCGGAGCGGCCGGGCCGCGCCGCGCCGCGCCGAGGCCTAGCGCCCCCCCGCCCCCGTTCTCCCCCGCCGCCCTTCACCTCCCGGGCAAAGGCGCCGCGCCCGACCCTCCCGCTGTGCCCCGGCGGCCGTCTCACCCCCCTCCGGCGCTCCTCCCGGCGCCCGAAAGCTTCAAAAACCCCCCTGGCTCCCCGCACCCCCTACCGCGGCCTACGCCGCTCCGACCGATCCCCGGCCTCGAGTAGCCCGCCTCCCCGCCCGCCCTGCACCCTCCGCACCGCCTGCCGCGCTACGCGAGCCCGGGGATGCAGGCCGGGCCTGGCTTACCTTTCCAGCTGCTTTTTTTTCCCTCCTCTCTCTCCTCTCCCCCCTTTCCCTCTGTTGGGCTGACAGATCAGAGTTTCCTCCCCAGCAGAGGGACTGGGAATGTGCTCGGGCTCTGTGCTGAGGAGCTGCTGCCCCCCTGTCTCTGAGAAGATCCTGCTTTTTGTGGGGAGGAAGCTTTGGGGGCTCTTTTATTATTTTAAAACTACAAAGTGCTCAGAGGGTAGGTGATTATTAAGGGGAATCCCTGAATATATTCTCCAGCAAAGAAGGCAGGGCTGCTGGGGCTGCTCAAGAAGAGAGCCAGCAGCCTCCTATAGCACCACTACAGGCACTGCGAGGACATAACATCAGAGAGCGGCTCCTCTGCCCTCCAAAACAACAACTTTCCTACCATCTTGGAGGTAGTAGCGAGGGAGAGAGGGAGGGGGAAAAAAAGTACAGAAGGTTTTTATAAAGTGTCCATTTGGAGGAGGGAGACAAATGGCCAAAACAAAATATTTTATCATTTGTGTGACTTTTTTTTTTTTTTTTAATAAAAATAAAATACAAAGGCTCGTCGCTGAAGAATTTTTTTTTTAATAATCTGTAAAGATCAACTCTGGAAAAAAAATTAAAGGAGGTATGGTAAAAAAAATATTTTTAGTAACTTCGTTGTTCTTAAAGCTGTGTAATTTTTTTTCTGTATTTTAAAGTTGATAACTTTTTTGTCATTTTGTGATGGTTCTAAAAATTAGTGTGTAATTGTGAAAGTTTGTGTAACTTTTTTTTTGGTATTCTTAGTCTTAGTAAACAGCTGAGATTGATGTCGGATAGTTTGGTGCAATTGTACCATAACGTCTTTCTCTCTCTCAAGGCATTGTAAATAAAATTGGATATACAGGTAGGAAAAAAACCCATATTTTTTTAATTTTTACTTTTTTATTTCTTTCTAGAGTAGGCTATGTAGAGAAACAATGAAGGATTTAATGTGAGTGAGAGGAACCTATGATAGATATCTGAGAAATTGTGCTGTCATAAATTTAGCATTGTCTGCCCTTCAGGATGGGATGTGAAAAAACAGAACTCATAGCAAGAAATTGGGGGCAACAGTTGAGTTTTGTTCTTAATATTTTCAAAGCATTTTGCAGCCTTCTAAAAATCTGTTTCGGTTCTTTTTAACTTACTGTTTTGATTTAGGGGCTTTGTTCTTTATATTTATGAATATTATTCCTAACTTATAGTTGAGAAATGCTATAAATTTATACTGCAGTATCTTGTAATATAAATTAATATTACTTTTCTTTGTTGCAGATTCTTTTATTAGATTGTAAAAAATATATTAAGTGCTGTCAAAACAGTGTCAGATGCTGTGGTGTATCTGTAGGTGAAGACACTGATCACTATTCAGCAGATCTGTGATAATGTTTCTTGAAGTAGTATTATGCACAGCCCTATTCAGAGATGAGCTGCAAAGATGCCTTTTTATTTGTCCCGAAGGAAGAGGAAATAATTAGGAAACTAATGAGCTATACATTATGTTTTTTCCATTGTAAAAATTATTCAGGTGGTATAGACTAATTGAACTGCAGTCAGACTAAGGTCATACGGATGAAGTACTGAATTACTTAGTATATTATCACCCTCCTCCTCTCCCCTGCCAAATCTGAAATATATTGGTTTAGTTCAGTTCTTGTTATCTTAAAAAAAAAAAAAAAAAAAATCCGTATTTTAGGTACATCCACATTTCAAAACATACTTTGAGTTTGCCCAGCCTGCATGGTGAGGGTAGCTCGTGTGTTCATAGTGGGTTTTTCATTTAGATAAATAGGTTTCAATTAAAGTATAATTAAAAGTCAGCTGATCTTTGTGTCACACTGTTTTTGTTTAGCAGAGTTTTTTAGATTATTCTTAGTCTACCTAGCTCATTTTTAATAATCTGGAGTGTTGCATTCAATGGAATTATTGCATGGGAGGTGTTTTTCTGTTATTTGATTTTTTTTCTGTTTTTCAGTTATTAATCTGTCAAATGGATAGTTCTGCTGATGTTAGAAAACAACAACAACAAAAAAACCCAAATATGTTGCTCCTATATTGTATTCCAAAAGAGTTTGTATTTTGTATAGAAGTAGTGCAATAATTAGGGTCCTTCATAATTTTACCAGTCATTATTGTATGCTTTGGAGCATGAAGTATGATTATTCTCTTTGTAAGCTGTTTCAGCAAAAACTACTTTTATATTCTATACCTAGAATTCATTATAGGAATGACAGGGATTAGAAACATTGGTCAGGTATAGGATGATTGAAAAACCGCAAACCCTTTGAAATACTGCAAATAAATTATCTTAAATAATTTAGGAATTCAACAAATGCAGCATAAACTAGTATTTCCTTTTCTTTTATTCTAAATATATAGATAAAGGGCCAAATTCTCAGACCCCACTTTTGCAGATGCTTGCAGGCCTTACTAACACTTGCTAATTCAGAAGTGCTTGAAGGATCACTGTAGTTCCTGGCATAAAACTCTTCCCAAATCGGTAGGATTTTGCTTAAGTACCAAATTTAAGTTTCTGTACAAAGTGATTTCTTGTATTAACCATTGTGTTAAACAATAGAATTGCTACTTTCAACTTAATTCAGTAGTTCAGTATAATTCAACTACAGTTCAAGTTCTCTTAATTGGTCTATTTAGATGGTTTTTGTGTTTTAGGAAGAGAGGCATACCATGAACAACTAATCTCTGCCACATCTCTCTGTGGAACCCTTAAGAATATCTGTACGGCACACTTAGTATCTTGGAACTGTATTTTTTAAATGGGATGCAGGTAATTCAACATTTTAGAGAAATAGCTATGAATGCACTTGAGAAGCTGAGCGCAGAAACAATATTAAACCTTTTCTTGGGCTTATGTGTTTGACTTTGCAGATACTGATTTTAATCGGATTACTTGCCTGCCTAAATTTAAACATGCATCACAACAGCATTACACATTTTGGTGACATCCTAAGATCTATCTAATGTGTTTTAATTGTGAAGCCAGAAGCTTAATGCCAAGAAAACGAGAAACATTTTGAATCTGGAAGTTTGGAATAGGAAAACTTGAAATGGAATACTTCTGGTGTCTTGTACAAAAAAAAATTAATTCAATCTTTTTAAGGAGGAGAAAATAAAGAGGAAAAATTTGCCAGATCTTGATTGTGTGGACTATTATGTAATCATTCAACAGAGAAATTAAAAATTTGTACTTCATGGATGGATAAATTTATTTAACAAAACTTTATTTATCTGAGAGTAATTTGCTTTTCACTAACTTACTAAGAGATACAAATATTATTTTAATTTGCTGAAAATAAAATGTTACACGGTAACAAGCTAAAGGAGCAGTCTGCTAGTTTTAGTAATGTAGAATGAAATTATTTTTTAAAAAATATTTGCTTATCTTTATGGACAAGACTCTTAGGCTGGGACATACATTATTTTGATGGGTAGAGCAGTGCTCTGAAATTACACTGGAGGACAAATTGGACTCTGAAACTTCTGTACAAGGACAATGTGTAAACCCCAAGCACAAAAGGTCCCCCGTACAGCATTCAGAATTGTATTCTGAAACTTCCATTCTTCAGAACAGGTCTGTCTGCCTTGATTTAAGTCAGTCTCATCCCTGGACCAACTGCTCCATCCAGTAAACTTATTGTACACTTGAGCACAGAGTGGTCAGAGAACATTAATGTTCTGTAAATCATACTTTCTGGCTAATGAGGCATTCTGTGCTGATGTGTCTCACTTGTGTTAGTAGTGAGACAGGGCAGTGATGCAGTGAATAAGCTTTGTGAGTTTGATAAAGCAATGAAATAGGTGCTTTAGGTTGTACACCACTTACTGGAGGAGGGTGCATCAAGAAATGAACCTTGACTTTCTCCCAAGGTCGTGCGCACCCCGAGTGCAGACCTCAAGAATTTCTGGAGCATGCCTTAGACTCTGTGCATGTGATGAAGACTCTCAGGTTCTCCCCAAATAGTGTTACAATGTCGGCATCTTGGTATTATTTCTTGAAAGACACATACTGAGGAAACAGTTCCAAGGTCTTCAAATGCTTGCTAAAGGGATTAGCAATTTATTTAAAATGCAAGTGAATGTTGTGAAGGGGAAGAACAACTCTAAGTGTATAGCTGTTAATTCAAGATTTTCTTATCTGAAGAGCCACATTTGTATAGAAGATCTTGTCTTTAGGCATTTAAAGACTGAAAAGGGTGAGAAATTAAATAAAACCCAAAGTTATGATACATTCTTCTAAGCAATGTCTTGAGCAGCTGTGATGTGGTATTAGTTTGTGAAATAGTGGCAAGTTCTAGAGTCAAGCTAACCATTAAATCCCAGCATATTAACATTCTTGAAAAATGTTTATTGTAATTTTTCACCAATTCTTTAACATGAAAATTTTATAGCAATGGTTGTCTCTTGCGTATCTGGGTTTCAGTTACTCTGCTGCAGTTGTATGTATTTGATAATCCACATGCTCTTTGCCACTTTTCCAAACCACAGAGTCCTTATGTTAAGAACACTGCCCATGATCTGAGGATTTTTCTCTAGGAAATATTCCCAAGTTATGGCATAAATTGAGCTGCTTACACCAGCTGCTAAACTCCTTCAAACCTGTGCTTTAGTGCACTCCTGTGTGGCAGATAACACAGCTGAAACTATAGGACAAGCCCTATATACAACAGAGTAACTTTGCTTTACCTAGTTTAAAGCCCCAAATGCTAGCAAAGCAACATGGATGTACATATGACTAACCTTGTTTTCCTTGTTTTGTATTAGGAGCTTCATTAAAGCTTTTTTCAGCAATGGGAATTTTCCTGTGGGTTTCAGTAGGAGTATAGCTGAAGTATTTAACCAATTGGGAACAGATGTATGCTAGCTATTACATGATAATATAATTAATTGATAGTGAACTGTACTGAAAATAGTAATTAACTAAGACTTCACTAATCTGTTCTTCATTATCAATGTGTATTTTAATCTGCATTAAATAAATGGTATTGTCTTCCTAAAGCTCAGCAAAGACAAAACAGTAAGACTGTTAATTGTGGGAAGGTTGTCCAGAGTATGTTGGGCATCTGTGGAGACCTCTTTAAATAGAGGACAAATTAATGGAATAAGCTGTCCCAGCAGAATGCTGTAATACCATCTCATTTTACTGGGAAGCCCTTTGTTAATTCAAAGTATACTATTGTATTTTTACTATCTGCTTCTGTCTATTGATATTTCATTAACTGTAATTGGAGTGGTTAAGAAGCTCCACACTTTATCACCAGTCCTCTCTGCTATTAGTCCAACCTTATTTATTTACATTCAGGTTGCAGAGGGTCTTGGTCACCACTGCAGGATGGAAAGATGAGAATTCCCGCTCTGGACCAAATAAACGGTCTCTTAAGTCTTCTGAGAGTAGCTTCCAACAAAGGTGTGAAATATCCTGTGAAGGGTAATTGAGAAGTAAAGGGCATGCAGGACAAGATTTTTCTAAAATAGTTGGAGCTGAGCTAACATCAAAGCAAAGACTTAATTAGCATCTAGGATCATGAGATTCCAGTGGATTTTGAAAGTGTTTTGTTACAAACACTTAGTATTTGCTCTTAGTATGTTTCTTTTTGATACATAATTCTCATCTCTGATCCATTTCAAACATAAACACAGGCGTACAGATGATGACAAGAAGAAATAAAACTATTTCTTTGAAATATTAGTTAATTATATTCAAAATTCAGCATTGGCTGAGTGAGAAGATGTCTCTACTACCTCTTATGCCTCTAAATCTCAGTAGGCTTCTCAGCATTAGGCACTGTGAATAAATGTGTACACGTAGCTGGAGGAAAACATAATTATTAACAGTGTTTAGCATAGCAGGCTTTGCTGATTATGGAATCACTCATTTTGTTTGAATTACAAGGCTTTATATATGTTATTTATGTCTTTCTGGGCCATTTTTCTGTGGTCCTGAGCTATGGAGAGTTGGAGCAACCTGGGTACTTTGGGACACTTCACTGACATCATTCCATCAACTAATATGTGTTACTGTAAAGTGTCTTTTGGATAAAACCTTACACAACAGAAAGGACCATGACTTGTATAAGCCCACACACACAGTAAAGGATTTGGTGTTCATTTCTGAACTAAGTTTTCCTTGTGTCTCTCTGTAAGCTTCAGTATTCTGTTCACAGAAGTACTTGTTCCCATTTGGCATTTTATGAAAAGTAATAATAATAATAATCTGTTAACATCTATTAATAAATTGAAAATTGTGTGTTGTGTTTGGCTCTGGTATTTTTTGTTGTTTTTAAATCGGAATTTTCAGACTTCTCACGTAATTCTAGGAGAACTTACACATTTTGACATTTGGTGCGGTTCTCGTATTCCTTATAAAAAACTTACTGCTGTTGTCAGGGAAGTCCTTAGCTTTTAGCCACTCTCCAGAGTTCCCCATTTACTTATTACTTTTTTTCCATTCTGGTAGTCACCATGAAGTCCTCTTCTATTTGCTTCTCTTGCTTTCTCTGTTTGTCCTGTCAGTGCCTGTCATCTTCCAGCCCTTCAGCACTTAAGGTGATTTCATCTTACTGCATATTCGAAGGACAACACAATGAATTATTAGGAGACTGTCTTGTTTTGGGAGAGGATGTTTTGGCTTAGCCACTGTTTGGAGTATTATGAGGAGCGGTGTTCTGGGGACAGAGATGAAGTTATATTACCTTTCCCCTTTGGATTAAGGCTGATGCCAGTCTGCCATACTGCTTTTCCTTTAGAGCTATGACCCTGAGCTATTTTTCTGTTGGTTTCAACAGTTAAAATACATGCTGTAAAAATACAGCATATCCTCCAATCAAGCATGTAGCAAACTGTCTTGCAAGAATCTCATCAGCTTCAGAAGAGGTAGTGGTCCAAAATCTTGTACTTCTTGGGGAAATGCTACAGACACCTTCTTTTCTCCCTTGAGCTATGCTTCAAAATACACTAAAAATAAGTCAGCTATTTTTATGACTGGCCTAACTTTGCTGGACATTTCAGAGTCTTGCTGAGGACGTGCCTGTTTGAGTTGAATTCTGTTATGTTTCTTTTTATTGAACAGCTCACTACACTGCCCAGGGTTTTAAGCACTCTCCCTTTGGAACTACAGGGATGCACCCATGGGATTCTGGTGCTTTCAGTAAGGTGGCTATTGAACAAGATTTGGATTTTGTTTTCTGGGTTTTTTGTTTGGTTGGTTTTTGTTGTTTTTGTTTGGTTTGAAGTCACAGCTTTAGGCTTAGATGCTTTAATCTGTCTGCAGTTATAGTTTCTCTTTAATCTGAATGCACCTGGCCTAAACTTGCTTGAAAGTGTAACTGCATAGTCTGGTCTTACCTTGAATTAACACACCCTTTGCCTTCTCTACTCCCCACATGCACCTGCTGAAGACAAGACTACAAAAAGGCAAGGTTTAATCAAAGTCATGCTTGGGGTTAATAGTTTGCTCACAAGAGCCTTGTTTACACCGGGCTGTGCTCAGAGAGGAGGATACTTAATGACCAACCCCATCCATCTCTCCCCAGACACACTGCTGTTCCTTGGCAGGCTGTACAGGCAGGAGCACACAGGAGCTGGCGAGATGAAGGTTACTGCGCCTGAAGGTAACTGGCGATGCACCCGCTGAGAAGTTCTGCCAGTTGGCCACCAGGTGGAAGCAGGGCTGCACTCGGGGAATTGCAGGAATTGCGGCTCTCCGGGGCTGCACTCAGCTCCAAAACAAAGCCTAACAAAGCCCCTGCCCACCCCAGCAGAGTCGGGATAAAGGCACCTACCAGCCTCCCATGTGGAGTGAGCTGCATCAGCACACTGACAGCTCAGGCAGTGTTAGCACCTGCCTGCTCAGCCCTTACCATACACCAGGAACAATACTCAGAGCGTGGTTATCTCCCACCATCCCAGCTCTTCATCACCACCTTTTCATAATTCTCTAACCTGAGGGGTTGCAGCTTCAGGAACAGCAAGAAGCAGCACTGACTAAACTTTTTCTCTTAAATAAACAGAGGTAAGTTGTGTGAATAGCCCTGTTTCTGTAATTTTTTTTCAAATATTTTGCCCAGCCTATGTCACTTCCCTGCCTTTGCAGATCCCTATTATGCTTTTGTCACTGGGTAAAAGTCCTTATGTGCACCAACTGTCCAGCCACCAGAGCAAACAGAAGGAATAAGGGGTGGGCTACGCTCTAAACTCAGTGGTTAAGAATGCTAATTTAGATTTCTCTTTCCTATCTAGTTTCCAACAGTCAAATTTATAGAGAGAGCCTTGTTGCTGCTACCAAGTTTGGCTGAAAAATTCTGTACTTGACTAGTTAGATGGGAGAGTAGAAACAGGACAGAGAGCACCACATGTACTTCTTCCCCTTCTTGCCTTTCTTGATAAAGGCTGGACAGTTTTTGAACAGAAACAAGAATCTACTATAAATACTAATTAAAGGACATAGAACTGTCAAAAAACCAAAAAGCATGCCAGAGCTCCCAAAGTAATGCTACAACATTTAAGGGGAAAATAATCTAAAGCTTTTGAACCTTTATAAATTCTGAAGTGATAACTGACCTGTTGCACAGCTGAAATTACTCCTCTGTGTTTGTACAACATGGGGGCAGGGGGGTGAAAAAAGGATTTTCATCTTAGGAGCCAGAGAACCAAATGTTTTTCTGAATACAGGATTCAGCTACACCCTTTCTTCCTACTTTTGGCATACGTCACACACATTTTTCTTTTGCTATGTGCTAATAAACCCCTGCTCCTGCTAAAGAAGTAACATTCCACAAGGACAGCAGGAAGGTTTCATGCTGTACTTGGGCCTGTGAACTGCCACATTAAAACCAGACTGCAGTCTCCCTCGCTGCCTCACTAACATGCATAGCAGTACCTCAGTAAAATGAACAGTTACCCTTTTCTGTACCACCACGAGAACTGACCCTGTCCCTGTTGGTAACTGGAGATGGCAGGCTGAGTAAAACCAAGTCCAACACTGAACACTTAACTCCTGTGAGGACACTGTGATATACCAGGATAACCAGGAAGAGTCTTCTTCCTGGGCAAAAGGAAAACAATGTTTTAAAAAGTTATGTGTTTGTTACTGAAAAATTTTAAGCATGGAAGAAAAAAGGAATTTTATAAAACTAAGACTTCTACAGCAGCACCCCCATACACTCAGTATTATTCTACACTGAATAGTGTAGCTTTTCCTCATGCAAAATTAATACTTTTTTTTTCAAATAATACAGTTGGAAGTGATGGCTTTATGGTACTGTTCCCATTTTCACAATTCCTGGAAGAACTACACTGAACTTTAGTAGCCAGTTGAAAAGGAAGTTATCCTTCTTCCAAATTTACATTAACCAGCATAATACAGAGGAGAGAGTCACTGTTCTGAAGTTATTCTAGAGCATAAAAAACTCCCAACCACCCAACCAAAAAATACCACACACAACCCCTTCCCCCATTTTGCTATATAAAGATCAATGCACAGAGAAACTATTCTGAGAATTTTTTTCTGTATTTGAACTGGTATAAAGGCCTTTAGTCTTTCTGCTAATTTTAAAGCAGTTCAGTATGAGGAAGCTGTGTGAAGACTGCTTTTTTTTCCACAACATCAAAATGATTTGTATTTCCTCCAAGAGTAGTCTCAACTGAAACTAAATGAAGAAACACACAAGTATCCAGAGCAGAGATAGGTCTGAACATTGGCATAAACCAGGTATGAGGGACAACTTGCTTTAAAAGTACATTACAAAAATAGCATGCTCACATTCTGACCAGGGTTTAATATTAACATACCTGGATACTCTGGAAGGAAGTGCCAATCTAGTATTTTTGCTATGTAAACCCCTTCCTAGAAAATCAAGATTTACTGAGTTGCTTACTGAATTCTTTTCATGGAAGAAGCATGAACTACATGAATTACACAGGTAATGGGGTGGCTTGGTATTTATAATTTATTTGTATACAATCATCATGTACCCTGCCTTTGGGTACAGTAAGTTGAGTGCTGCATGTTCCCTCAGACACAACAGTCCTACAGTATGATGGGGCTATTTGAAGCGATGAAAATGTGAATGAAGGAAGGAAAAAAAATATAACGGCCTGTCAAATAGATTTTGGAAAAAATGTATCAGTCACAGCAGTTAACTGCAAGAAAAACCTAGGAGAAGGTGGTGGAAGTCTAATTTGTCTCTAGCAGATGGATGGCTCTTCTACTGCATGGGCACCTTCAACAACAGCTTTCACACACTTGGCCATTGTCTGCGATGCTCTACTGATAGAATCTGTAAAAAAAATAAATATCCAAATATGTCAGTGCACAGACACAAGACAAAATAAATTTATTACAAGACTGGATACAAAGAGGATAAATAAAATCACTTAGTTGAAAATACAGTCTGTGCTTTATGTAAATTCCAAATAATTTTACTAAAAAATTTTGTTTCTCCAAAAGACTCAAATCCTATGTATCTTAGTGGAAAGCTTTAAACGAATCATAAGAACCTTACTGTAAAGCTAAGTAAAATGTTCTGATTTCAGAATGGAAAGATCATACTATACATACCTGTCATATAAAAGTCTTTTATTGTGAGCTGAGGTGGAACAAGAGGATCAGCAAGAAGCTGTTGCTTTGCTAACTGTGGTAAGAAAGGAAAAGAAAGTCACCTCTATGATAGGAGCTTGTTACCAAAGCATTTATTTAGTGAATTCTGCATTAAGTGCATTCAGTGTAGGTCAAAAAATGCTCCTTGTATCACATATGAAGATTTTTCAAAAAGCATTATGCTATATAACAGCACTAAATCATGCCAAGGCGCTTCAGTTTTGCTTACCTTTGCCAACTCATTTGCCTGGATGAAGTAGTTTGCTTCTTCCACGTCATCATATCGAACCAGATTGGGTGATACTTCTTCTAAACGCTTCCGTATCTCATCGAGGTTCTCGTAAGGCAAGGTCAGACCAGCCAACTGAGAGATTCACAGAAAGAAATGCCATCAACTCTAGGGATTTAACTCACAGTGGTTTAGATTACCAATCCATTAACATCTCTAAAGTAAAATAAGGAAAAGTCTACACTCCTGAAAACACAGGCAGTTAGAATGCACAAACTGAAGCGAAGTCAGTGTTCTGTTGGGCCTCTGATGCCTACATAGCCAACACTTCCCCCTGTTAAAAACCAGGCTGTCCTGTTTGCTATACAAAGGATAAAAACAAAAGGAAGCACTTGTCTCCTTCCATACTTGCATTTTCCTTAGCTTACCACCAAATGAGATAAAAGTTAATGCAATTATCAATGCATCTTGTTCCCTCTAAGTAGTGAGCGTATATTTGACCTCATCTAATGATACCAGATCCTGGTCTATGCTGTTTTCTTTCTAAAAAGCAAGAAACTGCATGCTCCCACCAGCTTCCTCTAAAGCACTTCACAAATACCTTTAAAATTTGAAAACCTTCACCCATTACGCATTCCAACAGTATACAGCAACTGCAACATTAGAACTATCTTCAAAAGGGAAACGGTATGATTAAACTCACAGAATTAACCTAGGATTCAATACAGAACATTACTTCTTAAAACTATGTGTTTTCCTGAAAATCTACCTTTTTTTCACATTGGAAAATGTTTACAAAAAGGAACTTAACCTCTCAGTATACTTTTATTAGAAGCAACTTATAACAGCAACAGTACCTCAGAGACAGCTCTAATAATTTTCCAGTCTTCCCTTGCCATCCCAGGAGGTGTTACTGCTACTCTTGTCTGCTGGGCCCGACCTTCAGTATTCACATATGTGGCTGCTTTCTCTGTATATGCTGCTCCTGGGAGAATAATATCAGCCATGGGAGCTCCCACATCCCCGTGATGCCCTAAATACACAGAAAGAGGAAACAGTACACAACCATGAGACAGAAGTAAGTCAAAATAAAAAGAAATGCTTTACTAAGACAGAATTTCTGTGTTCCCAGAAAAAAAAGGATTTTCTAAGTTTTGCTTAGCCAGTAATCTGAAGCCCAGGAGGCTGGCTGTTCTGAGGTCTTACTTGGCTAATACTCTAGGGAGAATGAATGGAACGAGCAGGAGTAAATGGTACTTCAGTCTCTATAGTCACTCAGATTTGGGAGGTTCTTGGAGCAAGGATTCTTAGATTAACGTAAGATCATGTTTTGGTATGACAGAACAGCTGGAAACTAATGCTGTTTTGTCTGCCAGGTCTGAAGCTATATTTCAGAAGCCCTATACTGGTTTATATTCCCTCATTACTCATCAATAGTTTCCCATCTGTCCCTAAGAAATAGGTAACCAGTATCTCAGTTATGTTAGAAGTTCCCGTTCCTGACAGAAAACAAAAATTCCTCAAAGGGATTAATGCCACCGTTTATGCTTTTTCTCCAACTATTAAGATAGCAACATTTCTTAATTTACATCTACTAATTACCTTGATAGATGATAAAACAGTACTCTGGCAAGTCTTGACGTGTTATAGCACCGGCATCTGCTCCCAAGAGATACAATACTTTGGGAGCACTTTTCCTAATTGCCTCCACTCCTGGTTTGAAACCCAGGTCCAAAGCAGCGACTTGGCTTGCAACCCTGTAGGAACAAATACATCATGACTTTAAGTAATTTCAGAATTCTCCCTCTCCCATCAGAACAGACCTAACTTATTTTTCTGACTGAATATTTTGAAACTATACAAGAGGTTCCTAATAGTAACAAGACAAACATGAAGCTCAAAAGCAGCTGAAATTTTTGACAGAGTATCGAGTTAGTTTTGCATTTTGACAAGCTGACACCATTTAAAGTTTTCACAAGGAATCTCACCTATTTAAGATGGGATAGCAAAAATAAAGTCAGATATTGAAAGTCAGGACCTAGTGGCAGGCAGCAGGCAGCTCACTGGTGAAGCTTGATGCTCCAGATGACATTTCAGCTATGAATGGAACTCATCAGGCCTTTAATTTAGGGCACTCATATGGAACATGAAAGACTGGGGCCATCAGCTACTCAAAAACATCAAAGACTTAAGGCCACAATTTCATCACTATTCATTTATTCACACATAAAAATACTTTTAAAAGAATGAATTAATAATTCCATTTTCTTGCAGTCTTCCTTTTCCAAAGCAACAGTTTTGCATAATCCTCCATAATCAGGTGCCAGTCTTATTTAAAAGAAAAAAGATCCTCTCTAGAGTACAGACCTTCCAATGTAACTCATTTTGTCTGACACAGTCAGACATAGAGGTTTCAGTAAGTTAAGTTGCTTTTTACACTTAAGGTTGAACGGATGGTGCACCAGAAGTATGGAAGTCAACATGAAAGACTGCCAAACCACACTTGTATCATGAGTGTTCTTTAACTCATCATTATTTTGGTACTAAATATTTCAGTTTCAGCAGCAGAATGTTATATTCGAGTTTCCTTCAGAGGCCCAAGCCCTGCTCTAACTATACTATTTTAACATCAGTGAGGCTGCTTTTGGCAGAAGAAATTTTTGAGTCTCCAGAATTGAGAGCCATTACATTTGGTGAAATAATTTTTCCTTTACAGAGATGGTCAATTTCACAGAATTTTAGAAAGAGAAGTTGTCTATTAAAAGGAGTAATATCCTGACCAACTGAATAGCTAAGATAAAAAGCTCTCAAATGGAAATCTTTGAAGCATTTCTGTTAACTATTCAGTTGAGAAGCAGCACAGTAAAAGGAGTATTAGAAAAACCCAAACAAAGAAACCATATTATTTAAATACTCTTAAAGAAACCATATTATTTAAATACTCTTGCCATTTTGTTTTTCTTCCTCTAGATAAAATGCAGTCATTTAGCAAGCGACACTGGTCTGCTGTGCATCCTACTGTGGTACTGAAACTACCTCGTCAGTACACAACTGTACACTCAATAACCACACATTTATTAAGCCCTCTTATATTCCATGTCTAAATCTAGAAATTGAAATTCTATTAATTTATGATATTCAAATGTAGAATTTAAACATGTCAAAGAATTTAAACATGGGTCAAGGAACCCATTTTTATTAAGAAGTTTTTGCTACCTTGTATTTCTAGTTTTTACATTCCCTTCAGGTTTTAACCCACGAGGCTGCTTATGTGTACACGAAGCAATCTGTACACATACATTGTGGTAACCTGTGTAGCCCAATGTGCAAGCAAGCTCTCCCAAAAAGTTTTTAAGCAAACCTGTGTAGGATGTTCATGACCTTCCAATCAGCACCAGCACCACTCGTGGCCCTGCTGTTCTGTGCAATGGTGGAAACAGCAGCGAGGATGGCAGCTCCGTCACTGCGCTGCAGGGCTGTGCTGCCCACCACCACCATTGGCTTTTTGGCATTGTCGAGGACCTGTGCAAGCCAACAACCAGAAATTCATTCCACAGCTACAAAGACAATTCTTGGGACAGATAATGTAATAAATTCCTGATTTCTCCATAAGTCTTCCATGTAAATCTATGGTTCCAAAATGGCCATTGTTTCACTTAGAGATAAAACCAAGAGAAACTGCTGTCAGCAGGAAACTACCTTGTCAGTACACAACTGTACACTCAATAACCACACATTTAAGTGGAAACAGCAGCACCTGAACAGCCTGTTTTATGTCAAGAAATATCCCAGGAGTTTCCTGCACTGCAAAGTTTTACACACCTGAATATATTACACAGTTTATACATACTTGGTGCACACTAATCATTACTTCATCTCTGCATTTGATTAAAAGCAAATAACCCCATCTACAAGATGGTACTTTTCTTCAAATCTGTCTCTGGGGAATTCAGATTATTACTCAATACCCGTGGAATTTAACAGTCACACTCTTAAGTTCTGTGTACCTTGGAGAAGGCATGCTTGCCAGAAGCAATCTCCAGAAGTATCTGTGGGGACTCTCCCAGATGTTCATATCTGTAGGTCAGATCCACAGGAGAGCCGACAAGGGCCACTTGCAAGTCATTGTGAAGCCAGCTGAAAATACAACACACATTTTATAAAAATTAAAGAAATACAGAGTTTTACTCAACCAAAGCCACTAATTAGAACTTCAGCAGTGACATAAAATAGGACTGCAAAGGAATTTAAATGGCATTCATTGTTTTGGTAAGATGCAGTTTAGCTTTATTCTGGCAGTTAAGCAAGCCTCTAGGTTTTTTAGAAAGATTATTTCTCTAGATATATTCCAGAAACAGTACAGCAACACACCTTACATGATAAGTTCATAACTCAATTCGCTCCTCCCCCCAAGCTTCTGCCAATTCAGTTTTAGAAATCCACTTATTTCTTGGATAAATGCAGAAGAATTTAGCTGGTTAGAATTTTTTTCTTTTTTGCAGCTTCTCATGGCACAGACTTATAAAAGTAAATGAAAATACACATTCAAAAGTCTCACTGCATTTTCTCCTTTCAAAATTTCAATGCCATTACTGTTTAAAATCATGTACTTTCAAAGATCCCAGCATTAAGAAGGACAGAGCTTTTACAGACCTCATTTGCCTTGTACTGATATATCTTATTAAAATTGAATTAGCTATGTTCAAAAGTTTGGTAAAGCCACACTACTTGGCAAAGAAAATGTTAAACTGGAATGATGGCTTCTAAACTCAGCACATCTGATTTGTTACAGTGCAAAAAGCAATAAACTGATGCTGAAAATAAATCTTTAAGGAATATGCTTTAACAGACTTCTATAAAACAGAAAATCTGAGGTATCTCTGTAATGTAACAAATGAATAAATGTCTGAGTAGGTGAACTTAATGTAAAATGTCAAAGTGAGAATGAACTAGCTCTACACTACAGGGTACTACCCTTTTTCCACACATAAATCACCATTCCCTTTACTAAAAGGTGAACTAAATCCAATGATCCCATCTGAATGAATGCTCTCAAGTTACTGCCTGCAGCTCCAGCCGAGCACCGTATCAAATCCAGATGGATTCACGTGCTTATTCACCACCAAGGAACACGAACCTCTTTCGAATTCTAGCATTAAAGAGCGGTGCCTCAAAGCGTGGATTGGTGCCAACCAGAAGGAGGACATCTGCCTCCTCCACCCCAGCAATCTTGGTATTCAGCAGGTAGTTGGAGCGTAAATCTGTGCTATAACAAAAAGATGTAAGAAAGAGAATAAGGATTCAGTAGAGGGAAGGAAAGAAGCAATAGTAAAGATTGTAAATGCTCAAAATGCTTTTTCATCTCAGGAAAAGACAAAGAAGAGATTTCTCAATCCAAATTACTAATCATAAATGTACTAAAGTTTTCACACCACAAATAGAAACAGACTAACTTATCCAGCTCACAACAGAGTGTAACTGGCTTTCAGTGACTGACTCAAACTGCAGCAGCCATACATTCAGTACCACATGGGGTAAGTGTGCAACCCCTGCTGGAGTAGAGACTACAAATCAACTCACAATCCATAAATACTCTCTGTATGTGAGGACTGTAAATTCAAATAAATCCTGCTAATGCATTACCAATTGTTATTCCTGCTATTTCAGAATATTGCCATGAGATGATCTGCAGACTGGATCTTAACATACTAATTATAGACAGACATTGCCTCTTACCCAGCTCCAGCAGTAGGAAAGATCTCTTCAGTGCAGAGTGTATCACAATTCAGTCTATTCAGTAGGTCTTTCAGAGCTATTAGTGCTTCTGCATCCACCAGCCCTCCTACAACTGCTGCTATATCCTTACCTTCCACTGACTGGAGCTGCAGAGAAAGGAAGCATAAACATAAACAAAAGAAACCGCTGAAACAAATTCTTATTTAGCCCAGGTAAATATTTGTTATATTAGGGCATGCCAAAGCCAAGAGTGCTACTGCTCGCCTGGAGTAGCACAAACTGATCAGTGATGTCTGATTCCTGCCAGGCAGCAGCTCCAGCTCCTTCAGAACTCATGATAAGCAAAGAAGAGGTCTCTGTATTCTATGCAGGTCTCTCCCACTTGAGTTATCACTCAGATGTAGCTAATTCTCATTTGGTGTGGTGAGAGAGGAAGGTTGGTGTATGTTTTTATTTTAACGAAGCCACAGTGCAGACAGAATACAAACTTCCATAACACAAGCTCTGGTAGTAAACTTAAAAGTATTATCTGAGAAGAAATAACTTTTGTAACGAACCCTGCTGAAGTACAATGGACAAAAACATCCTTGAGGAAAGTTCAATTACAGTTATTCAATTCTATTTCACCCACATAAAATTTTTAATCAAAATCCAGAGCAGTCATGCAGCACTTCATTTGAGCTGCAGAATCAATCACCACACAGAAAAAGCACTGAGGAAAGCACAATTCAGATATAAGTAATATAGACTCAATGTCTTTGATGGCAAAAGTGGTGACATCACAGTTTAAATAAATTTAAAGATGTCTTCAGATAGGTCAGAGTATTTGGGGAAATTGCTTCCTCCTAAATTTCTGGAGAAAGAGTTTACTTTCCTATTTAAATAAAAGTAATTTCTCTCCCAATGCTCCAAATGAAATCATGATAAGAAAAAGTTCTTTAAAAGGTCCAATCCATGAAAGAGGAAATATTAGTCAAAATAAGACATTTAAGGGGAAACACAATGGTTCCCCTCTAACATTAAAGAAAAAATCCTTTTAAATAGAATTAATTTGATATTAATATTTGCACTACATCCAGTTTTAGAAATTAATTTTAGACTACTTATATTGAAAACTGCTCTTACCACGCCAGCAACACGAGGTAATACATCCTCCCATGAGGCATAAACAAATACTCCTTTCTCATTTTTGACCATTGGCTGAGTAAGTCTCTGACGCTTCAGACCATCATAAGCAAACCTAAGTGAACACCAAAAATATCATTAAAGAGCAAAGACAATGATAATTGTGTATAATTCTGTGAGTGAGTTTTCTAATTGCAGGCTTTTAGAAAAGAGAAAACCAAGAAATATTTCCCCTGAAAGTGTAACTTTTCCTTCTCAAAAACTTGGAAAATGATCAGTAATAGAAATAGAAGTTACCGTGAAAAAATGTTACAAAAATCAGAACATTAGAAAACTTGGCAACTTCAATTATAGAATTAAAAAACATATTTTACAATTATTCTTCTTCACTGTAGCTTTACAATATTACCAGCTGAATACCAAAGTCAGTGCTACTGTGCACATTTCTGGTTCTCCACACTGTGCCTTTATTGCATGCACATGGGCACACGTGGGCACAAGCACATCCACACACCTGGTTTTGTCAGATATCCATTCCTCATTGATATCTTCATGCAGCCTTGGCAAAATCCTCATCACTTCTCCAGTTCTCGTGCTCACTACAATGTTGCTTCCAACTGCATCAAGAACATCAATTGACTCTACCTTCCTGTTTAGAAGAACAAATAAACCACTTTCAGTCTTTCATATATAAGCAGCCAGTGTCTTATTTTTGGCCTGAATATAGACAATTTTCTTCCTAGTAACTGGTATAGAGATGTATTTTGGATTTAGGGTGAGAGTAGTGTGATAACACAGGGATGTTCTAGTTGTTGCTAAGCAACATTTACACCACATCAAGGACTTTTCAGCTTCTCCCACCAGTAAGGAGGCTGCGGGGCACAAGAAGCTGTGGGGACACAGGCAGGACAGCTGACCCCAACAGGCCAAAGGAATGTTCTGCACCACACAGCAACAAGCTCAGCATGTGAATGAGGGGGAAAGCTGGCTGGAGGCTGCTGCTGGGCAATTGCAGTGTGCCTCACTTGCTTTGAACATTCTAATTCTTTTATCATTATTGTAATTTTCTTCTTCTGTCCTATTAAACGGTCTTATTTCAGCCCACAAATTTTACATTTCTCCCCCCCCATTTTCACCTTCTTATGCCACATGGGGGGCTGAAATGAACAACTGGCAAGGTGGTATTTAGCTGCCTGCTGAGTTAAATCACAACAGTCTTTTAAAGCATCCAGTGTGGGGCACAAAGAGTTGAGGGAACAACAGATCTGACCAGAGAGTGTGAAAACAAATTTGTTATAAGTGCCCATTGTACTAGTTTAATAGGTGCTGCTCTCGGGAGTTGCTGCACACGTTCTCAGAGCTGTGTTATGTAACACCTTGCAATGTGTTCCTTGTTTGCTGTTTATCATCTCTTGAAGGTGGGTTAAGGATGTCATTCTGTCACGGAGTGCCACTCGTCTCTGATAGGACGAAATCGCTGCTGGAGAGACCGAGCCGGTTCTCGCACTCAGCACCGCTGCCGCTCCGTGCTTCGGGCGCCGTCCAGCGGACACGGTTGGTAACTACACCCTCCGCCTTCCCGGAGAGCCATCTGTGGGGAGACACCTTCCTGCGCCTTCCCCTGCTCCTCCAGACTACTTACAACAGCTCTGGGGATTTTGAATTTCTCTGGGATGGTCAAACCAGCATGTTCCTATGCTCGAGGCCAGGCTGGATAAAGTCTTGACCAACCTGATCCAGTGAGAGGTGTCCCTGCCCATGGCAGGAGTGGTTGTGATTAGATGACCTTCAAGGTCCACTCCAATCCTTAATGTTCTGTGATTCTGTCTCCTGAATGTGTTTCAGGTCTTGTTTAGGGTTAAACAACTACTTAAGAAAATCACACAGAGATCTGCTCTGAGGCTGAAAAGCTTAGTTGCACAAGATATTTTAAATAATATCCTCAACAATTAGTGAGTAAATGAATGCGTATTTTCCTTTATATGCATCTCTTACTAAGCAATCAGCACAACCTACAAGTCCAAAACATTTTAGGGTAAAATTAAGGGAAGAACAAACTATAATGCAAACTATAATGTTCTTCCTTTTCTTAAATAAGCTGTAAGTAACAAAATTTGTGTTAGATTCAGTCTATGGAAAAGTCTACAACAAAAATGCAGAAAATAAAAAACAGAGAAAACCCTTGGTATCACAGATGGACATATTCTAAGATAAAGCGTACAACAAACAGAGAAAGCTGTGTCTTCAGCAGGAGTTAAGACACCTACCTTGTCTCCCATGGGCGTGCAGTAAAGGCATATGGCTTGGAGGTAAGAGCACCAACTGGGCAGATGTCAATAATATTTCCTGATAACTCAGACATAAACATTTTCTCAACGTAAGTACCAACTTGCATATCATTTCCTCTTCCGGTTGTTCCCAAGTCATCTACCCCTGCAACCTCACTAGCAAACCTGGTGGGTGCACAAAGAAGGAGCAACACAACATTTTTCAGCCCTCATCTCATTTCCTTAAGATAAAACATTAGTTCATACACCTGAAAGAAGAAAACAATTGTTTAGGTGCATTGTCAGCACCATCACATACAGGACTATCTGAAGAATTTCATTCAGAAAGGGCTACAAAAACTAGGGGGAGGTATATCAAAAACACAGCAGTTCAATACTCACTGTATTACACTAACTGAGTCCAAGATTAGTCCTAAGTAACAAGTTCTTTCTAAAACTAGTTGGGTACATAGTACTGTTTCCCATCTGGCTCAAGTTGGCCAGTACGGCATCTCAGGGCTACAGAACAATATAAATATAGCTACCAGAGGCTATCAAAAATAAATAAATCTTACAACTGTGGCTGAGGAAGTCACATATCCATTCTGGCACCAACACCATGGGACCAGTTCTGCCTTGCAGAACACTGATTTCACTTTCATGCACTGGCCATCTTTCTCTATTTCCTGTCTGGTAGCTCCAGGAAACCAGCTATCAGTCACTAACAGAAATAAAATTTTTAAGTACAATCAGAAAATAAATTTTAAAAAAAACTGACTACCCCTCATGGGGTTTATTTTTCACTAGTAAGAAACTGACACAAGTATGCCTGCTTAGTACTCTCCTGAGTGAAAGTGAAGGACTTTACCTGATGCATCGAGTGCACTGTATACACCGAGTCATGATGGTTTTCACTAAGGGGCCAATGTTCTTGTCCTCCACAGCACGTTTGCTCTCTCTAAATCTGCTCCTATCACTGCCAAACATCATTGACTGGTCCTACAACAGACAATAGAACACACACATATCCAGGCTGCTGGAAAGCACAACCTCACCCAAGACAAGAGCATTACACAGAAGTCTACATAATTTAATTGGATGTTGTACCTGTAGATCACATTCTCCACCCTGATCACAGATAGGACAGTCCAGTGGGTGATTTGCCAGCAGAAACTCCATTACACCCTCTCTGTTAGGTTCAGAGAATGAAGTTAATGTCAACATCATTCTCATTGTCAACAACCAATCAGTTAAAGGAGGCTAAAAGAAAGGTACCTTGCTTTCCTGGACTTCTCAGAGTTTGTCAGTATATTCCAGCCCTTCATAACTGGCATGGCACAAGCAGCAACTGGCTGCAATCACCATAAAAAGCAAGCATGAACACAATGTATTTCTTCTCAGCATGGGCACAAACCCCCACCTCCTCCCCCACAATTCTAACACAGGTATCTGTTAAATAGAAATAAAGAGGTCTGCAAGGACAAAAAAAAAAGAGTCTAACAGATAAAGTCACTAGAAGCCATATTTGTTAATAATCTGCTATATAAAAAGGTAAAATGAGTTATGATTTATTCAAAATATAAAATTCTACAATTTCCAGTCCCAATTTGAGCAGTTACAGCATTAAGAATGTCAGCTGCAATAGATACAATGCAAACGAAAGAGCTTCAGCAGACATCTAAAAAACCTCTAGAACTGAAATTCAGAGTATGAATCATTTACAAGACATTTATTTGCACAAAGCTTGTATAAAGTCTCGGAATAAAATTCTTCTCAAGATTACTGCAAGAATAACAAAAACTCCCACTCTGTAAACAGATCCCTCTTACTTTTCAATCACATCATGACTTCCACCTTTAGCGAAAACCCAACATATCCAGGGACACAAAGCTCAAACTATGGAATTGAAGTTGGGGTGAGTTAAAAAATTTTATGTGTGAGTATAAATGTGTAATCCAAGACTGAACTCCAAAAGAATGTGCATAGATTTCTTAGTACTGCTGAAGACAGTGCTCACTCCTGAAATCAACTATTTCACAACAGATATCAATGCATTAAATATAAACTACTAACTGCAATCTTTCCTTAGAATGAACCTGCATGTACTAATCCTACAACTAAATTCATGCAGCATCTGAAGTTTATTATTTATGTAGCTCCAGATGAAAACGTGCTGAAGCTTGAACTACAAAGCATAAAATGCATCTAACAGCAAACACACAGCTATCAAATGCTCATGTCCAAGATAATGAAAACAATTACTTACAAGATTTAAACTAGGCCCAAGCACAGCAAAAAATTCCTACTGAATTCTGTATTGCATATTCCATTGCAATTCCTATGAAACACAAACAATACCTTTGGAGCTTTCTCTATTTCCACAAGACACATCCTACAGTTTCCAGCGACAGACAGACGATCATGGTAACAAAAACGAGGTATCTGAACTCCAGCCTTTTCACAGGCCTATCAAAAAATAAGAAACAAAGGAAAATTAAATCTTAGTCAGACTTTTCAGTTCCACCTCAGAAAACACTATACAGCTTCTCAAAGAGTACCACTGTCAGTGCTCAAGAACAGAGTGCACTTTGACCTTTCATCTTAAGAAGTGACCATAAATAAAAAATTGTGACAAGGCAAAAAAAGTCAGGATATCAATTACAAATATAATTTTTCTAACCTTTAGAAAGGTTAGAAAAACTAACTGACCTCTGTTTCATTCTTTCCTCCAATAATAGAGAGAATTCTCTGCAAGAGGGCACTAGCAATACAAATTACTTTTTTAAGAACACATACGCTCTTTACAGAAAAGTGCATCAAAATAAAAATTGAAAAACCTAAGAAGAGCACCATAAGCATAATGATTTCTAATAATGCAACAAAACAGATCCTCTGTATAAAGGTACTCCAGCACAGTCAATCTTCAATAGACCCCAAACTCAAAGACAACATGATATAAGAAGAGACAGAGGGGCAGAGCCAACAGATTTCCAGAGACCAGATGAAAACAGCCTTTCCTGCATAAAACCCCCACAGCTAATGGGATCTGGGCTACAGCATTATAGCTATGCCTGCCAGAAGAAATACCACTGTACTGTGTATTTTAATGTTCTAACCCATTATACCATATCTTCATTTAATGGCTTCTTAAAAAAAGCTTTACTTGAAATTTTAACCTGAAAAGTAACAACGTACTGAGGTATAGGCTGGGAGATCCAGATTCCCTTTCTTCCCACACCAAGAATAATAAAAGCAGCTAAGGACGAGCATTCTGAATCACAACAACTAATAACTAAAAGTAGACAATCCCTCATTTACCCAAGACACACTGTAATAAGATACAAAATGTACAGGTTCTGAAGGACTACAAGGTCACATAGTGTTTAGAGACAGAAGTTCAACCAGAATTTATTGAAGTCTGTTATTGCATTAAATAAAGTTTTGCAGCTGGGATTGATGCTGCATGCATCTTCTTTCAAGCAACCATGGCATATTTTTCTTTTTCAAACACTGAATTCCTCCAAGGATTTCTGTCACTTGAAATTGCATCACAGTCAATCAAAATACCCCTAAAGAATTGCAAGAAACAATGTAAAGACAAGTGGCTTTTTGCTGTATGGAACAGAAAATGCTGCCAAGAAGCGAGATGGGAAGTTGCAGAACATTGAGAATGCCACTCCCCACACCTGCAGGACAGTGGTTCCAGGGTTCACCAATACAGGATGGCCATCCACAAACACCTCTATTTGGTTGCTGGCTGCTGTTGCAGTTGTACGCCCTGAAGGACACGGAAAAAGAAAACAAAAACAACTTTCACTTACTGCTAGATGGAAACCATCAGACCCCCACTCCTGATTTTCTCTATATAGAGTGCTGATAAAATCCCAATTCTACCAAGAGTGCAACACAGCAGCCCTTAGCCTGCAAAGTACGTTCGCATATGTGCCCTTCAATAACCAAATGCACATAAATTTATCACCAGAGACCCAGATATAAATTACAGACACTTACCACATACTCTGGAGGACTGGGTGACCCCAGCTAAGGTCCTGGGGACAGCAAGCAGTCGGAACATGATGCTTTGGTAAGAGAGAAAACAGCACTGTTGTTATCAGTTCAGATGTTTGCTGGCGAGTTTTAAACCGGCAGAGTAAAAACTTCTACCCCAGTTGCAAAGGAGCACGTATGCACACCTATATGTACAGTTATGGGACGGTGAGTTACCTCCTCCAAACGCAAGATACGATTCTCTACCAATCTATACATCACACATAGGGTGTCACTGAGCGGCCTCTCCGCTCCGCCGGCCCGGCCCCGCTCCCTCACGGGCCGGACGGCGCAGCTCGGCGGCGGCGGGCCCAGTGCCGCCGTCCCCGGAGCCGAGGGCACGGCGGGCGACCGCGCTACCCGGCGCGGGGGTCACCTTGGAGGCGCCGCCGCCCGCCGGGCAGCCCCCAGCCCGCCGCCCGGCCCGTCAAGGACACCGGGAGCGGCGGCGGCGGAGGCGCCCGGGGCAGCGGCACCCGCGCGCACCGAGCCGCTCGCGGCGGCACCGCCGTTACCTGGCGCGGGACGGGCGGCGGCGCCGCGGGACGGCTGCGCTCCGCCAAGGCCTCTGCGGCGGCGGCCTCGGGCCTTTCCGCCACTGACCTCAGCCTCCTTCGGCTATCTCCGGAGCCTTCTTCGGCAATCTCCGTAAAGGTCAGTCCGCGCTCGGCAACCTCCGGAGCGAACTGCTTCGGGTATTTCCGGCAAGCTATAGGCGAACGATGACGCGCGTAATTTCCGCCGCTAGCCCAAAGCCTTTTCGGCCACCGTCACACGCACTGCCCTCCCTCGGCAGTTTCCGTCCCTTTCCGCCTCTTTCTTCGCTCAACTCCGGCAACTTCCGCTTGGCCAGCAGGGCGGGGTGTGGCGACAGTACAATGTTACAAAGCCCGTATAATGCCGCAAACCTTCCTTGGGTTTATAGTCAGCCTCACTTTTATTACTTCGACCCTTTCCCGCACCCCTGGTGTTTCGTCCGCTCCCCGCCTTGCGCTGTAGCAGTCGATCCGTGAGGAGCTACCTCGCGGCTCGCTCTCGCGGAGGAATACATCGGCGTGCAGTGCCGCGCAGGAATACCGGTCCTATATAAGGCCGGCGCAGGCGCGCCGAGGCCTTTTCCCGCGGCGGTGGCGGTCGGGGCTGGCGCGCCGTGTGGGCCGCGCGCCGCCGCCATGGGCTTCGGGGACCTGAAGTCCGCCGCGGGTCTCCGCGTCCTCAATGACTTCCTGGCCGATAAGAGCTACATCGAGGGGTGAGAGGCGGCGGAGGGGGTGCCGGGGTGCGGGGAACGTGAGTCAGGCCTGGCGGAGCCAAGCGGTGGGGACGCGGGAGGGCCCCGAGTCACCCCGGCAGCTGCACGGGCGGCGCTGCTTGGTGGCCGCCGCTGCTCCACGTGTTCCTTGAGCAAGGGAGGTAACTTGGCTCGTTCTCCGCAGGTACGTTCCTTCCCAGGCTGATATAGCAGTCTTCGAAGCGATCGCTGGCCCGCCGCCTGCAGAATTGTTCCATGCTCTCCGGTGGTACAATCACATTAAGTCCTATGAAAAGCAAAAGGCAAGGTATGGTAAAACTCCGAAGCTGCAATATCTCCCCGAACTAGCCTACAAGTTACTGCAATTGTTTCTTCGAGTTTAAGCAAAACTGGTTTCCAGTGGCACCACGTGGCATTTTGTGCTGTGGAGCACACGCAGCTCCAGAAGCAGGCCAGATCTCTTTGTCAGTACGGAGGACAAGATTAATGATTTGCAGTACCGAAGGACATGGAAACAAAAGGAAGAGATATGAAAGGAAATAGTATCTCTTTTCTCGTTTAGTGGTTTTACGTGTTCATGAAAGGTGCTGTATTGACATCCGTGAAGACTGCAGGCTTCTCTGAAAAAGTACAGCATAGGGAGGGTCAGTATTGCTACCCTGCTTCATCTGAACCTCAGTCCTCTTCGAAGGAGACACTTCCAAACGTGGGTGGCTCAGTACGCTTCTGAAGTTTTTATAATCCTAAAGGAGACTGAGATTCTCAAGTGGTTTCACAGAGTGGTTTTTTTTGGAAACTGTTTAGGGGTCCTGAAATCCAAAGCTAGTTTTATGGCTTCAGTAACAGCCATTTACATTAGCATTACAATTATGAGGTTATTGTAAGATAGCAGGTCTATGTGAGCTGCTAGAGCAGGTAAATTCAGGGAGTTCTGGTCCTTTGTCTTGAGAGTAAGGCTTTAGGGTAAAGTGTTGGTTAAAACATAGGAAAATAGCAGTTACCTTGTAGTAATGTGTTTTCAGTAACTTACTAGGTTTTAAACAAGTGAAAGTAGTTCTAGGGACCCAGGAACAAGTAGTTGGTAATTCCTCCTAGGCAGAATATCGTGCAGATAAAGGATTCCAACAAGAAAGCTTTTCCTATCCATGTACTTGACTAGGCAGGATCATACCAGCTTTGATAAGCTACAGCAAATCCCATATTCACAGATTACTTGGCTGGCATGTCAGGAGCATTGGGGGCTGTCTTTCACTAAGTTCTGATTTCAAGTAGCAGAATTAGATTTTTGCTCTTTATAGCACAAGTTTTTCATTATAAATGCATTTGTAGGTGCATTGATAAACTGGCAGTGATTATATTGAGATTTGATGAGGTTCCTAATTACCTGCATTTTTCTTTCAGCTTGCCAGGAGTAAAGAAGGCTTTGGGAAAATATGGTCCTGCTGATGTTGAGGATACCACAGGTGCGGCCACAGATAGCAAAGATGATGATGACATTGACCTTTTTGGATCTGATGATGAGGAGGTACTTGTGACCTTTTTGTATTATTATTGCTTATTGCTTTTCAGAAATAACCACATAGGCAGATGTTCACCTTGACCTAGTTGAAATTACTTACGTTTCTGACCTTGCAATTCTCAAGTGTAGCTATCTTTGCAGAATTGGAAAGCTTGGAAGGTAAAAACTCAAAAGTTAGAAAGCAATGGGCTGGAGTGGGGTGAACTGTCTGACTTTGACTGGTTACATGATGAGTAAAACAAAAAATCACCATCTTTCGGCTGACAGGTGTGATGATTTGTTTTTATCTGAGTAGATGCCAGTCAGTTTAGTAGTGCTTTGGAGATGTGGAGGTTTGGTGCTTTTCTGTAACTGCAAATTTCTCTTTCAGGAAAGTGAAGAAGCAAAGAAACTGAGGGAAGAGCGTCTGGCCCAGTATGAATCAAAGAAATCCAAAAGTATGTGTGCTAAGAGCTTTCTAATCTTTATGCCTGAGTTAATTTTAATGCATTGGGGCAGGATGGCTAGAAAGACTAATTAACTATAATAATAGATCAGCTTGACTGGAATGAGACAGGAGTAATTAGCTTCACTTGGATTGCCAGTGAGCTCAGCCTTCCCATAGCAAATAGGAATGTTAACATGCTTTTTGTTATGGTTCATACACTCCTGCTTGTTCTTTCCAGAGACTGGGCTTTCTACATACATGGAGATAAAAGTTTAGAAACTGCTGCAGTACACAAGTTACTCCACAGCTACTGGTCTGGAACTGTTCAGAACTGTAGCAGTTGCAGTATTCCCTCTGTGGAAAATAAACTGTTACACAGCATTAGGCTCCTTCTCAGATGATCTGAGAAGGACTTCCTCTGTAACAAACACTGCCATCTACTTAAATCTGTGTATACATAATGTATCTGCATATTGAACCTTGAGGTGTATACAGCTGCAGTACTTAGAAATCTGTGTGGGTACCAGAGGCCTGTCACAGCAATGTGAGCAGGTTCTTGTTCATGAAATTAAATAAGCTGCTCTAGTAAAACCAGTTTGCAAGTATATTCATGGGTTTTTGGAAGATGCCTATCTTTTCATGGTGATTTTCTTCCCCCAGAACCAGCTGTTGTTGCCAAGTCATCAATCCTGCTTGATGTGAAACCTTGGGATGATGAGACAGACATGGCCAAACTAGAGGAGTGTGTCCGAAGCGTTCAAGCGGATGGCTTGGTCTGGGGGTCTTGTAAGTGTGGGGAGATTTCAAAGCAGGGAGAGGGAGAGGGCAGGCCCTTGGGATAGAGTATGAGTAGTGGGACTTGGAGTCACTGCTGATCTGTGAAATGTAGGCAGCTGTAATGGGGGAACTGCAGTACTTCAGTGTCTTTACATGGTCAGAAAAGGTGTGTTAGTGCAGTGGCTGGTAAAGATTCAAATACAGGTTTTAAAAGCTATAGGACTTAAGCTCTGCTTTCCTGCATCTCCCTGTACAATTCCTGATGCAGCAAACAAACACCTTTACCTGCCCACATCACTGGTTTGGAAAGGGGTGGAGGTCCACAGAAAGAAGCTTTTTCAATCAGTTATAATGAATACTGGGTTGTTAATTAGATGGTCCATAATGTGGACCAAAGGCTGTTTTTATATATTCCTGCAAATTGCTTTAAGAGATTCCACCAATAAAGGAGTACTAAATGTGGTGGTTTTTTTTGTTTTGCAGCCAAGCTAGTACCTGTTGGCTATGGTATCAAAAAGCTTCAGATCCAGTGTGTTGTTGAAGATGATAAAGTTGGAACAGATATGCTGGAAGAGAGAATAACAGCTTTTGAAGATTATGTACAATCAATGGATGTAGCTGCTTTCAATAAGATTTAAGTCTTGATATACCTAGAATAAATGTTGTTGCAAAAAACGTGCAGTGTCTGCGCTTGTTTCAGAATCTTACAGTAATCCAGCTCACAAATGTAAGGTTTTCTTAATGGATAAACTAAAAGCCAAAACTGAATTTTAAGGTTGCTCTGACACCTCACTGCAGTATCCAGGAGCACAAGCAGAGCATCACTTCAGAGTTAACATGACCATGATTTTAAAATACTGAAATGCTCTTCTTCCATCTGCAGAGGAAATTGCTGCTTTGGAAATGTCTGGGATTCCTCTGGAGGGGAGGGATGGTTTTAAGGGAAAGGAACAGGGCTCAGTCAAAGTGCATTTTTTAGTGAGTAAACAGTAATAAATTCCTTTTGTTTAGTTAGGATGGTGAGTAACCAAATATACCACAGCCTTTGTTGACAGCTAAAACCCCAGTGAGAGAGAGAAACGAAGCTGAAGCTAAGTTCAAAGTGACTTGCAGTGCCCTAGAGATAAGGCCTGAGGCTACCCTGCTGCTTTCTCACCTGTTCTGTGACTTGGAACTTTTTTTTTTTTCCCTTCCTGAGGCTTGGAAACATTAGCAATGAAATTGCGTGCAGTTTTGTGTGTTAGTTAACAGCAAGGAATGCTGCCGAGGAGCCGCTGCCGTGCGGGCGGTGCCTCCGGGGGGCGCTGCGAGCCCAGCGGTGCCGCGGGTGCGCAACCGGGAGTGGTGCGCGGGCTGCAGCCACCGCAGGCTCTGCTTCACCCACACGAGAAACTCCTGCTCGTGGCTTAAACAAGGAAAAAGCAGCTGAAAATGCAAACACATTAAAGGATATAAAAAGTAGTGAAATTAACAGCAGTTTGAGTTGTTTACTCAGCTCCAGATTGGTTTCTAGATTGATTTGGACATTGCATTTAGTGATTGAAGAACCAGCAGGAATAAATCCCTAAAACTGTCTATAGAAATGATACAAATGTAGAAGCTATCAAAGTTGTGAAGCTCCTAAACAAATTCATAATTCTATGCCTTGCATTGGACTGACAGGATTTATTGTGACTATGAAATGGAATCCTTTTATGTGCCACATTGGTCACTCTGAGATGAAGATGCCCAGTGTCAGAGTCTGACAGCTGCATCTTAAGTAACTCTTTTTGTTGTTTTTTTCACAGAGCATCTGTGTGGTTATCTGGCACAGCAGGTCCTCTTTCTCCCTGTTTAAAGGTCTGCCAACTTCAGATTATGTAAGAGCTTTGTTTATAATTTGTCTCAGAGAAAAATCTGCTTGCTAGAGGCTTAAAGCATGATTAAAGATCTGAAAGTGAGTATTGTTACAGGCTCACTTGCCACCTTCCATAAGCCTAATTCCTGAACAGTACCCTTTCTGTGGCAATTCTCTAGCTGTTGTTTCTGCTAAATCATGGAGCTTAGTTTCACCAATTCTGTCATGATGCTGTTAAAAGCAAGAAATTGGCAAGCACCATATCAGACAAGCAAATTATTAAAAATTCTGCCTCAAAAATATAGGTTTTATTATCTTGGCCATCACTTTTTCTAACCTCCCCTTCAATGTGCTGCTTACCTTGATACTCTTTTCTTGACTTTCAAATTAAAGCCCTAAGTGGATAAAATTGTTTGATTTATAGATGATAACTTTGTTAAAATGCAGCACTGAGTCATCCATGTGACCTACCAGACTGGATTTATGTATCTTACGTTTATGCTAAACATGCACACACAAACTCTTTGGTTCTTAAAATTTCTTGTGTGTGTTGGGTTTTGGCAGAGGTTTTTTTTATCCTGATATTAAAAAGAAAGTTGCACAGAAACAAAAGAAACAAAAAAATCAAAAAACCCTAGAGAGCACAGTGTTCCCAGTGAAAATATAGGTAGGTGTGTGGGCAAGAGTATTCTGCTCAATGCACATATATTTGTGTTAGGTGTTTTTGGGTGGTGTTTGGGTATGAGCTGGTATATTACTGTGTCATTGTGCCTATGAAAAATCAGCACCCTGGAATAAATAAGGCAAGTATCCCAAGTGCACCCCATAACAGAGGGATCAGTAGAAAATTCCATTACTTCAATATGCTCTATACAGGAATACTGGGAAAACAGTTTGAACAAAACTAATCTACATAAAAACCTTCAGAAACACAAACTGTCCAGGAAGAAGATAAAAGTAACTAGAACCTGTCCATTATGAAATGTGTCAATAGCTATTTCTGTAGTATTTCTTTGCATGATGTCACAGGTTCCTTTCCTTTTTCTGGCCCTTTTTTCCCATTGTGGTGAGTCAAATGAGCATTCCTCAGTCCAAGCAGCATAGAATTGTTGGTATTGTTTTGGAGACTTTTTGGAAACTGAAACTTAGAGCATTATCTGTTTTGTTTAGATATCTTGAATTACTCTTGAAGAAATGATTGAGATAGTTCTGTAACTGATCTTGGTGTGAACGGTAGCAGTTACACTGCACAATTATTAATCCACCTAATGCCATAGATCAAGGCTGATTTTGGCTTTTTTCAATTCTACCCTCCGTCTTCCTCCTGTCTGCTTCAGGCCACACTTTTTGATCCTTTATGCAAGATGGGACATATATGCTCCCCCATTTGAAAATCTAGTCTCTGTGCTGTACATAGGAACATGTGTGTGCACACAGCTGAAGAAACCTGACATGATCCTTAAATCCCATACTAGAAAGGGCCAGGACTTGATTTCACCTTCCAAAATCTTTGGGAAGGAGCTGTTATAAGAAAAGCCAGTCACCACACATTGCTGCTAAGAAAAGCAAATGATTATGCTCTTTGGAAACAAGGAAATTTTATTATTTCACTTGTACTACAGCCAGGAGAGTACATCATTCTTAGAAAGATGTCAGGGAACATGTGAAGAAAAACTGCAAAATGTTTGATTTAGGCCCATACAGCAGCACAATGCCAAAATATTATGATGAGCAACTATGTACCAGGCAGCAAATGACTCAAAGGAAGAATGCTGCTTACCAGCTTTTCAGCCCAAAGGGAAGTACACTGAAATTCCACTGATCCTGCCTGACTCTCAGACTCTGAAACCAGAGACCAAAGAAATAGTTACAGACCACAGTCAGGCTGTTTCTATTTGTGCAGCTACCAATATTGGATGTGCTCATGAATATATATATATATATTTTATACAAAAGCAAATCTATTTACATATAAGGCCTCAATCATAGCATAAATGCTACTGTGTTGGCAGGCCATATAAACTAAGTAAATTATCTGAAAGGCAGTTTTTTTCTATATGCCTAGGCCAATAACTAGGAAAAAACAGTTCAAATTTACCCAAAGCTCTATGCTTTTACTTGCAGTAGAGTTTTGTCCCACATTCAACTTTTTAATTAAGTGGTATTGCATCAGAAATTGGTTCACTCCACATAGCATATATACATTTGCATTGGTGCATGTGTGATTCTGCAGCAAGCAACAAGTTGTAACAGAATACAGCATAACTGGGACTACTTCATCTTTCTTATGGGAGTGGACTCCATTTCCTGGATGAACTATCTTGCCTCTAATTTGGAAAAAAAGCCCAAATTTGGCTACAGACTTGGAACAGAATACTAATGAATTCACTCCACCCATTTTTTAGGCTTGACATTAAAGCAAACAAAATGTTATATTATTTCTTTACCTTTGCTTGAAAGAGGAATAAAGAGCCATCAATAGTTGTAAACCTCTGTAGGACTAAAATTTTAAACATAGCAAAAGAAACGTGGCACAGAAACTGTAAGAAATATTTTCACTAATTCTTTGTACATTTTGAATGAGCCTAATATGTATATGAAACATCTGCTCAGTATTTTGTACCCAGCTAGTGCTAAAAATACAGTAAGTGACCCCAAAACACAGGGTCTCCTAGTTTTGAGTATAAGATAAAGAGCAGTGGAAGAAGACAGGTTTTATTTCCATATTTTTCTTTTTTTGACAATAGAAGGCAGCAATTCAGTGTTCTCCATCTTGGGATTCTTCTCCAGCTGCAGAGCGGAGCCACTGACAGCTTCATTTAGGTGAGATATAGCCAGGGGATTCCTCCTTGGGGCAGTAGTAGGCAATGAGGAGACTCATGACCCGGTGATGTATGGCCACAGCCTCTTGGATGAGAATGCCTCAACCAAGAGTTGTATCAGCAATGGCAAGGAGGAATATTTTTATTATGTGTTCTTTTGATATCAATGAGGTATGGAACCACAGCAAACCAACAGGATCACAACAACATTCCTCAGCAAAAGCCCAGTTAGAGTAATTCCACCTATGCTGATAACTTTCAGTTCAGGCCGTACGTGCATTGCAAGGGCACACATCCAAATCATGCGTGCCTTAAAAACCTTTCCATTAAAGCAGCAAATGCAATGAAGCCAGCTGTTTACAGAAAACTGTCTGTGCAAAGATGCACATCTGACTGGCAGATGTGAAGTCAAGAACACCTCCAAATCTCCTGTCAGCTCCTCTGGGGAGAGCTGCCGGCACGAGCAGTCACTGGGCAGTCTCACAGCAGCGCGCGGGCGCGTTGTCCGAGCTCCAGAGCTGCTCGCTGACCGTGCCCGAGCGGCTCACCTCCCACAGGGCCAGCTTCAGCACCTCAGACACCGTGCTCTTCACCTGAGCCTGGAACTTCTTGCTAATCAGTACATAGAGGATTGGGTTGAGGCAACTGTTGATGAAACCAAGGCCAGTGGAGAGGGGAATGCCATCCTGCAGTAAGTCATGCAGGTTTTCATCATGGTGAGCAGACAGTTCCACAATGCTGAATATATGATATGGTGTCCAGCAGACAAAAAAAGCTACAACTACAGCAGTGATGGTCCAGAAAAGCCTGCTAGAAGTCAGTACAGTTCTCCTCTTCACTTTGATAATCAGCAGTGAGTAGCAAATCACCATGGTCACTAAAGGAAAGAGGTAACCAAATGCAAGCCTCACCCAAATGAGGATGTGATGTGTCAGCAAAATAAGTTCTCTGTCATGCACATGGAAGTTGTTGTAGCAAATGGTGACATTGTTGAGGACTGTGGCTGTGTCTCTAAAGTATAAGGCAGGGCCACCAATAATTGCTGCTGACATCCAAATGACCCCACTGAGAATGAGGGTGTTCTTTACAGTCCTGTACTTGTAGGAAAAGACGGGGTGGACGAGGCGGATGTAGCGGTCAAGGCTGATGAATGTCAGGAAGAAAACACTGGCAAACATATTAAGTAGTGCAATGAATGAGTTCATTTTGCAGAGCCACTTCCCAAAGGGCCAGTGGAAGCCCATTGCCACATATGTAATATAGAGGGGCAGGAAGAGAACAAAAATGAAATCTGCAATGGCCAGATTCAGGAACCAGAGTGTGGAAACAGATTTATCCCACTTAAAGCCCATAAACCAGATGACAATGGCATTACCTGGCACTCCCAGCAGAAATGCCACACTGTAAAAGAAAAGGGAAATAATATGGGCAATGCTGAGGGAGGACTGGGGTGATTCATCTTCCTCAGACAGATCGTAGAAATAAGAGTAGTTCTCAAAATCTTCAAATGTCATGTTGCAGAGTGGCTTTCTGGGGAAGAAAAGAAATTAAATGGTCAAAGGAGAAATGTTTTACTGCACTGTAAATAGTAAACAGGAATTCTTTCAAGTTTTTGATCATGAACCAAAAACATTGCCTTAGTCTGGCAAATCTGTCACTTTTATCTGTCACTTTTATCTGTCAGTTGCTAGCACAAAACTCCTGAAGAAATTTGGTCACAGGCATTTCAAGAAATGTTCAAATCAAAAAAGAACTTGAGATATTCAACAACTGCTTTCCTTACATTAATTTCTTAACAGACAGCACTGAGGACAGTATCACTGATAAATTTCTGGGAGACCAGATGCAAAGTTTTATTGAAGTAGGATTGTGCTGTTCTTTTCTGGTCAGGTTTCGTACTTTAGTGCTCTGTTCCTATCTGAAGCAAGTTTTATGCATTATATCTGTCTAAAATCAGAGGAGCATTAGACATCTATGTAGGAAAAAAAAATCACTTAAAATGTCAGAAAGCCATCTTCTATAAAATTTCACCCACCACCCTGCCTCAAATTATAGTTAACAAAATGACAGACAGCAATTTCTCCGAAAACTAAAAGTTCATGGGTTTATTCATCTCTTTCATATATGTCTTTGTATCAAGAAATGATGACTTTCAGGCCCATTTAACATCTTAGATTTCCCTAATACATCAAAGAATGTGGAGAAAGAAATACATAGAACATATTGCAGGTATAATACACATCATGGTGTGTTATACCTTCCACTAGTGAGCTGAGAAACAGGTAATAGATGAAAGAAAGTAAAGCTTCCCATGAACAAAAAACACACTGTAAGAGCTATAAATGGAAATATTTGTGTGTCCTTTTTTTAAGACAATTATAGGATTTTCTCAGTTTTCTTCTCTTCCAAAAGCTTCTGGAACTTGCAAGTACAGCATGATTTTTTCACATAGAAATTCTCTCTGTGGGTGGAAGGGAAGGTGAGGGGGAGGAAAAGTGCAATTTAAACCAAAACAGAGGGGAGGAAAAAGAAATTAATGGGAAAACAGACAGGAAACAGAGTTTATACAACAGAAAGAAAAGCAGTCAGAAGATATTTCACAGTATTATTTCACTGTGTTTAGTTTGCAGTATAGACAAAGCTGCAGCACATCACAGGTAGCCACAGTCAGATAAAACTCTCTGCAAAGAACAAAAAACTATTCTTCAAAACTCTGTTATCATTTAAAGCTGAATAGTTTGGCTGGGCTCAGCAGCACTTAACACCTGTGCCTGAGAGCAGTCAATTAGTTCTACTATGATTTATCTTACTGCTGAATTTCGGAGCGCTATCTCCATTCCTACACCAAAATTCAGCCCGTGCTTCTGGAACTCAGCCCTGCATTCCTGCAATGCCATTAATTACAGCATGCTAGGGACAACAGGAGAGGGGTCTCCAGAGCACACTGCCTGCACAACCACATCTGCAAACTCGTATTCCTGTACTTACCTTTGCTCCAAAAAGTAGCTCACTCGGTTTGAAAGGATTACTCACACCAGTGAAGCTACGCATGTGCACACCCATTAGCAGGATTAGACTTCTCATTTGTAGATGGATAGACAGGGAAAGGAAAAAAAGGTTGTGTAATTTTATATCTCTTGATTAAAAAAATATGTAGTAAGAGCGAGCACAGCCTGTTCTGTCAAGAGGCTATAATAGCATTTGTGATTTACATCAGGCTGAAAGAATGTTATTTGGTTTGCTGTCCTGATAAATGATACTTATTGGGCTGCATTTATGTAATTACATGCCCCTTGGGGGTGGATTCTGCATCAAATACCACTACCACCCATCTGAGTAATTTTTTCAAACAGCTTAACAGCTGCTGAGAGAAGAGCATAAACATGGAGCAGTACCATTAACATCTGGAACATTATATTTGGACAGTTTCAGAGGACAGTCAGATTAACAACTGGATTTTTAAGTGGGTTTGCCCATACAAAATACTACCTTCAAATCAAATTTATACAACTAAACAAAAAAAAATTTCCAACTATAATGACAAACATTTGCCTACTGCCCAACTATGTTAATTTTTTATTTAGCATTTTAAAGATGATGTATCGCAGGACAAAAAACACATACCCAAATAAATACCAAATATTTCCCAGGCCTCCTGTAGTTTAAAACTCCAATGAAAGAGCACACCTTTAGAATGCAATTTTTTTTCCAGGCTTATATTTGTCCTTCTCTCTAACTCTAGTCTTCAATGCAGGGAGTCTTCTTTAACAGTGGGAGTAAAAAAGCAGAAGGAACATTGTTTACCACTGCTCCCAGTGCACAGATGCTGAAATTAGACTCTATGGCTAGGGCTCAGCAAAGACTGCCAATTACATTTGCAAAGCCCAGAAATTTTTACTTCTGACATTGACATATATGAAGCACTTCTATAGCCAGACTCGTGGTGTTAAGCCCTTTCCTAAAAAAGATAAGCATTAGGTGATTGTCAGTGGAGTTATACTGGATTACATCAGTGAGGACACAGATTTTTTTCATTAACCATAATTCAGCAGGGATGTTTCTCTGTGGTCCTGAAACACATTATCTCTTAATACATGACTCTGAAATTAATAAATTTCCAGAGTCAAAACTGTCTTGCAGTTCAAGTCTAGGTCTTGTGAAGAAATCTAGTTATATTCCTTATTCTGTCACTAATTTCCTGTATGATCTTTGACAAATGGCTTACTTTCCAAGCTGGAAAATTCTCACGAATGTGTTTGCAAATTGAGGCTCAGTAGAGAAAACAATACTTTCAGAGAGCAGTTTCTGCTTGGCTTTAAGGCAAGTGCTAGTGAGGGTAAGGGAGGTTTGGTGCAGTTCACTGGCTCAGTGTCTGCCGGTCTGGGGAGCCAGTGCATGGAAAACATTTTTTAATAAACAGGAAAGTGTGGTTAGGGGCCTGCCAATAAGCCTTGGGAGCAGCCACAGGTTACAGAACAGTGTTCTATTGCATATGGATTAATATATCCAAGTTTAGATTTCATCCTGTCCTTTTTTTTTAAATTTTATTTTAAATAGTAAACACCCTGTGTAAAGTGTACGCATAGCAGTTGTTTGACGAGTCCATTCCTGTTTGCTGAGCCACAAGCAGCTCTGAAAACTGAGCTTCCTTGATTCAGTCACTTAATTATAAAAATAGTTGACCAGGAGGTTTCATTTCCTGTCCTCTTCTGTAAAACAGAAGTTAATTTCTAAATGACTTTATAGGAATATAACAGGATGGCTCTTGGGACTTTTAGATCTTAGGACAGAAAGCAGAATTACCAAGAAATACAGATCATCAGAAATATTTCTAAAATACAAAGCCACAGAACTGCTGAGAAGAGACTTCATCACATGTTGCATGAACAGTCTTTCTCTGAATTTCAGCAGGGAATTACAGACTTGGATCTCAGTGGACATATTCACAGCTTTCTACTAAAAGTACTTAGAGTTCATGTCCTCTGCCACTATTATACCTAAGCCATAATGACAGCTTCAAGAAATGGTTAGATCTGCCTAAAATAGAACAGCTCTTGTCACACTAAGAATGGCCTTAGAGTTATGACATGGGACAGTACTTTGGAACCTATTCATGGCAATGCCACAAGCATCCTGTTTGGCCAGGGGAAGTCGTTTGACCCCTCCACACCTCAGTCCTGAGGTCACTGCAACGACTTTGGAATTAAATTACATTGGGCTTTCAGTTTAAAATAGAAGAAAACAAACAAAAAAGTTGCAATTTCCATCCACTTCACTTGAAGCAAAATCCTCCTGGGGGTTCAAAGTTCCCTGGGCACCACACAAGTTAGGACCTAACTGAATTACACTGGCAGGCTTTACCACAAATTCAAGCTCGGCCCACACAACCTCTCTCTCTCTCACATTTGGTCCTCATCACTTTTGAATTTTACAGAAAGGTCAAAGGGAAGACTTTATTCATTGTCTCTGTTAGTTAAAAGTTAACACAAATAATTGAGTGGTAGTCCCCAAATCTATTTTTTCAGGGTGACAAACAGTGTTAAAGCCTTTGGCCAGCTAAATTGGTTTCAGAGGTCACAGTAATGGGTCCTGACTTACTAGGAAAATTATGGTTTGGAGGGTTGGCTGTCTCAACAGTTCAGTTCATAGAGGAAAGATATTACACAAACCCTCCTATCAATGTCTTTTTGAACAATTGTGAGGACATCACATTCCATGTGTATTATCTGTGGCTAAAGGAAAGCTTATTTGATTGCATCACTTCTCTCATTTGCAAGAGTCAAAAGCTGGAGAACAACTAGTTTCACAAAAGGTCACTTAGAGCCTGCCTGTCATATTGTGGCAGCAAGCTTATCCAGGTATTGAATTCAGTTGCAAGCCCTCATAATTTTTTCTTGGAACTTTTGAGGTGACAAATTTTGAATTTATCTAGCTTCAAAAAACATAAACATGAAATCCACCTGGTAGTTTATCTGTAAAGTTCAAAACTCAGAAGGCTGAGCAAATTCATTAGAGGTACACATGTATTTATGGTAAGCACTTTACCAAGACATAGGATACATTTGAAAACAAGGAATATTGATGAAATTCAGACTGTCATAGATTCACATTTCTCCCTCAAAAGGACAAAGCCAAGATAACCACTTACCTTTATGCAGAAACATTCCTATAACAGGAGATGCCTGATATACTCATACTACAAAATTAAATCAGAGCTATGCTACAGATTAAGCCTAGAGTTGTCCCCGCAGACAAAGCTACCAGGTAAGGAGCATTTTAAACTGGTATACACAAAAGCAGAATCAAGGCTTGTGCCTATGTTCTCTTTCACAGAGATGTAAACAAACAATTGTTTTTGACCATCCTTTTAATGGTGATTAGATATATGGTACCCTAATTACTTCATATGTCATCCTGAATTCAATAATGGGTCAAACAGATACGACATGTGACTGGAAATGTTGTTTTTGAGCCACAATATAGATGTATTTGTTCTAGCAGATAAGAAAGGAATGCAAATAACAATCATTCTCCATTATGTCTCAGAAAAGCAGTGTTAGAAATGTATTTGCAATGTACTAGCAAGACATGTCCTAGAACTTAGGCCAAAACCAACTTTGTTCAAGCAAGGCCAAACATGACCCTGTTAGTCATAACACGCCACCTCATCTGTGGGATTGAAGTCCTTTGACCAGATAATAGCCTGAAAACACTTCACACAAAGTGAGTGCTACAGGATTAACAAACTCGTATAGCACAGACTCAGTTAATACTGGTAAATCTACAATTTCAGACCAGCAGTTTTGCCAACACAGAAATGTTAAACAAAAAAATGGAAAATCCAACTTTATATCTAAATAAGGCTGCTATAGTAGGAAAAGTATCACAGTAGTTCTGGCCTGAATATAAAATATCTTCCTGACAATGGTTGCAATTGAGCAGTGTCCCATTTCCACAATCAGAGACCTGATAAATTTCTGCAACCAGCAACTACATCTCATTGAAACTGATTTATTTTCAAGCTGATCCCAAGCACCAAGTCTTCCATTCCCAAAAATGACAAAGAAACCCAGAAGTCCCCAGGATATGCACTGGTGAAGGGGAGGACACTTGTGCTCTCCATCGATAGCACTTGTTTCTGCTCTTATTCCCTTCTAAAAGTAAGCTATAAGTAAGAATATAAGCTAAAAGTAATTATATAATTTTTAATATTTCTTTGGAATGTAAGGAGTGGCTGTAGCAACTGCAAATCACATAACCACAAAATTTGTACATCAGAGTCAGGAAAATGATGGGTCACATCTGTGAAACACTTAAAAGTAGCACCATTTTTAGAGAAAAAAAAATCTAATATTCTTACAAAAAATATAGACATTTAGCTAAACAGTGACACTTGAGATTTAAAAATTGCCTGATGTATTGTATATGTCAGCCCTGCCAAAGTATTTACATAACCAGTCATAATGCTTCAGTATTCATAACCCTTACTGAAATGAGGTTCAGGTGAGAAGTATAATCAGTCTGGTTGGCTGTAGAATGCTGAGAATGACCTACAGGAAGTCTCTGATCAAACCAAGTGCTAAATCCAGAGTCCCTGCCTAGTGGCTCAACCACAGCCCTGTCCGACCTTCTCAAACTTAGCACTGTCCCTTCTCTCATGGTGAAGGGCAGAAACCACAGCTTCACCTCTGGGAGACCTTTCCCTTCCTGAAGGGAGGCTCCCTTCTGTGCCATCTTGCTCCGTGTGGTGGAGGAAGGCAGCACTTACCTGGGCAGCCCCTACTGCTCCTGGTCCGTTTTCTCTGCAGGGAAGAGAAAAGCAGCCTGGATTTGCACCCTTTGCTTGCCATCCCACAGACTGCTGTGTCTCAGCAGTGCCAGGACACACCTCAGAGCCAGCAGGCACACCATGAATCCTACTGGCTGTGAGCTAACACACTGATCAAGTGTTGTTCCATGGAAGCTTCACATGTTTTCTAGTCCTCCTCAAGTGCCAGCAGGATTTTCTTTGGCTAAAAGCCACCATAATAACTACATACCTTGAGCAACAGAGATATCTGATTTTAAAAATTTAAGTGCTTCGGCTTCGCAGTGCCTGGACTGATGGGATAATGAATGCTTGCATTTCTAATTAATTATGGCTTTTTAAGGTTTTCGTGCAAAAATTACTTGGAATTTTTACTTTGCAACTGTTTCACATATTTGTGATGAAAGAATATTTTTACTAGCATTCATGTGATCATTACATGATCATGCAGCTCTGAGCATGTTTTTAAATGGTTGTACTGTTTCAACAAACACATGCTTTAACCACAACTCCCTCCAACCAAAAAATAATAAAGTGAGAGTAGAGGATACAGAGTAAATGAAGAGATTTTTTTTCTGCAGTTGACTCGGCAGACTAATTAAGGCCAATTAAACATATGTTAGACAACAGCCATTCAAAAGGCACTGCAGGGTAACAACAGGTCACTACAGAAAACATCCAAAGTAACACTCTCTCCAGCAAGATACAAAATACCTATTGAATTACAGATAAAAAATAGGTTACAATCTGCTATATTTACAGTCCTTTTAAAAAGAAGAGTCAAAAAATAACCCCAGAGAACCACAACTCATTCTTCTAATATGCCTTCTTATATCCTATTTAATTTCACAGATTAATTTCTTAGTCCCTTATTACAGTGTGCTTCGTTCTGTACTGCCCTCTAAATTGATCTCTGTTTTCCTAGGTTTATGCTACCCCTCATTTATATAACTCAGCAGTTTCTTCTAGTATAAGTGTAATATTGCTATGCTTATGTTACACTTGCATGGGCATACCAGAACATCCAATTCCAAAATACTGCTAGTACATATCAGCTGGAATGTTTTGGATAACATACTTTATTATGTCCTCACAGTTAATATTCTGCGATCACTGTGTACAGTAGATTAAGGGGGTCTACTCCTGTATCAGTGTTAGTCTAATTTTCCTACCCATACAAAGCCAAGTATTTTTTTACTTTAAGATCAAGTCTATAGTAAGTACTGGCTTTATTCCTGCAAAACTGAAAAATTCAAATTGTTAAACACAGTTTCAGGAGGACTTGATATTTATTCATTTACCTAACAGGGTATTGGGAACACTCCCCAGCATTGATAGGAATAGATAGCACCTATGATCAAGGTGTTAAATTAGGAGCTTGGAAATACTGGTTTTACAGGCTTCCCATATTACCTTTACAAATCACTTCTCACTTGACTCTGCCAGATATGGTACAACACCCTCAGTTAACATTACTCAGGTTTCTTAAATGGGCAATGGTTCTTAACATACCCAAAATATCTCATTAAAGTGATGTGGGGCTGAAACTCATTAAAAGGGCACCACTAGAAAGAAGAGATGGGAGCGTAGAAAGTGGCAATACATTGACTGTACAGGACTTACTACACATCACTTTCTCTGTCTCCTCTAGAAGGCTTCAGAAGGGAATAAAACTTGTGTGCCAGGCTCACACTTGCTGAAAGAAGCAGGTATTTTATGTTGGGAAAGTACCCAAAGGCCCTAGTCCTTGAGATCAAAGCCTCACAGGATCGAGGCACTACAGCACGTAATGAAAGACAATTCCTGCTTTGTTTATAATTAAACAGAATAAACACATACAAGAGTAGGGAAAGGAAGAGGCATATCTTGCCCAAAGCCAAACAGTAAATTTGAAGGTAAAGTTGGGAGCAGAATAACTTGCCAAAAGAATAAAGAGGCTATCTAGATAACTATCTTCAGTGGATAGAGGGAAAATATGCTAGTTCTTCATACTTGTGCCTTTTGATTCTTGAAATACATCCTTCAAGAAGTATCAAAAAGAGAGAAGAGAGCCTGGGTAGGGGAATAGAAGTAGGAGCAACAAGCCAGCAGAAATTCCTTTTGGAAAAAAGCAACCATGGGCTAATTTATGGATTTTTGCTCCTGCTTTAAGGCCCTCAACCCCTGGAACATACTGAAGACACAAAGAGTACAGAAGTAGCTGAGCTCCCCTGGAAGTACTATATGCTACCTTTGAGGAAGGACACATAACTTTTTCTTTGTGTCTCAGGAGCCCCGGGCACACTGTAAAAGTAAAAGCAATTGTGAGAGAGTTCATGTCCACATAATGACATCTCCCCTGTAGAAGCAATGTCTCTTGGACACTGCCTGCCCCAGTCACAGCAATCCCCTTCTTCTGCTGAGACCACAAGGAACTGCCCATCACAGTCAGCTCTCTTGTGCAAAGCCAGCCACAACAGAGCCCAGCACTGTGGGGAAACTGCTAGCTTCAAACTGAATGAACACAAATTAAACCACTATCAGAAATAATGACTGCAAATTAGCCAGACAAGCAGCCACCACAGTAAGAGAGACAGCTGAACTGCTGGCACATTCCATAAGACAAAATAAATAAATAAGCAAATAATAAGACCATTCAATAGATTACCATCCCCTGGAAACCTAGCTGCTGCTTAGTGCTTGGAATAGCAGAGTTATTAATACAAAATTTATATCGAATAACAGATCACAAACTTCAAGTGTCTGTTAAAAAACACAAGGAGAAGAAAATTCTTTAAGGCACCTGGCTTTATTAGGAAACAGATTCAAGTTTTCTTCTTGAATCAATCTATCAGAAATGAACAAAAATGGAAGCATTTCAGAAGTTGCTCATTTGGTTGTCAGCAGAAAAAGAAATTCTTAAAATTAAAAGAAAGAATGTATAATGCACAGGACATGGAAATTGCACTTTTCCTCTGCCCTCCCCTATGCAGTAAAAATCTGTAATCATATCCTGCCTAGGAATCCTTAGACAGAGCTTCCCTGACTTTTCCACAAAGGCAATTAGAGAATCCAAACCATAATTCATTCTCCAGAGTCAAATAACTTCCACTGTGCCACAATCAAAGAGATTCTCAGTTCAAGAGAAGTGGACTCACTTATGGCACATAAAAAATCCCTAGGATTGAATTAAAGTTGATAGGACCTCTATGCTGTCTGCCTGGCATAAATTGCTGATAATGCTTTTAATTTGGCCAGAAGTTACAGTAACATCAAACAAAATTAAATTGGGTTATCAAAATATTTGCATATTCTGAGTTCTGAGGCAGAACAAAAACATGATTGTGAAAGTAAGCTAACCTATCATAAGTAAGTTAATCCTGAAATCAGGTTCTACAAATCTGCTCTGACAGACTACTTTACCTTGACATACCCTAGTCACTCTCTTCTCCTTAGCTATGAATTAAAAAGCATTTTATATTATTCAGTGATATGACTTCATTCAGCTAGAAATCAAATGTGTTTTAATTCACAGACAATGTTCAATGTATACATGTTTTCTAAGTCCATGAAAACAGGTCTGGGATGTTGTTGGGCTTGCAAGATCACATCTGGAAAGGTGACAGGTGACAATGACACTGTTATCACTAAGTGTGAAGAGCAGGTGGAACTACCTGGAATGCATGCCATTGTGTGGTAGCATACAAGGCTTCAAATCTTATTGTCACTTCCAATACACTTACTGAAAGCTAGATACATATCCTACCTTATTCCACAATGGTTAGGGAAAACACACACACTTTCCAGCTGAGATCACAGAAATCTTACTCAATTCTGCAGAACTGTAATTCTTCAGAAGTATTCTGTTAATCTGCTATATAAGTTGAAATGATTTCCAGTTTCTGTTCTAGAATCTGTTAAGATCAGAACTGATGTATTTTTAACTAATTATACTGGAAATTGCTGTAGCTGTAGAAGACACATTATCCCTGAGCAAATAAAATTTAAATCAAACACACTAGGGAACACAGAGAGGAGAGAGATTTAAGTCAGGGTCACTTACCATTCGCTGACAGGGTAACACTCCTTGGAGTGTGTATTAACATATTCAAAAGTAATTAAAAATTAAATTCAGGCATATTTTCATACCTTTTCTTGGTGCTGGGTGGTTCAAAGTAACCTTTGAAGTAAATGAGTATCACATTATTTCTTCCAAGAAGTTCTTTTAGTCAGTATATGCTATCCCACCTTACAACATTTGCCTGCAAGTGTTGCTGCAGCTGTAGAGGCTCACTATTTAGAAGGGAAGGGAGAGAAAGATATTAAATATTAGACAGTTTGACCTACCTTGCTCAGTTCTTTGAAACAAAAGGCACAGTAAATCGGGGATCTGAGCTCTGTAGCAGAGGGAAGAATGAAATGATCTGCAGAGTTCAGAGTCACTTCAGTGTGATTCCAGCTGCTTCACTTGGCCACTGCCTTCCCTCTAATAAAGCTGCAGAATGATATAACGCCGTGTTTGTTTTCAGCTGAGGAAGTTGTTTCCAACTTCCCTTGGTTTTCTAGACCCATTTTTGAAATATTGCCACGCTGTATAATCCCAGTATTTCACCAAAAATAAATGTTAGACATTTGAATGAATCATTTTGGTCAGTGTCCAAGCAAGCAACAGATGTGGTGGCTGATGAATGGAAAGAGACCTTACAGTTGTGGGCTGCTTTTTGTTCTGCAGAGGAGAGGTTGAACAGTATTTCTTTGTAAGCACTCTGGTTTATAGAAAATAATGTTGAATGAGCTGAAAGATGTTTAAAAAGTCACAATGAAAGCATCATTTTGTAGCTGTACAGTGTGATACATTCATTTGGTATTTAGGATTCGTAGATTAATCTCCTTTTGTATGTAAGAGAGAAGAAAGATCTTCAAAACACTAATTAGTGACCCTCTCTGTCAGATAGTGTAACACTGGCCAGGAATTTGAACTGGATTTTAGGTGACTGGGCCTGACTCCAAGTTCTGTAAAGAGCCTGATGAGGTTTTATGACCAGGCCTCATGATCTCCATGTTGCTCAATTTCTCAGTCAGTAAAATGGAAATATTATTTCCCTACTATCTACCTACCACAGCTTACCTGACTCTAATGGTATCACACTAGTCATACCATTTTATATCAACTAAGCATCTGCCAGTCTACCCTACCAGTGGAAACAATAATTTAATAGTGGTACTCTGCTGCCACTAATGCAAAACATGTAAGACGTTCAACACCAACTGAATCTAGTCAAGGCCAAATTTTCCAGATAGCAAATCTATTGATTCCAGTGAAAAAAAAAATAGAAAGAAAAATATCCAACAAACCAACCAAGCATTAAAAAAAAAACAAAACAAAAACCACAGAAGAGTCAAGTGCTTAGTGAGATCAGCCAAACTGGGATTTCAGCATCTGGTTAACAAGGCTATCAGCACTTAAGCAATTCTCTATAGGTTCACAGACCACAGATTGTCTTAACAGGAACCAAAAACTCCAAAACTAGCAAAACTAGTCTTCTTTGTCTTTCCTCCATGACAGTTTTTCTTGTTCTGCCATTATAACTTTAAACACTGAAAGTGATACATGTATACTAAAGTTTTACATGTACATTGTACATGAGTGGGAAAGCCTCTGATTCCATGAAAGGAGGACGGGGATTATGCACAGAGCCCCTGGGCCATAAGGAAAGCACAGGGGAGCAGAATTCCTGGGAATATATGGGGACAAACGGAGGGGGTTGCCCAAGGAAAGCACTTCACTTGTTTATTTCTTGTATTTTAAAGATTTCCTGTTCTCTCTAGTTACTGATTGGTGAACCTTCACTAATAAAATCTCTTTTAATAGTAATTATCTTCTTTTGTAAATGCTGGGATAGGGTAAATACAGGCACCGTTTAACAGCAGATCTGCTGAGGGTTTTTTCACCTGTAATGGCACATGAGCCTGTGTCTCTCTAGGTATTCTGCCAAATCTAATTATTGTAAGGCAGTCAATTCAAAGGTGTGCTCAGTACTATTTCAGCAGGACAAAAGAGAAGATTATGCAGTAGATAACCCCCAGACATGATCCACAAAAAAGATAAAACCCCCAGTAAACAGTCACAATTTGCCAAATACTCTTCACCTTCTCAGTGAAGGGAGCATTCTGGAGAGTGAAAAAGATTCTTGCAGTTTGGGGTAGTGAAGGATTGTCCCTAAGGCATTGTTCCCTTTACCATGAATTAAAAACAGGTTTGTGACTACTGAAACATATTCTGGTGTTGATACCTCAGCTCTTCCATCCTTCAGAATCAAGGGAGGATTAAACCCCACATAGCAATTTTCCTCACCCTTCCTTACCACTGCACCAAATATGAAATACCAAACACTAAGGGCCCAGAGGTCACTTTGCAGAGGAAGTTAGAATGAATGGATGAATGAATTCCTAATTTCACAGGAAATTAGGGGTTTTTTCCAAGAATAGCAGATTACTGCATTTAAAATAATTTTCTACCTCTCTGTCCTACTGACATTTTTCCCTTTTCCATGGAAAAGGACTTTTGCTTTGATGAGAAATTACCCAACTGGCACACTATAACCAGCATAGTAACATACCTGGGAGAAAAAAAAAAAAACAAAACAAACAGATTTTTACAGATAAAATTGCATTCAATCTGAAAGGGTTTAGTTCTGCTGTTTTCTGTTTAGATCTAACTGCAGCATTTTAGTCATACATAGTTTTGATTAACCACAGCGGAAATCTTAAACCCCTAAAGAAAGTACACTTAGGCTCTAAATCTTTCATTGTTTTAGTTCTTTCTATGCTCAGACACAGTGAAACTGGAATGGCAAGTCACAAATTACATGGCTTTTTAAGATACACTTTTTTTGCAACCCATTAACCACTGACATCATTTGAGTGTGATCTTTGCATATAATTTTGTGAAAGTTACATGCTTGGAAAAAAATTAGTGAATAAAAAAGAATAACTTGTTTACTTTCATATCTTCTTTTCTATTTGGAAGTTATATTTGCATTTTGCAGTGTTATTTGTGCTTTTTCAACTGGGTAAGTTATCAAAGCCAATATGCCAGAGAGCTCTGAAGAGGGATGTGCATTCATGAGCATACAGTGCACCTGGATCTTGCAGAGCAGGGAAATACTACTTTATATTTGATGGAAAAAGAACAAAGTAGAGGATTTACATACAGATAGTAGACATTGGGTCTTCCAGCCGTGAATAAACTGGGTCTAGTGAAAAGCAAGTTAATTTTAAAAGCACTTCTGATTCTTTGGAGGCTTTTTTAACCCTATAAAACTAAACAAAAGCACAAGATGTATGAAAAAAAAATATACAGAGGACAAACTTCCAGAAATGCTTTACTGGTATTAACCAAAGCACAAATTACAAAGCATTAAAAAAACCCCAAAAGTAACTTTTATCTGGATTGCCAACAACTGCCTGATAGTTCTGACAATTATCCCCACTCCTGGGACCACCAGATCTTATCAAGTTACCTATTAGCGTGTGCAGATAATCTCAGCACTAATCAACATCCCATCAATGTTCCTTAATTCAGTTAAATTACACAAACCATGAATTTGGAAATTAATTCAAACAAAAGATATTTAGTTTTTCTCAGGGTTAATTTAAGCTGAAAAACACAAGAAAGCAACTACTTACTGTTGTTTACAGCTAGGTCTTTTTTCTTTTTTTAGAAAAGTAATTCTTCAGTGTTCCTTTGTCCTCACTGTTTGAATACCTCATCGACTAAAATCCACTCTGGAAAGACCACGTTTGACTACCTGACAATCAGGAAAGGGGTAATTTCCTTCCTTCCTGTGAAACTAATGGCTATTCATGCCTATCCTTTAGGTAAAGCTGTAATGTTTACTTGTGGCTTAACTAGCCACTATATACCAGAATCAGCAAGTGTGACAAAATTCTCCAGCGACACATTTGAACAAACCACACGATGAAGGAAGGTTTGGCTTTGGCTCATTTAGGCAGGTCTGCAGCTCTGTCTATGCTGACATTAACGATCTGAAAGATTCTCATGTATAACACATTGAAGAAATTCAATAATTCTGCAGAAGGAAAAAATCTTTCCTCATTACTTCAGTCAGGTCAAAACACACAAGCATATATTGCTATACATCTATATATGAATGTATGTACATACCAGTTCAAGGTGCAGCACTTCATATAACTCCTGCAAACACAGTCAGCAGGGGGTTACATTCTATGAAATAATAAATATTAGAGAATAATTTATTATAGTATATATTTATGTGATGTATGTATTATATCTTATTACATAATGTATGTAAAGTATTATTATATAATGTATTTTTATATGATACCTGGGGAAAATACCATTAGAAATAGCCTTTTTACTCCATAGATTTTGCTTTTATATGTGCATTTTTTCTCATTTTCCACAAGTAAGTAGGAATTATTTCTACATACCTTTCAGACCACAGGTATTCAAGTTCTAAATTCATATGACAATAATATAAGAGATTATATGTGCCACTCAGATAAGACTTGAAATCCATGGAATTTTCAGAGTGTGTCTTGACAACCAAACTTCTGATATATGTCATTGAATGCTAAAGACTGTATTAATTGGATAGCTAACCAGCCAACTCAACAACAGTATTTTTCCATTTTAGCAAAAGTGCTGTCTCCTCCCATGGAAAGGAATGTCAGTGTTTGGAAAAATTATTTCAGAGAGATCTACAGAGATTAGAGACACAAAAATAAGGCTATGCAAACTACAGTTGTTTCACTACGTATTTCACAAAATATTTTCATATCTTCAGGACTGGTTGTACGAATTAACCAACTTGCTCTTTTTCACCTCACATAAATTACCTGGAACTACAGAGTTACTCTGCAAACCGGTCTGAGGAGGGAAGCCAGAATTTACTGCACCTTGGATTGAGTCATATGTCTCAAAATCTGCCCAAAGCCTAGCCAGTCTGGGTTCAAAGAAACCCAAAGCACCGCGATGAACTTTAACCACACCTCTTAGGGATTGGGGCTGCTCTACCCACTCGGCATGCAAGTCCCAGCATAATTGTTTACAACTATGCTTACAACAGAGATCTTATTTTCCATTTAAAGTGCAAAGACTCAGTTTCCACCTTTTATATAATGTGGCTTTGCATTAAAATGCACAAATCCCCAAATTCACGGTTCAAATAGGATTACACTATGATGGTACAATGGGCAAAACTCCTGACCCAAGAGGTGCTTCTGTTTCACGTTTTGCAGTCAGCTATTAACAACTCACAGCCAATTTGCTGAAGACTATTATGATGAAAAACAATGCTTGCAAAAAGCAAGCAGATTTGCATGAAGGAAACAATCACCAGTTCCTGTCCCTCACTATTCTACAACTAGACTATTGCTCTTGGCTACTGTCATCACCGAGACACAGCTGGTCTTAAACACAAACAAAATGGGGACAGGGAAACTGAAAAGGATTCCATTTCCCTGAAAAAGACACAGAGAAAAACGGAGTGTTGATACAAAATTTGGGCAGTTCCCTGAAAATATATGCTAATAGTCAGGGTGCCTATACAGGACTCACATGTGATCAAGCAAGGTTGTGGCTTTGCACCATTAATGCTCAAAATCTAAACTAAGAGAAACACCTGGGCACATGTGAAATTGTAGAGGCTGCTGGTTACTCTTTACAGTACTTGATCAGCCATTGACATTCCTTAGGAATTATGAACATGCTAAAGTTTTTGATTGGACAGTAGTTCCTTGCAATGAGGAATGGTTCCTGAATACCAAGTACAAAGCTGATGCAAATCAAATCTAAACCAAACTCAATCATCTATAGATGTTCTGAGATGCTCCTGGTTTGGGGGTTGCAATGCACATTAATTGTTATTTTTAAAGTTGGTTTTTATCATCAGCTACATTTGTCAGACTATTTTTCTGTTTAGTGGATGCAAACACATTTTGTGAAACATGACCTTTATTCCACAAGGACTTAAGTTATTTATCCATAGAAAAGAATGTGAGATAGGGAGAGCCAATGCAAGTTTCTGTCTAGTGCTCTGCATTTGTCCTCTCTGATAACAGTTTTGCTTCTAAATCCTACCCAGTTCTCAGCCTCGAATGAGTTGGGAGCTGATAAATCCCTATAAACCTGCTACTTGTGATAGAGGCAAAGCAAATTATTAGATGCTCTGAAAAACATTTTGCTAGTTAAGGGCTCAGTGTATAACCTTCCCTCTTTCTTGGCCTTCAATAAAAGCAAACATAACACCATCTCTAATAAATCTTTAGTGGGCTCTGGGGATGAGGCATAGGATATCAATCTAAGCAAAGACACAGCTAACACTCCCCAATATCTGTCCATTCTAGTTCTGATTCTTAGGCTCTATCAAGACACATAAAGGTTAATTTGAAATCCTCCTCACTTTGCAATCTATTTTTAAAGAAAACTATATGACCCAAATTCAGCACTTAGCAGGAACTTCAATATGGAATTTAAATTAATTGGAAGTCCATATCCTTTACATAAAATGCTAAATCCATGAGATTGGATTTAGCATTTTATGTAAAGGATATTTAAATTGCTACTTGTATTTTAAAGACAAATAGACTCCCTTCAGAGAAGAGAAGAGAAGAGAAGAGAAGAGAAGAGAAGAGAAGAGAAGAGAAGAGAAGAGAAGAGAAGAGAAGAGAAGCTTGTGGAGAAGGGAGCAGCCATTTCTACATTTCAGGTTGAAAGACTAGGCAAAGGGAAATTACACTAATTGTATGAACCTTGGGTGCAAACCAGAAACTGAACTCCAATTAATTCAGTATTGTTAAAACAGACAATCTTACAATATAGATCAGAAAAAGAGAGAGGCTAAACTCTGATCCAAAGTAATACTATGTGAAATGCTGAAGAAACACAAATCAAATGAAAGGCTTTTTGTTTAAAAGTTCTTTTTCTCCCTTTTAAAATGTTTCTATGAAAACCTCTGTGTTTTCAAACTATAAGAGAAAGAGACTTTTTTCAAAGGCTAATGTTTTTGCATACCAGCATTCTTAGCCTAAAATTAAGTTTTGTCCTGGAGAAAAAAACCCAGGACTTCTCTTGTTTAACTTTCTGCTTGCTTCCTGAATAGGATAAAGAAAACTTTCTTTAAATTATTCCCATGGTAAAGCAAAGTAGAGACTCCACTTTTTCTCAGATGTAAGAGAATATCTTATGTGGTTTGTTGCAGGAACATTAAAAAAGTTTAACATTATTTAGAACAGCCGGAGCAGAGAAAAATAGCACTTACTTAACTTCCTTGGGAATACATTTTGACCCCACCTTAAACTGCAGAACATCCACTGACTCAACATAATAGTATATATTTGGAACTCCTAAAATTGTATAAATTACACTACAGACAAGGAAGCTGCAGAAGCATTTTATATTCCAGATTACCTTAAATTCATATCCATCTATTTAAAATCAGAAAAGTTCCATTAAAATGAATGTATATAAACATTTAATTCAGAATATTACAAGGGGTAAAAGCTGGTTTGAAACTTCTGGGAGCTTGAAAATTCTTGATAAACAGAATTAATAACCTTCCAAGCAACTTTGAGAAAATTATCTCTTTGTATCGGAAAGACATTATTGACTTCTGGAGTAATGGGAATTAATATTTACTTATGCAAAAATGCCTTGAGTTCCTACTATGGCAAAATGTGAGGTAGGCTATAAGGGAGTATTAGTCATCTACTATACTTATTCAAAATATTTCAAGACACTCACATTGGCAACTGATTTAAAAAGCCACATTCATTTGTTACCTTATCTGCTAATAAAATGGGTGGTTTAAAACAGGCCAAAGCAAACATTGTGCTATGCAGACCAGATTAATTCAGTGCTGAGTGTAAGTGTATTTCCATCATATTATCCGACTGTGGTTACACAAGAACCTCTGGTGTTTGTGTTCCCTTCAGAGCTGAAGGCTCTCAGGCTGCAAAGTCCCTTTCAGCATGGAGGAAATGGAGTCATTTTATGACTTTCCATTGCATCTTCCAGCACATACATGTCAGAAATTATCATATTTTTCCAAGTACTTTGGTGATCAACAATAATACTTGAGAAAATCTTGCAATTCTCAAGGGTCAATCTGACTACATCAATCAGATAATTTTAAAATTGGTGTTATATTTGGAAGCAAATATGAAGCAATGGAAAACAGAACAGAGACATTCTAAGGAATAGTTTTTTTAAGTTATAAAAAAACTCCATGTACAACATTAAGGCCAAAGAATATCCAGCAATTCATGAGCAGGCACCTACAGCCTAATTACTGACTCAGACCCTTCCTTTATGTCACTACCCTAAAAAATCAGGCAGAGTTATTTTGGAGAGATAAACTGACTGATCATTAACTGAAAACAGAAATTACTGTAACAGTAAACTATTCCGCATTTTATGATGAAAATGTGTTCTCTGAAAACAGAATTCTCTTTAGCATACAAACTTCTCAACTGCTGATTTATTTTCTTTGCATTTTCTTTTAGAACAGAACACCCTAAAAACAAGTTAATTTAAGCTGATGGAGAGATTCAAAACAACTGCAGCAGAGCTAAGGTATGGATTTGAAATCTAATGTAAGATAATTAGAAGCCCATCATACAGAAACTTTCTGAAAGCACTGGATTTGGATACATTTTGTAGCCATACTTTTGAAAGCAATCCTTTCAGAGTTGTCTCCTCAGCTGTTCCTTGTGCCAGCAAATGAACAGCAACAGCAGCCCTAACAGCAGTAATAAAACCCTCTGGGATCAGTGCATCCCAGAATTTTTCTCAGCACTATTATAATAAAAATCTCTATATTCTGTACATGTATACAAAAAAAAAAAAAAATAGAGAGCTATTTTAGTGGAAAAAAGTGCATAGAACCCAAAAACTGACAAGGCAAGCCTGTGAATGCAGCAGCATGGCTTCTAAATATCAATTAAAAATTGACTAGAGAAGGATTTTCTTCTAACAAGATATTGGAAAAAGAGTCAAACTGTTTTGTATTTCAAGTCACCTTCTAAAAATTTAAGACCTGATTACAAGAAATTAAAATAATATTTTTAGGAGAAAATGATCAGCCCATGCATTTCAAAAATGATTTTTTAAAGCTGTCTTTTAAAGCTTCTAAATGATATATTAGATTTTTTTCTTGGTCACTATCCAATTATGTTTCAATTATTACACAACTGTCAAGCTTTGTGGTTGATTAAACAATTAGGAAAAAGAGAAAAAAATTGCTTTGGTTTTCATTTCTTTTCAGTGCCATATCCAAGTAAATAAAAGACCATTATTATTTTTTTTAAAAACATACGTTTTTCATTCAAAAATGAGAAAAATACTTATAATAGAGAAGAATCAATGTGTAATAGTAATCTGTCAATCCCAGCAAACTGTTTGAGAAAAGCAAAGAAAACAAGAAGCTCTGTTTTGTGAAGAGATTATCCTTACCTTTTACACTTGTGAGGAATTATTTTCTTTTACTTTGAAAAACCTTACTAAATATCACAGAATTCATAATAAAGTGGAAAACTAGAATACCACAGAGGACCAGATAATTATTCCGTAAGTCGCATACCTGATATTGGCCAGTGGCCAACATCAGATTTTTCAGAGAAAGACTACAATTACTTCTTAGGAATTAAAGGTTTTAATACAGTGCCAGGCACTATAGAACTGCCACTCAACTGTAAAGTTGGAAAGATACTTCTTCCCCAAGGTTACTCAGAATGTGAAGTTCTCTAAAATCTACACACATAGTCACACTGCCTTGTTACAGTCCAGGCTAAAACCAGCCACCCATCCTTGGGAACATTTGGCAAAAGTAACCTCTGCATGGCTCAAGCCTCAGAACTTCAGCTGCCAGTCAGTCAACACTTAGCTCAGATCCTTTGAAGAACTTTACCAAAACAACGATTTAAGATAAATTAGGCTTATAACATCAGAATGCATAAAGTACATATGCAACAAACTAAAAACCTAGCCAAGAATTTCCTGCCAGCTAGTTTTACCAAGCTTGATTTCCTTTCATCACATTCTCTCTTTTCCAATCTGAACACAGCTGTTGGAAGCAATTTGACACTCTTTAGGAAAGAGTCTGTTAATTTGTCTATATGATTTCATAGGTACAACTTTGACTTACATTTGGATAACAGAAGTGAAACCGACAACAAATCAAAGTAAAAGTAGAAAGCAGTGCAGTGAAAGGTATGGGGCAGTTTTTAAAATCTGAATACATGAGAAAAGACACCAGCAAAGAGAAAAAAAAGTCTGATGCTTACATCAAGAGAAAGTATAATTCTTTAAGAGGAAGGGAAGTTTGTCAGCCCTACTCAATGGTCATATGTGAGGAGTAGTTCCCTAGCTGGGAAGAGGAGACTGAAGGACAGTAATCTCTCTCAATGCCTTACATGAATTTGAATCAAGGTGCAACCTCTACCTCATAAATACAGAAAGAGTTGAAAGCTAAGAAACACTTGGCAACACAAGCCAAAATTCTGATATCTTTCAGTTACAGTCCAAGAGATAGAATATTACATTCTATCTTGCAAAAATATTCAGGAATATTCTGAGGACATGTTGTATGGCATTATAAGACAGACTGCATCAATTTCTCATAGCTAAAAAGGGCTTCTGTTTCATAGGAGCCATTCTGGAAAAAAAACTTCAGTGCCTCAGCTATGTAACCAAGCTTCCTTTGTTTCAGTAAGCTATGGAGTTACAACAGGCACAGTAACTCACTAATCCTGCCATAAACCACCATAAAAGTAAACTATTTTAGCCTAAGATAACATGTCTATATATGTGTTTGCCACATATTTAAATAATGAAGCTCTGGTGACGTGCAATTATTTGGGCACGTGCCTGAGCCTTCCATGCGTGCAAATGCTCTCAGCCAAAAGTTCCAGTTTTCCCAAGTTGTGTATCATACTAAGCAACAAAATATCATCAGGCAACTTTTGTTTTATAATAAATATTTATTTTTCAGCAAGAAAGATATATTCATAGGCATGCATGTATCAAAAGAATCCAACAGCAACTAAATCCAGCCTTCCTAAAGAGAGGCCTTCTCCTACTCTTCTGTCATACGAAATTTGTATTGAATTACTTGCTCAGCGTGGGTGGACATTTCTAAGCAATGGTTTCATAATCACATAGCCACACAGCAGCGCCTTTTTACAGCAACTTCTTTAAATTTTCTGTATTGCAGTGCATTCAGGATTGTTTTCCCTCCATTGCACAATCCAAGTCTGTATCTGCACCTGTCTTCACACATAAGGGTGTTGTGTTGACTTTGTGTCTGCCTGGATTACTGAAAACACCCTGCTGCTTCAGCATAATGAGAGAAATATGCAATGGCTGGTTTCCCACAGGAGATGAGATAAACGTTGAAAACCCTATAAATGAAAATAAGAGAACCTGAGGTAAGGTCACATTCTTAAGCCCACTTATAAGCAAAGCAGCTTTAGCATTAAGTCTGGTAAAGTCAGACTTTAACGTTCTGATAAAACCTACTTGAACAATCCATACCGTGTAAAGCAAACTACTTTTAATGGCCGAAAATAAAATTAAATAAGGTAACGCTTTAGCTTACTTTCAAGTACATGAAATAGTGTGTTTTGAAGGAGAAAATGACTAGTACAGTTGTTGAAATGAAACTTAGCTAAGAGGTTACTTTTCCGTAACCAAAACCACCCTGCCGGGGCTGACAAAAGACGCCACCCCGAGGTGTTCTGGGGCAGTTTTGCAGCGGCTGCGCTGCAGGAAGCGAGGCTCCGGGGCTCCGAGGCTCCGGGGCTCTGTGCGAGGCGCGCCGAGCCAGCTCCGACAGCTCGGCCGCATGGCGGCTGCGGGCCGGGATCCCGGGCGGGAGGAGCGCGGCGCTGAGGGAAGGAGGCGCCCGCGCCGGGCCGGGAGCAGCGGCCCGGGAACCGCAGCTCCCGCCATTCCCTTCGCGGGGCGCGGCCCGCCGACCCGGAGCAGGAAGCAGAGGATGGCGTCCCTTGACCCCAGGGCGGCACTGGAGAGCGAGCGGGGAATGATGGAGGTGAGCCGGCGCCGGCAGCGGGGAACGGGAGCGGGTGGAGGAGCGCGCGGCCGCCTCAGCGTCCCTTCAGCGCCCGGCCGCGGGTGGCGGCTCCCGGCGGGGCGGGGCGGGGCGGGGCGGGCGGAGCTGCTGCGGGCACAGCCGGCCCCGGTCCCTCGGCTGCCGGGCGGCTCCGCCCCGGGCGGGGGGCCCGGCGGGAGACGGGGCGAGGCCAGGCGGGCAGCGCGGGCTCGGTGCAGCCGGGATGGGACCGGACCCGCGCCTTGCGGTGAGGCCACGGGGCAGAGGCCGCTCCTGAGCGGAGCTGCCGCCTCCCTGATGTGGTTGCGCTGTGGGAAGGCACTTGCCTGTGCCTCTGCTTAGGGGAGGGACTTGTTCTCCCCCTGCCTGCCCAGCGCAGGTGAAGGGGTGGCTGAGGTGTTTATGGGGTGTATTTCGAGGAGCAGTTTTTATTGCTTTTGCACCCTTTTTATTTTACTTGTTGCGGTGCAAGAGTGACACTGTCTGGAGGGTCCCTCTTGAAGCTCTGGAGACTTTATCGGATGCCTTTGACACCCAGATACTATCAGAATGCCAAAACGAAGCTTTGGTTTTAGAGACAGCTGCTAAAATAGATTTATTCGAATTTTACGAAATCAAATATTTCTGTATGTAACTGGTTGTTTATACATTTGTTACAATTTAAAGGATTTTTTTAGTTGTAAAATATTTAAGCTTTATCTTGAATAGATAGTATTTATTGACTCTTAATCCAACAGTTTAAGATAGTTCCCACTGTAAATATCTTAACTAAGGCAGAATTATGCAGTCTTTCCTTGAACATCTGAAAAATCCTTTGTGGATTTATAGCTGTAGTCCCTGTTTTAAAAAAGTAAGGATCTTGGGCAATCCAGATTTTGGCAACATAAATAAGGCATCTACATAGCAGATTTCCTTAATTTTATTAGCTTGTGGGATTAAGCTTGACTTCAGATGATAAGCAAGCTGTATATCCTGTACACTAGTGGTTTTTCAAAACACTGATATAAAGAGAATAGGCTTTCCTCTAAGAAATTCCTCTAAGACAACAGATTTTCCTCCATTCTCCAACATACTGCAGTTACCACTCCTCAGCATCTTTGTGATGGAACTAAACGCTGGTGTGTCGAGGGTCTTTAATCTCCTTTTGGCGCAGTGGGTGGGGATGAATGGTTGTGGTGTCCCCTGCTGGCTGTGGGGCTGCCTGACTGCCTCACCCGTGGGGTTGTCTCCTCTGTGGTTGCTACACTTGCAGCTTTATCATAACATTGTATGTGTACAGTAAGACTTAAAATAGCAGGAAGTTGACTTCAAGCAGGTAGAACAAGTGATTTTACATAAGGCATCACTCATGAGGGATAGTTTTCTGTGGTTTTCCTTCACTTTCTTTCAGTTCCTGGCAGTGTATAGGAAATAGAACAGGACTATTGAGATCAGTTGATCTGGCCAAAAACCTTTTCTCAGCTGCCAAATGAAAAGGTTTATTGGAACAGCTGGGGTTTCTTGTTTATTTTGTTTTTTTATTATTATTACATATATTGTAACACAATCGGAAGTAGGAGTTTGGTGTTTTGGTGGATGGTTTTGTTTTGGGGGGTTAGAGGCTGTTTAAAGTTGAGCTGTTAAGATATTCCTTCTGACCATAACTGCTATAACTGCTCAAGTATTTTATCATGAGCAGTGCATAGTCTCAGAAAGGACAACAATGTTTAGTACACAAGGCCTATGAGGAAGAAAGAAGAAACAAAGTTATTCCAGAAGGAATGGTCAACATTTATATAGGAAAGACTGTCAAAATTACTTCCATATTAAAAAAAGGTGTGCTGTAGACTTCAAAAAGATTTATCCATTTGTTAAACTGTTTGCAAAATGGTACAGAAAAATTTACATGCCTTAGGGCATGGAAAACATGCATTATTAATGTTATTTTAAAAGGCTCTTTAACTTCCATGTTGGCAGATGGGATGAGAGAAGTGTCCTGCACTGCAAATGGCCTCCTGTTTGACATTTATTGCTTGCTAGTCTGGAGTCAGCTTTGGTGGATGAGGAAGGTTGGTGACTCTAAGGTAGGTACTAGAAAGCTGATTTAATGTTTACATTCCATAGCATAGAAGGCCTGTGTAACACCTGGAAGTCCTTTGTGTTTGGACACCCTAGAGCACATAACTGCTTGTTGCTGCAGTCATATTTTTATTTAAAATTGTGAGATTCAAAATCGATGGGCAGATCTTTTGAGAAATAAGGCTTACTTTTCCAGCCTAGATAATTACTTTGTGTGGTATAGGTCTCATATGGGTTTTCTTACATATATCTCTTGTCTTAATTGTTAAGGCAACTTAGGAAATTAAGTAATTAAATTAATTTGACAAGGTTACTGCTTAATAACCTAACAGAGTGTGTGCTCTGCTCATAAGTATAGTATTTGACTTCATTAATTAAAAGTTAGCCCCTTCTATCAAAGCTAAAACGTACTGCTAAATGTAATATTAGGGTAACCTAGTAAAGCAGAAGTTTCTTTTTAGAATGCAGCTTCATTTAAATCAGGTATTGGTCTGTAGCTGAAACAGTTTAGAGCTTTTAAAGAGCTTGTAGCTTGGACTGAGGAGGAGCTTCAGGATACAGTGAGTACGAGGATGGACTGACTTTAAAAATTCTTTTACTTACAGATGTTTGAGAGAATCAAACGAGATTCTGCTTCTTCAGCACAAGGTAAGAACTTGAAAAAGTTCAAAGTAGTTTTTGTTGCAGTTACATTTAAAAACGTAATAACTATCAATAGAACTATTAGTTTATCTTGTAGTTCAGTTGCTTACTTTGATTTCTTAAGTTTCGTTATGGAACTTAGATGGAAGGAGTGACTTCTGAATCATCCACCAAGTTTCCATGTAGGTGTAATTCTCTTGTCCTGTTGTAAGCTGTTTGAGACACTTTACATTTTATCTCAGTAATCATGGATGTTGCAGTACCAATGTGGATTGCCTAGTCTTGAACCCAGACAAATCAGTAGAAAAACTCACTCACCTCAGCTATGAAAGAGTAAAGCTTATTTTATGAAGTTGTTGGATGAACTTTACGAACAAAAGGATCTCTTCATGCCTTTTTGAACTTACTAAACCTTTTATCTTCCTTTAAAATAGTAGTTTTGACAAATGCAATGTAAGAGAAGTAGCTAGGTGCAGGTAAAATGCTCCATCTTCATGTTACTCTGTTGGTTTTTGTGTTTTGTACCTATGTGTTTGGTTGGTTTATTTCTTGGTTGTTTTTGTTTTTCTGTTTTTGTTTTTCTGTAGGAATCCAAAGACATGGTGTTGAGGGCTCTCCACGACAGGACAGCAGTAGCAGGTAAGTTAGGTGATGATATAACTGGCATCCAGCTTACTGCTTACCAAAGTAAAATGGGAAGAATCTGCTTTTCAGCCTGTCTGTTACCTTGTGTAATGGATGACAGTGACACAAAAGGGATTAAATGTATGATTGGAGATCCTTTGTATCTTACACCCATGTACTGGTAAAAACTGTGGGGAAGGCATGTTGTAGTGCCCCAAACTACTCTGTAGGTGTCAAGTGTTTTTTGTCTTTTCTTCTTTTATTTCAAAATACTAACAAACAGATGAATGAAAAGAAAAATTACCTTTTTCTTTAGAAGCAGTCATTTTCAGATTTCAGCTAACTGTGCCTTCAAGCTGTTATCCTTTGTTCTGCATTTAAGAAAAAAATTTTTTAGTGAAATTTGCTTGAGAATACTTTAAAATACATAGTCTCACCATTACAGTTCTAAAATGGAAACAGTTATCTTGCAAGTTTTTCCCATCTGTGTAGGAAGATAGATATTTAGAATTTCCATGCTAAGGACATGGATTAAACAACACAACATGTCTTGACAAAATTACCTGCTTCTTTCAGTTTACACAGAAGAGGACAAGAACATCCTCGGCCTGCAGCATCCACTGTGCAAAATAGACAAGGATACTGCAACTGTTGCCATGTACACTACAGTAATCTGGAGCAGGTGAGACAGCTTCTGCATAATTTAGCAGCAGATAGCAAGGAGTACCTAAGGCTTTATCAACTCATAAATATCAGTTTCTACACCAAACAAGCAATACTGAGTGAAAAATGAGCTGTTTGTGAATTGCACAATATGTGACCTCAGGAAGATCCCTTGCTTATTTGTTACCTCTTGTAGAAGATGCTGATGGAGTGGCACACAGCTGCTTTTCTGAAGTGCCACACATTGCATCCATGATGGTTTTCTCTGTGTCTTTAATCTTGAAATCTCTATATATTTTAAAGTACTAGGGTTATAGTAATATCTTCGATATCAAGGCTAGAGACATTTGATCAACCGTTTTCAGTTCTTTTGTCAGTCTCCTGTCTTACAGACTTTTTTAATGAGAAAAATGAGAAAGTAGAAGCCTATTTAATCTTCTGCACCTAAGAAAATTCTTGTTGATTTGACTGAATTGCAGGATGTTTGCTCATGTTAAGTTCAAGAATATTATAAGTAATTTATACATACATTTATAGTATTTGTTCTGGTTAAGAGACTTGTGAGCAGCTGTTGGATTTGTGAGAGTATTTGTACTAGTTAGAAGAGATTTGTCAGCAGCTACCAGAACCACTAATTTAAGTTCCAACTCAGAAAGATGTTTCAATACATTTTAGTATTATTTGAGACTGCCTAAACATACTTAAAAAATCTCAATTAAGATTTTCAAATAGTAAAAGAAGATTTTATTTAAATATTTTCATAGCAATGGTGTAACGTTTAACCTGGGAAGGAATTTTTAGGACTAGGCCTGTGTGTTAGCAGTAGTATTAGACTAATCATCTGTTGCATCTTTCCCCAGCACATTTTCAGCTCCCAGCACAGACATTTTACAACATACTGTAGGAATCGTACGGGTACCAGTAGCTTGATGGAGCGTTTCCTTCAAGATGTTTTGCAGCATCATCCCCACAGATACCATGACAGCAGGTATAATACAGAAGGCTTTTTATTTTAATCTGTATTAGTGGAATGCATGTGTTATGAATTCCTGTATTTGTTCTACTGCTGAGCAGTAAATTTGGCTCATTTGAGGTGAAACTTGCTCAATGGAGACAAATGCTGTTTATATGAAGACAAAACTTCACTACGTATGGATTTGAAACAACACCACTAGTAGCTTTTAAATATGAAGACCTGAAAAAGAAGGAATATATAGGTCAGCACTTACAATGGCAGACTGTACAATCTCACATGCATTTACAAATTCTTAAAATTTGAGCATTATATGTTTTATTCTAAATATTTTAATTCTGGGCCATATGTGTATATATATATATATTTATATATTTATGTTTAGCAGTATATTTTATGCGTGTTTTGAAAGAGCTTATAATTTTGGTTTGTTGATTATGTCAGGTAAGTATTTACATGTTTATTTTTTCATTATCCTTCCAGTTTGCCTGTTCAATTAATACTTGAATTACATTAATTGGCCAATTCATTAATGCTCAAATTTTGGAAAGTGTTCCCTTTATTTATCATTTGCATGTTTCAAGAGTGATAAGAGGATCAGTGTGTTAAATTTTTCTCTGTAGATGAAGGAAAATCCATTAAACCTCATTTGTAATGTTTTGAAAGGCAGACAAAAATCCCAGTTTGATCCCAGCACTGTACAGTGTTTCTCAATATGCAACTCTGCTATATGTCTTGACAAACAAGCAGAAGGGTGTTTTGTCTGAAAGCACTCATTGGTATTATCAGGGATATGCCAGAACTAGCTAATATGCATGTCTATGCCAGACTAGCCCAGGACATGATGTACATGTCACCACAAGTAAATAAATTGTCCTCCCATCTTAAATAAATAGATTTTATCGCACTGTCAAGAACATTCAGCATTTTTTGCTGTGGAGAAAATATAGGATTCACTTTAAGACGGGCTTCTCTGGAGGTGTCACTAATACACCTTTGCTGAATGAAACCTACTAACAAGGAAAAACAATCTACCCAGATTCCTCTAATTTGTTGGTAGAAGGAATAGAATGAGAAAAATAATATATAAAATCTAGATTAAGTTGGAGGAAGGAGTGGTAAGTAATCCCAAATCTAGACAGAGTTTGGAGGAAGTAAAGCAAAGATGGAAAAGAAAGCATTAATAGATTTATGCTGTGGTCGTGCTCTGAAAAGAAAGTTATGATCTTAACTGACACTTGAGGTAAGATTTTGATTCTCTTCTTTCTCATGTTAAAACACTTGGGTTTATATGCAGTTTCACACAGTTCTTTAAATACCTGTTTTTACTGTTTAGCTGAATTCATACAAGGGATCTTTATGTGTAATTTAAAAAGACTATGGAAATATTTGTAAGACTTGATTTGTTTTACAGAACCAGTATACCTAGTAGTTATGTGGAAAAAGGAAAAATTCATCAGAGCTTTGCCTTATACTGAATTTCAAAGGATATTGTTGTTCTCCCCCAGTAAAAAAACAAAACAAAACCAAACACCCACAAACCACCAAATCATTCCTTCCTCCAAACACTTGGTATGTAATTTTTTTACCTAAGGAAATAGTATTGAGCATTTTAGAAAGTAAATCTTCATTCTACTTAAGGGGATAATTTGTAGCAAAACTGTCAAAAGTTATTAACTATATAAAACTGTTGTTCTGTTCTCATCCCCCAGGGACATTTGCTTAAGAGTAATTTTTGAGAAGTGCTTGTAGGCTGTTAACTGAGCTAGAGACCTAGGAGTTTGCTATAGTTTCTCCATATGAAAATCTATCTAATTTTATATTCAGTCTTTCAGCAAGGTCCAGGTGCCAGGATGCAAAGATGTTTCACACAAAGATGGAAGAGCCCTGAAGTTAGGAAGCTAAAAGATTAATTCTGTTGCTTCTGGCAGTCCCTTTAGGTCCTATTTCAAGCTTAGGTGACCATGCAAGGGCAAAGCAGCATTTCAGATGATAAGCATTGTTTGATCATCTGATGTATTTGATTACTTTGCATTCATATAGTAATAGTTCTTTTTAAATGTTTCATTATATGAGATTTCTCTTGCTTACTCAGTCCTATATCCCTTAACTGTATGTAGTCTTAGTTATATAACCAAGGAAATTACTGTACTATAAAATTTGTTCACAATACTTCTGTTAGCTGATGTCTGCCATGTATTAAAGTAAGCATCCGTTTGGGTCTCACAAGATGGTTATAATTTTTGAGTGAAACACAATATTCTCTTCTTCAGTTATATTTACGTATTTTAAAAATTGTTTCCATTAAATTTGCCTGGCTGCTCCACATAAAGCCTTGTGGGTTCCTGTGTTGCATAGGAAAAATAGTCCATATCTGTCACCTGTGTTAATTCTGGAAGACACAAACCCTTGTGTTTGAGGCAGTCTTAAAGACAGAACTGCCAGTTACAGAATATATAAAAACCTGTTGTCACTGCAAGACTGAGCTATCCTAACTTGGCTTCTTGCAGGAGTGAGTCAGAAGCTGTGGTATGTCTGTGAGAAACGGTAAACATGGAATTCCTTGGCCACATGTGCAGAGTTCCTATCAGGCAGCCGTGTTTTGTAGGTTAAAGGGCATTTATACTCAACAATGGTTTTATACTGTGTCCTATTATTATGTTCCATTTCTTTACAAGCTCAATTTTAAGTAATGATCGTATGATCAGTGAAATCACCTCTTTATAGGCTTATCACTTCAAACAAAGGAAATATCTTTACTTTTTCTGCTGTGCTGTATTTATGAAATCATTGTAATCTATGTTTGGCCATTCTTAATTGATGATTGCATAAAGAGGGTGCTAGACTAATGCCCAAATTGTTATCTTTAGCGTTGTGGAGCATTTCCGCCTCCATAATTTTAAAAAATTGAATATCTCTGAGATAGATAGAACAACAGAAATAGTAATTTCAGTTTATTCATTAGAAGTGATACAGTGTAGGTAATGACTCTTAAAAAACCCCCACACTGCTGTTGTTTGAAACATTTTTAGCATATTTACAGTATTTATCTTAGCTGCTTTTCTCTTCCCTCCCCTTTAGACCAACCTATGATGACATGCCATCCCCCGTCACTCTGGAGGCCCCTAGGATTTCTTGCCCGTCCTCAGAAGAGATGCAGAAAAAGAGGAATAGTGAGAAACAGGAGATTTCCAGCAAAGACCAGGAGTCCATTCGTGAAATAGGCTCTTCTGTTCCATGCCTGTCTCGGGAGGGCACGAAGAAAACTTTTGTTACAGAAGCAGGTTTTCAAAAACTTCAAAGAGGCCAGGAATGTGTTCCAGGGAAATCCCAGCAGTCTGCTGGCATTTGTAGTGATAAGAAATGGGTAAATCTGAAACGTGCTCGAATCGCAGGTCATAGCCATGAAGGTCAGTCTACAGCTGTGAGCCCTGTACCTCAGCAGTTTTCTCTCAGTCCTACAAGCCACAGTTCCTCTGTTAATCCTAAAACAGGAAAAAATGTGAGGGATTTGGCAGCATCAAATCTGTTTCTGCGAAGAGGATGTGATGAAAGAGCAGTGGAGGTCTGCAGTAGGGATGTGTTATTGAACCCACGCTTGAATCCTGCTCCAGCACTGGTTCACCCAAAATGCCCTTCAGTTTCTCATCAGAATCCTACACATAGCCACAGCAATTCTTCCTTTATTACCTCAGGTCAATCTCTCTCAAAGCGAGATAGTTTACGAACTCAGGATGAAACTTTGGTGTCTGATCTCCATCTCAGGGATACTGTGGGTATCAGCAGCTCCTTAGATCTTGGGACATCCCCACAACTAGCAAGATGCAAAAACATAAAGACAAACAGAGGTGATGAAAGTTCAGTGGATGAGACTATTGAAGATGTAATTGTGAAATACTGCCATGAAACTACATCTGAAGAAATTTATTTCAAAAAAGAGAATAATCCCAGCGTACCTTTTTCATCACTTCTGGACCATACTAATTTAGAGGGCTCTGAAATGAGTTTTGACTGTGATGCACCAATCCAGGTAGGAACAGATTTACCCAAGGCAGCTATAAAAGATATAGAATTCCTGAAAGAGGTCCAAGTATGTTTGCAAGATAAGGACTATGGAACACAGCTCTCTTCTGTTTTAAAAACTGAGTCATTAGAGAAAATAGAAGCAGTGAAAAAGGATGTCGTAGTTCATACCGAAGAACCAGTTCTTCCAGCCCTGCCTCACGTGCCTCCTTCTTTTGTGGGAAAAACTTGGTCTCAAATAATGTATGAAGATGATATAAAAATTGAAGAACTTGTGCGTGATTTCAGGGAAGGTCGTTTTCGCTGCTACTTTAACAGTGAATCCTCAGCCAATTGTACAGGGAAGAGAATGAAGAAAAAAAAGCAGAAGGATGAAAAAAAGATCAATATTATTGAGGGTAATAGAACAGAAAATGCACCAGTTAAGGCACTGCCAGAATTTAATGATGCTTTAAGTGGTGGCTCTGATTTTGATAACCCGTCTTTGGCCTCAGATACACTATGCAACCCACAAATTGTAAAAATGCCTAGGAAAAGGACATGGCGCCTGGCTTCAAGGTGTCAGGTGGTTAAAGTCAGCCATGGCACCCAAACAAGTCTGCTGAACTACCCTGTGGCAAAAAGGAAAATGTCTAGAAGGGAATCTGATCCAGCTGATCAGAAAGCAAGCGTTGCATGTCTGGAGAATGAAAAAACTCCAAACATGAAAACTAGACTATGTGCCCTTAAACTTCCAGAGTCCTATAGCAAGATCATGAGTCCTGTACAGCCCAAGACAGTGGTGTATGTACTCTCGTGCCCAGAAGTAAAACAGTGCAAAGGTAAACCTATAGATATTCCCAAAATGAGGAAGAATCATCACTCCACAGATAGCAAGGACTCTGTAAGATATAAATACAAACAGTGTTCTCTCAAATATTATGACCCACTGACAAATCGAATTCTGAAAACGCCTCCTAAGAGTACAGTTGGAGAAAAGGCCAAAAAGCCCTCTCATGTTCGCCAGCTTTTCAGAAGTCTCAGCTTTGATACAAACATGAAGAAACTAGCTGATACACAGAGAGAAAGCACACCATCAAAGTCACTCAATTGGTCAGACTTCTGTAGTTCTTCTTCAGCATCTTTCCTACCAGATCGAGATAAAAGGAATGAGACAGCCTCAAGTCAAAAGGCAGATGGACCATCTGTTGCCACAGAAAAAACAGATTGTCTTGTATCTGAGAACTCTTTTAAACACCTAATCATTTCACCTTTGAACTCTGTGATAGAAGGAGATTATAGATTAATCCCATTTAATAGAATTACCAAAACTCCTCTGACCTCCATCAGGAGTGAGTGGTCAGAGAGGGAGACTCCAAAAGCAATATGGAAGAGAAAAGAAGGCACTAACAAAGAACCAGTTTTTTCCAGAAAGGCTGCAGGATCTAAGTCTGTCAGATGTACTCTTGAGAGGAGAGGAAACAGAGTAACCACAGGCAAACAAACGTCCAGAACTAAAAAACAGCAGAAAGAGGGGATGAGAAGACAACTTCAGCCTTGTGCCCAGAAATCTGCTTTCTCCATCCATAGGTACCAGACAAGGAAAACTACAGTGGGAAAGCACCCTAAGAAAGAAAAGCCTGATGCTAAAAAATTAAAGGTGAGGAGGAAACCAAAAAGGGCCTTTCTGAACTCAACAGTTGTAACAGGGATTCCTGAAAAAAGGCAGAAAGTCACATCAGAATCTTTTCCCAAGAAACCAGAGCAAGCTTCCTCCAAAGTCAGGAGCTGGGAAGTAAGTGGAGATCGGGGTCATCCTGGCACTGTGAACCGGCCCTCTAGAAGAACCTCTGCTGTACCATTACTTCGAAACTGTCTTGTACTACCAGGTGAGAGCTAGCTACCAAAAGAACTTTTTTTTTCTTTTTTTTTTATAGCCAGCACCTGGAAGAAGGAAGGAGGAAAAAAGAAGGCCATAGACAATGCAGTTGAAATGCTAGAGCTCCAGAAATTGCAGAGCCAGTCTAATGTGAAATAAATACAACTGTAAACTCAGCTCTTGTTCCTGGAATATGGGGACAATGTATTGCACTGTTCTACTGTGTAAAGCTGCAGAAGTTGTGGATTTGATTTAAAAGCACTTATATTTACTAGTCTTCACCTGTACATCAGCAAAATGACCTTGAATGGTATCATATTGTTATTATGGTATTATCAGTGCGTAACAGTGCACTATAATAAGGTAATCTAGAAGCTGTGTTAATTAATTGTGCCTATTTAAAATTTTTCACGTAATTCTAAAGTGCAGAAGATGACTCACTTGCTATGCTAGAAATTTAATGAAGACACATCAATCAGGGCTGAATTCTGTGTATGTATTTTGTGTTTGTGTATACGTGCACCTAATTCAACACATAATATATACTTGCCTGTGGAATGGCATTAAAATTAATACAGTATGATACAATTCAGATCAAATCAATGCTTTCTTGAAATGAAATATAATTTTACACATTTTTGTATTGACTTCTTTGTTCCTGAAATCGTGTCCAAAGCTTTTTTTTCTTTTTTTTAACTGAAAGTCACTGTGGGCTCTCATCAAGCAATAATGGACCATGCTGGTAAGGAAATATGTCTCCTTAGGGAACTGTTTCAGTGGTGGTAGCTGAGGTGAAATCTTGAATTTTAAAAGAAATACAGGGTTATGTTTGGGGGCTTCTTTGTTTGTTTTTAATAACTTGTTGATTAAGTTTGTAGGTGAATTTTACATTCCTTAGTGAGGGGGGATGGAAAAGTTATAATGCAAAAAAAACCAAATAGCAGCAAGTTGTTTCAGAACGTCAGCCTTGAGTTTGGGGTTCTGTGCTTTTCTGGCTTTATTTGGTGTAGTGTTGGTTAAATTTTTATGGACTAGAGTGCAAACTTTCTTTCTAAATTTTCAGTAAAATATTTAAATAAACCTAACACAGCATCCATCTAAAAGTATTAGAGTTCAAATATTTGGTTAAAAAACCTGGTTGAATAAAAATTATATTCCACAGAGATTCAAGTTAGGTCCCTGATGTTCCATCTACTATGGTTTTATGGCAAAAAACCCCCAAACCCATGGTGTTTTAGCTTAGTTGCTTGGTTTTTTTTCTTTTTTTGATAGTTGTTATGATGACAGTTTATTTGATGTGCTTAGGAGACATAAAGCGAGTCTCACGGATGTTTCTGTGCTTTAAAACCTAAGATTAATGGTTAATTTCCAGTAAATTAAGCACGCAGTTAAACATCATCATAATCCAGGCTTTGGTTTTTCAAATCTTCAATTTGATATATTATATAATCTATTTTACATTGAAGGTCTTCATAAATTCTCTAGTGGTACAGTACATTTTTCAGAACGCAAGAAAAACGTGGAAAAGAGCAGGCCTTGCCGTCTCTGGCATTGAAAATATCTGTGCATGTTCCCCCCAGAAAATAAAACCCTTCTTGATTCTTCATTCACTTCTTTCTGAAGTGTCAAGGGTCACAGATTTGGGCTGAGATAAAGGTGGACCTGGAAATGGTTTATTTTAATATACAGTATCTGAAGGAAATATAAAAGCTGTCATCATGAACCACATGTTCAGAGAATATTTTGAGGATGTTTTGAGGATGTTTTTAATGTATATACATATTTCCTAAGATAAATAAAAGATGTGCATGTGTCAACTGGAAAGTAAGTTCCTTTACAAGTCAAATATGGTCTGACAGATTTTTTTTTAAATTTGTTTTATTTTAATTTATTTTATTTTTTATATAAAAGTTGATTTCTTTGGACGAATTTTCCTATGGTTGTCAGTAGACACAGAATCTTATGACTGTAATGCAAGTCACTGGAAAATGAAGGGCTGTAATATAAATTTTTATAGCCCTCAACTAATTGTGCCTGTATAATTTAATATTTTGTCTAACATAAAACTGATGTTTTTAAAGCAAAGTTTTAAAGGAATGGTTTTTATAGAAAGCTAATTTTTAGATAAAGCAAAAGAAGATTTTTAAATAAAGTTTGTTTTAAAGCAAAGCTTTAATTATAGTTAAGTCCCACTCTAACATATTTTTATGATACAAGAATGTTTTCCTATCTAACTTCTTCCATCTTATTTTTCACAGTATTTCACATGTGAAGAGCATGAATTATTCTGTGTGTGAATAAGTTTTAATGCACATTGTACTTTAAGAACACTAACTAATTGTTTAGAGTCAAAATACTGTTCTCCATACTCATTCATTGTACATTTGTCTTATTCCGGTGCACAACTTTTCCTTGAAATCTTGAGTAATAAAGATGTGTTGAGGACTATAAAATTACTAATGTTTTTAGACTGTAATGTCTTTTGTTTTTGGTAATAGACCCTCTTATCAGGGTGAGATTTTTAGAAGAAAAATGTTATATTCAAATAAGAGTGTAAGTAGCTATATATTTTCCTTAAAAAAAAAGAAAAATGAAAAAAAAGTACATAAAAATTTATTAGAAGAATTATGACTTGAGGTACAAGTCTGGAAACATTTATGTGGTTGACATTGTCAAAATAAGGTTTACTGTAGGCTTGGATGTTAATCTGTGCCTCTTCTGTGCATGTTCGATGACCACTAGGAAAAAGAGGAAATACTGTGATATGAGAAGCAAAAGCAGAAACTGCTTTGGAATGAGAATTATGAACATATTTGCAAAACAAAATATTGCAAAGAAGGAGAAAATTCTGGGGTCTTGAGAAATAGGCAAGCACTTTCCTGTTAGATAAGTAATGGAGTTTCTGCCCTTATGGAATAGAACATTGTTTCATTAGCAGCGTGACCAATACTTCAAAACACGGTTGTGTAGTCTACAGCAATGGCAAACTTGAGAACTGAAATACTTTGTCTCCAAAATTGGTGGGTGGGTTGGTTGTTTTTGGGTGATATTGTTTCTGTTTTTGTATGTGTTTCTTTTTCCCTTTTGTATTTTTTTTTGGTTGTGGGGGGAGACTGGGTTCTTTTAATATCAGTGGACAAAGAGGCAAAGAGGTTTTGTCAGTATTTTTGCATGTCTTAACATAGAGAAGCAAGAAAAGAGCTGGAGTAGAGAGGAATAAAGTCATGCTTTATGAATTAAATTGGCAGCAGTTAGAACCAGTACCTTTTTTAATAGTTGAGAAAAATGTTACCTTTTCTTCTTCAGTACATTTGCAATTTTGACCTGTTTGTAGTTTTTATTATGCATTTCATAATTTTTAAAAAGTCTCTCCCCACATAAAGTACTCATTAAACCTTTCAAAACAGTCTTATTGTAAGCAGATAGATTTTTATTATTCATTTAGGATTGTGAATCATGAGTGTGACTCTCTCATATTGTGCCAGGTGCTAACCAAACATAAAATAGTAATCCCCCAAAACTTCAGATATCTGACACTCGCACCTTGTAGTTCTTCAGTTAATTTTCTGATAGGATTTTTTTGCTCTCTTCTTATTTCTGACAGGTTTGTATCCAATGTTCTGGTAATTGTGTTATGAAAGTACCCCTCTCTGGGACTCAGATAAATGAGGTTATTTCTGTTTATAATGAGCCTATGGCTTCATCTGAAATTGTGTTTTAAGTTTCATGCTGAACTTGTGCCCAAATGAGAATGTGTTTTGTGGTTTTCATGTTGTTATTGATTATGTATTTTGCAATAATTTTGCTTGATATTGTAATTTTTTTATCTGCTTCTCTATCTCTTTTGTCTGTGGTCATTTGACACAATGTGGGTTTGTAAGGATACAGCAATACTACAGGCTGGTTCAGTGGTGTTGCTGGATGTTCTTTCTCTGTATCTTCTGCTCATTTTATTTCAGATTTGTTGTTTCCATTGTTTTTCTGAGTCATGTATTTGGATTTCTTTTTTTATGTTGTAAAGAGCTAAATTTCAGGGCAGTACATTCTGTTTGGAATAAATCAGTGACAGGTGACAAGAGGATGTTGTCCCAGTCTGAAGTGCAGAGGGCAGGTTGGCACAGGTGCTCCTGTGCTTGGGAGTCTGCTTTACCTCACTGAATAGTGTGAAACAGGAGTGGGATGATGATTCTTGATTCTTTTGCCAGTCTTCCTTTCTTCTTCCCTTGGGGTCACTCTGCCTGAGAACAAAGTAATCTGAACTCATACTGGAAATAAGGGGTTTTCAGCTTTTGCTGTTTCGGGGACAGATAGGAAAAGCAAAATGTATCACTTTCACTAATGTAACTAAAATCACTGAATTTTTGCCTTTAATGTTTTATCTACTGAATTACAGCATTCCTGATAATATTTTTCAGAAAAATTTGTAATAGCATAGTTCTGAGCATGCCCAGAAGCAAAGGTTTTGTTCCTTGTTTGTTTTGCAGTTATAAATTCATTCATTCCTTCAGCAGAACAAATCTTGTTTTAATAAAATAAAGACTGAATATGTGCTTTTGGAGTTTATTTATTCTTGGACTTTACCTTGAAGCTATTTGCTATAATTTGTTGTGGAAAGAACACAAACAGAATGCTATGGAATAAGCTACTACTATGAAGGCAGACAGTCATAATTTAAACAACTGTTAACAATGGTGTGATATCTTGACTCAGTGAAGCCAAGATTCATCCTATTCTCTGCCAGCTGAAGCAATGACACCCTAGGATGGCATTGAAAAGATGACAGATACATTTAAAATGTCTAACTTCATTTTGGCAGCGTGAAACCAAGAAGCCCCAACCACATGGCAAGCCAGATGCCTGCAGCACTTACTCATTAAGAGTTTTTTGAGAATGTGCACTTACTATATGACAGCAGGGGCTAGAAATATTATAGTCTTAAGCAGCTTTCTACTTTATGCAAAACAGTTTGGCATCTGTAATCATAGACCAAATAAAGGCAGGCAGAACTCTTTTCAAAACTGTGTGCAACAATGCTTTTAGGAGTATGGTAAACAGATTACTGGAATGCCTTGCACAGTATAATACCTTGTTCTATAAATTTGTTAGTCATTTGCTGTTTGTAGCAGTGCCTGTTTAAACCAGTGTGATTTTTTTACAGGAGCAACACACAGAGATGTGTCAGATCAGTAAATGGCTGAGAAGCAGAGGCATGTGGTTTCCTGAGGCTTTAGTAAGTCATAAAATTTCAGGACATGCTTTGCAGTTTTCAGTCCATACTTGAAAATATCCATGTATTATGTAGTTGGCTGAATGAAGTTAATACTGTGCTATCAAATAGTGATTTAACTGAAGAAATAATTGTTCAGCCATCTAAACATGGAGTTACAAGCATGATACTATAACCAAAGTTTAAGTCAGGTGCTTGCTCTTTCATGGGAAATATTTTTCATAAAAATAAAAGGCTTATAGAGTGTAGAAGGGAGATCCAGTCCAAATTGGTGTGTTTGAGAGTTATGATGGAATTAATAGCACAGTTTTGGTTGGATTGGGATTCACTGGAGTAATTAGTGTTATAATTATTGTCTTTTGATGGTTCTGAAAGTCATAATTATTTATTGAAGTGCAGAAGCATTTTTCATGAAACGTACGAACACATCATTATTGAAGTTTGTGATTTAACAGTTTCAGCCTTTCTAAACTTAGGTTCTTTTTTTGTCAGTGTTCTACCCTTAAGGAAAACTGAAATACAGCTTTTCCCAAATTCTGGGAATCATAAACAGGTTTTTCAGTTCACGCATCCTCAAGTATAATTGTACTTTAATATTTTAAAGCTGGTCAGCTTCTCATATTTGATGTGTCATACTGCATTAATGTTGGCACTGGTGCATCTGAAAATATTGGTTGTAGCTTAGTGAATTATGATTAATATTGCACAAAAAAGTTGCAGAATCAAAATCCATCCTTGCTAGCTCATGCAGAGAGCTTAAATTCTGTGCTGGCCTGGACATTGTGCTATAAGAATGAGCAGAGAAGCTGAAGCTGTGGATGCAAGGCATGTGTATGTCTTGCTTTTTATTACACTGAAATTTTAAGATGAAGAGAGAGGTAGAAGTGATGCATAAGACTTAAATATGTGTTTTAGATTGGAACTAGATCAATGACTATTTAGCTTTGGGGGGGTTGTTTTGTTTTGGTTTTTTAATGTTTATTTTATCTGAACCTTGGCAAACAGTTGTCAAAATCCATCTACTCCTATAGTGGTGCAGCTCAGAATCTGTCACTCACTCTTCTGGTATGTTACTTTTATTTGCTTAATGTATGGATAATATTTCTCTTTACTGCTGCTTGTTTCGTACTTTCAGCCACTGGTAAGAGGGGGGAAATGTTTATAACAAAGGTTGTGCATGTACATCCTTTTGAAGGCTAAAGAGAAAAGTTGTAAGGCAATACATGGCTACCAGCAGATTTCTCCACATGCCAAAAGGAGCTTTGTTAAAATTCAGGTCTAATGATGAGTAATAAATCAGTTGCCCAAATAGTGATAGAAACACTTTTCATTTTATTGGCATTAGTTGCAATCTGCATAAAATTAAAAGTAAACATACTGACTTTTTGGTGACAGTTATTTTATAGATTTCTAAATGTATCTAGTGCTTTAATTTTTCGATCTGTTCTAGCAAAATGTCATTTCCTGAGTTATTGCCAACACACTCTAGTTCTGATTGAATCTGGAGTCAGGGTAATAATGGAGTCAAAGTCAGCATATTTTTACCTACCACAATTAGTTATTGTTCATGCAGCACTTTCTGTGGATGTAAAGAACTCTTAAGTGTTTAATATTATCAAGAATTATCTTTTGTATTATTCTTATTTTAGACATTAGTGTTAAGTTTATTTTTAAAAATGCATGGATACATTTATATTTTTGTGAATAGAAATGTGTGTTTGTCATGGATAAGCACAATATTTTTTATTTTTAGAGCTCAAAGGAGAGCACTAATGAAACAGTATTTTACGTATTTTTATTTCCAATTATACAGCGACTATTAACTTTTCCTGTGCTTAGCAAATTTCTGTTTTCCTCCCTCACACTCCACCATTTTAAAATAAGAATTCATCTGCAATGCAGAGTTCTCCATCTTTATTTTCTCAGAGTAGGGTGTGATGAGTGTCATTCGGCTGTATCACGAAGATGGTTTTATGTAATTATGTAGTTATTGCATATGCCTTCATAACTATCTTTGCCTTTTCATGGAAGCTATAAAGGGGAGCCAAGGATCTCTGTCTGGCCCTTGTCCTTCTGTCTTGTTTTATTGCCCACCCCATCCTTCTCAAGCTCCTTATGCAGCCAGTGGGTCAGCTCCCCTCTTTACCTTTATTTCATTGAGCTCTACAGTATGTTGGAAAACAACCATTTTTAATTCACAGGAAAAAAATGAATTTAAACTATTTTCAACCAGTTTTTCTTGTAATACTCACATTCTAGTGCATGTGTGGTGAAACAACAAAATTCTGACTTCTTATTTTGGCAAGCCTTGTGTTCCCACCATCTCCCCATAGCTCCCAGAAGCGCAGGAAGGGCTGAGGTTTGCAGGCACCTCTGGTGACCATCTGCTCCAGTCCCCTGCTCCCAGCAGGCTCAGCTGGAGCAGGCTGCTCAGGACCAGCCACATCCCACGGATTCTGAGCATTTCCAAGCAAGGACATTCCACAGCCTTTCTGGGCAACCAGTTCCAGCACCTGGCTACCCACACCCTCGTTGTTAAAAAGGTTTTATCTCTGTGTTTGAACAGATGTGTTCCAGTTTGTGCTCACTCAGTCTTGTCCTTTCCCCACCCAAGCTCTGCACGTTTGTTCCCTGGGTGGCAGCTGGCCCAGTGCTCGTGCCCTGTGTCCCTTGGTGTGCTGGCACTGTCCACAGGGGCCATGGGGAACAGCTGGCACTGACACCCTTGCCCAGCTGTTCCAGGGGAGATTTTCTTCAAGCAGGCAGCCCAGCTCCCCACTGGTGAAGGTGAAGGTGCCAGTGAGGGCCCATGTGAGGTTTGGTTTTCCTTGGTTTACCTGGCTTCTGTAGCAAATTGAGTCCTCTAAGCCAACTTTCTAAAGCTTGATCCTTCTTTTTATCCTACAGGAGTTGGGGTGTTTGCGTTTTTGGTTCCCCCCCACTAGATGTTTCCTTTATTCTCTTGAATATTTGAAGTTATATGGGTTTGCTGACTGAAAATCCAAAACTTCATACTTATGTGCTGCAATTATAATTTTGTTACAAGTCTCTACACTTATGTATGCTCTTTCAATGCCTTTTTTTTTCCTGTTTGCTTTTAGCTCCATTTGCTCTTGATTGAGACTTCTGTATTGGTTTACACTGTGTCCAAGATTTTGCTCTAACTGGGTCAGTATTAACTTGGTTTGATAAAGATTTTACAAACATGGCATTCAGGGTAACTTGCTGTGGCTTATTTTGTTACAGCTTTTTTACACTATAAGTTTTTTATTGTTTGTTTTGCTTCTTTCTTTTTTTATGGACTTTCTTGCCTGTGTTCATAAAGAGCTTCTGTTTGGTTTCCCACTGCTGATAATTAAATAGCTTTTAATGAGGCGGGCTGGAGGAACAGGAGTTAAAAGAGCTGACTTGTGCTGCCATTGCCTTCTCCAAAGCAAGCTAGTGGCATTGTGCAAAAACCCAGGTTTTTATCACTTTGTCACTTTATCTCCTTTATTAAGAATAAGGGATGTCAACTCTGTAAAAATATAGGTATGTAGATTAAAAATCTTGTAGAACAGCTAGAATAGTAACATTAGATTAGCACATTTTGCCACTGCGCTCTCTCCTAAATTTGCTGTGAACAAAACCTTGATAAATTTGTGTCAGATATCAGATGATGTTGCAAACATTCCCAATGTGAGAACTTGTGATATTTGTCCCTCCTTTTATGCTTAGATTTCTCTTTAATTTTGTTTTCATTTTCTTTTTGTGTGAATACTGTGGCATGTCTCTGTCATCAGTCTAAGTTCTTTTAGTCCATCTTAGATAGAATGAGAGTGCCGTATCTTTTCTTTGTTAAAATACTTATTTCTCTTTTTAGGAGGAAATAATTAACATTTGTCAAAAAGTAACTTGTAAATCTGAGCTCCCCATGATCAGTTTGTGTGAAACTTAGTAAATTCTTTAATTACATCTGAAGAGGTGGGGAAAGCATGAGTCTGCAACTCGCTCTTAAATTTTATGTGAAATACTTAAGTTGTGTTGGGTTTGAGTTCTTTTTCTCATTTCTCTTTCTTCAGCACAGTTTTAAAGGGCTACTTTGTGCTTTTAGCAATGTCTTGGCAGTCAAAATTCTCACCCTCTAACTGGATTTGAAAGGACTGAGTAGTAAAATTCAAGCACAAGTTGATTTGATTTTAACTTTCCTTTTCATGTTTTTAACACTTAGAAGTGAAGAGGACTACCATTTGTATCACAGTCTCAGCTTTGTACTTTTGAGGAAGAAAAATTTTCTTTCTAAATGATGAATTATGAAGGTATTTGTATGCTAAGTGTGGCTGCTAGGTTGAGGAAAGGTTATGGTAGTTTTTATTTTTATTTAAAGTAAAACTTAAAACTTAATGGACTTGATGCAAGCAAAGATCATGGAGCATCTCAGATGTCATTTTTGTTAGCAGCCCTTAGGAGGATACGTGCTCTTTTTCAGCCTCTTGGTATTATGTCACTTAAGGCACATAGAATTTCTCTTGCAATTGCAAAATACATGTCTACAACATTGAAAATTAGTGTTGGAAGAAGTATTAATAGGCTGGAAACACTCTTCTTGATTAAAAAAAAATGTTGCATGTAGTATGAAAGGCCTTTATGATGGCATTCACTATGTGATGTCAAGGTTTTATGCATTCATATTTGTGCATGCACTGGGCTTATTTGTCAGCTAGGAAGAATCTAATTGAAGGATGGATTTGAAACAAATTATATTGAAGCAACTGAGATTTTGGAAAGTTTGGATGTGGATCTTAATTTTGCAGTTTGAATATGTGAATTTAATAAATACAAAAGAAACTTTAGTGTTGCTGTATCTGTTCCAGTTGAGGGAGGGCAATAGGACATTAATCCAGTAAGTCACAGCCCAGATCATCTAGGAGCTAACTTCTGTGTTCAGCAAGCTTCCGTCAGTTCAAGGGGACCTACTTCTGAGCTTATCTGAAATCTGTAACATTTTGTGCTGATTCAGAGCCAGAGCACTGCAGGTATAGCAGAATATTCCTCATGTGGTGGGGCTGAAATCAGCTGGTGTCAACGCAAGGACCTTCAGCGCCAGCCAGGAGCCTGGGTCAGGTCCCAAGCATGATGTGCCATTCCCTGAGGTATCCAGTTCACTATTCCTACTCCAAGAATATTTGTTCAAGTTACTTCAATATATGAATTATTTTGATGCACAGTTATCAGTAGAGGAAAAGCTTTACAACTATAGCACACAGTAATTTCACCATGAGTTTACCTGCCTAGCCCAAGAAGTTGACTTGTGTAGTTTCTTACCTGCTGCTTCCAATTAAGGATCTATTTAGCCTGTGATTCTTCAGTGGCTTACATGTTGGATGGTGTAGAATGAAAGACCACTTCCTATCTCTCTGCCTTGAGCCAAAATGCTAATTCTTCCTGTGCTCTTAACTGGTGCTTTGATAGTATGTATCACAACACAGGGGACTGCACAGCCGGGCTGCCAGTGCATGTTCTCCTCCCAGCTGTGCAGCTGCTCCAGACAAGCTAACTATAGCTTAGTTTTTGTGAGTGGCATGTCAAAACCATCTATTTATAAGCCAAATTAGAAAATGCCTTGGAACTGTAATTTTTCTTTCAGGCTTCACTGCCAGCTATCCAGAAGTTCAGTATTCCATATACATAGATTTGGCTATAAAATTTGAACTTGTCTGAAAAATAAAAAATAATATATTGGAAAAGCCAAAACAAAAAACCCTGTTAAATTATTAAATTTTGGGATATAGATATCAGTCAAAAACCATTTAAAATGTTTTTATACTTTACCTGTAAGATGAATCAGGAAGAATGTGCAGAGGCACTAATACAATTATTAATATTTTTTTTCCATTTTCCATAATTTCCAATTAGCTGTTTATTTTGAAAGTATTTCTTACTAAGAAACTGGTATTATGCATGTTTATGTAAGGTAAAATGCTTGAGAGAAACATTTTAAATGTGCTCACTAGTTTTGACCTCTTTCAGTTTCAAATCAAAATGCATGCTGACTAATGCTAGAAGTTTGTAATGGTCTGGATGCTGGTCCAAGTATTTGCTTGATTTTTATGAGGATCAGGCCCTAGGGAACCTGCAATGAGTATCAATAAAAATGGCCTTTAACATAAATGGAGATCCTTCATTACGTGGTGTTAAGCAACCTTCCCAAATCCACAAAAGAAACACAAACCCTCCAATTCTTTCTGATTTATAGATCAATATACCAGTATTGGAAGGACTCAACTTTTCTTACTACTTTGTAGGGGCCTGGTCAAGTTGTGGAATTTAGATCTGGATTACATAGGCTGAACTACACTAAGGCTTGTGGATAATATTCCAGTCTGAAAGCAGCCATCCTTTTTCTCTGCAGAGCCATTCTCTGAACATGAGGGTAGGAGCATGGGGAGCCAGTAGACTGTGGTTACCCACATGGGTAGGTGATGTTAGGAGTCTATGCAAATTGCTCTGGGAGGGTTTTCTGCATTAAATAATAGACATCTCTCACAGATTAATCTCCTATAATGAGCATTTTCTTTTAAATATAAACAGCTCTGTGCCACTTTTAGAACACTTGGATTACTTTGTTAAATTATTAACCAGTTTTTATCATCGGTAGGGGAGTTTTTATAGAAATGAGAGCAGGATCTTACTCACTAGTTATTTTTAAAATGTGCCAATGTGAAGGCTTGTACTTGTGACAAGGCTCATGAAGCCTAACAGAGCTGTTGTACTGATTTTAAAGGAATTACAAAGATTAGAGATAGAAAACATTCTTTTTAGGCATAAAGCTCCATCCAGGTTTAGTTTTTGCAGTGCATTTGATATTTTGCTTCTAAAACCAGTGGATGTTGAGGCTGTTTAGCAGCTCTTGGTAAGTTTTTATCATATTTCAGGATAAGGCTAGTAGGCTGTGTATATTGAAGCAAGCGGGAAACTGGTATTTAAATCTTAATTTACTGATAAGTATTTTCTGCCCTGACACAAGACATGGGTTGGCAGTAGGCTGCATGTAATCTTCTTTCTCTTCTGCTTTTTCTATCCCTTGAAATAGAGGCTGCAGGTAGAGAAGCACTGAAATCTTGTTTTGCTTGAAGGCCTGGCAGGAGAAAAGTCCAGCTGTAGGGGCATAGCTAAGTGGATTACTGTCAACTAAGTATTTGGAAGTCCTTACTCCCAAGTTCTCCATGATTTACCTGGAGGATAGCAATGTATCTGTTATCCATAAATTCCAAATCCTGGGCTAGTGGAGTGTGGTCAGGCATGAAGAAGTCTCTGTAATGATGTCTGCCAGATCCTGAGCAGCTCAGCTTCTGGACAGGAAAGACATAGGCTTTTCCAGAGATGTAGCTCCATCCTCTTTGGCAGGCAACTGAAAACAAAACAGGTCTGTTTTGCTCCAAACTGTAATGAAATAAAATGCAAGAATATATCAAAATCCACCAGAAAATGGAATTACCTTTCTGCAGAGTGCAACTTGTCTGTAACTGAAAATATTTTGGTGAAGGACGATGTAACAATTTAGAGTTGAGAGAACGTGGGTGTCTCTTCCTCCAAGGCCCTACCACATTACTTTTTCCAGATAAATTTAGAAGTCCCTGTTTTACATTTCACATGCCTGTTCCAATTCTATTCAAAAGGTTAATCATGAAAGTATACTGAACAAGTATAGATGTCATGAAGGTGGTTTGTGAAATCTCTGAGAACTTGCATTACATGGCCATTTTTAACTAGTGTCAGTGTGCCCAAAATTAAAATTTAAAATTCAATAACATCACTTTCAGTGTCTCATTAGGCTGTGTTGTATTTCCACTTTTCCTCTTTGCACTGTGCAAAAACAGATTTTATTTTCCATGGAAAATTACTAAATTTCAAAATTGTGTGTGGATATATGCTTTGTGCTGTTTATATAGCAAAATGCTCTTCTGACATTGGCAAGGCATAGTCAGCAGATGGCTGGAGAGAGTCTAATCCTCTCCCTCCTGGCACAAGGAATGCTAATTACTATGTGCCTTGAGCAAAGAGCCTTCTAGATAGTCAGCTGCCTTTCCTATTGGGGCAGGAATGTCTGCTGGAGAACGTAATGGAAAGATCTCCATGAAAATTCTTTGAGGACATCTTTACTGTGAAAATCAAAAGAAATAAAATTAAGAAATCTCTACTATCTCCAAATGTCAGTTGGAAAATAAATAGGCCTTGCTGGCAGCCTAATGCAGATCATACCAAGGATTCATGCTGGGTGGAGCTTGGGCTTGGCAGGATAAGTGGGAAGACATTACAACTGCTTTCATCAAAACAGAATCAGTTTTCAGGAGAGGCAGCAAAGGATATCTCTGTCTCCTCCTGACACAGCCATCTGAGACCTGTGAAAGATGTGGTAGGAGGGTTACCAGATGAGCATTTGGCACTTCTTGTCTCATTATTTGCAGTTTCATTGAATTGACAGTGAAGCATTGCAGCAAAGGAGCCAGAAAGAGGTCAGAAAAAACTGCTTGCCCAGCATGGGAAAATTGCTCAATGAAACCTGAGACATTCCACCATGAAAGTAACTGGGAGACCTCAGGTCCTTCCAGAGCTGTACAAATAGGAAAAGCACCCCTAGTGCTGATCCAAGGTCCTTGTTTGCAGCTGCCTCATTTCCAGCAGCGACATGACAGGAAGCCAAGGGATGAGAAAGACAAAAGGAACAGCACTTGCCCTAGCACCTGCTGAGACCTGGCTGTCCTTGCCCAACTCCTGCTTTTACTGAGCCCTATCTGCTCCTGCCCCAGCACTCAGCATGGCAGTGAGTGTGAAAGGTGACCTGGCCACAACAGCGATTCTGCTGTGGGGCTGCTCCTGCCTGATCTGGCCAGGATCAGGGAAATTCAGAGAGGTGCTGACTGACATCTTCACTGGCAGTGAGATTTCCTCCAAAGAAGAGCCTGAACATGGCCATGGGCCAGAGAAGGAGCTCAGTGCCTGACCCATGTCCCACCTGTGAGTTGTGGTGGGGAGCCCTCTGGGCTGGTGGGAGGGAGCCAATCACCCAAGGTGTGCTTTGTCTTTTTGTATTTCCAGCAAAGGCCTTCAGATCCAAACCATGCAGGTCTTGGGTGTGGTGTTTAGCACTTTTTCCTGTGCATCCTCAGAGTCTTTTACCCCGGAATTTACTCTTGCCCTTTGGCAGGGCATTCTTTTTTTGGTAAGAATCAGTTTAGCAGAGTAAGTTCCTGGGTAAAAGGAACTTACTGCCAAAGCCTGTCCCCAGAAGGTTGATGGCACTTGTCTGGAGTCTGGAGCTCCTCTGTGGCAATAGGCCTGCTGGGAGAATCACCCTGCTCACAGTTTACATGGGCAATACTGACTGGTCTGGCTGGTATGGCGGCATCAGCCAAAAGAAACCCCAAAGGGAGATTATTATTTATCCAATATCTGTGCTTTTTAGAAATTTAAGTTGTTACCACCTGCTATTTACCATCTTATTACTCTAACATACCAGCTGCTAAAGCTTCTGCACTGACTCTTTTCACTTGCCCCTCAAGACCTCATTTCTGCTCACAGCAGTGCCTGGGTAAGCTCTTGGGCTCGGGGTCATTGCTCCTGGCCTGTGTCACTGCTGCTGGGAGCCCTGCAGGGCCCAGTGCCAGAACTGCACTGGGAGCAGCTGAGAGGCAAATGGGGCAGGCCAAGCTGTGGTAACAAGCTGGCAAATATGCTATCCGCACACCCCTGCTATGTGAGCACATTATTTCCTCAGTGACCTAGTTTTATGAATAAAAAAGTCTTCCCTCTTCATAACCACAGTAACAGAGAGTTTTATTAATGTTTGCCACTATAAAGAAAAGGTTACTGTGTCTTAATTTTACTAGGTTGCTTTAAAACCGATAAGATTTTATGGAAGTTGGAGGATGGCTTGTGATCAGCTGTCAGTTCTATGTGCACGCTTCTTCAAGAAATGAGTCTGTAGGGATGACTCAGGCTTGGCAACAAAAGATGTTCCCTCTGTTAAACAGTTACCTCTGGAAATGTAAGGCTGTTTCTTCATTGCTCTCTTGGAGAATGGAAGGGATGATAAAATTGCTAGGATTATGATTATGAATATTTTAAATTTGAGCTCTCAGTTCAGCTGCATGACAGCTCATATCAGCCAAATAACATTTTCTACCCTGACTGGATAAGCACATTAGTGCTTCCAGAACAGATTCTAGTTTTGGCTCTACAACTGATTGCCTTAACACATTTGTCTGTGACCAAAAAGGGTTCCAGAAACCTGCATTTAAATGTTACTGGAAGACTATTTGTATCTTATCTAAGCCCAGACTGAGGGCTGTTACCATATGCCCATATCTGTAAGGGCTGTTCTCAAAATAGAAATAACTAAATTCACTTGAAAACCAGAGAGAGAGAGGTTTCAGGCATGGTACCTCCTAGGAGGTAACCTGTGCTCTTTTACACTGGTCTGGCTGCTGGGCTGCAGTGTAGATAGCTAAAGTCATGTTTAAAACAATTAGGCTGAAGAAAATAAAGTTATTCTTTAGCTAGCATTAAACAGGCTGACATTTTGAATGGAATTATTGAGAGGCCAGACTTCCTGAAGCAGAAAAATAATTGCATGAGTTTCTTGTGACTGTTACTTAGCAAAATAATGCAAAAGAAATACATTGGATCACGTTGGTTTTGATCTAGGAATTGTTTTATTATTTTATTGCAGTGATACTCCTTGTCTGCATCCATTCATCTACTGTTATTTCCCTCTTAGAGTTTGTAGGTGGTATAATGTTGTGATATACTATTGTATTGCCTAAACAGAGCCTGAATCAATGGATGGTAAAGGCTGTTTAAAAGCAGTTTTCTCTTCTACAAGAAAAGTCAATTTCTCTGTAAGCAGAATGAGCAAAAAGAGATATTTTGTGCTCAGCAGGATCTCTTTGGTAAATGGAGGTTTCATGGATTATGCAACTATATTGGAAAGCACCATAAATTTTGAGATGGGGCTGAAATAATGTTTTTTAAAAACCCAAAAACAGCAGGAAAACACCGTCCAGTGAGAAGGGCCTTGAAATGCCTTTGGCCAGCAGAGGTCAGACTGTCCTTTAGACTGTGTAGTTAATCTGCTTTGTACCTTTGGGCATGTTCCCCTGCTGTTTAATGCTCCAATCCACCAAGCTCTGCCAGCTGAAGCATATTAGTTTATTTATTTAAGAAATTCTTTTGCAATCCAAGCTCCACATGCAGTATCAGCACATGAGAACTGTAATAAAAATTAAGGAACTCAAGTTTCTCTGAGTCAATACTTTATTTTGCAGCCCTATGATCCAAGTTTTGTGTATGCATTTGATATGGGAATACTATTTGGTCTGAAATCCAATTTCATCAGCAGTGAGTTTTTTTTTAATTTTGGTTTTTGTTTAGGTACTTGATGCTTGCAATGTTTTGATTATCAGCAGACTGGTCCTTTTCAGCTACAAGTAGGAACAGCTAATTTTCTGGAGCTGCTTGTAGTAAGCAAACATTTTCTGCTGCAAGTTAATGCATTCCTATGGTTTTCTTAGTATTTATGTGAAATTCTTTAGCTGTGATACTGTAGATGGTGCAACAAAACCTGAACTATGGGTATGGACTGCTTTTGGTGATGCCTGTCTCCAAGCAGTAGCTGGCACCTGTGTGCACAGACAGCTGTGCCACATCCCTTGTGCTCACCTGCACCAAGAAATTGTTCTGGCATCATTGTACATGGAAGCCTTTGGTTTCTTAAGGAAACAACCTTGAGAAAAGAAGCAACCTTCTTCTTTATTTAGGGGGCTTCTGGTGTCCACAGGTAAAAAATAGGATGAAGAGAAGAGAAAGTGAAAGGTAGTTAATGTTGGAGCATTTCTTAGTCATAAGATACGGGTGGAATTTAAGAGAGAAAAGCAAATTAATTAATTCCTCATAAGAAGCAGTATTATAAGTAATAATAGAAAAAGTTGGTTTTGAGCTATAGGTTTTGAATAATAAACCTGTTCTTGGTAGTGGGGGGTATAAGAAAAGTAGCACTTTTTCCAGTCATGTATGCTACAAAGATACTCCATGCAGGATAAAATAGTGATGCTTTAATTTCCAAGGATGTCTTAAAAAACATGCTACATTTCCATAGTAACAACAAATAATAATGTGTGTTTAAACTTGTGGTTAACTAGTGGGATAAGCAATTCCAGAAAACCATGGGGAACATATGCTTATGGAGAAATAATAAGATCTTTGAAGGGTGACTAAGCATGGGTTCATGTGGGTGAAAGGAAAAATGAAAGCAGCGGGGTAAAGGACATAATTTCACATCCCCCAGGTGTGGGTTCTTGACATGACAATCCACATGGGAGGGCTCTGTGTGGCTCCTGTGGGTGTGAAAGAGGAGTATCCTCTTTCATGGTTGTGAGGACTTCAGTTTTTTTGTGCTCTAAAGATTCGTGGCTGAGATTTTTGTCCAGAAAATGAACATGAAGCCTGAGGGGGTTCATACTCATTGGGGAAAGGCTTTTTGGATCTTATTTGCATTTGTACCAAGATGACAAAGCAGAAGAAGCAAGCCCCTGAACTATCTGCTGCATTATGGCACCAGCAGCTCGAGTCTGGTGAAGCAGTAAAATATTGTTGGGTCATGATCCTTTCTGTGCTTTAAGAGATTGAAAATTTACTCAAGCTTCCTTAGGAAGCAAGAAATTAATAGCAGAAATTATGCAAAACATTCACTGAGATCTGTGCATAATTTCAATGCAATGTTACAAAACAACTACGTTGATACTCTCTTAGGGAGATGGGTCACGAGAATGACCAAATCTCTGACTAATCTCTGAGATTTGGGAATCCATAGGTCCAGAATGACTGTCAGGGACAAGCTGAAAGAGGACTTTCTTTGGTTGTGTATAAAACTTATAAGGAATTTAGTTTAGAAGATCTTTGGTGTGGGGATCATAACACACCAATCTGTGATCCGTGTCCAATATTCCAAGTTATTTTTGTGATAAAAAATATATTTTAGTAACTCATATGTGTTGGGGACACCCTAAGGATTTAGAGCAACAATTTGATAATACTCTGCACTGATTTTTCTTAAAAATTCAGACCATCTCTCTAGAGAAATGATGGTTAAATGTTTTAGGCTCTTTAGGGGAATCAGTGCCAATACCTAGATACAGCATCAAATAGGAATCTTTTAGGGTAACATGTTTCATGTCTGATTCATCCCTATGCCTAATTAGGGAAAGAGCAGGGAAACTGATCCAAATTTGTCTATAAAGAAAAGTCAGGATGCCTAATTGGATATAACAGTTTCTGGGGCTTTTTCCACCTGTTTCGTAGAGCTGCATTTTTTGGAAACACCAGGATTTTCCTCATGTGATGAACATTGCCACTTCTCAGCATTTTTACCCACCTTTTACAGCACAGTATGACAGCAGTGATGACAGCAGCAGCTGCAGCACAGGTGTCTCTCTTGAACACAAGACTGTGTACCTGAGCAGCACCTCAGCACCTGCCAATTATTGAAGGAAGAATATTTCTATTTTGGGGTGAGCATTGGAAAAGCAACTGTAACACCTTTAAATGCTGTCCACACCCAGTGAACCATCTTCCAAGCAGCAGCAGCTATAGATAGTAAGTTCCTTTTCCCAGTGAGGTTTAGTAGCTCAAGTGTGTGTTGTACTGGCATGGCCATATTCCTTCTGCTTCTTAGGCTAATGCAGCCTTTACTATTCAGGGCCTCTCTGTGCTAAAAGGTATTTCCAACTTCAGTCTCATGAAATTTTCACCTACCACTTGGGCTTACATGCTGTAAGCATTGAGAGCCTGGTCCTTTCTACCAGTAGAGGGAATGAGCTATTACTGCCAGTGTTGCCTCAGGAACAAAAGGGGGGCACAAGAAAAAATGGGTTTCTGTTGGGCATGAATGAATTTAGTCGGGGAAGGAAGAGGATTTGCTTAGCGATTCTAACCATGAGCTTCTGAAACAGCCTTCCAGAGGTAGCAGAAGGACAAACTCCCCAGTTAATCTTGAAGGCAGTGTATGGAAGGAACTGTGCAGTGGAATAGCCGGGGGCTGGACTTGATGATTCCAGAAATCTCTTGCAGTCCCCTTCTCCCCTGCACAAGTGTGTCAGGGAATGAGTGATGACATCATCCCTCCCCTTTCCAAAGCTGCACTGGAATAGCTGCAATCTAGCTTTTTTAGAACCTACCCCTTGGAAATGTTTGATCAGCTATGGCAAGTGCTTGGGATGTAGACTCCGTGTATTTTTTTTTGAAGGATATATAAATCAAAGTACATATCTAAGTAAGATTTCCCCTGCCACCCCATCTTACTTTCTTGACACTATTTTTACATTTTACCACACAAGAGTGAAACAAGCTAGCAAGAAGCAGGCTGCTGTCACAGCCAGAGTTAGAAGTGCTTGCTTATTAGAAGAGCAGCCTTTTTTTTGCCTGCTGGTGGCATATGTTTTACTTGCTAAGTATATGTGTATCAGAGGAGTTGACAAATGTGTTCTAGGTAGCCTCATTGACCAACATGTTTCTGCTGCTGTTCTCTCTCTCATTAATAATTTGGACAATATGGTGAATAATCGGCGTTTTTAGTATGAGAATATAAACTCTCACTGCGGTGTCTTGTGTACAATTAGTAGGAATCCTACTAAACAGCTTGTGAAATACTTCGGTTGTGAAGGCTTAGTTAATTGTACAGGAGGACACAGTGAATTAATTCTGAAATTAGTCTAGCACATTTATTCAAAATAATTTTTCCTGCATCCAGAATTAAACAATTTATTTCAAATTTCACCTGGATGCAATTTGAATTGCAATTAATAAACTCTCTGACCCCTTTGCTATTAGCAGCACATCTGTGTTCCCTTTCCTTCCCTGCTGAACACTGGTAAGATATATTCTTTTATCATTTTACTTTCTTCACTTGACCTAACATTAATATTTCACAGTGTTAAGGGGAGAGGGCTGGCAAGTATATCCTAATTACTGTGTATATTCTACCCTGGAGTGCTGGAACATACAGTGCTCACAAAAGAGTTCATTTGTGCAGTACCACTGGTGAGCAGAGTTATTAATGAAGATGTGCACACAGATCTCAATAAATGAGTGACAGTTCTGAGGAAAAAGTGACATTTGTTACTGTATTTTATTCTATAGTATTGCTGTGTTTAAAATAGTTTTGTGCCAAATATTTTACATAGTTCCACTACTGTACATAGATGGGAAAACTGTTTTTTGGGCTCTGTGGAACCAGGAAGTAGCAGGAGAAAGCTCTTCCTCTAAAGTGTATGAGGTTGAAACAAAAATGGAAAAGTGAAGGGTAATGGAAACCCATTTCTGTTAGATCTACAGTTTGGAAAGTGATGTCTGCTTCTGAACAATCTAGAGTCAGTGCTCTGTTTCTTGAAAATGTCTTATGTGTTTCTCACATTACTGTATCACTTAATGCTTCCCTGCTCCCTCAGTTACTGAAAAGTATTCAAAGAGGCTAAAATAAATAGAATAAATGAAAAGTACTGATTTTTCTGACTAAATGCTGTGTTGCTGCTGCATTGTTAGGTGGTGGGATGTGTAGCAAGAAATGGTCATATCATTACAAAAAATTCTAACAACAATATTCCCTTTCACTCTACTTACTGTGGAGCTCTTTAAGAATAGCTGAACGTGGAGAATTGGTGAGTATTCAAATATGAATGATTAAAACCAGTTATGCTAATGCAGTGCATTGTTCATTGCAATTACCAGGTTTCTTCTCAGTATAAATTACCCATACTTACACTGCATATGATACAAAGTAAGGAAATATGGGTGGCATGAAGTTTCAGTACAGCTTTGTCTTCACTGTTAACCCCCTGTTGAGAAATAGAGAATGGCTATCACCCTCTTTGCATGCAGATTACAGGTTGCGTGCATTACTTACCTGCCAGCTAATGAGGTTCTATTGTTCAAAGTCCCCCGTGTAATTACCACTTTTTAGACTTGCAGCATGGTTGGTAGCCCTCCTAGAGCTGTTAGATTTCTTCTGTTATTTACAGCATTGGCTGGGCTATTTGCTATTGCAAATAAAAAGGAAATTTCTCTTTACAGGGGTCTGTCATTTTGTCCTGTGTGTACAGCACAGAGCAAAGCAGGACCCTAGCTGAGCCTGCTAGTGTGGCAATAATGTGAGTAAATCAGAACCAGACCTGACTTCTGCTCTTCTCTGGGGACAGAGTTCAGCAATATCTGCTTCTGCCATGCTGTTTGTGCTGCCTGCACTCCATGGCTTTTATACCTTTCATTGCCAGGCTCAGTCTGGAGCTGCCCAGCTGGAATCACCTGTTATTGCCAAAGTGACAGACTATGCTCATGCTTTACTCCTCTCTAATGAACATCACTGTTGTAAATTTGAGTTGTGTTTATGGCATCCTTGCAAAGACTTTTTGATAAATCAGTCACCCATGTTTTCATCTGCTGAATTTGTCTTCTTCATATTCCATCTGCAACAGAAATAGTCCTCTTCCTGTTAAAACAAAAACCAGTTTTTCTCTGTGGGACTATCTAGGAATATTCTACTTGCTTACTTGATCCTCAAAAAAAATATTAGATAAAAAACTACTGTTGAAATCTAGAAATTATCTTTGTTTCCTAGTAAGATACTGTCTTGTGCTCACTCAGAAAGATCAGTATTATTTAGGCTTTGTAAGTATTATTTAGGCTTTAAACCCATATTTTACATAAAGATTTTCCCAGGACAAGTGATATGGTGGCTTTTTTCAGGTGACATTAGAAAAGGCATTTGATTGTGTTAGAAGTTTGTTATCTTTATGGCTGGGTTAGCAGAGTCTGGACCAACATCTTCCACCTGAGTATCAATATAAACAGCCAAGATTATAATCAGCAGTTTTGCATCTGAAGCCTTTTTTATTTGAATTGTGACACTACGAAATTTCATCCTGTGTGCTCACTGCCCCCCGCCCTGAAAAAGGAGGAAGGAATTGGAAACCTCTGGGCAATCATCTGAAGTTGTGATGTAAAGTCTATTTAACCCCCTGATGGAAAGTATGTGTGTACCTTGCATGGTACACATTTGCTCCCCAGCCAGTCTTGAGGCTCCAGCTGTCAGCTGTTTCCTGTGTGCTTCTGACTTAGATGTTTCAATTTCTTTCACTGGATACAGATGCTGCAATGATACATGCTTCTGGTATTTTGTTTTCAGACATCTGCAGAGCAATATATCTGGGATTATTTCATAGCGTCTTTCAAAGTTGAAAGCACGTTAAAAAAACAAAACCAAACAAAAAACCCAAACAAAAAACAGCTGTCATTTGTAGTAGGACACTTCATCTTGAGCTGATTATGCTCTGTGAACTGCATATGACCATCTGAAGGTTTCTAGCAGGTTTATGAGGCACAGCTTGAGTTAGATGTCCATCAGGGCTTTGGAGAGTAAGCATGCATGCTTTAGATGGTTCTTCAGGTGATTGTTTCTGCTGGAGGCTTGTACATGAGTTAAAAAAACTTGAGAAAATCTTTGCCCTAGACCACCTTTGTACAAAAAGGAAATAATTTTCTACCCTCAAAATCTGGCTGGCAAATTCAGGACCAAATAGTTTCAGACAGCAGGTGTTTCCAGTGTTCATTGTTGCTAGACTGTTTCTTGTGTGCAATGAAAGTTTCTGGATTTTTTAAAATTGTATGGTCATTCTACTCTTTTTCTCTTTGCTAGTAAATTATTTTCTAAAATTGTATTTATTTTAGATTTGAATGCATTGACATAACTGATCCTTTGTTCTGTTTATATGTTTATGGGGAGAAACATGAGCTGCTGTTGTTTGAAATATTCTAGTGATATCTAATGATGAGGAACAGCTGGGCTGGGTGGGCTGCATGGAAAATGCCTGGAAATGTGAGATTTAAGGAAGACCATTTTATGTAGAAAATGGGTATAGCTTTCTCATTAGACCTAGACCACAGTTTTATTTTTTTTTTTTTACCCCTGGCAATACATGGATCTGTCTTTTCAAAGTGTTTGTCTGCTGCTACACACCTAGATTTTGAGTTTCCACAAGCAGCATCTATTTAACTGGCATGATAATTCAGATTTAATTGTTTTAAAAACTAATAACACTACTGTTATGAAGTAGTCTGCATGGTAATGATCTGTAAAACTGCTTATACTTTTAAATTAACAAGGATAATGAAGTCAGGCTGGAATGTAGAGAAATTATGTGAAACAGAACACTACCTATCTTTCTGGAAATCCATGTGGTATGCAGACTCAGCTTAGAAGGTATAAACTGACAAATAAAAAACTATATCCAGACCAAAAAAAAAAAGGAAACATCTTTATTTCCTCAGCAGCAAGACTTGCACCAAAATAAAGCATATCTGCTCCTGGGTATTAGAAGTCTGCTGGGCAAAATGTTTGCTAAGAAATCCATATCTAAACCTGTCTCTGAACTCAGGTTTTCTGACTCCTGAAGTCACAGTATGAATACAAAACAGCAGATTCATCTTCTCATATCTCTTTGAAGTTATTTTTATCTTTGCAACTATTCTTCATCTTGGTGGTTCACCCCAGGCATGCTGGACTGGAGCTGTGAGAGATGCTATTCACTGCACAGAAATGCACCAGTCCTTGTGCTTGTAGTCCAGCCTGCCTGCTGCTGAACACAGCACCGCAGAGTGGATTTACACCAGGTCAGAATCTGACCATGCATCTCCCTGCAGTCCTCCTCTTAGTTTATTGTGCACATATCCGTTTTCTTTGTAATATCTGTGCACTTTTTTGGTAGCATTTGGTTCTCACCTCCATCCCCCTTCATTGCAGGGGTTAGTTAGCTGCAGTCAGTGAGGATGAGCGGGGCCCAGGGACCAAAGAGAACGCCGGGGGGGTGCAAGGAGCAGAGCTGTGAGATGGAGGCGTTAGGAGGGAGGAAAGGGGGGAGCCTGAAGCTCCGCACAACACGTGGAGCAGGGGCTGCTCGTGCATCCCTCTGCAGTGGCTGGGGACTGCCTGCTCTGAAATGCCTCCACTTGCAGCGCTGCCCCTGCTCTCAGGAGAGCAAAGCTGCCCCAGCTGCAGGTCAATGGCTCCGGAGACTCCTCCGAACTTTGCTCAGGGCTGATGCATTTCAAAGCAATTTCACCCTGCGTGAAAGTTCTTTAAAACAGTTCCCAAACCCAGCTGTTTGCAGCTGTGCCCACGTCAGGGGACTGGTCTGAGCGCTACGCCTCGGGCAGCCGCGCACCCGCTCCCAGCTGCCGCTTCAGCCCTTTCGGCCGCGCCCCTCCGCTCCGGCCCGGAGCAGCTCTGCGCGCAGCTGGCGGCGGTCACCCCGCCGGCAGGCAGCACCTCACTCTCGGCTGCCCAGCGGGCGGCGGCACCCGCGACCGGCGGGGCGCGGGCGTGCCGGGGAAGCGGCGGTAGCCGCGTCCGGCCGGTGCCCGCGGGCAGCACATCGGACAGCGGCCGCTGCCCCGCCCGGCCCGGCCCGGCCCGCCGCGAGCGCGCGTGCGCGGGGCCGCGCGGCCGGGGGCGGGCGCGGAAGGTGCGCGCGCGCCGCCGCCCGCCCGCGCTGGCGCTGAGGTGTCGAGGCGGTGCCGGTGTGTCCCTCACGGCGGCGGCAGGAGCCGCACGGGCGGTGCCGCTGCAGGGACCCGCCCGCCCCCGCGCTGAGGTGCCGCTGTGTCCCTCGCGGCGGCGGCGGCGGCGGCGGCAGGAGCCGCACGGGCGGTGCCGCTGCGGGGACCCGCCCGCGCCGCTCCGCCCGCGCCTCCCGGGCACAGCCCGCCGGCCGTGAGGGCTGTGCCGCGCTGCCCCCCCGCCCCGGGGCGCTATGAGCCATGAAGCCGCCCGGCAGCAACTCCCTGCGGCAGCCTGGCTGCGGCGGCCGCCGCCGCCCCGCGCTCCTGCCGCTCCTCGGCCGCCTCGTCTCGCTGCTCCTGCTCCTCCATGGCTCCTCTGTCCCCCGGGCCCGCGCGGCTGCAGCGGCCGCCGGTGGGTATGGCGGGGGTGCGGGTGCTTGAGGTGTCTGCGGCCCCTCGGCCGTCGTCCCCCGCGATAAACCCCGGCAACATCCATTTCCCTTCAACCATTCCTTCCTCCCTTCCCGCTCCCAGCTTTGTGTACGTGTCTGTGTCGGCGTGTGTAACCCGGGGCTCAGTTAAGGTTTCGCTGGCTTGCTTGCTTTCACAAAGGAGAGGGACGTGCGGTGCCGGTGCTGCAGTGTGTTAGGGATGCTGCCCGTGAGGGATGCGACACAAAAAGCTCCGGTGGGCTTTGGATGTGTCACGGTGCGTGTGGACGGCGATCCGCTAATTTGTCTGCTTGGGGTCGGGTTTTCGGGTGTGCTTTGTTGTTTATTTGCGCTTGGTTGTCTATAGGTGACATGTGGAATGCTCTGAATGCAGTCTGTTTGTGCATCATGTTATTATTGTTGGTACATTGCCGTTACCTTGTAATATTGTTGTGTTGTTACATCGCGTTGATTGACTGTCTTGAAATTTCAATGAAGAAAGATACCAGATTTCTTTTCAAAGGCTGCTACTGAAGTAAAGGGCTCTTGTCAAAGTTAAAAGAAGTAGAAATCAATTACCTTTACATAATAGGAAGTTTAGCATTCAGTGCACATGGACTCTGAATTCAGTGTATGTTAGCAACACTGGGAGTATTCTTAGCGTTTTGTAGATTTTTTTTTTTTGGTGAAAGAATTTAGCTATGCAAGAGGAGGTAGGGGGTAACTACATATCCATTAAGTTGAGGATTTTTTCCTCCTGAAGGTTGAGAAGTATTAAAATATTTATAATCTATGCATATGAAAATGTAGATTAATGCAATTAAATAAATAATGTTCTTTCTGAAACCATTTTATATGCAAAAAATGAATCAAATCTAGCTCAGTGAGTAAGCTATCTTTTTGTTTGCTTGAGTAATTAGTAAAATGTTAGAAAACTGCAAGGAACTATGTAGCTTTTTCATGGAAATAAACACATTCTGCCATGGAATTTATGGCTGGCATATCTTTCTTCCCCAGGCCTGCACTGGAATGAAACAGCAAGTGGTATAGAGGAAGTACTGGCAGATGAAGAGAGTACATTTCAACAGAGTAACAGCAGTAACAGTAAAAATAACAGCTACAGCAATGCAATCCAGAAAGAAATCACACTGCCTTCAAGACTAATCTATTACATCAACAGAGACTCTGAGACCCCTTACCATATCCTGGATACCAGGGCAAGGCACCAGCAGAAACATGACAAGGTAGAGTAAAAAGAGGCTCATCTGCAGAATTTTCAAAACTGTGATATGTGACGTGAAACTGTGTTTGTTTTGGTCTGTAGGATATTCAAGCCTTAATGGTGGTCCCTACCACAATTTTTAGAAATTAAGGGAGTACATGTAATTAAACAAGAATGTAATTTCCCTTGTGTTAACTTAAAGATAATTATTTTGAATTCCAGAACGGTTCAGAAACTGAACTGTAGATAAAACAAATTAGAATTATGTGAGGTTGACTTGACTAATCAGCGTTAGATTCTGGTGTCTTCACTTTTGATACACAGCCATCAACAAAATGTTTCTTCCAAAATAGCTCTAGACTGCAGAAGTACCTGCATAGGGAGCTTCTTTGGAATCCTAAACTTGCAGCATAAATTACTTAGCTTTGAGTGTGCCATGCACTACCTAATAAATGCAACATTCATTTCCTGCCACTGCATGGCCGGTGAAGACCACTGTAAATGTTACTATTTTTTGTCAAACAGTATCTGCGTTCTTCATATTTTATGGCAAGATCTAGTATTACATTTTGTATGGATGCACCTAGTAAGTTGTTTGGGGTTTTTTTCCTCCTGAAATTATATGGAATTGAACAAACTTTGGTTTTGGGAATAACTTTGTAAAGAAATAAACCTGTCTAAACAATATCACTTAGTACCCTTTAAATTAATTTCGTCCCATTTTTATAAATCTTAATTAAAAAAATTAATTTCTTCCTACAGGGTAAAAGATAAAGTGAAGGTAAAGATGGTTTGAATATAAAGAGGTAGGGAAGAGACAACAGAGCAAGCCAGTGTGTATGATATTACTGAAGGACTTAGCTATAATGGAGTTCCCACCCATTGAAATTTTAGACCGTGAATTTAATACGTGTGGTATGTCCTTATGCTGATATTGATTATGTGCCATTTCAGACGTGGAGTTAATAAGAAGGCACTGAATAATCTTAAAAAAAAAAGGTTGAGGTACCTGTATAATTTTTATTTTTTAATAGGAAGAAAGGTTGCTTCCTAGCTTCTTGAACATGGATACTGGTGTGTGCTTTTGGATGCATCTCAGTATATGAATATGTTATGGTTGGCACAGAAAAGCTTTCTATTGGAAACTGGAGCTACTTAAGAGAACACTACATTCACAACTAATATTCTTTCAAGTGACTCCACTCTTTTAAATACACTTAGAACACCAAGGTCTTGCTGTTCCCCTCTTGGGAAGAAAGGGATTTAAAAGTGCTTGCAGACTTGCTTTTGGGAATAATGCTTCTTCCATGTTGCTGTATGTTGGTTTGAAATCCACTGGGGACAATGTCTACCAATCTCTGTGCTTACCCAGCACTGCCCACGAGAACGTTGCTGTTCCTTCCTATGCCCTACCTTGTATCTTCGTGTTGGAGTAAAGCTCTGCAGAAATCAGTGCTGACAGAATTGGTATTGATTTCCTTGGGCATGCTTGCTGCTGACTATTGTGTAAAGTGGATCTTCTTTCTACTCACTGTGTCCCTTTTAAGCACAGGGAATGCTAATGCTGCAGTTTTTCCCACAGAAGGGTTCCTCAGTCCTGGGCCTTCATGGAGAGTGACATTATATTGACGTCATTCTTCTGGCATGAAATTTCGATTGTTTTGTATTTATTGTTTATGTTTAATTGAAGGAAAGAGTTGATTATGTTCATTGTCTAGATGGAGTTTTGTATGTCTTGCTTCTGGTCATTGTACCTGACGTCTTCACCCCCAGCTTGCATCTTGTGCATTTCCTTGGTATTATATTATCTTCTTCTGTTTAAGATTTGCTATGATCTTCTCTGTAGAGCATTAATCGGGGCAGGGGGAAGTCTGGATGTTGTAAAAAGAAAACCCAAACAACAACCCATAAACAAAACAATGCAATTGATTATGAAAGATACCCAGGGGTTGGCTTTGACTTAGTGGGGGGATTCTTTTCAATACTGGCTTTTATCCTTCCCAAAATTAAAAGATATATATGGTAATAAAGATATATATGAGGTATATAAGGTATATATGGTAATATAAAGGTATATGTGGTAATATAAAGGTATATAAGATATATATGGTAATAAATCCTACCTGTGAGATTTTGATGTCTCTTATTGGTAATTAAGAGAAGTAGTTAGGTAAATAACAAATAACAAAATATAGTTAGGTAAAGAAAGACATCTGTATTTAGGATTTTTTTAATAACATGTGAAAAAAGTTAAGACAGCCTTCTATATGTACAGAGTGGAAAATTTTGAGGAAAAAATGTTTTTGTTGTTCTTTCACTGTTCTTGGGACTATACACTTTAACCTCTATTTTCTTGTCAACCTTAATATGCCATTTATAGGCATATGATGTGGAAACAGTCCCTAACTATTGATAATATTCCGTAGACTCCTTTCTGTGGAACTTCTCTACAGTGGTCAGAATAATGTAATATGGCAAGTTTCTGGGATTAGGCCTGAATGCCTCAGAAATGCTGAGTCACTATAAGGAGAGGATGAGACTAGAAGAAATGATGTGCATATGGGAAGAAAGAGATTGGAGAAGTTGGAGAAATATAATTATGTAAAATTGTTTAAAATATTTTTTAAAAATCATGTCCCAAAAGTAAGGGTCTGCAATGTTCTTCATGAAATGTTGGTAGAAATTAACCACTGGAAACAGTGTAGCAGAGAATAAAGCCCCCATAAATAATAAGTTACTTTCTTAGTACTGATTTTCTCTATCCCCTTTTGGTGAAATGTCATCATATTGAGAAGGCGTTTGTCATCAAGACCCTCTCGCATTCCTCCTTCTTGGAAAAAGCTTTTTATCACTGCTAAAAGAAAGAAATGTTCACCACAGTTTTGACAAAGTGATCTATCTCCAAGGGGGCAGAGTTTGAGTATATACTTTATTTTATCTTTGTGCTCTTAAAAAGGCAGATTTTAAATACTTGATGCTTGAAAACTCTGAATTCTGTGTACCTGTTTCCTCATAGTCGAATTAAGAGTAGCTGGTTTTGAGTTCTTCTGAAGTTATTTTTAGTGCAAAATGCTCAAAAATGAACATCTATTTATAAAAACACACTGAAGAAACTCACAGGAATCCATAAAATTGATGAAGAGGTCTGAGTCACCTGTGGTCTTTTTAAGCTTCTGCAGGTGGATGTAGTATTTTGAAGGAACTGTTAATCTCTTTATTGAACTGGATGACTGCTTTGGTTCATTTTCATAGGCTACATGCACAAGATTTTAGGAGCTAGCTGGAAGACTGCGTGGGGCACAGCTTGTTACAAAAAGCTAGGAGCAAGTCCTTACAGTGGCCAGCAGAAGGAAAAATCCTGCAATGCAAGGTGTTTGAAGATAATAGGATTGCTGGAGAAACAGAGCCCAGGGCAACCTTAGCAAATTTTGAGTGGAAAATAACTCAAACTGGATTCATATGGAGGCTGACTGTATCTGCTGGAGAGTTTCTGAATCAGAAGTTTTCAGGAGCTGTAAAGGAACCATCTCTTCATGCATAATTATAAGCTGTTAATGTGATTTTTGGGAAGGAGAGAGGTGTTAGGAAAGCTGTTTTGCAGATCCTAAAGAGGAAAAAATAAGGAAGAGTACTTTTGACTATGACGATATTCCCCCTTCCCTAAAAAAGTTTGATTTATTTTGAGCTATTTTTCATGGGGTGGAACTCCAGGTGTTTCTGATCAGGTCAGGTGTTTGTCATTTACATAAAGAACATACTCCTGCCAGGTGGATGCAATAATTTTTGCTATGTTGCCTTGCTTTAAAGGTTGAGATACAGTGCTGTCTCAGTCCTCTATGTAATTTTTGTATGCAGCATGTGAAAGTTGAGAGGAAAACATCCTTAAGATGAAGGAAAACAACTCTTTTCTATTTAAAAGGAAGCAGTATTGAAAGAAGAGCAGGTTTGGGTTTTTTTTGTTGTTGTTGAAGAATCTTTGTGGTATTTCAGCTGGCTTTGTCTTTTCTTTCTTTTTCCCTGTGGTGCAGCTTCAGTTTGCACTACTTGTAAATGGAAGATTGTGTGTACTTTTTTTTTTCTATTCTATATTGAATTTATAGTAATGCAAAAGGCTTATCTTGACTCTGTGTCTTCAGTAGTTACTAACAGGAGGATTGAAATTGGTCTTCCAGTCTTTTGTTTCTCCAAGTAGATTTTCCTTATGCCAACTTCAGCTAGATTTAGATCTTTGTTTCTTAGCTGAAATGCAGGTCATGTTATTTCTACAACTTCTTAAGTTCTTTTTTTTAAATGTATTTCTGGATTCTTTCATGAGCTTCACACAACAACCTATGAAAGGTTTAATTTCCTAAGTTTTAGGTAGCACAACACTTGTACTTGCTATGCCTTGTTCTGAAATAGAAATACATGAAGTTTATAGGTTTTCTAGCATTTGCAGAAAGCTGAGTACTGCAGGAAAGTGGCCCAAGAGAGGGATGCACTACTTTGTAGAGTCTTACCAAAAAATCCTCAAGGGGGATATGGCTTTGGAGGCCGGTGTTACTACGGAAGGGTATCTAAGTATTGCCATGGTGGGAGAGAAGGGTGAGTTCTGTCCTGTGGGGTTTAGATACACAACAGTAGCATTGCTTCCAGGGGTCTTTTTTCATATGCCCATGACTGTTCTTTCAAAGAACAGTCTTCGAGGCTTGGGGTTCAAGTGCATCAAAGTAACTCCTCTATTGTTAAAGTCCAGAGACAAATCATCAACAAGAGGTTTTCTGAAATGCTGTACGTTTTAAACATCAGTTTTCACGTGCTGCTGGGACATTTATGTATTCTGTTTCAATATGAAATGCTTTATTTCCAGGGAGTAGTGGAAGGTTGTTTCGGTGGATGTGCCACACAGTGGAATGTAACCAAATGCTAGAAGAGGGAATGGTTTCTGTATGGGATCTGAGGATAGGCCAACAAGCTGAAAGCAGGATTAGGAACTAATGTGTAGTACGTCATGTTGACTTGTGACAAAACTAAGGCTATTATTAGAATGGAGGTCTAGAGCAAAAAACTGTTTTGATGGTGTAAATTCCATCTTTGTAACATAAATTGTAAATCTGACTTACATTTCTATTTCCATAATGAGAGTGATGAAACCTCTTGCTCAGCTTCTAAACTCAGAGAGGTAACTTTTGGCCATTACTTTAGTCAGCAGAATTGTATGAAAAAATAGATTTCTAAAAGCAGTGAGCTTGTCCTTTGGAGATGGTATCTGCATGAATATAGCAAAAGACTCATAGCTACCATTAGTCAGTTAAATAAGGCTGTTCCTTTTGTTCAAAGGCTTGTGACAGAAAGTATTTTTGAAGGGATAACACATTATTGCATTGGGCATAGTTTTACTGTGAAGAAAGTAAAACTAATATAGTAGTTTATTTTTGGTGATGATGATTGTAAATTTCCCAAAAGTCTGAAAAAAGTGAATTATCAACAAAGGATGCTCACATATGATAATGAAAACAATGAAAGGATTCAAGTTGTGACGTAGATCAGTAGAACTGAGAGTCCTGTTACAACCATTTTTATATTGAAAAATACCGTAACCTAATGACTGATTTGAAAGAAACTGGAGTTCTTTACACATACGGATTTTTAGCTTGGAAAAAACCCTGAGAGCTACTACTTTGCATAAGCATCTATAACACTCTTAGAATGTCCCTAGTATGAAGAATCTCTTATTACAATGACTATACCAGTAATTTGAACTCCCAGAATAGGGGAAAAAAAAGGTCTTTTGGGTATGAGGACAGGAAGAATTTGAGAGACTCAGACCTTTCTTCAACCCGCATTGCTATACATCATCAGTAAGTCTTTGCTGAAGAAAAACTTTATATAATTTTGGAGCTTTGCCATTGGAATAGGCTCTAGCTGTCAAAGCAGGAACCTCTGCAGAGGTTTTTAGATGATAAGCAAACACAGACAAAGGAACTTGGTCTCCTCTTTGTGTAAATAAAGAATACTCATGCATGCGCGAGCATTTGCATGTGCGCAAGCCATACGAGAGGATGATGTTTAATGTTTTTCCTGCAAAAATATCTATATTCAAAATATGTGCTGATTGGCATTATATTCTTGTTTGAATTTATATTTCTATGCCAATGAGAAGAACACTATTTCAGATTATTCTTCGGGTATTTGTATTACACCGTAGTTGATGACAGAATACAGTGAAATTATAAGGTGGATAACAGAATTGCAGATACTTTTCTGAAATACTTCCTCCTATTATTGTGGTACATGATGCTTGTAATGCTTAAAACACCTGATTATAATTTGCTTTCTATGCTAACTTATTGCAGGAAAATAATGTTTCAGGATAGGATATTTAGTCTCATTACCTTCAGCTGGTTTATGGCTTTTGGGAGTGGTTATTTATAGTTAAACTGAATTAAGAGAATCTGTATTTGCTGTAGCAGCAGTGTATTGCATTCACCTGACTTCAAAACAGTGCTTTTGCTAAACTGCAGGGATTTAAAATCTTTTTGTAAGCCATGGTTTCAGCTGAGTTTGGTGGAGAACATGCCCTGCTGCAGGTCATCAAATTAGTGTCAGCTGCTTTGCAGCAATTGCTTTTGTGTACAGGCTGCATCTGCTAGTGAGTCACACTAATAGATAGCAAGTAGTGTTTTTATACACAGAAATATTTTCAGAAATAGCAATGCTGCTATATGTAATTCTACAAGATGAAGGGGTTTTATGATATTGCAGACCAAGAATAAAAATTACTTTTAATAATTTGAAATTGCAGAAAGATAAAGAATAGATGGTTCATGGCTTAGAAGCTTGAAGGGTGATACACAGATAGCATTGAACAGTCTTGGCTGGACAACAGGAAAGCTGTAGCAGGTCAGACTAGTCATCCATCTAGCTGTCACTGAAATCAGTAGCTGATGCCTGGGGAGAGACTTCTCATGTTTCAGAATTATCTTAATGGAATAGTTCATTCTCATGTAAATTTTGCAGATATTTAATGTTGAAATGTTGTTTGTGGCATATATATGAGGACACATCTTTTTAGGTAAATGTTACATGTGGAGGAGATTCAAAGCAGTAGCTTTTGTATCTCTTAAGTGGAATCCTTATGGCACAAAAGTAATTGCAGCCCTTTTCCTGTAACAAATTCTCACACTTTAAAAAAAAATAATACATGTGTTTGTTTTGAAAACATAATAAGGTTTTTGTCATGAACAGGTGCTTGGAAAGCTCCTTGTGATACTTATTCCTTTATTTCATTTGTAAAAAAAAAAAAGTGGATTTGGGGTTGAAAAGCCTTTCCTACTAGGCGTGTATTTAACCCGACATTTCCTCTTTTTTTTTTTATTTTTATGAATATGCCAGCACAGTCTTTCTGAGCATGCCACCTGTTTGTGTTTATACTTAAACTGTTTTGCTCTGCTGATTCAGAGCAGCTGTAAACTCAGATCTGCCAGGCCAGTGTTAGAAAATTGGTGAACTGGTGAGACAACAATACACATTGACCAAAAAATAGAACAGAGAGAAAGCTTAGTAGTGGTTTGCTTCTATGTGATTTTAGATATCAGCTAGGAATATTATTTCTTTAATTCACGTTTAGTGTAATTGTATTTTTTAATGAAGAAAAACAGCCTTTAGCTAAGATTGTTTAATGGCATTAAAAGGTATTTAAAGTTTTTGTACACGACTTTTGTTTTTAAAAAAGAAGCTTAACAACAAAGCTCTGTGACTCTATTGAAAGGGAAATTATAATTCTGGCAGCAAAGAATGATAAAGTATTACAGGAAATGTCACAGCTGATTTTAGTCACAATAGCAATTTAAAAAAAATTATATTGAAGAATTTTCTGAAAGATGATTAATAACTTTGCTGAGAAGGAAGATTAAAATCAGTGCTACTTTGTGTAGTGCAAGAATGGAAGAGAAACATAAAAAACTTATCCTTTGTGGAGAAATTTCCAAAAGAGAACAGAAGTAACCATAAAAGCTAACCTTCATACTATTTAAGTTATGCTGTAAACTAGCTAGAACTTGATATATTTTCTGTGACATACCTGAGGGTTAATTGTGGTATTTAATAAAAAATAGGGGTTTTTTTGTCTTTTGACTAATGGGCTTAGACATAATATTCCAGCTTTGTGTAATTATTTATACTGTATCAAATTAGTGTATAAGTAAGCATGATTTTATTAGAATATTATCAGGAAAGATACTGTGAAATTCAGATCTAATCTCTTCAACCCTGCCAGAACAGCTCTTCACAAAAAGAAATTCTTGGATCATCTTATCATTTCCCCATTTTTCTAGAAAACATAAGCATGTTTTAAACATCTTTGGCTACAGTTATTACAGTGTAGAGAAAAATAAAGAATACAATTTATCTGACAAGAACTGAATATCCTGAAGTTAAACTTAACTCCCTATGCAAGACAAGCTAATGTTGATCTGTTGTGTGTTGACCAGCATCAGTATTCTTTATACTGATTTAGCTACAATGCCAAGTACAAAGCCATTAATTGTGAAGGGATAACATTGAAGGAGTTTTTCATAATATGTAATAGGAGCCTTGCTGTGATTTTCATATTTGAAAGTGTGTATTACAAATGCTTTAATTATTTCAGCCTTTTAAAGGGAATGATTGAATGATTGCAATAACTAAATTAAAAGAACAGTATACTACATTGCTTATGTTACACAGCCATCTGCTTATGGCAAAATATAGACATTTCTGTGAAACATTTTTTTTCTTTACTTTTTGTGAGTGATGAGTATGTATTTCAAAGTACACTTTTCAGGTACCGTTTGCTTCCCTCTAAAAAGGAAAATCCTTTCGAATGAGAATTTGGTACAAGGGCAAAAGTTTTCATATGCCCATGAGATTCATCAAAATAAGCATATTTTCCATAACTTTGTTTTTCACAGTCACATTTGTTGTATATTATCTAAATCTCAGTGAATATTTTGACAACTGTGTGTTTCTGTTTACAGGCTGTACATCTGGCCCAGGCAAGTTTCCAGATTGAGGCCTTTGGCTCTAAATTCATCCTTGACCTCACACTGAATAAGTAAGTGCATGATTTGAGGTTGCTTTCACTCCTGCTCTTATTATCATCTTGTGGTACAAGGTCAGGGCATGTAACATTCCAAGATCTGTTGAAAAAAGATGCTGTTATCCAAGTTTATTAATACAAAACAACATTTAACATTTTTTATGTAAGATATCAGTAATGCTTGCTGACACCCATAAAGTAGATACCCTTAAAATTTTATTGGTCATGGTAAAATAAATTGTGATAGATGGAGAAATTCTAGTACTGGTAGTGTTTGCAAAGTGTGGATTTTCTTGTGCTTTTTTTAAAAACTAATTGATGAATTATCATGAGATGTTTTAGTTGCTCAAGTCAGTGTGCAGAAATACTGTAAATACTTGTATGAATAGCTCATCTTTAGTGATCTGGAAATCATGTTTTTGTCACTACAGTGATGAAGTTCCTAATGAGATGGGACTCTTAATGGTGTGGCTGTGCTGAAAGGTGCAGCTCGAGTCTGTTTGCTGTAAGACAGACAATTTTACATAATTCTTTGGTCTAGAAGAACTGACTTGTAATACAGGGCAGTGGTGGTTTAGCTGTGTATATCCCACATGCTTTTATATCACTGCTGAAGGTGTGGAACTATGATTTTCTAAAAATTGTAATGACTTGTTTTTGGCCGCTGGAAGTTTAAGAATAAGGTAGAAGTATAAAATTCATACTAAATACTGGACAGGTAAAATGTAATGCTCAAAAGTGCATTTGCCCCTTCTCTTGAGGCTAAGCATACTTAAAAAAGGAGAAACAAATTTACAGAAACAATTTTAAAAAGTAGTCCTCTGGTCTTGAGGTTCATATGAGGTCTTTTTTTGGTCTTAAACTGTGAAGTCTTGAGTGTCTGGCAAAAGATGATTTACGGGAATGTCACACAATTGAAGGACAAAGAAAGCTTTAATATAACTGGATGTTCTCTAGGCTCTGGAAAAATTAGAGTGTATTGCAAGGCTGTGTTGTTTTATGAGGGTTGGACTGTTCATAGTAATTCCAATGGATAATCATGACATGTTTGTGAAGGGAACCAATATTTAGTGCCCTCTAAGCTACAGGGAATTCCTCCTCTTGGTCTGCTTTCCACTGCTCCTGTCTGCACATCCAGCGAGTAGTGAGTGTGTGCACGTATTCCCAAGCTGGCAGTGTACGTAGGGTATGGCTGGTCACACAGACAGTGACAAAGAAAAAACATTGCCTTTACTGGCACCATGCAAACATGCTGACAGCACTGAGGAGAAGAAAACAGACTCATAAAGTTCTTCCACAGCTGATGAGAATTGAAAGTTTGCTGGTGAAAGGTACTCCAGCCCTCTTGTGATCCAGGGGAAGCCTGCGTTAACATCTGTTGACACAAATGTTAACACAGGCTTTAAGTTCATTCAATACTGATGCCTAGGCTTGAGGTCTCTGCTGTGGTCACTGTCTTAGGCCTTAGTGTTTCCAGATACAGATCACCCTATAGCTGTTGACTGACTCTCAAGTTTCCTTGCAGATCACACCTATGCAGAATAGAGAGCAAGGTCACAAAGAGAGTACTACAAGTAGGAGTTAACATAGGACAGACAGCAGTGATCAGGTGCCAGGCTATGCCAAACAAGCTGACTGTCTTGCAGCTTACACTAGTGACTCCTTTTTAGGCCACATCTTCTCCTTTTTCCAACAGGCCATGTCCTGATTCACCTTTCCTACTCTTGGCACATTCCCTGAATGTTCCATAAAAATGATATCCACATTTGTTTGCACATAGCCACAAGTCTGGGCAGACATCCTGAGATAAGTTTGTTCCTTCCCAGGAGACAAATTATGTTGTTTACCACTTCTTATCTGTTCTAAATTTCTGGCTGGACCTCTTCAAGACCATGCCTGAGTGGCTTCTTCCATGGCCTGTTGGTCAGGGGCCTAACAGAGACAATAACGAAGACCAGAACTCTTATCTTCTGTTCATTAGGATTTGGGTTTCGTTGCATTTCCTGTCTGAGTCTCATGGTGGATGGCTACTATCCAAGTAAAATCACAAGCCCATTGACATTCCCCATATCCTGGCAATGTTACCCCTTCTCCAGTCCTGCTGTTTGTCCTTGCTTATGAACCATTTGTTGTTAAAAATAAGTAAATGACAGATTTTTTCTAATTGTGGCTGCTTTCTCAGCAATCAAAAAATGCAGCGCCTATCACTTCAAAAAGAGAGAGGGAATGAATTTGCTGTGCACCTTAACTGAAGAAGTTCTGCTCTTGTGATATCAGGAATGTTCTTACTGCCTATATATAAGGCACAGGGTGTTTGGATGCCTTGCTGATATCCCTACTGCTTACCTCTTTATACATTAGGTTTTCTCCTAGCTTCTTTAATGGTTTTTGTCTCATAAACATTTGACTCTTTAGCTGGTTCTGCTCCAGAAAATGACTTGAAAAACTGTGCTAGCTTCTGAGTGGACATAATACTTTAAAACTGTATGTCATAAAATTTGTAACATAAATTGTAAATACCTGTAGACAATGATGTGAAAAAGACCCATTCTTGTGTTTCAGTTATTTTTATGTGTTCAGCAAAAAGCAGCATTTTGCTACTATGTTGGGTTGTAGTTGGCATATTGGTACTGCTAGTGTCTAGTCAGAAGCAAAGGCAGAACAATTGGGAATACCCTTGTATATGATGAATATATATTTGCATCAGTTGTCTAAGGTGAGTTAGTGCCACCGACACTGGATGTATTCTGTGCATTTTGGTTTTGTTCCTGTGGTTTTTTTGAATGTTCTATAAGTAATTAAAGCTAAAATCAAGGATGGTTGTTACATGCAAACAGGTTCTAGTTTTTGGTTTTCTTTACCACTGTTGGAAACTTTGTGATTGCCTACCTTCTTTGTTGCAGATGCTCTTTTTTCACAGCAAATACTCTAACTTGACAATTAAGTGAAGAAAATGGGATATTCAAATTCATTAATTTGTAATGGATTAAATAATGTTTTTAGTTAATACTCTTAGTATGAAAATGGAGGATTGTAAGGTATTTGTAATGTGATGATTGTAATGTGGTAGTGGGGTAACACTCCCATTGGAAAAGTTAGACTTACAATTCAACTAAGATTGTCTGCCCAAACCCAATAAACTTCCTATGCAATGAGTAGCATGCAGCAGTGTCATAAAACACAATTTATATAAAGAACCTTTGTTCACTTATTTCAGTAAGTTCACTTTTGTCCTCAAATGGCAGTGTTGTAACGTTGTATTTGGGTAATCAATGATCCGAGTATATCTGACCAGTTTCTTATATTATATTGCTGCATTATTTACGCAAACAAATGTTTGCAAGGTGCTAGAAAATTAGTTTTTAATGATCTCATTTCCAGCAACATGTAAAAAGGCTTTTAACTTGCTGTTTTTCTGCTGAAAGAGAGGAGTTTGTGCAGCTAACTCCTTAAGTCCTATTTTAAGGTAGCAGGCTTTATGTTCTGGTGTAGTACTAAAACACATTAAAGAGCAGTACTACCAAAAGCAGTGAATTAAAAATGTCTACTTGCTGCTTTTTTAGTGAGGAGGGAAGTTGGCTGTATTTTCTGGCAGTTTACAGCCATGGTGTAGTTCCAGCACAGGGGGCTGAGGCTGTACTGGAACCTTCACCCAGTGGGACTGTGGGCTGAGACACACCTAAGAATAGGAAATTAGTTAATTAATATGGACAGAAACAGAGGGGAAACCCAAAGACAAAAATTTCTCTCCCTTCCTATGGATAACTTGCCTCAATATTTAGGATTCTTGGGAAAGGGGAGGAAAAAGAAATCACCAAAATCAGTCTGTATTTTTTAGCTTTTCCTTCTTTTCTCTGTAGAGGTCCATCTTTCCAGGAGACTCTGTTTCCAGGAAAATGGATTTCTTTTCCATGAAGATATCATAGAAAAAATATTTGGCATCTTTGACATGAACTGAAAAAAACATCCCCACTGCATTTGACCGCATGACTTAACAATTTGAGATATTAAAATATGATGACTGTGGTGGAAAGTTAGTTTCTTTTGTGAAGTGCAGCCAACATAAGAGAAAAGTTTATCTAATTGTTTAAACCGTATAATTGGTGTTTATTCTTTGTGGTGTATGTTTCTGTAAGACTGAATTAACTGGAGAATGGTCCCAGAGGAGGTTACAATGTTAACCTAATTTAAAAAACAGTAGGGCAATAACTTAATTATTTGAGAAACTACTTGATTCTTGGGGTTTTTCCATAATTCTTTTAAAAATGCAAATGGGAAAGCTAGTCACAGTTTTTCAGAAGGAAACTTTGAGTATTTATGACATTCCTTAAATAAACAACAGAAATTTAATAAATTCACCTAAAAACTGTGAGTTCAACAAAGTTTGTGAATATAATTGAAACTGTTAATATAAACAAGGCTGTAGATGGGCATTGCATTAGATGATCGTGCTTTGATTGTCTTAAAACAATACTGCAGCAAGGTCTCTTTGTTTTTCCCATCTTTATGTGCTACTAAACTATATCTGTCAAATGGACAAAAACATCTGATGGATGTTCTGCTAAATAATTCAACTAAACTAGGTTGCTCAGACACTGGTACTGAGCTTGAAACATTTCAGAATAGTTAATAAAGTATTGCCTGGTAATAGGTTAGTATAAAGATAATTTAAGAAGTATGCAAGAAAGGTAATTCTTGCTGACCTCTGATTTTCTGCAGGCTGTCTGCTAGGTTGCTGGAAGGTAATTTGCTCACTTGTATATGATATCTTTTGGTAATTTCATAGCCTTTTCCTACCCAAATTAATTCTCTTCATCAGGATAGTTAGATGCCAGCTGAGGTAAGCCACTTTTACTCTGCAGCTCTCCTGCTAATGAAAATATCAGCAGTGAAGTACATGCCAGGGAAGTGGATGTGAGTTCTTCAGAAAGCATCTGCTGCTTGCTTTAACAGCTGGTCTGTGCCTTCAAAGGCAGCAGCTACAGGGAATGGCATATCCCTTTGCTGCTTATTTTGCATTTCTCAGTGTAACTCAGGTAGAAGAGTCAGGGGGCAAGACAGCTTAATAAGAACAATTATCTGAGATAAACAAAGCAGAGTGGAAGGAACTGTAGAAAAGGACACAGCAGACAAATTATTTTGTCATGAGTTCATTCAGTATGTTGCAACTTTGTGTGTTCATTGCAAAGGATCATACTAATGTGCCTAAACAGACTTTTGTCTGATGTGATCATGACTGACACTCATTTCAGTTAAAGCTTGCATTGTTTCTGGTGCTTGTCATACTGAAAATCAAATTTGCTGTGCTGAATGCATTTCTGCCCTAAGCAAGATGTGTATGGCTCAAAACGGATCAAAGGTGGCAAAACAGTCCAGTGTAGATGAGATGAAAATGTACTTCATAAGACTCAGGTTTGCCTTTCAGAGGTAAATTTAGGTCTTCTGTAAGTGATAATGAAGGAAGAAGAATTATTTTGTACTGTGGAGACCCCTACTTTATGCCTGAGTTTTGTGCCTCATTCCTCAGTCAATTGCTCTTCTACATGAGCTCTTAATCAATGTATTCTAGGCCTTTCTTTTTGATGCCACTTACATAAAGGGCCCCATCACACCTCCTGGTGAAATTACAATGCTCTTCTGTGTAGGAAAAAATGTTTGAAAGTTATTTTGGTTAAGCATTCTTTTTTTTTCCCCCTTTAATACTTTGTCTTTTGTCAGATTTGTCAGCATTAATAACAGGTAAAAGTTTTGTAGGGGAAATTTGCAGTAGCAGTTCTATGTATATTTTTACATCTGTTGTTATTCCCAGAGTTTTAGCAAAATGTAGAACAAATTTTCTTACCCTTCCTGTCTTTCTCAATGTTTGCAAGCAAGGTGTTCTTTTGGATGTTTTGCTAGTGTAGGCAGATACTTGAAATGCGACAAAGTGATACAAGGTACCTGACAAAAATCAGGTACTTGCCAAGGGGGAGGCATACAGTTTAAGGAACAGCTCACTGTTTTTTTGATAATGGAATGTTCAAAATTCCTGCTGTCCTGAGGGAAATGTTAAGAGAAAAACGCCCTTGCATGACCTTGGTGGTTATGTGTGGCGAGCTTAAAAGCATAATAATGACCAGAAACTAGAGATAAACACTCTAGTCCAGCCTTGCATGAGAGACAACTTTGTGGAATCTGGAAGTCTTATAAAAGATTTTCCACTCCACCTTCTAGGTGGTGGAGACTGTGTTACATTTGCCAAAAGGGTGCTTCACAAATCAAAGTTGCATTTTGTTTATAGCATAGCATTTGGGAAGTATATCACAAACAGCAGGCCTTAATTTTCTGTGGAGGGAATTTGTTCAGCATGGAGAATTTCACTGATGTGCCTTGTGTCCTGCAGATGCCAAAGGTCCATCTTGGAGCTGGCTGGCACCAGCTCTGTTGGACATAGGGGAAGCTCCCAGCAGCTTCTCAGAGAGCCACTCCTATAGCTCCCCCACTACCAAAACCTTGCCACACAGACCCCATACATGTGGGAAAGTCAGAGATGAGAAAAGTGTGGAGTCTACTGGGAAACTGTCTGCATCCCTGCTTTGTACTTGTAGTGTTTGTGTATATACATATTGGAGTTTTCCATCATAAGTACTCCATGTTAGATATCCTATCATGTGGGACACGGTATTTGGACAAAACCCAACTGGGAATTCTTTGGCAGTTGGAACTAATGAGATGCTAAAGAACGGAAAAGGTTGTCAGATGAGGAACCAACTAGGTTACAATAGAAGCTCAACCAAAATCCAAGAAAAGAATACTAAACTCTGGAAATGTGCTGCAAAGGGTAGACTAAAGTTTTGAGCAGCTCTTATGTCACACAAAATAAGATAAATCTGAGAGAAATGCTGTAATTAAACTATAGTTAGTTGTGAGTCAGTACACAGTGGGATACCACTTACTACAAGTCTTACGAGATGCAAATAGCACTAGATAGCATGGAAAGAAGTTCAGAGATCAGTCATGTAAGGTTACTAAAGGAGGGCAAAAAGAAGGTGTGAAACTGTGAGCTTGATTTTGCAACAGGTACATAAGTGGTGATCCAGGAATTAGTTTGAGGAAACCAAATGGTCTTCATGAATTAAAGCAGAAGTGTCTGTAAAAATTGGAATCTGGTCAGGACCCTATCATGTTAACACAGTTCCTGTGTTTAATCATTCTCAGTAATTTTTTTAATACTTGTATTCTAATTACAGTTTTCAGTTTTCTTACTTATGTCAGTTACCTGTAGCCTTGTCTGTACCATCCCCTACTGGGAACAGTAGTCTTCATGCTTCATAACAAGTATGAAAAATGCAAAGAGTAAAAGGACATTATCAACACTCTAATTGTTTTGTATGTGTATGCCTTTTACAAGCTTCAGTCTTGCCATGTTGAAGAAATAAATATTTGCATTGTAGTCAAGTACTTACACTATTTATACAGCATTTGTATTTTCTGCAGAAAGCTTATACCTTACTATGACACAAAGTTAAAATTATTTTATGCAACTGAATCAAAAAAATCATTTAATAATGCCTTCACAGTGATGTTTAAGACAAATTATTAGACTTCAGTAATTATTCACGGCTATTAGCCTTGGTTTTGCAGGCCCAGAGTGTGCTGTGCCAGTTTCATGAGAAAGAACTTCTAAGAGAACCATGGTAACTGACTTCTGCAGGATGCTCTCTAATGAGTGTAATGCCTGATAAATATGGCATGAAGAATTGATTTGAGGAGCCAGGAGTCCCAGAGTTAAAGTGTTATCAGGATTGCTAATAGCCTAATCTGAGTTTGAGATACCCATTATCATAGGTTGTTTTTAGTCATGAATTCCCATCAGAGCTATTTTGCCACACCAGACTTCCATAATGGTGTTTTTTATTTGTAGCAATGATATTTTTGTTTTGATATATGTACCAGTATCAGACCTTTTAATGACTTTTTAAATCTTTTTTTTTAGTTGCAAGTGTACATTAGAGGCTTCAAAAATGCTAAGAATTCTGGATCACATTAAATAAAATGCTTGTCTTGCATATTTGGTGGGGCCAGTTAATGTCTTGAATTGCTTTGCTCTCCCTGGGCATTATGCTGCAACCCTGATTGTAGCAGGGTGAGATGTGAATGGGGCACTGAGGTTATTACAGGACATGTACAGGCTGGCTAAGCTTAGTTTAAATAAGCCAACAAAACTGTAAATTACACATTATGGAAAATTATTATGCTTCTGAAATTTTCTTGCCAGAGTTAGAAAGGAAATAAGATTGAGAAAGGTGTCTGAAAATAAAAAGTGAAAGTAAGAAAAGGGGTAGTATGGAGTGTGTTTTGGGTTCTGCATTGTGTGTTTTCTTTCAAGGAACATTATTGCTTTTGAAAAAAACCCGAGTATTTGCAGCTTGTGAAAGTGATTATACACTCCTGTCTTCATAACAATGGTGTATTTATTTGTTCAGCCTTACATACATTCTATTTACACTTTAAGATAGAATGGAAAAGCTCTTTGAAAATGGTGATGAACTAAAATACATATACTGTCAGCAAGGAAAGTTTTGAAGCCAAGGGGTATTTTTTTTTGCATATTTAGAAGGCTGCTAATCTAATTGTAAAGCTGAAATACAGGGAATTAGATTGCAGAATGAAATTCTCCCTTCTATACTGCACTCTCACTTCCAGTGTACCTTCAAACCATTTACCAAATATAAACTGCTTGATTTATTTTTTACTTAACTAAAGTACAAGCAAGATAAAAATGCTTTGAAAATGGTAACAAAACCCCTCAAACCTACCCATAGCAATTGAAAGAGTACTCAGATTTTTCTCATCTTTATTTATCCTTTCTTTGACAGTGATTTGTTATCTTCCAATTATGTGGAGATCCACTATGAAGATGGAAAACCAAAATTTTCTAAGGTATTGTGTTCTTAAATTGTCATTCTGAGGGAACAATGCCAATAAAATGTTAAAATAAAGAGGGAGAAAAAATGTTTTGCAAGACTTATAAACTTCAGAATTGTTTTTCTGAAGGTAACTGTGATCTCATAGTGTATGGATATCTCAGAGATAGAAGAGGAATTGTGCAAAAAAGAAAAGCTGTGTTTTGGGGTGAGGAGTAGGCATTTGTAGGGGGTAGTAGTGAAGATGATCCATTACTGCCAGGACAATTACATCATGTAAAATATAGGAGGTGGAGGGGTTGGAGTCACCACCAGATTAGTCTTATTAACTATTTGTGTCCTTAGCACAAAGTGCGAGGAGAAAAAATAATGGTAACGTTAGACATTTAAACAAACCCAAAAGTCTTCAGTGATTTTTGTTTGCAAGGATTATACAGTCATGAAACAGAAAATGAAAGATTTAACTGAAACCCTAACCTCTGGAGTTATTACAAAATCAGCATATTGCTAGACATCCAATTAATTTTGTTTGTCATACTAGCTCCCAAATTGAATTCAGTGCCATAGGCTATTGATCCAAAGCCAGATTGAAGTTCTGCAAGGTAGTTCAGGCCTAAGGGAACCAGACCAGTCTTTTTGTTTGTTTGTAGTAACAAAATGAGGACTGGAAGGTTCCTAGGAAGGTTATAAACTACATTTGTAGGAAATTACTTTCTTTGTATTTGGTAGAAATGCCAGAATATTTCTTGCAAACTTATTATGTATGAATGATATCTGTATTTAGAGTAGAGGGAAGCAAGCATTCTGGTTGTGTTCATGTCTTCAGAAAGTCCAGACTGTGTTTGTCCAAGTATTAGGTGTCTGGTTCATTATTTTGCCCTTTCTGTAGAGAATCTCAAAATTATAAATGGCTGATTAGGGCAGAATTAAACAACTCCATTGCAATGTAATTACTGAGATATGCTGTTTTGTTTTCTTCCATGAGGAAGAAAAACAGTTTCATGTTACATACAAAGGAAGATGTTCCATTAAGACTCAATATTCCGCAGAATAGGCCAAAATGCTAAATGATGCAAGAAAACAATTCCCTCTGGCATTTAGACTAGCTCATGCAATTGTCAGCTGCAGCACTAGCATTGAGCACTGCGGTTGCTGAATCATGAATCTCACTGGAAAATTATGTTAGAACTTCAGACTCAGCAAATGGGCTACCTTTGCATGCTGCAGTAACTTGATCCAAACTTCCTAGGGGATGTTTTCTGAACTGCTGCATTTAGAAGCGATAATAGAGCTCCTGAGGACACGTTAATGTGTGCAAGCCTTCGTTAGAGATAATAAAAAGACTCCAGAACCCCGCACAATTTGTGTAGGAGGTCAAATAAGGACTGTGTTCTGGTCCTTTGCAGTGTCTTTTTATGCCCAAGTAAAAGGTTGTTTTGTTTCCTGATGTGGATCTAGAGAAGTGAGATCTCAATGAAAAGTACTGTATTTTCTAGAAAGAGGTAGTTAATTACAAAAATGACTGAAGAACAAAGAGCAATTTCTTTACTCAGGTGATCATCTTTAAAGAAAAAAAAAATCAAATTTAGCTGTTAAAAAGCATGTTTTATGTATTCTCAATGATGGAAGGGTAAACATGGAATGATTACTTTCTGTGAAGTACTTTGATTTAATTATATATAATAACCTGTAAGGAATTTAAATCAGAATCTGAATAACTCATTAAATAAAATGCAAAATGGAAATAATGCTGTCATAGACAAAGAGCGTTTACATTTTTTGTACTGTCTCGAGTTATAATCATTACATAAAGAATGGGTTTAATATGTATGTTGGAGTTCAGATGACATGACACAAGAATTAAAAGTATTTTTATGATGAATAGTAGATTTTTCAAACAATGGCTGAGAGACAACCATACTTCAGGGTTTTTAGTCAAACTTTTTATTTTTAGTTTACTTGAGCGTATTGCTGATAGACAGTAAAGACAAGTACGTAAATGAGGTTCATGTGTATTGTTACTGTTTGATTTTTTTGGCATTGGTTTTATGCAACAGACATTAAATCAGGATAATTTTGTGTGTGTGTCTGTTTTTAAAAATTATTAGGGGGGAGAGCATTGTTACTACCATGGAAATATCAGAGGTGTGAAGGATTCCAAAGTTGCTCTTTCAACTTGTAATGGACTTCAGTAAGTGCATGTTCTCATTTTTTAAACAAGGCTATAACTAATTATTATTCTTGAATATTGTCTCTTAATATAGAAGTGTTGACGCTCCTACAAGAAGGAACTGAAACACTACAGGCTCAAATATTTTTTATGTTTTGAGATTTTTCTTATTATCATTGGACTTAGTGTTTTGATGCTTTCTCATGAAACCTTTGAATACAGTAAGTGCTGGTAAATATTTTCCCATATAAAAGAATTATATTTTGGCAGTTTGTATGCTCAGTATTCATATATGATTCTGTCATAGAAAAATGGATCTTTTTGTTAGATTGTACAAGGAAAAAATGCAAGATATTAGCATTAGTTCCTGCTAAGGGCAGCTCAGCTGTTGATTATATTTTGCATGCTCAGGGTGTGTTGTAGGACTTCCTTTTTCCAAGGTCAAGTCTTTACCCCTTTTGGTATTTTATCATTGCATTGCCACTACATTTACTGTTAATCCATTAAAAAGTGCCAGATATCTTAATAATCCTCCAGTCTTGGCTTTAGCTACAGGTGGTAGTAATGAACATATATTTAATATTTCAGTCAGTTTTTCAGCCAAGTTAGGTTTTGTCTTATCAAAATTCATATACTGGAGTCAAACCGATTGCCTTGTAATCCTAAATATCACTTCTTTTTCTCCATGTTCTAGTGGCATGTTTGAAGACAGTACTTATTTGTACTTGATAGAACCAATGGATCTGACCCACACTGCAGTAAGTTTATTTTTGTCTAATTTATTTGTTTTGGGAGAGTGTTCAAGGAATACCAAATAAAAGTATTAAAATAAAACAATAAGTGATGTGTTTCATGCATTCATATGAAAATGAAAAATATTTTAAAACACTTGATTTGAATTTGTTTAAGGTGGCAATTATGTAATTATTATTTACCTACAATTTTTTCTGCTTTTCTTTAATCCTTTGTTTCCTACTTGCTGTCGATCATTTAGATGCTGGGAACAGACAAGTAAAACAAATCCTTTCTTTCCCATAGCACATGGTTATGGACTGTCAAAAAGCGTTTATCAATTTGCTCTAGTACTTGAAGTAAAGTGTTTATAAATTCATTAAAAGGATCTCTAAAACTCATTTGTACATTCCTCTCTAAATAGCTGCATCAGATTGCTCTTGGTCTGCCATGATTCCACAAAAAGCATATTTAAATAGATAATTACATCTGGGTATCTTAAACTTTGTATGTCTTAAGTCAGTGATCGTTGTATAGCTTAAATGATTGTGATCCAGCATATTCAACTATAAGATTATGCTGGATCAGCATATAGGACTGCATTTATGCAATTATTTTGCTTTTTTTTTTTTTTTTGTATTTCATGTTTTATGTGTACAACCATTTCTAAAACTTCAGCTGTAATTACAGCTGACAGAGTTTCACAGACAGTAGTAAAACTAGGTATATTTCTGAGTGATTTTTTGTGAAATGATTTTGCAACATTGGGACAGAGAATTCTCAAGGTTTGTATCCTGCTTGGTCTGTGGGATATATTGCAGATGCTGTGCCACAGTTCTCAAGCTTGTCTCGCTCTAGCTTGTATTTGACAGTATATGTATAGTATGTGACAAATAACTAATGCTGCTGAACCAACACGTTGTAGTGACTGGACAATTATAAATACTGAAAGAAGTGCCACATTTTTCATGTGATGTTATTAAGTAGAAGAAAATTTCACATATTTTTCTTTATAGGAAAGTAAAAGTAGGCCACATATCATCCAAAGAACTTATGGAACACGAACCTCCAAGCAGTTGCGGGACCTTGGTATGTTTTTGCTGATGAGTTTTTAAATATTGGAAATAATTGTATATATAACTTGGAAAATTTGAGTATTAGGCTAGCAGTGTTTATAAAATTGCTGATTATTTAGAAAATCTTGAAAAATAGATATTTACCTGCCTTTTTTAACAATTATTGCCACAGGATATAGATTTTTCAAAAGGCAGCTGTATGACTTTCATCTCCAGACCTGTATTTAGCTTTTCTCTGAAAATCACTGAATTTAATCAGTGATATTAATGTTACTGAGGCAATGAGATAGAAGAAGTTGTATATTCTAAGCCCAGGTTATCATTTCTTCACCTCTCCTTGCATGCTTTAAAATTTCTGAATTACTTGGGTTTTGGTATGTCTTATATCTTTTTAAAAATGAGCTTTTGAATAGCAAGGGTGTTTCTAATTTTTGTTATCTTAATCTACTTTTGGTTTGGACAGTGTACATAAGTAGTTTAAAATAATTCTTAAATTGTAATTTTTACAGATACCGACTCTAGTTCTGAATGGCCTTTTCTATCTGAACTGCAGTGGTTGAGGAGAAGGAGAAGAAAGAGAGCAGTAAGTAGAAGTGTGACCCTGATGTAAGACCATTTATAATACCAAACTCACTAATTTCTGTATTTTTTAATGTCAAGAGGATATAGGATTTAGGAAACAAGTATTTTTAGAAGCCTAATATTGTCCCATAATACAGTTATCAAATGAGATAACAAGGCTTTTCTTCAAAAATAGAAAATTTGGAAGAAAGGTGATAAACTTTCTAAAGTTACAGCAATGTTATGCATCAATTAAATCGAAATTTAGTTGTGGAAATTAATTTAGAATTTTAGTTTTTTTGTCTGCTTGAGAATAAAGAATAATTTTGAATGAACTCTTGCTACTTTATAGATATCTGACTTTATTGTCACTTGTCTCACTAAAGTAGCATGATTAAATCAAAAATCCAGATGAGGACACCCAGAACTGGGAGAACCTAAGTGGGCAGTCCTCATCATCTTCATGTGCGTATGTATCAGTTAGGGGAATAAATGAGTTAAAGGAGATTATTCTGAGTTTCTTCACTGAGTTGTACAATCCACGCCATATTTTTGAGGGTGCTTATGTTTTTAGTAACTTCCTTCCTCATTAAATCTGTGGTGAATAGTTCATAATGTAAGGAGGAGGAAAGCAGTGGTGGTGTCTGCACTGGAGCAAAAAGATACACCCTGAACTTTCCTAGTGATGTGGCTCAGATTCTCAGGCAGTGTTTAAGTTACTGGAACTACGATCCTTTACCCTACTTGCATTTCTCACCCAGTTGTTTAGTGATTTACATGCCCTAAACAATAGATATTTTATTTGTATATATAATGAAGATCAGCTGCAGTTATTTTTGAAAAGAACTACATCTTCATGATTTCTCAAAGAATTTCTTTAATTCATCAGTTATCTCGTGGTGTCTTTGAAGAAATGAAGTATCTGGAGCTCATGATAGTAAATGACCATAAAATGGTAAGTATATCAATTCAGTGATAATCTTCCTTTTGGTGACAGTTTGTAGGCTGATGTACAGCCTATAAATTGTTACCATTTTTAGACCCAGGATTTTATTTATCAACAGCTATTAACATTTGTACAGTAAGACACACTGTAGGCCATAATACCTAATGAAACTTAATGTTACCTAAGAATTTCTGGGACAATTATATATTCAAAATGAATCTGGAGCACTTTGGTATCATATGGATAAATCAATATGCCCATCACTAACAAAGTAAAACAACAAAATATTTTTGTCCAGAAGAAACATACTACATGTTCTAAAATTACATCCCATCTTCGAAGTTATATAGAAAGAGGTCAGAATTTGTTACTTTGAGTTTAGTTTTACTAATCTAAATTTTAATGCAGCAAAATATGTAGACAAAACTCTGATTGTTCTTTGTGGCTACTCCATACTTATAAACAGGAGTGATAATGGAGTGCAAGGTAAGTTGTTTGTTTGATTCAGAAATTGTTTGTCATTAAAGAAACCAACATGCATGCGGGGAGGAAAGCCCAATTTTTTCCCCTTTGTCTTGAGGGATGACTGGAAAAAGTCAGACTAAGTGATATTTGTTGTAAGCACAACTTTTTTTTTTTTTTTAATCAAATTTTGCTGATACAATAGTTTTCACTTATTTTATTTGCAAGTAAAGAGCTTTTCATGTCTCTCACCCTGCTGCAAGTTTCCCAGTGCTTTATGGAGTTGTGGGCTCTGTTGTCAACACTAAAGGTTTATGTTTAAGAACAAGAAATTGAAGATATCAGAACAGGATGCAGTAATTCATACTTGTTCCAATGCTGAATAAACAGATAATGTACCCTCCCCTCACCTGTCTAATAAATCATACAAGTAGTCTGGGCAAACATAGCCTATATTTTATCTGTGTTAATTTAGCACTGTGGAGGGAATTTGCATGGGTGGAAAAAGCAGGACAGAAATTTCTTAAGCTGTTTTCATTTGTAAAGCCACCTGGTAGGAAACTGCTCTTAAGAGTGTTCAGTTGTTGGTTATTTAGCAATTGGGCACCGTAACTGAAGTTATGGCTATTTTGTCTATGCTTGGTGTTCCTTATGAAGAGAAAATATTCCTATGTCTGTCTCTTTCCCCTGGCCTCTTGTACTGCAGATGTGCTTGAAGGTGCTCACTACACTTACTGCAGACACTGTTGTCTCCTTGAAAGCTTTATTTGTTAGAACTTGTAGCACAAGATTTTTAGCTTCATACTCATCAGTGACTTAGAAACAGATAGTAATTCTTTTCAAAGAATAAAATGGACATACTTAGGAAAGTGTTCACAGTTAGGAGTCACAGCTTGCCAGTCCAGGAAGTCGCTAAATAGACTTTCAAGGTTTTCTGCTTACCAGGAGAGGGCATGTTTCCCCTGCAGCAAAGGTCTTCGTTGGAAGAAGTATCTTAAACCTCCTTGATCATTGTGTTAAATGGTTAATACTGTGTATTTTCACAGCGTTTCCTTTCCTCTAGCAATAAAGATATCTTGACACATTAAATTAGGTTGTTGTGTTTTTTACTGGTTTAGGTTAATTTCTTTTAGAATCTGTGTTTAACCACATTATGTGGTATATTACTGTTGATTTTAGCATTTTAATTCTTTCATGAAAACCAAGAACATTTTTCAAAGCATATTACTTTATCTTTCCACTTCTGGAAGGGTTTGGGATTGGCTCAAAACAAAAAGCCAAAGGTACCCTTTCCCCTTCCCCACTGTCATTGTTCTCTGGGGAGCAGTCCATGGTATAGTGCTCCTCTCAGTGTGCATCCTAGGCACCTACTAGCACCATACCTGAGAGTAGCTACTCAATTGCTCACAGAAGAGTTTCTTCTTCCTAGGCCTCTTTTTAGGTACTGTGTTTCATAGGGAGAATAACTGACACTTTCATGGGACACTGTGAGGCAATGAGACTTGTTGCTTTTAACCAGTAGCTGAAATTAGTAAGTTTTTTGATAAAGGCTTTTTCCCCCTGTTCTAAGCAATTTCATGTTCATTTTCTGTGAAATTTTGAAGAGCTATTTTTTCTATCTGCAAATCATCCTCTGTAATGTAATCTTGGTTTATAATTTTACAGTTTCTTGAAAGTCATATGGATTCGTGTTCAGATACCATAGCTGCATCTTTAAAAAGTTTGACTTAGAAGAGAAAGGGGCTTTTGAGGCAGGATGAGGAAAGACATGAAACCATTGTAATGACATGCACAGACATTGTGAAGCAGAACTTGTATTACAGCTGATCTAGGTCTATTAAAAAGAAAGTGAAGTTAGGATTTAAGATATTCAGCTTAACTGTTTTAATGTTCAAACACATATTTACTTTTACCATGTGCTCCCCCTTCCATTTTTCCTTTTCCTATAACTACTGCTACATGTCACAAAAGTATTGTGCTGTTGTAGAAAAGGAGGCCTTTGCAAAGAGCTGTGCACAGGATAAGTGGTAAATGCTTCATCTTCATGTCTTATAATTAAAGTGATAGAATGTGGCTACTACAGTCTGATATGTAACTCATCAGGTTAAGCAATTTTAATGGGTAAAGCATCCTCTCAATTTTGAGCTCATGTTTGTGTTCATGTTTACCTGTAATTTTGTCTCAAACATTTGATCTCTGATTCTAAACACAGTATTTCTTCTGGCTAAATGCTCCTTTTACAATTGGGAAGGGCTGCTTAACATGTATGGCTTCCTCTATTTTCCAGGGATTCTTGAATGTGAGATATAAGGTGTGATCTGAAAGGTTTTTTGAGTTTTCCTCTTACTCTTTCTTAAAATATTAATTTTACTTTCATGCTGTAAAAATAAAGAATTAGTAATAAATATTTAAATTCTCACTGTGTTCTACTTTCTCTTCTTTTAGTTCAAAAGGCACCGTTCTTCAACTGCATACACAAACAATTTTGCAAAGTCTGTGGTAAACCTTGTAGATGCTGTAAGTATCAATATTTCTTCTGAAAACTGATTCACTACCTTCTACTTTAGCACTGTGTTAAAAATGTTGTCATTTTCAGATACCAAATTTCAATTACACTTTAAAGTGCACTTCTAGTTTCTCTGCAGAAGAATAGCCTGGGGTGAATGTATAAGAAACTATGGCATTTTTCTTAAAGCTTGCAACTCTCAGAGTTTGTCTTTGGCAGGGGTGATTTCATTATCTGTCACCAATTAAGAATGAGATTTAATCAAATTTGTATCTAACTACAAGTGATTGAAACTGCAAGTATAGTTCAGAAGGGATACATGTATCTATTGGAAGAAAAAGCCAGTGTGAGTAAAATAATCTGCTTTATAAGTCTCTATGTATATCTTAAAAAGAAACAAAATGCCACTGTGCTACCTTATAAATGGGTGGAACTGACACAGATACCATACTTGTATCTGTGCTAAATTTAAAACAATTTTGCATACAGCATATAAATTAAAAGTAATATTTGTGGTAAAATTAATTTGGGAGGGTTTTTTTTTCTCTTTTTGCTACATATATAATGATCACACATGTTTAAGAGCTCTATATGTAGTGAAAACAGGTAGATTTTCTAGTAGGAATGAATAACGAGGGTACCAAATGCTGACTCCGAGTCCCTTTTCCATGTGACATTATTGATACCAGTGGAACTGTGTGATATGATTCAGTCCAAAACATTGTCAACAGTTTGACTTGGAGGAAACAGTGCAGTATTTGTTCTTACATATTAAGTGTACTGGATGTATATTCAAAATTTAGGTGAATATATTTATAATACATGAAATACCAGAAGTGTTTTGGAATATTTTTCTGTAATGATCTGAAAAATTACTAGAGCATATAAAATGTAAATAATTGTAATATTTCTGCAATTTATATTGGACATACCCAAAGAAAAGGTGGCATCTTTATTTTTTCCTCATCTGATAATTATTTCTTTCTCTTTCTTCTGCATTTTAACAAAAGTTATTTAATCCACCTTTTCTTTCTCTATTATGTCTGGTTTTTCCATTTTTATCTGTGTGTATGCAGAAACACAGGCTTCATTCTTGTGTAGAATTCAGTCCCTTCATAGAGATCTTACAAAATGACATCATACTGGTTTTTTTCTTTAAATAAAGCATGAAAAAGAGCAGGATTTTCTGCCTTGTTATTCCCTTGTGTCCATAGGGTGTGGGCTGTATTTCTTACTGATTTATTGCTGGGAATAGGATAATGGCTTTCAGAGGTTTTCAGGTTCTCTGGCCCCTCTTCCATTTTTTTGTTGCTGTTTGCTTCAGGAAATAGAGTTTTCCTCCAGGCAAACAGAAATAAAGTCTTTATTGATTCACCCCTATGTCATTCCAGGCAGTTTAATTTCATTGGGTTTGCTCATGTTGTAAACCATTTTCTGTGTATGTTCTCAGCCTGTCTCCCTGAGATTCAAGCACGCTAATACTCTTTTCCTTCCAAGGTCTTGGACAAAACTGGGCTTAGCTGGTTCCTATCTCTTGGTTTTATATTTCTCTTTTTTTTTTTTTTTAAGCTGAATATTATACATTGACTTTTTCATAAGGATAACTCTGCCCTGATACAAAACTGGGTTTCTGGTCAGGCCAGATAAAGAATACATCTTTTGTAGACCTACAAGTTCTGCATAACCTTAGTTATTAAAATTTGGCATTTTTTGAACTGAAGCCAAAGACAGCAGTAGTTTTATGTCAGAATCAAGTATGCACAATATTAAAATGCATATTTTAAAACTGTTTTGTTATTATTAATGCCCGATTGTTGTTTCCTTGTCTATTGTTACAGTAACATTAACATTTATAGAAAAATAAATATTTTTCCTTAATTCCACTCATGCAATGTGAGAATTAAGTGATCATACTGTATAAATGGAAATCAAGCATAAATTAAATTTGGATTTATTGAAAAACTGAGACATTATTTAATTGCAACTTTAAAAGTTGCAATTAAAACTTTTAATTGTTTTTGGCTACTCTTGGAGATAGTTTTTTTTCTTTGAGATCACCCAGTGTACCTTTACATTTCTTCCTTGCTGATTTTTTGCACAGGTTTTCTGCAAAACTCAGTGACAAAATTATTTACCATGAGAATCTTAAAGCAAATGGAGTGGCTCAAAAAAAAAAAAAAGGGCAACAAGGGTTGCTCTTTTCCTTCTAAAATATAAAATTTAAGTGGATCAGAATATCAGTTTTAGGAAATGATGGCATTGCCAGCTAACTGTTTCCCCATGTTTTCCTCCTGCTTTATCCCTCTTGTCCTTCCGCTTTACTCTTACTGGCTAAGTGTGCATGTTTGACCCAGTGTTCTACTCCTGTGCCTGTCCTGTCTCTGCCCTCAGATATACAAGGAGCAGCTGAACACCAGGGTGGTGCTGGTGGCTGTGGAGACCTGGACAGACAGAGACCGCATTAACATTCACCCCGATCCTCTGCAGATGCTGCACGACTTCTCCAAGTACCGGCAGCACTACATCAAGCAGCACGCTGATGCTGTGCACCTGCTCTCGTATGTACCCTTGGCAGTGGCTTACAGTGTTAGCTCCTGTCTGCTGCTTTTCTCTACTTGTCTCTTCTTTTATTTTTTTTGGTTGGTATTCTCTGTATCAATCAATATATGCCTTTCTTAGGAAGCTTAATCGAACACCTGTTTTTAATAGGTGTAGAATATACCATGGTCATGTGGACAGATATCTATAATGATATTTGAATGTCTTTGCAACCTGGAGACAGTGTCATGTGTGAAGTGTCTTTAGATGAGCCCTTAAGGACACTTAGCTTTGCTAATCAGGTGTGTCATGTGCTGCTTTTCCAGTTATGATCAGGAGAGGGCAGAGCTGACAGCATTATGCGTTGCCACAAGAGTGTTCCAGTTAGTAAATTTATTCACACATGTGGCTGCAGTGATGATTTGTTAATGGAAGGTCTCCTTTAGAGCTGTAATGAATTGTTCTGAGACACAAAGGATTTTGAGAGGAAATTCCACTTGCATCACTAGGCACGACTTCAGCCTTGAGCAAGGATTATTTTCCTTCATGGCATTGTAAGCAAAGAGGAGGAAATGTGTGCTCCCCTGTGCAGCACAGGGAAAGATCTTAAGCTGTCTCCCAGCAGCATGACATACTGTAAGGATGGAGTAACTAATGTCTTCCATGGTGAATGTATTTTTGCCTGTAGTTCATCTTCTGCAGAAGAAGATAAAAATAGGGGATGAATAATTTCCTCCAATTTTCTTAATACTGGCATCACAGTACAACGCTGATTTTGTTCTTCATAATACAGGCTCAGTGCTGCTGACATGCACTCTTAGTGACTTCCATGCATGTTTTGTGTCACCTGTTGAAGAGTTTGCCAGCAAACAGGCTCTTCTCATGGTGAAAGATATCAAATCCAACCTGAAATACAAGAAGTTCCATTTAAACATAGGGCAAAAAACCCCTTTCACTGTGAAGTTGGTCAGATGCTGGAACGGGCTGCACAGAGAGAGACTATGGAGTGCCCATGCTTGGAGATGTTCCAAAGCTAGTGGAACATGGCATGCTCCAGCTGAGCCTCCTTGGAGCTGGGGAGAGGTGAATAGAACATTTCCAAAAGTGCCTGCAATCCTGTCTGTTGTAAAGCCCCTGGCTGTAAGCATTTAGTTAAGCTGCAATCTGAAAGTTCTGATGGCTGTTAGAATGTTCTGAAAAATAAAGACATACCTGTATGGGGTAACCTGTCATTTTAAAAAAAACCCATCAATTTTCAGAGGTTAGGTCATTTATACATCATGCAGGATCGCTGTAGGTTGTTTGTAGGCTGTGTAGATTTATTGTTATGACTATGAAGTTAAAATAGGTGTAATTCATAGTAATTTATAGGCATTTTATTGAATAATTTAGATCTTCCAGATTACATTACTTAACTAAATTATTTGGAGCTTATTAACAATAAATAAATAAAGAGCAGTATTAAATTACTTTCCCTTTAGGTGTACTTCTCAGTCTTTTCATTGGGACTTAAAACTTAAATTGCTTTGGATTGAGATAATAATTTTTAAAGTCCTCAGTACTGGTACATTTCAGAAGAGAATTCCTTCACGACAAATCATAAATTAGAATATATTGTGAACTTTTTAAAGAAATGTTATTACTGTATTATCTTAGGAGTCTGGCACTCAAGCTTTCTGTGCTTGGTTTGTTTGTGGGTTAAGACTGATTCTGACTCTAGAAGAGAAAAATAGTATTTGTGTCAAAGCTTACATAAAACCACCTCTTTCAGTGTTGGTATTCTGTTTGTAAACTTGCAGTTGCTTGTTATGCTAGAAATAGATGAATGTACATGCAATCTATCATAGTATGTGTGAGAGTATGCTCTTTCAATAAGCTCTTGGTGCCCAATGTCAACGTGTTATAATTTCTTCATTTTTATTTGTTTGTAAGGAATGTGACATTTCATTACAAAAGGAGCAGCTTAAGTTACTTTGGAGGTGTTTGCTCTGTGGCCAGAGGAGTAGGAGTGAATGAGGTAATTTTTTTTTTCCATGACTAAAGTGAAATAAAGTAGAATCTCTACATTATAATCTTAGGAGTTCATATGTTTCAGTATCCAGGGCTTTAAATATAATTTACATATTAAAAAGTTAGGATTCTCACAGCCAGCCTTCTTGATCATCATCAAACTACTGCTCAGAATACCTTTCTTTTTAGAAAGTATTTCTCCTGTCTGCATTATTCTCTTAAAGAGAACTTAAATTGCCTTTTATTATATTTAACAGAAATTCAGACCCAAAAATCTCAGGAGTATTTGAAACACAGCACTGAATACTCTTTGTCTTACCACTGTAAGATATTTGATCTTCTGAAGTACCAATGTCTTGTGATTCTTCCTGAAATTTTTAACATTGAAATTAGAAAACAAATTGTCCCTGTGTATTGATTTTTTTTCTATTATTGCTATTTTTTTCCTCAGTGCAGTGTTAAATTGATAATGAAATTCTCCTGGTTTTATGTGGGTTAAATCCTGCTATTACAAAACTGTACTGCATATATATCAAATAAACTTCTTTCTTTAGATTAACCAGTGGGGAGAGGTTGCCTGAGATTAGGAGAGGAATATTTTATCTGTTATGTACTTTGAGTTTGTTTTCTTTATATGCAGACAGAATTGTGATTGACTGCACTGAATTATTGAAGTAGTAGATATGTGGTAAGGCAGAATGAGCCAGTGTAGTGTTCATTACAATAACTAATGGGTTTTTGTTTTTTTATAATTGTGCTTCTCTTGGAATGCAGTATGGCCTCCCTTTGCCCATGGCACAGGAACTAGCCCAGAGTCTTGCTCAGAATCTTGGAATACAATGGGAGCCAGCTGCCAGGAAACCAAGTATGTACATGGAGTCTTTTGTCTTCCTTAGCTAAATGCAAACACTTCCTTTATTGTGTTTGAGAGAAATGCTAAAATTGCTGTAACTATAGAACAAGAATTGCTGCTTTTGGAAATATATGTAGTGAAATTTCAGCCTCACCAAAATAAGAGCTGCCAGTTTAGTGGCATTTTGCATGACCTCAGTGATGTCCTGTGTCAAGGTTAGATTCATAATCAACATTCAAAGGTATATTGGTAAAAACACCATTAATTTAATTTAGAACTTATTGTCTATCATCATGAAATCTGTCAGTCCAATAGAACAATCTCTGACTTCTTGAAATGCAAAAATACCTGATTTACAATTGAAGAAATGGTAAGGAATTGAAACCCAGTCTAGTGTGACATTTGCTCAACTTGTTACCTTGCTGCTTCACAGTCCGACCAGATTTGTGTTACCTTAACATGTGTAGGGTGTTGGTACAAAAACTGCTGCAAACCCCTTTTCAGGGCTAAAGAAAATTGTTTGGTTTTTCACTTGCATCTTATAATGAGTTTGGCTACCTGCTCTCTTTGTTTCCTCTTTAAATATGTGAATGATAATGTTGACTTTATTGTGAATCACTTCAAAAATCTGTGAATTAGGAAACCATGCTTAGGAATATTGTTTTGTAAAGCAGTACTTTTAAATTGTGTAAACTAGCAAATTGCTAAACTATTTTCTATATAATTGTTTTACAGGTAAAACAGAGTTCATACAATTTGGAAATCAGAATATTTTTAAACTGAAAAATAGAGGTTTTTGATATGATAGCTTAGTGTTCTCATTTGGATGCCCTTTATAGAGAAAGATTAATGAAAGACCTGGGGAGAGTAGAAATAACCACATAAATGGTTTCTAAATATTTTCCATGGAGAAACTCTGGATTTCCAGTAGTAACTACAGTACATCTATCTTTGGTAGATCATTTTTATGGGCAGTTTGCAGTTTCTGTTTAACCAACCTTAAGGTGCTGATCTTTTGTTTTTATGTTATGAATTTGGTCACTGTTGACTTACATGCTATAGCTGTAAGTAAACTGTAAATCCATTTTCATTCAACTACTTTTTCGGATGAATATTTGATTGGCTGATTGACATATTACTGTTAATAATTTTGTGCTAAAGGGAAAAAGCCTGGCCTGTCCAGTAACAATCCTCTTTCAGGGTATTCTGTATTTTTAGGGAGGAGAAAATGTGAACATTTAAAATCATCAATATTATGTGTACTGCAGACAGCCTTGTGCTGCCTGTTTTGAGAGCATGGAGGGAAGAACCTTGCCAACTATTTTTAGCTTCATGTAGTGTCTGAAATTTTGTATTGAGTCTTAAGAACCTGCAGATATGGTAATCTGAAAGTATTGTATTAAGGTGTTAGTATGTCTTCAAGTGGGCTGGTTTCCTTTTAGGGGTAGAGTTTGTACAGCCAAGCAACCATCAAATCTTTGTATAATTAGTCAAGCTCCATTTTTATAGTACTTTATATTTCTTGTAAGCATATTTGTAACTTCTCTCCTTTTCTGTTGTATTTTGGTCTTGTCTGAGAAGAGTGTGACTGCACTGAATCCTGGGGTGGTTGCATCATGGAGGAAACAGGGTATGTCATAAATATCAGTAATTGAGGGCTCTGGAATGAGTTCATAGTTTACACGATGGCAGAAATATTTATGCATTCAGTTTTATCCATGTGTTTTAGTGCTAATAAACCAAAAACCAGAAACGGTTGGAACTCAATCCTTAGGTAAATAAATGGTCAGTGAAGTCTGAAGGGGAAGCACATCTATATGGGAGGAATTTCATTGCCCTCCACCCTCACACACTGCCAATGATTCTTTTCTCTATACTGTAAGCAATTGAGTAGAAAAGGATAACTTCTGAAATACAGGGGTTTGAGTCTTAGAAATCACTTCCTGTCAGAATCTTGCTCACTGTGGAAGCTTGATTGCAAAAATCATGGAGAAAATTAGTTACAAATGAGACAGAAGGAACTTAGTTTCTTTGTGTGGTATTTGGAAATTGATTCCTCAGTAGAGTTACTTTGTGGCTTCCCTGTAGCCTTGTAATTCTCAGCCACTGTGGGAGTGCAGCAGAAAACCATTCCATAAATTTGCTCCTGGAATCCAAGGTAAAGCATTGATCAGAATAGATAGTTCATGTGGTGAACTCATCAAAGTATTGGTCTTGCATGGAAATATCAGAAGAAGAGGCTGTGGAATAAGCCTCCTCTGGAAAAAAGGTTAACAGTAAACAAAAACCGGGAGCCAAAAACATGAGCCAGGATGGTCATGTAGAAGCTGATAAAGGACTGACTAATGAAATGAGGGAATAATTAGCTGCACTTTAAAGCCTTTTCACTTAACTCCATCAGTGTCAGGAGACATTTTTTCTGTATGGAATAATTCAGTGGGGAAATAGCTCAGTGGCAGTGAGCTGTTAGGAGAGGAATGGCAAACCTCCTTATGGCATGGTTACCCCAATCTTTCATAGTGTGAATAGATCTCATTCCCAGATCTCAAAACATGACTAATAAACATATCAGACAATTTCTGAGTGAGAAATTACTAATTAACTACATTTTCAATAGTCTGGGAAAAAGATTGAGTTGAGGAAATATGAGAGAAGTCTGTAACATTATGCAAAAATAATTACTCTTTCTTCTAGTATAAGAACTAAGGAGACATGAAACGAGATTAGCAAATATGACAGAAGAAAATGGGATGAAATCGTTCTTCTACCAGTTTGTATTAAGCTGTGAAACTTCTTGCTGTAGCATCTTGTAGGTGTTAAAAAAAACCTGAGAGGATACTGGATTATGCATGCAATAGAAAGGGTGAATAGCAGCTACTATGATAATGTGGGTTTACCTTATTAAGAAGTTTAAAACCTACAGTTTTATATACTGTACATAAAGTAGAAATATAAAAAAGGCAAAATGTTTTAAAATTTTTCTTTTGTTCTGATTTTATTATTTGAGAATAAGACTAAGCTGTTATACTGTTGCACACAGTGGTTGCAAGAAACTGGGATTTACAGTATTTGAAAAAGGTTGTGACCCCTTTGCCCCTTTCCAGTAGCTGGTGATGTTTCAAGGCATTTACTCACCTGGTTCTTTACCATTTTAGGGTATACCATTCCAGGAAATTCTCCAAATGCAGCATTGCAGAATACAAAGAATTTTTACTTCGTGGGGGCGGTGCCTGTCTTTTTAACAGGCCAACAAAGGTAATAAATAACTTGGTACTCAAGACATCTGCTACACATTGTAATGAAAATGTAATCATTTCACTGACATCATCTCTTCTCAAATTTATTCAGATGTCTCTGTGGGTATTTTCTTGAGGTTGTAGTTAGCTGTTCAACCCCTTTAGCATTTGAAAATAATATTGAGAGGAATGCAACTTGATTTCCATAATTCTTCATACTCAAATAATGATAAATTCAGTATAAATGCACCACTTATTAAGCTGGAAGTAGTGCAAAATAAATCCAGAAGTGTATGCACCTATACTCAATTCTTGGACTTTGTGTCTGAGGTTGTTCAAAAGAATGCCAGTTACCACATTAGGAAATAGAAATCCATAGCTGATTTCATATAGACAGTAGTAACTTTTGGTTGTTCTCAACTTCATTTATGTTAGCTTCATTTCATTTCAAATACACATCTAGCGAGCTATCATTCATAGCTGTTTCCTTCTGCCATTGCTTTTTTGCCTAAAAACTTACCAAGGTCATAATTTTTTCTAAGACAATGTTAGCCTGACATCCCTGTAAAGCTGAGCAGTATAAAAATATTCCATGTGGCTCTTCTTGCCAAGTAAGAGCAATCCAAAGCATTAATATTCTATTGAATCATAGTGTCAAACTGCTGTCCTTGTAGAATTTAATACCACATGAGGCTATTAGGCTGTTCTGTTTACTATGCTATACCCTTTGGTGGACCATCACCTTGCACAATTAACTAAAAAAAATTTTGCTTGTTCAAGTGGTTTTGAATCTTTTCCCAGGGTAGCAATCTTTGCTTATAGAATAAGAATGCAAGAATTCTTACACAAAGGAATAAATAGGGAAATGGAAAAACACAGCTTCAGTTTTTAGTGACAGTTATCAGGCAAAGTAATGTGAAGAAGTTGTCAATTTGACTCAAGTTGACAGGATAAAAATCTGACTTATTTTCAGGAAAAGGCTTATGGGGAAATGGTTGAATTATCTTTATATATTATCTGTGCCAGTGCTTTACAGCTTTAAAGTACTTTGGGAGGGAAAAATAATCATACCATGTTTAGAATGCTTTTATTTGGAGGTCAGGAGATAAGGTAGAAAACTGTGTGTTTAATCCTTTGGTAAGTAAAACAGAATTGTTAAGCAGTCACCATGATGCCATTTAAAGAATTATATCCTGAGTTATGCTCTGACATGTAGATGAACATTAAATGGTTCGTGATTGCCATAGGAAATTTGTGTGTGCCTGCTTGTGTTCTGTAATTTTCTTGTTTGATAGAGAAATGAATTTCAGTTTCAGAGTAAGAGATCTTGCTGTTTGCACCAAAGTGTAGTAGAGACAGGAGCTTACAGAGGGGGGAAAAAAATTAAATGCTTTTTATAATCCTGTCAACATTACTGGTGAAGAAGAGTGCATATGGATATTTCTTCACTATTGATTTGCTTCTGGCACCCAAAATTGTAGGTGCTATTGATTACCTATATGGTTTATACAACAAAAGTGAAATGTTATATTTCTTTTTTACTTGGCATTATGATTCCCCCTCCCTGCCCCAACCAAAACTACCAAAGAAGAATTCCATACAAGTTCATATATAATTTGTATTGTATTTTATGTTGTGTTTCATATCTTGCTAGCTCTCCACAGCTTTACTCCCACTAAGCCCATGCAGAAAGGTTTACTCACATCTTTCACCCTTAGATTAATCTGTTCACATTTTAGCTTGTTAACTTCTAATTTAATTTCAACCATGTTCTAGTGGATGTGTTTCTGCTGCTAATATTCTAATTAAATTGGTGATTCCTGATATTCTTATGATTTTAAAGCAGAATTATATTGAAAACAGACAAGCCTCTTGCAGAATTATTTCTGTGACAAGACTGAAAAGTACCTTTAATCAAAATTACAATGTGTGAAACCACTGTAGAATCTGCATCATCCTGAGCTGCAGAATTTATCTGCATTGTATGTATCTGGTTCTAGGATTAGCTGTTTAGTAGTCTTTGTATGTGCTTGTGTATAACTTACTAATAAGGCACATAGGACTTCCTTTTAGCAGTATTTATTTCTACTTATTCTTCTCATGCACAAACATTGCAGAGGAACAGACAGTAGCTCATTGCATGAGGAAGTGTGGATACCTGAGCAAATCCCAAGAATGATATTGTGGACTGGTTTCTTAAAGGAATTGTCAGAAAACTGGGAGTCCATGGAACAGGAATGAAATCCAAATGTCAACCCCTAAAATATTATTGTAGTATCTCTCTATTTATCATGCTTTTCTGAGATCAGTATCTCCTAAAGAGGACCAGCATTCCTGTGATTTGGCTCTATGCCTTTCATGTGTGAAAAATTCTGATGAGCAGCATTTGAAAACCACGCTGCCTTTTCTTCACTGAGGCATGGCACCTGCATTGTCTGGGACAGCACATTTTTGTGTAGCATTGCAGAAATGTGACACAGAAGTCACTTAACACTAGTTTTATTCTTACTTTGGGGTGGGGGCTTTTTTCTTTCAGCTCTTTGAAGCCACCGAGTGTGGAAATGGATATGTAGAAGCAGGAGAAGAATGTGATTGTGGTTTCCGAATGGTAAGTAGAGTTATAGATTGCTCCACAAGTCTTTCTTATAAAATTTATTAAGGTAAATTAAGTGATTGGTAAGAGAGGGGGGAAAGGTTGTGGAAATGAATTTGTTTTGCCTGTTGTTTGGGAACAATTTTGTTAAAAGCCTGTGTTAAAAAATATGACAATGAGTGCAAAGACAGTGTCCTCTGAAAGCTCCTGTTACACCAATGACAAGGTACAGCTGTTTCCCAGCAGTTTTTGAGTTGCACTGGAGAAGTGCTTACCTCTTGGCTTTCCTGGATAACATATCTGGATACTTACTGATACTTTGGAGACTGGTGCCTGTTTTCAGACAGAACAAGTAAACTGTTGTTTTCTTCTCTATTGCAGAAATACTCCAATTATGTTTTTGCAAAAATCTGCCCTCTAGATTTGAGTTCTCGTTCTAGTACTTAAGTATAATTGCACTTGTAATTAGGTTGGAGGTTTTTTCTCCATTGAATACTATTGAGCTAAGCAGCATAAGTTTGGCACAGGCCTCAGAAGGTGTGAATCCCTGTATTGCTATAGCATTGTATGTCACTGTTTTCCCCGTAGTATTTGAGTATTGCAAAGGCTTCTTCCAGCTGATAATTTCAAATCATCAGTGCTAAACTGAATCTTTTGTCTGCTGGTATGTAATAATCTGATGTTGGAAAGATTGTGAAGAAAAAAATTTGTTTAAAATGGAAAGCTAAACTTTTTGCTTATTTTTTTCTTCAGGAATGCTATGCAGACTGTTGTAAGAAGTGCTCTCTTTCTAATGGAGCTCATTGTAGTGATGGACCGTGCTGTAATACATCATGTCTTGTGAGTGTTGCTGCCATGTATCAGTTGTTCTTTTCAGATGTCTGTGGCAGTCATGTGCAGCCTGTTATAGAGTTATATTCAGAGTGTGTTTTAGTTAGAAGGAAAAGGTGCAGCATATGTAGGTGTATTCTTAGTGCTGAACTATGTTTTTAATTTTCTAGTTTTTCCCACGAGGTTATGACTGTCGATACGCAGTGAATGAGTGTGACATTGCAGAGTTCTGCACTGGGGATTCTGGACAGGTATGTGTACAGAAATGTTCTCTGCTTGCACTGCTGATGTTTGTTTGCAATCTTTTTTTGGTGTGCATTTAACAGGAAAATTGTATTAACAAACTGCACAGTCATGTGCCCAAAATGATGATGTAATAATGGTGTGTGAACTATTGTAAACTCAGGAAAACAATAATCTAAGTGGACTCAAAAGATGGCTTCTCTATGTTTATTTGGTTTTTATAAATCTTGGGGTTTTGTGTATAATATTTGTGTCAGGCATCCTTCTTTATTCTTTGCCTGGTCTATAACTTAAAAAATAAGAATACACTGCCAATGTGAATGTATTCAAAGGTAATAACACTAAGATTTTATGAAATAAAATGGCTTAAAATAGAATTGTAGAAAATTACAACTAAAGGAGTATAGAAACACAGAATCATTTAGATTGGAAAAGACCTTTTAGATTGAGTGCTACCATGAACCCAGCACTGCCAACTCCACCACTAAACCACGTCCCTAAATGCCACATCTACATGTCTTTTACACTTTTACATGCCTCTAGGGATGGTGATTTTCCTGTGATTTTCTGGGCAGCCTGTTCCAATGCTTGACAGGCCTTTTAGTGAAAGAGTTTTTCCTAATATCCAGCGTAAACCTCCCCAGCACAACTGAAGGCCATTTCCTCTCATCCTGTCATTTGTTACCTGAGCAGAAGAGGCTGACTTCTATATCTCTACAACCTACTTTCAGGGAATTAGAGGGTAGAGGGTGAGAAGGTCCCCTCTGAACCTCCTCTTGTCCAGGCTAAACAACCCCAGATCCCTCAAAGTGCTCCTTGTAAGACTTGTATAAAGTGTGGTATGTTTTCTAAGAGTGTGCACGTGTATGAAAATTTTAAAATTGCAGATCTTACGCATTTGTCCTGAAAACATTTGGCTAATGTAAAATACAGGAATAAACAGCAACCAGAATGTTGTTTCAATTTTATTTCTTTTAAATAGTCAACATCCTGTACATTTTCCATTTTCACAGCAAATTTGATGTTTTAGGTGACATACACTCCTTTTCAATATTGAATGTTTATATATTCTATTTGTATAAGAACTTCATAACTGATGCATTCATCTACTGCATCAAGTTCTTAGCCTTGAAGAAATGAGATTCAGGACAAATCACAATCTCTTTGGACATGGGCTGTAGTTATAAATGCCAATAAATTAACAATAACTTCCTTTTATTTTATCATCTGAGACATCAATACATAGACAGGTAGCTATTGCCAATATTTTATCGTAAATCTTTTGCTCTGTAGATAGAGCATTCTTAATGAGAGAGAGGAGGGCTTTCTCAAGCTGCCCTCAGAGTGTTGGCTAACACAGTCCAGTGCAGCAGCATTCTCTTTCCAAATTTTCACAGGTCCCTTTTAGATGAGGAAAAACCTTAAGATGGTTTAAAGTGAGTCCTTACTTTAATAGTCTGAGGTTTCTGGACCCAGTGATTTGTTTGTACGAAAGAATTTCCAATGCCAAGAGAACATAACAATTAAGATCATTAAGCCCCTGAAGCTCTGTAAGCAATAGACTGGTAGGCTGTGACCAGGTGCTCCCTCACTGTTGTAGTGGAACTGAAATGCATGGGGTGGCAGTGTTGCAAACATGGCCCCAGTATTAGCTACCAAATGTCCTCTTACTGAACACATTGGCTTTCATTTTGCCTCACCTCCTTAATTTCTTCTTGGAATATGCAGGAAGTTAAACTTGAACATTGTATTTCATGGCTCAAGATGTTAATTTTTCGTTTCTCTTTGTAGCTATGAAGATTATTGCACTAATTATGTTTTCAACTCCCTTTATATATGTTGTCCGATTTTCTTAAAAACAGGAAAATTCCATATGTGATAATCTGATGTATTATTACAGTACTCATGACAATAAAGATTCTTAATTTTTTTCAGTGTCCACCAAATCTTCATAAACAAGATGGGTATGCCTGTGATTCTAATCAGGTATGGAGTGTTTTAAAATCCCTGCACATCAGCAAATAGAAATCAACACATTCTTGTTTTGTTTTGACATTGATTTTTTAAAATCCCGTGTTCCATATTTCTTCATAAATTTTATCCTTTAAACATCAATGTTGCTTGTGCTTTATGCACTCTATGAATTGTAATAATTTCTACTTTGAGTGAAATCCACTTGGTATCTCTACATTTTATACATAGATATTTTATTACACTGCATGTTAATAAGTTCTTTCCAGCTCTGTAAACGTATAAAGCAACTGCTTAAATGTCAGTGGGTATTGGACACAAACTGGCTTTGGGAATCTGGGCTAAAATGTGTACTTCATCTACCCAAATTCATGGAATCTACATCCCAACATGCATGTGAAGGGTGGCAATGAGACATTTGTTGTGGGAGGGGAAGGAGATGAAGTTGTTTTCATTTCTCATTCCTAACATGTTGTATTTTGTTTAGGGTCGTTGCTATAATGGTGAATGCAAGACAAGAGATAATCAGTGCAAATATATCTGGGGATCTAGTAGGTTGACTTTAACTACCTTAAATGTATTTTATTTCTAGTTCATTCCTGCCTTTGCTTTGGATTTTTCATGTTTTTATTTTTTGTTCTTGTCACTACAAGTTAAAGTTTTCTGCTCAGTAGAGTAAGTAGACTGCAGTGGGAAAATGACTTGATTGCCAAGTGGAATTCTGCATCTGGGAGTGATGATGTGGCTGCAGTTCTGGGTAGGGCAGCAAATGCTACTGGTGGGGGGAGGGGGTTGAGGATTTTTGGGTATAGTTCAAAACCAGATGTTTTGGGCTTTTCTTTAAAGACAGTCTCCAGTTTCATATCCCATCAGTGGTTCATACCAAAGCTGCTCCACCTTGCCTCTCCTTCCTATACTATCCTCCAAGTCAGGAAAGTTAGTACATTGGTGTGAACTGAAATATGCATAGTGTGATTTAAGTCCAGAGGTGTTGAGTTAAACAGAATTGCAATTGCAATGGGCTTTGCTTGTAGCAGAGAGGGGCTGAATGTTCTGTGTAAGGACTTGGAGACAATTGAGCAGAGTAGGACTCCCAGGACGTCCTGTGCTCTGGCTTTTAGTGTGCTCTTGTGCATTTTGTCTAATCATAACTGCCACTGAGATCACTCTGTCTTATTATTTTATCTTCCTCTATATAATTGTTGTGCTTTTCTATTTTATTTTTTTTAGATTCATTTTCAGAAAAAAACAAATAAGGTCATCAGTAAATAATTATGGGTTTAAACCTATTAGTTCAGAATTTTACTCCTAAAAATAAGTAAAAATTACACTGTGTTCAAGTTTGGTTTCCTGTGAACATCTGAAAAATAGAATAAAATTAACATTGAGTTGATGTCAGAACATATGCTTATCATAAATGTCCTATATAAAATCTTCTGAAATGCAGATCAGGAAAAATTACAGTGAAAAACGACGAGATTAAATCTATGTGCAACTGTTATGAAGTGAACAAAATTAGACCACAGGTAAATTTCATATGCAGAATACAATGCAGATACCATGGAGGCAACTTTTAGAAGTTCAGAGCGAATTTTGAACATATCTATAGGAATTTCAGTTTAGCCTGCTCTCCCTTTTAGTCACTGGAAAATACCATCTGTGCACATACATGTGTATTTAAATTGATGGTTTGTATTAAAAAAAATTCAGAGAACGACTGCAATAAATTATGCAAGTTTCAAAGCTGTCATGTTGCTAGTGAAAAGCATGTTTCTTTTTTCTTCATCAACAGAGTCTTCAGGATCTGACAAATTTTGTTATGAAAAGCTAAATACAGAAGGCACAACAAAAGGAAACTGTGGAAAGGATGGAGACCGATGGATTCAGTGCAGCAAACAGTAAGTTCAGTTTGGTAGAGATTATTTGTAATTTAAATAGATTGGTAATGGTTTAATATTATCTACTTTTTCTACTTTTTCATCCATGTTTCAGCAGCTTGTTTTGCCTTATTTTGCATCTCTTTTCCTTCATGAGGTTTGCATCTTGAAAAAATTGCACTCTGACAATTCTATAAGTGACTCAGCAATAGATTTGTAAAGCATTCTAGATTTTCAGAAGAATATACTGTGACTTCAGATATTTCAGAGTAGCGGAGGGACAAGACAGCAAAAAGTCACAATTTCATAACATAAAAACACCTCAGCAGGTGGCAGGGATAAATTAGGCTACATATACACACACTCTGTTGACTTGCTCTGGGACTGACACCAGATTATGCTGTGTCAAGTTTGTTCCAACGTTTATTTTGACCAGAGAGGACCATTAGACATTTGGATGCTATAGAGAAAGGCCTGATTAATTTCCATGTGATCATTACTAGCTGAATATTTGATTAAATGTATTTTTCAAGTAAATGATCATTAGTAGATAGACTTAAATTTCTCCTGATTTACTTCTGTTTTGTAATTTTTAGTTATGTACATACAAATTTCAGTTTTGGAATAGCATTTTCCTTCTTTTACTATTTGATGCTTGTATAGTGGATTTTTTAATATTATTAGTTTTCAGATAGGATCATAAGGAAAGGAGTTGTTTAATTTAGATGAGGTTAGTGTGTTCTAATGTATATGTTAAACCCCTCAATTCTATAAAAGCATTTCTTTGTTGGTAGAGAAATGCAGGACAATGATCTGGCTGACGGGCTATTTATGTTTTTTTCAGTTTTAACAAAGTCAATTTCCAGCATTCATTCAGCTGCTTCTGTGACTTAGGACAATCAGTATTAGTTAATATCCTTCTATTGAAGATTTAAAAGATACGTTGTATATGCTATATAAAATATATTTAAATATATGCAGATATAAAATAACATTAAAAAAGCAGATTCTTTACCAAAACTTGGGCACACACAACTTCACACTAAAAATTGTTATGGTTCTGTTGTCCTGCAAAGGAAATAAAATGCAATGAAGATTTCAAACTTGACATTAATGTGTGGTGTGTAAGCTGCCAGAGAGAGAGAAAAGCATTTCAGCCTAACTTGACAAAGCTTTGTACAGTCTGGCTCCTCCTAGTTGTACTGGATTGTTCTTAGAGCACAGATACATTCTGTGCTCATGTGAGCATTCCCTGGTGCATTGGAGTGAACCATGACTTGTTTCTGCTTTCTGTCATTTAAATAAAATAATATTTTATTTCCAGGCTTGCACTCTGAAAGTCTGTCATGTGGCTTATGGTAATATATTACTGTGATCAGCAGCACCATTGCCAGACTTTCTTTTTTGTAAGTTTACCTCAGATTAAGTCAGTAATATTTTGATTTTTGTTTTTGTTTTCCAGTGATGTTTTCTGTGGCTTTTTGCTCTGTACTAATCTTACTAGAGTTCCACGAGTTGGTCAAGTTCAAGGAGAAATTATCCCAAATTCTTTTTATCATCAAGGACGCATAGTGGACTGCAGGTAAAAGATGATGCAGTGTTCCAACATGATTTATCTCTGTCAAACCTAATTGAATTCAGAGAGACATAAATATGAGAGTCTGAATTTTAGGGTAATTGCAGCAAAATCATTATTCTGAGTGATATTTCTCTATTTAAAAAAATCCCCAAAACATGAAAAGTCCAATATTCCACATTTAAAGAGAGTAAAATGTGCATTATACTCCTGAATCTCTCCCTTGATCCCTCCAATAGCAGAACTTCAGTCAGAACTTAATACTCAGCATTACGTTTTTCTAGGGGTGGAGAAAGTCTGTGATTGCCAAAGACCCATATTTTAAATAGAATGACTTTGAGTGTTAAATACTGAAAGAAGCAGCTGTAGTGAAGTGAAGGCTGAGAGGGAGGAAACTGCAGAGTTGTGGCAGGGTTAGATCTTCAGTTAAAGAGCAGATAAATGAGTTTCAATCTCCTGCACTGCTGGGTCTGTCCACAATACTGGATTTGTATTTTGAAGTCATTGGCAACATAGCAGTTTTTGTCACCCTAAGAGTACTCTCTTAGATAGTTGAGTCCTGAGTGAACAGTGGTTCTTAATTCTTCCATTATTCCATTTTTCCACTAGTGTTTTTATTTAAATCACATGAGAAGTTAGTTTTTTAGGGTTTTTTCTAGCAATAATATTTCACAGCACTTGGAGAAAAAGAAACAAGAAGGAAATGGTCTGTTAGAGACTTAAAAAATCCCCAAAGCCTAAGGTGCCCTTCTTGAGTATTTAGGTCCTAATCTAGACTTATTTTTATTTTGACAACTGGAACACTGTCATTGCTGTGGACAGACAGAAAAACTCTAGAGTTTTGTTCAGCCTGTCTGAATAAAAGAAAGGTGTGGGGCTTTCAGTGTCTACACCAACATGCTTTTAATATTTTCAAAAGATTCCAGTCATAATACTAATACTGTCTTAAAACTTTTCTCCCAGTGGTGCTCATGTTCTTTTAGATGATGATACGGATTTAGGTTATGTGGAGGATGGAGCTCCATGTGGACCTCAGATGATGTGTCTGGACAAAAAGTGCCTGCCAATCCAGTCCTTGAACATAAGCAGCTGTCCCATTGGTTCCAATGGAAAAGTCTGCTCTGGTCATGGGGTGAGTCTGTACTGGGAATGGGCAGCTCAGCTTCCCCAGCTCTCTCTGCTCTGCCTGATCCTAACACCTGAAAGTCTTCCTAAGACCTTTTAATCTGAAACTACAAATGTTGGATTCAGGGCAAGACTGCCATTTTGTGATGCATAAAAAAAAAATTTTAGAAAGGAAAGTTCTCAAATCAGTTCCGCAGTTATATCCAAAGGATTGGGTTTGTAAGTAGCCAGAAAGACCTTTGACATTAGTTATTGGAAGGACTTCTGTAATGTACTACCCTTATTTCAAGCTACTTGCCATCTTGAATTACACTTTTTCCTGCACACTAACACCTTTATGAAGTTGGTCTTGTGTTCATAGATTTATAGCCCATGGCTTAAATAATTAAAATTCCAAACTGTGGGCCCTCAGTAGAGAGGGAGTTCTTGAACAGTTCCAAACAGTTCTTGAACAGATCCAAGGTATATCATTTTACATTCAGACACATTATGTTCTGTTATTCTACCCACAGGTTCATTTGTCTAAGGTGTTTGGTCTGTTTTGATGAACAGATCACTGTTTTAAATACCAATATAACCTTTCCACTGTGGGATTCAGTGAGACAAATACGTGCCTAAAGGGTTAGACTTTGTACAAGAATGGATTATTTCTTCTTGTTGTTTCTACTTGGCTCTGTTTCAAAGTAGAGGGTTAGGTTCAAAATCAAGAATAAAAATTTTAAAATTTGGAAGTAAAGTACCTAGGAGATTATAAATCATCTTGGTACTTCTTGAGAGTGACATGAAGGGTGAGTGAATTATCATACCTGTTTGTTTTGGATTATTACAATTCCTAATTTTAAAAGGGTATTTCAGTTGATCAAACCTGCCATAAAATGTGTTTATCTTCAAGTTCTTAGGTAAGATTCTCCAGTGAGTGCTTCTTAAAAGCAGAGCATGATAAAAGTTGAATTAAAAAATCACGCGTTACTTAGAATCATTTGTGTGGGTAGGTTGTTTCCTGGGTTTCTTTCAGATTATGTTCCAGTGTCCAAAAGACATTAGCTATTTGTCTAAGGATTGACTTCATTTCTAGTCCTATAATCAAAACTTCATCCATTATGTCTGTTTCCTGTGTTATGCTCTTTTCCACAGTAACCTTTTCTAGCAGCACCATTCCATGTTCTTTTTCATATGGGAAGCTTACAGCTATTAACTCTTACTATCGATTTGATGGTTTAGGTTTTGTCCACTGGATAGATTTTTCTGTATCTAATAAATATACTGCCAATTTTAGAGTGCAAAGTTCTTTTTTAGAGGTCATTCAGGTAAATGTAAACTGAGGAAGAACTATTCCCTCTCTTTTGGAAGCCATACAAGCATTCCTCATTGCTGCTTAGGAAAAATGCTGACAAAACCAATGAGAATATATTGACTTTGTTCTACATGGGAGAAGGCTGTAAATGAGAGGTGGGAAAGTGTGACCATGTCCTTAACCTTTCAAAGGCAAATGTTTGTACCCCTTCTGGGCCTCCAGGCTCAAAGTCCAGATAGTTGGCTGCTGAAGGTCTATCTAGTCTAGCTAAATGGCTGTCATTTTTCACAGCCTGTGCAGGTGTGTGCCCGTGATGATAAAACCAGTTCTGCTTTTCCTAGCGTGTGAGAGTATTAGGAGGGTTGAGGCAAACTTCCAGGTGTGTTATGGCATTCCAAACACTCAGTGCAATATATACAATATATCAATAGGTACGTTTTGTACCTTGATTTAAATGTCTAATTACATGTTAATAAATACAATGTGACATGTTAATAAAATGTAGTTAGAAATTAAGTGCTGTCACTTTCTTTCCCCCCTAGGTTTGTAGTAATGAAGCCACTTGCATTTGTAATTTCTCCTGGGCTGGGACAGACTGCAGCATTGATGATCCTGTCAGGGATACTGGTGGCAAGAAGGATGAAGGACCCAAGGGTTTGTGTTTTGTTTCAGTTTTTATGTTTTTTCATGTTTTTCTGTTGATAGATGGTAACAGAATTCGCATATAAAAAGCAAATACTATTGTACAGCTGTGTTTAGACCCAGACAGTAAATTCTGCTTCATGTAGAGGAAGTAGATTTTCCTACTTTGAGAATTGATAAAACTTTTACTTTTCTAACTTAAATTTGGGGAAGATTTCAACAGGTAATGTTTTTTTCCTTTGTCCCTTATTCTCTGTTTTTTAATGATCATTTTCATTGTGATTGGAATCTGACTTAGTGTAGCTCTTATTTTTTAATATGATAATAGAATATTTATATTTTACTAGTGATTTTCAGTTTTCTTAGTCAACTAATTAAGAGAGCTGTGGCATAAAAAAGGGAAAACTGGAATGTCCCTGGTAAAATCAGATTCCTTGAAATCATATTGCAATGAAAGAAAAAAGAAATTAAGATTTTTGATAATTTAAATTATTCTTACAATCATTGTTGCTTGTTCTTATGTACTTGGTATGTATTTCAACTACATATGAAGTACAAATACAAAGGGGAGGTATTGAGGAAATAATCCAAAAGTTTTTTCAAAGAGGAAGGAAAGTATTTGGGTTTCTCTCCGACTCCTCTGCCAAAGAATATCTTTGGATGTCTTGGGAGTTGTGCTGTCCAGTTTTTTTAAATGTCTTTCCTGTCATCAGGGCACTGTTCAACATCAGACTATATTCATCCAGTTTTATGCATTTACAAAGTCCCCAGTTCCAGGTTCTTCTGCTCCATTTGCAAGGTAGATGGAGAAAAGATGAGTTGTTCAAAAGGGTAGTCCTGAGGACTCAGACTCTAATTAATTACTCTGAAAGTACCAAGGTTCCAAGGAAGGACAGGATTTTGGTATGTCCCTCTGGAATGGCTCTACATCTGTCTTGTGTGCCTTTTTGTGTTACCCCTTGGCAGAATGGTTCCAGTAGACCTTTGCCAAGATCTGTTTGAAGAGATCATCTTGAAACAAGTTACTGGTGTGAAGGAGGCTCTGTAGACCAGTCCAGATTTGTATAAGGAATTTTTACAGGTGCTTCCTGGACTCCCAGTCCCAGCATTGCTCATTGTAGAGCTGCCTGGTTTGTACTCTGCCTTACAAGCCACTTTTCATTCCATTTCCTCTAAAAACCTTCCTGACAGTGGAATGCTGCTTAGAGAGTCTAAAAAAAAATTATGGAGACCAACACTGCAGAGCTGTTCAATTCTCTGTGTGTGTGGATGAGGAGAGCAGGATTTACAGCTGTGACACTGAGAGCATATAAATTTTACTTTGTTCATTCCCAAATCTGGTAGGTAAGAAATGATTCCCTCCTCTGTGAAAAGGTCTGTAGGAAGGGTAACACAGAAGATACACTTATCTTTGATAAATTACTGTAAGTCAGATTGCCTCATCTAGGTCGGAATGGAGATACCTTAGTGAAAATCATTACATCAATGTTGAAATATTTTGGGAAAAAGCCTTAAGTGGATAGTATGTGCATGGATTTCTGCCAGCAGGTACAGGCAAAGTTTAGACTGCATTTTTCAGTGGAGTCCTCTGCAAAATGGCAGACTGTGCTTTTGTTCAAGGTGACTTAATGATCTCAAAAGATGGATTATTTTTCTTACAGTGTTACAGTAATTTACTGATGTTGAATCACCTAGAAATGAATTTAAGAGACTGAACACTATGATCTCTCTGTGTGCTTACAGAGGAATTCCTTTGTGAGAAGATTTCAGAAGAGTGGAGCAGTAGTTTCCTTTGTTGTAATGACCCAACATATACAAGAGTAGCTTCCATTAATTTTTATCCCTTATTACTCCCTATGTCATATGCCAGTTTACAAGTCTAAGACAAGGAAACCAAAATAGTTGGTTTTCCTTAGCCATAAGATTGAATGAAGTGAAACACTCATGATGTGAAAATTCATCTAATAGCTTTAATCTTTTTCACACCAAAACTCCAAGCGTTTTTCTTGCTGCAATTAGAATATATGTAGTTAGGGAGTGTTGCTATTTATTTATGTATTGTTGTGATAATTGACAATTGACTGCTATTCTGCTGCACTTCTCAGACTTTTCCATCATCCATCAATTGCTTTTTGGCTCCATTCTCTATTTCAGGATAAAAAATTTGTGGTCCTTAATTATGTTGCTATTAATTAATGATTCTTGAATTACTCTATACTCAGCAACCTACTGTATCCTGTACTAGCAGATGTACACAGCATTTAGCAGTTTGGGGAAGACAGAGTTCTGCTGTTACTTTTTGGTTACTGCAGAGACTTTGAATTACTTTTAGAGCATGGGTTAGCAGTTTTGAAATCAGTGGGACTCCATATACACATGAGATTCTTCTTTGCAATTTAATTTGCAGAATTAGGCCTTTATTTGACTAGTAGAGTACTGTTTGTTTATTTTAATACAGAACTTATGTCTCAAGTGTGTGTGTGTGTGTGTTTGTGCGTGTGTATTTATGAAACAGGATAAAAAATCCCCAGATACTTTAAAACACACTTCACTCAGCATGGAGTCTATAAAATCTTTGTCCTTAAGTTCCCATTTGACAGGGAATTAATCTCCTTGCTTGTGGTCTATTGTGACTCCATGAATCTATCAAACTTTTAATCTCTAACCTAGGAGATGTACAGAATTTTTTCCTGAAAAATGTTCCCTTAAGGAACTTCCTAAGGATTAAAAGTAAGGCCTCGATGTCTTGAGAGATTATCTGAACATATCAAAATTTCTAGAGTGTTACCTGAAGCATGTTTCTAGGGTAGGTTTTTGCATTTAAAAGGTGTTACCTGTTTTAGGTCATATAGATAAACAGAGTCCTATTGATAAACACAGTAACAAAGAAAAATATTACTAATTAGTAAAGGAATTACTTTAAAAGTTGAGGGGTTTTATTTTTTCCTGAGGTGGAATTGTTTCCAGTTTTCATATTCTTAATTACATAATGGATACAGTAAGTTTCTGGTAATCAAAAAGAAAGTTTTTTATTGGCAATTTATTTACTTTTTGGCTGGTTTAAATAAGCAGTAGCTTGAGGATGTTCCTTTTTAGAATCAATAATACAATCACAAGCTGAAAGGAATTTACGGGAAAACTTCTCATTGAAATATTTGCAAGCATTCAAAGAAAACCAAATAGAGCTCATTTCAGAACTTTTAAAGCTACACTATTTGGTAAACAAAGGTTTGTGAGGAGACTTGAATTGTTTATCCAACAGTGGATTATATTCTAAAGTATTCCTTTGAGGAATTATTTCATGTTTTCATTTCAGACATATACGTGATGATTTCCTGAAAAATTGTTCCCTTTTCCCTCCACACAGTGAGCATGGCCGCTAACAGGCTAATAGGTGCAGTGGCAGGGACCATTCTGGCCTTGGGGGTGATTTTTGGAGGCACAGGGTGGGGAATAGAGTAAGCACTTTTCTCAGTTTGAGTTCTCTGTCTGGTGCCTTGGTGTGTGAGGTAACCCTGTGCACCTGAGCCCTCTGTGTTCCCCTAGCTTTGTCCTGTGGTGACGTATTTGTCATGTGTTTGACTGTGTCTGTGTCATGTGGTTTGCTCATGCAGTGTTGAACCTTCTCCTGTCTGGGGTAATGTGGGGCATAAAACAATACGTTTGTGAATTTTTACATTGTCACCATAAAATTAAATGTTTAAATGTTTCCATTACACCAAATTACCAAAAAAAGAAAAAAAGGAAAAGGAGAAGAAAAAAGGGATTTCTTGATTATTTTGCAAAATAGATTGAGTAATGTGAACTGTTTTATTACATGCAGGGCTTTTAGTCTAATGATCAAGCTAGGCAGATGAAAGCTGGTGATAGTCATACAGACAGGTAGTTTTACAGTAAAGCTTCTGAAGGTTCTGTTGCTAAGATTCTGTTACCTCAGGATAGCACAGTGCTTGAGTGTAGTATCCATGTATAAAGAATATGTATGAGCAATTTTTATTGTCTTTTCATAGTTCTAGAAAATGGTAATCCTAAGTGTTATCCCAGTACCTCAATTTTAACAATGGTTATGATTTATATATATTTGTGTTCATGTATATATATACATAAAAAGGCCCATGTAAAAGCTATTTTCATTCTGCATTCACTGTGCAAACTACAGATGACATGACTGCCATTTTGCTGCTCTGAGATTTCCAACTTCTCCATGTTTCTAGTTCTATATATGACATCTGGCATGTGACAGTGGCACCTCTCTGAAGGGGGACTTGTTAGCAGGACAGTCTGTGATTTCCAGTCAGGCTGAGTGCAAAGGCATTCACACACAGTTCTAGTCCAGTGAGGCAGCACTTTGTGTGTGTCTGACTCTGCAGCCCTAGGAACCTGTCCATGCGTGAAACTGATCCAAGATTCTCAGAAGAGTAGAGACCTTTGCATTCTCAGGGGACAGTTATTAGAAAACAAATAGAAGGAAGAAGGTAAGAGGTTATTTCCTTGAGAAAGATCAGATCTGTGTTTCACTGGTAGCTTTTACAACTGTTTGCCAAAAACTGAAGACTGTGAAAGTTGTAGAGATTTGGGGGACAGAATCTGGAGCAGAAAATTTACCTGCAAGTTGAGGACCACTTGCCTTTTGCTTACATTCTGCCTTGTTCTCTTCTGTTTGTCTCTTCCCTCACCTGCTGTCTCAAGCCACTCAGCTCTGACCAGTGTCCCTGACCATTTGTTCTTGCTCCTGTATCCTTCTATACCAATGCCAGTTTTTCTTCATCTCTCCTCTGCTTTTATCACTCACTACCTGACTCATTGTTTTTGTTTCTATTCATTCTTTTTTCCTGCATCTCATCAATGTTTCTGTCCTCTGATTTCTTCAGATACAAATGTGCATTCAAGGCAAGCCACTGCTACGTTTTGTTGGTTTATAGAAAGCACACAGGGAATGCAAATTCCCTCTGTGTTCCTAATGCCCTGCTGGCCATTACCAGTGTGGCTGCAGGAGAGGGTGTGAGCATCACAGCCTCATGCCAGGACCTGTCCTTCTTCCTCCTTCCTCACCACTTCACTTGCAAATTGTAAATCCTTGTTCAAAGTGCTGAAATAACTTCAATTACTTAATGATTTATGAACTTATTTCAGAAATCATGGGGGACAAAGTGGTGCAGTAGTTTCTTTTCCAGATTTCATACCATAAAATGGATTTTCATACCTAAAATGGACACTTAGCTTTGATAACTGAAACCAGAGGATTTGGCTGGCAAAACAACAGGCAAGAAAGGACATCAGATCACCAGAGTTGTTGTTACCTGCAGGACAGTCTGCAGTAAGCTTGCCTTTTCTAATACTGGCAGAGTTTCAAATGGTGTGTATTCGTTCTTGTAGAATCTCTTGGATGATGATGAAGATTTTGGGGATAGTCTGAAGTCTGCTGAAGTTTCAGGTGTGTTCTGCTTTAACACCTTGAGTAGGATTTGTATCAGGGTCCTAAAAGATGGCCAGGGATGGTACAAGAGCCATGCTGGGGCAGTGTCCTTGCAGGAAAAGAAGGTGTGCCAGGCAGGAATCTGCAGGAGATTCCTCCTGACAAATCTGTGTCTGCAGGTTATGGCAATGCTGTGGTGGAAAGAACAACATACCAAAGTGTTGCCTCTTGTGATAGTCTGGATGGGAAATGATCCCACAGTGTGGTGGTTATTAAGACCTGCCTCTTACTTCTGGTTTGTCAAGCATCTGAGTGCAGTGACTAGAGAGGTTTATATGGATTTTTATTTTTCTTCATGAACGTCCCTTTACTGGTAGCAAAATTCTGGGGTACTAATAATACAATTTATTTGGTAATGCTTAATAAAACATAAGGCATAGATCCTTACAGTAAGGTATAACACATAAAAGTAATCTCATTTTCATTTTAAGTACTTTTATGTGCACAGTCTGTTTTAAAATGACCCATCAGTGATCCTCTTAGATCTCTGTATTTTGAAACTGGGATTCAACAGTTAGAGTACTCCAGTCTCATAAGTAAGTGGTTGCTCTTCAGTCATATTACCTATTCTACAGGCTTGATTTTTTAAATATTTGTACTTTTCTATTACCTGAGCCTAATTTTTTAGTATATTATCATCTTCTGTTTAAATTGATTGAATTATTTAATATTTATAGTAAATAAAACCAATACTGGTTTTCTTTATTTAAAGAATAAACTGATGTTTGGTGATTAGATGTGCTCTTTGAAATGGATACACATCCCTGGGCATTAACAACCAGGGAACATAGTGAGAAGAGGGATGTAAAAGTTTTGATTTGGCACATCTTTATCTAAGTTATGACTACGTTATTATAAAGTAATCATTGTACCTCTTTTGTGAGAAGATGGCCTTCTATGGCTAGGAAGAAATTGGCTTTAGAACTTCTCAAGGCTTATTTATTATAGATTTTCAAGGCAATTTTATTACAGATAAATCATTTGCTGTGTTTTCAGTCCTTTGTTCTGTGAGATCATTTGATAAAATCCAGAGCAAACAGTAGATCTCAGTCAGATATGGTGGCTCATTAGGCTGCTGTTACAAGCAAGCCTTAATTGGAACAACAATGCCTGTAGGATGGCATGCACCCTCCACCATGCTCAAGCCTGTTAATTTGAGCCAGGTGTGACTTAAAGTTAAGTCCAAATAAGATACATTCTTCCAAATTGTGCAGAATTACCTTTTGATTTTTGTTGTCAAATTTGTCCACTGTTTGTCTCTAAAGCTCATTAAATTTTTCTTCAGTCCAACTATGCTATTAATGTTCCTGAGTACTCTTTGTGTAGGAACTGCAGGAAGCAATTTTTAAAACTTTGTTTTCTTTTAGCTAATCAGAATGTCCAGAAGCCCTGAGGTGAGAAAGTTGTAGCGGAAGTAATAAAGTTAGGTGGCTGCAGTAAATTTTAAAACTTAGGGCAAGTGCTTATTGCAGTGTGTGGGGTTGGGCAGGAGGTTTTGTAATATCGACCTAACAGCTTAAAACTTTCAGTTGTTGCAGCTGCCCTTGCTCTTTCTTTGCTGCTCTTTGGCTGCTCCTCTTTCTTCCTTATATTAGCTGTGTGACAGTTTTCCAAACTCCGCTCAGAACAATTAATTAGGAAAATTTCAATTGCTGTGTAGAAGTGTTGGTTTGGGAAGAGTGGGACAGGGGTAAGATCTATTTTTGAAGGCTATTCCTGAATATGTAAATGGTTGAACAAAAAGTGCGTGATATGCTGCAGAAGAACTGTTGAGTTGTTTTCATTTTGCAATGTTTTACATCAAAGACTGCAATGGGAAGTTTTTGTATAGAGCAAATGTTACTGAAATCTCTGTCCTGTGTAAACAGAGCACTTAAGGGTCAATTATTAATATCTTCTTTAGGTGCTCTCTTGGCCTCTTCAGAAAATTGCGCGAACATATTTTGTGCTGCTTCTTTTTGTTGCTCTTTTTTCTGCTCCACCCCTCTCCACTTTGTTGTTCAGTAGCTTCTTGAGGATGATGAAGAGATGCTTTGATGTTTGGAAAGCTTAGTGGAAATAAACTTTTATTTCAACTTTCGTTCCCTATTATATAATCCTTTGCTTTTGTCAAACAATTGTATATTTAGCATTGACGTAACTGTAGGGTATCTGGATTCTGATGAGTAAGTGGTGCCTGGATGCTCTCAGCTCAAATTAAAATATCTGCACCTTTCAGGAGCTCCATGAAAAAAGAGAGGGCTTTTTGATTTCTTCTTTCTTTCTCATTTTCTGTAGTCTTAAAACATACAGCATTTATCCTTTTCCCTCTAAGTTAAGGAATTATTCACAACTATCTTAGTGTCCTCAGCTGACTGTTCATGAAGCAGATAATGGAGTAAGCTACAATGGAATTCACTGTCTAATACTAGGTTTTTATCTATGGTAGAAGTCAGCATAGCACAATGCAGAGACCAACAGCTTTGTTTGTTCCTATTGTTAAAGAAAAGTAAGCTAAGTTGGGCTTGTTGAGACTGTCTAGAGGCATCACCTTGTGTGCTGTCCATATTCCCTGAATTGTTTGACTACCCTTCAGATGCTTCACAAAATGTGAATGAAGTCGTTGGTTCTTATGTTGTCTTACCCTAATCCTTTATCACAGGTCCTAGTGCCACCAATCTTATAATAGGCTCCATCGCTGGTGCCATCCTGGTAGCAGCAATTGTCCTTGGGGGGACAGGATGGGGCTTTAAGTAAGCAATGCCGCATGTCTTCTCCTCGGTGGCTCTGGCATTTCTATTTCTTGCTTACATCACTCAGTTTTGAGTTCCTGCTACAAGAGTTCCAATTTAACCCCCAGACTCTAACACACTGCTTTGAACAAGAAATTATACATGCAGTAAACAAGCGAAGGAAATGGATCTGAAAATAGCAAATGTTAGCAGGGTGCAAAGTTGAATAACAATAAAAGAATTAGGTGAATTCATGAAAATTAAATTAACACTTAAGGAACAAGGTCTTTTTTCACCTCCTGTCCCTAGCATTAAAGCTGATTGTATTGGTTAAAAGCCCCCAAAAGATACATGTCATATTTTGAATGTAGTAGTACTTTCAAACTACTCAACTTTTTGACAACAAGAGATGTCATATAAATGGTCAGTGGTGGAAGGAGCAGAGTCGTTTTCAGCAGCAACTGTGTTGACGTAGTTGACTCTGGAATAGTAGACCTAACTTGTTTGTGGTTACTGACTTTTTTTTTAGTTTGGTTTTTTTTTTTTAAAAAACAAATTCAGGTTTAGAGAGACCATTTTGAAATCTTGAGCTATTTCCTGAAAGATGAAAGCATTTCTCTCCCAATTCTAGTTTGATGTGTTTTGTAACTCTAAGGACAAACAGATTAGTCATTCCACTTGACTACTCTGTTAAAGCAAACAGAGAGTCTTGTACAAAGGTACTTAATTCCTACCCTTTCTGTAGTGTCCATTTTGCCCAGATGCACAGCCTGTATTTGGTAAAAAAGTTTTCCCTTTAGAAGGGAGAACTCTCTCACAGTGTTTATAACCTAACAGATCATGGAAGTAATTAAGTAGAAATGATTTCTCATGGCATTTAAAGTTGCTGTTTCTTTTCAATAATATGAATCAAGGTTAAGCCATGATACAACAATAAGCCATAATTCTTCAAGAAGAATAATTAGTAATAATAATAATAATTCAAAGAAAATTTTCTATGGCCTCTATTCATATTTCATGTCAAAGTTAAGAAGAAAAAATTATTCCCTAATTGATTAAGGCAGTTATCAAAGTAGAGGCTAGTGATTAGGTCTTACCTTGTAATTCACTTTCAGAGGTCACCTGAAAATGTTTTACTTCTGGTTTATACTCTTGTATTTTTGAAGTTTCAGCTGGCCTTAATTAACTATGCATATAGAAGGAAAATATTTCAAAATCTCTTTCAGGCCTGCTGAAAGCAGCAAATCAGGCTTTGCCCTTTCTCCTGGACAAGGCAATTAGTCCCTGTTACCTTGGCTGTCACTGTTGGTGTTCTCAGACTCGGCCACATTCATTTTTCTCTCAGTGCTTGTTTGGAGGGTGCCTATGGGAATTAACCGAGCAAGATTCTGTTGGGGGAAAAAAAGTCTGCTTACCCTTTTGGATGAGTTTTCTACAGTAAGAGACATTTGCCCATTACTTAGCAATTCACAGATTTTGCAGAAACAGGGTGTGCATCCCTAGATGATAGGGTTGTATTGCATAAGATATTTTGTTTTCAGCAAACTACAGGTCATGAAAATATAAAATAATTAGTCAGTTCTTCCTCTGAGTCTTTTCAAGCTGTCTTGTGCCCTGGCCATCTTTGCCCTTTGCTATCAGCACTGCAGCCCCTGCCTCCCAACAGACACAGAGCTTGAGAACTTACATGAAAGAAAGGAGTAGAACAATCCCTCCCTCTCTAAAACAATACAGCATGTAACTGATTATTTATTCTTTGTGTTTCACACTTCTCAAACTGCTCTCACAAGTGATCAGCTTTGCACCCTGGTGTCATTTGTTTGCCCAAAGGAAGAAGCTTGTTCTGCCTATAGAGGATGTGCACTGGAAATGCCTCCTGAGCTCCTCCTGTCACAGGAGCAAGATACAACTGTTTATTCTGTAGCAGAACCTCAAAGACACTGGCCTGGCCTAGCTCACAGCTTGAAGTGCATGTTTCTTCTGGGGGCCAGAGGGGAACAGAAGAGGCTTTTCAGCTTGTACACAAAGAGGGCTAGCACATGTAGACCCCCGATATTTGGATTCAGATAGATCTGGAGGGACAGATGAGGATAATAAAGAGATTTTAACTTTTCCTTTTTTTAAGCAAGTGATATATTTAGTCTCTGCAACTATGAGAGAAGGTAGCTAATGCTTTACAAACTGGGAGATGTGATTTCTGTTTCACAGGTTATCAGATGTTCATATGAACATACGGTACTGTGGTGTCAAGTCCATATCAAACGTAAGCTGCAACTAAGCAAACTTTGTTCATGAACTGAGGTGGGGGGTGGTGGTTGGAGGGGAAGTGTTAAAGAAACATTGATGCAAGTTCAGAGAGAAAAAAGGAAAAACAGCTCAACAAACAAATTCCAGTTTCAAGAATGAATCCAAGGTTAATTTTAAATCAAGTTAATGTGTGGACAGAATAGGAAAGAAAATATTAACTGACAATTTTACAGAATATAGAATCTCATGAGACATTTCAGGTGGCTTAAAGGCTGTGGGTAGAAACCTTGTTAAGAAGTAGATTTTACTCAGTTGAGCCTTGCATCATACTTTTAAATCTAAGTACAGCAGTAAGAACTTGATTTTGGTGCAGCAAGTCTGTGCAAGCTTTTAACATGCAGTGTTTAACATAGGAAGGACATTTTTACCATTAGAGTAGCTCAGGGGCCTACAATTTTTTTCCTAGCATGTATTCACTCACATCTGCTAAGCTACTGCAGTAATACAAGTCAATTAATGCTTTTGTTACTGACTTTAACAGTAGTTTTGGTAAGAAAACACTGCTAAGAGGTAATACTAATAAGAGGGATGTGGAAATGTACATGAAGAGCTGCTGCTTGTTATAGCAGAATACAAAAGTTACAGATAGAGAATTGATTGTAGGCACAATTCTATTTCCAGAAATTGTTCTTAGCTAAAGAGCTGCAAGGTTTTCTGTTTCTTTAACAGAAAATTCATGGAGGAACCAAAGACTTACCCAGCTATAACCGATGCTGAGGTTGAACTGGTCTGGGCTGTTGCATTTAGACCCCAAAGGTTTCCACAAGTTAAAGCAGTGGAATGCTGGTGGCAATTTCGTGAGGAAGAGGTTTGGGTCCCTTACCAGCATTTCCATCAAGCATGAATTGTGGACCAAAATCCAGTCATCACTGCACAAACAGCAGCTAGAATCAAATGTGAGGTATTTTCTAAATTTTCCCCAAACTACTGGAAGAAATGGGAGGTCAGTCAGGTCAACTTAAAATAAGTTGCTTTTTTTAGTCCCTCATTTTAATAATGGGAGGAGCTTTTCTTGATAATGAGGGAGTTTTTCTTTTCTGATTTTTTTTAAATGTAAACATGACCATGTTAGGCAGTGGTGTTCTATGGCATGGAGTGCTTTTTTGACTAAAAATAACCTATACTTTTCTTTCTTTTCTTTTTGTTTGAGACCCTTTTTCTGGTTGGATTACAGACAGAAATGACCCTCATTATGTAAAGAGGCATTAAAACTTGAAATGCAAAGACTTTGATGTTCTAAGATCTTCCACATAAACCAACAAAGGACTAGGAAGCAGCATCATTCTTAGGGTGTGTCCTTCCCTAGAGGACACTTCTGCCCCCTTACCATTTAACTGAAGCATAGCAGAAGGAATCTTGTACTGCTATAACTCAAAGCTAGAACTGGAGGAAATATCCAGAACCCGCTACTCACCTACTCTACTTTATTGTAATTTTCTTGGGGAAGAGGGAAACTTGTTCTATTTGCCAATTTAAGTTAGACTAATTGTCTTCATTTTAGTATTATAATGCTTGGTAATTCAGGCTGAAGTTGTTAAAGCAGGTCAGGTAATCAGAACAGAATTTCAGTTCCTGCAGGGTAACACCTCCCTGCTCACCTCTGAAGTGCTACAATGGCAGCTCTTGTTAAAGCTTTGCATGTGTGTACTGTTTCCTTATTGACACTGTACCTCATGTTCCCTATTTCAGGCTCTTATTTTAGTTCTTCACATGTTTCTCTCCCTCATACAACATTGTTAGCAGAATATCCTAAGTGAAGAAAGGCAGTGGTTTGGTCAGTATCTTGTTCCTCAAAGGCTGTATTTCTGCTGAATAAAACTAGGAAATAAGTAAATATGTGGTTTGGACAGAATGCATGATGAGGTTTGTACTAGAACACTACACCAGTGAAGAACAGGTTAGAAGAGAGCAGATAAGATAAAAGTCAAAAGTTTTGTTAGATTGTACTGGGAAGCTAGCATAGCATCTGTCCTCTGTACCATGTTCTAAGACTTTATAAAGTCTATTTCTTTAATTAAAATAAGCTCAGGTAACAACGTAATTCAGTGTCTGTTTTAAGGACTTGTCCTCTTCAAGGACAAGTTATGTCACCTGGATTTTTCATCGGCATTGTTGATTTAAAAGGACTGAGTAATTAGTTGTTTATCAGTAGTACTTGAATTCAAGTATGCTAGACAGTATTTAAAAGGAGATGGGGGAAAAGAAGCAGACATGTCCTTTTCCCATTGAAACTGGTAGGACAAGCAGATACACAGCAGCCTTTAACTCACATTTAACCAAGTTCTGTAATATTCATGCTTCCTATCTGGCAGTTTTGCAAGTTGGCCTTAAAATTATTTTCCTTATCTCAAATTTACCTGTAGTTTAGAGGACAAGGAATTGAGATACTGACATAATGTCAGCCTTATTCCAAAGGAGCATTAGTACAGTAATCCTGGAGGGGAAAAGACTGAAAGATGAATACAGTAATCTTCTTTCAGAAACTAGCAGTTCTTAAGCACTCATCTTGCACAAATCCAATCACAAACCAAAGTCAAGGATTCCCAAGAATTACCAGCCTCTGGAAGCCCTCTCAAAAAGAAGTTGCCTTTGCATTAGTCCCAAACCACCAGTTAAACCTTATGTATAGAATAAATATTGTAGCAGTGGTAGAAGTTAGCAGGGCTGCAGAAGATTAAAAATCCAGGGGTTGGTCTGTAGCTTTAGGGAATATATGAATTCCTGTTCTGTATTTTTTGCATGTTGGTTTGGTGGTGGTAGTGGTGTGTATGCCCAATGGTAAAACGAAATGCATGAGCCCCTTGCTTGATGCCCCACATAAAGCCAGATACTGGGGAGGTCGCACCCAACTTTTGTTGTTGCTTCCTAATGTCTTGCTGTGTGACATAGGACATCAACATCGCAGGAGATTGGATGTCCCCAGCTTGCTGCCACTGTTAACATTCAGTTCTAATCACACAACTGACAAAGCTGTCCAGTCTCCTTCGAATGCAATGTCTCAGCTGTCTTTTGCTCCTTACTAAGATTCACAGCACTTATGGTCAATAGTGTGGTAAGAGCTCACAAAGGCACACACACTTTTGTCACACTGGATTATACAAACTAAATTCTGGTGTAGCCAGAGCTGGGCACTTGCTCTGAGAACTCAAGCCTCTGCTGGCTGAAGTGTTGCCATTCCTGGCACTTGTGACTCATTCTCTTTAGGTAAACGTGCATTCTTGGCCTAGCGCACACATGTGTTACTGGGAGCTGAAAAGTTGTACAAATTTAGAGCACCACTTGAAATACTACAGAAATACTTGATTTCTGTGTGCCAGCATGATCTTTAAACTGCACAAGGAAACCTGTACTTGGTATCGTGCTGTAGAAATCATGCAACCAAATTCCTTAAATAATTACCCCTTGAAAAAGTTCCTGGTTAAGCTGTCAGTGTGAGCCTTTTACTTTACTATGACCTTAGCAATGGCTTTGTTCCTGTTATACCTAACTAATGTCTTGCACTTTTCTCTTTCCATCTCCTTTTGATGCAACCTGGAAGAAATGTCAAAAAACGAAGGTTCGATCCAACTCAGCAAGGCCCTATCTGAAGAAATGCCATTCAAAAAGCTGCTTCTTGCACTACTGGATTTTGGGTATGATGTCTTTGCTGTAGCTACACAGGAACTAAATCAGTACGGAAGAACATGAGAACAGTAACTATAAACACAAAGTTGGGATGTTGAGATAAGTTGGAAATACTTCCTCTATTCACCTTTCTCTTGTTAACATTAACTGACAAGTGGTACAAGCAAACTGCTTCAAAAAAATCAGGTGTATTTTTCCTTTTCTCAAATTAAGAAGGAGACACACAGACCAAGTGCAATAAGAGAACTGTTCCAAAATAACGGAGTTGCAAAAGATTCTTTCCCAGCCTGCTGGCACTCTAACTTCACTTGAGTTCGCATGACTTCCTTTTTCTTATCAAACTCCAGTGGCATGAGGAGCTAATTTTGAAAGGGTAACCTGCATGGCTCACATACAAACAACCAAATTAGCAAGCTGACCCTAAGCAGAATCTGCAGCCCAATAAATACAAACCACTGGGAAGCCAGTGCCAGGCTTCAACAGCTTTTCCAGCCACGCAGTGCATGCTGCTGCTGGACTTGAGGGTTCCCTGCTCCACAAGCTCACTGTCCACCTTGGACAGGAGCCTCTTGGGTATGGAAGCTAGAGAATGATGGATGGAATTCTTCCAAGAAGGAAAAAGTGTAAATATGGAAATAAGATTTTGATGTATCATTTTCACAGATTATATATAAATATATATATACAAGAGAAAAGAATTTCCATATAAAAAGGTTCTATTCTTTATGTAAATCTATTTTTGATGTTGGGTTTGGTTTTGGGTTTTTTTTCTTCCCCTTTTTTTCTGTAGCATGTTGTACAGCAGATGTTCTGGGCTTGCTCAAAAAAGGCAGATAACAGCATGCAGATGCAGGGAGTTCTGACACCAAACAGATGTGATCTAAAGTTTGTATGCTTGAAACCAAAAACAATTAAAATGTATAAATGCATATCTATGTATTGACTATAAGTCTGAATTACTTCTTTTGGCTGTTATACAGACTTTTCCATGATATAAGTAACACATGCTCAAACTAATCACAGAAGTGCCAAGCTCTTTTTTTTTCTTTTAAGAAAAGCTACTTTTTTTCCTGCCTAGATCCTGTAAAATAAAAACTTAAATAAGCCTTAAAATACTCAAAAGATGTTAAAGCTTGGAACGAGCTATTATTCTCTTGCCTTCTGCCCATCCACTCAAAGCAGCTTGCAAAAGTGACTGACCTTTTTAACTCACTCCCTGTATCTCTTTGATGCATGTCACTTTTCAAAGTTTAATGCAAGATTAATACTTTGACCCTTGGCTACTGATAGCCAGTCACCACCACAATATGTGCAAAATCCCAGGTAATTTCAGGTGTGCTGTCATTACTTTTAGAGACACCTTCTGCACCAACACTGATTTTTACAGAGTAGTCCCAGGCAGCAGTCCCGTGTCCCTAGGAAGCACCTGGCTGCAGCTGCCTTGAGAAAAGTTTGTGAAGAGGTCTAGTTTAGGGCTCCTTCAAAGTACAGAGCTGGACAGTCTGGCTCATCCTTTTAATCTTGACTTAAATCATTTGGTAAGTGAAGTAACTGAAAATTTAATTGCTGTGTCTGATAATCAGAATTAGATCCAAAATATTTTAAAAGTTGTAGTTTAGTAAGAACAGAAGCCTAGTTACACTACTTCCTGCATCTTTGTTCAGAGGAAATCCATTTCCCAAGTTAGCTTTAAGAGCCAAAACATAAAAAAAATGCTGCAGACATTTTCCTGTGAGTTAGAAAACCTCATTTCAGTTATTTTTCTTATTATGATAATGTTCAATTCAACAGTCTCAATATATTGGTTTTGATTCACAGTTGTTACTAAATATTTTCAATCAGCTTTAACATAATCACATTTACACTTACTACATTATAAGTTAAAGGTGCTGCACACACAGGTAGTTGACATTAATAGAAATTACAAACCTTATTCTGAAAATTTCCTACTTGGCTTTAAGCAGAGTTAAATTAGTGACGTTTCTCTGATGACAAACCAAAAATACTTGCAACTGTATTATGTTTCTCTAAAAATGCTGTGATTGGGAACACAACATCTAACTTTTTTCAGGTTCTGTTTCCAAAGCAAACATAACCCACAACAGAACCACCAGTGCTATCAAAAATTATAATAAGTAAAGTCAACTGGATATACATAAACTACCTGTGTAATAAACCTTAGAGAAGCATTTCACAAACAACATTGTTAGTGTGTGATGTGATGTTTTAAATCAGACCACAGTGGTCCCCAACTACTATGTATATATGTTCAGTGCTGGAGTAACTTTTTTATTTACACCAGCAGTTTCATAGCAATTAGGATTTCTTGACTGAATTTATGCTCCAGTCCTCAGCCATTGTGTGTATGGGAAGAACACACTTTCTGCCCTGTGTGCACACAACACAAGTGACAATACAGCTCAGAGTAGGTACAGGCTGAAGTGCTTCCTGTGCTGGTAGACAGTTTAAAAGCTGGATTTGATAGGTGTTGATTTTGTACATGCCCTCGCTGTGCTTTGGGAAGTGCATATCCATTTAGCAGTAACTTGTTCATCGCAAAGCATCACCAAACGAAGACCAGGTTGACTCTGCCTCCATTTCATCCACTCTACATTTGCTCCATTATTTACCTATTCAGCTGGACAAGAAGCTGTGGTAACTGTATAGCTCATTCCAGTCTGCTGCATGATCTCACTGATTTGATCTGATACTCCTAAAAGAGAAGTCTGCCAGGCCAATTAACAGCTGTATAGGTGCATGGTCAAGAAACAGATTACTTAAGGCTGGAGTCTAACCAATTTTTCTTTACTATGCAAAGATGGATATTGCACAAACAGATGAGACAAATGTCTGAGGAAATGCCATAGAATACTTGAAGTTATGTTTTAAGCCTAATCAGTCATGTTTTATATTCATTACTGCTTCCACTGTTACTCTTCCTTTTAAAAATGTTTTGTAATTATTTTTTTAAGTGCACAACTCGATGTTGTTATAAATCAAGTTTTTGTTTGAAGTTAATACTCATTCATATCCTGTTGGCTGCTAATGAATGGAAATTCAATAGTCCTTGTTCTGCATCTTAGCAAGATGAGTATTAAAAATGTCATGAACATGGAATGGAGTAGTTTTTAATTTTCAGTTGTTTTTTTTCTTATTTATTCTCTCAGTTTAATTTAATTTCTGTGTTCAAAGAATCATCACCTTTGTAGTAGTGGAAACTGAATGGAGTTTTCTTTTATGAAAGATCTCAAACTGTGTCAAATCTCACAGTGAGGCTGTGTCTGTGGGAGGACGTTGCACGCAGCCTCTCTGCCGTGCATGGAACCAGCGCCCCTGCACCCAGGTTGGGCCCAGCCTGCTTCAGTCCCAGCTGCTGGCTACACTGAGTTCAGTGACACATGGAGGTTTTTGTTAGTGGAGGGAAGCCTTTTCCAGCTCAAAAATCTGAATTATATAATTACAAGAAGTCCAAAATAAGACCCTTGAAGTATTCTTTAAATAATTAGATCATAACAACCAGAAACTATGGCCATCACTTTAATGGAATACTGTATGAAACTCCATCTCCCTTTTCTTTTTTTAGACTAACTCTAGTGAAGCCAGCCTGGGAAAGTTAAATGCATGCATGCCACAGTTACCAGATAACTACTGATATTGTTTTGCTTTCTCCAGCTCCAGACAGGGAAACAAAATACACGTTTGTGTTAGTATCTCCCAAGACCCCGTATGAAAACATCTTTCTCATTTAGAATGATAGAGTGAGGGAACACTCTCACTAATGGATCCACTATTGTCCACATCTATTTCCTGTCATTTAAATATAGGATTTATCCATAAACTCAATATAAACATGCATTTTAGCTATAATTAGAATAGACATTCCTTAAAACAGGAGTTGTCTTTTGCAGCATATGAATAGAAAAGCAATATAAAGACAGATGCATACCTGCTTTTGATTTCACAAGAAAAAATTCTTAGAATTGTTTTTGAAAACATTCTCAGTTCCAGCACAAACACTGAAGATTGATCTTGCTGGGACACTTACTATCATGAACAAAACCAACACAACACCAAGCCACATTGTACAAACCCAAAAAAGCCTCTTTTGTTCCAAATATACTTCCTATGGATTCCTACCTACAAGAGCTGAAAAGTTAACATAAATCATCCATCAGTAATATCACAGAGACTAAGTGTCCATGGAAAGCTTAAATTAAATAAGTACTTGAGAATTTTAACAGCAGAGATGCTCAAACCAGTACAATTGAAAGCAAAAGGTCACAAAAACATTATCTTAAAGCTACACACACTCTAATTCAGTTCAGTGATTTATTGTTCACAACTCAGCAAGCACATTCTTGTAGGTTTGTGGAATAAGTTATTTAGTGGGAACAGGTAACACAAGAGGTGACATAACCCCTAGATAAGTACAAGGACTCCACATCAGACCAGCATCCCCAGCCACTTGATGTGTTATTTCTGAGCAACCACAAACTGCTGAGGGCAGTGTAATTATGAATGCTCTAATTTGTAGAAAACCCATAATCAAGTGTCAGCTGATTTTTTCTTATTAAAATGTTCTTCTAAAAAAAGCTTGGTTTTGTAATAAGTCATGGGGATAGCCCTCATCTTTACCACTAATACTGTAACAGGCCATGCTTTAGTGTGGCACTTTGTGAGCCAGTATAAGAATTCCCCCCATCAAAGCTGGTAGCTCAGAGCATGGAGGAACTTAAATGTATTTTTTACATGGTCTAAGTTCAGTTGTCAGACTTCATGAGCACAACACTGCTCCACTGTATATCATACATTCACAGATTTCCTCAGCCATCAGTCCAGCTGCTGGAGGCTTTGAGTTTCCTTTGGAGACTGTGAAGCAGTGTTTGCACCTGCACTACACAGAGCAGCTGAGAGAAGGGCTGGTTCTTGCAGCTGTATTTAACTGGTGACAGAGGCACGAGCATGACACACCCCTTACATTACACACCAGTAATATACTGTGGGTTATAACATTGCTTTGCCTCTTGTGCAGAAAGAAAATGTCCCCACACATAACACGTGCTGCTTCCCTGCACTCTAACCTGGACACAGGCAAACTGCTTTTGACTGGTTTCCTATCTCCAGCTGAGATGGTGATCAGTTTATTCTCATGAAGGAAAATGTCTAAATATCTCAAATCCACCTGAGGGTTACAGAAGAAAATGGCACCAGCAGCACCAGCTGATATTCCTGTGAGCCTGCAGCTTTGACAAGGTCCTAAGGACCCTTGATGGGAGCTGTACTGAACAGCACCTTGTGCTGTCAAGCTGAAGGAAGTGCCCAGACCCTACCAGCACAGCACAGCCCTGTTGTGCAGTGGTCCCAGCTGTGTGGCTGCAGCACTGGGGACGCCTAAAGTTCCACCTGTCTATAGCAAAGCCTGACTTTCAGCCTTAGTGCAGTCACACAAAGATGCTTCCACTCCTCTCTTGAGCTTATGTAAACAGAGATGTTCATCTCCCTACCAAGGACCTCCTCCCAAAACATGATTTCTAGCCCTCTGGTTTGCTCCAAAGCACACTAATAACTGTATAATTAGAGAATAAATGGACAGAACTTGCAGTAGCAGTGCTCGTGGTTTTGTTAAGCAGTCTCAATCTGTTCTTTCAAAGAGAAGGCTCATGTTACTTCTAAAAGTAAGTACAAGGACCACAGTCTAAACCTCCATACTCCATTAATATATTTTTGTTGAGATTTTACGTATTCTGACCATCCATTTCCTCCCCATACCTTTTCCCTTGTCAACATGCCCCACTCTGAGAGCGGCACAACAATGAAATCAGATGGAGGCAAGGTACACAAGCAAGCCTGTCTCCTTTGGAGTCAGTCACTTCTCCCCTATTTCCTTTCATGTACATCTGAACTCTGTATTGCTATTTCAAGGCCTGCTCCATTATGAAGTTACTCTTACAGATATTGTTAACAATAACATAGTTGACAGACAATGAATGCTTGACCAGGATTTCTGTGCCATGAGAAAGCAGTTCCAAGAAACAGAACTATTCTAGTGCCCTCCAGCATTCACTGAAAAGCTTCAGGAAATTAAAGATTTTAACTCCTGCTTTGTGTAATGAGGAGGTCCTGAACGTAAGACTGAAAATTGCCTCATTTGCAGAAGGAAAGAAACAATTGCCTTACATTACAGAACCCTCTCTGTGTGCTGTTGGACCAGAGGGCTGGGCAGGTAGGTAAAAGATTCAGGTCCCATTACATTTTTGTTTCAGTTTTCCTTCCTCTGATTTGGCTGGGCACTTTGACTTCAAACACATGATCTCTAGGGCAGGAACTGTTGTGCACAAAGGTGACATTTACACCCAGGCCAGGGAGCACTGGTTTTAGGCAGAGCTGGTTAGCTGATAAGTTTGAGACAAACCCCCTCCCCAGGTATTCAAAAAAATTAAAATCTTCATGAAATATACAACTTTTCAGCTGTCTCTCAGCAGTAATAAATAAAATAAAGGACCTTGTTAAATTAAACTATAATCTTTTACAGAAGTTCCAAATTAAACTCACTACATAAAAATTCACTCTAGTATCACCTTTGTAACATCTCCTTTGGGAATAGGTTTCAAAGGGTACATTTGTGAAATAAAAATGGGAGTTTCAAAGGCTGAGTGGCCTGACCTGTTAAAAAATAAATAAACTATATACTTAATTTAAAAAAAAAACAGTGTTCTATCTGCCTCTATCACATGGTTCCTTACTGATAATGTATGGGTTTTATTCATTTGTTCTAAATGACAGAACTTGTACTACTTCATTCAGGAAAATCAAGAAGGCAGATTTGTCAGCCAATAAATTATTCGTGACAGATCTTGCACATTAAAAACCCCCAACTTTCTCCTCTGACAACAGCAGTAGTGTACTTATAAGGCTTCACATCTGTGGTTGGAAGAGTTGGAAGTTCTTTACAAGTGCCAAAGAACCCTAGTAGGAGCTACCAGCAAAACACAGAACAAAGCAGATGGTCCAGCAAAGAATCTGAGAATGAGCAGGCAACCACGGAGAACCAAAGAGCCCCCAGTTCCCTTTCACATGAGACAGAATATCCTCATTCCTCTCCAGAATCTCCTGTGCCCTATTTCTTGGCCCTAAATAATTTGCTATCCCCTTCTCCAATTTCTTCTTGAAGACTATTATCCCCAGACAACTTTGAGTGGGAACATGCAGGCTCCCTGCAAGGGGTCCCAGCTGCCAGGGGAGTGTCTGTGCTGTGGGATGAGTGTGACAGTGGCAGGGCTGGACCCCTCCTTGGTGGCCCACTGGCATAGCCCAGGAGCTGCCCTGAGGCAAGCATGCTCCAACACCCTTTTCTCCCAAGGAAAGAAACACTCTCGGAGAAAGAGAAAACGTAGGAGCTTCCACATTGCAATCCTGCTCAGCCTCAGGAAAGAATGCACAGTGGAAGTGCTTTTCTCCCTGGGAGAAACTGATCCTGTAACAGCCTTGCTTTCTTGGATGTTAGTGGCAGTTTTATGAAAACATGTTTCACTGAACTGCTCTTCTAGCTGTGACATAGCCAGGGTGACTCTCCTGTCTGCCTGGAGTGCTGAAGGTGAGAAGGGCTTCCCCATTGTCTGTGGGAACATGAGGAAGCAGGAGGGCTGAGTCAGGAAAAACCAACAACTTTATTCTGGAACATGTTGATATCAGTCCAGCACCCAAATGGCAATGAATCCCTTAATTAAAAAACTAATAGTTGTCTGGCTATAAATACTCAGAATGCCATTAAAATTAATCAAAAGCTCTCTAACTGAATGGTTAATGTGAGACAACTTGCCCAAAAGACACGGATTAATATTTAATGTACTATGCTATCAGTTCGGGGTTCTTTCTTATTTTCTTGGAATGCTTAAGTCTAGAGAAAAATGTGGTCACATCCTTTATAAAGGTCATTTGCATTTATAGTGTCACATATCAGATTATGTTTTCAAAAATATATATTAATTTTTTAACCAACATTGCTTAGCTTACACTTGTAAAAATACCTGCCCCACATGTCTTTTCAAAGCTTGTGTTAAATACATTTGCCAGGAGAAGTGTTACCTCTTCCACACATTCATTTAAAAAAGTGGCTTCAACAATGAAACCAGCTCACACTTCTGACATGTCGCCTAAATTTACTCTTGGGGAAACACTATGAATATGGCACTGGAGACAGAGCCTCTCACACCAACAGCTGGTAGGCACAGACATTATTACAGCAAGACAAATCTAGTCTAGTGGGGAGCTGCAGTTCCTCAAACCTTCTAGCAGAAGGCCACTTCTCAGTATTGGCCAGAGACATGCCAGGGTGTCCACAGGGCTCCAGCTCCTGGCACAGAAATACCCTGGGCTCCCGCCTGTCCCATGTCTTGTCTCTCAGCTCCATGGAAATGTTTCAGGTAACCAGCAATAGTGTACAGCACTGAAGAACTGTATGTTTAGGTAACTATATATTTCCACGGGTTAGAACTGCTTAAGTGTTGCATCACACCCAGTGACTTTCCTGCTGGCCATTTCAACAGAGAATAGACCTAGAAGGTTGTTTAGAGCAGTGTGGGGTCATCAAACACTTTGGGAATAGAGATTCAATCCACCAAAAGAAAAAAAAGAAGACAACTTGATATCAAAAGTTAAAAAAAAACCAAAACCAACAGGTTTAAATAGTCAAAGCTCTCTACATATAATTTTAAAAATTAGCAAAATATAGCTGCAGACTTTGGATCAAGTATTTAATTTCATTTCCAAGAAGCTCTTGCAAGTCAGGGAGCCAGTTTTAAGGACAGTTTAATCTTCTGCTTAAAAGAGGAGAACTGGAAAAGTTAAAAATGGAAGTAGGATTCCACACTCTTCCTTTGTGGATTTTGAAGAAAAATCAAGCCTCTTCCAGGTACTATGAATTTAAAGCTAACAGACCTTTGGGTATCCCCCACTCTGAGAATCACAAATTTTGCCTTTGCCATCACTTAGCCAAGTTTCACAAAGCTGGAATAATTTGGAACCCAACTCAGCAAAACCCAAACTTTCAGCTAAGAATATGTCTGTAAAGGTTTTTTTTTAGTAAGCCTAAAACAGGTGTCTTTCATCATGTGGGACAGTTTAAAAAGCTTAATACTACTTCCATAAGCAGCCACACCTGAAAGTAAGAGGCAAGCTGTGCATCCCATCACATGTTACTGTCTCTCAACCTCAGTGCTGAATCTCTTTTTTTATGTGTAAATGCTTACTTAGCTCAAGCAACCATAAGCCACTGCCTATTAACTTAAAAATTAATTTTAAACCACCAGAAGTTTTGCCAGGAGCAAATGCAGGAAGAAAGCAACTCTGTATTTAGTTAGTTATACCTTTGCTCTATTCAAAATGCAAATACCAGTGAAATGGCCTCCTACTTTTCTTACTTATCCCTTTATCCTGATAATTTTTGTTTTATTTTTATATTTTTATGCGTTTTTTTCTGGTAGAAATAGCATCCTTTTTGTAGTGTTACATGATCTGAAACCTCTGTCTCATCTATGAGTAAATAATCTCGGTCTCATCTGTGAGTAAATAATCAACTTTTCTTGATAAAAATATCCTTCTGTAAATGACTCTGGATATGATCTACAGTTCATGTGAATTATATTCATAAGATATGGAGACCCACAGAAGATATGAACACTGGCTGCCAGGGGACTACATCATATGCTGCAATGAAAGAGATTATTGATAGCTTAAGAAGGACACAGAAAGCTTGACTGAGGGAGTATGTGGAACTGAATGAGATGGCCAATCCTGGTACATTTCTTCTCCACTAGGAGGCTGAGGTGATCAATCTAATTATCAAAAACCTCTTTCCCAGAAATAGAATGTAAGTGCTCTGGTTCAGAGGGAGCAGAATGTAGTAGGCTCAGGAAGTATTTGTGGAGGCAACTATTTTATCTGTAGCAGCATTTCCCTTGAGCAGCAACTCTCATTTCTGTGAGAGCCCCTGGTTCAATACCCTTGGGTCTGCCAGGATTCTGAGTGGAATGAAACCAATGTTGTTCTTGATCCAAAACCAGATAAAGTGCACCCCAGAATGGGACTCAAACTCACTTCTTAACAATGATTCCACAAAGGTTGCAGGTTGACAGAAATTTATCAACTCACAAGAAACATTTTATCATTTCCTTTCCATTTGGCTCTACCCTTAACAACACACCACAGATACAGAAACAGCAGCAAAAACCACTTCTGTGGTGTTTTAATCTTGCTCAGCTCTGGCCTGGGCAGCCAGGCCAACCATGAACACAAGCAGCCCCAGAGCTTTTTCTACCCAGGAACTGCCATCGCAACACCCAGATCTTACCTGCACACTTTCCTTCTCTCCTTTGCCTGGTTCAACCCCCAAATACAGAGGCAAGGAGAAGTACACTGGCTACCCACTTGCCAAGGGGTCTCCAAATTGCACATGGGTCCAGAATCAGGTACAGAGCAGATTTTAAAAAGAAACAAATAAAACCAAAACCTGATCTTTAAGGATCATTTCAGCTCTAGAACCCAGAAGAAAGTCTACTGGAATAGCCTGTATTCCATAGCACAGAGAAGAAATATTGGAGATCCTACATAAGAGAGGTTTCCTCCACCATGTTGCAAGGGCCCCTTGCAAGGTATTACACTCTTCATTTCATCCTGAAGTCTGTTTCAGCAGCTGAGGACCACTATTCCCGCCATTCCCAAACTCACACTTCTAGCCAAATAAATGGAACACTTGCAAGTTGGCCAAAGTCGTACAGTACAGCTATTTACAAGGGTTCTAGCCAATGTTCTCTCATCCCCAAAAAGTTCCTTCCACTTTTGTTAAACAGTAGCATTACTTACACAAAATACACTTGGACAGGGATTGCTTATTGAGGAGATAAAATATCAAAAGAAAAGCAGTGTTTATTGTCATAGGCATGTTGCAAGACCAAGGGTTTGTAAAAGAAGTTCCTTCTCCATTTACATGGACTGGATGCACAGAAAGAATGCAAACTATAAAGGTATTGATGAACATCAGAGAAATCAGAGTCTCAAGCCAACTTTCCAGCTGAGGTGACCAGCGCAGCCCCACTGTCTTCAACAAAGATAAGCCTTATGCTATTGAATCCCTTCTGGGGAAGGGATTGTGATTCCACATGCAGAGATAAAAGTGAGCTGCCAGTGGAAGCCTTGGAAAAACAAATAATTTGCTGCCCAGCTGTATGGACTGGTGGAGCTGCACTGGCTTCAGACATGCAGCAAGGTGCTACACGATTTGGCCTAGAAACTACAGAACAAAGAAAAAAGCATGTTCTCATCTGCCTATCGCTTCAAATAGCTGGTGTTAAGCAAGTTCTGCCCACCACTGGTTGTCAGCACGGTCACAGAGCCCCAGCTCTTTGAGTGGTATGTTTTCTGTATGTGAGGGGATCACAGCAGGCACAGTGAGCACAGGCAGACTTGTCAGTTGCAGAGTTGTGCTCAGGCTTTTTTCTCCATGCTGCACATAACAGGAGACAGCCTTTTCATCAGTGCTTTCCTTTTGCTTCCCTACTAGCTTAACCCATTTCTCTAACACATAGAGGTTTTCCAGTTGCTACACAGAAGTCAAAATCCAGCTGAGAACTTCACAGAGGGAAAATGCAACAACAACAGACCACATTATAGTTCTTGGAAGGGAAAATGGAGCCAGACCATCCCCTTCTGCTGGAGAACGTACAGCCCTCCAAGTTAGCTCTTAAGATAAAGTTGTGTAAATTGAGCTGCAGTGGGCAGCACACCCCAACTACTTCAACTAATGCCTTTAATTGGAGCCCTTCTGTGGCTCTTCTCTGGCTCTCTGCTTCAACTTATATGAGCTGCACCATGTGAGCTGAGCCCTAGCCAGCAAATAGCTCTAGTTGTGCCGCACAGATTCCTGCTCTGGGATGGAAGGATCTGAAACAGCCAAGTACATAAAGCAAGATACCTGAGGTCTGAGCCAGCTCTGGGCAATATGAACTCCAAGGGCAGATTTGCTTTCTACTCTTCCCCTCCTGCCCTCCGCCGGTGCAGCAAGGGGAGGGCCGCAGCTTTGCCAGGTCTGTTACTCTTCCACCCCACTGTGCACCCCTTCCCCTCGGCCAGAGGCAGCACGGCCACCAGGCTGCCCCGGGAGAACCGGGGTCCGCAAACAGAGGAGAACAGGCGGGACGGAGAAGCGGAGCGGACTTGCAGCAAGGACAGCTCCGCTCAGAGAAAGCGGGAGCTCCGGGTGCCCGGGAGCAGCGGCCGGGCCCGGGGGTGGGGGCTGCTCTCGAGCCCTGACGTAAAAACTAAGCGGGGCTGCCCGCTCCGGCTTCTTAAGGAGCGCGGCGGCGGCGGCAGCGGTCTCAGAGAGCCCTGCCCTGGCCGGAGCCTGCCCGAGGTAAGCGCTGAGAGCCGGGGGCGGCGCGGGGCGGGCGGGCGCGGAGCGGGACGGGAGCGGCGGCGGAGTCGGGCGCTGCCCGGAGCCTCGGGAGCCGCGCGGGACCGCCCGGGGATGCTGCACCGGAGCGGGCACCCGGCCCGGGATCGGCTGCGGCAGCTGCACGGCCGAGGGACTGCCGTAACGAGAGCTTCAAGTCAGATTATAGTAACACATTAATTGATTAACTGTTAAATTATTATTGTAAGGCATTATCCATGACGGGGAGTGGAGCAGGAGACTACACTGCAAGGGGAAGCAAGGATAGGGGGGAGGGTGGGAAAAGTCAGAACTAGGAAGTGTAAATAGCACTCACACACACACAAACTTCAATGAATGGACAGAAATAACAAGAGATTGGAGGGTGTAAGGAGGAATTGCATGGAAGCATTCACCACATGCACAGGTAAGAGATTAATGAAATCTCCAATTTCCTGGGCATCCCTTCCAGCTCTCAATTATCTAAAAAACCAAAATCTTGAACCTTGTGGAAGACTAACAGCACAGTGCTGCCTGAGTTTGACCAGTTTGACCATAAGGACTAGTGGCCTTTGCTAATGACCCTTACTAATGCCATGCACATCACATTTTCAAGGGCACCGATTCTCATATTAATGCCCTATGAACTCCTTGCCCAGGACTGTCCCCTTGCTTTGACAAATCCAGAACCCTTGTCTTAGCCAGTTTTGTAACATATAAAGTTTAGAATAGGTGCGGGAGAGCAGAAAATACAAAGCAACCAGTTCCATTTTTAACCTGTACAAGTGAGATGGGCTCTGTCAAAGTCACAGAACCATCATTTAAAGGATTTTAGTATTATTAGCTTCTTTTACTATTATTCCTTTGCTTGAACAATTTTTTGGGGCTCCCCACCCACTGTCCCATGTCTGTCTCCTCACCCTCATGGTCATATTTGAGACTGCTAAACTGCTCTGAAAACCAGAAACTTGATAAAGTTAACTATGTCCCTTGAAAAAGTCTCGGTAAACAGACATACGTGCATACTGCATGGCACACAGGTGTCTGTGCCCAGTGGAAGGGCTCTGATGCACAAATAAGAATAAAGTAGTGACTCACAGGATGTTTTTGCCTTGCTTCTGAGAAAGTAATCAAAGCCTGCCTTGTGGAGTAGGGTACAGAAGAATGATGTTTCTTGGGGATCTTGGAAGCGGCAGGAGGACAGCCCTATTACTACCACCACTGTCATAAGTGACATCCACTAGGCAGTGCAGTGTGGGAAGAGCAAGCTGTCCCTCTTTTGTTCCTTAAATGCAATGTTCAGCTCCAGGGCTGAACATTGCCAGCTCTTCTCACAACACCCGAACTTGGAATGAAAAGTGGCTGTAGGCAGCTGGGGGACAAAGTCTGAATAGTCTGAATACCTCAAAAACGTTCCCAGAACCTGACCAGGTAGCCAGACAGGGGGCTAGGTAAGAATAACATTTCTAGGACTGAAGTCTCTGAAGAGTCCTTTAGCTCTATAAAGAAATATACTCCACAAAGCAGACTACTCTTCCCTAGTCTCACACACAGGCTACTTTTCATGTACAATTCCTCTGCACATCAATATCCTGCCTTTGGCATTTTTCTTCACATAGCAAAGGAAAACTTCTTCAGGATCACTCATAGAAGAGACTTTCTACACAAAAAGCCAATTGCTTATCAAGCTCATTAAGAGAAGTGGCTTCCCACCCCCAACAACCAAACTGAAAACATTCAAGCATGAATACTCAGCAGATCAGCACATGCATTAAGCAGAATTTTGTCCTAAATGCTGATCTCAGAGATAGCTGATTTCCACAAATGGGAAGTTCTCCATATATCATGAGCTACACTAAAAAACAACCCCTCAAACTTGTTCAATATCAGAAAAGCTAGAAGATTGTTAGAAAATGCAACAGAGAAGTATGTAGTAGAAATGAAATCTGATGGAGACAACTGGGCCTTTCTGTCCACAAAACAATCATTCTCAGAATTTCTACCTATCCATTATTGATACTACTTAGCAAATTTCAGAGTTTTAACAGTTAATTCTCAGTGATCTGCAATACACATTTATACTTTTAAATATATACAAAGACATCTCAGCACAGGAAAGACATGGACTTGTTAGAGCAAGTCCAGAGAAGAGCCACAAAAATGATGAGGAAGGTGAAGCAGCTCTCCGGAAAAGACAGCCTGAGAAAGCTGGGGCTGGAGAAGAGCAGGCTCCAGGGAGACCTTGTTGCAGCCTTCCAGTACTTAAAGAAGGCCTATAAGAAAGATGGGGACAGGCTTTTTAGCAGGGCCTGCTGCAAGAGGACAAAGAGCGATGGCTTCAAACTGAAGGAGGACCAATTTAGATTAGATATAAAGAAAAAAAAATCTTCTACAATGAGGGTGGTGAGACACTGGAACAGGCTGTTCAGAGAAGTGGAAGATGCCCTATTCCTGAAAACAGTTCAAAGTCATGTTGGACAGGACTCTGGGCAATCTGATGTGGTTGAAGATGTTCCTGCCAAAGGCAGAAGGGTTGGACTAGAGACCTTTAAAGGTCCCTTGCAACCTGAACTGTTCTATGATTCTATATGCATGGGTACATGTTGTACAGTACAGCTGCTATGTGATGGCTTTGCTATACCCTCTTCTCAGAACTGTCCTGTCCTTTGGCACCTAAACCATTCCTGGTCAGTGGATGAATCTGAAACCTGCAATAATTAGAACCATTAAAACACATTTTCAACAACATTTTTCCACCTGCTATCCACTGATCCTTGTGATTCTGAAGACTACTTTAAAGGGCTCATAAAATGTTGAGAAAAGCAAGACTGGCTAAAAGCTTAAATTATGTAAAAAGGAATGGATTTTTACTGAAAAATATTTGGGATCTGTAAAGCAAAAATGGCAAAAAAACTTTCAGTATTAAGTACTTCCAGATAAGACAGTTCATCATTCAGATCTGAAGATGATTAAAAATTTTTACACATGCTTCTGCTGCACAGAGCATTGTTACTCCTCTAGTATTTATGTACATACAAAAAGCATACACAAATCTTTAAAGAGCAGAGAAACAGTATTTAAGTGCCTTGCGTATCATGTAAAGCAACAGGATTTTATTCCTGCAACTAAGAGTGAGACTTTTTCAGCTTTTCTTGGTTTTCTTATATTTCAGTGACATAATGGATCTTGGCAGCAGAGGAAGAATCCACTGCACCATGAGATTCACCTGCTCTCTCCTACTCATGGCAGTGTTCTGTGTGACACCTTTCCTCTGCCACAGTCAAGTTGATCCACTGGCTCTTGGGCGGGCAGACCCCCAATGCTGGGAATCCTCCTCAGCTGTTTTACTGGAGATGAGGAAGCCTCGCATTTCTGACTCTGTCAGTGGCTTTTGGGACTTCATGATCTTTCTGAAATCCTCAGAGAACTTGAAACATGGGGCTTTGTTCTGGGACTTGGCTCAGCTCTTCTGGGATATCTATGTGGACTGTGTGCTCTCCAGAACCCATGGGCTGGGGAGAAGGCAGCTGTCAGAAGCTGTCAGAAGCCCCAAGACGGCTACTCTACGTTCTCAGTTCACAGGGAGAAACCAAGGTCACTACTCCTTTAATATGCATCTCATGGGCAATAATTAGAGTCTAGTGGAAAGAAAAGAGATTGAGGCCTATTGTGCTATGTGGTAATAACACAGAAACAGAGGACAGTGCGTGCAAAAACCCCCAACTCCTCCCAGTGAAGCGTAGAGCTGTGTTTATGTTCAATGTGATCTCAGTAAAAATTTTACCTCCAAACAATCTGACCTCTAACAACAGCTTTTACGTTTCAGTTTGATAGGGTAGGAAAAGCAGCAGAAAGTGTGATACAGGAGGCTTCAAACAAAGAAGGCAGCTCAGCAACTGAATATACCAATATATTCTTCCATAGCAGCATTTTTACCACAGTTGTGCTACGAACAGGCTAGCTCTGGATTCCCCATTCTGAGAGGAATGCACTGCACTGGGCTGTTGGGGAGAGTGGCAGCCTTTTAGCAGAAGGGTAAAGGTGTGTCTACTTGCCATCTAGCAGCCAGTCACTATTTTTCATTTCCATACCAGTAACTTCACCCAACAAACAATGGAAACAGATCTCAGGTTTAGATTCATGCAGGCTTTCAGACACAACTACAGCTCCAGGAAGAACATCACTACCTGTGACACTAAGTGCTGCAATTCCTTGTCTCCAGGTTCCCAGGCCCCTCTCCATATGCCTGTCAACTACCATCCTCATTCCCAAAAGGGAGACACAGTATAGCTTTTCCTAAATCTCAATCTCTTCCAAGGCTTCAGTTCTGATCCTGCTACCAACAGATATATCCTTCCCTGGAGAATAACCACTTTCAGATAGAGGTAGGTGCTATACTTTGATGGAGAGGTAGAAGTGCTGTTTCCATCACCAACAGTGTAGTGCATGAGCCCACAGTGAGAGGCAGAACTGCCTTTACACTTCAATGGATTGAGACCCTTGTCTCCACTTCCTAGGGCAGTGTCTTAATTATTAAGATGCTTAGGGGGAATGTTCATGGAATAATGAAGAGCCTCTCTGAGCAAGTACCCATTAGAGTGTCTCTAAAAATTGGACTTGATCTCAGGGTTCTTGCACCTCAGGGACAATACACCACTGGACCATCCCACTCTTGCCCACAAACCTTAAACATTTTTTGAGTATTGAAAGCTAGAATCTGGGATAGGAAGGACTGAGAGGTCCTTACTCTATTACCTACAGGCAGTATCCTGAACTTTGAGATAGGAGTTGAACTTGAATCAATCCCCTCAGACTGAAAAACTCACACCCACAGGGTCAATTTCTAATCTATGAGTCAAACAACCACTACCTGCAATTTAAAAGCAAGGACTGGATCCTATCCTGCTCTGCAAAGAATCTGAGCTCTGACTGGATCTTTACTGTGTTGGCATGCAGCACAGAGCCTACTTCTGGTTTCCAAGTGGTCTTGGACATCACACAGGCAACAAGTTGCTCAGTCCTTACTAGACTGACGTGCTTCTGGGTGCAAATAGAATCCAGCTTTAGACACACACGGTGGTAGTATTGTCAAAAACTGAGATAACCCTTCAGGTTAAAGCACTAGATTATTTTTTGTTTGGGATTGCAGCTTTGAATATCACTGTCTAAACTCCCACTTAGCCTTTTGCTTACATCTGGTTCTACATATCTATATCACACTGTGATTTTCCTATACAAAGAGCTTTTGTTCTAGTCAAGATTAAAGAGTAACAGTTAGATGTATTTTGAAGAATCAAATTAAGGGGTTTATGATAAATTCTGACTATTCTTATCTCTTATACAAAGGGATTTTAAGCACTACTAAGTATTCACACCCTCTGTTTTGTGCATTGTTATCAGTTAATCTGGTTTCTCTGTACAGCTGATTAACATCAGTTTGTCACAGGCAGCTTATAGCAGTGACAGCCTATTTTTTTTTTAGAGGAGCTATCTAACTTCTCATCCAAGTCTCACAGTTTCTTAACAAAGCCAGCTGTTTTAATCTTTGTAACCTGTGGTCCAACTGCTTTATTTCACCAGTGCAAGTAGAAATCAATTGGTAATAATTGCAGCTAGAAATGCCATAGCAAATGATGAGGAATAGAATTTGCACTTATGCATAGAGGTACAAGCCTGTTTCCTCAGCCCCAGGAGCAGCACTAACAGCACTTAAATTACCTCGTGTACTTCACATCTACATGAGCAGGTATAAATAGCTTTCAGTAGGCTTGTTCCAGAATTCCAAAAATAAAGCAAAATTTTCTTGTTTTATTCTGTTACTTTTGCAACAGTTGGTAACTTTATTGCTTCATACTCAAGTTTTTTATCTTACTCCTCTTAAATAGTTAAAATTTCAATACATTTGGGGTTTGTTTTGTTGTTTTAATTGCAAACAGGATCATAAATCAGTAATGAGGAGCAACCTGCATTCTCTGTTTTTCCTTAAACATATCAATGAATTGGAAAAGCAAGACAGATATCTGAACTTGGCACAGAAATACTGATGTTAAGATGTTATTATGAGCCTTACATTTCAGAACTAATGGATAAATCCCTACTTGTGAAGATTGAGAATCAGGAACTTTCTAAGGAGAAAAAACCCCTACTTTGTCACATCTTAGAGGCACTTTCATCATCAAGTTACCCATACTTGATCCTCCTGGGAAACAATTCTCTTCTAGTGTGCACCAAGAAGTGGGAGAAGTAGCCCAGTTCCAGACTTACAGATTCAAACACTGTTTTCTGGATCAGTCTAGTCCGTCCAGGCTTTTATCTTCAGACTGTATTCACAGTCTGAAGATACTCTTAAACTCTACACAACCCATGAAAAAGACTACAAAATCAGAACAGTTGAATATGAGTAATCTGACAAACTGTCTCAATCAACCTAAAATCACACTTTACCCAGCAGCATTTCAACTTCCCTAGATATTCTGCAGAGAATTCTTAATCAGCTGTAAGTAGAGACAAGTAGGGAAAGTTTTTCAGATACCTGGCCAAGCTATCTTTAGTAACTCATCCCTTTTCCCTAAAAAAAACATGAAAAAGCAGGTTTCATAAATGCATTTCCAATCTATGACAACACTGTAGTTACACCACAGTTACAACAACTCTAACCAAAATAAGACTTTAAAACCACCAAGAAAACATAGCTTTTGTACTCACAGCAATCTTCCTGAAGAGCAGCTGTACAAGGAGATCCTCCTCAAGAAGCCACATTGCACATCCTCCCTAGAAACATCTGAAGACTACAGATACAAACCCTCTGCTTCTTTTCTCCTTTCTTGCTTTCCTTTTTTTCTTTCTCTTTTCACCCAGCAGTCCCACTGCCCCTTACCACTCAGTGACCTCAGCTGTGCCCAGCTCCCTCACAGGTGCAGACGGTTAGGCTCAGATCACCCTTTGCACCTGGCCCAACTCTGCAGGGTGTCAGGGTGGGGTAGTGGGGCAAATGCTATTGAACAATTGAGGTCTGCTAAATAAGCAGGTATTGTGTTAATCAGTTACTTTTTCAGAAGACAAATATGTTTAAAAGAAAGAAAAGCAACCAGCTGCCTTTTAGAGATCATTGCAAAGAAAACACCCCATAGTTCCTCAAGGAAATATCAAATGTGCTGCTAGGCAGTGTGAGGGATCTCACCCACTGCGCAGAGAGGTTGATAACAGGCCAGTGTGGTAGTAGGATTCTGAGCAGACTTAAGCACTTTGATTCTGCTAATTACAAGTAGAAGAGTTCTATAGGAAGACCACAGGAAAAGGCCCATACTGGGAAAAGATCAAAGTGACATGACACTGAAAGGCAACATGCAAAGGGAGGGATATGGCTATCATCAGGGCAAGAGGCTTGGGGGCAATGCTGATAAAGTACAACCAGCAGAAGCTAAATGCAGAGGAAATGTAAGGTGTGGGAAACTGAGTATTCAGCTGCTCTTTGCTGTTTGGAAATTATTTACTTATATGCATTTTTATGTCACTTTTCAGGGATGTTTTCTCATATTCAGAGGTCACCAGTTCTGAAGAAGAAAGACTCATTTGAAGATTTAATAAGCATCCATATACATAAGAGTAGATCTATATTACTTGGAAGAGTCATTGGAAAGCTAGGAAAAAAGAGGAAATTACACATTTAGTCTAAGATTTTGATTTGTGGATAATTTTAAACTATTTCTATTTATTTTTTGTATTTTAAAAAATCCCCATTGATGTCAATTCATGTGGTGGAAAAAGGCATGTAACCTCAAGCACGACATCTCTGATTAATTTGGACTTATGGGTTTTCTTAATCACCTATGAATTAAGTCTCCTTACTAAACTGCATGATTTATAAGCAGTTGCCTACTTGAATCTGTGTGTATATCGGGCTTCTTGTAATACATGTGATCTGTTCAAACTAATGTCTGTTGGGTGCCAAAATAGGAAATAACTGATTCTTCAATAAAACATAGACAAGCAGAGAAGGAAGTTGTCAAAAAACCTCCACTGGCTACAAGACAGGATTAGAGAAGCGATGGTGATGTTTGGTTGTATGCAGAGCTGTACACTTGTACAGAGCAACTCCTGCTCAGAGACTACAAGAGACACCATCTTACTGAAGAAAAATGGTACATATTTCTACATGAAAAATACCTTCCGTGAATGTTTTCAGTTTTGCAGTAAAAGGGTTAACAGATTTTATCAGCTCCTCTGCTTTCACACTTAAAACGTTTAATCACAAAAATTCTCATACTTAACTTGCATTTGCTTCTTTTTTAGTTTATAAGTTCTTTGTAGAAAAACCAGCTTCTCCTGACTCTTATTGATGACCCTAGCAGGCAATTTGAGATTAAACTAATGCAAAACAACTTATGGCTGGTAACATTTGATTGCTTTTATGGTATAAATTATTTCCATTGCCAGATTGGCTGGATGAAACCATGAATTTCATCTTTCCAGAGCTATTACATTTAGTTGTTCATTCAATGTTTCTTTTCTTGAGCATGTAGCAATATTTGGTGGTTTGTTTTTTCTTTTTTTTTTCCAAAATGCCCACAGAAAAATGGGCTTCCTGGTTGTTCTTCAACTTGCAGAAATAAGTTCGAGTCACAAAACGTAAAGAAATATTGAAATGGTTACTGGCATGAACAAATAAGGCTTAATCACAGTCCCATTGAGGAAATCCTGACTTAAGGAAGAAAATAAAAAACTGTATGAAGGCTAGCAGCTTCAATGGCACTGAATTTGTGCTTCAAGTTAAGCATGCAGCAAACCATTTCAATGTTTGAGAGAACACTAAAGCAGGATAAACACAGGAACACACAGTTTATTGTACTCAACAACAGACCCCCAGTTGCAGCCACAGCCTATGAGAGTGCTTTGCTGCCATGTGGGAGAGCAGCAGCATTGTTACAACAGATCTGCTCTCTCCTCTACTGATGGTGTTCATTAATTATATTATTGTCTCTAAAAGCCTTATTGTTGCAAATCTGTATCAATAGAAGAGAGTCTTCACTCAGTCCCTACAGCTACCAAGACCAGCACCTGACAAAGAGTGTGAAGGGCTGGATGCTCAGCCCAGGAGGATTGGTATTGGAGTAGAGCAGATGTTACCTCTTGCCATACACTCCCAAGCTCTAGCAAATGTGAAAGCAGACAGATTATCTGAACAGGTCCTGTTTAACTGAGATGCATTTCCACAGGGCCCTTTGGGCACCTCTTAGTGATTCCACTTTAGATAGGTCCCACCTGCAACAACAGGATCCTTTAGAAAATGGCTCATGTCAGCTTTCTTCCTCTCTTCAGACAGAAATACCACTATGGGCCAAGACAATGTTTAGCTTAAATGAATTCACAATACTTCTCTGCTTCAGTAAGCTTCTTAATGAATAGGCTGTAGCAAAATTCAGCCTTTGAGGCAATGGGCAGGAAAGGATGTGGAGGCAAGACTGACAAAACAGATCAATCTCTAGGATAATCACACTATGGAGAACATTTGGAAATTGCTGATGTAAAGAGGCAATCTGTGTTATTAATTGTGCTGAAATAAAAAAGGGGATGCAACTGACTACATGTAAACCTGCAAGTGATAGAGTGCAAGCGATAAAAGAGTGTCTATATTAAAAAAAAAAAACCAAGAGCTCTCAGTTTGAGATGAAAGTAGATCTGCTATACAGGTACATTTAAAAATGTCACTGTGCTTAAAGACAGGATATTACCTCCTACCACTGTTCCTTATCAAATTCATGGCAGATCTTTGTGTGAACTAGGATTGTTTTTACAGATATTGTTCCTGGCTTACTGTTTTTCAGTGAGAGTGTGTCAGAAGAAGGATGGGATGAACATGTCTGACTGAAATTCCTTCACTGTCATCTGAACTGAATAACAGCAAAATAAAGACCTTGTGATTTTGTCCCCTTCATCTTACAGGGATCTGTGAGCTAAACAACTGCTTCTTAGCATGGAAAACAATTCTTTAAGTCTTTACATAATGACATGAAAAAACAATTCATGGTAGTTCAGGAGTATCTATTTGTAAGAATTTGTGCTCCAGGTCTGTTTAATGGTGCTTCACACCAAACCAGCATTTGTCAGTTGCTACTGTTTCCAACCAAGTTGAATTCAGATGCACACACTAGAAGGAGATTTAAAGCCTCATCAGAAGCTGACCATAATCAACAAGTAGGTTCCTTGGATTGTTGTGTGTGTCTCTGGGCACTGGCATATTGCAAAAGCTACAAGCTTCTATCTCACGGTATATTTATTTATGTTATGATATGAGTATATCCACTTTCTATTTACCTCATCACTATTTGTTCTCTGGGTCCTCCCTCCTCCCTCAATAAGTTTCTTTTTTTTTAATTTTCACCCTCTTTACACTACCTTTGCTACAGACAAACCACTTGTTAGCTTCCAATAGCATACCATTATTTCTTGCTGCAAATTCTCGAGTATTTGCAGTACATGTAATTCAGGCCTCCTTTGACCAAAACTAGCAGAAAGAATGAGGAATGTTCATTAATCTCACTACCACAGTGTAAGGTCTTTCAAGAAAATGGCTGAGCTGCTACCAACAGAAAAGAAGATTTCTAGCCTCTTTAATGAGTCAGGCAGCCCCTTTATCTTGATGATTATAACTCATTCTGAAAAATACAACACAAGGAAAATCTATGTGGAAAATCTGTGTAGAGTTCTGCTAAGCAGCTTTTCTTAAGCCCTATGCTTTTCATTAGCCTTTTCAATCACATCGGCCTAAACACTCTTTGATTATATATGAAACAAAGCTTCAGAAAATTTACCTAATTTTTGTCCCAGAGCTTCCAAAAATATTTTGGTTTTACCCAAATGAAATTTATTTTCTTTGTCATCACAGAAAAAATCCTGTAAAAACTTGGGCTATTTTCTTTCTTGGCAAGCTGGTATCGTTTCAGTGACATAATTAAAATCCTTAAAGGTATGCAAATTTTCTTGAACCCTAACTGGTTTTGAGCATATACAAACATAGTTATTTACTATTTTTATGCACCTCCTGCCAAAGAACCATAGTAAATAACTGACTGTACATTTTTTTCTCTCCGAAGTGGTACTGAATAATTTCAATTTCTCAGGTCTTTAAAATCCTTCTGTACACTACAGGAAAAAGTGTTTTCCTTGTTGCTGGCATCAACAAGAAATAGAGCGCCATTCCAAGGAAGTAACTCAACTATGTGATATCAACAGCTAAAGAGAGAGAAATGGGCAATTGTTTGCACTGCTGAGGAAGTCACAGCACAGCAGCTGGAAATCACCAACAGAAAAGGAATATAGCTCCCCAGAATCCTCCAGGTGAAGGCTCTAAATGCAGAAACCTGTCATGCTGTGTTATTACAGGCAACATCTGAGACACTTTAAAGAATCTCTTTTAAGAGACACAGGATCAATTACCTTTAAGTAGTTCAGTGAAGTTGTAAGGTGAATGGTAGTTTCCATCACTTACAAGCTGGTGAAATTACTTGGTTGATGAGGTCAGAAAAGGATCTGCAAACATGCTCAGCTGTAGAGAACAACTCCTGGTGCAAAGCAGTTTGTTGGGCTGAAAAGCAGAATAAATTTTAAGTCTTTCGAAGCTTTTGGATGCTGACAGAGCACTAGAAAACTCTTAATGAATCTCTAACATAACTCTGTAAAAGCACCAGCTTTTTTTGTCATATTCCATGTTACATCCTCATTATCAAAAGTGAGGCATCCTGAATGTTGAACAAAGCTCTGCTGTGTAAGACCTTTGATTACGAAGGGATTTTGTACTGCTGGAAGTCTCCTAGGACTAGAGTTATAGTTACAGGTCACAGAAGTGGCAAGAGCAAAAACCTCTCATGCCCTCACCAGTTTAAGTTTGCTCCTTAACTGACTGCCAAGACTCATTATCTCTTAGGAGCTTTGACTCATCCAATTCCAAATCAGTCTGAAATTAGGGGCTATATTTGGAATATGCTCTACCTTACTATATAGAATAATACTACATAGGCTAAAGGAAGATTCTGAGTTTCCTCTGAGGGTTACATGACTATGAACAATATTATGGAATAAATGGGATGAAGGTAAGAAAACACAGTGACAAGATGACTGGAGAACTTATACCTGGTTGAGTTTGGAGAGACAACGTGTCCTTCAGTTTCATCATTAGTAGTTCCAATTCCTTTCTCACTTCCTTCTCATCAGGTGGTATCTGCATTGCAGTGGGAATAAGAACTGTATTCCCCATTCCACCAAGAGAGTTTTCTGTCAGTTTAGGCAGATATGTTTGTTTCTCTTTTGCTTGTTTATGCTGTCCCATAAAGGGTTTGTCACTCTGCAGGGACACTGACTCCAGTGGGTCATCTGAGAATGTGAAGTCCACTGCAGCAGGAACCTCAGGTGTCTGTAAAAGCTGCCTTCTATTCACAGAGTTTGGGGGATTCAAAGATTTCCATTCTGCACATGTTCTGAAAATAGGCCTTATTTGGACAGGATTTAATTCACTCTGCATTCTCCTTTCCAACAGAACATGTGGATTTCTTGGCATTGTATTATGACACTGTGCAAAAGGATGTTCTGATGACTGCAACATGGTCTACAATAGACAAAACACAGAAAATAAATTGTAAAAATAATTGGTATTTCAGTTTGCCAGTAGTACTAAAATAGTATTGCAGAAAATGCTACAAAAAAGCTGTAGGAGGAAAGTATGTAAACATTTTCTGTGAAACAAGAGCCTTTTAAGAATCTCAGAAATAATTATAATGATAAGAATCACTATAATTGAAAACAAATAAAATATTTTCTATAAGATGTCTGTATTACATCCCAGTAAAAGACAGCAATTAGGAATGACATTATATTTATTCAATGCCAGCACTTTGACTCTTCTCTAAAGAACAGACTGCAATGAAGTATCTAACACTTCTGTTGGAAACTCTTACTGGAATATTCATTATTTTCATTGCAGTAGTATTTAAATGTGCTAATATGGATATCTGTGCTAGTTGCCAGATATGCACAGAATGACAAGAACATACATACTGCCAAGACCTTATCTGCTTTCTCTGAAGAGAAGAGCCTAAGATGACTGAAAATACAATTGGAAGGTGTATGAAATGGTATTAAGAGTGCTGGTCTACAGGAAAAGCAGTTGTTAGTGTTCAGTAATGGCTCATAGCTGTGACAATTCTTGATATATATATCACTATACCTTTACTTCTTCCTTCATGTGCTGCAGCGTCATTTGCAGGTTTTCATGGCTTACAATCAGGCTTTGCAGTTTTGCCTCTATTTTGCAGCTTTTTTCTTCCTGGCAGTTATGAAGAAATTGCATTTTGTCCTTCCATTTGTTGAACTTCTTTTTCATATGCCTACCAGAGATACAGGAGGGTGGGATTTTTGCTAGACCAGACATACACAAATATATACATTCATGGAAATGAGCAAACACTTTAGCACAAACTTTATCCCCTTTACTAGTTCAGGAAAATTTTGTCAGCTTTGGTGTTAGAGGCCAATATTTCAGAAGCTGGACTGTATCCATGGAATTAGCAAGAACATGAGTATTCCAAATGAGGAAATATGGGAGCTGAGTAGAACTGTGGCCACATCTGAACATTGCATCTTGGGGTTTTACCTTTCCCACAAAGGTGGCTGCAACAGGAGAAACAATAGCAGTTTCTCTGCATAGAAGCAAACTACTTATAGCAACTCCCTGACCTGCAAAAGATTCCCATTACATGCATGGGCAACAATGAAGTAAAAGCAGGTTCTGCCCCTTTGATAGAATTTCTTCTTGCTGGTGGTATTCTCTGCAGTTTCTTCAATGATTCCAATAGCTTTCAAGCACAGGCCATTTTGAAAAAACACTCTAATTTTTGCAATCAGAAGTGCCACCCTCCTATGTACAACAGAGATTTAGAAATTACCTACTCAGAGCACACTACGACAGAAATACCACCCATAATTCTGTTCTAGTTGTGATTTCTCTAAGAAGTCAGGGTAGAAATAGTTTTGCTTTCCTCACAGCTGAGGTGCAGACAGTAAAGTTTGTTAACACTACAGTAATGAACCAACACAGATCTGAAATAGTTATCTGGCATGTTTAGTTACATTCAGAAGTTCACCTGATCCACTTTCTGTGGTAATGCTTTGGCTTAGAGACAACAGCCCCATCACTTGAATTATGCAAGATTTTTCTGAATAGGACAGCAAGTCAGACCATTTAAAATTAAAATTAATACTACAGTGGTCCCTTATAACAACATTTAAGGGGTCCTCACTGTAAAATGCTGTCATCCTTTGACTAACTCAGAGTCTAGTTCTGAAAACAGACAGGTGAATGCTGGAAGACAGACAAGAATAAGGAGTTTCCCATGAGTAATGTGATTCATTTACCCAGTCCTATGATAAGCTCTGGGTCAGAGCAGCATTATAGGAGCAGGCATCCCAAATATCCTCTCAGCGATTCCTAATCTAAAGGAAAGCTGAAGATCTTTGCCATATCTCTTTATTTTCCCAAGTGAGAACAGACCCACAATGAAATTGAAATTGTTTAGCTCTAATCTTGGAGTGCTCTTTTGTGAACTTGGAGCAGGAATTGTACTTGGAATGAAACAGAACAGGAACAGAGAGAACTGAACATACTGAAGGAAATAAAGAGAATAAATTCAGGATTGAATTCTACACTTTACTGTAATTCCATCATTTTCAGTGGTCATAGGCATGGTTATATAGAGCACATTTATATACAACTACAAAAATGAACAGGGGGAAGGCAAAAATGCAAGTCAAAGGTAAGCATCATAGCTCACACACCAACTTCCCCCCTGCCATGCCACCCAAGCAAACAAGTCTCCCAAGAGATTTTTAATTTAGGAATTAATATTTTACAGTGTCAAAGATTTGACTATCAGAGGGAACTTCCATACCTATAGTATTGTATTCATCCTATTAATCTCTATTTGTTGTACAGCATATTTTTTAGAAATAAATTCTACTTTGATTTAAAAGCTTCATGCAAATTATGAAATTTGTTTTGATTAAGCCGTATTCAGAGAAAAATTTGAAAAAGTATGCTATTCTGACATTTTTATCTGGATGAATCTTTTTGTCTAAAAATTCCTTTTAGAAATGTAAACTAGCAATTGCAGAAACACTGATGAAACAAAAAATGTTTTGTTTTGCCATTGTTTTTCCAGTGATCTTCATCTAAAATTTTAATTGCTGAGGTTTCATTATTCATCCTCATTTGATAGGATTTTTTAAGCCTAAAAATCTCCAGAGTATGGAAAAGTCATCTATCTTCTAGTCCTCCAGCTGGCGCAGCAATGCCCACCAGTCTTCAGTGAATTTACTACAGCATTTACCTACCTGCTATCGCTGTGAATGCTTTTAATGGATTCATGCATTTTTAACACATCTGCTTCAAAAGAGGCTATTGCCTAAAAACGAAAGGAAGTATCTGTTCATAACTTTATCAGCAATAGCATTTCATTTTTATATGCAAGTTTTATTATAGGAGTGCATGGCAAATTTTGGATCTGGCGGATCTACAGATTTACTAGTTAACCTTTTTAATTATTGTATTGTAATCAACTGATGCATTAAAGTATTTCAAATGGCTGGAAAATTTATTCTATAGAACAAATTCTTTGTTCTATGACAAATTTAAGTGTATGAGAATTTGTTTGAAAATAGAACAAAATCCATATTCCTGATTTCTGCAAAATCAAATATTCTGATTTGGGAACAATCTCTCTCAAGTCCCACAGCTGCTTTGAGACAAGAAGATGTTGAAAGAGACTGTATGTAGAAGAGAAAAGAGAAACTCCTGGTCTTTAAATGGAAGTAGCATTCTCTGGACCATGCAGAGAACAGTAGCCCAGAAGTCAGGGAGACAAACACTTTCCAGCTAGGTTACTTTTGAGCCATGATATAAGTTGGGCAGGAATCAGGGCTGCCAGGAAATTAAGAGCTGGATCACCCAGGACCTCCACACTCATAGATTCTATTAAAAGCGATCATTGGACTTACTGTCCACATCTTTTCAATCAAAGTGGAAATCATCTGCACTATAAGATCCCAGAAATCAGTATAAGACTGCTCAAAAAGAATTCTCAGCCCAGATAGAAAATAAACAAGAGAGCAAATCATCTGACAGAATCCCAGCACAGGGATGCAAGTCCTGTCCTGCTGTTTTCTAAAATGACAAATGCCAACCGTCAAAATTCTATGTTTAAGAAACGTCTGCCCACAACATCTCGTGTAGATATCTGCTGGCTGGCACTGTACCTTGAGCTGGGCAGCAGAATTCTAAAAGACAGGTCTTCCAAAGGGCAGCACAGGATTAGCAGCCAAAGGAGTGACCTGATACACACAGGCTAGTATTGTGTTACTGCACCCCTTGGCTCCTGGGAAGAACAAGATGAGTGGATGACACAAACTAGTTTGAACACAACCCAGTGTTGCCTGTATTCTGAGTAAGTGCACAGCTACCAACCTCTCAAAAATATAGAAACAAAAAATTGGTATGTACTTTTTTTTAGCTACACTGTCCTACCCACTCTTTTAACATTGTTTCTTTGGAGGAAAGCTGGGAATGGATTAATAGAGACCTTTTGTGCTTTAGCTATTTTAGTTGGAGTGGACACTGCTCTGAGTTTATCCTAAGAGGGCCCATTCTGTCCTCTTGCTATTTCCATGGTAACAAAAATGGCCTGAGTCTGATAAGAATTCAGGCATTCTTCTTTGACATTTGCTTGCAGTCAGAAGACATGATGGCCTTTCTTACTGTCAGAATAGCGAGAGGACTCCAGACTCGTCTAGACTTTAGCATGCTACTCTACGACATCTCAAAAAACCCCAAAGCAAATATTCTTACAGGTGCTTCTGAAGGTCATGAAAGTCAAGGAGTTAGTCACTAATCTTTGGAAGACAACAAATTCAAATTTCACTAAGTTTTCCAATTCCACATTTTTCACTGTAAGTGAGGAATTAACAGAAAGGTGAAGCTGCCCATTACATTTTCACTGAAATTAGAAGGCAATTAGATAATTAACTTGCTAGCTCTCCTTCACAGCTTTAGCACTATTACTGCTTCGTGTTTTGCTCACCTGAGCTATTGTCTTGCCTTGCTCTGGTGTCATCTTGTTATTCTCGCTCTTCTGCATTACAGTTCTGTTTTCAAGTATGAACCTGGGTGACTCTGGGACACAACTGTCCATGGTGAAAGACATCTTTTCAGGACCAGGTAGTGATGAAGCACTGAATTCCACAGGAGGACTGTATACCAACAGAGAAGTAATGAGTAAGGAAGGGATCAGGACTCATTGTTTTTCTACCCAGGAAGACCCAAATGCAGAAAATGAATGCAGTCTAAATAGACAGACAGATGTGCTATTGACTAAGCAAGAAGTAAAGTTTAGCTATGCCCGCTGGCATATTTTGTTTAAAAGAATGAAATTCCTGAAAACAAATTCCACTCTCCCAACAGAATCTCAACAACAGGTTGTTCTTTCCACCCATTTATTCTCAGTGCAATTTGCTGCTTTGTTTTTTGCTCCATTTAGCCAAGAGTTAAATATATTAGGAAATTCAACTACAAAAAAATAACAAAGTATCCTGCTGTTGAGTCCATCATATGCTAGGAAAAGCCTAGATATTTATCAGCCCCACAGTGACACCTGTAACCAGAAGCCTCAAATTCTTCTTTGTCTCATTGCTACCCAAGCAGTAGGTAAGCAAACCCCCACAGAATTTAAGAGAAATCTCAATTGATTCCAGAAAGATTAAATTACATTCAAAATGATTAAATATTGTTTTGTTGCTGAATACAGGAGAGGAAGTATTAGCAACAAAAGATGTTTTGCATTTCACCACGTTCTAAAAACAAACACTGAAATAATATTCTCCCTGAGGATCACTGTAACTATCATCCATTGGTCTTATAGTATATAAAAAATTGTTTTCTAACAGAAAACCTACCAGAGTAGCACAATCCAGATTAATGAATAGATTTTTCTCCTCCTTCACATAAAGATGAAATTAATTATTTTAGAGAGGACTGACCATTTTTTCCCTATTTCAGCCTCACTGTAGCCTCACTGGGAGAACAAAAGATGCAAGACAGTTGCTAGATCTTTAAACAAATAGGAAGGAATCTCACCCTTTGTATGTTTCTATAATAATTCCCTTCAGTTTCTATACTGAAGTATCAATCAAAATCTCATAGCAAGGAAAGAGAAGTTATTGGGAAAAATCTCAACATAACCTTCAATGCTCATTATTAACCACTGTTATGAGTGGAAATACAGTAATGACTTTAAATATTAACCAAAGCACACAAAAAAACTGGTCTGAAAGAAGAGGAATGGTGAGATCATCTATGCGCTATTGTGAGCGATTCCACAGGTCTGCAATTTAGAGGGACTTGAGTAGAATGCCTGCCAGTAAATGCACTGTGGGTCACATGCGGGAAGTATTCACAGTTAATTTCCAATGGATTTGTCACAGAGGAGGTGCTTAAGAACCCATGCAGTTGTAAAGGTAGTAAATATTTGCAATGCTTGGCCCTAGACTGAGTATAAGAAATGGAACAGAGTGAAAAATACAACATGAGGAAGGAGGGAAGCACAATACAAGCCTGTTATATTTTATAAGACAACTGATCATTAGGTTAAGCTACAGAACAATGTGCAGCAACTTCTCAGTTATTCTTTCCCTTTTTAATAGAAAAATCATGACATGGTATCTGTCATAACAAGATCCCTTACTCAAAGGACATAATCAAGCAATATCCCACAGCCTGACATTCAGAGATTATAAATTCATCTGACACCAAAACTCACAAAGTCTTTTTGGGAGCAGGGAAGGGCCTCTCCTCCACTGACTCCAGAGCTGTCCTTCTCTGAGCCTCTTTTCTTCTGCAGCACTCTTGGAACAGGTTGTTCCTGATGGTGCGCAGAAAGTGCTTTGCATTTGCCTTTGCGGACATCTATTGGAACAAGGGATAATAAAGAAGAAAGTGACTTTTCAAACAGATGCTGCCCAGAAACAGACATATTCCAAAGCAAAGGTCCATCTGTTCATCATCTGATGAGGCTCATGGCTGCTATCTGAGCCCTAGAAGGGGAGCTGAGGTGGGTAATGCTTGCAGGACCACAGGCAAGAGCAGCTCCAATTCTTTTAGGCAAAATACTGACTGGATCAAAGTCAGGCAGCCTGGAAATGCCTAAACACTTACAATGATTAAGCTCACAGTCACAACAATAATTCTGCTGACTAGTATCAAAGGAAGAAATACTTTTATACTTGTAGAAAGCATTTGTAGATATAGTCTTCCATGGCTCACATCCTCCTCACACAGAATACAGTAAAATACACATCCATTTATCACAGGAGTGTCAGGCTCATGTATAACAACTAAGCTCAGTAGCTGTATTATTGGAGGGCACCAACCAGTTCTGCCCCAGGTGACTGCTGCAGAACATGGGGTGAGCCCTGACAGGCTGAACAGGAAAACAAAGAAAACACACTGCATGCCTCCTAGTGCTTCTCAACGTGGTAGTAACATTACCACAAGGTGTCAGCACGGTAAGGAAAAACTGATGGTATTTCAAACCCCCACTCAGCAGCTCAATCTCTGATAAAGACAGTGTGAAAACTTACCCAGACAAGACGGCGTCCGCTAAGAGTGGAAGGTATGGGGATGGCAACTTACTGCTGATTATTTTATGTCCCATACAACAGATACAAAAATGGTATCTGTCATAGTGAGTAGCTTATCTTTTAAACTTTGGTATCAATTTTGGCCGGTATTGTAATATTTGGCCTATAAAGTAATATTTACAGAGTTTGTGTTAGAGTAGGGCTTCATAAAGGAAATCTAAATTCAGTGATTCAATTGCAATTCTGCAGCAACAATGTGGCTGCAATCCAGGCTGCAACATCTCCTGCCTTGGTTTATCTCTCGTCCTTCCTTCTGGTGCTTCTACAAACACACATTCCCATTCACTCTCAATCCACACTAATTTTAAGGTCTCTACTTAGAAATCTCTTCATGAGGAGTTTAGTTAACTTTTGATTTCCCTACTTTCTCACAGATGGAGTATGAGAAAGAATATTTGAAGGACTGAACTGTTATTTTTAATGCAGATATTGAGCATCCAGATATAATTTCTCACAATGTTAGCAACAGGGTTTTGTTTTCAGAAAGAGAGCAATGAAGTGGCAAGAGTTTAATGCTACCCCAGACAAAGGGTGATTACAAGAGCAGTCTAACAGTCTTTAGTTTTAGTGCAAACACTGGCTACCCAGGTATCTTTCACATTAACTGCAGAGGATTGGGAAGGAGAACAGGAAGTACAGGTTTCTAGGGAAACTTTCCTAAATACTTTTCAGCTCATTTACTGGAACAGAAGGATACAGTTATACAGATCCACAAAAAGCCCATCTGCTGCTGTGTGCAAGATCTGGAATCTCCTCCTCAAAGGAGAAGCTGGTCTTCCAAATACAAATTCCTAGTGGTGTACTTTGCCACTAGTGTGATGATAGCACAAGTTGCCCCTGTAACAGAGTCCAGGCATGTGATCTTAGTTGGGCACGTGTTGCCTCTTTGTGCTGTATCCCTAACTGACAGAGACAAATGAGTCAGAAATGTTTACAGTAAAGTGGAAATGAAGACATTCAGAAAAGATAGAAAAGAAAGACATTTCATGCAGGAGTTTGTATAACTTTAGGATTAATGAATTTCTGGATGAGTCTGCATTGGGATTGAGATGAAGGAACATTGGGACATTGAGGGGAATTTTCATAGGTTTAAGGATTATCTGCTAACAGAAAATTTGCCATAAAACTTCTTAAGATGAAGACTTGCACTTGGATATTCATAGCTCTATTCAGTTACTTCAGAACAGAGTACTCATTCTAAAGTTAGAAGCCTTCTTTTGTCCTTTCCCTATCTCCCTGTTCCCAAACTAATAATGCTAATATGTCATGGCCATTATGGCTAATACACAGATAACTTTGAAATGCTTGTAGTTCAAGAATCCACTGCCTATTTGCCTCCATGAAGAACCTCAACAGGGAAATGAATCAGTACAATAGGAGTCTACCTGCACACAGTGTTCCACAACAGGATGTGATCTCTTATGTGGTTTGCAGAGACGGCCAGTGAAAAAGCAAGCTTGGCAAAGGTCAAAATTGAGGCATTTTAAACAGCGATACCTGTGAGGGAAAATAAAAGGATTTCTTTACCTCCTCACAAATAAGAACTTGGTGTAAGTAAGCTTGATTACTGGAAACCCAGATCCCTAGGCTCTGAAATTCAAAGAAACATCTTTGTTAGAATAATGACTTTCCTCAGCATTTTCTGAATTCAAGTTATTTTTCCCAAATGATTGGGGACTTTTCTCCAAACCGACCAGTGGTTTTGATCTTATTTGTTTGCTGCATTGAAATACAGTCCATGGAAGAAACTGTTATTCTAGCACCATTTCCCATTTTTCATAATGCAGTTACAGCTTCACATGCTTCTTACATACCAACTTAGCTCTATTTGCTGCTTCCATGGAACTGTAATAATGACATAGGATGCATAAACAAAAAACTAAAATTGCAAGAAACTAAACCTGCAAGCTTACAATTAGCGAGAATATAGTAATAGTAAAATGCTTTTCTGAGCATTCTGGTCAGATGGTAATGGATAGTGTTCTTTTTACACCACTCTGCCATTATATAACATTAATTAGATGACAAAGATGCTAAGATGGAAAACTTAACAAGCCAGTTAATACAATTGGTTACAGGAAAAGTAACTAAGAAATGAGATACACAGGTTTAATTGACTTTACCTTTGGACTGCCAGTTTACCTGTGGCCAGTTTTGATGTTTGTGCTAGTGAGCTAAAGAGAAGTAGGATGAAGGCTTGAGCATTAGACTACAGTGGTTCTCTCTATCCTTCTTTTCCTGGTTAAATTAGATTACATCCAAAGCTTGTTACTTAGTACATCAGTTACAGCCTGTAAGGTATGCAAACAATGGTAAGAACTAATTGTGTGGATGCTAAAGACCACTGACACACCTGATGCCTGTAATGGGGAAAACTTTGCAGACTCTGCACCTAGCTTGGTGAGAAACCATTTCCGTGACTGATAATCTGTAACAAGTAGGGAGCCACAGGAGAACAGCAGGCTCTGATCTCAGCCAAGACAGGAATTTTTCTTCCACAATAGCTGCATTCAGAACCTAGAAAAAATACATGTCTCAAGCTCATACATTCACTTGAAAAAAACTGGTGGTGCATCTACAATCTCTAATAAAAGCTCTGATATTGGATTTTGCTGGCATAAATTTTCCATTCATGTAAAATGTTACTGGGTTCTAAAGGTTGTGGAATAAATGCGAGAGTCCTCAGTAGTATCTTACTGAGCATCTTTTCTATCTATACAAATCCTCCCATACTGTGAGACTGATAATCAGCCCTGCTTCTTAAAAGTAGATACTTGGGGATGTTATGTGGTGATACACTTGAAGTTTTAATCAATCAGCAACATTCAGAATAATTTCCCAGGACATCAGAATTTCACTCACCCCATGGAAACAGTCATGAATCGCAATTTCCACACAAGACAGAGTGCAGCCTTCTCCCACAATGGCTGGGATCTACATCAAGAAGAAAGGCTCAGAAACACCTCAATAAAAAACAGATGTTCCCATCATGCTCTGCTGCGATGGTGACAGCACACAGATGGTGAAGTATCTATAGCAATGCCATTTTACACACTATTCTGAGGAAAGCCCGTTCATATTTATGCCATCAGTATGCAGTTTCACAGTTCAGGGTGTGTCAGAATGATTTGTTTCCAACTCACTTACTGTAATGGATAAACATACTATATTTCCACACTATACTCCTGAAGGACACTGAGTTTAAATCCCAGAGGTCATTTTCAGATCCCATTTTCAGCACCATTTCAGCTGGAAATACCTGTATGCTAAGGCAACTTGCTGCAACTGCAAGCTATTCTAGTGAGTACAGACATCTGAAGTTTGGAGTTGCTTTAGGAACAGTTGTATCCAGCTGTTTCCAGGATCTGTAAGCTCAGGCAACAGGAATGCACAGAGGCATTCACTAATGAAAGTGGTTATTTTGAAAAAAAGGACAGAATTTGATTCTCTTACCTACTTTGCAAGATAGCTCCCTATGTCCACAGTGTCCTATTAACTTCAGTCCCATAAGGTAATCAAACATAAAAGGTATCAACCATGAGGGGTTTTCTTCTGCTAGATCAGCACACTCCTACAAAATCTGTTGAGTAACAGACTGCACTGACATTACCTGATTTAAGTCTGTTAGAAGGCTTCTCAGGGCACTTCGGGTAATCAAGGTCTCCTTCCCATCAGGGACAGCATAAAACTGGAAGAAAGCTGAAAACAAGGAAAAAAACCCTGGAAGCCTGGCAGAGCCTGAACTGTCTTCAAGCTATCTTCAAACTGCTATGGTAATTGCAGTCTAACAAAGAAACCCTTCCAGAAAGTTTCACTATATTTTGTACCTAACAGGCTCTCAGTGACTGCTGTGACCATAGTTCTCCTTACAGTGAGGGAAAGAGAAGGAAAGCAAGGAAAAAAGCAATGAACTCATTCTTACAACATTAGGAAAAATATTTAAATATGTTTATACAAGATGTGCTCTATTTAAATTGTGATTTGCTAATTTAAAACCATGGGGTTTCTGTTATTTTCTGCTAGGCAAATAGAAGCTCTACTTAAATGTCACTACAACCTCTTCTGAGGCTCTCTATTGCAAAGATGGCTACAGATTGTGATTGGAAAGGCTGATGCAGAATAATGCTTTCTCTACAACTAAGCAGTCAATATAATTTACTTTTTTCATGGCAGAGCTTTTATTTTAAAATAAAAAAAAATTACAATGGAAGTTTTCCTCAGTATTCAGTGTTTCAGATAGTGTATAAAATCATACATTTCCTACCTCTGTATTTAGCCAGTAGAGTATCTCCTGAAAGGGAAATTAGGGCAGCTGCAGCAGATCTAGTTCTGACATACCCTGTTCCAGATCTAGGAAAATGAAATAAGTTACACTATTCTCATTCACAGAGAATATAAAGACTGAAACATCTAAAGAATGGAATACTACTATGTAGGAAGAAAACTTCAAAATATGTATCCTTTTATATGTATAAATGTAACCAAAGTAACATTTCAGTAATATTTTATGTCTAGAAGCTTTGTAACTGAAAATAACTGCAGAGTTAACTGTTCCAAGATAACATGCAATCATAAAACAAAAAGAAAACATCTCTTTCAGAGACTTCACATTACAAGTAAAATATAATTTTACATTTACAATGTATGTCCTAAAAAAAAATCTGCTCTTTTTATTGTGGGAAGCCTTCCCAAATACAGTACTGAATAAAGGATACAATCTAAATTTTGCATATATCATCAAGCAGCTCCACTGTGGCCTCAGATCTGCACTAAGCTTCTCTTGGGCTGATTACATTTAATTTCACTGAAAATCAATTTAATCAAAAGGATCTATGCAGGAGCAGGACATTTAGTCTTGACCGTTAGATAATAATAATGTAGATTGATTTAGAACCAAATTTTTTGACATGGGCACCTAATGAAAAACACTAATTTTTTTGTGTAGACAATGCAGACATTAATCAGAAACCACAAATCAGGAAATCTATATTCAAGATATTACTTTTGCAAAGATTCAAAATATCATTACATAAGTGTCTTCAAGAGTCTTTAGATAAACCCACACAGTGTAAAGGTGCAATACAGACTCTAAAGTATGAACTGCATGGGAAATTGTTGTTTTTCCAGAAATTTCAAAGAAAAAAGTCCAAGACTAAAGCTGAAGTACACAATCAAACACCCTTAAGATGTTTATGTGAGCTTATTAAGTAAATACCACAAAAACATGGAAAATTCCTATGTGCTCCTCCTATTAAATACCTTCCAGTGCTAATAGTGGAGAAAAGCACTCTATAGAGAAAGCATGATTAGAAAATTACAAGAAGCTTTTTCTGTCTTATATGCATGTCAAGAAAGTTGTGGAATTCCTTTAAAAAAAAATAGCAGCAAAAATAAAAGGATACTCCAAGACAGTCCTAAGAAAACAGACTAAAAGACTAAGATAGTACTGTTAAGAAGATTCTTCTAAATAATATCCCTACAGCACACAAAAATTGCAAAATACTCTTGATGTTTCTAGTTTTGTTTCTTACTTCAGCATTTATTCTTAGCCTTAACTGATTTTTTACAAAAAAAATTGATAAAGTGGGATTGTAAGAAGTAGTGATCATATGAGTAATGAATAATGATTCAAGAAAAAGTCCTGCAGACCACTTATATCTCATTTACTTTCAGTAAAAACTTTGCTGTGATGTAGAAGGGAAAAATTTCACCTGTGGTAAATAACTTGTACAATGAACTTAATCTGTCTTTTAAATCTGATACAATCCCAAACTAATCCTGCCTTTAGTGAACTAACTCATTCTTTACAAACAATACATAAAAATACACTCTCTGAGGTGTTTCCTTATTATTTTCAGAAACTTTGCTATTCACTGAGCTGCTCAGCTTAGTTATGAGGCATCAATTTTGTTTCATAATTGGTAGATTAACTTTTTAAGCTTGAGGAAAACGATTAACAAAAAGTGACTGGCAAATTCCTGACCTGTGCATGGCTACTGTTCTCCAGAGGCAAATATGGATTCATTTTTAGGAGTGTACCAAAATATCTTGGAAGTCAGAAGAAAAGCTACTCTGTAAAGCTGTTCAGAGAAAAAGCCAGCATGGACTGGTAAAAGTCTGGATTTCCAGATAGTTTTGGGAGCATTTGAGCACCGTGTTTCTGACGCAGTTTTCTGTCTTATATTCCTACTGCTGAACTACTCCTAGTTTTTATACAAAGCAAAACCAATCAAAACGGGAAGATTTCACACAGAAATGGTGTGAGAGTGGTAGAAACAGATAGTCTAGCAATACTTTGGGTGGGAGCTATATGATCTTTAGGGTCCTGTCAAAAAACACATTCTTTGACTCTACGGTACTGCACAATGGATCTACATTTCTTCCTCTTCTTCTCACCTGTCATACATGGCAATCAGCAGGCCCAATGTAAATTCAGCACCTCTTGGATCTACCTGGCCTGGTTTTTCTAACCTTGCCCTTTGGAACAACTTCATCAGCATTGTAGAGATTTGCTGCATGTTCAGAGAAATCCGCTCTTCCCTCTGGCTTTGTTCACTTGATAGGATGTGCTGAATCAGAGAAACGTCAATCAAATCCACTGTGGGAAAATGAAGGAAGAAATTAATGAGGGCCCCTGCCTTTTCATGAATGGAAGCATGACTATTTTTCATCAGAAATCCCTAGCTAAGACAGGTCTGTAAAATGAAGCCTAAAACAGTAACCACATAAAAAGAAAACCAGTACCTGTGGTACTTCCACATTGACACAGAGCATCAGGTAGATAAACCCCATCAGGACTGAGACCAGACTAAATGTATTCATAGAAAATCATCCCCAAATGAAAAATATGTCCAAGGCCAACAAACTAGTCACCTTCTATATGTTACCCTGAAGACCTCATTTCCAATGTTGTGCATTTTCAGCACAAATAAAAAATTCAAGATTTCCATGAAGTTTAGCTCAATATGGAATTTACATCCAGTAATTTCAAAGTGAGCTAGGTGACCAGGGCTTTGTTGCACAACTCTTTCGTGCAACACTGTTGCTTGCACTGAATTCTCCCTAATTTCAAAGACAGGGAGAATAAATACTAACCAGGAGTTTTCTGGTCTATCATGTTCTATTTTGTTCTCATTAATTCTTATAGTCCAGTCAATGCGTTTTCAATAAGCCATGATTATTTCCAATAAATCAGCTCCTAAGAAACACATTAGAATTTGACTTTTCATGACCATAATAATATACAGATAGATTAATAATTGTCAGTTGTATCTACATAGTATTGCTGCAGATTGTAAAAATACTTTGATTCTCTCATAATTTTAGAATTTCACTAATGTATGTCCATTGACATTCAAAAAGAAAAAAAAATCAATTTGTATATGAAGCACTATCTAGAACTTAAGTGTTCATAATCCATTCTGAAACTCCAAGATGGAAAATGAGAGAGCAAAGTAGCATAATAACTCATGGTGACAGCAATGCAAATTTGATACAGATTCTCCTCCCTGTAAAAGCATAGGGTTCTCTTTGGCTACTAACACTGGCAAAGACTTTGTACTGAGCGTAGTTTTAGGGCTGTTCTGTATACGGAGCTCTCAACATCATTGAAGGCCTCTGTGAAAGAAAGCAAACACACATTACAATGGAGTGGTTCATTCAAAACTAACTAAAAATCAAAACAACAAAATTTAGAGTTTCAAGTTGATCAACACTCTGAAGGAATATTTGGGGGGAAAAAAGAAAACAAATAGAAAACATTTTCTTTTTTTAAAAATAATTTTGTGGGGTGAACAGTCTTCTTGTAAACAGTAACACCATCTCTTGTAAAATCAGAATTTAACATAGAGAGCACATCTGTTTCTTTGGGAATCAACTTTATTCATATATCAGAACAAGGCCTATGAGGGTTATGCACTGCACAAACTTTTAGCCAAGATCGTAATGAAATAATATTTCTTCAAACAAATTGGTTTTTTGATCAGAGATGCTCTTCTTCAAGGAACAGTTTGTCAGTTTGCACAACAGGGTTATTGTTTTGGATGCGTATTGTTTCAAGCACCAAACAAATCTTCTGTCAAGATCAACATGTGGGACTCTTGCAGAAGAAGACAAGCCCTTTACCAGAGCAAATTACTTTTGACATCTCTGTTTAGCAAACCCACTAAATCTGCTTGACTAAATCCCATACCCTTATATGATTTCAGCTTATTTATTTCACATCAAGAAAGGATGTTGTTCTGAGTGGAAAGTAAGAGATGCTGACCATGACCTATACCCGATATACCTAGAACTTCAAGACCAAAAAACAAGGCTTGTTCACTAAACTTCAGAAACTAGAAAGGGATTTATCAGTTATCCTTCTGTCCTCAGAGACTCTTTTCTCCCTGTACTTCAGAGAGAGTTACACACAGTTGATTAAGGCTAAAGATAAGCAATAAATATATATAAATGAGTAGAAATAACTCACAAAATACTTCACCTGTTCAGTCTGGAAAGGTGCCAATCTGTGTGCAATGGTTTCCAAGAAATACCACAGATTAATATTAATAGTCAGCAAATTATGGGCTCTTCTGGTTCCCAGATGCTGCCTAAGCTATAGAAAGATGCCAATAACTGCTATACCATCTGTTTAGTCCTGCTCTTGTCATACTATGTTTTGTGATATTATTTGGCGATGCAGTGTAGCATGTCATAGAATGTAAAAAATGAGTTTTGACTTCCACGCATCATCAGATCTCTTTCCTCAATAAACTGATCCAAAGCCTTTTTGAAAGAAACAGAAGAACTCCCACAGTTTTCATTAGGCTATGGATTAAGTTCCAAATGCTTATTCTCAAATACAAATGTTGGAAATATACACATGATTCAACTCAAACACCTTCCATGCACAAGATGATTTTCAAATTGAAGAGAATCTGTTTTAGTAGCCATCTGCTACTTAATTCTAGTCCACCCTTACAAACAAAATGTGGCTTCAAAGCAGGGTATTCTGTGCCTGTCAAGCACAGTTCCAGAATTAACTTGTGGGGACACATAAGTAAAATAGCAAATCATTTTAGAATTATTACTGATGAGAGGCTATTTAGGGACATTAAAATCTTTCATTTCTCGTAGGAAAGGGGCTTCCCCTCTGGACAGAAAACCAGCATGTAATCATTCTGCTGTGGGTCAAATTTCACCTCAAGAAATATAAATGCCCTTTGTAGAGAAGCTGACAAAGGAGCTCCTGCACATCGAGAAGTGGGCTGATTCCTGACATCTTCAGCTGATTACCTGCTATTCTGCATTTTGAGGTGCTCTGTGGCAGATGAGGTGTCCGCTGAAATTTTGCACTCAAAAAGGGAGTGTATGGCCATCTTCATGCCTATCTCAAAGTATGCAAAGCACCTTAGCATTTATTATAAATTAGGGATCATGGCCCTGTGTGCCTGACCATTCCATAAGCCAATGTGATAGTGGCAAGGAAGGTGCCCGGACACATCCAACAATAAAGGTAGGACATCACAGCTCTGTAATTTGTCATTTACGTGCTAAAGCACAGAGATTCTCAAGGTGGCATGATTTCATTAAAATTCAGTAGTTTCTGTTCAAAAAGACACAGAAATGCCTTTTGAGAAAAGTTGGGGAAAAATAAGAAAAATCCTTACCCTGCAAGTCTGGATCCATTTGAAATTACCAGATGGCATTAGGCATTCTATAACAAAACAAACCAAAGTGTAAAACCACATATTCTAGACAGAGACATATTGAACCATTCAAATTAAACCTTTTAATCTGAACAATTCACTGGATGCATTTCAGAAATTAAATTAAACAGAATTACATTAAACAAAATAGTTCTGGTGCCACATGCAGAGAAATGCCAGCAAATGGCAAGCTCTCTGCTCAGCATAAAATAGGAGTAATTCAAGTAACTGCAAAACTGTAGCAGGGCAAAACCAATCCTCAAAACAGTTTTAAGTACAGGAAATGAGATCTTTCACTATTAAGATCTCAGTGTTTACATGCAGGATTACTACATGGTTCAGTGTACAATTTCAGGTCACAGAGGGCACCAGACTCTTCCTCAGATTCACTGATTGCAATTACTTAAAAGTATTTTCTAAAATTTTCAAGCAAAACTAAAGTTTTAGGCTGAGCTAACATTGTTTCTTATTGAGCTGCTATGGAAGGGGAAAACAAAGCTTAACCATGTACATACTTACATTAACAACTGTGAAAGCAAAAGTAGTTATGTCCCTGTAATAGTGGAAACTGAATGTCTTCCCTCAGGATTTATTTCACTAATGCTCTGTACTGCATTGTATTTCCAATCACAGAAATGTAAGTATGAATTAACTAGTAGTAACTATCTTTCAGATAACACTGCAATTGCAAAGCACTAGGTATAATGGATCTAAGTCACACAAGATTCCAAAGGCCATCTATATGGTTTATTGTGGAGAACAAAGGGAAAGTTTGCTAAAATAAATAAAAATTAAATAGTTGGAAATTATTTAAAACTTAAATAATAAATTTGGTGTTAAATCTGAACTTAAACAAATGTTCACTTCTTACATTTTTTCAGTTAGAATCATTGATCATTTTTCATAAACATGACAGAATACTGGACATTTATGAAGCATAAATATTCAATGATCTAAAATTATTTAGTCTACCATAAATATGCTCCTCACCATTTTAATTGGTGAAACCTGCAACTTTGTGTTTCAGTCCCTAAATTTCAGCCATAACCTGAATTTAGATGCTTAAAATACTGAGATACAGATTTGTTTTGATAGTCTTTTTCATTCAAAACTACAATGGCACAGTTTTTACTGTAGTCCTTCTTAGAAAATATAATAGTGGAAAAGAAGCATAATGGCATTTTTTTCATTCTTACTACAGGTTCTGCAAAACAACAGCACTGCCCAGCATTCACACAGGCACATAAGTTTGCCTATAGATATATATTCATATGCAATATATATGAAAATATGATACAACTGTTCCTAAAATAGCTGCAGTAGTAGGAGTCTCTGCATAACTTGACAGAAAAGTTCATGTACGGAAATCAGTGAAATCAGAAGACACAGAGCAATGAATTAAACATAAGTGTTTGGTGAAAGCTACATGTAGCAATCTAGAAGGTAGACTTACAAATGCATAGCTTACCTCCTTTATTTTCTCTGTACCAGAGGTACATAAAATAAAGAAAGTGGACAATGAATGTACGGATTAATGTAAAAATATTCAGGTTAAACTCACTTAAATTAGAACTCATTAGAATTTGCTCACTCAAATAAGAACACATCCACTGAATTACTGAGTTATACAGCATGCATAATATATGAGCGCTTGATACTTACTGTAAGATGACCAGATCTCTGTCCAGTACAACACAATGTCTAACATTTAAATTACCCATATGGAAAAAAACTCTATAGTCTTGTACTAGGGTATTGATAGTCTCAAAGTCAACCATGTGTTTCTGTGTTTTACCAAATTACATCATATCTATGAACCCTCCTTCCAAAAAGTTACAGAAAACATTATTAATGTATGTACAGTATACATTTTCATATACAAAACTCTTTGGACAGTCCAGATCTTGACTGCAGTAGGAGTGCCTGGGTGAAACAAAGAGAATCTACTGCAGTGTTAGCACATGAACACAATGTGAAAGCAGAAGCAGTATCTGCTGCCCATGAAACCTGAAGAAACTTTGCCCATTGATACACTATTTCAGCCAATGTGTTATATTTCAGTTACATGTGTGCTTTAATAGTGAAAAACACTTAAGAAAACAAACAAACAAAATTATGTACAAATACTCAGGAAGGAAATTGTTACAGTTAACAGTCCTGGTCCCATTAACATGAAGACTCTTATGTGCAGAACAAGGATAGCCTTTTTCTTGACTCTTAGTGGAATGTGAAAGAAAAGTTACACTTGATTACTTATATGTGCTTTGTTTGACATACAGGTTCTTAGAATATTAACTTTAGCAAATAAAATGCATTTTGAAGCATGCTACATAATTAAATTAAAGTACAGAGGAAGACGAGCCACGTGAAGTAAGGCAGAAACCCCCCAGCAGATCAATCAACTTTATCACAGAGACTTTTCTTTTGAAATCAGACAACATATGATCAGCATCTTAAATATGCATAAAAGAACCTACAGTTACTTTTGTTTCCTGTGAAGGGTGAAGACATTCTATGTTTTATTCAAAGGCCAAAATTATTTTCTCCTCTTAAATACAGTAGCTGCACTTACCTTCTTCTCATTACTTACTGAAGGTCCAGAAGTCAGATGACACCGCCAGAGAAGTCCAGTAGTTTTACAGCACTTAAAAGTTGACTTCAAGACACAGTTCTAAAGGTTTTGCTTTTAAATTAAAGCTGCTCACAACAAATGCCTAGCAAAGGCCCAGATCAAAGTATCAGGTAATTGTCTAAGCAGTCAAAACAGAGAACACTAATTAATTAGTAATAAATATCCTGAATTATTAAAGATAAAACTTCTTTGATCTTTGTTTCAAAGCTTTTTTTTTTTTTATGGCTGGAGTGCAATATTTCTAAATTGAGAGGCCTTTACCAAGCATCTCTCAGTTGCTGAGAAACTGTTGCTATAGAGACTGAAAATGAGGTAGAAGCTGACACAGTAAGGTAGAAAGCACAGTGTGCTGTAACAAAGAGTTGGGGCAGCTACACAAAGAAGAAAAATAGTAAGCCCTAGTGGTAATGTCCTAGAACTAGAATTGTTCAGACTAACCACAAAGCTCTTCAGTACACCCAAATGCTAGGGTTTATGAGGAATCTATATATAACATTTGTAAGACACATACAACTTAAAGCCCTTTTCATAAATTTTTCAATGGTTACCATAACAGCTAGGTAGTAGGAGTCATCAATACCATGAATATCCAGCATACATAACATGACTTAGGGACTTGGGAAAAAATGTGTCCCAGAAATTGCTTATTACTTATAGAAAACCCAAACTTACTGATGACTAAGTCAATTGCTGTTTTACAGCTGTAACCAACTTTGAATATGCTACCATATTTTAGCTTTCCTATTATTTTTTTCTTTCTTTTTCTCCTAAACAAAAGCTAGGAAAAAAAGCTTTTCCATTCACTAATGCTTCCATGAGGAAAGACCTGAATTTCCCTGCACACCACTAGGCAAATCCAGTCAGAATAATTTAGGATACGTGAGACATCCCAAGCAGCTTTTTCTTTCTGCTCCCAGTTTCTGAGAAGAGAGGTTTTCAGCTGGTGACTCAGAAGTCAGATAGGTCTACTTATATATTGCAGGAAGAGTTATTTTCCCTCTCATTAACAGCTGTGCAGTGCTGGTGCTTGACCTGCAGGTTGTTTGAACTATCTCCACTGGCAGAATAAAGGAATTCAAAGAGTAAGATTACTAAAGCCTATTCATATAGAAAAAGCCCAAATGTAAATACACATTAGAGAAGCTAACTTTTCTATCTTGGAAATTGAATTACAGAAAAACCAGGCAGTTTGTAGAGACTAGTGGTAGCATCCCTCCCTGCTATTTTCTCCTGAGACATCTGCCTCCAGATGCTCCTCAGAAACTCAGCCAATCTTCTGTGCATACACTACTGGAAACTAATTCCCTGGCGACTACTTCCCATGAAATGAATGGTTCCTAACCCTTCTCTTCAAGACTTTTTACAACACCTACCTCTACAATTTCCATGTGAACTCTTCCATGAAGATACTTACAATAATATCTCAATTCCTCTAAATGTTGCTTTTCCCATATACACTTTGCATAGAACCCCAGATTTTTCCAGACCCCTTGTGATACCCCAGCATTCTGAGCTCTTCTTTCTAAGACCAGTGAGACATCCCTCCCAGTCCTGTCCTAATCAGCCAGTAAATTATCTTCGTTTCCTCAGATAGGAAGTCTGCCCCTATTCAGAGCTTGAACCTCCATTTGAACAGAAATAATGAATTTATTGTAAATATATGTAACTGATTCAAAGAACAGGAAGCTTTCTATTTTGTTTTAAACATATCTGATAAAAAATTAGCAAGTACAGGAATGTCATTAACACAATCTTCATCATTTAAGACACCAAAGATGCAAGTAAAAGTGGTTCCTCAACAATTCTGTTTAAACAAGAATTTAATTATGTTTGACTTAAAACACATGAGTATTCTCTTGAAACTCATTAAATAAGAAAAACATGGAAACAAAGATGAACTTGTCACTAAGGAGATGTATAAACATATTTTTTGTTTAAAAATCAATTTTTCCTAAGAAGATATTTTATTACAAAAATACTGTGTTTCTGTACCTCTGAAAAAAAATATTTGGAATTACAAAACTTCTACTCTGTATGTGACAGTGGTCAGAATTTTCATGTGAACATTTTAGGCATTAAACTATGTTTTTGCAATAGTTTATTGGTCTGAAGAAACATGTGGTTAGATGCAAATGAAATCTTAGATTCATTAAGATCAGTAGAAATTTTACTTTGGTCTACAGGTTAAAAATGTTACATTCATGCTGGTTTTGAAATTTTTTTCCACCTAGAGATTTCACGGATTTTTTTTTAATGAGGAAAATACTGCAAAAGCTACAGCAATGCTTAGACTTTCTTTGTAGTTTCCTCTTTTGGGCAATGGAAACCTTATTTAATATGAGAATTTCCAGCATTTTCTCCTCCAGAAAACTCTAGCTAAAGTGACCCAGTAGGTAAGGTTTCCATTTCTGTTGAAAAAAAAGGCAAAACATGAGCTATTTTTCCTAGCCTCCTAAAATACTTCCACATGCAAGGAGATAAAGCAGGGCACTTTGGGAATACTTGAACACCTGATACTGATGTCACAGGAGAAGGCCACAACTAAGCACATTGCTGCTAGCAGTGGGAAGGACTCTGCTTAGCACTGAACGCTGACACAAGAGGAACAGGACAGCTCTACAGAACAGCAGTGCCATACAGTTAGAGAGCAGACAGGGAACGACGCTCTTATCTCATTGGGAACTCCCTGTCTGGGTTAAACAAGGTCATGGTTAGCAAAATAATTAAATTCTGCATTCATCAAGAATATCTTACTGTGTCTTTAGTCCTTTCCCAAAATCCAAGCATGGATAACCAAAAGGCTTTGTGCTCAGTAGAGGCTCTAACTTGGAATAGTTTCCCCATTCTTCAGCCCTTCCTTAATGGCAAAGAACAGCTCATAGTAAGGAATAGGCTGATATAAAAGCACTAGAAAGAATCTGAAGGAAGGGAGAAAGAAAACAAAGTAGGGAAAAGGTCTGTAGGAATGAAAATTAGAAAGAAATGGTGAGAACATTGGAAAAGTGCAGGAATTTCACAACCTGAAAATAGAGAAAAAGTGAAAAAACAATTATAACATCCTTTAGTATTCATTTGTTCTTATTTTGATGAATGAGGACAGAACTTGAAAAGCAATATAATAGGAAAAGCAGCAGAGAAACACTTGGGAGAAGATGTGGAGTTTTTACTCTGCTTCATATGGATGCATTTCGTTTATTTCCTTCAGTGCAACGAGCTTTTCCTAAATGGAAGAAAAAGCATATTTTAATATCACCCATTCTTTTAATCTGCTCCAATTTCTAGCACAAACTTAAAATACGTTAAAACAAAATAATTCTTACACATTAGTAGTTTGAAGATCACAAAACCTGATTAAAGCTGGAATGTAGAGTTTGGGACCAGTCTTTTTAAATATTTCAATAGTACAAATAAATTCTTTCTGTCTCATTAAGTGACAAGAAGTTCATTATGAAAATAGTACTCAATGATTTTATATTTTCTGAAAAATCCCTAATTCTAGTAAGGTCTGGTCTTCATTCATGCAAATCACAGCCATAAAATGCCAAAAGATATGTCTTCTAGCATAGAAATACTCTGAATACCATATAAAAAAATCAACATAGAATGTAGAAACATTAAATGAAAGGCAATATTTCTGTTTTGCACAAAGCCTACAGAACTTTGGAGTGCAAATTCTACATGTACATAGACAAACTCATTTTATCATCTCTTTTTGGGCAGAACAGTTGTCTGTTCATTTCAATACACAAACACTACCTTACACTTATAAATACCTGCTCTTTACAATGCCTAAGTGCACGTGTGCAGTTTGTACATCTAACACTTAAAGGTCTGTGCTCAAAGTTGTATCACAACGTGCCCATAGGTGGCAGAATGTGCATACACGAGACTCAAGTAACCCTCACCTGAACCAGCTCGTGGGCTAAGCGCCCTAGAACTTTTTGGGTCGTTTCATTAATTTCTAATTCTGTCATGGCTTCCCAGTTACCATTCTGGAGCCTCACTGGCATAGAGAAGATAATTCCTTCAGGAATGCAAAACTGACCTGAAGAAGAGGGGGAAAAAAGGACAAAACATGTTATTTCTGATTACATCCTCACCAGTGTCAACACTAAATCCTACAGACTTGCAAATGTCTACAACTGTAAGATCTCATTATAAACAGAGACTATCTTTTCCAATCTACAGTTCAAAAAAGAATGTCCCTTTTATTGTAACTTTGTACTTTAGTTAGATGTGCATGAACCATAGCATCAGATGGGTTTGGGCTGCAAGGGACCTTTAAAGGTCTCTAGTTCAACCCTTCTGCCATGGACAGGGACATCTTCAAATGTATCTGAGCCCCATCCAGCTTGACCTTGAATGTTTCCAGGGTTGAGGCGTCTCCCACCTCTCTGGTTAGCTTGTTACAGTGTCTTATCACATTCATGGTAAAAAACTTAATTATATCTAATCTAAATTGACCGTCCTTCACTTTAAATCCATTGCCCCTTGTCCTATTGCAACAGGCCCTGCTAAAACATTTGTCCCCATCTTCCTTATAAGAACTTTTAAGCACTGGAAGGTGCTATAAGGTCTCTCCAGAACCTTTTCTTCTCCAGAGCCTTTTCTTTTCTAGGCTGGACAATCTCAACTCTCTCAGCCTGTTTTCATAAGAGAGGCATTCACCCCTGATCATTTTGTGAGGCCCTCCTCTGGACCATCTCCAACAGGTGTCTTTCCTGTGTTGTAATTACACGATTGTGTATCAGGTGTACATCTTAAAAAAGGGGGAAAATTATTGATTTCATAAGGGTTAAATGGCTGCTGTGAAATATTCCATTAATTGGTTTACATAACTACACAAGAAGAACACACTTTCATAGGCTAGGCTCTAAGAATTATAAAGAGTTCTTGCACAAAACACATCAGAAAAGCATTTAAACGAAAAGACTAAGAGATCATCTGCAAAAAGACAACATTAACCCAAGAAATGCCTCTAAAAAGTGAGCATTATCACAAGCTCTGTTAGATTTGGAAGTTCTCATGATGAAACAAACTCTTAGCCTCACATGATTTGTTTTACAAGATTTTATTAAATGAAAAATATTGATTAAAAATAACATTATAGATGGGGAAAAGCTATTGTATGCAGGGCAAAGCTACAAGAGAACATGTGAAGCACAGCTAGCTTTACCTTCACTAAGTATTCCCACAGAAATGATCTCCTCAGAAGGAGAGCCATGGTACCAGTACCGCAGCACTGTGGCTACGGCATGCGCAGGTAACATTCCTGTGCCACGGGACACCCGGGAACTCAGCGTGCTCTGTGCCGACACGAGCTCTGAATGGATCCATTCGCTACCAACACAACATGGAGAGACAAAGCATGACAAACTAAGATGACTGCAGGAAGAGTAGTTTCCTAGAGAAAAAAGAACTAAACTAAAGAAAATAGTCAAAACTTACTCAAACATCACTGCTGAAAGCAAGGCATTTCTACAGACAGAGAAAAAAGTCTAACAAAAAGTAGCTTTAAAAGTTACAAGTCCTGTGAAAGTTAGGTCATTTACTCAAGTCTTAACTTATTATTATTGTAATTTATATTTTATAAGTAATTTAATATTTTATATGTAATTTATATATTACTGTCTTCTGTAAGAACCTATCTACTAACCAGTCTGCCTTTGTGAGCCTAGAACATAGAAATGTCTGCTCTCCAGTAAATGCTAAGTCTAGACTAGGGTGGGAGCTCCAGATAGCCAGGCTTGGGTGTACGTAATATCTGCTGCCCTCTCACTGCACCCACCCTTTCTCTGCTACTGTTCTTTCCACAGGGAGCTATCTAGCTGCTAGATATCCTTTTCACATATATTACCAAATCATCTATTTTGGGAAACTGACAACATTAGTATGCTCAAGCCTATTCCATGAAATTCAGGTTCAGAAATCTTTTAATACTATTTCAAAGTTCCTTCATGCAAACTAGACATCTAAATCACTACCTGGACATCCATCACTTCTTATAAACTGCTCATGATATAAGAGAAACACATTTAAAATGTAGGAAAAATATAATTAAAGACAGAGTTAGCAGGAGAGTGCAACAGCACAGCACTAGGAGATACCCAACTTCTTTTGCAGATGGAGTACCTCAATTTGTGTTTTCCTTTATGTACAGTGCCAATCAGTAAAGACAAATCTTGAAAACAAAAACATGTATTGATGTTTTATTAGACAATCCAGATAAGCATGGATTAAAAGCAGTTCTTTAATTTTACTTGAAAGAAATAAATCTGTACTGTACCTATCATAAATCATACTCAACAAAGGACGTTGAAAATTAGGAGGGCCCCGAATAGCACAGTCATATCCATAAAGTTTTGCATGCGACAAATCAATGTAGTTAGACCCAGTAATATTGCCCCAAACAATCACATCTTTAACTCCTGTAACAAAGGAAAGTGAAAAGACAAATACTTTCAGAAAAATGAGCTTCATAAATCCTTTTCAAAATGAATTATTTAAATCTGTGCCCTGCCTTGCTAGCAGAAATTATTTGATCTAAAAAATGCAACCAAGTTATCCCTAACATATGAAACCTTATCACAAGCTGAAAAAGCTTTAATTTATATCATGTTACTGTAAATAATAGACAAAATCTAGAAAATATTTAACTCTTAAAACAGTAACAAATCATATAGCAAACATACAGTTATGTTCCTTCTAAAATCCTCTAAAAATAAATATAAGATCAGTAAAAACTATCATTAAAAAACCTACCTGCTTTGGTGCAAAAAGATTTCTCAAATAACCTGCTGATAAACTATTCAGTCTCTTAACTTGCTTTTTTATTTTATTAGGCTCCAAAATATCTAGACTTGTCATCAATGACCAGTTCTAGCTATGCAACACTTACAGAATCTTGATGCTGAGCAGACTGTCAGAGCACCCCTTTGCTATGCAGTGCAGAACTGTGCAAATAAAACGAAGCTATAACAATTGACCTGAAAATGAAAGTTAATTAACCTCAAAATAATACTAGAACACACTTCTACTTTACTCTCATTATCTGCACAGCAGTATGTTGTCATGTTTATTCACAGCTCCAAAACAACAACGCACTACAGAGTGCAAATGCAATCCTGAAGTCCTAGCTCCCAATCTGCAAAACAATTGTCTTCCTTAGCATATTTGCAGTATGAAATACACACCAGAGTGGCAGGGCTGCATCTCAGAGCAAGCAAAGACTCCAGCATTCTGTACAGCCAAGAAATTCAGTGGGTGCACCACTGTGCATTTCTGCATGCACATCAACTGTTCTGGAATTAAATATCTACTCTTGAAGGTGCACTGAATTCCCCAAATGCTACATAAACATTCACCTGCTGTATTCATATTCAGCTTCCTGGCCAGCATGGCTTTAGCTGCACTTTCCCAGGATGTTGAAATGGCGATTATATTTTCAGGCCTAATGGATGGGCCATATATCCTTAACATTGTTGCCTTAAGGTTTGCAAAGGTTTTTCCTGATGAAATGACTTTGACCTCACTCTTGGCATTCTTCTCAATCAAGGGAGCATACACTTGGCAGATCTCACTCACTTCTCTGATGTAGTTCTCAAGGGATTGGACTTCAAGGTTTAAGAGGACATCATCAAGAACAATGATAATATCAGCATCAATAAAAGCCTGATCTGTTTTTGTGTGCTCTGAAATACTGCGGAGAAGTGGGAATGCCATGTCTTCAGCTTCCATTACAATACTACGAAGCATCTCCTTAAACTGCTCAGTGTCAAGCAAATGGATACTGATTTCTGTGGTCATCCCAAACACTTCTCCATTTGCCAACAGCGGGATCAGATGATAACAGATTGGAACTGATGCACTGGTAAGAGAGGATGTAGAAAAGTTACAGTTAACAATGAACCACTGCTTGTTTGGAAGTATTACATAAACACAAAGGTGTTTATTTTGTACTAGATTACACTTAAAGATACCATTAGCTTGTATCCTTTACTGCTCTTTTTGTCATTTTAACAGGTTAAGAATTAAGAGTTGGGTCCTCCTTTCATTTCTGAAGCCTTTCATTTGAAGGCTTCTCCATCCTGTGCATTTCAGTCAACGCCACCACTTAAAATGTATGTCTTTATAGAACCACAATTTTTAAGGTGCTCTATTAGGACCACTAGAAATTACAGGAATATACAGGAATTTCTATAAGTAAAGACCTACTCTTTACCTACTCTAATATTTCCAACAACATTTAATGCAAGATAGTTGCACTATAAAACTTCTAGCTTATTTTGTAAGTACTTGCTTTTCCCTAAACTGATCTGAGGGCTAAATGATGCCTGTTCATACCCCTCATTTTGAACTGGTGTAGAACATAACAAAACCATAAATTATTTCTAAGCCATATACTAATTGCTAAGTTAAATACTAATAGTGAGGGTGCAGAACCAAGTCAATTCATGAAATTACAGGGATTTGTGATTAACTTCAGATGGTTACACCTGTTATATGTGATAAGAAAAAGTGTATTCTCCTGAACAGAGTAAAAGTTCACAGATACTCTCTTCACTCTCACCTGGTAATCCAGATCTGCATAGGCTTGATAAGACTTTTAATCTCTTCATCCTCTTTTACAATTTCAAGATGTGCCTGCAGGTTCTCCTCAGCAATGGCTAACATTTCCTCACTCAGCATCATTGAAGTGATGCCATAATACTTCTAAGAACAAAAAGGATGATCTCTAAGCAAATGGCAGTCCAAGCCCATCAAGGTAACATTAACAATTGCTTTATTTTACATTTGAAGGAGGTAAAAGGAACAACAATTTTGTAAAACATGGGCTTACAGTATTAAAGGCAGCTTATTACCTGAGCATATTCCAGAAAATCATTAAGTCCTCCCAGAAGCTGACCCTTCCCTCCACGGTCCAACAGTTCTCTCCAAATGATAGGAGACTGACTGTGTTCCCATCCATTTGTTTCACAAATGTCATGAAGCCACTGCTGATGACATCCCCACCAGATGTTTTAATACATCACATTTGGTAACATTTAAACATTAAAACTACAAGCATTTCTTACTATTTCCTCTCAATATATAATTACAAAGTGCTCCAGAATTTAATTACCAGTGGGTAGAAAATGCAGGAATAACACAAAGCAAGGTATGGTGATACAGTGGGATAGCTCACCTCAAGGTCTGGATTTCACTTAGTTGTCTTAGTGGTACAGAAGACAGCAATGTTGTGAAGCAGAGAGTAATCTGAGGATTCTTAGTCAGCCACGGAAGGTAAGTAAGGTGAACAGGTTAATTGCTTTTCACTTAACTGCTTGAATTACTTGGTGGAGGTGTAAAGCAAAATACACAAAGTAATAAACACCACAGTACTGGCTATTTCATGGAGTAAGGCTGCAGTTTTTTTCAGAGCCTTATAGGCAGCATGTCTATGACATAAGTACTCAGGCCCATCCACACTGTGAACAAATATGTGATATTTAACTTCATACTTCCACTGTAATTCAAAGCCCTTGAATTCCACAAAGGCCCTTGACAAGTAAGAACCCTGAAGGTATATGTAATCACAGTGAGCAAAAGATTTACAGGCTGAACAGCCATTTATACTTTAAAAAATACCCCAGAAAACCAAGCAAGCAAGCAAAAACACCTTGAACTTTTTATTGACATAATACAGTTGAGGCTGGTCCACACTTTGTGCCCATTTTCTGTAGTAAAACTCAGAGATGTCAATTGCTCAAAACATTGTAACCTTTCCTCTGGCTGGCTCTCACAGCCAGAGATGCTTCTGCAGCACCTCTATCTACACAGCAAACCACTAATACAGGAGAAGAAGAAACATACGGCAGATAAGCATATTTCTTGGTTTGTAGAGCACTGGAGCATCTACCAGCGACTTGACTTACAATCTCTTACCTCCCACTTGTCAGGGTGCTGAGTAATCTTGTGAACCCTGAAGTTGGGTAAGTTAGTCTGGAGATAGTCAGCCAGGAGTTCAGCTTTGGCATAGTAAGGGCAGTTTGCCTTACCTGTAAACATAGCAACAGCAGCACAATTGGATGGTTTTGTCATTCACTGATAAGGGCTTAAAGGACTAAACATTGTTTATTGTGAGCCAGCTAAGGAAGAGTAATTCTGCAGCTGAAAAAGACTCCCGAGCCAGCGTCCAAGGGGCCGAGGAGGCCACTCCTGGGGACACAGCAGCAGAGATGCTGACGCCTGACCGGCGGGATGAGGGGGAGCGCTGACCCGGGACCGCCTGAGGCTGCGCTCCGTGCGGACACGGCTCCCGGAGAGCCGCAAAGGAGCACGGGGGTGAGCCCGCAGACAGGGGCCACTGCTGCAAGCACGGAGAGCTGCCCTGCCCGGCTCCCGGTACAAGGTGCCGCTGCCGGAGCTGCCCCGCCCGGCTCCCGGTACAAAGTACTGCTGCCGGTGCGTCCCCGCCCGGCTCCCGGTACAAAGTGCTGCTGCCGGAGCTGCCTGCCCGGGTCCCGGTACAAGGTGCCGCCGCCGCCGGTGCGGCCCTGCCCGGCTCCCGGCTCTCCCCTCACCCGCCACCACGAACTTGGCCATGCGCGCACCGCCCTCCAACGGTCGCTTTGGCGTTGCTCAGCAACGCGCCGCGCGCCGTGGCAGTTTGTCCCTCGGCCCGTGCCGTCCGTCCCGCGCGGCCTGCCGGGAGTTGGCGGCGCGCCGGGCCCGGTGTCTCGGCGGTGCGTGTGCGAGGTAACCGCGGCCGCGGGAGACCGGCCCTGCCCGGCGCCAGCCCCGCCGTTACTCCGGCGTACTCCGAGCCGCTGCGGAGCCGCCGAAAGACCTCTGTACCCGTGTACTGTCCCGCCCTGCTGGGCAGCGCTCCCAGGGCCAGCGGGAAGTGATCCCGAAAGCCAGCGGCTTCTCCCTGGCACCGGGAGAGCGAGCGCCCGCGGCTGTGCCGGGAAGGCGGCTGTCCCGTGGGATGGCAGGCGGACTGGGACAGGCTGGCGGGTGGGATCCCGTTACCCGCTGCTGAAGCCTTGCAGGGACCCTCTAGAGCCCTGTCGGGAGACGCGTGTGCCTGGGGAAAGGTCCTTTGGGAAAAGACTCTGCTTCCTGGCAGAGCTGGCAGGTAGCGCAGCAAGGAGGAAGCAAGAGTTGTCCTTGTGCTGAGATATTTGACTGAAATGTAGGAGACCAAATAAAAGCCTCTCTGCAAATCATTTTCCGGGGGTCTTTTACCAAATCTTCTCCCTTCCTGTAAAAGTGTGCAGATTTGGCAATTGAAACTGTGGGAGTTGAAGGTCTGGTAACTAATCCATAATTTTCAATTGTTTCTACAGATGTGTGATCTTGTGCAGTTTCTGCAAGACTGTTTCCACTGGTAGAATGTCATCGGATCCTCGGATCCCTTACTTTGAGTTGGCGTTTCAAATCTGTCCATGAGGCATTAGCAGAAATGAATAATAAAATAAGTTATTTGTTAAATACTGTCAGATGTGTGCATAGGTACAGTTCCATGCTCACTCTCAAATCTTCAGCCACAACAAGGAAACACGTTTTATGGATTGGCAGATACAGGGATCCCTTAGGAAATGTGAACTTCAGGAAATTACTTTTAAATATTTTGCCTTCTCTGCATGGATCATCCCTTCGATTTGTATCTCAAAAGACAGATGTTTATAGCACAGGTGCAGAGGCTTTGGTGAGTGAGAAGGCTTCCCAGAGCTCCTTGGAAGTTGAAAAGTTGGATGATTCTGGGAGCTTCAAAGCGAAGCATGCAGTGGATCATAGTGACCCGTTCTTTGCCAGCCTCCAGAAGTGCTCCTGTCCTTGCGACGCGCTGGACCTGGCTGCAGAGGCAGCTGTTTCCATCAAGCACTACACAAACTCTCTGACCATGGCCTGGAGGCTCTACAAGAACCTGTCGGAAGAGCAGCAGCGCTACGAGAAGCAGCTGATCTTTGAGCACCCGGCTTTCGTGAAGTTGTGCCAGCAGCTGCTGCGCGACGCGCGCAGGATGACGCGCGGGGACCTGGTGTTCAGCCTGCACGCCCTGGTAAACCTTGGCGTGCCGCAGAACACGCTCCTGCTCCAGACCCTGGTGAGGGTGTGCCAGGTACGTGTGAAAACCCCGCTCCTCAGTTTGGGATGAATGACCAGCAGGTAATTCTGGGAAGCTGTGCAGCATCAAAGAGAGTTGGGTTACATCCCTGGTTTAGTCTGATGTTCCATGGAAACAGTTCCCATAATTCATTTGTGTGTGCTGCTAATTTCCTTAACTTTTGAAACCGCTGCCTGATTTCGGATTTAAAAGAGAGCAGAAATCTCAAAAATCATTACCTCTTCCAAATCAACTAAGTTTGACTGATGTGAGACCTTGTGGGTTCTGCAGAAATAAAGATTGTAAACTGACTTTTCAGGGGGAAAAAGAAAATGGCAGTTACAGAGTAAAAGTGGTCAGTTTTTCTTTTCTGAAACTTTTGCTGGTTTGAAGTAATGCGACATTGTCTAAACTTTTAACAGGAGAAGCTCAATCAACTTGATAATCGATGTATCTCAGTTTTGGCAACTACTTTAGCAGGAATGGATAAAGACAAGAATGTGAGCGCTCTTCAAGCTGGATTACAGTGAGAAAAATATATCTTTCACGTGTCCTTCATATTTAAATGTTGTTGAAATGCTTGTCTGTTAGAAATCATCCAGGGTATGTCTGCACATAAAATATGTTCTGTGGTTTTAGGATTTAAATGATCCCATGACATTAGAGCTGTGTTGGACAGTGAATTTTGGCACTGTCTTTGCAGTTTCAAGGAGGAAGGCTTTTCAGAGGTAAAGGGTGCTAGACTGGTCACAGGGGATTGTGTTCTGACTGCAGCTCCACCAGTGCAGTTTTTTTGTGATGTTGATCAAGTCCCTTCACATATCTATCCCTTTTTCATCTGTATGCAGACGGGAGATAATGAGACCATCTTATTTAGGGACCTGTCTGATTTTTCATGATGAAAAGCATTGTTTAGCAGCCTGGGAATATTTTCTTGCAGTTTAGTAATTGAAAACTTAGATGAAGACTAGTTGTGTCCAGCAAGCCCTCTGTGTAGTGATTTATCAGAATAACTTCTTTGGCTTTTTTTCTGGGCCTGTGTGATTTATGTGTGCAACCAAAAATGCTCTTTTCCCATGAGATTGATTTTACTGAGGCTATCACAAAACTTGCCATGGATTAGTACTTTTGACCCTGTATTACGTTCTGCTTTGAGAAAGTGGATGTGATACCCAAAAACCAGTTCTCCTGGAAGCACAGGTACACAGTTCTTAAAAGTTGGTGGAAAGCAGGAGTGCCATCTACACTTTTCTGTCCTGATGTCTGGAGCTCTGGCCCATTTGCAGGGATGAGTTTCAGGGCAGTGCACTGCCTTAGAAAGTGACACTTAATATTTTTGTAGGTATGTTTACCTGTGCAGGTATATTTAAGGGTGGTTCAGACCTAACAATTACAGTACCACCCACTGAGCCAGAAGAGGAGGTGCTAGGGGTGCACCTTCATCTTGTGCAGACAGTCTCTGTTATCTCCTGTTCAGCCCACAGCACTGTTTGTTTGGTTTTGTTCCTCACTTGCATCCAGTTGTTGTCTGTGTCCATTCCTGAGTTTCCTGTCTGTTTCAGAACTTGCCTGCGCATCGATGATTTAAAGATAAAAATGCGCAATTTTCTGCAGAAGATTGTTAATTCCTTGAGGCTTAACAGCACTCATATTTGCACTGTCGCTTGTGCAGTCTGCTCTGGTGTCCCTGCTGTTAAGTGTATCAGCAACAACAATTCATCTATCAGGATTAACACTAAGAAAGCATTTATAATTGTTTCCATGTGTAAAATATCTGTGTCGCAGCTGTGTCATGTAGACTTGTCAGCATTTCAAAAAAAGGAAGGTAGGAGAAGAGCAAGGAATTATAGCTTTCACCTGGGGGCTGCATCAGTGAAGAAGAATGGGGGTACTTACCTGTTTGTGCTGAAATGAGGAGAGCTCTTGTGTGTATTTCTCCATCAGGTTACTAGTGGAGCAGCGCATTTCAAGCATCAGAGACATCTTTATTCTGCAAAACCTGATGAAATGCCTGGGAAAAGATGCTCCAGTTTTTCTGAAAAAGAAATTAGAGGTAAAGTTAGTTGGAGGCTCATTTTTACTCCCACAAAGCCTCTGCTCTTGTGTAGTTGATAAATTGTGTATGGTTCTTTGCAGACACTGAAAATGTAATGGAAAGGCAACTGTATTTGCTATATGCATCAGAGTCCAGCTATATCTGTAGGAGGAACTTATATTTGGAGGCTGGTAATAAAACAAATTGAGGCAGTGAAACAGCAATGCCCTCACCTCTTTGGGTTGGCCACATGGTGTTTCATTGGAAGCACTCACAGGCTCTTTCCTGGTTCCCTTGCCCAGCCTGTGGCTGAAGATGAGGTGACAGAAAACTGGTCTGTGATGGGGCTGTGTCCAGTAACTGTACAGGGCAGGAGGACTGGTGGCAGTGAGATGCCAGAACTCCCCAAGCTCATGGTCTTGCTTTCCTGTGTATGTGGTAGGTCCCCCGGGAAGTACAATGGCTGGGAGCAGGCTGTAGGTATTATGGCAGGGTTACTGGGTTTTGTCCCCTGATTTAAAAACCCTTTTGGAAACCTTCTTTCAAACAGGGCCTACTGGTGTTTTCATCACATAACTGTAGGGTTCTGACGTCAGAGGTTTTAATAGCATTCATGAAACATTATAAAACTGAGAGGAGAATAACATTTGCACTTGTTAACTACAGGGAGCACTTAATATTCTGAGCCCACAGGGTGCTATTTTTTTACAGGGCAATTTCTTAGAGATGCATTTTGTATTTAACCTCTGATATCTATACAGTGAGTGAAAATATTGTATTTTAACAGTCAATATAACTTGTAGTTTCATTTTTACTGTCATTTATATCAAGCTAATGATGGCTTTGATAAATGAAATCTCCTTTCTGGCATCAGAGCTGACTCTCTGCCTCAGTCCATATTCGTAGCTGGGTGTTTATGTAAAATACAGGCCACTCACATACTATTAAATCACTTTGGAGGCTTACAGTTTTCATGCACATGCAAAACCATAATTGGACTGCTATGAACTTTTAAGTTAACTCTGTCTAATTTATTTCTGCTTCTTTCTTAAAAGTTGGTAGAAGATGTGTATTCACTGTATTTGGAAATTACCTTTAATGAGGCTTTTTTCTTTTAAAATAACCTTATAAAGGCAAATTGCTGTGAACTTGTGTAGTGACACATTTCTGGAGCACTTGACCTGCTATAATTGTGTATTAAGAAATTGACAGTAGTTATTATGTGTTTTTACTGGTTTTTGCTTCTTTTTCTTTCCTATAAATCTGAACTAAGGACTTTGGGAAAGTTTTGGTGATAATGTCTTCACCAGAAAGCAATGATAATATACCTGAAGAATGAAGGATTTAATAAACTCTGGTTCACTTTAGATGGCAGTTCTGAGAGAAATAGATGGTTTGACTTTTCCGAATGCGCTGCGTATGTTTTTGGCTCTTGCTGCAATGAATTATTGTTCCCTTCCAATCCTGAATTCCTGCAGTAAAAAGATCCAGGGTAAGAAAAAAATATGTTAATTAAATTTCCCTTCCTTATACCAAATTCTTCCTAATTATTGTCTCATCTCCCTTTTCTGATTTCCTTTAAAATTCAGGAAACGTTTTTGTTTTACAGGATATTTTAGTTATGTGGAGCCATTTGACAAGCAGCAGAACAGAAAATTACTGATCAATAATAAAAGCAAATAGCTCTTGTCATCTCTGCCCTTCTTAACATTTATCTGGATTACATATTTTTCTTTAATTTTTTCTGTACACAGGATTTAAGAAAAAGAATTTCATTTTAGCAAGGAAAAGAGATTTCAAATAAAATTTTATAACAAATCTGAATTGGAAATTGGCAGCTTACAGGGTGGATTGGTGACTTAGTGTAATTAGTTGGTAAACTAAAGGAAAAATAGTGTTTCCTTGATTACTGGATTTAATTATTGAGTACTGCTTAATAGCCTCATGCTGTATCCCACAAAAATATTAAATGAAAGCTAATGCTTTCACCTCTCTCTATAGCTTTCCAGTACATTGCTTAAGCATATGTGGTCAGTATGTTTTGATTCATGCTTAAAATACATAAGAATTTGTGTCTCAAAAAGCACAAAGGTAGCAAAACAGCATTCTTAATAGAAATGACCCAGAAGCATTGAGGCTGCTTGTACAGTCTTTATTTGTCCTGGTCATTCATATATGTTAGGACACAATGTTTAATTGCACATCCTGCCTTCTCCCATAGGACTTCCACTGCACTCAGCACATAGGCCAGGTGGCATACACAGAGGGAGCAGTGACTTTCTGCAGCATTTTTTTGATGCATGCTGAAAATCAAAAATCCCGGAATAGAAGACATCCTGGGAACACAATCTTCTTACTTATTTTGTTAATTTGTCCCCTTAGCTGATTGATGTATTGTAGCTTGATTCTGGCTTAGTTTGGTTTCTTCTGTCTCTCAGTTTCTTAATATGTTTTAGCTCATTTGAGTTTTGCCTAGCTAGTCACAGTCTTGCACAGTGTCTTATCATATATTTCCCTTCCTCCATCCCTTAACCAAACTGTTCCTACAATGTCTCAGTCTCTCCAACCTACAGCTCCCATTGCTTTTTATCATTTGTCCTTCTTTGATCTTCTGTTACAGAAAACATCCATGATGTTCCATTTCGGCAGTTAATTCTCATTCTGGAAGTTTGTCACACTCTCCAGTACCGTAATGTGAAACTGTTTTCAGCATTAGCAGACTATGTTAATTCTACTGCCTACCTTTGGGACAAAAGACAGGTAAATTTTTTGAGACCAAATAATTTATAGCAGTACTAATAGAGTATTTGATGCTTCCATCTTACCTTTTTTTATGTTTGTGCTTGATCTTTGGAGAACAAATGTTTATGAATACCAATCTGATGAAGCTGTTGCATTTTTTAAATGCTGTTCTATTTATTGATAAGTAAAGAAACAAAAGTTTTGAAAAATTTGCTTTCATTAAAAATGTCTTCTATGAAATCAACAGGTAGGATCAACTTCACTGGGTTTTTGACTTATAAAACTATCTTTTATTTTAGATTATCCTTTTTCTCTCTGCCTGTGAGGCACTTGGCTTTCAGCCTACTGAGTTGCTGGATATTTTTGCTGAGAAGGTGACAGAAGACCCTGATTTCCTTAACTTGAAAAACCTTTTGACTGTTCTTCGAGTGTATTCACGACTCAACCATGTTCCCAGAGTCCAAAAGCATCTGTAAGTTTTCATTTAGAGTGCCTGATAATATGTTAGATAGTCATTACAGAGTAATGCATGGCATCTAGTATTTAATTTTATTTGTGAAAGAGCTCATAATCCTGTTTCATTCATCTGTAAGGTAAATTGCTGTGTCTTTTTGTATTTTTTCTAAATATGATTTTTTTTCTTTAACTGAAAGACTAAACAGGTTCTAGACTGACCAGGTTACTAAATCCTAGAGATTCTAATTACCTAGAGATAGGTAGCTGTATCCTCAAAATAAGAATCAAATACTAATGTTAGATAACACAAAATACAATTATACAAGATAATAAAGATTCCTAAGTTGTATTTTTGTTAGAAAAATGTACTTCATATAGCCTTATTTGTGTACTTAGATACTTTTCTTCTTCTTTTGGAAAAGGTTTTTTGAGATTCTTCATCGCTGCTTGAACAAGTGCCTGCCTCAGATTTCCAGCACAGAGCTGCTGAAGGCAGTGTATTCACTTGGCATCTTAGGATATCTTCCCCAGCATGCCCTTGATGAGCTGCTGAAAAAGGACAGCAAGGATGAACTTATACTGCCAGGTCAGACCTTACTTTGTCATGTTCTTCTTTTAAACAGGATGTCTGCCTGTGTATGTAATTTGTTGTAATTGTATCAGCAGATTAGAAATTAAAGAACATAAGCATGATTAATATTAAATTTGAAGTCCTCAAGACAAGCTAATGTAGTGATGGTGATCTGAGTGATCTGGATCTGCTCTAGGGAATCAGGCTTATTGTCTTGGCCCCATGGTGGCAACAGTTTAACAGTAGGTGTGCACTTAAACAAAGGCAGTCTTAACCATTGCAAACTAACTTTAGTACCTGAGTCATGAGTAAAAGTGGGATTTGGAATGCTCTGAGCTACAGTGGTTTGTAGGAGAATTTAGTTTCCACATTACAATTTTGTACAGCTATTAGAGTAGCCAAGTGGATTTTGCTATGCTAGACTATAGATGATAATGAAATGAAAAATTCTGTGGGATAATATATTGCATGTAATATTTTTTGTATCCTTTTTCAGATGATCTTAAGGAACAAAACACAATGATGCTTCGCTGTGTGAAAACGTGTATGGAACTTGACAGCCCTTCTTTCACAAAGCCTGCCTTTGTGCTGACTGAGAATATGTCCTCATTAGTATCTCTTAATCTCAAAAAGGCTCAGGAGGCACTGATAGAACTTCTGGGAGATGAGAACATGTTTCTGCAGAATGTTCGGCTGCCATACAGATATCATATTGGTATGAAGTGATATTAATGTCATATTATTTTAATACAGATTAATAATCCTCAAACTGATGAGATGGAAATAAATTTGAATAGGGTGCAAGTGATTAAAAGTTTAACACTTTGAAGACAGTAATTTAACAAATGATGTCATTGATTGATGAATCTACTTCTAAGGATGCTTCTATTAAAGTTTTTAAGTCAATTTACTAAAACTTTTATGATTTCTCTTGTTTACAAAGCTGCTTTGGACTTTTTTTTTAGGCATCAGCAAGCAGATGTTAATTGTACATAAATCCAATGTGGCCAGCTTTGACAGAGTTGACATGTTAGTACCAAATTATGTTAGAAAGAAAGCCAAACAGCAGCTGCCTTATTTGCTCTTCTCTTCTCTTTTGTTCTCTTGTTTCTTCTCTGGAGTTCTGGCTAAGATGTAGGCTCTACTTTCATTTCTAAAATGGGATATGACTTCTTTTGGTTTTGTATTCCTAAATATTTCTAATGAGGAATTGGATTTTGGGAAAATCTGAGTAGGCATGACAGACTGCGATCAAGAGTAGTTCCTTTAAATAATGATTTCACTCTTTAAGGTCAAATCTGCAGTTTCCAGAAACAAATACTTTTTTTCTTGAGATGGGTAAGCCATAGCTTTATATTCATTGTTGGGAGGGAAAGCTATCAGTAATAATTCAATTATTAGAGATGAGCAATTAGAAACAGACCAGTAGACCAGTGATGGTGTCTATTAACTTTTTCAAATGAGCTGTTCATTTGAGAACAATTTGAACAATTAATGGGTTCAAATGACAACATTAATTTTAACCTCTTGCAGAGTTAAATGTTTTGTTGTTTTGTTTTCAGATTTTGAAATCAGAATGGATTCAGACAGAAAGAAGGTGCTCCCCATAACTGCAACAGATGATCATCCTGACTCACGTGTTCAGAGGTGGTATTTTTTTTACTGCATATTTTTTCTAGCATGCTTTTTATTTGCATGTATCCTGTCCAATTACTTCTTTGGTTCACTGATTTGCAGAAGTAAAGTAGGTGGCTCAGTTGTTATTTGTGCCCACCAGAATATCCAAAAGTTGCCATGCCAGTGCAGAGCAACAATTCATCCAGCTCGATACCTTCTTCTAACAGAGGCTAACACTTAACATTTCAGAGAAAGAGGCAGGAAACATCACAGTGATCTGATACTCCTGTAATGAATGCAGGTAGCAATTTTTTTAAAGTGTTTGTCCAATTAAACATTCAGTTATTCTCTCAAGTCTCAAAAATTTGCATCTCAGTGATATGTTAGTTAATTCAGCTACTGAAATATAATTTGAATAAAAAGGATCATGATATCCACCTTTTAGATGATCAATTTAATCTTGTGTAGAAGACTGACCTCTCAGTAACTGAAGCAGGACATATATCATTTAAGTAATGCTTAAGCAGAATTGGGTAATGCTTAACATTTATGTGCTGGATCACTGCACAGCAATGTATTTTGTACAGTTTGCTTTTTGATTAAAGGAGAGCTAGTGAATTGTGTAACAGAAACTCAGTGTTCCAAGGCATTCAGCTTTCCTCAGCCTTCCAAATAGGTTATTATGGCAGGAAGTGACTGATTATGAATGTCATTAACAAAGGATCAAAGTAAATGCAGAACCTGTCAAATTAATGGAGAATGTTGAATGATCTATTTCCTTCTCATTGTGGGAGAAGTGGAGATCTAAGTGCCTAATTCTGCTGTAGGTATTTGGGTAGATGCTGGTGCTTGTGTGAAGCTCATGGAAGAAAAGAGTCTAAATTACTTAAACCTGAAGAAAGAAGAAGATAATGAAATTTGTGCAGTCCTGATACTTTTGCCTACCGGAATGACACATGTATATTCTGCAGTGCTAATGGACATCATGGAATCGTTGTCTCATAAATTATTATTTTGCATTTGTACAGTGAAGTCTTCCCTACTTTCCTTGGTTGCAGGTTGGCTTTTCTGTTTGCTCCTGTGTCTGCCTTCTGTCTGGGTACAACACACCCCCAGGGGAAGCTGGCAATGAAGAAGAGGCATCTAAATAAACTGGGCTATCATGTGATTCTGGTAAGAAGAGCCCTGCTACTATCTCTGTTTCTGTTAGCAGCACAGTGATGAGTATGTTTGGTAGATCAGGCCTTGTTCTACAAAGCATGAAGGTTCACCAGGAATGGTGGGCTATCTCCACAGTGGTAATTGTGTATAATTTCTAGTTAGAGGATAGTGGTGCTGTCACTAGGGAGAAAAGAGAGAGGAACTCTAAAAGACAAGCTACTACACCATTATCAGTAAATTATTAGTTAAGGAAAAAAAAATTCAAGCCACAAATTGCTTTGTACCTGAGAAACCTATGTGTCTTCGGCATATTTCTCTGATTTTTATAGACACAATGATTCAAGTGAACTTGTTTTCAGAATACAACTTCCTGTGGCCTTCTCATTGCTGAGCACTTGGTTTGTAGGACAGGGTAGTTTGGACAATAGAAATAATGTACCCTGTCCTTTTACTTTCTTGCAGATCCAGAACAAGAAGTTTCAGGAAATGAAAAATGAAGATGCAGTTGAGTTTTTGAAAAGAAAAATTTATTCAGAAGATCCTTCCTCTTTTCCTGAAGCAACTGTGCAGGATAATAATTAAAATAAACTAAGAGTTTCGGGTCTCCTGATTTCTCTTTTTCTTGTGTAATTTCTGTAAGGATTTTAACAGAAGAGATAAATAGTTTTATATACAACCACCTGCTCCACCCGTATTACTGAGTAAGAAATGGTTGTGAAATGAATACTGCCTGCTGATAGTAGGGGCTCTCTTTTGTGAGGTGGCAGCTGATTTTCTTTAATGGAAGGAAATAATTGATCCAGAAAGCACCCTGACATCTATTGCTGTTACAATGTCTTAGATTAATCTGTACTTTGCTTCCCCTCCTGCATGCCCCTAGTTAAATTTCTCTCTTCTCTAGAGCTGGGCTTGGGAAAAGATACAAGTTTAACTGTTTCAAGTGCTGTTGCTACCTAGCTCACAGCTAGGCACTAGGAGGATTTCCTCTCAACTATGTAGTTCTTTGTGCAGAACTAGATATGGTAAATCAGTAAATAACTAAGCCTAAGTGGTATATTAAAAGATCCAGTCATGTGGAAACTTCCTGAAAAAATCAATCTTGCTCAGTTTTCAGAACTTTAGGCCAGTAATGGTCCTGTTTGCCTTTATGCTTTTTCTTTTGAGCCCTTTGCTTCACTGCTACTGTAATAGATTTTGATGCTTCTCAGTGCAAGAACATAGATCTACTGTGTCTTTATAAGCTGACTCCTTCTGTCTGTTTCTGATATAAGCAGCTCCACCACTATTCATAGAGGTGTTGCAATACTCAGATTTGTTCATTATACCCTGCCATGCATCTCCACAGACCTGTTATGTACTGGTGCAATTGATGATGTTGGCAGTTCCAGAGCTGCAAAGCAGCTTTGGACCTTTGATAGGAAGGAGCAGAGAGAACTGATACACCTTTTCTGTTCTTGATAACATGTAACTGACAAAACACATTTTGTTCTGCTGGAGTTGCTCAGGTTGCTAACAGCTTGCTGGTTTCTGCCCTGTAATCAGATCTTCATTCACTATTTTGCTGTAGCACAGTCACAGGCCCATGGGATGAAGGGAAGCAGGGAAACAGCCATACTTGCTACAGTGCCTGTGTGCCACCTAACCGTGGAGCCCTTGCTTCACTTGCTAAGCTACAAGCACTGTGTTCTTTGTCTTTCTGAAGTAGCGCGGACACATGGTTAAGGTACTACGATGATGATATTAAAAAGGCATTATGGTAATGAGATAATGTGGAAAGAAACAATATGCTTAGAAAACTTCACTGCCCAACTTTTTTGTGGAACATGTAGATAGAATATAGTGCATATTTATGAAGGAAGCAGTGTAACCAAAGCAGCATGGTTGCCTCTCTCCAGCATAAAAAGCAGAGAGCTGTTCGGCATTTCAGTCTCTGAAATGCAGCACATGCAGAAAAACAGATTTGAGGCAATTGTAAAACTTAAGAGCCAGAGCAGGGGTCATTTGCTTGACTCAATGAGGAGTTTGTTATGCTCCCTTTTTTGGACCTTCTGCTTTAAGGAAGCACTGACAGTGAAACAGGCTGGTCAGTGCTATTCTGTTGTTCTGAGCTGGACTCATGGTCCCAGCCTGCACTGAAGGGTGTCTAAAATATTCTGTGCTGGGGGGCCAGGTAGCACCCAGAGCTGTGTTTGAGATGGTACTCGGTGCTGTTCAAGCTGGAAACCTGCAAACCAATGCTGTGGTGTCAGCCATGGCTCTTGGGTGGGCTGGGGAGCTGCTTCCTCCAGCTTCTCTGACCTTTTCAGTCAGGTCCTCAGTTATAGGTGTGAAAATTCAGGGACAGAACACAGGCAGGGGTGCCAGCAGCCTGGACAGAACTAACCAGCAGTGGGCACAAAATGGTACAGCATGTTATTAAATTAGTTAATTACTATATATTCTTTCTTAAACTCCCTGTGAGTAGGTAGAAACTTACACAAGCAGGGTGGAAGTGTAGTACTATTCCATATGGATCACCTTGCTTACTGAAGTTTCTTGCTCTATGCTCTCTCAATAATTTATGTTATCTACACTGATTCAGAGTTCCAAGCTGTATGAAGCTGCTGCCAGAGACTTCAGAGCTGTGGGTTTCTTGGATCTTTACATATGCTAAAAAGGTAGTCTGCTGAAAATAAATCCAGGTTTTTCAGGTGTCCAATTCATGTAGTAAGGAAGATCTAATACCCTGTTTTGTGCATTACAATCTATATTTAGAATACCATTCTCCTCTCCTGAATCATTATTAAAATTAGTGGGAGACTCACAATGAAGATCAACAATAATTATTTTGCATCTGTAATTATGGGGTTTGTCACTGCATGGAGTGCTTGGTGTGAAAGGTGCAAAATCCCCTTTTTAGGCCAAGCAGGTACAAAATGGATGATTTTAGCTGACCTGTCAGTGAGGCTAACTGGAGATGTAAGCTGCGTCTTTTCCTACAATTTTTACAGTCTGCCTGCAGATTCAGGAACGTGTTTCTAACCTTTATTCACACTTGGAACACTTTTTAAGTGCAGTGGCTGGAAATTGTTTCTCAATGAGGAGTGAGAAACAAGGAAGCTGCATATGGATTTATTTCATACAGCCCATGGGTGTATCTTATGAATGGATGGAACCAGATTTGCTGTGATGTTTGACTGACTGAAGGTATTTCAAGGGTGTATTGCATCTGTAGCAAGCCAAGGTTCTCAAATGGGAAATGAAAATAAGTAATTCATTAAGTAAACTAGATTGCTGAAGCAGGGGAAGATTTTCAATGAATTGAAGGCTTGTTAAAGAAAGTATAGGGCTTAGAGTAATTATATATCTACGACTTAAGGACAAGGGACTCAGCTGCACTAAGCAACCATCTATTCAACCAGACTCTCATAGGAAGGCACTATATTTTATTCCTGGGCCACAAAGAAGTCAGAAAAGTAGAAGCATGTCATTCCTTCATTCTGAGCTATGAAATATTGGACTTCGTTATTGGTCCTGCCAATCTCAAAGAAACAGATACTGCCTTTTATGATTTCTGGTTTTTACATGCTGCTTGCTGTTAGACATTATTTCATTCCTAAATCTTGTCTTATTCTAAAACAATAAAATGCCACGATAAAGCTGGATTATCTGGTATTTTTTTCCTTGAGAATAATGCATATACTGTTCATCCTGTGAAATCTCCACGTCATCAGAAGGCTATACATGCAAAAGGGTGACAAGGTTACATCATTTTCATATATCACACAATCAAAAAGAAAACATTGAGAGAAAGATTTACAAATGTAAGTTATATAGCAAATTTCACAGGCCCAAGGATCCATGTTAAGCATTGCAGAATGTGTGAACAGATCTAAAATGAAAGAAACAGGCAGAAGATGTGGGCTGCAAAGGTCACAAAGGTTCTTGCATTAACAAAAAATAAACTAGTATGATCTGAGCAAAAATGAAACAAATTTTATGAAATAATGTAAAACAAGAACAGTGAGTGTTTGGAAAAACAAATTTCCTCCACAAACAGCTGGATTTACAGGCCCTGATGATCTGTAGTCCTCTCCAGTTTGGATTTCTTCATGTTTAAAACTACTTTTGAACCCTAACTCCAGCCTTCTCAGGGTATTAAATATTCTGGCTACGTATTTCATAACAAACATACAGGAACTCTCTTTAAAATTTCCACCTTGGTCTCAAAATGATAAACATATTAATAAGTGACTGGAGAAAAGGAACTAAAAGTTCATTGCAAGAGTGTGATTTTTGTCAAGAAATCAGAATCTAAATAAACTGGGTCTTGATTTAAAGACTGTTTCTCAGGTAGTGCAACAGTTTCTGCATAGACAAGAGGTTGAGTAATGCTTTGTAGGCAGAGAGCTAAAGATGTGGCTCTGGTTAATTGCAAAAGTGAAGAAAGTACTAAGACTTCCCTCTAATTGGCTCCTCCCTCCCTCCCCCTCTCTCCCTTTCTGGTCATTGCAGTAAGTATTATTGTACATTGCCATTTGTTAATATTGAGCTATTCTCTTTGCACACAAATATCAGTGCATGAAAGCTTGCATGAACGAGGTTCCAGTTTCAATATCCCATTACTGACATGAGAATATTGGAATTAAAATAGAACTGCAGGTGTTTTGCAGAGCTCAAAAAAGGTGGAACATTCACTCCTAGGTGAAATGTGCTGAAATTAGTTATTTTAGAACAAAACCAGAGCCATAGTTATCTGATGGTTGTGACATGCATAATTTTAAAGGGACTGTGGTAGTTAAGTGTAGGTTTTACTGCACATGTAAATCTTGTGGTATTGGGTTTTTTGCTATAGTAACTACAGTGGCTTTAGTAGTTCTTCATCTCTTTTAACTGATGTAAATACTATGGAATTCTGAACTATGTTTAAAATCAGTCCTCGTTGTAGCAGGTTTTCCCCTTTTTTCAGTATTTCTGGGCAACAAAGTGAAAATATATGAATGTGGTGGCAATTGTAAATAGCCACCCAGAAATAATAAGGAGGAGAATTTGTATTTGTCTGCAGCAGGTCCTTGTGTCCACAGATAACCAGTGAGGTTTTTGTTTCATCCTATTTCCTCTCTCAAAAAATGCTCCTATGAGTACTTGGTAACATTGTTGCCATGGCACCTATTAAAACCTAGATAAACTCTTGCTTTATGAAGCAAGATGATTTTTTTTTTTTTTGTATAAACAGGAGAATTTATTTTCACTTTGCACTGCTATAGGTAAGGGACTCTATCCATGCTTACAGACAGGGGCATTTTTTACTGAACATTTCTGATTCTTGAGGGGGTGCCATAGTTTATTCTTATCAGTTCAATCCACAAAGGGCACTTCTGAAATCTGTATTTCCCCATTTGATTTTCATGGTACAGATTTTGCTGCACATAAGATGTCACCTGTATTCAATCACAGTTTAGAAAGGTGGGGAAATATGTGGGGACTGTGGGGAAAGGGGGAGTGGCTCCTCAGCTGGTTTGATTAAAGTCAGTGCGCTACAGCAAATATACACCAGCTGAGGGAGTGGCTCTACAACTTCAAAGCAAAAAACTTCAAGTGTTAAGTGAACACAGTTTTCTCGTTCTGCAGTAGGGAGCAGCTGGTGAATTGGCCTCTGACTGCACAGACACTGGTGTAAATAGCAACAATTGTCACTAAAGTCTTGATTTGTGGTGACACAGATGAGATGTGATTCAGGAAATATACAATGGCCTGTTGTGGAGGAGCCCACATTTGAAATGTCATTCACATGATAAAAGACTATTTAGTCTTTAAAAAGACATATATTGAAAACCAATACTGTATGGTCCCTTTGTGATTGCTCAGCAGTTAGATATCAGCTTTATCAGAACAGCAGTTCCTCAACACACAAAACTCTCCAGAAAATACAAAAGAAAACTACACCCCTTACACACTGCATTGTATGGGGCAGGAAGAGGTCAAAGATGATGCATTTGTACTTCTTGCCTTAGAATATGCTTCATTTTGCCAATGAGGGATTTGTCCCAGGGACATGCCAACTTCTAAATGAATCTTCAGTCTGGGTCACTTCTGTATAAATGTAAGGAACATGATGGAGATATGAAACATAAAGCAGACAAAAAAAAAAAAGTGTGTTTGGAGATTTGCTCTGTATCAGTCTGTGCTCAAGGAGCAGTACAAAATGGTGAATGCCTCCCTGAGGGCAGCAAGAACAGTTTCTTCTCAGAAGGCAGTAATCCCCCCAAAAGATAGTACTGAGGACGGTGGTTTCGGTTTCTGCTGATGCAGAAAAAAGAAAGAACTTTCCAAAATTTCTACTGTAGGCTTGATATTAATTTGCTAAACCTAATAACTCAATATTTGAAGGGGGAAAAAGAGAACAGTGAAGGTATCACAAAACCACTCTCTCTGAACAGAGATAAAATGATCTGACTTTAAGGTAGTAGTCAGAGACCTAGGGAATCTGACTTCAGCTCCCTGCTTGCCACTGCTTATCTGTCTTCTCACAGGAAAGGCCCTGAGAAGGTCCTTGGGGCACACCCAGATTCCTGCTGTTCTGCGCCCATCTCATTAGTGCATGACTCCAAGGAATGCCTTGTTTGGCAGCAGAGACACAGTTCCAGGTGTCTGTGTTCCATGTCTGTATATTGGGGATGCCCCCATGTTCAGTTGTTTGGATTTATAAGCTCTCCCAGGCACAGTTGGCTGATATTTCAGATCTACTCCTTGTACAAAGAGTAGGAACAGTTCAGACATGAGAGTGGAGAGAGTCTTGGCTGCCTTTGCTGAAGAATCCCAAAGCTTGCGACCAATGCAAGCCACGTCAACAGCCTTACTGCAAACCTACCCAGTCATGTCACACAAGCACTTTAAAGCTACACTACCCAGTCCCTTACTCAGATAATATTGGCAGCAACTATTTTTAACACTATCACTCACCAAAATACAAGCTGTTTCTACTGCATATCACACCCATACATACACACCTCAAACGTGGATTACAAATTCTTTAAGGCTCATTTGCAAAACTATGCTGGAAATTCTACTGTAAGTTACGCAGAATGGACTTGTTTGACTCAGGCAAGATCCACTTTGAGGTCTTCTGTCAGGTACCATTGACCTCATTAATGATCCCTGAGATTCTTCAAGGATATCATAAGCATTTTAACAGTTTCTCACAGTGGTTGGAAGGGTCTGGAGCATTACTCCCCTTTCATGGGCACACATACATAACTACATGGCCGCAAAAATTACATTTACACTCCACGATGATGGCATTGCACAGAAAGCTCAGTGTGTCTGTCATTGTAGATAGAATGAAGGACAAAGGTTAATATGAACATGTTTTATAGCTGTAAAAGCTAATTACTTACTATACAGTGTGTATTGTTTGTGTTTAAGAAATCATATGCAAGCATATTCACATCTAATCATAAAGTATTTTAGTGCTTGTAACAGAAATCATTAAAAAAAATCCTGGCTATTCTAGGATACAGTGCAGTAAGTTTGTTGTTTAACCATTAAGCAATAATGGAGACTTATGTGCTGTCCTTTACAGTTCTGCTAGTAGGAATAATATAATACTAATTTATTTACCTACATAGATAATTGTTTTATTTAAAAATACAAGCCATGTTTTTAATGTTACATGATATCTTCAGTAAAAAGGCCTAATTAAAACAAACAGTGCATAACTTTGACAGCTAAAGCTTTACAAGAAGTTTTGTATCTTCACAAAATAGAGGATTTTTGCCTAATTCTTGCCCACTCAGAACAACAACACCGGATCAAACACTTTGGCAAATTCTTTCCTCCTAGAGCAATACCTTTGAAATCATGAGATCTAATCATGTCATCAGAAGGTATTCTTATAAAGCAAAGTTTTTAGGACTGAAGAAGGTGAGTTAAAAAAAAACCAAACTTCTTTTCCTGACAGTTGATCCAAGCACACTAAAATCTTTGAGCAAACTGAATCTTTGATCAAACTGCAAGAACAATATTCTGCAGCCAGCCTTGTATGTGTGGACTTGGGGTTTAGCAATTTACCATTGCACCTGAAAACCACTGCTAATACTTCTTAAAGTTTAATTGTACAGTCCTTGTGCAGAATAATTTCCTGTAGGAATTATGTTTACATAAGGATTACAGGGTTTTGTGCACATCTCCTTGTAAACATGATCACCCTTAACCCCTAGATCAGAACCAAAAGAGTTTTTACTTTTGAGTAACACGTGGCAAATATCATCTTGAATTCAGACTGTATGCTAAAGCTCAAGATCCTTAAGCAGTGATATTCTGCTGTCTAAAGGATGAAGTAAGAAAAACCATTCAGACCACCTATTGTTAAGGAAAGACAATTCAGTACTAATATTTTTCTTTCCTGGTTAAGGAAAATGAGGAAGTTGGTCTGCCAGGCTAATTAGACCAGTACAAGTTTTGTCACCTTGGTGTCATCCATTTCAGTAAGGAGCTGCTTGCTGAATGGGTACTTGAAGCTCCTCTCTGATAGGAGAGCTGTCTAAAAGCTGCATCACAGGACTTGTGGAGAAAAGGCAGGTGTAATTTCCCACACTGACACAACACACAGGTTTTTATGGTTGTGCTCAAATATGTGAGTATGCATGTACACAAATGCTGTACAATCTATTGAGACATCCTTGAAAGCGTCTGTAAATGTGTATTTCTTGCAATTGCTAGATCACGTGCCAATAGTCAAATTAGTTCCACTAAGATAAAGCTTATGCATCCTGTGTCACTTGATGATCTGCAGGACATTTAAGTTAGCTTGATGGAACTAATTTTAAGGTTTACTAGTAATGTCATTCTAATCTAGTGTATGTTGGCTGGAATTCTTCCTGGTTTGTGATTGTTTTAAATCCCAAATGTAAGGTTAATGGGGTGTTTTCACTATAATAGCTGAGACATAGAGAGAGCAAGGAAATATCAGCAAGATGACTAGAACAAAATTATTGTAAGCGTAGTTTACAGTATATTCATTCCCATTTATCCTAAGATTGTTGCTGGAACTAATGAGGTTTGAGAACACTTAGCACTGTCAAATCACAATGGAGTCCAAAGACTTTCAATAAAACCTTTCTATAACAGAGCTGTGGAAGCTGAAGGCTTAGAATACTGAGGGGAACAATGATTCACATTGCAGACCACACAACATATTGCTTACTATATAAATGCCTCAGAAAAAGACAGTACCTGTAGAGCATCCTATCTCCTCTGACAAGACAATGGGAAACAGAACTGTCAATTCATTGTGTTCTTCCCCCAAGTAAAATTACAGTGATAAGCAGAGGATATTTTAGTAAAATAGATGAATTATCTACCCCCCTCTTCAGTGGAGCACAAGTCTAGGATTTAAAGCACATTTGTCTGCTACTGTTTTGACCCCACTGAGTGATGATTCTGTTTTGGACACATACAGTGAGTTTTCTGCAGCAATGAGAGAGAGAAGAAAATTAAATGGAGCACGATTTTCTCTGAATCCCAGTGATGATTTAAAAAATGTTGATCATGTTGAATTCTATCTAGTTTAGTTAGGTTTTTGGTTTCAGTGTGGGATTTAGCTGTGAAGTGGGAAACCTTAACATGAAGAACTGATGTTTGCAGAGACACACGTGCGTACATTTTGTCATCTTTTTAGCAAGCTCTTTGTCCTTGAAAGTAACACGCAGCTCAGTAGGAAATCTGGGTGCAGGAAGCTACCAGGATCAAACTCCCTGCTATATGATAGTTGTTTAAAACATGTGGTGTGCTTCAGTATGCAATCTTTAAACAAAACAGTTCTAGCTTGTGGCTGTTGCTACACAGACTGTATGCAGATAAGTCACAAATAGCTGAGCATATGTGTGGTGCAAGGTTAAAACAATAACAAGCAGGTCGAATCATTCAAACACTGGAAATCACTTTGACTCCAGGCCAAAAGCTTAGCTGGAGATGATATCAGTATGGGATAAAAAGAGGATAAACTAACAGGCTTAGCAGCCAGCTTGTTGGAGTCAGCATATAGCATCTATACTTCCAGCAGTAGAGCAGATGGTCATATATTTTTAAGGAAGCACCAGACAGGGAGTCAGGAGATCCAAATTCTATTCCTGGCTCTGCAGCAATGTTCCTATGTCACCTTGGGGAGTCACTTTTTTCCCCCTTTTTTTCTTAATCTTTTAAGTAGTGGAAATAATATTTTCTTGTCTAACAGGGCAGTTGAGAGGCTAAACTGATGCTGAAAAAATATGCTCTGAAGCTCTGAGAAGAATGTAAAGAAGATGTGCAAAGTAAACTTGTTTGGAAAAAAGGACACCACATGGTTTCATGTGGCATGTTTGTGCCACATATTTATGACCCTTCCTCTCCCCAGAAAGTCCCATGCCTTTTTGCCCACTATTTTCAAGGAGGGAATAAATGGATTAAGCTGCCTCCCACATTTGCTATAAAGATAAGCAGCTGCCAGTAAGAACCTGACCAAAGAACAGACTTTATTACTGAGAGACACATTATTTATGCCCAAGAGGGCAATAGGCTTGCTGAAGTTTACTGTTCATCCCAAGATTTTTTTTGCATTGGTGGCAGAATAATGTCTCTAATGGCTTTTATTTCGAATTCAGAAGTACTGCTTGCCAGCTCAACGCAAGTAGAAAATGAAGTATTGTCTTTTACAAATAAATCTTCTGCTGAAATCCCCCAAAATAAGTCCATTTCTTAAATCAGAGAAATGTCCATAATTATTTGCACAGGACTTTCATCCAAAGGCCATTAAAATCAACTAGACTTCAAAAGAATCCGAATCAAAGACCTAGCAAGCAACTGTCATTTCTTCTGAATTCTATATTCATTAAGCAAAATGACTATCTCTGTCTGCCTGCCTATCTATCTTCATAACTATTTGGCATCATAGGAGTGATGTTTTCACCACAGAATAAATAGCTTCTGCTTTCAATGTGAAGGTGGAAACTTTGGGCTGGAGTTGAATTTTAGCACTTATCATAATTTTCTCCATTTCTCTTTATGCCTCCATTTTTTTCCCCCCTAGATTCTGAGTCCCTGTCAAAGGACTGAACCCCAGTTCAAAGCCAAGTCTATTAAAAGGGCACAGACAACACTACAGAAGTCTTAAAATCATTAGACTGCCTCATAGCAGTGGTGGAGACAAAGGAAACAAAAGCAAAGGTTATCTGTCCTGAGTGTTAACATGAACTTCCAACATGAATTTATTTTGCTGACTCCTCACAAATGAAGCTGCATCTAATCCTGTAAACTTGACTTCTTTCAGCTCTTCTGGAAGTCATTGTGGGCTGGATATCTACATGGAGAGAATACTCAACATTTTCAGGCCCAGGCTGTTGAGAAGGTTGCAATAAAACAGAAAGGGTCTAGTGTGATTTATGAAGAAGAGCATATTCTTCTCCTGCCTGCATCCTGGTTTTGTGAGAAAATACTTTTTAGCTTAGCTGTTCCTCTTTTATACTGGGACAGTTCTGCTGCTTGTTTCCTTGATAACAGCCTTTGTAAAAATGTAAGAGGACTGTGTACTTTGATGAGAAGAATCTATAAATATCCCACAGTTATAGCAATAAATGGATGGTATCCTGTCCATTATATGTATACAAAAACTGACTTACTGGAATCTCTGCATCCCAAATCTGTGAAGTTTTCTTCATCAAATCACCACAAGATAGTTTTAATCCAAGAGAGAGGATGAGGGAAACAATTTCTTTCTGAAGAACTGTGCTATATGTCTAACTGCATTCTACAAATGCTAACACTTGCCATGTGAACTAAATAAGAAATTAAATATTTCAGATAGTAACCAGCCCACTTTTTAAAAGTATATAACAAAACCACTTTTTATGACAGTGTAGAGTTGTAAGTCTGTGGCTAGAGACTGATCTGGGCCAACTGAGAGTGGTTTAGATGAGGCTCTGATGTCCCAATATTTCCTTTTATGGAGCATTGGTTGCTCTTTCAGGTCCTCTTTTAAGTTAGGTAAGTGATTAGAACTGCACTTAAGAGGTCACAGAAGTGTTCCATAAAGGCACAAACATAAAAAGAAAGGGAGTAAGGATAGAGCTTGTTTTACTACCTGTACTTCCCTATCTCTATGATTGTTATAAGCTAACCATCATGATTTGCTGTAGATCTTGCAGGTAACACTTTCTCTAAATTCTACCAATTCTGTCACAAAACATTTTCAAAGATAGAAAGGTGACATGAAGAAAAATGTTCTTAGTTCTTAGAAAAAGTGTTTCAGTAAGAATGTTGCTAATTGTGTTTGTGTTTTGGGGTGTGGAAGAGATTTTTAAGAATTAAGAAAAAGTAGAACTCTTTACAAATGAAGTTAATGATTCATCTAGAACTATTTACAAATGAAGCTAATGATTCATAAACGCAGGTTGCCTTACAGGATAAGTCTAGTTGTATATTATAATTATATAAATCACGTGTTCAGTCCAGATCTATCTTCCTCCTTTTTAGGCTGCACTGTCAGTGCTGAATTCTTTGCACAAAGATGTGGCTTTCTCTTGGGATCATCTTTTCTCTGGGGATACTAATTCCTGGAAAATTCAGCTTGAAATTGCAATATGACAGGTGAGTGTGAACAGGTTTCATGAAGAATTGTGAATGCAGTGGAAGTCCCAGAAACTCTGTAAGAATAATAATAACAATTATGAGCTGGAAAACTGGACACAGGGTTACTAAGCTGTAAGCTTGGTAAGAGTGGGAAAGAAAACATGAAGACGGGAAATGAAGAATGAGTGAATTTAATCCAAGCCGAAAGAGACATAGCTACAGCTGTAGGAGCCACAGAATGGTCCTCAAATGCATCTCAGGATGCCCTGTTTCCATTAGTTGAAATGCATTTGGCTTAGCCTCTTTCATAATGAACTTTGAAACCAGATGCTGCAGGAGTAAAATGCCTTTTCTGAGTATAAAGCAAGGGGTATGACTGAGCAAAATTATATCTATTAATAAAAGACAGATTAGGTTATATGAAAAAGATAATGATGACCTGTTGGAAATCTGTAACAAGTACAAAAAAAAAAGCTAAGGTAGTTATTCCAGACAACCTTCACTCCAAGGTGTTCAGCTAATGAGATTATCACATTTTTTAATTATTGATTAATGTTTTGAAAAGTATGAAATCTTTAGTTATGCTTTATTTTCCATTTTCAGTTGCACTTCAGAAAATGAGTGATGTAAAATTATTCTGTTTGCCTATCTAAACTGTTTTGGTTTTATTCACCCTCAACTTTCAAGGAGCTAGGTAGCAGCCATGGTGGCAGCTGGGATTTGCAGGGTGGGCATGAACGTAACATGAACGCCGCCTATTCCCATATAAGTTTATACATGGAATTTTCTAAAGCAAACAGAGAAAGTAGTCTGGTGCTGAATGTCTCTAGATGAATTATATTCCTAGAATATAGTTATGAAAAGAACAGAAAATCAAGCAATACCTACAGCAAGTAAGTTCCCTCATAGTGTACCCATTCAGCAGCTCTCCTGGAAAATCTCCTAGCAGAGCATATGGAGTCACTACTTCAAATGTATTATTCCCTTGGATAATATTTAGTCTTTAGATTTGTATCAGAGATGCAGTTAGAGCCTGATTTCAGTGAATAGAATTCAGCAGATCCCTGGTAATGTATTTTTCATTTCTGTTTCTAATTATTGTCCAGAATTGAACCTGTCTAGTACTTGCATGGAATTTAAAAACAGGTACTGAATGGTCAGTGTGACTTTGGGTGGGCAGCACCTGCACGAACACCAAATTATTAGTAAAGCCCATTTTCATTGTCCTCTGCTCTGTTTAACAATGAAATGAAACATCCAATCTATGAGCATCCAAGGACATACAGCTTGTGCTGAGAACAGTCCTTTAATTTGTTAAGCAAGCTTAATTGTAGAATTTTAAAAACTGTAGTTCTCTGGGGTCACATAGGCTGACTTTGCACTTCTCCACTGAGAAACTCAGTTGATAATCATAAACAAATATATGCTTTCTAATCTTAATTTACTATTAAAAATGGTTTGTCTCCACACTGGCTATTGTGAAAGGTTTATCAGTAAATAAGAGCTGGCCATCTGGCAGCAATCTGACTGTCTGGAATTTCTCTGATTTGGTGTAATTAAGACATAATGTCAATGAGGATAGAAAGATATTACAGAATATTGTTTCCCTTCCTGATAGACAAAGAACATAGCAAGCCTAGGCATTTAGAGAGAATAAACTCTGAACTGCAGCTGAGATGTTTATTCTGCTAGCAAAGATGTTTATCCTGCATCTACAAGGTTTATTAAAGACATCATGACTGTTGTACCAATCTGTACAACATGACTGTTGCACCATTCCTGTGAGCAATACTAGTGTAATCATTTTCCCCCACAGATATGGGGCTATTGGCATCTCATAAAGCAGTAGTAAGCTGCCTGTTTTAACTATCAAGTTCTTACTCAGAAAAGGTGATATGTTCAAGAGAGATGTAAAAAAACCCACAAATCCCTCTATTTCTCTGGGGATAAAGAGAATGAATAGTGAATTCTATTTGTATGTATATTAAGCTGATAATTGTACATTCCTGCATGGAAGCACAAAAGATGGCAGTTGCAGTTCAGATGATAAGAACATATTATGTTGATGACTATAATGACCATGGCTTACTTTTGCAATAAGAATTTCTGCTACAAAAGCTTTAAAATGTAAAATGTTCATTTTTTATTCTTGTCTGGTAAAGACTACATTGAAGTCACTACAAGAGACTGTGAAGCAGTTTCTGGTTGCTAGCAAATAGGAAAGTTTCTAATATTCCCCATTCTATTCTGTTCTCATCAGTAGTGGATACCTGGACTTCCACCTTTGAGTAATGCAATGTAGTATCAACATCCACTCCTCACTCTGAAGCCCTTTCACTAGAAACATTACACTTACTGTCAATCCTGGAAAGCTGATCTGAAGGAACACTGAAAAAATATTATAAAAAAACCTTCCAAGGGCATTTTTAACAGAATGTATTGATTTGCCTTTTCTGCATTTTTCCATCCATTTTAATTTGTTCTTTGTAAACTTTCAATATTTTCATCAGATATAGCTTGTAGTAGATGAAAGTTTCACGGGATCTTATGAAAACATAGACACTGGATTCTGTGTCTTTTCTAGAAATGTGAAATGATAGATTCTGTACTAGAAATTTTTTACTTCTTGTGAATTGACTAAGAATATGCAGTTCTGGAGACAACAATATTTGCTATTCTGGAATAAATTGGCTATTCTCATGAAAAGCAGTTTGTAGACATCTCAAGTTCTTATCAATGTTCATTTATCATGACTATCAAAAGTTTCTGCATGCTGAAATAGACTGGCCAAGCACAAAGTTAATCTGGAATAATTGAATAAATCCCGAATGTGAGGGGAAAAAAGTGACATCTTATCAAATAAACATTTTATCATGTATTACCAATGCCCTTATTCTGGCCCTGGTCCTGCACAGGCAGAAACACACATGAGGGCTCCTGCAAGCAGTTGGCTTCTGCAAAGCTGGTATGGTGAATAAAGCACTGCCACTGGCAAGGAAGCAGAGTGGCTAATGCTCTAGCAACAGAAAAGTCACATCACTTAGTCCTGTTTGCAGCTGAAACATTCCACAAATTCATAATTTAGAGTTTTGTTAAATGCTTAAAAGCACTGTTACATGCTCTGTCTTCCTTCTACATAACAAATTATGTTCTTTTGACTTCTGAAATAATGGATACTTTAACAGACCTTAAAATTAATCTTGTTTCTCTACTGAATTTCCAGGGATCAGGTTTTGCATATTGTACCAGAAACAATTCAGCAAGTCCAGCATCTTCAACTTCTTTGCAGTACTTTCATGGTAGGTAAAAATAACTACATGTGCCCAAAAAGCAAAGTGGAGTCTTGGGCTGTAAAACAGATATGCATGTAGCTTTTGATAGGAGTGAAGGTTAAAGTAAACTAGAAAAAGCTTTATTTAACTTTTTTTTAATGTAGTGTGGAATTGCCCTTCTACCACCTGAAGGAATTTATATGAAAAACGTTAGTTTCTTTGCATGGCTGTGTGAAAATGCTGCTCTTTATCAGTGGTGCCTGAGTCAATAAAGGCACTAAGCCTGTGCTCTGTGCTCTATGAACAGATGACTGGAGAGTTACCAGGACAATTTGAAGGAAATATTTTTTCATTTGTTGATATGCAACTACTCTAATATAGTTCTCATTCTGAAAACAGAGCTTCATTTGTGCATTTCTTTCTTCTCTGCACAGCTGGACTTGTGGAAACCCCTGCTGCCTGAAGACATTAGGGCTGGGGAGGACCTGCACATAAGGGTCCCAGCCCCTCTGGTGCAGGAGATGAAAGACAGCTTAGCTCAGCATATGATCTCTTACAGGTACAATCTCTAATACCTTGATGGGGAAGGCTGACTTTAATAATCTTCCTTGTTATCAGAACAGGACCAAGCCCCATCTGATAAACAGTCAGATAGTACTGGCAATAGGACCCAACCTTTGTTCCAAATGCCTCCAACTTACCTTGACCAGCCAAACACAGAGATGCTGTATTGAACCTTCAGAAGCCCATTCCCCTCTGCCCCATGTATTTACCTTCCACCTAGCCTGGACTGTGAATCTGGAGCTGGAACCTGAGACAGCCCAATCTCTCTTGTCTCCTGCTGTGGCCTTCTCAGTGGCCACTGAGAGGATGGCACTCAGATATATGACTCAATTTTTTAGTCTGAACTCAAGAGGCCAAACTCGGTGTAACCACTACTTTTAAGAGCATGCTTTGCTCTTGGAAAGCATGGATATCTGAATGGAAGTTCCTTCCACTTCTGGAGAGCCCAAAGGTTTAATTGGTGTCACAGCAGGGAAACAGTGTCTAGCTCCCCTTTTCCCTTTCCTGTCTCTTGTTACTCCTCTAGTTTGGAGAAGAGATCTTTTGAAGTGAGTATGCAGCCACTTTCTTCAAAAGCTTCATTTTTCTACCCCTATCCCCTTCACCAGGCTGGTGCAAATTTCCTGGCACCATCCACCCAAAGAGACACATCCCAGCTTGGGACAAAGATCCCAGTGGCAGGTGGGCACTATGCACCCAACTGGGACCCACCACCTATGCAGCCACGTCTTCCCTTACTTAGAACCAGAAGATCTAATCCAGATACAAACAGTGTTTATAAAGGAAAATGGGATTAAATAAGAGCTATTCCTCACACAGTCCTGTTCCCTTTTGGAACTGACTTTTTCAAGTAACCAGTATCTAATTTAATTTAGCTGTATTTAATATAAATAATGCTGTAGTCATTCAGGGCTGATGACAAATGGCCTATGGACATACACTGACATTTACCAATCAAAGATGAGTTTAAGAAGGATTGGTGTCACTTCAAAGCTGTTTTGAGTTAAAGCTGATCTTGACATCCTGCATCTTGCCTGACAAGTTCCTTTAGTAAGTGTGATGCCCTGCCAACCAGAGATGAAGAGATACAAGGTTGGAGCCAGTAAAAATTATCTAGCTATTCGATACTTAGACAACATTCCAGAAGATATTTAACCACTTTTTTATGTCAAGACTCTTCATTTTTTAATGGTTTCAACCAATTCTAGTGGAAATTTAAATACTAAACTGAAATTAGCCTCTCAACTTTGTTTTCCCTTGGCCAGAACTGTATCTACCTTATATAGAGTTTTAAAGAAAGAGTAGCAATTATTAGTCATGATGAAAATTTTGGGTGTGTATTGCAAAGAGGCTGAGATGAGTACAACAATAACAGAGTCAAAGTTCCTATAACAAATTCAAAGCAGGAACCACCCTTTAGAAGGCAGCTGGAATGCAGGGAAGGCAGGATGGCAGTCAGGTATATAATGATAGAGACATAAATGACAAACTATAATAAGGACATCAATATTCCAACTGTGCCAGACTCTGTGGTTTGAATTCTCCAGAGCACTGATAAGGTATTTTGTGTGTGTGGTTTCACTTCATGGAAATTTTCACTGTCTGAATTTTAGTTTGAAGTTTAGATGTGAATAAACATCAAAGCTCAGAGTGAAAGTTTAAAAAGTTTCTTACATGCGGTTCCCAGAAATGCTTATAAGTGCGACTGTCAGCAGAAAAGCCTGTTAGCATTTCCAGCATTCGAGATGAACAGGGTTGAAGCTACCTTTGCCATTGTCTTATCACAATGGTTTACAATGAGCACAGATTTGCAGCAGTTACAAGGGGCAGATTGCAGTGAGAATGGCCTCTCATCCAAAGTCCACTAAAGCCAAGGAAAAGGTTTTATTGACTCCCTGAATCATGGCTTTGTTTATACTAGTTTCTGAGCTGTTTTTGTAGCTAAAAAAGCAAAAAAAAGCTATTTGAAGGAAATAAGGAGTTTGTTCTGATTTTTGCAAATTGCAATGAATATTTCTGTGGAAATTTTGCAAATTCAAAATGTCTCAATAAAACAGCATAAAATCTTAAATTTTTCTCTTTCACTTCCTTTTCCCAAAGGTGGTATTTTTGGAATTTTGCTCAAAAATAGAAGTGGTGAAGAAAATAAATCTTGACCTTTTTTTCTTGGTAGAAAATTGGAACTTTAACAATCTGGTAAAAATAATTATTGTTAAAACCCTGTGAAAATCTCAGTACTTGGAACTTTGCTTTACATGAAAGCACCTATAATACTGATGGTGATGATCTTGCCAGGCAAATCACAACAGAAGAGTTAAATCCTTTCATTTTCTGATGTAAGCAATGAACCCACCATGACAGTTCTGCAGCAACTGTTCAGAATTGTTTTCTATCTTCCCTTTTTCCATCCTTCAGAGTCCTAATACCTGATGTGCAGAAACTTGTGGATCAGAGCATGCCAAGGGAGAGGAGCAGCCACAGACAGGTCTCAGGAGGTTATGTCTACACTGAATACCATCCAATGGAAGAGGTAAAGAAAAAGCCTAAGTCTGCTTGTGTACTTTGTTGTTTTCTGTTCTGTAAAGGCAATTCGGTGTTTGCAGAAAGCTCAGCTAAAGTCAGGGAACCTCTTTCTAACTTTCTTCTTTAAAGAATCAGTCCTTACTCTTTGACTAGAATCCTAGCCTGGTTGAACTGAATATGGATTTGCCATTGATTTGTATTAAATCTGCAATTCTTAACTGAGCAAAATATAAATGCTCTGTGCGAAGCAGCTGCAGTGTTTTGCAGATAACATTCTGTGTTTCATTTGGCTGGTTTGCTACCTTTCTACCCTGTCATTCTTTATTATTTAGCATTTATTCATTTAAGTCCCAGATTGTTTGGTGCTGAGGCAATTGTGAAGTGCAATGACTATTGTGGTGTCTGGAATCCCAGTGGGGAAGAAGAGGTGAACAGTGGGAGATCTGTATAAAGAAGTAATTTAAGGGCAGGGTTTTGACACTTCAGGAGAAAACAATGTCTTAGGAGTGGGCAGTGATGACTCCTTGGTGCCATGTTTCACACACCAGTTGGCAAACCTGGACAAAAGCAGTGCGTGGTGGCAATTCTTTCTCCTAGCTGCATAATAAAAATGAGAGAACAAAGTCAACCCTCATGTAGGTTTTGCTTGAGCTACCCATTGTGGATGACCACTGCTGACCCAGATGTGGAAAATCAGTGCTGATAGAGAAGAGATTGTAATACTGTTTTGAAGAGTTGATGGTGTGGCTTCATGTCTGGTGAGCTCACCAGGAGGATGCCCAATAGGATGGGCATGTTGAATGACATCCAGAATGGAGAATCTGTGTTGCATTGCAGCAATGTCCCCTTTTAACACCCAGTGAGATACAGCCATGCACAGAGGCATGTGAAACACCTGCCATGTCTGTAAGTGACATCACAGACTGAAATAAACTCTGAGGAAAATGTTTCTTGTCTAAACAAAAGAAAATGCTTTAATCTGGAAATGGAAGTGGGAAAGAGAAGGAAACTCCCACTTTGGACAAGAATTCTTTGCAACTATTTCAGATTTATCAATGGATGACTCAGATCCAGAAGAACAACAGTGAGCTGGTGACTCAGCACATCCTGGGGAAGACATTTGAGAATCGAACAATGTATTACCTACAGGTAAGGGAGGAAATTTCCCTTAATAATAAAACATATCTTAACAAAAAAAAGAAAAGTACTCAGGAGAAGAGAGGATTCAGATGTTTCCTAAGATAGCGTTCATCCCAACCCACTGAAATAACAGGAGATGGTTTTACTCCCCTATGTTATGGTAAGATTTGCCAGCTTTCACAGACACTATCATTATGAGCTTGCTATTGCTATTATGTACTGAAAACAACAAATTTAACTGAAGCCTTGTTTAGAAATACAAATCAAGCTGAAACTAGCTTAGCAACAGCTGTGTGTGAGGATAAAGACTTTTAGTTTGTTATTTTTATTACTTTTTACAGCAGATAGCCTTTCTGCTAGCAGTATTCCATGATTTTTTTATTGGGCACACTAGCAAAAACCACAGTCTTAATATCTGGGTTAGTTATTGCCTAATCTGTTCCTATCACTGAGTAGTATTAGACACCCTGCCTTTTTGTTACTCCCCTTCTAAAAACAAAAAATTTAAAAATCTTCAACTAAGAGCAACCACTCCTGTGAATAATGAATACAAATGGAAAAGGAAAGAAAGAAACTATTCTATTAACTGTTCTATTGACACTTCTGCTCAACAGACACTTTAAAACTCATGCCTTGTAATACTATAAAGATGGGGTTATAAGGAAAAAGAGCTTGTCATAAAAATGCCAATAATAATAATAATAATAATCTCAGATGGGTCAATGGCATATCATGGCACATGTTTTACTTTCTTGTATTACATTCAGCTATTTTATTGTAATGTTACAATTTTTAAATGGTCACATTTTCATTCTCTTAGATCAGCCAACCATCAAATAAAACCAAAAAGATAATTTGGATGGACTGTGGGATTCATGCCAGAGAATGGATCTCTCCAGCCTTCTGTCAGTGGTTTGTGAAAGAAGTGAGTCCTTACTCTTCCATTTAGATAATAACCAAACCATATCACTTTGGATGCTTCTGTTATCTTTTCTATTGTGGCACCAAATATTAAGCTTTTCTCTTAAAATATGATTTGCAAAATTAGTATATAGTACAGATATCTGTGGAGACCAAAGTCCAAATCATGGTTTGATATATGGGACAATATTAGTGTGCCAATTCCTCCACCTAAATGTTTCCAAAGCTTCCCAAAACTTGGTATCAACCTCTCCTTTTCTCACAGTGGCTGTTAGATCAAGCCTCTCTATCAAAAAGTCACAGTCCTCCTGAAATAAAGAAATCCTAATCTATGATATAGCAATGTTCCATGTGTATAGAAAAAGTACCTAGGGATCAAGTAGATGTTGGGTACCATGGTAATATCCAGGAGTGAGTAATCACCTGATGATAGTTCTAAACTCACTTTTTGCTGTGATTACCACCAAATTCTCTGCTCAGTACTCTGTATGTTTTCTTTTCAGATTCTTCAAAATTATAAAACTGACCCAAAGATAAGCAGATTTCTGCAGAATTTGGACTTCTATGTCTTGCCAGTCCTCAATATTGATGGCTACATCTATTCCTGGGAAGAAGTAAGTAGTGAAAATCCAGGAACTAGACTGAAAGTTAGATGTGCCCAGCATGTTTTGTTACTTTTAGATAGGGTCATAGCAATTATACTTAAACAGAAAACAGTGATATTCACATAAATCCTCTCATGGCAGAGATTTTGTTTCTTTTGGCAAATCAATGATCACTTGAAATGAACTAAATATTGTTAGCAAACATCACAAGACTTGGGAAGACAAAACCACAAGATCAATTGTTTTTAGGTTTCTAAGGATGGGATTACTTCTTTGATAACAGCTCAAGGTTTGGTTGGTGGACTTCAGTATGTCTGGAAGTTATTCATTTTTCATAAATGATGTCAAGTAGCAGATGGGTCCTAGAACCTTTGCACAGCAGAGGAGGAGAATTGGTCAAATATCAGGCTATTCAGTTATGAAAGAGGTGTGCCCTCCCAAATAATATTCTGATATGGAGAATAATGCAAAATGTTGGTCTTCAGCCACACTCACCATGCCCAGTTGAAGCACCGTTTAATGCAGGACCTTTGGATGGCCCATGGCTACCACCATGTGGATTGGGCTCTCTCCCACCTTGCTCCCAGGCAGGTGTGGGGCATAGCAAACACTGCACTTGGATGCACAGGTAATTCAGCTGGGAAGCTCATGCAGGTGGTGCAGTGAGGTCTGCACAGAACCTGTAGAGCTGGGAGTGTAGCAGGGAACCAGGGAGCAATAGCAAGATTAGCTGACAAAAAAGAATTTATCTTCCTGAATCTGAAACATACTCTCTTATCCCTCACAATGCCTTGCTTAGCAGTGCCACACTGCACAGAAGCAGTTGAGCACTACAGAAAAAGCATACTTAAATAAAAATAAAAAGATCAGAGGCTTATTTTAGGGTGCACACAGGTTTGTGGCTGATGACAGCCTGGCTGTAGCCAATTAATTGTTCTGTCACTGAGCTTTATCAGCCTTGTACACGGAGTTGTACTCTTACAATACCAGGGTTAGTTAGAATGCTGAGGTCAAAAAAAAAAAAAAGGGGGATATTTACACCATATAATTACTGGGCCATATGGATCATTGAGTTTTTACTATGTAACAGAAGTTACTTTTCTTCAGGATCGTTTGTGGAGGAAAAGCCGTTCTCCATATGAGAATGGCACCTGCTATGGCACTGATCTGAACCGAAACTTCAATTCATCCTGGGGCAGTAAGTTTGAAGTATTTCAGATCATGAACACAAGAGTAAAGCAAGAGTAATAACTAGTTTCTGAAGTAAAATGTAGTCCTATAACAAAGGAATATTCACCTTGTTGTCATCAAGACATATGTAAAAATAAAATCCTGGTTTGTCAAAGTACTAACTCATTGACTTTCCACCAGCACTTATTTTTGTGAGCAGAAAATTTCTCTTATGTAACTATACCTCTAACTCACTGCAGGAGCAAGCATCGGCTCTAGGCAGGAATGTTAAGAGTTAGTCACTTAACAGCCAGTATTTACATTTGCCATGAATTTCAAGGAGCCTCCAAAGCTTCCCTGGAGTGTGGTACACTGTGGTGGTGTCAGAGTGTTTTCATTGCAGCCATCCTGAAAATGTGCAATAAATATTTTAGTCTTGCATCAAATTTTAGTTGCTACCTACTGAGTGTAATGCTAAAGTCCCACTGAGCTGTCTAGTCCCCTGCCCACATAAACACATGCCTTAACACTCCAAGGTAAATTTCCCAGTTCCCTCTGAACTGGTGTTCTATATTTCTCCATTGATTCAGTGTTTGTATTCCTCCCCAGGTGTTGGTGTGTCCTTTAACTGCAGCAGTGATGTCTTCTGCGGATCTGGACCAGAATCAGAGCCTGAGACAAGAGCTGTGGCTCAGTTTATCAAAAGCAAGAAGAGTGACATTTTGTGCTATTTAACAATTCACTCCTATGGACAGCTCATCCTCACCCCATATGGTTCCACAACTAAACCTCCAAGTAACAATGAAGAACTGGTAGGGCAAAACATTTATCTTCTACCTTTGTAGAGAGTAAATACAGGCAGTAGCACATGGTGCAACTGTACTTGCACTCTTGCCTTGCCTTTCCTTCAGAGGAGCTGAGCTTGTTCAGGGACTTGGCTTGAACAGAGTTACTGCTTCTCTGTTTAGCATCAGTAAGGTTTATTTGCCTCAGAAATCCTAATTCTTCATCTTAAATCAGGAAAACTGAACTACTACAGATAGGGTTAATGCAAAGCAAGGTAAGTGGAGAAGAGCACCAACTTTCACTGGATACAAGAATGAATTTGCACTTTAGGATGCTAGCACATTATACACATATGGTTATCATGATTGTGTCCAGAAAGAGTATTCCAAACATGCTCAGAAAAATGGGATCCAAATACCTATTTCTTGGTTATTTCTTCTCTCAGTTTCTGAGTGTTCTGATTTAAGTCCACTTATGTGTGTATTTATGAAGATTCCAGTACAGCACTAGTCCAAGAGCATGAGGGATTTGGGTTTGGACTTCTTATGAGTCATTGGCAAAGTCGTTTATTTTGTCTATAGATCAGTTTCTAAGGATGGTTGGATACAGAGTCTATGGTAATAAAACAAGTAAGAGGTCAATCACTGCTGTAGTCAGTACCAGTGTGTTATATAGCATAGACTCTAAATTCTCCAAAATACAGGCTGCAGCTTTACAGTAAAGCAAATAGGATCTCTATCTAGTAGCAGAGTCATCTTTAAAATTTTAACACAATTTGCATTAAAAGAATCAAGGACAATTTGTTCAAATGTTTCTAATGGGTTCCTCTAAAGACCTGAAGTAATATCAAAACTTAAAGCCGATCATATGTAAATGTAAAGCTGAAATAGACAAAAATTTTGGTCCACTCAAACTAATTGCCAAAGGTAGTGCCACTGATGCCAAGGCTGTTCCTATTTTGAATTTCCAGATGCAAGTTGCAAAGGAAGCAGCTGCTGCATTGAAAGGAAAGTATGGGACCAGCTACAGAGTAGGATCAACTGCTTTAATTTTATGTAAGTTTTTTTATGTTTCCCTTTGACTGCTCTGTGTTTCAAAGAATTGTGTCACATGCATCAGCAAGTGCTGTTTTGCTGAATTTCTACTTTGAGTAATATTTAAAGGGCTGGTTCAGTGCAACATGTCAGCAGCAGTCATTTGAATACAAGATAACTCTAAGTTATAAAGCTGACTGTAGGAACGGACGAAGCATTGATCAGAAGCTAGTTCCTACATGGATTCCTCACAGATCCATCACAGGGGACAGAAGGAGATTGGTGATAGATCATCCTCACCTTGCTGAAGTCAGCAGCAAAACTCCTATTTGTCTTCACTGGAATCAAGCAAAAATTAAAATCCCAATCAGGTCTACAGTTACTTCATCAGACATGATCACATGGCAGCTGCTTACAATTCTGTGTGAAGTATATCTGTTTCAGCCCTGTTCCTAGTAGACTGGATGGCCACATCACAAACACATCATAGCTAATATGAGTTGACAGCCTTTACAAAAGTTGACAGCCTTAACAAGAGGATTGAGGGCCCTAGAGACTGCCTGGTAAACCCAATATTTTCCCAGTAAGCAATAAGTCATGCTAGTCAGTGAGAACAGTAAGCAGCTGGCTCCAGAACCCATGTGGTTTGCATATTCCATTGGCTGTCTCTGCCAGTCCCCAAGCGCCAGTCCCAGAGGCACAGACTGCATGAGCAATGCAGTGTAAGTGTAATGCAACTTGCCAGGGTTTGTACTTACACTGAACAGGTAAGAAAAACAATCCACAAGGAAGATGAACAGAGATATAGGGAGAAGCCAGAAATTTTTCAGATTTGACCAAAATTATGCTTTAAAATATATATATGTATAAATTCTAGTCAGTATCCATGTAGAAAATTAAGTACAAAACAAGATAAATGTCCAATCCACCTCGTACCCCACACTAGTCATAGTAAAATGCTAAAAACACAGAATCCCTGAAACTCATCTCTTGTTATTGTACAGTGCCATCTTATGAAGAACTGTGTCACTTAGGAAACTCCATATACGTTTAGTATAGCTAAGAATTACAGCACCTAAAAACTGTTCTCCATGTCACAGTGATATATGGTTACTGCTTAGTTCAGGGATTCTGGTATAAACTTGTATTAACTCTAACAAGAAGTAATTTTAAAGAACCATGCTTAATACAAATATCTCCTCTCTATTTTTAAATTCACAGACAGTAACTCAGGCTCCTCTCGGGACTGGGCGCACACGATTGGCATTCCACTCTCCTACACATTTGAACTGCGAGACACGGGCACTCATGGATTCGTTCTCCCCGCTGACCAAATCCAGCCCACGTGTGAGGAGACTATGCTGGCTGTGACAATGATCATAGACTATGTTGATAAGAAGTACTTCACAAATGGAGATGTGGTGCTGACCTCCAGCAGCTTGGGCCTGAGCCTTTGTCTGGGTATTGTACTTACATGGTCTGTTTCTTAAAAACAGGTTAGAGACCCAGCAAGAGACTCACATGAAAAATATAATGTCCTCTCAAAAATAAAAAGTTACATCAGCAAAGGAATTAAATGTCAAGTATTTCAATAAAAGCTCATCCCATAAAATAAAAGGACTTGTGGTTTGATAGCTATGTTTTTGGGGAGAAGGAAAAGATAAAGAGCTGTGGCAATTCCCCAAGTTTCACTTGCTGGCTCTGCTTAGTCTTTAAATGACCTTAAAAAATCAACTCATGACAACTAACCATGGGGACAGAGCACTATTACTCCCTGGTTCTTTGGAGCATGTTTTTAGAGGCTCACCTGGGCCTGTGTAGCCCTTCTGTCAGCCACAGTCCAGATCTGTCACAATATTCCTTACTGCCTGAACCTGCTGACTCCTCTGTGTGTTGCTGGTCTTAGCAGGATAACTGTGAGACTTAGAAGTCCAAAAATCCCACTACAGAAAACTGAATGGCTTCCTTGTCCTCCACTTTCCTTCCCTAGTCTGCCACTAGAAAATACAGGGCCTCAAAAGGTGGTGAAAGGCCATGATCAGGAAACCATCTACAACAGTCTGAAGCAAGCTGAAGAGTTGAATTGGTGCAAGCACATAGGGACAGAGAAGAGGTGTGGCCCTGTCACTTAGACACAGTCAGATTACTGAAGATAGAAGGTGCCCAGATCCTCCAAAAATTTGAAAGCAAAAGGGAAAAGAAAGATAAGGATGGGGTGCTATTCCTACAGAGCAGACCAGAGAAATTTTTTTTGCATTTTCAACTTCCAAAATTGACTGATGGTGACAATTATCATCCTTGATTTAGACTCCTAAGGGATTTCATTAAAGATTGTACATAAAGAAAGTCTATTTACAAAGAGGTTTCTTTCTTACCAACCACCTTAATCCTTTGGGGCTGACTGTAGAGAAGTGGGTTCTGTTGTCTGCTCTCCATCATTTGAGAGAGCCTGCAACCTTCAGGGATTTTCCTGGGATCCTCATGCAAAACTGGAAGTTCAGTGGAATGCAGAGGAAAGGAAATATTTCAGCCCATTGAGTAGGGACTCTCCAATTGAGCTAGTCAAAAGGGAATGCCAAGGTAAGAGCTTCTGTGTTGTTACAGCCAACACCAGAGGGTGCAGGGCATTCACTGAAATAGGGGAAGCCTATTTTAACCTGTAGTCTGCTTTGGAATCCAGGAGTCCTACATTCCAGAAATCCACCAGGCTTGGCTACTACAGATAACAGATGGGGGGGGGGGGGGGGGTTGTTGTGATAGAAAATGAAGAATCCAGAATAGGGAAAAAAAAAAATTATTTTCTTAGCAAATGTCAAGATTGTGCTTGAAAATGGAAAGTGTGCTAACCAGAGATTTTTCAATAAAATTTCCAGCTTTAGGGAAGAGAATATTGTCCAATTCTCTTCCAATGTTGCCAAGAGAAGGATATGTATCACTTCACCATTATACCATTTTAAAAAAATTTTAAAAAATACAACCTTGCAGTCATATTTCCAAAGCACATCCTCTAGTCATTTTGTGTGTATTAACAGTTGACAAGTCTTACTCCTGCGTTCATCATCCACAGATTATTACCAACTGGTGTAACTAAATCTGCCTAACTCCTGTGGGTTCCCCAGAGCATTGTCCTTCCAGACCCACCACTCATTTACAGTAAGACCTGTCTGTTGCTGGGCACTGGAGTAGGTGTCACTAATTAGCACCTCTCCCCACAGAAGCTGCATTCCCTAAACTTCTTTTTAGTTTAGGATGTGACTTGTAAGTCTTTATATTTGTATAATCTGTCTTTGGAACTGTAAGAAACCAAACAAGTCCATCTGGCCCATGACTGTGAGCCATCTTTAAGCAAGTGAGGCTTGACCACAAGTGTTCATAGCCATTTGCTGGTGAGCTGCAGTGAAGCTCCCTGGTGCCACCAGCAGCAGATGGCAGTGCCCTCTGGGAAACCATGCCCACACGCTGACCTTGCCAAAGCCAACCCCGGCCTGGGTTGCCACCAAACGCTTTCCAAACCTAACCCATGATTACACTGGTAGAAAAATGCTGCCAGTCAGGGCTTCTTTTCTGGATTCAGAGATATTGCACAGCTTCTATGCCTAGAGCCAGAGAGGAAGTGAGCTAGTTTTGCTGATTGTATCTTTTGATAGAAATGCTTATCACTGAAAGATACAACCAGGTGTGTCCTAAAGTTAACTAGCAGGCTTTTGTGGAACGGCTCTGTCCCTCACTAGGTCTTGTTGTAATAACATCCATCAGGCATGGGAAGATATCCCTGAACACGCACTGAGGCAAGAGAATACAGGGGGATTTTACCTCCAGCATTGCCAGCATTCAATAATTATAGAAGTGGAGGGGAAGCCTTTGCCAGAAAAAAAAAAAATTAAAAAAATATATATTTGGCAATAATCATTACCTAAAAGAATGTCTGCTGATTATGCCTGGGTGTACAGCTCCTTACATCTGTTAGCAATGGCTCACCCCCTTTGCACAGGGAAACCCCAAATGAATGTTGTGTGGAAGCAGCACCTTGCCCCCAGTGCCACTGCAGAACAGACATCCCACAGGAGTGCTCACAGCCCCTCTTAGGAATTATCATTGCACAAGCAAGGCACAATCACTGAAAGGCAAAAGATGCAGCAAACTGATGTTTAAAATCTTACACGGGCTCTATATTTCACATACCCTCCCAGTTTGCTGACTTCTGTGTATCTGTTGAGCTTGTACAAGAGCAACACATATAGATGACAAAAATCACTGCAGAGCCAGTGTATTTTACCAACCATGTTTTTTAAAGGAAAATTTTAAAGAAAAATGTAGTGTGGATGTCTCTACTGAAACTCCCCTTACTTCATGAATCCTAGCTTTCTCTCTCCTGCATTTCTTTGTTGCCTTCTCTGGCCCTTGAGAGTTTTGCTTTATGATGAAGTATGGAAAGAGCTGCATTCTGGTTTCTTGTATATTAGCAGAAGCACAGCATTATTCTACTGAGACTATAGTGGGACTGTAGATTCACTCATGAAAACACATGCAAAACAAAAGGTTGTCATGAAAAACTAGAAAATCCATCTATTCACTGTCATTTCTCCCCAATGACTTTACCAAGATCCATGCTCCTTCCCTTTCTTTCTCACAGTTAAGCACCTGTATTGTGCCTGCTTTATTATATAATCAGTACTGTGAAAGTTTAATTACTTTTGGTCATTCAGGTTATTGAAAAAAAACAAGGGCATCCCAGTTACGAGTAATAGTGTTCTATATTATTCTTGTTAACATTTTGTCTGTAGTACAAAAATAAAGATTGACAAAAGGACCATCAGTGATCTCATTCCATTTCACACAAGGAGCTCCTCTCTCTGCTAATTTTTCCTCCATGCTATGTTAATTTGATACAGTCCTCAGGCTCTAACAAGTTAGCAACACTGCCCTCATTAAGGAAAGTGAACATATCACAAGGGAGCTATATTATTAAATGAATGTGTGTAGCCTCATTTCTTAGAGCATCACATGATAGAAGAGCAAAAACCTACAGTTTTGAGAGGATGGTCGAAAACACCTCTGGCAAATCACCTTCCGGGGAAGCATTTGCAATTCAAGTTGTTACTTCCTGATAAGCTGCTTATGTTCCAAATATCATCCTTTCATGCAGATTCTATTCCAAGTTAAAAACTCTCAGACTTAAATATCTTACACTGTGTATGAAAATTGGGAGGAGTCTTAACCAGAACAAACCTGCTCAGAAACACAAAAGTTCTCAGTGTGTTCCAGACAATTTTCCAAACGTAGTCTGGGGGCGTACTTCAGACAGAAAGGTCAGAGTCTGATTGAAAATCAAAGTATACTGAGCTGGTTTGGGGCTCCGTTTAGGCAACAATCTGTATGTACACATGGTCCTGATAAGCTTTATCTCATTGCCCGTGTCCTCTTCTGGCTGGGTTTCCTTGACTGGGAATGTCCGGGATGTCCAGTTGTATCATACACAAAAACAACAGCAGAGCCCATTGCTTTATTGAGACATGCTGTTTTAACAATTTCCTTCCTCATAAATGGCTGGCCAAGGCTGCTTTGTTTTCATTACCACTAAGCTGAGAGGGGACAAATAATAAGATAAAATTACCAGGGGTTATGATTGGGCATCAGGATTAGTAAACTTGGGTACTCTTAATGATGTTGACTAGAACACATTTTATATTTCTTGTATCTGTCTCCCAACAAATCTTTATGATCCTTGTTGGTATAAAATATAAAGGAATAATTTGATAACAACCTGTCATCACTTGCTCCTGCCTGCCAAATCTCACAGGGTCTGTTTATATGCATGGTAGGCATTCATAAAACTCATTTACTTTCTGCAAGCTGGTAAATAATATGAGTGCACTATTCAGAAGTGGCCAGAAGAAAGAGTAAGTGCAATGTCATCATCACACCTTTTCATTCACCTCAGTACTCTAACCTAAGGCCCATTCCATCACAGCTGCACTCTGCTGTGTGGGAATGCCTCAAATGAAGGCAACGTAATTTAGGGAGAGGTGTTAAGATTGCATAGAATCAACTGCAAAGGAAAATCCCTAGAGGAGGGATAGCATTTGTGGAAATGTTGGATATTTCTTGTGATGACATAGATGTAAGTACAATGGCTTTAGCTGCGGGAATGAGGAAATGGATAGCTCACAGACAGACTAATCATGCTATGTTCCTAGCTTCAGCTTCTTATGCATGAGTGTCTAGAAAAGACAGTCCTTGTTCTTAAAGCGCAAACTCTTCCTGTTCTCAAACACCCATACAGCTTTACCTGGGAGAGTTCTGAGGAGGGAAAGGATTACTGATGATTGTTACTTATCTCTGATTAGTGAGGCATAGGGCGGAAGAAGGGTAAAATTAATGAAGGAGATACTGAGCACAAGCAATAACCAGACAGCAAGGAACACACAAGTAGGTAACACACTCTGTGATAATTAGGTGTAAAAGTCTATTTGCCAGAGACAGATAACAGAAGTTCCCATCCTGAGACTGCCTTTATGTCATTTACTGCTTGTGCCAGGGCAGGTCAATCAACTGACTGCAGCAAGTATTCCCCATCCACTGCCAGCACCTAACACACAAAAAAACACGTTTGTGGTTTATGCCTGTGTTCCTAGTTTCTAAACACAAAAGATCAATGTATGAATCTATGAAAAGGCCACTTTACTCCAAATTTTATCTTCGCATTTCAGTCACTGTTTCTGCAAAGTCTTTAGATTTGCATCTTGGGAGGTTTTTTCCCTGAACTACCCAGTTAAAAACAAATGAAAGAGATATTTTTTACTCAGGTTTTGTGGGGGCTTATGCTTTAGCTTCCACTTGAAAAATGAGTTTCACTTGGATTAACAATGTCCCTTGCTGTTGACCACTTGTGATACTGGAACTGCTTATGAATTTGTTGGTGTTTGCTTCACCAGTTACTTGTGGCATTGCTCTGAACCAATCACAGTGTGATTGTGAAAACACATCATTATCTAGACGTAGAAATCTGGAAAAGCCAGCTCTGTATCAAACACTTGACTAGGAAATATCATTAAACGGTCACACACAGGGATAACAAACCATCCCACACCAGAAGAATATAATTCTACTCGGGACATGATTGCATAAGACTACATAGCCAAAATGCATTACTTGGCATTGCTCCCATCTCGGAGACAGGTAGTAAGCCACTTGTGCATGGAAAAATCTATCGTGATGTATTTTGTCTGCTATCCAGAAAATCCCATTCATTTCAGAAACTTGTTAGTGCCTTAAACTCCCAAAATATTATCCAAGGATATTCTTAGCATCCAAGCAACTGACAATCAATACCAGTCTTGAAGAGCAAGATGAAGAATACAGTTTTATAGCAGTTATTCATGGAAAGCAATCTAAACCATTTTGTCATATAGAGTGCCAAATTTAAAGGATTCTTGAACACTAAGGCCATCTCCATCATGATGATCCTGTGTCTTATTGAGTAGGACCAGAGTATAACTCACTTTTTGTGACTTTTTGAGTTATCAAGGACATGCTGGGCAAACAGCCAAGGTAATACAAGTTCCATAACAATAATCTGTACTGAAAGTTAACATGATGGCTATGCCAGTTGGAGGAAGGCAAGACCTTCCCACTCTGATAACTGCTTGACTGAGGGTTTTTTTAGAGCATAAGAAACTTTATAAAGTAAAGCATATATCTTGCAAGTGAGAGAGAAGTCATACAAGGTAATCAGCAAAGAAACGGGAAGTAGCAGAATGATGAGGTGGAGGAGCAGTGAATCCAAAAGCAGTTTGGACACATTTTTTTAGGGAAAAAATGTCAGTAAAACCCTTATGGCTTCATCTGCACATAGGACTGTCATTGTGTGTGCCAGCAGAACAGATCAAGAAATTGATAGGAGTCCTGTTCTATTTAAAGGACAAGGAAATGTGTGGAATCAAAGAAGTTAGAAATGGAAAATGTAAGACTATCTCCTAGGATTGCTCTTTGGGGTACATTCCTGGATGTGGTTGTCTACTTGAGTCAAAGTCTCAAGCTTTCCTCCTCTGTGTTCTCCTTCAAACTGTGGAGTTGTACATTTGCTCTTCAGTTTTCAACCTTTTCCAATGCATCTGACTCTGTTCAGCAGACACAGTTTTCATCTCTATACTTGTTTTGTTCATTCAGCAAGGTTTGCTTGTCTTAGTTACTTCTGTGGATTTCATGGACTTCCAAAGATCCAGGACAGCCACTGGCTTCACCTGTTGATTATCTTGTGACACAGTGTCCCATGGATTAAAAATGAATAAGTTACAGGAATTATCACTTCCATTAGACTGCATGGATAAGATGGGTCATGAAGGTTTTTTCAGTAGTAATACATAGGTTTTGTCCAGCCTACTAGCAATCTGATATTTATCTACTGTAGGCTTTATAATATCATAAGATTGAGTTCTTCAACTATCTGCCAAAGAAAAATCAGGAACTCCATTTGAGTTCTCTAACTAAGCTAGCCGTTGAGACAATGATTATTCTAACCCCACACCTAGTGGTGCAAGATCACTCAAATTGGGCAGTCTTGTCAGTCCCACTGATGTTATTCTTCAGCCCAGGTGAAGGTTTTCTTAGAGGATCTATGTTGAGGGAAAACTCACGAGAAAAGAACAAGTTATTTATTTTCTGAATCAGCTAACATGGCACTTTCCCATGGTCTAAAGTTTCAGGGATAGACACCATTTATTTTACCATCCTGTACATCAAATATAACAACACCAACTGCAGAACTATTTCTGGGTTCTATTTAAACAGCAAAAATATTCTTTTCATGGGACTTCAGTACCTCCAGTGAGGCCAACACAGTGAAGCCCACATGGCTACTGGAAGTGTTACTCTTAGTAGAAAGTGAAACTACTCAACAAAGCACATGTGAACAGAAGGGAAAGAGATCCCACTTACATAAGGTACCTGGCAACATGGACAATGGAGCAAACTGAGACACAAAACTTTAAAATGGAAAAGGGTTTCAAAGGAAAAGAAATTGTTTCCAAGCTCGGATCTGCTCTGAAAATACATAGCATCCTAGAGCAAATCAACATTTTCTGCCTATCTCAGTTCTTCCACAAAGTATTTTCAGTAATGTAGTGCAAATTTTGTATTCTGCTTTTCTAAAGAAAACACATGAAAAGTATTTAATAGAATGTTTAACAGGTATTCCAGTGAAATACACCCTACTTAAAGATCACTTGTTTTTTGAAAGACCTTAGATTTCTATGCAGTGCAGCAGGTTTTACTTAAAGGACTAAACCCAAACATGGGCATGGTGCCATATTATTCTTTGAAATTACTGACTCCACCTCCTTCTCAGCTTAAAACACACAAATACTTGAGAGAAACCCAGCAGGAGCATTACTATGATGCTGTGTCAGGAGGAGGCTGCAGTGAGCTGGTAAGGAGTTTTGACCTCATAGAAATCCAAAGTCTCTCAGAGGACTCTTCACTAAAGAACAGTGTTTTCTATACCAGGAGTGGAAGCAGAAGCTACTTAAGAAGAAATCATCCTCTTTGTTGATTAGTCATTTTTTTTTACATGCAAAGGAAGATAATTTGTGGAACAACAATGTACCTCCAAGATGTAAATATTGTAAATAAGTATTGTTTAATATGTTCAAGAACACAAGACAGCTGACTATAACTTAAAAGGCAATGTTAAACTTGCTGTACTATTCCAAATTTAAGCTTGAAATTTGTCCAGCACGCCAACAGTGTCTAAGAAATTTCTAAGGTTTCTGTCACCATGGTAGCTGAGTGGCAATGGGCTTAATCCTGCACTCATTGAGTCTGTAGTCAGACTTCTCCTGGCCTTAGCAATGCTGGATCTGACCCTAAAAATCCTAACATACTTGAGTCCACAGCTTGATTTCTAAACACTTTTTTACCCACTTTCCCACGGTAAATTGGGTAGGGAATTCTGTGGAAACCATTCACTTGAAAGATGTCCGAGGGAGATTTCTTTCATTCAACAACAAATCCCTGACTGATTAAAAGAACTGTGTTGACAGCCCTACAGGAAGCCATGCCATCCACTCCTTGGGCAGCAGCACTTTTGGCAACATGTGCCAATTTAGAGGACGGGGAACAGTAAGGGAGGAGAATCAGGAGTCAGACAAGGTCCCTGGAAACTTCCAAGCCATTTTAAAGAGAAGGGAATTGTTGTCTTGGTTAGTGAAATTCCCAGTCTCTCACAGCCAACTAGACAAATCAACCATTATACTAAAACATTTATATTGTCCTTAGTGGATGATGATAAAATGTAATGATTAGATAATATGCAGGAGTTCACATAATAACTACTCAACAAAATCACCAGGTCTGTGGTTATAAAGATGCCTCTAAAAGCACAGGGCCATAGACATAAACACTTAGACTCTAATCACCTTCTGTTTTTATCCTCTTTTCCTCAAGAAATAAGGCCTGAGAGATCATACTGTCTAACTCTCAGCCTCTCCTTAATAACTCGTGAACCAGCTGGCTGCTTTCAGCCAAACTGGCAATGTGAAAGAGGTCACAAAAGCAAGAAGTTCTTGCAAGCTGCATAAGAAAAGGTGGCTGCATGAAGCACAAGCCCCATGTTTGTGCCTTTAAGAGGGAAAGGGGTGCACCCTGAGGTCAGTAATTAGGACCCATTTGAAAAGAGCTGGGGGGGGGCACTCTTCAAGAGAAGAGCGGAGGAAATTGCGGGTTGCCTTTTGGCACACTTCTGATGGAAACTGAAGAGAAGTGGGTTACAGACTGTGTGTGGGCAGGGACACAATTTCTGAGAAAACTAGACTTCATTAATTCTGCTGCTTGGTTGTATTATTGTTTTCTGTAAAAATGATGAGGATTATTAGACATAGCTGGTAATTGCATTACCAACATGAAAAGGCCTTAACAAAGCCACAAGGGGATGATGAGAAAAGAAGCTCCAATACTGAGAAACTGTGCAAAATGTCATACAGAAGAGGAGCCAAGATCAACATACGACTTACACTGTAGGTTGACTAAAGTAATGTATGTGCTGAAAGTCCTCAAAAACAGGAGCGAGCCTGCAGGGCATTTAGAGTAAGGGTGGCACCTTCATAAATTGGTATATGTTTTTGGACATACCTGAGTTCAGCCAAAGGTTATTCTGAGAGGTCTTTGATCCCTTGGGAAGTTGGACAAACTCAAAGAACTCATGCATTGCACTGTGGCTTCCTGTGGAAGAGTTAACTCAGAGCTGACCATTGCATGCTGTAGAAAAACACTGTAGCAAGTTTCAGTTTTGTAGGAATATGCTTAGAGCATCAAGATAAATGCTTAGAGATGAAGCAAGCATCAGCCCTAAGGAACCACATCCTTCAGACAGATCTGAGATGAGGCCTGTGAGAAATGAGGAAGCTATAAGCTACACAAGAGCTGCCCTTATGGAAATGACTGAAGAGTCAGATTCTGCTCCCATTTGTGGTTTGAAAAGAAAGAGCAAGCTTGTAGAAATGATGGGCAATGTAAAGGCAATCTGGAAATAAAACCCAGTTTTTACAAGTTTAGCTCCTGCTGAAAAGACTGTCTCACTCGTCAAATGTTAAACTACAGCTTCATAAAAAGCAAACAGAAGGCAAGGCGGGAATAAACAATAAGGAAGAACCGTTAAACACATACCCCATATCTTCATCAGATGACAGGATGATAATTTGAACAACTTTTTCTGTGTCACAAGGCTCAAAGGGACTGCTGATTCCCTTTCCTACAATGACTCATGCGAGGATTTCCCTTTTTGTTATTAGCCTAGTTACTATTTTTCCTCCTACCCATTTTGTTGCTTAGGAGATTCCTAGTCACAAAACACCCCACCAAGAAAACAAAATTTAAAAACAAAATCACAAAAAAAAAAACCCCAAAACAAACAAACCAAAACAAAAACCCAAAAACAAGCCAAAACATAACAAAACCCAAACAAACCAAAAACCAGCAAGGCTCATTCATGACACTGCTATCCAACTTATCGAATGCTGAATGCTTTTGCCTCCTGGGATCTGCCTGCACAGAAGGAACTTGCTGTATTAGTATAAATAGCTGCCAAGGAAGTAATTTTTCTAGCACAGATAGAGTTTGGTCTCCAAAAGTCAGGTACAGGTTTATTTTTTGCATCTTTGGAGCAGTAACAGAAGTTTCTCCAGCTGACTCACGTAACTGGGCACTGACTTCTGTGGCAGAGGGTTGGTTGGAAGACAGTCATAAAACAGAGCAGCAATTTCCCTGTCAATACATTAGGACTATGGAGTCCTATAATGATTATTCTTACTTCCCTACATAAATATGAGAACAAATTCTTTTCCTAGGGAGGTTGTTTAGTACACATTCTAGTTCAGTATGATTATGAAGCCCCACAATAACTTTTCTGCCATGTTTTCATCAGGAGATCTCAACCTGCTTTCTAAGACTGGTCATCATAATTTCCTTCCTTCCCCTTACATTTTTTATCCTCCCTTCCCACATCTCACTTTATAGAAGGTGAAACTGCAGCCATGAGCTCTGGTCAACAATAAGAGATGCTGAAAACTCCTGGATTCTGGTCCAGTCTTCTAATGACTAGAGTCATGGCTATCACTCTAAAAAGAAATCAGTGAAAAATGCTGTATAACACTTCACATATGGTAGAATATGAATCCTGCATTACAAGCCCTGTCTTTTGTTATTTTCTCTTTTTTAAAAAGACCAAATATGTAATATCTTGATAATGGGTTGAAGCTCTTTAGATTTCAAATCTCTTGAAAACTTCAGTTCTAATTTTAGGTTTAAGAAATCAACGTCAGGCTCCTGTTCTTGACATGCTGAAAGTGTGGGTTTCTGGCACATGCATTTAAAAAAGGATGTATTATAAATTGGCTTCCTAGGGCCTGAGGACTTTGGAAAAAGACTTATTAAAAGTTATGCAGCATTAGGAAGCAGAACACGTTCAAAAACTTCTGCTGTACAAGATGACTCATAAGGTTATACCACTGATTTCACTAGTAACACCAGAGGAAAATTATGTCCTAGATCAAAAAAAACTCAGATGTTGTGAACTTGTTCCTGGGGAAGGCATATGACACATTTTACCATGATTATTTCCTTAGCTGAATGAAGTGACTGAGAAAGCAGATAATATCAGCACATCCAATGCAAGCAGCAGGCAGTGAGGGGAAAAGTTCTTATGTCTTGATCTTGCTCTTATTTGTAGATGCTGACACATCTCCCTTGGACTTCAGGAAAGTAGGACTGACACCAATATAGTTGTTCTTAATTTCCTGCTTTCTTGTCTATGCATTCTTCCTATCTGTAGCTCCCTGTGACTTGTCTTTAGATTCCCTCTCCAGAAAGTTTGTTCATGTCTTCCTATCTGTTTGCCTAAGCCAGTGTAGCTCTTCTCCTTTATACAACATTTGCTTATGATCCAGTGGTATCTTTGGAAGAGCTGGCACTTTCATTGATCTATCTGAAGCATGGACAAAACTGTAAGACTGTTAATGCCATTTCAAAATTACTGTCCTCCCATTGGCAGGGGCAAGGACATAGATGGGTTGTATGTGAACCAAAATATATGATCAAGAAAAAACAAAGAGACAAAAGCACTCTCCCAAAAGAAGAAAGCAGATGAGGTTACATTAAAAATGGGTGCTCCATTGTGGAGTGACAACCTCTGGGTCAACCCTTGGAGCCTCAGGGTCATGACCAGCCCTCCCTTTCTTTATTGTTAGGTGGGAGAATTTATGTATTAATTTCTATTTCTGTAGCTCTTAAGACCAATACCAAGAGGTCAGGGCCATGCTATAAAAGGTATAGTGACATTTAAAAACAAAGATAGTTCCTCTTCCCTATAGATAGCACACACCTTGCAACCTAGACAGTGTGCAGCACAAGGAGAGTGACACATTGCAAATGGGAGACATATGGGGGGCAAAGCAAGAGCCAAGCCAGGGACGCTAGAGCAGGTTTATTGCTCAGTCACAGCCAGAGGCAAACATCCTGATTGATGTCTGCTGCAAGCTAACTGGGTCATGCTGGTGGAGCATGTGAAGCAGATTTCATTTTCATTGCCATCCTGCTTTGCTACAGGCAGCAGAATACCACAATGTGACTTCAGGAGCCCACAGATAACTGCCTGGAAGTGACAGTACAACCCCCTTGCCCCCATCACAGGGAGGGAATTTTCCTCAAGTATGGTTGCCTTAATTCCCCCCTCATTTTAACATAAGCAAGAACAGCTGAGTCAGATCTGAAAGTCAGGTTTCTGGCTCTAGCTCCTGGACTTTGAGCTCTCATCTGTCAGTGACCTCCCTCAGCTGGGAACACTTCACATCCATTTTCTTCACTGATTTCCTTTGTAAACCTGTTGTGCCTCAGTTCATTAGATAATAAGTTCTTCGGTGTCCTCATTGTATTCTGTACATACAGCACCAAGCATGACATGGCACCAGATCCCTTCTTGGAGTGTCCATAATTTACTAAAAATCCAAACAGAGCTATAGGAAGGGCAGAGGAAAAAGAAAGCAACTCCAAGAGGCTATGGGGAGCATAAAAAGGAAAATAAATTATCAATGTCCCATTACCTTCTGCCATGAGGAAAGGGGCAACAGCTGTGGCAGCAGCTATCAGGAATCTTCTTAGTGAGGATATGTGTTGTGTATCTCACAACACCATTCCTTTTTTCATTCATTTTAGCATATCTTTTGATAGCTTCTACCTTTTCCCCCCTTTATTTTAATCAAATAGAAGCAGTTGGAAGTGCAGGCACTTCTGAGTACCCAATGCTTTGCTTGGGCACCATCACCTTCACCTTGTTTGAAAGGGATAGAAAACATCTCAGACTTTACACAGGCTACTGCTTCCTTGTGGATTGTTTTTGTGGGGTTAAGCCCTGTTTTAAAAATGGAGGAAAACTTGTATGAAAAGTGCCTGGAGGTTTTTGAACTGGTTTATAAAAGTAGCTGCCTGAAGGAAAAAAAATAAGAGAAAAAGCAACATGAAAAACAAACTCAACACCAAATAGTTTCTTGTGTATCCATCTATTGCAACTAGTCTGATATTAATAGAACACACACCAGCAGGGAGCAGGAAAATAAACATATTTTCACTCACATAAAGGGACTGCCTAAATAACTCACATATGCAAAAATAAATAAATGGATCCCCATGATAATCTGAAACTATATTTTATCCACCTAAACAACTCAGCTTCTTAACTGTAACCTAACATGTTAAATTCACTCAGTTTTATTTGAGGGCATGGACAGATTGAGTGATCAATCTCTATTACACTGAGCTTTTTTTTATCCCTTCCTTACAGTGCCATTTTTCTTCCCACTAGACATTTTAGTTCATTTCCCTGAGCCTTCTTCAGCTTAATAGCTGCATTTCAGACTTAGAGGGAAAAAAAAAAAGCTATCAAACTTCCAGAGGGGAATGAATGTAAGTGAATGTTTTGCATGAGAAGGAGAAATGCAGCAAATAAAAATGGAGTAAAAGGACAATTGTTGGCATTGCATGTACTGTACTTAGGATAACAGTTATATATTCCAGTTTCATAATGGCAATGTTCAGGGTCAACCAGGTGCTGGCTTCAGATGCTGTAAAATCAAGAGGCAGAGGGGTTTTTGTCTTGTAGAACTGGCAAACAGGTATTCCCCTAGAGAAATGGAATGAGGACACAGCAATTAACTCTCCCATTCCTGCAATCGGAGTGCTAATCACATCCTTAGCAACTGCGTGGTCACTATGGTACCGACAACATCTTTTGCTTAATTCCTTTCTGACTCATGCCCTGGTGACTTTGGCAATGGTCAGAGCAGAGGTGATGTGCACTTGTGACACTGTGCTGAGTGGTTCCATCAATCTCCATTCTGCAGTACCGGACGCTATTGCCAACGAGGATGAGCTCCAAGGATAGCAAGGAAGGCAGTAAGTGTCCAGAGAATGTGTGCTGTTTGCTCTTCAAAAACATTGTGCAAATGACAATGCTTCACTACAGCCTCTCTGCTCTAATAGTCTTAAATGTGAGGCTAATGAACCTCAATACCATTGAACCTCATTATACTGTAAATACCCTTTGTGTAACATCTTTTTGTGACTCAGATACTAAAAACAATAACGAAGCTATAAGAAAAGAAGGAAAGGAAAAGGCTACAATCTTTAAAAAAAGAAAAGCCAGTCAGATTAATCTTTCCACAGCAAGTATTTGTCCTGAGAGAAGCAGTGAAAAATTATACAGGTTTTAATGGAAAAATGCTGGATATTGAGACATTTCTGGATGCTAATAAAATCAGAAAACAGCATACAGGAAATAGACAAACAATCTGCCCTTGATGGAGCTGCTTAAAGTGGTTGCTGAATCTCTCCTGTAGGAGGTTCTAAACCCCATGCACTGCAAACACAAACAACTGGAACCAGGTTTCATTCACTGAACATGAGGGGTTTGCAGCCCTAGCATGACTGCTTTGTGTTCCCCAGAGACATAAAAGAACTGGAAACCCAGCCCTCACTGTCTGAAGAGTGCTGTTGACTCCCTTGCCTACCCAGCAGCATAAAGCAGTAAAGGAGAACTCACTCAAGACTCCAGCCCTTTATTTTCAAATCTCAACATTTTGGTACATAGGAAGACAAATCCTACTCTCAGTCAAGCAGCGAGAAGGAAACAAGTCTTTACAGGAAGATGGATGTAATGTAATCAAAGAATATGAAGTCTATATCAGAACACCATGCAATTAAAAGGAATAGGAGGAAACATTCCATGGCAGCATATTTCCAATATCTCCCCAGATGCAGGACTATATCCTGTGATAAAACTGGTACTGATCATTTTTGGAGTCAGAAGCAGCAGATGCTTTATGGACTTAGGGTGTCACACATCTATTTATTTCACATGTGGGAGATAACATTAAAATGGAAGGTATGAATACTAGGAGGTAGTCAACTGGAATAGGAGTAGTACTGACTGAGAATAAGATAAATGCATAACTTAAGAAGGATTCACTGAGTGGACATCTTCTGTGTTGGCATTTATTATATATCTTAACTGGAGAACCTCAGTTCTCCATTTTCCTAATAGCTACTTGCAACAAAGACATCCTGAATGATGTATATACCACTCATTGATTGCTGGGCAAACATTATGGGAGTGCCAATATTTGCTTTTTTTCTAGAGTATTGTTGTTTGAGAGGGTATAAGACATTTTGGATAATACTCTACTTGAGAAGTATTAACTAACTCCCAGATAAAAATCATCTTGTATGCCTACTTTGTGCTATTTTCATTGTATTTTACTTTGCAGTGAAAACAACTGCTAGTCACATGATAAATCCAGAACATGAGCAATAATTAGTAATAGTGGAGCTGGAGATAAATCCATAATTGCAAGTTTGGTCAGCTTACCCAAAGCCTTCTCCACAAACTTCAAGAAAAACACTGCTCACTATTTGCATTAAGTTGCAGTACCCAGAGCGTGGTAATTGATGGGGTGACTGAGCTGCAGAGCTGTGCAATACTTCAGTTCATCCCATATACATAGGTAACTGTATTTCATATAACAGCCCCCCAAGGCAGATGGAAGTTCACTGTGATTTTTGGTAATAATAGGTCTGGGGAGTCTCCTGCTGTGCTCAGAAAGAAGACAGAGGAAAAGTGGATTGCAAAATCAAAATACTATGGTCTTGGCTCCCTGACATAGGGCTGTTTGGAAGTTGAATGCATATCTCAGATCTAGAAATGCATAGCACAGCACCAGAAGTTTTGAAAAGACAGCTTTGTTACTCATGGTTGTTTTGCTCACTTCAATGTTTTTCCTCTACCCTGCTCTATAATCAGGATACAGTTTGACCTTGCATACAAAAAACTGTGCCTTTCAGTAGGTGTTGAAATTAATTTAATTATGAAAGTCAATTGGGAAGGTGTTTAAATCCAAAATATATCCTTTTACATGTGCAGAAATTGGATTTCATGAACAGGAACTTCAAGCATCTGAAGTAGACAAAAATCTATGGTAAGGACCTGACCAGAAACTTTTGTGTGTTTATGCTAGAGCTTACATTTACATGAAACATTACCAAGATCCTGCCAAACAGGAATTTGTTTTGTCATTAAACTGCTTGGTAGCTGCTGGTCAGCATAAGTCATGTCTTTCTTTGTGCATAGTCTGAAGAGAGCAGGAGCCTCTCACAGCTCCAGCAACACAGGATAGTTCAAATATTAAAGCCAATATGTTCAGCTCTCTGGACATTCTTGGGACACTTCCCAAAGGATCAGATATTTCAATAATACCACAAAGTTCCTTGCATCCTCATTTTTCACTTCTGATGGAACTTCCTCTATCAAAGACCAGAGTTAATGATCCAGATTTAATCAACAGAAGTATTTACATTTCAAAATAATGAGACCCTCTCAGCTGGTAACTTGTTAATTAGTTCTCAAGCATTCTCCTTTTATCCTCTTGTGCTGCAGTGGTGAGCTGACAATCCTTCCACTATTAGGGGAAGTTATTTGAGAAGTTATCTTAGAGTCCTATCTTGCTCCAGGATCAATTTACACCAATGTGTTGATTACAGGAGAACTACTGATTTACCTGGAGGCAAATGTCTTTATGTATCAGACTGTCTTACTCATCCTAACAAGTTTTTGCCTTGTATTTTTGCATGCCTAATGTCTGCAAAGCAATTCGGTATCTGAATTTCAGCCTCTCTGCCCTGTTATCTTTTAACAATGCTATTCTTTCACTCTGGAGCTCCTAATACTTGAGGTCAGAGTCACATTTACAGAAAAGCTATTAATACCACTTTATAATTCAGTGCCCTTTTTTTCCCCCCCCTTAATTTTACATAAAAGCTCTACTACCCAGCTATACAAAGGTACCAGAATGTAAATAAGAATCTGTCCATAAATATTTTTTCTAGCACCCCGACATTTGCAGGTATGGATGGCCATAAAGAACAAGGATCTGTTCCCAATTTCTGCCCCAGTACTAATAGAGTCTGAAATACACATGCTGGGTTTCAGTCTTCTCCAGCAGCTCCCTTAGCAACTGGAAAACTCCATCAATTAGTCCTCAGTGCAGGATATGCTTCAGCTGACTTGCTGGTAATCAGTTGCTCCAGAGCCTTGATCGATTTTGCCCTGTGATTATCAATTCTCCCATCAGACAGAACAGTCGATCTCAAAAACAAGAAGACCTTTCAAGAAATAAGATCAGGATGTTTTACTCAGCACACAATTTCCTCCTAAAACCCAAATTTGCAAGACACATAAGCGTGTGCTTATCTTCAAGCACAATTAATCACCTCTTTAGCAACAGGAAGTTTTTCTGGAATTGGAGATTACATCTTCTTTTCTCCAGTTCCATACTTGTGTGGCTGTACATTTTTTTTTTTCCCTTTTTTCTTTTATTTTTTTTAATGAACATTTCCTCTATTCTTTTTTCCCTGTCATATGTAATGCAACTGTGCAAAGTTTTCTTTCCAAAACATGGTGGGTGGGCAAAGGAGAAAATTATTTGAATTATATGGTGGGGGAATAAGTCATAAAAATAGCAGCATATTCCTAACTTTTTAACAGGAATTTTTATTTCTGAAACATAAAAGTTCTCTGGAGGCCTGAGGACTAAGTACACATAAGACTGAACCCAGCTTTTAAATTAATTGTTTATCTTCTATAAATGAATTACATCACTTTCTGAAAACCACAAATAAGCACCAAGAAGCTGCAAAAACTGCAATCGAAAGAAAAGAAGAAATAAAACTACCATGAAAAACTTTACCCTTCCCAAGTCTCTGGGACATCTTTTGAATACCCATCTAATTTTAAATGTTTGTGATCATGGCAAAAATGCAGCCACATGTTGCAAACGTGGAAAATATTGCCAATATTTTAAAAATATTTGAATAGAACACACATATTTTAATCAGACATTTAGAGCCCATGTGTGTTGCCTGTAAAGCCCATGCAATGATTCTGATCAGCACAAAAAGAGCCCTAGCATTGGCTGTAGTGGTGCTTTTTGGATCTGAGTTCCAGGGAACAAAATTCTAGAAATGTAATTCATTAACTGGAGGATTCACTTCGGGTGTATTTCACTTGCAATACTTGAAAGGAATCTAGTCACTTCCTTAAAGATAATCTCATGTTTTTATATGGGTTACTCACAAAGATTCCTTTTATCACAAGGTTTCCAGCTTGTTTGTCCATAGGAGGAATAAATCTTGAAGACCATCAAGATTTGATAGCCAAATTTCTGACAAGCAGTGAACTAAGTGCCTATGTTTGCAAAAACCACTCATCTGATGAACACTCCCTGATTAAATAGATGGTTCACTGGAACAAAAAGAAGTAAGAAAGGGGGAAGGGGGGTTAATGAATCAAGTGTTCTTTCAAGCTACTACTACTCTTTTCTTCCTGACTCCTTTTCCTGCTCTTTAAAAAAACTTCATCATCCTAGAATAGTCTATCAATAGCACAAGCATTCACAACAGAGTGGACTCTGATCCACTCTCACTGTTAAGAGAAATCTTACATTGACATCACTGAATTTTACCCTGAAATATGCTTTTCTCATTGACTGGCTGGAGATCAACTTTGCTGTCCACTTCATGTGATGCACACCATGCACCTATTTATTTAGGATGCAGAATGAGAAGTGAGAGTCGCAGAAAATCTGTTCTGAACTACGGCAGTTTAATGTGGATATTGGTGGGATTCAGTGGAGAGCCAGCAAGACTAACCTAGTTATGGAACAAGAATATTAGCCATTGTCCATCAGGTCCATGCCACAATTTTTCAAATGCAAATCATCTCTGGTGTGACTATGAATAAACAGGGTTTGCCTTTTTCTTTTTTTTTTAACTTTCCCATGACATTTGGACATCTGTTCCTACAAAGAACTGGTCCAATATTTGACCTTAAACTTCGTGGAGTAGCCTTCTAAACCTCCCAGATTTAATTCCTTCATTTCAGGATGTGCAAGGTATAAGATTAAGCAGCTTAAGGATGCTCAATTGAGGCATTCTGGACTATCACCCACAGAGTGATGTGGGAGTCTTCTGTAGATACCCACAGTAGCAAGAACACAGCTGGATTATTGTCATAATAGCTTTGTGTGAGGAAGATAAAAAGCACTAGGAGAAAGAAGAAGATCTTAGAAAATATTTCCATGTAAAGTGAGGGTACATCATGGGAAAGAGAAGCCCTCATTAGAGTTTCATCTGGAGTTTAAAACCTACTGTATGCTATTTGTGATCACTACAAGTTACTCAGAAAAAACTTCCTTGTGCAACCTAAGGTTTGACTATCCTTATTTGCAGTTCCATAGCTTATTCACTAACTTCTCCATTTGATTTTTTACTTTTCATCAGAAAATTCTTCCTTTATGAATACTTGAAAGCTACTCTTTGGCATGCTGCTTACACAGAGGAGGTCGCTCAGCAATGCTGTGGTCCCTCTTATTTACTCTTAACTTCAGTTGTTTCTGGTCAGCCATTAATAGATAAATATGTTACTATCTGGTTTTATTCATCTACTAAAATCTTATCAACGTAGAAGGGTCCAGCAGCTGCAGAGTCCTCTTCCTACCCTTCCCTCCAGGCCCTAACATGTCCTCACTCCAGATATTATAGTGTTACAATATTCCCTTGTATTTTAACACTCCCTCCTTCTTGAGGAGCACCTATTACATCAAGTTCTCCTTCCATGGTCATACACTCTGCCTTCACCTGTTATTATTTTTAAGCTTGTGGTATGCAGACATTGATATTACTTATTTTTAGCCATGTACCTATTTTTAAGCAACTCCTCTGCTTAGCTCCCTGCTTCAGAATATACTGCTGTGATTTCAGTTTAGTTATCCTCAATGTCATCCATCATCCCTGTTCCCACCTTTTAGAACTGGATACAGAGTTAAGATGCTAATGGGGGGAAGATATGTGGAGATGGAGGCATTCTTTTACCCAAAGACATGACTACCCACATCCTACCCAGTGCAGACAATTCACTGCCTGATCCCGCATGCTGCAATGAGATCAGAGCTGTGTGGCCACAGACCCCTTTCCATAATTAGACAAGGGCTGCATTTTCCTTTGGAAATGCCCCTATTTATCATCAAGACATTTCAAAGCTCAAAAGCTCATTTTCTCTTTTTTCCCCTTTTTAATTTTTTTAAGGCAATGGGACAGCTGATTTATCCCAGCAAGTTTTTCCATGTCAGGAAAATGATAATGAAAAACAATTTCTACTTTGAATTTTTTTTAGCTATTCCATTACTGAACCTTCCATTGGCTCACTGGAAACTGCGAGAGAGGATTTGACTCTTTTCTGTGGAAAGAACATGGAAAAAACCTTACTAGGCTTTTTATAGCAAAAGAACAATTTTTCTTTTATCCAGGATTTTGCTTCAATTTTGTATAATGTTTCTTTGAAAATACATGTCCCAATTTCCTTTTAAACGTCTTTATTCTGTTCTGCTACTGAAAAGACTGCAGATGGAAGGGGAGAACCAGGAACTCCCCATATCAATCAGCTCTATTCATTCAATGGCTGTATTTATTAGTTTCATTAAAAACATATTGGAAAGGCCTGGTCCCTCACTTCTGCACGCCTACACAATCCTGACTGCCTTGACACCCCCCTGTCAGTAAGGCCTCTATCCTGAGGCCTCTCTCAGCTTGAGATTCCACATGAAACATGAATCCAAGAGGATATCACATGCTTCTAAGTCTTGTTGGAGAGACTTCACACAGCTTAACGGCCATGGAGGGGGCAGGGGACAGTTAGATGAGGAACAAATAAGTACTTGAGATGAACCGATAATTCATTTTTCAAAAAAAATAAATGGAAAGAAAAGGTCTGTGTAAAGCTTGGAAAATGTCTCCATTGCTACTGCCATCACTGAAATGAATGTACATGTAACATCTGACCAGCACATTGCTCATAAACTATGGTTTTGTAGCAAATAAAGCACTTTGGGCTGCCATCAGGCAAGGGAGCAGTTCTTGGAGAAGGCTGTTAATTTGCTACATTTATAATGCTGAGGCATGGACTGGTCCCCTTCAAAAAATGTTATGTTCTCTACATGCCTCCTCCTGTTATTAAAATCAGAACTATGTGGAAGAGCAGAACCACAGCAGGAGCCTGCTACTTAAGGGACAAAAAGAATTGGTGCCAACAGAAGTATTAAAACTGTACTGGCTGTCTTCTAGCACTTTTGCTGGTGCCCTTTAAAAAAAATTATATATTTCTTGTAGTATGGCAAAACACAAAAGGTTCTGTATGAATCAAAAGATGTCCACACTCACAACTGAGAATTAAGGTTGCAGTTTAAGTGCTACTTAAGTTGAAAACCTACCTAGTAGCTTTAGTGGTCTTTAGTTCAGACACCAGGTTAGAGATGACTCTTCAGAAAAAGGAATTTCTTTCTGCATTCAGCCCTGAAGAGTGCTCCATAAAAATCTATCTACTCAGCCACATTGGAACTTAACATCTTCATCTCTTTGAAAGCAATCTCTCTTTCCATAAACATCAGATTGGATAACTGCTACCTAAATAAAGTCCTTTTTCTTTCCTTAAATATATATGGACCACAAACTTTAACACCTGCACCCTTACAGTTCTTCAAAGGAAGAGACTGGAGTTTGCCCTGATGCCCTTAAGCACTCCCAAAGATGTATCACATACAGTCTCTTCCATACATACCCTCTTTTTTTTTCTTAAGTGGGTCATAGTGTATTAACTCACAGTTAGCTACATAGCCATGGTACTTTTTTGTCTTTTATGGCAACAGAAATTCAAAGATACAGCAAAAAATATCTGCTTGCTACCAAACAAAAAAAAAAAAAACCAAACAAACAAACAAAAAAAACACCCCCAAAACCCAACTCTTAGTATTACTTGCCCTGTCCTCAAAATGTTTGATCTGCACAGCCACCTTTGACAGAGAATTCTTAGCACAGCTTCCTTTCCAGATGATTGAGCAGAGGTTCACTAGCATCACAAAATACATATCAGTATCACATCAGCATGGCCTCAGCCAAGACTGAATACATATGCACCCTGATATTCATGTGTCTTTGTGTGACAAGAAGTAAGCATGACTGAGACAGAGAGCTCATCAACTCACAAGTACATGCTTGGCCCTTCCCAGGTTACAGGTGGTACCCGAGTGATGCATTACACAATTCCAACAAAAAACACAGCAGAGAGAACAAGGCAGGGAGAAGAGAGAACCATAGCAAGCCATACTTTCACCTACAGTATCAGCAGTTTGTCACAGCACATGCCACAGTTGAGACAGCCACAATACACAGAGTATTGCCATACCATTTCCAAAAGCTCCAACCCATACAGAGTAACACCTTACCATTTCAGAAGGCTTCAGGTAGCTGCCCGTACAGGGGACCATCACACCACTTCAGAGGACCACAAGCATCTGCTCTCCTTGCTTTTTAGCCCAGCTTTTTGTACCCTCATGCTCATGTATGGCACCTGTGTGCCCTCTGCTCCCTTTGGTGATTGGTCAGTGCCCCTGGGCACTCCAGCTCTCATTGCTTTCAATGCTGCTCACCCGCTTTCCACAGCTGTAGCCCACTGGGACTGAGGCTCGGCTGCCACTAAAGCAATCAGTGTGGCACTTTGGCAGCCAGCTAGGGAGAACTTGGTGTTTAACAGGATGTACCTTGATGGAAGGCAATACAAACCAGGAATGACATTGCAGTGTAAACAGATTAGCAGACAGGTGAGACCAGGGAAATCAGTCTGTAGCCTCTGTGTCTTTGGAATCTGATAATTTCTTTAATGCAGGTACCCCTGTCTGGTAGAGGAATGCTATCATCCCTGGTTTAGGAAGTTAATGGGAGGCTAAAGACTCCAAATACCAATAAAAATATTTAGGTATTGAACACTACTGTGAATTTGGACCAAAGTGACAGGTTTACAGAGGCACAGGAGTATCTGGCTTGACACACAAGGTTTCTTAACACCACACTTGTATTACACTCAGGAGGGCTTTGTTCCTCTCCTCACTGACATTGCTTAACTACAGGGGTAGGGTAGGAGAATGTTCTTAAGGATTGTGGTACCACCAGAAAGGTAAGGAGGGAACATAAAAACTTTAATATTCCTAAGTACCTGTGTGTGCACATGTCTATAAATACATATATGTGTATGTGGGTCACACAGAAAGCACTGATGGTGCTGATGGGGACTAGCTGCCCACTTTGACAGTTGCCAGCACACAAAATACATGCCAGTCTGGTTCCTAATAGGTTTGTACCCCCTTGCACCACAGCTGGAGATGCAAGGCATAGCTAAGAGCAGCTACAATCAATGAGCCTTAAATTTAAGTGGTACAGAAAGTGGTTTAGTCCCACTTCAAATACTTCTTCTGGGTCAGCTGTGGGGCATAAGGCAGAATCATCAGAAAGGAAGAACCATAAACATCCTTGACCTATCAAGTGCTTTCACCAGCCATAATTCTTCACCAAACAAAGCAAAAGAAAAAACTTCATAAAGTGATTCTAGCATCAGACTCTCCTTGTTTTCAGTCCCATCACACTGTAAGACAATTGGCACCATAATGAGATGGATAAAAATTATGGCACAGTCTGAGGGTCACATCCTTTTACTGGATTTTTCTGAAACCAGTTACAAATCCCTTTCAGACAAATCAACACAAAGAAAAATTTAATTTTTCTAGGCCTTACTGAAAAATTAGTTGCTGTACTTATAACAAAGGGTATTGCACCTATGGCTAGAGTTACATGGAATTGGTTTTGGTCAAGGAGAGATGCTATTCCCAACTTGATGCCAAAGTCAACTCAAGTCCCCTGCAGACTAGGCTGTAAATGCCTAGAAAGTGGATTTAGAATACAATTCAGTAATTAACAAATGACAGTTGAAACCATCCTCTTGAGCTTGGCTACTGTCAGTAGAAACCCTTTCCCCACTGCTTATTGTGAATGCCTGAACTTCTGTTAAGTGTACCATCTCTAGTCTCGCCATGGAAAGCAGAATCACCCAGGCAAAATGTCTGCACAGATATTAACACCTTTTTGTGTGTCTGCTAGAGCCATGGAGCAAGTGAATTCCATGGGCATTCTGTAATTATGCTATTTATATTTACCTAAAATATCTGCAGTGGCATGGGTACAATCTGGTTCTTCCACATCCTCGTACACTTCTCGACCATACAGCTCCTCATAGCATCTTGCTCTACTCAAAATCAAACTTGAGCTGAGGTTTTCTCTGAATGTTTTGTCCTCTTCCTCCTTTTCTCTTCTGTAAAAATAATATATACATACAAAAATCAGTAAGGCATTTAAATCTGAGTGTACATTTCTCTATTAAATTGACACAAACATATAAGCAATTTTCTCAGAGCTGTTGATTACTTTTCATTTGTTTAAGCAGCTTCCAGAAAAGTTCTTCCCTATGTAGAAGTAGGACACTTCTGAAAAGTGGAGGATAATCGGCCAAAATCCTTTTGACATAGTGACTCACTGACAGTGATTTCTGATTAATTAGGGGCACATTCTCCTCTTGATCTCTCTATAAGTAACTCCACTTATGTCAAAGAGAAAGCTGCCCTCCTTAAGTTTGTCAGGCAGCACCTCCCCAGGGGCTGGTCTTTTGCTGAGGGGCTGAACAGAATTGCTCAGCCTCTGGATGTTTCTTTCACCTGCCCACTGCTGCAGCTCAGCTTCCTTCTGGAGCATGTGAGTAGTTCTTGCTGCCAGGAACACCCAGTGCAGGCAGTGGCAGGGGAAGGAGGAGGCCTGCCCAGCCTGGCGGCCATCCCAGCTGGCACAGCTAACGCCTGGAAGCGCCATGTTGGACATCTGAGGCTCCAAGCTGAGGTGGCCCAGCTGTTGCTGTTGGGGCTGCATTCAGAAAGCAGAGCAGCTACCTCTCACACTTCAGATCAGTTAATTTTGGTAATACCTGGTCACAATGACACAGTTCCTGTGATCTCCTGGCGCTCCCCTCACAGACAGCTGTGGTCATCAGGAGAGCCTGAACGCAGCTGCTGGAGGGAATGGCGCTGTGTGGCAGAGTTGGCAGTGCTCATGTGGACACAGAAACACACCTGGAGCCTCCTGGGGCTGCCTGCTCAGCACAGCTTACAACTCACACCACTGAAATCTCTTATCTTTCCCCACACAATCTCCTAAAACAGCACCCATGTCTCTGCCTTTGAGCACCCACTGGCCCTCGGTCCCACCCAGGATTTGGGGTTTGTCTGACAGGGCCATACCAACAATTTAACAGTAGTGAAAACCAGACTATGGCTCTGTGTTGTTTATTAATGAAAATGTGACTTGTGGATGCCTAGATGGCAGCCATACATCAATCCATACCATGGCTCAGGAGAACAGGCACCCAGTATCAGGAATGCTGATAGAAAAGTAGACAAGCAGGTAATAGCAAGGCCCGCCACCAAGAACATGGCAACATTTTATAATTCTTTGGTTACATTTTATACTTTGGTGAAAATAAACCCCCTCCGGGCTCTACGAAAAGCCTATAATGCTTTCTGTAGAAAGCTTTGCAATGGGGACCCCAAAAGAGTGAGGTAAGGGGTGGCAGAAGAGGGGTGACAGAATCACTGTGCCGAGAGAGGGCAGCATGGCTCCCGTGTACCGGGAAAGGACCCACCTGACAGGAGGACATGTCATCCTGTGCTTCCCTTCCACCTCAATGCTCCTGCTGCTGCTGGCACCACTTCCAGCTGCTGAGGCCCTGAGCAGGGCTGGCTCCCGCAGTCAATGCCAAAAGGTGCCCGACAGGACAGGCTGGCTGTGCCAGGACACCTGAGGGGAGACAGGCGCCATTCTGAGGGCCCGGGCTCCCCACAGGGCCCGGCCGTGAGGCGCCTGAGGGGCCCCGCCGTGGGCCCCACTCTCCGCAGGGCTGGGACAGGAAACTGTCCTCTGGCAGCATGAAAATATGGAAAAGGAGAGAAATGAGGAGTGGGCTGAGACGATTTGGGGAAACGCTAGCAAGACAAGCATCAGAAAATAAAAACAGAATGGAAAGAGTTAAGGTTTATTAATTACCATTACTTGGGATCGCAGGGTGTTTGAGGTGATGCCTGGCTGCTCCGTACGTGACTTTACATGGAGACAAAGATCTGTAGCTGAGTCCTTCTGTTCTGTGCCACAGCTCATGAACTGTATTTAGGTTACAGCTTTCACTGTTTCCCAGAGCATCAGGTGTTCTTCTTTGATCATGAGGGCTGCGCCCTCCTTCCTATTCCAAACTATCTTCTTTCTAGCAGTTCCTTCTGCACCATAAGCCAGCCACACTATTTCAGGGTCACAGGAAGGAGGTGGAAAGTAACATTTATTTTTGGGACCAAAATATTCACCTGAGAAGGCCAAGGTTATCATTGGTGAATTTTAGGTACTTGTATTTATTTTGCAAGGGTAAGAAGCTTTCGTTGAAGGGCAGGAAAGTTCCCATTTCTCAAAGATACTTCCTTAATATTCCAGAACACTTTTAAAATGGTATTGTCACTCAACTACACTTCTCTTTACTTGTGGACTTAGTACTAGTCCTAGGTTTCATGACATCACCTGGACTGAATCCTGAGAAGAGAAGGGCCTCCTGATTACCTCAGTAAATTAGAAATACTAGATAAGATCTTCAAACTAGAAGGCAAACATTTGCTTGGAGTGGGACTCTGCTTCCCAGCTCCCACACTCTATGTTACTTGGGAATCTCAAGCTGAATTCTTGTTCTACCTGTTTGAGGTACTTTTGTTCAGTCTGCACCTCCAAAAAGCCCAGCAGAAATTCAGCAGATAAAGGTAAATTTGACTGAGTTTGGAAGAGGATTCAAAGCCCTGAAGGATTTTAACCTCAAGACTAATTAGCTGCAGCATCTTTGTCTTGTTCAGTTTTATTGCCTCTCATCAGCAAACATTAAACTGACAGAACAGAAGCAGATAATGAATCTGAAACCATGCACAGAGGTACATGAGGAAAGCTCTGTGAAAAGAGGATGTGGCTGTTATGATTTCAGACAAGAGATTTCCAGGAAAGTGAAGTCTATGGACAAGCCACGGACACAGAAGGCCCCTGGAAGTAATTGTTCCAATGGTCTTTGTTAGCTCTCAGTACCACAGAGGCACATGATGAGGCACTCGAGCTCTCAGTCAGTAGATATGGCTTGTGACTAGGCCTTTGGAAAGATTTCCAGCCAGGTGGTCAGTAACTGTTAATGAAAAACTGTTTATTTCATATCAAAACTGACATCTTAAAAAACCAATTAAACCCAGAAGTATTACAAATATTTGTAAAAAGGTAAAATAACATTATTCTGGTGGCAAACCTTTGCTTTCATTCACATTTAATGTTTCTCTCCTTGTTTACATTCATTGGAAAAAGGTCAGTAAAGTCAAAAATAAAAATCATAATTAAAAAAAAAAAAATTTAAAAAAGAGGGGAGAAAAACCTGAGAGACCTGGGGTTGTTCAGCATGGAAAAGACCTTGGGGGAGACCTCACTGCAGCCTTTTAGTACCTTAAAAAGCTGGTAGGACTCATAAAAAGCATGGTGGGACTTTTCATACAGGCAGATAGTGACAGGTCAAGCAGTAATGGTTTTAAACTAAAATTGAGCAGGCTTAAATTAGGTATTAGGAAGAAATTCTTTACTCAGAAGGTCGTGAAGCACTGGAACAGGTTGCCCTGGGAGGCCTGGATGCCCCATCTGGATGCTTGGCAGTGTTCAAGACAGGCTGGATGGGGCTCTGACTAACCTGACCTAGAGGGTGACATCCTCTCCAATGGCAGGGGGATTGGAACCAGTTGATCCTTAAGGTCCTTTTCAGCCCACCATATTCTATGACTCTATGTCGTGCTAAGTTTGCACATGGTGAGTTTGCATCAGATGAGCTCAACAGAAGGCTCAAGTACAGTTTAACCCTAGAAGTAAATGAATTTTTCTTTCCTCAGAAAACTCTGTACCCAACATCAGGAGTTGCCCAAGGTGTGTGACTGTGTGCTACTGAAAAATTTCAAAGAGGAGGAGTTCATTCACTTTCTGTCCTTTCCCTGGCCTTCAGCCCAGGGAGTGTCTGACAGCTACTCCTGCAGATTAATAACCTACTTGCTTCTAAGAGGACGTGTTTGATAGCAAAGCATCGTATTTTCTGAAACTTCCTGGAAAACAACCAGTTTAAATGCTTACCTGTAATTGATAATCATCCCTCCAGCTGGGTTTCACACTGTGCTGCCCTTCAAAAGGTCTTTGGATGTTCCTCTCACAGGTGGAGAGCAAAGGACTAAATTACACTAGAAGTATTTTTGTCTAGATGTACAGACATATGTAACTGTCAGACAGATCAAGGTAGTGAGATGCTAAAAGCTTGCAGAAGTTTTCAAGGAAAAGAGAAAGTAAAGGAACCTAGACCTTGTCTTTAAAAGGAAAAAAGTTATAATGTGAAAATTCTATTTGCAGAAATAATTCTGTCAAACATAACTCCATTCATACCTACATCATACCAATTGATCCACAACAAAGAGATCATTTTTTTCAGCTATGACAACTTTTCAATCACTCAAACTCTGTGACACGAGGATGGCACTGTTACACTGAAGCAGACAGAACATGATCCACTTTTGACCATTTGTAACACAGGCCCAAAATTTGGACCTGTGCTGAGCCCTTTTTCAGTGCTCAAGAGCTGTTTCTTAACATATACCAAAATACTACAAATTACATCCATCGTTAAACACCTGGTACAACCTGAGCAACCAAAGCAGCCATGGGCATCACTTCTTCACTGTCTTCCAACTTGACCATATGGTTTTTCAGAAATGCTTAACAACACCCCAGTTCCTTTTGCCTTCAACTCATCCCCTGGAGTGAGTTACCTCTGGATATGTCTCTCTTCATTAGCTACAGGGAAGTATAAATGGGCAGGCTAGAGTGATCATCTGACTTCTAGAGGCAGGTGTCAGGAGGGGAATCCTACCCTCTGTCTGTCTGACATAAGCAATCCTAGCAGGTTCCCCAACAGGGCAAGTGAGGCATGTTGCCCCAGAAAGGAAACTCAGCCAGCTGGCATCAGATGGGCCCTACAGAATGTCCTGCTGCATCCCCATTGACACTGCTGCAGTGTGTGAGCACAAGCAGCAAAAACCTAAAGGGATATTGGCTCGTCTTGAAAAAGTAATTTCATTTTATGTCATGACACTGCAAAGTAATTGTGCTCAAAATAACTGGTTTTACTGCCTAAATATGTTTTTAGTACTTGAGCATCCAGGTGGATTCAATTGTGCTTGCAATTTTGCAGACATTAACGAGGGAGACTAAATGACCGAGGCGGGGAAAGAGAACAATGCTGCACTCCTGGGAGACAGCCTGACACACGGACCAGAGCGCAGCACAAGCTCTCGGGAGCCTCAAAGTCTAGACCTGTTTTGACCACTGACTGACATATGTTGTAAAGCTAAGCATGGAAAATAAAACACAACTGTTCTCTGTGTCTTTTACAAAAATAATACTGGCTGAAGTCTTCAACAAGTGTAAACTATCAAATAACAGAAATCACTGACTCCAAAAGAAGCAGGATTACAAGCCAAATTCGGTCAGCTTTTAAGAATAAGAACTTCCTTCCTGAGCATCTTTTCCAAAAGCAACATGTGAAACAGCATGAATATAAGCAACACTTGAACTGTTACAAAATACATTAAAAAATAAATTACTTAAATCCAGAAATATTATTCTGATGGGCTAAAGCACACTTAGAAGTTGTATTTATATGTCAGTAACTGTTTACAGGACCATAGCCTTAACTCCAAAAGCCATTTCACTCTTCACAGAAGTTTTCATAAAGAAATAATGTACAAGGCACACTAAACACTGTTGGGCCAAACACATTCTACAGTTTATTACACATATTACATTCTTAAATAAAAATGCGTCACATAACATTTTTGCATAGATATCTTACAATATACCAATTTAAAAAAGAATTATGAAACAGACCAGTAACAAAAATAAATTTTTTCTTCATTAATAATTTTGTAACATTAACATACCACCATCATATAATACAAATAATATTTTTAAATCTTAAGACTTTTTGTACAGCAAAAAAACTGACAAAGTAATATATTTATATATATATATATATATATAAAAAGCTTAAAAAAAATAAAATGTCAAAAAAAGGCAGAACTGAGGGCTACAAGATTGGGTACTTCTGTGATATATTAGAAATACCAGAGTAGGCCTGAGAGAACGTGACCGAGGGCATCTCCAAAATGCACTTGTCAGACACATCTGGTAAAAGAAAAATTATAGTGCAAAATGAAAGTCCTTCAAGCAATGTTGTTTGTTTTTTTGTTTTTGTTTCTTTTTTTTTTTTTTTGGTTTTCTTTTTAATAGGGAGCATTCATACATTTTGTTGTTTTTGTTGTTAAACAAAATTTCCGCAAACAAAAATCTAATGTGTGGTAGAGAGCAAGAAAAGTTTCAAAGAACAAAAGGGAAAACAAATCACTTTGAAAAGCAAAAAAAAAAAAAATCTCAGCCTGCATTATTATTTTTTCAACTAGATGAGCAGACATGCCAAACTAAGGCCTTGTTTCTAAGAGAAAAGCTATTATGGTTTATATGATTTCAAAACCAGGTACTTAAACTGGTGCAAGAACCATCCTGTAGAGGTATCTTAATTAGTTGAAGCATTTCTTACACTTCAGCTTAACTGCATAGGATGCCAATGCAAACTTGATCCAGGCAATCACATAACAGGTGCAGCTACAAAGTGATTTAGCTAGACTGATTTTAATGCAGGACAGCTTCCCTGGTAGAGACATGGCCTTGGTAACAAAGTAGTGTTTAAACCAGTGTTTTGATCTACTTCCAGAATCTGACAGGTCTGGGGATTTAAATACAGAGTGATGGGTAAAACATATGTTGCAAAACAAAGATCAGCCCTTCAGCCATTCAGGCCTTCCAGGGACTGCATGTTAGCTTTTCATTTCCCCGAGAGCCCAACAATAAAGGCTAAAATTCCCATGTTTCTGTCCATTCTAGTTCCCTTTAGTGTGTACATGCGAAGCCCTTATCCCCCTCCCTTCCCACCTCCCCTCCCAATCCCCAAATTTGCAGCCTACTCATTCACAGTACACAGCAACATGTATTTCCCAGCACTGTTGAAAACTTTCCTACAGAAGCTGACATGATTCCCCAAATGCAGTGGCAACAGCTAGTGCCCTCCTTAAATGAAAGCAATAGGCACAGTTGGCTACTAAAAACTGTAAGTCAGTAGCTCAGTTTGCTCTTCTGTGTAGGTATATACAGTATACTGTTGTACATCCACACCCACACAGAGATAGGGTGGAGAACCTGTTTTCTGGCAGTATATAGAAGTTAGGACCAAAGCACTTTAAAAAAAAAGGTAATCAAAGCTTTCATTTTGAAAATCACAGATTGCAACTTCAATTATTACACCAAAAATGCCATCAACAAGCATTAAAGAAAACTATAAAACCCTGTTTCTAAAATGACGCCTGCATTTGAAAGTTTTCAGGTAGGGAAACTCATTCTTGAGGTGATAAAGGCAGTCTACTCCCTATCTCGACATTTTTATGTATATAATTTATATATACAACTATATCATTATATATATAACTTATATAGCACAAGTATTCTCAAGACTTCTTCCTCTAAGGGAGGACTCTAAGGGAGGAGGAAATTCTCAGCTTTACAACACAGATCTGAGTACCTGGTAGGCCAGATTCTACAGTCCTCACAATGCTAAATCTTGCCACTGAAGGCTGCGCAGAGCTGTGGAGAAGAAAGACTGCAGTAGTCATCCCTAAACTATTAATAAAAAGAGACTCAAGTGTGACAGAAGGAAGAAAAATATCCAAGCTTGATCTGGAAAAGATCATTCATTAAAGTGTAGTTTAAATGCTAATGAAAGGCAGGCAAGACTTGTCAATGTTGGGAGAAAAATATTTCTGTTTTTTTCAAGACAAAGTTAAATAGTTACTGTCAAGCATTGTTTTTCTTTCTTGGTATGTAGATATTTTTACAAGTGCAATTCTATCTGAAATCAGCAAAAAGTTGTTCAGAAGTTCTGGGTTAGAGCATCGCCCAGGATATGAAAGCTCAAAAACAGTCTCACTGGATGGAATGACAGAATTGTCATTGTGTGACTTGCACTTGACAGTGCCAAGTCCTGAATGAAATCAAGAGTAAAAGCCCTTGATCCACTGAGTGCTGGCCTTGTAACATTAAATTATTTACAAAATTCTCCTCTTTTTTTTTTTTTTAATTTAAAGATTTTGACATACATTAAGAGAAGAGGAAGGGAAACACTTAAGGAAGTTGGACTTCATCAGCTTTGCCAAAAGTACCAATTACCACCTCTTTCGTATACCGACAAATAGTGTGTTAAATAGGAGGAGCAACCTTTATATTAGATACAAACCCCAAACTGTCTAGGGTCAGATAAAAACAAGGGAGAAAGCCTGATTCTGTAGATATCAGAAAGGTCACAACTAAGATATACTCAGTCACTGCAACAAGCATATTGATCAACTCCATTTTAGCTATACACCCTGGTGATTAGTTACTTTTTTATGCCTGAAGTTAAAACAATTCCGAAAGCAAGGACTGAGGGATCCTCTTGCATTCAGATTCTTCTTCCCTGTGTTTTGTCAGTGCTTCCCATGCATTAAGTGAAAATGTGCTACCCCAAGAAAAACAGCAATTCCAAAAAGTCTGAGGAAAAGAAGAATGAATGAAAAAAAAAATGTTCACCCTTGTAGAAATATGTTGGCTTTCAGATTTCAGGTCCTGGAAACCATTTCTGAGACATCACATGGGTCTTCCAGTCTAGCAAACTTGTTTCCATAATATCTGGCTGTGACACATATCAAGGTAGGATATTGCTTCAAACTGATTTGCTAAGGATTTGGGTTCTTTTTAGATTTCTTCCTCTCTAGGTCTCCCTCATGAAGAAACCTTATAAAGTTTAACAAGGATGAAACTCTCAGAATTCGAGAAAAAACCTACAGATCTGCCCTACAGTCTGTTTCATCAGCACAAGACTATGAAGAAATAGAACCAGAAAACATTTAATAAGTAAAAGCTGTGAAATGAATCATAGAAATACAGAAAAAATAAAATTGGAAGGTACTTCTGGAGGTCACCAAATCCAACATTCAATCCTTTGTTTAGTGAGATCAGACTGCTCAGGGCCTCGTCCAAGACACTGAAAGAATCTAGAATTTCACTTCAGTTGCTAGTTTAGCCAGGTAATGTAATTGTCTAGACTGAGTACTAGCTACTGAAAAAGAACAACTCAGAGATAATGAAAAATACTCTGGATTCTGCCATCCACTTTTAGACCAATCTCCATAAAATATATCTGATATTTTATGTTGCTCTTTATCTCCTAAGGGGAAAACCAAACAGAACAAAGATGCACTGAAGTGCAGTTTTAGTGTAAGAAGTGACTAAAATACAGCATCACGTCTTCATATTTGATATAGTAAAAATGAAACAATATTTTTTTTTAGTTCAAAGTGAACCATCAATGATCATGTCGAGAAAAACTGAATCTTGCTAGCTAGGGCTCAAGCTGGTGGTACAGAAGTATATTTTTATAAGCATATTTTTATGCACAGATTTGGCAAATTTGATTAGAAAACTACTTATAACAGTGCTTCCTAAATTATTTTTTATTGGTCAGTTTTCAAAATAGAATCTTGACTTTAAGTTGTCTCACATAATGGAAAAATCCAGAATAAATATATTTTATCAACACTGTCACATACAAAGCATATATTGACCTGGAATATTCTGTCTTGGTCTCCCCAGTCACTAAAATGATTGACATATGGGAGCAAGTCTAGCAGAGATTCACCACGAAGGCAGTGGAACACATGATGGATGAAGAGAGGCTGAGAGACATGATGCAGCCTTAGGAAGAGAAGGGTAAGTGTAGATCTTATTGCTATCTCCAAATACCTAACCAAGACTGTAGAGAAGAAGCCAGACTCTTCTTGGAGGTGCACAGTGGAAGAGGCCTGAAAACAGGTTTGAACATGAAAAATTCCTACTTGACACACAGATTTTTGGAATTATTTTTTTTCTTTTACCATGAAAGTGGTTAAATATTGGAACAGCTTGGACAGACAGATTGCAGAATTTCCATTCTTGAGGATATTTAAAACTCAGCTGAATACAGTCATGAGCAACCAGCTCAAGTTGGAGGTTGGCTAAGATGGCCTCTGGAGGCCCCTTTCCACATGCAGGATTCTATGATTGACTGTTCTGATCCAAAATATTATTTAGCTAATCACAAAAACTCACATTTATTTTAGTTGCTTCCTCTGTGTACACTATTTTGGGAGACTTTCAGGTCAATCTGTTTTCATCCTATAGTTCCATAACCTTGGAAACTACTATCTGATTTTCTTATAATGGCTCCTCTTTTGCAAATAGGCATAAATCTCACATTGAAGGAAACAAGGTAAAGGTTCTCCTTTCTACAGCTGGATAACTGTCCTCAACTGTCACCAAATTTATGGGTTTGCTTTCAAGAAGCCTTACACAGAGCCTTTCCTCTTTAGCCTGATTCTACTCATAATTTACAGAGAGAGAACAACTGTACAACTTTAGCAAGGAGACACAGGCCCAAAAAGGAACTAGCTATAACAGACTACACAAGTTTGAAGTGTACAGCTTAAAATATCTGCAAAGAAACAAAACTTGTCATTGCAAAAAAAAAAACCCAATCCTGGAATGTGTCACTCTTTATGCCTTTCCAAAATGGAGACTCCTTCTATAAAATACCGAAGTTATGGTTCAAAATTTTAATAATGAATACAACACTTGCATATAAGCACCCAAAAACTAAAGTCAAGAGATTGACTGGGTACACCATATATACAGCTGAAAAATATCACCCTTTTCAAACATAAGAGGTGGTTTCAAAGCTCAAATTTTGGCTTCAGAGTTGAAGACCTGCTACAAAGCCTGAGAAACCTGAAATCTGCCTTTTACCCCCCTTTTTTCTACATTTTTTAGGCTATTTGTATCCAGGATTTAGATGTAGGCCTGCCTTTTGAACAAAGTAAAGATATATTTCAGCATTTTTTCCCTTGGGGCCCTTGTTCTGGTATATTTAAATAAGATGCCAACAAGACTGTAAATGACAACTGGAACTAAAAAACAGTCTTGCTTGACTTTTTCCAATTTAAATAGAGTCTGGCGCTTAAAGCATCACTTAATAATTAAGGTTGTATACTACTGATAGCACGCCTAAAGGCAGGTGTGTTCAGAGAGCAAAGGAGGATATTTATACAGGTTCACAGCCAATGAATATCCTAGTGGAGAATTTGAGAGCATAAATTTTAGGACACTACAGTAAAGAAATTCAAGGATTCTCTTATACTTTTTTTAATCTAATGCACTCACTGGATGCTCTACAGTTTCACACAGCTGAGGTTTCAGTTCCCATTAGACATCTTCCTGAGGGGCAGCAGAGGTGCAGCACTAATCTCTGCTCTCTGGTGACCAGTGACAGGATCCAAGGGAATGGGATGAAGCTGTGTCAGGGGAGGTTCAGGCTGGACATTAGGAAAAAGTTCTCCCAGAAGGTGGTCAGACACCAGAAAAGGCTCCCCAGGGAAGTGGTCACAGCCCCAAGCCAGCCAGAGCTCAAGGAGCATTTGGACAACACTCTCAGGCACATGGTGGGATTCTTGGGATGTCCTGCACAGGGCCAGAAGTTGGACTTGATGATCCTTGTGGGTCCCTTACAACTCAGGACACTCTGTGGTTCTGTGATCTGGCAGGATGCTCTATTTGTTCCAACACAAATTGGATTCTAGGGCCCTCAGTCCCAGTGGAACAGCTGGGTGGAATGGCCATAGGAAGTATGCAAATACAGAAGTAGAGAAATACGAGATTGTCAGCAAGCAGTGCTCTGCAATTTTTAAATGTATACATATATATATATATAAGCATATATATATACACATATAGAGTATAGTTAGTTTTAAATCTTTGGAATAAATTCAAATTTTTCTTCTCTCTCTTTCTTTCTGACTTTCTTTCACTCTCTCTCATGCTCTTATCATGAATATTACATCATTGCCCCTAAAAGATGGTTAGATTTTGGTCCATATTTCATGCCATATGGGCCAGACATCGTATTTCCCCCCTGTCCCCAAAGTGTTCAGTTGACAGTCACAGTGTTTTGTGAAAACTGTGAGGAAAACCAGCATCTTTTGAATAAATTCAATCTCTCACTGGAACCAAAGGTTGCAAAATGCTGAGAATTCAAGTGCCAAGGATCCCGGTGACGGCTCTTAAAAACATCTATTGAGTTTCTTGTTTGCTCTTTTTTCCCCTTGGAGTACAATTTTACCTCCCAAAACATAAATTAAGGGAAATATTTAACAGTCAATGAGTCAAAACAGTCAAAGAAGGGCAGTTGGCTAATACATTATAAAAGAGCAGCAACCATTTGTGGACCACACGCTATTTTGTTTCATTTCTAGACACATCTTGTAGGGATGGTCCGAGAATATACAAAATATACAACCTAATGACCGCCTGCCTGCTTGCATAGGCCATTTCCATGGTCCTAAATGCAGTCTTTGGAGTCAGGGCCAGTGCCAAATAGGTTCAAATACAAGTTATGGCAATACATTTTTTTAGGGTTTTTTTTTCCTTTTGTAATGAAGACTTTAATCCACTTTGAGCCAAAGAAATCAAATTATCAATATGACGGAAGGGTGAGCATGAGACCTCCACTTCTCCTTGATGATTCACACCGTAGGCCAAAATGGACCTCTAGGTTAGTAATACTTTGGACCAATCATTTGGAAATGCCTCACTGCTGTATGTAAAATCCAATCCCTTCCTTCACCGCTCACATGGTTACATTTTTTCATATAGGAGTGGGCTACAGCATCAACTTGATGAACAGAAAAGCAGGACTTTGATATTTTCTTTAACGGGCTAATGCTGAATGAAGCCATTGTACTTGGAAGAGGTTCTTGATTTCCTACTCAGAGACTGGAGTAGGATTTTTGGCTTGGGGGTTGTTTTTTGTGTGTAAGATGCTCAACAAACAGATTTAAATTAAAACATCTGCAGGTGCTCTTTACAGAAACAAAAGGCTAATGTTTTAAATTGGTCAATAGAAGAACTGCAAGAAAAAGCAACATAATTCACCACTAAATCATCGTGGGTTGTGGCTAATCTGCTCACATGATGTGGAAAGAATCCTGTAGTCATGCCTGTGTGGCCAGTCCCAGACTGATATCCAGGTGAAGACAAGGAGTTCTGAAGATCACTTGTTTGTGGAGAAAAGAGAAAAAAGGTTTAAGCTTCCAAACAAGTTTTTAAAGTTTTTTGTTCAAAAAATAAACAAGAAGTCCTAGCTATGGCAATAAGGTGAGGCTTACAGAGATATTAGGTGCTGTATCTCAGGGGTTTATCCCTTGGCTACTTAGCCATCGTGGCAGCAGCTTCCAGAGTCCCTAGTGCATATGTTGTGCAATTGCCAAAAAAAAAAAAAAAAAAATAAAAACAACCAACAAAAATATAATCCTCCATGAAGTCTACATAAACTCAGGCCAAAAAGAGGATGTTTGTGTCACAAGTGTCACTCCACAGTCTACTGCCATTAAGGCCACTGGTATTGACTTAAAAGGATCTCAACAGCTCAGTTCTGGGAAGAAGAACCAAAACCAAGACAGGTCAAAGTGTCTGTGAGAAGTCTGATGCACTGAAAATTAGGAATTCTCAGAGAAAGAACAAAAAAACCAAGAGGTTAATTTTGGCTACCAAACTGGGATTTGGTTTTCTAGGTCATTGTTTTCACCCCATCTATTTAAAAAGAAAGTTAGTGCTACAAATATGCAACTTCAAGACGACATATTCTTCTACTGAGTTGCACTGAGAAGCAAGTTAGATAAGCCCCTCTTACTGCCGTCCACCTGCAGGGAAGCCTCCTCTGTTTTCTTTGATTTCCACTGGCAAAAACAGGAAACAAATCCAAGAGGGATGAAGTACTGTAAGTAATTGTTCTTTTTCACTGACTTCACCTCTATACCATTTCCTTGCCTGCATCTTCTCCCATCCAGCTGGGGCAAGGCATAAAAGAACCGATGTAGGTACTGAAGTGTAACTGGGAACATGACACTGTGAGCATGTGGTCCCTGTACAGAGGGTTACACGGGATCAAGTTCTCTTCTCCTGTAAGGTAGCACGTTGTAACTTGAGTTCCACTTTCATCTCACAACACTTAGCCCAGATGACATCCATGCCAAGCTGACTGATATTTAGATGTGTCTCTTCATGTGGAGGGCGAGGTGATCCGACCTGGAAAAACATCTGCAACATAAAGCAAGCAGGAAATGAAATAAGTATAGGATTCTGGAAAACAGGGATTCTGCTTCTTCCTTGTTATGTACAGAAGAAAACACATATCCCAGTTTAGAGACATTCCTGGAGCTTTCCATGGATTGCCACCAAAACCTGTGTGATCGACCACTGTGACCACAGATAGGCAACTATCCTGGCTCTTCAGCACCTAAAGAGATGACTTTTATACCTTCCCTGTTCCTCTCCCTCTCACTTCTTTCACTGAGTCAGATATCAGGGAAGAGTGCTCATCTATGCAGCTGTACTATAAAACCAAATATTCAGCATGCATATGTTTGCATATTAAAAAAATAATTAAAACAAATCACTTTAATTCAGCAACACCATTTTTAAGAATGCTTTCTCAAGTGCCCACTCCTTGCAAAAAGCACCAAAGAATGATGCTAGTTTTGAAAGCTGAATTCTCATTTCTAACTCCAAACTGGAAGGAAATCTGTCTCTCAGAGTTTGGAGGCTAACAATCCATCAGGGTTCATATCTCTCCCTTCCTCTCAGCTGGGAATCTGGGTGGTAATATGTGGATTCTGATGAATATTATCTCCCTGAAGGATGTTGACAGAGAATATTATGCCTATTTTATAAGAGTGACAATTGAAAGACAGAGAAGGCAAGGAAGCTGTAAATCACACAGGTGTGGTAAAACCAGAGGAAAAAAAAGAAAGCCAGGACTTGAGATTTCAACTTCTGTTCTTTATCCACAAAGACTTTCCCATCTCATAATAAAACAAAATGTTTTGTAATTCTGAACATGTAGCTGGATCCTGATGAGATAGACTCCATGGCCATTAGATATGGGATTGAAAGCACCAATCCATTACACCCACCATCACAGTGCCATTTCAGATAGTACAGCACCGGCAGCAAACCACAGGAGAAGCAGGCAGTGGTTCTGGCTCCTACCCCACAGCTCTAAAATGGAGCCTGTCACAGTGGCAGGACTCAGACACACTCAGAAATTAAACTTCTACTAGAAACTTCAGCTGAGCATTTAAAATCAGGAGGTTTTCAAGTTCCCTGCAAATTCTGGCTTACCTTCTTTCCACCTTAAGCCACAAGATACTGGCTTATTTATTTTAAAAACATTTACTACAAATATCACACCAACCCCCATATACCTGTGGCTTTTGAGTAAACTGGTTCTGTAGGCTCCAAAAACACTAGGAAAAGCTACTTACAGAACTGATTTGCCTGGCATGTCTTTTCAGTGCTCCACAGAACTAGAGTATAAAGCAGCCACCAATAATGGTCTGAAGAATATCCAAATGGCTTATTGTAAGAATCAAGATAGCTCATATATGGGCACCAAGTGCATTTTTTAAAAAGCAGTAGTTGAGTGTTTTGTAGTTTTCAGAAAGAAGAAGCAGAAGAACAAAGTGAACAACCCCCCCCAAAAGCTAATAATGATAGATTAAAAAAAGAACAGTCAATCTAAACACCCAAAGGATAAACAACCTAAGCAGAGAAAGGCTGAGAAAGAGAACTATAAAAATGAAACTATTTTAAATAGTTTCATTTCTGTCCTGCTGAAGTATTCCACTGCACATTTGATCAATCAGCATCTACATACAGAAATGGGTGATCAAGAGGTACATTTTTAAGACAAAGAAACCTTAAAACAAGACAACTTCCACAAGAAAAGTCATTTACTCATCTTCTGTGAATGAGCAATGAGCATAGCTCTGCTCAAGTCATCTCTTCTCTACTTGCAGGGCTTGCAAGGGAGTTAATACCTTCAGAATGGCAAAAATGAGACTTCAAATAGGATGGAGGAGGCATTCCCCCAAGGTCCTACATGAGGTACAGCAAGGCACACGTGAATCTGACACTGGACACTGGGCTTTCAACACGGCAGGCTCTGCACAGCGAGAATTTTCTAGCCCTAGAGTGACAAAATACATCCTTGGGCCAATGTCTCTCTCATCAGTCTTAAACTGAGAAAGCAGCATGCTCTGGCTACAAGGGCTGCCAAAACAAAACAACAGCTTGAGTGGCTGCCAAAAAGACATGCACCAGCTGGCACTTCAGCCTAGGACTAGTCATAAGACCCCCACCCAAGTACAGCTTTTCCTCTCCAGTTGTCTGTTTTACAGATGCAACCCAGGAAAGTGTATGCTGAGTCACACCACAGCCAGATCTGTTAAAATTATAGATTCAGTACATTGCTTCACATCAGTAACTACCATATTAGCACCCATAATATTTTTATAGGTAATAAAATGGTGCCATATTTGCTAGTTTATAGCTAATAAAGTGGTACAATACTAATTCTTCACATTCTCCCGCTGACTAATTTGATTATTTCTATCTCTTGGTAAGGCTGGTGGATGTGGATATTTATTTTCAACTGTAAAACAGTCCATACAAAATTTTTGCAGCTAAATCACACTGTCAAAAATCCTATTGATTACTGGACACACTTCTTTTTTTTTCTTTCTGGGACTAGAGGCAGCAGTGGAAGAGGCTCCACAGGATAAGCTGTCAAAGGAAACTACTCTTCAGAAATCAAGGAACAGGGGCTTGCTGGTCTCTAGTCCTGCCCATGGCATGAGACTTTGCTCTGCACCTCTGGCTCTACACCTCTTTCAGTTCCAGACCAGCTCTGCACATCACACGTGGGCCCATCACAGCCTTCTCTATCATCCCCCCTCAGTCTAGCTCTTCCTAGAAAGAACAGTTTATGCTAGAATAAGACACTCTAATTATAAAACTCATGCAGGGATGTGTGATACACAAATTCCCTGCTCCCAGACATGATTCCTTCCTTTCTCTTTTTGCTGTATCTCCTTAGCAACACAATACTGCTTGGCACTGAAGCCTCTGAAGGAGGAAAAAGGGAAGGTAAGTACAATGAGAGAGAATATATTGCTCAGCCATCTTTCCTACCAGCTGTAGATTTTCCACTGTGGGATGTGTTCATTCCAGCTAAGTGCACTCTCAGCTTGCTATCAACAAGGAAACCATGAGCACATGTGCACATATGCAGAGAAGAATATGCATCCCAACAGTCTGGCACTAAGCTGCTGTCTCCTAAACACCTATTTATCCAGAACCAGCAAGTGCCACTACCCTGTCAAACTCTTCCCCTTGAAGTGCTGAGGGCTTGCACTGTGTGAGGAACAACCCTAGCCTGCATTTCTGAAGAGCAAAATTCCTGGGGAATGCTAACAACCAGCATAACCCTGGCGTCTGGAAGGCACTAAGGACTTTCCTGGGGTGCCTTCCACACCACTTTAGCCTTTTCTTTTTTCTCTCCTGCTGCCACAAAGCCACACACCACTTGCAGTACATATGATGTTACTCAAAGCAGTGGTAGTTTGCCAGCTGTGACTAACAATGTGATCTGTGGGCTGCATGGTGTTGGGACAGCAGAAGAGAATCTCATCTTATCTCTTTTGTTATAAAATTTACTTATACACAGAGGACATTAATACTCCTTTGACATTGGTCAGAGGGTGAGAGACACAAGCACATCTAAAAACAGTCTTGGAAGGGAACTGCAGCCAGACTGTGTGAACATCATGCCCCTCTGCTATCTGAATCACCCCTTCCATGCTCTGTTTGCCAAGATACAGCCTTCAGCTCTGAACAACAGGCACAGGATTTGTGCTACATCAGTGTTGTTAAAACAGCTCCAATCAGCTCCTTAAAACCTAACAAGGCAGCATGTCTGAGAGAGTGGTCACAGCTTCTGCTGATAACAGGGAGTGCAATAAAGAGTAGCAGTTCAAATACAGAGAAACTGTTCTCCAGCTGGAACCCTGGCTCAGGAAGGCACATCTTTAAAAGCCTGCCTAAATGGCTAAAGGCAGTTTTGGGCTCATGTTTCAGTGCTTGCTTGAGGTGACCTCTGCAGTAGGTGGTAGCAAAGAGGCCTGAGAATGAGAAAAAAATGAAAAACAGTAGTATGGCAGAGTGGGGTAAAAGAACAGGCACTGTCATTCTAAAAGCTTGTAACAATTAACTGGGGGAATAAGGACAAATCTGCCTCCTATCACCACACACAAATAGTACGGGCATAGCGTTTAACAGTGCACAATCCCCAGCACTCTAAATTTTATTAATAATGTTTTCCCTTCATCTACAGATTCAGCAGAAGAGCAAAAATGCATTAGATGATTACAGGAATATATCTCTTGACTGCAGTGACTGAGTTTGCTGCCAAAGAGAAAAGCCAGGTAGAAAGGGATAATATGTGGAGGGAGAATAATGAACACTTAACAAATGGCTGAAAGAGACCAAGGAGTTGAAAATACCAGCTGTATTTCTCTAGATCTCTGCTAAAAATATTGTTTGTCCTGACACAGAAACCCTAGGGCTGTATGTGTGTGTGTGTTTGTGGGGCCACTCGAGGAAAGAAAAGAGAAAGGCAATGCTTTACATTTAAAACAGAGGATATAATTGTTCTCATTCACAGAAGTGCTTAAACAAAAGCAGAACTGCAGAGGTCCCTACTTGGCTTATCCTGTCCCTCATTCTAAGCAAACAAAAGATGATCCAGGGATAAAACAAAAGATAATCCAAGAGGAAGCCCTCCCTGGGGGAAGGGGGACGGGAAGAGGGGAGACAAGGGCAGAAGAGCACTTAAGGAGATGAAGCTCTTGGAAAGACAGGATGTGAAAATGATCAAATTTCCTTCCCATAAAAGGATGGGGTCCCTTGTTTATGTCCCACACATCCTCTCTCCACGCATATTCTCTGTTGGTCTGGTGAACCCACAGGCTTCCTAAAGGCTTTATTGTATTACAAAACGTTTCCTTATCACAGTCGAGAACCTTAGTGCTGCATTAAAAAGATGGGTAATTTTCTTAAGCCTCTTTTAAAAATATATATAAATAGGATTAGCTGGATAACATGTTCAGATGCAAGCACATTATTTGATTACTCAGTAGTGGATCCAGGTTTCACCCAGGGCACTGCCAATCTTCAGCTGGGGGGGTGAGTGGGGGAGAAGTGCTCATTGTTCGATGCTGTCAGTGCTGTCAAGAGTCATTACAGGGGTAATTGCTTTTGCTCCACCCTGATTTCTTATCAGTTGGGATTGGGGATGTGGAAAAGGGTGTTCTTTTGGTTTTGTTTCTAAATTGAAAGAACCCAGCTTTCAAAAACGCTCAGCACCAAGCAAGGACGAGCAGATTTTTCAGAGCAGCTCAGTATTTACTGAAGCAGCTGGAGCGGTGAGGCTGCAGCAACGAGCCGCGGTGGGAGCTGCAAGGGCGGCTCTGGCAGGAGCTGCTCAGCTCACACCACATTTCCGAGTCCCAGAGCGCTGCTGCTGCTGCTGACAGGCTCCTCGGGAACCTCGGCCCGTGCACCTGTCAGGCTTTCACATCTGGGCCCTCTCACAATGAAGGTGCAGAGTATCTCCCACTTCAAAGAGATGTCAAGAGTGAGATTTAAAACTGTAGGAAAAGATTCACTAATTAGCAGGAATGTGCAGAGATCATTGATCTTCACAAAACAACCCCCTGAACTTGAACGGTAAAATGTGTCTAAATCGCTCTTGGGCTTTTGAGAATGGTGCCCTTTGTTGTCTTTTCTTTAGGAGCCCTGGAGTCAGTGCTGAGAGAAGACAACCATGTTATGGAAACTGAATGCTTTTTCCCTAAAGGTTTCTTATAGATTTGGGCCACTTGTGGCACACAGCCACACACTCCCCATTCCTCCTGCCATATACCAATGTTTTTGTGAGGCCCACCCTGCCAAAATGTGGGTAGCCAGCAGTGGTGCTTGGGGTAGTCCTTGAAGCAGAGCAAATAGAGGGAGCTTTGCCTTTGTGAGCACAGCAGGCTTACAGGATCAGGAGACAGAAAGCTGGGGAGATGCTTTGTGGAGAGGTCCATCACTGAAATGGTCTAAGGCCCTCTGGATGTCTTCTCTGCTTTAAGAGTATTAACAAGACCTGCCCTATGAACTGAATCCTGTGCCCACAACAGACACCAGCAGGGTTCAGTCAGGCCTACACCTGGTCCTACATGTTGTTGTGTGCTGGGGGATTAGACTGCTTAGGAAGAATTCCCCATCTGCCAGCCTGCCTGGCCACTAAGGCAGAGAGGACAGGAGCTGAGCAGAGGGTCCCTCCATGGTTCAGGGGTCCAGGCAGTGGGACAGAAGGGGCCGCTCTGCTGGGAGCCAGGTCTCTTGTCTCTAGGAGCTGGCAGCTCCATGCTAGTCACAAAAGTCCACAGGTTTCTTGAACACCATGCTAGGAGCTGCATTACCTGTCACAATGGTTGCATTTAAAGGGCTTTGCACCCGTGTGCTTTCTGTAATGCCTCGTGAGCTCGTCGCTCCGTGCAAAACGCCACTCGCACCCTTCCCACGAGCACTTGTAAGGCTTCTCACCTGCAGGGGGGAGGAGAGAACAGTCAGCGCGGCAGCAGCAGCATTACTGAGCACTCAACTTCAAAGCCCCGTGTCCTCCCACCCTGCCTCTAACCCATTCGAGTCAGTTAGCCCTTCACACAATTCATGGTCATCGTGGCATGCAAATAACTTAGGGCTTGTATACTAGGGATAGTTCCAGTCCAGATTTTACCACAGCTAAAATTCTCGCACAACCTTTTATCTTGTTTCTAACAAAACCAGCCAGCTGGTCTTTGAAGAAGCCTTAAGAGTGTCCTCAAATGTCTAAGCAGCTGTGTGGTTGAAGCTTGATTTTCAAACAGCTTTTCAGCTCACTCCAACCTTGTCAGATGTATTACTGCAGTATTTGAGTGATTGTATTAACACCTGGACACTGAGTGACTGAGTGCACTACTGCTGAGTGACCACCACTACTGCATCACACGCTTTACCCCGATTCTATTTACCCCTTGTGATTCTGTTTACCCCTTGTGTGGCCAGCCTCACATCTGCTCCCCTCAAGCATTCATGCCTGCTGTCCCCAAGGACTGCACCTTTTTTACTTGCTTCTGACAACAAAATCTACTCCTGGGACCAAGAAATTATGTGAGAGGATACATTTTTATTTCTTTGAATTGGCTGGTCCTTCAGGCTTCTTGCACTACACCTTCATCAGCTGTTATTCTGCCCTAAAATATTAACAATACCATTGAAGGCAGTGAAATGGTGTAGTGGTAAGACAAGAGAGATTCTAGTCTGCTGGTAGGAGTTGGACTCAATGATTCTTGTGGGTCCCTTCCAACTCAGGATATTTCATAATTCTGTGCTCATATCTAACTATCTCCTAATGCACATCAGTCTCTGCAGATCAAAGTCTGCGTGGTGTAACATCTGTGGAGTCATTAACACTTTCTGTTGAAGAATCCCAAATCATGACTCCCTTTTCCTTTTCAGTGCGCATGCATTGGTGTGCATTCAAATTTAACATCTCCCCACACAAGAAATGCTCCAGTGCATCTCCTCCTATAGAAACTCCATGTCACTCTTCCCCATGCAGTCAGTTGAGATAAAAGTCAGACAGAAATCACTTTCGCTACCAAGCTTTTAAGTGGATTATTACTTATTTATTTGTTCTTAAAATTGCTAAGAAGGTAATCTTAAAAAACCCACCACAGACCACACTGAGGCTGCAATCTCTAGGCCAGTCACATGAAACAATCAGTTGACCACAGCAAAGACACAGATTGCTATATTTAGTGTGTCTATTCAGCAAGTATAAGAGTGAGATCTGGATATGGGAAACCTATGTATATCATGATGATGAACTGGAGAGGCAAAAAGAGCAAGAAAAGTGAAAAGGGAAAGAAAATTGCATCAAAATACATGAAAAAGTGCTGTTCTCTGGTTTGTGAGTTTCTGCAGACTTCGTGTTGCACAGGCAGCTCTGCTGCACAGTGGTCATCTGCCCCAGAAAGAACAGCAGAATGGGCTGAGAACTCAATTGAAGTTGAGCCATTTTATTGGCCTTTGAGAAGTTTATTTGGCTCAGTAGTTCAATTAAAGGATTCATTGGGATGAAGTTGTGAAGAAGGGGCAGCAACTGGCAAGACTAGACCAAAATATCCATTTATCCCACAGTCCCTGAAGGCCATCCTGGATGTCCCTGCTGTGAGTCACAGTCCCCCATGGGAAAATGCCCAACAGGACAAGGAACTGAGCCAACAATAACACTGCCCCACTTTGAATGCGCCTGCTTGGTCATTTCTGCAGACTCACCTCTTGTTCCTTTATTCTTTGGACAGGATTTCTTCAGGAAAATAAGAAGTTAGAATGTTCTTAGTGAGCAGGGTGCTGGTGTCTTGTTTCTGGGCTGGTTACTCAACTGTACCTTAAACACTGTCACCAGTGCTGGCCCCATGCACAGGAGCTACAGTTGCAGCAGTCTCCCCGGGCCCTTTGCACCCTACCTGTCAAGCAGCATCTGCTCTCCTCAGAAAAAAGGGATTTCTCAGGCCTGTGCCTGTGCCTGTGATGGAGCACCAGTTTGTCTGAACATTTCATGGATTATTTTAAAAAGCTGTCAGTAAACAAGCCTCGATGATAATGTAGTTCCTTGGTTCTCTGACGCTCTCTAGTGCCTACCTTAGAGTGGAGACAGCCAGGCAGGGAAACTGCCTTGCAGCACATTTGCCACACACATGCTGCAAAGCAAATGCAGAAGATGACTGCTCAGCCAAATCTGGCAGGTACAGCCTGTCTGAAGGATACAGTCATCTACAGAGCAGAAGAGTGAAGAAAAAGCATCCTGGGCTTTCTGGGAAACTATATAGGCTACTAGGACAGAAGTGGAGTTTGGCTTGTTAAAATTTGTCAAGAGCTTTGAAACTAGACAGTGCTATATATATATATATATATATATATATATATGTATAGGTTACAAGAGACAGAAAAGCCAAGCACAATTACTGGTGAACCCACAGAATGACACATATCTCTGTTACTTGCTGCAGGGGCTCCTCTCCCAAGTGTTCCAGCTTTGGCCTTGCACAGCCCTGAGCTGAGTTTTGTTTCTCCTTTGTAACCCAAGCCCTGTTCAGCAAAACATCAGACAGTACCTCTCAGGGCTGCAGACTGCACACTGCCATAGCAGGGCTGCCAGTGCACAAGGTAAATGCAAAGGAGCACGGTGACCTTTAAAGCCATGTCAGACAGCTCCTTGACCCAGAGACCTCCAAGAGGTTCAATTTCCTGCCCTCCTGCAGCTACTCAAAAACACAAGAGGGAAGGAGAAGAGAGACCTGCCTGTCTCTGCATGTGAAGACTAAAAACAAACTGCTCCTTCAATGGCTGCTGTCACCTTACATGAAGATGAAATGGAAGTGTGTCTTGCCAAGGTGCACATATGTAGAAAGCATAGGAATGAAAAAGGGGGGAGGGTCCTCCTACCTCACTACTGGCAATAGCAGGGAGGAAAAATGGGAAGGATCCTTTCCATGTGTTAGGCTGCTCTTCTCCTGTTCAGAGGATTAGTGATACTAAAAAGATAGATGATGAAATCTGCTGAAGGGAATGGCAAACTCCTACTCACTTCTACAGGGCCAGGATCTCCCTCTTTTTAAGAAATTAATTATGAGCTGCAAATCCAATTAAAATAGGAACATCACGGAGTTGTGCCACACTGACTTTTTTCTAATTTCTCAAATTAAAAACCATATTCAAAACTTGTGCCTGCAAGCCACTCCCAGGAAGGAGGCTCTACTCCTTAAGTCACCTTTATCTAACACAAAGATCTATGCAGTCCTTAAACAAATCCATAAATCCACATTTCTACAAACACACTCCCCAAAACAGTCCTACAGAAATGCTATTAGCCCTTCAGATATACTTTAGGGTTTCAGTCCATCATGACTGCACACTTCTGTGAAGCAGCCTCTCTTCCCTGTGGCTATGTCCTGTGGTCCATACCTCATTTTAACCTTTTCATGTTCCTAGAGTACATTTTATACCCTGAGACTGGGATGCCTGGGGAGTAGGCTCTCTGATCCACTTCTGTTTATGGCACCTCACCCAACTGAGCTCTTCTTCTAAAGTACCCCCAAAGCACACTTCAGTACAGTCTGGCCCTCTATCTTCTATTTCATCCAGCCTGGTCCAATCTGGTAACTGGGGGACAAAGACCTTTGAAAATTTATGGGAAACACACAATAGCGAAGCTAAAATTATATAAAATCATAACAAAAAGTCCATCAGACTTTGGCAGCCCTGAAATCGGGTCACTGTTCCTTTTGTGACTAAGATGAATGCAAGACTAAATATTAGGCATCTAGTTACAGAAATAAATTATTGGTACAGCTTTTTCTTGAAAGCCAAATATTTATCATTTGGAAGTATGAAAAGCCAAGCACACAATCCCATTTACACTCCTGTGGCAAACACCCACTAGGTTTCTAGCAAAACACAATGGATATAGCAGGGCTGGTTCTCTAATGACCACCACAGCGGAATTTGGACCTTCTCTCTCCGTTTTCCAGCCTCAGAAATTCTTGGTGAGTTTTGTCTCATGCAGCTCTAGATATTGAAAGCCAACATCTGATACTGCCACCTATGACATTCTTTTTCAAGTTAATGGGGAGGCAAAGGCATGGGTGGGCTGTGACACATCATACCCAGGCAGTCTGGAATTGGAGGTGAATTTCTCTGCTTTGATGGTGCAGGGGGCCAGGCAAGCAGCTCAGCTGCGTGCACCGGTATCTTTGCTCTCCAGCCACAAACCAGAGAACATCAAGTTTTTGCTCCAACACATATTTAAATTATAAACCCTGTACAAACCTTCCCAACAAATATTTCCTCACAAAACACAGCAATGGAGATGTTTTCTCTTCTCAAGATCCAGAGACCCCCTGACCTTGCCACCTACATCCCACAGGCACCCTCTAGGTCCCAGACAGATTTTTCTTGTCCAAGAAGTAAGACAGTGTTTGCTAAGACATCTCAGAGAGGCTGTTTCAGCAGAGTGATTAGTAGAAACATTAGGTTACAGGACACAGAGGTACCTGCTCAAGATCAGCTGAGGACACAACCACAAAACTACAGCACATAATGGGCACATTATACTTCTTATAGCTGCATTATTTATTGCCAGTCCCAAGGGTTAAAAAGTCAAGTGCACTCTTCTACAGAAATAATGAGATTTTAAAGAAGAAAACAATAATATTCAGACATCATTTGCCTTCTGCTTTGTAGATAACCTAGGGCCATGGTTTTAAACCTCTCTTTGCAGCCCTGCAGGCTAGGAACATTTATTTTGAAATACAGAGGAAGAAATTTGCTCTCTATTCCCCAAATTTCAACAGCAGGGACTTTAAAAAGAAAACCCTCCAGATTTAGGGATGTGCACAATAAGATCACAGAGTTCCAGTGTGATGGGGTGAAACCCTGGCTCCATCCAAGTCATTGGAAAAATATTCATTAGGCTCAAGTTTCACCCTGTATCTTTATGGAATTGAAACAAAGATATTATGATTATCCATCCATCCATCCATCCATCCATCCATCCATCCATCCATCCATCCATCCATCCATCCATCCATCCATATCTATTTCCTTACCCTCCCGGGCACTCTCCTGCAGGGCACTTAGTAAAACAATCAAGTAGTTTAAGCTCCCAGTCCTGCAGTGAGCTTCAGAGGAGAATCACAGTCAAAATCCTTGCTGATACTTCTCTGTGCTAAAATGTGGTAGTGTCATGGGACTCCTTTAGTCCCTTGACACTCCTTTTTGATTCAGCCAAAAATGTTTAAGGAAACTGAAGGGAAACCCCCAAATTCTGCCTATATGCATATTTTGAAGGCTATTCAAAGCAAACATTAGTTGTACTATGTTTGAAGAGCTCAAATTATGAAGAGTAATATTACACAGCTACACAAAGCTAGCATGTGAAAGTGGATTTAAGAAAACAAGAGGAAAAAACTAGCATGTGTTATAATCCACTGAGAATTTTTCATATATAGTTTCAAAATCCAAGAAGAAGTTGTCTGAAAGAAACACAAATATTTCCTTCCTTTTTATAATCTGTAATTTAAAAACCATTTAAAATGAAACTAGTTCTAAAAGTCTCAATTTCTAAAAGTATGTATTGAAAGACACTTTTAGCTACACATGTTTCAAGATTGATGTTCCCAGAGAACTAGACAAATTATAAAATTATAACTGAAAAAAGGGATTAAATGCAAGATTTCTTGCATGTATTTTTCCTATAAGGAAGCTCTGGGGGTCTGATATGTGTGAAGAATCAAGTGCTTTTTAAGAGTGTTTTAATAACTTTGTATGCTACCCTAAGAGTGTTTTAATGATTTTTCTTGCTACCCTTCCTGAGAAACTCCTTTGGGAGTTCTCCTGGGCTGGGGAGTGAGACCATGCTGTTGCAGGAGCAGCAGTGTCACTGCAGGATGAACCCAGGCATCCTTCAGAGGCCAGTGCCTGTGGGGATGCTGCTGCTGCTGCAAACAGGAGTCACTCAGAAGTGCCAGAAGCTGGTGTGGTTTTGGGGGAGAAGCAGCCCCCCAGAGCAGAGAAATGCCAGGCAGGCATTCCTAGCTGCTCTGCAGTTTATGATGAAAGTCTGCCTCAGCACAATGAGAACCCTAATGTGGAACTTCACATTACCAATATTTTATATTTATGTAGCACTCTTCATCTCCAAGGGTCCCTGAGAGCTTTACAAGCTGCATACATGGCATACCAATGAAGCCAAGCCATAATTCTTCTAATTAGCTGAACATCAGCACACAGCACATGGCACAACAGAAAATGTTACTGGTCACTCCTCTCTTCCCATGTCAAGTGCTATATGAGATTTAATAGAAACATATCTCAGAAGGACATTTGGGGTTAAGGACCACTGAAAAATGAAGTCTAACAGGACAGGTCTCCTTAACACCAGTGCCTGTCTTCCCTCATTACATATACACACTTTGTCAAATATGAGACACAGAAGAGGAGCTGCCCCAGACCTGCTCCCCACTTTCACACCACATTCAGCACATTACCATCACATGGCTCAGGCAGCTGCTCTGCTGGGGAGGTTACCAAAAAGCTGGTGAGCAGCTGCAGTCCAGAGCACAACAATATCAGCCTCTTTTTAAGATTAATAAGTTCATTTCTTTAGCAAAAAGGAAGAGCAGGCTATTTAATACACACATCCTCTGGAGATCAATGCTAATATCTAAGTGTATGCGCATGCAACCCATCAACCAGTAAAACTAATTACAAAAATCAATTTCAGATACTTTTCTGAGCCTTTCATTCCTCAATATACTCCTAATTGATTTTTGTTGGAGAATAGAAAGCCTAATTAATATTTTTATTATTTAAAAGGAATGCAAAGGAGGGGGCAATGGTGAGTGCTTAACTGGTCCGCCAATGTTTTCTACACAAAAAAAAAGAGAAAAAAAAATTAAAATTGGCATTTTATTCAGTTTTGCCACCTGCTGGAAAAATGGAAAAGCCTTTGAAAGGATGACAAAGCACAAGAGAAAAGCTGGCAGAAGACAGTATGGGGCAGAAGAGGAATGTGACAGGATTGTGAAATACACAATGTGAGAAGGTTGTACCTATTTTTAGAAGGGCAGGGATGATCAAGTGTAAAAGCAGTACATTTCCATGAATGATGTACAGCTCCTTTAATCCAAAAAGGTCAGAAATGCCCTTATAGAGAGGTGACTCTGATTATATTTATATTAGAGATGGGGGAAAAGAGGTTAAGAAGGAGACCCAATGTCCAATCAGTCTTTCTACAAACTTCAAAGCTCCGGATTAGTTCCTAAGGGCCTTGCCAAGGCTCGTCTACCAAGCCAGCAGCAGTTTTCAGCATGTAGCCATTCAGGACACAAAAAGAATCCAATTTTTGCAGCATTATGTCTTACACACACACAAGCACCTAACACACATCCACAAAGCCCACTTGCCTAGCTGAAAAGCAGAGAAAAGCAAAGCATGTAGCAACATTCAAAGAAATGGAAATGTTCCATTTTCTACTCAAGAGGCTGCATTTAACAAGCACACATTGCCCTCCATACTGAGCCCTGAAGGAAGGGAGGAGCGCCCGGCTTTATCTCTTTGGGTCTGAGCACGACTCCCATTGAGAGTGATAAAGCCTTTGCAATGTGCTCCCCGTTCAAACCCCTCTCCACAGCTCCTCTTTGAAAGAAGCTCCTCCATGGTGGGGAGCAGGGCTGGTGTACAGTTGCTGGTGCCAGCCTGAGCACACAAGCCCAGCTTGTGCCCCATTAATTGCCAGCACATCCTCCCCTGGGCCGGGCCCTGGGGACAGAAGCAGAGCAATAGGGACATTCAAGCACCCGGCAGCAACACCAGCAGCAACACTACCCAATTAAACCTCCAGAGTAAGTGAGTGGGGAGGGGAAGGAAAATTTTAAAAAAGAAAAAAAAGAAGGAAGGGAAAGGGAAAGGGAAAGGGAAAGGGAAAGGGAAAGGAAAAGGAAAAGGAAAAGGAAAAGGAAAAGGAAAAGGAAAAGGAAAAGGAAAAGGAAAAGGAAAAGGAAAAGGAAAAGGAAAAGGAAAAGGAAAAGGAAAAGGAAAAGGAAAAGGAATTGAGTTGCTTGGCAACAGGCAGGCAGAGGCAGCTGTGCAGCAGGTCCGGCTGGTACCCAGGCGGCGGGGCCGGCCCATTAGCGCCCCGCATCTCCTGCATTTCGTGCCGGGGTCTCCTAGTAACAGCCTGTGCACGCCGCGCTGTTGCGCTTCCCCTCCTCTCCTCCTGTTCCTCCCGATCACGCGAGGCACCGCTGTTTGCCCTAATTACACATTCTCTGCTGCTTCAAGCTGCCATTACTTCGGTCCCCAGAGGAGCAGCAAGAAATTTTTTAAAATGTCCTCTAATAAGGGCGTCTAGTTTCAGATTCTGTGGAGCTCTGCAAGCTCAAAGATGCAAAGCAAGGTGGCAGCGGCAGAAGGAACAGATGAAAAAGGAAAAAAATTCAGCAGCTCACTGGATCAGATTTTTCCAGCACTCTGAAACATGTTCTTTTCCCTTTGTTTTCTGTAACTCATCTTAGAGGGTGGACAATGAGATAGCCTTTAAGGGACATGGTGCATATTTACATAATCCAGAGCAGTGTATCAAAGATGTGCTCCTTGGAAACCTATAGTTTAGGTCAAGAGTTTCTGAGAAATTCCAGACTATAGATAAAGGCAAATAGACCAGGAAAAATATGAGATGCATGTACCATGGACTGTGTTGAGAAATGATAAAAAATTTAAGAGGAACAGACTCCCCTTTTCCAGATGCTAACATTTTTAATGGTTTTGCTCCATATTTTTGCTAATGAATATGAGTTTGCTTATTCAAATTATTGCAGTGATGATGTTTTTCAGCATTTACCATCTTCTTCCTTTAGTCACTAGAAAATCAGAGAAAAGATGCCCAAAAGATGATGCAGACTGGCAGAGACAGCACAGGAATAAAACACGAGGGGAAAAGAACATACATTCCTTCTGATTTCCCACTTTTGTCAACAACAAAAATGGAAAAAGATCCAGGATCTCAATCATTCAGATACTGAATCTGATTTAAGGATAGATGCAAATGGGAAATAATGTACCTGGGTTTAAAGGATACACTGGCAAGTTCTCTCACTAAAGGCTGCTCTGGTGCCAAGGCAGAGCTACCTACATGCTGGCAGGCACGGGCTGAAGGAGATCCCACCCTTCCTGGTGCTTTCTCTGTCCTTGGGCACAGCTGGCAGGGGGCACCCAGCTGCTCCACACTGAGCAGGGCTCAGCAGAAAGGCCTTGGCAGAGCTGCTGGGCAGCCCTTGGTGAACCAAGCAGACTAATCTCAAGAGCACAAGGCAGCGAGTAAAGATAATTAATTTTACCAGCTAGGAAGATTCCCCATCTGGATTTCAGAAAAGGCACAAAGGATTACCTGTCCTTAGCTCTAAAGGGGGTTACATGCAACCACCTGGAAAGCACCCAGATCATTTATGCTGCCAGGTAAGTGCAAGTAACCAAAGGAGAACACAAATGTATTACAACATTCCGTTGCTGGGTGACACTGTGTCTTCAGGGAGAAAAATCAAAAAATAAAGAGGTTTTCTGTATGAAACATGTTTACTAACACACATTCAAAGCCAAGCAAAGCCCAAGAAAAAAATCATCTTTTGTACCGGTCTCACAAAGAATTGAAGATAAAATATCACTCATATGGAAGTCAGTTTACAACGGATCACAGCTTAATCAATTCAAATTAATTTTTACCCAGATATTCACAGATAGAAATCTTCTATTATTTTCAACCACATGGGCCAAGTTTTTAGCTAAACTTTTTACACTGTGCACAGTTCTTTTCTCCCTATCTCTCTCCAACACACATGCTCCAATTTCTAAAATAACAAACAACAACCATACTGGAAAAAACCCAAATGTGGAAAATTTCACTCTGAAGAAGGAAAGGCTTTGCAAACTTTACAAGATGTACAAATGGAAGTTTATATTAACTAAGCTATTAAGACTTCTCTGTGTGTGGTGAGAGTCCAGATGTACAGGAGGAAGGAATAAATCCCCACTAAGCCTCTGAATGTGCACGGCCATACAGTTGAGTACACCTTTCTTTCAGAACTCAGCTGGGCATCAGCTTTTATCTTGAAACTCATGTTTGTCATCATTAGCTTAGCTAGCATGCTTGCAAATGTTTTTTCAGCATTCAGTTTTTGCAGCCACAATTTTCAGTTCTGAGTTTTGAAAGCCAGACATCTTCAGGAACAAATCTACCTAACACAACATGTGTGTGCTTATCTGCAAATGGGGACTTCTGGGATTGCAAACTGGCCTGCAGTATTTTAAAGACTTTGATTCTTATTAAGCCTTCTTATCATGTCTAAAGCTGACCAGTGGAAAGATTTTGGTTCTGCTGTCATTGTCCTGAAACAGGTGGCTTCACCCACTGTGCAAGAAGTTGATCCACACACAGAGTCAAGGTACTTATTTACAGTTCTGTGCAGAAAGGGGTGCTGGGTGGCAAATCCACAAAGGAGAGTGTAAATGTGTTACCTATTGCTTTAGTGAGAATCTGAATCATAACATGTGTTATGAAGGGAGTAAGCCCCTTTGAAATTTTATATGGTAGACTGTATCCAATTGACATTGTGGGGTAAAAGGTAATGGCAGGTTGAGAATGATCTGTTATTCCTCTTACAGGTCAGTTGGTCCAAGACCCTGCTCAAGAGGGGTTAAGGTGTTTTGTCAAAATGCATGAAATCTGGCTTTCCTCTTAAGATGGGTTGACACTTTGCCCTCAAGAGGATTTTGTGTGGAAACATATCATGGCTGCCCAGCTGGGGCACAGCACTGAATGCAGCTTGGATGGAGGCTGGGCACAGCTCACAGTGCAAATCCTGTGGGACACAGTGCCACTCCCCTGCTGGGCTCAGTGCCTGCCAGCAGTCATAGCAGTGGGACAGGCTTCCAAATCCATCCGCTCAGGTGCTTCCCAGCTCCATTTTGGCTTTCATTGCCTGCCAGCCAGGCGAAAAATGTGTTGTGACATCATGGAGCCCTGTGTGACAGCGGCCCATGATGTCACAATGCCAACACATGCAAGCACATGGAGACTGGGCAGCCTGGAACATCACAGCCTGAGCTGCGACCAACATGGCACGCCAAGGCAGCTCACGTGTCAAGGTGTCACCCTTGCAAAGGACCCGAATGAGGCTCATCCTGGTGGTTTTCCTGACCATAGTGCTCCACAGGCTGTCTCTGTCATTCACTGCCTCCACATGTACGGCCAAGGAATGCACCAGCAGCCTAGACCCCTGCAATCCCACAGACTGGGTGAGGTTCAGGATGGGCATCATTCCCGAGGGTCCAAAGAAACCGCCTGCTGTCACCAAGAGCATGACTGCTGCATGGACCAGCACCACTGGCCTTTGCAAATGCCAGCACCAGGTCAGGGAGAGGCTGGACATCGCTCCTGAGTGACTGAAGCAATCGCCCATTATCCCAGAGAGTGCCGCCTCCAGCCTGCCCTATCCTTTGTGCCAGTTTTGGAACCACCTTCCCCCTTGACATGAGCTGGTTGCTCTGTACAGCCTGGCAACCTGTGGGACTGCTCAGCATGGGTTGTATTGCCTTCTGCATCTGGAGAAATGTGAAGAAACCTCAGGGACAAGGAAGGTGATGGACGTCCTCATCTTCAGTACGGACAGACTGCTGGGAAAAGAGCACCTTGAGGTGGTCCAAACTGTTCTACAGGGTGGAGGCCAAAACCAGCCTGCCCCACAGGGCCATGAGGCTTTTCTACCACCTCTACATGAAAGTGCTCTTCTAAATCAAGGAACCAAAGACAATTGACAAAACAACCAAGATAAGACCAGATTACAAGGAAAAAACAATGCCAACTCATCAAACTAGGGAAAGGATAATTTTAGCAGAAGGAGATTATGATCATCGACTCACGGTGCACAGGTTCAAGAACTCAAAAGGAGAAGACTGTGCAAAAGGAACAAATAATTTAACCAAAAGAAGATTGAATAATAATTAATTAATAATATTAACTATGTCTTGTAGCCAAGGAATTTTAATGCCTTGTTCCTGTCAAATGTTCTGTGGGACTGCCTAGACAACTGGCCGCGTAGAGGTAAACCCATGCATGTAGGCTGCTGAATTGTGGCAAGACACTGCCACAGGTAGAGAAGCTGCCTGTAAAAGTACCCCATGCAGATGTCCACATACCCAAGAGCCAGGCTACTGAAGAATATTGCAACAATGAACAGGTGGATCAGGCTGCCAAGATGAAAGTGTCTCAGATGGATCTGGACTGGCAACATAAAGGTGAATTAGTTTTGGCTTGGTGGGTCCATGATGGCTCAGGTCATCAGGGAAGAGATGCAACATGGTGAGCTCATGACCAAGGGGTGAACTTAACCACAGACAGTAACTATGAAACATGTGCTGCAATCAAGCAGGCCAAGCATAAAGCCCTTGTGATAAGGGCACAATGGCTGAAATATAAGTATGGGGAGGCCTGGCAGATCAATTACATCACACTCCCACAAACCCACCAAGCCAGGCACTAGATGCTGACAGTGATGGATACAACCACTGGATGGCTGGAGACGTACCCTGTGCCTCACACCACTACCCAGAACACCATCCTGGGCATTGAAAAGCAAGTCCTGTGGTGGCATGGAACCCGACTCAGACAATGGAACTTATTTCAGAAATAGCCTCACAGACACCTGACCAGAGAGCATGGGACTGAATGGGTATCTCACATTCCCTATCCCTATCAGGCTGGTTCTCTGCCTGCAGCTGTTTTTTGCCGTAAGGTGGGCACTGCTTATGCCATTGTGCCCATGGTTTTATTTGGGACCCTGTCATCCTTGGCAAAAGCATGGACACTTCTGCTGTATTTAGGTCAGCTTCCATGAAGCCTTGTAGTCCATCTGCTCCTGCTTTCAAGTTGCTGCTGCTGGTATGCAGGTGTGTGGGACTGTGTCCACATGGGGTGGGAAAGACAGGCTCTGCACTGGGAGAGGTCCATCCAGGCTGCTGGCTACTATCTGCCCAGATATGACCCAGACTCAAACACCCACACTGTGCTTAGGAAAAGCCTCTAACCCAGCACCTGCCTTTAAGATGAGAGGTAGCACACTTGGCTTTTCCTGCCCAGAGCACTTCAGGTCTCCCAGTCATGCCCACCTCAGCCTAAAACAGCATTTCTGAGGACACATCTCCAATTCATCCCTGGTGTGACCTCAAATAGTTTAGAAATGACAGTGCTTTTGGACAAATGGACAAGAAAATCATAGCTTCTCCTTGTTAACTTGCCAATTCTAACCAGTGCGGGACAGCAGCAACACAAAGGGAAACTGGCAGATGACAAATTGGTGGGTTTTTCTTTGAGTCTCTTTTTGTGATCTCTATCATTTGCCCACTGGCTGGGTGCTTCACAGTGGCTCAGGAGCAGGTGGATGAGTATAAAGAAAACACCAAATTACAAATTCAAGAAGGCTTCTCTGTGTCTTACCAAGGTAGACTGCCGTAACACTTGGAGGCACCTGCACTTGCCCTCCTGCAGCCGAACAGACAGAAAATATCAATTTCTAGGTCTACCTTGTGCCAGAAATCTTCTCACATGGCAAACAAATAACACCTATTTACATTTTCAAACCCAAACACTAAGATTGTCCCATGCTATTGATTTGGCAAATGATGGAGCAGAAACACAGGAGTGAGAATTCAGGTATTGACAACTAACCTATGGATGAACACCAATGGTGTTTTAAATGGCAAGGGCTGCTTTTGGCAGGGGCCATCCTCCTGCTGCCTGGGTGGTTCTCAAAGATAATTTTTTTAAGTCTAAGCTCTTGCTGTAATAATGAAGTGAGGCTCTGACTCTCCACAACAAAGTCACAACACTCCCCTCCAAACTTGCCAAATGGCTAAAAGGTTTCAAGATCAGAAAGTTATAGGGAGTTTAGGATCAAGCTGGGCTTATTTTAATCAGCTTTGATAAAGACTTGTTATGTTTTTACACAAAAAAAACCTTTTTAAAAGTCCAACATCACAACAAATCTTTCCAAAGTGGCTAAGCAACCATACTCCCCAAGAAATGCAGCCCTGAATGAAGGTCTTTCACATACCCTTCCTCCTTCAATTCCCTGTCTCTCACTTCCAGCAGTGTATTCATCTGTTGCTTCAGCTGCTGCCATTGGAGCTTCAGGATCCTCCATGTCCCTCCATGTCCCCTTGGAGGTTTCAGTCCTGCACACAGAGCTGTGGACTCACCACAAAGCCATGGGTCTCTGTACAACAAAACACCTTGGGCTTTGGCCTTAATTTCTCCTATGTCACCAATACTGTTCTCCCAAATGCTTTTCCCTAAGTCATTATTCAGTCTTGAATCCTGCAGAATTGGTGCTGTGCTTGGCTACTTGCTTTTTCCTTCTCTTCATTGGCTTTCTGTTCACAGATGCTACTACACTAAAACAATACAGCAATGCAGCTTCCATTCATGTGCTATCACTGACACAGAGTCTTTATTTTCTCTGTTATTCCTTTCCTTTGTATTAATCTTCTTTCCTATCACCCAGACTACTCTCCTCAACTTTGTCCCCTCCAATAATTTTCAGATTCCAGATATTTTCTCTTTCATCTCCAACACTTGGTGAAAGTTCTTCTCTATTATTTGATACACCATCTCAAAAACCTTCTGTTGGTAAATGCTCTTTCTAATCTCTTGTGTCTCATCTTTTTCTTGCAAATGTAGTACTTTGTTTTCCTGCAGGGTGGATTTGTTTGTTTTAGTTACTCTCACCCAGCATTTTGGATCAAAGAACTCTATAATTTAAAATAAGATGTCCTGACAATGTGAAACAAACCCCACTTAAGAAGCGCTATCTTAAGATCACATGTAGACTAGTAACATCTATTTACATGGGTATTTCCCACTTGTTTAGCCCTTAGAAACCTAAATACAGATCTGTGGTGCCCAACTGTTGTTTCTCAGACTTAAGCTCCAGTTGTATCCAATCCTGGTTTTGGATGGATAAAGAAAAAAAAAAAAAGCAAACCTTCTGATACTTGTAAAATGCAAATCCTAGCAGAACCCCATAAGGGTAATTTTTTTAATCATAGTCCCAATCTTAAGGATTTCCTGGCCAGTTTTTACGTGCTGCATCATCCCCAGTTAGAAAGTACCCATGCCATCTTATACCTTTCCCTGCAAATTACTGCAAGGAAGGCTGATAGGAATGGTTTTGTCAGGAGATAGAAATCTCCAGCAGTCTCTGATCTGGGAGACAGTCACATCCCATGACTAATCTTTCCATAGGTCACAGGCCAGCTCACCCTTAGACTTATTTGCATTCAACACTCTCCAGCAATATCCTGTTTTCTAATTTAGGAAGTACTGACGATTATACATGGGGTTTGGCTCATTGGAATTCCTTTCCTCTCCACTCTCCATTACATTGACAATTCATCTCCATGCATGTGTGAAGGCAGGATGAAAATTTTCCTCTCTCAAAAGAGAGAAAATGCCATTGTTTGCACTGATGTCTGCTCCCCAAATAACTGTGAGAGAATGTGCCGGAGTTGAATTACCATGACAGTCCTGGTTGCTCCTTCTTTAGATATTTTTACTGCACCCTTACACTAGCAGTGTGGTTTTCCCAAACCTCTAGCTCACCTTTTCTTCCTGTTTACAGGCCCAGCTACTGTTTCTTCCCCGAGGGGCTTCTTTACTGCACTCTGACAGTCAGTCCCACCACTGCTCTTAGTTCCTTCACACACCCTTAACTTTAGATGCCCCAGCTTGCTTTGAGTTCAGTCAAATATTTTCATTTCCCTTTCCATACAGACAATGTTTTTCCCTTTCCCTTCCAGATTAAATTCTCTCCCACACAGATGATTGTTTTTCCCTCTCCAAAGGTCATCCAGAAGGTGGTTTCATAACCAGTTCGACCACTGATGGGCCTTAGAGTGCTGTCCTGATTCTCTTGCAGATGACATGTGGGAAAAGTAACGTGGAAGATGCACCAAGTGAAATGTGGGGTTTGATGGTCCCTGGGCTTCCCAGCAAAGTAAAACCCCAAGAGAGGATTGTTCCCAACCTAGCAAGCTGCTATCAGCCCGCATTGCCTGCAGCCCAGCCTGGCTCATCCCGCAGCAGCAGGAACAGCAGCCAGCGTCTGTCTGGTCAGCCTTACATATGAATGAAAGGAATGCAGCCTCCTTCCGCTGCCTTCCACCCCTCAGCCGCTCCCCAGCCCATGGCTGCTTGTTTTCATGCACTGCAGTAAATCCCTTTGATCCAGCAAGTGGACTTCGCACGTGCAAGCTGAGTGACCAGCCCACATCTGCCTCTGTGCCTGGGAGCCCCACACTGGGAGCTCTTTGTGTGTGGGGCGCTCACACTCGTTCCACAGAGCCCACACTGGCACACTGCTCTCGCATGACACACTAACAAACCACCAGCCAAAGGAAAATATCTTGCAATCATTTCAGGCCCTCTGGCTCAGCCACTGACTAAGCCAAGTGGCTACTAGCCATTGGCACTGCTGGGTGCATTTGCAACCCACAGCACACTCAGTTCAGGCGTGAAAAAAACAAAGCACCCATGGAAAAAAGGGCTCCTTGTCCCTTGTCCCATGCCCTGAAGGCTGCATGGGAAAGGACACAGCTCTGATATTTATAATTCAGTCCCAAATATCCATAGCTACTCCTCTCTGTCCCATGTTTTCACCAGAGACAGGAGCTGCCTGTGGGGAACCCCACTGAAGAGGTCAGTGTGAACACATTAGATGTCTTGATTGTACCAGCTCTCGTTTAAGGCATCCAGCAGTCAGTGTGTTTTTAGGGAACAGAGCACGCAAGCAGTATGAAGGAGTCTGAATGACTTTGTGCTCCAGACTCAAATAAGCTGTTTAGGTAAGCCTATCACACTCCTTCCCTCAATTTACCCAGGTTGCTCCCAGGACGTAAATGTTCACAGGTATTTAGACAACCTGCTTTCCACAGACAAAATGAGACAGGTTTCCTGCTCCCAGGTTCTGCATCAGAGATGTGTTTTAACAACAAGGCTGCATTCAGTCCTCATCACCATGCTTTCCACAAAGCCGTGCACATCTAGGACATGGGTAGGGGCAGGGTGGTTTTACAGCCGTTAGGAGAGGAGAAGACATAATTCCAAGCTTGTATTCCCTCTTGTTTTTTGCCTTCCTGCTTTCCTAACAACCTAAGCTATCAGCTCAGGACATGGTGAATGGAAACAGAAACACTGCCATAATTTGGGGCTGTTTAAACCACTGACAGTTTAATTGGCAATATCAGAGCTAGCTGATCCCACCAGGTGAAGTGCTGGGAATGGGAGGCCTGGGCTCTGCACCCAGGCAGCTGCAGTCTCATCATCTGATAAAGGTCTTCCCTCTCTGCCAAGGAAAGGCAGACGTGTCTCTCTCACCACATGAAACACTGCTGTGGATGGGCAGGCTCAGCACGTCATGACACCACCTACAATCCAAGGCTATTCAACAGAAAGATCACAGGGCCAGTGAGAAACGTTTCTCATTGTGGATTAATTGTAAAATGTAAGATTTCATATGGTAATGTTAGAGGGGAAAGGTTTGGGCCTCAGAAAATTCAACCAGGCCTAAGGCTGGGATCAAAAGCATGCAAACTCTTACAAGATTTTGACAGCAAGGGTTGAGGTGCTGAGAGATTAGAAGTTATTTTAAGTGCTCCTCATGATTCCTTGTCCATATCCCCATTTGCATGACTACACCTGTAAAACTTCACAAGTTCACCCTTTCCACACTATTGTGTAAAATATCCCTGACTAACTTCAGGAAAAGCTGTGTAAGACCCATCACTTCCAGCCTGAGAACGAACATGCGGGTCATATCTGAAGAGACAAGATCACCGGGTCAACAGCTCTCACACTCTTCATTTGTGCTTTCATGGAAGCTCCATTGTCTGCTGGAAGGCCTTGGCTGGGATGTCCCACTGGCCAGCCCCAGCAGGAAGAAGCCCTCACAGCAGCATCGGCGCTACAAGGAACCAGCATTCTGACCATGTTGATGCTGATTTTAAAATTATTGCACTACTTTCACTGCTTTCAGATCACTGAATCACAGGTGAGGTCACTCCTGGCAAGGCAGCTATCCCCAGTAAAAGCACTAGAAAGCCCATATAAAAAGATCAATGCCTTTTATGTCTTACTATGATTTATACTTCAGACCATGTAACTTTTACAGTGCTGCCTAGTATGTGATGGATGCAGCTCTCTTAACAACCCACATATTTATCTGATTTACTGTGTTGGTCCAACGTGTTATTTTCTACCTTGCAAGAACAACCTTGCTTCTAGGAATCTGCCTGCATGATAAGATCGTGAACTAAATGTGCAGTTATTGTAAGAGACCACACATTTTACAGTAAAATTGAGAAAACTGATTATAGCAATCCCTCTGGAAACAAGAATAATCACATGATAAGACAGTGCTAATGGGAATTTATCATCTCTCATCACGTGTGAAGCTTAGAACAAAGCAGCAACGTGTGTGAACTGCATAGCTATTAATGCCAATGAATACCAGCTGAAGAGCTGCTGGGGACTATGAACAAATGAGAGGAGGGAACCTGAACAGCCAGCCTAAGCCAATTTGGTATGCTTCAACCAGCTTACACACAGATATATATATAACATTTGTAAATGTTACCCAAAATAACAGCCTCACGTCTATCCATACAGCCCATTCCCTCTCTACCTACACTATTTCATTCAAACTCCATGTCATTCTTTTATTTGTTCTCACTATATTTTAGCACTGGAGAAGTCCAAGATCATGAGTGTCTGAAGGGTATGTGTCTCTGCATGCCTACACATCTGAATATGCACACGCTGCCTCATGCACAGATTATTCCTCAACCACATATTTAAGATCTGAAACACATTTCTCTTTCTCCCATACAAAAGGCACCAAAAACCTACCCACGCTATTTTCTATTTGAAGAAAATAACACTTGACTAAACTCTACATTTTTAAAGTTGTCTTGGGGAAGTGAGTGCCAAAAACCCGAAGTGACATGCACATAGTTTTAACATGAATGATACATCTACATCCCTTAAGTATCCTAAAATTACTCTGTATCAAGCCCCATAAGACATATGAAACCCCAACAGGTCAATGGTAGATGGTGAACTCCTCTGTTCTATTGAATAATGGGTACATTTGCTGGACTACCATATTTTCCACTGTTCTGTTTCATAGACAAAAGCTTGGACTTTCAGAAGAGATTTTTTTTTTCTTTTCTAAATGAGAATAAAAAGAGATGGTTACGGGTAGGTGACAGGACAAGATGAGAGAAGCATCCTGCATAAGTACCTGTATGAGTCCTCTGGTGAGCCTTTAAGTGGGAGCTCTTTGTATAAACTTTCCGGCACCCATTAAATTGACAGCGATGAACCCTCTTCTTGTTTTCTGGGGATGCTTCTGTCCCTGCACCTCCTTGCTCACTGTCACTTTGCCCACTTTTTATTGTCCCCGCAGTTGCTGTTGCTACACCCACTTTCACAGAGCTGAGTGAAGTTTTCTTGGCTACCAGTTTCAACGTCACTGTGCCATCCACCGCTGAGAGAGTCTGTGGGGTTTTGACGAGGTGGCGGCTGAGCTCCGGAGAGGAAGGGGGGGTTAATGAGGTCACTGCATTGAGCTGGGCCTGGTTGACGGCTGTGTAGCCTTCTGTGGAAGAGCTGGTGGACTGTGAGCTGAGGCACGTCTCAGACAGCAGCTTGTCACGGGACAAGATGATGTCCATGTTGGCGCTTTTGTCACATGTACTCGTCTCCACTGGTAAAAGGATGGGCTCCAGCCGCCGTATATTGTCCTCTGCATCTGGGGCTGAGGAGGCATGAAGGAAACAGTCCAACTCCTCACCAAAGGTCTCAGAGATCTTCCGTGGCTCAGTCTGAAGGTATCGCTCCAACTCCAGGCATGTCTGCAGAAGAGAAAGGGAGATGGGAGGGAGAGAAATCGCTGTTAGAGAGAGATTGCAGCTTAGCTGCCACTGAGGGCAGAACATGGTCCAGAGGCATTCCAAGACAGAACTCATCAACAGCAGCATCTTCCAGTGAGATAGTCACACCCTGGGAGACATGAAGATTTGGCACTCCTTTGAGGCTGCTCAGAGATAGTCTGGGAATAACCACATATGCTAGCAGGTATTATACTAGAAGTGAAGATCAACAACCAGAAAGTATCCACTACATTTTCATTAAAGTCTGTACATTGTTGGTCCATGGGCACCAGGGCCTTCCCAACTTAAAGTATAATCTGTCAATTCCATATGAAACTATCCTAATAGACTCATCATTTGGCACTTACAAACAAAAAAGTCACCTTTCCAAATAACTGCTTCCTCTTCCTTCACAAACATTAACTTTCTCTCCAAATTTAACTCAGTGTAGTTGGCTGGGACCTAATCATCCTTGAACAACACAATTCTGAAGTGTGACATTTTAAGACAGGAGGTAGAAAAGCTTCCAGTGAGACCACAGCTTGTTTAAAGGGCCTGAGAGAAGGAAAGGTGACAGAAAAAAATCCTAACTTCTGTCAGTTTTAGAGGGAGTTTTGGCACATCTGGTCAAACGGAGCTTCCTGTGTACAGGACACCAGACTTGCACACAAACACACACTCACCCCTTTATTAAAAAGTAGGTGAAGTTGCAGTCAAAGATGCTTTCACATAAAAATGTGCTCCTGCACCTCCACAGCAGTGATCATCAGCACAAGGATGGGATGAACCTCCTATGTGAATGTGTCTTATTATGAAGTGTCCTGAGCTTGCTCCAATAAAACCTTCAGCCACCAAAGCACTGCCCCAGTGTCCTCCACAGCCAACACTAGAAACTTTTATTGTTTATAGAGAACCATTTGCTGTAGTTTCAGGAGCTTTTAATGGAGTTTATTAGCACTGTTTTTCATTTCTTGCAGCTTGAAAGGATAGCTGGTTTAATACCACCACTGTGATTTCACAGGGCTTGGAGAAAGAGACATTCTAACTAATACATTTTAGAAACCTCTAAAAACTACTCCTCAGAGAACACTTCTACCAATATTAAGAAAGGGGTTTTAGTAGAAAATTTTTAATCTATGGGAGCTGGTGACCCAACTACATCTCAATCTGGAGAGTCCAGCATCTGATCAAGAAATAAAAGCTTCATATGACCAGAGGAGAGACAGAGACTTCTGCCTTCTGAGTACAAAGGTCTCATCAACAGGAATGTAAGGAGGCCCCACTGACAGCTCTCTAGGAACTGGCAGGTAATTTGAGATTATTACTTTCAAAGCTCCCACAAACAGCACTATTGGTTGCAGAGATACAATGTGGTGGGATGGCTTTCAAGTTCACCACAATATCTGCCACACTGTTGTTTCTTTTTTAAATAATAGCTGATTATAGATCTGATCTGTAGAGATGGACAAAAAGCAAGAGAACAGAAGATATGCAGGTGAGACATGCTACACTTTAGCATGTATGTTATAGTCAGAGGTATGAGACTGTCTGTACACAGGCCTGGGTGTGGGACACAATCAATTGTACTTGCCTCAGCAACCTTTCTGTTTTCTTTATAAGGTGCATTTCTGGGACTATGAGAAAGAGGTTTAGCTGGGAGTCTGGTCTCTCTCCAGATAAATCCTAATGGGTTTTGGGAGAAGCTTTCCAACATGCCATATAGTCTTTCAGTAATAACCCCCACCACCAGGAGAGGCAATGCTTTTGAGTTCTTCACATCATGTAATTTGGGCTTTCTGGTCCACTTAGCCTTCATCCAATGGGGCAGAAACAGGTTTAGGGGCCAAATAAATAAAAGGCTTCCAAAGGAAAGAGCAAGCATAATCACAAATTAGGGGTGGAAAGGGGGAGGGCAGCAGCAGGGAGAAGAGACAAGGACTCAAGGCCATTAAATCTGATGACAGTGACATGAAATTTCAATTGCTGTGGGATCAGAAAGCTGCATGCCAGCTCTGGGCTGCCCATGGAGGGGAGGCGAGCAGGAGGTGCTGCTCCTTTAAGGCATCACTACCCCATGACAACAATAGTGGGCCTGACAGTTTTTCCAGCTTCACCATTAATTTTCCATAAAGAGCGGTTTCTCGATGAGCCCTTTTCAGGCAGAGCCTGATGCTTCACAAACCTGTAATTATTCCTGGCTCCCCCCTCCCGCAGCCACTGCACCTGTGCCATTTCAAGACACCAGCTGGTCATGTCTTGCCTTCTGCCTCTGAAATCCAAAACCAGAGGATCAAGCCCATCTCCCCATAGAAGGGGGGAGAAAAACAACTCAAAGAAACAATGTAATGCAGTCCCTCCCACCCACCCCCCTCAGCCTCTCCACCAAGTCAATAGCAGGGAAGAGCCTAGCAACTGCTGAGCCAGAAAAGCCCCGCACCTAATCTGCATGGCAGACAAAGCCTGGCGAGGGGCTATGGCCACAGCCCTTCCCTCACCTCCCGCCAGGGCCCTACCTGCTGCTGCACCTTTTTTTTGGTGGCAGAAACAAAGAATCTTTCCCTATATGCACTTCCCAGTTTATTCCAAGTACCTTATGTGACCTTCTCTTCTTGTGGTCCCAATCTCCCAGGGAGTGGTGAGGAAGGGTTTAGAAACCAGCCTGCTTTCTTCACTCCTTGCCCTGGCATGACAATTTTTAGGCCAACTAAGCCCACCACCTTGTCTTGAGCACTGACCTAGAGAAACCAGTCAGGCTGAGACCACCAAGGTCCCCACTCCAGGCTGGTAGACCAGCAGGAGGGGCAGAAAAGTTCTTTGGTCATCATTCTCACAAAGCTTTTTGCTACTGAGCAATAAAAAGCTACTGGGTTGGGTTTTTTTGTTGTTGTTGTTGTAGCTGTTGTTTTGTTTTGGATTTTTTTTTTCTTTTTTTTTTTTTTGTGGGAGGAGCAGGACCACTATCTACAGAGACAGGAACCGAAACTGCTGAATGATGGTGAATCCCTATAGATCTCCACTTCCACTACCAGCCTGGTAGGAAAATAGTTCAAGAATATCTCAGACAGGAGTGAGCTGCTCTTGTCATGCTCTTATCAAAGTTCTGCTGGACATCCAGCTTCTCCTCACCAGTGGTGCAAGCGAGGGAGCTTTGTGTAAGGATGGAGTACACCACACAGGACAGGCATTCCCACTGCCCTTTAGTTGCTACACTGCAGGCAATGTGGTGGGTATTAAACTTTTTATCCAATGCCTGTATGATACACAGCAATAAAGACTCTAAAAATTGCCAAGGGAAGAAGAAAATGGCTCCCTTCAGGAACAAAAGAGGAAGAGCCATAAGACTACTGTTGGCTGTCAAGCCAGTTCCTCTGGCTAGGGATAAAAAAGTGTGACCCACTAATTCAACCCATCTGCCCTGATTAATGAGGGTCATTCTCCTTGCACCTTGCTCCTCAGTTTAACCAGTTAAAAGAAATGATGATTCATGGCTGACAAATAATAGGATGTGACTTTGTGAGACCCCACATACTTGAAGTAAGCCAGATAGAAAAGGCCAACAGTTTGGCATGTGGACAATCCTGTCAAGGCCTTTGTCTGATTTTTCAGTTTCAGATACAGTTGCAAAAAGTCTCACTTCCCCAACAAAGGAACATTTCCATCACCTGCAAGAAATGTGTGTTCCCTCCCAGTAATTCAAAACATCTCTTTGCTCCCCATATTACACTATCATCCAAGTCCTCTGGGGCACATGTAGTGGCAGAATACACATGAACTGCATACCATGACACTTCCATGTGCAGTACCAGATCCTTCACACAGGACAGGCACTGTAGAGCTATCCTATGCCTGCTAAGGACCTACTTGTTAGTCCTTTCAGAGATGGCAGTCACTGGTCCAGGAAAATTCAGTGCTCAGTACGTTTGTCAATTGAGAAAGGTATGAGCTCTAATCTAGTTGGATTCTTACCTCTAAAGCTCATAGAATGAAAGTAAAGATTATTTATGAAACACATTGAGTATGCTCACCACTATGAAATACAACTCAAGAGAAATCCAGTGTGTGCCTCTGACAGCAGAGATGTGATACATGTGTACCATTTTCAGCAGAGCTTAGTACTCACCTAACTCTACAGCCAGCAGAAATCAAGATTGTTTTGCCACTAACTGCAACAAGGAAAACAAACCTCAGACTCTGCATCCCTCCCAGACTTGCAGATACTTGACTTGGTTCAGAGTCTGTATTTTAAGATGTCTATCAGCTATCCAGTTTAAAGTTGATCCAGAACATTCAAAATCCAGACATGAAGGAACTGGAGTCACCACTCATGATGCTGATGTTTGACTTCATCTCTCTCCCCCAGAGAGGAACCAGAAGGAAAGTTCTAGCTGGGACCACCAGCATTACCAATGTGCCAAGTCTCAAGGCAGTGTATCTCCCCTTTAGAGAATGACAGGGGAAAGACATGCCCAAAGGCCAGGAGCTTTGGCAGGGACACAAATTTGGCATCTAGGTTCAGGTCCAGACAGCTCTGGAAAACCTAATTCCACCCGATGAACCAAAATATACACCTAGTTCTCAGGCTATGAATCTAAACTTGCTCCAATGAAATGCAAAGAACTAGTCTTGGTTGACAGCCATGTTATGTACTGGAATTTCATCCATCCATCCAGACTTTTGAAAAATAACAGGTCGCTTGATAAGCACCTGCCCATGTTGTGAAGCCTTTAAAACACTCAAACTTCTGGGTGCTTTGCACAGGTAAAGATAGGACAATATAGCAACAGTAAAGTTCTGTCAAGGGTAAAAAAAAAGGCCAAGCACTTATAATAATTTGAGGACAGACACATCAGGGAAGGCACTGTATCAATATGTTCATTGGCTTCCTCTGTTTTATTGATGCTGAAGTATTTTATAATGTCTTGTTTCTGAATTTTTCTAGCAGATCATCAGAAGTTCCTATCTGGAAGTGCTAGTTACTTCTAAGTGCCATTTTACTGCAGATATAATTGGACATCAAGCACTGAACTTGGAAGCTATCCAAAACCTAATTAGGAAGTTGGATACTTAGATCAGGCTGTGACAGAAAATGAAAATGTCTAATGTGGCTGACAAGCAAGTCTGATCTACCAGGTCTGTTTACAATACTTGAAAGGATTCTCTTTGTAATTTACACAAGCAAAGCAGAGTTACAAATGCAATAGCGAAGGTCAAATTTCAACTTCCATCATGACCCCATTGCTTTCCACTGGCATGTAAAAAAGGGGCTTCATCTGTAAAAAAATGGTGAAAATATCAAGACTGCATTGGAGGATAAAGTGTCTCCAACTGAAGACAACCCAAAACAGTAACAGTAAGGTCAGTGCCACTGCTGTTCACTCAGGCTCAGAGCAAACAGTGGCACCAGCTTCAGTGCCAGTATCAGTGTTTCATTGTGCACTAAAACAGCAAAAGCTCTGAGCGACACCAACACTTCCATTGCTGATACCACAGGCAGAAATTGAACTGGATGTTGTGGGGCAGCCCTGAAGTTAAGAGGAATAAAACATTCAAAACTTACCTGCCTCCCCTGAAATGCCGTGCTATTTTTCATCCTTAACCCTAAAACAAGATTTGAACGATAGATCTTCTTCCCACTGCCAAAGGCCTTCATTGCTTCCTGAACAACAACAACAAAGCCCAGTACTCTTGCCCATCTATTCCAAGATTGTCATCTGTTCCCACCCAGCTGCCAAAACCTCCAGCTTTTCCTCTTGGCAACTTTTACTGGGCAGTTGCTAGTCATGAAAAAGCTGCAGCACATCAGAAGCTTAACATTTGGGACAGAATAAAATAAACAGAGTTTTAGTATTAAAATAAGTAGTTTTGCAAAATACACTTGGGGAAAAAATGGAAAACTGCAGCCTGAAATGAAAATATATAAGAAAGTTTCAGGCGATAGCAAATAATTTCTATTGCAAACGTTTTAAGACAAAACTATTCACATGTCTTGCATGTCTTGCATGTCACATGTCTTCACAGCACATCTTGTCTATGTGTTGTATAGTTCATTGAAAAAAAAGAGAGCTAAAACCACTTTTCAGGTACCACAATAAGATACTTATTGACAGCTCACTTGTGGTACATTTTTGTATGCATGTTCCTAATCCCTTGTATATACTAAGGAAATCAAGTTAACTGGATGCTCAGCAAACAGGCTTTTGCCAAGTGCAAAAAGCAGGCACAGGCACAGTCAGCAAGGAAAGATCATATGATATGAAAGACTTGTTTTCCTGTCGTAACTTCAACATATGCCTCAGGCATCAGGCCAGTCCTCCCTAACACTGTCCGAATGGGTCACACCAGCCACCAGTCTGAAATGGACAAGTCTATTAATTCTTGACTCCTCTACACAGGACTGAAGTCTCTGTGTGCTAATTTCTTCAATACAATAATGGCCTGTGCCCATTTTCCCTCCTGGTCTCAGCCCAAAGAATGAACCGTTAAGGAAGTGTATTTAGCCAAACCAGCCCATTCACTGTTATTCATGCACAACAGCACTCTCAATAAACCCTCCTACCATGACCCAGATGGCTTTGTCCCTGGATCTTCTCCTCTTATACTTCTTCAGTGTGTTAGAAATTCTGAAATCAGAAGCCTCAACTGCATTCAGCAAAGATAATTTTAAAGTAAAAATGTGGATATAAAGGACAGAATCACTACTTTCATATAAACATGACTCATTTTCCTGTTGCTCTGGAGCATGATGTAACCAGGGTTATCAAAGATTTTAATCAGACTCTAAAGATCAAAAGATCAAAATCAACTTTACCAGAAATTACCAATTTTCACCAGCAGAAATGGGAGGTAACAAATGTCTCAAATAGGAAAAAAGTCTGAACCCATAACTCTGACCAAGGAGTAAAAATCAGGCTTTGTTCCCTAACTTGGTGATAATGAAATGCAGCTTTATCTAACTAATATTCTTTTGAATGGACAAGCTGAATTTTTTCAATAAAAATCTGTGGTATTTGGGCCTTAAGCATAGAGAATGGCAGTGCACTGGTTATGAGATACTGAACAAAGGACTGCAGCTAAGCGTGGCTGAATTTGATAGGCATCTAGATAGGAAAAAAAAAAAGGATGAAAGAAATCTGCAAACACTGAACCAGGGCTTTGGAGGGCTTTTGTTGGGTTTTTTTGATCGTTTAAAAAAGACAGAAAAAATATCTGCGACCAGTCACAACAACAAAAAATAGCATCAATGTCAGCAAATGATTAAGGATAGCCAAATCAAGAATTCAAAAGTGCAAGCAATCCATTGTGCTAGTATCAAAATATGATAAAAGCCATGTGTGCTGGCACACCATCACATACCCTGCATGCTGCCATACAGTCAAGACAGCAAGTAGCCATATAATGACCATTTGAAAAATTATATATAAAGTAAGAATGTTTCAAAATGTTTCTGAAGAGAGCATTTATTTATATAACAACCTTGGATGGCTTTCAGTGAGCTGGCTAGTGGCCCTCACTGCAAACTTTTCTCCAAACTTCATCAAGCCTGTATTTAACCTGTTGTCATCCAGTTTGGAAGCAGCTTTGGTTTAGCATTATAAACAGCAAAAAACCACAATTAGTTCCTTGAATTGTCAATCCTAGCTCCCACTGAAATCAAAGGATCAGGTTCAAAGCATGCCCCAGAGTGTGGTAAACTTCTCACAGGAAATGGATACGCAAGAGCAAATGCTGACGACTGTGGAATGTACAAAGCAAGAGCAATATTTTAGGTCTCGATCCTCAATTAAGATTCATCCTTAGAAAGTATTGCAAGGAGGTTACACAGCAGAATTGGATTCCTTGTAATTACTCTGGTTAGGTTCATGAATGAAAAAATGTATTCTTTAGAGACATTTTATTAACATCCAGAGGTATCTTAACATTTCTTTCCCAACAGCTGACACAAACGTACACAGCAGTTGCGTTCACGCACTCTCAGGCAACAACAGCATGTTCATAAGCACAGTCTGTCACAATGAGCTTATTAAACCAAACCTGGAGATGTGATCAATACACTCAGTACACACACATTTCCTAAGAGCCCTGGGTTGTGAGTCATCTCGTCTGCTCTGACCTAAAAATATATTAAACAAGAGGATGCATAACACTGAATTCCTAACCCCAAACGTGCAATTCCTCATACTGACTTTGCGTGATCAACATTTTTGTGCTGGGACTACTGTGTCTACCCTGCCCATTCATTATCACATCTCAGGGCTCAAAAAATCTTTTGTATGTTCCCTTTTGTATTATTTTTGGCTGTGGGGAGGAAGAGGTGGGGACCTGTCTGGGAAACAGGAAGCAGGAGGGGAATGCGTTGGAGAATAAGGGCCAAACAAGAAAGAATAAAGGAGCATTTATACCATTTCTAAATGATAATAAACATATAGGACTAAAGCCTGCCTCCAGCCATGTGGGGAGCAGTGGGCTGTTTGCCTGAAGTTTAGACTTTATTGGGAGCACAGCAACTGTCCAAGTGCATTTACAAAAAGTCATTTGCTGCCTTTTTCTTTGATTTCCTTTTAATCATTTGGGCAATTTGTTATCTTACAAGAGCAAGAAGATGCGTGTGCTACTGTGATAAATACGCCAATCTGGGCAAGGAAAAGAGAAGACAACAGACTTGAGTTTTGCTGTTGCACCAAGAAAAAAAAAATTCAGACTAGAAACAAAGTGATGGAAAGCACAACCGGATTCTCAGTTGGGGTAAATCAGCACAGAGCAGCCCCGATTTCATGGTTCCTGTTTACATCAGCTTGGGACCTTGCCAACACTCAAAATCCATGAAATGCTGCTCTTGGTTAGCACCACTTAACTCTGTGGCTTACATTAAAAAGAATTCAACATGTTTTTTGATGGCTGGAGATGGTTATTTTCTATTACAAATCTTGTCTACTTTATTAGGGACAGTGTGACCTAAATGGAAAAATAGGAAGAATTTAAAAACAACAACTCTCAGACATCCTGATGCTTGGATTTGTTTCTTGTCTCTCTCTTTTTTTTAAAGTTTGGGTCCTCTTTAAGAGGTATTCACAAACTGGTTTCTGCCACTTCTAGGCCAGAGTTTTCATCATCTGTGCACAGAAATAACAGCCTCCATGCTTGAATATCCCATTGCAGGTAAAGGTGCATCTCACTTTAAAGCCTGGTACCTTCCAAAGGATACTACATTAGTCAAAGGTGTTTTTCCATTGCTTTTCATTTCTACACTGTTCTGCCAAGGCTCTTGTTCCAAAACCCTTAGCCACCAGTGATTTTGATCAGCCTTGAAATCTCACAAGCAATGGATTCAGGCTGTTACACACCCTGATAAAAGCAGCATGGTCCTCTTTAACAGCAATCTGTGAGAGCACACTGGTTAAGAGCCTGCCAGTATTGGCTCAAATGCTCAACAGCAACCCAGGCAGCCGCTCACAGGCATCTGAGATCTGTATCCCCAAAATGCATTAGATCCAAAAAAGAGAGGGGATCTGGCACAGCCTTTTGTGGATATCACTAGCATCACAAGGTGTGCTGTCAGAACCAGACGAGGCACTGCTCAGTCCCCGTGGAAGGATCACAGCTCAGCCTCGCTCAGCTCCCAGCAGGCTGTACGGTACCGGCTGCAGATGGCACGGGAAGCCAGGAGATCCCATTGAGGGCCCTGCCATTTGCTGCCTGGAGAAAGCTCAGCAGGTCAGAGCCCCGCTGCTCAGAGTCAGCACACCTCTGTGAGCCAATTGACACAACCACAGCTTGCACTCTGGCTCACTTGCTTCAGTCTGTTGACTGTGGACACCCACCCAGTTGTTATGATTTTAATATGCTGCAATATGAAAGTGCTATTTCAGGGCAAAGTTATTAATAGCAAAGCAGCCAGAAAATAGTCTAGAAGGAATGCAATGTTTTGGCATTCCTGGAAGATAGGATGACTTCCCAGCATCCAAGAACCCATCAGGGTTAATTCAAGATCTTCCTATTCACAAGCCTGTCTTTTGTCACTGCATGATAAGCCATCATGACATAATTTCATAGGACCTGCACGCTGCAGCAGTCCACAGAGACTACAATGCAGAAAGGCCCAAAAGCTGGTACTTTGTTACTTTAAGTAGGCTGGTGAAAAGCAGAGGCTGGGTGCTGTTACAAAGCATCAGTAGGAACAGGTTAGGAAAAGCTCTACTCTTCCGGAAGGACAAGAATGGAACAGGACCTGTTTAAGCCCTTCTCAGAAACCTGGTTGCCTCCAGGACCTCAGAAAGACTCTTAATTTTCAACCTCTCTTTCCCTATCAGCACTCTTTCCTTTCCTTGTTTATTCATACTGCATTTCCTCAACAACACTCTTTACTTGGGCAGGAGTTTCATAGTCAAGGCAAGTCACCGTCCCCTCTCATGTTCTCTTTTAAAGATTCTGTTTCTCCTAGAAAAATATCCTTGGAAATGTATTGAAAAATACTGTGGAAAACACCAGACCCCGACTCGTTTGTGTTAGCAATTTTCCCCCTAAAATTAAATGGGAGGGTCCAAATTAATTCCAGGTGCATCACTGAGCACAACACTCAGCAACACCTTGCAGGAATGATACCACAGGAAGGCATCTCTCCACAGGCAAGGCTCTTGGCATCCCTTCTGCCTGCACCCACACAGCTGAGAGGCTCTCTGTATGGCTTTCAGCTTTCCAGCCCCATCCTTAAGTATCCTCCTTGAGCAAACCGAATGAAACTCAGCATTGCATCTTTCCCTAAGAGGAAAAGGACCAGATGATGATGCCAGGAATTGGAAGTTGTCATGTTCACAGCACTACAGCATTACCCACTAAACCACCATAGAGAGCTCCAGCTCACTACTGAAAATGCATTGCAAGGAACTGCAGTCCCCCACTACACTCAAAAAAGGAAACAAACAAAACCCACTTAGCAACAAGGAAAAGAGGAAACATATTGTAGTCATTATAAGCCCAGCAGTGGACATGTTATCTGGCTTATTTCCAACTCGGACATTTAAAAAATGTAGCTAGTTTACCTTAAGTGTCCTATTTTTCCTAGTTTCCTTTTTCTAGTCTACTTAAGTCCATACAGCATCTCCCAAGATAAGCCTGCCTTTGTGGGTTGGCTTTATATCACTCCTTCCCTCTATTGTCTTTCTGAGATGTGATGGAAGTCTCCAATGTCACAACTTGGAAGACTACAGCCAGGTTCCTTGGCATGGTTTGCAGGAAGGGGATGGGTGGGAACCGAGGAAGGACAGCCTCTATCCAGCTGCAGGAGGGGTCCTCTCATGGTACAGCCAATGCTTCCTGGCATTTTGTTTATCATTAACACTGTGTATCTAAAGCTGTTTTTTAGTAGCCCTCAAAGGTGGAGTCTGCAGCCAGCTCCTGTCATCCCAAACACTGCAGACCTCTGTCCCCATGCTTTGGTACAATCCCTGCAGTTGCAAACATAAACATTATGTTCCTCCAAGTACAAATTACAGCTTTCAGGAACTGCAATTTTATTTTGGTTATAAACATACAAAGGTAGCCTTTATGGTGGGAGAGGAGCCACATGTGAGACCACAGGCTGAGTCTTTGCATCACAGGAACATTCCTGGGAGTACTCTACTGCTTCACCTCCAAACAGCTCTGCTTCCCAAGTGCTTAGCTTCCCAAGCAGTTGCACTTCCCAAGCAGCTGCATTATATTACAGCTCAAGGGAAAGCCTTGTGGTGGCCTAGTCTGCTGGAGTGATCTGCTTCAGATCCTGTAGTCCAGGAACTGGAACTCAGAGAGAGACAGAAACACTCTCAAAGTGTGTTTCTTTAGCTATAGCCAGCACTACTGGCAGCCTATGCATTCAGGATAATTTTCCAGGCACGCCTTTTGTCATCCTGAGCCCCTGCAGGATACATGGCAGCAATTCTGAACACCTTGGAGGTGCTCTGACCATGACCACATCTACAAGGGACTTCCTCCATTTCAAGTGTCTCTAACCCTTCCCTGCTCTGCAGATGTCCCATCACTCCCCAGCATCAAGCTCCCAACACCTGTCAAAGAAGCATGATAGCAAATTGCTCCTCCAGGCCTCTGAGTACCCCCAGGCATTTCAGTCCTCCTGTCAAGCTTGCTAATGTGTCCCTTCTCTGCCACGAGTAATGATGCATTCCTGGAAGCAAAAACTGCATTAAAAGTCCTCTTTACATGTGAGCTAAGAGCTTTCTTTGTCTCATACCATTTTTACTCATAAATATAATATCAAGGTGATTGTGTTCTTCTCAGACTACTCAAGAGTGTTCTGTAAGTAAAACCTGCAATTGGCAATTTATCAGATGGAAAAATAAAAGCCACATTCGGTTTCTCCCTACACTTAAAAATGACCACGTGCAGTCTCTGAAGCAGCGTGATCTTTTCAACAAGGTCATGGATATCAGCTGAGGGCACAGGAGGAGAAATAAAACCATCCTGCACATGTTTTCCCTTCTGTGCTGTTTTTTTAGTGAGGTTTTGCTCACTTTCTAAGCAAAGAGGAAGCCTCTCCTGTTCCCATCACCCCGTGTTTATCCACATTCCAGCAATCAGTGGCTGCTCCTCCAGGGGCTCTCCAAGGGCAAACAACAACTGGATCTTGCCACAATGCAATTTTGAACTTGAGCCACATCCAGCTGTGAGTGGGAGTGAGGTGGGAGCCCTGTGATAGAGGCAGTGGATGACGGGACACCATGAAATCTTTTGAAAATGTTGCTCCTGCAGGCTTAGACAACAAGCACAGCACACCCTTTACTAGTGAAAGGCCTGGAAAATGCACTTTAGGAGGCACAGCCTTAGGAGTCAGAATAAATCCTTCCAGATGTCCCTGGTGACAAAGCAGCCCAATTTGATCAATACAGCAGCATTATTAACACTGCACTGCCTTACATGAGGATAGTCATATGTTCTTGCCTCTGCTGAGAGTGGGGGAAGGGGTGCAAACTCCTACAACAATTCACAGGGGAAACGTCTCTCTCAAAATCATTAAGCCTGCACAAAGAATCTCTTACCCATTTTCATGGAAGCTGCTTTTTTGGGAGCTGCTTTTTTTGCTTTTCTGCTTCACTAGTATTGATCAAGCTCGGGTGGAATCCTAGAAATAGTATGTGCTTTATGGTTTTCTCAAAAAGAAATTTTGTTTTCAACAACTTAGGATCTCTATCTTCAGGCTTTTGTTTCTGCAGCCATGAATACCCTCCATTGTGGGGGCTGGGTACAGACACAAATGTAGGTGGTTAACAACAGAAGGTAGGACTTAATGGTTAGCAAATATTTTTAAATTATTATGAGAATTAGCAATTAAGTTCATTTGGATTCAAGCAGAAGTATTAGTAGCAAAAAGGCATATCTCTATATATATAGATACATATATAGATCCATATACATATGTCTTGCTGCTGCTTCTGAGCCCCAGCCAGAGTCATGGCCTTTCTGTGTTTGGCTCTTGAGAAACACATTTATAGACAGTTCTGGTACTTTGGGAATGACAAGAGAATGAGAAGGCAAAGAAAAACAGTCCTAGCCTATCACCTGCTTCACCACAGCCAACAAACCTGAGAATTTTGTACAAACTAGGTCCTGTGTGTGCCTGGTGACAAGTTTGCAGAAAGCTGGAGAGGTACCACCCCCATATGCCAGGTGACTCAAACTGTATCAGAGAAGCTGAAGGTTAAATGGTAGTAAATTGCATGGGAGGAAGAACTGACTAATAATAAAAAAAGGCCAGTAAATAGCCTTTAAAACCATGAAAAAGACCTTCTTACCCACAGAGGTGTCACCCACTGCTGGGAAAAACCTGCCATAGGAATGGTGCATCTGCACCAGCCATCTTTCTCCAGCACTCATCTGGGACAACACATTGTCAAAACCAGAAAACAACAGACTCGCTCCCTCTGAAATCCTGCTGTTCTTTCCCTCTGCCACCTCTCCACCAAAATACACTGAGACCATCAGATCCATGAAGGTTAAAAATGCTGAGTTTGAGCACACCAGAGCACCTCCACATTGTATCTGCTAAGTGTTTCTCACCAGAGAAGTGTGGTGCTGCTTAGAGCTACTGGCATAAAGTTCTTCCAGAAAGGGGTGCTGCAGAAGTGTCTAGACAGACTAAAAGTAAAAAGAACAACTTATATGACACTGCCCACTGTCTGCACAGCAGGACAGATTCTCAGAGGGAGGAGTAAATAGCTGGTGCCATAATCGTAGCTAGTGGAGTCATCTTAATTTACACTGGGCAAGGATCTGGCGCAGAAAAATATTCCTGTAAACTTTGCAGCCAAAAATTCCTCTGCTAGACCACATTCCACCAGTCAAACTGCCAGGGAAGACAATTGCAGAAATAATTTAATTAAAATGGATATCAGGGAGCTGGTATCCTTTTCAAGCTCTGCTCTTGACTTCATCTCTCCAACAACTGAGAGCTTGGGTGTCCTAGTTTCCCAGCCTGTAAAATCAGCATGCTACAGCTTCTCTGCTTTCTGAGGACAATGGCTGTGAAGCATCCTATCTATTCAAAGCCCAGCCATCAAATCAAACAGATATCTGAATGCTCTAACCACCAGCTCTTGGATGAAAGGGCATGTATTTTTCTCTGCTGAAACAGCTCTGCCATTGCTCTTGGAAAATGTGATCTTTAAAAAGTCAACTTGCAAGTTTTGCTTCCAAGACTGTAGGTGTCAGGCTCTCCGACTTATTGGGGTACTGCTGAGGATTTTTTGCTGCTACAGACTGCTCAAACTTGCCAGCACAGTTCTGGTACTGAAGTAAGAGTTAGGCAGAGAGTACTGCTTTCCCACAATTTTGTCATTCATATTTCTGAATTCCCACTTTTGTTCTGATTAGCATCTGGGAGGACAGTGAATTTTCTGCATATTCAACTCTTTCAGGAAGCCATTAGATGAAAAAATATACCCAGGATGCAGACCAGTGCAATCACATGATCAAGTCATAAGGATGGTGCCATGTGATCTCTCATTGTAGCAGGTCCTTTGTTTTCACTCCTCAATTTCTGTTAAAATATTTGGCTTTTTACAGGCCTGCAGAATCATTAGCAATGGCACATGGCTTAGGACCTGTATTTTTACAGTCCTTATGTTCCACACAAAAATCCCTCACAGATACCCGCAGCTTAAGAGCTTTTAGAATAAAGGGGAGGTAGACTACAGTTTTTGAGAAAAGTTTTCACAGAGGCAGAACCAAGAACCCAGAGAGCCCTGGTGCCTGCAGCCAGCTGTGTGCCTCCCTGCTGTTTGACGAGGCCCCATTGTTTTGTTATAACCCCAGCAGATCCTGCATGGAGTCAGCAGCTTCCCTCCACACAGGAAAGAAACACCAGGAAGGTTCTGAAACACCAGGAAAATATTTCTGTGTCATGCAAGCAGCCCAATCTGATTCAAAGGATAAGCACAGTTGACAAACACAGCAGGAAGGCCCAGAGTCCAGGGTGTCCTGACAAGCAAATGGAGAGCACCTCACAGCCCAGAGCAGCTGAGGTTCATGGGTCCCCTTTCTATCCCTGCCCTGGCTCAGGCAGGCTCCTCTGCCTTATGTGAGGGGCTTTGGCAAACCCTCTTTTAACATGCATGGCCAGGGCACTGGGAGCCACACTGCTCAAGGCCACTACAGTGCACAGTGGCAGAGTGGGGGGACCCTCCAGAGGGACAAGAGTGGGACCCCACTACTGACCACACAGCATTTCAGGCAGGCTGCTCCCTGCCCACATTGGAGCAACTCCCTTTCTGAAGAGCTGTGCAGCCCTTGGAAGGACCTGGACAGGCTGGAGAGGTGGAGAACAATCAGAAGTTCAATAAAGATCTCAGCATTTCAAATGAGTGAAGAACAATCAGAAGTTCAACAAAGGCAAGGTCCTGCACCTGGGGAGGAACAGCCCCACATACCAGCACAGGCTGGGGACTGCCTGCTGGAGCAGCTCTGTGGAAAAGGACCTTGGGGTCCTGGTGGACAACGAGCTGTTCCTGAGCCATCAGTGAGCCCCTGTGGCTGAGAAGGCCAATGGGATCCTGGGTGCATTAGGAAGAGCATTGCCAGCAGGTCACAGGAGGTGATCCTGCCCCGCTGCTCAGCCCTGGTGAGGCACATCTGGAGTGCTGTGTCCAGTTCTGGGCTCCTCAGCACAAGAGACAGGGAGCTCCAGGAGCCAGTCCAGAGGATGGCAACAAAGATGATCAAGGAACTGGAACATCTCTATTATGAGGAAAGGCTGAGGGAGTTCGGGGTTGGGGAGCCTCCCTCACTGGAGATATTCAAGAACCACCTGGACATAGTCCTGTGCTATGTGCTCCAGGATGACCCTGGATTAACCAGATGACAGACTGTGGTCCCTTGCAACCTCACCCACTCTGTCATTCTGTGAAGAGAAGGGTAGAGGTGTGCTGGATGGGCACCCAAATTCAAGGGGCCTTTACTCTTCAACTATGGTCCAGGTTAAACACTGTTTCAAATCTATCCACCACAAAGCCTGTGCTGTTTAACTAACTAACCAACACACAGATACTTTTTCCCAAACAAAGGTCAACAATGCACAGCCGCCCCAACAGTTTTCCCCAATACTAATACCACCCCACAGTTATATTTGTGCTTTGAAATGCTGAGATCTTTCATGACTCACTCTCAAAAGCCAGCACTTAGAACCAGCTACCATCAAGTCAAGTCATCAACACCAATTTGACTTCATCCCATTTAAATTCTGTTTCATTAAACAAACAAACACAAATTTGGCATAATTTTTTTTTGTTTCCCTTTACTCTGATGGATCACAGCCCTTGTTATAAAAACATGCTTAATAAAAACAAATTGGAAAACTAAGGAAACTCATAAAAAGCTCTGATTATGAAGAAAAGCAGGGAAAAGGGCTTAAGGAGGAAATGCTACATTTTTCTGTGATGCCAGCAGAAAGAGGCAGTTTATAAAGAAAACCACATAGTGGCAGGAAATAAATCCTTGAGACTGAATTTGGAAAAACACAAATTAATGCATTTATAGAAGAAACAGCAACACAACATGCACCCCTAACACAAAGGAGAGATCCAGTAAGGCTGACAAGAGTCCTAGAACAGATAAAACACGGAGAAGACCAATATAGCTTCGAGGACACATTCTAAGCATCTGATACACAGGAAAACTGGAGGGAACAGAGAGATGGAAAGTATGACAAAACTCCAAGGGACATGCACCTTTATTACTATTTATCACATCTGTTCTGCAGTCAGAGTTGTAATCTCCAGTCAATGAGTAGGGGTCTCATTTCACATTTAGATAAAAAATCCATTAAATAGGTGATATAGATGATGATGGGAAAAAGCATCACAGCTTTGTGCAACTATAAACACAGTGAATCCAACAAAGCAACGGACTTGCTCATGGAGAACAGAGAGAATATGTGAGGGAAAAGACTTGGGCAGCAAAAGACAAGAGTCTGTTAGATATCCCTCCCCTAAATTAGGTTTTAGCACAGGCTTCCAAGGAATACAAGGCTTCACACCAGGTAGATTTCAAAGGACATTGGAAAGCACCACTGAGACATACATTAAGAAATGCTACCTGGGCAGAATTTCATGATCTAACAATGCCAATTCCCAGAATTTGGTTGGTTTTTTCTGGATGAGATCTGCTTATATGCAGTTTATTGCTGCTGGATGAAGACAGACCAAAAATGCTTTTCATCATGTGCACCCTGCTCTTGAATCTCATTTGCCTTCAAAATTAGCCAGTAAAACCCATGTGCTGAACACAAGGTCTTCTCTGACCCTTCTCTAACCTTAGAGACCAAGCTGCAGTGTGAATGTGTCCTTTTCCCCATGATATACCATAACATGACACAGACTCATGCTGGATTCCAGCCAGGGGAGGAGGAAGACCCCACTTCCATGAACCTGGTCTCTCCTCTGAGACACGTTTCCAACCTGACACAGAGCACACATGAGATGGGTTCTCAAAATGAAACATGTCTGGCCATCCTTGTGTGCACACAGAGGGACCCTTCATGACTCATGTTTATACTGCAGCACTTCAACATCATTAAAACAGAGCAAAAAGGCCTCAAAAAGGACTTGTGTACAGAAGTGGATTTTAATGTCAAAAAAGGCCACTCTGGTAATTTAGTCTCACCTCTGGATGACATAGTTCACTGAAGTGCACAAAGAGCTGCCTTGAACACTCATTTATAACCACTTTCAGGTTGGTTTCCCCTGTTAGATATGAAAGTCTGGGAACCTTCAGAATGGGAAAAAATCAGAATGGGAACCTTCCTTCTATCCATGCATTGAGACTTTCAAGAGACTTCTCTCACCTGTCATCATTTCACAGATGGGTATGACTGTCCTGGGGGAAGCTGTGCCTACACCAGACATTATCCTACCTTGCACTGTTGGGGAGGCCACATTTAGCTCTTAGAGACATTTTCTAGTTCCCTCCCACACCCACATTTTCTTCATTTATAAAACCAGTGAAAACAAATCATGCTTCACCTTCAGTTTTATAGAGGGCAGCTCAGGACCTCTCATTCCTTCATGGAAAGAAAATTTCTTTCTGTACAGTTTCCATTATTTATTAGCTGAAGGTCGGGGGAGAAATGGTATTTATAGGATGCCTAAGGCCATGCTCACTATAAAACAGAGTAAGTCAATATAGCTACAGCACAACTTAGTGGCCTATTGTGCAATATTTTTAAAAATGCATTCTCATTACAGCACTTGAGAGTATCTCCTCCCCAACACCAGTGAAAATACATTTATGAGAGCTATGGAGCAGCAAGATTCTTTTAATCAGATCATTAACATGGGTGTCCTGTTTTCTGCCTACATCCTGATATTTAGTCCAAGTCCTGACAAGATCTGGGATTTGTATAATCTATTCTCCTGAAAGGTGTCAAGTGACTTTGTGGACACTGGGCCAGTGCAAACTCACTGTAACTTTGGCAGATCTGCACTCACTGACTGATCTGAAATCCCCAATGTGATGTGGATACTATTCTTTCCATTTACAAAGAGAAAAACTATTCACAACTGAATGCCAAAGGTCTCCCTGACCTTTTCTACTTAAAGAAATTGAAATGAGACAGAAATTCCCATCTTACACCATAGTGGAACATCACCTGACCAGAGATGCAGCTTGCTCAAACAAAACTGAGTGGTATATGGCATAGCACTCACTGCATGAAATAATTCACATGAGACAGTCTCAGGGAGGAGAAGCCTTCAGCCTAGAGCATCCACTCAGTGTGCAGCTAGGGCACTCAGCACTTGGAACCACATACACTAGAGTATTTGGGAGTAAGAAGCCACCCACACCTTGCTTCCCTTGGTCTCCCTCAAATGTATTCTTATAAGAAATGCACTTCTCGTGTGAGAAAAAGCAATCCCAGTGCAGCTTTGTAGAGCTCTCTGCACCTACTGGCATTCTCAGCCCTCAGAAACAATGCTGGAAGTCACCCAGACAGTCACCTGTCTACCAAGCCTCTCACACCAAAAACCAACTCCACACTGGAATTCTTCTGTTCTCTCTCAAACTACTGGGGTTTATTCATGTTTTAAACAAACCCCCAGAACTCTGAAAGCCCAAGACAAGCTAGGCACAGTCAGTAAAGAGTATTTAAACTGGGCACCTTTATTTGCCAGCATCCAAGAAAGATTAATAAAGAAATCACTCCCTGAAAACAGAAAACTGTCTTGAGTGAGCAGGAACTCAAGGCTGCCTGAAGAGAAGCATGAGCTCTGCAGCCAGCTCAGAAGTACAGTGTGGTGCCACGGTCCTCGTACTATCTTTTAAATACCCAGATTCTGAGGGGGTTTAAGCACACAACTTCATCCAGGAGGCACTGGAGACAGGTATTTTAGCCTGTGTGTGGAAGGTTTCAATCTGTAACCAATGTAACAAGCACCAAAGCTCCCACTGACCTTAACTGACTCATTCCCTCTAAAAAAGCCCCTCAGGTGAAACCAGGTCCGTCCATTTTCAAACATTGCCTAAAAGAATCTTTCTTTGTCCTTTAAAAACACAGGAGAGGTAAGAGAAGCACCAGTAAGGAAGTCTACACTGTTTTCCTCCAGTCAAAAGTAGGAAACTTCTCCAGGTGACATCCACTTACCCTGAGATTCTCAACCCTGAAAGAAAAGCACCTTACAAGCTCTTCCACTGGGTCACATCACTTAAAGCAGTCTGCCTTGTCCTCCAAGATACTGGAGACCTCCAAAACTCTAAATGCTTTCTTCCTCTGGTCTGACCAGACAGAAACATGCCTTACTCTCTCTATTTGACTTGAACCCCCCTGCTCTTTCACAGGTTTCTTAGAACCCCAACTCTCAGAGACTTCTGCCTACACCAGAAGCACCTTTCTCAGCACCAAAGCCAAGCTCCCAGTTTCCTCGATTGTCCAGGAAAGCCTACAAACATAACTGAACACTACTCTGAGAGATCAAAATGCAAAAACAAATAGAAGAAACACATACCTTGGTAAGGATCTGATGGACAGCAACCTTCAGATGATCACAACCACTCTGAGGTGCTGGCATAGCTTATGAACAATTGGGGGAGGACTGTGACACTATCAGAATGAACTGGGACAGCAGCATCAGGTGGAGCCAGAAAAGAGGTATTTTACCCAAACTGACTGTATTCTCAAATCAGTCCACTGCTCTTTGCTTCTCCCTTATTACCTTAAAATGTAGACAAATTTAAAAATAAAAACAAGAGACACTGAAGTTCACCCCCATCTGATGTAGACACTAATGAGGGAGGCTTTTTCCACTAGCACTGATTTTCCACTGCGCAGCAAATGCAGCCTCTCCACCGTCCACGTGTCAGAAACAAAGCCACTTCTGGCCTGATGCTTTCCATATGAAACACTAGATCCCATCTTTCTTCTCCCCTCTGCATTCCTCCTTTCCATACTTAATTACTCACACAGCAGCTGTAGTAGGTTGCAGATGAGCGAAATGTTTTCTTCAAAGCAGCACAAAATTTCCAGGCTGACAGGGAAGGCAAAAAGAAAAAAAAGAAAAAACAAAACCCCAACAAGAATTATTTAGTACTTTTCACCAGCTTGGAGCAGGCAGCAAGCTCTGCAGGCTTGGCACACTTCAAACCACTGCACAGGAAAAGAACAAAGCCCCTGAGCCACTCAGCCCACCCTGCATCCAGGGATGTGGAGCACCTCAGATCCAGAATCCAGCAGTAAGCCAGAGGTGCCAAGGCAGGGCAACTGCACTGACTCCAAACCAGCACAGCACCTCAGCAGCAGCAGCAGCTGAGCAAAGGAGAGAGGAGGGAGCAGCAGCTGCCAGGAGACAAGGAACAGTGTGACTGCACTGCTTTTGTGTATCTTGTGTATCAACAGGCCTTGCCCTGAGGAAGGGAGAGCACACACCCAGGTAAGAGACCAGAAGTATCCAGATACTGCTCCTGGCATCACATAATGCTGTGGATGCAGTTCTCCAAAGATGCAACAGCCACAGGATGCAGAGAGTCTGGATACCTTTGACTAACCAAATTGCTAATAGCTGGGAAAAATTAATCAACTTTTAGGGGTGCAAGACCTGAAATGAAAAGCTAAAATTGACAACAAAGTGGAAGATGTCACCCAAACTGAGTCTGTCACACTGAAAAGTGCCAGGCCCTCAGGAAATTCTAGTAAGTACAACTCATTGAAAGATTTCTACCAAACGTTCTCAGAAAAGAAATACATTTTTGCCCAATCTTTTATTGGAATATATATTCATTTTGGAGTCAACATGTTATCCACTGAAATGTCACACATCCAAGATGTAATCTGTAAGGGCAGACTTGAATCAAGCCACGCAGTGACTCAAATCTGGGTCCCACACCTAAGTGCTGTGATGTGTGTTTTGGGTGTAAAAAGCAAGCAGACAGCAGCATCTCTCACCCCCTTCAACTCTGCCACCCAAAGAACAAATTTCACCGTGGCCTTTGATCACTAGAACCTTTGTTTTCCATCTAGCCCTGGTGGAAAACAAAGGCAGGCGATTAAAGGCAGTCCATACTTCACCCCCACCAGCACAAAGCAATTCAGCACAATGCTGATTCCCCTCCTGGGCTGGAGCAAGGCAAGTCAGCAAAAATTGCAAATGTTCCCAAGAACCCAAGAGCTTTCCTTATACATGGAAGTTGACTTTGCCCACTCAAGAATCATGATTAAAACCAAATGCCTAACACCACAGTAGCCTATTAGTACTGAAAGCATTTTTTAAATCTAATTTACTTGTCCTGACACATGCCTGTTTCCTCACTGCACAATCTAAATAAACATTTATTTTCACTGTGATTCCCAGTCACTTCAGTGGTACCAGAAGAAGGCTGCAGTGACAGAGCTGCAAAGCAGAAGGTGGGCTGGATAATCCTGTCCAGAAAACACAAACCCTATCTCCAGGGCTTTTTGGATTATCTAGGTGAAGATACTTCCATTGACTGCAGTTTCTGTCAGAATATGCTACCTTACAAAGGTCCTTTATGGTCAAACATCAACCCTATGTCAGCATCCCTTTAAAACTGATCTTCTGAGGCTACAGGTTTAAAGGGCAGGATTTGTAAATCAAGACTCTAATTGGAATGTCTTAGAAGAGCCTCTCACAAGCCAGTGTCCTTCTCCTTCACATCCTTTCCCATAAATCACTCTATCTCCCAAGCTTGCCTGTGTCACTGTTTACCTCTCTATCCCTTGCAGAGTATGAGCTGTTGACCTCATGTATGATTTAAACTCCAGCTTTGCACTCAGGTCCACAATGCTGGGAAATAACAAGAGGATTAGGACATGTGACATGCTGCCTGTAAGCATCATGATCAAAAAAACCAGTATGACACTTATTTAAGTATGGTTGGTGGGCCTTCAGTAAGCATAAATGATGTAAACATCCCTGTGTAAACGACTGGGACTCTTTGGTGTGCATTGTACAGTACATTACATACCTCTTAACACTTCTCCAAAAAGTAACACATGTAATGAATACACAGTTGCATTGAGTGGAAATGCTGTGGATTGGAAAGGATCCTTCACATACAAGAACAGGTAGTGGATGGGTACCTACTTCAAAAGGATTAACAGCTTCAGAGCAGCTTACTAAATCACAGTTGATATATTAAACCTTTAAAAGAAACAAAAATTAAATACCTTCTGCCCAACCATCCTACACTCAACTCAAACCCCTATTAAAGACTTGAGAAGGGTCAAATCAGTGCCACACACAGGTTGTCACAAAGACAACACAGAACCCTGGGAAGGGGAATTTAAGTTTACCTTCCAGAATGTTCTTTTGATTTTTTCATTGAGGCAACACCCCAGCCCACCAACAGCTTCTCTGCCCAGGAGCTGTCCTGGTGGCTGGTGTGGCAGGATCTGGGCCTGCAGCTCCAGGGGGGCTGGAGCCCACATCCCCATGGCTTCACACAACCCTCCCCTGCCCCAGGCACTGTGCCTAAGCACCACAAACCCAGAGCAGGAATCCCCAGAGCAGCAGATCAGAACACAAGAGCTGCCAACACATCTTGTAACTGAAGAACTGAGAAGCAAAGGTTTGGTGTCCTGATTAAATCCAAGATGTCTAACTACCTTTGAGCATAAAGGCTGAAACATGAACTCACAGGCAGCTTACTCTCACAGGCAGCCTAACAACCTGAGCAGCCAAGCAGTCTTCCTCACCAGCTGCTGCCAGAGCAGGAATGGTAAACACAGCCTGGTGACCAAAGCTTTTTCTGATGTACACACCTATAAATGCCACTTACTTGCATTTTCTCAATGCTGCTGGAATCAAGGAAGAGTCAGAAATCCAAGGATGTTTGGGATTTTTTTTTTAATAACAAAAGACAACAAAATAAGTCTTCAGTGGCTCAAATGCAAAGAAAGTATAAAGAATATAAAATTTAAAAATAAAAGGTCTGTGACTTTAAAGACCATCTCAGTGTCTTGGGAACCAGGCACAATTTTTTAACTCGCAGTGGCAATGTTGGGAGGAAGCTCTTTTGCTGGCAGGTTTGTTTTGTTTGCTTGCTACAGAATCCGCTGAACTCTGCAGTTTGAGTGAATCCACACTAATTTTGACCAGGGCAGAAGCACCCACAGTACAAAAAGGACCATGTGGGGAGAATAAATTCAGTAATTCAGGTGAGTGATTCCTGCAATGTCAGTCTCAAAGACACCACAAAAATGGCACTCCCAGCTCCTGAGCGCTGCCAGGAGTTTGGAAACTGTGGGGACATTGTAAATGTAGGGAATGGACAGGAGGCACTTGAGAGTCCAGGGAAGCAGAAAGAGGAACTCAGGACTACTCTTGAAAACACCTTTATTAGCTCTCCAAAAATTCAGGTTTAGCATCAAAAAAGAAAACCACCATCAATTACCAATGCCTGAGCGTAACTTTTAGTGAGGTTTTGAGCATGATGATCAAAAGTCTACAATATTTCTTCCCTATGCAAAATGTGACAAACTTGATAGGAGATAAGGTGTACTACTAACCTATTGCTTAATGTACTAAACAGTAGTACTGCTCAGTCAGTGAGCAAAGTCCCTTTGTTTCATTAAGACAACTGCAATCAAGGTCGTTCACATGCAGCTACAATCAAAGAGAAGCAGCTTCCTTCTTGTTTCCTTATAATGTTTCCTAACTCAGAATGGAGAAACAACACGCTGGATGTTTCTCAGTGGAGAATCATTTGACAAACCCTCAAAATATCCCCTAAGAATATCCAGAAGATACCATTTGCCTCAACCCTGAAAAGCTTAAGTATGAAATTACTATCTGGAACTGAAAACCTTCTGCCATTTCTACATGGAAGTACCACGCTGCAGACTAGCTATATATCATGATTTTCATGAAGCCTATTCTAATTTATGCACTGCCTATTCAGTAGGACATACGGAAATGTACAGGCTTGGGAAGGGTAGATTTAAGCATCCCAAACAAATAAGAGAAAATATTTTCTAGCTGAGTACCCACATTATGATTGTGCATTGCTTAAAGGTATTTACCCCATTTCAAAATCACTTGATACAAGTCATTCACATAATCTGCTATTTTAAGACCTGTAACGTGGATTGCAGGACTCCATGCTTTCAGAATGCCAAAAAATAATCACTTTTAACAATACATTCTATAATTAAGAAATCATGTAACAACAGAGACAGCAGTTTCAAGCTTGTCTTTCCTCTCTTTGTCCACCTCTTTCTGTAAGGTGACAGGAGCATGCTTTCAGCACATGGAACAAGCAGAGGGACGGCAGGTATAAATGGAGCGGCGTTCAGAGTCTGAAATACACTGCATTACACATGTGGCCATTCTTGGAAGTCAACCATTTCTGAAAGTTATTCCCAAGAGGCATGATGTACTATAAGCACTTAAGAAATCTGTTACACTGTGACTGGAACAAAGATGAAATAGCAATATTAAAAGAGATGGTTTAGTTTATGTAGTGGCCAACTATGCCATTAAACTAGAACAATGGAGATGATGGGGAGGCAGGAATGTTCTTCAGTGTGATTTATTCCTTTCCAGTAGGAGTGGAAATTTTTCCTATAGGCCTGAAAATGACCCTGTCTGCCAAACAAAAGTCAGCATTAAGATATAAGAATTCTACTAGATTAGTCACCCTGGGATACTCTGCTCTCACACAGCACAGGGATCTCAAAGCCCTCTTCCAGGATAAGTCAAAACTCAGCCTTCTGAGCTCCACAAAAACCATTAGGCCTTAGCATTGCTGTTGGCAGTCACTTTGAAAAGAGGGAAACTGAGGCTTGAAGAATTGATTAAAAACAGGCAAAGAAGGCTATATGAAAGGATCAACAGAAAAACAAAGGCTTCCTCGAGCCTATGCTTTACAGGAAATGTGCATCTTTCTTGAAAGGATCATTGTTTGCTGCAGCTGAGAGCAGCTGGGTCAGCCAAGGCAAAAGGAAATGTTATCAGGCAATGGCTATCAGCAAACAATATAATGCCATTTCCACTTCTGCCAGCCAATTAGACCTGTGCTGCCTGCTGACACGTGGGAAAGGCTATCTCCTCCGGAATAAACCAGGGCTTGGCACCTAAGCCCTGCTGCTTTCATACAGCTGCATCAGCTACACAGGATGGCTCTGTGCATCCACCTGCTCTTTGTGCTCCCATATTCTGACATTATGGGAACTGCAATGGTAGACACTGTCCTATGCTCCCCATGAATATGAAGACAGCCCCAAAACGTCCTGATCAGACCCCTGTTTCACAACAGCACAGTGAGTTCTGAGTCCACCAAGGGGCCTACAGAGGACAATAGGCCTATCTAAAATGTCACCCCTAGGAAGAGGCATATCTGATTACAAAAGATGCCTTCTGCACCCTGATCTTTCAATGATCCCATAAATGACATTGTGAAGGCCCAGCAGGAAGAACAGAGGGAAGCCCCATGTCCACCCCTTCCAAACTCTCAGCCCCGCTCTCCCCCTCTCTGCAGCCTGGCACACGAAGTGGGACCACGTGCAGCTGCACAGGCTATGCTCCTCAGAGTTATCTCCCTCAAAACCAGCCTCCTACCCACTTCCTTCCTCTGCAGAGTAATGAGGTGCCCTTCAGCCTCGTGCTGCCTCTCCCAGCAGTCTGGTTCCAATGTCAGGGATATCACACAAGACAGCCACCCCAGAGCAATGGCATATGTGGCCAGAGGTCCTCCTGCAGCAGCGCAGCAGCCACCAGGTGCTGAAATCTCCCCCCGCCCTGTCCTGAACTGCAGAGTCAGCTCACAGGGACAGAGAGAACTAGGACGGTTCAGTCAGAGTCAGGATGAAGCACCAGGCAGAAACACGAGGTACCAGCCAGCTGACTTAGAGCAAACGACTCATTTCCCAATGCACACAGCCCACCTCTTCCTTTAATCCCTCCTCACTGCCATGGAGGCTCAGCACTGTGGAAAAACTAAACAAAGTTCTCTCTCCTGATGAAATTGTGCTATTGATTACTTGTTAGATTCTGACATCCCCTCTCCAAGAAAAATCCTCCTCACCTCAAAAGTGTTTCGCCTGAAGGAGTACACCCAAAGATCAGAGAGGAGCTCAGCTTTTGTTGCCTAAAAATCAAGCTCTCCCTTCCCAAACTGTGTTTTTAAAAAACATCAAACGCATCACAGGTTCATTTCCAGCTTCCACTTTACGTATTTCTACTTCCACAATGCAAATTATGTCCAGGGTGGAATAAGGGTTTCTTTGTTTGCATTTTTGCCTTCTAAAACAGAAACCTACACAAAAGGAGACAATTTGTTCCTCCACAAAATCTGTTTGTTTTGTACATATTGCTGGGTTGCACTCATTCAACTCCAACGCTAATTGTCAAAAGCACAGATACCAAACTTGCTCACGTTCCTCTAGCAGTGGGAAGGGAAAACGGGAGATCAGCTGACTGTGTGCAAGCATTTACCAACCTGCCTGTGCTGTCAGTGCCCTCTGTGAGTAATGGGTGTTTCACAATCTGAAATACGAGCAACTGGCCCAGCTGTATGTTCCTCAGCCAGCAGCTACCAGACTGTTTTCCAGGCTCAGGAGAAAAGGAAGACAGGACTGTGTCAACACTTTCACCCCAAGGCACGCTGATTTTCAGTGGGGCAGGTGCATCTTTCATGGTACCACAGTAAGCATCGTTTGTCAGAGCAGGACCTGGCACTGACCAACCTCTGCACATCACACACTAGTAGCTGCTAATCACAAAACTGGAGCTTACAATGTGATAAAGAAGCTTGCTCTTAACCCACACATCTATTTTCCCCCTCAACCCGTGCCTTTTTAAGAGACTTAAGTAATCTCCTGGGGCGCTGCTCTGCTGCTGGGAGAAGCACTGCTCTGGAGCCTCTGTAGCACCACTGGAGCAGAGGCAGGACTTGTTCAAGTGTTTTTACTCAAAATTAAAGCTGCTGTTTCTCTCTCCTGACACATCCCACAGGAATCAGTCACTACCCTGTCAGCTCTCTTCCTCGGAGTCTCAACTGTAGCCTTTAGTTTTAAAGGATATTTTAGAAACACTTACATTCTTTGTCTCCAAGTTGCTACAGTTTGCCTAAAATAAGTAAACCCCAATACTTGATTACGTTGCAAGTGATTCAGAAGAATTGGGGTCTCTGTGTCAGTGGGTCTGCCAAGCTTGTGTAACAGCATGGTGTCTGCACAGCCAGCTTCAGCTGCTCCCACCACTGACACATCAGTTTTGCTGCCTGTTGTTTGCAAGGAGAGTCCAGGCAGCAACAGGGGAACAAACCGTAAATACAGGATGCATTATGAAACATTGGGCACTGGTTGCAGGATTTCAGAGGAAATAAGGGAAAATGCTGCAAATTATTTTCAGCTTCTCTTTTTAACACACATGGAGAATCAATGGGGTTTAACCAGGAGCAGGACTTTAAATTCTGCAATGGTAACCGTGGGATTGAGTAGGTACATGCTACTGTATAAAACAAACTGCTGCTCTTCCACACATAAAAGAAGGCAGAAGGAGACAGAGTATCACTCGCAGCACTGCCTGAAGCATGCTGGCTATGTCAACACACTATGTCGCTTTGGACTGCTTGGACTGTTAGTAATATGCAACCGATCCAAGAACGATCCTATGAAATATTTTTTAAATTAAATTATATTAACCTCTTCAGTTTAATTAGCATGTTAAAAATATAAAAGGAAAGCAGATGTGACCATCATGGATGTGTGCGCTGAATATTAATAACAAAAAGCATCCCCTCCCCCTTGGAGGATAAAGCAAAGTTGGTTCGGTCATTTTGCAAAATAAACCCTGAATGTGTTCACCCTGTAGCTGACAATGAAGCTCTGCTTTGTGTGCACGCTCATACAAAGCTGAAGCCAGAATGATTCTACTATGGGTAAAGCTTTGAAGATCCAGCCCCGTCCAGCTGGCTGACAAAGCTACAGCCCGAGTACTCCCCAGCAGCTCTGCCATCCACGCTTCCACCCATGCACACTTCTGAGGAAAAATTAAATGAACATCCCAAAACTGACAGGCTACCCTTACACTAGCCAAGACTCAGGTGAAGGCTGGCAAGATGAAATCCTGTGGCTCATTATTCTCACACTGATAGTGCCACGGTCCGTGCGCTGCAATAGCACCACATGTCATCCCAGCCACACTCCACTATTTCTACCCACCAGCAGATGTTTTTTTTCTTTTAAAGAGACACCAGTTTCCAGAATTTCACCTGGTGTATCACCTCTGCCAGAAAACCACATCAAGAAACAGGACTACCTCACAAGATTTGGTTGTAAATAGAAATGCTGTTTTTCCTTTTCTCTCAATATCCCAGCTGATAACTATTTACAGTTAACAACTGGGTGCATCGTGTATTTTATACAGCTCTTCTCTGTAACCTACTCTTCCCCTTGGTCTTACTTGTATTCATGCTGCCAGTCATCATTTTAATGCATTCATAAGAATTGATTTCCATCTTTCTCTTTATTCTGCATATTAACCCTACAGTGCCTCAAAACACACTGGTTTACTGGAACCAGCCTAAGGCGTCATTGTTTCAAGACAGCGAGAAGTGTGCGTTTCTACTCATCTTCCAAGGAAAAAAAAAAAAGGAAAAAAAAAGAAAAAGAAAAATAAGTCACATTCCTAGTTACTGAACTTAGCCTTGAAGCTTCTGCTAGTGCTTCCAGGCACCTGCCCACCCTCCACCTCCGACTTAAGCTACGATTTTTATTGACATATACTAATTACCTGAAAATAAGAACGATCTATTCCATTTCCACCAGCTGCCAGTTGTCAGCACTGGCTAGAAGCCAGTAGGATTGTTTAAAAGAACAAGACAAAGAAAAATAAAAAAAAATCTAAGCTCAAAAATAAAATAAATAGTAGTCACCATAAAAAACAAACCCTAAAGAATGCCACCGGATCTCAGGTACTGTCGGGTGTGCTCAGAAAGGACTGAAGGCAGACAGATTTGAATGGACTGCTCAGTTTGTCACGGTAAAAAATACAGAGATTTAAAGGTCTACCCACGCGGAAAAAAAAAAAAAAAAAAAAAAAAAAAAAAGAACCACCAAAAAAACCCAACCCTGAATTAAAGAACAAAAATAAAATAAAGTCAGAAATGCAGCCTCAATGCATCGACTGTCTGCGCTTAAGAGATTTACAGGAGTAATTTAAATGATTCACCTGCTGCCAGTTTTCCTCCAAGGATGGCAAAGCTGAGAAGTAGCCGGTGTCGTGGACAAGCTGGAGTTCCTGGAATATACTATAACTAGCCAAGACATCCATGCTGCTGCTGAGCAAGACCCTTTCTTTCTGCTTTTGTGTGTGTTTGTTTGCTCGGGTGGGGGGTTGTTTTTGGTCATAAAAAAAAAAAGGAGGAGGAAAATCAACCAATGATAGATCCAGCGTCCCTTTGGCTTTGTTTTGTTTCAGTCACACTTTAAAAAAAGAGAGAGAGAAAGAGGATCAGCGCGGAGGGACGGCGAGGTTCGGGGGCCGGGCCGAGGAGGACGAGCGGCGCCGGCGCGCACCGAGCACCCCGCGGCCGCCGCACCGGGGCACGTCCCCGCCGCGCTCCGCGCAGCCCCGCGCCGCGGCCATGCGCGTTCGCGACCGCCTTCCCCGCCGCCCCCTCCCCTCTTTATTTTCGGGACACCACATCCCACATCCCGCCCCCCCTCGCCCCGCTTCCCTCCCCGCTTCCCTCTCACCCTCCCTCAGCAAGCCCGGCCCGGCCCCCCCGCGCGCGCAGCCGCGCGGCCCCGCTCAGGCAGCGCGTGGCCATGTAGGGTAAACGGCGGGGCGGGAGGGGCGGGCCCGCCGCGCGCCTGAAGACGCTGTGGCCCAATGGCAGAGCCGCGAGGGGCGCGGGAGGCGGGGCCGGAGCGCAGACGCCGGCGGCGATTGGCCGGGAGCGCTGCTCCCGCCCCTTCCCCGAGGCTCGCGAGGCGGCGCGCGGCGAGCTATTTTTAGGGCGCTATATAAGAGGGCGGCAAGGCGCGTGGTGGTGGCAGAGCGCGGCGCGCTGAGGGGTGGTACGGGGCGCTCGTGTTCGGGCTGTGGGCGCCGGCCGAGCCGCGACCCGGCCCGGGGCTGTCCCGCAGGCGGTGCCTGCCGGACACCCCCCCAGCTGCCTTTCCCGCACCGTGTGCACCTCTACCCAGCCTCTAGTGCTCGAGTTCCTGGGGCTCAGGATAGCCTGAGAAAGATGTGTGGCTCATGAGGGTGTTGGAAGGAGTAGGAGTGCGAATACACGCCCGCCGGCCTCAGGAGCACGTGCACGGTGCCCGTGTGGGCAGACCGCAGGAACCCGGCCCCTGAGTGCTGATCCAGCCAGGCCGTCCCCAGAAATGCACGTGTGCTTACTAAGGCACCTATCATGGCATTTAATCAGGCTGAGATGTGAGCTGAGCCCTCTCTGAGTGCTTGTCTGGGCCGGCTAATGAGCTGTTTGACCTTAAATGGTTAGTGTGGCGCAGTGCTTCCCCAAAATCACTCTGGCACCGGGGACAGTTGCATTTCTGCTTTTAGAAGGATTGCAGAACTGAGTGCTCATTTGAAGATGATGGGGGTGGGGAGGGGCTTCCAGTAATAAAAGAAATATGTTCTCTTTGTTGCTCTCAAATTCAGAGGGCCCTATGGTCCCATCGGTTGCATTGCCAGGGTTGTATCTGGCCACCAGGCTGCAGGATGAGGGTCCCTCTGGTGTCCTTTGATGGTAGGTTGTCAGCACACTAAGTTGGACTGGGTACTAGGGCAAGCAGATGCTGCCAGGGATTGCTAAACTATCTCTGTGCAGCAGTTGCATCACACTTGCCTTGCCATGACTAAAATATCTCTTCTTGCTTTCCTCTTCCCTTTGCACCTGGATGAATGTGCCAGGGCCAGGCTTTGGCTGGTGTTAATTGGGGAAATGCCACTAGCACAGACGCATCTCTTCCCAGCTGTCCCAGTCAGACTGATGTGAAAGTATGAGGCCACAGAATTCGTCAGTGCTGATTAGTTCATGGTATGTTTTGTTTCTTGGCAATGAAGACAAATTGCCTTTTCCAAAACTGGGTCTATGTCAACAATTTTGAAGAAGGCTTGTCAGAATAAACCTCTATAGAAAGCCCAGATAATGGCTGCACCAATCCCAAGTTCTTGTAGATGCTGTGAAGAATGAAGCAAAGTAAGCACCTCTCTAGTCTGAGGAGTCAACATGTAGAGGGAAAAGGGGAAATGAGGCTGTTAGTGAAGAACTGCAGTAATCAGGAAAGAACCGGACATGGGCAATTTTCTCAAATAAATGGTCTCACCACTACAAAAACACTCCGTGGTTGCATTGAAGAAACAGCAGGATGACTTGCAGGAGCTGTTGCTCAGATGCTGACCTGAGGCTGTAGGTCTGGATGGTCCAGGGGCAGCTCCCTTGAAGTTGAATGTCTCCTGTGAGCTGCTTGTGAAAACGATGCCATGCCCAGCCTTCACCTGGGGAGCCATCGGTTGTCTCAAACAGGACCATTCCTGGCATCTTTAGCTTAGCAGAGAAGCTGTGTGTGAGGCTGGACATGAATAATAAACTACTCTTTCTCATAAATATACCCATAAATGTGTAAATGTATGTGTTAGTGGGAAGATGAGAGGGAAGGTTAGCGCAGCAAGCACTGCTGGAGAGGTCTTGCAGACCATCGTTACCCATTCCAAGCATGCCTCAATCTGGCAAAGCAACACCTTCCCTGGGCACCTTGGGAAGGGAAAACTTTTAAAGACTCTAGAGGAGAGAACTTGACAAAGGTGGTCAGCTGTGGAAAGAAGCAGCACTTCGGTGTCATAACACACTCCTGTACTGAGAGGGTTACACAAGAAATACCTGTTTCAGAAAAAGCTGTCTGTAAGCATTTATCCTTAACAGCTTGTCAGAACAAGGCCGAATGCATATGCAGAGGCTTTTCTGACCTAGGCAGAGAAATAAAGGACAAAAGCAGTGAATGTTGATACTCTCAGCTACCTAAATATCTAAATGTCTTCAGCTTTTTTGTCTTTGAATTCGGTAATTCCCATAGCTGAAAAACATTTTGGTGCTTTATTTCTGACCTTGTTTAGCATAACTACAATTTTAATATGTAGAAATGTTAGTGGTCTGATGTCCAAGCTCTCCTCTAGCTTGGCCTTTGCAAGCTATGGGTTGCTCATGCTTTGGTTTACTGCAAAGCTTGATGTACAGGCAGCCCAGGAGTCTTCTCTGCTTGATAGTCACCTCTGCTTGCCACTGAGAAGCTCTCATTTGAATCAATTAAAATCTTTCTAGTTGTCTATCTGATCCTGAACTTTCTGCTGAAAGCATGCCCTGTAGGAACTGCCAGCTTTCCACCCTCATGGAGGAGGTTGTTCTCAGTTGTGGAGCTCAGCTGCTCTACACCAGCAAAGAGCCCAGACTGTGCCCAGGCTGCACTGTAACTGGTGGCCAGATCTGATGAGCAGATGCTGCTCTGCTTCTCTGGCTGGCTTCAGGAGGAATTGTGTCTGAGGGCAGGATTTTGGCTGTGAGCCTTGAGGTGAAGAGCTGGGCTACAGATCTGGCCGCTTGCCTGGGTGGTTTCCAGGCAGACATTGCATTTTTATTGTCTCAGATACTCTGCTTTGGAGGTCAGTCGAGAAAGCAGAATGGGGTTGTCACTTGGCAGAAGCAGAAAAGCCTAGACAAAAAAAGAATGTGTGGTACGCTGGGTATAAAGCTGTTAGTCCAGCACCAGAGGGGGCATCTACCTGTGCTAACCCAGAGGTAGCAGAGGGCGATTTCTGCCAAGCTCTGGTTTCCCAGGCTGTACTGACCTTTCTCCTGGCAGATGGCCACTTTCCCTGCCCTGGCCCACCACGCCACCCATAACGGAGAGCAACGCAATCAGATGTGGAGGAGGAGCCATATCTCCTCACTGCTGCACAGCTGGGCTCAAGGGCATAGAGGACTACACAAAAATTCAGGCAAAGGGAGCAGGCTGGACCTGCAGGGAGTGAGGATGGGCATTTCAGCCAGAGCACAGGTTTGTCACGTAACAGGCAAAGAAAATAACTTGCACAAGGAGAAGACTTCATCATTCCTGTGATTTGCTGAAATGTCAGGAAGATGCAGGGAAGTGATATGGCTGTTTGTGCTATAGCACCAGTGCTCTTTGGCACCTGGAAAGGGGAAGTGGTTATATTTTTTACATTAAGGGGCAATGAGAGTAGTTAATCCTAGTGAAAATAAAGAAAATACTTCCCTGCTTCTTCTGCTCTCCAAGAGGAAAGGTATCTTAACTGTTTCCTCTGAGAAGCTTGAATTTATCACAGTCTGCCATAGGTCCTCTGGCAACAATGTTTTCTATCCTCTCCAAGTAAGGAGTGTAAAATCACTCCCAGCACTTTGCTGGGTCCCTGCAAGGCACTGGTGTGCACAGAAGCACAATTTTGGTTGCTCTGATTGCTTTCCCTTGTGATATTTGTGTCTCTACTGCCCCAGAAGTAATGGCAAGGGATGCTTTGTGGGGACCCACCAGAGAACACTGATTTGCAGGTGATTTTTAGATGTTGATTTTGTGTTTCTTTGCTTTGGCTTGGGCAGAGACAAGATACCATAAAGCAATCAGGGAGTGTATCAATTCATACTGTAAACATTTCACTGAATACACCTCCTTTGGTACCAATGATGTTTCAACAGCTACACTGGATAACTCTGTACCCAGCTCATGATGCAATTGTAAACCCTTTGGCCTTCTGCATAGTCAACAGAAGTGCTAAAGCACTTTCTCCTGCAGGGACAAATTGGCCCAGGTGTCCAGGCTACCAGTTCCTTCTACCATCACATTTGCATTTAGGCTGCCAGCTGCATCTCTTCCTCTCCTCCATCTCAGACTGAGCTAATACAGCTTCACTGTGCTTAGAGCCTGTGACGGTGTTGTTTAGAGGTGTTGATTCTTCAGGCTCTGTCCCTCCTGGAGAGGAAGAGGTTGTGCCTGCAGGTTGGTAGGGTTGAGGTTGCCACTGGTTGTAAAGCCTTGCAAAGATCAAAGAGGGGGGAAAGTACTGAGAAATGCACTGGAGCATGCTTGGATTCGCAGTTCAGCCTCTCCAGAAGTGGATGCAGAAAGCTGCTACTGGGGAATTAGAGGGTTTGTGGTGGTGGTTTATGGCCAGGTGGCTGTCAGAGGCACAGTGGAAGAGCTCAAAGGTGACTTTGCTGTTCAGTGTTGCCCCTTCCCAATACTCCAATGTGTCTGTGCATCTGTATCCATGTCCACATCTGATGAGAAACAAAATCCAAACAAGCATGAAGCAGCAAAAAGGGAGACAACTTCCATTCCTACAGTGAAACATTTCTCTGTAGACCCCAGAAATCCCTGGTTCCTCCTCCAGCTGGATACCTCACTCCTTCCAAACCTCTCATCTCCTTCAGACCTCATATTCCTGGCGAAAGGTCAGTGCTGTTGGCCCCATGCCTGCACAGCAACATTTCAGTGACGTGGAGGGCTGTTCAGTATTTCATTGTTCCTTCTGGCAGGTGCAGCCCAAGACACAGGGAACAGAGGTTGTTGCCCTTCCTGTCTCCATGCTGGGGAGCAGCATGGCTGTAGCTTGCAGCCATCAGTGGCACTTGACTCTGCCTGGATGGGACACACTGAAGCAGGGTGGTGGCATCTCTGTGCTGGGCATGAATGGGTGGAGGTTCCTCCTGGTCTCTAGTGAGTCACAACCTGTTCCCAGGTTGTGACCAACCAGATGTTCAGCAACAAAAACATCCCAGATGTTCAGCAACAAAAGGGGACACGAGAGTATGACACAGCAGGTTCCTGTGCCTCCCCTCCTTCTGGAAAACACGCACCTTCTCTTTCAAATCAGTGCCCTGTGGACATTGCAATGGGCTTAATTGCAGGGCAGCTAATGAGCGCTCTCCAGGATTAGAGATGGAATGGGTCTAACCCAAAATCATAGCTTAGGATACCCAAAAGTCTCAGTGGACTTTGCAAGTTGATCACTTGCCAAATGCAGAAGATGCTTGATGGGAAAACACGACATGCCATCCTGAAGCAGAAACACTATCCAGCTGAGTTCTCTGGGCTGAGGAAAAAGAAAGAAAGAAAAAAAAAAAAAACAACCTGATGCTTAAAGGGAAATTTAGAAATCATAGTTGAATGGGTCTGATCCAGATCTGTCATGGATTTTTTTTGACCCCCCCAGTCCTGAAAGGCAATGAGTATGCTCAGCATGTAACAAGATTGAGTTTCCACTGTGGGGAAGGAGTCTTCATCTGCTGTGGTTTGTTCACATGCTCTAGGGTTTTTGTATTTCTTGTAATAACTTTAACCTTATGGCTGTGGCTGTTTGCATTAGGATCAGTCTCTGTTTCCCAGTTTTCAAATCCAGGACAGAAAACCATGCTGAAGAAGAGCACTGTGGTTGTGTGTGTATGATGGTGGGGCAAAGCTTCCAGAGGCAGAGGTGCAACCCCAGTGGAACCAGTGGGAAATGCAATTTCCTTTGTGTCCCACCAAGAGCTCAGAACCCAGCTGTATCTAGCAATTCTCTCTGCTGTCTTTCAAGTCCTCCCTTCTGCCCAAAGTGATCTGTATGTTTCTGAACCTCTTGCAAGGGCAGTTATCATTGCTATGCTGTTGGTGTTCAGCACTTGACATAAACAGTCTCTGATCATATTAGTAAGCTCTCAGGTGCTTCTACAGTACAAATAATAAATAATAATGAGCTGCAAAGAAGCCCTCTGAGTCTCAAGTTCAGGCTGGACTCCTACAGCTTCCATGTGAGATGTCCACTCTGCAGACCTGGGCTGCTGTTGCTGTGCAGTGGTGCTGCTGGAGAGCGGCCTGGGCTGGGGGTCCGAGAAGCCTTGGGAGATGCTGTGCAGCTGTCAGCAGACACACTTGGGTGCTGCATCTCTGAGTGGTGCCCTTTTAGTGAAGGGGTCACATCACACTTTGGTAGGTTATAGGAAGTCTTACCATAATATATGAGAACATTGGCATGGTTCAGTAGATGGTAACTGGGGACTGGCTTATGTTATTACAGGTATTACTCTGGACAAATGCTGGTTTGACTTGGCTTTAGCAGCAAGAGCCCTGTTAAAAAGAGCTGAAATTGCAGCAGAGGTGGCATACACAGCAAGAGGAGGCCTGCTGTGCACAGCTCTCCTGTGGCACTGCAGAAAACACCCACAGCATGGCGGGCCTGTGGAAGAAGAAGGTTCTCTGGAAGCAAGCTTAGAGCAGCGTCACTGGGGGTTTCTCTCTAGACTTCTTGCAGAGGAAGGAGATGCAATGCATTAAGAACAAAGCCTGTCTTTGGCTGGAAGCTGCAAGACTCCAAGTTCTGTTTTCACATCCTCTTGGGGTTTCCCTTGAGTCCTGTTCCTACGAGAAGCTGCTGAAGGTGTGGCTCTCACAGTCAAGTGCGGATGTGTGCATTAATGAGGAAATGTTGGCATGCAGGGAAGCAAGCCCATGCTGCTCGCCTCTGGCCAGCTTGTTATGCTCCCCAACAGAGGTGCATGAAGAGTAAAGTACCTGGCTTGGCACAGCAGTGTCCAAGATTCACACAAAGATACTGCAGTCAAACTCTGCTCTGCTTTATGGGTTGGGCTTTGCTGGCTCTGGTTTACGAGTTGAGCTTTGCTGGCTCTGCTTTATGGGTTGGGCTTTGCCGGCTCTGCTGGCATGCCACGGGAGCATCACCTGGCTACTACAGCATTTCCCCCTCTAAAGAGCACCTCACTGGGGACTCCTGTTATGAAAAAAGATGGAAACATCTTTTCCCTTGGGCAGCCTCTTCCTATCCCAACAGCAGCTGCATCTTCAGGGCTTCTCCCTCTCTGCACTCCCATCCTGCTTGAAGAGGGACCTTTGAACAAGGCTTTGCAACACATAACCCGTAAAAAAAATTTCCTCACAAATGAACTCTCCTGGGGGCTCAGTCCTTGTCTGCTGGGCAACTGTGAACTGCTGAAAGGAAAACAGATATTGTTCAAGAGGGAGAGTCAGTCTTTGGGCTTCTCTCCCACTACAATCTTTGTTTCTTGGCTTTGATTTCCCTTGAGGGTCTACATGGCTCTGTCTATAGCATGAGCAGCACTTAACAGATCATCTCATACTCATTCAGCCTGTGGAATACTGCATTGCTGTATGAGACAGATACCTGTCTGCTGGAAAAAAGGCAGTAACTCCAGGAGCACTCCATTATTCCTGGGGTGTTGGTTGCAGAACACCAGAGTTCACAGGTTAAACATGAGCGAGACAAAGCTTAGTCCAAAGTGACAAATCATCAGAACCCAGAAAGTAACCTATATCCTCTAAAATTGCAGATTAATGCAGAGTGGCTATCATACCTGATTCCCTCTGAGCTCTCTCTGGCTGGGGAACATTCCTGGCTGCCCAGCTTGATTTGGTAGTTGAGGAAGCTCTGTTGGCCTGTCCTTTCTTCAGGGACAGTGCTCAGCAGGGGGCAAGCAGTTTGTCATCCCTGCCCTTTGCACCCATAGCAAATCCTGCTGACAGTGTGTAACTGTTCTTACTGGTAAAGCCACAGGGAATGTTACAAGATTATTTTATAAGGAGTGGGGGAAATAATTTTGTAAAGTGGAAATTGCCTGCAGAAGCTGAGCTGAGAACTTGTTCTGAGGAAAGAAATTAAGAGGTTATACAGGTGATAAAGTGGTAGCCAAGAAAATCTGGGTCTTGTTGTGCAACACTCTGCCTTGAGAGGTGGTTTGTGGGTGGCCAAGCCTAGAGATGCTGGGTCTCATCATTCCCTCCAGAGCTTTGCCAAGCAGAAGACAGGTGCCTTTCATGCCAGATGGATCCCTGCTGATTTCTAAAACCAGGAGTGGAGTTGAGAGACAGAGATACAGAGCTTTGGAGGAGCAAAGGGTGAGGGAGACATGTCTCTCCAGAAACTCTTACAGACTCTTGGAACAGGTGATCTGTCTCAGTGGCTGCCCCAGCCTCTGACATCACTTTTTCTCTGTGGTAACACACAAAGACATCACTGAGTTTTTGACAGGGGTGTCTCAAGAGCTTTCGTGGCCTGGATGGGTGACATACAAAGCTGCCATGCCCTTGCTGTCAGTACCACTCTGGTGGCAAATGACCCCTCTCCTGTTCGGGTAAGAAGGAAAAGCACCGGCCACAAACTTTCCACTCTTTGGCTCCTCCACCCTCCAGTTCACCAGGGGCCACCCAGGGAGACCAACTGTGGGGGCTGAACCTCTGCCCTCTTGCATTTTTCAGCATGTAGTTCTGCTGCAGAGAGTGGCCTGAGAAACCACGACAAATCCCTTTCTGGGCAGAGTTACTACAGCATGCGTATATACATTTTAAAATAATTTTTATTAACCTGTTTGCTGAATTCTGCACAAATTCAGGAGTGGTTTTCATTAAGTTGCCATGATGAAGGTTAGCAGAGTATTCCTGAAAAAACTTTCACCTAGCACTTGTGGTGTTAAGTATGATTTTATAAGCCAGCAGGATTGTTCATGCCTTGCCAAAACTGGGGATGCACAGCCCTTCTCCTTAAGAAGGGCAACTGCTGCAGGAGCTCTCTCTGGGTCCGTTTGAAGTCAATGGCAAATTTCCCATTGGCTTAAGTAGGAACATGTGTTTCAAGAAATTAATAATGTGGAACTTGAAAAGCAAGGGGTGGCGTGATCAGGACACGGCCTGGTTTGACCTGGAGACTCAACTTGAGTTTTACTGCTACATCTGCCTCCATCTCTCAGCCGTACATTAAGCTGTACAAGTTTGATTTGTGTCAAAGAGAGCTGCATACTATTATTAGTAACCTATATTATTAACATTAATGGGATTAGGACTGATAAACTATGGAGGTTTCTTTGTTTTCCACCAGTAATTTCCACTTTAAACTGGACTTGGACAGAGTGTGTGTCCGGCCTTATGGCCTCTGTATTTGTCACGCGTATTTTGTTCCTGCTTTAGACGAGCTGGTAGAAAAGTCTAGGAGTACAAATAAAGGAGGTTTTTGGAAAGAAATCCCTTAATAGAGGCTTGTTGAAGCAGCTGTTATTTTCTTCTTCAGAGCAGAGTAAAGTTAATAAAATGGCGTTGCTGTTGCTGTTGCTGTGATGAGTTGATCCTTAGGGCTGACACGGTGCATGTCCCCAGACTCAGCTCTTGCTGGCTGCAGGAAAGTGGCTGAAGTCCCCAAGCCCCCAGAGAAGCTGGCACTGTGGGAGGGTTTCAGAGCAACTGTGATCCCCAGCCTAGTCCACATGGTCACCCTGTGTGTCTGTGCAGGACCCGGGCAGACCTTGGCTGCTGCAGCATGAGGAGGCAGTGCTGGGAGCTCTAGCCCGGCCTTCTTAGTAAAAGCCGCTGGTCAGGGATTTATAAAACAGCACAGTCTGTAGTGTGGGGCTGTGGCTGTGCAGGGTGTGGGGCAGCTCAGCCGTGCTTTGCAGAGCACGTTGGTGGAGAGCAGGACTGCAGAAGGGACGTGCCCATGGCTGGCAGCTGCCCAGTCTCAGAAGGACACTGGCCACCACGGGTGCAGCTGCATGGAAAGCCCTGCAGGGCGAGACCCCCCCTGTGCAACAGGCACCAGCACAGTCCTCACCGGCCAGGGCATCCTGAGGAGGCCAGGGGCTCCATCCTGAGGAGGCCAGGGACTCCATCCTGAGGAGGCCAGGGACTCCATCCTGAGGAGGCCAGGGGCTCCATCCTGAGGAGGCCAGGGACTCCATCCTGAGAAGGCCAGGGGCTCCATCCTGAGGAGGCCAGGGACTCCATCCTGAGGAGGCCAGGGGTTCCATCCTGAGGAGGCCAGGGGCTCCATCCTGAGGAGGCCAGGGGCTCCATCCTGAGGAGGCCAGGGACTCCATCCTGAGGAGGCCAGGGGTTCCATCCTGAGGAGGCCAGGGGCTCCATCCTGAGGAGGCCAGGGGCTCCATCCTGAGGAGGCCAGGGACTCCTTTCCCCTCGGGACCCATGGCCGGTGGCCATGTCCTCCCCACTAGACCAGCAGGGAGGCTGGACAGGCATCGCCATGTGTCTTGCCATTCACTGCAGGACAAATGCTTATTGAAATAATTGCCTCTAACAGCTTGGGAGAGGCCATTAGGGTCTGCCCAGGCAGTGATCTACAGATAATGACTCCCTCTGAGATTTTCTCACTCCTGCAATCCTCATACCAGGTGCATTAAAGCTGACCTACAAAGAAAAATGTTTTTCTCTTTGTCTCTCGCCTTTGTCTTTTTCTATTATTTTTTAAAATTCCTTGTAGAGTTTTATGAAATACTACTGTTATTGGTGCATTGCTCATTGCTTCTTAGGGTTGCACCAAAGGGTGAGCCTTGCTTTTTACCGAATGGGAGACAAACTTGCTGATATTTTACCTTAGAAACGGGGGGCCTGTTGAGGTGATCCCCCACTGAAGCAGAAGGACTGTGTGGGTCTCAGGCAGGGGATGCAAACCCTTAATTGGAGGGACCAAGGTGCCAGGTGTGATGAGAGATACCTGTTCTCCCGAGCCCTTCACCAGCAGTGGCTGTAAAGGTCCCCAGCAGAAGGAAATGTTCATCTGAAGAACACGCAGGGTTTTTTCTAATTGAAGCATTTTATGAGAGTGTGCCAATCTGGACATAATTTTCCACAGGAAAGTCAAAGTGAATTATTTGGGTTTTTCTCTTGTTTTGATAATGGTGAAATGTCTTGTTTTGATTTCCATGATAAAAAAAAAAATTTATTCCCACCTTCTCATTTTACTACATTTTTTGCTAACTATAAACACACTGTTCAAAACAGTTAGTAATTAATCTCTATCTTTTTCTAGATATTATTTAATATAATATCTGTTCTTTTATATATGCTGTCATGTTTTGACATCTAAGCCTAGTGTCTTTTTATTTTAGTCAAATGAAACAAAATTAAGTTTAAATTCCAAGGCAAAGCAATTCAATGTTTATTGAAACTAAAAATTTTCTTTGTTTTTAGAGAGGTTTGGCGTTTTTCTTCGGTTGTTTTTGTTGTTGTTTTGGGGAGGGTGTTTGGTTGGTTTTTTGTTTTTGTTTTTTGTTAATTTGAGGGGGGTTTGTTTTACTTTGGGGGGTTTTTTTTAAGTTTTCCACTTCATGATGGGAAGCTATATTCTAGGTGTGAGACTGTGGAAATCGCCTGTTTTCAGTCAGTGTGCTCTTGGGCAGTCAAATCAGAGCTGGCAATTAAAAAGCAAGCAAGCAGGTTAAAAAGAGTATGAGAAAAAATCATCTCCCTTTTCAGTTAATGAGGCTTCACGTGAAAGAAGAAAGAGAGGATGAAAGGCTTTGGTGTGACCTGTTGTGTAGCAGTGGCAGTGCTTAGGAAATGACTGTAGGATGTCCATGCTTGCTGCACCATCTGAGCAGCTGCCAGGCTGGCACTTATGAAGTTGTGCCCAGAAGCCATGGAGAAGGTGGTGCAGACTCCTGAGGTAGAGGGCAGTGCCTCTGCCTGGCACAGACATCTGGCTTGCTTTGGGTGCTGGGGTTTCTGTTATCACTGTTGTAACTTGTATGATGCTTGCACATTGGGCTGTGGTAATGGCATGTATACATCACACTTTGGAGATGCTTTTTATTGACTTAATGTGAATATTATTGTCATCGTTTATTACGGGGAAGTATCGCGTAGTAATTGAAATACAATATGGTACCATTAATCACTCTGAGTATGAAATGTTAACTTTAAACTGTTGATAGTATATTAAATGCTCCTCTAACCATAAAACAATTTGACTTGCAGTCAGATAGTTTACAAATGGCCAATGTGTAGGATTCATGGTGATTGACATTTATATGGCAGTGTTCATGTGCTCAGTTCCTGAACAAAGTACTTTCTTTGGGATTTCTGTGAAGGCATTGGGACTTGCTGCTTTCCAGTTCCCTATGCAGAGATGTAAAGGAATGCAAACTGCAGGCATGACCATTGTGTTTTACAGCATGTCCACTGCAAACCCGAGAGATGTGTGACAGTCTGGATTAGCCAGTGGGCTGTGTGCTGTAAACATTGCTGGCCTTCTTTCCTCAAGACTCCTGCTGAAGGAAAGCAGTAAAGAAGAGACAGAAACTCAAATAGTGAGGTGTTAGGCAGGGACGGCTGAAATGAAATCCATTGGTTTTCATGGGATGCTTTTCTAAATTCTCTCTCCTGTATTAACTAGAAAGGAAATAAATGCTTTTGAAAATAATTTTCAATTAAAATTTAACCTACCTACCAAAAAGGAAAAAATAATTTAAACTGGTACCATTGTAAAACAATAACAGTGCCACCCACAGTGCCTTGGTCACATGTGATAATTCACCTCCTGTCCATGCCTGCTGCCTGTGGCACAAGCCCTATCTGTGCCCAGTGGCACAGAGCACCCGTGGGGAGGGTCAGGGGCTGTGTGCACCAACAGACACAGCACAGTCTGGCCAGGGCTGGACAAAATACAGTGTTGTAGAAAGCTCAGACATTTGCTGCTGCTGCTGCAGCTGTGAGAAGCACTGCTATTAAACCACTTACAGGAGCCCCACTTTTTACTGCCTGGTTTAAAAGAGATACTTCAATGGCATTCACAGGAGGGGAGAAGATGTGTAAGGTCATTTCACAGGGCACATGTTTAAAGATTTTCCAAGAAGAGCAGAGTAAGGTTTTTCTTCTGGGGAGGGAAGGACCTTTTTTTTTTTTTGCCAGAGCTTTTATTGTCAATATGTATTTTTAATAGAAGGGAAGTGATAGAAGCAGTAGCAGGTGACAGAGCCCACTGCTGTTCAGCTGCTGACATTTATAAAACAATGCCAACATCTCTTCAAAACAGACGCTTGCTTTCCACTGCTGTATTGATGTACACATTTATTTTATAGCCAACAGCAGCAAGATGAAAATGATAATGCATGAAGAAATCCCAGAGGCACAGCCCGGTGGTTTTGCAAGGCAGCCTCTTTGCCTTTGGCATGGTCTGGATGCTGACGGTCCGGGGTGAGTCAGTACAAAGCAGCACAGGCTGCACTCTCAAATGCACTGAATGCTCACTCTTTTTTCCTGTTTCTGGTGACACCACCTGGGTGTATCTTCATCATCCTGATGCATTTACATTTATTTCTCAATTATGTGCAAATAAACCGGGGCAGTTTGATGGCAGGTGTTGATTGGAGAGCGCTGATCAGCTGTGAGGTTGTGTAACATGGTGGGCACCAGAGAGGTGAAAAAATGTGTACTGCAGGCTATAAAAGAGGAGAGGGAGCCTTCCAAGTAGCATACTGGAGAAGAATAAATTTAGTGTGCAGCATCAGTATAGACTGGGGGACGCATGAATGGTGGTGCCAATCTGCAGGCTCAGCCCCTGTGTGACCAGCTCAGGCCCCAGTGTTTGCTGGGGGAGCACTGAGTGCCACGGGGCTCACACCGAGAGCCCTGTGTGTAAGGGCTTCCCGTGTCTGGCACTGAGGTGCCCCCTGCGCTGAGGAGGAGGAGGAGGAGGAAGGCTGGTCACACTAGGTTAGAGCCCAGCCTTGCAAATCAGCTCTTGATCAAGTATTTTTGGTCATGTAAGAATAGTCCTCATGGCAGCAGGCTGACCTTCAATCCAGGAGGAAAGCTTATCACATCTTGTAGGATGATCCTTACCGCAAGGAAATCAATACAGCAATAAGCTTTTATTTCTGGATGAAAAATTAAAATAATACACCATATCTATTGATTCTTTGAATTTACATATTTGGATATATTTATATTTGATGTCTGCCTTCTGTGTGCAGCTGTTTGCCAAATGTGACAGGATTTGTTTTTTAAACCTGGGGGTGAGTTCTGCCCTGTGCATTTAAAATAAGATTTCTCTAAATTATTGAATATGTCAATAAATAAAGCAGAGGAAGCAGGCAAGGAAAAACCCAGAGGTCCTTGGTGAAAGGAAGTTGTAGATGCTGGTAATAGGCTCTTACAGCAGTAAAAGAGAAATAAAAAGGGCAACTAAAAAAAATTGAAGGGACAAAGAGTGGAACAGGGTATCTCTGCTCTGATTTTTTTTGGGTTTGATGGTGTTTATTGACTTGGCCGTGAACTGCATTTTTTTGCTTTTCTGTGAATTTAATTCTGCCTCATAGTTGAAGGTGAAGGATAAGAGAAACATTTAAATAAATGCTTTGGCAAAGGGAGGAGAGAAGTCTGAGATGTGTGGGTGTCGCTGATGTCTACTGGAGGGGGCAGACAGGCACCAGGATGAGGGAGCCCTGGAGAAGATGCCAGTGCCCAGGCACAAGGAAGGACAGTGCTGGCGGAACCCAAGGGACTGGCGAGGGGAAGGGGGCACCAGCGTGGCCAGTGGCAGGGCTGGGGGCTGCTGGTGAGTGCCTCAGCCCTGACCCACTGCCCTGCCAGCTCTTGGGGGAGCTGATGAATAAAAGATCACATCTTACAGAACATGTGTCATCCCAGCCCCAACATTTTAAAGTCTCTTACTCTCCTCTCAAGAGATATTGCAAGAGCAACCATTTAAATGAGCGTTACATTATTTACAAGTTTCACTATTATTAAATTAATGTTACATTCATCAGGGCTTTTGTTTTGTTTTGTTTTCAAGGCAGAGCTGTAATTTGAGCAACATATTCATCAAGTCTGAAATGGTGGCTCCAATTATTTTAACATTCATTTGCCCATTCAGCTTCCTTTGCATCTGCTGGTTTCCTCCCCGTGACAGTATGTCGAAGCTGGGACACATTTGTGCTGCTCAGCTGCGAAGCTGCCACGAGGGAGGTGATGGAAGGAACACCATCGAGCCCAGCACACTCAAGGCCAGCAGGGTTACTCTGCAGGGCCACTCAGATGCTGCTTGCAAAGGCAGCACGTGCCCAGGTGTGGATCTCCTTTCTCCACTGGCAAACCCTTCCTGGTGTCAGACACGTAAAGATGGAGCTATCAGCTTCCCAAGGGTAACAAAAAAAGGCTCCATCGATTTGCTGGCACAGGAGCCTCAGTACAGCAGTCGTGTGCCTGTGTTGTAGCAGTGCTTGTCAAAGTGAGTGTGGGCTAATTGGTCCAAATCTGAAAGGATGCTCCTGAGTGCTGGGTAAGCAACCATAAGAAAGCATCAGCCATTCAGCAAGTGCTGAAAATAAGCCAGAATAGCTAAAAAAAAAATGTTTCATTATTTATTTTAATGCTGGAAGTGTAAGCTTTCCTGTCATGATCGTAAAATCTGATCATTTATTAATGCTTCTCGCTTTAAGGCTACATCATGTACCATCCCCAGCCTTCTGCCATTCCTGGCATCTTCAGCCTGGTCCCACAGCTGTGCCCTGCCACCTACCCAGGCTGCTGCCCATCCTCAGCAGGTGCCAGGATCCCCCTCTTCCCAGCCACAGGCTCTTGTAAGGCAGCAGTTGGGGCAGAGTGGACTTTTAGAAACAAAAAATCAATAACCACGATCTGTTTTCTCTTTGTCTGCTTTCTCAGCCTGGGAGATTCACTTGAGCTTTTCCCTGCAACCACAAGAGCTAATGACATGCTTTAGGTTTTGTATTTCATTTTTTTTTCTTTCCCAGATGAGACAGGAGGATGTCATCTGATTATTTACCCACAAAAGCTAGGGTCTCTGGGCTAGGCACAACCCAAACATCATGGGGCTCCCCATAACACCATGCAAGGAGATGGCCCTGATGTGCAAGCACCCTTGTAGGGCCACACTGATGTCTGTGGGATGAGCCCTGGCAGCTGTCCCAGACCCTGATTTTGTGCCTCCCCTGGCACACCCCTGGGATCTCTCCAGTGCTGTGACCATGCAGGAGTTGTGGGGCCAGATCTCTCAGGGAGCAGCTGGAGCATCAGTAGGATGCATGGCTGGGGGGGCAGGGTGGGAGACAGGATAGCAGCATTCAGAAAAATAATGAAATGTGGCCCCAGAAAGACCCTCAGCGACAGCTCCTCGGATGTGCCTGCGCTCTGTTCATTAATCTGTGATAATTAGACTTATTTGCAGAGGTTAACAGCAGTGGCACATGGTAATTACCACTCATTCCCTGCCGAACAACTCATAAAGCTTCTCAGATGCCACAGGTCCGGTTCCAGGTAGTTTTGGTGCTGATGAGACCAGTGCTGGGAGGTCAGGGACACCCTTCCAGGGGGACATGTCCCTAGGACTCTTGTTTGTCCCAGACCTGCTTCAGGAACAAGCTGCAGGAGGGGTAGGAGGAAAACAAATTGCTACCCATCTGTTGTTTGCCCCTCTCTCCTTCTCCCCTGCCCTGATGGCCAGCTGGGGGCTGTAATTTCCCCAGAGCAGAGGCAGTATCGCCCCAGCACCTGCAGGGCTGCTTGGGCAGGTGTTTTGGCAGGGTGAGTGCAAAGGGACCAATGTACCCCCCCAGTTTTGCACTGGATATATGGCATTAGAGCTACTGAGCACTGCAGTGGGTCCTGATGGACAGTATTAGCAGAGCTGTGCTCAGCTTGACCAGGGTAGGCATTAGGGAAGATGGAGCAGAAGGGTGGATTTTGGACAAGACTTCCCTTTCATCTCTTCTCCCCCTCTCTACCCCCACACCCCCCCCAGCGAAACCAAGCTAATTAGTCAAATAGATGAGGATAGGCCAGGCAGGGAGAAGCCCCGTTGCGTGTCCTATATTAGTAACTCACGTGGGAGTAGCCAGATTGGAAGGAGATTGAAAGGGAAAATTGTAGGTGTACATCGGAAGATAAGTGGGCTAAGCCTTTTGCCGGGCCCCGCGTGCCTGGCTCCGACACAGAAGTGATGTCACCCTTCTCGGTGACAGCCAGCCACCCCACATCAGCCACCCGCGGTGTGACAGCCAGCGGGGCGCGGCTCGGGGCTCCAGCCGGTCCGTGAGCGATGAGCCGGCTGCGAGCTCTGAGCGCATCAAAGCAATTGGCCAGCAGCGAGGGGGGAGCGACGCTGGGTACAGCCCCCAAAAGTTGCACAGGCAGCTGCAGAGAGGGGGGCAGCCTGCGACAGGGGCTTCCATAGGCACTGTCTTTCTTGAGCTGCCTGCCGCTGCCACCCCACCTCAGGCAGAAGGGTCCTGCCTGCCAAAATAGAACCCTTGTGTCCGCACTGAGTTGCTCTGGAGATCACAAGGCCCGATTCTTCTCTGCCTTATGTGGGGTTTATCACAGGTAACTTCTGTTCTCAGGAAGTTGCTGTGTGCTAACACCATCCCATCTGTCTCAGGGATAAGAAATCCTCTCTGCTGCCCTGACCAGCACAGCCCAGTCCCAGCCCAGAGCCCAGTGTACTGGGGTCCCCAAATGTTCAGAGGACCTTTGGAGTGGGCATCACAGAGATACATGAGCTGACTGCAGCACATCCATTACAAAGTGTGTTAAACAAAGGAGCACACCTTCCAAAGCAGCGGGCAGCAGCGTGGTGGGTGATTTTCTGACCCACCAATGGGGCATTGGGGGCCCCATGCAGTGATTTCTGTTCTCCTGTCAGTGACCAGTGGCAGACCCTTCCCTTGAGGAGTGACACACCAGCCTGCAGAGTGCTGTCCTGCCACTCCTTCTGAGAGAAGCAGTAGATATTCGCAATTAGCACCTTCTCTCCGGGCTCAGGAGTGTAGTTCAATTATCAGTCAGGCAGTGCAGCACGGGGATGATGTTCACCTTTGCTGGAGGCAGCTGGCAGTGGGGCAGCGTGCAGTGCCGTGCTTTGGGAGGGGCAGCGCTCCCCGCTCTGCCCAGGTGCTGCCTGCTCCGCTCCGCCCGCTGGCCGGCACTGCCGCTCCTCAATTCCCACGCCAATGGCAGCTGAGGTGACAAGTCCGGTCCTTGGCTCTGTCAAACCTACTTTCCTGACCTACTTTTCTTCGCTCCGCAGTGGTGGAGCAATGCCCAGTGTGTGCCTTGTGCTGGTGGCACTGTTCGTGCAGGATAGCTCTGCTGCTGACGGACAGGGCATCTCAGCAGCTAAAGTTTCCAGGAGGAAAAAATCAAACATGGAAATGCAAAAAGCAAGGGGAACAAAGAATTTCTCCTGCTGACACCCTGCAGCCAGCAGTGCCCATCTCACCCTGTGAGATCCCCCAGCCCTGCTGTTAAGGGCAAAACACAGCCAGCCATGGGCCACGCTGAAGGGACTGAAGGATGGCATGCCCAGGTAGGGCTGTCCTGTGTTCCTATCACTGCTTTCAACTTCAGGGTAAAAGCCAAGCAAAGATGCTGTCACCAGTACCAAGGGTTTTTCCTTCCAGGTTTTTTTTCCTTCCATGGTTTTTTTCCTTCTGGCCAAAACCACCTTTAGCTGGGTGGTTCAGTGAGCCATGGTTTCACTAAGTCAGTCATTTTCTGTATGTCTGCCTTTCCTTGGTGATGGTGGGGAAGAGAAGAGGCAGTGGCTGGCAAGCTCTGGGCCTTGGAAAGGGGAAACAATGGCGAGAGGAAACACTTCTGCTGCCAACCTCTACCTTCACAAAAAAATACTTCTTTGCGCCAGGGAAAAATCACGTGGGGAAAAATGTCTTTGCTCGCAACTCCAGGGCTGGTTTTACTGGTGTGTGGTCCTGCACCTCTCCTTCTCTTCTCTCTTCAGACTCCTTTGCCAGCTTGCTCTTGCACTTTCTCACAGCCATTCCTCACAGCTTTCCTGTCTGCCTGCTTTTCTTGCTCCAGGACATCTTCACAGTCACAGCCAAGCACCTTTGTTGCACCAGCTCCCACTGGATTTCTCAGGGTTTTCCTTGTGTGTCTGTGCTGTGCATATTTTGCTTATTGTTTCAGCTCTTTGGGGTATCAGATGAGTTCATCAACTTCTTTATCCCAAGTGACAGGACACAGGAACCTCCACAGATCTAGCACACAGTTTTGCTAGTACACAAACTTTACAGTTCACAGAATGTGCCACTGTATCCAGAAATTAAAAGCAAAAATTCTTTCTGAATTAGACAGAAACTTAAAAACTAGCTAACTAGCTAGACTTCTCTCAAGAGGAAGAATGTTGTAAGTGAGTTTGGGGAGTTCTCAAATCCTGGCTCTGGGCAGACCCACAAGGAGTGCAGGCATGTCCTTGTGAATTTTTTTCTTTTTTTTTTTGGTTCAGTGACAGTTCATTGAGCTGGAGATGAAACATTTCGGGATTTCAGGCTGGCATTTGTCAGTGCATTTCTAACTACATGCAAAAATGAGTGCTTGCATCTGAAGGAAAAACATAGCTAGGCACATGTGCAGTAAAGGGAATAAGCATTTGGTCAGGAGGACAGCTCTGTCCCAGCTTGCTGGCAGTGCTCATGGTTTCTGTGGTCCAGGATCTCCTCTTACCACGTGTCTCAGCAAAAAATGATGCAGATCCAAGCACATGCAGCCCAAATGCAAGGCCAAAATGTTGTGCTAGTGCTGGCTGCCAGAAAGAGTCACGTGCTGACATTTTATTTATTTTATCCCCCCAGCTTTGGGGTCTCCATTCAAATGCTGGTCCCTGTGGCAGGGCTGTGTCTGTGGGCTCTCAGGGGCTGTGTGGGTACTGCAGCTCTGCTGCTGGTGCTGCAAAGCTCTGCTGCTGCACAGCACCTGCCTCTGCTGTATTCTAATGGTCATTTGTGAGACAGCCTAACACCTTATAGCAGCAAGCAGGTTTGCAAAAGGACTCTGGAAATTATGCCAAATAAAAACACAGTTTGAAGGTTAAGTGGAGACCCTCCTTTAAGCCACACTTCACCCCCTTCCTGGAGCCTATCTGTGCATCCATCTGGGTGTGCTCAGCAGGCACAGAGGGCAGTCTTGTTTCTGGAAATGCTACTGGTAGCCTCAGTTTTCTGAAGTCTGAACCCATAGCAGAGTATTGGCTTTTTTTTTCCTTCCACCTCTTGTTTCCTTTCTTGGTTTTTTTCCCAGAGCTGAGTGGACCATGAGAGCAATAATATCTACACCAGCACAACAAAAGAAATATTTAGTGGTGTGCATACTGACAACACAAACCCATCTTCTGAGCCACGCTTCTAAAAAGTGATTTTCTGTAAAAAGATAAAAATAATGCTAAAAAAACACTGCTCCTTGATGAGACCCACAGAATGAAAATTAGCCTGGTGATTCAATTTTTATTTTGTTTAAAAGGTTTCCCGTTTTCTAACCAGCTATTGCAAAAGGATTTGCCATTAGTAACAGAAGAGGTTTCACATCTGGTCAGGGTTTCACCATCAGACAAAGGGGAGGACTTTAGAGAGGCATTAAATGTAGATAATGGATTATCAACAGGGAGAACAGACCTTGGGAGGGTGGGTGTGGGGAGGGAAGAGGGGACGATGAGGCATCAAGGGGCACAAAGGCAGCAAAGTCAGACATCTGAGAGGGCTGAAAATAGCTCTGGGGGGCTGCTGCTCCCTCCTTGGGCGGCTGTGCTGATCCCCTGATGCCTTCCAGACATGGCAGTCAAGAGGGGAAATCAAATATTAACTGGTTCCTGCTCCCAACCTGCATGAGGAAAAAGATGAGTGAAGCAGGAGGGAGACTGGTGGAGCCAGAAGAACAGTAGGAAGCCATGCAGAAGCCAAACACTAAATTATTAGTGAGCATGAATAGCAAAGCTTTCAAAGGCAGCTTTGACAGAGACACTAACAAAATCCCCAGGGTAAACAAGAGCCTTTGTTAAAATTAGTGTAAGACCTATGTAGCAGCTTTGGTGGATTCAAAGAGCAGCCCTGGGATGGAAGAAGGTGAGCAGGCAGAAGCCAGGAGAAAACAGAGTGCCTGGAAACAGCGGCAGGGAGACCTAGTGGAGCTGAACAAATCTGGAGAGGAGGAAGATTTGCAGTTAATTACACTCCATCCTGCCCAGCAACCCCAGCCTGGAGCAGGAGCCCGGGCACGTGGCAGGCCCAGAGCCAAAGGAGCAGCCTGGGCAGCAGGTGCTAGGAAGCCGTGCCCAGAGGAGCACCACCATTGGCAAACACCAGTTCATCCAGAGCACCTGGAGCACTGGGGTTGGAGCATCAGCAAAGGCTCTGTGTGTCTGTCCTGGGCATGTGGAGCATGGAGCCTGAAGCCTGGCTCTGTGTGAATGTCTGGGATGAATCCTGGCAGGTGTTCCATGGATGGCACCCCTGCCTTCCCCTTCCTTTGTGCCGTGTCAGTCAGAACCCCCCTGGACACCCACTGTCCCTCTGGCAGCTGGGGAAATGGGCTGGTGGCTTGGCAGCCCCAGGAGCCTCGGGGTGTGGAGAGCACAGAGATGGTGGCCCCGTGTAGACCAAAAATGGGGGAGCAGGAGCCAGAGCCAGGAGCCCTGGGCATGGGAAGGGCAAGCTGGGGAGGAGATGCCATGGGCAATAGATTGCTTTCTGTCTGCAGACCTTCTCCTTGTCTCTGACACTGTAATAAGGACTCAGACTGGGAGGGAGACACTTAGGTACCCAACAGGAAGGGAAGACCCTTTGGAACAGCCTGAACTACTGGTTATTTGGCATTTGCAGTATTGCCTTAGAGACATTTTTGGGATTGTGGCACCTTGCAATTTGTCTCTCCACTGTCTCCCACAGTGTGAATGCCAAGCAGAGCTCATCCTGCAGCTTTTCAGTCCCCCAGCTGTCAGCAGAGTTTGGTGACAGTAACCTTGTCTCCTCAGGACACCTTGCTGGAAAGGAAAACATGGAGGGTTGATGGATGATGCTTGAGGAGCTGGGCAGAGGAAGCCGTGTCTGCCTAAGAAACAGCTGGAGATCTCAGGGCAGGGATTGTGCCAGGTCTGCTGCCCACACCAGGAGTCCCAGGGCCTTGGGGGCAAGGTGGTGGGAAGGGTCAGCCAACTCAATGAGAGGATTTGCTCAAGCTCCATCCCTGGAGGATGTGCCATTGCAGCCCCTCTGTCCTCCCTGCCGTGGCAGAAGCAGCACCATTGAAAAGCAGCTTTGGCTGCTCCTGCTCTGAAAGATGGGCCTGGCTCCAAAACCCACTGACGTCAAGAGCAGCGCCTGGCCCCGGCAGAGCCTGCTCGAGATGGTTTTGGTCTGATGAGAGCTCATCAGTCATAGCAGAGCTCCAGGAATGCCAAACAAAGAGTGGCTCAGCCCGAAGTGTTTGTATGGCCACGTTGCTATAGTGCCCGGGAACCTCGGGTTTAAACACAGCCATCATCACAGCAGCCTTGAGAGGGAGGGATGCTTGTCTGGGTCCCAGGCAAGGAAATGGAGACACACAGCCATAAATCACTTGCCTGTGGCTGAAGGAAAGGAGAGCTCGTGGGCTGTGAGCCTTCTGGGGCGCAGGCCAGTCCCTCCCAGCCTCGCCTGTGCTTGCAAGGGCTGACAAAAGGCCAACCTCCCTGTCTCTGGTGCTGCTGAAGCCTCTTTGGTGTCTGTCTGGTGCTTGCACAGATGCAGAGATGCCCGCAGTTAGGCAGAACCACGGGATGGAGCAAAAAGGCAGGAGCCATCACTGTGCTGGGGGGCTGGAGCACGGGAGGAGAACAGCAGTCTGTAAATAAGCTATTGCAGCAGCTGAGCAGGTCTGTAGGCTTTCTTTGGAGAGGACCCAAGCATGTAGCTTTGAACATCAGGCAGGCAGCACACACCAAAGGGAGGCTGCCTGACCCGGCCAGGACGGATGGCTGGAGGACACAGGGCAGGGAGCCACGGGCTGTAACAGGAGCTACTGCAACGATCAGGCTGTCTTACTTTGCAGAGGTTGGGCTTGCAATGCTAATGCTCTTGGTACCTTTCCAGCAGGGATATGCAGGAGCATCCGGTGGGTGTGACTCAGCACAGGCAGAGCCGCAGCAGCGTCCCCAGCCCTGCACCAGTGCCACCATCCCGCCTGCAGCCTGCCTGGCATGCCCCACGCAGGGCAGGCACCGGGGGCTGGCAGCAGCCTGGGCCCGGGGCAAGGACTGGAAAAGGTGGGGCCATGGCAAGGAAAACCTCACTGCATCAGAGTGGTGTCAGCCCCATGGGAACTGGGTTTCTGTGAGTGATTAGATTCCCTAAGTGCTTTTGCTGTAAACTGTATAGGCATACACCCAGGCTCAGAAGTGACCCCAGCCCTTAACAGTGGGTCTGGAAGTAAGAGAAAGGTGAGAGGAGAGCAGAGGGGGTGTCCATGCATCCATGCAGGAGTGACAGGGATACAGCTCCCAAGGACACACACACAGATCGAGACAAAGGCCTGTGTGGAGTTATACAGGCTTCATATGAGCAGACTCTGATGGCAGAACAGCCATAAATTCTGCCTCAAAATGAGGTGCAGGAGGTGGCTGTGCTGTGCTCATGGAAGAGCAAAGAGCCTTTGCCTGCAGCTCATGGAAGAGCAAAGAGCCCTGCACAGCCAGGGCAGGCCTGGGGCCTGAGACTGGATTTTTCTTATTTGGGTTTAGGTATCTTCTCTGTATGACAAAAGTCCTGGAGGGAAAAAGCTATTAAAGATGTTTCCCATTTGTTGGTTTAGCTGCTGGAACTGACAGTAGATAAGTTTTGCTGAAGCAGATGGAGGGTAAGCCCATGGAAAATGGATAACCCATGGAAAATGTAGGAGAAGGCAGGATGCTGAGGCTTCAACAAAGGCTTTTTATCCAAAATGTCAGCTGGTCATTGAAATTAAGTGATGTTAATAACAAAACAAACAGAAACACTGGACAGCAAACAGCCTGCTCCAGTCATGCCACAGCAGCTCAGCTCACATCATTATCACTTCTGTAACCACACCATAGGCGAGCCTTTTTGCCTCCCCAGGGTATTGAGGTAAAGCAAAGATCCACATTTCCAATGCCAAAAAGTAGCTTTACAAAAATACCTACTTCCAGGTCTTTTTATTCAGCCAGGGAAGCAAACACTGGGCATGGGCCCAAATTGTACTTTCCTTTGTGGGTCACCTTTAAGAACTGAACAAATGGAGGATCTCAACATTAAAATAGGATATGACTGGAAACTTCATCAGGGACTGAACTCCCCCTGGCCTGCCTCTGACCCTCCCTGCTGGCTCTGCTCCCTGGGGCCTGGAGCTTCACGGAGCAGCATTGTCCAGGAATGCAGAGCGGCCACCGGGAGCGGGCTCCGGCATCCGCTCACCGCTCACCGTGCCGGATGCACTGCGCTGCTCAGATACGCCCTGACCTTTACAGCCAAGGGCCTTGCAGGGTTAGGAAATCCTGGCCTGGCTGAGGGAAAATCCTTGGGCACAAATAAGCCTTGCAAAGCCCCCACTTTGTTGCGAGGTTCCTGGACCAACCAGTGCCCCCATGGTGAGCGCTGTCCTTGGGGGAAGCGAGGACAGGGAGAGGGCTCAGGGGAAGGGGTGTGTGGTAAGAGAGCAGCCTGCCCACACCACCTGCTCCTTCTTCTGTCAGTGATGGGGAAAAGTCTGCTGGTGACTGCTGGGGCTGCTGTGTACCTGCTGGGCACCTGGGTGTGCCCGTGGCTCCAAGGGCAGGGAGCAGGCAGCTCCCTCCTATACTGCCCTCTCCCTGGTAACAGGAACTCTGCTAAACAGGTTGTGATGGTGCCTCTCCAGGCACTGCGGGGTGAGCTCAGGCTGAGCAGCTGCTTGGAAACCCAAACCACTCCTGTGGGCCTGGAGGGGCTACCTGGGCATCTTGTGGCTGGTGACAGTAGATGTGGTCCCTCCCTGGTGCCATGTTTTATCTCTTCATGTCAAGAACATGGCTTTTTCAATACAATATTTCAAGATGCACCATTACAAACCAGGATAGAAGGGCTGTTTCTTGCAGCAGGAATTGGGAAGAAAGGTCTTTTCCCTCCCAGGGGAGAGTGGTGGGAAATGGTCCATGGGCAATGGCTCTTTAGGAACCTTTGGGAGGTGTTTGGTGGCCTGCACCTCTGTCTCAGCTTTTTCTACTTTCTTCCTCTGTGCTGCAGTAGCAACCAGAGCCCTCAGCTTAAATCCCAGCAGGTAGGACTACACCATCCTGAACTTGGAGAAAGCAGGGCAGTGAGAGGGGAGAGACCTGCCTGGAGCCCCAGATCAGTGGACATCTGTCCTTCAGCCACCCCCCACTGCCATGCACCCCCATGTCCCCTTGCAGGCTGTGCAGGGATGCCTTTCCTTGATTTCCTCACTTTCTGCCTGTACCCCCAACAGCAGCCTCCTCTCCTCCTTGGCCTCCTCTCCTCCTCCCACCCTCTCTGAGTCTCATCCTAGGGCTGGACACACCACACACACCTCCTGCCCTCGCTTGCAGCTGCGGCTTCGGCGTGCTTACATCCAGAGAGCACCGTAAATAAATCCTGGATGTATCCAGATTTATAACTTAATGGTCTGGCTGTAAAAAGTTATTTCCCTTTTCAGCCCTTTTGCAATAGGCTTGCCCCTCCTCTCCTCGTTTATTTGTTACTATGAATATTTGATGGCTGACTGTAAAAAGAAGTTTAAATACCTAAATTCATTCTCTGGTACAGGCACACTGGCTGCCCTGATCCCAGCCAGGGAGTTGTGTGGCAGCGTGGGATTTGGGAGGTCTGGGGAGGCTGTGCAGGACCTTGGGGGCTCAAGGAGAACTCACATGCCAGCATGGGCTGTGGGGTGAGACCTTGCAAAGGCTCGCGCAGTGACTGGGCTTTAGGAAGGCTTGGTGAGGACAGGAGGTGGCACTGCTCCCACGGTCATCCCTGTTGCTGCCTTCACCCCTTGGCAACTCTTCCTTTCCCTCCTCAGCTCCCCTGTCCTCAGTGTCCCAATCCCTGTGGGGAGCATGCTTCTCACCCATCACCCTGTGGGGGCACAAGGGCCTGTTCATCCCCGTACAACAGGCCGGCCGACAGAAATAAAGCGCATCCTTGCTGTGTTTGCAGAGGATATTCGTCTGCGGGAGGAAGGGAAGAGTTGCCTTATTTCTCACGCAGGCTGGCTGCCAGCTCTGCAGAGAGATGGTCAGGGCTATGGCCTTGCATTGGGGCAGGCTGGCTCTGAAACCCACCGTTTCAGAGCCACAAGAACAGAAGAGCTGCAGTCCCTGTTCCTCGCTGGCTCGGCAGCTTGTGTGCCCAGGTTTGCACAGATGTTTTCTCCTGGCAGGTCCCTCCCGCTCAGGCACGGCTCTTGTAACTCATCTCTCAGCAGTTCCACCACGTTTTCTCCCCCTCCTGGCCAGGCACATGGCAAGCCCAGACAGCCCCTGCAGAGCAGCAGGAGCCTTTCCTGAATTCAGCCTCACGCTGCACATGGAGGCAATATGTTTCTGTTTCAATGAGACCTAAGAGCACCCAGTCCACTCCATCCAGATTCACTCTCAGCACCCAGGAAAAAAATACCACATCAAATTGGTGGGAATTCAGCTTGTTTTTTTTCTCTCACACCTACCAGGGGTGTGGAGTGAAGCCATCCAGCCTGTCCTCCCCAAACAAACCTGCCCTTGCTCTTGCACCAGTCCACAAAGACAGCACAGGCATGAGGAGCGTGGCAGCACGGACAGCATCCCTCACACCATTATTGGGAAAACAGAGCTTGTGCCCAAAACAACGTGAGGAAAACACCCTCTGGAATGGCACCTCCTGCACAACTCACACCACCCTGGGTTGCTATAATTTGTCAGAGGTCAGGAGGACCTGCAGTAGCCCAGGCTGTCCCTCTGCACGGGGACTTGCAGCTCATGTCCCTGCTGCCTGCCCAGAGCATGGCATGGAGGCTTCCAGGGCATAAATAATTCAAGAGCAGTGAAGAGGATTTCTTCCCCCCTTCCTCCCTTCCCTGGCTTATAACAAATGTTAATTTAATCAATTGGCAGTAAATCTGGCTGGTTGCTGACTCACGACAGATGGTGCCCCTGCGGGCTGTAGCAGCAGCTTCCCTCCCTCCTTTGGAGATGAACAATGCGGGAGCCGTTTCCTTGCTTTTCACCTTTTCCCTCTTTGCCTTCAGTCGGTAATGAACGGACACGACTGCAGAATGTGTCAGAGGCTGCAGGCAGAGGTGCTGAGATGGCAACAGGAAGCCCTGGCTGCTGGAGATTGGCTTGTTCATGTCCCTGGCTGGACATAATTTGGGGCTGATGAGGCCACAAGGTGCACAGGGCTCAAAGGTGCAGCACTGGCACCGCTGCTGGCATTTGCCAGCACCAAGGGGCTGCTGCAATATTCAGAAGCCCAGCAGAAGATGTTATCCAGGTTCACCATGCTCGTGACCTCGTGCTTCTGAGACAGTGGGGGCAGGACCCTGGCAGGGATCTACCCCGAAGCCCCGCACCCCACCCTTCATCCCCCACAACCCCAGATGGGAAGTGGGAGCAGGGCAAGGCTTCCAAGGGCACCAAGGCTTTGGGGAGTGTGGGACAGGCAGTGTTTCAGCAAGGGCATTGATTTTAACAGAGAAATTAATTACTTTCTGGCCATCACATTTGCTGGTGTGCTGGTGTCTGCTCACCTGAATACAGGTCATACTCCATTGTCTGGTTGAGGAGGTTGTTTAGAAATGGGAGAGAAACAAATCTCCCCACCATGGGCCTGGCATCAACACACACAGCTACCTGAGGGTGTTATTCTCTTGGGCTGACAGAAAAAGAGGAAAGCAGCTAGACAAAACTGTCTGGAAACAAGTATAAAAGTACCAATTACTGCTAAAACAAGCTCACATTTTTGCACTTTTATCAATCTCTGGTAATGTTTTGACCTGTGTAACAGCAGGACAAGGAGGATGTGATGAGACCAAAGTGGAAATTGTATGTTGAAATGTTCCTCTAAATGAAAATTGGCTTACAATGGAATGGATTTTTTTTCTGCTTCAACATGTCCATTTTTGCTTACAAAAAATCAATGACAGCTTAAAAAAAATAAAACATTTCTTCGAAAGTTTAATGGGGAAGAAAAAAAAGCAAAGCCTTTCCATGATGAATGTACCGTTTTCATCAGATAAAACCTATTAAGATGAGCTAGAAAGCTTTTACTTAGTGGGTTAAAGAAAAAATTACTCCAGTGGCCTTTTTTTGCTGAGATCAAGAGCAGTATGTTTAATATCTGTTACAGCCTCTGTCAGGAGACTACCTGCTGCCTTGGCAGGGGATGCAGTCAATTATCTAATAGGTCCTTCCCGCAGCGGAGCGTCAGGTTGCCTCCGTGCTGCCAGGGCTGGGGGGGATGAAAACAGGGTTCTGCTGTAGCCTCCCCAGGTGTGATGAAAAGGGGGGCTGTGTCAGGGACCTGCAGGGTGCTGCTCCCCCCAGCACGGTTGTTTCCCTCAGGGAGGACCAAGATCAAGTTTTGAAGCGAGCACTGGGAACCAGCTGCAGGCGGGAGCACCTGACACTGGGGTTTCCTGAAAAACAAGCGGCAAATGCCCAGCTCCCAGCAAGGGGTTTGGCTTTGACTGGTTTTAGAGTCCTCGTACAGCTTTTGGGTAGAGAAAAGACCTTTATTCTTCATCTGTTGTTCTGTGTTTCCTCTCCTCATTGTGCCAGACACCTGCTCACCACTTTTTGCAGACTTGTTCCTAACACACATTTGCTGCTTCAGCCTAGGTCGGGTGTCTCACACAGATGCACAGCAGAAACCTCCACTCCTGGCCTTGATTTTCCCTCTGCATTGGTTCTCATCTCCCTGGGAAAGGGATGGTGTCTTTCACGTCTCAACAGATCAGGACCAGCATATAATTAATAATGGAAAACAACACCATGACCATTCCTTGGATGTCACCTACCCTGACACGGGAAGCACACGAGGGCTGTGAATCAGCAGCACTTGCTGTGGAGAGTGCTCCTTCAATACATTGATTTTGTGTTGCACAGCTCCCTAAAGAGTGTGTGGGGTTTGCTCACAAAGCTTTGATTTGGCTAATCAGCAGGATTATCTGCTGTGGCATGTCTCGGGGCTCTTGGAAATGAAAGGAATTATAAAAGTATATTAATATATATTACAACCTCTACTTGCCAGCGGCTCCTGCCCAGCACGGGCCCTGGCACCCGCCACAGGGGAAGCTGGCAGAGCTCCCAGCACTTCCAGCATCTCCCTCCTTCCCTAAAGAGTCCCTGTCCACACTCTGCCCTGGGGTGAGACTGCTGCTGCAATCCCATTTATTATCATTCTAAGTGCTACCTGGAGTGTTTCTCTTCCCAGCTATAGGAGGAATGAATGTCCCTTCCTTGAAGGGCCTGGTGCCAATGCCAGCAAACTGTAGGATAATCCAGGTAATGAGAAGGAATATCCAGAATTCTGGTTCTCTTGTTTTGGTTTTGGTTTTTTTTATATGACTTGAACTTCTGCAGCACCCCCATAGGGCACATCAGAATACCACCATCCCAGTTTGCATGACACTGACACCAATGAGTTTTCCCTGTCCAGCTGATAATCACTATCAGCCAGTGTTCTTTTTAAAGGAAGCTCCAGTCTGGGCTCCAGCACATGGTTTAATGCATTTTAAATTGTCTAGTACTTGCAGCTGGTGTCTGTGTCCTCCAGCAAGAAGGTTTCCAGAGCACATGTCACCCACTGAAGCAACGTGTCTTTTCTACCCCAATGTGTGGTGTTGTGGAGTAACTAATCCCTTCCCCAAGGAGTCAAATGGCTCTTGAGGCAAAGCACACATGACATGGTTTCCATATGATTTTTAAAACCTGCTTTTAAACCTGCTTGTGGAAACCTTGAATTTCTACTAGACCAAGATGCTCTGGAGGGGAGCTGCATGGCAATTAAAATGCTACCGTTGTTCTGTTTCAATTAGAGGTCCTATTAATTGCCAAGTCTTCAAGGTTTTTAAAGTAGCCTCTGGTGAAAGGCTGCAGCAGCGTGTGGAGATAGATTGTGTTCACATGTCATCTCACGCCAGCAGCCATCGCAACAGCTACTCCACTGCAACCACACTGGGCTATCACGGCTTGCTTCTTTATTTCTTTTGTCACTGCTGTTCATTACCAAAGAGCTCGGCTGCTGTTCAACAAAGCACTTAAGGCCTTGCTTCATTTGCAGTGAAGTCAATTCCCTTTTGCGGTGCTGCAGCATGTCCACATTAAGGGTTAGTGTGGAAAGAACACCGGATTGCTGCTCTGTCACTGCTCCCAGTCTGGGAGTGATGCCTCACCTCACAGAGAGCAGGACTGCCTGAGAAAAAGCGTGCATATTCCACACATATTCTCCAAAATACACCTGTTTATTTGAATTTGTTCCTATTCAGAATTAAGATGAAGGTTTCCATACAGATTCTCCTGTTAAATTGACTGGGTAAGGAACAGTATTGTAGTCTCTTCCCAAAACTGTCGTACTTCCCTTTTGGGCCATTCCCACTGCCCTCAGCACACCATTTCTAAAGGAACATGCATCTTCAAGGGATGCACTGTGGGATGAAAAGGAGCTGGACTGCCATGTCTGATTAGAGGAAAATTATTTCCATGTGCACAGAGGTTACTGCTTGCCTGGGAAGGGGATATGGAAAGGAATCAGTGCAGAGATCCTTAAAGCTTACAGCACACAGAGAGAAACAGCGTGGGAGGAAGAGGAAGGAAGTTTGCAGAGATGAATTTGGGGAGGCTGATTTAAATAAATCCCACAGAAGGGTTTTCTCACAGGAAATATATTTATTGGATCAAGAAGGCAATAAACCAAGCAGATGATCCTTATTGAGGCTTCTGTGCTGGTGGGGAGCGGGGCCAAAGGCAGCCATGATGATAACAGGGATGACCTCAGTGACGATTTGCTGTGAGTGACACGCTGAAGTTTTACACGCTTCTCAGAAGCCCTGTCATTCAGCCACTCTCCTTGCTATAAAAAAGGTTAATTGATGCAAACCACATTTTTTCCACCAGCATGTGCCAAAGCAGCCAGTGTATTGTACACACACAAAACAACAACCAGGCTTTCACATGGCTTGAATTAGATGGATGACAAGAGCTACCAGGGGGAGTCAATTAAGCTGCAACCTTGGAGTCAAACTTGCAGATTTTATAACAGTGCCTAGTAAATAATGGGTACTTGCACATCTCCTTTCACTAAGAGGCACTAGCATATGTCTTTGAATATGTTCTCCTGGTAATTGCACAGGGAGCATACACATTTGGTCCTGTTGTCTACCATGAATAATGCATAGTGAAGAGGGGGGAGCTGAAAGTGCCGAGCTGCTCGGTTTTAGATGGACTTTTTTATCATTGTTATTTATATGTCACAGCCGTTCTCCTAAAAAATTGCTTGCCTCCTTTGTTGCTGCAAAAGTGGGCTTATTTAGGGGAGAAACAAAAAAATGAACCATGGACTAAAGCTAATCTGAGATTATCCATGCAAATTGGCAGCTGAGATTCAGATGTGAAAATCTACCCCTGATAAAAATGACTAAGAGGATTTCTGCTGAATTTCGTTTTTCTCCTGACTCACTAATCCATGCTGGGGGAAAATCCTCCTGTCCAGTCTTGTTTAGGTTAAATCACATTAATAATGTTGAGCTGAGGACAGCAGGTATTGGGATCCATTTTAAGTGCGTGCTGCACTGCTGTTGTGCTGCTCACAAAGCACAGGCTTTGCTTCTCCCCTCAATATTCCCCTCATTTGCCTTAAATCAAAAAGGTTAGTCAGCACAGCCAGCTCCTTTGCTTTCAACCTGCTGTTTGTTTTTTTTCTTAAAACTCCCACTCAAAAGGCAGAGTCAATTCAAAACCCAGGAAGCCTAAGGGCTAAGCAAGCTGCCCGGGGAAAATAGAGAGACTATGTGTTTGCAGGCTGAGGTTTGAATATCTTGTAGGAGCCAGAGCTCCAGCTGTGTCTGGATTGTACCTTCGCAGTGTTAGCACGCAACGGGAGCATCTTTTGGAGACGTCGCCATGCTGGCTCTGCCTGGCGCCAGCAGCCACGGCAGCGAGGAAGCAGCAATGCTCCCAGCCATGCAGGCAGTTTGGGATGCCATTTCCGAGGAAAATTTGTTTAAAATCCAGCTTGCCAGTGAGGTATTTACTACAGCAGTTTTCATTGTTCATAAGGCAGTACAAGAGCTGCCTCCCGCAGCGGTGGCCAAACCTGTGTGAACGCATTTCCAGCAGCCGGGGTGGAGGCTGCACGTGCTGACACTGCTGCCTGCAGCCTGGGATTGCTCGTCCCTTGTAACCACCTTTAACTGCTTTGTTACAGCACATGCCATACAAATTGCTTTCTTCACTTCAGTTAAGCTAGACTGTTACTTATTAATATCAAGAGCTGTGTTTTTTTCCTGTGACAAACATGCTTGAAGCCCTCTGGGGATCCTGAGCAGCGTGCGCTGAGGTGCAGCTCCCGGTGGGGTTTCACTCAGGGCTTAGGATAAGTACACACCAGCAGCTGTAACTCCTGAAAGGTTGCTTAAGCCAGCTCAGCACACAGGGGTGCTGGACCTTCCCTTGGAACACGATTGAGGATGTTGTGCAGTTCTTGATATGGGCAGGACTGTCACATAAATATAGTACAGTCCTTAACACAGGACCTGGTGGCAGAGCATGGAGGGAGGGGAAGATGCTCTCACCAAAGACCACAAGATCACCCAAGTAGGGTGGCCATGCAGTGCCATGGCTCCAGGACAGCTTGCAGCTGGGAGCAAGGGCCAGGGCAGCCTCCCTAGATCACCACCAAACCTCCCTGGATATCCATCCCAGCCTTATGGTATGGGGGCTGGAGAGGAAGGAAACAGAAATTTGTGTACGGTTTGTTGCATTTTTCAAGGGATTTTGGGTCCACTTGCTTTTAATTTCATTAAAATCCCAGATATTTGGACGTGTTCCATGGCTGACTGAAAAATGAGGGGGCTGGAAAGGATTATGTGAAAAAGTTGTCAACATATTCCTCTTCCCACACTCTACGCTTCCCCAAAGTGCCCCAAAAACTCCAGAAATGTCAATCAATAATAATTAGCCCATCAGACACAAGTGAGAAATGCAGGCCCGTGAGCCGGCACGTCCCCTCCCCGTGAGCGAGCGAGCGAGCGCGCCGGGTACCGTGCCAGCCTCGCAGCCTCGCCGGGGGCGTGGGAGGATTTGGACGTGGCAGCAGCCTCCGTGCCAGCTCTGGGCACCAGCAGCTCTGGCAGTCACAGCCATTTCTTCAGATTCCCGCGGCCCCAGGGATGCGGAGCCTGCAGGGCACGCAGACCCGGCCCCAGGGACGCTGTCCGGGGGACCCGCAGGAGTGGCCTTGGGGCTGGAGGGGGGCGACAAGTCCCCCATCCCGCAGCTCCTTCCCCTGCGTGCCTGCGGGATCCAGGGATGCGGCCGGGCAGGCAGCGTTAGCATCCCGGCAAAGCTCCGGTCAGGAACTGTCCTGCCTGGATAACCTCGAAATGCCACTGCTGTGTCTCGCCTGCTCCCGTGAGCAGAGCTAGTCATGCAGCAGCATTTTTTAATCCCACAAGTGGGCTACATTTCAGGAAAAGCTTAGAAAGAGCTGCTGAGGCTTGTGCCAAAGACATTTGGGAAGAGATTTCTATCCCCCCATGCTCGCCTGCTCGGCTGACGAGCACAGACCCCACCACTTGCTATTAATCACACGTTGGTAGCACCTGGCTCCAGTACAGGGTTTTTTAGTCTAAAGAAATTCCTCTGAACTAATCAATGCCATTTAGCAGAGTGTGTCAGAGGCCTGAATTCGCCCAGGAAAGCTCCCTGGGCAGAGGGGCTTTCTTTCAGGGTTCAAAGTGTGCTTGATGTGTTTTAACCCTTAGATGCCTGGAAAAGGTCTGTGTCTTCTGTAGGAAAACTACCATCACTAGCTTTATGAACACATAAAAAAACAGACCCATGTAACAAGTTCAGCTCTTAGACTGGTCACCTTTTAACCTGGCAGTAAAATGCCTTTAGTCTTCCTCTGTCCTGGGGGGATTTCACTTTGTGCTCCCACAGTGACTCTGTTCAGGTCTGGTGGGGGCTTTATTTGGCTGCAAGGGGACCCAGAGCTTGCGGTTTCTGGTAGATGTTAGCAGCTAAAACTGCCCTGTTTGCCATACAAAAGCTGGCATGCCACACACATGAGCACATCCCCACACTGCACGCAGCCACGCTGCAAATGATGCAACCACTGCTGGAAATGCATCAGGGCCCAGGAGGGAGCCACTGGTGCTCCTGGAGGCTGTCAGCTCCTGCTCTCCACAGCAGCGAGAAACTGTGGTCAGATCACCATGTGTGGGGGATGTCACAAAATCAGGACAAGCAGCGTAGCTAGTGGAAAACCGATATATTTCACTTTGAAGACTCAGAGAAGGTTTTTATGAGATTTTAATTACCCCGTGTTTTAATTATTGATTGATTGGTCCCCCAGTGAAGTGAGATTGCCAAAAAGGAGGCTTCAGGACAGAGCAAAGCCCATCTGTGTCTCTCTGGGTGTTAGTTGCTCGAGGCACATTTAGTAGGGCTGTTCTCTGTGCACTAAAATACAGGCAGTATGGAAGGAGCCTGGTTCTTTACTAAATACACTGCAGGCATCAGTCCCTCAGGAGTGGTGCCTTTAGCCTTCAGCTGGGTTTCCATCACAACAGAGGCTGCTGCCACTGACCCACGGCTGGCAGTGCCCTCCCCTTGGAGAGCTCGCCGTGAGCCCCAGCACACATGAGCGCACAGGAACAGCATCCCAAAATCTGTGTCCTGCAGCGGGAGGGCTTGTGCTCTGGCAAGGGAAAGAGTGTCCTATAACAGCCCTTTTTGGCCATCTTGTGGAAAGGTGGGAGGTGCTGGTTAATTTATTCCCAATGCCCTCCCACAGCCCCAGCCTTCCCTGCCCTGGGGGCAGCAGTGCCCAGCAGAGTCTGCACGGCCAGGCTGTGCCCATGCCCTGAGGGTGCTGGGCCACCCCCTGCCCTGCAGCTCTCCCCTGCAAACAGGGAGGCATGTGCTTCATTTTAGTGGCATGAGGAGTCCCACAGGGGCTAATTATAACTCCTAGGATTTTATCAACAATTAGCTCAGCACGGATGGTCACATATCTGCACAGTGCCAGCTGTTATTATCGGCTGGGCTGGTAGTAATGCTGGCTCCTCATTTTCCCAAGTATTCCCCATCTTGAAGCCTTGCTTTTGGTTACTCACAAGGCTGCTGAACTCTTAACCATTTAGACAGACATTCTCCATCCCAAGAATCTGCCTACAAGGAGGTTTTATTTATGTCTAAAAAGATTCAGTCTAAGACAAAGAAATGGTTTTGCTCATGGAAAGCACTCTCTCGTTTTAGGTAGCTCTGGGCATTCCCTACTTTGGCAACTGGATACTTTGCAAATGTGATTTTTGGAGCCCATGTAACTCACTGCTGAGCAATCTCAGGAGTCAGAGGAACTTTGTGACAGGGCAGGAGGTAGTCACAGCATCGTGGCTTGCTGCTTCTCTGTGAAACCACCAGCACTGGAGGTTTGCTGCTATTAATCTCTGATGTCTGGCTGCTTTTTTACCCAGCCCAGTCTATACTGAGAGAAACCCAGCCTGGCAGTCAGTGCTCATCTCTGGGGTGTCTAATGCAGGAGGAAATGCTGGCAAGGAAGCAGTGGCATGGACACCACAGGAGATATGCTGCAAAGCCCAGCGCTGCTGGGTCAGAGTGGCTCCAACTGAGGGGTCTGCAGTGATCCCTGGGTGATGGGACTGGACAGACTGTGAGGATGAGGGGAGCTTGAGCAGGGATGGCAGATTGGGTATCCCTAGGGAAACTGCCTCCCCTGAAAGGTGTCAGGAATATTTGGACTGAGCAGAGATGAAGGGCAGCACATTTCTTGGCACTACATCACTGCAAGCACCTCCAGGGAGCAAAGGGGTGAAGATGCAGAGAAAATTGGGAAAGAAAGGGGAAGAACTGGTGGGGAGGGCTAGCAAGGAATGAAAGGACAGGGTGGAGACATAGGGCTGGCACGATGATTAGCTCCAGATGGCAGGTATCAATTATTTACCATTTATGTACAATAAAAAAATACAATTTGACGATGGGAAGAGCATGAAACAAGCTCAATAGCAATTCAAAAGCATATGGAAATAAAATGCAGCAAATTAAGGGGTTGCAATAAATGTGCATCGCTGTTTGTAATGCCCCTGAAAGAATTATAAATGCGAAGCCTTTGTGAATAACACTTAGAAATAAATGTAACATAAAAAAGAAATTAGGTACACAAATAACTTTACATTCAGGCATTTATAAAATAAAATCTGTTTGCAGCAGCTAATTAAGAAAAGGGCTCTAATGAGCCTCACTCTTCTTTACCTTAGAGACAAGGCTGAAATGTTAAAAGTGGATATAGGTATGGTGGGTGCCATTAAAAACTCAACTTCCCTAACTTTCCAGCCATTTTAGAGATGAGATATCTCTTTTCCAAAGATGGGAGCTGGAATTGCGGTGCCGTTAAGGCTCCGCCGTGCCTGGAGATGCCATCTGCACCTCCCTGCGGATGTCCCAGTGCTGGCACCACCCTCCTTCCCTATTGCCACTAGTACTCAATTGCTGGATCAATAAATTAACATTGACTAGTGGGAAAAGACATGGCTACACTGAGCTTGAAATGTGCAACTCCCAGAGAAGATCCTGTGTTGCTGTGATTGGTATTTTTTGGTTCAGCACAGGATGGTGCTGCTGGAGCTGGCAGAATAATCTTAGCACAGTGAGCAGGGCCAGTGCCACCTGAGCCATGCACTTTGTGGAAAACAAAAAAAACAAGGTCAAAGCAGATTACTTCTTTCTAGTAGATTAGAAATCTTCCATCAAAATATCATTGAGCCGATCACTTCCCACAGAGCATTTGCTTTTTACCAGCAAGTGCTTTCCAACAGCTGTACAATGAAGGCAAATCAGCAGTGTTCTTTGCTTCTCTTCCCTCCCACCCCAAATTATTGGCAACCACTTTGAAGTTCTCCACAAATAATGTTTCACTGGGCAGAAGCCTGGGGAAGGTTTGTTCAGCACTTAAATTGCATTTTTCATCTTTCTTTTCTAAAGAGCTCTGGTAGCAAAGGAAGCAGCTGCCAAAAGGGGCCGGCTTTGTGTCCTGAAGTTTTTGGTGTGGAAAATCATTTGGAGAGAGGGGTTGTCCCACAGAGGCTGTGGGCAGCGATGCTGATGGGCAGGATGATGGGCAGAGTGGCTGCTCCCAGCCTGGAGAAGCCTTGCCAGGTGAGATGGCAGCAGCTGGGCTGCAGGACAATGGCGTGGGCCACAACGCATCCACGTGGATGGAACAGAGAGATACCACTTGCCCTGAAGTTCTTGCATTCGCCTCACACACTTCCATATTTTTAAATATTTAATCTATGCAGCCTGGTTGCTATGGGAACCCTCATGTAGAAATCTGGACTTTGGGTTAATCAGAAGGATCCTTCCCATGGCTGGGCAGGAGCTGGGCTTCCCCGCCATGCAGAGCCAGCACCGTTCCCTTCAAAGGGGTTTGCTCTGCCCTGCCAGAGGGTATTTTAGTATCTGCCTCTAATACACTGCCACCTAAGCTTTGAGAAATCCTCTCCCTAGCACTCAGGTAATTCCTACTGGAAGTCCTGGACTGCCCCAGAGTACTCATTGTGGAGAAAGCTCTTTTCCACAAGCAGTCTAGGAAATGTCTGTGCCACCTGGTCAGACACCACAGGACGCCTCTGGTTCCCACTGCACACGGTGCCAAGCAAAAGAACAGAGACCATGAGCAGCCTGCTGGGAGAAAAGGGCTCTGAATTCTCATGATGGACTGAAGACAATCGTTCCCTTGCTCATTTCATCACCTCTGTAAGAAGCAGGGGCTTGGTCTGAGGACACAGGTTATCAGCAGAGCTCAGCCTCTCCAATTTGGCCAATATGCACCAGTGTGTGAAAGGACAAGCCCACTTAGGAATTTAATAATCCTTTCACAGATCACCTTTTTGTCTTTATGTTCTGGTTTGTGGTGTGAGGTGCTCAGCATGCTGCACAGCACAAGCAGCACAATGGCAATGAGATGCTTCCCTCAGCTTGGGCCCCTTCGAGCAGACTCCTGCTCCCACATGACTCCCACAATTCATCCTCCAGCCGAGCTCCTGGGAACCACAGTCTGACCAAAGTACAGACTTCTCATCCCTTACAGTTGTCCCAGTTACCCCCTGAAAGGTCCATCAGCCACAGGAGGTGTCCAAGAGTAGGAGATGCTGGTGGAAGCCCAGAACTGACCATGGCCACAGTGCCTGGGCACAGGGTTTCACAGAACAGAAACCAGTGGTACACAGTGCTTTACTGCTCGTACTGCTCGTCAGGTCATCCTTATGGCCTCATCCAAAGCTTTTCATCTGCCATGGAGGACTTTACATTACTAACCTCTATGTGGGAGCAAACTGGTGGCTCTTGGTCTGCTTTCCTGGCCACTTTTCCCTTGTGTCACCCAGGGAAGACAAGGTGTGACCGGTCACCCCTATGCCCAACCCCTGACAGTGGTGAGGAGGAGAGGGGTGCCTCTGCACAACCAGCACTTCTTTTTCTTCCTTTTCATTTTTAGATGTCTCCTCCCACTCTTGTTTAAATATATCACCTAGATCCCTAATATTTGCCAGCTGGGGGTAGTAACACTGGCTCCCAAGGTGCCTGCGGCATTTACATGAAATTAGGCAATGGAAGAAAACCGTCTCAGCAATTACGTGAGAGATGATGGTGAGCCAAAAAGAAAAATGTATGCAAAAGGTGTGTTCTCCTGCCAACAAATTAGGGTTAAATTACAGAGCTCAAGAGCCTTCAAATAACTTAAACATTGTATTACAAATTTAGTTTCAATTAACGAATTAAATAGGAAAACGAGATTATTGCCTAGCAGCTACCATAGGAGGTAAACAGCAATGACCTTCTCTGCTGTCACCAAATGACTCAGTTAATAAAAAACCCAAATTAGACAATTTCCTTAGTGCTTGCCCTCTGCAGCCCTCCTCTGCCCCCAATCTGCCCAGGTGCTGGGGCCAGCCAGGTGGGTGGGTGCCCACAAGCCTCTCCCAGCTCCTCTGCAGCCCTGCCTGAGCTTGGCACAAGCTGTGGTTATTCTGTAACCTCAGTGCCTCCTGAGCAGGGCCCAGACCCGGGTGCTCAGCTCTGCTATGGACACTTGCCAGCCCCATGGGTGCAGGGACCGGGGCCAGGGCCCAGAGCATCCCCCAGCATGGGTGCTGTGAGCAGTGGGAGCAGGTCTGCCCTGCCACATCCCCTATGACAGTGTCTCAGCAAACAACTCGCTGCTGACTGCCCTTTTTTATTACTTTACAGCACAGTTTTTCCTCAAATTTTATGGCATTTCATTAGAGCCGCCAGAAGGTGATACTGCCCCCTTTCCAGAAGTGAAATAAATTCAAGTTTTATCGCTTCTGGAAATGCTGGAACAGCTGTCAGGACATTTGATGGATTTTCTCAATTACAGGACTTGTGGAGCATTTTATACTTACATCCGCACCCAAGTCTAATATACTGTACTAGATGTTTGTTCCCCCCATTATCTCTTTGCATCTCCCTCCCTAATAATGGTCAACTTGTTACTTTTCCCTTAATTCCTTTTTTACTGTAACCTTTTTTTCTCCACAGTAATAACTGAGGTTTTCCTTCTTTACTTCCCATAACATGTAACTGCTCCATGCAAGCAGGCAGTGACCCCGCAGCTGGCGAGTGCCCCTGTGGCAGCTGAATCCAAGAGCACTTGCCCCCAGTCCCGGCAGCTTTCGGGCTGGATGTCATGGGGACAGACTGAGCAAGGGGGACTGACTCCTCTGTGCTGCCCTGTGCCTTCTGGGCACAATTCCCTTGGTAATAAAGCCCCTCTGTCTCCTCACTGATTTTGGAGCTTCCCAGTGCAGGCAACACTCCACACGCAGGGACCCATCGACATTCCCATGTCTGGGCCAGGGAGCACAGGAGGAGGCCCAGAGCCATCTCCACCTCCTGAAGACATCCCTGACAGATGAATACTCATTTCCCAGTGCTCCCAAGGGAGTCCTTCTCATCTGGGCTGCTCCAGGGACTGTTTTCCAAGTGATCTATAAGAAATAATTTCTCAGGCTCTTCTCCACCCTGTCATGTACCTGACAGGCTGTATCAGCTCACACGCCACCGTGATCAGATCCCATACTGATGGAGACATTATCTCCTTGTTGCATCTTTCAGTGAGGATACCTCACCTAGGTCTAGGGATTGACGGAGATGTGGGTTTTTTTTTGTCAGGGTAAAATTATCTCAGCTTACCAATGAAATGCACAAGGATGCCAGGTTACACCTTTCCCTTCTTTCTGTCTGCGATCCAAAGTGAAGCGACAGCTCAAGGTCTGCAGGTTCCTGAGGCAGTGAGCAGCACAGGAACGTCCCCTAGGAGCATCCTCACTCCAAAATGAGGAGAGTGTTGGAGGCAACAGAGCTAAACACTGTTGAAAAAGGCCGCTACTGCTTTGTGTCACTTAAAATAAGCACTTTAAATCCATGCCTTCCTCCAAGGCACAAGGAGAGGAAATCTTGCAGAAACGAGGGCCCCAGCACTGCGTATACTCTGGAAGAAGTTGCAACAGTAAAAAAGCCCGTGTGTTTTGGGCTTTGCTTAATTTAACCCAAAACTTCATCTCTTTGAGAAGATGGGGGCAGACAGGGAGCAGGATGAGGTCTCCACTCGCTGTAGGAGCAGGAGTGAAACAGGGTTGAGATGAAGATGTAGCCCAGCCTAGAGGAGCACTTGTACCCTCTCATTGCCAAGATCAGGCATCACCTGAGTTCTCCACCTTCCCCCATCCCCTGCCATCCCACCCAAGAGAACTGACAGAGAAATATGAAAGAGTGGCTCCATGCAGAACACCGTAGATCTGCAGGAAATTTCCATAAGCCGAGGTGTGATCCCAGATTTATTCAAATTAGAACAATTAAGGCAATTAAAGGCAAAGAAGTGCTTGGGGAAGGGGGGAATCTACTACCAAACAGACTTGCTATTACAGTCTATCAAATTGACACAAAAAGATTAAAAAGCTGATTTACATTAAAAAAAAAAAGGAATAACAAAAAGACTAACATTCCCTAAAATGGATAATGCATCCTGCTGAGAAAATCACTCCACACATAAAAGAGAAGCAAAGGTGATTACATATAACAAAACTAATCTTCTCTATTGCTTTAATCACCTCAGACCATTTCACCTGCTTATTTGGAAACTGTTAACCCAAGGAAAAAATTATTGTGAGGACGTCCTCATTTCCAGAGCTATGCTCGAATGGGCTTGTTTTCCTAGACATCCATCCCCAGTGTCTTTAACAACAGCCATTGCTCCGCAAGATAAATGTTTGCCTAAGACTATTCTGTAGTTAATACATATATTCATGACTCAAGCATAATGCAGCAAGGAGAGAGGGTACCAGGAAGCCGTGAATGACCCACCAGGGTCATGGCAGGAGTCTGTCTGTCCTACTACTGCACAGCCAGCAGTAAATTTTGCCCAGATATTACAGGTGTGTAGTGTGGGGGCCTGGAGGATGGCCTGGGCACAGGGTGCACAACAGCAGCTTTGCGTGTTTTCTTCCTAAAATCCTAACTGGCAAGGTCAGGACAGAGCTTACCTGGGGCTGTTCACAGAGCTAGTGACATGAGTGTCTGTGGATGAGCAAGGTGAGGCATAATCACCTCTCCTTTCATGGGGTGCCTTCCACCCCAGCAGCTCCAGGACCTCCTTGTGTGCCAAAATCATCATTGCTGGGACCTGCAGCTGTCAGCAGCTCATCCTCACACCTGTCACAGCACAAGAGAGGGAGAGCCCTGCATGCGTGAGCAGGAAGAGAGGTTTTAGATTGGCCGCGTGGATTTACCGTGCCAGTGCTGTCAGCTGGGGTCAGTTTGGGGCAGCAGTGCTTGTGTGCCCCCATGGGCACACGTGTAGGGGTGTGGGGCACACAGCAGTGCCCAGGTGAGTGCAGAGCCCATGGCTGGCCCCTGCCCTGCACACCACACCGACACACAGCCTGCAAGCAGCTGTGGCACAGCTGGTGCTGACCTGGTAGCTGGGAGCCAGGGGCTCACTGCTGCTCTCCAGGGGGCAGGAAATTGCAGTGGCCAGCAGGGGCACAGGGGAAGAGGTGATGTTAAAGCAAATGGATTTCATACATTGGTGCTCTAGCCTCCAGTCGGGGTGAGCTGCAAAGAGCCCCAGCTTTCAGATGCATGTGGTGTATCAAAGGTGTTGCCTCTGCAGTGGCAACAAGAACAGGAGTGCCTCAGCTGGCTGCAGGGACCTTAACACACTGTGTCCACAAAGGTGAATGTGTTGGCCCTCTGCTATATGTCCATGATTATCTTGAATTTAATTGTGTTTGATACTGGGATGCAACACCTCTTGCTAAATCAGCAATGGTTCTTTCTTTGCCCAGGCAGCATCTTGTGAGATTTTACAGAGGGTTTATTGTTATATGTCACAGCTTTGATCCCACTGAAGCCCATGGAAACTCCCCAACGTGGCAGGTTTTGTGTCAGAGCTCAGTGAGTAAATAAATACACAGAGGAGGCTCCCAGCAGCAGTGGCCTGGTGTGGCTCCGGGTGCCACTGCTGTCGCTGGCAGCTCCATGCTGTGGCAGTAAATTCTTGCAGGTCTCCATAACTCACCCCAAACACCTCATTCATTTTTCTTACAAATGCAGTTTCGCCATAATCTCCAAATTCAGGGCTGGCATGAGTGATACGTGTTATCCTGGGATGTCAGCGAGGACAGGTAAAAAAATTCTCTCTCCCAGTTTCTGCTTTAAAAATCAGTTCAGGCCAGACACACAGGCACTGCCCTTTCAGGCACTCATTACCTCCAAAAGCCAGGATATTCAGAAGAGGAGAAGGCATCAAGCCTGGGTGCATGGAGGGAATGGGGGAACAGCAAACATCCTCCTCCCAGCCATAAATCACAGAAATTGAATTAAATCATGTCAAATTGAGGGACAAAAAGCCAGTTATAGATCCATTTTGCTATGCCAGCCGACATGGCTTCCATTTGTGACTCGTTGAGTGACATTACTTATCCTGAGTGCTCCTCTGACAATATAAGCTCTTAATGTGAAGACATCTGTAAAATTACAGTAAAATGAATGAAACCCAGAAAATTATGTAAAGTTTACAGGGTTGCTATTTTTTTTTCTTTTTTTCTTTTCTTTTTTCCCCTTCCTTTTTTGAGGCCTCCTCTCAATTTCTGCCTTCTAAATGAGGATTTGGGCAATGCATCAGCTGACAGTGCCTGCCTGGAGCAATGGGCTCTTCTGCTTTTGATGCATCTGAGCAACTTGAAACTAATACCAGCATGCACTGTACAGTGAATAGACCTTCATGTTGATGAGGCAAATCCTGCAGCACTTAAAAGCAATCTGTGCTGAAGTGTCCCATGTATCTTCGTCTTCAAAGTGCAACACACTTATGAAAATTGCAGATGCTGCGGTGCTATTTGTCTGGAAGGAGACATTACAGGTGACATATGAACCTGATTTCTCAAACAGATGAGGTCTGTGAGAGGATTAAGGAAACATCAATAAATTAAGATGTAGAATAAAGTTCCTGCTGTTTTCCTTGGCCTCTCTCTTGTTGGCTTGACAGTCAAGCGCTCATGACTGCAAACTTGGCAGAGCACCAAGCATCCCTCCTTTGCCTACCGCTAGAATATAAGCAGATCTTATGCTGTGATTGCCCCTTGGCAGAGAAGGCAAAGCCCCAATCCCCAGGACCCTTGGCAGTGCCCCCTCCCCAGCCACCTGCCCCCAGCCCCTCGGCCAGCAGCCCTGTGGGTATGCAAGGCATCCAGCACGCACATGCAGATTTGTCTTGAATTTTTTTTCTTCTTTTTCTAGCTGTGCACTGCAAACCCACGTGGTGCTCTGCAGTGACCCCAGGAACAATGTCATTAAACCCATATCACAGCCCCATTTGCAGCAGCTCTGCGCCGTGCTTCCCAAGGAGACAAAATACAGGAAGAGAAACCAAATTCCTGCTGCCATCTTCAGCTCTGCCCTGATAATGCATTGCAGCAGGGCTGTGCAGGGGCAGCACACTGGGTAACCCACAGCCCCCCAGACTCCCACAGGCAGACAGACCCCTGTCCTGGCTGCTCATAGGAAGAGCACTTGGTGCTGTCAGGAGTGGGTGCTGGCTGCACTGGATGGACACCACCCCAAAATCAACACTCCATAGGTAAATCATCTGAAATCCCCAGAAGTGTGTCTTTCATAAAGCATTCACAGTGACAGAGCAAGGCATCAAAATATTTTGCTTTTTCTTCAAAACAGAATTTTTTGCTGTTGCATTGGATAGAAATGGAATTTTTTAGAAAGGGTGAAATAACTCCATGAGAGTCTGTACCAGCTAAACAATCTAGAGTGATCTGAACTACGTCTTTCTCCTGACTTGGTTAGAAATTGTGTGACTCCCCAGACTGCATGGGAAAAAAACACCCAGTGAGAAATTACTGTTTTCTTTATGAGCACAAATCCAGGTGCAGAAGGTCAAAGATAGGAAGGCAGATAAAGGGAACAGATATGACCTGGTCTGACCAAGGTTACAGCAGATGCCTTCACCAGCACCCACATTCAGTTGAAGCAGCTGGCCAGTGTTATCCCCTTGGACAGGACTGTCCACACAAGGAATTAGGAAGGACCAAGGGGTGAAGGAGCTTGGCTCTGTCTTTCCCAACTGCAATGGGAACAGGGCAGCAGAATGCAGGCCCCAGAGAACAGTCTGGGAACATGCAGGCTGCACTAGCAGCATGACTCCCACACTGAAGACGGCTGCCAGCCATTCTCCTTTTTGTCAGCACAGTCTGCTTCATGGGAATAAGGGAAATCTCCAAACCTGGGACATAAAAAAGGCATCAAGCAAAGACACAGAAGTCTTTCCATTTGTTTCATTGCAGATAAGGGGTGGCAGCTACCACTCTGAGATCAAGTCTTCCACTGCTGAAGACCTCCAGCTGAAACATCACCAGTCATTTACAACCTGCCATTAAACATATATGGTCATTATAGCTCCTTTCTCTGCTATTTGCAGCCTCAGGACTTTTTGCTCAGGCTGCACATAAGTTCTTGCTCAGAAAGATTTAAAAGGAGAGAAAAAATAACAATCTTGATCTCCCAGAAGCTGTCTCAGGCTGGGTAGAGAAATCATGCTGTTGTCCCAGCAGGGTGGCACACTCAAAGAGAATTATCAGAGTAACTCAAAGTACACATATAGCTTCTCATGGTGCTGTTCCAAACCCCAGATACTTATGTCATCCTACATACTTCTGGGCATGGTACTCCAATATTTCTTGCATTAAGGCCATCTTAAACAGGACTCCAAGAGTTTGATTTTACTTGCAGGTAGTCACAAGAAAATCTAATGATTAACCAAACCTTTTTCCACAGCAGTTTTTCTTCCCTGTAGCAGTAACACCTGTGTCTCTGTAGCTATTAAATGTGTAATCCCAGAGGCACTACCAGACTTTGCTGATGGGCTCAGCTTTGGCCAGAGGCACGTCCATCATGGAACCAACTGGTATTGTCTCCATCAGACACAAGGGAAGCCTCTGGCAGCTTCTCAGAGAAGCCACCCTTGTAGCTCCCCACTACCAAGACTTTGCCACACAAACCCAGTCTTCCATCCCAAAAGCAAGATCAGATCTGCAGGGAAAGGTGATATCCTCTGTTAGACCCTCTGCTGTGGCAAAAGCTGATGGAGGAGTTTTGGAACCACTGGAATCCCACAGACCACTCAACAGCCACCCCTGCACAGCAGCTTCACCAAAGCCTTCACAGGAGGAAGACTTCACCAAAATATGCCCAGATATTCAGATCAGAAAAACCACCTCTTCCTACAAACCTTCCATCACCTGAGATACCTCCCCACAGGGATGACATGAGAGAAATGATGGGAAAAGGAATGATCAAAGAATGGTGTTATCAGGATTTTTGGCAGCTTGCTATCATTCCAAATGTAGGCATGGCAGGAGCACTGATGGGCCCATGGCTGCACAGCAGTCCATGCTAAGGGAGATGTCCTTAACAAGCAGGAGTCCTGCACAAAGAAATCAGTGCTGGAAAAAACCAGACTTCCTCCCCAGAGGTGTCTGACCTGGGGTAGTTCATGTGAGCATGCCTAACAGAGCAGACACCATCACCCAAATTTTAACTTGTTTAAGTAACTGGCACCCAGCCCACTGCTCTCTGCAATAAAGCCAGCCCCAGGTTATCTGGCCTGTGCAGCTGTTCAACCTGAGGGTATTCCTCATGGACTGTGGTTGGCACTCTCTGATGGAGCTTTGGCATTGTGCTTACAGAAACAGCTTGTTTCTGTTCACTAGGAGTCAGTGCTCTAGTTTGATGCTTTCTCTTGCATTTTCAGGTTCCCATGGCTCCCACATTCTGCCTTGCTGAGATGTTTATGTCAGCCAACTCATGGAAATTTGGCACTGAAATGGTGCAGAGTTGCATTGTTTTCTCATTCTACAGTTCATGATCCCTCCCATTCCTCTCAAATTAGTTACAATGAGGGTGGCCAAGCCTCAAAGACAAAAGCATCTCTGGGATGTTTATCCCACCTTCTTCTTGGACATGTAGTTGATGTAGCCATGACCAAAGTGACAGTGACAGCAAGCCCAGAGAATGAGAGGAGGGTGAAATTCAGAGCTTAGAAACAGAAAAACTGCTGTAACTCAGGGCAGGCCTCATGTCCACCATGGGAATCAGTGGTGGGAGACATCAGGAGTAATATCAGACCTGACTACAGCTTTGCAAACTACAAAGCTCTTACTGCATTTCCCTTTTGCAGAAATCAAGACTCATCCAGATGAGGTCCAGCAGAAACTCCAAATTGAGGCAAGAAACCTGGATAGGTAGTGTCCAATTTGTTCCTCCTCTGCTAAAAGCATCCATGAATTAAAACAAACTACATCTTTAAATTGGTTTTACTTGTGTACTTATGTTCCCAAAAGAGCTAAATGTATTTGGCAGATTGGGACAGGTATGATGGGCACAGGGCTAGAGATCATCCATGCCCCAGAGCTAAATAAAAGTGAGGAAATATTCTCTGCTAAGGAACATCAGCTCTCCTTGTGCTGCATCTAGATACAGCAGCATCCTTCCCACTGTTCTTCTTACTCTCTTCTTACTGACAGAAATGGGCAGGAAAGTTCCTCTCCCAGAATGACTTACTCTCCATTCAGAGCAGAATCTTTCCAAGGTGAAGCTATTCAAATTAAACCACAAATCTTCTCATCTAGAGATAACACTGCTGCCTTCCCAAACCTGTTCTCATTTTCTTTTGCCATTTTGACACCATTAGCCTTCCACAAGCACTAGCACACACAGAGATAATTCTGTTAATTTTATCGTGCTTGGAAAGGCACAGAACAGCCTAAACTCAGCCAAATGCTTGGCTCTGCCTTTTCCCCACTGTATAATATCCTTTTGTATATAGCTCTGCATGGCAACTCATTTATATCAAACCTTACCAGTTAAGGGAGGAGGAAAGGGGGGCAATCAATAGATATCTTGCCAAGGGGATCTGCAGTGAGTAGCCTCTACTTTTCCTGCAGGCAGAGCCAGCTCCCAGTCGCTGTTCCCCAGCCAGGCTGGTGCTGTGAATCCCATGGCTCCACACCCACAGCTGGGCAGCAGGTACAGCCCATGGCTGGACACCCATGGAGCACCTCACAGCCAACCATTGGTTGTGGCTGAGGGCTTGGAAACACAAAACCTTTGTACCCTTGGGGTTTGGGGGAACTGCAGAATGGGAAGGAAACAAGCATTTCTACAGCTGTATGATATGAGCAGGGGCTGTCAAAAAAAAAAAAAAAAAAAGGATGCTTTGCATATAAATTGAGGCGAGGAGCTGCTTTTCAGGTGCTGGTTTCTGGTGCAGATTTTCACGAAGACATCCCAGGGCTGTTTCCCCAGCTCTCTCTGGGGCTGCTGGGGGCAGCAGACAAGGCAGGTGCAGCACCAGGAGCCCCAGGCAGAGCTGGAAATGCTGCTGAGTGTGCTCCCAGCAGTGGCATGTGAGGGTCACTTCAGTGGGACTGAGGGTCATCATCTCAAAGAGGGGACACCAGGGCAGACAGGGTCCTTGGGGGGGCTAGAGGCCACTTCCCAGCACAGCCCTCACCTATGGCCCAGGGAGATCACCCCCAGAGGGACAGGCAGAGGGAGAAAGCAAACATTTGTACCCCAATTAACTGACTAAGATTTTCTAAATTAGTATATTCCTCTCTACACAGTTTTTGCTTCAAGCACAGAGTAGAAAAAAATCGATTTGCTTCTCTCAGCCCAATTCCCTTTTGTCTAATAGGGCTGTTGTAAATGCCAATTTTACTGTCATTTACACTGTGCCCATCTGAGCTATTTTATCAATAGTTAAATAAGAATACTTTAAAGTAATGTGATTTTTTATTTGAATTCCAATTTATGTTCAGATGCTTTGACACAAATCTAGTAAGAAAGGCACACTATTTTCATAGAACAAATTAAATTGTATGTTATATAGCCACACAAGTAAATATGTTATATCATTGGATAAATAAATACTTGTGATTAGATACAGTATCTCATTCTTACCTACACATAATAGCGAGGCTAATGGAAGTATTGTACAAATCACTGTGCTTTAATAGTTAGCAGTCCATAAAAATCAACCTGAAAGACAATAGGCAAGAATAAGCACACACACACAAAAAGGCTAAACCCAGTTATCTGGACCAAGACTTCCTGCTTGCCTGTTTCTGATTCAAAGCAGCTTAGACTCATTTTCACTTAAGCCAGTGCCTCTGGGCAGAGAGGTCGAAGGGAAGCGTAATTAGTTCTGCAGAAGATGTGGGAGGTGGATGAAAGGTGATGATGGACCCTGCTGGTGGGATGGATGATGGGGATGGACAATGGTGATGGGCTGCCAGAAACAGGGCAGAGTTAAAGCTGCAGAGCCAGAATCAGTATCTGGACCATCCAATAGCCCAAACTGCCCATTTGCAGGGAGTTTGGGGAGAGCATTGATCTTGGTCCATGTTGTCAGACAATGCTTTCCTTCTGACTGTGGAAGAGAAAATCAGTTCTTTTTAAGCTGATAAACACACCCCAGCTGGGACCCAATTTGTTGTTTGGATATTACAGGCTGAGAGACAGACTGGAGTCCTGGCATGTTTTAAAGAAATTGTGGCTCTCTCGTCAGCTAAATTAGTAATAGATAGCACACGCCTGTTATGGAAACCAAAGAGGGCTAATGGTAATCATTTTCTTCCACCACCCTCTTTTTTGCCTGCATTTTGTTTCAGATCAACCTGCACTACTTTTTAAATGTTTCCACTATATTTTTCCTTTTTAAACAACCTCTCCCTCCTTTCCCTAAATCCTGCAACCTGAGTTTATACTAATTGGACATGCTAAGAAATGGAAGTGCTGAATGTACATGGAATTTTGTTTAACAAAGACTGTGAGATAGTGATACTGAAACCAAACACTACACACCAGCTCTTCTCTTTCTTCCAGAACCACGATTATTCACCAAATTAGTGTTTGCTAGCTTCTTGAGGGGTAAGAATTAGTTTTTTCAAATTGTGCAGTCTAAGTAATATTTTCTATATGGTAGGAACAGGCTCAAAACCAGCAGGCTGTGCAGATAGAAATGGGGTATTTAACATCAGAATGATATAGAATATACCAGTCTCAACATCCATCTCTGATTTAAAATGTAGGCACTTAGGGCCAAAGCTGAGGGCATTTCCAGGAATTATTCCCTAATTTCCCCTTCTCTTCCCTTTTCACCCTGACAGAATTTACTGTGTTTAGTTTGGTTTCTCATTTTGGCTTTCACTTCCACTGTGTCTCATCCAGCAGCTTTTTCCTCTATGTGCAGCAGATGAAATCCCATTTTTCTTTGAAAGGAAAAGCTCCCCATCTCCAACTGGTGTGTTACTGAGAAGTCTCAACTCCTTCTCCCTCGTGTGTAGGGCCAATGTGGCCACATGACAGCAATTGCTTCATGGCATGCAGGGTCCCAGGTACACTGCAGTGCCAAGTCAGTAACCCATTCACATTATATTTGCCATGCCTGGTACCTTATTGAATGCTAATTATACCGACCATAGCTTTTTCTAGCTCTTGAAGCATCAGAGAGTTTTTGAGCATACCCAAGCCCACAAGCCATGAAGTATGTGATAAAAGGGCTAAATAGACAAGAAAACAGTCACTATTGTTTGGAGAGGTACCAGGTATTTACAGCATGTCTAAGCCCCTCTCTGGTCACCAATTCATTGCAGTTCTCCCTTCTGTGTGACAATCTGTCACAGGAAAACACAAGATGCTCTTTAAAGCGTATGTGACCTTTAGAGGTTCAGCCCAAAGCAGTTTTGCTGACATCTGGCGCACGAGGGACTTGCCATAAGATGGGATAACAACAACAACAACAACAACCGTGGTTCTGCAGGGCCAGCATCTGTCGATCCTAAGGCAGGGAAAGCAGCACAGAAGAGGGAGGCCAACAGGCTGCATCTGAGCTGGCCCTGCAGTGCTGAGCCTAAGTCACACCTTTGCTAAGTCAGAGGGGACAGAGATACAGGCAAAGGAGGCAGCCTGGTGACAAGGGGCTTTAATGAGAACACACATCATCATTTATCTTTGGATAAGGAGAGGGGGTCCTCAGAAGCGTGGGTTACATAAGCTAGCATGTCTCTGCAATGAGAAGACATTGTGTGAAGAATCTGGTCTAAATTCTCAGAACAAAGTAACCAAAATGAGAAATCGTTAAACAGGCCTCAAGCGAAGTGAGAGGAAATTCAACTTAATGAGGAAGACAGAGAAAAGTAAGCTATAATGGGAAGAAAATATTCAGGTGGCATTTTTCATGGATTGAAGGGAGAGCCTAGACTTTTTCCTAGTCTGCATGGAGTTCAGACAGTGGGTTGGGCTGGGCTTTCTGCAGTGGGCTCAAAAAGCCAGATTTATTTTTCTGGCTACCCTTACAAAACACAGCACACTGTCAAAGTGTCAAAAAACTGCTTGTGCTTATCTGTTCCCACACTCCTGCCCTTGAAACATCGCCTCTGCTTCTGGGAGAGGTGATATTTGATAATTCAGAAATGGGCTGTTATTTAGCACAGAATGTAACCAAAGCACTCAGAGCTCCCTAAGTAATGGCTGTGCTGGCCAGAGCAGGCAAACCCTGCTGCAGCAGCCTGAGAGCTGGGCAGGTCCTCTGCTCCACACAAGGAGACGTGGTGGGGAACAGCTGAATCCCCCAGTCAGGGCAGAGGATTTCCCCTCCCTGGCTGCTCCATCAGTGGAAGAGACGTGATGCTGCTCTAGCAGGATGGTGAAGCAGTGGGACTCCATATTTCAAACAGCAGAGGTTAAGCAAAGTGACCAATTTCCTTGGGCTAATTGAGCATGCAATCTGCCTGCTTGTAAAGCCTGTATTTGGCTAGGAAGATTTATTACTATTAGTAATGATGAATGTCCGAGAGCAGTAAGGGCAGGCCTGAGCTGCAGATCGTTAACTTTAAGTGGTATGATGTTGAAAAACCATTTCTATTATCAGTTACTTTGTTCTGAGCTAACTGTGAATTTAGACCTAGTTCTGTAATAAAGTGCTCAGGGAGTCCAGTGAATCTTGTTCTCTGTGGCAGATACTAAACCTGTAGGGTTTTGTCCATATCCTGATGAGTAAGCAGTTCTAGCTCATCCTGAGAGGCTGTGAAATGATAGAAGACTGCTCTGTATGAGAGTTTGGAGTTAAGCCTCCATCTATCTCAGAAGCAGAGGCCAAAATGGAGGACTGGCATGCCTTTGTCATTGGATTTCAGAATAACACCTCTTTATTATCTTCATCGTCCTCAGAAAGTCAGCACCCGTTCAGAGCTTTGTCTGTGCTTCTGAATGGCCATGTCCATCACAGGGGTGTCTTACATCTGCTTTAAAATTAGTTGGTCAGTTTGTATAGGCTGGAAATCGCAATGCAATACTCTATACAGTGAAACGTGCTGGATGCTTTACTGTCTAATGTAATATCTGCCACCCTCCACATTTCATTTTTTGCAAATACTTTCCATTTCCTTGGGTGAATATCCATTAGTGTATGCAGCTGCAAAGCCCCAGAGCACACCTTGCCTTCTCTGCCTTCTTTCCTCCCCAGCACTACTTGTGCTTAATGTCATATTTGTACAAAACACTCTCTGTTTCTGCACTGGCAGAGCACAGTGGTCCTCTAGAAGTTGTCAGTGAGTGCTTGATACCAAAAGATTATTTTGTTATAAATCACTCTCAAAGATCCCTGTGGCCTGCAAAAAATACTTTTGTGTTGCTGTCTTTACAGCTGTATGTAGACTAAAACCAGATGTGCTTCTGTGTTTCCACAGTAATTATTGTCTTTCATGCTGCCAGTGCAGCAGCACTGACTGCTCCAGACGACATCATGTGCATTGTGACTCTGGCACACCAGAGAGCCAAGCACAAGCCTTTCTTGAGCTCCATGTCACTCCTTAGCCTCTGTGGACCCTGGGCCATGGGCCATCAATTGTAATGCTGCGTGCAAGGAGTCTGCTGCCCAGGGTAACCAACCTGGAAGCTGAAAACTAATGAATTTGCCTCTGAGGCTTAATTGTAAGAAAAGTAATTAATCTTGCTGGGTTTCACTCATCGTCGAGCAAACTTTTGCTGATGAAGAAGAAAACTGCTGAGCATTCCAATTCACTCTCCAAGTCAGCCTCTCCCTGCTGGACTCCGTAGGTAATTGGCACATCGTTCCTATCCTATTTTCTACACATTCCCCAAGAGGCATCCGTGAAAGGAAGGTGTCAATGTCAGTGAGATAGGGGGTTTTGCAACTCAGACTTTTGTTCCGTCTCCCAAAGAAGTTCCAAGTTGGCTTAGTGCCCCGATTTTGCTCAGAAGGGAATGAGGAATGTGCTAAACAGCTGTGAGAAGGTTCCACAGCAGCTGTGTGTGAGATCACATAGCCTTGCCACTGAGCCAGTATGAAGTAAGCATGAATCCAGCTCACATCCATCCATGGTTTAAGCCTCTGTGACGGTGCAAGAGATGGAGATACACAACACTGGGTGTAATCTTAACACCCTTCAGGCACCTGGCCTATCGGAGGCATTTGTTTTAGTTTGACATCAATTGCTCTCTCGAGCTGTTATATGGGGAGCCTACACTGTCTGGCAGAGACGTAGCCACTGCTCAAGATGCCCTGTGCAAACTCATCAGTGGGCTGGCAGACTCTCAGAAAAGTGCTGAGGAGCTGCCAGGGGGGCTGTGAGAGCAGGACTGGCAGAGTCAGCAGGGTGCCATCGGCCCCAAAGGGGCAGCAGGATCAGGGGCACGCATGGAGCTGTGCAGCTGCATAAAGGCAGCCCTGCCTGGTCTGGAGAAACACCAGTGGCACTCCCATCACTCAGGCTGGGAGTGTTGCCCAGGTTTCTGATGGGAGCCTTATGCTGAGATCTGGTTATTACACTTTATTTGCCTTCCAAGGACCAGAATTTATTCACTTAAATTCTGATTGCTGTGATTCTTTAGGCTTGCTGCACAGGGGCAAGAAATTCAGTTTCTGGGAAACATGTATGGGTGGTAAATGCGTGATTTTTGTCACTCGTGTGAGCAAAGAAAGCTGATAAAATACAAACATTAACATAAAGGGCAAAGAGAAGGATGAGAAAACAGCTGAAGAAATCCATGAGTCAAACAAGAGACACTCAGATGGCTATATTTGTTCTGCTCATAATAAATATTTTCTCACGCAAAGGACTTTATTAATAAAAGGAGCACAAAGGCTGAATCCTTTACTTTGATCTTGGAATCAATTCTGGAAATGCAGAAGTTCTAGCAAAATGTAAAAATGTTCATGTTTGAGACTAATTAAAACATATTTTTAATTATCTAGTTTAATTCACATCTGTATATGATAACAAAATGCAGAGAGGATACTTTATTAAACACACATTAAAACATTAAACTGAGCAATGGGGCTAGAGTTCAAATGTCAAAACACTCAAAAAGAGCCCTCTACCTCAGTATCCTGTGAAATGAGAAGGATGTGATGGTAAGACAAGCCTTTTTCACCTCTAATGGTGATTCGGAGGGAGAAGCATTTCCATTCACCGCCAATGAATGGACCAAATCAAGAACATTGAGTTTAGATTTCTTGCTTGTCTCAAAAGCTTTAAGTGGAAGAAACATTCTGCTCCCAAAAGGAGTTGTAAAAGACCTATTTAGTGCATGGAGATTTTCACATCCTAGCAGACTCTAAAAAGGAAAAATAATTTCCAAAAGTTATGTCAGCCATACACTGCAGACAGGGATGGGCATGAGCCAAAGGCACAGCAGAGGTCTACAACAGCTGGAGCAAAAACTGATGGCAGCCAGGGCAATGCTGCCCTGAAACCTTGGAGCTCCTGTCTGCAGGCAGGGCAGAGGGAAAAAGTGCAGCAGAAACAGAAAATGACCTGTGGCCCAAGCCATAGCACGCGTTGGCAATGAAACAATGTTTTAGCTGTTTAACCTGAGATGCCTTTTTTTGTTTTTAAATATCAATGGTTTGTTTTAGAATAACTGTAATCAACAAAATCTAAGGCAAAGTACAGCTGTTATTGCTCCTTGCACCATCTCTTGTAATTTTGGGGGGAATTAGACGAAACTCAGCAAAGTAAAATCAGTTCAACCTTTTAGAGAAAATGAGACTGGAGACGAGCTGAACTAAATGGCACAGCAATGCCATGTCATACAGTGCACCTGGCAGCAGTGTCGTGCTGGGCCAGCTGCAAAAATGAACCGGCTTTGGAGCTTCAAATCTTGTTATGTAGTGCCATCTTGAGGCCTTGGGAAATGAAAAGCAGCTTTTCTGAGTACAGACAGTTTTTATCGTTGGTTGTAGTTGGAGCAGTCCATTCTTCGGGGTGTATGATTGAGTGCATTCAGCCGGATTTGTGAACAGAAGAGGGGAACTCACCTGGCTGGAGCACCGCTGGGTCTTTCCCTGCTCCCTGGTGGCAGCAGCTCTTTGAAACCTTTCCCAGAAACATTTCACCTATCCAGCATTAGAACCCCCAGTGACAGACATCACACTGGGGCTGCAGATGAGACTGAGGACCACAGCACATGGCTGCTCCTCTTTGGCAAGGCACAAACACATATCTGGTGCTCTGCCCTGTGCTGCCAACTTCTGTCCCTCCTGAGGGAGAGCTGGCAATGCAGGGAGCTGGTGCCATGTGTGCAAACCCCACCTTACCCCTAGTTACTCTGAACTGGGTAGTGGTTTGATAGCTTAGGTGCCTGGTGGCCACACCTCTGCCACCTCCAGCACTGGTGGGGGCAGTGGATCAGGGCTGGGGTTTTCCATGGGGATATTGTGTCGTGGTGGAGCAGCAGTCACCCTGTGCCTGGTTTTGGGCTACAAGGGCTGGCCACAGGGCCAGAGAGGGCAGGCAGCAGGATGGGAGTCATAGGCTGGAGTAAAAACAAGGCAGCAGAGGAAAGTTTAGAGGAATAACCTGAAGGACCACACAGGGAGGGCACAGTAGGGACACCAGGAAGCCGAGGTGCATTGAGGGGCAGCATGGCTTGGCTATGGCACCTCACCTGCCATATGGTGCCTGCAAAGGGAGGGGGTGGTTGGGTCTTGGGGTGGCACTGGGGGCTGAGGAAGGGGGTCTGGGCAGCGGCCCCAGCAGTGGGGCACACAGGGAGGGGGTGCCCATGGAGGGATAGAGCCCTGCAGAGCTGGGGGTAGCAGGTCCCCCATGGCATCAGCCTGGTCCTTTGATACCATCTCCCATGGCATACTCCTGGAAGAGCTGGCAGCCCATGATGGGGACAGGTGCACTCCTCACTGGGCTAACAGCTGGCTGGATGGGTAGGCCCAGAGAGTGGTGGTGAACAGTGCTGCATCCAGCTGGGATCCAGTCACCAGTGGTGTCCCCAAGGATAGCATATGGCCAGTTCAATTCAATATCCCTACTGATGATCTGGGTGAGGGCTCGAGTCTACCATTAGCAAATTAGCAGACAACACCAAGCTGGGTGAGAGTGCTGATCCGCTGAAGTGCTGGAAGGCTTTGCAGAGTAATCTGGGCAGGGTGGAACAGTGGTGACAAGTGGCATGAGGTTCAACAAGACTAAGTGCCAGGTCCTGCACTTGGGTCACAACAAACCTGTGCAGCTCTATGCGCTGGGGCAGAGTGGCTGGGAAGCAGCTCAGCAGAAAAGTACCCGGGACACTGGTTGACAGCTGCTGAATATGAGCCAGAGTGTCCCCAGGTGGCCATGGAGGCCAGTGGCATCCTGACCTGTACCTGGAATTGTGTGCCCAGCAGGACCAGGGCAGTGATTGTCCCCCTGTACTTGGCACGGATAAGGCCACTCCTTGAAAGCTGTGTCCAGTTCTGGGCCCTTCTGTTCGGGAAAGGCTTTGAGGTGCTGGAGTGTGTCCAGGGAAGGGCAGTGGAGCTGGTGAAGAGGCTGGAGCACAATTCCTGTGAGGAGGGGCCGAGGGAGGGGGGGTCTAGCCTGGAGAAAAGGCGGCTCGGGGGGACCTTCTCGCTCTCAGCACAGCCTCAACAGAGGGTGTAGCCACATGAGGGTCGGGTCCTTTCCCAGGAAAGCAACCAACAACAGGACAAGGGGACACATTCTTAAGCTGAGCCTGGGGAGGTTTAGGCTGGACATCAGGGAGTAGTTTTCACACAGAGCGATTAGATATTGGAATGGGCTGCCCAGGGAGGTGATGGAGCCACCGTTCCGGGAGGTGTTTAAGAACTTAAACATTCAGTGCCATGATCTAGTTGGCATGATGGTGTTCAGTCACAGGCGAGACTCGACGATCTCGCAGGTCTGTTCCAACCTGATGGATTCGGTGACTCCGCTCTGAGGCTGAGGCCTCCGCCGCCCCTCGGCCGCTTCCGTGAGCGCTCGCGAGTTTCCGGCCGCCTCGGCCGCGCGCACGGCGGGGCGGGGGAGCGGGGGGGTGAGCGCGCGCTCCCCCTCCCCCCCCCCGCAGCCCCGCTCGGTGCTTCCCGCGCGGGCCGCCCCGGGGCGGAAGCGCCGCTCGCGCCTTCCCGCCGCCCGCTCGGCTCTTTCCGCCTCCCCCTCCGGGGCGCTTCGTTCGTTTCCGCGGCCGCTCGGCTCTTTCCGCGGGGGCCGGCGGCGCGCTCGGCCGTTCCCGCCGCCTGGCGGGCGCTCGGCGCTTTCCGTGAGCGCTCGGCGGTTTCCGTGCGGGGCCGGGCGCGCTCGGCGCTTGCTCCCTGGCTGGCGCTCCTCAGTCGGCCGCTGCCTGCCTGTCGCCGGGCTGGGAGCGCCTGTGTGTGTGAGTGACGCGGCGGAGGTGTAGTTTGACGCGGTGTGTTACGTGGGGGAGAGAATAAAACTGCGGCGAGATCCCAGGCGCGAACGAAAGCAGTGACGGAGCAGCCTGGTAACCGGTAAGAGGAGGACGGCGCCCAGCAAACAGGGGCGGGGGGGAGGGAAGGAAATGGAGCTCGGCGGGGACCAGGGGAGCCGCCGGGCGGCAGGACGCGGGGGCCCGGCCGCGCACCGCCCGCGGGAGGGGCGCCCGCCTTAAAGATGGAGCCGAGCCCTGCAACATCCCCGCCGCCGCCGCGCCGCGAACAAAGGATAATGGCGGATGGGAGCCGGCCCGGCGGCGGCCGCCACGGCCGGGCGGCGGCGGCTCTGTCGGCAGCCAGCGGCGGCGCTCAGCGCGGCGGGGAAGGGGCGCCGCGCCCCCCGGCCCCCGGAGGAGGCGGCGGAGGACGACGACGAGGGGGAGCGGCGGCGGCGGCGGGGGGCGGCCGCGGTCCCGCCCGCGCCCCCTCCCCGCCGTGTGCGCTCCGGCTCTCGCTCCCCCGCTGCCGCCCCCGGCCCCGCCGGGCTCCGGGGTCCCTCCCGCGGGGCCGCCGCGGCCCCCGCGCCCGCCGGAGTTCCGCTTCCCCGGCGCCCCGAGCGCGCCGCACGGATAAACAAACAGACTCCCGCCTTGATGGACACGAGTGCGTGGGGCGCTCCCCGGCTCTGTAACGAGAAGCTTTTAATAAAATCTGTGCTCGGAAGCCGGGGCAGCGCTCGGTCCGGTGGCTCGCTGTTACTCCGTCTCCGGGAGGCCGCGCCGGGCAGAGGTGCCGGTCACCCAACACCGCGCTCCGGGCGGCACCGCGGGCGCAGCCCGAGCCGGCGCGCAGGTCACGTAACAGGGATACGGTTCCCTCCTGCCGCGCTGCTGCTCCCCGGTAGTATTTTTAACCCAAAGTGAACTTGAGTCGGGCTGCGGCTGGTAAATCTCGGTTTGGGATTTGCTTTTGCCAGTTTTCCACAGACTTGGGTGCTGCACAGCGAACAGGATTTGATCTCTATCCCAGCTTTAGTAGCAAATGTCTGTTCAAATGCCTTTTTCCACCTTACACCAGCCTTGCCTCGCTGCAGCTGGGGGGCTTTTTCTCTCTTTTTTTGCCTAGAATGGAAGACTGTGTTTTTACTTTGTTCTACTTTCAAATCCTGGATATCTGCAGTTTTTTGTGTTACAGTATTAAGCAAAAACAACCTGGCAGACTTTTTAAGCAAAGGTTGTTACACCTCTTAAATGTATACAGGGATAAAAAGTTTTACATGGTCATATGATTTTTTTTTTCATGAAACATTTTTAAAATTTTTGTTTCTTTCTCTTAAATATTGGAATGCCAGCTCACAATCTGCTTCTGGAATAACACCTGTCTTTTTTTTTTCCCCTCCCTGGGGTTAGAAACATGTTTCCTATTTCTTAAATAAAAGACCAGAGACTTCTTAGAAATATCATGTATCCCTGTTTAGTCCCATGCTGACCACCACTAAACATGATTTTAGAATACAGGAATTTTGAGACTCTGCTTGCCTCCTTTCTTCCTTGTATCAACAAATGTGGATTTATACAGTAAAATATGAAGTCACTGAAATAGGTTTTGTTCGAAATGGATATTTGTACTTCACATGTATACTTCCTTGTATGTGAATTTCTGTTTTCTCTCACTTCCACCACTTCTTTTGAAATGAAGGCCAAAGATGCTCTACATCACTTCACTGTGTAATACCAACACGAGAAGAGGGTTTCTAAACTTTAAAGTGATTAATAGACATCTGAGGACTTCAGTAAGCAATGTAGCTGTTGATAGTGATTAAAGAGAGTGCAATTGTTGGTGTATTTCATTCATTCTTGGTTTGATGGAATACGCACTACATTGTAAATACAGAAATGGGACAAAATCCTTGCTTGTTGTTTTTTGTAGTTTTAGAAAAAAATCTCATTCAGTTTCATAATAGAGTGGAAGACTCTCAGATCCATGTCTTGAAACACAGATCTCTGCATTTCCTCATCAGCTTTGTCCCCTCACAGGTCAGGAAGAAAAGGGAACAGAGAAGTGGTTGTGCATTTGCTAAGCATCACTTACATGTAACCCAAAATGAAATTGTTGCATGTAGCAAAGAAGAGTGTAATCATTTTTAATGCTTTAATTGAGAGAACACCAGTATTCAGATTGGTGCTCTCAATATGGTGTTTGGATCTGCACTGAACAGTCTGCATCTATTTTATTTGTTTTCTCATAGGTTTGGTGATATGTGTGTCTACTACTCTGGGTAAAAAAGGTAAAGAACCAGTCAAACAAACAAAAAATCCAACACAAAAAACTCCCCAAAAGTCTAAAAAGGGTAGAGGGGTTTGCTGATACAGAGCATTTAGAAACATCTCATTTAGACTGTCAAATCATTTATCTGGCTGTTTCTTGGAAACCTGCACCAGCACAGCTCTTGCTATACAAAATCTCCTGTAGATGTTACTCTGCAGAGTAGCTGTTCTGCTGCAGTGAGAAGCAGCCTCTTCTTGCCTAAGTGCAGCTACAGCTCTGTAGGTTCATATTTTGATAGGAGACAAGGCCCCAACTGGGAATTTCTCTTGGCACCGTTTTGAAACAAATGGGATATTCACACTTCACCTCTATTTTTGGATCTCTGGAAGCAAGTGGAGATCAGTTACTCATGCCACACCTCTCAAGGCTTTTGTGCAGTGAGAAGGCCGTGTTAGCTTTCTGCCATTAATCTGACTAAAGTTAGTTTTATGGGATGTGGCAGCAATCCTCATCTACAGAAACAGCCCTACCCAATTTCCTTTGAGCTCTCTCTGCTACCTACCTGCATACAGCTTAAGTTCCTGATAAGGCAGTGATTTATTTTTTTTACTGAACCAAAAATCGTGTTGCCTCATCTGCAGTCTGAGGTCATATTTCATAGTGATTGTGAAAACCTGAGCAGCCTGCCATTAATCATCTATGTACATCTCCCAGAATGGAGGCATTAATACCTATTTTGTTCTTCAAAGCTTTTAGATCACTGCAATTAAAAAAGGTGAGTGAGAACAAATACAACACCTTCCAGCTTTCCATATTTTTGAAACAGCCTTGTCAGCTGCACAGGAGGTGAAAATGTGTCAGGCTCAAGTTGACCTTTCAGGTAAAAGCAGCACTCAAAAACAGCCAATTCTCTGCTGCTGTTTTTGTCTGGCAGTGCTGGATTTATAGTATTATGTGTCAAGTGGAAAGAATAGAAAACACAGTTTTGGAAAAGCCACTTTAGGGTGAGAGGATAAAGAATTTAGAGGATGTATCCAAACATTCTGTTCCTGTTTGGATGCATGTATATGTTTACCTAACATGTACATACACACAAGTTTAAAGCAGCACTGATACTTGTTAGTTACTTGCAGTGATTGTTGAGTAGAGTGCTGAGAGGTACAGGATATTATACTAAGATAATAAGCATTCCTGTTTTTGTCCTAAGAATATTATGAGAGTTGATATTTTGTTAAAAAAAAGACTATTAGGTGAAAGATGGAAAAATAGTTCTGAAGATAGGAGTGTCCTGCCAATTGCTTTTCTGGATTTTGTTACATTTCAGTTGTTCTCTGACAGACTACACTAGCTACTTGAGACACAGTTGCAGGAAGCCTTACAGTGAACTATTTTGAACCTATGTTGGTTCAGGAAACTGAAGTAAAAATCTCTGTTCTTGATACTTTCACACTTTTTGGAGGGGAGAGTTAAAGTGATTTGTAAAAATCTCTAATCTTCTAAGTGTTCAGTGATAGCCTGTTTAGTCAGTGAGGTTATCATGAAAACTCCTTTTCCCTGCACATGGCAGAACTAAAGCTGGGTTGTATTTTCCTCTTTAGACAGAAACTTTTTCAGATAGATTTCCAAACTTACAAAAGAACAGATAGCCTAAGAAATGTGGGAATTCTTGAAGCTTATCTCCTGGCTGATGAACTGAAAGCATAGTTCCTCATAGCATTTTTTGGTAATAATACTAGCCAAAGCATCTTCCATGTCTTTTCCATTGCACTCTCACAAATCCTTGGGCTACTGCCCGGGGAAATGGTTCAGCTGTTTGAGAGGTGTGGAGCCTGCTTCATTTTCACCTGGATCATCCCCCCTCCTGATTGCTGCATGGCTGCACAGGAGCTTTACCAGCATAATCAGGGGAAGGGATGGGGCTGGAATGAGCAGGGAGATAAGGGCAGCTCAATCAGCTCTGCTGCTAAATGAGAAAATGCAGCCTTTGTAACAATTTTTAAATTATCGCTGTGTTTATAACTAAGCTGGATGACACAGATCCTGCTGGGGTTCTTCTTGCCACAGAGCTGGATCATTCAGCTAAGTTATTACATGTGCTAACCATGAGCAAATGAACATGAGTAACAGCTGTTCCCAAACTTCAATGTCATGTACTAAGCTGATTTGTTCTGCTGCTTATTTACTTGTCTGAAACACCTTTTGTGTGTGTGTGTGTTTAGCAAGTTCTCTGTGCACTTCCTCTACTTCCTTTTTTTTTATTCTTCACATTTTAAGTTCACCTGTTGCTGTTCACTGCAGCTTTTTGCTGCAATATTTTAATCATCTCTGCAGAAACTCCACCATCTCCTGTGACGTTTTGGGCCCAGTATTACATGCACTTTTCTTATAGGTGCTACCCTAAATCCCTCATTCTTTATGCTGTTCCAGTATCAATTGGATTTTACTTCCCCTTGCACCTTTCCTTGGGCTTGAATGTTAAAATCTCTTCTCATCTGTAAAATCTCTCTCATCATCTTTTACACCCCATTAAATAATGGATGGGAAGCATTATTTTCTTGCCTTTTTTTTCCTGATGACACAGCATCTGGCTGTGTGTAGCTGGCCTGGTCTCAAAATCCACTGGTGCCTGTCCATTTCTCCAAGCAGCATACAGTATGAGCAGGCTTTGTAAATTTACACCTTTCTGGATTGTAGAAAGCTTTCCTTCTCTTGAAAAAAAAGCCCAGGGCATTACTGTAGGTGTAGGACCCCTGCCCTCTTTGTGAAACTCATCCCATTTTTCCCTTTGTACTGATAGGAAAATTCTGGGAGATAAAAGACAGGGAAGGTGTGAGAAAGGGTACTGTGTACTAATGCCACGGTATAACCAACAAAAGTAATCTGTTGCTGTGGTTTTGTCTGAGCTGATACAACTTTATGTGGCTCTCAGGAGACAGAGTCTTGCTCTCTCCCTCCTGCTTCTGGCTGTGTGGTGTTGGACCATCCCTTTACATTGTCTGTAGTGTTAATTGTATACAAAACCTAATAACCCGGTTCAAATCACTAACCCAGGAGAGAACTGTGCTTTTTTAGTAGATAATTTTCTCCTGCATGAGTGAGCCGAATTGGTTGGTGATTGAGGTTTGGTTGTGCTGGTAGCACAAACGCCAGTGCTTTGCAGTGACGGTAGGGGAAGAAAGGAAGGGTACACAGTTTCTCCCTTCAGCAGCAGAGAGCTGTGCCAGCAGACCCATCTTGGGGAATGGCAGCATATCCATGACTTGGAGAAAAGAAGGAAGAGTTGGACTCTGTCCATAGTGATCAGAGCCACATGAGTTTGTCTTTGCAGCTAGGAAAGCTAAGAACACAGTAAGCCGAAAAATAAACAGCAACAACAAAAAGAACCAAAGGAGGAAAGTTTCCATGTTTTAAAAGCTTGGTGATACCTGTGTGATTGAATTAACTGTTCCTTATCAGAGGCAGATTTCAGTCTTCTCAAGAGGTTAGATCAGTGTACCTCTTAGGTACTTTTCATTATGAGAAGCCCATTCAGCAGGGGAGAATTATGTATAACATCTCTTTCATGAAGCCTGAGTTGAGATGCAAAGCTCCAGAAGGGTCCAGGTCCAGCCCTTGGGTGCACATCCTGTCAGTGGGCCCAAGGCACTTGGCAGAGAGCTCACTGTAGTGCCACTGCTGCTACAAACTGATAAATGCCTTGGCCTGTTTTCCAGATTGTAAAACAATTCATGGTGGCTGAAACTACTGGCCTGGAAGTTGTAGTGTAAAGTTAATGTGGATGTGTAACCAGTGCACGTTACCCTGGACTGGGGAGAGGAAGAAGTATGTTACCTGCTGCAAATACCTGCTTTGTCAGCAGCATGGCTGTTTGAAAAATACATCTCTGCCCAATCCTCAGAAGCTAATGTTGATTATATAAAAAATACTCATCCTGTTTCCAGCCTCCCACTCCTAACAAGAGTCATCACAACAATAATCAAGTTACAGAATAAAGGTGGTTTTTTCAGCATCTTTGTTGGCTTCCCACAATCTTGTGACACTTATACCCATGACTTAATTTACTTTGCTTTCACTGACAGGCCTTGCTGCAGCAGGGTAGAGTTGGCTCCACCTTCCCTGTTCCTGCTTCTGTTCACAGTATGACTGCCTGTGAACTGGATCAGAGAACTGGTCCAGGCTAGGAATTAGTTGTGTTTCCTTGTCTGTAGTGCAAATTGGTTGCCTGGTCCCATTTACTAGACAGCTTCACAGACAATTGTAAAGGTGTAAATAAAGAATTTAGAGGAAACCAGAGCCTGAGCTGGCAGTGCTGCCAGCAGAAGTGCTTGCAAAACTGTAGTTGCAGAAAGCAAAATGGAGATTCTCTTTTGTGTGCAGCACATTGGTGTGAAACATGTCCTTTCTCTTGTCCTTTCTGGTTCATCAGTGGCTCCCATTGCTTACTCTGGATCATTGCAAACCTTCAGCATTACCAGCAAAATCACACCCCTGTTCTATGGGGACAGTCATGTTGCTCACAGGTAATAGAAGTCTTAAACTCCAGTAAAGTATTTGAAAAACATTATGCTTTCTTTGGAGAGGATGCTTTTGCAGAGTAGATCTGCTTGGGAGACATGTGAGTGATCTTTCTCCTTTAAAAGGCTCTTCTGCACTGCCCAGGCAAATTTTAAAGATACATGAAAAATAAACTAGAATCCACTTGCTTGATAACGTTAGGCAGAATTATTTTACTACAGAGTTTCATCACTGTTGCATTTCAGTTGGTTTTTAGGGAGAGGCTGGGTCATAGATTTAATTTTGGTGCATTAAGCAACATAGTCTGATGATCCTTCAAGCAACAATGTTTTCAATAAAACTAGTAAAGCCAGAGCAATTTTAGGATTTAAAAGTATTTCCAAGTCTAAGCTGTTGTTTAAGACGTAAATCTTTTGGTTTTAATGTTGCAGTTAATTTTGTGAATAGGATGCATTCAGAAATTTGACAAGGGCAAGGTTTGTAAGGAAGTGCTGTTTTTCTTGTGCATGCTTGGGCATACTCTACTCTAGCACTCCAACCTCAGAAAGAATGCAAAGGTTTTCACTTCCTAGAGGGCATTAAAGCAAGAAACATTCTATAGTGCCTGTTAAAAATTAAACAAAGGTATTTAATAATAATAATAATAAACAAATTATATTGCTTTGCAGGGTTTTTTGGGTTTGTTCCAGACACTTGACTTGATATTTGGTAATTATCAGCATTGTGTGAATAACTCAGTCTTACTTTCAGATGACCAATTCTAAAGATACTTATTAATAAAACAGTTAAAGCATTGGTCTGAAACATCCATTTTGTTGTGTTTTCTTTCTGAACTCATTAGAAGTATTCTGGTTTTTTTAAATAAGACTTTCCAATATTTACCAAGTTATAAAATTTCATGGTTTTATACTATGGGTTGAACTCTAGAAATACCACATACGTTCCAAGCATCAATCAGAATGAGTACTGTTTGTTTATATAGTTCGTGTCTGTCAAGCTTGCAGCGTAAATATCTCAAGTGATATTTTTTATGAATTGATGCTTTAGCCACTGACATTCAGAAGTGGGTTAGAAACATTAACCATGGAGCTGTCCCTTCTCACCAGCAGACAAATTCTCAATGGACACAAATTCTACCTAAAATCCTCATGTCAAGTTTAAGTGTGCAGCTTATAAATACCTGAAACTCCATGCTTGCCCTAAGTTCCCCAACTGATTTGATAGTTCTCTGCAAGAGAACAGAAGAATGATGTGAAAGGGAGTGTGATATGTGTCACTTTTGGATTCCAGTATGTGACCCTTTTCAGTGTACAGTATTTTGCTGAAGTGACCTATGCTATTTAAACCTCGGGCTTATTGTTATTATCATTATTATATTATTGCAAATGAATAATAAAATTCAGGTCACTAATTTAACATTTCAGACCATAAAAAAATCTTTAAATATTGACAGTTGCTCTCCTTCATTATAGGGTGGAAAAGGAAACATTTACTTTATTCATGGGAAAGTCCCCTGAATATTTGGGACTTCCCAGAAGATTCGGTTTCAGAATATAAATTTACATTCATATTACTTTAGAGTGTCATATTTAATCAGTGTAATCTCTTAAGAGATTTTTAATCAGTGTAATCTCTTAAGAACCTTTGGTCCAGTCTTACAGTACTCTATTCTGATAAATTACATGTGTCTATTAATATTTTCACACTGTAAAATTAACAGATGCTGAAAACATTTCTTTGGAATAGAAAGATTTCGGGTAATAATAAACATGTTTATGGGTTCTCTGGCTCTATCACATTATTTCATTAAATCATACCTGGTATGTAATTTAAATTAATAGAATTAAGGAAACACCTATATGGATGTGATTCCTTTGTCTGTTACAGGTCTGAGATTACTTCATGTTGTATTTTTGTCCCTTGAGCTTGGAGCACTCAGGTTAACCACAGGTGTAGGCCTATGGAACGCTCTGGTTTTTATTTCTATCTTTCTATAAGTTGTTCCTGATCTGCTCTGAGCACCAAAAGAGAGCTGGGTCATCTGTATAGATTCAAAGTAGCTTTAGCTTTGCTCACATAAGCATTTGTCACAGACCTAGTGACTGAGCCTGTGGATTTCCCTAGCACATCTACGGAGTGCAGCCTGTGCAGGAGTCAGTCATATATTAAATATCCTTGTCCTAACAACATCTTAGTTCTTCACTTTAGGAGAGTGACTCTGCTGAGCAGTCAGTCATCGCTCCTGTAGTTGTTGGCTGAGAACAAGTTTCAGTAGCTCCCTCACCTCAGAGATAACCCTTTATTAGATAAAAATGTTTAGAGACTCTCCCTATGGAGTTTCAGGCTGCCCCAGGCTTGGAATTGCAACAGTTCTTCCAGCTGGTGCCTCAGACCTGGAATGTTTAAAGGTTGCTTGGCAAGTGGACAGAGATCCTTACAACACATCAAAAGGTTGTCAAAATATATCATGCAGCATTTAGGTGGTTCTTACTCTGCCAGAATGAATGGTGAGGCAGTAAAAGACCATAAAACATAGAAGTGCATATGGAGGAGAACAAATGTAATATTCATCTGAATGACTCTGGCAGGTCAGGTGGAAATCTCAAGTTCTGACAGCTCTACCCAGTGGAAGAAAGGAACACATACACCTTCTTTTAAATGGATCTTAGCGGTGCTAACTTGGCATCATTTTCTGCTCTGAATATTCCTTTAATTATTGTAGTGACAGTCCTCTTTTCTCCCCGTCAGTGGGAAAGGAGATGGTCTCTGACCCTTGCAGAATTGTCTCTCCTTTCTGTCACTGGGCTGCCTTGGCTCTTCTGCTGGAACACCTCCACGTGTCAGTGTTTGAGGGGAAAGGAAGTGGCTCAGAATGTTCTGCTGGTTGACCAGTACAGCAGGGTAGATTATTTATTTGGTATATCTAGATATCTGGGTGGTAGGAGAGAACTGTTTCTGAGCTCTCACTGCAGGAACAGCCTGCCTCTTCACGAGGGCTCGTGGAGCTGCTCCGGTGGGTGCTGAGCGCAGGCCAGCAGCCCGTGCTGAGGGCAGGGTGTTCCAGCCTGGGCACAGGGCCTCCTTAGAGAAAGTGTTACTTTATTGTACCCATCTCTGCACTCCCCTTGCCTGGGGTCAGGCTGCATTAACAGGCTCTCAGATGGGTGCTGTTTCCATCCAGCAAGCCTTCCCCCTGGGCTGAGCAGAGCTCCCTCACTTGTCATGGTACAGATGTAATCATGGCATCCTTTTAACATTGCCTGATGTGCTGTCACAGTTCAGCTCTGCAGTGAGAAGAGCAAATATGAGAAGTGGCTGTCTTCAGGTAGCTGCCCCCATCTGGGCTGAGGTCAGCTTCAAATCCCATGGAATCATGGATCCCTCACTTCCCTACCCACAGCTGTTTCAGTCAAAGGTAAAATGAGAATTTGATTAGAGCCAGAAATTAAAGCTCATCACAAGTGGCTGTACTGATTATTGATTTGCTGGGCCTGTACCAATTGCAGAGCCTGTTCCTGGAGTTGTGGTGTATTCAGTAGGAGCATTAGCTCCCTAACAGCATGATAAAAAACCATTTGATGCCTATATTTTATATTGCACTAAAGATGCCTGCCTACAAATGATACTGTTCAGATACAATGTTGTGATGGATTTTATTAAGTAACCAGCAGCTGCATGTGATGAGGTGAGCCACAGTACTTTCAGCAGTCCCAGGGAGAAAAGAGGCATGTATTTTGGCAATTTCTTATGGTTTCATTTTTTGAGAAAAGAAAGCTTCTACAGTTGGTAAGGATTGCAAGAAATCTGCCTAGATTGAAAATTAGGTGAGTTTTATGCCCTAAAAATAATGTCAGAGAACAGATGGTAAACTGTAGTAAAGTGCAGTCAGTAACTGAAATGCATAAATATGATATTGGCAATGAATGTGTTAAGAATGACAAAATGGGCAGAGTTCTCAGAAGTCTCTGTGAATAGATTGGATATGTTGGCCAGAACATTCTTGAAAATGTCTTGCTTCTCTAAAGTTAAGTTTGCAGATCTCTTCTGGTGGGTTTTGGTTATTTTTACTGTGCTAATAAAGGTGTTTAGAAATAGTTACCACAGTTCTGTTCTGCATGTTGAGGACCACAGACTTAAAGCATATGAGTTAGTCTTTTAATACCCTAAGTGCCTTCAATAGGAGCACAGAGCATTTATAAATAGAACATATTTATGGATTATGTTTTCAATAATAATGTTACCTAATGACTTTGTAACCTTCCTGGGATTTGTTTTGACGTTTTGTCTAAGTGAAGTCTGGCAGTATTTTGGGGGTGTTTTGGAAAGGGGAGGGAATAAGACAGTGGAGTCATTTGTTTGCTTTTCACTGTTAATGCTTTAGGAAATGCTTGCTCTGGTGTCTCCCCTTGGCTGCTTTACTGGGTGGGCTCTGCTTATGAATTCACATAAGGCCTATCCCAGCTATTAGATAAGGTTAGTAAAAAGGGATGGCTGGTTTATTTATTTATTTATAATTTACCCTGAACAAAAAAAGGCAGTATAGGTTAAACTTGAATTAAATTGTGTGTACCAAGTACTTGCTGGGATGCTTTTGTATTTATTAGTGTAATTTGTGGTACAAGGAACTAATTGCAGTTAATAGCTGTCAGAGCCTTTTTTTCCTTTTAAAAAGCTTGAAGGCAGAAATACTAAATACTAGAACAATGCCAGGAGTATGGAGTCAAATCAGGGGGATACAGCAGTGGAGAGGGTTCAAGCAACTTTCACTCATACACCTTACCTGTGCCTACTGATTCACTATCTGCCTGGGAAATGTCAGCTTGCTTGAGTTATGCCAACAGAGAACAAAATCTAGGAGATTGCTGGTGTGGGGGCTCACCACTGTAGCTGTGAGATTACATTTTTGGTCTTCTGCCCTTGTTTTAAAATCTGCCATGGCATTTTCTTTAGTAAAACAGAAGTTGAGTGTGCAACACAAATAATTTCCAATACTTTCATCACTAATATATTTAAATCTGGTGTGAGAAATTTTCACTGACTGTAGAAGTGTAACTAAAGTTTTGTTGAAAAAGTCATGATCCAGAAAAGTTGGTTAATTTTAATTAAGGGTCCTGGTTGCATTTCTTCTGTGTCCTGGATGAAAATACTACCTTGTTCCCTTCTCTTGCAGTGGCTGTTACAGGCTGTATTCAGTCAGCAGAGAGTTTTTAGACACTGCTCTCAGTGTCACATTGATGGAGACAGAGGGTGGAACGACAGATATCACATTCTGATGATGAAATGATTCTGCTTTGTGTGAGATATTTTTACAGTGAAATTAAATTTTTCTTGTATGTTCAAGATGAAATACCTTAACTTCAGTGACAAGAAGAATTTTTCCAGCTTTTTATTCTTCAGTTTGCCTGGCAGATTGCTTTATTGCAGATTATTTGCGGAACACAATCTGAAGACTGTTCTTCATTTTTGGCATTTTTAGTGGCATTGGTTGTTGCAGCCATTCTTTTATTTGCACTTCCACTTGGTTTTCCCATCCCCTGGGCTTTCCTGACCCAGAAGCTGGTGTGATCATTGAATGGCTTAGTGGAGAACCCATTCTGTGGAGTTGCTAAAAGGTGGATTTCAGATGAAGCAGCAAACAGGTTGTGTTCACAGTGTGACACACAGACTGCTCACCCAAGGCAGAGGACACAGGGAGCAAATACCCAGGAGCAGTGGCAGTGCCAGCTTGGGATGACAAAGAAGCTGTGGTATAAATTGCAATTCTTGTGCCAACCCACTTTGTCATTAGTGACAAAGAGAGATAATTATGGGCCCATCTTGTCCTGTTAAGCATTTATTACTGGTTATTTGAAGTCCCATGTGTTAGCTGTAAATAAAATTATTTTTCTCTGAACATTTTCAGTCTGGCAGCTGCTGAATGGAGTTCATAAAGTGGCTGTTGAGCTGTGGCTAAAAGGGCTGCTGCTCTGCAAGGTGACAGTGGAAATGTTTGCAGATTGCAGGTCAGTGTTCTCAGTGCTTGTGCTGGAACCATGAAAACAGTTGTGTACCAGAGTGGTATTTGATGATCTTCTCAGTGCTTTCGTGGTGGATCTGTGGCTTTATAAAGCCACATGCATTAAATACAGAATGAGTCAAATTCCTGAACTTTGGGTACCGGAGCTGTGCTTGCTTCCTGAGCAATTGTGCTGGCACACCTGCTGTGAATACAGGGCTTGAGAAACAGGCATTGCCTCAATTTCCCTTCCCTCAGCTGCTCTAGTCCTTCCCTGCCAGGAGCAGCTGGGTGAGTGGATATTGCCCTGGATCAGGAGCCTCATGTGGCAGTAGAGTGACCTCTGAGGGTGTTGGGTGAGCAGATGAGAGGGAGTGGTACAAGTCAGGCTCAGAATGGGCATGAGTCTGTTGGGTCTCTGTTCTGCACTGTTTCTGGAAACCTGGAGACTTGTTTTTCTTCAAAATCTGTGTGTATACTCGAATAAAATAAATGTAGAAGTCAGAGGAGGACTGTTCCCAGCGTGTCCCTTGGTGAAGCTGTGCTTGCTGGGCAGCAGGTGTGACAGTGCCTCCCAGTGTTTCCTGGAGGTGCAGTAATGTCAGCTGGGCAGTGGCTTCAGTGTAAGCTTGAGCTTCTGACAGTGAATTGCCACCACAGTGCTAATGAAGAGAGAAAAGAAAGGCTTGCAGGGAAAAGTGCTGTGTTTTACTGTGCCAGCTGTCCACTGAAAAACATAGAAAGCTTTGGGGTATTAAGGACTTTTGCTTATGAAAGTGGATGGGAAGTTTTATCTGCTCTAACAGCCACAGTGTGGTTTGATTCTTGGATTTGATGGTGTTTGGGAAAGGATCTCCACCTTTCTTTCCTCCAGTCTGCCTTGGGAGATGAAAAGCAGCCTGTCTGCAGAGCATGAAAGCTCCATGGCTTGTGTGAGCAAGGGGAATCCAAGGAGCAGAGCCTGATCTTTAGGAGACACGCTGAAATTCATGGGGGTAAATTAGACAGGAGATAGAAAAAGATGTAGGGAAGCAAAATAGAGCAGATAGACCAGACATCCCAAGGGAAGGATACTAAAGAGTGAAGAAGATGAGAGCTGTTGGAAGACAATTATATTTTATCCTGACTCTAGGCAGGTGAGAGGGGAGGTAACTAACAGCTCATGCTCTGAATGCTCAGCATTGATGGTCACTTTAATTAACTGGGATTACAGGATTAGCATTACCTGTACTGCCTTGTTCAGCATCCTGTCTTCAAGATAGTGAAGATCAGTAGGTACCTCAAAAGACTACTGGAACCTGCAAAAATTACATGGGATATAATCTTCCCCACTCGTAAAAGCATTTATTTGAATTTTTAAAGATTAGAAATCAATTTAAATCCTGACTCATTAGGGTTTTATCTTCCTTTTGGTTCAGCATTTTTTGGCATGAAAAAAAAGTACTAATTCAACATATTCTTGAATACTCTTTTTACCCAAGTGCCTAACTCATGTTTAAGTCTTAATAAATTTCTTATCAGTAGCATCATTGCTCCATTTATGTAGTACATGAAGTATCAATTTTCATAATTTTAATAGATTTTTTTATTTTTCATATTTATACTTTAAAATTTGGCATCTTAAAGCTTTGCTGGTTTTATAATCAGACAGTGCATGTTTCTAATTTACTTACTCTGTTAATAGTTTAAATATATTTTCTAGATGATTCTGAAGCATTTTTCACCTTTCTGGGATAAATAATAAAAATCCATCTAGTCTCTTCATAAAACAGGTTTTCATTACCCTAAATACTTGCTTTCTCTGAATACCCAAATTCCACAGAACCCATTTGTAATACAGGCTTCCAGTCTCTGCACTGTAATTCAGGTGATGTGTAGGGTCCAGCTACACAAATACAGTAGATCAAGATTACCCTGTTTCTTATTATTGTTGTTTCTTATTATTAAGCTAACTCTCTAGCTTTTCTTGTTGTAAATGCTTATCAAGGAGAAATCTGAAGTGGATCTCTCTGCAGCAGTCCTTAGCTAAATGTCCCTTCCAGCCTTATGCAACTAAGGAGACAGGTTTATTTGGATTTTTCTGCAGTGTGTGTAGTTCAGTTGCATTCTGCAACTGTTTTAGTAGAATCTGTCTTCTTTGGTCATTGTGTAAATTCAGCTGGGACAGTTAGTTCTCCTCTGCTGAATTCCTTTCTCCCAGTCTTGATTTAGCTAAAATAAATCCCCATCTTCAGCTGAATTTTTCACTGTTTGGCTCTTTGCTTCCAGAGTTTGAGATCATTAGTAAGTTATTAGGAAAAAGCATTAGTAAATATAATACTGCTGCCACTTTTGAGCTAATGAAGAAAGCTGTGCACTACAAAAGTCATGAGCTGAACCATCTCTAACCAGGTAGTCTCCTCAGCTTTCTGGTGTTCAGAGTGGTGTTCATACCCAGGATGTTTTAGGCAAGCAGTCCCTGTTTTTTCCAACTCTGGTTGTTAATAGCTATTATTTTCAGTTAGTTTCATTTAGAATACTTGGTTCAATACTGCAGTTACTAATCTTTTCTCAAAGTATATGCATGTGGGTGTCCTCTCCTGACAAGTTGGAAAGTAGCCTGGAAGCAAGGAAAATGAGATGTGTGCTCCCTTGGCTCCCGTATGCTGTCCATGCCCTGGAAACTTGTCCCCACTAGAACACACTTCAGATCTCTTTCTTCATTTGAGAAGTCCTGGTGTGGTGCCTGCCAGGAAAATCAGTGCCACAGAGCAGGGTGGGCCACTGTGAACAGGGCAGGAGGAATAAAAGGAGGAGGTGGCACCCACAAGAACAGAAGGATGTTGGGATATGCATCAGCAAAGCTTGTCTGGACTAGGGGTTTGAAAGCTTAGATGGGAGATGTACAGATTGGCATTCATTTATATGTGTTGGGAGGTTAAGGTTTCAAACCAAGCATATTTTCACTGTAAATTGCAAGAATAGGAATTGACAACCTTAATTTCAGCTGTCATGGCCTTGCCCAGACACACACAACTTAGTAAGTGTTTGTGTTCTGTGTGCATGGTCCTGTACATCTTGGCAATCTGGATCATACCCAAACATGGAACAATGCAGTGGCCAGTGTCTCTGGAATATGGTGCCTTGATGCTCAAAAATCTGATTCCTCTTTTTTCCCCAAATTACAGTAAAAGGTAGTTGAGAAACTGTTAGAATGCAAATACCGTGATGTATAAGTACAAGCCAAATTGAACCTGAGTTCTTAGAACCTGTAAATAACATGAGACTGAGACTTGTCAGAAAACTGCAGGTTGTTGGAAGCTCATTTCAATGCATGTGTCAATATGTAAATCTTGCAGCCAGCTTCCTGCACTGCTTGGTTCTTATATTACAAAATGAGGAAGTTCCTTTTAGGTGTTTGCAATTCATGTTAAGAATTTGATTTCTGAAATGTTGGTGTTGCAGAAGAGGGAGTATCTCAAACAATTAATCCTTTTGCTGATTACATATGCAAAAGATGATGCAAGTGTGGAAGCCAAGCTTGTAAAGACAGAGGACCTTTGCTGAATGGTGTATGAGAGGATTGGAAATTCTTCCTAGGAAAACATTGCATTTGTCAGCAGGAATTTGGCAACACATTTACCTCTGTGATCATTGCTGAGTACCTGATACTTGCACATTTCATCCATTTCTAATCCCAATTCACTCCATGCTGGAGTCACAAATTTTATCAGCAAACAAAAGCATTATTAGTTTTGCAGTATACTTGGATTTGTAGCTGGAAAGTTGTGTTCAAAAGTTCTTTGGAGAGACTTGGCTGGGAGACGTTGCTGATGTGAAAGATCTGCTTCTGAAATGGCTCCAATGAGGTAGTCTTTTGGCTGGAGTCACCATGATACATGCATGGAATTGGGAAAAAGTTGTTGATTTGCTTACCTTGGAGGAATATTAAAATGGTAAAAATCAAAGAGAGACCTATGGTAGTCTGGTTTGCAGTTGTCAAAATACAGAATACTCAAAAGAAAAATGGGCGTATATCATGGAGAACTAAATGTTAAAATGTGACTTGTGTGTTAAAGTTGGGATAGAAAACCATGTAAACCGCTGTAATTAAGTCTTTAAAAGCTATTTGGATAAATGTGTTGCACATACTAATAGTGCATGGGTTTTCTTGTGTGCTTTTTGAAATATGAAATGCAACATGGGAAAGACTTGGTTTGTAGTACAGAAATCTTGGCTAGAGAGAGGCATAACAAAATTCCACTGCTTAGAATAGTTTAATTTGCTTTTTAAAAAAATTCTATGTTTTCTTTTATTGTTAATTTTCAAGGAAAATCTGGTTTAATTCTTTTCCTTCTTTACTGATGTTAGAACTAAATATTTGATACTTTACATTTCAGTCTTGACACACACAGAAGCTCATTTGAATGGTCACTTTCAATAGTAAATATACAGATTTTGATTTATATACACTAACTTGCTTTCTTTCAATGTAGGATGCAGTTACTACTGTGAAAAGCTGTTTTATCTTTCTTGATGATCAATTGCTTACTGTAAGACATTTCATATTCAGGGTTGAAGTGTGACTCTGCTATTTTAGGCAGCATAAAGGGTATTCTCTTTCCTGTAACACTGAGGTATAGTTTGCATTGAAATGGAGGCTTCCCTGACTTTGTGTTTAAAATGAAATGTCTGGAGTGTGGACGTGGTACCACCACCTGTCTTGATGCTTCTAAATCTTTTCCTCAGGAGGCCAAGGAAGGAGAGGGGCTGTTTTGCTTCTTTCCACCTTTCTTCTGCTCTGAGCATCCTCTGCCTCCTGGCCCCTTCCCAAAGCAGAAATGCTCGAATGGTTGTTTTGGACCAGCTCTGAAGAGATGTGTGCTGCCCTGGGGTAGCCAGAGGCCAGAATAGATTGGGCAGCACAGGGTGGTGCACAGAATAAGTGTTGTGGCTATGGAGGTAATACCCATTCTTAATATTAATTCTTAATATTTGGTATTTGGAGTTCTGTATAATACAGTAGCATTGCTATATAATTTCCTTGTATTTTGAAGTTCTTTTTAATATCAAGTATTTTCATATCAGTACTTAAAGAAGAACTGAAAAGTGATTTTCTCAGATCGGTGCAGAATTTAACAGGCATTGCACTCTGCCTACGTGCATGGGTTTGGAAGTTATGCAACCTCTTTTTATAGAGTTGTGTGTTCTGGTGATCTAGGTTTGCTCAGTTAGTGTTTAGAAATATCAGTGTATTAGGAGCTGTATATGGTAAAAAACTTAGGTCATGGCAAACTAATGTGTACCTCTAAATATAAAAACATTTGTGGTAAGGTTCAAGCAGAAATGGCTTCCATCATTTTCTATACTGGCTTTAAACTCACTGGGTGGAAGAGGCCAAGTTGCTGTGATGTAGAGCCATACCCAGTGTGGGGATGGAAAGAACTTGCATGGAGATGTTGCATATTTAGTTGAGGCAAAGACCACTGAGAACTGAGTGCCCAGCACAGGAGCAATTGCTGTTGGATATCTGCAGCTGGGGGGAGAGGGAGGGCCGTAACAGGGCATGTTGTCACCTTGGCACTGAGGGAGTGTCCTTCCTGACATACTGACAGGTCTTTATTCCAAATTGCAGAGGTACTAGGTCATCAGAGTGCAATTGCTCAGGTTTTTTAGGATGAGCAAAATGCATTTTTTCCTGTTCTCATTGTTGGAGGAGACTGGGCTTGTTTTTCAGAAACATTACACGCAGAAAAATCAACCTGAGGCAAACACCTGGCATGAAAAGAATTCGCCTGAATACTAATAATTTGGCAACATTTAATAAGCCAATTAAAACAGTATGTAGTAATGGGAATGCAGCTGCAGTGATTACTGCCAGATTCACCAAGAGTAATGGACTTGCATACCAACCCAGACTTACAACAAATATTGTGATTGTAGGTAACTAAATGACCATGGAATCTGGAGCAGAGAACCAGCAGAGTGGAGATGCAGCCGGTACAGAGGCAGAAACCCAACAGATGACAGTACAGGCACAACCACAGATTGCAACGTTAGCCCAGGTATAAAAATCATATGGTGTAATAGTTTTACTTATGGTTAATATTTTTAAGAGGGATAATGTCTGCTCACGGGGCTGAGAGAAGATTCTGTTGATAACATTCTGAAACACACATTATGTATAGTTCTTATCATATTTGTCTTCACATTTTTAAAGCAGTACAGTAGAGTAGTAGGCTGTGTTAGTTCTGGAGAACTGTATGTGTGTAAATTGTGTAATGTTAACAAAGTAATGAATAAAAATATTTCTAGCATTCTTTACCACAACCATACCACTGAAAGGTATTCATTTCAATACGTGTAACCTACTGTCTTGCTGTTGTGTTTTCTGTTAAAAACTTGTCTGTAGTAGTCAGTTTAATTCTGAAGAAAGCAAACCTAATATGTAGATAAATAATGCAGCAAATAAAATATTTTATCAGATGGGATTAATATTATGAGCATTACAATCAAGTGGAACAATCTGGCACTTGACAGCTCGTGTTACCCTGTTGTCTCCAGAGTTTGACGGAATTGTTGGAGAGTTAGAGACAGAAGTAGATAATTTGTTGTCTCCAAATTATTTTGGAGCGACAAGAAACACAATCCCAGCTCTATCTCTGATTTTGGCATTGGATTTCATTTTTGAATACACTGATGGTTGGCAGAAGCAACCCCATTGTATGAATGGCTACAGAATATGTTTGGCTCTCTTCTGTAACCATTTAATTTGAAAACTAATTGTAGTCTGCAAAGACCAAACAGGTGATTTTGATCTCATAGTTTATGGAATTGAGTGTCTTTTAAGTGGCACAGTTAAATTGCTTAGTTTCTATAAATGATTAGTGTCTTTTTAAAGTCATTGCACCTTTTGGTAGTCCAGAGACTTCCAAACAAGTCCTGCCCTCTGTAGTTGGTACATTTCTATTCAAGTGATAGTGTAGGGATTGGAGCTGTTTAAATGCACAGGATGATTTTGTTGGGTGAAGCTCTAGTGTGAATTTACAAGCCACCAGCTGCCCTGCACCAGCTTGCCTCTTTGGGCAGTTTTCTCACTGTCTAACTTAGGCACAGGATGTAGGTGGTGTGAATAACACTTCAATGTGAACTGAGTGGAAGTAGTTTATTTCTCCTGCAAAACCAGTTAACTGCTGCTCACTTGATGTGCTTTAAGGTTTAGTCCAGAGAATCAAGAGTGTTTTACATTTATGTGTTAACATTCTAACCTCCAGGGAGCTGAACTTAAAAGTATGTAGTGGGTAGCATGCACTTTACTTGGACATAATTACCCCAGTGCTTGAAGGAGACTTTTTTTCCCAAGTAAGAAAACACTATACAAGTATGGTTAAAATCCACATGAACCACCATGTTGTCATTCACTATATTATCTGCACCTTGGCTTTTCCCCAGCCTGTGCAGAGTTTGTGGAGGTGATAAAACAGTCTAAACATAATCCTTGTGTTGTTCACATCAGTGTTATGTTACTATGATATTTTTAATAAGTGAAGTGGCAGTGTTTGGCATAAGGGAGTGCACTCAGAGGCCTAGCCAAATCTAAATAACTAATTATATCAATTTAATTCTTCCGTTATCTCTTGTAAGGTCACCCCTCTTGCAAAGTTAGCTGAATTGCTGATTTTTAGTGAGTTCAGGGTAGCTTTCAGAGGCAAAAGGAAACTCGTCCCAGTTCCACAAGGTATGAGTCAGAGACATGTGCGGAAGTTACACTCTGCTGTGGGCTTAATCCAACCACAGTGGCCTCCAGTTGATCAGCTTTGCTGTCATTGCCAAGGACTGTTTAGTCAGACGTGCATTATTAAGAAAGGTCACTTGGCAAAGGAATATAATTTGTCAAAGGAAAGGGCTCTCATGTTAATCTCAGCCCAGTTTCTCTCAGATGCAAGTTAAGTAGCACCATGTAATGCTGCATCTGCTTTCCTGAAAAAGGAAGGTACAAGCAAATGCAAATTGGTGGATTAGGAAGAGACAGCTGTGGAGGAGAGAGGTCTGCATGTAATTCCCTTTAATTTTGTTGTTAAACAAGATTTCATTGTAAGTGGTGGATGTTTATGAAAATTCAGAGATGAGCTATTGCAGCTTTTTGAGAATCACGTGTTCACAGGGACAGCAAAGGATTTCCTTCTGCATCCTGTGCATAGCAGCCCTTTGAGATGAGGTGGGACAGCAGTGCAGCCCTTTCTTGCACTGCAGCTATGTGGATCGAATTTTTGTAAATGCTCTTGAACCCTGGAGCATTGTTAGGTTTTCCAGACTTGGGTGACCAGAGGAGAGCTGGTGAGTCAGCAAGCCATGGCCTGGCTGACGTCTGCCAGAGCAGCTCAGGCTTGGCTGCAGTCCTCCCCTGAGGCCAGGGGGTGTGGGAGGGATGCTCACTGGGGCAGGGTGTGCTGCACCCTGCAGCCTTTCAGGAGCCCCCAGCCCCTAAGCCAGGCATCCTGGCAGCAGACAGCCGGAAGCTCTGGATGTGCTGGGCGTGTGCCCGGCCATGGAGCAGCCTTGGTGCACATGGCACTCAGCTACCCAGAGTAGTTCCTGTGGCCAGCCAGGGTGAGACTGCCCTGTGGCATGAGCATTGTGTGGCTACTGCTGTCCCCAAAGCCCAAGCCATAATGTGCCATGCTGAGCCCATCAGTGTATCCCTGTTGGCATGGCTGCCATGCCTGCAGGTCTGCTTGGAGAAACAGTTGTGTTTAAAACATGGGCAATTGTTCCTCATAGAAATAACTCTTGAAAGTAGAGTTTGTGTTGACCTGTTACACAATAATCACAGTAACTGCCTGCAAAATACTTATTTCCACTGCAAACTTAGGGGTTTTTTCTGTCGGAACACATGGTCAGTTTTCTTCATTTACATGCACTTTGCCAGCTACTCATATGGCTTAATCTGTAGAAAGTGAAAGGTATGATTCCCTAAAAATGTTAAGTTCTTACATCTGGCAAATTCTTTGCATTTTCCTGAGTGAGAACAAATATAGCTCCACTCCCATATGTTTCTGCCTCTGACTCAGCAGTGTCTGTAGGAGTACACCCGAGTCTGAGCAGTATCCAAGTGAAGTAAGTGAAAGGTAATGATGTATTTGTACCAGGTTACCTCAAAATAGAGGCAGTTGTGTTTTTCTTCTTCTTGTCAGTGATTTTACAAATTATGTTTGAGCCTGCAGAAATTCTGCATTAGATTATTTTGTGAAGTAGGTCAGGTGTTGGGCTCAGGCAGTTCAGGGGGTTTTATATTACACTGAAACATTTGGGTCATCTGACTGGGGTCTAGAAAAGACATAGCTCTTTCACCAAAACAAATACTGAACTAAGGAGATTTTGCAATAACCTAATTTATGCTCACTGTCTCTTCTTTGCAGGTATCTATGCCAGCAGCTCATGCAACATCTTCTGCCCCCACGGTGACCTTAGTTCAGCTGCCCAATGGGCAGACGGTTCAAGTGCATGGAGTGATTCAGGCTGCCCAGCCATCAGTTATTCAGTCTCCACAGGTCCAGACAGTTCAGGTACTGACTGAAGAAATTCCTAAAATGTAAATTGGGCCTTTGAAATAGGCCTGTCATTGCACTGTATTTGTGTCCTGGGTTGTGTTTTTGCAAATTTGTACAGTATTTGCTACTCTGACTTTTTTTCTCTTCTGGCTTAACCACTTTTCATTTTCAAACATTGCTGAGTTTCATTTCCCTCTAGAATTTGTTTGGTGAGTTTAGCAGCTTTATGGTTTTTCCTACAGTATTACTCTGTTTTTTCTCTATACTGTATTTCCATATATTTTTATTGAGTAAGAGTTCATACTATTCTCAAGTGAACAAAAGGATGATATTTCTTTTTTAATATTGTATTTTCATAATTAATGAGACCAGTATCCTAGAATGAGAGTCTTTACTCAGTAAGAAATATTGGCATTGGTTTACAAAAAAGGTCTCTGTATGTTATGGTTCTTAAAATAAACCTATCAGTCCTTACTTAGAAATGGTTTTAAAATGTGCAGGTTGAGTGTTGTGTGCTTTGTGAAGCCTTAGCATTTTCTCTTCTCTGAAGCAAGACAGGTAATGCAATATGGTGAGGTAGCCTGAAGATAGGAGACAAGTAGTCTGAAATCTGTACAACTTCTAACTTGCTTTTTATCCACTTGAAGTTCAGTGTTACTGAATGCAGAAATTCTTTGGTGTACAGTAGCTACACCACAGGACCAGGACTGTACATTATTCATTTGCTGTTAGAACAATTAGCTCAAAAAATTTTTCATTTCAAAAAGTAGGTATTGTGACTTTTTGATGGAGATATTCAACTGGGTATTATTTTTAAAAATAAGGTATGCGTAATTTAAAACTTAGTAATTTAAAACTTAAACTTAATTTAAAATTTAGACCATTCTGATAATAATATTTATTTTTTCCTTCTCAGCTTCAGTGCTGAGTTTGTAGCAGGCTCTACCATCCTCAGCCATTGCAGTCAAAAGTTTAGAGTTTTAATCTATCAGAAGTGAGCAGTTTTGAAATAAGTGCACAAGTTGCTACCCTGGAGGTAGAAGATAAGACACTGACAATGAAGCCATTCTTGGAATTCACCTGATTCAGTGCAGATCCATTATGTTTTGATATTCAGAGCCCAGTAGTTCACAGTCAGCCTTGGACTTACTCAGGCCTCTATCTGACAATTGTGAGATGTGGGTGCCAGAAAGATTTTTGAGCCTTTAAGAATCTTCTCTACAGTGCATAAATTGTCAGGATGTGAGCTCTTTTTCTCACATAAGCATCATTAGCTTTTATATTTTGTCATGCACATTTCGAATTTAAAATTATCCAAATTATTTTAATATTATTTTATTTTAGCTTTCCTGCATAAACATTCTGCCTTTTTAGCACAGATACTCAGAATTGCAGCACTACATTATTTTTTAATATCTTCATGTATGACATTTTCCTGGCAATTTCCCCCATAAAAGGCAGTGTCTCTTTAACATATCTACCTCATTATTTATAAATTGATGTTTTTTCACTATTATATTCTTTGTTTCTAAACATTTCTGCTACCTTAATTTCGTTTACTTATTCTCTCCCTAAATTTTACTAAAAAAAAAATCTTTGTTTCCTTGCAATGGATGAGAACAAAACATCATGGAAGGCAAAATCTGTATGGTATTAATATTTAGGTTTTCTTATTGGAGTATTGAAATTGTAAAGATCATTCTGATGGGTAGATCACTGACTGTGGTCCTTCTTTGTGGATCTATTACTAAGCAGTAACTTTCTGTTTGTTGTCTAGATAGAGCACTTGCATTGTAGTGTTTTTCTCAGGATATCAACATTTCCTTAAAATGAAGGCATTGGAAGTGCCTTGTTATATTTAAATGCTGTTCTTATTTACAGATCTCCACAATAGCAGAAAGTGAAGATTCACAGGAATCAGTAGACAGTGTCACAGACTCACAGAAACGAAGAGAAATCCTGTCCAGACGACCCTCCTACAGGTATGGAGCTTAAAGCAGAATCATTTCTTGATGGATGGGTGTGTTGACATGGAGATACAAACAGTGGGATTGTATTTTTATTATTTTTAGATTTACCATTTAACTGAAATCTCTCTTCTATCATGTCTTGCAATTGGAATATGGAATATATCTGTAGAATAGGATGCAAAGAGATAAGCAGGAGAAGGAAGAAACCACAACAGTTACACTCAATTAATACAGAAGTGAGCTGAGAATATGCTGGTTTCCACACTTCAGAAAGTTGAGTTATCATTGTGATAGATGCCTTAGAAATAGCTTTAATGAATACTTAATATACAAAATACACTGAAGCTTTGCAAAAAGGGACTTCTGTGTAATCTGTAGTCTGCAAAAAATCAGCTCTGCTGGTTTTCATTATTGCTGAAATGCTAGCAGCAATCAAACTTTATTCCTTTCTCCCATGAGACTTAAGGAAGCTGTGATGTTCCACAGCTCAGAGAGAATTTCTGCTTGAGCAAAATAGTTTGTGTTTAAAGTTAAGTCAGTATATGAGTTGAATATAGTGAAAGGTATCTAGTGTCTCTTTTTCATGGCAAATACCTCTGGCAAAACCAGCTAAGGTTCTCCTTCACGTGGTGTGTCATGTTACTTTATTCATTAAGCCTTTGTACAGCTTTTTGTGTCTGTACTAAATCCCACTTTTATTTTTAAAATACGCTAAATAGCATTAAGGAACAGCTCTGGGGTTCAGTAGGCTTTAAATGACCCGTGAGTTCCTGCTGCTTTAGAAAATTCAGATGCTCCTTTTTCCTTTATGAGCATAGTCTTGGAAATAGAAGCTGGGCTGTGGGCCTGAGCATATCTCAACCATGGTACTTTTTTAGCACACTTGGGAGATTGTCTGCCTTGTCCAGCAGCCTTCAAGACTGTTCTGCCAAAGATAGTGAAAATCATTGCTGAAGATCCCTAGCCATAATAGATCGGGAAAAATATTTTTATTTGTGAGGAGCAGTGTTAACTCCAAGGCTGCCACAGATTCCCTTAAGTCTGCTTCTGCAGCAAGACGCTTGATTTTACTATATATGGCAGAGTGGCTGTATATGGTGAGAAAACAGAGCTAAGTAAACAAGCAGCAAAACTGAGAAGAGGGTGCTTGTGCATGCTGACTTCTCATTGAGATGGACTCTCTTGCATGCACTGGTGCCACAACACAGCCTCTGTCTTCAAACCAGATCATGGTGACACAGCAACTTTTGTTAGCTGTAAAACTTGTATATGCAGCTCAGACTCCAGCCTGGTGGTGGTTGGGTCAGAAAGGCTGAGCCAGACCACTGCTGCCTTTAGAGACTTCCCAGCTGGCATTACTCAACCTGCTGTAACTGGCCCAAAACAAGATAGGGGCAGATATGTCCACAGAATTGAAAGCTGTACCTCTTCCACAAAAACTCCTCTGTGATTCTGCCACTCAAGTACATCATGTATTCAGTTCATAGCTCCTGTATTTGTAAAGCTGCCACCTTATCCTTTACCTTAAATCTGTTTTTATGATGGCAAAGGTAGGTTTTAACCACGATGTAATAATGACATGAGGTTAAAAGTGATTTTTTTATCTCCTTGGATTTTCATCATCCCGGCTTTCTCCATATTTTTTTCATCTGTTTCATTCACTAGTTTCTGATCTAACACCTAGACTGCAAACTCTTTGGATGGGGAATTTTTTATTTGTCCAAGTGGTTCTTCATACAGTGTTGCCCAGTGCTGGGGTTTCTTGCATGCACACAAAGTCAAAACAGCAACAGCAAAGCTCTGTTTGTTGTCAGCAAAGCTCAGGCTGCTGAGCAGAATGACTGCTCTCCCCCCCAGATAGCTTCATGCAGGTGTTCTGGCCCACACAGCCTTAGGAGGCTCATCTAAGAGAGTAGTGTTGTCTTGGAACTTGGGGTCTACAGCTGTGTTTGCTTTGCCACCGAGTTCCTTTGCCAGTCCACCGGAAAACATAGGAGGAGAATTACAAAAAATATTGCCCTTTACCTAAGGGCATTTACTGCATTTTGCTGTGACATAATAGAATATGCCAGCAGTGACAGGAGCCTAACAGTCCTCTGAGGAAGGACAGTGTTCGATCTCAGTGATGCAAATTGCAGTGACTGCTGTAGTCAGTCTCCAGTCATGTTCAGTGGGACCTGTAGCAGTGATGTTTGAAAAGTTTTGACTTTGGATAATTAGCTCATGGAAATAATGAAACAATCTGTTCTTTCCTTTACCCATGAACTTCCTCAGGCAGGGCACCTGTGAACATAACTGTGAGACTGTTCTCAAACACTGGGTATTGTCTCCCAGGCAGGTGTTAAATTATGAACTGCTGGCTCTCTGCAAGTATTCCTGCTAACTCCCTTGATTCTCAGCTCTCTGGCTGAGGTGTTTATAGTCTTTGAAATGGAGCAGTTCCTCCAGTGTAAGTGAGGAGACAGGTTCTGACTTTTTTTCCAAATATTTATATGGCTAAAAGCAAGAAACAAATAAAAATGGATGAGAGAAACATGGTCTGAAGAAGAAGGAAAGGTTGTAATAGCTGTATCATGGGTTTTGACAAACACAGCTGTTCTGTGCTCTCTCCCCTGCCCATCAGTGCTTGGCATTTTGAACAATCTTCTCCAATAAGAGTTTGAAGATAGTGTGTGGTTTTCATTCTCCACTCATATTTTCCTTGCTGGCTTGCTGCACTTCACAGTTTTCCCCAGCATTGTGTATCAGATAGACTATTTTTCTCCCCCAATTTTTATTAAAATCTCTACCACACACTGTCTTTGCCAGAAAAATTTTGAATGACTTGTCCTCAGACGCCCCAGGAGTGCCAAGGATCGAAGAAGAAAAGTCTGAAGAGGAAACAGCAGCACCTGCCATCGCCACTGTTACGGTGCCAACTCCCATTTACCAAACCAGCAGTGGGCAGTACAGTATGTAGTCTGAATTTCTCAGTGGTGCTAGTAAGTGGGGATGAGAAGATGAAGAACTGTTATTTCTGTAACTGTTGTTTGGACTAGGGCAAGGCAGGAGGTGAAAAAAAGAATTTTATTTTGACTGTTAACCAGGCCTTTTGAACACATTTCTATTGTAAGGTTTGAAAGTCTCAATTAACATTCTGGGACTGGTTGCCACTTGGTGCAGCTCATGCATCCTGAGGCAAAACAGGAACTAACCCTAATGCTATTATAAACTTCTTCACTTCAGGAACTAGATGGGGGAATTCAGAAGTTTTTTTTTTTTCTTGGCAGATCATTAACACTTGTTCACAAAGCTGTAACCTCATCATTAGAAAAAAGCATTACGGTCTGCAATTACATTTTTAGAAAAAAATGATTGTTGACAACCTTAATATATGTCATAAGTATATATTTCAGTGTTAGATTTTATAGATACAGTGTTTTGACTTGAAGAATGATTGAGGATATGGTCTTAAAGATAAGACACATGCTGGCTTACACTAACCATACAGTAGGAGACATACAACACATAAAAAAGGGAGAAAGAGCTACTTGTTTATATCTGTCTGTTAAAATCTCTTTAAAATTTTGTATCTCTGTTTACTCCTTAACCCCTTTGCTTTGTACCCTGCTTAATTTTATTGAAATGGATGTGGTTAATTCTGATTCCTGTTATAACTGTACAATAACTGCATGTGCAGACACTTGAGGTTTTGGTGTGTCTGTATATAGGAACACAGTGGAATTCTGTGACTGAAAAGGGCTGATGGCCCAGTTTACCTGCATGACAGGATTGAGGGAAAGAAAGGAAAAAAACCAGCAAAGTTAAGACTGCCTGCACCAAACTGTACCTTTATGAATGATAAAACAGCTAGTAAGGGTCTGAGGAAGTTGTAGAGAAGGGGGAACACAATCAGAAGGAAAAAAAAGCCAAATGAAGAAGAAACTGAAACACAGGATGGATAGCACTAGCTGCAGAGGAGACTGAAGGGCATAAAGCACAGAAGATGAGAGTAATTTCAGATTAGAAGAAAAACTAAAGACTGAGAAAAATACCTAAACCAACCAAGAAGAAAATCTTAACAAATTAAAAAGTATTCCCTGGGAGTGGATTGTAGCTCTTCCATGTAATTATGTTTTATTAGAGAAACTAATCTGTATTTTAGCTGTGTGTTTTGGCCCTCACAAACATTTGAAAACTTACCTTTCAAAGGATGATTTCTTTCATGTACATTGAAGCCATGTGTCAGATTTCGGGGTGTGTAAGGGTTCAAAGGATTTAGCTTAGATCAGTATTCTTCCATACCTAGGTTTAATAATGTAAGTTAATGAGTGAATTAGTGTCTTAAATGCTGGATTGATTTTTTTGGTCTGCAGTTGCCATCACCCAAGGAGGAGCAATCCAGTTGTCTAACAACGGCACAGATGGAGTACAGGGTCTCCAGACGTTGACAATGACCAATGCAGCTGCAACCCAACCTGGCACCACCATTTTACAATATGCACAGACCACAGACGGACAGCAGATACTTGTACCCAGCAACCAGGTTGTTGTACAAGGTGAGAAACCTCACAGGCACTCACTCTGTGTAACATTTTCTCTGTGCAGATATAAGTTGCCAGCCTGACTCCTTCAAATGTGTCAGGAAACAGAATTAACAGCTTTGGCACATTTGGTACAAATTACTGAAATTCTGGACAAAGCTGTTTGTCATATTTTTGGAGCCTTTCCCTTTAGATTGGTAAAACCGTGGATATTTGAGGTTTAATATATTTATTTTTGCTTTTCCATGCTGTATTTCCTGAATTTTGTCCACACAATTTTTTTTAATATGTTCTGCAAAAACTAATACCACTTTAAGAGTTCTGAGTTCTCCCATATGTGCAACAATAGGAAGTTTCAAGCAAGCATTAATGACAGGAGAGAAGGATGTTTGATTCTTTCTAAAGGGACACTTTAATTTATTAGTAAATTTTCCCTTTTTTCAATTGCAAGTCATAATTTCTTCCTACTGTGAATTTTGTAAGTAGTCACTGAGTGAGTGACTCAATCAGTGAGTCTTGGAATCATAGAACAATTTAGGAGAGTGCATAAGTGATCATTTGGTCTAGCCCTCAACTTGGCAGAGCTACTTTTGCTTAGAGTAAGTTGTGGGGACCAATTGTATCAAAATACACACTTCGGTTTATTACAAAATTTTTATTGAAAATAGCAGAAGTGTACCCCTGCTTCTATTACTGTTAAGTAGTTGATTTGAAAGTTATCCAGTGAAGAGTTTACCAGGCATCAGTAAAAATGCATAGCAGAGAGGAGTACTGTTGTTGCACTCTTTGGGTTTTTGTGTTCTTAAGGTCATATGATTTCTTTAGGTGGTATTGTGGTTTTTTATGAGCTCAGGCAAAATTAACACACTCCTAAGATTAAAATTAATAAAGTAAAAGAAAGCCAGGACCTTGCTCATTTTAGAGAAGCAATAGAGTGCACTGTCCATCTCTTGTGGGAGTAAATGCTACATTTTTACACCTTTTTTTCTATGTTAGATACTTACACTTGCAGTTCCTCCTTTCCCAGGCAGATGTTTGGAGCATAGCTAGAAATAGTGACCCTGTCCTTCTCTTGAAATGCTAGAATTGCCCAAAAACCAGAGCAGTACAAAAAAAATATAATAAGGGAGAAAGAAGCACAGCTAAACTGCAAGACCAATCAAGTTACCAAGCACAAGTGAAGACTTCTCCAGCAGGAATGCCCAAAACCTTGCATATATGAATAAAGGGAGCCTGAGGTGGCAGTGGTGACCCAGATGATGGCTGTCCCTGCTGAGCTGTGGCCCGGGCTGCACGCTTAGAGAGATGGCTGGGTCACAGAGAGATGGCTGGGTCACTGTGTCAGGGAGAGGACAGGTAGGAGAGGTGAGCAGGTGCTCTCCACAGCACGTGTGACAGCACTGTCACTAGACTGATGTCCCGTTGCCTGTGTCCCTGCAGCTGCCTCAGGAGACGTGCAGACCTACCAGATCCGCACGGCGCCGACCAGCACCATTGCTCCAGGAGTGGTCATGGCGTCCTCGCCAGCGCTGCCCACCCAGCCGGCAGAGGAGGCTGCGCGCAAGAGGGAAGTGCGTCTGATGAAGAACAGGCACGTACCTTCACATCTCTGCTGCTGCCCAGGCAGCTCTGCACTGGCCCAGAGTGTCGAGTGCTGATCTTTCTTAGCCATACTATGAAATGCTTTATGAAGAATTTGCCTTTATTTAAAAATGCAAAGCAGAAATGCACATCTACTAATGCTGTGCGTTGCGACCGTGAAACCTTAAGTGAAGCATCAGACTTGTTCTGTGAGGTGTGTGAATTTGGTTGTTGCCGTAAGGAGAAAAGCACTTGGTGAGATACTTGTATGACTGCAGATATATTCTTACAAACACCAAGATATTCTTACAAACACCAAGATGCTTTTTTTGAGTTACTACATTCATGTGGTTACTTTGCTGGATTCTCTCCCTTGGCCTTGCTGCTGGCCCACGTGTGCTCCTCGTGAGTACTCTCTTGATTGTCTCACTTGTTCTTTTAGCCGCTTTGGGTTTTCTCCTCCAGGGGCTGAAAGGCTCAAGCAAAGGCTAAATGAGCAGCTATTCCCTTTGATTGAAGTCCTGTGGAGCCAGTAGTGGCAGCAGAGGGGCTAAAGAAAGGTAAAGACTTGATCCTGTAGGATCCAGTGTAAGCTTAGAGATGGGAGTGGGTGAAAGCAGCAAAGGAAGGGAGCTGTAGGGAGAAGTTGAGCTCCTGAAGTCTGTTGCTGTGGGAATGGGAAGGGGTGGGCCTGAACTGGCCCATCACACCAAGCTTGAACTCTTACCCATGGGCCACAGATTGAAACCTGTGTGTTCTACTGTGACACTGAGAACCCAGTGCTTCCCACCCTTCTGAGCAGGGGAAGCCCCCTGAAAACCTTGTTAACTTCATCTGTCAGTCTGAAAAAACTGATGTTGTGCAGGTTCATTTCTCTTCTGTAGGTTGCTGTGCTGTGAACATAATGGAAACTTGAGCAGACCCAGTGCTTATACAAGGGGCTTTAATGAAATAAATAATGCTGAACAGCAGAGGTCACTTTTTTAAAAGGTTTTTGTACAGAATGTCACCCATCTCCCTTTTTATATAGTTTTCTCGTACCAGTGAATAGTGGATATCACTCTTTCAGGCTCTGCATTTGAAAAAAAAATTAATTAGAATCACAGAATACCCTCATTTAGTCATCAGTCTTATTCCAGTAAAAGAAAGCTTTTGTGTTTGTGAAAGCCAAGAAAAACAATGGGGAATTACCCCACTTGAGTTAAATTGACAGCTTTTGCAACAGTATCATGATGCATGTGGTGCTTTTAGCCCGTCTGCTTAATAGATATTTGCAAATCTAAGCTCCATAGCAAAGTAGGGAAAAAGGATAGCGAGGCAGATGGTAAGGTGGTACTTACTGGAGGATTATAGTGTAAATATTCATAGATATTATTGTGCAAATTTTCTGTATAAATTTTACATCTTTAAAGCTGTGTTGTAATTCAGTAAAATTCTGGCTGTTCATAATAAACAACTAGCACACACAGACTTGAGGTGGCTTAATATACGTGGCCTAAAGGGAAAAAAAATCACAGAAAGAAAATGTTGTGACTCAAGGAGACTTGTTAGTAGTTTGCACTGGGAGGCACTTCCTGATCCCTTAGTACTTAATCTTTTGCTAACGGCCCAAAATTACTTAAATTCTAAATGTTACACATGGTTTACTGAAGCACTGCAGGCATGCGAAATTGTATTTGTGGGAGTGACAAATGGATTCCTGAGTCCTTTCAGGGCTTGCAGGCTATGTTTTCTTCATCCTGTCTCATTTGTGGAGCTGAATTTCAGAAATTACTTTTAGAGGCTTCTTATCAGTTAGGTCCTGGAATGCATTCTGTTTTTACAGCTCCTAATTATCTAATAAGGGGAGGAACTGGGTTCTGATTTGTCCTCTCATTTCCCAGAACACTGACTGTCTCACCAGTCTGTGCAGTGTTTGCAATGAAGGGGCACACAGACTCTTCTTTTTGGAACTGTTCTGCTTTGCACCTAAAGGTTCAGGGCAAATAAGTGTTTATTTCCCTGTGTCTGCAGAGTGCTGCTTGGACAAGGGGCACTGCAGGAGCAGAGCCCTCTGCCTGGGCTCCCATCTGCCCATGGCATTTAGCCTTGTGCTTGCTTTGCATGTTGGTGCCATTATATTGCTGTGCAGGGTAGTTCCTGCCTTGCTGTTCCTGCTTCAGGATGCTCAGCAGCACATTAATACCTTCTGGTATTTTTCACTGGTGGTCTTGGTATGTTACCAAGTTACCTACAGGCAGCTCACTCTTTACAAGCAAGACTTAGAAGTTTGACTGTCTTGAGGTCTGTTTTTGGCATAGCTGACAGGGACTAAAGAATGACATGTTTTTTTGTTTTTTATTTTTATTTGAGTCATTAATAGTATCATTGCAGTGATGCAGACATCATTATTAAAATGAAAGCATTGCTCAAGAGCAAATACATGATTGCTCTAAATACAGCACATTTTAACACTAGTTGATCCATCTTGTTGGACTGCTCAAAGGGAAAGGTTAAAGACTGTAAAAAGAATAAAAGATTATAATACAGTCAAATTATTGCAGCAGCATTTTACTCAGCCTAAAGGCTCCAATATGAATCCTGCAAGCAAAATTTTATCCCTGATTAGGAGCCTATGCTCACAATAATAATAATAATTTTACTGGTGCTGTCTTACTGGGATCTGTATGTTGAAATGATGCGTGGATCTTGAGTGTGTGTGATTTGTGAGGAGCAGTTGCTATGAACTCAGTGTTTTTTCTTCACTTGCATTTCTTAGCAATACCTCCATGTTCTGAAAATGGGAGTACTAGTAAAGGTTTGCCTGAAAGCAGTTAGGTAGCCCGTGTCTGCAAATGATTGTTCTGGATTTGAATGGCCTTTTTTGCTTTGCAGAGAGGCAGCACGTGAATGTCGCAGGAAGAAAAAGGAGTATGTGAAATGTCTAGAAAATCGAGTGGCTGTGCTTGAAAACCAAAACAAGACACTGATTGAGGAGTTGAAAGCACTTAAGGACCTTTACTGCCACAAATCAGATTAATTCTGGATTCTCATTTTCACTTGTCCAGGTGGGATAGAGACTGGTTCTGGTTATACCCAGAAAGACAAAGTAAACTTTTTATTTTCTAAACATTTCTTTTTTTCTATGCGCAAAACTGCCTGAAGCAACTACAGAATATACTTCATCTGTGCTTTGCATCAAACTGTGAATGTTCAAGTACTTGCCTCCACTTCTCCCCTTACAAGATGAATTTCATCATCAGTCTCAGCGTGAAGAAGAAGAACAGGCTTCTCTCGTCTCCCGATCCTCTTCAAGGAGTAGCAGTGGTCACTTGGGAAGTTACTGTGGGGAGGGTCCTTTTGTAAAGATGTCGAGAATTTGTGCTGAGCTCTTTCCATTGCCTTAGAGACAGAGCCACCCCAGCCTCTTGGTCCAGAGAGCAGTGGGCCACACAGGTGGAGCATGCGTGGTGCAATGAAGAAGCAGTGGTTGCCACACTGGTTTGACACGTTCCTGCTGAGCTGTACCAATACACGGCTGAGCAGCACGCCAGACCAAGGGCACCTCACTGCCACGTTCTTGGTGTGGAGAGAACAGACCTTCTTCAGACTAGCCCAGGAGGGGCTTTGATCTGCAATCTGTATTAAGCCCTCCCGGACTAGTAAAACCTTCTCCATACTTGAGAAACAAATGCATTGAAATGAGCTTCACTGGTCAGTTGTTGATTCTCATAGCTTATGTGTGCAAGTGCGTTCAGCGTTCTGAATGCACAGAAAACAGACGCCAACTTCACAGGATATAGGTTGGGAAATTATATTTGGATGGGAAAGAAAATTTTTTAGAAAGATGCAATCGTGATGTTCTGTAAACAGTCACATAGTAAACAAGGGTAACGCATTAAATCACTACCTATTTGTATGCAGAACAACTAAGCAGTTGAAGCATAGCCAACTCCACTTGAGTTACTCCCTGAAGTATGGTCTGTGTCCCAAGTCCTCTCAAGCAATGAGGTTGTTTTTATTTCCCTACCACTGTCTTATGCAATGGAAATTATTGTGCTCAGTAGGAATATCAGCCTGGTTTGCTAAATTCTTTTTTGAACTTTGAGGCTGCCTTCTATACATAAATTAAATTTCAGTATAACTACTAGGACAACCTCAAATATTCAAGAGGACTTCAAACACGAATATTCCAACTCTTGCTTTGAAAGGGAAAATACTGATTATTTGAACCTGGCCAGATTAGCTAAACTCTTAATTTATTTGGGATATTTTTTCATGGAAAGGGTCAGATTTACTGAGTAATCTATTCCTGCAACTAAAATTACTTGCTTGCCTCAGATGTTTGCAAGATCAGGTTTTTTTCTGTGCACTGAGGAACTGTGGTCTTTCCCAGATTTATGGTGTTAAAAAAGGTAGTTCATATTTAAAAAAAATTCTGTACTAAGCATTAGGACTTTAAAAGAATCATGCTCAAAAAGAACCAGAAAAGATCATCAAGAAGTTGTCAAAATGAATGTGTCCAAAAGAATCATGTGTGGTTTGTGTACTGGCCCTCTGAAGCCAGTCTCTCACTGCGTTAACTCGGGTCATTTGATGGAGTAAGTTTACTTTGTGCTTCTGGTCAAACTTTTATGTATAGAAATGTATGGATGAGGCTCTGGTCTATACCAATGCCTTGCCTAGCAGAGTATTAGCTAATATTTTTTCCCATTCACTCTATATCTTTTTAAGATAAATTTCACACACAGGCTTCTAAAATCAGTTGTACAATCAGTGTGACATAAGGAAAATACTTGGAAGACTCTGGGCAGTTGAGTCTCAAACACCTAAGCAGTATTAAAAGATTTCTCATTTGAGGGGCATTCAGTTTCCAAGAGACTTAATTTAAAAGGAGCAGGGTTAAACTTACAGCATTATTGTTACATCTAGAGTTATCAAGAATTTCAAATTACACTTGTATTTCAAGAAAAAAACATAAGCATCAGAAATATGAAATAATTCACTTTCACAAGTTTTGTGGGTGTTTATAAACAGTCTATTTTTATCTGCCATAGAGAGTTGATTTTTTTGTTTTTATTTAATGGGAGATGAATATATTAGTTTAGCAGTGCAAATTTAAAGACCCTAAGTTCTCAGCAGTGCTTTTATAAAAACTGATTCTTAAAATCAGCGAATACAAATACATAAAACGGTTACATTTTCCACAACGAGTACAGAAGTAGAAATGTTGTAATACAGGAGTCATTCTTGTAAAGCATGAAGCTCATGGTGGCCTCATTTGCAGTTACATGGAATGGTTCCTGCAGCTTTGAGGAACACAGAAAAAGCTGTATATGCCCACATTAAGGCTGTTCTGTTTGCAAAAACTGTGAGGTTTTGCTCTGAGAGCTGTGTCTAGTGGGTAATGAACACTGTTCAGAGCTTGCTGGTAATCACTGGGCACAAAGCCTGGGGGCTGAATGGGCATGGGAGCCTAAAACAGTGCCCAGGTGGGCTTCTCCTAACACACAGTTTGTGCAAACTTGTGTGGCAGTGAGAGGAGAACTGTGTTACCCGTTTGTCTGTGTGTGGTCTGCAAGTGGCCTGTCATGGTTTTAGCCTAGACTTCATTAGCAAATAAAGTTCCACTGAGAAAAGGAATGTAATTCAAAGTACATAGGGGTCTGCAAGAATCTTTATTTTTATTTATGCTGCACTGAGGATTATGGGACACAAATTTATTTAATGAAAATTATAGATTACAATAATAAAAAATGTATTAGACCAAGTACAGGGCTGGCTAGGCTACCCATACATGCTTTACTATTCATATTGACCCAAAAAGGGAAAGAATATGACACAGGAATCCATTCCTATGTTATTTACCAAGTAGTGAGGTTGGGGTGATAAGCTTCTATAAACTAAGGCCATTTGGAAGTAGGATGGAAATGATGCTGACAAGGGGGAGGTAGGATTAGTTTTATATCTCACGGTTGTGAGTTTTCGAGAACTGATAGACTCTTTTACCTGAAGAGAGGGTTAGAAAGGGCTAGATCCGTTACGTTCATAATAAACAAGAATTGGTTTGAAATATAATTTTTGTAATGTCATTATTTTGCAAAACAACAGCACCAATCAGGCAGTTAAGATATTGTCAAAGGTGCTCTTTTAATTTAGATATTCTTGGAAAATACATATGTATAATATATGTACATATATATATATACACACAGTATATAATCTACAGCTCTGAGAGCTTTTAAGTCAGGAATGCTGAGTATTATAGTATATGGAGGTCAGAAAAAGAATTTTTACTTTTCTGTGTGTCTGGGTGTGTGTGGATGTGCGTGTGTGTGTGTGAAAGCTTCCCCTCACCCCAGTAGCTCTGGGCTGCGTTATTCTAGCTCTTAATTACTGATTTGTTTTGTGCTGTCTCTCAGTTACCCATTTTCAAGAATTTTATTTCATCTTTCGTGGCTTTTGTGAAGTTTGTTTTTTATTGATGAAGATTTTTGAAATTATGTAAACAGTTTGTTTTACAACCACCACCACCCAGAGTAATTCACTTCTGTGCTTTTTTTCTCTTTGGCAGCTATATATCAAAGGCAAAACATTTGGAAAGGTTGTTAAGGTGTTATATTCTAAAGGAACCACTGGTAAGACTTCTGTTTTCCTCCTGGAGTAGTGGTGATGCATTCTTCCTTAGGCAGCAATTTCACCAGCACTGGGTAGTTGCCGGCACCGTTGCTTGTATTTGAAAGCACAATTTTAGCCTGTTGTGCTCATCAGGACTGCTCAGACACTGTAGTTCTGGCTAGCCTGGAGCTGGCATTTGCATTGGAGATCACTGTCTTCTCTGGTACTTGTACATTGGTCAGAAAATCGGTGGGGTGTTTGGAATCATTAAGAGGCTCAGGAAAAAAAAAGAAAAAAGATTTAATAAGGAAAAACAGCCCTGATAGTTTCTGACCTAAATTTGTACCACAGGTTGCTTTATTTAAATCTGGGCTTCCAGTAAACTGCAGCAGCAACTAGTCATATGTTAGTGAAAACTGGCACCTGCTTTTTTATTTTGTTTATTCATTTATGACAGACAGTGCTTTTTGTGGTTTAAAGACAAATCCACCCATCAAAGCAAGTTCAATATCAGTGGTTGCAAATCTATGATAGTTCATAGAGGATTTAATTGATTTTCTAAGACCTTGTTTTTATTGTAATTTTTTTACCCTGAAGCCTAGTTAGTGATGTAACATTTGCCAATGATCCAACCAAAAGGTCATGTATTTATTTTTGTTACATTATGTTCTTTGTAAATGTTTAATTAAAATGTGCACTTTTAAAGAAAAAAACAACAAACAAAACAGAGAAAGAAAAATTAGGGTCAATTTGGTTTGCCTGAGAAGATTACTGGCATAATTGTTGTGATCCTGCTGCCTGCACATAATTCACTCCTCCACAGCAGTTGGCTCCTTGGCTAATTGAAGTTGCAGATCAGCACCTGGTGCCCAGCAGGCATTGCTGCTGAAGGGCAGGAGAGCTGAGGGGCAGGAATCAAACGTGTGGTGTCTGGAGCAGTATGTAGAGGATGGATGTGAAATTATTTTTAGAGTAGAACTAGTTCAGTGATCCCATGTGGGAAAGGGAGGTTAATTTGGAAGGAAAGCTGAACTATTTTTCAGCCACTTTATTCCCCTTTTCTTAATTTGAGATTTGTCTGCGGATTTTACAAGCTGCATTCCAAGAAAATTAATCAAAAGGCTTTCCAGTAATTTGACACCAGGAAGTAAAGGTACATTGACAACGTGTCACCTTGCTTGAAAAGAAAAGCACAGCACAACCACCTTTCTTTAGCAGGAATGATCATAATTTAACCCTGAAGTCTGTCATTATGAGCAGGTTTTAAAAAGCATACAGTACATTGATGGTTCTCTGTTGTCTGCCTGGGAACTCATTTTTTCTGAGCTGTGTAATTTGCTAGCTGATTTTATAAAAGCCTGAATGTATCCTGAAGCTCAGTTGGTCTGGAAGGAGCCAGACTGGTGAAGAGAGGGTGCTGAAATCCACCTTCTGTGTGCTTGTGGCAGGTTCAGGTCTGTGGATAGATAGACTTAAGTGTGTGAATCTTTGGGGAAAAGGGACCAGATCCAGGCGGTGTAAAGAGGGTTTGCATTTCAAGTGTTTTGCCTTGGAATGTGTTTTTAAAATGTATTTAAGCTGTGGCCTGCAGAGAGATGTGCTTGGGCTAGTTGGGATAGCACAAATTGAAGGGAGTGACCTGTTTGCTTTCTGGCCCTGCAGTGCAGGTTTGTGACTTGCTGTGTGCTGAGTTCGGGGCTGCTTTCAGCAGGAGGGGCGGGAGCAGGCAGCTGTCCTCGGGAGCTGTGTGCTGGCAGGGAAAGGGCCAGGGGCAGGCTGGCATGACCCATGGCTGGCACACTCCATAAGCTGAGCATTACTGCACTCAGGACTCGAGCAGTTCACTCAGCCTCAGCTGCATATTCCTGTAAATTAGGGGATAGCTGAGTGAGAACATGGGGATGGCAGGCCTTGAGCCAGTTGCTTATCTGGAAATGGCCACTCTTAACAACTGAGGATGTTTGGGTGCTCTCCACAAGTTGTGTTTTTATCCAGGTGCCACTCCATTTTTTGTGTGTTGAATTACATTTATTTATATTAAAAGCTTAATTTTAAAACGTTCTACAACTTCAAGTTTAAATGAGATTTATAACTGTGCTGCTTATAATGGACTTGTTGGGATGGGAACAGGACAAGAAGAGGTGCTAGTTGGCAGCCAGCCCCTCCACAGACTTTTTCCACAGATTGGTTGTTCACTTCAGAAATTGGTTGTTTCTACTCTGGATTTATAATTTGAAATTGTTTTGAGGCAATGTTTTTCAGGGAAGCTTCCAGAGCGAGGGTATTATTCTCCCTTTGTAGTGTAAGCTGGAAAGAGTATGTTCACCTCATCTGCATTTCTGATTCTTCACCCAAACCATGTCAGCACAGAACAGGGTATTTGAGCTTGACTCCCACATATTTGTGGAAGTTAAAAAGACTAAATGAAAATCCATCACTGGGGGAAAATAAAGGCTTTTTTACATCTCCCCAAAAATCTAGAAACATCCCTGTTGTGTTTTTTTTTCTTTTTTTTTCTTTTTTTTTTTGTGCTTTATCTGTGTTTAAAAGGAATTGTACTGGGTTATAATGCATTTTATTAACACTATGTACATATTAGCTGCTTTGTGTTTCAGAATGGTAGTAATTGCTTTGTATATTAAAGTGATTCTTGTGAATTTGTGAATTATTGTCATAAAGAAGTGCTTTTTCTTACTGTAACCTTTGTGGTATAAACTGTCATAACTCCCTTTTTACACAAACATTTATGTGCAGTCACATAAACATGCTTTAAAAAACTCTACAAAGTCTCTTTTTTGAGCAGGGTGTTCCATTTACTCTAATTTAATTTAGTGGCAAATGGCAGCTAGAAGAATATGGGAAAAGGTAGTCTATGGTATCATCTCAATCTGTGCCCTGCCCTAAGTATTCATAAAGTATTCTCCCCAGAGAGAAGGCTGTTTTTAATCTTAATTGGATTAGATTAGTTAGAGGTTAAGTCCTGAAAAGCGAAGTTTCTCTTCCTCCTGATATTTTTAAACCTGTTTTCCAGTACCCATTCTGGTGGCAGTTCTGTTGTTTAACAATGTTTGAAAAGCTTATGCCTTTCACAGTTTAAATATGCTGCATGTCTCACTTTTAGGCATTCCTGTAAACCATGTACTACTGGTCTTGAGAACAGAACAGAAACAGAAGGCAGCAAACACTGCAAGGATCACAGCCCTATTATGTAATCTGCTAGGCTGGATCCAAACACTGGGATGGAAGCCAGGAGAACAAATTCAGCACTGAGGTAAACACACCTCCAGTGAAGTCAAGGGGAAGCAGTAAGGTCAGCTCATTACAGCTGGGATTTTCTAGTTTTTATAATACCATTCACATTCTTGCTCAGAAAAATCTACAGTAATGTGAGAGAATCCCAAACAGGGTTAGTCCCTGAGATAAAAATGCACTTTGGCTTGAATTTTGCACTGAAAAGAACTGGGTAACACAGATCCCTGTGTAGTCAGCTATGTATCTTAATGTCAGTCAAACATTACCTTGGCTGCAATGACATTTCAGAAAAGCTTGTTCTCTTGCACATGTTTCAGGGATGGTTTCTCAGTGTCACAGCATGGTTGTGTCTTACTTGGTTGCTCCCCTGTGGCTTGGACCCACTCCCTAGAGCGAGTGAATTTCTCAGGAGACTCTTTGTGCATTGCCCCACTACTCAGGGATGCATGCCAAACACATCCTTCTACAGATGAGCTCAGATCACCTGTTACAAAACAGGATCAGTGCAATGGAACCACCCAAAGGAGTGGGATTCTCTAGTGCTGGGATGAACAGGGTGACCGAAAGTGCTTGGGCAGGGTGTTGGTATAATTGCCAAACAGCTGCTGGCAACAGCTGTTGTCATGCATCATCTCATAGTAGAGCAGGAGCTCCGGTGGGACCCGTGGGCTGGGAGTTTGCAGGTGTCCCTGCCGAGGGCTGCTCCCTATGCTCCTCACCAGCCCTTACACTCTGCTGCTTGTCCTGCACGCCTGGCGTGATTCTCTTGCAGCCTGACTCACTGCTGACCTCTCCCTGAAGGTAAGTGGGTGGGAACACACGGTGAAGCCAGCCTGGGACAACAGAAGGCAGCACTCCCTGCCTGGTGCACGTGGGTGTCAGCACTGCCCAGGAGGATGGACTGGGCTTTCAGCTGAGCTACATTCTCACTGCTGATGCCTGCCCCTAAACACTGTAGCTTTAAATGCAGCCACAGCTGACATGCACATGGCTGTGGCCTAACTGCAGTATTCCTGCAGTATTCCTAAGTCTAACAGGACATGTGCCCCAGTGGCAGTCAGAGGAGAAGGTGTCCCCTTGAGGGATGCCACTTGCTGGGCTGGCGAGGGGCCACCAAGAGCTCTGCAGGTCAGGGGCAAGGCACTCACCTGAGCTGCCAGTGCCATCTCGTGCTTTTCCCCAGTTATTTATGGGCAGTAGCATCACTGCAGCCTTCAAGCACACTCCCTTGGGCGTGCATGCAGCTGCTGTGTAACAGCAGCACAGAGAAAGGAGCTAAGCCCAGTCTCCACTGGCACGTCCCTGCTCTGGCAGGATGGCTGTGGGCTGTAACACCAGCAATGGGGTATCTGACACTGAAAACTTAACTATTAGATGGAATTAAACTGCACTGGTTTAAAAGTACAAAACTGTTTCTATCGCCAAAGCAAGGCCTGGGGCAAAACCTCCTTCTTAGAAGTGTGCATGTTGCTGTACCAGCCTTTATTCTGTGCTTTATTCTGTGCTATTTAAGCAGAATTTTTAGCATGTTCCTGCTATGGCAACAGTGCAAGCTGCTATGGCTGTCAGTGCTGCAAGCTCCAGCCTCTTGCAAGGGCCCAGCACTGCCAGGCTTTTCCCACAGTAAAGTTCCCCTGGGCACTCATGAGCCCAGGCACCAGCGCACTGCTTTCTGCCAGCTCCAGCCCAAGGGGAGCCTGAGCCACACATGAGCCTAATGGCTACTCCCAGGTGAGTCTGGAGACAAGGATACACCAGTGGGAAGGAAGAGGAGAGGTGAGAACTTACAGCCACACTTCCAAAACTAGAGCCAGAGAGAGGGGGGAGAGCTCATAATTCTTTTCAACCACTGCTCACCCCGCTGAGAGGACAGAAGGAGCTACACCTGGCACATGAGAGCTCATCTCATGATCTGTTTTCAATTAAAGGTGCTGTCTTCCTTCCCCCAAACTGACTCCAACTCCAGTTTCAGGCTGCGCATTCCCAGCCAGCTGCCTAAGCACTGTTTTAGTGACACCATGTGGCTTCTGAGGATACTGTTACAGCAAGTGTTCCAGAGCAGCAACTCCCAGACGGGTCCCAAGGCAAGCAAGGAACTTCGCTGAAAACATGCAAGAGATGTGCCAGGGATGAAACACAAACCTTAATGACAAATGAGTCATTTCCACATTACAGTCAGCACAGCACTTCTGGACCACCGACCAGGAACTATGATGGAAGCAAAAGTGACAAAAACTTCCAAAATGCCCATGGCCCAAAGCTGCTTTGTTCTGCTAAGCCGTTTGCTGTTGCCAGTGCCAAATACCTACACATGCTCAAAGTCTGAGCCTGACCTGAGGCTTTTTGAGTTTAAGTTTAAAGCAAAAAAAAGTTCCACATCCACACACAAAAAAAAGGGTACTAAAGCAATTCCTGCGTTTAGAGGTGTAGCTGTCTTCTGTTAGCCATTATTTTCATCAATTTCATTCTTCCACCACTAGAAAGAGAAGGAAGGCTGCTGCTGGTGTGAGATGGATTCCCAGATCTTGTGGGATAAACACACAGATGTGTTTTACAAGCTCAAGGCATGAAATCTGTTGCTTGGAGCAGTGTCTTAACTACCACTGTGCACTGAAAGCACTCTGAAACCTAGACACTGCCCCAAGGTCCCAAGTAATTCAAGAGTAAGTACTTCCCCTGCTGCAAAGACTTTACAGAGCACCCTCCTGCCCTAAGTAACAGCCCTCAGAGAGAGAGGGAGCACAAACAAAGGCACAAAGTAGAACATTACCTAGTGGTACTTTGAGAGTCAAGGGCTGATTTGATATTTTAAGAACAGCTTGAGTTTCCTTGTTGCACTTTCCCAGCGGCACATGTGCACATGTATCTCCTCCAAGGAGCCTTGATCTGTATGAGGCAGACTTGTTAGGGACAACTCAGAAACCACAACTGCTTCAGTACTGCAGGTGTAGCCCACTCATTTGCACATCAGGTTAAAATAACACTGATTTTTAAGCTGGCTTACTTGGCAACCCCTGTTCCCAAGGCCCCTCCAGATTTTGGTCTTTGTTTCACTGTGCCTCCTCAACGCAGCAGTGACAGCAAAAGAACAACTTTATAGCATCTGCCTTTGGTTCTTTTTGCCTTTTAAGTGGTTTCTTTTACCACGACTTCTAAGATGCAGAAGTCCTGAAGAGTTAAAGCACTTAGAGCTGGAGCATTAGCTTTTATTTCGTCCTACTTTTATTTCATCCTACTCTCCTACTTTTCTAGAGTTAAGGAAGTGATAAAGGGAAAAAAACCAATTGTAATCTCTTTAAATTTCCCCCAGAAGTTAAATATCGTTTGATTTCAGACAAAAGACCTTTTGATATAACAATTTTGATGTTGGATATGACTCTATTCAGATATGAAGCAGAGATTCAATATGCAGAACAGAGGTACAATCCTTGCTGTATGAGACCCAGTGATCAGACAAGACTATCAGAACAAGAAGCCAGTGAAATAACACAACTGCAACTTCATGCTTAGGAACAAGTGTATTGAGTAGAAACAAAGGGGAGAATTGAACAGCATCAGTGGCTTATTAACAAAGCAGAGAGTCACAAGTCATCCTTGCGACTACCCCTCTGTGCTTTGTAGATATGAACATCCTTGCTGGAATCATAGTGGACCTCAGACACAGAGAAACGCTCTCTCAGCATCCTCAAGAACTTGAGGTCGCGCTCATAGCGGATGCGGCAGGAGAGGAGAATCACTGTCTGCTCCGAGCACAGGTGCTCCAGCGTCTGCAGCAGTTCTGCAAATGTTTCTTCCAGATAAACAATGTCTGCACCCAGGATTAAGTCAAATGCTCCTGGAGAGAAGTTATCCAGGTCTTTTCCCCACGTCAGCTCCTTCACCACCGCTCTGGGACGGAGTTCAGGGGGTAAGTTCGCCTGCACGTTTGACTCCAGGAGCTCCAGTGCAGCTGCTCTGTCTGTGATGGTAACTTGGGCACCTAAGGGGACAGGAGGGCATGGCTCACACTCACAATCCACATCCCTCAATGCAGCATGTGGAATACAATGCTTAACTCCAGCAGGCTCCTTAGGTCCTGTTAAACATTAACAGCTCCCCTGAGCTGCCTGATTAAAAACAAACAAATAAAAGAACAAAATAAGCTAAACCCCCCTGTCTAGAGACATCCTACCCTTCATCAGTCACTTAAGAGTATAAAGTGTATTCTATGTGAAGATTAAGTTGGGTAGGGAAAAAAACATATTTTCTGGTGCTTTTTCTTAATGCATGAAAATCAAGGAGTTACTTTTGGCCTTTCTATATGCGACAAAAGAATAAATTACAGGGGGTGTTACAATGAACCTGCTCCAATTCCAGATTTTTCTGTAGGAGAGAGGCAGCTAGAGAGCGTCTTTCATAGGTCAGACAAAAGTTATGCCTGTATGATTTTTCATGGCATGACTGTTTTGTCAAACTGTTTTCTTTCTATGATTTCAATAGGCACCTTTCACAGCCACTAGAGCTCTGAATTACAAAGTTAACCTGGGAAAGATTGCACAAATTTAACATAGTACCCAGTTCCTGCTTCATCCACAGACAGATCAGCAGCAAATCACTTCATTTCTCCATGCCCTGTGTGCAAGACAGGCTAATGAAAGGCTTATGCAAGCTCGGAGAGTGGTTTCTGCCTGTAGCTTTATCTGCATGGGAGGACAAGGGGAAGAGGGGAAGCACAGCTCTTGTCCCTGGGGAGAATAGCTGCAGAGCTGAATGCTGCTGAGCTGCCTGCCATGGCAACAGGCGGCAGCCTCAACAGGCTCCCGCCACAAAGTAAACTGCAGGGGCACCATCGCTACAACAAATACCCAGCAGGCTCTGAATCTAACAAGGAAGGAAGATGACTCAGTGAACCATCACAGCTCACACGTGCAGCTTTGGTGCTCACTTCTACACCAGGCATGTACATGTAAAAGAGCTAGTTTTACTACAGTTGTGATATGCTTTAAAAGAGACAACAAAAAAGCCCTTACCTAGTAACGTGACCACTATTCCCAGCAATCCAGTTCCAGCTCCCAGCTCAATCACAGACCGATCCCTGAGATCAATGCCTTCCATCTCCAGATAAGCACACAGAATAACAGCCTAAGCCAAGAGAGAAGGGCGATTAGGCACAGGGTTTCTGGTTTAACCTGAGAGAGAAGGTTATGTGATGGGTCAGGTGCTTCAGGTCTGCAGCAAACTTTGTTCAGCACTTCTCCACCTCCTGGGTGCACCCGTAGTCTTTTCATGCTTTATGGAAGTTTTTTTATGGAGTTTTATGTAAGACTCCTACTGGCAAAAGGAAAAAAGAGCCACAGAGGTTACAGCTTGGATGTGGTAACTGCTCCATGAATCTCCAAACATAACAGGAGGTAGAAAGAGTTGTATTTGGAAAGGAAAAGTTGCATTGGAAAGGATACAATTATTGTATCTGGAAAAAATTTCCTCAAAGGAAGTTTGAGGGCTTGTCAAATACTAGCAAATGAACCCAGTAATGCAAAAGTCCAGAATAAGGTTTCATAGTAGCTTGTATGATATTTCAAAAGGTTTCTGCACAACACTGGTATGCCATCAGAAAGAACACAGGGAAAGTAAACTAATGACACTTCTAGCTGGTTGTATACAGCATATTATATGTTATATAGATCTTGAGAAGGACCTCCCCCACAGCAAGTTCTGTCAAAGCTGGTGTCCAGAAAGATCAGCAAGCCGGTACACCAATTCATTTGGGAAGTTTTCTAAAAATGCTACACTTCTGCTTTTAAACTAGAGGTAAAAGTGCAATCTGTGTGTGGACTGAAATCCACCCCGATGGGAAGCCCTTGGATTCCTGCAGTGATGCTGTGAGCAACTGTGCTGTGGCCTTGGATCCACCACAAACCCCTGTGTTTTGGACGGTTCTTATCCCCAAGATAAAGCCTATCAGCAGCCCCGCTTGAGGCTACAAGCAGTGGGATCTATACTGTGCTCTGAAAGGTGCCAAGCTAACACCACCAGCCACTGTAAAGAAAGAGGTGAGAGTTATCCGGAATATTTCCTGTATTGGGCACTGGCTATGCAGGGGTTGGGTGGTGCATCTCTCTTGCATTCCTGCAGGATCTCTTATGGGGGAAGAGGGAAAAGTAAAGCACAGTTTAACATGTTCTATCCTAACATTAAAAAAAAAAAATTAAAAGCCTTCCCTTTACAATTCTACGGTAAATAATTTTCTACGGTGAATCTGAAAGCTCGGCAAGAGCCACGGGAAGCCACGAAGAGCGGAAAGGCTGCGCTTGCCATGAACACCTACCGCGTCCCAGACCACGGCCGCCACCCCCAGGCGCCGCCAGTCCTGCTGGAGGCGGATGGTGCGGCTGGCGAAGTGGAAGGTGGCCCAAGGGCTGTGCAGCTGCCGCGCTGTCCAGCCGCCTCCCTCCTCGTAGGGCACCAAGGCCATCCCGCCGCCGGCTCGGCGCGGCCCCAAGCCCGGGCTCAGCGCGGCCCCGGCCGCCGGGCAGGCCCTGCCCGAGCTCCGCGCCGCGGGCAGGAGAGCCCCGGGGCCGCCGCGGGGACAGGCCCGGCCCCCCGGCCCGGCCCGCCTGCTCCGCCCGCGCCGCGGCCCCGGGGCCGCCTCTGCGCAGCGCCCGAGCGGGAGCGGCTGCGCTCAGCCGCCGAGGCAGGGCGGTCACTGCTCGGGTACGCGGGGCTGGGCTGGGCTGGAAGGGCCCCGGAGCGGTGCTGCCCCCCGGCCGCGGCGGGAGCGGGGGGCCAAGGCGGCGGGGAGGCTGTGCCGCGGCCGGGGGCGCGGGGAGGGCCCCGGGGCGGCCCGAGGGGAGCAGCGCCGCGCTGCCTGCTGCGGGAGGCCGGGCCCGCAGGGGCTCCTCGCCTGCTCACGGCCGCTGCCACGCGGAAAGGTCCGGGGAGAAAGGCCCCACGGCCGCGGGACATTGTCAGCTGTCCCTGCAGCCTCCCTGCGGTTCCAGCCTTGGGCTTTTGCTTCGGGGGGTTGGAAGGCAGTGCCCGGGAAAGGCATTTGTGCAGCGCAGCGAGCCCCGTCCTCCATTGCCGGCACGAAATCTCCGCAAGGGCTCATCCCAGCCTGGAAGCGCCCCCTCAGTCGCTGGGTACCCAGCGCAGGCACAGCAGTTCTGATCTCAGTCGAGCTCCGACCAAGGCAGCAGAGCCAGGGCTGCTCTCGGCTGGCCGTGTGGCAGAAACGCTCCCCGGCGCTGTTTGTGCAGCAGTGTTTCTTCACCTTTGGCTCCATTTAATCTCTTGTTTGGCAAAACAACACAGTGCTCCTCTCCTGTGTTACTTGAACTAGCTCCAAAGACTGCTAAAGGCCATGGGAGGGCCGGGGAAGTGTCCTGGCAGCTCTCATGCTCTGGCTGCCTGGAGGCACTGCTGCAGGAGCCCCACAGAAAGGCACAGTGCCTGCAGCCACCTCCTGAGCCCCGAGAGGAGCACGGGGCAGCACAGGCAGGGGACACATCTCCTCTCCCCCATCTCCAGTGGCTCCTGAACCCCGAGAGGAGCAGGGGACACATCTTCCCTGCCCCATCTCCAGTGGCTCTGTGCCATGACAGCTCCCGGTGACACCACTGATAAGGCAAGGCCGGCCCCTCGGAGGTCGGGACCATAACCAGCTCCAGGAAACGTCCTCTCTCTTTCCCACAGGGACCAGCAATCTATCTGGCAGTCAAAGGCAAATGTGATTACATCTAAAAATGTCAATTTCAACAGAGTGGCTCAAGATTCGTGAAAACCTCTATGGAGGATCATTACAGGTTGCACAGGGGTAACAGTGAGTAAAGCTTGTTTTTAGGGTTCTGCTCCTGTAGGAGAATGGAACCCAAAATTTCACTTGCCCCAAACCAGTCCATACTTGTCTTATGGCAACTCAGACTTCTTCCTATAAACATGCCAGAACAGGTGTGATGATTCAGTTTTCTGTGGTTTTATGTCCTAAAGTGCTGGTCCCTTGCCACTATTCCTGCTTTTGAGAGTTTGAAATTGCTTGCGCTATTATCTAGATTATTTTTTTAATTATTTATATAGGCAGTGTGGGAAAAAAAGCAATGAGAGTCATTACATTTGAAACAAGAACTCTGAATGACTTTTTGTGTCACCTACATTCTGCCTAAACTACATCAGCAGGCAAATAGAGGGAAACTCCCAAATGGCAGAAAGCTTCAACCTCCACCTCCTGCACCATATGCCAGCCCTGGGATCTCCAACCAGAATATGGAAGAGTGTGGCAGGGCTCCAGTGCTCCCAGCTGCCTCCTTTCTGTCCCCATATGAGTTTTCTTCACCTGCAGTATTTCATAAGAGCAAGTGTCTAGCTGAATAGCAACTAGAGTAAAAAAAGGCTGCCTGTGAAAATGTATTGTTCCCAAAGATGACAATGCAGTGAGTGCTTTTATCCCAATAATGTGATTTTATTAGTCAGATATCCCTGAATATCTCAGGATTGCAGCAGGTTCTCTACCAATCCTGCCCTGCTTCCCAGAAATATTTCCCCTTCTTCCCTGACAAAGTTGCTCTGGCACTGACTTCCATGAGCCTTAGACAGAAGATGAGAAATTACTTTCCAGATCATAACTGGGTAGTGAAGCTGTTAAGAAAGAAGCAAGTCCCCTAGAAGTTCAGTAAGGGCCCTGATCCCCCATATTCATTCTGAGCCTATGTTTACCTTCTCTTCATTTTTCCACATCCATTTTCTAAGAAATTAGAGTACCTGGGTTTTACAGTGGCAGAGGGACACACTTGGTTTCTTCTACCTTTCCTGACAGTAGAAGGATAAGAAGAACACAACAACGCAGAATTGTGCCTAAAACAGATATCCAGAGCTGGAATGCCTTTCTCCCAGCAGGGCTAAAGCTCAGCACAGCAGTGCAGTGGTGAGAACATAGCCTGGTTTGGCTTTTGAGCACAGCAGAGGGCTGTAAGGACACCTAAGCTGCAGGTAATCTTGTGAAGTAGGAAACAGCTGATTTTAAGGTAAGCAAGAATGATTTAAAGTATGAAGAAACACCGATTCAAGTCCATTCTTACCTCATTCAACCACTTGATAAAGCAGGCATAATGTAGCCAATTATGAGTAAATCCCACCACCTCGGATTTGGGTAAGCTGCTCGGGGTGATTAAGAAAATGTGTTTAAGCGCAGTGGTCCTTGAAATACTTAAAAGATCAAAGAACAAAGTAGGTAAGGTAGAAATGAGTACAAATTATTTTGAATCTATACTAATATAACTCTCTTACTGCAATCTTCTCTTTGCTGCTTAATATGTAAAATCCTCTCTTAGAAATGAATGTGCCAGTTCTTGTGGTAGCTCTGCAGACACTGGGTGCACTGCATGTCTGCGCATGGATTTTGGAGACATCCATGATGGGAAAATACTGCATCCCTCACACAGTCTCTGGTTACCAAGGCAAAGGCAGATATAAATAGAAACAATCTGATTTTTTTTAAACTCTATCTAGAAACCTGTGTTGTTGATAACCCTGTGACAGCAACGCCTTATTCCAAATGGTTCTGTTCTGCATTTGTGTGGAAACTTCTGGCTTAATCCTTTCCTCCCGAAATAAACAGCAGCTACTTCTGGTTGTCATTCCACTGAAATATGAAAATTGTCTTGGAAGTAAAGTTTGGGCAAATATCTGTTTTGCTAAGAGCTTTCATCAACCAAGTGAACAAGAGCTAGCACAAAGCATGGAGGAAAACCCAGAAAAGAAAGCAGTCTTTTTCCCTATGTATCACTGTAAGGAGCCATTCAAATCACTAGCACTGAAATGATTTAACAAGTTTTACATTTTCATCTTCACCAGTAGAAGAATCTTCCAGATTCTCCACACCAGTAAAATAGATGGGGTGGTGAATCACTTGCTGTTAAATACAAAGGGAATAAAGCAGAGATTAATTTGGTTGATGACAGCTTGCAGTTGCAGAATCAAGACAGCCTCAGCTTGAAGTGATTTGGACCATCTTTGAAACTGATGGGGTGAATTAAAAATGAAAACTTTTGTTTCTGCAGAAACTGGTGGGTTATCAGTAGACCTTAGAACTTGCTACTTCTGCAAGATCCTTGCACAAAAAGTGAAATCTTGAAATAAATGTATAATCCAATCTAGCATTTCATTTCCTTTACACACAGAATTACATTAAACAGTGGAAGTAATGATCAAAAATATGAAGATGTATCATTTCACAAGTGCTTGAGCTGAAACACAGGAAGTTTCTGGAACCTCTGAAGAGGGAGTTGTTCCTATCAGTAATACTACATTTATGCCTTCAACCTTGCCTCTTGATAAACTGCCATATATAATCACCACATTTATTTAAATGCCTTGTTGCAGAAGGATCACTTAGCTTTTAGTAGAATTATGTGAGTGAGCTCTCAAAGGCCTTGCAGGTCTGAAAGCTGACATTGTTCTGAAGTTTTAGTTAAGGAACAAAAAGCAAACTGAGTAAGCTCTTCTTCACAACTAACCACTGGATTTCCAGCTGCACTTCATTTGCTAGAAACCTCCCCCCACTTTCAGATGTTCACAGACCTACAGCCTTACCCACATCTCCAGCTGCTGAACTTCCAAGCCACAAGATGCCAGTGCTGGGTCTTGGGAGGGGAGAGTCCATAACCATGGAGCAAGACTGACACGTGAGCAGACGTGGGAAAGGCTGCTCCAGCAGCACTCCAGGGGCACAGGGCTGTGGTGGGGAAGTGGAACAGACATGGGGCAGGGAAAATGCTACAAAAACCTTCCTTTTGTGGAGTCTGAGTATGGATCTAGAGGCTTAACATTAGATGTAGAAATTTATGATCTGCTTTATAGGTGCAGTGTTTCGCAATTTGAGATGAAATTATAGTGCAAGCAATGCACTGTATTAATTTAAAACTAGTTAACAACTAATTTTAAACAATTTAGAACAATTATATGGACAGGCAGACAGCAGCTATAACATTCATAGAGATGCAAAGGCATTTCCCTACTGCAGCTATTACCCTTTAAAAAGAAGGAAGAATCCAAGCATATGAAAGATGTGGGGGATTTAATGTTATTTCTAATGGTATTGTCAGTGTTTCTCTTCTTGAGTCCTTATAAAGAAAATCCATCAGATGATAGAGAAGATGGAAGAGTTGAGTCTAAGCAATTTCAGGTACCTTAAAACTAACAGGGAGGGCCCTTAGCACCACTGTCAGAGTTGGAATTAGAACTAAGGTTACCCTAAATAAGCTTGCTGCAGGACTTACACAAGCACAGTTAGACTTTTCTGAAAAAAGCTATTCATGTTAAAGTTTGTGTTAAAATACTGAAAAACATTTTCCACAGAAGAAATCTGTCTCCCTGACCTGCAGCAACAGCTATTTCTAATACTTGATAAATCAAAGTGGTGGTTCTGCCAGCCCAAAGTACAGCTTTGCAGGCCTCCGTCTTGGCTCCAGCACATCTCGAACTTTCTTCTCAGGTACTAAGCCTCCATTAACATGAACTTAGTCTTTGGTAACTGTCAAGCTGGTTTTATTTTACCTGAAGACAAAACAAAGGTAGGAGCAGAAGAGAGAAGCTAAGATAAAGAAAGGTTTACTCCCACATGCCTGTGCTGTTGGTATCCCTGCAGCGATCCAGATGCTCGCATGCCAGCCAAGCAGCTTCTGCATTGCCTGTAATGACATCTTAGAATGCAGCAAAGGCAAAAGGAGGGATTTAATCAATGACAGCAGCACTGCAGTCTGTCCTTATGCTATCAAACACAGCTCCCCAGCCCTGGTTTGCTTGTATTCACTGATAGCCAAGGTAGTACAGGAGATTTAATAGTGTGCAAAACATTAGGTCTACTAAAAATCCACCTTGAGTGTTCTGAATAACCTCCCTGGTTACTTTTCTCCCCCAAACATTGGAATATTCTATTTCCCTAACTACTGTTTAGCTCAGGGATTTTTCCCTTAAAAGGCTGTAGTCTTAGGTTACTTGTCAGCTTCAAAAGACATCACACGTGCAACATTTTTGTCCTGTCAGCTGGTAGTGGTTTTCAAAACAGGATGCCTATTTTTCCCCCGATTATTTCCAAGTGAGACACAGAAGTCTGAGCTTTTGTTTTCAGTTGGTTACACAGGTTCAACCTGGTGATTCATTCTTCCTGCAGCTACATTTCCAGGAAAAGACAAAGCCCTGGCTCTTCTCCAAGTTATCCAAGTAAGATCAGAAAGCTCTCCTCCCCCAGCTGTGACACTTTCTAAGAAGGGAGAAATTGAACAAAACACATCCCAGAGTTGGTGTAATCATCCTGCAGACAGGCAAGGAGGTGCATGATCTTGGAAAGGCATGTGCAGTACCAAGTCAGGGTGAAGATAACAGCAGAGTTTACTGGATTTAAGATTCTTGGCCCTGTGAAGCACAACCAAGTTTGTGCAATGAGCCATTCTCCATTTCTGGGACTGATGGTGACTGTGAAGCTGAATAGTTTACAGGAAATTCTGCAATTTCATTTCAAGCCTTTTAGAAGACTTTCATCTTCTTGCTGCAGTTGGTGTGGACAAGAACATATGCTTGGAGTTGGGAATTTTTCAAGAGTTATTACTCATAAAGAAGCTGGTAACTTTGGCTTCAGACATCTCCTCTTAGGATACTGCTGCTTGCAGACGAAGGGAAGCATGGTTTTGCATAATGAGGTAAAGGAGGACAGGGTTCTGTGGTTGTGAATGCAAGTGCTGAGATTTCAGAGAGGGACTTAAATAAAAACCTGCACCACTCTGCCTACGAGGAACCATCGCAGGAAATGTAAAGACTTGTCTGAGAAGTGCAAGCAGAGAGCAGCTTCCATGTACTCAGCAAATGGGCCAAGTAAAGAGACAGAATTACCTCCCCCTCCAAGCCCACAAGCCAAAACACAGCTGGTAGCACTAATATTAAATCGTGTCAAGCCTGGTAGTTTTCATTTATTATGCATCCTGCAAATAATTATACATATAGTTAAGTTTATAGCTCAGAAGCTGTATTTAGTGGTTGGCAGGGTATGCTCCTCACTTGGAGTAGTTGGCAGGGTATTGCTCCTCTGACCTCATTAGACTAACATGAGGAGCAAGTCTGGTCCTTTGTATATTCAGAATAAACCACAGGTCTTTCTGATCTCTGCATATTAGTAGCAGAGGTCACTACTCCTTTGGCTGTCATCACAATCTGATATAGGGTTTGTTTCAAGGTGCTGTCTGGCCTTCCTTAAAGGCTGTGTGGAGCTCTCCTGAAGTTTGCAGCAACTTCCTGAGAGGGCTTAAATTAGGATTCGTTTCCCACATTTTTGAAAGTTACTTTCCTTTCCCTTTTGTGAAAATTGAAGCACAGGAGGGTTGCTGCCCAGTAGGTGCCCTGCTCAGAGACAAGGGGTGGTAATTGAGAGTCCCATGGCACACACATCTCTTTCTGGAGCAGGAGGAAAAGAGGTTGAATCCCAACAGTCCATAGTAAGCTATTTTCAGCTCAGGCATTCATTATTGTCACAATCCGCCATCCAAAATGCCTGCTTATGCAAAATGTGGATCTAAGTATGTGCTGCCCATTGTACATCAAAGTAACTGATTTTTTTTAATAATGGAAACTGTCTGATGATTCACTGGGGTAAATCAAGCAGAAAGATGAGACAGAAAATAGGAAGAGAACCAGGACCAGTAATAAGTCGTGATAGAGGGTATTCAGTGTATTGCTATAGCAGTAAGTCAATAGAGTGTTAAGTAAAAGATAATGTGTTTCATTTCTGCAGGGTGTTGCTCAGACTACACCTATTAACAGGATCACCTGGTTCTGCAGAAAATACACACAGCAACAGGTTTTGTCATATTATCCTGGTAAGTTGGATCTGAATTAAGACTTTAAGAGTTACTTTGCCAAAATGGAGCAGGAAATTAATATTCCTCATCACTGCAGCTAAATGAAAACATGCACAGATATGGAAAATTACTCTTTACTGGTGTACTGAGGTATGTGGAAGCGGAAGCTTAACTTCTGGAATGACAAGGAGGTGGAACAGTTTGCTGTTTCTGTGACTTCCAGGGATTAAATTCAGCTTCCTCTTGCTTAAGACCTACATGAATAAGTCCTCACAGGGAAACAGACTACTGACTTCTTTCCTCCATCTGCTTGTTTGTATAAGTCCTGATACTCTACAACAGCAGTAGCGCAGGGGAAGAGCAGCCTTCATCTCTCCCCCTTTGCAGAATTACACACTGAGAACAAGTATGAAACCCACAGGAAACTTCAGCCTCTGTGAGGCAGAGGAACCAAAACCTTCACACCCAAATAGCAGTGAGGCACATCACACACTCCAGCCACTCTGAGTTCCCAGCATTTTTCACCTATCGGCACAAGTACGTGGGGTTTTGGCTTCTGGCCCCAAAGGCTGGGTCCTGGTGCTCAGCTGCCCAGTGAGCCACTCCTGCTCACTTCCTCACCCTTGAACAAGGATTTTCCACTGCCCAAAGCCGCAGCTTTGGCAAAGGATTTCCTTGAGGCTGCTCCCAAGCTGAGAGTTAGTAGAGGTCCCAGGTTGCTGCTGGGATGCCCCGAGGCACTTGCTGCAGCTCCCTTTGCTGAAGCCAGGCAGCCCCACAGCCCCACGGCTGCAGGAGCAGACAGACTGGCTTTAGGCACGGACCCTGGGCATGGCTGCTGTCCTGCTGAGGTGCGCAGGCTTGCCTGTGCCTCCTACACTGCTCTGGATGGAGCAGCTCACCTTCATCGGCGTGGAGCCTCTGGAAGGGGCCCAGCAGTGCAGCAGGAGTGCAGCTTGCTCAGCCTCTCCAGCTTCTGAAAATAGTCAGCCAGGTGCAAAGAGTGAGGGAAGGTATTGCTCTTCTCATGCAAGAGGAAATTATGCCAGTTTTCATATTTAAATAGTGCAGATGCAAGCCAACTCTTATTCTTGCTTGAGAATCAATTACTTCAATAACTCATAGCAACCCTCTAGCTTCTTCTTTTTCCCCACCATGCTCACAAAAAATCAGTGGGTGCAATGCCAGAGGGAAGAAAACACCAATCTCTCAATGGCTATTTTGTGTGAAGCCCCTTTTTCTCTCCCGGACCCAGGTCAGTCTCCTGTTCCACCCAATGGTGAACCCCTGCCCCTTCCTAGAACTGGGAGCAGGACTGGCTGGCCTACACCTTTCCAAGCAGAGTGCAGAGGCTGCAGAGGGACTTCAGTTGGCCTGAAGTGGTTCAAGAAGAGCTGAAAGCAAATCTTCCCCAAGGCCCTGGTGTAATCCACAGCAAGGTCAGATTCCTCTGCAGTAACAAGGCTTTGCAAACTGTCAGTAGCATGCAGACAGGCTTAGCTAACACAGTTTAGAGAAATTGCTGGTAAGTGAAAAGGTATCATTCATCAGTCTGAGGGAATAATCCTCATATAAGACTATAAATCATTTGGTTTGTCATTTTATTGTGCCTGGGATTAAGTTGTACAAATTCTGGAAACACAGCATCTCTGACTTCCTCTCTTCAAAGAAACTACACATGGTTCGCCCAAAAACTCCCGTGTTTGTCATCACACGGGAGAGCCAACATGGGGATTTTTCCTACAGAATGGAGTAAAACCCTGAGCCTGCTTATCTTTGGAATAACTGCCAGCATGATAGCAGGGTTTTGTAATACTTTTGTGTGTTCCTAAGTCTTTAGCAGAGCCATTCTTCTTATCGGGGCCAGAGTTAAATTTTTGTAGCGATAGTGGGTTGCTTCAGTGCAGAACAACACATGTTTGCCTTTATCAGGGCCTCTGACTGCTGTGGGTATCTCGCCCTCTAATCCATCTTCCTTGGAGTGTATTTGAACATTCCAGTCCTCTGAGGAGCTCTCAGGTAGCTGAAACTCAGTAAGCGAATCCGCAGCTGCTGGGGACTTTCAGTGCTCCCTGGGGATGCCGGCGGCCCCGTGCAGTGTGGCATTCCCGGACTGCCGGCAGGTACCGCGCACGGCAGCGAGCCGAGCGCCCGGCGAGCGGCTACCCCGCTCCGGGAGCCCTTCAGCCCCTTAGGGGGAGGAGAGAGGCCGGCCATGGGCTGCTGCAGCTCACAGGGATGCGGCAGGGCTGCCGGCGGGGCAGCGCGGGCGTTGTGGTTCGTGTTCCTGCGGGTGGCTATCCCTGGGCTGTCCCCGGGCTGTCCCCCGCCTGTCCCGCATTCCCGCACGGCCGCTCCCGCCGTGCCCGTGGCACGTGCACGCCGGGCCAGCGCGAGCCCCCCGGGGCCGGGGCCGAGCGCGCGGCGCCGAGCGGGCGGGGCCAAGGGGGCGCGTCTGAGACCTCGCGGCCGGCGGTGCGTGCACGCGTGCGCGTGGGGAAGGCGCGGGGAGGAGAGGGCGGAGACGCGGACCGGGGGAGGGCGCGGCGGCGGCCGCGTGACGAGCCCCGCGCCCATTGGCGGAGCGGCCGTCACGCGGCGCCGCGGCGGGAGGCGATTGGGCGGTGGCGGGGCGGGGCCCGGGCTCCCCCCGGCGGGCGCTCGCGCGAGACCTGTGCTCGCCGCGTGTAGGAGGTGGCGGGGCGGTCGCGCGGCCGTGGGGGCGGGCGGGGCCGCGCGCGGCCGGGGCGGGGGCGGAGGCCTTGAGCCCGCCCCGCGCTCCGACCCGCCCTGCGCCCGCCTCCCCTCCCCCGGCCCAGCCCGGAGCCGCGCAGCCGGGGCCCGGCGGGGGAGCTCCGAGCTCCATGGGCAACACCGTCACCTGCTGCGTATCCCCGGACGCCAGCCCCAAGCTCAGCCGGGCTCGCGGCGGCGGCGGCGGGGCAGCGCCGGGGCCCGATCGCTGGGCGGACGCGTACCAGGCGGCGGCAGCGGGCGGCGGCGGCGGCGGCGGCTCGGGGTCGGCGGAGGCCGAGTCGGGGGACTCGGATCCCGGCGGCGGTGGCGGCCCCCACCTCCAGCACATCAGCGACCGGGAGTTCCCGGATGGTGAGCGGCGGGCGGGCGGGCAGGGAGCGCCGGGCACCGCATCCCTGTGCCCTCGGTGCCCCCGCTCCGCCCGGGCGGGCAGCCGGGGGGCACCGGCGGCCCGAGGCGCGGCCCCTTTGTCCGGCGGCGGGGGCAGCGCGGTCCCGCCGGCCCCGCGGGGCTCGGCCCGCGCCGCGCCCCAGCCAAAGTTCCCCGCGGCTGTCACGGCGCCGGCACAGCCCCGGCGGGTCCGGCTGCGGGCCGGGACCTCCGCCCGCGGGACAAGCCTGGGGCCGCTCGGCGAGTCCCCGCCCGGGCCGGGAGCGCCTCCCCTGCCGGGCAGCGCCCGGCCCTGCCCGGATCCCGCAGAGGGGGTCGGGGAACAAGAGGAGAACGTGGCAGAGCCCCCGGGTTCTCCTGGCTGAGGCGGAGAAGTCTGGCTGCTCCTTTCTCCCTAACTATGGAGTCCTGACTCGGCTGTAGTGTTCGGGCAGATCTCAAAAGCTGCTGCATTTCCAGTCTCTGTTGAACAGGAGGAAGGAAGAGGGTGTGTGGGGAGTAAGGGAATTAAGAATTACAAAGATTGTGTGCATATGACATCACCGTGGCTGGACGTGAGTAATTTATACTCTGGCTGTGCAGGGTTGTAACTGTGGACTCATGACACCGGCGCTCCTTGTCGCGTAGCTCTCGGTGTTCCCAATTTGCTTTCCTTGGACTCATGGGAAGGTACGTGTGTGCTGCTCAGATGGCTTACAGTGGCACCCGGAGCGCTGGTACCTCACAGAGCCGCTCTGTAGGCATCTCCTGCCTGCCCGGGAGAGCCGCAGGGCTCTGCTGCCCGGAGCGGGCTCCCCAGACCTGTAACAGGTTCGGGGTGTTCTCTCTGCCCGGGAGAGCTGCAGGGCTCTGCTGCCCCGAGGGGGCTCCCCAGACCCGTAACAGGTTCGGGGTGCTGCTGCTGCTGCTGCAGCCGCACGGCGCAGTCTAGCACCTCATGATATTCAAAACTTAGTTTAATTAACAAGCATCTTGCAGTTCCTCTTCGCAATTATAACCACGCCTATGCGAAATAGATTCGCTTGGAAAAAGATAGTCTGCCTGACATCTTTAATGTACGGTGCATATAATAAGAATAATCACTGTAATCCATGCTCTTCTTGAACTTAAGAAAACATATTTGCTATCAGACTCATTGCAGAAGAGTGTGAGGAGACCTTCAGAAATGGAATTATTCAACTTGCAGGGTTCTGCACAGCACCATATGGTGCAGCTGTTCCAGAAACGAGATGGAACAGTCAGCCCCTTGGAGCTCCTCTGAGACAGCTGTGCAGTAGTAGAAATTATGTTTGCTGCCTAGGAGAAATAAACCTTTATTTTTGCAGGAAGATTATTACAGAACTCTCTCAACTCATTAGGGGAGGAGGAGCTAAACTCTCTAAAGATTTAATAAGCCAAGGAAAAATGCCTAAGCTGAACAAATCTCCTCAGGAATAAGGGTTGTATTTGTTTAAATCTTTAGTATGTGATCATGTCAGCTGTGCTAAGTAACAGATTTAATTGTGAATTCATCCATGTTTCAGGACTGGCCTTGAAGTAGAGATGTATTAATTTTTTTTAATTTGCAGGCCTGAATAAGAGTGTATTGTCCAAGAATAAGATACCAGCTGTCCATCACAAATTTTACTTTTGTGGCTATAGAAACTTGAGTCTTCAGGCAGGAGATAATCCTAGAATTAAAACTGCATAAGTGGTATATGTTTAAGATGATTTTAAAGACCACTTTTACAGTGGTATGTGGTTCACTATTGCCCTCCGAAGTTGATCTGCTGCAAGTGATAGATGATATTTTAAGTTTTCTGATTGATCCAACTCTTTAGGGGTGCAGAAAGTATCAAAGTTTGATACCTTTATTAAAATAAAATTCAGGATTGTCAATTTTAAAAGTAAAACTTCTTGTGTTGATTTTTGAATGTTGCAAAGCACTCCCTGGATAGAATCGAAGAAGTTAAATTCAAAATGTAAAGCACTACTTATGAAGTCTGAAATCAAGTGTTATGATCCAGACTTTATGAAAAAGTTAGAAGTGAGACAGCTATGTGTTTAATTTACTACCTCCTATGAAAGAATAAATCTGTAATAGGCCAGATAGCCATGCCTATTCACCTTAAATTCTAGGATGTACAAGCTGTTGGCATACCCAAACCATGCAGAGAGCCTGCATGTTTCTGTGCTCTTGACTACTAGAAAGTATAGTTTTCATTTGGGGGATAAAATGTATTTCTGTAATTGATTATTGTATAATATCATAGGCTAGCTAAGATGCAAACCTAGTCTATGATGGGAGGCTGAGAACCTACTGACTGCCCTTTTCTTAAATCCTTTGGCAGGGAGAAAGGAGAAAGCTGCAAGGAAAAAAGTCAAGATCCATGCTGCTCAGTTCTAGGAGTTTCTAAGAAAACAGCTAAATATATCAGGAAGCTAGCATCCGAATGGGATGGAGATGCTTAATTCCTCACATTTCTACCTCTATGCTCTTTGTTGTTCTAAAGTCTGTCTTAAGTACTTTTGCACTTGTTTTGCTAAAATTGAATGTTTTGGTTGTATCAAGAATGCAGAAGTTACCAATTGAGATTTATTTGGCCTTTTTGTGTTGTTTCATAGCTTTGTGTTGCTCTTCCATAGCAAGTGGAATGTGTTCCTCACAGGTCTGCACTCTTAAGTGAGGATTATTCTGTAGCTTCTCCAGCACTCTCCTTAACAGGCACTACTTTCCAGTCAGCACTGCTTGGATTGTCTGTATCAGATCAGAAGGAAACAAGAAAATTCTCACTTTCTTAAAATGGGCAAATTACAATGTGGTATATATGTATGACAAAAAATCAGTGTTAGGTGGAATGGAGGTAAAGCACACTGTAAAACTGAAAGACTCGTGTTTCAACAAAGGTTAATTCAAACAGGAAAGGTTTGTCAGATCCTCTGCTAAGAGAATTTAAAGCATGACCTTGTATTTTATGGCTCTCAAGATCCTGAGCCATAACCTGTTTGGTGCCCACTTTCTCCAAATGAGAAATAAGCCTGTATTTGTGGTTTGATATGCTAAGGCAAGTTGGATTAAGTAAACAGGGAATAAACATAACTTTGAAAACAGAAGTTTTTTCCAAATAGGTTCATGCCTACTTTGATACTTAAGTATCAAAGTCTGCCATGAATGTAAAGCAGCCGTTGACTTTTCAGCTGAGCATTAAGTGTTCCTTAAATCAACAGTTCAACACAGTTTGCATTGACCAAAAAGGCTTTCCTATCTAGTTTTAGTAATGGTAGCTCTTTGATCTTAGTGTGCCATTTAGTGGGCTGTGGTGATTGGTTTGGTGTTTGGTTGTTTGGGTTTGTTTGGTTGTTTGGGTTTTCCCCCCCAAATGAGTGTCTGCTAATCTTTATTTTGGGCTTCCTTTTTTTGTTTTCCCTGAGATTTTTTTTCTTGTTATTTAGGGGGAGAACTTCTTAAAGCTGACACTTTCTTGCTAGATCCCTATGTTTAAACATAGATCTACTTCTTCAAAAATTCTTTGATCCTTGGATAAAAGAAGAATGAGACCTTGCTTAGCAGATGTTTCTCACTTGTATTTGAAGTCATCTCCCTGCAGTGCTGCTGTTCACTGAGTTTGAGCAGAGGTTTGCTTGAGTGCCTTGAACCAAGGGGAAGAGTGCTGCCCTACTGAAGTGGTGGGACAAAGTGACCTGGTACCCTCACCTGAATAACTGGGGATGGAGAATGACAAGGGAAAAGACAGTCAGGGATGAGAGGGAACAGCAAATGGGACCAGGAGAGGAGCTGAGTGGGATGTGATCATCACACAGAGGTTAGATGGGAAAGCAAATAGAAGAGGACTTTGGAGAGGGATGTAGTAAGTGAGGTTTACCTGGCTAGTGCTAGAGTTACTCTTGAAAGCTTCAGGTTGTCTGCATGCTGAAGTTATTAAACCGTGTTGAAGGTGAACAGATATTTGGATATATTGATTGTCTGTGATCTGGTTGTCTCTACCAGGTTGTCTGTAAATCTCCTTGCAGAAGGTCTAAATACTGTTCATTTGTTTCTCTTATATAATTTCATCTTATTTCAGGCATGTGGGTGGAGGTTTTTTCCTGATTTTTTTTTTTTTTTTTTTAGTTTGGGGTTGGTTTGTTGTTGGTTTTTTTTTTTAATCCTAGTTAAAGTGTTAGTTAAGTTAAAACATTTTGGTGCGAAGAATCAGCTTTTTGATGCCAGCAGTTTCATCACAGGGAAGGCTTAACCATCTCTGGGTTGGTTTTTGTACCTCTCTATTTGAAGATCTGTAGCTGCATAGGTTGACAAATACTGTTGTCTATTTGGACAAACATGAAGCCAGGGCTAAAAACCAAATGATGCTCTGGTGCCTTTTCTTAGTATTCCCTCTCCTTTTTTCCTTGTAGTCACCGAGTTTTTCACCCAACTTAGACTCACTCTTGGTCCCCATAACTGTCAGTATCCCTTTCCAAAAACTGACTAGACATTAATTACAGAGGTATTTGTAGCAGTTGCAGGTAGTCCAATACTTCATATTTGTCAAGATCACAGACTTTCTGTGATCTTTCAGAAGCCTGAAACACCTTCCATGTTGTTACCTTAAGAAGCTTGATGCCATGGCCTCTAGAAACAATCTGTGAAGTACCTGTAGTGGAAATCATCCAGGAGCAGCAATGAAATTTACCTATAGAATTGGGAATTTGAAATAAAATAATTCGTTGCTGCAGCATAATATTTGTATTTCTGTTTTTATGCTTGGATGCTGCTGGCAACTAAAGAATCCTCTATCCTTTTTTTCTCTTCAGTAAGTCTCGGAGACTTTTGCAGCAGGCAAGTAAACCTTAGGTTTTTAAGAATAGTTGGTATAGAGCACACATACATGAAGCTCATGTGGAGGAAGACTGATTTGTGTTTCTGGTGTGTTTCTTCAGGCTTTCAGCATAACAGGCATTGAAATACATAATCAGAGGGGTTTGATGAGACTTGTAGAACTAAGGAAATTGAATTCATTTTAATCTGAGCTTTTTTTTTTTTTTTTTAACTGATTCTGTGTCACTTACCTCTAGCATCCTTATCCTCTGCTGGCTTTCTTTAGGAGATTTGCTGTTTTCCCTCCTACCTGCAGGGTAGATGTTGTAGAACAACAGAAGTTCAGTGGCTAGAAGTATGTGTTCTCTCAAGTGTGATCATTGTGGTGAGGTCATACCAAAAAGCTGACTAACAGGGGAATGAACTCTTGCACAGCCAACAAAACACAAAACCCTACTCCTCCCAGATTCATATTGCACATTAAATTAACATTTCTAGTCCTGTTTCTTCCACATACAGGGAGAAGGAAGAAGTTGCTGTGGGAGGCAGGAGGGAAATTCTACCAAACATTAAGAACACAGACCTTGCATCTGTAGATCTTGCCAGCAAGTTTATGTTGAGATTTTTAAACCTATCTGTTTTTTTCTTCATTGCATCTAGAGTTTGAATGTGCACTTTTATTTCTCTCACTAGAAAAAATAATGTTTTCAGAAGAAACCTCTGAGTGTTTTGATTTCAAGAGGTGAGGGAGGATGGTACTGACTTAAAAAAACTTGGTGCTATTTATTTATATCTGTAGTAAAGCCAGATGAATGAAATTGAAGATCTTCCTTGCAGGTGATGTGAATATCAGGATTACCTTGACAGCTTACACAAAAATCCCCCTGTCAGCCAGGTAGCATTCTACAATGTTTGATGAGCTGTGTGTGCATAGCACAGCTTTGCTTCTGTTTGGAGTTCTTGAAAGGGTCTCGGATCATTGCAGAAATCAGACATTGTTGGTTTTTTCCCAGTTTAGTGAAAACTAACACTGGCTTGTTATGAAATGTGTCAGTCAGGCTCAGATAATAAACTGCTGAATGCCAGTATATTTCAAAGACTAAAACAAGTTTTTCTGTAAAGCTCTTGGACATGTTTTATTATGTGGGTAGTTATTTACAGACCACACTGCAGGTAAGGTCCAGGCTTCATTTGAAGTTTGCAAATGTGAGCAATTGGAAGAGGTGAAAAATGTACCACGTGCCAGTCCTGCAGGTGGCATGTGACACCAGCAAACACTGCAGTGTGCCTTGCTTTGGTCACCTGCAGACACAACCTGAGACTGGAATTTCTGGCACTCACCTGTTCTGCTTTCTGAACCATGGCTTGGAAGTGAGGCAGAGAACATGTGAGGAGTGTTATGGGAAGGCTTTCCTTGTGCCTGCTGTTTTCAGCATGGATCTAAGAGTCTAAAATTTGGCTGCTCTTTAATGTATACCAAAATTTGGTTTGGTATGGTATGGTTTGGTGGTTTTGGGTTGTTTTGGTTTTTTTGTTTGGTTTGGTTTTTTTTGGGAGGGTTGGTTTTTTGGTTTGGTTTTGGGTTTTTTTGTTTTGGCTTATCAGTTAGAAAATTAGAGCTGTGGACTTTGACTTTAACCTCTGGTGATAGTGAGTTGTGTTATGTGTGAAGGTTGGTGTGGGGAATAAAAAGTGACAGCATAGAACTAATTCTTTCTCGTTGTCCTTTAAATGGTCCTAAATTAAATGCAGTACAGGAACACATCCCTAAAAAAACATGAGTTACTTCTGCAATCTAGCTTGTGAGCTACTGTTTTCCTGCTAGTTCAAAGATAAAATCTTAGGGGCATCTTGTTTACCACTGTTTTAACTTGTCCTGCTTTTGCTGTGGACTTTGGGGCACTCCTGATATCCTGCCTTGGCTAAAATCTGTAGAAGTGCTTTATAACCCTGGCAGGTACATCAGGAAACGTGGGGAAGCCTCCTGGCTCTGTTTGGTCCCAGAAAGGGAGGGTGGGTGTTGTGTTGTGTGGAGCACATCTCAGCCGTGTTTCTCCAGCAGGGACTGTGAACAGGATACAATAGGATCATGTTGGGATGCCCTGGGGAGGCTGTGCAGAGTGGTGTGCATACTCCTGCCCTTTGAGAAATGGAAGAACACATATTAATATGGTATTGATTTCTTTTTTAGTCCACAGAAATTAACAGATTACCTAAACCCCAGGTAGTCTCCGTCCAGTGTTTAATATTTATCTGCACTTTTGCTTTCTAAAGTCTTCTGATTTTAATAGCAAATTTGAAATGTTTACTCTGTCAGTTTCTCCATCCCAGCTCTGGAGTGTGGTGTAAAAGAGCAAATAATTCCTTCCGAATTAAGAGTTTGTTGTATATTGAAGTGATTTCTGCATCCTTCCGGAACATCAGTGTGTTCTTAGATATGTGCTGGGTATTGGTAATGATATTACTGCTTCTGTAGTAGTGCCATAAAAATTAACTGACAGCTATTAAATAGCTATAAAATGTCCTTCTGTGTCTATTGCGTAAATTCACAATATTTAGAAATAATCTTTTAATAATCTTTCAGCGGGGAGAGTTACAAATAGAAAGCAGACTATGCATGCTGGCCTCTCTGGTGCATTTGGAGTGGCTGGGACAAATAAACAAAGCTGGTTAAATGTAGAAACCAGAGTTGTAACTTTTTCCTAAAAGGTTTTGGGAAAAAAAATAGAGTAGCGTAATTTGAAGGGAAAATAATTTTATATAAAATTATTGTTAGGAATAACAGACTTTCTGAAATGGATTGGCAGTTTTGCTCATCTAATTTGTTATAATTTTTACATCTTTATTGGCAGTGTTAAGTGGCTTGCATCTTTACAGTATAAGGTAATGAAATATAGGGGGAACTCAAGCATTAGTCACAGCTAGTAAGTCATTGAGCAAGTGACTAAACACAATTTACAGCAAAGAATTTATTGTCTTATTTAATGCTTTAAAGTTGCGCTGTATCAAAATGTTACTGCTGTCTAGCGAAGCAAAGGATGGGGCTAAAACTGTTAAAAGAAATGCAATAGTTTATTGTTCTGGAGTAGTGAAATTGTCAAAGGGCTGCTACTTAGTGTCATCTTTGACTGTCAGCTTTATTCACAGGATAATACATGTAGCAGGCTGCAATGTGTAAAATGTGTTTGTAATAATTAGAAGACACCCGTGGAGGTATGTAAACCATAGATAAGTAGCTAGCATAATAAATTCCTAAAACCTACACACATTCTTACATGGCACGGATAAAGTCTTCATGTGGATTTTGTGTTATGGAAAGGATGCAAGATCCTGAGCTAGGGCAGAGGATTGCCTTTACAGTTGCAGTGATGTGCCCTGTGGGGACTGTGTGTGCACAGCAGCAGCAGAGGTGGCTGGGATTGTCTGGAGTGCAAGCCAGCTGCAAAGGATTCCTCAAAGTGGGAACGGTGGCACAGGGAAGCACGTTCAGGCTTCTCTCTGCTCCACCTGGAGGCAGGGTTGATCTGACCAGCTTGGTAGTACACATGAGTAAATGGCTCTGAGAGATGCAGGGAAATAAGGGGGATGTTGTTTTTAACACACAGTTCTCAGACAGGTGAAGGGCCCTTGTGTAGCAGCATTGTTGTTCTGCTCTCACAGACCTAATTTCTGGTGGGAATCTTCCCGTCTCACCTCTTTATCACTAAGTGTGAGGGTCTGATAGAAAGTGGTTTGATTTCTGTTGAGTTAATAGCCTCTAGAGCAAAAATGTTCTGGAGCTGTTTTCTTGCTTTTTATATCATCCTGTTGTTCCTCTCTTTTCTCTCATTCTTGTTTCTGCATGTTTTAATTCCTATTATTCCTGTTTATCCTGTGCTATACATGCTTTCTTTTTCTGTTAGCTTACTGTGAAGCTTGAGTTTTCTGTCATACAACTTCTGATGCAGCTCCTACTCAAGACTTACCTTCAGGGCTGGTATCTTGGCTTTGGACTCATAAGTGCTGCCGGGATGAATATTAGGAGTTGTGCTTGGTTGTGAGTCAAATTGTTTGCAGACAGATTTATCTCTTCCTCTGCCTTTTCTTTTGCTGTTTCCCATTAAATTTTACCTCTGCTCATGCCCTTATCTGCCTCTTGCCTTATGTTTCCTTCAGCTGTATTGCTGTTGCTTTTTGGTATTTCATGAGCAACATTGGCAGTTTTCAGGATGAGCAAATCACATGACTGCTTTTTCCATTGCTTAGAAAAAAGCATTGTCCAGGGAAAATGGCACAGGCAGGATGGTTAAAGTTCTCTGGCAGCTTCTAAGGGGAAAGCTGCAGGCAAGTGGTCTGTTAAATGCATCTTTCTTTGCAGGCTCTTGCCAGACCAAAGCAGGTACACTGTGTCTGCTGGGGCCATCTTATCCTGGAATAACAAACCCAGCTACAGTTGGTCTTGATCATTTCTGGTGGGATTTCATACTGGGAGCTGTGTGATGTGTCTTGGACTATTAGTACCTTAACTCTGGTTGTATAATCTGTGTTGTGGGTTTAATGTGCTGTGGCTGCTGGTACACCTGGCTCCATCCAGCAGAAAGTGTCTGGCAGAGCCAGCATGGAACTGGAGCCAGTGAGGTCTATGATCCTTTCAGTTCTGTTCCTCACCTTAAATGTGTGGGTCTGCTTGGCTCAGGGGGTTGACTCATGTGGCCGTGTCAATTTTGTGTCACTCAGTGCATGCTGCAGTGCTGTGGATCTTCTTGCCTGGAATGACAAGAGGGCATTGCAGAGATGTCTGGGATGAAAGTTATGTTCATTCTTGTGCTTTTAGTCCTAGACCTGATTTCTAGCATGTGAGGGGCATGGATATAGAGACTGGCAGAGCATGAGGAGAGGCAGAAGCAATGTAAGAAGTGAGCATTAACAAGTCAGATGGTTTCAAAGTAAATCAAAACCATAGGGAAGTCAAGATAGTAGTGTATTTTTTAATGAGGTGAGGGAGGATGGGTGTTATCCTGTATTGTCTCTTCCCTGGGAAAAAAAGCATCTGTCCTGCTTAATGTTTATCAGTGACCTGGAGGAGGTGATGGAGGATGCCCAAATTGGAGATGACAGCCAACAGTCAGTGTGCTGGAGGCTGCTTATTCAGAGGGACCTGGACACTGGGCCAACACCAACCCTATGAAATTCACCAAGGAGAAACATGGAGTCAGTCCTGTATTAGGAGTTACTGACTTCAATGCCCTTTTCCTTCAGTTTTCCTGTGCTTTTTTCTCCCCAGTTTTCCTTGCTGCCTTTCCCTAAATATGGCCCAAGACTTGTACAGTCCTACAAGCTCTTCCCTCCCATTCCATAGTGATTCTCATAGCCCTGTAAGCATTAGTCCCCAAATGGCAAAGGTGATCTAGGCTCTGTGGACCCTCATTGGAAGTTTTCAAGGCTCAGCTCAGTAAAACCTTGAGCAGCCTCATGTTCTACCAAAAGCTGATTCTGTTTTCAGGAAGAGGTTGAACTGGAGACCTCTGAGAACCTCCTAACCTGACTTACCCAGTTATTCTAAAAGTTGCTGCTGAACTGTAAATAAGTTCTCAGTCATTTGCTCTGTTTGCATCATAACTTGCTGATAATAATCTGTATTTTAAGTCTGCATATTGCAGTCTTGATTGGCCTGTTGATGATACTTCAGTTACTGGTAGGCTGGCAAAATACTTCCACTTCTGAATCACTGTTTGTGTTGAGTTTGTTAATGCAGTGCTAGCATTAGAAGCTGTATACTGTCTTTTAATTGTGATTTTGTTAAATCAATGTTAGAAACTTGTCAGACTTGTGGACAAGTTTTAAACAAGTTATACTATTTTGTTAAGATGCTACAAGTGGTACTTAAAATGTGGCAATATGGCATGCTATTGCATGCTGGGTTTTTTATTTTTTCATAGAATCAACTGTGTATCAGAAGTACTCGAGGTATGAGCTGGGAGGCAAATTCCACTCTAGGGCTTCTAAGCCAGGACTTTTTCCATTTTACTGCATGAATAAATTCAGGTATCTGTTCACTGTGCTGTGAATGAGCACAGTATGGTGACAATGGAAATACTAGTTTTGTAAATTAACTTGTTTTAAAACTTCACATGATGATCTGCTTCCATGGCTGACTCTGGTCTTTTTGAGAGGAGGAGGGATTCCCTTTTGAACAGTCTTGGTGTTCCTAAACAGATGTTGGCTACTTAAACAGTAGAGATCCAAAATTATAGTGGTGCACGTCCTGGAGCAGTTCCAGAGCAGCAGGGCTGGACTAAGATCAGCAGTGTGGTACAGCCCAGTAGCTGGAAAACATGAGTGTCTGGGCAGCAGTGTTGTGCATTGCCACTGGGAATCTGGAATGAGGAGTCTGGGGAGCCGTGCACCTCTGCAGTTACATTCCCTTGCTGGTGCATGGGGGCTGTGGCACAAACATTCACACAGTTAAAACCAGCACCCAGGCACTTTGTGGTTTGGCAGGGTTCTGTTGGTTGGGTGCAAGAAAGATTATGGGGTTTTTTAATTAAAAGTTGATGGTGATTCTTAGCTGGCTTTTCTTTTTAGGGGTGTGGCAGCTGTGTTGGTGTCCCAGCTTGAACACTTCAGAGTGCAATGCTCATGCAGGAATGTGTGTGCTTGTATGGCTGGCATGGCATAAGAGTGACAACTGTAAATGGATGCAAAATTGCTCTTCCCAGGACTTAGAGGATCACAGTCCTAGATTATTCTGTTCATGTGTTCACATAAGTCACTGTGTCTGTAGCATGACTTCCTCAGAGCAGCTGTTTTCTACTGTCAAAGCTAAGGCAGCTCAGAATTTCATCATGATGGTCACAGTTTCATCAACAAACTTTAGTGATCACTTCCATCTTAATCTAAGGGAGTATATATCCTCTTCTAAAGCCATCACTGCTCTGTTGTGGCAAAGGATTAAAGCAGTCATTTGGTTCTTCAGTAACTCCCTTTTAGCTTTACATGGTTTAATTGAAAATCCAAAAGAACTGAATAGTGTAAGCTCCATGTTTTGATATTTATCAGCACTGTAAATATTACTTATTAGGTTCTTTTGTAAGACCACAGAGATTATTTCCTGCTGTATTTGGTACATAAAGCATAGAGGGAAAGCCCACAGAGGGAAAGATCAGCAGTGATAAATTTTTTGTTGCTTTGGTATGATTTTTTAAAATTATTCTCTTGATAAAGTTCTAGCTTTCTGCTCACTACTGAGCACATGTCCCACAGCCAGCTACCCTAACATGCAGGGGCACAGATTGACTTTTGAAGATAAATGGATTTTTGAGATGTCCCTCCAGTTTTTTGGGGTTTTTTTCTCAGAGGGAAAAATGCAAAATTTTTATTCATCTTGGCAAAAGTACAGTTCTGTTTCAGGGAGACAGCCCAGTCTACATGGGTTTGATCATGTTTCCATCACTGTGCTTGAGAACTTTGAGGATGGGTGGGAATTGTTGCAGTTATCTTTCATTAAAAGTATCTCCTTTTTTTTTGTCCTTCGTATTTCAGATTTAGCCTTGGAATCTAATCCATCTGATCATCCCAGAGCCAGCACAATTTTCCTGAGCAAGTCACAAACAGATGGTAAGCTAAGGTTTTTTTTCCAATTTAACGAAAAACAGGAAAAAATCGGAAAAGTAACCAAAAGTAACAGCTCAAGAACAGTGCTTCAATTCTTTCAAAGCATAGGGATTAGTAATTTATGTATTTACACAGAAACTTGTTTGTAGGCCATTTTACCTAACACTTAAAATCAATTGATCTTTAAAAGTTTAAGTATCAGATTTCAGAGTGCAGTACTTAGTAGTCTGAAGGAGCAAGGCTGTCTTCATTAGTATAATTCAAGTTTCAAGCAATGGTGGGTTTTTTAATGACCAAGGACTGTTTCAAAAATTGTTTTAAAGTAAAAAATTTGTAATTGAAAAAAATTAATTTTTCTGTAATAAATAATAAGCCTAAGCCATTAGTCTATACCAATTGTTTTTGAATATGTTGTTTTAAACTGTTTTAATAGTTTCAGAGGATAAATATTCTTCAATCCCAGTTTTCATTATATACATATATTGGGATTCTCAATTTCTTTGCAGATCATGTATTTAAGTAATAACTCAATTTTCAATTTCTTTGCAGATCCTGTGTTTACCTCATAACTCAGTTTTGAAACAATTGCTATAGCTTGTGCATTCCAAAAGGCTGTTAAAAAACGGAGGCATTTCTATATTGCACATATAAAAATTCTTTTGTCAAATTCTGACAATAGGACATTTTGAAGCTGCAACTAAAACAAAGTTTAAGATAATCTTTTTTAAATGCTTCTGTTTCTTTTATGGTTGGTTCTTGTTTGAAGCACTGTTTTGCTAAGAAAGTGATGCACTTGAGGTTGGATGTGTTGATGGAAAGCTGCAATGTGTCTTTTAACTTGGCACAGCTTTGCCACAGAAAAGAATTATTTTGACAGGTCTGTCAGTTGCTGTCCTGCTTCAGTCTTGTGGCAAGTGCTAGAGTTGTCAGTTGTATCAACTGTGCAGTGCTCAGATAATCTGTGAGCAGTGGGAACAAGCACTAGCCCGCTCCTCCAGAAGAGATGATACCAAAGAGATGTAAAGACCTCTTTTTTTGGGGCCTCTGAGGTCAGTCTTCAGGCAGCCAGAGGGCCTGACCTGCTCATTTCAGACACCTCTGAGATGAGCAGTGCTGGAGGTGCAGCTCACACTGACAGAGTTCAGGAACAGTCACTGTGCAGCCTTCCAGCCCTGCTCTGAAATGCTCCAGCTACGTGCACAGCCTTCTTGGGGTAGTATTGCTTCTAAATGTCATCTGCATTTCTTCCAATGAAATGTATTGAATTGTGGAGATTTGTGTTCATGCAGAAAAAGGGTCCTCTAGGTGAGGTAGTAACTATTAAACTATTCTCTGGAGTTTGTATTGCATTAATTAATTCTTATGGAGAAGTCAGGCAGAATAACTTATTTTCTAATGTCCCTTGTTCTACTTTAGTTGACCTTCCATAGAATAAGCAGAATTAATATCTATAAATTCTCTCTCAGTGAGATGTTATCAGGATTATGAATTTTGATTTATGAAAAAAGACTAAAAAAATGTGGCTACTCTTTTCCAATTGTCAGTTTTTCTGAAAGTGTAAGGGAATGTGTCCTGCTAAAAAGTGGTGAAGATCTGAGGTTAGAACTGTGGAGAGGTGCCTGTCCCTGCAGGTCACATTTGTATACTTTGTGCATGTGTGCAGCTCTCCCTAACACTCTGTTGTATTGCTGCTGTCACAGCTGGAAGTTTAACCTTGCAGTTTCTTTTGAAAGACTAACCCAGTTTAAAATGATCAAATGACATGGTTGCAGTTCTATGATAAATACATGCACAGCTTGTGCCAGCATCTTCTGTACAGTGAAATACCCTTTTACCTTCTGCTCATGGGAGGAGAGAGAACACCTAAATCATGCTGGGCACCTCACTTCCTCCTTGTGTGCCTTTGGCAGGCTCAGGGTGTGCTGGTTTTGCTTCTGTTGGATGTTGGACATTGGCTGTTTGAACTATCTGAAATCATCCTGGTTTTCGTGATACACAGCATCTGTTCAAAGCACAGACATTTTTCCCCTTAGTATGATGGGAAGTAGTTGTTCCTAAATGTACACATGGGTAGACAGAAGGAGTATGTAGCTTACTAGCTTGATAAAACATGGTATTTTTTCCTCAAACTACTTTTCAAGACACCTAAAATAAAATTTGAAACTCTTAATACTCACATACTTTAGAAAACTAGGTTAATAGAATTGCTTTATTGAATGTAAATTGAGAAACCTTTCAGTTCACATTATTTTTCCTTCTTTCTAGTGCGAGAGAAAAGGAAGAGTAACCATATAAATCATGTAAGTAAACTGGATTCTGTGTAAATATTAGGATATTGGGCCAAAGACAAATTCAAGGAAACAACTGTAGTAGTTCTACGTATATAATCTTACACATGTTCCAGATCTTCCTTAGAAGAGTAAAACTGAATTATCTTTGCCTGTCTCTAAGCAATAAGCAGGCCCAATATCACAAAGCATAGAATGGCTGATTTCAAAAGAATAAAAATGAAATTTTTTTGGTCAGTTTTAAGTATTTCAGAAGAGTAAAAAAGAAAATATAAGCCAACCTGTCTGTATTTTTTTAAACAAAAAATAAAACTGCATTAATTTCTCAGCCAAGATGGCAAGTCTTGAATGACTTGCTGATTGAGTATTGCTACAGGACTTATTTTAAAAAGTGTATCCAGTGTGAAAAGAGAATAATGAGCAAATATCATCAGTATGATAAACAAGTGATTTTCCATTAGTTTTAAAATCTGAAATTATGCTCTGAGCTTCTTCCACAAATATTAGTTGGTTTGGAACTTCACCTACCAAAAAAACAGCCAAAACAAAAAAGATGCAATGTCGTTAATAGATGGATAAAAAAATAATTGACTAGTAAAGGTAAGAATGGAAGTTAGTAACAAAGCTTAAAAATATCAAAAGTGTCTACTGATAAAGTAAGATAATGGTATTTCAAGTCTCTTATTTTGCATAATAATGCAAGGAGTGGGGGTGATTCTTCTCCCTTTTCTTTCTCTCTCTCTCTTTTTATAATTCCAGCTTTGGTCTGCCAGTACCAAGGTGAAGTGTGATTGTAATGTTTGCTGGCAAACTTCAGCTGGAATGGGAGATATTCCCAGGCAGCTGTTGAGTTTTGAAGGGTGTCAGCATTTTCATATTGAAGACCTTCAAGTTTTAGACAAGACATTTAAAAAAACTGTAGTGAAAACGAATGAATCTTGAATTGTTTGATTGAAATTCCTCCCTCAATTATGATGCCCTACCTCTAGCGCAAGGCATTCTCTGAAAATGCTCAGGGAAGCCTGGGTAGGGTTATATTGGAAGATTTCTTACAGTACAAATGGTCAGGATTAGGATGGATGATGGAGCATATTACTAGCTCTAAATAAGAACAGTAAAAGTAAGGGTAATAGCAGTACTCTGCTTCCAGATTCCAGATGCTAAACAAGACAGGTGTGAAGGGAGCCATGTCAGGAAAAGGTTTCTTTTCTTTGAAACTGTAACATGACAAACCCTCAAATGTTAAACTGGATAGCCAGGAACTGGAAAGGTATAGGGTGTAAAAGAAGGGAGAAGGTGATTATGGAGTCACAGGGAAATCTAATAGAGTACATCACAGAGGGAAGACTGGGACACAAACTGAGAAGAATGGAATGGGAGAGAACTGGAAATCAGGACTTGCTGCTTTAGCTCAGCTGGTTCTGCTGTAAATTATCTAAAATCATGTTGTGTATTACAAGGGATGGTTTATAAATTTATCTTACACATAGGAACTAGATGGCTGCAGGGTAGCTTACATTGCAGTAGCAACCACTTGAGGTGTAAAGCAGAATTCAGTGTGCTAAACAAAAGCTTACAGAATCCCCCTTCTTGAATGGATTCAGTTCTTTTTTTCTTTTTTTCCCCCAAGGTTTCTCCTGGGCAGCTTACGAAAAAATACAGCTCATGCTCAACAATATTTATAGATGACAGCACCGTCAGCCAGCCTAACCTTAGAAGCACAATAAAGTGGTAAGGACCCTTCTCATCACCAAGGGCTTGGAAGAGTGGCATTGTAAGGGTTATTTGGGATTTTCTGGGGGTCCTGTCTGTTCCAAAGCCAACTGCACCCTTGAAATGAGAGAAGCACAGCACTGCTGCTGCAGGTTGGTCATGGAAGGGGGGGTGTAGAGCTCTGGGTAATTGACTGCTGGAGGGAGCTCTTGTTTCAGTCACAGAGCTCATGGGCTGTCCTGTTTCAAAGCTGTTCTCATTGGGCACTGGAGGCAGTGCAGAAGTGTGTCAGCACTGTGGCTGTGGGGGTCCCAGCTCTGGGTTTCTCTGGGACTGCATTGAAGGCACCTGAGACAGTAATTCATGTTGGGACTTGGGTGTTTATTATTTCTTATCAGTAAAACAGTCTCACTACTGTGAATCAGCAGCTTTTCATTAGAAGGCACAAAATGGCAAACAATCTCTTGTAACAAGGTCTCTTAAGGCTAAACTATCCAATTAAGAACTGACACCTAGATTATTTTCCCTTTTATCCCAATAACTGATCCCAGAGAGCCCCCAGTGCAGACTTTTCTGCCCAATTACAAAATGCCACTCAATCCCATGAAGAAGGAAGAAGAAGCATGAAGGAGAAACCCAGGACAACACCCTGTGCTCTTGCTTCCATCCACAACATACTAAAAATCCCAAAACCTAAATTTCTCACCAAGTGATACACCTACACTACTTTCTGTAATCTATTTCACACTTTGGTGGATTCTAGTCTATCTTGAAGTCTAGGAAATTTTCTCCATGGATGAGGGCCAAAGTCAGTGCTCCCCTGGGGGTCAGGGCACCCCAGAGCAGACAGAGAAATATTCCCAGTGCCCTGGGTTTCCACATCTCCCCCTTCTCTTTGAACCAAAACCTCTCCTTTGACAGCCTCATCCATCATCCATCGGACACACTAAAGCAGACATGGCACAAATGTTAAAAGGACTGTGACACCAATCAGTACGTACACACCTTTCTTCAAAAATTGTCTCCATGCTGGTGCAAGATTAAATCAACTGAACACACCATCCAGCCATGACCCATTCTCTTCCCTGAGTTTGGCCACTCCATCTTCTAACTGTTGTATGCTTTCATGAATAGATTTGAATGATCAGACTAATTCATGCAACACATTCTTTCAAATTCCTCACATCCATGTCCATGCACTAACAAAAGATAATCAATTGCCGCTCTGTTTTGCAGAGTCACCTGTCTCACACCTTGAACATCAGCTAATAAATTGCTCAGTGGGAGACAGGTAGCAGAGAGTGCTTACTCAGTTAACACCCTGTTTGATCCAATTGCTTCAAGGCTGCTCCTGCAGCTGCCTGGGGCAGAAGCTGTTGTAAATCTCTGGCTTTTTTTCCATGTATTAACATTGTCATCACAACTGGGGTCGTATCAACTGACGGATCTTTTCCCTCTACATCTTTGTTCCCTTGTCATTGTCATGTTGGGTGTCAGTAAAGAAAGTCTCCCAATGCTGTATGGACCACCTTTGACATTGGGTGGGCTGGTGGGCCAAATTTTGTCCCACAAATGAAAAAGACTCCTTGTGGTAACTGCAATGGAACCCTGTTGGATGGTGTGATCATCCTTGCTGTGAAATTGCACCAAGATGTCACATTTCTATATATAATGTGATTTGGGGTCACATCTGCTATTTTGTCCTTATTTTGTTTTGACCCAGGAAGACTAAATACTATATAGAAATCTATCTTCACTGAGCCAAGAATTTCCAATTCTTGAGGTTCATAAAGAGCCTCAGGGAGAAATTTGGTCCAAACTCCCCTTCTTGTTTGAGCCATAAACACTGCATTGCCAACCTTGTCAACCATGTGTCAGACACACATTTGACCACACCCCATATTTTGCTTAAGCTATCATCTAACAAAAATTCTACAACATCACCGATTCCCACACCCATGAAGAAACCCAAAGTCCACAATCTTCTGTGGGCAAAGCACAAGGGTTGGAATGTCTGTGCAGTCCACATCTGTGTGTCTTCTTCCCTGCTTGTGGAGTCGTCAGCGTTTTCTTGCACTTGATAGAGTTTCACATTCTTCACTGAAATCCACCTGGACTTTGTACCTGTTAAAACAAAAACAAATCCACGTTCCTGCAGGGACTGGAGGATTTTCTCAAAATCCCGGAGGTGAAGAATGAGTCCTGATGTGAAAATAAAACATTGATCAGTTCTGTTTTGCAAAATTGCAGAGAAATATAAGATACCAAAATAAGTTGCTATTACTAACATTCTTTGGTTATGAACAGGAGAAAACATTAAGAGCAAAACAATGCATGTGGTAAAGAAGAAACTCACAGCAATTAGGAATCAATTAGATAATACACATAATCAATAACACAGGTGAAATCATGCAGTTACCAAGCACTACAACACTGAACTGTCATCTCAGAGTCTGTGACAGCTGATAAACCTTAAAACAACAGAAAACTGGAGAAATCATGTCCAAATTCATGTTTCTCCAAACTCCCTCTGAAAATAGGCTCAGCTGTCATATATGGTCAAATTGCCAATTGTTTTGATGCAGAAAACATCTGGGTTGATTGTCAATCACTCCATCCAAGTAGAGCTGGAGCTTGGCCAGAGCCCAAACTCTAATTGGTGGGCATCACTTAACACATTTTAAAACAAGACTCTTAAAAATAACATTTATGAATAAGAACCCTTAGGGTTAAAAACCAATCAAACCATCCAGTAATTGAATCCCTCCAAAGTTTCTGTCAGGATAGAGGTTCTTCAAACACAGTAAACCTCTTCTTCAGAGATCTGAATTTGGTCACATTCGGGATTGTGAGCCCGAATCTGGACACTGAGAGTGGAGGAAGTGCAGCTGAATGAAATTACCTAGTACAAAAGTGAAACTCATAAAAAAGAAGTTAATGTTACAACTGAACTCTCTGCTGGAGTACCTCTGTAATAGTAACTGAAGAAAACCATGAAACTGGCAATCTGGATAAAAAAAAACCAAACCAAACATATGAGTAGTTAAAACCAAACCAAACACATGAGTGGTTAAGAAACAAAAAGGCAGGATCCTGAAGAGACATGTGTCTTGTAGGCAATCACACAAAGACATAGTAAAACACATAAAAGCTGCCTGCAAATATTACAATACCTTAATAATAATTCTTAACACAAAAGTCTGAGTATAATTAACTTATCAACAGGAAGTGTTTGAAGGGGTTAAGACAACTTTTTTAAAGCATTCATATAATATTAACAACAATCACTATTTATCAGTATTACTTATAAAAACCAAAAATAACAAAGGTTACAAACTCAGTACCAACAATCCCTAGAACTCTGAACCATTGGGGAATCAGCTGATGACCCCACAGATAGGATCTGATTGACATTTCCCAAATGCTCTGTCTTCTGGGATTTTTTTTGGGTAATTGAATCATTACTAATACTTTTATCTTTACATGGTGGGGAGCATTTTTCACAATAGAAGATTTCCATCTATATCATATTTGGAATAGCATTGATCTGCATAGTGTTCCCTTTTTTCTGCATCTTGGGCAAAGGCCTGGCGCTTTGGTACTTTTCACTGCATCTGGACACTTCTTTTTCATGTATCCATATCTTCTGCATCTGAAGCATAGTCCTCAGGCTGATGGATCACTTCTGTGGAGCCAGCCTGTTGAAGAGCTGGGCACAGCGCCTCAGGCGTTTCCGAGGCGTTTCGAGCGTTTGCTTTGCGCTGCTCTCGAAGAATTTTTCTGACCGGTTCCATCCAAGTGCCATGGGTTTCCATATGTGGGTTTGAAAGTGTTTTGAGATGGGGAGTTTAGGTCACACTGAAAGCCAAATTAAGAAATTCTTGACCTGGGAAAAACTTGACATGGATTTTGTGTGGAGTTGCAGGAAAAGTTGTAGGGCTGTGTTTGGAACTCTCCAGTGATATTAGTCTGCCCTCTAGTTGTGGAAAACCAGCATGTTGCTGACTTAGGGTTTAGTTCTGGCCTTCCTGCCTTTTCTTCACGTACTTGTTATTTTAGGTAGGTGATAATTATGTTCTGCAGTGTAAATGGCTGCTGGAGCTATTTTTCTGGGTGCCAGAAAGTCAATTATTTGCACTTAGATGATACCAGCTGAGAATTGAGAAGAGAGTTTTATCAAGTAGATTGAGGCCCAGAAGGCTTTACAGATTTAATAGTGTGGTAGAGTTTGGAAATGTCTAAGTTGATTTGTTACTTTAAAATTTGGTTTCAGACAAAGGTATGCAACATGTCACTTCTCCTTTTCTAGAGAAAAACAAAACAAAAGCCTAAAAATTTATGCTTGTACCATTTTGAAGTGCCAGTGTACATTTTGTACAGCTGACAGCAGATCAGAACTGTTCATGATAGGTTCCTGTGATGACAATATTCCTGTTACCACCACGAGTAAAAAATCTGAAATTTTCCACAGTAGATGAGTGTTAATATATGAAACCTATTGCCTCACTTAGCAGAGACTGAAATCTGTTCTTAGCCACTTCTTGGATTCTGCTGGTATAATACCATCTTTATTATTCTCTTATTTTTAGGCAGTTTCTAAGTTAGAAAACTAGACAGGGTTAAAACATCTGCAGAATCTCTGCAATGGTATATGTAACTCCAAGGAGAACTTACTTATATTTGAGTTGGGAATAGTCTACATTTGCACTAAATATCACCTAATCAGGAAATAAAGGTACATGTTGAAAATGTCACTTAACACTTGCTTTGTTGCCCAAATACCTATACAATGACTGTAAAAGTAGCTTGGCAGGCAGATTTGATTTGGCCAATTTCTGTCCAAACAGTTAAACATCAGAAATTAGATGTATAGTGCATGGGGATGGGAGAGGAGGTCACTGCAAAATGGATTTGTAACATTCCACTGAATGACAGCTTTTGCAGTGGAATAGTGTGCATGGAAAATGCTTTGTTAAGTCTTTTTTTCTTTTCTTTTTTTCAGTGTAACATTAGCAATATTCTACCATATAAAGAACAGGTGAGTGAACTCTTCCTTTGCTGAAATAGAATGACTTTCCTTTGGAACCAGGGATAAAATCATAGAATCACTAAGACTAGGAAAAAACTCTCAAGATCATAGAGTCAAATATGGTCTTGGTCACTTCAGTGACAGCTGGTGAAACTTAAAGGAGGTGAAAACTCTGGCACCGTATGCTGAACGTGTTTTCTCTTTGTACCCCCTCTTGAGCAGCTGTGGAAGGGTCAGTAATGCACATAAAACTGCAAAACAGGGAGGGAGGAAAACACATTTAACTCATCACAAATCAGCCTTTGGACTTTGTTCAGCTTTTCCTGAGTACAGAGGTATGGATTAGTTTTGATGGGTGAAGGAACACTCTGTCCATGTGCAAATCACTCTTGCCATTACAGCTAGTTCCAGCATAGGCTTCTGAATTAGAGCTGACTTTTTGAAGTAATTCTATTAATGAGTTTCACCCAGTTTCACATTTTGAGGAGAACTTTAGTAAGCATTATACAAGAGCATGGAAAGCTATTCACTGTTTAGCATCTTAAATATTTAATTGTAAAGACTCATCATTAAATGCTTTGCAAAAATACAAGGTAGCTCCATTCCATATTCTAGGAAAAGCTGAACTATAAAATATGTCCCTTGATCCTTTTTATATAGTATTACCAATTAAGTCTTATTGTTAAACCAGAGACTTTTATTTTGTAGAGATTCTGACAGATCATTGGATATTTTTGATGAAAAATCTCACCCTCTCACAGTAAGTAATTTTTTGTCCTCTGAGTGTATATCAGTAACATCTTGATTTACATGATATAAGTCATAAAAATGTATTAGCACCAGGCCACAATCAAATTGATCTAAAATTGTGTCTTATATATAAATACAAAGTGCAAACGGTGACTTTTGAGATCAGCTAGATCATGAATAGAGCCCAGTCTAAATGTTACCAGACTATGTTTGATCTTTATGCTTTGACTATAAACAGAACATTCATGTGCCCAAATCTTTTTTATTCCATGTCTGAAGTTTCTTGTCTGTCTCTTTTCTCTCCCTCTTTAATAACTGCTTTATTAGAAGTGTTTTCTGTTTCTTTAGGAAGACATGGTTAGTAGGTATGTGCCTAACCTTTTAAATGACTGCAGACAGGAGAATATAATACATGAAGCATCACACAAAGTAGGCAACAGTGAGCATGGCCCTTAAAAAACTGGAAAGGCAACATTTAAAGGCAAATGTGCTTACAGTAACAGCAAGAAGCATTCAGGATGTGATGTTAATGTGACTGGTCCTGGTACACCTTTTTAGATACTCTTAAAGATGCAAAACCTCATAGTACAAGGAAGCTCAAGAGTGGAGTATGTGCTTTTAACATCCAGTTTGAGCACCCCTAGCTTAATGCCTGTCCTACAGAACCACTTACTTTGTTTTTCATGTCAAATTAATTTAGCAAAGATCCAGCAGCTTTAAAAATTGAATTTGCTCTGGGACTTACTTAAGTGAATGCAGTATAACCTACTTCCTGTATCTCAATTTTTAATAAACAGATTTTAATAAACAAGTTAATATTTTAAGTTTGTAAAAGTTTCATCCCTAAATAGGACCAACTGTGCTAGGAATTGTACAGTGCAATATAAATAAATACAACTCTTTATTCAAATTTAAAAAAAAAAAGAACTTCAGGACCAGAGCTACATTCAAGATTTCTTGTATGGATTGTAGCACTTCAGAACAAAAAGTGTGGACCAAAACTACTTTATGTCGTGGTTGAGACAGTCGCAATACAAAGCAACACTCCATTTTCAGAAGGCTTCAAATCCTTTTTTATTCTAGCATGCATGCTTTCTATACATTCTTTAAAAACTCCTAAGTTTACACTTCACTCATTGGTCAGAGGAGACAAAGTGCTTCTTGGAATAGAGAGTTGCAGGTTTCTCTTACTTATCCTTCTCTCTTTCTTGGTTTCTGTGTCAACGACCTTGGTAGGAAATTCCTTCAGGGGTAAACTTGGATCCTCTTATCAAACTTCTCTCTGGCTCAGAGAAGTCATTGTAAAACATCTTCCATAATTTTAAATGCCTGAATCTGTTGTTTCACATTCAAAATTATTTATGTAAGGGGAACTCCATCAGCCAATTTCTTTATTTAACAACCTGACATCCTTTGATCCTTTCCTATAGCCTCCCTCCTATTAAATGAGAAGAAAATCATTGTGTCCTGTGGGGAACACTTAAAGGTCCCTCCTATCTTCCTGCAGCACACAGACAGAAATAGAGTTAGGGCTGATTGTCACCCTTCTGAGGGAAAGACACACATGGCTTGTTAGTTTCTATAGCAATGGTGTTTTGCCTGGGTACCTGCTGTTCCTTCAGGAAGGTTAACTAGCAGGAAGCAATCTCTGAACACCTTGTCTTCTAAAGATGCAGTCACAAGGAGTCCAAACCCGGCTCTGCTGACCCTTACGGGACCCAGGTACCATTATCATGGATTTAGTCACAAATACTGGTCTTGGTGCTTCCTTTCTCACTTCCAGTGTCTTGGTTTGAGACAATTTAAAAAGAAAACTGGAATAAGTTGCCCCCATGTATAGGTTCAACCAATTCCTTTCCACCAATAAGGAATGAACGCAAGTAGATGTAAGTGAAAAAATAACTGTTTACTAATAAACAAAACAGCAACAGGCAAAAACTAACAGTAAATAACTGCTAAATACCAAAGTGCTGAATCTCACACCCTGTGGGAACAAGGAGAGACCCAAAAGGCCAGAAATACCCTTCCCAAGATGAGAAAGCCACTAACAGCAGTCTCTCTGAGACCAGGGAAAAAAAACACCAAAAAGAGAACCCAAAATGGGCAAATCCTGTGTTCAAGGCAAGACCAAGCAGCTGGCAAAGCCAAGACCACACAGCAGCAGGGCCCAGCTGCCTTCCAGAGCCAAGTCTAAAAGCACCTGGGATAGCACCCACCCATCCCCAGCTTCCCACAGCAGGGTCCTAAGACACAGTGACTGTTTTTGGGCACAGATGGATGAGGAATACAATACCATTTTGGGTTACCTCAGGACATCCAGTCTGCAGAAATGTACTTCAGATGTGCTTTTGTACCACGAGTAGCACAGGAATGAGCAGTGTTCCTGCTCATGCTGTTCCTCATGTTGCATGGCCCCCCTGCAGAGGTAACCTCTGTTGCCCAGTGGTGCATTAGAAGGCTGTGTGGGCAGCACTAAGTTAACTTAGCTCACTGCACTTGACAATGCTCCCCAGCTATTTCAAACTACAAAACCACAGGAAAACGCTGTTTTGCTTACCTTACAACTGCTAGCTTGGTGTCAAGCAGCTATGCTGTTCTCAGCTGCTGTCCTGACCATACTGTAGGTCTAACTTGGACTGTAGACAGAAATCTATTCAGTATCAATCTTGCAGAACCAGTGTGCAGAGTTGGAGCTCTTGAAGTTTCATCCCTCCAGAAAAAGTGCTAAATATCAGAACATATCTCAAACACTTACTTTAGGATTGCTTTTATATAGACTGTTTATTTCTGAGCTTTTCTTCCCCCCTGTGTTTAGAAACAGTTTAGCACCGTGTCGGAGTTAAATCTAGTCTTTCATTAGCTTTGTTCTGGAGTCTCTCAAGAATGAGTCCTATGAAGGCAGTGTAAATTACCTTCTAGTTCTACCTGTGGCTGAATTGTTGCCATGTGTTCTTCAGTGCTTCCTCAGCTGGAAGAGGAATCTCATGAAGTGTGTTAATTTTGCCTTTTGAAGAGCCATTGTTTCCCTGGTGTGTATATACTTGTGATTTTCTTGCAGGGAGAAGCATTTTTTTTTTTACATCTCTTTCAGTCTTGAAGAATGTTCCAAGGACAATAGCTAGCACCTAGCAGTGATGATGGTAGTTCATGCTCTTTCCTGTTGGCCCTACAGATCAAACAAGTTTTGAGAAGAGAGAGACCAGCTAAAGCTCCCGTGTTTTGTTTGGGATGTTTGCAATATTGCAAGGCTGCTCCTTTCAGGGTATAAATCTGTGACAGGAAATGGGTGTATACACCTCAGTGAGGAGAAACAAGCTGTTCTTTGGAGTCAGTGTTAAGAAGAAAGCTTTTCAGTAACTCCAAGAACTTTCTTTCAGCGGGAGGAGGTCCCAGATGACTACTACAAGCACGACCCTGACCACAAGCACATCTACCGCTTTGTTCGGACGCTCTTCAGCGCGGCGCAGCTGACAGCAGAATGTGCAATAGTCACACTGGTAAGGGCACTGCTGCAGCTCCTGCCTCTGCAGGGCTTTCCCTCTCCCCCTGCAGAGATCTGGGCTGAACTGGCAGTGAAATAGTTCAGAGTATCTCATGAAACCCTGCTAAAGACAGCACAGTACAAGTGAGTTCATTATAGATTTCTAAGTAGTCACAGAAGTGATTAAATAAAAGGGCAATTCTCTTTCCTGTATATAAATATATAATGTTTAATTACTTGCCCAATAAAACCCTGTTTTATTTCATAATACATAACTCACTGAAGAAGCTTGAGAAGAGCAGAACAGTGGGATGCTATAAACTGGGGTGTGATTAGATCATTCACAAAGACATTTTTTATTTCAGCTGTGTGCAGGGGAAGGTGTTAGTTTTGAGTTCATATTAACCACAACAGTCTAAAGGGACCAAGAGTCAATCCTATAGGAACTCTAGGAGAGGATCTTTCTCATTATTATGTCCTTCAATCAGTGCCATCTTTCTACCAAACTTTTTTTTTTTAATTAAGCCAGAGAGCTGATAACTTTTTTCCCCAGGTGAGATGGAGGTGCTTAGAATTTAAGAACAATATTACATTACAGTTCGTCGTTTGATTTCAGAAAGCATGATGGATTAAAAAATGTATCAATTACAATTATTTTTTAAATTTATATATATAAATATATTTGTGTGTGTGTGCATATATGTATATGAAAGGAAATTTAAATACCACAACATGTATAATTGCTACTTTAGACTGTCTCTCAAACTGCACTTTGTTGCACACTAAACTTCAGTCTTCATTGTGGATTCTTTCTGAAAAACAGTGTGAAAGAACAGAATTGTCACCAAAAGACAGTATAGCAATTAAGCAAACTCAGCTTGAAGGACTCTCTTTAATAAGGAAATAAGTAATTAAAAAAGGTGAATATTTATGAGCTGTTGAAACTCTGAAAGTAGTTGGAAGTTTTTCCTTTCTCAAAGACAGGCAAGCAATTTTGACAGAACAAGATGACAGCTAACCCTGGGCAAACTATGTGAAGTGTTTACAAAAAATGGAGTTAGCTTTTAAAGTTAATGTTACCACTAGATGGCCCTGTTATTATAGGAACACCTTTAGGCTATTTGAAGGCTACAAGCCAAGGATGGGAAGAAAGCATGGAGAGAACTCAGTGACAAAGATCAATCCTTCCCTTAGACCTTAATAGGTGAAACTTCCCTTACCCACTAATTTATCTGAAGCTACATTAGAAATTTGGATTTAGATGAGGGAATAAAAAATTAAAAACAATTTCTATTCAGATTTGAAAGTGCATATTTCTTAGTACATAGATCAATTTTCAAGGAAGAGGGAGATTCAGCATCCTGGAGTTGGTTTGAGATCTCATGGGAGGAAAAGACCAAGGCACATCTTTGGGCTTATCTCACTGCCTAAGCTGCAAGTGCTGAACCTTAGTGAGGATGAAAGGTTAATGTGGTGTAGAGTGATCTGCTACCTGCCAGTGATGTGTGACAGAGCTGGAGCAGTGTCTCCCAAAGCAGCAGTGCTCATTGCTCAAAACTCTCACCTCACTAGCTATTGTGTGCCCTGGTGGTCCAGCTCTTGGGGGAAAATAAAAAATGGAACCTGTAGCTCCTGAAAATTTGAATTCTTAAGTGTAAGTAGTAATGACTGATACTTATGTTGACACACTTAACAGTAATAAATAGTCCTATTGGACAGGCATGTCTGCTGCTCAGCTCTGCTCTAGAGTTAATTACACACATATAATTGTGGGGTTTTGTTGTTTGGTTATTTTCCCTTCTTCTTTGTATAGGTGTATTTGGAAAGGCTTTTAACCTATGCAGAGATTGACATATGCCCTAGTAACTGGAAGAGGATAGTCCTAGGAGCTATTCTGCTGGCTTCTAAAGTCTGGGATGATCAAGCTGTGTGGAATGTGGATTATTGCCAAATACTGAAGGACATTACTGTTGAGGACATGTAAGTTGCAAGGTTTGGGTAGTCTACAGTGGTGGGGTTTTTTTTGTATATGATTTTTTTAAAATGTTTTTTTAAATAGCACGTGATCATGCTGAAGAAATCTCTCTCTGTTGCGATGATTGATATATATATATAAGGTGTATATTTAGTGTCTGGCCTCATTCTCTTTTTTACCTCAAGAAACTTTGGATAATTACCCTACTTTGAGACAAATCTCTATTAATAATTTTAATGACCTGTGTGAGTGATTTCGAAGTTAGTTTTCTTTGCCTTCTTAATCTCAGCGACGAGCCATGGAACTAAACTGCCCAATTTATAGTCTTATTAAAAGGTTTTATAGAAGGGAAAAAAAAAAGTGAACTAAATTTGTCCCCTGCCTTTTCTGTTTTAGAATTTGAAGAATTGCAAGGTAAACCATAACTCGGGACTTTGATGTGTGCTTGTGTGTCCAGTTAAGGCCTAAACATCTCAAGGTCTGAGCTCTAGTGCTGCTGCTGGCCAGCAGGTGTTGTGTGTGTAGCCGTGGTAGCCTGTGTTACACACAGCTACTGCTACAGCTTATCCTCTCTGGCTCGGTTCTTAGATGCCTTTACAGTGCTGAAAACAAAGTCCTCAGTCTTATTACTGCTTGTTTTTGTAAGGCTGTTCCTTAGATGTATTTTTGTCTTAGACATCCATTTCAGTTTTTCAGAAATTTTGACTCTGCTGTCTTTTCTTGCTGCACTCAGCTTTAAGCTGGATTCTGCAGTATGGGAAGATATTCATCCTCATGGCTCCTGGCTCATACTTTGGGCTGGAGCTGTGTTTACGTGAACTGTAATTAGTCCATTAAGTTTTCTGTTAAATTCCTTCTCACAAAGTGAAGGTCAATATTTTTGTTTTAATTCTGTTTGCTAGCTTGTTCTCCTATTTCTCTTATTATCACAGGTAGAAATTATACAAGTCCAGCTTAAAACACCAGGCTTTCTGGCCTTGCTTTCATGAGATGCTGTGTGTGTTTGAGTTTAATCACAGTGCTGTGCCCTGAGCATGTGTGCAGGCCTGTGCAGTGACAGCCAGTTCTAGCACAGGAGCAGACTGAGCTGGCAGAGCTCTGCACACAGCACTGGGAGGCTGCCTCTGTCGTGGGGCAGTGCTCTTGCCCCAAGCTCTCTTCCCTGGATTCAGTCCAAACTAATGTTTCAAATACAGTAAGTAATTATTCATTTGGGACTCTTCAGGAGGAGGAATATCTAGTTTTCTCCCTTTTAGGTAGGGGGCTGTATTTCTAAAAATGAGGGAGTTTTCTGCACCAAAACGATTTTTATTATTCAAAGTATTTCACATCTCAAACAGCAACCACTGTTACTTGTTTTATACATACCCCTTGCCTGGGAGTTCTTTGTCTCAAAATGCAGGACACTGCCAGCTCTGCTTTCAGGAAAGCATAATTAGTGATTTTATACAATGTACATCTCCACTTAGCCTGGCCCTGAGTACTCATCTCTCTGAGGAACATACTTTAAGCATTGCTGCAAATAACTCTGAGATGGCTGAAGTGGGGTCAGCAAAGCCAGAAGTGCTGGAGTGTACATCTTGCTCTTTTTGATGTCTCTTCTTTTAGCCCTATTTGGGACAAATCAAATTGATAGAAGAGAAAATATCTTTAACAACCAGGATATTTATCCTCTGTTGCCAATGCTGGGTCTCTTGAAATTGTCAGTACTTGCATTTTCAAAGCAGTGATGGTGGTAAGGAAAATAGATGGAATTTAGGCTTTCTTTCTCCCTCCAATTTGAGGATGGGATTTTTGTAATCCCATCTCATTTGAGATAATTTAGGTATGGGCAGACACTGTACTATCCCCTCCTGACAGTGGCACAGGGTGTTCATCCCAGACTCTGCAGCTGGGCAGACTTCAGCACTCCTTGGCTGGATAACATCACCATCATAGGGACCTTGGAAAACTGCTTCAAATATTTGGCAGTTGTTTTAAGTTTACAAGCCTACCTTCAGTTCATGGTTGGTACATACTTATTGTGAATTTTAGTAGTTGCAATATTTTAAACCAGTCATTTGATAATGAGTATTCCAAATACAAGTGTTAGTGAGAGAAAATAATTGGCAAAGGATTTCAGTCACAGTTTCATTCTAATGTTGGAGATGGCTGGTGATGCTGCCAAAAAATCCCCCCAAAATCCCAGCAGCTCTGCAGCTAAAGACAGCTTGGCAGGACTCTGCCAGGTGTCACTCCCTGGGTGGGCCATCCCTGTGCAGGAACAGCCCATCTACAGGAGCTGGTGGCAGGTTCTGTTTGTGAGCTCCTCTGAACTCTCCTCTTGGCTCTCTCTGTCTAGAAGAATCTCACTAACCTGACAGATGCTCTTGTTGAATCACTGCAAGCCAAGCACAGGGGCTGCACCACTCTGGAACTGGCAGAAGGTTTTACATCTGATTTAGTTCACCCAGTTTGCAAATCTCTGTGTGTGTGTGCTTACAAGCCAGGCAGCCCATGTGAAGGCAGCACGGCTGCACCTCCTCCCCACCAAACTCTGCCTCCACAGCTCAGAGTTGTGCTGGCAGTGCCCCCAACAGCTTTGGAGTTTTTTAGGAGCTGGGGGCTCCCAGGTTCTGAAGGGATACAAGATCCAGGCCTAGCAACTGCCACACGTGGTCATTTGCCTTTGCCTCATCCTACTCAACATAGCTGAAGTGTTTATCTTAATTTTCCCAACAAGCCCTTTTCTATTTGCCCAAGGCAAAGGTGGGGTTTTTTAATAAAAGGCATTTTTCTTTTGGGTTTTGGGAGATAGTTTTTTTGTTTGTTTTACTTATTTCTAATGGGAAAAAAATCAAAGGAAATTCAGTTGACATTTGGAAGTCATCCTTTGTCAGAACTTGCTAGCTTTGATGAGACCGAATCCATAATTGCTGAAAAATTAACAGTACAGCTGCTAATCTTGCCATGATTGTTTGTAGGGGGACACATGCTGTTCATTCTTTAGGCTACATATATTTGTAAATAAGGCACAGACAAAACATGGGCATTATCCTTTCCCAGGTTTTAAAACACTGTTAATAGACTTGTTAATCCAATGAAGAATTGTATTTTTTACAGAATTAAAATGTATTAGCCTAGTGAGTACAAAAGGGGCAGTGAAGAGCATTTACTCACAGGGTAAATCAAGCTCTGATCAGCTGATCATCAAAACATTATCTGATTTACATTTCTATAGGCTTATGACCATATGAACAGGAAATTAATTTTGGCACCAGGTTCAATGATCCTTGAGTCTGCTATGCTAGAAAGAAACACAAAGCTGCTATTTATACTGAGACCCACCACCCAATGCAGGACAACACAGATGATTCCTTGATTTATTTGCCCCCGCACTGATAGGTAAAGCATCCATTTTAAAAGCTCCCAAAAAAGCAGTAACAGCCTTGGCACTGACTTGGTGCAGCTCATCCTCTGGTGTATTCACAGTTGGCTGCTAAATTCTGTTGGAACAGATTTGCTACCTGTAGGGGCTGTTGTTGAGTTGTTGTTGAACTGAATTGCTGGGTTTGAGTACTACCAGTTTCTTTTTAGGTTAATTTGTAAAACATTGTTTCTCCTCTGTAGAACACCTCTGCTTTAGCTGACCATATTACAGTAGCTGAAGCAGGTTTTTTCATGTCATGGCACTCTCTACGCTTTCCTCCAAGTATTTTGCCCAGGGAAAACAGACAAGAGTAAAAACTGGACAGTGCCCTTTGACATAGTACTTTGTTATCCTGCCTAATGCTATTGAGGAGAAAATTCCTTCTTCCACCTAATGCTGCTTATTTATTTATTTATTGGAGATGAATCCATGTTGCTTCAAGAGGCTTTTTTCTGTGAGATAATAGCAGCAGCTCTTCATAGATCCATTTGTTGCCGTGGTGATCTGCCTACTCCTTTTGTTAGTCCGCCTCTGCTTCAATAAACCCCCTTCCTGTTATCAGCCTGGTGAAAATGTCTGCAAGTTCTTCAGAGCTAATAAACAGCATACATCATTCCTTTCATCTGATCACTATAGCGTGGGGCCGTATGAGAGTGAGAATGGCGCATGAATTGTACAGCTGCACTAATGGAACTCGGCAGAATGAAGCTCCCCGCTCCGCCGGGCGGGTGCACACAGGGCACTGCCTTCCGAGCCCAGCCTGAGGTGCCAGCACTCAAAAGCTGCACCTTGTTTGGAGCACCAGGGAATGACCTGTCTCTCGAAACTAATAATGCAGAGCTCTCCATGACCTGTTTCAAAGTTGCTGGGTTTAAAACAAGCTTGAGGTCTCTTCAGTGTTTTCAGCCAGCTAAAACAATCTTTTTTTTCCTTTGTCTCCTGTCCCTTATTCCTCCTAGGAACGAGATGGAAAGACACTTCTTGGAGCTACTGCAGTTTAATATCAATGTTCCTGCCAGTGTTTACGCCAAATACTACTTTGATCTTCGCTCCCTAGCAGATGACAATAACCTGAGCTTTCTGCTGGAGCCTCTCAGTAAAGAGAGAGCACAGAAGCTGGAGGTAAATGGTCTGAGAGTGGCTGAGCTGGGGACTCCTCTGTCTTGTATGAGTAGTAAGAGCATCTGTTGCTAATCATGTTAAGTGGCAGTTAGAAAAACTAAAAAGCTTTTAGATTAGTGTATTACAGGGTAATTTAACCCTTTTATAAATACAGTTAGCACTTCTAAAACTATACATAGGCTAAGCTAGAATTCTGAGGAAAGGGAGGGTTTTGGAAGAGATTACAAAAGTCTAGCAGATAGCAGAATAAAATGGATGTTATTTTGGGAACCCTAGTTCAGCTAGGCTACTTAAGATTGAAAGGATTAGTGTCATATGTAATGGATTGTCTGTCCTTCCCTGGTCACAGTCTGTATTCCAAGCACCTAGAGACAGTCACACTCAGACCCTTCTAAATACTACCAGCTGAAGGTTTCCCACTGCATCCCACTGCACAGCTGCTTTTAGATTTAGAGGGAGCACTCTTACTGCTCTCATGCTTTAATAAACAATTTATCTGGGGGCAGCTGCAGAAATAAATTGTGGCTTCCCACCTTTACCAAGAAACGTTGCTTTAAGATAAACTCTTGGAATAGCCCCTTGTTGGGAACCCTTCAGAATGCCCAGAGGAGTGTAAATGCAGATTACTGTCCCTTTCTGCTCCATGGAAAGGCTGCCCTTGTGGGGAGGCCCTGCAGCCTTCCTGGCATGAAGGCTCATTTTAAAAAGCTTTAACTTCTGCAGAGTCAGTCTTCCTAGTTGCTGGAGATGTAAGACTTTTTGAAAATATACAAATTACCTGGGGTCCCAGGGAAATTTCTGTTGAATCAATGCAACCTTTCATCTGTCCAGGTTTAATTGATGACTCTGCATGTTGTTTTGTTGACCTTTCAACAAAAGCATTACCACAGGCCCTGTACACACTGATACCACAGTCCCTTTCAGAGAGGGGTGTGCTGCAGATTCTTGGCTTATATTGTTCCATTGTCCACCCCCAATAATTCTGCCAAGGGCTAGGGATTTTATTTTGTCCCATAAATGCCTGAACTTCAGGAGTAAGTGGGATCCCTCCTGGTCCTTTGGAATGAGAAGTATGATATGCCTATGAATTCCTCTATTTAAAGTTAAGCAATGCAGCTCTTCTGCTTTGTCTCACCCTTGTTACTTGCACTTTAAGCTAACACTGTCACTAATTGTAAATGTGGTTGTAGGGCAGTTCATAGTCCACAGGAAATTGTTTACTGAACTGCTCAGTGCCAGGGCATAAGTGGATGATTTACAGATTGTGAGCCTGTTTTGTTTCTTCTTTCTTAGTATTTGGGGGCTTGGTATTTAAAACCAGAGTAATTTTCAGACCACTTTGTAATTTGCTATCATGCACTTACTAATGCATGTATATTGGACATCTTGGGGTTTAATTCTAAAATATGATAAATATTTAGACTATTTGCTAAAATTTTTTATTCTACTTTTCGTTTAGAAGCATATAAGCAGCTGATAGGAGCCTGTATAAAGCAGTGAATTAGTGAATTCCAGAAACTGAAAACTGATTTACACCATATGGGCAACTGGGGCTAAATATGTCAACACAGGTTGCTGTGTGATTGATGTGCTAGCATTAGAGCAGGATGGAGAGTCTGTCTGGTCTTGCACCAGGAGCTCATGCCGCCAGTGTCTCAAAGAATGCCACTCTTGAGCCAAATGCATGCCTCCAGAAGGTCGGCAGAAATAAATGTAAATAATTATTTTAAAATACACTTAGAACTTTATTCATGCTCAGAGTGCTTTTCACCTTTTGAACTTGCAGAACACTGGGCTGTGCTGAATGGGTGCTGCCTTAAAGGGAAGGTGCAGGCTTGTAGCTGATCACAGGACTCTGAAAGTTCATCTGGTGATAGGTGGTAAATTATTAATGGAAGTAAATGTTCAGGGCTGAAATTCAGTTTGTTTTTTTTATTACAGGTATCCTTATTAATTTGCATTGATAATGCCTGAAGGCTCCAATCAGAAACAGATCTTGCAGGGGAGGAGACACAGTATTTTTTTGACAATTGTCTTATTAGGATTTAAATAATTAGGCTTGTTACTAGAACAGCTAGATAAGCAGGGCAAAGGCAAGCCAATAAATTCATGAAAAAGCAATTCAACACTGGATTGTCTACATGTGCTAATATTTAATTGCTATAGTAAAGTACCATGGCTGCCCTCCCATCTCAGATCATGGGGGTGATCCTGGTAAGAGAGAAAATGTTGGGAGTGAGGGAGTAGAGAAGGTAAAAGCAAAACAGACACCCCAGTAGAAATACATTTCCTTGGCTTGCTTGCCCTGAGTGGCCAAGTGTAAGATGCCCAAGGGAGCACAGAAAGCTTTTCAGTTTGAACCTTTTCTCTCAGAGAAATGCCTGTGTGCGTTTCTGCACTGTTGAAATAAATTTTTTGTGCTGCTGCGTGCACCAGACCCAGCTACTGGGGTCATTTTCAACATAACTTCCACAAGCTTAAGTCTGAACTGGATCCAAGTTTTTCATTAGATAGTGAGACTAGTAAAATAAAGAAGATACTTGCACGTGGAAACCACTCACCTTCTTTAGGTCTACCTTCCTGATGGCTTGTGTTTACCTGGGGACAGATGCCATTACTGTTCTCCCTCCAGAGCAGTCCTTATCTGTTGTCATTCTGGAGAAAAGCCAGAAGTGTCACTGCTGCAGAGCACCTGTGCTGTTGGAACTGCACATGTAAAACCTCCCTTGGAACGTTCAGACCTTCCTAATGCAGGTTTTGCATTTTGTGTGTGTGCTGTGCAGGCAATCTCCCGGCTGTGTGAAGACAAATACAAAGACTTGTCCAAAGCTGCTATGAGACGATCTTTCAGTGCTGATAACTTGGTTGGTATCCGCCGTTCTAATGCCATCCTCTCGTGAGGAGAGAGCGAGGAGCAGCACCAGGAGCAGCGTCCCAGGAGCCGCAGGAATCACCACTCCACGCACGCCAGCCAGCCCGGATGGTGGCTTCAGCAAGGGGAGGCGAGAGTGAGCCAGCCAAGGGAGCCCAGCGCTTGAGGAACACACTTGGTGCAAAAGACAAGACCTTTGTCAAATCAACTCTCTCCTCCTTCTGATGTATCCAGAGGTGCAAAAACAAACTTTTCTCCTTCTCTCCCCCACAGATGTTTGCTTACTATGTAGGCCTATAGCTGTGAACTCTTGAGGTTTTTAATAATAAGTAGTTTTAAATTTTAGAATTTAAACACTAACCACATGACTATAGTTACAATGTTCTTCCCTCCTCTCCCCTGTCATCCAGAGTCTTCACTGCATTTGTATTTCAGGTCAATGCAGTGTTAACAAAAACAACACATGGGACTCTTAAAGTATAAAGCCGCTCTGGAGCTGAAAACAGTAGCATAGACACGTGTTGATGGCTTTTCCCTGGTTTGGCTACTAAAAGCTGCTATTATTGGTGATGTGTTCATACCAAGAAGCTGCCCAGCAGGAAGGAATTCCACCTCTGCACCCACAACTTCACTCCAGTAAAGATTGTCAAAAGACTTTGAATGTTTTGACTGGGGGCAGAGATACGGTTTTATGTATTGTTAAAATGTATAGGGTCCATGCTGCATTTCTTGTGAATTATGGTGCTTCTCTCATTTTCTAATACTTATATTGCTCTGGAAGAGATGTAATCTGTGTATTTTTCTGAGGCATTGAATGAAAAAGTTGGTCTGGAAACATCATCACCATCCCAAACAGTGTAGCAATCCAGTGGTGAATGGCGTGTGTGCAGCACTGCTTCTCTGAGTTCTACTGCAGATCTCTTGTGCTATATACAGTGAGTTCCTAAAGCTGATATTGTGCATCCATCTGGCTCTCCTCGGGTTTCAGTTTCCTGGGAGGAAGTTACATTCATAATGAGACAATAATGAGTTTGAGAATCCTGGACTACCTATCAAGGTAGATGGAAAGATATTGTGTTCAACTGAGAATTATCAAAAAGCTTTCTATAAACCTTTTTTTTTTCCCAAAGTGAATTTTATCTTGTGCAACTGCTCTAGAGGCTTGGGGTTTGCTCTTTCTGAGACTTTAGAACAGAGCTTACTTTCGAGCTCTGAAACTGAACTCTAAACAGGATAAGTATTATTGTAGACTCTTCCTGTTACAAGTCTTTGTAGTATCTTCCCTTCTTGGATCCAAATAGGTTCTAGGCAGTGTCCTAGGAGCAGATTTCCCTCTGAATGACACGGGTTTTGTGCACTTCCTCGTATGGCCAAGGCCCAGAAACTTACACTGAGTGTAACAACAAGTCCATCTGCCTTTGGGAGTGGGGCTGTGTGAGTGCCATCATCAGTGTGGCTGCACTCCGCTGTTCAAGTGATGCATACAGCCTTTTGCAGTATGCAAATATGCCGGCCCCTGGCTCCCAAACCCACGGGACTTGGCACTTCAGGTATTGATCACAATTCAATACTGAAAATAACACTACATCTTCAGGTGGTTTTTCTTTCTCATGTTTGTATTAAAAGAAAAGCTAATAAACTCTATTTTAATTAAAGTTGAAGGGTGTGTTCTTTACAGCTGTTGGATTCCACTGGCCCTCAAAAAAGGAGGGGAAAAAAAAAAGAGAAACCCCAGTGGTGTCTGTGAAAGCCTCTCCATTGCCCCATCAGCCTATCACCTTTATTTGGTCCCCATGGGCTGGCAATGTGTGGCAGCAGGCAGCAGACTCCTGGGAAGGGTGCAGCCCGGAATGGCTGCCCAGATCTTCCCACATGCTCTTTGGATTTAGAACTTGACTGGGCTGCTCAAATAAAACCACTCACTGACAGTTTCTTTGCACTTCAATGGGCTTTAAGTAGGGCCAGTCTCTCTGGAGGCGATTTGATGGTGTTAAAGTCCTCCCTTGAGGAGCACTAAATTGGAAGCTACAAGTGACCAGCTCCTGGATTGACTTGTGACCTAATTGCTAACGAGCTTTGCTTCCCTCAGCACGGCCAGGTGCCTTCAGCTGTGTGGGATCAGCCTGGTGCACTCTGCTGTGGGGCTGCTCCAAAAGCAGCCACTCACTGGGAGCTGCTCAGCAGAGACTGGGGCCACTCATTTCCCTTTTTTCCCTTTCTCCCTCCAAGAGATGGAGACTCTTCCTGCTGATCTGGATGGCAGGTGAATGACATCTCAAGCTGATGGCTGCTTCTGCAATATATCCTGCAGGAGACAGCTGCTATGAACCTAATTTTGCTTTGAATATTACATGGCTTTAGTTTTACTGTAGCCCAAAACACATTATCAATGGGATTTTGATTTGTTCAGCATATACTAAGCAGGCCTAACTCCAGCTCAGCTTAAGAGGAAAAAAATAGCAATTCTGTTTCCCATTCTGGTACCCCTAAAAGAGTTAGATTCTGGAAAACAAAACTAGTGTATTTCTTAGCTAAACAATACAAAGTAAACCATACAGCTCCCTTTTGAAGTGCTGGGCAGTAATAATGTTTCAGAAGGAATTGCATAGAGGTGGTTCTGCTGGACAATGAACTGTAAAAGGGAAATACCCTCCAATTTGCACTACTCTGTATGCTGGCAACACTTTTCTCAAAGAGGCAAAAGAAAAATTACAGTCATGGTCAGAATACTGAAATTACAGAGACTGTTACTAGTTTCTGTTCCCAGGGAAGAGAAACTGACTATGGGATCAATATACCTTGTTTTTCTTAATCCAATAGCTGAATAATATTTAATCTATGTTGAGGTGACCTCTGCCTGCTTTCAGTTCCAGGGCAGCACTCCCCATCTGGCAGTAAATGCTGTTTGCAGAGACAATAGCTATGTTATGGCCCAGCCAGACTAGCAGGGGCAGGAGCCCATGGAGGTGTTAGTGGGCTACAACCCTAACCCTTCCCTTTGTGTACAGGGACTGTGTATTTTGTTTCCAAGGGAATTTTATGAGAACTACTTCAGTTTGGGTTTGGCAGTTAAGAGGACAGGCACTTGAGGATGGAATAAATGTCAAGACCACTGCTCCTGGATAAGAGTAGATGTGTCAAGCATACCCTGAGCAAGCAGAATTGGACAGAAGAGCCATTGAGGCAAGAGCTTGCACAGGAGGTTGGCAGGAGTGCTCAGGGCAGGGTGAGCTGCTCCGTTCACAGCTCAGCACTGGGCAGGCTGCAGCCCCCAGCCTGTCCTGGGATTTCCCACAGCACCATAGGACTATGACACAGAATTGGTATTCCACATCATTACCTGGGAAAATATCCTTGCACCAAATAAGCTGTTTGCCAGCACAGAGTGAGTTGCAGGGTGCTGCCAAAGTGACTGTAGTGCTCTTACTAACACCCACCCCCCAGTGGACTGGCAAAAGAGCACTTAAATGGCAGAGCATGGGCCTGTTTGTCTTAGCATGAGGAAAGTCTCAGGCTGCCTTCACAGACAAGGCATTTTCTAGGTGAAATAACCACTTTGGCTTCTGATCAATATTAAAACCTATTTGAAGAGCCACATGGTCCCCATGCCACCCAGCCTGAACTTGTGCTGCATCTCCACCCTTCAGCCCCAGGGAAGCCGGTGACTTAAGGGTGGTTTAAGTTGACCAAGTGGAACCTGGAGAGCCCAGGAGCACAAGCATTAGGCCAGCTGTGAGAGATCACGTGTGTGCTGACGGGGACACAGTCCTGCAGGTAATTCACACACTGCCTGCAGGAGAGGCCCTTCCCTTGCTCAGAAACAGTGGCTGGAGGTAGGCGGTGGATGGCAGTGCTGCCAAACTCCTGTTTACCGAGGAGCTGAGGACACAGCAGCTTCCTGCAGGCAAGAATGACAACAAGGCTGCCAGCAAGGTGCTGGAGTTACGTCTGGGAGCAGGCAGTGAGTGTCCACAGCTCCTTGAGAAGAACCTGATGCTGAAATGGTTCATGTCCCCTCCACACCCCAAAACTGCTGCCCATCAAACGATAGGATCAGTCCCAATAGTGTGTTTTGCCTGTACTTGAGCATGGGGGGCAGATCCCTGCAGAATCAGGTGAGTCAGGCTGTGGGACTGTCAGGTTTATCACTGGGTGCTGGAATGCTGCTTCCAGGTAAGAGATCCTATCTGGTGGGACCTGGTGTGTGCCTACACACCTAACTAGATAGTAGAGTCCTGCACCATTAGTCACCACGGAGCCAGCCTTAACCCCTTGCTGTCCCTCCCCAAAGTGCTCCTCGCAGATGGAAGCACAGCCACCCAAAGGGGCCGGCGTGCAGCATCCTGCTTGGCTAGGAGCTGTCATCTCCTTGGCCTTAGGAGTACCAAAGGGCACCTCTTCAGGGCCTGATCTCAGCACAGGGCAAGGGACAGTACTGTGCAAATTGCAGAACGCCAATAAAAGTTGATCGTTAACCCTCTTAGCAGCGAGGCGTGACCTTGGCCCGTCAGGGAAGGCGCTGTCAGCGCGGTCACGGGCACAGCCCCAGCACAGAACCCGGCTCAGGGCAGAGCCTGGCACTGAGGGCATGGATGTGTGCCATCCTCCGTGCCAGGGGCAGCGCTGCGTGGGGTTCCTGCACATGGAACGTGCTATTCCTGTGCCACGCAGTGCAGCTGCCTCACCAGTTCCCCACGATCCCCAGTGATAAGAGCCCGGCTCGGCACTCCAGCACACGCCTCCCCCTCCCCCAACAGGTAAGCTTTTAAGGTAATAAACACTCTAACAGAAGCAGAAGTAAAGAAAACAACACACACTATTTTTTTCTCCTCATAAATAACTAATCTTGATACTTCTCTTTGAATAAAATTTCTTCAGCTTTTCACATAATATAGTACAGTTATTTAAGCAACATTGAACAGCATGGGTAACGATAGAGGCAAAACCCAACATGTAAATTGGCTACAGCAGACAGGGCACACGGAAATGGCTCCTTCCCCCCTCCTGCCACTTGTTGCTGAGAAGCCAGGCTCAAACACGAGTTGATTGTATTACCCTACCATTACATCAAAGCTGAAAATGCTCTCGCATTTTTCAATAGGCAACGGTTTGTAGCTAATCTTGGATTTCTTTACACAGTCAGTTGCACTTTGGAAAAAAACAAAAACAGCAAAATACCACCTTTGACATGGTTTTGTTCATGGTTTTGTTCATTGTATTGCATGATGTATGTTTAGCTGTATCTACAAAAGGCACTATAGAGAGAGAGTCCAGCAAGGTGTGGACTGGAGGAGGTTGAAATCATTTAATGCCCTGGATTACAGCACGAGACTACCCACAGTGTCTCTGTGCCTGACCTGCCCCACTGCTGAGAACACACCTGTCCCTAACCTGTATCAAAGGTCACTACATAAGGCTTCTTTATGTACAAAGTAGGCTATAATTCGACTATTTACAGTGTGTAACACAACATTGGTGCAATTCTGCCCACAATAAAGCACTCCAACATGCTGGAGGGGGTGAGCCCTATTGCAAGAGTGCAGATGGGTGCATCTGAACAATCCCTGGTGAGCCCTCCATCCTTGCACCTCTGTCTCCTCTAACCAGGACTCCCCAGGGACACTCATGCAGTACCTTTATCTGGTGATGGGTCACTTGAGAATTCCCTCACTTCCCAGGTTTTGGTTTTAAAATGAGGTGGAAACCTTTTTGACTGAAGTGGTCCAAAGGTGTTAAGAACAACCTCAGATCCTTGCAGTCCTGCAGGAGCAAAGCCAGCAGTTGTTCTCTGGTGCTTCAACAGCTGGGTCACAGTGCCACGCTTGAAGGAGGGCAAAAAGGACTCCTGTAATGGCTGGGTAGTTTCATACATCATCACTGCTTAGGGCAGGCAGAAAAAACAATTAAAACCCAGGTGCTTTCACAAGTGGCCAGAGGCAGCCAGCCTCATCCTGCACCACACCTGGAGCCCCTTGCCCTGGCTGCATTTAGGGACTTTGACAACAGGGCCCCCCCACCATTATTCTAACAACTGAAACCCAGCTGTCACCACTGCTTAACGCCAGGCAGTGCTGCTCTGTCAGTGCTCAGCTGCTGTCTGATCCAGGGAAGTGAAAAAGGCTTGGGAAGTTGGAGGAAAAGAGGTATGAGTGCTTAGCTAAGTTTTCCTAAATTAACTGCTCCTTCTCAAACCTGGTACTCTAGCAGAGACAGAGCTTTGAGAAAAGCAGCAACAAGTATTGAAGCTGACTGACTGGAAAACCCAGCTGCTGCTCTGGAGAGACAGCCTGCCACCTGGCTGGGACACCCCCGTGCAGTCACTGCTCACTGCACGGGTGCAACCACCCTTTTAGGGTTGGTTGTGCCATGCTCAGCTGCGGTGCCACAGCTGGCAAGCAGAACACAGGGCCTGCCTCCCTCACCCCAGGTAACCCACACAGGACAAGGGGGACCGGGGAACTCACCCCCCTGCAGAGGCGAGGGTGCGAGCGGCACCGACCCTTCCGGGGCACAGGGCCCTCGGGAGAGCCCCGCTATCAGGGCCAGAGCTCCTTGCAAACCCCGTGCTGGGCCAGCAGCCTCACACCCACAGGGCCCCTTGTGCAGCCCCCGGCTGAGCGGCTCCGTGGGCAGTGCAGCTGGCTGCCCATCGCAGAGCAGGGAGTCAGTGCCACCCAGCTGAGCCCAGCTCCTGCCCGGTCTGAGCCCTGACTGAAGGGAGCCGGCTGTGCTTGCCCAGGGCAGAAGGGACCGCAGGGGATCACCTGGTCCCTGCCTGCCCTGCAGACAGCAGGGACCCTGTCCCTGTGGCAGATCCTCTCCACGGCCCCTTCCTCCTGCACTGCCACCACCCATGAAGCCCCCGGCCCACACAGCTCCTCCCCTCCTGGTCAGCGTCCTGCTGCCTGAGCAGGACCAGCGGCTGCCTCACACCAGGGCCCCCAGGCGTCCCCTCCTCAATATGTGGTGTGCCTGGGGGCTCTGAGAGCAGTCTCCTGCTCTGCCCAGGGCACCCAGGGAAGCAGCACCCCCTGCCAGCTCTCCCTGACCCACTCTCTAGGCTTTAGTGAGGAGCCCAGTGCCAGTGCCACCTGGGGCTGGGGGCCACCATCTGCCCTGACTGCTACAGCTTTGCCTTTCACCCTGGCACCAGCAAGACCTGCCCAGAGGCTTGTTGTGGGACACAAATCAGTGCTTGAGGGTCTACTGCCACCTGATTGGCCCACAGGCAGCAGCATCCCAGGACCCCAGCCAGGACGTGGGACCCCAAATGGGGCATACATGGCAGTGCCAGGCTCCAGACCACCCTGTCCTTCTGCCTCCACATAACTGGCAGCACCTCCTCCTGCCCTGCCTGGGGCTGCAGCTGCTCTGTGCCTGCGGTCCCAGGCAGCACCACCATGGTGGGGCTGAAGATGCCAGGGGTGGCCCAGCTGTCACCCCCTCTTCTGTGGCCCAGGGTCTTCACAACCCTCTCCTCCCTGTGGCTGGGGTCACCGAGGCTCCCTCTGGTCACACATGGGACAGCGGGACCTGCTTGTGGTAGGAGGCCATGCTGGGCAGTACCGTCCTGCCCACCAGTGCCGGGCTGGCCTCACCGTACCCCGAGGTGCCCGCAGGCTTCCTGGCCCGGCAGCAGCGGGTGCTGAAGCGCCTCCAGGACTCCAGTGTCTTGCCAGACCAGATCCAAACGCCGGAGGTGATCCCCACCACAAGGCACATGAAGTACTTGAGCATGAAGACAGCATAGTCAGGCTTGGGGCGGTGAGGGTCCCCCGGGCAGGAGCAGTTCTGTGCCTGCTCCCAGGCCTCCCGGTTGTGCTGCTCGTAGATGTAGCAGGCGATGACGATGGTGGCAGGCACGGTGTAGAGCACGGTGAAGATGCCGATGCGGATCATCAGCTTCTCCAGCTTGTCGGTTTTGGTGCCGCCCTGCTTGATCACGCTGCGGATGCGAAAGAGCGAGATGAAGCCAGCCAGCAGGAAGAGGCTGCCGGTGAAGAGATAAACCACTAGTGGTGCCAGCACAAAGCCCCGCAGATTCTCCAGGCTCTGGTTGCCCACATAGCAAACCCCAGCCACTGGGTCACCGTCAACAGAACTCAGTGCCAGTACAGCAATGGATTTGGCACTGGGGATGAGCCAGGCAGCCAGGTGGAAGTACTGCGAGTAGCTGGCAATGGCCTCGTTGCCCCACTTCATGCCAGCAGCCAGGAACCAGGTGAGGGACAGGATGACCCACCAGATGGAGCTGGCCATGCCAAAGAAGTAGAGGAGAAGGAAAACCACGGTGCAGAGAGCAGGGCCTGTGGTCTCGTAATGGATGTGGTGGTGCTCCGGGTTGCAAGCCACATTGGCGTGTCCTGCCACCAGCCGCACGATGTAGCCCAGGGAGACGAAGAGGTAGCAGGCAGAGAGGAAGATGATGGGGCGCTCAGGGTACTTGAAGCGCTCCATGTCAATGAGGAAGGTGGCCACGGTGGTCGAGGTGGAGAGGAAGCAGAGGATGGACCAGAGGCCGATCCAGAAGGTAGCGAAGGTCTTCTCATCCTGGGTAAAGTAGGGCTGGTAGCAGGGGATGGCACAGTTGAGTACCTTCCCTGTCCTGATACGGTTGTACAGCGGATGGGACTCCTTGGAGATGGGGATCAGAGGCGCTTTACACTTGCAAGTCTGACCACAGTCCAGCCCTGAGAGGCGCTGCCCATCGAGTGGCGTCAGGTTTTTGGCCATGTCCTTGGCAGGGCGCGTGGGCTTCCCGAAGAAGGGCGGCAGGGTGGTGGCTTCCGTGTGGTTGTATCCCATGCAAAGCACCTCGGAGTCTCCCAGCACCGGCAGGCTGTCACAGCTCATCCTCTCGGGCCAGGCAAAGCCGTACTGCTGCATGATGGGCGAGCAGCCGGCCTTGGCCCGCTCGCAGACGGAGCGACAGGGGGGCAGCGGCTTCGTGTAGTCGGACAGGCAGATGGGGGTGTACATGCTGCAGAGGAAGAAGCGCAGGTCCGGGGAGCACTGGATCTCCACCAGCGGCCAGAACTGGTGCACCTCCAGCCCAGCCTCGTCCTGCGTGTCGTGGTTGAACTGGTTGGGCATGTAGGTGAGGTTGTAGCCGATGCCCTTGCACATCGGCACCGTGATCTCCTGGCACACCAGCGCCTTGGAGGCGGCGCGCCCCGCCGCCGGCAGCCCCAGCAGCAGCGGCAGCCCCAGCAGCAGCAGCGGCACCGGCAGCCCCCGGCCGCCCATCGCCGCCGCGCGTCCTACCGCCGCCGCATGTCCTGGGCACCTGCCGCCTCCGCGCCGGGAGCGGGGCCCCGCCGGGAGCGAGAGCGGGATCCCGACCGCCGCCGCCGCCGCCACCTGCGCTCTGGGGCGGGCGGGCGCCCCCGCTCCGCGCCGCGCCCGCGCCCCGCCCCGAGACCGCCCCGGGACCGCCCCCGCCGCTGGCTCCGCCCCGCCGGGGCTCCCCGCGGTCGCCCCCGCGCCGGGCACCGAGTCCCGCTGGGCGGAACGCCGCGCTGCCCCGGCCCCGCTGCTGGACGCGTCCCACCGGGTCCCCGTGCGCCGGCGCTCGGAGTCCCGCGGCGGCCCGGGGGCAGGAGGCCAAGTGAGAAGATGACGGTGCTGCCAAACCACGACTGCTCCGCATCTGTGCATCGCCTTCCCCTCTTGCCCGCCGGGCCCCTCCCGGGACCCTCCGCCCCCCCAGCGCCGCGACGGCCCGGCTCGGCGCTCGGCGCGAAGAGCCAAGCGGCCGGAGGCAGAGGGCAGACGGTGCCTGCGGCGCTGCTACCACTTTTCCCCTTCTTCCTCGGGCCCTTCAGCGCCTCTTCGCGGGAAGGGGCCGGGGCCTCGCCCGCCGTAACGGGACTGGGACGAACGGGGGAAACCCTGGGTAGGGTAAAGGAAGACGTGAAGGGGTCCTGACGGGGAAACCCTGGGTAGGGTAAAGGAAGACGTGAAGGGGTCCTGACCGGCTTTGCCTTGCTCCGGCCATGGCACATCAGCCGGGTACAAGGGGCGCTGCAGCATCTACCGGCGCTGCCCGCGCCCAGGCTGCCCGGCGGGCAGCGCTCCTGACTCCCGGAACGCTGAGCCTCGGCGGGAAGGAAAGCCGCCCCTGCCCGAGTGCAGGCAGCTGCGCTACCACATTCCTGCCCCGGATTCCGGTCGCCAGCCGCTCCGCCAGCCCTTTTCTTCCCGCCCAGGCGGGTGGCAGGCGCTGCAGCGCAGCGCGAACCGACGACGAGACCGTGCCGGGGCAGAGGGCTCTGCCCAGCGCCCTGGGACCGCGGGCTCCTGCCAGAGCCACCGAGGTGGTCACGCTCAGTTGCCAGGAATTCCAATCCTCCAGTCCATGCATTCGTAAACACCGAAATTGCCAGCCCGATTTTCAAGCGCTTCCCTGAAAGCCCTGAAGCCCACGGCATGTTCAGGGCACACAGGGGAACAGACCTGCTTCAGAAGCCAGATTCGGGGATCCAGATTGCAGCTGCTGTGGCAGAGCCTTATTCTGCCCAAGGCAGAAGGCCTTGCACAGGAGCTACTCACTCCACCTCAGTGGATGTGGATAGAAGGGCATTTTAGACCAGAGCACTTTCATCCAGCCCTGGATCTACTAGTCAAGACATACCCACAGCACATCACAGATACAGACACCTTGCATTCAAGGCCTGGTGCTGGGGAACACCAGCACCCAAAATACCCCCAACTGCACCCAGAGCCACAAAGCAAATACTCAAATCATGACTTAGCTTCTGCCTTCCTCCCAGAAGTAAAACCTGGCTTGCTTATTGCTCTGAGGCCAGTGGCTGATGTACTCACAGGCAGAGCACTGACTGCTGATGACCAAAGCCATCAGTCATTTAAAGGCGAGAGACCTCACGACCACCTCTGAAATCCACATCTACCCAGACTAGGCATGCATATTACTTGGCAATGTCAGCTTTCACTGTTAACATTTTTTTAAAAAAGGAAAAAATAAATCTCACATCCCTATACCTCTTTACACTGTAAGTTTTCCCTGTAATAGAGCTATACAGAAGAAAATTATAAATCACATGTTCCTTTGGAAGACAGTGGCATATCATTGTAGCAGGAGTCATAACTTTTAATTCTCCTCAACAATGAGTTTCTGTGAACTAGCAGCCCAACAGAAAGCAATCACAGACAGTTTCATTATGGCTGTCAGTTGATTATCCAAATTATAGCTGAGAGAAGAGGGCAGCCTTTTTATTATCATCATTGCTATACAATTAGAAAATGCTGATGAAGCTCCATAAGAGCAGAAATTGTCTTTTTTTGTTGGCATTTTTCATTTTTATAAGCATTCTCTTGGGCAACATCTTAGTTTGATTTGACACACAATGGGGAACGGGTACATAAGTGGAAAGGGAGAAGATAAGAAGGGGAAAATGGGGCAGCTCTTCATTTCAGTTAATCTATCAACTCTTGTAGCCTGGTTCAGGTTTTGCCACTCCTCCAGATGTATCTAATTCTTAGAGCCTGGCTGTAAATAATGCTGTATTTGCTACACTGGGGACACATAAAATCCAATTAAGAGCCAGGTAGACATCTGTTGGCTTGCTCTGTGCTTCTGTTTCCTTTTTTGTTTTTTATGAATATGTAGCAGAACAACCAGAGCAGGATTAAAGGGGTAAGTGCAAGTGCAGTTGATAGGTTTGTTACTCATCTCTTCAGTAAAGGATGAGAGTGCACTGCATCCAGCACATAAACAGAAGGTGTGTCTGCACAAAATTTACTGTGTTAAACCCTGCAGACAAAAAAGGAAGTGTTTCCTGGCCCTATGAAAATGCTCTTGCAGTTAAAAAACTCTTAAATTATTAAAAATCACTTTACCTTTTATCCACGTGCAGAAGTGTCCATGAAGCTCCACCATGCTAGACAGGTCTGCCTGGGAGTACATCTAACCCCTGCTCCTGGCTCCAGCCCAGAGGATTCAGGCATGGACTGGCAATACATGTCCTCACAGACATACCTTCCACTCACTGACGAATTTTCAGCTGGGATGCAGTGGTTCCTGGTAGAAGCAGCAAGTAAAAAGGTGATAAATATTTCTGTATTTGGTTCTTTCACTGCTGACTGTCAGCGTACACTGTTTACCTGGACAAATTGCTTTTGTGCAGGATACCATGACTTTTAAAAGACTTTAGAAAAGGACTAAGTGAGTTTCCTTTGTAAAGACTGGCTATTGCCCTTGCCCTTGTTAGAGGACTCAGCAGACTTTTGCAAAGAGCTTTTCAGCCCAGGCTTTGGGCAGGGACAAAGCCAGAGAGCACTGATCTCGCTCTTGGCTTTGCCGGCACCAAAGCAGGGCAGGAACCTCCTGCCCCTCTTGTCACAGGATCAGCACACCACCCCTTGGCCCTCGACCCTTCTTGCTTGAAGCAGCAAATGCTGGTTTTGTCTGCACTGCTGACAAGTCTCCAGCTCCCAGGAAGGGAGCAGTGGGGGCCCAGTGCAGGTGATCCCGGTGCTGGTGGGCAGCCTGCCAGTCACCCCAGCTGGAGGCTGTGCTGGCTCAGGCCCTGCTCAAATTAGCAGTGACCCCTGATAACAAACTGCTTGAGTGAGGAGGTGCTGGGGACCATAAGGTGGCTTGCAGCAGCACAAGACTGTGCCTTACTGCCTGTCAGGAGTGCAGGAACAGACATCACTTCTGGCATCAGGGTGCAGCCCCCAGGCAGCACCAGCACAGCAGACCACTGTGTACTGGTACAAAAGGATATCAGTGTTTGCCCCACACTGAGGACATGGCTGCATGCTGCACCAGGGCAGGTGTGCTTCTGCTTCCACCCCTGGCAAGTGTTTGCCTTCCCTCCTAAGAGCTGCAGCTCCAGGCTGCCTGTGCTGCAAAACCCTGGCACCAAGACTGACCTTGTACAACAGCACCTGGAGCAGGGGGCTCCTAAATTAGACCAAGGTTCTTGCTGCACTGCAGGCAGGAGGGACCTGACAGGCAGGGAGACAAGAGAGACTCTTGGCCCTTTGCAAGCAGGCAGAGCAGAGTGAGAATCACTGCCAGCATTTGCAGAGGGACCCTGGCACCCAAATCCTACTGAAGTGCAACAGCAGCGGGGGTGAACATTTCTCATGTGCCCAGATGAATTAGAGGCTGTGGCTTGGGGACAGGAATTCAGATTTAAATCATTTGAATGCTTTTCACCATTCCCTTAAAAATCCTAGCTTACATCAATACAATTTGGTTTTATATACACCTGTGCAATTACACACCTTAGCGTATTTCAGGAAAACAAAACCATGCCAAACTGTAGCCATATCCAAAAAGTTACATAGAACTTGAAAACTTCTGAGTGAATTAATCCAAAACTTAATTTCTAACAGTGACACAAACTTCAGTAACACCTAACTAACACAAGTGCTGCAGTTTGAAAAATGCCACCAGAAGTTCAGGTGAGACCAAAGTAAAATCAGGAAGATGGCTGCACATAAAACTAATCTTGCCAAACTCATCACTTAATTAATTAACTATACTTGTATGTATAAGTCCACATAAAATGCATGCAATAAGCTTTCTTTGGTCTCCCCAGGCACTGGGAACCTTCCCATAAGCCACAGTTGGAATGCTGAAGTTTCTGTCCTGAGGTACCACTACCACAGCATGCAGAGGCAGGATCAGGGCCCTGGCCCAGAGCTGCAGGAGGGTTGGTGGTGATGAGGATGGGCCTCTGCCATGCCACAGCCATGGCTGGCTTCAAATCCCCTTGCTGTGACTCACAAAACTGAGATAAAGAGGAAGCAGTGAAGTTCCTTACTTCTAATTTTCTTGGGGGGTATAGTGCAGCCTGAAACATCTGAAACTTTTCAGATATGTAGTTTTTGAAACACTGCACATAATGCTTTTTTTTTTTCTTTTCTTTTTCTCTCAAAAGAAAACAGTCCCCATAGTGAAGTTGACATGATAAATTAGTATAGCCCTGGCAAAGCCCTCACTCTTCATTTAGCAAATACTTATTTATGGACTTTCAATTTGTAGCTTATGTAACAACAGGGTGAGTGACTTTCAAAAAAAGCTCCGCCATGTATTGACCTGATACAGCCTAATGGGTCCTTCAGAGCAATTAGGATTTATTGTGTTAGTGTCTATTGTGTATAGAGACCATTTTAAAAACATGTGTTATTTACCCAGAAAGCAGTAATGACTGTTTAAATACAGTGAGATTGTTTCTTAAACTCTTGCTGTTCTATACATTGCAAAAAAAGTTACTCCAAATATTTTTCAGTTGAATACTTTGCTCCAGTGGGATTTCCAAGCTGGATTATTGCATGGCACATATATTTGTATGCCTATAGCTGTAAGTGAACCGAGCTCCCAGCAAAGCTGCAAAATGAGCAGCCTTGAAGCCTGGAATCTGAGATTTTTTTCTCAACCAAGGGGCCAGAGCTTGCCACTCTAGTGGTCTGAGCAGCTCAGGCCTTTTCCTAACTTAGAGGGCAGAGCATTTCCCATGAACCAAACAAGTTTTGCCCCGTCTGATCTGAAAGTGACCATATGAGCCATGAAGCTGTGGTTTGCATCATAGCACATCTAACCCTCTACATGCACATGAGGTAGGGGCCATCACCACTTCCCTGCAACCTCCTGGGGGCCAGCATGCAAGAGCACAAGTGTTGGTTTCTGAAGACCAATGCAGCTGTGAGAAGCCAAACCCCTGGCTAGTCCCCAGCAGGCCTGAAGGAGCCCAGCTTTGCAGCCCAGCAAAGATCAGCTCTGGCTTAACCAGCTCTGACTGACCACAGAGTAAAACAAACCCCCAGCTCATCCATGGGAGCCATCAAATGCCTCTATGAAACAAAAAAATATAGACTAATTACTGCTTGACTCTTCTTCAGACCAATGGTGTTTTAATCAGCACTATCTCAAAAATAGTTTTTTCCTTTTCTGCCTTTTTCCTGCCCCCTCCTTTGCTGTGTGAAGCCTTCAGGGTGAAACTGCTCAAAGCAGTTCTTTGGCAAAATCTTTGCCTGCCCTGCTTCAGATCACAGCCTTTGGAACTTGTTTCTATCTGCTTGCTTTACACCAAAATTGACATATTATCTGTTACAGCTGCAGAGACAGAAGTGCTAAGTAGTTTTTTTATTCCAGCAAAAAGAGGGACAGGTTTTTGTCTGAAAAATTTGTGGCAAGTATTTCAGAGTTAGGATGCAAGTTTGTAATGGCCAATCCTCTGGAGAACAGTCAGGCAGCACAGACTGAAGTTGGCTATAACTTATGAGTTCTGTTTTGTGGAAAATTCCAACATTAAAAAACAATGTAAAACACACCAGTTTGTTCCAAACAGGGCAAGCTGCCTATACTTCTGAGCAATCCTGCAGCATCAAGAAAAGCTAGGTTTCCTCTCAAAACATGGAGAATTCCTAGAAGCCCCCTGCCCAGGAAAGCCTTAGGAGCAAAGGATGGGGAAGGACCTGGAGTTGGGGACATGGAAATCCTGGAGAGATGGATCTTGCTGGCAAACTGGGCAGACTTCAGGCAGGAATCTGCCTGATGAGCATTTGTCTCTTAGGTCCTGCCTGATTTTCAGAGAAAGTTGGTCAGTGAAAACAGAAATGTTTCCAAGAATTTTTCTGTCTCTGCCGAACTGACACTTTACAAAGAAACTGCTCTCAGCTCAAGCATCTGCCATCATGGGTAGTCTCTCCTGGCCTTAAAATTCTATGAATTGGTGCAAAACATATGATAACAACTGTTGCTGTTAAAAGCAACTTCAGTCTGTGTTCAGAATAGTTCGAGTTCAGTCTGTCTTTTCCTGAAAATACAGAGTTTATTTAAAATAGATTTCAAACATGTAAGCCAGTTTGACTGCATTTCTTCACTAACAACTCAAGATGCTGTGATCAAGACCTTCCAGATGCAGTGATTCTGGACTCTCTTGAGGCAACCTTAAGGGATCATTATTTCCAGAAACTGGACTCCTTTACAACATGCCATATTGCTCACTTAAGATCAGAAACAATCAAAAATTATGCATTTGAAAGCTTTATCCTGTAGATGTACTTATGTACATTACCCTAGAAGGAGAACATTCACATACATTTTGTGTTTCTATGAACCAGAAAGTATCAAAGCCAGAGACCTCCTGAAACAATCTCTTCTATCTGACCTTTTAGGTGTTCTTGCTAAGATCAGGCACTTCAGATTTTCCCTGTCTGCTTTTGACATCCTTGAAGTGCTTGACACAGAGCTAGAGGAATATCAGAACTAAGATTTAGTGAGTCATGTCATTCACATCACGTGAATAAAACTATGTTGAAATACAGATTTAAATCCCTGCATAATCAACATTTATTGGACACAATAAAAAGAGCCAGAAACAGATGAGAAGGCAATTAGCACTAGCTAGAACTATAGACATTTTGATTACTTCCTTCTGCAAGTCATTCATGGCATAGTATAATACACAGGTCAAGGTGATTTGGGAAAGGATGTTGCTAGCAACCTTCCATTCAGGTATTAGTCAGATGTGAAGGATTAACACATGCAAGTGACCTTTATGTGCTGTAGTGGAACGGAAATGGAGCAGAAACTGCAGCAGGAGCCAAAATGGTCTTTTCCCAGCTCAAGGCTGAGTGGTTGATTTCCCAGCTCTCTATGGCCATAAGGGCAGGGACTAATGTTAACAGAATTGAAGCAATCCAGGAAATTTGCTGGACAAAAGAAGGAATCCATTCTCTAAATCCTGCACCTCACTGCCATGCACAGCAACACTGAGCATGCAATTATGCTATCTAGCTTGGGATATGACCTGGTGATGCAAGAAAGTGCTCTAAAATATTCCACAAGTGCTAGCATAGCTGCCAAAAATATTGATGACAAGGTTCTGTAGTCCTCTTACAAGGCTTTTTTTTTACCAAACTGATACAATCAAACTGATTTTGTAAAAGCAACAAGCTGACACAAAAGGCAGCACAATTGCTGCAAAGATGGGGCTCATGTAGGTCAGCATCTTCCTTATTGCATGAAAACACTGAAGTAGCTTGCTTCAGCTTTAGCTCAGAAAAGTCTGCAGAAGAATTCATGTTGGATATGCTGGTGAATTAACTGTCCCACTATTTGTGACAAAGCAGAAGCTGAGCTCTTCTCCATGTCTCCTTCAGTGCCAGACCCCCAACCATTACACCATCACAAGGCAGACAGGATTCTACTGGGTGCACTCACAGAAATCCCTGTGCAAGTTTCCACCTATGCCAGGTGCTGACTGTACCTGCAGTTCAAACTGCTCTTGGCCTGAGCTGACAGGGAACACAAAAAACAGGAGAAAGGAAAGGTAATTCTCCTTGTTTCTGCAGACACAAAAGGTTTATGGTTTGTCTCTATGGCCAGAGAGAGCAGTGAAATCAACCCCACGGTGCTGAGCTGGAAAAATACCATTGTGGCTCCTGCTGCAGATGCTGTTCCCCTCTCTGTTCCACTAGAGCTCACGAGACTGAGAACCTCTGCTCTCTGCTGCAGGGAAGCAAGGCTGCACCTCTCTCAGTCAGGGCCAGGCTTACACTCCTGAAGACAAAATCCATTTCTGGTAGATGAGCAGTCTGGAGGGAAACAAGGCAGATTCCTTACCTGGGCCAGCCAGCTGCATCCTGACAGGAGCAAACATCCCTCTTTCAGGGAGGAAGGGATAGAGCAAGGTGAGAAGACAGTGTAATCCTTTCAGCTGAGACTTTGCCAAGGATGTTGCTAATTAGCAGAGAGAGGATGTACTGTGGCTGGTGAGAGACAGACACGTTCTGTGTTGTGAGACAGTGCCTGTAACCAGCTCTATCTGTGAGACAGTGAGATCCCTGATTGTATTTGTACTGCAGGAGCCATCCCAGCAACACCAGCTGAGCCCTTGATGCCCGCTGTGCTGCCCACAGCCTCATATGAAACCCTTGACGGGATTCCAGACAGACAAAAAGTCTTAGTCGTAAATCTTATTTTCACTGTTCTAATACAACCAAACCTACTTTGTATAGACACACAGAGTGGCTGTGGCTTCCAGATCATGGAAAAAGACTGGTACTGGAGCAGCAACTGTATTTCCTAGGCTTTCTTGGCTATCTAGGAGAGTGTTTTAACTACCAGAGGAAACAGGGAGGCATTTTCAATCTCTACCAGCACTGAGATGGTGGTCCAGAACTGTGTGTGTGTATCTCACACACTGCAGTTTGGAAACATTTCCAGCTGAGACTACTACATTAGGTCAGCTGGTGTCTGGTCTAACCACACTGAGCTTAATCTGCAAGAGCCCAGTTTAAATTTGTGGGACTGTGTGTGATTGTGCTTGAGATGAGCACCTGTCCCAGCAGCCCTGTATTCAAGGATAGCTGAAATATACATCCTAAGAAGAGCCAACAAACCAACAATCAGACCCCACAGATTTCTTCCATAGATTATATTTAGATTCCGTGACAACATAAAAGGAATGATTCCTTATTTTGTGCCTCTGTGTACTTCCCATAGGGGCTAAGATGCCCTGAATTTCTCCTCAATACTTAACCACATTTATTTATGTAGGGTCAAACTTGCCTTGTGGCTCTTTTAATCTGGCATATTACCAAGACACAGCTAACTGTGTTGGACACAGGCTCCTGACTAAACCTAGTACAAGAAGTTCAGGAGATGAACTGAGACTGATAACAGCAGCAACCTGATCTCTACTGAAGTAGGGATTAAATACATTCACCTGCACCCTAATGCAGCTGCCTAAGACAATCCCAAGGTGTGCTGGGCCAAAATGTTCTTTAGGAACTTCTGTATGTACTGATGAAGGCCTTGGTGTGACTGAGAGCTGGCGTAGATATGAGAGATCTTGAGAGGTGAGAGGTGGAGGTGAGTGCTGTCTGCACTGTGCAGACTTTTGAAAGGATGGGCAAGGTTTGGTCTTCAGCCTGAGCAAATTCCTCACCTTTACTAAGCTGACTGAGGTGTTATTAGGCCTTTCCCTAAACAGATCATAAAAACCCGTGCCGGTGATTGTTTTATGAACAAAGGGGAGAAACAACAGAAGTAAAACAACAGCGGTGGCCTGCAAGTCTCTGCTGAGGGAGGAGAGACAGGCCGCAGGCAAAGAGCCGAGCCTCAAGGTGTGTCGGTGTGTCCTGGCAGGCTGCAGGAGGGGACGGGGCTGTTCAAAGTCCTCGACACGGCCACGGTGCTGACTCTGAAACCATCCCCCTGCCCTGGCTGCAAAGTACCTCCTGGAACTGGCTCGGAGCTTTAAAGAATGAAATCCAATTTACCTGCCACAAAGAAGAGCTTGGTGAGGCCTCCCCAAGCCGGTGGGTAAAGGAGGGCTGCCAGTTCCCACCCCTGCGCTGCCCCCTCCCAGGCAGAGCGGAGGGAAGGGGGAAGGGGCAGCCATGGCAGTAAGTGCAGGAACAATTCACTGGAGAGCCACGGTGCGCTTTGCAGTTTGCCCACTAATTACTATTAAGCCCCGGTTCCTTTTTGTGTTCCAAGGGGCGTCTTCAATGTGGCACTGCTTCTTGGGCCTTTCATGCGGCTGGGCTAACCCCTGAATAGCGGGCTACCCCCCCGCCCCTCCTCGCTACCTCTCCCTTTTTCTTTCCCCCTTTTGCTTTTCTGATAGTATTTTCTGTCCATGTTGTGTAAGGCCCTAAATGAATCTTGACTGCCCCTACAGCCGACTGGAGACGCACAAAAGCGGCCCATTCCAGTGGCCACAGCGCCATTGTGTGCCCTAACAATGCACTAATTGGCGGCGACAATTGTGCGGCCGGGGAAGGAGAGGGGGCCGCGGGGGGGTGGGTGGAACACGGGACATGGGTCCTTTCCAATCACCGAGGCGGGACACGGGAAAAAGAGAAGTGTGAGGAGCGAGAAATGCGCTCTGCCCCGCGTCTCTCCCGCGGGCACGTCCGTGCCCGTCCCGGGCAGCTTGCTCCAAGGGCCCCCCCGCATTCCTACATGGAAGGGTAAGGCGAAAAATTGTAACGCGTGGCTGTGCAGAGCAAGAGATGTGCAATCTCAAAGGGTCGTCACAATCTCCCAGGCTGTCTCACCATGCCAGAGGCTGGAGAACTCATGTGATGAGGACACCACTGAGATATTCATGGGAAAAGGTCACACACAGAGCCAAAATGCTGCTGCGGGGGGCACTCTGCCCTGGCTACACATGGGAGACTGCTCACCTCTTTCTAAACTGAGCTTAACATATCTGTATTTTGCACCAGGACAGGGTGCCCTACAGCATTCTGCTGTAGTAGGTGCTGGTCCTGTGGAGTAGGAGCCTGTGGTGTTGTTGGGAGTATGGGAATGAATCTGGGCCACATCTCCAGCACCAGCAAAGCTGAGGGTTGGAGGGATGAAAGGGACAATAGGTGCCATGGGACTGAAGCTGCTTATTGCCACTGTGACACCACCCAGGACTCAGGAGGGACTAACTCAGTCTCACACTGAAATATGGCAGGAATGAGCCCATGGATTTTGAAAGCTGTCCCAGTATGAAGTTAGGCCTGGAGTTTTAAAGCTGATGTGGCTGACAAGTGAGGGACAGATTTTAGCTCTATTCATTAGCTTTTAAGATAAAATGTGAGACAGGAAATGGCATGGCCAATGCTTTTGAGAAAGAAGTATGTAAGGCTCACCCAGTTGAATTGGCTCAAAATTAATTCAGACAGTTGAGAGACATGGGGTCAGATGCTGAAGTGCTCAACACCTACCCATCTGTTTTCCAAACAGCTCCTATCAGCTCCCTCAGAGAACAGTGAAGACGAGCAGGTGTGAAGCACTGTGGTTCCTGACAGAGAAAGCAAGACTGGCAGCAATACCCAAGTTTATGAAGGGCTCTGAAATATCTTCTGGGCAAAGGTGTTTCTCTTATTTGAAGCTGACTGACCTTTGAGAAGCACTGTCCACAGCAGGGTCAGGAAGCAGGTAATTCTCCTATCACTCACAGGACAGCTGTGGGACTGCTGTGGTGGGGGACACTTCTACTAGATGTTTTGATAAAGAAGAATTACTTCCTGCATCTGGAAAGAAGCAAGAAAACACTGTCCCATACAGTGGCATCTAAACAGGGAACAACTCCATAGGAACCATCTCTAGTGGAAGAGCAATACTCTTCTATACTAAGTCCCATGTATCAGCATGGCTTGGAGAAGCAATCTTGCCATAACGTCATGAAGGGCAGACACAACAAGTAGGGAGGACAAACTGGAACTACAGACCCATGGACAGGCAGGCACTGTGCCTGGATCCAAACTCCCTGGTGCTCTGACTGATTGGGACTGGCATTTCAGTTTGGTCCACTACATATAAACACTAAACTCAGATGAGAAGTCTGGTCCTGCAGCCAAAATGCTGAGGGGAAGCCTACTGTGAGCCCAGTGTGAGTAGCAGAGTTGCAACAGCCTAGAGCTGGAAGTGTGCAGAGTCCAGGGTACGCTGTGTAGAAACCCTGGGACACTGGACTCTTGCCCTTTTCACCCCATGGCCACATGGAGCACAGTAGTTCTCTTTTTGTAATCTCTCAGATTTTGTGGTTCAGCATTGCTATGAAACACCAAAGGACATCCCTGCTGTCAGGAAGAACCCTAATCTCCCCACTTACTGCAAGGTGGATTTATCAGCTGTGATAGCTCCTAGAATTTGGTGGTGGCAACATCCTCCCCGAGACAAAATCATTAGTTACCTGCTCTAAACATAGTAAATGTGCTTCAGCTTGCCCTCCCCTAGCAGGCCTCCACACAACTCCTGCTGACAACTATGGAAACATTCCCATGGATTACCACAGATGCAGGAGGAGGGCCTCATATAGTGAGACTTCTCTGCCTCCCCTTTGCCCTAAACCCTTCACAGAAGTACTTTATTGTTTTATGACAGTGCAGTTAACACTTGACATAAATCTCTAAGCACAGCTAACAATGTTGATACTGTGTAAATACCTACAGTAGAGACCTGTATTTTATTATGCTTTTGCCCTCTTTTACCTGTTATCACCCAGCGTTAACTCTGTGCTAGATGCACTTGTATTTCACAAGGAACCTGTCAATTTTATACACTGCCACAGCTCCTGTCTTTAAATACTGAGAGCCCAGCTCTGGTTCTTTGACAAACTGCTGTTTGCATCGGAGCCAGCAGGTTTTGGATCCTGTAAAGGATCCAAGGTAAAGGATTGAACATGCTGTCTGTCAAATCCAAAACAAGTGTCCTTCAGAAGTGCAGAGTCCAAGGCAGAACAGGACATTTTGCAATATGTACACAAGAAAGTATCCACCAATGTCACAAGCCACTGTGTGACAATGTCTGATGACAGGATGGTGCTGGCATTTGTTTTCCACCCTAGCCTTGCTTTCATGGGCATTTGTACCCCTGTTCTCAGAAATCATTGCAGGGGAAGGTACAAACTGAGGGAGAGACACAGAATCACAGAATAAGCTAAGTTGGAAAGGACCCACAAGAACTAGGGAGTTGAACTCATTGCCCTGCACAGCACCATCCCCAAGATCCACACCCTGTGCCTGAGAGCATTGTCCAAAGACTTCTTGAACTCTGCCAGGCTTGGTGCTGTGACCACTGCCTTGGGGAGCCCATTCCAGCCCAACCACCCTTTCCCTAATACCCAACCTAAATCCCCCCTGACACAATTTCAGGCCATTTCCCCAGGTCCTGTTGCTGGCACCACAGTGATCAATGCTTTCCCCCCTGCTCTTCCCCTCACAAGGAAGTTGTAACTGCAGTGAGGTCTCCCCTCAGTGTCCTCATCTCCAGACTGAACAGACCAAACAACCTCAGCTGTTCCTCATATGGCTTCCCCTCAAGGCCCTGCACCATCTTTGCTGCCCTCCTCTTGGATGCTCTCTAATAGCCTAACCTCTTACTTGTATTGTGGTGCCAAAACTGCACACTCCAAAGTTTCATTACTTTGTTGCTGCACTTCAGGTATTTACCTGCAGTTTCAGTCAGAAATGAGATTAATTTATAATCCTAAATGCTAGGAAACCACTTTGGACTGAACTGCTCCATGCCTGCTGATTATATCTACTACTTTCTTACACTGATTCAGTAATTTGTACTTTCTTATTTTTAAATAGTCCCTAACTTGTATAATAATTCCTTATTTACTTCTAAATGCATCATATTGTACCTACATGATAATCACCTGAGAATTTTCAAGTAAAAAAGTTCAATGCTTTAACACAAGCTCTTATTTAACTTGTCTTGCTTTCCAGATGAGCCTCACACCTTTGTTTTTAATATCTAAATGAATGCTAATGCCTTGAAACTAAATTACAGAAAATTGAAAATCACTTACTATAAACAATGGACTGACTTTTTTAAAGCATGTTTGCAGCTTCAATGCCAAGCTTTATATTTGTCTATGCTTAAAATGGATGGAATTTACTCCTGCTTGCCTTGGAGACTTTGTCTGGTTTTAATTGTGACACTTGATTATCTGAGATGCTTTTCACCACCTTCTCATGGTGGTAATACTCAGGCCTTTAAATGGGACCACTATTTTGGAGAGTATTTAGTTAAACAAGAACTCTTAACAAGACAGTCCAGAGCTATGTACACACACTCCCAGAATATTTTCATTTGCCCTCAGCATGCTTTCACTGAAAAGCTACGGTAAAGCCTCACAGCCAGTCCCTAAGGAAAGGAGAAGGTTGCTAGCTCCATTCTTTCAGAAAACCAGTCAACTTCACATATTAACCCAAATATTCTTAATTTTGGTCTGAGAACTAGAAGGGTAGCTCTTTTAAAATGAATTATCCTGACTTTAAAATAAGAGCTAGAGCTTGGATTGGCATGCTCTTCCCAGGGCTCCACAGAGCCCATGGTCTCTGCTCTGCCTGGATGCTTTTTCACAGCACCTCTTACAGGGTGAAGTGAGGAGGGGAGGTGGCAGTGAAAGGGGAAGGAGATGTCATAGCAGAATTTGCTCACCTTATAAAGCAAATAAGGAGGAAGAGAAGGTCTTGCACATGGTTCCCTTGTGCAGCTTGTGTGGTCTTGGTCAAATATTAACTCATTGATTGTAGCTGATTTCATCACAGGGATGAAGTCCAAAGGTTCCTGTAGGAGAGAGGATTGACATTCCTGATGGACTTCTGGTTTTTCTGAGGAGGGCCAGGAAGTTAGTGAAGGAGGGGATATATCCTTCTCTTTGAAAGCTGCCAGAGCATAGGGCTGGCTGTGGAATGCTCTGGGGAGTCTCAGGCAGAGGTTTTAGGCCCATGAGCTCCACCACAGCTCTGTGCTGCAATCTTTAGTCATCAAATCCAGATTCAAGGAGCTGCAGAAACTCCTTAGCTGGTGCACTGGAAGAAACAACCAAGAACAACAAGAATCTTGCCTGCTCCTACATCCATAGGTGTGAGAACCCTCATAAGATGGGCAAAGTCCTGTCCTTCCAGCCCCTCAGTGGTCCTCTCAGTCCACCTGGGAGATGCCTCCCTTACTTAAGAGTTCAAGGGCCTGACCTTGGACCCTTCTGGCAGAGGACATGTGGCAGCCACACAGTAAGAAGCTGCTGCTGCAAGCCTCCCAGGAGCTCTGTTTCCAAGGGTGCCTCAAAGCCACAGTAAGCTCCCCTGGGAGCTTTTAATGGGTCAGCACCATTAAAAATCTAGGAACTTGTGGTGTTCCAAAACCACAGGATTTAACTGGGAATCCAAACCCCCAGAGCCTGATGCAGACATCAACAGCAGTTCCAGAGGCCCTCCTGGCTGAGATCTGGGAACAGTATGTATCACATTTTCTTAGTTTCAGAAGACTTTAACCAGCAGAGAAGCATTTTTAAGAAAACTATCGCTCTTTCAGAGCTTACCCTACCCATGGTACAGTACCCACCAGAAGGGAAATTAAAAAGGATGAGTAACATTTTTTTAGTGTTTATTGAGAGTTGCCTTTATACAGGAGGGACTGGTGCTCTGATGCAGTCACAAGTGAACCCAAATAAACCCAAACAAACCCTGCTCAAGTGTCAACAAGCAATTCAACTCAACAGATTTAAATTATAACATCATTACACATCAATAATAAATTAAGACTATTGCCCAGTAGTTGCAGATAATAAAAAAAATATCCTTGTCAAAAGTAAAAAAACCAAACCAACAATGCAAACAACGAAACACACATAACAATGTTGCAAATAAGTTAACACAGTAGCACACACACACATAAGGGTGTTCCAAAAACTCAGGGTGCACTGCCAGCAATGCTAAAATTCACTGTAAGGGGTGCAGGTGAGCTGGTGCTCTGGCAGGAAGGAAAGCCCAGGCTGCCAGGGACCACATCAGCCACTGTGCTCTGCTGCTCACACCTGGTTTTCCCTGGCTTTCAACTGCCTTGACTGAACTAAAGTTGATTTGGAAGCTGCCTTTGTCACTTAATACTTATGAAACACACATTTTGCTCATGAATTTACTTTAGCTTACCTCAAGTATAGCAGGGACTCATGTAAGGTAACTTGGTATCACAGGTATTAATTAAAAATCAAAACTGAAAGCACAGTTTAGTTTAAGCAAAATCAACTTGGTAGACAAGTGCATAAGCAAAACGGAAACAAATCCTTTTTCCACCAAAACAATGCTGCGTATTCAAGGATCCATAATGGTTTAACATGTGGATTAGACAGGAATAAATAAATAATTGAACCGCTGACATCTGTGCACAAAGACAGAGTCTAATAAACTTTGGTCCTAGACAGCTGATAGCTCTCCAGACCTAGATATCTCTGATGCTGACCACAAGTAGCATGTTTGCAATTTGGATTAATGGTCACCCTAAGGAATTTGGGTAGAATTGGCATTTTAACACATAGCTCAAGCCATCATGGCCACACCAGGATTTTCAAGTAAAGAAGGATTTTGCACATTATTATCCAGGCTGTCTCCTCACTGTACTGCTAAAATGCAGTAGCAGCACTGCTGCTGTTAAGGGGATTCCTGCTACTGGTGTCAAATGTGGACTTAGAAAATCACAGTATGGACTTGTGCCCTAGGCTGACACCTACCAGATACTTTAGCAAATAATGCTACAATTTCAATGGGTTAACCCTCTCTCTAAGGTGAGGCTGACTAAACCCCCACTGGGTCAGCCTTCAGGGAGCCAGGCTGCATTAAAATTGAGCTTTGAGGAAACACCTTCACTCCCACAGCACTGGACCCAGCTGTGCAAGCAAGCAGGGGGCTCGGTATGGGAGTCTCTGGCCACATTGTGTGGATTGGCCAGGGGTTCCAGGAGGAGAAAAACTGCATGTGACCTGACCCTGTTTTAATTCTCTGTACCTGATATTATTATATATGCACGGCTTCTGAAGGTCTTGCACAACTGCATCTCAGGCTAAGCAGTCCAACAAGTCTCAAAAACACACATAAGAACCAATACCATCTCTACACTATCCTCTCTCATAATGCCCTCACAAAGCATGGACAGTAAACAAATTTTATGGTTACCATTCCTAGCATGATGGAAACTGTCACGAGCAAGAGTTTTAAGCTCTGATGCCAAACACATTTCATCATGGCAGAGCATTTCTAAAAAAAATTATTCACCTCTCAAAATTTAAGGCACCAAAAGGAGCAAAAGTGAGGAGTTCCCACACAGCTTGGTGTCTTCAGAGCTGGTATATGAAGCCTGTAGAGCTAACTTCACAAGGGCAGAACAAGCAAACTGATTTACTCAGCTGCTCCTGCAAAAGAGCAGGCCCAGCCACAGAAGCATTTCAGTTTAAGTCTACAAGTTAATAAAACAGCAGATACAATCAGGAAATCCAAAACAGGAAGAGAGACACTAATATACTGTACTGTAAGGCACTCCTACTGGGAAGGGAAAATTGGAAGGCAAATTACAAAGGAGAGAATGACTGGACTCAACTGGTTCAAAAGCAATACAATGACCTATGAAGCTCCAAGCCTGGCTATAGGCTCAGTACTGTGAGTATGGAGAGGAACAGAGACAGTGAAGAGAGAGGGGAGACTGGCTTGCAACTCAGTGGCAGAAAAAAAAATTAGAAGATTATGATATTATTAAATTAATTTTTTTTTATACAGATCAACATTCAGCTGCAATCCAGGCAGTGACCTTTGGGAAGCTTAAGAAACTCAGTGGCTTTTGCTGCTACAGGGAAAAAGCAAAATTCAACAGGGCAGCTTCCCCATTTCATTGTAAACAGACGTCCTCTGCTCTTTTTAAAAATCTTTCAAGACATTATCATCAATCTATTGTAATACACATACTATCCTAATAATAGGAGAAGCTTTGACAAGAGGAGCTCTAGAGATACCCTGACGATTCACTCCTAACAGGGTCATCAGAGCTGTGCAGTACTGCAAAAAACTTAAGTTCCTCTCAAAAGAGTACCTTCCCTCAAACCTACCAATTCCTATGGATCCAGCAGTGAGCTCATATTGGTATGTGCCCGCCAGGATATTTTGTCACATCACGAACCCATCATTTTCCACCATGTAAGACAGACAAAAAACAAGAAAAGCAATAGGAGGATTCCTACACAAGAAATACAAATTTCTCTTTTTATAGATTGATAATGCAAAAAGAGCTGAAGTTTGCATCCCCTAAATAGGCCCATCTTCCCATTAAAGGAAAGGTAGATGGTTAGGGTAAAGAGGAAAAGAGACTTGAATAAGGATCTCAATAGTGTCATAGATTAAAATAATATCAGACTAACAACTGTAAGTACCTGTAGAGAGCGAAGCTATGGTCCACCGCAGTTAAGCATCCTATTTTTACACAGATGATAAGTTCTGTACAAAGCAAAAGCAGTAACTGGATTACAGATCAATTCCTTCTCAGTCAGTTATGAAAGCATCTTCTCTTTGAAGAAGACAAACAGCATATTTCATTCTTGATTCACAATGAAATGGTATCGTTCAAATTTATTTCATGTGTGGGTAGGACAAGTCTGAAGTACTAATGCATAATTTCACTGGGGTGGGGGGAGGGTGTGGGCAGAGTGGTGCAATCTGCAAAGCCCCCAGGAACTTCACCAGCTGATGCTCATCCAGAAGTCTGCAGAGCAGAGCCCCATGCAGGCTGTGGGCTGCAGAATGGACACACAGAGCAGTGGGGACCAGCACAGAGCACTGGCAGTACAGCAGAGACAACCATGCAAGGGTACAGCGCTGTCTGAAACCCAAACCACTTGCACAACCCCAGGCTGAGGCTCCTGCTTGCAGATGGCTCCTGCAAGAAAACTGACTGAGGGCAGGATTAAGCCTTTCATTATGCTTACAAAAATTGATGACAGAATATTTTATCCTACCCATTTATAAGGAATAACTGGTTTTGGACAGGAGCTAGACATCCCTGAGAGGACATCATCTTTCACCTTACAGCCTGCTCCTAGAGCTACTGTGAAGCTGTATCACTTTTTTAAAGTAGAAATAAATGTCTATTCATTTTAGGAACTAGCTGGTTTACAACAACACTGCATTTTAAAGCAAACAGCATGATCTGTATTGCACGGTATCCTTTAACATAAAGCTCTGGGCACTGACAGAATATCATAACGTGCTCTTGCTCTGTGTCATTTGTAATGGCAGTGGTTTCAGACCCATGACTAATTTCAGCAGTTTTGCTAACATCATACTTTTTTTATCCTTTAAATCTCTGTTAGCAAAGAAACTGTTCTGTAGTACACGTACAAACCCAGAGCAACTTCAATGCTGTCTATGTTGCTATTCCAGCATTCAATTCCAATATCTAACCACCCAAATGACTGGTACTTTGGAGATAGAACATCTGTCAAAGTAACTAATATTTTGCAATGTCTGAACCTTGATTCCCTGACTCTACATGGTTTTTGACAGTGCACTCAAGCAGCCTTCTCCAAACTGAGCTGGACATGAACAAGCACTGTGAGGTATTATAAATACCAGAGCATGATGATATGTAAAACACCACCATTTTTTCTTTAATGACCTAACATTATGTCTACAGATAATTCAAAATAGTACCTGCCAGATGCTGACAGTTTCAGAGCTACTGGCTTTGCCACAGCAGTAATTGTAGTGACACAAGCTGAAAAACATGGGAGCGTTCTGTTTATTCAGCCAGTACCAGTGCAGTTCCTGTTTGCCTGACTAATTCCACAATACTTCCCCAGTGTTTGCATTTCTGAACACACAGGGAATTCTTTGCATGGGAATGGATTTGCAAGGAACATTATACCTTTAAGGGCGATAGCCAAAAGCAACTCATTTCACATGAGGAACAGTGAGCTGAGACAGAGACACCATTGTGTATGGGAAGTATTAATTTTAGTGACAAAGGTGCATGATTCACCAGGTTTATTAAGTATGGGAATCCCTACAGCACTTTGCCAAGAACATGGAAAAACCCTCGCTTCCTTCTAAAGAATCCCAATGAAAGAAGGATTTCTGCAAAAGAAAGGCACAGGTTGTCTAATGTATAGAGATATAAACATGCTTCTGTGTGTGTATACATATATATAGTAGTTGCACTCAAATTTGAGAACGCTACTTTTTTCTTTTACTGAAGGCTGGAAAAGGTAACCACTTATATTCCAGTACAAGGCAACTCATTGTAGCATTTTACCTTTTAATGTAAGCATGATGTACCCTGTTCTTTCATTTAAAATACTTCAGCAATTAGTGAGATGCTTCAACAATCAAAACTGCTTTCTGCCTTGAATAGAGTCTGTAGATTATATAGGAAGCAAAAATCAATATTCCATATTTTCACAAACCTATCTGAGAGGAGAGGAAAAAAACACATGCAACTGGCATTATTCTCCTGAAACCATATTTACTTTCTATATATAGATTTTGTGTGTGTATATATATATATGAATGCTTTCATAGGTATGTAATACACATATCACTGCAGGGTGTGGAAAAGAGTCAGGAATGTGAAATGGGGGAGAAGACAATCTAACTGCTCATTGGAAGTGAACTCGCCCTGAATTAAACATACTGCCAGTAAGGACACACAGCTCTCCAGTTAAATCCAACAGGTACTTACTTCCCTTTACAAAATAATTCACTCTGTTTTATACTTCCCTGTGTTCCAGGTGTGTGAAGCAGAATCACACCTTGAGGAACTTCACTGCCCACCATAGAAATCATTACGGAACTATAAATGCCTCAGAGCTCAGAGAGAACGCAGGACACAAATTGTATTTGAAAACAGCAAAGTAGTGTTTCACAATTTTGGAGGTATTTGCTAACTAAAATGGGCAAGACACTTTCCTGACTATCAGTTTAACAGGTTCAGATTAGAAAAACATTTGAAGTAAACTTCAGGAAATAAACAGAAAACCAATGTGAACTCTTAAAATGCCCTGAAGTTTCAGACTGGAAGGAGGAGAACCAACATCATGTTACTACAGACAAGGACATAGTCTCCCATGAATCAAGAGTAAACAGCACAAATCTCAAAGGACTTCAGTGACAGAGCTTAACTGATATTCCCAGCCTGAACAAAAAGAGTAGCAAGTCCCATGGTTATCTGAATATGGAGTAGTTCACTGGTGGTTATAAATATATAAACATAACTGAAGGAATTATTCTGTGTCTTATGTTTGCAAGCACCCCGAATAAGGTTTAAGGGAGATCCTTTAAAATAGTTCTCTGAAAACATGAGGAAATGGAACCACATGTCCATATCAGAAGGAGACAGTGGATTTAAAATAATTCCTGCTCTATTAGTTCTGTGAATCACCTCACCAGAACCCCTGCCAAGGCTACTAATAAATAAATAATACACATAAATAAGTAAATGATTCATCAACTCTAAATGAACAACATAAAAAATAATGCAGTCATGGCAGCAAATATTTTCTGCCTTGAGATAAAGTGTTCTCCAGAGGTGGAAAAGAAAGTTGAGTACTTAATTAGCTAGACCTAAAGCATTTCTCATAAACCACATTTTGTATGAGAGCCAAAGGCTGGACTTCAATGCAGTTTAGCCATTGGTATTTCAAAACCAACAAGGCTTTATGGCCACTTTGGCAGCTCTTACTTCACAGCTGAAGGAGGTCAGGTAATATTTTTGAAAACAATTTCTGCCTGTTCTAAGCAGAGAATTTGCTTGAGCTGGCAGCTGGGAGAGGGATTCTCTTCAGGCTGGCCACAGCCTTCAGGACCTCATGTGTTCTGATATGACAATTCAAACATGTTGCAAGACTCTTCGAAGTTCTCGTCCATATTCAGTTGCCTCCAGAAGGATTTCTGCTTCTTCTGCAATTCTTTACGCACACACCTGGGGCATGGCACAGCCTTCACTTTGCACTCAGAGTGGAAGACAGCACCACAGCTTTCACACCTGCAAACACAAATTAGTGTCAAAATTGAAACAAAACATAGGACCAGAGCATGCAACGGGCTTCACATGGGCTGTGGGCAGTAGGTATTCCTTGACACTGTTCTGGGAGCTCAAAGAGCATTATGCTTCTCTAGAGTGGTGTTCTAAAAAGACACTGGTATGGCCACGCCTCTGCTGGTGTAAAGCGACTCAGGAACACTAAGATAAATTGACTTGCATTCATTTTGCAGTTGCTGAGAAACTGTCCCAGCACTTCTGCTTCACAGACAAGTTTTTAGAAGGATTAATACTTATCTTCTTAGTATCTAGTATTCAGGTACGTCACTGAAAAGACACCAACTTTGTTTTATGAAAGACAAGTCTTGCTTTGCTTGCAAATGAGGCGTGACTATAAGGTATAGTTCAGCATTTGCAGAAACAGATTCTGTGATTTGCAATAGCCATGATGTGACGTATCTCTCATTGAAGCTCCAGTGGTCAGCTGTTCTGGAAAGAGTAAAGAACAGTCCACTTCAACAGCAGAAGTTGTCATTTCAAACGTAAAAATGAAACAGAGGTAAGTGATGTTGTCTGCCCTGTGTCCTATTGAAGACAAGACTAGATGAAGACAACTGATCTATGTTGATCAATTGATCAATACATTGAGCCATGCTTCTGGCATTCAAAGCTGTGCTATTCTGTTCTCAAATGTGACATTAGGACTCCAAATCAACTGCTCAAACAAGATGACTGGTTTACTTTTGGGGCATTGTGAGGCAATGAACTTAGTGTCACAACAGATCAAGCCCCAGTTGCAGATGGATGTGGAGCAATGAAACATCTGGCAATCATGAGTGGGCTACAACTCAACAGTTGGACATTGTCAGCCTTTCAATGCAAATATTTATCTGTAGTGATGAGTTGTCACTACAGCTTTGTAACCAAAGGAAAAAGTAAAAGGTGGACTGTCAGAGGTAAAAAGTCTTAGATTTCAGTTGGATAATCAAATAATAAAAGCAACAAAACATGAAACTTTAAAGTAATCCTGAAATACAAACAATGGGTGTTGGTCACCCTTGGTGATTCATTCCACAGGACATCTTGAAATGCCTTGCACTTTTTTTCCTTTCTTGCAGAAATTGTAGTCAAATGACTACATAAGAATCCAAGTGCCCATTAGTATAACTTTAGTGGGGTTTTTTGTTGGTTTGCTTTGAACCTGATTTTCATAGAAATAAGGTTTTTGTCTTCAAGACTGTGAAGAAAAATTAAAAACATGAAGAAAGAAAACCCCCAAAAAGTGAGAAGCCATAAGGCATGTGGTCTGACAATGCTGAGAGAAGTCCATAAGCTAACACAACCTGTTAGCTATATTGGCTGCATCTCACCTGTAACTTCCAAAAAAACTGTTCCTGATCTGGCTGCACTTGAAGTTTTATGCATGGCTCCAAACATGGTGTGAATTTTAATAACTGCAGAGCTTTAAGAAGGCTGTGCAGATATTTAATGAGGCACATTTCTAACTAGCATAACCTGATAAAAGCGAAATACGAGTAAGAAAAGGCAGGTGAACAAGGCTAAGTATAAAGCAGTATATCTACTGGCTTCCATGCTCTCTTGCAGTAAAACCTGACTGTTGGATTTCTCAGTCCAGCTACACTCTAAATCTGGTTTTGAATCAAGAAACTGGCTCATGCAGAGATATTTACAATTTCTGTGCTTAGAGAGTGTGTTTATTGCCCTTATCCAGCGAAGCACATGCACACAATGCTTAGGACTCACATCCCACTGATTTCTTTGGGATTACTGGTCTGCCTTCCATTAAGTGTGCTTACGTGATTTGCAGCGTTTAGATCTCCACAAACAGACCCACTAATGGGCAAAGAAGAGACAGAAGACAGCAGTGTCTTTAAAACTTTACACCACTCTGAACTGACACTAATGGTGATTTTATCAAGCTAATTCTCCCTTGTTAGTCAGCAGTTTACAGTGCCCTGGAAGTTGCTAGAGGGTAATGATTGATGAGGAGTGTAATTTTGTGCTCTCACATCACCACCTTCTATGCTAGCCCAATATTTCTCTACAGCATGCATGGAAATGACAAAACCTATCAGAAATTACTGCTGAAGTGGATTGAGCAGGATGAGAGAGGAGCCAGCACACCTGGTCTCTCAAGTCAAAGGCCATCAGCAGAGCAAACAAAGACTGATGGTGTTCAAATTAATACAAATTCATTTTTCAGAAATAAGGTCAGTGGAAAAGATCAACAAACATTTTTCCCATCCCTTAGAATCAAAACAGAGAGAAAAACTGTCTGAACTGTTATTCATTAGAGCTGGTGCAGTAGCTGAAGCTGTGCCCAGGACCCCACAGTGTCAGGCACTAGGCAGAGGCAGAGCAAACAGCCAGCCCTGATCTCATAGTCCCTGCAGTGGCACCCACTGCTGCCATCGTGAGTCCATTCTGGTGCCCCCTGACTGCTGCTCTGAGGACCTATTTTCTGCCTTCTCTTGTGAAGGTTGAGCCCAACCAAGGAGTCCAGATGAGAACAAAGAAACAGCCTAGAGAAAGGGTGCTCTGAGTTGGAGAACAAAGCTGCCTCTAGCTCTGCACAGGAACAAGTAGAGAGGACACCCATTTCAGCCTTCACTGCATGCTTGTGCCCCCCTCACTGACAAAGTCACCAGGGCAGGGGGGCAATACTGATCTTCCTCTGCCTTGGTTCAACTGGCAAGTCACTCCTTTTAAAGTGGTGGAGCTATACTACCCCAAGCTACCTACACAGCTCTGCTTTTCCTCTTATCAAATACGGTCAATCTTAACTGGCCCTGGAATGCCAACTGGTTGACCATTTCTAACCTCACTGTGAAGGATTCTCCAGTGATACCAAAAACTCTAACATTATATTACTTTTTAGAATATTACAAACAGATTGCTTCCTAGTTAATTCTGAGATCTAATTTTATCTCCACATGTGAATTTCACACGGTCTTTTGTTGTTTTCAAGCCTCAGTATATTAAAATTATTTTATTTCTCTGGAGAAATAAAATATATTTTGTAGCCTATAAAAGGCTCACTTAATAGTTCACTACACCTACTTATCTTTCCCTTAACCCTTGTTGTTGTCATAGGTAATTCACAGTTCAGGTGCTATTTCTGAATCCCGACTCACTCTTTGTCTAGAGGCCAAGAAGTCCCTACATCCTTTGTGAGAATGCTATTCACCACTGATAATAAGCTGATGAGCCCATAGCCATTCAGGCCTTTCATGTTTCCTTCTTTAATGAATGATATTGTGACACTGCACATTAATAGCATCTTGCTATTTTTCAAACAGCATTTGAAGACTTAGTGAACACTGCGTGTTGTTTTCACACAGCCTTGCAGTCTTCTAAGAAGGCAGCTGAAATAGCTTCCTCTCTATTTTGGTGTTTTCTTTTTTTTTTTTCCTCTTTCCTGACCTAACTCAATTTCTGTTGAGACTTTAGAGGGTGTTTTATGTTTTAAGGATGTTTTACTTGTATGGAGTAAAAAAATGCGGAGAATAATTCAGTCCTCTAAATAATTTCTATTGCACTGGAAAGTGTAAGAGAAAGGGCAAAGCTCTCCACAGCCAAGGAGAGGCATTATAATGCTCTTATTATTATCATCACTAGTTACAAAAGAAAAGGCTTTCTACATTAAAAGCATATAATCATGCCTTGTATGCTGAGGAAATGCCAAAGTTAGTATCTCCCATTAGGTCTGGGCATTTGAAACATAGCAAATTTAGTAAATTGCAAGTTCTGGCATGTTCTTTCCATGCTTCCCATCTATTTTTCCCAGGATTATAGCTCAAGTAATTCTAGATGCTGCACAACCAATTGATTATGCTTATGTTTATTCTTTGTACTGCACCACCATTAAGTGCCCCTGAGCAGAATCAGGTACCTGAAGTGGGGGGTACAACACAAAGAGGCCTCAAAGACCTTTCACCTCAAACAGACAAAATGAAGCAGGGATGATCAACAGGTAGCCCAGGATGTCATCTGAAAGCCAATTTTTTGGCTCGTAGGAACCTTACTGGTTGACAGACTTACCAATGTGACAGGTACAAAGGTGGGATGAAGCTGCTGGAACCAACAAGGTTTATTAGGATACCTTCAGTCCCTGCACAGTGGCTGGCTGTACAGATACAGCACCATTCCCACCTCACAACAGGAAGTGAGAGGTGAACTGGCTTGCTCAAGGTCAGCCAGGGGCTCCTAGCAGAGCTGAGAAGGGCAAAGAGCTCCCCTGCCTCATTGCAGTGCCGTATTCACCCACCACCCTTTATGTGCAATTTTATATATTAGCTTTCTTTTTTTCATTTAAAAAACTCACTTCCTTTATGCCAGACCTTGCACACCTTTGGTCAAGTGAGTAATCCCTTGGAAGAAATTTCAGCAAGGATTTGATTTAGGGCTGAACTGTTCACAACTAAACTCTTCTTTCCTGCCATTCAGAGTAAAAGCAGGATTAAATGGGAACATTCATTATGTTTTCTCTAGATGATGCTAAACATTCACCAAGCACCCAAAACACTAAACTACCTGTAACTCGGCTATTAAAAACCCCAAAGAGCAAACATACCAGCTGAAGTAAGCCTTGCCTGGGGATTCCAGCATGATCACCATCCCACACTGTGCACATGTGCCTGTCTGCAAGCATTTCTGAATTGCTCAGCTGAGAATATCATAGACAGGCCCTTCAAACTCTGAGCCTTTAGCAGAACACAAAGAAAAGGAAAAAGGACTAGCCTGTGTTCACTTACAATACAAAAAAAGCCCCAAAGGCAATCAATGCCTGACACACACGTGCAGCAATATTATTCCAGTTGCCTAGGAACCAATGCAAGTAGCCTGCCTAGGGAGGGATGCCCACATGGTAAATATATGGAAGAAAGTTGGCACTAATATGACATTGATTGAACATTCTAGTTAAAAGCCACTGTGACATGAGGCAAGTAAAACCAACCTCTAAAGCTATTTCAGTTGTAAAAGACAATATTTGATGAAAAAGCTGGTATACTTCATTGTTTCCTGTTTATATCTTCCAGATAATATTACTGTGCTACGCTGCACAAACAAAAATAAGACAATCTGGGCCAGAAGATTTTGATCAATTTTGACAGATTCAGGAGAAATTGAATTACCAAGAGAACTTAACATCTACTTAGGTGCCTACATTTCTTCGAAGAAGTGCTGAGCAGATCACTTCAGAGTGCTTTGAACCAGCTATCAGCATCTGATAAGCTAAGCTCTTTCAAAATTAGGTACTAAACTACTGGCACAACTCAGGTGAGTCCAGCCTGGGGAAAGGCTTTCTAGCAAAAGACAAACCAATCAAAGCAAGAGGGAAAATTATGTACTTTGAGTGATGCCTTTGACCTGTGCCAAGGTATTTCCTGCAAATACCGTGTACTGAATATTTCAGTCTCTCCACCTAACATCTATCTTGAACATTCTTCCAAATGCTCAAAGTTGCCTTTGTCCAGTGACACAGCATCCATAATACAAAGCTGCAAGTTTGCAAAGACTTCAGCATGCACAGCCCCAGAGCCTTTAGTAAGCCTTGTCACTATGTGCAAAGTATATTCACAGGTCTTATCAGGATGGTGGCCAAAGATTATGGAGGCATCCAAACTGGTTGATATAGTCAAGTCTGTTCTGTGGCACGTCTATTTTAAACTTGGGCCTTCTGGTTTGTCTCTTAAAAGGTCTACATGTCTTAACTGATCTGCAGAACAAATTAACTTAACAAAGTGAAAACAGTTTAGCCTTGATAAATGAATATGAACACAAAAGAGCAACTCTCCGTGGTTCACATACATCTACAGTCAGCACATAAAAGGAAAGGAATGGATTAAATTGTTCTTAACAAGCAAGGAACTTTACCAGCAAAACACAACAAATTTAATTGCCTGTGAAAGTAATCATTAAGATGATGACAGGCAAGACCAAAACTTTATTAAATGGCTAACATAATCTTAATCATAACCATGATTGCTTAATTATCTGATGGGACAGAAAACATATTTTAATAAATTCTACTCTCATTCCAAAGGTAATTTTCTCAGTATTCCTTAAGATTTAAAAACTGTTAAAAATTGTTCTAAGTTATAAAACAAATACAGCAACTACTACAGACAACAGTGCCGCTACCCAGACTTCACTTCTGTTGTTTGGTTGTTGGCTCTTTTTTTAATTTTAGTAGAAAGAAACAAAACCTTTTCCTCATATTAGTGAAGAATACGCAAAATCAGAGCAACCTGAGGGGAAGTGCCTGCTTGCTAATGGGCAAGGATAGCTCTAACAAGCCAATTTACAGTCAAGAATATTTAAAGTCATTGCACAACACCTGTAAATATAAAATAAGTGATATAATATGATAATTTTATATATTTACTCACTAAATTTTAGCCCAGGGCAAATTTAGCCCAATAAATAAAATAGGAGGCCAATGCTCCGTTTATTTAAGTTGCCAGAACTCCAGCAAAAGCAGAGCTCAGAGAGTTTACATTAGCTGAAAATTTGGTCCATGAAATGTGCAATTAATTCAAGAGGATTTAAATAGTTCTCATGAATTTAAAGCCTTCAAAAACAAGGTGAAATTGTGAAATTTTGAAAGAACCCTGATGAAGTATTATATAAATATGGTAAGACAGAAAAGAGAGGAATAAGGGACAGAAGAATCAAAGTGACTGGAAGAGGCATCAAAAGGATGGGACAATTTTTAAGAAATTGTTTAACTACTGAACCACAGCTTTCATTAAGATCTGTGCAGAATGGCCACCTCCCAAGAACAGCCAGAGAAAGGATGTATCATTGAAAGCTTATGACTTTGTGAGCCCACCCTTGCATTCAAGGCAGCAAACTGTTGCTCTGCATTGTTGAGCAGGATGTAAAGAGCCTGCCAAGCACAGCCCACAGACCCGCTAATTAAGTGAACTGATTGTGTTTGTTTTGGAACCGTTTGCCAACAAAGGAATGTGTCACACTGATTAGTGAGAGAAGGGTATGTAATATATGTGTATTCAAACGCTGAGGAGTGCATAACCCAGGTATTCATTCTGTTTGCCCAAGGACTGACAAAAATGACTCTCAAGCAAATAACCAGACCAAAGAGAAACTCCAGCCCTCAAGAGGGGCCCTCTTTTTCTCTCAGCTGTATCTATCGAAAGAATACCCATCCTTCATAAATTCCTACTGAACACTATGCCAGAAACTGCTGAGAATATTTTGGAGAGAAACAATCTTTTCACCTCAAAGCTGACCTAAGAGACCATGAGGATGGAAAGTTTAACAGCCAACTGCGAACCACCTTGGAATTGTAATGGCCGGCAGACAGCTGTCACTCTTCTCTCCAAAGAGCAAGAAAGGTTAGAGAGGTAGCCAAAATTCCAAATGCCAGCTCAACACAGACATACATACACACACAACACACACACAAAGGCAGGCTTCACTTTTCAAACATGCAGCAAAGAGCTGAAGTTTGCAAAAGATGTCATGCACCCACTTTCAAATATTTCTAACCTAACAACCCAGTTGATAGCTCTAAAGTGAACAAACATTCAAATGCAAAAAGAAAAATATGGTCCTCAGAGTTCAGCAGCTCCTCTTTCCTCCTCAACTCACCAGCTTCAGCCAGGGTGCCTGGCAGTCCACTGTTGTGTACAAAATACGAGTACTGTGCTGTAGGATAGCAATTCCAGAAAACCAGGATGGAGAAGGGAGTTGTAGTCAATTATCTCTATACACTGTGGACTCAGAATAGTACAACTAAATCAGAAATCTGAGCTGTTTTACTCAGAGGTCTGTATGACAATTGACAAGGAAATTCTGAATACATCATCAGAATTTTCAGGTATAATTGCAAGTCTTCTCACAGACCTTTTAGGACTTGCCATCCATTTGCCACAGGTTACTCTGTACATCCCTCTATTTCTAACTAGCCTCCTCACCTTACCCTGTCTTGTAGTGGTCAGTACACCTACTTCAGAAACCTCTCTCATCTTCAAGATAGAAACAACACAAAACCCTCCACCTGGCCTTCTCCCTCAGTGCTTTGGAGCTGATAGAGCTGCACAGCAGCTTTGCTGTACAAGCTCCCCTGTTGGCATAACTTGGCTCCAGAGCAAAAATATGGAACTGAAATAATCTGGTTAGCTCCACATAGGTGCACGTGGAGTGATGAGATGAGAAAACTAACTAGGCAAAGAATCAGAAAATGCTGAGCATAAAAACAAGGTTCAGTTATAAGGAATACAAAAGGAATAAGCAGAATGATGAGATAAGAAAGAGAAATCTTGGAGAACCTTTCATGCTGATTGTGTTTTAATTAAAACCATTAACAAAGACTGCTGTCTTTGGCATGACATCAACCATAACTTCACATTTGTGAAACATGAACACAAGTCCTTTCTGGCTTCTAACTCACACAAACACAGGAGCTAGAGCAGCTTCTGTTGGCTTGAATTGCTGACAAATTCTATTTGATTCCATGGGGTTTTGAACTGTGTAATTGCAAGGTATGTCTGATCTCAGCTGAAGGGCAGGGAAACAATATACACCCAATAATGGTTTTGTGACCAAAAATCCCCCAGACAAATCAAATTTTAACGTGAACTTGTATTCCCAAATGTTCCTTCATAGTCTCATTAATCTTTTGGGAATATCTTCAATCACCTATTATGCAGTCTCCACAGACATCTTATGTTTTATGCCACCTTAGTCTGTCTTTTAACTCAGCCTATCTCACCATGCACCCTAGATGCATTCTTTCTTAAAAATTGTTTATAAACCACCTATCACATACCTGGCTTAGCTTTTATCCACTGCTTTGTCAATACATTTTTTTAGAATAAGACTCTGGAAAAACAATATGCAAGCAACTTTTGAAACTCAGATCAGACTGAAAATCCTAGAGTCGTCCTTGGTTACTTTTAATTTATTTAACATCTTTGTGCATGCAAGGGAACCAGATTCTTAACAAACCTTTTTAATTGTCTGGTCCTGATTGTTTCCAAAGGTGGGTCCTTGATTCTTTCCACTTTCAAATGAACACTTTGGAGAACAAATTACAATGACTGTAATTGAAACAGCCATAAAAATACTTATCTGTGGATGTCAGATATACTCTGTTAAGGGTATATCTCCTTTACTGAAAATCCAAGACATTACTGAAAAAGAGTAGAAACTCTGCTGTGTTGCCAAGTCTGCTTTGGTTTTCCTGCATTTTGCTTCTAGGTTTCCCATGTGACTCCTGTCCCTGACCTGGCACCCAGTGCTCTACATGATCTGAAAGAAAGGTTTTTTCACTTAGTTTAGGACTCACATACACTTACTTTGCTGCCATCTGAGAATAGCAATATATTAAAAAAAAAAATCTTGCATACACAGGCACAGAGGAATAAGCAGAGCAGAGAACTAGCCAAAACATTTCATGGGGAAGACACTTCAGAATGTTTGGCCATTGTTTTAGAATGGATGATCCCTGTAAATTATGGGCCCAGTGATACCAGAGAACAGAAAGATGTCTGTGATTGCTCCAGAAAAGTCATTTGGCTTTTCAGGACACTTTGCAAACTCAGAAGAGCTTTGGATAAATCACACTGTGTGATGATCTGGGGACCTTTCCCTTTTTGAACAGCTCTTCTGGGACTGACAGGACCTTGGGAAGTAGCACTTCTCATTTGCTTCCACATTTGTTCATGGTGGCCTCCCTGGAGCAGTGATCTACTGTAGCTCCCCAGAAATGTGCATTAGTAGAATCTAGTCCCTAATTATTTAAATAAAGGGTCATGAGGCTGAGAATCCTGAAGGCTACAACACTCAAATCAAATGTATGACTGACATTACCACATTGGAGTACCTGCTTGTAGAAATGTCCTCAAAGGGGTAAAGGATTTCTCCATTGTTGCAAATCTCACAGATGAAACCCTTTTGGCTACAAAGGCTGCAGCTATACACATGAGAGGTGGCAAACTTGATCACCTTCCCCAAGAAAGGAGCCAGCTTTCCTTCAATAACCTGGAATGAGAAGACAATATTGAATGAACCCCACAGAAATAACCAGAATGACCTGAAAAACTGAGACAATACTTATTACAACAGAAATGTAGGTACATGCTGTTGGTTACAACAATAGGAAAGTTACTTTCCAACAATTAGAGCTCCATGAAAACACAAGTGATAATAGTAATCATTGAAGCAGTAATGATCCGAACATGAAAACTAATTTACTATCTCTTTGTAAATCTGTACATGGCAACAACAAAATATTTGTAGTAATTTTATGTTGTCATCTAATTGCAGGGGTTCCACACTGTTGTCTCCTTATCACAAAAGTTCCATACCTTCTTGGTGTTTCTCATGGGCTGCTCCTCCAAGCACTGACTCTTTCTTCTTCACAAAGCAGCCAACTGACTCCAGTTCACCAGCCACCCCACTCTCTTTTATAGCACTCTTCTTCTCATTGCTTACAGCTGTGGCCTGTTGAAGTCAGGCCTGTTCCTAATCTTTGATAATTGGCCCAACTGCAAATCCTTAGGGGCAAGATTACTCTCTACACTATCTTTATTTTCTTATATTCTACCCCCCTACGATTTTAAGTACAAAAATGCATTCATATAATAAGGCACAAAGAAGTATATAGGAAACAAGTTTAAGGTTCCCACATTATCTCTGACAGCTATGAATACTGTCTTACAATTTTCACTTCTTCTTACTTTTTATGCACATATCACAGTTTTGGTTGTTTCTTTTCCTTCAAAGTACAAGTTTTTTGCATGTATTTTGTGAACAGAGTCCTGGCCTTAGTCCTTTAGTAGTGTTTCCCACTGAAAACCATTCAAATATAACGTTCTGCTCCTTGCTAAAACAAATAACTTCTTAGGTAAAGTCTTGAAGAGAAACATTATTTTTTTCCCTTTAGTGTCCAGCTCTCAAATCAAGAAGTCCCAGAGAATCCTGCTAGACCATGAGAAGTGATTAGTACTCCTTGCATTGGTGTGGAAAAAATGACCAAACCTTAAACTGCTAACCACAACACTCATCTAAATTTGTGACTTGGAGACAATGCCTCAATAAGGGGTGCTATTCAGGCAAAATACTTTCCATTCAGATCAAACTTCTAGAGACTTTAAGGAATTCTGCTGCTGTAAGGAAGAATGAAGATGGAATAAGGCCCTAAGTGTATATTCTTCTCTTCTGGGCTTCCTGTGGTCTGAATGGCAACTTGCCAGATTAGTGATAGAAATGTGCCATGGGATTTGATAGCAACCTTCTGGAATAAAGGAAAAAGAATGCGGTAATTGCTGACTGAAGAGTTGCATGGGGCTGTGCCCTGGAACGCAAGAGTGGGGAGTTTTACAATTAAATGAGTGTCACACTCCGTTCAGCCACCCCTTCCCTATATATGATAACACCACTTGTAATTTGGGTTAGGTGTAACCAAATCTAGAGAAAGCAGAGATACCAATGCAAAGAAGAACAACAGAGAAGCAAAGGCCAGGTAGTAAGGAAATAAATTTGTTTTCCAGGGCAACTTCCTGCCCACTAGCCAAGAAAGCCACTACTAACAAGTACAAGTGGAAAAGGAGGTGCATGGGGAGTGCTGGTGTTGATGGCAGTGAATGGCACGGGCAGAAATGTGCCCCTTCCTTGCCTTCAGCTCCAGCCTGCTGACAACACCTGCAACAACAGGAAGCAGCAATGTTATTGCTACTGCTGCAGATAGGACATCTGCTCATGTCAGAGGAAAAATGACGTTCCTATTGCATCCTGGTATAGGAAGATCCCCTTCTACCACAATATAAACAATGCAGAGAAGCTGCTGCATGAAATACGAAAATGAAGCCATAGTTCAAGGCTGAACATACTGCTAACCTTCCAACAGATGGTAAGAAGGTAATTTATCTCCCCTAGGTTAAGGTTTGTTTTTCATGTTGAAGGAAGAAATATTTTGCTTGCAGACTCCACAGTTACAGAGGGGAGACACGGAAGTTGACAATATTCAATAAACAGAAAGAAAGAAACAGTGAAGCCACCCAGCTAGTGACAAGGCTACAGTCACCCTCCAAAAGCCCACTTAGGCACTAACAGATGAAATGCACATACGAAGATAATAAATAAATGACAATGCATACAAATTTTCCAGAGAATTTTCATGCTATAGCAGTCACCTCAGGCCACAACTGCTCTGCTTAAAATGCCAGGCTGAAGACAGTGCAAACAAACTCTCCAAGTCTGAACTAATGTCATTGTCAGCAACGATTTAGAAGTTAAATATCTGAATTGAAGTAACATTTTATATAATGTAATAAACACATTATGATAATCTATTACCTTCCTAAGCACTGGGAGTGAATTTAAAACTACAAGGAACAAAGACTTTCCTGTGCTGAAGTGTTCACAACTACGCAAGACACATCGGGTGGGCAGCTGCCCTGAGGAGATGGTGTTATTTGTCCCTCTTTATTTATTTATTTATTTGTATGGCTTGTTGCAGCACTGTAGTGGGTGGGCTTGTTACTCTGGCCACTGCAGACATACAAGGAAGATGATATCTTCAAAGAGCCATGCATGCCAATTTTGCAATGTGAATTACAGGCCATTTTACTGTATTATAGGAGGAAGACAAAATGCAGCATCAAATTGATGTTATCACTGGTTTTAGCATCTGTAAATTTTGTGTTATTTTGTTTCATCAGAGACCTCAAGACTATGCACAGGATGATTTTTCCTTGCAGCCTTCTGTCATTCCTGTTTGTAGTTAATAAGAATAAAATCCTCATCTCCATTTATGCTAGGCAAGCAGAAAGGAAGATTCCTATTTGCTGTCCCAAGTCCACTTGCTGTCTACTCACTGCTTTGTGTAACAGTTTCACAGTGAGTGCTTTATGGCTTGGGAAAAGGAGAACAGAACTTGTCATCAAGGGTTTTAAAACTTCTCCTGTGATTGCCAGAGGTCCAGAGTTGGTCATTTTAGACATCCCAGAACCATGATGGAAGAGTCCCAGGATCTTCTCCCAGTTGTTGCTAGAATCTGATTTTGAGTTTCAAGGAAACATAAGTGATAAAAGAATAGAAGTGTGATAGTCAAATATCATGCATTATCCAGATATCATGGAAATTATGGGAGGAAAAGAAAGACCTCAAGAGGCTGTCTTGGCCGAGCCACCAATATTTACATCACTCTTTACAGCTGTACTTGTTCCTAAAGCCTTCAGTGATGAAGACTTCACAGCCCCCATGCAGTCTAATCCAGCACACATCTGTTCTCACTGCGGGAGTCACTCCTAAGCTTTGACCTGAACCTTTCCTAAGAACATTTCAGTTTACAAAATAAGTTTACAAAACAGAGAAACTGTGAAATCACACACTACAAGCTGCAGAAAAGTACATCACATTTCAGAAGTGTGGCAGCTTAGCATAAAACTAAGTTAAGAGTATGCCAAAGGAAGAGAAACTGAAATTTTCACCCTTGACTTATCTCTTCAACATAGGGGATGTCTCAGCATACACCTGGCAAAGGATTAAAAAAAAATGCCTGTCTCTTAAAAAAAGCATCAAGCTTAAATTAAAATTTTTCTGAGTTCAGATTCTCTTCTACTTACAGCACACATAAAGAGCAAGGTCTGTTTCTAATCCAAACTCTTTTTAGAGCGAGCAATTGTTTAATTGGTCAAAACTATGGGTGAGAGGTGGTTAATGATGGCATCCCAGTCAGCAAATGACAGAGGGTACAATGCAGCTTTTCCTTCCTTTACTGGCCAAGGAATCCATTCCAACATTCTTGTGGACACAGGGCCATGCTTATCACTGCTGTACCTGGAATACATTGGGGTACACTACTTGGTGACAGCAGAGGGAAAACAGTTGTGTCCAGAAGTCCAAAGCAATTTGTCTCTCTGAACAGCCCCAGTGTTCAGATCAGAATCACTGTTCATCTCTCTGGATCAGGAAAAACATTCCTCTAAGCTTCACAAGACAGAAAGCCATGGTCTTTGCACACAGCTCCTGTGTGTGTCACATCAGGAATTGTATAAAAATACACACCCACATGTACATACACAAAAGCCAGGCCCTGCCCTCAAAGCACTTACAATTTAAACCAGCAAAGCAAACACTGCTTTTTACAGTAACTGCCACATATCTTCCACCTGAAATGGGACAAGCTGTGTTTTGGAGGAGCCTCCCATACAGGTTCCCTGCCCAAACTGCAGACCATCCCTCTGGCCAGAGTTTGGCTGCAGGTGCCAGGGCTGCCAGGAGGAGAGGAGAAACCAGGAAATCCAGCAGGAGCAGCTACCTGCCCCCTGCCCAGCCTCCTGAACCCAGCTTGGGAAAGTTCAAGCTGTACTGAAAAGCAAGAGGGAAAGGCAGAGAATTGTCTGCAGCAATGGGAGAAACGAAAGGGGAAAAGTATCTGAACATGTGCTGAAAGGGTGGTGGCACAATTATTTTAGATGACTTCTGCAACAGAAGCTTCCCAAACAAGTCAATATTATGAATAAAGGTAAATCAAACTTTCTTCTTGGTATATCTTTGTGTTCAGTTGGGGAGCAGTATAATTCTGAAGAAACAAATGCACAGAATAAGTGAGGTGAGGGGGAAATGCAGGGACTGCCAAACACTGGCAGACAAGCCAACGCTGGCAAAGGCTACCAGAGTCTGTACAGTGGGAAGGCAGGACACATGCACTGGGTTATGCGTTTCCTGATCCACCAGGAAGACAGGAGATAAAAGGCAGCAGTGGCTGTGCTACAAGTTGAAGTCCCTTTGGATACATCACATTAACATGATTATGAGGGCAATGTGTGATCAGTCAAAGCTTAACTATTTGTCAAGAGGGCTGCTCGCCCCCAGAGGTTTCCTGATCCTTCATTCAAAGACTGGAAGTTACTCATAGTTCCCTTGCTCTATCAAGGTGACGTTTTCACAAACAAATGGATAGTCAGCTGTCCCTAGAGAACAACAGCTGCAAAGCCATAGACCAGAGCATCCACCAAGCCAGAGTGGCCCAGAATGCATAGGCAGAAAAGGGCTATTGCTCACAGACAACTTTCAGAAGCAGCAGGTGTTTCCCAGGGGCCTGTGATCAGAGTCCCTGTGTCTAACCTTCACAAAGCATTTCTGAGCCCACAGCACAGCAGTCCCCTCACCTCTGGCACACGCGGAGTTGCAGCTCTGTCCTGACTCCATCCCTCATCCTGGCTCCCTGGGCTGAACACAGGGCTGGCAGAAGTCAGCTCTGAAGGCCCCACTGCCCACACCCAGCTGTGCCTCTATGCAGCACAAACCCCAGCTCCCATTACACACAGCAGAGAAGTCAAGTCACTTTGTCTTCCCTGTTCAGTCAACAAAAACTCCCTGTATGAGAACCTACTTCCCAGCATGAAGGAGGGTTGCACAAACCAGTCCCATGGGAGAGCAAGGTCGTGAACGTGGTGTTGCAATATATGCTTTCATATTAAAAACCAAACTGGAAAAGTGGCCAAGGGAACAGAGGTAGAACATCTCAAGTCTGTTCAGAGTTTTAACCCAGAGATGGTAACCTGAACTCATGACTTGTAATAACTTTCTGTTTGGGAAACAGAGCAAGACCAAAAACTATTACAGAACTAGAGTTTGTTCCTGAGAGTTGTTCAATTTACAAAAGACATTAATAGAAGCCTCTAGCTGGGACTAACTGAAAAGCAATCACATATTGATTAGACAAGGAAAGCATGGAAGACCCCTCCTAACTCAGAGTGTGTCATTTCCACAGATGTAATAACCCAACAACTTTAGCAGGAACTAGGGGAGAGATGTGTAGAAACAGAAGGACAAATGATCCACCAGCACTTCAAGTAACACCTGCAATAGCCTTCCACCCACCCAGGAGATCAGGGCCACAGAAATACCCAAACTTTCCATCATGGCCACATAAATCAGCACTGAAGTCTATGAGATATGATGAACTTTCTGGACAGGAAAGAAAAAACAGCACAGTTTTCAAACATTTCTGAGGTCAGTGAGTGTTTGTTTTGAGGGGAGGGCTCCTGTCAGCATTACTAGATAAGAAGCAAAAGGTACTGAGTAAGATCTCCATCCCTGCAGGAGTCTATGTTGTGAATTTGAGTGAAAGTCATCAAAACTCCTACCCTGTCTGTGCATTTTTACCAACTTCTAAAAGTGCAGTAGATGTTTACCTAGAATGGAGATCATAAGTATCTTTAATCACCTACATTAGGACTGTCAGAACAGACAGTAAAAGGAATACAGCTTGCTGAGCTTTCAGATACACCGTTTTGCTCAATGTGAGAAACTGCAAAGGTTAAGAAGTCTAGATTCTCAACAGTGTCATGGTATATTACAACCACATAAAGTGTTTCTGGATTAAAATACTTTATAAATTAAATCTGGCACTCAGAGTAATTCCTACCATATGATAACAAAAGAAAAATCTGACACAGTCTAAACAAAAAAATCCCTTATTAAGATCCAAGATAATGGAGAATCAACAGATGAAGGATATTTTAACAGAAGCTATCCAGAATCTAAGAGTAGGAAGATAAATCTACACACATCTTTGGGTAGATATTCTGCCAGCTCTTGCACAAGGGGCAGTCAACCAGAGGCATCATGTAACAGTGTGCCTGTAAACACTGTCAGTTCACTGTGGCTAAGTGATCAGGGAATAAACACTGAGATGGGAACCTGTGAAACGTCCCCAGCACTCCTGAATCCTCAAATTGAGACCTAAAATTTCTTCAGGTATCAGAAGTACTGGAGGAAACTCTGGTTATTATCCTCATAAAGGAGAACCTGCTGCTACTGCTCTGCCTAAGAGCCTGACCACCAGGGTTAAGTATTCCAGGTAAAGTGGTAAAAATACTGTAAAACTCAGGTTCTATATTCCTGTCACTGTGAGACAAGCTAAATTTGCCAAATGGCTTTGTGACCCCACCCTTGTAAATCAGCTTGTTAATCATTATCATCATGGAGGCGATAAAGATGTTTTATGAGCCAACACTGAAGCAGTAACATTAACTACTTATGCAGGGACTGGTGTATTTCTCTGCAGATAACATTTATTAGAAGGTACTCTCTTTAAAGACAGGTTTGCTTCATAACCTTCTTTTGAAGCACTGAGCAATCTGTTGCTCTTATTCCTCCAATCTGATCCACATGTCAGACACAAGTGATGCCTGCAGGGTATGGGTTAAGTGATATGAAATCCCTAAAACACCTTGAACTACAGGTTCAAATCTAAACTGGATTGTCCTGGTCTCTCCTCCTGACAGAACAAAATTTATGATTATTTCTCAAGGCCAGACACACACTTGGCTCTATCTGAGAGACAGACATAGACAGAATTTGCCAGGAGGCACTGACGCAATGCAGAAGAGACATGAAAGGCCAAGAGGCACTGAGAAAATAGAAGGAGTGGTGGACATGAAACTCATTCATGATCCCCAATTACATAAATTGAAGAGATGGAAAGTACTTTAATTCACAGGAATAATGTCACAGGCATGTCTGGCAGAAGGAAGCTACCTGAATGAGCAGTTAACAATTGTGCACAGCTTTCCACCATCCTCTGCAGAAAAGGTTTCTGCCCCCATTGGTTGTTTTCTTTCTACCTCTCCAGAAACAGCTGGTCTGAATCATGCCTCTTCCTAACAGGTAAGCTCCAGCTTTGCCTGGACTTTAAAACACCACAGAGAACATGCTTCCTGGACTGAATAAAAGACAGATAAAATATCCTGAAGAGACTGTCTTCAACTCACCACTTAGATGCTCACTACCCTCCAAATTTCACCAGTAGAAGCTTTGTGGAGGAGGATTAAACATTCAGTAATCTTTCTTCACCTCCAGGACAGATGAGAAATATGCTTTCAAAGGAGCTACCAATGATACAAGAAAGCAGGCCTAGAAAAAACACCTTTAGAAACATCCAGGAACAGTTTGTTCCTCACCCTCCAGCACAACCAAAACTGACTGTCTGACTTGCTTAAAAACTTCTCACCAGAGAGATACCACAACAGTCCAGTGCTCAGAACAACTGGAAGTTGTTCCTAATGCCCACCTCAGATCTTCTGCTGTAGTCAGGATCTTTACACTCTACCTCCTATCCTTACATTGCAACATCTAGTTCAGAAACCATTTTCTGACAAATTCTCCTGTCTGTCACAGGTAATCTTTGTCACAAGTCAGGACAAGCAAAAGTGGACTGAGGGTACAGGAAAAATATGATTGCCTTTTCCTGTTTGTTTACTGGATAACAAGCAAGTATTTTCTGCATTCATTAAACATGAAAATTGGGCATTAAAGCCGAAATGGTAAATGCAAGCTCTGCCCCACAAAGATTTCAGTGGGGTCAGGACTTCTGTGATAAAAACACAGATTTGGAAACAAGCATACTACAATATGCTTAGCTAAGGATAGTACAAGTTGCAGAGAAAATAAAGGGAAAACATTCCCTGGCTGGGAAGTTCCCAGTCATTTATATCTAGGGAACAGACAATGCTTGTGGACTGCTAATTTCCTTGAGGATTTTTTCTCTTCCGTTGGCCAGATTCTTAACACCACAAATTCTTGTTATAATTTCAATGCACAATTAATCTTTAGTTCAGAGGAAAGGGAAATGGAAGGAGGAAGGATGATCATGAGGTAAAAGTTGCAGAGAGGCAGATATCAGATCTTTTGTGCAATATACTAATCAGCTGGCTTTCCTTGCTCCATTTTGACTCCCAGTCACCTCTTTCAGACTGCCCGTCTTGTTTATTTAAATTACAGGTGATTTAAGGGAAGAATGATCTCTTACTATTTGTGTGCATGCACACTACAATCGGTCACCGTGCACCACTATACAATAAATTAAAAAAAGAATACAGCAGTAACTTCAGTTGTGACAAGCATGCTATGGGCCCCAATCCCAGCTGCTCCCAACAGCAAGAGTGATATCACCCCACCCTCTCCCTCCTCTTCCCTTTACACCCTCCACAGTCCCTCTCTGTCCCAAAAGCCTGTTCAGCCTGTGGTACAGGTGACAGCAGGGTGGGCAGGAGCAGGCGAGCCAGGGACTCTGCTCACCCACTGCTGACACCAGCGCGCATTGTGCTGCACTAACTCATCACACAGGGCAGAGAGCAACCTGAAAGGAAACCCTGCAATAAACACTGCAAAGAACAAAAAGAACCCCACAAAACCAACTGCCAAATAAATCAAACTAAAGCAGAGGAAACTAAAGGAGTGAGATTTGAATAAACAGAAATCAGAAGTTGCCTTTGACTTGTTTGCATCAGGTAGTCTGTGCTGATGGCAGAGCCATTTGCTGTTCACAGTCCTTCCAGAGCAAACCCCTAAATATGTTTCAGTTTAATTTGCTATTAGAGAGATACTCCACAAATTAGCCCCTACTAAAATAGGCACTGCGAAGAGGAAGAATTACAAGGTCAAGAGCAAACACTGCTAATCTCTGACAAGCATACATAGGCAGGGGGCGAGGTGAAGATGGAGTTTTACATTGGCTGGGGGAGAGGAAAAACAAACTGGTGACAGTTCAAGTCAATTTATAGCAGGAGACAGAGAGGATGACAAGGTTCCTCCAAGCCCTCCCCCACTCTTCTCATTGAAAGGAAGAAATGCCAGAAATTTCAGCAGGTCTCTGGATGCAAGCTGACACAAGTGAAGAGGAGATGGAATTGTCTCAGTATAAACAACATGCCAGGAAATCACCTGTGCCAGCTCCCCCACCAGCTCTGCAACAAGACTCACACTCACTGTGTTTCAATCCTCTTTCCTCCTTTCTCCTTCCCTCAAGGTTTCCAGGCAGCTACATGCCAATTTTGTCACACCCTGAGCTCTCCTGATCTTGTTGCAGGGATGAATTATAGGTTGTTTTAAGAAAAAGGTAGTCAAGCAAAGGTTAAAGGCTGTTTTAATCAAACAAGGTTGAAAGAGTACCAGGAATTTGGCTGGTAGAAAACAGAAAGCACATTACTTAGCTTAAAAACATACGTGACTCTAAATACAGAAGCAATTATGCATTCAGGCAGAGAGTATATATACGCTTTTTTTTTTAAGATTAAGCAAGCAATTGCTTGCAGAGATATCAACTGACTCTACATGCCCACTGAGCAAGATGTTATTTCATGAGTGATAGCACAAAATTAGACACTTTCCTGCCTTGCATAGGACTGGATCTGGGCATTTTAAGGATCCATCTCTGAAGGATTTTAGAACAAGAAAGCAACATACCAAGAAAATGGCTAGGGCTACTCTGAAAAAAACCTCTGTGAGTATAAAGTATATTTAAAAGAAAAATCTAAAAAAACAAGTTCTTCTCTCATCCAAGCAGGTAGCCCTGAGACACTATTTTATTTCTTGGGAAATCTGTTTTTTCAGGATGCTAGTCCTGGAGGAACACCCAGCTGGCTCTCCCAAATCATCATTTTAACTGAAGTAGAGCAATGAGTTCAGAGCCCAATCTTTCACACTGCTAATCCACATCTCCAGTAGTGGGCTTTTCATTCTGCACAGCAGAAAATAACAGAAGAAACCTGTTTAGCACAAGGCAGCAGAAAAAGGGTGACTTATATTACTGCCACTGCTTCTACAGGCTGAAAAAAATTAAAGTATCTCTGGAGATCTCAACTCAAAAGCTCCTGTGAATCCCTGGCACCACTACTGGGTCATTTTAAACAGAATTTCATTCTAAAAAGCCACACTTAGCCCAAGAGGCCTAGATTACATGTTCACAAGGAAAAGGGCTACAAGTACTTAAGAAACCCTGTTAAAAATTCTGGTTTCATGCAGTGCTGGAACTAGTCCTACTATTAAAAATATCTACTAACGATCTTGCTGGATCTCTAGACTTGTCTGCAACACCTAATTCAGATGAACTTGTCTTCCTGTCAGCCACCTGCCAAAATGCTCCTAACCAGCTCTTCATGCCCTAGCCTGGCTGGCTCTGCCCTGCTCTCCGCCTGAGAGCCACTCTGAATGACAGCAACTCCCTTCCCCAGCAGAGCTGAGGTAAAAAGGAAACGCCAGTACCATCACTGCCATTACCACTGATTGTAACCAGAGCTGTCAGCACTTTGAGAATTACACACACTCAGGGAATATCAGCTAACCTGAAGCTTCCTGTTCTACTGAAAGGCAGCTCAGTGCTGGCAACCTCCAGGGAGTGACAAAAATAAGTGATGTGCCAGGTGCTTTAGGATGACCCTGCCTGAGCAGGGAGGTTGGACCAGATGACACACTGTGGTGTCTCCAACCTCACCCATTCTGTGATTCAGTGATAAAGGAGCCACAGCCACAGGAAAGTAGACAAGCTGCTTAACTGCTGCTTTGCTATCAGATCTTTTAATACTTATGAAGAGATATTGTATGTTTTTCCCATCTTAGGACTATTGTCATATTCCTCTGCTAACATACTTAGTTTAGAACACTGTCAATCAGGCACAGCTCATAAAGACAGCTATTGACATTATGCCATTGTGGTCTACAATGCATCCTTACATAATTCATGTAGGCAACTATCTGGTATTATTACACTGGTAGTAACACACTGCAGGACTCACACCTCTGTCACACACACTGTGTCAACCCTTGCTTGGGAGGCTGGAGCTGTGAATCAATGTTTTCCCAACAGTGCTGAACTCTGAACTGTGGCTGCTATGGCACAGATGATGTGCCTGGCATTTTGCTGCCCTTGTTGAGCACAGTCAGTTCCCACAGAGAACTGTGACTGACAAATCTTCAGTCATCTCAGCATAGCCAGGCCTGCCCAAAACCTAATTGTCCTTCTCATTTTCCACCTCCTGCCCCTTAAGCAGAAAAAGGGCTTGCCTAAAATTAAAAGAATTTGCTGGTACAGCTACATAGGTAAACCTCTTTGGTAAATAGAAGCTTAAGATGATACAGCTTATATTGAATCCCTGAATGACACAAATGACAGCAACAGACTCTCTCACTGATATAAGTCAGTTTGCACTCATGATTTCACAGGCTCAGCTACATGCACCGAGAGCAGGAGGGTGTTTGTCGTGTACCTAATTCAGTAATACTTCTGAAACTACAGCAAGCCCAAAGCATAATAGCCACCCCCCATTTTTTTCAATCAATACAGCCACGTGCACAGGCTCTATGTGGGTCAGATGCTTCATCCCATCCTTTTACTGTATCAATAAAAGGAACTGCTGGGCAGGGACATCAACACTGATGGGCTTGGAATTCATCAGGCTGTATGTTACCTATCTATACTAAGCATTTACCAGCTATGGTATGAGGACTGAGTTATCAGAAAAGAAGTTTTACTTCTGAAAAAAACAGCAAGTAAAAGGCAAAAGAAGTCCACATCTTGCATCCTTTGCTATTGTTGGGACTGACTGACAACTGATTTAGACAACAACTTGTCTAAATCAGCCTAAAGCTTTGCACGTATAAAAATAGTAGAAAGAGCATCTCTGATCTACTCCTTCACTTCTGTCTAGGAGGTGCAATGAAAGTACAGCGTGGGTTAAAAGCCTGGAGGAGTGAAGGAGATCTAATGATTTCTTTGCTCTTCTAAGACATTCTAATCCTACTCTAACAATATATTAGGCTCAAATCAGGTAGAACTTTCGTTTCATTGAAGCTCATTTTATTCCCCACACTCTAGTTAGGGAGCCTTATATGCAGAAAAGCTCAACCAGAAAGATTAAGATTTCCCAGTGAGGAATGCTTCTGTGAGACCAACAGTGCAGCAAGCCCAAAATGCTCCCGGGAGCTGTAATCAGTGCTGGGTGTAATCAGTGTTCCAAACGTCAGAGGAAGATGAAATCATTGATCTGTCTGTCAGTAGGGGAGACATCTTCCTAATCCCTTCAGTATAGTATGTCTAGTCTGAAATCCTATAATCCCTTTATTTTATGTACTGTAACTGTGGATATTCTCATTATGGATACTTAATCCTCTCAAAGATGATACATTTCTGGCCTCAGTGACACTATTGTGGCATTAAACTCCTCATACTCATTGTGTTTTACAGAGAAGCATTTCCATTAAGGATTCCATTGGATTTTTATGCATTTCTCATACTCACTGTGTGATCTGTGCCATATTATTGTGAGAACAGGGCTCTCCTGTTCATCCTTTCTCTGCACTGTTCTTCACATTATTTGTAGGGTCATCTACAGGTAGTCAGGAAAGTTGATCTGAAGTCAATAATGTTTTAACTAAATTTCAACAGATTAGTTTATCTACTATGTTAAAATGGACAAATTATACTACATTAAATCCCTGTATGGACATACACATTCAGAATGAAAATGGCCTTAATGCAATTTATGTCACTTTGCTTCCAAAGTAAATGGAGATAAACCAAATGAAAGCCACTTATATTATGAATAACAGTATTTACACAGTGATTTAAAGTAATTCAACTCATCATTTTAAATTCCCATATTTTGTCACTTCATTATTTTTCCCTGAGTGTTCCTTTATAAACAAGTCTTCAAATTATCATCTTTTTAAATCTCCCATCTTGCTCACAATTTCCATCCTTGGCATCCAGTAATTTTTGCCCTTATGTGGATCCTTTTCATTTTACTGTATCTTTTAGACTTGGTATAACCAGGATGAAATAATTGGCATGATTAAGAGAGCTTCAACAGGAAAGACCATCAGAGAATGACAGAATGTGTAAGGCTAAAAGGGCCCACAGTGGGTCATCTGGACCAACCTCCCTGCTCAAGCAGGGTTATCCAAAAGCATGTGGCACAGAACTGTGTGCAGGCAGTTCTTGAATATCTCCAGCAGAGAGGGAAAACTCCACAACCCATGGCAACAGGTTCCCATGCATGGTCACTGCACAGTAAAGTTCTTCCTCATGTTCAGGTAGAACTTCCTGTGCATCACTGCAATAATTTTTGTGCACTTGTGTGTCTTGCTATTTAACATTAAAAAAAAGGCAAGACATTAGTTAATTCTCTGTGGATGAACCATCTGAATTTGGAAATCACTACAATAGTGCCTTCTAGTCTTTTACTTCAAAAGCTCACATCAACGTATTATGTAGTGTAAGGAGCCAGAATTACTTTTCAAAAGAAATACAAGACTCTTGTCTGAGTCAACTTCGGTCCAAACCAATATTTAACAGTGTAAAAATTGTCAGTTTCAATACAAGCAGCCCCATAACCACATCTGTAAAATATAAATTGACAGTTTTTAACTCCTGTTGCATGAACTCTGTCTATATATGCACAGAATTATCAGTAATGTCAGCAGAGAAGAGTTCACACCTCCAGCAGGTTTAGGATGAAAATATCCTGGACTGTAACAGCACATCACGGTCTATAAAACAAATCCATTTTTCCAGGATACTATGTCTGCTAACACCAGCAAATTCAGGAGTGAATACTTGCTTCCTAGCAAGTGGAGATCTCCCTCTTGAAAGCTTTAATTGACTGGAATAACCCTGGATAAACTGCCTAACAGAGATGCAGAGGGTTATGGGTGATGCAGGGCAGATGACACGAGGCTGCAAAGACAAACAAGTGCAGACAATGAGGCAGAGCAGGCAAGCTGTGGGGTTTGTGCCTGTTAAATCCCACTTGGTGTTTCTGCCTATTCAGTCTGAACACACCTCATCAGTTATCTTGTCTGCTGACACCAGAATTCTAAAAACATCTACCCACAGGAATGCCACAGATAGACTTCTGTAAACTTTAATGTAGTCCCTGGGGCCTTGGGCTGCAGCAAAACCTTCTGGAGTCCAGGTATGCATTTGTGTGTACATACAAATAAAGTCTGTCACTTGCTGCCTCTTGGTTACTCACATGTGCACCACCAGCATTTGTTAACAATACAAGTACGAGCAAAATCAACTGCCTCACCAGCATTTGGGAAATTTCCAAAAGTAAGGCCACTTTGTTCCAATTTTCTTTTTTCACTCTGCTTTTAACCTCACAGCAAAGTCTTCCCCACTAGAGCCTGATCCAAATGGATCCAAGTGAGAACCATCCCCAGACCACCAGACAGCCCAAGTATATACTATATACTCTGCTAGACTCATAATAGCTAGGTCCTGTTAGGCTTGGCAAGAGATTGATATTGGATTTTATTTTAGAGTAGTATTATAAACTGCTTCATCTACTGGCCAACAGGCATTTCAACCTTTCTGACCTAAGAACAGACCCTCAAACCCCATTTTTGAAACTCAGCTGCTAGGTAGGAAACAACCATGTTTTCTAGGATCTTTAAAGGGAACTTAGCTAGGAAGCAAATCAGAATTGAGCTGGGACTAACCAGGGTAAAGGTTGCTTATATCTGCAGATTACCCCTCTCTGCTTTTCTAATTCACTCACCATGCCTTATCTTTCCATTAATCTTTAATAAACCTTTTAGTTAATTCCCCAAACACATGCAATCTACATGACAGCAGGAAACAGTGCAAAAGCAGTCCATGGATATGAGGAAATAGGCAGCAGAGGAATCAAAAGGAGGAAAAACTTTCAGGATTAAAACTATCCAAACTGCAGGTCAGTGGAAAATGATGAGCAACTGGGAGAAAGCAGCAATAAGGGGCAAAGCACTCAGGAGTGAGGAGCTGTTAAGGGTATTAGTATTTATCTGACCATTGGATTCATACTCTCATTGGGCCCTCCTCTTTTCCACTCTGGATCCACTTTGACAAAAACAGGCAATCAGATTTCAAACTTGGAGCCTCTGAAATGTGGAAAACCCTCTCCATGCTCGCAACAAGAATATAGCTAGATTAAAAGGCAAATGTAATTTAACCCACCCCAGCAGAAATTATAATCAAATTATATTGCCTCTAAATATGATAAGTTTGGGACTGGGCGCCTCAGGGGAAGAGAAGGTGTCTTGCAAACACAAACACAAAGAAACATGTAACAGGAAAGTGCTAAATCAATGCATGAATTATGACTTCTACCCTCCTTCTCTCCCCCAGGGTGCTTGATAAGCTGCTGCTTGCTTCTAAAATATCTACTACCAATGTTAGGAACTGATTAAGCAGCTTACAAAGCACCGGGGGCTAATAGACAGGCCCACCAGGGAGACTGCAGCTCTGGAGTTAAGTAGCTCGCTTTTTCATGGCTTGATTATTAAAGATGAGATAGCAGAACATGCTGAAAAGATGTGGAAGCAGTTTCAGACCTCAGGCAACCGGCCTTTTTATTTTATATATGGAATAATTTCTAGCCTGTGATTTTACCAAGCAACAAAAGCCACGTTTCCTGTTTTTCTGTAGTCTCCAGCTCTGAGGGGCATCTGAACTACCTCAACCTAATGTGTCAGCTGAACATCCAGAGCTGACTATGCTACTCTTATCCTGCAGAAAAGACACCACTAGAGAAGGGAAACAGGTGAAAGAAGCTTAAAATACTGCTTTACACACCACTGGCAGCAGCATTAGTGTGAACACAGAGGTGCCCAGGTCAGCCAGCACATCTCACCTCATGGCTTCCTCCATTGTGCATCTGAGCATTGCAGCACACTCACCTTAGATTCCCTAGTCTCCCTTTTACAGCTCTTTTTTCCAAATTCTTCTTGTCTAATCTGTTACATAATAAAATTCTGCTTTTCAGGTAAATGTACTTCAAGGTTCTTGCTTAGCTGAATCAATAACAACGCAAAGACAAATTCTGCTGGCACATGACCTCTCCCATGGTCACATCTGTCATGGTAACACTGCATGGCTCAGCTCTGTGTAGTAGGCTGGCTGAGGTTTGGGGGGAAGGGGGGGTGGGGTTAGGTTCCACCCTGCCTCCTGCTCATGGCAATGCTCAGCAGATTTGTAAATAATCATGTTGCATTAGGGTCTTTACCAACTTCAAAATTCCCAAAAAACTACTCTTTCAAGCAAAGAAGTAAGTACTGCTTGTCACCTATGGGCTGAGACTGATGAGAATTTATTGAGCAGATGAAAAATTTCTCATAGAAAAGTTCTCTTTACAGACTACAGTTTTCTTTCACAGTCTCTTTCCATCCCTATTTGAACACTGATGCTCTAGACTTTCATCCCTAATCAATGACACTGTTAACTCATTTTTATACTAAACTACAAACTACAGACTCAGCTTGGAAGTACAGGTATTCCCTTAGAAGGGAAATGTACAATTAGCTCTGAAGGTGAGAACAGGCTCCGTGTGTAACAGGTAGAATAAACCAAAGACACTCACCTGCTGAAGATCTGCCAGAGAATAAAGATGGATTTGTTGAAGAAGATACTCTCTGGGAAAGATCCTGAAAAGAGACAAATGGGTATGTGTCACACCTTTTTGACTGGGAAACTCCTAAGCTTCCTCTCCCCACCAAATAACAACAGGACACTGATGTTAGAGAGAAAGAAACTAGAATTGTACCACCCTCTAAGCACCACCTGTTTTTACAGTTTTCTGCATGGGCACAATAGTCCCACAGTAAGAGTAATTTCTGTGCCAGTGTCATTCTCATATTGTCAGGTCATATACTGAGACATTAACAGCCACTGAAAGCTCTTTCTGACCACAGATGATGAGTCTTTATAAAGAATTAATGCAGCAATAAAAATAAATAATGCAAACAACACATTAGAAGTATTTCTTATGGTCTGAGACAAGATTCTGGTCTGCTACAAAGCTATAACACTTAGTTTCACAAGTGATTTATGGTTTTGTAACTGAAATAATTATATTGGGGAAAAAGGCCATGCAGATACTGTTCTTCCAAAATCAAGTTGACCGATATCAATTCCCCTTTCCATACAGAAATATATGTATTGGTATAGACTTTGTAATGACTTACTTAAGAAAGCAATGTTTACCTTACATTTGCCAGGGTTTCAGGAAAGGCCATTGCTTATGTACTGACAGACCTGATAAGTAAAGCTAAATTACAGAAAACTGAACAGAGAAGAGATGCCCTAATTAGACTGATAGGCAGTAAAATGAAAAACTGGGTTAATATAACATCACAGAGGGAAAAAAGAACATTGGAACTTAAGTGGATATTAACTAAAAACGTTTATGAAAACGTATGTATCTGCTATAAAGATGTCAGGAACAGAAAAAGAACATCTATTTTGTGTGCATGCACAGAGAAGCTGCAACGACATAACCAGCTAAACCACAGAACAAGAGAATAAGACTACCAAATGCAATCTTTCCACAGAATACAGATTCTAAGAAATAATGAAAATACTTCCGTTTCTGATATTCCATTAGTTGTCTTAAACAACAGCCCTATACTGATACTTTTCAAAGTTGTATGTACTGAAGGGGCTAGGACCTCTCACTGCTGCTAAGGTAGGCAGTACAAATAATACATAATTCCTTTTGTACTTTTGAAAAAAATGTAAGATTTATTGGGGTAGGAGGAGAAGAGTTTTGCAAGCAAGGCACTGACAACTGCAGACCACCCATCTTATGGCACTCTGCTGGAGCAGGACTGTGCCATTGCTCCTTCTCACTCACCAAGCATATCCACTCTACCCACCCAATTCTCAGCTACAATCTCACTAGGGCATTGCCATTTTTCCCTTTCAGTTCTGTAGTCCCTGCTCCTTTTTCAGGGGACTGTGCTGCAGTGGCTCTGCTGCGTCACACCTTCAGAATACATTTGGTACAATGTCAAAGACCACTGCAAAACAGTCAAAATCCAGACATCAGACAACATGCAAGATTGGAATTGCTCATCTGCACATAGCAGACCTATGAAAAGATAAGGAGTCAACTCTGAACAACATTTTGAAGCATTACTATTATTTCAGCTCAGATAGAATTTCTTTCATTAAAATTTACCGTCATTCTCCCCTATCATATAGGAAGGCACTAAACAGCTTTGCCAGAAACTGTATTATCTGCTGATGCCCCTACAGCTCTGCTAAGGAAAACAATTAGCTAATGAAACATTTCTTGTTCAGGAAATAGCATGAATAGCCCATAATGCAAAAACTGTAAATGACTAGTATTGATGACTAACATCACACTCCCCTGCCTTCAAGGATGGCATTTTATTTCCTTATTTCCTGCAAGTTCTAACTCCTAGTAAAAAGTGTGCAGGTGAAAAGCAAACTCATGATCAACCAAATTCCTTTGTCAGACAGGTCTCAGCCAGCATAGGCCCTGGTGACAAATCCCTTTACCTGTCCCCTTCCTTAAAACATGCTGATTTGCAGCAATAGCTCTGCAGAGCTGGTATCCAACACACACCTCCTCCCTTCCAAATCTCCTTCAAGGAAAAAAAAAGTAGGCATTACCCTCCTAGTTTTATGCAAAACATTTATATACATACATATATATTTTTATATACAGACACATATACTCAGCACTTAAGGGAAGGGCACGATTATTTCCATTGCTACAGGAACTGAGGCATAAAAAAACCCCTCAGTAAGTAAGGCTGGTGCAGCTCCAGATGTGCAGTCCTTCTATTGACTTGAACAATTAAAATTGAGGTTCTCTGTGGTAGGCCACAGAGGAACAGCCAGGCAGCCAAAGCTCACGAATGCAACCGCATTTACAGAAGTCATGAAGTAACCAGGCCAGTCCCTGCATGAGTCCCAGTAAATGCAGAGGTGCAAAACACTCCCTCAACATTTGCTCACACCACCAAAGGTGTAAACCAGAGCCCCATGGCTGTGAAACCCTGAAATTGCCTAGAAGGAGGCAGCTCAGCCCCCACTCATATAAGTGAGTGCTTTCACCACACCTGTGGCAAGCTGAGCAACTCTACAAAAACAGGTCTTGCTGTGCTGCATGTTTGCAATTAAGATCTTCTCCAGAAAATTCCTATTAGTCCTGTTTGGAAAGAAAAACCCAAAGCTCAACAGCTACCTGAATGTAAGTGGTGAAGCCACCTCCCAAAAATGCATCTGTTCATTGCCAGTTTTTGTCAGCCTCTAGTGGGTGGGGAACAAGAGTATAACAGGCACCAAAATACCAAACCCAAACACATTTTCCAAAAAAAACCTCATAAAATGCAAGCAAGTCAGTTGGGGCAGGAAATCCATACAGACCAAGTCCTCCAGTGAGCAAGAAAATGACTGATGGCCAGTTTCCAACCATTTGCTTGCCTGCACAGGTTCTCTGAGCCTAATGAGGTCATGGCTGATATAAAGTCCTTTTCAGTAGGAGACATACAGGACTAATTCAGAGCCTCTTGCTTCACAACACAGAGGCCTCCTCCCATGCAGCCAGTAGGAAAGTAGTGTCTATGCTATCTCTGTCCTTCTGTCACCTACAACTGAAATTGCTCAAAGGAAACCAAAGTCAGTAGAGAACAGCAGGTGAGATGGGGCTCACACAAACACCACACCATAGCATTAGCATCCAGACAAAGTACTACAAGGCATCCAGATCAACCCAAAAATCACACTCATGTCCAAAAATCTCACAGAGACCCCGAGCAGGCTAAGATAATGTCATTTGGGAACACTTCACTAGAAAATATGTGTTTAGTTTCTGCACAAGGTTGCATCAGGAGCTTTGAGCATGCTTAGATTAATACAAGGCCTGGATACAAAAAGACCAAAACGTGCCTGAATATTACTTTTCCCTTAATATAAAGGTCTTTTATAAACACCAAATGGGAAATCTCCGATTAGTCATTTGAAAGGAAAATAAAATATGTCAATTTTGTAAATATTTTGATTGATGTGATACAACTAGATTTCTTTTTTTTAAATTGGTCAATTAAGAGCATTCAATAAACAGTAGCCTTTCAGTCAAATCTTAACACAGAAAAGAAACTGGAGTGAATTAGACAGAGGTCAAACGCAGGACGTTAAGACTCATCGCAATAAAAACTCAAACCTCTGCAGCTTCAGAATGTGACCTGTGACCCCTGAGAGGCAAATGGCATCAAGTGCATGTCCCACTAAAAGCACCTCCTAAGCTTTCCCAGCTTGGAAACTCCCGGACCAGTTTCACCACTGGTGAGTCACAGGACTGCTGTACTGTAAACCCTGGTTACCAGTCAGGGTTTAACCTGCAATGAACAAACCAAGTTCAATGCTAACCAGCCTCTAGCTTTGCCAGCTACTGTGAACAATGAAAACCAAAGTTCTATTGGTTAAAGGTCTCTAAATTGCTTTATTGTTATGTCCTAGATATAAACACAATCAATGCAAGCAGAAAAGAAACACATCATCCAGGACTTTTGATCCAACTAAAAGAAAGAAATGAGCATTCTCATTTTCTGATTATTATTCTTTTTTTGCTTGATACTTTGTAATCTGAAGTACAACCTTCAGGCAAGACAGAAATTTCATCTGTTCCTTCTAGGATGATTTTATCAGGTAAGTATTTCCACAAACAAAGGTTATCTTTTAGTGTCCTCCTGCGAACAGAACCACTGATAAGAGTTTGCTTTTTGCATTTGGATAAAGTGTGCAGTCATGGTGCTTTGTTAGCACTGAGTAATTGCTCTACATTTAAAGCCTGTTTATCGCTAGCCTAGGTAATTTTTCTTCAATGGGTTAAATACCCTGACAGCTCTGCTAAAGCTACAACCAATTAATCTGCCTATGCCTGACACTATAACCAAAGTACAAACGTGATAAGCAGGGGGAACTCTTCTTTTTATAGTGCAATCAAAAGAAATCAAGTTAGGTGGCAGGTGGGCACAACCAAGTCTCCTTCATACAAAAAAGCCCCTGAAAACCTAGGATGTGAGGGGGGAAGGGAGGGAAGGTGGCACCAGGGTTTCATGTGCCAGCCAGGAGTGTCTGGTTTGACCACGCTGAGAAGTGTATGACTGAGCTGTGACTCACAGGGGACGCAGATGACCCAGCACAGCACTGCATTCAGCCTCCCCTCCAGCCCTGTGCAGGAAGCTGCTACACCCACAGCTGGCACAGCACCAGGGTACCAAGTCCGCTTCCTCCTGCAGCACAGCTCATACCCTGGCACTGCAGCTCACACCTTTGGAGCTTTGCACCAACCTGCACAGTAAAGCAACTGAAGGCCAGCACATGCTGATGAGCACTGTTTCCGTGGGTTTTTGGCCCTGAACAAGGGGCAAGAGCCCTCTTTGGCCCTGACCTGGCAGCCAGGCACCAGCACCAGCTGCAGCCACGTGTGGGGCCGGCAGGCAGGACCTGTGTGCAGTCTGATCTCTCTGAGAGCAGCTCCAAATTTTCAGACTTACTATTTGGTTCTAGAAGTACAGAGGGGTATCAGTGAGTTGCTAGTTATCCCAAATACACATAAGATAAATAATATTTATCTTACGTGTATTTGGGATAACTAGCAAGAAAACCCAGCAAGATAAATAACATTTCTTGCCAGGTTTTCTCTTGCAATTCATTTGATATGGACCTTGTCAATTTAAGGTAGAGAATGGCATCAAAAGTGAGGGGCAAAGGCAGGATTTTTTCCAGTGTTGCTAATTCTTATAGCTTTCTTCAGGCTTTTGATTTTGTATTTCCTTGGAAATCTTAGCTCCTGTAAGTTTGTTGGGAGAGAAGAACCCAAACTTTCCAGTCACCTAAAGTTACTCAGAAAAGTAGAGCTTTGGGAACTTAGTGATTTTAAAGTCAAAAGGTAAAAATAAATGAATGAATTTAAACCAAACCAAAACACTACTTATTCATTTAGTTCTTGTGGCATTATACCAGATTTTTTTTCTAACTCTATGACCTTATGCAAAACAGCTTTTGTGAATCATTTCACATTCATGAGGTATGAACACTTCTGGTTATGTTCTGGGAAGAGTCACTCCCACATATCTTCAGCCCACACTAAATGCTAGATTTATTAGCAAGCATGTCAAGGTAAGGTGTTATTTTATGTTGTTATGAAATTCCCCATGAGCACCCCTATGTTAAAACAGTTACTCTTACCATCCACCAGCAATCCTGAACCAGTTTATAAACTTCCTACTAAAATGCAGTACACCAACTCCCTCTCCTTTGTGGTTCCTTGAGCAAGGTTATGGTAACATCGTGAAAGACAAGAATTACTACAGATCTAACTCATGAATCAAGTAGCACTGTTACTAAAAGCAGAAAAGAGAATTAGAGACATAGTTTCATTTTAAATCAAAATAATTTAGAGCCCCAAATTAATTTGAAATTAAGAATAAGAAAATGGTCTCTGCTTTTGTCAGGCACTCTTGAACCTTTGCACTTTGCTGCTGGAAGTTCTGATATAAAAATACAGGGATAAAAATGGCACAAGTCATTTTTAACATGGTGTCCACATCTAACAGGAACTTGTTTTTAAATAATTGTTTTTTTGAAAGCAACCTGGTCTCAAAAGGTGAATGGAAATTACCAATGTAAAAATGATGTAATATCACTCCTCTCTTTGACAAGGAGATACAGGTGTGTGCTGTTATCTTACTGCAAAAGTTCAATACCTTCTCAGGGATTTCTCATGGGCAGCTCCTCGCAGCACTGACTCCTTCTTCATAGCACAACCAAAAAAACTCCAGCTCCCTTCTCAACCAGCTAACCCACTCTTTTATAGCACTCATCCTCATTGGACACAGCTGTGGCCTGTTAAGGGCAGGCCTGTTCCTAATCTTTGGTAATTAGTACAGCTGCAACTCCTCAGGGGTGAGATTGCCTTCTGCACTATTCTCTTACATTCTACATCCCTACACAGGTGTGTCCTCTAGATCATAAAACACTAATGTGAACTGAAAGACCCACCTGTCTTCTGGAAGACTTACCATGGAAAGTTCTGGCATGTTCCTCAGCTGATGCTTACCATGGTAGAGCATTAGCTTGTGCTTTTGACCTTCCCTTGACATGAACAGACAGCAGCACTGCCTCCACCCTGGCTGCTCTGGCACACATCTCAATGCTTCAGCTGTTTGTTACCTCTAGCTGAAATGAAAGCTCAGATTCCACCTAACACCATCCCCTCAGTTTTAGCCAAACACTTTTTAAGATGCTAATTTGCAAGATCCTGCGTGCACAGTTTCATCTTCCAAAAGAAAGAATTGAAGCAAAGAGCTGAAGATAGTCTGTTTGTATCAGCTCCATCAACAGGCAATTTTATTTCAGCCACTGCAATGACTACAGACATGCAGGATCTAAATAAACAACAAATGCCTTGTGCATACCTCTCTGCATTTATTTTCTCACCTTTCCTCACTTTGGTTTGTTGTTTGGTCTTAATAATTGTTCCTCTAAGGATATGTAGATATCCTCTTTGAATGATTTTCTCTCTCACCCTCTTTCCAACCACCCATGCAACAAATTTTCATCTTCTGTTGGTCTTGCCATTATCTCAGAGCCCCAAAACCACAACCTTCTGTTTCATCCCTGCTCAAACTTTCTTTTTGCAGTTTACTGCTTTCAGAATCTGTATCTTTGTTCTCCTGCTTTGGAATTTTCCACTCCCCAAATGGCCTAAACATTGCAAAGAAAATGGAGTCTCCTTTGACAGTCTGGAGATGACTTAATGACCTTCTGTTGTCCTTGGTCTGAAAGATGACATAGCCCCAGCTTCACATCCATGAGGTATTTGGAGGTATAGTGATTGCATTAGATCAATCAGTATTCCTGTGATGTGTTTAGACAGGTCCTCCAGTTACCACACAAATATTTTGAAAGTAATCTATTCCTGTGTCAGAAGTGTTATGTCTAAGGCCTCAGTGTAGGAAGTGACAGGACTCTATTGTTCAGCATAACTGAATCTGGGCTTGTTCCACCCTGTGCTGACAGACCAGCAGGCTCAGCCAAGAGCACACATCTGGAGCACTGGAGGTGTACCTTTAACCTCCTCCTGCTACACAGGAACACAAACTAGAGCCTGCTAAGTGATGCATCTAGCACTGGAGTTTTGCTGGGTAGAACTGATGTATTGCTGTTCTGGAGCTGACAGACAAATGGTATCAGACTGAGATGAGTAACAAGAGGGAAGTTTGTCCATATAGTTTCTCACCACCATTCAAGTTTACTTACAGTACCAGGGCACTACACCAAGAACTAATGCATAGGGGAATGTGCTGCAAAACATTTACCTTGTGTCACTACCATCTGTCTAAAGTATCTGGGCTAGCAGCACCTGAACTGCAAGTTTAGATGTACAGCTGAGAGAGCAGAGAGGCCAGAGGGCTCCCCAGATGGAGCCCCAAGACTGGCCTAGGTTACCCTACCCTACAGTAGATATGCAGGCATCTGAACACTACCCCAAAAATCATTCTGCCAGTTCCTTGACTTGAAGAATCTTCAATCATGACAAGAACAAAGCAAACCCAGAACAGAACTTGCATCATTCAGTACAGTTTCATAGAATACCCTAATTATTTAATGGACTCAGAGATTCTGTTTCCTTCCCAGCCATCCATTTTAATGACTCCATCTTGGTTTGTCTGGGCCATTCATTCCCCATCTGAGGTGGTGGTGGGATCTGCACAGCTCCACTTGCACTAACCCTGTTTTGGCTCTAGGTTTCAGTCCTGTATGCCTCTGCCTGAGCAGCATCCACATGAGCAAGACAACAAAAACAAGCAAGAACTTGTTCAGTAAAGACATTTTAGTCAAATGATGTGTTGCAATACTGACAGTTACAGATAACTAGGCATAACAACATCCCTTGTAAAACAGGGAGCTCGGCAACAGGCTGGGAACCTCATCTGGCTAATATCAGAGGAACACTGCTCATACATGCTGGTGGAGGGCCTTATTTCACCTCCCAGACAAGTCCATATTCCTTATTTTTTTCCCCCTGCAAATATAAAAGTGTAGAATCCAGTGGAGCAATAGGTGAGAATAAATCACTATAACTGACAAAGACCATTTTTACTGTGAGCCTTCTAGCTACTATAATTAAGGATTTCTTCTGTCTTTTCCTTCCTTTCTTTCTACTTTGTCACTTGCGTCTTCAAGGTTCACAACGTGGTTTCAGTCCCGAGTTCCCTGCTAGATGCCAAGTTTCAAAGTTCTCAAAGTACCTATCTAGGCACACCAAACATTATAAATAGCATTTCCACATTTAAGCTAACTGGATCCTGAGCTAACCTGGTTTATAGCCATCTGGAATTCTTCAGAAAAAAGTGACTGTTAGCATTGTAAACAGTTTTGTCTTCACAGAGGACACCAAGAGTTTCCAACTTCATTGCCATCTTCATTTTGTGATCTGGGCTGAAGAGCAAGGTATAGATTTAAAGTAGATGATAATGCAAATAGTATTAATAAAAGAAGCCTCAGAGTGATCTGCCTTTCCCTAATAAGGCAGGCTCTATCAGTGTCCCAGAGGCAGCAAGGTGCCAATACAATTAATCAGTCTGTTTTTAGTTCTCTGTAGACAGCAATATTAACAGTTTGTTTCAGTCTGTTTATATGGGCCTGACAGGTCTTCAAGATGCTGTGTTCACTCTCTTGTGATTAATAGTCATTCACATACTAAGGTGAAGACCAAGCAGAAAAAGAATGTTTTTAGAGGAGGACAGATAACTGGATTCTCTCTTTCCATCTTTCACTTTTAATTAGGAAACAGTACTAAATTTAGGAATGCTGTCTCACCATATTGTTTAAACTCCTCCTTTTCTTGCAACTTGCCCCTGGGATGAGCCAAAAGAAAATTTAAAATCACATATTTTCTTTGTTTACTTTCCAGCTGTGCTCTATAAAGTCATCACATTGGTAGTGAACATCTGCACACCGGGATACTGGATGAAGGCAGCAAAGCCATTGGGAGCATTTTGTGCAAGGAATAAATCCTTATGGGAAAAGAACTTCCCTCTTCTCATCTCTGCACATCTCTTAGGTGACATCTGAGGAAACAACTGAGCACCAAATTCACCTCAATGGAGACTTCACAAACCAAGAAGGAGGCAGACTCTAAGGTGTGCACATTCCTTTACACTTGTAGCAAGTCCTATCCAACTGGAGATGCTTCCCCAGTATAAAACCAAACCTTTCTTGGGCTGGGGCCCTTCTCTTCACCACACAGCTTTAACTGGAGATGGTGTGAAGAATAAGAAAAAGGAGTATCAGGAGCATTTTTGTTTCCCAGTTTCTCCTTCTAGTCGTTTCATTTTGACACAGGGATGTCTTCTCTCTCCTCTCTGCTCCAAAAGAGCATGCTCACATTTCTGTGATACATTTTTGTCCACTCCCTCTTCTATTTCCTTAGCAATTGTCATTTCTTCATTTTGGAGGCAGATTTTGGGTTATTCCTCTTTTGTCCTGATTTTTTCATTAACACAATTTCGTGAGATTTCTTCCTTGTTTGAAACTCCTTCTCCTGGCTTTCCCTGATCCTTTTTTTTACCTCTAGTTAATTGATTGCTATGCTAGGCCTCCTTTGAACGCTCTTCTTTTACTGTCTTACCCAAGTCCATTGAATTCCTTGCCTCCTTCTGCCTATTTTAATAAGATAATTACTTTTTTCAATACTAATCAGAAAGCATAATTTTCTTTCTTCTACTTCTTCTGAACAACCTTCAAAAATCTTCTTTTCTCTTCAGTTTTATTGAAGAGAATGGCATAGAAAACCAGCTCTGCAAGAAAATACCATCCTCTGGAGTAAAAGAAAACCATGCTAATTTTTAAAATGCTGTAAGCTGCCCTAGCAAATAACAGGAATTGAGTAGTAACACACAATCACATATTAACCCACAGTGCAATGCTCTCCATAAACCTGTTGCTGTATCCTTCTCCTACTTGTTCTAGGTAGTTCATCAAAGCAATGACACAGGTTATGTATCCAAAAGCAGCCCAGCTCTCCTTACCTGGGATAAAGACACTAGTTCAGTCTCCTCTCCCTTCCAAAGAATTCAGGTCCCTAGAATACCGTGTTCAAAACACAGTCACTGATGTCATCTTCTTCCTTGCCCTTTGGCAGCTTACCATTTCAAAGCAGTGGCTTTCCTACTTGAAGTCTTGTCTTAAAAACTGGGGTACACAAATGCTTACAGATCCATCAGGTCAGCTGCATGTGCCCAGAGCCACTCACTTCACAGTATGGCACGGGCAGACACATTTCTTTTGGAGATCCACACCAAGAACTACTTGTGGCCTTTTTAAGACCACAACAGTGGCTTGACAGTTTTAAGAAAATTATTCGTTTTTACCTTGTTAGAAAAATGCAGTAGCAGCTGAATGGACTAAGATGAAGTCTAAAATGAAGTTCACCTTTTATAAAACTCCTGTTTTCACCACAGCAAACTCAATATGAAACACTTTTGCTTGCTGTGACCATGTATTTGCCAATAAACAAAACATTCAGTGCAGCCATCTCATGGATAGTGGCTGAGCAAGAGACCAGCATAAATCATGTGCTGGGTCAGGTGCCAGGGGACTGCATCTGACCTCTGCCTTTGGCAAGGTCATACCACAGAGGAGAGCAGAGGTGCTGGAAAGACTCTGGCCCCCCTCATGCTTTGTCACAATGTGACAAAGATTTCAAAGATACCAGTAGTGATTACCTCACTGTGATGCCATGGCAGGGGGCATGAGTTAGCAGATCTGACTGAAAATACTCACACACAGCCAGAAAGTCTGAGGAGGAGTAAAAGATGCTCACCACAATGTGTGATGCCCCAGGGCTAATAGCTGTCAAGAACAACTTCAGATATTCAGACCCTAAAACATCACTTTCTTTGGCAGAGGATAACCCAGCTTCCCAGGGAAGTCAGATATAGCACAACACCTTTCTAAATGGGTAATGCCTTCAGAACCAGAGTGCAAGGGAAAACAAAACAGGCAGCAGGAGAGCCAACATGCCAAGGAACATGGCATCCCTGTGCTGCAGGCTGGCTGTGGCTCTTACCTTCTCCGCAGATCCTCAGCCACTGCTGCCCTGCAGCTGAACAAGTAGGCTCGCAGGGATTTCAGCTGCTGTCTCAGGCGGACAACAGTTGCCAGAGGTTCAGCATGATTGTACAACATGGGATTTTCCTGCTGGATATCAATTAATGGCTCCTCATAAACATATTCCAGGAACTCTTTGGCTTGCTTTGACACCTAAAAAATAAAGCAGTTTAGTTAGGCTTTTCTCCAAACTCTTTAAGCACGTTTCCCCCTCTGTGATGTGTCAGCTATTCTATGCATCTAAAAACTTAGTCTGTTACCAATTAAAAATGGAGACAGAGTTGAGAGAGATCCAACTCTCTCTGCTTATAGCCAAGTCAAACTTCTTCAAGCCCTTCAAAACTGAATGTATGAGATAGCTACTTACCCAAAGTACAGTGATATCTGCAGTCACATATGCTTTTGCTGCACAGTAACACAGCTTACTAGATTTTTTTTAAAGTGTAAAATCTGAACAACCAGTTTCTTCCCTGGTAATATTTTTCTGTTTGTTCGCGGCTTTCTTTTTGGCAAAAGGCAAGTTGTTGTGCTTTTTAAAATACAGATAAATAAAACTGAATCTTACTGGTATTACTCCCAAAGTTCCATCTGCAAAAAGTTTTTCATGTATTTTTCATGATAGTGCCCTGTTTTATCTCCACCTGCAAAAAGCTACTGTAATCTCGATAAATGAAGGGACTCTTGTTCCTTAAGTGAAAAGGCCAAATTCCCTCTCATTCCTGATTTCTGCATTTTATCACAGCTGGAAAAGAGAAGATAGGATTACATGAAATGAGCTGCAAATCACCTGAAACTCTGCCACAGAAATATTACTGGTTCCACTATTCAATTAGTCCTCCTGGACCTCTAAGTCAATGTTTACACTGAGACAAGGGAGGGATGAGTTAGGCTAACAAAAGTAGAAAGGGCACACATGCTACAGCCTCTTGAGATTTAGGAAGTTATTTCCCTTCTGGGGCTGTAGGTAAGAACAATACACATCCTTATAAATAGCACCACTTCCAAAACCAGCACCAGTAACTAGCTACTGACAGGGGAAGCAAGCCCCAGATGTAACCTTTTCACAACATTTAATACAAATCTAAGAAATATGCCAAGGCCAGCCTTCCCCCAACAACTACACAGATAACAAGATGTGCCATTTTAAATATAGCAGACCATAACTCCACACGTTTCCCAGGTCCTGAAGCTGTATTAAATATCCCACCTATTTACATTAAGCACCCCACTAATTTCTTTTTTTTTTAATATCCTGCATGTACAAAGAACTGTGACATCTGAGTGGAATCAGAGCTAATGTTACAACAAAAGCACCTCAGATTTTGTAGAACAAAATTCCATAAACTCCAAACTTATCAAGTTTTTTAACACTAGCAACATTGATATTTTATTATGCTTATTGCAGTGCATTAAAAAACTGCAGTTAAACAATCTGCTTTTACAATCAATAACTATCTGACTACAATATCTCAGCAATCCCTTGGCAACTTCCATATCTATGTAATTATTAGTCCTCTTTCACCAACGAGCAAATTAAAGGACATATTCCATGATTCCTGAGGAGGTGTGTGAATGCCTGGCACAGTGACCAGCTCCTCCCACCAGGAGGATCAGGTGCTCAGTTCTGTCTTTGTCTATCTCCTTGCTTTAAGCCTCTGTCAAAGTGATGGGCTCCTCACCCACCTGCCCTGCTGTCTTGGGAACTGGGGGGTGGTTCCTGTCCAAATACTGCACTCACACCTGTGCACACCTGAATCCCACGTTGGGCATCTCTCCTGAAGCATCAGGAGCATAGAAACAAAGAGATGCCACAACTGAGGTCCCCAGAGTGACTCTGCCACATGCCTGCACTATGGTGACCAAGCACTACTGTGGTGCTGCATGGTCTGAATGCAGCATTTAAGGAGAGAAGGGCAAAGCAAACCTTCCCCTCTTCTTGCCAATAAAATGCACCCATGGAGTGCTGATTGCAGGAAAGGCAGCTCTGCCCAGCATTATTGGCTGACAGATAGGTGTCAGTCCACTCTGCACGGCTGACACAGGCACACATATCTTGTAAAACATTAACTCACATTGCCAAACATAGCAATGTTACAAGAGGCTGAAACACAGTCTTGAAACAGGAAGGGTTGGGCAGTCACAGTAATTCAATACTTTAGTATACATCCTAGCATATTCACAGTCCCCCAGTTTTACTGGGCAGTAAAACAATCCTATTAAATCAGCGAGAAGTGAGAAGATGCAAAGTGCAACAGGCTTTCAGCTTTAAATGTCATAAAAGGATGGACGCTAACATTTCCAGACCTTTCCTTTCTAAAGACTGCAAACTTACAGTTCAAAATTCAATTTACTTTAAGTCAGTTTCTCCTGAAACCTTCTGGCAGAGGGAGTTCATTTCCTACTGTGTTTGTCTGGCGTTTTGTGCAGGCTGAAAGCCACCTGAAAAAACTGCAATATTTAATGGGCTTTGCATGCAAACAGGGAAAACACTTGGCCTAAGCAAAAGGAAGAAAGAGTGTTCACAAAACTGCCTCTTTTCTTTTGCCTTCACACAAACACATGAAAAATACAAATATGAAAACAGTAGGAGACATGGGGAAAAAAGCAAACCTGGGCACTGAGCTGCAGCTTTGGTTTGACAGAAGAAACATGTCTAACTGCCAAGTCCTTTCAAAGAGCTTCTACTGCAGCCAAGATGATTTCTCTTTTCCTACCCATGTGCTACCAGATGTTAGGTGCATTGTTGTTTTTCAGGATCCTGGGTATTGGGAAGAGACAGCTCTAGAGAGGTTCATTCTTTCTGATTTTCATGACCTGTCTTGCCAAAACCAGACAAGAACCTCTCAATTTCCAAACTAAATTGATGCCACAGCTTATTTTACAGCTGCTGAGCTTATGTAACATAAAAAGAGAACCATGTACAGTTCCACTGTAAAAGCTCATGTCCTACAGTACTTTTTGATGCTTGCTTTACCAGAAACAGGACAGATCCCAAAACACCTGAGGAGGTGGGGAATAGGTGGCAGTGGAAAGAAATGTAGGTTTGCAAACTCTTCATTCAATTTTGCTTCCAATTTGGTGGACTGACAGACATTTCAGACTGTGTAAAACAAAGAAGCTTCTGAATCCTGGAGCCCTCTCTCAGTCCTAACCATCAAACGTGGTATGTGCTTATTTCCTGCAGGACCTCTTTGGGGTGTGCAGCCAGAAGTACAGCCAGGAGCACGTCCCCCTCTGCAGAAGCTCCACTTTCAGGCAGTGCTGTGCTACCTACAAAGGGCAGGGCAGTGTGCTTATCTTCACCTTCCCTCCCTGCCTTAGCTCCTGCTCTAATAGTTGGGGATGATGTTGTTTTCCCCTACCTCAGGGGTTGTATTCCTTTCTTAAATTCACCTCTCTGAGCACTTTCACACAATGACAGGTAAAGCCGCTGCACAGAATTTGCTTGTGTTCCCAAGACACCTCATACCTGTTCTGTCTACAAAAAGTGCAAAACAAAATTTCTCACTACTACAGTGAGATGACAATAGATTAAGTTTTCAATGAATGCTTAAGCTTTAAAGTCCTGCTTCTTTTGGTGCCTCAGATGCCTCTACCACAGGAAACAGGTTAGAGCATAGTTTTTATGCTGCAGGTTTAGAAAAAAACCCAGCTAATTTTCTTGGCAGTATTACTGACAGCTTGATACGAGGCCTTTGCCTTACCATCCACTAGCCCCATATCAGGTCTGCTTATACTAACATGTGGTAGCAAGTTTAGTCCTTGGTAAAAGCATCCAAAAAAAGAACTTTTAAATATTCCTAACTTCTAGGCATAGGAGGGCTTTTTGTCTCCACACCTTGGAGCTTTGCAACTTTGAAGAATCTCGCATTTCACAGAGCAAGACTATAATTTTCATGATAGCAGGCTCTGGCTACCTTTTAATAATCTCCCCATATGACAAATTTTCTTCAAGAGACCTGCTTTTCCCCTAATAGGGCATTTACTGGTTATTTTTTTCCTTTTCAAATAGCACATAATAATAATAATAATATTTGCAGACACAAAACATCAAACAGCCTCTCCTAACAGTGGCTGCTAGGTCTGAAGCTCTAGCATGGTCTGGATTCCTTATGTGTTTGTTATTCTTTCAGCATATACTGCCTGAGATGGCAAAACAACACTGTTACTGTGTTTGCTGGTATAATGCTTTGAGGCATGTAATCAGTGCCCCTATCTAGCAACCAGCCACCGAGGCAGCAACAAATAGCAGATTATAAAAGTTTTAGAAAAGCTCTTGTGTGGCAAGTGAACAACTGCAGAATTTTCTTGTTGTGTTACTTTCATCTGTTTGGTTCAATCAAGTGCTGCAGCAATGTCCTTCTAGTGTCCTCAAAATGCTCATACCAAGAGACAGGACATACTGGGCCTCACAAACATTGCATTTGGTAAGCCAGTTTCCTATAGGTATTTCCACAATTTAGTGGATTCAGTAAGCAGTGCCAATCTTTAGTACCTGGTGGTCATGAAACAGGTACTCCTCAAGGCTCCAATAACTGCAAGAATTAGAGCTGCTGTTGTGTGCTACCTGTCCCTTGAACAGCCAGATAAGCAATGATGAAAAAGATGCCACCAGGAAGGAGGAGCATGGCTTAGATCTGGCCAAGGAAACTGTGATGAAAACATGTCTTGTTGAGAGAGTGAGGCTCATTTTGTCAACAGGGAGAAAGGAAACAGTATTAGCAGTCAGTGCCTGCAGCCTTCAGGCTGTTGTGTTTCCATCAGCAATGCAGTTCACTTGCTAGCACTCCACCTGCAGGGAGATTACCTTGTATTTGGAAGTGTCCCAGTTATGAACCAGCCGTGCAGGGATAAGGAAGTTGTCATCCACATGGCAGGTGCTGCAGTAATACCATCCACTGTAGCTGCACACCTTGGCCTTCCCATTGGACAAACCTATGGAGCGCTGACAGCCTAGAGAAAAAAAGAGGAGCAAAAGTCTGGGTTTGTACACCAAGCCAGACACACACCTTCAAGATGGAGTCAGAAAAGTATTCCTCCATTTGAGATGCTTTTAATATTTTATTTATTGCACCCTAGAGACATTTCTCACTCCATAAAAAAAAAAAAAATCGAGAAATAAGTATCAGTATTCTTGGACTAGCACTGAAAAAGCACACACTAACTTGGGCATCTGTGACAAAGAGTTCAAACAGCAGTCAAAAGATACCTAGCACTTGTCAAGAAACAAAGGCAGAAGACTTGCTTGTGAGACACTGGGCATTCAAAAGCCATGGCCATCTGAAAACCATGGCCTGAAGCTTAGACAGGCCACATTCTACTGTATGCTTGCTCCAGAGAGCTCCCATTTTCCCCACAAGAGAATGGGCCAGCACTGCCTGCCTGCAGGGGTGCAAGCCAGCTCCTGCTGACAGCCAGAAGGGATGCTGACTTGGCAGGTAAGATTCAGCCACAGAATTAGCACAGCCAAGGCAAACCAGTCAGATCATGAATAATAACTGAGCTGCAGTCACACTGAGAATGAGTAGTTCTTGACTAGCAGTAGTGACACAGCTCAGTTCCCAGCAGGGTTTATTTCCTTACAATTGCATTACTCTGTGTCTTACAAGGTCTGAGTCTGCCTGACACTTTTTTCACAGCTAGATCCCTTGCCTCTTTCCATGCCCTCTTGCGTGGAGCCCCTGGGGAAAAACAATGTATTCAAAAGCTGCTGCTTTGGTTGGAAAGAACTAATGCAGACATCTCCTTCATCTGACCACCTGTTTTCACAAAACCCAAAAACTCAATGTACTTGACACTTCTGTCTTTCAATGGTGACTAAAATGAGCCAAAAGGTTCATATGATACTAGAGTGGATGGCTGAAGACAGACAGCATAGTCACATTAAACAATCTGCTCAGGAAGTGAGGCTAAAAATGTTTGGGTAAGGTACATCAAGATGTCTGTGGTTGTTAACAACACCTCTACACACAGCTCACGTGACAGAATTTCTGCTTGTCCTTCAAATGCCAGTGTCCCCACATGATATTTACAGTTTCAGCCAGAGCACCAGAGCTCCACTCTGGCACATGCTGTATGCTCAGATGGTTTCTACTGCAGCTGGTTAGAAATACTGAGTAGCAGAATCTTTCTACATCACTTTTACTGCAAAAGCATTGGTTAAACAAGAGTTTTTCAAATAGAAGTCAACTGACCGATTGCTTTTGTCAATATAATTAATTTCATTTAGTGTAATTATGTGACTTCTCCAGCTGAAAGCATCTTTTCTCTCAGTAGAAGTTACATTGATTTGAGAAAAGATTGCAGGTCAGCTATTCTAGGCATAAACTGAGCTCCTCCTTTCCCACATCAAATGATGTCACCATGTTCCCCCTGCTCTAAAAAAAATCATTAGAATAACCTAATCAACACAATTGGCTCATTTCTGCCTCTCTCACACTCCAGAGCCATTTGGCCACTGATTCTCTGCAATACACACTACCAAGTAAATCAGTATGAGACACGTCCTGTTTCAATCTCCTTCTTCCCCTGCCCTCTTGGAAGAAGTAAACATATGAACTGGTCAGTTGATAAAAGAGATAATTATGTTCATATCTTCTCCTTTACTCTTCATAAGCTAATACCAGAGCATAAGTATTAATGACTTCTAATGATAAAGCTGTGTCTGAATGCAAATAGTCTCTCAAGTCAATGTCATTGAAACCTTCTAAACATTCCACACTACCCAAGACTTACAAGTCTGGGTATGAGAATGGGACAGGACATACTGATTTCATCTAACTAGCACCATGCATTCCACTGGCTGCTACCTTGTCTTAATGCCCTAACTCCTGTCTGTTAGACTGAAGGTAAGAATAAGCAAAAGTCCAATTTGAACTGCCAAAATTCTAGATTAAAACATTTGCAGTTGAGAAAATCACTTTAAGGTCTAATTTCTTGCAGCCTTCTAGAGCCAGAAACTCATTCCAGTCCATGGAGACAGTTTTCTCAGGAAAGGAGTGACAAAGCACAGAAACGCTGGGGGTCTTCTCTCCTCTTCCCTATATCCAACCCCTAAGAACTGAAGTCTCCTCTCAGGGTGAGGAGAGTCTCAGCAAGCAATCTCAGAAAGGGTGGTTTTATGAAGAGGAGGAAGTGGAAGAAATTTCTACCCAAGCAGTACGCATTGCTTTCTCCCTTGTTACAACCCTTTCCTGCGCCCACATTTTCCTCTTTACACCTAGTATTTTTCATTCCTCTTCATATCCTCAAGAAAATATGCTCTGCAAAGCTACATAACAGTTGTGTAGCTGGGGTTTGTTAGATGATGTGGCACTGGCATCCACTTTACATCTTCCCCTACTTTCCAAGCTCTGCTGTTTGAAAATCACCATATTTTCCATTCCTCTCTGTTGTGATTCATAATGATGGCTATTTCTACAACCCTTTCAAATCAAGTTATCAAAGCACTGATTTTCTTTGATGTTATGCAGTTCAAAGTGGTGTAGTGTGACAAACATATTTCTGTGGCATAGACCACTTATGCTTTGTTTTTTTTTTTATAAGATGGAAAAAAATAGATCAAGAATGAGAGAGAAAGGAGAGGAAGAAGGAATAGCCATTGGCTTAATCTTGCACCTGGGCATTCAGGTACATCAACTTGCCATGATGTTTACCAGAAGCAAAGCTAGTATGGATTCCTGGCTTGAAACTCCTGAGCAGCTCCCCCAGCAGGACAATCAGATGTAGCTGACCACCTCCGAGATGGGTAACACAATTCAACAGACAGTTTAGGGTTTGGGAAGGGACCATGTTTGCAGAGAAAACATTTAATTGCCTACATAACTAGAGAAAGCACCATGCAGGGGATGGGAGAAAAAAGCAGCAGAACTTTCACCAAATCTCTCTCACCTATTCCTAATGCTACACAGAATATTATCTATATAACATCTGTACAAAGGTCTGGCAAACCCCGAGCCTAATGCAAAGAGATCATCCCTCCCTAAAGAATGTTATAGAGCAAGCTACAGAGGAAAGAAGTGTAGCTGTAAGGTATACTGCTAGCAAAGAGAGGGAAGGAATCATCCCAAACCTTTCATCATGGAAAATACAACAAAACAGCCTTGGAATCAAGGAAAGAAAATAGGGGTTAGAAAAAATAGCAGCAAGAAAGTGCTCTTGGGCACTGATGAATCTCTCTCAACATGTCTGTGAGCAGAGAAGGAGTATCAACATCAAGAGGCTCATGTCCAAGTGCGAAGCCTTCAGGAAGAAAACAGTACAGAAGGTGAGGTTAAAAAGTTGTAACAAAACTCTCTCCTTGACTTAAGGTGGTAGACTAGCATGGAGGAGGAATCCAAGACCTCTGAATACAATTCCTCTTCTCTGAAGCATGGAAAACACCACTTTCAGGTTGCTGCATACTCTTATGGTCAAGGAAGACACACACAACTATCCTTTTTATCCAGATACCTTTCTCTTTAATCTTTTAGCAAGAAAAGACTGGAGCAGCTCCACAGTGAAACAGAGAAAGACCAAATCAGAATCAAGTACACAACTGTTTTCCTTATTCAATAAAGTCCCTTGCCTGGTAACAGGAAAAAGCAAGTCCCTTGTGATTGTGTGCTATAATTAAATCTGTGACAGATTAGCTTAGAAGCTAATTCATTTAGAAACAACATACAATACAAAGAAAAGAAAATGATCCACAGACTTCAAAAGGCTTTCAGCTTGATAAAGGCATAAAGCAGACTAAGCAGAAGGAGCACAGCAACAAATTTTCAGTGTTAGATCAGACATACAACATTGCTCTATCAGCTCAGCACCAACAGAATTAAGGTGAGAATTACTTCAGTTGCTTACCTTTATTCCTGTGCATCTATTCCAGTTCAGTCCACCATGGGAAAACTCAAATTCACAAGGAAGATACACTAACAATCCAATTCAGTTCTCTCTTATACCTACCCAGGTTTGCATTACATTTTGTCCTTTCCCCATCATTACTTTCCAGAGCAATTTTATTTCAACTAAATAATTAAAACTTATAAACCTCCAAGCAAAGTCTGACACTACTCACCTTGCTTACATTTTCTGTGAGCTTCTTATGAACTTTAAAAAAAGACAATAAAACTGTAACAGATTAAAGTTAAAAAAAAAAAAATCGGTGTTGAAACCATGTGGGTTTGACCCTATCAAGTTATAAATACCTAAACAACATAGAAAACTCCTATCATGTCAGCACTGTACACATCCCACTTGAATTATAAACTAGATCAGCTTCTCCAGAAATAAGGAAAGGTTCACACATCCAAAGGATGGTCCAACTGTTCCAAGTCAATGGAAACCTTGGCTATCAGCTATAGCTCAGGACTAAATGCTAAAATAACAGACCTTCCATCTTCCTTAGCACCATTTGAAGGTACAAGGCCTGTCTTCTTGTCTTACACATTCCAGCTCAGCTGACAGCCTACCAGTGCAGGCTTGATGGCTCTGGGCTGTGACTCCAGACAGTGACCCATCCCACCCTACTGGAGATGTCTCACAGGCACCCAGCTTCAGAGCAGCTCTCCAAAGCACATGAGAGGAATTATTTCCTAGACACCCAGACTTTCTGCAATCAGCAAAGATTGGATTGGTGCAGACATCCAATATTTAGATGCCTAGGGGTAGGTGAAGTGACCAAAACCCTTTACATCAGTCATGCTGAATGCACAGATCTGTGACTTTCTCTGTGAAGATGAACAATCAAGAAAAAACTCCCACATTGGAAACAAGTCAGGTGATAGCACATATGGGTGCATAAACAACATTCTGCATGCCTGTACTGTACATGTCCTTTGTAGAAGACAGCATACAGGTATGCTGCAGATAACACAGCTAAATTCTGCCTTCCCAGTAAAACCAATAGTAAAGCCTGCAAATATAACCCCAAAACAAAAGTCAAAGCAAGCTTGCATTTCACATATATATGTCAAGAGTAACATTTCATCACTAAATGAGAACTAAAATCCTAGCTGTGTCAAATGACAAGCAACAAAACTATACATTTGCAAACTAATTTTTTATGTGCTTGGATTTCCCCACTTGAGTTTCATCAGAAGATAGGTTCTTTTACCTCTTGTGTCAAATTCTAAGGGGTGGCAAAGTTACATTCTTCCCAGAGAATATGCTCTAAGCAAATTACAAACAGCTTTGAAGACATACTTTACACATAAGCTGTTGCTTGTGACCCTTTTAGCACATGGACAGTTTGCATTCTCCTACTCCACATTTTCAAATCTTTCCCTGTGTTTGCAGGACAACAGTGCTGAGGAGTAACACCATACACCTCAAACTAATCTGGTATTCTTTTCCCCATACCCTTACAGGATTATTCCCTGCAGTATCTGGTGCTTTGCTGAGACTCTGAAGTGCTCCCTGACAGAAGGAAATGGGATCTACCATGAAATGGCTTATTGGTAGGATTCAGTAATTCACCAGCTCTTGGGTCAGGAATGGGAACTGAATACACTCTCTGGGCCAGCTCTTGAAGCCTGCCTGCCAGCTAGAAGTGAGGAGATAATGTAAGCATAAATAATAATGGCATTCCCACTTATAGAGTCAATTACATTCATACTTGGTTCTACATACTGAGAAGGCAGACCAGAGAACGGGGCAAAGAGCAGGCCAGCCATTTGTGTGATCAGAACAAACACTGCTGCCAACACTCTCAGCCAGGTCAGCAAGAGGTTAGCAACATGAGTCTCTACTTAACCCAGTTTTCATTTCTGCTCTGCAGTTAGTTTGAAGACCACTTACCCCTGCACTGCTCACTCCTTGACTTACACTGAAGGCTACCTGGTTTGCCAAGTTTCATTTATTTGATACAGCATTAGCATACCTAGGAATAACCAGCTCTGTTTCTGTTTGAATACACAACTGGTTTTGTATCTCCTTTTAACAGAAGGAACAACTGTGCAGGAAGTGTGGTTACATACTTTTACCAATGCTATTTGGCTGAATTACTTCTTGGTCACTCACCACTACCACAGCACTGCATTGGGCACATGAACTATCCAGTTTTACACAGCATAGGTACATGTCAGAGATTATAGATGTTGCAGAAGGTCAGACTTAGAATCTAAACCCTTCCTAGCAGGTGGCCTTTGGTTTGTTCTATAATTTTTTTTATGTTGCCCCTGATTTGATCCATATGCAATAGTTTTGCAATAATACACTGCTTTGGCATGTGACAGAAGAGGGAGAGCCTTGCCAACACACACACAAATGCCTCAGTTTTGCAGCAGTGGACCGACCCTAAAGCAGCCATTTTCCTTCAGTGTTTGTCCCTCAGGGCTGCACATCTGCAAGGATGTTCTGATGACAAACAATGCAGAGTGCACTTCACAGGATTTTTTTTCCCACAGCAGCATTAGGAGGGGCTCCCTGTAATGCTGGCTTCTGTGACACCTCCAAGATGCACACATCTCTGCTACCTCTTCTCCTCTGTTAAATTTTTCTTAGAACAGCCAGGTAGATCCCAATTTTATGGAGCAAGAGTAAAACTGAGCAAACAGCATTGGAACATAATCTTTGCTTTCTTATGAAACTAAATTAACAGCCGTGGCCCAAACCAATTCAGGAACCTGGTATAAACTGCAACTGCAGAGAAGGTGTTGTGCAGATGCCTGTCCCTTTTCTGGGAAGGAAAGGTCTTTAGTAGCAAAAGCTGGCTTAACTAATTTAAAAAATGCTAGCCTAACAAATAAAGCTCTCTCTTGTACACAATTCATGAAGAAACTCTGAGTTCTCCAACAAAGAACTGTGGGGAATATGGGGATGATGTATAAGTGTTGGGAGTTTTCAGGTCTGAAAAATACTTCCTTTTGTCCAGATGTAGCTTTTTTCCATCTCAACAAAGGTGAGACTTGGACATTTAGATTGCCTGGTTTGGGGATTATTTTCTTTGAACTCTATGCCAGAAGATCCCTCAAGACTAGTTTCATACAACAAGCGGACCAAAAAGGTCCCCAGACAACCAAGAGTTCTTTGGGGGTAGTGGAACTCATACCTAGCACCCACAAGCCAGGAAGAAACAAGGCACAGCCAAGAAGAGCCTATGCTTACAGTAGAGACACGTTCACACCCAGCAGAAGTGAGCCCACAATAGTACAATAAATTAGCACGTACTGAAGGCCTGCAGAGTTGTTGACAGGGACAGATTAGAGCAATGGGGCCACCTATCCCCACAGAGGCAGGAAAGGTACCCTTCAAGGCTGCCAGGGGGAATATGTAGATTAATCAGCCCAAACAGTTGTATGAGCAGTTCCTCTTGCAGGGCTGAGACAAAGAAGTCAGTTAAACACCAGTTGATTGCAAAGTGCACATGAGGGCGAAGAACAGGCATTGAACTGATCAAGTACTTACCTAAACTGCACTCCAGGCAGCAGCAGGCCAACTCCAAACCAAATCCCATGAAGAAGAAAATCACTTTTTCCACCTCACTCTGTGGAGGTGCCAGCCAAATCCCAGGAGGGTGAAGGACCCAACTTCTACCAGGCAAAGCTGACAGTTTTCACTGTCACTTCCTCTAGTCATGCCATCCTAGAACTGCACTGAGGAACTCATCTTATCAATGAAGATTAAATGGCCTCTGTGACAATAACTGATCACTGATAAACAGGTTTAATCAACCCAAGTATGTGATATCTTCCAATCTTTGTCCAAAATGAGCTGTCATACAGCAAAGCACTGTGGCCCAGCAAACTCGTGTTTTGAAACATGTAGGTCCACTGCAAATAAAGTGCTCCCTGCTACACAAATTCCAGTCGCCCTTGTTTGGAAACACTCCCCCCACTCCTCCCCCTACAAGTCAGTGACCTTGTTTAAACATGGTACATTTTCCAAATACTAACTTAGACCATGTATTTTTCTGCTCAGCTGGTTTAGAAATCCCACTGCTAACAGTGGAAGTTTTACTTTTAAATGAATAGAAATAGGGCCTGAAAGTCACATACAAGACTAGAAGACTAAAGCCTAAAGTGAAGATACCTAAACAATAAAACCTTTACAGTGCAAAACATTCCTAGGGGATTTTACAGAGTCTCAAATACAGGGAAGGTAAAAAGCTGCTGAAGCCTTGGAAGAAAGAGATCAATTGAAATGAAACCAAGCACAAAACAAATACAGCACTTAGAAAAAGCACAATCCTAAAAGCCTAAAAACCCTGGACAGGTGAGAACAATGGTTATTCAGAACTAAAATGTGACAGGAGTGCTAAAAACCTTCCAAAGGACCTTATGATATTTTATTTTTGTGCTGCATTTTCTAGGTTTATCCTCTAGCATTTTTATTTCAGTGACATGCTACAAAATAAGTGTTGGGTGTAATGATGGCTCACTCAGTATTTGCTAAATTCAAGGATGCTTCTCAACTATCTGTATTTGAGAAGTTTCAACTGTAAGGCTTTTTGAGAAGTTGAACAAAGTTGACATTGCACATGACTATTTTGTTTTGTTTTTAAATTACACTTGCTGGCTTGCAATCTATTAGGAAATACTTTCTTTTCACTAAGGGGGGAAAAAAAGGAATTTTATTTTTACTGCAACAGGGACTGAGAGAGAGCAGAGGTTGCATGACCCGTGCATGCTGCACTGGGCTGTCCCCCAGCTACACACAGGATCACAGCACTCGGTGCAGAATGATTCCCTGAAAGACAACAGCTCTCCACCTGCTGCTTCATTTGACAGGGCTGCAAGCTCAGGAAATAGCACATTTACTAACCCTGGCTTCTCTGCACCTAGTGATGAGCTCAGCCAGCCAAGTCATTCAAACCCTAATAGCAGTATTTATCGTTTTGGCAAGTGAGGAGACATGGAGAAGCAGGGAGGAAAAGACAGAAGGCACCCTAGAAGAGGAGCAAGGAAAGCCACACAGACAAATGAAAGCGTGCAGAGCACATTTTCCTGAAGGCAGAAATTCCCACATCCATTAGGACTTGCTGTCTAAGTAACAGAGCTCCTGGCAGACATAATTGACTTCTCTGGAAAAAATGTCTGTTTTAATAAAGGACAGGGGGAAAGAAAACAAAAGGTGAAACAGAAGAGAGCCATCAAAAGAACAGGAGCTATGCAAAAACAGGAGGCAAGGGCAAAGGCCATCTGTCTTTCCCATCTATAGAAAGGTGACAAAGAAATAACGATAGTGAAGGGCACCTGGGGATATTTGCTCCTCACAGACCTCCAGGAGAACTTCTCCGGGAGAAATGCCTACCTTTCCCTAGAAGCTTTTCTCTAGGCCAAAATTAAAAGGGTTTATAAACTCCCTGCCTCTCCACTGCTAATCAGTGGTCTGTTCATTCATTATTTTCAAATTACAAGTAATGCCCTGCCCTCTGCAGTCAAACAAAGTTAGAAATGTGGAGAAAAGCTTTTGTGTCTGCTGATCAAGCAAAAGACAACTTTTTTCCAACTGCCCTTCTGACTCCAGGGTATCAACACTTTGTCCTCCCTGCCCCATGACTACATCTGACACCACTGCCCTGGCTTATATCACAAGTTGAAAAGTGCTAGCCAGACTCCAAGATAAACCTGTCAATGGCGAGGCACAGACATCCACATTCCTCCCTACCTGCTTGTGAATATCAGCTGTTTGTCTGGGACCAATTCCTTAAAAAGCTTTTACTGAGGAAGAAAAGGAAAGGGGGATGCCAAGAGCATTTCAAACAGGGAAAAAAAAAAAAAACAAAGAAAAAAACCAACCAAACCAAAACCACGGAGGGGAACCCCACAAAGACTGCAAAGAGAAAATAAATTTTAAAAGCCTGTCCCCATCAGGTCCTCCCAGCAACCTTCTTTATCAGAGGTTCATTGTCAATCAATTAGCCAAGGCAGCAGGGGTCTGTAGGAAGGGGGGTAGCTCGAGAGACAATGGTCTGCCCTGTTGTATTACTATTTAATCGCTTTTCCTAAATAAATAAAGCAGCCCTGAGGTGCTGTCATGTCAAGGGAATTTATAACAAAAAAACCCTTCATTTTTCATTGGTCATTACTTTTCCTTCCCTCCCACCCCCGCAGGACTAGAGAGGGTTATTACTGTAGCCGTAAGTTCCATCTTTGTGTTGCCTGCCTTTGATTCCCACTCGGACCTTGCCACTTTCTGGCACTAATTTGTCAGGCTGAACAAAGGAGGGATTTGTACCTCCTGTAAGGTCTCAATTAGGAAAGGCTTCTGCTGTATTATGTGCCATTGGGACAGGACACAAAGACGGTAATTACAGGAATTTGCACTAAATGGCTGAAGAATTCACAGCAAAACTTTTCTTCCTCCCCCCTCCTCATCTTTCCCCAAGCTTTACCCCTCCCAGCAGCCCAGGGGAAAACCGCTCTCAATGCCGGCAAGCCGTAATTACCAACAGCAGGCCCCTCAGGTTAAACAGCAGCCCATGCTGAACGGCACAACTGCCTGCAGGAAGCAGGAACAGCGAGACACGCTCAGCTTGCCCTGTGCCTCCTCTGCACAAACTTTTCTGAGCCAAACAAGCTTCCCCAGCTTCTCCCAGTTATAACTAAAATGATTTCTTTCTCTGCACCAGGGTAACAGCTCCAAGCTCCAGACGGCCCTAAGGGTCTCAGGAATGGCAAAGGAGTCGCTCCTGCAGAAAGTGCAGTGAATCCCCATCCTCGGGAACACAGAATCCCAGTGACCGGCTTCCCACAGACCCACAACAACTCAAGAAGAGCTTCTCTGCACAAGAACATTTGTTCAGTTTGGTAGACTAAAAGGAGACCACAAGAGTATTGGGAACACCTCAGGTGCATCAGGAAAAGACACCATGCAACCCTGGTCTGAGCACCTCATTTTTGTGGGGAATACACGAATGAGTGGATATTAATTGCCCCATGTTTGGGAGAGGGAATCCACCCTTTCCCAGAGAAACATCTGCTCCCATACTACATAAAGCAAGACTAAAACCTGTTTCACACTGGAGACACGCATTTTGTTGCCATCCCAGCGCCTGATCCTATTTTAGAGCAGGTAATTGAAAATATTCACTTGTAACTCTCCTGAACCTCAGTCAGAAGATTAAGCAACCAAATCATTAACTGCAATGATGCCAACCTCCATGATGCTCCAGCTGCCAGGTGGATGCCATGCACTGTGGAGGGATGAGCAGGAACACGACCTGCAGGTGGCTACCAGAGAAGGACAAACCAACTGCACCCACAGACAATTTTGAGGGCAGTCCAGTACTTCTAGGGCCCAGGTCTCCCCTGAAAGGGATTCAGGGCAGCCAGCAGGTCCTGGGCCCAAACAGATACTCCCTAGAGTCATCATGTTCCAGAGCAACATAAGAGCCACACCCCAAAGAAGCATGGAGAGGAGGCAGGACCATCACAGCTCCCGTAATACAAGAGAAAAAGTCTCCAAAAGAGCTGCTTCTGCTTGAGCTGACAATTTCTAAGTGAGTGTAACAAAAGCAAGTCAGAGACCATAGTTTAGGCATAAGGTGCCCAAATTTGCTCCAAACAGGTGCCCTTACTAGAGTAAAATGACAATGTACTGCATTCAGACATATTCTCTCTATTTTCATTTCCTTCCCAAACTGGATAAAATATGATCTTCCCTATAGGACTAGAGTCAGACAACAAATTCAGACCCCTTTGATTCTGCACCATCTTTACAGTGTTCTGAATCAAGAAAACAGCTCAGCCACCCTGCAAGGCAGCCCTGGCCCATATAATGGTGTATGTGCAAGATCTAATGTTTCAACACTGATGATCAAAAGCAGATGAACCTCTGAATATCCCATAGGCTTTCCTCCACAGTTGACAGAGAGAAAGGCTAACTACAGCCACAGTGAGAGGTGGGGAACAGCAGTGCTGCTAAAACACACACATGCTCTTTCCAGTGATTTTCTTTTCCTGTAGAGGGGATGTAGGTGTAGATGCTGCAACCTGGCGGCTCACCTGCACACTTGAAGCTCTGAACTGTGAGCCCTCTCTCCAGAGACAGTGTGGTCAGGATGCTCAGGAAGCTGGTGGTCACAGACTGCCTCTTGCTCTTTCTGAGGTCATTCCCAAAGGGCCGATCTCCAGGCTTGTTCCTGAGCGTGACCTGTGGGTTCTGAGTCAAACTTCGGGTAGCATTGGCTGCTGCTTTCAGCGCCTCCATCCACTCCTGGGCCCGCTGCCGCGTCTCTGCGCGCAGGCGCAGCACATCCTGGGGAAAAATGACCTGAAAGCAAGAGTCACAGCCATCCTGAGTATCTGTCTGCACTGACAGGCAAACATCCACATTGTAGCTCAGCAGAGGATCTTCATCAAGCCTACCAGGCTGGAATGCCATGAGATAAGACCTGTTCAAGACAAAAGTAAATGCCTTCCAGTTATTCTGGACAGTTAGTCTGTAAAGAGTCCCTGATTTCAGAATATTTTGGTACTCTTTAGTGTTTTCAGTCAAATTCATGGATAGGAAGAGTTCCATAGGCTTCTCTAACACTCCATTAGTTTGAGAAAGGTCACTGTTATTTTCAGGCTTTGGCACATTCTCCAGTTTCTCCTGCTGTCTTGTAAAAGCAGGCCCAGAAGCATGCACCGCTTCCCAAAGTTTCTGTCCCCAGTCCAAAGTCTCCCAGGAGGACTCTGCCTTCAGCTGTAGCTGTGAGCTGTCTGACAGGACAGTGTCCACCACCTTGGTTTCCATGCCACCAGTAACAGCCACTCTTTGAAAACGCATGAGTGGATACACGGTGGGAAGAGTCTGGTTGCCGCTGCTGTCCAAGCAATACAGGTACAGTTTGTACTGAGAGAGTTCAGCGTAACAGGTTTGCCAGTAGCTGTCATTGTCTCTTCTGACTTCCAAGTATCCCTTCTTCAGAAGATTTGAGAACACTGTCTTGTGTTCTGGAGGAAAAAAAATTAGAATATTACAGTTATTTTTTTTAATTGTCTCAAAGTACTACATCATTCTGGCTTCTACATCTCTCCTACCCATACATGGCATATCTGAAGATAGGATCACAGAGAGAATCTTCATGTAATAGGTTATAATTATTAAACACAAGCACTAACTCTACTTTTGAGCCACCAAGAATACAGCATTTACAAAAAGGAACAAAGAAACAGAGCAACAGAAAAACAGAGCAATTTTCCTGAGAAAGCAATTATCCAGGACGACAATGGCAGAGCAACAAAACACTGCAGGTCTCCCAGAACTTAGTCTAGAAGTGGACAATACTATCAAGTAATCTATTGCCAGCTAAAATAAGATTTTGACAGTGAAAAACACATTCAAATTAAAAACACCTTACCCTCTCTTTCCTGCTCCTTCATGTTTTCACACACACCACCTCTGCCTCCCTCATCTTAAGCAGCTCAGAGGCAAAAGGCATAGTGGCATCTGGTCAGCTCCTCTCTGCTGCTCCTTCCTTCTCACACCTTGCCTCTGCTCCAGCATGGTCCTCTCCAGGGGCTTCAGTCCTTCAGGTTAAATGTACCCCTGCATGAGCTCTCTGTGGCTACAGTTCCTTCAGGAAATCTCCACATTCTCCAGCATGGCATCCTACATTGGCCTGCAGGGAGATCCTGCTCCACACGTTCTCCCCAGGGGCTGGAGCACATTCTCATCCTCTGACCCTCAGCTGCTCTTGACACAGCTGCCAGTGCTGTCCCTTCCTGGGATGTGTTCAGCCAAAGAGGCCCCACCTGTGGGCTCAGCTGTGTCCTGAGGAGGGGCTGCTGGAACAGCCCTGCTGCCAGCCCTACTTACAGCACCTGGTACCTGCACTGACCCAGTGAATGCAGACCTGTGCCCAACACAGCAGTTTCCTACCACAGTCCAGCATGACCTGGGACCAGAACATTCTGTGCAGCTCTGTTTACTCCAGAGTTTTGCTGATTTATGAGACTCAGGTTCAGGAGTAGCAGATATGACCAAAAATGAAAAGTAAGAGGCTGGCCAGAAGGATTCAAACACACACATCTGAGCATCTCAGCACTTCAGGTGCTTTGGAGCAGATCACAAACCCCAGCCCAAGGCAAAGTGAAGGGGAATCTTCTTCATCCACAGAACACCAGCCATGCACAAATCACTCCAAGCACTAAAGTGATGCAAATTTAAAATCAATTATCTAAAGCATTTCTGAGTTTTAAAAAAAGGTTTCCATACAAAATTTGTTCCAATCTGATTTGCACCACTTCAGCCACCACAGGCAAGATTCATATTTTCACCTTGGGCTAGGCATGTGGCTCTAGGCAATTTTTGTTGGTCGCCTTATAAATTCAGAGGCATTCACTGCTACACTGTAATACCAACTGTAACACTTGGCACCCCAAAACAACGCAGGCCTGAGGAATAAACTCCCATTTGAGTTCTACTTCACCCTTCCATTAAGGGTACCTGTGCTGAGTCTTGACTGACTAACAGTGACAGAATTAGCAGACACAAGTTAAGGTTTCTGCCTCTAATTGTGCTATTCCTGGCACAGGAGCAAGGTAGCCACCTGGAAACAGCTCCTCATCCACTGCCCAGCAAATTAGGTCACAACAAAATCAGCATCAATTGACTTTAACACAGCATTACAGACCACAGCAATACAAGAGCTGGTCTACTCAATATTTCCAGCCTGGGGTTGACAACCTTTACAGTCTTTGAAACAGGGATAGCTGGAGGCATAAAACATTTTCAGCATCTCAGCTTAACCAGTTACACTTATGTTAACAGGCCACACTCTTAACAAGCTTTAGACATCATCTCTGAGTATACTGAGGATGCCTGCAACACAGAGCTAAGAGAACAGAAACATCTGGACTGGATGAAGCTTAGAAACAAAACCAGGCCTGTATAGAAACTACATCCCCATCTGTACTGGGCATCCCAGCTAATATGGACAAGATTGCTGGCCAGACTGCTCGATAAGGGGTGAGTCTGTCTGTCCTCCTAGAGCACAAGGAGAGTCAGGGACTCATGAGTATTTGAGGAACTTACTGTCCAGGGGCTTCTGATACCAACTGGGGCAACCTTGGGCTGTACCCTTCATTCTAAGAAGATGCTCCTCCCTTTGGCTGCAAGCTAATTCTCAGTTTCTTCTATGGGCAAGACAAAGACTCAGAATAGCAGCAGTGTAAAAGCTTTTGCCAGTTCTTCAGCAAAGACCAGCTTTTAAGGATTTATAAGGATTAAGCAGACAAGCTCCAGTTAAACTTAATGAACATACATGAAAATGAATTGTTTGATATACTTAATGTTGGTATGGAAATCTCATGGGGGTTAAAAATAGGGGAAGGATGCTACCTTGCAGCCACCCTAACAAAAAAGAGGCACTTGGGTTTCACCTTGACAGCCCAGCCTCAGCTTCCCCATTTACCCACATACTCAGAACAGAGCCTGCATTTAGCTCCATGCTCAAAGGACTTCATCTAGAGAGATTTCCTGCAGATATGGCAAAAACCATAACAACTATTTCAAAAACGGCTATTTTGGCACTAGGTCTAAAAAGGTCAGTATAACTGTACCTTGCATATCAATAAACTACTCGAGGGTATTTCAGCTAAATATGAAAACTGAAAGCCTAATCTATAACCCAAAATGGTAGAGAAAAAGCACACTTTGATAGCCCAAATGGATAGATGTGCACACACATGGACACACTGAAAGAGAACCAATTTTGTTCATCGTACATCTCTGGCCCTGACATTCATTAGTATTTCTGCACTAACTCAAAAGCCATTAATTTCTCTGAAACCCACACTAATCCCTTTGTAGTGCAGATAATGGACAGCCATTCTAGAGTCATCTTCCCTTTCTATTAATCCAATCAGGGAGGCAGCGCTTCTGCAGCTCCAACTGCAATCTCTCGCTTCCATCAAGTACAGATGACTGTTCAAGCTTCTCCCATAATAAGACAACTCATAACCTTCCCCCAGCCACCCCTCCTTCATCCACACACAGGTTTGCTTATCTTTTGTTGAGTTAAAGAAAGGCTATCTCTCCCTTTCACAGAGGCACCCCCCTCTCCCTCCTTCACCCCACTCCTTCCCTTCAAGCTCTGTGAAATCGGCTCCAATGGCTCTGCTCAAACTGGGACAGAACCAGCAGCCACCTTGATTAACATTCAAATGCCTCGTATTGTTGAGGTCAGGGCAATAGATGCTGGCAGAGACAGGTTGAATTCATATGCTGAACATACACACACATCTCACAGCTCTGCTCCTTTATCTCTTCCACATGCACTGTGCCAGATAATACCTTTTTACTCGGAGAGCAAATGGTACCATCTCTCTATCCACCTTCCAAACAGAAACTGCATCTCTTTTCCTCCTTATGGAGACAGGCAGAGTAAATTGAAGAGTAAAAAAAAGGAAATAATCACAGTAAATGGCTCACATCTAAGCCATTTGGAGTTATAATTTCAAGGAAAGAGGTGGAAGAAGGCAGAGAAAAACAAAGAGAGTCTCAGCAGCTGGGACAGAGTAATATCTTCCTCAGCATCTCTCCTCTCCATTGGGAAATGCCCCCTTGTCCCAGATAGGAACCGTGCACATTGCACTGAAACCAGGCCAGCCTAGCACCCACCTACCACTGGCCACACTTGGGGCAGCTGGTGCAACCAGCACCCCGGATAGAGAGACCAAATGTTGTATCAGCATGTCCAGAAGATGCACACTCCAGAACAACTAACTGTACTTGCATCTCAGTTGGCATGGCAGGAAAGCTTACTCCGTTTTTCCACCACTGAAGCATTTCTGACAATAGTCATTCCAAGCAACGTGGAAAAGAGCAGGAGCAGAGATGCCCAGTCGTGAGGAGTTTGAGGGGGCACTCTTGAGGGGGCACTCCTCTCTCAATTCTCTAATGCTTAGTAAGTGATCAGTGTAAGTTTCAGAGTTTTTGCCAGTAGTTTTCCTCTCGGATTTTTAAAAACTGAACATTTTTACAAAACATGGTTGGGACCTAAAATGCTCTCAAATTGGGTTGGGCTAGTCACCTTCTTGGTGGGATTTGCTAGATCAGGGACAAACTGTGCCTCAGATCCACAATGTTCACTATCTTCCTACTTAAAAATAGAGTCTTTTCCTCCCACCTGTTTTCCCACCTGGGTCTGCAGATATATATTCTTCAGTTTGTCAGTGTGCAGGTGCTCAACACAGTGACAGCTCTAGAGTTCTCCAAGCTCACAGGCACAGCAGGCAAACAAAACAGCTACCTGGAAAAAGTACTGTAGCACCCACACTGTCAGGAGTGGCAGTGTTTGAATAACACCCACATGGCCATCAAGCCATGCTGTGTTTAAAACACTGTGTTTTAAAAATCCAAGCCTTGCTTCACTGTATATTACAGAAGCAGTATTCTCTCTTTGTCTGCCAGGCCACACGCCCAGAAATACAAGAGCCTGCCTTGAATTTACTCACAACTTCTGTCTTTGCTAGCTCTCCTTCCTGCTTGTACCCCATAGGTTTATTTCTAGCACTTGAGTTCTTTCACCAGCAGGCCAAAGATATTGCCCCAAAAGGTACAGCTTCTTTTCAGGTCCTTTTCTCTTCTCAGCACATGGAAAGGATTCAGTGTCATTTCATTTGTATTATGGTTTAGTGGTAGAATCAGCAGTGCTGGGTTAACAGCTGGAGGAGATAATCTTAAAGGTTTTTCCTAACCTAAATGATTCTATGATTCTATAAAAGAGCAAGAAGTAGGAAGAGAGAAGCCCACAGTAATGAGTACACTATGACAGTAAGGAAAAAAGAAACAGTGAAGAGTTCACATATGCAGTAACTGGGACAGCTTTGGAGGACTGGGAGACCTCTGCAGGCTCCAGAGGGAAGTCCTTTACAGCAGTGAGGACTGACAGGAGTTGCTGAAGGTCCTCTCAGTATCTCACAGCATTCATTTAATTTGGATTAAAACTCTGAAAAGGGATGTCTTCTAAGGATGCAACCACTATGACCCCTTCAACAACTGCAGCAGCTTTTATCCAATCTCTAAATATATTCTTCAGTCTTTTCTGGAGAATAATTAGTAGCCACAGACACATGTCTGTAAAACCTACTTTCTTGCCTTTGCACTTCTCTTTTCAGGTCAGCTCACAGTAGCAGCAACTCTAGGTGAGGCTCTCTTGTAAACACAGAGGGAAGAAATAGCACAGCTACCTTGTAAAACCTGCACAGCTGCTGAACAGAACAGGTAAAGGAAACAGGTTAAAAAAGGATATTTTCAGAGCACAGAAGCTCTCTTTCCTCAAAAAAGGTACCCCTGGCCTTCCAACATTCCATAGAGAAAGCTCTGGGAGGGCACGCAGTGAGCACTGACTACCTCGAGAAGTGGGTCCATGGGAATTTCATATCACAGAATCACAGATTAAGCTTAAAACACTCTCAGAGACATGTACAGACCTTCAATGGCTCCATTTTAATGGAATTTCTGTAAGCATATGAAGTTGTTACACATCAGACCCAGGAGATGCCCAGGATACAGCTGACAAAAACGAAGAGCTCTGTCTCCAGACTTGAGAGTGCATTTCTATTCTGCATCCTTTCCACAGAAAGATACAGAACAGAAACTCCACTCTACAAGAAGCAATGTATCTCCTTAGACAAAAGTAACAGCAGGTGCACTTGCCTTTGTCAACCAAGAACACCCTTCTTTGGGCTACAGCAAATATGTCACACTATAACACAATAACCTACATGTTTTTACCTATATATACACTTTATATATGCACTTAAACATACTTACATGTTATATATACTTATACACACACTTCTCCCCACACACAAACATTTAGGCACCTGCTTTCCATGTTCCAGTATAGCTGACTTACCTGGAAAACCCAACACAAAAAAAAGTTTGTTTTAACCCTAAACAGGCCACCTATTCCTAACTGGAGTCAAGCCACCATGTGCATACAAGCACCCTTTCACAATCCCTTGATTTTTAGTTAAGCCCTACCTTTATTTAGATTACAAAAATCTTTGTGGCACTAGCTGCTGTTCCTCTCTGTAAGTGTCTGGCCCATTGCTGGCATCTACAAAATAAATCATGGAGATGGAGACACTGGGTCAGTGTTTCCAAAGCCCTGAGCACCTCTTCAGTGCAGTGCTTGGGAAAGGAAAAGGAAGAATACCACTTGCTGAAACACCGCTTCATATGGCTCACTGGAGATGCCTGCCTCAATCTGATAACAACGCCTCCTGTGCCCCACACAATGCTGGCAGGAACGCCTTAATATTGACAAATTGAGTGCTTTAGCTTCTGTTACTTGCTTATGGACTGAAAATTCAGCATTAGATAAAGAAAGAGAGCAGAGATCTTGGGCCTTACAGTAAAGCTCTGTACACCCTCTTTTTAATGGCTGCTCTTTCACTTTATGAAAACTGCTTTTGTTTGGATTTGCCATTCTCCTAACAGCTTTAGCATTCAAAGTTTTTTTTAAGTTTGGGAAATCATTCAAGGAAATGATCAGAAATACATAGCAAATAAATAATTTTGTCCTGAGTCAAACTGAATAGGACAGAAGCAAAAAGTAAAACAACTTTAGATATTTAAACTATAAAAAGAACAGGAATCAAGGTAAGTTTAAAAAATTATCCTTAGGCAGGCAAACACACAAAGTTACATCAAAGACAAAAGAGCCATACTGATTTCTCTTAAGAGTTACTTCACAGCTGGATTTTGAGTAGGTTTTTTGTGTTTTTTAACATTCAGCTCCTCTTTCAAGACAAATATTAAAATCAAATAGGAAACTCCTCATATAAACACAAACAAAGCACCAGCACAAACCTGTGTTTCCTTGGATATCCTCTCCGTTGGTTAGTGCCAGGTAGGAAAGCAGAGCACAGTTATTGTCCTGACCAGGTGCAGGTGACTGCTGCAGGGAGGTGCCTGTGAAGACCACTCTCCAGTTCACATGGCTGATATCAGAGCGTGACCTGTTGTGACCTGGTTTGAACATGGAGGCTTCCTCATTCTGCACCAGGATGTCATTCACTGAGCGAGGCCTATCCCTGCGCCGCTGGCAGATCTTGAAGATATTAAAAGTGGTGTCCCCTTCCCCTGCCCAAGCAAGGTTGTCAGCAGCTGTTCCCCTCTGCACCATGCACTGGTCTTTGGCAGGGAACACTGTCTGAGCTTTGGTTTCCAAGAGGCCATTTTTGCAGTGATCCCAGATGAGGCTGCTTTTGGCTAAGGAGGCGACGTTCCTCAGTTCCCTGCTCTCTGTTATCTGATCAAATACCTCATGCCCAACCAGTTCCGGGACCTCCTGTACACCATACACCTCAGAGGGCTGCACAATCTTTTCAAGCTTAGTATCAAAACTATTGAAAAAGTCTTCAGTCACTTCCAAGGCAGGGCTAATGTCATCCACTTCAAGAGCCTCCATATCCTGTGCTGCTGTGGGCTCAAGGCGGCGCGATGCGTTAAGAAGATACCACATCAATATGGACCTAAAAACCTGCTTCACATCTATCCTTGGCACACCATTAACTTGGACATGGTGGGCAAACACAGTCACCAACTCCAACCCATAGTGGTAGGAAGTAATCAACTCAATTTATCTTCAGAGGGAAGATCTAACGCCCACTGACCAAGTGGGCTATGGCTGTATGAAAACAGCTCATAGGGATGCAGAGTACCTGTAAAGAAATGCAAAACATCACATCAGGAAGAGTCTATTCCCAGGTAAATATGTTTAATCACATCACCCTTTTTGCAGTCATAATCCCCTTAATTTAACTTTCTCCTTCAATTGGCACCAAAATTACTGCGTATGAAGAAACTCTTTGTATTTCTGTTGTTCACTCTGTATTAACTCTGTGCATGATCACTTTTTGAACTGAAAGCTGCAGAGAGCAGGATGGGACACCAGATGATGGGAAACCAAAGCAATACCATTTGTTAACCAAGCTTTAGAAAGCTGCATTGAGAGGTAGCCACCTAAGCAATGCTTCATAGAGTTTCTCTTAGGCCTTGCCCTTTCCCTCCCTTTCTTTTTTCTAAGAAAAAGTTGATAAACTACAGGGTCATAACATAGGCCAATCAGCCCCAAATAGTTTGCCTTTTTGTCCAAGATTGCTTGAACTCAAAATTTTATGGAGACCAACATGAGTTTTACAGCAGCTACCTTGCCTACCCATCTGCATTAACAGAACTGTGACATTTGCCAAATAAAGCAAGTCTGCTGCTGTCTTGCAGCTCCATCCACAGTGCTGCAATGCTGAAGGGAAAAGCACAGTAGGTATGTTTAAATTGGGGTAACCTGGCAAATGTCTGTGAGTTCTTGGGACCTGGAGACTGGGCATTTGTGCTGGCAGGAGAACAGCCCTCAAGTCTCCTAAGACAAATCACAGTACCCAGAGCCTGTACATGCAGAACAGCTGAAAGTCAGAGTTTTGAACACATCAGCTCAAGTCCCAGAAGCAGCAAAGCTGCATTAGCTCAGAGCTCTACCTAGATTATTACACTCTTAACAAAACTAATTAGCTGGGCTGGGCCGATAATTAGCAGCTCATTAGCTTGTAAATGCTGCTGAAGTGCTACCAGGACCCATGAAGATTTATGCTTAGCAGGAAAAAACATCCACTAAACAGCATCAAAACCAGATAATACTTCTATTTAAGGTGGGTTTTTTTTTAAATCCAGAACAGTCTTTTAGCCTAACTTCTGTTAGGAAAGCTGCTTAAATTGGCACCCTTTACTATAGCAAGCCAGAGGGAGGACGGTGGCCAATCCCAAAAGGAGGGGGCACAATTCTGTAGCATAAACCAGTCTCCTCCACAATCCCCCAGTGGCTTCCTCCCACCCCTGCTTCAGTTGTAGCCAGCCATGACACAGCTGTGCTCAAAAGCAGCAGCTCACCCTCCCTCCCAGTGAATCTGCAGTTCAGACTATGATGTCCACAAAGACACTCCAACTAAGTAATTTTCAAAGGCAATAACTAATCACATACACAACTCTAGAACATCAAGACTTTACACTGAGATCTTTCTCCCCTTAACTCTTTGCAAGGATTCACTTTGCTAGTCTCATAGTGAATCAGGGTAGGAACAGCTTCGATTATGTGAACACAGAGTAAGACACTGAAGATAGAGACAAAACTACAACCAGAGGGCTGAACAAAACAGACCTGGAGTTATTTCAAATCAGAACAGTCTGGGAGCAGACTCTTTGCAAAGCTGTGTAACTGTGCCAGTTGACAGCAGTAAGAAATTAAGTCATCCTGGGCACACCTGCATTGTCAGCTTAATGCAGCACTGAGTTTACTCTTGAAGCTCAGTCCTGCCAGCAGTCCCAGAACAGTGTTCTGCTCCCTGGTACCACAGAGCTTGGGAGCTCAAGGAACAGCCTAAGGGACATAGGTGGTGCAACCTGTCCACTTATTCTACACCTTTCTGTAGCATATTTTTACAGCAACAATGGTATTTTGAAGTTGCAAACTGCAAGAAGCATTCACTTGAACAAAACTAGCACCAACATAACCGCAGGCCTGCAGTGAAGGCTACAGCCTGGTCCATTCAAAGATGCTGCCTCATGGGGGATTGGCAGAGGAGGCAGCCTTGCACTCCCTCATGCAACTGGAGTGGCAATCACTCCACAAGGGCTTGTGACATGCCACTGCAGCATTCTAGTGACAGCAGAACAATGCTGGTTTGTTCTTTAAGTCCCTAGGAAAGGTGGAAAGCAAGGGATAAAAATTGACACTTACATTTAACAAGTTCATTTTTAAATGCCGGAGGCTTCAAGCAGCTGAACGTTTCTCTGGATCCTGGGAGACTGGAGCTGCCAGCCAGCCAAGTGTGGTGATGCCAAGCTACAAACTGACCTCACAACCAGGAGGATGCTGAATCACATGGTCATGAGAAGATGACAGGCCCCTCTATCACATAGTCCATAAACTGCAGCATTCATACCTTCCCAACTAGTCTGTTTGCCCTGCTCAATAAAGATGTGAAAGGTGACATCAGTGGTGGCAGGCTCATCCCCCCCTACACCACCAAAAGAGTTGTGCCAGTAGTTCCCACTAGCACTGGGATCCTGCAATTACATATCCTCCATAAATGCAAAAAATTGGCACTTTCTGACAGCAGCACTCAACAAAAATTTAATTGAGATGCCTGCATGGATTTGGTGCCAAATGAAAGGAAACTCTGACACGGCAGTAAACAGCTTCATCACAATCTCCTCCAGGAGGGAAGCAGTGAAAATCACTTCCTTCATGGGAAGAGTAAAAAAAGGCAAACAATAGGATAAGTTAAGCTCCTTTTAAGTTACTATAAAATGTATGGCTTTATGTATTGTTTCTTGAAGCACCTTAAATTTTCCAAAGACATTCAGTCTAAGGCAATGAATAGGAGAGAAAGAACGAAGCATCAGCCCAAACTATTATAGATTGATGAAGCTATGGACAGCCGTAAGTTTGGATTTGTGTTCATCCAGGCCCCTGGGAACTGGTCTTAGTGAAAAAAGGATTAAGGAACATGCTGCATTGCACTCAGCAAAAACTGCTGGACACAGATTGCAGCAGCTGAAAAACAATTTTCTGTATATCTGCCCAGCATGAACATGCAGCAGTCACATAATTAATGTGCACTTACAACACGAGAAGTCTTCACTATCACAAGTTTGTAGTGGCCCCATCACTCACATGGCTGAGGTAAACAGCAAGGATTACTGGTCATAGCACATGAGACACTGAAGTGCAATTTACTAAAGATTACCTCCCTTGGAGAAGCCACATGGGCTTAACTTGAGTGACAGCACAGTCTGACACAGAGAAAAGTCATGAATGACAAATGCCAAGGAACATACACTGGAAGAGACCATTTCACTTCCTGATACATTTTCTGGATCCTCGTGGGTTATGGAAAATACCCAAGCATTGCATGGCAAAATTTAAAAAGCACAGAAAATGCTGTGAAGCAGAGGGGAAAAGCAGAAAGGAACAATAGGAGACTTCACACAACTTGATAAGCAATCTTGTTGGTTTTTGGTGCTCAGAGAACTTCCTACCTCTCTTCCAGATAATAGAGATGCTTAACACAACAAGTGATACACAACAGATAAATAGACTTCCCCTTTCCTCTGGTATTTGGAGAGAGAATCAGAAAGGAACTATCAATGATGTTCATAAGGAAATGCATAAACTACAGGAGCTCTCAGTAAAAGGTAGCCAAAGACAGGTAATATTAAAAGTCCCTCAAGTCTCATTGATTCTTAATGACTCTTGAGCTCAGATTCCTAGCAAAGATCAGGGTTTCTGAGAATTTTATCTCAAGAGCACAAGAGGAGTTCTACAAGCTACCAGTATGCAAAGAGAGCAGGAGTGCCTCAGGCACTGGGGAGCTTGCCCTATCCCCTTCCCAACACACTGGAACCTTCTGTAGGAACCAGCTCTGCTTTTCTCACACTGCATTACAACTGTGGGCTGAAACTCCAAGGACAAGAAGGAAAACAGAGATTCTTTCAGCTGAGTAACAATTGGATAGCAGAGCAAATTCAAGCAGCCTAAGGAGTTTTATTTCTGTTATGCTGTAGGCCTGGACCACTACAGTCCAGTTCATGGGCTATGTGTTTTTCAGACAAATCTGGTCTGAACACATCTGAAGAAGAGGCTGATGCAGTGCCTCTGAATGCAATCCACTGGGGCTGGCACAGCTAAGTACCTACTGAGCTTTTCTACCTGTCAGTCTGAGCAACCTCACACTGTGACCTCAATGTCTTCCAGTGGTACTTCAAACAATCACAACCTACAAGTTTTGCTACTTCAAGGATTTCTGACCTGCTCTGTAGCTCACATCAGACAAGTATTGCCCTGAATCTAAACAGGGCACACTTAGGTCAATGATAGTCCTTGAAAACCAGGCTCTGCTGTGCAGAATCCCTGAAAGAAGCTATGAAGCTGATGACTTAGGAGCTACCTAATAGTTAAGAAGCTGAGCTGTATTTGTCAGGTGGGCAGACCTGAGTGGACAGAATAGAGAACAAGGATGCACAGGTGACTGTCACACACACAGCTTTTAGCATTGCCTACGCAGTTCTGCCCATCACTGGCACAACATGCTTGCAAAGGAGCTGAAGAGTCCTGCAAGAGTCCTGGTTCAAGACACTGCCCCTCCGAGTGGTTATGAGCCCCAGGCAGTGCAGTGGCCAGCTCTCTGAGCAGCAATTGAAGGCTGCACTCCTGCTTGTCTGTCACACCCATCCTGGAGAGGCAACTGATAAGGAAGAATTTCACAAGGGACAACTAGAGAGAGTGAGCATCAGCTGGGACACTGTCCCTGTGCAAACTATCACATTCCCTTGGATCCTAGCTGTATTTTGTTCCCGTGGCACAAGGCAAGCCTTTCCCAAGTGATTCCTAAACCCCAGATGATGTACTGCCATGTACATCAAGTGAGACAGAGCAAGTGAGACAAGCTTGTTAGATTCAACATTTCAATGACTGGAGGAAATTTACAGTGCTTCACAAAGAACAGAAAACAAGAAACTTTTCATATACAGGGAACCACAATTTCAAAAGTTGCCATATAACAGTCAATGGTTGTTTCAACATCACCTGGGCAATTGTCTTTAGATCACATTTTTAAAGCCTCTCTCTAGAGGCCTCTTTCCCCAACAGACAAACTGAGAAATGCATTACTTGAATTTTTTAGAATATCCCAACTTTAAAACGTCTCACAGAAATATCTTTTGACTGATATTCCTGCACAAAGTAACTGGCAATACTCAGGAAAAACTCACAAAAACTGCAGAAAGACACCCTGGTCAGGAATGCTTGGCTATAGGGTCAGCAGAGGGTACCTGAATGTAAACGTAACCATTTGCATGTTGCAAACCCACCTGTTTGCCAGTCTCATTATCCTTAAGGATGAAATTAACTGCCAACATTTATCAATGAAGAAGAGCTCCCACATCCTGTCTGCTAGACACAGGGAGAGGCAAACAGCAGGAACAGCTGCAATTAACCTGGGGCCTAATTACAGTCAAGCTAAAAGAAGCTGTGATCTCTTCTACTCTACAGAAAACAAAACAAAAAAACTGTGAAAACTTGAACTGAAGAAAGAAGTGAGAAGAATGCCACGTTCTGTGAAGGGAAGCAGACCCTTAGCAAGGGCACATGAGTCTGGCTCTGTGCAGCACAGATTTTTCCCAGCTGCTGATCTCATCCTTTAACAAGGAAGCTCCCCAGGCATCCTCCCCGTGTGGAGAACCAACACACCACAGCTCCAGAACAGCTCACCCGGTGACAAGCACACAGCAATGCACAATAAACAGTGCTGACAGTATACACTATCTTAAATTTTAACTGTCATTGGGAAACACTGATCAAAACCCAAGAAATACTAAGCTGCAAAGAGCACAACAGCCTGCACCAGAACAAACTGGGGCCAGAGGCTGAGGAGCACCTAGGAGTGGAGGAAGACAGAACACCAGAAGGATTTCTTTTCCTGAAACTGACTGCTGGACAGCTCTCCCAAGATCTTTATCACTCACTGTTTGCCTTGCAGCCATCTGACACACATCCCTCCTGGCTGGGGAGCACCACCAAGTAATGAAGGGCTGTGTCACTTCCTGGGGATGAATAACTATTAAAAACCTCAGCAGCTGGACTGGGATGAAGGATAAAGGACTTTAACAAGGGAGGGAACAAAAAGCCAAGCAGTCTGGCCACAGGGGAGCAGCTGGTGGTGACACACAGCCCAGGCTGCAGCCAGCCAAACCCATCAGCACGTGGGCACTTTCTTAGGTCACATCAGACTGAAGCCCACACCACCCCTCTGCCTGGTGGCTGCCTGACCTAGCAAAATCCACAGGGACAAAAAGAACCCAGCAGTGCAGTAATTTGGCCCTAGATGTGGATCTGTGGTCCCAAACACACCTGTAGCCTCAAATAACAACCCAAGGGACTGAATGATTTCTGTGCTCATATTCAGTTTTGTCTAAAGTTGTGTAACTTGGATTTTACATACTGTCCCTGTCTACAAGAACACTGCCTGTTCTGCCAGGCACACAGACACCACAAAACACCCTGTCACCTCCTGAATTCAGCACAGAGTCCAGAAATTGTCAGGGAACAGGGCATCCAAGGGGGATGATACAAGCTCCTCCAGTACAAGAGGAAACAGACAAGCAGGAAACAACAAATGTGACTCAGTCTAATATTTCTAATTGTATCTGCCTCTATGGAGCAGCTTGGCTCCTGATAGGATGTGGAGCAACTTTGTCAGGTGAAATAACACTTTTCTTTTTAAAAAAAACCAAACATTTCTACTTAATGCAAACTGAAATTTTGCAGGTATCTCCTCATTCCACATTTTCTAGGACTAGGCAGAAGAGGAAAGACAGTCTTAAATGCTTGACTTTTTTTTTTTTAATTTCAGAAATTAAGACATTTTCAATTTGCCCTTGTTGAGCCGTGAACAGAAGTAAAAAACATAGCTGTGAATAACAGCTTACATTGCCCCAGAGGCCCAAAAGAAGATAAGAAACACACCATTTCCACAAGGACACAAAAGACCATTTCTTTCCTGAGATCCCAGCACAGGTGTAAGGAAACACACCTGACATCCAAATCTGTACTGTACAGCTTTCTGAGTAGCCCTGATCTGCAGCTGGAGCTAACTCCTCTCTCCAGCTGTGGCACCCAAAGAATCAGCTGGGACAGGACAAGCCACTCTACAGAGAGACCTGGATTTCCTGTAACTGTTAGCAGTTGCATGCTGTCATTGAGGGAAATACAGCACTTAATCACAGCCTCTTTTCAGACCTCAATCTAAGCTCTTCTCTTGTTTTTCAAACAGCCAGGACCACAGTGTTTTGTCACCTAAACTGGCAGGAGAAGAAGAAACACTGATCCAAATAATGCTGAAGTTCGGCAACCTACCACAGCAACCCAAATGCTCAGGTCCTGGCAGCCCTGTCACAGCAGCCAACCCTGAGGGATAGCTGTAACCACTGGCACCACTACAGAGCTGTGTGACTCCCCAGCATAAGTGCTTGCTCTTCTCCAAACTGAACTACACCTTCATTACAGAAAATCTTGGCAGAAGCCCTGTAGAAACCTCAAGGCATCTGAAGATACTGAAACGCTAGCAATAACCTGCATTGGTCTGATCAGGTCCTGCAGGAACAATGTATCTAGCTACTACAGACTGACAAGAACTTTCATTCCACTGTACAGTGCTCTGCTTCACATTAGATTTCTGATTTAAGTCCCAAAATGAATTCATTAATTTTGAATGAATAAGACATAAAAGTGGCAAGGTGAAAATTACTGTTGCTTAAAGTGTATGGGCATTGGACCAACTAAGACTCAGATGCTTTCTTACTCCTACTGTGACTTTTTGTAGTCAGTAGGGTATGCAGTGCTGAAAGTAAGGTTTGTCTGTACCACTTTGCAGGATGAGGATCATTTGTGCATATTTGCAGAACAGATCAGGAGCAAGCCATGATGCCCTACACAAACATACACCCGAGTTTCTTCCCTCACCTCACCCCAGGCTGCAGTGACCCCAGCATTCCTGCTGCTACTCCAGCTAGCACACGTTCATTCCCACATAACACAGACTCCTGTCAGGCCTATTTGATCCCACAAGGTGTAACTCCACTGGCTGTGTCTGGGTGCCTGCTCCTTAAAAGAAGCAATTTTACTGCAAGGTAGGACCACGGCATTATGTCACACTCTGGGCTATTAAAACAGAGAGGGATGTCAGCACCCTGTACCTACACATACTGGAGTCTGACTCGAGGAGCACCCCAATTCCTGATGAGACCGTGAGCCGGGTGAGGAAAACGAAAGCAGGGGGCCTTTTTATGCACAGGGGAACATGTCCTTCCAGACGAGCACATGACTACAGCCGTGTTTGTGCTAGAAATGCGAACGCGGCCGCGCCCGGGCCCTCGCACACAGCCCCGCACGCTCGGGCGGGCAGGCAGCACGGCCAAGGCTGCGGGAAGCCCGGCCCGGCCGCCCGCCCGGAGGGGCCGGGGAGCCTCGCAGCCCCCTGGGGCCCCGCCCCGCCCGCGGCCCGAAGGGAGGGTTTATTTACCTGCGGCCGGGCCGCGCCGTGCCCGCGCTCCGGGAGGGGCCCGCGCTCCGGGAGGGGCCCGCGCTGGCCCTGCCCGGCCGCCCCTCCCGCCGCCGCGTCCTGTCGCAAAGCCGTCCCGGCCGCCGCGGGAAACGGCTCCGCGCACCAAGGTTCCTGCCGCCGCCAGCGCCGCGCCCGCGGAGCGCCGACCGCGGCCGCCCGCCCCGGCAACCCGCCAGTCTCACTTCCCTTAAAACCCAGCACTAGGAAAACCACAGATTTCCTGTATAAACACCCAGGGTAAAGCTCCACCTTTCCAAGTTTAAAGCAGCCGAGGTTCTCAGGGAGCTGCACTTGGCTTCAGGAGAGATGGGAAACGCAAAATCCTAACGGGATTTTAGCAGTCCCAAGGGCGGGCTCGCTCACCTAGGCGCGAAGGCTGCAGGAGCAGCTGGTGCACGAATCCATATCGCCACAGGGCAGCAAAAGGATCTCCAGCAGAACCTGTTCCCAAGGAAAACAAAGACTTTCAAGACAATTACAAATGGCTTGTTTCAGGTAGCATGGCAACCCACCCGGCAGTACTGGTCTGTAAAAATAACCTCACGGCAAGAAATAGCCACGTCTGGATGAGGGATGCACCTGAATTTTGATGTCCTGTGTACACAGACCACCTCTCACCAGCACCATGCACAGGTCTGGGCTCAGGAGTGGGTGGTGTCTCACTGGCTGTGCCACTGGGGACTCAGTGGTGCTGTGCTGAGCAGCAGAGACCAGGTTAGTGCTGAAGTGGTGCTGAACTGAATCCATCAAGCAAAAGGCAGGAGTTAGGTGAGCTTCCACCAGTAGTTTTTCATCTCCTCACACATAACCATTTAGTGTATACTGCAAAACCCAACTGGCACAATTAACTAAGTAGTATTTGAACGGGTTATCTCACTTCAGTGACAGCAAGGATAAATGAGAGCCTTTGACACACAAAATACCAGTTATCTGGCTGAAAATTATTTAATCTTGGCCTCCAAAAATAACATATTACTAGACCACCATGCATTCCAAGTCCTGCTCCCAAAGATGAATGGCTTCTTCACTGGGTAACAGTCAAGGATTGATTTTTTTTTTTATTCCAATTCAGCTGTATCCACCTAGATCCGACAAAGGACAAGACAGTATCATTACCTGCCACATTATTTATCACTATCCAGCCTTTTGTCAAATGGTACTTAAGCATTTATCTCTTGGGCTCCTCAGAAGGAAAGAGACTCTCTAGAACTCCTGTGTCTGACAGTGTTCCAGAACTTTCCCTCTCTTCCAGTTACAAACTAAACATTTCCTTTCAGACCCAACCAGAGTGTGCACAGGGCATGCTGGTCCATTACCCAGGGGGGACACAGCTATCAGGAGGAAAAAAAGCAGGCAATGTGCACTGTAAAAAACCTCTCTCTTTCTTGCTTCTGATTCCTCTAGTAGATATTTTTCTCCCTGCAGTCTGTGTGCCAATGGAGAGAGGAAAAAAAACCCCAAATATCAACACTATCTTTCAAAGCTGCAGAAAAACACTCTCAGTTCTGAAGAAATGGGAACCTTTGAAAAATTTTTGTTGTTGTTATTACTATATATATCTTTCAGAATACAAGCTTCAGATTTCGCAATTTTCATTTTTAAGCATATAATTGTCCCTCAACATGAAATCACAAGCTGTTTCCAGTAAGATATACTGGTTATCTATCAGAACCTTCCTCACAGCTTGACTTCCAGCTCTGTCTTCATTGCTCACCAACCATCAGCACATGGCCCAACACTGAACTGTGCATGGAGCCATATGGTGGTTACCTGTATGAGTAAAAAAATTGTACATTGTTTTTCCATATGACAAAGACATAGAGGAACTCATCTTCCTGCTACTTGGAATGTGTCAAATGTAATTTTTTCCTTAGTTTCAACACTGTGTTGAAAGAGGGAAAAAAATGTCTCTCCTTAGCAATACTGGAAAGAGATGCTCTCCTTGTGGGACAGTTTGCAGGACCAAGTTCGCTCCTTCAATCTGAACATCTTCCAGGAATGCTCCAGAATCATCATACAAAGACCAGATCATTGCACCATGTATTCCTAAATTTGGCTTCTGCTCACAAGAATCCAAACCTCCTTCTCAAACTGGGAAAGTCTCAACAACCCTCTGGGCGCATCCTTTGCTGGCATAATGTGGAAGGAGCGATGCCCATTTATTGTGGCCATTGACCGACTTGACAGCTCATACCAGCTGAGCATTAGACCCACCAGTCTTCCACTGCCTCTGAAAAAGTGGCCTTTTTTCACACGTTTTAATTACTGACTCCCTACATAGAAGCTATTTCCTCACAGAAAGGCCATTAACTGGAGCGTTCAGCACAAGATGAAGCCTTTCTGATAATTGTTGCTTGAGTTCGTGTTTGTGAAAATAAATATCATCAGATGATTAAATTAAACACCACAGCCAGCCCGGCTATACACTATTTTCACTTATCATGCAGAGGGGGAGATCAAAGAGAAAGGCTCAGGTAGAATTATCCCAACTCTTCCAAGTTTGGCTGATAGCTACCCATTGAACACGCTAATTAGCTTCCTGCTTGGGGTGTGCAGCACAAAATTAACCCTCCCAAAATTGGGTGGTACAGCCATTTTCATGCTCTGTAATCAACTGCATGCAGAAGGATGAGTGTCTCATCTCCTCTGTATAGTGAAGCAGCTGCTCTGCCTGATTCTGATTTTGGGGGCTCTTGGGCCTCCATCCCCTTAGGAAGTTTGTGTGGGCGCGAGGAGAGCTGTGCCTGGGGAACACGAGGAAACGCTGGAAGCACCCCAGTCCTGCGGGGTTTCTGCCTCCCAGCCCTTCGCTTCCCTCCTGGTGAGCGGCCATGCCCGTCTCTGCGCTCCTGCAGTGAGTAGCAGCACGGCTCTCACAAGCCCCTGGCACGGGGAGATTAAACAGGGGGATGGTTTCAGAGAGGGAGTTTGGCCCAGCACTTGCCTGGCTTTGCCTCCTTGGGCCCTGGAGGGCAGGAGAGAAGAGCAAGGCAGTGGGCAGCGTAGTCTGTTCCCACTGCGAGCCCGCTGTCCTCCCGTGAGCACACACACCCACACAACCAGAAAGCTCTGCTATTCTTCTGCTAATGGGATTGGCACCGCTTAAAGCAGTCTGCGAGGGTATTGTCTGCAACCACAGCAAAAGAAACATTATTCAAAGGCTATTCAGGCCCCAAAAGAAGCGGCAGAGCAGAGTAATTATCGAAGACTCTCCATTAACGAGGGCATCTTTGCTCTTTGTCTGTGTTGGTTTAATAAGGGCCACTAATGGGGCCGGGGGAGGGGTGCACTAATGCTTCTAAACAAACCTCCTTCCCTTCCCCACCCCCGCCCTGTGAGGAGAGCTGCCTTTATGGGCACTGACAGCCGGGCTGGGAGTTACCATATTGCAGAGTGACCTTCGGGAAAACTTAGTGTGAACCCGGCCGCGTTCAGCCCCATCCCTACCGAGCCGCTTGGAGCATCGTTTGGGTAGCTGTTCTCTTTTTAGCCTTTCCATATTTCCCGATGCTTGCCAGACCCTTTTGTACACCCCCTGCCCGACCTCTCTCATGTCATCTCGTGACCCTTCATGGCTGGACATGACGGCACTGAGTGGCAGTAATGAGGGACGACAGTGCAGATTAAGTTCCCGCAGCAAAACCTGGGGCTGCTGTCCATTATCCAGCAGCTGCGACTGGGAGATGCTGCTGGGAAGGCACGACTGGAGCAGCCTCCCCTTCCTACCCTGCCAGAGAAGGCAGGCTGGGATTTAGCATGGGCCCATGTCTCCTACCTCGTGGCTGTGAGCAGTTCTCTGGTGATGAAGAGATGGATGGAGGCAAAAGCAGGCGTGAACCTCTATCCCGACATTCTTCAGAGCCACTTTCAGGAGCATGCAGCTGAAATTCTTCAGAGGGCTCCTGAACTGCCCCCATCTTCAACCACCAGCTGTAAGGGGCCAGCCAGTTTTTGAGGCAATTTGCAATATTACAGGGTCAGATGCATGCTGGTCACTAAAACAGTGAAATGGGGCCAAGAGGTCTCAGGAGGTGTCTGCAAAAGACAGCACTGAAAGAGAGAACTGAAATGGTACACACAGATATGAGTATTGAACGATACAGCCTGTTCCAGGATGGTGTAGATACAAGGTTGAGAATTTCTAGAACCATTTTTAGCCAATGAGGAATCTCAAGAACAATAAAAGGAAATTGTTCCCCCAGCACTTGGAAAGGTCTTTTACTGAAGCCAAGCAATGGACACTGTGCTACTGTATCTCACCTTCACATAGATGGTTGTACTGCACAACCAGTCCATGGACTGCAGAGACAAAGCAGTGCCTTTGTGCCTGTACATGTGCAGGGCAGCAGTCTTGGGAACCTCACTGCTGAGCCTCTTTTGTTATGATACATTATTTCATTCAGCTGAGGTATGGAATAACAAAATTCTCTGCACAGGCACCCACCCAGTCCTCTCCACTTAGGCAAATATCCTGGTGCTAAAGGTTTATCACAAACAGAGGAAGAAAGATATGTGGAGACAGACTCCTCACTTAAACCACCTGACTGGTTTGAAGAAACGGCCTCCACAAAGGAGTTTACCCTTGTTTCCTCAGGGCTTGGTAGTTTTGAAATTTTCATTATTTTTGCCTTTTCAACATTTCACCAGTAACTGCATCTCTTCTAACAAAAGAAACTTCTCCAAGGTGCTCCTCTGAACACCATCTCTGTGGGATAAAAACGTCTCAGAACAATCTTGCAAGTCAAAGAAAGAACAATCACCCTTTACACACAGTGAGCTAAGCCTCAGTGAAATTAAATAATACCTGAGGTCATTCTTGCCATGGCAGAGCTAGGAAGTCAATACAGTTCTTTCTCTAAAGTCCTACTGCAGCATATCAAGATCACTGGTATTCCTTCACCCTCTTGAATCACACTTCAGGATCATCCTCCTCATACAGAAAATCCATCTTGTTTTCAGAATTTCCTTCTTTATGTTAATCAGTTTCTATTTTTTTTTCTCCTTCTTAATAATGATTAAACATGCATAAAGTAATGATTAGTAGTAGCACAGCACCTGGCCTCTGGCATGGTTTTGCTTTATAAGTGTCTTTAAAAGTCCTCCTTCTTTGGCACTAGCAGATAATACTGCCAGCTTTGTTGCAAATGAAGACAATATTTGAATAAAAAGCAGTGACTCAGGAGGAGGAATTGAAATCTCATTGACATCCAAAGCAAGGGGAAATTGCCAGAAAGGTGGGGAAAAAAATAGATTTATGGCTTAGAAGATATGGATACCATAAAACAAGTAATTGCAGCATGCAAGGGAGAGATGGTCAAGCAGAGATCTGTCATGAGAAGGGGGAGTCTTGAGACCCCTCATGACAGAAAGCTCAGTGAGCAGCTTGTGCATAGCAGGCTGAAAGGAAGAGAGCTCACAGTATCCTATCTCCCAGTGACAGAGATAGGATGGGCAATGAGAGACTGGTGGATCTATTTCTTGGAACTTCAGACACACTAGGACAGCTGAAGGTGAGGCATTAGGTACAAAAGAGACAGAAACTCAGCAAGTAAGGTCTTGGAAGCAAAGCTTCGGTCTAAGAGCCACCATCTTGTCTGCAAGTCTTTATCCAGCTTATTCTCCTCAAGGTCTAGCTCCTGCAGTGAGCAGGGAATGACTGCATCAGATATCACCAACCCAGTTCTGTTTAGACTCGCTCATTAACACCTATAGTTTGGTACAGAGATGTTCTCTCACCACCCTCCCCCTTTACTTATTTTTATTATTATTATGAACTTTACTAGCACTTGAAGCTAACAGACAATGAGTGCAGGTGGATTCCTCCAGGTTGTTCTACTTCACTCTACTGCTGTTATCCTGTTACACTTTAAATAAACTATCTAACTGGGATCTGATCTGAATCCTACTAAAACAATGAAAAGGCCTTCATAGGCTGTGCACTTTTGGATTGTGCCTCGAACTGTATTTGATCTTATTTAAGGTAACTTGAGCCATTTATTCAATTGCATCTTTGTCTTGAAACCCAGGGGAAACTGGAGTAAGGAGGAGTAAAGTATGCATTTCCAGAAAATCTTTTGTGTATGTTTGCAAGGAGAAGACATATTATATGGGACAGGAAGCAGCTATTAATCTCTGCAAGTGCCATCCTGGTTTTGTTCAATGCAACTTCCCTGCTTTGTCTTTGTATCCTTAGAGCTCTTCTTTCTCTACTAAATAGGTCTCGTTCTGCCAGTTTAGCAAAAACCTGTCCCTCTAATGCCCTCAACTGGTGCTTCCTGCACCTCCTTTTCATTCCTGCAGGCCATTCTCCTGGTAACAGGAATGGCACAGAGAAGCACCCACTCAGCAGCCTGGTAAGGGTCCATTAGAATAGGGGGGACACTAGTGACTGTGTGACATTTTTGCCTGTCCATGCAGCTCCATTTAGAAAGGTTTATAGGCAGGAATGCCACATTAGGGTGATGACTTTCTTCCTTTATTCCTCTGGTATGCCATGGGCTTCCTTTGTGAGTTTAAGCAAGCTGTTTTAGTCTCCACATCTCCATCTCCCTGTCCAGAAAGGGAAATGCTGCTGCAAGGGTATATTTGAGAACACTTAAACTCTACACTGATAGGGACTGAGAAATCTAGTTTTCTTGAACTCCTGTCCTGACTAGGAGTGGCTTCTGTATCCCTGCACCATGTTTAACCTCCCCATCTTATGGAGGTGTAGGCAGCCTTAAGGGATGCAGCTGAATGTTCAGTACTTTCATTTCCTGACATGTCTTCTGCTCTTCTCTACCTGCCTATGAACTCTCCCTGCCTACCTTTGCTCCAAGCCCAACTCTCTCCTTGTCTTGGCCTTTTGTTTCCTGTTTTGGTCCAGTCCATGGTTTCCTCAGCTTCCCCATCATAGGCACTGACCTTATTCTGGCGACAGGACATTGCTCACTCACCCTGTGAGGTCTTTACATGGCAGGAGAGAGGAATATCTGTACCATGGGAGGCAGCTCAGTGCAGAGATTCCCCTATCCAGCACCAATCCTGCCAGCTTCGGGACTGGGAGGAACACTGACACCTCAGTGCTCTCTGTGCAACACTTCACTCACCTATCTGTGGGGCCCTGTGAGCAGCCATCCTGCACCCAGAGCCTGGGCCAGTCCCTCTGCATGGCAGCACAACCCTGTGGAGCCTCCAGCCAGTTCAGGGATGTCTCACAAGACACTGCTTGCATTCAATGTGGATACAGCCTATGTGAGCTCCTTGCTGGGGTGCAAATGCTGTGGGAAGGAAATATTGAAGCTGCAGTAAGATGAGTGAACAGATATTTTACAGCAATAAGTTCCACCCCAATCTCCCTGAAAAGGTTTGGATAGAGAGCCCTGACCCAGATTCCATCTAGAAGAAGTCTGAGATGCCAAAGCTTTTCACAAATAATTTATTGACTCTACCTTAAAAAAAAAAGTCTACAACAACTAACCACTTGTAATTGCTGCTGCTAGCAAGTTGCTTTTATTTTCTCCTATGAAGTTACAGCCAGACCTTCAGTGTCTGCCTCTGTACTTCTCTACAGTGACTCTCCATCTTAATGCTAATTTAATTAGCAAATAGCAGAGCAGGGAACTCTGGTTGATGTTTTAGCCTTTCAGGTGAGCTGCAGTTCCATGGAAGTTAGAGCAGCCTCAGGGCTCTTTTTCTTTCTGGTATAAGGGCCAGAGCTCTCAAGACCATAAATGTGGCCCACAGGTACAATTTTCCCATAGCTACAACTGCTATACAAATACTATCCTGGGACCTAAAATCCTTTTTACTCCATCTATGCATCATGGTACTCATGTTCAAAGTACATCCAAGAATACGGTCAGCCTCAACAGTGTGTGTTATAATATTCTCAGCCTTTTTCATTTTAACTTTTAAAGCTAGGGCACAAATAAAAAGAAGGGGAAAAGGCTGATAGAATTAACAGGGAATCCAAATAAATAAAAATGATGTATTGGTGTTCATGCCGATTAACCTCTTAGGTGATAAAGGAACATCAGTTTGCCTTGGGCAGAGGAGTCTCTACAGTGTCACCTAAAAGAGAGTAACAGCCTTTGGTATTTACTGCGTCCTGTAAAAGTAAAGCCCAAACAATCAAGCTTTAGACAACTGTGTCACAAGATACCAACAAGAAAAGCTTAGGCACCCTGTAGCTGAGTATACCCTGAAGAGGCTGAAGTATCTTCTATTCCACAAATCAGACTGAGCTGCAAATCAAAACTGTAGTACTTATGCATAGGTATCTATGAAGTCAATGCCACTGTAATGCCTTCCCATCTTCAGCCCTTTGCAAGAGCCCCCTTTTTCTGGCTTCTTTATAACAGGATCTATATCCAGCAGGACAGCATGTTTCTGGCAGTAATACGCCACTGAAATCCTGTGACTTGCATTTGAGTGATTATTTTGTATCACATCTAACATCCACCTGTCTATACGGACCTTCCTATCCAATGTATTACATTTTGCCCACCACGGCTACTCTGCCGGAGCCCGTGGCCAGGCATCACTGCCCTCTCCCGGGCAGAGCTGCCCCAGCACAAACGCCAAGCCCGGCTCGCAAAGCTCTGCACTGCAAGCAAGCCTGCTTTGCCTCAGGCACTGGAGCAGTATGATTGTCCTTTTGCTGTTGCCCTGACACTTAAAGTAACCTCACCGAGCATTACAGTGACAGCTGAGCTTCTGCTGAAGGATTAAGGATTAGCTGAAATATAACTAAACAGATGAGAGGTGGTGCTCACTAGGATTGGAGGTCCGTCCACATGTCAAGAATTCTGAATGATGAAATGGATGACGTAAATTAAAATTTGTTCTGATTATGGTAATCAGCTAATATATTTAAGCTAGGCCAGTTCAAGTATGGTCGCATTTCAGCCTCTAAAGACCCCAAATTCTGGTTGCTAATGTGCTGTCAACTGCACTGTTACAGTGACAGATCGCTAATGAAGAACAACCAGGAGATGGCAAAAGAGCCAGTCAGTATGTTTCACGATGTTACCCTGTGGTTTCAAGTCTCCTCCTTGGGTACTTTGGAGAATTCTACTTGGACTACTACTGTGTGTGTGTATATATATATATATATACACACAGTAACATAAGTGCTCCTGGTGTTACAGGTCCTGTGTATTCATAGGGATACAAGAGAGAGACAGAAAGAACTTATTTCCTCAGAGGAAGTTGGGAAGATAAATCCAGTCACAACTGGGAGGTGCTCAGATATAGAAGAAATTGCAGCTACAGCATTTCAACATCTAAGTGTCTCTGAAAGCCATGTGTAATTTCCTAAGCAGATACATTCAGCCCTTCTAATTTTGCCAGTGATGGAAAAAGGTGCATTATAGTCATCAACAGCACTTTACTTTCCATCTGTGTTTCCTCAAGAATTGTGCAAGGTATCATGATTCATTCTGACTGCTCAAGCCATGAGCTCCCTCTAGCATCAAAAAGGATTAATACAGTTGGTACCTCTGTAATCCTAAAGGAACAGAGAGCAAATATAAGGAAATATCAGTAAGATGAAAGACATCTGACTCTTTTCTTCTTTTTTGGACAAAAAAACAACAACAAAGACCCAAAACCAACAACAAAAAAAAACCCCACCCAAACCAAAATTCTTTAAGCTAGCTATGTGCACATAGGTAAATATGTCACCCTAAGAATGATGAGGCAAACACACTCCCAAGGACAGGAAAAGGCAGGATCTTAGTTTACATCCTAATCCCTGAAATACAGGTAGAAATTGTGGAAGCCCGCTCTGGTTATTAGCTTTCACAGGAGACCAATATATAAAGATCATGATTCTGGTCTTGAAGCTGTGCTCATTGTTTAGATGAGCATTGTCACCAGAAAAGAAATAAAAAGAGAAAACAGAATGAACCTGGATAATAAGCAGATGAAATTATCCTTTAGAGTACCTCAGACCACAATATTCCAGTTGGCCATTTAGAGCTTCTCTAGTCTTTCCTTCCAATTTATAGCATTTGGGAGCAAAACAAGATTGTTTCAGCAGTGTTAGAGCTCCCCTTCCCCAGGAGTACCTAAATGGTGTCACTTGAGTAAATCATGTGAGTGAGAAAGGCATCTTTGGGCTACGGTTTAAATCTTCTGGAGTGTTGGCAAGTTTCCTTTCTCAGAGCCAGGGAAAGAAGAAGCCATGTAGCCAACATCTTCTTTGGTTGCATTTGGGAGTGGTTGTGGCGGTGACAAGCACAAACATGCTAAAGCCTGTACCTCTGCTCCACTGACTACAGTATTTCTGTTGTGCCTGGGGCACAGGAAGCCTCTCTCTATGGCACAGCAATTCTCTCAAAACACAGAGAGAGCAAAGAATGTCAGAGTGAGACAAAACTCCTAACAAGATAGGAAAGGTCAAATGGATTTGCTGCTACACACAGTTGCTGGTGAAAACTGCAAGCCAAACTAGTACATAGAAGTAACACCAACCTTTATACCAGTGCTCAGTAGTTTAGAGAGCTCCTTCTCCCATGCTCAGAAGAAAGCCACAACTCTAGTCCAGGCAGGTATTGCAGATTTCAGTTGTTTCTGACATTCCCAGTGATTCTGCACCAGTGTCTGCTGTCCTGTGTTGTCATCTCCTTATCACAAAAGTTCCACACTGTTGTCTCCTTATCACAAAAGTTCCATACCTTCTTGGTGTTTCTCATGGGCAGCTCTCAGAGCACTGACTCTTTCTTCTTCACAAAGCAGCCAACTGACTCCAGTTCCCTTCTCAAGGAGCCACCCCACTCTTTTATAGCACTCTTCCTCTCATTGCTTACAGCTGTGGCCTGTTAAAGTCAGGCCTGTTCCTAATCTTTGCTAATTGGCCCAGCTGCAACTCCTTAGGGGTAAGATTACTTTCTACACTATCGTTATTTTCTTATATTCTATCCCCCTACAGTCCTGTCTTTGACATTTAAGTCTTGTCTTTCATTTACATCACATGTCTATCACTGCTACCAATATTCCAGAAAGATCAAGCACCTAATTAAACTCCCTATGAGGCTTCAGTTTTGAAGATGCTTATGCAAGAAGGATCTTTCTCTGTGTTAAATCCAAACTGGTCCAGTCTTGCTGGGATGATCACAGACTTCATTCAAGGTTGCAAGTTGCAGAATAAGTAGCACTGGAAGTCCAGGAGCCTCTCCTTCTCCCTTCATACAGTCTGAGATGCTTTAACTTCATGCACTCATGTTGTGGCCAGAGAGTCCCAGTGACCCACACACAGAACATGTGTTGTGCCTTTTCTTAGGAGAAGAAGAGCATTGTGCTAAGCAGGGACACTGCAGCCTCTGCCATACCCCCCTACTGCCAGAGCAGGGGGAAAAAGACTCAAAGGGTGAAGTGCAGGGCAATCAGCTGATGTGGAAAACCAGGTCAGGCCAGGCTGAGATAACCACATATCTGCCAGTGCTGATACTCCAGAAGTGGTGCCTAATGATGCTGGTAATTGCTTAGAGCTCATCTACATTTAGAACTTTGGCACTGCCTCTCCCTTCAGTGCTACTTTTTCTGATGTCTTACATTCTTACATGCACCACCTCATAGACCTCCTGTCTGATTGCATGGGCCACCCCACTGCAACCCCTCCTTCTCCACCTGTCTGCAGAACAAAGCAATGCTGGACACTGGCTGACAGAAGATATTAGTACAATTTTTCACTCTTTAAAAAACTCAAGACACTCACCTGTGTAAAAATTTTAAATATGCCAGCTGTTGTCTCTGTTTCTGGGTTTAAACAAAACATTTATCATGGACTTTCATCTTTTTATCATCTCACTGGTATGTCAGCAGCAAGACACTGAATAATGAACACAAAGTACTCCAGGCATCTCAGAGCAGGCAGCATCACTGCCTTACACCATGCTATCCTTGGCTATGATGCCAGTCAAACTTCTCTGGAAACCTGTTGAGCTTTGTAACATTATGCCCAAAAAGTAGTGTTTTTCTGCGTGCAGAGGTGGCTCCAGAGTCTCTTCTTTTTGGAAAGAAAATGGAAATTCTGGGCATTCAAAATTAAATACAAACCTGGTTTCCTTACTTGAAACCATTTAAACTGCAGTCAGGAATCTACAGTTCATTTCAAAATAGTAATTTCATTGCTAAAAACTCCTGACAACTCTCAAAGAAATGGGAGCTCATCAATTCTGAAACACAGACAAAAAGAGCAAGTACAGCATGTGAAGTCTCTCTCAAATGTCTCCTGATAATTATCAAGAATATGCAACTTCTACTATTTGTTAGAAAATATATGAAATATCATATCTTGCCATGAAGTACTTGTGTCTTATGCTCTAAGTATTAACTATTAACTTATTTTAACTTACTCTACATATGAGATCAGATAAAACAGACCCTACAATGGATACACAAAGGAACGAACACCAAATAAAAGCCTGACAAAGCCAACAGAAACCAAAACCACCACAGACTTGCATTTTAGAAAGTGCTTTATTTCCCAGTTCTTTCTGCAATGGCTCATAAACATTATTTTTGTTTGCAAGATCAAAATAAACATCAGTGTACCACCAAAAGTATTAGGCTGTAGTTAATCTCTGAAACTTCTTACCTTACTAATGCTAATTATGCTGGCTGACTTTATGGTATATCTTGTTAGCACCTGTCCCCAGTGAAATTTTTTCCATTTTTGCAGTTATTAGCTAATCTCACTAGCAATCTCTCATTTTGCAAAGGAGTTCAGAAGTCTGAAATAAGAGGAATGGAGAAACTTTTGTTCATACATTAAACTAGATGAATAAAAACATTTCACTATGAAAACATCAATCTTTTTACAATTGCAACTGATGAACCCTAGGTCATAGCTCCTGAAGATGCTAGATTTGGTTCCAGCATAGTCTGTCCTTTTTTTTTTAACATGTTAAATTCACTTTGCCTGATCCAAGGAAAAATCTCAAGTTTATGGAATACTTCAGCTCAAACTATTTTTGGTAGCTATGAAACATGGATAATCATGGACTTTTCCAGAGCAGCTGGTGGTTAAATAAAAAATGAAAAATTCCTTTCCCTTTCATAAAACTTAAAAAGAAAAGAGAATTGCCATATGTATTACTTCTATGGCCCTGACATGGCCAGAAAAGCTTAACAAATAAATTATAGAGCAAATAAACAGTAAGACAATAATCAATAATGAGTGATACAATTGGAAGAAAATACTTGAAGTTACAGTGAAAGTACAATTCTTTCTGAAGCTCATCTAATTCATTATCAAAGAAGTCTTTTTCATCCAATTGTTCATAAACAGTTTTATGGACAACTAACAATTCACCATGTTCCCTTTAACAGAGACTCTTCCCTTTATAGTGAAATGTGAAGAGAGAAAATGAAAAGAAAATATTAATTTAGCTAATGTTAGGAAGCTATCCATCAATTTTATATTCCAGTGCCCCCATTATAAACCAGTAAGTGTGCCATGTCACCTAGTACCCTGTCTAGGTACCCTTGGTGTCCAGTGCCAGGTATTTTCCAAAGGTGGTGTAAGAACTTACATATAAAACTTACCCTCTAAAGGAAGTTCCCTTCTTAATCAGGAAAATAATCTCTGGAAAGCACAAGAATATAAATCTCATTGCCAAAATCTGCTTATTTCTTTTCCCAAAGTTAACAGCACTTTCACCAAAGATGCCACTCACCACAAACTTTGCCCCATTCTGAAGCACTGCTAGACATAACACTGAGAAAATACCACAACCTTAGCATCTGTAAGGACAGCTTTACCAAAGTATATAAAGTAGAATCTACTGCTGCAGCATCCTCTCCTCAGAATGACTCTCCCATGCTCAAACCTGTAAAAATATGTCTGGTATTGTTTTCCAGCTGAAATGTAAGGGATTAGACATGTTCCTGAGTTAATTCTCCACCTGAGATCTACTCTAGTGAAGTGAGTATGCTGAACTTGAAAGGCCTAACCAGAATACATCCAGAAATGCAATTCCTGATTCAGACAAGGTACACTACTTCTTTCACACAAAATGAGTTCTTAAAAATAAAAAATTAAAGGCAATACTGACTTGCCGTTATCAAACAGACATCAGGATTTTCCACCGTGACTTGCATCCAGATGTAAATTTCAATATTTGAATCAATATGAGGAAAGCTAATTTAATTTATTGCCAATTAAAATGGATTAAAGCACTGAGAAACAAAAGCAAATTAAACCAGCGCATTTTTGCCCTCTTTCCTCAGACTCAACTTCACACTTTGAACCCCCAGCTTCTCTGTCTCCCCTCGTCCAAGGCAGCACAAGGCAAAGAGGAATATGGGCATTGCAGTCAGTCTGTAACAGCTCCTTTCTGTTGCTCCATCACGGTCCTCTCCACAGGCTGCAGTCCTTCAGCAGAAACTTGTTCTGGCATGGCTCCTCTCCATGGACTGCAGTTCCTTCAGAAAAATCTGCACCTGCTCTGGCATGTGATCCTCTGTGGTCTGCAGGGAACACACCTGCTCTGGCACCTGAAGCAATTCCTCCCTCTCCTTCTTCTCTGACCTTGGTGCTGAGAGGACTGTTTCACCTTCTTCCTCACTCCTCTCTGTCATGCAGCATTTTCCCTTTCTTGCAGACCCCTCCCCAGAGGTGGCCCAGCTTCACTGATATGCTCAGCTGTATCCTGTGTCCATTGCAGAGCTGCCTGGAACCAGCTGTGTCCACACCAGGGCACCTGAACTCAACACAGAAGCACAAACTCAAAGTTGAACATTAAGAACTTCCTGGCCATCTCCTGTGCTCTCTTTCAAGATGTGCCCAAAGAGTCATTTGTGGGACACAGTGGGGCAGACCCACAGACTGATCTGGACTCACAGCAATACTTTTGTACTGATAAGGTGCTGATGCACAAAGTGCAAGACACTGCTGTCATCAGCACAGCTCTGCATTTGTGCTGACCTGTGTGGAGATGCAGGTGCAAGAGCAGAACCTGTGGCAGGTGCTTCCTCTGAGGACCTCTGGAGTGAATGGGGCAGTGGAGCTCACCCCAGTATTTCCCACTCCTTAAGCAAAATGCAATATCATCTTACATTTCAATCATGTAAGAAATCAAACTCCAGCACAATAAAGCAAAAAGGAAACCCCAAAACATGGGAAACTGAGGACTGAGAATTTTTTTAAATGAGAAATTTGTTTCTGTGCTGCTCTGAGTATGAGAAAGAGGCAACAGGAGAAAGGCAGAAAAGTAGAAAATCAGAACATGTTAAAACTATTTTCCCACTCCCAAAAAGCAATGAGTACAGTGGTAGGAGACAACAAAAAATATGGCTAGGCCAGTGAGAGGTAATTTTATGGCTTGTATTATGTGCAAAGTTAGAGATGCACTAGCACCTGACATGAAAAACCTGTGCAGCCAAGAAATTATTGTGAGGATATTGATTTTAAACCGGTAAAGCTCTCTTTCCACAGATCATCTGTTCTCAGTAGAAGTCAGATCAAGAAGGTTCCCACTTCCTCCATCTCCTTCCACGTACAGAACACCTCAGGTGTGATAACAGCTTTGTCAACAGCCAAAACCATGGAGTTATCAGACCAGTTTGCATTCAGAAGATAACCAGCACACTGAAGATAAAAGCAAAATACACAATTACCATTCTAGCTTTTATTAGATGTGAGCTCAGAGCATAAATGGTAAAAAAGTCAACAATTAAAAAGCAGTATATTAAAAAAACTTTTACCATCTAAAGTGAGCCATTTCAGCCATAAGAAATTGCAATCTTCAGCTGTAACTTTGAGAGCTTTCTATCTCCTGCAAGCAGTTTTTTGCAAACTTGTCTTCCTCTTCTGTTCTCTTGAAAGTTATCTGGAGTACTCTCAGAGGTAAGTGATCCTGAGAAAACAGCAACTGAACTAAGAGATAAAAGTGGAAGACAAGGGGGAAACACCTGCACACTTCTGACAACTGAAGTGTTCTCTGTTAGAAACAAAATTTCCAGTTCTCTCTCACATTTAATTTTAGCTTTAAAAGAAACAGCTATGCAAAAAAGTTACATAAACTTAACTTAACAGTGACCTGATAAAGCAAAACTGAACTTAGATCTATGATAGATTTTTAGGCCCAACTTATGATTAATTTGCAGAAGTACTGTTAAACTGTAAGCTGGCTGTGGGGAGAAATTGAAATTTGTTTTCTTCTCACTGCTGACCAGTGTTTGTCAAGGAACATATTTAAGAAAAAGTATTGTGTAAGGGCAATGCTATGTAAAGAGCAAGAATGCCTATGTTCACCATTATATTCTTTAGTTGTTTATTCCTTCTACCAGCTCCTATTCCTAAATTAAGGACACTTGAGGGTGACTGTTCTAGGCACTCCCAACTCTCTGTGCATTTTCCACCAAGTTTTCATACACAGAGACTTCATCTTCCCTTAAGCTGGAAAGCAGAATTCCATGAGCCATCCTTCAAGAGATGGAGCTGGAAGATTTTTCTTCTGCTCAACAAGCACTGCAGAACAAAGGGGCATAGCCTCAGAATTTGTCCCTAGCTCAGATTAAGATCAAACTCACAACAGAAGGCTCTCAGTTCATGAGACTTGACTATTTTTGACACCACTGGTATCACTAAACCAATGCAAATTCCATGCACAAAGAAAATTTGTCATATCTAGAACTGATGTGACGGATGTTGATCAACAAAAGGTGGTTTGCAGATAGTGTTACTGACATGCTGTCACATGACCAGGTAGATCATGCAAATGAAAAAGTGCCCTCATGTGATGGGACAGGTCTTAACTATGCATTCTGATATTAGATGCAAGACACTGAACACAGCACAGATGGAAGATCACCTACAGAGGAAGAAAAGTGCCAAACCTTTCAGGCTCTGAGCATGGCAGTTTTGAGGGGTAGTTTGGAATGCTTCATGCTCTGGATAAAAAAGAAAAAGTGAAAAGGCTTTGGTTATTTTAGGAAAAATACAACATTATTAAGTTAAAGCTTACTCTGTAAAAAGTATATATCTGGAAGGACTCTGGATAAAAGCTCTCTGCTGTTTCTTTATAAAACAAGCTTTCATTTACTTTAATAAAATGCACAGAGACAATAAAAAGATCAAGGAGGTGCCACTGGCCTACAGTTTCAGTATGACATGCAAAGATGGCAATGTATGAATGAGTATTCATTAACATTTAAGGACACACTCATAAAAACATTGAGATCTGTCAAAACACTAGGCATTTTGTTGAGCAGACCAGAGAGAGTCAGCAATAATACTAATATTTTGAAAAGGAAGATTTACTTTAATTCTCTATTGGATAATCTTCTTCCTCCTACCAAAGAAAGTGCATTACATAGAAGTCATATTATCAAACTTTGATCTCCTCTGTTTCATTCCTGCAGGTCCTCTCACAAGATCTTACACACCTTCATGCTCTCCTTGTTCCTTGAAGGCTTGTAGAACTTCTCGAGTGGGCAAGCAGAAAGAACAACTATGTCAGCACAGAGACAATCACTGTTTGTCTCTGTTTGTCCAGGCTGCTTTCAGGACTAGCACAGAGAACGTCAGTCTGGCACAAGGACACTGGCACTGAACTCCCTCTCTTACTGATCTGCCAACACACACCTCTGTTTCTGGCTCTCCTACTGCCATTTGAATACCACACCCAATTATGTTTTAAATAGTATCTACAGACAGAAACTGTTCTCCAAAGAGCAGAACTATTCCTATGATCCTTCCTGGAGCCACTGAACTGTCAACACTTGACCAAGGGAGAGTGTTGAAATGTTTACAGTATTTTAGTGGCAGTTTATGCTGTATTGACACCGTCCTGCTGTAGAAATCCAGACAAATTAGACAAATGTCCAAATGGCAGATCCAATAGTATGTAAGCTTTTGCCCTCTAGTTCCTTCCTAGTGAGGACCCAGAAATCAACTCTTGTGAAAGCACTATACTACAAACAGATTTTCATGATGAGCCATATCAATCCCTGTTAGAAAAAAGATCAGGAAGAGTGAGAAATTTAATTTGCTTCGAACAGCATGCTCTTGTTTAAACAGGCAGAATGCCATTAACAGAAGCCAGTACATGCCAAATGACCAACTGAGCCATGCTGCAGAGAGTGAAGGATGGTTGTAGTAAAAACATGAATTCCAATTACCTAAGTTAAAGATCTGACTACGTGTGCCCTAAAATATCTGCATCATTTTACCATAGATAAGTGGTTTATAATTAAATAATTAAAATAATTAAAATGGTATTCAAGAACTATGTGCAAACATCTATAGTCATATCTCCATTTTATTTTGAGGTATATACATCTATTTATGTATACATATGTATTTTAAAACCACTAATTATCCAAAGGTAACTTGTGTGAGGGGCTATCATATACATGCAAGGTGTCTTCTATCTATCAGAGGCTAACAGACTACTGATGAGAATTACTCCCACAGCTCCTATTTTCCTGTCCAGGGAAGACTCCTTAGGATGAGGACACCCCTTGTAAAGCTTTCCAAGCTTTTAAAACCCCTTCTGTACAAGAACAGGACGGGGTCCTAGTTGATAAACATGTACCAATAGTTTGTATGATACCGCATACTATTTATCATCACTCCTTTGAAGACTCTCCAGAAAAGACTTCAAATCCCTTCAGAAAATAAACATTTCATTTGTCATGTGCATCAGAAATGGAATGGGATACTAAGATGTAAGAGCTTATATTGGAAAAAAAAAAACCGAACACATGCACACACACTCCTGTTATTTGCTCTTCCCTCCTTTCCCCCCTGGATCATACCTTAGCTGCTGTTGTTGGATAGGCCAGCTGGATAGCTTCTGACCTAAAAAATTAACACCACCTGTTTTACACAAGGCTTGCTTCATTCATTAATGAAGGTTTTGGGGAGAAGATAATTGTTACTAATGGGATAGGCTCTGAAGTCTATTCCTACGAGAGCTTTGTTCAGAAAGGCAAGGCAGATCAAAGATGATTTTCTTATCAGAGACCCATAAAGAGAAGTAACTTTTCCTACCACCATCCTCAGCTGTATCACACTTTCTATCCCTAATGGAACAGAATCTTCCTACCTAAACATCTGAGAACCTATCTGCTTGAATAGGTTTAAGGGAGAAAATTGCACATTTGCCAACAGACAGACAACTTAACAGGCATCTACTATCCACAGCCAGAATCAGGAATTCAAGTGGTATGAAAGAGGCCAGCCCTAACAGCTGGCAGAAAGCATCCTTTCCTCCTTGTTTTATCAAATCTTTTCAGTTGCTGTGAATGTAAATGATCTGTGAAATGGGGCTCCTTCATACTCATCCCAGTAATGATGATAAATCCCTAAGCAGGCAAGTAAAAAACCTTAATGCAATTTAAAAGAACATATGTACTTATGATTGTGGGGAAGGAGGGAGAAAAACTGATGGGGCAAAGCTCACCAGCGTTTACCTGTGCAATGGACTCAGCAGCTCCTTCCACAGTCCAACAGTGAAACACTGAGAATTGGAGGGCCTGAGGGCATGGGGTTTCTGTGGAAGCCTTAATAAGTGTGAAGAAGGAGACATTTGGGCAGATACTGAGCTGCAGTCAGTGGGATGAGAAAAGCAGCAGGTTAATTCAGTTGGAAAGAAAAGATTTGTTTTCCTTGGTAACAGGTAAAGAAAGAGAGTCTACAGCCCTGGGCTGAAGCTTCAAGAGGAGTTTCTTCTTCATATCAGAAGCTAAGAATGGGCACCTCAGGCTATGGGGAGTCATTTATCGGCCTCTGGTGCTCACCAAAACTCAAGCAACTTTTCTGTTTTTAAGGGCAGGGCAGGCTTCCCTTCTCTTCATACCTTTAAATTCCTACCAGTAACTCACACTATCCACTACTGGCATATGGATAGACTCAGGAACTGCATCGAGCCCTTGGGCTCTCAACACCAAAATCCCCCAGGCACAGCCCCTATCAGCCCTCCCAGCAGGATCCTTGCTTTTCAGGAACTTCTTCCACCTGAAGAAGTCCTTCCACCTGAAGCTTCTCCCTGAAGCTGTCTTACTTGTTCTCCATCATCCTTAAAATCCACTGCGCTGAAAGAGCTCTTGCATTTCTCCCCACGAGCCCCCATAGCCACAAAGTAGACCAGTACTTTAAAAGAACAAGTAGTTTACATTTGAATAGGAATATTATACATTAAGTTACTATAAAAATATATATACATACACATATATACACAGACATTTGTGGCTCTAAATTTTGTGGACTATACAAATAATTTTGTACCACAAAAAGCATTCATTACCAGTATTGGTTTCCATCCAAGAGGCCTCTGGTCTTGAATGAGAGCTATAGATGTGTACCTTTTTACACCTTCTCTACATTTTACCAAAAGGTTATCTTTCCATGCACATACAGAAGCACATCTCTTCTTGTAAAGCAACCAATCACTCTTACAGACAACCAACAACAATAACTGGATAGGATAAGTGGATAGGATAACCAAGGATAACTGGAGAATCAGTTGTTCATTTACAGTACTGTTGAAGGTCAGGAATTCTAGATTTTCAAAATAAGTGCTTGCACACAACAACCACAAGAAAAAAGTAAACATTTGCAATTCCAACACAAAGTAATAACCAAGTACTTTGCATCAAGCTACATAGATTAAATCAGCCTTGAGTACTCTAATTCAACAACTTTAACCACTGAACATGGCAGCATTTACTTCTCATTTTTTCAGATACATAACAGTCTTCTCTGTAAAATATAGGTGGATATCAGTGAACAAAGGCATTAAATCAAATATAGAGACTGGACATGGGGGTGAGTTCATATTCCTCCTTCAGCAACATGCACAAAACAAGTGTAAAACACACTTTGAAAAAGAATGATTAAATGAAAATAAACGACAGTAATAAACTGAAATATGTATCTGGAAGACAAAGAACTGAAATTCTGTGAAAATGAAGAAAACTGAAGACAAAAATGTATTGACTCAAGAATAATTTAAAATAAATTTTCCAATAAACAGAATAATAACAGAATTGCAAGTCTAATCCCCAGCTTTTAAAAACAACTAATTCTTTATTGCTTCTTTAAAATTCTTCCAACTTTTTCTTCTATTGTTTTGAGAGTACCATGCAAATCAGGGTAGAATACAAAATAATTTCAGAACCTGCAATTCAAGATGGTTTTCTTCAGCTGTGAGCACTAGGTCAGAACCAGAAATACCATCAGAAATACTGTGCAGCACAGGAGGAGACTGTACCTCATGGTGGAAAGAACTGTGCAAAAACCAGAACTGTTAATGAGGGAACTAAGCAAGAACTGATGGAAATATAACTTGACTTTCCTTAAGCTTTTGCTCCAATCACAAATGTATTGTCTGCTTTGAAGAGAACTAAAACTGAAATAACCTCTTGCTGGTAATCTTTAGCTGTAATTTATTCTTTAGAAAAGAAGGATTCTCAACAAGGAGGAAAAATTCTCAAAAAAAAAAAAAAAAAAAAGCAATATAGGGGAAAGAGAATATAGGTTGGAATGCAATAGTTTAAACTTAAAGAAAAGCTGGCCATGATGGGATTATTGAACACAGCAGCATGGAAGGAGGTACCCATTCTGGTATGCAGTTTTTGAGCTGGAAAAGAGAAAGGGACTGCTGACTGAGTCCTCCAGAGCTGACATTGCAGCAGACAACATCCATCTGGGAGATATTTTGACAATTACCAAAACAACCTACCAGAAAAACAACCAACAAACAAATAAGGCAAGATTAAAAACCTCAACCAAATAAATAAATGCCACAGGCAAATCTTGTGGGATTTTACCTACCCAGGAATGAGTAAAGCATACTATAAAACAAGTCAGTGTAGATAATAAATATTAGAGGCTCTGAAAAAAATGGAGATTTTTTTAATGCACTTGCATGATAAAATACTGGCTCTTATTTAATAAGAGCATAATCCTGTTGGAAAATTCTAATGGGACCTAACGAGAAACATTAGCTATAAACAAATAATGTTTATAATGTTAGTTAACCTCAGAGATGTTAATATATGTTAAGGCTAAGATATAGCATTTAACAGATTTTGCACATAAAGGCATTTGGAACTCAAGTTCAATGTGAGGCTTTTGAAAGTTTTAGCTTGAAATACTCAAAATAAAATGAAAAAATAATTTTAAATTGCCACTGTTTAGAAGATGTTTGTGAATACTTGAATGTAAGGTAAAGTAACAATTTTAAAATGTTAATATTTTGATTCATATAATATTCACAACACTTTCTTCTCTACATAAATGAACTAATAAATTTCCCTGGGGTTATTTGTTTGCTTGTTTTCAAGTCTGAAAAAGAAAGAAGTCCTCACACTGGATTCTTCCACAGCATGCAGAAAAAAACTCCTATTTTATGATCAATTTTATGATCAAGCTCTCAACTACTTAGCAGGAACTAATAACAGAAAGGCTCCTATTCCTGTATAGAAACTACTCTGAATGTTGCTCTAGGAATTCAACATCTGAAGCAAACAATGCAATTGCTTAACTTGATATCTATGTTATTATCAGTTTCACTTCATTTACAGCTTTAAATTGATTTCAAGTTATTTGTAGGTGTGATTTTTTTTCTAAATGTCTGTCACACATTACACAGCTCAGTGCTTGTCACTTACTATGGCTTTACCTCAAATATTACTAAACTTTAATTTTTATCACATTCGATTTCCTAAAGATTCCTGGTAATTATTTTAATTGTATGGACCACATAAGTCTTAGAATATGTCACTTTTGAAAAAGATTAGTTTATTTTCTGAATGTTGTGGTGACAGCATACTTGGACATATTGCTTTGATTGCTTCCTTTGTTTTCTTGGGCTTCTCTTTGTTAGGAATGTATCCACAAGCCCTACATACCAAACAACAGCAGCTTAAATCACATTTGTCTGAGCTGATAGCTTCAAGTGCACAAAGCAAGAGGTAGATAAGCTGAAATGGCAGCATCCATCATTTTCCATGAGACTCCTACATTTAGTTGTTATGACCAACTGCAATTACAATACCACCGCAAAGGAAGGCTGCATGCATCAATGAACCTCATTATAAAGCCAGAACTTAAGTTCAAAGGTGTCAAGTCAAAACCATTCACTGTTACAATTCACACACTTTTCTTTATCATACAACCTTACATTCACCTGGAAACCTCACCTTTCTCCTCTCCTTGATCTTCACACCGTTAACATTATGATCAGGTCAAAGTTGCATTTTCTTAAGCATCCATGTCCTTTATCACTTTGAAGTTTAGCATCCTGGACCTTCCTTTTGTCACAAAACCATTGCCATACTGATCCACTTTGCTGTTGGATTCTGTGATCTTGGAGCTGACAGATTCTATGGTCTCTGTAGTACAATAAAAGTCAAGGGTCTCAAACAGAAAATGTGAACCCAGCATTGTGATCCACATTCTAAAGCTAAGGAATTAAATTGTGGAAGACCTTCAGAAACAATGAACAAAATGGGCCATTTGGATAGAATCCAAATTACTCAAAACTTGAAACAGAAGAGAGAGGTGGTGTTCCACGGGGCAACGGAATGACCTGGAGTTGGCAGTGAGCCCCATCAGTCCAACCAAAGCAGCTTTCTGTCAGAAGTACTCTAAAATATGCTTATTCTGAATGTCATATAGAACTTAAAAAAGAATGGCAGTACTTTGAGAGCACCTGCCTTTCCTTCCAAGACATTTAGAGTTCTCCAATTTGAAAATCCTTCCAGGCTTCACAGGTGAAGGTGAAGAACTATGGTGAGGAACTGTGGCAGTCTCTGATTTTATCTGTTTCCATAGACAATGCTTTCTCTCTTGGTTCTTGTTTAACTTGGCTCACACAAGTAACAACACCCTCCGTATTTTCTTCAGCTTAAAAACAAAACAAAAATCAAACACTGAAGTTCAAACTCTATTGACAATGCTTCAGCCCCAATAACTGTGCATTTAAAAGAAAAATATTTCAGGAACTCAAGCTAATAGTTAAGGCATATATGAAGTTTACTGCTTTTTAGCTTGATAGCCAGTTATGTCACCTACCTTGCTCTAAAGCATTGCAAGATGACATGAACTTGCTCCAGTAAGGCTCCCCTCAAGTAACAATATTTAAACCAATTTATAAAAAAAAATAAAATGTTTGGAGATATAAAATCCCTTTCACAAAAAACATCTTTCCCCTTTCCCACAGAAAAATAAAAAAACTAGTTAGAATTGTCTGAAAGAAGTCTGCCTTGGAGTTCCCCACTATCAACACATTTGTCTCCTTTCTTCAAGACATGCAGAACAAAATCCACTGTATTTTCTCTATTCTGATATTGACATATTGTTGAGAAAATGACAACTTACTAAGTGCTGGCTGGCTGTCCACAATCCGTACTGGGATAGTCTGCACATCTCCCAAGAGAATCTGCTGCACTCCTCCTTCCAGGCTTCTGGAGTCATCCACCCCTTCAGCTGGTACCAGCTGGCCCATGGCAAGCAGACTCTGATCAGAGGCAGGCAGAGTCCCAAAAGCAGGCACAGCAGCACTGTCCTGTGTCAGGCCAGCACCTTGCAGACTGTGCCCCTGACCCAGTGCTAGAGAATGGCTGCCTATTGCACCCCCCAGGGAATCCAGGAGAGCTGCAGGGCTGGGAGGGGAATGGTTATTTACAGCTAGCAGGGCTGTTGATCCGTTTGTCGAGGTAAATGCTGACTGCAGCTGTAATCCCTGTGGAAGAGAAGGCAGAAGTATCAACCTAGCAGTATTTACAGCAGAAGGAGTTTGCATTTAACAGCATGTATTGTCTAGGTGGCTTCTGACTTCCTACTCATTAACTCTTCTCAACACTCAATCCCAGTAACTCTAGGCTCAAAATGCACTTGAAAACAATTTGGACAATGGAATCCAGCAGCATGTAGAAGATTGCTTCTGACCATAAAGTTCTAATTTTGGATTGATGTTCAGTTTCAGGTCATTCCCCAGTACTGCCCATTCCCACAAGAGGTGGGTACTACAAGCTAAGCACACTGCTTTAAATAAAATGATATGAGATGGAGTCAGGCTGTCCTCAGAAAGAGAAGAAACAGCAAGCAGAATGGAATCTTTCTACAGACTGTATTTCTAGGGAAAAGATCACACATTTCATTGGGGTTCAGGAAATAGGAAGGCAGATTTTCAAAGTAGTTAAGGAAGAGAGATAAGAGAGCCAGCTTTGAAGGGAGATGAGCTTTTGAAGAAGCTCTTTTAGCATGACATTCTTATCCCTCCCTCTCCAGCCTTTCAACCTTCAAGTTTACAGCTCTGAGCTAGGAGCAGTTTCAGGATTTTAAGATATTTTCTTAAGAGGCTGGAGAAGGATTTAAAAGGAATAAACAAGCCTGTCTTATCTCCCTGCAGTTTTGCAGCTTTTTCATTATGAGATGACTGGACCGTGTGGAAAATGAACAGGTACTTGGTTTGAGGTAGAAACCCACTGCTTTTATCCTCTTGGTTTTGCCTTCACAAGAGACCCTAACTTCAAAGTGTCAAAAGATGGTAGTGGGATCCCTTGCACCACAGCTATATGCTAAATGTGACATGCAAGAGCAACCAGAGGAAGAGCTGACAGCGACTTCCAAGTCTGTGTTACCCAGCTACGTTTGGGATCCACTGAGAGGGAATGTGCTGTTCTCAGCTCGCCTCCAGCACAGCACATTTGATGTTCTGTAAATGACCTGACTGTACCTGAAGCTGTGCAAATATCTTGGGCTGAAGTGAGGAGAGTGAAGACAGCAGCTGAGCCGTTTCTGGTATCAAGGACTCCCCACTCTGGCTGGATTCTGCTTTGGTGATGACTGACTCCACTCCTGAGCTCCCTGTGGTGCCAAAGTGAGGAAGCGGACAGTTATGACAAATCTCTTCTTCCTGTCTAATAAAAGCCTCCCCTGTGAACCAAACAAACTCCCTTCAATCTCAATACAGATATATACATATATATATGCTGTTCTCTTTGCAGAACTTGGATGCTAAAGAAAGAAGACTGGGTATGACAAAAAGACAATACTGCAGGAAATTTGTATGTATCTGTACAGAGCAAAAACCAGAGGCACCAATAAATCTGTTCTTGAGAGCAAAGTAATTGCACCCTATACTGTGCTTTGAGTTTGTAGTCATAACATAAAAGCTGAAACATTTCTAGCAAAGTAGCAAATAATTTGACAATATCTATACCTGAGTAAGGGCTTAAAAAAAACCACAGGTATCAAAAGAAAGGGATTTCTTTCAAAATAAAAATCTACACAGGAAATTTTCCATGTCTCACCACTCCCTTCCCATCTTTGTGAAATTAGCATAACTTCTATGCAATATCATCTAAAGTCTATTTAATGCAAGAATGATGCACTTAATTTCCTGAAGCTTTGCAAAAACTGAGATTCGCTTATAACAATTTCTGCAAGAAAACTTCTCATGAGATCATTCCATTTCCTGTTTGAGCCACCCAGAACATTTTGGTTAAGCTTTATGCAGACACAGGCAGACAGTGCTTAGCTTCTTATTTCTCAGTTCCACTGTTATGGAGGTAACAGAAGAACTTGCCATGGAATGCAGATTAGTCTGGTGAATGCAAAAAAATTGAAAATAGTCAATTGCAAAACATTTTCTATCAGAAAATCACAGGAAAAATTTCCAGCAGTCTGAGTGGAGGTAGATTTTTCAACATATATAATGATCTGCAGACTCTTAACAATCACAACTGACCAGAAGACACATACAAACCTATAAATCTTCTTGAACACAAGTACTTCAAATATTTAGACTCTTTTGAATACTATACAGAGACCCCATATGCATACGTGAATGTTCACATGCAAGAAGAGATAGCAGTTCTCTCCCTAGGTTGTATTCTACAGTGACACCCCTGGGAAAAAAGGTAATAGTTCAAATCTCTACTTGCTACAAAGAAAATTGTATCACATGGAGTTAGGGAGTTCTGTACAAACAGGTTCTGTTACTGCCTGATTTCTTAAGTGTACAGTTGTCCCCATTTGGCACAAGTTGAAATTAAAATAAATACGTATATTAAAACATGTATGTATACATACATATATGTTGAAATGAAAACAAATATATATACAGTTAATATAAAAGTTCACTACATTTTTTGTTTGCTTGAAGATGCTAAATAAAAGCCAAATTTATAATTTTAATACTTCTGCCAACACCATCATGACTACACCTATTTTTCCACACATGCAGTCAAATAAAAAAAAAGAAGTAAACCAAAAAAGTTATGGCAAAATAATGCTTCTTAAGTTGACCTGAGTGACAGGACATAAGAGCAACCTCCTGGGAAGGAAAATGAACTTGGGTGACACAGCTAATAAAAGACATTTGGAGACACAGGTTATACGTGCAGTCCTACCATCTGAAGGTGCCGAGGCAAACGCAACCGTCACTGTTTCTGCGAGGACATTCCCACTGTCTGTGGTCCACTGCAGCTGAAAGGAAAAAGAACTCAGCTCTCAGAAAGGGTGCAAGCTTGTCTACAAGAACACAGGCTCAATACAGGACTGATAAGAAAATAGTGTCTAAAACTACATTTTCTTATTTCTTTATAATTATGCATTTTAGGACCTCTTGATTCACAAAAAAAAATACTGTAGAAGATTTTTAAACATGCACTTTGTATCAGGAAGATTATCTGCTTTATCTGCTCATAACAGTTTAATAGAATTTAAAATATAGAATAGTCAAACCATTTGGCTAACAAGCACACTCACTCACCTGGGCTACACCAGTGTAGGGAGAGGGAAAAGACTGATGACACAGCATGATTTAACAGTACTGTTTGTCAAAGCTCATTTTAAATCAGCCATTTCTTAGCAGTTAGTCTCATAACTGGGAAAACTAGGATCACTGTCTACCCTTTATTACTCAATACGTGGAAGAAAATTAAGGAACAAGATTTAAGAGTTACTGAGCATTCAGAAGATTCAACTCCAACCTCACTGCACTTACTATAAAGTGCATTTATTACTATTAACATATTCAAAATGTTTATGAAGTCCTAATTTAGACAGCACCTGAGACACACTTCATCCCCATCTTTTCAGCTACTGAAAAGTCGTAGTAACTTCTTCAAAACATAGACAGTGACAAAGCCATGAATAAAATTTTATGCCACATGTCAATTTTTCTACACCAATGGCTTCCAGTTCACGCAGTCATCAAGAAGTGCTAATATTGTGTAATTTGTCAACCAACTAACAGCAATCTACTGCTGACAAGATAAATACTGAATAAGGTCAGAAGATTTTATTCACATTTAATCCAGTCTTACTCAGCCACAGATTCCACTGACAATATTGCTGCTGGAAATATAAAGTCACAGAAAATTTTGGATGAAATACAGCTAAGTGGTAAAAATGAAGATTTCCAGTATTTAACTCCAAAAATCAAAAAGATACACAAAGGCCAACATACCGTTGCTGGGATACTTTCTGAATTATACACCATCTCTCCATTCCTGAGGGACTTCTGCACTTCATGAATGTGATTCTTGATGTCATTCACAGTGGGGAAGAAGGACAGGTTATGTCTTTCTGGCACTTCATCAGGTGTGAACAATTCTCTTTCCACATACTTTCTGTCATATGTTAAAGGACATTTATTACCATACTTATATATATTCCACTACTTCCTGCTGTTAAGAGACCCTGCTACCTTCTCCCTCCCCTTGTTGCAATGACAAGACAAAAGCAAGCTAGATGATCTACTGAGACAGTTCTTTGTGCATTGGCTACAGAATTTGGAATTTAAAACCCCCATTTATTCAAGGAACTTTAAAGAGTACAGCAGCTCTTACAGGAGGCTAGCTACAATGATATGAAAAGATATCAAAAGCTGGGAAAAACAGACTTATGACATCTGGAAATTAGATTTAGTAATGCACCAGCATTGCTCTTTAGCTGCAAAGCAAATTAATCAAATACAAAAGCAGATATAGCACTATGTACTGAGCACTGCACACAGTTCTGTACCTTAGCTGCTTCCTCACTGCATAGACCTGCTCTACTCCCTGAGACACCAGTTCTCGTATCTTGTCTGCCACTTGAGGATGAAGTCGAGAAGGCAGAGTACTGTTCTCATCCCTAATGACCTCCTCCTCCTCCTCAGGAGAAGACATAGAAAGATGGGATGGTGATGGAGGGAGGCAGGAAGTTTCCATCTCATGATATTGGTGCGCTTGCTGAGTAGGTAACTGTACATACCACCTAGCAAGAAGGAGAGAGGTTATACACACAATTCTCAAAAAAGGCAATAAATCAGTGTCTTGGGGGGAAGAGTCTGAGGACTACCAACAACCTAGTCAGTGTGACAAGTTTTTACAGCCCCTGAGCAAGATGACATCTTGCAGAACTCAGGGCCCTCTCACACCTTTCAATGCAAAACAAACGAGATCAACCCTAAAACAACACAACTATTTCTACTAATACCCTGCAATATCAAAACACCTGCTGAAGTTCCATAGCTTAGTGCTTTACCAAATTAATTACATTTACCAAATTAATACTTCACTGCCACAGAAGTCTTACTGACATTGTAGATTTTTTTACTATTAACAAGTGACTCGGTAAAAAAAAAAAAATCAAGTAAAATACTGCTCTTTTCTGCTTCATCTGTGAAAATAAAGAAAAAAGTGGAAGTTTCACCTGAGGACACCACCAGCATCTATCAAGTTCTTCTTCAGCATGTTGAATGCTTTCTCCTGCTCCATTCTTATGATTTTCTTGTCAATTTTAGGGTCAGTAGGAACCCTGTATTCTGGAAACTTTTGGACCTTTTTAATATAGATCCTTCCAAGGAGGAATAAAAAAAATTCTCCATCAGTATACTTTGTCCTTGGGAAGGGAAAGGCAAAAATTCCACTTACTTCATATCAGGCATTAATATAGAAAAAATTCAAGCAGAGTGATGTCAGGTGTGAGGAGCCTCTAAAAGAACTGCAAAATTCTTAAGGCTACATTAATAGATATGGATGCAGACAGACACACTTCTGGTCTGGTCTGGAAGCCACTCAGCCAGAGTGATTTTACTCCTCAACAAAAGCCCTTGTCCCTCACTATAGTAAAAGCACAACACCAATTGTGAACAGGCTGCAGTTCACCCAGCCATGCAGAATTAAGCACATACAGACCTAGCTGCAACTATCATCAAGCACGCTCTTAGCTCAGTAAAAACTGAACAAGCACCCAGGAGAATGCTCAAGGGTGAGGAAAAAAACCATTAGTGTTGAAGAAGGAGAAAATCCCCAGTGAACAGGAAGAACTGTAACTCCTTCAGCACACAGGACATGTGCTAAATTAGGATGATTGACTGATATCAGTGCAATTAAAAGCCTGAAGAAGAAACAACAAATAACATGACAAAGTTTTAGAAGCAAAAAGAATTACCACAATAACTTGTGAATGCTCAGGTAGATAATGTACTTCATAGAGTGATGTACTGCTACTTTGCATTCAGAGAACCTATCAAATTTCAGCCTTATTCAGTCAGACAGGACAGCATTTCCTCCTTACTTCTAAATGAGTATCAACCCCAAATTATCAAGGAAATAAAGCAAAAGAGCTACTGTGAGTATCAGCTACCATCCCAAACCAGTGCTCTGTCATGGCTCACAGAAAGAATGCTTTCCTAGAATGCTCAGTCACTCTTACAGCTTTATATATAATTCTTACCTTGCTGGACAAGTGGCTTTGTACAGCTGGCTAGAGGTGCTTTCCTGCTCACCAGCTTTTTTGGGCTGAAATCCTTTCCTCCTTGGTCCATATTGGCACTCCATTACAATGGCTCTGCTTCCTGGAAACAAAGTAATGCGCTCTGTTCAAGCAACCACGTAATTCATTACAGGAAAATACTAACTACAGAAGAGATGAGGGTTTGAAGCAGTCATTTCTGCTTGCCATCACACTCTTCAGAAGGCAGAACCCTCAGGTATAGTAAGCAAATACAATGCAAATGCCTCTCTCTCAGCATGTAAGAACACAGAGCACTTTAAACCATTTCTCAAACTTATTACACCTCACAGCGCTCCTTAACATATGTGAGGGCAAAATATTGGACTTTGCCCTGGTGAGCACCAATACTTTACAAGATCAGAAGTCTTGTAAGCTACCAAAGGAGCACAATACTGGTAATAAACATAAAAAGCAAAATGCCCAAAACAACAGAGAAAATCCCCTGCTGAAATCAAAGGTGTGATGGTTTTGGATGGGATAGAGTTAACTTTCTTCACAGCAGCCAGTGTGAAGCTGTGTTTTGGATTTGTGCTGGAAACAGTGCTGATAACACAGGGGTGTTTAGTTACTGCAGAGCAGGGCTTACACAGAGTCAAGGTCTTTTCTGCCTCTCACCCCACCCCATCCCACCAATGAGGAGGCTGAGGGACACAAGAAACTGGGACAGGACACAGCTGGGACAGCTGACCCAAAATGACCAAAGTCATATTCCATGTCATATGGCATCATGTGCAGCATGTAGGGAAGCTGAGGGAAGGGGGAGCATTCAAAGTTAGAGTGTTTGTCTTCCCAAGTAACCATTACAAATCTGTCCTGGGGATGGGAAGTTGTGAATGAATTCCTTATTTTGCTTTGCCTGTGTGCGTGGATTTTCCTTTACCTTTTAAACAGTTCCTATCTCAGCCCATGAGTTTTCTTAATTTTACCTTTTCAATTCTCTCCCCATCCCACTGGGGGAATGAGTGAGTGGCTCTGTAGTGATTTCCAGCTGGGGTCAAACCATGAGACAAGGTCAGCAGACATTTCCAGCCTCTTGGCTTAAATCAACACTTCAGACCTTGCTGTTCCATAAAAGCTCAGCCTTGCAGTTAAGAAATCTTAACTGCTAAATAACAGTTTCAGCACAGCACACCCATACAAAACCAGACAAGCTCAAACAAATATTGCTTTGCTCTAAACTCAAATTAAGTGACTTCTTCCAGTCAGACCTCTAACAAAAAGGGATTGACAAGCAAGCATTAAAGTGGTCAAGAAAGGAGCATCTTCCAAATTTCTTCCACATCATGTTTAGTTATCTTTTATTTATACTTTGTGTATTCAAGTTTGCAGGCAAGGAGCTGCCTATGCCACAAGTGATATACCCAGAAACTTCTGAAGTATTATATAAAAGCAACATAATGTGTTTCCATATGATACCAAATGATCTAGATGAAACTAAAGATGTCTCATATGCATGTTGGGGGAAAAAAAAGGGTAAGTTGCTTTGATTTTATTCTTAGTTTTCTTTAATCTCACAGTTTATGGCTGAAGCTTTAAAACTGGTGCTAACATTTCCCTTTTTCAGTAACTTTCAGGGGAAAAAAAGAAGAAAAAACCCCAAACATAACTTACATTCCTCTCACTCATTTTCTCGATGTAGCAAGTAAAGCCCGTTCAGTTTATATCCAAATTACACTCTTGGCAATTTCACATATGTACTGCATGAGCTAAATATGTAATTATCAAGCTGTGAAGTCTGCATGAACATTTCAAAAAGAACCCCAAACGCCAAAAGTCTCTCTGCTGAGGTCTGTTGATGTTTATCTTGCTTGTTTGTTTGGTGTTTCGAATTTATTTATTTATTACTTTAATGTTTGCAATTTAAATAGTTTATTGACTCCTGTGCAACAAACTCTTCTAAAGATCTTCAAGTTAGGCAAGAATAATCGAACAAGCTCTTACCCTTACAAGAACTTTCAGGTCCTAATACAGCAAATGAGACCTCTCCCTAAAGACCTCATCACAAGAACCCTAATGAAATGGTACTTAGCTAATCTCTAAAGGACAAAAGGAAATAATCACAGCAAAACATAAAAAAGGAAACAAGCTCCTTCAGACTCTCACAGCAGTGTGCAAGCTGTTCCATTTTTTATGTTTGTGTCTTGACCTTATTAGAACTAGGGAGCAACATAAAGATTTTTATTTGTGGCCAGCTGGGAGCTGATGTTGAAATTTTGCAAGTATTTATTAAAACAAAAGTTAGTTACCTGCATTGACAAAGGGGATCCCATCATATGGGACATACTGGGATTTCCACATCAAGCGTGTGGCGGGTTTGGCGGGGCTCGGAGACTGGCGCGTGCCCCACACGCTCTGTGTCTGCTGCTTGTGGAGCGCCAGGACGCTCTCTAACTCTGCCTCGCTCACGCAATAGCCGCGGTACGAGTCCCCAATTCTCTGCGTGGAAAGGACGGGAAATGACAGCATTATTCACCCAGCTGACTGCTCACACTACACGTGAAAACACTCAGGGACTCCGGCAGGTGAGAACACAGGCCCAGATTTTTGGCACTCCATGTTTTTTGTCCCCACAGTAGTATCCTCATAAAGAGATTTATCGTGGGATCTAACAGAAGAGCAATCCCCACTGAGGTTAGGAGTTTGTCAGTCATTCAAGACCCTGAGAACACCAAGAGCCCCTGAAAAGGTTACAGTCACTGTCAACTCTGATTTCCAGAGGACAACTTCACTCCTGCAGTTTACCACCAACACACACTTCTGTTGCAGTCACTGACTAGACAAATTAGTATTAGATGAAGTTTTTCACTTGACTGCCATAGAGGAGCTCTGAATCACTAATAATTGTCTCTGCATCCACTGCAACACACACTGCACCTGCCCATTCCACCAGTAACTGTCTCACCTACTTAGTGCACTAACTCTGAAATTAATGTCTTACACAACATCCCTCCCAACCTTCGAGGCACTCTTGATTCTCAGCATTACACAGAAACTAACTATACCAGATTTGCCATGTGCAAACCGATGATGGTTTCATTAACTCTGCTAATGTCAGGGCAACTCCACAAAAATTGCACCTAACTTGACTCAAAGAAGTTATCCAGCTACTCAGTAGTTCCTACTCCAGCTACTCAGTTCTATCGCAGTTGGTTCGATGCTGGTCTGCAAAGGCCACAGCCAACAAGCAACAAAATTACTGGAACAAAGAACTTTTCATCCAAACTCAGAATGCAACACTTGCTTGTGTTCATATGCAGCTGAGGGTCAGGCTGGCCAAGCAACTGTAACAGCCAGAGTAGTTTGCCAGCTCAGTCTTAAAGTGTAACTGTGGGACAAACACGTGGTGAATGAGTACTAAGGTCTGATAGATTTGTTTTGCCACCTTCGCTGACAGAACAGTTAGGTGTTTAAATAATACTGACAGCAAAAGAGCAACAGTGTCTCTCCAAGGTTATCAACAGATACCTTAGCAACAACTGCTTAAAACCTGCCTCATGCTCATCTAAGAAAAACAGAATGTCTGTGGTTAGCGAGACCTAAAGTCAACAATGAACCAATGAAGATCCTGTGAATGAACTGGGCCAGCACAGTGCTGCTGCTGGTGCAAGGGCAGACACGGAGGGTTATGTGTGCACTGGGTGTGAGGCACTGGCACACGAGCTGCTCACACCTCAGAGTCACTGCTCTGCAGGCACTGCTGCAGCAGCTGACCACGTCTGCACAGGCTGCACTCACACGGCTGTGGGAGCAAGAGACAGTGGCAATTGTTTAGCTAGAAGTTATAAACAATAATAACTTCTGAACAAAACTTGATCTGAAAAATTCAGGAGAAGCAAAGCAGCCTGAGAAGTACCAGAACTTCTTTCTTTCCAGAAGTCTGGGATGTTGCCTTTCAGAAGAGGGATTACAGCACCATTGCACATAATAAATGCTGCAAAACCAGCTGGGTTTTTTTTCCATACCTTATACCTGTCACTAAAAATAGGTCACTGACTTTATTCTAGAGAGATGAGAACACTGACAAACCACTGTGCCAGAAAAGTAGCAAAAACAGTTAAGGTACTCTCTCCTATTCTGGTTTCTGCCCAAGTTAGATCATTTTCCCTAAACTGGTGGAAGAGGAGGAGGAGGACAAGAAGAAAACCATATAGCACATAAGATCCCTGCTTTCTACAGGCTTGACAAATAGCAAAAAAAATGGACAAACAAGACTAACTTCTTCAGACAAATAAATTAACTAAATTTTGTATAGTTAATTAATGCAGTTTTAAATTACATTTTATTTCAGTAGGCTGATACATGCAGGAAATGCATTCTGATCAGACCACTGAAAACTAAATAAAAGTTATTAAAAGAAACTGTTTAAATTAACTCTGCAACAATGTAATTACCTTGAAGTAATCACATGCTCTTCAGCCCTTTAACTCCACGGTTCAAGCCAAAAAATTGAGTGATTGCTTCTTTCTCCCCTGGCCTTGCCTCAGCAAAGTACATAAAAGCTAACCCTAAAGTACACAAACCAAGACTGCAGCTTTCCTTGAGGAAACTCACAGCAGCAGGGTACCAGAGGCACTTTGCAGTCCAGACACAGCAAGTGTAAGGTGAACATTTCAAGGCTTTTACTGCTCTGTGTTGGCCCACAGTCCCAACTGCCAAAGGAGCCACTGGCCTTTGCAATGCAGCGGCTTCACCTTGTGTGAGTCACAGAGACTGCAATGCTGTTTTAAGCTTGTTTCAATTCTGGCAGACAACTCAAAGAGTGGAGTTGTGAGCTGACATATTTATCAGCATCTCGCCAAACTGGATCTCCAAATTTCAGTAAGATCCTTCAATTCTGTTACCAGTAACAAAACATTTTGACATCTGAAAGATAATTGACACCTCAAAATCCCAGCGTCTCTAGTATGTGCCCAAAAAAAGGCACGATACATCCCAGCACTCTCTGGTGGATCAGGGAGGATTAATGCATACAGCCAACAGTTCTGTTGAACAGCAGAGGGAGATGTTTGTGTCCTCAGAACATATTCAAATAGACACTATTTCTATTTCCTTTTCTTTAAAAATAAGAACTTTTCTATAAATGTCACCGTGAATTTTAAACACGGCAGGTGAAGTTTCTTGTAATAGAGAGACAAAGCAGATCCTAAGTCCTCTGATGCTATGATACCAATAATAAATAATTCAGATAAGCCACATACAGGAAAGAATCTACCACATAGTGCTAAAAACACAGTGAACTTTATGAACTAACTGGCCAACTGATTTAAGCAACTGATTCTATAAAAATGGTATCTCCACCATGGAAGAATTCATGCTAAGAATTTTCTGACTTCTTAACATTTATGTGGACATAAGAGTGGACAGTACCACCTGTATTAAATAAATGACATAATACAAAAGGAATAGATGAATATATTTAATTTTGAAATTGTTTCTAAGCAGATACAGAAATAAATTCAATTTCTAGGTCCCTCAAACTGCAACTTCTATTTATCAGTGGCCAAGTCAATAGAAAAAAAATGGTAGAGATATCTAAAGAGATTAGGCAGCTATGGAGTATAAGCTTTCCTTTTAAAAAGTATTAAGAGAAAGTAAAATAAACATCTGTCAGGAAGAGTCTGGCAGCAGGAGGAAGGGGTAGCTGATCTCTCAAGAAACTTCCCACCTCCCCTCCCTTCCTGTTAAGGGACTTATGATGCATTCTAGCTGCTGATAGCATCCTAATCATCAGGACAGGTCTGCAAACATTTAACAATATGCAAAAAAGGAAGAGTTCTGTTTAAGTCAAAAGCCACCATAGAACATAAAGACACAGTATTTTTTAACAAAAGAGGAAACAAGCACAAGCAGCCTAACTTGCTGTGACAAGAAATAAAAATCAGCAATAATATCTAAAATAGGAATCCTTAGTGAAATATTGATATTAGGGTGCATTAAGTCTCAGACTTGACACTGGCCAATCACATGGATTTTGATTTCCATGTGATAACACAAACCACATGAACAGTTGCAGAAGTCAGTAAAGTTTGCACTGTTGTTCAACAGCAAACCCTAACATGGCACACAATGGCTCTTCCCAGCACTACAAGGTATCAGGTTTTCAGCAGCACTTCTTTTACTTCAGGAGCAGTTGATAGTCAGTTATTCTAAAATTCTCCAAATAGAGAGGGATTTCACAGCATTTTATGTGTTTAACTGTGCTAGCAGTACCAGTGCTATATAGCAAGAAGCTTGAACACTTCTACAACAATAAATTATTCCTTTCAAGGAACAGGAACACTGTCTCAGAGGTAGACGATAAAACATTAAGTCAGAATTCTTTGTGGCCCACCTCACAGTTCCTGAGACGGCGTGCCCATGCAGGCGTATTTAGTGGCAGTGGCTGAAGAGGGATGGGAAAAGAATCTTCCACTGCCCTGAAAAAAAATAATAGAAGTCTATACAGACATTCAGAAAAGCAACAACTTAGTCTAAACTACAGGTAAGATCAAATCAGTGTATTATGTATAACCCTAGAGCATATGGTCAAACTATGGATATTGTATCAACATGCCTTAAAAACCTGTGGTTTTCATATTCTATTTCATTGTTAAAATAATTTACAGTGAATAAAAGTATTTTAAAAACCCGCTGGTTTCTACATTCAAGTCCTCCAAACATTCAGTACACTGTGTGTTCATAACCTCTTTTCCATGGTAATTTTATGATAACCATTGCAAAAACAAACTGCAAGGAAAAAAGGCAGTGCTAACAGTGGATCAGAGTGATTGCTCATCCTTTAACCCCTGACCTACCTGGTGGTTGGTTTTTTTGATACAGTGAGAGATGCCTGTGGATGCAGAATGTAACTGCTTGCACTGTCTGCTATGGAAGCCACCACCACAGTCTGCAGGTTCCCATCACCACACTTCTCTTCTGCAATATCTTTACCAAAAAAAAAGCAGCTTCCTGGTTAATAACTGAATGTAGAATGGGGAAAAACAAGCTATGATCAAACTTTGTGTGCTGTTAAAGCAAGCCTTTTGATGTAGCAAAGAAGTTTTATAGATGATAAAGTAGTCTAGTAGTTGTGAATCAGTGCTCAAACTCCTGGCACACATATGAAGATATACTTAATAAGGCTGCTTATATTTAAGGACTTTGGTAATTGTGCTACTGCTTATGAATCCTTCCACAACAAGGCAAATAATCAGAGCAATTTGCAAATTACTCTGCTTTCAGGAATCCATATAGGATTGCACAAGTATTTTGTTCAGCTGCAAGTCACATACTGGTTGCTTTTAAAACAAGAAAAACTGAGGTAATGACACTGCTTTGTACTTAGAAAAGAACACTTAAACAAGAAAAACGGGCCTCTTGTAATTGAATCTGACATGCTCTTAGAACAAATGTTTTAGCCTTTCTTGGTAATGGGGAGCAATCCACAAGCCAAAAATTGCTTTTAGATTGAAGCCTGTGTGTACAGTTAAACAAAAACATAATAATGGAAAACTGTGAAAGGAGACGTTCAATATTTTGGTCTCAACATAAACACATGAGGTCTCTTTAGACAAGGGATTTTTGCCCTTCAGTTATGAAAGCTTCTTTCCCTCATCCAGAGAGAGTGGTAAGCTATTGACACAGTACAGAAATGGATCCACACAAAGCTCCATAAGAAGATTCCTAAGTGTGCACTTGGATTAACACCACTCTGGCTCAAAGCACTGGTTCCTCCTGCACAGATGTGCCCTTAAGACACTACAGGCTACTCTGAAGACTGCACCATTCTGTGCATTACCACCATGTGCAGACAGGTGAAACTCAGGAGCTGACAGGCCACTCTCCTTTCTCTTTTACCTCCACACTAAACTGCTGGCAAGTCTTCCCAACTGTCTTTTAAAGACCAGATCACTACAAAGTCTTTTACACAGTCAGTCTCTAGGAAAAACAAACAAACAAACAAAAAAAACCCCATGAATACATGTTGTAGAACATGTATTCAAATACTACAACACTGAGCCTCATGTTGAATGAAAAATGGAAATGCAAAACTACTATTTAGTATTTCAACTTAGTGCTTACAAAGAGTAGCAGCAATTATTTTGTAACTAAAGGCTCCCAGTCAGCTTCAAAGTAGAGAAAGACTGCTGTAATCAAACCTGGTTTTACCCCTGAAAGAGCTGGAGAGAGAGGGAAGGTTGAGCATTAGGGGAGGAACAAGTCTTTCAATGCAAGGTCAGGAAAACATATTGCAACCCTAAGTGAAAAGAGCTAGATCACTACTTGAATCCCAAATCTTTCTTCTATCCACCCAGCACCAGGACTCTATTCTTATTCTGAGCTATCATTCCACTGGAACACTTAACCAGTGCTCAAATCCTGAGAACTTTATAGAGAGAAGGAAAAAACAGTTTAAAAAAATTTGACAGTTTAACAAAATGTGACCACCTCGTTCTCAGTCTCACTCTGTGAAAGCAACTTAGTACACAGTGTTTTGCCATCCAGCAAGGATTGCAGATCAATAATCAATGCTTTCAGATTTCAGTATGTCCATTTTCTAGAGAAAACCTGAAAATTTGGCTTCCAGTGTATCTCAGCACATGCTTAAAATGTGACAACTAACACATCCCAATGAATGGAAAGTTACATCTTATTTTCCTTGACTGGGAACTGAATTTCTACCTAAATGATTCATTCCTGGCTTCTCAGAAGATGCATCATCACCAGTGATGTCTGGAACAGAAGATTTAATGTTCTTCTGGCCAGTCTGCGCTACAGGAATTAACTACTTCACTCGCAATGAAGTAAACAAATACTGAAAATTTGAAGCAAACAGTACAGCTGGTGGCACAAATATCCTTATTAAAGCTAAATAAAGCAAGAAACAACTCTGTGCTTGATATGTCAATCTACCCATAATGTACCCTTCAGAAAGGGAGCATAGTAGCTCTCATAAGCTTTCATTATGTTTTTGCCCAACAGAAAATGTGGTGTGGGAGGCACCAGATTCACAATCAGAAAGCAGGTTCAGGGTGCATTTTGCTTATAACTAAGGAAAGGAAACGAGGTGCTTAAAAAAGAGCATGGAGGATGAGCTTAGTCACAGGAGCACAAACCCTCAAGTCCCACAGGTTAAACTCACCCTGTGTGCTGGTCACATCCAGAAGCTGACCTGGAGGAATAATCACTTGGGTCACTCCTGGCTGGGCAGAAGGAATGACATGCAGCACCTGCCCATTTTCTGACTGGCTGGCAACAATCATCTGTAAGGCAGTCACACAGAGGGATGAATGGCTCCAGTTTGTATGGTGATCATGTAGCATGACTGGGTTTGATTTTTACCAGAACAGGAAATATTTTGCTTAGAGTTAGGGACTGTATATTTACTTGACTTTACATAATAAGAAAACTGTCTCTTGATCGTCAATTTCTTAAAATTACTTTCCCCTTTTAAAATAGGCCTTTAATTAAAGAAAAAAAACCAAACAAAACAAAAAACAGTACTTTACCTGATTCTACAATGAATTACACATCTATTTGAAACTGACAACTCTATTATTACACACAAACACCTGAAAGCCATTCATAGTTGGATTCACTGTAACCCTATTCATGGACTAGCAGAACTAATAGTAACATAAAAATTGTGAGCTTTACTTCTAAGAAACTGACCTCTATGGGCAGCATTTCATGCAAAAGCAGAGAGAAGAAAAGTCCCAGGGCTTAAAAAAAACAATACGAATTAAATCACCTGGGATTCTGAAAAGCTTGAACAACTCCTCATGGTATATTTACACAGGACATAATTACACAGGACTCTGGGTGAGAGAGTTACCTTTTTTACAAAATAAGTGTTACAAATTATGAAGCAACATTTTAAGAAAATTAATTGAGGGCTGGGAAAAGGTGAAACATAATGACTTAGCTTACTGCTAATGTTCTGATTCCCCCCAAAAACCAGAGATTTATCCAGGGGATATAAAGAAAGCAGCAGCAGTAGAAAAACAAGATCTTGTCACACTGCAGCATCCAGGCTCGATACTGACAAAAGACATCAGTTTAAAATTAGTAGCGGCTGCAGACAGGATTTGCCTACCTGAAGAAGGGCAACTGGACCATGAACTGTAGCCCTGAAAAGTTCCACCTTGTTGCTAGATATAAAGTCTGAATCAGCTGTTGCTACAACAAACCAGCAGTAAGAGAGTTCTTCAGCGAGCTCCCTGCTGTGTGAACACAGCCCCAGGCCTGCCTGCAGACACACTCACCATGGGTGCACTGGGCCCTCCCAGGGGCTGCAGCTCACACAGGGGCTGCCTGGGCTGCTCTGCCCCATGCAATTCCTCGGCAGAGCGGGACCGTGCCTGGGGAGGACTGCCCGAGATGGGGACTGTGATGGGCAGGGCTGGGGGAGAGTCGCTCTGGCCAAACAATAGATCCCTGGAATCCATGCACGTTAGTTGCTTTCACAGAGGAAAAACAGTAAAATGTACTTTGAGCAGCAACTTCTAAGAAGAAAAAAAAAAAAAAAACAACAAAACAAGAAAGAGAAAAGAACATTTAAAACCAGTGTGCTATAGTGTATACTCAGAGGAGCTCTTGTTCTTCTGGATCAAGAGGCTAACACTACCAGTTCTACTTTTGTTTTCTACTTCCATGCTGAAAATTACTCTTATTCCTGCTTCCTAGAACAAAGTTTCTCTACTAAGACAAAAGAAAATCCCTTTTGTTCAAAATCTGCTCCCCAAAACCATGTATCAATTTAAAACACCTCAAGTCTGCCCAGAAACTGAGAAGACTTATACCAAAAACAAAACTGCAAAATATTCACCAACTTGATTTGACTTCGGAAGAAATCCCAGATACTATTCCACTTGACCTTTCCATAGATGCATTTAGCTATGAAGAAAAAATCTCACATTTTTAAAAGTCTTTACCACAGAAGAAACATAAGCAACACAACCTCCGATTCAAGGCCAGGAATTCTACAGCATAAGGTCAAGAATCAGAGTTGCAAAATCTTTAAAAAATAGAGTGTTATCTTCATCAAGTTTGTAGAACCAAAGTCTTAGAGTACATGCCATTTTCATTAAATTAAAGAGCATAGGCACAAATACTTGTCTTGTGGAAACTCTGGCAACACAGACATTAAGCATGTAAAAATAATGGAAAAATAGGCAGTCCTTGTGACAATAACATGTCAAGGTGTCATTTGGCTAATGCAAGAAGGGCTGCAATTTGTTCTATCTCTTGCAGCAACTGCACAAACAACTCTGATGTTTTTGCAACAAAAATTAATACACTACAAATCAAAGAATGAGGAAAAGTGTTTCTAAATTTTATCTAAAGTCAGATTTGATCTAAATAGCCCCATCAAAAGTTCTGCAGGTATAAATCTTCTGTGTGAAACTGTCTACAGTGAACTACACCAGAAAAGCAGCACCAAACAAGTGGCACCTGTTGTGTCAAAGCCATTGTGCAGAGACAATAAGCACACAAATAAATCACTACCTGAATGACATTTCATGTCAGAAAAACATTCTGCAGAAGAGGATTCATGCACAGAAATCTCCCCAGATAAGAAGATCTGGCAATATCTAATAAAAAATACATGAAAGACTCCTCTCCCTCAATACATACACAGGTTTCCTGTGTCCCTGGACTCTTTATTTGTCACATTTGGTCACTAAGCAATGCTACCTCATTTTCACCTGTTCTGAACCTCTCCTACTCCAACGCATGTCATAAAGCATTCTTTTTTAAAGAGTTAACAAAATAAAACATGCATTTCTTCAGCACCATAGCAGGACATAATGACTGAAGGTTGTCATTACAGGTAACATCTGGATATTCATCAGTTCTAAACTGAATGGCACAGAAATCCAACAGAAGGATGCACATTCTTAAAAGACACGATGTCTTACTCTAAGGGCAAGAAAAAACCCTGCATTGATGAAACAGCATATTTTAAACTCATCAGAGTGGATGTAAAGGAAGCATCTACAAGGACAAAGCATTCAAACCTCACCTGAAAAATCTGATCATTTGTTTCTGACTCTCCTGTAGCATTACAGCTGCCTATGAGCAAATCATTAGATCCTTCCATAGCAATATCATGGTCAGCTCCACTCTCTTCCATTACAAGGTGACCTGAAAAGGTTATAGAAGTTCATTTTAGCCTTCTGCCAGGAGATTGCCGCAGGTGTTGTCTTCAGGTTTTACAAACTTAGTGTTACAAATTCTAATGCTGTTGCAAGATAACAGCAAAGTTCTCCAGAAATCCTTGCCTCCTTATCACATTATTACTCACTGCAGAAAAATTCCAGTGTGTTGCTCCAGGAGTAGAGCTTAGGCTTTTATATGAGACAATTTGCTTGATTTGTCATTGCATACACAGATACAAAACACACATACCCCCTCCCACGATTTTCATCTGAATATGTCCAAAAGCACTGAACTAACAACCACACACATCCAGAGAACACTTGATATTTAAGCACATGCCAGCAGTGCTTTATAAATACATTAGTCATCTTCTTCCATAATCACCAGACAGAATTTGCATTATGCAACTCTGTCATGCAGACATCTTGAAGTAAATCAATTGGTTTTAAAGGCTTATAAGACAGCATATAAAAGAAAAAAAAAATTACTATTGTTAGTCTACAGTGGTATGCTTTGGGCAGAAAAAACCACCAGACATGTCAAACAAAATTTGGCATTAATCACGTGGTGAAAGACAAAAAGACAGAGTTCCCAGCAGTTCAGAAATCTACCTCCTATCCCAAAGGAAGCTTCAAGATACTCAGCTGCCCATTGCAAACCTTCAAACAGACAGATAATACTGGACAGTGAATTGCCACATCCACAGGACAATGCTCTCATGCACACAGCACACCCTTCAAAGCAGCAGCCAATCCCAAACGTTCACAAGCAGCAGGACAAAATGACAATTAACTTGGCCCCTGCCTAACAAGAGTTTACATATATAAGACTACACACACAACATACCCAAATGAACAGAAGAAAATTCCTGTAGTTTGGGGTGAAGGAGGGGGAAGGGTGGTCACGATTTTTCCCTTCAGTATTTTATTTTAAAGACAGGCTGCATTATATTAGCACATGACTCCTACCAGCTGTATCTTCTTCACCACACCACGCAAGCAAATTCCTCAAGATGGACCTTCTTGGCTCTGGTATTTCAACTGTTTACAGCTTTTGCAAGGAGACTGTAACAGGCTAGAGAGTAACTTCAAAAGAACTGTACAACTCTTAAAGCACAGATTTATTCTGCTTTGCAAAGGTATAAAGGACACAAAGGCAAAGTAAATCCACATCTCCTTGGCTTTTGAAGCTGAATAAAGCATCCTGCTGATACAAACAACATTGAGAAGTTAAGCAGCTCATATGCTCAATATATTAATACTTTAATCTAAAGCAGATTTATTTTTCCATTCAATTTTCAAGTGATGACACTCTAGACCAAGTTCCAAATGAAGTTACCTCATGTTTACCAAATATTTTTGAGCTTTGGATCTGAGAACAATTATGTTTCAGTTAAAATGTCTGAAGCATCTTAGCAGCAAATGGAAAAAAAAAACCCAGAAAGCTAGATTCCATCATCACTCAACCATTTCCTCTCAGTTCAAAGATGTAAAGAAGAGACAGCAGTTTTGCAAAAGCAGCACATTTAGTTCTTTGAGATAAACTGAGTTTGTTCCAGACACTGATAACACGGACTCTGAGCATGCTGGAACCCAACAACAGAACACAAGGACAGCTCTATGGGGACAGACCAATGACCCCAGCAGCCCAACATCCTGTAGCTAACAATAGTTAATAACAAAGCTCAGGGGAAAAAAATCCAGCAGTAAGGTAAATACACAGTGATATTCATCCAGCAGCCCATATATTTTATATTTGGGTTTAAAATAATCCCTGTGGTACAATTTTGCCCCATGATTTGTCTGATCATTTTTTTTCTTAAAGAAATATGCTTCTACTGAGGTGTACAAGTACATGCACAGTTAATAGATCTTATGGTTGTAAAAATATTGCTGACCAATTCCCCAAACAGGAGAGTTAAATCCTGTATATTTATGTATACATAAGTATAAGTCTACGGATATTTTGTCAGCAATGTGTAAATAGCATGTAAGTATCATTTCATAAACATTAAGTGAGTGCCACAAAAATTCCCACTGTAACACCAGGGCATCACACGTTTAACAGCTGGCTGAAGGAGAAATGTGGAAAGTTAATGTTAGTGTACAGTGGGAACAAGAGCTGCATCCTCAAAGCACACAGGCAGTTCTCTGTGCCTCTGCTTCAGCATTAACACAATTCCAACCCCAACACTTAATAGGCTGCTTCCCGAGTCCAGCATTCCAGGGCCATTTCCAACACATGGGTTAGTGTATTTTAATGCCACAGGTCTATTTCCTTCACCCTGCTTCCATTTGGGAAGCACTTTTCTCAAGTAAAGGGAAATCTATGGCCATTGTTGTCCCAGGTTCACCTCTACAAAGACAGCAAGCAGCCACAGAAACTGCTACCACAGGCAAACATGATAACCACCATGAGCACTGTATGCAGGGTGTTGGTTATACTTAACAGAAGATACATACAATTCAATGCTTCACCATCAATCTCTTTTGAGTTTTCTGCAAGATTATAAGAAGACTTTGGATAACTGCATAGCTTACAGCAATCAAAACTCACTGTCTGAAAAAGCTCCCTCTGAGGGCATTTCTCTACAACCATTCACAGTAGCACAAATTCACAAGGGCGTGAATTACAGCAAAACATATCAGGGAGGAAATCAGGACATAGTGGTCCTCCCCAGTAAAGGAATTACAAGTAGCTTTGTCAACTTGTACCAGGTTTGAGATTTAGCATTATCTCTATCACGGAAGAGGAGGCAGATGCTGTTAAGAATACAGAGAAGATCTAGGGACTCACACATAAAAGATTTCTCAAGTCAGTTTTTGGTAGACAACGCCAAAACTGGAAAATGACCGTGTGTCAATTTCGCTGACAAACAACGCTAGGTCTGTGAAGTATGCTTAAGAAATAGACGAGATTTCCGAGTCCCACGAAACAGCAAACACCCAACACCCGCCCGCTCTAACACCGAGTCACCACTCAGGGAAACCCCGGCTGTTCCCCAGAGGCCACGAACAACTGTCAAAAAGGTAGGGGGAAAAAATTTATAAACAGCGCAAGCACACAGCATGTCCTCACACAATCAGCCTTCTCCCAGAACACCAAACTCACTTACAGCTTCTTTTTAAGTCCACCGCGCGTTGGGTTTATTACTTCTAGTAGGCACTTTATTGTGGGTGTGCCGCTTGACATGCAGAGAAACACAACCCGAGTGACTCCGAGCAGAGACCACCACTCCAGCGACCCCGGGCGGCACAGGGGGCACTGCCCGGCCCGGGCACAGCCCGGCACAGTCCGGCAAAGCCCGGATACAGCCCGAGTACAGCCCGGCAAAGCCCGAGCACAGCCCGGCACAGTCCGAGGACAGCCCGAGCACAGCCCGGCAAAGCCCAGACACAGCCCGGCACAGTCCGGCAAAGCCCGGACACAGCCCGAACACAGCCCGGTACAGTCCGAGGACAGCCCGAGCACAGCCCGGGGGGCCGCCCTCAGGAGCGGCCCCAGGAGCCGCTCCCGCACCTGCAAGGGACCCCGGAACGCACCCCAGCCCTGAGGAGGGCGGAGGGCGCCTCAGCCCGCACCCGTCGCACCCCTCGGCACCACAGCCCCGCGGCGCGGGCGGCGGGAAGCTCCGGCCGGGGCCCCGTCGAGGCGGCCCGGGGGGAGATGCCGGAGCCGCGTTACTCCACCTGGGCTCGGCTCCCGCAGCCCCGCCGCCATGCGCGCCTCCGCTCCGCGCACGCGCGCCCGCCCTCAGCGCGGAGCGGGGCGGGGGCGCGCGGGGGGCGCCGGGAAGGCGCGCGGCCTCTCGGGAGCGCGACGGGCGCGCGGCACGCGGGCGGTGCGCGGTCCCGCGGGGGGCTCGGCCGGGGCGCGCCGCGACACGTGCTCGGTGCCGGTGCCGGCGACAGCGGCGGCCATGGCGCAGCTCACGGCGCGGTTCCGCACCGAGAACCGCAGGTGAGCGGCCTCCCCTGCCGGGCCGGGGGTGGGTTTGGGAGCGAGTGACGCGGAGGCGGTAACGGAGCGCTGTGCCCGCAGGTTCGCCGTGGAGGATGTGCCCTTCTCGGTGCCCGCGACCTCCGAGACCACCGACCTCAGCCACCTCATCAACAAGCTGCTGGCCGCAGCGCACGGTAGGTCCCGCGGCCGGGGCGGCCCCTCGGAGCCCGGCGTGCCCCGTGTCCCCAGGCCGGGCCCGGCGCCGCGCGGGCTGTCACAGCCACAGCCGGTCCTGCCCCGCTGCCTTGGCCTGGCTGCCTGCGGTGAGGCGCTCCTGGAACCTGATCTGAAACGCTGCGGTACCGGCGCTGCTGGGCATTCCCAGAGAGATGGACCAAAGGCTGGAATGCTGTGCGGCGCCACAGGCCAGGCTGCCGCAGCAGATGGGAACGGAAGTGTTGCCCCAAACCTGGCACAAGAACTAATGAAATCAGAGGTTTCGTTTTTATAACAGCCTTTTAGAATACTCAGCTATTCTGTCGGTGCTGAAATGGGCCGACTGACATGAAAGCTGATCTGGGAAAGCCAGATGTCCGATGTTGTTGGAAAATCCCATTTTCTATAAGAAACTGGGTCAGTGGTATTGTATTATACCCTGCTTCTTGAACCTTTTGCAAGTTGCTTTCAACCCGTGACATTGCAAACAGTTCTGAACAGAAAACTGGTCCACAGTGCAGTGCTTCTGCCAAAATGCAGAGCCTTTGTCACTTAGGCCATTACAAAGGGAGAAATACGAACCAAAAGTTCTTAGGATTTTCCTACTGTTGCCACAAATACAGGGCTCTGGCTGGTGGTAATGAGAATGGCAAGATCCCTAAAGAACAGTCAGGAAGCATCACTGGGTTTTGATTACACAGAGCTACAGAGAAAATACAATAAGAGGCAAACAACTCTTTGAATCCCAACAGCAAATTTTCCTTCCTCTTAAATAATCCTGTGGAAGTAATGGGCTGCCCACTTAAAACTGGGAGAAGAAACTAATTGGTTGGGGTTTTTGTTCTTGTTGTCATTTGTTTTGGGGGTTGTTTATGTTTGGGTCTTTTTTAAACTCTTCCTGGCTCCATTTCCTGAACCATTCACAACATTAGGCCATTCTTGACAGTGACAAATAAATAGTGACACCTGAACATTGATTTTCCCTATTTGTTTCAGAGGATCACAAGTATGTGGAATTTGACTTCCTTATCAATGGCCAGTTCTTGCGGTTGCCACTGGTCACACACATGGAAATGGAAAACATTTCCACAGTAAGTCATACTCAATGTCTCTCCTTCTTGGGCAGTAGAACATATTTAGCCAGTTTGCTTCAATCTGATTTAGATATTACACTGTTGGCTGGGTAGATTTCCTTGCTCAGTTTCATTTCTTTCCCAGGAGAATTCCCTATATTTTTAAATCCATTATGAACTGCAGTGATTAGAAACTACAGTGCAAGGAATGTTATCCAATCTGTTGTCTGTGTACAGTTCAAAGGGGAAATTCTTCTCTTATTCAGTTCATCATTAATACATTTTTGTCTCTTATGGTGGGAGATAAATGAGGATATTTAATACTACCTCTAGAAAATGTTGCAGTGTTTTTGACACCAGTTTTGTATTAGTAAATATAGAAGAAGAGGAATGTAAGAAGACTGAAATCACTTGCTTTTGCTTCCAGCTTGGTATTAATAGTAATTTGATAAAAAGATGGAAAACAATGTAATTCACACTTTTTTTCTAAATACTTTTGTTTTACTGATGTGGCAAAGGACTTGGATACCACAACCTTGCTCAATAAACTTGTATATTTGTGCCACACTACAGTTAAATTTTACTGTTAGTGACTAAAAAAACCAAAACCACGCTACATCACTAAATAACTATTTTGTCTGTGAGCTCAGGAAGAAGTGGTGGAAATAGAGTATGTGGAGAAATACATGGCCCCTCAGCCAGAAGAATGCATCTTCCATGATGACTGGATCAGTTCTGTTCAAGCCACTGAAGAATGGTACCACACTAAGCCAGTTCTAAGTTTTATCTTGCTTATTCATGTTTCTCCCTGGTATCAAATAGAGTATTTTCTCTTTAATAATCCCTTGGGTGGGTTTTTTTCCCCTCTTTGCTTTATTTTTTTAACCTTTCAAGTCAGTCAGCTACTTGCTTTTGTAAGCAGTTCACTTGTTATGCTGTCACAACAGTGACTTTAACACAGGTAGAAGACAGCTAGAGACACTGAACTTGAGATATTGCTTATACAAATGAACAAATGCTGTTTAGTATCCTTTTTCTTAAAGGAAAACAAGTTTTCCTCATTACTCTTTTTTGCTTAAATCCTTGACTTCCAACATGACACCCATCAGCAACAAATAGAATTGCCTACCTTTCTGCAGAGATTTTCCTGAAAAAAAGCCAAAGAGGCATATTTTTTCTACTGTATTTTCACATTTATTTCCCAATCAACTAGGTAATGTTCATATATTAAGTAGAGATTTGAAAATGCTTTGAGAACCCCTGGCAACATACTAAAACTAACAAATTGAGTTTTGTAAATTGAGTTATGTAAATTATAGAAGGGATCTTAAGTCCCACCAACCAGAACATGCAGTACTCTCAGTGCTCGTCTTTCTAGCCTGTACTCTTGGCTCCCCAGTTGCAAGGCTTTAATGAAGCTTTGCTCTGTAGCAAAAAGCTATTTTTTCCTCTTTCAAGCTATTTCTTTTAAACCAGTTACTCTGCTAATAGTTTTGCCAAGTTTCTGGTTGAGGCTTTATTTCATAAAAACATTTGTTGGTCTTAAAGACAAAGATGTTTCCAATGCTGTACCTGTAGGATATTAACTGGCTGCTATGACCAGACTGCTCGGATCTGGTCTGTGGAAGGAAAATCCATCACCACAATAGCTGGGCACACAGAAGTAGTGAAGGACGTGGCGTGGGTGAAGCAAGGTCAGTATATATAGCAGGGGAATAGTAGTAGTTTGATTTACTGGGAGGGAATGTTAGCATTCCTTAACTATGAATATTTAATTATCTAAATGTAATTATTTCAATCTCTGTCAGTGGTGTAAGAAATTCACTGTAAGATGGTTGTTGTGTATCCACCCTGCAGTCTCCATTAACAAATATGGTGTATGTGTAGTTATAGTAACTGTACATGCAGGGCAACATGATGTAAACTGAAGCACGTGTAAGTTTCTGTCTATCTGCTATTTCCTCTAGGATCAGAATAATTATTTATAAAAACTTTGGAAAGCTGAGCTGGGCATGAGTGTAACTTTTTTCTTCCTCAGATAGTTTATTATGCCTGTTACTCAGTGCTTCCATGGACCAAACTATCCTGCTCTGGGAGTGGAACGTGGAGAAAAACAAAGTGAAAGCCCTTCACTGCTGCAGGGGACACGCTGGCAGCGTCGAGTCCGTGGCTGTTGATTGCACAAGAACCAAAGTGAGTGACTTCTGGAAAGAAACCTTTGTGTTTTGTGGTTTAGCAGCCTGTACCTCAGAAATCCTGGTTTTGTCCTTGCATGGGTATTCATCATGATTTTATGACACAGTGATAATTTTCCAGTCTTATAAGTGGTGGTTATTGAAGGATTAAGAGTGTCACATCAGTGCTAATCCATAGAATCACAAAATCATTTAGTTTAGAAAACAAGTGAAAATTTAAAGTGTATTTTACTTTAAATGCCTGAGAATTGTATGCTATAACAAAGTATTTTCAAATTTGACGTAAATATTTGTAGGAAAAAAATATTCCAGAGTTCTTGGAAAAAGCAGGTGATAAAGAGCTTCTTTCCCTTCACCCAGAAATTCAACAGTTATGAGCACTCCCACCAAAGGTGGAGTCATTGCTCCCAGCTTGACTCAATATCAGACAGTTTAAAGTCAAACTTTTTGGTGCTGAAGGAAATAGGCATTTTGTAGATATTTTTCCTACAAAGGAAGTAAAAAGAATAATTTGATGTATGCCAGACATCATGGAGGGATTTTAGGAGCCCAGCACTGTTATTTGTGTGTTATAACCCATTTTTCAAGCAGGTTTCTCTTCCAAGCTCTGTCTGGATCAACATTTAACAAAATGTTTCTGTTCATACAGTTCTGCAGTGGATCCTGGGATAAGATGTTGAAGATCTGGTCTGCAGGTAAGATGTAAGTTTGTAAGGTTATACATCATTATGTGAGTTACTGGTATGGGTAATTACACAGTTTCAGATCTTGTTATCAGCTGCATGGTGGTTGAAGGCACCATAAATATGGGGATTTGCTTAATTACTTACATGGAGATGGAATTCAAAAATCTGTAGCTCAAGTCTGCCTGTCTTCTGTCCCAGTACCTACAGATGAAGAGGATGAAATGGAAGAAGCAGCTAACAGACCACGGAAAAAGCAGAAAACAGAACAGCTTGGACTAACAAGGGTAAGATGAGCTCTGGGTTTGTCCAGGATTTTTCTTTAGAAGCATAGCCACAACAAATAATTTCTCTTTGCTAAAGGCGACTTTAAAACTGCTGGTATGTGTCAGGATGATCAGACTCTTTTATTTGTTTGATAACTTACTCAAATCTGTCCCCATTAAATTCTAGACTCCCCTGGCAACCCTCTCTGGCCACACAGAAGCCATTTCCTCTGTGCTGTGGACAGATGCTGAAGAAATTTGCAGCGCATCGTGGGACCACACCATTAAACTCTGGGATGCTGAGACTGGAGATCTCAAATCAACTTTGGTGAGATCATTATACTCTAGCTGTAGATTCAGCTGAGTCCAGCTCAGAGAAAAAGAAAAAGCTGTGTAAAATAGTAGCTCCTGTCTTAGTTACTATTTTCTTTCCTGACAGACAGGAAACAAAGTGTTTAATTCTGTCTCCTACTCACCCCTGTGTCGCCGCCTTGCATCAGGGAGCACTGACAGACATATCAGACTGTGGGATCCTCGCAGCAAAGGTGAGCTAAACATGATGGTCTCAAAGATGTTCTTCAGGATCAGAACTTTGTCTTGTCAAGAGACATCTCACAAACTCTTCTGGTCCCTCTGCTTGAAACCAGCCCTTTGGGGGCTTCTATTAAATACAAAGCTTACATCTATTTTCTGTATTCTGGTGCAAGACTTGTTTTAATGTCTTAGCTAAGAATTTAGAAATTATTCTTTTTTTTTTAAACTTACTAATGAATGTTCAACTGTGCAGTTGCAGAATGGATTTTTTTTTGTAAGGTTCAGACTGAGGTTGGTTTGACAACCATTAAAGTGAAACAGTAGTCACTTGGACATGGTACCATATTTCATAAACAGATGAAATTACAGATATTATGGCTGAGCCTATCAGATTTATTTTCATAGACACATTTCATAGAATGGTCTGAGTTGGAAGGGGCCTTAAAGATAGTTAGATAGATAGTTCCAATGCTCCTGCCCTGGGCAGGGGCTCCTTCCACCAGAGGAGGTTGCTCAGACCCCCACCCAGACTGGCCTTGAACACATCTCTTTTTGTAGGCTCTGTTCAGGTGCTGAACAGGGAAAGCCACAAATAGTAAATAATATTTACTTGTTTGACTTCTGTAAAGCTAATCTGAAGTTCACCAGCATATTACATATTGTTAATAAAAGTAATTTTTTTGTTTGCTTAAAAAAAATCTTTGAAAAGGAAGTTTAGTGACAAGAAAATACATTTTGAGTGGTTTCAGGTTGGTTTCTTTTTTGTTTGGCTTGGTTTGCTTTCTTCCCCAGAACTTCTGTGGCTTACATTTTTGTTCATTTTATTTAGAGTTCACTTAACTTGAACTGCAATTGCACTGGATTTTGTATACATCTTCAAAGTCCTGGTTTCAGCATCTGCTGATGTCTGTATTTTTTCCTCTTTCTATTCAGATGGCTCCTTGGTTCTCCTGTCTCTGACTTCTCACACAGGCTGGGTGACATCTGTGAAGTGGTCACCTACCCACGAGCACCAGCTGATCTCTGGTTCTCTGGACAACATTGTGAAGCTTTGGGACACAAGGAGGTAAAATACACCTGTGTTTGTTGCTGTGCAAAGGCACATAAGCTTACAGGGTGAGCTACCCCTCATGAAATAGCAAAAGCAGTCAGTCAGTGGAAACACCTGTGGCATTTGTGAAAACCGTTTTGGAAATCAACCATATAATAAAAGGGAGAAAAATACATGTAGTTTACCACAGGGCTGGAAAGCATATGCTGTTGAGCAGCATCTACACATGCAAGAAGGAAGCTATAAGAAATTCTTCCCAACAAGTGATTGAATTTCAGTCTCAAAGTTGTTTGCAAGCAGATGAAAAATGTTGTTGCTTTCCTCTTTGGGGATGTAGGAGAGAATAATACTGATGTGATTGGCTCTGGGGAAAGCAGAGGAAGCATTCCAGATGGTCAATGTCTGTACTCTCTCTCAGTGTTTATAACTGCTTGATCACATCTGTTTGATAGCATTGGGATAGCATTTCTCCCTGGGACCAGTTGTTGTCTGCAATTGCTCACATAACTTCAAACCTGTTTCTCACCAGTTGCAAAGCTCCTCTGTACGACTTGGCTGCTCATGAAGACAAGGTTTTGTGTGTGGACTGGGCAGAAGCAGGGGTAAGAATCTGAGGAGCAAGTTACTTGATTTATATGCATGATGTTTAAGAAGAGAGCTAAGAGCACTCAGGGGCTGTTACCTCCTTATGCTTAAAGCTGGAAGAGAACAGGCAGCTGTAGTTGTGCTGTGTTTGATGTCTGGGTGGTGATGTCCCAGGCACTGCAGCATGTCCCTACACTCTGCAAAGGGGAAGGGTGGGAGCAGGAGCTCTGTGGCTTTAACTGGAGCATTGTAGTGATATTCCAGACAAGGAGAGATGAGAACAGCACTGTACCTTACTCAGAGAACACTTGTTCCAAGGTAGCCTCCTGCCATGGGGACTAAAGCATGAAGTAAAGCTGGGGTGTGGCAGTATATGTAGAAGGGGAAACTGTATCATCCTCTAGAGCAAGCTGTTCTGCTACTGCAGTGGTACACACATATTTAAAATTACCAAAAACCCCCATTCTGTGAATGTTCAAGATTCTCAATGTGGCTCCTGTTAATTATAAAAGTCAGGAAAAGCCTTAGCAGCTTTCCTACACAAGTTTCACTTCTAATTTTAAGAGGAGAGTAAGAGACAAAGTTGCTTCTGCACTCTGATTCTGGGATTTAGTCATGCATTAACAGTTCATTATTCACTGCTGCTTTTTATAAAGGAAAGAAAAATTGAGTCCTTAACTTCTATGTACTTATTTTGCATAGTTCTGATATTAATTCCCAGTTTCCTTCTCTCATCAGTTGTTGCTGAGTGGAGGAGCAGACAACAAACTGTATTGCTACAGATACCCAGCTACAGCCTCTGATGTTGGGGCATGAAGGTCAACAGCCAGAAGACTTTTTTTTTAAAAACAAAGATTTTTTTTGCAGCAGCTGCTCTCTATTAGCATCTCTACACAACCAACTTCTGAAGAAGGGAGGAGTTTGTTGCTCAGAGAGCTGTTCCTGGTTTTGTATTGCTAACCTATATCCGTATTTGTCACAGAAAAATAGCAAAGCCCAAATGGGATTCATGTGAAACAAAGCAAAGGTCATTTCCTCCCTTTTGGATGGCTTTGAATTAACATCTTTTAAATTACTATTTGTATAGCCCTTTTAAAAAGAAGTAAACTGTTCACTGATACTTACAGAAAAACTACTCAATGACTAAATTATTTTTTGAGTTTACCTGCTTTATGTTAGGAAAAAAAAATAAAGCTTTTATCAACAGTTCATTGGTTTAGTGTGTCATTTCAGATAAAAATGAGATTTCAGCTCTCCTCTCAGTGTGGCTCTTGGCAGTTCTTATGATTTAGTCCTTAATTAAGAACCCAGGCTTCTTTCTAGGATAAAGACTTGGTATGTGTGCAGTATAAATAGCATACATTTATATGATGATATACAGGAACTTGACAGATTCATTGGCAGATGAAGTATTCCATATTTTAGTGGCTCATAAATTGGGGTTGTAGATTATAAGAATGCCAGCCTTGCACCACAGTACTTGTGCTGCAGTACCACTAATGTGGTGTCTTGGACCTAAGGATGTGTAGAAACAATGATGGGTCACACAGAGAAGGCAGAAGTAGAAGGACTTGGTTCTTACAAAGAACAGATGCAAAAAGGTGCAATAGCTTTTAGGTTGATAGAGGATAAGCACTATTCAAACATGCTCAATTTCTCTGCTGGTGGTTTTGCTTTGAGTTCAGCATTCAAATGCAAAAGCTTTGCTGCAGTTTGTTAGATCACATACCTGTGATGTTCAAGCAGCACACTGTTAAACTGTGTGCAGACCTCACTTGAATATCCTCACCAGTGCCTTGGCTTTCAATCAGTGTAACACCTGTACAGCACTAACAGGTCAAATGCTTAAATTGATAATTTTTCTTTGAAGAATGGGAACTCTGACCTCCGGGTTTATAATATAGACATATATATATATATCTCATTACATATAAACTATATATATATACTTCATATATAGTTCTGAGTAAGGAGTTTTAAGAAATAACAAAGAGCAAAACTGGTGAAAATGGCAAAGGACAGGGGAAGGATCTCTGATCCCTTTGCTCTGCAAGTTAAGTACTGCAACTGACAATTTATATGCCTATGTCTAAAGACTCATTAAAGCAAGGTAAATAAGCCTAATATGGTTTTCTTGCCTTCCCAAAAAGATTAACACTTTTTAAAAAAGATCATGTTACCTGAAGTGTCAGCTTCTCTTAGACTAGTATTATTTAGACTCAAGCAAACCCTGTGGCATCAGTTGTTTTAGTTTCAGTGAATCCATCAGATCTACGGTTACCTGTAAAAAAATACACAGAATGTATCTAAAAAGGCAGGTTTTGATAGACCAGAATGAAAAGCAGGAGCATTTTTATACTCTCCTCTTGTCTGGAAAAGTACTGTGGCAAAAGAACAGCCAAAGAAGGAACTAAGTAAACCATATTAACATGAAGTGATACCAGTGTGAGTACAATGTATTTTTGGAATATATCTGTATTACCACTGTCCATAAATTATCCTGAAACCAAGACATTTTACATTTGGCAGACAGTTCTTTCAATAACCTGTAATCTTAAATAAAATGTTTTAATAAGAGTTCCCTTTTGAACATGCAGTCCTTCCATTTAAAATAATCATGTGAAATTACAGTGATCAACATGAGTTGATTTTAAAACTGCAGAAGAACTGAGTCAAAAACATGGTAATCCAGAGTCAAGGTGCTGATGGTGATTCTACTCACAAAAAATAATTCTTTCCTCCTCTAAAAACCATTTCTGCACATTCCTAGTGCCCTAATAGCATAATACAAAACCATAAGGAATTTTTATGTACTAACTGCCAATTTTGCTTAAATATAAAAGTGATTCTACAAGGGAGGGGAATAAAGACAATAATCAGCTACTGCAAGATTGACCTACGTTTGTTTTTTATCAATAGGAGGTGGGGGTTGGTTTGTTTTTGAGAGGCTGTGCAATACACATTGTTCTATTTCTATCTTTCCATTCTGCACTGACACCTGCCATAAAATGTCCACCAGCACACGTGTGCTGCCTCTAAACACAGTTCAAACACCACCATGCATTAGCTCAAGGCAAGGTTTCACCTGCTTGGTCTCTGGCTTAGTGTCACATTTGCATTTTCTCTTCATGTGTTTCCTTTTACCCAGCTGGTTCTTTCAGCTTTCTTCTTGCTTTGAGAATTTCGTCTTTGCTTCTGGATGGCTGCCATCCCTTCCCTACAGCCAGCCCTGGCAGAGCACTGCTTTTTCTCTCTTGTTGGCATTTGGTTTTTTTAATCTGTCTTCTCTCAACTGCAAGATTGAATTAAAAACAAGGGAAGGGGGAAGGAAACATTAAAGTAAATATTCCAGTGACACACAACCTGAGTGTGTGTGTGTGGATAATGTAGACACAGGAGTTTGGGCCAGCAGTGCAGATCTCCAGCCAGCACTGCTCTGCCTGTCCCTTTCAAGCTACAGTCCAGAGCCTGGGGTGAAGTTTGTCCTTAGTGAAGATAAACTTACTGAAGTTTTGATTGGTTTTGTACAGGCTGATAAATTTCCAGGATAAACTCAACATACTCCTCTAGATTTTAGCATGCATACCTTAGGAAACAGATCTAACCACATATGCTTAAAGTGACTTCTGCAATTTAAACAAAAGTGTTTCACTGAGACTGGAAGGAAGCACAAAGATACAGGAATACACTTCCAATGAAAACTTCCAAGATGTGAGGTTATCTTCTGAATTTTCTGACATTTCTGCAACAAAAAGCACTAGATAGGCACATGCACAAATTCCCTAAAGGGAAAATACAGTTTTGTTACACTCCTATGTTAGTTTAAGTCTTATTAAATGTGGATAGAACTTGAAGAATTGCAGAATTTTTAAAGGTTTTCTCATTACTGAATTAACAAAGGGTACAAATTATCTCCAAAATTATGTGATGATAAACATGATTCTTAAAAAAGCAAACAACCCCTCCAAACAACAAACAAAAGTCCCAAACAAGCAGCAGATTTAGGCTGATCTGTTCCATGACCTCTCTGAAATTTCAGCATGTGCTCTTTTCCCGTACTGTGGAGAAGGCAAAAGGTTTTATCAGAATAAAACTTAATGAGAACTAGGTAAACACACTTTAGATTTCTACTCTCTGTCAGAATGGGGCTGCCAAGCTGGCCCTGACACACCCCAGTCCAGGGGTAAATGCAGTTTATGGATGAACACCCTGCTTGAATTTGAGAAGCAGGGTGTTAATCCATAAACTGTATTTATGAAGTGACCTGCATAGATACTTCATTGGCTAACAACAAATTGTAGTAGCTTACATTGCAATTTATATGCCAAAAAAAGTCCCATCAAGTTTGAATCACCAATTTTGTTTGATGTAAGCTCACTGGCAGAGATCTCAAATTACAGGCAGAACTTGGGATTAAATTAGTTGTCATGAAAACCAATTTAAATTGCCCTGTAAATTGCATTAAATAAGTGGCTTTTCAGCTGCCAGTGAGAAGTTGGCTAAGTCTGGTCTAGGAAAGACAGCTGCTCAGTCTGGATGAGTCTATCAAGCAATCCAAACCAAGACATGTACTGTAGGGAATGCTGGAAACAACTCAAACCACAAAAATGTAAATTTCTGTAGCAATTTCAGCATTCATACTTGAAACTTCAAAATGTTGATTTTCCATGTCTGTGCAATCTACTCCATTGGATAGCTAGCAGCCTGTGACCAACAGGGGATCTCAGTAGAAAAACACAGTGCAACTAAATAAACATTGAAATAAATGCTCTGTGATTACTACTTATACTTTCAGCCTGTAAGGTATAATTTACACAAAGAAATTTCTTTAAATGCTTGAAATTACCTCTGAATGCAAACCAGAACTCACAAAAAGCTGTATGGAGAAACATGATAAGCCAGTTTTAGCAAAACATCTCAATAATCTATATTGCTTACCCAAAAGTTCCCCCATCACACTTCCTACTGTCTATGGTCTATAAATTTAGAATAGGGAAGTACTGATCTTCAGTCAGTCCACAGCTGTTCTAAACTGCATGTGAAAGACAGCTGAAATCCCTTGGAAGAGCCTTCAGGAAATGCTCAGTGAATTCATTCCTCTACTTTAACTCTCTCTCTATCCCAGTTCTTGAAAACTATTCAAGTCTGTTATACACACATGCACAAACCAAGACAGGTCAAAATAAATCGCTGACAAAGCACAGAAGAAATACTGGAAATCGATTTATTCACCAAAGAATGAAGATGATTATGTGGTAACATCTGATGCAGAGCTGGATGCCAAATTAGTGATAAACCTATGGACCATGAGGAGAGGCAGTATGAATTGATAGTTGGAATATGAACACATGAGAATGGCTCATTCTCCCAGCCAATAACCAGTACTAGTTACTTTCAATAGGGCACCCTCAGTTGCCTGTATCATTTGAAAAACCCAAAAAATGACAGAGAGGAAGGCAATCTTAAGCTATTTTCCCCTCTCAGTGGTATCACCACCATACCTGTGCACATATCCCTGCACACACATTTGGTGGAACAGCTTAGCAGGTTTGAGTTTGCTTCAGTAACCAAAGTGGTACTGCAGAGTCTGGCAGCCAGGCTGACAAATCTTTTTCATGTGGACTTGTTGGGGGATCAGGAGGGTGACACCACCAAATAAGCTACACTCTCCTTTTTTAAAATACTTGTAGCATTGAAAGCTACTTGGTGACATAAATTCCTTGTTTGTGTCATTCCAAGCCTTAAGCACACTGCTGATTGAGCAGTGGATGTGGACACCCAGAGCCATCTGCTCAAAACACAGCCAAAGTCTGAAGGGTGTGGCATGGCTCTGCATTAGTGGGAAGTGTTGCTCATGCTATGATGCTTGGGATTGACAACAAACTTGTTTTCTAATGTCCCCTGTTAAAAGCCACTAATTCGTTTTCTAATTTAAAGAGCACAAATTTCCATCTCTCTCCCATTCTTTTCTTCTCAGGTGTTGCATAAACTTTAGCCCAAGTGTGAAAACATTTGTGCAAATCTGCAAAAACTTTTTGATCTTAAAAAAAACCAAAAAGGTCAAAATTTGATAGAATTTCCCTGAGTTCCACTGGAGAGATCTTATTCCTCAGGTCTCAGATGGGTAGTTTGTTATTTTGGTGGATTCTGAGCATAGTATGAACTGTTAGAATTTGCTGGCAGTAGGTTTTTAATACTTAAGAGTAGAAATCAAGACTACTTTTGATGTTACACAAAAGATCTTGTTTCCATCTTACATCAACATGAAAATGGTCCTCTTGATATAAGCATAGGATATGAAAGAATAATGGATTTAACAATCATAATGTTTTGCCTTTAGGTTTAAGAGTATACAGAGACCTTCAATGGATACTCTCTGCTGTTTCTCAGAACACAGTACTTATCTCCTGCTGCTACAATGCTAAACAAAGTGTTTCCTAGATCTAAACAGCACAAATTTGAACAGATCCTGGTTTCAGCTAACCTGCTCTAATTCAGAGCATGTCAGTTAATACAGTGAAGCCTACCCAAATCAATGGCATTAATACAGATTTTCAGAGAAGCTTACATGCAGCCTACCTGTGTGCAATTTACAATAATTAGATCTTGTATCTTAATGTAGCTGAAAACTGAGTCAAACCAATCTCCAAAAAATCAAATACTCCATGTCAGTGAAGGCTTTTCTGACAGGAAATAAATAAGATTTGTCCTCATAGTAACTAAGCTTTGGACAGAATGGTGAGGGGGAGGAGATGATGGCTTTTCTCTCCTTCTAATCCAATCTATTTAAACAGAGGAATCAAAACAACAGCTGTTTAGTACAGTACTGGTGCCACAGACTCCAGCATGAACTCAAAGATGAGGAGATGAGGAGACTGCAGTTCCCCTATTTCAGCTTTTCAGTCTCTAGGCTGCTGTAACTTAAAGGTGCAAGTCCAAATGGTCCTGTTAAAAAGCAGCCATGACTTTTGCCAGGAGAACAATTCCCAAGCTGGGCACCATCCCACCACACACCACTCTGAACCTCTGCAGTATCCATAGGGATTGCTTGCTACATGTAAACAGAGGATTATGAGACAAATCTGACCAGATCATTGTTGAGAATATTATACCACATACCAGAGAAGTCTGTCTTAATGAAAGAAATCTCTATTTCTAATACTTTTTCAGGCTGCTGCAGTATAGTGCAGCAACTGAAAAATATTTTCACTTTTGAGATGTCTGAATCGTAATCTCTTATATCTTGGCCAACATATTTGGAGGTAATAATTTTGCTTAGCTAGCTCAAGTATAGCTTTTTCCATTTCCTGCCATCCTTTTATATTTATTTTTTATAATTTGTGAAACAACAGTTTGTAGAGCTATTTTCAAAAAGTTGGAGAGAAACAAACTTTTTTCATTTCCCTCTGTAGCAGTATCTTGCTACAGAGGGAAACTTACTCTTATTTTGCTATGCACTCCCTGGTTTATAAGCCAAGTATCTAGTTTATTATTCCTCACAGGATCAAGAAGGTAAAAACTTCCTGTTTTTAAAAAGACCTTTAGGCTAGCACTCCAATAGAGCAGACACCCTGGGCTCCCAATGCCATGTCACCATATTTTTCGTCCTACCCACATATCTGAGTCCCTTGTGACAGCAGGGCCAGGGCAGTAGGCTGTATTTACCGTTGTCACACCTTTCTGTCAGTGACATTTACTCTGAGTGCCTGTGCTGTTAGTTCACCCCCATCCTGAGAGGAACTCCTGAGCACAGAAGAGCAGGGCTGAGTTCCAAGGAAGCACAGCTGATGCTCTGAGGCAGCCCTGGCTGCTGACGCCAGCCCTGCACCACCAGCAGCAGGGCCCTGGGAGGGACCACTGCCCGCAGTCAGCCCTCTGCACACCTGTGGCTGAAGCCACCACCCCTCTCCAGGAGCTAATCCTCCCTCCTGCCTGTGCTCAGACTAACTCTTGGTGAAAGGCACAAGGAGCTTGGATCATCCCTCTTCTCTGACTTTGTCTTGGTTGCGCTTCATAAACTGCCTACAAGTAGCACTCAGCACTCATCAGTAACTAACTTCCACTCTTGTTTCTATTCTTCATGTTGCTAAGAAGCTTAATTGCTATGAGATAAAAGAATGCTTCTATATTTCAAATTTTCTACCTGAACTGATTATGTCCACAAAATAATAAATCAACAATTTCCTTCTAAAAAGTGTTATTTTTTTTAATGTTCTTCCATTTAAATGGCCTGTACAGATATCTACTACTGAGCAGTAGAATACTGATGGGGACTTTATGGTACAATACACATCAAAAAGCTTCTCCTAGTTTCAGATTATTCTTTCTTTTCTCCTTCTTTTTAGCCTTCTTGTTTTTTAAATAAGTACTGAATGTGTAACAGTAGGGATATACAATCTCTATCTCTCCCTAGATATATATTTATACAATATATAACATCAGGGCACATTAAAACATTTATGGTCTCCTGAGGGAGTCACTGCTTGGGATTGACCACAGAGATTAGATTTGGGATTTCATTAAAAAATACATTTATGCTGCATTTTCACAACTAAAAGAATAAAAAGTCCTCTGTTAAATATTCCATCTAATTATACTTTGCAGGGACTATTACAAAGGCTGTAATTGTAATGAAGAAATAATTTTATAATGCTTGAAAACTTCAATAGCACATTATACTGAAAAACAGTAATTATGGATTAAAAAAGACTTTGTGTCTTTCCAATTAAAAAATTAAATTCCAGCATAATAATATGCAATTGCTCATGTGCTATTCTTTATAAATCATACAGTGTAAAATGACAACTAACGTGGAAAGATAGTGGAAAAGAAATTCCCCCTCCATTGCACCTTTACCTCTTAAGCCTTAAAAAAAATTACCACCAAAATCAACTTGGGATAGTAAAATCAATATTTTACAGATATTTTAAAAACATTTATGGGAAATGGGTTGGAAACGAATATTTAAAATTACATTACAACTGCAGAGCCTTTTAAACTGCTGTTTTCAATGAGCATTTCAAAAATGTTAATCAAAATTATCTAAAATGCTTAACAATATACACATAAAATCATATACACAAGTGGTTTCTCATTTATTTTTAACTTTTTGCATTTTTGTTATTTTGGGAATTATTTAGATATACACTATAACTTACATATAAATCTATTCAGATATTATAATTTTTTTTATAAGTTTCTGTAAGTTGCAAGAAAAAGAACAGAAAATTTACCTTATAAAGTTCCTGGAAACATTACTGGAAACATCTTATTTCCTGCATCCAGTTAGAGACATTTGAGTAGAAACCCAGCACACCCCACCATGTTTAATAACATGGTAAAATATTTACATTTATCTTCCTTTGTAGCATGCCTATATATCCCTTAAACATTTTTTTTTTTCTTCCTAATGCCTATCATGTCACCATTGTTCTGTATGAAGTCTGACATGTACAGTAGTGACTTTTTTTTTTTATTTCACTCTTCCCCCACTCCCAGGTACCCTACATCTGACTGCAAATGCTGTCAAAATCTGAAGGTTGTTTTATGCACCTCAGCAGTTTGGAGCAATGGGCTGGTTCTGCCACCCTCAGAGCTCTCATGATAAAAATTGTTAATAAATTGGAATTGCCACACATTTTATTTTTCAATTACTTATTTTATAGCCATATCTGAGGAAGAAAATAAGTTAGAGCTCTTATCAATGTCTCAGGAAGATTGCAATGTAAGTCAATCTGGATGAAAAGACACGTCATCATTAGCTGAAATACATACTGAGGTATTTATTGTATCTCAAAAATGAGCTCAGCAAACAAAATAAAACTAAACAAATCCCCTCCACAGCTGGAAAACAACCCCCTGTTGTTCTCTATATTTGTTATTAAAACTGAAGAATGTGCTTACCACCATGAACAAGTCACCATAAAAGAAACCTTGCAATGACTTTGTACTCATTTAGACAACTGCCTTCCCAAAGCCTCTGCATCTTCTGTCCCTCCAGTTACTCTTTAAGTGCTTTTTCTGAGCAAACAAAAGGGAGAAGGGGAACTTCTTTCTTTTCTGCCTGAAACACTCTCCTCCAGGATGACAGTGTAATTATATGCAAAGTGCACAGTTAAGTGTGGAAGATGTAACAGGGACTTGGTAACCAAAAAGATTGTGTTGCTACGGGAACAGGGTCTGAGTGGAAAAACTGGTACAGACCTTTGAGAACTATAAATACTGTGATTAGTGTAACAAACCTTGTACTGCATGGCCTGTGTGTCCCAATCCCCAGAGTCAAGATTCTGCAAAAGAAAATGGAACTAAGCACATCTACTGCTAGGTTACTATAAGAGATTACCTTCAGTCCTCAGTTTTCACTTTCAGGAATTGAAGAGGTTATAATTACTATCCAGTGTTTATACATTTTTCTCCAATAGCTGGTCAATGTCTGCACAATAGACATGATTACATCACATAAGCACAAAAAACCTCATAACAATAGAAATCTGTAGGACTGGGACTTATTCTCAGTTGTTTTAAATGCACAGATTCTCTAATCAGAAACAGTTGCAGGTAGTATACTCTAGAGTAAGAGTCATAGACTGATCTTCTTTTGCCTTTGCATGTTCCACCTTCCACAGGTTTAGATGCAGATGGAAGGAAGGGCTACCAAATCTGAGTTTGAAAAGATGCAGGGGCACAGGCTGGAAGGTGAACCTGCTTTAAGGCAGTCACTGTACCTGTTGTCACATTTCCTGTCAGTCTATCAGGTATCTGCTCTATCCAGACCCCTCCTGCTCACCTGCCCTTGCCAATTCCCCATGATTTGAGTGTGCATCTTCCCATGGTAGGTATGGACCTGATGCCTTTGTCTGCCTGCCTGCAGGAATGACCTCTCCTGAACTGCAGTCTTGAGTTTACTCATCTTTTTCAATTAAAGAGAGCAAATGTAACTTCAAAATTTAATTTTTTTTTCAACTAAAACAATAAAATAGGAAGAATTCTGCAGAGCCTTCTGGGAAGCAACACAGGGAAAGGTTAAGCCCTAATTCCTTGTCTTCTTCCAAGCAAATAGTTTCTGTGTTCATTCACCCCTGAATATTCCAATTATCCTTCTAATCCAAAAACTACCTGCACAAGTGCCTGGACATGAGAACTGCATTCTCAGTAGTGAGTTTTTCAATTTTAGAATATTTGAAGCCTTATGAAGAAGTGGCTATAAGATTGGATTGTATTTTTCAAGCTTGGGATGAAGCTTTTCTAAAAAGTTAATCAAATAGGAAGCCAACTGTTTGAGATGTACATACAGTAGAACCAGACAGTTAAACAAAATGCAAATAGCAGCCAGCTTGAAACTAGTTCAATGAATTCTTCACCTGTAATTCTGTGAACTGATTGAGCTCATGTCCAAAGCCTTGAACAGCCTGTGGATTCTCATCTGTATCATTCTGTTGCTAGCAGGCAAATTTCTTTTATACTAAGAGAGGCTTTCTTACAGATAGGAAGTTTCAGAAAAGGAAACTGATGAATTCAGCACACCCAAAGTCATTCCCCATGGTCATCTGCCAATGTATACAGAAAAGCAGAACATTTATTCTCCTTCACCCTCACTTTTTCCTCTTTTAAATCTTGCTGGCCATATTGTTTATTAAAATTCCAGCTATAAAAATATTTTTATGGAATTAAGAAATCAGATGAAATTAGTACATGGCTGTACAGCATTGTAAGTTAGAAAATGGAATCTTAAGTGTGACCAAAATTTTGGCATATCATCATCTTCCTGAGGAAATACAAACAGTCCCAGTGTTATGAAGTACAACCAGAATTTCTTTAACAGTTTCTAAACACATTATTGAAACTATTTTTACAAGCAGAAACTTGAGAGAACATCATCATTACACATTGTGCACTGGAAGAATCAATAAATTTGAGAGATGGAACAAGAGGTCATTGTGTTCTTTCTTTCTCAAGAAAGATTTTTGCCTAGCCGTTAGAGAAGTCTGCCTTAAGCAACCCCAGTGACGAATGTAGAGAGGAGAAAGATGACATTTCCAGAAATATCAGTAAGCAACAAGCACAAAAAATAAACTACACTCTAGAAGAATCATAAACATTCTGTACATGTTTCATTAGAAAGGAAATAGCTGCTTCCCAGAATTCTCAAAAAAAAAGCCCTCAACTAAAAAAAGACTAATTTCTAATCTTCTTCTACTTGCAGCCTTTCATGTTATTTCTTTTTCATGTTCTGAACACACATTTTACAGTGTGTCTAATATTTTACCCAGCTAACTGAATTACCAGGAAGAGGAAAGTTAACACTTAGATTATTAAACCCTTGAAACACCTAAGATAGTTTTCCTGCAGATTGCATGGTAGAGTTTAGAGGTCCAGGACCATGGTAATGGGGTCACAAATCATTGCTCTTTATCTTGGGCCACTCACCCACAGGGCCAAGCAGTCCCTCTGTACACAGGGCTCACATCTCCAGCCCTTAGAACTCCTTGTTTGTCCTCTCTAAGTGCAACCCCAGCTCTCAGTCTGTCCTTGAAGCACATCAGAGCTGACCACCCCAGCACTGGTGATGCAGCACTGGGCTAGAGTTGGCACACACAAGAACTTGGCTCCATTTTCACCTGATCCCCCTTTGGGAAGAAGGCAAACCAAACAGTTTTGTTTTGATTCAGATTTCAATAGCAGCTGTCGGAAAGCTGCTCAGGAGTTTGGAATGTCAGAAGTAGTCCCTTTGGAGCTGGATTAGAGGGAGATGGAGACAGCCAAGAGCACTGAGAAGATAGCTGAGTAACCATGGAGTAAAACTTACTGCATATTCACAGACAGAAAGAACCCATTCTCTGTCACATGCAGCTCACCCTCAAATCTTGCAAGCAAGGCCCAAACTAAACCTATTCCTTTAGGCTTGTCTAATCCATTTTCATTAAATAACTGTGTAAGATGTACTGGGACAAGAACTCTAAAAATAAATCTGCCAGTCTTATTGGAGGGGAAGCTGCAATGCCTGCAAGCCAACAAAAATAACAATTTTTCATTCTACTCGCAGTTCAGGAAAAATATTCATGTTTGCCAAATTAAAAAAAAAAAGACAAAACTGATGGGAACGGAAAATATTTTCATGCTGAAAGAGGATATTACAAACAATGGAGACTCAAAGTCAAATGACTCTTTATCCTTTTTAAAGGAACTTTCTGAAATACAACACCCAATTTTTGCAAGAATGATGTAACCTTTAAACAATACTACTCCAAATACTTTGTCATCTAACTTTCATATAATTATTTAACAAATTATGATGGAGCTGACCCACCCATGCCTACATATCTGAGAATTTCTTCTGGCCTCCTGGCTTTAATTTTCAGTCCTTCTGGCAGTATTGAAAAAAATGAAAAAGAGCTGAAAATCTCAGGCCTACTTTTATTTTAGAAGTTATTCCAGAAGTTCAGAATACAGAAGTTCAATGAAGAAAATGTGCAGATAAGCAAGACTGATGATTCTCAGATTTGAGCCTAGAAAATGGTTAAAAAAAAACCCACCAAGAAAATTGCCTATAACACCTCTACTCAAAACTATTTTTTGACATTTCTTCAGAAGAGAGGGTAGGTGGAACAGCTTTTCCATGAGATCAGCCCAAATATACACCCTAGGGCTGATCTAGACAGCCCCTGGAAGTACCTGCAGAAGCATCAGTGGTTTGGCCTGTTCAGCTGGACAAGAGGAGGCTGAGGAGAGACCTCACTGCAGTCCCAACTTCCCTGTGAGGGGAAGAGGAGGGGCAGGCACTGTAGTGACCAGAGACAGGAGCAGAGGGAATGGCCTCAGGTTGGCTCAGGGGAGGTTTTAGATTGGATATTAGAAAAAGATTCTTCACCCAGAAGGTGTTTGGGCACTGGAATGGGCTCCCCAGGCAAGTGGTCCCAGCACCAAGCCTGACAGAGCTCAGGAAGCATTTGGACAACGCTCTCAGGCACAGGGTGTGACTCTTGGGGATGGTGCTGTGCAGGGCCAGGAGTTGAACTCAGTGATCCTTGTGGTCCCTTCCAACTCAGCTTATTCTGTGATTCTGTATCAACCATCATTCCTTTCTTCTAGCTGAGATGGTTTGAAAAACCCAACCATTCTGTACTGAAACATGGTAACAGCAACATTAATATTTTCCACACAAAGCTCTGCAAGAGGAAAAGGAGGAGGGAGTGTTTCAGCCTGAAAGACCAGGAGTCACCCAGCCTAAGACAGCAGTACACATTTTCAAATGCTTCCCAGTCAGAGATAATGCATGATAATCTGAAAAAGAGAGGAACAGCTGGCTCATTAATACATTAGCCACATGCATGTAGGATCAATCAACCCAGCTACAGCTTCAGAAGTCCCAACACATCTACAGAGAGGAAAAGCTTTGCTCTGCCCTCTTATAGTGGCCAACGAACTTTTATGCCACCTGAAGAATCAGTTACTCCAAAGCATGAAAAAATTTCTGCAGACCCTGGACTTTCAAATGAGAACATGCACTCATTTAAGAAATACCAGTTGAAGTCTACAGCAACCAAATGAAAACTTCACTACTTATAGAAATTAATTTTTCATCTTGAAAGTAGGTTATGATAGTTATCTGGATAAGTTTACACATAAAGACATTACATCCCACTGTCCTACTTCACACACTGCTAAGTTTTGCAAGAGAGAAGACAACTAGAAAACTGAAGGAAGTAAAATTCTGTTGTGTTTTGGCAACTACAAAATGGAAAGAAGACAATTAGCCAATTCTCTATATATCTGGTTAATATTCTGGGAATCTGGATTGCCTTACTAAGTCCTGATTCTTTCAGCATTGAAGAGATCAGCCAGAAAAGTGAAAATACATTAAGCATTGGATTTAGAATTTCGTAGTTTGAATGCAGACTCTCCAAATATACATTTTAAAATACTCAGCCAAGTTGCTTTTGCCAGACAAAGAAAATAAGAATCAGAAATAGACTTGGACTGAGCAGATTAAACTGAATTCTTGTAGACTTTTCAGTAAATCCACTAAAAAAATATTTCATTTTAGAATTTAGGTGCAATGGTCTTGTATGCAATAAATACAGTTCTAGTGTTCCTCAAATCTGTATCAGTAATTCAGCCCTCCAAAAAAGTAAGAACCACCATCTCTAATTCTTACAATAATCATAGGTCTTGTAAAACATGTTTTATAATGTAAAGTATGTAGCGTGCAGCACTACAATAAATTCAGAAAGGTATAACAGCTGATGCAGTTAATAATATCTACTGGAGCATTATTTCCTTAAGCTGCTCAAATTTGAGCAGCTTAATTAGTACTAGAATTAGTACTAATTCTCTAGTACTAATTTGTACTAGAACAAGTACTAATTTATAATAACTGAGTCAGCACAGGGTAGCCTGTGCCTTGTACTGAATCCAATAGCTCATATTCTACAGCATCTTAATCTTGTAGTTGACATCCAATCCACTACTTCCCAAAAAGTTTTTAGCAAAAGTGATAACATTTGAATTTGCAATAGAAAAATGAATCAACATATGACTTCTTGTCCTATGGATCTTTTAGGCTCCCACAAACTCATTTTTCTCTCTTTGAGAGGTCAGCCACATTTGGCACTTCCCAGTGCAAGTACTACACTACAATCTTGGCCAGCAGTACCACACTCTTGGCTCAGGGAGAGAATTTGTTCTTTACTTTGCATGCTTTAAGCCCACTACTGCCAGAAAATGTTCCAGTAAGAGAAGGGAAAAAAAAGTAACATAAACATTCCTATCAAGCAGTATTTGACACTGGCTGCAACCAGTCTCAGTAATGGAACTCAGGCTGAAGGATGGAGAAAACGTTCAAGCAGATTGCATCCTATTGGATTATGAAATACTTTTTGTAAGAAACACCAAGTTTGTACTTGATTAGGATCTCAAATCTAGGTGATCTGAAACATTCTTTGAGTTGCATTCAGTGTGTGAAGTACTCAGTCTACCACTTCATTGCATGGACCAATCAATTCAAGTTAGGCCAGCACTTCTAGTTTGTTGAGACAAGAACATACTTCAGTTAGTTTTTGTTTATCTACAGATATATCCTGAGGTCAATTAAAATATTTTATTATTTAAAATGTCTTACTGTATTTAACAACAAACATTATCTTATCTTTTCTTCTAGCTGTCTAGAATAGTATCATAACTGTATTAACATAGTTCAGTAATTTTGCAGATCCGGATCTCCTTTCAAATCCAGATGCCACTGGATATTCAGTGAACTGCTTAATGTTTAGACAGTTATCCTGTGAGCAGATATTGACAGTATTTTATTACAGTGGTCTTTAAAACAGACTCATTTCATTTCACTATTACAAAAGGGTTTAATATCCTGCTACAGACACATACCATCATCTCCTGTGATGGTAAACATTTAAGTTCCAAGAACAACAGCATTAAAAGGATCCTACTATGAGTTTTAAGAGAAAAATTGGTCTCTAACACCTTGGGTTTGGGACATTTTGGAGCTGTTTGAAAGCCTATTAAGCTGGTATTGTTCAATGCACATAAGATTTGATTTGTGATGCATCAAAGAGGATAAAAAGAGGGGGAACTAGATCTAGCTAATTATTTTTTATCCCATGGCCATCTAAAAATAAAATCCCTGGGGTTATGAGGCAAATAGTAGTTCCAGGAAAATACTCCAGGGCATACCAAGGATTCTTTTTAATTGTTCTATCTTCAAGGAAATCGCATGCTTACAACTCACACCTGAGACAGCAGAACTGTATTTGGGACATAAAAGTGGATGTGACGATGGTATAATTTCCCAAGCCTCAGAAAGCCATGAACTTTGGTTTTTCATAGAATCATGTAACAGCTTTGGTTGGAAGGGACCTTAAAGATCATCTTGTTCCAACCCCCCTGCAGTGGGCAGGGACACTTTTCATGACACAAGGTTGCTTAAAGACCCATCCAATCTGACTTCCAGGGATGGGGCATCCACAGCTTCTCTGGGCACTTTGAAAGCTTTGGAATGGTTCTGCTGCCTGCAGTTTCACAGGACCTTCTTTGGCAACAAAGGTGAGACTGAGCACAGATTCTGCATTGTTTCTCCTGCTGTTAGACTACAGATGCAGTATGCCAAAAACAAGGCACAGTTGAAATCTTTATATTGCCAAAGAAACACATGAAACAACCATGCAGACTAGGCCAGGATGCAGCCCTTTCATGAATTTGCCCATGAAATGCCTCTGCCTTAACTTGCAATTAACTTCTTGCAGCACCAAAACCAGCATCAACTCTCTATGGGTTCCAGTAAGGCCAGGACCATGGAAAATTTCACTGCAGGACAGAGTTTGAAGACTTTTTTTTAGTTTATGCTGCTCTTGCCTTTCTGATCCTGTCATTTCTGACTGCACAGCAGTGGGGTTTAAAAGCTGTTTTGACTGGGGTTGTGGCTCTAAAAAGAGATATATGGAGCCATTGGAAGGCCTGTGGAAGAAAAGAACAGATATGTAGGTAATACAGCTTTAAACAAGCAAAGTAACTGAACACACATTTGTGAAATGATGCTCCTTAAGTGGCTGCCTGTGATGCTGCCCAGAGGTCACAGCATAAGATCAGAATCAACCTCTGACTCCTGAGCTCTGGGACCTGCTGCTTCCCGTGGGTTTGCCTTACTGTGTGGATGGATTTGGGTGATTTGGGATGGCAGCTGTCACACACCTGCAGGAGAATGCTGCCATCCATCCTACTCTTGGAGCAAGGACAGCTCCCTGCAGTCCTATTGCAAGAAATTTTTGGAACTTAGCAAACATCTCCCCACAACCTCAAGATAACTTTATGGGCTGAAGACGTTGCTTACAACTTGAATCAAAAATCATGACAAAAAGATCATTTTCTGTGTGAGGAAAAGAAATTGTTCCATCGAAACTGCAGGAACATGCTATAGAACAACCTCTTAATGAGGAATTAAATATCTACAATTCACAAAAGGTTGAGAATGTCTAAAAAAATCCCCCAGAACAACCCTAGACCAAACTGCTCTATTTAAACAGGAAATAGAAACAAAAACTTCATCTCAAGAGAGAAGTAAGTCATAATTATCTGACTGCTCAGCCTAGTTTGTGGTGTCCCAGCTGATGTTAACTGTATTCACTACAGCAAATCCAGGCAATTTTGCAAAACTGCAAATCATAAACCAAATTCTGCTGTAGCTCTTCATCTATTCTACACAGCACCTGACTACATCTTGCAGCTGAGCAGTGCTTTTATGAATCCTGTACATAAAAAAATATTTTTCAGAAATAACTAAAATCTTGCAAAAGCCACACAAAAGATTTGGGCTAGGCCAGGATGTACCTTCTTTGTTAATTTGTCCAGTACAAGATGTTGTAGGTCAAGTTCTAATTTGTAATTAACTTCAGAGATTTGGAAAGATGAAGGGCAAAGAGAACACACTCTTACCTGCTGCCTGCCTGACACACAGAGCCAGATTAATTCTGGCAGTGCTCACTGTTCTGCTACTTGCAGTGGACACTCACTGGGAGAAAACAGAAACCTCCCTAACAGCCATTTCCATCAACAGTGAAGTTAATGTTTACAGCAGTCAGCTACACATCTGTAGTTCGAAAAGGCATCCACAACAAACTGTGCAAAGAGTTTCTTAATCACAGCAGTTACATCCCCATGTTCATAAGTGTAGGAATTAATGAACAGCGTTCTACTTTGCTTGCAGTAACGAGGTTTTAATCTACTACTGAATCTTTTCTTTACTACAAGCAATGTCACCACAGTGTGAAATTGCTATTGGCCACAGACATGCTCCTACATCAACACAAGCATCAGTGACAGGGCCACGGCCCAGGTTACGTGAAACAAGAGTTCTGTAAACAGACAGTGCAGGAGGAGATGAATCAGGCTTGTTTGGCAGGAGCAAGACTTGAAAAAAAGTACATGCAGTGGTGATGAATCCAGCCAATTTCAAGTGTGGGAGAGCTTCACCTAAATTATCTCCTCCATCCTATTCTAACTTATGTCTGCACTACAGAGCACTTAACCAGGACATGTCTGGCAATGAACAGTGCTTCTGTAAATGCTGTATACAGATGAAATAGTGTTAGACAGCAGATTTTCCAAAGTCTGGAAGTCTGGGTGGGATGACTATCTTACGCATTTTCCAAATGCTGAGTGAAGAGCCAGGAAAAGGACAGCAAGCGAATATGATAAAACACAAGAAGCTTTGGCTTACAACTTATGTAGTAATTTGCTATGCAGTCAGATCTAACCCCAAGAAGAAACTGAGATACCTGAGAAATCCTCCTAGCAGTCTCCTGCCTGATTATCTTTTACAATCTGAAGAAAAAAAAAGAGCAGCTATTTAACAAAGGAACATAAGTGCTTATAATGAAAACAGTGAATCAAGAACTGGAAGATGGTCATTGCTCACCACAGAGATGCTCTTTCCATTCTCTTTGTCTTCACAGATGATCTCCATCAGCATCCTAATGTCTCTGGCAGTTTTCCTATATGTAATGCAAGGTGTGAAGGTATTTTGAACACCAGACATATTTACAGTAAAATCATTCTTACATGCACAAAAACAGAAATACTAGATTTGTAATCAGTGGTGAAAAAATAGTTTAATGGAGAATGAGGTCACAGCCTATTTAATAAAGAATCAGATCCTGTTCATCTGCAGACAGGCAAACATCCACAGACAACTGAACAGGTGAAAAAGACTAAAATCTGAGAAAGCACCACATACTCCAGACTTCATTGGCTGTCAATTACTCTTTTATATTTCAGCCAAGCAGTTCTCCTATTTGGATGCAAATTGACCCATGGTCTCTGGTTGTGAAATGCACAATATTGGGAACTTGATGTTGATGTCATATTTATTGTCCCAAACTTTTTCACCACTGGAAAATCACAAGCTAGCTCTACTAGTGTGTGTCCCTCCCGGCAATCCTTCAATTCTTCAAGATTCCAAGAAATCTACCTCTCCATTCTGAAATGAAATATAGCTGACAATGATTTTCCAGAAGGGGAATTGCTCCAAGCCTTTTAGGCAAATTAGACCAAAATTTAATATAAGACCTAGCAAAAACCCCAAACCCAATAATTTATCTAGTTTACCACTTCTAGTTTAAAGAAGTTTTGGCTCCAAATTCTGCTCATGAAGAAAGATGCTTATTTTGAGTAAACAGACAGGTGTAAGACATGAGACTATTTCAACAATCAGCCTAAGTGCCTCCTCAGGTAGGCTTCAGCAATTGCATTCTACTGAACAGCAGAATGAACCTACCAGCAGCAAATCCAGGGCTTTTCCTCAGTCCTGTCCTCATACCTTCACTCCAAGGAGAACACATGCCGAATGCTTCTGTTTCCAAAATCCAGGACTTTAGGCACCCTCCCCTAATGGTGGAATTGTAGTGTCCTCAGGAACTGACCAAACTTACTGAAGATAAAGACAGGGAAAGGCAGAATTTTCAGGACTGTTCTCCAGGGTGCACTGGAGGAACGAGGGTATGAATTAAACAAATATTTCCCTTCTGATGATTTTTTTCCAAAAGAGCTTAAAAAGTGCTTATTTTATTTGTAGTAAATGCCCACTACCCTCAGGGCAAATGCTCAGGCAAATCTCCAGACTGTGCAAACACAAAAACCCCTTGCTACTAAAAATAAATCCAAGATTAGCCCATAGCTTCAAGTGACAACTTTTTATTTTAGGCAAAAACAAAAAAAAAGGCCAAAAACATTCCGCTATTGCAGTTTGTAAAATTTTCACTGTTTTCAGTAGAAACAGTTCACAAGTCAGAACGCAATATTCAAATAACATTGTGCAAAATTGTACTGGCATAACTACACATAGCAAAAAGACTAGTGTAAATCAAGAATTCCATTGAAATTAGTTGAGCTGCTCCAGTTTTACAACAGTGTACATCACCTTAGAATAGGCCCTTTTTTACAGAACATCCCTGGAATTCCTCTTGCTTACAAAAATTGCTTTACATGCAACAAGTAACCTATCAGTACAACATAAGCAAGAACATCTCCACAAGTTATCACAGTGTAACAGAGGAAAACATGTCAGCCAATTTCATACAAAGGCAAATCTAATGGCAGTTTTGAACATCCGTTGACTGCTACCCTCAAAAATTGCACATTTCAATAGAAGAAATAATTTAGAATGAAGCCAAGCTATGTTCTTAACTATCAGTACATTGACAATTAGGATGGATGATGGGGTTTGTTTTCTTTTTTTAGCTTAGTAGATTTTTCCAAAGAGAGTTGTTCCAAAAGTTTGTGCAATAAATGTTAATTTGCAGTGTTATCAGGCCAAGTCCTCTTCTGCTATTCAGATAGACCTGTCAACACTACAGAAGTCTCTGTAGTCAAATACAAATCCCAGTGAAGAACTATTAAACAAAGACCATACCTTAAGCATTTACTGATGACATGCAATGAAACCAAGCAAACAGTAATGGGACTCCATTTCTGTCAGGAGCATTCTGAAAGAAACTGCTGCAGTTCAGCTGGGGTACAGGACTGGAGTTTCACAGAACACTTGAGAGGAGTTAAAACTCTCTCCCACCTGATGTGCAAAGTAACAGTTTCCAAATAATGCATCTAAGTCATTCTTTGCATAAACAGAACGCTAAGAGTGGAACTGATTTTCAGAGATGCTGAACACTTGCAAACTCACATCAAGAAAATACACAGGTACATCTGGCAGTGATTGGTAACTTTGTTTTCCTGTGTACCCATATTCAGAAAAACAATTCTAAAAGAACTTTTTGATCACAGTAAAACAAATTGTTCCCCAGTGCTTTTCACCTCCCTATAGGTTATGAAGGGCTTACCTTCTATTGCCTTTCCTAAGAACAAACATTTTTGGTTTAACATATATCAACCTGGCTCGGGTCTAAGTCATCTGATGAAGGGCACACACCAGAACTATGGAATTATATGGACAAAGCACAGTCCTGATGCTCTTGAGTGTTTGGGTGCTTCTATTTCCTTTTTGCAGGTTATATTAATCTCATGAGGACAAGTAAGAACAACACACAAGCTTTGCTCTGGAGATGCATGGTAAGTGTGCATCAGTTCTGGAAGAGATCAGCTCTGCAAGTCTGTACATGGGAAAAAATAATAAAAAGTTGTCAAAAATACCAGCTCTGTCTCCAACCATACAAATTAAAGCAGCAGACCTGTGTTCATGCACACAGTAAGTCAAATGGAAATCAAGATACCCAAGAAGTCACCCTGCAGGAATGATCTCTGTAACTGCAAGTCTCTGGTGACTTCCTACACTTCCTCCTTTGCCCTCTTAGCTTGATGGAGGAGCTGTCAAGTACTCAGCAAGGAAACATTTAGCAAGGAAATACAGACATCACTGGCACTGAGTTTCTGTGAAGACATCAGTCAGCATTTTAGAGATGGCAGGGAGAGAGAACAGAGAATACTTCAGCAGGGAATTACTGTGCTACCACTGAATTCTCTTAATAAGCAACAAGAAGTTTGGCCTGAGGCAGAGGAAAGGTTAATGGATATGACTTTGTTTCCTTCTTCCCAAAAAACTCAGTCTCAGTGTTTTTCAACAGTCTCAGACTCTGAATTCCAGGAAATTGTATTTCAGAACAAATCAAAAAATAGCCCTGAGACTAAACATACTTTATAAGAGCTGCTATTGCTTTACGTAAATCAAACACAGCAATCATTTACTGCCACAGTAGGCAATATTTAATTTTCACTCCCTTTTTTGCTCACTTGGGATACATACCTGAAACCAAGAATTTCTTTCCAAGATATATGTACTTAAGCACCGTCTGTTACTTTACCAAGTACTTAAATGCTACAGGATTATGGCACCAAGCAAGGAAAGAATAGCTGATGCAGGTCAAACTTTACCAAAGGAGCCCTCTTCTCCTGTGCCTTGAGTTTTTGAAAAAACAATTCTAATAATCACAACTGTCACCATGGACTTTGTTACAATGCACTCCTTCCTTGTGATTTAAGTAGAATTTACAACTGGAGTAACAGCATTTACCATATCTCAAAATCAACAGCCGGTGTTATTGAACACAGCCACCAGCCTTTAAGTGTGGCTAGAAGTGTAGCACACCAAGAAAACAAGAATATCAAATGTATCAAGTCGTGCATAAAAACAGACCTTTACTTTTTCTTAAGCTACAAAGTAGGCAATCGGGGAACTGACTAGGTCTATGCATAGTTAGGATTTTAAGTAAGCCAAAAGAATTTGAACTCTTTCAGTAAAACTGTGCTTGTGTAATGCACAGGTCAGCTCCCTCCAAAAATGAACATCCCACTCTATACATAAAAGAATTTTTAAAAAGCTCCATGCACTCTCAAAGCTATTTGCAAATCAATTTAAATACTTCAGCTAACAGCTATGCTATGGCACAAGACAGCACATAAAAAATTTAAGGCTAATTTTTGTCTGCACACATCAAAGCTGGTCTCAGAACAAGAGCTGTCATATTTTTTTAACTCTGAGTCTTTAGTGTGGATTTGTAATAAACTTGAGCTGCCACAGCAATAGTAGAGTTGTCCTGCATATAAAAAAGACTGAATGTTGTCCTGAATGCTGTTCTTTTATAAAAAGCAAAAACTTCACACATTTACATTTGGTTTTTATCAGAGCAGCTCACTAATTTGTACAGTACATTGTCCAATAACATACAAGGTAAACTACCAGAGAGATACTCAAGTCCTACAACAACAGGTGCAAATAAAGTCCTACGGTAAGAAAGCTCACTGCTGTTTGGGAGAATCACAATGTGATGAAAACAAACATCAGAATGCATTTTGGTGAAGTCAGTTAAGTGTCAAGGCTGTAATAAAGGCTATTTGTTAACTTGAGCCCTTCTTAATGGTTCTTAACCATTCAGTTAAGATCTCCTAATAAAGCACTAGGCAGTTTGGCCACAATGAAGTTCTTTACATGCTACTGTTACAGAAATAGAAAACAGACTTAAAAGCACTTCCTTCACCTGAATATGATCCGGATCAGTCGCACCAGGTTTAAACAAACCTATCTAAAGCAGTACATTTTAGACTTCAAATTGCACTGTAGTGTTTCAGAAGAAACAAATTATTATCCACAAAGCCTAGAAAAGAACTATCAGCTGGCAAAATTACACAAGTTTGATGCACAAATCTGCTTATTTTTAAAGCTCTGTTCCTCAACAACTCCAGGTGACTGGCAATGTCAGTGCAAATCAAAGCTGTTACTTCAAAACAATCCTGTCCATTTTCATGGGAAGATGGATAGAGTAAGCCAAATTATGCTTGTCTGCTAATTTAACAGGTGAAATACTTTCATACCTCCTGGTACAATTTTAATTTACTGATTTTTTTTGCATAACATTTTAAAAATACTATAAATAGAGAACTTGCACATTCTAGCATGATTTACACTTACTTGCTGAACGAAGTACACTGCAGTCATAGTTACTAATACAGGACATAAAGGAACAGCAAATATGCATCAAAATTATGATGATTATCTGCACACATATGCAACGTTTTTTTCCCTAAATCAAAATGTTTGTAAGCAAACTCATCATATTAAGCACTGAACAAGACTGTTATATTTGCAGTATCATCGTGAAATAGTTGCCATTATGAGGAGACCTGAGAATACAACTGATCCATGGAAACTATGTCGATGGAAGTTGTGTATATGCAAGCCAGTGAGACCTGCTTGCATGTAACAGACCAATATTCAGACCCAGAGACTGTCCACAATGACATTTACTTTGAAATTACTGAATCTAACTCTGTTAAAGAGGTACAAGATCAATTTGTTTTTTAAGTGACTATGACACTGGTATTCAGGTCATTGGAGCTTTCTGCATAACTATAATTGTATTAACTCAAACCCAAGTAATGCACTCCAGGAACACATGAGAAACCTCAGTGAAGTTCCTGAACAGTTTCTGTTTGCAGTTGCCTTCCCCCCCCCCGCCCCCCCATTTTTGCCTTTCATTGTAATTTCAAAGCAACCATTAACTGCCACATTAGCAGGACAAACCAAGTATCAAAAGATCCTGTTCTACATGCCACCTAAGCTGCTAGTCAAAAAGAGAGAACACATCTGCTGCTGTAAACTTCTGCATAACAGATATCATGCCTGACAAACCATCACCTTCAACGGACACACAAACACCACTATGACAAAAGGGAGGAAACCATGCACAGGTATTTCAGTATTATGTGGCCAGGGTCTATAATACAGTGATGAGTCACGTCAGAGCAAATTTGTACCAAGAGTGATTAATGATTCAGGCTGACTCATAAGGATCTAAGCAAGCCTGTAAGAGCCAAGTATTTTCTGGAAGAAAGTATACTGCGTAAGAGGATAATGTTTTTCCCCTACATCTGCACAAAAATTCTATGGACGAATAGAACAATAGCAGGGCAAGTGCTTTAAAATGCAATTTTCCAGCCAATAAACCAATACTAGTAGGAATTCTGTGAAGGAAGGAATTTTAAGAATATGACTTACCAGAAGCACAAATTTTTGATATCAAAAAATTTACACAATACACTAACACTGTTTTTGCATACTCTTCTTTTTAAAAGTTTCAAATGTATTAACTTGTTTTGCCTTTTTTAGGTCTGAGGCTGTTCAGCAAGGTCATATAATTTGAGACTGCTGCAATAGTTCAGCAATCCTTTGGTCCCATGAGCTGTAAGCCAGCCAAGTATAAAAAATCCTTCCCTACCAAAGGAAAAAAAAAAAAACAGGGTAGGGGGATCATCACCAGGAAACACCATCTGCTATAAAGCAGAAAGGCAAAATTTTGTTACAAAATACACATTTTCATACAAAAGACATCTTGCAAAACCATCTGATTGCCCCTCCCTCTGCAGATTACAATGGTAAATGGGATCAGCTGGCTGGTCTTGAGACTTGTTTTAGTGGGGAAAAAAAAGTCAGAGGACACACACCATCACAACAACTGGTCCTTTTTAAATGGGAAAGGATTATGATAGTCTTTGTTTTCACCAGTGTTTAAAAAAAGCAGAAGAGAAACAGAACCAGAGTTTTCCAAAGCAGGAAGCACAACAGCGTATCAGCTGCTGCATCCTCCTGAACTTCTCAATGTGCTACAAACTGTCAATTATACAAACAGTTTTGATTATGGCAGTGCCATAAATTGTTAAAACAATGCGTGTGTGTGATGAGAAAGGTCCGGTCAACTGGTTCCATTTTTTTCCCAGTAGTTGCCCAGAAAAATGTCAAGACAATCTAAATTATTCTTCAGCTTCCTCAATACATCCTGACTGCTGGAGCAGAGAGGTCTGTGGCATTACTGTACTTGTTCCACGAGAGATTCTGTCTTGATCTGTGCTTGTAGTCAAGGAGGCCATAGAAATGGGCTGTAACAAACCAGGTGTCATGCTGGAAGAGACAGTCAGGCTGTGTGTAGTGCCCTTAAGTGTGAGATCCTGTGTGGGAAGAAGTGGCTTGAGGATGCTGACAAGACAGAAAGCAGAGCCACTTTTCGGAATGAAATTCACTTTGTTCTTGTCAGGGCAATAGAAGGCTGGAATTTCGTGCAACGGTTTTGGCCTAGAAATAAAATACACACACAATAGTTTTATGGAACAATCAAATTCTGCCAATGGCAGGGATGTATTGCTGAGCACATCATCAGAAACAAGTCGAGGTTTCAATGTGAAGTATTTCAGCTACTCAATAATGCCTTAATGACACTCACAGCACACAGCAAATGACAAGATGGTTTAAACTGCTTGTTTAAAAGTGCTGCAACTAACAGCATGTTCTTAGGGCAGGCTGTTTCCAAACCAACTTCATGCTTGATCACAAACCCTATCCATGAACTAGCACATTCATTATATGAGAAAGTATTTTCAATCATTTTCTCCAGAAACTTTCACAACCCAACCAGTTCTGCCCCACATACAGACACTATTTATACAACAAGCCCTGTGAAAGAAAGCTGGCATAGCAATGATCCTAATACTGCATATCTCAAAGGAGTTCATAATCATCTGGGGTTCCCCTTTTCTATACTTTTGCCTTCTTTGCATGTTCACATGAGTGTGCCCTGACTCTCTGCACAAGATGACCCCAATCTTACTAAAAAACTCAATGCAGAGAGTAAAATGTAGTTTTCCTCATCAAGTACCTCTAATCTAGGAAGGAAGTGTGAACACAAATATAGATCCTGACTTGCAATTTTGCCATCTCAGCACAGAACTCAGCCCAAGACATGCTTTAAGAAAAATAGAGCTGAAATGGAAATCATGGATAGCTTAGGAATGCCTTCTGTGCTCTAACGCTGCAATGCAAATCTACTTACAGTAGCCAAAGTCTACTTCAAGACAGAACTATAGAAATCTGCTTTAAATTCTCTCTTTACTGCTTGAAAATAGCCACCAGAAACTTTTATTCACTTTTTGTTGTTGCCAGCATTGTCCTTTAGCCTATAACCTCTCCCTCCCTTCCTTGTGTTTGTAAAAGAGCCATGTTCACTTCTTTGTTTTACTAAGCCAAGCAAGCCAATCTTCCATTGTATTTTTGTAGAGATAGTTTATTGTGCAAAGAAATCCTGCTCATAAGATAGGGTACATTTCCATGCTAGTTGATTCTCACCAGCATCCAGAAAATACAACCCCACTTGTAAATTTTCTTCCCAAATGAAAATCCTGTATAGGATTTTCAAATAGAAATTCCATTAAACAAAGGTTGAGCTTTAAATAGTTACACTCATGTATTCCACATACACATGGAATTCAAGTAACAGATGTGAAAAGATGTTTTTTCATCAGACCTCAGTCCATCAGTGTCTGAGGACTGCTATGGCTAAGTAGAAACTTCTGCAGAAGCTTTTTTCACTCCACAGCAGAGCAGTCCTACAGTTATGCAGAGAGGACTTCCAAAAAGAAATGCAAACGTGAGTCAAACTGCAAAAGAGTATGTTCCTGTAGCAAGTGAATATTAACTACCTGTCAGTGATATAGCTTACAATGTAATACAGACAGGTAACTTCACTCACTGTAACCCTTCCCACATTGCCATGGGACAGGCTGTAGAGACCTCTCAAAATCCATTTGCACAGGTGAGCCAAGCTCATTTTATTTTTAACTAACATCTATACTAGATGGCATTCTTGAGATAATATAAGAGAATTGTAACCAATCTATACTCCTTGTATACTCCATGTGACAAGATGGAATTTTTAACTGTAGTTTAAGATTCTAGTATACAAGTGACATAAGGGTATAAAAACTACTCTGAAATAATAATAAAACATAACCTCCTAGAATATTCCCAAATCACAAAAGCTGGCTTTTCCAGAATAATCAAAGCATCAAATACTCAGGATCAAGTTCACTCTCCTGTCACTAGAAGTTTCACGACTACATTGATTTAGCTGAAAAGAATATGGTCTTCAGAGTCTAGATTACTGGATGTGCCTGTCAAGCTGTGACATAAATTCACTGATGTTACAGCCTGTTATTACCTCTCCCCCTATCTGATTATTTGAGTTCTTCTCCCACTATCTGCCAGGTAAGAGACTCCTCTCAAATTATGCTGGTTTTTAAAAAACATCACCCAAGATCTGAACACTAAATTTCAGCAGTAAAATATATTCAGATATGCCAATATATAGTCACACCAAAAAACAGAGATCAGGTTGTTAGCATGGCTTTAGCAACTGGACTAATAACTTCTATCTGACACAAAATCAATAAAGCAAAAATTAATCTGATTCTTAGATGTTATTTCTTATGTAGCAAAAACCAACTTACAAGTTTTCCTCAAAGACTTTCACCTTTTCACAGCCCTCAGGAGGTTCACGCTTGAACATGTAGCTGTTGTTGGGTTTTGGTGAGGTAGCGTATTTTGGCAAGGGAGAATTATTCCCATTTTCTGCAGGAAGAGAGTTGCTCATTATATAAATGTGATACACTATAAAAAAACCACAAGAACTACCTTTAAATGCCCCCTGAATTTAAAGCCACTTCATTACCAATGTTATGAAATTCAAAAACATTTCATTTGCCTTCAAAGCCTTCATTTGCAAATAAGCTTTCTTATCTCAATTTCTTTCCTTCTTTCTGTTTCTTCTTATAACATTTTCAGGCTCCTCTGCAACATCTGGTCATTCCTGGACATTTTCAGTTTTTAACTGCAAACCTAAATCTATGGTTCTGTACTGTCACTGTCTACCCAAAGAAATGGGCAGAAGCCATATTCTTTAAAAAACAGAACAGGTTTATGTTGAATTATAAAATTCTCATAGGATCTCTCAAAAGATTCCAGATAAAAAATAAACCCTAAACACTTAAACTTTCATGGGTATGTCTATGAAATGCTATAAGGTTGCAGATTTTGACCAAGATCATAAAAAGTACCCAACACAAGCAACAGGACTACTGTGCTATTTGACCTGATACTGTATATTCTTGCTTCTTCAACCTGCTTAAAATACTCAAATAATCTATTATTTAAAATAAAAGCTTTTTGGGAAGCACATTCCTCAGTCACATCTATCCAGTTTTAATTAATATGTGTGCACACATATGGAGCATTTAGAAAAAACCTGGTCATGTACAAAAACACATACAAAAAAGCCCACTTTCTACCATTCCTCCATGGATGCAGGGAACAAACCCTCTCTTTTACTGATGCAGTTACTGTAACTACTGTACTGTAGTTATGTAGCACACCGCACAAGTTCAGCATTGTTGAACTTCTGAAGTGACACAGTACCTTTATCTCTGGAATCACCGAGCAGATCATCTGCAGAACACGGGCTTTCCTCACTGCCTTCATTACAGATGGTGAGAAAGGAGCTTGGAGACACGGACTGGGAGCGGCTGCTGTTGTTGCTGCCCTTGTCTGCTCCACCAGGCGTTTGGGTGTCAATGCTGCGGGTGCTGCTGCTGCGCTGCGCCAGCGGAGGCGGGGCACGGTGCCCGTCTGGAATATCTTGAGGCTGTCAGAATTAAAGGTATCAGACAGCTGCTCTTGTCTGGATAGCAATTGCTTTAAATTCAGTAATGGTGAGGGTCTTTTTGGGTTTTATGAAACCATTTGAGGAATAAAATTTTATTCGTTACATGCAACTTCAAAAGAAACTGAAATGTCAGGTTCAGAAACTAAGGACAACAATTTGTAAGATTTCTCATCATCACAGAATTCCTGAGGCTGGAAGGAACCTCTTGAGATTATCAAGTTTAACATCTCTGCTCAAGCAGACTCAGAGTATCCAGGACTCTGTCCAGTCAAGTCTTTAATATCTCCACAGACAATGATTCCACAACTTCTCTGGGCAACTTGCTCTGGGCTTTACACACCTTCACACATTAAAAAAAATCCAAACAAACAAAACCCTAACATTTTTAAATTTATGCCTACTGCTCCTTTCCCCATCACTGGGCATTACTAAAAAGAGACCAGCTCCCTCCATTTCTGCACATGAGATGTTTATGCACATTGATAAGATCCCCAGAGCTGAACACTCCCATCTCTCTCAGCTTCTCTTCATATCAAAGACATTCTGGTTCCTTAATCATCTTCACAGTCTGTATTTCTGATACCTTAGTACTAAATTACCTCTAAAAACCATTAAAATAAAGTGAACATTAAAAATGGGCAAATTATTGTTCACCTAACATGGGGATACTTCAGCATGGGCAAAAAAAAAATTAATACCAAAAAAACTCTCAAAAGAGACATTTTGCTTTTCCCTGTTTTACTGAGATTTCTTATTTAGAGGAAAAGGTTCAGATTCAAGCTTTAACTCTTTCATTCCTTTAGCTTTCCAAGAGACTTTTCAACTTAACCTTATTAAAGAAAATAATAAATAAAAATATAAATAAAATTAATTCCATACAAATTTAATTCAAAAACAGTGCAAAAAAAAGTTTATGATCTCAAAGCAAAACAAAAATAATTATATAGAGCAAAGATGGTAGCAGATACATACAACAAGTTGTTCCTCCTTGTCTCCTGTCTCCTTAATTATTATCTCAATCTCTTGATTCAATCCTTCTACACTGTTCCGGAACCGTGACCCCGTTGATTTGGTAATAGGTATCACAGGAACAAGAGCACTCTTTGGGATGTGAGCCTAAAGAACCAATAAGAAAACAATGTAGATTTATAGACAGAGACAGTAAGAAAACAATGTAGATTTATATACAAAACAAAGTTACTATTTCTACCCAAAACAACTTAGGGAGAATTCCACATAAAGAATAAAATCCCAAACCCAAATGTTAATACTTAGTTGCTTAAGAAGGAAGATTAACAGTTTAAAAATCCAGTGTTTCAAAATATGCACAAAAATTTAATTCTCAGAAAACACATTACTGAAATTTCCCAGAGCTCCCTTTGGCACACTACAACTTCTTGAGATTTCCCAGTCTCTCCATTAGCGTCTGCCCTCCTGTTAAAGAAGTCTCCCTGCCAGAATATTAGAAGATTCTGTACTCATTAAGCAGTGGTATACACCAGGTAATGTAATACTTTCTGCAAAAATTCAGTTCAACTCAAAGAACAGCACAACACACTTAATTCACAGTAAAATTCCCATGTAAAATTCCTGAACTCTGTGGCCTAGTGTGCCATGATTGAGAGCAACTCCTCTAATGCATGAAGGACCAGCATTATCTGGTCTTCAGAGTCTATTTTTGTGAGGGGGTTTTATTTTAATTTTTCCTTTAAGTAACAAGACTACATAGACAGAACGAAAGCATTTTAATTTCCTGTGTACATTCTCAAAAACCACACAAAGCTTGTCTGGCAGAAAATCTACCTCAGAAAAATTAATGTACACAAGACATTTTCATCACAGACCATAGTGGAGATTTCTTGTAACAATGACAAATCTCTACAGCAGCAGAACTCATGAATTATATTGGTTCTACTTTCCTGAAACATTAGGTTAGCCATAAAAAAACCCCAAAACCAAACATCTTAAAAAAGACTTGCACAAGAACTACAAAAGCTTCTGTTCAGGAAATGCTTGTCACTCTGTTTCTGTCAACAAAAATGAGACAGTCTCATAATGGCCAAACTTGTAAAGAGTTTCTAAAGTCTTGCCTGAAGATGAAAAAAACCACTGGAGAAGAGCACAAAAAAGTCTGAGAAAGCAACCCTGCTAATTCTGTTCCAAGCAAGGCCTTGGATCAACAATCCAGTTAAACTAATACAGGTTGATATTCAGTAACAATATAGATATATCAGCACACGTTCAGGAACTAAAGGCTGTTTATGCACCCAGTTATTCAACATACACATTCTTAGGACAAGCTGAGGTTGTTAAAAAGTAGAACACAAGTATGCTTTAAGATTTCAGCAGCCATTAGCAAAATGTGGGAATTCTTCACCTTCAAATACGAGTGCCTACCACAAAAATTCTTGGGTTCATGCTAGTATTTGATGAGCTCAAAGTAAATTCAGTAGAGTTCGATATAGTTCAGTATCAGCATGTCTCACTTCCAAGAAAAATAATATTCTGTACCTGACTGAGGATGATTTCTTAGCCCAGGGTGCTAGAGGGTGGAAAAGGAAGGAGGTATTGTGACATGGGTGGAACAATCAGCCTCAAAACAAGAAACTTTATTACAAATAGTGCCTTCACAGAGGTCTGCATGGACACGCAGGAACAGGCCACCAGCTCTGGACTACTTATCCAAATACCCGGAATGCTCACAAGGAGGCAAGGTGCCAAGAACAGGATAATAATGACTGTGCTCACACAGTAACACACTGGCACAGAGTTTTCAGTTCTGAGACTTACAGGTATGGCATACACCCATGAGGTAGGAAAAAAGGGTGATGACAAATCTAAATTGTTTACAGGCATTTCAGGAAAAATGCTCTAAGCTCTTCCAATTTTTCACAAGTAACAAAACTTTAAACAGAATCCCAGGGCTTGTGCTTTTGCATCAAGCCACTTCTAGGCTGAATGTATCATGGTAATTCTACTCAAAAAATGAAATGTTCCACCTGGTAAGCTGGTGACACCAAAAAAACCCAAGCCCCCAACACTGTGAACTGCATGCAGTTGATCTCAGTATCAATCAATTGGCCAGACATTGGGGACACAGGGTTGCTAGGAAAATGAAAGGAGCAGAGGCCTTGACGGTTCAGAGTGCCATGTAAAAATGTAATATCAGCCAAGTGCACTGAGGAAAAAATTATTATGTTGGAAAAAAATAATCCATTTATTCTTCCATCTGTTTTCAGTTCTGGCCTCAATTCTTGTTTCTTCCTTATACCAACACTGAGAATATAAAAAGATCCCATTGCTTTGACTCCTGTTCACAGATTTAGTACCATGCAATTAACTCAAAATGTTCTCAGAACCATCCTGAGATCACCTGAATAGGCTATGACCTTTCTGCAAACTCCTCTTCCAGTTAAAGAGAGACAAAGGAACATTTCCTAAGTAACGAAAAAACCACACAAACAAAAAAACAACCATTCGTTCTGAAAAAAAATCAACGAGTCCTTGCTGTAGTCAACAGCAAGGACTTGATCCTCCTCAACTATTTCCTGATTGTGAGCAGAGGGTCAGGAACAGCCAACAAGCTTATTCTACAGAGATTGTGTGGATTTCTTTCTTCACACAAAAATCATATTAGAAAGAAGCACAAATAAACAACCAATCAGAAGCTTAGCTAGCAAGAATCGCTAAAAATTTTGCTATAATTCAAAAATTGCAGTAAAGTTTAAGTAGGGAAGAAAAGAGGAAATAAATCAACTGAAATTTCTTCTTTTAACTAGAAAAGAATTCCATTTTCCAAATGTTAAACAGAGTTTACCTGGTCTCTGTAAAGGAACTACTGACACCATTTCCTAATACGTTTTCTCACCTTGTCAGGAATCCAACTCCTTGAGCTCAGAAATCTTTACATGACCCTTTAGAGTCAACAAACACAAAAGTTTCCTTCAAGCTAGGAATGTAAAAAAATAATTTCTAAATATTCTAATGACTAAATTCTGGTTTCCACACAGTCCTTCCCACAAATCCTGAAGGAACAGAGCCGCTGCCAAAAATTCTAGTTTAGCAGTTCTCAAAAAAATAATGAGAAAACACAGGAACTTTGCCCTTTATGACTACAGTTACAGATTTTGACTGAGTTAAAAAACAGCTGCTAAATGCCATTAATCTAAACGCTTCACTTACTCTTTGAATCCTTCTTTAACTTCTTGCCTTTGCAAGTAGCTTGACACAGCTGGCACAAAATTCACCAAGAAAAACAATGTTTTGTTTTGTAACACAGTCCTGGAAAAGCTGCTTGGCTTCAATTTATATTTTATAGTTTGTTTCACAAGCCCAAAAACTAATTATCCATTGCACAATATTTTATTCATGTACTATAACATTTGGCAGAATGTAAAGACATCCATACCAGAAACAAAATAATAAAATTAGTACATTTAAAAAGTTATATACATAATTTAGGGAGGTATTTTTCAGAACAGCATCATTGTTGTTCACTTTTGAAATTAAAACTCACTAAGATCATCTGTGCTAGAGTGGCAATACCTCAGCATTCAGATAACCACAGGTTTGTAGAATGCCAAGCAAGCCTTTTAAAATGCATGTAATTCTCCAGTGTACTAAAGGGCCCACATCAAAAGTCCTTCAGTATACTTTTTGGTTGAAAATGTCCTCAAGTTCTACAAATTCAGAGAAAACACCTTAATCAAGTATGCTACTCTGTCTTTTGTTTTGGTTCGGTTTTTTTAACCAAAAGTTTGACACATTTTGTATGTTGATTTTCATGAACTTTCTCAAAACCCCCTAGAAAGCGACTGGGTCAGTTGTCTTTCTTCGTTCATAATTTTGGACTGTTGTGACTTGAGCAGTCTGTAAAATAAGCAGCACAGTACACTGCACTCACATTTCAGTAATTCCTAAATTGCTATGTCAAAAAATGTAATTCTAAAAAAAATTCCTCAATATTTCCAGTAGCAGAGAATTCAAACTACTAACAAACTGAATTCAAGAGGCACACAAATCCTGAAAAGACATGACTGCTAACTAAATGTGCTACAGCAGGGATAAGAAGTTCGGGTCTGAGACAAAAGGTGCTCATGACTTTTATACAAAGCAGGAGTTAAGAACAACAGAGTAGAAGAAACTCTATTTTCTTATTTTCATTCTTGAAGTAGAACACATTCACTCAGACACCTGACTTTGAAAGAAAGAATCAAAGAACCTGACCTAAATTACTTCCAGAAGGACGGAATGACAAATGAAAATTTTTATTAACTGTTGTCAGATTATGATATTTGTTGGAACAATTAATGGCATTTCAGGAGTAATTGGGAATGTAATTAGATTTTCAGAGAAGTTTCACAGCTGAACTACTTTCTCAATTCACAACACTGACAGTTTCCTAGTTTCTTTCAACTACACTGCCTTGCCAAGGCTATTGTGAGGGATTTGTTCTTTTTGTAACTGTTAAAAAAATTGTGCGTATCAAATGTACATTCATGAGATATCAGTAGTGAGAGAAAAAAAACTTTCCTTCTGAAAAAAAATTACCAAACTTTTCTATTGGTTTTCCTAAGTTACTCAACAAAAACACACTTGAAAAATGATCTGTGTTTTTGAAAGCCTATAGTTTTTTTTACACCTGCTATCAATTGAGCTAAAAATATTACACCTCTGTCAACCTGACCTCATTAGAAGCCTTGAAATAAAACTGAAACTGCACACAGAACGTGTGGTGGCCTAACCATCACGATTTTTGTAGAAGGGATTATTACTTTAAGTCTCAAGGCAAGATAAATGGGAAAAAAAGACAAAATCTTAAAAAGGCTAAATGACGTTATGAAGTGTGTAAACAAATAAATAATCTCATGGAGTAGCCTTTTGTCAGGTAAGCTCTCTAAACCTCATCACAGTATTAGATGAGTGTTTGGCAAAAGAACAAAATGTGCTCAGAAAAGCTACTTTTTATTTGAGTACACAGTTTTACCAGCAGTTTGCTCCATGCCATACTCTATGTGCAAAGCCATAACTGCCACAGCAACATGTAATGAAGAAGATGGTCTGTAGTTTTAGATTTACCTTATCTGTCATCCTTTTGTGGAACCTGCAGAATGCACTTTAAAAACCTTGCTTCAAGGACATATTTAACTACCTGAAATTATTTGAAAGAGGGAGTTCAAAGCCAGCTCACCCAAGTAACAAAAAGATCTGGGCTCCCATTCACTCAAGCAGCCAAAAGAAAGAGCTCTATTTCACAGAATTCACCTATAGCTACAACATAGTGAGCAGTCTGTGGTATTTTTAAGTTCCCTCTAAGACAAATCACAACCTTGAAAGGACCTGAAATTAGTATTAGGTACCCAATAGAGGCAAAAAGCACCCAGCCTTACCTGACTGTGGTTAATGGCTGCATGGTTGCCATGAAAAGGGGACTGCCTTTCCTTGTCCCGATGATGCCTGCTGCTGTGTTTGCTTCTCTGCAGCTGTTGACGCAATTTTGCAATCTAACAATGGAAAAATTCACATCAGATTTCAACAGGTGTATTCAGGTACACAGGTAATTCCACCCATTTACTCCATCACTTCTTTAAAACTATTTACTACCATAACATTCATAATTACTCCCAGCACTAGATTACACTCAAGTTCTTTCAAACCAAGTATGCTAGCTAGCAGTTCAGCTGACCCTCAGAAGATACCTCCAGAGGTTTAGTGAAAGAACTTGAAATACATAAAATTTCAAAGTAGTGAGGTCACTGCTGTTATTTCCCTCTTTGATAAAAAAATGTCACTTGCATTTAACATTTTCTTTCCCACACATTCAGATTGAAAATATTAATTGACCTGCATTTTTATATTAAATCAATAGCAAATGAAAAGCAATCTCATATTTTTTACTAAGTCCGCCATCTGTATAATTACACAAAGTAGTAAAATACTCGTGCCTTCCTGAAGCATCATTGTAACAGTGCATACCAAAAAAACCATTTAAACCAAAGTTTTCAAGTAATTTCTGACCTCCTTGAGCTGTTCATTGCTGCCCCACGAGGATGAACGTTTGTGTGAACTTCTCTTCTTTTCTAAATATTCTTCAGCCCAGGCACTTTCTGTCTGTAGGAAGAAGATTACAGGACTAATTAAAAAAGGTAATTGCTACTTTCTGGCAGAATATTTGGAGACAAATTAGAAAAGAGAACATTTAAGATATGCTAGATTCAGAACTGAAAATGAACCGTAAGTAACTAGAAGCCTTTCTCACAGGTAAAGTATGAAAAAGCAGAGTGAAACTATATAAATAAAAAACCCCAAACCCACAACTTTCAGACCTAGTGTAATATAGGGATGTGCTAGTTTCCCTTCCAAATGACTGAGCATAAGGCAGTACTCACAGCCAGATGTACCACAGGCTGCTACAGAGCTCTGAAGAGCCACTGTGAACTGGGGGAGATGTTGTATTTCATTTCCTGCACAGATGCTGACCTTGTTATTTCTGAAGCATTAGCAAGGGTGGTTTGGTGTAAGCACTGTGAAAAGCCTGCACCAGCACAGCTTCAAAACCACGTTCTTCCTCTCAAGAATGAGAAGGAAAGCAAGGCATATGGGCACCACTAGAGCTATTGCAAAGTAGGGAATAAATTTATTAATGCCTCAGAGGGTTCCAGGTTCACAGTTGGCCCAGGCCAAGCAGAAAGCAACACACATAATATTAAGCTGATTTCACAGAGCCATTAGTGTTTAATAAAAAATCTCACAAACATATTGTGATTAAGGAGTTTTGAGACATGCAAGGTATCATTAAGACACACAGTATCTCATGTAAGAAAATGCACAGGCAAGCCTGTGATAATACTGCATGACACTGCTTTATGGGCAGTTTGTATTCCCACCTAGCCACCTCCAGGAATGTCTTCAAACACAGCGAACTGTAAAGGCTCTAGAAGACAGATAGTAGCATCTACCAGGAATCTCTGAGCAGTCACAGGAAGTAAGGGGAATAACCTAATGAAGCAAGGGGAAAAATCTCTGGAAGCATTTTACACACTGAAAGAGACAGCAAATTCTTTGAAATTCACTCTTGCCACCAAGCAGTTCTTAGCAACAGTGGTGATCTAGCTAACCTCATTTCCTGGATATCTCACTTTCTCCTATAGAGAAGAACTTTGACTGCCTCAAAGTCTTCACATTTACAGTGTGCCATGGTTGTTCTTACATATGAGACTAACAGCTTGCAGAAGCCACATGCTGACCTTTCCTAGCCCAGCTGCACTTGTATCACAGAAACTCAAGTCTTTTGTGGTATTAATCCCTATTTTGCAGGGAATATGGAGCCTTAACTCCAAATATACAGGTTGCAACCCCACCAGTTTCAGTTACAGACACAAGTTTCATATAAATGAAACCTCCATTATCAGTACTTTTTAATCTTCATCAGTCCAAATCAAAAACTAACTAGGACAAATCTGAAAAATAAAGGTAATAGGGTTGCTTTGAAATTCCTATTTCATAGCAAAATCAGAATCCATTACAATCTGTTTTTCTAGAAAAGCACTCACTGATCTGTATAATCAAATAGAATAATTGATAACCCCCATTCCTAAGCACCAATCTTTGTCTAATCAATTCTCAAATGTCAGTCAGGAGTACCATCCTATCCTCTAACTTCTGGAACAGTAAGCTTTAGCTACTAATTCTAGCTTCCCAACTCAGCACAACCATTACACTTGCCTACAGGAGAATAATTAACACTCTAATTAGTCTTTGCCTTTAATTTATATTCAAGACTTTGACTCAAAATTCAAGAATTATTTAATAAATTAATATCTGATTCATTTTAAAGCATTAAAGTTGCTTTGATGCTCATCCTCAAAACAAATAGTTAGAAATCTTTTCAGATTCAACTATAGGAAACCTGTACATCAAAACAGAAATGCAATACTATTTTAGCAAGTCTTCTCCTATTTATTCCCCAAATTTTGATTGTAATATTTATTATCAAGAAATAGACCAAATAACCAATAGGCAAAGTGGGATTTATAGTTCTCTGGTTTCTCGAAGTACTACTACTTGCTTATTAGTTACCATGCACAACATCCTCCCTGCTTTCAAGAATTAAGAAGAAATTAATTTAAGGCTGAATTTATTACAGACAGTAGAACATTTCAGAAAAAAAAAGTCTTAAGAGGCAAAAATTTTCCAGTCAAAATGAATTATTTAAGAATTAAAAAAAATACAAAGTAATTGTTTCATTTAACTTCTAAGACAAACATGTTTCATTTAAAGCAAAAATGATGAGATTATTAACACCTGTTTTATGAGCACTTAATAAGTGCGGGTATGAATTCTAGCCAGACCCTTGGATGCTCAGTAATACACCTATTCATCATCCAACAACTATTCTCCACGTACACAATTCAGTCTTGTTTTATAGACAGGTTTCATCAAAATCCTCAGTTGCAGGAGGAGTCTGACAGAGAGACAGTGTCTGCATGACCTGGGGTCCCTTACACAGCTCTCAGCCATGACCCATGGCCATCTCTAGAAAGGCCTGCAAGATGCAGTGTGCCACTAAACGCTGTCTCTTCCCAGTCTGCTTCCTGAATAACTCCCTGTGCCATAACTCCACACAATCAAGACACCCCACTTACTCAACTTGAAAGCCTTTTATAACACTGCCAATTAAATTCCTGTTCTCAGAATCAGAACACATTCATTTCTTGTCAGACTTTGTGAAATCTGAAGTTACACACACTGGAACCAGAGTATCTCACCAGTGAAACTTCATCCAAATACGACATTTTCAGAAAAGCTGAACAGTACAAACGGGCAGCCTGATTTATCTTAGGAAACTAACCATTTTAAGTCACATTTTAAACTTGTCTCTGGCTCCACTGGCTGCTCTCAGGAAGATTAAAAGCAGTAATACCTCATCAGTGTCATATCAACATCAGCTTTGGACATACAGATGTATGTCTGTAGCCCTAAACTTTCTACTGGTTTGATAAATTCTAAATTAGGAAGTGCAAACAGATCATTCTAGTTCTCACAGAAATACACTACCATAAATCACCACTAAATGTACTCATTGTGCAGAAATATCTACTGCCCTTTATGGTCTGCCCACTAACCCTTCAAATACATTTCCTCTACAAAAGCCCCACTACCACAGCAGTTAGATGTGTCAGAATGGGAAGAAAAAGCCAAAAGCAAACCACAAGCCAAAAAGGATGATATCTGGAAAATACAGATTATGAAAGCCTAACCATGATGCAGATTACATCAAAACTAACCTGAATGAGATCAGCTGAACATAGCAAACACTTTGGCAGCAGTAGAGAAATACAATTATTTTGTAAAAAGTATTATTTTAAGGAATCATACATGAAGATAGTTAGGACACCCATACGGGTTTAGTTCTGCCCTTTAAAGATGCCTTTTAATAGCTAGGCACAAACAGCCACTCTATCTTATATCACATACCTTTCTCCATCCTCCTCCTCTTACTTCAATTTGCTTACTTTTTTCACCCTGTCTTCTAACCGTTTTTCTAATTTGTTCTCCTGCAGAGAAAACTTGCTCCTCAAATCTTTTCTTCTTCACCAGCTCCTAATTCCACTTTATCCACATGAACCTATTTCCCTACAAAACACCTTCGTTCCCCACTGATCCGCTCTTTGAATAGTTGTCCTTCCCACAAAAGGCTGTGGACCTCAAAAAGGCCCCACAGTAACACTGCAGACCTCATCTGCTCAACCCCCTACACCTTCTTAAACACTGAAGACTATATGGACACATTTTTTCTACTGTTACCAAACCTAACAGGGGTTCAAACACAAGGATGTCCCACATGCTGTGAGGTCCTCTTCCAACTGCATTCTGCTTATGTTCTTTGGAATTAGCGGAGACTTCTTGTTGAAACCATGTTCCAGGAACAGGGATTTCATTCAATTGTTTGCTGGTTCCGTTTTTACAGGTGGCATGGGACTGAACCTTTAGAGCTTGTGAAATTTGGTTAAGCAGGTGATGTTTATTGGCAAATCATGTATTTTTTTTAACACTTTCCAGTTGAACTAGATTTCAACACCATTCACAGTTCAAGGAGGCAGTTCTTCAATGCATATAATTCTATACTTGGTGCACAAAACCCAGGTGAACATTACGGGGCTTTTACAAACAGAGGATGAAGAGCTGGAGACAGACATACATATAAGGATACCTCACTGAGTTCTCTATATAAATCTAAAGTAAACAGTACTTAATTCCAGCCTATCTAGTGTACTGCACCCTGTAAGAACAATAAGAATACAGATGTACAATGCAGTACTGTTTTCCTGAGGCAAGAAGGAAGCAGAACACCTAAAAGATACTACAGTTCTCAGTCTTTACTTAAAGAATGCAAATAATTCACACATGCAATAGCAAAGGTAGGATTCCTGCAATTTGAAAGTGAATAGGAACTTGTGAGCAAGAAAGCTAAAGTGAACATTTTCAAGGGAAAAGCTTCTTACATTTAAATCCTGTCTTCACACTTAAGTGCTCCAAAGACAACAAACCCATGTCCTACCTGTGTGGCCTTGTCTCTCATGCAGGGAGCAGCGTGTCCGTGATTATCCCGAGGCCACTGCCCAGCGAGGTACGGAGCAGCGAGCGTATCCAGTGAAGAGGTGCGGCGAACAATGCTGGAAGGGCTTGATGAAGGGGGTCTTGATTTGTCTGTTGGAGCAAGAACATTTGATTACAAAGAAATCGAGAGAGAGAGCTTATCCATTTAACAGTCTACAAGAAATCATATCAAATTGGAACTATGTTATTATGTATACAACAAGATACTTTCAATACGGAAATTAAGTTTGCTTTTCCAGGCTCTATTCTGTTTGAATAGGCTTGAAATCTGTTTTTATGGTTTCCTTAAAAACATCCTTGTGTCACAAATGTTGCATTAGTGCTCACACACCACTATTTACTCCTTTAAAAGTCTAACAGTCATTTGTCTCTTAAATGATGAAGGTGTAGAAGAAATAAAAATAGCTATGTTTACACATAAATAAAGGTTAATGAAGAAAAACTGGGTTGAACTTTTTCAGTTTAATGCTGAGCTTACAGTTCTTCCCACTAGTCCTTCACCTACTTTACTTCACGGGACACTATAAACCTGCATGTTTTAATCACCCAGCAGATGACACATGGCATAACCCTTAGATTCAGAAGTTCACTTGGTAATGTAATGATTTACATTTTACAAGCTAATTGAGACATCTCCTCCCTTTACATGGTAACTACATTCATATTTGCCTGCTGCTGTATCTTCTGCAACACCTCATCTGTAGTGTATATACTGGCATCCTATTTCAGAACAATTTCAATACTAAGAGGAATCCTTATTTAAAAAGGTTAAATACAACAATCTTTGGAAGTAACATGAGAAGGAAGACTACTGTTAAAAATAAAAATTTGTATCTATCCCATCTGTCAATGATGTCTTAAGTAAAGTGGCATAAAAGACTACACCACAAGCTATGAAGAATAAACACTGAAGAAAGTTTCCTCAAAACAGTAACTGAGGTTGGTAAATTTAAGAGATTGATAAGCAACAACGACCCAGGGTTTAGATATACATACACGTTCACACATTTTGAGATGAAAAATACAAATCCTAAGCATACTATCATCTCATCTACTCCCCACAAAAATAATTCCAATTATATATGAAATAATTGTGCATTAATCTTACCTATAATTAATAGAAAGTCCTAAAATACATGGCTACAACACAGCAAGCAAGATTCAGAAATCAGATGGAAGCTTTAAAAAAGGGCACTGCAAAAACTCAGTCATCTGTCCTCTCTAGCTGTGCCTTAGCATTAATTCTGCACTAAAAGTATTTGTATTATACATAAACTCATTTACAGGCAAAGAAAATTGGGCCTAATTAGTGTCTGAATGCTAGTCAGACAATAAAAGCATTAACACCAAAAGTCCAAAATTCAATTTCTAAGCTGTTGCAATCTACTAAAAATACATATGAGAAATATTAATAAAATATGTTAGATATAGATTTCAGTGGAGTGGACAGAACTTAAGTCTAGTGACATTCTACACTAAATAGCCTCATGCAAATTTATTAGAAATGTACACACTAAAAATGTGGAAAATATTTCAATTCAACTTTAAGGAAACAATTACTGGCACTATAATCAGCCAAACTCACACAAAGCAGTCAGGAAACCTCATCTCCTTTATTATTTCTACAAGTACCAACAATGTACAACCTTACTAGTGAGCTCATAGCAGATTTGCTCTCAGGGTGTAGCAGCAAACATGTTTTGGAGTTTGCACTTAAGACTCCTGTATCAAAGAAATTCTCTGACTACTACTACCACCACACAGCACACTGAAGGGTCTGTTTGTATCAGATGACTTCAAAACTATTCCCTTTGTGTGTACTATAGGACAATGTGGCATGCTAACACAACGTGCCATTCCTTAAAAATTACACTGGCTTCCAAAGTTAAATCAAACATGTCATTTGTCTTAGAATTAGCTGCCATATCTGCCCTGTTTTTCTTCTCAGTTATTATTCTTCCTCTTCAAGAAGCTTCTCTCTTCTTACCAAGGGGAAACAGAAAGGATGTGAAAAAAAAATTATAAATCAGGAAGTGTACGTAGTCAGCCACATCATCTGCAAAAGCCACTGCAGCAGACAGCTTCAAAACTGGAGAAGCAGAATCTGTTACTCTCTCCTCCCTGCCACAAACAAAACAAAAAGCAACTGGAAGACTATTTTGCTGAACAAACAGAGAGAATGAGAACTGAAGAGCCTGTTTACTATTTAAGTTCAAGGGGAGCTGCTCATTTCAAGGCACAAAGGCTGTAAATACTCTCTTTTCCCCTAATTTAAAGAAATTCTGTTTTCAAATGATTTATATTTAGATGGGGAATGATGTTTGGATATGTTTTTACTTTTCCACCTTCTCAATATGTCTTTATATGAATTCACAAAGTCTACTACACAATTCTTACTGTTTCAAAACATTTCAATGGGAACATATACAATGTTTTCATTGCACTTTCCCCTACAATACTTGAAGCAAGTGTTCAGCTGCTATTTTTCCTTGATGTGACCTACATAACAAGAGATCTGCCTCCACAGAGATAACAGTTACAACAGCTGTGGCTGATGAAAAACAATGGAGCTGTTTCATCAAATAGACACTTCTTAAATATTCAATCTCCTTTAATTGGCCTGATTATCTCTCTAAACCAGTATTTGTGATAAATATCAACCCTCCTATCCATCCACCACTAGTATAGATTTATTTAGAAATTAAAATCTTTCTGCAATCCAGTCTCAAGCAAAGCAAACGAATAGAACAAACCCAAGGCAAACATACAGAGCACAGATCAATGAAGTCCACAACATGGGGAAATAACAAGCAAGCTGCCACATCTTCACCAGTCACCACTGCTGTACAGGTGACCAACACAAGCTGCTACAGGTGACCTGGTATCACACACACCACCTCCTGCAGAGCAAAGGCACCTCCAAAGGCAGCAGAAGTTCAGGTGCTCTAACAGTGGGACTGAAGAGCAAAACTGAACAAATATAGATGCTTACCAATAACTAACTGAAAGATATGAAAGAAACCAAGAAACATAGTCTAACACATACTGTGAGAAAACAAGCAGCAGAAAAGCCCAGGATCCCACTGAACTCACAAAATTCCCTGACAGTTCCACTTGAGGCTTTTTTAATACAAATGGGCTACCCAAAATAGTGAGAATAGGTGAGACCCAACCAGCTCCTCTGGCATCAAGGCATACAGCTGACCTTTTTGTTCTGTTTTGGTCAGGCTTTTCCCCAAGAAGGACATTGATGGGATCTCTCCCATACACAGCTGGCACTGTCATCTTTTCCAGAACTGCAACTGATCTCTGGGGCTTCATCTGCTTTTCATGTTTCATTAAAAGAACTGAACAGACTCAGTGCACTAAGAACAGACACACCACCCAACTGTGTATACTCCCTTTGGAACATAATCTTGCCTATCATCCTCACATAATTCTGAAGAGAACTATTCACTAGTAATTCAAAATTGTTCCACTGCAGCAGAATGACAGAATTAGTGGTGTTTTACAAAACCAAACCTCAGAAAGCCCAAGATGTTCCAGCTACTTAACTCTAAGAAATGAAAGTATTTTTAATCCCAATAAGTGCACTTCCCTAAAGTGCTTGCCACAAGAAACATACAGTATGATGCTGCAAGAATGACTTCACTTTCTTTACTCCTACCATTTGTCAAACAGCTTAGGCAAGCAGAGCGGGAATGTAATGTTACACAAAGTCTTCTCTCTTATTCCACAGTAATATCTTTCAAAACTACTGCAAAACCTTGGTCATTGAGGTTGACAGGTCTGCAGCTACACAAGTAGGCTTTAATATTACCCTTCCATAGACAAAACAACTAAGTTTTCCTCCAACTAAAACTAACCAGCTTTTCTCCTTAATTTTCAGACTGAGTTTAGATGTCCAATACAGTCAACTGGAATATACCAGAAAGTCCAGCACCCAGCAAAGAACTCTCCCACTACCTCAAGGCACCTGAAAGCAAACAACTGCTAAGGCTCTGGTCTTGACCTTCTTGTTTACTCAGCCGGGTACACTGTAACATTCTTGCAGCTGAGCAGTTCAACTCCTCTAAGATGTGCTTCATATAAGGACACAAATAACAAGATCCCATTAGATCTCTACTCAGTGAATAAACCAAGGCAAAAGCAACCAAGATAGAGAAGTGTGTAAGGTCTAGCTCATATTACAACAGTGTACTGGTAGGTCAAAACAATGGCCTCTAATGGGAGGCTTGCAGACAGCTGAAGAGGCACATGGGAAAACTGAACCAAAACTGGAGATTGCAGGACAGACATCGCAGTGCAGAAATGAGGCCTCAACAGAGATGGGAAGGGCAGAACACATTAACAGGCAATTGGAGGCTGAATTCTGGGAAAGAAGTGCTAGAGACTGCAGAACGGCAAAGTAAAAGATGAAAAACAGGTAGTAGCAAGATCTAGGTTTCTGGTCATATTTAGGAGGGAGAGAAGTGGCAAGAAAAGCATGGAAAATCAGAAATTGTATGACAGAATCTTCCATTTGTAATTATCCCATAGTCAACAGAAAATTCAGTTGAGTATTTCCAACATTTAATTGCAATTCAGATCAGAAAACAAGGGCTAAAAAAACCTCCAAAAAACACGCCCAAACCCCAGAAAAGTCACATTTGTAAATTCACAAGTTGGGGTTCTCAAGTGTAAAGCAGATTCATGAAAACTAAGTTCAAAACTATTCAACTGTTTCCCAGGAAAGAAAATCTGAAAAATATGAAACTGAGTCTGAAGTATACAACTTATATTTAAATACAACTTAAACTTAGATACAAGCAGTATCTAAGGTCAGAAAAAGCTATCATTTGTCTAACCTCAAGGTTCATTTTCATCTAAAGAAAGACGCCTGCAGCTGTAGGAATGAACTAAAGCCATCATTAACTGAGAGCAAGAAACAGAAAAACCCAAGTTATTCTGCAGCAGATTCTCACCAATACCCTCAAACGTCCTGTGTGTCTGCACAACCATTGCCTCATTAGTAAAAAAAGTTCCACCTCCACGTTCTCAGCCAACCCTGTTTACTCATTTAGATGAAGAAAAAACCTGAAATTAACTGAGCCTCTATCAAGCACTGGACTACACAATACAAACGTTAAGCAATAAGAAAGAGGTTTAACTTGCATTTGGGGCCAGTACAAGTACTGCCTAGGAACTGGAACATGTGGAAGCAATTAAATGGACACCACTCTTCTGTTTTCACACATCTTGTAAAAAGCTAGTGGAGTTATCTTAACACAGGAGAGTGATCCAATGACTTCTTTCCTTATACATGTTAATTCTCCAAAGCAGTAGAGAGGCCAGCATGGTTTCAGCAGGCTTCTCCACAGTGACTAACTCAGTGCAACTCTTCCACCCTAAGTGGTCAGACACATGCCTTTACAAACAGTTTTTGAACCTGGACCTCAAGGCTAACCATACTCTTCCTCATTCTCCAGGCCAGCAGATTGCATCAGAAGAAGACAGGGTTTTGTGATATGTATAATGTCTTTCAGGTTACTGATTAACAAGAACCTCAAATGAAGAATACACACATTCCTCAATCCAAAGCCTTTAATATAATACAGCCTTAATAAAACCCTCATTACTCTTATCTGGAAAGTGGAAAATCTAACTCATAACCTTATCAGTCCTCTCTTACACTAGCAGACTAGGAGGCACACAGTCATCTTGTACCAACTGGTTATGATTGTCTCATTTGGCAGTACCACTCCTCAAAAGCTAGGACAGGAAAAAAGAAAAAACCCAGCGTGGTAGACTGGTTACAATCATTATTTTAGAAAGGGGGAGGAGTATTAGGAGAAGCAGAAGTGTTAAAGGGAGGGCTAGTCCGAGATTTCCACATGTACACTTCTGCATATTAGTCAGCTTTACTCTTTAGATTACCACAGGCAATTTCATGGAAATGAGTAGCTGCAAGCTTTGGTATCCTAAAAGTAACAGATTTGAGGACATTAACACAAAACCTCACTGATGCATTTTTGAGTAAACTTTTAACCCAAAAATAAAAACGACTTACATATGTCAGCCTCTATTATCCTCAGCCTGATGCCTTATATTACTTATATTCAAGCATTCCCAGTAAGATTTAATTATTCAGGAAGTTAAAATGCAGTTTGTTACAACCTGTAAGCTATCACCACGCTATTTTCTATCTTCACTATAGCACAAGCTTGTCATCACTCTCAAGCACACACGTCCTTCTGCAGGGTTCATGTTGAAAGCAACTACTAAGAGAGACATTGAATACTTTTGTTCTACACCTATGTGCCATGCCTACAGCACTAGTTGGTTCTTTAATTACAAGCTTAGGGACACTGTTTGGATAACACCACATACACCATCTGGCACGAGGTGTGCAGAAAGGGTAAATGCGAAGGCTTCACAACAGCCCCCAAACACCAAATCCACCTTAAGTTTGTGCGCAAGCACCCTAAGTACATCTACACCCCTGAATCCGAGGCAGTACTCGCGGTACTACAGAAGCGGTCACAACCCCCACATGGCACGCTTGGCTCTCTATTCCTCTTCTGAAAGCCAGGGCGCAACAGAGCAGCAACAAAAGCAACGAGCCCTTCCACGCACACACACCCGGCAAGCCCTGCCGCCGGCCAGAGAAGGGGCAGGGCGAGCACCAGCCCGGGCACAGCCCCGTCCCTACCTCTGCCCCGGGGCACGGCACGCTCCAAGGCACCGCCGGCCCCAGCCCCGCACCCGCGCCCGGCCGGGCGGCCCGGGACGTGCCCTCTGCCGCTGGCCGGGACCCCCCGCCGCTCACCTTTGCAGACGGGGGAGCTGGGACTCTTCCTCTCTGGGGAGCTCCTGCCCGGCTCCGGCGACTGCCGCCGGTGGTGGTGCCGGACCCTGCCCTCCGGCAGCGGAGGCACCGGCGAGGAGCAGGGCGAGGGCCCGCTGCCCGGCGGCGGGGGCGGCGGCGGCAGGTGGTGGTGCCGCGGGGGGCTGCCCCGCGCCCCGCCATGGCCGCGTGTGGGGCTGCCCCGCGAAGAGGCGGCGCCGCCGCCGCTCCCCGCTCCCCCCGGCGGGGCCGTGGCGGGGCCTCCGCGTCCGCCGCTGCCGGGGGGCGCCGCGCGTGGGAGCCCCGCTGCCGGGCCGCCACCGCTCCTCGTGGGGCTGCCATGTTGTTGCTGCTGCTGCTGTTTGAGCTGGAAGGGCACCGTGGCCCGCATGGGCTGGAGGCGGCTGCTCGCTCCCGCTGCTCCGCCGCCCGCCGCCGCCGCGCCGCCTCCCCCCGCCAGGGAAGTGGCGGGGGTCGGAGAGCCGCCGCGCCTCACGCGCTGGTGGGACATTGTCCGTCGGGAGCCGGGGCTCGCGGAAGGCGGCCTGAGGCGGGGCAGAGAGGGAAGGGTGCGAGGCGCGGGCCGCACCTCGCGGGGTCCGACGCCTCAGGTGGCAGTGGCGGTGGCGGCTGCGGCCGCCCCAGCCCCGTCCTGGTTCCCGTCCCGCTCCCGTCCCCTCCGCGCCGCTGCGCCCGCAGCCTCCGTGCGCCTCATCAACAATAGTGCCCCGGCCGCGCGCCCCGCCCACCGCGCCCTCCCATTGGGCGCGGCGCCGCTCGGTTCGCGCAGCTACGGCGCGCCCATTGGCTGCGGGGCGCGCGCCTGAGTGGCCGAGCCCGCGCGGGGCCGCGGGGGGGCGCGGGGCGGGGGCAGCGCTTAAAGAGCCGCACGCGGGCGGCGGCGGGGCCGCGCAGCCCCGGCGGGAATGGGGCGCGTTCCCGACTCCCCCTCACGCCCGGCCGCCGCCGCCACGGGCAGAGCTGCGGGCTGGCGGCGGCTCCCCCGCCTCTCGGTCCTGTTCTGAGGGACCATTATCCCTACTCCATCATTCCTAGCCCGAGGGGCGCTCCAGGAGGGGACGGGGCTCCACTGCGGTTTATCCAATCGCTTTGCCACCAGCTCGGTGTTACCGATGATGGCACCAGAGACGTGGGCAATATCCAGGCAGACTTGACCCTCTTTTCCCTTAACTGCTGTGTTTACTCTCCTCCGTTAGGTCAGATTAGTTGCATCTTCATTGTAATCTTTTAATAATATTCGTTAACTGCTGGTATCCACTTAAACAAATTTATACATCAGAGCAGTGAATGAGTGCATGGAACAGGCCTTAGTTCATGTGTTTGGTTGTTTAGATGCAAGGTAAACACATGTTAGTACCCTCAACACGAGAAAGAATCAATAAACCTTTTTTCTGTCTCTATCGCAAATGCCTTCTGAGTTACCAGTACTTACACAAATTTTTTTCAATAATGCTGTACAAGTTGCATGTTTAAACTGAAAAGCATTGCTATGATACAAATGGTGTGACAACAATTTACATATTGGTCTCTGTTCATCTTGGTTGGGCTTGGGTTTCTTTTTTTCCTCTCTCCTTTGCTGTTTCTGATTGAAGCCCACTTCACTCAAAAATCCCTAATTCCCCTTTGAAGAGCTGTGGCTGACAAGTAAAACAAACCTGAAAATCAAGACACTGGCCCTTCTTAATGCCTGGATACTGGCCTGCCTAAAGCCTTGAAGGGTAAAGCTCTTGTTAGAGTCAAGAGCTGTTTGTGAGGAATCAGACTGGCAAAAGAGAACAGGACAGATGTAGTGATGAGGCTGTTGTGAAGTAAGCTCTTGCATTCTGGATTAATTACATTTATTTTGAAAGGCATTATGCTCTCTCACAAGTACTGTAAGTGCTAATATTATGGCCTGAAGGAGAGCTGCAAGGGTCAATCAAAACCTTCTGCAAAAGGTTGTGCCCAGTCTCAAGAATTACCCTGTGCTACCCCTGAAAGTGGCTGCCAAGTGAAGGCACCAGAAGCCCGGCAGATCACCATCAGGCCTATTGTATCCCTTCCTTCAACTGTGCAATTTACTTGTTACCTTGTAAATTACACACAGGGACACTTCCCAGTCATTTTCCTGCAGCCATCATGAGCGCTGTTGGTACAATGTGGCAAGGCATCAAAATCCCGGATTCCCCATCATTAATGAAATATCTGGGAGACAGTGTTCTCCTCACTGGGAATGGCTGAGAGACAGAGAACAGTATAAGCTGTGTACCCCATCATTGGGGATGAAGGGATCTTGCAATTCCCTCAGTGACTCCATGTACATATTGAAAAAGAGAACATCAGCTTTAAAGCTCTCCACAGGTAAATACCCAGGAGGTAGAAAACCAGCACCCAGCATGTCTGGAGAAATAAATGGAACCTGTCTGCTGCTTTGTCCTTCAGTAGTTTCTGTGACTCATCTGTGGGGCAACACAGCAGAATAAATTTTTGAGAAGGGGAAGAAAATAGTTCAAATCTTTCTGAAAGCCCATTTTGCCATAACACAAAGCAAGGTCAAGAGACAAGGAGAACAAGTTTTTAGGAACTAAATGGCAAGATGACATCATCAGAACCCAAGGGATGTAATCAAAAATAACAGCTATGTTTTCACCAACTAGTAAAACACCACAGCTAGAGAACAGCCCTACCTGGAGCTGCTGGCAGAAAGCACCAGGGGAAATGTTGACTTTTCAGCTTCTCACCCAGTCCCACCAGCAAAGAGGCTGGGGAGCACAAGAAGCTGTGGGGACACAGGCAGGACAGCTGACCCCAACGGGACGGTGGGATGTTCTGCACAAGCTCAGCATGTGAATGAGGGGGAAAGCTGGCTGGGGGCTGCTGCTCAGGGACTGGCTGGGCAACTGCAGTCTGCATCACTTGCTTTCTGTGTTCTTCTGTTATTGTTATCTATATTATATACATATGTAATGTCTACTATATTATATTAATATCTATTATCACCATCATATGCCCTATCAAACTGTATCTCAACCCACAAATTTTCATTTTTTTCCCCCTCAGTTCACTTCCCCCACCCACTGGGAAAGAGCAAGCTGTGTGGGGTTAACCTGTCAGCTGCCTGACAGGTTAAACCACAGCAGCAGCCCAGAACAGTGCAGTTATCCTAAAGAAGGTTAATTTATACAGTGTTTGTTTCACTTCTTTGCTGAAATTTTCAGTCAAGAGCAGAAGACGTAGTTCTTCCCTCTGAGTGGGTGATAGCACCCACTCCCAGCACCTGTGCAGTTGTGCAGCAGACTTTCATCCCAGTTTACACTTATCAGAAATATTGGGAAGCGGTTTCTCCCAATACTTGCAAGGAGTATGCCAAAAAGATACTTCTGAAGCACAAAATATTCTGCATGCATTCTCACTCCTGTTACTGTTTTGAAGAGGCCAAAGTGACAGGTACTGATTCATATTTATTTTCATGCTGCATGCTATGGAGCCAAGTCACGACTTTGATTGCAGAAGATACCTGTTACAATTATAGATAGTACTTCCCACATTATTGTCACATTGCAGAGATGACACTGCTCCACAGAGTAGCTGTGAGAATATAAAGCAAAGCATTTATGTGCACTGCTCATCATCAGTTGTGTTGCTCTGCACGCAGCAGACGTGAGAGCTCGACATGTAAAGTCATGTACGCAGCCCTACTCAAACACCGTGTACTTCTTACATTCATTTGTTTAAACTGTAACAAATGTGTTACAACAGGATCTTACTCCTACACCTTATGGAAATAATGGAAAGAGCTAAAGCAGGATTATGAACTTGAAAATAGTTTTGAAACTCATTTTCAATTACAAAATAACCCAAACCCTCAAAACAAAACCCCAGCCCCAGATAACTTGGATCCAGATCCCCCAGACTCTCCTTGCAATTCACACCTCTCAGGCTCTGGATTTCTTTCAGCTGTCACCTTCCTTTCTGCCTGCACACTTTGCCAAATGCTGTCCAGGCCACCTCTGAGCAACACATTTCTTATGGTTTCATGTGGAACCTCTAGGCTGTGCTTTCTTCAAATCCATGACACTCTAACTCTGGCCACAACACCTAATGTAATGGTGCCAGTAGTGATCCAAAAAACAGGAATGAAACTCCTCATCACCACAGAGGCTGTGAGCCTTCTACCTTCAGCATGTGCATCTGCCTTTTAGTGACCACAGTCACTTCAGTGACTCCAAATGCCCTGGAGTCACATGTGACCCCACGTGCACAGGGCCCATCTCCGTGTCTCCAGCTCCTCCCCGCCTGGGAATTTTTATCAACCCATTGGCCCTGGTGCTCACACAGCAGGCTGCAGTGCCACCCCAGGAGGTGGTAAGCACTCCCACATCCCACTGGCTTGGAGGCCCTCAGCACCCATTCAGAGTCCTGCCAAAACATGCTGCTCTGTACTCAGTGCTGGGAGATGAAGCCTGGCTGTGGCAGAGAGCCCCTTGTGTGCAAGCCGTTGGCTCTTCCTTAAAATACGGCCTGTGGTAAATGCTGCAGATCCAAACAAATCAATCCAAAGGCTGAAGCATATTGAATGCCCTCAAGGGCAGACTGATCAAACACTCAGAGCTGCATGAACAAATCTGGAACCTGCTGAAAGCAGGGATGTAAACAAGTCAGGCAACTGTTCAACTGCTAACACCAAATGAAAAGCAGAGAAACAAGGGTCAAAGAGGTTTAACTAAACTGAGAGGCCCAAATCCCACTGCACACCTAATAAAACAGATAATACTTAGGGAGTTTTCTGGTACTACAGACTGAAAATGTGTGAGTAGTACTGCTCACTGCTCATAATAATATCTATGAAAAATGTTCTGTTAAAATAATAGTAATAATAGTAAACCTTACAGAAAATGACTGTACTTCAAGCAGCTTCAAATATGCTATTGTCTTATTCCAAAATTAAATAAATGCAAAGCAGCACATGTAGAGGAGCAATCTACTGCCTGAAATTGGTTTTTTTAACCTACAGTTAATGTAAGCCATATTGAAGGTTGAAAGACTAAAGATTCTGGGAGTCTAATCTAAACATTGGATTATGCCTCAGGATATTTCATTGCATTTCTCATCTCTCTCCTGCAGAGTGAGTTTGTTTTGCTTGTTTATGTGGGTGTTGAACATCAACTGGAGAAAAAGACATTTAAAAAATAGGACAAATATAATAGAATTTACTTCACACAAAACCTGTAAGAGCCTAGTTAATATTCCAGAAAATCTGTGGGGATTTGAGAAGGCAAACAGATTGAAATAAGGTATTAAGATTAAAACAATAAAAAACAACAGATGGGACCTTGGACATAAATCAAACTCCCTGCAATAAGAAAAATGCAAAATGCACTTCTGTCACATTTTTAAAGGTACAATCTTTAAGAAAAGTTGTCATAGAAATAACATTCAGAGGCTTCAGTTCCTCACTGGCATTAAGATAACACATTTTTGACAAAGAAACTCAGTTCTCAATGCAGTCCTTACATGCCGGCTTGGGAGATGCTCCCACTGCACATTCCTGGCACTTGTAATTACCTGGGAGAAGAACAAGGTTAATTTCTTTAGAAGCCAGTGCCAAGCTCACCTACATGTGACATGTTTCTCCATGCATACATGTTTTCTGAGCATCTGTTAAAAGTCAGCAGCAACACTAAGCAATAACCCTGTGGTGAGTGTCTAGCTGCTAAAGGAGCAAATGGAGTCTCATTTTCTTCAGTGATGGGACCTGAAACTGGTTTTGGATGGGGATGAGGGAAGAGAATGAGCAGCAGGAAAAGCATGTTGTCTGCCACATTCCAGAATCTTTTTTTCAGTAACACTGAGAGAAGTGGCCTAGTCCACTTAAACAAGAGACAGTATAATCTCCCCCAGGTACCCTACAAGATGCTGAATGATAATTTGCACATGACTCCTCCAATTCAATAATAAAGCTTGCCTACATTTTAGGAAGCAAGGAATTTATTATTTATCTTTCAAAAGCTTAGCATTTTTAGCTCATATTTACAGAGCTTGCAAATATAATAGATTTGTCTGTATTTGTGTTGTGTTTAGACATGTAATGCATTTCTGTATTTCTAGTCTCATGTTAGAAGAACACATGGAAATGACAGAAGAAATTCTTCATTTACAAACATTAAACACTGATTGCTCCAGCAAGGCACCAGCACAATTTCTGTACTGTGACGACAATGGAATTACACACTATAAATTATTTGTTTCAAATGTTGACACTATAAATTAATTTGGTAAGTGACAATATTTCTATACTGTAGGTTTTATGACCATGTTGTAGGATGCTAAACATCCTGTGTAAGTGATGAATAGGCATGTAACTACAGACACTTAAGAGAGCAGAGAGTTCACTCTTACTGATTCAGGCCTAAAATCTTATTTTGCTTCTACTTGTTCATATAACATTTAGAAAAGGTAAAGAGTTGGTGGAAAGCATGTTGGCATGGTTTATTCATGCACTGAGAGGCAGTGACAAAATGATTTTTCTTCTCCCTCCACAGACATATACTAGCTCTGTAGTTAAACTAATTAACTCGAGCAGAGCGTGTGATGAAGCATGAGCATGTGATTCTCCAATTTGGGAAAACACTTACTGGGAAAGAATGGATCAAGCAGAGTTCTGAATCCTCCCTTGCACTCAGCCATGGGTGGCAGGGGAGCTTTTAACTTGTTTGGTCACATCTGAACCAGACATCAATTTGTCTCTGCGGTACCATCCTGTCCTCATGCACTGCCTCTCCCATTCAGCCTGAGTGCCTCCAGGAGAGACAGAGAGCCACCACTGAGAGAGAGGATGTCATCTTGGAGAGGAAGAAAGCACAGGTGGGCAAAGCCCCAGCTCTGCTGCTGTTCACAGCCAAGTGCTCAGACAAGGTGTCAGGCTGATTCTGCTCAGCAGGAGCAGGCAGACATCTCCAGCAGCTGTGGCTGCCATGGCTGAGCTGGTGCTTCATCATGGCCAGCCTGCAGGGTGTCTCCTCCTTGAGGCCCAGCCGAGCTGTGCTGGTTTGTCCCAGCTCCCCCAAGGAGGGGCACCTGCCTCAGGCTGCACACTGAACAAGAGCTCAGCCCAAGAGCTGCTCTCAGCTCTGCCACACGCCAGCACGGAGCCACAGCTCTTCCAGCTGGCATCCCACCAGGGCTCATCCTGCAACAACTCTGCCCTTCCTCCTGCAACAACTCTGCCCTTCCTCCTGCTTCCCTCCCCGCCTTCCCCAGCAGAGTGCAGTTCCTCTGCCTGCCGGCTGCACCCCACCCCAGGACAGGGGAAGGATTCCCAAGGCTGTTGGTTTGCCACAGGAGAACCTGTGAGCCCTTCCTGTGGCTGGCTGCTGAGCTGGGGTTAACACAGTGCCCAAGTCTTCTTGACACTGCTGCTTGCTTCTGCCTGGCTGCAAATACTTCTCATGTCAGTCCCAGTTCACAGATTGTATAAATGGATGGGAACTTCTGCTTGTTTGTGCCTTAAAAGCACATTTCCATCCTCACATAATCACAGGGTGAAGCTCAAACACGTGATTTAGTTGCATTCTGGTTTTCCAGAAGCAAACAATAAATAAAGTTAGCCTGCTTAGTAGTGATTTTAAGCCAGCCACTTTTGAGGCCTGATTCAGAATTATTATTGGTCCTGTAAGAAAATTCTTGGAATGGAAAAAAAAAAAATACAGGCTCCCAATAAAGTGTTCCCAGCTCAGCAGAGATCAGTCCTGCAGGAAATTCTCTGGTCACCCATGCACACCTTGGCTGCACCAGTACAGCTGATGTGTGCATCAGCAATGCCTACCTCCTGGGCTAGTCACACCTATATCCTGCTACAGTGAGTTGTGCCAGATCTGATGTTTTAACTAATCCAGAGACCTGGAGGTGCTGGAAGTTACTCTTTACAACATCTCTGCAGGGATCAATTATTACCTTTCCAATAAGAGGAAAGAGGGAGTGGGACCAAGGGAGAGAAAGGGAAGGGGATGGAGAAAACAGGTGTAATTTCAATATTACAGCAGACTGGCAAAATACCAGTCACTGCAAAGCACACAGACTGTCAGGAACAAAACCAGGAACAGAGCACAAGCCAATCTCACTCCCCACAGTCCCTTGTGCACAAAAGTAGCTTTAGAAAGCTGTATTTCTAGTCGTTCTGATTAGGAAATCTGATAGCTTGTGCCATGAACTTCTCCCAAAAAAAAGGCTGCAATAGGTGACAGGGGAAAGCAAATAGGCCTGTACCTTTCCTAGGATCTGCTTGCAGGCTGTTACACTCAGTGGCACAGGTAAAACGAGCTGTACAACCTCTGTACCTTTTTATCACAACGCCCTACACTATCCTTTCCTGCTAGCACTTGGCAGCAACAACAAAGAAATTAGGCCAAAGACAAATGCTGAGTTCTACAGTGTTGCTGATGCCTGAAACAAGTCTCCATAGCTCCCCTTCATGCTTTCTCCTTCCTCAAATCCACCTTGTGTACTTGAGGTGCTGCCCACTGGCTTTTGTCCATTATCTGCCCAAGGCACCTGTGTGCTCTGTACTGTGTGTCCTTGTTCTCCAAAGGACTTGATGGACCGTGATAGAGGGTGCTGGAAAGCTCCTGTCCTGTGAATTGAAATGCACCTGGGTCAGTGGTTTCCAACATTTCTCAATATTTGCATCCTTAACATTTTTCCAGTGCTCATGTGAGCCCTGTCTGGAAATGCCATTTGCTCAGACACTGCATAGTAAATACAGACTTGCTTTCCTTAATCACCTCCCACAGACCAGCTGTCCCCAGGCAGCCTCATTTGTTGTCTTTGTAAAAGAGGCATCAGTGATCCCCAAAGCATGACTTCAGCTCAGATCACCATTTGTGGATTTCTCACAGACTTTCCCTGTGGTACTGAGAGCTGAAAGAAGATCCCCTGACATAAAGGAGAATACCCAAGTGTGCCATTTAAATTCCAGGAATTTCAACTCTTCCCTGGATGGAGGATGACAATGTTTCAGGTTAACATGAAAGGCTGAGTTTATAGAAATATTTTGGTATAGTTGAGTTTTCCTGCCTGTGGAAAATTAACCTTCTTATCCAATAGAATGTGGTTTGGGTCATGGCAGTGAGCAGATGTGTATAATCTCCTGCACGTGGAGAATTTCCATAACATCAGAATTAGCAAGAAGTAAATAGGGAAAAAACCCTGAATGGAAACAAATGGAAGACTGACATGGCTGTGTTCCACAAAGTACGTTCTGCAGCTGCATCGCTGCTCTGGAACAAAGGGGAATATAATTATTGTTGTTTTACTTTCAATTCCCATTAGCAAAGCAAAAGCAAATAAAAGTGGTTATTTCTGCAGGGGAGAGCTGGCAGAGGTCACACATGAGGAGACTTTCTTAAGTCCAAGTAGCTCATGCACCCAAAGAAAAATCTATCAGTAAAATTCACCATTCACACTCTGTTCCTGCAGGGCTGAGTCAGGCTTCTCAGATGCCCTGAGGATAAGGCTCAGCCACACCTGCTGGGGTAGGGCAGGACTTGGCTGCTCTTACTGTCAACCAAGCCAGAAGTGAGAACTGCTTTTGGGGACACAGCTACTTTTGTCATGCTGGCCTCCACTCCCACTGTGCTTCCTGCTTCCAGGGAAAGCAAGGCCTGCCATGGTCCTTTCCTGTAGCAAAAGGTTTCTAGGTTCACTTGTGGGGCTGAGATCATTTGCCATATAGGCAGATACTCAACCATACACTACTTGCCTCAGTTTGTTGTTTCCTCCTTATTTATGACAGCAAGAAATGAAGCTCCTCTTTCTGTCTCCTTTCTTTCTTTGAATTTTTGAGTTCTTTGGCCAGAGACTTGCATCACTTATTTGCTTGCAAAAATAATCACTGTGGATAGAGAAAAATAAATTAACAATAATTGAGGAGAAGAGATAAAACAAGATCCAAGGTGCAGGATGGATGCCACCAACCTGTGTATAGTGGAAAAGTGTCAGTCAGTGGAAATTTGCAGCATCCTTCTACTACAACTTAATCCATCTTTTTCAGTTCAACCAACCCACACAGCTGCAAGGGGGATTTCCTCTTCCTCTCATTCCTGGAGCATGTTAATACTCATGGCCAATAACAATATGAACCACCAACAAAAGACCATGCTTTTTGTCATTAATATGATCTTTAATAAATGGAATAATGCACCATTTTTACAGCAAGCCTTTTCTCTCAGGCCTAAAGAATAGCCTTTTAAATGTTCTTATCCAATGTCTCTGTATCAATACAATCTCTTTATTTAGGTTTATATATAACAAAGCAATTCTTACAAGTATTCATAGAAAACTCTGTAGTGGCTTTAACAATGTCAGCTTTCATAGTGGCATCCACAGATGATTAAAAACCAAAAATTAGCTTTTTATTTCATACTCACACTGTTCCATGAAACACAACTTATACAGCATAGCAAGGGTATTGCGCAGCTTATACAAAAGAAATAACTGAAAGCAATTATTTATAAATTCATACATGATATTTCCTCAGTCATTTGAGAGGAAAACCAAAAATACCCGTTAACAAAAGGGTTCTGATGAGACTCCATATTCTAGGATTTCTCCCCCTCTTCCCCCAGAAAAGCTCGCTCACAAAGTAATGCTCTCTTTACAGTCTTTCATAAGGAAAATGGCAGTTTCACATCTTCTTACTTCAGCCATAACAGAAGACCAAACCCTAAAAATTCATTCTTGCCATCTTTATTTTCCTCTTATACTGCATTTGGGGGGGAAAATAATCAACAGCGATTGTAAAACATTATTCCAGCTTATATAAATGTGATTAGAGCACGCTTTCCTCTAGAGACAAAAAGCAGACAAGAAACATATACATACAAACCATTTTAAATACGTTTCAACAGTGTGAAAGAGAGAGAAGAGTCACCAATCAGGAAATTCAAAAGTGACAAATGAGTCAGCTCATCAGGACTTGCCTGTTTGTTCTCGTGACTTCTTACAAACTACAAAGACCAGAAACATTAACTATTTTCTGAATAAACAAGACTGAAGTGTGAAACTTCATGATACAGTTCTGAAGCACAAAAAAGAAAGTGAATCAAGTGCTCTAGAAATAAACTTCACACATGTTTTCTGTCTTAAAAACAAGTGAATGGGCTACAAAAGTGGAGGTTTGGGAGACCTTGGAACTAGAAAGTTATAAAGGCTAATTATTTCTGCTTTAAAATAGTTACCAGGTGAGGTGCTGTGCCTGATGGACACACTCCAGTGATACATCTGCAGAAGCCTGTAAGGACTGGGAAGAAATCCTTCCTTCCTGTGCTGTGGAAGCATGTGTATGCATTGAAGTTAACCAACTGAACGACTTGCAAATTCAAACAATTGCTGATGAAAACAGCAATAGGCTTTGAAAAATGGCTGATGATTACTCTAAGAATTAGCATAACTCCAACTAGTTCCTGCTTATTATGCACATGTGTATATTAAACCACAGTGAAATAAACAGAAATGGCCATAAGAAGTAACTTGTATTAATAATGCACTGCTAACACGGACCTGCATGGAGCCCAGATGAACATTAAAGGGCCTTGGTGTAAATGAGGATTTATCTTGAACCCTTCCACTCCCACTCCCCCAGTGCAGTTCCACTTCCTGACAATGCCACAGCTGCCCTGTGCTGACCCAGCTCCACAGCCTGAATCCCCCATCAGCAACACCCAGCAAGGCTCATGAGCCAGGGCTGCCCCTGCATCCCCACATTCCACACCAGCTTTCCTAGGGCTAATCCTCCCCAGAAACCTTTAACAGCACAGCCAGCAGAACCCACCCCTCCTCTGCCCACTGTCAAAGGCAGACTCCTGCTGGATTCCAAGAGCACTGGGCTCAGCCATGAGCCCTGGAGGTGCCCATTCTCTCAGGAACACGGGTGCTGAACATAACATCCGTTCGCGTTTGCAGGAGCACAAATCTGTTCTTGCAGAAATGGAAGTTCTGCCCCCAATTTTACTCAGTACAGAAGAATCCCCAAATGAGAAAACTGATTTGTTACTCTTTCATGTCAAAACTGAACCTACTTGGGGGATGGGTGAGATCAAAAAGGGATGTATTTCTATAGCTACAGTTTCATATGACAATACAGAAGCCTAAAATGCAATTTGATTTAATGGACTAAAACACTATGTTTAAATGGCAACCACACATATAACTATAGCTACTACCTAAAAAAGCCTTGTAAAAATTATCACGTTTTAAGTGTTTTGGGTTATTTTTTGATCTTTGAGAGAGGTATCTTAAATTACTCAGCTTCAGATAAAGCTTGTCATGTGCATTCCCAGGCTTTTCTCTTTCTCTCTCTCTCTCATAAATCCATTCCACCCAAACAATCAGTGACAAGTCTGTCACAGGAGATCCTGAACAACTGGACTGTGTGTCACAGTCTGATCCCAGCTTTACTGTGATGCACTACAGACAATTTTGACATATGAAAAAACCCCCCCACATTATACTTTCTACCAGTGCTACCATCTGATGCTGTAACTCACAGAATTTAATCCTGGAACTGACACACAACATACATATGCATCTAAATACACACAGAGTTTACATAAAAATATATATATCTGGCTGCACTGCAATATGTATAGTTTTTTCACTGAAGAAAGGCTTGAGGTTGAACAAAAATTAGTAAGCATGTTTTAAAAAGAAGGTTAATATAGCTACCTGTTAAAATGGGTACTGGGAGACCAGAGAGAAAAGTTCAAATAATCCCAATTTATGCAAAATATTGTTATCCAGTCTATGATCTTTCAAAGACTGATCAATCCAATTTCATTTTACTTTGATGAGCTGCTAAAAATCTTCCAGTTAGACATCAGGTCATTTATATGCTACTGTGCTTGGCAAATATTTTTATGGCTTAAACCCAGCCTATTTCAGCAATGGGACCAGCCATCATTTTTATACAAGTAAAAACTACAGTATAATTCATTTCTAATGTATAGATAAATTATGTCAATTTTAAAATTCACCCTAATTAGGCAAGAAATGTCCACAGTAACATTTCAATGGAAGAATGGTTGAGAACTTTTGTATTTTTCATTTAAAGAAAATAACGATCTGAACATCGACACAGTAATGTTGTATTAGTGAATATTTTTTAACATTTAAAAATGGAATATCATTAGAGCAAAATGCACTGAACACTGGAACTAGGGCATATACAATGTACACATATATATTTTTAAGTAAGTATTCATTACTATTAAGTTTGGGGCCAATAATTTATTCCATACAATTAAAGAACTTCCTTATTCTCCTCTCTGAGGCAGGTAGAATTCCAGATTTCTTTTAGAGAAAGCTGACAGGTAGGAGGATGTGAACTTTCTGAACATATTTATGAGGTGGGAGTTTTTTGTTGCTTGTTTCCTGAAAATTGCCAGCATCTATCTTGCAATGTTTTGTGCCCAGTGCACCGAAAAAAAATCAAAATGTGTTGCCTTTGAAAATCAGGTAATTTTCTATATGAGAACTAGAGACAAACGAGTGGCACCAAGAAAGCAAAACAAGAACGCAAATGTTGTTTCTGAAAATATCCTAATTATGATACTATCAGATGGTTTTCTTTTAAATTAGGAATACCTTTACTTTAGCTGTGCAGTGTAAGTGCATCTTGGAGTTTCAAGAAAGTCCTTGGTAATACTAACTGGCTAGTATATCATACCGTAAAGCATTATAAGCAAATTCAGGGAAGTGTTGCAGATAATCTGACCTGCAAATAGCAATTTTAGAAGACTATGAGGCATGTCTGTTCAAAGGGTTAGAATTCAAAAAAACCACGTTATGTTGGTATCTCTATTACAGGAAACAGAACAAGGGACAATGCATTAACCTAAACAACTCTCCTGCCTTCTGCTAGTAAACCATTTTCTATACCCAGCAAGATGTTGGATTTTGTCTTATACAGACAAACATCAAAACTGTTTGCTCTATCATTTTACTTGAATTCTCCATTACAAATTACGTAACAAGTATTCTACTATTGCCTATTTGACAGTGGTACAATTAATAGGTATTTACACTACCATTCTATTTTAATTTTGCTGTATTTATCTTGTCTGCAATATGCATGAGAAACTGATAGAAAATTATCAACTTTCATAACTTTCCTTTTTTTGAAAATCAAATAAGCAAAATCATAACTCACAAGGAAATAAATCACATTTGTTTTCCTTGTTTATTGTACAATATCAACCATCCCTGCGTTTGATTTGTAGAATTCTTTCTCTTACATATATTTTGTTTGGTTAAGGACGATTCCCTGCAGCACGAAAATTCAATTTCATTTAACTTACAGCGATAGTTTTCTATGGACACTGGATTATGTGCTGTGAGGGAAAAATGGCATTACTAAATTAAACACTAAAACCAAACTTCTAATCTGATTTCATCTAGCTGTGCAGAATTACAGTATTTTGGTACCTACTTTAGAGTTTGCTTTGACTGACCTTTAAAAAAGAACAGATTTTATCTGTTTAATCTATAGGGTATTTCCTGATAAAATACATTTTTCTATCATGTTACAAATTATATTTATCCATGGTAGATTGCACAGCCAATCTTGCTACTAATTATAATTCATTCCAAAGGCCCTCCAGCAAGTAACAGAAATAGACAAAGGAAAAAAAAAAATATTGTTTAAGAATGTTGAAGGAAAACTGCAGAACAATATCTTCATCTGGTATTAAAGTTATTTTGATTGCATTGATCACAAAAAAGCTGGATTTCTTACAAAGGCATGGCCTGCAAAGAAAGGCTAAAAGACTGGTGCAATTCTGTCTCAGCAGAAAGAAGCAGCAGTCAGAGAAGTAATTTTTCTCTCCCCAGAGTAGTCTGACTTAGAGTCCTAAATATTGTTTTCAGCCCACATTCTGAAATGCTGATGGATGATACATGCAAGGCAAAGAAAAGTCATTGGGATAGGAGTGAAGAATCCTCAAGACCACGATCAGTGCTCACCAAAAAACACCACCAAACACTCCAAATGGAGACTCACAGGAGGCCAGAGGAGAAGAGAGCCCAGTGAGCAATATGAATAGAATGCCAGAAATTCTGATTCAGGTCTTGAAACCCAGCTGAGCAACTGGCAGGTTTTCAACATCTGGGATGTGAGACTACAGCAGATGGGAAGCCAGAGAGTGAATTAAGTCAAACCAGAAGAAGGCTGTGTTCTTAAAAAGGGGTGATATAACTGTATTATACAGGGGGAAAGCATAATTATGCCTCAGAGACGAGAGGTAATATTTGAACTGGTGTTTAAAGAACACAGGGAGCTCAAAATGTGCCTTGTGGCTTGAATTTCTACAACTACACTTACTCAAAGTCTGCATTTATAGTGCTATCTCTTGGAGATATCTAGGAGAATCTAAGAAATGTTAAGAAGTGTTACAACAGAAAATCATAGCAATCAAGAACAAGCAAGGAATTTGGGGAACAGCAAGAATCAATCAGATGTAAGCAAGGCATGTATTAGATTAGCTGTATCAGCAGATAGAGAAGAACAGGGTTGGCAAAGTTTACCTCAGGGGGAAAAAATGGTAAAATGGCAAGGAAACAAATGAGCTTAAAAGCAGAGAGCATCTGCTTCAGTCAGCTGAAAGGAGACAGGCTGGGGGAGGCAATTGTTTGCTGCCAGTATCCTGCCACAGGAGTCTGGCAGGCTGACTGAATTGATTTCCTTTCTTTGAACATCACCAGTTTTCAGATGAAGTGATAAATCTTTGCTTGTTACCAAAGACTGATGTGATACATCTTTTTATATCCAAATAGTTTTTACTGAAGGGTTTTCAATTGGAAAGAATGCTTCTCAGGTGGAAGGCTGTTTCTTAGGTGGAAGGAGATTCTAACTAATAAGAAAATTATTTTCTTTCAGTAGACAGTAAAACCAATCATTCCAAAAAAATGACGGGTTTACTTGAGATAGTGAATAAACAATTTATCTCAATACATACTACATTCACATTCACTGACAGCTAAAATCAATGTGCATACAAACTGAAAGAAGGGACTAAGCAGAGGGGAAAAAAAATCCCCAACCCTCCCCCACAAACACCCATGATTTTTAAAAGCATGCAATAAACTTTAACAAGATGAATGAGGGCCTCTAAGAACTCTGAAGGGAGGACGAGTTTCAACTCAACTTGGCAACAACAATCAATTAGGATGCACCTACCTGCATAAGTAATCAGGCTCATTTTTACCCCATCCTGTCTGTAAGGAGGTAAATCAGGAAAGACTTGTGACTCATCACCAAACTGTTTTGTGCCAAGTAAGATCGATGGTTTTTTTCTCTGTGTAAACAAAATACGTTCACAACCCATCTTCACTCAAGCTTTTAAAGTATGACAATTATTAATATTTCTGAATAAAATGTATTTTTTCAATGTACATCATTAGTGATCTAAATAAGGTTTTACATAAATACAGGGGGTGAAACTGCACACAAAATAAAATGGAAAAAATGGTTGACACTGTCTCCTTACATTTGTTCAACATTTTGTTACTCAGCTTCACAGGCTGGCATCTACTACTATAAAGGAAACACATTTTGATTAGGGAGGATCAAAAGAAAGGTACGGAGCTCAGAATTTTTTTTGTTCCTTTTTTAAAGCCCTTTCAAGTTGGGGAAAATTCATGCATTGTCACCTCTGAGCACAATGTGATATTGGCAGCTGCTTCAAGCTGGCTACAATGTGCAAAGTTCACTGTCATGACCGGCTGACTGCTCAACTGTCAAGGAAAAATTAACAAATACAAAAATGGGAACATGTGGCAGTTTTAGAAACACACTTTTCAATAAAGCCTACTGTGAACTATAGACTATTGCACATTTCAACATGACACAAGGAAAATAAGGGGTTCAAAAGAGAATACACTTTGTAACATAGAAATATACAGACTAGCTTGTGCACAGAAATCAAAACATGGTTACAAGACACCACTGCAGTCAAACCTGTCTTATAGTCTGCTTATGTTCTTAGTGACCTTAAGAAACTGGTCCAAACTGATTATCAGCAATACTTTTTTTTGTTACTTTTTTTTAAAAAAATATTTTGAGACCACATCTTTGATACACATATATATATTCCGTGGTCAAAACAGACAGACTTAACTTTAGCGATACTAAATAAAAGTGCAAAAACGTTCAAAAATTAAAACAAAATAAAAAAATATGGAAGCATAAGCTAAAAATTTTCTGCATAGCTGAAATCTATTTAAAGCGAGTCCTTGGTAGGGGTTGCTGACAGGAGGAGAAAGCAGTTTTTTAAAATGTCTTCTGCACGTTTTTTTCAAATAACGCAAAACAAAGGTCGGCTTTTGAAGCGCTTCACAGGCAGTTCACCCCTGCGTCCTTAGAGACCATGGTAGTGGCAGTGCCCCCCTCTGCAAGGTACACAGCAGTGCTGGATTTGGGGGGCACTGCCTGCTCGCTGCCGTTGTTGTTGACCTCGCAGTGCAGCGGCTCCGTGGAGATGACCCACGTGGACGGACGCCACCGCTTGAGCGAGTACGGAGTTTTCACACGTTTCTTGATCTTCTCTCCTGAGCCTGATTTGCCATCCTGTGAGGAGTCACCTACTGAAGGGGAAAAAACCAAACCAAAACAAGAAAACAGAACAGAAAATAGTATTATGAGGAAGGCGAGATTAGACTGGAGGCCAGGATTGTTACTTATGTGGAACAGAAACAAAAGAACAAAATCTATAAACACAGAAGCAACTGTGGGGCAGAGGCATGACAGGTCTATCCACTACAACAGCTGCCACTAAAACAAGGGCTTAGATTCTATTCTCTGTAAGAAATTACTTCAGTGAAGTAATTTGTGTTACCTGGAGTGCACATTGGCATCAAACGGGAGAATCAGCATTTGACATTTGAGGGGCTTTTGCAATCATAGTATCTTATATTACCTGCAATGGGAGGTACAAAAGAACATTGCTACTACAGGACAGCAAAGGCTAAAACTTAAATAGTGCACTGTTAGCTCCCCTAATCCTACTCCACCTGGCAAAGCATTTCACCTGAAAACAAAACAGTCCATTCTCTGTTAAGACATTAAGTCAGGATTTGGAATGCTGGGTTGCAAAACTGGCAGAACCAACTTTAACCGTGATAAAACTTCAGCAGTCAAAATCTGATTGTTAAAAAAACTTTACACAACCCCTTCTTGTAACTTAAACTTCAATAAAAGAAAGTCACTGCAATAGTATTTTTCTTTATCTTGGTAAGATTTCAACTCACATCAACATGTTAAGACAAAAATTAAAGTTTCTTACTTAAAAGGAAGGCTTAAATATTCCACTGCTGAATATTAAACTACATTTCTTGAAAGATATGTTCTTGTTTGGTTTTAAACCTTTTATTTCCAAAGATGCCTGGCATCCCAGTTTACTCCACGACTATCACAGCATCTTCCTAAACATAGTCATGAGATTTGCAAGCACCTTTCAAGACTACAGTGACTTCTGGAAATATATTTTCTTTAAAATGCACACCAGGAGATCTTTCCAATAGCTCAAACAGGCTCAAATCCAGGGGATGCATCTAATTTAACTATAACTACATGATTACATTTTTACTGTAAAAAGGAAAGCCCCATTGTAACCTCTTAGACTTCTGGCCATAAAACTCTCCAGGAAGTTATTCTGAAATAAACTATTAAAATCAATTCCTTCTCTAATTACACGGATTAATATTTATGTACATGGCAAACTGATGAAGAATTGCTCTAACTGTTGGAGCTAGGACAGCAAAATAGAAATGCCTGACTGGCCATTTAGGCTGGGCTAATACAGTAATATCAAATGCTTTAAAATCATGAAGCATATAAATAGTTACTATAATAAATTATTTTAATCAATGCATCTTAGAGACAGCTACTCTTGAAAGAATGAGGAAAAGTAAGGAAAAAAAGGTGTAAGGTGCCCCTGCAGGAAAAAAAGGACACTTTTTCAATATGCTTTGCAGCTACCAAAGGTAGGAGCCTTGCAAGGAATAATGAAAGTTAACCTAGAGACAGAGTGGATGGGTTAAAAAGAGACAGATTTATTCTGTGTATATGGGAGGATGATAGTGATCTAATATACTGGAAATGATGGAGACAGGACTTTATCAAAAAGACAGAAGTTGTGCTGAGGGAAATTACATTTATATGCGATCTAATGAGTATCTTTGAGGAGAAACGGGAGACAGAAATAATTTCTACCCGAGCAGATATATGCAGTTATTAGGTAGAGAGGTGTCAGGGAACCCGTTCAGCCCTGCAGGCACTTACACTGCATACTACTGCTATCCAAACTACTTGTGGCTGACAGATCCAGCGAATTAGGCCTCTGTGCTCTTCTGCTCTGGGTCTGCCCAGGATTTCTCACTACACTCTGGACACTGGCTGCAGCAGTGTCTGGACAGGGATTACTGTTGTTGTTGTTGGCGTTCGTTCGCCCGTTGTCCAGCGGCCGCTCCCTCCTGTCCACCAGGCGGTCCAGGACACCTTCATCGTGGCCCACCTGCTGCTCCCGCCTCAGCAGGGGCTCGTGCTCGTCGGGACTGGAGTTGATATTCAGCCGACTGTCCTCGCCACTGAACTGGTTCTGAAGCATTTCCTGGGCCCTCTGTGCTACCGAGCTGCTGCTCTGGCCAGAGGGCACCGTGCCGTTGGCATACTGGGCTGTGCCAGCGTGAGAGTTCATGCCGTGGCTCCTCCCGGCCACTCCGTTCATGGTCACCGTCACCACGTGAGGCTCTGCAGCATTGATTGTGTTCATCTTGGCTACGCCTGTTTCCACTTGCTTCAAGTTTGATTTGTGCTTGCCACCGAATTTTAACCGTGGCTCCTTGGTTGAATTTTTGGTGTTTAGAGGGAGGCTGGTGGGCCTCTTCGGAAGGTTCTGCTGCTTGGGTAGAGGATAGACCTGAGCAGCTGGGACATCCGGAATCAAACACGCCTGACCGTTGGTAGCTTGTGTGAAGTCCTGCTGCCCTGTCACCTCTACTGCAAGTTTTATCAGTGGGTAAAGCAAGCTGGAACTAGTGCTGCTCAGTGGATCTGGCCCACTAAACTGCTTAAGTGAATGTTCCATCAGATTCTCATCAGAGCTTTCTTTCAGGTTCTTATCCACTTCTTTTGGATCCAATTTATTTGTCTCCAAGTCCTCCTCTGTTAGCTGCAGACAAACAGGGGTGGGCCCACCCGGCTGCATGACATTTGTAGTGTGTAAGTTTGTTTCATCCGAGTAAGGCATTTCGGATATGGTGGTCATGCCAGTGCTGGGAGTGAGGCCAGCTGTATTGGTGGTGGACAAAGTGGTGACACTTGTCTCGGGACTAGGGATGCGAGCTTGTGCTTGCTGCCGCTCGTAGTTAATGGAATTTCTATTCTTTTCCCCTGAAGTCAATGGTGTAGTGGACATTGAATGTTCAGAAGAAATGTTCTTTACTATGCTGTCAGTGTGGTGGATTGAATCTTCAATGTAGGAAGAGGAAGAATAATCTGGATATGGCCTTATCTTTGAAACACGTCTATGATGCGACAGATTCCTTTAAGAAAAAAAAAGAGGTATTAAGATCATATATGTAAAAATCACCTCATACTATAATGCCTCTCATTTAAGAGAGCTGAGCTGTTTATTTTCATGCATAAACTAAGGATAGACACTGTACAAACTGAGGTATTTCAGCAACTTCCTTGAAAAGTAAATTGGTTTTACTAGGGCAAAATTTCATCATGAATGTTATTTCCTAGGGGAACAGTAATGTTCTATTTGTCCAATATGCTGTTTGTCCAGTTGGCGAAGTACTGCTACGGTTCTACTCTAGATGCAGAGAAGTGATGCTGAAGAAGGTCAGCAAAAACCCAACAGACTAAATCAAGAAAGTGATTCTGGGAAAATGTCACAAGGTCCTAACCCATAAAATATCTACTATTTTGACAATTTAGGTATTTTATGATTTGAACATAATATTTTTCTCAGGACAATGAACAGTGTCATATACAGCAACATTATTCTTCTCTCAAATCTGGATTTCTAGAGTATATTATTAAGCACTAAAGTCAGCTCTGCAAATTGTCATTCCCTCTGGATCATATATAAGCAGAGAACACGCAGCACTTCTCTTGCTGAGGTCAGAACAACAACTTAAACAATGGCCCTCCACTTTGTTAACTGAAAAACTACAGGTTTGAGACTTGGTAATTTCCTGAACTCACACTGACTGCAAATTCACAGTTTTTAGCAGAACACTAAACAGAAGTTTGATGCATCATTTAGCAAGTGTACTTAAAGACAATTCACTTTGTCACTTTCCATCATGGCAAGCCTGCTGAGACAGTTTGCCTAAGCTGAGTTTAAAAGGCCCCTCTGTGAGAAATACAGTTGTATACATAAAAGGTGCCTGAATTCTGGGAATACACACAGGAGATCTTAAGAGCACAAACAATTGGGATTATGTCATGCAATACCCATATGCAGACTAGGTCATGTAACACACATCACTGAATGGGTGCAGCAAGCTGTAGCTTCTGTCCTGGAGTGAGCTGAGCACTGCATTGGGCATTTCCTGCTGACTAAACCCAAATGTGCTCTCCTCTTACCTCTCATTTTGCATGGCAGTTGACATAGGATTGACTGTTGGACTAACTGATTTATTTCTCTCCCAAATCATCATGAGCTCTGCCATTCTCTCCTCAGCACACTGTGCTGTTAGTCGAGCTTCTGCATCTTGATCCCAACAGTCTTCAATTGTTTCTTTAAGTGACCTCACAGCCTGCCAGGAGACAAAACCCCTTTTAGTTATTTTACCTTTATACTGGGCTTCTAATTTACTGTTTTATGGCAGCATTCTGCATGCCTGGAAACAGTCACAAGCTGGTGAAAGAGAGAAACAGAAGAAACACAATTTCATTCAAAGCTAATTTAACCTATTACTAGCAATGTGCAATTTAAAATTATCACACCACATACAGACATCAACTGGGAAGACACTAAGCAAAAGCTACATTCACCAATGTCCATACAGCCTTCAGCCAGCCCTCTGATGGATGCATGCTCTGCTCACTCTCCTTGCCTTTTGAGAGCTGTGTCTAAGGATTGCTGATATTGGAAATGCTGCCATGGTTATTCTCACAGTTCTGCTAATGGTCACTGCCTTGCTCCCCTGCACTGTATGCAAGTAACAGCTGTGCTCACTTCATCATCCTTGTCTTCCTGTTCACCACAGTGACATCCAAATGTCTTGTATCAATGAATTTGTCTGCGCCATGGGAGGAGATTTTTATTGCACTTGTTTTACAGGTGGAGAAACAGAAACACACACGTGCTCCTGGCATCACACTGTGGGATGAGCTGTACAGTCAGGATTAGAGCTCAAGACCTCCAAAACGTGCTGCCATATGTTCAGGGAACTGGAGAGGAAACGACTGAAATGATGAGCACTGAACACTCCTGTCTGCACTCTATCTGGAGGACAAAAGCCAGGCAGACATTTATGGGCCCCTGCTGCCAGCCTATGGCCATGGAGAGGATCTGGTCTACCAGCACAGCTCACATCTACAGCCCAGCTTTAGCCTCTCCAGCACTGAGGACTGTGCAGAGTCCCAGCTGGGCACTAAGGCATTCAGTGAGTCCTGCTGACTGTCTGTGTGCCAGAAATGCCTTGTGCCCTGCTGGCAGTGGAAGCCAGGACCAGCTCTGAGTAGGAGCCAAGAGCTCCTCGCCCACAGAGTGAGCTCCTGGCATGGCTTGCATCTGGCAAGCACTGCTGCTTGGTGATGCAGCTCTGGCTGCACAGGTGGGGACGAGCTCCCCCACAAGCAAACCTTTCATCTCCCTTCCCACAGCAGATAACAGGGCATAAGCCAATACCCTCCCCTCAGCTGAGGCACATGAGTCAGGGCACTGGATCCATTTTCTCTCCCACAATAAAATGCCTTCATTCAGCTTTTAGGACTTGATTTTGTCACCATTCAGACTAAATCAGTGGATATTCTAATCTCCTGCCTTTCCTCTTTGCAAGACTTTTCAACCAGTGTTTAATTGAATACTGTCTGTCCTGTAGCAGATCCTTTCCTTAGGTGTGTTAAGGATCATTAAAGGACACAGTAGTGACTGTACAGAGAGTTATCAACACTGGAGTTCTTCAGCATCACATTTACCACAATTATGTGTTTTCTATTAATTTCAGGTTGAAAGACAACTATGCTAAAATGAACTATTTACAAGTACCAGCACTCATCAAAAAGACAGAAGGGACCAGAAATTAGCATTATTCTATTATTCTGTTAATATCCTTCACTGCTGACCTTGAAGTCAAGTGTGGCCCCACTTTGGCAAGTGAGACAAGAATATAGTAACATCTCGACACAGCTTAAAGCCTTTGAATTATTTTATGTACATCCTCTGCTCAGGTTGTTGCTTTATACTACGAAAAACAATACTGCTAATCAAGGTCTGTAACAACATCGATGCTTCCAGAAGCAGACTAAGACTGCATAGGTAATCACAAATGAGGATTCCAAATCTTTTGAGTACCTTAATTATGTGATTGAAAAAGAAAGCATTATTTTTTATTTATATTTCTCAAATGAAAAGGCCAAATGCATTTGTTTCAAAGATGAATTTGCATGAAGGTATTACAACCCAACATAACGGCAGAGCTTTAAATAATGGAATAAAGTCTTTTATCCCATGTATTAGATACAGGAGGTTAGGATGCGGGTCCAGAGTGAGCTTATCTGGAGTTTAATTTTCAACACTATCCGCCCTAGAGTGCTCATTCAGATATTATCCTAGACTGACATAGGGTGGAGGAAGTTGTTTGACCCTGTGATTATTATTCTTTTCTCTTAAAGCAATGGTGTAGATCAATTCTTAGAGCTGGAGTTATCACCATTTTGATTATACAGAAAAAAAATTAGTAACACCACAAAGAATGTGCTAGGCATTTTAAATATGGGGATCATCTAATAATGCTGGAGTCTATCAGCTTGCTAGAACATAATTAACATTTAAAATTGCAGTCTGCAAAACAAAACAAACCTTGAACTGTTTCAGCATTAACTGTCTTCAGAAACAGCTGTCAAGCTTGGTTCTTCCAACACCACATTTGCCAACATGGCTATAGTTAAAACAGCTGTTGTTTGATTTCCTATATATTTTGGGCACTGATTTCTCTTTTTTCCTCTTCCCCCTTTGCCCCGGAGACTGGGTGGCCAAAAGTGTGTAAGAAAAGCACCTCTCTTGGAAGCTCTCAGCTGGGTTACAACACGTTTTACTGCAGTGCACCACTGCAGGCTATGCTCCTCTCTGAAAGCAGGCTCCTACCTATTCACACCAGGTGAGGCCTTGGGCCCCTCCTTGTCTGCACAGTAGCTACAAACTTATCAACCACCAAAGCCTCTGAAGATTGAAGGGCATCATTCAATATGGGAATAACAAGAAGTATCTTTCTAAATAACAGCCAAACACGGCATTTTCAGATTGCAATTCAGCTGTGTTACCTTGTATCAGGTGGAATCCAGTCACTGTTTGCACTGCACTTTGCTTGTAATAAGACAAACAGCCCCCTCTAAGCCAAGGGGATTCACACTGCCTGAACTTTGCTGCAGATGAAAGCAAGCACAGGCTCTCACCAGAGTTCAGATGACTTGCTCTAACTTGTTGGCCCACAGTAGCAAGGTTCTAAGCCATAGCTGCACTCACTCAAAACAACAAACAATGTTACAATGTTTATAGTCTTGAAAAAAAAAAATTGCAGATCAAATGAAGCCATATAAAATCTTTTATGTAGTTAAAATGAAATTATTTCTAGAAGCTTTAGCCTCTGAAAATCTTGAGGTCTATAAAAGTTCAAAAAAGTTTATTACAATGTTTACCAATTTTAGTTTTGGAAGAGTATATTGATGTTTTCACCAACTATTTAGTTGATATCCTAGTTCAGTTTTATTGGTTTATAAGATGTCAAAAGTCAAAAAATGGCTTTGTGTTTCTCATTCAGCACACAGAGAACACATGGGCACTTAATGTACAATACTACAGACCATGTCTAAAATTAATGTAACAGGTTATCTTCGGTAATCACACTGCAGCATGCAGCAACAACAACAATAGTATTTTTCCTTAAAAGAAATCTGGCTTTCATGTCAATAACTTTTAAAAACTGAATTCAGTATTTAAGAAGTCCATGCAGAAACAGCTCTCAATCCTTAAATACTAACAAAGAGGAAAAAAACCCAAACCCTAAAAAATTGCTTTTAAGAAATGAGTACACCCTAAAGCTGGTTAAATCACTGTTTCTTTGAAAATATTCTCTCTCACCAGGCTGTTCTCCTTCCATGCTTCAGGGAATTTTGGTCTTTGCTTCTCTCTAGACACCAAGACTTGCATATCTTCAAAAGTGGGATGGTTTCCGACTTCAGTCTGGAAAGCCATCTGGTACTCTGGCACAGATTCCCCTGTTAGCACAAGAAAGAAAGGAAAAAAAATCAATCACAGATTAAAAGGCAGAGCAAAGGCTTTCAGTTGATGAAAGGCATTATCAAAGTTGCTGTCTATCGAGATGTTCCCCACTTTCCCCAAAGTCGAACTTCCAAAAAAAGCTGAATTAACTGCAAATGAATTAAGTGCTGTTCAGCAACCTTTCAAAGGATAGCATCCTGAGACTGTGCTGGTTCAGTGGCACGTTTGGAATGTCTTGGAGCCTGAAGATGACACTGGCTTTCCGTGAAACACCACTGACTGATGATGTTCACTTCATTTGGGAGGAAGCCCAGCAGGATTACAAGCCTCTGCACACAAACTACAGCTGTTTGACTGCAGAGAGTATGCTGCATTTCAGATCCATTCTATATGCTGGAGCTTGGGCAGAAGATGGTGCATGTGCACAATCTCACACGTAAATTTTAAGTCTACTTCCTTTTTGTTTATGTTACAGGTAGGGAGGATTTCCCTAAATTTTCAATGTCCTATCATAAACAAAAGTACAACTGACTAAAGGCTACATTAAGTCATAGCATTTTTTCATGGTGAAAAGTCTGAAAGACACTTCAAGCACTTCTATCAGTTCTCAGAACTGGAAACACTGCCTTTGCCATCAGCCTAACTCTCAGTGTTTTTAAACTCTGGACAGTAATAATAACAACAACAATAACACTCACATGGCAGCTAGCAAGAGGCCTGCGAACCGCCGGAACAGGTCATACCGAGCCTTTGGGCAGGAGCCACACCTTGCCCCCAGACTCACCGTCCTGACAAGCACCACCTCGAACACTAGATGGCACCGACTCAATGGCAGAAGCAACTGAGGGAACCGCTTCCCTTCTCCACTTACAAAAGCTCGGGATCAGGAGTGGCTTTGGGTGCTGGTGCCACTGCCTACTGTTACGGTTTTCTGCAGTTCTTTTTCTTACCTGGGAAGAGGTCTGTACATCTCATGAATATCTCCCAGTAGATCAGGCCCAGAGCATACATATCGACTTGTTTCAAAGCAGATTCACAGTCCCTCAAGTTCACTGCTCCTTCAAGCACTTCTGGAGCCATATAGCGGATTGTACCAACCTGGGGAAACATCACATCAAAGCTTCACATCAGGAAGGAATTTCCAAATTCAATTAAGTTTTTTAGTGCCCTATTCTGCTTGGTATTCTCTACAATTGAGGAAAACACAGCTCCTTCCTAATCAATGTCCTCAGTTTCTAGATTCTTACCAGTCTAGACATAACAAAACCTTTCCCCTACTCTGCCACTGTTTTGTATGTACCAAACAAAATTATTTTGTCCCTTACTTAATGTTCTCAAATGAAATACGATATAGCTGATACAATATAGTTTCTTTTTCCAAATTGCTCTGTTAAACACCAAAGTATGTATGATAATGGAAGAGGATCCTGCTGAATAGGAACTTGTTCTCTATTCCTGGACTGTCAGCAAGGTGCCACCCTACAACTCCCATAGTCAAAGTTTATTAACAGTCTTGGAAGATACCTATTCATTTTCACTAGGACATGTGTTAGATTAGAGCACTTACTCATCAGTACTTGTAGGACAGTATTTTGTCAAAGAACTATTCCCCATCCCTGCATTTTAACCAGCAGTTTCCCTGTTTCTTTGATCAGTATGGAAATATCTAGATGGAGCTCTTCTGCACTAGGTATTTTCAATTTAGCACTTGCTTTCTAGAGGGGAGCACTGTGTAGCATGTTCTTTGAATGACATATGAAGTTTTTCTGTAAAAGCACAGATAACAATTACACTGAACTATTAGGCACTCTTTACTTAAAACACTCACTGTATTTCAGTAGCCTGTCTTAGCTGTCAAAGAGAAGATGCAGAATGTGGTATGTCACCATTTCAGAAAAATTAACACCAAAACCAAAAATTAAAAGCAAAAACAAAGAATGTTTGGTCTTCATTTAGCATTTGCAGTACAAAACCAAAGGAACCTGTACGTGGCAACCAAACTTACCTTGTGTCTTCTCATATCTCACACAGAAACTTCAATCTGCCAATCTATCACCTTTCAAAATGGCAAGTTTGTGATGAGTATTTTGAAAATAAAACCAGTTTCTCCCTGTAAAGGCTTCAGCCCCTTCTCACCCATACTGCAGTCATTCCCATTACAGAAATTGTATCCCATGAACATTCATCCAGCCATTGTACTCACCTCACTAATGGCTGCATTGTCTTCCTCACCGGGTCGTACCAGTCTGTTCCCAGTCAGTTTCATGGAGAGCCCAAAGTCACTGATGACACACGTGCCATCGTTCTTCACCAGCACGTTGCGGCTGTTCAAGTCACGATGGGATATTGCAGGTTTGTAATGCTCTGTTTGGACACACACAAGTGCTTTTACCATTTCAGCAATTCTACTGTTTGGCAAAATGAGAGAACCTCGTTATGTCTGCTCAGCTAGTATGAAAAGAGAACCACCTTACTTTTTAGAGAGCTAATGTTTTTGTTTCTTTACAATGAGCTCCAGAGGAAGCCATCTAGAGAAAACTGACTGGCACCCAGAGTTTCACTGTATCTGTATGATATATTAGGCTACTGCCATACACAGTTCTAATGTTCACCAACACTCTTCTTCCCAAGGGGTATTTCAGCACGACTTTGGCAGTGGAGACACTGTGCACCTAAACACAGACCTGCTGCCACAGCCCTAACAGCCATTGCAAATACTCGCTGTCACTTCCACACTCCTGTGTCAAATGCAGCACCAATTATTTACATTACAATTGGAATTATCATTGGCACTTATTCAGAAGGTATGCAGACAAAATTATTCCAGAGAGTCTGAACATGTTCATCTTGCAACGGATCTGACCTTTTCCAAAGAATAATCTCAGTTGTTCTGATTTTTTATTTATTTTGTTAGTAAAGCAGCCAGCAGTACAGAACTCGTTTTAGTGTGGAATTTATTCTAGGTGTTCCTTCCTATGTATTTATTTTATGTGTTTCTTCCTAGCATTCACAGACTGTGGCTGTCTCTCCTTTATGATGGAAAGCTTACACGTTTTCGGTTGCTAATGGACACACCTGTCTGCACATCTCAAAATGATGAAGTTAAGATGATAGCTGCAGTTTCAATGGCACATAGGAATACTGATTTGGGTATTTTCAGCACTTTTAATAGCATCTTTAGGTGTCATTCCTTGTTAGTGCTCATGCTTAACATTTGAGATAGTTTGAAATTTTAATCCAAACATTAGCACCTTAATGTAGATATAATGAAACCAGCCTTTTATTTACTGCCAAAACCCTAACATTTCAGTGCCAGGCCATATTCTGCAGCCTGATACATCTCAGAATATCTACTTTATAATTATGATACTTCAGCTGCTGAAATAGTGAGTGCAGCATGCACACAGACATAGATAGATCCCAATCAATACACTGTCACAGCCAGGATTCTAATAAAGTACCAGAAAATCCAGCAGTATTGTTTGTACACAGCAAAGACTAGGCCCAAACTCTCAAACAAAAATCCAGAGACATGATAAATAAAACTACAGTGGGGTTAGAATATTTAATTTGATAGCATACGGTTCACATACAAACTAAAAATTGCTTTGGTGATTTCTGAACTGCAAAAACAGACAACACCTCATCTGTTTACCCTCTGCCAGAGAGGCAGGCAGTGCTTCAGCTCCTCAGTAATCTGTTGCCATGATACAGCAGCACTGCACAGCTCTGTCTCCTCCTGCCTCTCCCACCTCAGACCAGGGCTGTCACACAAGGGCCACAGAGCCACAGCATTGTTCCCAAGGAGGGAACAGAGCAGAAGTTCTGAGCAATCTTTATTTGCATTCATCAATTCCTGCTCACAGTAGGATAAAAGAAAGGCTGGAATCTATGGCTTGACAGAAATAAGAATATACTGAGATCTTTGCATCCCTTCCTGGCCTTACCTCCTCGAGGCAGCTCCGTGTGCAGGTACGCCAAGCCCCGCGTTATCGAGTGAGCCAAACGGCAGGAGCTCACCCAGTCACTTGTGTGGAGACTCAAATATTTGCACAAAGAACCCTGAAAAGAACCCCAGAAAAAGACAAAACAAAAAACACAGATTAAAATAATTGTTCAGGAGAATAACTCAAAATCTTTTGGAGACTCAGCTTTATCCACTGCTTCTAAAAGGTATAAACCTGCCACTGCTTGTGTGTTTACCCACATGTTTTAAAACACAATATTTGACTGAAATTTCATTCCAGTGCTGCCATTTTGTTTCTCCAAAGTGAAATATGAATTTTATCACAGAATAACAGGGACTGCCTCTAGAAAAAAAGATATTCATTATAAAAGTCTTGTTGTAGAACAGAATAAAGGTAACTGTAGACGTAACAGCTTGGGTTTCTAAAATGTGGGCTTTAGACCATTGTCACTTACAGAATACTCAATGTCTCTCACAGGTCTTGCTATAATCTATTTATGTATCAAAACAAAAACACCCCAAAGGCAATTCCAAATAGGAGTGAGTCCACATGCACTGAGGAAACATGGAAAAAAAGAATGTCATGTTCCCCTTCTCTTGAAAGTGAAGTTAGATGTGTAAAATGAGGGATCCTCTAGTGATTTGTCACAAAATCTCTAAGAAAACCAGAAGGAATTTTGTCTGTTATGATATTGAGATATTCTAGAAACTGAGACTGCTATCCAAAACAAGACACTGCAAACGGTGACACCTTCAATGCACAGTCCCCAGTGATTATATACTTAGTTTAAACAATCCAAATCCTCCAGCATAAAGTGCAAGTAATCTGCCTAACTAATTTCTAACAGTAATTTCACAATTTTCCTTGTTTTTTACAGTTTTTAAGAAATATAAGTCCTCTTATTAGCCTCCAAATGTCATCAGCTTAGTTTTTTTTCTTGGCTTAGTGGGTTGAGATGCCAACCCATTCTAACGGAGGCCACAGGACGGTTGTCATGAGGTGACTGGGAAATATTCACTGTATTAAACCAGCTTCAAGATCTTTCTGCTGCAGAGCTGGCCCACCACCAGATGTTTTTTAAGCGAGCTGAAGGCTGTGACTTTATGCTTTTAGTGAAGTTAAATGATAACCAGGAAACATTTTAGCCAAGATTTAGAGAGAGATATATTTGTATTTAAGGCTATCTTGTCAGATTCATGAGTTACACGTTAAATTGGGGATATTTGTTCTGACTATAATTTTTATCAAAGATGATATTTTTAACAATCAGAGATTCTATTTGTGTTTTAGAACAATTTTTCTGTTGTTCTAAAGGGACAAGAGTGTCTGACTACTGGGATGATAATTCTGTGGCTATTACGTATTTCCTGCTATGCCATGCCTCACAACTGACTCCTTTACTGACCTGCTACACCTCAGAGTCCCATCAGAACAGCATGCTGATTGATAAATGCACATATCATTCCTCTAACTTACCTATTTCCTTCGGTCTGAAGGCATGTTTGGATAAAAATACAACCTGGCTCAAACCCATCTGTCTTGCTTTCACCAAGGTAACACCAAGAACAATTTTATGTGTAAAAATGCCCTGGCTTGTGTGTTCTTATTTTCAGGAAGGAAAGTATTATGAGGGAGAATGATGTTTTGGATGGGGAATATTTCATCTGCACATCTTGTATTGGTTAGTCCTTATTGAAATCAGATTTATGGCTCCAGTTTGAACACTGGAATTCCCTTCTAGCAGGGCTGCCACAGCAGGCCTCTTCTTCTGCTGTTAACTCCACATACAACAGAACATCTGCTCACTAAAATACAGATCACACTGTGCATTAATTACACCTGCTGTGCACTTTTTCCAATGACTTCCAAACAACCAGTGGATTGATTTTAGACTAATCTTGCTGTTCTTAATACCACATTGGGAAGGAATCTGATAATATGGAGTCATAAGCTTCATCTGTACATTTAATCAGGTCATTAACAGAGCCTATTTACATAAGCGACAAGACACAATTTTCAATCAAATTAAATTTCAACTGAAAATCCTTTCATTCGAGAAAACAGCAAAACCAGATCACCTGTGAAGACAGTTATGTTGTGCCCTCCTAGTAGCAGAATACTCACTTGATTTTACTTAAGTTTCATTTTATTACATGAAAACATGCCAGTTTTGTCAGAATCACATGCTTTGCCACTGTCCATCTGGTATGGGCACAACTGACCTTTTTCATGGTCACTTCCAGCTTCTACAATCTCTTCTTAGATGCCTGTCTTACAAGCTGACATGATAGAGTGTGTTCTCACTTAGAAGTTTCACTTAAGTCACTTTTTATATTTGTGCTTTGCTGCCTTAAGTTTGTATATAATGCACAAGTGTGTAAATACATGCCTATGTTTAAGGTATGTATTTACATGGCTGCATTTAACTTGCAATACAAGCATATACACAGAGCCTAAAGAACCCTAAGACAGGCCATCATTACTGCTGTGTAGCACTGTTCTGCTCCTTTTTGCTATTCAAATAAGCAGCTATTGTCCTACTGCCTAAAAGATCAGGCTTCAGCCATTCCCTTCACACCCTGCAGGAAATGCAAGTTTGCTTACTTGAGACTAAAAAGCTTGTTAAAGAAAATTATTCGATTGAAAAACTAAGCTTCTTTCCCATACACAGGCAAACTCCCCCCCCCAAGATAAATTGTGACACCATTTTTTGCATTTTTATACATATATCTCCATATATCTCCATATACATATATCTACATATTTTTATACGTATATCTTTTTTTGCATTTTTGTACATATATTTTTATACATAAAATCATACATTTTATGATTTTTCAGGAAAGCTATTCATATTTATACTGTGTATTTTTTAAATGTTTCTATTTCTGTGTGTACACACACAGACCATGAAGTACCCTAATCCATGAATTTGAGAAATACAAGCCTTCAATTGGCTGAGGAGATTTGAAGATATGGTTCTGGAAAGTAAGGCTGCCTTCTTAAGACATGTCCTACATCATCAGTATATGCCACAGAAAGCTTTAAAGAAGATACCAGGATAAAAAGGCACCATGATTTATAATACCATAAACTAGTTTGACAACAATCTTGTATCTATTACATTTCACTGTAAAAAACCCCACTATTTACAGCTACTGAGCAATGTCATAAGACAGAGATAATGTCCTAAGAAGTTTTAAATTTATTAGATTACTTTTAAGTAAAAACAACTCTTCAAATTCTGTCATTGAATAAGGATAAAATTGACTAAAAAAACCTTGCACCAAAACCAGAAGCAAACACTCCAGAGCTAGGAATTTGTAAGACTTCATTTGGTAGCACTAATCAGGAAGTCTGAAAAGGTATTACAGTAACCCACAACAAGATCCATTAAAACTGTCATTGATATGGATTATTTTTGCATTACTGTCAAGAAGCACCACCAAAACCTTAAGTACATCCTTTTCACGTGGCTATTCTTAGGATTCTTAACCAAGCCAACTGATTTCCTTGAAGCACTTACATTGGGGTAATATTCCATCACCAATAAATATTCCATCCGGCCGTCTGCAGTGAATCTCTCATCCCCCACAATGAAGCGGGCGATGTTCTCGTGCTCCATCAGTGGAATCCTGTAAATGTTCCTCTCATTGACAAAGTTCTGACGATTGGCAAAAGAAAAGACTTTCACAGCAACTGGACGTTCATCTAGGGAACCTTTATACACTGCTCCGTATCGCCCCCGGCCAATCAGCTGCAAAAACCAGAAATAACTGGTTCACAAAATAATAGGTGAAGACAAAATCCAAGTTTTCACTCTACAAGAATTGCACGCCAACTTTTATCCTGACTCATACTATAATACAGTGAAGATAGCGAGTATTTTGTAATGAAAACCAGAATTAGAATGCTTTCATAGAGGCTATTTGAAGTTAGAAACCTCAGCACAAGCCAACATAGTCTTTACTAAATTGATTTATAATCTGAATATCCAGTACATATATCATAAATAATCTATTCAGTACTTTTATATACAGAATCAATAAAACATGTGTTTTGTGCTGCTAATTCTCTTACAACTTTTGTCTACTAAAGATTTATAGCTTTTATGTGATCAATTTCATTTCACTCCAGAAATCACAGACTTTAAGGGAAATATTTTAGGTTTAGGACAGTTTATAAGCTTACCTTTCAGTTTAGTAGTAACAAAATACGCATTTGTAGTGCAAAATAGATGCCAAAAAAGGGTAAATAGATTTTACCAGAAGGAAGTAACTAATTCCTGACTACATGTGACCATTTATTCTAGCCCCCACTATGTTAGACAGTCTTCAAGAATGGCCTTGCACATCTCCATAGTAACTGCAGAACAAAGAAGCGATCTCTACTCTAAGCCAAAATGCAGGACCACCTTCAGGAAGAGCCCTCATTTCTAAAGCTCAAAAAATTCCAACTACATAAGAATTTAAGCATCTATTTAAAATAATTTTCAGGAAGACCCATACATGAAACTGTAAGGATTTCATGAGCCATTTTTTTAACTTTTTAAATACTTACAAATAGAGGAGGAAGAGAAAACAGAAGGAATAACAAAAGTAATGTTTCTAAAGATTATAAAATTGTCTTACAGGAAAGTTTTCAAAAATAATGTATCATTTAATGGAGAGACTTTCTGTTTCTCAGTCCTTTGATATCACTGGGTTGCAAAGCAGCAGCAAGTCAGTTCAAGGTATGAATGTGGAATGTAATCTACCCACAGAGATGTCCAAAGGCAAGTACAGGTTTAAACATTTGTCCTACAACACCCTGTGACTGGAGGCAAGGGGTCAGCTCCTTAGGATACAAGAAACAGGACAGAAGACACCATAGCATTTCTCTCTCCCAAATTTCAGACTTGGAGAAAGGCTGCATTATCGCTACAAGTGCTTTCATCTGGGGCTTTGCACATTTCTACAAAACCCATTGTTAGGCTCTCCTAAACTCTGCCTCAAGTACTTTTTTGGTGTCAGAAGACACCTAAGGTTCTATGCTGATCAGTGCTGACACCGTCAGAGCAACTCACACTGCATGTCTGCAGTCTGCATCTCCAGGTGGGGTTTCTACTGGGAAAAAAAAGAAAAGCACCACTCTGCATCTCAGTCATTCTACTTTTTTTTTTTTCCTGGCTAAAAGGTTTTTAAAATTCCACATGCTATATCAAGCACACCAACTGGAAGCATAACATTTAGCAGTTTTGTGATGATACATCTAACACCAAGCTGAGCAGAAAGTTCTGGTTGGCCTCTGGTTGCCATGGAGCTGGATAGCGCCCCACAGGGAAGAATGACTACACAGAAATGCACCACTACTGAAATATACTGCCCTATCTGCAGTAAATTCTATTTTCCAAGAGTGTTACTAAAGAATTTCAAATTCCTACAGTAGGACACTGTATTAAAAGCAAGCAGTGTCAAGCAAAACAGATGGATCTTCTGATGCAATGCTGAAATATAGCACCTTCTAATTTTCCCCACTACCTCCCAGTGTTTCTTTTTTTGTTCTCAAGGTAAAACATGTTCTAGCTAATGCCAATAACATTACTAACAAAATTAGACAAAATGTACCTGCAGTAATCCCTTTTTTATTTTAATTTTTTCTTGAAGCTGTGATTTCGAAGAAAATATTACAGGAGCACTGATACATTCATTTCTGTAACTATGTCTGGGATATGATCACAAGCATTATATTGAATAAAAATGAAGATTAATAACTGAGTTGAATATTTACCTCTAACAACTTTAGATTATCCAGATCCAATGAGGGCTCTGATGCTGCTGCCTCCATCATGTTCATACTGTGCAAACCTTGTTTACGGTCTCCTGGGGAAGAGGGTGAGGAGGAAATCAGCCAGTTTCCTTTCTGGACATGCTCCAAGTGAAAAAAATGCAACTTACCTGAGACCTGGCAGAATTACATATTGTAGGCAAGGATGAAATAAGTAAAAAGGAGTCCTGTAAAATCTTCTCAAAGTCAGCAAAATGAGCAGTGAAGGTGCTGATAAGCCACAAACTACAGATACCTGCTACACAACTGTTTTGATAATTCAAAGTCACTGGCAATAACTATAAAGCATGTTCACCATCTCACTTAAGCTGTGCTGAGCAGAGGGTTTGTGGAAGAAAAATGGGTCCCAAAATGCCAGCTTAGAGATGTGATAACTCTCTCCAAACTGTTATAAAAGGGATATCACCATAAAATGTCAGAGAGGAGATAGGGGAGCAGCATTATGTACAAGCATATAACAGGGACTGGGGAGAGCAGAAGACCTAAGTATAACTCTGAGCAATAACTAAATAAACAATGGAAAAAAAACAATGCCAAAAATATTGTCAATCCCTACCTGCAAGCATCCTGTATCCAAAGAACAGAGCAGCTATGAGAACAGCCAGTACAGACACAGATGCCAGGGCAATAACGATGGTCTCATCTCGATGAAAAGAATGAGAAGAATCTGAAAGCAAACAAGATGAGGACTCTTTAACTGTAAATTTGAAAGAATCAACACTATAAAACATGTAATTGTTATTACAACAATGAGAAGAAAAATGTACTCTGGATTGTCAAACATCCCACATCCTTTTCCCCTCAAAATCTAGGGATGGTAAAAGAGTTGATCAGCCCAAAACAAGCTGGGCACGCATCCATCAGCAGCCTGGCCCAGGCTTCCTTGCTCTGCAGCGAGAGGCACTGACAGCAGAAAGTGACTCTTCTTTCTATCTGGCAAAGTTCAGCACAGCCATACAAGGCCAAGCTGATGCAGTCCTCATCTGTGATCTGTGCCTTAATCCAGTTTCCTGGTATGAATCAGGTTTGTCACCTTTACAAGGTTTTTTTGTTGTTTTTCCCAGGACAAAAATCTCACGAGTTTGCAAACTGGGCTGCAAATATGATGAAAATTGAATGTTTCACATTCACTCAAATACCTAAAACATACATAAGTCCACTTAAGCAAGTATTTCAAAATACTTTGAGGTTTTGATTTGTGTAAGTGCTCAGATAATTTTTGGCATAATTCTTAATATACAAAAAGACAGAAGTATCTCTACAGACTGAAGAAGGAAACCTGAAACAAAAATAAAACACTAAACAAAATGAAATGAAACTAGTTTTATTGAGTCTGTTGTAAAATACCATTTGACTCATTTTTGTCAAAATGAGTATCTTGCTTTTTCAGGTTTTCTTGGTTGGGTTTTTTATTTTCCCAGAGAGGAAAAAAGATTTCCTGAAAACATTTATTAGTGCCTTGAAATGTTCCTCCATGTCAGAGTCCAGTCTTGCTTCTTTGCAGGCATATAAAAATCCAGCCACTTTAATATAAAAAATTATTAGTGCAGATACTCTTCTGGTGTCAGAATCACTGGAATGTGGCGCTACAAGACCTCATTTACTTTGGCTTCAAAACCAAGTTTGGGAACTATGTTTAAACATGTTTTACATACTGCAAAAAGTACTCCTTAAAAGACTGTAATGAGACCTAACTAGGCTAAAACCACATATAAATGCACACAAGACTTAAACATTGAATAAACTTTTAGGTGAGACTGAAATACAATTTATCCCAATCTATGCTAGCTGAATAAACTGACAAATTCACTTTTCTTGAATTGCACTTAAAAGAAATTCAACGTGATTCACTACTTCATATTCTGAGTATGGACATACGCAAGAGAACCATGTAAGAAGGAAAAGCAAATTTAAAAGACAACAACTGTCCTTTTTACATAACCACCATGGTAAGGGGAAATAATGAAAAGCTGGTAGAATAGAATGCCAGAGAGAATTTCAGCTGTGACAGAAGTAGGTGAAAAATCATCTATCAAAACCAACATGCAGCTCATATCTGATACTCCCCTTAAATAAAACAGAGCTTGTGATAAATCACAATACCATCAAATTTATATTTGTTCTGTCAAAAGAAATACCATCACTACTGGTTTTGATAAAATAACTTTCGCCATGAAAGTTGTTGCCATAGAACACTAATGTGGAATATGAGCTGTGACTTCTGTAGTGAGGAGATGAAAAGATACACATTACAATTGTCATCTAAATTATGTATTCAAAACATAGACATACATATATATTGAAAGCCACAACATCATAAAGGAAACTGTTACATTATACAAACCTATATGAAACATGACACAAGTGCAGGCAGATGAGTAACTGCTGGCAGGGAAATGGTAGTTTTGACTTTCATATTTTTATGAATGAAATTTACATTTTATTGGGTTATCTTTTAAAATATATATTAAACGTGGAGGGTTTTGCATCAGTTCAAGACAGCGCTAGCACGTACTAAGGAGTAGCAGGCTTTGAGAGACTGACCCTTGGGTTATAATCCCAGCTGTATTTTCCTTGACTGCAGAACTAGAGCACTGCCATTTGCTACCCTCCCATTGCCAAATAACCAGCAATCATTTCCCCCATGGTTTGCCAAATGATATCTGGTGCTCGAGTTTGATTGCTCTTCTTTAGTTTTCTGTACAATCAAAGGCTTAACAACATGCCTCCATCAGGAGGGCCCTCCTCTACCCTGGAAAGGATTTTGCAGTTCAAGGGCATCCTGAGCAACACCTTCTTCCACAGCTCTGGCTGCCTTGGCACACTCCCCTTAGAAGCCTGTGAATGTTGACATTCTGCAGGCTGAAGAGATACCAGAAAATCTCAAGACAGCATTTTGCTCGCATCAGCAGCTGAAAAACACACAAAGAAAAAGGATAATTTCTCTCTCCTTCCTTGATGGACCATCCCTTCTGCAGCCTTCTTCTGTTTAGTTGTGCAGCCACCAGGTAACCTCACAGACGTCCCTAGCCTTCCAGAGGAAAGAATGTTTTAATTTTTTTTAAGGAGAGTTGTTTCATAAGAATTTTAGATTGGTATATCTTGAACTGGTTTTCAATTCTTACAAATATTTAAAAATAAAACTGTTGACATTCCAACAGCCAAATCAGTCCTACAGTGCAAGTTACTACTGTCAGGATGATGAGCAATAGTAATAAATTTAAGAATATTAAATACAAATTTCTTCGTAAGGGTAAGTGAGCATCTCAATGGAGTGATAACATGCAGCTCAAAACAGCATGAGTGAGTAAAATGCTGTGTGTGACAGCCAGTCATTCCCAGCAAGGACAACTTCACTATCTTTTGCTTGTAAATCTACACTAAAAGGAAAGCACAAAAATCCTGCCATGACAAAAGGTCCAGACAGCTCCAATTCCTCACTCTCCTCCAAAACTGTTATTTCTATCAACCCTCTATCTGCTTTGTAAAACAACTACTTTTGATGTTGTCAGATTATCAATCTTTCTTAAACAGAACAAAAAGGATATGTCACTTATCAACCCAGTTTCAAAACTTTCCAAAACTTAACAGAACTCTTATTAAAATCACTGATTTTATTAGTCCTTCTCTGGATATATTTCATCTTTAGTCTTTTACACCATACTCACCTTTAAATGCCTACCTAAGAACCATACAGGACCTCTCAAGGCATATGGAGAGGTTCACATTTGCTCTTTTATATACTTCTAAGCAATTCATACAAGTTTTTTATATACATATGCACAAGAGTCATAATTCTCTTGGTATTATTTGGAGATATGTTTTAACTAACTCACCAAAAGACACATCAGTGTAGGTCAATAAAAGTAATCACTAACCTTTAATCAAGGCACTTTTAAAATAAGGATGTAAAATGCACAAGTATAGAAGTTTCTTTTCATGCTTTTGTCCATGAACTTATGGTCTGGGTGAAAACAACCATGACTCATTATGATTAGGACATTCATTATGAAAGCCATGATTTGATATTATATTTTTCTGAACTAACACTTGATTGGTCTTCAACTGTTGACAACCCCTCCCTCAAATCAGTGGACTCTGCTTTTCAAGTTTATTTACAGGACCAGACACACGCCCTACAGCTTCAGTATTTCTTCATCATGTCATTGTACAAACTGACTTTAAACATGTCTAAGAACCACTCAATAATCTCATTTGACTTTTTGGAATCATTACCAATATTTGGGTACATAGTGACAAATATCAACTGATTTAAAAGCACTGTTTTCAGATCTCAGACTGGGAGTGCTGGTATCTCAGTATTATTCCCAAACCAATGCATTGCATAAAAAAAGCAATGTCATAAAGAGCAGAATTAGCTGCAGACTCTAGAAAATCCAAGGATTAAGGAGTTGGCTGCTGAGCTAAATTCTACCTACAGTTGTACACAGAAGATCTTGTCAGAGCTTTCTACTATTTATGTTACTGTAACTGAAAGGAAGGCTAATGAAAATGCTTGTTTCACTGCTATTTGTTAGTGAGGCTTTTATTTCCAACTTCAACTTAGCCTCCCTGATCTACACCAAATGTGCCACAATGAAAAACTGAACCAACAGAAACTGCTCTAAGGCCCAAACAACCTTAAAAGCCAATTTCTTATCCCACTTGAATGGGAAGGGGAGCAGTGCTCACAGATCTACTGACTCTACAAGCAGCAGTACAAAGATTCCATGTGGAAGATACCCAGCATGTACACACTTCTGTCTTGAAACATTTTGCCAGTAATTCTTACAGTCTACCAAGCCTACCAATCCCATCACAAAGAAATACCACAGCAGACAGTGTAAATTGTTTTTTCTTTAAAGTAAGAAAAAGAAACAAAGCACAACTCATCAAAACAGAAGGACAACCTCCTTCTGGCTGGGGAGCAGCTGGTAACCAACAAGCCACCATTCCCAGAAGTGTCCTGACCTCATCATCAATAAAGGGCTTGTTTTCAGGTTCCAAAACCCGAGTACAACAGCTCCTGTGTATGGACAAGGTACACACAAATAATTGGGAATGTATTTCAGAGCAAACCATGAAGAGGAATGCTTCCAGTATTCAGTTAGAAGTGAGTCATCTGGCTGAACCCAGCCCTGCTCTTGGGACACTCCCTGCAGGCACTTCTACCACATGAAGCATTTCTCTCCCTTTTCTCAGACATTACTGCCATAACAGTTTCCAAGCACTTATACAGTATATTTGATGAATTGAGGTTTTTGGATTAAGCTTCCATACTGCCACACATGGAAGTTGTCAAACTGCAGCCTTCCTAACCTTCCCCAGGAATGACATACAATGAAGAATACTGCCAGTGCTAATGGCATCAGGAAGAACAATGTTTTTTCTTCAAAGTAACTTTTCCACTATACACATAAGCTTGTAATATTAATTAATGCAAAAGTATTCCAATCTGCGCCTATGCTTGAAAAAAACTTTTTTATTTCCCTCTAATTTAACTTTCAAAAATTAAAGCCTCTTTTGTAGGCTTCCTGTTTCCATAATTCAAAATTAGCATTTATCCTATGACCAAAGAAAGTTGTGAGAAATGAGAGAAAACTGAGAGAAAGCCAGGTAACAAGAGCCAATGGCAAATGAGTCTGTAAACATACAGAACTTCCTGGGAGCCAGAAAGGGGATGCACCATTCTTCTATCTTCCTTCCCCTTCAGCAAATACTGTGAGAACTGCAGACAGGAGGCTGCTCTGGAAAAAGCACCAACCAACCCACCACCACTGCCAACACCATAGCATCAGGTCAAGCACCCACATCTGTGCTCTTGGAGAAACATTGCAGCCTGGATGATGAACTGTGAGGAAGCCAGGCAAGTTCTCCTATTTCCTACTTCACCATTCAACACATTGTTTCCACAGTACTATTGCTGAAATGAGAGGGCATGAAGCAAATGGAATGGGAAATGAGGAGAAGGAAGGACAGTCTTTTCCCTATGGCAGGCTGAAAGCTGTCCAGAAATCTTCTCTCTAACCCTCCACCAAAGGTGCTACACTGCAATGGCCAGAGAGCTCCCTGGGATGCCAGAGAGGTCACCATTACAATGAGACATCTAAAGACAGCCATGAGAAGAGGCACTAAGTGTTAACTAAGTTGAAAAACTAGGAATCCCAAGGGGGAAAATTTGATTGTGTAATTAAAGGCTGTATCCCAACACAAACACACAAAAGGATATGGCCTTGAAACTGTGCAAGCAATGACATTGTTTCCTTCTAATATCTGAATATGAAACCTTGGAATGCTATCATCAATGCTATATATTTACATGGTGGTGATCACATAATAAAGGACATTTGCACATAAATTTCCACCAGATCTCTATATTGCTATTAAAGCTTTTCATTCCATTTTCAGAAATCTGCCTGCTCTTCATGTAAATGACTCACAGCTGTGTATCTGCCACACACTAGTAAATAATTCTAGAAAATATATGTGTGTATTTAAGTTTTGAGAAGCATTGTATAAAAACATTTTAGACAAACATACAATTATTCTATATAATCAAAACCAGTTTAAAAGTAATTACCTATGTTCCCACAGGATTTCTGGTAGCTATGTATCAAAAGCAAAGTGATCTCAAAGCCGATCGGTACCAAAATATTAACATTTCTTTAATTTGCCATATCACACATAAGTAGCAACATTACTCTTAACAAATGAGGAAAACACCATCCTTTAACCTTTACAGCACAACAGTAACATCTGATTGTTCAAAACAACTACAGCTGTATGGACTCTGATCAAAGTCAGTAAAATTACACAGGGATTCAAAAGATCTGCCCATACAGATCACTTTAAAAAGAAGCAGAGTCTTCACGCCATCCTCCAACTATTTCTTTGATGTGATAGATTCAATATGTTCATAGCCAATCTGGTGCACAAGTTGCTCTTCCATTAAGGAATCTCAGTGATAGCGAGGATGAGATCAGAAGGAAGAGGGAAAGCTTTTGGTTCTGTCACCAGCAGTGTGAGATGGAGGCTGCAGGGTGGGGGCAATGTGGCCCTCAGCTGCAGATAACTGCAAATATGCTCTGCACATCAGAAAGAGGCCTTTCAAGTATATTTAATTCTACTTGCTTTTAAAGTCACATTTCTTTTCACAGTAGCCCTGCACAATTTTCATGACATTGATAAGATCTTGATCCTTTGAAAAAACATACAATTAGCAATCTTTTCCAAGGGCTCACAGACCTCAATTACAATCTGTTTATCTGTTTTGTCTACACAAAGCTTGGATCAAACGTGTCCTCAGAATTCTCCACAACTAGTAAAACATGCATCCCTTACTGCATTCTAGCAGCACATTCCAACCAAACCAAAACACATCATAAGGTCTTTTTTCCTCCCCTCCTTTCTGGACAGTAACCAACATTTCTTTCTGACCAAGTGACCATTGCTTCATTCCTGATCCACTGTCCAGCAGCAAGAGAGTACAGTCTTCATCACATTAGAGCAAATGACAAGAAAGCCTCTGATATAAGCACTGTGCCAGAACAACCCAAATTGTTTTATGTAAATCCTAAATTCATTCAGTGAAGATAACAAAACATGTAAGGGGGAAAAAAGTACAAAATTTTAACAAAAAAAAAATGTTAGTAGCCTTTTAGATACCAGGGACACAGGTCAGATTATCACATAATGAAAAGAAGAGTCCCATCTACACTGATTTAATTAAAAGCATTTAAACCTATATTTTTAGTTAAGTTGGAGTTACAAGGTTGGAATACCTTTAAAATATGGTCTACAGACATTTACAATAAACTCCAGCAGGAGCTGTTCCCAATTTTCTATTAAATCTATGTATAGCTGAGAATGATGAAAGGAAAAAATAGCATTTCCTAACAACTTCTGCTATTGACCTAAGCTTTTACAGGTGCATGTTTTAAAACAACTATTACCCTAATTCTGTTTTATGAACCCATGTATAAGAGGTAAGTTTGCATCTTTCTGTAAGCATTTGACAAATTATTAATAAAATTAAGATCCATGTCCAAATTTTGTAGTAGGACTACAAAATGTTATCAACATGACCATCTTCAATACTTAAACCAAAGTTAAGGTAAGGAACTACTCTTTCACATAAAATTTTGGAGGCACTTGAAGGCACAATGAAGTTAGCAAGATAACTTCTATGGAAGCACAGTGCACACGCAGATGGAAAACACAATGGGAACTGGTTTTTTTGTGGGAGATGGTGCAACATTCTTTAACAGAATAATCCTGCCAATCCATAACCCTAAGGCAGTTTTCTTTCATAACTGAAAATGGATGTTTTCCCTGGACTTAACAGCAAGCCTCTGGTTTCTAGTCTATTGGCTTAGATGAAACAGATAATTTGCACTTGCTTCCAATCATTACAGTGTTTGAAGAAAAGATTTAGACAGTCACAAATATGTTTCCACTTTGCACTTAGCATCATCATATTTGACTGATTTTAACTTTTTATATAAAATTTTATATACTTATTGTCATAAGGTGCCCTTTATGACACATCTTTTCATATTTTTCTCCACATCGGGAGAGCTAAAATTTTAATACACTTTTCACATAATCACATCACTGTGTGGAACCTGGATGTCAGAAAGCACCAGTCTCTCATGAGACTTGCAGTAACATCAAAACCTGGCACTCATGCATCACAGATCCATCTGCCTCCTCAGTGAATGCCTCAAAACATCATACAGCTTGGGCTGTAAAATTTATTTCCCATAATGTGCTCCAGAGGAATCCTGCTATAGCTGGAAGTCAGTCATCCGTGGTGGCAGAGTTTCAGCAGGCAGATCTCTCTTCAAAAATCTGCTGCTGGAAAATGCAATTTGAATGTAAACTTTGTCTCTAAAAGCCCTCCTCTGCCCTTCTCTGCTGTACTGGCTGCCACCAAGCACCCAATCTGGAGTTTTTTTTGATGTTGAAGATTGCCGTGATACATCCAAATCAAAAATGAAGCAAGAGTGGTAATGTCTTTGGCAGGAGAGTGGGTTATGAAATCCCTAAGTGCTCTTTCTTTGATGACTAGATACAGAGAGGTGAATTAGCAGCTTGTCACATGTGTGCAGAAGAAATTAATGAGTTCATCAAAACCCAACAAAACTCCTCTTCCTGCCTTTTCTTCTGGGAGTTCAGGGATCTTCAGTATTATTTCTAACACTACTGAATAGAACCTTATAATCATCATCTATGTAAAATAAATAGCAATCCTAACACAAAACTAAATCTAGGTTATTCTTTCTGAAGTTCCCTATATACCAATAAATATTTGATTACTAGAGAGATAAAAGAAGTATCTTGCTTCTATAGTCAAACTGGTTTTGAGTACACCTCAACCTTACCTTCAAGCTAAATGGAAAGCTAATTTGAGCACCTAACAATATACTGGGGACATCTTCCATATTGAAACAAAAGTCAGAAAAATGTTTTTTAATAAAAAGTCTGAAAATAACATTTACATTATCCCCTTATATTCATCTTGGACCAACAGGACTTCCTGCTTATCAAACCAAATGGTAACACCAGCTTTAACATATGGCACCCTTCCAACCTCTGTAATGCACTGGATCAAAAACTACATGTGCTGCAATGGAAAAAAATAAGTGCTTCAGAAAGCCTCTTTAAGGATATTTGAAGTTATTTTAATTCCAACAGGTTAAGAGCCACATATTCCATGTCTGTAATGTTCCCAGGCACCAAAAATAGAGCCCAAAAAATTACATCAAAACACTGAAACGCCTGTTTTTATACGGATGAGCTAACAACCAACCCCTCAGATCCTTCAGAATAGGCAGCTCAGATCCCTTGTGCTGCATTTTTCATGTCTCCAAGAGTGCTGAAGCCCAGGAATGCTGTCTGCCAGGCAGCCAGGCTCCCCCTGCTCCTAGACAAACCCAGCCCCCCGTGCCAGCCCTCCGGTCGGTGGGAAGGCGAGGCAGGCGCAGGCAGCGTGGGACGCTGGGCCTGTCCCAGCAGGTTGCAGCTGGGCACACCTGAGGGAGTGGCAGTGCCTCTGTTCCCAGCACAGCACGGAGATGTGCGGCTGCTCCCGCGTGGGCAGGGACACTGACAGCTGCACACCTCCTCTCACTGCCTTTCAGCAATAGCTCTTCTCTCTTGTCGACCTTAGCAACAGGCAATGAAGAGCGAACTGATTTAAAGGACATGATTGTACAGGGTGTTTATTCCAAAACCTTTCCCTAAGCATGCAATGAAATCTGGATTATAGCACAATTTTAGGCAGCCAACCTGTTTCAAGTACAAGCCCAAGATCAATACAAACAGGGTAAGAACGAGTTCTGACAAAATCTTTCCTTATACATTTGGTTTATGTCCTAGTATTCCAGATCAGCTAAACCCTAAATCAGCTTAATATTGTAATCCTCAAGTGTAATCCTCAAGTGTAGCAAGTATTTTAGTACTAAAACTTAACTTCTCCTACTCTCTTTAATTCAGGAACATATTTCTGTACTTCTAGTACAACTCTGTAGAGTGTACATTCTTGTACGTAACAGGTTTTGTGAATTTAAATTTGAAGGCCGACACTACAGAGTTGTGAGTTAAACCTGTCTGATATTTTAGAAATATTCACAGTTAGTAAAAGATTGTGTTTGTCTGGCTAATATAAATTCAGACAATGCCTGTATTTTGCCAAAAGGTACACATCTGCTCTAGCTCTTACTATCATGGTTTAGAAGGAGAATGTAACATGAATGTACATGTCCTGTTTTCCCATTAATCCTACCTACTTACTCGCTTATTTTCCCCAATCATCTTCTCTACCTGGCCATATAGTTTCTAACTTTAGCAAATGCTTTTTCTAGGACTTCAAAAATATTTCAGAAGTCTTCTGTAATTTTAAGATGAAAATAATCATTACATTTCTCTATGCTCTAGCATTGTACTGGTTGGTCTTACCAGGTATGTCCCAGATGAAATGGGTATTGGGAGGAACTGAGCAATGAAGCAGAAGTTGGGATCAGACAGAATTCCCCCTCCTACCTCACTCCAGGGCGCCTGCAGAACGCTGTGAACAGCATCTCCCCTTCTCTTCCCCAGGACCACTGGCAGTCTCACTCAGTCTGCATCGGTGTCTCAGAGTCTCAGTCCTGCTCCTCACTCGGTCCCACCCAGCACAGGCCATCCCTGAGGACACTGCTTGCCCTGTGTCCCTGCCAGTGAGTGGAGAAGGGTGGCAGAGCAGCTGAACCTCTCCTGGTTCCTGCTGAAAGCCACCTCTCCTTCCCAGCTGAGAGGCCTTAGCAAGGGCTGTTTCCCTCTATTGTCCTTGCTTAAATGGAGATTCAGATGGTTTCTGGGAAGGAAGAACCTCTCTCTCAAAGACACTGCACGGACAGGAGATGCAGCTATTTGGGGACATCCTCAAGCAGAAGGAAATAAAGGACAGAAAAGGCTGTGGGAACCTGACAACCTGCCTGTGAGGAGGAGGCAGTGGCAGGGCCAGCACTCGGCAGGGCAGGAGCTGACACAGTGAGAGGCCCAGAGAGGAGAAAGGCTTTAACCTCCTGAGGACCCCAGCAAAATCAATAACCTCCTCTGCCACACAGCTTCTGTTTCCAAGGCACCAGCTGCAGTGACCTTCTTCAAACAGAAAACTGCATCTTGTATGAGGGCACACAAGTGCACCTTAGATATGTGTAAATGCATTTTCTTTTCCTAAAGGAAAGAAAAAATTTTCAGAACTTGAAATATAAAACAAAGAGAAACTTAGATTGTGTTTCTGGCTCTGACACAGAACAGCCTGATCTTAGGTAGGTTACTTTGCTTCTTAGTGCTTTATGTTAGCTAGGTATATAATAGGGAAAACAGTACCTCCCCTAACTTCAAAGGTTATTCTGATTACTTTAAAATAGCATGAAGATGAAAAAGGCAATAATGATAAATGGCAATCCTTAGTTTGCACTTATGCAAAATCCCTTTACAGATCTAAGTGCTTGATTTCAGATGAAATACAGACACCGTTTGATGTTCAGCTCTTGCAGCACAAGTGCCAGCTCAGGCATCCCTTGCCTCCTACTCCCAGGTGCTGTTCCAGCCCAGCAGTGCCCAACAGCTGTGCTGCACAGCCACGGCTCTGCTGAGCTACAGCAGCCAGCGGGGAGACCATGGGAGGGGAGGAAAGACCATATCTGAGGCAACTCCCTGCCAAAATAAATATACATCCATCAAGTACAAAGGCTGGCATCAAAGCTATCAATTCGTGTTACAGCTGACTTCACTTGTATAACATGTTCTGTCTGCCCTACAGTAACAAACTTGTTTCAAACCAGGAATAAATATTTCAACACAAATCTGAATAGGTCATGAGGAGACATTTCATAATCCTATGGAAATGACTTGCAAATGATGTTGGAATCTGCATGATTGCTAGATGAACTTCACAGACTGAATAAAACATACTGAATGATATGGCTTCTGTAACTCTTCTACTTTAAACATATTTTCCATGTAATAAAAACTTTCTTAAATGAATCCCTGAACTGGTCACAGCCCTGAGTATTGGTTTCAGCTGTTTTAATGATGCTTTACAATTAAACTGTAAGTCTAAAACCTTCACAAGACATTTATTTACACAGATACTGTAGAAATTAGAATGGAAAAAGGAGCCTTTAAAAAAATGAATATAAAGAAGTCTTCTGTCAATCTAATTTACTCAAATCCTGACCGTACCATGAAATCCTATTAAACGAAAGGCAAAAACCTCAAGTCCCATTGAGCAAGTAGAAATCTTTTTTTGCAAAACAAAAAAACCAAAATTAAACTTGTGACAGACTCATTTCTGACAGGTGCTCCTGCTTTAACACATCACAAACTATATAGTCACAGGCAAAGTTTTTAAATGGCTCTTCTGGTTCCCAGCTGGTCACCATCAAAGCATTTCTACACTTCACAGAAGACACTTTTAACACATCCTAGTTTGGTCACTTGAAATTTAAGACACCCTCAATCACTAGTCTAGATTTAGGAATATGCAACTCTATAAGCCTCCTCAAAGTGAAAATACATAACCAGGACAAAAATGAGGATTTATGATTGCAAATCAACTTCATGCTTTCAGCCTTATAGCTTCATAACCTATAGCTTCATAGTTGGGGTTTTTTTTCCTTTTTTTCCTTGCTTATTCCTTCTAACAACTCACAGGTAATCACATCAGTTATGCCTCTGAGAAGATATTGTCTTATTGTTTTAGACAAGAGTTCTGGTTCCATTCTGTCCTTTAAAAAAGGATATCCAAGTTTTCCGTGAGTTTTATGATGCTTACACATCACACTTCTTTCTTTCACACTTTTTCTGTCTAAGCTGCCATTTCCTGCAAGGTTTCAACACCTGGAAAGGTCTGTCAGGAGCCCAGTTCACTACAAAAATGTATGAAGTTGTCAAGTACTTGACCACATTTCTACCAAACAATCAAAAGATAGATCCATTACAGGTGGAAGTTGATGGCATTTGCAAGAACATATCTGCTTCTCAGAAAAACCTGCACCTACCTGATAACTGTTTCATTCCATAAGCATCTAGAAGGAATGGAAAAGCCTGCCTTCCAATCTCATTTCAACTGCTCTATCATAACACTGGCATTGTGCCAGGCTGGCATTGTGCCAATAGCACTTTTGGGAATAAGACATAACCCATTACAATGATTACCAAGACAGTGCAAGAAATTCACGTCATGCTTCTGGCATCAGATGTGCTAGGCTACTCATCAGGTTTGGCCTAAGCACTATAAATGCCTAAAAAGTGGCAATTTCAATTCTTATACAGGTAGAAAAAAACTAGAAAAAGCTCTAAATTTACCTGCTTATGTCCACCTACCAACTCACATGCAAGTGTGCAGGCATAAAATGAACATATGATGAACATTTAGGTGACACATGATCTTAGCTAATCAAATACTTGGTGCTGTGTCCCTTATTCAACAGGAAACTTCTGTTCCACAGCAATCATGGCACAATGACCACACAGCCAGAGTCTTCTTAAATGTAGGACTATGCTCACCTCCACTCCCTGCTCTGAGTAGTCTACTACAGACTATAATATTACACACCAGCTCAGTGTAGGATCAAGTGCAGCAGAGTTGGGAGAACCTACTCAGACTGATATCTTTAGTACTTTATTTCATTTGGTCTATTCTGGAATATATAGTGAAATCAAGGATTCACAATTTATGAGTTTCCCCTCCCTTAGCAATATTTAATTATTATTGTCTTCATCACAGGTATCTAACATTTCAAGACTATCATGAAAATTTCCCCCTCCACTAAAGAACTTGCTGGTTTCAGTTTTAATTGAAATAATAAAAACAAAACCACACCAAACAAACAAACAAAAAAAAGCCCCCTCCCCAAAAACCCCAAACCAACTAACCTTCCTGAAAATAACACTTAAGTGTAGAAAAAAAAGGAAAAGTAATGTTAGCACACCTGAGCTAAATACTGAAATCTCAAATTAGTTTCAAACCTTTTCCTTCATGCACTCCCTCCCACTGCTCTTACTCACTAACCATTCTCTTTGTGCCAGACAGAGTCTCCTATTTAACCCTCCACAGCTGGCCAGGGACAGCCTGCACCTCCCTGGGCTCTGTGTCTCTGGCCTGGGGACAGCAGCCCCAGAGCGCCTGGCACAATGCTCAGAGGTGTGTGTGTAATGCTCCTGCCTGCAGTCTGTACTTATTTCACCCACACACAGCTCCAGTTTGCTCCAGAGATGCCATGAATGGCTCTGCAGCTGGGAGTGTCTCACCCAGGGTGAGCGGGGCTCTGCTCACCCAAACCCACGGTGGGGGCACAGCCCAGCCCCACCTGCAGGTAACAAGGGCAGGATGGGGCTGCTGACCCTGCTGATACAGGCAGAGAAACTCAAGTTACTCCTCAGACTCATTGAAAAAAACAGTTAAAATATTTTCTACATGTTCATCTGTCATTGATTTCTCTGGTTTTCCATGCCTTAATTTGCAGTAAGTTTTCCACATTCTCTCTGCTTTCCCACAGCACTGTGAAACAGCAGTGTCTGGACCTGCATCCAAAGGAAGAACACTGCTCACTGCAATTCACTGAGGCTCAGCATCATCCATTTTGCCTTAGTCACTGCAATTATATCCTCAGAGAACAGAAATGGAGAAAAACAGAAGCACAGTTTGAATATAACCAATCTGTATTTGCTGCAGTTCGAATGTCTACCCTGTCAGGAGTTCATGTTGGTGTGAATGTGAGTATTTTCTCCATGCTTGGGGGTTATTTTGTCTGGTTTTTCTGTTGGGGAGCAGGGGGTGGATTTGGGTTTTACTTCTTTTTGAAGTTTTTATGTGTGTATTATATTGGTTTTAGTTTTCTTAAAGAGAAAACCCCCCCAGGTCAAAGGAATAAATACATAAAAACTGTGCTTCTGTTTTACTAGACTAGTACTAATTTATTGGGGTTTAAAGCTATATTTCTACATGCACCACTACTTTAGAGCAGGTTAATACTTTAATAGGAGAAAGAGAGCTACAACCAAGCAAAAATGATCACAGTGGCTCCATACAGTTGGTTCAGCTGTTTAGAGCACATATCAGCAGTGTATTCCTTCAGACAAACACATCAGCTTGTGAACAAATTGACAGACAGGGCACTGAACCACAGCTCAAAGAGAAAAAGAAATAAGAGAAAAAGAAATATTTTTATTTGGCATAGGGGGGAAAAAACGACTTTCCCTGCTACAGCTCCAACACTTGTATTTCCTGTTCTAGCATTATGAAAGTGAGAAGTGTTTTCACACAGGATGCAAGGATACCTTACACCCTTGCTCCAACTATATATAGCTTTAAGTCAATACCAATGTCTGGAACAAGGAATCTTTTGCTAGTCTCAGAAAATACTTACAGGCCTGCAAGCAGATTCTAAATAAGCCTCATGCCACCAGGCCAAGGGAAGGCAAAAATCCAGGCCAAAGTCAAAAGCTGTATAATATCATTCACAGGTACTCCAGAAGCTTTCAGGAAATAATAATGCCAAGAAACATATATGCAGTATTTTGTAGGCTCAACCTTTCAAATAAATGTATATAACTGTAGTTATTAAACATTTGAGTCCACCTCACTGGAATCTCAAAGGAATTTAAAAGAACTGGATCACAAACTCCTATTTCACTGCAACTTGATATTAATGTCTTAGAAAAAGAAGTCCTTCCTCACATCTCTCAGAAAATTACAACTCTTTCTACTTCAAAATAAGAGGAAAAAGCTAAAACACAATTAAAAAAAAAAAGCAAAGGTAATGGAAAAACCTTCACACCTCCTTCTTTCAGTACATTCCTTGCCTTTAAAGATTGAATTCCTAACTCCCCCTGCTCAGACATATCTATACAGTAAATGTTTTTCCATTAATTGATTCTGCATGGAAGTATATGACACAAACTGAAACAGGGTGAAACTCAGTAGGCTAATTAATATATTGATTTCTTTCAAATTAAAAAATGTGTTACAGAACAAAACATCTCAGTATCCCAAAAATAAACCACTGATAAATAAACCAGAACTTCTGAGAAAGAAATGTATGGACTATCTAAATAAATCAGATGTTTGGTTTTAGAAAGATCAATAACCATTCTGATACTGAGAACATGGAAGCCAAAATACAACAAAAAAAAATCTGCAGACCTCAAACAGCTGACATGAAAAATGAGACCTCCTACCACACAATTCAGTCCAAATGAGAATTGCAACAAGGGAAAAAAGGTCTCTGTTGCACACAAAAATAGACACAACACTTGGTGTCCTAACTCTAATGTTTATGTATTAGTGTCCATAGCAACACCTCACCATTCATTTTATTTAAATACAAACCAGCAAAAATAATAATAGTGAATGGTATACATCAACAACAGCTAATTCAATACATAAGGAAGAAAGGAACATTCCCAAACCTATCAGAGAAAGAAAACAAAACTGCAACATGACTAAGAAAAGTAACACTGCAAAATACCAAGATAAAATAAAAAGACATAAAGAAATACTCAGTATTGGTGTACAAAAGTAGTTATGGATTGAGGAACTGTATTCTTTATAACTTCATTTAGGTCTCCATATAACTTTTTCAGAAACTCACCACACCCTAGTCTGACCTATTAGGCACAGTAAGCTTTCTTCATTATACAACCAACACAAATGTAAACAGACTTTGGTATCAACTTGTTTAAGTACAATCACATTCACAGGACTCTTCACCAAGATTTTAGTGAATACACTGCCATCATCTTCCATTTGGACAGCAACAATAGGAGTTATTCCATCTTAGAAATTGCAGCTTTGCAAAGCCTGCAATTGGTGTATAATCAGGGGGAACACGACCAGGAGCACAATGATTGTACTGGCTCCCCTGGATGCTCTAGGAACTCTGTTTTTCAAGCACGAGTGTTCTGTTAGCCAGAAAGCCAACAGATCACCTCAGGCAACTTCAAAATAACTCTGACATTTCAGTTCTTTAGAAATAATGGAGATATCTATAGCCAGGATGACATATGTCAGGAGCTAGATGCCCAGTTACAGAAACTTCACATTGAGAATTCCAGAGTTAGTCACACGTTCACAATCCAAACACTGGAGGCTCTTAGCTGATTTGCCATTCACTCTTTTAATAGAAGGACGTGAGTCCCCAAAATCCATCCATATGCAAAGATTTTGTCTGATATGTTAAAAGGATGAAGGGAAAGAGACAATCCACAGCTTCTATCAAGTATAGCTCCTAACCCTTTTTACACTCCCAACAGAAGATGGTCCACCAGCACAGTTGTGAAAGAACTCAAATCACACAAAGAAGAGTCTCTTAGTGCATTTATACAAAGATAAGCACAGTTTCAAGTTCAGGCTCTGGCTGCAGCACCTGCAAGCACAATCCAGCCCAGCACTGCAGCTCTGCTCCCTGCTTTGGGGGAATGCTGCCATCTCCACCCACAGCCTGCTCTCACCAGCCTCTGCTCCACAGGAGCCACCTGGCAGCTAACCTACAAAACTCCAGGTCTTCTGTCTAAAAGTAATTCAAGTATCCTTAGAAACAACATCACACTCTTAAAAACAAATGCTTTATTTACCTAGAGCTCCTAGGATTGTGCCAGATTGTCATTAGCATTTTACCTCCAGATACCCTCTCTGAAGATATCCTGAATGTTATAAGGAAAGGAGACAGAAATCAATGTTAAGTAATGTACTGGATTTTCTGGACCACATTATTTTTCAGATAAAGAAAAAAAATTATCAAAAACAGCTCAATAAGGAAACGTGATTAATGACCAGCTTTGAAGGGCCAACATATTTTAAGTGTCTGTCTGGACTTTCAGTCTCCTCTGAGGCATTGTGCAGAGCTACAGCTGCAACTCAGGTAAGACTGAAAAGCAGCTGGGCTAACAGGTTATTCTAAGAGTAAGTCAAAATGCCAAGAACCTAAAGCTTTCTTTATAAATTGTATCTATTTCAAAACCACGACAGAGAATCAGATTTTTGTCAGCAAACTAGCACATAGTACAGAAACAAGTGAGGCTTACTGAAAATGTCAAATTAAGGAGCAAGAAAAAGACATGAAAGGTTTTCCATGATCTAAACACTGTTCTACACAGATGAGCCTAATAGCACTGAACACCAAATAAACCAATATTTATAAGTGATCTTCTGTTTTGTACTTAACAGCTCTAGTCCCAAGTCTGTCTCTTACTATGCCCATAGTCTGAGGACAAAGACTATTACTGTGCTGGGCACAGGGTAGGAATTTATTAGTAGTAGCTGGCAACACCTAGCAGTGCTTTATAATCAAACTTCACAGAGCTCTTGTGCCTTTTAATCTTAACTCCATTCATTGCAAAACTGTTCAAGAAAACCAGAGCAGAGCCATGCTAAAATTCCTGAGGAATGCTTTGTGGGTAATATGGCAGGACAAAGGGGGTTGTGAGAAACAGTGTTCACAGCAAGCCCAGCAGCTCCAGGCTGCCCAGGGAGACAGAACTGCAGTACTTTGAAGCTAATGCCCTCTGTCAGGAGCTGGAGCCACAGAGCAGCCTGTGCACAGCCATTTCTGCCATTCCAGCTCAGTGCAAGGAGCCTTTAGCATGACAAGACAGGGAAAGCAGATCAACACAGGGAAAGAGATCAACACAGCCAATGTGAAAATAAACATTTGAAAAAGCACAGGGACACAGACAAGCAGAACATCCACAAAACATAAACAGTGTTTCCATTTTGCTTGGCAATGACTTCAATATACACTATCTTGGCTAATTCAGTGAGTATGCTTTGTTGAGCAGAGTTACCTAAACAAAATTCACAAGTCTTTAAAGGAGAAATGCTTCCACGGAGGTGTAGTTTTAACTCCCACTGAAATATCAAAACTTACAGCACCAGCTTTAAAATATTTGAGGAATAGTTACTGAAGCCTATCACCATTGGAAAGCCTGTTGATCTATGTCACCCAAAAGTGCACTGATATGTCAATCTGCCTTCCAGAGAGCTCTTATCTATTTCTCAAATTATTTGTATTAAGTAGCAGTATAGGGTTTGTTTGGAATAATGATGATATGGCATATATGTATTACAGTACATACTGCAGCATGTGAATAAAGACATAAAAATTATAGCACCCTTGTCTATTCTCCACTTTGCCTTGAGATGAGGTGAAACAATTCCTTATCTGTTACCTTTATTATTTACAGTCCAGCTTTCCATTAGTGCATTCTGAAAGAGTATCATTCCTAGGAGCCTTATCTACTTTTACCTTGTGTCTGTAAGGCATTCACAATAGAGCCCCAACACACACTGTCACAAAAGGTATCAGCTAATGATGACATTGATTGTATTATACAACACATAGAAGTCTGACAGTACACAGCATTCCCAGTAAATGGAAAGAGTATCTTTACTATATTTGTATTACCCAAAGATATTTGCAGATCTTTAAAGTCTTAGAAGTGCATAAAACATAAGCAAGTAACTTCCAGCTGAGATGCAAATTAGTGCCTCAGGAACTGCACATGATAACAGACTGTGATTCACTTATTTACAGATATTGGTTAACTTAAAATGCACGTTTTCACTATTACTGAAGATGGCAAAACCAGTGATTACATTACAAAAAATTTGTGTTTCCTTTCTTAATTTTAGATCTTAAATATGAATAAAATATTCGCTGTGGAGTACTAGAAACAAGCAGGCTACTTCAAGGGTGACAAAGATGCAGATCAGACAATTGTATCAAATGAATAAACAAGAAGTTATGCTCACATGTACTTGGAGCAACCGAAATCTCTAACGACTCAAGAAAAATATATTTAGCCCTCTGAAACAAAGCACAAATACAGCTCTAGCACTTAACAAACACACTACATTACAATGTCAAGATATAGAAAAAATCCCACCTCACATCCAAAAAAATTTAGATTCCAGCATATTTTTAAGAGAACTTGGCTGAAGATCCTTGCTCATGGCCCTCCAGGTCACAATGCACCACTAATTCCTGCAGTTGCCTTTCCCACCAAGTGTGCTCCAACAAGAGGCTGACAAAGCAGTAAGGAACGTACTTGTAAAAGGAAAAAAATTTTAAAACGAGTGTTTGGGTTTTGGGTTCTTGGTGTCTTTGTAAAAATAATATTTGAAATGTTTCTGCTTTTTCAAACAAACATGTTTGCTCTTTTAACATGGTTTTCAGCATTTTGTGGGTTTGGTGCATAGCAGAAATTTAAAAACATTTCCAAAACATTTCAATGTCAGTGCAAGTAAAACACTTCAATTTCATCTTCCTGATTAAATGTTTCTGTAAGAGAAAAAATTTACACATACAGTTTTCTGCCTAAGTATGTTTTGCCTTCACAGCTAACATTTCATATGCAAGACTCCAATTTCACATCAAAGCTTTACTTTTAAATACAGTAAAGATTCAAATTTAATCTCAGGAGACTATGATGTCTTAGAAGTTAGAACAGCCAAGTGCTGCTACCAACAATCTTTAAGAGATTCTGCTTTTGATAGATTCAGTTTTAATGGGAAACTGAAGTTATTCGACAAGCATTACCAGTTATCTTGAGAGACTTGCAAAGCATTGCACTGGTTCTACAGAAGTTAAGGCTTTCACTTGAATTTCTAAATAACCTTCTATAGCAATTGCTTTAATACTGTGATTCCTGCAAAAACTTTCACTTCTACTCTTTCTCCCCTACCCTAATCCACAACACCATCACTTTTCCCTCAGTTGCAATGACACAAGACATAGCCTTAATTAGACAACATTTCTCAATGCTTATCACTAAGCATTTGTAGCAATGTGTACCCAGTGTCACAGCCGCCTCCACAGTTAATTAATTTCCTGTAACCAAATAAACAGCAAAAACACCCCACTAAGCACTAAATTTTAGACAGAAAGGCAACTGAAGGTTCAGGAGAAGACATGTTTGTTAACAGCTGGCTAAAAATCCAAATATTTCATAATGAAGCCAGTATATTAAGAAATTGTTAAAAAAAGCCCTACATTTCATTTCCCCCTCTCTCTATCAGCTGCTCCACATTAAATCTCTTAAGAGAGACACATACTAAGAAATCTCCATTCACATTCACCTGTACCTCCTTCAGCAGTTCAGCAACTTCATTTTCTACAGCACCCTAAAGCAACTTCCTCAGAGGCACAGTACCATCCTCTTGCATCAAATGCTTAACTGTCTCAAAGTAAATTTCTTTTTTTTAGGAGATATTTAGGCCCTTAATTACTGTCTTACTATTTCCTCCCCTGCCTTATAGCATAGGGAAGGTGCATTAACAAGATAGAATGTCTCCTCACTGAAGGTGCCTCACTGACTCCCAATCATTTCAAGGGTACAAGTTTTAATCCATGTGTAGATCACTCCCACCTTCATCTTTTAAAACCTGAGATCTGCCACCTTGCAAAGCTTTGTCATTTCCTCTTTACATCTAAATCACCTGAAAACAAAAAGAATAATGCACATGAAGGAAAAAGTTTATTTACAGAGTGGTTTTTAGATTAGGCAGATCAGAAATTAAAGACCAGCTTAAACATCAGCTACAAACTTAGCTGCTCAGGTGCTCCAACCCAGCTGAAGTAAATGCATTTCAATTATAAATTAATATCGGATGCTGTTCTCCAGAAAAAGCAGTTCAAGACAACTGAGAGTGAGCAGAGTTACAACTTTCCAAAATTAGCCTGACATGATCTAATTCAGCTTCAGTGGGAGTTAGATTGGGCCACATGCCCACAGCTACATGAGTCTAACTGCTGCCTCTCAAAAACAATAGTTAAATGAAAACTGTCTCATTACTATCATAATTAACCTGTCCCAGCCACATACATTTGTAATTACTTCTTTTTTTTTAATTGTAGCTTTTGTCAAAGTTTCCACACAATTCCATGAACACTTCAAGACAGACTTTTACATATCTATTTCATATACATAGCAAGAAGGCTGGCAAAGAGAGGCAAGAAGGTTACACTGGAAAGATAAGCCTGTTATCAGTGTTTCAGAGTGAAGAATAACTTCCTTGATTGTGTGAGGTGATCTCTTTCTATCCACAACTCAGTGCTCTTATTTAACAGAGGTTTCCTAAATCCTCTAAAAATTGCAGCCACCATTTGCTGTTATGAGATGAAAACCCTATATAATATTCAACCACATGTACCAGTAACTGCTCAACTCTTGCCAGGGATTTTTTCCACATATCACACAAATACACCACCTGTCATAGAAAAATGCATTCTTAACACTCAGTTGCTGCTACATTAATTTATTTGCAGCACCAGGAAGCAGCCTTAAGGGAAAAAATAATTAAAAATTACTCTTTCATCTTGATGTTATTTTAATGTGAATGTTTCATTACAGCAATATATCTATGACCAACAAGAGAGATCATTTAAGTCTTTAGCTACTTAATTTCTATTTAACTGGCTATTATGAATGATTGAAGAACTAATAAATTTGTCTTCAAAACAGTCTCAGAATTTAGGAAGCATTCTGTAGTCATAACAGGCAGATATTTAGCATGTCAAACTAAATATTTGACAAGGCCAACAAAGTAAATACATCTCAACACACTGACCCAGGAAGCCACAGCTGGCCCCTTTTAGAGAGGGTTAAGGGGTATATGAGTATACTGACTGAAAATATAAGATGGAAGAACAGTGAATCTATCCATGAGAGATTTATCAAAGAAGAAAGTACATATTTCCCTTTTCTTGCAAAAGTGCAAGTTAAAGATAGAGGATGAGCGGTTGTTTCTGAACGTCTACATTTGAGCAGCTCCAAACTCCACGGGCAAATCTTGAAATGAGAAACAGACACCATTCTCCAACCACTACTTCTCCTGGCATCAGGATACAACTATCTTAATCTCTGCCTTTTTAATACCTCCAGAGTGTGGCTTCTAGACTATCACCCATCCTACAGTATTTGCAAAATTCTAGCTGGAGGGATTAGCAACCAACAGCTACTCAAATCTGCCTGGATTATCTTTAAGATAGAAGAGATGAATATTATAACTACTCAGACATATGATTGTTTTAAATTACCAGCTGCACATTAGGAAGCAGTAAGGATTAAATTTCAGGCTTCAAGAACCTGTTTGTCCTCCATCTTATATTTCATTTGTATAAAAATTTTGTTACAGGACAGGTTGGATTATACGTATTTATATTCTATGTATTTATATTCTAATCAAACATAAATTTAAAAAAAACCAACAAACTGTTCTGTTCTACACAGATACAGTTGTGAGATAAATGTTTTGACATCCTAAAAACCAACACTGACAGTATCTTAAATGTTACACTTAATTTTTCTAATTGCTATATGTTACGACAATGATAGTTTGGTATATCTAACATGTATTAAGATCTTAATTTTGTCTTCTTGAATCATTTATGGTCTAGCTGTATCTTTCAACACACCACTGTTCAGTATCATAGAAAAATGGCAACCAAAAAATTGTATAAAGTAATTGTTTTATTCCATTCTTATTCTGGGTGGATTTAGCTCAAGGGCCTAACAGTATTCTGCTGTTTCCACAGATCCTTAATTTGGCTGCAAGGAAACATCTTTAAAAGAATAACTGCAAATTTCCTTAAAAATTAAGCTTTAAATTGATTAGGGTCATCAGCAAGGTCTTCGGGTTCCATTAGGTTTTAAACTACAGCTGAATTTCTGCTTGTCATTCCAGGAACTTTTTATTCTGTATGATTTTACTGGAAATGAGAAAAAAACCATTTACAAATACTTAGTTATCTGTTGGCTGAATTAATCAGGCTTCACATAATTGTACACCAGTCACCTCCACTTCAACATTTCCAGGATTGTCTAGGAGGTCTCATACCTTACTTTGGGCCATTCAAGAATTTTATTTATCAAAAATATAGATGAAAAATAATGCTCTTACAGTTCACAGGCTATAGTGAAATAACCTTCTGCAGAAGATTTCCCATGTGACTGTGACCTGTTCAATTTAATAATCTAAAAGGTATGGAAACACAGATTGCCACAGCCTGTGCAGCTAACCTTGCTAATGTCCTTACAGCATTCTGTCAACTATAACAGAAAGGCTGGAAGAGTGCCCAAGAAAGGTATCCAGTAACTAATACAAAGCTTCCCAAAAATTCTATAAAAACTCAACCTTGCCAAAGAATTCTGTACTTAATACATGTGCCAAAATATATCTTATTTTGCACAATCTAGCACAAAACTGGGTTCTGGAAGGAGCTGAGAGACCATGAACACTCCACCACTTGGAATGTGGGTCAGCAACACTGCAGGGGTCTGTGTGCTGCAGCCTCCCTGCTTTTTCACCCCTTCAGCTTTCTCAAGTATCCTGTACCTCCAGAATGGTTGTACCAGAGTGCTGGATATGAACAGCCAGGAGCAGCCCCATCTCTGTCAGATGCAGCAATGGTAGAGCTTCACAAATAAAACACCAGAGTGGTAAACAAGGCCATCCTTGCTGCTGGAATGGCCCATCTCCATCTCCTAACCCAGTCAAAGCAGACAGACAATTGTGCTCTGAAGCAACCTCCTTTGCTTGTGCTTATGCCTAAAGCCAAATTTGCCTATTATGAAAATGGAAGGTGACACAATAACACAAAACAGTTTGAGTCAGTAGAAATGTAGGCTGCAGCACTCAATTACAGCTGGGTGAATTAAGGACTGTGTTGCAGATTTAATCCACCCCATCGCCCCCCACCCCTTTGCAAGTCAAGATAGATCCTTTGGTATCAAAAAATCCATTTAAAATTATTTGAAGATCTTATTGCTCAACAACTGAATCAATTCAGCTTGTAATTTTTATCCTTTGAGAAGAACAAGCACAAATCATTTGGTAATAACCTGGTCTTCCAGAAAGGGACAAGGAATTACCTTTACAGCTGTTTTTCCTCCTGTCTAATTTCCCTGCACAACACTAACTCCAGTTACATTTGGGGATGACTCTTACCAAAGTCAAGCAGAGTCTGTTCTGCACTGCACAGTGACACTGATTCCAAATGGTGATTGTTTACTGGTTGTACAAACAGTACTGTCAACCAAAGGGCAGCATGTTCTACCAACTTTCTTTACCCATTCATACTGTACACACTTTCCAAGTTAAAGATCACTGGTTTTTAGCATGCCAAACCGAACCCTCATTTTGATCCAATTTCCTTACAAATACCAGACCCTACAGCCATTTTTGAAAGCACCAGTGATAAGTATCAGCATCTTCACACTGAAGTTAATTCAAACACTATCATTCCTAAACACAAGCTATTCATTTGACATTCTACAGCTGTAAATGCTATCCAATTACACACCTTCATTTCCCAAAATACTTTCCACTGATAAAGCACTCCTGATATACAGAACTGTTGTACCTCCATTTACATACCTAACTTTATTCAACTTCCCTCTCACAATTCTTATGTAGAAAAGGCCATCCAAATGTTTAGATTAGGCCACTAACTCAGCTTCTTTACAGGTTCTTAACTTTTGGAACACAGTGTAGCAGTGTACCTGCTAATTATGATCTTGCTTCTGACATACCAGGTGAAGGGGTCTGATCCCTTGATTTGGATCTGTATGTTAGGCTGATTTGATAATAAATAACTGAAAAGAAAATTACATTGCTCAAACTAATATTCTTTGAACATTATGTCAAAGTTAGCCCTTACCAGAGATATGCAAAAGAAAGAAGTCAGATTTCAGAGACTGTTGGAGAGAACTTCTGATACAAGACCAGTTCTACCACTCAAAACTACCTGTGATTCATGACTGACCAGACAGGTCAGTACCTTTCCAAAGGTACCATAGTGTTAATGAAACCACTGGCCTCTTCTCAACAGAAGTCATGAATCTTCTGAATACCTCCATAGGCTTCTGAGGTTGAGCATCCAAATATTAAAACAGAAAAGATTAGAGACCATTTTGAAAAATGTAATCTGTATTCAGCAGTTGCCAATACAAACAATCTTGTAAGCATTTCTTTGTGGAGCAACGTGGAATATGAGTGTGACAAACTTCCTAAGGGAAAGCTCTGTTCTGTTTGCCATCTCTGTGACACAGAAAGGTCACAGGTTTCACATTTAACAGTAGCACAAAAAGAAAGCTCTTTCCTTAAAATCTTTATACCATGAAAAGACAGAAACACAAACATCTGACTTACTGTAAGGTGTTGTATCAGTGGGGTCAGGAGGTGGGAAGTTTTCTGTGAAGTTGACATTACACAGGTCTGTACTGCAGCAGCAGAAGCGGTATGTTCCATTCTGAATCAAGGAAGGGGTGGTTGTAACTATACACTCTTCAAAGTGACACTCCTGGGGGTCTCCTATATGAGACCAGCAACCTGCAAAAAGAAGCAAATTACTTTTCTTTCTTTTTCAAGTAAGCATAAAATTAATTCTACTGACTGGATAAACACACCTACAGAAATCCATACATTACCTGATTAAACATTACATAGTGGGGTGAAAACAGTTATCATAATTTGCTTGTCTGACTTTACTACCATCTTTTAAACCTAAACCTGAAGAATTTCTTTTAGAACTCCCCATAGCCAAGGAAAAGAAAATATGCGCAGGGATGAAGGCCAACATTCAGCTGTTGCCTTACTATGATAAAATCTGAATTTCTGAGCCTTCTAAGCAGAAATATGCTATTCCTCATCTCTCTGATACCAAAGACCATAACACCATTTTCTGGTCCACAGACTAAATGAGTTGTGACCCAATCCCTTCCTTAGGACACAAGACTGCATCTACAGCTTGGTGCTTCTTGTATAATTTTCAAAATTCTGCCCTTCCTCACTGACAGCATCACTGGACTTTTCTACAGGACCACAGCTTATTGCCTGGTTCATACCAGGTTCTTTGTCCCTGCAGCAACTGTTCATTCCCAAGCATGGTCAACAGCAGTTAAATGTCATTAAATCACAAATACCTGGAAGGGAAAGGGGCAGCAGTGGGGCAGAGGTGAGGAGTCAAGCTGCTCCCTTCAGCAGATTGCCAGATCAAACAGGAATCATGGACTACAACTCCACAGGCTATTTGTAAACACCAGCTGCATTTTCATTCAGCCTTATACTACATTAACTTGCATCCAAGTAAAAAAGAGAAGAATCCCTGAGAATCACAATCAAAACCTGTCTTCAGAAACTGCAAGGCCCTCCACACCTCCGACCTTCATTCTCCCCACAGAACATCACTGAATTACAGTACTGATATCTGAACTATAGCTGCAATTTCCTTTGTAAACAAACATCCAATCAATATGAATATACACTTTTTACTTAATAAGACACTTGCTGTTAAATTTATCATTACATCAATACATATACTGAAATTCAAGAAAGCCATCTTCCTCTGGACATCCTATGTAACAAGAAATTCTTCTTTCAGCTGTACATCGATGCCTTTGGTCTCTTTTAGAAGTTATTATTTTAAACAAACTTTCTGTTCACATTTAAAATAGTTAAATGGGAAGTTTAAAATTATGCATTTTAACAATGTGCAAGAAGTTTAGTTCTGCACCTGTGCAGCTTTGGATGAGCTGGCTAGATCACAAAGAAGGGAAATAAGTTACAAAACTACTGCATTAAAACTGAACTGTTACATACCTTGTTTTACAAGATGTATGTCTCCTTCTCGTGTTTTTTCCCAAAGTCCATAGCAGGTACTACCTTTCATGCACAAAATTGTGCCATTCTCCTGGGAGATTCGGCTCTCACTGATTCCATGGTCCTGCTGATAGGGGTCTTTAAATGCACACAGCCGCTCCTCACTCTGGGTAGCTTTAGCCAAATAAAGAAAAATAATTTTTGTCAGTGATTCCATGCATAAAATATTACCTTTAATAAAGAGATTATTAAGGTCTTCTGAAAAGATACATTCAAAAAAAGCTTGATGAGTAACTACAAGGCACTTAGATGCTATTCAGAAGTACAGCTCAGCAAATATCCAATCACAGTAAGAATTTGTAGTACATTTTTCAACAACTAGACTTCATCCAGTTCTTTAATTCCCATCAAAGCATTGGCAGCAAAAAGATGCAAGATGAAGTAGATTGGTCTTTTGGGTAAAAGAGATTTTGAACTTAAAGTAAAATTATAGCATATGTAATTGTAAATTATTAAAGGTCCTGTATAAAATATCTTCTCACAGATGGTTTATTTCTTTGATCATTCTTCAGCACTGGCCCCAAAGAAGCCATGTTTCAGCAAGGCAGACTTACTGCAAGAACACTGCTTCACTGTGTCACCAGCTGGGGTGATTGGCTAAAAAAAAACAAGAGACTTGGGTACATGTGTCTCACTTTTAAGGCTGTTACTACTCATTAGGAGTCAAAATTTGTAATTCTTTTATGTTGAGACAACTATGGATTGCTGCACTATACAGGCCAGCATTCTGTCAGTGTTTCCCAGTTTATGGTGTGGCAGCAGTAATTAAAATAGCACAACTTAGCTGATTTTTCTACTGGTCTGGCAGAGCATGTGTGATCAGTTGAGCTGCATGTCAGCTCAGTGGGGACAAAACTCTCAGCTAAGGAGAGAGAAACTTCTTAACCCGGTGTAATTCAATCCCTTGTAGCTCCACACACTCCAAGAACCTGGCGGGCAGTCCATGCTGCTCACCCACCTCTCTGAACTCTGGTCAGAAAGTCAGTTGCCTAAATTTCACATCTGATTTTTTTAAAAAAATCTCTCTGAGCAGAGTTAGTCAAGTTACTGAGTACAAAAAGGTCACACATGAACAGCCAGCACATGCTGCCTCCAGCAGAACTTGCCAGTTGCACGCTGCAGTTTCATTCTCAGAACAGCTGAGTATGCCAGGCGTGAAGCATCTGTCCTGCATTCTCTGCTCCATGACACGGCACTGGCCAAGAGACAGCGTATGAAAGGACAGCACCCCACTGCCGTAAGGGAATTGCATCTGACTCACTTTTTGAAAAGTCAAAGGAGAAAAACTATCACAGAATTATAATTTTCAAGACACAATGGGACAAAAGTATACAGCCTTGTGAAATAGGACACATCTGCTCTGAGGGACGGTAGGAAGGTTTTAAAACCTCTTGCATATGATAGCTGAGTGGGGCTAAGGCCATCCAAGATCTGGTTGTTTACAAAATGCTCAAATTGCTTCAAGATAAGCCCTTTCATAAGTTGCCTTTGTGAAAAATTGATTTAAAGGAACAGAATTTATGAAACAGCCACACAAATCTGGTTTCCTTATTTAAAAAGAAAAGTAAATCCAGGAAAGTCCACTTTAATAATACCTCAATATGTTAAAAAAAAAATCTTTGAACCCATGAACTAATAGAAGAAGAAAAAAGACCAAAACAAACCAAAACCTTTTGTGTTTGCCTTGGACTCAGACAAAAAATAATGACATGTATCATGTCTGTGCACCACCAACTGAGACAGCTTTAATTGCTCCCTTTTCAGGTCGCTTAATCCTTCTATAAAACTTCTAGGATCAAGATTGAGAGGTAAGAATATGAGAAGACACCCAAAAAAAGAGAAGTTTTTAAGAGTCATGCTAGATGCTGTCCAACCATACACGTACTACAGAAAATAAAAGTAACTACCAAAGGCTTTTGTGATTTAAAAAGACTGTATTTCCCTATAAGAATACCTGCAGAGGGGAGGATGGGGCAAGCATGAGAAAACACAACACAGAGCTAGCTACCTGATTGTCTATCAATTTTCTTGCAAAGTAATAAAAATACGAGTGAACTTGACACAATTTAATGTCAGATGATCTCAGTGGGAAACTTTTCCAACAAAAAAATAAAGGTTACTCATCCAAGAAGTAGAGTTTTCATGCTGATCACTGCACATTCCTGCTTCGATTATAACTCGGAGAAGCACGGCCCCTGTGGGAGCAGTACCCACTGCAATACTCTGCTGACCCCTGCCCCTTCCCTGATGGCATGGAACATCTGGAGAACAGGGGACATGGAACAAAAGCCACTTTATTTTTCTCCGTGGCCTCTGTACGTTCATTGTTGAAGTTGTAATGCCGAAGAAAATTGGGTAGGGTGTTAAGATGTACAGAAACCATCTTGCAGAACAACAGAATAGATGAGCTGCTTCAGTTACTGCTCGTGATTTCAGTACATTCCTGTTCTGGCATTTCTTTCTTCCAGGCAGTGGAAACTAGTCAGATTTAAAAACTTTTAGTACTGGAATACTTCTAGGTCAGGTCTTGAAAGCAGCCTAGGTGAGTATGCTTGTATACCTTAAGCCTTGCCCAAAAGAAGTACTACAAAGTACTACTACAAAAACCCCACAGAAGTTCTGGAGTGCCTCTTTATAAAAGCTGACCTATTTCAACAGAAATCTTACTCTTCAAGGTGAAATACCATTGCTCATTTGGATTTCCACATGTTCACATGGATGATGTTTGTCAGTTTTCAGTCATCAAGGAAGCCAGTAGGTATGCAGGGCGCATTCAGAGCTGAACCTCATCTCCCTGTCCCTTGGGAGCTGTGCACCTGCAGTGCTTGAGGGCAGCCACTAACACACTCTGGAGCAGCTTAGCTGGAAACAATTCCAAAGCTGCTTCTCCATGCTTGGAGATAGTTGAAAACTGTCTAGATACGGTCCCAGGCAGCTGGCTCTAGGTGAGCCTACCTCAGCAAGGAGTTGGACCAGATGACCTTCAGAGGTTCCTCTCAGCCTCAACCATTCTGCAATTCTTGCATGTCTCCAATGTGCAGCAAACAAGACACAAAAATTATTTCTCAGCTGGGCTACTTACTCTTTTTTGTCTCCAAGGCAGGCAAGATGATAGGGTAAGACTAGAACTACTGGATTCTCTTGCTTGTCCTCAGTTCAAATAGATCCAAACAGACCCGAGGAAATACCTTAATGTTAAGATCCTCATTAAACAACAAGAGCAATTAAAATAAATAACTTAGCTTATGAAGACTGAGGCTGCTGAACCACTTTATTTGATACATCCAGTTCATTTGCTACCTGTCAGAAACATGCAGACATGTGTGCTCACCAGATATTAGGGAGCCATGAGCAGTTCACTGTACAGTGCCCTTTTCCTTACAGATCTCACAGACCCAAGATGCACCAGCAGGGTATCCTCAAATCAGCAAAATGCAGAAGCCATTCATTTACAGATCAAGCTATGCAGTGTATCTGCCCACACATGAAATGTCCCAGCACACAAACACAACCAAGACCTAGCACCAAAGTGGCAGCATAGGTTTCACAGGACATGTGCTGCATGGCTGAAGCCATCCTTTAAAACCCTGAATTTACCTTTATACAGTAATTTCATAGTAAACTCCATTCATCACATTGAACTCATTACACATTCAGATCTTTTCTAATTGATCCTTTAATGAAATTTCATGAGAGATTTTGAAATAAATAAATGGCAACTGAATGCCTACATGTCATACACCACTGAAAAATTGGCTACTGGAGAAACTGTAGAAGCAACAGATAGGATGACACTGAAGAGGACAAAAAGGAAAACAGACAAGAAATTATGAAGGATTTATAATGAAATGTCAATTTTCCATTCCTGTTGTATTGGCATACCAGAAAAACTATGTCAGAATACTTAAACAGAAATAATAAAATGAACTCAAGCTTCTGTTCTCTCATCCTGCAGAGATTTCTAACAAAGCCAAGAAGGGAAGCACTATTTGCACAAGTTCTACCAAGGAAAAAGCCAACAAGAGCATGGCAAGCTCTTCAACTCCCTATCATAAACCAGAAAAAAACCCCAAACCTCAAAATGAGTTTTGCTGCTCTCCAGCCCATTTTACACCTCTATGTATACAAAAATACACTTTTATATACAGATTCAGAAACAAACATAAGTGGCATTCAGATTGAATATGGGTGCTCCAAGCAGTCATCTAAGAAACAGTAAATGTTCTCAGCTTTCCTGCTTGGCTGCCACTACTGGTGAGTCTGATCATCACACACACTTGTAACAGACTTTACTTGAATCAGACTGTGAAAACTTATTGTCATTTTCCAAGAGTGGGTAAACAGACTACAATAAATTACTTTCCTGGAATCACAAAGGAACTGGGAATTTCCCATTGTTTCCCAAGTCCATCCTGTGGCTCACACTTACTGTCTCAGTGGCCTGGGGGCATAGAGTTCACCCCCATACCACTATACAGCCCCGAAAAAGAGGACCAGGGCTTCAGGAAATTCCTTCTGGCATACAGCTCAGGGTTTTATGTGATTTACCATCTTAATCACTTCTACTGTCAACAAAAAGAAATCTGAACGTTATCACAGAAAAAACGCTATACAGATTTTTTTCAGTATTTTCTCCCTGCAATTATGATATTATTTCCAGCTGCCCAGAAACAGAGAACTGATTCACACCAATAAGTGAATTCTGTCTGTTCACTACAAAAACACCCTGAGATGTTTATTATCTGAGTATTTGCCTTTTTTCCCCACTAAAGATATTTCTGAATAGCAAAGATCAGAAGAAAATTCCAAGTGCATCTACTGTGTAGAAATGCTGTGTGCGACTAACACACCATTCATCCATAGCAGGAGGAGTTTGAACAAACGAGTACGTTGCTGTTGTTTTTAATATAGTAATTCTTTCATGATCACTGCGTGTTCTAGGAAAACAACTACTGAAAACAATGAAAGAGAAATACCAAAAGTTACAGCAATCCAACTGCAAATCCTTAGAACATGAGTCATATTTTCATTAATAGCATCGGAAGTCGCTTCCATTAGTACTTCACTGATGCTTCCTGACCCTGCATCTATCCAATGCAGTACACAGAATTCACATCAAGTGTGAAGCGAGGGGGAAAGGAACAAAAAAAGGACTCAAATGTTACTTGAATGCTACTCCATAGTCTAATCATTGGGATTAAAGATAAATAACACACTTGCCACTTCATGATTAATGCCAGGCAAAACATTTTGTGACTCAACAGTGACAAATAAAAGAATGTGAGAACAGTCTGAAGACAAACCTGCATGCAATCTACAAGAACAGACCTGCTGGCATCACAGACCACACACAGGGGTACCTTGTTGGTAATTACACCAACTGCCTTTAACTCCATAAAGGTGGTGACTTAAAAAAAAAAGGCAAAAAAAGAAAAAGGTTTCTGAGCATGTTTGCCTGTAATGGAATTTCTTTAAATACAGGCCACCACACATTCAACTGGAAATCTCAGTAGGCTGCAACAGATTTGTTTTCAAAGATCAATGTTTTTTTCTGTAACTTGTCCTTTCAATTAGTGAGATTTTCATCAGAACAGCCTTAGACACAAAACCTGTTTTATTTTGGCTCTGTCAGCTTTCTGTGGAACTCTTTTATTTACACAATAGGGGGAAACATCATTGCCCTCGAGACAGGGTTATGAGATAGTTTGCATCATGAAGACATGCTATTCTAAGGAAGGTATACACCAGGAAGCTCCTCTGAGTATATCTTTTCAAATACTGATAGCTGAATTCTTGTGTGATGTACAAAGAAATAGAGTCTTGAAGAAATCATCACTTAGTAAATACTCTGTTGCTTTTTTTTATCTTTTTCTCCTCAGAGGCTTTAATTACAAATATTTCTAAATGTGTATCCACTTATATTAAAATATATCATAAGCAGATGTCTTTTGAAGGAAGTTGTGCTTCTCCAGACAGACCACCCTCAATACCAACTAGAGTGGGAGGAAAGAAAGCTAAACTACTGGTAACCTTCCACATATTTATACTTCCAGTATTCTGTTTTGTAGCATGTTTGACCAACTGAACAGCAGAGCTCTGTACTGACTGGTTAGAAAAACAAATAAATTGTCTGCCTAAGGATTAGGCATGAGGACATGAAGGTCTAAACCAACCTGAAACGGCCTGGAGACTTTGTGAGCAGGAGGTCAGGAGCAGCTCAGTGCAATACAAAGCCTGGGAATGTTTGGTCAGGCAGGCTGCACATCCTATTGCTTTACACAACCACTGGACTAATATTTTAAAGACATGAAGATGAAATAATGGAAATTTGCACAAGAGAACACAGCAGAACTTCTAGGAAGGAGGAAGGAAGGTAAAGAAAAATGCTTCAGAAATTTAACTCTGCGGTAAATGTACATATTTTCCTCTCCTCCTAAGAAAAGAAGGGGAAATAAAAACCATCATAATCCTTAACTATTTTACAGGACATAATATGTACCTCAAGATATACTGTAAAATATATTTTGACAAGAAACCCTTTACAGTTTATACTTGGTGCTAAAATCTTAAATAATCTGTTCACAGTACACTGCATGTCCTTAGCCTTCGTTGATGAAAATTATTTTGGTTTTGTCTGCTTTTGCTGACTAACATCACAGTTTCAAATGCTGGCAATTACACAGAGCCAGGCTTTGACTGAGAACTAGTGCCAAAACTAAAATGAATGCTTGTACTGATACCCATTTCAAAGTGATTGACTGCACATGCAGATGACAAAATAACTTATGTTTACTACAAGGTCCTTTGCCCTTGAAACAGACTAGAAAATTCAAGTGTCTTTTTTCTGTAGATGGATATACATGGTCTTTCCTTCTTAATCTAGCCTTCAAGCAAGCAAAGAAATTTGAAACCTGTTTTCTTTCCTTGATCACTTTCTAACAGGGCTGATCAGGGCTATAAGCAGCAATGGAGACACCAATGGAGCCTTTTCCTGTCGAGTTTTCTTTAACAGTCCTTGGCTATCTTGGTGTTTCAGCTTCATTCTGCAGAACCACTGGTCTGCTGGCACTAAATAAGTGCAACAGAGCCAGATCATGTGGCAACTGTATTGAGTCATGGTGTGCAAAAGGTTCACATTTTGCTTTCCACTCAGGCACTGCTGTCTCAGACCACTTTGGTACACAGTCCATGGCTTCCTCTGGGACCAGCTGCCCCTCCTGGCACAACCTCACTGGCTCCTGGCTACCAACACATGCCCCCCTTGCAGCCTTACACTAGTGTTGTACATCTCTGACCACCACACCAGCAATCCCACTAATTGGAATTAATGTAAATAGCCATTATGGAGAGGCCAAAAAGTAAATTGTCAACCCAAATTCTGTACTGAAGGCCTTGTTCTCCTTTTACCCAAATTCACTCTCAAAAGAAGTGTTGCCTTAGAAGAACCCAGCTTATGCAACAGAAGCCAGGCAGCAAAGAACCAGGATGGCAGAGATTTATTGCTAGCAGCTGACAAATTATGTCGTTCCCAAACGCTGCCAGATTTTATGAAAAAATACCTGAGTTTACTGCCAATAAACCATGTCACTGCCTTATTTCTACAACTTTCTAAATGTTTCTGAGGACCACCAGACCACCTTGCTGTGCAGACTTCATGAGAACCAGACATTGCCACAGACGCAAAGTTTTATCTATCTAGTAAGAGAACAAGACATGGTGGCAAGAAAGCCAGCAACACCTCTGTTTTGGGTCAAAATTCAAGAATGTCAAGTGAATTTGAACAGTTAATACTGCTTTACATGAAGAGGATAAGAATTTTTCAGCTGATATGGGAAGAGATTTGAGCTGAATCTGTAATGAGGATATTGACTCAGCCAGGGTCAGAGAAGGACAAACTGCAGAATTAAACCCAAGCGTCCTAAAGTCTCCACTACAGCCATAAAGAGTTGATCTTTGACTACATGAATCACCAATCAGAGCTTCCTCCACCTTACAATATCTCCTCCACAATGTATACAACTGAACAAGAAAAAGAATCTACCTCTCACAGTGACTCAGCATTTTCCTTAACATTGTTGCATAGCTGCATTCAGCCAGTATACAATAGAAACAAATGTCCTAAGTGTGTAAGTCTGTCTAGTCCAGCAGGTTTCCTCCTTCCACCTTTTCCCCCCTCTGCTAAAGTCCCCCTGATTTTTAACAAGACAGAATTAAAAGAAAAGGCACGTAACAAAAAGGTAGTGGGCAAAGGTTATCAATCTGACCAATATGAAATTCCCAAATATATCACTTGCTAACTCTGAAAAAACCCCTGTGGTATGTTAAAAAAAACTGTACCAGTATCTTAGTTCAGTAATTACACAGGACTGATGACATTTTATCACACAACTTGGCACTTCAGAAATAGTTGAAGGCTTTCGAGAAAGAGACTGCAGCAGGTTTCTTGGTGTTGTAAATACAGTAAAATGTCATGGCATTTTAGGATTCACTTCATTAAGCTTTAAAATACTCATCTTTGTCATTAGACTTCAATTTAGAGTCATTTCCAAAAACTTCATTTCGTATCAAAGCAAAATCCAGTCTGTGTGTTCTATATGGAAACACAAGGGTCCAAGAAGATTCAAAAAGTCTTCTGAAAAAGCTGTTAAACTCAAATACTCCAAAGTAGAAGCAAATTAGCATAAAACATTATTAAACCATTAAATACCATAAAAGTGTCAAATCATAGAATATGTTTAACACTCACTTAAGGGAGAATCTAATCTACTAATCTAAACACATTAGTGGAGGACAAAGTATAAAAAATTACCCTCAACTCCAAATGCTTGTTTAAAAAAATCTTAGAGTTTTCATGAAATTAATAAAGTTGAAGATGAGGATTTTCTGTGAGGATTCACATGGCAAAAAGCATCCTTGTGGCTGCAAATCCACTGACTTGTTTGCACTGTCTTGTCTCTAGATGAAATGATTTTTGCTTATTTTACTCCATGAGCAAACAGGAATTCAAGTCTTTACACATAGCTGAATCACCTCAGAGAGAATCTACTTAGACTCACAACGTAGAGCAAAAAAAACCAAAAAAATCAACAAGAAGTATTTTGCAAGCCAGCTTTAAACCTTCCACTTTATTCAAGAATTAGTCCAACATGCACTAATGTTCATTTAAACCCAGATTTCTGGAAAAGCACAGGAAAGGGAGTAGCTGGCCTTCACTGACTCGACAGCATTTTAGACATCCAACTTCTCAAGGTCTCCCTGAAAAATCCCAGTCTACATTTAATCTGAAAGAGTGACTAAGTTAGAGGATTTAAACAAGTCCTGCACTTTTCCAATTATTTTTTTATATATTTTTCACTTCCTAAATGACTCTATCTCCATTCAAAGAAAAAATAAGTAAGTTCATGTTACTGTTTAGCAATTATGTCAGAATAGAAATCACCACAGCCTTAGTCACACAATCTTTTCCAGTGGCCAGTGTCTATTTATGGAACTGAAAAAGCCTGAATTCTTTATCTTTGCCCTAGACTGGAGTTCAGGATTTTTTTCTGGGTATGAGCGTCTGGCTTTTGTTTATCTGGGCTGTCAAAGTAAAGTATTTGCATGGAATAACACAGGAAACTCTGCAGCAAAAGCAACAGTAAAGCAAACTAATGATGTGATATTTATCCCCCAAACTCAGACTTCCCACAGCAAAATTGCTTATTTCAGAGTCTGCTTTACATTCCCTCTAAAAAAGATCTGCTACTTGGTAATCCCCCAACACATGTAATGCACTCACTTTTCTACCTAGCAGGGATGCCATTTCTACTGCAGATATTACTGAAACACTTTCTGGAGAGCTTTTCAGTACCTTAAATCTGGAAAAGATAGAACCCATACAGCCTGGGTCTTACAGCGTATTACAAAAATTTTTCCTATAAACATTTTCAGGACGCTGTGAATACGCTACTGTGAATATGCTGAAACATTCAAAAACTGGCAAACGTTCTTGGACCTGAAGCTACAAGGAAATTAAGCTCCAGAATCACAATCATATTTTTGCCCTCAGACAGAAACATAACCTATTTGGCGTTGAAATCTTAAACCCTGAAGAAAATGACAAGAGCAGCAAAAGGCAGAAACTAGCTTCTACCCAGACATGCTTCACGAGGGTTTGAAGCTTCTCACCTTTCCAGAATTCCTCCCAGAATACATGTTTAAGTTCAAAAACATCTCAAGTCTTTTTCTTCAAGGCATTTATTAGTATGCCACAGAATACCCCACAAACCATTGTTATCTTGAGTCAAGAGCATGCTCAACATGAAAGCTCCTGAGGCACCCTAAGGCAGCCAGCGCAAGGTGAAAGGCAGCTCACGCAGAGGACAGGCTATCGAGGACCTGGGAGAGATTGTGGCTGCTACAGGAACTTGGGACTTACTTCAAACACTTTGTGTTCCTTAACTGAGAGCAGGAATGGAAAGAATTGTCAGCTAAAGGTATTTATGGTGTTTGTTGAACTGGTCAAAACCAGAAAATATTGACTTTTGTTTCTGTTAGACTTCAAGGTTATCAGCCCATTGAACAGAGGTCACCTGTTCATGTATTTCTTGATGTTACGGTGCTTAAATTGTTAGAAATTTATGGGCACAGCACTGCACTATTTAAAATCAACTCATACATTTTCTTTATGCATTTCTTTATGCATTTTTCCATTTAAATCCTCGTTGTACCAAAACCAACTTCATTGGCTAAGAAGGTGATATAGGCAAACTTTAGCAGACTTAGTATAATAAGAAAAAAATCAGTGTCTAGTCAAGACAAGCTCTTCATTAACTTCTGATTTCTAAACTTAAGCAGTTAAAAAGGGCATGGTTGGTACATGCAGACAAGCCCAGGTTACTGAACACACTTGTTTCAAGGACTGGCTTTCATGTACTGAAGTTCAGTACGTCACACCAAGGAAACAACTTCTGGGGACAAGGAAACAAAAAAAAAAATTAAACAGAAGAAGATTGTTTTTGATTATCTCTGTTGATGCTAATGACAGGAAACATGGAAAAGGGCACTCCCAAAATAGACACTCAAGGAAAGGACTGTGATCAACTTGCTTAACATTTTGCATTACACACCTGAGGATGATGGCTAGAGCTATGCTCTAAAGACCATCTGAACTCCTCACCCTGCACATACACTTCAGGTAGCACAGGTTAAAACACCTCTCAAGACACAACAGAAGTGTGAGCAGAAAACATCAGGTTCTTCAGGTGCCAAGGCAGCCTAATCCACCAGCCAGCTGCTGGGGTGTGAGTACAGAGCCAGACTGTGGGGGCTGCTCCACACGCTGCAGCTCTCTACCACAGACACAGACAAGATCAGCATTTCAGTCCAGCAGAGTTTGAACTTTTTCTGATTCAGACCTACTTAAAAGGAAGGAAATAAGCACAAACAGCATCTTGGCATTTGGGACTAGTAAGGAAGGAACAACGCCAAATTTCATTATGACAACCAAAAAACCGCAACAGCATAGAGGCTTTACAATGGCAGAATTTACCAGTAAAGAGGTGGTTTCCTCTCTTTTCACTTCTTTTCCAAGAGTTTAGTCTTTCACACCACAAAGTGTTATATACACTTATTACAGCGACATTGAAAAAATATTACTTAGTTGATTTGGTGTCTTTTGAAACAAAACTGTGATCAAACACTTTGTTAGCCTCTACTGAGAACATTTTCACTTATGACCGGGGACATAGTTTAGTGGTGAACACAGAGGTGCTGGGTTAATGGTTAGACTTGTTAATATTAGAGGCCTTTTCCAACATTAACAATCCTATGACTGTATGAACTAATATTTTTTCTCTTTAATTTGAACTAGAAATATTAGAAAGCAATATAACTTGCAACAAACATTTAAATAGCAGCTTGAAATAAATTCGGCTCAGGTTTATTAACTCATGTACTTATTTGCTAGAAAACTGGCTCTAATTTACGAAAATTAAAGTGCAACATAAAAAAATACTCATGTTTGCACATGCATTATTCATGCTTTTTAATAAAAAATACATGGTTGCACAGATAATTTTAAGTAATCAATATGCACCTACAAAGTAGGTTTTCTATTCTTTTTAGCAGATTTGTATAAAGGAAAACTTACAAGCAATCTCTCTGTAAATAAGAGATCCTGATCCGAGCCTGAATTACTTGACAGGGTGATAAGCCAGATAGGACAATTTCTGGTGATTAAAATACAAATCCTTCCAGTGTTAAATGAATTTAAGTTCAGTACTTTGCTAAGCAGTTTTATGACAGAGATGTCTTTTTTTTTCCCCTTTAAACATAAACATGGGTATCACAAAAGGGAAAAACCCAGAAAATACAAAACTCATAACCTGAATATGTGTTTTAGAGTCTTAAGGCAAGATATAATTTATTCTAAAATATTCACTAAACACATTTACAGGATCAGACAGGTTTTCAGAATCTCTGAGACAAACTAATACTGCAATCAAAGGATTAACAAACCAGCTGCCTATGTGCCATTACAGCTGATTATCATAGACTGTAGACAGCTAGCTTACTTGGAAAGTGCTTTCAGGAATACTCCATTGTTGCCAGAGAGAAGGGTACAGAAGGATAATGTGATAATAACTCATTATTTTATTTATGATACATAAAAAGGGAACGTAAGTAATAGGAATTGCACGAGGTTTTTGAAAATCTTGTTATAAACTACATTTACAGTAAAACGTGGCAAAATGAAGAACCGGAGGCTTACTAAACACTGCCATTCAGAGCTAAGGATGCCATGCAGTGAAGGTTTGACTTTTCAGCCTTCTCCCCCAGTCTCACTCACTAAAAACTAAACCAATGACAAAATTATTCTTATCATGAGATCTTATTACCTTATACATGCTAGAATAAAATCATGAAAAGAGAAAAAACTGAACAATTTGGAAGTTACAGGCTTATCTTCAAAACGTTTTCAAGTATCTTTTCAGTTCACATGTAGAAAATTTGTGAATTTTCTAGAATCCTCAATTAAAAAAAAATTCCTTGGTATTAAATAGTCCTCTAATAGTTTGTTATGTCCAAATATTTTTCCTTCCCTAAGGCTGTGAGAAAGAATTATTGTTCTTAGTGGAGACTGAGCTACTACCAAGCAGGAAAGCAGCAGAACTCAGCATATTTAAAAAGATACTGATGTGTTTACAGCACTGCTTACAAAAAAAAAAAGGAAGTGTCTTTAGTTTTCTGCTGACACTAGCAACCAACTTACTTCATCCCTCAGGTAGTTGGTAAAAAAAAAAAATGTTTTCAGAGTAGAGCTGTGTATCTCTATCAGAAGTATGGACATGGCATTCTTTTTGCTGCAAAAGGTTTACTTTGACTAAGAGTGGTTTTAGTCTATGTAACTTGAAATTAAATATTAAATCCTAAGATTCCTGTACAGGGAGAAAAACAGGATCATCTTGATCACAGTATCTACCTATTGATATGGCTTCTATATCTCAGAAGAGGAAGCCAAAGTCAGAATATCACAGCCAGTCAAAAGAGGATAAGACTGCCTAGGGGAACTACAAAAGTATAAATATGCACCAGGTATTCAAAGCACAGCTTTCCAGAAAGCTTTTAGATTAAATAGATTATTCTTTCCTCCTTGCTTCTTCTCTAGTTTGTCTTTTCTCCCTCACCTTCTGGGGATTTAAAGGTCTTTGAACATCCTGTGTCGGAGATGAGATGAAACAACAGCCACTCACAGTTTTTAAATGCTCTGCCTGAACAAGGCAGAGTAGTTAAAGAAAAGCAGCTTATCATAGTTTTATCCTCAGCTTCTTTGTTTACAACATGATTATTCTCCAGATCTTGCTTGCTGTGTCTATCCCATAATACTGAAAGGTAAATCTCTCAGGTTTGCAAGCTTTTTTCACTCTTACAAAAAATCTCTTGAAATCAACCTCCCTACCCTTTCATCCAAGTAAAGATGTCTAAGAAGGTCTAAACACAAGTTCATCCACACTGCCTTTGTCTTCTTTATTTTTAAAAGCTGTATTTTCCATTACACCTTTTTTTCTAAATCACAGTTGCACATCATTGAAGACAATGAGGATGAGAAAACAGGAAATATTTGACTGATGTGAGGTTTAATCCTACCCAGCCACTGTATTATTAAGGGACCAGAAAACACTAACAGAAATTAAAATGAAGAAGATCCCAACAACAGAATCAGTTGGATCTCGGGGGAAATATAAAAGGAACTCATGCTCAGCTTCATTAATCCTTTCCCCCTGCCTCTAATTAGTATGTTGTAAGTGCTCTCTGAGAACTCTGGACCATATGGATGTATGACACAGGTATCAATACTAAACTGAAATTAAAATAATGAAAATGTTGGCAGATAAATAAGTCGCTTCTCTGTGAAGAGGAGAACAGAACACAAAACACAAACACAAAAATCCAGCCCAGGTCATCTTTGTAGAGTAACAGCAAATGAAAGTGAAGAACGTCCAACAAAGGAAATGTGCAACTGTTACCATCTGACAATAACCAGTGACCACCAGTTACAGAAGAAAAGGAGCATTCCATGGATCAAAAAAAAAAGAGGGATTAATTCATTTATGCTTGAGCTTTCTCTACCTAATAAGCAGAAAGTCACCATTCCTTTCAGCTGAAGCTCTCTTGGCTCAATACAAAGCCAAACAAGGAAGCAAAAGACAAATGTAAATAAAGTTCTAAACAAAAATAATTGGTTTTTTCTGTACATGAAAGTCAAGCTTCAGGGTATTTTCAACACTACAGAAAAACGTTAACAGGATAGGACAATTCTCAAGCTTTGAAAAATACTAACTTGTAACTGAAAACACAGACAAGATATGTACAATGAATTTCAGCAATCTCTGAACACACTGAGTAGCTACTCATAAAATACTATCATTGTAATAGTAGTATTTGGACTTTAAAAGCTAATGAAACAGTGAGTGCAGAATCTGCCCCATGACATTTAAAATTCCAGGTAGGTTTTACACCACCACAGGAGTCATTATTATGCACCTTTCCACCTCCCTGCTGCACCCCTGAAGCAGTAAGGTTCTCTCTTGCTATTCCTCCCTCCCCTTGATGCTTAACCTCGTTATACCTTACCTTTCAAAGTCCCACCACATCCAGTCCCTACTGATTTTTTTTTCAATCTGCTTATCATTTCCATGCCGGCTCCTCCCCTGATGCATTGGTAGCAGCTGCCAGTTTCTCTCTTAGGCACCACTACACCTTTTCTAGGTCACTCTATACACACAGCACAGCTCCTGTGAACAGCTGCCAAGTCACCATCACTCTCACCTAATTTTATCCAAGCTTGTGCGGATATTAATTCCTACTACAATCTAATTTCACGATGAAGAAATTAGTTCCTCTTTTTTAAACCATTAAAAAGTATCAGCAGCAAAACCCCCACACTAACAGATGCATTAAGTTGACACGACACATGGCTCCATTGTGACTGTCTTTGGCATCCTTCAGCCTGTGACCTGGCCTCCACACTTCAGTATTTTTTGCCCTGAGTCATTCCACTGTGTCTTTATTCTGATTATTAATAAACTGAGACAGGATCCAACTCAGGCTTTCATCCAAATAAATATCAAAAACGTTAAAATAAGAAAGATAAAATCCATCCTGGTTACTATCATGTTGCCTGTTACCCCAAAGTTCTTATCAAAGTCCCTACTCAGGAGAAGCAATTTGTTCTCTCGTTTTACGGGACAACAAATGTAACTCCAGAATCTGAGGGAGGGAAGGTGAGGACATCCCAGAGACCCCTGTGGGCCCTGGTGAATTGATTGGCACACATACCTCTGTGGAAGATTCTCTTGGTGACCCCAGGTGAGCCTGCCAGCCAAACCCACAAATTGACCCGCAGGAGCTCACGTTGATAGGCGCCCACCAGTGGATGGGCACAGCACTGCAGTAACAATGACAGCAGAGATTTCCCCCACTGCTTTGTTCCTGCCCACACAAAAAGGAGTCCCTTTCTTAACCCTGTGTCTGCTCCATAACCTAGAGACACCAGATGCCAAGACAAGAGAAGCTCTTTTTTACAGACTCTGTCCTCCTCTCCCGCCCATCATAAAACATTGCTCACTCGCAATTTCCAATCAAATTTGACAGAAAAGTAAACATCTCATGGATACTCATTTCTGCAGAGTTCAAAGAAAGCACACTGGCTAGAGGTGAGCGGCACCAGAACCACTCCAATGGAAAGAAAAGGAGGCACAAGAGATTTTACAGCCAAAGGAAAGATTACTTAAAAGTGCCTCCTACTTAATCCCTGCACAGCAGCTCTCAGAGGACCTCCGGCAAACACAGTGCTCCCAATTTGGCCAGAAGTTTTCCCATCATCAGCTCTAATCCCCATTTCTCACTTCCATACCTTTTTTAGCATACACATGTAACCATTTACACTTTACTTAAATGGAACTAAAGTTCCGGTCAAGTGCCAAATGGCAGCGTCAGAGGCAAACACCATGTCAGGGTGGAAGCTGAGAAACACTGCAGAGATCTCTCTGCTCCTCAGCAGAGCAAAAGCTTCCCAACCAAGGCACTTGCAATGGAACAGGGAGGAAGTGGAAGGAGAGGCACATGCAGTGTCCTGCTGTGTTTTAACCTGAGCTCAGCCATACGCTTCTCACAGAGGTGTCTGTTTTTAAAGCATCACAAACAACTGAATCCTATGGGATCTACACACACACCCCCCCATCACCTTCTGCTGAAGCACACACTAACATTAATCCTACACTGGCACAAGCAGTATCTTTAAAAAATCAAGAGTTTTGTCTATTAAAACCCAAAACTTACACTTGGCAGTAGTGTGAACAGAGCAGACATTCTTTTAATTTCATACAGTTTTCTTGACATGCATAAATTGATTTAAAAGATTCCACTCCAGACACCATTTAAAGCCAAATGAATCTGAGGCTGACAATTTTTTATTTTCTTAAGCTTTACTTTTTATACGTGTTCAAAGAAAAGTATTGAAAAACATCACTGCAAGCATCACTATAGCAACTGCAGCTCTTGAAACTTCCTTGATGCAAGATACTCAGATTCCAGATGGAACAAAATGCCATGTCTATCTTGCTTTTCTAAGGAGCCTCTCTTTCCTACAAAGCCTCCAAGACTAGCAAGGACATCTGCGGCAGAAGTTGCTCTTGCAAAGACCACACAGACTTGGATAAATTCACCTATTTTCACAGTTCTGAAAAGAAATAAAGCTATCAATATCTGCACCCAAATGCCTGCAGGAAATGCCACCAGAACGAGAAAAGAGTTATGCAAGGTATTTATTTGAGTCCCTTTACAACCCAAGGGTTGACCTCATTAAAGTCAGAGGCAGTTTTGCCACATATTTCAGCAGAGCCAGAATTCCACATTTACAGGAGATTTCTCTGGTAGCCCAGCTCTTTGACTCACCATGCTGCATCCAGGGTATTTTGTAATATTTCATTACATCTGCTGCAAACCAATTCTGCCTAACTACCTGGGAAGGTAGTATATCCTTGAATCAAAATCTTAGAAAAAACTAACAGCCATAGTAATTTTTTAAGAAGTACTACGGAGACTTTTTAAGATCCAGGGTTGTTTTACCTCTAGGAAAAGACAGAAGACTGGAATAAGGGCACCATTGGCTTATCTTTTTTATGCAGCCATCCAGGGGTGAATAACAGACAATCATTTCACATAAAATTCAATGTTATGGAAGCAAGAAAAACCAAAAGATCCTTTCAGGTGCCAGTGCAAACTGTAACTGCCATTATAATAGTCAAGTAAAAATTAGAACACCATCAGAATGCATTAGTTCTCCACTGTATTCCTGTTGCCAAAATCACGTGGATTTAATGAAAATTCTGATAGATTCTCTGGTTTGGCTCCTAGTCTGAAAAATAATTACCAAGACATTCGCCAGGCTCTGGTCCAATCAATTTTTTGGAAGTCACCCCTCAGTTGCAAGTTAAACTTGTGATATTTATTGTACCTTCTGTGCCAAATGAAGGCCCTGGGCAGGGCTGTGGTGCCAGGAAAGACGAGTACCTCAGCACTGCTAACGGCAGGCACAATGCCAGCATCTACAGAGTGCTTGTAGGCCACCATTTCCAAATGGCAGCATGGTCCTCTACTGGTAACGTCCCAATGCCCTGGAGATTCATCCCTGTGTCCTCCAGTACACATAAATGAAAACAAGTGTTAACACACCAAAGAATACTGCCTATAGTTCTTATTGCAAGTTTCTGCTATAGCTGACAGATGGCTCGGTTCTTATGAGTAGAAGAAAAAACATTTCTCAGCAGACATCAAATATTTGTGCTTCCTTGGCACACCTCTCAAAGAATTCAAGAGCAGGAAAATAGGGACAGTATGAATTCCCATTCTGAAAGGAGAATAAGTAATGGAAAGAAATATAGAGGTCATGAAATTAATTAATATTGTGCAGGCCATATTTGAAAAATAGTAGACTGAGCACATATCTATTCTTCCCTTCTAGAGCCCTAGGCATAACACTCAAAACAACCTCAGCTGCCAATTAACTGGAGTCCCTACAAAATCCATCTATTGCAGTGAAGAATCTGACAGTCACTAGTGGGGAAGTACAATAAAAAGGTTTAAGTTACAATTGTCATTTGACAAATGTGTAAGTAATAACTTAAATTCTTTTTCTTCAATAATTTTTCATTTTTAAAATCATAAACGAGGGAGTGTCTACAATTTCTGATGGGTATCTTCTGTATAGAGTTGAGGCCTGAGAAAAAGTTCAAGTAGTACCAGTATCTAACCTGCAAGCAATGATGAGAAGCTACCATCAACAGCAAGAACAACTGAAAACATTTCTTAAATGGCTCTCTAAATTCTTAAACCAACTATCTAACCAAAAAATATTTTCTAAATTACATACATGGAGCTTTAGGTAATGCAAACCCAGACATGCAAATTTGATTACACATTTCTGGCACACTATCAGGGCACAGAAAAACACCACATATACTTGTCTGCTTAACTTTAACAAGAAATGATTTTGCTCATAATTATTCAGAATCTTTAAAAGTTTTGGGGTTTTTTTTGTGTGAGCTAAACAAGTTCAAGGAGATCACCTCTCACTTGTGCATATTTTGTGGGGAAAAAAAGTAAAACTTCAATGAAGTTACTTCCTTCTAACTATCTCAGCTACTTCTAAGCACAAAGATGGCATGCAGGATCTACGGCTGTAGAGCTCCCATGTCTCAAAATATGGCTCTAAAAATATCCAGCATTGCTTAGACTGTGTCAAGGGAACCTACCACTTCTAAATTTGCAAATAGATACATCTTTCACATCTATCTCAAAATATGTCATTGTCAAGCTTAGGGCGGAAAAAAGTTAACAACAAATGCTTCTGTAAGGATTGTTACATTTGTTCTTCACCCATTCTAGCATTACTAAACAAATAAGCTGCAGTGGTCAGTTACACTTTTCCTACACACTATTATCAGTAGCTGTGTACTATTAATGTAGTAAATGTTCAACTTATCTTTTCCAACTGGGGGAGGAAATCTGAGTTTTCTGCTTGGTCAGCAATATTTGCAATATTTTTTAGCTTTTGACAGCGTTGTTTCACATACTTGCAGAACTGCAATTTCTTGAAAAAGAAGTCTACAGAAAGTAATAGCCATTAGTGGATCCTCCTCTCTCTGATGCTACATCCCCTAAAAATTAAATCAGTATTTTATGGGAAACTGTAAATCAACTCCCTTGAGGCTCAAGTACCAACTATATGTCAATACCTGTGTATCAATTCTGATCACTCCTCTCTACACACATAAGATTTACCAGCAAAAGACAACCATTGACATTGACTGAACACCTGTTTGTTCAATCCTTACAGCAATTTTAAATCCCTGTGAAAAAGCAAACAAAAAAAGAGTACCTTTTCTTTCAGAGAACTTATCTGCATTGTAAAACAAATGTTGGTTTAAAGCTAACTGTAACCACTCAGCAGCTCTGCCCCTTGCACTGCCCTGCTCCCAGAAAATGATTAACACCACCGTATGGGCCAGGCTGCTTCCCTCCCTCCTAACCAACCCTGCTAAGTTTTCAGACAATACAGGACTATTCAGATCCCCATCCTGGCCTGCTTCTTTATGTCTCTATTAACTGACCTGCAGCTGTACAAACAGCAGTGTTTCACCAGCATACAGTCTCCTTTACTACAATTTATCTCGTTCAATAGCACTTCCTAAAGCTTAAGTAAGTCCAATGTCTGAAAAACAGTAACAAATACCTTCAAGACATACTCTCTAGTCTAAAAAATTATACATACAGGTCCCAAACAGTAAATTGCATGACAGTCTGTCTACTGCATCTCCACAAAGGGGTTTTGCTGAAATCACAAGTCCTGGGGAGTCTGAGGGGCCATGTGTTAGTTTTATGAATATTCTGACTCATTATCAGGTTCCGTTCTCAAAACAGAAAACAGCACTGTACAAGCTTTGCCAGCACAGCCATCAACAAAAGCCACCATTTATTTCCTCAGGTAGAGGAGGTTTCCCCAGCTGTGCTAAGAATGCCATCATCTTCCTAAATAAACTATTAAACTGATGAGGGGACTGTAATTTCTAAAAAAAAGTCTGGAAAGAGTTGTTTTTTCAAATTTGCAAAACAAGTCAGCTAACACGAGCAAACAGTCCCTCTCACAGCTGACATCCCTGGCTGGCAGCAGGTTGTAACTCATTTTCATGCTTCCCCCTGCTCCCCCTGCAATCTTTCTGGGCACTTCTGGGTAAAAGAGAAAGACAGAAGAGAGATCCAGACACATCCACCCAACACACATCCAATCCACTGTTAAAAGCAATCCACATTACAATGGCTCAGCTACACTAAATTATTCTGGATTGTCTTTGCACAGACATCTCAGGGCACAGTTTTTCATCTTAGTTGTTCAAAACATTCAGCAGGGGAGCACTTAAACGAAAAGCTTTTTATATTGGTGCCGCTTAGAGCTAAAGTGTTTTTTAGAAAGTCCTAAATCTTTATCCACATCAAAATCATAGGTTCAATACAGAAGGAAAAATGTGGTATCAGAGTTGAAAATCCTTCTGTCAGGCAGAACTTCTCAGAATCTGTTCTTTCTTGATCTCTTCCAACAGTTCCCTCAGTTACTGAGTATTTCAGAAAAGTTACAAATTACCTGAAATTTTTGCTATAACTAATATAGAGGATATACTTTTAGTATTAGACAAAAAATCGTTTTATGCCTTAAAGAAAGTATTATTTTTATAATTCACAGTTTAAGAAAATGGATTTGAATAATTCTTTTTTAATAATTTACGGATTTCAAAGAATGGGACATGTGAAAACAAGATTGTATTTTTCTAAGGTGGCGATGTTTACGTCTTCAACACATTATTTCCCATTTGATTTCAAGTATAGAACAAGAGCAGGGGAAAACCTTTGAATGTCCTGTTACAGCTATTGTGTCTCACTAACGCCAAGGAAAAAGGCCAGGGACAGGAGGAGCCACATTCAACTTTTACAAGAGCCAGCAAAAGTTACGGCCCAGAGTTTATTTCCAAGAACTCAGCTAACCCCTTCAGCACAATCAAACGCAGCAGTTGATGGGTGAAGCCCTCTTTTCTTTCCCCCCTCCCTTTCTGAGCTGCCTCTCTTGGCTGGGAGAGAAAGGCTGAGGCTCCCCTGCCCTGAATGCCTGGCTCTGCTCCAAGCTGCGCTTAATGAGGTCCTGGCAGCTCCCGGGCACTGCAGACGCCTCTGAGCGCCACAAACAGCCCCCATCAAGCACAGGGCACACGGGCACCCTGCCTGACAGCAGGGCTTTTTCTTCCAAAATAGACAGACAGACAGACATGCTAGAATATCGCATAGCCCGGACTTCATCTCAGCTAATTCCAGGTCACTTCAACTCTCCTCCAAGAAAAGCGGGCACTGATACCTTCTAACAATTAACCAAGTTTACATATAGTGCTGCTCATGTCACCTAACATTTGATGAAAAAGAAACCCCTAACTCTTCTAATTTCAATTGCTAGAAACTCAGTTATATATTCAATATTTGAGGGGGAAAAAATTCATTTTCCCTCTCAAATATTGAATATATAATTCATTTTTCATAGTAAGGAAGTTCTGATTTCTTTTCTAAGCATCACTGATAGGGCAAATAACTGCAATAGCAACCAAATTCTACAAAGCAGAAGGAGATTCATTCTTTAAACAAGTATCAACTAAGGAAACACCTCAGTAACACATCAGTGTCACTACTAACTCCATTTGCTGAAGAATGTAATACTCACTCATACTTTCACATTTTTTAAATGACAGTAATTTTTATGCTTCATATTCATATTTTAGATTATCTCCTTTTCTGACTGACTACAAGCTTGGTTTAAAACAAAAAAAATATTACAATACAACCTAATTGTACAAAAGAAAGCAGTTTCTCTGCTTCCCAGCAGATCTACATTAAATTTCAAGTTAAAAAACAAAATTAGCCACAATACAATTAATTGTGCACAGAAAATGCTGCCTGTTACCCATTTATGGAGTAGGATTTTCTTGTCTGGCTTAGGGTTTATTTACTTGAAAATAAATGTCACTTTTCTCGACAATAATTTGCAAACTTTATTAAAACTGTAATTTGAGTTTGACTGACTATCATATATATTACAAGGTATAGGCCAAATCCTTGCTAACAAGGCCCAAAACACATCCTTTCAAAAAGATCACTTGCACACAGGAGGGACACCCTGCAAGAAAACACACATTCAAATCCTGGTGGCAGCCAAGTTCCATCTGAACAGGGTATAACTTCTGTAAATTACCAGCAGTGAACCAACAAAGAATCCCATCTCCTCAGGCTCAATGCCAGCACTGCCCAAGCTCAAAAAAACCACCTAGGAAGTTTACTGCCATTACCATCTTGTGCTGAAAGCAGTTCTCAGCCCTAGCCTTTTGTTTCAAACATAAAATTACATACACTATTTAGCAAAGGCATTTACTCTGCCAATCTTACATCACAGACATTCTGTTTGTAGTATCTAATGAACACAGCAAGTACATCCTGGGTTAGGACCAGCTCTCTCCACCCAGAATGGAAGAAGCATTTCCCAAAGGTAAGGGAGAAGGTTACTGCTTGATCTTGTATCACTGAACAAGGAACAGCAAGAGACTGCACCCAATAAAATACATGGATAAGCTCTAATGAGCACAAAGTGAAGTTGTAATGAATGCTACAGATAAAACCTAATGCCTCCCTACTGCTGAGAGGAAGAAGGGGGTGCAGGTCTCTCCAGAGGACACTTGGCAACGAGACTTTGCTCCATGCGACAGGCATTTCCTAACGTGCTGCTCAGTAAAGCACTGCACCTGGGTGATTCTGCTAAGGAGAACCATTTAATTAAATACAGTACTAACAGCACACACAGGGTGTGGGAAATGCACACAGCAAACAAAAAGTACAGGTAAGGAAGATTAAGGGTGCAAGAGAAAAGATTCTGGAAGACAGCAGCTAAGTCCATCTGCCCAAGAGGGGCAAAGCACTGGCTGGGTTACCATTGCCATGCAATCCACTCCCACATTCATCACAAATTATATATCCACTGGTCATAACCCAGCTGAAATGTAAAACTATTTTTATGCCTAAATAATGATTTAGTGTATTAGTTATCACTTAATTTGAAAATTAATTGGCAATCTACTATATGGTATTGAAGGAAGGGCTTGCAACTAACATCATGCTCTCACTTTGTTAATTCAGATTATGAAATACATACAAATGAATGCCTGTGAAATGTAAAAATAAGAATTTATACGTAAGAATATTTGAGAAGAGACACTAATTCTGCATAATTAACAGGATGGAAGAGACGGAAATGTTTGCTCTTCAGCAACCTGTAATTTAGCAAGCTGCTATCACGAAAAACCTGTTATTCCATTTATCATTTTCTCACCAAACTGGACTAAAATTTCCGTCTGGATTCCATTTAAATCTTTGCAACAGTGCATCCGAACACGGTTCCATAATCACACCACGGAGTATTTGCTAAGTAGGCTATATATTGAGAGAGAAGGAGGTGAAAGACCTTTTCCTTTAGATACACTAAAGTAGCCTTTGAATCAGACTGAGGGACAGAGTGAAAAGGCATCAACAATGCCCACATCAGGGTAATGAAGCAGAAAAGCAGCAGGATCAGCAGCAGCAGAGGGAAGGAGCTGAGAGGACACTGGACCTCCCCCACCGCAGGCAGGATGGCACCAGTGCCTACGTGACAACGCGGTGACAAAGCACACACAGCACAGTAAGGAAGAAGCTTCAGATGAAGGCATTCACCTTCCACACACTCCTTCAGGAGCCGGTTATGTGCTTTGAAAACCACACTTCTGATTTATTTGTACCACCACGGGTGTGCAGCGCAAATCCCCTGTGGGATGCTTAACAAGGAGATGAGGAAATGCACAAGATTGGCCTTTCACCATTCTTAATGTATGGGCAAAATTATCAGAAGACCTTTATTTCCAGTATGAGAGAAGAGGTTTTTCCCAATGACCAAATACACATCATTTACAAGGATTATCCTGCTGGTTAAAAGGCATTTCAGCAAGCTCACTGCTCAGGGTGTGAAAAGGTCTTAGGGTGTTACATTAGTTTCCCTCCAGCTATTCACTTGGTGCCAGTAACAGAGTACAGTACTTTTGAAATCCAACACTTACATTGCATATGTTTTCTGGATAATTTCCAATTCTGACCCGTTTCAGATGTTAGACACACAAACATACAATATTTTCCAGTACACTTTTCTGGTTTCTAAGCAGCAGCAGTTTAGGGCTCTCCAAGTCAGAGATTACAGCGTTTTGTGTAAAAAAAAAAAAAAAACAACAAAAAAAACCCACAAACAAAAAAACTCTAGAAATTTTTCTTCTACAGATATGAAATGAGTATTTCTCCTTTTCATCATCCTGTTCTATCCTGCACATCTACCAACTGTCTTTAGAAAGAAACCAAATATCAAATCACAACTTCCACAGAAAAGCAACAATGGGCTTTAGCCAACTAGAATGCAAATATGGATGTTAAGCAATTCAAAATTTTAAATGCAATTCAATACCATTTAATGTCATTAATCAATATTCTTTTCAGGAAGGTAATGGCATGAAACAGCTTGCATTAAAAACAGCAACCAAACATTTTGCTTGCAATGACCTCCTTCAATCTTGGTAAGATTTACATCTTTCTCTAGAGTTGGAATAGACAATTACAGCCTTAGAACATGCAAGCTGACATTTGAAAATGCCCATAACTGACTACCAAAACCATTTGTTTACCAGGTCACATAAAAAAATGAATTATCCAATTGTGTAAAAGTCCATTATAAAGTATTACTTTATAAAAAAGCAATTAAGCACCAAGAAAAGTCTGACTTTATGCAAACCCAAGCTGTTTATTATGAACACAAGATAAATGTCTTTGTTTGGCTTATCATTCAAGACCAGTATTCAGCAGAATAAATGTATCCTTAACTTTGTGCTTATCATTAAAGATTTGTTCATTTTCTGTTGTATGTGCCCCAAGAAAATACGATTTTGAACCTGGTATTTAGCAAGTTTGCAATAGATCATAGAGTGGTAAAATCAATAGTCTTCATATCCTTCTTTTCTTGCTTATGCTAGTATCTCTAAAAATCATAGAGCTGTCTAACATCAAGTATCCATGCTGTATTTTCTTCAAAAATGAACATTACTTTCTAAAAATCTCAAGCAGTATACGCATTGCACATTCTTCTGTGTGTTGTTCTTACAGTTTATCCAAACATGATGCAGCTCGTGTCCATAATGCAGCTATTACTTTATCAATTAATCCAAAACAGAGCAAGATGAAATGGGAGAAGAAAAAAAAGACCCAGTCTTAATCACCTCTTCAGTATGAAATATTTAAATTATAAATAGGTTCAGTATAACCTTATGCAAAATTGTACTGATGATTTATTTTAAAAAGCAGCTTTTCAGAACAGCAATAATTATTTAAATGTTGTAATAATTTAACAGTTATTTTATATTATTTAATATTATTTTAAACGACATCAAATGTGATACAGTAGCAGAGCTAGAAACAGCTCCTCAGAGCTCTGCAAGTTTTCTGTTTCAATGTCTCTCATCTCTTACTGTCTCTCCCACTATAGAAGTCTCTCAAAAGCCAGTTATATCAACAGTATACTTTTTAGACAAAAATATCCACATCATTTACATATCTTTATTATTTACATTTTCTCATTATCTCAAGTAACCAAAGGCTCACAAACCCAAAAAGTTTATAAAGCCTTTACCCTCCTTCTGCCAGGGATTAGCATATTTAAGCATTCTAGGGAGGCCCTCATGAAACAAAAGAAAAGGGCTGGGAAGTACCACAAAGAAATGCTTCTCAAGTAGAAATGGGTGCTCTAAAATAAAACAAAAAAAGGGAAAAACCCCAACACTTAAGCATTCACACCACTTGCTATTTACCCAGTGACAGAAACAGAGGTTAAAAAAAATCACTGCAGAAATTCAAAAGACGGTAACAAAAGTCGGTGTATCACACACAACCAGCTCAAAGTTATTCAGTTCCTTTTTTCTGGCAGCAAAGGTCTGCTCCAAAGATCACTAAAAAGCACAATATAGTCAAGCCCCAAAACAGGCCTCCATCTCCTATGAACCAAGTAAACTATCAAAGGGAATAGCAGAAGAAAAAAAAGAAATCTCTCTCCTCAGGCAAGAAGTTCCCAAAACATCAACACTTAAGCCAAGATTTTCATTGAGACAATGCAGTTTTAAATTGTTTTATGTGGTTTTTTACACACCAGCAGTGAACTACTGAGTCTCTTGTGCTCTACGGATCAATTGTGGTGAGACAGATTTTTCTTCTAATCGGCTGCTCAATAACTCTAGACAACCCTGTTATTCAGTAACCCAGGAATAATTCTCTCTTTCCCTCCTGGGCCATTACACTGCCTCTCAACCCAAACTGAAGCAGGATTAGCACCATTTTGCCTCTTCCCCTCCACTACTCGCTGTTTCTCTTGAGAGAGAGCTGCCACTGATGGAACTGCACAGAGCAGCAGTTTGGAGATGCTCTGGGCAAAGAACGAGCTGGGAGCAGGGGGATGTCAGAACTGAGCAGCTGCTCTCAGAAGGGTCTCAGTGAACCCTGGGGCTGGCAGGGAAGAGAAGGCCAGCTGGCCACCAGCGCAGGCTGGAGGTGGGTGGAAGCCTACAAAGGTAGGCCCTGCCAGGTCAAGGTTCAGATCAACTTCAATCACCACAGAACTGCCCTCCCCCCAGGCTTCACTGCTTCCTTCAACAGCAAACCAAACATCTAACAATTCTACAAATGCAAAGAAACCAGTATTTTTGAGCCAGTGGTCATATCACTGAAATAGAAATTTGTACTCATCAATGCTGGCTGGAGGCACGTTAGAAAACTGCTCTTGTTGTCTGATTGTTTCAGTATTCCACTGTGTCATTCCTTCCACACATCCACAAATTAAAACCAAGGCCTTTATCATGGGGAAATTATTTTTTAAATCATTGACTTGTCACATTGCCTTTATGGGTATTTTACAGAAGTTTAAGCTGCAACCTCGTCCTGCACCGAATAATCAACAGTACCAAATTGTAAGTAAAAAGAACAGTAAAACACTAAACCTTTGAGCACTAAATGCCACTGCACTGCATTCTTTGACCTCTGTGGAGCTAAAATGTAACACCATCTATTTCCCAGCAACCTCTTACCAAGTACATCTACCAGTTGATGAAGAAATTTCAAATTTCTTGGTACAGAAATGAGAAATGCAAACAATCTGCTATGTTACTGATAACACTTCAGGATCGTTTGGTTCAATTTTTTTGAAGTGCTTTCATACATTTTTGATAGCTCAGTGAAAGGACTTCTGGGTAGTCAATTTGCATATATTTTGACAGAATATGCAAAGAGGTTCTCTGAACATTCCTTTAAATAAACTACAGAGAAAAGATTCATTATTTCAGTAACTATAAATGATCAATTTCTCTGTCCCAGAGAAATCAGACACCCATACAGTCTCTGCATTAAAATTTAATTGGATTATTTACTAACAACGTGATCCCCTTCCTGAAAACCATTTTATACTCATCTCTAAAAAGCCTCTAGAAACCTCTAGAAGCCAAGTGAAAAGTTGAAAATTTTACCACAATTATATATTTAAAACCAGATTTTTTTAAAAATAAAAATAAACAAATCCACATTGAAATACCCAAAATCAAAAGCAGATTGTTGGGCAACCATCAGTCAAGTTGAAGAGCAAAATCAGCAATGAGCCTGCTAGTCACAGGTGCCTGGATTCTCCCCAGATTTTATAACTCATCAGTTTTGGCTTTTCAGACTTCCTATTCCCATAGAGCTTCCTGTGAATAATTACTCCACACGGACATTTCCGACCCATCTCTGAGCAGTAAATCTGGTACTTCTTTCTTTGTGCTGACCCTGAGTAACTTCACTCCTGGACAAATACCAGTGGACTTTGGAATTTCAAGTGTTGCAAATAATCAGACTTGCCTTTCCTTACACACAAGTATTCATGAAATTCAAGACTACTTGTCCAATGCAAAATTCTCAGGTCTTCCTCTAGGATAAGGCAAAGGCACTGGGAACAGGGGGTGTTTCACAGAGAGATGATGTATAAAGACAGGTTAACCACACAAGACAACTGCACTGTATCACAACAAAAATGACCTTAAATTAGTTTTATGAGAATGAACTTTGATAATAATGGAAGATAAAAAGGTGTTTGATTATTCAGAACATCCTTTTAATTTCCTTAACGTAAATGGTTACTAAAATAAGGAAAGATAAGCTGGCAAATAGCTTCCAAGCTTTTCAGCTCGGAAGGCAGGTGTATCTATCTGCAGGTAAAGAAGTTCAAAGATTTGCTGTTAGAAGAAAAATACACAGCAACAGAGTCTTAAAAATTGGTATCTTATGAACTTTGCTAGTTAATCACCTGGACCTTTCATAATGAAGCATTTCTGTTAACTGCTTGCACCTTGTAAACCATTTTGTACAGCACATGAATACTGTATTTTTCTACAGAATTCTACAGCAAATTTCACATTTGAAGTGTGGTTGTGACATTATAATATTTCATGTTGTTACAATCATTCATCTCCTCTGCAGAAGAGTCCTGCTTCACCAACAGACATGAATTATGTTATCAGTCTGATATGTAAAGGGTAAGTTTAGATAGCTAGCTATGAAATCTTGCTCCAATAACATAAAAGAAGAAATACAGACCATTCTGCACCAGAGGGGAAGTGCCACAGGCTCTTCAAATTTAGAATTACAATAGGATGTAGATGTGGGTTATTAAGAAACCCAGACACTCACAGAATCTAGGTACATACACAGATTGTGTTTCACCATCCAACAGCCTGAAATTCCTGAATAAATAGTGAGCAGGCAGAGCTAAATTTCTTTCTCAGAATAATTGCCAGAAACATTGAAAATTTCAAAGCAGGATACAAAAGCACTGCACACTCCCACTATTTAACAAGTGTTGGAGCTGACCCACAGCAGGAGCCCCACGAGCTGCAGTAACTCACCAGTCTGGCAGAAAACTAGGTCAGTAGCCCCACAAAAACACTGCTTAAATTTCTGCCAGTTAGAGACTTTAAGCTGCTTAATGAGGGGTTCCAGATGAGTACAAGGGAGAGGAAGGACTACATTGCTAAGAGCAGGAGAGAAGCTGGGAGAGATTTCCTAATGGATTGCTGCTGTAGAAGGATGACTAAATCATCAGCTCCAGAAGCCTCAGTTTCCTGCCTAGCTCCTGAAGGTTTTTGCCAGAATGAGACAAATGGGACACAAGTAAGCAAAGAACTCCAAGCACCCCTCTGCCTCTTCCTATCTCAAAGGGCACTCACTCACCAAACCTCAACAACTGTTAATTGCAGACACTTCTTCAAAAGCAATGCCATGCAAACCCCAGATTTGGTATTCATAGTTACAAATTTGTAATTTGTACAAATTACAAATTTAAAAACACATTAAACACCATCCCCACAGAGAAATTACTTCTGTTTGCCCCAAAATGAAAAAGAAGAAGGGTGACAGGGGAAGGGATAAGGCAAAGAGAAATGTATTTCTTGATAAAACTATCTACATAAAAGAAGTGCAGCTAGAATTTTGTAGAATTTAGAACAGAATAACTTCTTATCTCATGGGTTAGCTATTTTCAAGGTAACAAACTGCCCACTAAACCAAAAATTGAATGAATGGTGACACTGTAGCACCATTTGCAAATCCCAATGCACTGACCTTGCCAAGCACCATTCTGCATCAAATTAATGACAAGTGAATATTACCTTTGCTTCCAGCTGCCTAGCTTGCATACCAGTCCTGAAGTTTCCACTTTGTCCTACCTGCTCCAAGACCACCAGTAACACAGATTACATTTCCAAAGCACTGAAATGCAGAGTACATCCCACCATTGACTATCTGCAGCTGAAAGGATTTGAAGTATCTTCTAGCTAGGGTGCACTACCTCTGTGTATATTCAATGAACACTGCTCAGTTGCAGATGTTAAGAACAACAGATAATTCATTCATAAAAGGGTAACTTACTCAGAACTCTTCAAAAATTTACTATCTATTAAACAGGAACCATGAAAAGTCAAAAAAAAATTCTTACAGTGGTATATATTAGCTCTAAAACCGTTTCCTGTGGGATAATGGCTTGCTTCTAATGAAATAATAAATCACAAGGAATAGTTAAGAATCAGAAAAACAAATGAGACATCTATTACTATTTATGAACAATATTTAGAAAGGTTCAGAGAATTTGTCTGCTAGCTTCAGTGACCATTGGGGGTGTGTCTGGGGGGAATCTACCTTCAAAACCTGTTTTTCTCAGTTCCACACAACTTTTGAAAACATCATATCCATAATCACTGTAAACACTGTAAAATTAGGCAATTAAGTTATATTAGTAAATATTGTAATGTTGGTTAATATTTGATATTGGAATTAACACCAAATACACACCTAAAAACTCCCACAGACTGCTTTTAAAGATGTGCTGACATAGCCTAAAGCCTGCAACAATAGTACTAGATAATAAATTCAAGTTTGTAGTAACAGTATTTGAAAGCAGCAAGAATCTATGAGATACTGAAATGTAAGGTGTTCTGAAATTTCCCTTAAAATCCAATTGCTGATTTCTGCTGAATTCCTCCCTGATGTCCATCCAAGACAGCCAGCTGCCTCTGTCCCATGCTCTGTTCAGACAAGGCTGTGGACCTGGGAGGCCTATGCAGTCCAAGCTGGATGGCCACAAAAGGAGTTTACCATCTGCTAACAAGTCTGTTCTCAGGCAGATTTCCACCTGGGATGTGGAGGGTGAGAGTAAGTTTGGAGGTAGAGAGAAGTGTAGTTTTGTTGCTGTTGTTTTAAATATACTATTTCTGCCATACCAAGAGTGGGCAGCATGCTCTTCTCAGCAAGCTTGAACTGAAGTGACCTTGTCCACCCAGCCTTGCTAACAATACCTGAGAAGAGGATCTGTGAATCCCTTACAGGCTCTTGATAAGCAAAGCTATAGTAGCTTATCAGAAGATGCTATGCCAAACACACATTTTAGCCGCCTTATAAACAAAACCAGAAAGCTCTACAAACTTCCAGGGCTGCAGTATCAGATTACAGAGACAAACCCAGCCAGTACTTCAGAAAACCCAATCTGACCTTCTGACTGGCTGCCACACAATCTTTACTTCCTTTAAATTCTGCTCCAATTCTACTCACATTGTTTCATTGCTTTAGGGAGCTTTCACTTCACAATGAGGGCACCTCTGCCAATGCAGCCTTGCCTCTGTAAATAATTTACTGGTTACATGATTTCATCATGAGCAGTGACTGGAACTGCAGCACTGGGGAATTTAAAACATGAGTGTCAAAATATGCACTTACCAGAATCCCCCTACCATCTGCAGTGCCTGGCAGACCTGGAGCAGGCCTCCCCTTGCTGCAGGAGCCACCAAATATGTTTCATCAAGATGGGGATGAAAAATTCCCTCCAAGAAAGGTAACTACTTCAACACAGCCACTGTAAGCTTCACCTGGTGTACACAAAAGTAGGGGGTACTGTACACTGATGCCCCCTTATACCTTTCAGCCAGTCTCTCATATTCCTTTGAAGATTCAACATCTCATGGCCAGAGAAAACAGTGTTGAGTCAATTAAGAAACATCAAACCTCTTGCTGGCCCCATCAGAATACTACACTGCCTCATGCAGGCTCTCCAAACTATGGAGGGTGTGATAAGGTGCCTCATCCACACCAGCCAGCTGCACACCCTCACCTGTGCAGCCATTATAATGCCCTCTTCACAAGCGGGACCACGACAAACAGCTACTTCTCCTGTGAAGGCCTTGAAAACAATCTTTCATACATAAAACTAGTTGTCAGACACACAGTTTATGCCACTGGGATTGTCCAAGAGACAGAACACAAAAATTTCTTTCCATTGGGATACAGGGTTTTGTTATTTGAGAGCCTGATTGTATAAACTGGAACATGTGCAGCTCTGAGGAGTTTTATGCTCTTGTGAATAGGTCCATTAAAAACACTCACCTGAATACACATTCTTCTGCTTACAGAGCAGAAAACAAGCTTGAGCAGTCACTAGAATGCTGTCCTCCACAGATGGTAGCTTGTTTGAGAAGCACTAGGAGTAGGGACAAGCTGCAGAATAGGAGTGATGACAATTCTCCATCATTAGATAATGGAGTGCTTGCCTGTCTTCTTCAAAAGATTTTGCTAGCAGTTACAGATTTCTCCATGCAAATTTCATTTCTCTGTGAAATTACTGAGTACTGAATTGATATTTTTTAGAATTTGTTAATAATGTTACAAGACGAATTCAAGCAGAGGGAAAGTTTCCATGAAAATTGCAAAACAGTGGTAATTCAGGTCAAATAGGTTACAAATATTTACATTAACACACTAGGTCTGTTTTGTCATTGGCTTTTTATCATGATTTGGTTTTGTTAAACTGACCACCACAACAAGTACTCCTGTTCTCATTTATTTTCACATTATTTCATCTCGGTATGTTTATACACATAACCTGAAATTCAAGTTTCAGGACCTCTTCTAAAAACTAATTGCACTCTTAGCCACCTTTCCAATGTTAGCCAACTGAGTACAGCATTAAGGGACAGTTGGATTGACATTATTTATATTTACTTGCTTTTAATTTAAATTGAGAGGGAAGGGAGTAATTACATTTATTATAAGCCAGCCTGGAATTCTGCCTGTAATTAAGGATCTGACACATCTTAGAAGAACTCCATTTTCAGTAACTTAAGACATTCACCAAACTATCAGTGAGGTCACAGATTTCATACAGCAAGCACTCTTCTACTGAGAAGTTAAAAACAGACTCTGTTAAAATGATGTTGTCATGACTGCAACAAGACTAGAAAAAATAGGTTGTGAAGTCCATATTAAAATACCTTTTTAAAGTATTCTGTTGACAAGTTCTAAAAGTGGAAGAAGCTGAATTTAAGCTGTGGCAGACGAGCTGCCTCATACCAAGGGTGTGGCTCCTGGTTGGTTTGTGGCGAGCTTTTTTTTTCTTGTGGGGAAGTGGAAGGGGAACAGAGAGAGGATTGCTCATTTTCTTGACAAAGTACCAAAATTATAGGCCTCTGAAAAACTTCAGAAGGGGTTGTTAGTTTGGAAACTCAATTTTTCACAGACCAGCAGCGCTCTACAGTCTCCCTAGGACATGGGATTGTTGCACACGCTGCTTCCACAGGCAGGGAAAAATCTGGTGCTTTATGAATAAACTGAGGTGAACTTCAGCTCCTCATCCAGCAGCCAAGCACCTACTCTGGTAAAGATGGAACTAAAAGCATGACCCTGTCTTCTAATCTTGCTTTTTCCAGGAAAACACACAAAATAGAAAAAAAACCCCAAAAATATGAAGAAAGCTGGTATGTGGAAAACAGTGAAAAGGCAGAACAAAGGTCAGCAGAAAAAGCAGCAGTGGTGCCACTGCTCAGAAAAGCAGACAAAAGCAAAGGAGGTCAAAACCAAATGAAAAGGCCAAAAGCCAGGGAGAAGATGCAGCTGCAACAGAGAAAAGAAAGACTGGAAATGCTTGTGGTCTCCAATAAAGAACAAGTCTGCTTCATAGAAGCAGCTTTTTATTCTTCCCTTTCCCCTGCTCACCCTCTAGGTCCCTGGCATTTATTCTATGATTCTGATCACAATGTTGTGCTTAGGAGAAAAATATTATTGTAGCAAACAGTAGGAAATAAGCTGCTCACTTCAAAGCATACAACAAGAGATCTTTTTAATAACATCTTGTTTTCACTATATGAAGTTTTGAGTTTGTGGCTGTCTTTTTTTTTCTCTTTTTAAATTAATTTCTTCCATAACCTTACAGCAGAAAGCTCTCACTGGGGTTTCTGGATGCAAGACTGCATATTTGTACTCCATAGTAGTTAGAGAATTACATCAACAAATAAAAATTGTAAGATAACATGTATTTTTAATTGGTTCACTGCAGATTCCTGTTTAGTACCAACAAGACTACATACTACAGGTGAATATTACCCATCCTGACAGAAGGAACACATTCATACTATGGCAGAGACAGGCAATTATGCACAAACTGTGTGCATGTGTCATCATCAAAAATCTACTCCTTAGTTTATTTGCTAAGAGATCTACAAAGGCTTTAGGAAAGAACAACTCCTCTCCAGTCTTTTCTGGTGACTAACTCAAATATGGGGGTTTTCCCCACATGCTTAAACAGATCTTTATTCCATGGCCCCTGTGAAAAGGATTCTTTCTTCACACTAGCCTAGTGTCTACCTAGTGCTTCAGCCATTCAGTCACAGGGGAAAATCAAGACAGAAAAAAGTTAATCTCCAATTATGTTATCAGCATTCTTGCACCTCACTAAATTTTCACGTGCTTCCAAGTAGTAAATCATTGAAATAACCTTTTCTGTTAAGAGATGTCTTATCTTTCCATCTATTAACCAATACTCTACCACACATTCATCTGTATGCCACAAAAGACTGTGATACTTTTAATTCTACTGTACTTTTTCATTAATATAGTTTGAAATTTGTGCCTAGTTAGAATGTTTCTCCCACAGTAAAGAAACTATAGCTCAGTGTCCATGTCCACTTTCATAATGGCTTTCATGCGGCCATAATGTAAGGTTTGGCAACTAAAGCATTTTAATTCAAGACTCTAATAACACTACATAGTCCATTTTGGAATTTGGATGCTCAGAGTTCCAACTGTCCAAAGAGGACTTAAAATGTTGTCTCCTAATTCCAAAGCCAATAATTTTAATTAAGACCACAATCATCCTGAGCTTGCTCTCTCTCACACACAGAAAGCCTTCAGAAAAATTACAAAGTTCACCATTAGCAAAAATAAGGGCTGTTACAAATACGAAGGGATTGGAAGTCAAATGATTACAGGAAAAAATAGCCACAACTACTAATTAAACTAATTTAAAACTAATTAAAGTTTTACCACAGTATGGGTATCTTAAAATTCACCAAACTGCACTGAGAAGCTGGCAATATCTGGGTAAATCCATGTGATCTGCTTTTATTGACTCTCAGACACTAGCCCACTGGACTCCCTCATGCTAAACTCACTATTTGAGATGCAAAAAATTAATAGCTTCAGAAAAGGTTAAACGAAAACACTCTTAGGGTTTCATCTGTTCATTTAAATGTCCTATGGGTCTAGGAATTTCTTGGTATCTACAGAGAAAGCAGGACTCAGAATAATTCCACATGTACTAGTATTAGACACCAAAGCATTCCAGCACCATAACTGGATAATGCTAAGGCTCAAATTACCTCTTCTCTCTTCTACACACGCAGAACAGACACTTGAAGAACACTGGGCAGAAGAGAGAAACAAAAGTGAAAAAAACCAAAGGAAATACACAAATATGAAAAAAAAAAAAGGAAATGAAAATAATGTGTTCACGTCTTTAAAATTTGTTTTTACTCGCAATATAAAACCCCAACTAGATTCACTCTCAAAAGACAAGGAAGAAAATAAGGAACAGGGAACATTCTAGTTTCCTGCTGCTTCTAAGAAAAGCAGTGAAAGCATGTCAGAGTAAAGAGACTTGGAACTGCTAATTTAGATGCAGCTTAAGATTAGAAATTCACTTTCATCTAAAATAAGGAACATCCACCATGTGCCTACCAAATAAACACTTTTTGCTGAGTCATTAAAATGTATTGAAGTAGTTGGGCAATTGTACACACTACCTCTTTAGTCATCTGTTTCTTAGCTGCTTTATTAAACATCTCAGAAGCAGCTCAATCAAAAAAGAGAAAGAGCATGGGTGGATGATACAAAACTACAGATATTTGGAATCTGTGGCCTGCTTGGCATAACAAGTTGAAGAAATGTAGTGGTCAGGAATGATTATAAAAAAATCAGTTTAACTAATCAGAATTCAAACAGCAATAGGGTAAGGCACAAAGTAAAACACTCCAAAATATATTTGAAATGACAGTGTTTTGTCTTTTGAACTTTTTGGATAGAACTAAAACAGAGCAGTAAACATTGGTGAGAAAGTAATAAATTAATTTCTAAACCTTTCAAAACAAAAATTTCCTTCATCTCTAATAGTTGTATGATTTGCAATAAATCATACAACTGCCACTTCTCATAACTTTTCTCTTTGAGAGCAGTTTTACTTAGTATAAAGCCATCACAACCAGCTTTCTACCATGATAAATCTCAAAAAATCCATCAGTTTGGCATTGTAATGAATGGATGCTGAAGTGGATGACAATGCACTCCAAGGCAGCAAACCAGGTATGTGTTCTCTTTGCTGGTGGCACACTAAGCAACAACAAGATACTTCATCTCACTGTGGTCCTCCTCCCATCCACTGTGTATGTATTTTTAAAGTACTGTCATGCTTTTGCTCATTACAATCACTGTTGGGCCTCGGTGTTTGTTTCTGCCTTTTAAACATCTGTCCCGCAATAATCAATGTGCACAGAGCAAGTTCTCAAAACACAACTGGTGTTTCAGAACAGAGCACCCAGGGAATGAGACTTGTCTCCACGTCCCAAGAAAAAACAAGATTTATGGCAACTTAGACAATTGTTTAGAGGGGAAAAGAAGCTATTTTTAACTGTTCTTCTTAGTGGCTGCACTTAAGGGAGGCTCCCATTTCCTTTCTTCATCTTACACAGCGGCCGTAACTACTACTTCCTTTTCTCTCAGCTGTTTTTACAAAATATCAGGGCTTGCAGCTTGCAACTTCAATACAGTCACAGGTTCAAAGCAAAAGCCAGATACTGCTTCCAAACCAACTTCTGCCCTGAAGGGCAGCAGGCAACTTTACCTTTGAGTGTATCTATTTCTGTTCCACACAGAAATAGCAAGCCTGAATTAGGTAGGGCCCTGAGGACAGCCAGGGGATCCAGATTCAAGCTGCTGTGTAAATAAGTGTACAAGGGGATGCAGACCTCACACAAACTACTACAGATTGTGGTTGTGCTGCTCAAGCACTGCTACTTGGTGTGATCATTTGCACTTGGGACAACTGAACTCCAGTACGGGAATCTGTAGAGACAGACAGCACTGCTAAAACAAGTCTTCTGTAGTCCTTAGCAGAACTAGATAAATGCTACCATATGCCAAGTATGGGACATGAGAAAGGAACTCTGTCTTTGTCCTCGGATGGAGACATTTGAGACGAAGACAGTATTTGTGTTCACATTTGTATACATTTGGTGAATAAAAACCGGAAGGATAGGAAGGGCAGAGCAAGCAAAGGCTACAGCATTTCTAAGCTCACTTCCAAAGACTGATCTCATCAGTCTTACACAATACAATTCCAACACAAAGATGAAAATTCAAAATAAACCCAGCAGAACTGCAAGGTATCCGCTATCACACTAATGACTAGATACAGATCTCCCAGAGAGCATGATCATTTTCTTTTTGAACTCTCACACCCACCTTCCCCTGCCACACAGGAGTTTACAATGTTGAGAATAATTTTGGGTTTTGTCTATGCAGTGACAAATTATATTACCAGTTTGCCTCTCAAAAGTCCTGGAACCTTTTAATAAAATGCACCATAAGAGAAATCATTTGGAAATCTGTGGCATGGAACGTGTATATTCCTCAAGGACTAAAATAGCCCTTCCCACAATTTTACCTTAACTGCCCCTCTCCCCAGATCTTAACCGAAGCTTCTTATGATTCTTCTGAAAGCCTTATTTAAATATATATCTGAAATCACTTCCTTAATTACTCACTCAAGCTCATGCATGTTTAAAAGAAGTTTAGTAGGTGAGCCACCTCTTGTGGGCTATACTGAGCCAAGTTTAGGTAGGCAATGACCGTCCTACACTGCCTCTAATCTCACCCCAACAGCATCTCCCCCAGAACAAATTATACATCCACAGTGCATCTGCCAATTAAGAGACTCAGAGTTTGCGTTCTGCAAGACAATAAAAGTAGAAAAATAAAGGAGCCTTACTTTTTGAAAGCATACCAGAAGAGTCAGAGAAGCTAAGCATTCCTCTAGGGAAGAATAAACTTCAGTCTCTTGCACTTCCTTTATGCACCCCAGTTGATCTGAGCACTTATCAAAGATCTCTTTTTAGTAACATGATACAACTCGTTTCTTTTCATTAAAGAGAAGAAATGCATAAAACAGCAATGTTCAAGTGGAAATAAAAATGTCTTTCTACAATAACTGAAATAAGGGCAGTAAGTGAAATTTAAGAAGAGATAGCATCAAGAAAGAAGCACACATAAAGAACCACCTCTGAGCTGGAGGATATAACATCCATGGGGAAGGGAGAAGCAGGAGAGTGTGCAACGGTGAAAGTCTATTCCCTGCAAGCCCTTGAAATTACCCCTTTTTCACCAAATGAGGCAAGTACTCTGCAGAGAAACACCTCATAAAAACCATCATAGTTATGCACAAAGCATCTGAACTAAGGTCAGATAGTTGCTATAATGAGTTTTAGGGGTTTATATGACTAATTTCATGCTTATTTATAATGCTCTGGTTTTAGGTAATTTTGATTTTGTGAGTGAAAACAAAACTACAGAACTGTGCTCATTCTCTGCTAAGAACATTTACATCTTCCCTTCTTTAAATGCTCCACTTGGATCTTAATCTGCAGGATTACAATCTCCTGCTCAAGCAGAACAATTGACAAGGGAGAAGGAAGGATGTCCACAAAGCCAGATAACATAAATTATGAAACTACAGTGTTAATTTACTTAATTTATCCTACAGCAACTCAGCATCTGCATACTTACAACCTCTTTCCAAGAGCTGTCTTAACACTTACCACAGGTTAGGAACATGCACAGAGTCAATCAAAGCACAGCAGTTGGCAAACTCGTTTCCATCTGAACTCACTCTCTTCCTTACATCTCTTTGTTAAGAGTTCTTAACAATTATCCTCAAGCTGTTATGGTGCATCTCACTCTTTGTGCCTCCTGTGCTATTAGGGGCATCTGCTATTAACTGTTTGTCCTCACATAACCAAGAAAACTTGAAAATACCTTTCCACACTTTCTTCAGTAGCTCCCACATTTTTCCACTCCTAACTCCTCTCCAACTAATTCTGGTAGTGTCCATGTAGAGATAAGGCTACCAAATCCAGCAGAAATATTTAACAGGGCTCACTTTGTGCCGCATCACACTTACCTCTTAATTTTGCTATGCCTTAGAAATAGACACCATACAATTTCATAAATGAAATACAATTAAAAAGCTCTTTTCCTGTAAATACTGTTTGAAAAAGCCAAAGCTCGCTCTGTTCCTCTTCAATTAAAGGGAACTGAGTTTCTACTGGTGCTTTCTAATACTTATTACTATAAAAGTGCACTTCAAACTTCCTCCCACCTCAACTAGATAATAAGCTTTTCCTTCAATCAAACATAATTAACTGTACAGCAATTCATTAAACCATTTCTCTCAAAAACCACCGCCCCTATAAAATGAGAAGGAGCCAGCATTCTGCAATTCTGACCACATCCCTTCAGGTGAGACCCTCAGCTCCAGGACTCATGCTGCTGGTGATGGCACTGAGCTCTCCAGTTGCCTTTGTGCCCACCACAGCACATTCTTCAGCTGCAAGGTCACTTTTAAGAAGGTGATGATGCTGCCCTGTTTGCTGCAGGATGAATGATGCTCTCGTGCCTGTCTAGACTGAGACTCGCTGGAATGCAGTTACCTCTGCACCTCGTATTCCCACACCTCAGGGAAGTGAGGCAAGCTGCAGTGTTATCAATGAGGCACTGAAACAAACTGCTTTATGTCATTGCCACAAAGGAATTTACTATCAGATTCCATCGCATACGTCACCCTCCTGTGCTATTAAATATTTCAGCTCAATGCAGTAACTGTTTGTTTGTGGTACCCCTGCATTTTACACCAGTTGCCTGCAGTTACACGCTGAAAGCACATGTGGGAAACAAAGGTAAATTCGTGATATGCTTCTTCTAACCATCCTAAAAAGAATAACAAAACCAAGGGTGGAGAAGGATGGACAAATCTAGGAAAGAATCAAGACACAAATACCTTCTTCTGTAATAACACTGGTAAACATCCAGCCAGGATGTCTAGTTTTATCTGAGGAAGCCAGGATATTGCAATAGGCTTACTTCTCTGTATTTCCTGGCAATCTCAATTAAATACCTGATCTCCAAAACCTCTGTCAAGTTCAAAGAACTACCTATAAATGTGTACAAATGATTAAAGTATTCAGAACACAGGAATACTAAAAAGACTTGTGGGATTACACCAGCATCTTATATATTAAGCACGTGGAAATAGAATATAACTGTACTGGACTTCATTGTCCCAAAGTGATTCTGGGTTTAAGTTTATAGCATGAACACAAAAACATGAAAAAAGCAACACTGAGAGGCTCAGAACTGGCATCACATCAGCACAGAAAGGGAAAAGTGACTTACTTACTAAATTTCCATTTAAATAGAGAACATTCACATAAATGTTCATTTCCCCCTCAGCAAAGACATAAAAGACAAGTTACTTGATACAGCAAAAAAGTTCAGTATGTAGAATTATCTTGATTTATCTTCAATTAGAAGCCTGTCTAAAGGCTATTATGTCTTTGGGTTTTTCTTTTGCATTATATGCATGAACATACTGCAGGAAGACTGAAAGTGATATACAACAGTGTCGTTAAATGTATGCTGAATTCTGATGTCTGAAAACTATGGATTTAACTACATTTTAAGATTTGAACTTGGCAGAAAAGATACCATATGCACAACAAATACATTAAACCAGCACCAAAGTGAAGCCATATCTCACCTTGCTGTAGTAAAGCAACATTAAAACACAAGCTCCATAGCCTTTCAGTCACTTCAATTCAGCACTGGTTTTCATATGTAACAACAAATTTATGAAAGATTAATCATAATCAAAAAGATAAAGACGTAAAAAAGGTTGAGATTTGAAGAAAATTCTTATTTCAGTTAGTACAACTGTGGATTATTCAGATCTCTGGAAAAAGGTTCTGTAAATATTTGCATTATACGCCACATAAAAACTTTTTTAAAATGTTCTTTAAAAGTTAAAATTTTGCTTTTCATCTGTTTCTTTACAGGTCAAACAAAACCCCGTTGCTGCTATTATTGTGAGCATTGGCTACACACAGTGCAGTTCAGACAGAGTTCTAGGACACATTCTGGATTTACTGGCAATTTCAGATGCTTTCTCACTTAGCCAGTGCAAGCTCCCTTCTGAAACAGGGCATCAGGAGTGAGAGGACAATGCACATTGCCCTGGTGCTACACACAATTCACTCTTCTTCACAATGGGTCTCCTGGTGTTTCATGAGAACCTTAATTAACTGCAGAGCTTTTTTTTTTTCCCCACCTATCTTCTTCCCTCGTTATTGGATCACCAAGTCTGTTCCTAGTTTTGTTTATACCACATTAAAAGCCCATTCTTTATTTTTCTGCATGCCTTATTATCTTCTCAGCTCAGCTCTTTTGTTGCTAACCCTTCTCCCACTCTTCCAAAACCAGTCAAGAAAATCAACTTGCTGGCCATGATATCACTTTGGCAATATTTGCTTCCTTCACAATATTTGCAGACCTTCACTTCTTCAAGATGAAAGACTTTGTTTTGATGACTACTTCAAAGTACATAACATCTGAATACTTGTTTCCACATTTAACTCTTCCATTCCTCAGCAGAACTCAATGCAACATCCCTTTCAGTATATTCTCTCTTAAATGCCCCTAGATTTCCTCAGTGAAGTGACTCCTGCTCACAATATTCTTACCAGTCTCATGTATTATGGCACCACTTACTATTCAAGTGTCTTAGGACCTCGCTGATATTTTCCCCTGAACATTGCAAAATGATAAGAAAATATTCTTACATTCTCCAAGTGAAACCACAAAGTTATTATATTATTACTGTATCACTAGTGTTCCTTACTTTAAACAACCCACCTTCTCCCCATTTTTAAAATTAATTTACTCTGTGATGTCACATTTCGACTGTGTATTCCTGTGTACCCCAAAGGCCACATCTTCAGTTTTAAGTAGCTATACATTCTACATACAGATTAGTAAAATACAGTCTACAGATTAGTAAAATAATAATTAGGGGGTTATTTGTTTTGCACACAAACATTCTATTTCAGTATTTCTTAAAATAAGGGAAGCTAAATTTGCTGACAGCTTCCTTAATGGTACTATTGCTCTGACAGGAAACAATAAAAGACAACAAAGTCTCTCTATTTGCCACTTTAGATATTTCTAAGTCTGTATGGAAAAAATCAGCAAAAATACTTATTAGATTTGAAATTGTTGGCTAAAACAATGAGAAAAAAACTGTGACCAAATAATTGTGTTCTGCTGCAACAGCATTAACTACTACAGGTTAAATTTAACTAAAATTTAATTAGGTCAGATTCATCTTAGCATAACTAAAAGAGAAATTATTTAACAGGTCCTGATAGAATCTGGATGTAATTAATAAGTGTAAAGTTTACCCATCCCACAAAATACGCCATTTATGAGGACTTTTTGGGAATTAAGAACGGCATGCAAACAGTAAATTTTCTAATATTAAAAGTTTTAGGTTTTAGCAGAACATATTGGTAGAATTTTGGTAACAGTGAGCATGTAAGGACACACACACTCATATATACATGTATGTTTTACAATTCGTCTTCACTGTATCTATGTCATACACATTAGAACTGAGAATCTGCATATTTTCTATATAAAAAAAGTTTACAGAGATCCAAATAATACCGCAGTGGGCGCGAGGAATGATTTACCCTACTGTTTCCACCGCTTTTTTCACTCATTTAAATTCACTGAGTCATTCATCCCTGCCTGCAGAGCCGAGTAAGAATAGCACAGGGGGCTGGAAGGAGCTCTTGCACTCCCGAGCACTCGAGCGGCGCAGCAGCAGCGGCAGCGCCCCGGGAGCCCCGAGCGCGGCTCCTGCCCGGCCGCACCGCCCCGGCCCGCCCGGCTATTTCGGTCCTGGCAGCTGCAGCTCCCCGGCCTGGCCCATCTCAGCCAGAAATAAAGGAAAAGAACTTCAAACATGCAAACAGAAGAAACCAACACCGCGGTGGCATCCAGACGAACTTCATTACAGGGTTCCTTTTATCCTTCTCTGATTGCAACTGAAATTATTTTAATACAGAAAGCTGCTTCTTGGGGTAAGTGCCTGCTTTGCATATATATGACAGTGCCACTGTCTAACTAAAAAGACAGCTGCTACAATTTTCCTACAACAACCTTAGTTTTCTTCACCTTACTATATTGGTTTTACATACCATTCATATCTCAGACAGGTAAATATAATAAAAATTTATATTTAAGAACTGATAATAATTTTAAAACACCTTAATTTTCAACTAAGTCCCTTCTCTACAATTAAATATAGAAAAACAATTTCTAGTGTTTAGGTTTTAAACAAATAAAAAGACTGCATACAGCACATTATCTTCTGCAAAAAATATGTCCACACCAAGATTTTTGCAACTTGGAAGGTATAGGAACACAAAGCCTCCCAAAGAAATCAGCTTTAGTGACTTCTCTCTGAAGGACAGCATCAGAAGGAAGGGCTAATTCAGCAACAATCTGACTACAACAGAACCACTCCACTAAGAAAAGCAAGTATTTTTTTACAGTGGATAACTAAGCATACTGTTGTGAGATCATTTATTTAATATAATCACTACTAGAGAAAATAGCTTTTTCCTGATACAATTTTGTGAAGTCTAACAAAAGATTGTGGATTAATTTTCATTCTTGGGAAAATCTAATTAAGGTTCTTTAACATGGATGGTCTAGGAGTCTTGTATCAAGTATCTGCTGCTTTAATTGTAGAAATAAAATGTTTTATTTTTAACAGAAACCAAACCATACTGAGGAAGTCTCATAAGGGAAAAGCAAGAGCAGTAGATCATGTTTAGTCAGTTGTTCTTGTCCCTGAACTACATTAAAGCTTCTCACACCAGGTAAAGCTGACCTTTGTGACTTATGCAGAGGGAAGTGCACTTGATGCCAGGAATGACGAGCTTGAGATGACACTGCCAACGCCCAACACTCTGATATTAATTAGGTGCTGCATTCTCCAATGTATAAACTAAGGAGCCAATTAACATACGTGACCTACGATCATCCTTACAGCCATCTCACCACCACCAAAAAATCCAAAAAAGCCTCTCTTACCCATCTTTTCTTACACCCATCCTGCTTACAACTCAAAACAGCCAAAGGATATGTAGTAGAAGGAGCAGCAGAAATGTCAGCTTTGGGCTGGACATAATAGTAAGAGCTTCTGTACTGGCTTGTTAGTGGCAGGTGGGCAGGGTAATGCAGGGCTCCCTGAACCACTGCCAGTGTCATTGTCTGCCACTTACTCCAGAAGGTGACAGTTCATACCTTCCCATTACTCCTGCTTAAACAAACAACAAAACTACTTTTCATGAACTTCACAGATTGAAACAAGTAGAAATATATGCATTACAAAAACATTCAAAGGGACCACTGGAAAAGCCTGAGTTACAGCACTGTTGAAAAGAGGATCATAAGGAAGCTTGATGTGTGGGATATCTGAACTACAGAATAGACACAGGACAATCAGCTAAACGCAGTTTTGGAAGTGTGAAAAACAATGCATACCATTTAAGTTACTCATACACACTGTGAAGTTCATAAATGGATGATAAGCATTCACTAAAATGATTTGGGCATTGTTTTGCAAGTTCAGTCAAAAAAATTGGCTACTACACTGTCTCAGAAACACCAGTTGTTCCACTAGCAGCAAACTAATTGCCTAGAAATGTGCCTCTTCTCCCACACTTCTTAGCCAACTCCCACATCTCCCACAGAGGGATCCCTCATTCTCCCCCAGATCTCCTACAGCATGCCAAGTGAACAGGAAAAAAACAGGACTGTGCATAGTCCAGAGCAGTGTATGCACCAACACTTACATCCTGGGCTGAGTTATGCTCCTCTTTTCCCTTGAAAAACCTCTACCTTGGAACTTTTTCCTCTATTCCTCTATTCAGTTCCTAATTTTTCATGAAAATGGTAGCAAATTAATCTCTTGAGACTTTTCTCATCTTTCACATATGGTTGAAATTGGCTAGCAGATTACGGAGTTAGAGGTGGAGACAGAAGGGTTCACAGATGTCAGTCTTCTGGGTCCATAATGCATATTTTTCCTTCCTTCTCTCACAGAATAAACCAAAGAGAGAATACAGAGTACTGAGAGATACAAAAGGTAGACACATTTACAGTTCAAAACAGAACACACGAGAAGCAAACTCAGTAAGGCAACTGACAAAACTGACACATCCCAGTGACTTGAAACAAAATGCCATCACTACCCAAAAGCCTGTGGTTTTGAAACTTACACGACTGAAGGAAAAGGAGAAGGGTAAAGGCATCATCTGAATGACTGTGTGTCTCATTCATTCTCACAAGAAAGAACAGAGATCTCCCAAACTGCTACCTATAACTTTGCTTTGTCTCCCTTCCCAGTGCAGAAGGTTCATTCCACTCATTCTCCGAGCAAGTCTGACAAATGTTCAGACACTATCTCTGTCTGGCTGTCTCATACGCCTTGGTTCTCATCCCACAGCAAACCAGACCCAATCCTTCATCCTTTCAAATCCCTCCTGCCCCAGCCTTTCTTCCTGCTCACCACACCTCCTGACTGACCTCTCCTATCAGATTCTCAGCTGCTCAGCCCAGCTCCCGGCCCTGCAATTAACACATTAACAGACATCTCCAGTCACCAAGGCACCATCAGGAATCGAAATTCTGGGAAGAGCACAGTTCTCAAAAATTTTTAAAAACTGAAAAATTGCATTTTAAAACACTGATGATCAAAAGCTTAAACACGGAAACTTATCTAAACTGGTATTCCCTGGCAATTGCCTGTGTATGTATACTACATTACATTTTCAGGTGGATTGCCACATATTAATTATGGCATATCTTAAACAATCTTGCATTATAAAAGAGGCAAAAAAAAAATCTACTACTGTTGCATTATGAAAAACATGATAATTAAGCACTGTAACAGGCCAGACTACCTAGACAGGCTATGAAATCCCTCTTCACTGGAGATTTTAGAGATGTTAGACAGACATCATTATCTGTACTTACACAACCAGGCCATGGAGGAAACAGAGAAACAACTTCTAGCCTTATACTTCTGTGAACTTATGCTTCAGAAAAAATATAAGAGGGAAAAAACCCCAAAAAATACTACACCACCAAAAACCACAAACAAGTAAAAAAGAATCAACCAAAAAAACCCCCAAAAAAATCCCAAAACAAAACACCATAAAATCCACTCTGCAGAAAATCAGTTTGCATACTGAAATGTTAGTCTTTTGGGGAACAGTTCCTGTATTTCACTTATTCTTAAATTCAAAATCAAGCAGTGAGTAGCTCCACTAAGTCTAGAATCTCAATAAAATTAATAGTTACTGCCTGTAAGCTATGCACAGATTCCAGTCCTACCCAACCTAAATCATCACCCAGCCTGTTTTATTCAGGGCATAAACATTTTGTTCCAAATGAAACTTTACACTCAGCTCACAGCCCTGGCTATAAAGTTATATTCTGCCCAGAAAATGACAGCACATACTCATAGCACAGCCAGACTGAGTCCAAACACAATGCAGCTCCAGTACCAGGCACTCTGTTGTTAGGAATAAAACATTTCTGAAGAACCCAATATAAATTTCTTGTCTCTCCAGTGAGAAAGGCAGGGGAAAATGGTATTTACCAAGGAAACAATGCCACTGACTATACAAACTACTGATAAATACTTAAGGAAATATAAAAAGGAAGGGGAGCAACAACATAGAAGTCAACAAATACTTTTTTAGAGAAATTTGTAGTAAGTGCTAGGGAGATGCCATCAAAATAACCACTTCAACAAACTTCACTGTAAGAATAATTTTAAGAAATACAGTTATGCTTCCCTCTCTGTCCAGGGTGAAGTGAGGTTGGCCTGCCTTTATCAGAGAAGGATAGGCAGACAATTGAGCCAGCTTTTTATACATGGTTCCTTTGAAGGCAAAACCATTCACACTGGAGCAAGGTATCTGTGTAATGTCTCAGGGCTTGAAATTTGGGTTCCTTGGCCACCAGATGAGCACAGCTTCCATCTCCTCACAGGCTGTGCCAACACTGCACAGTGTAGTACCCCAGTACTGAAGTCTGCTTGGGAACTGGAAGCACCTGAGTAAAAATATCACAGAGGCTCATACAGGCTGATTTACCTAATGGAAAAAAGGCTCTTCCCAGCAGGGTGAACAGCTTGCACAGCTACACAATTTCTTTACACAAGCACACAGCCCATGAAGGCCCAGACTGGTGTCCAGGCTGCACTTGTGCTGTGGTTATCCTTCAGGCACCAGTGTGCACCTCAAGCCAACAGCCTGGCTTCCATTTCCCAGGCTAAGATTTCTGAGATGACTCCCAACACAAACAGAAAAATAAACAGAATTTTTAGGTTACATTTGAAAAACAAAAACATAAACAATGGGTGTAGCTCTAGTAAATAAGTAGAAATCAGGGTGGAGATAAGTTTAAAAAAACCCCACTGTTTAATATGCAAGATACATAGGATCAGTTACTAATTTGAAACACTGAATTAGAAGAACTAAGTTGAATATCCAAAGGAGATTATTTCTCATTTCACCCAATTCACATTTCAGACAAATTATGTTGAGATACTAAAGTAACTTTAACAAGCAAGACAGAATTAGATAAAGATGCTTCAGTTCACTCATTTTAATTAATAATTAAAATTATCATTTAAAAAAATTCAATCTCTATCCAATTTCTTCCACACTTTAATTTTTGCAGCCCTGTTGAACCGCACAGATACAGAATTATGAAAATACTCCCAAAGATAAAAGGATATTCTGTTTACTTTATATACCTTATACTTTCTGCAAATAATTTACACATTAGACAATGGAATGCTGTCTACCCTGGACATGTATGCAGAAGGAAAAGTGGTTCAGTATTGCATATCACAGAACGTAAGCAAGTGAAATGAGGAAAGATTGTATCTTTAATATCTGGTCCATACGAACACCCAAACAAAATTCTTTTGCAATACCGGGGAACAGCTCAAAGGCTCACCAACCACCTCTTCAGGCACAAGCCCTCATGATTAACACATCAGATTCCTCTACAATATAAAGACATATTTTTATATGTCTCACAGTTCTAAACAAAAGATTTAGAAATAAGTATTTAAAATAATTTGAAAAATAAAGAACAAAATGTTGCAAACCATTTTTGTCCAATACTGCTTTTTAAACCTCTACCCAAGCCTGCTGTCAGTAAAATGTCCTCACTAAAGCATTTCTCTTTACAAAGACTAATACATTATTTAAACACAGACTTATCAGATAACTGTTAAAATCTGTATTTTATGGAGGAAGCCAGTAATATTTTCCTCCTAAAAATCAGCAAATATTTCTGCATCTAGAGCTAGTTCTTTATTATATCTTCAATTAGAAAGGGGAAGGAAGAATCACTTTCTTGCTTCATTCATATTCCAGATTATGAGTGGAACTATCATCTACAACCCCATGGTAAGATTTTTTGTGTCATCTTCTTTATTCATCGTTTTATCTTCCCTTTCCTGTCCATACATACCCCAGAGAGGTCCAGATATTCTCCTCCAGACAGAAACTTAAAAACCTGTTATCAAAATACTTTCCCTCTGATGTCATGATTTTGCATTTATAGTCACTCAATTCTATACACTGCTGAGATATAGTATCTGTTCACTAATCAGAAGAAAGAATTAATAGGGGTTTCAAAGCTACAAAGGCAGCATTTTCACTCTGATGGGAGCATACAGTTCATACTTTGGGGGAGGGGAAGAGAAGAAAGAGTGTTGGCTCTTTCATGAACATAAAAGGGCAGAATTACACATTAGTGTAGCTTCCCCATGTATAGACATTTTTTTCTGAAATGCAGTGTAAACTTAAAATCAGCCATTAGCTTCCTTAACTAAAGCTCAAATCATCCATGTAATTACTTTTACAGAGGATTATGACCAAGTTTTTTTAAAATGTGAATTGTGAAAATTTCACAATTAAGAAATAAATCACAATGAGAAAATAGGTTCCTATTCGCAAACCAACCGACCAAGCTGGCATTGTTAATACCCTTTTAACAAGGCAGAACTGAAACACTGGGAATGCTGTTGCCAGGTCAGAATTGAAGTGAATTGGGTAAACCGTGCAAATGGGCTCCTACAGCACCTGCCCAGCCCTTGGCCTGCTACAAATCTGTACTTGCTCCTTCAGTAACCCTTCTTCATCAGGGCACAGAAATGACCAACTCACTGAAGTTTCCACAAAGGCAAAAAAAACCCTATAGTTTTTTAAAAAATACATTTGAAAGAAAAGTTGAGATGCTGAGCATTCTTGATTCATATGTGCTTTAATACCAAGATTTTTGACCTTCAGAAGTCCCTTCTCCCAGGAAAAAAAAAAGAGGGGACTAAACCAAAAACGCTCCTCAGAAACGACCACAGAGAGACGCTGCAGACATCCATCTAAAATAATGGCAGTCAAAGGTCAGGATGATATAGGGAACATCGAGCTTTTCATTTATGAATCTTCCTGAAAGGCAGCTCTTAGTAAGCAGAAGCAAGAAAATCAGGAGGGACTATCCAGTCAGAGAAAACTGCCTAAACATGTGTAATTTACAGGATTTTCCTAATAATGGTACCAAGTATCTTCAACTTTGACAAATTAATTTTAAGACCTCACTGAAATATAACATGGAAACCACCATGCTTGTTGGGTCATCTTAGCAACATTCAGCAATTCTCCTCTGAAGATTCGCTTATGAACTATATCCAGAAGATTACAAAATATCACGAAGAAAAGCAAGCACTGCAGATTGGATCCCGATCAGTAAAACGACAGGAAAGTCGTAGGAGTCTTCCAAAAGTGCTGGAAAATGCATACTGCAAGAACAATTGGTATTCCTGCCTAACAAAGCTGGGTTACACTCGAGGGCTCCAACATGTTAATCTGTCACCGTGACAGAAAAGCAAAGGATGCCAGACCAACACACATCTCTTTTCCAACACCCTGCATATCTAACACTGAGCTTCCGAAGACAATTAAAAATAGGACTACAGTATCCAAATATACGAGTAAGGATGCTCTTAGCATTTCTGCTTCCAACTTCTTGTTATAAAAAAAGAGTACCCTTCAAGACCTTTCAGCACTCCTTAGTAGCGTTTTTTGTGTTCTATAATCACAAGTGACAAAAGAAATAGCTCCATATTTGCTTCAGATCTTTCCAGGGGAAAAAAAAATACACATTACAGTAATTCTGTTACAAAACTACAGCACATGTGTAAGGCCCCGAGAAGCACCGATGCTGATAAAATTAAAAATGGCTGTGCCCGAAGATCCCACAGCGAAACAGGCACAGCTCTGCTGACGATTAAAATATATATTAAAAATTCCTGCATTACCTTACAAAGGGCGAGGTATGCAAAACAAAAAGATTATATATATTTCCAAAACTGAAGTAAGTTATTAGACAAGAGATGCAGATCTAAGCAAAGCATTCTTACTGAGTGCAGGTCGAGCTCATTTACACAATAAAGCAGATTTTATTCCCCGAGACACTTAACGTATCAGGATTTCAAAACTTTTATCAGGCTTCTCCACCAAAATAGATGCCCAGCACTTTGTAAGGAGGCACAGATGTGCCCAAATACCAGCGGACCCCACCCCCTTCCCGCTGCCAAAATGGCCAGTTCGTTCCACCCAGTGGCTACTCACCAGCCGCAGTGCCGAGCAGCAGGGTGGCACTGGAGAGCAGGAGCACCAGCTCAAGGTGCTGCAGTGAGGCAGGCATACCTGGGCAAGCCACGGTTCGAGCCGGCAGGAGAAAAAAAAAGGGGGTTAAAAAAAAAAAAAGCCAAACCCCGAAGAGAGGAAATTCCTCTTGCTTTCGCACAGCCTTCCTTAACTCTCTCGGTTTACAATCCCGTCTGGAAGGGCAAATGGCAGATGAGAGGAGCCGTCTTCGCTCTTACTCCATTACAGCCGCCTGCCTTCATGCCTCGGGAGCCGGCAGCGCTCAGCGGACACGGGGGAAGCGCCTGGCTCTGCCTCCCAGCCCCGCGGCATCTCCCCCGCCGGGGAGGACGGCGGCAGGCTCCCGACCCCGCTGGGAACCGGGCTATTTCCCACGCAGCTTCACGATATCGAAGAAAGCGCCCGGTTGGGAAGGGAACATATCCAGACGCGCCCACAGCGGTGTCAGTCTGCGCGGGCCCTGCGGGCTGGCCGGGGCGCGGAGAGCGAGCTAGGTGCTCACGGCGGCGGCGCGTCCCATCCCGGCAAAGGTCTCTGTCCTCCGGCCGCCCCTCCTCGCTGCCTCACGCTCCGGGGAAGGCGGCGGCGAGGCCCCCTGTTCTCACGGCGAGGGCTGCGGCTGCATTCCGGCCCATCTGCCTCCCGCGCCGGGCGGGCTCCTCCGCGCTGCCCCGGCCACCGCCGCAGCACCGACGCCACCCTCGGCCACCCCGACAAAGGTGGGGCCCGGGGCGGCGAGGCCCCTCCTCGGCGGCCCCAGCTACGAGCGCACCCGGCTGCTCTCCGCGGGCGAAGGCCCTTCCCGTCCTCCGCCTCCCGCCCCGAGTTTCCACAGCGCCGGGCAGCGTAGCCCGGCCTCCTCACGCCGGTCTCCGCTCAGCCCCTCCGCGCTGCCAGCGCCTTCCTCCCCCCGCGCCGGGCTCGCCGGCGAGGGGCCGCTCCGCCTCCTTCTCCTGCCCGCCGCCGGCTGCGGGCGGGAGCCGAGCGAGGGCCGAAGCTCCGCCGCCCGCGCCCCCTCTCGCCCGCCCGCCCCAACAGCACGGGCGGCTCCAGACACAAAGGGGAGTCGCTGCAGCCGCCGGCCCGGGCGCCCGTCCCGCCGCGCCGCCCCCGCCGCCCGGCTCCGCCCCGCACCATAGAGGTGGCTCCAGGTAGGCAGAGCGGGGCCGCCGGGCGGAGCTCCGCCGGCTGAGGGAGGGGGCTCGGGGCCGAGGGCACCGCCACGGGCGGGAGCTGCGGGCGAGGGGCGGCTCCGAGAGAAGGGAAGGCCCCGGTAGACCTTCCCGGGAAGGCCGCGAACGGCCCCCTCACCCCATGCAGGCTGTCTGTGAGAGAGGCTGTCAGCAGGGAGGCGTGAGCTCAGGATTCACGAAAAACGCTGTAACAACAAGAAAAAATGTTTAGCAGTCTCCGAGATTGCGTCATGCTTGAACTCGGTGGCCTGCCTGTCAAACACCCGGAGCTTCTGCCTCGTCCTCGGGTTCAAGCCCCCGTTGTCTCTGTCCCTGTGAGCTCCCCGAGGAGCGCTGGCCATACCATCTACTGCTCTCCCGCGGTGAGCCCAGGCAAGTCGCGGAAACACGGATCCCTTAGGTTGGAACAGACCTCTGAGATCATCGAATCCAACCTGTGACCGATCAGCTGACCCTGGCAGCTAAGTGCCATCCAGTCTTTCCTTAAACACCTCCAGGGACGGTGACTCCGCCACCTCCCTGGGCAGCCCATTCCAATAGCTAACCACCCTTTCTCTGAAGAATTTCTTCCTAATGTCCAATCTGAAATCCACTCAGCTCCTCTGGCGTCAGCCACGTGACTCTCTCAAGCAAAACTATTATCTGTGTCTTAAATTAAAGAGATTTTATGATTTCAAAACAAAGATAAAGTGAGCCCACTCAGCTGTTTGCATGCTTTAACCTTTGCTGTACTGCACAGGACCAAAGAGCTGATGGGAGAGCTGTGACTGGAACGTAGTGTCTGATGTTCTGGCCTAGCAAGGCTCTTTCAAACAAGTTTTACTGGCTGTTGCATAGAAAAAAGGTTCTTAACACCCTGCACACCGAAGGCACCTTCATATCTGGGCATCACCGAAGGTTTGATTATGGCAAATGCTTCCCTGTGCCAAAATTCTTATACCAGTTACGAGTTCAGAAATCCAGTTGCATGCCTCAAAATATTGAATGGTACTACATAAAATGGTGTAGTTGCAAGTCAGAGTTAGAATTTTAGTGATAATAAAAGTTTTCTGCATAATTCTGTTCCTCTTCACAAGCCATAATGGATGAAATAGATGTAATCTGATACTTTGATCATCAAGAGAATTATTAAATAAATTATACTAGAATTTTCTTCATTGTGGTGCTTTGGCCAGGGTCATAGTTTGACATTCCTAGGGTCAAGGTGAATTTACACTGATAGTTATAAAATATTTTTAAAGTTTCCTACAATATTTTTACTTCCAATCTATGCAGATCCAGCAGGGATATGGGTGAGACAATAAAATATAGAATCACAGATTGTAATTTGTATTGCCACTTTCCAGAATTGCAACCACACGTTAACCACAGTATCCTTCCTGTTATTTGTGAAATATGAATGTCAAGAAATAACCTTTAGAAGTAACACCAACACCAAAGCTCCCCCCTCAACAGCTAGAACAATTTTACCTCCAAGAGAGGAAAAAACCCTAACACTGAATATTTTTCTGCAGCACCAAAATCCAATGTTCTTTTCTGGTTCCACAGACACCAAACTATGCAGCACACATTCTGCCCAGCTGCAGCTACCAATAAAAGAAGCAAGATCTACTTTGTTCAGAGAAAACAAGAACCTTGCCATGTGGGTTGCACAGCACTGCCACTGTTTAGATGGTAAAAGAAAATTACTGTAATTGTTTATGACGTGTATGAAAACCTGCTCAGCCTGAAGTAAATGACAGAGGTCTCACTTGTTTCAATAATTCTAGTTTTGGCTCATTAATTAATACTAGGAGTTCTTCTCCACAAGAAATTGTACAAAAACATATATTCTGCCTTAAAATACTTTTCTTTCTTTCTCTCCACAAAACAGATTTGAATTTTGTTCTGTCTTTTCCTAAAATAAAGGAAAAAGACACGTAATTTTTAATACAATTACTTCCTTTTAGTTTCACAAAAAACCCAAACCCCATCAAGAAAACACTCTACTGAAGGGCAGGGGGCTATGCATCTGCTTTGCTGGAGTTCCTATCAGCCCCTTGGACTAATCTCACACACTTGCAGTTTGCAAGAATTTCCCCTGCTTCCCTAAGCTGAGTCCTGCAGATGTTCTCTGCAAGGGCCGGGTGCCCCCTGGCCCGGTGTGACTGTGCCTGGCTCCGGTCACAGGCCGGTGCCAGGCGGCAGAGCAGGAACTGCAGAGCAGGAACTGCGGCACCCCGGTGTCCCCGGAGCCGGCAGGGCCCAGGAGGGGCTGACCCCCTCACAGATGCAGAAAGCAATCGCTGCTGTCTAAGCACAGAAGCAGCTTCCTTTTCCCACGGTGGTGGGAGGAAACCAGAGATCCAAACTGTCACAGTCAGGCTCGCTCATTGTTATGTGCTTGGACAAGAACATATTTATAATTCTTCCTGTGATATTGTTTTATCTGTAAGCTAGGATTTCGCTCTCCTGATATTCAGCAACACCAAGTAAGACCTACAGAAAAGTAGTCAGGATAATGAAAAATTGCAGAGTGCAGGACAGTAAATCTGGGGTGCAGGTTCAGGTAAAGATGGGGAGACGAGAAAACACATCAAATTTACCAAGATTTAAAATATTCTGACTGAAGCACTGTATTTCCACCAGGAAGAACTCTGACCAATGAAACAACACTACTGAACTTAGTGGAGATAAGACTGTTAAAAAATATGAGGAGGAAAGGCCTTAGGAAGCAGATGGTCTTTTGCAGCTGTGTTCACTGTTCTCCCAGCCAGGCAGAGGCAAGGCTGCCCCAGCAGCACGGTCATGGGGCAAGGACGAGGAGGACAGTGGCACAGGAGCCAGGGTCTGTGGCTGGAAGCTCCCCAAGATGAGGGTCAGATACAGCAGGGGACGTGTATCTTGCCCTTGGGTAGGGAGCTCTGAACAGCACAGGCACAAACAGCACGTGGGGGTTGCCCTTTGCTTCAGTGAGACACAGAGAGGAGAAATGCAGCTGATAGGAGGCTCAGGAGTGTCCCGCTCTGGCTCAGACTGATGCAGACACAATCATGTTGATATCACTGCACGTAAGAGAAATTAAACGTGTCCTTGTTAGCAGCATCCCCTTTAAACAATACACATCTTTATTTTTAATTAACTGGAATAAGGGAAACTATTTTCATGCTACCAAGAGAGTATTCCAATCAGTGGAAAATAGGATGAACAAAGAATGAAGAAAACTCAAATGAACTATGAAACAATAGCTTGAGTTTAATTTCTTTTCAGAAAATCCAATGTTCAGGCACTTTTAAAAGATTTCTCAGGGTAGGTTCACTGTTATCCAAGAGTTTTTGAGCGCTGATGCAATATAACTGTTATCATTGTTAGGACTCAGGGGACTGTTCTTTTTGACAGGGCCTTTCATGAAGTCAACAAATCAGTTTAAAACAAGCCATAAATTATATTTGGCTGCCTGTCAGCTTGGCTGGGGTGTTCTCCCAGTGCTGCTGTAAGCATTGGGGAAAGAATATAACAACACGTCCAGATATTTTGCTTTTAGGAGATATTTTGTTCCTAATTTAAAAAGAAAGCATCCCCCTACCATTGACTCTGATGCATAAACATATGTTAGAACAGCCATCAAGATTTTTACAGACTTCCCTACAAATAAATACACCCATTCTGGATCTAAGTGATAGCTTAATAAATAATGGACTCGGTACAGATCTCCCCAACAAATGCCTGCCACTCATTGCTAAACTAGGGAACTGTCAGCAAGATCATCACCCCACTCTTGCTCCTGTATGTGGAGAGAGAGGTGGTTCCTGATAGATGGGATCCAAGCCTCCTATAGCTCTCTAGATATTATTAACATCCTGAATTGCAGCCAGAACTCACAGAAAAGACAATAGTGTCTACTTACAGTCTGCTGAGTTAGCAGCTACAGCTTCAGCCAGTGCAGCCAAACAAGAAATCACACACAGACGTCATTACCTTTGGAAGTGTTCAGTTCCTTGTTTTATATAGATTTTCCCATCAGTGTCCAGTCCTGGCTGCTGCAGAGTGGCATCAACACACCCCATAGGTCCCCTTGGAGTCAGGGCAGGGAAGGTGACTGTGGGAGGACCACGCTTACAGGGAAGCAGGCACATATGCATAAGGAAAGCCAATGAAACCTCTGGAGATTTCAGAAGCATCTGACCACAGAAGTACCTACCTCAGTCATGGACAGGTTTCCTTGGGAATAGGGAAAGGCACCCTCTCCTTCAGAGCCTTTTTACAAACCACCAGCAGCACTTTCATCTCGTCTGAATTATTGTTGGGTTTTGCTGCTTTTCTGGGCCTTGGTATTATCTTGGGAAAACAGATTCTGCAAAGGAGGGACAGAGGGACACCAAGCCTTGACTAAAATCCCAGAGAAGTCCTTTACGGGGTAAAGTCTGTTTCTTTCTGACAGGATGGAAAAGCCCTGTCCACAATGGTCAGCCTGTCCTGACAAGATGTGAGAGTGGCAAAAACTCCCGTGGCATCACATACCAGACAAGGCTCTCATGCTCCCAATTCTACCAAAAGCCTTAAGGAAATGGTAAATCAAATTCCCTGCCTCAGAGGGAATTAATTTCCCCTTTAGTCCAGTTAAATAATCTGTGCCAGACATTACTTTTGGCCTTTAGACTCATAAAAATCTGTCTGAGGGCTGTTATGACTTCATTTTTCTTTGTCTCTGAGGCAAAGAAAAGAGCACCTACTGTTGAGCTTTTGAAAAAACCCCAAAACATTTATGAGTATGAACTAGTAAATGTTTTCAGACTTGAGTTTTTCTAACTCTACCAGGCTGTTGTGTAATCTACTGCAAGGTGAACCACACTGTGCAATGAAGTCATGACAGTCTTTGACATCAACATTCTAAATCAGATAAGTTTTGTGGTACCTTTGTTTACCTTTTGATAACAGACTCTTAATAAATTGAATGCAAAAATTAATTGCACCACTCTTGTGGCAGTCCCCAGAAAGATCTATTTTGATGTTTCGCTTCTTTTTTTTGTGCTGGTCTCACATTCCCTGATTTTGGTGTAGCAAGTGGTTTCCTATGGGGAGCCCATAATTGCATGATCAAAGGATCATGTGTGAGGATCAAGCCTGGAAACATAGCAGGTGGGTGTGGCACAGGTCGGCCTTGAGCGTGCAAGGAGGAGGAGGAGGAAGATGCACGCTGTGGGTTAAACAAAGGGAGTATTTTGTTTCTAAATGGATTAGCAGTGAAATAGTTAATCACATTTCATAATACATTATATTTTCCTGTGATAATGAACTACCAACACTGTTGGTAGCAGCTGCTGCCTTGTTTTAGAGATAACACTGCTTAGTCTGTGGAAATCTTATCTCCACTTTGGGGGTGGAGGTGAGAGAAACTTTCAAGTTAGCTCTGAGAAGCACCTCCCACTTTGAATTAAGTCTGAAATCATATGTTAAAGGCCTTTTACAGCTTGTCTGAATCTCTTGGCTTGTTCATCACAACATAAAATGGGAAATTTGCTGCAGGGTTTTTATCAGTTCAAAACATCACTTATTCATTAAATCCAACAATGGACGTAGTCAGAAATAGAAACGTAATGAGCTGTGTCAGAATCATCTTTGGTCTGCAGCAGAGGGGTATGTCATCACCACAGACCTGCAGGGTTTCATTCCTCAGAGCTACCTGAGCCTTCTCACACTCACGACAGGCAGCTGGGAACGGAGCTCAGGGAATCTCCAGCACTCTCTCCTGCTACTGTTATCTTCCTTTGCCTTCTGGTTCTGGGTTGTTGGGATTTTTTTCTTTTCAGCTGTTGGTTGGTGTTTTTTTAATTGCTCACTACACAAGATAGTTAGCGGTGCAAGTCAGGTTGGTTTCCAAAAGCCACCTTTTCCTTCTTGGTCTTAATTAATTTCTTGCAGACAATTAGGATTTGATCTAAAAATATTTCTCCAATCAGCTCAATACTATGAGGAAGCTAATAAAATGCCCTCTGAGAACAATATGAAAGCCTCTGATAGAGCTGCACTCCTTTTTTCATGGTGGAGGTCCAGAGGAAGCAGCATCTGTTTGTGCTTATTGCTGGCCATCCTTGAACTTCACATCAGCCTGACAATGCCAGGCATTCATCTAAAGGACAGAAGTGGTGTCTACAACATGCATTTGTTCCTTGTTATTTTAAATGACAGTGTGGAGGGAACCCTTTTTGCTCAGACTTCTTAGAACTGTTGCCCTTTGCAATGAGAAAGGAGGCATCAACTACGAGCCCAACAGCAGAGCTTCTTCAGATTTTGTCTTCTCTTGCAAATGTGAAAAGGAGTAAAAACAGAGTTGAATTGAAGCCCCTTTTAACTCAGATTTTGTTGCCACTGCAAGGACAATGTCAGAGGGCTGACCACTCTCAGATCCACAGCTTCCAGAGAAAGGTGCTGCTGAGTGTGCCTGCCCAGTGTTCCTTTCCCGCATGCAGCCAGCCCTGGGAACATCACCTGGAGGAAGATAAAAATAAAATTATTACCTTTTACTAAACCAAACAGGAGATTTCTATCCGTTCTGTTTCTGCCTGTAACATGACATCTGTTGCCTGACAATTTTGAGACATTTTTATCTGAGAAGATTGTTCCTTCAGATCAAGAAATGAGTCAGTACCTCTGCACACCCTGCTTGCTTCTCATGGATTGATTTGGAAACATGAACCCAACTAACTGCTTCCCCAAAGCATCCATTAGCAACCCTCTCCTTGAAGTGATACAGGCCAGGACACCAACTCCAGCCACCAGCATCAGTCCTGCTTGCTGGAGCCTGCAGGTAACATTGCGGGCACAGTTTCTTCCTACCCCTCCGAGTTGAGTAAAATCAACGTCTGAGCAGGGTTTTCCCTCTCTAGCATTTTTACCAGTTTCACTTTTGCATTTATTTACTTTCAACCATCCCCTCAACTTTGGAGAAGTTGCATTTAGCAAAAGGAAAAACTACCAGCCCTATAGCTCAGCTCTCATAAGTGCTGAAGCTCTCACATTCCCAGCAACAGAAGGGTGGAAGGGGTGTGAAATGAGGGCAAAGAGAAGCATGGACCCTGAACTAAATGTTGAACAGAAAGAGGGAGGAAGTTGTAGGCAGAAAAGAGAGGATCTGAGGAGTAAAAGGAAGAGAGAAAATGTTACAGGAGAGGGTTTATGTTTGAATATGGATTTAAATGAAAATGCATTTTGATTCAACAGAAAGGAGGGTGCTAAACTCAGATCTCTGTTAGGACCCACACTGACAGGGACACTGGCTTGGAAGTTTCAGAATGCTCATCTGCAGGAGTAGGTCCCTGGGACAGGCTGGCAGATAGTCAGACTCAGAAGGAAACAGCAAGTCTCAAGTTTCTCTTGGCTTAACTAAAAGCTGTAAGCATATTCTTCCCGCTCTCCACTTGTATTCAGAGCTCCCCTGCGTATTTTGTTGATGAAATCTCTCACCCCCATTCAGGAGATAGCAGCATTTGCTAAACACACTCTGCCTTGCTACCAGAAGAGCTTCTGACCTTGTCCTGTCTTCTCCTTAGCGTTTGGCAAATACTTATCTGTACTCAGTGTGACCTCCAGCCAGCTGGGTAAAAAGCTCTGGAGCCAAACATGTGCACAAATGATTCCAGGGGCAGCTGTTACTACTGGATTATCTCTTCCTGTGGTTTCCACAGATAGAAATAGTTAATATATGTTGCAGTTTACAGCTCCTTTCCCTTTAGCAGACCAAGGACCATCTTCCTTCAACTCAGGGCCATTAAATCCATCTCAACAAAGAGGGCCTTCAATCTGGCACTCCCCTGTTTTGCCAGATGTATCCCATCAGATGAAACAGAGCCTGCAACAGCCAAAATCACAAATCACAGCCCTGCCATCTTTAGCCAAGAAGGTCTCCATTTAATCACTCTTCTCGAGTTATGTGTAACAGAGGCCATTCTGTGTGTATCCAAGCACAGCACCCCCTCTCTCCAACCTCTCCAGCCTCCCACAGCCCAGACATGAGGTGTTTTTTCACCCTGACGCATTGAGGTCCACGCCTGATCAGAGTTCATTCAGCCCGAAGAGCAGCAATGACTCGCTTCCAAAAAATGAGACTATTATGGCTAGAGACCATTATGAAAGCCTGCGTGGAGCTGAGACCAGATGTGTGCTCAGCTCACTCCAAACATTGCTTAGAGCAAAGCCCTGGATTGTTTTGGTTTTGTTTTTTAAACAAAACAGGATTGACAGAATCTCCTCTGTAACAAGAAAGATTTTCTGATGTTTTTCTGCACTGCTGTTGCACATGTGTGGCTGGGCTGGGAGCTCACACCCGCCGACAGTGACCACAGCAGCTCTCAGAAGTGGATGAAGACGTGGAAGGAGCCCTTATGTGATAGGATGGAAGTGATGGCGATGCCAGCCCATTTAAGTTCAGCTCCAAGAATCAGCTGTGGTCACTGGGACCATGTTATTTTTCAGTAGGATGTTCTGTATGAGCCCCTGGAAGTGAGAGCGATAACATGGCTCTGATCACTTTTTGCCCCCACAGCAAACCTTTCATCAGAGGAGCCTCAAAGCAACTTGCCAGCAAGAATGGGCACAACCTCACACTGTGCCTGTGAGATAAGCGAAGGATGGAATAGATTAACTGCTTAAAAGCACACAGCAGCTCTGTGGGATGAAGGAAAAATAAGAAAAAAACCTTATATATATACATACACGTTTGAAACCATACAGGGTTTTATGGAGAGGCAGCCTGGAAGGCTGCCAGGATACTGAAATTGCCACCCCTACACAACCATGAATACCATGGAAACCAGTGGGGCACTGGCAGGCAGGAAAGGAAATCAGCTGAAAAATGGCTTTCCATGAAATGCAGCCAGGCTGGGACACTGCTCCCCTCCTGACTGAGGGAGGCCTACGTGCCTAACCGCCAGTGCTGCTGCCGGTGGGAGCTGGGCTCCAGGAGGGAGCCATTCCCAGTAATTTCCCAGCCTGGGGTAATGCTTTCCTGGCGGCGGCCAGTGGATGACAGCAAAAAGAGGGATGGCTGAAAACTGCTACATCATGTCAGCTGTGGTGTGGAGGTAATGGAAACCCTGAGTGCCTAGTAAAGCTTCAACACATGCTGGGAGGTATAGGAAGATCAAAGTCAGTTGACATCTGAATGAGGACAGGGAAGGAACAAGTATGTGCAAGCTCCTGCCTGCCTTGTCTGGTGAGGCACGATTAAAAAGCACAAAACACTCATCAGTTTTCCCTCAAAATACTAAGAAAGCACAAAGAAGGATTCCTTTAACCTGAGCGAAAGTAAGTAAAGGAGAGAGGCCTGGAAAACAAGGCCAAAAATAACAAATGAAACTGAATATAACAGGAATAACAGAAATAAACAAACCCAGACAAGCAGTGGAGGAGGAATGAACACACTGTTAATCTGTCAAGTACACCGTGCCCACATCAAACTACAGAATAAGCCCAGAGAAATACCCAGCCTCCTAGCTGAGCAAGGGCACCTGCTTGTTACCAAACAGCACACATCCCTTAAAAAGTCATATTCCTGGTAAGCCAGGGGAGGAGGAATTCAAGCACAGAACAGCTGTACTCATTCAAAATACTGCTAAGAGGAACAGTGGCATCTTATGACTAAGCTGGATACAGCGCAACCAGCACCAGGCTTGAGCAAAAATAGCCCAGTGGAGATGAGAGGCAAGTAGAGACACCAGTACACAGCTCTCCTTCTGGCTCTCAGCAACTGAAGGGTGCAGAGGTGATCTCCTATAGAGCCTAGAGTGAATAGAGGCAGGGAGACATTTCTACAGAAAAGCAAAGAGGGCTGGAAAACCAGAGAAGCAGCAGAGCAGCATTTCTGCTACGCTAAAATGCACAAAGCTAGCAGACCTTCCAGTGGCCGCAGGGGAGGCCTGGAAAGGGATGGGAGCATTGCCATGGCTGGCCCTGATAAGGCTCTATCTAGGAACAGGAGAGGGCTGTGCAGCCGAGAAACGGGTCTGGAGGAGTGCGAGAACAACAGGATAACATCAGGCACTTCTCACACAGCTGAAGGACCGCCACTGGTCATCAGGAGACAAGTGCAGATGGGAGACTTTAAAGTGGTGCCAGAAAAAACAAGCTACAGCCAGGGTCGAGGAACATGGGATCCAACTCCTTGTTGTCAGCAATTGTGGTGTATACATTGCTGAAAACAGATGCAGTGCCAGGAAAATCCAACTCCCAGCATGAAAAGAATAACTTAGGAATGATAATGAGAGAAGCCAAAGCAACTGTGACTGTGAATTAGTGATTACATAAAAGTTTTTATCTTAAAGTTATGTTAGGCCAAATCCTGAAGTAATTTTTTCATCCAAGAGTACTCCCTCGAGACCCTGTGATTTGGCCACAAAATGCTACATTAGAAAAGAAAAAAAAAAAAAAACAATAAAAAATGCTCTCCCCCCAAAAAAAAGCACAACAAAACAAATATTTCCTTTTTATGCTGGCTGGAAATTCATAGGAAGAAATAGCTTTGACTGCCATCAAACACTTCTGCAGCAGGTAGCTGAAGTGCCACCATCCAGCATCACCATGAAGGACAGGCCAATCTTCAGGATTTGCTCCCTTATGTGGCTGCTACCCAGGGAAGTGGGAACTGTGGCTGTTTGGTATGAAGACAAGTACATGTTATTCAAGCTCCCTGAAACAAGTCAGGTACAATCCACATCACAGTTCCTCCCACTCGGACCTATCAAAGCTACTCCTGAAAAACTGAACATACAGAAGCCTGGGTACTGCCATAAGGAAACATAGCAATCATTGCTGCCCACCATGTGCTGAACAGCAATAAAAATGTTTTAAAAATAGCTGATCTGGGAAAAAAATACCAATGTCTCAGTGGCAGGCTCAAAAGAACAGCAAAAGGATTCTCCCTGTCCCATTCCCTGGGCATTACTGAGCTCAGCAGCAGCTCTGAGCTTCACACCTGGAGGACTCAGTGTCGTTTCAAATAGGGCACCTGCAAATTGCAGAGCCCAGTAAGTCCCAAGGAGATGCAGCCACAATGAAATACCTCTCACCTCCCAGAACCTCTCCCCATTCCAGCTGGAGATCATCACACACATGAAACTTCCCTGCTCATTTTTTGGACTTGGCTTACCAGGAGTAATATGCTGCCAACCTGCAATTGCTAAGGAGGTATCAAAAATAACATGAGAAAGTGAATATTTGGAACAGGAGACACACCCTTCCCATGACAGATGACCTGCTGTAAAGGCCCTTACAAAAGCAAGGCAACGTGCTCAAATACCTGTTGTAAAATCTGAAGCTTGAATGCTGTGCAGCCAAAAATCCTGGAAATAGTTCTTTCAAATCATGCAAACACTTTGGAGATTCTGAGAGAAGAAATAGCTGGAAATAGTTTTAGATAAAACAACCTTCCATGCCAGCTGGCAAAAGGCAAACAGATGGATTAGATAGATGGATAGATGGGGCTTAAAGCCACTTTTGTCTCAGCAGCGGGCTGGGCTTGTGTATGCAATGTCTGAAGGCAGGATATCTCATTATCTGACCCTTAAATGTTAGCTTTATGAAATCATATCAGATGAAGCTGCAGCCTTCAAAAGCATCTCTCAGCTTGGCAGGACTCTCGCCTTCCTCCCAGCAGGGCTGGCTTGGTGCTCATGCACAGCCCTCAGGTTCTCCCCTGCTCAGAGCATCAGTCCAGGCTCTGACAAAGCTCAAGGAGGTTTGTTAGGGTGCAGGCAGTTTCACAAATACTTGGTCAAAACTCTTATGTTCCCATAGTGCAACAGCAGCAGGATGACCCCAGAGGGCGAGAAATGAAGGATCCTGTGAAGGCTGTAGGGAAATCCCCCAAACCGTGTTTGATATGTTTAACAGAAACACACTGAGAGCAGGATGTGATCCACACAAAACAAACCACAGTAAGCATTCTGTATTCTTCGTACCCTGTGCAGCTTGAGTAAAGGTGATGTTTAGTTTTAGCTGTGCTTTTGATGCATGAATCTAAAGAGGCCAAACTGAGGCACCTCAGAAGGGAATTACACCTTGTTTGGTGGGGATGGGCTCAGGCACAGGTGTGCAGGAGCCCTTGCAGTTTGCTTTGAGCCAGACACCCGCTCCTCACCCCTCTTGTGCTTTCCTCATTGGGTGGCTACGATGGGGGTAGGGCTGTCCCCAGCAGTGGCAGCTCAATGCCTGTGATGTTTGTCACAAATTGCAAGGACCACAGTCCCCACAGGCTCCCTCTGGAATCTCATCCCCTGGGACTTCAGTGGGTCACTGCCAGTGAGACATCCCAGTTCTGCTGGATCACCAGCCAAAGCGAGCCAGGGTCTCTGCAGCATCTCAACTGGTGTGAAGAGATTACAGGAATCTGGAAAGACTAAAATAAGTACATGGACCAGGAAGAGTTTAACTTTCTTCCTGAAATGCATTTTTTGCTGTATTTGAACCATGCATCCCTGAAGATTTCATGTCAAAATGGAATTGTGCAATGAATATTAAATGTTTATCAAGAAATTCACAGTTGAAAGTGGTCTGCAATGACAGATCAAAAAAGAAAATCCCCTCTGCACCATTTGTATTCTCATTTTTTATGACATATTAATTCATCCAGAAGGACTTTAATACTCACCTTTTTGCTTTTCACATCAGACATTAAACTTTGCCATCTTGTTCAAGAAGACACTGAGTTACCAAAGACATGGCAGGATTACACCATCAAAGTTGCAACATCGAAGGCCTGGCATGACTAATCCCCATGTAAATGGAAAAAGACCAAGGATGAGCAGTCTGTGCAGTGGGTAGGTGCAGAGCCAGACAGTCTCCTCCAGCCCACAGGTGCATAGGAAGCATGTCCCATTCACACAGGAACAGCCTTGAGTCTCTGCACCCTTTTCCTTGGGTGCCTTCATGGGCACAGTGGCACACGTGGCCCTGTGGGCACAGCAGGGCTTGCCTTGTGGTTGTCCCCTCATATCAGGAGAGTGGCTTAGGATAAGGGGGTTGCTCCCACGATGAATGCTGGATTCTTTGTTTGCTTTCATAAGCATGCTCATGGGAAAAAATCCCCCTTTGCATAAAGCATAAAACCACTTTTAACTCTGGTCTTTGAAAGACAAGCAAAACTGTCTTCCCTGTACAAATGGCATGTGAGAGAGCACAGAGACTTTGTGGTCCATCTTAGAGAAGTAGCTGCCAGAAGAAGACATCATCAAGCTGGCTTCTCCTTCCTGTAGGCATCATCTTGTGATGATTCACAGAGCCCAGCTGAAGGGCATTGATGATGTGTCTGTATGATGCAACAGCAGAGCTGTGTCAGATCCAACACCAGAGCACTACTTTCCAGAGTAAGGACACTCATTTTTTTGCTTGGCAGGACAGTCTAACCAAAAACTTGTATGAAATTGGCCCAAACTCTTCCCTAGCAGAGAGCAGGGGTGGCTGATAGAGGTTCCCATGAGGGTCACTGTGGGCTCCTGTCTCTCTCCATCTGAATTCAGTATTTAGGGGGAGATGAAAGCAGGACTTGCTGTTTCAAGGGACTTGCCCTCACAGGGCAGCATTTCCTGTGGTTTCTGCCATTGAGCTGACAGCACAGAGACCAGAAACAAGAGATGTGAATTAAAAATAGAGAAGAAAGACCTGAATCTTTTGCAGGCATGAAACTTGACTATGGGTTGGCAAAACAGTTCATTGCAGCAATTTCTGAAGGTCAGAGCATCATGAGGGGATAGCAATCAACAGCTGACAGCCAAAGGAAGCCCAGATGTTTAAGTTGCATGTTGAGGAAATTTGATTGAGAAATCAGAGAAAGCACAGATTCTGTTATTCTACATCCAGAATTTTTTTTTCTTTTAGGTTAAAAATGCACTGGAAGCTCTTTTTTTGCAGCTTTGACCTGAGCAAACAGCAGTTGTTCAACTGTCAGAGTTGTGAGCTCCAGTGATTTATTCAACTCTCATGCTAGCTGGTATTTCTGACAGCTTGGAGACTGATGTGAATAAATCAGCATTTCAGCTATTATCAACCTAAGTTTCTATACATTCTGCTAAAACAAAGGAAAATAAACTGGTCCTACAAATGTGTATACCAGGAGTCAGCCAAACCCCAGAGGCTGCTACCTGAAAAAACAGTCTTTTTTTTTTTTTTTTTTTCACTTGATGGTATGGTGTGGGACATAACCAGTCTTGTTTCTTAATGCCTGGAGTTACTTTTAGATGATACCCTAGATTGTACCTCCAGATTGCACAGGCACACTTGGACTGTGCTGTTACATTGTCACAGGCTCTGGTGTCCGCAGTACCTGCATTGTGACTCACGGCAGCACCACGGGGCGTTGGAGGATCATCCACCACCTCTGGCATCCAGTCAGGCCTTGTGCAAACCTTCACCAGGATCAGCAGGAGATGGGCCTGCTCTCACTCCCTGTTGCTGGAAGCCATCAGGAGTCTCCAGGAAATGCCAGTCAGAAAGGGCTGGAGGCAGCAACAAAGGAAAAATAAATCTCAGCCTAGCATATCTGAAGATATTTAGTACAAAGGAATACTTACAAGTCCTGCTTTGTGCTTTAGGCACAGCATTTGATAAAAATGGTCTTCTTAGCCTCCTTTATTGGCAAAATGATGCACATCAGTTGGACTTTGGAAACAAAAGGTGAACAGTCTGATAGAACAGATGCCTGGTTCCTGAACAAGGCTCTGACCCTCACTCCAGAACAAGTGTCTTGAACGTTTGCCTGTAAGACTGAGGCCATTTACCAGTGCCTTTCAAAGCAAACAGAAAGGTCACCGCTGGCCACAGTAAGAGTTTGATCCAGATGAAATGCTGCACCCAACTCAGTTTTCTACTGATTTTTCAAGAGATAATAAGCTTTTACAAACCTTTGCAGAATGAAGACTTTCACTTGTAGCTCCACTGACTTCACCATCCTGCCCCAACATAAACAAAGCCAATTACCTGAGACTTGCAGACTACCCCGGCCAGGACAGCAGTCTTCCTGTTTCTACACGAAAGGAAGTATTTCCTGGTTTGCAAGGTGTGGTCAGGCAAAAGTAACAGCTCCTTTTCTTTAATTAATTTTGTTGCTATTTGTATCTGCACTTTCTTTCATAGTTTCAGGTGCACAAGTTATCAGGAATATCTGCTGCAAGGCATAAGCAGTGACAGTTCTCAATTCTGCCTTCCCCTGCCTTCTCTCCCAAAGTATATGTGAGGCACTTTCCCACAGATGCTATTTTGATCACCAAAATATTAAACCTGCAAACTCGGGGCGGGGAAAGTCTTTCAAATCAAGTGAATAAGCCAGGGGGGAAAAAATAGACTCAGTCATTTCTCCTACCCATTTCATTAATAGCATTCCACTTCAGAAGGGGCACACACAGAGCCAACCTCTCTGGGTGCCTGTGTACAGCCCAGCCCCTGCAGTGCCCCTCTCCTGCCCTCCCTGGCCCTGCTGTGCCCCTGCCAGGGACCAGAGCTGGCAGTGCCCAGGCAGGGCTGCGTGTGGGGCCGTGCTCCCCATCCGTGCTGTGCTCCAGCCAAGTGTTTGAGCAGGCACATACCCTAGTGAAAGGAGCAGGACTGGTTGTGCTTCGAGATAAGATTGTCTGCCAGGGCTTTGTTGGAGGCAGCCTTGCAGATGCAGGAAGGAAAACAAGCTGTAAAGATGGCAAAAGGAGTAGGAAAAAAATGCCCCAAGGGAAGCAGCACCGGCAGGAGACAAAGTGAAGGGCACAGTAAGGCTGAGACAAACTTGTGCAGCACAAGTTATGTCCTGCATGAAGAACCCCCCTCACTCCACTCACTTGTGCGTTCTGCACCTCCCAGGGTAGCCAGTGCTGGGACAGGGTGCCAGGGACCTTGGCAGGAGGTGCTACAGTCCACCCACACCCCATGTTGCCTGCAAACCGTCCTGAACAAGCAGCTGGGACACTGGCTGTGAGGCCACCTGCAGCAGGGGCTGTTGTGCTCACAATGACAAAACCTACCTAGGAAACAAGTTGTGGGGCTACTCACCTTGTAAGTATTTCAGTGGCAGCAGGAGAAGCATTTGTTGGCACAGTTTGGAGGAGGATGATCAAGTGCTGCTCCCACAGGAGAGGTGACAGGTGAAGTACAACAAGAACAGCAGAGCCAGCCCAGCAGCCCCTGCTGCTCACAAACCAAGCACAGCACTCAGGCTCTCTCTCATGTTTGCTTGTTTGGGATGCCTGGTTGTTTTTCCAGATTTAGCCTCCTACTGCATCCATGGATGAGGCCCTGCATTCAGTCTGTCCTGTGAATGTACAAAGAGAGCAAGGACCTTCACAGAGGGTCCATGGAGGCGCACCACTTCCTTATAGATGAAGGTTTTACTGCTTGGGCATCTTGCTTCAAGCAAGGCAAGGATCCAAGGGGAAATCCTAGTTCCAGTTTAGCCCAAGCTAATCCTGTGCAGCCCAGCCATTTGCATCCACCTGTCCCACAGGTATTTTATTCAGCACAGTTTCCTGGCTTGTCATCTTATGGCCCTTTCTCCATTGCTCCAATCCACAACAACAGGAGGATGGTGTGAGGGAAGGAGGCCAGGAGCAGCTGAGTTTTACATGTTGAGGTGGGAAACAGCACTGCACAACATGTGGTTTTGGTTCTCTGCAGGCTGGAGGCTAAAACCAGCACCTGCAGCCCCACAGGAGCCCTGCTGAGAACACAGGGAGGAGCTGTGGGCTTGGGACCAGCTCAGTCCTGTTGGATTTCAACTGACTGGTGATAAACTCTGGGAGCCAGACAAGACCCGAGACAAGACCCAAGATAAGACCCAAGATAATCCACACAGCTTCCTGCTGCACTTTTGGGCTTGATGCATCTCCAAGTTAAACCAGCACCTTGTCCTCACAAGTGGCTGAGCTGTGGTTCCTGGCACACACCGGACCTGGAGCACAGGAGCAACAGGACTGGGCCAGAGGGTCCACAGCAGTGCCAGAGCACCGTGGGCAGTTGCACACCCCAGGGAATGGCAGGGTACTTACAGTGAAAGCCACAGCTGCTGCTTTGTGCCCTGAGGCTCAAGGTCATTTCTTTTTCCAGAACAAGGAAAAGAGACTTGTGCTAAGTGCCTCAGTTTGTTTAATCCACCGTACAGAAACAAAAGCCTGAGAGGTTCAAAGCTCCAGTGTTTATTCTATCAGGCTTATTTCTGGGCTAAATAAACCATCAAAATCTAAGTCTCAGCTGAAAACATCTAAACATGCTAGCTGCAGCTAATGAATAGTTAGTGTTTGGCAAAGAAAAAGCATGAATCCATAATTATTGTGAGTCACCTGGAGAAACCAGAGCAGTAGCCAACAAAAAACCCCCTCTGAATAACTCAATGGGAATGAAGATGCCTAAAAACGTGCACATCATCAACACCACATCCTCAGCCCAGGTGAGGCCAGAGGGGGGCAGTTCTGTAGAGGATGTTTCAGCTCCCCACTGGTCACTGACCAAGGACCCCATGCCAGTCTCACCAGAAGCCCATCCCTGCATACAAGGGCAGTCTGACATCCACATTCCCTCCGTGACTCATAGGATTGGACAAGTCAGGCTTTTGCAGACAACAAAAAAAAGATAAAAATCATATTGCTTGGGGGAGTGCCAAGCTATTATTTCACCCAATTAGAGTCTTGAACTGCTGAAAGTTAAAAGGATTTCCTCTGCAAAGAGAACATTCCCCAGCCAGAAAGTCTCCAGAAAGGTACAGGCGCAATAACTCCTGGCATTTGGTCTTAGGAAACAAGTGTCTAGACAAAGCTGCCTTCTTTTGATTTGTTTTTGATGACATTTTTAAAGGATGCTACAGTACAGATCCTAAGACTAAAATTTCTATTTTTACACTGTGGATACCTGTGACAGCTTCACACATCCAGAACACGCTGGAAATTATTTCCACATCTTTGGTTGTTTTATTTAACCACTACAGTCTAGAAGTACTCTACCCCCTGGGGTTCTAATGGATGGGTATCACTATTTGCATGGATGGGCTGTCAGGCAGAAACAAGAGCTGCCTGCACTGAAACTGCCTCCTGGGGAGACCATGAGTGGGTTTAGCCCCATGTCAGTCCTGCTTGAGAAGCCTCAGTTGATCTGAGGAGCACAAGGGACAGCACAGGGGTCTCACAGGAAAGTGCCCAACACTGGTGCAAAGGTTCAAACACCGCCCTCCTTTCATGCACTGCAGGTGGCACACCTGGGGCTGGGCACAGGAGCTCTCTCTTGGCATTCCTCACCCACCCTGGCATCTCCTTTTCCATACCTCCTTGCTTTGAACCGAGCAAAGCCATGGAGAATTGTACTAAGGGGAAGGTTTTTACCTTGTCCTGCTGTTCCAGGTGGGCACTGCCAGGCTGGCCATGAGGAGGAAGCCTCTTCCCTTGCCACAGCACTGCCCATGGTTGCTTCAGCGTGTTGCAATACACCGATTGAGCAACTGGCAATTATATTGCATTTATCTCTATCTGCAGTGTTATGGTGTTACATTCACAGCTGTCTAAACAGGAGCCTGCCTCCCATCCACGGTACCTTCCATTTTGTGTGACCTTGCTGATCCTGCAGCAGAGAGCAGCACCAAAGACTGAGCTCATGTTTTGGGGCTGTCCCCCCACCCAACCAGTGCCTCAACAGTTTTTAAAAAGTCATTTTAAAATGTGCTTCTACATTGCAACAAAAGCAACCTTATTACCACCCTGCAAAAGGAAATGTTTTGTGTTTTGGCACAGCCAGCTTTAGATCCTTTACAAGAAGGGGGAGCTCAGTGTGGCTGCCCTGGGACTGGCTGGAGCTTTATCAAGAGAGATTTCATCATGGACTTAGACAACCTCGCTCGCAGCCATTGTGCTGTCAGACAGGTTTCCTTCCTCTTCTTCCCAACACTTCTACATCACATCCTATTTAGAGCTCTTACAGTGCTTCATAAATAATGCGATAATGAGAGCCCTGTACACTTGTGGGATTTGGGAGGCATTATCTCAGTTTTTAAGAGTGGAATATGAAGATCAGAGATTAAAGGTGGCAAGTCCAATGGGCTGTGATCCAGACAAGAGTTCTAATTCATTCCCCTTACATTTGGAGCCCTTTCCTGGCTTACAAAGTCAGCCCAGCTTTTCCACTTCTTCCTCCTAGCATTTCTGTCCTGCCCCATCCTTTCTGTTCAGGGTACCTCCCAAATTTTACACAAGAACATCACTGTCTACCACTCACTGTATTTTGCTTGAGGTCTGTAGAGACAAAATTGCTGTTTCCATTGGACAGTAACTAGGATGAGAAATTAAATATCAGAAAATCTGTAGATTAATACTGCTGAAAACTTGGGAGTTATTGAACATAGTGATGCTCACCCCTATAAGAGGAATAACCTTTTGCTTAAGAAATGCAACAAAGTGCAAAGGACATGAAAAGAAAATGAAAGCTCAGAGCTAGGGCTCACCCTTGGAGGACAAGCGCTCACTGCAGAAGCTCCTGGATTTCCTGCAGGGGCTAATTAAGCATAAGGAAATGCAGGCATGGATGGAGCATTTGACAGCACTCCATGTTATCCAGAAGAGGCAGCCTCCATCTCAGGGCATCAGCAGCTCTGTGGGGGCAAGGCTGATTGATGCTGAGGGCTGCACGTCACACCCTGTGGCTGGAAAGGCACAGAGGCTGAACCTGACAACTCAGACAACAAGATTTCTATTCCAAATTTTAAGCTGCTCCAAAAGACAACATGCTGCTGTGCTTCTCCCTGAGAAACAGGAAGCTACTGCTGAGCTGTCTATAGTTTATTATAAAATTATAATTTTTTCCAGTGAAAGTGAAGCCTTGCTGAAGGACCACACAGGCACCAGGATGCAGCACAGACAGCAGGAAGCCAACTTGTGGGATTTTCCATGTGAAGAAATAGCTTGAGAGAGATGGAAGAACTGAAGGTTTGACCTGAAAAACCCCAGTGGTTCTGTCCCTTCCACAGTAGGCAGGCTTTGTGACCCCTGAGCAGTTACTGCTGACTCCACACCAGGCACCTTTCACTGCAGGGACACACAAAATCCCAGAACAGCTCTGGAGAAGTTCTCCACTGCAGAGCAGAAGGGCTCTGGAGTGGTACACAGTGCCTGCCCATCTCATTCTGAGACAGGGAAAAACGGGGTGCCTCTGCTTGGCTTCTGATGCCCAACAAGAGCTGCTGCACATAGGCATGGACACAGGGCAGGCATGCAGGGGATGTGTGTCTGTGGGTGCTAGGAACAATTTCAGGATGGCTAGAGCAAGCAGGATGCCTGCAGGAGACCGAAAGGAAGTGCACATTCAGGGCCTCTAGGCACTGGGGTGAGGGGCTGCTGCAGGGCAGGGCAGGGCTGCAGCAGTGCCCCCCAATGTTCCCATGAAAACAATTCCTCATGCACAAGGAATGCTCCCAGGCAAACTCCCAGGCAATAAACAAACAAATAAACAAAATCCCCAAACATCTGTTTTCCAAGACTACAGTTTTAGCCTTAAGAAAACACTCATTTCCTGACAAGGCCTTTCATGGTGCTAAGTAGCAACTCAAAGAGCTGGATGTCTCTGGTGAGAGGGTGCCCAGCAGAATCAGATGGTGAGCAGCCCCTGCACTCGCTGATGCCCATCCTGCAGAGCAGGGATGAGAGCACAACACACAGCTATTCTGTTCCAAAAAAGAAAAAAACAAGCAGAAAACTCCACTAAAAAAAAAAAACCCAGACCAAACAAAACACCCAACCAAACAAAGAAAGCCTCCACCAAAATCCAAACCACTAATTTTGCCAGGTGCTTTGCAGCTCACAGCCGGCATGGCTTTCCTTCTGGGTCAGTGTGAATAACAAGGAGAAACAGGTAGGAAATGTCCGGGACCCCAGCCCAGAAGCTGCCAGACACAGAAGTGGTCCCCTCAGAGGGAACACGAGATGTTATCACCAGCACACTCAGAAAGGCTGCACTGTCACTAGATGAGCACCTGGCAGCTCCCAGAAGGCTGGGCTGGTGGTTGTGTCCCTGGCAGTGAAGTGGAGGCTGTGTGGAACCCTTTCCCCTGGTAGGGGCTGTAAGTGCTCAGTCGGGGACTGTCAGCTAGGAATTAAAACTTACCGTGGGCTGTGAAGGAAGGATACCTTTCCTTCCAGCTCTCAGACAACATGAGAATAATTTTCAAAAGTCATTTTATATCCCTTTCAAACTGCCAACCATCCCTTTGAAACACCCTCATTTACCCTCTTCTAGGCTTAGCTCTAATTCATCAACCATTTTCCACTGCTAGTTTTGGCTTAGAGTAACCCCTATTGGCAAAATGCTCTAAGGATTACATTATCATTTTACATCCTTCTGTTCTACAGGTCTTGCTGTCTTGCTTTAAATGCCATCATCAGTCTGGCTAACTCTTCTTTCTGCATTCAAAATACTCAAAGCCTCTATCCTTACTCTAACTTTAGTTCTGGGATTTTACTTTATCAGTAACAAAAGATCCATTTTTGGATGAATCACCTCCCTTACAAAAACTAGTGACCCATAGTTCAGGCTCTACATAAATGTCTTTGATGCACAGTTGCTCCTTACAGGAGAGGCTACACAAGCCTCAAATCTACTGTAAAGAGATAAAAGGTTTGGGTCCCAACTAAAGGCCTGTCACACTTCTTAGGTAAGAACCACCACTTCTCTGTGCAAAGAGGCTGCAGTATTTCCCAGCTATAACGACAGGCTTTATTATTATTTTAAGGTGCAAGACTGCCCATAAATACCCAAAGCATAGTTTGTGGAAAAGCATGTGTGAGAAGACCAATCTTATCAGCCTGAACTGATAAGCAACCTGAAATGCAGTGACCTGGCCTACAGTGACTGCAGTCTATCACCACTGTTTCACTGATGATATTTAGCACTTGAGCTGAATACACTTACCAATGTTTCAGCAGTAGCCCTTGTGGGTAGGCAGCTCATTGTTCTGAAGCTGAGGAGTTTAACAGCTCAAACCAGAACCCAGAGTACTTATTCCTTTACCTGCTTAAAAGAGGTGATGGGCAGATGTGTGTGGTCTATCCAGCACTGAAAAACTTCAAATTTGCTTCCTCTTCTCCACCCAGCATTTCTGGGTCACAGACATTTTGAAAGAGAAAAAAGTAGAAGCTCTAGTTAATTGAGTATTAAAACCAACATTCCCAGCATGGAGCAGGAGAGGAAAGACATGCTGCTTCATGACCAAGCTCCAATGGGCTGCCAATGGGAGATGGAAGCTGGTCTGCACTGGACACTGGCTTGCAATGATAAACCACTAAAATGTGCCACATAAGGAAAGAGGTGAATCTCATTCCCTTGTTATAAAAAGAATAAGCAAAAGGAAGGAAAAAGTGGCCATGCAAAAATAACCTCTCCATTTCAATCCCACTGATTAGATCTACTAGCAACTGATGTTCATATGAATTTTCTGATTAGGGTAAATTATACACAAGTTTCTTGAACAGTACATACATAATTTATCTGATACATCTGAAGAAGAAACTACAGTAATAGTTCAGAGAAAACTGAACTTTATGTCTGGTAGGACTCCTGTTTGAAAATGCATTTACAATAAAAAAACCTAAAGGCACTAACAGTCAACTCTTCTATTTCATTATGACTACTTTTTAATACTTTTGCTGCCCATTTAAACATTTCAGCTTAGATTCATTTTACTTGTCTAGCAAAAAGCAGATTGCCTGAGTATACTGAGACCATTCCAGTTTATCTCACAGCAGTTAAACTCACTGCAACCTTCATAAGGGGGGAAAAAAGGCAGTTCATATTCTTGATACTAGTAGAACAGTGCATGAGTAATTTGTTACCAATCTCATCAGGGATCCACTTGCTCTTCCCGGCCACAAGCCCCGGGCAGTTCAGTACCAAGGAGCTGCTCAGTAAGCAGCTCCAGTATTCCAGAAAAACCACCAGCTACACTGGCTGCAGTTACCAAAGGTGACTCAGCTGAAGAAACTCATTTTTGTTCAGGTTATACTCTACCCACTACACATGAGGGAAAAAAAATCCTTCATAGCAATTAATAAACTGAGTGCTAAGCACAGTTAAAAAAAAGTTTCCTTTCCCACTATAAGAGCTTTAGAGTCTTGATCACATGATGCTACTTCAGTGCATCTGTATTCCCACAAGAATGGCAGAATTAGCAAATGGCTGATTTCTGCTACTAATAAAACACTTGTCTTTTCTGCTTCATTATCAGATAGCTGAAGTAATTTTGCGCCTTGGGTTTGGCTTGGTTGGGATTTGGTTTTTTTTCCTTGGAATTTTGTTCATTAGTTTCAAGGGTTTGTTTGGTTCCTGCTTTGTTTTGTTTTTAAATCAAATGGGGGAAACTGCTACAATCACCATGAAGCAATTTGAAAGCTACCTCACATTTGTTCAAAACATGCATCTGAATTTTGTTAGCCAGTGCAGCAAAACCAAAACATTTGGAAGATGCTTAAAAAAGGTTTTATCAAGAAAACTACAGTGCAGACTTGGTAACACACCTCAACTGTTCAAGGCATCTTTGATATCATGCACAGATATTTGTATCCATTTTATAGAAAATTTAAGGATATTACAACCTTTGAAATCTTTAGAGAATAAACTGCAACAGAACATTTACACATTTAGAACTTCAGAACTGACAAGTCATTTAAAACAATGTATCTTAGAAACAGTCCTAATAACGGCTAGAGAAAACAGCAAACAAGTTAAAAGACAGAGGCATAAAATCTCCATAAAAATGTTTTTATTCTGTATCAGTGGAGACTGGTTATGAAAAGAGGACCTATTGTGAGCTTTTAAACAAAAGAAACTAGTAATCCTCCTAATTATCAGAGACACCAGGGTATCCTGTTCCAGGGAGAAGACAGCTATCAAACCCATCTCCTTGCCCTCTTGCAACACAGGGAAGTTAGTTTTCAGCAAGAGGCTAAACAAATTATGTAGATAAATGCTACTCCAAAGCAGCTGTCCAAGGGCCAGTGTTTTCCCCTGTTCCACATCAGTCTTCACCCTCATCTTTCATTTTCTTTTTTTTCTTCTTCTTTTTCTCTGTATTCTGCAAACAAACAAATGTTGCCATGAACAAAGCATAGTGGAAGAGCAAAGCAACACGTGTAGCTAGGCAACAGGGCTCAGAGCCCAAGCATCACCCCAGCTGCCATGCACAGCCCAGGCCATGTCCTCCCTCAGCTGCTCACAGGGCCAGGGAGGCTGTGCCACACTGTCACAGCTCAGCCCTGCAATGACACACACCAAGGGCACAAAATTCAACCCTGGGTTAAGAACAGGACTTCAGAACTGAGCAAAAAGCTGGGTTTGGTCCTATCTGCTGTTCTAGGAGGTACCAAATCAGCAGGTACAGCCTCTGCTCCCTGCAAGAGACAGATGCCCGTGGATTGGCACCAGGGGACACTCTTCCCACTAGAAAAGATGCAAAGAGAGGGAAGACAAGAGCTGGGGGTGGGCAGAGGACAGGAGGGGAATGGAGGCATTGCAGTCACAAACTTCCCAGATCTTATTTTGCAACGCAAATCTTCTTGGACATTACAGTGATGGATATCACAAAATAAAGTTACAGAGCAACTATTTGCATGTCATGGATGACACATACAAGAATCTCTCCCTGCCCCTCACTCTACACTCTATGTTTTGGAGATAATATTCCCAAAAAGGATCAGGTAGCTGTGCAATTCTGCCTCACCTCAGTTATGGGGCTCGTGGTGAGTTCCTCACTCATTACCACCTCTTCTTCAGCTTGCTTTTCCTTTTCCTTATCCTTTTTCTTTTTCTTCTTTTTGACAGGTTCACCATCTTCTACAGCTGTCCCTTCTGTAGCACAGAAAGGACAAAAATGAAAGGCAGGATGTCAGTTATTAAGAGTGCAAAAGGAAAAGCTATGAGACATCAGAGGATGCAATGACTCCTATTTACTGTCTGTGTTAACTTACCTGCAGAACTACTCCCTGCTATAATCAAAACATAAAGCTACTTCAGACAGTGACAGTGTTCAGATAGCACCATTCCCAGCTCCTGGTGAATTCACATCATCCTATTTCTATATGCTGCTCCCAGAGTTTAAAACAAGCTTGCATGTTTTAATTTGTTTGCCAAATTACCTTCAAGTACTCCATCAGAAAAGTGACTGTACACAGTTTGGCAAGTATTTTTACCAGCAACACAGGAGCAGCAAAAGGACTCTAAATCCCCCCTGAAAAATACATTTAGCCAGCAGTAGCTTGGTCACAACTGATTTCTCCATCTTGATGTTGGAAATTTGTTAAGAAGCAGACCAGTTTTCTTTACTGTTTAGATTGGCAAACACAAGGATCTCAATGCAACTTCAAGCATTTAATGCAGAAACACTTCCTTATCCTGGACAAGAGGAATTATTTATAATATTATTTATATAAGCTGAGAGGAACGTCAACCCAGGGAAAGATTTAGTAATGACCTTAGAGTTACTTTTCAGAACAATTCATCAACAGCTGCCCTATCTAATCACAGGGTAATGGAACTGTGATTTACCACTCACTTCCTAGAATACATCCCACAATCTTAGTAATCTTGAGGTAAAGATACCAAGCAGAAATCATTACCAAGCTGACAGCCTATGCAGCAGCCAGGCTGTTACTGGAGCGTACCCAAGTTAAATTTATTTGCACAGCTGAGTCAGTGCTGGATACCAAGTTTCACACAGTACTCATGACTAAGTTCTGAATGTAGCAACCACTGTCCTTCAGTAGCTACAAAATTGATGCTGAAACCAGAGGTGTTTGTGGTATGTATCTTTGCTACTGGAGGTTTGACTCAAGACATCATTTTCTCACCATATGTCCCCCAAGAAAGAATCAATTTTATTTTCATGAACACTCACTCACCACTTACAAAAAGAACAAGTTCAATTACAAAAAAAAGACCCAAACCACATAACCTCCTAACATCTTGACTGTACTTTGTCATGAGTTTAGTTCCTCAAGCCAGAAGAAGGACTATATGAGTCAAAAATAACACTTCAAACTGTGCCTCTAACATTAGCTTCAGACAAAAAAAGTTGGCTTCGGGGTAAAAAATTTCTAGACATGTCTACAGAAGAATACAGCCAACACATGCAGTTTTCTGACATTAAAAAACATACCAGAAACAAAACAGCAAAAGATTCTAGATAAAAACGCTGGGAAATATAACTTTGAGTGGATTGTGCCACAAAATTCACAGAGAACAGTATGCAAGCATAAGGCATTCAAAGCAGGTATAAAAATAAGTGTCCTCACCTCCCTATGTATAACATGGGAAAAGTAAAAGTAGCTGAAAAATAAGCATAAACTATATTAAAGCCACACTGTATAGCAGGAGCATACACGTTGTATTTTGCTATGCTACATGTTTTTACTCAGCTGGATTGGTAAGATATGCATTTCCAAGAAAAATGTTGGGTGATAACCTTGAAAAAAATAATTTCTTGTTATTACCCTAGATGTCATCAAGTCTGACACAGCAGGCAGTGGAACCTGGCACAATTTGCAGTGCAGATGATTCACTGGGTGCTCACAGGCACTGTCACTTCTCACAGCAAGCAGCAGAGCCCTCTCTGAGGATTTCAGCTGCTGCCTTCTAGCAAAGCTCATCACAAGACCTCACATATTTGTACCTAGCCAGAATGAGGCTTTTATAAAGGCTCCAGGAGTGCTGGTCTTTTCCCTCTAGGTGCAATACTTCCAAGTCAGTCAAGGCCAGTGGGGGTTTCTTTGTGATACACAGCAGCTGACAAGGAAACCAAGAGCTCTGACTCAGGCACAGAGGCACAGAAAGCAGCAGCCTGAGGATCAGCTTGACCAATGGCCCTGGGAGTGCTGACATCACCTGCAGTAGTTCCACTCACCATTTTCCACCGTTTTTGTCTAAGCTTTTACACACAAGCCTGATGTCCTGGTGTACCCTCCCTCCTCCAGACAATGCTCCACAGAGTGTACAGAATGAAGTCACGCTGCCTATCAGTAAAGAACACCCTCTCAAAGCTATTGCTTTTATATCTTGCAGGGTTCCCTCCACTGACACCATTAACTGAAGATATTTCTCTTCTCAAGAGATACTTTCCCAAGTCACTAACTGCCTCTATATCCTGATGCTAAATGCAAGCTGAAGGCCTCCCTGAGGACACTGGCTAGCCCTGCTGGTGGTATGAATTCTGTTTGGCCACATCCAACTGCAGAGACCACAGTCACAAAAACATCTGCCCTATTTCCCTTCACCAACAAGAAAAGGGGTTTTAACAGACAGCTCCTGAAGTAGATTATAACTTTTTTCAGGCGCTAATCCTTCCACCTGCTTTCCTGATAGGTATAAAAGGTGAATGTGTTTTGAAGTCATCCCTCAACCCCCAACCCCCTGCCAGTTCCCACCCAACGTACTGCCATTCATGCACCCCAAACAGGGAGAGAGAAAACACCACACATCTCATCTTGCAGTAACATTTATACTTCAGGCTAGCATAATGCAAAATACAACAGATATTAAAAGCAATGGTTTGACCAAAACTTTTCACTGGCAGCTTCCCACTCTTTCCTGTCCTTTACCTTCCTCTTGTAATACAAGCCCAACAGAAATTTCTGGCTGAAGAATGCCTTTTTTTTTCCTGGGACTACTTTTCCCACCACCCCCATTTTTTATGCAGCTGCACAAACAGCATGGGGAAGGAGGAGGCAGAGACTTCTTTCACAACACACTGTCTGGATGTGTTATCTCTGACCAGGCAAAAGCTGAATAGAGCATTGCAGCAAAAAATAACAGAGCCAAGAACAGCAGACATTAAAGCCTCACATGCATATTTAAGTGGACATGCAATATAAATCTTAATGCTGGGACATCCTCTGCACCCTTCTGTTTATTATGTGACTTGCTGAACTCCTCAACCTTCTAGGACCACCAAGCCCCCACTAGCACACTCAGCAATCAGAGAAATCAAGCTGCAAAAGAGCAAGGCTATGCTCTATCTAGCAGGTGTCAGGGAAATCCGTGTACCCATGCTGGGTGCTCAAATATAATTTGCAAACATGAGGCAATGCTATTTTCAAGGGTACAAGAGGACAGGCTAAAGGGATTAATTCTGCATAGAGGTGACATAAGATAAATAAACACTCTGGAAACATTTATTCTATAGTCTGAAGCAACTGGCATAGTTAGCACTAATGCCCAGGTAGTCAAATAAAATGACCCAGTTGGTAGAAAAAACTAGGAAAAAGTAGGAGCTATTAGCCATACATTTGAAGAATTACCCATCTTTTAAGGAAAAAAAGCAACACATCTGAAGTCTGTACTTCAGGTTTGGGGAAATTTGAAAAACAAGCAGCCAAACAGCACAGATTTCAGCAGTCCACAAATATTCTGGACACTACCTCCAACTCAAGGATATCTGCTAAGCTCCACCCAATCCTCAAATCTGGAAATAAAGTAAATGAAGCAAACACAAGCAGGTTTGTGTATAAAAGGACCAACCATTGAGTAACAGAACTATGAACTGAAATATCCTCCTCAAACTACAAAAGAGCAGGCTGGAAGGCAATGTAATATTTCACCTGCAACGAGCTCCTGCCTGGGAGATGTCAACATTTGCTTTGATAGTACAAGGGAAGCCCAAGGGAACAGCTCTGGCTATATTAAGGGAAGTTGGTTCAAAAGCAGTAGCTGTGAGAACACCCACATTCCCCAAAAGCAAATGGGCAAAGTTCAAGCCTCCAAAGTACTCACGTCCTTTTCTCATTATGTTCAATACAAGTGAACAAGGCAGAGCACAGATCTCAGCTTTACAGCACAAAGGATTCTCCTTCCTTCCAGTGTAACTTTACTTCTCAGCTGTGTTTAGACTCCTGCAAGCTCCTCCTTCCATGTACAGACACCATGGACTAAGTGGTGTCTGGGATGATCATACCTCCCATCACCTGAGCATGAAGGGCATTGAGCCAGCACATCTGCACTCTGATCCCCTAGAACAGAGCAGCAGAGAAGGCAGAAATGGAAGGCTGACAGCCTCGCCTGCTGCAGGCACAGGTAGTGGGCAAAAGATGAGTAGTTTGTGCCCAGATCTGGCTCTGGATCTCCCAGAAGCGACTTTAAGTCATCCTCTTCCCCTCCCAAGTTACACACTGGTGAGAAGAGCATATTTCTTAAAATGAACCATAATGTTGAACTAGATTTTGAGCTGTGACTGCAAAACATTCTTCACACAGTAACTTATCAGAGAAAGAAAGAATAACTGTGGACATAGTTCAGTTTTAGCTCCCCAGAGAATAACAATTGTTCAAGTATTACGTAAATTCAGACGGAAATTTCCAAGTGTCATTTCAAGTCAAATTCTGACCTTTTTATATGTTGAGAAATGCCAGAACACACTTCTACACAGAGCAGTATTCTTGAAAGAAAATAGGGCAAATTCTGGTTTTACTGAGTGCAGCTTTTCTATCTTCAAGATACTAAATACAAACCTGCTGAGCAAGAAATTCTGCAAGAATACGAGTAGAGTTTTGTTTTTAAATGTTCTTACGCATTTACAACTGCTTGTAAATTGACTGCAATCTGGTGTCAGTCACTTTTTAAAATACACTGCCATTCTCAAGGAGAATACCCAGGTACTGTGGCTGCCTGTAACTAATCCCAACTGCACCATGCTAACAGGGACATGGCAGCAGCACAGGTACAACAACCAACCTTTCATCTCTGCTTTGAACTTCTTGGCTTTCACTGCAACTTCTGTGTCTTGTTCATCCACCTCCTGAATTTTGCGCTTCTTGGAAACAACGGGAAGTGTTGAGTCACCAGAGGGGTCAAACACTTTTACTTCACTGTAATGAAGAAAAAAGTTTACACATTAAGAAGAGCAAACCTTTAGGGAAGACCCTGCAGTTGAACATAAACTTTCCAACACAACCTACCAAGAATATTTGAAAATCAATTTTGCTCAGCTAACAAAGCATCTACAGGCAGTGAGGCCCTCCCTCCAACACACAGTGCCTTTATCAGTATTCATGACTAGGAAAGAGATATCCCACAAAGTACAATTGTCTGATCTGAAAATACCAGTTAACTAAGAGTTTGATCCTGGTTTATACCTGCTCAAGGCTCTACAGAGCACTTGAATTACCCATTACATTGATTTCTCTGATGCTCAAAGCCTATCCAGCATAGCCATATGGTCACAAGCACACAGCTCCCCATCACTTAGTGTATTATCACATTGTATTTGGTATATTATCCCATAACTGTACCCTAGGGGTAATAATACACACACACAAAGCATTAGAAGTAGCTTTACTTCTGGCTTTTTCTACACTGCCTCTCCACCATTACACTGAGAGAGCAAACTCACAAGGCAGGGTAATGTTACAGCCTCATTGCTGTAGCACCTGTATCACTGAATTTATGGGACATTCAAATATTTAATCTGTGTCTGAAACTGCCTCTTCTCAGTTATTGCATGCTCATTTGTTCAGTTCCAAACTCCTCTACTGGCTGTCCAGTGCTCTTTAATTGGAACTTGTAAGGGGCAACTGAATCATCAAATAGCAATGAAGCAGTTCTTTTCTTATTCATAAAAGAATTCCTACTGAAGAAAGAAGTTGTTTTAAAACACTACGTCTAAAATATTTCATCCTCAGCCACATAATGGACATCTGAACTTTTCTAAAATAGGAATCTGAAGAAGATACCTTGCACAGGTTATAAAAACAACTGAAGCTGAGTGACTGGGCTAGCAAGCATGTGGTAATGCCAGCAGACAGTACCATCAGCTCATCCTCTAAACATGGGAAATTATTTTTATGGGTATAAACACTGCATATTGGTTTAAAGAAATTGATTATGCAGCTTTTTGCAAAAGGTGGACTTTACTTCAGATAAGCCCAAATGAGTGCTCAATGGCTTCCTTGTCATTGTCATAATACTGCTAATTAAAAACCAAACCAAAAACAGAAACCAAAACAACCCAAAAACCATAAATAAGACAAATGTAGCATGTCTTGCATCTTTTTTGGAAAGCATACAGAAATGTTTCACTTGAATCTCATCTCTAAAAACTAACTCTCATTTAACTTCTGATACATTACTTTAATTTAGTTAATTCATACAAAATCCATAGTTCCATACAAGACTAAGATTCTTGCCCATCTCCTTAAAACACTATTTTAGCCTTTCTAACATGCTCATGCAGCAGTACTGCCATTTTTGTACTACAAGGACAATTTGACAAGTACTGAGTTAGTTTCCCTTTTCGGTAGCCAGCCTATGCCAAACAGCCAGGAATTATCTTCAGATTCTCCCCAAGCCTAGACATGTTTGCAAAGTATGTCTACCAGCAGGAACATATCCTGGCAGGAGTTCATGATTCCTCATTTCCAGAGGTCAAACCCAGATCTATGCTGTCTCTTTAACAACCTCCTCTCTCAGCTCCTGCCTCCTGACACGCCCTGATGCTTCATTTACTGACTGACACTGCCTGCAAAAGCTGCTCCAGAAATCACAGCCGTCACTACACTTGGAAATGCCTGGCATATGGAAATAGAAGTCACAGCTAGACTCCAGAAAGATGTTTGGGGGCTGCAGATGGGTGCAACAGTGCTAATTTCTCCTCACAGAATGAGCACTGAAACCTGGTTTTGCTGAGCTCTTGCCCTCTCTACACCAAAAGCTCAGCAAAATAAGCAGGGCAAGCTAAGCAAGAGCCTGCAGCCAAATTAAGCAATAACCCCAGATGTCACAGTACAGACTAATAATACCTTGTTCAAATCCTCAGATGTTTAGCTGCCCCAGTTGCAATTTACAGTGTCACTCTGGGCACCAGAAACTGTTCTAACAGTGTCCAGAGTACAGAAGCATCTTATTTATTGCTTAAGACGTGTTACTTATTACATACATGACTTACATAAGGAGATGAAGCTTCGCTCAGAACAAGTGGTGTCTAGTTTTTTTCCTTTTTTCAAGAATAAGAGGGCTAAATAGGTCCCTAGGACAGCTTCCATGTCAAATAAATTAATTCATACTCTGATTTTCTCCCATTTATTTCATTTGGAATTGTAATAAATAAAGCTGCTATAGATTAAGACCCTGCTTTTTGGGGCACTGCTGGTAGCACCTAAAGTACTTGCTATCTGATGATGTCAGTAATTTGCTATTAGAAAATCTGGGGAAAAGGAAATTCTTATTAGCAACAAAACTTATTATCAATGTTTAAATAGCACAGAAAATGTTTTCTGGATCTTAGGTCAACCCAGCCCCTAACCAAAAAGCTTTTCAAAAATAAAACCATGGAGAGTTATTTTTACTCAGCCAAGCTGAAAGGAAAAACTATTCACCTCTTGTTTTGATACTTGTCTGCCTTGGCCAAGGCTTTTCCAGTGCCACTAATTCTTCTTATCTACAAGAAAAATTTAGATAGGAAAAACAATTACTCATAAGGAAAAGAATTCACAACACAAGTTATTCAGCTCTTGAAATGGAAAGACAGACATGTATTATGGGTCAAGCTCTTGTGTACTTGCTTTAGCTCTACACCTGAGTGTAGAGTAGTGACAGGGAGTGTAACTGAAGTGAAGAAGGCTGAGGTGAGAATGGCCTTCCTAATGCTGCTCTTCAAGGGCCTAATTCAAGTAAAGTATATCTAATACTGGATCAAATATGCAACAGTAACATGACATAACATTGTACTTCCAAATTCCCAAAAGAGCTCAAATTTGTGCACTTTTTTTTTCTTTGGCAAGAATAACTGCATGTCAGGGCAGGTATCACTCTGCAGCTGGCATAAAGCCACCCTTCAAGCCACAACACAGGCCCCAAACTAAATTAAATGTGTACTTGTCAGGTGACTGGTTTGTCTTTTGGTGTTAACATGTCTCCTTGCCTTTGTTCTGATGGAAAGTTTCACCTTCCATGGAGAGTGGGCAGTTTTTCTGGATTTTTCTTTTCTGTTCTAACGATGGCAGTACTAGAGCACTGGCATCAGGTCTAGCTTGGAAGGCTGAACCTAGCTGTCATTCACAAAATCACATGCAGCAGTCACCTAAAAGAGGAAAGGGTCCCCTACGTGCTCCCAGCACCCTGTGCTGATGGCAACATGGAACAGCAGGTGTGGTGAGCCAGGATATGCATCAGGAGGTAGGAGGGCAGTGCAGCAATTTGCAGAGTAATATCTTGCTTTAGCTACAGAGAGAGCTCCCTAAGACTAAGCACCACCAGATTCTGTCCAGATTCCAGGAACCAGGGTGGAAAAAATATTGACACAAATACTCCTAAGGTAAAGGGAAAGAAACTATGAAGTTATTAAGGTATCCTTGCAATTCATAAAGATGGAGGGAATGTAAAGGTATGATCTTCTTAATCCTGTTTGCTATCAAGATTTTTCAGTATAAAGCAAATAAAGACAACCCTGTAAACAAGAACAGCTGATACACGAATGCTTGCAGGCAACTTACACACCTGGCCACTCCAGCCAAAGCTGGGAGAAGCTACAGGATAAGAGAGACATGCTGCTGAGAGAGAAGAGTCAAAAGGCAGGGTCAGGAAATCATACCCTGAACAAGAACGACCGCTTCATGCAGCTCTCGGTAAGACTTACCCCTCTCTCTTCCAAAAGCCTCAGCCTTGTCTCTACTTTTAGTCTGTTCTCAGCTCCCATTTCAGCACTGGTGTTCTCTCCAAGGGCATCATAACGAATAGTCAAGGCGGTCTTTGCTGCCAGCATTCGAGAAATCTGGAAAAGCCAAAAATAATATTAAATGCTAAGACTCAACATAAGGCAATGATTCACTCTGATCTGGAAACCATACCCACATACAAAAGAACAAAGTAACCATTTACTAGCAGTGTTTAGTCCAAAAAGTAATTAGTGTCTCGTTCTTTCAACACTGAAATACTGTTAATGTAACACCTTGCTTCCTGGATAAATAGAGGGAGATGTCTGAGACAGCAAGTCAGTTACACATATCCTACTCTACCCCAACCTTTAGACCAGGTTAGTCTGAGGTGTAATTTCCTGCTTTCGCCAAAATTCAAACACATATGCATCCACCTGCATTATGAAAGACTAAGCATTAAGACCAAGCTGTTAATAACTTCAGTACAAAAAGAGTCCAATTTTCAAGCAAAACTAAAGCCTTTAACACCTTAGTTTACTATCACATAGAAGAAAGTAGTAACATACCCCTTGAGAAAGCCAGTGTTACATCCTAATTCATCTGGGATACACCTATTATTGCTCAGGTATGTCAGACAATCCTATTCCCTTTTTTTTTTGAACAGGAGTGAACAATAGTCAAGGATTTGTAGGACAGTGGTATTTTCCATGTCATCACAAAGCAATACAGTAAAGCAAGCCATGGAAAAGCCTCATTGTGAAGCTCAAGCCATCATGAAGCTCAAGATATTAATGCCCTGGAAAAAGCCAAGCCAGTAAAGAACTATGCAACTTACCTTTCCTTTATTTTTGGTATTGCTTTGTCCCACCAGGGAGGCATGATAGATAAGGCCAAACTTAGGTGTGTCCCTCTTAGTCTTCAGTGCTCTGAAGAGTGCCTTCTCAGCACCCAGTAACTGAACTGTAGAAGCTGGATGTTTTGCCAGATTCAGGAGGGAACCTAGAAAGAGGTGACACAGCAAGAGTAATTTGTCAGAGAAGCAGCTAGGCTAGATTGCTGCTTTTGAATAGTCTAAGAAGCTCAGATCCATCTGTTTTCATGAGAGCTGTTTCCCATTTGTTTCCTGAAGGACAGGTAAACCATTTCAGTCTTTCATGCCTCAACTGTCTTGGTTTGATTTGAGCATCAGGAAAGAAGGCTTAACATATTCCATTGGAATAATGCCTACTCCTGACAGTCTGACAGCAAGAACATTTCATCACAGAACTGCAGCACAGATAACTGAAATAAGGCTGCTATCTTGAGCCAGTCTGACTATAAATGCCCAGAGCTGGTTTTATACCTCACAAGTGACTGAACTATCAGCAGGAGGCTCAGTAAGTGTCTCAGAAGAGGTAGTGACTTAAGTTGCCCTCATATTCCAAAAAGAATTCAGGCCAACTGAGAACTTTGTCATCACAGACTACTACCAAGCTCATGCTGGTATTCTCAAGATTCCTGAAGTGCTGCTTTTGCCCCATTTACCATGATATGTGCGCCAGGCCTTACATAATGCTGTTAGCTGCCCAGCTCCTCAGAGAAAACCTCTGATGAGGTCACCTAGGACTCATTCATGTTGATCACTGCAACCCACCTGCATGAGCAATGAGCCTTGCTCCCACTAGCTCTCCCACCATGACAGTGAGATTGGGAGCAATGGCCATCATTCTGTTCTTCAGGTAGTCATAGAGCTGGGTCCGATATTCAGAGATTTCAATCACCTGGCACAGACAGAGTTTGGTTACAGGAGTCACTATCAGCCAACCAAAAAGTAGAAAGAGATAGATATACTGACACAAGGAAGTGCTGAGAATTCCAGTGTAGGAGACTAACAAATTGCAAATGCAAACAGCCAAGAGCCAGAGTTATGGGAAGCCTTATATAGGGTATGCTGCCAGAGCAGAGCTACATCCACAAAGTATATTGGATCTGTTCTGCTTATTCCCTTATGCAACTTATTTTCTCAGCAAAGCTCCTGATAAAGGAGCTGACAATATGCCAAAGACAGAGAAGCAGAACAAAAATACTTAGTACGCACATTGTCTTTAGGACAAAACCCTGGAATATTCAGTTGTTACATAAATCTTTGCCATCATTCTCTTGAAATGGGATACATGCTCTTGACTTGTTTCATACAAACAGACACAATTAGAATGCACATAAAAAAGCAGCCTGGTCTAGACCAAGAACAGGAACTCCTAACCCTGCCACTGCTGGTAAAGTCACAAAGGGATCCAACTGACACAACTGAAGTCAGAGGGTGTTTGTTCACACATGGCCCAAACGAGAGCAGGGTAGAACTCCTAATTCTTTTGGGGCTTCAGTGGTCCATTTGTAACCCAGGGTTCATCACCTAGCTTCCACAGTGACAGATTTAAAAGAGGCTATACAATGCTATTACCTCAAATTCTTAAAAGTACAATGATAGCAAAATCCCTCCCAAAAGTAAGACTGCTACTTTCAGAAAGACTTGTGCAGGCATCAACAGCCTGAGATGGCTCAGATGAGGTAGTGACTGTGCACCCTCATGTCTGAACATCAGGAAAGCAACAATATAGGAATCATCACTGCCATCACAAGAGTTAGCACTGCCCTGGGAAAAGCTCTCCTTGGCAGAAGGGGCTCTTCTGAGCTGAAATAGAGTCCTACTGCTATCCATTCATGTGTACATACCTGATCACAGAGATGGATTATGTTGTTTATGTCTTCTTCTGATACTTCTGTCCCCATGGAAATCTCAGCAGCAGCCTTCACATCCTCCTCAATCTCCTCTGGTAGGATGTCAGAAACATCAGAGGAAGCAAAATTGCTTCTGTCTCCTGTGGGGGACAGATGAAAGCATGTTTGTGCTGGGGGTGAGATGAACTAGCAAAAAAAGCACAGAAACAGATGAAGATAAAAGGCCAAAATCAAAACAGTGAGTCAAGTCTGCCATCACACTATTCTGAATTCCTAAAATATATGTCAGTGTTCTGACTTTGTGTTTATACCAACTAGGAATGGTTGGAAATATTAAATTTGAAACCAGAAAGCCCATACTGCATACTTCATCTTTTCAGTAGCTGGTTGCTGCAAAATTTTCAGTGACAATATTAGAACAATAGAATTCCAGGAAGTAGTCACTTACCACTAACCAAATCTATTTAATTGTTTCTACAACTGGGGGGAAAAAAGCTCCCTTAAAACCACAGGTCTCTCTCTGGACTGCAAACTACATTATAACAAAAAAACCAACCAAGCAAAAATTAAATCAATACAAAGCACATGAGCCCAAGAGGCAAGGCAAGTGTCCAAAATATAGCAGCCATTCTTCCTGCTCTTACAAGTAGTTCTAGTAGCTGCTCTCTTTAAGAGCACCCAGAGACAGGCAACACTTCTCTACATCAGTTTTTTAGGAGCTAATTTCCAAACTGCTCTGCTGACTGTGATTCTAAGATGTGCTGGCGGTCTATGAAGGACTGGCTGGTGATGTGGCATTAGCTTTCACTTAAGTTCCCAAGTGGCAAACTGCACCATGATCCAGATGCAAACATACCCTCCTTTTCTGCTGGCCCCATCTACCCTGCTGCTGAAGGCAGCACTGCTCAGGGTGATGGCAGCTGGACGAGCAGAGTGGCTGTCACACCAGTGCCACTCCCGCTGTGCCCACCGCCATGGCCAGGCTTGGCTGCCCTCGCTACTCACCGACTTTGCGCACGCATTTGCAGTAGGTCAGGTTATCCGTGATGATTTTGCCCAGCTCGGGGAAGTGCCAGCCGTACCACTCCCGGCAGCGCATGATGTAGTTATTCAGCTCTTTGTCCAAGTCATCAAGAAGTGCTAAAGAAAAGAAGGATGGAGTTCTTTTTCTAAAAGGGCAACCTAAAAATGTGGTACTCTCAAACCAACCAATTTAAGTAGTGTAAAGGGAGATTACCTGAAGCATTTCACTCTATAAATATTGGAATGAACCAAACTGCAGTACACAGAAGTCTTTACTTTTCAGAGAACTGTGTAATACCAGGCACAATACTATAGAAATGTCAGCATTCCCACAAGTTTGGCCTCAAAGTTTTATCACTGGGATCATCTTGGACAAACTCCCTAACAGCTGCAAAGCTCATTCCCCTAGGAGCGCAGCAGCCAGTTCTCCTTCCTCTTAGTCAGCAAAGGGCTTTACACAAGGTTGATGTAAAATCTAGCATCCAATTAAATTTGAGGAAAAAGTGTTTTTCTGGTAACTAACTGATCTTGTATTCCATTACTTGATTTAAAAGAGCTAGCCTGTTAGTTGCTGTTATAATATAAATATACCAAATACAAAGCCAACGGGCTCACCATTTACTAGATATGACAAATAACCAGATTTATAGTTTATTAGAGTAGAGCACCTACAGTATATATTGCTAGAGAGCCCTGAGGCTAAAATATTTCCTGCTAATGCAATACCAACATTCCCATCTGTTGTCTCAGTGGTAGTGACGAAGGAACTGAATTACATCATTAATTTCAGTTTAACTATGTTTCATCATTGGCAACAGTTTGGGAATTAATATTCCAAACAGGATTCCTCACCACTGCTTCACAGCAAGCATGCAGATTACGATGTGTGTCTTTCAAGGAAAAAGCCCTTAGAGGACTGAACTAACACAGCCTGTAGTTCAGCTGATTTTTATGCTAAGAAAAAGTGCACGCCAGTTTATTGCATCGCCCTAAAAATGTTCCTGCTTGTGGAAAGCCCTTTTGAGAAAACACACTTTAAGCCTACATGAACATCAGTGCCCAATTTACTCAGACATCCTAGGAGGAAATTGACAGCAATACTTTTCTTTTGTCAATGTAAAGAAGTCAGCTATCCGAAGCCAAATCCATTAGTAATTTACGCTCTAAATATACTTACAAATTGCCTGGATAATCATGGTATCTACTTTGTCTGGGCTGAATTTCAGCTTGTATCGGGAAAGGCTGAGGAGACACAAATACAGTTTCATCAGCATTCTGACATCCTGTTGAAGAATATGCCCCACCTGTTCCTTTTTGACACAAATACAGTTGTCCACAGGTTCATCGAAACCAAGTTCAGTTCTGTGCCACTGACTGCTCTCAGCTGGGGCCAGAAGCCACACTGACACAAGATCCACAACAGCCCTGACAGGAGTCCCTCCCATACCCTGTAATCAGGGTGAAAGTGAAGGTTATTTGTACCACCTGCTGCAGACTGAACATGAGTGCTGTGGCAGGAAATTAATTGGCTCTTGGTTTTTCTGCATGGTTCTCCACAAAATGTCTTTATCAGCAGCATTTCCAGTTGGGCAGCAGCAGGAAGCAATCCACAAAACTGCACCTCCCTAGCAGCAAACACCAGCAACACTAACATGAAGCAACAAAAGAAACTTCCTGGAACACATTCTCACTGTCTGAGAAAGCCCATTACCATCTGGCTTTAATGTTACGTTAACAATTCCTCTGTAAGCTACAGTGAAAGACGCTTGGTATCAATGAGGAATTGCATCTTAAAAGTCCTTTTTCAATATTAATGCCCATTTTCTAAGAAAACACACTTTTAAGGAATTGGCTACAGCAAAGTATTTCTCTAACTTGCCAATGGTTTGTGACAGGACAAGCTCATGTCAGAATATGGATTAAAAAGCTACTTGCTAATGGATGCTTGATCCCATGGTGATCCAACAACTTGGCATTTAACTACTACTCCACTAAATCTAAAAAGCAGCAAGAACAAGGTGGGAAGAACAACCCTGCCTTTAATATTTATATTATCTATTTTATGGGTATTTATTATAGCAGAAATAATCAAATTGTGGTCTCCACATTGTCTCTTAGTGGCAATAGAGCTTTAAATGACTCCCTGGACTGCTCCAGACACAGTCCAGAAGTATATTACATGAAAAGGAAAGCTACCAGCTTCCACTTTGGGTGAAGATGAAGCCTTTCCCTAAAGGGTGGGTGCAAACTGAAAGCCCTTCCTTTTAAAACAAGATTTCAGATACAGAAGTTCTTGACTCACAGAGTACGAGACCATGCCACATACTCAGAAACACTTCAAGCAGCACAGCACAGCCAGGGACACAGGAGTGGGGCAGACAGGATGAAACAGAGCTGTTGTAGGAACTCACCTGTGTGCCAGACCCAGGCACATAGCTGCCATCTCTCGAGAAGGGAGGCCTGTTATGAGCCCTTCGATCTGTGAGCGAATTCCTCTCATCAGCTCTGTAACCATTGGGCTGTGTATACAACTCAAATTCAGCTTCTCCTGCAGTGTGGAAATCAATGGTCCAAAGTCAGGCACAACACAACATTCCTCTGAAGTCCTTCTTCCAGCAGCCTTACATCATTTTAACTGGTTTTCCCACTGCAATCCTGTGATCACACAAGTTTCATCCATTTTTGATGTTCAAGGTAGTGACACCCTCAGTTCCCCACACAGTTAATATTCCACTTGGAAGAGCAGATTTATAATTAATGCTCTATCTGCTATATAAAACATTCAACTTAAGATTCAAGATTTTGAAGTTTACTAGAAACAGTTTGGTCACAGAAAGAAAATTCAGAGGTAGAGGGTTAGGGGCTTTGCGTCTTTTTTCAGAGAAGAAGAGTAAATAATTGGTTCAAAGTCCTTGCTATTATTCACTAACATTAAGTCCTCATTTTGCAGCCTACACAGTCTCCTAAGACAGCATGAGGAGGTTGTCAGAACAAAGTTCAGTGGAACAGGGAGCAATTGGACATGAGGTGGGAAACTGGTATTTGACACCTAGGAGACACTGGAAAAAGCAATCTACTTGCACTGAACCTCCTTCTTCCTCTGGGCAGGCAAGGAACAAGGGGTGTACACAGCTACCTGCACACTGAGGAAGGCACAACAATGCCCACTCCCAGAAAGACAATAAATCATCACCCTACTCTATTGCTGCATCTGTTAGCGAGGAATATGTGTCTGCATGGCTTAGGTTTTTTGGTTGGTTCCTCCCTCCACTCTTTTTCTGGGTTGGATAATTAGAAAATTAATTCTTTTACGTGCTGGGTTTCTAACCAATATTTAAGAGAGAAATCAAGCAAACCTGAAGACCTCAGTGCATTCTTACCATATCAGTCACTTGTGTCCTCAAGACAACATCTTCCCTGTACCCATACTAGGATTAACTATCCTCTATGCTGCAAACACAGCACTGGCAGCATAATCCATTGCTAGCAACTGCAAAATCTCTGGAATCTGACTGTAGCATTTTAGTAGCGTGAGACAAAAGGAAAAACAGCAAAATGTTATCACCTTTATGACACCTCCAAGTTTGGCATCTGCCACAGCCAACTGCTCGTGGGCATCTTTTGCCACTATCTTCTTGAGAATCTTCTTCAAGTTCTTGCTGAGCTTGCCTTCTACAAGAGCTGTGGATGCTGTATAAAACAAAAAGACCAAAGATGTTGTTTCTTTCCCCTCCTAAAACCTGTAAAAAAATTACTCCTAACTTCATGTATTTATTTTAACTGTCCACAGTAGCTCTAGTCTGAGCTGCAATACTACTTCACTATGCAATAGCTAAAAATCAAAAAAGATAATTATACACGTCCTCCTCTGAAGGCCTAAATGAAAAACCTTTTCTCCCAGTTGCCTCTCCTTTCTCCATATGTTTTCAGTTCTATTTTCAACGATTTTGTTTAAGGATCTCTACAAACAGAATGCCATATGCTTTAGATACATGTTTAACATTTCCAATGGCAAAGTTAGATGGGAATATTTTGTGCATAATTTAATTAACCAACCATTTGCCAGGTCCCTTAGGCAGCAACCATGATATCCTAAATTGAGTAATGGCTTATTTGCATTCTCTGGTGATGATAACGTACTATCTAAAGCCCCAGGAATGGTGCCAAACTGGACAGTCAGACCCTTTTAATACAGCATGCAGACAGGAGAATCTTTAAAGGATGTTCTTAATTCTTAAATATTAATAGATCTGTAAAAACTTTACCATCCCACACAATATATTTTAAGCAGGCACTTATACAACTCTGAGGGTCAGCTCTGTCCTCCACTGAACTTCTGGGACTGATACATCACCACAGTAACAGAGCAGCAGCTAGTGATTTTTGGTTTCCAGACCCTAACAACATGTAAGAGTAAAATCAAAGTGCTGAGCTGAGTTTCCTCTCAACCCTTCTGCAATGCAGCTAATTTTCTACCCTACAAGCTGGCCAATAGCATCTAAGCCCTTGAAACAGTTGTTGTCATCTAATTGCAGGGGTTCCACACTGTTGTCTCCTTATCACAAAAGTTCCATACCTTCTTGGTGTTTTCTCATGGGCAGCTCTCAGAGCACTGACTCTTTCTTCTTCACAAAGCAGCCAACTGACTCCAGTTCCCTTCTTAACCACCCACCCCACTCTCTTTTATAGCACTCTTCCTCTCATTGGTTACAGCTGTGGCCTGTTGAAGTCAAGCCTGTTCCTAATCTTTGCTAATTGGCCCAGCTGCAACTCCTTAGGGGTAAGATTACTTTCTACACTGTTTTTATTGTCTTACATTCTATCCCCCTACAAACAGTCACATACATAGTCCTGCCTTCAAAATAAATGAGCCATAAGTAGTCTGAACATCTCCATTTCACAGATAAGTCAACTTGAAGCAAAGTAGTAGAAGGTGTTGGATGTTTTTGAGGTTTTTTTAATCGGCTAACTATACATGAACTGAATCCAAACCTATGCAAAAACAACATAATCAAAAAAATATGCCACAGAGAGGAACATACAACAGCTTCAATCTCAGCTCTTTTATTTGCATCTCATGTTTGATAGTTGTGTCTCCATTCTTGTTTCTTTGCTTCCTTTATAAGCTACCGCTACTGCATCAGAATATGAAGAACTGATCTTTAATTATAAATGTGACCTGGAACATTCACCTACTTAAGTCATACAGCACATTCAGCAGTAATTGTCACACCATTTCTGAATTATTGCCTAGAATTCCTACAATTTCTGTTCAAACCAGGCCACACATCAAGTGCAAAACCCATAAAAATGATTGAATATAAGGCTTTCCATTTTGCTTAAACTCCTGAATTTGAGGAGAACACAGACTTTTCTTAGCCTGAAAACCACAGGCATAACATGTACCCATAATACCCAGGTGGCTGTAATAATGAATGGTCTCTAATACCTGTCTGTTGTCTCAGTGGTAGTGACGAATTGTTGACTCAAATCACTGATATTCAGCTTCAACAAGAATGCATCATTGACAACAGACAGGCTATATGTATCAGTCACAACTTATATGGGGCTCATTTGTAAACTGCTTAAAAATATGCACTGAAGGAAAAAAATAGACTTTATTACATCTTTACTGCTCTATACACTGGATAGGTGACCTCATAACCATCAAAACCAGCTCACTTTTAAAACCTGTAATTTAAAAGCTAAGAAAAGAAAAAGAGCATGGATAGATGCAAGTAACGAGTGAACTAATGCATGATAGAGATTTGATTTTTTTGTAATGATATGTTAACTCACTTACCAGCAAGTGCTTCTGTTGTGTCCTGAAATTTTTCAAAGTGTTTCAGCTTTACTCTACAGAAATAAAATAGAAGTGTGTAAACAAGTGTACACAAACTACACGCTAGAACCATTTTATCTTTCTCTGCCTCTGCTCCTCTCTTTTCCCAATGGCTTCAAGAGAGCAAAGATCAATATGCAGACCCTCAAAGAGGACTGAGAGCACTAAACTGGCCAACTGAGTCTGGTGTGACATTTCAGCTGGGTCCCACAATTACTATATAAAAGGGGGGGGAAACGGAATTTTGACTTGGTATTTCTTGGACCGACATCACCAGAAAACCTAACCCCCCCCCGTTTTTGCTTTGTAGTTCATATTTAAAGACAGACATCATCCATTTACATTTCAACACTGCACCCTGATTGACTGATGATAGCATCTTTCCACTCATCTTCAAAAGGAAATGTTCTGCCTCTGTGGAATGCAGAGCCTGCACAGCTCAGATTTAACATGCTTTTCAACCAAATACATCTTCAAAGACTTTAAATTTGAACTGATTCATTGCCCATGAATCCTCAAGTCCTCCCCTGTAATTAGATGCTAGAATACAAGTTCTGAGCTGAGTTTAAGACAAACAACAAAAATTTTTTTAATGCATTAAGTGCTGACCAGAGCCAAGAATCATCTGAAGAGTGTTTAACCACACTGTGTCAGATCCTCAGGCACAGCTTCCCTCTACCCCTCACAGAGCCTGTGGTGTTGATATATAGTTACAGTTAAGAGGCCATCTCAATCCAGTAAATTCCTTGTCAGGGACAGGCATTTAACTAATCCAGCTCTGATTAACCACTGCTGGTTGTGAGTCAAGTATCAGCAAAGGAAGCAAGGTCACAGATACAGCTGAATACTTGAGTTAAGCATCTGCAGATCCCAACAAAAGCTTCAGGCTTACACTGATGCCTTTTCAGAAAGGCAAAAGAGGAATTACTTTTATCAGAGCAGAGATCCCATTAAGAGCCACATCCTGTATAACAAGTGCCCAAGATGATGCTTTCAGGACAAGATTAACCACATTACAAATAGGCAGATGTGGGATATTCTGGCCTCTGCCCTAAGTACTGTTACAGAGCAGGATAAATATGAAATGCACAGCTTGCTCACACGCATCCATTATAATCAAAGCTGGTTAGAAATCTTCCAATAAAACCACTAGACAGACTTGGAAGGAATCCACCATTGTCCCCAGCTTTAGGGCAATTTGCTGGAAAGGCCAGCTTGATTAGTGGACACTGCAATCCCTGTGCAACTCTGCAGTGGTGCTAACTCCCACTGATGGCATGGGCAACAACACAGCTCTCAATTCAGTGATTTACATAGTTCCACCTGGATTAAGCTTTATTTTTCCCAAAAAGAATTTTCTGTGAGCACAAAACCCTATCATTTCACTGACACTTCCAGCATTACAAGCCTGGATATACTTGTCAAAGCACCCACGTCACCTTAAAATATTTTTCAATTTTTTTGCTTTGGTAACACATGGTAATGACTTCTGCTACTTAATTACACTGTGAAGTATTTCTTTCACTTTGATATTCCATCGTAAGCATCTCAGAGTATCTAATTTCACATTATCACTGCTCACAGCTTTTACAATACTGAAACCCAAAAATCAGTGCCTCACTTTGAACCTCAGCTGTGTGTAACTACAGGCAGCCATGTCCTTCCACAAGCCACAGTGCTACCTGTTGTCATCATATTGCAGGGGTTCCATACTGTTGTCTCCTTATCACAAAAGTTCCATACCTTCTTGGTGTTTTCTCATGGGCAGCTCTCAGAGCACTGACTCTTTCTTCTTCACAAAGCAGCCAACTGACTCCAGTTCCCTTCTCAACCGCCCACCCCACTCTCTTTTATAGCACTCTTCCTCTCATTGGTTACAGCTGTGGCCTGTTGAAGTCAGGCCTGTTCCCAATCTTTGATAATTGGCCCAGCTGCAACTCCTTAGGGGTAAGATTACTTTCTACACTATCGTTATTTTCTTATATTCTATCCCCCTACAGCTATCCCCACACAAACCTGCTTACATTTTGTTTGCTTTTTCAGGAGTTTCAAATTCTTTCCATAGACTGTCAACTTCTTGAAGCTTTTTCTCATTCAGAACCTGCAGGAAAAACGACACAACACACAACTATATTTAGTTCTTCAATGCAGGAGACCTGAAACATTTACAGTGCATCCAACCACTCTGCAGTAGTTAACACTGATTGAGTCAACAAACTCAACTTCAGTGATCTCTGTTTCACTATTCTCTCTCAGCAGCTTTACCCTACTAACAGACAATAGTGCAGCATTTTTACTTTCACCTGAATTACACAAGTTCTTCAATAATGGCTGTGTCCTCCTGGACCTGGAATATTAAAGCAAAAGCCTCTTCTTCTTTATCAAAACTGGGCTTGCTCCACCTCCTCTACAGTACTCATAACACCAGTGACCCAAACCCAAATTTACCACTGCTTTGGAAAAATAAAACATCTGGGAAATCTAACAGAAAGCAGTGATCCCCCAAGTTATTTTCATTAATCAGAGCTAACCCTAACAAAAAAGAAAACCTCCCTGTAAAGAACAGTCACCACAGCTTGGTCATCAACCACACCAAAACTGCCTAAGAGGCAGCAATGGCTCAATCCCATCTCTGTACACAGGGACCCTCCGTGACCCTCAGCTTTTAAGCAGCACAAGATTAACACTTTTGCTCTTGGAGCCTATAAGCATTTCACAAAATGCATAGTGCATGGCAAATTCCCAGAAAATGGCTTAGGGGAGTGGTCAAAATCTTTACAACACTGTGTTCTTTACATCTCACTCCTTGTGGTTTTGTCCCCAGGACGCAAATACAACACAATTGCAATTTAACCCAGTACAGAAATCACTCCTAGTATCATGAATTTTGCTCCCTGGAAGATTTTTTAACTCTGGTTGAAGGAGGTTGTCTTTTTTTAAACTCAATTAGTAGCTGAGCAAATAAACCTAGTAATTAACATCCCACATGACTGTGAGGCACAGCAAAACCTTGGGGCAACTCTTCCTTTCCTCAGCCAGGTGATTCTTTCCTGCAGTTCATTTTTCCTACACCAAGACCTACAGAATTTTCAGCCTCTATAAACAGACACGGGCACATAGAGAAAATGAAAGACATAGAAACTGCTAAAATCAAGACTGTAAGTGTATAAAAATGGATATACGCCTATGGATAACTGCTGACAGCTGCAGCACACACTGCAGCACCTCTGCAGATACCTTCCTGCAGTTCTCTCTGTATGTCCCTCCTCCTGCCTTTGCTTCATGCCTAGCCTACCTTCAGAAGTTAAAATATTAAAATTTATATTAAAATGTTGCCTGAACTGCACAGCTTCATCCCAACGAGGAGAAAAGGTGTCAGGGCATAGGAAGGAAATATCGTGCTCCACAGAGCAGCAAGGGTGCAATTCTGCTGCAGGAAAAGGTAGAGGAAACCAGAGTCTTCCTCTCTTCACACCTGCATTCATGTTCACACAAGTTAAACCCTAAGACTAAGTTGGCGGGGGAAAAAATAAGGACGTTATGGTCAAACTATGACCAAGCTGGTAAAACTGTACATGAATCGACACTCGAGCAAGACCAAAGCCAGAAAGGAGCACGGCACTGTAGCAACTCTAGGCTTGCTCAAAGCCCCAGGGAGCTGCAGCCTGAGCCACCCGGTCAGGAGGCTGGCAAAGCCCTGGGAAGGTGGCTGCTTGTCCCTCTGGGAGAGCGAGGTCGGGACACGAGAATCCTGCACCGTTCCCGCGATCCCGCTTCCAGGCACGGCCCGGGCAGCGGCCCCGCACAGCCGGGATGCGCTGCCCGCCTCCCACCGCCCCCTCCCTCACGCCCCCGCGGGGCTCTGCGGGAACAGCGAGGGCACAGCCAGGAACAGAAAGGGATCAGCACTCCCAAGCCCGGGTGCCCCCAGCACAGGACGAAAGGGGCACGGCCACGAGAGCACAACTTCCTACCAAATGCAGGCCGGCAGAGGGGAGGAAGCGAGGGCCAGAGGTGACGCTTGGCAGACACCGAGGAGCTCCGCTTCTGCCCGCCGAGCACCTTCAGCCTCCTCCGGCAGCCCCTTTCCCGAGGTCTCGCTCACAACGCGGCCTCTCTGCTCCCACCCCTGGCCCTGCTCCCCCTCGAGGGGCCGTACGGGATGCGGGGACCCTCACTCCCTCCCTTACTCTCACCCCCTCCCGTGTCTCCCCGTAATTCCCACCGCAGGCCCGACGGGCTCCCCTTCGCCCTCCCTTCCGCCCCGCCGCAGGTCGGCGGCCGCGATCCGCCGGGCGAGATGCAGCGCGCCCCGAGCCGCAGCCCGGGGCTCACCTTGAAGATGGCGTAGCCGGCGGCGGTCTCGAACAGCACCAGCATCGCTGCGGCGGGCGGGAGGGCGGGCGGGGGGCGCCACGTGCGCCGCCGCGCCGGACCCGCTCAAGCACGCGCGCGTCGCGCAGCGGAACCGGAACAGGAAAAGGCGGCAGCAACGGAAGCGAGCGCGCACGGGGAGCGGAAGTGGCGGGGCCACCTTCCGTCCGCGAGCCACGTGGCGGGGCCGCGCCCGCGCCCCCGCCCGGTCACCGCCCCCGCCGCGAGTTCGAGCCTCCTGAGGCACAAACGCGCGGGAGCCCCCGGGGTAGCCTTGTGGCACCTCACCCGAGCTGCCCCCGCTTCCCCGGTGCCACAGTTGGCGGCAGGGTCGGCCACCATAGATGGGAAGCGGGTGTATTCCCCGGGACGCGGGTGACCGTGCCGGAGACTTTGTTTCCCGAACGGATCCCTGAGCGGGTGTGAGCGGGTGGTCCCCTCGGCGACCCCAAGCCGGACCGGCTGCGGTGTCGGGGTGTAGGCGGCGCTTCCGGCCCTCCGCACACGGCGGATTGCATTCTCTGCCCGCTCCGCTACCTGATCTGCAGCTCATCGCACCGAAAGCAGTTTATTTACATGAAGAATTGTTGACACAGTGCGATTGTGTGTGTTTAAAAGCTTGGCTTCGCCGCCAGACAAGCACCACATTGTGCCCACATAAAGCACGCGTTTGAGCGCTGCGTGTTTCCCCAGGCTGCTGCGATCTCTCCGGGGCAGTGTCGGTCCTGCCGGGGGAAGGCAGGGCCGGGAGCGCTGGGCGGCCCTTTGTGCCCCCTCCTACTCTGGTGCCACCTCGTGCTTTGGTGCCACCTCGTGCTTTGTCCTTGGCACAGCCCGGGCGCGCACAGCGCGGTGCCTGGCTGACCTACTTCTGTGCCGCGGTCCTGCCGGGCAACCAAGCAGCTGTCTGCCGGTGGGAGGCAGGCGGAAAGCGCCGCTCCTTGGCCTTAGAAATCCCCGCTTATTTCACAGGCAGGGTTATCTGTACTGAAAACAGGCAGAGATTTTCCTGCCCGCAGGAAGAGAGATTCCGAGAAACGCCTGGATTTTGGTTGCTATCAGGCGTTCATTGCTGCATTTTATGCAACCATCTATATGAGTCAGCACGCCTTTGTTTCCTCCATGTAAGGAGTATGCTGGAAAGCCAATAGTGAGAGAAATCTGTGAACTTGAATATTTCTGAAGTTTTGTTTTTTTTTTTCAGAGGAAAGACTTTGGTACTTTACATTACATAACCAATTTTCTTAAAATCCTACAACCAGTAATATTGTCAAAGAAATTAGGTTCAGGGTGGTAGAGAATTTCCAGGTTCCGCCTAGTTTTAAAGTACTGTTTCTGGTCCGGCTGGCAGAGGACCATTATTATGTAAGAGCTACTGTTACTTAGCTGGCTGCCCTAGAACACTGCATCCATCCTGTTTGCTAGCACTAACCCCTCTCAGGCAAACAAATTGGCATGATGAGATTACAGATTGTTCTTAGGTTAAAGTCTGCTTTTTTAAGAAATCTGTTTCTGATGGACTGAAGCAGATTTGCACAGAGTGTACGTGTGGGGCTTTGAGAAAACCTCTTACAGCTATTGGCTCCTAAACTATACAGTAGCTTGGGAGAAATCCGGCAACGGAGGTGAACTTTATTGGCTTCAGGTGACGGAGATTAAGTGCAGATAGGGAAATCAGAGACATTATAAAACACCTGAGAATTCAGTGAGGTTATTAGGGCAAGTACCATTAGCAATGCATGCAACTGCAAGGCTAGCTTTGGGTTTTGTGGGAACAAGCTTGTGTTAGTCTATTTGGTAGTTTTAAAACAACTTTTGTTGTTTTCTCTTTAAATGTGTTCTATGTTGAATTTGAGCTGTTGAAAAAGAAAAGTGGGAGCTTTATTGCTGTACATCCACAATTTTCACAGTCTCAGTGGAGATTAACTTTGAAGATTCTGTACAAATCTGGCTTGCGTCCTGATGAGCTAATGCAGCCACAACTGATGGAATAAGAAGGAGTCAAGAAAGGTGGTGCTACAGCTAGTGTGTATGTTGATGAGCCCATTCTAACCCTGTATCTTTATGGCTATGTATGTGGATAGGTAACTGCATTCTGACTCATGTTTTATTATGCCATTACTTGAAAAAGTTGGATTTTTGCCAGAGTCTGAGACTTTGGCCTTAGCACAGTAAGGCTTTGTTTTTAAAAATCCCTTTAGAATTTATAAAAAGCAGTAATGTTCAGGATAGAATATTTGTCATTTTCCATTTTGTTAGTATTGTGTGTTGTTGTGGAGCCCTTGCATGGCTTATTTTGGTGCTTTGTGTTTGTTATTAAGCTCATAATGAGCTCTTACTGTGAGCTTGGCATAGTATGAACGTATTTGGCTTTTCTGACTGCTTGGCCTTGCCTAAAAAAGATCATCTTCATTCTGTAGCTCTGTATAGCATTTGTTTTGGTTCTCTTTATTTATTTTTTCCTTCCCTTGTTAATTCTGAATTGTTATAACAGTTGTTTAACAAAACTAATTCCCATGAGTCTAGATACTGATTGTTCCGCTGGCTGGTAAAAGTGCATCTCTTGGTATAGCTGTGTTTGTAACTTGGCATTCAGTGACAAGCAGAAATGCAGGAACAGAGTGCAGCTGCTTTGGTGTTTAGTGTTATTACAGGGCAACATGGCACAGAGCATGGAGCTGTTTGTGTTAATGAATGCCCGCTGCCCAGAGCTAATGAATGTACTCCGCCCTTTCCCAAAGGTAGCTGGTAAAGTTAGAACTCTGTTTATTAGCATGAGGATAATAATCATCTATTTCAATTTAGCTAATTTCTGTTGATTCATTGATTTTACATTCATGTTATTTTATGGTTCTCATGTGTGGAATTTTTTTTCTACTTGTTGGCCACTTAGAGCTAAGCATATGCCTGTGCCAGAAGTGATACCATGCAGGAGTTGCCTGAGCAGTTGGAGAGGGGATGTTAGGACTCCATGCTATAGTCCAAACAGCTTGCAGCCTAAGTGTAATCTTTAAGGTAGATGTTACTTCTTGTGCACACCTCTGAAGCCATGCTGTGCCAATGTAAAGCAGGCCAACTGTTCTGTTTTAATGATGTATCTTTGCAAATGCAACTGCCTGGGTGCAGATTTGCTTAATACATGCGGATCCCATTGCTTGCATGGTTGCAATGACTTAAAGAAATGCACTGTGTCTCAACAGAAAAGTGAGTTTTGTTATGACATCTTACTAACAACCTCAGCAAGATATCAGAGATAGGCAGAATGAAAGTGACTTTTGCTCCAAGATCTGCTGTTGTGGGAAGGGTTATGTGACTTCACAGAATTGTCAGGATAGAAAGGGATCTCTGGAGAGCATCGAGTCCAACCCCTGCCATGGCAGGGTCACCTGCAGCAGGTGACACAGGAATATGTCCAGGTGGGGATAATGTTTCCAGAGGGGGAGACTCCATGACTTCCCTGGGCAGCCTGTTCCAGTGCTCTGCCACCCTCAATGTAATTAAGTTATTTCTCAAGCTGAGGTGGAGTATATTATGTTTTAGTTTACGGCCATTACTCTTCGTCCTGTCACTGAGCACCACTGAGAAGTGTCTGGCACCATCTCTTGGCACCCGCCTTTGAGGTATTTCTGTGCATCCATGAGATCTCCTCACAATCTCCTCAGACTGAACAGGCCCAGCTCCCGCAGTCTCTCCTCATGAGCAGAGATGCTCCAGGCCCTTCCTCATCGTTGTGACATCCGCTGGCCTCTCCCCAGCTGCTCCGGTCGCCACGGTGCCCTTAACGTTCGTCGCTTCTTCCAACGGCGATCGCCCCTCTCGGCGACGGCCTGGGTGGGAGTCGGCGCCGGTGCCGCTCCGAGCGAGGGCCGGGCGGGGCGGCGGGCGGAGCCCGGCAGGGAAGTGAGCTCAGGCGCACCGGAAATCCCGCCCGTGCCGCGGCCCTGTGTTTGCGCTGCGGGCAGAGAAAGGAGCGGAGCGCCTGCAGCGGCCCAGCCGAGCCTGCCGCACGACACGGGGCCGAGCCATGTCTGACCAGGTACGGGCGGCTGTCCCGGCCGCGGGGGGACGGCACGGTGGGCGCGGCGGCCCTGGGGGCGCGGGAGGAGCTGCCTGCCCTCCCCGCCCGCACTCTCCGCCGCCGCGGGGCAGCCCCGGCCCGGGGCGAGCGGAGTCGCTGTCGCCCGGAGGGCGCCGGGGGGAACGTTCCCCCAGGGGAGTGTGTGTGTATGTATGTATGGATGCCGATCTCCAACCTCGACCACATTCAGGCCTCTCTCCCCGTGCGTTTTGATCCTTTTTCCTCTTCCCTCGGGGTGTTTCGCGAGGAGCGCGGTAGGGCTCCAGGCGGGGATACTCGGGGGCCGGGGCGGCGTCCGGACGGAGCGGGATCGCCGCCGGGGCAGCCCCGGCCCTGGAAACCCGGGAATGCAGCGAGGGGTGAGCTGTGTTGCACAACTGTTGTTTTCTTTCCTTTTCCATTTCCCGGGTGTGCGGTAGGATGGTTTTCCCCCGGAGCGGGCTTTGTACGGGTTAGGCTAGGCTTGCCAGGTCCTCTGTTCGCCCTAGGAATGCGAAAGCCTGGTTTTCTCCCCCTCTTTTCTCAGCTGAGCGTTGTTAGCCTGTATTAAACAACCCCGTCCTTTATCAAGGCTCTGTCCTGCCTTCGCTCCAAGTAATATTCTCGTTATGCCCCCGTCATTTCTGTCTTCTGAGCTGGGGACCTAAATAGTTGCTTGTACCGCAAGTTCCTGGGTTGCTCGGCCTGGCATGTATACAGTGCTTTGCTTACAACTATTGCTTTAGGCTATGTGACCTGCTGCTGGAAACTTAAAACAGCGTTCCGGTTTTAATTTGTATTCTGTTTTCCTTTTTTTTTTTTTATATTGTCGTCATAAGGCACTGTTTTCTATCTGATTTTTCCAAAAGTGTAGCATCGCGATAATGTCAGTACCTACAAATGTTTCTTGTAGTGCCGTGAAGTCAAGAATAGTACTGGTGCCAGCCAGGAAATGAAAAGTCCCCAGAGACAAGGCTCAGCTTAGTGCATGCCGTGTGTGCTTTGGGGAGTAGCCTTGGTGCAGTCTGAGCGGTGAAAAGGGGCCAGCGCTGTGTGCGCTGGTGGTCTGCCTCCCCGCCCCCGGCTTCCCGGCACAATGCAGCTGACAATGGTGCTGCTGCCTCTCCGTGCCTGTGCCTGGGAGAGGGGCAGCTGGGAGAACAGCGATTGCTGCCTCCTAGGAGGACACGTTGTCTCTGTAGCGAAATACGTGAAAGTGACTGCATTTTAAAAAGAGCCGAACAAACCCACCAACAATTTCTGAACTAGATTTTATAGACAGATGTTCACGTGACCTGCTCTGTAGCTGTCTGCATATGTGAACCAAGGCATGTTTTAACAAATAGCAGCTTTCGTTAGTTAGGTAAATCCTTCCCCAGACAAGTTCTGCTAAAACACATGTGTATTTTGTCTTTGGGACGGCTTGAAGTGTGTAAAATTCCATGTATGTGATAACCTGTTGTGGCTATGTATTTTAAAGGTCTGTGAATAAGGAGCCTACTGTTTATTTTTAATAGATAAGGAAAACACTGTTAGATGTTCATTTCTGGGGGACTGTGCAACAAGAGTTAAACAGATGCTTAAATAGAAGGATAACATAAGGTTATGCAGCACTGTAAATCTCATTCCTCTCTTTATCAATCCTACAAGAATAACTGGATTACCTAAAATTGTGAGTTGCTTGGAGTATCATTCTATTTGGCTCTGGAATTAAGTTAAGAGAGGGGTCATTTATCACCAGTAAAATAAGGGGTTACTTTATTTTCAGTGGGAAATTGACTTTTATGATAAGTAAAAGTACTTGAAAGAAGGGCAGACTTGAAAAAAAACCACATGATTGCTTAGTGGGATCTGAGCAAAACTGAAACAAAACACAAATTGTTTTCCCCTCCCTTCAAGTGTCTTGGGCCATTTTTGCGTTACTTGAATCTAAATGTTATATGTTCATGTACTGCTAATAAAGAATGCCATAGTTTGTATGTATGTTTTCCACTCCTATAAAAAATGTAACTTTATTTGCTTTGTTAGGAAGTATGTTGTACATCTGTTCCTCTAGTAATTTTGGTTTTGATGATTTTTCTTTAAAATGCTGAGAATGGTTTGGTTTTTTTAAGGTTAGACATTGAAGTTTGAGCTCTTCTGCAAATTGGAGGAGGAAACTTGCAGTATGTTTCCTCACGATGTTTGTTTTGTGTGTGTTTTGTTTAGGGTCCTTATATAAGTGTGGGACAGTGCTAGGAGCCTTATTTTGTGCTCTTTAGGAAAACTGCAATGAAGCCTTTAAAACGTCAGGCATCTAACGAAAAGTTAGAAATTGGAGTGTTGTGGTATTTCTGTTCCCTTTGTATGGTGGTCTTTATGTCCTGTTTCATGAGGTACCCTAAAGCACCCATTCTTTTCATAGGGCAAGAAGTCTAGAGGCTTGCTTGCTAATTGCTGATCAGGATTTTGTCAATGAATGCTAGTAGTTTTAACAACTCCTTCCTTTCTTTATTCCTAAGTGTTTTTGTGTTGCCTTAACCATTTGGCATTGAATGGCAGTATAGTTCACTGACAAACTGCAGAGAGCATTTTCAGACTTGCTGGGTCTTGTATCCTAGTGTAAAGTATTTTGCTCCTATTTTAAGTTTTGATTATTGGCACTTGTATTATTTGATTTTATATTTCTCTTCTGAAGCTACAGCTTTCTTTCCTCTTATTTTGTGGATGAGAGGTTCTGGGGCTTGAAGCAAGCCCCTCATCTTTATGGTTTGATTTTTTTTTTTAATCCCTCTGCTTTAATTCCCTCTGCTTATTCTAGTGTTTGGTGCTTTCCCTATTTGTTTTTAATACTAGATCCCTCTTTCCTTGAGGGTAGGAATCAAATATGAATCATAGTTTTATCACTCATATTGGCCAGAGGCACTGTCATAGTAGCAATGCTCATTAGTAATACCTTGTACAGGATGATTGGGTTTGGAAGCCTGAGTAGGTAGATCTGTTACAATGTACAGAACTATATAACTACTACAAATACCTCTACTGCTGGGATAATATGCTGTCATGCCATTTGTAAAGTAAATTTAGACAGTGACTGACCTGAAACGTCATGTAGTGGTTCTCTCAGTAATAGTGAAACAGGAGCTAGTTTTGAAGCTACAAACCAGATCAGTAGAGATCTGAATCTTGGTCTGATTCCTAGAAGTTAGTAATGCTGCATAAAGACATTGAAACAGCTGTGCAAGTTATCAGAACAAGTTGCAGCTTCTTGTTTTTCTTTCTGGTCAGGAGTGAATACCAGTGTGTTTCTCTTCCTGCAACTAGTCCCAGAAGCTTAGTGTCCAAATCTGTTAGGGAAAACTTTGGGGAACACAGGTGATCTGACTGTGTTACCTGTGAAGAACTCCTTTCATGCTTCTAAAGTGACTTGCTTGAAGACCTGTGTATGTCAGGCTTTTTGAAAGCCTGGGTTGAGTTTTTGGATTTGAGCTTGAAGGGTGATGAATCAGTCCCTGCAGTTTAGGTTGTGCCTGGATGGGTATTAAAAAAATAAAAGGTATTCAAACCAGGTGGAGTCTCTGGCTCATACTTCTTTCTATTGTAGAAACTGAATTGGTCTGGGTTGAGGCAGTCAATCAAACTGATAGAAAGAACACTTCCTCTTTTTCTTTACTCCAGATTGAGACTGGTACAGATGGGAAGGGTGTTTGCTGACTTGCCCTGTGCCCTTCCCTGATCTTTTAATGTTCAAAGAAGTTATGTGTGTTTAACTTCTTTAGGGAGCAGGGGGAAAAAACTTAAAAAGCTTTTAATCTGGAGGTAGAGACCTATCTGGATGGCTTAATAGAGAAGGTTATTATTTTGTGTGTTTTTGGTATTTGATCCTAAATTTCAAGTCCAACAATACAAAGGATATTTCTGTATATTTAGCAACAAGTCCCTTTTGGGATGGGAGCCTGTGGTAGACACCTGTACATGTTTTGTTTATTAGAAAAGGATGATTTCAAACATGATCAGCAGGGTACCTGTGGTTATGATTACTTGGGAACAATTCTTCATGGAGCACCCTCTAGACCTGATGTCTGTAAATCCCTTTGTCCTGCAGTGGAACATAGCTAAAGGCCTGGTGCAGGACATGTAGTGACAGGCAAAGAATGGGGTTAATAACACCTGATTTCTCCCTTGTTTCGTCCATCAACTGGTAACACGAAAACTCTGATGTCCTTAATTAATGTCTTAGAGTGTATAACACTTAAACCTTTTTGATGAGATTTAGTGCTCAAGCTGTTGAATCAAACTGGTCTGTACAGTTAGTTCTTACCCTGGAAAGATATCAAAACACTATAGTGCTTGGAACTGCACCTTTTTAAACTTAGAAGTATTGTGGTCTTAAGACAAACGTGTTCTTTTGTTGTCATAGAAAAGAAGTTAGCTGACCAGCCTTTTGAAAATAAGGACTACCTTTGATGCAGTGGGTTGAAAAATGTTTGCATGGTTCACTCTCTTTAAGTTGATAGGGTGTTACAAGTACTTTCTGTTTACTCTCCTCATGATGTTCCTTTTTTCTGTCAAATAGCTGAGCCTCTTAGTAGTCTTAGTATGCTTCTTGTGGGTTTTTTGCTGTTTGTTGTCTAGGAGTTAGAGGTATAAAATCATACTTCTTCTTTTTGTATGTCATCTAGTTCCAAATGGTTCGTCTCTCATTTCTTATGTTCTTCATGATTCTTTTCTCTCATTAATTGAACTTCTCACAGGTAGACAGACAACCTTTCATAATACTATGTTGCTGTTATTTTTGTGCACACACATACAGAGAAAGAAAGAAGACACCTTGAGTAGTCTGATTTCACGCAATAGAGGATGACAGCTGCCATACTCTCCGGTGGAAACAATAAAGTGTTACCTGATCAAGTCTTTTTATGTTTTTCTTGCAGGAAGCAAAACCTTCAGCTGAGGACTTAGGAGATAAGAAAGAAGGGGAGTACATTAAACTCAAAGTCATTGGGCAGGTGAGTTTTTTACATAATTTCTTGTTGACATTTGATGTAGGTGTGACTTCTTGTATGGTAGAAATGACCAAATGCAAGTTGATACTTTCAGTTCTTCAGTGTGGATCCTCCTCTGCCATAAACTACTTCCAGTTTCCAGAAATGTGTATTAATATACTCTGGTATGTTTTTTTATGCATTGAGGGATTAATTTATCCAAGGGTATGAATGAAATAAGGGGCAAACTTGATAAATTCAGGTCCTCAAAGTTTGTGTAGTATCCTAGGCATGAGATCAGCTTTATTTTTCAGGGATAGGAAAAGGATTGTTGGCCGCCCTGTTGGTAGATGTAGCAACCAGATGAATGGTGGATTAGAAGTCTGAATTCTGGCTGCATTGGAATGTGAATGTTGAGAATGTTGGAATCTTCTGTGCAAAGAGCCCCTAGATCAGATGACAGCTAGGATTGTTTGTTGGAGTTGTAGTGTTTGCTCCAGTTGGGTGGAGACAGATGACTTTCAAGTAGGACTAACAGAGAAACTACCTTACCTCTTGCTGGCCTAATCAGCAGTTACAAGAACACATTGAAAAGCTGGAAGTGGCCCAGATGCTTTTTGCACAGAACCTCTTGCAATCTGTTTTATCTGTAGCCATTTTGACAGTTGCAGCTACTTGCATCTTAGGGCTAGTGGGAAGGACTACAGAAATAATATCTGTGATTTCTCCTTAGGTTAGTCTCATGTTGCCAAGTCTGCCTGTATCCTAACTTCTAGATAATTACTCTTAAATTGAACGAGGTTTCGTATATATTTTGAAGTGCAAGCTTTAACTTGTCTGTTTAGAATCTTAGAGCAGAAATCCCCTGCATATGTATGTTTGTATTTTGTGAGTATATCATCTGGGTAAAGATGGCAGCACAGACTGAACCATGGATGGGTTTTAGTAACTTGAAATCCAAAAGCTCCATGTTGAGCCTAAGGCTATACGATGCCATCTGTTTTTTTAAAAAGTGCTTCCTGTGGAAGTACACAGCGAATTTAGTGACTGATAAATCATCCTGGAGGTTCACGTCATGATGCACCAAGGTATGCATGGTGATAGTTAAATCACATTCCATGTTTCATGTAAGTTTTATATAATTTTTTTTTTCTTAATGAAATGTTTAAAAATAAAATAGACGAAGTTAGCAGTTACTACAAGGAGAGTAAATTTTTTTCTTTTCTGTCCTTAGGACAGCAGTGAAATTCACTTCAAGGTGAAAATGACAACACACCTCAAGAAACTCAAAGAATCATACTGTCAAAGACAGGTTTGTGAAACAATGACGTTCTTTAAAAAGAAAATAAAAACCCACTGTGCTTTCAAATAAAGACTTTGGAGGTATCTGATGGTACATAATGGTACATAATGGATCTCCTTGTTTCTTTTAACAAGTAAAAGTACTCCTATGTAAGACAATTGTGAAGTTATACTCTAAGTTAAAGAAATCTGCAATATTAATTGTGTATGTAGGTAAATAGTAACAATTGTTACAGACCAAAAGCATATCTTCACTTCCAGATTCTGTGGCAGATATTGTGGATTCACAGCTGCTATTTCCAGAAGCCCTGGCCTAGTTTGCCCTCAGCTTTGGGGATAGATGCCTTGTGTGGCCTTTTCTTGGATAAGTGTGTTGGAGTTCACTTCAGGAGATATAATCATAAGTAATAATACTTTGGGGGCTTTTTCCTAATACTTTGAGACAAGTTGAACTTGTCATTGAAGTGTTCTTTCGTGAAATGTTATTTTTTGCTGCCTTTCTGGTGTAGGAGGAAAGATAAAATCAAACACCAGATACATTTGTAGCCAAATCCAAATGGTTAAAATTATGATTCATTTTAAAAACCTGATTTTTTTTTTTAATCATCTTGGAAATAATTCATGCAGCATTCTTACTGACTAATGAACATGCATGTGTGGAATTCTTTCTTAAAGAAAAAATAATTGTTTGAGTAAACACAACTGTCATCTCCTGAGCTGAATTCTGGAGGGTCTGTGATTTCCTCTGTTGCAGTCAGTGCAGTTTTAGGTGTCAAGTAGCCTTTCTCTGGTAAAGGGACTATGAACATTTCTTCCACATTGGCCAAAGGGATTGTTGAAACAGTGTGAAGATCTGTCCTTACCTGAGAAAATTTTCTGCCTAGTTGCAAGCGGTATTTGAGAGCTGAGTGATAAAATTGTGTCCTATTCCACATGACTTTGTTCTGCTCATAACCTGCAAGAGAAGGAAAAGATGAGGTATTTGCCTTATCTGTTGATGTGAAGTATGATGTTCTGCCAGAACATGGGCACCTTGTGCAATAGACATACTTTAACTTAACTCTGTTTACCTTTGGGATGTTTGTTTCACTTTGTTTGAATGCTGTTCGTTTTTCTTCCCCTCAGCTCTGCTCTTTCTTGTTCCCAGTGCTGAGCATTTGCAGAATTGATAATGGTAAAGGTTGTGATTCCTTCCTGTAGCCATAGAAGATTGGGAAAGCAAGGGTAGGAGTTCATGAAGTAAATAAAGTTTCTCCTGTTGTCTTAGGATCCTTAAATAAGACTGATACACTGTTCAGAAAAATATTTGTGTAAACATATCTTGGGAGAGAGGGCATAGTCAGTACTTAATTCATAAATAAAGACAAGTTAAAAAAGCTAAGGAAACGTCCAGGTTGTTTAGCTACAACTCCAGCGAGACTCTGGAACAAATCCACTTTGGCACTATCATACTTTTTGTGTCACTTCTTGGTAGTCTACTTGAATGCAACAGAATATCTGAGCTCCCTGTGTAACAGGAACTAACACTCTTTTATGACTTTCATGTGTTGTTTTTATTTAAAATGTTTTTTTCTTGCAAACCCATTCAAGATTCAGTAAGCTGGGTTTTTTTCTTATACATATGTTTCTTTTTTTAGGGTGTTCCAATGAATTCACTCAGGTTTCTCTTCGAGGGTCAGAGGATTACTGATAATCATACCCCCAAGGAGGTGAGTTTCTTCCTAGAAATATGGTTTGACTATATTTCTTTAACTAGGATCTTTTAGTAACAGCAGATAGGCAGTTTGGAAAGAGCCTGCTTGGACCTCCATGTGTAATGTCCCAGAAAGGAGGGTGTAGTCACTGCTTGCTGGGGGGGGAAAAACACGAAGGCAATCTTCCCATTGTTGAGCTTGAACTTCAGTATGACTTTGGAATAAATATATATTTAGTTCACATTTAGTAGATCAAAGTGTAAATAAACAGAAAACAGTTACTTCTGTCCAGTGACTTCCACCAATTGTTATGAAAAAGCAGGAAGAAACCCATAATAATGACCTTCTGGAAATATCGAACAAACTTGTTGACTATGAAGTTGAACAAGTTGCTCTCTCTGAAAGAATAGTTGTAAACAGGCTTTGAGTTGCAAGGTGTAGGTGTTAAGTTGCACTGTGAGCTAGTAGTGCACTATAGATGTAATTCATGTGGCTCTACAGCTGATGCTTTCACTATGATGTTGGTGATGTCCTTGTTCCCCCTAAACAAGGGGTTTAGAGAACGGTAAAGCCAGCAACTTCCAGGCTGATGTGGACTGCTCCACAAGTGGGTCTTTCCTGTAATGCTTTTGCTTTGACTCAAATACCTAAGTCTGAAGCAAATGCCCAAAAATTGTGAATATTGTCTAGTGAGATGGAAACTGAAACTTCCTTCACCCCTTTGATGAATTATGATGGGACAAAGGAACAAAGCATTGTATAGTTTGTCTAGGACCTGTTCTGATTTCATCACACCAGATTTATACAATTATTAATAACAATTATTTGCTGTTTTTTTCTCTGTTCTCACAGCTGGGGATGGAGGAGGAAGATGTGATTGAAGTTTATCAGGAACAGACGGGGGGTCACTCAACAGTTTAGATCCTTCTGATTTTCTTCCCCCTTAATCCTTTTTTATTTTTAAATAATAGTTCTTTTGTAATGTGGTGTTAAACACTGAAACTGGCACCCCATCTCTGGGAGTTTACTTTCAAGCGTCTGGTATTTTGAATTCTCGTGCTCATTATACACTATTGTTTCTGTTTTCATTGTGCTGAACTTCTGTGATCCAGCTGCAACCTTGCTCCCCTCTTCCCTTCTGCCCTCCCCTTTAGGAATACATGTACTCACATGCATTTGTATGTTCACTGGGTTCGTGCATTTCAGGCACGAAGGCTGTAAGATCTGCCAGGTGGGCGAGTGTTCTTAATGACTTCCATATCTGCCCTGAAGTTTTGATGTGTGACTGTCTCACTCCTGGACTATAACTTTCAGTGCGAGATGAAGTTTTTCAGAGAACTAAACTGTGGAGAAGTTGTGTATCCATAACTCAGAGCTATTTTGCTTAAATTATGCTGATGGCCCAATGAGGAAGATCGACGAGTCGGAAATGGAAAAGCTAGAACTGTTGTCATCTGTTCCTTGCTCCAGAGATGGCTTTGCTGAAGATGTGAAATTGAAAGCCCTAATGATTTTTAAATATTACCAGAAGAGCCCAGAAGCATTTTAACCTCATATAGCAATTAGTATGCGCAGGTATCCATGCAGGAATGTTCACAGCAGCCAACTGGTGTTACTTTGACACGCTTGTTTGTACCTTTTGGCCTGGGACGTGGGTTTTGAATGGACATTGTCTGTACCAGCTTCATTTAAAATAAACAAGAAAACCAATTTTATAAACAACTTGCATTTTCTTTTCAAATGATTGGAAATGAGCAAAACCATTAGAAGTTCTAATTAGGGTATGCTTTTCCTGTGACTATAAGTTGAAGCCAGAAAAAAATTGTGCTCTGTAAATATACCTCATAAAAATTTTTCTTTTTTCCTACTTGCCCTCTTAAAATACTTGATCTGCTTGTTTTTCAGGTGACTCTTAGAGACTACTAGCAGTTTCTTCTCTTGGAAGAGACTATTCACGTACAGTTACGTAAATCTTCACTTCATGCACAGAATTTAAACTGAAAATGCAACTTGGAAGTAAATAAAGATGGCTTTTAATGTCTACATTTCATATGATATGGTACCATTAAATAATCTATGACTGATGACATGGAAGTGTCATGACAGTTCATTGGGCATCATTATCAGGGTCTACATGTTCCATCTACCTGCAGGTTATAAATGGTCAGTTTGAGAACTTGTTACTTAATATGAAAGCTGAGGTGGGAGATATTGAGCAGAGTAGTGTGAAGAGAAGATTTCACTGCTCTCTCTGCTTCACCTCTTTTGCAGGTGAATAGGACTTCTTTGGTAAATCAAGTTCCATATAAATGCCAGCTTCAATTAAAAACATATGCTGGCATACTATGAAAAATAGCAGGTTTTAAGTACTTTTTTTAAATGGCATTTGCTGTAAAGCTAGAGTGCATTTTTGTTCATGCTTGTGGTTGTCCTGTTCCTGATTTAGTAATTTTGTATGCATAGTTGCACTAAGCAATTTTTTAAAGATTAAAATTTTTGTTTACAAAATGTCAGAATATGGGGTTTTCTTAAAGTATTTTATGTAATTCAGTTCTTAAGGAAAGAGGGATTGCTATGATGATGTAGAATGACACAGCTTTTCTGCATCTACCTCCTATTGCTTTTTTAAAATACCAAATACATTTGCTTCAGAATACCAGAAATAAAACAGCCTTGTGACTATTACCAGATCATCTTTTAAATTAAAATTGGTATACTGCTCTTTTTTGTAGGCAAGTTCCTATTATCTCTCTTCTGCAAACTAGGAACTGAAGTGCAGCTACTGGGGTCACTGTGGAAGCTGAAAGCAGAGCTGAGAACTGAATCCACATCCCTGGGGTTTGGTGCTAGTACTCTAGTGGCTGCCCTGACTATCTTTGCTTCTAGCTGTTCACTTTCCTCTTCCAAATCACTTTTTATATGCTCATTTATATCAGCTTTCTAGCTGAAGCACTGCATTTGATTCTCTTGAGACTGTGGAGGAGGGTTTTCTGCAAAATGCAGCTTCAGTAGGATAAAGCTCAAGGCGAAGATTGCTTTTTGTTCTGTAACCTTGTCCTAAAATACATCTCTTCAGTGAGTGGATGTGGAACCAGTGACAGACTGATTTGACCTCTTTCTCAGGCTGGTTGTGAAGCTTCAAAGAGCCTCAACAGAGCTGCTGGTCTAAAGTCATGTCTTTGCTGATAGAACAATAATAAGGGGAAAACTGTCCCCTGCCTCAAAGATTAATATTGAGAACTCTGTGCAAATTGAGAAGATACATGTGCTACAGATCCACTAGTGCCCTTTTTAAAGAAGTTAATTCTTTGGAATTACAGGTTGAAATCTGAATTTTTAAAGTAAAACCAACCTGAGTTTTGAAGTCAAGAAGCTAGACTTGACTTTTTTTTCTTTTTTTTTTTTGTTTGTTTCTTTTCTTTTTGAAAGACCTAGTCCTTTTCAAAGAATTTCTTTTTAAAAACATGGTCTAGAGTTGAAGTTTTTAAAGCACTTACAGTTTCAAAAGCTGTAACTGGGAATAAGGTTGTATTTCATATGTTGGAGAAAACCAGAGATTCTTTCCTCTTGTAATTTTTGGCTTTGCTTACTTATATATTAGAAAAAGGTTGGTTTTAACTGCTTTAAAAAAGTGTTGGGAGAACAAAACCATCTTCACTGAGTCAGTTAATGGAACAGAAGGTGGAAGCTAATACTTTATTTTGAATTGTGATAATATATTTAGTTTTCACTATGGTGATGTATAAAAGCTTTATTGAAAGGCACTTTACAAAACCATCGGTCTTAACAGCTTTTCTCAAAGCTGCTGTGCCTAGAGGATTTGTGTATTCTCCTCAGTATAAACATGTCTGCATGATCACCAGTTTGATAAAATTAGGACGTTTTTAAGTTAAATGCATAAATGTTGGCAGGATTTAGACTTCAGTTAATGTTAGATAACGCTAACACAAATTCTGCCATGAATTTTGACTAGCCATGTATTGTTTTAGAAATGTTACAGTTGTTTACTGTAGTTTTTAGCTTTTCATAATTTAAATGGAAATTATTTAAGAATACAGTATTAAAATATTTATGTTGACCTGTGCTGTGCATCTTCTGTGTGCACGCTTGAATTATTGCTCTTCAGGTTAAGTTTTCTTAAAAGAGAAAATCAACCTCTGAAGCACTCTACAGAGACCAGTAGGAATTGTGCTGGATGTTTAGACTGGTTTTGGTTTGCTTTTAGAACCAGTACTTAATGCATATCTAATGAAGTTCAGCTCCAGTTTAGAGACTGCAAAAACTCTTCTCCACAGGAAACTACAGGAACTGCAATATCAATTGAATCTACAAGTGTTACGCTTTGCTAGAAAATATCAGAGAAGCAAAAAAAAAAAAACCCAAACCTGGTTAATAAGGAAGATGAGACCTTACCTTGCTACGGTTTCTCTGTAGTCTTTGTAGTCTTATTATTGCTGAATCTGAAATCTAGCTGCTTCTTACAGTAGCATGTTTATTGCAACTCACTGTTTTGGGGAATTCCTCCTGAAGTCTGCACTGAGGTCTTTATACCTTTTTGTAACCTGGTGATATCATTGTTTTGTCTCTTAACACAAAATGGACCAAAGAATCTATTTGGCACCTCAGGTCTGTCTGGATTAATTTCTATTGGCTGACCAAACATGAATGCTTTTACTTCCTGTTGTTGGGATGTCAACACAGACCAGTGCTGCAGTCTAGGAAAATATGTGAGTGAGTAGCAGCTGTGCCAAAAGGTTTCTCTTGAGCCAGACTGGATCCTTGAATTTGAGTGCAGCTGAAAGAACTCTGCAGTGACACATTCCTAGCACCAGGCATTTACTTACTCTTTCATACTTGTTTCAGGCCTAGCTTTTCAAACAGTGAACGTGAGAAAACACTCGTGGATGGACATGTTGAGTGTGTTCCTGTCTGGTAGCTTCCATTGATCATGTTCCTTGGACTGCTGAGGTGGTTCAGGTTTGTTCTTTGCCTCCAAAGGGAGTTAATAAAGGGCATACAAGACAGAATTCCTTCTGGGGTTAGAAAGGCAGTGCATTGACTTGACGTGTGTACACGCTTGGTGAGCTCATTGCTGGTGCACTGGCACTTCCTTTGATTCTGCCACAGTGTACGTGGTGCCTTCTGTAGCGCTGAGGCTGGGCAGGAGCCTGGGCTTCCCCTGGGAGTTGTCTTTGAGCAAGGTTTGGAACACCTCCTTGTGGGCCAGCTTGTCCTCCTGTCACAGAGGTAACAGTAGAGCAAGTGGTAGGTGTTAATTGCTGCTCAGCTGTAGTTCTTGCTTGGCCTCTTGTCCCTGGCAGTGCTTTGTGGCTCATAAATTGGCCTGTTACACAGTTTGCAGTGGTTTAATGTGTACTATCCAGCCTCCCAGCTCCTGTGTTCGGAGGTGCTGCAGAAAGTTGTGGAAGCTCTGGAGACTGCTCTGATTGATTGTGTAAAGGTAACCAGAACTTCAGGTGTTCAGGGAAATGCAGTTGGGTTTCCTTCTGTAATATGTTATAAACACTAAAATGATTATAGAAGACAGGTGGATGTCAATTGCTGGTGCAATTTGGAGAAATACTGAAAAACTGGTTAAATAGTAAAAGAAGAGCATTGTACCTTGGGGCTGGAATTGATGGCAGTTTAACTCCTGAGGTACCAGTGGTGCTCTCCAGTGTTAACTACACTGATGGAACTCCTACTACAGAGGTACTTTTCTATAGCCTGGTGCTAGGTATAAAGATGCATTGATATAACTGAGAAAAAAATTAACTTCACTCTTTGCTTAATAGCTACATACCTGATTAAATTTAAAAGCTGTGCTTGTGTTTTGGCTTCCTCTAGAGGTAGTCTAGCATCTTCCTCTTTCTTCATTTGCTCCTCAGCCTTATATGTTGCAATTTCTCATTTTTTTCCTTTGAATTCCAGGTTTTCTATTGCTATGTCAACCAGCTGCTGGCACTCTTCCTCTAACCACATTGCCCCTTCTTTTTGTCTGCATTTTTGTCCCTCTTAGAAACATCACCAACAACTGTTGGTTCTTTATATGCTTTCTATTTAGAAAATAACTACCAGTTACAGATAAAAAAACCACTGTTACAATACTGACATTACAAGCATTTAATACTGTCTCACATGAGTTTTTCTGAAATTGTAACTGGAGTTTTGTTCAAGCCTTTCTCTGCAACTATTAGAATATCTTTTTTTTTAACCATAGATGCTGGGAGTTGGGCTTCCAGAGACAAAACAAATGATCAGATGTAGCATGAATGTTGTAATTGCCAGGAATCTTGCACACTGCAGCGTAGATGGGCTGTGGAATTTCTCTTTTTTCAGGCTACAGGGACTGTGGCATGGAGGACTATTGTTACCATATCTGTTTAACAGAGAAGCATCTTAGGTACTGCAAGTTTGGGATGTAGTGACATGGGAATTTCAGGAAGATGCACAGGCTAAGTATTTACCAGAAATCCTCCATTCTAATGAACCATCTACTGCTAAAGTAAGCATCAGTCTTTCTAGAGACCATCTGCTGCTCCCTGTTCCTCTAGCTGTTGCTTCTTCTGGAACTGCAGAAGCTTCCTGTGGTAATCCTGCTGCTGCCAAATATGTTCTTGTGCTGTTTTCTCTAATTGTGACTTCTTTGCTGCCACCTCCTCCTCATGGCACCTCCACTCCTCTAGTTTCTGTTTCTGTAAACTAAAATATAAATGATTATTAATTGCTATAGCAACCTTGGGTTTGCTGAGCATTCTTGCCAGAAGAGCAGATCCTAGCCAGAGGAGCTCAGCAGATTGCCAAAGTGAAGGGGAGAGAACTGAGAATAAATGGAGAATAGGTGCTGATTAGTGTCCTGTAACATATATCTGGTTGGTTAAGAAATATTTTTTAAAATTACTGTCTACTTTCCTTGATGCTATTTGTAAAGGGGCAAAAACCTGTGTTGCATTTTTCACATGTGCTTTTGAGGAGGATATGAGGATTACAGGATATGGGTATGTGGCTTACATGGAACAAAGATTTGGAGAAAAGGGATGGAGGAGTACATAGGAACAGTTAGGAAAGTTCAGTAAGTAAGAGCTGGAAGAAAAAAACTGGAATGCATCTTAGTGTAACAAGGACACAAACCCAGAACAAGAACCCGGGCTATGCAACAAATGAGGCAATGGAAAGCCTTGGCTGACATTTAAATGTAAACAGAATGACAGTAAAATAGGCTATTTTTGCAGGAGGATTCACACTGAGAGTAGGGAGCATCAAAGAAAATCAAGGACGTTCATGAAGCAAACGAATATTCTCCTTATTTTGGAAATGGGAAGTTAAGAAAATAAAAATTAAGGTCTTCCACCTCACTGAATGTGGTTCAAGGTACTTTCCAGTCATCTTGGTGTTCTCAGTTCAGCAGTTTCTCTTGAATGCCTATTTGCTTTTCCTGAAATAAAGTTAGGCAGAGCGTGACACTAATTAAATAAAAAAAATAAAAGTTTTTAAGCCTTTCTTTTCAGAAATGTGGTTAAAACATGCTGCTTCTCCTGCTGGAGTTCTCGGGGATGCCTGTTTTCCCGGGAACGCGCTGCAGTGCCGTCAGGCATTTCCAGGTAGGCTGCAGCTCCTCGAGATCACCCGAGGAGGTCGCTGTTGTTCCCGGGAAATGCCGTTCCAATGACAAATTACCAGAGGGACGCGAAGGATGAGATTGTGTCAAATGCGCTGTTTGTGTCAGCAGAACATTTCAAAAGGTGATTAGAAATGTGATAATTATACTGCACCAGAGCTTGTTTCTGATACTGATCGGTTTCCCAGAGCTTTGCCTCAAGTATTTGGTTTGGTTTTGGGTTTTTTCCTAAAGCTGTGTCAGCAGAGGTGAAGAAAAAAACTGCTCTCAATGCCTTTTTTTTGTTTAGTTTTGTTTTGTTTTTAAAGTAGACTATGCTTATATCATTAAGGAATAACTACAGTGCTACAAGATCTTTATAACCACGTCCTGAGGTTTTTGTCAGGCAAAACACTAGGTAGTGGGTTTAGTATTGTATGGAAAGTGTGGAATATCATCTTCATGAACTCACTGTAAGCTAGGTACAATAAGTTGAAAACCTAAATTTGTCTAATGCCTTTGATTCACTGTTGATACTGATTTTTTTCATTATCAACAAAGACTTTGAAAAGTCAGAATTCAGAGTAATGACAAATGGATTAAAATATTTTTTAAAAGTTAATTTAGAAGACATACATGCAATACTAAACTTAAGAAAAATCTAATATGCTGCTAAAAGATGGAACTTTATCTATGCACGTGTTTGAGAGTTCGGAATTTGCCCGGGAGTGCTGAAGGAGTTTGCTGGGTTCTTCACACTCTGTTGTTAGTCTTCTGTAATGTTAGAAGATGCTTTGTTGTTATCTATGTTTTTTCAGGCTGAAACATCCTTAGGTGTAGATACACGTTCCTGGTTTGCAAACAAAAAGCAAAGACAGCAGTAGTTCTGTCATCATTCCATTCAAATGTTCCCTTCTCAATGAGAACATTATCCTGACTAACCACAAGTCCTCTGTGCTTCTCTGTTGTTCCTTTTCCAGATCTACCTTCACTTTTTCCATTTGTTCCTACTGCTCTTTTTCAATTTCTGTTATTGTTCCTTCTTCCTCTTCACTTCTGACATTGCCTTTCTGCCTTTTTTGTTCTCTTTCCTGTGAATATTTCTCTTCCAGGCATTTTTAAAGAAGAATCTGAACAAGAATATCAACTTTAAGTGCATTATTAATTATATTCTGTAAATTATTATTTATCTGTTATTAACAGAGATTTAAAATTTCTGAAATATATATGCTTTAAGTACTTATTAAAGTTGTTTTCACTTCTGCGGGAGTTTTCCAGTCTCTGTGACCAATGGTGCCTGTTTTCACTATATAGTAAATGTTTTGTTGTTTTTTTGGGGTTTTTTTTATATTTATATATTATTTTTTTCTTCCAGTAGATACTTGCCTTTGTGATACCTGATAACTCTTATGCTAATTTGCTAGTATTTATTGTCCCAAAATATTGTTACTTAAGCTGTATTCTTGAACCTCTGCATACTTTATATTTCTCCCTGTATTTTTTTTCACGTTTTTGAAGTTGTAGCAAGGGAGGGGGCAGGTACAGGGGTTTCCTCCAGCCCCAGAAAAGAGGACGCTGAGGAAACAGGTAAGGTCTAAAAGAGCATAAAACTCTGTTAGCTGAGTGGTCAGCTAGAGGATCACTATGGCGAAATGGGAAAGCTATTGACAGCCAGTATTTCTGCAGTTCTAAACTAGGGCTGAGGAAAACTTTTCCAGGAGATTTAGAGATTTAAGATGCATACCTGAACAGCTGCTTTACTTTGCTGTGTGGTGTCTCTTTTAAAGAAGGCACTGGGGAGTGCTTCTGGGCTCCAGGTTTTCTGTGAGACTAATCTTGGGTATTTACAGCCCTGGAATTGCAGGTTTTGGGGGTCTGGACTCGGTGGGCAGTGGGATGGGTGGGCTGAGGGCTCTGCATGCTCCCAGGCTCCCTCCCACAGCTCTTCCCAGCACCTCTGCCTTGGCCAATTGGGAGGGGAGCATGAAATTGGGGCAGGTGAGCAAACAGCCATGGATACCTGGTGTGAGGGAAATGCCATACCTGCCTGTGTGAGTGATGCTGAAGTACATAAAAAAACCCACAAATCCTCTTGTTAGGGAGGGTAAAGGAGAGTTGGAGTTACCTGAGCTTGGCTACACCTGTGATTAGGGTGAAAAATGAGCTGGGGCGGCTGGGGAACTCTTTGTGGCATGGGGCAGCCCCAGGGGCAGGTGTTGTGTGGAGCGATGCCGGCTGTGAGGCTGTGGGATGAGCTGAGAGGGAGATGGGGATAGGGGCCCTCAGTGCCCTGCCCCGGGACTGAGCCCCTGCCACGCCTCTGAGGGGGAGCCTCGAGGGGCGGGGATGTGCTGAGGGAGCTGGGACAGCACCTGTGGGGAGAGGGAGCCCGGCCGTTCCTCAGTGTAAGTGGGACAGCACCTGTGAGGGGAGGGAGCCTGGCTGTCCCTCAGTGTGACTGGGACAGCACCTGTGGGGAGAGGGAGCCCGGCCGTCCCTCGGTGTAGGTGGGACAGCACCTGTGGGGAGAGGGAGCCCGGCCGTCCCTCAGTGTAGGTGGGACAGCACCTGTAAGGGGAGGGAGCCCGGCTGTCCCTCGGTGTGACTGGGACAGCACCTGTGAGGGGAGGGAGCCTGGCTGTCCCTCAGTGTGGCTGCAAAGGCACCTGTGAGGGGAAGGAGCCCGGCTGTCCCTCGGTGTGGCTGGCACAGCACCTGTGAGGGGAGGGAGCCTGGCTGCCCCTCCATGGTGGGCACAGGTGCCCTGAGGAGGCAGCAGCCATTTTGTCTGGTGGATGGTGGTGGCAGAGTTGCCAGGCTGCAGTGGCCACAGCCAGGAAATACAGACTGGGTAAGTCTTTGTTCTCTTTTTTTATCCTCATTTCATGGGAGTTTCTTCAGCACATGTCCCTGCCAACACCTGCAAGCACCATTTCTCATCTCCACGGCCCCTCTGCTCCTGCCTGCTGCTGTGTGGGAGGTGCTGGCTGGGGTGGCTCTTGGAGGCAAGATGGCCTCAGCCAGGGAAAACTGGCATGCTGTAGATATTGTGGTGATTGTTCCTTCAGGGAACAAACATTTCAGTCAAAAGGTAAATCTGGTCTTTCTGTCAATATTTTTATGTTTATGTAATATTTTTTTTTGTAGTGCAGGTAAGTGTCAGAGCAAATCATAAATAGGACCCAAATGTTGTGGTTTCATCTAAATCGCGTAAGATAATTTTCCCAATGATATAACTTGGTGATTCTTAAAATGCATATTCTTGATCTTTCTGTCCCTCTTCTGTTTCTTGCTACACCTAAGTTAATAAAATATACCAAAAATCTGGTTTTGAAGTTTCATTTGTTATGGTCAAAGAGGGTGCACCATCAGGACTGTTGTGGACTTCAGACAGAAAAACTGGGGAGAAAATATTAAGACCTTGATGCATACAGCTATTAATCTGGAACACATGATCTTGTCCTAATCAACACTACTGATGCCTTGACTGCTTTCCTAAAGGCTTGACTGCTTTTGGCTGTCTGTCTAGATTAAATGTTTACAATTAACTTCTGCAGGGTACAAATGGTAGAAGGCCATGCCATCCAGTAGAGAGAAGCTGCAATATGAGACAGGTGAGCTGTGAGCTTTGTGCTGCCTCTGAGCTGCTGGTTAACTTGGTGCAAGCTTTCTCCATCTCTCAGTCTGCTGCCTACAGTGCAAGGCCTAACATAATCCAACTTTCTGCTTCCAGGTATGACCTAATGCATGCAGGCATGCGTAAATAATCTCAAACCACATTTATTGTAAGTGCATGCTCATGCTTAGGGGTATTCTGGTTTACAGGTGAGGTCTGGAGAGAAAAAAAGATCTAGCCATTTTCTGCTTGTTGATACAATATGTAATTCTTGGCTTTTGATACAAAAGAAAAACAAAACCCACCTCTCCCACTACTGTAAATGTAGTTGAAATAATTTTGACTGTAATGCTTGATGTATCTTGTTTGAGGCTTAATCATAAAGAAATCAGTTTTAATAACAGTTGATTATTACGATTCCCAAAAAATACAAAATAATGTCTGAAAAAAATTTCCCTGGTGTTTTATCTTGTAAGGAACTACCAAACAAAAGCATAGAAATAAAATTGGGTTGGACCATCTCCTTCAATTTGTTTTGAAGACATTTGCTATAACATATTAACCCTTTATATGCCTTGCTATATCTCCCACTGAGATAACTGAAAGGGTAAGGCAGTAATCTTCAGCAAAATGCAAAGAGGTCAGTTTCTTGTTAGCTAACCTTACCATAAGTGCTTATGATACATGGTATTGACTTATATCCTTGCAAACAGCAAAAGCTGAAATGTTGTGCCAATTTGCTAGTCACATTATGAGCTCCTGATAAGAGAATATTCATCTCTTCAGGATTTGCACACTAGGACTTGACCACAAGTGCTGCAGTCCACTGTTGTATGAGCACTGTGCTAGTGGGTCTAAAATTCCTGCATGAAAACTTAACCTGAGCCATGAAGTGAACCTGAGGATGCTCTGTGTTCCCAGTGGTGTAGAATTGCTGAGGAAAAGATAAAGGGAACTGTTCTCCTGTATACATTACAGTTAAGGATTTATGCTGAGAGTTAAACCAATGTCCACTGATTTGTGTGGGGAATTGCTGTTTGCCCTTGGGGAGTTGTTGGTCTTTGTTTTGGCTGTTACCTGCTCTCAGTGTGCCAGGGAGGCTGTGTGCTGTGCACCGAGACCTCCTGGTCCACTTTACTCCTAAGAAATCTCATTAGAGCAACTGAGGGAAAAGGGATGGCATCTCAGAATGTGCTTTGAGACAGAGCTTGTCCTCTGCTCCTCCAGCTGTGCTTTTTCAGGGCTGCAGGCCCTCAGGAGGGTGTATAAGGAACAGTGCTGTTCTACCATTAATCAGTAGTGTCTGCACTTCTGTGTACACATACATCACTTGAGAGTCGACTGTATACAATTTCTGCGAGTGATTGTTTTGCCACCTTAACTTTATCTTGATGGTACAAAGCAGACAGAATCTGTACCACAAGCCAGACAGCACTTAATGTATTGCCATTGGTGTCTGAACCATGATTGAAACCAGTTTTTAACAGTAATAGATAGTCAACGACATTACAGGGGAAGGGGCAGGAAGTTTTGATGCCATAGGGATTTACAAGATCGAAGCTGCTGTCAATTGGGTATTTTCTTTCCTTCTCTCTCTTTAGTGGTAAGTCTCCTTATATACTGCTTTTCAGAGTTACTTGTTATTATTCCAAATGTCTCCTGCATTTCCTGACGACTGGGAGATCTCAACTCTTGTTCCAGATTCAAGCTATATATCCTGTATATAAAAAACTGAAAGATCAGAGAGAGTAACAATAAAATGAACAATCAACATTTAAACTTGATTCTACTTAAGAAAAAGCTTGGGAAGGTGCAGCAAAATCCTGAGGTTTTGTTTTACTCCTGCCTTAACCTCTCAACTTGTTGTGCACACCTGTAAGCCCTGAAACTCTTCAGAACACTTTGTCAGTGCCATCTAATGAACAACCTGTGTAATTGTAACGGCCTGTCAGGCAGCAGCTACTCTCTTTGGAGATCACTTGTCTCCTCATTACTAAGGTGAGTGAGTTCCATTCTCTCTTTTGCTGTAAGGAAGATCCAAGGACTCATTTGCAGATGCTTTGCATATTTAGTAATGGTGAATATTTTAATAATTAATTAAATTAATTATTAGTTTCATTTAATTATTAGTTTCATTTCTGTGATAGTTGTCATCCAAAGATCTTGAAATATTTTAGAAACTCATAGTCTGCTTTTTATTTTTAGTTTAGGGGAGGTGTGAAGCCATAGCTTTTAGTCACTTTAGCAGCAGCAAGTGCTTAGTTTCTCTGAAGATCAAGCTACAAATATTGACATTTCACACTTTAATTAATAAGTTCTGTATGGATGCTTTGGGATGTCCTGTTTGGTTTTCCTGAATATAGGTCTAAGATGTATTTTTAAATCAATAGCATTAGAAAAAGGAAAGGCTCTATTTTGCTTCCTCAGAGATGGCTCTGGGGAGACCTTCCAGTACCTCAAGGGGTGTTCAAGCGATCTGGAAAGGGACTTTTTACAGGGCTTGTAGTGATAGGATAAGGACTAATAGCTTTAAACTGAAAGAGGGTCGGTTTAGATTTGATATTGGGAAGAAATTCTCTGTTGTAAGGGTGAGACACTGAAACAGGTTGCACAGAGTTGTGGATGCCCCATCCGTGAAACTCTTCAAGGCCACGTTGGATGGTGCTCTAAGTAATCTGATCCTATGGAAAGTGTCCCTGTCCATAGCAAGGTGGTTGGAACTACATGATCTTTAAAGTCTCTCCCAATCCAAGCCATTCCATGATTCTTGTCTTGAGGTGAATTGGTTTAGAGCAGGCAGTTGATTCTGAGAGGTGTGGACCTGAATGTAAGAATTTTGTACAAAGTGTTAGCACTCTTAGGGCATGTAGATGTGGCTCCTAGGGACCTGGTTTGCTGGGGGGCTTGGTAGTGTTAGTTAAGGACTTGTTAGTGTTCTTGATGGCTGCATTAAATGATCTTAATGTTCTTTTTCAACCTAAACAATTCTATAAGTCTATGGTACATTGCTCTTTTTTTTTTTCTCAGTCCTAGTTTTAAGAGGTCTTCCAAAAAATGCCCTGTAAAGTAATTAGATGCTGTCACAGTCAAGTGTTTTAATCTGAGGACTTTTGACAGGAGATCTGTCTCTGACAGTAGAAATAGGAGGCAATGCCTGTTCGTTCTCACTGGGAAGGTGGCTCTCAGAGGCATCTGTTAGTGGGGTACCACTGCTGAGAATTTCCATTCACATGCTTTCCTGAATTAAGGCACTCTGATAATAACTAAGCTAAGATGCCTCACTAGAATAGAAACAAATGTGGTACAAACCTGAATCTTGTTTGCAGAAATGAAAGTGAAATAGAAAAACCTTCTGTCTCTGTGTAAACTTTTATCTTTTTACTAGAGTTTGTTGTATGGTCAAAGCAGGCTTCCACTTGTGCAACACTTGAGTTCAGGTTTACTGTCCATTTGCTTGTCTGAATCTATAAAAGTGAAGATCAAGAACTTTTGATCAGGTTAGACCAGACTCAGATTTGTGCAGAATAATTTTCTTTGCTGATCATCTGTGCTGCAATTGTGGTTCAGTGCCATTGGTCTCAGTAAAGAAGTAGCCAAACCATAGGATGAGAGAATAAGTCTAGTTCTAAATTTGATGCTGGGGGGAAAAAAAAAGTGATTGTTTAACTTTCTCACCCCAAAAGAAATTTGGAACTTGACGTTGTAGTCTCTTTTGGTCTCAGTTATGGATTTTTTTGATAGTCACATCAAATTTAATTTTCCTCAGTGTATAGGATGGTTAAAATATCTTAATAATGATTAAATAAGGTGTAAGATTAAAGACTTCCTAGAGGCAAAATAGTATGACAATAGTATGGCCATGGGAATGATAGGATTTCCCTCCTTTTTGGTGCTTTTGGGTAATATTTCAGAATTGAAGATTTGAGGTTCAGATGTACTTCCAAAGATTTGAATCAATATTGATCCTGTAAATGATATGATAATTTGAAAGTCTCCTGAAGTCTTATATGAGGCAGCAATAAAGAGATCGTTTTTTAATTTAAAATCCAAGCTTGCATGTATTCTATGAGTCAGACTGAAGTTGCTGGATCAACACTTGTGATTTCAATTATCAGACCTCAACTATTGAGTAAATTAATAATAAAAAAGAGAAGGTAATCTATAAACAGCAATCTCTGCCTCTTCCTGATGAAGCCCCAGTTTTCTTGCTAGGTTTACCTGAAAGTACAAGAGTAAAGTAGAAATAAGCAATTCTTTAGCAGTAGAAGATTGTTCTCTCAATATATATTTTAAGGGCACTACTTGGGAAACCTATATTAAAAGAATGAACTTCAGTCCTGGAGAGGAAGGAGCAGGATTTTTCCTGAAAAAAGGAAGCCATTCTGCTTGGAGGTATGCAGTGCTTTTCCTTGCAGAGCCGCCCTGTGGTACAGGATGTCAAGGTGCCAGCAGAGAGAGCCATTGTTTCAAGGATGCCTGGAAAGCTGCATCCATGGTACAACTTGCTGGCAGGGCACAGCCCTGAAGTGTGTGACTCTAAAAGCTCACGTGGATTTCAAAGGAGATAATTCTTGTAGAAAAGGATCTTCACTTTCTAAAAACTTGCTCCCCCTCCCCACAATATCTGGACAAAGTTGCACAGGGATCACCCAACATTCAATGCCCAGATCCACGCTTCAGCTGTTTTTATACTTCCTGCAGTGTATAGGCTTTAATAACTTACCCAAGGTATGTGCAGAGCTTGTCTCAAAAGAATTTATACTGTGGGAGCAATCTCATGTGCCATGGGATGTTGGTCAGGAAAGGGCAGAGAAAGAAAGACACGGATTCCAAGTATGTAGTTATGAGTCTTGGAACTGATGTCAAATGTGGTGGGGTTCAAATTCAACATAACAACATGAACTGGTTTTCTTTAAATTATCAGCGGTGTTGAAAGTGGTGTATCCTTAGGTGGGGCAGTTGCTATCACCTTGCTCTGAGCTTCCTTCTGAGTGTGCACCAGTCCTTTTTGGCATAAGACTAGTGCAAGGAACACAGCATTCCCAGCTGTTCTGTTGCCCAGGACTATTTGCAAAGCTGAAATGGGTCTATTTACTTTTTTTGGGGTATGTGTAGTTGCTCGACAGTTTCATGGTCCAGAAGCAAAACCCTGTAAGAATTCAAAGCCTGAACAAATCTCAACAGAAAGCTTGACTGAAGCTAAAACTTCTCATCTTGCTGCATGCTGGAAGCTTCCTGAATTCTTGATGTTATGTGTTCTTAATTGGCAGAATTTCTTACTTTGCCAAACCCTTCTACTGTGGGGGTAATGAAATCTGAAACCAGGCAAGTTTAGTGTGGTTCTGAATTTCATCACAAATCACATCTCACACTTCTTATTTCTTGCCTGAGGGAGAAAAACTCCAGTATCTTTGTCTCCAGAAAGGAGGCAACGCCTGCATAGTTCCTCCATGCTGGCTGATTTTATTGACTCAGTGATAATTGAGGAAGGAGTCAGGTATCAGCTTGTGTGTGATACTGGCACATAGAGAGAGCCCTGTACAACCTAAGGCGGCCCTGATGAGACAGCTAGAAAGAAGCAGTGATGGCAGCATGAAAAACAGCATTTTGCTGACATATCTTATGATTGTCACTAAAGGTTAAAGTGCAAAGGGAAGAGCAAGGAAATTACATATTGCTTAACAGTTTCTTCTTTATGTATGGAGTACTGACTTCAGGAGAACAATTTCAGGTACCCAGGGTCAACAATATATGCTAAGAAGAGCCAAACATATTTCATGCAGGTATTTTTATGTAATAAAAATACCAAAATGGAGAGAAGACTTTAAAGATGAGTATTTTTTTTCCAATGACAACCACAAAACAAAAAAGAAACTTCCTGGGACAATGTTGGCTTTTTTCACATTTGTTTGATCCTTCAGAAGCTCTTAAACCTAGCGTGAATTCTCACTCATATTTTTATATTTCTCACTAATATTTTACATTTTATTTCTTATTATTTCAGATTGTAGTAAGTATGTAAATTACTTTTTCACAGAGCTGACCAGCTTCAGAAAGTATCAGGAACAATAACAGCATGTATGCTTGCTGTTCTGGATGTTTAGGTCTTAGTGTTCTTCCGGGCTATATACTTCTGCTGCCTTGCTGCCCCCATCTTCCTCACTAGAAAAAATGCAGCTCAAGTCTTTTTTTGGTAGTTACTGTCAGTTCTACCAGCCACACTGCTGCTTCTGTGGTCTCATGCTGTCACCACTGTGCCTTGACACGGTGCAGAATGGATTGTGATAATGCTAGGTATGATTCTAACACTAGCCTAAGTCTGCTTTGAGGTAGTGGGGGGTATGTACTATAGATTTGACTAACATCATCCTTTTTCTTCTCCCTGGGAGCTGCACTACCTTCAAGAGTACTAGTACTGAGAAAATCACCAGTGCTCCTCTGGCAAATGTGTAGTTGGGAGGCACAAAGAGTGTAGTTGTCTTGCTCTCTATCTGCAACAGTGAATAACGGGAAACACTCATGGAATTACAGTAATGGGAGAGTTCTCTGAAGTTAGATCAGTGGGTTTCTAAAGCATCCCACAAAACCAGTATAGCCTATAGTAAAAGCTGTTTATTTACATTATTGGGATCCTGCAATATTTTTGGTGTGTTGGGATGCACCTTATCTTTCTCACCTCTTTTTAAGTCTTTCAAATGCTTTTCACCTTCCTATGACCTTCATGATTTGAGGTTTCAAATCTTCAGCAACTTCAGGTCCTTACCACAGTATCTGCACTGCAGGAAGTGGTGCTTTGCCTTGAAAGATCCAGGGACTTCTTGGAAGGTTGTTGTAAGGAGAAGAAAAGGAAAAGAAACTAACATAAAAATGAGTTCTGTGGAAACAGCCCTGGAGGGAGTTTTCAGAGCTGGGATGTACAGTCGTTACAGGCTTACTAACAAGAAATTCTGTATGTGTGGAGTTCAGAAAGGAGAAATCAACTATGAGATGAAACCCATGCTGTGTGAAAAGGTGTGCTTTAGGAACTTCCCTGGTGTGAGCAATGGGTAGCCAGGAGAGTTAAGAGCTTCAGCTAACAAATGCTGGAGAATAACAGATAAGAGAGTGAAACTCCCTCACTAATGCACTGGACTGTTTTCTTTAGTGTTCAAAACAGCAGGAGAGAACTCACCCTGCTCAGTGTTAGCAGTTCTGGCCTGATACACACATGAAAGTTTTGTACATGTAAAGTACAAAAGGGAACATGTGATTCTTTTCCATCAATTTCCTTTGATGAACTTCTCTCTAATCTGTTCCTTCCCTCTTCTCTTGGACATCCATATGCCTAAAGCTTGGCCAAAGTTGCCAAATGCTTCATTGGTGCCAGCATGGCTTTCTGTGCCTGATCTGAGGTGATGGTAGGAACAGACTGAGCCTGTAGTGACCAAGCATCAGCAACTGGACAGCAAGGATGTTATGTTTCACCCCACATTGTCACTTAACTGAGCTGTATGACCAGGCTGAGGGAAACCTCTGTTGCACATGAATAATTTGTGCATAATTTTAAGCATTTGAGCAGCATTTTCTTGGCATCTGGGTGATGCTGAGCTTCTATTAAGTCAGTTCCTTGGAATAGTTATCACAGCAGTGAAAGCTGCTTAAGAGAAAATGGATCTGGCAACAAAAGCTCTGAACAGCAGGTAGCTGATTCTCTGCAGAAGGTAACAACAAAGGCAGGTGAATGCAGTTAAGATTCTAGTCAGAGCACCAAAATTAAGCGGGACATAGGAGAGTAGTTAAGGAGTTAATAAAGATTTTATTGTTCTTAGCAAGAATTGGCTTTCTGATTTTATTGTTATTGCGTGACGAGCTGCTCTTCTTACTCAATTATAGGTGGTATCTGTTCTTTGATCCTATGTAAGCAATGGAGAATTTAATTTGTGTGACACTTAAATCCAACAACTAAGCTATTTTAAGACTCTACTGCATAAAAATATGCATGGGATGATAATATGGTGTCTATCTTTATAGACTTTTATGAGAACAAGAGGACAAAATTTGTGGTAACTGTTCTTCTGTTCAGAAAAGTCAAAGTACATCCAGCTCTTTTTAAAAATATGAATTTCAGCTTTTGAGCTGCATTTGTAAAAGAAAATAATGAGTTTGTTTTCTCAGAAATTGCTGAACAGATAAAGTCAAGGGAAAAAAGGGAGTGGTAAACTTTCTTTGATTCAAGTCTTGAGGAATTAAATTGAGCATTAAAATAGATTTGTACCATCGGTCCCAGACGTGAACACTGCTAGGCTTAATGAGAAGGTACTGAAGCAGAATGACAGTTTCTTATTAACTCAACAAGACTGGTCTAGCTATTTCCACACTGCTTTTGCTTGCTCATTAATGACCTTCTGCACTATAAAAAGAACAGCCCAAACACTCTAAGCCCCTGGGAAGACCTTTTTATATGGTCTATCAGATGTTAAATGGCCTGCTAGCAGTGAAGAAACAACCCAGTGAAATGCTGATCAGCGTTTTTGTCTTGTACTGGTGCCTAGACAAAAAACTATAATTGATTAAATTGTCTACTGCAAGATAACAAATGCAGGTGACATGTTAAGCCTGAGTCATTGATGTCTGCACTTCATTCCAACCAAATCCAAGTTGACTTCAAAGTAATGGAGTCGCAGCTGTAAGCAGCTGAGAAAAGATAAAGCTGTCAAACTTACCATGAACACCACTATAAAAATGAGTGAACCGCCTAGAAGGAAAATGTTTGTCATTGACCCATCATTCTAAAAAAGCAGAAAGTATAGCAGGAAGTTAAAATACCATGGATGTGATTGTTTTCCTTGTGTGCTCCCTGGGTACCTCAAGGAGTTCTTGTGTCAAAATCTGAGCATCTTCTTGCAGCTAGAGCTAACACTCAGATGCTGGACAGGTCTGCTTTTTTAGCCCAAGCCTCACCTTTACAGTCACTTCCCTGCAGCTGTGCAGAATTGCAGATAATCGCAGAATTGCAGATAATTCTGGGTAGTGCCTGGATATGGGAAGCCAGGTTTGCTGAAACAGGACTGCTCACTGGGACTGGGAAATTGATAAATCAGGTTGTGAACTTTTGGCAGTTCTTGTCTAGCTGTTTCACTGAGTTCAGTGGGCTCTACTCAAGCCTGTCTGTCAGTATGGGAGATGGCTGTGGTTGGGGGAGGCAGCTCACACAACTGAGCCTCAAGGTACTTTGAACTCAGTGCGGTGGAGCCTTCAAACACACACCATTTTCTGCTCTGAGTGTTCACTATGTTCTTATAGCTTGGGAGAGTAGAACTGAAAGCTGTGTTAATGATTTTCGAACATAGTCCTTGACTTCATCCAAAACAAATCTGAGTCTGGAACAGTTTTTAAAAGGAGATCAACTTTGAAATTTTTTTGTTTGTTTTGCTTTGTTTTTGTTCTCTGTTCATCTGAATTGGAAGTTGGTGGATATGCAGGGAGTTACTTTAGTAGGCACCAGCACAAGTCTGTTGAATCAAGCAGTATCAAGGTACCTATATAAAATCAAAATAAATGTCTGCAGAATTCCCTTGGACAGAGATTAATGATTTGACTTGATATGAAATCCCTATCCTCTAACCTGGAAAGCTTGCAGCTGAAAAAGGAATAGTATTTAATAATAGACCAAGAGTTGATTTCAATGGAAGCATTGTCTGAGTACGGACATCAGAGCTTGGTTCCAGAGCACTAGTAAAAAAAATAAAATAAAATAGGCTTTTTATTTATTGGGCACTCAGACTTGAAGACTCCCAGGTGCCTATTAGTCTAAGGGCTTGTCTGTACAGGAAAGTTAGTGTGCAATATGTCGGAATATGAATTTACAGTGCACCAACTCCTCTGTGCTCCCCCTGTGCTTGGATATTTTTAGCACACAGTAATGGTGCCTTTCTCCATGGCAGTTCATTCAGCTTTGAAAATAAAATAAATCACATTCTGCTTAATGCCTGTGTGGTGAGTGAATGCCAAATAGCCAGTGCCCTCTAAACTTGTACCCGAACTTCCTCCTCTCAACTAGTACTTGATATGAAGTACTAGTTGAGAGGAGGTGCTAGTACTGGTACTAAGGAGGATGTTCAGTGGGGTTCTGACTTTGGCCAGGAAGATGAGTGTGATTCTGCTTCTCCAGAAGGGAGAAAAATAGCATGTTTTCAAAAGTCTCTGTATATCACTTCTCAAAAAAGCTTTGAGAATGTAGCAGTTTAGATCAGAGGGTTTCAGTATAACTCTTTGAGAGTTATTTTCATTAATATTTTGCAGCTGACACTAAAGAACTGCATCCTTTGCCCCACCAAAAGGTATGTATGGCTTTTTAATGAGGTTACATTGAGGTTTGCTTTACTTTTTTACTTTGTTAGTTTTAAGCTCAGATCCATTCAAGTAAATGCTTTTGCTGGCATATGTTGATGAGGCAGTATCAGAGTGAGAACATGGAAGAGGAATAAATGAGGGAGGATGGACATATGGGCCCTAATCTGTGGGTTTTGTTTCGTTTTTTTGTGGTAGTGCTGCAGTTTGCTGTGTTTTGAAACCATCAGTGGAAGGTGTAAGGCACCTGGAGAACCCTCCGTTTGCTCGCAGTTCTTGTAATAAAAATTTGGCAAGGAAACCTGACTGTTGGTGAAGCTTTGAAAAATGGGATATTGTTTGTTTTTTCTCTTAACCTGGAAAGAAAAGTGCAGCAATGACCCTCAAGATAATATCTGGTTTTGGGAGAAAAGGGGAATAGGAGACAAAATTCTTGCTAATTCAGTCTAATCTGTACTTGATCTATTCACCTTAGAAAATAAATTCCTTCGCCCTTATTAATTTGAAAATGTACAAGCTTGTATTTAAACATTAGGAACTGATGGAAAATCTTGCACCTTCCACAGAATTGATGCTACCTTGTTGTTCTGCCTCAGGTATCCATGGTATGTCAGAGGAATGCAGCAGAGAACCAAAGTCTGACTTAATCTCTTTATCCTGCGTTAATCTGAAACTCCAGAGAGAGACAATCCTGACTTTGAGGCTCTCTGAATTCAGCATCAGTACTCTTGTTTACTAGAAGAAAAATGAGGGAGAAACAAATTATAGGTCCATGCACCTAACAAATGGTGCCACATGAATTAGGCTGAATTTCACACAACTTATTTTTAACTGACTCATTTCCTGAGAAGGATCTATTTTGTCAGGTTCTGCTCTTCTGTATGGTAAAAAGAAACACAAACCCATTAATGCTGAAGTAAAGTATTGTCTTTTTCCCAACTCCATTGTTAAACAAGTGAAAATTATTCCATCCAGCTGGAGAACTAAAGCAGGCTGAAAGTAGCATTGCTGCTTTGTTTGTCATATCTGTGTGCAGAGAAGATACAGCAATCTGATGGGAAGGCTGGGATCCTCACTGGGGAACTGTACCTGGAGTCCACGCATGTTGTTGACTGCAGAGCCCCTTTCTGTCGAGTTCCTTCTTACTCCCAACACCCTAAGACCAAAGGAGAAGAAATGTGACTTGGATGTCAACCACAGTAAGTTGCCTTCATAGGTTGACTGTGATGAACCAGTCAACACTAGTTATTGCTGGGGACCGATGTGTGTGATGTTTGCAAACACAAACTTGCAGCTAGAGCAGATCAGGAAAAAACCCCATGTCCTTTATTTCAGTCATGCTGGGAGAAGGCTCTCATCCAAGTCAAATTGTGCCTTGACCAGCTGATGTAGTGCACACAGCTTTTCCCTGCCTGTGGTGTTTTTAAAGCCATGCTATGCATTGATGTGATCACAAAATATTTGAGCTCATGATCTCCTGTGTTGTAACTGTGATGAGGATAAACCTAAAGGAAGCATCCGCTCTTCATGCAAGGACAGCATAGCTACAGGTAGGAGCATCAGTGTTAGCGTAATTAACCCTTTCTTTTATGCAAAGGAATTGACCCCCTACTGAAGTTGTGTCTGTGTGGAAGATAAAATCCTTGACCTTAAATGACTTGCACAAAGTCCAAGAGGGAGACTGTCAGGCTGGGTCTTGCAAGCAGCCTGACTCCTGATCCTCTGCTGAAGTTGCTAGACCAAATGTCTCTGTCCATTCATGCTGAATGAATTCTCAGTCTGTGCTACATTTCCTCCTTTGAATAATAATTGTTAATGAAAAGGAAAATGAAAGAATAAGGTAACGACAGATAACACAGAGAAAACATTGAAAAGTGAAGAAAGAAATGTCTGGGCATAATAGCAATGCTATTATTCCCATGTTAATGATTCAAGAGCTTTCTGACTGCCATAGAAGCAAAAATGGTACTTGCTGCAGTCTACAGAGATTTGGGGGAATGCAGGGAAAATTTCAAAATTGGTCACTAATGGCCTCCATGTTTGTTCTGAAAAGATACCTCCCCTCCTGCAGGGGTGTGAGGTGGTCTCTGAGATACAGAATGCCCCTTTGCAGGTTTAAATCTGTAGTTAATTAATCTGAAATCCTTCCTATCTGGACTTACTGGTTAAGAGAGCTTAATAAATTACTGAGACACCAATCTCAAAGAAAATAGGCAGAACTCCCAATTATATCATCAGGTTTATCTCTGCAAGGATTGCCTGAAGGTGCCCTTAGTATCTACTTTAGCTCCACATCTGCTGTTCTTTTCACCCAAACACAAATACTGGTGATTCTAGTCGCTCTTAAATCACTTTTTCCTTCAGACTGTGTGTTTTGTTGTAACTACATTCACCTCCCTTGCTCCCTCCCCTGTTCTGAGGTCAGTTGCCTGTGACAGATACTATGTTCTATTTGGTATGTGCAGCTAACCACTTCTGATTTTAGAGAACATGGTTTTAATTAGTTCTCTTCCTCTCTGGTGGCTGAACAGAGTTGGCCTCAGGTGGAATTTTTTAATTGTGCTATTGCTGTCTGTTACACAAACTGGAGTTCTGTTTCATAGAGTAAATTTGAAACAAAAATGAGATTTTTTTTTGTAGCAGAATTCACAGGACTGGTCAAACTTTAAAAAGTCATGTGAGCAGCTTTTTCACATGTGTACAGCAATGTGCACAGAAGTTCAGGGAGATACTGGCTTTCCTCTCTGTTTATCTGGTTTCACTACTTTTAAAAAATATTTACTAAATTATCTGCTGACACGTTTACATGATGTTGTGCAGTTGTAGTGCTGGAGTTGCCTATTTCTGCTCCCTCTTTAGGAGCTGGTGTCTGGAGATATTTATGGGGAGCTCCAGGCTTTCCCTTCTCCCTTTTCTCAGTCATATCAGTTCTTGTTTGACTGACCTCTGAGTGATTCAGTTTGCTACTTTGTTGCAGGATTTTTATTATTACTACTACTCTTATTATTATTTTGTACCTTTTCTTTTGTTTGTTTTGCTGGGCTAGCTTGCAGCTGCTGTGAAACAGCAGTTACTGGAGGACCTAACTATTGATTTCCTCTGCTGTGTAATAGTTGGGAAAACAGCAGACTCTCAGCCAGTACAGGTGAGAGCAATTCTCTACAACTTCATGGGCAGTTGCCAGAGTATATCACATTGTTGGAAGGTTTTGGGTTTTTTTGTTTGTTTGTTTTTACCTAAGACCTTGCTCTAGGCTATTTAGATACACTCTGGAAAAAGCTATCTGTAGTTTGAATACACCAGCCCCTTATCTATGCAGCCTCCAGAATCTCCTATCTCCAAGGCCGTGGTTTCCAATATTTGGTAGGGTTCCTGTGAAGATAAATCACATCAGAGGCATGACCTTTATCCTTGGTGCTATTTAAATAGCTTAAATATCTATTGACTTCATGCCTTGTGATTTCAGTTGCTGAAAAGTGAACACTAAAGAAAGGAAGAGTTGACCTACAGTGTATCAACTGAGTGATCTCTTCATTTATAGATCTCTACAAATACAGATGTTGTTTTTAAAAAAAAATTCTCCCCCCAGCACTGCTGTGTTGTGGCTGGTTGCTCTTGAGAGGGAATCTGTGCTTCTACATGGAACCTAGCAAAAGAAGATACTAATTTCTGTTGTAGATGCTGAAGATGTTGAGGGAAATATGAAGATAAAAACAAAACAACTGGGGACCTTCTTTGTCTGTGAATAAATATTCCCTAGTGGTTCTTAAGAAAAATCTTTAAATTATTTGCCTAGATAGTTCTGCATCTTTGTGGGAATTTTCTGTTGGAAGAGAGGGTGAAGATAAAGAAAGGTATCTGCATTTCCCCATAAAGGGCAGTAGACCCAATATATATTACAGAAATCTACACTAAAGTGTCTCCTTGTGTTTCCTTCACTACAGATGAAGGGCTCCATGTCTTCTATATTTACAGTATGGTCCAATTTTCATTAAACTCTGCTCTGGAATAATCTATTAATAAAAAATCCCCTCTTTTTATATTGAAAGACCCCTGGGAAAACAGTTTAATGTAAGCCAGTGTGATGCAATGCCTACTCGAGTTTGGAGACAGTGCAAAACTATAACCAAAGACTGATCAGCTCGCTCACCAACACTGACGAGTTAACTCTGGCCGATTTACTGGACTGTTCAAAGATCAGAAACACCAAAAGCAGTGCTCAGCTGAGGCCTGGGGGTCAGTGTGAGGAATTGAAAGGATGCATCCTTTTCTTTGGACTTTGTTCCCCATAGGAATATTAACCATATATTTAGACTGCATAAACTGGACTCTCTATTGTTCTTTACGTTTTGAAAGTGCTAAATATCATTGTTCTGGTGACAGATATAACTCCGCAGTGGTTATGGGTTTGTGGGAAGACAGACTCAAGTCCTCTTCCTCCACAGTGTTTCTCATTCCTCTCACTCACATAAATGGTGCATACTCTTTTCTTCTGGTCAGCTCTCTCCGAAGACTGTCAAGTTTTCTGTGAAGATGACCAGAAAAGCCACAACATACTATGAATTATATTTAATGTATGAATTATTAGAAATAGTTCTCATAACTGCAAGTAATAGAAGTTAGCTCCTGTATGTGGCCTCAAAGCTGTCCTTTTCTGGGCTTTGGATGGTGGTGTAATGTCACCATGAACCATTAGCTGCAATTTTGCATGGCAAATACAGCTGCATTTCACTAGTGAGGTGCTTTTATAGCCCAGGGTTTGTTTTTATTAATGTTTTTAAAGTTCTTTGAATTAAATGGCATAGAAATTTCTACTATTCCAACATCTGTGCCTCCATGAGAGCTTGTGTAACCTGAAGGAACTGTGCAACTTTAAACCAACTCCATAGCCTGTGTCCCAGTGAAAGAATGAAGACATACATTTGTTATGTTTCTGTTGGTTCCACACTGCTGTTTGCATCATGTCTTCACTTTTCCATCAGCAGAGAAGGTCTCAACAAATTCTGTCAGTCTCTGGATACAGTAGGTTTTAGACAGTGTTGAAAAGTCTGAGGGGTGGCTGTGGTGGTACAGTTGCAGATGAAAGAAAATATTCAGCTGGCACCCTGAGTCTCTCTTATGCTGACAAGGACATGAAAAGGTTCCAGGCTTTCTGCCATTTCTTACTTAAGTATAGCTTATCCTTTTGATATTTATCCATTTTACAACTTCTTGATCTGCTTGACCTTATGAAACTTTTCCAAGATATCTTTTCTTACCCCAGTTTCTTCTATAAATTCCCTTTCCAAAGCTGTTACCCTGAGATATGGTAAACTCTCCCAGCTTGAAAAGAAAATATCTCTATTTCGTAATTTTGAAAGTATTGTGTACATTTGTGGTGCTGTAGAATAATTAGTGTGAATAACATGGGAGTTTTCCTGGGATATAGACTTTAAGCCTTATATTCAGACTGTGTTGTGGTGGGAAGCAGATTGCAGAGAAGTAACTATCTGCTGGCTATTGCTAACATAGAACAATCCTCACTATTTCTTGTGATGGTCTGAAAGAAGCTTAGTTGTAAATCACTACATGGAGGTGTAGCTTGTTTGGATGTATGGCTTGTTCAGATTGACTGGCAGCCATGTGTAAAACGGGCCCAGGGCTGAAACAGCAAAATTGTTGCAGAGCAGGATTGAGCTGGGTTGGCACTGAGGTGTGGGAAGCTCATTTAATGCAAGTTGTAGCTGGTGGTATCAGTGCTTCCCTTTCATGAATGCAGAGTTTAACTTTGCTGCCAGCCTGGCAACATCCCACTGGGATAATGTAATGCAGCTGCAAGATTATTTTGGCTCTGTGCTAACTCCTTCCCATGCCTTTTTTTAATAGTCTGTCTCCTGCCTTTCCCCATTCAGTCATAAAACCTTTCCTAACATTTGTTCTACTTTTAAGAGCTAGTAAGGGCATGGCAGTTGATAACAGAGCCAACACCCTTCCATAAAAATGCACTTTTCAGCAGTGAAATCTGCTGCCTGTTGGGGAATTTCAAGAGTTGATGCTGTGTTTTGGTTTGTCCTCTTTGTCTGCTAGCTATCCCTCGTATCACAAGGTTGGCTAACATGCAGTCTTTGTATTTCTGTAACTATTTAAAAATTGGGCTGAGACTTTGAAATGGAGTAACAATCTAGTTTGCCTGAGTCTTGATCCACTGAAAGTGATATGAAAAGGCCTGAGATCCACTCTTAGGAAACAAGGCTTTTTCAGATTATTGCTCCTTCTATAAGAATCAGGGCCAAGTTTGGCTCTCTAGATACTTGACACGTAGTCTCGAGTGTTGGTTTAACCTTGTTGTCACAATTATTTTGTAACAAAAACAATTATTGATGTTTTAAGTAATGTATCAGTTGCGGTAGAATGAGATTTGTTGTTTTAATCATAACTAAAAGAGGCTCAATTTCTATCGCCCAGCTTTCTAGTTCTTACCTATCAATGCAAAGAATTTGAGATTATAGTTAAGCTTCTTACTCCTTTCATAGTGTTAAACCCAGCTTTTAAAATCAGGATAAGGCCCTCTTTCAAGAGAATGAGGAAATGATCAGAATCAGGGTAAGGCAAAGGTAGCTAACTCCACTCTGCCTTTGATTGCATTCTTGTTCAGAACCTGCAACAAAAACTCTCCCAACCCATCCTTTCTCATGTGATTATTTTCTTCTGGAATTTGACCTTTAAATAAAAATTTAAATAATTTGGATTTCTTGTGTGGAAACCACAAATATGGAGGAACGTCAGCTGTAGCAGTGACAAATGTTAGTGTCTTCATGGGCTGAAACAATGGACCAGGGTGGTGAAAACTCTCCTCCTGCTTAGTTAATTCCTTACTTTTTAATGGCACGAGACGAGACGGGGCCAGGTAAAACTTTCGAAGAACGCAAACTGACCTCTGAGGGAAAGGAGACTGCTTTTGTGTATCTGCCCCTTTTTCTTAGCAAGAAGGTGATGACTTCAGTTGCATTAGTAAGAACCATTTCACTCTACAGCCAATGTGGTACATTGATCCAGTTTCTCTTCTAAAGTTCTTTCTCCGTCCGTGTCCTGACCATTCTTGTAAAGGGAGATCTCTTTCTGCCGCTTTTGTTGGTGCCATTGTTCGGAGTGCCTTGTCAATCTGCGATTAAGACCTGCAAAAGATCTGGGAGAATTTCTTTGTCTTGGTTTTTCGGAAGTCATCCGAGGGACTCACAGGCAGGCGTTGTTCTTTGCCTTGTGCCTTCCTGCTCTAGCCGCTGTGGGGGTCAGAAGGAGACGGGTCAGACATGGACACCCGGGCTGAGTTAAAATAAACCTTTCGGAGAAAGAAATTTAGGTATACAATAGTTTTTCAGGTTTTCAAAAAATATTGACCGGCCTGCTTCTAGATGCAAGCTCGATGTCTCAGTGTCCTTAGGATTGACTGAATATTGGAAATCCAGCTTTTGATTTGTGCTTTTAAAAAAAGGTTTGCCCCTGCTGTCTTGACAGCATGGAGTAGGAGAGCAGCAGGAGGTTTTCAAAAGATGTGTATTGAAAATAACCGGTCAGCCTCTGGAGGGTGCCGGGGTGCAGTCACCAGCATGTAAAGGCAGACATCCGTAGGATGCCTTGGGTTCCAGAGATATTTTTATGAATGAAAGGTGCTTATGACTGGAATGCATGCTGAAATAGGCAGTGCTAATGGAGTCTCTACGATCCCCTTATCTTCACTCGTAAATCTGCCCCCGAAGATAAATGTTTAATAACATTCCAATTTGATTGTACTTGCTAAAAGTGATTGAACTAATGACCCATAATCCAATAGATCCATTTGTAGTGAATAACACCAAGGGTTCAATCCTTTGCCGCTGATTTAGCGGGATATCTGCTGAATTTACCACATTTCACTGTTGCAGCACTTGCTCACTGATCAAATTATTTACCTGGCACTGAATGTAGTCCACCTTTCAGTTTCAAAAGGGCAACAATTTCTTTGTATGTATAAAAGATAACAAAAAACCGCATGTTTTTGGGAATCAGTAAATGTGTGTAAGAGAGGCAGAAGTTGAGTAGCTGCTTTGTTATGCTTTGGTCAGATGACAAATGTATGTGGTAGTACTGCATGCCCAAACTTCTGATGCAAATGCTTGTGAATACAAATGCTTGTCTGAAATTTGCTTTGGTCAGTAATACCTCTGCACTCAACTTTTTCCTGCAAACATTAGAGAAAGGTGGAACTATGGCTAAAGTAAGTTCGTATCACACTTCAAACAAATACCTGTAGAATTCTTCCTATTTGGCAAATGAAGTGCTCCTAATCACTTCAGTGGGAATCTGTCTGGTTTAAGGAATGCAGTATCTTGACCTAAGACCCCTGCTAACACTTACGTAATGAGACCCACTGAACCATGTGGGACTACTTATGCACATGATTAATTTTATGAACAACTCCAGGATAGCACTTAAAACTGCAGTCATCGATTTTTGATTGCAAAGTAACAAACTTAAATATTAGGCTAGAGTGACAGGGACCTCTGTTATGTTTTCCTGCTGCTGTGCTGAGGATGATCTTCTCTTCCTTCTAATCTAACTCTTGTAGAGAGCTGTTACTTCCATAAATCCTGAAAAATCTTCCAGTAGCTATTTGCTCACAAGTTCTCTGTTAGATTGAAATGACTAGTCTTCATACCAGGAACTTCCTGTAAAAAAAAAACGAAAACCACAATAGAAATAAATAAGCCCCCCACCCTTCTGCTGTCAGTCAAGTATTTGCTTTGTTGCAAAATTCTGCAGTTCAGACTAATGATGGTTAGAATAGGTGAAACTGTGTGGGGAGAGAAATAACTATTTTTATGAGATAATTTTCTTAAGACTGCTTTCTTTTCAAGCATTGCTTGTAAGCTTGATGTGTTTTGTTGCCAACTCTTTATATAAGAACTGTGTTGAGGCAACTGATCCTGATACTTCAGCTTGTATTGTCAGGTTTTGCAGCCTTGCCAGTAACACCTACCTGAAGACCTGGACTGAATCGTGACTGGTAGAAATTTAGTAGATTGAGAGACCAAGTGAAGCTCCAGGATGGACACAGCAAAACAGTGAGAGGAAAAAAGATTCCTTTCACAGCCTGAGTTCTGCCCTACACTTAGGGTGATAATGCACGATGCATTGGAAAGTTTGCAGCAAAACTCAAGTATTTCATATGCTTGATTTCAAAGGCTTCACTATATATACTTTTTAAAAAAATCTGAGTATGTAAAGCAAGCCCAAGGCAAGAAAGAGAAGTAGCCTAAACAGACAATATTGTTTTTCTGTCCCCTTTTTTATCCTTGTGGTGAATTAGACAAGTTTTCACCTTCTAATCTTTGTGTAGGATCATGCACAACTTCCACCATAAGCATTCTTGCTTAAACCTCTGTCTTAAGGTCCATTTTCCTGCCCACTGTCCTTCATGTCTGTCTCTGTTTAACCTGGCTAGTTATGATCTACAAACCTGATTAGGAAAAACCTGCTTCCTCAGTTGAGAGTCAGTGATTGTTGTATTCCACATCATCAGGACTGGCTCTTATTGCAAGTTCACTGAAATTTCATTTTCTCCTCAATGTGACAGGGCAGAGTCTAATCTAGATGATCTGCACAAACTACAAAGGGTGTATGCAGGGGGAATGACCAGCATATTGTTGGAAAAAAATAAGTCCAAGTTTCTGCAGGAGAGAATCTGCAGGGAAAAGCAGGTTGGCTTATTAGACTGACTGATATAACTGGGAGGAAAGAGAATAGATAAGATTTTGGACCTGCAAGCCCTTTTCCAGGTCTCCTGATTAACTATCAGCTTCATGAAATTTTTGTTTATGCTTTCTGATAAATGCTTTATGTGTTGCTTCATACTGCAGGAGATGTGGCTTGTACCTTATTACTCATTTCTTCTGTCAAAGCAATTTCATGTGAATATCTGTGAAGATTGGATCCAGTTTAAAAAGGTAGTTCAAAACCTTCTACAGTGAAATTGAGAGCAGCTTGATCAGGGCCTATATAATTTGTGAGTTTTAGTAGCATTATTGTTTAAAAATCAAAATTACAAATGCAGTAAGCAAGCAAGCTAGACTGGCTAGGCTGATAGCCCCAGAAACATAAATTAATTTGTTTTCTCCCCCCTAGTTGGGGGCCAGCATAAGCAGTGCCAGGTCCCAGGTACACAAATCTAGTAATACATAATAATATCTGGAAATAGGATAGGGTCAATATGGATCTTGGGCTGCTGTGATGAAGCAGTGGCAGGGCCAGTTGTGTGTTGGTAGGCTCAAGGGTGAGACTGACCAGGGTCCAGGTAAGTTCACTCTGTGAAATAAAGATAATGGCCTGGAACTCTTTGGAGGGTCTGCCCTCTCTCTCCTGTGTGTGCAGGCAATGCCAGGGGTAGGTTACATTCTCTGTGTTTCTTTTAGAGGAGGCTGAACTGAGAGATTTGGTTATCAGCTGAGGGAAAGCAGCTGTCTCCAGCTGTCTGAGTGTGCTTACACAGGTGGGCTCCATAGCTAAAGCGCAGGCTGCACCCAGAGCAGGGTCATAGTCACAAACTCCTAGAGGAATGACTCAGAACTCTAGCTGGCCAATTTTAATGTGACAGTCCATGAAGGAGAGCTTACCTTTCCTCTTTTGCCTGAGTCCTCTTAATTCTCAAATTCTTGCATAAACTCACTTAGTGCATCTTGTGTGATAATATTCAAGTGCTGCTGTGAAAGTCAGGAATAACTTGAGAGCTCTGTGTGTTGTCTACTTACTAGTGAGTAGCTTGCCAAAGCTGTCCAGACTTTTAAGGAGGCAGTAGTGAAGCTTTTTAGTTCTAAACAGAATGATATATGCTGTTTCTTTATAATTCAGAGTTAAAATAACCTCAATTATGATTTTGTGCCTTTTCAAGTATCTATACCTTTTCTGCAATCTGCTAACACAAATAAGAAATGCAAAATGATCATATAAGAAGTCTGCTCTAATTATAACTCTGTTTTTATTCATTTAAAGCACTGTTCTAGTCACCTTGAAATTTCCCTCCAGAGAATGGCTGCTAAAAATTTCATGTGCTTTCACTCTAAAATAGTGGATTGCCCTGTAGCTGATTATCCTGTAACAGTAAATAGAAAGACTTTGCTTTATATGTGGTGCAATGAGGAAACTCTTGATATTCTTGTAGACCAGTTGCATTAACATTTTTGCAGTAAGAGGGCAACTTGGTATCTGTGACCTCTTGACTCTTACTTGTTTTTAAAAAATGCCTTCAAAAATCCCCTGTGAATCTCTTGGTTAGAATGGAAAAAAAAAACCTTCCACTGTTCTTTAGTAGAGACTGCTTCTGAATACTTAAAAGCTGTAAATAAAATTGGAACAGCTTTCTTATTCCTACTTGGAAGAAAATCTATGTTCAGACTGTGATTGACCTGCAAGCCAGTTGTTTTAAGATGTTGGCTCTAGCTTACTCTGTTATTCCATGACAAATCTGTTAGGATTTTTTCCCCTCAAATGAAGTTTTGATGCAGTTTGACATAAAATTCAGATACTTTTTTGCACATATGTAGAATAACTAAACCATAAGCACATAATTGGAAATATAAAACCATTATCTCAGGAACGGACATCCCTCTGTAGAGTTGACAGGTGTGGTATCTGAAGGCAAAAAGCACTATCTGTGCAGTCTCCCTGACTTCTGAGGTCCATTCAAGAGCCTTCAGTGCTGGGACCATTGCAGGAAGGCTTTAATTTTTAAGGAACTTTTCTCTAAAGGAGATGTTCTTGCTTTTTCAGGTGCTTTGGATCCTGCAGAAACTGAGTGGCTTCTTGCTGCAGAGTAGAATATGGAAAGTACTGAAAGCTGCCTGTGGTGTGATATGGCTGAGATCTGTGTACAAACATACAGGAAGGTAAACTGAGATGATAGCAATGTCTCACCTCAGGGGACTGGTAAAAAGATGATGATACTTGAACTGTGAGCAAACCTGCATCAGGTGGGCTTTCCTCTGCACCACAGAGTGAAAGAGAAGAGACCATGGAGAAGAGTTTTTTGGAGGGAAAGTCTGCTTTGATGACCAAAGGACAAATTTGTCTGAATGACAAATGTGTGTCGGAAATGTGCAATGTCATCCTGTGGTGTTTGGGTGCTAGACCCTAATCTGTGTAGTCTGAAGGGAATAATGCAAATGATTGTTGACAAATGTGTAGTTAAGAGGACAGAAACAGCTAAACTATTTCAGTCCCACAAAGAGATGAGTGGACTTCAGATGTTGCTTAGATAAGTGCATTTCAAAGAGGAGGTGGTGCAGAGGCTTCAAAAGGTCTCCCAAGGACCATCTTAGAGAACTCCTCACCTTCCTGCATTAGTAGCAGTTTTACCATTGGGTTCACAAGGCCAGAATTTTGCCCTGGGAGTTAAGATCAGAGAAATCTGTGTTCTGGTGAACAATCTCAGAGCTTCGAGCTTTTTCTACAGTACCTATGGTAACTTGAAATGAAAGACATGTGTTCAGTTAGTGATAACTGTTGCAAGAAAAACCATTTCCAGCTTTTTCTTTCTCCCCAAACATGATCATTATCACTTAGATTTAAAGAATAAATTTTCTGATGAGAAAATAGGATAATAAGGTAATAATAATGAGAAAATGCTGCCTTGTGTACTTTAGCTGTTATCAAGCCTGCAATGTTTAACTTCTCTGGTTTTGGTAAAAATGCTTGTGGGGTTTTTGTACTTGTGCTCAAAAGGATTGAATTTGAGAGATCGTTTGACCAGCATGTTAAATTTGGAACCTGGGAACAAACATTTCTGGAAACAAAAAATATATAATCAATGTTGATCGTAGAGTTCCAGGGTACATGCATTGTGGACTACCAATTTTTCAATAATTACTTTTTAAAATAATTATTGAAAAGGTTTTAAGATTTTACATATGATTTAATTGACAAATAGGACAATAAGAATAATTTTCTCTCTTGAAACAAAGAGAGAAGTTCTACTTTCTAGAAAAAACTGATAATGAAGAAAATATGTGCACTATACACAACTCTTAAAGTATTCCAGTCACTTATTTGCATATTATCACATTCTACCTCACTAAATATTAATCTTAAAATTCTTGATTTTAATTTATTATGGGAATGCTGATTTCCATGTTTGTTATTTGTTGATATACTAATTTAGTTTAGGGGAAAGATCTGAAATGTAACTCAACATTTTCAAATATAACTTAAAGAATAAAAAGCATTAAAAAATTATGTAAATTGATTTCTGTAATAAATGTTGGGTCCCTGAACACTTGATACACTTGGAGGGGTTTTTCGCTATTAAAGAACTTACAGGAATACAGCTTGTAACTGAAAACTGGTGAAACATTGGGGTTTGTAATTTTTTCAACACCTAAACCCTCTTCTGCTGTAATGCATTATTCCAACAGTAAACACAGGGGAAAAAATGTAGAACACTTTCTCACAAAGCTGTAATGTGTTCGCATTTTGGAGTAGACACCTGATATCTTTTGATGAATTGCCTCTTTTGAAGGGGTAATTTTTTTATTATTAGTGTATCTCATGCTGTACCTGTGAAAAGTCCCTCAAATTTAGTCAAGTTATAAGACTTCAAGAAATTTCCATTTACATAGTCCAGTGATGTTTGTAAACGTGAGCTGTAGAAAATCCATTAACTGCTTTCCTATGTCTTTTGTCTTTTGTTTTGCCAGGGTTGCATCTTCTGGAAGGCTGCTTTCCCTAGCCTCACTGTTACTATTCATACGCATGTGAGACTTGAAAATTCGTAAGTTACAGTTTAATGCACTTTTAAAAGATGTTTCTTAGCAAATGATAAGATGGTGATGCTTTTTATTTTAGCATTGCAGAGCATCAAGAGTCTAACCCAATTTCCACTGTAGTCCAGAGTACTTTCCTACTTGGGATTACATTCCAGTAGTTTAAGAAGGCACACCCTATTATGGTTTATTGCTGTAGTTTAAAAATATTTGAATGATTGTAGGATCTTGACTTCCATAACCAGGCATCTGAAAAAGATCTGTCTCTTTTTTATTATTATCTCAAACAACATTCTGCAGCACTAATCCTGGCTGCAAAATAACATTCATGCTTAATAATTTTACACAATGTCAGATATCTTCAGCTGTAATTATGGTTCAAAATGGTTTAAATAGTGGCAGAGGTATTATTTTGGCAAATACCTATCCTCCAAGCCTTATTTTTAGAAGAAATAGCTAATGCTGTTTACATTCATGTATTTTTAAGATGTCATGCACGTGACGTTTCTTACTGAAGGGGACACTTTTAAGAGTGCTAGAATTTGTTTTCCTGTTCATTTAAGAGAGTTGTTTGAAATGTTACATTGTCTCTTTCTAAAATAAATGTTTTTCTCAAGTGTTCTGCTAAAAAGATATTGCTGGGAGGTTTCTAGGGCTGGTTGTTTTTGCCTGTTTGTAGGCTATATTAATAAGGCTTGGTATTTTTGGTAATACAGTTTTAACTTGGAACATAACATCTAGCAACAAAAAGGTATGTATTGTGATCTGAATGAGTTCTTTCCCCCAGATACAGTTAGAGCATATGTTTTCATCCTGTGCAGCCTAGAAGATGGCTGATTGTGTGCTAAGAGATTTCGGTAAAGACGCTGTCAGTGCATTTGCTTGTCATGAGCCTGACTTCATTTATGCAACAGAAATTAACTGAGATGCTTTCTCATGCTTCGAGTGAGGAGTGAGAAGAGCATCTATGCTCTCCCTTTGAATTCCTTTAAAAGAATTTGAAGTCTTAAAGGACACTTCATTGTATTCAGAAAAGCATTCTGTGATTAACTGATCTGTAGCTCATACAAGGCCCTCATATCAAATACAGAAGTTGTACAGTTGTTCTTTGCTTCTGAAACCCACTGCAAGAGACTGTAGGAGAATAATGATTTGTGAGGATGTTGTGCTTGCAGGTAAAGGTTGTCTTCAGCAGAGGCCAAGGAAAGCAATATTCTTGTACTTTTACTCCAGTTCTTCTCTGCATGTGGGGCCAGGCCTCTAGAGCGAGACTCTCTCTCAGTCAAAGTTCAGGAGCAAGTGTTTCCCTTCTGTATGGAATAAGAAAAGCCAAGTTGATCTTTCATAGACACATATACCCATGTAACACAGAAAAATGTACAGAATTCATATAGAAATCATGAAAATGTTGACTATCACTGACTGTAGAACTTTCTTTGAATTATAGAAAACGGTCTTGTAAGAAACTTAGTTAAAACAGACTTTCTGGCTGCCAGCTTTGCACATTGCTCGGGGAAGTAACAAAGAACAGCTTGTTACATTGCACCATTTCCCCTACCCCACTGAGTTTTTCCCTGTATCATTTGTGTGTGGAACATGAACTGTGTGTGTAACTGCAGGCATAACTTGACCTTTGAGATCTTCACCACTGCAAGTGATACAAAAAAAGTGAACAGTTGATGTTGAGGTACCAAACCAAGTAACTGATAAAGTTTGAAAAACACAGAGAAAACAGTTTTTGGTGGCATGTGGCTTTGCTATATGAACTGCCCAGTCTCCTCCTGTTAAAACTCAGAACAAACTCTTTTACCAGTATAAGGAGGCAACACAAAGTATGTGTCAGTACAGTGGCAGGATAATGCAAAATACCAGGAAAAGAAAGGAGGGAAAATGTTGTTTTCCTCAGTGACTTATTCCCTTTCTTGCCAAGATTTGCCAAGCCCTGCACATCGAGCATTAGATATGCAATTGACTCTGTGCCAGAATTTTACATACTTTGCAGTAAATGTGGCAGCTTTTACCAGCCCTGCTTTCGTCCATTATATGGAGGAAAGCTCTGCTGGCTTCCTGCTTCTCACGCAATACCCCCACTTCCACACCAAATGTGCCAGGTATTTTACCTGGCACGTGACAGCCTGTAGCAATGGATCTGTTTATGGGCTTGCTGTGTGCAAGATGCTGTCATGTGTCCCTCAGGCAGTTCTGTGCATTGGGAGGGGGTCAAGCACTGAGCTGGGGGCTGGGGTACTCTGCTTTGTGCCATGGACAGAAGGGAAAACTCAAACCCATGGCTGGATGCCCTACAACTGTGCTAATGGGAATATTGGAATACAAAAAGGTGTGTGTATATATGGGGTATATAAAGGAGTTCTAATCCTCTTGGGTTTCCTGCTCTTTCATTAGCATCTGGCCCATGTGAACTTACAGAAATAAGTCCCCACTCTGTTTCCCCTCTGCATACAAGTAAAAAAAAACAAACCAGTTCCTAAAGTTGCCAGGACTCCTACTAAAAGTATCGCACTAATCTCCATAGCTTTAAGAAAAGAAGTAATTATAGATTTCTTTCATAGGATAAACATACAGCAGTGGCTTTACTTTTTGCTCTTCCAGTACTCCCAAAGCTGTCCCCTAAGGGATTGCAGACAGTGCCCTGTCTGCAATGACTTTGGGGACAGCTTTGGGAGTACTGTCTGGAAGGACATCACTGCTGCTGGGAGCTTTAACATTGGGCCTGCTTTCCTGGCATGCCAGGTCTTTCCTTAGGCTATAGGTGGCAGGAGACCTAATGCTGGAATGGTTATTTTTGGGTGTATATCTCATCATCTTCAGCAGAAAGGGCATAGCAGAGAAAATAAAGAAATGCTGCATAAAATGATACACTTCTAAACAGAAAAAGCAAATAACTAATAGTGCAATTAAGGTCTTTAGAAACTAATAAATATGTAAGGTAACATGGGATTTCCACATAGCCAATCTCTATCTGTGGCTATCTCATCAATCTCTACTTTTGCAGGCATTTGCAGGTGGGGCTTTTTCTTTAACAATTAACCATCTGAAAAGATGAGGAATTTTAGTAACTTAATAGAGATTCAAATAGTGTTTGTTAAACAAAAGTAACATTTGTGGTATTACTGCAAAACTGAACTCATGGATCTGCTACTGGATTTATGGGGGCATGTAGAAAGGTATTTTTTATTGTATCCTTTAGAGAATGATAATAGACACCATGTTTTTCCTTTGCTCTTAGAAATAAGAACTGTTCTGTCTTATATTCCACTGAGTAACGTGTGCACTGGTGAATACTGAATTTTTAATGTTGATCACTAACTTATGAAAACAATCGCTGCTTTACTGACCTTAATATTTGTGAAGTATTAGGTGCACAACCACTCTTACTGTTCTTATATGGCTATTCTCAGCCAGGGCTTCATTTCCAGAAACAACTTTTTTGCTATTATAAAAGTTTTAATGAGGCAGTATTAATTACTAGGGTTTTCCACTTAATTTTTATAGAAAATCTGTGTGGATTTCAGTCACCTAAATAGCTGTATAGGAGCACAAACACACTTGAAATAGCCTTAAATGAGTTAATTTGAATGGTGTAAATAGTTTTGCTTGTGATTTATCTTTCCTAAAAGCTGTAAAATGCATGTAATTGAGTTGCTGAGGGATGCTGTGCCATTCAATAGGGCACATACAGAGCACTTGCCCTTCTGGCTTAGTTCCTGGTCAGTTTGTGCATTCTGTCCACTGAAACTTCCCCTGACGTCTCTGGTACAGTGCAGCATTAAAAGCTTGTGCAATGCCTTTCGCATATTACAGAAATGTGTACAATTCAACAAACATTTGAAAGCATTACATGTACATAAAGTCTTATTTTTTAGATGTGTTTAGTGTCTTGAGTCTTCGAAAGCGTTGGTATCAACTAATGCTGCAGCAGAGATGGTAATTAGATTTTGCTGTCATCTGAACAGTAATTGATAGTTATTTTGGACTCTCTGATGTGCTTGCAATCAGATGCCATTTGCTGAGGGATGGCATTTGGTTGTGAGTAGGTAGAAATTTGTTAGATTTATAACCAAAAATAAATCTGTGTGACTAACATTAGGCGAAGGCAGTCTCTTTGATGTTGGCTGACTGGCTTTTCTTGTCATGCTTGTGTTCATCCTTTCTCCTGCCTTCCTCTCCTCCAGAGCCTTGATTGCCTGTTGGGGACCAGGTGAAGCTGCCTTGGTGTATGCCTGGACAGCCTCCAGTGGCCATCTGGTGCTGCTTAGCTGGACCTTCTGGCCCAGAAATGAGATCAGCATTTTCTCATGGCCGCTGGTCTTTGGATTGTATGTGTAACAGAGAGCTCCAGAAGCAAAAGAAATGAGAACAAGTCAGTGTCTTTGTGCTGCACTCCCTTAACCAGTTTATTGGAAAAAATAATTTTTAAATGTCCGTGTTCATAGTATCCTTTTGTATTGTTTTGAGAAGACTGTACTCAGCCAAGTCAAAAGGCACACAATAACTCTGAGTGGCATCTTCAAGTCTTTATTGCTGTTAGGAACCTGACAAATAAAATACAATTTTCCACCCTTGTGCAGCATTGAACTGGCAATTGCCAATTAGAATTGCTCACCAGGCTGGAGTCAAATTAGGAGCAGTTGCTAATGTTTGTTTTAGCATTTCTAATCTTAGAAATTGGGGAAGAAATGGTGTATCTTGCCTATATGACCACGTACCATTCCTCTTCCATTTCATGATGAGCTTTTCCACATGAGATTTTCCTCTTCTCTCTTAACTATCTTTGATTAGTAAATAATAATAGGCATTTTATTCAAATAAGCAATGTCTGTTAAAGGAACTGGAGTTTCTTTCATACCAGTCAATGAATGCCACTCATATAAAGTTGATCAGGAATTGCATGTGTGTGGAATCCAGCCCTAAAGCCTCTAATTTTTGTTTCTAGATATACATCTGACACAATTATTGTGAGAGGATGAACACCTATTTAATGAGGTTCTTCTGCTGGATTTCTTAGGTGACACTGCAAACTCATTGACTATGCTGATGATTGTAATAACCATTGTCATACTACAGTATTTTTATTATGTTTTCTGGACCTTCCTTTTCTTCTAATATGTCAAAATATTTAAGAAAGTAGCTGTGAATTTCCTTTTTGTTGATCTGGTGTGCTTTTTCTGGGAGTAGATGTCATTAGGCTCACGCCAATTATTCCTCTTGAATAAGTGTGCTTGAGCATACAGGGAGATGAGGAAGGAAAAGCAGGGAAGGAAAAGCACAAGCAAAGACTTAAATACTCTGACCTATGTAATAGCTGCAGGCTGAGAAACTGGCTCCTGATGGTCCTCTATAGTTCTAAAACTCTGTGAAAGCACAGGCATGAGGAGTGGGGAAACTGAGGAGGCCAGGAGATGAACTAAAGGCAAAAGTAGGACTGCAGTATGCATGGAAAATCTCTCTTGCTCTGTTTCCAGTTGGCAAACTGCTGATTGTGGTTTGTTGGGGTGGTTTTTGTTTTTTTGTTTGATTGTTTGTTTTGTTTTTGGTTTTGGCTGTTTTTTGTTTGTTTGTTTGTTTTTTTGTTTGTTTGTTTAGGTGTTTGGGGTTTTTTTATTTTTTTTATGGTATCTGTGGTCCAATTGTTGCATTTAAGGTAGATATACTGGGAAAAGTCATTGCCTTTTCAAGTAAGTAACAAGAGGAATAGTTGCTAAATTTTGCATTATAAAGGGAGAACATCTAAGCATAAAATAGTGATTACTGAGGAAAAGCTTTAAATAAGCTTTCCCGAGGTATTTCTATTTTCTTATTCACAAAAAAAGGTAAAAAGCCCCATACATCTTTAGTAATATATCCCAAAAGCTGTCAAGGTATCTATATAAAACTAATTTAAATCTAAAGCTTGTTTTAAAAAAACCTAACCAAAAAACCTCTGGCAAACTCCAAATATAATACTACCAGATGCGGAACTCAAGTGATGGGCTTATTTATCTGGAGAAGAAGGAGCTGAGATGCAGATATAGAATCACAGAATTGTTTAGATAAGAAAACTCAAGTTGGACCTTTGAGATCATTGAGTGCAACCATTAACCCAGCACTGATGAGTTCACCACTAGACCATGTCCCTAAGGTGCCACATGTGCCCTTCTAAATACCTCCAGGGATGGTGACTCCAGCACTTCCCTGGGCAGTCTCCTTCAATGCTTAACAACCCTTTTTGTGAAGAAATTTTTTGTAATATCCAATCTAAACTTCCCCTGGTGCAACTCAGGACTATTTCTTTTTTGTCCTATTGCTTGTGACCCTGAGGATTAGCAGACATATCTCCAATATTCTGGACTGGTGATATTAAACTCTTTTGTTGTGAAAGGAGGAGATGATTAGATTGGCAAGTAAAAGTTGTTTTTTTTTGTGGTTTGGTTGTTTTGGGGCTTTTTTGTGGAAGCAGAGGTATTTCCTTACCCTTCTTTATTTTGTGTCAATGTTGGTTGCAATGAAAGACATGGCTATTGCTCTGGTAATATGTGTGTGGATAAATGGACGAGTGTGCAATGTAGCTGCTGAAGGACCTGCTTATCGCAGCTGTTTTCTTCCTCACTTTTGCCTAAGCTGAGAAACATGTCTTCATAACATTTTTTGTCTTTGTAGCCTTGGCAGCCCAGATTCCAAATCTGATCTCTTTTTTTTCTGGCAGTGTATGATGTTGGAAACTAACCGTGGGAGGGCCACATGCAATCCTCAGTTTTGTGATGTGCCTTGTGGCTGTCTGTCTTTTTTAAAAAAGAGATATGGCCTTCAGAGACTACAGGTCCCAGCAAGCAGTGCTTCATTCTGATCTGATAAGCAAGTGCTCAGATCTGATGTGAGTTTCATGTCAGGGCGTGCTGGCTGCATGAGCCACACCTCAGTATTTGAGATAAGGGTGGCTGCAGACAGCTCCAGCCAACACAAAGTAGGTGCAGCTTTGGCCAGAAGCTGATTTTTTATTTATTTATTTTTCTTTTCCTTTGCCCTTCAGTTTTGGGAACTTATTTTATCTTATACAGCAATGCAACAGGATTCTGGTATATAGCATGATTGCCCAGCATGTTGAATATGTTTTTGGTGTCTAGGTTCTCCCAGGTGCTTCCTTTTCTTCCTCTGTGATGGCTGCCCTCACATGCTGCTCAGGAGTGGGCAAAACTTCTGGAAGTGGCTGATTGCTTCAAGTAAGGGTGTTGTTGCAAGAGATTCAAGCCCATTTTTACTTGCTAAAGAGACCTGGCTCATTCAGGCAAGCTTTGGATAAACAGTCTGAAATTTGGGGTGGTTTATCTGATACAATTTTTAAAAAGTTTGTCCAGTATGGGAAGAGATTACCTCACTTTGACCCGGACAGCTGAGGAAGCAGCTTTGACACACCCTTGGGTGCAATTTAGACACCTGTTCTGAATTGCCTTCAGATTGAGAGTTCAAAAGCTGACTCTGCTTGGATGCAGTTCAGGATTGGAGCAATCCCTTTCTCCCAGTCTTAGGCTAGATGCTTCCCAAGATGTTTGGATGTAGCTTACTTCTCTGTAGCAATTCCTTTCTAAGTTCTGTTCTTCAGCTGGGTCTGCATCTGAGCAAGTGAAGGCATGATGAGAAGTTCTTTTGGAGTTTCACTGTATCTCAGATGTCTCTTGGGAAGTGTGAAAAACCCTGGGTGACTCTTCTGAGATTTCTAGGTGACTTCAGTTTCTGGTATCTGTTGTAAAATACAAAGCCAAAGTGTCAAGTGTCCTGCACTATGTCATCTTTATTTCTTGCTTTGTAGTCTTGTTCAAAGAAAGTTCAGTTGAGTGAAGAGCTTTTCATATTCTTTTAAAATCCATATAAATATCACTTACCAGCACAAGAGCAGCAATATCAGGTTGATCAAGAGGCCTCTTTGTCCCAGAATTCTATCTCAGTCTGTGGTCAATAATGGACTCATAGGGAAAGAGCAAAAATTATATTCTATATGAGAGAAGAACCTCACATTGGAGTACTTTCTTAATTAGGAGCTGGAACTTCCTAAGTTAGCATTTGCTTCTGGATCACAGTAATGCAGATGTTCCTGCCAACATATTCTGTCATCCTGCATCCTGTATTTGCACTTTTGCACATTAAACATAAAAACAACAGCATTACTACTTGGGTTTAGTTCTTTGTGTAGATGGCAGTATGGGTTGCTGAAAAGCTGCACAAAGACAAATCAGATGCTGTTAACTCCTTCCTGCTTGACAGTTCATATGTTTTGGAACTTGGAGATAATTCTCAAGGCTGCAATTTGGTCATGTATTAGCTCTATTTATGATTTTTATTGAACCCTGAAATCTAACTTTTATCTCAGCTTGATAAATAATTGAACCTTTGGCTAGTAGAGTGAGGATAAATACATAGAAGAGCAGTTAATGAATAAGTAGCTGGTCAACAGAGATGACAGTGAATAAAGATAGCTGTCAAGTTCTTAGCACCATAGAACTACAGCACATTTGGCCTGATCCAATGTCTGAAGAATTTAATTTCCATTGTTTTCAAAGGAATGCCTTAGCCTGTATGATATGAATTCTTATCTCTGCATCCTTTTTCTTTTTTCCCCCTCTTTTTTTCTCTCCCTGTTTTTCCTTTTTGAGCACAGTTAGGTTATTTGATCTGACTCCCTTCTGCAGCACTTTTTTTGTAAAAACAGTTTTGTGGAGAAGAGTGGCACCATAGTATACTAGGAACAGCCTACTGGGTAAAGGTAAGATGATAAAGATTGATCCAGTGCTTTTAAGGGAATAGTCAGCTATTGAGACCTGTGCTTTTGCAGAGGAATACTGTAGTAAGGAAAGTCAAAAAGTCTCTGATACTGACTTGGGGAAGTTTCACCAGTTCTCTGCTGTTATTATAGGACATATATATATATATGCCTATATGTATAGGGCATATCTATCTATCTATCTATCTATCTATCTATCTATCTATCTATCTATCTATCTATCTATATATATCCCTTCTTTTCCTTCCACAAGAAGACATACTACTTGATTGATTTTTAACCACAGCGGGTTTCAACTAATTTGTACCTGTAAGTAAACCTATTAAACTGTTGCACTGACAAATCTATAATGGGATTTTTATCCAAGCCCCATTTTATTCTGACTTTCTGGCAGACATGAGTCTATTCCCCTAAGGCACTTCAACTGTGCTGTCTTTTCTACTCCTGGATATCCTCTTTCTCTGTCTGACTCCACCTCAAAAATGTCTGTATCATAGGACCTGGTTTTCCTACAGTTGTCCCCTGGTGCAATTACAGCACGATTAAAATATGCAGTGTGGCTGAGACCTTGATCATGTTCTAACAAGAATATAGCCTTAGACATGCAGCCCAGTTACAGCATGGTAACAATGTCACAGAACAACCCTGCTCATCCTGCAGCACGGGGTGGGGCTTTATGTGCTTTTCCTTGGCATATTTCTAGTCACACCACTTGCTATCGTTGCATTTAAAATGTCATTATCCCAGGTGCCTAGATCAGCCCCAGGAATGAACTTTCAAATGCCCCTGCATAGCTTTTTCAGCACATTGCTGTTTTCTGCAATTCTAAAGAAGTAATAGTGCACTTTGAAGTTTCCTCTTATTTTCAAATCACTAACTACTCACAGAGTTAAAAACTTAATTCCTAAAAAAGTGCACATAGGTATTTGTTATATATTTTAATTCTAGGACCCTGAGCTTGAGACCAATCTTTAACTAGTAGTTTTCAAAAATAACTTTTTCCTTAAAACCAGGCAGTCCACTAGCTGAACACTCATAACTCTGTAATTTGTCCACTTTTGCCCCTTCCTGGGAAGTGTCCAATACTATCCACTGTCAGAGACAGGATCCTGGACCAGATGGATCACTGGTTTGTCTCAGTTGTACACCTTTTATGTGTCATGCTTAAGTTATGACCCCTGAGACCATTTCACAAGCTATTCCGACTACAGAGGCATTAAACCCCCACCCCCTCCCAAAATCCTCTGACCTTTCTATGTTCTTCTATTACCACATCTTGTTCTGAGTCTGTGGCAGATGGGATGGGAGGAAAAAAAGCTATTTGCATTAAGCCTTTTTACTTTAACATCTTGGCTCTTCACATATCCTTGTTTAGCTCTGAAAGAATGGGAGATGGCCCAAAGATGAATGGCAGATAAAAACAGGTCAGTGCCTCCTACTGGGAGACTTATCATGGAAAAAAGTCCCTGCACTCCAGATGCCCCTGTGGGGGAGGAATGTTTCCTCATAATGCTTTTAAATGGATTGCATTGCAACTGTGCTTCCTTTCTACAGAGCTTTGCCACACACAGCTACAAACATTGGATCGTGTATACTTGAGAGATTCTCTGTGGCCTGTAGTCACAGCTAGCAGGGACAGTCAAATCAATGCTTCCTTGAATTCTCCATGTTTGTAAGCCTTGTCATTCTTCAGGAATCTGTGAAGTTCAGAACAATGCTTGCTATGTGGCATGCAAAATATATACATGTTTCTTATAATTATAGGGCTTCTTTCTTTCAGGGAAATAGCTTCCATAGAAAGTGGAATAGGATTTCTCACTCAGAAGATGAGATATGTTAATAGCAATGTTCTTAACATCAGTTCTTAACAAGTAGTGGGTTTGTTTAGAGTTTCAAGTGCCTTGAATATTCTCTAAAGTTCTGCTCGTTCCTGTGCCTGTGCTCTGCCATAGCAGCCTTTGTGACCTGGAGAACTTTCAGCTGTGTGCTCTAGGAAGCAAGAGAAGGAATCTTTCATGGAAGCACTGATCAGAACAGTGTGCTATTCCATCCCTTCTGGGGCTGATTTCCATGTTTTCTTTGAATTTCTGATATTTGACTTGAAGACAGTCTTCATTTTTGACAAACCTGAACTGTTTAGCAAAAAGCAGACACTCTCAAGAAGTTTTGCATAGTCCAAAATCCAGTTGCTTTCAAAGTGATCTCTTACAGAAGGAATTTCTTTTTCTTTCTTTTATTTTTTTTTTAATGTCTGAGTTCTATTCACATGTTTGTTCCTTGGCTGGGATATATTTTAGCTGGTTTAGTGAGCTGAATCAGCTCTTCCACAAATGAAATGAATACCACAGCCAACACAAAGGGAGTAAGAGTGTATGGGAGTGTATGGCTGGAGCAGGAAAGAGAGGGAATAAGTTGTAAGTTTTTCTATTCTTTGTTTCTAGCTGCAGTGCTTCAATAGATAACCTTTTATTTTCTTTTTTTTTTTTTTGACAGTTTTTCTTTCTGTTTTATATACAATTCAGCAAAGGATTTGTGCTTAGTCTCAAGAGGGCTTTGGCAGGACTTTCAGTGACTTCAGTGTAATAGATGGGGTGTCTGAGGGGACTCAGAGGTTTTGATCAGGAACTGGCTGAGAGGCAGCAAAGCAGCCAACACTGAGTATCTGTGGGTCTACTATGCAGGAGAAGTTTGGGTTCAGATAGTGTCCTGTGCAGCCTCCAGCTTCCATTCTCTTGATAATGCCCAAACAGGTAATTGGGCTCTCTTCCTGCCAGATGTTTCTTGGCTTCCACAGCTTTTTTATAAGCTTTTCTCTGTACTCAGGCTCCCTTAGAAACAAATAACACTGTCCTACAAGAAAAAAGTTTGGAAGGTCTGAGGCAGAAGTGCAGCATCTATGGAAGATCAAGGCAAGTCTCGTTTTTCAGGCTGAAATGTTATGGATTTACATGTCTGTCCAACAGTGAGAACTATGCTACTGTGTGAGATCACAGGTTGTAGGTTTGGCTGCAAGAATCTTTATCCCTCCTGATACATCCAGTGACAACTGCATGATGCTGGTTTATGAAATCAGGAAGAAATTTATATGGCTGGGCTTGAGCAGCCTACACTCAAGGACAGCAATGAGATTTGATTCTTGTGCAGTGCATGGCAAGCTTCTTGTTTAATTTTTAATGTGCATGGGCACATGTTAAGTTATAACTAATTGAGAATTCATACTGTATTCTAGGAAGTGATTATTTGCTTCAGTAATTCTGTTGACCAGTACTGTGGAATTTAAAACTATGTATCCCAAAGAAGGCATAGAAACATAATTTGAATGCAAACTGTATTAAGTGCTCACATCCTGAATCCTAGCAGGAATTTCACCAAACAGGGGAAGTATTCATTGAACTAGGAGCAAAGCAATGTCAAGTTGAGAAGGAAATTGCTATGGAAATGAGTTTTAAAAGCCTGAGGCAGATGTAGGGAGAGGCACATTGTACAGGAATTTTCCTCATGCTCTCTAGCTTTTATGGCCTTTCCATTACTTCAGCTGCAGCATGTAAGAAATCTTTGGCCTGGGAGACAGTCACTGAATTTCAGCATTTTTGTGCTATTGCTATGGGCAGGCTTCCCTGTTGTAAGACATTAAAGCCTCAGCTAGGGCTGGGGCATCCGCCTGTATGGCAACAGCTTTGCTTGGGCACACCAGAGCTCCTTTCAGCCAGCCCTTTGTCTCTCTGTGGTCAGTAATGGATGCTTAGGAGAAAAACAGAAGCATATTGACTGCTTTCCTGCTATACTATTGCAGTGCTGGGCAAGGAGCAGATGGCTGGGTTGGTAGGTTTAATAGTCCCTAATTTTATTTTTTTTCTCACACATAGATTTGTCTTTTTTCTTTTCTTTTTTTTAACAGTGCATTTCAAGAATCCATATCTTGTGGCAATGAGTTCTACAGCTAACCTGAATAGTGTTAAGAAACCTCTCCCATCTGCCTAGTGATTAAGCATAAAGCCCCATCATTTCCATGTTTTAGCAAAATGCCAAATAAACTGCCTATTAATTTCCTTTGTGCTTTTTATGATTTGATCTTAAATTATAGATTATGACTTGGACCAATTTTTCTACTTAAAGATATTTGAGCAATATGGAAGTGCATTTGTTGGCTTAGTGCATTGCAGAAATATGGCAGTACAAGAAAAAAGTGATATTTTTCAGAAAGAGCAGACAGGTCCTCTTGTGTCTTCTCACAAATTCTGGAATATTCCTGAGGCAGCAGTGGATTCCTGATACACTCTGGATTGGATTGATTGCAAATAGAGAGATAAATGGCTTAGGGCAGGAAAGTGGAAAATGTTAATCATGTTGGCAATAATTGATGAGAAATGTTTGTGTGGGAGAGAAAACCAGGTTGTTAATGTATAAGTGTATTTGTTTACAGATTGTTTGGGAATTAATGGAACTTTAAAGGGCTCAGTGCATTCCAATGCCTCAGACATTGAAAGGAAATTAACTGTGATCCCCTCACTTTCATTTTGTTATCATGAAAAAAATCAAAAGACTGAAAACTGGGATTTTTTTAAACAGCATGAGAAAGTGAAAATATTTGAAACAGCTTTTCTTTAATAGACTTGCTTTCATTCAAAACTTCTTGTTGAAACTATTCTGGTCACTACCAGTAATGGCAGAAATGTGAGTATCTGCTGCAGAATTGCTCCTGCTCAGCTATGTCATTGGGTAGAAATTACATTAATCTGTACAGGTTGACAAGTTTAACAAAAACTGGTTTAAACACTGAACTGGGGAAGAGAGCCCCCAGTTAGAACATCACATAACACTGTCTCCAAATAAAATACTGCTTGAATGGTCTGGAAGTTTATCACTTTGATACTTACCTTTGTGGCTATTGCTTTCAGAGACAAAATTTATATGTCAAATCTTGGGAACACACATTTATTCAGAATATGAACAGTTCTGCCTTTATATAGAAATGAGAGCATATGAATTGGAAAAGTCACATATTTGTGTACCTTTCCTGTGTCCCAAGTACTAAAATTATTAATTTACCAGGCTCAATTATGCAGTACTATTATTTTGTATATAAATAGTAAGAATAATCTGAGGTCTGATTACACTCCTGCTGATATGTATTCACTGATTTGAATGGAAGTTGGTTTGGACTCCAAAACCTGTGAATCCTGCTATCAGGAGAATGTTTACTCTATTTTCCTTTTACTCAAGCAGGAAGGAATGCATGCATGAATATTCATTTTCCTCTTCTAATTCCCTCTGTGTAATGCAATAGTTTTTTTCAGCACTCACTCCCTCCCCCCACCAATAACTTCAGAAACATCTGCATGATTCTTAAGCACAAACATATTGGTTTAAGGAAAGTCAGTGTAATTACCTTGTAATTTAATTCTAAACGCCACTGACCTGTACAGTTGAGCCTGCCTGCCTTATATGTCAGGATCCCAGGTTCAAGAGAGCCTGAAGAGGTAAATCCTCTTGGAGAAATAGCCTGGGCAAATTTGTTGGTCTGTCTGGCTATCAGGTTTGTGAAATGGAAGTGGGGGCTGTGGCATTCCTTTGCAATCCTTCTGCAGCAGTAATTCATGTGGGAGGACTTCACCACATTGCTGCTGCTGAGTTAACAGGCTCTAATCAATAACTCAGAAGGTGCTTATGAAGCTGCCTCTAGGTAAGCAGCCCAGGCAGTAAGAGCTGGTGAATGATGTAGCCAGTTACCTTTTCAGTGTATTCTGATTTTAGCCAGCTCTTTGGTTTTGGCCCTCATCCCAGGCTCTGCCTCTGTGCTGTGTGTAGCCATGATCTGAACAATTCATAGTGCTGTGCAATGTAAGAACTGATAATGAGTTAATGAGATCTTGGCGTCTTATCTCAAGTATTCTGTATACTTGTTCCCTAAATAGGGTGAGTCTGTGTCCCATCACTCCTGTGGCTCATGAAGAACTAACCTGGAAAGACCTGTTAATCTTCATGGCCTGCAAAGATCTGGTTTCCCTACATCCCAGTGAACAGGTGTATAAAGAATGGAAAGGACATAGGTAGAAAATCAAATGTTCTCCTAGAAGGTAAATAAATGAACTGTAGAAATAAGAGCTCTAAACAGGCCTCATTTCCATAAACTGCAAGTTCTATAAAACTCTAATGTTGTTTGCCAGTTAGTCATCTACTTTGTGTGGATCTGTGGAATGTAGTTATTGGCAATTCTCAAAACAAACCACCCCATACTTGCCGAAGTGTTTCACAATATAGGAGGCATGTTGAAGCCTGTCCATGTTCCTTTGCACTACAGCCAATTACTGCATTTAATTATTCTTTGCCTACATCTCTGTATATATCTCTCCTCACCGTTTGATTGTTTTTTCTAGCGAGTGCCTTTGTAAAAAACAGGTTGATACTGTGCAGTGGAAAACTTGCACTGACATCGGTGGTGTTCATTGCTTTTGAGCCTGCCCAGCCCTGAGAGCCCTCTTAGCATACCTCTTCAAGGTACTGGGTGCTCTCAGCTCTAGCTGGATTCAGGCAGAGTGTCAGGCCTTTCCCAACAAATATGCCTGCATGTGAGAGTATTGGGAACCTTTAAATGTACATTAAAAACTATAAAACTTCTCAAGAAGGAACAAAGCTATTTCTTCTGCAAGCTCCTGTCTTGAACAGGTCTGCAGCCAGCTACAGCTACTGAGGCATTGCAGGAGGAGCCTACAATGAACCAGATTGTAAAGAGGCTGCAGGAAAGATGGCTGGATGGGGTAAGGGAAGTGACAGGTACTTGATAGGCAGCGGGTCTGTGCTAGCCAGCAAGGCCAGCCCTTTGGAGTTATTGTTTTGTTGAAAATCCAATTCTATGTTCTTTTCAAATGTTAGGTAAGAAAGTTGCCAGGTAAGAAAATTCCCGTTTCAGTTCTCAGGTTGTCTCAAGGAGTCTTGCAGCAGAATAAAGGGCTTTATTCTTGAGAATAAAGGGCTAAATTTAACTGACCCATTTTAAAATAAAAAGTAGGAAAAAAAGAGGAGCTTTTACACAAATTTTGTGTGTCTATAGAATTCCAAATAGTCTGGCCTTCTGGTTTGGGTTTTTGGGGTTTTTTTGGGTTATTTGTTTGTTTTTGTGATGTTATTAAAACCTGGGAATTTCACTCTTCAGTTTGTACAATTTTTTTACACGCTTTTGTGCTCAAAGGGCTTTCTGCTCTCTTTTACCTACCCACAATCAGCAAATGTCATCTCCAACCTGTCTCCTGTAGTAAACAGATTTGGCCATAAGGATGAGATGGGTCCTAACAGATGGAGCCTATTGGTGCTCCACAAAGATGTGTTGGGATTGTCACTAGACACTGGAGGACAAGAGCAGCTGCCTTCCTTGGAGACCCCAAGCCTGCAGCCTTGGAGGTATTCCTCTTGCTGCCAAATGAGAACCCTAAAGTAGATCTCCTTCCTTGCTCAAATATCCAGAATTGCACTCTGATTTCTTCCTCTCTGTAACTGTAAGTTTCTGTGTATAAAAGACTAGGCTTCACATCATGATTAGGTGAGATTTTAGTAAAATTAGGCTTTTTCGTGACAAGAAAACCAGCAGCTTCTTCCCTGAACCAGCCCGTTGTTTTGGCTGGGGACAGCAGGATGGGTTAATCGTGGCCCCATTTCCTGAGGTCTCCTGCAGTCATGATTTGTGAATGCCTGAGAATACCCCTGCTGAATTCTAATTGTTTGTGGCAGTCGGCACATGATTTCAAGTGTTTGGTCACAGCAGTGTTCGTTTTCTGCTCTTTTAATCTTTGATGGATGTTGCGCCTGGCTTCACTGATGTGGTTCATGACACAGTAGGCAGTGATTTCCTATAAGATGTTTTGTCTCAACTACAGAGGTGTGGAGTCCCTATATGATGGCCAATATTTATTAATGACATCCCAAGGTTTCTAAAGAGAAAGCTCTACCATAGACCATTAGAACCTAATCTATTCTGAAATGTCAGATGCAGTTAAGCAAGAGCTAACTCAATTGCACTGAGACTTTCCTCGTTAGTTCAAACTCTGATTGGAAGACTGATTAAAGGCATTCTCTTTGTAAAGGTTCACTCTTTATCTCCTCAGATATCTTTACTATATAAGACAGGATAAAGCTAGCTAAAAGCTCACACAAATGCTGGAGCTGAAAAATATTTGTGTATGTGAGCATAGTTATTCAGGCCCATATAAATGCACATGCATGTTTTTAAAAATGTGCTTAATTAGTAACATGAAAAATGTTAATTTATAAATGTGGATAGTGTGGAATTTTCTTGCAACTTCAGCCTATTCATCAGGTGTTATTAGTATGAAAGGTCAAGTTTTCATATCATATGTAAAGCAATAGGATTAAGATTTTAACAGCAATTTGGGGGTTGCTGGGATACGAAGTATTTTGTTCAGAATACTTGGTATCTGAGATCATTATGACCAGCCAAACTGCTTCCTGTGATTTAAACATTGCTCTTGCTGCTCAGTCTGAACTACACGACAGCAATACTGCTGAAATATCCTAGGCTCTTCCTAATGTTTTACCTACAAATAGTATTAAGCTTTGGCAATGCCTTTAAATTTCTCACAGTGTTCATGTTTGTATATAAGCTCTTAGAAGAAAGGATCATTGATTCATTATGTGTTTGTGTGGTGCTTGCCACAATATGGGTGATGTATATTTCTGTAACCTAGATAAAAAGCTGGTATTATCAAGAAATAAAAATATCCAGAAGGCAAATGACAAAGCTTCCCAATGATCTTCCAAGATGATGTTCCTAAAAAAATGGAGCTTTCAATTTTTATTCTTCAGGATTTTGTAGTTTGCTGCCTTGTGCATGAATCATTTTACAAACACCTTGTGGGCTAATGAGAAATAAACAAAAAGTAAAGAGCTTTAAGAAATTGTATGGAAGTCAGTGTTCTCATATAAGGGATTTGATTGTTTCCATTCTGGTCAGATTAATAATAACTCAACCATGCTGCTGCTGGTTGATTACTTGAGTGTGCTTGTTAGTATGTGAAAGAGAACACAAGAGTAAGTGGTCATATTGGTCCAGGCACCACTGAACAGATAGTTTGTATAATTATTGACAATCTTTTGCAGGGAGGCCATGCTCTGAAGCATTAGTATCCTGCTTCTGAAGTTAGCTTGTGGACCCTGGGGGAATGTTGATCCTTTATGTGCCAAAGTCAATCTCTATACTATTCAACAATAATAATAATTAAAAAAAAAATCTAGCTGTTCCATTGCAAATACTGCATAGGTAGTACCTTGTTTTATAGCTGACAGGCTAGAAGTCTTGATTTTGGTTGTGGAGGGATAGAATGTAAAAGAATAGTGCAGAAGGCAATCTCACACCTGAGGAGTTGCAGCTGTACTAATCACAAAGGATTAGGAACAGGCCTGCCCTTAACAGGCTACAGCTGTGTCCAATAAGAAGATGAGTGCTACAAAAGAGTGGGTTAGCTGGGTGAGTTGAGCTGCTGGAGTTTGTTGGCTGTGGTGAAGAAGGAGTCAGTGCTGTGAGGAGATGTCCATGAGAAATCACTGAGAAGGTAAGGGAACCTTTGCAATAAGATGACAGCAGTGCCCCTTGCGGAAGTAACTGAAGTTGCTCTTTGGGCTCGTGGATTTGATGAATTCTGGAAAACTTCTTGGGCTGGTGCTTTTTGATGTAGGGTTACAAGGACTGACAAAGCAGGGCTTCTTCTAGTGAGGTATTACAGTAACAGTGTATCATAGGATTAAGACAAAGCCAGCTATTTCTACTCCAGAGTTGCCTGCTGACTAACTTCTAATTGGCTTTGCCAGATTTATCACAGATTTGCTGCTTGTTCCCAGATTGCTCGCACAAATGGTGCGGTTTGCCAAGTCTTTTCTCTGTATTTCAGTGATTGCGGCAATTCAAACCCAAGTTTTCTGAATCCTAGCCCAGTATTTTTTATGTCCTGCTCTGTGTGACTTTCAACAAATCAAGTAACTTCAGCAAACTTACAAAAGAGGAAGAAAATTGCTCTGTTTTCCACCCATACAGTTCTATACAGATATACCACATACGCATATGGAAGCAGGCAAACAGTGTGCAAATGCTATGTGCCATTTTCCTCTCCCAGAATTTTGAGACTGTGGTCACTCTTCTTGAGTGAAACAGAATAAATAATAACATGGATACATAGCTGACCAAGAAAGAAAACCCTAGGGGCTGTGACCACAGACATGAGGAGAAATAATTGTGTTGTAATTTTTTTCCCTATTAAAAGTTGAAGTCCTCCTTCCAGCACAGTTTTTCAGGAAACATCTACTCTGAGCAGTTGGAATTTTTTCAGAACATCTACAGTTGTTGATGACTAGCTGGGCTTGAGAATGTTTCTGAACATCAGGTCTGGCAGTGCCAGCCTGGTGGTTGTGTTAGCTGGGTTCTGCAGAGCTTTTGCTAGTGGTAGTCTCTGCAAAGCAGTATCTTTGCTTTTTCCTCCACATTCTTCCAAACCCTCAGGGTACACTTCCAAAATGCTAACCTATGCCTCATTCAAATCTTAAGACCAGCCTCCTGCAATATTATCTCCAAAAAGGAACTGCAGAGAGGCTCTAACAAACAAGAAAATGTTGACCTTTTCAGATCACTGTGAAACATCCTTAGCTCTACTCTGCTGCTTTACCTCAATGACAGAATAAGAAATCACAGGTCTAGTTAAATTTGTCCCTTTACCTGATCTCCAAGGTTGGTTGATTTCTAAAGGATAATGAATAATACCTTCACAGTTGGAAATACCTGAGTGAAGTGCTATATTGTCAAGATACTGTATCCCTGGTCTCCTCCCCAGAGAATAAAGGATTTAGTCAGGACATTAAGGCATTGCCAAAATCCTCAGCTCCCCCAGCTCATTAGAGTTAGACTGCTAGGCAGCAGCAAAGTAAGTTATGCTGGGAATGGTTAAACCACTTAATTCCAGGATTAAGGAGCTACGAAGGTAGCATTAAGTCATATTTGTGCATGATTCTTCCTGTGACATGAGAAACTGGACACAGCTCACCATCGGGGCTGCTGTAGTACTTATATGCTTATAGTCTATTATCAACCCATGTCAGTGCCCTCATGCTGCTGGGTACCCAGTTCATGAAGTAGAGTACAGATGAAGAGAAAATATTTTGTCCTTGTTATCTCCTGTAGAGACTGATGTAAAATCTTTGATTTTTAATGTGGAGACAGAGTCATAGGAAAATGAAATTAACAACTACTAGGAAATGACTGGAAGGAAAACCAACCCGTGGTTGGCTTTTAAACTGTTTGGTCACCTCTGACTTGTCCCTCAGTGTAAAACAAGTAGTATTTAAGCATTTGTAGGAGTATGAAATATATGATGCTGGATGTGGATACTTGTTACTTGATGTACATCTTTATTAATATCCTGTGTCATCAGGAACGTCACACAGCAATGACTTGCTTAGTTTCAGAATTTACTGTCATAGACATCTGTAAATGTATCATGGGTGTACACATATAGCACAGATAAAGATGTAGGATGTTGGGAAAAAAAAAAAATCTCGCCTCAAGTTTGGGATGAACTCATTATATCATTAATGATGGAGCCAAGAATGAGTTAAGCAAAATCTTCCCAGACAAATGTCAGTAGCAGCTCTACAATATCTTGTACCATCAGAGATTAATGGATAATTCTCCTGCTCTCATTGTGCTTTTTCACCTTTTTTTTTTTAAAGCAGAAGTGCTGCATTGCAGAAAAAAATCATGTCATTGGCAAGGGTGTGGCTTAGTAGTTTTAATAACAATGAGTTATGCAGAATACAAAATGCTATTATGTAATCACTTTGGTTATTTTACCCTGACTTGAGAAATGTGGGAGCCAGTGCAATGATGAATATCATGCAGGATGGCTGACACTTTCCAATCCAACGGAGAAAACACCCAAACCCCTTGCTAGCAAGCATGAAAACTTCTTCTACTTGAATAGAAGTAAAGTAGCTTTTTTCTTTGTCAGGGTTTGTAGACGTCAAGTCCACACATGAACTGGCTCCATTGGTGCTGATGGCAAAATTCCAGTACAGTTTATAAAGAACCAAAATCCAGCTCTGTGTGGACTTCAAAGAAAGCAACTCTCCATATGTCAAGGTGTTTGTGCCTCCACAAAGGCTGACTTATTTCCCAGAGACCAGGTTGGCACCATTTAAAGCCTCAGCACAGGTACAGGTTTAATCATGACAAATTGACTATAGCTGGTATCTTTCAAAGCCAAGAGAGGAAGATGATACTAAAGAACATGTTTGAATATCAGGTTAATTTTATTAAGAGCCTGCTCACAGGCACCATCAGTGAACAGCAGTAGTCATTTTGAGGTTTCATGGAGTCACTGGGTAGTTAACATCTAAAGGAACAGGAGCCAGAAGCTTTGTGTTATCTGTGGCTTCTGATCTGCTCTCTTCTCTCGGCCAAGGTGGTTCTTGTCAAGTCTTGGAGGGTGTGTAGCTCCAGCTGTAGTTTTCTTCTATGCCAGTAGCCCTATAGGCCCATTTGCCTACCTCCCTTTTTCCATGAAGGCTCAGAGTACAGAATAAGTGTTCCTATTTTCCTACTTTTCCCTTTTCTGGAAGGGGACAGACCCAAGCAGTCCTTCATGAAGTGCTTTGCATTTGAAGTCTTGCTAACGTGGGAGTAACTTTCATGAGATTTCCAGTTAAAATAATCCTGAAACAGGGGAGGGATAAAGTAACATAGACATTGGAGAGGAAAAAGCAAAATAAAACCTTTAATCAGCTTGAAGTTTGTCAGTTTGTGGCTTATTAGCTACATGGAAAATTAGTCTTTCCTTACGTGCTTTCTCCATTGTGGTTTACCTGCTATCATCAGTAAATCTATCAAATGAAACTCGTCTGTGCCTAAGAATTGCTGTGCAGCACAACTAGGACCTGAGATGAGGTGTTCTACAACAGACCAGCCACAGCAGGAAGTACTGAAAAGTGAGAGTTCAGGCTGGGAATTACTCATCAAGATCTTGCCCGCTTTTAATCTGGCAGCACAGTACATTACCTCAGTGGGGACTTTCATCAGCTTCTTCTCAACTGCAAGAGAGTTTTATTGCTTAGGTCCAGACAAGTCTTGCCCTAGGCAAAGATGTGATAAGCATTTGCCCAGGGCAGCAGATGCATTGGGCAGTGACTGTGAGCAGTGACTGTAAGCATGCAGCATACTTAGCCTAAAACCAGACTAGGTAAAGCCGGGCTGCTGCTGCCACCTGTGCCACCACACCAAATGGAGTCTCATTTGACAGTGGCAGTTGAGGCTTTTCCTCCTTTTATCCTAGTGACAACAGGAGCAGCAAGACTATATCTGCAGAGCTTTCTCTTCCTTCTCTTCCCAGTTCTTCCCAATCCATCCCCTCTTCCTGCAGCCACAGCAGCCCTTCAACACTGAGAACAATCTGTTTTGCCTGCAGTGCTGAGGAGCAGGTGGAACAATTCTGTGGCCAGTATTCTGAATTTACAGGTCTACAAAGGATCACTAATTTGAAGTGTTTCAGGGGTACTTCGTAGTTTTTACCTGTAGTCCAGTATGTTTCATTGGCTATGGAATACACAAATTGAAAAATAAAGTCCTTTTAAAATACCACTGACTGGATCTTAGAAGTGCCCTAACCATGGGGAGAACTGCAGGAGCAGTACACACCACACTTGGAAGTGTTCTACAAGCAGTGTGTATAGTATATTGCTAATAAATGTGATAAAGGTGTCTGTTTATGAGCATGCATACTAGAGCCATCTCCATACCTGTATTCAATATGGTTTGTATCACACTGGTTCCTCAACTGCAGGTCAAAGTCTGGGGTACTGATGTTGGTTTGTTGCATCTCATCTATGACCACTATAACTGTGAAACACATTCTTTTTTCATGCTTGACAACTTAATGAATTTGATATGTAATTGTATAGGGATAAAATGTCTTAGGAATAAAAAAGAAATGCAGCTTGCAATTTGTCTCAGTTTAAAATGTTTTCCCCCTTTCCTTTTCTCTTTGTATAATTGCTCTCTCTTTAGAAAAGGGGATGTACCAAGAACAGAAACATGACTCTAGCTTCAGGTGGGATAGGTAGTTGCTACACTAGAGATAGCTACTGTGTTATTGTAGCTTTCATTTGAATCAGTCCATGATTCTTCTATGCTGTATCTTCTGTGAATACATAAACCTGGCCCATCCTAGCTCAAGAAATTTTTCTGTTCTTTACGTGAGCCTTTAGCCATCAGCAGCAGAGAAATTAATTGCATGATGAAGAGGGAGTTGCTGTAAAATGGTCATAATATGGGGACTATAAAAAAAGCACAGGGTTCCCTCAGAAACTCTAGTATGCTTTGTTGCAGGAAAGGCAGCAACAGACGACATCTCCAACAGGTTGTGCTGTCTTAGCTGTGAGAATCCATCCCAGCCTGAGAAGCATCCCAATGCACTCAGAGGTTGGAGGGATGGCTGCCCTAGGGAAGGTATAGATAAAATAGAGGCTTTGAGAGTGTTGTGCACTGGTATTGCCTTAAATGACAGGGCCCAAGAAGGGCTCTGGTAGATCAGTTGTTCCAGCCCACAGAGAAAACTATGATAACAAGCATACAACATTTCTCTAGGGAAACTTACTGGTACCTTGAATGCAATGAAGGCAGGGTATTCCAAATTATTCTTGTAGTTAGAGTGCTCACATACTTTCTTTGATTTAAAGTTAGAATGTCATATTCTGGCTCTCAATGACCAAAAGTCACAAAAATGACCAAAAGTTTAGAAGAGCTGTTCTAATAGCAATGCTAAACAGGGTGAGCAGTCATGATTCTTGTGAGAGGTAGAGCAGAGATTCACAATCTGCCTCAAGGCAGGATGAAAAATACACAAAGCTGATGCTTTCTTCCTAGTCCCTCTGGCTCTAGTAGAACTGCAGTGCTGAAGCTGGGAGAGAAGTTTGGGATAAATTTTGATCTGCATCCTACAGGCTTTTTCAGTTTTTCTGTGTACCTGGATCAAAAGATGATTATTTCAGAAATAATTCTGAAGACAGAGTGAGTCAGGTTAGGGTTGATGCAGTGTGCCTTCAGTGTGAACTCACAGGAAAAAGCGCTATCTGTGGCTCTAATGTATTCAGTTTTTATGGCAACACAGAAGTGCATCATATAAATAAGTCTCTTTTTTAGCCACTGTGAAACTGATGCAATGCCATATCCAAAGAAAGTATTATTTTAAATCACTATAACAGACATAGATTGAAAAAAATACACAAATACTAGAACCTAGCAGGTTTACTCATTTATCTGACATCTACAACAACACAGAGACAATGAATTTGCCTTTAAAATCTATTTTTTGTGTGTGTTTTGCCTTCCCAAACAATGATTTTGTAAAGATGTTCCAATTTTAGCTACAGCAGACGTAAATCTCTCTCATTATTTTATGCCATTGGTTACCATATTTTGATTTTCATTAAGGAGAACACTGTTGTTAAAATCATTTGTCATTCTGTTATCTCAACACAGCATTCTGAAACTGAAAATATTTAATCTCTGAGAGCTACTATAGAGAATTTTCTAACAGCAACTCACCTCTGGTTCCTAAGGCACTTTCAGTTTCTCCTGGTCTTTTTTTCAACACCTCCCCAGTGCCGCATCTTAGTAGGGAGAGATCAAGCATTGAGCCTGAGTGCTCAGACAGACTCTTTGTTCACAAATACACTAATTCATTATTCTGTGTCTTCCTAGCACACAACTCCAAATAGCGGAAAAACCAGACTAGCATCCTGGGCTTTTGAAAAATGTGATGCTGTTGGTTACTTTTCCCCCTCCTGCCTGTCCTGTGTACTTCTTGTTCTCTCTGTTCTGGTTGTTTTAACATCTTAGGATTTCTGAGCCACCACTATCACCCATCTCGTTGTAGTCAGGGGTTGTTTCTCCATTGCTATGATGTTAAACAGAAATTGGGATCCTCATATCAGCTAGTAAGAATACGAGGGAGCACAGAAATACTCCAAAGACCAGAGTCAGGGAATCCCCTGCAGTAAATCCCCCAATGTGACCAAATAGCATCCTTCCCAAGCTGCTCTATTGTATTTTCTTTGTGACATCCTCCAAATTTCATTATTAGCTGAAAATTGAGAAAAACAGAGCTGGAAGGGACCAATTTTGGGGATTGTTTTGTAGAGGACTTATCCTCTTGGGGTTTGTGTAGGTCTCCCATTACCAAATGAGTTCCTCTCTGATTGTTAACTGTTTTCTTGCAGAAATTTAGCTTAAGAACATTTAAAAATTTCTAGGTAACTGCAAAGGTAAGAGTCCCAATATCCCTGTTATGTTCATGACCCTTGTGATGGACTTCCAGTTCTTTGTCCCCCACACCAGCACTGGGATGGCAGAACCTGTTCAGACATTTACTTCTTTGGTGCTTGGGTGTGCGATTCTTTGCTCTTTTCCTACTTCATTCAAAGGATCATGTTTCTCTTTCTTTAATTTTCTCACTAAGCTACTCAACTTGCTTTGAAAGTTTTCAGTAGGAACAAGAAAGGGTGGGTGCTGTTGCTCAGTGCAATCATGCTCTGCTTTCAGAAGTGGGATGTGAACACAGTGAGCAGCACTTCTGCCTGGCCTTGAAACCAGGGAAGTCTGTCAACTGCGCTTCAGCATCGTCTTGTGGAAGTGCCCCCTGCTGCCATGTACAAAGACTTACAGCAGATTACAACACGGCAACTTTTAACTGTATTTCATACAGTGTCTTTCATTCTACATGTGCTCAAAGTGCTTTACAATATACAAACAGCAATAGAAAATGTACAAAACAAATATGTCTTCAAACAGAGGAGCTGCTTTCTTCAGACGGCAAAAATGACACTTTTCCACAATAGAATAGCAATAGAAATGAGCCTGTACTGGCAGAGGCATTCTGAATTCTCCCCAGCTAAGATAACTTAATTCCAAGCATGATTGTTCTTCATGACTTTATAATGAGTTGAACCAAACATAAATTAAGAAAATAGAGATTTAAGTGGGAGTATCAATCTAAATTTGCTCCCAAAGCCTCTTGTTGATTCTCTGCTTTGCATTCCTTTAGCAATTTTTCTTCAGCACCCTATGACATAGTTTTTAAGCAGTGCTTAATTACATTTTGTTAATGTGGGAAGGCGCTGTATTGGTAATTGCTTTTTATGATTGTCAGCTGTATTTGTGAGTACTGTTAGTTTGTGTCATAAAAGGAGATATATTTTATAATTAAAAATTCAGCACTTTTGAGTGCTACATCTGATCTGTTTTAAATGCCATTAAAAGAAATATGTGTAAATTCAGAACAATGTATTGTTGAAATAAACTGTCCAGTCTTGTAGTTATGAAAAACATGCATTTTCAGTGAGTATCAGAGGCAGTGATTTTAATGAGAGGTTTCTTTAGGGAAAAAATGATGAGTTTACTCAAAGTAGGACCCGCAGCTCATCTCAGTGAAGGTGGGCTTAAGAGCAAAGAGGAAAAAAGTTGAACAAGGGAAACAGAGGTAGGGTCTGAGGAAGGAAATGGAAAATATTTCCAGTTCCAAGGAGAGGGCACTGGGAGCTCTGGGGATTCTGGGCATGGAGAAAAAGGGAAAGAAGGACTGAGGATTGAGTGGGCAGTAGGGTGGAGTGAGGATGGACTTGTTGCAGAGGCTGGTGGCTCTGGACTGGCTACAGAGTTTGAGTGTTGAGCACAGGGATTCTATGCCATGTTTGGTGTCTGAGTACAGTTGTTCAGAGCAGCATTCGGTTCCCACAGTCCATGAAACTCTCATGTCTTCCCATTGTGTCGGGAAACAAACTGTACATGTTCCACTTACAGCAAAAAAGGATGTATTGGAGTTCTAGAGTCCACCGCCACTTTTGTCCGGGAGCAGGTGTAATCTTCATACTGAGGCTTGGATACTCAGTGTGGGGAGAATATGCCTCAGCTGACATAACTGCACAGTCTTGAGGCATATGGGAAGGAGGGAAATGTGTTTTGAAAATTATGTAATTACATCCTGCACTTCATATTTGAAATCTCCAGTTTGTGAGTCTTTGAAGTCTTCAGTTAAGTTCCTCTAACATGGCAGCATGAGTGTGTGCATGTGAGCATAAGTGTAAGGAATACATCTGTTTTGGTGATAATCTTTGGTGAGGAGAGGGACAGCAATAGGCAGTGTTAAATATCACTCTTCAGCATGGTAACTTTGATACATCTGCACCTCTTTGTGGTGCAGTGATTGGATTATTAGAGCACCATCTTGCACTGCAGCTCTGTTTGCTCTTGCAAACTGAGCAGGATCACATCTGCATAGGATCTTTGGCAGGGGCTCTGCCGAGGTCACTGACCTGCCGTGGAACCATGTTTGTTCAGTAAGCAATGCTTTCATACTGATGCCCCACTAAGCCAGCACACCACAATGGCTTCCTTTGCCACCATGCAGTGTTTAGCTGTGTATGTAAGTTTAGGCTCAAAATATAAAGCACAGATGCTGACTGGTTTTGATTGCTAGAAATTTTGTATGGAACTAGTTAGAAAACTGGGCTCTTAGCCCTCATGTGTTACCAAAGTTGTTTAGATAACCCTGCTCTGCTTAGAAATCTCTTCCACTTCTTCACTTATTCGGTGCTAAGCTGCAGTGTTGCTTGTCCCTGTTTTATGTGTTATGCAAGAACTTTTGTAAAGAAGCGGTTGTGTCCTGCTTGAGATGGGCTCTGCAGTGGGAACAACTGCAGCAAGCCTGGCATGTGCTGTATCTGCAGATTAAACCCAGAAGTTAATTTGTAAGCAGCCAGGCAGCCCCTCTTCACAGCAATGTAGTAACTAATGAGGGGTCTCAGGGCCAAGCCCACAGCAGAATGAACCCTCAAGTCAATCACTGCAGAATCCAGGGAGGCAAAAGTGCTCTGTATGAACATGGGGCATATTTTTCAGCATTGATTTTGGTGTATGTGTTCTCCCAGCCCTTCAGCTGTGCACTATAGCCATGCAATAGTTGCTATTTGAGACTCCAAGAGTGAATGGCATTGTCCTGTTGGTGTGATGCTCTGCCTACTTAGATGGCTAATGGGCACAGGGGAGCCCAGCTTTCCAGCATCACCAAGCTGGGCTGGAATTGGCATGGGAGTTGTGTGAAGATACTAAATCAGCTTTTAACTTTACCTGCTCTTGCCAATTCCCTAGAATAAATTTGAGGGGCCCAAGGTTTATTGTCCCTTATGTTCAGATTGTTAGGACTCACACTGGGACTTTATGGCCGCTTAAGCATTATAATGGTATTGCTATGTCCTTTCCCCCCAGGCCTTCTGCACTGTGGGAGAGGCACAAAAAGGCAGTGGTACACTGGATCCCGACTCAGAGCTCACTAGATGGCTGGTATTACCTCAGGATATAAATAGTCTGGAATGGAGACTGAGGGGGAGTTCAGTATAATGCTGCCAGCAACATGTTACTTACTCAACACAGTTACCAACTCTGTGGGATCAAAGCAGTTACACAGCCAGTGCAGGCTGTGCAGGAATGGAGGGGCTTTCACTCAGGCTGTGGAGTGGGGAATGGCTTTTCATGCTTAGCAACCTGCACTGGATTCAAACTGGAAGCCTGAAGATAAAAATGTTTGGGGCCAGGCCTTGTCCTGCAAGAACTACCCAGACTTCCACATGTTCTGCTTCAAAAGAGAGCAGGCAGACTCTTGTGTTCAAAAAAAGTTTTGGTTACAGCCCCTTGTTAGTTTAATTTTAGTTCTTATGAATTGACATATGGCAGGCATGATTTTTAATTAGAGCTTTAGCTGCGTTTTACTGGTAGGGTTGCAGAGCACTGTGGAATTTACACTAGGAAAAAAACGCTCTGTCGGTAGAGTACAAGGCTGTTTAGTAATCAGAGTGGAAAGTTAACTTTGAAACAAATTGGCAACTGATCAGATAAAATTCAAATCGGTAACATTTGTGTTGGAAACCAGCTCAGATCTGGGAAAAATGGAATCTAAGCTATTCTTTTCCTCTTGCAGAGGAACTGACCAGTGAACGCACTGTGTGCACACCAAATTTCATTGTAACACCCCCTACAAAAACAAAATGAGTACTTTTATAGGGTTATCTGAGCACTCATTTGATTCCTTTTCACATTAGTGTAAAACTAAATGTTGCTTTGAAGAGAAGTTTCCTTACACATTTTACAAAACAAACAAACGTCCTTTGCCAGTAAAAAACTAAAGGTCAAAAGTTTCCCCCGTTTGTTTTTCTTCTGAATCAACAGGGTGTTAGAGAGAAATGTCAGGAGATGTTTTGTTCCTTTACATTTGTAACAGATTCCCATCTTCCCAGTTCATTGTGTGAACTATTTCAGGTACTGAAAGAGTTAACGGTGTGTTCAGACCTCAACCAGCAAATGCATTTAAAGCTCAGTCCAGCACTCACATGGTTTGTATTCTTGCTCTGCTGGAGTGGTGTGTTCATGGCATCTGGTTCCCTGGCAACAGCTTTCATTGGCTCAATCAAAGCCTTTTCTTCTTAAGAAAGCTCCCACTGTGACACCCTACCACCACCACTAATCACCATCTTAACTGAGTGTTTAAGATGCAGCTGGTATGAAAAATAATGCTTGTGCATGCGAGAAGATTAAGAGGCTACCTTGCACAGTACACCTGCCCTGGAGAGTGCTCTTACTCCTTGCTGTTGGGCATACTTGAGGCATCTGCTTTCCCACTGGCAGAGATGAGGCAGCAATACACCAAGAGTCCACTTAGAAATAATCTTTTGTTAGGCAGAAATCCATAAACCTTTGTGTCTTGTGAATAGTCATTTCCTCCTTGCAGCTGAGACGGTGGCGTTTGGGCCTCTGTGCTATTGACAAGGGGAAGAAGTGGGATGTAGGCGGTGTACAATAAAATCCATATTGTTGAAGCTGTCTTCCTTGACAAGGAGGAAGCAGGAAGAAGTCTCCCAACATGTGAATTGGAGGACAATGTCAGCAAAGAATTCATGTTAAGCTTCCTCCAGGGTTACATATGTTGGGGTTTCTGAGAATTCAGATTTTGCATAAAAGTTGAGAAAATCTCCATCAGTCTCTACCTGTGTTTCACAGAATTTGGGGTACAGAGTGATCAACAAATTTGAGTATTCTCATGCTCAGGAATCATGCTTCCACTGCTAGAAATGCTGCCCTCATGATGAAATGGCTGTTAAAAATGAAGTCCTGATTGACTTGGCAGCTGATAGAAATTCTTTCCTTATTTTCCTAGTCTTGTAGACTATGTTGAGGGGTGCTCTGTAACCATCAGAGGCCATTGCACTCCACAGAAATGATGCAGCTGGAGCAGAGATGTAGGTGAGGCTAAGCACAAGGAGAGACAGTGTGTGCATTGTAATCCGTGTGCTACAGTGGTTATTTGTTTACCAGACAAAGCACACAGGCCAGACAACCCCCTCCCTTGCTTATCTCTGTGCTATTGGGCAGGAGAGTGAACAGGGATTTAAGAATGTGGGCTGGAGAGCAGACATCTTCAGCAGCGTGGCTTTAGTCATGAAATACCATGCCAGAGAATATTACACTGATTTTGTGTCTGCTTTGGTTAGGTTTTAAGGTAAACTGCAGTCTCCTGATAGAGCTCTTTGCTATTTTAAATCATCTCTTGTTTGAAAACAGTAAGTGAACATTAGAAACTTGGAAGAGGGGAGAAGGAAGCCTTGTCTTGTGAGACACTGTGTTGTATTTGGCATAGAGAGACTGTGGCAATATGTGCCTGAGAAAGGAGATAGGGAGGACAGACTTGTGGTTAAGCTACTATATTGAGACTTGAAATTTGGGTGTAGCCTCCACCTCTGTGTGGCCTTGGGGAAGTCTGTCATAGGCAAAACAGACATTTACCAAGGGCAGGCAAACCAGAAGTGAAGCTGTGGTGACTCCTCTGGCTGTGGCAGAGCCCAGAGGAGCTGCCTTGGTAGCTGCTGCTGCCAGGGTGAAGCAGAGCCAGCAGGGTAACGCCTGGCTGCCGCAGCCCTTTCATCTTTTCAGAGGCAGCTGGAGCAGCAAGTGCAACTGAGCAAGGCTCAGTCCCCAGCTCTCATTCCCATTTCTGCCCTAGCCTTTCTCTGTGGCTAAAATGTTCTGGCAGTGCAAATGTGAGAGCAGAGCTACTGTGATTTGAGTCAGAGTGGGGGGACTTGTAAGTCTCAAGTCAATCTCCAGTTCTGCTAAACTACAGATGCCAGAGGAGAGTAATAACAGCAAGACTAAGATGACTGTTCTCCAAAATTCACTCTACAACTAAAACAATTAATTTCTGAGCCAGCACTGGGTCTTTGTATTAATAGATTTTTTGAGATTATGTCTAGGTATTTTGTAAGTCCAGCACTAGGCTGGCACCAGCCCCTTGTATTGGGACAGCAAAACTCACACAGAGGAGATGCCCAGAGCTTGTTCTGTCTTGACTTTCACGTGTCCAATTCACTCTTAGTCCAACTCCAGAGTCTTTGCTTGGAGTACCTTTGCTTCCTGTGTCAACACTGCTACAGCCCCAAGTATCCTGACTCCCCCAGATACCACAGTAATACAGCAGGGGATTGGAATGCAAAAACATCACACAGGCCCCAATAGCTGCACAATTTGCAAAGTGGGAATAATTCTTGCTTCATTCACTAGGTTCTTAAAAATATTACTCCTAATATATGACAGATACTTAGTAGCTATGTGGCTAAAAGCTTCCCTGAAAGGCCTATGCATGTTTTTAAACATCAGATATATATTAAAGTAAGAAATTCAAAAGCTGAAATTAGAAATCACGGCAGCAAAAAAATGACATTCTAATATGGTAAGCCTGTTGTCTTCCGTCATTAATTAAATTTATTTAAACTTATTAACAGCTGTTCAGTAAAAAAAGAGACCATGGCAGGTATTAGAACTGTAAAACAACCTGTTTAGAACATTTAATGTCATTAATGATTTGGTAAATTTGCTTTGGAGACTGTGTGTGGGGAGTGTTGTTGCTTCCTCCTTCTCAGAATGTTTCCAAAGACCAGGGGTGTGCATGTATGTGTGTGAGGAGGTACACTTTTCTGCTGCACTGACAATCTTGACCTTTTGACTAATTTATGGGCCTCAAGGTAGGCAATGAAAATATGACTTCAGAGGGGTAATTGGTAGGTTTCACTGCTCTGGTGAAACTCAGATTTGCTTTGGTTTAGATATGATTTCAGAAAATGTTTATTTGTACTGGTTTACCATGAACTCTGGAACAAAGGAGTTTTGGGAATCACTTTCAGATATAAAGGGACAGGGAACTTGCATTGCTTAGGGGTCTTCACAAGTTTCCACTGGCCACACAGATGGATAGCTGAAAATATGTAAAGTTGGCAACGTGCAGAAGGAACAAGACCAGTGTGTTGTCTCAGTCCTCCCCATCACATAAACTGAGCACTGAGCACAGGTACTTCTGTGAAAAAACCTGAGGCTTTTTCTTTCACACAGTGAGATATGCATTTGAATAAGATAAAAGGTTCTTAATTTGCACATAGAAGGTATTTGAGTATACAGAACAGACTCTTGCTATAAAGATGATGATTGAAAGGAGATTGTTTTGTTCCCTAATTCACTGGGTAAAATTATTTTAATGTAGAGTTTGTGTTATTTTATTTTCTACTTTTTAGATTATCAGAGTGCTCTCAAGGAGCCTTTCCTTCTAATGACAGTCTGTACACATGTGCTTAATTATGTTATCAAAGTGTCTAGTGGATAAACAGCACAACTTTTTTTTTTTTCTTTCAAAAAAAAGATCAGAGGGGTAAACATGAGGTGCACATACAACTGCAAACCCCTGAGATAGGATGTAAATGCTGGCTTTCTGGCTGCTGCTTTCTGCAGGAGTGAATTTCACCCTAAGTAAACCTAGAACAGGGTCATATAATATATTGGTCTGGAGTCACAGTAGTAGATTTATGTTATACCAGTGAATAGGGCTGTGTCTCTGGCACTGCTGCCTAACCTCTAGCAGAAGTTGTGTGGTGTGAATAAAGGCCAGAGGCCTGTTGTAAAAATGATGATTTAGGTGGTTGATTGGGACTCTAGAGATCTGGTTGCTTTTCCTGCCTCTTTTCTACTTTTCTTTAGAAGGTAACTCAATCTTACTCTTTAAGCTAGGGATAATATTTCCTCACCTCACAGGGACATTTTGGGAATAAATGTGTTAACTAGTGCAAAGCATTCAGGGCTCTGGGCCTGAACAGCAGAGAAGCAGCAGCACAGAATGGGAAAGTATCATTGTTCATGCAGTGTTGCGATAGTTTGTAGGAGATGAAGCCAGAGCCCCACGCTGAAGAGCTGAGATGAAAAAGAATATTGAAGAGCTGCTTTGTATGCAGAGCATTGTCAGGCCTGTGCCTGGAGTGAAGCAGAGCTCTTGCCAAAAAAATGAATGTGGGGGCAGTACCTGGTCAGAGACTGAAGCAGTACATTATACCACACAACCCCGAGGCAGAAGAAGGTTACATTAGGCAACCTTTGCTTTGCTGTTTCATGATACTTGAGAGCTTTGCTTTTCAGCCTTTGATTGTTCAGTTTTAAACAACATCGTTTTTAGCATGGAACTGATGATATAGATCTTTCAGCGCACCTGGAGCTTTACAGGAAAGTGTGCAGATAAGGTCTCAACCCCTTAAATCTTATAGACTGGGGAGACTTTTTCTTCTCTCAGAGACCTCATTAGATTAAGTAATCTAAGGAATTCTGGTTTTACAGCAGTGACCCATAATTCAGCACTGGTTTAGGCATAAATCTGCAATATGCTTCCATGGAGTTTCAAACTGCAGAAATGCCTTTTTTTTTTCAGTGGTTGTTGCTTTGCATACCTTCATCCTGTACCACCTTTCACCCAGCAGGGATTCTATGGCCTTTTTACTGACTGGCACCCACCAAATTAGCAATGAGCAGAAACAGGATTACCACTTCTACTTTTAAAACTTCTAGTATGTGTCTTTGTAAGCTCCACAGCATCACTACACTGTATCCTTGCAGTGAAACAAAGTCAATTTCCTCCTGGGTCCTTGGGCAAAGAATTAACTGGTGAATTAACTTTAGGCACAGGAAAAGAAAAATCACATATTTTCTTTTTTTTAAAGGAAGATTTTATATTATCTAAAACTTCTTTACTTTTAGATGCTCTGTGTGTCTGATTTTTTTTTTTTTTGTTTTTAAAACATTTTCTTTCCAGAATATCCAGCCTGCTGTAAAGAAAACATGTTTCAGTCCCAGAAACATTATTTATGAGCACATCATCAGCTTCACACAGGAATACTTAATCAACCCACAAGCACTACAGAACGGCTAAGCCCTGCTCGCTGCTCAGCAGTGTACAGACAAGCCAGGAGAAGCAATATGGCTGTAGCAGACTAGATCACAAATGGGGGGCTGCGCTGGGGAATGGACCTGGTGCCCTCTAGAACTGGACATCATGCTGGAACTTTTCCATCCTGCACTTTAGAAAACAGCAGGAATCAATGCTTTCACACTAGGAATCAATTAAAGAAACCCAAATTATTACCATTTGAATAAACAATTACTCCTTTTTCACCCTCACAGAAGCTTGTTACTGATGAACTAAAAGCCAGAACCAATTAAATGATCTGATCACACAAATCATATCAGAAGGATTTCATCTGGTTTAATTAATTCTTGCCAGAAATCGCTGCTACTTTTAACACATGCTGAATGATTTTTTTTATTAATTTTTTTTAACAGTTTCCATTTATATCTGTTTCTAGTACTGCTGGGATTCTCCTTTTCTGCAGATAAAGTGGGAGTGTTTACAGAAGCCTTACTGTCAGGGAGTTTTTTAACCCTAGAGACAGACAGTAGGCAAATACCTTGTAGGTCAGGAAAAGGGACATTTACACCTGCATCTAAGAGGGGTTTTTTAGCTATAAAAGGAGACAAATAAGATACATGCTGTTTTGTCCACTCTCCTGGTTAACTCTTAAATTGCTGGTGACAAATGCTCTGATGAGAATGCAGTGGTTATCACTAGGAAGAGCACAAGGCAGCTCTGTCAGCACTGTGCAATCTTCAGTAACTTTTTTCTCCCAGCACATGAAATGTGAACAGGTTATGTTGGTCATTTCTAGTGAGCTCAACCAGAGGGCATTTCTTTGTCAAGCAGAACAGGCCTTAGCCTGATTTTTCTGAACCAGGCAGCAAATGTTTGCACCTGGGGCTTGGTCTCAAGGCTTGAGAGCATTCAGATCTAAGCACAGGGTCTGCAGCCCTGCAAACACATCCCTGTATCAGAAGAGTGTTTCTGCAGAACATGAGCTTTTGTCTGCTGTAGGACAGCTTATGTGCTTTGGCTTTTGGTAGATGTTAATGGAAAAGGCTCTTCCTTGTGAAGTATCTTGGAAAAAAACTTGCAGGAATGTTCCTGTGTTCTGAGACTGGTGTCTGGGTCTCTGATATTAGAGGTTTGGATTCAAGACAGTTCTGTGATGCACCTCTTGATCTCATACTACTGTACTACTACTAGTACATGCCTGTGTCCACACAAGGGTGGGAACAGCCTGGTGTTTATCTTTGTAGTCTTCAATTTCTGTATTTATTTCTCAACTGATAATGTATGTATTGCTCAGACAAAACTTCCAGTCAAGGGGTTGCAAGTGATCACAGAACAAGTCCTCACATGCTGTAGATGTGCAGTAATTGTAGTACTAGGATTTGCCCTTCAGTTGTAGTTGCAGGACAGCACTGTGCAAACTGGCTACAGAAATTCTTACCAACAGGACAGAGGCTTGCTCTAGGTACTGCTGCTTTGGATGTTAAGGCCAGGAAAAATATGAGAATAGTGTTATTTTCCATCTGACTTTCATGAGGAAAAGTGACAGGCTTTAAAGTTTAAAATAGCACTATTAAAGCAGTATGAAAATGTACATATTCAAGATATGTCAGTAAGATGGGACATTGTCACAGAATAATGGGTGCTAGCTGCTTGACATTCAAAGTAGGACAAAAAAGAGGGAGATGCTAATATAATTCTGTTTCCTAGGGAGCAGAGAATGAGAAATAAATAGAGAAGAGGGCCAATGCAACACTTCTGAGTGTATCCCTTCCATGACAGGAAGTGTTTGAGCAGGGTTCTCTATGGCGCTGCATTTCAGAGCAGTGTTTGTGCCATAGCTGACACTCTCTGCCATCCTATCCCTGCCAGAAAACCACTTAACTGAGACAGAAGCAAAGCTGTCTGCTAGGCTCTTATGCCTCTCCATCTTAGCAAATGCGGTCAGCCTGTTCAAAAGCAGGGCCTGAGAAACCTTCCCCATGCCCTTGCTGGGGTTGGGGCAGGTCAGCTGTGAGAGCTGCCTTGCTCCAGCTGGCAGAGCTGGAGCACTTGGCTGCTATGTGGCTGTGACACAAGGAAACTGCTGAGATTTGACATGAGAAAGGCCTTGTCTCTCTGGGAGGTGGCTTGCCTCTTTCCCTGCCTCCTCTGGTCATGTATGTCCCTCACTACTCTGTCCTCTATTGGTGTTGACTTCGTAAATTGTGGTAATAGCAGTGCCTAGAACTCTTCTTCCCCTGGGGAATTACCAGAAGTGCACAAAGGTGCTGTGGGATGGTCTGTGGGCTCAGTGCTGGGGGTGGAGGGAGCATTCCCTTGGCAGTCTGTGAGGACAGGGTTGTGAATTGAGTAGAGGCAAGTCCTGAGGAGGAGACCAGCTGTCTCCTGGGAAATGTTGCTGTTGACACTCCCCTTGTCCTCAGTCCCTGCAGCTTTCATACAGACCAGTCTTGCTTTGCAAGAAAGAAGGCTTCAGACTCTGTCCTGTGGTCATGTGCCCTATTTCCCAAATGTTTGCACTCTGCCTTTGAGATAGCACAGGCTCTGTATGCTATGGCCATATTGGGGCATCACTCCAACAGCACAGTTATGGTTGTGTTTGCTCATTCCTTAACTCTTTATTTACTGGTTTCCAAGGGAATAGCTAGGACTGACATTCTAGAAAGACACTACATGCTCCTGGCAACCTTCATGAATTTCTTTGTCAGCAAACTTAATACTTTTGAAAATGTATGGGAGGAATATAACTTGTTGAGCATTCACATTGATGACATCAATTTACAAGTCAGAAATTCTGTTGCCTTGAAGATGCTGCTGGGGTGAAGTATGACTAAGTGCTCCTTCACAGCCTGGGCACTTCACCACACTTAACTGGTGACAGAGGGAGTACTTTGCTATGAATATTCTGTTAAAAAGGCAGTGTGAAGAATTCCAGAGCAACACCTGCCTGGGCGGGGGCAGGCAGTCACACCTTCACCTTCCATGGACTCTGGGATGAGTGTCTATGAGCCAGCCCAGTCCACAAGCCAGGCCCTTGCATTAGCCAGCAGACAGGGCCAGTCAGCATGAGCATGGGCCTGACAGACACAGAAGCAAGCCTTCACACCAGTTTTCTTTTTGGTCAGCCTGAAACACAAGAAAAGCAAACGTACGTGCAGCTGTAGCTGTGTCCACAAGCTTCTCACATTTCAGTCCCTACAGTTTTCATTGCTCTTTCTCTGCTCTCCACAAACTCTTTTCCCTACGTGCCATTTTAATCTCATTAAGAAAAATGTTCAGCTTTCTGCCTTGTGTCCCTTACTACCAGGTCTACATGGTGCAAGTGAAGTGGGTTAGACTTTTTCAGTGCTATGGGCAAACTATAGGTAAAACTGACTCCTGTGTCTCTTTTAAACTCCCTGTGGTTCCAAAGCCAAGCTATCTGCCTTCACATGTCAGCATTAGTCCATCTCTTAGTCTCCCTCTTGATTCCAGCTGAACCTGATAAGGTTGTGTAATGTTTTTCAATCTTTACGGGTGTGTTTCAAATTCAAATTTGGGGTTGCTTCATGTAAAAAGCATTTTAGCAAAGCATTCAGACATTTTCCCCTTTATTTTCTTCTTCAATTGAAGCAGTTCACAGTTAACTGAAAAATTGTTTTGCTTAATTCAAATCCATATTTTTGGGGTGCATGGGGAAGTAGTGCACTTCCTCCTTGCTCTGCTGCTGAATTATTTAATCACTTCATTAGTGATATTTTAATGAAATACCCAGGTAGTTATTTTGGTTTTGGTTTGGTTTTTTAATTTCATTGCAGATAAATATTTTCCTTTTATGAACAAGATAGTTTCCTCAGTGTCTGGTTTTCATTCTTAGGGAATAGTCAGCCAACTAACAATCTTACTGGCCAGCACTGATTCTGCTCAGCTGGAGATGTTTTGCAGTATGTGCTATCACACAGACCCCACATGGCAACACTTTGTACAACAACCAAAAAAAGACAGGGAGAAGAGGGCATGTGACAGTAAATCCCATCATCTGAAGAGTCCCCAGAGACTCTTCAGAGAAGGGAACATTCCTTATGCATGTTACACAAAAGCCCAAAAGGTGATGAGTGACACTTCCCACTTTCATTTCTTTGGGAAGATTTGGTGTCATCACATATGTCTCTACTTTGCCACTAGTGTTTGACTATTTCCTCCTAGAAAGTAAAGTGCCAGCTCACTCTTTGCTATTCTCTGTCTCTTAATGATCAATTATTTTTAATTGGAACCTCTTGCATTGTGCCCAATCTTAAGAGGTCCCCATCAAGATCAGGGCTCCAACAAGATGGGAACAGTACCAACACATATGTGGGGACAATAGAGACCTTTTTTTGTCCCAAAGAGCATGAGCCTATTTAGAGAAGGGCAGAAAAAGAGATGGAGGTAAGGATGATTGGAAGAATTTGCAGACCCTGGGCAAATTTGGGAAAAGTATGACTGTCTCCTGACTTCTAGTCTGGTGCCCTGTCTGCTGGCACACACTGCTTCTCATTTACTAATACAAGTGTCATTGTATGTGCAGAATTACATTAAAGGATAAATAAAATAGCCTGGTATTGCTACAAAGAACTTTATCAGCTAAGTAAGATGAAGCCATGGATGATGTGAGAGGTGGACATTGTGAAAATAACAGTTCTCATGACAGTTTTCCATTGGCTTATTTTTATGTGTATAACTTGTTATTACATCTTTAATGTCTGTTTTCAATTAATACATTTAATGTATTACATCTCAGTGCTATAGTGAAATGATGAGGAAAGTACACTTAGTTAATAAAGCTTTAATGAAAATTGATAGCAAAATGGAAGAGTCATTTAAGTGAAATTACTGAGTTTCTTGAAATTGTTTTCTGAGAAACATTTATTTTCAATTCTCATGTTGAGAGGTTTTGATAAAGATTTGATTCAGAATTCAGTGCAGGAAGATCTTTGCTTGAGGAAAATGAAGGACATGGAATTAAAGCATTAACTTTGTTTATGTTGACTTTATTAGTTGAAGTGGAAAAGTCTTAAGAACTCTCAAAGACAGAAAACTAGATGCTTGTCTGTGGGCAATGATACAAAGTTCTGTGCCTTCATAACTGCAAAACAATCCACAGATTAATTAGTCCTTGCAAATCAGGGATTTCTTACCAGAAAAGACAGTTGGTGGCTCAAAGTAACCGTCAAGCACAGACTTTTAAATCTTACAGCGCTCAAATGCCGAACTTAGAGATTTAGCCTACCATAAAAGCAGAAAGCTGCAGTGAGGTTTGGGCTGAGCTCTGGAAACCCAGCCCACCTTCTCCCCCTGTTTGGGGAGCAGTATGGTTCAGGCACAGGCGCTGCTCGGTCCCCTCGCACACGGCTGCGGTTCGGTCTCTGCTTCCCGTGATCGCTCTGAGCTGCTTTAGACAAGCCAGATCTTTGCCTTCATCTGCTTTGTGCCGGAATTCTTTAACCGTCGTGAGAGTTGTTTCTGCAAATCCAATAGCTGATTTATTATCTTCAGAGAGCAGAATGTGTAAAGAAAAACAGTATGAGTAAATCCTCCCTCTAGAAGGGCTTTCTATCCACTCTCATAATCCCGCTTGGTTCCAGCCTGGTATGCATAGCTGTGGAAGGGTGTCAAATGACATCCCTTTTAACTGGCTGTTGGCCCTAATGGAATGCTTCTTTGCACATCTCGTAAAGTAAGGGCATGAAATACTGCCTGAGACGTCTACATTTTGCCGTTAATTAAAAAATAAAATTAAAAATTTGAGAGGCAAGAGCATGACAAATAATAAATGCTCTTTTCATCATGGATTAGATAAAAAAAGATTCCATCTTTACATTTTAGTTTTTTACCCTTTCTAAAGACTGACTTGCTTTAGATAATCAAAGCTGGCTTTGAACTAACACACAGAAAAAAATCTTTTTTTTTCTTTAAAAATAGCCCTATAGATATATATACATATCACAGCCTTTCATTCCTTTTATAGACAGTTTCATTTTCTGGGAAAATGTCAAAGTTCTGAGCAATCCGGAGCTTACACAGGCACCACAACAAACACAGAATGAGGACCAGCCACACTACTGCAATTAACACCAGTGTTTAATTAGCAGACAGCTGCATTGGGCAGGGGCCTTTTGATTTTCTCTCTTCATTGGGCTTTTGATGAGAGATTTACCTACAGTTGTAACTTCTAGTTGTTACACTCACATGCACTGTGCTGGATGTGCTCACACACACACATATACATGGAAAATCTGTGGAAGGTAGGCGTGTCAGGCAAGTGATCTGATCTGTGCTTTAGGTAAATATTTTTGGAAGTAGTTTCCTTTGACTGTCTTCCATGAAAAATATATAAGTTACATTTTTGTTTGCTGGGGAGGGTAAGCTATAAATTAGTGTATGCTTTGGTGCTTTTAGGAATCCTTTTTTCATTTATTGGTTTACTTTATTTAGCAACAAAAACTTGATGTGCGGTGAAGGTGAATGGGTGCAGAAGTCTGCCCTGGAAAAGGCTGGCATCGGGGCAAGACACAAACATTTACCCCAATCAGCTTAGACACTTCTGTATTTCATTGGTGAAAGAAGTGTTATAGCCTCATGCTGTTCCCTGTTGTTAAAGCAGGAAAATGTCCAAGCATCCAACTAATCCTCCTCCTTGGCCTGATATCATTAGTAATGAGAAAGATGTTGTTTGAGGTCATGGTAGCAGAAGGAAACTGTCGAGGAACTAAGAGATGAAGTAAAAACATGGCAGGGAAGATGAATTCCCACTGCCATGGGCTTGGATGAAATCTTGGTCAATTCTGCTTTAGGCCTACTACTAAGATTTAGAGTGCACTTGCAGCAAGCAGAAGTGAACAGTATTTATTTAAAGAGGAACAGCAGAGTTGTCATTGAACCTGTTGATGACAACAGTGTTTATAACATACAGCAAATGAGAGTTTGGGTAGTACTGGAAGAGTTAAGAACCCTGTAGTAGCAACACAGGCCCAAACCCTTACCTCTGTTCTGTCTAAGCACCACTATAACACGAGTCCATTTTGTTTGATGTGCATGCCTAGTTTAGTGTAATTTTTTATTTACCTAGTTTGCCTCTTTATACTCTCTCACACTTTATATTTGAGGCTGGCTAGATGATGCTCCTGTGAAAGTAGGTGCTCAGCCTGACCAGTTTTAGAAAGATATTGCAAAACATACAAATAATTTATTCTAGCTGGTGGTTTAATTTGGCATTCTCTTAAACAAAATCTACTTGAAAAATATCAGACTGTGGGACAGAGGTATTTATACAAACTCTATTATAATTGTAGTCCATTTCTTCTGATTTTGAGAGTATTCATTCTCCTAACATCCATATAATATACAGAAGTGTCACTGCTCCAATTTTATAGACAAGGAATTAGAGACAGAGACAAGATTTTTCTAGATCTGCACCTGGAAATTTAAATGTTTATGAAGAGTGCTTTCCAAGTAACCTGCCTCCATTTTTAGCTGCCTGAATACTACTGGAAGACTGGCTGTATGTGATCTGGCCGCCATCTGTGATTGTGCAGGTAATCAAGCACTTGTCTTTCAAATCTTAGATTAGTTCCTACTTGCTAGAACACCTTTTTGTGTCCATCTGGGCCAGGTAACATGTTTTTCTTCTACTGTAGCTCCTGGCAGAATTCCCTATTCACCACAAGCTTTTTCAAGTCCCTCAGAATGTTAGCCTAAGGAAAAGGACAGCATAGTGGGAATAATCTATCTCCTTTCCTGCCCTGAGAATGACTTTGCCTTTCTGCAGATTGGTTTGAGAACAATGCTAGAATTGCAGTAGCAGAGAACTGGGCCTCTTTTTTTTTTTTTTTTTTCTTCTTTCTAGATGTCACCCTGACCTTTGGGATTGAAGTTTTAATGGCAAGGTTATAGCTACCTTGGTAGCCACATACAAGACTAATTTCCAAGATCTGTGCAGCCAAAGTCTACTCACATAGGCTACTCCTCTAGACAGCAGACTTGGCTTTTTTATGTGTATTTGTAAGGATAACATGCTCAAGTGGAGGGTTGCCTATTACCAAGCCAAGTTGTGATACAGCTGGGGCAGCCAAAATGAACAAACTGTTGCATCAGGATTTCTTGACTAATATTAGTGATCTTGACTGGGTTAGTGATGTCCTCCAATTTACAGTTGTTATTTAAAAATGTGCTCTAGGCCCTGCTTATTCCTGCTTTCTGTTCATATTCTCATTTATCCCAGTCCCATATTTTCCTGGTGTGGGTAGGTTGGCTGTACAGAAGGGAGCAGCTGATGCAGAGGAAGGAGTATGTGCTCATGACCCTGTGTGGGGCTGTCCTGGCATCATTCAGTTGAATCCCATCTGGCTGCAGCTATGGTAAAATTGTGCTAGAGCCTGGTGTTTACCTCCACACCTGCCTGTGCCTTACTTCCACTGATCTGCTTTTGAGACAAGCAGTGCCCAGCCACCTGAACCAGGCAACCTTGGACCTTGGGTTTAAACAGTGTCCAAACCCTCCCCTGTACCTCCCTTCTCTGACTGCAGCACAAACTGGTTTTCTGAGCAGTGTTAAACTCTGATGTGCATATTTTAGTTTTACAGTTTGGGCATCACTTTAGTCAAAATGAGTTGATTCTAAGTGGGGCATTTGGGAATTTGCCATGACTGTATTTATTCCCCCAATCCTATATTATTTGTGCATTATTTCTGCCAGAACTACACACATGTTGGCAGGAAACAATTATCCTGGTTTATATAGGGCAGGCTTGGCAATAGTCTTCCTCAATGAACAGTTAGAGTGCTGAAGATTCAGTGTCAGCTTTTCCTCTCCAAGCAAGTGGCTAAATTTCTTTCTGTTGGAGTCATGGTTTTAAAATTAAAAGGAGTAGAAGGCATGTATGAAGTGTGTATGAAGTACCTGTAAAGTCTGGAAGGAAATGAGAATGAGATGAAGAAAAAAAAGAGGCTATTTGAAATGCAGGCTAGTAATTTGGCTTCTAAACCCATGTGAAATTATAAGTAATGTTTATTGTTGCCAGTTGGTGAATACAGGGATGTGTGGTTTTTACTTGCATGCAAAGCTATTGGTTGCGGGTGAAGTACTTAGACAAAAACATTCAATCGTCAGTGTGGGTATTCCACCAAAAATAAACCCAAACAAACATTAACGTATTATAAAAGTGCTTTTTTCTCTGGAGACAAACATTCAGTTGCTGCTGCTATTCATGAACTCTAGAACTGTTGAAGCCTCCTCTTTAACTTGCCTGAAACAATAATCCTTCATTTTAGAAAGTAATACAAAGGTCTTTGAAACTGAAGAACTATAAAAAAACTATAGTGTCTCTATAGTTTTCATGACAATATAGTATATGGTGTGCACTTACAGGGACATGGATCAATCATAACTATTGCTAAGCTCTTGTGAACCAAAACTGCATAGACAAGAGACAAAGGTAAAGGTGAGGCAACCTTTCTTAAAACTTAAAAAAATTTAAGTAGGCTTAAATATTAGTCAGAGAAAACTGTTTTGCAGTGATTAGCAAAGGCTTATTTTCCATCCTTTTTTCCAGAGAGCTTCAAAAAGATTTTTTAAATTGTACTTCATAATGAAAGTAACTGCTACTTTGTTATCAAAATAGTGATAGACATTTTTATTCCAGAAGGCCAGACACTATCACTACTTGAAATTCTCCAAATTTTTTCCACTGTGAGCAAATTCAGTCTTGATGTGAGTCACATCTGCTTAAAAGTCAATACTAGTTGCTTCAAATTTCAAATTTTAAAAATTATTTTCAATCGCAGGATTTGGATAGTTCATGCTGCAGTAAGGAGTGATTGCATGTTTAGCAATGCAGCTGTGGCTGCACAGCACAGGGGTGTCAGTCACACCACTGCTCCCGGCGGCTGCCACTCCTGCATTGCGCACACTGTTCCAGCCGTGCCATCGCTCTGGATTAATGGGAGGAAATGTTTATAGAAAGGTTCAGGTTTCCTGAATGAGAGGAATGAAACCCCCCTCAGAAGTGATCAGCAAGCTCATGTCAGGGAGAAGTTTGAAGCAGCCTGACTGTAGCAGGAATGCAAAGGTCTTTTCAAAAAGGAAACTTAACAAGTGAGCAGTTCTGGGGAGCAGCAAGAGGTGTTTTCAAATAAAAGATGTGGATCTTCCAGAGAGACAGCATGAATGGGGACAGCTCTTAAAAGAACTTTTAAATCAGTAGTTCATACACTGTAAAAGGTTAAGTTTAAGAGCACAGTGTCCAAAAAAATACTGCCCTCAAAGTGGACCTATTACACACTATGTTTAGTAAATGAAACAATGTTGCAGTGCAACCACAGCTACTATGATGGCATCTAGCTAAGGCATCTTAGATCTATCTCTGCTCTGTAACTTAAATTTTAGTATTGGCATAACTGAAGGTACAGGAAGTGTGATGAATGCAGACAGTAGGCTGAAATCCTTGTGAAAGAAATGCTGTAAAATACCATCATTTCACAGGTGTACAGTTCTGTTTGTTGGGGCACTTTCCATGACTGTAGCAACACAGCTTGAGATCTAAACATTCATTTCAGTTTAAAAAATTAAATAAAATAGACCATTCCACTGAAGTTTTCAGATGGCTGTGATAAGAAACAATGTAGGCTTCAGGCTAGCTATTAAAATTAAAAGGAAAATTCACTTGAACAAAATTGCAGAAAGGAAAGGTGCTATGGGAAAAAAGCACTAGTTCATAATACTGCCCGTTGAAAGCCATTAAAAAGGACCCAGTCCTTAGTGTTTCCCTATTACACTCCACCATCAAAGTGAGGACCTAATTTACAGCACTCATAGCACCCTCCAGTTCTCAATCTTAAAGTCTCTTTGGAATGGGAAGAGAGCATTATCCTTATTTTCTAGATAAAGGAACTGGTTTATCAGCTTGCCCTCAGCAAGAAGCAGAGACTGGAAGAAAACTTGGCTAGGATGCAAGTACCTCAAGTGAGGGCAGACATTTGAAACCGGCTGTCTCAAAATGTGCTCTCCTGTTGTGAGGGGCTGGTAATCAGAGCGAACAGTTTCAAGCCACAGCTGAATTTTGAGCCTGCATTCACCCGAAAGTCTTTTGCATTATCCATAACAAAGTGGGGCAGAAGACACCACTTTTCAGAGCTTCCCCCATTCTAAAACCTGCCAAGTATTCAAAGATGGAAAAAACATCATTAGAGCCCTTGTATTAAAAATTATTTATTTAGTGATCTGTACATGGGGTGAAGCAGGGCCTCATACAGACCTTCCAAAAAAAATCAAGTAAAAACATAAATACATATTTTCTTACAAAAATGAGATTTACAAAATATACATACTGCACTCGTCTGACACGCTTGTTTTTTTTTTTTTTTTTCCATGTGCACATTATAAAAGACAAACCAAGCCCTGCGAGTCTGACATCAGAGCCACTGAAGGATTTGGCTGATGGGCCCGTTCCTCATGCTCAGACTACTGGTACACCCTCAGACAGCAGCAGTCTGCCACCTCACCCTGGACAGGTTTTTTCTTTTTAAACTTTCATTCTAGACACTTCCCCCCCAAAAACATGAAGAGCAGCTATAGGGTGGAGACTTGCCAAAAATCCAGAATGTCCTATTTTGTCCTTAGGCAAGAATATACACACACACACATATACTTGTAAAAACAACCCTTCAGTGAATATAAAGGTAAAGTAGTATGCAAAAAATAAAATATGAACAAGTCAACATAAAAATTTTCAGAATAGAAAAATCTGTCACATTTCAAAAAGAAAACAATGCATTTGATGATAAATTTTTGAATGCTTTTCCTTCAAAGTCTGATCACTGGAAACTCAAACAGCTGTGTTTTAGCTGAAATGAGAAGGCTCCTCACTTGCAGAAACTACTTGATTTTAAACCCCAACCCCAGCCCCCCCACCTGCACCAAGAATCATTGCCATGCAGCTCAGGGAACCTGAGGAGCAGGCAAAGGGCCAGTCGTGAGCCAAAATGATTCCTCCTGTCCCCAGAATCCGACTGATTTTTTTCTGCAGTGAGCTTACTGCAAAGCAGGAGAGAAAGCAGGTTTATGGGAGGAAAAGAAAAAAATCCTATCTTTACGTTACATATTTTAGTAGCTCTTGTTTTGGCAGGTGCTCTCAGGTAAGCTCTTCTTGCCCTCTAAATCTTGCATTTCCTTCAGCTTAGAAAAGTGACCCATATTGAATGGTAGGAAAACATCCTGCCTCCTCCTTTTTTCATAAAAGGAATGTTTATTTGTGTGAGCTCCTCACATCCAAGGGTGAACCTCAACGACTTCTTTTTGTTAGTTTGCCCATAAAAACCGATCCCATGCTTATGCCTTTCTACATAGAAAACACTTTTGTTTCCCCCTTTGTCTCCTAGAACAAAGGCAAGGGGGAAAAGCCTTCTGCTGAAAAGCAACAAGTCATTTCTTTTCAGGGTGTGGAATAGCAACCCCCTCCTTCCCCACAGCAGCAAGAACAACAGATTGAGGGCAAATTTTTACTTGAAAACAATTACAACAGGTATCGCTGAGGTAAAAAGGAACTTGTGAGCTGATAGAATAGAGGCATCTCCCCAGCACACGATCGGGCTGTAGTCGGCTGTGCAGTACTCACGTGATGGCTCTGCCGAGCTGGAAGGAGCAGGCAGCGAGCTCAGGCTCGGGTGTTACCCTGCCCATGCTGCAGTTTGGCCCCGGCAATTCAGAAAACATTTGGCTACTTCTTGGCAGGGGTGGCTCAACAGATCTGGCTTCCGCTCCCTCTTGTCCAAAGCAAGGCAGGATGATTTTAGTTGGGTTGGAATTTTTCTTCCTCGACAGGAGTAGCAGGAGAGAAGTAAGGAGACTTCTGGGTGAAGGACTCTCCTGTCCCAGCAGTGGCCTCTTTCTCTGTCCTCTCCCACTTAGCTGGTCATAAGCACCACTGGAAATAGTTTGACTGATCCTTTATGCAATGATTTATTTTTTTTCAAACTTTCTGTGAGGAAGGAAAAGTTTGGAAAAGCCTCCCTTCCTCCCTTTTCAGGGAACCATTGCCCTAGCCCTGTGCTGAGTATCCTCTGCGTGTATGCATGTGTGAGAGTGTGTGTGCCAGAGGGGACGGGGATCTCATACTGCCGTCTCGCCTTTGCTGCCGGTACTGAGTCTGTGGTAGAAGCGTCGCCAGGACTGAAGGGTTTTGCCAGACCAAATCCAGAAGCCAGTCGTGATCCCAACAATCATGGTCATGAGGTACTTGATCATGAAGACAGTGAAGTCTGGGCTCATAGGGGCAAAGTGGCTGGGACAGGGCACAGCATACGTTTTGCAGGTCTGGAGGAGCCACGTCTTCTCCCAGGTGCCACGGAAGGCCTGCTCATAGAAGTAACACGCCAGGACAATGGTGGCAGGCACTGTGTAGAGGACACTGAAGACACCAATGCGCACCATCAGCTTCTCCAGTTTTTCCGTCTTGGTGCCATCGTGCTTCATGATGGTGCGGATGCGAAACAAGGACACAAAGCCAGCCAGCAAGAAGGAAGTGCCAATGAAGAGATACACAAACAAGGGCGCCAGCACAAAGCCCCTCAGAGAGTCCACACTGTAGATACCTACATAACACACCCCACTGAGTACATCCCCATCCACCTGCCCCATGGCCAAGATGGTGATGGTTTTGACAGCGGGCACAGCCCAGGCAGCCAGATGAAAATACTGGGAGTTGGCCTCAATGGCCTCATGGCCCCACTTCATGCCGGCAGCCAGGAACCAGGTGAGGGACAGGATGACCCACCAGATGGAGCTGGCCATGCCGAAGAAGTAAAGGATCATGAAGAGGATGGTGCAGCCTTCTTTCTTGGTGCCTTGGGCCACAGTGCGGTAGCCATCCTCAGAGAAGCGCTCTAGACACACCACCCGCTCCTCCAGCAAAAAGCCTGCTGCGTAGGCCACGGCAACCATGAAGTAGCAGCCCGAGAGGAAGATGATGGGCCTCTCCGGGTAGCTGAAACGACGCATGTCTACCAGGTAGGTGAGCACGGTGAAGAGGGTGGAGGCACAGCAAAGCACAGACCACACGCCCACCCACAGCCGGGCAAATCGCACCTCTGCCTCCTTGAAGTACATGAGCCCGTTGGGCCGGGCTGGCTCACAGGGGGCTCCACAGTCCCGCTCCCCCAGGAACCGGTAGCCCAAGTAAGAGGGCACTTTGAGCTGCCGCGGGCAAGAGAAGGAGAAGCCAGAGGGTGGCTGTGGTGGGGTAAGAAAGTCAGGGAGGTAGCCAGCTGTGGGGTGGACAGTAACCCCCCGACCCGCCGCACCACCAGGTCCTGGTGGGGCATCCGACGTGTTCTGCCCCACGCAGATCTCACCCGCACCGTGAACGGGGAAGTTCTCGCAGCGGAGCCGCTCTGGCCACTGGAAGCCGAACTTGTTCATGAGGGCCTCGCAGCCCTGACGGGCCCTCTCGCAGAGGGAGCGGCAGGGTGGGATAGCCTGCTCCAGCACGGTGCACACCGGCGCGTACATGGAACAGAGGAAGAACTTCAGCTCGGGCGAGCACTGCACCTTGACCAGCGGGTAGAACTGGTGCACCTCCAGCCCTGCGTCCTCCTGGTTGGTGTGGCCCAGCAGGTTGGGCAGGATGGTCTGGTTGTAGGCGATATCCGTGCAGAGCGGGATGGAGATGGGTTGGCAGAAACCATGGTCCGGCACAGAGATGCCCTTCTCGCCGTGGTACTGCTGCGCCGTGGCACCCGCGGGGGTCCCCAGCAGGGCGGCCAGCAGCGTGGCCAGCCCCAGCAAGGGGCAGCCGGCGGCAGCCGCTCCGCCGCATTCTCGTCCAGCCTGCATCGCCGGGGCGGCCGGGGGCCTGAGGAGCCTCGGGGAGTCTTTCAGAGCCGGCCGGCGAGGCGCCCCAGGGGCATCAGCGACCAGAGGGCGGAGGCGGGGCCCCTTCGGTGGGGCAGGAGCGCGGCGACGGGAGGAACGCGGCTCCGCGCTGGACCTCCGCGACTTTTTTCCTCGGCTCCGACGCGGTGGCGCTCACAGAGCGGCGGCGGCGCTAGTCTAGGCGAAAGTTTCCGGAGCTGCTCTCCCCGGAGAAGGCGGCGGCGGCGAAACAGGAGGCGCGAGTGTAGCCCGGCGACGGCTCTGGCCAGCTCCGCGCAGGGTCCCGCGGCGGCGGCGAGGCGGAGGCGCTGCTCCCTGCACGACTGCACGGCCCCGGGATTTAGGTTACGGCTAAATGGATTATTACCGCGCCCGGCTGAGCCGTGTATTTTACTTCAGGGCTTAAATAACTTTCAAAATCCAATTACTGCGCTGTCCTCCCCGCGGCTTGGCTGCGCTCCGCTCCCGACGGACACCGCTGCGGGCTGTGCGTCCGGGGTAGCCGTGCGCCTCCCGGTTCGGCTCGTTTGGCTCCGCTCCGCCCGCGGCCCCGCCGACACCACCCGCTCCGCGACTCTCGGCCCGCGGCCGCCGGCACACAAAAAAGGCGCAGCTCCGCGCGGGCCCCGCCCCCGCCGCCGGCCCCATTCACAAACCGCGCCGGGGGCGGGGCCCCGCGGCGCCCGCCCGCCAATCCGCGCGGGGGGGTGGGGCCGTGCTGGGGGAGGGGAGGGGGAGGAGCTCGCACCAAGGGGGGAAAAAAAGTTGGGAACAACTTTTCCCATCCCCGCCGGGCCCGGCCGGGAGGAGCCGCCCGGGGCCCCCACCCCCCGCGCTGCCCCGCACAGCCGGGAAGGCGGGGGGTGGGCAGCTCGCTCAGGGTGGCCCGAGCAAACTAAAATTAACTGGCTGCTTTCTGAGCAGGCTTTGAAAATGCGAACAGCTGCCTGTGCCCGGAGTTATTAAAAAAGAAGGAAAAAAAATAGAGTAAGGGAAAAAATCTCCAAACGCAGCGCCCGAGTACATTTGCAGAATGATCCTGTTGCGTAGTTGGGATGTTCGTGTCTGTGCGCCATCGCCTCCCCAGCGTGGGGGGTTTGATTTGTTATCACAGCATGACCGTTGCTTTTTGCTGGCGAATAAACGCTTTATTCATGCAGATCTAAGCCCTAGCTGGGGGAAGGCAGCTTCTTTTTTAAACGTCCAGTGTTACCTAAGCAAAGAGGAGAAATTTTAAATCCCCACTTGCACTACTGCGATTCTTTAAGAGACTCAATAAAACAGTGAAAACCCAGGAGTTCCTCTGTGAAAGTACCCTGCCTGCAGGAGAGAAAATGGCATAGGTGGGGAGACCCCTGTTACTGGCCTGCTAGGCCAAGAAGATCTAGAACTAGGCACCAGCATACATTTGCTAAGGACAGGAATGTGGGGTTTGCAGCATAGCTGTGTTTTGGGGTGCGCTGCCAAAGCACAGGGAGCTGGGACCGTCCAGCCTCTGTGTAGGCAGAGCGTGTCTTCGGCAGCACAGAAGGGCTGTGCTTGATAAAAGCTCTGCAACAAGGCCTGCTTCTGCTTCACTGACCCATGAGAGTTTGTGCTCACACACAGGCCCAAGCTAAGTATTATTCCACTTACCCTATCCTTCCCTTTGAGGACACAGGTCCCCCTGAACTGCAGTACTCAAATTCTTACTTTCACTCCTTTGCTCAGGATTGTGCTTCTGTTAGCAGCTAAGCAAAGACAACGATCCGTACCATCCTCCAGGGCAGTTAAAGAGAGCAGGGTTTGGTTGTTTGGCTCAGGGAGCTCCAACAGCAATTGTTGGACAAATGTTTTCCATATCCTCTACTGCTCAAGAACAATGTGTACTCATGCCAATAAGACCATGGTGCTGCAGCTTTTGTTACATTTCTTAAGAGAAGTTGACAGTTATAAATGGGCTTGCTAAAATGAATTTACTCCTCTTAATGGAGATGTTTTTAAAAATAATACTGTGCATATAAAAAAATATATATGGGAAGGACTAGCTAGTCATGGCTGCAACAGCTCTTTCTGGAAAAGAAACGTCTTCTCCACTCTCTCAGTTTTAGCTGTTTAAGAGTGCCTTAGAGGAACTTCACTTTTTCAGATTTTTAAGGCTTTTTATCAAAATTTCTTGCTTTCCTACACCTATTGACTGAGGATATTTTTGTGATACTCTTCACCTAAATAACCATGCATGGGACATGAATTTGTCTGCTTTGTTGTTTGGTTTTTGGCCACTAGTAGCTTTCAGTAAAATTATTCTTTCCATAGTTTTGTTTGGGGTTTTTTGGGGGTTGGTTGCAGTTTTTTTGTTTTGATCTGGTTTGGCTTGGTTGTTTGGTTTGGTTTTGGTTTGGTTTGGTTTTGTTTTATTTTTTGGTTTTTGTTGGGTCTTTTGTACATTTGTTTGGGTTTTTTTTGGTTTGGTTTGACTTCATTTGTTTGCGAGGGGGGGGGTTGGTTTCCTCCTTTCCCCTTCTACCCCCTCAATCTGTAATAATCACCTAAAAGCCTCTCTTTTTTGCTTTGGTTTATATGACTGTCTTCTTCTACAAAGCATTCTGTGATATTCACTAGGAAAAACATTGGATGATATGAGATGTTTCACTGGCAGGCAATGACAATGCAGAGAAGGTAAAGCAACCTCTAACTTTCTGCCCCCATGGATTCCTCATTCTGATTTCTGTATGTAAAGAAACTCCTCTCAGCAATGGGGAGACAGTGACAGGAACTATTCAGAGTAAGGTGGGTCAAATCAAGTGGCAAGGCTTTAACTGCACGTTTATTTACAAGACAGGGCAAAGGGCATCAGTGACTCCCTCAGTTTTTGTTTGAGTCGTTCGTCCAAACCATGGAATGACCAAAATGATGACTGTGATCTCTGATACGTGCTACAAAAACATCCTTTACACTTATGAATATAATGTAGAATCAAAGTGAAGCAAAAGGGGGAAAAAGTGAAAAGGTAGGCAGAAAGGAAGAAGGATAATGTCCTAGATTATTTCTTAGGAAGAGAAGAGAGTAAACTTTTCACATGGAATGATGCTGCTAGGCATCCCAGGTGGCAGGAATGTGCAACAGGATTTACTAAAATGGATGAAGAAAGTCTCTTGGGTATGTTACCAAATTCCAAGATCTTTTTTCTCTTTAGACCCACGGGGAGATGGGAAACAGTCACAGAGAGAGGCAATGGCAGTTGCCTCACAATAACACACTGTGGTATAAGAAAATCCCAGACTCCTATATTGATCTAAGAGATCCTGACAAATTTCAGGGGACAATAAAGAGAAGGGAAAGAGGAAAAGAAAAGAAAAGAAAAGAATTGAATTCATGATTCTGGAACACAGGTTAGTCCAAAGAATCCAGAACCTCTGTAAGTACCATCAACTACAGTTCAAACAGCAACCTGCAAAATTACTTAAATTTTCTCACAACAGGAGGGATCCTCGTCAGCACAGTAAGCACAGCAGCCGGGTTATCAGTCACCCAGAACAAACACACTGCACAAGACTTGCAGCATCTGACAAGTTGTCTATTGCAACCACAGAGCAATTCAGAAAGTTTTCTCTAAAAATCTCCTAACTGCTAATGTTCTAAGTACACTGCATGGTCTGCCAGCAGTAAACCTTCACAAGCAAAATCCTGGCGTGTCCTAGATTCCAGAATAAATTTACAGTCTCTGGTGTTGATACCAGCTCTGGAGTTGTCTGACTAGACTACTGTGCATAGGGAGGAATTGTTAGGAACTAACAATTATCTGTCTTTTTACTCATTTAAAAATAAATCCAGTTCAACTTCCAAGCTAAGTCAAAGTGAGGAGTGGCATCCCTACATGATGTCTTTTCCTGCTCTTTTAAAGCCTCCTTCGATGGTGCCAATATAATTTTCATTGTTTCCTATCCCATCTGATAGAAAACTCTTCCCATGAGGGGAGGGAAATCAAAACAAAACACCCCCTCCCTGCCCCACCACTTATTTTGTGTGCCTGAGGGAGAACATTTTCAGACTACCTGTTGCAAGGCTTTCAGTCCTCCTTGCCCTCAGAAGAACAAAGGCCATGGTTTCCCCTTGTCCTTTCCACCCACTGAAACTTGCTGGACCGAACCTCACTTGACCTCCTGCTAACCAACACTGCCAAAGTGTGGTGCCACCGCCTGAGCTGTGAGATTTGTCCAGTTACTTTTAGTAAATAACTTTTATGACACTTTTAACCTCGACATTTTGAAGCATGCTTACATACAGTCTTACATGATCAGACAGGCTATTGAGCTAAGAACATCAAAATTTGCGCTCCCTAAAGCTTACTGGAGAAATGCCTGGAGCCTGGGGGGGAAATTATGCACTTGCCTATTTTACATAATTATTTGCATAATGAGAAATAAAATAAGTTCACAGTATTATATCTGCTTGCATTTCTATCAGTCTGATAGATTAGTCTAAATTACATCTTGTCGGAGCTCATCAAAGAAATCCAGTCTTTCTGTAGTGAAACGGGAGAGCCTCGTATTTCATGGGCAGGGAGTGGGAAAAGCAAAACCTTGCCGCCCACCACGGAACCCTTAATTTGAAATTAGATGGAAGACATAAGAAACTGATTGAAAAGAACATATGGGGAGGGCACAGGTGACAAAAGGAAGGGGATGCTGCTGGAGGCGATGTGGCTTCCCACAGCGAGAAAGGTAAAAGCCCTTTGCATCACGGATTTATGAAATAATTATTAGTTTATGAAGTAGTATCCCAAAGGATACAGGGAAGTAGCACTGTCTTCCACATTTATGGTCACACGGGGGGGGGGGGGGGGGAAACTTTAGAAAGCATTCACAAGGATGAGCTATCAGGCTGATGATTGCCTTTATCTCTAAGATCCGTGAATAAGAAAACAAAACCTGATCTGCTCATCCCCCACTCAGCAGTTCATTGAGGACATCAGTTACATTTTAACCCTTTCATGATACTTTGAAATCCCCTGTTTCTTTAAACTGAATTTAATGTGCTTTCTCAGGGTTTAGGGCTGCAGAACGCCTTTGGTATAGAACCCTAGAAATCCCTCCCTATGTCAGTTTCTCAGGCTAGGTGCCTTTTGAACAAGACAAATTCTCTATTGGCAGCAGTATTACCCACCAGGCCCTGTCATCATTATGTCTGGGTGCAATATACGGCAGTATGAAGAAAGGAAGATTCCAGAAACAGTTGGAAAAGATGACATTTGTGTCTGCTGTCGTCTTTCCATCAGCGAGGAAGATCCTGCTTTACAAAATCTGGATGTAGCATAGGCACATGCAAACTTGCTTGCTGATCCTTTAAATCTTAAAAGGTGTTTCTGACCTAGTGTGTTGGCTAGACACTTTCTAGTCTGCTGTAGCTGATTTTGGCCAATTCTGTATGCACTGGGATATGTGATTTATCAGCCTGGGCAGCACCAGGAGAAGAACTGCTTGGGATGGACCTGCCCCAGGCTCCCTGGGCTGGCCACCTCCTCTTGGTTTCTGCAGGAGTCTCAGTCTCATGGATGCTCCAGTTTATCCTGAGCTTCTCCCAGTGTCTGTGAAAATGACTCACAGATATGCAAAGGTCTCTAGCAGAGGCACTCCTTGCTTTATAATTCTAAAACTAATAGAGATCCAAGCAAAAATATATATAGCCATACCTACCTGCTCTCATAGCCATGCAATGTGTTTCAGGATGCTAACTAATGTCTTTGTGGTTGAGGCTCCTCTTCCCAGAACAATATTCCCTCACATCTCTTGTCCATACTATGGATCCTTGACCTAGTCTGGACTATCTATCTAACATCCCTTTTTCCTCCAAAACCCAGTGATTTTGCTCCTTCTGTGCAATTCCACCTTCTATAAACCCCCCTTCAGTTTCTGAGGCCAAAGACAAATGCTAACACTTGATCTCTATGTCCTTCCTGAAGGAGCTGCACCATTACAAAACCCTGCAGAAAAGCTAAAATAAACTGGTTCTCCTTCCCTGGGGCAACCAATTCCATAGAGCTGTCTCATTTGTCAGCTGCCATTAAGGCAACCAGTCTCTTACCAGGGAGCATTTCTGTGTGCAGCTCTAGCAGTGTAAGGCTGATACAACTGAGGTATGTAAAACTTTAATGAAAAACAGCCAAGTTCCTCAAGTTTATGCATAAATTTTCCCAGCTCACTGCAGATGGTGCCACAATATTTTTGAACACTGAATTGTGTATTGCTTCTAGCCCCATAGCTGGTGTGGACCTAGTGACTGGTTGCTCTGATCACTGTCCTGTTGATAACCTTTGGTTGTGAGGGCTGCTGCAATGGTCAGATGCATTGTGATATGTCTTTTGTCATTCATGCCCAACCTGGGTTTCATTTTGTCTTTCTATAGATTCATCTATTTGAGGTTATATTTTAAATCTCCTTTAATGCACAGACTGAAGGGTTGCAGTTCCTGTTTGAGTTTTCAGTTGTTTCAATGGAAACAGCAGGATACTCATCAAAGCCTGTCTTTGTTGATGTAGGTAGAAGACCTGGATTTAGCCAAAAATACGAGATGGGAAAGATCCATTATATCTTTTAGGTCCTGCTATTACTATGATAGTGGTATAATTAGTCTAATTTTAAATGCCTGGAATAATGGTACTCTTGTCATCTCTCTTGGGATGTGGTTCTACCATCTAATAATCATACAGGCAGGAAGCCACTGCCTGATGTTCAAACAAATGGTTTCTCTTTGCTTGGTTAAGACTCACTAAAGATGAGTGCAGCCTCCAAAAACATGTTGTTTCCAAAGCTTAGAAAACAAGAGAAGAAGAGCTGTTATTCAATACAGAATCTGCCAGATGTCTAAAGAGGCTGAGGAATTCCTAAGCCTCTGTTTACAAAATCCTGTCTCCTCCCATGAATGCTTAAATTACCAATCACTGCTACCATCCTATGTTTAGGGTGAAATTTCCTTAACGACTCCACTTTCAAAATTGGATTGGAAAGAGAAACAAACATTTTAATTACTTTTCCCTCTTCTTAATGGGCTTGCACAAATGAACCCCTGTTCTCCACAATTACATTTAAGCTGTTATAAAGAATTATTTTTTCCTTTGGTCGCAGTCATACTTAGAGACCCACTTGCTGTGGTGGTTCTCTGTTTCCAGGGCACTTGAAGGTTGGCTGTGTAGGGCTACTGCCTGCTGCATCCCTGCAAAGCCTGGAGATGGATGATGCTGCCATGTGGAGAATTTCCCTTTCCACAGGGGCCCCCAGGCTGCAGTGACCCAACTGTATTTCAGTGTAGAGATGCTGTTTAAGGGCAAGGGGCAGAGGGCTAACACCAATGTTCACAGACAGCTCTCCTGAGAAACTGGGGGATCCTGGGGTTTATGGTCCAGCATCAAATGCTCTCCTTTACCTTTTTTTTTAATCACTTGCTTTCAAACTATGATTTCTACCGTGGTATCAGCCTGCACTGACTGCACTCTCTTGGAGCTGGGACCACTGGTACTGTGACTGGTGCTGGAGATATTCAGCTGATTTCCTTCCATGGAGGAAGGGGAACCAGAAAACAGCACTTCAAATAAGTTCCCTCCTCATGGAGTCTCTGCAGGGAATGAGGGCCCATTTTCTTAATTACATGTTCATTAGTATGTTTAGTGCTCTCCTCCCTCTCTTCCCCCAGCCCTGCCACCTGGGAGTTCCTACTATGTTACTGGAAAGCCACAGAGGTTTATTTAAATACCACATAGTCAGATTGGAATGAAAAGCTATGAAGCTTCCCCTCTTTAATACTTTTTGAAATTATTTATGGGCTATGCTTCTTGCCTACGTAGAAGGTGCCTTCTAAGATTCCTGCAAGTCAATGCAGAAATAGCTGTTTGAATTGAGCAATAATTAGAAGCAGATGGAGCAAAGCAAAGCATCACAGAAATCCCATTCTGCTAAAGAAACAGTGCTGTCTGAAATAGATTTCCGCTGCATGTAACATTTTCTCATATGGGCTCATATGTCTGGTTTGCACCTACCAAAGCTGGGAAATTCAAAGTAACATCTGCAATTCTGCTCTGAATTCAGTCTCAATCTGCATGCTGTTTGCAACCCTACATCTGCCTGTACCACAGTTACAATTTCTTTTCTTTGCTTGGAACAATGGGCATTCAGTTACTTTTTGTGAATGTGTGTATATTTGTATTAGGTTTTTATCTCAATCTTTGGAGGATTTCGGTGGTTGTTTTGTTGTTTGGGGTTTTTTGTTTTGTTTGTTTGTTTTTAAATTATATAAAATTCTAGGAAAATGCTTGTGACTTAAAACACATTACAGTATTTAATAATCCACAGACTCAGTCTGGAGAAGGTAATCAGAGCTCTCAAATCCTAATTTGCTGCCAAATTCTTATGTGCTTGATGTAGTGGATTGTTTCACTCCTGACTTCTAAAAATAACACATCCTGCTCTCATTGCTCTCACAGCTGATGCCCTTAAGTTTAGAGAGAACTGAAAACTCACAGCATCTCAAAGACAGCTGTACAGCTCTCAAGCTCAAATTTTAACTGTTTCTCGTTTGCTTTCCTTACACGAGTGCAGCTGGATGTGGTTTGCTGAGGGGCTTTTGTTGAATATGTTGTTGGGGTGAGCTGATTTTCTTTCAATGATTATAGCTTATTGACCTGATAGAAAGTCATAAAGCCATATATTGGTCAGCTGCTACACATGTCCAGTAAAGCCATGATTTTAATGGTGGACTTGTTCATAATTATATTGAAATTTTCAATAGGCAGGGATCCATACTACAGAGTGAGTCTTCATGAGCCATTTTAGAAAGCAACAGTTTTAAAATTGAAAAGATATGCACTCACTGTCTCTGAAAATATTCATATTGTAGCACTCCAAAGTGTTCGAAGCTTGTGCTACTCGAGAGTGTTTAAAAACAGGATTGAGGGTTTCACCTGGAGCCGAAGTTACCCCTAGAAAAGAAAATTAAAAAGGATTTTGAAGGAAATTATAAAGGTTGGCAGGTTGCTGTTTCCTTTCTGATGTGAGTGAGCAGGCATGTGCTGGTCATGGCAAGGCCGGCGGGAGAGCCTGTCCCCAGTGCTGCTCCCGGGTTCCCGTCCCCAGTGCCGCTCCCGGGTTCCCGTCCCCAGTGCTGCTCCCGGGGCTGCACTCGAGGGCATCGGGCATGTCGGGCAGGGGCGGGTCTCACCCGTGGGGCGAGGAGTGAGCATCGCAGCCAGACCTGTGCTGTAGGAAGTGGTGCTGGGAACAGCAATATGTGGCATCCCTCTGTTTGACCCTGCCTCCCAGCTCCGTGCTGCTGTAGGTGCAGGATTTTGCCTGGGGTGTGAAAACTGAAATTCCAACTGCTGATAGCTATTAAAGTGCAACTGCTGAAGGAGAAATGTTAATTCTGGTGTCTTTGCCAAACTCCTACTGGTTTATTTTCATAAAGGCTGTTGCTGGGGGGTGGGAGGGAGGGGATAATGTAGGGAAATGAGGTCTAATATTAAAATAATTACTTTCTGGGCAAAGCAAACAAGTCCTCCATTAGCATCCTGAAGCTTCCCCACATGGTGTGTTGGGTGATGGTGAAGGAGTGCTAATTCTGGAAACTCTGTATGGACATTTGTAGGGGAATAGATTACAGGTAAATAAAGGTAGTATAGAAAGTAATCTTATGCCCTAAAGAGTTGCAGCTCGCTTAATTATTAAAGATTAGGAGCAGGCCTGATTTTAACAGGCCACACCTGTAGCCAATAAGAAGAGTGTTATAAAAAAGTAGATTGGTTGGCTGAGGGGGAATGGGAGTTAGTTGGCTGCTGTAAGAAGAAGGAGGATGAGGCAGGTGCCTAGAGGAGCCGCCTACAAGAAACATCAAGGAGGTATAAAACTCTAGCAACATGGAACCTTTGCAATATATGACAACAGACATTGATAATATTTTTTTAAGGTTGCTGATCTCTGGGAATTTGTGGGGTGCTATCAATTGTTTTTACCTGAATTTGAATGAGGTAGCATCATATCAGTGGCTCCTGGCTCGGGAGACAGTAGACTTTTAAAATGCACCATTGCATTGTTATCATTGTTATTATCCAAGTGCAGTGTCATCTTTGGTGCTTTCCTAGGCACAACAGTAAAGGCATTTTCTGCCAAGTGAGATTTATTAATGCAAGTTATTGTAGAGAAGGATGATGATTAATGAAACAGCCTGTGTAAAGATGAAATGGTGACTGTCTCCAGATATCCTTGCTCTGTGCTGGAGATCGCTTTCTCCAGAGTGAGAACATCTATGCTCAGCTCAGAGCCTTTGTAGGACTGTTGTTTTATGCCTCACTGTATTGGGGCAGTTCAGATTACTCCCACCAGCACCAGGTTACTCCCCTTCTTTGAGCTCCAAACTGAGGTGATTCCTGGAACCACATTATTTTTGGCCCAGAGATCCCTGCAAGAGGGGCAGCCACTTGCAGAAGGGTGGCAGGGCAAGGTGCTAGGAGTTGCAGCAGCCATCTGATTTCCATCTGTGTCTGTGACTCAATACTCTCCCTGACCACGAGGGTCAGCTCTTTGTGAATGAAGTCTATAGGCATTGGTCCCTAGGTATTGCACAGATATGGTGACTCTGGGCTCTCTGAAGCAACCTGAGCAGCTGAAAAATAGCTATTCACCAGACCCCAAATTTGCTAAGCAGAATTCCAGAGAAGTGCTCTGTTTACCAAGAATGTTTAGGGTAGTTGGGCTTAAGACATCAAAGATCTAAAAAAATTAGATTTGCTTCAAAAGCATGTCTTAAAACCGGTCCGTTTTTGTTGTTGTTTGTTTTTTTTAGCTAGACCAACTCTCCCTTTAAGATGCTTTCAGATTCTGGGTGCTCACCACCAGGGCTGTGGGTGGTGAGGAAACCTAGGCCACTTACCAGCTCCAGGGAAGCTGCAGCTGAAGTCAGGCAGTTGAGAGCCAGCACAAATGGTATTTTGCTAAATAATTCCCTAGGGTATGAGAGCTTGTTTCCTAACAGGGCCAGCAAAAAAAAAAATCCAGGAGCTGGCATGGGGGTTGTATAAAAATTTGTTATTGCTTTTGTCCATCTTTACAAGTATTGATTTAAAAAAATACGTGGTTTTCATTACATTTTTATCAAAATCACTTTTTTGAAAAGAACTACTTGTTGAAAGCCTTTTCAAGAAAATTCAGTTTACTGATAATAATTGAAGTCATCTGTTTTTCAAACATGATGAAAAAAATATAATTGGGATAGGAGCTCATGTGGAAGCATCGTGGGAGAAAACCTGAAATGTTTCTGAAAAATAGTTGAAAGCAGTCTGTATGTGACAGTCTCTTCCTGCTCACTAGCATACGGCTAAAAGAAGAATCAGGTCTATTTTTAATGCAAACGTGCCAAGTGTTTGCCTCTATAAACAGAAGCAAAACCAAAAGCTGGGTAAACCTAAATTGTATAGCCAAGGAACTCAAGCACCCCTTGCCTAGAGGAGGAATTAGTGGCTTGCATAATCAAGCCTGGGGAGCTCATTTTGTCATGCTCAAAGGGCTGCAATGGTGCAACAGTAGGGGTGGAGGGATCAGCAAGCACCAATAATGAATTCCCTTCATTTTTCCATTTTAAGGCCTGAGTAGAGGAAATGCAAAGCTCTTCTTTTTTGCTCTTTCCCCCCACCTTCTTTTTAAGGGTAGATGAAAAGAATGAAGCAGTAAAGAAGCCAGGTTGACACCTGTATCTGTGACAGCTCAGGCAAGGAAAATAGTGGGAAAGGAACTGCTGGCAGCAATTTGAAACTGTCCCCTTCCTGACTGGGAGGCTTTGACTGATGGTGCAGCTTTGTGCAGCCATATGGTCGAACATCTTGAAGGGCTGGCAAAGAGAAGCTGGTGCCAGCATTGGGAAGGGGAACCAAGTCATTATTGGAAACCAGATCTCAGAGAGAGGAGCCATTAATACCAAATTTTGCTTTATGCTTTACTGTTCTCTCTGTGCATGGGACTTAGTGTAGCGCTGCAGGAAGGCCAGGCCTTGCCTTGGCTGCCAGCCACAGCTGTGCTGAGCCATGGTTAGGAGGAAAAGCTTCTTCCTCAGTGCTTAGTGTGCAGTGTGGGCTCTTCACACTGCAGCGTTTCCCTCTTTGCACACTCATTCACACCCTCCCGCTTTGTTATAAGCTGCCACATTGTTTCTCACTGTGTTGCAGTACCGGGAGGATAAGGTCTGCTCTTCCAGGCTGCAAGAGAGACCCAAGGAGAGCTGAGCTCCCTGACCAGGGCCCCGGGCAGCACTGGTGCCCATTAATGTAAAGCAGCCCCAGGGCCGGCACGATAAGTGTTGTAATGACCACCGTGGGTTCCTGCTTTCCCTTTTATTACTTGGTACATTACATTTGTTTCCAGCAGAGAAGAGTTTGTGTGTGGCTGCATTGGTTGTGTTGGACTGAGCTCCCTACATGGTTATGTGGATGGACTCCAGGGACGGAGCTGCACTTCCCCTTAATAAGCTCCTCGCACCACATTAAAGATAAAAGGGGAAGGGAAATATTTATATTCTGACAAAGCAGCTCTTCCCTTCAGGCTCTTGTTTTATTTATTAGCTTGCTCTGTCCCTCTCTTGCAGTTTTTTCTCTCTGTTTCAGTGCCTGTACTGTCTTTTTCTCCTTTATTCACTAATTTCGTCCCTGGGAGACAGTGACAGTGAAACTTAAGAATCGCTGCCCAAGACATCAGAATCAAATTGTGTAATTCCCAGTTGATAACTACAACTCTCCCCCATCTTTGTTTTTTAACACAAAGTAATGATTTATAGTGCTTAAACAATTGAATACATTATATCTAGTTTACTCTGATTGCTTTAGATGAAACTGTAGAAATAGGGTGAGCTGGGTTTCTGATGGTTGTTATTTGTTTGTTTTTTATTGCATTGCAACACAGATGCTGAATAGCCTCCCTTGTTTGTGTAGGCAGTGGAAACCACTATCATTCTTGTCTGGAGAAGCCCTTACTGAGGCATGACACAGCTACATGGAGACCTTTTTAACCTCATTCATCAAATGCTTCCTTTCCTCTGAGGCCTTATCCTGGGGGACCATTCCTTCAGCTAATATGGCATACAAAAGGAATCTTGGGTAGATTCCTGCATCTCAGTCTAGCTCTGAATTTGTGCAAAGGTTCAAGAAGACAAGCAAAATGTGGTATTCTTGTCATCTACTTCTTTTGCTCCTTCTCTTACATTACAGAAAATCATGATCTAACTTACAATGCCAGGGGACACCAAAGTCCATGTTAAAATTATTTTTAGAGTTTTTTGTTTGGTTGGGGGTTGTTTTGTTTTGGTTTTTTGTTTTTTGGGGTTTTTTTTGTTGTTTTTTTTTGTGATACAATCAAGTACTCTTCCGCTAAGAGCGAGGCAGCAAAATTAGAGACTTGGTGCCCATAAGCTTCGTGTCTCTGACTTTGTTATGTTTCAGCCTCTTGTCATAGAACTGCAAAATATCTGCAAAACACAGCCTTTACACCAGATTAAGTGGTGTAAACTGCAAACTGCAGATGAATGAACTGTAGCTGACTGGGAGAGTGAACTGGTTTTTTACTGTTCTCAATGCTGCCTTCCAAAAAGCAACACAGCTCTGTTTCCAGACTGATCAGGAAGGTAAAAGAATTTGTTAATTGATTTTTCTCCCTCCCATATCAATTAATGGAGCCAATCTAGTGAGATGTGTGCTCTTCTTTCTTAGTTAATTAATCCTTTTCCTTTATCTTCACAAATAATGGCAATAAAGCAATTAGCAAAGGATTTACAGGGTGTGGAGTAGTGAGAGATTCCTCTGGCCCCTCTGCAGCTCAAGCTGTTCAGCAGTGCTGCAATTCAGGCTCTCTCTAAAGGGATTTGTGTCCCCCACCCTTTGCGGTGTGGCTGCTGAAAGCCCAGCCTCCTCAAGATGTGAAATCCCCAGCTCGCCATCCCCTCAGGGAGAGTTAACAGCTTCGGTGCCAGTCCCTGGGACAATGGCACCCGGCCTCAAAGGCGGCAGACACCGGCTGCTGGTGGCACCACTGTCTCCATAGCCCCTAAGCCTGTGGCTCCCAGGGAAGGTGTGACGGGGCAGGGAATGCTGAGCAGCTCCATCCCCTCAATCCTGCTAGAACAGCAGGCCCCGTGCCCTCCCTCTGCTGGCCTGGCCTTGTCCCACACTCCAGGCCATGGCCCTGGCTCCCTGAAAGCCCTCAGTGAGTGGTTCAGCTCTCCCAGCCAGGAGAAGAGGAACCCACCTAAGCTGTAAACCCTGCAGGAGAAGAACGCACAGGAGGAGGAGGGAGCTGCCTCTCCTCTCCGTGACAGGGGGGTGTTGAATGGGTTTTGCCATTCTCCCCAGATGTTAGGGCTCATCTGAACAGCTGTCTCCACACTCCCTGGCACAGCTGCCTGGATGGTGCATGCCTTTTGTGTAAGGACAGCAGCTGCACAGTGGGGTTGCACTGGTGGAGAGAGCAGTATCTCCTATGGGCTATTCACACTCTGACAAGGCCTCTGTCCCTGAGCTCATCTGCTCAAGATAGCCTTTGTCAGTGACTCTCCTAGGTTGCTTCCTTCCCTTGGAGTGTGCAGCTGAGTCCTGGTCACCTTTGTCCAAGGCACCAACGAAGACCATACAGATTCCAGCCTCAGAGTAGAATAAGGGCATCACTGACAATTTATATTTTGAAATGTTCATGTTTTGGGTGGTTGAGCTAAGGCAAAGCTCCAGGATTTCAAGTACTTTTTAGGCATGATTGGGAACCTGGTGTTTTGTAGTTTTTCTGTGTATTAAGGGTGTTGTAACCTGCTTCTGCTTGCTTACCCTCACACTCCTATGCAGGACTTGGCACAAGGGTGTGAGAGTTGGGCCCACAGCTGGTAGGACATCACCCTTTACTGGTTTTGATAATTTAATTTAGTGGTTCTGAATCATCATTTCTTATGTCTATAAATAGAATCACAGAATCCTTTAGATTGGAAAAGACTTTTAAGATCCTAGAGTTCAACCATTACCCTAGCACTACCAAGTCCACCGCTAAACCATGTCTTGAAGTGCTACATCTACATGTCTCTTAAATACCTCCAGGGATAGTGACTCCAGCACTTCCCTGGGCAGCCTGTTCCAATGCTTGATAACCCTGTCAAGCAAAGAAATTTTTCCTGATATCCAACCTAAACCCTCTGGTGCAACTAATGTAATTAGTCAAAGAGTAAGTTTGCTGATAATATCTCATTTAAGAGAAGCTTTACAGGGTATTATTTTTTCCTGCTGCTTAAGGAAATTACCAGCATGTAAGAATAAGCAACAAGTCCTGAAGTGCTGCAGCAAGAACCATCCTCGTGTTCAACCTCCTCCTTTCTGCCCACAGTTGCCCCCGTGCCTTCTCATTAGCTGCAGTGATGTGTTGCTGGAAGGCCCATCTCCATCCTCCTGCAGGCACAAAGTGCTGGAGATGAAAATCTCTCTTCTGTGCCTCTAGCTATGGAAAGTGGAAGCCTTTTTGGTTCCCTGAAAGACCTGGTGGCCTCAGAAAGGCAAGCAGATCCCAGCAGCCCTGTTTATAGTGGTCAGTCCCTGCTGCCTGAGGGAGCAAGCACTGGGTTCTGAGCACCACCAGCCCTTGCTGGCACTCAGGCTTTTGAGACAGAAAGAGGAAAATGTGTGAATTATCTGCAGCCAAACTCTTAGCTGGTGGCCCCTCCTAGGTCTTAGACTAGATGCTGAAAAATGAATCAACTGACTGCAAGAACCTAAAGAAATTTTCTGTGGGTGAAGGAATGTGTTTTGACAGGAAAGTGTCCAGCTGTCCTTCAGCCAAGATGTTTTCCCTCAGTGAAAGGTGTGGCAAGGGCAACATATTTGGTTGCCCCTCAGCCTCCTGTAACTATCCCAGCCAGCCTGGTTACTCTGTGCTGTTGTTGTGTGTCCTGCAGGTTTTGTCAATTGCCAAAAATCTGTGAAAATGTTGGTGAGTCTAGAAAGTGTATTCTCCTCTGGGCTGCTTAATTAGACTAATTTCCTACCTCTCAACTTAGACTCCACAAGAATAATATTTTGCTGTAGTATATGTGATTTTAACTACACAGCCACTAAATATTTCTGGCTTGGGTCAATCTTTCTGTCACTGTGAAGAAGTGTCTTGGGTTTTTTCCTATTTTGTTGCTTGCTTTCTTGCTCACTGCTGCTGTGCTATCTCTATTTTAAAGTGTAAACTTGCTGTGCCACTGTCGAGTGCCAGTGAAGAGATGTGGATGTTCTGTGTGACAGTGTGTATATAGTAGATGCATATTTGTCCTTAAGGCGAGATGCAATGTTTCATCCCGAGGGAAAGAAGAATGACCTTTAGTCTGTCTGGATATTTTACAGTATGTCCTTCCTTTTCTGTTTCCTGTGAGGTTAAAGACCTGCTGGTGATGATTAAAAGTCCTGCAGTTTCTTCTCTCTCTAAGTGGCTTTTTGAGTTATTTCAGAAGCAAGAAAGAGGCTAGAAAGGTTTAGTTGCATCTTCCTTTTCACCCTGATGTCCACCAAAAATCAGATTCTGCTGCATTTTACTTTCTAACAAAAGTGAAACTTGGTAACCTTTTCTTTCTGTTCATATCCATCAGCTAAACATCCCCTATCCCTCCCAAACAGATTCCCAGAAGGATATTTTTTGCAGCCTTCATACCAAGCTAGCTTTCATGGTACCAGGATGGGATTTCTAGCCTGAAGCTTCTGGCACTTCTGGGTGCATATGTATTTACATTGTATCTGTTAGGACCCAAGCTTAGAAATATATTCTTAATTATAGCAAAAATAGTGGCCAGGGCTCATATCAGATCTTTTTCCTTGGGCTCTTTTTCTAGTCCAGAACTACTGTATGTATTTCTGCAGAATGCTGGCAAAGTACTGTCAAGAAAAAACATAACAAGATAGTGCCAGAAGATCATCTGTGCATTTCACAGATGGTCTGCACGTGCACCACAAGCCCACTGGTTTGGGAAACATTGAATTTACTTTGCCCTGGCTTCACAGCTGATTCCAACTTGCACCACAAGCCCCTCTGACACTTGTGGGAAGTGTTGGACTCAGCTTGCAGGGTCTCCACAGCTGATCTGTGCAGATCCTGTGGAAACATCTGTGGTTTTTGGACACTGAGTTACCTGGGGTTGCTACCACGTAGCAGTTCCAGCTGGGTATTGGACCTGTAGAAATTCATCACATAAATGTGATGAAGGTCCTCAGAGTCTCCCTTCCTTCCAGACAGAATCTGTGGGCAGAAGAGGGCATGTCCAATTAAACCCAGACATGTTAGCCATGCTCTAATCTGTTTGCTGGATGTCTGCAAGATGCAGAGAGATCAGGCAGAAGACGAATGGTGTGGCAGTCTAAAACCACACTTTGCTGTGAGTAATGTTAGCATATTGATGCAGCCTTTCATTCTCAGTGTTTGTCAAAAGTAATTAGTGTAAAGGTCTTCACAGGATCAACATCTGAAATACTTCTCCCACTCAGTGTTCTCCTTTTTCCCAGTTTATAGTCTCCTCTTAAGTCACTGTGTTTGCTTAGTGGCAAATTTGTATGTAAAAATTTCATTTATTTGCATTCAAAGTATCTGGGACTCTGAATTCTCTTACTGAAACTGATCAGTTCCAAGTAGCCAGGAGATTGGATCAGGCCAACCACCCAGCATCCCAGCATTGAAACTTCCCTAAATGAGAAGGATTAAAAAAAAAAAAAAAAGGCACTGTCACCTGTCCTGGGCTCCAGGGTAGGGCTTTCGGCTACTCAGTCAGAAGGCACTAAAGGAATCTCATTGGGCTATGGTGTGGCTGCTTGCTGGAATTACAAATCAAACAACAATGACAAAAAAATCAACATTTCCAGCCCGTTGTTGTTCTGCAGTCAGCCTGCAGCCCCACACAGCGACTTGGCTGCCAGAGACAGGGCATTCCTACAGGCTCCCCAAAGTCCTAGCTGCTAACTAGGAGGGGTGAGTACCTTCCCAGGGCTGGAATGCCCTGCTCTTAGTTCATGTTCTCTCAGATAAGTGGTGACATATCACCCACTCAAATTAAAAATCCTGCATGAAATATCTCAAAGAAGAATTTCCTGGTTTAAATGCCTCTGAAGTTACTTCTCCTCTATATTTTACATTCAGATCACAGCTGGGGCTTTCAAAAAAGACAACTTGAATGAACAGCTGTGGGTCATTCAGAAGGGGAGGGCCTGGCTTTGTGGCTGCTGCCCGGAGCTGGGGTGGGGAGAGCTGGGGTGCCCTAACTTGCCCTTCTTGCCAGAGTGCTGCCAAAGAGGTCCCTGACCCAGACCCCTCCACTGTCTCTGAGGAATGTACCACCTTAAGTCTCTCAGAAACAGAGAAAAATCATATTCCAAGTATTAGATTAATTAGTGATCAGGCTGGAAAGGGATTCTGCCTTCAGTCTGTTCCTTCCTCTCTCTGGGCAGCTCTGTTCAGGTGTAAACATTACTTTCTGGTGGAGTTTTGGCTGGCTTTGTTCTGTACGTGATTCATTCACCCAACCTCCCTTTCATCCCTGCAGATGGCTACTCTCAGATCATGAGTGTTCTGCTTTAAGACAATGGAAATAGAGCCTTTTGTTTCTCAGCTTTTCTTCTTTGTAAGAAGGACAGAGGTTTCTGTAGGCAGGAAAAGATGAGGATGATCAGTTCACTGGAGATCACCTTCCAATTAAAAAAATCAAAGTGCTTAGCTAGAGCCCAGCCTCTTACAGAAGCATGTGGAATTGGAACAAAGCTAAATCTGAATTCCTTTCTCATCTTTGTGTAAAATTGGTATCAAGAATTTACCTGCCTTAATGACATTTTGTAGGGACAGCATTATGTTCTCCAGAGTCCATTTTTACATTTTCACACTGCTGGTCGCTGGTTGAGTCTATGACATGCAAAGCCCTTGTTGTTCTTGTTGAAATCATCTGGACATACAGCTTTTCTGCACCAAAGAGAGGGAGGCTCTTGAGTATCAAGATGTACAGTCTCATGTAAATGAAGTAACTGTATGTAGCTTAATAGGATCACGTCCCTAGCTCCCTGGGACTGAAAGAACAAGGACTATTATTTTTTATTCTTCAGGTAACGTGTTTATAACAGGTCTCTTACCTGGCTACCATTCTATTGCCTTCTGTTACTGGAATTAAGCTGCTGAAATCTATAATATAAACACACACCTACCTCTGCTATACTATGCAATGTTCCAGCCTTCTAAGAGCAATGTACAGTATAATAATACAGTAAATATAGGTCATCTTCAGCAGATTGTAGCTTTTAGCAACTGGAACAATCCAATATGCAAAAAAGGAAAAAGAATTCCCCGTGTGGGCACCAGATCTGTTCACGTGGTGTGAACACACATGCTTGAACTGTGTAAACACACAAAATAGTGGGGGTATGATGCAGAACTGATAGCTGAAGAAATATTTAATAGCTGAAGAAATATTTGCAGTATTTTGTATTAAATAATAACTGAAGCTAACTGAATTTTCTGGGATGTCTTTATTATCCCATTTATGTAATAATAGTTGGAAGAAAATTCTCTGCCTTCCAGAAGAACAATTCTGTCTCTGGTGCAGTGTTTTACTTTTTACATATAAAGTCTGACATTGACAAGTGACTTCTTTCTTAGTTATGAGAGGGAGGAAAAACAACCATTTTGAGTGTGGACTTGAATGGACTGATCAGCTCTCTGAATCACCACAGGTGCCACAGCACCAGAACCTGTCAAAGACCTTTCCAAGCTGATTTTGAAATCAGCTTTTAAAATCACATTGAATTTCACCTTTTCCTTTTTATTTCATGGCAAAATGATAGTGTGATAGTGTTCCACTACTAATCAAACAGAAAATACACAGCAAAACTCTAATTTTAATAAATTTATTCAGGATTGGCTAAACATGAAAAGCCAATAAGAATGCATTATCTGTTTTCATAATATGACCAAAACCTTGTGGGTTTAAGTGAAAACTTTTTATCACATCAGTTCTTTGTTCAGTCTATAGTTTGGAAATTAATCTCTAATGAGTGTCTAATCTGCTGCACTTTTCCTCATGACTTTGTGTAAACACTGATTTATTTATTATACTTTGGCTGTAGTAATTTGCTGTGAGCTGGAATAACAGCTCTGGAACTGTTCATTAGGGAATAGTAAACACTTGGCATCTTTTGAGTCAGTCAGGCTGTGTCTAAAGTTATTTACTGCAACATGAGTGGATCAGTACACGGAAGCTACTTGGTCCCAAACCCTTCATCTGACCTGTTGGCAGTTTGGGAGCTTTTCTTTGGATGAGTGGTCTGGTTGCTTGAACCAAATGTTCCCACCAAGGCTGTGGTTTGAAGCTCTCCAAAGAACCATGCACTGACTCAGATGCCCAGGTTTCCATTATGGACTGCAGCTTATTCAGTTGTGCATCCAAACCAGCTCTGGCTTAGCATTCTCCATGAGCAATTGGGCTGGTGCACACCAAAACTACTCTGCAAAGTAAACCAGTTCCTACTCACTGGGGTGCACAGGGGATTTGCATTTGCTGCTCTGGCCCACTATGCTACCATAGACACTGGAGTATAAATAAAATACAGAAAAAAATTTTTCCATTTTTCTGTTACCTAAAAGCTGTTTTGGTTGGTTGGTTGGTCTGTTTTGACATTAACATTGTAAGTTTTTTTGGGGTTTTTTTTGTGGTTTGTTTTTTTTTGTTTTTTTGTGTTTTTTTGTGTTTTTTTTTTTTTTTTTTTTTTCTGAGAATAGTTCCTTAGTGACAGGATTTTCCAGTGTTGAAAATGAAAATTTTTACACTGGCCAGATTCACAAAAAACCCCCTTGAGGGCTAGTTTTTAAGGAGTCAACATTTCTAGCTAGATCCAGATCCCCAGCCATTCAGATTTTACTTAGTCATGCACCCAAGGCAGCCTCTTTGGTCCATTGCACTGAGCTCTTTTCACCTCACTGCAACTCACACTAAATACTTCAGTATAGCTTGATAAGGATCTTGTCTGGCCACAAGTCCCATGTAAATATATATTTTTTTTTGTCTGTGTGTATATTGTTCAGTCAGCTTTGATGATAGTGAGTAAGAAATTTTTGCACCACAATAGGATTTGAATCAGATCTCATGCCTTGGTTCATGTGCCCTCCTGATTTACCAGCTTGTTTAGGCCAGGCTTGTTTGGGTTAACCTAATCTCCCTGTCCTGACTAGAGGCTGGACCACCATCTGTCAGGATGGGTTCAGTTCCTGCTCAAGTTGTGTTGTCTATGATTACATATAGAGTCCTGAACAATGGTCTATTATCTCTTTGTCTTGTCCTTTGAGTTTCTGCAATTCTTTGTTGGTGACAATTCTTGCAGAACACCACAGCATTTTTCACCTGGAAGGAGTCTTCCATGGCAGCACTCTCTTTCCCAGGAAGACTTGTGTACTTGGAGGCAGCCTGAGCACAACAGACAACAGCATTCCTGGGAATTTGTTTCAAGTTTCCAAGGTTTCTTTTCTGAACAAGCACAAGAATTGAATGTTTCTCCTGAGACTTCTCTCATGCACAGTCACCAAAATCATCATCTTTTCCTATCAGAGGGAGCTTTCCTTTGTGCCCAAGAAGCATGTGGTAGGAAATAAAAGCTGCAGCTCTTGTTCACACAGCTCTGGCAGAATTCACTCTCCCCAAGCCCCATCTCTCTCTCATTTGTAGCAGCACTCAATTTTTGCTTCTTCAAACTCAGTTCGCATATTTGATTTTATCAGATGTTCTTCTAATTGTATCACCTTTAGATATACTGGTATAAGTTGAGATTTCTTCCTAGAATAATTTGTATCAGGCTGAAGTTTTCAGGGAAAGATCTTTACTTCCCCAGAAAAAGGGGTAAAATTCTGTTAGTGTTTTTGTTTAATAATGAGCCAGATACTTGATAAGCCTAAAAAAAAACTTTGTGGCAGATACCAGTACACAGACACTACTGAGCAGTTTCTTTTGTTCATGCAAGCAGCTGGCTCAGTATTGCACCTGAAGAGGTAATTATAAAGATAAGTTGGTATACTAATTTGCAACATTCAGGCCTTCCCTGGGAAGGTATTGCCATGACAAAAGAAAATAAAGGAACTCACAGTCAAGAACAGGGGTGCTATCCACCATTTTTCACTCTCACTGGCAGCTCTAGGTAACCTTTAACCTCTTCCCACCAGCCTCCTCAAAGAAGCTACAAGATGCAGGAGAGTAAAGGAAAAGGGTCTGGTCTCCTCACAAAATGCCCTGTGCATTTATTCTTAGAACAAATGTCTTTTGTTCTGATGCCATGTGCTCTGTTGCTCTCAGGTACTCCAACAGCTGAAAAGGAAAAGAAAAACATATTAAATTGCCACCTTGCCAAGAGTAGTTTTCCTTATAAGGACATTAATGAACACATTTGAAATCAGTTGTGTAGATTGCTAGTCAGGAGTATTTTGTTTGGTTAGTGTATTATCATGGATAGTACAGTGCTTGGCTCTGAATCATTTTACACAGATTAATTAATTTAGTTTTGTAGTACTGCACAGTGAACTTTGCAACTCTGCTTATGAATGCAGAGGCTTATGAATCAGGGCTCGCAGGGAGAGCTACAGCTTAGTGACACCCACACAAAAACAGCCATGACAAGTTGTGTGCTCAGCTTCAGGGGCTGCTGTTGAGATCTCTCCTATTGGGAAGTGGGATTCTCCTGCCCATCATCTCATTCCTGTGATCAAAGCCGGCCTGGCTTGTGCACACTTTGAGACCCTGGAGTGCTTGCACTGGAGCCAGTCACTCCATCAAGAAGACAACTGGACCTTAGAAAAGGAAGCTCTATCAGTAACCTGGAATCAACCAGTATAAAATTTCTCCTTATCTGAAACTCTATTCTTGGGAGAAATATTAAAACTAGCTGTGTGTTAATTGGCAGGAAATTGCTTGCCCTGAGCTCTTTGACAGAGGCCTCCCCCTTCCCTCTGCTCTCCCTGGACTCCCCTCTCTCATACCGCACCACACTCAACATTTGACGGCGCTGAAGGGAGAGACGAATTCTGTGAACAGTATAAAAACAACTTTCCGCTCCATCGCAAGGAGCCAGATGATGGATACTATTTTCAAAGACTTCTTTGTCCATAAGATGGCGTTTGAATTAGGAACTTGTTTAGCCAGATTCTCTTGTTACAATTTACTGATTCATTGGGTGGAGAATGGGAGGGCAGGATGACAGAGCCAGACAGCTTCAATTAATGATCTTTTTAAAAGATCCCGTTCAAACACAAATGCATCTTAAAATATATCCAGAATTGGACAGCAGGAAGAATTATACATTTTAACTTATTTGTGCCTTTAAATTGTCTGCTGAAGGGTAATAAGCTGTTTTAACATCACTACTTTTTGAGAGAAGAATAGTGATGTTTTAACAGATTAAATCTGTGGTCTTTTTCTTAGAAACCAGAGGTGGTGTAGAAGGGTTTTTTTAAGGAAAAAAGAGTCTCCAAATCTCTCGTGATGTCTCAATCTGACCATAACAACATGGTCTCATTAGAGTTAGTAACATGGAAATTAATTTCTGTTTCAGCACAGAAGCAGAGATGGATCAAATTCAGGTCTTCTACCTTCTACTTTCTACCTATCTGTTCTGGCAGATATAATTCCTTTGACAGTTTTCTCTGGATCACCTCAGAATGGATAAATCAGGAGTTTGATCCAAGGAGATATGTAGGATACCTTTGTCCCACCTGCACTGGAGGGGCACTTGGGCTCTGACAACACCAGCACTGTGCCTCTTCTTCCCCCGTGCTCCTTCTGCCAGACCTGAGCCATTCACACCCTGTCCGTGTGAAATCCTGGGGTCCTTCTCTCAGCTGCTGGGCACTGGCCATTTTCACAGCTTCTACTTCAATTTGTGAAGTTTCTTGGAAATTGCCTGGGGCTCTCATCTTACTGTTGGGGGAAGGGGAAAGGTCTGGACTGGTCCTGCGTGACCTCAGCCATTTAATTTGTCTGTCATTACTTCATGGGTATAGGTTACCAAGAGCGCAATTCTCAATTTTCTTACAAAAATAGGGTATCGGTCTAAGCTTTTCTTTAGTTACTTGGTTGACAAAAGGAAAATTTCTTTCTGTGGTCGAATCATTTTTCTCTTCAGGAGTCTCTCCCTCTGAACACAGACACACACATTTGTGTGCATATGTCATTAGAAATATGCACACAGCAACTCAACTTTTTTGCAGAAGTTAAGTAGCTAGAGGTATTGAACCCAGAAGACTATGCTATTGATATAAATAATATATACTTTTTATGAAGTTCATTTTCACATCACAGATTTCTTTAGATAAATTTTTCAACTTAAAAGTTCCCTTCTTTTTTTCTCCCATTTACTCCTCTCAAGGCAACATTCAGAATAAGTATTTGTGTGTGGGGAATGGAGACTTCTGAATGAACTTTGGCCAATTTAATAAAACTAGAACAAATCGATAAGCCACCCAGGCATCTAATGCTGTCAGTATTCCCACTGACTGTTCCACAACATCAAACAGTATGGAAAACATTTTCAAGGTAAGTTCTCAGTATTCTGAAACAGGTCCCTAAAGGCAGAGAGATGGAGGTTTTCTTGGCCTACCTGTTTAAAATGGGTCATACTCTGCATTCACAATCACCTTGAAGTCAGGCGCAGTTCTTCAAAGCAAGAGCTCCAGCGAGGCGTGCACTGCTTGGGCTGTGAGCACACTGCAGCCAAGGTCAGGGAGACCCTCCTTTCCCCAGCCATGTTCAGAAAGTTCCTTTCTTCTTAGCCTTGACTGGCATGGTGATAACAACTCCTCTTGGCTGTTATCAAATTCCCATCTCCATGCAATGTCTTCTCATGCGTCATGCCACCTTTAAACCAAATCCTAACCTCACTTCTCTGGCTTCAGTGAGAAACTCTGGGCCTTATTATCTGCTTTATCTGAGTTACTGAAATTTTGCTACACAAGCAATGGAAATGAAGCTTCTGACAGTAGATGTCCTTTGCCAATGTGAAATGTTTCAGTTCCCAGGGAAAAGATGCTGTACAGACAAAACCACTTCTCTTGGTACAGCTATCTCATGGCTTTATCTTCACAAAAGTGCAAAGCTGACATGTTTCCACTGGCAAAATTTTTTAGCTGGATGCTGAAGAGATAGAGGGATATTGCACTGGGTCTTTGGGACAGGGACAGCTGTTGTGGTGAAACTGGTCATTCCTCTCTGCTCCTCTCTTCTTCATTATCCCATCCTTCCCCCAGGTGAAACTGACTGTACTAATCCATTTCACTGTACTTAGTCTAAGGACATCTGTCAAAACAATGAGATTGATCTGGGATCACAGTTCATCCGAATCCAGCCTGACCCCAGGCCCTGCCAGCAGCTGGCAGCAGAGCTAACCTGGCTCTCAGAGTGTGGCCCTTGCTGCCCTCTGTGAGAGAGGGGTCCCTACACAGGCCACATGCGTTGCCATTCTGATCTGCTAATGCTCTTTTGTTCTGTGGAGGTAAGGGAGAAGGTTACAGTCAGGGTGATGATGCTGTCTTGTTATCCAGACGTGATTTAAGTTGTGCACTGCCATAGTTTGTTCATGATCAGCTCATTTTCAAATGTATGAGCTCACAGGGCTCATTCTTTTCTGCAGGGTCCCAGGAGTTCCCATATTCGCTGCTCTGGTGCTCAGCCTGGTGCCGGTTGCATCAGCTGAAGTGTGGCTGTGCCAGGACAGTTTATTTCACTCAGTGCAAGAGAAAATGTCAAATGGTAATGCTCAGCTACTTTGCTACTGCCTTGCTATTATAGGGTCATGAGTACAGATACAAGTTTCTTGCTAAAGAAGTCTGTCAGCTCCTGTGCAAATCCACTTTTGATGTTAGAACTGGAGGTGTAGCACAATCTCCTGTCTCTAAGGAGTTATTAAATAAAGCTGACTTTGCCAAATGAGCTGGTGTATTTTCCCCACGATAGCACAGAAAATAAGTCCTTGCTTATCTTTATAGAGGAGGCTTTGAACCCTTCACTGTACTTTTCAGAAATCATTCTTGGTTCTGGGATCCCTGAACCCAGGTGCTGGTGGAGTTGACAGCAGAAGAACTGAGGATGTCAAGGCAAAGACCATGCTCTGCGCTTTGGCACATGAAAAGCAGCATTTTGAGCTGAATGCCCACAATTCAGAGGCACCACAAATCAGCATCTGTGTTTGAAAAACTATTCTTCATTTGTGCTTTCTTCATATGCCCATTTTAGATGGGTGTAAGAATCATGGATTTCAGCTAGGTTATCCCAGTTTTCTGGTATAAGTGCAAGGGAACCAGGCCTGCTCTTCCTTGTGCCTCAGTGAATAGAATGCACATCTCCCACTGGAGAAGGACTAGTAATGACTTTAGAAAACAACCAAACAAGGAAATACATTCAGTTGGCTTACTGGTGGAGGGGATTTATAGCATGTTGTGAACTATCCACTTAGTCCCAGAATTTAAGTGAGGGGCAGGGGTGGGGGTTGAGAGAGCAGGAAAACACAGTTCCCTTGTTAAAATGAAAGAATGAGTTTAATATATACAGGCAGAAAGAGGAGGCAAGTCCTTTCCCTGTTAAATATTTACCATCTGAGCTCTGCTCAGACTCCTGATTTCTGTATCTCTAAAGGTGGTGGTACTTGTGACAGTAGGATATGTTCCTTAATGTATTCCTCCCTCTCAACCCACCTTGCATGGGAAACGACTGCAGTAACAAAAAGCAGACTGTTCCCTTCTCATGAATATTAATCAGTAAACTCCCCCTGCTATTTTAAATCGAAGGCTGGTGCTAAAACCCTTTTTTCCCCCACTCAAGCATCCCCCAAGGAAAACCCTTAAAGTCCTGGGAAAGCCATGCACAGAGGCTGCCGTGACTAGAGGCCTTCTAGGCAGTGACATATAAAACTCTGAGGTCAGGGGGCACAGCAAGAGGAGGAATGAGCTTTGTTTCCGCTATGTGTTGCTGAAAGCTAAACCTTTATGGAACTTTTCTAGCTGCATTTTTGGCTATTTAGCTTTGAAAACAAAAGATTTATTTATTTTTTCCTATTCATCGCAGTTTTTGTCCTAAGTTGACAGCAGTGACATAAGAAGGACCCTCTCTGTTCTGAGTTAGAGCTGTGTATGCTCCTTTGGTCATTACTGCTTAGTACAAATATTATATGACCTTTCAGCAAAGGGAAGAAAACAAACAAACAAAAAGATTGCACATTGCCAATGTAGACACCCATTACCACAATTCATTCTTCTAAATAAGAAAATTAAAACTCTCTTGGCAAGTAAAATACATTGACTGGAGCATGTATAGTACAAGAGGATGCCCAGAAACCCAGCTGTGTGTCTTCACAATCCACTCAGCTTCAGATCAAGCCAGAGGAATATTCCCAAGGACACAGGGTAATACAGCCGGAGGTTGACTTGCCTCCTAGATAACCCTGAGCAGCGCTGAACAATTCTTTGAACTCAAAGCAAGTTGTGATTGTGTTCAGAAATAACACATAGACTTGCCAAAATCCAAGAGTGTATCAGCAGCCAGCGTGTATTTTTCCAGTGCCTGTAGTGATAAGCCAGTGCAGTTTGTTGTTTTCTCTTTAGGCAGTGTTAGCACTTGTGGTGTGTTAGAGGTTGCCCATGCCAAAGATGCAATTCATGTCCTGAAGACTGTTCAGTCAAGAATAATGTTTTAAAATCTTTGACCTTTATCAAAGGATTTGGACAGACTTCAAAGAACATTATTATCCATATCTAACAGCTGGGAAAACTCAGGCAAGGAGGGGTGACATGGCTTTCCCAAGGTGATCTTATGAACTGGTGTCAGACCAGGAGCAAAATACTGTAGTTCCTGCCTGCTGTATCTCATCAGGTTGTGAAGGTCAGTGCTGGGTGCTGTACACTCCAGATCTGATGTACTGACTGAAGACTTTGAGTGAGAGATGCTGCACACTGTTAATGAATGGAGAATTGAGGCAGTGGATGGAATACATTCAAGTTGATCACCTGGCCAGACCTGTGTTTGATGGCTGCTGGTAGCAATAGCTAATGGCAGTAAAACTCACAGGATAGGCTCTGGATGGGCATGGAAAAGAACCACCTCAGTCTTTGGAAACAATATCTTAGAACATTGCTAGGTCAGAAGGTGGGAGTATGGTGGGTTTTACTGCTGATGGTTTGGTCTCTCCATAGGTTAGAGCAGACATTTGATTCAGATAAGCCATGCCACCCAACTGAACTGGTGATAGATGTTTCCCTAATTTATTCTGGAAATGTGATGTCTTATTCATGTGGAGGAAGAGTGGCATGAACCAAAAGTACCTGATCCAGCATAAAGCTTGCTCACACGAAGATAAACCTCCGTAAGTCTTCAAACAATTCAGGCTTGAAGAGTAAATTCATGTTAGATCAGCATCTTAAGTTAGGTGGCTGCAGTGGTTTTGGTCCAGAGCCCTAAAACCACATGTACTTCCATATTCTGAGAATAATTCTGAGCTAGGTAAGTGACTGTGTTCAGAGGAAGAGATCTTTAGGCAGAACCTAAACTTTGTGCTTGCAAGATCTGGGTGGAGTGAATGGTTGATCTTAGTACACAGAGATGTTTATTTGCTCTGCAGCAAGGGCTCACCAAAACTCCCAGGAGATAACAGGCGGTTTAAGAGGGTTTGTCAAGCTGCAGTGCTGCTGCTCAGGACTGTGCTGGTGCTCATCACTCCAAGGTGATGGCAGCAGTATAGTTCTTCCAGGACACGAGAATGAGAAGCAGCTGTAGCTAGTAGCTCCAGGTATAAATATGTATCACTAATTAGAGGTAGTTAATAATTTCCTGGCTCTATTAAGTTCTCAAAACTGATATTTACTCTTCATTTTTACTATTCTTTGTGCAGAGCTACAGCTGACTGTTCCCAGCTGGTGTTGAACAAGATGGCAGTCGTGTCAGTTAGTTTTCATGGAGTGCTGTAGATGTGTAGAGTGTGAGATTGCAGGTATTTGCTAAAAACCAGGTTGTTTATTTCAACAGAAATATTTGGCTATCAGTGTTTTGAAGACTGTACTGCATGATGACAAAAAAATCCCACAAACTAAACAACCAAAAAAGAGATCAGAATTACTAAAAGTTAAAAAAAAAGTTTAGAAAAAAAAAGAATCCTTCTACCTTCTGGCCAAGAGGCCTTATTTATTATACTAAGAAATGCAGAGAGTCACCACTATATTCACTTGTGATATATTGAGATTAATGGGGCATTTCCAACAGGCAGGGATGGCACCCTGGAGAACATGCAAAGTTGACTCTTGATCTCAAAGTCTCAGTTTTTCTGTTACCTGGCCCAGCTGAGCCAGCTGTGCTTGTGCTGAGGGCCTCAGCTTCTCAGTCTTCCAAAAGAAGATAGGAGAGATGAGACATCAGCAGTCAATATTGAAGGTGCAATGCTCTTTTCCCTGACATCATTGAGCTGTGACTGTAGATGCTGGAGCTAAGGTTGGCCATGTTTTGGAGAAGAATGTCCCTGGGCTACTGTACCCAGAGGCTGTATTAGCACTTGAACTCCTTGAGCAGTTCCCAGCAGTGCATATAGGAGCAGAATCCTTATTTCTACTTTTCCTTTGTTTGTCTCCCCACCTACCCTGTGGGCTTCTGCTCTTCAGGAACTTAACAGGGGACATGTCTTTCTTTGTGGCATTCTCTCTATACTTATCTAGGGGTTTGAATACCTCCCAGTTAGTGATTTCTGGCAGAACAATGTACACCATTGATAGTATACAGACTACAGCCAGCTTTCCTTTCAGTTTCCTGTTTGACCTTTTAAACTTTGTTATTTCACAAATATTCAGACTTGAAATTTTACACACTTAAGGCACCTAAAAGCAAATTCTCCACTGGTAAATTTGTCTAAACAAACTAGCCAAACCTTGAAAGGATATAATTTCCCTTGAAAATATATCCTCACAGATAATTGATAGCATAGCCATCTTTCGGACCAGATGGCTTCTTTTGGATGCTTACACAGAATAAAGTATGAGGAGCAAAGTAGCCTTATACCCTCAGAACAGATCCTGCCATCATTTCTTAGACTAAAATTCACATTCCAGAATGGTATAAGCTAGTAAAAAGAGCCCTTGCATTTCACCTGATAATAATTAGCTTCCTTGCAAGAGAAAAGTAATTTCTATACATTAGTTAGCTCTATCTCTAATATTTATGATTGTATGATATTCAATATGTATTATGAATACATACCTACTAGGCAAGTAATATAGTGCTGCATAAGACATAAATATAAAGGTATATTGCAATTTATACTTACATTTTTCTTCATAGAAATTTGCAAAGGTAAAATCTATGATGTCTTCCATGAAATGCAGGCATTTCTGGAGTTTATGCTGATGTCATAATTGCATCTAATAGCTGAGGCTGGGCGAGTCCAGCCTTGCCTTTTAGGACCCAGGTTGTAACAGTAGAAGAGCACTTGCTTTCTGTATTGAGCATAGGAAGAGACATGGCCTCAACCACCCCTTCCTCCCTTGTGAAAGAGCTGTAAGCTCTTCACAGGCACAGGGAACACTTGTCCTTTACTCCTGAGGTGTTTCTCTGCTCTGCCCAGGCAGCCTGTCCCCCCTCCTCCTCTGGAAAGGCCACAGAACACATGGAACTACCTTGGAAGACAGATCATCTATGGGGTGGATTGGGCTGGTTTAAATCAGTTTAAAAGACATGGGGATTTCAGGGAGGCAGAGAGGAATCTCACATATTGGCATGAGAATGTAACAGGGCATTTTAAAATGAAACCATGAACAAACATAAAAACACTTCCTGAGGTTGTCTGTGCAATGTGGAGGGAAAACACCACAAAGTTAGTCAGCAGTAGCCCAGCTGGGGGATATCTCAGAAACTGCTTGTTTTTGCTTCTGGTGTGTTCAACCACAGGACTGTTCTCTGCTGAACTGCTGAGTCCAGGATCATGAGAGAAAGGAGGGGATACTTGGGCAGATTAGGAAGGAAAACACATGCCTTCTAAGGAAAAAACACTTGGGCATCCATCACTGGAAATCCTGATGGTTGCAAAATTCTCCTGCTTTTTGTCTCCCTTCCATGTGAGCATATGTCAAAAGAGATGGCAAGACTGCAGGGAGAGTTCTGTGGAGGTGATGTGAATGATAAAGTTTTTGAAACCAAAGCAGTATAAGAGGGATTGGTCTACTGTTCTAGCAAGACTGGCAATAATAGTAAATTCAGGGAGTTGTATACCTAAGGACCGTACTACATTCCCCTAATTTTTTGTGACAGTTCTATATTTTTAATTATTTTTAAACTTTTATTACTCTTAATGCTTCTAAGAAATTGCCTCATCAGAACTAAGAAGTTGGGCAACTGACTCATGTAACATTCATCAGTATGGGCAGACAGAGTTATGTGTTTCCTGAAATAATTATCCTTGCCATTTCCACTTTTTATTCTAAGCTTGTCTAATGTTGTGTCCAATATGGAAGCAGGGAAGGATAGGGACCTTGCCAGGTCATGTGTTTGCAGTGTTTTTGTAAGACCCTAGATTTTTTGCCCTTGGGAACAGCATTGGTTGACGGGGTTGTAATCCAGACATGCTTGTGGAGCATGAGAAGAGTTTGTGCTTTGATGGGAGTGCTGTGAACAGGAGGGCTCTTGCCATTGTATTTGTGGAGGGGGTAGTTTCTTCTCAGGAAGTCTGGGTATGCTGGTGGTTCCCAGCCATATGCTTCCCCCAGGTACCAACTGCACTGGCAGAGCTCAGGCTAGGAGAGCACAGGATGTACTTTTGGAAAGGTTCAGTTGCCCCTTCATGTGCCCTTTTGGGCCTCGGGCTAGCCAGGCTTCAGGAAGGGCAGAGAGGAGAAGGTCAGAAGATGAAAGGGTCTTTAGAGTAAAACCCTTTGCTGAGATGCAAGGCAGAATGACTTTGTCACTCAATTACTCTGGACTTTCAAAGCACAGAATGAAGTGTTGGATGTAGCAATGCAGCCCTTGTCAGCACAGTGTGTGGGAGGCAGCCCAGCAAAGGGAAGTGAAGAGGGTTTGTTCAGCAGCTGGCACAGCAGCTGGGCCCTGCCAGCTCCCATCCGACTTGCTTCATCCCTGTCAGTGACCAGCTTCTTCTCGGGCTGTGACACTTGGCACTCTGCTAAGCCTGCTCTTCCTAGTGCTCCTTCCCTGGCACAAGGTTCAGCAGCAGACATACACCCTGTGGAAGCAAAGAGCCCAGGACCAGCACAAAGCTTTGTAGGAAAAGGATTTTAAGGCCTGTTTATGTTAAGATATTAAGAAAAAAGAGTTAGTGGCATCTAAACTAGGAGTAGTAGTGGTAAAACTGCTTTGAAAAGCAAACTAGCTTTTAATTATATTATTAAATCCCTGTGACTACTCTGACCTTATGGAATGCCTTGGCTTGAAGGCTGATCTATTTCATGCACCCTTCTGACCAAACCAGTGAGCAGTATTGGGTAAACAACCCTTGGGAACGTGAGACTCAGAGCCTTCTAAGAGGAAATAGCTCCTTCATAAAATTATAAGGCCTTTTTACCTGTGCAGAATGGATGTAAATAGGTGTGAGGGTCTTCTTGAGAGGCCTTTCTAACCTAGACTGCCTAGTCTGCCTGGCTAAAGCATTAAATACCATTTGTATCTGTAACTAAGTCATCTGTATAATTTCAGCTTTTCAGTGCTGTATGAACTGCAATGGTGGTCAAGATTTTCCAAAGTCATAGGAATTAATGTATCTGTAATAGAGCAGGTACCTAAATCCCTGAGTCTTTGTGAAAAGGCAGTCACAAAAGTTGTTATGAGAATCATAGGGAGAATGCTCTGGGGAAGGACCTCAACATTTGTCCTAATTGGAAACAGAGATTTCTCATGCAGAGCTTCTGTCTGTACCATTTTGCTAAATCCTACTGTCATTTAACAGTCTCAGGATGACTCTACAAAACACTCCTTATCACAACCAGGTCCAAAAACCTGTTCTGTAAAGTCCAGAGTAGTTGGATTTTACAGAGGTAATTCAGGTGATTTCTTCTACTACAGGTATCCTTTCTCCTCAGCCCCACAGCACATCCTGCCTGAATCAAACACTGTATTAGAGCCACTGCTGCTCCTAAAGATTTCTTACAGAAATTGTAAAGATTTCTCCTCTAGGAGTGGAGATCTGGCTACATTTCCAACTCTGTGTGCCACAGGGGAACTGGAGTGTGACTGAGCATCTGTTCCTGTGCTTCTACAGTTTGAGCAAAAAATGTTGCTTTTACCTCTCTGTGTCCTGGGTGACCTGGTGCACCCATGCTGTACTGCTCCAGCCTCTCAGCCCCAGTCACATTGGATACACATCAGTTTGAACCCAGATTCTGCTACCAGGCATCTCTCTTGGCAGGCAAACTAAACAGAGTGTAGGGCTAGGAAGCTCTGCACCATCCAGGCAGCCTGCTTTACTTAGCAAGAACCAGGATGGCTCCATGACAGGTAACAAAGACAGGATAGCCTAAGGAAAGGATGCTCAAAACCAACTGGTTTTGGTTGGTTACTTTGCTGATACCACCCCTCCCATTTTTACTACTGCTGATGTTACTGCAAGTGCTGTAGCATGACAGAGAGAATTGCACCTGCTGCATTTTCTTGAAAGCTGAGCACTGGGTAAGCTGCTGGAAATCCTGAGTCTCAGCAACTCACTTGGGAGTAATCAGTGTAGAAAGCCAGGTTTTCCTGTTTTGTCTCTTGTTAGGTTTTCCAACTGACCAGTTACCACCAGGACTCTGCTATCAGCCCAACATCCATCAGAAAATGAGAACCTGTGTTAGGGAAAAAGAGCATCAGCTGCTCTCAGAAAGGGAAAACTGGTGCCAATTTATGGTTTGCTTTCAAAGGGCCTGACAAGTATCTTATTGAAACTGATGGAACAGCTGGCATTGATTATATTGAATTCAGCTCCAACATGAAATTCTGAGAGCATTTTGCAGCACCTAATGATGGCTTCCTACATAACTGCTGTGGAAACCCAATCTGCTTTCCTTCCAGCCTCATTCCAGTCCAGGTTGGCTTGTGTTTCTTTGTTCACTAAAGCTCTTGTTGGCTAAATTTTTTGGGACAAACATGTAACTGGTGCTTAAATCCCCAGACAAAAGAAAGCACAGATGCCTTTTCTGCTTTGAAATACCGAAGGTCTTTCTCTGCATAGCAAGAATCCATGTCCTGAATGGACTCAGAGGGGGCAGAAAGGGACTTGCTGCCTGTGAGGCTTGGTTAATATGCCTCTGACTGGCTGGCTTTGTGCCTTCTCTTTACCTCCTTGTGATTAAGAATAGCCTGCTGGCAGGTAGCCTAAGGGCTATGGCTGGTTGTGAAAGGGTGAGCTGGGCAACAGGAGCAGGACTAAAAGCAGGGAGTAACCGATGAGAAGAGAGGGGAAACCATTCTAACTGACGAGCACTTTACCGCTGAGACTACATCTTGTAATCTTGTAGCTTTCTCTCTTCCTGACTGCAGCAGATCTCTACGGCACCCACCATCCATCTAATTGATCCTTACCTTCTTGAGAGTTGCTCAGAGGTAGGTTTGGGAGCCAGCCTTGCCTTGCTGATTATTTTCTCAGCTCCCTCAGCACCCCAGGTCTGGGCCTCAAATACTGTATCTGAAGGCAAAGGGTTTAAGATGCCATGTGTCAGTGGCATTGGCAGGACACCCCATGTTGCTGATGTATTTTTCTGGTTTTCAAAGTTCTCAATTGCTTCATTTGCATGACATACACTGTAGGAAGGCTTTTCTGCTGTTTCTGCCCAGCTGTTTGCTGCTAGACTTTGGGTTCTCAGGAACTACCCATTTTAGGAGCTGAAATTTGTTGCAGTTAAAGACAAATATTATAAATCACATATAGAGCCCTCAAAGAGTGCATGCTCTGCTTCAACTCAGCAAGTCTGTTTCCAGCTTCTGGAATTTGCTTCATAAGTGTGATCACAACTGCTAATTCTTTTTATTTCTTTGCATATTTTTGAGTGTGAAGGAAATCTATGGACTTACTCAAACTGGTTTGTAAAATAGCTACTCATTTTTTCCAGGTGGCTTCTAAACACATATTTAGAAATTTCTCTTCTGTCTTACTCTGAAGCCATTAAGCATGTGGAGTATGTTCAGCAGCTGTCAAATGTACTGAGATTTAGAAATAATAAGGATAGAAGAAGTCATCCACCAAAATCTAGTAGCTCATGTCAAGGCAACATGGAAAAACATCCAGTGGTCATTCACTGTTAAGCAAGAAGCCTGTCATGGGTTCAGGCTGATTTAAATACAAGAAAAATAAAAGGCAGAAAAAGAAAAGATCACTCACTGAAAAGAAGAAAACCAGGGGAAACAGGATCTAGATGCCATCCAGGACCCCATGTGCACTGTGAGGGGAAACAAAATGAGCTGTGCCTGTGCTGGGCTGTCAGAACCAGGGGCAGAGGGAAGCAATGGGCTAAGATCTTGGTGGTGTTGATTTATCTGATTCATGGAAAATCAGCGCAGCCCTTGTAGCAAGTGTGGGAGCTATCAAGGTAGTACATTTGCCTCAGCAAAATCAAAGCAGTCTTGGTCCCTTGGTAGCTCACAGGAGGCTTCTTCTCCTCTGCTTGGGGCACAGAGCACTGCAAAAAGTTTCCATGGCAGGGACTCAGTGCTCTTCTTCCCACTCCCATGTCTGTAGGAAAAGGACTGTGTGCAAAGGTTAGGAAAGAGTCACTGGAAAGCCTTTGGTCCTTCTTGTCTATTTCTGTCATGCTTTTTAGACTGAGGCAAGGTCCCAGTCATTTAATTTACAAGAAGTATTTCAGGGAGACTTTTCTGTGCTGATTGCCATGCTGTTTACTGCCAGAGAGATGCAGGGTTTATTACTTCATGCACTTTAAAACTGGAGGGTGACAGGGTTTATGATTTAATCTCTGGCAAATGTCTCTTTCTTTGGAGATACGTGAAATGTTGCTATCATCTATTCAAAGGTGGAGTGACAGTTTTTTACTAGAACCCAACTAACTGCATCTCAGAAAAATGCTGATACAATCACACACAAAAACTGGATGAAATGAGACACTTTCCTGCCTATTCCTGTGGCACACAGTGGAAGCTGCTATAGTTGATGAGCAGCAACATGATGCCCTACTGTGATACCCCACCAATGCCAATTGTTTATGCCAAGTCTACTGAGCCACCCACATGCTGAAGAGGCAGAGTCCTGTTTAGCACAAGAAGATCCAGGGATTTGAATGTGTTACAGTGTTAATTGTTGATATTGTTGTTGCCGATGAGAATTTATCTACAGTTTCAGAGAGCAGAAAAGCTCACTCCTAAAAAGAAAAGAATTAGAAAGCAGCTGTTTCTGCATGAGCTGATCCCATCAGGCTCCACACACCCCTGGTGTGCAGAACCAGGATGTGAGTTTAGCCTTGCCTCAGCATCGCAGATTACACTCAAATCCCATTTATCCTCAGTAGCTCTATTGATAACTGCTTTGGGAGACTGCCTTCAAGATGTGTTACCTTAATTCATGGTTTGTCTTGGTTCAGCCACATAAATACCATTACACTTAAGTGGTGTTTTCTCTGCAGCAGGGACGTTCTCAGGCCGTACCAGTGGGCAGGAAGATGGTATTGCAGCTGTGTCCACCACGTGATCTGGATGGGACACTGAACGTAAGTTCCTGTCATAATTTTTTTGGCTGCTAATGTAATGATTTTTGGATAGATGCTCTGAGGAGGCAAAGAATCTAAGATGTATCACTTGCTATATGTGCAAGGAGTCCCTCAGATTGACTAGAGAAGCCCTTGCCACAACGGTGTGCTGCCATGGTGGTGGGGTGATTGCTGCGTTTGTTCTGCAGGGCAAAAGGAACATGTCATGCACAGCACACAGGTATCCTGCTCTGGTGTCACTTGGTCTGGAGCAAATGAAGCCAGAGCAGTGGGGGTTGTGTCTTTTAAAATAATGCAGAAATGTAGGGGGAGGGTGTTCAGTGAAGACCTACATTAGTCTTTCCCACTGGTGCCCTGCAGCTTTTAATTAATCAGGTCCAATTATTCAACCTCTATCCATTTGAATGGTGGATAACACTGGAAGGAATTCACTTTCAAAGGGATTTATAGCCCCTTCCCTTAAATAATTTCAGATAAGAGATTGTAAGTGTTATGAAGCCTGCACAGATCAGTATGATCCAAGCAGTTAATGCTGTGATGTATTTATTCAGGGAACAAATTGGAAATCAGGAGAAGAGGAAACAGTCTTTTAATTTACAGGAAAACAATAATTTATAATTATTTTGCCTTTAAATCTGAGAACAAACACAGCTGTTGTTTGAGGCTCTTAATCTGATTACTGAAGTGCTGGCCTTTCAGTGCAGAGTGAGCCAAGGGGACAAGCACTGCCCTTAGGCAGCAGAGAGCAATTCTCTTCTGCTGAGGAGACTCCGTGAGGAAAGGACTGGACTTGCTTTCAGAACGTGATTAGACCCCTGTGTTTCAGCTTTTCTCAAACGTGTTACTTTCTACCTTCCATTTAACGTATCCCCCACTTAGCTCACACTCCCAAGGTGAAATGGGAACCAATCAGCCGTGGATTTGTGCTGCTGGGAAAGTTCCCAAAGTCTTTTCTCACCTTGCTTCCACCTCCTGCCTCCTCTGTCAACTGCCAAAACATCACACTTGCTAGTGACAGCAAAGGAATCGACGTAGTGTCCCATCTCAGCACAGCTGATAGCAGTGTCTGGAAGCTCCAGGCAGGTTCAGGATGCTGTAATGAAGGGCTGAAGCCTTGCACTGGTCAGAGACAAGGGGCTCTTGAGGGAGGGAGTGAACATTGTCCCACCTTGCCCCAAATCTTCCATCCTGCCCTTCTTGCAAGGATGAGTGAAGGAACACCCACACAGGAACTGGGGCACTGGGGCATAACTTTCTGCCTCTTAGAAATACAAGAGTTACAAAAGAATCATTTAAAAACTAACTGCCTTTCTGAAATGGGGTGGTAATATATTCTCTTTTATTCTCCTAATGGAAACATTAGTGACTGATCAGTTCAAATGAATTTCAGTGTATAATCAATCTATTAATGTAGCTATATCCCATGGCAGCCATCAGTTTGGAGAGGACTCATTTTGGCTTTCATTCATCTGTCTAGGGAAGTTCACTGGGATTTAGATATTTTCACTATCCCTTATCCTCTGTAGTAGACAAAGTGGAACAAATGTCCTTGAGTGCTGGTGATACTTGCAAGGAACAGAGGTGATGAACAGAAAATAGCATGATGAAAAGAGACTATAGGGGACGAATAACAGCATATGTCCTATTTTGCTGCAGGGGCCTTCTGTTTATAGCAAACTCTAGGGTTTGGATGTAGCATTATTCTGCCTATGCAACTGGGTTGTTTTTTTTTTTTGTCTCTGTGCTTAGTCCTCAGCAGCAGACATCTCTCAGGTTTCAGAGTCTCTCTGTAATTAGAAAGAACAGCTTAAATCCTGACTTCAAACGAGAAGCCACCAATCTGCTGTGTAAACAGAGAGCTTGAGTGAGCTCCCAGGAGGGTTTTTAAAATATGTTCTGCTAAGCCCCTGGGGGCAGGAGCCAGATCGTGAAGGGGATGAAGCCCTTCATTGCTACCAAGTAATCACACATGTTGGGGACTTTAGGGAGCCCGGGGAAGGAGCCGCCCAGTGCAGCTGCACAGCATGCAGGTGCTTAGTTTAAGAGCATGGCTGTACCTTCGGTAATGCCTCCCGAGGCTGCACGACTTGCGTCTGCATCAGGAGGGAGCCCAAATGATTTTCTGCTTAGGAAGTTAAATTGCACAGCACGTGGTACTGGCCTCTGTTAGCTGCAGGGAAGGAGGAGGAGGTTTGGGAAATAGTGTAGTACCTGATCCAGCATCAAATCTACAGGGACAAAATTCCCTCTTTTATTTTTTTTTTCTTTTTTGGGGTAAATTCGAGCTGACAAACAACATCTCAGGTGTTTCTGGTAAATTGTGCTTCACACTAAACTGGCACTGGGCTCCCTCCAGCTGGGTCTGCTTTCCTGTAGAGCCATAGTCCAAGCGGGAGTCTGGATCCTGAAACAACTTCATGGCACAGACTGCAGGGCCTTCCCACAGCTGCTGTAAAGAGCAGTAACATTGTGCACTGTCTTTGTATGGGTATTGAGAACAGACTGAAGCAGACTGAGGTGTGAAAGTCTCACAGACCTTTTACCTTTTGCAGAAGATAAAGGAAATCTGTGGAGGAAATCTATTGTCCCACACTATCTGTCTTATCTGTGCTAATTATTGTTAAGGTGATTTGCATGATAAACAGGAACGTAAACAGGAATCTCTGGAATTCCTTGGTAAACCCATACAGCTGACTTGCTCTGGAAGTTACCAGCAAGTACAGCTAAGGTGCCTCTCAGTTTAGCGGAGTTCACGTGGTCACTTCGGCAGCCCAAGAATTAATGTGATCAATTCCTGCTGGCCCTAACTCTCAGCAAAGACCAAGAAAGCTCCTGACAGCTTAAAAACTGATCAGGAAGTGTATGACTGCGTAAAGTCACATTTTTCCCCACTTGTGTTGCCTTATTTTGGATTAAGTTGTTCACAGAGTCAGGCTTAGCATTTCAAACCCATGTGTTTCAATTTCTTTACTTGCTTTTAAACCTAGCCATTCTGAAAATACAAAGAGTAGACCCAGAGAAATAAATTTTGCCCGTGTTAGGTCTTTCATTGCACAGCCAGGTGACATTCTCCCCAGGAGCCACACAAGCCGTGACCACAGTACAATTAACTTTCATTTTCAGGAGGAGGAGCCTGCAGGCACCCTGTCAGGCCTCTCAGCCCTGCCCTGCCAGCAGCACAGGTTGCTGATCCTTCTAACTCCTCTGCCTGTCCCAGAACCAATATGCTTTATTACATCTGCAGCAGCTGTTTTACAATACGAACACAACGTTTTGGAGCTTGTATGAAGGATGGGGTGTTTCTTTGATATAAAGGGGATAACATATCTTTGGCTACTGTATGGGCTAGGAAGGATTCTTTGTTTCTCAGGGCAAGCATGGTAAGAAGGTGATTAGATAACTTGTCCCCTCTGTCATCCCCCATTATTCTTTCACACTGCAGCCAGCTCTCCATCTGATCATTGTATTGTGTGGCTAGGAGGCTCTACCAAACTCTTCACTTCATCTGGGAATGGCAGTCCTCCAAGAGCAAGTAAAACACCTTTATAACATCTCATCCTTTCACAGAATCACATAATATTCTGGAAGGGACCCACAAGGATCATCAAGTCCAACTCTTAAGTGAACAGCCCATATGGGGATCAAACACTGACCATGATGTTATTAGCACTATGCTCTAATCGACTGAGCTAATCTCAGGGTTTCATGGCAACAAAGAGCCAGTCAACAACACAATGAGACAAGTCTCCCACTTCCCTGAAGCCTCCCACTGCTGGTAAGGAGATGTAGGCTGAGATAATTTTGTTATCTGGGTCTAAATCCTGGAAACGCTTGTGCAATATTTTGGGCATCTGGCAAAAAGGCATGTGCACTGCAGAGCTAGTTCTGGAAGGGCTTTGTAGGACTAGCCCTGTTTTATAGACTGGATGAAATGTGAAACCTGGAAAGCACGTGATGGAGGTGGACATGAGCTATGGAGCAGCTCTTACAGACCTTGCTGTGACACTCGTGGGATCTGCCTCCACACTGGCGTGGCCACCACTGAAACCAGAAGCGGAGAAGTGGAAAGTCAGGTATGGCTTTGTTTGAACTCCACATTTCCAGTCATTCTGGAAAGCAATTCTCATACTTGGACTGCTGAGTAGAAGTACACCATGTACAGACGGTGTATAAACAGATGGAAATGAAATGCAATATTCTAGGGGGAAAGGTTTCTAGAGGTGCTTGGTACTCAGTCATCTTGTGGGCTCTGTGGGTGGAATTGCACAAATGATATCAGAATGGGGAGTTATGACTGTTCCCTTGAGAAAAATGCCCCAGAAACTGCAAAGATTAGCAACTGGAGCAAGAAGTGGAGTGAGATTTGGCCTGGAATGAAGGTTGGTTAGCCTCAAAAAGACTTATGCCAAACAAAAGGCCAAGTCTTTAACTGATGCAATTCACCATTTCAGTCAGCTGGCCCAGAGTGATTTAGTGGAAGAGGGGCTTGAAAAGCTGTTTTGCTAAAAGAGATGGGAGTGTGATAGTAGACAGCAAATTGAATCATGTGAGTCTACAGTGTGTTATGGTAGGAAAAAAAAAGTAGCAAACAAGATTCTTATCTATGTATGGAAAGGCATCAAACCACAGCTGAGGGAGGCACTGGTTCCTCTCAATGCCTGATGACATCCCAAACAAAATATACTGCTTTCAGTCCTGGGCTGTATCACAGTCGAAAGGTATAGATAAATCCATGAGGATACAGGGGGAGGCTCTGAAATGTAGTACTGTAGGACTGGAGAGGCTGATTGGTGAAGAAAATGACAAAAAAAAAGGCAACATAGATAACAAGGAGCCTGAAAAAAAATGAGATTATATATGCCCATGTGCTTGCCAGCTGTGAGTTCCAAAAAATAGAGTAACAGTTTAGGTGGTTATAACAGGCTATAACCAGAAATAGTGGCATAAAATTATAAAACATAACTGAGAGTAATATGAGGTCACTGCTCCCCAGGTTACCCCACATACAAGTGTCTGGGAAAAAGGTGAGGAAGTGCTTTTGCATGGCATACACAGCTGGAGAAAGCATCCTTGGCACTGATCTCTTCCATTTTAATGGGTCCAAGTAGCTGCTGCAGTAAGGGTTCAGGTTTTCCTGCTGTTCTTTACCTTTCTGTTATGATAAATATTGATAGCCTTGCCCAGAGCACCTCCCTTCTCCTTGCTCCATGTGGATCCTTAATGTGCAGGTTTGAGCTGTGCTGGGAAGGGTCTTGCTTCAGCTGATCTCTCTCCCTCTCTTGAGAAGCTGTGGTGCTGGGAAAGGGTAGCATTGGAGGGGGATGTGGATAGGTGACTGCCATTAGCAGTCTGTAGGGAGAAAGTTGCCAGCAGTAGGGAAATAATGGTGTGTTGTGCATGTGATCCTTTGCCCTTTTGGCTGATGAAGGAGCCTCAATCAGTCCTACCCCTCTGGGTAGGGGATGGGAGTGCACACTGGGCCCTCTGTTAATAGCTGGGAAGAAATTCAAGCAGTCAGCGCCACCTCCAACACAGGCAGCCCCTCAGTCCGTGGAATAACCCGTGAATTTCTCGGCCATAATGAGCTTGTTTTTCCATGAGATTGCTGTAATAAGCTGTAATGAACAAAGAGCTGCAGGATACAGAGTGAGTGGGTGATAGGATGGCAGATGAAATTCCATGTTGATGTATGTAGAAGTAATGTGGGGAAAAACAATGATAAGTGGATGAGTATTTATTAGCTATTACCACCCAGAAGGGAGATTTGGAGCCATCCTGGGGAGGAAAACTGTGCAGCATCAGTCAAACTGGAGGTGGGAGGAGGGAACAGCCGGGAAAGGAACTGGCAGCAAAACAGAAAACATCATTATACTGCTGTATAAATCCATGGTATATATGTGTCTTGAATGCTGCCTGCAGTTGCTCCCTGAGAGAGGACTTAGCGAAATGAGAGAAAGTGTGGCAGTGCTGGCAGAAGTGCTGCAGGGTGGCAGGGGCCTTTTGCTGGGGGTGAGAGGCAGGGACAGAGCTGGGAGCAGCCACAGGGTGACATTTTTAAGAGCTGTTGGTCTGGAGGGACAAACACTGAGGCAACAGGTAAGAAATTACTCCCCTATGAAGGGACAGTAACGAAGCTCTTCAGCTTGAAACAGTGACAGCTGAGGGGGCTACACTGGAGATCGGTCAAGTTGTGATGTGCGCAGAGATGTGAATAAGGAATGATCATTCACTATTTATCACAGCATGGGAGCTAGGAGACAAGGAACAAAGTTTTCTTGAAAAAGTTTAAAGGAAAGAAAAAAGAACAGCTTTTTTATCAACGCATGCACAAACCTGGAACTGGTTACCACAGGACACAAGTCAGTGACATGTTAATAAATGAGTTCAAAGGGCTTGGAAAAATGAATGTAGTTTAAATAGGGATGCTAAACTGGGATGCAACCTCCAGCTCAAGGAGTTTCTTTGCTCTGTATTGCAAGAAACTGGGGGGATTTCCATCCTGTTCCTCTCCCGTGTTTTGCCCTAAGTTGCTACATTGGCTACTGCCCAGACTGGATGCAGAAGACAGACCTAAAGTCCAATGCAGCAATAGCAGAGGCTATGTTAGGGGTCTAGCTGTGGCTAGGTCAGTGCAGACTCCACATCCTCCAAGAAGCAAAGCCATAGTTAGCAATTAATGTGCTAGTTCTTGTAACTGACACTCTTTCAATACAGTCCTACTCCAGGGAGGAGTTAGCTGTTCAGGAGCATGTGAGATTAATTCCTTACAAAGAATTGTCCAAGCATTTCCTTTAGGGAAGCAGCCACAAGAAGATAGACCTTTGTTCTGCATCACTGACTGCTTTAGGTCATCCCTAGAGATGGATTTAAAGCAAAACCTCTTGAACCCTCTTGAACTTTTAAGGAAAGTCGTTCCTGGATCTTCCATCTGGCTGAAAAGCTCTGCAAGGGGCTGAGATTCAAACACCTCTGAACTGAGGGGAAGTTTGGAGCCAGATCCACAGCTGTAGCTCGAGGCCATCCTGAGCTTTTCATGTCAGCTTTCTTTGAGAGCACTGGCTCTGTTCTGCTCTGCACGGTGCAGATGGGCCACAGGCCATGTGGAAGATAGAGTGAGAGGAATTCCTCTCACACACCACTCACACAGAAAATTTACCTTCAGGTAAACTACTTTAAGAAGGCTTCATTATATTGGACAGCTGTTTACTCTATGAAAAGTGTGAGGATTTTCTGCTTTTCCAAGACTTTCATCTCTTTTCTCTTTCAGGAAGAGTAGATGTAATAAGATTTAAAGCTCTGCCATGTAATTGTCATGAAGTTTATATCCCATGATTCCTGTTTGTGAGCAGAAATAAATTAAGCACCTGGATAAGCCCTCTTTCTCTCCCCTCTCCTGAGCACCCAATGTGATGAGAAAACTGCTGAGAAACAACCACAATTAACGATGGGGTCACATTTAGTTCAGCACCATCGGCTGGTTAATTGGCAGATTCCATTACAGTTCTCCTTATCTGTGTGCCAACACAGCTTCTAACAAGCTGTTTGCTGGGTAATTAATCCTGTCCAGGGTTTAGATCCTGAAGCTGGGTCTGCTTTAAGGAGCTGTGCCATTACCAACCTTCTGTTAGCAGGGCTTCTTCACTCAGAGCTCCTCCCTGCAGAGCCCGGCTGTAGGTCCAAGTGGCAGAAGGGACAGGTGGAGACATTGTATTCCCTGGAGAAAAGCCAGCCCTTGGTTTTGTGAAAAGAATCCAGAATCCCTGTATTCAGTTTCCTGCTTTTGCTTGATGTTGCTTGGCAGATCTGTAGTGAGGCAATGCCTTGAGAAGTTAACTGGCCCTCCTGCAAATGCAGGTAATGTTATTAAACAAATCCATAAGAGGATACAAACTCTGCTAAAAAATTGAAATAATAGGTTTATTAAGTAACCAGTGTCCTGATTGGCAGAAAGAGCAAGAGGAAAATAAAAATAGAGACTGAAAATGAAGATGAAGCTGATCATTGAATTGGTGGGAAGGGCCAGGCTTGGGGGTTCATGCACAGGGAAGAGCAGACAGACACTAGCAGAGTCAGCAAACAAGCACATACCAGGGAGGTCTGTCACCTCTGTCACTGTTGTGCCTTCTGCCACAGATACCCAAGTGGGGTTTTGGGTGTGAGGCATACTCTTGTTTGTTCTGGTGAATGGACTGGACAGAAGTGCTGATCTTATGTGCTCTGATACAGAAAAGTCCTTTCAGCCTCTGAGGTAAGCTGTAGTGAGGGGGGATTCACCTCAGCCTTCCCCAGTCTCTGTTGTGCTAAGACATGTGCCAGACAGCCAAAAGGAGTGATCAGGGCAAGAAAATTAAAATATGGTGCAGGTGAATGATTGGAAATATTCATTCATGTAGCCTCTATTCTCTGATTTTTCATGAAAATACTTCTAAAAATGAGTGCATGAACAGTAGGTCAGTTTGTACAGCATTCTTGGAAGCAGGGTCATTGGAGATGCACATGGAGAAGGCATGATGCCAGGATGAGCAGGAATGCAGGCAACTGGATGCTTTGAGCTGTGAGTAAAGGAGAGAGATGCTTGTATATTTACCACCTATTCTCAGCTTTCACTTAGGAGGAGATGGATTACCTCCAGCTTTTTTCATGAGAAACTTTCCTGTATCATGTGGCCTCAGCCCTTGCTTTAACTTGCATCAGCCCAATGTTAAAGTAGTTCAGCAGTTGTTAACAGACAAGTGGTTTTTTTGCTTCTGGAAGTTGGAAAATAAAGGAGATGGTCTTTAAGGCCTTAATGAGATTAATCTTCAGATATTCCGCAGAGCCAGTTTGCAGCTTGCTCAGTGCAGGAGCACCATGAGCTCAGGGATCTCTGTGTGAGTTCTCCCAGCTAAACTGAGTTTTGCTTCAGCCAACAGCCAAGTGAGCTTGCAGTGTGCAGGGCAAGTACCCAGCCTGAAGCCAGCTTCAGAGCAGAAAGAAAAGACATGTACCTCCCAGCCAAACAGAACAGGAAAGGCTCTGTTAGCTGGGCTACCTGGAACACCAGGAGACAGTGGGGCCTGAGACAGCTTCATAATTGTGTCTGTTGTAATGTACACCCACGCACATTATAAAAAAAATTCCTCATTATTAATCTTTCCAGAAATCAAATTTGGACATTGGTCTGCACCTATCAATTCAGGCAGGTGAAACAAACACTCAAGAGGCATTTGATAAAGAAAGAGCCTGGCGATGAGAAGTGATTGCTTTAAAGAGTGGTGCCCCTGGAGGAGCTGGGGAAGGCTTTGTAGCACTCTGCTGCAGAGTGGAGATCAGCATGATAAAGACAGAATTGCTGAAAGGACACAAAGGAAGCCAGGGAGCAGGAAGGGGAAGGCACTGAACAGGGCATGGGGTCAGCAGTTGAAGTCTGGAAGAAGGACAGATGGAGCGGAGAGAGGGAAGATGAGACTTGTAAAGAAGCAAAGAAGGCAACTGTGTGGTTTGGGTGAACTAGAAAATGGGGAGAGAGGAGATTGCATGGCTGTAGTGAAAGAAAGATGTGGATATGCATGTTCAGGCACTCCGACTCTGCACTCTGACTCTCCATCAGAGAGCAGACTGGGACCATTGATGTATTTGGTGCCATGTTTTCAAACTGCTGCCTGTTGGGAGCCACATCCATCTGTCTTTAGTTTTTTCTTCCACCAGGATTATGTACTAAGTACCATCTGATTTACTCGTAAAGTATGAAACAACCACTGTTGAAGGGGAAATCTAATGCCATTCAGGTCATGCTAACTTCAATGGATAGGGCACCTGAACTTTGATATTATTACTGAGGATATCAGAACTGGTGAATCTTGAATAACAGCGTTTAGAAATTTGCGAAGTTGCTCAGCTGGAGTGGGAATAGGGTTGGTGCAGGAAAATCCTGAGAGCATCAAGAGAGAAGTTAGAAGTTTGATGATGATGATGCTTCTTATTATTATTACCAGTCTGCCTTTACAAAGGTACCAATAAGAAATCATATTGGTTTTCCTGTACTACTGCATTGCTCAAAAGTGTCTTGAATATCAAATCCAATTTGTTGAAATCCATAGTCCTGATGTTCTGTTAGAAGGGAATGTATTATAGCCTATATGTTGTTTTTTTTCTTTTTCTTCAGGAGCCCACTGGTAGCCAATGCAATTTTCCTATAAGGAAAAAATTTCAAAGGGTCAGGTCCACATATTTCTGATACCATCCATGGAAATTAGCATTTCTCACAGACCAGAGTGCAAATCTATTTTTTGTGTCTGTGAATGCATTGTGGCCTCTGTTTGGTTGTTAGAGGATTTCTTGTTTGCTTTCTAGTGAGCCTAGCTAACATGCAGTTCCTGTTGATCTGCTTATGCTGTGGAAGGTCTGAGCTCTGTGGTGTTGCCTGTACATTATAAATACTGTGCACACATTTTATCCAGATACTGTACAGCCTCGTTAGAGTCCCAGAAGTCCCTGACTATCTCAGATGGGATCATTTGCACTTTGTGGAGTGCAGGACATAAGGAAGATGGGTTAGAGCAATTTTGCTTGCCTTTTTCTGTAGGCTTGTTCTGTGCATCCCTTCTGAGACAGACTAAGCATGCTGTTTATGGATGTGATTTTTTGCTACCAAAACAGTAATGCTATCTCTAGTCCTACTTAGATGTGCTGACACTAATAAGTTTTGTATTCGTAAAAAGATATTTCCCTCTAATAAGGAAGGTTTTGTCAAATAAGGATGCTTTTTAACAGTTTTCACGCATGGAAGAGAAAGGGATGGAAAGGAGGAGAGATGTGTTGCTTTAGCTACACTGATCTAGTTAAAGTAGCACCATTTTTGTGTGTAGACAAGAGCTTAGGAAATGTGCAAGTCTTAGTCTGGGGGCAGGACTTTAAAGCACCCATTGAAGTCTAGTGTCAGTTTTCAAGGCTGAAGAATATTATTTTATTTAGGCTTCCAGGCCAGCCTTGCTCCAGGAATGCACTTAGGTTGTTTTTAAAGCAAACATGAAATCAATAGCCTGGTGTTCTGCTCTGCTATTTCTTGCCAGAGCCTAAGGACCACACATGGGTTTTCCCTCCTCTTCGTCACACTGCCAGGCATGCTCTCGGATAACGGCAGGCAGTTCTTGGGGATGAATGCAGAGAGGTTCCAAATGGCCAAACACACACTGGACATCTGGGCAGCTTTTGCTGCAAAGTATTTTCCATCAGGCTTCCCTCCAGATATTGCCATGAAAGGACCAACTCACACCACCCTGTCACAGATTTTATCCAGCCTCTGACTTTAGTGGAAGTTTTATCTGAGTACAGCTCAAATAGGAGCCTGGCTTACCTCACCATTTACAATGTTCCTGGTGGAAGCTAGGGCTGAGGGTTTCATTTTGGCCCTGGCAAACACCAGCCCTGAGAGCAATACAGCACGGTGCCCTCCTGCACACCACTCCAGTGATGGGCCTCAACTCACATTTCCCTGCACTCTTGTTTAGTGCAGGAAAATAACTTTCATCCATCCTGTGCAGGGCACAGGGGCTTCACCTGAAGATGCTGAATGGCTGTCCATGTAGGACTGACCTGCAGCTGGGTGCCCATTCCCAACTCCAACCAGCCCCCATCCTCATGAGCTAAATAACAGCCTCTGGCCAGCTACTGACCTCTCCGGAGACATGAATGCTCCTTTGGTTTCTAGCAGCTCCTCCGGCCAGGCTAGCTCCTCTCCTGCAGGGTTTGAAGCTGACCCACCGTATGGTACCAAGACAGGTCCCCAGACAGAAATGAAAACACACATTAACTAAGAGGAGAGAAACAGGCTAAAATTGGAAGTGACCATTTTGTGTTTGATGTTATTCAGAGGAGCCTGTTCTTCATTTAGGACATTAATAGTTGTAACAGAAGCTGTAATATTTCAACAACAGTGGTGATTAGGAGCAAAGAGGCAGCTAATCTCCATCTAAAAAGAGCTAACTAGCCCGTCCTTTAGCCCCCACCGCACTGTCACATTTAAATACCATGAATATTCACTGCTTGGCACCCAGCTGGCATCTGAGCTGTTTTGACACAAAAACCTTCAAACTCAAAGAGTTTTTAATCAGTCTGCAAGAGAGAGAAGAAGAAAGTGAGAGAAAGAAATAGGAACAGAGAAAATGAATCAATGAGTTCAACAGAGAGGGGGGGTATCTGAATCCAGTTAACCCTTTCCTTTCCCTGCAGATATAAGTGCTGCCTCCGCAGTTCTGCAGCCCTCTCCCACGCTGCCGGGGAAAGGAGGAGGAGCACCCCATCCCCTCTGGGCAGCCCCAGACCTCCTGAGTGCTCAATCCTATCCTGGAACCCCATATTCCTGTGTATCCCATCCTAGCTACGTGCCCATTCTGCCTGGCTGCCCCACTTCCTCCGACTACCCCACCCACCCCAACATCCCTTGCTTCGGGCACTTCCTCCCACTCACCTTCCCATCCTTAAAACACATCCCCTTCTGCTGCTTGTGCTTGTTTCCTGGCACAGGGCTCTCACCTTTGCCTGTGTTTGTGACTGGTTACAATATTCTTGTTGCAGACTGCACAGTTCACTCACGGTATGTGACGTGCTTTAGAGCAGCCAGTCTGCCTGCAAAGAGTTTTCATCTCAGAAGGAGGTTTCTCAATGTTAACAGCTGCCATCTCCAGTATCCCTATTGGAATCTCAAAGTTGCCTACAGCCCACACAAACCTCTTTGCATCAGCTTTTGCAGCAGGATTAGCTATGCAGCTGCAAACACTGAAAATCATGCCTTGTCCTGCAAGAAATAACCCCACAATGCTCTTAAGGGTGAAGTTTTACCAGCACTGTGGATGTGGGATCTGACATATCACCCAGCAGTCCCCAGTTAACCTGGGTCAATCCCATACACACAAGTGCATTTCTGTCAAAGAAGTCTAAGCACACAACACAGAATTTATGCAACTTTATGCTGTTATGTCTACTTGTGGTAGACAGTTTTTAGCTGATTTGGCAGGACAGTTGTGTGGTGTAGGAACTGGTCTACTCCAACACCTTGTAGTGAAAAAACTGACTGGTCTAAATTTTCTGAATGTGTTTAACTTGCTGGAGTGCTAGATCCATGTTTCATGTCATATGGCTGTAGCATTTTTGATCAATACAGGAACCCCCAAGTCAGATTTATTTTCTAATCAAACCGCAGCCTAAAGCTTGAAACTTGGTGGCCCAGGCTGCAGACCTCAACCACGTGTGGGGAATCTGTACTTGCAACTCAGCTGGCAGCATGTTCAGAGCACAGTGGGGACTTTTCCAGCCTGCTGTGTCTTCGATGAGTCTGTTGTGGGCTTAAACTACACATAGGTTGTTGTCTCATTTGCCTTCAGGGTCTTTAAAACTGAGACACACCTCAAAAGCCACTGTTCCAGTTCTTTTAAGGAAAACCTCTGGCAAAGTGAAGTATAGAAGCCTGGGACTAATTTAGGCAGATTGTTATGGTCACTGCAAAGGATACTGGTATCTAAGAAGGTCCTGTTGTGCAGACCTTCCAAGGCCTGTGCTGAGGGGAGGAATTGCAGCTGGAAACAAGAACACAGTGGCTGGAAGTCCAGGGCCAATGAGGAAAATAAGCAACTAGCACTGGAGAAGCAAAGCTGCATCCCACTGGCAGTGGAACAGAAGATCTCTTGGGAGAACAAAAGAAAGCATGGTTAGTGAGGAGCCTGAAGGCCCCGCCCGTGGTGTGATGAAAGTGGTGCCACAGAGGAGGGACTGGGAGCAAGGGAGTGGTGATGCTGTGTGAGTCACATCTGCACTACACTGATCTGTCCGGGCTGGAGGTGGAGCCTTATGGATGTTGGGGAAGGACAGCAAGGAGAAATTAATGTAACCAAGATGGGAGATGAGAGTTTGGGAGCAGGTTTTTCCTGTGTAGGTTCTCCAAATCTAAAGCCAGTGTAGGATTTATTAGGAGTTACTGAAGGTGGTGACTTCTACTGAATACAGTCTGGGACTCCTTTGGGAGGAAGAAGTAGAAAGACTTGGTTTCCACATTTCCTTAGTGCTCTCAAGATCCTCTGATGCTCTCCAGATACAGAGATCTCACCCAGGACTTTAAAATTTACAAGCATGCACACAATAGCCAAATGTGCTTTGTAATCTCTTCCCAGGCAACAGACGAAGTGGGTTTTGCATAGATTGGTACTTACTCTATTCAAGTTGATAATTATTTTGAATGGAATACTCCCCATGAAGCATGTCTGGAACAGCATCAAACCCTATGTGCTGTGGGAGGCACATCCATCAGCTGCACTCTGGGGTGTATTCTGGAAAAGCTCACAGCTGGATAGGAGGATCCGTTTTCCTATATACTTAAATGAGAAAATAGCATGAGCTTTTCTTCAGTCTCTTCTTGCCAACATCTGGCCATGACTTAAAATGAATTTGCACAGTTGCTATGAACTGTATCTGGGCATGCTTCCTTTGCCTACGGAAAAATGTGGGAATCTAATCATACAGTACAAAAAGAAGGTGTTCAAGCTAATATGTGCCTCAAAGACCCTAAGGACATGGATTTGGAATGTTTTCGAGGAGATGGATCAAAACTATTTTATTTGATATTCACCTACAGTTTTCTGTTGCCTGACTCCATCATATTTGCATGCAGCCAACAGGTTCTGTATTAGGAAAGGAAAATCCAGGCTGAGCTGCAGGCAGCAGAGATGTTGAACTGGCAGCTCCCACCCACCTGAGTCCACTCTCTCCCCCTCCTGTCCCAAGAGGAGCTGCTGTGGTGCTGCTTTGAGGGTGGGGGGCTCAGATAAGACGTAAAACAGAAGCTGTGGCCATCTGTGGCCATTAAAATTCCATGACACCTTTTGGTACTGAAGCAGTTGGTGCTAAAAGTAGCCCACTGCAATGGAAGGCAGACAAGTCTCGTGCAGCCTGGTGAGAAGGTGCCTCATGAGATCTGACTGGGGTTTTTCTGCCTGCAGCAGAGAATGGGGCAGACCCTTACACTCACTGCCAGAAGTCACTAATCCCAGAGCTGGGAGCAGAGCTGCTGCATCCCTGTGACCAGAAACCAAGCTGAAAAGGAAAGAGCTATGTATGGATTGTACAGCATGCTAATAAGAGGGCTCTATTGTTCCTGTGACTGGATTTACACACACAGTGCTGCTAGATGGTGGCACATAGAACCACAGAATAGTTTGGGTAGGAAGGGACCTTTAAAGGCCATATAGTCCAAATCCCCCCCAGAATTTTTTAAGTTTTTGGGATCCTGGGGATCCTTGCAGCAAGCCACACAGTGAGATGTAGCCTGACACTCCAAGGTTGTTATGTGAGATAAGAAGACTCTCAAGCTCTTGTTGTAGTTTGAATCACATATCTGCAACTGTTAGAAAACTAAACTTGGGTGAAAGAAAAGGCCCTAAGTAAAATGAACTGTAATCCACCACACAGAGGAGTAGAAAGCTGCGGTAATGGTGGGGACCTTTACTGACAGTTTACAGATCCCATCCTCAGCACTTGCTCTCATCCCTGAGTCTCCCTGCTGTGCAGTGACCCAGGGCATGAACCAATACAGCTGAAAAATAAACATTTTTTTCCCTAGAGTTGTTTTTTATCTGGATGAGTTCTCTGGTCTCATTCACCATGTGCTACACAGACAGCATGCTGGCATATCTGGTGGTGCAGGGTATGGCAAGGAAGCAACGGGGAGTGGAAGGGGAGCAGGATAGCTTAAAATTATGTAAGTAGCCCTGATTCCAAAAACACAACCACAGCCTGCCCAGTGTTCTCCTGTGTGCCAGGCCTGACCTACAGTTTGCACAGAAGGAGCAAGGGGAATAAATGCCTCTCTCAAAACCCCTTCAGCAATTCTCGAGTAATCAGTGCAAATCATCCCAAAATGCTGCCACTGGGGTTTTGCAGTTGATGCATAAGGATGCTGGAGCCTTAGGAAACTTACTGTGAGGCATCCTAAAACTGAAAAATAACAGCAGCACTTTATGTCTTGGTTCCTTTCAGTCTATAATAGCTCTCTTGAAGAATCCTGTCGTTCTCTGTGAGGAAAAAAATCTGGTATTTCCCTTTGCTCCTTCCCTGGCACATCCTGTGTGCCTGGGAGCTTGCTCACATTCCTGGTATCCCCTCTGTTTGGAAGGTGTTGTGCCTACAGCCCAGGGGAAAAGCTGCTTGGTCTGGCATCCTCCCCAGGCACCAGCCCACCTGAGCCACAGCCCGGGGCTGTGAGCCCTGTCTGGCTGCTGTATCCCATCTCTGTGCTGCCCCTTCCCAGGCAGCATGTGATCCTCTGCTGTGCTCTGCCTTCTACAGGGAATGGGTTAACGCTCTAAAATAGTCTTTTTATGGAACCTCTTGGCAACACAGAAAACTTTCCCATTGCCAGGGTGTTCTTTTTATTCAACAATTTGTTCCCAGAAAGCAGCCCATTTAAACAGGTTTTCTCTATTAACAGCCTTCAGCTGCATTTGGGGTTTTTTGAGCTTATTCAGTGTGCTGTAAACTGCAAAATAGTGTCCTACAATAGATTTGTCTGAGGGAACTGAAGTGTGTACTCCTGTGATTCTGCCTACTGTGGGAGCTCCTTGAAAGCAAGATGTCACATCCAAAGAGTAATCTGTGTTTACAAACACATGGCCACACATACTCTACATTTTCAACAGCCACCAAACTGAAATTCAAATCCCGCAATTTTGCTTCTCTACCCACCTGCCCTGCACACAGCCAAAGCAGGAAAAAAAACCTTTCCAAAACTTGGATGGGATCATCTCTTTTATTTAGATGAGGAAAACACACATTGCTGTCTGCAGAGGGCTGAGTTTAACTTCCCAGCTGGGGCCTCTCATCTGTAAATTCTTGCAGACAGAAAAACACCAACTGCTAGCAAGATAATCCAATTTCCCTTCTTTCCCACTCAGAGGAAGACTGCCTGCTCCCCCACTCCATGTGGGTTTCAGTCTGGCAGAACTTCTCCCAACCACTATACCCCGGGCAAGATCCATATCAAAGCTTCAGCCCCCCAGGGATCATTAGAAGGCATTTATTTCTGCATATTCCAGTCAGGGATGCAGAGGCAGGGGTGGAGGAGGCAGATAACTTTATTCACAATGCAAATAGGTTGCCCTTACTTTCAACCTTTTCTTCAAACCTGGAGATATTAAAAAAACATGAGCTCTTCTAAAATAATAAATACACTAATTCTGCTGGATGTTATATTGCTAGTGCCTCCAGAAAAGTGCCCTGGCACCATTTGATGGGAAAAGCCAGTGAAATCTGTTAACTCTGCTCTTGCCCTCACTCCCCAGATTGCTGGTAAAAGTTCAGTCGAGTGGGCTGAACCCATATTAGAGCACTTGGCTCATTTAAGAAAGATCATTAGTAGGTAGTTTTGCACAACAGGACTAAGATGCTTCAAGGACTGAGGGGAAAGTCAACCCAATTCTCTCTGCAAATTTGAAGCACTAGACTGTGATTTACTAATAGGGAGCAGGGAGTTATTAAGCTCATCACAACACAGCATCCTGCTCCTCTAGTCCAGAGGGAGCCAGCTATTTAATAAATCAGAAACCAGTGCTAAGCTACAGGGATAAAAGGATCTACATTAATATGAAAATATTAATATCTGGAAGAGCAGATTATAATCTAAATGGGTTAGAATGAGATAGCACCATTGTTTAGAAGAAACAGCTTGCTCCTAATCTCATTAGAGCTGTAATCATACTAGCAATGGAAGATATCTTCAGACCCTTGAAAGCAGTTTGGAGGCCTGATAAATGTGGTGATCATGCTGGGTGGGTTCAAAAGCCGCCTAAGGCTGCCTTTCAGTGTCAGCTGGATCTGTCTGAAGGAAGAGAATGTTCAGCTGAAGGGGATGATGTGGCTTTTCCTTCTGAAAGATGGGCAGATTTGCAGAAGTTCTGCACCCCTTGCAAAAGAGAGCATTGCCCAGAGACACTCACGACTGGGGAGGTTTCTCTGCTCCACTTCCCTCCAAAACTTCATCTGGAGCCACAGGGCAGGCAGGTGGAAATCTGTAAGATGAAGCTATGTTCTCTCTCCCTCACTTTACAAACCAAAGGGGACTTGGCATAGCAGTGCCTGCTATGAAAGGGTACTAAAGGTTGGGGTCAAAGGGGCTGTTTCCCCCCCAGGCCACGGCCCCAGAGTAGCCCCTTCAGGGTCCTGTCTCTGCAGTTGCCTCAGGCACTGCTGGATGTGAAGGGTCCAACCCTCACTGCTCATGGACTGCTTCCCTCCAGGCCTCCCATTTTTTCCTCACCTGTATTAAGGGAGCAAGCCTGCCCTGGCAGAGACTGTGATGCAGCCTGGCACATGCAGACAGCTCCCTGAAGACATGGTGATGGCTAGAAACCTGACTGCCTGCATTGGTCATGTCCAAATGATAGAGGTTCCTCCTCTGCCTCAGTGGGGCAGCTGCTTTCCTGGGTTTCTCTCTGCCACCTTCAAAGACATTCTCAGATTGCCTCCTCACTCAGCCCCCAAAGCATCCTTATTCTGCTTCCAGGAGCCTCAAACATGGTCCCAAGCTTGGGGCTCACAGCTATCTCCCATCATCTTTCATCTCTTTTTGCACAGGATCTGCAATGGATGGTCAGCATCCCTGCTCCCAGGTCTCTTGCAGACCATCTTCTTTCAATGTCATTAAATCTTTCGGGTCTGTGTCCAGCTGAATGGCTCTGAGAGGGTTTTGTATAAAACAGACATCTAATCAAGTGGGAAGCCTCCAGCATTTTCCCATTGAAGCATGGTGTGGTTTATCTAGGGGCTTTTAACCAACAGCAGCATGCAGGTCCTGCAGCTCAGCCCTCAGCTCACCAGCATCTCATGGTGATCTGTGCAGCAGCATCATGTTTGGCTCATAAGAATTGTTCCCAGACTTCATCATGGGGTTAGTTGACCTTGGCACTAGTGTCACATGGTGATAAACCCAAGAGCTCTGTTCAGAGACATAATTTTTTTCAACCTTTTTGTTTTGAATCCAGTCAAAGTGTGAAATGGTCCAGATTTAATTAGCAGAGAAAATTCTGCAAAGAAAATGCAACAGCTATTACTGATGAGAAGGGTGAAACCAAAGTGAGACTGCATTGCTAAGAGTTGTTGTTTTCCTCTGGCAGCTGTGACACTTCCAGCCTTAGTCACTGAAATAAATTTTCCAGCACATCCTTCAGGGAAGTGCCCAGTCAGGCCAGCAATCTGGCTTATGCTTGCCTCATTACAGACTCTGCTGTGAGACACTGCAAACAGACAAACTATGGCCCAGCTGCCCAGCCAAGGCTGGCACATAAGGCCTAATCCACTCAAAATATGAAGGACCTTCCATAACACATGGTTTTGATTTTCACAAATATTGAGACTATTCTTTGCATTAATGATAAAGTGGATTAAGCATGCCCCATTTTCCTAGATAATGCCCCTCTGGAGTTTCACTGGGACCAAAGTGGATCTGGCATTTAAACTAAAGAAATCCCTGTTTAGCGTGTGGGAGTCTCTGGAGAGGCCTCAGATCTGCACTGCAGCTGTGAAATACAGCATCTCCTCTGTTGCTTATCAGAGATCTATGTTTCTCCTGGGAAAATTTTGCCCAAAGGATTCAGCCCTTGCCAAATTTTCTACTAGAATTTGTTTGTTTATTTTAAATTTCTTTTTAAACATCTGAAACCAACAAACTTAAAATATGCTCTAAATCTATCAACTTGAGTTAATCTCTTAAAATAAAATTATTAAAAAATTAATTCCTCCAGGCTGCCAACTTCTATTTCTAAGACTTAATCTAAAATAGATTTAAATGACTGAAATTCTAAACCCAGGAAATATGAGGTTTAATTGGAAAGAATCACAGTTTTTCTTTTCTCCTGTGCTACTACACCTGCTCTTGACACCTGATTCTCCTGAATTTTAAAATGGTCCATCTCAAACAGGCATGTGTATATATAATGCTGTTCTTTTGACCCCTGTGCCCACTTTGCAGCCACAAGGAAATACATGTACCCAAGGAACAAGTCACTCAGGGACAGCTCTGCCTCATCTCCTCCTCACTCAATCCTCCAAGACAGCTTTCCCCTTTTCTATGCTCTCTTCCTTCTTCGTGTCTATACCCATTTGTCATGCAAAAAATATCAGGGCAGGAATGGAGCCAGATATTTTAGGTCCGGTACATCATCTAATGTTTTCCATGGTTTCTACCATGCTGAAAGGCAGAATTCTGCCATGATGCTGTGTTGACCCTGCAGATGGCATTTGATTGTGAATGCAGCAACATCTCCCACAAGCTTCAGAGGTGTTCCAAGCAAGTGGGTGGGCTGGGATCTATAAATACTGATCCAAACTTCATTTTATAGGGAGGGATGGTAGAAAACACACAACTACAATTTGTTCTGAGAATTTATTAATATTAAATCCTCAGGAGGTATCTCTGCTTACTTCACAAACATCTGTTTGTTGGAAATACCATTCTGATAAACAATTTTCTCAGCCTCAGCACTATAGCAGTACAGATGTTACAGGTGAAGATGATCATATGGTCCTTTTGGTCTTTGTGCAGGGTTGCTCTCCCCAGTACAAAGGTGTGGGACCACAGTTCTTTTCTCACAGCTGCACCATACATAGACATCTGCAATACATGAGGCACTTGAGCATCAGCAATCCTAATCAAACCCCCAAAGTGAAATTTCAAGGAAAGGTACTCCCCAGGGACCCCCAGTCCTCTGGGTAAGACGCATTTTGAACTCTAGTGATGCTAGATGGAGAACTTCCAGTGTATCTCAGCATTAAATATGTTTGTCCTGGAAATAGCTTCAACTGCATATTTTGAATGAAGTCTGTTTGCTCTGGAGAGAGCTAATGGCCAACTACCTGTAGGTATTTTTCCCATGTCATCATCCAGAATCCTGTTGACCAGTAACATACAGAGCTGTCTGATGTAAAGTATGGCCAAGAATGGAGAATCCCAAGTTTCTGCCTGTTTCTGGTGGCTATCCAGGGCATATGGAGAACAACCTCCTAATAAAAAGTGAATTCTGATGTTTGTATCCGCATTCAAACTGTTGCAGTGTATACAATGACTTGTATTTTAAGAGCCTGGCTACTCTGTCTCACTACCCTGGAAAAGACTTTGGAATATTAAATAGAGAACAGTCCCACTATCAGCAAATATTCCTCTAAGAGATAAATACAGTAAAAGAGTCATACTTGTCTTTCTTAGCCAATATTGATATAATCTCAATTCCATAGGGTATTTCAATTGAAGAACTATTCTGGAATTATTCAGAGAACATACATGTGATGGGGTAAATTAGTAGAATATGATTTACCTTTAAAAGGTCAGGCTGTGTACCAGTACATATTGCTAAAAAGTGTATTTCATCGTATGACCAGCTGGTTGGATGTCTTACCCTGATACAGCAGCATCGTGGTACTGTACATTTTGAAGACAGTGCTAAATTCAGATCGTGGCTCCCGCTGGAGGGCTCAGGATGCCATGACTTGCTGTTTGGGGCACTTGCTGAAGAGGAAAGCAAAGTTCAGGGTTGGATCAGACAGAGAGCCCCAGAGTCCCTATTTTCCTGCCGCCAGGAGTGCTAGTTTTGGCTTACTTGCTTGACTAGGAATGAATGGGACTGGTTTGGTTTTCTTCCAGATGGGTTTTACTTTGCCTCATTATAAACTTCACCATGCACTGTCCTTTCCCCTGCGTTATCTCAGTCTCCTTCAAGGGCAAAGCTGGAATGTAAGAGGGGTGCTTTTGCTGGGAGCTGTTCTGAGCTGAGAGGACAGGCAAAAGTGACCCTTTATCCTGCTTGGTGTTTCAAACAGCTTCCGCCTGCGGGGAGGGGATGTATTGAGAATGTGTGAGAGAAAACACTGAAAAGGGAAAAGAGGCACAAAAAGGGAGGAGAAAAAAAGTACAGCAAGGAAGCTAGAGACAAACTTCAAGTTGTGGATTATTTCTCACCCAGGCTCTAATTAGGAAGCCTCTTATGGGACTGTGAAGCTGTCAGGCTGCCAAATGTCAGCGTGTTTATCGGAGATCAGGCGAGTCTCCTGTCTGCAGCAGCGAGTTTGGTGCCGTGATCCTCCTGGGTCCTTGCAGCGTGTGTGACTCACTCGGCACCGGCACCTCCGGGGGCTGCGAGGCGCAGTGGAGGGCTCCTTCTTCTCCTTTAAAAACCCAAAAATAATCCCTTTCCTGGGATTTGGCCTCTTCATGCTGGCTCTGCATGGAGAGGGTTAATCATACAGTGCAGAGCAGCTTCAGCGTATGTGACTCAGATTCCCGGGGAAATCCCCAGCTTATCTGATGGAGCCTGTTAGTCTGCTAATTGAATAAGCTCCTATTAAAAGTGCAATGTTTTTTAATGACTGCTAACAACGGGGGCCAGATTCTGATCTGATCTTTTCGCTTGGGATGATTTTTGCTGCTGGTCGGGCCCAGTCCCTGATTGCAGCCTGGCCCCCAGCCCCACTGGCCCCAGCGGAGCTACAGCCGGGCACTGAGGCTCCAGGGCAGCCTTTTGGGGTGCGGGTGAGCCACCGGCCGGTGTAACAGGCAGGAAGATTTATTTGGCATCTCTAGGAAGAGGCAGGATGCTGCAGTGCAGCCAGCAGAGGAAAGCATTTGTTGGGAGGCTACCAAGGATTTCATGTAACATAATTGCTGCAAATATTTTTTAGTGATTCGAGCCGTGCTATGAGTAATTAACTTTCCCGGTGTTGAAATCAGGTTGATTTGTTGATTCTGCACATAAGATGTTGTCTGTGTTTGCCTAGGAAAAATATTGCGTATGGCTCTGCATAGGCACATTCAATTTTAATTATACACATAATTCTAATTTTAATTAGAATTATGTGTATAATATCTGTATCTCCTTTTTCTCAACAGGAATTGATTTTGAGAGGGTATTTGCCTAACAGGAAAATTTAAAAAAATGTGATTAGCATTTAAAGTTACTTAGTGGGTTCCAGGGTACTTCCGAAGGAGACCATAACACCTCTGATTTCAGCTAGGCTCAGGGTGGGGTTGAGCTCTTTTGCATGACCCTGTGACCACATTTGCCTTCCTTTTCGTACCTGGAATTCCCAGTGGGTTACCCAAGCCTACTTGACATCAGAACCATGTCAGGTTTTCTAATAAGACTTTTTTTTTGCTTCTTCTTGCAAGCCAGGAATGAGATCTGACCACCTTCACCCCCACATATCTCCACACCTACTCATCTCCTTTGTGTCCTTTTTGCTTTTCTCCTAGGAAAGTTTCTATTAAAATGCAGGAGCTTCTTTTAGGAGGTCCCACACATTCACACTGGCACTGAGCTGCTGCTTTAGAAGTTTCATAGCAACCGTAAGTTGTGTTTTTTTCCACACAATAACAATAACGAAGTGTCAAAAATCTCAAGCTGCTGTTATCAGAGGCAGAGTCTAAACTCCATTTCTCAGCCTGTTTTCTATTCCCCACTCCCGAGTTGTCAGATGCTGTGACATGGCTCCATCACACCACGACTAGCAGTCCCAACAAACAGAAAATGATTTCCAACTGGCAAACACGCTGTTTACTTTCCAGAAAAATTGCACTTTCCCATCTGACAGCTGATCAAGGGATCTCCTGCTGCTGTCAGCATGAAGAAGTGTTTAAACACGGGGATGGAAGTTTAAACATTTTCTCATTATCACAGAATAAAAAAAAATTAAAAAATAATAAAAAATAAAGGCATTGAGTCTCTCCGACCACCTGCTGTGCCAGTAATGAAGCGATGTCACATGACCAGCCGGCGAGCACTTTTATCTCTGCCCCAATATCATTACTGAAGTGACACCTGTCACATGACCCGCATCAGAGCTTTCATCTGGGCTCCCCAAATGCAGTTCTGGCTTGTGAGGGGGATTTTCCTGGCATTTCCCTCCCCCACACACACTTTAAAGAGCATTGCCCACTTGCACCATTGCAGACGGGGGTTTGCTAGTTTTAAAGCCCTTGGATCTTTTCTTGGACATATATAATTTGGCCAACAAACTTGCTCCAGGCTGAAACAAAACAGAATCCTTGCCTGGGAAAGAAGTTATTTCATTTACTTCCAGATGTTTTTAAACCAAATATTTAAGTCTGATGTTAAATTCTCTTAACATAAAGGAGGATGTTAAAGGATTTCTCAAAAACCTCAGATTTGTTTTTGGGTTTTTATTAGGTGATGAGAAGGAACAGTTTGATGACCCTTAAGCACAATGATCTCCATTTACATGCACTTTATAAACTCTCACCTGCTTTACCAAAGCATCTTGCCCCTGCCAAACGAAAATATTTTCTGGGGAAAAAAAAAAAAAAGGTAAAGGTCAGTCCTGAACCTCTCTGCTAATGTCTGGGACTTCTTGTGAGGTATTCAACAGCAAACATTTGGATTTGAGGTGGGCCCACATAAATGACAGCAGTACTGAGCACTTACTTGCCAGAACCCATTCAGTTGTCTCAAAACAACATCAGACATTCAAATGTGACAGGGGATGATCACACTACAGGAACTAGATGTGAGCAGGTTGGAGATAAGAGAATATGAACTTTATGGATTTTTCCACCTCCTCCTTTCTGACTCCCCACTCATCCATGATTAAGTCTCGTAATTTCCTCCCTGCATAATCTGATTCAGCTCACTAAAACAATGAAAAACTAACTCAGCAAAAGAGTTCATAGTCTTCCATCTGTTTAGTGAATTAAATCAGTTCTTCAAGGGCTTGCAAAGGTGACAGAGAGAAAAAGAGAAAGACTGTAAAGCTTGAAGCAGGGAGGGAAACGGGGGAAGCAGAAGTGCCTTTTTGGGTGGCACTAACTGGGTACATGGATTCAGACATGTTTCTTGTTTCCTACTCTTTCTGACTCATTACAACACTACAGCCATTTTCCCCGAAGGCTGTTGCCCCTGAGATTGTGCAGGCCAGGGGATGGAAAATCTACTGAGACAGTACTCCTGATGTAAATAGTATTCTCATTAGTTGAGGAGAGGAGTGGTTTGGAGTCAGTTTCTGTCTGATCTGGCATATTTTAGGCATTGGGCCTACAGTGTTGAGTTAATGAACAGAAGACTGCTGGGTTGCAGCATATCCAGGGTGGTTCTGGCTTTCTGCCCCTCTAGATACAGAATTATAAGGTATCATTTGACTCTTTGGCAATTTAGCATATGGCTAAATTTAGCAATGGCATGGCCATTATGGGGTGGCAGCTATGTAAAACAGCAAAGCCATTCTGTCCCACTGCTTCAGGGCAGAAGAAATTTACAATTGATGCTCTGGATAGGCCATGAGGAAAAGTGACTCAGTTCTCATCATTAGATTCCTCACTGCCCATGCATAACAAATCCTTTCATTTAACATATCTTGAACATTTAGTTGCTCTCAATTAGGAGCAGACATTCAGCCACAACCAGCCCAGTGCAGACCATGGAGACCCTGCTTCTTCACTGCTCTTAGTCCAGACATCTCCAAGAATGCGAAAGCAATGTAAAACAACCTCTATCCCAACTTGGGCATCATGTACAGCTGCTCTGTTCAGTATTGCAAAGAGAGGTCAGGTCATTGAGAGTGGCTGATCCAAGTTTGGGAGATCCAAGTCCATGCAATCTACAGGTAGAAAGACTTTTGGGACATAGCTTGCCTTTGCATCAAGGCAGAGAATTTTAAAGAACATAACCTAAGGAAAATTTTGTCCTCTTAACTGAGCAGTGCCTGCAGACAGTCTATGTCCCCCTTAATATAGCTAATCTATACATTCCTGTAGCAAGGGCAAAGGGGAACATAAACTGTTGTGATGCTTCCTGCCCAGATCTGCAGTGTGTGTTTGGTAAATGATGGACTGGAGTGGGGCTGGAGATGCAGCTCTCTTAACTAAAAGCTCCTTTCAGCTTTTCACCTTTCAGCTGTTTCTATGGCTGCCACTCATGGCTCCTTGACTGGTTTTGTTCCAGTGCCTCAAAGCTCTGCATAATTCTTGCTCAGAGTTCTTCCAGCCATGCCAGTGACACACTACTCAGATGAATAAAAATATCCAAGAAGGTTTATATGTCTGCACCTCGGCAATTTATCTTTGTCTTCCTTTTCTTCCCAGATGTACTGTGAGGTTACACCAAGGCTACTGGTTTCTATGTCCCAGAGCTAAGAAAAAGTATCTGAGAAAACTGAAACCAAGCAGACTAGTACTTGAACACAGTAAATTACTTGCTTTCCCAATTCTTCCAGGAAGAATTCTATGAGAAATTTCACAGTAACTGCAGTTGGGAAAGAGGTCTCTGATTTCCCCATGTATCCCCATCAGCACTCACCTCAGATTAGCTTTCCTTCTTATGGTCTGTCAGCAGCCTTGAGATCAAGGAGATTAAAACACTGTGGAAACTCATTAATGAGCCAGGACTCTCTGCAACAGCTGGACCGAAAATGGACTGCATTTGGCTGCATCTTAATTCTCTGCCATCTCCCCTCTGCTCATCAACACCTGCACACATTTGGGATGCTGTATAAGACCCCTGAATTCAGCTCTAAGCAACCAGTCTGCAATGCACATGTCTAATGCTCTGCTGGTGTGGAACCAGTATGCTGGTAATCCTGTTAGTAATGGCAGAAGCTCCCTCTAGGAAATTATCACAAATAGTCTTAAACAATTCCTTTTGTTGACAACTCTATCCAAGAAACCATCTTCCCTGGAGACTTCACTCAACTTTTGACTAATCCCCTCCTTCCCTCAGGAGCTCTTTTGTTGAAGGAGATTGTAGGCATACCCCAGGAATGACAGGTCTCTGTAAGCCTTGGATGAGCCTCTACATTCTTTCAATTGTCAGTCCCCATCTGTCCTGTTTGTACATCGATCTTCTGGTCCAGGGAGCTCTCTATTAAGTGACACATGGCTGAGTATATTCTGCAAGTCCAGTGTCCAGACTGTGCTGTTGCTTCTTCGTTGCCAAGTCAATCCTTCTGACATTGCTTTCTGAAAAACAAAAGGCAGGACATCTGCACAATTTCATTCCCTTCTACTGAAAGGTGACTTTTGAAAAACACACACCCCACCCCTCAAACTGTGTCCTTGTTTTATAATCTCAAAGACTTTTCTTCATTTTCTCAACATAAGGAGTTATTTCAAAGGTCTTTGGTGTAAGGGAGGGTACAATCTGCCCCTATTGCAGAGGAACTAACTCTATGAGGGGAAAGATCCATGGCCTAAGTCCTGAATCAAAAAGAAAAATAAATCCCAATTACAAATATTCTGCAGGGCTAGTGCCTTCAGTTATTCTGCTTGTCAACAGTTGGTTTAAAACAGGCTTTTCTCTTCCTGTAGATTCAACTACACTTAGCTGGTACAGTATCACACACATGTAGGAGGTGCAGCATTAGATATCTGAATATTTATTTTGAGAGGCAGAACGAGAACAGTAGCAGATTCCAATGACCCATATGTTCCTCCTCAGCAGGTAGAGGGAAAGTGGTGGGTGGAATAGGGCAGAAAATGGGTGGAGTGTTGGCATGGAGTATATATCACCCTGGGATAGACAACTGACAATATCTCATCTTTTCCTGAAACCAGAAGGAGAACAAGGAGGAGTCTGTGATGATGTTTAGTCCCTTGTTGTGTTGCTCAGGGCCCATGGATTCAAGATGGAGCCTAGTATGTTTAGTTTTTTGGTTTTGTCTATTTTTGTAACTTAAGTTAGGTTGGCAAAGGAAGGAAGGCTGGCCAATTTCATTATGTTCCCAGGAAATTCCATTCTCTCATGTGCCAGCATGAGGCTGTTGTGCTTTAGATGCCTATCTGCCTCTCATTAGATTTGAAAAAGCATACAGAAGCCCCCACTTTCCATTGGTAGCCTATTAAAATGACAGAAAAAATACTGTGACCTTGCTTGCATGTCTGAATCTAGATACCTTTTTTAAAAAGAGAATTAATAATATGAACACCATCACATATAGAATGTTTTCCTGCAATGAACTGCAGAAGAAAACTTGAGTTGACATTTAAGCTTGTCTAGCATGCTTTGTAAGCAGCTAAAAAAAAGGGACACAATCATTTTGAGGACAGGTTAATATATAACAAAAAATGTTAAGAGTTTATCCTACTATTGCAAGCTTTCACTATTTTAAATGATATATTTGTGAAATGCTCTCTAAATCATTTAAAATGGGCCAAATCCAAGTTCATAGAACATTGATGCATGAGTGCCCTCCTCAAGTGAGTTGCCCCAGAAGCCTTAGTGGAACTGACAGCCAGCTTTTCTGGCAGGATTAGTTCCTCTCTGATCACAGAGAGGGAAAAGCAATCCTGTCTGCACACAGTTGAGCAGGTGAGCAGGGAAGGCATTCAAGCTGCTTCCAAAACACAATCTGGTCACAGCACTGGCAATGTCAGGTCTTTCTTCAAAGGATTCCAGACTGGCCCCTCTGCCTGCTGTTGTCTACATGGTGTGGGCAGAAGGGGTAGAGAGGCTGTGAGACCAGGCACTGTGTGCTGGGACCTGATCCTATAGCAGGTACAGCATCTACATGCATTTGAAAGCACAGATGGGTAGCTGAGGTGTGTCCTGCTATCCTAAGGCTGCCTCTTAGCTTGGCAGACAATAACACAGTCAAACTAATTTGGCCTCAAAATCAGTTTCCAGGTCTGCCCTGCAAGCACAGACCCAGCAGTGGCACTGACAGGACACACGCTGCTAACAAATGCACAAAGTAAACAAAGAGACAGGATATAATAAAAGGATATTTTCTGGTAATTTCTTTTAATAACAGTGATTTTAAGCGACCTTTAGGTCTTCTGTAACAAAAAGATGAAAAATATTGATGCTGAAGCATAATTTTGAAACCTGACATTAAAATAGTGATTAATTAAAACCAAAGATATTACAAGATAAGGAGATTTTGCCTAGCTCCACTCAAGTTCCAATGTGTGTGAAATCAAAACAAGTAAGGTATGAAATGTGAACTCAGTAGGCAAGGACAAAGGAGAACAAAGCAATTTGGTCAGTTTAAGCAATGGGGAAATGAAGCAATACTTTGACTGGAGAGGCATTGGAGGAAAGGGCACTGGTCTGAGACTTGGCAATATGACAAAACAAATCCAAACCTCCCATGATACCACTGAACACTGTTCATTGGGAGCCATTGGCTTGCTGATCTCTTCTCTCTGAATATGAAATTTCCCACTTTGTTCTCACTCTGGATGTGATCATCGTGCCCTGAGTATCAAATCGGTTTTCCCACCTTCAATACACGAAGGAATTCATGTCCTAAGGGTGATGGCAGCAGCTTTGACAATGGCAACTACATGCTTACCCAACAATTATTCAATCATCCATGGTTTCTACCAAAACTTGCTCAAACCTCCTGCGACACGGCCTTTTCCATAAGAAGCAAACAGGTCACAGATTTCAGGTTGCAGTCTCACCCCTGGAACTGTGAGCACTGATTGTCCTGTGGAAAAATCAGGTTAAAGAGAAAGCTGCAAAAGGGTCCTTTTCCTTCATTGTGCTACTTTCTTAATGCTCTCCTGTGACATTAGCTGCAATATAAACGAATTCATTTCTTACAGCTGCATTCCTTCTGATTGTTTTTGGAAAATTATTTCTTTAATCTAGACACTCTTCTCTAGAAATCTCATCTGCAGTTTCTTTTCTTTTTTCTTTTTCTTTTTCTTGGAGCAACCAGCAAAATACTATTTGGTAGAACAGTGGTAGGAATGCAACCCACTAATCAAAAGGATTCAAATGGATCTGCGCACTGCCAAGCTCTCTCCTTCCCACCCAGCAGAGGGGAAAAAAAGAAAAAGAAAAAAGAGATAGAGCGAAGGCACAGAGCTTCTCTCCTTCAGCAATCTCACAAATGCAAAACCTTCCACTCCAGTGACTCCTCATTAACTTACCAAATCTGACAGTCTAATTATCGTAGCTGCTTCACGCTTAGAATAAATAAATACTAAAGTGGGTGTTTAAAGAAATTGAGCAGTGAAATTCAGTCATCTAGACAGTCAATAGAGAGTTTATTTTAAATTTTTATATTCTTATGTATTTATATCATTTTAGGAAAGATAATGAGATAGTTGTCTTTCAGGCTAATTGAGTTCCTATGCTCATGGTTGCTTGCTGTCACAATCTCAAACTTAGCTTTAACTTTTGTGCCTTAGAAATCTGATCACTACCTCCCTATTTACTCTTTTCTGCTGATAACTGGGTGAAGTCACAAGTGCACCTGAGGATGGGAAATGACTATGTGAGACTTCCAGTCTGGATGTCTTTTCACAGCAAACAAGACAACTAAATCTTTTCAGATTTGCATTTAAGAGTGTTAAAGGGAAAATGGAAGTTAAAGAAACCTCAGCTATAACTTGCAATTAGACAAAACACAGAAAAACATCTGCTAACCTCTGATGCAATAGTGTCTGCCTCCACGAACGGTATTAACAGCACTCCCCCCAAGAGTGGTTTGTCTCCCTGAACAATAAGACCTTTATAGAGATTCTCTGGCCTGAGATCAATGGGAGTCAGAGCATTTGATCCATGTCTGTAGGACTTTGTTTCCACAAGTCATGTGGGCCAAACTTTGCGCCAGTTGCTTTTGCAAGAGCAGGAGCTGGGGAGTGAGCAAAGGAAATTTTCCTTTTCCCATCTTCCCCTTTGCTCCGTGCTCCTAAACAGTGTCCAACACAATGGCTGCCCCAGGACAGCATGCAGGGAAAAGCTTCAACAGGGCAACATGTCCAGGGCCCTGTGCACTTGGCAAGCATCTGCTGTGATGTTGCAACAGCTCTTTCCTAGGGTGGTGGTTTAATGACACAATACAAAACTTTCATGTCCTGTCAGTATGAAGGCAAGCACATCTTCCACTGTGGGGATCACACCAGGTGAAGGGGGGTGGTTTCCTGAGTTAAGTGAAGATTTGTTTTATCACCTCACAGATAAGAATGCTTCTGGCTTAGGAGGGGCAGCTGATTTCCTGCTCATCACCAGCTTTGGTTTATTCCCATATTAAAACACATTATAAACCAGACTCATACACCTGGTAGGAATTTTCTAGGTGTCTGTATCTGACTTACAGTGAAGGATATCTGTTTGCTGTGTACAGAGGTCACAAAGCAAAGTGGTAAAAAAAATCAAGTATGAACTGTATGAACCTTTTAGTTATGTAGGAGAACTGAGGGAAACCAGCCAACCCAAACAAGGGATGATGAAAGCCAGCTCTTCTTTATATGTCCCCTGCGATAACATTTCCCAGTGCTGGCTAATCCCAACAGTAATGGGATTTTTAGTAGGCAATGGCTTGCAGCCTTAACCTCCTCATTGCCCAAACTTACTGACTTGCTTTGTCTTAGTTTAGATGCAACAGACATTAAAATGACTGTCAACATCAAGCCTCCCTCCTCCTCTTCCTTGTCCCTGAAAGGCTGAATAGTGGGCTGTTTCAGCAGAAATGGTATGGTGTCTTCATCACCTGGTGCACTGATTTTGTGTTGCTGGGGCGATAACAATTAGAGACCAATTGTACCCAAAAGAGCAAGTACCTCCTCGTCAAAGCCGGGATCCCATCCATGCAACACACAATCCTGATGGAGCATGTACTGGAATTTACTGACTGCTGTGCTGAGGGTACAGCCAGGGTTGAGCATCTCCTACACTGAGAGAAAGGTCTCTCGTGAGACTGGGCACTGGTCTGGTGGGGAAAGGATCTGAGCTGCCAGCTCAGGCCTCCCTGGCCCCTGTGCCTGTGAGGTTTGGCCAGAGCTCTTCTTGCAGTGTGTTTTCTTGGGAGTGCATTGTTGATAACCCCAAATCCCACTGCTTACCTTCCCTTCTTGCAAGTCTGTTCTAAAGCATTGGAGGGAAAAAGAGAGGGAAAATAAACCTAATCTCTAACTAAGAATAATAAGCTGCAGTTGTTACTGTGTCTGACCTGTCTGACAACAGAGTGAGATACCTCCTCAGAAGGCCCTTTTGCACTTCAGGACTGACACTGAGTTGAGAGCACTGCTCATGCTTTCTTGATTCAAGGATCTCATCTTTCTTCCAGGAGGGATTAATTGGACAGAAAACATTCTGCTTTAGCAGGTGGCAAAGGGTTAGAATGAAGTTTTATCAGAGCTGCTGCAATGCAGGGCTGTACTGCACAAAGATAATTGTCTCAGGATTGGCTCTGGCCAGAAAAAGGACAGCAAATGCTCCGGTTTTACAAAGGTCATCACTGCCACCCCTTAGGCTACTAGCCTAAAGGAAAGGAAGCTGAAGAAACCCCTGCACCTCTCTCTCTTTTTATATGCAGAGGTGCTGGTGGCACATGTAGAATTAAGGCCACTGAGATGATGAGCAAGGTTTGAACCTGGACCTCAGGAATCCCCTCCTAGAGCTACAGGCACAGGAATGAGCAGCTGTGGGAGAGGCCCATCTATGGGCCAGTCCCACTCAGAGGACAGAGAACCTTCTTCTTCCCTTAGAGCACGGGCTACTCTTTTTTCCCAGCACTTTGTGCTCAGATGAGCATAGCAACAGCAACCTGTTCCACTCTGTAGGAGCTGCTCTCGAGGAAGCAAAGAGCCCTGTGCTCCCTCTCCCCATTCCCAGGGGCAGCAGCCAGCCTCACCATTAACATTCTCCCTAGGAATCAGAAACCTGCTATTTGGAGGGGTACTTAACTTCAAAACAGTGATTTCTCCAATTATTTTTTCCCAGGAACTGACCTTTGAAAAATATCCTCTAGCTTCCAGCTTGTCATAACAACTTATAAAAAGGACAGTTATGGATACAATTATTTCATAAAAACAGAGAATAATTTTTTAAGAGAACCTTTTATTTTTTCAAACCTTGTTTCCCTCTTACTCTCTTACACACCTTGGGATTAAACCCCTCTTCTTTCACCTTTCATCTCCAGATCACATTCTGCCTTCTGCTTTAACTTTCCCTTTCAGAGGATGGCAACTAGTAGCCAGCATCCTCCAGAACAAAGTTGAACAGAATATATTTAAAATCTGCACTGTTATCATAGCAACAAGAATTTTAAAATTATACAGTTAAATTCCAAAAGAGTGTTATGCCAAAGTGACACAAGAGAGCAAATGTCTTAAACAATTATGGCAATTGGAATGGCTACATGGGGAATTATTCAGAATAGCCTAAATTTTACAGGCTTAATGAGTCACTCATGAATATGGTCTTGCATGATCGTACTGTACTTGTTTCAGCCCTGTGCACTTTGATTCTGTTCTCAGCACATTGGTTGCTATGATAACACCATGCAGTTTCCTGTCCACACGACACTTCTTGCTGCAATATGGGGGATAATAAATATGGGATGGTGCCTAAACCCAGGTGAAAGGAATCTGTGCCCTCACTGGCAGCATATCGGAGAGATTGACACATTATGCCAATCTGTTTTCTCATTCCTTCTCTTTCTCCTCACTCTCTCCCTTTCTCTCACACTGTCTGTCTCTGTACCTGTTTTTTTCCTCTCTCTCTCTCTCTCTCCCTCTTTCTCTCTCTCTCAGCACTGACACTTTCATCTTCTCCCTTGGGGATTGGAGATGTCACTGCGGGAAGTGCTTGTCCGCCTCTCTGGCAGCAGCAGAGCCCTGTGGCTTTGACAAACCTCATTTAATTGGGAGGAAGCCAGGAGGGTTTGAAAGAACTGAAACATCCACGAAACTCCTTTTATCAGGCATAATTTAAACTCTGCATGGAAAAAACCCTATATGTATAAAGAAAAGTCAACTTCCCTCCTGCTGTGCGTGCTCCCCTCCTCCCCCCCCGGCACAGGCAGGCTCCTGTGAGATTCCATCTTTTCATTTTTCTAAAAGTGTCAAAGTAGATTTGTGCTCTGTGGCTGGGTGAACAGAAAAGGAATGCAGATGTCTCTCACTCAAGCACATACACACACAGAGCACCTTCTGAAGGGCAGCAGTTTGGGGGACTGGGAGAGATGCTAGCTGGCTTCTTCTCCACTTGGGATGTGTTGCAGGAGCCAGAAATTTGGTTTTCCAATAGCTTGACAACACAGTCCATGAAGGCTTTTTCTTAATTGCCCCTATCTTTAAAAACACCACCAAAGTAACTAGTGTACAGGGTGCCCAGGAGGCAACTGGGAATGCAAGGTCCCTTTGGACCTTGCTTTCCCTCGTGAGGAGCCGAACTGCAGCTTGGAGACCCTGTATTTTTTGTCAGCTCAGGCCAGGAGAGGCACAGCTGTGTGTGCAGCTGTGTGCTTAAGAGAAGGGAGCAAGGTAAAACTGAGGGAGAGCTGGTGTGACAGGGTACAAGGAACAGCTGTCTCAACATCAAAAGGGAGTGGGAGGAGCAGTCCGAGGGAATTGGGGCTAGCACACCATGCTGAGCAGATGGGAATTCAGGACATCAGGAGGGACCAGCGGGTGAGTTACACTGAACACACAGTGTGAGCTGAGAAATGTCCAGGCCCTTGGGGTTACAGAATGGGGGAGAGATAACCTGTCAAAGCATATACACCTCTGCTTTGCAGAGCACCATGGTAGCAGCCCATCAAGGTCTCCTTCTAGTATTAACACAGTGGTCAAGTAGAAGAAAACAGAAAAACAAGTTGTCAAATTTGGCACAGGATATAAACTTTGCAGCTTATAGGAGTGGGGAGGGAGTGCAGGCAGAAAAGAGAGACATCCAGGTGAATGACAGAGACTTTCAAAAATAGAGAGGAAACTCACAGTAAATAGCACGTGCAGCAGCTCTTTCTTGGTGAGGTGAAATAGAGAGTTAACTTACCAGCAGGAACCTGGTAGAGATGAGGAGGCAGAGGGCTGAAGAAGCTATGAAGAAGCGCATCTTGTGCAGAGATTCGGCCTCGAGGGAAGGCTGTGAGCATCCTGGAGGCCAAATTCTCTGCTGCTGGCACCCTGCTCATCCTAGGGAAACAGAAGAAAAAATAGCACAGGAGATGAGGATGAGCCAGAAAGCTGGAACCAGAACATGACCCAGCCCTTCTCAGCTTGAGGCGAAGATAGTGGAGGGACACAGGGGAGCTGGATAAACCCACCCCAGCTACACAGCTTTGCAGGACATTTGCTTTTCCATCTGAGTTTGACTACGTTGGGGCATATGCATTCAGCTCAAACTCATGTTTACAGACAAATTTTGAAAACCAATTTCTGGTTTTTAAAAAGAAAGTTGTAAGTGAAAGGGGAAATGATGCTGAAGAGACTATATTTTACATGTTGTAACTGTAATATCAGAGTTTGGTGGTATCAGTTTACAGTGACAATACAAATGTAAAAAAATAACGTGACTGGCCCAATGAGAAGACTAGAGGTCAAACCTAATAAACCTAAAGAAAATACCATTTCCTCTTCTCCTACCCCAGTACCAGTAGTGCAGCTGGTTGTAAATTGTGTTGGGGATTCACAGAGAAGAATCTGTTTCTCAGAATGAGTGCTTAAAATAAATGTAATACACATATGCTCCATGCCCAGCAAACACCAATGCCAAGTGGCTGCTCCCTAGAGGAGCACACAGCTGGGGACAAGGAAGTGGAAGAGCAAAAACAAACCAACAAGGAAACAAATAAAAATAGTCATTTAGTTTTACAGCTTTTACTTTGTTTGTTTGTTCTGATCACATTTCAGCTTCAGAGCATGGCCTGTTGCGCTTCCTCCCTTGCCCCCAGCGGTGCTTCCCCTCCAAGTGACATCAGGAGCTGGGATCCCCCTGCTCCTGCACTCCCCCTCCCTATACAGGACATTTGATATGCTGACATTTTTGTTTTGAGGAGATAAAATGTAAAATATAAAAGAAGAGGAAAAAACACCAAGACAGAAGGAGAAAAAGAGACCCTGAGAAACAAATTTGTAGAAGGTATCTGGCCTCACTGTGGTAGATAATCGCTGAATTTTCACCTCCAGAAAAACAACTCAAGTTCCCCTTCCTTGGGGACCAGGGATGGGACAGGGAGCCAAAGCATCCTGTCTGAGGCCTCTTGCTAGAGTGCATGACAGGCTGCCCTTGCCCTGGCAGGGTCTTGCTGGAGACCTTCTGCCCCCTGGTCTCTGCTGCTGCAGGCTCCCACTCTGGGCAGCAACACAGTTCTGTGTCTCCCACCATGGCTCAGGCTTCCTGGTGGTGGCCAAGCTCTGTGGAGAGCTCCCTTTTGATTTCTTAATTGTCCATGGAGAGTCATGGCTGAGCAGTCTGTATGAAGCAGCTCTTTCCTTCTCCCAAGCTGAGCATTCCAAGGCAGTTATTTGGCCATGGCAGCACCAGGACTCTAAGGCAGAGCTGGAGCTGGCCCATATTCAGCCCAGAGCTCTGCTATGGAGGTGCTAGGCCAGCCCCTTGGTTTGACCTGAAATGGGGTCTGTCAAAGGATTATGGCCAAAAAGCAGAAGTGCAGTATAGCACAGTCACAAGGAATATACTTATTTCTTTGTTCAGGCTGAGAGAGAATTTGTTCTGTTCCAGGACCTGCATTATAAGGGTTTGGGACATACTGAGCTTTCTGTGTTTCTCAAGCTGTGCATGACAATGGCTGGCATTTCAGTAACCTGTGCTTTGCTGAAAACTTTAGCATGTTTGTTCAGCCATTTAGAACAGCATCTGGGAAATCCTGCTCTAAAGAGCAGCACACTTCCCTCCTAGCAGGGCTGGAGCCCAAGCAATCAGCTGAACAGATAATAAACAGCAATGAAAAATGTGGTTATGTCCTCAAAGGATATTTGATTATTGGCATCTTCATGTACACAATCTTGAGGACAAATCCTGTCTTGTCTTTTCCTACATATCTATAAAACCTGCTGTGTGCCTCAAAGTCAGTTTAGGGGGATTTGATTTGGATGACTCCCTTTAGCTAGGTTAGGGCACTTTGTCTGATTATAAATTTCTTTCAGTGATACATATATACATTCTCTGTGTGTGTGTGTGTGTGTGTGTGTGTGTGTCTGTATGTGCCTGAAAAAACACTCCTTTCCCTTAGCACACTAGGGAGTGATTCAGCAGTGCTGGTGTCTCTGGTCAAGCTGTGAGTGTAACCATGGCCTTCATCTCATAGCTTTGGCCACTAAGAATGTGATTTTCCCCCTCCTAGCTAATCACAAGATTATTTCATTGTCTCATAAAAATGCTGTCCTAGCATGTCTTCCTTACTGCTGTTGAGCAACATTCCTACAGTCTGTTTTCAAAAATGAAAATTGGGACAGTGTGAAGTCTGTCCTCAGTCTGGGCAAGAGAGCCTGGGAAAGTATGACCTTCTCAATCGAACTGTGCCCCACAGAAAGCTGCACACAAAGTCACTGAATCACTGCTTATCTCAGAATAATCACTACTCCTCTGAGAATAATAAACCCACTATGTGTCTACCTTTGCTGAGATCTCTCAAAATCACTTGCTTAACTGATGTTAGATCTGCTTGTTACTACAGAGCCACCCTGCTCTTCCTGAGCTTGCCAAAAGAGCTCATTTCAAGTTAAATGATTGCACAAAGAAACAAATAAACCCAGAGGCAATTTTGACATTGCTGTTATAGGTAGCTTACCTGTCACAGATGACTCGGAGTCTCTGAGGTCTCCTGGAAGCAACCAGTTCTAGAAAGTGTAATATGCAATCACAAGATTAAATGAAAATCAAGCCAAAACCCATTCTCTGAGCCCCTACAAAAAAATGTGCTCAGAATTTCAAAGGGCCCTATAGAATCTATCATCTTATTGTTTATAAATATACATTATTCCTATAGGACTTGAATACCTGCATTGATCTTAATAAGGCTGTTCCAGTTCTGGAACCCTTTCATATATCTGTGAGTATAGGCCTTGGACCTCCTCCTGTTACAGTGTGAGTCTTAGCTTTGACATCAATAAAAGCAGTATCAGTCCCTAAAGCCTTCACACAAAGGAAGCAAAAAGAAGTTTGCAGGCCTGAATCCCCAGTCAATTGTCTTGACTTTCCAAGGGGCTGCTGAGCTTCACATATTGCCCCCATGGGTACATGGGGCTTTTCTACATGGATGCAGCAGTAACACTGGGGATGGAGACGAAGCACTTTGATCCCACTCTCTTCTTGCCCACAGCCCTCACTGTGTTTGTGGTTTGCCCAGTTAACCATGCTCATGGAGGCTTTGTACTCACTGATTATTGTGATCTCTATTAGACTGGAACTTAGCAGAGTTTGAAGTTTTGTGAAGTCTGTGTTCTTGATATTTTTCAAGGACATATTTCTAAACATTGTGGTAAATATAGAGGAATACATTCCTCAAAAGCTTTATTGTAAAGCATGAGTTTTCTCAGGCTTAGATATGAATGAATGGCTTAAGCCTGGAAAATTTCCCCGTGGAGATGATGAACAGAGATTTTTTTTTTGCAATCAGAAAGGCTGCAATTTCTACCCACCTACATTTTCCTGAGCACTGTTTCTGACAGCAGAGAATGAACAGTGGCACTCTAGTCATGGGAAGGAGAGCAGGATGGGTGGTGTCCACCTCTCTTCCAGCTCAGTCTGGACAAGCACTCCCCACAGCAGGGAGACCACCAGGAGGCAAGCACCACTGGTCTGCTGCCAGCAGCCTCAGAGCTTGGCTGGGGTTAATGCTGCACCTTTCCAGAGCATCTGCCCTCCCTGCCTGCCAGGAAGCAGCAGGCACTTCATTCAGGGACAGGAGCTGCCTGCTGCAGTCCAGGTGGGAGTCCCCTCTGCTTTTGCCTGCACGGCCATTTCCAGAGTGCCAGACCCTATGTCTGACTTGATGCACAGACAACTTGAAAAAGTGCAAATGACTGAACTTCCAGCCCTTGACCTTTCCAGCAGCAATCTTGCACCATTGAACCAGGCAAGCCAGGTTGTTAAACCTCTCACAGGGTAAGTAACAGTTCAGAGTTGAATTGTTCTCCTACACCCAAATACTAAGGTAATTTCTAAAGCAGTAAATGGGAATATAACTTAGGATGAGATTTATGACTGTTTGTGTGCCACAGCACTAGAATATCACCAATATATAGAAGTTATATATTAGCATCTTGAATACTCCCTTCCCAAATAAGTCACCAAGACTGGCAGAACATTGCTCTTGGATCACTAGTAACATTTTCACTGATCATCTTTCCTTTTTTTTTGCCCCCTTGACTGTAACAAAAGTTTAAAAATAAATTACCCATGTAAAGTTTCCAGACAGAATAGAAGAAAAACAATTTTAAAAATGGTTTGGAAAGGCAAAAAATTTTTCTGTGTGAGGTAGAAATTTTTATCTCTTCACAGAGCTGGCCAAAAACTTTCAGATGTGGTAACTTTCTGTCAGAAAAATTTGATTTGTGAGATAAAAACATTTTATGACAATATATCAATTTCATTAAATATTAGTAAAAATGCCAAGATTATTTAAGTACTGTACTGAAATCTTTTAACATTAATATTCTTTAATGAGTTTAACACAGAATTTTAAAAATGCATGTTGAGTTGGTAACAGCAGGGCAAAACATTTCAATGATATCTTAGTGAAATGTCGCTTTGTTTTTGCAGAGTGTATTTTCAGGATTAACATTCCAAAAAGGAAATAGAGTTGTCTTAGAAATAGAAATATCAGCTTGCTTACTGGGAACTGGAAGGAATACCTGAATTAGAGTTTGCTGTCTTGAGCAAGCCTCTTGACTTAAATTTATCTTTTATGTAACCTGGAGATTAATAATTATCTGCAAGGGGTAGCGTAAGAGCCAGCGAGCCAGCTACTCCTGTCCCTGTCCAAACTCATCTCTCAGTGAAGAATTCAGCTTGAGTGAGGACTGCCAAATTTGCCACTTTGAGTATACAGAGCTTTGATTATAAATGGAAGATATGGGTAAGAAAACAGTATGTCTCTGCTCAAGGACTTAATGCAGTTAACTAATGCAGTTTAAATCAGTTCAGATTAATCTCCTGACTGACCCCATATAGACAAATCCTTAGAGAATGCCGAGGCCCCATTGTGTTGAGCAGGGTAAAAACAGGGCTGTAAATATTTCCCCTACTGTAAGATTAAGAGCAATCTAAAATTGTAAAACACTGTAAACAGCTACTCCATAAAGGTAAGAGATAAGGAATATTTAGATCATTCAAAAAAGTGGATGAACTACTGATTTAATCTTCTCACAATGATGATGTAGACATAAAATGATGCGATTGTGTAGGGCCGATTGGCTTTTTTAACAGTATGAGTAGATCTGAAAGGTAGCACGGTAGGTTTGTTATTTTCTATCCTTATGCAAGGTAGAGTGTGCTAATGAGGAAATACCTTCCTATTTGAAAACCCAGGTGGAAGTGGCTAATGAACTGATAATGAGGCAAGCAAGCCAGAGGACAAAAGTTAAACTTTCCTAATTGATGAAGAGAGAGAAAAGGGATGCCAAGTGCTGCTGGATGAAGGCAGTGGGGTTGCAGGCTCACAGAGAAAATTTCTCTCATTAGTGAAATCTCTGTGGCTTCAGGACAGGAGCAGAGCTCTGTCTGTGTGGCAGGCTGGAAACTGCAGGCTGTGCCCATTGCCACACAGATGGGAAGTTTCCCTACACCCTGGCTAGCATACATTGCACATTAGTTACAGTGCTGCTCTTCCCTTTGAGATCAAAGCCACATGCAGTTTATTATGACAATAAAAATTTTATCGTTTTAGAATTCAGTTTTCAACTATCCCATGTGTTAAATGAAACATCAACATAAAAAGTGAGATTACAAAAAAACCCCAAAGCACTCGGAATGCAGACTTCATCTGCATTTTCACAAATGACATGGGAAGTTTGTATTTCAGGGCGTGCTGCTTGTTGCCTCCATCTGCTGGTGACATTTTGGAAACGCAGCAGATACTGAAAACATACCTGGAAGCACAAGTTGACTCTGGAAAGCTTCTAAATCTCATTCAGCACAACAAAGCCGGCAGAAAAATTAAAAACTAGGTTTTATTTGAAAGTCATTGATGCATCTGAAAAGGCCTTGTGTGAAACCTGCATCTGCTCTGTGAGGTGATATTACCTGGCACAGGCAAGTTCATCATTCAGGCTGTGCAATAAATCAAGGAGTAAAGCTCACTCTCAGTTCATCAGGTTATAGATAGGTATGCACTGCTTCCCATTCTTTGGAATCCAAATTTCAGGAAAAGGAAATAAAAATTAACTTGGTACATTGGGCGCTCCAGCATTCCCAGTTTGGCAAAAGCACTAGCTTAATGTCATGGGCTGTGATTCCTAATCCTTTCCTGCCCTTGACCCCTGCTGTCTAGATTCAAACTTGTAACCATTAATGGGGCTGGATCAAAACACTGGCCTTCTGGTGTCACCAATGGTGTTTAGAGGGGATTTAAACTCACTGCTTTTCAGCGCAGTGAAATGAACACAGCAGTAGATTAATGCAAGGATTTGAGCTCACTCAGCATGAGAGCTTTCAAAAATAGTGTTAACAGAGCTGCAACTGCCTCTTTCAGGGGAAGCAAAATGAGGGAACAGAACAAATGAACAAACACAGGGCAAAGCCTTGTCACTATGGGTAGGGCTGGTAAGCCCGGGGAGCCAGGGAGACAGCCAGCAACTGTGCTGAGATGTGGGGCAGGAGCTCTCCCAGTCCTTCCTGTTCTCCAGGGAATGGCTCTCCAACCTGCTTGCAGGCCCTATGACTGCACATAATTCCCTATCCCAAGTGCCACTCCTGCAGAGAGCAGGTGACATCACAAGCTGTAGGGCTGGCCACAAACAGGTTACTCACCCATCCTTCCCATTCAGCTGGAGTCAGGTTGAGACTTTGGCAAACTGTAGGGAATGGGCATGAGGGTGTTCTTGAACGTTGTGCAAGACACCAGGGCACAGGGCAGTCAAAAACGCCTTTGCACATTCCATCCCTTGCCAGCTGCCCATAGAGGAGGCAGAGGAGCTGCTTTTCCTCCAGCTGCCCTGTGTGTGCCTGACTCACAGAGCCCATGCTGTATCCTTTCCAGATGCAGCAGGATGTGCTCAAGCCCACAGCAGTGACAGGAAAACATCTAAAGGTTTCCAGCTTTCATTTCAAAGATTCCTACTAACCCACCTGGCCCAGGAACCCTTCCAGTAACAGTCTCAGTCTGGGGCTGCGCCTACTGCTGCTGAATCCAGTGGGAGTTTTACCATCAACTTCAATGAGAATAGGATCACACCTCAGTGCTTTGTTTTGCCCGTGTTCATTCCTTGCCGCGGGCAGGAACCTGTTTGTTTGTTTGCTGCCTGTGCTCAGTGTGAACATCAATAGGACTAGCTAAAAGAATTCAAACCATCAGATTTGGAGAAGAGCTCCAAAGTTTGTTTGCTTATCTGAACCAACCCAGGCACCCAGATTCGCACAAATGGTCTGGGAAAAACCTCAGGAGAGAAGGTTTGCTCAGGCTGACTCCACAGACGGTATTGGGGCTGAGCATGTCCTGGGGGGGGAACAGCATTTGTGCTTCAGGGAAGAGAGGGGAAGTGCCCAGAAGCATATAAATGGCATTTTACTTTAAACAAAGAGACTAATTGTCTTTTTACCAGCAGTCTCATCAAAAAGTGAATTGATTTAGTTCATGAGTAGGGCAAATAGTCCAACTTCAGCCTAGCCTTCCTCTTCCAGACTGGCTTGTGTAATCCAGGTGTGAGCCAAGTGCTTGGCTCCCATATGTGTCTGGAACAGCTCGCAGCCCCTTAGGCTCTCAAGAGGGGAAAGGGATATTGCCTCTCCAGCTAACACAGCTATTGCCCCGAACACTGACAGAGCATCTTCCATGTGTTTGCCAGCTCTGTGGGGTGCTCCAACAGAAGTGTCCTCTGAGTCCTGCATTTCTGCCTGGTCCTGCCACAAAGGCACCAGCATTCCAGTATCACAGCACAGCACAGGTCAATTCTGGCCCTCTGGAGTCCTCTAGGGAAACTTTCTATCAAGTCTGAAAGCAAGTCAGGCTTGAAAACTGCTTATGATGTCTCAGCTTCACTGGGGTTGTTGCCCTGCTGTCCAGGTGCCTGTCCTCTCCTTCCCAGCCCTGCCATTGGCACCCTCCAGAGCAGCAGAGGATAGCACTGCTACTCAGACAAAACAGAGCTGAGGGAATCACTACTCAGAGCAGTTCTAGGCTTTCACATTCTTTGTTGTCTGTGCAAGTTTCTTTGGTAACATAGCCTTAATGCTTGCATTTCCAGGTTGTGCCTCTACCTAGCACCAGGATACCTAACCATCATCACTCAGAGTTTGTATGTTTGAGGCTTTGTATTAGCAGATGGCTGGCATAAAAAACTTCTTCGTGATTAGTTCCTCCCACACATGAGCATTTCTGTATTTTCCAGACTACTCTTCTCAACTTGTAGACTATCCAGCCAGGCCTTCTACAACTTAGAGAAGAAAATGCTTCCTCCAGCTGTCTGCTCTGTGCTTGCTTGCTATCCAAATTAAACTTGCTGTGGACAGCGACACATTCCCATTTCACGCTGGTTTGATTAATGTGTCTCAGCTAATTGTGTGAAAGATTCCAGTCCTTTCGACTGTGAGACCAGGTTATTGTTCAGCCAATCTCGGCTACCATGTGAAAATGGGGGCTGTTTAGTGTTCATGCACCAGAATCAAAGGAGGGGCATCTTGGACTGGGTCACAGAGCAACACCCACTTCTTTGAAAAGATGTTACTATGCTCTACTAAACCTGTAAACCTCTTGCTCAAAGCACGTCTTCTCCCTCCTCCTCTCCCCCCTGTTCTTTTTTTCCCTGTCCAGATAGACAGGCTCCCCCCACCACTCTCCTATGGTATAAGTGAGTGAGAATGGCTAGATTTGGATGGCTGAATTTCACATTCTAGGGTTTTTAATATTTCACTTTAATATTTCTCTTACAGAATGATCCTGCTGAGAGGCTGAGAATCAGTGCTCATCATTTTCCCCTCACTGACACTTGAATATATTTTCCCAGGAGAAAACATTAAACAAAAAGAGAAAGAGAGAAAGGGAGAGAGAGAGAGGGAGAGGGAGAGTGACTGAGCTAGCTTTTCAAAGCATACTTCTCAACCTGCCCACATCAAAATAAGAGACAACTGGCCCTTTGAAGTTCAGGACACAGACTTCTCTACCAGCTCATGTGGAAATAAAAGAATCCAGCTTTGTAAATCACACAGATTTCTCACCTTGCCGACATCAAAATCAGGGACAGTGACCTTTAAAGCTGAGGTTTAAAGGTCCCCAAACCAATCTCCATAAAAATAAGGAAAGTTCAGATAAACTGTATCTCCAGGTGCTTGTCAACTTTTCCAGTCTAAACCAGGAGACATTGGTCCTTTGCTCCACTCCACTGAGGAGTGGAGACTAAATACACTGTAAGACTTGGAGCACTGAAATCTTCCATTAGACTTACATACACCAGCACTCAGTGAAGCAATTTTGGCACACACATACCTCTGTTTGTAAACTAAGCCAGTCCCAGTCCTGTTGTAGGTCCTACACCACTGTCATTACGTAGCTCAAGGGATTTAGTAACAGCGAAGCACAGGATTTTTCATAATAAGAATTACTGACCCAACAATGGAGTGGCTAGTGGCCCTGAGAAAAAGCTGGCCTTCTCATGAGTTAAATCCTACCTGGGTTATAGTTGGGGAGCTTGGAAAATCCTGGCCAGGTGTCTTCAGTTGGGACCCCCAATACCTGCAAAAGGAGTGAGAAGAACAATGACCTCTTTTTGCCCATTTTGGCCTTGGTGTGGAGTTGGAGGAATCATTCTCAGTGGAGAGTGACTGGCCTTCCCTGTAAAGCAGAATCACACTGCCCTGGCTGGTGCTGGATCTACCACTGTGCATAAAGGGCACTGACATTTTAGCACTTGATTATGTAGCAGAAAGGCTCCTGCTGAGATTGAATGCTCTTGCTCCTGGGAACATCAGTGAAGGCATATGCAGCTTCACTGCCAGGTGTCACTGCTGCTTGTGTTTGCCAGCCCAGGTGTCACACAGTTGAGCCTTTTTCAGTGCTGAAGGTGTCCTGCCACACCAGAGCTGCACTGGGGACTTACTGTGCCCACTTGCACTGGCAGCAGCTGGTATGTTCAGCAGCAGCACAGGCTCTGAGCTCTGAGAGAAACCCTTGCCTTCTGAGGTAAAAAAGTAAAGCTGGCAGACAGGTCTAGTAGCTGGAGCTAGAAAGCAGTGCAGAGCCTCACTCTGAAGGATACAGAGCTTCAGCAGTGTCTTTGGCTTTTATTGAGGATTGTGGGCTCCAGCAGCAGCTGCTCACTGAGCAAAGTCTGGGCCAGTAAAGCCTCCTTCAAGTTCATTTTAGTTGCTGAAATGTGTGACATATCCAGATTTCTGCAATTGCAGATGTTTAGTGTTGTTGTTATTATTATTAGTTAATGCATGCAAAGTGCCCTGTGCCTATTGATGATGTGTGCTAAAGCAGTAAAGCCACATATTTAAGAAGAGTTCACAGCATGTGCCTTGGTAGTATAAATCAGTACTGCTAGCTCCAAGCATTCAAAGCTTTCATCCAGACAACACCCAGAATTATCAGGTTTCCTTAAAAAGCAGTGAAATTTTAACACGAAAAGTTTCAGGGTTTTTATTTACTTTCTATTCTCCAACACTAGATTTGTCTCACATTAGTTACCCTTTGCATATGATAGACAATTCCTGTTTCTTAAAGTGTGAGCTGAGATATATGACATGGGGAACTTGGCCTCCCCAAAATTTGTATTAAGATTGCAAGAAAACAGGCATCAGTGAAAAAACACATTAAAGAAGGAAGAACTATAAAGCCAGCTTGTGGCAGTTGTAAAGCATCAGGTAGTTGATTATTTTTCTCACTCACAGCTGGGAAGCAGCTGTGACAATTGCAGCTGCCTGGAGAAGACAGCCACAAACAGGGTGTGCATCTCATCACTGGCACACGTTAGCACGGCATGCAGTTGCTGTGGCCCATGGTTCCAAACTGTTCATGGGCTCAGTCTGCCACAGCAAAGACTAAGGGGGATGATCCTTGTCTCTGCTCACCTGTAAAATCACCTTGGAAGCTTGAAAGCTCCCCAAAGAGAAGGTGTCATGCAGTGTTCAGCTAGCTGGGGACGTTGGAAGCTGATTTGCACCATGGGTAATTTGGCAGCACTGGGTGAGGATGCCTTTTTGACTGGTATGTATATTATGTGACTAGGACAAGTCTGCCCAAAGCAAACTCTGTATGCACAGGAAAGAGAGAGTTGGAATTTGAACTTGAATACAGAAATTGCTTTCTTTTTGCTATCCTGTTAGCTTTCCAGGAAGCCCTGCTCAGTGGGCCCTCATTCTTCAAGGTTTCTTGTGAGCTGTCAAACATCAGTTCTACAGGCATCAGAGGAAACTGGGTAAGTTCAGTGCATGGTAAAATCATACTTGACAGGGTCAGCTCAGCATTCTGATTCTTTTGGTGAAGAATTTAAACAAATAATTATTTGTGTGTGCTTATACTTTTCTACATAAGGATTACAGCAAATGTTACATTTTACTGCATTGGGGAGTGAAAGTGTTCAGAGCACCAATCACTCAGTGCCATATGAATGTATATTTGCATTTTCTGATCCTTTTCATTACAAAAGATACTTTTCCAACCTGTAAACTTGCATCTCTTTTTGTTTTCCAATGGAAAACAAATGGGGCAAATGATTTCTCTTCTCTTCTCTTCTCTTCTCTTCTCTTCTCTTCTCTTCTCTTCTCTTCTCTTCTCTTCTCTTCTCTTCTCTTCTCTTCTCTTCTCTTTTTTCCCACCCTGGACCTTTAGTGAGATTCCTTACCAAATCAGACAATGTGTTACAGTTATTTATTTGAAATTAATTATACTCTGACAATTGTTTTACCTGTTGTGTATCCACCCTAAATCTAGATGTTAACTCTCTTGTCCATGTCATCAGAAAAAAACAAAACAACTTCTCTACACTTTATAGTGAAAGGTCTTGGTGCAGGTCAGTTCAGACCACTGGGGAAGAAACAGTTTCAGCCAGAAACATTTTTACAGTGCTTGTATTTCAGCAAGAGCTTTAAGATGGTGTAAATCATTATTCTTTCTCTCTGCCCTCTAACTGCTTGCTTCTCTTGTGATGACTTAGCTGAAGGAATCAACCTAGCTGATTTTGTTTAATTTTGTTGGGAAGTCTTATTGTATGTTTTGTGTTGAGGAGCCTTGTAGTCATTCATTTGGCACAATGTTTGGCTCAGCAGCAGAAGCACCCTGGTGCCATTCTGTAGCCTAATCCAGCCCTCATGAAGTCCAGCTCAGCATGATGTTAATCAATAAGATGGAGCTTTTGCATGCAAATCCTATGCCCGGCCTCTTAAAATTTGAGTAATGAATCTTGAGTTGGTCAGGTTTGCTTGCTCTCCATGCCATGAGCAAACTGGAGATGCTGGAGTTCCTGTTCACTCATGCCACACTTCCATAACCAACACTGCCAGCCTTCTCTTCACGTTTGGCCCTGCTCCTGGGCCATGCCTTCATGAGTACCAGTGCTCATTAGGGCTACTGTTTGTGCAGCCAGAGGATGAGAAGGGCAAAGAAGCTGTTCTCATTTAGAGTAAGCCAGGCAGGAAACAAAGTTGCAGGGTCCCCAGTTCATGTAGCCCCACAAGTGAGAGGTGACACAGACCAGCAATGAGCAGCCAGGGATAGAGATGGGAGATGGAGACTGCTTTAGGTGGCACTTGCCTCTAGAACAATTTTTGGTAAAATGACAGCCAGTCAGTCCTGATGATTCAACAGGACAAACACATTTCACAGAATGGGGATTTTCCAACTATGTATCTATATGGTGTGTAAACCAACAGTCCCACATGGAGATGAGCATACTGGGTGATAGAGACTCATGCACATAAATGCAGATGGTCTCTCTACCAGTGCAGGGTGCCTCTACTAGTAGTACATGAAAGGAGCTGACTATGAGAAAACAGTAGGAATCTCCATTCTGAACCTCACACTCAGCAAAATTTCTCATGCTAGACATCGAAAGCCTCTAAGGAGCTTTGAAATCTTGGTCTAACACAGAGCCTCATTCCAGGCTGTATAATATCATAAAACCTCCTGTGAAAAGCACTAATTATTTCATAGCTCTTTAAACTTCCTCAGGACTTTTAAATAAGGGGTTTTTTTGCCTTCTGTGGCACAAATCCTGTTAATCATGGTATTAGTTATAATACCAGAGAAATTACGATAATGCTATAATCCTCTAATGCAAACCCACAGGAAATGTATCCAGAGATTTCAGAGACATAAGTGTAAGGATAGCCTTCATTCGCACTCTGAGAAGCTGGACCCTGCCCTGGCTTTGAACCTTGTTAGTTGGCCAAGTATGGATTTCCCCCCCCTCCAATAATTCTTTTTCCCCCCCACTCTCTATGAAAGAGAAATTCAGCATTTATTTAAATGGACTGAACTCAAGTCTAAAAATCTGACTTATGCAGTCTAATGGCTATGAAGTAATTTCTCATTATTTTAATGAATTTTATTTTTTCTGTACTTTCTCCTTTAAAAACCCATGTTTCAGAAACACAATGATCATTGAGTCTAATTCCTGGCCCTGCACAGGACACCTCAAGAATTCCATTGTGTGCTTGACAGTGTGGTCCAAAAACTTCTTGAGCTCTGGCAGTCTTGGCTGCAGCCACTTCCCTGGAGAGCCTGTTCCAGTGCCCAGCCACCCTCTGGGTGAAGAGCCTTTTTGTAACATCCAACCTAAACCTCCCCTGACATAACTCCAGGCCATTCCCTCTGGTCCTGTCACTGGTCACTACAGAGCAGACATCAGTGCCTGCCCCTCCTCTTCCCCTCACAGGGAAGTTGTGACTGCAGTGAGGTCTCCCCTCAGACTCCTCTTGTCCAGGCTGAGCAGACCAAGTGATAGCTACAGCAAGACCTAAGATGAATGCTTAGGATGACCTCGCTGTTGAGTCAGTAAAAGGGCCAGCACGAGTGGCCAGGAGTGCACAGAACCTGTCAGTGCTGCTGACTGCCTCAGTTCTGCCACCTGCCCTCGGAACGTGCCTCTGTGTTGCTGCTTCCCCAGCAGGGAAAACAACTTAGGAAGGTCCCAAATACGTTGCTCTCACTCACTGCTACCTTTATAAAGTCATTTCACGCTTTCCATTATGCCAAATCAGTCTCTAGAGCCGTACCATGAACTGAACGATACAAAATGTGCCAAGTTAAAATGAAGAAGGATCTCTGACAAACCTCAGGGTCTTGCTATTTTCAAGGTAATTCTGGAGCAGTATTAGAGAATGTGGTGTGCTGTATCCTACAGTAAGTAAAGGATTTAAAAAGAAGCAACAGAATTTGCAGTACCTGCACACCTTTTATGCCTTTTCCAATTTGATGTCACTTTAATTGGCTTTAAATTTTTGATGAGATGACAAACATCAAAAGGAAGTGATTTGATTTACTCCTGAGTCTGTAAGAAAGTTGACAAATATAAAATGGGTTACAAAGTCTGCTATGAATTTGGCAGATTAGATGAAATTATTTCTGCTATTCACAGGACCTATGCTTAGGACTTCAAAATTAACTAGGCTGGAGCAATGGATTCCTTTTCTCTTCCATTTCAGAGTGTATTTTACTCACCGCCCAGATCTTCTCCAGTTGTTCATGAGTACCAGAAGTTGCTGCAAATATTGGCTGACCCTGGATCATTTCCACAAATATACAGCCTGCACTCCTGCAAGAAAGCCAAGGTATTAACTCATTCACATAAATGATATATATATTATGATTGTTAGGATGGGCAGGGAGAGAGGCAGAGATAATTGTTGGAATGGAAATTATGGAAATTTAGGAATTCTGATTTGTAAATGCAGAAATCTTGATACAAGTGCACAAGAGAAACAGGAAGTGAGCAGACCAAAGATAAGTTACATTCACATGCCTCCAGGATTTCAAAACCCAAAGGGGTCAAGGTTCCATACATGTCTGTTTCCATCTCCTTTTTCTCATCAGCACCACCCACTAAAAAAAAAAAAAAATTCACTTTTCACCATCAAGACAAGACAGGTGATATCCTTGGAAAAGAAGCCCACTAAGCACTATCTTTCTTTTCCAGTACCAAAAAATGGTTTCAGGTCTCTGTCCATTAATCCTGTTACAAACTATGTGAAAAAAGGATCATGGCAGAAGCCTGTGCATGGACTTTCCATGAGAAAAGGGTACAAAATTGGAGTACTTACAGTAGGAAAGATAAACAGGGAGGTACTACACATTTCATAGGCTTGAAGGATATATTAGATGCAGAAAGAACTGAGAGGCACTCACTACTATAGCCATTTTCCTTCAGAAGCAATTAGCTCTTCATTGGAAAGCTGAAGGTAAGATTTCATAGCAAAAAAAACCTGGTCATAACAGCAAGTTAAAATATTCTTATTTTTATGTCATCCCCTGCTCTACACTTGCTCTAAAACAAACTAGACAGCTTAAAAAAACCCAACACCTGCCAAATTGCTTCGTTTTGCTAAGGTGGATTAGTCCTCATGGCATTAAAGATGAAATAGTTGTGATCAAGGTAGAATTGCCTATTTGCAACTATTCTCATCACTTACTATGTGGTGTAAAACTGCACTCATTTACTTTTTAATAATTTCCTTCAATTTTTTTCTACGTTTTCTGTCTTTTCACTAAGCTCCATTGAACTCTTCAGGTTTCAGTCTCATTCTTCTTTGGTTATATCATATTTGAGTCCTTTAGGCTCAACTCTTGACAACCCAGCTTTGTCTTACAAGCTCTGAAAGTATTATTTTCACTTGCTTAGCAATAACTGGTAATCTGTTCTGGTCGCCTGTACTCCTGTGTTACCCTTTGCACCTTGTTTTTGCAATACTGTAGTTGCTTTTCCCACCTGGCTGTGGTCAGTTGAAACCCTGGCACGGAATTCATCTGCGGTATTTATTTTGGTCATCCTTGCACACCAGGTGGTGCCAAGCCTGTTTGCAGATCCATATCTAACACTGTTTTCATAAACATCTCTGCTGCATTTTCCTTTAGCTTCCTGTGCTCTAACCTTGGCAAGACTTGTGACATGAGCTTCTTTGCTTGTCTAATATCCTCTTGCAGAGTCCAGGCATCATGAAACTTAAATCCACAGCTTTTGCAACAAAGAGTTTTCCTGGTGTTTCACAGCACTACCACATGATTAGACATTACTTTGGAGCCCACAGATAGATTCTACTGAGCCCAGTGGCATACCAAGACTGTTTTCACAGCTGATGGATGTGTCCAAGTGGCTCACCCTATTTTGCAACCCCAGGGGCTGCTGTAATCGGCCGATTGCATTGCGCAAGTTCAACTGTGCATGGTCAAAGCAATTTGGGTACTCTTGATTTGGAGGGGGAAGAGAAACAACTGTCTGTGGTTTTGGAACAAGTGATGCTGATTTTCTACCACAGTTTGCGTTCTGATATCCTAGCTAGAAAGGGCCATTAGACTGGCAAGAGCAGGAACTTTGGAAAGTAATGGTACTCATATTTGCCTTGCAGTAGAGGCCTCAGCTTTCCCTCTGAGAGTGACAGTTACAGCTCTGATGGCATTATGAGGATCCTTCTGATAATGAGGATGATTCAAAAGCATTTAATTTTAAATGTTTCTAAATACTTAGACATGGGGTTGTTTTGCTTTCCCCTTTTCCTTCTTTCTCCTCTAATATTAATTTCTCAAGTCTTCTTACTCCTTCCAGTCTATAAGTTTTTAAGAGGGTCTCAGTTCTATAAAACTGCCTTGGGAAGAGATAGGGCAAGGGAGGGGTCTTTTGGGAAGAGGCCTAGACATGATATTTTAGCAAGTGCCAGATATGCACATGAATCAAAACATTGACAGTTAAAGTAGTAGGAGACGTTACAGAGATATTCAGGGAGCATAAGCAGACTGATTCAGACAGTACAGTTGTATCCACCTGCAATCCCCGGGGAAGGTCTGAACACTGCACTTTGCCCTCAGTCTGCAGTGCTGCATCACACAGCAGAAAGGTGCTCATCAGGATTAAGATTTAAGATATCTCTACGGCATCCCACAGCTCCCCCTCCATGTTTGGGAGTTTTTGTTGGCACTAGGAGATGGCAATTTTATATTCAACCAGAAATATATCGTTCCTCTTGTTCATCACCAAGCCTGCTCTGTACAGAGGAGCCCTTAGCCAATATCTCCCAGTTTGCCATAGTGGGGCACTGTGAACCAGGCTGAGGAGAAAGCTGTAGTAAGCCTGGCAGGTCCATGTTAAATGACTGCATGTAAACTCCTGTTCTACATGAATCTACCAGGGAAGACCACTGTGATTTTTTTTTCTCCCTTTTTTTTTTTTAATGGAAGATTATACAAGGAAAGACTGACTGAAAAGACATTTTAAGGCACTCATGATGTTTGCAGCCATTAATGTGGCTGTATATAAAGCACTTGGTGTTTTTCAACAAAAGAAAGAAAAGTCCTTCTGATATGCAGTGTAATCTCCCTGAAATCCCTTAATTGAATCTTCTAAAGTCCTGAAGAGATAGTGAGGGAGAAAGAAAGAGAAAAGAGATACAGAGAGATTAAAGCAGCTTTTCTAGTTAGTGCAAGAGCGACCAAGTCTCCCTCTATATCTCTTTCTTCATCTATTCAAGGCCTCATTCACTTCCCATGTGCCTCCCACTGACAGTATTGCTGCTCAAGCACACTATGCATGAATTGCAATAATGTTTTATTTTGTTATAATTGGTTTCTTTAAACCAAGGCTTTGACACCCACTGTCTCATGCCATTACCAAGGGCATTCTGACCTGCCTTCATGTAAATTGCAGCATCCAAAGGACATAGGGTTTTTTTCCTTTCTTCCCAATAGACAAGTAACATCTGTGTGAATTCACATTATTTCCTAATAGACAAAAATTGAACTTAAATGCAGTGTACATCAAGATAATAAATGACTCTTGTTAGAGGAAGTTACTGAATAGAGCTCACTGAAGTACTCTCTATTCTCTCAGCGTGACATCTTTCTTCAGGGCAAACACTTGGAATGTTGTTATTATAAGGAGGCGTTATAACAAAGGTGCCCATAGTGTGGATGTAGTTCAGTGAGATGGAGAGCACTGTGCTGCTAGGGCTGGGATCTTTGTACACCACTCCTACGTTGCTATTCATTACACCAGAGCACAGTTATGCAGTGAGGATGTTGGTTTTGCATAGGCAGAAATGACATGTTTTCTGTGCATAGCTGCCTTTGGACAGGGGTCAGCTTTCAGGGAAAAAAACCAACAGGCTTATGCCTGACACAAGCCCTCTAATCTGCTAGGCAGACATGTTCTTCAAACTCAGCAGACATTTCTGAGAGACTGTCTGGAGGGAAAAATGACAGGTAGTGGGGGTAGTAGACAGGACTATTTAGACTGGCTTAGCAGCTGGAAGCCATTAGAATTTAGCAAGGTTTTCCTCCTTAGAGAAGTCTTTAAATAATTAAATTAGCAGCAGTCCTAGGGAAGTAAACAATCTAAAAACTTCCGTTTCCCTGACCTACCCTCCAGACTTGGGTCACTGCAGTGTCTGATAAGCTGCAGACCTCTGGAGGGAGATACAGCCTGTGAAGACCTGGAGCTTTGCTGTTTGTAAACTTAGCCAGCCATCTTGCACATTCTTCAGCCTGCTGCACTCCTACCCTTTCCCAGCCTTTGACTCTGCAGTAGTTAAGAGTAAGTCCTGGTGGGACAGGTACAAGCAGAAGATTAACTGTCTGAAGGAAGGATGAAGCAGCAATACCATCTACAGATGTAAAATTGCCAGAATAAGGAAGGTCTCCTGCAACTTCATGAGTTGCACGCTGCCCATGAGCATGTCAGGACTGTGTTGTTGGAAGTGGGCTCAGGTGGTGCAGAAGTAAGCCAGAAGGTTGATGAACCTTACAGTTAGCCCAGCTACCATTCAAGCCAGTCCAAAAGACCACTGGGACCCTGCAAAGCCTTCATCCTGCTATTTTCTGCCCACTCTCAGAGACTCCTCTCCCATCTATGAATGTGCAGCTTGTTTCCTTTTGATTCCCAAACACATCAGGATTTTTGGGTAGAGCTCATAAGGAAACAAGGCTTTAACAGACACAGCCCTTTTCCTGAGTGAAATACAGACTGCATCTGAGACATGGTCTTTGAGAAGAAGGACACAGTATCACAGAAATAATTAAAATCCCAGACACCTTTCTATCTCCAGACTCATCGAGAAACCCTTTAATGCCACATTCTGTTACCAAGGCCTAAGTAATTGATGGTGCAGTTTTTGATCCATTGTTTTCACACAAAGCCATTTCTGCAGAGAGTTACTACTGGCTCAGCTGACTACATAGATACACTTGTATTGAGCAAAATGTTCTGTTGCAAGACACAAAAATGCTCCATACATGTTACCAGACAAGATGCATATCTCTCATAAATATTATCAGATGAGGTTTGTATCAATCCATAGCTGAGATGTAGTGACATAATTCCCAAAAACTTCTATGAACCCTCTATGAAACTTCTACAAAACTCCACACTGCTCACAAATTTACTGCTCAGAAGTGTTAATTCCTCTACTTACAACCGTAACTAGTGTCACTTTGGCTGATTTAATTTAGTTCAGATAAAAATATTTTTTCCTAGGGAACCCCAGAGCTTTGATATTGGTCAGTACCAGATATCTATATCAGAAGAATAAGCTGTAGCTCCAAGCAACACATCAGGAGGACGGTACCAGAGTGTCACAACTTCAGAGGAGTATGTCTGTCTGGGGATGGACTGGGCACGAGCAAGGCCTGCAAAAAAATCCCCAACAAACCAACAAAAAATGTGTTAGGACAGTCCTTCTACCTGTAGAGTGCATAGATGATAATAATTGGAAACAGGACATCATTTTCTCTTTAAACACAAGTAATCTCAATGCAGCTTACAAGCAATTGACAAAGAAAGTGTTTCTTGAATATACCTCTGGGGCAGATCAAATCAAGTAATAGGCTGTGTTTTGCAGGGCTTTATCATTTGAGACTGAAACAGCTATCCCAAACCAATGCCAAGAAAGCTTTTTGGGTCACACATTGCTGTGGACTCCACACATTACATTATTTTCTGAAGAGAGAGGGGCTGATTGTTTTCTTGAACGAGTTTTACATGGCAGTAATTGCTCTGACTTAAATGAGTTTAATCCCTGCACCTATCAGTATAAATACAAGAAAAGCTGGACTGACCACAGAAATAGTTTCCTGAAGTTCAAGCAAAGGTTATGTTTCTCTGCCTTAATTGGCTGTGGATACAGATCTATATGCATGCTACAGCTTTGGTCTGAGCAGATATACAGCTGTATCCAAACTGTGACTCACCAAAGTCGGCTAATTTGAGCTCACCGAGGCAACTGATGAGCAAGTTCTGGGGTTTCAGATCTCGGTGAAGAATGTGTTGTTGGTGGATGTAAGCCAGGCCACGCAAAAGCTGGAACATGAAGAGCTGGAAAAAGCCAACAAAAAAACTGAAATGATTTTGTGTGACTTTGCATTGATAGATTAACTCTGAACTTTAGGAGAACCCTGGAACAAAGCAGAGAAAAAGCAAGTAAGAAACCAGTAAAAATCCCAAAAATGAGTAGAGCTGGCTGAGGAGGAGAAAATTGTGGTGGGTTATGACTGCCCTACAGCTTTCTGAGGTTTTCAGGGTGGAATATTTGGCCAGGAGGGCAGTTTAACTGCAGTCCATAAATGCTCATTTTGGAAATTTAACTTTTCTTTAGAAATGGACTGTTGATTGCAGGAGCGAGGTCAGCTTGCCAAAACACGGACCCCAGCTTTCAGAACAGCAGCTGTGCTGGTTGCAGTGCTCAAGACAAAGACACAAAGACACACAGCCAAACAAAATGAAAACCTAAGGAGCTGAAGGTTTGCCCCCTTGAGCCACATGGTACCAGCTGACTGGTTCCATGGCCACTGCACATGCCAGCAGTGGAGCAGGGAACTGACTGACCTGGCAATGGGAACTGTTGGCTTCAAGCTGGGAGATAACATGAGGACCTGATTTTAAAAATACAGCAAATCAGATATGATGAACAAAGCAAGTAAGGAAGAAGGAAACCAAGGAAGAAAGGAAGCCAAGAAATAAATATCTAACCCCCACCATCATGGTAGTCTAAATAAGCCTGGGGTAAAATAAGTTGGGCTGAAACAAGGTATGAAGTTTAACAGTGGATAGAAAGCAAAAGTAGTAAGACTTCACCAGAGAAAAGATATTTTTCACCAGAGGTTTAACCTGAAGAGGAGGAAAAACAGTGACACCCATAGGTCATTTTTGTACCAGACAATTGTCCCTGTAACATACTGCATACTTATATTCCACAGGAATCACTCAGAAAAAACAAACTGCATTTGCCAGCAAAAATGAAGCAAGCTAGATGACCCTCCTGAAGGAGCAGTAAATAATTTGCAGTTCAGTTCCTGCTGACAGTGAGTATTCCGGACAGGAAAGCAGAGCAGCTGGCTAGTGTTTATTCACAGAAATGCCAGGGAGTACATATTACAGCCATGTGCTCCATGTGCTTTATGAGCATGTCTGGTAGCAGAACCCTTGAGAACTGTGCCAAAACTACTACACTGCATCTCCGATGTAGCTGAGCTTTAAGGATGTTTAAAATCTGAGGCCCCAAAAAACTTCATCAGAATTGGTGTTGCTTAACAACTATCTGGAAAAAGATGTGAACAATGTGGCAACATTTGAAGATGACAGAAGTATTTAGATTAGTTGTGATAACAAGTGACAGTGAGGAACTTCAGAGAGATCTGACAAAGCCAGATGAATAGGCAGTTTGATAAGATACAAAGTTATTGTTGACAGCTGTAAGATAAATTAACTGAAGCTGCTCAGGAAAAGGGCCCAGGCATTAACTGAGGACATCTGCACTGAAACCTTAAGCCAGCATGCAGCAGCAGTCCTGAAAGTTAATTAAATGTGAAGATGCATACAAGGGAGAGCAGGATACTATTATAACATCAGTCTATAAAGTAAGGGTACATGTTTGGCTGTGTTCAGATCCAGTCAATCACAAAAGGTATGGGAGATACAAAAGGGACTTAAATGACTGCAAATATGAAGATATTTCCAAATGAGAAGAGAGTGAGATGTGAGAGTTTTTAATTAGAGAGATTAATTATGTGTTGTAACAATAAAAGGACAAAAAATTGTGTAGAGAGAGGTTTCTTTGCCACAAGATGTCGTTGTTCTCAAAAGCTGAATGCCTGCTTGTTGGCTCAGAAAATAGGAAGAGGAGCTAACTGAAAAAAGGTTTGGAGACTGAGAGGGAGCTTGTTATATCATCAAACGTAGATTTTCTCCCAAGTTTTTGTCATACAGGTAACAAATATTAGTAAGTAATTTACAGTGACCATACATAGTGGAAAATAACTCTTCCTCATGCCTTAAGGGATACAAGTCTTCTAAGGAACTCACCATAACATTGCATGAATGGAGTCCTCCAGGATGCTGGCCCATGTACTGTGCTAGATCTGTGTGCTAAATAAAAGAGAAAAACTTGAGGCAAAGCTTCTGCTGTAAAATGCCTCTACCAACAATGCCTCTTCTGTAAAAGGAAAAATATGCAACCGCTAGAAAGCTGCCTATTTCACGTGGGTGAACATCTGGTCTGATGCAGCCCACAAGCATGTGCTTAAGTTCTGGGCCACACCAGGGACCTGGCTGACCTGTTATCTCACCCAGCACTTGTGACCTGAAGCTGCTGGTTAACAGAATTCATACTTGTGCCAGAACTAACCATAAAGCTGCAATAAGAAGACATAGCCTCTGTATTTTCTTTATCATTTGTTCGACTATCTGCAAAAGCAGGAGAAGTAGCAAGATTCAAGTGGAGAATTTTATTGGTATCCTGGTCTCCCCATGAGAGCAATCCACAGCTTGGTCATGGTAAGCCACAGGGGTCAGTGCCAAATCTGACCCCAGCTGGGATGTGAGCTCATATCATTATTTCCTATCCTTGCTGTGGCTGAAAACAGTACTTTTATTGTGTTGGCAAGGCAGAAATGGAGGTAAATAATGTCTGTCACCCCAGTAGACACAAGACATGGAATTATTTTTGCATACAGCTGTCGCGTATGCAGAAAGAAAAGAGTAAGGCTGTGTGGCTGGAAAGCAGGAGATCAAGAAGGAAAATCAATCATTGCACTACAGCATTACAACTTGTTTCTTTGTAGATGTCTCATAGAGTAGTAAATTCATTCTGCAGCCACTTCCCAATACTTCCCAGTACTAGCTCCACAGGAAGCTAGAAAAACATGAACTCACCATGTACTCAAAGACAAATGTTAGTGTCTCCTTCGTCTGGATAATGTCATGAAGCAGTACAATGTTGGCATGTTTCAAACACTTGAGAAGAGAAGCTGGGAAAACACAAAAGGAAGATCAACTTTACTGCTGCTGGAAGTGGAAGGAGATTGTGCACAAAATAAGGCAGCGAAAATAAAAAACTGGGGAGCAATAGTCCAGACTTGGCAGTTCTGTAAGAAGTGGCAGCTACTGAGCCTGAAGGAGGATGGAACAGCTCTGCAGAGAAGCAAGCATCAGTGCTCCAGGCTTGGCCAAAGCCCATCCATCTCTCAGAGGTGGGATCTTGCCTCTGTCAGAAAGAGCAGGTAACAGTTCCCATGTGTCAGTTTATAAGTTGAGGAGATGTAATTTTTTCAAGGCAAATGCTGAGAGGGAGGACCTGGGAGTTCCCTGAGACAGAATGCAGCAGAATGAAGTTACTGAGTGAATAGTAACTTGTATGTATTTGTAAAACTTAGGCACACTTTTCTTTCAGCCTAACTATCAAAAGCATCATTGCAACTGTGTGTCCCTGGTCCTTAGGTCCTGACATGCCTTTGCCAAGCCTTGTCACATCCAGGGTGTGGTGGTGCAGGGGGCAGCACTTGGAAGAGTCTCTGGCCCCATATAGACCGCAGAGCACTGACTTGTGCTAAGGCAGGAGCTGCAGCCTTCTGGGCCTTATGGCTGTGCATTGGGCTTGCTATGTTAGAGCAGACTCCAGGCAGAACACGTATGAAAGGAGCTTCTCAGCAGAAACTCAGCTTCTCAGGGTGCACAGCTTAATCATTTGCTACCTTAGGGGTGAGACAATATAGCAGTAACTGTACAGAGGAGGAATGTGGGGAAGAGGTGAAGCTGGGGTTACTTTGCCTGTAGGTCACTGGCACAACTGAATAATCTGACCCAGATGTTCACAGACAGGGAACACAAACTACACAGAGAGAAGCCCCAAAGCCCCAAAAAAGCAGATGTCCCTGACTTGAGATTTTAGTTCTGCTTCTGACATAGCAGAATAGCCTCAGAGCTATTCCAGACCCACTTTTTGCTGCTGATTAAAACCAAATTAGTTTGCTGTCAGACCACACAGTGCTACAAATTTCATTCAAATAAGGCATGGCATACAATCTTGTTTCAGCTGAATTAGCTGAAGCACACAATACAGAGCATGGGCCAGCTGTGGGAGGCATAGTTTTGGTCACAATTAAAAGCTGCTTTTTTGTTTTTCACACAAGATGAGATTTCATGCAGGCAAAACAAATTAATACTGGATTAGCACTTTGACTTTTGTGACTGTAACAATCTCACCTGGTTCTAAAAGCCCTACTGCCAGAGTTACACTGTGTGACACAGCTGTGGCCCAAGCCTGTGTCACTGCTGAGACTACTGAGCAGTAAGGGATGCCTGATTCAGCACCACTACTGGATTGCAAAGTAGTTCTTGCACAGAGCTTGGTGTTGCTGCAGCTAAACTGCCTCTGCCACTGATATTAGTCCATTTAGCTACCACCAGTATGTTCCCAGTGCATAGCAGTATGGACCTTAAACATGCTTCACACTTGCCTATGAATCTAGTAAAAAGACTCTAGCTAGAGCCATCTGCTACAGAACATGATAATCTGACTCTGTGATACCTCAAAAATTCCATATGACCGGAGTTATTGCTCCAGAGGGGCAGCACAGAGAGTCCACAGTAAAATGGAGGATTCAGCGCCTGTGCCTCAATCAGGCTTCTGGGAACTGCTCCTCACTTTGTTGCTTCTACAACCCCCTGCTGGGGTGTCAGGTGCTACTGCCAGAACCGAGCTTTAAACGCATTTTGTCTCTGCGGGGCTTCCTGGGGTGAAGCGTCTCTTTGACAGGGGAGCACATTCCTCCAGGGTAGCAGAGAATGCGCCGCCTTAATAAATCTTGTGCTTTGTTTTTGCTACTGACTTACATTGTAAATTTGAGGTGTCAGATGCTGCAAAGCTCAGCAGCGCACAAAAGACCTACTTAAAGCAGACCCTTCACAGGATCACCCTTGTTTCCTCTCATAATGAATGAAGTTAAGGCTCTCAGCCTGTCCAGTAGAGCATGTTAAAGGGGTGCTGATCTTTGGTGCATCATTAGTTCAATGCAGATAAAGCTTTTAAGGTTTATTTTACTGGTGGGCTACAAGTGTAAATGCAGAGCAAAAGCACCACAGCAAATGAGGAAACGTAACACAAGCCATTTTTTAAATAAGCATATTTAGGTGTGTCTCTGCTTTCACACAGAATTGGACTAAGGACTTTCTTGTCTTAATTACAGTTATAAACCTGGAGTGGATTCAGTAACCTCTCTCATTATTCTGAGTTGACTGCTATGAGAGTCCTCCTGTGCTGGTGCTGCTCTGTGAAAGCTGGCACTTCTGGTCCCTGACTCTTCATCCCTGTCACAAGATTAACCCTAGTTTCACAAGTGCAGCAAGAAATTAAAAAACCTTCATGTGTGTCATCCTACATGGATAGCTTTCACTAATACCATAAAACAGACTGGCACAAAGTTGCATATTTCTGTGCATGGAAGAAAACAGATTATGGTCTTCTTGGGATTGTACAGCAGATGAAAATAGAAGTCTCAGTCAAGCAGGCTTGTGAACTTATTCTGTAGGGAAATGTAAATACTTTCAGCCAAAATCAAGTACTTGCACAAAAGCATTTCTTTCTCCAAGAAATTGAGAAATCTGCCCAGTGCTCTACAAAGTTGACTGATAAGAAGAATTTCTCATTGGACTGAAATAACAGATGTTATTACACATCAGTTTTATTGAAAGTATCTCTCTTCAGGCTGGGATCTGTGATGCTCCAGGAATTGGCTAGGAAAATGTTATGGCAGTAGTAACAAGTCTACAACTGCTCAGTGCAGCAGTGGCAGAGGCTGTGTAGTTTCTAGAGGGAGAGAGAAAGCAGCTGTGAAGGAGGCAGCAAGCAGAAGGTGCAAGGGGGCCCTGACACTGCTAGAAAGAATATGCTCTGGCTGCAGCTGGCACTTTCCTTATCACAGGCACGGGTGCATCTCTCACAAGTGCATACACTAGAGATTCCTTCTCTGTCCTTTGCATGCCTGTCCACCCCAGCATGAAGACATCCTCCATGAGAGGATAAGGAAACTGAGAATTTTGGGAGAAGGACAGCTGGCACACTGAATAAGCAAGAAAGGACTGAGGGAGACATCATGCAGCTTTTCCAGGTTAAAACAAATGCTCTTCAAGAGTGATGTTCCTCTATGTCTTACCTTCCCGAATGGCTGTAAAGGGCACTCCCTCCTCTGCCTCCAGCTTGATCACTTTCAGTGCCACCACCTGGCTGTTGATCCTGTCAGGTCATAGTAGAAAGTCACATGAAGCTTCTCAGTGCTTGGCATGATAACACTAACCACCTCCCAAGCAAACACCCAAGCAAAATTTCTGGGGCTTGCTGACCCACCCAGGCCAAACTCAAAGGTAATTACAGACCTCCTCCATCCTGTGTTCCTTAGCAGTGAGCTGAGAGCCAGCCCACCTGGCTAAAGGAGCACTGTGCTGTTGTCCAGGTATTGCTAGAGCATGGCTTTGAGCAGTGGCCCCACTCCACCTTTTCACAGCTTTCCTGTCCCTCTGTGATGCCAGCATGAGCTCATGCCCAATTTTTCAACTATGCAGAGATCACTCACTTCAAGGAAAACCTTTGCTCCCTCCCTGGTTCAGCCAGACAATCTCCTGGCACAATGCTATGGATCAAAGAGTCTTTGTGATGCCTCCATGGCTGCAGTGGAGGAGTTCCTGAAAAATGGGGATGAGGCTTTGCAAATATCATGTTAAAGGCAAAACTGGACTTTTGATTTGCCTTTGTCTGCCATAGGAGGTGTTTTCAGCAAGCACTGGGAAGGCAGTATTGCTCACCTGCTGATCCCCTTGTACACAGTTGCACAGGATCCTTCACACAGCTTCTCTAGATGTATATAGGATGTGGCAGCTCCAAATGGGATGCCTTGTCTCTGCTTCATGAAGAAATTGGTATGTGTTTTAGATTGCTGGGTACAACAAGAAGCTACCAGCAGGTCATTCAGTAATTAAGGACTGATTAATGGCTGGAATAACCATTGGATAAAATATCTCCTTTCTGGGTCTGTGGATGCTGCACCCCACCCATTTGAACCCCTCCACAACATCCTGCTCCTGGAAAGAATCAGTGTAACTCCAAGGTCCCTGTGTGCTGTACCTCCAGCTCTGGAGGCTGTGGAGCTGCAGGGGCTGCAGAGGAGGTAGAGAAAGGGATGCTCTGGTTACATCTAACAGCTGGCATAGGAAAAGGGGACAAAACTGTGTCACTGGCAAGCTCCATTCTACTGATGAGTTTCTTTTCTTTCTCCTTGACTGCAGTGACTTTGAGCAATGCACATCATTTTCATCTCTCTCTCTATCAGTCATAGATCTCCAGTACTGGCTGTAAGGGGAGCAACTGTCTGTGTGTTCCTGTGTTGGTAGATGGTAGCACCCACTCAGAACACACAAAGATAAAGCTGCCTTAACTGCAGAGGGTACTTCTGCCAGCATCATGCTAAATGCATGTTATTCCCCCTCACCCTGCATTAATTCATCTCTAAATAACCTGTTAGGGCAGGGACCAAAACTCAAATGCAGGAGTGAAATTTCAGGAAGTTTACATTTATGTATTCTCCTCCCCCTTAATCCCTCACCCCTCACCTCCTTCCTCACCACTGTATAATTTACACAGCCTGTTAATTTGGCCCACACAGCATAACAGTGCTGTACACTACTCAACCATAAAAAGATAGCAGTGAATGGCAAGCAGGCTTCAAGCTCTCCCAAGCAGCTCTATTGAATGGATTATAATTTGTCAACACAGGATTTGCAATCTGTGGCATGCTGCCTCCTCCAGAACTGTAGGTTGTTGGCTGCCTCCCTGTTGTACAATCTCTCATTGGCATAGAACTTGCTGGAGTGCAATCTTCTCTCCCTGCTCATCACATCAAAGGCACTTATTGTCATCTAAGGTAGATTCCTCTTTCAGTAGCTTCACAAGCCTGAAGCTGCAAAGTTTGATGCTGTCTGGTTAAAAGCAAATGTGTCAGCTTTGCACTCCCACAAGTGGAAGCACCCAGGCTTACCCTATCTCAATGCAGAAGTATGACAATATGGCATAAATACCTCTGCTGTAGTCACTGCTTCCATGTGCTGAAGGCCTTGGATTTGTTGGGAGCTCCTTCTCTCTGAACAGCAGCTGCTGCATCCTGGTCTGACAGCACTTACACACAGCATGTCTCCCATGTTGTCCTGTTTAAATTAAACTGTATCTCTTTTTTTCTTCTTGTTCCTCCTCATCCCTCTGTGTCTGTAATAACAGCTCATATGATTCGCATGAGGTCTCTGCCTCAAAGAGTCTTGTGATTTCTGAAAGTCCAAATTCACCTCTGGAGTAGTTCCATTGATTTCAATTCCTTTGGTACATGCCCTCCAAAAACAGCCAACATTTTTCATACCTGCAGATGGAGAATTAATAAATCCAAACTTTCTGCTTGTACACATTTCTTTCAGTTAAGCAACTCTCAGTGTAGTGAGTTGGATAATGAAGGGATAGGTTTCACACAGGAGCAGACCTTGACTTCCCTCCCTGCCTGTAGCAGTTCTAGGCTTCAGACTTCAGCTTCTGGGGTCTTGGGTGAGCTTTCTGAGCACTGTGGCTGAGCTGTGCTTTCTGCAGGAGCTGTACATTGACTGCCCTTGCTTTGGCATTTCCATCAGCATGGGGACCTGTCTGTCCCTGCTGGATTATGCATCCAAGGGATGCAATGAGCTGTAGCTGATGGTCTCGTCCATATGTCAGAATAACCAGAGCAAAGTGATCAATCCTGCCCACTGTAGAGCAGGGAATGCACAGTAGATTTACTCTGGATGTGGATGGCCAAAAATCCCCTTCTTACGGTCCTGCATGAGCAGGACTCACTGTGCAGCTTCCTAGGACTAACACCCAACCCACACGGGGAAAATGACAAGGGCTGAGGGAGCAGACATCGTCCTGTGGTATTTTTATGCTGACCTATTAGGTCCTTCAGTTTTCATTTGAATGTATCACATGAAATCTTCCCTTTGCTTCACTGTTTAGATGTCCAAGAATAACACTTTTTGCTTTAGCACAATTATTTCTTTAAAGTGAAAATGTCTTGGGAAGGCAGGAACAATTCCCGTGGCTTGTTGCAACCAAACCACCCAGCCTTTGCAAGTTGGGTAATAGAATGGAAATACTGTCACAAAGACAAGTAATCCAACTTTTGACAGGTAGCCAGAGATGATAAATGAAGAAAGCATGCTCATACTTGCTGATTGTTGTTATTAAAAAAAAGAAAAAGTGTATATATATATATAGCATGTGTGTATATACACACATAGGTGTATATACATATTGCATATATACAGGTATTGGTCTATTTATGTGTACATATTTAAATGTATTGTGTGCAATCTATGTTTATAGAAAAGCATACCTAGGCGTGTGTGCATGGCTCGCACAAACACGTGGCAGCACAGCTATTCACACCTGGCTGCTCCACGTTGGGCCTGGGGCAGCTGTGACGCAGACCCGCTCCCAGCTAAATAGCGGTGTCGGGCGGGTTTGCAGAGCAGCGAGGGCTAGGCGGGCGCTGTCACTGTCACCGATCCCGCATGGGCCGGCCCCAGGCTCTTTATTTGCGCCTCGAATATTTCCCGACACACAACCACGTGTCGCTCCGGTCTCTGCCTGTTTTGTCCTGGGCAGGCACCCGTCGGCGTTCGCGCGGCGCTGGCACCGCCCCCTGCGCGTCGTGCGCCCCCGCGTGAGTCAGCCGGGCGGCGCGAGGGGCTGCGGGCAGCGCGCGGCTGCGGGCGGCGCAGCGGCAACAGGTGCGGGGCTGCGCGCGGGGCTGCGCGCGGGGCTGCGCGCGGGGCTGCGCGCGGGGCTGCGCGCGGGGCTGCGCGCGGGGCTGCGCGCGGGGCTGCGCGCGGTAGCCGCGCCTGAGGGGGGAGCCGCGCCTGAGGGGGGAGCCGCGCCTGAGGGGGGAGCCGCGCCTGAGGGCGACCGCGCTCCCCGCGTCTGCCGCACCTGCGCTGCGGGACGGGAGCGGCCGGCGGCACCGGAGACACACGGGACAGGCCCTGCACTGCCCCCGGCTGCGCCCTGGGACTTGGGGAGAAGCCGAAGAGCAACTCTGACCGACCCTGGGTGTCCAACTCCAACCGCGCTGTGATGGGCTGGTACAGCACAGATATCGAGGTGTATTTCTGTCGGGTCTGAAAGGTCCCCTCCCTCTTGGTGGAAAGAGACCCCGAACTGTAACTGACGTGCCCTTCATCTCCTCCCACTTGCGTTTAAAGGTCCTGTCCCTATGCGTGCCTTGCTTGCTCGGGGGTTAATGCAGTTCGGCTTTTGGAGTGTATTGGGTGATGGTACTGCTGCGGCTGCAGCATCCTGTACAGGTGACATGGTGTCCTGGCACTGTCACAGGCCTCCTCTTCCAGAACGAAAACAGGGAGCAACCGGAATGGTCGGAGATGATTTGTAGTTAATCACTGCTGTTGTAGGACAGCAGCTTATGTAAAGTAGCTGTACTTACCACTTTCAGTTTCTGCACAGTGAACCGTCTTCAGACAGGGAAGCACATGGGAATGTGCAAAATTAAGGTATAATTTTGAAAGAAAAAGGGGCAGAAGGAGATTCAGATTTTTTTTTGTCTCTTTACGAGTGTTGTAAATTTTAAATTTTTAATTGCATGCTGTAGCAGATAATTTTCACCTGTGTTAGTGGTTTTTTTTCCCTGGCTCCTTTACTGCTTTATTTTGCTACCATCCTGTATTCACTGGACCTGGCGTTAAAAGCTTTGCACCCTCATCCAAAGGGATCTCTACTGTCTCTCAGTAGCCAGTTGTTCTGTTTTGTTCTGAGCAGATCTTAATCACACAATGTTAAAAGCAGTGGTTAATGCTGACCAAAACACAAGGGCTTCTTTAACTAGTCACACGTTGTATGTAAGCCGCAGTTGCCAACAGTAAATAATATTGACAACTCTGTTTTGAATGAGGAAGCTTGGAGATCACCTCTTCAGAACCTGAGTAGGTAATTCTGTATGACAAACGTGCAGTCTTGGTCCTGCAAGTTATTGCTAAATGTGATGCAACAAATGTATTAAAAATGTGCTTGGAAATACGTAAGTAAACATGTACGAAAGCTGTAGAAATATTTGCAGTGTTTATTGGCTAGAAGGCAAATAAGCACATGAGGCTCATGAGAGTTCTAGTGTTGCTCAAAGTCAGGGGCATACCAGCAGTTGCTGTTCAGCAGTGAGTGTGAGGTTACCTTCATATCTGTGGTGCTTGCTTAAAACTGGTCAGCGAAGAGCACAGTCCATGATAATGAGAGAAGTGTTTGCTCCACATCATTCCCAACCCTGGCAGTTGTTACGATGTGGCAGCGTTGGATTTCTGGAGAATTAGCCTTTAACTTTGGAAGTGGAGAGTATGACATCAGAGTCATGCCAGCGACCATCTGTCTGTAGCACAAATCCATTTCGTAATTGGCACTCCTTGCTGCTTTCCACTTGCAGCGTTGAAAGAAAAATGTAACAGGAAAAGTATGGGCCGAGCAGTGAAGGTGCTGGTATCACACTGAGCTTCCGTGCACCAGGGTTGTTTTGTGCCTGGGTGTTCACCTCCATGAGTGCTACAGCTAATAACAATTCAGGTAAACTTAGTGGAAGGGAAACAATGTAGAAGTGATGTGAGAGTAAACAAGGAAAACGACATGTTTCTGTTGGGAGGAAGAAACCGTCTATTACAATTACTTTACTTAGTTTGTAGCTGTGGCAAAGCAACTTGCATTTTGCATTAGCTGCGAAATGGGAATAATGTTGTGCTGTCCTAGGAGTGAATAAGAACTTGAACTGAACTTGAAAGTGATTTCAAAATGCCTTAAATATGTTGCATCTGTGGAAAGAAGACAGTTTGACTCTTGTTTTCCCTTATATGCAGAAATGCTTGGTAATGCAACCCCAAGTATGAGCTTCTGTAAAGAAAAGAATATCTATCATGCTCTTAGTTTCTAATTTGCCACTGTTGCAGCTTTCTTACTTAAGAATTATGTAAATAGTTTTTCAATTTGGCTTTGAAGGGAGATCTTGCAAAACAGCTAATCAAATGCCTGTCTTTAACATTTTGTTACAATCAGAAGGTTTCATGACAACTACAATACTTTTTTTTGCAGCTGAGGCTCATGAAAATGAAAAAAATTCTTTGAGTCCTTAAAAAAGTCCATAAATTCTAGAAGTCAAGAATTTTAGGCCTCAGTTCCTTAACCTCAAATAACTATATGCTATGTAAATGGTATATTTGTTGATACTTCAATTACTCTATCAAATGTTCATCTCTTTGATTCAGTGATCCACTGAGTCATTTTATTTGAAGCTAGAGTCCTTCACAAAGGTGAGGTGCTAGCATTTTCAAGAGAATGAATTGTAGAGTTAGGTGGTTTTGAGTAGGCTAAAGAAAACCCTAAATTTACTTGCTCTGAGCAAGAACACATTATGGTTCCAAATTCACTTCCATTTTCCTTTGATGTTTCATCAACACCTCTGCTGCTGAAGCATCACAAGACAGTTCCCTTGTATTTGTGAGACTCCTTTGTTAATATTTTAAAAGTTAACTTTTACAATTGTAAGTGGTTTTGTAGTTGAGGAAGGAGAGGCTGTCTTGAAAGCAGTACCTTTCTGGTGACTCGTGTGTCTGTGTTCCTAGAAAGTATGCTCTGGTTTTTGGGGGTTTTTTTAGAGCAGGGTGCATATGACTTATCACAATACCATGTTATCAAGTCTTTATCTTTTTGAGGTCTGTTCTTTGCCAGCTCTGAAGCCCAAATCACTCTTTTTAGGGTCCTATATCTGAAGGACTGGAATTGTTTGTATGCTGTGTTGTTTCTATATGTAAAGGTCTCCTTGGTAATTCATTATTCACACCACTCCACTGAAAGTGTTGGAGGTTTTGTTAATTATTTTAATGATTTATCAACTTGATGATTACTGTTTCCAAGTGTGCTCTGAAACTTCTGTATGAGAGTTACAGGTCTGAATATGTTTTGTCTCTTGCATTCATGACTGGCCATATATATTTCTGCATACAAAAGCTTCAGATGACTTATTCTGGGTCTTAATTCTTATACTATGTTATTTGTTTTCTGATTTTGTTACAGTGTATATCAGACACAACTATAATAAAGCAACAGCTCTAAAGCATTTATATGTGAAACTTTGAATAAATGTGATTATACACATGCATTAACGTAACTAAAATTTGAAATACTTCATATAGTAAGGCAGTAGATCAAGACAAATCACAGTTCTTTTAATACTAAAAGAAACCAAACAGCTCATAGGAAACAAAGATTAACTGTAGCTTTGTTTTGTTCCAAGAAAAGTAGTACAAAGTTATCTTCATGAGGATGGAAAGGAGCGATGGTGAACTTGCAAAATGCAAAATCTGAAAGGATGAAATTGTAGCTAGAGCAGCCACTTTTTTCCCCTTGCCTTCCACGGTTGTCTTTATCTCCATGGGCACTCTGCTACCAGTTTGCATGAAGAAATGTTTTGGACTCTGCTTTCTGCATTTCTGCCCAGGCACTATTACACCTGCTAATGGTGATGTGTGATTTGGTTCAGGAATTAAGTTACAAATTCAACTCCTAATCATTTTCTGCTCATGCAAATCTGTTCACCTTAAATTTAGCTGAGTATTGAATTCTATCTTATGACTGAAAATGAATCAATTTGGTGTTTTTTGAGTAGTGTAATGAGAATTGTATAGAGAGATTGATGTGAATTTTTGCCTTTGAATAAGGTTTTGTTCATTCTGTCCTTACAATAGAGCCATTGTGAGCTGAGTAGTTAGGACAAGTCTGGCTGTTTAGCTTCTGTCTGCCAACTCAGTGTGAGTGAACTAAATATAAATACTTGAATTGCTCTGGCAGTGTGGAAGTGTTTATTTATTGAATGCAGGAGCTAAACCTTTGGAGGTTTTTGGGGGTTTGTTGTTGTTATTGTTTTATGTTCTTTGTGATTAAATAGCTGGTTTTTATGTTTTTCAGTTTGTGAAGATTATATTGTTCCTTTTGAAAGAGGAGCAATTTGGTGGTGATGGAGTGCTGCCACTGACAGATGGACTCACAGGAAAGAAGGTGAGAATCAGCAGCTAGGTGAAACCATAGAGGCTCCCTGGAATAGAGCAGCTCATGGCCATCCTGGAAAATTAGGTGATATCAGCATACTCTTTATGTAACTTGTACTAAAATTTCCACTAAAGGGAAGATTATTATCTTCGCTTCAGTTGTGTCTGGAACACTAAAGTTGCTACAACTCCAACTTCTTTTTTAAGCTGATGGTTGTAATTTCTGGAGCCATAGCCACAGGCTACAAACTTGAAAGTAACAGTCCCAAGTGAACAGTACATCCTGTCTGGTACCTGCCCCTGTGAATTTTGATTCTGGATCAGTAGCCCTCCAGTAGACTTTTCTTGCACTGAGACACTTGGTAGAGGTCAGATCTTTTTGTCCAGATTTGTTTTACACTGTTTTCTGAAGACCTGTTAAATGGATAAAAGCACAAATATCGGGTGTTGAACTGATCTGATGTACAATATGTTGATGAAAATTCTCAATATTATAATTTTGTGTCCTTTGGAGTGCTTTGCCCATCTGTGTAAAATCTGTATTTTTATCTTAGGTGAAATATCCTTATATTGTTATTAAAACTTTAAGCCTTTTTTTTTCTTTGTGTATATATTCCTTGATTGGTTCCTTTTAAATTTACTTCTATTCTAAACACAAGTCCTATGTATTTGAAGTGCAAGATGGACTCTGCATTTTAAATCTGTTTGCTTTATGGACTATTTACTTGAATTCTAGAAGAGTTCTAGCCTGTCACCTTTTCAATTTTTTTCTTTCTTTTCTTTCTATTTTATAGAAAAATAAAGATATTTGGGATGGACACTGGAGCTAGGAGAGATAATTTGGTTTCTTAGCTATTCTTAACTTGAATGTTTCAGAGGCAGATTGCATAAAGATGTTCATCCTGTGCACCCCAGTTAACAAAATACATAGTTTAACAAATCCATGGCCTGCAGGAATAAGGCTACTTGCATGAGTTTGCCTGCAGTGTTGTGTATCAGAATAGCTTTTTTATGGGTTTGCTACAGGTTTGGAGTACATTTTATTTCTTGTGCCTTTTCTTCTAGACAAAGACTGTAATTCTGTCAAAGCTTCCCTTGCCATCTTAATATATTTGATTCCACAAGTTCACGTCAAGCTGCAAGAGCTGATTTATGCAGGGAGTGAGTGACTTGGCTGTTGTCTAATTAGGATCTAAACCTATTATTTTCTTTCTGAGTAGATAACAGTCTAGTCTATATAAAATTCTAAGGAATTAAGCATGACTCAATTTAAGTTTAAGTCTAGTCTTAATTTAAGCAAGTCTATATTGATGCTTAACATAATTTTTTGTATTTAAATCAAGGGATTCTGCAAATTGTTAAAACTGTGGGCTTGTCAAAATTCTGAGGAATTTCTTTGTGCTGAGTTGGAGAAGTTGCTGACTGAGCATTCAAACCACAGTGTGTTGAAGTTTGCATAGTTACAGTCACTCCTGCAAGCCCTGATAATTGCATACTATTTCAGGATATTTGTTTTTTCATGATTCAGTTGATTTGAATAGCTGGCTCATTTGAATCTGGGACACTCATTAAGAATTTACAAAGAAGGAAAAAAACCCAAACAATCAAAACCTCGTTTTTATCTCTAGAGGTAGAAATGAAAGTGTATAAAGGATGAGCTCCTACAGGTGTAATGTTTTAAACACACTATTAATGGGAGCAATTGGTACATGGTCAAGTACAAATGAGAAAAAAGCTTATGGTTTCAAACAGAAGACACCTTTTCATTTAAATAGCATTTACTTTACAAATTGATAATAGTAATTTAAATATGTTGGCTTGAAAGTAAAGCTAATGTCTGAACTACCAAGCCTTTCCTACAGAGGCATTACTGAACCATGGAAAACTTCATCCTGATTGTGTTGCAATTTCATGCAATCTTTGTAGCTCTGAAGAGGCAGAAGGAGCCAAAGAGAGAGGCCTGGTCTATGTTTGGAAGGCTGGTTCCTGCTCTGTGACTCCAGAAAGGCTTCCAGGCCTCAGTGGAAAGACAGTGTTACAGGCAGCCCTTGGAATCCATCATGGGTTACTTCTAACAGAAGGTAATAAACACTTTTATTGTAATGATCTGGGGCAGTAACAATCTTCAGTTATTGTCAAGTTTTTTTCTTTTAGAAGTGATACTAGATCTGTGTTTGGAAAGATGAGGACTGTACTTTATGCTTTTCATATGCATTTGTATGTCCTTTAGTATGTTCTTAAATTAGAAAGGACCAACGAAACCACTTAACTCACTTGACTGGAGTATAATCGAATTTTTAGCAGAAAAGCATTACTTACTTTAATAGTGCATGCATGCACAGGGTAACATTAATGTGAGGTGTAGAACTTAACAACAGCAATTGCAGAGAGCAACCAGCAGCCTTCTTATATCAATAGCTATAGTTTTGCCAAGCTTGGACTAAGCTAGGAATTCATGTCCGTTTGTCTGAAGCAGTCTTCATATTTTTGCATTGGTTTAACAATTGGTTTCACACTCATACTAGGATTTGTTTTTCTTTTTTCCACCCTCCCAGGTGGAGAGGTCTACAGTTTTGGAAAGCTGCCTTGGAGATCAGGACCTGAGGAATGTGTTAACAGTCCTGTCTTGGAGAGTACTTTGCTTGGCCATCGTATAATTACAGTGGCAGCCGGCAGCTTCCACAATGGAGCAGTGACAGAGAGCGGAGTGGTGTACATGTGGGGGGACAACTCTGCTGGCCAGTGTGCAGCTGCCAATCAGCCCTGTGTGCCCCAGCCCCAGCTGGTCAGTATCTGTGACTCTGAAACCAGCCCTCTGCTGTCCGTGCGGATTTTGCAGCTGGCATGTGGAGAGGAGCACACGCTGGCACTGTCGCTGAGCAGAGAGATATGGGCCTGGGGGAGTGGCTGCCAGCTCGGCCTCATAACAACAACTTTCCCAGTGACAAAGCCACAGAAGGTAGAGCACCTGGCAGGACGTGTGGTGCTCCAGATTGCTTGTGGAGCCTACCACAGCCTGGCTCTGGTACAATGTCTCCCCGTGCAGGAAATGAAGCCTATCCCAGAGAGATGCAATCACTGCAGTCAGCCTCTCATTACCATGACAGACAAGGAAGATCATGTCATCATTTCAGATAGTCACTGCTGCCCACTGGGTGTAGCACTGTCTGATAACCAGCCAGAAAACCACATTTTCTGTCCCTCATCGGACACCCCTGGAGGCAAAAGTGTAACAGCTGGCCAAAGTGAAAACTGTCAGAAACAACTTGTGGAACAACACAGGCTTGTGGATTTAGAATCTGATGGACCAAGTGGCCTTTCCAGCAGCGATGGACGGGAAGATAGTGGAATTTCAAGTTCAGGAAATACTCTGTTCTCAGACAAAAAAGAAGGGAAAGAGTACTTAATTGGTTTGTCAGATAACTCATTAAATGAGAGCCTGAATAAAAACATCTCTACAGAGCCTGAACAGGTTGGTACCTAATCACAAATCACAGCACAGTTATAATTTGCAATAACTTCTCTTGCATGTGTGACAACATTACTCTTTTTACAAATGAAAAATTTACTTTAATATAGTTATGGTATTTTTATAGTTTCCAAGTGGCTTTTTCACTGATGGTCCTCAGCTTTTAAGTGGAAGATTTTTTTGTTCTCCACTGTTGTTCAATTGTGAGCCTTCATTGTGGGCAGCCTTGACAGTGCTTTAATCTCTCCTCCTCATGGTCTGCAGTACCAGAACCACATAAGCCAATTTCCATGCTCTGTTTCCTGATGCATGGGTTTCCATTTGTGTGGGGCAGAAAGATTCAGTGGATCTTACTGGTACGCATCCCATTTACCTTTAAGGTAAAGGTTTAATTTCTGTACCTGGAACAAATCCCTCACAAATCCATCTAATTTCTCAATCAGTTTAAAATTCTGGATTGCAGATTGCTAAAAGGTTTGACCAAAAGGTTTCTAATGGTAATAATGTAGGGGTGGCACAAACTCGTAAGTGGTGGGAGATGTGTAAGTACTACTCTGCAGTGTGGAAAATGATTTAACAACACTGTTTTGATGCTATAGCAGAACAGTCAAGTACTCATCTCTTAGTAAGCTTCAGAAAATGCTTGACATGATGGTTTAAGAGCTTTGTGGCTCCCTAACAAAATACTGTTTTCTGGTTTTTAGAGAGGGGAAAAAAAAATAGAAAATGTAATTAGAGGCAAAGGGAAGAAGATAGAACCCAAAAGTTACTAGACAGAAAACTAATCCAGAGTCTCACAGTGCAGTCTGGCAGTCCTTACTTAACTGCTGTCCTGTGAGGAGCCCTGCTGCTCTGTGGCCTAATTTGCAAAACTGACACTGAAAATTTCTTTTGTCATTTAAAGTGTTGTGCAGACATAAATTTATTTACTTTTTTAGTAGTTGCAGTAAAGTATTCTCCACAGTGGTTCTGGGAAATAAATTTCACAATACCTAAAAAATAATTGATTTTTGTTACTGCCTCTGATGGCAACAAAACCACATAGTTTTAAAATCTGTCCAGTAACTTAGTAGTTCAGCAAATTATGCTTTTTTACTCTGAGAAAAACTTCCTTTAGGGAAATGAATGTTGTGTAAATACATTTGCTCTTCCTTTTGCTTTTTGCTATTATGAATGCATTCTAGCAGTTATGGGCTCCTCAGACTCTTGCAAGAGCTCCAGCATTGAGAAATGACTGAAACACATAGTTTCATGCTTCCTTTCTCAGTTCCTTGTTCCTGGCATATTTCCAGAGTACTGTTTTCCTTGCACAGTTTCAGGAATCAAGACTGGAATTGATTCACTGAATCTTCCACTATTGACATAAAGGTGAAGAGCAGAGATGAGGTCTAATGTAACGTTTCAGCATTAGTAAAATCCTTCATTTTTCCTTGCTTTCCTACACAAAAGAAGTTTTCCTTCCTGTTTTGCTTAGGTATACCTTTTAGAAATAGAATGAAGTAAATAGAACCAATCTCAGTCATTTAACCTAAACTTTAAAATCAAAGATTGTTTTTATTTTGGCAGAAGAAAATGAGCTGTAGTACTTGCAATAATACCATTTTCCACTGTGCATTAGATGGGAAAATGGGACTTTGCTGTCTTTGTTTTAATATTCAAACTATTTGTCAGAGGTCATTTTGGGCATTGTTTATTTGGTGGGTCAGGCAATTACAGGTAATGGTGTGCTGGGGCTAATAATTGCCTTCAGTCAGTTTGTCCCTTGTGTGACCTGATGGTTATTGACTAAGCTTTATATGGATACAACAATGGTGTAAGGAGACACAGCCCAGTTTGGTTTTAAGATAGGCCTTGCAAAATGAATCCATGAATTGCTGTTTACCTTTTACCGTATTGAAAAGAGAACTTGTCTCTCTCAAAATGGAGCGTGCTCACGGATGCACTTTCATTGGGGGCAGAGAAGTTGGTAGTAAGCTTAACATTATATCCCTTCTTATATTTGTGTGCAAAGATCCTTTTTTTGTTGGTATTTAAAAACCGCAGACTTACAGTCTCTTACAGATGAGCTACAAGGCAGGTGCAACAGACAAAGCTGAGTCCTTTTAGAAATGGTGCTTGGTGCTACCTTTAAAAAATCGTTCTGAGCAATAGATGTACACCTAAGCACAAAAAACTTAGATAATTTATATTATATACAGTTAAAATACATCTATAATTTACAGTAAACATCTATAATAGATACTATATGGTGTTCAGTCTGGCCCATGGTTTGAATAGTGAATGTGTATCATCATCCTACTGTGCTGCCTGCTCTGATAGTTTCCCACTTCCCTTTGGTTTTAGCCATCTCAAGAGGAGCAGCTCAGTGCTTGTATCCCTGGCCCCCCGGGTAGCAGCACATCCACCCTGAACAGCCTGGTGGCCTCGTGTGCCTCAGCAGTTGGGGTCAGAGTTGCTGCCACCTACGAGGCTGGAGCCTTGTCCCTGAAGAAAGTCATGAACTTCTATGGCACATCCTCGAGTGAGCCGGGATCTCAGTCAGGCAGCAGATCCCCGGGGCCTGAAGCTCTGAAGGACAGTCGAGAAGAGCAAGTCAGGCTGGAATCCATGCAGGGGAAGAAGAGTTCCAGTTTAGTAGATATTAGAGAAGAGGAATCTGAAGGAGGGAGTCGAAGGCTTTCCCTGCCTGGCTTGTTGTCACAAGGTAAACAAGCATGTTGGGGGAAAAAACACTGGAAAACTTATAATAATGTGGAGGTTTGTAAGTGAAAAAAACCCCAAATATTTATTAAACACAAATCCAATGATCTCTCAAAGGTGTGTATGAAATTCTAAATGATACCTTAAGGCTTGAAAGCAGTGGAGAGAGTGAAGACTAGCAGATACTGCATGCTAAAAAAACGAAAAACAGTGGGTCTACAAATAGTCTTTCTTGTTAAAATAAGGTAAAGTGAGCACATTGGAGGAGTCATATTGCCAAATGATCTTTCATGGTGGTTTTGTAGCCAAAGATAAAAATCTGTGGTCTGTAATCTGCACTGCACTGAGCTGGTTTTGAGCCAGAGACCTATAAGTATTCCAGTTCCCACTGCTGAACTTCAAAGTTAATGACTTTGTTCCCTCACAGAATTTAGTGCTGTTAATTGCTCTGAATGTATATATGGTTTAGTTCTATATTGATCTTGGATTTGAGGGGAGGTTTAGGAAGGATTGAAGTCTTCTGTTCACTCCAAGGATATATTTTTTTTCAGAACACTTTAATGTATAGTTTGTTTTGGTTCCTTTGCTTCATTATAACTGCACGGTTTTCATATGTCTGCTATACTTTTGAAGATGGTAAAAACTACTTGATATCTACCTGGTTTTAGCATCTGTGGTACTCTTTGTATCCATAACCTATTGTCTTGCCTGTCAACCTTTGTTCTCAGGCTTGAATTAAAACTGCTTCAAGAAGTTTTGATCACTTGCTATTAAGTAGTGCTGTTACTGTGTAATGCACAGTCTGAGTGATACATTTACCAAAATGATCAGAAATTTTTCTCATTCTTGCCTCTGCTCAGTTTCCCCAAGGCTCTTACGGAAGGTAGGACGGGCAAAAATGAGGACTGTGGCTCTGACTCCAACCTACAGTGGTGAAGCTGATGCTCTTTTGCCCTCTCTAAGAACAGAGGTGTGGAGCTGGGGGAAGGGCAAGGAAGGACAGCTAGGGCATGGTGATGTTCTGCCAAGGTGAGATTTCTTTGAAAAATATTTTTTTATTCAGTAGATTGCTAGAAAATTTTGAGTATTGAACACTCTCAGCTTCTCAAATTTAAACATCTGCCATGCAGTGTCTGCTTGTTCTTTCAGGTGTTGTGATCTAAGTTTCTCCAAGTCACATGTTTTATGCTGTATTGTTACTGAGCATCAATCAATTCCAATTTTACCCTTTGTAATCAGTAACAGTTTTGATGATATTTTGGCTTTGTCCAAATTGGGGTGAGGTCTGTCATCAACTTTTGCCCTTCCTGATCATTTTGACTAAGCTGGTTTATTGCCAGAAGGTTCCACATATCTTTGTTTTTTCTAATTTGTTTTGGGGAAGCAAATAAAACCTTGAGTGTTTCCACATTAACAGTACCTCTGATAATATTTTTTCTTTTTCCCACATTCTACCCCTCTTCCCTCACCTTATGGGTTCTGGGGAATGACAGGCTTCAGCCACTGTGTGTGAAAAGCCTTGATGGTAAGGAAGTGATTCACCTCTCTGCTGGTGGCCATCATTCCTTAGCACTCACTGCCAAATCCCAGGTACAAGTCACTGTTACCATTTATTGTTTCTCTGACATAATTATCATGTTTGGTCTTTTCTAGTTTTTAGTTTTTTTTGCTTCTAAACTTTTGTTCCTGTTTGTGGGAGGCAGCATGGAAGTGTTGTGGAATGTAAATTGTATTTCTGCCCAAGTTCTGCATGTACCATCAACATTATGTTTAAAGATTGCTGTGAGTTGATTTGATGCATTCTATTTCTGAATGTGAGAAGACAATCTCAGAATGTAGGAAGGCAGTGAAAATGAAGGAAATGCTTCTCAGTACATGACTCCTATAGCCTTGACTTGTGTGTTTGCACTTGATGTGTTGTACTACCACAGTTCAGTATGTTTCCATGTATAGAAATGTACGTTCTGATGTTCAGCACTGCTTCTTGCAGGTGTATTCCTGGGGCAGTAATATCTCTGGCCAGCTTGGTCACTTGAACTCCCCAACAACCGTCCCTCGTCTTGCAAAGGTACTTTGTTTTCTGTGGTTTTCTTCTTTCAGTTTAGGGTCTCTTCTTGTACAAGTGAATGCAGAATAATTTTGAGAAGGACCTGTTCATGGATCTATGTGCTATTTAATAATAGAGCCCTTGATTTTCTTTGGCTTATGCTGTGAAATGATCTCTAGGTGAGCTTGTGAAAATCTACCCAAGAAATCATTTTCACAGACTTCCTCTGGTTTTTGACCACAGCGAAGTTCTAGAATTGAGAAATGTGACTGTTGTATCTTCCTATCAGATTTCACTTTTACCTTATGTTTGATTTCTCTGATATTGATGTTGCAGTGTTGAAACTTCTGAATACTTCAGAACTCTGTTTTTATTCTAAACAATTGTTTCTAGTTTTTTTAGCTTGGCTGGACCACAGCCCCATTTGTTGTTCGTTTCCTTATTTCCAGAGCTTTGCAGAATTTTGGCAGTGGGTTTTCTCTTTGTTTTGAACTTTTCACCACATTGAGTGAATAGCAAAGTAACAATTTTTGGGTTAGACCACAGCCTTTCCCATGTTTTCTAGTGCTCATCTTAATGGAAAGCTAGCTGCATAATTTTTCTGCTTAGGCCTTATGGAAATTAATGTACAGCAGATTAACTGTCTCCCAAGTTTATATAGATATCCTAGTTAAATGTAGAGGGGAGAATAGTGTTCCACTTTAATCAAACTGACTTGATGCCCATTTAAAAATAAAACTCATTTGTAACTGAAAGGCAAAAAAAATCAGCCATTAGAAAGAAAACTGGAAAGAGTTTTCAGTATATGTGCTAAGAGTTTATTTGTTATGAGACACTGAAGCTGAAAAATTGGCTGGTTATTGCAGTAGTTTGTCTTGGCAGGTGTATTATGTACATGTGTGACTAGAAGAGTTACATACTTTTCTCTCCTTCCAGCTTTGGGTGATGATTTTTGATGTCTTCCTTCCTCCTGAATTTTAGGTGTGCGGTGATGGTATTTGGACTACAGCAGCAGGACTAGATTATTCTATCTTCTTAGCAGATGAGAAAGACTTCCAGCCTGGATTATATTACTGTGGCCAGGAGACATCAACAGAAAATAATTTGAATGAAAATAGCTGTACTAAGAGTCCAGTTTTGTTAGTAGCTTGTAGTAAGGTGAGTGTTATTTCCTTTAAGTCAGTACAGATCATACTTGGTGCTCTGCTCTGAAACAGCACGGTGCGGGTGGCTTGATGAGCTGTAAGGGTGTCAAGCCACATGGTTGGTTCCTAGTAGTCAAACGAGGAGCACATTGGATGGGGGGCAGAGGGGAGGTTGAGTTAGTATTGTTCTCTCCCCTGCCTGTTTCTTGGCCTTCCCTTCTGTGTGAAGGACAAGGAGGTGTTTCTAGTGTGTTAATCCATTTCCTTCCGTCTGTGTGTGCTGCAGAAATGCACACTTTTACTGTGCTCTGCTTCACCAGTCTTTGTGTCCAGGCTTCACTGCTACTGCTCTTCACTTGCTTGTCTCTCAACTGGCTGAGGCCGCGGGCTGCTCTGTTCTGTAACTCCATTCTGCCTCTTGTTTGTGACTGGGCAGAAGGTCCCCATGAATTCTGCACCTTCTCCTTTCCTACCCTTCCCTTTCACATGAGTGCAAAGGGGGATCTGAGCAAAAATGTGCATTTGATGTCAATGGGAGACAGGAGGTGCCCCTCACAGCTTTTTTCATGAAGCTGAATCTTACATGTGCCTTGAGGTTGGCATGAGGTAGCAGTGTGAACTGTGATTACATGTCCTCTTCCAGTTTGTGTATGGTTTCAAACCAACATGAGTTTAAGATAACAAAAAGGGAATTGTGAGGGTAGAGAGTGTCTCTGCCTTAGCTCCTCTGGGTATGACTGCCATTTCCCTAAATTGAGCAGAAAAGCTGTTTGGGAAGTGTTTTGAGGGGGGACAGAGACTTAGACACCGGGTCTATGTCTGTGCATGCAGACACACACACCTGTATGCCTTCTGTAAGATTGTTGCTAGCCATTCCCTTCTCTTCAAGGGTGACTGGCAGGCTCTTGCATATAAGAATTGGTTGCCTGTAGAACAACTTTGGCTCAGTGTTTCTTTGGCTCAGGATTCAAAGGAATCCTCTATTTAGCAATCAAGGAAATAAAAGTAGAGCTCAAACTCTGAATTACTCACTTTTGCATGTGAGCCAAAATTCATGAGGCACCACAATGCATCAGTGGCACTTGTGCTGACCCTAGATAAGAATTCTGCTTTGAACTACTGTGGAAAGCAAGTACTACTATTAGGAATATTGCAGTATCAATAAACTGGACTCTTATCAATAAATTGGCATATTCTGGGTCCAGAAAGGACCTGTCTAGAGCACAGTCATAGTTCTAATAAATTGTATTCTTTGTATTTAATAGAAGAAATGTATGATGTACGGAATTGAAGGTCACTGTCTCTTAAACATGGAATGGTTGTATGAGCCACCTTAAAAGGTGATTTATGTATTTATTGTCTTTTGGTTTTGTCAGAGTCAGGAAAATGAACAGCAGTGGCTATAAATGTATCTTCAACTTTTGTCATTCCTGTATTGAATGGGTTGTTTGTCACTGAAGGTAATTAATGCTTACCATCAATTACTACCACTTAGCTCTTCAAAATATGCTTTATTTGCATTACTCTATTTTTAAATTGGGGTGTAAAAAGAAAAACATTAAAGCTGCTGTTTTTTCTTTTCTCTTTTTCATCTTTCAGATAGGGTACATAAGCAATGTGATAGCTGGTGGTGACAACTGTCTGGCCTTAGTTGACAAAAATGTAATGGGATATATTGCCAGTTTGCATGAGTTGGCTGCTACTGAGAGAAGGTTTTATTTCAGACTGAGTGAGATCAAATCTCAGGTTCTTAGACCTCTTTTAGGTTTAGGTAAGACCTTATTTTAATGTTTTCCTTGATATTGTTCCCCCTACAGTTTCTGTTATGCAAAATTTAAACCTAATAAGATATTTTCAAGACAAAATTAAGCTCTTGCTTTCTCCCCTGTTTGGATGAAGAGGTGAAAGACAGTTGCATTTTGACAGTGTTCATTCTGTTAATATTTGCACTTTCCTGATGGTTTCACCTGAAATACCTTCATTATTTGATCTGTATTTAGTCCAAAACTGTTGAATTTCTGATTCTGGATAATGTATCCATGAGATGAAAGTGTTGATAAAACATCTAAACAGCACCATGTTGAGATTCTCTCTGTTAATGGGTGCTGCTCTTTCATAAGGTAAGCTAAATTGCTTTCTGGTCTGTTACAGATAATTTGGGCAATGCAAATACAATCCAGTTGTTGCAGGAAATGGCAAGCAGGTTCAGCAAGCTGTGCTATCTCATTGGTCAACATGGAGCTTCTTTAAGTAGTTTTCTTCATGGAGTAAAAGAAGCCAGGAGCTTGGCCATCCTGAAGCATTCCAGTCTCTTTTTGGATAGTTACACTGAGCAAGTATCCAATTCCCTCTCATCTTGAGTCTCTGCAGGCTTAATCTACTGACTGCCACAAGCCCTGAGTTAAGGGAAAGTAGGTCACAAGGAAAGCTATGTGACTGTTGCATTGTTGTGATTTAGAAATGTGTGGAGTTTTACACAAATGGATTCATTTTGTAGTGAGATGTATTTCCCAGTCTTCACCAGTGGAGCACATGAACAGCCTCACCTTCCTTTGTGTAAAACTCTGGGTACAGACTCTTCTTTGATTGCTGCCTATAAGCCTAAATATTCATCTCTTATTAAGAACCTTGTAGTATAATGTGATAAGACTTACCATTGCTAGGCTGCTAATTCAAGCTACCTGTGGGGTTTATTGAGGTTACAAAATGCTTTTTCAATAGTCATTAACTAAAGATTGTCTTCCAGATGAAAATTCTTCTGTCCTCATGCCTGCTAAACAGCTGACATTACACCTGTCACCCAAAAGCTGGAGCTGCTTTAGTACTGAGAATTAAGTCTGGATTTTCCTAGTTACTGTTTTTATTGGCTTAATGCATTTGGGAGAGAAGATCTGTGCAGTCAGCCTGTTCTCTGTCTTTCCCGTCAGTAACTTCTAGTTTCTGGACAATTTTATTTAAATGTGACAGAAGTCTCATCATACTTAATAATTACAGTTTTTTGTGAAAAATAATGGTTTAACAGAAAGTTTAAAAGTGTTGTATCTGAATGTAGCCTTGGTTACCAGATATCTGAAAATATCTAAGGAAACAAAATTTTGAGATTATCTACTTCAGTTGTTATGCAGTAGTTGTCAACTTTGTTATGCAGTAGCAGTTTGATGGACAACTAGTTGCACTTTTTTTGAACACAGACACAACCAAGAACGTTTTTGCTAGGTTAGTGACAAACTTATGCTGTATCACCCTAAAAGAAGCTTCCATCTTTATCATATAGATTGTTCATAATTCTAAATATGTGTTTTCTCATTTTCTTACTTAGTCTTCAACTTGAATTTTTCTTGTAACCTAGATTTTCAAAATTGGTTCTCATTACTCAGAATAGAAGGTTTTAATTTTTTCTTCCTCAAAGACTGAAGTACCTAATCTCTGTTCTCATTACTGCTTGTCTTCTGCTCTCCCCCTTTGCTCCCTATTGCTTACATGTTTTTATGTGTATGGCATCAGAGCCTTGGTGTTACACCATGAGTATCTTTCAAGGATCAGTCAGGCAACACAAGTATAATCTGTTAAATGGGCTAAGCAGAGACCTCTTCCCTTGGAGAAATGTGGTTTTGTTTTGTTTTTCTAATGATGGTGGAGAGAAGTCATAGAATGTTGAATAGCAGGAAAAGAGAAAATTCCTCTCTTGAAATTTCAATCCTGATTGTAATTAGAAGCTAGTAGTACTAAATGGTTCAAACTAGAAGCTAGTAGTACTAAATGGTTCAAACAGGTAGTTTATTCTGTACAAATCTGAGAGAAACAAAAATAAAATTTAAGTAAGCCCTCTGCATTGTGCTAATGGCAGCAGAAATGTGTAGTAGTGCATGTTCAGTGCTCCATGTGGAAGGTGAATGCCAAGTGTTCAGTAACAGAGTATTGCTCAAGTACTGTGTAACTTGTGTAGTAAAAGATATTACAGAGGTCATCAGAAACATTTCAACAGTTGCTGCTTTCTGGGATGTTTTCACTTTCTAATTGAAAATCTTTTTCTTCCCTATATTAGGTATTGTACTTCAGTAACAAACTTCCTCGTAATGGGAGGATTTATGCTCCTTGCAAAGCCAGCAATGTAAGCAAACCTTTACCATTTTTTGAACATTTTTATCAATTAACTGTAAAGAATGGAGAGTGTATGTGTGTAGTAATGACCATGCAGAGACTTGCTGTCAGCATACTTAAGTACACTAATTCCTTTTCCTTCAAATAAAGAGAAAGCTACCTCCTCTTAACTGTGATAAAGAATTTAGGTTAAAATGCTGCTGAGTTCATTTAGTTCATCTTGAAGGTGGAGAAAGGAGGAAAAACAAGCTTGTTATTGGGAGGTCCTTCAAAGAAACAGAGTTCAGATCACGATTTTTTAAAACTTTAGATAAATGAGGTTAAATGTTCATCATTATTCAGTGTTAGTGTTTATTCTTTCAAATGTTGCTGTCAAGAAAATACCAAAGAAAATTAGCTCCAGTAGATTAGATGAATTAATTTCATTTGAATTCTTTAAGTTTATGGAAGTGCTTTAAAATGATGCAAAAATATTTCTGCATGTGCATCTTCTCTGCCTCTCAAGGTTTCTTTGCCCTATTTCATGCATAGATGCTGTAAATGTGAGGAAGGAATTGTATTTTAAGGCCTGAGACAGTACAGTTGAGGTTTCCAGATCCTGAAGCTTTTTTCTTATTTCTGTAGAGTTTTTGCCTAGGAAATAAAGTAATCACGCTGGGTCTCTCACCCTAGTGCTTTGAAAAAGTTGTACAGAGGGTAATTTTTAATTTGTCTGTGGAATTGCTGCCTTTTCTTCACAAATTCTATAACTGGGACTAATTCGGTTAACATTTATGGAGCGCTTTGAATGCAGTGTAAATTATGGGACTGGAAGTTATTGGAAATGCTGGTACCTAGGACGAAGAAGATTCTGCAAAGTCTAAATACAGAATCACCCTGCTGAGAGACACCGAGAATCTTTTTTCATTGGTCAGGAATTTAAGGGTGACTCAGAGGAAATCTTAGTTCAAGTATAAGCTTGTTTATAATTCATACTGAAATCACCCAGTGCTGAATTCATCACATCAGTTGTCACTGCTGGGTGTCACAGCTTCTCCTACTGCAACCAGGGTCTCATTAGGTAAATAACACTTCAGGGAAGAGATGTGTGCAAGTTTTGTCCTGCTTCTTGCAAAGGAAAGTTAAGAATATTTTTGCTGCTAATGATGAATTTCCCGCCACTCCTTCCCTGAGGGGTACTGTCTTAAGTAAATGGTTAATGGTGTCAGCCCATCTTTTATGGATGTTCTGCAGCATGAATGCATTAGATGTAGTCCTGACTTTAAAAAAGGTGCCAGCTTCAATGGAAGTCTCCATAGTTGGCAGGTTTTTGAGAAGTCCTCTAAAAGAGTAGACAAGCTGTAATGAGTGTTGTCTGTTATTATTTGATGCTTTTCAACAGAGAAACCTCCATGTGAGGATCTCAAAATTAAAAATATCAAGCTGTCCAGAGGCATAAATTTAAAATTAGGAAAAACAGTCTTCTCTCAAAGGAGGACTTTATTCCTAAGGCTTGTTCAGTGACAGAGTTCTTAAGTACCACTAGCAGACCTGGACAAGGCACAGTAGTTAGTGTGAGATGGCATCTCACTAATCCTGTAGCATTCTTAGGGAGTCTGCTGTGAACTCTGATTTGTTTTGCTGTCCCTGGGGCCTGCTTTCTCAGCCTCAGCTGATTCTTGCAACTTGTGGTTTAACTGTTTGCCAGCTGGATGTGTTTCAGTGCACCTGTCCTGTGTGCTAGCACTGGTGAGCACACACCTACAGCAAAGGAGAGGGAAAAATAGGTGTGCTTTCCTTTTAATGAGGAAATCCTGGGTTTGTGTGCTAATGTATTGTCTTCAGAATCATTTCCCTCTTCTTCTCTGAACTAGATTAGTTCTCCCTCTTGGAAATCAGACTGAGGATTGAACAGATTTCCTATCTTTCTCTGAGGGAAGGATGTAATTTCTGTAGTTAGGGGAAGAACTGCTCAGTTGCCTTGAACAACAGAGGGAGAAGAAATTATTTCAGTACATTCAGGGAAGTGCACTAGAGCAAAGTTAGGATTCTTTCAGGCCTTCTTGCATGAATCAAGAGCATTAGAAACTTACTCCTCTAAAAGCAATGGGGATGTCTTTCCCACCTGTTTGTTCTTTACTCATCAAGTGGTAAAGAGGAAAAAGGCAATTGGTTATACTCCAAGTGAGCAACATAGTCAACTTCCTTCAGCTAATTTGATGACTGAGCATATGAAATTAGAAGTAAAAAACAAGTCTTGTGTTGCAGTTTTAGCTACATATCTTTACTGCTGTACTTCCTCAAACTAAATTGTAAATAGATGAATAAGCAGTGTGCATTTGCCCTTACAATTTTTATTGGTTTATGATAATTCAAAAAGGGGAAATCTGGGCTCATTTACATAAAACATCACTGATGTCTTAATGTCTTTTTTCTTCTCTCATCCCTCTGTTTCCCAATGGTCCCATCATTTAGGGACTTCTTGAGTAAAAACCAGGAGTTGTTACAGAAACTGTCTGAGAAGAATGAGGAAAACCTCCAGCTAGTAGAAGTTTTGAATGCTCTGTTTTTCATGCCATTTGGACGACTTCATAATTATGCCAGAACTTTGCTAAAGCTTGCCACGTGTTTTGAAGTGGTAGGATGGTTTTTCTATCTATAGTGCAATAAATAAACACGTGAAACTTATAGCTTGGAAGTAACTGTGTGAAGCAAATGCCAGGTAATTAAAACCAGTTTATTCCTCAGAGGAGCTACTTCAAACTTGTATTTGCTGCAGGGAAGATCTTGTAGATTTATTTGCATAATCTTACACCACCTGCACAAATCACATGACAGGTAGAAACTCGTTATTCTGCCAGAGCTTGTTTGTGTGCCTGAGTGCTTAATTGCAAATACATTGTTTTGATGTTTGCCTGTTGCTTTTCAGTTTCATCTGGCATCATTGCAGCTACCCTTGGCTGTAATACTCTACAAAAAACACTACATATATATTAGGTAGACTTTTACCACCCATTTAGATGTGTATAATTACTTTGTTTTGAAATAAAAGATGACTAAACAGGCACAGTAACTACTTGTACATTTAGCCCAATATTGTAATTAGTAATTTGGAGTATTTTTCCTGCAATTATGAGCACTACTTCTGGGACAGGTTGTTAAGCTGCAAGAAAGTAGATCATGCAATTGTGTATTAATCATTCTCCTTGTAACATTCAGGGACCTTCTTGTGATTTTTAAAAACTATCAGGACACTAACAGAACACGTGACCAAAAAAATCACTGTCTGCTCTGCTTATTACCCAGACCAACTGTTATGCCCTTAGTGCAGATTTAATGAAATGAGCAGTTGTGCTGCAGCTTGGTTGGTGGTGTTGGTACAGGGGATCAGCAGCACCCTCAGCTCTGCCTTACCTTGTGCCCTACAGGCATCTCCAGAATACCAGAAGCTGCAGGATTCTAGTTCATGTTATGAGAACCTTGCTGTCCATCTTAGCAGAAAAATGAAAGAAGCAGAATACACCCTTGGCTTCTGGAAGACCTTTCCTGGGAAAATGACGGTATGGTGATCATTTCTGGTCCATCTGCAGCTTGAGTCTCTTGCTCTTAGTGCCTGTGTCTATTAGTGATGCTGCTGTCCCAGTTGCACTTGCTGTGTTTTCCAGCTGGTGTTGCTGTAGGGTTCTTTACTTTGGAAAGGTTTGGAAAGCTTTACTGTGAAAGACTAAAGCACCAGCCTTCAGTCACAGTCAGTGAGAAGTGGGATTGTGTCACTTTGTGTTGACCTCCCTGCAGGACTCCTTGCGGAAGCCAGAGCGGCGTTTGATCTGTGAGAGCAGCAATCGGGCCCTGTCCCTGCAGCACGCGGGAAGGTTCTCTGTGAACTGGTTCATCCTCTTCAATGATGCTCTGGTACATGCTCAGGTGAGCCAGCTTGCAGCCAGCAACAAAACAACACCACATATTTTTCATATAGTGTAAAAATAAATCTGACATTATGTGTCTTTTTAACATTTGATTGCATTGCCCTGTGGTGTGGCTGGCATGGTTTCTGTTGGCTGTTGCTTGAAGCAAAGTGGTGGAAAGAGTCCCTAATGCTCAGTTTTTCCTAGTTCTCAAACAAAGGGGAAAAAATAAACCATTTGGAAAAAAATGGGGCCGCGTTAATGGATCAGTAACTGGTGATGTTTCCCTTCTCCTTTCCTACAGTTCTCAACACACCATATCTTTCCTTTGTCCACACTGTGGGTAGAAGCTCTTTCAGAAGAGGCTGGTAATGTGTGAGTATTCTTGCTTGTGATGCTGAAACAGTCTGATCTTTTGGGAGAGAAGATGAGCATTTTGTAATCAATTACTGTGAACTTGGAGTGAAATGCAGTGATTGCAGCCATATCTACCCTTTTTTCTTGTTTCAGAAAATGTATTTCTGTGTCTTAAAAAAAAGTTGTGTAAACATCAGAAAGAATAAGGTGGTCGAGAAGGAAGCAAGTCTTCTTTCTGCTGCTTCTTTTTATTGCTAACTTAAAGGGAATGCTAGCTGGGGTAGGGAAGAGAAAACACAATATCAATGCTCTAAGAAACCTTGGGGTTTCAGGATGGAATTTCACAGATTAAAGTATTTTTTCCCTGTGTAGGAACGGGTTGAAGATTACAACACCTGAAGAGCAATTTGTTCTTGTTTCTTCAACTCCACAGGAAAAGGTGGGCATTTCTACAATTTAACAGAGCTTTAGTGATACAGATGAGGCTTTTTCCCCTGCTGTGAAATCAAACTTGGAGAAGGATTGCCTGAGTATTCCCCAGTAATGAAATGTTTCTGCAGCCAAGTGTGCAGGCTGGCTATACATGGTGCCTGAGTGTAGCAGTTGTTACAGTGCACAGCACTGTGCTGAGCAGTGCCAGTGGCATGATTGTGCTTGCTGTGAAGGTGAGAGCCGGTGCAAAGACAGGTGCTGGCTAAATTCTGTCATGAACCACTTTCTGTTTCAGACCAAGTGGCTGAGGGCAATAAGCCAAGCAGTGGATCAGGCCCTTAGAGGGACTTCTGACATGATCCTGTATGGAGCTGGTGGGAATGTGCCAAGACAGGAACCTCCTATTTCTCGTAGTGCCAAATACACCTTCTACAAGGACCCTCGATTCAAGGATGCTGTTTATGATGGGAGGTGGCTTTCAGGAAAACCCCATGGAAGGTAAAAGCTTTGGAATGGAGCTGTTGAAACCAAAATGAGGTGGTTGCTGTAACAATAAGTAGGCTCACTCACAGAAGGTATCTGTAAAGTGCAAAATGAACAGATTATCTTACATATTTGCATGGGTTTGTATTTTAGAGGGATCCTAAAATGGGCAGATGGACGAATGTACTCTGGGACTTTCCGGACTGGGCTGGAGGATGGGTAAGATATCCTAAGTACTTGTGGAGCCAAGCAAGAAATACTTTTTGTTTTAGGAGCAAACAAAAAAACCTTTTTAATTAAAGGTTTTGCAGTGAATCTTACTGGCCTGTCTTACAACATAGTGATGCATCTTCTCTAGTGTTTTCTTTGCTATATTTCTGGTAGAGCAAAGGTTTAGTAATTTAGCAAAGAGACAAAATCTTGAATTGAGACTTCAGGGTTTGGGTGAAAACTAATGAGAGTATGTGATCTTGATGATGAAGATAACTAGTACAGAGGAGACTAAAAATAGGCTGAATGGAAGGTCTGAACGTTATCATGTTATCTGGTGAAACAAATAAAACCACTTGAAAATAACTCAATATATTACACAGCTTTGAATTAATCTCTGGACTTCATTGCTAAGAATCTGCTTAGAACACCGTTGAGGCTGAGAGATTAATTTATTTCCAAAGGCATTTTTATATGCATCTTGTGAGCAGACATGCCTGTATTGGGCAGGATAAAAATATGTGAGAAGTCTTACTGACTTTGAGATGTATTTTCAAAATACTGGGTTGGAGGGGAAATTGAAATGGGGTCTGACTGCAGACTGCTTTTTAAAATTCCTCTGGCCTATTGGTGTAATGTCAAACTATAAAACAAGATTAGAGCTTTGGTCATTTGTAACTAAGTAACTAATCCTGGAGATTTTAGGGTTGTTGGAGATGGAAATACTGCAAACAAGTCCCAGCCAGAAAGAAATGGATTAGTATTTAGCTGTAATTGCTGAAATTATCAAATGTATATACTTGTATTTCAGCATGCATGTTATAGTCCCAGCAGTTAAGAGCAGTGTCATACTGGGAGGACATATTCTGAGGAGAACCTTCAGAACTGGATTTTGATCTCCTCAGGAGATGAAAATCAATAAATACAGTTGTGTATCTCATTCTTTTCAGGCATACTGAAACTGTGAATAATTCCTTGTCACTGAGCATTATTAGAAGCTAGCATATTTTGAAAAAATTTTTTCTATAGTAATACATGCCCTTATCTTTCCCTGGAATAGAGTGTACTTGAATTATCAAGAGCTGAAGAAAATAATAAAGGTAGAAGCAGTCTTATGATTTGAAAAGACTCATGGCCTGAGAAAAACACTGCATTGTGGCTGTGAGAGCAGTATTTATAACATGTCACAATCAAACAGCAGAGAGCAGTATGGACTAAATTGACCATCTAGTGATGCTGAATTCTTACTTTCTTTTGTAAAAACTATCATCTGTGACTGCTGTAGATGCACAAAAATGAGAGAGAGCGTTCTGATTTTAGAATGGCTCTGTGATGTGTATCTGCTCTGTTAATGAAATGTGCTGGTGTTACAGCTGCTTGTGTTCCATCTCTGCCCTGGCAGGTATGGGGAGTACAGAGTGCCTAACAAAGCACTGAATAAAGAGGACCATTATGTGGGATACTGGAAAGAAGGCAAAATGTGTGGGCATGGAGTGTACAGGTAACTTGTGGCACGTGTGTTGCTGGCACTGCATGGCTGCAGGAGAGCAGGGCTGATGCCCTGACCAAGGCTCTGTGTGTAGCTTTCTGACGTTGCAGACTTGTGGTTGTAGTTAGTGTAGCTTATGTTCTGCTTTGCTCACAAATGCTACTTGTACAGTGGTCAGTTATTAATGTCTGCTCTAATGTTGCTGCCACCTGGCAATAAGAGAGGATTCTTTACTCTGAGAGATAAGTATCACCTCCAGTGGCCTTGCTTGTTGGGCAGAGAGTGGCTTTAAAACAATAAAGCATCCAAAGACTTGTATTCAAGGATCACTTTTATCCCAAACATACTTTAACTGTAGTTGCTGTTTGGTGTGGATGTAATGCAATTCCTAGAAGGAAAAAGAGAGGGTTTATCTGTTTGGGGGAAGCACCCAAGAACTCCCAAACCAGCCCCCCAGCAGAGCAGTAGCTGAAGGACTCTTAGCTGTTGCTGTGTTGTTGCTGTTGCAGCTATGCCACGGGTGAGGTGTATGAAGGGTGTTTCCAGGATAACATGCGGCACGGGCATGGGCTGCTGCGCAGTGGGAAGCTGACCTCTTCTTCTCCCAGTATGTTCATTGGACAGTGGATAATGGACAAGAAGAGTGGTTATGGAGTTTTTGATGATATCACAAGGTAATGCTTCTGGAAATCCTTAAAACTTGGGTATGCAATTGCAAAAAGAGTAGGAAAGAATTTGGTTTGTGAGTACCAGGAATACTGCATGTCTTTTTCTTTCTTCTTAATTGCTGGGCTTTCTGGGCTGATGGTATAAAGAAATGAGTCTAGGAACTGCTTTTTGGTGCTGCTTCTGGAGTGAGTGGTGGAGGGATTGCACTGTTTTTTTCTGTCTTGTTTTCTCTCGTACTCCTGCCTGAAAACTAGCTCTGAGTATGGTGTCTTACTGAGGCGTTGTGTTGTGCATGTGCTGAAAGTGTTAAGAATTCATGTGAGGAGTATTCTTTCATCTCAGGCCTATGAGACTGGGTTGTTCAGTGGCAGATAATGGTGCTCATGAACTTCAACTCATGCTCAGGTTTTCCATTGGCTTATTCTGCCAATGCAGTGGAGGGAAGATGCTTCCTCTCAGGGCAGATTACTGAAATGATGGTCTCAGAGACAGACTCGCACTAAATATTGCAGTAAATGAACCCTGAGCACACATCAATATAATCTGTCTTTCTGTCACCAATTTAATGGTTGTTTTTCTGGAAAGAGCTTTTGGTGAATGCCCAGGGAACTGTTGTTGGTTAACTGAATGCCCACTTGAAAACCCAAGCAGGCAAAAGTCTGGAGTGTAAAGGGGAGATGTTTTTCTGGAACAGAGCTGTTGTAACATCTCTAGGTATTTCCTCATGTTGGTTTTGCACTTAGTCTTGCTCAGGGCTGGTGGTTGTTCTTATTCTGTGGTGCCAAGACGTGTCTGCGTACTTTCTTTAGTCATTTATTTTCCTAGGACAAATAGATACCAGCTTTTCTTGCAAATCCTCTCACCTCCAGAATTTGTAAATGCAATGTTAGTTCATGGTGAAGGAGGAGTGTGGCATTTGCTTTTCACTCCAGAACTACTCAAACATGTGTGAGCTGCCCTGATGTAGTTTTGCTTCTGGTCTCAGGGAGGTAATCTGTGTATCTTTGTGTCCTCAGGATTTGTTTTCTGCACTTGTTCTGCAGCCCAGACAAAAAAGGAATATCTGCAGACGCTATTGCCTGCTGTCATTTTTGCAAAACAGTTATTTGAACAAGTGGGACTTTGAGTTTCCATCCCAGTAGCTGAGCATGCAGAATCTCTCCAAGGGGCCTTCACCCAGCAGAGGCCTCTGTAGCTGGCAGGATGAATCATCAGAGAAGCTTCCTGCCACCCTATGGGGCCAGTCAGCTGGGAAACACTCCTGAGCTTAGTTATAGTTGGCTTACTTTCTTTACTATAAACATAGTTTTTCCTGGGTACATTTAAAGGAAAATGCTTGGTAACAAGCAGAATTGTATCAAATCAATGACTAGTTTCCCTCTAAAAGCAGAAAAAAAGGCCTTGAGAAGTTAATTTTTTATTAATTGCATGGGGAAAATGTCACATTCTCTTTCAGAACAACTGGAAAAATAGGTTGTTTGGAAATATTTGAGACTTGCACTAAGTTTCAAACAACTCTAGCCTGACATCTATGCACTTATAAAGAAAAAAAGTATTTTAAATAGTCTGAAAGAGTATGATGTTTATTTGTAAGCAATCTTTAATTGTATAATAAATTTTTTATGTTGTGACCTTTGTTAGGCTGTTATATAGAAACTTGGTACAATATGATGTGTTTCTTTACAATATTTGTCCTCTTAATATTTCAAAAACGTCATGTATGACTTTCTAGGTCTCCCTCCTATTCCCCAAGAAGAATAGCTTGGTTTCTTTTGATTTTTTTATTCTCTTCAGTTTGAGCCATCAGACTTTAGGTAAAAGAAATAAAAACTTTGGCAAAACAAGCTGCTCAAGTTCCTTGGGGCGTGCAGTGGGCTTAACAGGGCTGCAGCACTGTTTCGCTTATCAGCTTGCTTGGATATGGCCAATTTGAAATGTGAATTGGGAAAGAAAGTTCACTCTAATTCATTTGTATCAAAAAGAGTCTGGTGAACCTCAACTGACAGACCCAAAGCAAGTGCTCTATGATGCTCTTCTGATGATTTCTGTAATGGTCATTGTGGCTGTAAAGCCAAAGAAAGACTAGAGATGTACTATTTAGGCTCTGTTTTTCCCACTTCATTTTTCTTCAGAGGAGAAAAGTATATGGGAATGTGGCAAGATGATGTTTGCCAAGGCAATGGTGTTGTGGTTACTCAGTTTGGACTGTATTACGAAGGAGCCTTCAGCAGCAACAAAATGATGGTGAGTTGGATACCAGACCCTGGGCTTAGGGACTTCTCCTCTAAGTGTGGCAGCTTTCTGAGGCACATGAGCGTGTGTTAGGCTGTGGAAGCTTTCTGTTCTTCTAATCTTCTATTGCCCATGCTTTTAGAATTGCCTTTATTGTTCCTGCTCTTACCTAGGACTACTTCAGAAAGAGCTTAAAAATTACCATTTGCTAAGAATTAATAACAGGTTTTCTAAAGTGCATCTTTAGATCTGTGGTCTGCCCTTCTGTTATAATTACTGCTTTGTGTTCTTTGTGATTCTTTTTGTAGGGGACTGGAATTCTGCTTTCTGAGGATGATACAGTCTATGAGGGGGAATTTTCAGATAACTGGACTCTGAGTGGAAAGGTCAGTATTACAGTTGTCACTTGTAAACTGTTAACCATCCAAGAAAATAAAAAGGTTGGCATTTGGTTCCCAAATGGATTTTAGTTAAATTTTTTTATTATCTTTTCTCAAGGGAACACTGACCTTGCCAAATGGAGATTATATTGAAGGTCTCTTCAGTGGAGAGTGGGGATCTGGAATAAAAATCACAGGAACCTACTTCAAACCTAGTTTGTATGAGAATGAGAAGGACAAGCCTAAAGCACTGTGAGTGTTGAATAATAAATAATTATTATTTTAAATAATAAATATGGTTCAGTATTACTTAGGAACAGAACAATTGTCTTTTTTCAAAGACCGGTCAAAAATACTTCTTCCAAAGAAACAGTGAAAACATTATGAAAACATTTTTCCTCTTTCTTGCTGCTCAAGAAATAAAGTAAGATAAACATACTGTTATAGTTATTCTTGTTTTAATTACTACTTGAATATGCAAATGGTGGCATGAAATTACAGGACAGCTGATGTGCTGCTACTGTGCTGTAGCAGTCTAAATGTTTTTTTGTTTATGTTGGAGCTGACTGATAGAACCTGAGTTCACAGCTGCTGCCGACTTCTGAGCTCCTGAGAAAGACTTAAGCTCCCTTAGAATGGTTAAGTTAATCACAGACCTCCCTGCCTTCTGCCAGTTACTTAGTTAGCAAATTAATGAATTAAGTGTGTCATTTTATAATGCCAGTGGGGATATATTTGGACAGAATTGACTAGATCCTCCACCTCTTCCAAACAGTGTGTAAGAAAATAGAAGGTTGCAGATTTGCTGAAGAGCATTTTAATACCTTGGCAAAGATCACTTTGAAAAGTATCCATAAACCCCTCTGTATTGCAGATGCCTTAGGGCAATTTGCTTAATTATTTCTGGGGAAAAAACCAAAACATGTTGAAGTTCTAATTGATATATTTTTGAGTAAAAGAAAGCAAAGTAAAGAGTTGATGGTGAGATGTTGCTATGTGGTAGCACCATGCAATGGTTTTGCCATTGCTGTATGGGATTCAGTATCTTGGAAACATGCTCTGAAATTTCAGATTAAAATGGGAAACACAGCTCTAATATTTTTACATAGATTACTTGTCAGTTGGCTTCCTGAAGCTTTCACTGGTAATTTCTTCTGACAGTGCTGACACCTACAACAGCATGCAAGTTAAGCAGGCCTCCCTGCTGAACTGAACACTTGCAGCTTTTGCAGCTGTCTGCTTTTTACCCCAGTAGGGAGTCTATGAATAAATGTATATACATATTTTTGAGGATTGCTTGTGAAATAAGGGTTTCATCTATCCTCTTCTGACTGTCTTCAAGTTGAAAATCTTCTGGTATAATTTCTGAAAAGGCTTAGAGCCTACGTTTTCTGCTTTGTGAAACTGGCAGCATGGGGAAATTACCTGTGTTGCTAGTTCTCATCTCAAATACACTGGAAGAAATATTAATGAGAGATCTGACAATTTCTGACACTTGATTTAAATCAAGATAGACCTGTTAACCCTGACAGCACTTGTTTCGAGAAAGCTTTTCAAAGCCGTAAATTTCATTATATGTCTGAGATATCTTTATATACATGCAAAGAAGAGCTCTTGCTTTCTTCTGGCTATAGATGATCCCTGAGCATGGTCTGGCAGTGAAAGGATGCCTGAACTGGTTTTGCTCTCTATCAGCACATCCCTAACATGCCCTGCAGCATTATGTGTAGCTACTACTTTAGGGTCAGAAGCTGTGTAGCCATCCTTGGTATTTATGTGGGTAGCTGTGCTACTTGTACACTCCAGGACAGAGAGATACTTGGGACTTACTTGTGCTGTGTCCTTGCTGTACAAATGTGTCCTGAGACTTCTGAATGAATACCAGTGATAAAGATAAGCACCAGCCCTTTGTTGTACCATTTCCTGGAAGGCTGCAAGAAAGAGTAAAACTAACAAGGCTCATAGCTGTCCTCTAATGTAGGTATTAGTAGTAGGCTCTAACTTTATTCTTAGTGATAAAACTTGGTTCACAGTAGAGTCTGTTAAGTTTCTCAGCTTTTGGTAAAACAGTGTGAGAGATGAGATTGCCATTAGCCATGGGTGGTTTTCAAGCTCAATGTGTTGTTTCATTGCTATTTGATTTTAACAGACCCACTGGTCATTTTATTAGGCGGAAACTTGGGATCCTGGCAGTGTCCCCTGATGAGAAATGGAAGGCAGTATTTGAAGAGTGCTGGAACCAGCTTGGCTGTGAGAGCCCTGGCCAGGGGGACAGATGGAAGGCTTGGGACAACATTGCGGTGGCTCTGACCACCAACCGACGGCAGCACAAAGACAGGTTGGCTCCTAGAGAATGTGTCACCAAGCAAAAGAGGATGGACAGGGAAACTGCAATTGCACTCAGCTCTAAACTTGAAACTGGCTGTGAAGTTTTAGTTAAAACAGCAGCAAATCCCAAGTGAAATCATAACCTTACTGCTCTGCACTACAAACCCTTTCAGGGACATGCTGATGTTTATTACTAGTTGAGTTGTTAATGTCAGGGATTTTTCCCCATTGTGTGTCTCAACCTGTACAATGTCTGTCTTTTTAAACTGCAGCCCAGAATTACTGAGCCGCTCACATACTCAGACACTGGAAAGTTTGGAGTTCATTCCACAACACATTGGTGCCTTCACCCTGGAAAAATATGAAAATATAAAAAAATATTTGATAAAGGTATTGTGACTGAAATGCTCACATAATAAGGCATGACAAGCTCACTTTGTAATAGCTTTCCTAATTACTTCCATATTTGTACTCTTGTAATCCATAGTTCATGTTTGCTCATCACTTAATGTATTGAAGTCCACAACTAAGACTAAAATAATTGAATACCTAATGAATGATCTCTTAAAGTCACTTTCTGTTCAGTTACTGTTTTCATTCTTTAATGTTGGATCCCAGCAAAGCATCTTGAAATACTTGCTAATTAGCATGTTGATTTTAAGAGTACTGGGCAGATGACTAGTCCAAGTAGTAGCACAAGTTCTTGTACTGTCTTGACTCCTATAAATTGTGTTTAGATGACACAGAAATTTTATAATCCAAATGGCAATTTGTTAAATATAGCTCATTTTTGAGATACTTGTAATATTTTCTTGAAAGCCTGTTGTTGGATCTTTTACCCATCTGTCTTGGATTCCATTTTTTTTAACTTGTTTGCCATTGACCTATCTGACTGGCCAATTAATATTCATTGTCTCAGGCTTGTGATACTCCTCTGCATCCCTTGGGCAAGCTGGTGGAAACTCTGGTGGCTGTCTACAGAATGACCTATGTTGGTGTAGGAGCCAATCGACGACTGCTGCAGGAGGCTGTAAGGGAGATCAAGTCCTACCTCAAACGCATCTTCCAGTTGGTCAGGTAATGAGACTCATTTCCAAGTCAAACTGCTGCTGAATTCATGAAAGCTGCCCCATGTACTGAAGCTGTCTAGTGTTGTACAGTTCAAAGGTGCTGGCATTGTTACTTTATTTTGGGGGTTGCTTGTATTTTCCTATCTTTCTAAGGAGTCTTGAATATTTTGTCGAAAATGGAAAAGCTAAGCTCTTTACACCTAGTGTGTTACATCGTACATTGTATTTCAAAATGTGGCTGTAAGCAGCTCACCTGGAGTATGGATTTACAGTTTAGTGTCTGTGGATATTGGTGCTGTGCAAAGACAGTGTTCAAAGGGTATAGAACACTAGTGAGGATACGGAATCCCAGTGTATTCCGTGAAGTTCTTGCCAATATGGCATTACAGTTCTTACCAATGGATGAACAATCTTCCTATGAAGAGCTGGCTTAGATTCTTGAGAATAATTACAGCTTTAATTGTGTCCTGCCAATCTGAAAGCAGAAATACTCCAAAGTACTAACAATTAGAAGCCTCATCTGGAGGGAAGTGATGTTAATGTAGGAAAGGTGTCCTTGTAGGGGTTGGCCTTCCTACGTTTTCCTCCAGGAAGCTGGTACTCTGTGTGTGTTACCTGTGCTGTCTTAGCCCACCATATATTATTTTTGCTGTCTTTTTTCTCTCTAGTCTTGCCTTTGTGCTGAGATCTGTGGAAACGTGTTGATGTGACCTCAAATGCTTGTACGTGTGTTGCCTTTTAGGTTCTTGTTTCCTGATCTCCCGGAAGAGGGCAGCACAATTCCATTTCTGACAACGGAGCCAAAAGGAAGGCGATCGTTTTGCAGTGGGAAATCTGATTCCAGATCAGAATCTCCTGAGCCAGGGTACATAAAGGAAAAACAAATAAAAACTAACAAAGCCTTTATTTTATTTGTTGCCTTTTTTTTCATCTTTGGGGGAAGAAAGATAAACAATAATTCAACTGATGGATCTAAGCAGTGGTTTTTCTTCCCGTTGGGTTCTGATGACAGATTCTGATAAGCAAACTTCCATGTTATGATTGTAATAAGCATTTCATGTTTGTCCGTGCAGTGGTTCTTTACCTAAAACAAAAATTGCTTTTGTCTGTTATGGGTAAGCAAGTTAAGGCTTGGGCCTGGGCTTCAGAAAAGCATTTTGGATAAGAGCACTGGAGATAATTTACAATCTTATCAGAGTTGCTATTTGATGGATTTGTACTTATTTTTTTACTCTTATCCCTCATAGAATAGGCTTGTGCTACATGAAAGATTTGTTCCAATGATTTTCATTCAATTTTTATAGATAATTAGGTTTTTTATGTCTTCCTTTGCAAACCACCCCTTGTGGTTTTTTTGTTGCAGCTATGTGGTAACCAGTTTTGGCTTGCTGCTCCCTGTTTTACTGCCACGCCTCTATCCCCCTCTGTTTATGCTGTATGCCTTGGACAACGAGCGTGAGGAGGACATTTACTGGGAATGCGTTTTGCGCCTAAACAAACAAACTGATCTGGCTCTTCTCAGCTTCCTGGGGGTGCAAGCGTGAGTACAGCAAAACAGAAACTGGAACAGGTTATGGCACGTCATTAGGTAAAGCAACTAAAACAAAGCCCCAGCTTTCTAAAGTATTTTCTCTGATTTAAATGCATCTAGACACATCTTCAAGCTAATTAGAAGGGTTGACAGTGAATCAGACCTTCCCTCTTCCAAAACAGGGAGGTGGAAGGGATGAGAAGGAGGTAAAGATTGACGTTGCTCCAAAATCAGAGACATTTCAAATTACAGCTTCCTGGGTACCTGTGGGAGGTGTAGTTGATCCTGGAGGAAGGGCTGTTGTGTCTCAGAACATGATGACTTCATTCCTGTAATGCGAAAAATACGTTAAGACTACGTTTTCTCAGTGGACTCTGTTCGGTTTTTTGCAGGAAGTTTTGGCCAGGAACTGTGTCCATCCTTGGAGAGAGTAGAAAGGTATGTTCATTGGGCCTTGTTTACATGTTTTGCCCGGTGCTTCTTTCAAGAAACTGAAATCATCAAAGTGATCAAAGAATTTTTGGCCAGGGTCTTTGCTTAAGATATGCCATGTTATTATATTTCCCTTAAGTTTGCCTACTATTTAAATACTATAGTAATGACTTAGCAGGGACACTGGACTGGCTGATCTCCAGAGGTCCCTTCCAGCCCCAGCCATTCTGTGATTTCTTACAGTGGCCATCAGGCCAGCTTTGTTACTCACTCACTGACTTGGTAATGAATTCAAGAGACCTTTGCTTGGTCTCCAGTTATGAAAGTGTGAGAATGAAAGTCTAGCTAGGAGATTTTCAAGCTGCTTAATTAAGACAGTTATATCATTATATACTTTCTAATTAGAAAAAATGTATAGTTTACATTCTTAATCATTATCTTGTTGAAAGAGGCTCAACACTGAACAGTGGGGGTGCTGAACCTGTCTGATAAGTCTTACCATGATTACACAGGTATCATCAAACACAAAAGATGCCTGCTTTGCCTCTGCTGTTGAATGTTTACAGCAAATCAGGTAATTCTTTGTAATTTGTCTCTCAGTGTTTCACTGTTCCTGCTACAGTAGCATGTGGTTTATTGACTGGGATCCTTTACATGTCACCCTTTTTTGTTCACCTTTGTAAGAGAAGTCACTAAGACATCTTCCAGTTCTGAGTAAAGGTGCAATTTCTCCTGCTGGGGAATGAAGTGTTGCCTCTGAACATGCAGACACAGAAAATTAGGAATATTTTAGAAAGGAATTTTTCCCCTTTTACTACTATATTAAAACACCATAAAAGTGTGAAGAGAGTCTCCCTTGCAGTAGTTTGCCTTGGTGTGGTGCTTGTAACATGGGTCCTGTGCAGCCTTGGCAGCCCTGGCTGCTGCAGTGTCGATGTCTGACTGACCTCCATGGGCACAGGGAGGGCCACACTGGCCAGCAAACCCTTCCTAATTTAGATGCAGATCTCTCACTTCTTACTGTTATCCTGATTTGCTTTTGCTCTCCAAACAGTACCACATTTACCCCAGCTGACAAACTGAAGGTGATCCAGCAGACTTTTGAAGAGATCTCCCAGAGTGTACTTGAGACCCTTCAGGAAGATTTTCTGTGGTCCATGGATGACTTATTTCCTGTTTTCCTCTATGTGGTGCTACGAGCCAGGTAGGCACCAAGGGTGGCATCAGTCATAAGTGGTGAGCATAGACAGGACAAGGACTTCTGTGTTAAACACTCCTGCTGCTTGTTATAGGATTTGTTACTGGCTTTTTGTAACTATAAATTCTCCGATTTCACTGTTTGCTTTGGTCTGAAAAAGTCTTGAGCAGTCTTTATTGTGAAAAGGCCCCGAATTCAGAATTAAGAAGCATTATACCGGCAACTTGTGTTCCCATGTTCACTTTCCCACTCTCACATGTGGCAGGATAAGGAATTTGGGGTCTGAGGTGCACTTAATCGAAGATCTGATGGATCCCTATCTCCAGCATGGGGAGCAAGGCATCATGTTCACTACCTTGAAGGTATGAAAATTATTCAGAGTTATTAAAGGCTTTCTTTGGAAATAATCAGCTTTTAGCAATGAAGATCAGCTTAGGACAATTATATGAACATTAGGCTATAACTTCTTTGATTTTAATTGAAATTTTTTACTAGGATAGGCAAGGAAATTTAATGTAAAGTTTTGGCTAACCTCCTAATTGCAGGTACCTCTAAGAAAAATGGTGTAATGTGCAAATGTGGATTACTCAAAAGTAATATTGGTTACTGCTGGAGTGTTCTAAATGCTCACTTGTCATTCCCCTGTAACTTACCAAGCTTTACTCTCCCTATAAAAATTGAAATGAAGTGTTTCTTTGGAGATTAGCCATTCCATTAAAGTTTAAGTCTAACATTACATCAAGACTTTCCAAGAATGCAGTTTTAGGGGGAAAAAATCCACTCTGTCACTCTCCACATTTTATTAAGTATTCTTATCTTTTTAAGTATGGGAAAAGGAAGAGAATGTGTTTGGAAGAATATCCTCTTATACACTAAGACATTCATAATAGAAATACATTGTTTTGGTACCTCAGAACTGTTTATCACGTGGATCTTGGGACAAGTCAGCAGTGTGGAGCCTTTTAGTGGTGTTGTTTTGGAGGGAGGCTGTTAATCTCAAGTTTAAGGAAAAATCTTAAACTGAAGTGTTAGGTTATCATGATTGTATTTTCTGTCTGTGCAAACTCAAAAAAGTTGAGTTCCAGAGGATTTTTTTAAAGACCTATTAGTTTCATAAAGTGACCAAAAAGGAAGGTTTGCATTGGTTCAAATTTACTAAGGAACCTACATGGTGGAAGCCGAAGTACAATCTACTTCGCCATGAGTGCAAATGTTGTCTGAGACATTATATTAAGTTTCTGATCCTGGCTGACCTGACCCAGTGCATATTTGAACCAGCATCAAGAAGTGAATAACTCTCAACAGGCAGTCAGGGTGATGGAAACCTTTGCTTTTCACTCTGAGTGCTTTTGAAATGCTTCATCCCTGCATCCTTGTCCTGTAAAAAATATTTTCTGTTTTTGAGTCCTTCTGTCAAAGGGCAAAGAGAGACTTGTAACCAAAAATATGCTTTCATCTCGGCATAGTGGGAGCTGTGAAAGTATTAAATCCCAAATCATGCTATCTTGCTTGATTAGGTGTTGGATGTAACTTGTAACTTAGTCTCTTGTTGCTCATTTTGCTAGCTCATGTATCAGAAGGTTCTCATGTGTTGAGTGCCACTGTAGCATCACTGCTTGTAGAGAGCCTTGTCCTCCGTTTTCTTGCATAGAAAAAAAATCAACCATTTTGTGTGTGATGCTTTGCTGTGAACTGGCAATTGTGCTAATCTGAACTTTGTTTTAATTCAGGCATGTTACTACCAGATTCAACACGAAAAGCTTACCTAGACCATCATTCACAACCTGCCTCTGTGGGATAATCTGCTCAGTGGAACTTCACTAATAACCACTTCTTTCCTGAAATGGCCCTTAGAAATTACTTGGTTATAATTTTGCTGCTACAGATGAAAATATTCAGTTATTTCTTCTGAACTCTCAGTTCTAAGATTCAACTGAATCAAGACTGCAGCCAGAAGCTTTCTGTGAAGTGGTGATGAAGTTAAAAACTTGGTTTGTCAAGTACCTACCAAGAAGAAATACTTTCCTATTCTAACAGAAAGATAATTTACTCCTTTTACATTAACCGTGCTGCACAAAGGCATGGCATCTACATAGAACACATGTGAGAGTCTGGACCGCATGGCTTCCAAAGCAGTGGGTTTGTTTTTATTATTCCTGGTTTGTCAGCAGAAATGTTTAAAGGGAATGAATTGCACCACAGAACCATTTGGTCTTCCTGAATTAAGTTGTATGTTTGTTTATTTAAGAAAATAGAAATATGTTAGTATTTATAATGGGTACCTATAGTCTGTTTGGCGATAACGGTTTTGAGGTATCTGTGTTGAACAGCATTGCTGAATGCAGTATTCATGTGCTGTTGTGGAAATAATCACACTGTTATGGACTTCCCTATTTACTAGAATTGTAAATATACAGGCATTTACCATTCTTTCTGTTTATGAAATAAATAAAAGGCACCGACCACTTCAGATTTTGGCACTGAATGAAATGCTGTGCAGTGTTCAGTTTGCTTACCCTGAGGACAGACGCTGTCCCTGTCAGCCCTTGTGGGCTGATGGAGAGGTGAGAAGGGTGAAGGGTGCTCTTACACAGATGTGCTGGGTTGGCCTTGGTTAACACCAGGTGCCCACCAGGCTCCTCTCTCACTCCTCTCCTCAGCAGCAGGTGATGTCCGGTCCCTTCCTGGGAAGCAGGGCTTAGCATGCAGAGCTGTTGCCTCAGAAGCGAACTCCTGGCACCAATGCCAAGCACTTCCACTACAGGGAAGCTCCTGGGCAGTTCACCCTGCAGGCTGCATTGGGGTGGCTGCTCCAGTGGGTTTGGAACTCTGCTGTCACTCCTGGTTCTGCCTGTGCCTAGCCAGTGCTGCCTCTGAGGCAGAGCTTCAGTGCTTCCATGCTTCCCACTCGGAGCAGGACACACTAGGCTGTCTCTCCTGGCACTAATTACAAGGTGTTCCCCTTTGGGAAAGGTCCCTGCAGTCCCTTAGCACGATCCTGATCACACCTGCTGGAGCACTTCACCTCGGAGGCTGCAGAGAAGAAGTCGTTTCCCTGGGGAATCTGTGAGTGTGTGTATGTGTGTTCTGTGGTTTATGGCTAACTTCACTCATACCAATAACACTGGTGGATAGCTAGAGTATTGTAGGTGCCAGGACTGACTCAAAAAAATAAAAAACGGAGGGGAAATGGAGATTACAGAATGTTATAATAGCTTAAGTTATGTTAGACTCCATAGATAATGCTTATCATATTTTGAAGTAGTGGTCATGGCTTGTATATTGGCATCTAAATGGAAAGAACCCGTATGCCAAAATACTGTTGTGTTGAACAACAGCTGCAATGTAGTAGTTTTCATAATAAAGTAAAAGTAGTTGGTCTTTTCAAAATTATTTCTAGTTTTATCAGAGAAGGGGAAAGGGTAATTCTGGAATGATGATATTTAAAACTACTGTTAGGTTGCAACTGACTATAGTGATGAGAAAATACAGAGTGGACTTCATGTTTACAAACAACTTAGTGTTGGCTTAATCTTATTTTTTAAATTATACTGAATAATTCAAGGAGAGATAAGCAATAATATGAATAAAAGGGATGCTATAAAAAGCTAACTTGAGAAGGGGGGAAGACACAACTAGAGGTGAAGAGCATAATGAAGGATAAGGCAGAATTCAAACACTTCATCTTGCACTAGATTTAGCCTTTCCATGCAATCATCTCTTGTAACTCCATGTAAAAAAATAACTGAAGCCTGTAGGAGCAGACCTGCCCTTTAGAATGGGGCTATGCTGAACAGCTGAGTAAAGCAATGGCAATTTTCATCTGTAGAAGATCTGAGTTCAGGATTTATTTGCTTTTTGTGGGAGTCATAACCATGAAAAACAGATTTGGAATTGGTTTTTTCCCCTGTAACTGCTTTGAATTAGCTTTTTTTAAAATTTGGATATTTCAGAAGAAAGGATTTTAATATTACATTTTGTTTCATATGAAGTCCCAGATTGATTTTGTGCCTTAAAGAAAAAATGTAACCAGAAATGAGAAATTCTTCCATATTATTTCTGCTTTTCAAGAACAAGGTGTAGCTACGAATATGTAGCAACTTAAATGGTGTAACTTCATTGGCTGTGAATGGTGCAAAGCTGAGAACTACAAAACCCAAAGGCTACATCTGCCTTTACATATATAAACACAGAGAGGGGTATGTATGTATATGCTCCATCTCTTAGAAAAAGTAGTGGTATCACGTATGAATTGAGCTTGGCTGAATTAGAGAAGCAGACAGTCTGGGCTGGATTATTTTTGGTCCTTCTGATATATAGCTCAGTTATTAGCTGAAGAGAATCCCTGGATTAAATGTGCTTCTGACACAGATTCCACTTTACAGCCGATCTGGGCTGGGATGCGTTAGGAAATCAGTACAGAGCAGCTTTGATTTGTGTATTGCTGTAACTAACAAAGAAATGAGTTAACCTGCAGGACCTTTCCAGCTGGATTGCTTCAGGGTAATTACTTTTTTCTCTTTTTTTTTTCCTCTTTAATGGAAAGCCAGGTATTTCCTGTGCTGCAGCAGAAATCCTGTAACCAGCCACAGAAGATCAACCCTGGTGTTGCAGATTCTCACTGCAATCACAGGCACAGTAGCTGCAGACAGACCCCAAGTGATGAGCACCCTATTGACTGGGAAAGTTGATGAGAATAAGAAGCTATTTAGGTGAGAGACGATGTACAGTAGTTTTTTATGCAAGAAAAGGGTTAAGGGGATTTGTTCTCTTCTCCCTGGTAATGAGTAGTTCTAAGGTTAGGTTTCTGCGGATTAGAAAGGAGAGGATGTCCATAGATTAGCTGGGGCAGTGAGGTTACTTGCTGTACTAACATCCAACAAATACTCTTTCCCTCTGGAAATTCTACATGAGCTGAACATGGCGTATTCTGTGGGGTTTGCAGGTAAGAAAATTTGCACTGTACTGAAACCATTGTTCTGCAAGGATGCATTTTCCACATGTAAATGTGAAATTAGTTTCCTCTCATAGCTATAGCAAAGCTATTTAAACTTCTGATACCTGTTTAATTCTTGTTAACTAAACATTATAGGGGTGTATGAATGTGGAGCAGGAGCTTGAAAGGGAATTTTTTCCTCAGTCCTAATCTTCACAAAACTATACTTGTTTTTAGAAACAGGTTAGGAAACTACCTGTTCTGGTATGTTGAGAGATAATGTAGAAAAATGTGCGACTGATATGGGACTGTAAAACAAATCCTTTTTTGAACAACCTAGCTGTGTACTTCTAAGTTGATCTAATATCAATACAGTGGTTGGTTGTTTATTTAGGGGGCTTTTGGTAGTTTGATTTCTCTTCTGTAAGCCCAAGCTGTTGGCAGTAAATATCTGGAGGTAAAGCTGACTGCCCCTCTTGACTGCATCCAAGTGTTGTCTGAGTGCTGCTCTTTTGGGGAGCGATGTTTTGGCAGCTCTTAGCCCATATAAACAAGGCACTCTCCCCTCCACTGCAGCTCTAAGATTGTTGGAGGGAGGCAGAATGAACCACCACTGAATAGATCTGAGTACAGAGAGTAACAGCACAAATTACCTCACACGTGCAGGTGTGATTCTGTGAAATCTCATTGAATGCCTGGTGTACACATAACATTTTTTCAGGTGTTTTTTAAAAAAACTCTACTGCCTCTGACTTCTATTAAGAGGTACTTGGGTATGAGATAAGGATAAATTGTTTTAAAGGCTTGTGTCAATTTATTCCATTAATATTTGGGGTTGCTGCTTTAGCTAAAACATTTTAGTGTCTCAAAAAGTATACAAAAAGCAAAATGGTTCTTTACACTGACTAGAAAAGAAGCAGTCAGGCTTCAGTAATGATACTGGCCTAATTAAGCTTATTTAATGCAGAACAAAAAAGTCCCGAACCGGACATGTGGTTTGAGTTGTTGAATCTTTCCCTCCTTTTTTTGCCTACTCAGTTTGCTGATTTAAAGTGGCAACAAAAGCTTTCACAGAGTGTTTCCTTCCCTCAAGCTAATTTGCAGTCTTCAATATACCAAATCATTAATTTTGGCAAATGTAAAGATAGGAGTAGTTTTCCTTGTAAAAGGCTGAAGTTTAACATATTAACTAAAGCAGTGTATAAGAGCAGAGGTGTGATGTTCTGGATGTCAGGTTCTCTGGTGTTGTCCCCTTCAGAGGCTTGACAAGATGCAAAATTGTCCGCTTAAAGACAATTCTGAAACTTTATTAAAACAGGGCTTAGGTTCCCTTGCAGCTCTAGCCTTGTATCAATAAGACCTTCTTGTCTGTCTGACAATTAGGGTCAAGGAATTTTATACTCTGCTGCTGAAGGAGTAGCTCAGATTTGGGATAACTGATGTTTGCAGACTTGAGATGACGGACTCATTTTGACTCAAATTCTGGCACACTCAGTGTGGATATCCAGTTCTTTCTCTACCAACAGGCAAAGAGAAATGTTTTCTATTAATGAGCGTCTGTAGTTGCATGCAATACACGTGAATGGGAAGGCCCTTATACTGCCTGGGAGATTAGTCAGGTAAGCCTTTTAGCAAGAATTTCCATCTAATTTATTTAGATCCCTAGATGAGGAGACCCTGAGCTCTGGCCTTGGAGTCTACATAGATATAAGTCTCAGGAAATAAAGGCACAGTAGTAATTCTGTGTTTATTTGAGCTCTGACCTTTGCCCTTGAGCAAGCAATCCAGTAGGTCTCTTTCTGAAGAAGCAACTCTTCCTCTCTTCTGGTAGTGATTTTTTTGGCATCTGTTGCTACTGACAGCTTCTAAAACCAGGCTTCACAGTTGGAAGCTGCTTTCCTTTTGCTGTGTAAATACAAAACAGCTACTAATTTATGCCTGAGGTGAGCCGTGGTGGTCAGATTTTCATGTTCAAATGCTGCTTCTGTTAGTGTGAGCATAAACTCTGTGGTTTAAGATGACAGCAATGGATGGAAAGGTTTATTCCTAGAACTCTGATAGCTGTAGCTGAGGGTTTCACTCAACAAGGCAAGCAAAACCTTCAGCAGCTTTCCCAGATTTTTGGGAAATCTGAGGTTCACCTTCAAGGTAAACTGTGTCCAAAATTGCTAACACACTCAAGTTGCTCCCAAATCTGTTGTCTATGGAAGCTGTACTGATACCATAAGCTGCAATGCTCTATGGGGAAAAAAAATCAATACCTTTAAAATATTTAAGTGGCAATGTTCTTGTTTGTGTTTTAGCAGAATCTGAAATATTTTAGCATCTCCAGAAATGTTTTTTGTTTCCAAATGCTTTGTCTCCATTAAGAAACAGGTTTTCATGACTAGATTTATATGTCCTGCTTTGTTAAATCCATCATTAGGCAGATCAACTAAGCTTAAAAATGGGGAAGGCAGATTCTTTAAGGAAAAGAACTGAGACTACTGAAAAATATTAAGTAATTGCAGCTCAAACCCCAGTTGTACTGGGGGAGGATCAAACTATATTTTTGTGGATCTTCGAAAAAAAAAATCGTAATTGTAAAAGCAGTCTTCAGGTTAGAATTTCAGTAAGATGTACCATTGAGTATCCTGTAGAAGTAACTTGAAATTAATTGCCCAGGCTCAGTAATAAGATGTTTGAGTCATAATCTCATAATTTATGATTTTTTTCTCCCTTAATTTCCATTGCCTTTTGAAAGCAGTTTTATGATTTAACAGGAGAGAGAGGAAGTGTGTTCTGAAAATAAGTATTAAATGCAGTAAAAGTGACAGTAATGCCTTCTGCTTTTGTAAGCAGATCAAGATAATACTTTTCCTGCTTGTACCTTTGCTGTTTTCTGTCTACAGAGCAATCTAGAGGAAAATGGCTGCCTTTTTACTTTATTCATCCAGGAGATAACCTACTGTGTATTTAGCAGAATTTGGTGTAACACATTCACGGTGCCACACGGGGGTTCACTATTGGCTGAGATGCTCAGATATTTGAGTTATCTCTTGAGCAGCCAGTTGAAATATTTAATTCTTTAAGAGTAATCTACAATACTGCTAACCAGGACAATACCTTTACACTTGTATCAAGTGTGAAGTTGAATCAGCTAGGATGTAATGAAGATTTTGAACTACCTACGAGTTTTCATACATAGATTCTTGATGCTTTAGGGTGTAACTGCAGTGTGTGGTGTTCCGTGGGGAATTTCCATACTACTTTGAGAAGAAGGGTTCAAAGAATTCTCTGAAGCAATCCTGTGTTGTTTGCCATGAACAGCAGACTGAAGAACTTCTTCCAGTTTTACTTTAAGAGAACATTATAGGCTAGAGATAGGTTGCCACAGAATTTTAAGGGAGTGAAGGAATTTGAAAGAAAATTTTAGAAGGTGCATATTTTATTTGTGGAAAGGTCATGCAACATGGATACATATTAATTAATAAGTGCTGCTTTCCTGCATTGCTTAAAAATGCTGATTTTAAAATCTAAAGAAAAAAATAAGTATATGCTGCTTTTTGTAATTAAAGAAATCAGCAACACATTTTTAGTTTAGCAAATAACTTCTTTGATTCTATTTCTAAAAGTAACAACCTATTATAAATTGCCTGAGAGAGATGATGATACCAGCAAGGTAAGAAATAGGGTTTTCTCTCTGGGCTTTTGGGTTTTTAATTCATTGTGAGGAAATAAGAGAAAAATAATGAAATCTCTGTGGAACAAATCCTTCAAAGACCTTAAACTCTAATAGTGATAGAGACAGGGATCCCTTTCTTCAAAATCATGTCTTTGCTCAATGAAAATTCAGTAGGAACTCCAGTCTTTCAGTTTTAATATTGTGTCAATATTAAGAGGAATTAAATGTAATGTATCCTTGAATATGATTATTTTCCAAGCTATATGGGTATAAAACAAGATATAAGTCTTTAGAAAAAAATTACAATTTCTCATGGTGGTACACTTAAGAAACTGGAGAGCTAGAAGATGGACCAAACAGCTTTCTGTTTTCCATGACTTAATGACGCAAGCAAATGACAATTCTATAAAGACATTAAAATGCCATACTGCAGTTGAGTTTTGTCTGTCTGCATCTTGGGTGCTACTGGGTGGCTGAATTTACAGGTGGGACTCATATATTTATTTTTTATACCCATGGTGCACTTTAAATACAAATTATTGCCCACCCTTTCCTTTATTTTGAATTCTGCTTTCTTATCAGTGTAAAATACCTGACAGTATTCTGATATGAGGGTGCTCTTTTCTCTAGTTCATCATCTTTCTTTGTGAAACCAACCTGGTGTGAATGCAGTATTCAAAGTGAGTGGAATCTCCTTGAATTAAGGAGAAGATGGAGGTGCCACCAGTCAGCAGTAAAGATAATGGTAACTTTTGCATCTCTTTTTCAGTTTTCTTTCTCTTTTCAAAAAGTTCTATTCATTGATCTGTGACTCTTCCATTGAGTCATGAGAGACATTAATGTGTCTGAAGTATTACTACTCAACAATTGGAATGATTCTTGATGTTCAGTGGTGGTATGCAGTTAACTTGAGAGAGCATCAGAGGAGAATACCTGGCATTTGTTTCTGGCTTATAAAGGCAAGGAGTTTTTTGTTGTTTCACCTTTTTTCGGTAGGAGGTATGAGCTTGAACCCAGACTGTTACATGTGAGATTGCCTGCATGGCTTTTTCCCAGGTCAGTTGCAAATTGCTAGCATTGACCTAACCTGCTGGCTAATAACGTGGTAAAATAGCTCTTATGCAACAGAGCCGATTGCAGGAAAAAAGGCAAGGCAGACAGGAAATGTCTGTGCATTTCTTAGAAGTACAAATTGAGGAAAGGTGCATTGCAAAGGTCTGGGTCACTGTTTGGCTTTGGTTGGTGTTCTCTTTGTACTGAAGTGTCTTGCGCTTTTCTGTTTCTTGGGCTCAGGTGTATCTCATGTTCTGACTCTAGCGCTGCAAGAGCTCAGCTTGCTCTGTAAGAGGGATGTCAATGGCGTGGGCATGCTCTATGAGCTGCTCAGATCTCGCTGGCTGCAAGCACTGCTCAAGGTAAGCTGCCACACAGCTGGGAGAGCAAGGTCACCTACAGAACAATCTCTAGGGAATAGCACTTGATTTTGCCATATGAGGACAATAAATGCTTATTTACACTAAGTGCTGATAGTCCTGATGTCAGTTCTAACATCAGCAGTCACAGTAGATGAAACCTTTTATGCTTTTAAGGAAAATAAAGTGTTCTCTTCCATAATATCCTAGACATTTAGGCTCTTCTACTTTACCTGTCTGTATTAAGGACAGGGGACAGACACTGAACACATCATTGCACAGTTGTCTTTCCTGTTCTTAAATTTCTGTATGGCTATGGATCCCACTTCTTGGCCTGTGACACTGTATGTTATTTTACATTCCGTTCATCTGATGTGTAATTGAAGATCTCATATTGTTAGAGAACAGAGTTTTGACTAGTCTTTCTATCTTGAAAATAATTTTATCTCTGAGACAAATTCTGTAAAAATTCTGCTTTTCTTTAAGAAGGATTTTTAAAGTCTTTGATTTTTAAAGAGGAGCTTTTACTGGATAAGAATGCTCATAAAGGTATTTTAAATGCAGCAATTATGCCTTCAACTAGAGGAAGGAAAGAGGCTACAAATCAGAGAATTTACTATTAGGCTATTTACCTGTGTAGACAGCTTTTCTTCTAGAAAAATTCAAAACTACAGTGTAATTGGCTAGCTACCTGATAATATGGAAAGACATTGAGTTCAAGACTCAATTTCAGATGTGTCAGATATTAAGAATTGAGATTGCAGACTCTGGAGCTGTAGTTGGACCGAGAAGTTTCCAGAAATAGTGTTGTCCATTGCCTGTTATGTATGTATCTATACAGTCATGTGAACTGGTCAATGTCATCATTGCCTTGTTTTGTCTGTCATGGCATGCAACAGATTTATGAATGCCTCCAACAATATCTTGGAAAAAGACCAGCTCCAGTCACGCTGCAGGCACGTGCGTTGAGTCGTGAGGTGAGATTTTATGCACAGTTTATTGCTTTATTTACCCAAATGAAAGCACTCTGCTGCAGTTAAGTGTTCTGGTATTGATTCTGTGTCTCAGGTCTAAGCACAGTATATAAACTCTCCTTACACATCTGTAAAACTACTCAACAGCCCTTACTGGGGGCAGCATGAGAAATGGGCACAGCTGTGGCTCTTGGTCTACGCAAATCCTGGCCAGTGTAATGAACACACATGTTAATTGTTTCATCACTGACCATGTATTTTTCTTCCCATGTAACTCTGTGGTTCAGTGTTATGGCTACAATCAAGCAGACTGACATGAGGATATTGAAAAGCTTTTTAGATTTTTCTAATTATAATAGCTGAATTCTAAATCTTTTAATTAGTGGGAGAGTTAATGATGAAGTAGAGAAACTGAGACTAGTGATGAAATTGGTTGAGAGAAGGGAGCAAAAACTGATTTAGAGCACATGGCACTGTGCCTGAACTAAATTAAGCCTGGCTGAGTGTTGTGCAGCTGTGGTCATATTGTCCAGTTCTAGAGCATACCATATGGACATCTCCTGATTCACATAATGGGGGGGGGGGGGGGGGGCTTTACACTGTCTCCATTCCTTTACATTCAGTGTAGAGCTTTCTAAAAGAATTGTCCTCTAGAATCCATCTCTGTGCTTATTTTCTTACATTATCCATCTCTGTGCTTATTTTCTTACATTTATCAGGTGGTAGAGTTGCTGCATGAAGCCCCTCCGTCAGGAGAGGTCAAAGAGCTAAGACGGCTACTGCGTTCTCCACACTTCAAGGCAAGTCCTGCATAAGGAAAGAAAAAGTTTGCTCATGGAGGTCTCTGCAGAGGGAATGGAAATGGATGGGCAGCTGTTCACAAGAATTGGTAAAGGGGCCAGAGGAGACATAGTTTACTAATGATGAACTAATCTGATCATGAGATCAAATGTGGACTGTGTATCTGAAGTACCTGCAGTGGGCTGCATTTTACTTAAAGCTGTCTTTGAAACACATTTCTTACAAAGTTTTTAATTATGGGCAGTTAATGCAGATATATAAATCAAATTTTCCTTGAAATTGCAGAACCTGCATTCTTAACCCAAGAGCTCCAAATAGAAATATTTCTTTCCTCTTTTGAAGGTTTTCCACAAGAAATAGAGGAACTGTTCTTAAAACTTTCATGGTTTGATTTTATTGGTGAAAGAATAAAATGTCAATATATGCAAGGAATCTGTGTTCACAAAGGAACACATTCAGTGATATCTGGTTTCTGACCAGTCACTGTTTAAAGCTCTGCTATGGATCTTTGCTTATGGGTTGGTTGGTTTGCTTGTTTCCATTTGTAACAGGCCTTGCTATCTGCTCATGATACTGTGGCCCAGAAAGATTTTGAACCAACCCTTCCACCATTGCCAGAAAACATACCTGAAAATGAAGAAGCTATGAGGATTGTCTGCTTAGTGAAAAACAACCAGCCTCTGGTGAGGGACCTTTCTTGTGTCTGTCAATTTTTTTTTAAGTTAGAAAGAATTAATAATGCATTGGATGCTTATTGGTTTCTTCCCAGGAATGTCATGGGGATTGTGTGCATTCTTGTCCAGATTTTACAGAATCACAAGAATTGTTGAGGCTGGAAAGGACCTGAGAAAGGACCTAGCCATGCATGGTGTGGGTGTAGGTTGTTCAGTGCCTTGTCTGCTCAGTGTTTGAACATTTGGCAGATGTATTTTCATTATATGAGATAAAACCAAACTAGTTTGTACTTATAAGCAGCAAACATTGTATAGCTTAGCTAATCTGTTTTAGAGAAAGATAGCTGTAATATTGGAGATAAAAAAGATTTCTAACTGCCAATCAGTGTGGTTATTTTAGTGTGATGGAAGTTGAAGACATTGAAGGACTTAGTACTAAAACATTACAGCCCTGTAAACTGTAGGCCTGTCAGTCTCACTTCAGTGTCTGGTAAAGTTACAGAGAAGAGTATTCTGGGAGGTACTGAAAAACACCTGAGGGACAACACAGTCATTGGTCACAGCCAGCACTTTGTGAGGGGAAAGTCCTGCTTATCAAACCTGATTTCCTTTTATGACAAGGTAACCCAGCTAGCTGATCAGAGGAAGCCAATTAATGTAATTCTTCTGGAATTCAGTAAAGCTTTCAATGTTGTCTCTCAGAGCATCCTTCTGGACAAAATGTCCAGCACACAGATGGATAAACACATTATGGGTTGGGTAAGCAGGTGGCTCATGGGTTGGGCGAAAAGGGTTACAGTGACTGGTGTTACACCAGACTGGGCACTTGTCACTAGTGGGGTTCTGCAGGGCTTCATCCTTGGCCCTGTGCTCTTCAACAGCTTTGTAAATGACCTAGACACAGGACCAGAAAGGGTTCTGAGCAAGTTCATAGGAGATACAAAACTAGGAGGAGCTGTTGACTCCTTTGAGGGCAGGGAGGCCCTGCAGAGAGACCTCAGCAAAGGAGAGGGCTGGGCAATCACCAAGCATGTGAAGTTCCACAAGGGAAAGTGCTGGATTCTTCACCTGGGATGGGACGACCTTGGATGTATGGACAGACTGGGGAATGAGGTGCTAGAAAGCAGTGCTGTGGAAAGAGACCTGGGGGTCTACATCAGTGGCAAGTTGGAAATGAATCAGCAGTGCCTTGGCAGCCAGGAGGGCCAAGCGTGTCCTGGGGGGCATCAGGCACAGCATCTCCAGCTGGGCAAGGGAGGGGATTGTCCTGCTCTGCTCTGCACTGGGGCAGCTTCATCTCGAGTGCTGGGGGCAGTTCTGGGTGCCCTGATATAGGAAAGACATGAAACTATTAGGAAGTATCCAAAGGATAGCCAGGAAGATGGTGAAGGGCCTTGAAGAGAAGCTGTATGAGGAGTGGCTGAGGTCACTTGGTCTGCTCAGCCTGGAGGAGACCTCACTGCAGTCACAACTTCCTTGTGAGGGGAAGAGGAGGGGCAGGCACTGATCTCTTCTTGCTGGTGACCAGTGACAGGAGCAGAGGGAATGGCCTGAAGCTGGGTAAGGGGAGGTTTTAGATTGGATATTAGAAAAAGATTCTTCACCCAGAAGGTGTTTGGGCACTGGAATGGGCTCCCCAGGCAAGTGGTCCCAGCACCAAGCCTGACAGAGCTCAGGAAGAGTTGGACAATGCTCTCAGGCACAGGGTGTGACTCTTGGGGATGGTGCTGTGCAGGGCCAGGAGTTGAACTCAGTGATCCTTGTGGTCCCTTCCAACTCAGCTTATTCTGTGATTCTGTGGTTACTGCTATATCCATGTTGTGGTAAAAAGGCTGTATCCTTCAATATCTTTGTGTCAGCCTGAAGATCAGACTTGTGATATGGAAGGAAACTTACTGGGGTCCTTTGGTGATCAATGTGTTTTTTCTGTGTTCTTACCTGCCAGGGTGCCACCATTAAACGCCATGAGATAACAGGTGACATAACGGTTGCCCGTGTGATCCATGGTGGGCTGGCAGACAGAAGTGGTAGGTGGAATTTGAAACAAAGTGATACATAAAACTGAACTTGAAATAAGATATTTGAAGTAAGACAATACCTTAGCTTCTACAGTTAATCTGCCATTACAGAGCAAGATGATGTGCACATGGGACAGCACTGTAAGCAGTGATGCACTGCAGTGACTTTCACTCTGACTTCATAGATTTTCAGATGAATTTGCTGTTTTAGACTAAGTTGATGAAGAAATCCAGTTTTCATTATATGTTCTTGGCACCAGTACCTGGATATCCCAAATTGCAGTGTAGTATGAAATGCAGCACATTCCCTAATGGAGAAATGGTAAACATCAATAATTGGTGATAGAATTGAATGTGTTCCATGTCCCTTAGGAAATGTAATGTAATTAAAATGTAAAACATCAGAAGTAAAATTCAACTGCAATCATTATAAAATAGTTCCTTTTAGTATTTTCTGGCCTTTGTATAGAGAAAAAATCTCAACTTTCAGAAAATAGTTGATTAAGTTCCTAGTTTGACTAATATTTTTATTGAATTAAAGGAACATGGAAAAGAAAACAATATTGTGAAGACTTTACCATAAAGGACAGAGAGGAGTCCCAGGAGCTCCCACTGCACCTGGAGTTTTTAGGGGTCTGATTCCAAGTCTTATGGTCTATTAATATAGGATAGGTCTATTAATATAGGTTCATAATTTACTTTGAGAAATGGAGCAATATTAAAATGTTTATGCTAATTTTAAGGCATATAATCAGTAGATTGCAAAGATGTCATATGGGGGAGTGGGAAGGATTAAGAAAGCTGAAGCATGCAAGCTCCTTGTGACCTGCAGCAGTCTGCAGTCCTATCCAGGAGCAGTGCAGCTCCTGGATATCCAAAATGCCTTCCTCCATACAGGGTGCAGGAAAATTTTAATGCTGACTTAAAACCTGTGATATTTCTGTGTGACCCTGCCTTGCCTATTTGAGATAAATCATGCTGTGATAAAACTCCTGCTGCTGTTTTCATATTTGTTTTCATGGTAGGGTTGCTGTATGCTGGAGACAAACTGGTGGAAGTAAATGGAGTTCCTGTTGAGGGACTTGAGCCTGAGCAAGTCATTAATATTCTGGTATTTAATATTTTTAAAATATGTTTTCTACTTTGTACCTTAAGATTATTTGTATGCTCGCTCTTTTACACGCTCTTGTACATGAGAAAGCCTGGAATTTTTAACAGAAAATTCAGATGTTTCCTTACTGTGAATGAAGTTCCCAACTGCTCATGAAATCAGAATATATGAAAGCAGAATTAAATCTAACTTCTGTTCTGAGCAGAAATTACCTTAACTGTTACCATTCCATCTGCAGCTTCTGGGAAAAATACTAATTTATTCAGCCTTCACTGATTCGTAACTTTTTCTAGAAGTGCCACTCAGAAATATTCCACAAGAAAGTAGTGGAAAGCTGCTATTCTAGTAAGAGTCCATGTTACAAAATGCACTAAAGCAGAGTAAATGAGCTTGTAAGCTACACACCTTACCTTGCAAGAAAAGGGCAGTGTAATTATTGTTGTCAAAATTCTCATGAAGAAATCTTTTGAGGTGTCCCTGTTTTGTCATTTTGTGCACAGTTTTTCAGGGTTCTTAACTGTTAAGTGCCAGCCAGTGAGGTATTTCTGTGTGTAATCATACCAAGTCTCTGTGCCATTGCCATGGCTGTACCATTTCTAGGTATAAGAAATACAAACGCCATTGGAAATGTTTAATTACTAAATTAAGTTCCTCCCCCTTTATATAACCCATCTAACCAGACTCTGCTGCTAATTTAAATAAGATTTCAGTAGAAAAGTTTGGTATGAATCAATGCTGAAATTACGTATACTTACAATGAAACATATGTTGCATTAAATTTAAAAATATTTAACAAAACTTTGATGTTTCATTCTTGAGTTTCCTTTTGGAAAAAATATAGCATTATCACATTGACTCTGTCTACCTGAATTCTATCTGTGACACAAAAATTGCAGTATCCTCAAAGCCATGCTCTGTCTTGCCTATGTTCGTTTACTTGTGTTGAATACCAACCATATTTTAATTATTTTCTAATCATTTAGGCCCTGTCTCAGGGGACAATTATGTTCAAATTAATTCCAGTTTCTGATCGGCCTGTCAGCAACCAAACAACAGTAAGAAACATTCTTTTTCTTTTCCCAGACTGATAGCAGTAGTGCCCAGTTGTGTGATACAAAGACATGGTGTTACCTGGAAGTTTGTTGCAATCCCTAAAGTGTTACCTTGCCTCTATGGCTGCCTCTCAGCTGACATCAATGTGGTTGGTGTTGCTGAAGCAGTAAAGACAGTAAGAGATGTAACTGTGTAATAAAGGCACTTTCTGAGTGATCTACAAGTTGAAGGTCAGTTCTTTTCATAATGTATGAGATAAATGGGTTTTTTTCCTCATTTAATGAACAGAGAGCATTTAAGGCTTGATCTGGTTTTTAAAACTTGATTTCATCATTAGACTGAAAATTGTAAATCATGTGTTGTATCCATTCTAGACTTGGCTTCTGCTCACTCCTGTATGTTTTTTTCCTAGGTGTACGTGCGAGCAATGGCAGATTACTGGCCCTTGCAAGATCCTGCCATACCATGTGCTGATGCAGGTTTGCCTTTCAAGAGGGGTGAAATACTCCAGATTGTGGATCAGAATGATGCTCTCTGGTGGCAGGCCAGGAAAGTTTCAGATCTCAGTGCCTGTGCTGGACTCATACCCTCAAATCATCTTCTTAAAAGGTAAAAAAATCATCATTTTCCTGATTTCTGATTCAAAAATCAGCCAGTTATTCAAAATTTTCCTAAGTTTTGTAGCAGTATGATTCAGAGTGACATCTGACAAACACCTTTCCTCTTTCTGATCTCTGACTTCTTGCTATTTTTCCCGGAAGAGCACCTGTGTGAGAAGAAGCTTTGAAAGCTTCTTGTATAATCTCAAATTTCCATTTAGGAAATTTGCAGCACTTATCCAGTCTCCATGCTGGTTGCTAAGACATCTGGTGGAGTGTAGCAGCTGAAATTGAGGGCCCTGACTACTAAATGACCATCATCTGTGATGAAAAAAAAAAAGCAAGGGGAAGAGGGATACTTAAAGCATAGTATGTTTTTAAAGATGTCCTTTGATGCATGAGTAACCTCTTCAGCTTTGGTCAAAACTGAGTAGAGCAGATTACAGAAACAGAGAAAAACAAACACTCAAGAAAGAACAAGGGTCTCTTGCTCATAATTTTCTGCATAAATAGACCATTATTTTTACGCTACATGAATTCAGAATCAGAGTTCTTACACTGCTGTAGCAAACTTTCCAATCTGATCCTTTAACCACATGTCCTGTGGTAACCCCAGGATAACGTAAGGCCATGCACTAGCACATGATAAACTTGACTATTATAATAAATATAAGCTTACCTGCAGTCTGTATAATGCAAGGTGAAATGAAACTGGGTTGTGACTCAGGCTGCAAGAGGCTCTGTGCAGTAATGGAGGCAGTAGTACTACTACTCTTACCAGTAGCACACTCTTCTATTTCCAGGAGTCTGTACCACTGTATGGCTTATCTTCCTGTACTTTTGTATAAATTCTTAGTACTTCTGGGCTGCTGATTTGGAAATTTGAATACTTCTGATAGCACATTGGTTTTATTTTAGGTCTTTGCAGTGGGCTAAAACATTGGTAATGTTTCAGTTCTTGCTGTCTTCTCTCAGTTCAGTACTGATCAATCTTACATGTAAGCAGTGAATCTGACTGGAGCATAATGTGCTTGTGGACTGTTTTGTTTCTTTAACTGTAATAAATTTATTTCTATGTAGGAAGCAGCGAGAGTTCTGGTGGTGTCAGCCCTTCCAGCCCCACCTCTGTCTCAAATCATCAATGTGTGAGTGAAAAGTTACTTGAGCAATACAGCAGGAAAGAAAGATCTTGTCTCTGTTTCAGGGACAGTGAAATAAAAGCTCATGCAGTTCAGCTTAGTTCAAACACATTGTTTCTGGAGCCATATTGTAACCTTCAACTGTGTTAACTATCCACTGAAAAGAAAATACTTACTGATAATTGTACCTGGAGTACTGATGGTGGAGATGGTTGTCTCCAGTGTACCTGAGATCTGACCTTAAGAGAAGCTGTGAATTCAACTTCTTCTAAAGTCTCTACGTTCTGGGACCTCACTAGGCCAGCCAGTTCTCTCAAGGAGAATTAGCTGTAAGTCTTGAGGTGACAATTGTACTGGCCTGGATTTCTGGGGACACAGATACCAGCTCTGCCACTGAGAAGTGCCATGTTTGGAATATTTCTTTGCCATCAAAGCTATTGAGAAAATAATAGAACTTATTTTCTTGAGGTCTAAGATAAGCTATGCTGCCCTTGAATTTATTCATGGTAACAATCCAGAAATATTACCTTCTGCCAACTATAATTTTCTGTAAATATGCAATTATTCCCAGAAAAAAAGTCCTTCCTGTTTCTTCTGCCCCCATTTCCTTCTATGGCTCTTTATGCAAGTATAAAATTTTTCTCTCATGATAAATCCCAGGGGGCATGTGTTACATTCCCTAGGATTCTGCTTGCACTGATTGCATTGCTTGCTAGAGCTGAGGCTCTCTTTCACCATAATTTTATTGCATTTTAATTGCTTCAATGGATATGCTGTGAGCAGTAAGCACTGTGGAAGAAGGTAGGGAATCACACCTGGACAGCACTGCATTTCTGTACCTGGAACCAATATGACACATGGTTTTACAGGCTTTTTAAAAAGTTGTCAGGAATTAAGCATTTTGATAAATACATGTGGAAGAAGCCCAAGTTCTTGGCATTTTGTGTGCTTAACATAATTGAAATCCAGCCTTTTTTCACCTATAGATGCATACATTGTCTTAAAGTGGAAACCTTAGCTGTGCATTATCTGTCAGGGAAGTGACAGTTTGAATGGGTTCTTTGAGGAAAGAAAGACAAAATTTCCTCTTTCTCCATTATTCTCCTTCTTTCTCTCCTAGAGCAGCTCGAAGAGAGAATTTCTTTAAAGGATACATGTGGGCAGAATGTGATTGACAGATACCCTGACAAGTGCCCTGTAACTAGAAAATAGCTCCTGCTGGGCCTATCTGGAAGGATGTGCAAGAACAAAACACAAACAGAGCTGTATTGTCAGCCTGTGAGATTGCCCAAGCTCATGTGATCACATTTCTGGGACATAAATTGATGTAGTCTGGGGATTGAGAAAGAGCTGAATTGATCTTTTCCTTTTCTTCCTTGTAAAAGTAATAATAAAAATAAATAAATAAAAATTAAAAATAAAAAGCAAAATACTTTTCCTTGAGTGTAGCAAGTTGGAAAGATATTTAAAAGCTATAAGACAGAAAATTATATTCCCTCATGGTAATACTTAATAAATAGATATCTACTGGATAAACAGATTGACAGGCATGTTAAACCTTTCATTATTTCAAGAGGAGAATTCAAGTTAGATGCATTTGTCTCTCTGCCCTCAGAGCACTCATTGAAGAGTTTTTGTTCACTGTAATACAAAGAACTTCACTAAATTGGAGTTAAGAGTTAAAATTCTTAGAGATGTCTAAAGATGATTTGAGCTTCACCTATCTTGTTTCTGATGTCTGAGTTCAGTCTTGTAAGATCTGTAAGGGTGCTTTTCCTCTCTGGTGGTTTTCTGATTCAGATGAATTTTTTTCCCTTGTGTTGATCTGTAGAGGATGACATGCAGATTGACGAAAAGTGTGTGGAAACAGGTAACTGAATTCACTTGAGATTATTTTATTTGCTTCAAGGCAGTAGCTAGTTTAAAGCTTCATTTCCTAGATAAAACCACTCATTCTCCTAGTGAACTTAATGGGAGCAAACTCTATTTTTCTTACCCTGGAAACCTCCTCTCATATTAGTGTATTAAAATGAGCTGTTTGCAGTTCTGGTGTACAGTGCTTATAGTCAAGTGCTTTGACCAGCACAAAAATATTTGCTTGAATGAGATGCAACTGCTTTGATTCAGGTGTTGGATTGTGGCTGTAAAGTTACCATACCTTTTTGCCTATTGCATATTTAATGGCACGGATTGTTGTGGTCTTGGAGAACCCACACAATTCCTTGTCAAGAAATCCCTGATCTTGGGAGAACAAGGAGCAAGAATAGGTTTTTGCTTGTGAACACTGAGTGTAAAAATTGGTAGCTTGAGTTGCTCCCTAAAGCAGTGCAGTTCATTCTTCCTTCTCCAAGGTAATTGAGAAGCTCTCATGGAGGGATGTGATCCTGTAGGACTGTGTGAAAAGAAATGAAGCAGGTAATTCAAGTATAGTGAGCTGTATTTTGCCGCCTCGGGGTAGAAGCAGCTGGGGAAAGTATATGTGAGACAGACTGACAGAAGCTGGAAAACTGATTTCTGTTTCTGATATTCATTAGAAGGAAAAGAATTAAATTTTGAATTTATTTTAATATCTTTGCTATCTGGATTACTAAACAAGATGAAGAAACATTTGAGTCAGGTAAGTTCCTCTGACCTAACTCTGAGTTCCTTGCAATTGTTCTGCTGTGAGAAGGGTGTCCAGAGAGGAGCATCTTAGAAACAAGCAGGTGGCAAAAACCAAAATGCCACTTCAGCTTCAGGAGCCATTCTGGCTTGAAAAGCCATTATGTAAAATCCTGTTGCTTTAAGTCTTCCTCTTATTCTCTGATTACCTTAGTAGTCAGGTTTCTGTCCTCTTATCCCACGAGTGTGAATGTTTCTTCTCGTGCATCAGTAGCAGACCTATTTATCCAACCCTCGTCAGCTGTACCCGTGCAAGCTGTGACAGCAGGGGCTGCACTGATGTCAGCAGATAATTGGATTACCTTCAGTAATATGCAGGCCTGAATCCCCAGTGCCTGTAGGAGTTGATGTGGTAAAGAGGAAAGCTGCTTCTGGATTCCTGATTGTGGGCATGGCTGACATACAGGAAAGAAAAATGCTTATCAAATTCATTATTTATGTATAAAAAATACAATCAATAAGCAGTCTTTATTTGACTAAGCTGATATGGGGGTTTTTGGTTGGTTGTTTGATTCATTTAGGAAGCAGCTGCTTATTTACAGCATGTTGACAGTTCTGCAAAACTTAAATCTTTCTTAATACAGAATTTCTCCCCTAAAAAACTACTGCTAAACTTCTCATTTGAAGTATTCAGTAATCTTGTGGAGAAGAGTGTAATTTTACCTTAGATTTGCTCTTCTCCACAAGGTCTCTACTTGCCAGTTCTTCTTTCTGCACCTTCTTCTCTTATCACAGGCGTTAGTTCTCTTCTACCTCTCAAGCAATGCCCAAGGCTTTTAGGCATAACCAGCAGGTCTGCAGGGCAGTCTTTTGTTTTCAGGCTAGGATGTTTCTGATAGCTGCACTTGGGGATTACTGTTGCAAATCCTGCTCAGTGCTGAGTCAGCTGTCTGCTGTGTCCACACAGTCAGAGGAATAAAGGTGCAAATATTTGCTATCCTACCTTCCACTTTAACCACTTTAAGTAGTTGCAGATTTTGCACTACCATACTGAAATAGATGCTGCAGTTCTTGCATTCTTTGGGAACTAGGAATTCATGCTCAAAGAAGCATATTTTAGATTTAATGTCTGTAGTACCTGTTTTCTACATTCCCTAAATGTGTTGGACAATGTTGGTTGGATTTTTTGTTAGAACATAGTATAGACTGTCTTCTCAAAGCTAATTGTTTTATATCTGTCTCTATCTGAATCTGCAGAGGAGCTTAAAGAAGGTAACACTAACATTTTTCTCCCTGTCTCCTGTAGCAGTAATCTAATAGAATTTATCTGTGTTTATGCTTTAGCAGGAACTACCACTCTTCTTGCAATACCTGGTAGCTGAATTGCTTGTTCCCTGTAGGATTCTACACTGCACTCCATACCACAGAAGACAGGGTAGATAAAGCAGAAAGATTTAAACATGTTTGAATGATGACTCAAGAGACTTGAAGATAGATGGGCATGTATCAGCTGAACATTACTCTGAACATTGCCCTGAATGAGCAGTTTTGTGATAAGGAATTTTTCCCATAGTCATTAACTAGTTGTTAGTACATACAGAAATGTAGGAAAAAAACTGTATTGTAAAGGTACAAGTAATGAAGAGTGTATAGATGTGAAAGGGCAATTAACATGCATCTAATTTTGTTTCAATACTTCCATGCTTATGAGATAACTGTAAATCAAAGAGTGCTAAAAGTATTTCCAAGCTTTGCAAATGAAAATAATGTTTTTCCTTGGAACAAATACTGCTTTTAAAGACATGCCTGTGTCTTCTGTATCTCATTCTTGCTTTAAGGCCTAAGTAAAGGGAATGCACAGTTTGGATAACTACATGTGTAGTTAGGGGAAAATAAGGAGTACTTTTTGAAAAGAAAGCTAAACACTGGCACAATTTTTTTCCTTGATTTGTTTTCAAATCACCTTTCTCAAATAGTTTCTATACTTTCTGAACATTGGCTTATTGGAAAATTGGTATGTTTGAGCCTTTTATGAGAGATTTAATTTTTAAAAAATACAGAGTTTTAGAAGTCTCACCTGAATAGTAAAGCCTTCATGATGAACAGCATGAGAACGAGGACAAAAAGAATTAGAGGAAAGAGGTTAGGCTCACAGGTTGGAGCAGATATCACTGATCCAATCAATAAAAAGAAGTAATAAAATCAGGTCTTCGTTTTGCCTGAAATATCTGAGCAGACATAAGTTGCATTTTCCAAACATGCTATGGGGCACAAACTGAGTTACACAGTTTTTGTTTCTAATTTTGAGCTACTGACTTGTTACTATTGTTTTAACTAAAGACTTCTTGTAAGACAGATTTCACCTGAAAAGCTTAAATTATGTGGAGGTTTTTTTCACTAATTTCAATTTCAAAACAATGTCTGGCATGTAGATATCTTGGGAATGAAACAAATAGAATGTTAAGTTTCAAATTTCATTTAGGAAGATGTTCTATGTTTATTTTTTCTTACAGTAACCCTTTTGAATTGGTCCTTGGTCATGTGAAATACTTTGATATTATAGAGTATCATGCTTTTAAAATTATATTAAGCATCATACTTCCACATATTTACTGAAACTCCTTTTTTCCTTAGGATCAGCAATAATTGTTTGCATCTAGCTTTTAATTTTCTCTTTTCTTTTTTATTTTATGGCTATTTGTTCTTTGTATTCTAGAAGAGGAAGAATTTGGTGAATTTGGTCAACGAGTCTTTATTGGTATGCAATGACTAAAGATAAGTGAAATGTTTGGGGCTTGATCTAGCTTAATGAAGTTCAGTAAAAATCTTTGTTCTTTATATCACTTAAAGACTTACTAAATGGAATACAGCTTACTCTGTTTTGCAAACATCAGGAAGTCTCTTTCTTCCTAATAATGCTCAATCTCTCCATTTAAATCTTTCTTCCTGTTAGGTTTCTACAGAGACTTGGCCACTGCTATTTCAACTTGACTTCATGATTAATTTTGCTCTAAAGTAATGTCTGTCATCACTGAGAATAATCATGAGGGCTTTCATTAGAAAAGTGCACCTATATGTGAAGTTTTCAGAGTTGGATGGTCAAGTGGAGAAACAAACCTACCTCTGTGGTTATTAAACCATAGTGACCTTTAAAATACATGTTCTGGAGGCTGGAGCAAATGTTCCAGACTTGCTTCATGAGAGTGAATCACCTACACTATCAAAAAAAGTTGACCTGTTCCCTAGGGAGGCCTCAGGTAGTCAGAAACTTCTCCTCCAGCTTGTTTGGGGGATCTTTCAGAAGTCTTTAATTCCAGGCTAATTTTCAGGTGACTTTCAATGGGATTTTACCAACTCTGTAGCTGTCATGTAATGCTCAGAGATTCTACCAAGCTGTCATATCAAGTGCAGCAATGAAATTCACTACCCTTCACCTTGCAAAAACCTCAGAAGAGGTAATATGTTGTGTGCCTTAGCAAGAGGCCCTCTGGGCTAAGGAGCCAGTTGCCTGCACGTGGGCTGTATTTTCCAGCGGTATGCCTTTGCCCCCTTTGCAGCTGGATTCCGCAGGAGCATGCGGCTGTGCCGCAGGAAGGCCCGGCTCCAGCAGCAGTCCTGCTACTCCCGCTGCCCCAGCAGCTGCTACAGCGCCCTGGCCGCTCCCTACGAAGAGGTGGTCAGGTACCAGCGGCACCCGACAGACCGGCACCGGCTAATTATCCTCGTGGGTAAGAGCTTAACCCTTGCCAGGCACATTCCAGCAGGGGTTTCCTGCTGCTGATGGCAGTGCTGGCTGTGTAGGCAGCTCTCAAAGCAACACTTCAAGAATTACTGTCATTTGACCCCATTATTTAGGTTAAAGTTTAATGCAGGTATCATCTTCTCTGCTTGAGATAGTGAGTGGTAAAAAACAGTAATAATAAAGTCCTTAGAAGAAGCTGGTTATGAATGCTGGTTGATAATGGATTTTATTAAGGAAGTGGTTCAGTTTTATACTCAGCTGGGACTAAAAATGATGAGAAAACATTGGTCATTGGTAATTTAATAGAAAGATTCTTTACATGGCAGCATTTCTACAACCAGTGTTCAATGTATAGATATGACAATAATAAGAAGAATATTTAACTCCAGACTAGCACAATCTCAAATATGGACAGTATGGAAAGATACCTTTAATAATGCTTGTTGTAGGACATACTGCATTAAGTGGGCTGCAGGCTCTCAAAGAGACTTTAATTGTAGCGACTGAAGGGAGGATGCTGTTCTGCACTGTTCTATGATCCTGATAAAGCAAACTGAGTAAAGGCAAATCCACTGTCCTTTCTAAGTCTGGAAGTATTTGATAAGTTTTTTGTTTTAAAATAGTACTGCTGATTTACCTCCTGGGTGTGGCTATATTGCTGTGGAGTGATTTGTACCCTGTCAGTAACACTAGCTGCTGTTACCCTGTCAGTAATATTAGCTGCTCTTCCAACTTTCCAGGTCCCGCAGGAGTTGGTGTGAATGAGCTACGGCGAAGGCTAATCACAAGTAACCCACGAGAGTTTCAAAGTGCCACACCTCGTATGTAATGCTTTTCTTCTTTCTTCCCCTACCCCAATTCAAACATGAATAGGAAATGCCAAGCACCTTCCTCTTGCTTTTGGTATTTATACACTCTTTGCTCTATGGCTGTTTCTTCAGCTCTGCTGAAAGCCAGTACTGTTTGCTTTCTTAAGGGTTAGTTTAAAATACTATCTATCTCACTTTGGCAAATCAGACAAAGGTATGTTCAAGTTCCAGCTTCTGAAACCATTAAAAGCTTTATGGAGATTAAAAGTTATCTGCATGATTTGGTTTAACTTTAGTGTTTGCTTTTCCTAGATTTAAAAAAAAAATTCTTAGAGATATTTCAAGTTCTTAGGGTTTAAGTACTCAGGTATGAGAACGAAGACAACAGAAGTTGGTGCTTAATAGGCTTTGCAGCTTTCCTTATTAGCCTTCTAGTCTCAGATGAGACTTATGCAGCTTAACTTCTGACGTAACAACTGAAATTATTTCTACCTGTGCTTATTTGGTTCTTGTAATTTAGATAACCAAACTGCAAATTATGTATCTGAAGCTAGCTGAAAAGTCATGACTCAGCACTTAAGGTCCCAGATGAGGGGAAGGTGCAAGTGTGGGAAACTCGTGGGATTTTTCTGAATGAACTTTAAAAAAAATTGCCTCTGAAGAATAAAGAGTTGTGCAACCAGTTCCAAGGCAGTTCCTGATTGCTTTGAATCACGACTATTTGGATTAAACTACTCTTCCATTCCTAGAAATACAGATGTGCCTTGATAACTTTTAATGACTTGTCACTGGCAAACCATTACAGGATATGGGGTTTTTGTTCTGGATTAACAAATGGAAATAACTAATATTATTTATGAAAATACTGATTGATAGTTCTTCATGAAGTTCTCATTTTCACTTAATAAAGTTACAATAATTTAGTTGCAGCTGGGTTTTTTTTGTGTGTTATATCATCCTTCAGACACCACTCGTGTTCAGAAAAGTTATGAAATGAATGGTCGTGAATATCACTACATATCGAAGGAAACTTTTGAAAACATGGTGTATAGTCACAGGTGAGTAGAAGAGATGAATCACATCTTTATTACCTAAAATGCAACATGATCAAAGAAGTACAGTTTTGTAGTTGATCCCAAGTCTGGGCTCCTCCACTTCTACTGTGTATGTGTGGTGTAAATTTGTGTCAAACTACTTGAGACTGTTTCTTCAAAGACTGTGTTTGTGCAGTTGCAAATAGCTCCTCCACAATTAATCTCAGAATCCTTCTAAAAGGAAGTGGGCCCTCTAGTCCTGAGCTCATTAAATGTGCTCGTAAGTTATGAGTTTAACTCTCCAGGAAACCAGACTGCTTTTGAAAATTGAGCAGTAAATCATACCTGTTCCTGACCTGCAACTCCATTGCAGGATCTCTGCAGTGATGACACACGAGTAGTTGAACTGTAAGGGCTAAATATTCACAAGTGTCTGCTCCTTTCTATGCATCAATCATCTCTCTAGGACAGACCAGCTCAGCACTACGGAAGAGACACTCATTGAACTGTGCCAAGTGCTTTGAAATCTTCAGACTTAAGAAGTTATTTGTAGTATGTTGACAAAGAAATTGACAAACATTGACAAGTAAAATCACAGCCTCTAAACACAAAATTCATAAAACCACGATGAGTAAAAAATGCAGTTTTTGGACATGAATTGTAATGGTTTTTGTGCCTAGTGTAGCAGGGAAGAGCAAAGGTGAACAGTATTCAGTGAATTTTATGATTATTCAGTCCTGATCACTGGATTGTATTTGAAGATTTCACTTTTAAATGGAATCTTTTTGAAACTCAAATGCTCTTTCATTTTCCTTCTTCCTCACCACTGTTGCAGAATGCTGGAATATGGGGAGTACAAAGGGTACCTGTATGGTACCAGTATTGATGCAGTGAGAACAGTCCTTGATGCAGGGAAGATCTGTGTCATAGATTTAGAACCACAGGTGAGTGGTAAAGGGGCAGGGAATCTTCTGGAAGGAAAAATAATTTTCTCTACATTCTTTTGCCATTGGAACAGTGTTAGTTGCTTTGTCTTGTTTTTCACTTTACCTCATGGAGCTTATTAATAACAGATTATTCTTTTAATGTGTCTTAGGGGGGTGGCAGTGGTGGTACTACAGTGACAAGTATGTTAAGACAGTTCATTTTTTACCAAGCCAGCAGCTGCATTATCAGTTTGGATGGTATGGAAATGAATTTTCATACTTACTTAAAGTAAGGATTAGTCTTTCATATGGACACCTGTTGCATGGGATTTATTCCTCCTCCAAGCCCTACTGTTGAGAGTTCTGTCTTTGTATTAGCAATCTCAGAACACCCTTTGGTAAAAGCAGCAACACTTAAAGTAATCAAGTAAATGCTGAAAATTTTAGTGTGCCTTTGTGCCTGCATTTCTCTCCAGCAGTTACAGCACTTAGTAACCTGCTTCTTCACTTAGATACTCTTTCTCTTTGTATTTTTTTTCCTTCTATTTTTGCACTGAATTTGCTGATGAAGATAAGGCTAATAAAAGCCTGAGCTTGTAAATATCTAAGATACTTAGAGCTGTGTCTGGCTAAACCTTGCTAACCTTCTCTGAATTGCTTGCGTATTTAGTACATAGGAGCTGTTTGGGCTATGCTGTTTAAGCATCTCCTCTAACTGAATGTAAAGAGCGACACCATAACTCAGTATTGCTTGGATATTTCCCTCTAATTATGCAGAGCCAATGTGTCTGAGCCTTAGGCTGGCAGTGGCTTGTGCTGCTTAAAATAAAAATTAAGTTACAAGATTTGTACTACTCAAAAACTGAAACTGCTGTACGAGGTAGATGAGGTCACACCTTAGAAACTGTCCTTTGGGTTTCCTCTGTTACATTTTTAAGCAAAGGGGTAAAAGAGGGGTGTTGTGGTGTGGGGTGTGTAATCTTGCCACTTGGACAAGACTTTTTTTAGGGTGCGAGTTTAAAGGAAAAATATTAGAAAGAGTATTAAGTAAGACCAGTGAGGTAGCAGAACTACTGCTGTGTTGCATACTTTATTTAAATCTGGTGGTTTGACCAAGTCTACATGCTATGATTTTCTTTAGTTTTTCTTTTTTTTTTTTTCATTCCCTATAGCGCTCTGCAGTAATTTAAAAATACTTATTAGCATTAGGAAATGTTACACAGTAAAGGAATTCTGAAAGCAGGATACTTTCTTCCAGCATGGAACAATAGAGAGGTACTTGTTCCAAAAGTAGCTCCCTTAGAGTCAAAAAAGAATAGGTTTCAAATGCATCTTTTATGTGGTTGATTGTACAGATCTGTTAGTGACACTGTTCCATCATTCACTGGTATTGAAAGCATCTCCTAATGAGGCTACCAAGCAGAATTAAGTAATTGTGTGCTACAGTTGCTTAACAATGTCTGCTCCAGGGATTATAAGTGAGATCTTTTTCAAGTAAGTGTTCCTGAAAAAAAGTGTCTTCTAGGTCTGGGGATCACAGTATGTTGTAAACAACTGGCTTTTTATGGGAGTAAAGCTGGGATGAATGCACTTGAAATACTTTATTTTGCTCTTCATTTGTAGGGTATACAAATAGCCCGGACCCATGAGTTAAAGCCCTACATTATATTCATCAAGCCACCCAGCATAGGCTGCATGAGGCAGACTCGTAAAAATGCCAGGATCATTACAGATTATTATGTGAACATGAAGTTCAAGGTGAGATTTGGGAATAAAAGAGATTGAGTTTATTAATCTGAGATTCTGTTACTAGAACATAATGCATTCTACTATGCTACGCTGTTAACTCTTAAAAAAACAGTACTGTGTCTTTAGGATCAAATCTAATTATTATCTTTTTCTGTGGATTTTGTTGGGTTTTCTTTTCCCTTTCCAGACTGGCTTTGAAGCATAAGAGCTGTAATTTGTAACCTAGGGGGCTGAGGCACTTTGCTTCAAAATGTCTTAGAGGAGAAACTATTTTGCATATTTTTGTTTTATTTAGCTGTCTTGTGTCAATATTTGAGTCAGCACATATATTTACTGTTTGATTGAAATACTTGGAATGTGCTTTGTTCAGTAGTATTATTATTTTTTTCAGTTATAAGAATGTATGCTTAGTGCCAGTATCAATCCTATATTAAGTTCTGTAGACAAAACACCGATCCTGCTTGTAGGAAATGCATCTCTTATATTTAGAATATATACAGCACTTTGACACAATCGTTTCCAGGCAAATCATCATCAAATTTAGCATCTTAACATTTTGGAGACCTCCGTCTATAACTATATGGAAATGATTCATGATTGCTATGACAGAAAGCAACATGGACAGGGGGAAATAAACTAAAATTTGGAGTAAGAACACAAGCATTAGTAGATTTATCTTCCAGTCCCTAACATTCTCTGCCAGCACTTATCATTAGAGTAACTGTTTTAGGGCAAATGGAGTATCCTGAGACACAAGGTACTTCCTTGGGAAGCATATGGCAGGCAGCTCAGTTTTTGAGACCTGGAACTGACTGTAGCAGAGGTACTTTATTATAGCAAACTGTAAATGAAATAAAGCAGACTGACATTATCTATTCACCTCTTGTTTATGTGGACCAAGGTGTCTTGCAGATGCTGTGCAGGTATGTTTCTCTACACAACACTGCAGTTTTATGGACTTACTCTGTCTCACAGGAAGAAGATTTACAGGAGATGGAAGAATCAGCTAAGAAAATGGAAGCTCAGTTTGGTCAGTTCTTTGATCACGTGATTGTGAATGACAATTTACAAGAAGCATCTGCGCAGCTGCTCTCTGCAGTACATCGTGCACAGGATGAGCCCCAGTGGGTCCCTGCAGTATGGATATGCTCAGACAATCAGCCCTAATTCTAAGCAGCAGGCAGCTTCAGAAAGATTACAGCTTATGTTTTACTTCAAGAATAATCCTAATGTCAGGATTGCAAGAATTTATCTTTGTACGTGAGGGATTTGGAAGAGGATTAGGAAGGAAGCTCCAATGGGAGATATAATCATACTATGTTCTGTGTAGCTTTTGAGCTTTTTATGTTACACTTGGATCCACTTTTGTACAAAAAAAAAAAGGAAATACTGTGAGTACTCAATTACAAGAATAAAGAAAAATCTATTTTGTTGCATGTATCTGTGTTATTTACTTACACATAAGTTCAGAAAGGTCCTTTTCTCTCTTTTTATTATGCTTGTTCTGGTTCTGTGATGCCTTTACATTCTGGAAGCCTTACAAACTATATTAAGTCAGAATGTGCTTTTTTTTGCATGGTGTCTGTCAACAGAGTGTTATTTATGAAGGTACTGGTTTGCTGCTAATCCTTTTTACCTTTTTAGGAGCGGTGTTGGCATAATATGAATGACTCCAAAACCCAGTTATCGTCATAATACGTGTAAATATATCTTTTCTGCTCTTCCATCAACTTAGGTGAGTACAAACTGATAGAATGTGGACTTAGCAAAGAGGAAGATAATCAGAAAACCTTTCCCTTTTTGGTTTGGTCTGTGGTAGCACAGTCTCCTCATCAAAGGGTGCAATGCTTGTGGCAACTGAGCTCCTCACTCCACCTCCTATTTGTAGCTGTCTTGCTGCCTGAGGTACATGGATGGTTATTTTGTTGGCCTACCTCATCCTGGAGGAAAACCAACAAAAGTGAGTTAAGCAGTCTAAAAAGAGGTTATTTAAAGATAAGTACTACAGTCACCCTGCTTGTTCTAGAGCCAGGGCTTGTATTCCCTGTTTAGAGGTAAAATGGGAGAGACCCAAGCCCCAGTATGTCATTGATGTGGGTAAGTACTGACAGAGGGTGAGATAGCAGCCAGCTCTCTGCTGGTGGTCCATGACCAGGCTCCCCACTTCTTTCTAGTCCAGCATTTGTCGACTCTTTGTCTTTTTTCCATGTATTATTTCTTACTTTTTTGGTGCTTTGTTTTGTTTTTTCCGATTACTTCATTTATCAGTTTGAGACCCTAGCTACAAGCTGAAGTAGTCCAGAACCCTTTTCCCCTTGATTTTGCTTGTCTGCAGGCCGAGAGACGACGACTACCGCTCGGGGCCGCGGAGCTGCGCTCACTCCGACCAAACACCGCCAAGGCGGACGCGCGCGCAGCCACGGCAGAGGGAAGCCGGCCCTCCCGGCGCTGGGGTGCGCAGCCGCGGGGCGAGGCGGGGCGGAAGGAGCAGCGGCTCCTCCCCGCAGAGCCGGAGCTGGGCGGGCGCGGCCCATGGCGGCGCGGCGGGCGGGCCCCGGCGTGGTGAGGGGGTGGTGGGGCCGGAGCGGGAGGGGGGCGCGAACCCCTCCGTGGGGCTGCAGCGCGGGGGGTCCGGCGGCGGGAGCTTGGCCCACCTGAGCGCTGTTGTTGAAGGGATGTGGCGGGGCGCTCCCCGCCACAGCTGCTGCTCCGGAGGCGGAGCTGAAGCGCGGCGCGGGAGCGGAGCGCCCTCGTAGCGCGGCTCCCGCATGCCCGCCCTGCTGCATCCCGCGGGAGGGGGGGAATGTAACCGGCCGTAGGGTCGCACTTTTCTGTCCATCTTTGTTGCGGAAGCAAACAAGCATTTCCTCGTTGTATTTTTTCATATAAACCTCTCAAAAAAAAAAAAATCTGCACGGCTTTAACAAATCTGTGAAGGCTGCTTCAGGGTTTTTAAACCTTCTGGACATTTAAACCTTTCCTTCTCCGCATCCTGGAAAGGATACCCGGGGAGCTGGGTAGTTTGTTTTTCCCCGAGTTTCCAGGTGCGTCCCACTGTCTCGTAGCCTGGCTCAGGCTTGCAAACACAGGGTTTGACCGAGGCAGTGGCTGCCTGGTTTGTCGGAGTCTCTTGGTTTCGGGACACTTTAGAGCACTCAGCGGCTCTTCTGCCCATAACAAAATGTCCATGGGAACCTGTCCGCAAACTCACCCTTTCTGTGAAATTTGGGGTGAGTTACTTCTGTGTGAAACTTCAAATAGGCAAAGCTGATAGCTCTATGGCAGAGTTGGGGACTGGCACACAGATGGACAGATGAGTGTTTACGACTGGCTGCTTGCATAGGGTTTCCTGTGTTGCAAGGAATAAATGATACAGAAATCAATGCACTTGCCAGTTGTTTTGTAGAAGGCAATAAAATAAAGAGGTACTACTGAGTGTAGAATTACTACTGCATAGGCAGTGAATGCTGTATAAAAGGTTTGTGGCTTTTGTTTGTTTTTATGGGGTTTTTAGCTTTTAGGGTTTTTTAAATACCAAGTATCCTAAATATTTACTATTTACTGCCACAAGAATGTTGAAAACAATAAAAGTAATGCGATCTGACCTTTACCAATATTTTTTTCACTTATGGTGCACCAATATAGTGTGACCAGTGCCCACCACTTTGCAGGGTGCCACTTAGGGTGTGCAGTTCTCTACCTGTGTAAGTGGCACTTGCTGTCAGTCTTCAGCATGGCCAAAATCCAAGTGAGAGATTTGAGGTCTAATCCCACAAACCCTGCCTTGCACGAAGCATCTCCTTTGCTTTGGGTAAACAAACCAATGTAAAACTTGCTTATAGGAACCTGTGCCAGCATGCAGAGTGAAGGGTTTGTTAGTGCAAGTAATATTTGCTGCCATTGAACAACCTGCCCTTGTTTCACATGGGAGTAGTTCTGGGTCCTAACCCCGGGGCAGAAGGGTTCAGCTCCAGCTAATCCTGGCTGCCTGAAGTTTATTTTTAGTTCAGAATTAGCTGAGGTTCAATGTGAGCAGCGTGAGGGAGCCTAGACCAGTTCACAGTGCCTCTTCCAGGGAACGACTTCAGATGATATGGGAAAGAAACAAGTGGTGAGTTTGTGGATCCTTGAGTCTTACCAGGTTTACGGCCCTTTTTATTTCTGGTATCTGAATTTTCTGAGCATGGGAAATACTTTTTTGTGTATATTCTTCCAATATAATTGTGTAATACAAAATCTGAAAGTTAACTCCTTTTTCTGGATAAGAGAAAGGTACGAGCTCAGTTTCAGATTATCTGGAGATCCTTTTAGATTTTAGGTGTTTGACCTGCTGGTAAATATGTTCAAAATTATATGGAAAAATGATATTTTATAAAGTATTTTCATAAGTTTATTTTAAAGTATTTTCATAAGTGAGCTTGTTTCCTTTTATTTCTTATTGTTCTGAATTTACATTTTCATTAATAGAAAATGCTCAGCTCATGTCGTATACTGTAAAATTGTACTGAATGCATAATTTATTACAATATTTTATATTTATTTAAATAGAATGACTAATAAGCTTTCTAGTGAAAGTGGTACCTGACATGAAAAGTGAAAATTATTGAAGCTGTAATGCAAGCTGTTTCTCACACACAAAGCTTAGCTGTATCTTCCTACTGCAGTGCTCATCAGAACTCTGGTAAAGGCATATTAGTCCAGCATCTTTTACATCCTGCTTTTATATCACATCTCCATTAGGAATGTTTGGCCATTTAGGAGGCATACAGAGCAAAACATACCTTGAATGTTCTGATCTGAAGCTGTTTTCTCAGAAGTGGTTTCATACTGGCAGAAGCTGACTTTTGTCTCTCTCTTGTCTTTCAGTGCCCACCTCGTGCCCTTCCTCCAGTGCCAAGGTAAAATCATTGCATTCTGTGGAACTGATCATGATGCTGTAATGCAGATTTTGAAAGTAGTAACATTAAAAGAAATAAGTTTCATCAACATCTGAGCAGTAAAATTGCTTCTCTTGCTAATTTATTGTCCCAAAATGCTTTACATGGAATGCAAAACATTTTAAAGTTTTATAAAAGCCAAGAAATTTTACCATATTACCTCAGTTTTAATACTCATGAGAGATAAACCTTTTAAAAACTTTTAGATAAATATTCCAATTTGAATGTCTAGTATAGCTTAATTGTTGTTAACTTTAATCTCTTCTTCATCCCTCTTTTATTATGTGTTCTTTAGTTTATTTGAATCACAAATACTTAAAACCAGGAATTTCTGGAATTAGGCTAGATATTCTTTATTAGGGAGTTAGGTCTCTATTAGTTTGATGTAGTATAGGGAAAAAATTGGGCTTTTTTTCAGTGTGAAAGGAAAAGCAATTATATAGTTTTTATGGGATGGTACTTCAGAATTCCTTCAAAGTACCTGCAAGTAAATGTGATGTTTTATGATTGTCGACAGATAATGTCTTTTTAGTGATGTATGAGCTCAAATGTTTCATAACTTCTGTTGGTTTGTTATATACCAGGCAATAAGACAAGTTTTAATTAGCCAGGTGATTAAAGCTTTTAATCTGATCCACAGCTAGCCAATCAAGGAACTGTGCGTAGTCACCAACAAAGTTGAATCTTGCTGATTGCTTTGTACCCTTAACCCTGCTATACACATCTGCTCCTAAAGAGGAGGGGGATAAGGAAATTAACCATAAATTAACCATAAAGCAGTGTGAATTTCATGGTTGTGAATTGTAATTGATTCAAAGCTAACTTTCTTTTCATCTTTTTACGCTGCTTGTCAACAACTTTCTTTCTTCAATATGAAGTGGAAGCCAAGGTGAGTTATTAAGGAGAGCTACAAACATTGGTAGTTCCTTTTGGTGCCACTCATTCTCTCTTTAAAGATAGAGAGAGCCTTATACTTTTCCTGAATGCAGGCTGATTATTTAAACTGGATACCTGTGCATTGTTAGAACTGTTGTTTTTCTTTGCTCTCTTTACTGTTAGCTATTTCCATCAAGGTAATTGAAGTGCTGTCGCTGTGCTTTAAAGAATAAGTTTCTTTTTCAGAGCATTATTCAGAGTATTTCAGTTTATCACTTAACACACATGCATGTATGTATTGTGCCTGTTCTGCATGTAAGACTTCTTACTCTGATTTTTTTACGCTGTTCTCCTACCATCTTCTGTACTCCTCCTTGTGTGAACTGGTGAATTGTCATCTTACCTGTAAAAACAAAGGATGTCATAACTTGTAAAAAAGAATGTATTTCTTAACTTGCAATAGGATGGCTGTTATAAAAAGGAAATTGAGGTTTTTCCTTGCTGTGCTCCCATACTTCTGTTTTGTGTTATGCAGATGAAATTCCACTCAGTCGTCCCAAAAAAAGGAAACCCAAAGGAAAGACTCCATTAGGTAAGGTCCTGCCAAGACTAAAAACTGTTCTTTTATTCTTTCCATTTTTTCCTTTCTAACTTCTTTGCATAATTCGTTAAGTAGACATTTCCAGCTGTAAACTGCTTATGTTGAATGTGTCAAGCATTGAATTTTTGAATGAACTAATTTACCAGTCTGGTTCAATTTCACTCTTGGCCAAATAAAGTCACAAGTTAATCACTTCATTATCACTGAAGACTTGACTGTAAAAGATTATTATTTGCTGGTTGCTTTTACATTTTTGCAGAATAACGGTTTATAAAAGGTGGGTAAACTTGACTTTGAAGTGGATATAAAGATTCAGTTGTTACCATAAAAATTGCAGTCCTTGAAGGTGGTATTAAAAAGCAGGTGCGATGTAAAATGGAGAAGTAATTCTGTCTTTCTGCATCTGATCATGATGTTACTGCACTATAATATGGATTTATTTTAACCTTTCATAGAAATATAATTTCTCCAAGTATAATAATTAATCGCTCAGACTGGAGTAAATATCCTTCAGTGGATTTTTTCTGCTCCTTTTTTTATTCTTGTGCTGTATGTTTAGCATTTAAATTTTCCTTTGATGTGATGCCATTTCGCCTTAGCACATATCTGTGTGGATCACCTTGTAATAAACTATTACTTTTTTTCTTGCCTCTTGCATTATAATTTTTGCACATAGAAAAGAAAATACAGAGGTGTAGTTCTTTCCAGTGATGGATTCTTTTCAGGCAGTCCTCTGCTGTATGCCCAAATGGGAATTGTGCAGCTTCTTGGATACTTAAATTCTCTCCTGAACATGATACTGTTTTACTGTGAAATACCTTTGTATATTTCTACTTCTCATCATTGATTCTCATCTCTTACATTTTCTGTAGCCAATTTTCATCTCAGTTGTTGCTCAGCTGGGCGACAACATAGTAAATGTTGAAGGTACCGTAGTAAATGGTACTTTCTTTTGCCTGTTTCTCAGTGGCTCTGAGTTCAGGCTGCTGGCTCTTTTCCTGTGGTTTGTAGATGGCATTGTGCAAGCAGCAGTTCGTCGGCAGTCTGAAAGCAGCGAGCCCCTGACCCCTGAGCCCCCTGATGCCCCTCCTCAGAGGAAACGCAAGAAGAAGAAAGTACCTACTGGTACGTGAGATAGTGGTAGATGGGAAAGAGAAGTGAATAAAACTTGGGAACACAGAAATATTACTGGACCACGTGTATTTAGGTTTGAAACACTTCATGTGCTTCTTTACCTAAAACAGCTGAAAGTAATTTCTGGGTCGGTGGTAGCTTAGAGTTTCACTTTCTGGTTTCAGATTTCATAGGGTACAAACCTCCATGAAAATAATGGATATACAGTTTTGGAAATTATGTAGTACTTAACATCATTCAAAGCTCACATCATTATTTATTTGCCACTCCTTTTATATCATAGCTATTTATGTATTTAGGTGAATGTATTCCATTTTTATGAAAGCTCTAAAACTTTCATGTTGGGTTGTGTTTTTTTTATCTTCAGATTCTGAGACCTCTTTTACCCAGCAGAATGTGGCATCCCTATTTCAGAATGGAAATGGCATGGATGTCCCTGAAGCTGAAGAAACGGTGATCCGCAAACAGAGAAAAAGGACAAAGTGAGACAAAACTAGTAGAGCTCATGGTCTGGACTAACTGTAGCAGTGAATGTGGCTCAGGAGTATTTTACATTGTCATTTGGCAAAAATGTAAAATCTTGCAGCCCACAGTACCATTCAGCCTGTGCACAGTTCTTTCCAGGCTTAAGGGTTTTTTCACTTCTTCATTCTATGCATACCTGGATGCATCACAGCTCTAAATACATTTTCATGAGCCTAATAGTTCAGTCACAGACATGAAGAAATTAGAATTTGGAACTGCCTTCTATCATTCTTACTATCTTAATTATACCAAAGTTAGCAGTTTTTTCCCAATTATTCTAATATGTTTTATTTTAATATGTTCTAATCATTAATCCCTTGATATGGAATTAATCTTATGATTTTAGTCAACTACCTCCATGGGAACTTTAGTCCTTAAAATTATGAACAGGATAATATTATGCAGGTCATAGTCTGATGGCTTCTTATCAATCAGGTTAGGCATGTTAAACGAGCCTTTGGATTTTACACATTATCTCCTATTCTTTGTCCCACTGTGTGTTTTGTGCCAACAGGAAACCTCGGCCAGCCGAAGTGAGCTCCAATGAGCTGGAAGTGGAGGAGGAAGACATCATTGAAGATGAGCACAGAAAGAGCCCAGATCAGCAGCCTGTGTTTGCTGCTCCCACTGGAATTAGTCAGCCTGTTAGCAAAGTGTTTGTTGAAAAAAATCGTGAGTTCATATTGTGATTTAAGTAATTTAAGAACATTCTTGCAATTAGAAGAAGCATTATTGTATCTAAAATCTAAATACTGTAGTATTGGGAAGAATTTTTTAAAAAGTTTTCCAAATCAGAAATTATTTGGAAATAAATGCACATGATAATTTTTCAACAGTGAATAGTGGTGTTGCTGTGCTGATCTATTTGTTTGATTTTTTAATTCCACGGTGGGAGTGAAAAAGGTTTCAAAGTACCCAGCTGAGCTTTTTTGACTTAATATTGTCACAGTACCTTGAGAAGAAACAATTACAAAAATTCTTTCAAGTGGAAGTTTTTTGCAGGGCGTTTGTGTTTTTCTGTTGTTTTAGTTTGGGGGTTTTTTGTCCCAGGGAACACTGAGTCGTTTCCCAAAGTGCTTTGCACATTGTTAACTCCATAACCTGACCCACCAGGATGCATCATTTTGACCAGAGGCATCCTGTATCAGTGTAAGCTGACAAAGGGCAGGAAGCGGGGAGAAGAAATTTCTGATGCTTCTTAGCAGCTTTTTAACACTAATAAGCATTAATGTAGAAATGATGGTGAAAGGAAACAGAGCTCTCTAAAACTGATCTCCTTATCCTTTCAGGGCGTTTTCATGCAACTGACCGTGCAGAATTGATTAAAACCACTGAAAATATCAATGTACTTTTGGATGTGAAGGCTTCATGGACTACTAGAGATGTTGCCCTCTCAGTGCACCGAAGTTTCAGGTGAAAGATAAATGTTCTGATGTAAATAAACATAAATCAGGGGTTTGGCTTGAGTTTTTGGCAGTTTTTTCCTCCCTGAAAATTAGTGTCTTTCCTCTACAGTTGTGGTGTATTTTTATTTCTTTGGGATATTCCTAATAAATGGTCGTTCTGGATTCAACAGGTATAAAGTTTATCAGTCCTCTAGCTTTTGGTATTTGTTGTCAAGATTATGAATTTCCAGTGTAGACATCACATGTGAAATACAGCTTATAGAAAGAAACCAAGAAAGCCATATTGCAAAGATTCAGACAAAATCCCAATAGCAAGGGGTTGAGCTGATAACCAAAGCATTATTTACCTAGAGAAATGTGTTAGAAAGTAGGACTTACCCATCATGTGTATTACCAGAATAAAAATGTCTGAATTCAGATAGTTCTCAAATAAAAATCCTGGCTGGGGGGAAAGAGGGAGGAGTGAAATTGAACTGGGGGAATAAGCTTGCACATAATAGCAAAACCATTACTTTTTAAATATGCAATTGTTTTGTAATAGAGAAATGGGAAGATAACAGCCATGTTCTTCTGTGGTGTATTTTAGCTGGAAGCCTGTGCATGAGCCTGTGCTCAAGCTTTTACTTAGCAAAGAGGATATTGAAGAGATTGCCTTGGAGACAAGTTAGAATGTTGTGTGAGTGCAAGGGACAGTGGTCTTGGGAAACTACAGACAGCTACAGGTGAAAGTATTTGATGCCTGTGGCTGTAATGAAGGGAAGGCAAAACATGTTTGTTTTCTTTAAGTGCTCAGATTCTGGTGCATCTGGTGTGACAGGAGCAAACAGAACTCTTGCTTAGACTTTTTTAAACTAGATCAGAAAAAGCATCTCTGAAAGGCCTTGAAAAGCAGGGTTGAATAGATGGATTCATGGGCCTTTTCTGTCTATAGCTAATTCAAGATGTTAAAACTGGTCTAATGTTCTTTCCTCCATTCAGGGTCTTGGGCCTCTTCACCCATGGCTTCCTTGCTGGTTATGCTGTATGGAACATCGTGGTTATCTACATTTTGGCAGGAAATGAGCTTTCCATGGTTTCTAACCTGCTTGAGCAGTATAAGACAATAGCATACCCAGCTCAAAGTTTGTTCTACTTTTTGCTGTCTATCAGTACAGTCTCAGCCTTTGACAGGTAAAACATATTTGTATTTGAAAGGTGTATATATATAATTTGTGTACATTATGTTCCTTTCTCCTTTGGCACATGTTGATTTGCTGTTGATGATTTAATTGATATACTCAATGAATGATTTTTCACATGGCTGACTAAACACAGAAGGGTGTACTTGTGCATCCAGACCTGTGGTAATCATTTCTGTCTGGTGCTTGCACCCTACTTCAATGTCACAATGTCACCCTGCTGTTAGTGGGATGAGGTGGTGAAACAAATGTAAGAGCTGACTTGTTTTTTGTGGTGGGACTCTGAAAAGGGGTGGAGTGCAACAAATATTTCTATCAGGTTCACTTTCATATGAATCCATTGCCTAGTCAGGTGTGAAGCACAGCTGAGTGAACAGTTTCCCTGGCTTAGCTGGGGCTTCTGCATTACAGACTAAGAGTGGGAATGAAAAGAAAGAAGCTCAAAAAAGGTCATTAACTAGACTAAATTAATGGATGTTACAAATGTTTCTTTTAGTTACAGGTAGGATGAGCCACTGGGGAGTTGGTGCTATGAAAAAATTGTGACTTCTTTCCCTCCCAGGATGGCAGGGAGGAGTCCCAAGTTATTCACATTTGCTCCTGTAAGCAGTTACATTAGCATGGCCACTGAACTGAATGGCAAGGATTAGAGGGGACAGATGTCCCCAGGTTCTCCCTGTTTCAGAAAGGTCTGCAGTGGGAAACCTCATGGAACATCCTCCTTCGTTCTGGAATTGACATAACGGGAACCATTGCCATGTGGGTGGATATAGTTGTAGATTAAGGCACTGTTACAGAGGCAGAAAAAAATACCTTGCAAAAAGTAAAAGAACAATAGAATGCTGTTAGAGGAACAATATCATTGTCTTACTGGGCTGTGTTAATGACTCTTGATTTTGTTATCAGGATTGATCTGGCAAAAGCATCAGTTGCACTGAGGGGCTTTCTGACCCTAGACCCAGCAGCACTAGCTTCTTTCTGTAAGTATTTGAAGTGGATGGGAAGCTGTCCAGAAAATATGGTAAATGTAAAACTCCTTCATACTCTTTTTACTGCAATCTTCCTCCCAGGTTATTTTCTGCTTTGGAATAAATGACTTGCTCAGTAGTTGATAATAGCAATGGCCATAAACACTTTGTTCCATATTTTTAAAAGCATTTCCAATAGTAGCATTAGTGGGATTGTTAGTGAGGTAGTTCTTTTCCATTTCTGAATATAGAACACAAAACTAGCAAAAAAACAGAATCACAAAATGTAAGTCTGATTTAGTTCATGGATTGCAAAGGTGCAGAAACCAGATTTTGATAGGTCAGGGGAATGTTAAAGAGAAGAGAATTAATTAAAGCATACTATGATTGGAGGCAGAGGAGTAGAAGGAAAGAAAATGCAGTGATTAGTGCCAAGTCATGATGAGACAGCATTTTGGGATTTATATCTGACACTACTAATTCCATTTCTTCCAGTGTACTTTGCTGCTCTTATCTTATCCTTAAGCCAGCAGATGACGTGTGACAGAATCCACCTCTACACGCCACCTTCGGAAAATGGCAGTATCTGGTAGGAAACAAGGAATAATAATCCATAAATTATAACATAGCTCACTTAGGGACCTTGTCAAACTGGCAGATTGAAGAGATTGTACAAGATATGTAAGAAACTATTGAAGGATTTTATTTCTGAACCTACCTTTGAGATTGTCCTGAATATTTGATACTTTCACTGAAAACTAAAAACTCAGGGATGAGTTTGGTCATGTTGTTTGCAAATCCATTATACCTCAAACAAGAGTTGGAAAGATGCTGGAAATGTCATCTGGCAGGAACCTTAAGAATCTCTTGTTTGAGAGTGGGACCCTACTGAGGTAAGTAACCATTTTGGGTTCAAGGGCAGGACATTCTGTAGACAGTCAACAGTCTTTGAAGGAGTCTGCCACAGGCTGCATGGGCTTAGCAGACACAGCTGGCATTTAAATATAAACCATCCTTTCATGTTAGGTGATCCCATCCAAAGCTGTTCCTTTCTGAGTACCTATTAATGGACTCAAATTCTGGTAGCAGGAATTTTTAAAGTAAACCAGGAGGAGTAGAACAAAAGCATTTATGTGAAAATTTGCTGGTTTGGGCAGTTAGTTTTTAGGGGCGGTGGAGGTTTAGGGTTTCTGTGATCTTGGGTAATTGTTCTCTTTACCAGGCCTTTGCAATGCAAGACCATCATGATGGTCTTGCATTGTAAAAGATGGTACGAGTAGCTCTCTTTTCACATCTGGCTTAGAAAACTTATTTTGATGTTATTCTGCTGCAATTCTTATTGTAGTTTCTGTGCACCAGTGATGACTGATGGTTTGATGTGCCTTTCCCAGGACCGCAGGTACAGAGGCAGAAATTGTTCATTCGTGGGTTGTGGTGAATCTCGTAGTGTCTGTTCTAGTTGGGACGAGTTGGATCTTCTTAAGTTCCCGACCAGAGCTAGACCACAGTGAAGGTAGGACACATTAATAGGCAAAATGTTGTTTATTCAAGTTGTTGAGTTTTTATCTGCTGTGCTATGCATTTGGTGTTCAGGACTAGTCCTGAGAAATTTTGTGACTGAGGAAGAACAAGTATCTCCTAGCAACCTTGCACGGCAAATGCTTCTTAGGATGCTGGTGTCTGTGTTTGGTATTACAAACATTAATTTAAAAAGAAAAGTTTTATTTGTCCTGTCTGAAGCAACGTGAATTTGGAAACATTACAGAATGTCTCTTTTCAATGACGAGAAAAATAATTTAAAATACTTTAATAGTATTTTAAGTATTTGAAATGTATTTATCCTATGTGTGTCTTAGAAAACTCCCTAGTGTGTCTTAGAAAACTCCCTAGTGTTATTAATGTTCCTTCTGCAAGTGCTAAATGGGATACAAGTTCAGTATTATTTTCAATAGGACATTGCAGTAGTTTTGGGAACTCCCTAGCTTTGAAAAGTTAGATTTGTGCTTGCAGCACAGTACTTCAGATGAGGACTGCTTGTGCTGGTCCAGGCTGGAGGAGGGGGAAGCAAGTTCTTCTCATTGAATAAACTTGGCTGGAAACTGGGCCTTCTTCCTTTTGTGTTCCACCTGGGGTCCAAAAGGTGTGTCCTAACTCAGTGTTCCTGTCAAGTGCGTGCAGCCTGTCACTTGAAGGGATGCTGTACATAAAAATCCTAAGTTTCAACTTTAAAGTCAAAACGTATCCTAAGAACACCATGAATTGAAGCACAGATATGTGTTTGGAGGCTGAGGATTCAACAGGCCTTTTCAAATTACTTTTGAATTTTAATGTACGGGCGTTTGTATTTCAGCTGGCTCCAGTTACTGTGTTTATTTCTAAGAAATCATTTAATGAGTTAAAAAACCCCAGACAACTAAGTGGCAGCCTTTACAGTCCTCAATGATAAAATTTATGATAGATGTTTAAATCATATTTTAAACCCATAAATAATAAAGACCTACACAATCTAGTGGCAGAATTTTACTCAGGTTTTGATTAAATTTTTTGATACTTACATGTGCCTACTAAGACTGGAAAATCACTTGAGAAATTTCTAGAGAGAAATTGATTAGTACTTATTCCAAACAGTAGAGAAAGTTTAGTCTGCTAAGGATAGGATATGCTAATTTACCACTGTCAGACACAGAGCAAAGACTTGTAAAAATGAACCAGTCTCTAAAGAGAAGTCTTTCCTTCCTGAGTCTGACACTCTCAAAACTTTAATAATCCCTCGGTCTAATTCAGAGTTGTGTTTCAGTGTCCACGTTGAGTGCACAATGGTACTACACATGATCTACTGCTAACATTGTCACCAATTCTGTCAATTTTGGGGAGCAGCAGTAGTTTTCTAAAAATATTGGTGGCCCTTGCCATCGCTGAGTTGTTGATGATATCATTGGGAAGAAAAGCAGGAGGCTTGGGGGAATGCCAGGGTACTTTTCAGGAGTAATAGAATTGTATTCAGTGAAAGTTTTCAAAGAAAACATAATTCTCTCCTTCCTCTTTTAGAATTGATGTTTCACTCTGAAATTGAGGAATTTCCTCATGGAGATGTCATACCCAGAGTCCAGCCATAAGTGTGGAACAATAATCTGCATATATTGTAGCTGTGACTGATGGCTCAACATGTTGTATATTATAGCTATGTATTATAATTTTCATAAAGAAAAAATGTATTTTTATATTGTATATATTTAATGTTGAACTTTTTATGTATGTTACAGTTTCCAAATGTGATTGAAAACTTTTATACTTTTGGTTTTTATTTTACAAAGTAGATTATCCCTAGTGCATAAAGTCAAGGTGATTTTGTAAATACTGCTACCTACATAGCCAAAGACACTAGAGGGATGCAGATCAGGTGCTCAGTGCTTTTTTGACTGCTGTAAACTCTTCAACAACCTGCTTTGTTACTAATGCAAACTGCAGTTAGCTTATCTGATTTGGTTAAACATTTTCTAGAGATTAAAAAAAATCTTACAATAAAAGTAGCCTAAGGAAAATTTATAACAAAACAGTTAGCAAGCATAAACCCCACCAAGTTAGTAATCTTAAAATAATCTACATTTATTTGTCATAAAATATTTTTCTAGAATAAAAGATTAAATTGACAGGGATTTTTTTAAATAATCTATAAAAGAGGATTATTAAAATCCACTTTTTTAATCTTGACAAAAATCTTGATGATAACAAGCTCTTATAGGCTGATGTAGATAAAAGACAAAGAAGTTTTAATGTTGCAAAGGTTTGGTCAGCTAAATACATCTTCTCATCAAACAGGGTGTTTTTGTGTTGCCAATAGGATGTATCCGTGTCCTGTAATTTCTTACAGTCAGGAAGTGTAACTATTCCAAAGCCACTCACAAGAATAGTGTTCTAATTTCTCCTCATCTGGTATGGCAAGAGCAATCCTTTTATTCACTGCTCTTTATAAACAAACTTGGATTTCACAGATGTTAAAAATGTTCCTACCTATTTTGATGGAGATTGTTTTCTTCCAAATTGTTGTTTTGTGTTAGGATAGAATGGGAAGTTTCTTCCTACAATTACAAGAAAATGCTTATTAAATCAACCCAAAGTGTCTGCAGCAACCCACCTTCTATGCAGTGACGTAGCAGTAATTGTGGCAGGCAGTGGGTTTTGCTGACAAGATTCACCCTTTTCCTTTATATTAAAGTGGCAAAATGAAAGCATTGCAGATGTGAAAAAATACAGATATATTGCAGGAAGAAACAATCTCCTTAGTAAACAGATAAGGTCTAGTTTGAAAACCATTTATCGAGAAAAGATCACCTAAAGCCCAAAACTTCTTTGTATGTGTTACTTAACATATATTGATTTTGCCTTGTTTGATTTAATAAGTGTGTCTGTGGGTGGTTGTAAAAGGGGAGCACTTGTCAAAGTTCACTGAAGAATTACTGAACTTTTTTAGTAGTGAAGTTAAGAGTAGCCAGATAAGACTTGAAAGGAGATGTCAAAGAGCTTTCAATGCTTTCTGTGCTAACTTTGTGCTGTTACCCGAGTTGCTTCAAAACAAACATGGGAATGTCAGGGCAGCTGTTGCTGCCCTGTTGAGGACTTGTGTCCATTCAGCAAATTTAAGTTATTCAAAAATTCAGTGTTTGTGACATCTTTTAAATGCTGTGGTAATCTTGGCAGGGAGGAAAAAGCCATCTATGAGAACTAAAAGATGTTCCACAGCTGTTGGCTGCATTCTGAGGCATTCAGTTTGCTGTGGGAAGGAGCCCTTAGCCTTTTTAGTGAACTGCTGTGGCTCTTGTGTCTGTGTTTTTGTAAAACTAGAGCTAAATTAGGGCTGGCACTGCATTGTGCATTAAAATGGAGAGATTCAGGGTGCTGATCTCCTTCAGTTGTGCACTGGATGTTCTTGCCATGATTTATTTGGCTGTAGGAGATGAGGGATGAGGTAGGAAGTGTTCCTGTATAGTTTGCCACCATGCTTTCTGCTGATGATGTGTGTTTGCTTGCATTGTCACTCACCTCCTGAAGATGAGATTATTAATGGCATGGCTGCATGATTTTGCTTTCATCTTGGTATGGTCAGAAGTATAATTTTGCCCATAAAATACAGAGCTGAGCAGAACTGTGCTAAGTACTATATGTACTCATATCAGTACAGGAAAAGATTGGATAACATCATTGCTTGATTTCTAACATTAACACTAGGAACTGGCCTTCCAACTATCCCTTAGACAAAGTGGTGCCAGCCAAGAGCCAGATGCATTCTTATTGTGAAATATAGTAGTTTTTATATGGTTGAGCAGGGATTGAATTAATGATCTTAATGTAATCAGTATTTCAAGCCAGGCTTGCCTTTCCAGTGTATATTTTTAGGAGGGTCTGAGCATATACATATTTAAATTAATGAGTTTTCAGGTTGCCATATAAAAAGCACAATAAACAGTTTGATGGCTAATTATCTATTTTACAAAATACTTTTCATTCCATTAAGCCTCACAGTGGAATATGAGTTTAAGTGAGCTTTTCTTTTAGTTTCTTGTAAAATCTTAGAACAAGTTTACAAAATAATTGTTTAATTCTAGAACACACAATATTTGTAGAAGCCTTAACTGAAATGCCTTAGTGCATTTCCATATCATTGTTTTTAATGCATTTGTGTTAATGAAGTTTTCAGATATGTTGGTGCCAAGTTCTTGTTTTTACATATATGAAACATATATTAAACAATTGCTGTAAACTAGTTAGAAATGATGGTACTACTTTGTCTTGTTTTCAGTTGTTTAGTCCATTTAAAATAAATCACTCTGTCTGAGGATTTGGGATGGGAGGCTGAGGGGCTGTATGGGGCTGCTCCAGACTTGGGTGGACAAAGCCCCATGCAGCCTGATCAGAGGCTGGACGCCAAAGCTAAATTGTTTTAATTACTTAAATTGTTCTAGTAATTTAATATTTGGTTCATTTCAACTTGGTTTAAACGTTACTCTCTCAAGGCAGTTTTCTCAAAATGAACCCAAGGGGACATTAATTTGCAGAGTGTCTTTTTAAAGTAGTTTTGGTATTGCTGAGGTAAACTTTAGGAGGGTTATGATTAGTTGAGAATTACTCGCTTGTATATTTCCAGCAGAATTAATTTAAATGACTGAAGACTTTGGGAGATCAGAGAAAACCATCAGGTAAATACCTACAGCTAAGCCTAAGCCTTACATGTCTCCCTTTTTTCTCATAGCAGTGTGGACGGTGCTATTGCATTCCTCAGGGCGGCTGTGCTTGAAGCTGCTGTGTAAGTCCCCAGATACTCGCAGACAGACTGTTTTCCCTGGGTGTTATTTTTGTACTGTACTACTTTTGTATTACTCCACGGCGGGCAAGGAGGCCTCCCAGCCTGAAACCCGCCGGTTGCTGCTTCTGGGGACAGGTGCTTTAGGGGATGTTTTTTCCTGCCGTGTGTCGCCCTCCCGTCCCCGTCCCCGGTGCGTTTATTTCCCTCGCGGTCATTTGGCTGTCCCTCAGCCCTGCCCCGGTCCCCTTCACCACTGCCCCTGTCCTCCCTCTCCCCTCAGCCCTGTCCCGGCCCCCCTCTCCCCTCAGCCGTTTTCCCGCCCTGCCCTCGCGCCGCGCGGGCAGCGGTAACGGCCGCCAGGGGGCGGTGTCGGAGCCGCCATGTCGGACTGGGCCTGAGGGAAGCGGCCGCGCTGCTCTCGTCGGTCGGTGGTTTGGGGCAATGCGATCTGAGGGGGAAACCCAGTCAAAAAAGGAAAACTTCTCCCGTGCTCCTAAACACGAAGCAAGCTGTAGGTTTTAATAATTCTGTATTTGAAATTTATGTAACCATTTCTTCAAACTGTACAAGTTGTAGAGCTCTCCGTAGCTGAAAATTGCCTGTACAATCTGCCTGTGCTGTATTCAGTAAAAAACCCATGAGAGCACGGCTATTACACAAGCAGGCCTCAAACAGTGATACAGAGACAAAAAGCAAGATAAACGGATAAACATCCATACCCACTGCCAGATGTAATAGTTAATCCCCACAGTGAAAATAAACAGATTAATGTACTTTGGAGGGGGGGAGATGACCCTCTCCACCCCTTCTCACCCCAATAAACAAATAAAACTCAACCCCCAAAAAATCCCAAACCAAATCAGCCAACAACCACTTATGGGAAAAAAAAAAAAAAAAGAAAAAAATAAATAACTGTAAATTTGAAATTGTTAAAAAGTCTCAAAGTAAAAGAGTAAGAACAAAGTCTGAAACAGTAAAATTCTTCCATTTTAAATGCTTGTCATGCTGATATTCAAGCAGAGCACCTTTGTAGGCCATGGCTCACCAAACTGCCGAAAATGGGTCATTTTACAAGTCCAACATAAGGAAAAAGAAAAGTTGCCCAAAAAAACCTGACTGGATATCAAAAGAGAAGCAATGTAGAGAAATGTGCATTGCCATGCCACTAGCATCTGGGTCAAATATTAATAAATATGCTATTTAGGAAGGAAAACCAAACTACTTTGTTCTCAAAACTAGTTTGAGGACATCTAGTAATGTAGTGAAGAAAAATCATGGAAATATGCTGAATCACCTTTTTCAACATCACATTTGAATCCAAGGATTCAAAATCATGTGTTCTCCCATGATAAGGAAAACTTGAAGCAGAAAGTGGAGCAGAAAAAAGCATGACAGCCAGTGAAATATATAATTCCACAAGTCTGTGATGGCTCCATTAGCTACTGTAGAACAACAGCCACCTCAAACCTGGAAAGCATTTAAAAAAACTCATCCATAATAGACTTGCCAGATTTCCAATGGGAAAAAGGAAATCTGCTTGTAAGAATATTTTTCTTTTGACTGCATGAAATGTGAGAATTAGAAAGATAATTGATACTGAATGTAGAATAAGCAAACTTTTAAAATATAATGTAGTAGATAAACTCAGCAATGATACTCTTGACTCATATGTCATGTAAATTTTGACAAAACAGAGGAAAACCTCTGCATCCTGCCAGCAATCCATTCTCCTCCATTGCAGATGGATTTCATGAGGGGACAACCGAATTCCATGAATCTGGGTGTGTAGGTAAATGCAGTAATAATGGTCTATTCTATAATCATATCTAAAAATAAAACTGCCACTTGATTGCAGCTAAATTCATATGGGCTTTGGGGGCATTTTTCCATAAGTTTCTGGGATAGTCTTTCAGATAAGAAACAAAACATATATGTAACTAATTTATAGAGTAGAACTAGTTGTTTTCATCTGGGAATTATGGAGGTTTCCACAGGCACCTGTTTAAACCTAATATTCTTTCCTTCATCCTACCTCAAGTTCCTGGATAGATTTAATTATGTTAAATACCAAATGTTATTCTGCTATCAGGTTATTAGTAGACCACCTCAATTTTCAGTGGTTTCTTCTTTTATAAACTCAATTCTTTGTTTGTTACATCCGATCGTTTAATTTCAAATTATGGTTCTTACAGTCCTTTGAGGTCTTTGCTGTAATGTGTACTGTTTCTGAATTTTAATAGTTTTTTTCTCATTCATACAGGATAGGGTAGGCTATAATTAGGACAGGCCATTACTGCTACCTTGGTTGTTTCAGAGTTTTATTAGACAAGCTAATATACTTGAGGAAAGCTACTTGATAGCATGAAAGGCATGTTAAGTAGGTATGTAAATCACCTACTTTGGTACCTTCCTCTTGTCAAGAGACATTCAGAACGGTAGTTTTCAAATGCTTTCCCATATTTTTACCCATCCTCTGGGTTAAAAAGTACTTTCATAGCACTTGAAGAGAAGGAGAGGGGTAGGGGAAAGAGAGAAGTATGGTAAAACTGTTATTTAAAAAAATATTTATTTCTGTTCATCAAGTGGAAGAAACTGTTCTGTCTTCAATGGGTACTTGTTGCATTGATGCTCTTTAAAGTGAGGAATTAATGTATCAGAGCAAGTTGATTCTGAGTAGATCACATTTTCTTCTGTGTTCATCCATTCAGTCATGCACAAACTGCTGTGGTATCAGATCAAGACAGTGAGACACTCAACAGCATTGAGCATATGGTCAGGATAATGTTAATTAACAGAGGATTTCTATTATACAGGTATTTATTATTATACAGTGCTAAATGCTAGCATAATGAAAGGTGGCTGCAAAAAAACCATTTGGGTTGTTTTCACAAGTATTTCAAAAGTAACCAGATTAGATAGGTTTCTGTTTCATTGGCCATGAGATTTTGCAAATGTATAGGTTTTCTAAGCCCCTTTGAAAATATATCATATGGAGCCTAAATGCAAGATACTTGGAAATTTCAAGTCGAAGTTTAATTCTAATTCACATGCTGATAACACACATCATTGGTGTGAGCAAGATTAAACAAGTGTTTGGAAAAAAACACAACCCAAGGAAAAACTGTTGTGCTTAAAACTGTCAGCTTGGAATAGAAAGTCTCTGCAACTTGAATCTTAACAATGCAGATCATCAACCTCAGATTTTGAAAACTTAACTGTATGCAAAAACTTCAGACTTTCAGAACAATTGTTTCCCAGATCATCTTTTCAGTGGCAGGTAGTTGAAACCTTAAAAATATGATTATACATCTTCTTTCCTAATAATATTTATTTTGCATTATAGATTAATAGAAAGCATCACAGTTAATGAGCAAAATTATATCAAACCTTTCAGTAAATATAATCCAGGGAGTACTTTCAAGTATTTCTGGTTATTTTAAGAAGTCACAGTGCCTCTTAATTGTTTTCTTTGAAGACACACAGTTGTTGAGAAGCAGTTCTAAGAGTAAAGACTTGTGGGCTTTTAGCTTTAAAATATTTGATTTTTCTTCTTAATGTCAGTACAGAAATTGGAACGTGTTTAGAAATGTTTTTAATCTTTTTTCCACAGAGAGGGCAGCAAAGTAACTCCACTGGAACACGCAGTGGTTTGAATAACTTTGTACTGACATTGTTATTAGTATCCAAGTTCATAGTCCACGGCACTTTTTGCAAGAGAAGCTTGGAAATACTAGCAGTTAAGCTGCCTGAAATTTTCTACATGTTTTGATAGAAGTAATATTTATTCAGAGGTGTGTAATTAACATATGTAGAACTTCATGTGTGTTCTCACTTATTTGACTTGCTTTTTTTACGTGTACTATGTTAGTCAAAAGTTACTTGTAGATGCTGTCTAACGTATTCACCTTGCAAACAGTCCAAATCTATAATGGCAAAGAATCAAAAATATGGGGTTCACATGAAAATAGTATCTTTTCCAAGAGTAGACAATTAAGTTATTAATATTTTTTAATCAGAATAATTTTCTAGTTTCAACAACTATTTCCTTACCTAACGATTGACATAGATATGATTTTTTTTTCCCTGTAGTAACAAGAAGCTGTTAGTATGGCTGGACTATGGTGAAAACAGAAGTCCAAGAATTACAGATAAAAATGGAGGCAGATAGGGTAAGTTTATTGATAGGTCTTTAATATCAAGTTTCACATGTTAAGTTTAGGAATATAGAGCTCTCTTCACAGCATGAGTAGAATCAACTTTTTTGCTGATACCTTTATGTGGTCATTTAGAATTTTATGTGTCTCTCAGGCTTGTATTTGAGTCATTTGGTCTTCAAGGCCTTGTAGCAAAGCTGCTGGCAATACAGCAGTATTCTCAAAGTTGGCTACAGGCCTGCTCAGCTATGGAAGACTTGAAGACTTATGTGGAATGTTGTTTATGTTGAAAATTTAAAATATATCCTTTCAATATCTATTTATACTTTTTTACTACCATCATGCTTCCATCAGCAAAGTATTAGTGCCTTTGGGACACAACTTTTGCTACAACACTATGAGAATATCCAGGTTTTTAAAAGAAAAAAGCTGGTTTTGTTCAGTTTGAGTTGTCTGGTACAGTATGAGAGGTCAGATTTTATCGAATTGTAGGGAGAAGGCAGATTTTTCATCTGACTTAGAACAGGTAAACTCACTAGAATCCTAGTATGGCTGAATTGATCCATGGGAATTTAACTGTGCCTTGCAGAAGAGGGTTGTTTGGCAGCAGCAGGGCCAGTGAACCTTAATGCATGTTGCCTTTTTCTTCTAAGAAAACAGTATTAGGTTCTGGTAAATTCTGGTGGTGAACAGGAATACAGTATAAATAAAAATACATACAGTAACTTTAGATTATTTAATATGACTCTTCAAAATGAACCCGTACCTGCTAGAACTTGAGACTTTGCATAGTGAGACATCCTCAGATTAACTGCTAAAATGACACAACAATAAACAGAGGTGCAAAAGCCCAGATTTGTTCTAAGAATGGAGTCCCACTTCCAAGCAGCTTAACTTCTTTGGGAAACACACAAGTATTAGAACTGCATGAAAAATGATGCATACCTAACTTTTGGCAAATATGACAGCATGTCAAGTGAGAAAAATGTCTTTTGAGAGAGAAACATTTATTTACATAAGCAAGTAATCTGTGCAATTTCAAATTTCAACTTGGAAGTGGAGGATTTCTCCTTATTAAAATGATTTGGGTCATAATGAAAAGACAAATAGATGTTTAGGTAAGATCACAGCCAAATCCCAGGCCTGAATTCAGAAAGGCATGTGGACTGCAGCACTGTGAGCTGATAATACAATACAGAGTAAGATTACAGCAGGGACTCTCTTGTTAAGGAAGACTTTGAAAGAGAGAGGTGAGCACTCAGCCATTCTTTATACACAGTTTTCCTTACAGTCAGAGAGTGAGGCATGCTGCATTTTGTGATGCCAAGAGGAAGTTAATGAATTATAGCCACTTCATGGCATTTCAAGTATACTTGGTCTAACTGTATTTTAATCATACAAAAGCAGCAAGTACAAATCACATTTTCCTTGTCTGAAACACTGGAGAGGTATCATTGGTATTTATTTAGAATTCCCAGTCTGTATCATCTTGATTTGTAGCAATACGTCCAAGTTCAGTTCCAACTGCTGTTGAGGGCAGTGCCAAGAACTCAGATCTGTTATTTTGAATAGGAGGTGGTAATAGGGACAGTAGTGAATTCTGTGTTTGTTCCTTTACCTAGAAAGAAAAAAAGTTAAAATAAAGCTGCACAAAAAAGTCTCATTAACTTTGCAACTGAATTCATTAAAAGCATGTGAAATCAGAGCCATGTTCTTGCATGTTACAATACTGAAAGTAAAAGGATGAGAGGTTTTTCTTTCACCACTCCATTAGCCTTTCAAGACTAATGAAACCAGCTGTGCATTTCTGCTTTAAATTAAGACTATTAATAGTTTTTTTTTAAATTAGTTAGGCTGCCTTTAGTTAAGTTAAGTCCACCTAATCAATGGGGAAATTGATTAATCTTATGCTTCCTATACTCTATCAATACCATTTTGTTAAAAAAAAAATTGGGAAGCAGGTATGCTCTTATAGGATGCCTTTTAGCTCCAGGTAACTTCATTACTTTATAATCTAGCTCTTTTTGTGGCTTATTTAGGTTATAGCTGTGTCATTTAATGAAATATAGTAAACTCACCTGTTTGAAGAACGTATGCGAAAGCAAACTGCTTGCTGATGGCCTGAATCATAAAATGAACAATATAATTATGTTTTGGAAAGTAAAATACTGCATTTGGATAATGGGCCAGATTGAGAAATAAATTTAAGCCCTGTGGTTTTTCCTCCACAGGACAAATGTGAAGAATGAGAAAAGCAGCACACAATTCCTACATTCTATGCCTCAATTTGTAGTGAAAGCACTACTGAAGAAATCTATTTTTAAAGGCCTTTTCATGTTTCCACTTAACAAGGAATTAAATGCCTCATTCAAAAGAGACATAGAATTGAAAGCATATATTTCAGATTTCTGGGGTTTTTTTCCTTGGACAAAGTAAATGTTTAAAAGTTAATTTTACTTGTTACAAAGAACAGTTATATTACAAGAAATTCAGGGGCCAAATGACTTTAAAAGTTTGATTCCTTTATCAGACAAGACATTTCTTACAATACAAGTCTGGTTTCACACAGTACATCTGCTCTGAAATTCTGACTCTAACAGCATTCAACTGATTACTGTATTCTAAACTGTGAGTTGTACTTGGTCTTAGATGGAAGTGACAAAAAAATTAGTTTTCACCAGGACATTACCTTTTCTCAGGGTCCTGTTGCAAGCAAAGTTCTACCAAGTTGTGGAAAGCAGGTGAAAATGTTTTGGAAAAGGGCATTTGAAGTCTTTCACTGGTCATTGTGCGTGTCATGCTCTCACCAATTCCAGAATCAACACCTGATCGGGAATTCTTCATCCTGGATTCCCCCCGGGGAAAGGTATTTATATCCCAAGGACAGTAGGTGGGACCTTTCAGCTTTTGCAGCAGCATCTAGTAGGAAGGCAGAGCAGTATGAGAGTTCAACAGCTATCCAGACCTATTCAGGATAAGCTATGAAACTCCAGGGATGGAGAGATTATTTATTCTAGAAGGAGGCATGTGTATTTGAAGTAACAAAAAGCAGCCACTACTTCAGCAGTAATAGCACTGGTTCCTGTGAGTAAAACAAACAAAAAAATTCTCAGCATGTTTTTAATTAGAGATAAAGTTTAGCATTATACCTGAGTGCGAGGCATATCTTGAAATGGAACGTGTCCATTGGCTAATTCACATGCTGTAATTCCCACACTGTAAATGTCAGACTTCATGTTATAGCCAGACAAATCCTGTGAGAGAAGAAAGACATTACTGATCACTGAGGCCATTGAGCAGTGCCAACAAGAATACAAGTGCCTGCTTCAAAACAAGATTCTAATACCCCATAACCTGCACACTATTGAAGCAATTGAATTGTGAAACCCCAGACTTTTTTCAGAAATCTGGTGGCTGTACTGAACACAAGTTTCAGGATTTGCAGTAGTTTCCAGGAGGTTTGGGTAAAGAGATTTAGTACAGCATCACCTTACCAACAGCTTTAGAACTGGTTCTCTCTAGAAGAACTAAAAATTCAGGATGTACATATATTTTTAGAAGTTACAGTTCAACATATTTCATTGCAATTCTACAAGCAGACTTAAGTTGGAAATCGAGTACTGCTACTAACTTTGAATTGGAAAAATTATGTGTAATTTATACTAACCTGTCTCAGTAGTTCAGGACTCAGCCAAGGAAGCACAGATGTACTAAACTGGGGGAAATCATACACCACCTTTGACTTCTGTCCATTGTTAACTAAACTGTAGAGGTTGTTTAGGCCAGAGAGAGAAACCAGCCCATCCTCTGAAATCAGAATGTGGCTAGCTTTAATATTCCTGTAACATAAAGTGGTACATTTTAGCTATAAGAATTACTCTAAGTACTACTAGAACAAAAAAGCTTTCAAATTCATTGACTTATAGTGAGATGCTAGCATGGAGTTCATGTCTCTATTAAGAGAGATGATCAGGAAAAACGTGCCAGAAATTGGAGAAGGGCCCTTCTTCCCTGCAAGGGGTGTCAACTAAGGAAACCCCTTCTATAACTCTGGTTTTCTTCTGCTTCAAAGAGACAAAGCCAGGCAGATGTATAATCCTTGTAACAAGTGGCTTGAAGAAATGTCTAAACACATTTCCTGTTAAAATTAATCCTGCTGTATTATTGAAAGAATTGTTACTTGTGCACTGTCTGATATAACAAGGTATAGAGGAAAAGGAAGGAAAGAATACTTAAGGTAAGATGCTGGTTCTAATTCTTGTGTCCTAGTCCTAGTTCTTACCTATTGACATTCTCCTACCTGTGAATATATCCATTCTGGTGCATGTAATTTAATCCTCTGATTGCACCAAACAGAATGTTCCCTATCAAAGCTTCACTCATTCCTTCAGGAAAGTAAGTCTTCAGCAGGTGTCTAGCTGAACCTGGAAGTGAAAAAAAAAGCCTAGCTAGGCCTAACAAGTCTCATTAAATGACTTGTCTGTGTTTCCTTCACTGTATAGACTCATCAAGAGCAGCATTCTATATTGACTCTGGTGCATGGATGTAACTGATGCCCCATGTCATGCTTCTGCTCACTGCAAGTCTGTGCCCAAACTGTATTCAATGTAAATAGGTCTTCTATTTAGGTTAGCAGAAGCTGTAGAAAGTCAAGTACATCTCCCAGTTACCACTCCTCACATGGTGGGTGCTAGGGCTAAGTGGAATTTAATGCAGTTCAAGTACCGGTCTTCACTGGGGAGGAAATCTCTAAACAAATGGTTTGGGAGAGTCTGTTTTTTCTACAAGACAGGAGATGATTAAAGAGAAACCTCTCACGGACCACGTGGTCCAATTTGTATCAGTCCTTTCTCCTACTCCAAAATTGCAGTTAACAGTTCTTACCATAGGCCATGAATGGGGAGATGACCCAAAGCCAGCTTCCAGCTGTAAACACTGTCCAAAATGTCATTATGTTGGGATGCTGGAAAAAGTGTGATAAAACCACCTCATTCTATGGAATTAAATGAAAGTGGATGTGTTAACCACAGAACAGCAGTCCTACCAAGAGCATTAACTACATTTAGTAAACAGTAAAGAGAACTGTTTCTTTGCATTTATACACATTTATGATTGCAGGTGATGTGCATAGCCTGCAACAGAAATGTAAATAGCTTGTCCATAATTGCATTTGTCAGAAGTAAATCTAGTTTGTTCATAGTCCAAACTTCTGGTGTTAAATAACAGTCCAGAAGATGTTTCAAATAAGTTGTACAATTACAGAAGCAATTTTTAAAGGAATTGTCAGCTGTGGTCTTCAGAAAGCAACTCTCAAATTTACACATGCATTATGTTTATTATATTCTAATCCTTTGGAGGGAAATACTAGACTGAAATTACCCAGTTCAAACAAAGGCTACCTATGCTCAGTAATCTCATATGTATTCCTCACTATCTTCATTGGGCTTTGTGCAGAAATGCTGTTCCTTTACCTGTAAGGCTTTCAAGTGCTCTTCAGAGCAATTTTCAAGGTCTGTGATCCTTACAGCAACTTGCCTGTCTGTAGGTGTATGCCGTGCAAGGTAGACTGAAGTTAAATTGTTGAACCTCCTTCCTGAAACCAGAAATGGCTACCTTAACATTGGAAAGCATAATGAGCCATCACATGGTCTTCTTCATGTTTAGAGATCATTTTCCAGTTTTAAAATTGCAATTGATAGCAGTGTGTCCTTTTGTTTCAGAATGCCAAGACCTTAAGTAATTGCAGCAAAATATATGCAGCAAATTAGTTGAAGCATGGCTCTGCTATTTTGAGAACAACTAAAAGTGTTTGAACATACATCAGCATCAATTATACATCCAAATGAACACTTAGTATGCATATTCACATAAACATATGCAGGCATATGGATCTAAGGCAGCCATCCTTAGAACAACCAACATGGGTACCCAAGTTACAAGATGATGATGTTACTTAAGGCTGTATTTATTGTCACATACCACAGATTTGGAAAACATAAGTACATGCACAAACATCAAGAGACAATTTCAGGTAATTGTTGATTTGTCTTAGATCTTGAAACAAGAGATTACTAAAATGTAAGCAATGCTCTGCACTTTTCTCAACTAAGAAGACACAGGAATAGTCCTTCATGTTCCAAACTTAATATTTACTGCAGCTAGCAATAAACTATTGATATGGAAGAAGAAATATTTTAAGGTTCATTTATGTTACCTATTTCCAGCTGGAGTTCATAATGAGAGACATTAGAAGAGCAAAATACCATTTCATTCTTTCCTGTAGATGGGGGAATCCAGGCTAGATCAGAATCAGCCTAATAGAGAGAAGAAACAGTTCTCAAAATGACTATGCAATTTAAAATCATTTCTAGTTTTAAAATTAATACAAAAATATTATTAATGCTAAAGTCCAGTACTCAAATAAGAACATTCAAGCCGGTACTTCTACCATTATTAAGACTTAGTTTTATGAGTTACAACTTTTGTGTGTGTTTGTTTTCAAACTGGCACAAGATTAACACTTAGATACCTATGGTCTTCTACCAAAGTGGAAACTCCAAAGTACTCTCTATTTTTATTGTCAACATTTCAAGAAGTACTCCCTAATAAGGCTATTTTTAATATGCACCACCTTTATATTTAACCTGGGGGGTTAAAGTTTCTATTCTTACCAGACATTCATGGATGCTGCTCTGAGATAGCTCTTCTGGTCTGATTGATTCAACTGGTGTACGCAGAATACAGGAGCAGTCCTTAAGAACAGAAACAAGTGAATGTTGGTGCAGTTGCTGCAATTTATTAAATATGGCAGTGCAAAAATGTAAAAAAGTAGGTCTTATAAGCAGCAGTTCAGAAAGTCTTCTGCTGCAAGTCAATCAATCAAGAGGTTAAGAAATAGCATAAAGCACACACATGGCAGACCTAGAGAGAAGAGACATTAAAGTCTCCTTCACCAAAAGCTGACACAATGAAGTTCAAACATGTCAGCACTGTGGAAATCCCCACAAACAAGACATTTCACCAGGACTTTCCATATTGAGGTATAGCTGGGTAACAAGGTAAAACAGCCAAAATTTTTAGACAAACTTACCAAACAAGACATGGAACCGCTTTAGATCAGGGGAAAAGTCATACACACCCATTTATCCTAGAAAAAAAATAAAGTGGCAAAGTAAAAAATAAAGTGGCAAAGTAAGATGATACATAAACCTGTGATAAACTTAAATCTCCTTAATCAGAACTGTGAGGCATTCCTGTCAGCTATCACACAAAAAACCCCAGAACTCCAGCTCAGCAAAAGTCTGCTTCTATTTAAGTAGCATATCAATTTCAAACTCCACACTGAGGACTACACGTCAACTCAGGTGTTCCTTTTTAATTTATGGATTTAGAAATTTTACTGCCAGTTCTGACCAAACAATTTAATTGCAAGTTAACTGCACAAGTGCAAAAAGTCAAAAAGCACAGACTTATGAATCCTTGGCAGTTTGCTGGAAAAGAAATCATTGTCTGTTGTTTTAAAGGAGCACAGCTGTGCTAGGCAGATCTTGGCTTGGCTGTGAGCAGCTGAACTAGCTCACAAAAAAAGCAAGGCAGAAGCAATTGCACTTTACATTTCACAAGTGAGGTAGGAAATAGTATTGTAAGGGATTTCAGTTAAAAAAAAAATAAAAAAGAGAAGCAATTCCCTCACAGATCAGAGTAGCCTCTCTGAAACTCCTCTAGCAAACTTAATTTATGCTTTGGAGGCTTAGGCAGTGGGAGAGATGTCTGGTAAGCATATCAAAGCTTCCATAAGTACGGAATGGGACTATTTTACCTTAGCCATAAGCAAGTCTTCAACAGTAAAATCATTAAGGTTGGAAAAGACCTCACAGATCACAGAATCCAGCCATTAACCTAACACTGCCAGGCCTGCCATTAAACCATGTCCCTAAGCACCACATCTCCATGATTTTTGATCACTACCAGGGACAGTGACTCCACCACTTCTCTGGGCAGCCTGTTCCAATGGTTGACAACCCTTTCAGTGAAGAAAATTCCCCTAACATCCAATCTAAACCTCCCTTGGTGCAACTTGAGGCCAGTTACTGTCATCCCATTTCTTGTTATGTGAGAGAAGAGGCCAATTCCCACCTCACTAAAATCTCCTTTCAGGTAACTGTAAAGTAAGAAAGTCCCCCTGACTGAGCCTCCTCTTCTCCAGGCTAAACTCCTTCAGCCACTCCTTTCACCATCTCTGCTGCCCTTCTCTGAACACCCTCCAGTGCCTCAATGTCTTTCTTCTTGTGTGGGGCTCAAAACTGAATGCAGAACTTGAGATGCAAACTGGCCTCACCAGGGAGTACAGTGGGACAATTACTTCCCAGGTCCTGCTGGCCACACTACTGCTGATCCAAACCAGAATGCCACTGGCCTTGGGCACCTGGGCACACTGCTGGCTCATGTTCAGCCAGCTGTCAAACAGCAACCCCAGGTCCTTTCCTGAGAGGTAGCTTTCCAGCCACCATGAGGAATCCTACTTGGTGGCTGACAAAAAGTCAAATACAGGTAATAGTTCCATGTTAATACGCAGTTTTTGTAGGAGAGTTAACTTATAAAAGCTGAAGAACTATACCAGAAACTGATAATTTTGTTTATTAAGGAGCTAAGCTTGAGTATATCCTGCATTTAAATTATTTATGCTACTTAATCAAGGGAACACTCTTGAAAAGCTAACAAGCCCCCTCCACTCCATTCACTGCCAAATATCCAAGCCATTCCAGTAACATTTTTACCCCAAAGATCTGCTGTAATTCCTTATTAGAGATACCAAATGGAGACATCCATTTGGTAAAAGTCAGTCCCTACCAGGTACTGGGCATCTTCAGAGGATCTGTGCTTGAGTTAAACAACTTCACAACTTCACTAAGGAAGTTTGTAGCAGAGTAGGAAAAAAAAAAAAAAAAGGATGCAGGTGCTTCAGGATACTGCCTACTACTGTAATGGCTACAGCATCCTTCTACCTGGAAAGAAGATGCCTCATTCTGCTACAGAAGACAATTTAGTCTGCTGCTTGCAATATGAAACCATGAAAGCTCAGCTAAAGAATTCAGTCTTAATAACTATAATATAGGGAAGTCAAATTATTGTAGGCTTGCTTCAAAGATGTATAGGCAGCCAACAGAAACATCCGTGATGTACATTTATTCAAATAACACTACAATTTTAAGATTTTTATTTTTTTTTTCTTACGTAGCTTGACATTGTTTCCATCTTTCAATATGACTTTGGATCATATCCCCACATAAACTTTTTCCCTGTCCCCACATTTTTCCTTCTGTATCGCAGACTTTTTTTTTTTTGTACTGTAGATAGTGACAGTGTTGTACAGGTAAAACGATACATTCATCGCTCTTTGTCCAAAGCTTCAGCCAGCAAACAGTGCATGGCAGAAAAACCCACAGAAACCTGTGTCTGTGAGCTAGGGGAGAGTGAAGGCTCCGGAGCCGAGCCCTGGTACGGGGAACGCGCGTTACTGAGTTCTGCTGACGCTGAGCTGCAGCTCCTACTTCAGCGTTCGCAGCGACTGAGGCAGCTCTCGGTCGTGTATCTCGAGTGAAATGATCCGTCCGTGACAAAGCACCGCAGTGTGCGGAAGGACGCCCCGCAGGCTCCCCCTCAGTTCCTCACTCGCTCCGTTAAGTTCGTACCTCGCCTTCCTCGCTGGGCCCCCGTCTCCCTCTGGCCTCCCGCGGTGGCCGGGACAGGGCTCCGCTTCCCGCAGCCGCCTGCCGAGCTCGGTGGGCGCCGCTCCCTTTCCCCGGCCCGCCCGGCGGCCCCCGCAGCGGGGCAGAGGGCGCGGCCGGCGCGGAGCCTCGGCGCAGCCGAGCAGCCTTACAGGGCGGCAGCGCCCGTTCCTGCCCGCCGCCGCCGGACTCAGGGCCGGGGGCCGGCGCCACCACCTCGCCTCCCGCCAGAACCCCGCCCCGCTCCCGGCCCCGCCGGGCCCAGCGGCGGGGGCCCCCCGCACCACGCGGCCCGGCGCATTGTGGGGCTCGTCACTGGCAGCGGCCCGTCGGGGGCTGTAGTTCTGGGCGGGAGCCGAGCGGAAGCTATCGGGGCCCTTCCTCAGTCGCCGCTGTTGCATGCAGGGCTGCGGCGGGAAGGAGTGGTACCGGAGGGAGCGCAGCTTGGGCTGGGTAAGCGAGCACTCGGCGCCGGGCCGGCGCTGCTCTGCCGCCTCACGGGCAAGCGGCGCGCTCCGTGCCTCACACCCCTGCAGGGTTAACCCTTCCTCCTGTCGCCCCTGGGGTCGTTCCCTGGCGGGCCGCGGCACCATCCGGGCTGGAAGGTACGGCGGGCCGCGCCGGGCGTGCGGCGGCTTTCTGAGGCTGGCTGGGGTCGGAGCGCGGGGCCCGAGCATGAGGCGGTGTCCGGGGCTGGCCCCGCGGTCCCGGGGGCAGAAGGAATTCCGGCGCCTGTCCGGGTTGGCGACTGACAGGACTCTTTTGGCGGTGGTGATGCTTTAATGTAGCGTAGCGCTGTGTTGTGCTCCGTCTGCTCAGTGTAAGCGGGGCGGCGGTGCCCGCGGGCGGTGCCGGGGTGACCTTCAGCGGCCCGGGGTGCCCTCACCGAGCGGGCTCCCTGCAGGGTCGTGTCACCGCAACACGAGACAGCCCTCGGTGACATCTTAGTTGTTGTCTTGCTTGTGTATGGAAGGCTATGGAAGGAAATTTTGACTGCTAGCAACTTCTTAATCACATTGTTACATTTTTATCAGCTGATTAAACTGGAATACCAATGTCTGTCAGTAAGTGTCGTTTACTCTGTCGTCCGTGCTAGTGGTGAAATGTATGTGGAGTGGCGTGCTCGTGTTTTTATCTTCAATGCAATCTTCAGCTGTTGCATAGGTGCCTATCTCTTGGTTATGTTTCACAGTTCCTGTTGACTGATTATGACAGTCTGATGCAGATATTTGATACACTAATAAATTAAGGCAACATTAGAAAGCAACAGTGGATTTTAGGTTTGTTTTTGGATACTTGTGTTCTTTCAAAAGATGTAGCTCTTTGTTAAAATAGGCAGAACTTATTTAATTACATTGCTGACACTGGAGCGAAATTAAAAAAACCATATTTTCCAATACCTGAAATTTTTCCACTCTAATGGCAGTGTGGTTATTAGAGCGGTATCTGTTTATTGAATTTCTGTTATGAGTATCTGAAAATGTAGTTTGAAGAGCATTGGAAAACCACAGACTTTCCTGAAGGTGGTTTGCCTCTAATAGCGGGCTTTTGGAATTAATACTGTGTAGTAGAAGTGCTGTCTTTCAGCAATGATAACTGTGATTTGTTGATTAGTTTTCCAAGAAGACACAAATAGAGCATTTTCACAGATATGGCTACAAAAAAGAAGGCATCATTTTTTTTTGTTTGATTGCTAGTGATATTCTGGTGACTGAGTCATATAGAGGAGTTTGATTAGTTCTAATACAGAATTATGACTTAAAATGCTGAGCACTGGCTGGGGTGTATGTCAAGGAACTGAAACTACTTTTTTGGGTGATCAGCCATGGATCAACTTGGTGATTTCAGTTAAATTTTATTCAAATTCCCTTCAAGTATACTTTATACAAAATAAGCTTGAGTTTTAAAAGAAGCTGATTACAACCTTTATAATGAAAATTAGCAGATAACTTAGCAGAATGAGACATTAGCAGAATGCCTTAAGAGCATTTATTGTATTTTATAGTCTAACAAACAAATAGGCAATTCATGATAGTTCTTGATTCCTTTGAGATCATAACATAACTACGCATATACATCATTTCTTCTGAAAGAAGAAAATTTGTGAGAAAAGATGCATACACATAGTAATGTTTTGATTGTGTATTTACATAAAAATTAGGAATTAATAAAACCTAGTGTGTGTTTTTAATACTCATAGTTTCAGACTAAGGGAGACTTCAATTAGGCATTTGCTGTTTTTACATTGTACTAAGGGTGTTATAGACAACCTCCAAATGGGTAGGACTTAAATCCTAGCTATCAAGCTGTGCTATTCAACAGCATTCATGTATACATGTACATAAAGCATATATACATGTATTTAACAGGTAGTGTTGCCACTTCAGAGAACATAAGCTGTTACAAATGACAGACAAAGAGAATAAGTGAGCCTGGTTTGGTGTAACTGTAGATAAAACAGGATGAGGGAATGCTGTGGCCGGCTTCATGATCCCCATGTGATTCATGATTCTCCCGGAGGTGTTCTCCAGCTTCCCCTCTGAAGCCTTTCCCTCATCCCAGAAGAAAAACAATCCAGAAGATGGGGGCGGGGTTATTTTGTTTGTTTTCTTAATTTCTTCTTATACCATTTTTAATGATTGAAAGTCTGTTGCAGGGTTGTTTATGATTGTTGCAGTTGGTTTTAGGATTATGTTGGCATACTCTTTTAAATTATTTTTTCTTTACATGAGAGAAACACAAGCACTAAATAGCTTTCTGTAGGGATAGTATTGGCTGAAAATAGCAGGTGTTAGGCACACAGCAAATGTTAATTGTGATAGGCAATGTTTGTGTTCACATAGATTTGTTTTTCAGTTGATAATCCTTTGTCCTTCATCTCCTGCTGGATGGTATTGAAGAATTTGGCCTCTGCTTCTGAGCACTGGTCCCAGGAATGTTTTGGCAGCAATTCAGTGTGGTCATGTTTGCTATAAGAATAGAACTGTTTCATTAACCTTGAGATGCAAAATATGTTGATTGCTATTAGCTGGCTTGACAGCATTCCAATTTTAGCAATGGAAAAAGTACTGTGTTAATGACTTGATACAATTTTTTAAATTGCATACTTACATGGCACTAAAATTTGGCATCTGAGAAAAGTATGCTCATTTATTTGGCTTGCTTTTGGAAAATGAATGTTGTCCTCTCTCTTAATCATTAGTTAGGATCTTCTTTGTTGTTAGACCCTTCTTTGTTAAAATTTTGTGTTACTTGTGGCCTAATGTCTTGCATCCTGGAATTGTACAGAGGAGCAGACCTAGTTTAGTCTTTCCGAGTACTTGTGAGGAGTCAGCTGCTCTCAACAAATGAAAAAGAGCAGGAATAACAGTTTATTTATGTTGAAGTTTGGATATTGTCAATATAGGTGCCAATATTTTGCATATGTTTTTAGCAAAGGAATAACACATACAATTGTCTGTGGTTTCCAGTTGTAAGGCGAGTCCCTCACCTTTCTCATAATTCAGATTTGAATTAGAGTTTCTCTAGTGGTAGAAGTAGAATGTCTTCAGAATTATATTCTATCTTGAGGTGCCCCAACTCTTTCTGCATCCATCTGAAATTGCTCAAAGTGATACTTTTACAAAGACAAGAACAATTTTCAATGCTTTATAACTATATTATCTTTTTCTAAGACTTTAGTCCATATTGCTTGTTCAAGTTAACCTTCACTGGAGTCTTCTGACTCACTGAAGGAAAAATTTATAAAATCTCTTTAGAGCAACTTGGGCCGATTCAGAAGGTGCAGGAATAGTTTTGACTTCTACAAGAAGTGTGCTATATGTACTCCAGGTTTTGCTCACTGTTTGGAGCCAAATGATAGCTGAAATGCCAGACACATATTGGGAAGTAAAATTTAATCTAGAGAGTACAGAAGCACTAAGATTGGGATAGGTGTGTATGTAAAATGTTGTCTGATATTTTCATCTCTCATGAACCCTCCTTGAAGAAAGCCTTCTGAGAGCACCACCCCTGCATATGGGTTATTCTCCAGTATCTGAATTTGCCTTGTTTTTCCTGTTTTCAGTTAACCTATTAGTAAAAGATGTGAACATCAATGGGAAATTGGCCTTTGAGGGAGTAGGGGAACAAAACTGATAAGATGTAGATCAGTGTAGAATGAATATAGTAAACTGACAGTGGAAATAATCTTTATAAATAAAGATTTAAATCAATATCTGAGAAAGTTTTCTAGCTTCTCTTTTGGACATGTCTTTCTGCATGATTTAACCATTTTAATTTCTGGTCCATCTTTTTATAACATGGTCATATATTTTAAAGTCACATTATAAATTTTATGGGGTTTATTTAAATGTATTTAATCATAGTTTTGACTTGCAGGAGGAATCTGCAGTTAGGAAATAGTTTTATAGCTGCAGTGTAGAAGGGTCAAGGAGTCACTTTCAGAGTGGAACTGCCCAGTGCTTGAATTTCTACAGAAGTTGCCCCATGGTACAGGAAACTAAAGCTATGAGAAGCACTGGAAATGCAAGCATTAACTTTTATGGTGTTTGCTTATGTAGTAAACTTCTCAAAGGTTTTACAAATGAGTTTGCCCTTTCAATTCAATAGCTTGGTGTTGGCCTGATGCTCTAGAAAACATTTAGCCAAATCACCTTTTTTTCACCCCCCCTCTCTTTGGCTGAACTGAGATTGACCTGCTACAAATAGTGCTTCTGCTTTGCACTGAGAAGAGAGATTAAAACCAATCTTGAGAAGTAGCAGTATTCATTTTTACATTATTAAAACTCAAAGGAAAAAGATTGAGTTAGAGTTGTGAAGAAACTGTCCTATGCTGCTGAACTTTGTCTAGTTGTATAGTGACTCTTCTTATTACAAAATAAAGTCATTTGCATGTGTGGATCTACAGCAGTCTTCTTAAATGGCTTTTATTATGCTGTATTAAGTTGCTTTAGACAAGGGGAAATGTATAGTTTATGCTTTTCAGCAATCCATTTAAAAAACAGCCTCTAGAATTTTTTTTTAAAGTGCTAGAAACATCTACACATTCAGATAGAAAATGTTTCTGAAATCTCAAGTGTTTCTTTTTTATTAAGTGTTTAATATGCATAATAATTACAACTGATAAGCAGGCTACCTACATAAAGAAATGAATGACAAAACAAGAAGATACTGCACACAAGTATCAGTTGACCTTAATGGAAGAAAGTTCTTTTTTGATCTCCTGCCAAAGTCTACAACCAGATGAACTGGCAGGCTCCAGGCTTGCTTTAAAAAGCTCCTGCACTGTCCATTTTAATCTTGTCAAATAAGAGGTTGCTGCAGACAGCAAAACAAACCTCTGATTGTTGTTCTTGATGATTGGAGATCTTGGGGAAGCTGTTAAGAGCAAATTTTAAATTAATGAAGGCTTTTAAGAGAATTTTATGTTAACTGAATGCCAAAGGAGGGAAAAGGACACTTGTTTTCTCTTCAGTTTTATATCTGTCATCTAGAACTACTGTTTTATGTGGAAGGTGATTCATCAGTCTTGGCAAAGCAAAGGTATCTTTTAACTTCATTAAACTCTTTTGATAGCTCATCTGAATCAGTTACAGTAGTTTCATTTCTGGTTTACCTGAGTCCCTGCTGAAGAGAAAACACAAATTTTATCACAATTCACAAAGTAAATTTCTGATAGGTCCAATTTTTAATTAACAGACTCCTAAAGGAAAAGAGACCCAAGCAAATGGTTGTGTAAAACTTATATTTTTTTAACAATAGAAATGTTAAGGATGATGTTTTTAAAATCCTGCCTTTAGAATCCATCACTTTAAATAAATGTAGTGGCCTGAAGAAAATCTCTGTTTACTTGGAGCTGCTGTCTGTTAGCATAAAAAGGAAATGCCTCATTTCAGTGAATGACCTGAATACACTAAATATTATATGAAAGAAGGTGAATAGTACAGACAAAGAGATATCTGACCAAGTCCATGTTTAAGGTGAGATGTCTGCAGGGAGAAAACATATTTTAATGGTACCTTTTACATGTACTGTGTAACTGGAAAAAAAATGCATCTTTGGCTTTTTTTTAATAATTAATTATAGTACAGAGGGGAAATTCAGACTGAAAAAGACAAAGTCACACCAATTTACCTGTCTCCCTTAAATGAGTGAAATCTGTTAAACCTTGGCATTCTCTTTGTTTTATATTTAGGTGATGGGTGAGCTGAGAAGCTGGTGAAGCTCACATGAAACACTTCTACTGATCAGTAGCCCAGATGAAATAGGCATGTCCTAAGATGGCAGTAGATCTGGAGTTTGAACCAGCCTGAAGAAGTGAGTTGATGCCAGATTTGTGAGTCTCTGTGGCTGGATGGCTCTCACTTACTCTGTCTCTAAACCAAAGGCATCTTTTTACCAAAGCAATAAAGGAATGGTGCACAGCTTGATTACAGAATGCTCTTTGCAAGGAAGTGAACTGTGAAGGAAGGACTCATGAGTTTTGATCCCAGGGGCTTGGACAGCATCCCTGGTAAGTTGAAGAATTACTATTACAAATCTTGAATGTGTCTAACATGTCATAAAGCACCGATGTGAAGACAACCTTATGTTTCACATTCTTTGTACTGCTTATGTGATATTGCAGAGCAACAAAAACAGTGACATTTACTCACTTGTAAAGTCACTGTGCACTGTAAAATACTGTTCGTAAAATTCTTACTGTCAAGAGTCAACACTGGTGTTTTTCCATTGGAAGGTACTGCAGATAGTATTCATCCTGAGTGGCAATCTTGCAAAGATAATCATTGCATACCACTGATATTTTACCAATTTAGTATTAATGTGGGGTTTTTTGCAATAATTGTGATGAGATTAAGGTACACGCGCAACATAGATTGTGTGTACCTTAATCTCGTCACAATTTACTGTGTGACAATCCAGGTACCATACACTTGGATTGCAGGGGGTTTGGTATAATGTTTCTCAGAGTGGGATTCCAAAAGGATGATAATGAAATTTTATACTTGTTCCCTGATTTCAAAGCAGTATTCAATTGATTTTTCTTACTTTTAAGATTGTTTACATCTACGTTCATTATCAAACCAATGCATAAAACAGAAGAACAAGAAAAATGTGAATTTCATTCAGAAAAGGGAAGTGTAACAACTATGAAAAGTCAATGAGACTTTAGCTGGTAAAATGTAGATTTGTGTTTTAGCTCAATGAAGAGGCAAAGATAGAAGTTCAAACTTATTGCATACATTATATTCAGGAAGTTGGAGGGACACAGTATACCATCTTTTCAGGAAGTTTTGGGATCAGCTGGGGGTGAGGAACTTACAAGTATTGCAGTATAAATCAAGCATTGATTCAGCAAGTATTCTGGTATTTTGTCTGGTAGAGAATAATTATTACCAAATCTACCAAAGATTTATGAAGCATTTTATAGTACATAAACTGCACAGTACTGTGGCAACACTATTAAATTTTCCATCTATTTAACAATGCACTTTACTGACATTTACTCTTTCAGATGGGTGCTCCAGTGAGGACCTTCCTGAGGTGGAGCTGGTGGGCATGCTGGAAGAGCAGCTGCCAGATTACAAGTTACGGGTGGACTCTCTGTACCTGTATGAGAATGCAGACTGGATGCAGCCCGTGGCTGCCCACGGCCGGCTGCCAGAGGTGGCTTCTCCAGCTCGTGAGGAGGACTCCTTCCGTTACATGAGTGAGTCAGGAGTTACTGCCCCAAATACTGCAGATAAACATCTCCATACACATTTAGTGTTAGTATTAGGAAATGGTCAAATCTGGAAAAGGCTGATTTCAGGGGACGTGCTTGTGGTTCACACTGCAATTCTAATGGCTGACTTAGGATGTTTAATGACTGCCTGATCATCAGATTACACACTGAAGTAAGAATGGGATCATGTGATAGTGAAAAAGAGGCAGGAACCTAGAACTGTGCTAGAAGAGATGTATACCTCATACAAGAGGTACAAGTGTGAAGCAGTTCTGTTTTCAGGAATGTTGATGGTGCTGTTATTGATTTGGTGATGTTTTATGTCAGTAATGTTTGTGAAGTGCTGTTGGTGGTTTCTTCTGGAGATAGAAAAGGAATAAATGGCAGATAGGTGGGTACTAGATCAATGCTGATCACTGCCTTCCAGTTCTGAAAATACTAAGTAACTTACTCCTAAATCTATCAAGTGATAAAGAGGAAAATGGACAGCTTCAGTCACATGAAAAAACCTGTAATATGTTAAAATCAAATGAATAGAAAGTTGCCAAAATAATTGAACACTTAATTGCCTGTAATTTCTAACTGTTTTCTTGTGAAGAGAATGCATTGTAATCTCTTCAGAGAAATGGGGAAGTCCTGTTTCCTCCATATATTGGAACTACTGGAACAAACCACAGAGAAGAGTGAATTTGTTATTTATGTACAATCTGTAATGATTACTTCTTCCTTGTACACACCACCTCTAAAAGGGAGTTTTTTTGTCATTGTTCTGTGTAGTTTAAACTTCCCAAGGGTGGTTAGCAAAGGAATAACAAAGATTAGAATATCACCTCCCAAGAATGCAGTACTCAACAATTTAGAGTGACCTTGTTATGAGTTGAACTTGAAGGCTTTGAACTCCTAACTGTGGAAAGTTATTGGAAAGTCTCTTCATGTTTATTGCTCAGACTGTTTCTGATATTTATATTGCAAGCATAAATGATTTTATAGTCGAGTGCATGCTTTTGTAGTTCACTGGAAGCAGTCATGTGGTTGGAGGGGTGTGCACTTGTCTGTCAGTGTTAATTATAAGGAGGTGGGATCAGAGTCTATCCATGCCTGACATGAAACGTGGCTCTGCTGGACCTTTCGGCTCAGTGCCTCACCTGCGTGACGAAGCGCAGGGCTCCAAAGGACCTTCAGTCAGGGTGAGCTTGCATTTTCAGCCTGCAGGAAAGGGAGGGGTTTTATCAACAAAGCTTTCATGAAACCTGTTGTGTATTATTTGGCTGTGAAGGCACTGCAGAAAGGGCTGTATTCCTAGTTCTCCCAGAGGGAAGTTCTTTTCAAATAGAGAAGGTGTCCTCTGAAAACAAAAAACTGCTTGTAGGAGTTTTTTGAGTATTTTTAAATGTTTTTTTGTAACAATGACTGAAATTTAATTAAAAGATAGCTGTTAAGCATAACGTATAAAACTAATTCTTGTATCATTTAAGACCACTTTTGTAACTACTGAGTCTTGTAAACTCAAGATAAATATGGTTTATGTTTCACCTAGAAATTGTCCAGACACTTGAAATCATGGTAGCTTTTTTGAGACTAGTAACCTACAGGGACATACTGGGAGAGTCCCAGACAAATACAGATATAAATCAAATTCTAGCTATAATTATTGTTGAATAACTTGTTAGGTGAAATTTTAATCTTTCTTTGTTGCCCGGAATTGGGAATAAATGTGACATGAAGCATGACATGGGGTTTTAGCTGTGTATCTTCCTCCCCCTATATATATGTATGGAAACATTTTTATAACTTTTTCCAAGAGAGAATGCTAAATATATGGTTTGAGTGAATTTCTAGTTGAGAAAAAAGCCCCAAAAGAACACAGTAGTTACTGCACTTGAGCTCCTCCTCTTTTTATGGCTGCTGCTGCCTATAAGAAGGTCTGTCAGCTGGGTTCACATTGGCAGTGTTTTCAGTGAGGTGGAAGAATATCTTCTGCTTCAACTGTGCTAGCATAAGAAATCCTGAATTACGAGAGGTCTCTCTTTAAAACTACTTTGTATGTGTGAATAAAGGGTCATGGCACAACATAACAAGAATTTTAACCAAAATGAAGAGTTAATTGCAACTTTCACTTGGCAAGGTAAGTATTGCACATGCGTGTCTTCTCAAGAGAGAATTTTAATAAACTGTGTATAGTTTTGTTCCTGTACGGGGAGAAAACACAGGAATTTGTATAGAGCTAAGTTTTAAAGCTCTTGGTTCTGTGATTTTAGTTATCGGATATTTGCTCTTGATTTTCGGAACTTACCTACCTGAGTAACCTTGGGATTAGTACGGAATTAGTGTAAATTTTTATTAGAGGGACTGGATAGAAACTTACAACTTGAAATCACCTGCTAAGAACAGTTACCACAGGAGAGCTGGCTATAATATTCTGCATGTAATGGCTGTAACTTAGTTATGTATGTGCAGTTAATTTTCCAAATACTAATAAGCTAGATGAGTTTGGAGTCCCCCTTTCAGCAGCCAGTATCACCAACCAAGTAGTACAGTAAAATTGTCTTCCAAAGGCATTTTATACTACTGATAGATACATGGTTAAAATTTAGTAGGGTTTCTATTTTTTCCCTGCTAAGAAATACAATTAGTAAGTGACAGTTCTGTAAGTTCAAGGCTCCTGCATGCTTAAACAGCATGTGTTGGGTTTTTATGCTTACTGATCTACTTGATGAAAAGCATTTGGTTTGTTACTTTGATATATTTTACTTTTAAGCTTTTAGAGAAACAGTAAAACTTTTCCCTTCTGTGTTGTTCTTCCTGTTCTCCTGTCTTTCAAAATTACAAAAAAGTTCCTTTTGTTACTTAAATGCAACTTGGATTTGATCTTAGTATAGGTGTAGTGTTATGCTTTAAAAGGTTAATTGTGGGCATTATGTATGTAAAGGGCATAGACAGCTTATATAACATATATAAATAAAGTTAGTGTGCACTTTAGCTTGGCACTTTACTATCTCATAACTGGGTCTGCAGTCCTCAACAGAACAAAGAAAAGAACTGGTAATCGATACCACTGTGTATTCAGGGTAAGAATGAGGTTTAAACAAGGTGAAAGAGTGAAGGAAATTGAGATCAAATCTATAGTAATCTCATTTTGCAGTTCAGTGATGATGGAATTAATTATGAAAAAGGTTAACTTAAACAGTCAGTTGAAGCTGCTACTTCTGTAATTCTTAAATTTATATTGCTGCCTTCTTCACTTTAATGATCCTGACTTCATAAAGCAAAAATAGCAAATTGCTGTTTATCTTAGCACAAACATTCATCACCTGATAGAGAGATGTATAATTCTGCTTTTTAAGAATATTACATTTAAATGGTTCCCTAAATGGCCTTAGAAAGTGTTAATAGTGCAAAAACTATGTTTGCACATGCATTTATTTTTTGATTGTGGTAGATGCATGGCACAAAATTACCTATTTCCTTACATTTTAATTCTTTCTCTTCTTTGTTCTCTTTTTTCCCCTCTATATCTTTCATTATCTGTCACTCTAGCTCTTATTGAACTTCCTTCCTCCTCCTTGGATGGATCTCACAAATTTGCACAAGGTAATTAAGATGCCTTTGTTACTACCATCTTTTTATCAGGACATGAACTAAAGCAGACCAATGCTTTGCAGTTCCAGCACTGTGTTTTGTTCAGAGGTGTCACAAATTTTTCACGCTTTGCTTATTCCTCACTCAGTCTTGTTTTTCCAATCTACTGTTTCTCAGTTTTTTAATAGTTTTGCAAACTCTTCGAACATTGGAGTTACTTGATTACTAAGATAGCATTTACTGCTACATGAAAACCCCAGACATACATGATCTCATTTCTTCTTAATTGTTTCCAAGATGGTCAAGCCCTTAATAAATGCATTTTCATTACTTGTCTCAGGGGTCTCTGTACTTCCTGTGTACAGCTGTCACACAGCCTAGTGGGAATTTTGCTTCAGGGTTAAAGTATGTGTTTAACTATATTTGGATATTCTCCAGTATACTCCTCCTTCTCTCCCCAGCAGGCTGGAGGATTCATTTGCTTAGCTGTATTCAAAAAGTTGCTCTTAGGAGTTTTTCTAAATTTGAAAGATATGTGAGCACCTCAAGTCTTAGCTAACATTGCTGAAAGGTGCAAATGTTCAATACCTCATTTATCAGTCTCCCAAACGAATATTGTTTCACATTTCTGAAATTGAAGATGCATTTTCATAGCCTCTGCTAGCTTCATCAGCCAAGTACTGTATTTGTATATAACAACACCCTCTGAGTTCAGCTTTCCCCCTTCCCACAATCTCCTTATCTTTCCTTCAGTAAAATAAGCATGTTTGTCTCTCTTCAGTGCGTGGCACAGATAATGTGGAGCAGAAAGACTACGGTGAAGCTGACATGGTCAAACGTCTGTTAGCTGAGGTATGCTTGTCTCTGCTGTATTAATACAGTAAAGGGAGCGTGTTTAAGGGAGGGTTTTATTCAGCTGCTGACCATTTTGATTCAGTTATTTCAAGAGCTGCTTATCAAACACATGGGTAATGAGAAGCCACCCATTTGCTTGCACAACCTCAGAAACAAAATGTAACAGAACTATGGGCACCCATGAAGCTAGTGAGTATAAGAAAGAAACGGCTTTCTTCTGATTTCCTGGTGCTCCTCTGCTTCCACCCTTTCACCACTTTTTAGGCTGAGCAGTCTGTTCTGAGAAAGTGTCACTGGGAAGGCCACAGGCCTAAGTGTGATTTTTGTGTTTGTGTGTGTGTATGTGTGTGTGATGCAACAGAACCCACATAATCTTTGTACTCAGCACAAAACCCAAAACTGTCCCCGGGTTTGGTGCTTTCCCCTTCTGTTACTGCAAATGGCTGTGGAAGAGAATATGCTGTATCAAAAAATACAGTTATGGGTGTGTTCTGGATCCAAGTGATGAAGCGTTAATAATTTTCTAACAGTGTTGATCCATTTGAGAGTGAAGGGGGATCTCAGAGTGCTGATGCACTGAGCAAAATCTAGGACAATCTAAAGCTACTCTGAATTTAAACCTTACATGATCAAAAGGAAACATTTTTTTCTCATTTTGAGAGCAGAAGGATCGGGACCTGGAACTGGCAGCACGAATTGGACAAGCCCTCCTTAAGCGCAACCATCTGTTGATGGAGCAGAATGAAGCACTGGAAGAACAGTTAGGACAAACTCTAGACAGAGTAAGTAGTTGCTTTTCTTTCTTTTTTTCCTTTATTTAGGTTTTTTTTCCATTTTTTATCTCATTTTTTCCCATTTATGATGGTGGTAAGAGGATTAAGAGAAATATATAATTTTGGGGTGATTTGTGCTCTTGGACTACAGAAGTGTGCTTAGATGTCATTCTCCTAATCATTGTTGAATCACTTTTTGTAGTCCAGGAATTGAATATGAAGACAACATATTGTAATTACTGAGAAATTATGAGAATGTTAGATATCATTAGGGTATATCAGACCATTAAACTAAAAATAGACTAATATAAGTCAAAATAAGAGATTGATATCTGACATGAGCTGCTACATAACTTCACAGGTGAGGAAATAGACAGAAAGTGAGCTGGTTAATGGGGTGCTTACACTAAGAGTAAACAAATGAATAAATGAAATGTAATGAAAAGTGAATTCTGATCAAGATCTTCACTCCATCTCTTCCTGTAAGCACAAATTCTCGATCTAACCTTTTCTTTGTTTTTTTTTTTTCTTAAAAAATATGTAGTGTAATCTACAGTGAAATGGGTTTAGCTGCTTGTATAAAACAGTATGCTGGTGACAATGATGTACTCATAATCAGCTGTAGGACTGCATAAACTTAGGTATTCATATAAAAATGTAGATATGCAAAATAAATTTTATCTAAATGAGATCTATCTCTTCTTTTGTTTTTAATTGTCCTATGGGTCATTTAATGTGCAGAACTGGAAGGTACCACTCTGTACATGTAAATAGTTGTCTCTCAATCCTTTTCTCCAGGAACTCAACAATTCAGAGTAATGGTCATAATCAAAATGATAGCTAGCATGTTAAAATGAGATAATGTATGAGACAGCTGGAAAATGATTTTGCAGTAAACTATTTAAAAAGTAGGTTCTGTTGTTCATTTTTGTGGTGTCTTGAATTTTCTGTCTCCCTTGCTGTGGTAAAATTACGATTTTGCGAAGTTCCTGTGAACAAATGGAGGTGTGAGCTCTTCCAGAGCGGTGATGTTCCAGAGGCTGCATAAATAACACAGTATGATATTGTGTATGTAAAGTGTATTTCACGTGGTGGTGATCTTCACTTGTCCTAGGTTAACCAGCTGCAGCATGAGCTGGCAAAGAAGGATGACCTGCTGCGAATCGTTTCCATCGCTTCTGAGGAGAGCGAGACGGATTCCAGCTGTTCCACACCACTGCGTTTCAACGAGTCTTTCACTGTGTGCCATGACCCGCTGCAGCTGGATGTCCTGCAGGATAAACTGAGGGAGCTGGAGGAGGAGAACCTGGCTCTGCGATCCAAGGTATGTCCGACTGACAGCACGTGCTGTATGTGCTGAGTGTGAAACAAATAATCAGGGTGTTCAAAATCCAGCAGCAGGGTTTCTCTTGAAGCACAGGGCTATTTTGTGTCACTGTATGCAAATCATTCCTGAGCACTTTCCCAAATTTTGTCTTTTTGCAACAATTTTTTTTATTAGAGACAAGACATCAGGCTTTGTTCATGTGTCTGTCTGTCTTTCACATAAAACATCTGTAAAATTCTGGGAAACAGGTTATGGTGGAAAACACAGTTGCGTAGAGTTTTTAAGGAGAGGGGAGACTCTTCAGTTGCGAGAATTTTAGATGTAAAAATTGATAACATTATAGATAAACTGAAATTGTTATTGATAAATGAATAATTTTCTCAAAGGCTTGCCATCTGAAGTCAGAAACCATTACATATGAAGAGAAGGAGCAGCAGCTGGTCAATGACTGTGTCAAAGAACTCCGTGAGTATCCAGGCTGCATTTTGCAATGGCAGGATGGTAGGTGAAATACCTGGTGCCTACACCTTCTTAGTTAATCCTGAATCCAAAAATGGGCTTCAGTAATTTATGCCAATCATTGAAGTCTTACCCTTTGCCCAAGTGCAAGGTTGTTTCTGTATTTCATCAAGTTTCACTCTGGCATTCAAATTCAGCTCTGTGTGTTGTGTTTAGAAAGGAAAAATGAATATAAAAGGTGATGTCCATAACTTTCTAAACTGAAGCCTACAGACACTAGAAAATCAACAATATTGTTTTATTGTGGTCATTTCACATACTGATCATGTGTATTTCAGATTCTGCATGCTTAGTTCTTAATGTGTTATACCTGCATTTGAAATCAACTTTTTTTCCTCCTTCTCCCCACTGTTAGTCTTTTCCTTATGGATGTTCTAAGTACCTACTTTTCTGTGTTATGAATTGATTTCCTAAGAGAATTGGTGGTTTTGCAGATTGTTGTTGTCTTTCACTCATCCTTTCTGGGATTTAGGTTTGGCTTGGGGTTGTTTTTGTTTGGTCGGGTTTTTTTTTGGTGGGAGAAGGTCTTGACTAAGTTCCTTTTGTGTTTTGTAGGGCAAACGAATGCTCAGATTTCCAGGATAACAGAGGAGTTGTCAGAGAAGAGTGAGGAGGTGATTCGCTACCAGGAAGAGATCTCATCCCTTTTGTCCCAGATTGTTGATCTTCAGCATAAACTCAAAGAAGTAAGGGAATGCTGATAAAGTGTCCGTGTGTGCACAGGTCTCTGTGCAGCATGTGTGTGCCAGTGCTCACAGCAGGCAAAAATTGACTTGGCAAGCCACGGGGTTGCACTGCAAGAGAGTGGCTGTTCCAGGAAAGTCTGGCAGAGGATCAGTCTCTTGGGGAAATCAGCTGAGAAAATGATGAGCACCTTTTTGTGCTTTCAGAATGTAATTGAGAAGGAAGAGCTGAAACTTCATTTACAAGCCTCCAAAGATGCTCAGAGACAACTGACAGCAGAGGTACTTAAGACTTCTATAAACATACATTTAGATAAATGTTTGGCATAGAATACATGAGAAAGAAAGCAGAGAGACAGTGGGAACTACTGCTTTTTAATTATGTAGGATTTTAATCTTTCATTCTGTTAAGTCATATGATTGAAGGGAAAGAATACTTATGTTACTTAACCCTACACAAATATTTTTGCAGTTCACAGGAGTATAAAAGGCAAGGAGCGTGTTTCAAATAGGGAGGTCTTACTATTCTTAGTTATGAGAAAAAGAGTGCTTTAGTGTGAATATTACTGATTGTATCAACAGTACTGTGGCTCATTAGATTTTAAGGCAGTTCTCTTTTTTTTGCTTCTTTTGCATTAGTAGTTAGTGTATTTGCATTTTTTCAATGTAATTTCCTTTGAATTTCATCATATTTTTCCTCTTTTGAGTCTTTGTGCTTTGTCACTAAAACTGCTACGGGTGCTGGTGCTGAGTGTTGTCCATTCTAGTTGTGGGCATGTGCCCCGCAGCTGAAAGAATCTCACAGTGTCCAATCAGCCATTCTAGGTTACTGTAGGAGTTCATTCAGTTTCACTTTGTCTTCTCTCTGAAGAGATCATGTGATGGGCTCTCTTCTCTTGCAGCTCCATGAGTTTCAGGACCGGAATGCAGAGTGTCTGGGCATGTTGCACGAGTCCCAGGAGGAAGTGAAGTTGCTGCGCAGCAGAGCTAGCTCTGTCGCTTGTCTGTGCCACTCGCAGTCCCGTGGAGCATTTCCTGTGGTAACCAACACCTCTAGCGTGGCACACACCGCTGTGGCACTGAGCAGCTCTAGGAGCACAGCAGCACCACTGCTCTAGGAGCAGTTCCTGCAAAGGAACTACTCCAGCCAGAACTACTTTGTAGTAGCAAAGGAGCTGATCTGTTGGTTTTTCAATTCTTCAGTGTGTACACTTGTGAGAAATTGAGGAAATTAGTTGGGAAACTAACTGTTCACTTGACATACTGTGACACTGCAATTATTTTTCCTTTTTATATGCCATTTCTGTTTAATAAGGGAATTGGCATGTTCTATAGCTTATGCTCAATTGTGCCAGTGTCTTGTTTGATGTGGGTGTGAATTTTATAACTCAGCAGTGTTTCTTAAAGAAACAGAGCATGTCACATACTCAAAATATCTGGGAATTCTTCAGGTTTTGGTTGGTTGCTCTGGTGTACAGAATCACTCATGTACACTTGTAAGAAGTGCTCTTAAAATTTGTAGCTTAACTAAAGCAACCAACATACAGAGTACATAAAGAAACACAAAGAAAAAGCAGTTGTTGCTAATGAAAACTGAACCCATCCTGGTTACACATGGGTGTAGTTATGGAAAACTGTCCCACATGCCCTTTTTTCAGAGGCAGAAGGGTTTGTCCAAAGCATACTGATACTGGGCAAACAAATGCTGATCATTAAAAGTAATTTTTACAGATATTTTCTACTGAAATTGTCAGAAGGAAGACTTGAATCTAATTTGTCAACTCTTACGGTTTCTGTTTTTCTCTAGGATTCCCTTGCAGCAGAAATTGAAGGGACAATGAGGAAGGAATTGAGTCAGTCTGATGAATCTGTTCTCTCCAAACAAAAGTATGTTTTCAGATCTCCATGTGCTATTTTGATATTTATCCATAGACTTGTATTAATTAAGGTGAAACTGATTTCTGGGACTTCATAAATGCATCTATTCCCTCTATAATGTTTTCATTGTAAATAAAAAAAGGTTTGTAGTATTTGGTAGTCTTTTCAATTTTGAAACCTGCTATTCTTATTTGATTCTATGAAGAATCAAGTAATAAAAAAATTATATAAAAAGAAGAAATTATAAATTATAATGAATTAAATTATAAATTATAGAAAACTAAATATAACTATAAATAATAGAAATTATAAATTATAAAATTATATAATAAAAATTATATAATAATAATGAGAATCAAAATAACATCCTTGCTAAAAGGATGTTGTTTCATTCATTGTTTGAGGCTTTTTGATCCAAATTCTCTGATGCACAGTACTAGTTTTACCCCTTTTAATGCTTATAGAAAAATTGCTGGACAATTGACATTATAGCTGAAAGATACATAAGAGTTTTCAAAACCCTAAAGACTGTTCTTGGATCTCATAATTCTGAGTAAGGAGTAATAAACTGGATATGTGTTTCTGAAAGCATATACAAATTAAAGAAATAAAATATATACTTTTGAATAGGCTAAAGCCGTTATCAGTAGAGGTTTAGGTCTTTCAGGTAAAGAAGTGGTAATTCTGATGCTTAATAGAGTAGATCTCTTGAAGACATGAGTGTTTTAGAAAATCATGTTTTTCTAAACATCTTTTTAGTGGGGTCTCCACAAACTTTTCAAACTTTGGGTTTCAGACATTTTTCTTTATTATATCTTTTTTACTTCTGAAAACCATGTTAGCTTGTTTGTCTTTTCCACAGGGATCAACAGAAGCGAGTGTTTGACACTGTCAAGGTTGCTAATATCATCCGTGGCCGCTCCCCGTCCTTTCCTGCCCCGTTGCCAATCCCTGGATCAAATCGCTCGAGTGCTGTTATGACAGCAAAGCCCTTCCAGTCTGGCGTGCACCACTTGGAGAGCCACGCACGGATGGTCCCAGGCAGCAGCTCTGAGAAGAATTTAAAGTAGGAAGCACAGCCTGTTACCTTCTTCTGAAAAGAACTGGACTTCTGCTGTGTAATAGAGAAATAGTTCATTTCATGTGTTTAATATCTGTTATTATTTGATGTTTCTCACAGAGATGCTCACAGTCCTGGCCAGCCGGGAACCCCTGGAGACAATGACCTGGTCACAGCTCTGCACAGGCTGTCCCTGCGTCGTCAGAACTACCTGTGTGAGAAGCAGTTCTTCGAGGAGGAGTGGGACCGAAAAATGCATTTGCTGGCTGAGCAGAAGGAAGAGGCTAGTGGCTGTAGTACACCAACAGAAAGCTCCTTTTCCCCAAGTACAAACTCAGAATTCACAGATCTCTCCGCCAGCTCTAGTAATCTCCGTGTTCTCCTACCGGAGAAGTTACAAATTGTCAAACCCATTGAAGGTGAGAGGATGATCTTCCTTCTCTCATTATCAGAAAAGGATTTTATATTTACCAGCTAAATCATGGTGTGTATAGCTAGGTGTGATGTGCAGTAACAGGAAGCAGTAGTATTTGGTGGGCTCCAAGCTGGTGTTAGGCTGCTTCTTCACTGGACGGCATTGCCCACAGTGTAGGCACCAGCCAGCTGCACTTGGTTTTATAATGCATTCTTGTAACTTGATACAGTAGTAGGTAATGGCTCTCTGAATCTCTTCTCTTTTGTCACACCAGGATCTCAGACCCTTTTTCATTGGCAGCAGCTTGCTCGACCCAACCTTGGCACCATTCTTGACCCAAGACCAGGTGTTGTTACTAAAGGCTTTACCCCTCTGTCTGATGATACTACATCTGTGCACCACATCTCTGACCTGGAGGAAGATGATGAGGAAGAGGGTGAAGGAGGTATAACATTTCAAGCACAACAGTCCTTCCCAGAGGAAAAGAAATGTGCATTGGCAAAGCCAGTGGCAGGGATTTTCCTGCCACCTATTACTTCAGCAGCAGTACCACTCACTGGTAAGAAGCATGGTTAGTGTTTCTTCCTGAGTCTATTTAGCAGTGTCCTTTTCTCTATGGAAAGTATTAGCCTGTGTGGTAATGCTGTCTTTGCTGTTCTTGTTCTTTACTTCAAAAAAGAGGACTCAAAAAATTAACAGTGATAATAACATTGTCTTAAACTTTGATTCATTCTTGTATGTCTTTATTTTTACCCTTAACGGATGTAAATTCTTCACATTGCAGCCTCAAATCCAGGGAAGTGTCTATCTTCAACAAATTCCACATTTACCTTCACTACCTGTAGGATCCTTCACCCATCTGATGTCACTCAAGTTACTCCCAGGTATGAGGACTGCTAACATCCTGAATGCTGCAGTATGGGATTAAACAGTTACTTTCTGGCTTTTGATACATGGACCAGTTTTAAAAATACTAAGGCAGTTAGGCAACATATAGGATGTTACTAATAAAAATGGTTGTAATTATGAAGGAAAACTTGGAATTCTCTGGAGTGAGAGTTAAAACAAGGTAACTTTAGGTAAATTTTAACTCTTAAGTAGCAGTTGCCTTGTATCATACAGCTGACGGGGGGAAAAAAAGATTCCATGATGATTTATTTTCTGATTCTATTTTTTTTTATTAATGGGACAAGTATGTTAATATTTTAGCTAATAGAATATAGGTGATCACAGAAGGTAAATTCATTGGTAGAACAGAAAAACATTTGCAGAACAATAATTATGAGTACTGAAGCTGTCACAGCTGATAGCAATAGTTAAGGTTTTTCTTGAGTCTTCTGTATACTAAAAGGCAAATGAAGAACAGGTATAAAAATTATAAAAATGTCTAATGTGTGTATATTCTCTGTTTAATTTTTATTTTCTTTCAGCTCCATGGGTGCTTCATTTTCACTGGGGAATACTGGCAGCAGTACTGGAAACCCAGCAGTGAGCACTCCAGCCATTCCTTACAGACTAAGTATTGGAGAATTTCTCACCAACAGAAGAGACTCAACTACTACTTTCAGCAGCACAAGCAGCCTGGCTAAACTTTTGCAAGAACGAGGCATCTCTGCCAAGGTTTACGACAGCCCCATGTTAGAAAAACCGCCTTTGCTGCAACCCTCCCGAACTCTTCCCATTCCTTCTACTCCACCAAATTCTCCTTCACGTTCGCCTTGTCCTTCCCCACCTCTGTTTGAGCCTCGAGTCCATCACTCAGAGAATTTCCTGGCTTCTCGGCCAGCAGAAACATTTTTGCAGGAAATGTATGGCCTAAAGCCCGCCCGGAACGTCCCGGACGTAGGCCAGCTGAAGATGAGCCTCGTGGACAGACTGAAGAGGCTGGGCATTGCCAGGGTGATCAAGCCCCCTGAAACACAGCACCATGGCAAGAATCAGGGGCCAGAGGCTGGCTTGCAGAGGCAGGACTCAGCTGGGTTTTTAAATGCAGGTGGCAACTTAATGGCAGGACTGAGAAGAAACCAGAGTCTTCCAGCCATGATTGGAGCACTGGGAGCTCCTGTTTGCACACAGTCATCAAAAATGGATATACTAAAGGAAGACTAACTGGCCTGAAAGGTGTTTGACTTAGAGCACAGTAAATAATTTGAGGGATGAACATCCAGTACAGGCATTGTTAGGTGTGTTACAGAAGTGTTGGAGAAGGCATGTGCATGTTAAAATGTGGGAGAGACAAGCATTGGGACCAAGGAGCAAAGGAACATTGCTTGGGTTTGAGGAAGAAGGTTTTTGTGGGAGATAGAAAGGTAAAACCAAAGCTTTATTTCAAGACCCCCTTCAGCATCTTGTCTTAACTTAGTCAGAAGTGAAGACTATTGTAGACATTTTCAGTGTTTTAACCCTTTAACCTGTACGTGTAGGCATTTTATTTTTTTCCATCATACACCCATAGTATTTACTAGTTGTTTGCAGTCAGACTACATAATTTAAATATAATATTAAAATAACAATCAGTCTGACCAGCATTAGCAGCCCAAGTTCCTCTCAGTAGCAAAAAAATATGAAAACTTTGATTTTTTTTTTTCATTATTTTATTTTCCATTTCAGAAACTGCTCTTTTGAACTCCTCCTCACTTTGAGAAGCAGGGGAGAGAATCTTTAGCTCTGTGTAAGAAAGAAATACTTCCGTTTACAAACACAGGATTTATATTTTGAAAGAGTGCAATTGTGTTAGGTAGGTATTAACAGAAGTTAATTTCTTTCCAGAGTTTGTGAGCAAAGCACACAGAGAAATGTGCAATGAATAAGAATTAAGAAGCAGAAAAGTGTGTACATCCAGCTAAGAAATCTTTCCAAAGTGTAGTGTGCATCTATTTAAATGAGGATAGTTTTGTGCACACACACACACACACACACAAATATCTCAGGCACATTTCAGCATTGAAAAAGGAAATATTACCCTAGGTGCTTGATTCAGGGTTTCTTTTTAAAAACTTAAATGGAGAGCATTTACTTCAAGGAAATTGTTGGAAGTTTAGCAAACTGCCTCTTGTCTTGCCAAGTACACATTCTGTATATTTGAGAGTTCTCAGTAAACTTTATGCCTTTCATTCAATTATTTCTCATTTCAAGCAGGATTTTGTTTAAAAGATTTCATTAAGAGCAAAATTTGCCAGTCTCTATATAGAAACAGGAGGAAAAAAGCTAGTGTTCTTTGTAGCATTTTAATGAATATTGAAATCCAGTGATCAGTGAGGGAGTGTGGTTCTGAACATAGCTGGAGCAGACTTTCCAACTCAAAAAAGAACTTCATTTCAGAAATCTGATTTCTGGGTGTTAATTATAAAAATCTTACTGCCCATGCTGCTTTTTTGATTCCTTCCTGTCCAAGGTTCATAAGTGAACAATCTACAACAGATGTTTTGTGTAGCTTTAGAAAAAGTTGTCTTTGCTAGTGACCTGAATAGAAACAGCTTCTTAGTCATCATATAAATTTTCACTGTACCTATCAACATTATAAAATGATTTGTTTCCTTAGAATTAGATTAAGCAGTTAAGTTTACCTTGCCTGTTACCATAGCTGGCAGCTGTCTGGGGGTGTGGTGTGAAGCATCAGTGCAATCACACCGATTTGCATTTGCCTTTAGGCACAGTCTCCATAATCAGCACCCTCTTTGCTGCAGGGGTGAATGGAGTAGGGCAGGAAAAGAAAGCTTCTTAACCTTGTTTATAGGAAATTTGTAACGTGGCCTTTCTGATTTTACAGTTCTTTAGATCTTGTGATGATTTTTGATATTTTTGTTTTGTAAAAGGAAAAGGAGTAACCACTTCAAACTTGCACAGGGATTCTTAGCAGAAGCTTGTCTGTCAGCAGCGCACAGAAATATTCTGGAACTCCTGGAGTTGCCTTTTGCTCTCTAAGCAAAATCTTAAACTTACAAAAGGTGAATTTTATTTAAAAGACTATATACGGGTTAATTTTGTTTTTTAAGTGAAAAATATTTAATTTTTTCATGTAAGTATTTATGTTGTACATACTTAGCTGCGCATGGTGTCTTGCCTAGCTACATAAGATTAGAGTGAAAGGAGGGAGTGCCATGTTGGTCTCCAGTGGCCTGGGACGGGTATGTCTGCAGTGTATCTCTAATTTCCAGGGAAACGAGTTAGCAAAAGCTTAGACAGTTTGGTACCAACAGAGAAGTGTGTAGCATGTCAAAAGTCCGTCCATTTTATGTGTTTATTGTAGGAATACCTGAGTTACAGATAAATTTTTGAAGGTACTACACTGTGTTTCTAACCGCTTCATAAGATAACTCCAGCACTGGATCGGCAGAGTAGCAAATCAGCTGAGGCAGAATTCCTTTGGCAGACCATGGTTCAGGTAAAACTAATCTACAAGCATATAAATGAAATACATGTGTCTCCTGGGGATGCTTCCCTATTCCATAGCCCAGCAATACAAACTGGCTCAGTTCAAACAATGCTGTGGATGTTGAGAGGTCAGTTTGTTCTGTAGCTGAGGTGTATCATCAGATACTTTACATAAGGCAAAAAGAAAATGGAAGAATCTCTATACCATGGTGTTTGTGTATGTTTACCCAATGGGTTGATGCTGTGGTGCAGTGTTGTTCAAATTCTGTCATGCATTTATGCCTTTGGATCGTCATGCACAGTTTGGATATACATGCCTGGCTTGCAGTAACAGGGAAAATTGATACTTCTTCCAAATTTACCATTTTGTGCCAAAACCTAGAAGATAAACTTTTTTTAAACAACATGTGTTTCTGAAAACATTTTAGAAGTTACCATGATTCTAGGAATGATTTGGCTTTCATTGTCTCCTATAAGAGGGGTGAGAGGTTGACATGGCTAACATCCTGCACCAGATCTTTTGTTTGAGTAGAGGTAGACCTAGAAGGAATTGAGAATTACATTTTGGCAGGGTTCTGTTATCTTGCAGGTTTGAGTCAAACACAGATGCTAGAAAGGACTTACCATGCTTGTGCAAGTTACAAGAAACAGAAGGGAATTCTTGTATTTACCTTATTCCAATTGTCTTAAAGCACAAACTTAAACCTTTCTAGTTTCACTGTTAGTTTTTAATAAACTCAGTGATACCTGCATGCTCAAAATACCTGTGATCAAAGTTAAACATCTACTGCAGTTGAATAGCAACAGAGAGGGAAGGAAAATAATTGCATTTGGGCTTCATTTGGCTGTTACACAAGGGGATTACACACAGTGTTTGAAGAGTGGGATTTTCATGGTATTTTTTCCATCTGCTTTTTGCACTTACTGTTGTTTCATAGTGGAATGTAAATTTGATAATAAACATGTATAACATGCCATTTTTCAGTATATTGCTGATCTTCTGTGGTTTGTTCCAGATGTCATCTTCTCTAGTACAGTGGTCTATAACAAACCCAAAATCGGGCCTTTTTTGTGGCTAAAATTTATAGTGATTATTATACTGTACACAAGCTTAGTGAAGTGAGTTGATATCTACAGAAAAGGTGGCTTTAGAAGCCAATAAATTGATATAGACAGTATTTAAGTGTTGATATAGACAGTATTTAAGTGTCGAGCCTCACTTTAAATTAATCTGTTCATATTTTCTGGTACCTTGGGGGGTTTTGTGCATGGGTCGTGCTTTGGGTTTTTTCCTCCCCTCTTTTAGAGCAGCTAGTGTGTTCCTCTAGCATTACAGTGTTAGCACTGCATTATTGACTAACACCACCACAGTTGTTTTTTCATCTCAGTAGCTGATGTTAAGTGAGCCCTATAGATTTGTGACAGATGGGAATAGACATTGAAGCAGTTTTGTGCATGCTTCTAAAATGTTTAAGGAGCTGGGTACTTACCTAGTGACTTTTTCTGTGCTTAGAACTAAGACTTAAAGGTAAGTGAACATAGGGTAACTGGACCTCTTCAACCATGAAGCTGTACCAGAGCAACTGATTTTCGCTGTTGAGACTACTCTACATAGAGGATACACTGAAATCCAGGTCAGAGACACATCCTGCTGAGGATGCCAGGTAACAAATGCTTAACTTGATCTTGAAGTGTACCAAGCCACTAAGAATGGATGATTCTAAGTCATGGAAACAAGTAACAAAACACACAGATGTGAGCTGATAATATCCTATAAAATTTACAGCACTCCTCCCTTTATTTTGCAAAAGTTAGGCATAAAGTACACAAAGCTTTATAACAGTTGTCTTCTAAAAGTTGCCCTGTAAACACCTTATGAAAGCAATAGTAATGTGGTACAGCTGATAAGAAGACACTGAATAGATTTCTGCCAGCAAACCACTGAGAGAGATCAGCTACATAAATCAGAGACCAGCTCAAAGATGTTCTCAAGTATAAAGTATTAATACAAATTAATGTATCAATACGAATTTCTTAAGGCTTTTTCTCCTTAGTTGTAGTTTAAATTAAAAATATCTGCCCTTGAGCTAAGAGCAGGCACTGAAAGTCTGTTATGTTTGACTGAATTCTGAAACCAGCCAATTCCAGGCTGCAGCAGCTCTCTCTGGCTTGCAGTTGCCTCCCATTTAGTTGACAGGAAAGATGAGCCTCTTCCTCAGGGTGAAACTGGGCTGCGGCATCTGCTTCTTTGCGCCCCGCTCACAAGTTTTTCTGCTCACTTCTTGATTTACTGCTGTCAGGATGGTGAGAATATCTTCCCCTCTGCAAAGAAACAAGTACAGTTTGTGTTAGGCAGTTAACATCAGCAAAATAACATTTTTGCTATCTTGATATACACCAGTGCTAACAGCTCCTGTTTTTAATAGGCTTCAGAGCACTTCCCTAAGTTGCTTTGAACAGTTTGCATGGTGCTGCTCTGTCCTACATCACTGTTTTCTTTCTGAGCAAGTATTCCCACTTCATATCATCAACCTCTACATCTAAATCAAATTCTTGTCACCCAGAAGAAAAATTCAGGTGTTGCCAAAAATAATCTTTTGGAAACATAGGTACCGAGGACAGCTGTACTCCAAGCGCTGGCACAATGCCTGTATATACCAGGTTCCCTCCTTGGGACTTCTGTAGGAGACGTAATCCTGCAGGGTGGCCATGCCCAGGAGGAAGTCTGCCTCTGCAGGGATGCACTCGAGCTGAAGCCTCGCATCTTGCTCCACAGAAGAATCTTGCTCTCCACAATCTGTTTCGATGGTCACACCTTGATGGAAAGCATCACCTTGGCAGGCCTGAATAAAAAAAACTTTTGGTTTTCCAGCAAGTGAATTGCAATTCTGTGCAGTGAAAGAAGTGGTCAGTTCCCTGATAGATACTTCCTGCCCATCAACACCATATATAATGCCTTTTTTCCCATGAGACAGGATACAGCAAACAAAACAGTCCTTGTCCTCATGGTCTGCACTCCGGAACATGTTCACAGTCTCACGGATTTCTTCTGCAGTGAGATCTCTATATTCTTCTACTGTAAAATGAAGCTTGCTAAAGACATTCCTCAGAGCCGCTGGAAAGCAAAGAGAAGGGAAATTTGAGACATTTCATTATATGGAAGTTGGACTCTGCAACTGCAGATTGCATTTCTAGATATAGTCTAATCATTCATCATATCTCTACTGTGTTCCCTTAACTGGCATTAAAAGCTTTTCTTGCATATTTCTGCATATTTTAGAATTAGTATGCATAAGGCTGATGCAAGGCTAACCTAGCTTGTAAACTCCAGGCTCAGAGTGCTGCTCAAGGTTTCAGTCACCTCACTAAAACTGCAAAATGCAAGTGAATTGTTCAGTGTCAGGCACTAAAAAATTGATGAGTTGATTAGGACTTGTCAGCACAGTAAACCCAGCCAACTGAGCCACTACAACAAAAGTAATCCTAGAAAGGGAAGACTGAAATTCAGACCTTTAGAAAGAGAAACAAGATTTTTAATTTTAAAGATTGGCAAACTCATCTTTAACATTCGCTGTACCTGCATCCACGTCTGTCCCATTCCGATCTTTCATGTGTCTGTGTTCCAGCACTCCTTCCCTAGCTTTTGCAAAATTGTGATTATTCATGATCAGGCACACTCCACAGGGTCGGCTGGTCATTTTGTAAGCTTCAAGCAGCTGAAAAGAAAGATTCCTGGTGAAGCTCCTACACTCTCCTCCAAGTGCTCCTTAGCTGTTGTGAGTGGCAGAGCAGGGTCCAGAGCCAGCTGGCCTCCTCTCCAGGCAGCTCTCCCTCAACAGCTTTGCTCCCAGGGCCTGGCAGTGCCCTGCCCCACTGCCTTTGGCAGTCTGTGCAGGACCACCAAAGTCAGGCTCAGCCCAAACAAGGTGCTCTGTTCACTCATATCTTGGTGCCAAGCCAGCTGCCTAATTCCTGGTATCCTAAACTCAGCCTACCTTGCTATCCTTGCAGATGTTTCTGAAGTACAACACTGCAGCAGCTGTGCCTGTGACACAGCTTCAGAATAAAGGATGCAGAGTTGTGCATTTTTCTTTTTCTAGACAGTGCTTTTAACAGTTGCTCTTAGAACCACTGTTCACTTCATGGAGGGGTGAGTTCTTCTAAGATAAAATCATGATGTTTCTAAGAAATTAACTTACCTGGGAAGATTCATTAAAACTGCCAGGAGGACCAGGTGCTACAGATGACACCAGATGTCCCTCAGGGTATCCTGTGCTGCTCCTCTGTTCCTCTGTGATAAGCATCTCTTCTTGGCCTGCAAAGCATTCCTGATCAGTGCTGTACAACACCTATACATCACTTCAAGAATAACTATGGGGAAGAGGCTGGTTTGTTCTGTTTTACCAAACAGCTTTAATCCATCTTCAATTCTGTTCCACAGGCTGATGGTAATTTTTTCACAGAGACTCTTCAGCATACTTAGGTTGTCTTTCCCCAGAAGGCCCTTCTTCTCCATCTCAGTGAGAATGTCAAGCATTGTCTGGGTAATCAGAAAGGCAGTTTGTTCTTAGGGCACCTCCATGCTGCCACTGGGAGCAAAGCTGCAGCATGTGCACCTAAAACTTTAATGTACTGATAGCACATGTGACCCACAGAGTCAATCCAGCTGACTGGGAGCTCAGGTGAGACCTCAGCTGAGCCAGTTAATCCTAGTTCAACAAAACCTACAAGTATTGTTAAGTACCAACATCTTCTCAAAACATACTCATTTCCTTTCTGTAACTCAGAGGTGCCAAGATCTAATTAAGACCTAACCCAGGACATCTAACAGTGGTTATACAGGAATGTAGCAATATTTTTAATGATTCCTTTCATTCAGCTTTCAGTGGCTATTGTGCACTCAACTGAAACAGAAGAGTCACTGCAGTGACCATCTTAAGCACTGGCAAAAAGGGTTTTCTGTCCCTTGGGTCCCCTTTTGCTTCAGAGCAATCTCTACACAATCATGTGAGGTATAGAGATTGCTCTGAAGCAAAAGGGAACCCAAGGGACAGAAACTCATCACTGAGTGGCAGAGCACAGTGGTCACCCCAAGAATTTACTAGAACAGCTCTCACAGTCTCCCCTCTAAGAAAAGAAGGAAAATCCTCAAAACTTTTATTAGACAGAACAAAGTACCAAGGAATCAGAACTGCAGGCTGGGACAACATAAAAGCATTGGATCTGCAAGGCTACTTCCAACTCATTTGACTTAGCCTTGAGAAGAATCTGCTGCTTAGATCTGTATTTTTGGCATTTAAAAAAACATATAAAATAATATCCACAGTGGATCACTTTCTACATTTGATAATGACTGAGAAAAAAAAAAGTCTGCTGGGTAAGATAAGTAAATGTGCTTATCAGTTTTTTGTTTATTAAGGACACTGAGTGCCCCAAGTTCCCTGTGATGCTTGGATGTGTTGGATGTGATGGCCTCCGTGCCTGGCACTCCTGGCACAGCTGGCTGTGACACTGCTGCAAAAGCTGTGCCCGACACCAGCACAAACAAGTGCCACGTGCACCCAGGGGCACCCCTTTTCTTGTGGTGTTTTCATCTTAAGAGTGACACCATAAAGAAGAGTGAAGCTCATTCCCCATAAGCAACCCAATTGCCTCTATGGATTATAGTAATAATTTTTAAAAAGTATTACAGAGATACTTACGGCCTCACGGGTTAGCTTGCTTTTTGGCAATTCGTTGCCCAAAAGTAACTTGAAATACATCAGCTCATCTTCGGTGACATCTTCATACAGCTGAAAGAGCAAGTATCTAGAAAAGGAAGTGGAGGGCATTGTTTCATCGTGTTTCCAAGTACAACTTAACTCCGTTAAGTTGTAACCGCTATGCACCGCTCCTCTTGTCTACTCTCCCCCCAGCACATAATCCCCTTTTTTCCCGTTTGAGGAGGACACAAGGCCCAGGACTGCCTGAAGTGAAACCCTTCAGCCCGGCTGAGCGGAGGTGACGGCTGTCCCGGATAGAACGAGGCGGGCAGCCGGGCCGGCCCAGCCCGGCGCCCTCACCCACCTGAAGGGTGGCACCCGCGCCCCGCCCGGCGCCCGCAGCTCCTTCTCCACCTGCTCCCGGCTGGAGCCCAGGTGGGTAACCAGGAGGTCCATCCGCCCGATGCGGTAGAGCAGCTCCCTGAGGAAGGCCAGGTCCCCCGGCTCCAGCAGGCCCTTCTCCTGCAGCGCTTCGAACAAGTCGTGAGGGGTCCGGACGGCTTCCAGCCTCCTCCAGGGGACATGGTCCCGGCAGAGGAACTTCAGCGCCGCCAGCTCGGCCCCGTCCAGCTCGTCGCTGACCGCCAGCAGCCGTCCCCGGGGCAGCTCCATGGCCGCGCCGCAGCCGCGCAGGCCGGAGGGCGAAGGGCGGAGCTCGACCCGACCCGGGGCGGTGCTTCCCTCTGGATTTAAACTTCCGGAGCGAAACACCTCCACAGTTCCTTGGAGAACGGGGTGTCTTGGGACGTGTCTGTTCACAATTCCGCCTGTTCTAGAGCCCATTCTTGAGCAAACCGAACCGGCTAGTGCGGATGCAAAGGTCTCCCTCTGCCCGGGCGTTTCCTGCTGTCGCCTCTCGCTGGTTCCCAGGCCAAACCACTGCGATTTTCATACAAGGAGAAGGAAGCTTTTATAGCACCACTGATTCGCCTGCCTCCTTGCGAGCCTTCTGGGCTGCTGTCAGAAAATACAGCACCCTCACTGCAGGCGTTCGGCCCCGAACAGCCACCAGCCATGGAAAACAGCTCCCTTCCCACCCGTCCCACATCTGCTCAGGACACTTCTACAACAGGAGCAGGCACAGCGCTGGTGAAGGGCCCTGGGATGCTGCACCACCTCCACTTCACCTTCTGGTGCAGCACCGTGGATAGATGGTATTTCACAACAGGAGGGGAGAGATTTTACCAACTGGAATTCCATCCTTTTGAAAACTCACTTATGCTCACTTTGAGCCAGAGAGCAACCCTCAGCACATCCCACACTGTACAATAAAGAACCAATGTTCTTTATCTTTGCTAAGCACTGATTTGAAACCAGCATCCCATTCCCAAAAATCCAGTAAAAAATACTTTAACAATATATTAAACAGAAATCTGTACATTGTTATCCTAGAAGTGCCTTATCAATGTTCAAACCCCTATGCAAGATATTTGGTTACTATATGCATGGCAAGTTGGGTCAAAGGTGGAAAGAATCCAAAAAGCAAGGCACTTTTCAACATCTTCGTATCTTGTTCTAAGGACATATGGATCCATCTTTGTACTCACACACCTGGACAAATCAGGCCTAAACGCAAAGTGGCTACACGTATAAAACTAACATGGAAGACTTAGGCAAAGCTCAGGAGATGTGTCCAGGATAACATGCCATGTGTGGCTGGCATCCACAAGAGCCAGCCATGTTTGTGGCCTGGGGAGTTCCAGTGGCTGTCAGGACAGAGTGACAAGAAAAGACACACTTACAGAAAGGACACACAGAATGAATGAATTCCCAAAGATCTCACTTATATTTCTTAGCACATTGCAAAGAAGTCATTGAAGATTAAACATGCCATTCTCTGTTCATTATTTGAAATATCTCTAGTTGAAAAGAGGCAGATTTTAATAATTTCAGAGAGAATATGCCCATGTTTTTTAGGGGTCAGAATAAAAAGGCTGAACACTCAACACTGCTGTTAAACTGAAAGAATAGGTGAATGACTGGGCAAGGACTCATGCCCCTGAACAGCATTATTTCTTCTTTAGCTAACAGCTCAACTCTTACAAGTGTTTTCCTTTTCAAATAGCACCACTCTGATCTTGCCTGCTTTCAGTTTTTCTTTCCTACGAGACTTCTGGCCCCACTTTCAGGTGGCAGTGCTTCTGCTGTCTGAAAACAAAATAGAATTTAGTGCCAGGCTTTTGACTGGATTTGGCCTCCCAGCCATGAGCTGGTAGGAAAGAAAGGGCAAAGTAAAAAACAAAGGTGAGGGCCTTCACAGAGAAAAAGTAATTGCCCCTCAGTGTTGCCTAGCTTGTACTAGAAAGAAAAAACACTCAGGAAATTGCAAAATCAACTTCCTTCTTACCACTTAGCTCTGTGGGAGGGACACAAATATGTGCAAAAACCCACCAGCCACACTTTGCTCAGAACTGCAAAACTCAAAGTGTGTTTTCTCCTTGGCTGATTCACAGTATGGCTGCTCTGTGATTCTTTAAAGGATTTTGATGGGTTGTCTCTTCCTCCTAGTAGGTCTTCATCCACAAGTGATAATGGTAAACTATGGAGGTAGCTGGATTTTAATAGGCAGAACAAAGTACCAAATCACTTAAATTAATTTAAATCACAGGGTGTGACTGATCAGCACCCTCTATAGACCTCACCCCCCCCTTCCAGTGAAGGACAGCTCAGATGAAAAGGACAAAAAAACCCACACCATCTCAGGGAAGAACAGATAATAAAGAAAGTCCAATTTACCTCAACATCAGGATTGGAGAGTGACCTTAGGTTTAGAGGAGACATTTGCATCTGTGAATCATCAGGTACCCCAAGACAATTAACAAGGAATAATGCCCTCTTGAGCAAGCCAGACCACCATGGAAGGTGTGGATAAGTGGCCCCAACCCATCATAAAAGTATAAAAGGCCCCAACCCATCATAAAAGTATAAAACCTGGGCAACTGATACAACATTTAAACTTTGAAAAGAACAATGGGCTTGAGCTGGCTTCCACCCACATTCCACCATGACTGGGAATGTGCAGGGTCATGACAGATAGCACATCTATGTAGCTGTCTTACCCTACCAAATCAAAATCCTGTGTATCCCCAAAGATACCAAATAATTAAATTTGATATCCAATTCTGTCTCATGTAGAATAGCTGAAAGAGCTTGGTCTGAGTGTATTGAACTCTGACACAGACATATGAGAAACAGAAATGCTGTAGATGTACAACTTCACTTCTGCAGCAGCTGCAACCTTCCAGTATGTTTCTCACAGAGGAAGCAGTTACTGAATGGTCCTACTGGCATCAGCTGCCATTATCATGACAGTCCTGAACTTATTCTTTCCTACCGTCTCTCCAGCTGCTGCCCCTTAGGGTGGCTGACAACAAGCACTCCAACAAGAACAAAATTACTTCTGTGGGGTAAAAGTGCTTGTCATGCTGACTGTCCCTCAGAAAGCTCATCCAAAAGAGGAACACACCGCAAACTGAGGTGATATAAAAACCAAGAGAATTTATTCTAACAGAAACATGATTACAGAACTTCTTTCCAGTATTCCATATTCATTCAAGACACTGTGCTCTGAGAGCACTGAGAAATAGCAAAGTGAGAACCTTTATTATTGAAAAACTTACAGTCGGGCTGCTTATTCAAGTAGATGATTGACATAAACCAAGTATTTAGAAGAAAAGAACCAAACTAACATAATCATGGGGTTTTGGTCCTTCTGGAGCAGGATGTTATTCTCCATGAACATTTGTAGCTTCCAAAGACAGACAACGATTCACCTCTGGGTAAGGCAGTTACAACCTAACACATTCTGCTTGGGAATGCATCCGGCTTTCTGAATCTGTTCTTTTTTTGCAGATTTTAGGGACTTAATTCAGACACAAATGGGACTTCATTGACAATTCCAATAACTTTTACAGTACTACTTGAAAGTCCTTTCTCATTTGAAACCCAGATTGAACATACTCCACTGCTTCTGCAGGAAAAAAACCTGATGATTTGTAGTTTTCCACAGCCTTACCCAACTGTTACAGATCCAGGTATTGGAAGACTGATTCAATATGGAATTTGAAAAATTTAGGTCCTATGCCTCCTTAAAGGGCTAGGCCTACTACATAGATCCAGATAATTTCTCATGTAAATTCTCTTCCCGGTCAAAGCCCAGATGTCATTCCTATCCGAGTGTATTCTTACTTGTCTGCTTTTCATTGTGGAACTTCAAAGATCAATAGCTTCAGTAGCGTTGATGTTATCTTTGGCATTTGCTTAAATCCTTCTATGTCTTTTGTGGCCACTTCTCTGTTCACTTCTGTCAGGATGCTTGCGAGATCCATGCGCCTTGAGCAAAAATGAAGAGAAGTTACACTGAAACACATGGTACTTGCAGCTCAGCCAAGAAGGTGATGTGTATTTGCCCCACTAAAGTGGTATCCCAGGGAAGGCTGGTATCTTCCTCACCCTATTGCCACTGAAATTGCACATTCCATTGAATAACCACAGAATTCAGTGTGTTTGGGGGAAATAAAAGCAACCTCCATGTAGCATTGCTCTGGTTACAGCCAGAAGAAGTCACCAAGATGAAATAAACCTACACATTCTCCATCTCTTCTTCTGGACGTCATGAGAAAATGATATCTGAAGGGAAATTCTATTTTCTAAATGAAGTTTATGAGGGGATGGGTGGGAGGCAACAATGAAAATTATGCCTGCACAGCACTGGGGGGTTTTGTCTGTGTAATCACTCAACAAATTCACCTCTAGTCAGGTATCACCAGAAGAAAAAAAAATTTTCAGTCAAAAAATGTTAAAAAGCACACATACACACACTTGTTTGTGTGTAACGTTGCAGCATTACAACCCTGGTTTGGTCACAGGATAACCAGGGGAAGTCACTTATACTTTGGCTTATCTGTAGAAGACTGACAGTGCCCAATTTCAAAATAAATACTGTTCTCCACTGTCCTGAATGGCAAAAGCATTAATTGCACAAATGCAAACCACTGTGTTTCAGCATAGCATGCTTAAGTATGCACATCTGCAATACTCTAAATGTACAAGAATTAGAACTAGTACTTACTGTGGGCAAAGCAACTCCATCTTCTCACAGAGGGATTGAATGTAAACACTGCCAGTACTACGACTGCGGTAGCAGAAGTAGTCCTCCACTGTAGCCATGCCAATCAGAATATCAGCCCTATCAGGAATGGAAGTTGGAGGTCTAGCATCCACCTCAAGATGTCCAGAAGAGTCCGATTCTACTGCAACAGACGGATGATGTTCAGAGCCTTGGCAAGCCTGGATAATAAACACCTTGGGTTTGCCAGCAAGAGAAGGACAGTTAGTTCCAGTGAAGCGGGAGACTAAAGCTTCAATATTTACACACTCATCATCAACACCTTTTATTTTGTCTTTTTCACCATGGGAGAAAATGAAGCAAACAAAACAGTCCATATTTCTATGATCTTTCTTGCTGTATTCTTCAACTGTGTCATATATTTTTTTTCCTTCTAGATCCATGTACTCAACTGTCTCAAACTGAAGCCACTTAAAGACCCTCTTCACAGCCTCTGGGGAAAAAATCAGAAGGAACTTGTTAAACATACACAGTGACAAGGAAGATGCTGAAACATCAGTGTCTTTGTAGTAGATCAGATACTAGCAGAAGTGTTCAGATCCCACCAGTAAAATCACCTCTTTTAGCCTGCCAAATCCTATTAGAAAAACACAAATGCCTAAATTGCCTAATTTTATTTTTTTTAAACACAACTGGGTTAAGTATCATGCTGTCTAACACAAAAACAGGTTTTAGATTCTATGTTGTATTGGTACAAATTAGTGAAGTTTACTGTGTTAACCCAAGCTTTAACTATGCGTTGCATAGTAGTCTCAGATGTCTAAGAACAACACTTGGCAAGTTAAAAGAAGTGCCACCTCTTTAGAATGACAAATCCTGCCACTCTTAAATGAAGTAGGCCCTTCATTCTGTGAGAATGGTTGATGCAGCAAGAAGGGAATTAGAGTAACCTGCTCACAAATGCTAGGAAGACTTCTCAGCAAATGGGGGCCTAATTGTTGTATGGGCAGAGAGGAAGTAGCTGGAAAGAAAGCAGCTTGTAAATGGGCTGGATGGAGTTAAAATATCTGTGACATGTCCTTTCAGGAACCTGACTTTTCTTTTTTACTCTTGTTTACCTTAAAAGTGATTGCAGAAAGACAGGCTTTAAGGAAAGTTACATTTATTTGAGCATTGAAGAGAAATTGAGGACTTAAAATATTTTTCTAAGCTAAGAACTGAAAACAATCAAGAACTGGAAAGATGGAATAATAATCACTTTTTCTCTAGTTGTACATACAACCAATTAAGACAATACCTTTTTCCTAGAACAAAAAGTAGATCCTTCTTTATGCCATCAGCTAAATGCTGGAAGTGACATATTTCCAATTGGTACCATGACTGTCACTCCAGTCTCTGGAAGCCAAGGAGTACCATGGACGTGATTCTTCTTCACAGCAAAGATTAGATTATTGTTTTCGAGAATGATCAGAGGAAAAAACCCAAACCAGTAATTGAATTTAAAAAGTACTTACCTCCATCTTGCAATGTTCCCTCTCTATTGTGACGTCGATTTTTAAAAATGTGGTTGTTAATAATTAAGCAGTAACCATGGGGGTTATTTTCCATCTTATATATTTCCCCATACTGCAGAAACAAAAAGAAAACAAAAACCAAAAACGAACAAACAAACAAACAAAACCACAGGTAGGAAAGCAGAGCCAGACATTCAAAAGAGAAATACACTATATACAGATTGCTGGTCCATCATTATCTAAGCACAAAAGAAAATCACAAAGGCTAAGAAACAAGAAAGGAAAAGCCTAAGGATACAATTTAGCTACAGAGGACAGAAATCTTCATTGTCTCCCTGAACCCCTTCTCCTCTCTCTCTTCAGTCAGGATATGATTTTGACGTGGGATAAGGGATCCAGAAACACAAATTTGCGTATGCATAGGAAAAGTTCCTGCACCCCACCATTTCCTCTGAGGGTCCTTGTGCAATTCCAGTGAGGTAGGGGGTTCTGCTATTTCCTTCACATCTGTTCAGGAGTATCCTGGCCAGGACTTTAATGTCCCAGTCTCCATTATCATTAAGATTGGTTTCTTCACTCAACTGTTTGTTCATATCTTGCTTAAAAGGTTGCTGACAATCAGGTCCCCACCAAGAAGGCTCGGTCTTGTCTGGAAAATAAGAATTGTTCCAAGGCCTACCCCTCCAGCTTGGCTGTTCCACCTGCTTAGTGTTATGAATTTATGTTCCCTCTCCCAGGAAATGGATAAATACTTTAAAGGTACTCTTGAGGCATTTCTCACCTGTTTTGCTCCTTGTTCCTCTGGATACACAGACACAGACACAGGATAGCGGACTTCTTCCCTAGAATACTTTTCTAAGAAGGAGAAGATAAACAAACATTTCAAACCCACAAGGATAAATCTTCCACTGTGCATATTTCAACACTCAAAAAGCCAGAACAAGGAGTGAGGTGCAAGGGGTTTTCACAGCAGTGAGACACCAGCATTTTGTAGAGCTGGGCCAAGCTTGGCTCCAGTTTCACAGACTACTGGTTGTTACAGAAGCCATGCAGGCCTGTGCTCCATTGCTTCTCTGCTCCTCTGCTCTTCTACTGCTAGCAAGATACAGATAATAAAAGGTTAAATGTGATTAGTCATCCCAGGAAAGCCATTCACCAGCCTCTCAACTGTGGGATAGATAAGTGAAAGAGGAGACCCCTTTCTGTACAATAGTAAAAAATGCTGGTCCATTTACTTCTGAGGCTACTGTCCCTTCTCCAGAGAAGTTTACTGTGTGAGTGGATGCAGGGATGCAAAATACCACCATAATGAAAGATCTCCTCAGAGCACTTCTTTGAATACAACTTTCTGAAAAAAGTAAAGAAATCATCAAACCCACGACTCTAACCAAGGACACAAAATCACAGTACTCATTTTAGAAGTTAAAAAAATGTGTTTAAATGAAATTTAATTGTCAGGGCTCTACAAAACATGCTTTTTTTTCTACTTATCAAGAGGACAAGATAATAACAATACTATTAGAGAGCCATTCCCCAACACAGAACTTGCTTGGCAACAGCCTACCTTAGCAATTATCTTCTGCTCTTTCAGAGACACCAGCAGAGGAGAGCAGCACAAAGACATGCAGGGAGAACTGCTGGGTAGCTCTGCAGGGTACTGCATGGATTGTTTAAATGTTTCTGAGGAAACTCATGAACTGAGTCCTTCAGAAGGAAGTTGCTATTGAGCGAGACATCCTGTTTCCCAAAGGAACACCCAGCTGTGGTGCCAGAAAGCACCACCTCAGCTGCAACAGCCAGGATATACATCAAGTGCTTTAAATGTCCCATCTGGTTACAGAAAGTTACACTTTAACCAAGTGACTGGTTTTCAGGGAGTTCCCTTTGACTGAGAGCAAAGGGCCTGGCTAACAGGAGATAGTGCTGACAATCTCCCAACACAAGTTTCCCTGAGTCACCTGTCAATTCCTGTCTCTTGCAGTGACTTGGAAGTTATGCTGGTCCAAAACCAGCACTTTTTCCTGAACAGATAAATTGCATTTAAGGCAAAGAGAAGGCAGAAGAAGGCCATTTACAAGGGACAAAACATACTTCAAGGATAGATACAAAAATCCACGATGGGATAATGAAGTAGCAGAAAACTTCAAAAATCAGAGTCCTCCAGAGCTGTTCTGCCTGTCCTAGGGTACCATAAGGTCTCTTCCTTTTTACTGGACTTCTAAGCTGCCAAGGATGGAGGTATAAAACCCACAAAAGAACCCAGATCTGTTCTTAAACAGCTTAAATTAATTTACCTCTTTTTTTTCCTTCATAGGCATCAATTTTTTTCTTTAAGTCAGCTCTAAATCCCTGTAATATATCTTTCAGCATTGTCAGGTTATCTTCTTTAATTATCTCATTTATTTCCATTTCCAGAAAGACCTGCAACATTGACTGGTAAAACAAAAACACATAAACTAAACTCATCCAGTGACCTTTGATAACCGCAGTACCAGGCAGCTCTGCAACAGGGCAGAAGACAACATCCTCATTCCCAGGGACCAGCTAAAGACCTATTACTTTTTCCTCCAAAACTCATTAAAGCAAGGGTCAAGATGCAATGCAACTGAATAAACACATCATCACTAAGGTTAAAGCAGGACAATTAGAAATTGCTAACTAGGTTATCCTGCTTTGTTTCAGTAGTACAAAGCACTGATGAGGATAACATAACATCCTGTTGTGCCTTTGTGTTCTGATGAAGTGCTGCTAAGTCCTTTAGCTATGCCATTTTCCATCACAGGAAAGTTGTTCAATACTAATTTTGTTTATTAAAGCTCTATTGTCCACCAAGTTGGAGGTAAATCTGCTAATTTTCCTCTACAATAAAAATGGCACTTTTAAGGCAGGTTCTTAATAATACCAAGCATTTTTATAACACAGCTCATTACAAATATTAAACTAGCTCACTCAACGTCTTAATACTTTTGGGAAAACTTAACAGTATGTTGTTACTCCAAATTATAATAAATAAGAAAATATACCCATTGACACACAAAAATTTGTGATTCAACTCACATTAGAACTTGATTTTCTGTCTCCAAAACATTGTTTTTCCTTTAGTGAACATCACTCTTCTTAGGTATAGCATATTTCTTATAAAGACATTTGTCTTATAAATGCCAAGCAAAGATTCAAGGAAGAGCATGATGGATTTTGCAAGAAGATAAGATTAAAGAGACAGCTGCTGGAGCGAAAATAGAACCAGGAGAGAAAAAAAGATACAATGCAAAAAATAAGGATCCATTCTTTCACACAGCAGTTATTAGCTAACATCACAATTCTTTCAAACCAGATTTTCATGAGAGCAGACTGCTTTCTCTTTCCTCCCTTCTTACAAGAACTAGAGGACTCTGAACTAGCCTAGCAAAAAACTTCTCAAGACTACTTTTCATACAGCATTTTCCTGGAGCTTGCTCTTTTGTAGTGGTCCTTGGAGCAGGAACTTCACTTTTTGGACATTTTCTGAAGTCAAATCCTCTGCAATTCCATACAGCAGTTGCCTGACAATAAACAACAGAGAGACCTTCAAGAAGGAAGTACACACCACAATTAAACATTTGAACTGCAAAATGTAAAACTCACAATGGCAGGAATTCATGTGTAATAAACACAGTTATGCTGGGATATTTACAAGACGAAAGTGCAGACAGAAGAGACAGTTGACACTGAACTGTTGTATTGTGCATGCTCCCGTGTTTACCTGTAATCTGACACCTGTGCCCTGCCCGGGACCTGCAGCTCCCTCTCCATCTCCTCCCGGCTGGAGCCCAGGTGAGCAGTCAGGAGGTCGATCCGATGGATCCGGTAGAGCAGCTCCTTCAGGAAGAACAGGTTCCCTGCCCCAATCATGCATCTCTCCTGCAGAACTTCAAACAAGGCCTTGGGGTCACGGATGGCTTCCAGCGTCCCCTTGGCGACATAGTCCAGGCTGAAGAATTTAAGAGCTGACAGTTCCTCTGTCCCCAAAGCCTCAGAAACTTCAAAAAGCAGTTTGCGGAACTCTGTACTCATTTCACATCAGGATTTGGATCTAAACACAAACAGCAGTTGATTTCATTTGTCAGTAAGACTAGTGCAACGACATGAGTTATGTAAGAGGTATCAATCACATTGTGTACAATAGCCCAAAATTAATACATGCAGTCAGAAGTATTTCCATAGAGAGGGGCTGTCTTGCTATCATAGCTTTGATGCTTAACTCCTTCAGTTCTCTGGACTTTACAAAGGGTATTGAAACCTCTTTACTAAGTGACATTAGCAGAGAAAGTCATAGATTATTCTTGCTTCCTATGGTGTGTCTAGACAGTGGGGAGTACTAATGTGTAGGATGTAAAATCCTGGCAGGCTGCTGCTGGTTTTCTTTGGGTTTGGGGTTTTTGAAGTTTGATAACATTTGGGAGAAACAGCCACTTGCCAGTCTGAAATATAGACTATGTAATAAATGAGACTGCCAAATTTTACACCATAACAGGACTGAGAGTCCACATGAGTATAGCTACTCTAAGCTATCTGGCTTCTCCTTTCTTTTCATACTGCTTCTGGCCAGCTTACCCAAAGCACCTCTTCCTATTTTGGTTTATCTGAATCAAGTAAACTCAGTTCCCAGCTCTCAATGAATTTGTAATATTATAAGCAAATACAGATCATGTCATCCCTTTTACAAAGGCCCATGAAGAATTCTTATCAAACTAGCTGTTTCACTGAGCATAGAGTATCACCTCCCTTCTCCTTCACTTTCTCCATCAGCTTTAGAAATAATTAACTTGGCTTATGGATTCAACTTTTGAGCACAAGAGGAAGTTAGAAAATTCCAAGCCTTCCAGCTATTCCCCCTGACACTGAAGGAACCTACCTCCGCTGATGAGACAACCCATGGGCATGTTGGTGTCTGTTACAAACTCTTTTCAAGCTGAACAAAGACACTGAACATGTGTCAGGAGGTCTCATTTTTTGATTGTACCATCGTCTTAACTGCAGCAACCAGCCCAGCCTGATATTTAAACTCAAAAGGTATTGGCTAACCTGCCCTTAAATTTATACAATACACTCCCACAAGAGGGGTGGCTAACAAGCTGTCAATTTTGCACAGTACACTTCACAAATCCCACAACAAACTCCTCAAAAGGTGCTGGCTCCTGAGCCACAAAAATCTCCACAAGCTCCTCCCTCCCACAACAAACTTCAAAACAGAATATGGGGTAAAATATTAATTATAGCTGTGCAAGCCAAGAAAGAGAAGAAAGCAAAGAATATCCCCAGTCCTTAGATTCTGTGTTGATGCTGCCAAATGGACAGTCTGGAGATGGAGAGAGAACAGAGAGGGCATAAAGGGGGGCAGGGGTGTTTGCCCAATCTGCCCAGTCCATGTCCTGCTGGAGTTAACCTGCTGCATGGCCATTATCTAAATTAGACTCATGTGTTTTGTTCACGTGTGCAGTGACACCCTTTCCCCAGAAGGGAGCTGGGCTGGGGGGTGGAGCACAAATCTCAGGGTGGAGCAGGGAGCTGCCTCAGCCCAGTGCTGCCCCAATGCCTCAGGACCCTCTCCCCTGATCACACCTCTCCTGTAGCAATGCTTAGCATGCTTGAAACAAATCAGCCTACAGCTGACACTTAAAGGACCTGTCTCCTCTTCCTTCTAGTAAGATACCCATTTGCCACTTTACTTTCTCTGCCCAAGGTGTCAGACACCTGGGAATCTCTGAAGAGAAACTATATAAATGCATTCAGAACAGGTCTCTTGTCTTATAGACAACTGGCAATGGGAGACAGAAAAGGCAGCAATGACAAAAGAGAATTTCCTATTCCTGCACTACTGGAATACTGCAATCCATTTTACTTACTGCTACTGCAGGTGTTTCAGCAACAGTACTCCAAGGTAGTCCAGCTGACTAACTGGAAATAATAATTAGCAGACAATTGTATTTTGCTCTCCTCCAAGGACCACTCGACAGCAAAGGAGCTTTTTGTGGCAAGCCCTTGGTCAGTGTTGTGTGGGTTAGCAAGAGTGAATGTACAAGTGAATCTAGTAAATGTATAACTGGATCTTAAACCTTTGCATTTCAAGTAAACTGATAAACAGTGTAACACGTTGTGACACAGCACGTCCAATTTGTGTTCTGCCCCAAAATACTGATTTCTTTAAATCCACTCAACCCAAACTTTTAAACAGGCAAGAATCCATGTCCTTCAGCCCATATAAGCCAGTAGTATCTTAATGTGCTTAACCTCAATGACTTCCTGACGTTATATTTCTATAACTACAAAGGAAAGAATAATATTTTCTTGGGAGGTAGTTATGAAGTTATCTTCTTTCTCACATAAATCATGCCTTTCATTTAAGATACAAGAGATATTGCTTATAGAAGCAAATCTTTCTTGTAATGAGAATTTTCATTTTATTTCCCAAAGGCTGTAAGTTTCAAACCCATCAAGTTACTGCAGTTAGATGAGATGTGCCACCTATATGTTACATTTAAGTCTGTCTGTAATTACAGGGAGTACAATTAAAACAATATTTAAGTGCCACTGTCTTTTTCTCCAGTTTGCTAGCTTAAAGGCACAACTGATACCAGTAAAAATAATATTAATTGTAGTCGTAATTTTAAATCACTTACATGGGAGAACAACTCTGAAGAAAGTGAGACAGCCAATCTCTAAAGTTCCAGGAAAAGTCTGCCTTTTTTACAATACGGTATTATCACATGACTTCCAAGAAATATGTTACAACAACATATATAAAATGCTAATAAAGGAATAAAATGCTAATAAAGCAGGAGAACCCTACTTCAGCTACTTCCATTTTCAGAAAACTGATTATTACAGAACTTGTGAGAAAAAAGTGGTAAACAAGCCATGAAGTAATCAGGTTTTGCTCTTGTTTTACGGCAACAACTAAGCAGCATACCTAGTGCTTTCTAGCATAAGCACAGCTCAGTACTTTTGCTTTCATACACAAATCCTAATTAAAAAGCAGAGATGGCTGAATCTACATATTTTCAGTCCCACTGCCCTGTTATATCACAAGATCTGTCATGACTTACCCCCTTTCTCTGAAGTCCCTCTTCAACTCACTCCAGTTTATTTTTAACAGGACGATATTTTTTAAATTTTAAAAAAGCCAACTATTAGCACCAAATTCAGTAGCAGCACTCAGTAAATGCAGGGAAATCAACAACTAAATTTTTTTCTGAAATTATTCATGTATTATACTTCCCCATTTAGAGGAGAATTTGAACATAATTAACTTCTTACATCTTCACTCTCTTTAACGTAAAGAATTTAGCCTTCAAGGAAAAGGCTCCCGGCATGCGAGTCGCTGGAATCTTCCATGAAGCAGGAAATGAAACAGCACTCAGTATGGCTACCAGACTCTCAGCAGACCCTCACGGCAGCATTATGAAGAGAGTTAGGAGTGCTAAAATTTGTTAAAATTTTGCAATGAAAACAGTCATTCATGGATTTCAACCTATCTATCTTTACAAACTCAAGACTATACCGTATCCGTTGATAGAATGAAGTGTATAAATTCCTTCCAAGAGGCACACTCGAGTAACAGATCAGAAATCCTTGTTTCGCTGGCAGGAATTGCACCACCATCCAAAGGCTGGGAACAGCACAGAGGCTAACACCACAAGTACTCTTTCATCTTCTGGTCCAAAATTTTAGTCTCCATGCCATTCCAAGTCTCAGCATCTCTTTCCGTCCATAATTTCTTCTGTGTCTTACCTGAACCAAGACTTCACTTGCAGTCTGAAAGAGCCCCCGTGCCGTGATAGGCACTATGACAGACAGATAATGGCTTCTCCTCTCTTTCAGCAGCTTGAAGGTCCACCCCTTTTTGGCACTATTAGTTTCACTTTTGATTTCTTCCTCTCGGCCTCCCTGGAAAAGTTACTGTCCTTTTGTTAAATTAGTCTCCCTCATTTCCCTCGGCTCCCCTGCACTCTGGTTTCCTCCAGAACTGTCTCAGTGACCCAATCTTTTCCTTGTACAGCCTGCCAAAACTTCATCGCCCTAGAAAGGGTGATCTTGAGGAAGAAAAACTGCTGCAGTTCCTGCCTGCTCAGCAACTGGAACGACTGTCACCTGCACTGTCACAGGGCGGGACACACAGCTCCTGCACAAAAATGACACGAGGGACAGGAGACCAGGAAACTTTTACCACTTTAAGATCATGATCTTGCCAAGACAGCAACTTCCCCAGGAGACTTTTTACACTAGTTCCACTTAAATCTGTCTATGCAGGGGCTGCACAAGACACAACCTTTCCTTAATTCTGTAGGCGGAGAATGGGTGCATGGGTCTGTATGCTACCAATAAGCCTCAACAGCAACCGACCACATTTCTTTGTGTTCATGACCAGTATCTTTCTGGCACAGCTCTGTATCACTGGATACAGGAAGGTGTTCAGTGTGGACAGCAAGGACTGATGAATACCTGAGTTGTACAAAACCAACCCACTCTCCCCAAGAGTTTCAAACTTCCATCTCACAACACCCTGCTGGAGATCACACAGAAATGCCTAAGTGTCTGGATGGCAGCTGCAGCTCCAGTTCCAGCTTGCCCTGCCTTTGGTGCTGACAAATACCACTGCATGCACCAGGTATTACACTGTGCAGCCACATAAACACAGCCCTCAATACACACAGGTGAAATACACTGAATAGTCCAAATCAGGATAACGTAAACTCGGTTTAAACAAACTTCTTACGAGCAAGGGAGATTTCACCAGTCTCACACTTCACAAGGGTGAGAGCCCAAGGGGAGCCCTCCCGCCATGGAAGTCAAGGCTCAGTAAGCTCAGACTCTTCTGACTGCCTTTACCTATCTATGATTTCACTGGAGATTACCCAGTGGAGATTACCCAGTGATTAAACAGAATCTCAGTGATTACAGAGACAGAAGTCTCTACAAAAAAAGAAGAAGAGCATGATAGCATTCCCTGTCTACCAAACTAAAAATGAAAACAAGATCCCACAAAACTAAGTCAAGGTTACTCCAGACTGATAAAAATGTTTCCTAAACATACGAAATGAGTGCATCAAGTCTGAACAGTAACTGCAAGCCAGAAACATCACAATTCCATCCCAATGTTATATATTCCACTAAAGGATGAAACATTTTTCTTATCTGTGGCATAAATGTGACTTCAAGTATGGCAGCTGTGCCATCTCAGAAGACTTAAAATGCAATGGGTATTAAAATGCAGTACCACTTCATTATCATAAAGGGACCATCATGTTTTGGAAAACTGGCTGCATTTCAATATGCTCTGTATGATGCAAAACTCCCCTCCTAAAAATAGTGCAAGCTATAAATTGCACCCAATAGCACTACTTTTTCCTATCTTCACCTTAAGGTATTGCTAATCTTATATAACAATGAGTATTTTCATGAAGTTACACTTCAGCTTAAACCCTTAAGCAGTTAAAACCTCACTGATTCATGAAGCCCAACAAAGTGCAGGAATCAGTCAGAAACAAGGACAAACCCTTACCCCAATACAGAATTTTTATCTCACCAAGCTCTTAAAAAGTATGAATTTAATGTAATAACAGGAAAGACACAGACGTATGTAGTAAGTGTTCATAACAAAACATGGCATTATTTCAGTTAACTCACAAAATTCTGTCAGCAGCTTAGTCCATAGGAGCCTTCACAAATTGGTTGCATTTTAGATCCTAAACCAACAAATGATAATTTAAAACTGTAATGCTTAACAAAGTTAATCTGACTGCTGTATTTCATAGCAGGCAAATCTTCTACCGTAAATTTTCTCAGAAGTGATGTGGAAATAACAGTTCACAAGGCTTCACAGAGGCTTCACATCATTCTATCCTAATAAGCCGCATTTTGGCTTTACTCAGTTTTGGAAAACTTCATTGTACTTGAAGCTTATGCTAGACATTTGAGGGCACTGTGGAACAAATTGCTGATTTCTGTTGGAAAGTGGTTCTTTATTAAGTTAAATGTAATTTTCATTAGAGATTGAAGAAATCCTTTTCCACTTACTACTTAAGGTTTTGTCTCTTCATTCCCACTTTTTTCTCTCTATGAACATAGCTAGTGGATTTAGAAACAGGATTTAAAATTTTTAGCCTGAAAAATTAAACTTGATGAATCTAAACCAGACCATATTTAAACCACAATCCTGGTTTAAATATGAAAGCTTACATACAATCCCTATGCTGTGAGGAAAAACCTATTGTATCTGCAGCCTGTGCAGGTAAAAAAATGTTTAACATGAGTTACTCAGTGTGGTTTTTCCAACACTGATAACTCAGAATATAGAGATGATGTAAATAGCTGGCACACTGATTGTTTTAATTGTGTCTCCTCCAGTTTCCCAGTTTGTTTGACAAAAAATTTATAAGGCCTTGCATCGAAGCTAACAGATTCTCAAAGTTTTGGCTAAGTATCTTAAAATAGGTAGTGTGATGAACTGCATTTAAATGAGATGATAAAATCATGTTTATTAAAAGCACTGATGTTGCTCTGAAGGAGGAGGGGCCATAGGTATTGGGAATATAAATTTTCTTCTTAAGGTATATGCTGGTTGGGGCATTTGCTTCTTTGTCCCTGAAGGGCTATCACGTCTGGCCACATCTTCATTAACTTGTGTAAGAATTGACAAAATATCTTCACCCCTACAGCCAGAAGGAGAGAAAAAAAAAAAGAAAAGAAAAAGAAATTAGTTATTAGTGAGCAGATGGCAATCCACTTAACATCTACCTGATCAGCCAGAAGATAGAGTATAAACATTTAAAACACAAAAAAAGAAAACACAGTTTTCTCCAAATTTCTCTTTTGTCCTTATTTGAGTCATACTAAAAACAAAAGACCTTTTCTTGCTGTCTTGCTTAATTTGACCAATAAAGAAAAATAGTGGAATGAAATATTTTAACCTATCATAAAATATTTTAACCTATCATAACTGTGCTATCTTAAAGATTATAGATGTGAGGTTTTGAGTGTTTTTTCATAATAAACTTCACATTCTACAGTACATGTATGGTACTAGCAGAGTTAATGTAAATTAATCAGTGTGAAATCATCATTTCAGCTAATTCCACCTACCTTAGAACATGGGTGGGTGTTCCTAGATAAACTACCTTTGGAGAAGAAAAATTTAATCAGAGAACTAAGGCAAGGATTTACCTTGGTACCAACAATTGTAGCTTGCTGCAGAGGGCCTGAATATACCAACTGCCCTCTTCCATGTGCCGGAAAGAGACATATCCATCTACTGTGGCCATGCCTAGGAGGAAATCAGCCTCTTCAGGAATGCTTTCAGAAAGAAAAACTCTCTCTTGCATGGAAGACAAGTCAGGAGTTGGTCCATCAGTATCAACATAGACAGGACACTGTATCTTGTCACCCTGGCATGCTTGGATAAAGAAGAGTTTGGGTTTTGCAGCCAGTTGGGGACATTGTTTGGCAGTGAAGTGGGATGTAAGCACACGGATTGGCACAGGTCTTTCATCTGTCCCATAGATTGCTCCTGACTTTCCATGAGATAGAATACAACATATAAAACAGTTCCTGTCTTTGTGATCTGGCACACGCTGCCAAGTTTCCATGAGATTGATAATCTCCCCAGACATCAGATCTGTGTAAGTCCTCACATCCAGACCAAGCCACGTGAATACTCTCTCCAGTTGCTCTGTAAAGAAATAAAAGATAAAAGGAAAATTTGAGGCAAGAGAAAAACATTTTATGAAGTCAGTCACCATGCAAGCTAATCTGGGAGGGGGAAAGACCTTACACCCTGACACTTCTGCAGCTTCATCCTCATACTAGTACCAGCTAAAGGTTAACTGGACTAAAAAAAGATGGCATCAGCTCAAACACAGAGTTCCTGGATATTTCTAGACAAGCTTCAGAAAATAGTGCATACATTGTCATTGTAAGTGAGCATGCAAATGACACTTGAAAACACAAAGAATCTGCCCTTTCCCAGTTTCAGAAAAGATCTTGCAAAACCTTTCTCACATCATTATTTTTCAGTTGCAGTTTTGACTATTCATAAGAGATAAATAGAAGAAACAGAGCCAAGTAAGAAGTTTGCACAGAGTTGCTTGATTACAGATTTTTGCATTATATTAGGTAGAATGATGGTTTAATTTAGTTCAGTTTTAGTTCTTTACTATAGCTGTAGATAAAGGATAAGTAAAAAGTGATTCTTAAAATTATTCAAGAATAATCCAACAGAAAAACCCTGTGGTTACTTGTCCTTTATCCTCTCCCCATGATAAACAAATGACATAATTTAACACATATCAAACATTTCACTCTTTTAGAATATTAACTAACCATAGACAATAAAATATAGTGCAGTACTACAGAATCAACTCACATGGGGAAACAGAGATCCTCCAAAAATCTCACTTCAGTAACTTACCAGCATCTTTGCAAGAACCCTTCCTCTGAGAACTATTGAAGTTAACATTATTAATAATGAGACAAAATCCTCTGTGTGGCCCATCCATTTTGTAGCTTTTCATAGTCTGTAGAAAGGAGAAGAAAAAAGCTTACAGTTTCAATGGATTTATTCAACTTACTCATATTTACTTAGCATGTCTCAAAATTGGCATCCAGGAGTTAGAGGCACCTAAGACTGTGGGCTATTTTTAACCATCTGGAACTCAATTGTGCCTCCCTCTGTGAAAAAACATCAGTGAAACTCCAAGCACACTGTCACCATCCTATCAAACTGCAGAAGAAGGATTTAGCATCTGGGTTCTCATCTGTATGCAAAAGGCAGGATTCAGCAGCCAAACTGTGCAATCTGAGTTGGTGATGGGGACAGAAGACCTCAAGTGTTTCGAATGTCAAAACAGTGTTTTAGCTTCATGGCAGAGGGATCACACTGAAGCTATGGGAAGTTAGACATCTGAGTTGGCTTTTTTTGAGAACAGTAATAAATACCTGGAGTAGGTGATTCATACTGATCCACTGGAAAAGGATGCAAGCAGAACAGAAATCTCAGAAGTGCATAAACCTATCACACTACAAGTTTTTTGGTTAAGATTTAAAATTACCTCCCACTTAAAAAAAAAAAAAAATTAAAGCTGAAAAGAACCAAAACTTCAAGTACTATGTATTTAAGTCCAACCTTGGGTTGAAATAAAAAACTCCATCCACTGGAGTTCCTTCCTCCTCACTAGAGAGCATTCCACACCTCCTTTTGTGCATTTTAGTAGGACAAAATGAAGGCAGCACTCCAAGTTCCTTCAACAGCTTTGCAGCAGTATGAACATCAGGTAATGAAAAGATATTACAGCACAGTACTTCAAGAAATTAAATAGCTATAAACAAATGGAGCAACTTGCTCCTTCAGTATCTATGGTCATCACAAAGAAAAGGCCAGAGGGAGAATTCAGTGGTTACACTGCTATGGTTTAGGAGTGCACACAAGGCCTCTAAGAAGGGATCTCACAAAAGAGATCTTTTCTCATGTACCAAGACCTCTGCAATAGCTTACGAAAAACTCTTGCCCCCTTTTAATCCTTCTAACAAGGGCTTTGCATGCTACCCCTTATGATTTCTAATTTCAAGATGCCCTGAGACCTTTTCTAAACCAGATGCAAAAAGTGAGAACTGTGAAGCTCCATTTGTCCCTTGCACATTCTACTGCCATCTCCAAAATGCACAACTTAGACAAATGCAAAATGTTTTGCCTTTTTCAGGAAGATAAGCACATGCACTGATGTGTGAATAACTTCAAAAGTATTATGTCCATTTTGCCTCCAACACACCTGTCAATATTGCTAAATTTCTGGCCTCCAAGGTTAAAAATATCCTTTGAAACATTCAGAATTATCAGTCAAGGAACTTTATGAGACATACAGATATCTCACAAGTCCTTGCATGATGAATGTCATACAAGAGAGGATGAAAACCTCACACCCCCAGGTATTCAAAAAAGATTTAAGAGATTGTCTCAAACCTTGGATTCATTTTCTACATTGCTGAATTCTCCAAACAGCTCCAGGTTTACTTCAGGGAAGCCTCGTGTAAAATTAGCAGCCTTGTTATCTAGAAAAAAACCCAGCATAGATATTTATGAAGATAAGTCAAATATTTGTGGATGCAGCAAAAAGGAGTTTAGCTACAATATATAACTTTTTGCATCTGAAATACTGTTTCACAGAAAGGAATAATTCCTCCACACAAGATAGCATGATCATGTTCAGTAGATCTATTCTGAACATTTTTTGGTTATTTTTATTATATTTATTTTTGTGACAAAGGAAAGGCTTCAATTTGTATCAATATTGCAAAATAAAGATACCCATGGTACAAAGATAGATTCTCCCCAAGACATTCAAATTAATTTTTCATCTGGATATCAGCTTAGAAATTACCTGTGTTTAAGAATCTGCATTCTTACTACTGAAATTGATATTTTTTGTTTATTTTCTCCTGAATCAGTAATCTCTTTTTTTAATTTTAAATCAAAAATCATCTGTATGCTCATAGCCCATGAATCAGACACACATGCACACACAGTTTGTTTTGCCAGCCTGTTAGCAGGCAACTGCCTTTATGTAGTGCACATTCACAGATCACAAAGTGCCTTTTACAGGACAGTTGTCATCATCTCAATACTATTACTGGGGAAATGGAGAAATGAGACATAGCTATAAGCAGATTTTCAGTTTCCCAGCCTGTTCTGTATGTGCTGGGCTGCTCTGTGTGGCCTTAGATATTCCAGCACATCCCTCTACTGAATTTCAGGAATTCAGCCAGGAAGTAATGCAGGCAAGGAATTGTTACACCACATTTATGCCACTCTGGCTCCCATTTCAGCAATACACATATATGACCTTAAGCTCGGTAGCCCAGACACATCTAGTGCTTTCTGCATTTTAGCAAACCTACTCCTAGACTATGAATTTCTCACCTTTTCCCTTTTTGTAGAGCTCTATTGTCTTCAGGAGATCAGGTGAAACGGTCATACAGACATCCTCCAGTATCTTTACATTGTCTTTAGTTAAAAGGCCCTGCTTTTCCAATAAAGTCAGCAAATCCAAAGCAGACTGACAGCCAAAAGGAGAGAGTAAAATATTATTGTTCCTTAGAAATCAAAACTTGCTTTTCAGCCCTGTCTCAGACAATCACATTATTTATCTGCTTTGCTCCCTACCAATAGGGACCAGTCAATTTTACATCACCGTAAAAGCAGAAATGTTGCTTCTGAAAGCAACATTCTGTTCCAGAAATGGAAAGCCACTGGTTGTGTTTTTATTTGGTATGGTCTTGTTTAAACAGATTCACCCAAACCATATTAATGACTCATGGCTTCAAGAGGCTTCATTGCTGTGAAACAGTACCAGTGACATGAATCTCCCTTGCATATGGCTCAAGCAGGGAAAAGATTTGATTTGTCACCTTTTTATACTCTGTGAACTGTCAGCGACTGACCTTGGCACGAGGGACCAAATTCTACTCTTGCCTGTCAACATCTTCCTTCTTGCTATCCCTGTGAATACAACCAGCCTAGCTGTATATTATGCTCTATTCTGCCAAACACTTCTCCCACTTTTTCTTCTATTTCCCACCTTCCTTCTTCCCTTCCCACCATGTACACATTTGGCTCACTCCTCACATACAAGAATCATGCATCGCTTTGGAAGATGGTCTCTCAGGAGAAATGTGATATCCTTCAACATCACACTGGTGATGTTCTCTGACAATTCATACAGCATCTGCCTGTAACAGAGATGCAGTGAGATAAAAGTGGAACAGAAGATGGTATAAAAACCAAAGGCAATCCAATAATTCAAAAATGGAAAGGAAAACAGTATGGCATAGATAGCAGTAATGGAGGGAAGAGAATTCCACTGCCAGCTTACCTGTATGGAGATATTCTTCCCTTCTCACTCAGATGTTCTTGTACTTTCTCCTTTGTGTAACCAAGTTTCTCAAGCAAGGAGTGACATTTAATTTTGTATAAGAGTTCAGCTAGTAGGAAAGTGTCTTCTACATTCAGATATTCTTGAGCCATAAGGAGCTTGAAGATGTCTGCTGCTGACTTCACACCTTCTAGTTTACTGAGGTGGAGCAAGTCAGTACAGAGAAATTTTAAAGCTGCTACATCTTCAGTCACCAGATTTTCACTAATAAGGAAAAGCTGCTGATGGAACTTCAAGCTGATATCATTCTCCATGTTGCTGGAACCAACAGCTGAAACAGCTTCTCTCTGTCTGAAAGCAGAAAGCAAACACTAGTAACACTTGAATCCTCAATACAGCAATTCTACTAAAATTTTACCCAATGGTTGTTTGGAAGCCTTGAATTACCTTTTAATTTAAATAAATTTAAAATTTACTTCCTTGTCTAAACACAGACCACAAAAAGACCAGATTTGGCAGAAGCTCTGAACAACCCAGTCTATAATTGGAGTTAGCCCTGCTCTGAGCTAAAAACTTTGTTAGATGACCTCAAGGTCTGAATTTTCTTTTCTTTTGAACATCTTCCACATTCAGATCTTTGCTTCTTTCTGTTGTAATGGGGAAGAGTCCCTGCAGTAACTTATTACAGCTATTAATGGAGACAGCACAGTGGTTCATGCGTATTCCCTGATCTGCAGTCCAAGAGCTTGTTCTCTGGCTATAGCAGGGAGGTGTTCCTCTGTACCTTGGCTGACACTCAAGCTGAAGCTGTGGAATACCCATCCACTCCCAGCTGTAATTTGCTTCCACGTTGTATTTGACATTTGGCATAGAAAAACCCTTATAAGCCTCCCTTACAAGTAACAGGCAGTTAAAATGTAATAGCACTCAATGCTCAGTGTAAATAGGCTCTGCACAAGCAACTCACGCTTACTCAGGTTTAATAGAGACTAATCAACCCTGCACTACACCAACTTCTTCCATGTAGCCTAGGCAGTTCTGCCTAGGCTTCTGCCCCTGGAAGGTTAAATAGGTACGAAGGTGCTTCAGTGCCTTCTGGCTGGTAGGTCTTCAATCTTTTGCTTAGAGCAGTTGGAAGCAAAGGTTTCTACACGAGGGAGCACAATCAGTGCAGGATCTGCTCGCTGCCCAGGCTTGGTTAGCACGGGGCATCGACGCAGAAAAGTAACCAAACCGCATCTCTGATGTATGCTTTCAGATATCGCCTCAGAGAAAGAAAATCGTATGAAATAAGCAGGATAAGGGTTACCTTTTCTTTAAACTGTGTTAGATGACCTGGAGCACTGCCCCAAGGGTTTAGATATAATGCAAAGCCGGAGCGCCCGCAAGCGCCGAAAGCTCAGCCCACGTGGGAGGAATATCCCGGAGGCCGCGCGCAGCCGGGAGCAGCACACGCAAAACGAGAGGGAGTTACGCTCTGGGCTCGGGAGATGGAGCCTTCCTTCCTTCCCTCTCCATTTCAGCCCCACATTGTGGTACCTCTTACACGAATTCCAGTCCCGATCCCTGTCCCGGCAGCTGCCCGGCACGGCGGCTTGTGGCCCCTTTGGCGGTCCCTATTGCGGCTGGCCGCGGGCGGGGGAGGCGCGCCCAGTTCCCGCCCGCGGCGGGAGGCAGCGTCAGCAGCAGGGCGGAATGCGAGATCAGGTGGATGCGAGGGAAGGAGCCCGTCGAGGAGCGGGGCACGGCTGCCAGCGCCCGCCACGGCTTTCACACGAGCGATGGCACCGCCCCACCCCGCCGGGCCAGCCCCGGCCGGAGCCCGCCCGCGGCCTCGGGCCCGTGAGCTTGGGGAACGCTGCCAGCGACCGGGAAAAGCTTCAGGCAGCGCCTCGGGTACCAAGTGTAAGACATGACCCGTAATTCGTCTCGCTTTTGCTGCCAAGCCATTTTAAAGCAGGCTACATCGCAAAAAGGCCTCAAACATTTTAGGTACATTATTTAAATTTTTGTTTCTCCACTGGAAGGAAGCTCGAAGAGCAGTGCTTGTGGGAGAGGGCTGCAGTACCGTCTGTACGTAGGTCTGTGTCCGCTGCAGTAAAGGGAGGAAGAAGGTGAGCAGACTCTGCTCAGTGCAGGCTCCTCGGGGCCTTCACCTGTATCCCCCCACAACCTCGGGTCAATGGAGACAGGATGGGAAGTGTCTGATTGCTCATGCCAAAAGTTGTTGTCCAACACACCAAGAGCAGTTGAGTTACCTGCTCAAACTATAACGCTTGCTGTCCTTTATTATGTCATCTCGCTTTTATAGAGCTGTAAACTTCACAGCCTAATTTAACAAGTTATAGAGGTCTGCAAGATAAATAGATCAAGAATTTCAGAGTTATTCTATGGTCTAGTTATTCTATGGTCTAGAGAGAGACAGGGACAATCAGTCTGACTGCATACAGAAATTTTATTCAGAATATGAGCATGAAACCCAGCATTTGTATCCAATTATAGTGTCTTATTGTTTCTAATACAGAAGCTGAAAAATAGACATTATTTAAACCAGCCACAGAAAAGCTGTCAAAGGAGATTTAATTTAAATTGAATATAGATTATCCACACAGACAGCAGCCTCTTCTCAGCAATACTGTTCTGCTTGTCAGAAACTTGAAACTCTGGAAAGCAGAAAAGAATTCTCAGAAACTCCCATAAAAAGCTTCTCTGACTCAGGTATTTGTAATAGGAGCCACTGTTACTTCTTATGCAGAGTTCAAAGGGGAGATCAGCCATACAGCATACTCCATCTACAAGTGCTCTAACAGTAACATCCTCCTGAACATAACTTCTATTTTGGATAATGAATCGGTAACCACTGTAATACACAAATATGTAACAGTGCAAAGTAAACTCAACTTATGGCTCAGCCACATCAGTGTAGGTGGCTGAGAAAAAGCATGCAACTCAAGTCTGGTACAAAACACCATCGACTCTCTTGCCTCATGAGTACACCTTCTGAGCCACTTAAAGGCATCACCTTCCATACACAGAGCACATACAGAACTACAAGAAATTTTTTTCACAGTTATGAGAAACCAAAACGGTAGTTAAGTGCCAGAGCAGTGACTCTGGTAGCCTTATTCCAACCTCTCACAATCAGGAGCAGTGTAGCTTGTTTTACCTCCTTCAAGAATAGGTTCTGAAAACCAGACATTTCGGCAGTCCAAGACCGTGAAATTTCACCAGCACGTCACTCTCTATGTTCCTGTGCTAACACCCTAACTCATGATGCATCCAAAATTCTCTTCCTCCTTTTCCTTTGGCTAAAGGATCATTTAACCTGAGATCATTTCACTATCTGCAGTACAGGGACAACTTGATGTAGTCCACACCCTGCAACCACTTAAGTGCGCACTGCCGCAAGAAGAAACAGTCCCCATCATGTGTATGGAGGACATAGAAACCTGGGAAGGGTGTTTGGAGGGGAGGCCCTCTGAGGAGGGGTTGAGGTCACTTGGTTTGTTCAGGCTGGAGAAGAGGAGACTGAAGGGAGAGCTCACTGCAGTCTTCAACATCTTCACAAGGGGAAGCAGAGGGGCAGAGGTTATCAAGTGCTTGTCTCTGGTGACCACTGACAGGACTGGAGAAATCAAACTGTGTCAGAGGATGGTTAGGGTAAATTTTACGAAGAGGTTCTACATCCAGAGGATGGTTGGGTGCTGGAACAGGCTCTCCAGGGAAGTTGGTCACAGCACCAACCCTGGCAGAGCTCAAGAAGCTTTTGGACAACACTGTCAGGCACATGGTGAGATTCTTGAGATGTCCTGTGCAGGGCCAGGAGTTGGACTAGATGATCTTGACAGGTCCCTTCTAACTCAGCAGATTCTATAAGTCTGTGATTCTATAAACAGGATTCTATGAGTCCATGATTCTATAAACTACAGGAGAAGCAAAGGACAACTGCCATCACAGAAGTGCTGCATAAATAGTCACTATGCAACAGGTACAGGGAACCAGCCTGCCTGAATACCACACCTGAAAGATGTGTCAAGGCAATAAATAATGCTTAGATGTATGGTTATAGATTGTGTATAGCTACAGTATGAGAATGTACTGAGAATCAGTGTAAAAAATCTGTATCTGACACCCATAAACGCTGCACAATACGTCTGTCCCCACAACTCTAGAGGGTTACAACCACTTCCAACCAAGCCACCATTCACAAAGAGAGTCCCTTGCTTTTCCACTGAAAGGGTTGGTTACATGAGCCTCTAGTTTTCAAAACAGCAGTTCTGCATCATTTCTTAATGAAAGGGACATGGACTTTACTTACTGTGTCTTGCAGTAAGGCAAAGAACATGTATCCTTCTTAACCCCCAAATCAAATTTGTCACAAAACTAAAAGCAGAATATATTCTACTGCTAATATTTTAAGTAAATAGTTGCATTTAGCATCACTCAAAACCCCCAACCAACCAATCCACAAAACATCAACCAACTCACCACATCATTAGTCTGTAAAGACAGCCACTATTATTCTCACTTCCTTTTTCCTGTTTTCTTCTCCTTCCAGTATTAATACTGTATTTCTCCTCCGAATCGTCTTTCCCCTACTTGTTCTTCTCTTGATGCTCCCTACCATTCCCTCCTTGTTCCTGCTTAAAATTTTCACATTTCTTTTCCTCATCTGTCTCCTCTTGGTTCCATTCTCCCTGCTTTTGGTTGTCTATAGGGTAGCAGAGGCGCTTGTCAAATGCAAAAGCTAGTAAAGGAAATGGGAAAGTGAAGTTAATCTGTGAAAAACATCACATTTTTTAACATTACTTAGATACATGTAACTTGAAATGACACCTTATTTCTACAACCACAGGAAATGTTTGTTTCACCATTTAGTTCATTTACTAGCCACCACAGGAAGTAACTTCTAAGATTCTATATCTGTGATTTTGTATCCTTCTCTTTTTCCATTAAAAATGTAAACAGAAACCAAGCAGAGAATACCGGGACCTTGAATTATTTTCCCGCATAGGACACTATATTAGGAGTAAAAATTAAACACTTACAAGTGGCCTACTTTATTGTCACTAAGTTCAGTGACAATAAACTTCAATACAACCCATCCAGGTTATACAAGCAGGCTAACTGAACTTTAAGGCAGTTAACTTTTACTTAGGCAACTGCTACCTACGTAGGAGAAAAATTTTGTATTTAGGACAATTTTCCCTTTTATTTTTTCACAAGAACAAGAGCACTTGGGAAAAAATGAATTAATAGAGGCATATTCTTTTTCATAAGCAAAAGCAGTAAGGGTGGCGTGTTCAACTTAATATAGTCTTAAAGGCCCATGGCTGCTACATGCTACATTTAAATTGAAATATTTTGAAGTATCTTTTTACAACTATGCCTGGTACAATGAGTGTGAATCATGTTTCAGCTTCCACGAGACATCTGCCAAAATCCCGCATGTTTTTAACTGTGTGGCAGATTACTGTAATGTCCTGTCACATGTACACTCATTTTTGCATTAGCAGAAAACATACTTGGCCCAAAGCATGGCAGACTGTCTCATTTATTAACAGAACCCCTGTGAGCAGTGGACAGTTCTAACAATGGAATATGTAATGCAGCAAACAGATGGAATCCAGATTACTGAAAAGACCATCTTTCTCTCCCTTCTGTTTTGCCAGTCTATAGAGGCATGCAAGCCAGAACTTGTTAGCAAAGATCTGGCATTACTGGGTAGGAATGCTTTCCTGAGCCATTTGCCACTACTAGGTGCAGGGGAAAATAATCAATGCATTTCAGTATATTTGTTCAAATATTAACTGCTAGGAGGTATGTTAAAAACCACCAATGAAGCAATAAAAACACTTCTGTTTTTTCTTGGAAAACCCAACAGCTATACAGTTTAGATCTCTTTACACTCTGTTTACCCGTGGCATTCAGTAACAAGATATGCTGCACTGCTATACAATAGCTACCATTCTCATCCAAGCTTTCAGAGACTATGATATTAAAATACAAAATCTAGTGTCTTAGCACACTAAAATGCTTGTAAATTCCTGTGTTTGAAGCAACAGGCACTTTAGATATACATGAAATAACAATGCATAAATAAAAGTATGCATTAAACTGTTTGCATCATAGCAAATGCATCTTGTTAGTAACTTCAGATATGTACTTTTTAACAGCAATCAAGTGGGAAAAAAAGTTTCTTTCTCAGTGTGTGCTGGAGCAGCAGTGAGTACTGTTGGTTTGGGTCAGCAGTCACATTCCCATCATAAACTTTTTTGTTCAGTTCCATATGGATAGACAATATACAGAGTTTCCTGCAGCAAAAAAAATCAAAAGCATTCCATTAGAGAATGAAGCAAGACACCATTTAAGAATTCACAAGAGAGAAGATAACTTCAGACTCAGCATGGAGAAAATTTACAATTTCAGTCTACTGCAGAGGCAAGACCTCTAACACACAAGGCTGCACATGCATTTTGAGACAAACTCTTATGACCCAAATCATTGCTGTGATATTGATTATGCTGACATGATGATCTGTGATTTCAGGACAAGGCTTTAGGGCTTGTAAAAAGGTACTAAATGTTAGCACTTCAACTACCTTGAATAACAGTTAGTTCCCTGGTAGATTGGCTGTATAAATAAAGCCTTTGTAGGTAAGTTATATATCCAAATGTATCTGACTTTTCCACAGATTCCTTTTGATCTCTTTAAACAGACAAAAGTTTTCTGATAGTTTAAGTTCAAGATTACATATTGGAAATCAATTTGCTCTGTGAATAAAGGGTTAATTAAATTTAGAGAAAGTAGAAAATCCTTCCCTCTCTACTGCCTTTGTCCTGAACTTAAGCACTGACTGTTTACATTTGCAAGCACAGCTGTCTTAATGGTACATGGCAATCCTCAATTTAACAGAAGCCTGTTTATCTTGCAGAAGGAAGATTTCCAATCCTGTCTAAAGCACTGACATACATTATCCAGGACAGGTTCTTCCCTTCTCACTCTGCAAACCCCAATGCCATAACACACTTTAACTTTACACTGTAACATCAGAAACTTCACTCCTAGTTTAGGCTACCTTTCCATGCAATTGTGTGAGGATACTTGTCTTTTAGACTATGACACTGCAAGAAAACACATTTCAGGAGCAGATGGTTTGAAATTTAAGGTTTCTCATTCTCCATGACAATAAGCTATAATATTGTCATATTATAGCTTATTATTATAATATATAATATATATATTTCTTTCCTCTTACTTTAATTTACCTTTTATAAGGATTACGGAGTAGCTCAGCCAGACAGCGTAGATATTTTGAAGGTGAAGTTGGGGATTGTTCTAGTGTAGACACATCCACCTTGCAATGACTCCAAAAGATGTCTGCTGTATGGGGAATAGTGACTTTAGCTCTGATATTATCAGCATTGCCATCAACTTCCAACAGACAGGTACATTCTTGCTCATTTTCTGGCACAACATAGCTCTGAATAAAAAAAAGCTTTGGTTTTCCTAGGAGTCCAGGACACGAGTCTGCTGTAAAGTATTTCTTTATTTGTTCCAAAGGGAATCCAGAAAAGGTGTGATCTGTACAGAAGATGCTCCGAGAGTTTCCACGGCTGACCAATATGCAAACGAAGCTGTCACAATATTTGTGCTTCTGCCACCTTGCAACTTCAAGCAATGTTTGATTCATGGAGCTCATATTTAAATATCTGTGACAATGAACGTCATAGCCTAAGCCTCTGAAGGTCTCTTCCAACACATCTGAAAGAAGCAAGAAGTAATTAAACCAAGGCACACCAAGGCCCAATCTCATCTATATTGAATTACAGCACTTACAGTGTTTTTCTATTGAAACTAAGTAGTTTATTTTAGCACAATAATTAAAAAATCAGGAGTACTTGGTGTTGAGCACAGTACATTGCATACTTACAGTGCTATATGCATGTTGTCTTTCCTGTGAGTTACATGTTTCATGACAGCAGAGACACTGTGTATCTGTTCACATTCCACAGACACTTAAATGTTTTCCTTTAGAGCTAGTATTCCAAATTCCTAAGACTTAAAATATAAGGCAAGGAAAACCACACTTGAAATGATGAAGAGTGATCTGGACAGCATAGGAAGTCTGCTCCACCTTTTAATTGGTCTAAATTACTCTGAATGGCTATTATAGATACACAGAACTGCATAAGAAACACAGAGGTTCTCTTTCATCAGTCAAAAATGAACCTGCTGCAGTCATTTTTGCTTCCTAAAATTTTAAGTGATGAGCTCCAGGTGAGGAGTGGACACTGGAGTCTTAACTGGGACAGAATGGCATTTTCAGGCAAAAAAACCCAAAAGCTGAATAATGAACTCTTTCAATCGAGTTAGAAATTAAAACTGTAGGTAGTCAAACCACAAGACTTAACTCTTACTGTATTTGTGTTAACCTGTGCTGCAGGAAAAAGTGTAAAGATCTGAATAACTACTTTGGATGTTTCTTAATATGGGACTGAAACCAGATACATGGTGGTTAAAACCACAGGTATTAAGTGTTCAGAGAACCACAAGCTACTACTATAACTTCTAGCATTGGATCTTTAGTATAAAGCACATATATATTGCCCATGCACAACTTCTGGTAGGAAAAGAATTACATGCTGCAGCCTGAGATCAGAAACTACCTATTTCTTCAACACTAGCCATCTGCCAACAAACCTGCACTGATTTTTCAGCATCTCCATTCTACATAAAACACTAGGCTTTTCTCCCCTCATTGTTTATACAATGTAAGGATTAAAACTGATTTCCAAATGGAAAAGTCAAAAGCAGCTATTTACAGAAGAGCAAGGTGCGTTTCTATTTGAATTTTATCAGCATTTGATAAAGTCATGCTGTTTACACTGGGCATTATCAAGTGTTGTAATTCTTGATCCTACAGTATCTGTTACTGGTTCCTTTTCCTGAGATTAAATCTTGGGACAGCTACAGATTCTAATGGATGCCACAGATACAATTTCTAATGTTTTCCCTGCCCTCTTCTTTTTCTTCAGTGTACTCAGACATCAGGATAGTGTGGCACAACTATTTCTGCCTTTCTAGCAAACTCCTTTAAGCAATGCCATATGCCCCATCTCCTCTGAATCCCACTAGCACCATAATGTACTTCAGTGCAAGTCCTGCCTTCTATCATGTTAAATGCTGACATTGTGACTTCATACATCTGAGATACAGACTTTCAGTATGTGAGCTCCACAAACACTGCCCTTCAACTACATCAGCAATTCTAAGTTAGTTCACCTGCTGGACCATTACATTTGAGAAAACCAAAAGACATGCCTGAAAAGCCTCTCCTTCCCTACATCTCCCAGCCTCTTACAGAACTGGCTGCAAATACTCCCTTCATTTTTATTTTTAGCCTCATGTGTTACAGTGCTTAGAGAGTGAGGGTTATTTTGACTGTGCAAAGATCTAATTCTAGGATTCTACAAAGGCAATTAGGAAACCCCCATATTTCAACCATGGCAGTGACTACACTGCCAGCAGAGGTGACACTTTCAGTTTCACTGTGGTGACACTTTCAGCTAAACTGTGCAAGATAGGACAGAAGCCCAGGTGCATCATTAACAAAGGACCTCATGGCTATTGAAAATCTCTGGTGTCCAATATGATTGCACTTCAAATCCACAACAGTTTTGGTTTTGTTAGCTGGTGGGAAACACTACCACTTCTGCCAATAACCTGCTGTATGACTGTATGACTGTATGACTGCTGTAAGCCTAATTTTTCTGTTGGTTGCTGAATATCCTTTTGGCCCATCCCAAAATTCAGTCTATCCTCTTCCAAGTTCTTTCAGAGATTCTGCACCAAAAAAACCAAACATTGTCTCCAATAATTAGGACAGTTGGCTTTAACCTGATGTTGTCCCTTCCAACTCTTTGAACTCTTATTAGAATTGGTAGATTAAATGACTGGGACAACACTACCCTAATCTGGCTGGTAAATGTACATTATATTTTTTATACTAAATTCTTCTAATGATCTGAGATTAACAAGTTAAGAGACTTAAAATTCCAGAGACTTACCAGTGTCATTGCCAATACAATCTATTATCAGGCATATTCCTAAAGGTTGACTTTGCATTCTGTAGGAATCATCAGACATCTGAGGAATGTGAAAGGACAATTACAAAGTTAATACATCACTTTCTCAACTTTTAGACCATATTATTTTCTCAAATTTTATGTTTTAGATATATTAAATAACATTCTGTTGTTTTCCACCAAGTAGCTAGCAGAAATCTGTCTACTGGGTTGTAATGTATCTTATCTATATAACAAAATCCAGGAGAAAGGGACTAATGATTCTTTTCCCTCTATTTCTAGTACAGGCTTAGTTTTTGTGTACTTGTGTTATATAATCTCACTACCATCAAGATTCCTAAACAGAGACTAAAACTGTACAAGCTTCATACTGCCAACACAATAAATGTGGAGAACTTTTGTATTCCTCAGGTGTGCAAGCAAGCACTGCTCATCAGAAAATTTATTTCCTTATTTATTTGAACAATCTCCTTATTCCTGAGTCATCCATAATGACTCCATCACAATTCCTCTCCCCTCTGAAGAGAACTGATTGAAGCAAATCAATTTGCTACAGGTTGGTTCCTGGCCTATAGCAGAACTAGTGCAAATAGCAGTTGGCCATCCTTATCATTAATCCCCAAAGCATGTCTGTCTTCTGCCTCGAGAGCAAGGGGTGAGGAGGGAATCAAGAACAAAATCTACTGCATGCAAAGAAGCTCTGTGATTTCTAATGCAGGTGGCAAGAGGTCTAAACTTCAACAGGTTTTACCTTGGCCTCCACTAAAAAATGTATGAATTCTGTGTGCACATCATATATACATGTATTTTGCACACTGCTGCTTCCAGAGTAGCAGCAAATATTTTATATTTCAAATATATTCTCCAAAAACAATTCACAGAACCTGTTTATGGCTGAGGATGTACCCATTGTTCTGTCTGCACACAACTCAAGGAAATCTCAAAATGAAACACAAAGAAAACTAAGGAAAATATTCACAGAGATTATGTTTATTTACATGCATACGTATACACAAGAATATACCTTATGTGGCACTGATCCTGACTCCTCAATGGACATGTGAAGTGGTTCTGCTGCAGCTAAAACATACAGAAGCAATCTCAGTATGCAAGTGCCAGTGATATCTTTTAATCACCAGATCAATTATAAAGAAGAATGTATCTACTTCAGCAAAGTTCTCACCCATTGGGACTGCTTAGTTTCTATGTATGCCACTGAAGTTTAAAAATCCCTAAATTATTCACCTCTAAAATGTTAGCTGGATTTCATTCTGCATTGCTTGGCACTAGAAGAAACAATGAATCTCTTCTACACTGAAAGAATTCACCCAACTAATTTTAAAAATCACCATATTTGAGAGGTATTTGAGGTTTCCAGAGAAAACACAATATACATGGAAAGAACCTGGTATTCAATGCACAACTTCCTGGCTGGCCTGGTGGGCAGTTCACTGCTGAACTGACACAAAAACTTCCCTCTCCAGAGTTAATGGGCAGAACTGCACTACACAGGCCTCCAGAGCTGGCTAGCCAATTTTATCCATGGTTTTACTAATAAAATATTTATTCTGTTAAGAAGTTTTGACAGTGGAAGCTTACAATTTTTAAGAATGCTTTAAGATGTGGCAGCACAAGTAAAGCAAATACAAGACCAACCAGTAAGGCCAGGCTCATTTCTGAGAGATATCAAATACTGTCTGCTCCTGATGTTATTAACAGGATTAGCCATGAACACAATTATCAAATAGCAGTCCTTTTGATGTAATGAAATTCATCATTTGGCTCTTTTAGATAAAATGCTCTTACCCAGAGTAAGACTTGATCCATTTTGTAATTTTTTCATGCTCTCATCCTGAATCTGAAATTAAGAAAAAGGCCTAATTTTCCTATTCTCCTTCAAGAATTAATAAACATGCTCCAAAATAAAACACAGCAGTATTTCTTCCTCAGTAAAATGATATTTTGGATTAATTTCTATCAGCTAAATAGAAATACAACATAACAGATGAAAAAACCTACCCAGAGCACAGACAAAAAAAACAAAAAACAAACAAAACCACAAAAACCCACAAAAAACCAAACCAAAATAAAACCAAACAAAACAAAAAAAAACCCACCCAAAAAACAAACAAAAAAATCCCACCAAAAAACAAAAAACACCAGCTTGTCATCAACAGCAAGGAAAAGCCTCTGAAGATGTGAACTTTGTTTCCTATACAGCAGCAGGGAGCTGCATGTTTACTGAACACGTGACAATGAATATCATCACATTTAGCAAGGTTAAAAACTTCAAGAAAGGTCATACTAATACAGTATCAGAGCTAACTCAAATATAAAGAATACTGCATGCAATAGGATTTGATGACTTTTCAGATACTGAGATTTCTTCTTAAACTGAGCTTAAAACAAACCACAAAAAAAAAGCCCTGAAAAACTCTTCTTAAGAAAGCTATCATTTTCAGCTTTACTTTCCTGGAAAGGTACAAAGGTACAAAGAAGAAGAATATGTTTTGCAAAGCAAAAAAAGCAAACAAAGCAAAACTGCTCCCTCCACAGTGTAATACAAAAAAACTTCCAAGATACAGATTTTATATGTTCAACAAATAGGAAAAAATTCACAGAAGTCCTTTAAATGGCATCTTTCTCAGGCAGATTAAATCAGACCATAAACTCAGAAAATAATAGGAATAACAGAAGTAAACCAAGCAATATTTTAGTCACTAGCCCTCTCTAATTCCTCAGGCTCTGAAAGATGGATCTCCTTTTAAAGTCTGGCAATATTTAGAAGCAAAGGATTTGTTTCACTTCTTGTATACTTACCCCTGAATGATAAGGAGGCTCAATCAGATTGACATTAGGGAGAGAGGCCTGATGAGCATTTACATAAACTGGCTGACAATGAACGGAGGACACTGAAGCTGCAAATTTAACAGAAACACAAATACACCATGATATTTCAACGGTTTTGAAAATCTAAATCTATGAAGAATGCAAATGCCCTTATTTGTTAAGTCATAGTTTTATCTTCAGCACATCTGATTGCTGCTATCAAGAGTAACCAGTGCAAAAAGAGCATCTTACCTTTGTGTTTGTACGTCTGAATCTTCCTAATCAAGTCTATCCTGTGAATACTTCGAAAACAGTTTTCTATCAAATCCAGTTGATTAGGAGCCACCAAATTTAGCTTCTCTAGGTCAATTATAAGAGCTAGAAAACTCTAGAATAGCAACATAAACCCAAACACATCAGTGTCTTTTTCTCCACCAAATGCAACAAAGCAACACAGAAAATACCATGGAGAGGTCATAAAGGCTGTATAAACAATTAGAGATGTTACACCTTCTAAGAAAATTATCTGAGAGACATATGAATCCTTGATATTATCACAGGACTAATAGAAACTACAAAGTGATATTCTTAAAAATCAATCTTAAGTTTTTGAGGAAACAGTTTTGCATTTTGTTTTTGCTACAAAGCCAGCCACTGCAAATGCCACTCACATGCCACAAAGCAAGAGGCAAGAAAAGCTTTGGGAAATTTTCAGGGCCTCTCTCCTTCTCTGACTGAAGATAGAAAAGGAAGAAACCTCAAAGGAAGAAGACAGAAATCTTCAGTCTTCTCTGCACGGTGGTCAAGGTTTCTGAGTCCTCTCTACTGAATTTCTGCTTTCTCAGAGAACTTAACAAAAATATTCAGAATGCAAAGCTATAAAAAGCAAAGCAAAGCAAAACTATAAAAAGCAAAAAAAAATGCAAAGCTATAAAGACATAATTACAATATATGTGTTCTTTTGCAAGTGAAGCAGAGCACAAACAAAAAGTGACTTTGTAATTCAAGATACAGTTCAAATGGTTATTGGTTTGAGATCATTCTTACATAAACTTTCAGGTCAGAAATACTGAAGAAAGACTTCTGTAAAATGCCTGCCCATTAAGTACATTCAACCACCATACACTATAACAAGCACTGTTCCCTCTTACTTTTTTACTAGTTTTCCATGCTTCTTTCCTTGAATTAAAAATCAACAAAATGAAACAGAAGCCGCAACTCCTCGTCTGCTTCCTGATGTTTGTGTACTCCTGCCTCAATACTCCTTGAAGTACTGACTCCTTTCCTTTGCTGTCTAGCTACAGATTTTTTTACTTTAATGTATCTTTGCTGCAAAGGAGAATGCCAGAATTAGGGAAAACATACCTTATCTTTTGCCATTTTCATACGAGGTGCATAATCTCTGAGTAGAAAACCAAGAGAACCCACTTCATCTTTTTCCAGATTTTCATTTATCTCTACCATTAGTACCCTGAAATAAAATTGGGATATTTCTAAATTATTAGCTTGCAGCAAGATTCCTCCCTTTCCCAACTACTCAACTTCTCCCCATGTTCCAGTCTTAATCTACGATTTCTAACTAAGAAACAGGTAAAAAATGTACCCTGTTTCAAGATCCAATTAGAAAATACTCTTGCTAATCATCATCTGTGTTTTTCAGACTGACAGCGTAATAGCTACTGTTAGGAAAACAGAAGTTTCTTTAATGTTTGACAGAGATTAAGTGAGAGAATGAGACAACAGAACACATCCTTAACTTTTTTACCTCTTAGTTACATGATTTTTATTTTAGTGAGAATTTAATGCAGGAAAATCTTCTTTATTAGTATATGGATTTCTTTCTGAAGTCTCTCAAAGAAAATAACTGGAATTTCTTAATTTAAGCCTCTCAAAACTAATAGACTAAAACAAGTAAGAGAGAGGTCCCTTGAGAAAAGTTATACCACGTGGCTATGTCCCCAAAGCAAACCAGAAAAGAAAATATGTCTAACAAACGATATTCTTTTAAAGTTATTTTTAGCTGCTAATCTAGAACTCTACAAACATAACTGTTTATATTCACAAACACACAAACTCCTTAAATACAGATGCTTCTAATGCCATGACTAGTAAGAAACTACTGAAGCTTAATTCAGGGACTAAATTTGACATTTTCTTTGAACTATAACTCAAGATATAATGTCCTTTTCTGCTTTTCTTCTACCTTCAATAAATATTCTCTGAATATGAGAAGTATTAAATAAATTAAAAAAAAATTAAAGCAACAACTCACCCATACTGCTCCCACCCCTCCAAACAAAGGAAAAAAACAAACCACATATTTTGAACAAGACAGCATAGCTTTGAAATCTGCAATAGATATATTACCTGTAATCAGGGATAAGTCTGAAACTCCTGGCAAGGTGAGCTTCCACTGTTGCTTTCTCAGTGTTCAGGATCCTCCTCAGCAAGTCAAACCTCTTAACTCTGTACAACAGCTCAGATAAGCCAACAGGAGTCAGTTTCTCTCTCTCATTCAAAGCCAGCAGGATCTCTTTAAGATCAGCATTGGCCAAGTCAGGAGCAAGGTCTCGGCACAGGAAAACCATCATCTCTTCTTCTTCTTTACCCAATTCTTCTTGAATCTGATGAATAAGGAAAGCTGGCACTTGGTACCTGGTCATCACTTTGTTGCTGTTCCTTTAAAATTGCCAGCCTACAGGTTTTTAAACTGGAAACCAGCATGACATGAAGCCTGTGTCTAGCATAGCACCTCTCTCGTGTTCATTCTTATCTAGGTGCATTTCTACAAGGACAGTTCTGTGGGAGAGAATTAAAAGGCAATAAATCAGTGACCTTCTGCACAAGTCCACAGTTAACTCTCCCATCTGAAGCATTTAACTTTCAACTAACACTCCAACACACACTACTCAGACCTTCTTTATTCAAGGGAATCTCCCAGTTGTTCATTACAAAACTAAAAGTATTTGGAAGGTCATACTAATCAGAAAGACATGCAAATTCTTTTTAGAGTAAATTACCTTACCACGAGTCTGTATATTCCATAGGAAGTGAAACAAAAGTCATCAGCTTGAAACAAATGTCATCAGCTTGAAACAAAAGTCATCAGCTTGCTGATGGGTGTTAGATTAAGTATTTCCAAAGCTCTGCCCTTTTCCGAGCAACAATATAACATTTACTAATTATCTGTAAATTCAAGAGTGTATGTATTTTCTTATTATTAATATAATTTAAATTTATTCTAATCTGGAGTTAAAAGGATTTTCCACACATACCCTCCATGCTCAAAAAGATTGAAAACCCACTCAAAGAAAATACTCCAACCTTAAATATGCAAATTCGTTCATTCTGAAGGTATAGCTAAGCCATAGACCATCTTTTCTTCACTAAACATTCATGTACCATCATGCTGAAAACTGGAACAAAAATTCAAACCTAGAAAAACCCCCAGCCTCGTGATTAACAAAATCAGGAGGGTGCTGTGCTCAATTTCCACTGCCACCAACTATGGAAATTCTATCTAACCTCCTCTGACCTCCATTACATATATGGAGAAGTGGCAGATGAGCAAACCTAAAGACAAATCTTAGTCCTTCCACAGAGTTTGATCACTATACTACAGAGTCTTATTTACACCATACTGGAAAGCAAATGCTAATTCAACTTCAAAGCCTAATATACCAAAAGATTCTAGCACCTGAATTAGATTTTTGCAGCATTTTCATCCTTTTGCTACACATTCTACAAGTTGCAATCAAAAATGTCACAGATTGTGTCCATAATTAAGCAGGTGAGATAAATTAATCTAAAACAGAGGAACCCCTCATGCACCGTAATGTGTTTTGGAAAGTTTTCTATCAGAAGAAAAGTATATTTATTGCTTTTATATTTATAACTTATTTTCAATCTAGCATCAAACACTTGTGAGAATTCTATAGAATGACACTGTTTTCATGACATAATGCAGTCAAGAAGGTGGAGGCACAAAGCACCTTCATATGAAAGCATCTCCCAGGTACATTCCGCTGGGACTTTCAAAAGACCTTGAAGTAATAGTTTAACTTTAAAGTAAAACAGGAATTTAACAACTTTTGGTCAGTTTTGGAAATACCAGAAAAACTTTTTAACTACTCCAGTTGATTTTTATCTAATCTTTTAAAACCAGTTAAAAAAAAACAGAGGAAGGGTGTGTGTTATCAGGGAATTTCCCACCGAGTTGGAATTTCAGACATGCAGAATTACTGTTTATATATTAACTTAAAAATAATTTGCCTTTATACACACATATGAATCCTCTTCTCTCATGAATTTCCTTTATACATGGTACATTACATGCTCATTATAAAAAAATGCTGATTCTACTCAGTCTTGAAATTATCTTACCTGTATGTAAAACTGTTCACAAGAACACGGGAAAACTGGCATTTGACCATTGCCAAACTACTGATGCTGAACACATTGGTTTCCATCCAGAATTTTCCAGTGACTACATTAACTCATTCTCTGCTGGACAAATGTCAAGATCACAAATTACTGTGGGGGCTACTTCCTAATTTTATGGGGTGGGAAAACCAAAGAAAATGACCAAGGGTCAGTCATTCTCCTGTATGACTGCAGTGAACCAGGAATTGTGCTCTACATAGCTCTACATAGGAAAACCAGCTGTGCAGATAACATTCATTGGGAACTGTGTGGGAAATGAGTAAAAGCAACAGGAAGTGAATTTTTAGTATAAACTAAAACAGTTTGTAACTTTGCCAATCCACTCTGCCATAAAGGGCATAATGCCATAAAGGGCATAATGCTCCACCGTTCCATCTGATGACCCCTTTTTCAAATATAACAGATACAGTCATTATAGATGCAAAAGTTAAAGAAAAAAAGCAATCACACCATACACCCAGCAGCCTGGCTTTTGATTATCTGGACTTTGCAACAAGATGACTTACTGAATATAAATTCTCTACAAAGAGGAGAGATAGATAAATCAGCCTATCTTTTATGAGACAAAATAAAAAAGTTCATGGTCATCAGAGATAAAGTTGCCTCAATAATTTTTGTGCTCATGTGCATGTCTAATTAGGCTTTTTTTTTTTTTTTAACACCCTTGCAAAGGAGCAGGAAATAACATCCTAAAATTTCACACAAAGATGCACAAGGCTCCAGTTAACTCCTTGCTGGCATTTTGCATCTTGAACCTTTCCCAGTCATCTTTGCAGCAACAAAACCAGGATATAACTCCAGTGGGTGTCGTTCTGATTTAGGAAATTATCTTCCTTCCACAGGACGAGCTCGGCCGGAAGAGCCGTGCTGCAAGGGGAGAACAGAGATGACCTTGCCAGGGGGGCTCGGGCTGCGCTCCGCTCTGCCTTAGCTGCTGTGCTGGAACTGCTGCACTTGGAGGAGGCTCATCTGGCATTTTTCAAAGTCGCAGAGCATGCTCCACACCTTTTAAATTCCCCTATTGCCTCACTGCCCTACGGCCTTCAACAGAACTTGTGCAAGGTACTCAGGAAAAACTGGGAATTGCTGCGGGGATCACCACATTCCTTACGACGCTAATTTGTTTTAAGGTCCCAGTCCTCTTAATCAAAACAAAACAAAAAATAACCCCAAAAGCAATCAAAAAATCCCCAACTACTAAACGTGGCTTATGCAGATTTCCAGTAATTTTTCTAAGTGCGTCATTTAAAATCACATTCGGTTTCGGCTCTCACCACGAGCTCAGACCGAGCCCGGGTCCTGCTCGCAGCGGCGCTGGGCCGCCTGTGCTCAGAGCGCGCGGTGGGAAGTGCGAGGGAAGGAGGGGGGAAAGGAACGGGGGAAGGTAGAACGCACCCGGACGCGTCGGGGAGGTCTCTACAGCAGCCAGGTCCGCCATTTGGAGCAGGGAGGAGCCGGGGCCGTACCGGCCCGCTGGCCAGCGCCAGGCCAGGGGCGGACGGGGAGAGGCAGGATGTTGGTTTTAGTTTTGTTTCCTGCTGTACCCCGGAGTCAAACAAACAAAACCGACTCACGGCGGATGGAGGCGGGACAGGGCCTGCGGCGCGTCCCGGTACCTCCCCCTGGTATACGGACACGGCGGCCGGGGCAGCGTTGCCGGGGGAGGCCGTGGCGGCGGCGCGGTGCAGGGTTCAGCGGGTGGACAGGCGTTCGGAGGCGGTGTTTGTGTCCTGCTGCTGGTTTGGGGACACACAGAACGGCTCTGTGGTGGCCCTGAGAGCTATGAAGTCGTAGCAGGGTTTTCGGTGAGCGGTTACAGACCTGCGGTCAGTGCGGGCACGTGTTTTGACAGGAGTTCAGCCGTAACCCCTCGTATGGCTCATGGCTCACTCTGAATTTGTTCGTTCATAGTGAGGCTAACGTACAGCTGTGTGAAAGTTGTATGCTTCCTGTTGTATAATCTTAAGTAAACACTGCGTAACGCTTTGTTCTTGAAAACTGGATGTTGCTATTTCCTTGACATAAACTAGCAACTTCCATGAAGCCATTTACTGCGGGATGCTAGCATTGCAGCTGGAGCTGCTCTCCTAAAGGCCTAAAATCTAAAATTTTCTGAACCAGACAAAAGCCACCTCCCTATATGGTGAAATCAGACACATGTAACTCCCAGCTCAGTGGATTTCAAAGCCTTTATGAAACAGTGAGTCATTTTTCTGTGCTGCTAAAAATAAAGCAGTGGAAGCGCAGTACTCTGAGGTAGCACACATGAAGAGTCACGCTGTCTTTGGAACTGCAGGGAAAAAGGAGACAGAAAATATTCACCCACACTAGAATTTGTACCAAGTGGCAGCTCTATGTTCTGAAAAAATCCATGTATTCTTACTGAAATTGTATGGTCAGGCTCTCACCGTAGTATCAATCATTCAGGGCTATCACAGTATCCCTGCTATTAAAATGTAGCTGATTCAGAAGGAAACCAGCTACCTACTGTGAATCAGTATGCACAATTTGTCCTTGGATCTGTTCCACACAAAAAGTGGAGCATCAGTTTTATTTTTCAGACTTTGTGATACAAAAAGAGTTTCCTGTCTGGTATTACAATAATGTATGTTCTTCACCTGCTGGTGCCACTGCTCTTTGTGACCCTTTACTGGTTTTTGCCAGTAAAATATCTATGCTGGTAGAAAGGCTGTTCTCATAGAAGGACAGACATTGCTATGGTTACAGTGAAGACACATTTGGTACTATTATTTTAATACACAAGAAATATTCCATCCACAGGCAGGATTGGTATTATTATACCTGTGAAAGAAAATATTTATGAGTATTGTATGTGTAATAATGATGAGATGTATTTTGCAAAATTAGCAAAATATGTTCATCATAAATTAAAGACAGTCATTTAGGGCAGTGGCTGCCATCTGGCTATTAAACCACCAAATTATACCACCTTAATTCACAAATGCATACATTTTACCAAAACTAGTCTTGTCTAACTGAATATGCTTGATATATTTACTATATCAGCAAAGTGGCAGGCTTATACCATTTGAAAAGACTCATTCTACTTCATGTAATTATTAACATTAGTAACATAGTAAAAATTATTAACATAGTAGTAATTAACTGCATAACTTGTTTTCCTGAACAGCCATCTGAAATTCAGTACTCCCTAGAAAGTTGTCTTGGAACCAGATAGAAAACAAGCAGTGAGTACCAGCCATTGAAAATGCATATTCTGGGTAAGAGTACCTAAGGGACAATAGAAATGTTTTATGCAACAGACCTTACACAGTAGGTTCTTGGTTTTTCAGGGAATGATGCAGCTGGATAGGAATGTTTGAGAAAAGGATTAGGCAAGAGTTTACTAAAATGAGTGTTTGCACTATGAACAGTGCCTTGAGCAATGTCATACAAAGATGACAAACTCCACTGAACTGTACATCTGCACTCGCACAGTAGCAGATGTTGTTTATTGGCTCTGAAAATAAAGCTCTATTATAATCTCACTCAGGAGGATTGCGTGTGAATATGTATGTTTAAAAAAAAGATATTTTAGCCATGTTTTAGTAGGACCTTCAGCTTTTTTGTAAACTTGCAATTTGTGACAGGATTACTTAAAAACTTAAATTTCTTCACCATGGAAGTATACTATGTAATTATTTAGTGGCATTTACCATTTCTCACTTGTCTAATTTTGCTTTTCATTTTAGGATGGGTGTCCTGTTGTTTGTGCTATGTAACATAGCCTCCTTACTTTGTTACTAATGGCATAACATAACAAAACTTACAGTAGGATATTCAGACAATTATAATTCCTGGTACTGCAGAGGACATATACTGCCCACAGGTCCTTTTCTGCTTTAGTATTCAGTCCAGGCATTCTTAAAGCAGTCCAGAAGCTGTTAAGATAATTTACAGAAAACCAGGACATTTAAAACAAATTGCTAAAAGAGACTAGATGTAAAAATAAATAAATCTATAAATACACCAGAGCAAAGGAAAAAAAAATGTTCTCTTTTTTAACATTACAGTCAAGTATGGTGGAAGACATTTTAGGGTAAGGTACAGTTATTGACAAGTTAAACATTTTATTCTACTTTTGGCAGCAATGTAATTTTTGATGTCTGGATATTACACAGCAGATTATTCTGGTGCATAGTGTCTGCCAGGCTAATTGTTCAATAGGGTTAAGTATAAGCTTTGGTACTTTCATATACTTTGAGGCAGTCTGGAGTTGGTTTTAAAGCTTTAAGTTAATATTTATTTTTATTTAGAGACATAAGAGCAAATAGTAACCAACACTTCTAAGAAATGACAAGTCATTCATTACTACTTACTGGGAAATAATAGTTATTAAACCTGTAATAAATATGGTACATATTTATTTATGTATATGTATGTTGCTTTTTCTCTTAAAAGCAGCAAACTTCTCAATTTCATTTAACAGAATCTAGGCAGGGCTTGGAAAGAGCTGCTCTGATAGTTTATCTTGCTCTTCAAAAGACGGTAGAGCAAACCCAAGAGCCATCTTGGGTTGGTTTTTTCCCCCCATATTGAAGCCAGTTAAATTGCTCTGGCCATGTTTTTTGATCCTTCTACAGGAGTATAATAAGATCAAAGAAACACTGGTTTGCCTGTGATAGACTTTAATATGCATATTATAAGTACAGAGTGAGCAGCAGGCTTATGTACGCTTCAGCTTATGATTAGTAAGTATTAAGTTGTCGTATTTGATCTTCAGTGGTGGCCTCCATTCTTCTTTGGAGGAAACAGTGAATATTCAATGCCCAGAGCTATGATGAAAGCTGCAGCTCCCCACTTGAATCCCCTGGTAAAGATTTCTGTTACAGTGATAGGTCTTGCAAAGCCACCCTGGTACCTCCACGCTTCATTACTAGAAAGGAAAATGAAACCAAAGGGAAAAAAGATCAGTGAAGCCACTGTGATACAAATTAACAAGAATATAAATATATCAAAGAACGATGAAGATATTTCAATTAGGTAGACATTGAGGCTGTACAATATGTTCTGTCATTTAAGTATCAGGAATTACAGGTAAAAAGTTCATGATAGGAACTCTAACCATTACCATATAACTTGAGATACAAGTACTGCCAGCAAACAACACAATTATAGGAACAGAATCACCTCCCTGAAATAATGTAATTGTACTCTTCTGTTTTTACTCTGTAACATTTCAAACCCACTAGCACTTGCATGGATTGGACTACCAACTACAAAGGCTGGTCACTGTGCTAGACAGTATGCAGCACAGTCAAATCTTACAATCCAGGCATAGATAGCTCATCTGAGTGTGGAGGCACTTTCTATTTCACAATAACACACAGCAATATGAAAGTCAGATTATTTTAAAAAGAAAGACTGAAAAGATGGTGTTTAGCTTGAGCTACAGAGTATGTGCAAACTTCACACTGTTATGCCTTGCTGTTTTCGACCTCCGTTATTATTGAAACGTTAATCACTGCTCTGACTACAAATATTTATTTATTTATAGCACAACCAGTGTAATCTATGGACATGGGTGTAGTTTGTCTCTTGTAAGGACTCAAAAGTCCTTAGGAAAAGGAAAAATAACTAAGATATAAAATAAAAACTGTCATTTTGGGAGAAAATACCAGGGTTTAAAACAAGGGAGGCAGATATTTATATTCACAGATAATCCTCTTGTGCAGATGGATTTTGTGACTCAGGACGAAAGCATGCTGGCATGGAAGAGTATCTTCTAGGTGCCAGTATATGGCCTGATAGATGCAGACTCAAAGTTTCCAAATAGGATCTTTCACAAAGCTTATCTTGTATTTCATATGTACATTAATGTGCACTTGCCATAAAGGTTGAAAGCAGATTCCCTGTTAAAATGAACTCGGCATTCCAAAGGGGAGGGAGCTCTGGAGAGGGTGACTTTGAAGATTTGTGGTGCAAGACATTAATAATACAATCTCCTGCCAGACTACTGAAGCAAGTAGCATGATACCTTAATTTCTCACTTGTTAAGGAAAATTGGCATGATGCTTGTACTGTCCTATAGAATTGACATACTACTTTACATGAAATTTAAAAAATTCAGAAGGAATCATCTCATGCTTTGTTCTTTATTTGAACCCTGATATGATTGGCTCAATCCCCTTCAAGACTTTACTGAAATTCTGATAATTTTCACTGCTTTTACTGAAGAAAGAGTTACCTACAATGCCAAGGTCTGGTTGATGCCACATCAGGATGATTTTTGAGGCTCTTCACTTACCGAGCCCAGGGGTCCCTCAGCCCGCGCTTTGCCAGCCTCCTCTGCACCTCCTCGAGGGGAGTCCCCTCCACCTTCCACTGCCTGTAGTCAGGCAGCTCCACTTTGTCATGGCCGTGCCCGTGGCCGTGGTCACCTCCGTGTCCCATACCTGGGGAAAAGGTCAGTTTGTTACTTGGCAGAGAGCAGCACCATCTTATTTTTATACACTTGCAAAGAACAATCCCCTTTTACAGGAAAAACAGGGAGGCAGCAAGAAGAAACAGAGAACAAAGAACTTTGTTCTGTAAAACAAAGAGCCAAGGGACTTTGTGCTGTGTTTCAGAGCTGGGTGATTACACACAGTAAAGCAAACTTAAGCATTACTGTGCTGTAAGTCACAACCATTGCTACATCCATGGAGCACCTATGTCAACCCTCTGTGCCAGAGAAGAGTGTAAGAAAACCAATGGTTTCCATGTCTATAAATGCACTTCAACAACACCAGCCCCCCATTACTTCCAGACTTTCCAGAAAAATCACAAAAAAATCAGAGCAAAAATTTCTGACTTAGGTGTGGGAAAGCTGTGATTGCTAAGCTCTGAAGAAAAACAAACACTTGGCTCCTCAGCTCCTTTTAGCTGCCTCCAGTTCAGTCAGATATAACTGTGACATTCAACAGGGCCAGGAGAGATGCATGGACAAGGAGATGCACCTTACCCATTGCTTGATGAGGCTGAAAAATGTATGCTCTATTTACATACACCTTGGAGAACTACAAAAATATTAAGTTTCTCTTTAAAAACAGATGTGAAGTGGAACATTTTCAGTGAGATCATTAAGAACCAGAAGAAAATGATAGATTTTAAGGCTCCATTTTCACAAAGCACCTGAGTCTTCCTTGAGCCAAGGTTTCCCATTTTAACACCTATCAGGTAGCAAAGAACAGATTCACTGCCCTTAACTTTTAGAAAATTGACTGGAATGCAGGATGCAGTTTCAAAAGCCTGTAACTACTGAAGATGACTCCAGGCCGTGAAGGCAAGCAGACAGATTTCGCTGCCTGAGAAAACCTGGAGAGCAGCCTTAACGCTGTCATTACCGGAAAAGCTCCCCCTAAATTAGACGCCAGGCTCCAGCCCTGTGATAGAAACCCAAGGCCTCTCTCCTCCCTGTATTCACGATTTACAAGAGGGAAGGTAACGCCGCGGCCAGCGGGCTGTGCTGCAGCGCCGGCCGGGCGCTCTCTGCAAGCAGAACCAGCGCAGCTGTGCCCAGAGGTCGGACGGAGCGGGGCAGGGAAGGCACAACGCGCACTGACAGCCATCCCCACTCCCACTACCGCCCCGCCTGCCCTGCCCGCACACGGACACGCCGGTGGCGGCAGCAGTGCGGCCCGGTGCCGGTGTCGGTGTCGGTGCCAGCCCCGCCCGCGGTACCTGCCCGCTCCGCGACCCTGCTCAGGACGCGGCCGCCACCCGGAACCGGAACCCAGCCCTTGACCAGCCGCTACAGGAAGCGCGAGCCAGCCAAACAGGTTCCGCAAAGCTTTCGTTCCAGCTCTTCCCGCTGGCCCGGTGCGGACACGGGGGCCGTGGAGCCACTCTCTGATCCCCTCCCCGTGCCGCTGCCCCCGCAGCGCTCCCAGCACGGCCCAGCAGGACAGGCCCGCACCAGGAGCAGCGCCGCTGGCTCGGGCTGAGGGCCGGGGGGAAGGAGCAGCGGAGCGGAAGGCGGCCAATCAGTGCGCGGCTTCTTGCAGGGGGCGTGGCCCAATGGGCGGGCGCGTTGCTGAGGTGCGGGGCTGGCGGTGTCTGGAGGTGGCGGCGGAGGAGGAGAGCGGGGTGAGGGGGTGGCGGGGTGAGGGCCGGCAACGGGAACAGGATCTCCCACCTTCCGTGGGCTGCTCGCCGCCCTCTGCGCTGCCGGCGCCGCGGGCAGGGACGGAAGCGCCGCAGGGTCTGTGCGTGCGGGGGCGCGAAGCGTTCCCGGCAGTCGCGCCGGCAGCGCTGCTCGCGTTCCCTCTCCTGCCTCTGCGGCTCCGTTCCCTATCCTGCCGCCCCTTCCCGCTCCCCTGGCTCGGACAGCCGCCCCCTCCCCGGTTATGTAAGCCCCGGCCCTCTCCCTGCCCGCGGGGAGCGGCGGCGGACCCGGGCAGTGCCCGCTCGCTGCCAGCCCTCGGGGCGCGCTTCGGCGGGGGAAGAAGCTGGGGGAGAAATCGGAGCTCGCAGCGAGCCCGGCTGGCGCCAGGAGCCGAGTTTCGGCTTTCAATGGGTTTGTCCTAAAAGAACACTGGTGTTTGTTTCCATAGGAGAAGCGGGGAAGCGTCCCAAAATCCTGGTAGTGCACTGAAAGGTAAGGGAAAGTGAGGAAATCTGCCTCCTGAGTGAGGCGGTGGCTTGGTTTCACTGGGTGCTTGTGTCAGGAGCTCGGCGTTTTGCGTGTGTGGCTGTGTGACTGTGAAGTGTCAATTGCCTTAGTATCTGCTTAATTACAATTATTTTTGTGTTTGTCAAACTTGAGCACATAGTCTGCTTCATCTGGAAAGAGACTGGTAAAAGTTAACTACACAGTCAGTGACTTATGAAGACTTTAATTACTTCTCAGCTGTATGCAATACAATGTTGTTTCTTTTTAGCAGAATACAAACTGTTCTCTTAATTTTCGATACTCCTATTAACATGAGAGTAAACATTACAGCATGATGCCAGTGAAATTTCAGGGTAGACTGTAGTGCCTTGTTCCAATATATTATGATGGAAATCGACTTCTGGGTTTCAGGGTTTCTTAATGGGGGTATTGGAAGCGCATGAGAAGATTTCCAGGAGGAATGCCATTATCATGTTATTAACAGTGAAACTGTTCTAAATAGAGTGCCATCTGTTTAATCCAGACTGCCTCAGTCTGGTTTCAGCATTGAATGTTTTTCACTGTGAGATAAAGTCTGGAAGATTCAGAGCAGTCTTCTCTCAGGGTGAGAAGACACACATTTCTTTTTCTGTAATGTATGGGGGTTTTGGAATTGTTGGCTCTTCATTTGTGAGGTGCTTAAATCCCTGTCTTACAGAGAATGCAATTCTGTCAGAGACTTGCAAAATATTTCTTGTTTCTTGCTGTGGCTGAAAGTTAATGTGTATGTGTCCAAAGTCCAGTGGTGCTGAGGAATGTGTATATTTTTCTCGGAATTTTTTTTTTAGTGGCCCATAGACATATCAGATACCAGATAACCTTGGTTTTATGCTTTAAGAGAAAGATAAAAACTCACAGTTTTATTTATGTTTGGTACTTTTTTTCTTATTATTTGTTGGGGGGTTGTTTTTGTTTATTTTGTTTTGTTTTCTTGGTGCTTGGAAGCCTGACTTGAATATTAGACACAAAATTATGCTGGTATTGCTGAGTATGTTACCAGGGACATTCAGTTCTGATCCCAGAGCATTGGCCTTGTGTGATGTCTTGTGCACGAACACAATTGTTTAACAGGTTTAAAAGTTTACCAAGGTTTTCAGTAGCTGTTTTTGCCATCCCCCTCACCCCCCCAAGTACATAACTTACGGTAAGAAAAACCTTGTGCAGTCAGTTGATCTGCTCTACCATGTTCTGCTTCCTGCATTTCCTTTTCTTTCAGAATGGTCTTTACTCTTTTAAAAATAAGGCTGCAAATATGAGGGATGTGATATTTTGGGAATATAGTAAGCTCTTTGATGCTGTATCCTCAAGTAAGTGAGTCTGCATAATTTCAAGGGGCCCAGAAGTGTTGCTACAGTGTGTTTTGAGAAGGAAGCTTCACCATAATTACAGTGTCAGTCTGAAGAAATCAATAATATGCAGAAGGAAATAACATAAAAGAAGTTTCTATATTGTGTAAAAGAACCCCAACAAACAACTGAATGTCCTCTAGGAAGGAAAGGTCATTGAGACTCCACGTACAAATAATCAGTACATTTTGTGACTTACGCAGTTGGTGGGGTTTTTTGTGCACTATTTTTTTATTATTATTAATTAGTTGTGGTGATAATTACTGCAAAGATTTGGTGTTCTAGGATAAAGTTATTTTAGCTTGTATGCAACCATGCTAGTTATGATTTGCTGGGATTCCTGCTTGTGTTGTTGAGCCAGAGGAAGGCTGCAGGGTTTCTTGGATAGCTTTCAAAAGTCCATGTTTCCAGCAATTTGTGTTGCTGTGCATTCTGGATTAACAGATTGTGAGAGTCATTATAGGAACCACTCTTCTCTGCCTGTGCATCCAGTATTCTCTCTAGCACTGGACAGTGTTTGCTGTGCTCTTCATAATTGTTTTCTGGAGTAGAGAGCTGTGTGGCTGACAGTGGCTTGAACTGTTTACAGTTTTGAGATGACAAGAAAGGGTTGTGGGGTTGTTCTTTTGCTTTTTTCCCCTTTAATATCAGAAGACATATTCAAACTAGTTAAATATTGCGTCCTTTTCCCCCCTGAAATTGCATGTTACTTACTGTGGTGTTGTATTAGTAGTCAGTTATGTCACTGGAAGCCTCTTGTCATTTCAATAAAATGGTTAATGCTGCCTTAATTACAATAAGGATGGAAAAGATCTTTCTTTAGTTCACCTTGGTTTCTTTGAATGCTTTTAAAAAAAGCACTCAATGAATGGTGGGGAAAGAAATTATCTTCTCAGGCATCACTAGAGAACTAAATATTTTATGGACAGTATCACAGTCACTGTTTCACCTCTGTTTTAGAGCAGTGATGGGCTGGAGCAGTAGTCTTAGTTTCTTTCTGTTTATGATGTTTGTTTGCTGGTGGGTTGGTTTTTGTTTGAGGTGTTCTTTTTGGGCAACATAAAGATGATTTTTCCCAGGAGCGGCCACACTGGTCTGATCTGTTATTCTCTGCTGAAGCCTGAGGCTCTGAGACCCTGGGGTGTGACAGGATCATTGTTCTGAGTTCTGCTCCTCTGCCACAGCTCAGCAGGTGCTCATTTGACAGAGGTGCTTTGCTCTCACACTCTTTTCTAGAATATAGGGTTACCCCTTAGGTCAGCTCTCCCAGTCTCAGTGGGGATGATGTGTTGTATGGATTTTTGTTTCATGGATATACTTAACTTATAAAAACTTTAGGGCCCATGTATGGTTTTTGCAGCTACCATGTTTTCTGTCAATAAGAGCTGTACTTCATGTGGGGTGTCAGTAAGGCATTCCTCTGCTCTGTTCTGAGCTGTTACCTGAGAACTTCATGTGATACTCCCTGTTTTCTGTATGAGGAGAGGCAGACCTGTTTGCTCTTTACCAAGCAGTTTAATATGAGTTGAGAATCTTTAAAGACCTGGGTCATGTGTTCCCTCAAAGACTTGTCTGGGCTGGAAAAGAATTTTTGATTCCATTATTTTTCTTGATGCTTGTTTCCTTGTATTAAGATACAAATGAATATCAAGAAGTGAAAGTGAAGGCTTCCCCAGCTGAGTCTTCTTGAAGGACATCTGTGCCATAGTAATAATCACTAAAGAAATCCCTTTCAGGCAAAACTGATCTGAGCAGGGGCAGTCACAGGTAGTATAGTTTGACTGCTACTTCAATCTCTTATTTTAATTTCCAAACAGAGCAAGTGTGAGAAGTAATTCTTGACTTATTTAATGCTGTTTTCTAAAGGTTTTTTTTGAGTAAGAAAGTAGTTAGAGTTTATGCTTGTATAGCTCTCTGTAGATAAAATGGCAAGCTGGTTGAATTTTTCTCTCTGCACCTTTGTTTGGATAATTCCTGCTTCTAATAGCAAGACAAATAATTCAAGTGTCTTTTTTTTTAATTTAGTCGTAGGACAGATTTATGGAGTGACTCAATGGATCTCCTTTTTTTTGTATAGAATTCTGACTCTAGTTTTTAAGCTTCAAATAAAAGCTCAAGAGGTAGAGGGGCACCTCTGATGAAATAAAATAGTTATTTGGAAAAACCCAACTGTAAAACTAAATTCTCTTTTGCCAGCTGGGCTACAAAGAAGAGAACATAAAAACCAAGATCAGGGACTGGGTAAAATAGTATATAGTTTGCAAACTGTTCCAGTCCGTGCTGCTGATTATCCATAATAGTAAAAACTTTTTATTGTATGATGAATGGCTACACAACAGTTTTTCTTTCTTCTGTTAATGTTACATTTTTCTATCAAAAATAATTAATTTGGGCACTGGGTTCAACAGATGTTTTATTATTAATCAATTCAGATGATTAGTGAAAGACAAAAATACCATTGGCTAGCCACTTTTTCAGTCTTCCTTGATTGTTTTCTGTTCTGCAAGCAGTCCAGCTTGCCTCTGCTGCCCACTGCCTGTGTCAGATCTGCTGCCTTGACCTCTTGGTGTGATTCTGTATAGAAATACAGATTTTATGGTCAAATTTATTAAGTTTGCCTGAAAATAGAGAGCCAGTGGCATTTGGAAAGAGATCCCACTAGGGGAGAGAAATGTTTGGTGTATAACTACTGCAAAGTGGTAAACTATTTATTTATTTATCTCTTAGTAGTGATTGTCACTGCTATCATTTGACATTGAAAAACACCAAATTCCCTGGCTGTGTAACATTGTTCTGCACAGGGCCTGATGGAGATGGTTGGTGCAGTACAAATATCTTAAAACACTCTTCCAGGAATTCTTTTATCTGTATATTCTGTGGGGCTTTTTTTTCTACAGGACAAAGTAGTTCATGACTTCTCATTTTATATTGTATTGTTACACAAGCATTTGGCTAGCATTCCAAAAGTGCAGAGTGTGTGTTTCTGTGTGTAATCTCCATACTCTAGCTAATCTTACTGTGTTTTTATTGGAATTACTGTGATTCTTCAGAAAACTGAAATGGTTACATCTCCTTTAATGGTGTCTGCATTGTGTATGGTTTGTGAGTTCTTTAAATAGTTCCACGTTGCTGTTCCTCTGAATTCTGCTTAACTGAAATGTGTGACATGGACATTTGTGCAGACTGCATGACTGCAGTTTGCTGATTCATACAGGGCAAAATTGATAAGTCTGGAATATTTTTCTGCTTCCATTCCCTATATTTAGTAGTTTATAAATTTTTAATTGTAATTTTATTTAGGGTCTTCCTCCCCTTTTCTGCCTTGCCTTGACCCATATGTGAACTGGAGGAATTATTTGACATCTATCTGGAAAGACAGTGAGAGAATTTAAAAGAATAATCTTATTTTTCATGGCCATTCAGCTGAGAAGATATTGGATTGAATGATAATGGGCTGAAATATGTGTAAAATTTGCTTGCATTTTTCCTTCCTGTCTTTATTTATTTTCTTTTTATTCAAATAGTTTGGTTTTTTCTGAGACTTCTGGTTCTGTTTCTTCTTTACATCTCCTCTTATTTTCTGCTTTGTCTTTTCTGTTTCCTTTAGGTTTAAGGACATGTTGAGCTTAAGGAGAGGCTGGAGAGCAGCCCCTCTGCATGCCTCCCTCTGTTCTGACTTGGAATAGGGTCACAAGGCAGAAAAGTTGATTTAGAAAAGGTTATGAAGAAATCCATAGTACTTACTCAAGTAACTTTCCCTAATATCCTAGAGATAAGGATATCCTAAATATCCTAGAGATAAGAAAGATCATGGAAACACATGGGCATAAGCATGGGCATAAGCATAACAGATTTTGTTAGCTTGTATCTGTAAATCTGAATATTGTATTTCCTGCGTGTGAAAAATTAGTTAGAATGAGAATTAATTTTTTTAAACATGTGCTTTGTGGAGGTGTGGTATCTTAAGGCTGGTGTGCCCCATGTGTGAGGTACAGTGGTGATTCCACCATCCCATTTAGCACTGTGATGGCTGAACATGAGGGTCAATCACCTTTTAGACAAGAGATGTTTCAGAAGGTAGGAGGCTTTTATGTAAACTTAGTTATAGAGAGGGTGGAGTGAGCAATTTATCAAGCACCCTGGTACATGCCATCAGAGCAGGGTAAAGAACGAAAATCCAAATGCTCAACTTTGAGTTCTGCTATCTGTTTATTACTCTGGGTTAGAGGTCTACTTTTTTTGAAAGGACACTTGATGCTTCAGTGTGTCACTGTGCTTCCTCATGCTTTAGGGTTGGAAACACATCCAGTTAAAAATAGTAATTAGAAAAAGCTCCCTATGTAGAATGGATGTTGTACTGGTCTTTAGTATCTGCAGCAGTGGGATGGACAGATGATTGGTTAAAGTCCATTTGCTGTAGTCATCTTACACAAGAAGTGATTGAGTTTAAGTGATAGTAATGTGCCCTTTTACATAGAAATGTAAGGCATGCTGACAAAGGATTTATCCCAGCACAAGCTCATATTTCTTTGTGTAACAGTGGAGAACTTTCCATTCCTTTTTTTTTTTTTAAAGATGTTTTGTTGAGCCAAAACAGCATAGGAGATGTAAGCTAAATATGGACACAGAGGGGGAGAGCAAGGGGGGTTTAAATGTGAAGTGGAAAAATTATTCGATTCTTACGCCTGTGGGTTTGGGTTTTTTTAAGGTGCTTGTTTCTTGTTCTTAGCTTAGAACAGGCCTTAGACAAAATTGCTGAGCTTCCAAAACTGCTTCTAGATTGTTAATAATGTATTTGTTGTGTTTGGTAGTTATGTAATTGACAAACCACCATACTTGATGGTCTCCAGTGTTGCATCTGTGTGCAATAATTTCAAATAGTAGCATCCTTAAGCTTCTGGAAGTTACTAAACCATATTTGTGGCAATTTCTTGGGAAGAGAGATGATAATTTTGTTAGACTTCATATGAGCCATTCTGAAAGCTTCCCTTATGTTAATGGACTGCAGTGCAAATCTTGCCATGTCAGAGTGGCAAGAGCTTCATGAAAATCTCTGAAACAGTTCTGTGTTAGCTATGGACATACAAATAGAGATAGGAGTTTTGGACTGGAGGTTAACTTGAATGCAAATAGAAAAGAAATAACTAAAATACTAAATGAATTTCAGCTAAGCATTCATAAACTGCATATCTGCACTGTTTATTTTCATAGACATCCTGTGACAGCAACCTTTCCTTAAAATCACAGGTGTCACATGGTTTTCCATTGAACAGGCTACTGCCTTTCTGCTTGCTTAGCTCTGTGTGTCTGCCAAGATGTGTTTCATGTGTTCTGAGTCTTCAGCTTTGCCTTCACCTCTGTTAGTGTAAACACCACAGGAGTTTGAGAAGCCTCTGTTTATCTCTCGAATAAGAACTTCCTAGCTTGCTTTTTGTTTGTTTGGGGAGAAGGAGAGAACAAGATTTTCTTCAATTTATCTTAGAAGTTGAGACAGCAAATAAAAAATTTAAATAACTTAGGCATGGCTTGTTGTCTTTGTGTCTCCAAAGGACCAATTGCAGAAATAACTGAGATGCTCTTTTGCTTGTGCAGGTGTTGAATGGACTTGGACTATGCACAGTCATGTCAAAACAATTTCTACCTTCAGAATATGCACCTTTTCTGCATCTGTGGTGAAAATACTCCTGCAGTTATTCCTTGTGGGTGCAGAAATGAAACTGTGTTTGATGTTGCAATTTGTGACTTTGTTGCATTTGTTTCCTCAGAAAAATGCATTTGTTGCAATTTGTGACTTTGTTGCATTTGTTTCCTCATAGCAAAATGTTACTGGGGCATCTGGGTGTTTAAATCATTCAAATGGCAGCTGTGTTCCACATACATACCTTGTGTCCCAGGAATCATGGTGTAGAACACTGAGAGAGAGACTACATGCTTTGCTTTTTCCTCTCTATAGATTAAATCCCTTCAGTTAGCTGCAGGTTTAATATGTTAATATGGTTTTCCACAGTTAATGTTGCAGTTTACATAGCATAACTAAAACTATAGCACTAATTTTACTTCTTAATTTAAATTAAAATGTTGGCCCTATATATCTAGTTTTTAACATGCCTAATTACCCCAAAAATAAACTCTGACATTTTTAGGGAAATGATTGAAGATGCTCTAGTAAATTCCATAATGATGCTTATATGTTAACCTTGTAGTTTTTTCCCCTAGCTACTTCAGTGTTTAAATTGAGTAAAACTTAGGATGCTAAGGCAGAAAAATAAATGTGCAACAGTAGGATTTCACGTTTGTTGTGCACAAAGTCCTAATCAGGTTAAGATTGTGGATGCATTCCAGATCAAATTAGGGGTCAGCAACCAATGCTAATTGGCATTGATGCTGCTGAAATTGTGTAACTGAGTATTGTGCTGATTGTGTTTTGTGCCACCCCTCCACTCCCCCCTTTTATTTGGCAACTTAAAATTTACTAAATGTTCAAAGGTTAGTTCTGTTATTTTCTCTGTGCCCTTCTTCTTTGACTTGCAGCTTCTGCTCTGTGCTAAAGACAGAAAACTAGGTAGTTCAACATATGAAAAGTAGAAGGAAATTTAAAAAAATTGAAATAGAGTGCCTGTAGCTATTAATTTTTTCTAATAAATACAGAACACTTAAAGATTTGCTGATCAGTGGGGAAGTGGACTGCTATGCCTTTTTTTTTCCTGTCAACTGCTAGAAAAGAGCTGCTTCAGCACAGCTTCTCGTCATTTGACTGAAACATTTTGTGGGAACCTTGTCACACTTGGCTGGTGGAGATGTGTATGGGTGTGATGGTCCATTGCCCTTCTCTGCTGATGATACTCCCATGATTGCCAACTACTGTATTTGATGGCTTATTTTGATAATAAATTTTTGGTCTTGTGAGAGAGAGGAGGGAGCAAATTTTAAAGGGACATTATCATGCTAATTAGGAAACCTTAACTACTGTGTTGTCCATTGTCAGCTCTATCAAGTTTTGATATATTTCAAATTAATATTCCAGTGGGAAAGACAAAATATCTCTCCTACAGGGAAAAGATGCAGGCTTTTCTTGGCTTTCTGCAGAATTCTAGTAGTAGTAATTTTATTGCTATTTCTATGAACTGCTGGAGCATTCTGCTTTAGTAATGTGTGCTGGCTTTGGATAGATTGAAATGATTGTCTCTTTGTCTTTCTGAATGCAGACTTTAGAGCTTTCTGATATATGTAAGGTTGCTATGAGTAAATTCTGCATGCTTATGTACATGTGTCACATCTATAGAAAATGAAAAGGGCTTTTATTAGCATTTCCTTTTTTATTGTTTAAGTTGGCATTTTCTTGGTTTTAATAGTTTAAATGAAACAGATAAAACTGATTAGGGAGTAAAATTATTAAAATATCTTATGAAAATCTTCTCAATTTGCCAGTTGGATAGCTGGCAGATAAGGCAAAAACCATGAGGATTTTCCCTCCAAATATGAAACCCTTGCTGCTCACTGATAAGAAATAATTATGGTGTAATCATCTTAACTTGCAAATCTGAACATAATGTCAAGTACAGGGGTGTTAGGTCTGGGTGTGTATTTTGTTCAGAACAGTTTTTTCATGTGCTGAAGGAGTCACATGTGGACCGTGCACGTTGGTTTTGGCTTGTTCTTGGCGGTGTGGGTTTTTCTTCAAGTTTTTTTTTGCCTTCATCCCGGATCAGCCCTACTTTTTGAGAAGTTACTCCATGTTCTCTCTGCAGGTCCACTGTGCATTTCAATGACCTCAGTATTTCTAAACCTTCTGTCTAAGGTGCCCTTGAAAGACTGTTTTGTGGAGCATGCTCTATGAAAGATGAGTGTATTACTTACACCAAAAATGTGTAATCTAGCAATTTCAGGTGCCTGCTGCTTGAACTTTGGTAAGTGCTGCTGATCCCTATCAGCACAATTGCATAGGGAAACAGAACAGGCTTTTAATTAAACTCAGGCTTTGATTAAAAATTTTTGGTTGTGTTTGAAGAGAATGAACTGAATTTGCTCTATGCCAGAATAACTAATAAAAAAGTAGAAGGTCATAACTCTTTCCCCGATGGGTAGTACCTGTTTATGTTTATGGGTAGAAACTGTTTATGTTTAGTATAGTTCATGTGGGTGTATTTCCATTTGAAGTAGATGTAATAATTGCTCAAAGATGATTAATGTTGCAAAAAGTAGTAGTATAACCCCTAAAAGTTTGCATATAAGGCCATCTCTGGACTTCTACCAAGGGTAAATTTATCCAGAAACTTGAGGAAAGGAAAAACTCTGTTTTACCAACTGCTTTTGAAGGTGGTTTGTGTTGTTGGTTTTTTTTTTTCCTTTTTTTTTTTTTTTAGCTGGAAAACTGTTCAGCATTACAAACAAAAACCCAGAGTATCTCTGTGTACGAATGAGGTTATGTAAAAGTGCCTGAAGATTAGAACATTGAGTCCTCAGTGAGGTTTTTTGGAGCACAAGAAAATATGCTTGAAAACCTAGAACACTGTAAAATTAACCATCTCTACATAAATTCCACTCCCCTGTCTTCACAAAAAAACTTGGGGAAGCTTAGCTGTAAAGCTTGCTGCATGGATTTTCAGTGCTGCCTGTCAAATCTGTAATGTTTCATAATCTTGAAAGACTCAAATTTTTTGAATATACATTGGGACAGTATTTGACAAAAACTTTTAATTTTGTTCAGGTTATAAATAGAAAATATGTATGAAAGTAGTACTGTGCATTAAGATAGTGCTCTTGTTTCTGCAGTGTTGAGGGGAGGAGGAATAAAGGCTGTGTATTCCAACTGGAGTAATCAAGCACCTGTGGAAGGCTGTTTTCTTTTTGTCTCTGTTTCGTTTTGTTGTGGTTTTACACTACTTTATTTTTTATACTGGTCTATAGCTTAGATAAATGAAAAATATTGTGGAAAATCTTGCCTAATATGGTGCATGAAAGATTGGGTTGATTTAAGTTGTTTCTTCTGTATTTATGTCATGTTCCTAAAGATACTAATATATGAAGTTTTGCTCTAGAAAAAGGATTGTTTAAATTTCAGATTAGAAAATCCACAAAAACCATCCCAACACCCTCCCCAAGTACCCCCACATATGTTAGTAACTTAGTGTCCTCACTATTTAAAAATACATGAAAAATGAACAATTTCACAGTAAAATATTCATTAGTCCTTTCTGATGACCGGTTGGTTTGCATTCTGTCGTAATGTTGGTCTAAGAGTAGAAGAATAATGACTGTAAACAATATGCATTGTGTTTAACTATTCAGCAGTGAAGATTAATTATTAAACTCATAGCAAGACAAAGGGGGTACCTGGTGTAGTTGTTGCACTAATTTACATTTACTACTGTTTTAATTCTCTCACAGTTATTTCACTGAGAAGCAGCTTATGCTTCCAAGTAATAGGCCACAGAGTGCCAATTATAGTAAGCTGAGTTTCAGAGCTTCATGAGAGCTTCTAATAAGGTGATGGAAAAGTGTTACACTTTCTTTATGGACACAGTTTCTTTGCCCGTTTTCTGTGAAGGAGAGTCCAAAAAGGCTGTGTAATTTCCTGCTCTGGAGGAATCCTAGTGAAGTTAATAGGAGGGCTGGTCATAGGCATCAATTTTTGTAGTACAATCACCTTAATCAGTTGGGTCAAATATCTTAATCATTGATGTTCACACAGCTCTTAATGGATTGCATTATATAGAATTAACATGGTCAGGTACATGTTTTATTTCTTATGTGTGGAAATTCTGACTTGTACAGTCTGTCTAATCTCAATATAAAATTAACAGTGGTTTTCTCTCTGTTTGGTGAGATTGTTCTTTGCAGTTCTTAAAACCCCTCTCTAACTTTCAGAAAACTAGTGTGAGACTGAAAATGACTGACTGAAATCATGCTGTGATGCATGACATGGGAGAAGACAAGTTGCTTCCTCTGCAGTGACACTTGGAAGTAATAAAGGCAGTTACAGTTTCAACTGTGAATGTTGAAGCAGATCTTAGATTTCAGAATGCTTGATGCTACTGTGCTTCACCTCTGAATAGTGAATATCCTCTGTATGTGACTGAAGGCCTTGTTGTAAGTGTGTAGAGTTCAACTCGCTCATATATTCCATTAGGTCAAGCAGAAGAGATCTGGGCTGTTCTGAAATTGTGTCATCTTGATGAGTAGTGGTGTGATCAGTGATGTTTCATTTAACTACATTTGTTAAGTTTGCTTTTTAAAGTCTGGGAAATCGTAATGGAAAGGTAAGACCAGCATATCAATCAGAATTAATTTTATCCTTGAAAACCATGCATCTTCATGTGAATGAAGCATCTGAGTCAGATATGAAATTTATGGCATCGTGCAATAAAACAATGTCCTAATTCTTATGGATCTTTATTTTAACTCTGCCATTTTGAAAGTTTATTTGGAACTTTGTATTCTTACCGCATCATTTTTAAAAGTCAGCAAGATGACATAATTTTAGCTATAACTGAGGTAAATTCAGATAAATTTGGAGATTACACTCATTTAAGAATTTGTGAATGTGTAAGTAAGTGTATGGATGGGGGGAAATTTGTCACTTCAGCTTAATCTATTTACACTCCTCTTCCTGGAGGTGGAGGCTTTACCATCTGGAAGTTGGAAAGATTAGAATAAGGGATTTCATTACTTCAGCAGAGGAGCCTCTGGGTTAGATCTCTTTGAGAATAGGTTAGAAAAAAGGAGGTTAGGTAAATTAATTAATGAATATGTAACCTAAATTCCATTTTGTGGAAATTACAGTTGGTAGGGAATACTGCAATGAGAAATATATACTGGTATTGGAATTTAGATATGGTCTGGAATTGACTTCAACTTTTTGATGGATATTTTTGTAATATAACAGACATTTATTTTTCTCAAGTGACGATTTTACAGCTCAAAAGTGGGAAGCTGCTTAAAATATTCAGCTGGTATTTCTAGAACATTTCTGCATGAATTTCTTTCCTTTACAGACCAGATAGTGATCTTAGCATAATGTTTGCAGTCTTATTCCAAGTGCATACTGGGGAGGTTTTGGTAGTGTGTCTTTTTGTTGATTTGTTTTGGTTTGGGTTTGAATTTTGTGGTGGTTTTGTTCCCACAGAAATTCTGTTTTGAGATTTCTCTTAGCCTGTGTCTATTCATTTTTAGTAGTTAGCACTGAGTGCCTTAAAAAGACCACCTTAACAGTGTTAGTTGGCTGAGGCTATTTTTTTAGGCTCCTTCTTTTACTATGCATTTTGCATCTTTACTTCTCTAGATTTAATTTACTTCATGAACCAAAAGCATGAAGGAGAAGGTGTTTGGGAGGGGTAGGGTTACACGGAAAGTAATTTGCATGGAAATGTTTTTGTAAGTAAAGAGGTTAATGCAGACAAACTAGCATAGGAAGAGTTACTGCATGTGAACTGATGCAAAGGGAGGACAAACCTGTATTGTCTGGCGTAGGATGGGTTATCACCAGGATCCTGACAAGAGAATGTTTTAGGTTTTGTGTAGGATGACTATGTGAAGTTGTTTCTAAGGAAACTGGTGCTGAGAGAACAAGGTAACTTTTCTGTGGCTAACCTACGTGTGTGTGTATATATATATTTTAAAGTGCGTCAGGTCCTTATAATAGAATAATTAATGTGTGTTTTGTGGTATTTAAGGCTGCAGGATAATGTCTTTATTATTATTGTTTCCAAAATCCTGTAAGTAATGTAGAGGAGTGTTTTCTTTGAATAAAGAAGATAAATTTCCTGTTCCACATTCTTGATTATCTCAACTCTTTTCTGCTTTATTTGCTGCATGAACTCCTAGGAGAGGGATTTAGCTCTGAGTATACAACTGTGTTTAATTCAGGTTCTGCTTATTTGCCTCTATGAGGCACTTAAATTTTTCTCTGTAGAGTAACCTGACTTCTGTAGCTTTCTACAACTACTCTGTGTAATACTATGAAAACATCAGCCTTAAAGTTGTTTTTTAAACTGTTATATAGTGTCTGTTTTCAGTGTTGTATTTTCATTCCCACTGCCCTAATTGTTTGTCTTCAGCAATTTTGTATCTATAAAGTAGTTTCACTGTAGGAATGGTAAAAAGACTGAAGGTTGGCAGCTGAGCTTTGAGGTGCTTGAAAAGGAAAAGATAATTTAGAGCTTAAAATGACTTAGAGGAGGCTTTTTGGAACAGATGGGCTGTACCTTTTCTTTACCCCTTTTTTGGCAGCTGCTGAAATTGATGTGACCTTTTTGATAAGAAATGGATCTTACCGTGCAAGTATGGTACCATGAAAGTTTACAAGACTATTATCAATCATCTTTGACTTCTCTGTGGTAAGGCTTTCTCCCATTGTTTTCACATACCTTTCTGTGTTGCTGGTATCCAAAAAGAAAGCTTTTTAGCCTGGTTTTTACTAGTGAGTCAGAGTGGGCAGGGAAGTAATGTCTTATCCAAGTTGTTTTGCATGACTAAGGCTTGTCTAATAAGGCTGGCAACCTAAATCCCACATAAAGAATACATCAGCATTTATATTTTAAAGTTGGAATGCATGCCTGTCTGCTGATGCTTGCAATTAAATTACCTAAAATCTAGAGTTGGAAGAGTGCCCTTTCTATTAAGGAGAAGGCTTGAACTGACAATTTAAAATAATAACTGTTCCGAGGAGGTTTTGCTTCTTTCTGTCTTTGTCAGTTTTTACCTTGTTTCTCTGTACTCTGGAGCTGTATAGCCAAGAGAATTTTGGCAGAATGTTTGAACCTGTTTCAAATGGCAAGTTCTAGTTGTAGCTCTGATTTGTTGAGGACAATAGTTTTTAAATGTATTATTTTATGTTCTTAGCAAAATGACAATTTAAGTAAGTGTCTTCTAAATAGGATTCTGGTAGAATAATATGTTTATGTATATGGATACAGGGAAATCACAAAGGTATTTGTACTGTATTTATCAAAAGAAATGTATATTACAATGCATATACTTTTAAGTACAAGAAGCCATCCACCGAAATTGAACATTTCCAAGGCTGGTTTTATTTTTTCTTGGAATTAGATTAGCATGAGAGTCAGACCCTTTGCTAGTGTGGAAACAGACCATACTGTGGCTATTTAATATCTTCTGGTATATAACTTCAGAGTAGCTGGATGAAGCTATATACACCTATATACTGAGTGGTTAAGCAAGGAGTGGCTTTTAAGAGAATTTTTTTTGTAAAGCATATCAATGAAGTGCTAGTTGACAGCATTAAGTTTTCTTCTTTACTCTTCTTGTTCTACCACAGAAGTAACTATGTAAAACAGGTATTACAGTGTTTACCTACAATAGCTTCTTATTGTCCTCATGATATTTTATAGTAACTTACAGTGTGGGAAGCAGTACACTGTTAACAGTCTAAGATTTCTATCTTGGTGCATTCAAACATTTTATTTTTTATTACTCTGTTACAAGAAAAAGTCCATTCTACCTTCTCAGCCTCTTAATTCCATGAGCTTCTAAGACAAGGAGCTCTTTATTTCCTCTGTTTTTAAAAAATTATTCTCATATCCAGGTTAGAAGTTGTTTTTCACAATCCTTGTCTTCAACTGCTTCTTAAACATTTTTCTACCTTATACATATTTCTTTTGTTTGCAACAAATGTTTACCAGTATTTCAAATAAGAGCATATTACCAGTTTTGTCCTCTCTACTTTCATGTTTTCAGATTTACTTTAAATGACTTTGTGTGATCAAACATCTTGATTTATTGCCTGGCTGCTGATGCATTCCTGAACAGATATTTTCATTGCATCATCAAATATATTATCTAGTCTTTTACACCTCTGCATTCAGGAATAGCTCATCACGAGAAGTTCAAATTGTGCTTTTGTTATCTGCATTTATCAGCATGTTGCCTGGTTTTCTTCCTCCAGAGTTTCCCAGTCTCGTTAGTGTGGGTGTGTGGTGGGGAAGCTTCTTTCCTGTGTACTTCTGACCACCTCATCCTATGTTGTCTTCTATCTATTCTGCTTTCCAGGGTCTTAATCATGTTTAACACAGGTGCTCTTCTTACAGAGCTATGAACTTGCCGAATCAAAGAAACTAAAATTGTGTTTAGTTCAGAGTAAGGGTGCATTCTTGATGCTTTCCACACTATTTTTTTTACAGAGGCAGCATGGAAAAATCTTTCTTCAAATATATTTCTTTCCATGCTCAGTAATCAATTATAGATATGAGAGGAGTGTAGCTTGGAAGAACGAGCTATAATTGATAATAGTTTTCTGGTTTTTTGGACTTGTCACTCCATAATATTCTCTTACACAAATGGCACTGTGAAGAAATCCTGTAGCATGATGTTTTATTCTTTTGGCTGACACAGTTCAGGTGTTAAATGCAAATTATTCTTCTCATGGCCTTTAAGGTAAAAATACATAATATTTTCATTCATTGTGCAACTAGTATGAAAATTGTGTTGTATGCATTTTGCTGTCTAGTTTAAAATGGCCAAGAACTGGACTCCTTTTGAAGTGCATGTCCTATAATGTAATCTCTCCCATGTATGTCTAAACCAGTATAAACTACTGGCCTCTTTAAAACAAACATACAGACAAAAACTCTGAATAAAATACAAACCATCAACAAAAACCCCTCTGCATACTAATAATGATATCTTCTTAAATACCATCAGTTATGAATGTCTAATCAGTGACATTTTTTTTCTTTCTAATCCCCACTGTTATAGTTGATAGTGTAGTAAGTGGTAGTGGCTCAGATTATCTGGGTAATCATTTTGCTGTTGCACATTGATTTTGGTTAGTCTTGGTTTAAATGCAGACTGGTAAATAATAATGTATTCAATATGTGTTTATTGTAATAATGTATTCAATATGTGTTTCTTCTAAATTTAAGTGGAAAACAAGCTCTCTGATGAGCACAGTTGTCCCTCTTTTATTTCTTTTATTTTAGTCAAAAATTCTTCTGGAGTTACTTGAGTTTTTCAAGTTTCATTATTCCACTAGTATATTGTTGGAATAAACTTTTTTTCAAACTTTTGTATTTTCAAAGGCAAAAATATTGAGAATGGTGAGTTCACCATCCCTGGAGGAATTTAAAAACCCATGTAGATGTGACACTGAAGGATGTGGTATATTGGTGGAGTTGGCAGTGCTGTTTTGCACAGTGGCTGGACTCGATGGGCTTAAAGGTCATTTCCAGTCAAGATGATTCTATGATTCCATGATTTGTGTGCATAGCATGATCAAGGAGAGTGCTCTGACTTGGTAAAGTTCTGTTTCTTAACTGTAATTGACAGATGCACAGTGCAAGACTGTGACTTCCTTCAGAACAGAGTATTATAGCTTTAATTTTAAGTATAAAGATTCCAGGTCTGATTTGACAGCCTTATGTGTCATACTCTGCTCGTTTATGCCGAATGAGTAAGTTTAGGAGAAAACACTCAAACTGTCATTTCAGGTGCTTTTATGGGGAAGATTTTTGGTAATTGATTTTTTGTATTTGATTTTAACATTGAGTGACTGCATTCCTAACTCTAACTTCTCCTGTTCCATGCTTTAGTATGAATTCAAACTTGATTACTTGTTTAGTATTTAAGAAATCTTCATCAGACCATATGTAAAAATATTTTGGTATGTTTTATTATTACTGTTACTAATAACTAAATTTTTGATTAGTTTTTTATGGTTCCTATATACTATAAGAACCTTTGAATCATAGTAGAAAAAATAATAATGTTTTTAAAAGAAACATGAGACATCTCTTATATTCCCTGTATTTTGTTTGCTTTGGGAGAGATGTGAACACTCTGGAAATGAAATTCAATACTCTTGGTTCAGGCTACTTCAGCCTTGAATAAATATGCACAGGGTTTAATGTATTGAACCAGTTTACTTTAGGGACACACCCACACAGTGTTGGGTATATTTATATTTTCCCCCCAAAGGTATAGCAAGCCAGGGAGTGAGTGTAAGCATGAGGTGTGCTTTCCATATGGCCATTTGCAAGTCCTAGAGTCAGCTGAGTGTGAGCAGGGGCAGTCCCACAGCTGCTGTGCTCCTGTGCCTCTGGAGCAGTGCCCAGTGCAGCCCAGCCTGGCTGGAGCAGGATGGGGCAGCGAGCTGAGGGGCTCACCCTGCTTTTCCTCACTGCTCCTTGCAGGGTCACTGCAGCTTGTGTGCTGGCACTCCATCCCCTGCCTATCTTGTACAAGTCCTTAAAAATATCTTTAATATTCAGGCAAACAATTTGAAAGGCAGAGACAATTTGTCCTAAAACTGAACTGGCAGTGACTGTAACCAGACCAGATGTAGAGTGCTTCTGCATTGATACAGCAGTTGTGGTTCTCCAGCTGATTCACACTGAAAGAAGTTCCCAAATAGGGAAGCTTGAAGCTCAATGCATGGCAAAACCACTAATATAGCTAGAGTTTGCTCCTATGTGTGTTGTTTTCCTCATGCTCACTATGAAGGGATTCTTCAGCAAAAGGTGAACTTTAGTTTAATGCCTGATTTTCACAGCACTGAAATTTTGGCTCTGTAAGGAATATGTACCTAAGAAATTATAGTATGGGAGAGTCTTTAATATAGTCAATTTAAGAATTGCATGTTCTCCAAAGTCAGGGTATGAATTCAGTTCACATTTTATGAAATTATTACTTTCTTCTTTTGTCTTACGCTGTTCTTTGTAAGTACTGTGCCTCACTAATACAGAAGGATTTTCTACATAAGTGGCAAAAGTCTTTTATTTGGATGAAGGCAATTCCTCCCTTCCTCCTGCTAAAATACTGAGCTTTTTTTTTTTTTTTTTGAATGGCAAATTGCTTTATTGCAGAAGGATTCTTGTGGGCTTTGGAAGATTTGGTAAACTTCAATTTATAAGGCCAAAAAATGCTTGTTTTACTTTACTATATTTTTTCCAGATTTTGTGATCATGGTACGGATTTTTTATCTTTTAGAAAACGGGGCAGTACTTGAAGGCTTGACAAATGCATCCCAGGTTGAAAAATTTCTGCATTCCTTCTCCTCTTCCTCCTTTAGAAAACTGACTTCTTTAAAGAGGTAAAGTTGAATGTTGCAGGGTTTTTTTCCAGGCAGACTGAACTAGAACTCAGATTCTTCTGTAGCTTGTGTTATGATGTTTTAAATTAAATTAAATACATGTATCAGTCTGACATGGCATCAGGATGTCTTTGTAAACTTTTGTTTGCAGAGATCCAATTAGTTCTGTTATTTTACAGAATTATTTTTCAGTGCTTCTGCTGAAATAAGTCACTCAAGTGTTACTTGAATTTAATGTTATTTCTGAATTTGTTGTATTTTAGGATGTTTAAACATGCTTTAGAAATCTGAAGCAGTTCCTTGCCCACAAGAGAGTTGGTATTCTCTTAATGACTTTCTGCCAAGGGCCATTGAAAAAATGATACATTAACTCAAAAAACGTGTTGGGAGGCTTTTTATCTTATTTCACTTCACTTTTCATTTAACAAATACTGATTGTTCTTAAATACAAATAAGTTACAAAATAAATACAAAAACAATTTCTGAGAAGAGAATTGATGATTCCAGTCATCTAGTCGGGCTATTAAAAGGTCATTTATTGTAGGACTTCCATGATATAATTTGTATGTGAAATATATAAATTTTGTTGAACCTAAGTAATTTTCAAAACACAGCTGAAAGACAACTGGCCTGAAGCACTGAATCCTTCTTTTTCCTCCTTCCCCATTTATTTGCAGCATTTTAGACTAAACAAAGAAAACAGTTAAAGTACTGTTAAACAATGGGACTGATTGTCCAAAATGCAACTTTTTATTGTTTTGTATTATATATTATTGGAAAGGTATTAACAGCTTTTCATTGGGTAGGATTGTAAAAAACTAAATTTTCCTACCATAACTAATATTTAACTTCTTTTTTTTCCTTCTAAAGGTAAGAGAGAAGCAAAAGAAGTAAGAAAATGCTGGGATCAGAACGAGGTGTGGTGGAAGAATGGCTGTCAGAATTCAAGGTGAACTGGGAAGATTAATGATATCTAAACCATTGGCTCAATTCCACCAAACATAGTAGTGGTGTTTTTTAATATCAAATTATGAACATTTTAAATATCTATTATTTGATCTTTCAGTTTCTTATAATTCCTAAAGCATCCATAGATCTGTGTAATTGAGTTGGCTGGTATATAACACGTAATGCATAATTCTAATAATAGTTTATTTTTATTGTTTGTTATTGTAGAGCAGAACACAGCAATAGTAATGTGGTCTTTTAAATGTGTGTTTTGTGTAGGTCAAGCTGTTAGAATTTAACTAACAGCCTGATAATGCTGCCCAAATTTGCAATTGAGGAACTTTTAAATTTAAAAATAATTAGTATATATTTATTTGGACTTAAAAAAAAAAGAAAGGAAAATACTTTACTTTTTCCCCACCATGAGCAGCATAAGATTGTTTCATCATGAAGAATTTGAAGTATTTTTAATCTATTTTGCATGTTGATAAATATGCTGAGTGAAATACAAGATAACGCATAAACAAGAAAACAGGATTTCATGACTGATAAGAAATTAGTCTATTATTTAAATTAAGAATTAGTAGTTCCTGAATCATTGATGAGAGTAAGTCATCATGTGCTGTTGTTCGAAATTTGCTTAAGTTCCAAGGGTGCAAAATCCACAAACATGGTTGCTCAGGGAAGACTCGAGGCATTCCATGCTCATTCTGTACTCTTGACACCTCTTAAATAAGTTGAGTTGATTTGATAAAGTCTTCAAAAAGATCCTGTTAAATACAGGCTATCAAGAAAGAGATTCCTCATACCAAACTAAAGCAAATGATTTGTGGAAGATGAATCTAAACTGTTTTTGGATTTAAGCCTGAAAATGGTTAAGTGCTCCCAAATGTTGTTTGTATGGAGAAAGACTGGTACTCAACAGTTAGGTTAGAAGTGTGAAAATTTACTGAACTACTGAACTTCAGGACTTTTCTTGGCTGTTGGGATGAGACTTCATTTGTGGTTTTTTTATGTTTTTGTTTGTTTGTTTGTTGTTTGTTTGGGTTTGGTTTTTTTTTTCTTTAGGCATTACCTGAATCACAAATTTCCAGCTATGCAGCTACATTGCACCGAAAAAAACCACTGGTACCAGCTCTTTATAAGGTCATTCAAGACCCAAACAATGAGGTAGGAGATTTTAAAGAACTATTTTTATTCTCATTCCTGGATCTTTCACCTCTACAACTGAAACTGGAGAAACTAAAGCAGAGGAAGATTGATTCTTTTTTTCCATGCGTATCATCCCTCTGTTTAGTCTCTTGTTTTTTACAGTTACTTTAATGCCTTTCTAGTAAGACACAATCTTATCTGCTTCCAAAAATAATGTTTATGCTGTCTGCTAGGTTCTCCTTGCCACAGCTGACTGTTGTGGTTTTTTTGGCATGGGTTGGTTTTGGTGTTTTGGTTTGGGGTTTTTTTTTATTTGGGGGGTTTCAAGCTTGGCTTTTTTTAGGGTTTTTTTTTTTTCCCAGTTCCCAGAAACCACCTTTCAGTCATAGCTGAGACAAAGTAAGCCTTATAATGAAACTCAAAAAGTCCGATGTACTTCTTGTGTGGTGGCGTGTTGCAGTGGAAGGTGGAACCTTTTTTTAAAATGCCATTAAGATAACAAGATCTTCTCGTGCTTATACTAGTATCACTTCTCTGTAATTTGGTTTATACTGCTGTAAACAAGAGCAGAACCAGGGCCCCAAAATGTAAATAGACACAATGCAAACTTAGCTTACCCTTGTACATAATTTATTTTGCAAGTGACATTAAACTGAGCTTTGCAACCCATTGGCTTCTGTGAGGAGCATTTCTGGGCAAGTGTGTGAAAAATAACTTCTGAATAAATTGTGCAAGCATACCATCCTCTGACATGTCAACTACTGTAGATAAAATGCTTACAAATACTTGGTGTATCATCTGTGACTTTTCATATATTTATAAATTAAATGGGTAGTGTACACAGCAAGGAAGTTCTTTATTTTCCCAAGTACAGTTCAGCTATTTTAGAAAGCTGAATGCTTGATTGAGCTTCAAGGAGATTGCATAATGCTCATGCAATTAAAAAAAAAGGCTTCATAGCTGTCAGCTTCATTTCAGTATTATAAATAACCTGCATAGTGACCTTTTTCTTTGTAGTGAAAAGCTGCTGTTATTCTCTCTTCAACCTGAAGCCACCATTGCTGCTGTCTATGTATTTGTGTAGACTCCTGAAAATGTGAAAGGTTCTCATTGTTTTGAGAATAAGCATTTGATTTATTTTATTTAAAGAGCAAAGAACCAGATTTGCAAATCTTTTTAGGGTGATCTTATGTTACTGCTCACTGGTGCTTGTCAAATATTACTCTTTGGAACAGCTGTTGCAGTTTCAGCCTGATTCTGCTACCACGTGTAAGATAAACAATCCTAGACACAAAGATGTCCAGCTTCAGGTTCTACTTGTTAAGGCAGGATGTATTTCCTTGTTGTACTTCTTCCAAAGTTATTTGCTTGTGAGGAATATAACCAAAGTGAATTCATTACTTTACATAGTTCTGTAGTAATATTTGTCTCTAACCAAGAGGGGTTTTTAAATATGCTTTATAGGGCGTTATTTGTTAGAAGGGTAATTCATGGCTTATGAAGATTAAGTACATGTGGTAGACTATTATAAAAGTACAGTTTCTGGGTTCTTAAACTTGATGGACAAGTAATTCTTTAGTGCAGTTTAATCATAAAGATGACTGATTTTTAAAACTTCTAGGAAGTGGCAAACTGTTTAGGGCAAACACAATTTTTTCTAGAATGACATCATTCTATCTTGATAAGACCAGAATTATTAATTTAACATGGAAGCAGCATATTTAGGAACCAAACAACCAAGCTGTTTCTTTTTGCAGGTGTCTACTGTTTGTGAGCTGTTAAATGAAGGCAAGCATATTGATAAGTTAAATACAGTTGTTGCTATTTGCCTTTGAGGAAGTGCCCTGATGCTTTTAAATGTAAAGATAAAGATGACTGGAGTAGAAATTTGCTAAAAGTGTTCAGAGTGATATTGCTCATAAACAACTTTAACTGAATAATACATTGATTTTTGTGTAGTATTGGAATTCACAAGGAAAGTGCTTTTGAAGTTCTGTTTTTCAGATAGTTTTATAATTTTTAGGGTTGGTTTATGGCTGTAGACAATACTCTATGGATGTCAAGTTACTGCACTACTGAAATTCAAATATTGAATATTCATGGAGTGCTAATTAGGTTTAACTCAGGGCAGCTGTGAAACAGAGTGAGATCACCTTTGCAATGCCAAGCAAGCCCAGACCCAGTACTCTTGAAATAAATGGTTTCCACCATTATGTTATAGTTAAGTTTAAAGTAAGCCCATGTTATTTTCTACAATTTAATTCTTCAAAAAGGCAAGTATTTCCAATATTTGTCATTCATTTTCTAAAACATTATATTTAACTTAGGTTATGACTCTTAGGATTTGGAAAACTTGTAAAATAAGCCAAAGGAAGGCTATTCATCATCTTCCTTAAAACATGACTGGTTTGCATCTCTGTGAAGTATAAAATGAAGAGTGAAAATTAGATCATTGATGCTCGCTGCATGTTTAAGCCAGTAAAAGTGTCTTTTTTTAATGCTTATTGCTGCTTATGCTAATAGGAAAGATCTTGTAATTATAATTATTTTGTTTGTCAGGAAAAAGAGAGGATTGTAAGAGATATTTTACTTTGGATTTTTTTTCCGACTTCTGTGCTACTCAGTTTGCTTTAACTTTGGACTGAAAGATCTTAGGGATTAAAAAATGTGTGCCAGTTCATGTATACACCCATTACTGATGACAAAAGCTCAATTTCCTCTGTTTATCCACTGTCTTCTCAGTATGTGTATTTTCAGAGAATTACTTGGAAGAGGCTGGCTCTTTGGAAAGCCAGATAACTAGGATGTAAGGAGAATATTTGTTCTTTCTCAGTGTCAAATTTTGTGTCTCCAGGTGGGAGGCTATCATACAGTAGTTTGATAGGAAAATCCTGGGTGGTTGTGCTTTTGAAAATACTGGTGTTGTAGCATCTTTGTGATGGCAGCTTTTTCTTGTGGAAAAAGCTTACAGCTTTTCTTACAACTCTGAACACCCCAGAAGTGCTATAGTAGTCACAGGTTTTTACCTAAGTAATTGCAGTTGTTAAACATTTTCCACAACAAATATGACAACTACTAAAAATAAGGAGAATTTGAATGCTTGCAGCACCACTGACTAGATATTGCTTATATCTTTCTAGGGAGAAGGTTTCCCTAGGCTTAAAAGACTAATTTTATAAAATTTTCATTTGAATGTAGGTAGAATAAACTTAGTAACTGCTCTGGTTGAGTGTCATCTGACTTAGCTAAAATAAATTTTTCTTTTCCACTCTTTCCAATGGGACTTGGATTAGACTGGCTGATTTCAAATAGGAAACAGCTTTAGGCTGCTGTCATCTCTAATCTAATACGAGTACTATTTATAGCATTGCCATTGTATATATCTGGTTTCAGATAATATTTTTAGCTTTTCTTGCACTTGTCATCTCACTGCAGAGAGACTTGCATGTTTTGTTTTCAGAGGGTTTTTTTTCTTCTTTCTCTTCTCCTCTTAATCATATTTTCTTTTAAAGAAAAATCTACAAATTTATTTAGTGATGTCCAAATTACTTAGTAACCTGTTTTTAATTTGAACATCTGAAATAGGCCGTTCATAAAGCAAGGATACAGTTCTATTTCTGAGGATTAGAACATTTACTGTAACAGTTGGTTTTAATAATTATTGTCACTTTTAGATAGGAGTTTCTACTAAGTAAATAATGATTAAGAAAGTATATACTTATGCCTCTTTTGAACATAAAGTGCTATATATGTATGAAATACTGGAATAAATATACTACCAGAAGCTGTACCATTTTTTCCTTTAAGTGATTCTAATAGAAGCTTTACAGACTTCTAATTTCATTTAGATCCCAAGCCAAAACTTAAGTGGTTGGTTATTTTATATCTTTCTATCTATCTGTCTTTCTATACATGCATATAAATATGGATGTCTATGCATGTAGACAGATTTGTATAGCTTGTAAAAATCCATTTGTTCTAAATGACTGGGCTTCTCTCATTCTGTATCAACATTGTAAATGTCATCTTTCTTCACTCTCCTTGTAGAGTCTCTCTTCGCTTCTGTTGTAAACGCTGGCTTCTAGCTTAGAGTAAGAAGTCTGTCAATCAGAACCTTGTTACACAAGGTACTTACACCAGAGTCTTGTTTAAGAAGAGATTTCTCTGACAGCTGAGTTTTATTTTACGTAAATGTCATGTTATGGCTTACGTAATCACTGGTTAAATATGGTGTGCTACATTGACCAGAATATTGTGTCTTGGAAATGAAACTGTTTCCTGGCTGATGCTCTCTTAATAGATAATAATGTCAAATTTATGTTTTATGTTTGTATTACCAGTGTAAAATATCTAAGTGTAAATATAGGTATGTGAAATTGTACATTTGTAGAGCTTTATGGCATTGCACATTTATCGAACATTCCAGCTATTCACTTGCAGAAATGTTGGTCCCTCTGCTGTTGGCAAGGGACTCCTAAGTTTTTTAAGAGGATGGATGGTTCACAGTAGAGTACAGAAATATATCTTTATGCAGCATAGCAAAAGTGTGACTCTCAATTCTACAGGAAGTTTGTCATACTATGATTATGACGAATAGACAAATTAATGAAAAAAGAATGCATCAAAGTCCATGAAATATGCTGCTAATGCTCTGAAAGTCCCAGGTGCATATGCCTGGGAGTGAAAGGAGGGTCATATATGCCTTATCTAATCTGTATGTCTGTATATCTAAGAGAGCTGCATGAAGCATTTACTGTTAGAAAGAGGACTTGAGATTCTGGCCTCTATTTTCTGACTCTGTAGCTTTTCTATACGAATATGGATGCCTTAGGTTACATGTATGCCTCTGTCTTTTTGGGCAGTGAATCCCATAAATACTTATGTCAGATCATCACATTTGGTACAACACAATATTAGATAGTAGTCACAAACATTACAAAAGTTTGTCATGGGAATTTAAGAATTTTTTAGATTTTTTTTCCCCTCAAGTTTTGATTTTGGTAATAAAAACTTGATTAGTCATAGGAAAGAATGAGACTGTTCAGTGTGGTTCTTCCTGCTTTTTTTCCTGTTCCCTAACAGTTCCATGGATGAGTCTTAGGTATTGGTTTAGCATTATAGGCTCTTAAAATGGCAGGTTTACCTCATGCTTTTATCACACTGACTGGACAGGGGCCTTTATTTTCATTCTTGTAGTGAAACCTGAACTGCAACTCAAAATGAAAAGATCAGTTTGCATTGTAATGAACACACTCAGTTATTGGTTTTGAGACTCAAAAGGTGTAGGTAAGAAATTAATTCATGTTTCTGTTAATGGACTTGTCATTAGCAGCTGATCTTTAACCTTTGTGCTTTCATAGACCTTACAACTGCACTAAAGTTTGACAGTGCACAGAGTTCAAACCATGCGTCTGTCACACGCCTTAAATTAGTACCTGTACAGAAAATAAATCTTGTACTGACAGCCCTAGAGAAGAATCTTATCAAAGCACACATGATAGTGGCTGTAGTGGCCACATGTCCAAACACTGCATACCAGTGTCCCTCATGCCTGTCCTTATGGATCTCCTTAAACAGAATGCAGATACCAGTGTGATTCATTCACTCAATTGCCAGCAGGAAATGCAATTTGTACTGACTGCAGTGGCTATATGATATAGCCCCTTGATTTGTTTCACCCTCCCTTATTAGAGAAGCCTACCAGTAAGTGATTAGCTTTTTTGCCTTTCCACAGCTCCTGGAGCCTGTTTGCCACCAGCTCTTTGAACTTTATCGGAGTTCTGAAGTTCGGCTCAAGAGATTCACGCTGCAGTTTCTGCCAGAGCTGATCTGGGTTTATCTGCGTCTCACTGCCAGCAGGGATAGGCAGAGCAATGGCTGCATTGAGGCATTGCTGCTTGGCATTTACAACCTGGTAAGTGAGATGAGTGGCAATGGCTGAGGAGAGCTTTGATCTGAAGTTTTGCATCACTGACCGCTAGGAATAAAGTAAATTATTAGAACAACATATTTAAAATTAAAATACACTTAAAGGAAAGTGTATTTAATACAGGGGAAAGCATAATGTAGCGAAGGTTTAGTAAAGATGTGTTTGCAAAAATATATTTTTTAAAATTATCTTTTTTGGAGAAAATATTTGCACTGCAAAGGATCATCTCATGGACTTTCTCACACTTTTATATACTTCTGTTTGTAAGGAAATTAGGTAGGCCTTCTTAATGTTACAAAATAAGACTTCTTATGATTGTCAGGCTCATGTACTTAGTCAGTCTTGATGTGTCACTTCCCCTGCCCTCCCATGTACTCTGAACATGTCTTTTTTAAGGGGGTAGTTTGATGGTGAAGCCATTCTGCATGTGAGCACTCAGATATATGCATGTGTTCATTTGAGTCAGATAATTGTCTTGAGGGGAACTGTAGTTTTAAGAATAAGTAACTGTAAATTATTAAATTTGGCTAGTGGATGTAAAAGCAGTTTTTTACATCCTTACCCTGGCCTGGAAATGTTTTCTGTTTTCATGTTATGAGGCTGATAAATTCAGCAATACTTCCACAAGAGACATTCTCCAGTGGGAATTTCTGTGGTATAGGACCTTAAAACATACTCTACTGAATATCACCCTTCCCTCTCATGTCATTATAAACCCCTCCTTTCAGTTGTGCATTGTATTTCTACACATAAGACACAGAATAGCCAAACTGTGATTCTTAAAATGTATTCTAGTTATGTGTCTATAGATCAGCTCCAACAATTGGATGATCTAGTTATTTTAGATTTATTTTTATAGAAAAAAACACTGGAAACTGCTTGGAAATGAATTTTTTGTGCTGTCTATTAGATTGAAGTAGTACATTTGTCTTTCCTCCTCCTAGAATGTTCTGCAGTTCATTTGAAAGTCATGTTGGTGATTCATATTTTTTAAGGACAGTAATTTCTCCATTCTTTCCATATTCAGAAAGAAAGAGACCTCAAAATGAACAGCGGCTTCCACTATTTCTTTTCTTTAATGAAACTGATATTTTTCTGCACATAGACTGAGAGTGAAGTTATTTTCTGAATACTTAAAAGGAGAAAGGGGTAAATAAATCTTCTGTGTTCTGACAAATTCTGTCAGCCATTCTCCTGTTATAATCCTTGAAGCCTGCTACAAGTACGGAGCTGCCCTGGGCTAAACTTTTACATAAACTGGAATGACTGGAGCTTATTGTTTGAAAATTTGCTGTACAAAGTGCAAAGGCAGGATTTTAGACTCCTTTTTGGTGTTGTCTTACGTAATTGCTCCTAGTATATTTTCTTTTAAAACTGCAGGGTTTGCTTATGTAGTAGCCTAGCAACTACAAAATCTGACCAGTTTGAAAGCCTTTGAAGAAAACACTGTGTGTGTTTCCTCCTGAGGAAACTTTGCCAGTCCCCTTGATTTCACCTTTTCTCTGTGGTGCATTTATTATGAAATACTGTCCATTGTCAGCAAGCGACTCATCAGCCCTTCTGTGTCAGTATCTTTAGTCTCACTGATTAAAGAGCCAGTGCTGGGGTTTTTTTAAGTATTGCACACAAATTCTGCAGAGCAGTTTGTGATAGAGGTCTTTTCCCACTTGTTAAATATGTATGTTGATATTGTTGATATTCTGCAAATGCACAAAGTCCTTGGGGTGTTAATAGTCTTATCAGATCAGGACATCTAACTTATTTGTTAACTTCCTTCTAAGAGCTGAAAATTATTCCACTCCTGTCTCCTTACTCCTGTTTGAGTTCTGATTTTGTTTTTAATGCAGGAAATTGCTGACAAAGATGGAAATAACAAAGTTTTGTCTTTCACCATCCCTTCATTATCTAAACCCTCAATATATCATGAGGTAAGAGAGGTACTATGGTAAATTAAAATTTGATCTATTAGAGGAATTGAAACTGGATCCATTTGATGCCACAGGCCATTTTAGATGCATCTTCTTGTAGTAAGTTTTGAATGTCTGTAGCTTGCAGCTGGTGTAATAGAATGCTATAGAATTTGTAGAAGAACAGGTATATAAATGTTCAAAAATCTTCATTGACTGCCCATTTTTAATAGAGTTAGTTATGTTGTAGTTGCAACTGCTTTTTTTCACCTCTGACATGTTAGCATAAAAGCAGTTTTCCTTCTAACTCTTCCTTAGTTCAGTTAGAACTTGCAGCTGTGTGTTTCTTTCACTAATGTTTCTGTGTGATTAGGACAAACTGTACATGGATATGTAAGAATAAAAGTTGAAAATTGCTCTCACCTGCTGTATTACTTCTAAGTGTGTACACTTTATAACAATGAAAGTAGGTAATGTTTTTAGATCCACTGTATTCTAGAGTAATCTCCATTTTTACAGATCACAAGATAAGTGTGTCTTTTGCCTTAGGTAGTTGGGAGCTTTAATGCTTTTGGGGAATTTTTACTTACAACTTAACTTCTCCCCCTTCCTTCCTTCTCCTACCACCTACTTGTAGCCCTCTACCATTGGATCCATGGCTTTAACTGAAGGAGCATTAAGTCAGCATGATCTTATCAGAGTAGTTTACAGTGATCTTCATCCTCAAAGAGAAACCTTCACAGCACAGAACAGGTAGGTGGATGTACTCTTAATATTAAAGGTGCTTCACTAGGGAGACAAGTCCTGAAAGAAAACAAAACTATTTTGTGATCAGTCCTTTCTCAGCAGTAAGTGCTCAGCAATAAATCTAGAGAACAGCCTTAGTAGTCATGAGTATAATTCTCTTTTTCTTTGTTCCATCCTTGTATGTTCTTCTGCTAGTTTATTTTGAAGAATAACTTCTCTGTCATTTCTGTGTCTGCAAGGAATATCTTTCGTTTTATGGCTGTCTATTCAATTTTTCCTGGAAGTGTAACAAAATTCAGCTTTTGATCAGGGGCTGTGAGTCTTTTTTCTACTGGAAAAAGGGAATGGAGCTACATTGGAGTGGAGGGAATGGAGAACAGGAGTGAGACAAATTGCCCTGCTGTTTAATGACTGTTAGCTTTACCTGTATCTAAAGACAGCACTGGGAAAACTGATAAAATAATTTTGAATGCATTGCAGACATTTCCACTTCTAGAACTGTCCAAATATTATGCCATATCTCATTTCCTTCATAGTTCCTGCATATGCTAAGGGCTTTCAGGATTTTCAGAAGAATAAATTTTAGTGTTTATAGTGAACCTTTGATAGCCTGTTTCAAGTTAGTGAATTATAATGAAAGAGGATTAAAGGATTTGTGTGTTTACTTCTGACACCCCTTCCTGTAGGGTGCTTTTTGAGCCTGAATTGTAGATTTCTTGTGTTTAATTTCAGTGAAATATTAAGAATATAAACAATGTAAGATTTTGCTCTCCTCTTTTCAGGTTTGAGGTGCTGAGCTTTCTTATGCTGTGTTACAATTCAGCTATTGTCTACATGCCTGCTTCTTCTTACCAGTCACTTTGTATGATGGGTTCCAGGTGAGACACTTGCCTTTGAAGTAGTCTTCAGGGTCATGTAGATTTTAAAATATTCATCCAGTAAAGAAAAGTACTTTCTGATGGGGATAGATTGGTTCTTGGTATGCTTCCATCATTTTCACTTGAGTTGTGGCTATGCTAAATTTGCCAAATATGTTTAATTTTCCTGTATCTGAAAATTAGATCTGTTCTTTGAGTAGAGAAGCAAGACAACATTTTATATGCAGGAGATTTCTGTTGTTTTGGAGACAGTGCCACAGTTGCTATGTATCAGTGGCCATGTGTTGCTTCTATGATGAAGATTCAGATAGGAAACTGATGCAATAAGGATGTAATAAATTATCCTGGTTTTAATGTAGGCAGTATATGGGAAGACAGATCCTTTTTTCAAGAGTCAGAAATATTTCTTACAAGGCAGCTGAGAGCAGTTATCAAGACTATAATATGTGTGTTATCTGACTTTAGGTATAAGGTGACTTGCATGCTGTCATTATTCTTTAGATGGGAAGTGACATACTTCTCTTCTGTACCACTGAAATATTTCCTATAGAGAAAATTAGTTTCATTTACTGAGTTTTAGGGAGAGTCTCCTGGCTGGTAGTGGAGAACATCTTGTTCTTTAGAAGCTGGTTATGATTTGAGGAAAACAGGTGGAGGAATTATTGGCTACATGGGAATAACACTGGACTTTCAGTGAGCTGCATATCAAAGCACTGCTACAAAACTGCAGCATAAGAATGTTCTGTGTTTATTTTAAAAAATAAATTTGAAACTAACTAAAATCTCTGTGATATAAAGACATTATTCTTTGTGGAGTTAATACTTTCCTGTAATGGTGTTGTTTTTAGGCTGTGTGTGAGTGGATTTCCACGGCAGCATGAGAAACGCTGGAAAGAACACTGTGGTAGAGTGGTGTTAGACCCTGACTTCATGGTGCAGCTGCTCACAGGTGTCTATTACGCCATGTAAGTGGGCAGGGTTTTCTTACTTGAAGAGAAAGGTCTGCTTTTACATGAATTAAAATATAAATGCCACTTGGTTTATAATTGAAAAAAATATTTAGATTCATAGCACACAAGTTTGTAATCAATTAGTATATTTCCCATTACTTGCTTATTCAGCCAACAGATAATTTGAAAATATTTTTGTCAGCACTGAATTAGGTGATGAAGGGCCAGCAGTAGGTGCTGAAAAGAGTTAGGCTTCTGGTTTCAGTTTTTTCCATCTTGCCAGTACCACAGATATCTTCCATTCACAAGCATAATGAGCTTGGATGCCAAGATAAACCGATGAAATGCAGACCTCTTAAATGTCAGTAGCATCTGAGGTAGCAAAAATACATTTCTAGAGCAAATTCAGTTCTGCTAAGTAGCATTAGCGTTTGCATATTGACCCTGTTTTTTTAAAGTTTGTCCTGATTATGGCATCAATTTTGTCTTGTTTAGAGGGAACATGGAAGAGCTTTCTTGTTACACCAAGAAGTTAACAAAATATGCTGTAGTGCTAAAAGAAGTGAATGTACACTGTGGTGTACATACAGTTGATGAATTTTCTGCATAAGCTGAGAAGTGCAAAGCTGGATTTGGGGAGAAAAAAGGACAAGTTTGTTTTCATAAGATGTGGAAGATAAATCTCTCTCTTTACTTTTTAGATATAATGGTCAGTGGGAGCTTGGCCAGGAGGTGTTGGAGGACATAATTTACAGAGCACAGCTTGAACTCTACTCACAGCCCCTGCTGGTAAGAAACAATCCACTGTGATTTATGGGCCTGGTTAAGAGCAGTATGGAAGTGTTTCTGAAGTGGGCTGGTAATGAAAGCTTTTGTGTCCATTTACTGCACAATCAAATGCAAGTGATTTGTTAACAGCTGGTGTTTGCAACGTGGCTATTTATACCATACTTTTTCTGCTGAGTATTAAGCCAGGGTGTTTGGATCTTCTAGGACTCATTGAGACTGAAAGCTAGGATTTTGCTAATATATTATAGTTGGCTCAAAATGTTTATGTTGTTTTGACATATGCCGCTGATGAGTGGTTCAAAGAAGCTTAACTGAATAGTTGTATGTTACAGGGCATTGGTTGCAAAAAAGGTGTTTTCTTTGCTTCTAGACCTGCATTAGGGTTGAGAATAAGCTGTGGGTTTTAACTGATAACAAAGTAGAGAAAGCAATAGCAGGATGCAGCTGAAAGTGAAAAGGAGCTCCAGTCTCAGAGTCAATGCCAGATTTTGTTTGATAAAAATCACACAAATCCTAATCTTTACCTTGTTTGGAGGACCAGCAGTAAAATGAAGTAGTTCTCATTGGGGTGGGGATTTCTTCAGTTTTCACCGTATTTGCTGTTCCAGTCATGAAAAAAGAGAAATGGGGAAAGTGGTGAAACTGGGCTGGAAGCAGGTGGATGTGATTGGGAAGGATGAGAAGGTTGAAAGAGAGAAAGGAGAAATTTTTGTCAGATGTAGGAATGAGAATCAAAAGAAGAGGGAAAATTAAGGAGAATAAAGTACATTAGATTGCTGTTTCAGTTTCTGCATCAGAATTGTGGCTAGAAGCCTTTAGTCCTCCTCTGAGCTAACAGCAGTAAAATGTCACTGCTTTTGACATAACTGACGAAGGAGCGGATTGGCAAAATCTTTTTATGTGGCAATCTGAGATCACTCTTTTCTGAACTAAATTGCATAAAATTATTCTCCAAAGGTATTAATATTGGCTGTACAATTTATCTACAGGCTTTCTGACACTGCTGCATTTAAAATGCCTGCTATCCATTGAATTATTATAATAGTTGGTTTCTTTTGGAACTGACTCATCACTCCATCAGATTGAAAGTTTTAAATTAAATATTGAACCTGCTGAATTGGGCCATCCTATCAAACTACTACACTTGAAAAGCGTGTAGGAGCATCTGGAACTTGATGATATGACAATTTTTAGTTTTCATTGTTCGTTTTTAATCAATTTGTTCTTAGAGATTACTTCTAGTTGTACGAATCTTCTAGAATGTCTTTGTTTTTTTTCTAAAGCTCTTATTGATTCTCTATCCCATTGTTTATGACATAATGATATCACCAATTTTTACCCCTGCCTGATTGTCAGGTTTTTCCTGCATATGCATGTAGGCCTATTCAGGCAGGTGTTTTTTCTTAAATACTCTGATCATTGCCTGCTTCCTGTCTTGTTTTACTAGCATTTTTTTAAAAGTAGGTTGAAGAAATTGTCCGTTTTATTAAAATAATTACCTGCATGTCTTTTCCCTAATGCTGTATATTCAAGCAATTTGACATTTTCAAAGATTGGAGCCCTTTGCTCTCCTTGCATTCTTCACGAGTTGTGTATAATTTAGCAGCAGTATAAAATTCTGTGTTTTAAACCTAAAACTACTAGTGCCAAATAACTATCATCTGGGAAGCTTCACAGGAAAGTTGCTAAGTTCAGCTTCTGCGTAGCATTTCCTAAGAGCAGCAAATTCTTTGAAGTCTATTTAATATTAAGGCAAACCCCCACATTAGATTTATTTTTAGATACCTGTTTTCCGGTACCTATTTGTATAGTTATGGGAATACCATCAGTCATCATTAAAATGAGGAACATCATGATCCCTGTGTTTGTTTCTTTGAGAAACATTTTTGACCATTTAGTGGATCCATGCTCTTATTTACTTAGGGTTTTACTGCCTGTAGAAAAAAACCCTAAGCTTTAAAAAAAAGCCAAGTGGAAAAAGAGCATCAGAAAGCTGTGAAATATCTGTAATGTAGAAGTGGTCTTCTATCAATCATTCTTATACAGAGACTGCAGTGGAAAGAGTAGGAATTAACACAAGTGAAAAGCCTTTTCTGGCTTAAGAAAAGTATTTCTATTAACAAACACTGGGTACTGGTCAAGAAACCCGAGAGTTTCTACAGAGCCAAACTAATCACCAAGTGTCAGAATTAGTAGCACCTTGGACCTGGGGAGCAGACTGGTTCCAGTCAGTCTTTTCCTCTGAACAAAGAGTTCTGCATGCTTTTCAGACACAGAAATCCCAGTCTTCAGAGCACAGACACACAGGTTTTCCAAGTCTGGGGCACAGGACCCATGGATCAGCAAGTCCCTATTGTGACAGCAGCTTTATCCAATGTATTTTATTGATGCACTTACTGCTCTTATTGAATGTTCTTTCCTTAGAGCTCCTTTCTGGTAGGCAAGAGTGGATATCTGGCCTGAAACCAACCTTCCTTTGTAATTGATAACTGCAGACTTGGCTTGCCAAGTCTGAATTGTGCTGTGTGTTTGTTTTCCTGCCTTTCAGGGCTGGATTAGACATCGTGAGCAAGTGTTTTTGCATCCTGAAAGATCATGGTTTTGAGGGTGTTTTTGTCAGACAAGGACTGTGACTCATTCAGACTGGTTGTTTAGATTGTTTCAAAGATTTACTGTTGCATTGATTTTTATCTCCATATGGTTTTCCTCAGTCCCCAGAAGTACAGTTTGTGCTGCTAGAAAGGGCCAGCTGTTAAAAGGTTCAACAAGCAGAAATGCTCTGTCACGATTCCTGTCATAGTGCAGAAATCTTTTGCTATGAATTTTTAGATTTTTTTGGTATACTGACAAGAGTATCTATTTAAAAAAGGTAGCAGCTCCAGTGAGTAGAAGATTTTGGAAAATCAAGGTGTGTTCATTTTGTGGGTTGTGGTTTAGGGGGGATTTTGAAGCTTTAAGTAACACTTTGTGTGCATCAGCTTTGTTACTGTTGAATATTGTACATGCCATAGAGAAGCAGTTTGCTTTTCTGGAGCTGGTACACAAGTTCACTTTTTTTGAACAATTTACTTGTAAAGTAAGAGACATTGCTGAAAGTTGTTTTTGTCTTTTTTAAAGTAAACCTCTAATCCCAAAAGCATTTTATGGGAAACTCAAAGAAGCAATTAAAACATCAAAGTCAAAAGAAGTCACTTGTTCTCCTCAAAGCTGCAAAACATAACTTCTGACTTTATAATAGGCTATTACACTCATCTTTATTAAACCTATTTTAATTGTATTTTAATAACTTCATGTTCATTGCTTAGGTTGCATTTTTTTCCCTTAAATAAATCTTCCAAGTACCTGCAGTCTAATCCTCTTGGTTAGGTTCTGTTTGGCTTGTTTTTAGGGAGGAATGGGGAGCGGTATAGGGAAAGGTGTGGTGGAAATCAGCCCTGTCCCCCTGTGCACAAGGCCACTGGCTGTTTGCATTGGCTTGGGCTGTGACTTAGTTATATTGACACCCTTGTCATAAAACATAAATGGTATTTGCCTTGTCATATTGCAGTCTCTTCTGGAGGGAGACCTTCCTGTATATGTTGTTAACGTCTGTCACTACAGATGGCAAAGATAGAACAAAATTAATTACCTCGAAAAAATGGAGAAATTAACTCTGGTTTTGCAAATAGGTTTATGATGAGCTTTTCCATGTAATCAAACTTGAATCCTGGGCATGGGGTCATTGAGGGGAATCTGACATAATTACCAATTCTTACTTGTTCTCCTTTCTGTATCCAGCAGGAGATCCAATATTGCCATTAGTGCAGTCAAGGACAATAGTAGTACAGCATCTTACTTTTGTCTTAGGTTGCAAATGCCATGAAGAATTCGCTGCCTTTTGATGCTCCTGATGCATCACAAGAAGGCCAGAAGGTACTGAAAGTAGAAGTTACTCCAACAGTTCCAAGAATTTCTCGGAGTGCTATTACTACAGCTTCCATCCGTCGTCATCGCTGGAGGAGAGAAGGTGAGCTTTCTCTGCCAGGAGCACATATTACTACCTACTGTAATCATCATCATCACTGTAATCTGGCTTCTGAGTTTGAATGTTTACAGAACATTGGGGGGGCTTTTTGTTTGTTTGTTTTTAAAAGTGATACTCCATAATAGTATATAATACTTTACATCTTCAGAGCACTGCATGAACATGAATATTTTGGGTGTTTGTTTTGGTTTTGATTTTGTGATAAACTGTGAGGTAGATGAGGAAATGGAGAAACTGGAAAATGTTTATTAAGACTTCTTTTTTCTCCATGTAACACTGTGTGAAATTGTAGGGATAAAGTGTGGCTTAGAATTTGAGTTCTTTGTTTAATCTGCACTAAAATTCAACTGCTTCCCATTGTAAATAGCTCAGGGAATGAATGCTAACATCCAGACCTAAATAGGATTCCAGCTGCCTAAAGCTACTGATGGCAGTGGGAGAGTGACAAACTGAACATCACACCTGCCATCATATGGCCCAGTTTATTGGGGAGCTCTAAAATAGGTTTGGATAGTTTAGAATTAGTCTTTCCTCAGTGTGTACTTGCATCATATGGAAGTGTGCTTGACTGTATGAAGAAAAAAAAAGTAGCGATCTTTACCTTGATGTGATGACATCTTCAGTGTAGGTGTAGCAAAAAACTTGCTTTGAAATCACTTTGTCTGCTTTTAAAGCTTTGTTACTTCATGTATAAAATATTAGTTTTAAAAAGCTGCATAAATCAATGAAGGTAAAAAGGAGAATAACATAAGAATCAACTGAGAGTAAAAAGTCTGCAGACAGGAATTGCATATTTTCCTGTGGTACATTTCTTTCCCCTTTTATTTTTTATTATTCTTCTTGGTCACGTGCAAGAGGATTTGATGACCTCTGGTCTTCAGCTGAATCAGGATGTCCAGGACAAGAAGTAGCTGTCTCCTGTTTTCAGGACTCTGCGTCGTGTTTGTCTTCACTGTGGTTCTATTCAGCCATTCTACTCATTTGCTGGTCTCTGGTCTACAGTACAGCCCACCTGTCCCTTTCTGTGGATGTTCTCACCACTTCTAACTCCGCATGGGCAGTGTTTTGTGTTTGTTCCATGTCAGCATAAACTTTCTATTTTCCCTGCCTGGGTTGGAATGCCAAGAAAGGAATAGAAAAGCACTAAAATGTTATATGTTGAATCCCAGATGGCTTTGACTTCTCAATCGAGGCTGACTCAAGCATTCCTGGCTCACCGATCCAACACGGCTGCACAGACCTAGGGATCAAACGTGAGCAAGAGGGGGAGGTGCTGCTGCGCAGGACCCCTGAGCATGGCTTCCCGGAGCCCACCTTGGCAGCAACCACAACAGAGGGTAGGACAGAGATGAGGAGGCAGAAGTCAGTGAGGCAGTTGCTGGAGGAGGATCCTGGCTCCCTATCCCCAAGCAGAACTTCTTTCCATTCTAGTGTGTGTTTCCGCTATCCCAGGGTGTATTAGCTTTCTTTGCAATACACACATCCCCTATATACCTAACATCAGGTCAGGAACTACCTTTTGTTATCATGTGGGCTGGCCTGGGGCTTGCATCTGTGTGGTGAAACACTGCTTGGCATGGCACAAAAAAAAAAAAAAAAAAGACAGGGGTAATATCCAAGAGCTTTGGGATTGCTTGGAAAGTCTCTATTACTGAGCATGTTTAATCTGATATTAAGAAGAAAAAATATGCACCAGATGAACATGAATCTAGCACTGAAAAGTAGACAGTACAGAATATAAATGGATTTGGCTCCATTTTAGTTAAAATAGTGTCTTGTTAGTCTGCAGTTTTTAAGTTTTCAAGAATGAAGTCTCCTGTTGCCATTGAAAGTCAAACCTATCTAAAACAGGTATACAATTACTGATGTTTTATTTGTCAGTCATCTTTTCATTGAAATGTCATATTTGTACAACTCATTTAGAACTGGCTGCTCTACAAGCACCAGAAAAGTGCTTGTGTTTTCAGGAAGAAATTATAAAAACTTTAGAAACCATTACTCTTTCTTTCTTAGTTGTGCTGTCCACACAAATGCTGTAGGGCTTCAGAGGTCTGCTTGGCAGCCAAGAATAGCAGATAGAGTAGGTGGCAGAATTTTATTTAAGTTCATCTACTTTTGAGTAAAGAGCATTTCCTTGATGAAAGACATAGTTTCAAGTACTGAACTTGAATCATGATTTCTCCTCAGAGATGAGAATTAATTTCTTACAGATTTAAATGAACATATTTTCAAGTACTCTCCTATCTTAAGCCTTCTTCTGTATGTGAACTTTGGTGTTTCCAGCCTCTATAAAGACATTAGTTGATCATGAATAAGATTTATTTGCACATTCAGATATGGGCTACTTTTCTTCTTCAGATTTGTTTTTCAGGAAACAATCTAGAGATTTTGGAGACTTAATTTTAGAATCACAGAACAAAGTTGCTATCCAGCAATAAAGAGTAGAAGAGAGTGGCATAAAAATATTTAGTGCAGGTTTTTAATCTACTTGGTGCATTGTGAATTTGAGCATGCTCAGTAAATGATCCTGTCTTCTCTTAAAAACTCACTTTCCACTTGATCTTACTCCGTTTTATAACTCTTTGCATGTGCATGACTTGAAGGATATAGAGAAGTCCTGAGCTGCAGAGAACTTTCTGGGACAGACAGGAAGTGGGAAGAGAAGTTGATAAAGATGATGCATTTTAGTCTTGTTTGAAGCCATTGATGTAATATGGCATATTATTGGATATATATATCCATATCATTCCACATTCTCTGCTTCAGTACAAATGGATTGAATACCATTTACTTCTGTAACATTAGCAATGTATAATTACATTCTTGATCCAACTGAGTATTCCAGCTGATAGCATCTGGGAGAATGCCAAGGAAAGGAGTTTGCCTTGATTATCGACATAAAATTGTGGATGTATATCCAGGGTTCTGTTTGTTTTCTAATGCTGATTTCACAAAAAGCTTCAGCCAGAAATTCTTTCTTACAAATACCAGTTTGATGTCAAACAGCACAAGGAAAGACTGATCACTTGTAGTGACTTTTCAATCTTCAGGTAGAGGAAGGATAAACATGCTAAAAGTCATTTTAAAAAGGTGTATAAAACCCCTTCTTCAGATCAGTGTTTTGACCCCTTAAGTAGAAAAATACAAGACTTCAGGGATAACTCAGTAATGCAGTGCAAGCTATTCTGCTTCTGGGTGATTGCAGCTGTGGTTTTGTGCATTATTTTGGGTCAGTGGAGAACACTGAGTCTGTATCTAAAGTACTAGTTGTGTATATGTACAAATAGCAAATTATTTGAGGACAAATTTATTCTGATAAGGAACAGTGGGAGTCTTGAATACACACTGTAGTGCAATGGATGTGATTTCTGTTGGGTTGCACTGTCACTTTCTCTTTTGGCCTTAAAATAAAGAGCATTTGGAAGGGAGTAGATTTTTAGATTTTATTTCCTTTTGAAATTGTCTTATTGGTCTATTGGAACATAAACAAAACAAAAAACCAAACAAACAAAAAAAAGAGAAAACTTCATCGTTACATCATTCTGTTTTCCTTCCCAGAGTATGTAAGGACTCAAACATTTTTTTTTATTTCTGAGGGCAGTTTTTAGAGGAAAAATAAGATGTATTAGGAAAAGAATGTGTTTGCTGAATTACTTTAATCCCATTGGGAACCTCTGTAGGTATGTGGGTCTGACTAGAAAGACACTCTCTTGCATGTTATCTTCTCTATCTTCTTCATTTTTGAGCACTGCTGAGCAGCTTGGGCCTCTGTATAGTTGCAGCATCCAAAAGCTTGCAACAACCCCTCTCAGTCTTATCTTTAAGTCTCCTATGCATAAAATGCCACTTTTTCAGTGTGACTGCTTCACAGTCCCTGAATAGGACATGTGCTTCAGCATCCTGTTACTCAGCAATGCTTTAACATAAATTTTGAAAACTACTGATGTTCTTGTAATAATAAAAATCTTAGCAGTGTTGTCTGGAGACAACTTCTTACAAGTTCCACATCTTTATGTTGAATAAGAAGGGCTTGAGAGGGGGCTTCAGCTGCTTCTCTTGCTGCTTGTAACTGAATATGCTTTCATCCAGCTTTGCATGGTTATATTAAAGAAACATAAATGTTGGTTAATTGAAAAAGTGGTCTTGCTTTTGGTATGTTCCAGTAATGTCTGACTTTTATCAGTAACTTTGATTGTGTGTGGGAAGGTTGGAGTGGGGAATGTCAGTGTGGATTGTGGATAAAATATATCACTGTCTAGTGTAAGAAAAGACAGGTATGTGTCCAGGAGAAGAAGAAGGCCTAGTTTTACCAAACAAGGTGGTCAGGAAGTGGGGAAGGTACGTGCATTTAAAATATGGTTAGGGGAAGTTAAAGCAAGTAACACAGCCTTCATTTTAATAGTTGCTCTGGGAACCTAAGGACCTTCTTTTTCTAAGGCAAAAGGCTTAACCAAGGAAGAAAGACTGCAGTAACATGAACTATGTTATTTTTCTGCTTCTGGGAGGCCAATGAGTCAAGTAGAACTATTGAAAACTACAGAATCATCTCTCATTGCGTTGTTTTGAGAGAGGCTGAGAGTGGTTTGATTTGGAGATGTCTAAATATCTTTTGTAAGCCGATATACAGCGATGGTAATTCCAGGGCAAAGTTTCCTGAAAAGAAGTAGTAAATGTAGAGCAGAGTAATGAAACCTCCCTGGAAAGTTTTGGGTTTGCATTACACCTCAGAAATGTGAAATGGGATCAGGCAGTATTCCTGCTACACAGAGGCAGCTACAACACCAAAAGCTTTCTGTCTGTTCTGTTTGCCACGATGTAAAATGTTCCTTAGCTAACACTCAGCATGAGAGAATGAGCTTCCACTCAAATATTAGACTCTCTCAAATACTTGCCACCATGTTTTTCCCATTCTGCAAAAAAGATTTAAATGTCTTTGCTTGGCAGCAAGTGGGTTCAACCATCTTAACAGTAGAGCACCACAGTGGCTTTAGCTGGGCTGGATCTGTATGTCTCCAAATAATCACACTCTACTGCTTTTACAAAGAAAGGCAAAATTCTTGTAGTCTGAGTGACTCCTTTTTTGCTAACATGGTTAAAATTTACGCCTTTTTTATATTGAAATGAGATACACAGAGAAAAACTGTTGCTCCATTTTTAGTTTTGAAATTTGAATGCTGCTCAGTTTTCTACTAAAACAAAAACTTCTGAGAACTTGGAGCTTAGAAAAAAGCTGAAATAAGATTAAAAGATAAAAAATATTTGTGTGCAGCCCTAATCATATTTTAAGCCTAAAAATAAGGATTTAAGAAATAATATTGTAATGCTTTTATTTTCCTTTTAGATTCCAGTCAAAAGCACAGTTCTATAACATAAAGTGTTTCAGAGATTTAATTTCTCTTAATGCAAGGGTTTCCTTTTTTTTTCCTCTGAAAAATGTAGGTGTTGAGATAAAAGCAAATATGGTAGAAATACCTGGATGGGATTGCTGTAAATTCAAGGAGGATTGAATTTTGGAGAAGAGAGAACTAGGAATTAGATTAATCTCCAATAGAAAGTATGGTCACGTTGTTCACAGTGCGAGCTACACACAAGAGAAGCCTTCTACCTCTGCTGGAACATTGTGATTGTTAGACTAGGAAGTGGCCTAATTCTGAAGCTTACTGAGCACTCACGAGAACTTACTCTGACTGAAAGAGATCCTTAGATCTTGCCTCAAAATAGGATAAAAATAGACTGAAAGGGTGCTGGGTTTGTTTTAGTTTGTTTTTTTTAAGAGCACGTAGTAGGAGAATGGGTAGTAGTAGTATCTGCAGACCAAGCTAAAACAAATTAGCCAAATGGGGCCCAATTCTTGTTTATAGACAAAGTTTGGGACCAATATTCTGACTGATAAAAGTATTACGGATGAAAGGCTAATCAAGCTCAGGGAGCACTTACTGTTAGACTCTGTTAAATATGGCAGGAAAATTGGCTGAGAATCCAAAAAAAAATTAGGCAAGTGGAATCCAAGCGGATTAGCAAATGAGGTTTGTTTTGATGTTCTGTGCACATCTTTGTCTTCATGTAACTTGAATGCATTCTCTGTTTTCTGATTGGTTTGGGGATTTTTTGGTTGCTTCTTTTTTTCTTAATAGATACTGAAGGTGTAAATGGAAGAGAGGAGTCTGTAAACCTTAATGATGCTGATGAAGGATTTTCATCAGGAGCTTCCCTCAGCAGCCAGCCAGCTGGGACCAAACCTGTATCCTCTGTATCCCAGAAGAGCAGCTTAAGGAAAACAGCAAGTGGGCGTTCTGCTAAGGAGAAAGAAAGCTCTTCTGCAGCAAAATCCAATGAGAGCCCTCGGGATTCAGTAGCCCGAAAGCAGTACACGCACCAATCATCTGACCTGGATGGAGATGTAATTGAGATGACACCTACTAAGAAACACCTCAGCCTGCCTGCTGGGCAGGTGGTGCCAAAAGCCAACAGTCTGGGCCTGATCAGGACCGCCAGTGCTTCCTCCAGTAAATCATTTGACTATGTGAATGGCAGTCAGGCAGGCTCCAGTGTTGGAGCTGGCACAGAGGGTTTTACCAGTCTAGCAGCTGGCAACACCAATCGGTTTTCAACTATCAGCCTACAGGAGGACCGGCTAGGCCAAGCTGGGGAAGGTAAAGATCTCCTTTCCCCAGGAGCTCCCCTAACCAAGCAGTCTCGATCTCCAAGTTTCAATATGCAGCTGATATCCCAGGTGTAACTTTGACTCCCTTCCTTAGTATTCCCTCTTCCCCCTTAATCCCTGGCAAGTTCATCCTTAGGCAAAACATGAACCATCATCCCACAGTGTGAAAATACTGACTGTTGTGATCTCGTTTCATTTGGTTTAGCTATCATACTGTATTACTGAAACAGCAATAATTCTTCCTTCACCTTCATCCTCCTTCCCCCTTGTAAACATGGTTGTGAAGCAGTATATCATGTACTGTACGCCTTTTTCCATGCCTTCCTTTCTCTTTGGGTGATGTGCAATCCATCGTAGGCTGATCAGTCCCATTTCAACACTGTGAGACTGGAGACACCGGCGGAAATGGTGAATGTGATCCCTATGAGATGATGCTTTGGCTTTGTTAAGAAATAGAAACGGGTTTGTTTTCTCGGTCTACAGTACTGCAAAGACTACTGGATCCTGACTTGTCTTTCTCAGAACCAGGAGTGCCTCAGAGATTCTAGTGTGACTTTGGACCTCTCTGAGTCTGTGCAATCAATTCTGGGGAGGGGATTGTCATTGCTGCTCCTGGCTGCCTACAGCACTTTTTTCATTAAATGAGGGTAGTTTTTTCTTGACTGCCCCCAGTCTCTCATCCCAGAAGCTTTTGATGTTCAGCAACTGAGACATGCATATTAAGAAGCTGTATTCCCTCGGAGACAGGATTCTAGGTTGATAATGTAGGTTACAATGCACTTCTAATGGCGTTGTAGCCATTTGTAATGTTACATGTCTTCCCCTCCAGGACACAGGGTCATTCTGCATTTAGACTAAAAGTTAGACACCACCATGCTGTTAAAGCAATTTGGTTTGTAAGTGGGAAGGAGACACTACTTCCCCAGGAAATAATGGCTAGCTCTGCTTCATTTTTGTTGTTGCTGTTTTTGTTGTGAGGTGCTGATCACCGAATTGAAAGGTGTATTCGGGTAAAGCGTATTTCTCAGGCTGCTGTCTTTTGTACCGTGGCTGTTGGGACACCCCCACCCCTTTCAGCTACTTTCTCAATGTCCCTGAATTCAGTGGTGGAGTCATTTGAGGAATCCTATAGTTCAGACAGACCATACTCTCAAGGTGCTGTCTCAGGGATAGAGACAATATTTTGCTAGGAACACTGAAGTTTCAATGTGAAATGCTTTTCTAGCAATGCCGTTTGTGCAAAGGGGTACTGACAGTCCATTTTTTTTTCCCCAGAAGGATCACACTTCATTGCCTTGGTATATATAATCTTTTGAGTTTTTTTAACTTTTATTTTTTGTGGATTGGCCGTGCTCTAGAAAATGCAGAACTCATGCCATTGAGCCAAGCCTCGAATGTATATGACTGGTGTGTGGGCACTGGCTGGTACTTATGTTAGAGGACACTGCTTAGAAGCACATTTCTGGTTACTCTGGAGAATGTTCGTCATTCTCTCTCCATCTCTCTGTATCTCTTTTTGGATTGATAGAAAAGGGGAAAGTTCATCCTCTCTGCTCAAGTCCTGTATGATATCCTGGAAGTTTACAAACTGTAAACCTTCAGGAAAGAGTTACAATTTTTATGTGGGCACTTTTGTTTCACTGTCACTGTGAAGGATAAATGTAAGCAGTTACAAACAGCAGGCTGCCTTTGAATGATACTCTTTAAGATATTCAGAACAATGAATGACATGGTGTGGTATTGCTAATAGTTGATTTTGGTGGGGATTTTTTTAAAGCTTTATTTAAAATAGATTTTTTTTCCAAATTTACATTAAAATTCATTAAAATGTTTCACGTTTTTTTTGTGGTTTGATGAGTCACTTTGCTAGCCTAGTCTTCATATCATACATTCATAAAGTGAATTTAGTGGCATCTGATGTAGAAATTCAGGTAAAGAGTAAATAGACTCATCAGAAGGAAAACCTGACCGTTTCTAAATGGAAAATAGTTTTTAAGGACCACCAGTCATGCACAAATGGAACTAAGGCAATGCTGAGATGAAGCTACAAGGCTTACATTTCTGTGAAAATGTCAAAAGCTGTATATGGTTAAAATCTTCTTTATAAAATAAAATTTTCCTAGTGGAGACAATTGATAAGTCATGACTGGAAGTACAAAGTTTATACTTTGTAGAGACTATCAGAAAGGAAGTTTGCTTAAATATTTGGGAAGGAAAAGGTCAGGAGTGTCAGGTAATTTTCTAAGAATTACTTAGTTTTACTATTTTAAAAAGTATAGTTGTTCATTAGCAAGGTTCTCTACTTTCTATATTTGTCATTAGATGCACTTCTCCAGAAGTTTTAGGGCACTTAATTGGCATCAGGTCAAATTTTACAACCTTTTTTAAAAGCAATTTTTTTCTGTGGGGTCCCACACTACAAAAACTATTTCAGGAAAGTGAGATGGCTTTACTGACTTCAGATAGGGAAGTCAAATGTACATGTGTAAATTCAAATTGTCAAAAACTTCAGTCAAACTACCTTTTAAATTATTTTTACATTTCTCATTTTGATCATGTGCCTTTTTTTCTGGTTTCATTCATTGTATTTTGGTTTGTTCTTGTGTATATATACCTACTGCATATCAGTCTATTTAAACAGAGTTCAAATTTATCCCTGTTAAAAATATTATGGTTTCTATCTGCTGATGTGGTACATCTGTGACTTCTCAAAAATTACCCTTTCAGTGCAGTGTTTCAGTTGTGGGAGCTTGTTTTATTGTTTTTCAGCCAAGTACTGTTGAACATTTACCTTCCCAATGGAGTAATCCCAAGTATCTCCAAACCAGCTGTAGTAGGAGGCTCTGCAGTGCTGTGTATCATGTTTATCATTACTGCTGTGTTTCAAACCACTCTAAGGTGTGGCAAGATCATAGCAAATCTTTATACATTATGTTCAGTGCATTCCAAAGTACTGTGACAGAAATAAAATTAAAAGTGTTTGGGATATGGGTGGAGGGAATAATCTGCTGGGTTTCTGATTATATATGCTAAAGACTAAACAAAGTACAAAACATACTTAAATTTTCTGACACCTGTGACAAATGTTTAGACTTAAATCAAACCTCCTTATCCTAAATTCACTCTGCTGTCTTCTTTTAGAACATTTGGTACTGGAGGCACTAGATTTAGATTTCTGTGCTGTTTGAGTGCAACTGCATCATTATAAAAGGACAAGAAGCAGAAAACTATGATTTTCCCCTCCATATATGTGCAAGCATGCACATACATGCAATTCTTAGGTGAGGAAGGGTAGATTCTATTTTCTGATGTATCCATATACTTCAGTAGGAAAAAATGAAATGTTCCTTGATACACATCACAATATGCTGTCATTTTGCAATATATATTTTTTTACTTTATCATTTTAAGAAAATACAAAATGTTGGGATTGAATGAACTCTAGCTTGATTATCCTTTTCAGGGATTTATTGTGAGCAGCTTTTTGGTTGAAAGGTGTTTGAAAGGTGAATCATGCTTTCATTCAGCAGAGAGCAAAGTGATGCAGTAAAAATACCTATTAAAATTATTGTTGCAAAATGACCGTTTCAATTTCTGTATTATCCCTTTAGTTTTCATTTGGAAAATTTTATAAAATGGATTCTTTGGTATCACTGTCTATTTTAAATGCAGTTTTCTTTGAACACCCTTTCTGATGTGAATTTGAAGTTTTTTAACAGCATACTTCATTCTGTAATGCTGAACATCATGTTGCAGCCAGTAAGCATTAGATCTAGTATTTGTAGTTTGCAAGTGTGTTGGTCTTAAATGCATTTCCAACATACTCCTGCTAGCTTTAACGTAATTAAAGTCATCAATATAGTGAGAAAAAAAAAAAAAAGATATTTTCTGACAAAGTATTTATTTGCACTACTTATGAATACTGGAGTTTACTGGGACAGGGTTTTTTCTCACCATGTGAGGTTTACTTGTGTGTGAGTAGGTGCATACATTTGTCACGTGTTGACAATCAATTGCCTCAACTGTGTGTATACTGTATGTAAATAGGAACGTATTTTTCAAGATTAAGGGGGAAACCTGCATCTTAGTGGTGGTAAAGCTACTCTGCAGTAAGGTGACCCCAACTCTGCTTTTTGTCTTCAGATACTATGTGGTTTGTTTTACTTCTTTAATGAAGTTTATTAGTGTTCTTGGAAAATTGTAGCTCCAGGGAAATTTTCCTCAATATTTAATGTATAACATGTTCAGAGAATTATATTTTGAAAAATTAATTTTGGAATAGATAATTCTATGCTATGGCTGTATTTTAACCTAAGAGTTTGAACTTGTCCTATTTTATCATGAACCAATGGCTATCTCCTCTAAGTGTTCAGCATTTTAACTTTGGTCACAAACCAGACACGTTTATCTTGGCTTACAAATTTAAATTAATTTGAAGACTAAGAGAGAATCAAGAGTAACTTTTTGAATAAAATCATAAAAACCAAGCTGTACAGTATGGGTACTGTGCTCATAATCCTAGAGGAGGTGGGGAAAATAGAGTGGAATATGTTTGAATGAAACGTATGTACTGCACGCGAAAGAAATTACTTTGATTTAGTAGATCTAATAATCTTGTCCTTAAATTCTCTCACTGCCAAAGATTTTGCTACCTTGGCATGTTTAACATAACATTAAAGCCATCAGTTAGATGTCATTTGTAACAAATACTTATATCATAGGAATAGTTTTCATCAGAAGAGTAAATGTACCTCGTTTATTTCAGTTTCTTGTTTAGGATAATTGCAGGACTAATGTTGCAAAATATCACTCCTTTTCAAGCATGCTAAGCAAACAAGCCAGATCCTCTGTACTTGCATCACATTCTTGATTTATATAATTTTTTATATTTTATATTATCTTCAGTATTTTAAATGCTATTTGGTTCTAGCATATGGGCCTTAATCTCTGTTCATTATTTTTGTTTTTTCCTAACTGACACTTGGATAAACTTTGCTGTTGAAAAGTTTTCTGTTGATGATTCGGGGTAGAAAATCAGGACATGGGTGTTGTGTTAGTGAATACATGTATCAGTCTATCAGAATTTCTGTCATGGCCAGCTGAAGAGACAAAATACTTGCCTGCCTCTTCCACAGTGGTGGAAGATGATGGTGAGCTGTGAGCAACTTGGTTTGTTCCTGAAAATAGTAAGTAGATTTTGCAAGACTGATACTTACCAGGTTTTCCATCTAGTTATTATGAAATTTTATTAATCTTGGAACAAGATTTTAAAACAACTGCCAACCATTTTAGATAAACTTGCTAGTAGGTTTGTCAAGTGTCAAGGCCTGTGATATTGAAAGTTTAGAAGAAAGCTGTGCAAGTCTTAAGGGTACCTTACTGCTTCAGAAAAGGATTAAGAAAAATCTGTCCCATTTTAATCATCTGTATTTGAGATTTAATGAAAAAAAAATACAATTTTGATTCCATCCTTTTGCTGATTTTTCTCTAGGCTATATCTTTCCCTGAATTTTATTTAACTGTGTTCATCAGATTTTACCAAAGGTAGTATCTGAGGGACCAGCTGAATTAAAAATGGGTCCATAAATTGTCCATTCTATCATAAAGGATTCTTAAGGTTTTCCTGTGAGGAGCTTGATGGGAACAGATGTATATTAAAGCTTTGTATCCATACAGTAAAACGTTGCCCTACATTTTACCTTGTGCATGATGAGCAGAGTGATGAGATCAAGTTTTGTTGAGCAGCCACTTGGGCATGAGCTCCCAGTGTTTACAGTCTGTAAGGTTTAAGCGGTTTTAGAGAAGACTGTCTTTGCATTCTGATACAACTTTTTAATAAGTGATTAATAATCTATTCAGGAGTCAACATTCAAATTGCTTTAAAATGTGGTTTGGAATTCTCACAGGTTTTGATTTTAGAGGGCAAAATGGTCAGGGGGAGATTTCTGTTTAGAAGTATCTGCTGGTAAAGTGTCTCTATGGTGCTTTGTCATGGAAACTTCCTTACAAATCAGTAGTGAATCCTATGTGTTTGAGTCCTCATCCTCCCCAGAACTGATCATGAAACAGAAAAAGTAGAGCAACCTTTTACCTTTAGTTCTAAAACAAATACTTGGGAGTAACAGAAATACTGGCTATTGACACTGTTCTTTCTGTTTAGACAGTTACTGTGGTTGTGCTAGAATTTCATGTTATTAGTTTATGAAAAATGCAAGTAGTAAAAACTTTGTGGCTTCAAGTATACAGTAGATGTGAGTTAACAACCACTCAGGATAAATCAACATGTCAAAATAGTAATAGATTCCTAGTACTGGGGTGTGTGATGTGTGTGTGTGTGTGTCAGTGTTCAATGATTACTTCTGTTTTCTTGCACAGAGTACATGCTTTAGGGGTGGGTATTACTAGCTGGTTATTTATGGACAAATACCATATGATTAAATAAAACAGAGTCATTTAACACTTTTTTCATATTGAAGATTCCAGGAAAAAGCTAATAAAGATTTTTAATAATCAGCTGCTCTTAATACATTTTAGATTTACTATGGTAGCTTTTATTTGCTATTAGAAGACCCCAACAGCTAAATTGATATATACTCCATGCTGCATTTTTAAAATTTGTAATTCCTGTACTTGACAATGAGGTTTTTGATCTGTTTTTGTCCTTGTAAGAATACAGGACTTGCTCTCAGTTTTACTAGAAAAAAAAAAAACAACATTCTGTGAGGATTAAAAGATTATTTTCTTACTTTTTTCGTCATACCAGGTTTGTTTCTCTGAACTAAGGTTTCTGAGGATTTTTACTACTTTAGCATTATTTAATCTCATAGAAGGAGCATAAGCAGGACGTAGCCCACTTCTTGTGGACACAAGACTAGGCAAAAGGACATGGCTTGGTGGTGTGAGCCCCTCTTGACCAGCATAGCCCTGCTTGCTGGTGTGAACCCCAGACCTTTGAGATTCGGTACTGGTGAAGGACTAAATCAAACAGGTTTTTAATAACCATGACCTCTGCTGTATGATGTCTTTTAACCTGGGGACCAGGGAAAGTCTTCATTCTTAGTCCTGAAGAAGGCACGTATTGAAGATCATGTTATTGGTGCATGTAAGCCATTATCTTAACTGTCTTACTGAGCTGGTTCATGCTGTTGACTTGTTGAAATGTGAAATGTAGTTACTATTGACTTTGTAAATACCTGCCAGAGAAGAAATATAATTATTTTAAATCATTGTAAATAGAGATGTATAAAACTCGACACAATCTGCAATGCAGAAAAAATTATATATATATATATAAATATATAAAGATGTTAAATAAATATCGTGCTGTTTCTGAACAGAAATGACTACTTTGTGACTTGCTGGTTTTTAAAGGTGTGATTGAGGCTGGTGCAGGCGGGACGGGCGCCGAGGGCAGCCGTGAGGGGGGCGCTGAGGGCAGCCGTGAGGGGGCTCTGGCGGGCGGCGCTGCTCCGGAACGGGCTCGCGGCGGCTTCGCGTCGCCACAGCGACCGCGGGCACGAGCCGGGGGGCGCGCGCGGGCCCGGCGGCGGAAGTCCCGCCCCGTGGCCGAGGCGGGCTGGGAGCAGGGCGCGGGTTGGCTCTCGCACAGGTCCCTCAAGGCGCGGGGCCCGGGTTGGCTGCCTCGGGGACGGCCCCGGGCTGGCACGTGAGCCCGGTTCCGCCTCCCGCTGCCACCGCTTCTGCCAGGGCGCGGGGAGCGGGCGGGACCCCGGTCCCGCAGGAACGGCGCCGTGAGGGGAGAGGGGTGAGGCGGGGCCGGTCCGCGCCCCCCCGGCGGCAGCGCCCCCCGGCGGCGGGGCCGCGCCCACGTGAGGGGAGCCGCCATGAGCCGGCCCGAGGGGATGCGCGGCAGCCGCCGCTCCCTGCAGGTGAAGTTCGTGCCCGATGAAGACGTCCTCAGGCACATCTCCGACGACGCAGGTACAGCCGGCCCGGGGCATAGCCCAGCCCAGTGCCGCCCACTGCTCCCAGGGCTCTGGGAGAGGGCTCCGAGCAGCCGCGGCCGGCCCCGGGAAAGGGGCTCTGCAACACCCGAGCTGGGTTCTGCAGGAGGACGAGGCCTCTGGGGTCGTTCTGCCCCGCTTGACTGCTCCCCTCAGTGTGTCTCTGTCCCAGCCCGGCACTGGACAGGCTGCAGTACGAGCTCTCGGTACCAGCTCCCCCCGCAGCAGCGTGTACGGGCGCCGGGGCAGCGGCGCAGGGAGCCGGGAAGCTCCTCGGGCCTGACGCGGCTAAAACTCGCACGGGAAAAGCGGAATGAGGCTGCAGGTGTATGCTGTAGGAGTGCTCTGCTGCAGTTCTGACTACTTTTAAGCTGGGGAGCCTCTGTGGAGATGCTTAAAACTTGCCAGTACAAGGCACGGAGCATTTCTTTCAGACTTCACTGCTGATCCTGCTTTGAGCAGAAGGTCATGCAGATGGTCTCCAGAGGGCTTTCAGCCTACAGTCTCCCATGAGTGTACTGACAGCCTACAGGCGAGGTATTTTCTAATTGTTCCTCTTCTCTAGGTAAAAATAAGGGTTGATGAGTACCATCCCCTTTGCATGCATTTTGATACTGTGATGTGTGAGCCACTGTCATTTCTCGGTTCCTCTCTGTGGAGCTGGTGTTCACTGAAATGGGTGTCTTACCCTCATGGACTGCAGGAGCCAGCATTTGTGGTGGAGGAGGGATGAATGGCTATAGGGTCAAATATTGACCAGCTGTTCTTTTAGCAGGACGTCTCAGCGTTGAATTTGTTGAGTGATTTGCATAACAGGAGCCTGGTCTCTTAAGTCGGGTGGCTGTGTACTACTGCAATAGAAATAATGAAATGGCAGGAGGTTAAAGCTTTTATTACAATTCTAGGAACTAAAGTACGGAAGGACAAGGCTCAGCTGAGTGTCAATGTCAAGAGATTTGTGAAGAAGCTTGAGAATATTTCTGATAACGAAGCTCAGGAGATCCTGGAAGAGAACTATGTTGCTGCTCTTGGAATATGTGCCCAAGGTATTAGCAGGGGAAAACCTAACACAGCTCTGACTTCAGGAGATTCTTTCAGTGTTAGGGTTGTACAGTGCTGGTGAAGTTGCTTTTGAGGGCTCAATCTGCCCTGTCTGTGCTTGTGGTAACAGGTAGAAGGGAAGATTATGATTCTAGGATTTTATTATTCTATTTGTTTTGTATCACCTGCACTATAAAGCCAAATAGTGAAATGTTACATTCCATCTTTCTTGGGTTGGGAATATTATCAGTGCTTTTAAAATAGCTGCAAGTAACATGTCTTTTCACAGATCCAGTGGGAAATGGCTCAAATATAAGTGGTGGTGAAGTGTACTCATTCCAGACTCCCAAACGCTCCAATAAAATGGCAGAACTGGGTATGTTTTGCTCTTCTTTCTCTGCAGACTTAGGAGAAGCAAGCAGAAAGTAGCAGTTCCAGAGAGGGTGGACTGTTTCAGTTCAGATAAGGTGCTTGAAAGGGATTGTCACTCACATGAAGAATCCTTGTATGTCCAGCATCATCTGAACTTCATTAGTGTTTATTTGTCACAGCTAATGATACGTCCTACACAGGATGAGCTGAGGGAGAGGGAACATCCTACTGAACCACTATACAGAAACTGATTTTGGTGCCTCTTAGTTTCTGCTGTGTCTTGGGAAGTTGTGTTTCCCATCTTAGACCTCCTTCTGCAGCAGGGGGGATTTCACTGGTGCTGCCTCCTGGAGCCATGACTCAGTTTGAAAACTGAGGAAAGTCATACTGTGACGGTCTGTTAGTGCCAGTGTTGTTACATGGAATAGGCTGTTGGTCACACAATGGTAGGAACTGTTAGCAGGGTATTTCAGATTCACATCAGTCATTCAACTTCAGCTTGTACTGATAAGGAGTAGACACAGGTAAATAGTTCTTCCTGGGGAGCTGATGTGTTTGCTGTATCTGATGATCTGTTATGTCCAGCTGAGCAGTCTTATAGTACTAAGTGAGCCTGACCAAACCTTGCTCTAATTCAAAGACATGTGGTCTTCCAGGGAGCAAAATGTGCTCTGCCATCAGCCATATTTGTAAACTTAATTAATTGATGAGTTCAGCCTTTGAAAATTTTTGCTGAGGAATACAGCCACCTTTAGGGTTAGAAAATCCTAGAAGTTCCTGAAATATCTAGGGAATTAATATGAAGAGAGCATTTCAGGTGTATGGCTCCATTTCTGACTAGCCAGAGCTGGAAGTTTTGTACTTGACATGTCCTTCCTTCCCTTCCCCCTATTTCCTACAGCTTCTCAATTAGCCCAGACACCAGAAAAGAATGTGGCACCTGATGACTCCAAATGCCCTGAGAAGATGGCCAAAACCCCTCAAAGCAGCAGTAAGTCCTGTGATGGTTTGGGGAACTGAAGCTGAGCGAGTGGGGGTTATGTTTCTCTTTGGGTGGTGGAGTGGATGCTTGAGGTCCAGCTTCTCTCATGCTCAAGTATTCTAGTTAACACCAGGGTTTAAGTTTTCAGGTTAACACATGGGCTGAACAGTTTGATGTGCATGGCCTGTGCTTCACCCGGGTGTCAGATCTCTTCTTTGCCCTGCTGCTCTAGACATGGACATGTCTCTCATCTATTGCTGTGACATTAATGACTTCCTTTCTGTTCAGTAGAAATACTTGCACTTGAGGGAGCTATGAGCTGGGCTGGTGTGTTAAACACTGACTGGGTAGGAGTGTGTGGGTGTTCATGTGTAAATTCACACTTTATTATATAATATTTAACACCTAGTGCTATAGGGAGAAATACAGGTGGGAGAAGTCAATGCATGTCAACATGGGCAAGAGGATGGGCTTGGAAATGGAGTTTGATGTGCTCAGGGAGAGAACATTAGCTCATTTTTCAGCTTCATCCCTTCCTGCTGGAGTCTCTTCCTCCTTCCTGGCCTCCCAAAGCTGTGACCAGGAATTAGCAGCTGCCTTCTGTGGTAATAACATTGACTCTTGTGTGACCTGACACTGGCAGGCTGCTGGAGCCACCACAAACTCAGAGGCAGAATGCAAAGAGTAAATTTATTTCTATTAACTTCCTGAAGCAACACCTGGGCAGAGGGACATGAGTGGAGATGCAGGCACTCTTATGTGTGGTTCAGTGCTAGGACCAGCCTGCTGTTCACACTGGTCTATCAGTGGTTTTGCACACACATAGTTTATCCCCATGCTGGGATCTTCACTGGGCTCTGATCTGTCTGTTAGGGTGCCTCCAGACCTACCAAACACCTGCGTTACCTATACACAGATGTTCTACTTCCCAAATCCTATACAGGGTAAACAGCAATAGACATGGTATATCTGTTTGTCTGCATTGCTGTTTGAGTCTTTGCTATCCCCAGCTGCATGGTCACTTGAGCGGTTTTACAATTCTCATTGCCAGTTTTCCACTTCTAACCCATTCCTCCCAGCAACTCTCTTTGTTCTGTCCTTGCCTGCCTGTGAGGAACTAGAGGCTTCCCTCACAGGATTAATTCTCTAGGGAGCTGATATTCTGGCCCAGTGTACCTTTGAACAGTGAATGCCTGTTTTTCTAATGGACCATCTTGTGCCAGTGTTGAAAATTTGCTGTTTCTTCTGTACAATGCTGTTTCTTCCTTTTCAGAACGTTCAAGTTCAAACAAAGTGCAGCAGAGGGTGAGTAATGACTTTACATTGCTTGGATTTTGTATTTGGGTTTTTTTCCCCACCTGTAAAACTTGAACTAGCCAATTACTGCAGTTCTGGAAAGAGGACCTTGAAAAGCATACTCCACAATAGAGATGTCTCTTCTGTTCTAACCAGAAGGAGTAACTTAAGTGAGAACCATTAATCAGGACTATGGGGTTTGGAGTCAGTGGGCAAATAATAGATTTGACAGCTTAATTGTCATGGGTGGAAATTATTTTCTTGCATCACACAAGTGAGGATGCTAGATAATCCCTTCATATACAGTTAAACTCACAGCTTTCCAGTTTCTCACTAAAGGAAGAAACAGCCCTAATTGTAAGAAATGCTGTTAGAACAGGAGTTCCAGAACTGTGATGCTGTTCAGTTTCTTACTTACTAATTGGTTTATAAAGAAGAGATACAATGCAGAGCTGCCAGTTGTGGTGGCTATGGAGTGAAAGAGCTGGCTTTGTAAAATAGTACAGCATCATAGCAGAAATGTGTGCACAGTTTTTCTGGTATGAGGTTCCAGGATGAGATACACCTGAAAAAGACATGCTGTTTGGGGATGCCATAGTCACTGCTTGATGATTTCACATCCACTTTGTCAGGATCAACAAAAGTATTTCCTAAGTATTGCAGACTTGATCCAGTATCCAAGTCAGGCCTGTGCTTTAAACATATGTAAGGAAAATGTGACACTACAACTTGGTGAGCCCAGGCAGCTTGGATTGCTTTGCTGTACTTCTGGGCTTAGTATGCTGAGTGGTCTTCTGTCATTCTGGTTGTTGTTTTCATAGAGGACTTCCAGATGACTTTGAGTCGACAGCTTGATGTGGAAAGTGACTGCTGTGGGGACTGAAGCATTTCCATTTTGTCATTGCTTTGGTTTGGCTCTTCCTGAGAGGCCAAGATTGGGATCTTGGTTGGAGATTTCAGTTTTCTACTCTCCATGTTGAGCTGAAAGAATTAAGCCCCTTTTGGAACTTTGATCCTATCTCCCTCTGAATGGGAAAACAAGAACTCTCCATACTTAACTGCCTCTGCTTTTCCAGTTTCATGTGGGCTGAAATAGTTTGGAAATGTAACCTGTCTTTGCATGGCAGAGGGTAGTTTAGAGGAGAGAGATGTTTCTTTTAATGCATGTTTTTTCTTTGCTGTTCCAGAGTAAAAAGAAAGAATTTGTGTCTTCCACACCTTACAGACTCAGAAAGAGACTAGCAGGTAAAGATCAGCCTTTGCTGTCAGCTGCCACAATCAGTGAGGCACTGTGTTCAAGGGAGAGTGTTTTCCTGTTGAGCTTCTGTCTGTGGTAGCAGTGTGACAGAAACAGCCTGATTTATCCTGCAGAGAGTGTAGAAATGTCCTTAAGGAAATCCATGTAGACCTTTCCTCTACAGCTGATTGCTGCTAAGGTGAGAGGTGGAAGGATTAGAAGCACAGAGTTACTGAACTTCAGTAATATGATCAAAAACTTTCAGTAATCCTACCTGTGCTGACATTTAGTGTGGCCCAATTGCTTGAACCAGGCATAAAACTTTTGGATGATGGCTGGGATGTCCATGTCAAAGTATTTCCAATAACTGGTTGGCTAAACCAGAATGATTGCAGAGGAGAGTTTAGTACCTGATGTTTCATCTTCTGTTTCTTTTGTGTTGAGAGACCAAGACTGAGCCAGATTTCATCTGTGCTCTTCAATCAATGCTGCTAACAGAGGTATTTTACAACTTGTTTGCAGAGTGTGACGTAGAAGATACTCAGCCTGCTCGATTGGCATTTGGGAAAAGTGACATAGAGATGCTAAGAGAAATTGGGAATTCCATTGTCCATTTTTAGTCTCTTTTTATGGTACAATGATGTTTCTTGGTTGGTATCAAGGAGGAGGCTTTACTTAACAATACTTTGTGATCCTAGAACTGCAAAAGAAATGGCCATATGTGTTTGCAGTTCTCTTAAGCATTGATTTTACCTTTCTGTGAAATACATTAAGAATTCATGTGCTTGTAAAACATCTAGAGAATGTGTGTGAGATGGTGCAAGATGAATTCTGTGTAAGAAGTCATTCCTGGCTTTTAACCTTAAAATCTATGCTCTAGCTCCAGATCCCTATTTGGAAAGTGAGAGTGAGTATTCTGCTTCCTGCTCAGAGGAGGAGGATGAGGATGAACAGAAGGAAGTCAGCACTGTTTTATCAGATCAAAAGACTCCAGCAAAAATTAAGGCTGCATCTACACCTCCTCCCAGAAACAGCCTAGCCAAAAAAAATAAGGAGCAAAAGATGGTGAGTGTGCAAAAATATCCCCCTGAGCTAGCAAACATGAAGGAATGTATGGTGACAATAAGCTGTTAGTGACCTCACCTGACCGTGGGGAAGAACTGCTGAACCCATTTCAGATCAGACCAGCTGGCCTGGCTTTTGCTGTACTTCTGAGTAATCCTTGGTAGATAGGCACCATGTGAACCTGTGTGCTAACGCAGCTGGCATCAGCAGCTTCACAAGGAGAAGTCTAAGATGTCCACGGAGCAGGAGACCTTGTATTGGGACAGGATGAAGAAATTGATTCCTGTAGTACCAAAAGGAGTGCACATTACTGTTCTGGCTTGGTGTTCAGCTTAATTGTCTCACTTCCTTCCAGCACCGGGATCCCCACACCAATTAAGAATTACTGTTATGTTATCTCTCTCAGAATCTCTTTTCTGGCTCTCTCTTCAGGAAAGAATCATCTGACTAGGTTAGCTTTGGCAGAATGTTGCTATAGAAGCCATTTTTGCAAATATTTTCTGTCTTTCTGTATTCACCCTTGCCCTCTGTCTCATTGGCCATCTTAGGGAGAGGGGTAACTTGGTAACAGGAGGAGTGTTGCTGACCTTGCTGCCATTTTATAGGGCAATCTGGTGGAGGAATACTTTGAAGCTCACAGCAGTTCCAAAGTGCTCACTTCAGACCGAACGCTGCAGAAGCTGCGGAAAAGAAGATTGGATCAGGTACTGTTCATAGTGAGTCACACGACTCTGGGTTTTTGATTCCTATGATATAGTGTTCCCCTGCTGTTATCTGGAATTGCTGCCCAAAGTAACATCTGGATTTTTAACAAGTTCTTTCATAACAGCTGTGGGAGGAAATCACGGCTTACAGTGTTAAAGCTACTGCTGTCTTCAAAGTAGTTGAAGGTTTAGCAGTTTTGTCTCTCAGTACTTTGTCTGTCTGATACATTGCAGTTGCTTTTCCAGTGTCAACTGTCTTCTACTGCAAGGGAGTGGGAAGCAAAGCTGTTAAAATTGAAGAGAAAGAGAGGCCAGTGTAGATTTGATGCTGACTATCATGCTACTGTGCTGTTTAAACATCAGCATCACAGCATATCTTGAGAGCTGAATTAATCCTTTGATTCTTGATGCTTTTCAACATTGAGCTATCAGCTGCAAATTATATCCTTTCTGCTGTAGTTTTTTTTTAAGATGGTGGGCATTTTGAGCTTTCTCTTGTAGTGACAAACACCTGAACCCTTGCTAAGCATATTGATTGGAGCCTTTGTTCCCATGACCAGGGATGTGATGTTGTATCTTGTTGGTACAGTGCTTGGTGATGTGTAAGTTTCACGTGTATCTGTTTTCCTGTAGTGGTTTTTCCATACTTGGTGTGAAGAGAAAAATACACAGTGTGTCATTTGTTTTAATCCTAGTCTTGCTGCTGTTTACCATAATAAGGTTACTTAATCTCTGCTTTGTATCTCCAGCAGCAAAACTGTGCCTAGTGGGGTCTTAATGGGGAGAAAAAAAACTAACCACAAACTGAGTGCACTGACAATGAAAACTGTTCTCTCTAGACAAGGGAGCATGCTCAAGGGTGTTTTAAGGACTTCAGGTGTTTCTCTTGCTTCTTCTCAACTTTGAATGACTGTCATCTCTTTCTCAACACAGCAAACACTGCATGATCTTTTGAAAAATGCTCCACTTGCTTATGCTGCTGAAATTAGAGACCTTAACCAGCAACATGAATCCTTGTTTTCCAAATGGATGCTGCAATTACAGTAAGTATCCAAGGGGAATCACTGAAGAAGCTTAGTTAAAAGGCACTGCCTTTTCCCGTCATGTCTGTAACATCCTGTGGATGAATTAAGGAGGAAATTTTTTTCATTGTTTGCTTAAATTTAAAAGTGGGTGACACTAATTTAATTTAGCACGTCCTGTAGACCAAATCCTATCTGATTAACTCCTTGAACCGAATGTCTGAAGTGCAATGAAGTTGCATTCAGCTGCTTAGCTTGCCTGTGCCTCTCTAAACCAAGCTAGAGGGCATTCACAAACAGGGAACATGAATAGTGAGAGAACAGGGGAAATGAATTATGAGAAAAGTGCTCTTTGTGAGGAATCATTTTTGTTCTCAGCAGCAAGTTAGTAGTGAGTAGCCCACCCTCACTATCTTCAGTCTATGGCTATCTCTAGTGGTGTAGCAGTTTATTTCAGTGCCTGTGGTACCTAATGATCTGGGCATGAAGAAACCCTAATGCTTTTGGAAACACTGGCAATATAAATTTTATTTGGCTTTGTGTGTATCTTCATGGGAAGGAGAAGGGTGAACATTCAGGAGAGCAAATGAAACTATAGAGACCTTTGAGATTCTGAAGCACCTTAAAGAAGGCAGACCACCACCCCTGAGGCTGGAGCCAGTACTGGTGATGAGAAAGACCCTTGGAAGCTTACAAGAAGTGGAATATAAGGAAATTTGTGATCCATGGGGAAGACAGAGAGTATGAAGGAGACATCAGCTTTGAAAGTTGGAGAGTTGCAAGAGGAGGAGTTCTGTCACTTGGTGATCTGGGCAAATGGTTAGAGATGTATCTGACAGAGCAGAAGAAACAAATCCCTTGATGACAATGAAGGCAGTGACAGCTGTTGAACACCTTACCTTTGCCCAGTGCTATTTGAGTAACCTGATACTCTTCTTTCTAATCAAGATAATGCTTTTCCTGCTTCTCAAACCTAAACAAAGCATTGTGATTCCTGTGATGACCCACTCCTGAAAGTAAAGAAGTGCTTAAGATTCAAAATGCTTATTGGTCAAAACTATGACAGAAGTCAGAGGGTCCATAAAAATCACAGAGTTTTATTAGTAGATCACACATTTTCATGGAAAAGTGTGGAAATCATGGAAATTGGTATGGTAGTCCCTAACCTACTATACAGGCATACAGGACTGGGTTTTGGATAAAGGGGCAGGATAAGGGAAAGGAGAAACTAAAGAGCTTAATATTAAAAAGGAGAGATGAATTAAAGAGCAAAAAATAGCTCACCAGCCATCACTCCAGCATTGAGCCAGCTGAAGGAATGGTGATCTGGGATTCAGCATTGATCCAGGTCATAAGTTATGATCCAGCTGTGTTGGTTCAGCTGATGAGATGTCCACGGTCTGGGGGGCATCACCTGAGCTTGTGCAGGGGGGATGTCTTTTTATGGACAGGTGTCTCTGTCCCAAAGACAGATTTGTCACTTTCTATGCTAATTAGTTACCATGCACAGTTTGTTCTTTTAGGCCTTTCTGGAAAAGGGTCAGAGGGCTTTGGAGCTCTTTAGTAGTCACAGTCCCACCTTACAGTCCCATGTCCACTTCCTGCCAGTGATTGCTGTGTTAGCACTGTACTTCATTGTTCTTTCTCATGGAAAGGCTTTGCCCAGGCTTTCCACCTGGGCCCCCTTCTGCCAAAATTTGTTTTTTCTCACAGCATGTTAGTACCAGTAGTCCTTGGTTATTACCAATTATTTTTGTCTGTTACCACTTGGTTGGCTTCACAGCCACCTGGTTATTGGTGTTTGAGACATACTATCAGTCAATTACCTTCTGGGAATTGAGAGCTCAAAAAGATCTCACTCTAGACCACTGCTTGAAGTGTTGTTAGAGAGTGGACTTGAATATGCAGCAGCCCCCCATAATGGAGAACTCAAAAGGGTCTCAATTTAGACTGCTTTTTTAGGCATGCAACACATTGGGAGTTTAGTCTAGGTGCAGTTCATCAAGGCTAAGGCCTAATGAGCATTTCCTACATCATAGTGCAGCCTGAAAGAGGGTGAGGGATACGACTGAAGTCAGCTCTTCTGGGTCTCTACAATTCCATACCGTGCTGTCTTTATGCTTTCCTGCCTCTCTTTCTGTGGAACAATCAGGATAAGGAATAGACCTGAGTATAGAGTAATTTTGTTTTGAAATTGTGCCTGAGGATCAGAGTGGGAAACCAGTATGAAGGTTTGCTTTTTTTATTGTAATTACTGTGACCTGTAGTAAACATGTAATAAAAGTACTTGGTGAGGGGATGCATCTGAGTGTTGATCACCGTTTCTTATCTGAAGTTGGAGATCAAGTATTCTGTTCTTAGTCAACAGCATTTTCTTTCATCCATGTTTTGCTAAGTTTATGAGCCTCTAGGCGGCTAAAATGATTCTTTTGCTAGGATACCAGGTTCCAGATTCCTTGTAGCTAACCTTATTTATCAGCTGTAAGCTTAAGGTAAGCCCAGAGTTGACAAAACGTGAAATTTTTAACACCAAGATTGCAGTGGATCGTTTTGCTTGATGAATGTATGGACCTAAACCAGACTTGGATTTCTTTGATCCTGTGTATTTGCTCACTTTTCTGCAGCTTGGGTTTCAATATTGTGCTTTATGGACTGGGCTCAAAGCGTGATCTGTTGGAGAAGTTTCGTACCTCTTTGCTCCAGGATTCTGTTCACCTGGTGGTTAATGGATACTTCCCCAGCATCACTGTGAGATCTGTAAGTGGGGGAAAAGCTTGTGGGTTTATGTAATCATCCTGTGTTACAGATACCCCTAGAGTCTTTCAATGTAAAATGTTAAGGAAACTTGCTGCACCCTATAGCAACAGACTCTGTAGAGCAGTTCCTCTCTCTTCTAATACTTTGAAGAAATGATCCCATACATTTTCCAAGGAATTGCAGTAATTTCTGTCATGAATAGATACTCGTCACTCTGAAGCCTTGTTTTATGTCACTGTTTTGAGAAGGGGTATAATTTTTTTTTGTTTATGTTCACTGATTTAGGGATTTTATGGTAATAATCAGATTATCTCTCACAAGGTATCCAAGGGCTCAGTTTAAGATTTTCTGCACTTTGGTGTCAGAGCTCTTCATAAAGAACTCCTGTTTTCTTTTTCAGATTCTCAACTCCATCACAGAGGAGGTTTTGGACCATATAGGGACCTTCCGCAGCCCCCTTGACCAACTAGAATTCATTACCAAAAGGTTCAAAGAAGGTAAAATGACTAACTTTATGCATAAAAACATTAGAGTCTATTACTGTTAAGAGAGCCTGGACATTTTCTTCCCCTACAATTTTTATAGAGGCAGTCACACTTTCTTAGTGCATTGTAGCTAGTATACTTTTTTGCTTGTAATGTATGCAACATATATGAGAACATGCATGCACTAGGAGTATCTGTACATACATGTGTAACAACCCCATGTAAGCTGTTAGCTCAGTCAGTGTTTTACAGCAGGACAGCAGTGGCAAACAAGCAGGTTAGAATTGGTTTCAAAAGCAAAATTAAACAGGTATTGCCTCACAAAAGGCTTGCTGAATTGTTTCTGAATGTCTGTCTTACTGCTTGTATATTCATACACAGATAGCCACGGAATCTTAATTGTGCATGGCATTGGTGTTTCAGTGTTTACATTCTGGTTTTCATCATTACCTTATTTCTGGTGGGACTAAGTGAAAAAGGAAGGGTAACAGCAGTTCCCACCTGAATGTACATAAGTCAGTCTTGCAGTCTGCTATTGCTGATCTCACTGGTTTCATTGGCAGGCAATTATGTATGGATTTGCCCAAAACCAGTTACAGTTCTAGAATTGTTTCTGGACTCAGGAAATGGTTGTTTATTGGAATAAATCAACCGAGACTCCATTTTCTTCATGCAGGAAAAGCCAAATTTTATTGTATGGGTCATATAGGATTATCAGGAGGCCCTGTGTCAGATCTTATTGCTGGACAATACATTCACACTTAGTTCATTGGTCGGTACATGGTATTTTGCATATCTATCAAACTTCTGTATTTTTAGCTAGTTTACATATTTCTTCTTGATTCTCATGAGACAGATCTTATTGTTTACGCAGATGCTAGTTGTTTTTCACCCAAGAATATGTTCTTGTGTTATAATGAGCTCTCATACCAAGATTGTTTTCGCATGGCAACTTGCAGATTACTTAGCTGGACTTAGAAGAAATGACAGGCTAGCTATTAATTTAACAGAGCAGGCCTGATTTTATGAGGCCTTTCTTTTATAATTCTTCTACCTGTCTATGACAGTTGTTCCCAGGGATAAGTACAGCAGCAAGAAGCTAGCTGGAAATTCTAACATCTACCAGTTGCATTATGTGAGCTAGGTCTCTAACTTTTTGTCAGAACTTATTAAAATTTTCAATGAAGTTAAGATGCTTTGGATCCAGCCTTGAATAGAAAATGCATTTTTACTGTGAGGAGGAGCTTAAAGATCCTAGTCATGTAAATCAAAAGCATCTGAATAAACTGTGCTTAGTCTTCCATTCTAAAATGTATTTCAGTGACCTTCAATTGCAAAAGAAACACAGCTAAAGGAGCAATTCCTGATAAAGCTGTGAGCAAGTGGAAAGTGGATTATAACAGAAAAAAACCAATCCTGTAACTGTGATGACAGCGAATTGAGAAAAACCCTTTTAGGTGCTCAGAAACACCCAGTATAGCTTCAAACTATGTTGTACAAGGAAAGCAATATTGGAGCGATTTATATGGAGAGTGGTGAAATAAACTTGTGCTACGCTGCACTGGGAATGGGAAACCAGCTTGTGCACAATTTCTTTGATTATTTCTCTGCTGTTTTTTCTGACCTTGCAGATTCATCTTTAGAGCTCTATGTCCTCATTCATAACCTGGACAGCCAGATGTTGAGAGGAGAAAGAAGTCAGCAGATCCTTGCACAGTTATCCTCCCTGCCTAGCATTTACCTCATTGCCTCTATTGATCACATCAATGCTCCTCTCAGTGAGTTCCCCTGGGCCTGATCTAGCCAAGAGAAGGATCTGTGTTCTGCTTTGGGGCTGCTGAGCATGTTTCATAAGCTCCTATGTTGCTTACTATGTATTACTATTACTTTGTATGTATTACTGTTGATGTGTGGAACAGATCTGTTGATGTATGTATAGTCCTGATTGGGAGTGTGGCTGTGCTGAAGCAAAACTGTGTAAAGATACTGAGAAATACCACTAACCGTAATATACAAATAGACTCCAAGCTTTTGGCACCGCTTGATTTTAGGAACTTACTGAATTGGAGATTGGATAATTAAGGATGGCAAAGCAAATATACTTAAATAACTTACTTATATTGATTACTATTATGATTAGACTAAAAGATCCTAATCAGAATTATTTACTACACAGCACAGGTAGCTGTAACAATTAGTATAGTTCAATTTTTTAAAGCAATATTGAAGCAATTATATTAAAGCTAACAAAAACTATACAAGTAGAAATTGATTTTACTCACCCATACCAACAACTATGGGCAGATCTCTTTAGCTCAGCCTGGAGGAGTAACCTTGAGGGGTATCCCCACTCAAGGGAGGAATCTCCACACACTCTGAGAAGGGTCTTGTTTCAGTTATTTTACCCCTTCTCTAGGTAGAGCTTTAGAGCTCCCAGCTACAGCCAGAAATTGTTTGTACACTCCTGACTCTGGAAGGATTTACAATGTATCTATGGAAAAGGGATGCCTGCAAATGTTTTGTTGCTGAGAATTTATCTTACTGGAACTGCAGTTATCAGGGTGTATGTAATATGAATTTCACAAGCATATATTGTTTCCTCAATCCTACACCAGAACTACGAGCATTTTAATATTGCTTGTTTAACACCTTAGAAAACATAAATCTCCCAGTTTTGTCTGCTCTTTCTGTTCTCTCTGTCTAGTGTGGGATCAGGCAAAGCTGAGCCTCTATAACTGGCTTTGGTATGAGACAACAACATTTAATCCTTATGTGGAAGAAACATCTTATGAGAACTCACTTTTAGTACAACAGTCTGGATCTTTGGCTTTGAGCTCCCTAATGCATGTCCTGCATAGCCTCACTCTCAATGCCAGGTAAGACACTGTTACACTTCACAGTAGCACTTGCCAAGGACCCAGTCCTTGCAATCTGTGTTTTCTGATAATAGTGTTCCAGACCAAGATGGTAGGACCTGGCTTCCAGCTGATTGGTTACTTTAAATTTGGATAGCAGGTCTTATCCAGTGATGAGATTGACAATCAGGTTCTTTGTGCATAAGGCAAAATTAGTTAATATTTTCTAACTGTGGGAGTTTTGGGTTGTTTTAAAAAATATTATTATTTTCATTTTCCCCCTTCCTCCTTTCACTTAGAGGGATATTCAGACTGCTTGCTCAGCACCAGCTGGAGAAAAAGGACAATCCATCTTATCCAGGTAGGTACCCACCTTTTCTCATTTGTTTGGGCTGTTGCTGTTCACAGCAGCCCTGGGTTTTGGTATGCAGGTTACACATCCAGCAACAGAAGTGCTCGAACAGTTGTCTCAGTGAGGCTCACTGTCTTTCTAGTGGCACTGTGTCTGACTCAGGAAATCAATAGACTGGCTGGCTCTGAAGGACTGCCTTTTACATGCTTAGACATGACTGAGACTGTTGGTGAGGGACTGTGGGCTTAAAAATTTAAAATGAAGACTGAATTTGTATAACTTGCACTTAAATGTCCTATATAAATGGCTTCTGACATATCCCTGCTTTCTAGAATATATTGGAATATTCTGTCATTGTCTGTAATAGGTGTTGCAGTGGATATGAATAACATTTTAATGGTAAAGAAAGCAAGATAGACGAGTTGGAAATTCAGAGAAATTAATGATTGTAGAAAGTGCATTTAAAGTCCTATTAAAATTCCATTAGGCAGCAGGGTGACTCAAATGTTAATTGAGCTGTTTTCCATTAATTATTGAAGTATTACCTTGGCTGTATACTTGCAAGAGGTGATGATACTGTAGCCACTCTGGTCTAAGCCAAAGCAAGACTTTCAGGTGGATAATATGTGGTGTTAGACCTGGAAAAACCTGACAATCTTACTACTTCAGTTTCTTGTTCTTGCCTTTTTCTGTCTCCAGGGCTGTCTTTCCAAGATTTTTACCAGCAGTGTCGGGAGGCTTTCCTTGTGAACAGTGACTTGACACTCAGGGCACAGCTGACAGAATTCAGGGACCACAAGCTGATCCGGACCAAGCGGGTGAGTCCAGGGAAGAATTCTATTCAGCCACTTTGAATAAAAAGGGTGCTTACTTGCTGTGTTGTTTAAGCATGTAGGAACTGGCAAGGGGCTGAAATTCTGTAATTGCAGCTCTTTCCATGCCTCCAATTTGTCAACACCCTTTACGTGGATAGAGGATTATAGAAACACAGTGTGCTTTGGTTATTCAGCAACCTACATGTCTTCTTTGAAGACTGTGAGAAGTAGCAGACTATGGAGCCTGCCAGTCTGCTTCCAATAGTATTACCTCTATTTCTATAAGGAAGGAATGCAGACTTGTCATAATAATGAGGCAGTATAGCAGTACAAGATAGAGGAACACAGTGTCGAGGAGCTTTGTAGTGTCAGACAAGCATAACCCATCAGTTTTCTCATTTAGTGACTTTCTCAGTATTTGTGCATTTCCTGTGTTGCTCCAGTGAACTATTCCAGGTTTTCAGTAATGTAGTTGTTCAGAATGCTGTCTAGCTCTAATCCAGACTGCAGATAAATGCTAGCATTGCAGTGCTGTCTAGTTGCTTGCCTGGCACTGTACACTGGTGTTAACAATGTCTGTGCATGTCTGTTCTCAGGGAGCTGATGGTGTGGAATACTTAATAATTCCTGTCGATGACAGTACCTTGACCGACTTCTTAGAGAAAGAGGATGAAGATGTGTAACATCTGTGTCCTCAGTGTCTACAGCAACTGCTCTCAAAGGCTGCTGGAGAGGGGCCTATGCTCAGATCTCTCTTTCTCCAGCCTCACAGCTGCTGCACTGATAAGTAATAATTCTAATGAATCTTGTTCATTGTTCAACTGCCTCAGGTAGTTTGGAATGATGATTCTGTAAGCAAGGCCTCTCTTGCGCTCTGGTTGGATTTGTCTGCTTTGTCTCTTAGCTCAGACAATGCCTTCTTCCTATCTGTGCATCCAACCTCACAGCCAGAAAAACAAACTTGGTGAGATTGTGCCTTCTGCTCTCTACCTCAGTAGACATGAAGGTTTTATTGGAGCAATTTACTTGGGAAGTGCAAATCACAAGATGGTCAAGAGCTTTAGTTTGTACTAGTGGTGCAAATTCTCCCATCTGAGTGCTATCCAGTACTCCTCTACCATTTAGACAAAACTAGCTTCCAGTGTATGACGACAAGATTTATAATGCTACAAGACCTGTCTTGACTGCATGAGGAAAGGAGAATATGAGTGGGTTTGGGATGCTGCAGGTGACTTAGTAAATTCTGGCAATAAAACTGAAGGACTTGTCCCAAACTAACATCCTTTTATAAGATTTAGATAATCAAAATTAGGATGGACTCATGTCAATGCCTGCTACTTTCCAAGGTGCAATCCAGGAATATGAAGAGGCTATGAAGCTTTTTCGTTTATTTTTTTAAAGCTTGATTGTATATTTATATTTTTTACATCAGGAATGCCCACTGATCCTGGAGGAGGCCTTAAATGCCACTTAGAAGCTCTCCCTTTTTTTTAAGCTTTTAGAGGTTGGGAGACTACTGAAGTTTGACATCTTTTCTTCAATTCTTTTTTTCTCAGTTATGTGGGAGGAAGCTCTATAGTTCCATCATCTGTAGTCTGCCAGCCAGACTACAGGGACTCTCTATGCCTAATATTTGGTAGCTGTGTTACAGCTCAGTGTTGTAATAGTTCAAATCAATCAAATAAAGTACTTTATTAATTTTCATTAGTTTGTCTTGTCTCTCACAATCTTTTTATGTTACAGGAAGATCGAGATCCTTTTGGCAGTTGTGCAAAAGCTTCATTTTCATTATTATGTCAAATATCTGTGCAGAAGATTTCAAACTACTGAGTAGAAATATTTTACATTTTAAATGTTTCTTACATCAAAATCAAGAATCATTTGCCTACCTTTTAATACCAGTATATAGCTTTTAAATAGAACCAAAACATCCCATGGAGCAATAGTACCTTATCTGCCCCTCACCTGGTACTTGACAGAAGCAAGAGATGTATGGCCTGACTTTTGTATTAGAAACCTAGAGCATCTCCCTACCCCACTGTCAACTTGATTCTTCATATAGGTCCTTTCCCTTTACTTGGGATAGAAGAAATTCCTTCTCACTTCTCAGCATATTGAGGTGCCTTCAAGGTATTGGTAAGAATTATGACCTTTATGTAGCCTAGGTAGCTTCAGATAATACATTTAAGTGGAACGAGACATGCAATTATTAGATGGAGACATTGCTTCATGAACTACTTTTATTAACTTAAAAGGAGAGAGCTAACATCTTTACAAATTTCTAATGAAATATATTTACCATCCAGAGATGGTAGGGTATACAACTGTGAGATTTTTTCTTAAAAAAAAAAAATCTCAACAGAAAAAACTAACTTGGAAAATTAAACTCATTATCAGTCGTGAAAATACTACTTGTTCAGTTTTAGCGATCCTGTAATTAAAAGCCACAGTTGACAGAAACTGTTTTTAAAAGAAAATGACAAAGGCACGTGAATTTACAGCTTTGTTAAGGAATTGAGTTTCAACTTTACAAAGCTTTTTTGAATTGAGAATCTCTCTTTTGAAAAGCCTTAAAGCTGCATTAGTGGTTGATTGTGCAACTGAATACTAGTACCAACAACTTGCTTTGTGTTCTGTGTTTATTTGCATCTGAGTGGTGCCTTAGTACAACTGCTAATGCAAACAGTTGATGTCCATCCTTTCATTAACTACTCTTTCTGAAATTTGTTAGATAAAATATCAGTGGCTTGCACTGACATGATTTGACATAGCTGTAGTAGGGTAGAACTGCTGCATAAGCTTAAATCTGGAGGTAAGTAATGTATTTTTTCCTTGAGTATCATGGTTATCAACTGTATCTCATAACATGAAGCAGTAACATGTTATGAGTAAATTTATTCAAGTACAGTCCAGTAATCAAGTAAATGAAACTTTGGTATTCCAAAACAAACATTTATTTTTCTGACATGACAAAATCTACCCCAGACTTTGAGGTACCACATAGTACAATCATTCTGTACTGGACCAATTGAAAGCACCTTCAATAAGCTCCGCAATTGGATAGGTCTGTGCAAGATAACACTATTGACTGAATTTTCTCTCTCCAATTTTTTCCCCCTATGCCACCTGGAGAGGATCTCTGTCTTTCTCAGACACAATGATGTTGATTTTGTTCTGTAGGTGGATGGTGAGTGCATCACGCAGCTCTGACAGGAAGCCTCGCTCAGTGTTGCTGTGCTCACACAGAATAACACTTATCCCATTGGCAACTGCATCCAGCACATCATGGTGGGACATCTCTCCTGCCATTTTGAGAAAGAAATGTCATGGAGATCACAAATGGTACAGTTCAGGTAACCAGGTCTCTGCAATGTATGGAGCATCTCAGCTAAAAGCTGGTGATGTAATGGAATATAGGCCATAATGGAAATGCAACACAACCTGCTCAGTAGGAAAGTGGAACACTCTTGTTCCAGGGTCCTTTGAAAGACCCTGTATGCAGCTGGGTCAAACCACAGAAATTCCTTGCCATCTTTGAGTAGTTGTAAATTCTGCCAATTTGGGCAGAAAATAAAAATGCTCAGAGTGGTCTGGAAAGAGGATGGAGAGGAAAGCAGTTCTGGGTCAGCTCTGCAGGGCTACACACAAGGGGGAGAAGGGGCAGCAATTCCTACAGAATGCAAGGCAGCTTTCACATTGCTGTGACAGCCGTCCCACTGCTGGACGAGAGAATAATGGACTAAGTGGCCCTTTGGCTAGACACACTATGGTGTTTCTTTGGAAGGTTCTGTAGACTACATTATATTCTGTTTTGCATTAGCGAATTCTGTAGGGAAAAGAGGAAATATATGTTGGCAAAGGAGAAATACACAGAATGAAAGTTGCAACTCACTGCCATCCGCACTGATTTTTTGTTGAGATAAATGCTGTAAATCAATATTTTAATTCAAGTATCTTTCACTGCCACACTGCCAATTGATCCACATTATTTCTACTTTAATGTTAGTTTGTCATTCCAATAACTAACCAATTATTTCTCAATTATAAATAACAGGTAGTTCTTAGTGGTCAAATCTTTCAAAAGCCAGTCAACCCTCTTATTTTTTGCTGGGGTTTGTTTTTTCCTCTAATGACTATTTTTTAAAAAATAATGAAACAGCAGTCTATTACCTGTGAGATAGAGGTCAGCTTCTGTTCCCTTCAGGACACTGCTCCCAGAACCAGCACACAGAGCAACTTTCTTCACTGGTGATTCTGCAGGATACAATGTGCCACAGTTAAATTCCTTCCCCTTTGTTGAGCCCTCGTGTGTATTGCTAGTAATTGTTTCAGTTAACTACTATCTTGATTTTAGAGTCAATGTAAATTTGTTGGAGGAAGAGACACATCTGTCAGTTTGAAAGAGTCACGGGCCTATAACACCTCTGACAATACAGCAAAATCCTCTGTAAAAGGTAGATTTTTCCCAAGGGGCAGGAAACTTTTTAGAAAACTCCAGGACAGAGGCTGGCTGCTGGTGGCCTTTCTCCTAGTGAGGTGTTAGTTAGATTTCTGAAGGCCACTACACTTTGCAGGACTCATGTTCCACCACCATTAGTTTCCCAACTAATGATGCCACTAAGGCAGCTCTTTGCCTCTGAGATACATTGGTTCCTAACTTTCAGCTCTCAGAAGACCAGTCTTAATGCAAGCTGAAAGCTGCTCCATGCCAATAAAAATTGTCCATTTGCTGTGATTGCTAATTCCAAGTTATTACATATATGACAGTGACGTGAATTTTAATTTTTCATATATATTATATTCACTAAGGAGAGGGGACACACAACACAGGGAGTTTTCAAAATCTATTAAGGTTTTACAGTATGTTGCCTTGCAATTACTGTTGATTTAAGTGGAGTCACACCACATCATAAAAAGAGGCTTTGAAGTAGTTTGGGAATTTTTTAGTGCAATTGTCAGTCTAATAAGATTTCTGCCTTCTAAATTACAAAGAGCTCTCAACAAATTTACTCTCACAAATTCTACCAGCTATGGTCTTTGGACTTTAGGATAGGTAGCTGGGATAAGAGGATGTTTATTCCACATCTTACTAATGACCCCACTGTTTGAGCTAGTTCACCTTTATCTCACCTTTCATCAAAACAAGGTTCTGTGTTCATAATGATAACATAGAGTGTCTTACTCTTAAAAATGCTCTGAATTTTAACATTCAGTCACAAAAGGGAAGATACAATCAAACAGTACACCTTTGTGCCTGATATCCTGGGCAGGAAAAAAAATTTAGTCATTATATAAATTACCAAAAATTATATCTTTCATTCAACTTGTACTGTCCTTCTTCACCACATCAGCCAGTGTAATATAGAGTCCCATTAAAATACAGATGAGATTCTTTTCATGCGACTGAAAATTTTAAGATGCTGTTTCTTAACAGTGCTTTCTAGTTCTTGGAAGTAAACCCGGTGAAGACAGCAGTGTTTCCCACTGTCATACACCCACTGCTGCTCCCTGTGTTCCTGCAGTGCCAGTTCTGGCAGGCAGTCTGGCTCACAGCCGGTTTACCGAGTGTCCTGCCCGCCCCCAGGGCCAGGAGGATCTCAGCCCATTTACCGAGTGTCCTGCCCGCCCCCAGGGCCAGGCGGACGTGGGAGAGCCCCAGGTGCCCTTTGATGCGCTCCACTGTGTCTGACAAGGAGAGCGGCTCGCTCAGGGTGCACAGGCGTCCCATTCCAGTATGGGGAAGAAGAGGCTGAAAGAAAATGAAAATTACTGTGAGAAGGCTGACTCCAGATGCTTCACACTGCACAGGATGAGTATATTGGGCTTGCAGGAACAACACTGAACTTTACAAAGAAGTATGTATGTGATGTTCTCAAATGTAACGTATGAACTATGCCAGCCATTGGAACTGATTTTAGTACAGGCCACATAAATAGTTTGATTGCTTTGGAAAATGGGTGTGGCTTCCAATTCCCATATGCCAGTATTTCAGAGCACTGGGGCAGCACTGGAAAGCTGTGATGCCACTGACTACTACATTTCAGTGTTTAAGGTACTCAGCTCACACAAGTAATACATTCACAGAAAGAAATTTTGTGATTTTGTTACCTTTTGTAGTAAAAGGATCTCGGTCTTGTGATAAAGTAGGCTGTTCTGGGACAATAATGCCACCACCTCCAGCAGTGCTTTCTGAGAGCAGTTCAGACTGACTCGTGTTTGTTCCTCACCTTCAACCCTGAAGAAAGACATGCCTGGTGCTTGTTAAGAAGCTAGGTAAAATTTTGGCATTGTAATTACTATATTACAGCATTATAATTATTATTTTATCCCAGTGGCTGTTCTACTGCTGAGAAAGGAAAAAAAGGCAGTATTGTAATTTCAAGCCTAAACTTGTCTTGGAAGAAACAAATAAGGGAACTTAACTCAACTGTCCTCATCAAATTTCCTGTTAATACTCTTCTTTAACACCCCTAATCTGTGTGATGCTAGACTTGAGTTGCTATTACCATTTAGCATGACATAGATTGCCCAGAGAGGGACGATCATTCCTTGAGTTTCTCATTCTATTGCTGGAAAATACAGCAGCAATGCACAGAGGAACAAAATTATTAGAAAGGAAAATACAATTACAGCAACTTATTGTTTCAAACAATAGGAAGAATACAACACTAGAGAGTGGAGCAAATACCTGACTGGGAGAGTAGTGAGACAAGAGGTCTCTGGGATGTCTTTGATTTTGGACAGGACTGCATCCAGATGCTCAGCATCTGCACAGAATTCTACCCGGTGAGTGCCCTCAACTGGAGAGCTTGGCGCAGTTGATGGATGCAGTGGGACAGAAGTACAGGTGCCTGAGAAAACAGTACAAGATTGCTGGCTTATAAAGCAGGGTAAGTATTCTAACACTGTTTTAGCATTTATCTTTAAGAGATGTGGTACAAAGATGCAAATTTTGCACTCAAATCCTTTTTTCCTGACCAGAACTGAGGGCTCTTCATTCTCCTGTTTCCATTAGGCACAGTCTATCTTAAGTCCAAAGAAGCTGATGGATATGTATTATTTGCCATTCTTAATGCCATCAGTTTCATCCTAAGGATTGTACAAAACCAAAACGAGTTCCTAGTTTGTATGACAGGCTGGAAAAGATGCAGCTATTGTAATCTGTGAGCCACAATATAGGATAAAAATCTAAAATAATTTCACATAGTTTAAATACTTTGCAAACATTGAGATGTTGTACTTTATAAATGAAAGGTGGTGATTTAAAGTCAGTGATATCACTGCAACCACAGCGGACAATAAATATGCTCCACCAGTTCCAGATACATCCAATAGTAGACTCATGCATTTGAAAACATCCTCTTGTGTTTGTTATCTGGCATGTACCACCAAGATAAATGTCCTAAAATGTATTTAAGGTTACAGTACCATAAAAATATTAAGAAAAATAAAAACAGTCCTCAAATCACACCTGTAAAAGCTGGAAGGCAAATGATGAAACATCCCACCTAAAATAGCATACATCTTTAATAATTATAATTTGTGTGTTCTTAACAGAATCTCACCCAGTCCCTTTGTTAGCCAGTTATTAACTCCGTGAGGTATGGCATCGTATGCCGTATGTGGAGAATAAATCCCGATTCTGTTCTCCAAGGCTCGGACCACCAGCCGTTCCTTCCAGGTTTTCCACGTTACTCGCTTGAGCGGTGCGAATATAGGAGGGTGGTAAGAAAGAACGAGGTCCGCTTTCTTCTGCACTGCCTCTTCCATCACCTCCTCAGTAAGGTCGTTAGTGAGGAAAAGGGTGTTCACAGTGTGGGGAGGACTTGGTTCCACCAGCAATCCCACATTGTCCCAGCTTTCAGCCAGAGCGGGGGATGCGAAGTCATTCAGGGCAGAAACGAGCTCCCGGAGGTTCATGAGGGCGCGTACGGGCGGGCGGCCCAAGGCACGGACGCGCTGGAGAGGCGAGCGGAGCAGCAGCATGCGGGGACCTGTGCGGGGCAAACACAGGGCCGGCCTAGGTCTGGGGAACCCGCCGCCCAAACAGCAGCCACGGCCGCTCGGGTTGCAGACGCTGCCCCGCCGCCGGTCAGTGCGCCTGCCTGCCTGCTCGCCCGCCCACCCACCCACCCCCGGCACCACCCGGCACCACCCGGCACCACCGGGCGCCCTCCCCGGCCCGGGGCTCCCGCCGCACCGCGCTCACCTCCCGCCGGAGCAGGGCCGGCGCTGCGGGGCGGGACCTGCGCTCGGCCCCGCCGCTTCCGCCGCGCTCAGCGCGGCTGGGGCGGCCCCTCCGTTCCGCCGGCCGTGAGCTGAGGCCCGCGGGAGAGCAGCCGCTTCTCCCCGGCGGGGGTGGTCTGCATCAGCCCCGGCAGGTTAAGGCATTCTCGGAGCCTGTTCTGTGCGCGGCATTTCGGTGGCGGTACCTCGGGCAGGGAGGGAGCGGTAGCTGCGGCTGCCCTGGGTGAGGGGAGCCGGGGGCAGGTGAGTTGAGGTGGGGACACGGGGCCGGGGTTTCACTGGCGAGGGCGGGTGTATAGAGGAGCTATTACCGCGTAAATCTCTCGGCTTCTACGCAGCCGCGGTTTTATTGCCGGCATTCTAAACATTTCATTTGAAAGTATTACAAAGATTTAAAATGTCTGATTGGGTGCAGTTACCTGACTGTTGCAGGCACTCACAGCTGTCACGAGTTCGCCCCAAATCACACTTCTGTTAGGTACTGGCATGTGGCTTTTAGTTGTGAATTTCTGCTATCTACTATTCTGCCAGCTGCCATAATATTTGCAAAAACTGATTGCTTAGTATAAATTTTCATCCTAGGAAAGAGTTTTTTGCCCTCTTCTCCGTTCTCCAAGTGGTCTTTTTCTAGTAATTTTTCATTCTTTATATGCTGTGTAGTTGCTTAATGCAAAAATTTAGCCACAGAGTCACTGGAATGGCACCGTAGAAATGTGTGGTGTAAAAGCATGTAACCAACAAATATTTTAGAATCAAAGCCAAATGGGAATTGGCAGGAAAAAGAACCAACAAATTTCTTATGTTTATAGGAAATCGCTGTATAGAAGGCTACCTCAGATTTTGATGAGCAGGCATGGTAAGAATAAAAGCACATTTTATATGTTTTCTGAAATGATCATCTCTTGGAAAGCAAATAGCTGCTCTCCATCTCAGAGGAATACATGTTTTACTCTGATGCTGTGAGGAGTTTGTCATGAAAAGTTCAGGGTTTTAATTTCAAACTTATAAAAAAAGATACTGTGAAAAGGAAAACAGGTTGATTTACATCAGTCTAAAACTTAATTATGCTTTCACTTTAGAGATCCCAGATTTTAATGCTACTTTGGCATGTATTTGATAATCTAGTTTGGTTTCTTTTGCCACGGAAGCATTAGTCTAGTTGCAAGAACATACCTTTGCTTCAACATATGAAAACCTCTGCACTCATGGGCTTTTTTAAAAGTATAGTAATTTGAGAAATAGAGATAAGACTATATATGTCTTAAACTGATCATACACCTTCTATAGCATCTTCGTGGACATTGTGGACAACTATCTCCTTTGCTTGTATGCTTTTGGAGCAGTATGCCAGTATCAGTGTGATGCTGATTTTTATTAGTTTTGCTATAGGATTATCCCCACAGTAATTGTTTTTGCATAGTTTAGCACTTCCCATAAAGCACTGTGATATATATGGCCTATAGAGATAAATGTGATTAGGTCACTGGGTAACTGGCTTTAAATTTTATGAAGGTAACTTATAAATTCTTAAGAAAAGCAAGTTAATTTGCAGATTTACTTGTCTGTGAAGGCACATTATATATGCTGCCATTCCCAACTAGCCTTATTAATCAAAAGGCTGCAGACATCAGTTACTCCTCTAGTTATAAAGCAGCAAGGTGTGTGCACCATCCAAAATAGATATAATACTGATTTTTCACCTTTACGTTCAAGTGACTGAGTAGGTCCTGTTTGCAAATGAATAATGTATTTCTGGAGTGTAACAGCATGCAACAGCTACTGCATTACCATGGCAAACTTGATTTGTCCTGAAACGAGATGAAACCGAGTGCTTTCTGGTGATTTTACTGGAAATGCAGATTGGTTGTGACAGTAGCCTTGCTTATGGCCAAATGTTGAAACAGTGGTTATATGCAGTGCAAACTTGCTTATGTTCTTGATGGGGCTGGGAAATAAAACAGTGTCTGTTAGTATTTTATTGCTGATTTAGTTCTTGTTTTCTGCCTTTTGCTCAGGCTGTCACGCTGCATACTGATGTGGGAGATATTAAAATTGAATTATTCTGTGAGCGTACTCCAAAGACTTGTGAAGTAAGTCATGTACCAGGAGTACGATTGCCTAGTGGTGAAACAAAGCAGTAGAAATAGTGAAGACTGTGGAGGAGGTGAAGTGGCTTTTGCAATTTCACCTTTTCATGTAATGCAATACCAACATTTTAAGGTGGTGCAGTGTCTGTTCCACTCTGGAACTTGTGCACTCTGTCATACTGCCTGGACTTTCATGCCTGTTTCTCTCTTGATAAGGTTTATTTAAGGGCGTTTCTTTTGAAGTTCCAGCATCTCCCAAAGTGAGAAATACAGGGGAAATACAGCACCTTTAAGGTGCTTTATTTAAGGCGAAATGCAGCACCTAGCATGCGATTCCCAAATTTCCATGGGTTTTCTCATACCCTCACAGACTTGATTTTACTTTGAAAGAGTGAGACTCACTCACAGTTTGTCAGGAACTCCAGTTTTGAATTTTTGCAATAAACTGAAATTGAAATAAATTTCATTTATTCTAATGAAAAAGCTGAGGCATTAAGTTATTGATTACAAAATTACACGTGACAAATAAAATTGTTGAATGGGAATGATACTTGAGAGCATGTCTTAGACTTCTTGTTTGTTCCTCAAGTCAGACAGCCTTGCACTGAAAGCTTTTTATTCTTTGTGTGTGACACTATCAAAGGAGTTTTTTAGCTATGATTTCTTTATGACTACTCTGTGGCAATACTCTGTGGAATTCGCATGGTCACAAAGCCAAGCAGAGATAAAAGCACTGGTCTTGCCAATGCTGCCATTTTAGTAAGATAATACTATTTTTCAGTTGTTTGTTAATATGGTTTGTTTGATTTTTGTAGAATTTCCTGGCTCTTTGTGCTAGTAACTACTACAATGGATGCGTATTTCACCGAAATATAAAGGGCTTCATGGTTCAGACAGGGGATCCACTAGGTAAATTCTTCTGTCTGGGTTTTTCTGTGGAAAAAATGTACATAAAAATAAAATGTAAGGAAATAAATAGGAATTATGCGTATTAAAACCAAAATGTAAGTAAAGTAAAAATATAAGAGTTATTGTATTGTTGATAAGTGTTTTTTATGATGAGATTATTTTTTGTGGTGGGCTTACAGAACTGCAGGCATTACCCCAATTTTAAGTAATCATGCTTTCTACAAACTTGAGTTTTACCAACTGTTTCCACTAAATATGATGGTTCTGTTGACTAAAGTAGAAGCAGATACTACTGAGCTTTGTGTGGTTTCTGCCTGAAAGGCTGCATCTAAAGCATTTGGGGAAAATGTCACAGACAGTGTCAGCTGTCTGGGAGAAAGCTGATTCAGTTGTGTCTGTTCATGCTTATACTGAATTTAATTTGAGGATATGTCAGTGTTTTGTTCTGCTGCTTAACAGGTTCCTTATGTAGAGTTATGTCTTAGTGCAGTGTCAAGTACCTGCCTCAAACTAATTGCAGGCTGTCCAGGGTCTTTGTTGTAAAATGCTGTAACAGAACATAATTTCTGGATTCTTCAGTCTAAAAATCCCGTAATTTCTACTGTGGTGCTTCTTTGTCAGGCACTGGGAAAGGAGGTAACAGCATCTGGGGCAAGAAGTTTGAAGATGAATTCAGTGAATATCTAAAGGTATTTCTGTGCTCTCAATATGCACTTACATTTTCATTTGAATTTTCTCTACAATAATTTTCTCTTGGTCGGAGAACAATAGCTTATTATTAAAATAGGAGCAGGCATATCTGTGTTTGGCAAGTAAGGTTTGAGTGTTCTCATCACAGAAGACAGAAGCAAAAAGAATTTCTGACAGCATTTTTCATGCACTGAAGGCAAAGAGGTAATTTTTCACTGTAAGAGCCATTTTGAGGAGCTAATTACTGATTCTGATAGAATATATTAGCAACCAAGATTTGTTCTGAATAATGGTATTGAGGAAGAGCTCTAGGCCATAGAGCACTTTGCCCAGGTTAGTTCTGGTTTCACAGATGTGTATTCATGCTGAGGTTTTTCCTCTTGTTCAGCACAGTGTCCGTGGGGTAGTTTCCATGGCAAACAATGGTCCCAACACCAATGGATCACAGTTCTTCATCACTTATGGCAAACAGCCACACCTGGACATGAAGTACACAGTGTTTGGAAAGTAAGTGATTCAACTGCACACCTCTGTCAGAGTGTGGGAAAGACCTGAGTATTTCAGGGCATGTGCAAATGCTTGAACTTCTTCTCAGAGTCTGTCACGGATGCTTAATATTTCCTTTCAAAATACGTTATTTGCCACATAAAATATTTTGGTTGTCTTATTTTGTATCGTTTGCTTGCAAAGTCCTTGCCTTGGGATACTTGACTGTAAAGTATTTTGAGATACCTCAACTATGAAATTTAAATCATTATTAGAAGGCAATTTCTAGCACTTGTGTTTTTCTTGCAGAGTTATTGATGGCTTGGAGACCCTGGATGAGCTGGAGAAGCTGCCCGTGAATGAGAAAACCTATCGACCTCTTAATGATGTTCGCATTAAAGACATTACAATTCATGCCAACCCCTTTGCTCTGTAGCCACAGAATGCTGCAACACATTCTGCAGAGACTGGTCAGATAATTCCCAGATTATGGGGTTTAAAGAGCCATCAAAAAGGGTTACTTCAGCTGGATCATATCTTTGCTTATTGAATGCAGAATTTTCAGGATCGTTAATGTTGTTTGGGAGATGTGACAGAGAAGTCTTCTGCTTCAGGAGCTACATTTTCCAGAGTATCTTCCAGCATTTTGGTTTTTAAGCATTGTTTTTTATACTTGTAAAATAAAAAAGCTTTAATTTTTTTTTCTAATCTTTGGTTTTTGCATTATCTTTCTGAGTGATGTTATGTTAAAGCAATGTCCTTTCTATAATTTCATGCTACCAGTTTTGTTAAACTTTCTCATAAAGTGTCATCTTCCTTACTCAGTTTTCTCAAGAGAGTAAAGTAAGATACACATTTTTTTTTTCCCTAGGTGAGAGCAGTGTCATAAACAGATGAAACCTTTCCCTTCCAGAAGATTAAAGAACATATTTAAAGGAGTGTTTGCTTTTGTGCTGCTGTGTTGGAATGATAACGTCTTTAGCCTTCCCAAAAGACAGATGGGAGTAACTTCTTCTGCTTCTGGCACAACACTATTGCTGTGAAAGAGTAAGTATTTCTGTCCTTACATAGCTGTTGACTGAAACTAGGTAACATGGATTTACCATAGCTTGTTTTTCATGATTTTTTTGCACAAAGAGGGGGGGATAAACAAAATAAAGAGCACTGTCAAAAAGGCTGTGGTCACATGGTGTTGAACAAATAAGAGCCATTTTGGACTTCTTCCCCTAATTCTGTTTTCACTCAGTGAGCATCCCTTAGCAAAGCCCATTCTTATATATATGATTTGTAACCCTAGGGAGGCTCAAGATCCAGCTGACTTGCAGTCAGCTTCAGACCATTATTTGGAGACTTGGCCTCTTAATATAATAAGAACTCATTTGCAAAAGAAAGGCAAAGGTATGCCAGGTACAGATTACTGAGGTAATGAGAAGAGTTAATCAATACTTGCTCGAGGGGACGAAGTTTCTATATTCTTCATGGAATGTTGCTTTAAGCTCCCAGCCCTTGTTCCAGGCTTAATATGTTTTAGTGTAATGCTTCAGTCAGGTAAAGGATTTTATTCTTTTAGCTCTGTGCTCATCTCTTATAACCAGCAGCAGTAGCAGGTAAACAGAAGCGTGCAATGGCACACTTGACTGATGTGCAGGAGGAAGGACATACTGGGGAATTTCCTACAGTGCAAAAAGAACTGTAAATAAATAATAATTTAAAATTGTACTGAACTGGAAACAATTTCAGGTATTTTTTTCCTCCACAAAGAGAAGGCTGTGAAATGCAGCAGCACCAAGTATTTTGCTCTCTGGAGGACATACATTAAATGTAGATACTTTCATTTTTTTTTTTTTTTTAGTCTAATGTTGTGGGTTGAAAGGAGAGTGATCCTATTGGGACAAAATTACAAACAAACTTTTCAAAATTGTATTCTGACTGTCAGATACGGTAAGGCGATTCCAGAGGAGCGCTAGCCGTGTGCAGGTCAGTGCAGGGACGATTAGCAGGGTAAGCAATCGCCATTCCGCAGTTCGGAGTCCCCATTCGCCCCCCCCACCACCGCCCGCCCCCTCAGGCCGCCATGTTCTCTGCGGCGCCTTCTCGGGCGGGCAGAAAATGGCCTCGGCCGCTGCGGCGGGCCCGGAGCCTCTCCCGGAGCCCCTGCTCGGGCCGAGCACGGCGCCTTTCGCCGGGGCGGGGATTCCGGGCCCGCGTCCCCCTCGCTCCGCCCGCCCGCCCGGGGCCTGAGGGGCCGGCAGCGGCCGCCGCGCTCCGGCCTGAGGCGCTGCACTCGGCTTGGGGCTGAAACGGTGAGGAGTTAGCTCGCTTTTCCTCATGGGCAGCCTGGCAGGGAGATAACCCGAGTTTTATTGTCTCCCACAGAAAAACTTCACTGAAATCTTGAAAACCCCCCGGGCAATATTTGCCCTTGTTAAGCACACAGAAGCCTTTCTTCTTCCTAGGGTAATGTAGCACTGAGGGCCTGAGGAGGTTGGCAGGAGTGTCCGAGCCACACTGTGTCTTTAAAATGCTTTTTTAAAGAAGGATATAGGTTTAAGGTCCCCTATCAAAAATAATTAACTTGAAAAAAGCTCTTGAATGAAAAAATAACTTGGAAGAAGGAGCAGAGAAAAAAGCCAAAAACTGGGATGTTGAGGAAAAACACAGTCATTATAGTTTAAATTTGATAATTAATGGCTTTGAAAATTAAGTGTTTGTCTGTGGATTGTAACTCAGAAGAGTAAAATATGTTTGTTACACTTGGGGAATTCCAGTCAAACTAATGGTCCTGAGAGGGATAAAAGAAAAAGAACACTTTGCAGAAGGTGCAGCAGTGCTAAGAATGGAAAAGGGATGCCATTCTGAAGTGCACAGGAGAAAAAGTGCTGCAACCATCTTTCTGAAACTCCTGGCAGGTAAAAAACTTCTGGACTTCTGATATCAGCAGGCATGTTTTAAAATTTTATTATTCTGATCAGGTCATGCGATACCAGATTAATTTTTGAGTTGAAGGTATTTCAAGAAAGATGTCGTGCAGCTTAAAATAAAAAGTTGCCTTCATAGGGGCACTAGAATGATTTTAGTTACATTTACTGGATCTTTTTGTTTTTGTAGTAATGATTCAGAAACCAATTCTGTGAATGAAAGAGGCTGTTGTCAATGACACAGTTTTGAAGTTTGCAATCACAAGTCCGAGGAAGGATGTCCGACACTGGGCATCCTAGTAGCCAAGGATCTGGTCTAATGGGACAGCTGGTGGCAAAAGGAAATACAAGACACTTTATAATACATGTCATACTAAACCTCCACAGGTGATAGGACCAATTTTAATTTAGTTTGGTTTTTTTTATTTTATTTTAAGAAGATAGATTCTCATCTGTCAGTAATAATTGTTGGGTCTGGGGGAATTCTGTGGATAATAGAAGTTTATTCCTTTTAGTAGCTGACTGGTTTTTGCTAGGATTGCATTTCCTTCAGTGAAAATGTATCATTTGTACATATGCTTGTGATACCACAGAGCATGCTATTTGTTCACTGAATATATTTGAGCAGATTAATGAACAATAGCCATCAACTGGAGTACTTGAAATACAGACATCACTTTCATGCCTTCAAAATTTATAATATGACAAGCATTTGCTTCTACTCTAAAATGCAAGGACACGCTTTTAAATTAGATTTTGATTAAGTATCACTGAAAGAGCAAGGGGGTTATGCCAGACTGACTTTTTCAAGTATCAGTGAGAAATTTGTAGAATTAAATATGGATGATGCCTTCCCACTAGCAGGGTGGGTTTTCTGATTTTTGTTACACTGTTAAAAAACCTGAAGATTGGACTTGTAAATTGAATTAAGATCTTAAGCCAAGACAGCATAAAGCAAACATATCTTTTATGATTTAAAAAAATAGCTTCTTGCCAAAGATTCATACAAGTTATTTAATCTTGATTGCCTAAGATGGCTAGTTTAATTTGGACACAAGACTCTTTAAAAATATGTATGTGTGTATATATATCTAAAAGATAATTATTAAATCCCTATGCTTTAAGAAAAATATAGGGGTCTTGAAATCATAAAGTAAAATTCAGTCAACCAATCTTTTAAAAGAAAAATAATTGTAATTTTTTTGTTGCTTTCCTACTTTGAGTATCTCACCTGAAAATCTGTTTCTTGCCATGTTTTCCTCCTGTAACATAAACTATGTGGATTTGCAGGGACTGAATTTGAAATTGCTCCTGCTGTTTGTGGCCTGGTGTGTGTCTGAATGCCTGAGTATCTCCCTGCTGAATGAATTGTTTTGTGACCTGAATTCACTTGAGTTCATTGACTGGCTGCTCAGTCTGGGTGCTGTTCCAGAAGAGCTATTGAAGGAAAATATGCAAGAATGCAGAGGGTGATCTGATCTCTCAGAGATTTACTAAGTGCAAGATGCATAGAATATTTTTCAGACTTTATTAACTTCTTAGATAGATGTGGTGGGTTGACCCTTGCTGGGTGACAGACGCCCACCAAACCACACCCACTCTGTCACTGCTCTCCACAGCTGGACTAGGGAGAAAAAAATGGAAGAAAAGGTTCACAAAATGAGATCAGGGAGAGATCCTCACCCAATACCATCAGAGGCAAAACAGACTCGACTTGGGGATATTAACTGAATTTATTACCAGTCAAAATCACAACAGGATACTGAAAAGTAAAATCTTAATAGCATCATCCTCCCCTCCCTCCCTCCTTTCCAGGCAGTGGAGGGAGACAGGGAATGGGAGCACATTCACTGTATCACAAGTTATTTCTGTCCCTGCTCAGGGAGAAGAGTCCATTCCTGGCTCCAGCATGGGGTCCCTCCCAGAGGAGACAGTTCTCCATGAACCTTTCCAGCACGGCTCCCTTTCTGTGAGGAGCAGTCTTCAGGCACAGCCTGTTCCAGTGCTTCCCCATGGGATCACAGGTCTGCCAGGAAACCTGCTCCAGTGGGTTCCTCTCTACAGCTCCACAGGTCCCTGCCTGCTCAAGCACAGGCTTCCCCTGGAGTCACAGCCTTCTTTCAGGAATCCACCTGCTCTGGTGTGGTGTCCTCCACAGGCTGCATCCCTGGGCTCCCTGGGCTGCAAGGGCACAGCTGCCTCACCATGGGCTGCGGGGGAATCTTGGCTCCTGCACCTGGGGCACCTCCTGCCCTTCCTTCTCTACTGACCTTGGCTGTTCCTCTCGTTCTCTTCCTCATATTCTCATCATATTCTCTTCCTCATGTTCTCTGAGTGCAATTACATCGGTGCCATAACTTTTTTTTCCTTCCTAAATACGTTATCACAGAGGTGTTAGCACCATCTCTCCTTGGCCCAGCCGTGGCCACTGGCACCCCTGTCCTGCAGCTGCCTGTGTCCTGGAGAAAGCTGGCATTGGCTCTGTCAGACACAGGGAGAAACTTCTGGCAGCATCTCTCAGAAGCCAACCCTCTAAGTCCCGCCAGCTACCAAAACCTGGCCACACAAAACCAGTACAGTAAGTGCTTTTAATGCAAGATCTGAGAGAGCTTTTAGAAGACTTTTGGTTTTCTTTTTTTCTTTGGGAGTGGGGATTGTTATTCTGTAGAACTTGCATTTTTTTATTTTCCTTTTTTCACTGTAAATGTGCAGCATTTGCTGATGAGAGCATTTGCAGCCTTGATGAGAGTTGCCTATTACCAGTTGTCCAAGTAGATATTTACAGTTTAAACAATAATCTAGAATAGCTTCAATGGTAATCCTTAAGTCTATTTTGGTTTGCTTTGCATTTTTAATAGCATACATAAATACCACAGGGTGATGGGTGGGATTTTTTATTTCTAGGAACAATAATAAGGTATAAGGTGGATGTATAATAAGGTGTATGTTTTCAGAATTGAGAGCTAAAATTTTAGTATTTTATGCATAGATGAACGTTGGTTATATTGTCAGCATGTACTAAAAAACTACCTTTTTAGAAAAGGTTGCCATTGCTATAAACAATGTATATCTGAATATTCTTCATTAGAAATAGTTGCTCATCTAATCACTCTTCTAATCACTGTTCGATCCCATCTCTTCAGGAGAGGCAAACGTGTAGCTGTGAAAATAATAGAAAATTATGGCACCTTTGCCTTCAGTCAGAGATGAGGGCTATGGGCTTTGGGTGTGCAGTATTTGAGGATAAACATCAGACACTTTGCTGCCCCCAGGCCAGTGCAGAGCTCCTGTTAGGCTGCACTCTCATTTGAGAGGTGTCACATGCATGGAACTGTGCTCCAGCAGCACAGTGCTCTCTTTCTTGAGCTCTTGGACTGGTTTGGAGTCTGGTATCAAACAAGAACCTTCTGAATCCTTTCACAGCACTGGGACAGTCACAGCCATGACACGTTAGGAGTGCAGTGCATTCTCATGGACTGCTACCTTGGAGCAGCACTAGTTCCTGTAAGTTACTGTGAACCTTAGGATGATGCAGCATCTGTAATTCTCCTCAGGTGGGTCAAAATATGCTGGAGAGGCAGGGATTTAGGAGAATGATTTATGCAAGAACTTCAGCTGCCTTCCTCCGTGGTGCCACATTGAAGAGATGTGGGCACAAGGGAACGGTATGAACAGAACATTTCTACACATTGCTTTCAGTCAACATTTTGGCAGCAGCTTGGTGTGAAAGATCACCTTCTTAACATTTGTAATTTACAAGCCATGCTAGTAACAGATGTAGCTTCATCTGTCACCATCAAAAAATTCAAATATCTCATCTTGACAGTGTTGCTGAAACTTGAGATTAATCAACAAAGTTAAAAAAAAAAGAGGGTCAAGGGGAAAAAACCTCAAGGGCCAAAACCTAGTACACTCCACCTTACTTCAGGAAACAGATCAGTACTGCCTCTTTCTTCCTTAATCTGAAAGTGATTATTGATTGCAGGGTACAGTGAAAACGGATAACTTCCTGATATTGGTAACTTCCTCTAACAATGAACAAAAATGTCTCTCTGGATTTCCTTCAGAGCCATGGCAAGGAACTGGGGTCTTTTCCATACCACATGGCAAATAAAAGCAGGTAGTTATATTTTTATGTACTGGACTGCTATGGTTTTCTTTTCAATATTTTCAGATTAGATTTAAGACCCAGTCATCTCTTTGACAAGCTGGCTCCTCTGGTGGACTACTCCCAGATCAGTTCCCAAGTTGCAAACACAAATGTTGGTAAACTTCTACTGAAGGGCCAAAACAGAATATCAAATTAAAAAATAGTCTGTTTGTCTAAAGAAATGAAAATTTCTTTAGACAGCTGGATGGGGATGAACAAAATCTGGTGGCAGATACTTGTCAACACTGAAGGTAAGATGCAACAGGGAAAATGCTCTTGAGGACAGAAGCTTTAAGCATAACTGTGAGATAAACAACGAAACATTATTTTATTTCCATGAAGGCATTCATGACATGGCAGGATTCTGACCACAAGAACCTCTTTGATGTGGTTCAGAAGATGCTGGATTTTGTTGCAAACAAGCACTGCTCTTATCGTGCAGCACTTTTCTTCTCTCCATTGAAAGGCAGAAAGAGGGCACAGGCTCCTGTAGCTAAGCAGGCTGAGTCACAGGGACCAAAGAAACTTAAACATTTGGTTATATTGTAACTGCCTTACTTTTTAGTCTGACTTCTTGGATACTTACCAAATACTGACATAAAACTTACTTAATATACAGATGAACCTGGTTTTCAAACTCAGGGGATGTTAGCACTTTCAACATGGAAAAGAGCACCCTAATAGCAACAAAGTAGTATTTTAATTTAATTTTATTCAACAGTCCTTGAATTAGGCAAAAGACGTAGCACTGCTTTGTACTCTATAGTATCAGTGGTGCTTTGCTTTCTTTTCAAATAAGGAGCAGAGACAGCTCTTTGCATTAAGTGTAAGGATGGCCTTTATTTGCTTAAAAAAAAAGTTACAAAGTAAGGAAGATCACTGTAGTATTGAACAGATTGCATTGTGATGACCAATTTTTTCATTTATTTTAGTAGGTGTACTCTGGTTACCAGTACTTCAGTTAATGCTTACTGTTAGCTTACAACAGTATAGACTTCACCTTTTTTTCCCCATTCTTTCTGAACTGTCCTGAGAATTTCCATTAGGAATTAAAGTTTCAGGGAGCAGATAAGTTGTTTGGTTTGGCGTGTGAGCTGCCAGCATAAAAGAATCTCTAAACCTCAGAGGGGGAGGGGTGGTGTTTTGGCTGCCTTAGGTTGCAGCAGCTGTGCATTTACAGAGCAGCACAAAGCAGCTGCGCCCCTGCCCCAGCCCTGTCAGCAGCAGTGCCTGGCTCAAGAAAGCTGCTAGGCAGCTCTGTGTGGAACAGCACTGCTTGTGCTTCCATGAGGGAAAGGCAAAAGGAAGGCATCCCAAGAGCTGCAGGGGCACCTGACAGTCCCTCAGGAACATGGGCCACCAGCTGTGACAGCCAGCAGGCTCAGAGATGCCACTCTTCATGCCCCAGCATGGTAACCAATTCCTGCCACCACAACAGCTTCTCTCCAGCAGCGGGGCTCCCACCTTCCCCACAGCTGGAATAGAGGATTGCTTTATGCTGGAAGTCTGGTAAAGGGATGACAAAGTACTTGGGGACATGGACAACCACCTATGACAGGGGCTATTTGGTGGTACAGACTGCAGTGCCACACAAGCCATTGCCTCTTCCCTTGGGAGGCTTTTTTGTAGTTTAATTTGCAAGCAGACTGCCCTAGGTCTCATTCACCATATCACATCTACTCCAATACAGACAGAAATCCCAACAGATGACATGGATTTCACCGTGGAAGGCCTTATATTACATTATTACAGTAGAAAATACAGGAGGTAGAAGGTAACTGAAAGGACAAATGCAGGTTAAGAGTCAAATTTAACAGCTCCTGTAAGCTACTTGAACATGGTTTTAAAAACTAAATCCAGTATTCCATTAACTATAGAAAACAGTTAAAATAAATTGCCATGAGAGCCCTTATATCATGCTTGATACAGGGAGGTAGGATGTAAGAATCAGAAGGACACATGAGACATGACACTTATCTACAGCTCCTGTTTGCTTTACTGAGGCCAGAGTTTCACAGGTCAGTCGCCCTCTTCAGCTTCAGACTCCGACTCTGCAACAGAGAGACCTCATCAGCAGCCTGGCCATGGCTCAGCCCCCAGCCCTGAGCTCAGCTGCTGCGCTGCATCCTGCACAACAGCTGCTGCTGGAGCCACAGGGATTGTCCTGGCAAGCTTTTCTAGCCAGGACCAGGGGAGGAGGCACACTAGTCTCAGAGGGGCAATTAACATCCTCCACTCCCAAACACAGCATTATTTGCATTAGGATTCCCAAAATGAACAAACTTCATATAGGAGCTAAGCTGATGGTTACCTTCTTCAGCATTCTTGAGCCATTCAACAAACTTCTTCATCTGCTCCAGAAAAACACTCTTTCCTTTTGCAAGATGGGCATCTTTATACCACTTGAGGATGGGTTCTTCACTCAGAACTTCAGCTGTAAAGATGGACAAGAGCAGTGTTAACACAGTGAACTGCTGAGAACCTGATTGCAGCCTTTGCTTCCTCTCCTAGGAACATCATGTACTCCTCTGGGTACAGCTGGACAGACCTGCACTAGGAGTGCCTTCAGCTTTGAAATTCAGACAACCAGGCATTTTGGATGGTTCCTCATGCTGGGAGTTTCCTCAGTACTGTATCCAGGAGCTACACTTTCACTCCCACTAACAGTCTGGAGCGTTTTAGAGTTATTTGAGATGGCACACTAAGCAAAGGTTCAGTTAACAGCTAAGAACAGATGCAAATTCTGTTGAAGTCCAAAGTAAACACTTCCTGTGGTACAGGTGTTTAGATTTTACAAGTACAGTACAGTCTTCAGTTTAACAAGTTTCCATAGGTGCACAGCTTAGTTTTTTTCAGTACCACCTTTTATCAGACATTTAAAAAGAGCCTGAAACATATTGGTGGTCTCAATCTTCAGCTGCTCACACTCAATGTTTAAGAGAACTAAGAAGAATAAACGATCATGGAACTTAACAAAATGCCTTAAAAATCTAAATTTAGCTTTGTTCTGCAACTCTTAAGCAGATCTACTGTAGACAGGCAGCATCTTTGTCTTGCACTTCCCCATGTGCAAAGGGCCAGCCACATGCACCTCTGCATTTTTACTAACATGAGGTAGAAAATTCTTTAGCTCAGGAAGTGCAATCTTGTAGCACTGATCTCCCCTGTTTCAGAAACTTTAAAAAACCCAACCAACCAAAACCAGCCCCTCCAAAAACCTACAAACCCCCAGAACTACAACCCCACAAAGTTACCTTTGTAGAAAAGCACCACTATTTTCTGGAAGGCCTTCATGAAGTGAATGTTGTCATAACAATACTCCTGAATCTTCAACAGAAGAGTCAGCTCTGACTGACCTTGGGTGGTGAAGGCAGCAAGTAGAGGGCTGTATTGCTGTAACAAGAACATCAGATTGGCACACACAGAACACTTCTTATTTACCACCTGACTAAAGCTGGTTTTGCAGTTTCCATCAGCCACTGCTTAGAAATTTGCAAACCACAGCCCCACCCCAGAACAGCTCTGCAGCAGTCACTGCCTCTGCCTCAGGCCCTAGGCCTGTAATGCTCCTCGTAAGGGGGAGAATTCCCCATCTCATTCTGTCTCTGCACTAGCAGAGTTGTAGCTTTAACATTTAAAATGGAGCTGCAGACAGAAGGAAAAACAGGCTCTGCCTAAGGGATGCAAAAGTACTGTACTGAAGTTACAATACCTTCAAATGCTTAATGGCTTGCTCTGCTACCAGCTCCTCCTTTTTGTTCCACTCCACTGTGCTCATTACACTTGACCAGATTATGGTTACCACAGTCTGTTCTGAGATGTTGTTTTTCTTCATCTCCTCCTTCACGTACAAGATGATCTGCCAGGAAAGTAAGAGTAAGCAGAGAGGCCACTTATGGCACTAAGCTAAATTAAAACTTCTCTTCTAAAGGTAACCCAGAAGGTTTCAGAATGACAACCAACCTTCCTGATCATACAGCAGGATTGAGGACATTAAGGAAAGACCACAAAGCTGATATCAACCCCCCCCCCCCAGTTCACCATTTCAGTTCCCAGTGAGAGCTAAGTTCAGTATGAAAGAGACACAGGCACAGAAAGCACGTGCACCTCGTGTACAAACACCTACATCCTTGAATGGATCTCCCCGTGACATCTGCTCTTGCAGCTCCTTCTGCAGCTCCTTCCGAGCTCCTATGGATTGCTGGTTCCGAACATACTCAGACAGTTCCTTTAGTCCTGCTTCAGTGAAGTACTTGGAGAAGTGTTCAACACTTTGTTTGTTGGCTGGGAAGAGTTCCTGAAAACGAAGTGTTACAACTCTCTTGTAAAAGAAATGTGCGTTGAGTACTTTGCTGGCAAATGCTGCTCACAAAACTGGCTTATGGAACAGCAGAGTGGTTCCAGTGGTACTCACCATGAGCCTGTTGTCCATGTTTACCTTGCGAAGACTGACAGCCACTGCATTGATATCTTTCTCATTTATCCATGATTTGAACAGCTTGACTGCAAAAGCTGCAGAAACACCTGTGCAGTCAGAATAGTTCTATTATTAGTGAAATTCAAAACACAGGGAGCCATAAGGCCTGAGTACAGGGTACCTCATTTGTCAGACTGTGCTCAGAGCAGCAGCTGTGCTTCCAACCCCAGCACAGTCTGCAGCACCTCTCCCTGCCCAAGGACACTGCAGCCTCCAATTGGACTTTTCCTACAACTCAGCATCACAAAGTCTTCCCTGTACCAAACTCAACTCTTCCTGCTGCAATTCAGGAAGTAACCTAAAGACATGACACACATTTTGCATCCTGAAAGGTCCCTCTCAAAAATACAGTGGTGCCTTGCTGGGCAACACTAGTGATGGCAGCCCCCAGTGTCAGGCAGGGAAGTCTTACACACAAGCTTTCTCAAGAAACTCATTTTCTCAAGTCTTAACAAGATCTTCCAGGTTCACAGGGGCATCACATTTACCTTTGCTAATCCTGTAGTCAATCTATCACCAGAGGAAGCTTGTGAGCTGCACGGATGTAATGTCATCACAGTTTCCACCTACTTGTCATGGTTCTGTCTCCCTTCCTAAGGGAGGAGCTGGGCCACACTTACCTTCTTTAACCAAGTTCTCATTGTAGAGACTGTTGAGAATTGATGCATTGAGTGTCCCGTTGGCAAGCAGAATACCCGTCAGCATGGCCAGTTTGTTCCGCTCAGATTCTGAGAACCCTTTCAGGAACAGCAGCAACTGCAGCACAAGTAAGAAGAGCTGCATAAAACTACCACCTCCTACTAAACTTTAGCCACTGCCTGTGTTAAACACTTTTGTTTCATCAAGCTAGCAGAAGCATCAGACACTTGTAGTCATGCAAGCCAGCCATTCTTCTACGAACAACTTTGAAGGGTTGTATTTTAATAATCCATTTTATGATGTAACCCTTCTACAGAGTGATTAACTAGCAGAATGTGAAGGTTTATTTGTCTGCTGATAAAAAAACCACTCCATACCTTTTTGACTTCATCTTCAAAGCCTTTCTCCAGGTACTTGTAACGCCTGATTAGCTTGTTAAAAACCTAGAAAGACATAGAGTACATTATCTTTTGCAGTGAACTATCATTTGATTTGAATTTTTAAAAACTAAGTTCAGTAAAATAGGTCTGAACTCTTTAGAGCAACCACAGCTTGGAACACTGCTGCTCTACCACTTCCAGTATGCTTAAAGCCATGCGTTATTTTTATGTTAACACACAATTACACAAACATTTAATTTTTGACATTAAACAGCTTTAAGTGAAATTGCCCTAATTTCAGCACTAACCTGAGCAAATGCTTGCATGGTTTCTAGGTCTTCCTGTGCTGCAAACACACAGACATTTGTGCGTGTCATGTCGTCTGCCAGGGTCCCGCCCGGGGCTGCAGGAGGATTTCAGCATTAGCAGCGCTACTCCCAGTGAGGGCACTGAGCAGTCTCCAAGCACAACTCCAGCACCCATAGCATGCAACACATTTTCCTGTCATGAGGAACTCAATGACCTGATCACCACAGACACCCCTACATCCCCCTGTGTTCCACTGCTGCACCAGAACTTCACAATCAGCTTCAATTTGAACATTTAACTATTCTGGCCCCCTACTGCTAAGGGGATTGACAACACATCTTGTTTCCATATAAGTTAACAAGGCCACATGAGCTCCTCTTCCCTTAAAGGAAGCTGCTTAATTCCAGCAAGTGTCTTTTCAGTGTCTGCTGCAATAGCGCTGCTTCGTGCCTTTTACACGACAGAGTAAGCCACAACAGCATGAAAGACACGAAGAGACACACAGTTCAAAATTCAGTGCTGCAGAGATGGGCCTGAAACCTTAGTTATTTAGGCTGCTTCACTAATGAAAGTGCATCCAGGTCGCCAGCTCTGGTGCCAGAACACCTCATCATCAATTTCTATGCCATTCTACATACAGTGGAGTTCCTTTGTTATGAATTAGTCAGAAACATGACTTTAAAACCAGAAGCTGGTAAGGCAACAGGATGTCAGTTTTTATTGTGGCTTCCTCTGACTGTAGATCAAAGCTGGTCTTCCTTAGCTACCTGTTACAGACAGGGAGTTGAGTAAAGCACCCCGTATCACTACTAACAGCAATGTTCCCTTCCCCATCAGACTCATTCCTAGAAGGAACACTTCCTAACACAGGAGGATGCACTGGTTAAGACTCTTGAATGTAAACCCACATATTGTAACAATTACAGCATGTGCTTACCTGGTTAGTGAGCATCTGTTCCTCTTGGTACACAGAGTGTGTACCTGAGTTTGCAAGACTTTTCATCATCACATTTCACTTCCTCAGTCCTTGTGTTTTCTGCCAACTCTACCACCCTCTTATTTCTCACTCCCTGATGGCTGCTAGAGCCCATGACCTCGCTACTGTCAACAACAAATTATTTGTAACAGCATGTCCAAGACTAAGCACTTCAGATCCTTCTGTAAACAAGTTTTCTTTCCAAAATAACAGGGCAGGGTGCATAAATCATAGGAACATGTCAGAATCTTTCAGGGCAACTACTGGTCGTGTTACTACAGACCATGCATCTGAAACAAGCAATCACCCATCTCTCATCATTAGAAGTGTTCCCAATCAGAGTCAAGATCTACTCCTGGTTAAAAAAAAAAAAAACAAACCAAAAACCCGACCAGCAAAAACTAGCCAAACAAACAAAACCAACCACACCCAGCACACCCAAAAATCCAAAGTGCTTTCTTCTAAGCAGAGTTTGTACAATCTACACTTCAAGGAATGCAAACAGACTCAAGTAAAACTGAGGCAGGTTATAGAGAGTATTTCTGTATTTCTACAGTAACTGTTCAGGCACCAAGATGATCAGGTGGTTTACCACAGATTAGCTCAAACCCCGTTCTACACACTCAATGGGCTCTTTAGCAGAGATTTTGCACTGAAAGGAAATGTAGCTTTTGCAGAGTGAAGTGAATGAAGCTGACAGCAGCCACATCACAGGGACTTACCCAGCATTCCACCAGCCACCAGGATGTCAAAAAGTGTTTCTGCATAGCGGCGATAATCAAGTTTTGCACCAGAAGCATCAAGAAACTTTGCTACTGCCTCCAAGTCAGTGCCAGTTTCAGTTAAACCTTGAATAATACAGTCCTGGAACTGAGTAGGGTCAAACCTCTCTTTTTCATCTGTAAAGCAAAAATGTTGAAATAAGATTCCCATTAAGAGTTCTTTGTGATGATCATTACTTGGCTCTAATAAAGGTTACCTGACTTCTCAGTTTGATTCTTATAACACTCTTCTCATGATAGATCACTTTCCCTCCAAAACCAGAGACTTAGCTGGAAGACAATTTTTAATACACGCCCCGATAATTCTGTACATTTAACTCAATTACTCATGTTTTATCTCAGCTTTTTGGGCCTCTCTCTGTTTCAGATGAAATCTTCTGACTGACAAACTGCATACCATTATCACATCCAAGTCACCTGGAAATTCGCTTTTTGGCTGTGAAGACCATCCCCTCATCTTAACCTGCAGCTAGGTGAGTTTGAGGCAGTAACTTTTCCTCAAGTGCTTGGGGGAAATGTAGACACAGGAGCTAACCTAATGGCCTTAACTGCAGAGCTATTTAGCAACCTTTGCTTTTGTTAAGCAGAACACTCCAGATGCATCTTCACACCTGATACATCAGCTGATCATTGCCTTGTTTTTACTACAGGCAGGGCATAGTCAACATGCAACAAATCCACCCATATAACTAACAGAAAGCCTTAAAGAGGTCTTCAACTTTTTCTCATCTCAATTTGTCCTTAGATTATGGAAATAATGAGATTAGAAGCTTCCAAAGGTAAGAGAACTCAACTGCAGATCTTATTTTGAGTGCTGTCTACAGCACAGCTTAGCCAATTCTGTTAGCAGCCTAGTAGGGCATACTGGTGGTCCAGTGTCAATTCAAGTATAAACACACTGGTAAAAGCTGGGTGCCAGTTTGGAAATACTGGATCAGTTACTTTCCAGGGTAGAACCACAGAGCTCATTCTTCCAGAAGAGTTGCTTCACAGCCAAACTATGGTTAAATGCTTAAAGAGACTAAACCCCTGGCTGCTGGCATTCATCTGCTGGACAGACCACAGCAAACTCTAATGTTCAAGAGATTTTTGAGGTGCTTTGACATTCAAACAGGTTCTATAAATCCAAGTGTGCTTCTGCATGTACAGCATGCCTAAAGCTGCCTGTTAGAGCTAGAACACTGTTGGTATACAAGTAAAACTGTACTGAACAGAAATTCTAAGAGCATCCCTACTTCCTCTTCAGGCTGGAAAAAAGCTCCACAAAACATTAAGTTACTCATCACACCTCTTCAGTGACTAACTCTTCTTATGGAAGTAACTGTGCATGCAGAGAGACAGGCCTCTGAATGTCCCATACTTTGGGGTTTTTTTGGATGTTGACTGGAAGATAGGTGGGTAGGTGGATTTGTGGGATTTTGTTGTAGGTTCTTTCTGTCAATTTTTAAAAAATTAAAAAAAAGAAAATATAAGTTTTATCCAGTAGCTAAGACTGAAATTTTTACTATGTTAGATACTCCTTAGATGTATGCATTAACCTGCAACAAGCTTGTGCTGGAGTTCCCCTGTAATTCAGGGGTACTAGATCGTTCTGCTTGCAGGCTACACACTCAGGACAGTTCTAGAATGACCATCTTTTAGGCAGAGGTTATTACAGTAAATTCAGTGACAATTCTGACTGCCAAATACTAATATTTTTATTAGTGCAGAGAAAGTTCCAGTCAGCCTCAAGACTCTGCACTTAGCATCGTCTCATGTAAAAAATTTACGGTGAACGCATGAAGGCACTGGTTTGCTTACTAACAGAAACCGAGGTTTTACCGTAAACATATCGCTGGCAGCCGGTCCTGGCAGCGGGCACGGCGCGATAACTCACCTCTTTTTCTGGTTTTAAAACGCTGGCCCGATAGTGTCGGCTTCTGCGGCTTTTGATTATTCATAAAAGACACCCTGCAAAGAAGCAGAGACACCCGTGAGGACGCTGCGGGCAGGGGCCGCTCCTCCCTCCAGCTCCCGCGGCGCTGGGCGGCTGCGGGCGGCGCCGGCCCCCGCCCGGCTCCCGGCACGCACCGGGCTCCCCGGGCGGAGGCGGCCGCAGGGCGGAGCCGGGGCCCGCGCGGTGCCAGTGCCTGCGCCCGCGGCCGTGCCCGCGCCTCTCGCCCCTCGGCCCCGCCGTACGGCCCGAGCTGGTGGTGCCTCCGCTGCCGCCAAGGCTGCCCCGCTCCCGGGTACCCGTGCAGGGGAGGAAGAAGGGGTGCACCACCTCCCTCCCCGGCCTCCACCGCAGCGCGGCGCGGCCCTTACGGCCCAGGCTGCCGCAGCCGGCCCCAGCCGGCCGCCCGCCACCCGCGCCCATCTCCTCACCGACTTTAAGGCAGAGAGAAAATGCCCGAGCGGCCCGGAGCGGAGACGGGCAGGAACAGCAGCGAGGAGCGGTGGCAGCGAGAGCTCTGCGAGCGGAACCGACGCCAGAGGAAGAGGGGAGGGCCGCGCTCCGCCCCGCCCCGCCCGAGAGGATGGAGAAGGGAAGGGGCGGGGAGCGGGGCGGGATCTCTCAGCGCCGCGCGGGCTGCCGGACTCCTGGCTCCTCCCGGGGGTCTTTGCCCCGCCAGAGGAGCTGCCCAGCCGAGCCCTGCCCCGGGGTGACCGCGCCCGGTGCCCCCCGCGCTCCCTGCGGCGGAGCCAGCCCGAAACCGCAGGGACACCTCCCCTCTGGCCCGATCTGCGGCCCACGGAGCGCGGGTGATAAGTGCGGGTCCAGCGCCGGAACACGCGGTATATCGAACTTCAATACCATTCCTGCTGTGCTACTGGACCCTAGATTTGCTTTGTAGTTGTAATAATTTCTTCTTTCAGACCCTGGTGGTAACAAGCACTTGGCGTACTGTAGTGTGTGCAGACAGGACTATCAGTTACAAGCTGTGCCCGTCTGACACACAGCAAAGCACAGGCCTTCTCTACTGCTGTTTAAACACGGGTTCTGTCACTAGCAGTCACCTCAGCAGGTCTCATCATACCTTCTGGCTGTAGGCAGTCTGTCTGCTAGCACACCGCATAAACACACCCACTGTGTTTAGTGGAAGCCCTTTGATGGGCTGCCAAACACACAGCAGCACAGAGCTGGAGACAACATGGGGAATAGTCTCTGTGCTGGTGTAGGACAGGAGATACAATTGCAGCTCAGTTCTTTGCTCCCCAAAAGGCCAAACCACCAAACCAACTCAGAGAACACAAGCTTCCTTCTAGACTGTATGCAGCTGCAAATTTCCACCAGATTTAAGTGTAATGTTGCTGTGACTAAAGCTCTTGAAATGACCAGTTATCAGGTATATAAATGGAACAAATCCCTGGGCTGCAGCAGGGAAAACATGATCATTCTTATTGTCAGTAGGAGCCAGGTTTCATCTCATATTATTTTTGTTACTATTTTGTCCTTGAAACAATACTGGTGATGGATCCCAGTGCCATGAAATAGCAGTACCATGCCTTATAAGTTTTATTCAAGAAACATTTTTTCAGATTCCAGTTAACAGCCTGATGAAATCCCCAAAATACTGACTTCAAAAATACCACATTCAGAGGAAGCGTTTTCACCTTAATATTGGCAAATATTTGTCCATTAATTCTAAACCCAAGGCACTGATAACATTGGTGCTCATTCTAAAAAGAGAGCATTTGTCTAAATCACAATTAATTAAAAAGCCAAGAAGAAAAAACAGAAATTATTAAAACCATGTTTTAAGGAAAGGAAACACAAAGATATAATAATAATTCCTGTTGTCAGCTCCCTAAAGTCTTTGATATGACAAAACTGCAAAGCTCATTACCAATTGAGCTTTTTCAATTAGCTCTAGTTTCTCACACTTTACCAAGAGAAAGGAATAGGAAAATTTTACCAGTGTAAAGGAATAAAATCTTTTTTTATCTCTACAGATTTAGATTAAATGTGACTTACTTGAGGGTGTGTGCAGGTAACACTCTTTTCTATACTATGCTAATGTAGGCCTGCACTGTCATCAGTGAAGTAAACAAAAATAAATTTGTGTTTATGTAAATGAACTCAGGATCTGAACTAATGCAATGCCTGTTGAGCATCTCCAGAGTTGTTTTTATGCTAGTGTTTGGGCACAGAATAATGTTGTTAAATGTGTTCTCACTGTTAATTTTATGGCTTTGAACTATCCAAGCTGGATATTGATTTGTACGTATACCTACACTGGCTCAGCTCAGCCATTTCCTTTTCTCCCTCTCAAATACCTTTACACTTGTTTTTCAGACTGCTCTCCTCATGGGGAAATGTTCCATCAAGATTCACATAGCTGCCACTGGATCACTCTAAAACCCTTTCCAAAACAATGTCTGTCAGAGTGCCAGTTGTTTGGCACAGCTGAGCTGCCACACCTATCATGAACTGTGTTGTCATGGTTCCCCTCTCAGCCCTCCCCTCCACCTTTCCCTCTTGGTCACCTGCTGCACATCTGCTCTGCACATCTGCTGATGGTTGCTATGGGCAACCTCACTTCTGGGAGGGAAACAGCTGCTACTGGGAGCCTGTCCTGCTCTTAACCCTTCCTACCTCCTGTGCCACTCCCCCACCTTGGGCCCTCTCCTCACCTGGGACGAAATGCATCAACTTTGTCCTGCTTCAGCATTTTGCTGGAAAGAAGGGGCAGAACTGTGGGTAAGACAGAGGAGAAGTAAGCAATGACAAGGCAGTGAATAGCAGTGATTATATTCCACCTCTGGGAGAGGCCAGAGTGATGGTTCAAAGAGACCTGATGATGTGGAGCAGGCCTGAGGCCTGGGCTGCCAGGAAGCAGAGCTACACTGGTGGGTTACTGGGGTGGTAATACATCTGTGCCTAGAAATACTGGCAGTATGGACTTTTAGAATCTCTGTTTTACTGAAATATTGATACATTGCCCATCATTAATTTTTACAGTGTCTCGTTCTGATCCTTGGGATTTTCCATATGCTGGAAGAACAGAAAAAAATCAAAGATAACAGTTGTTACTCTCAAACTGGATGTAGAAGTGACAAAATGGTACTACTTGTGATCTGCTCTTTGTTACAGGTATTTTCAAAATTGCATGCAAATTCTTTCAAGTTCTTGAGGTAACTCCAGAACTGTTCCAGTGTAGCATGAAACACATTAATGACAGGTCTTTTACTTGGCAGCACAAGAGAACTAGTGCTTATATCTTGTTCTATCAAGATGATGTTTTATATATATATATGTGTGTGTGTGTAAGTATGACAGTTATAATTCTTTCTTGCAGGAATGCTTGCAGTCAGTAAGTGGCTGAAGGACTCATCTGGTTGTCTGATCTTTAGGAAAGCAGTACTAATCTATAATCTAAACCCATGGTTTACAGGTTCCAAGTTTGTCTTTAGGAAACCAAAATAAAATATAAAAAATCATTTTGCTAAAGAAAAAAAAACACCTTACTGTGGTTCACAAATACAAGTTCCTTATCAGCCACACAAATGTCATTGCACACACATATCTCAATTTTATCAAGTTATAAAAGGTTGGGAAATCAACCAACTTACCTCTAGTGAACAGTGGCATTCTTGTAATTGAACACATAATTAAGCTCATATCTCCATAGCACAGGTGAGCTCTCAGCCTGAAAGGCTCAGACTACAGGAGCTGGCATACGAGATTCCACTATGCAATACAGTTTAATGAGACTGCACTGAACTGTGGGGGCCATGATGTTAGCAAAGAAAGCCTACAGTGCACTCCTGGAGGTGAAGCGTTATCTCCTGGTGCCTGGATAACAAATTGATCTTTATTCTAAGTTGTTAACAAGCTTTTGCATGACACTTAGCCCATGAAGGTTCTTGACCTTGGTTATGACTTCTATAAATTTGAGAAGTGCTACCACTGACAAACACTTTGACTGCTGGATATCCTGCACAGAAGGAAGCAGAAGTGGATGGATGCAGAATTCCCAGCCCCAGCCAGGTTGAGGTAGGGGTCTCTAGCTGGCTGCTATTGAAGAGAGGCCCTGCAGGTCTGCCTGATGTAATTTGTGTCCCTTTTCCATAGAGAAATTTTCAGCCTAGAGCACAACAGATTTGTTCAAACTTAGGCCCATGGGGCTTTTTAAATTGAAAGCCTTAATTAATGGACCTTGACATAGTTTCATCAGACATTTCCTATTTTCCAGTCTCCCAAAGTGTTTTTTTTAGTTTGCTTTCTGACTGGATATGCATTGATGGGAGAATGGCTGGTAAAATCTTGCTCTTTATTTCATAATTGCTCCTGTGCTTTACTACTTTAATTTTTATATTCCCTTTTTTTCCTGTTTAACTTATAAACAGAAATTTGGGCCCAGTGACAAGGTATTAAGCAACTCCAGATGTATCTCCTTTTACAGTGCCAAAGGATGAGTGCAATGGAAAACCTGTGAGGTGACTATTGTCAGGAAACAATATCACCACTGCCATCTTGCCCTGCTTTCTGGAGAAACGCTTGTGTAATCGTTGTTGGCTGGGACTGATATGGGGAGGGAAGTTGGCTCCTGCCTCATTCTACAGAAATCAGTACTCTGCAGCAGGCTCCTGCTCTGTCCTGCCAACCCTTGGAGTGAGGGAAGTGCAAGACATGGAAAGAGCAGATTGAAGGCATTGCTCTGAAAAAACACAGAGAACTCAAGGGGGAGGGTGCATTTTCTTGCCATCCTCATTTTGAAGAAACCAGAGGCAAAGCAAACCACACAAAGTGCTTATACAAATAATTTCAGTGACTCTGGAAGAAATTTGAATAAAAGGGCATAGTCCACTAGTTGTGGGTTACATCTTCCATCTGTGTGAGAGAGAAGATACTGCATGTGAAAACCAGCCAGAGCTGGTACTGTATTGCACTTCCTAATAGCCAGGCAATGGATACCCAGAGGAACATATGTCAATCACAGTCCCATTCCTTGTCTTATGATTAATACAAGACTTAAACAAAAATGAAATTTTCCTCCTTTCTTTTCCCAAACCTGTTCTAAACCTATTCTAATCATAACCAGAGTCAAACAGTATCTTTGTGAGCAATATCTTCAGCAAAATTAAAAATATAAGCAATCTCTCCCAGAAACAGTCATCAGCTAAACTCTACCACTCATGCAAGAGTCCACAGCAAAGTCAGCTCCTCGGGTCTTCTTTATCCAAACCATATTAAACCATAAACCCTGTTCTGGAAGGTTTTAGGGTGCTCAATTCATACACCTGCCACCACCACTTACCAAGCTGATTTCAGTGCTGGCACTGTTTATCTATTTATTTTTAATGTGAGGATTTAGAAGTCAAAAATAAGAGTTTACTACAAGATTGATCTTGCATTACCTTTCAGAGCTGGCTTTATGTCTGAGAAGTGGCTCATATTCAATTCTGAGTTACATATTTATCATCTACAGATGGGATAGGGCAGCTAGGATATTAGCAGTATTCCAATGTAAAAAAAAAAAAAAAGGATTGATGGTTCTGCTTTTTCTGGATATTGCATGGGCTCTAGCATGATAGCTTTTGTTTTGATTCATGTAATTCATCAGGGTACTCTTAGGACTGGGGAATGCTAGTGCTGTTAGGATTTCAAAAGAAGAGAACTTTGGTTTCCTGCTGTGTCTTGACAGTCAATGAAATTATGCTGATTTGCCTCAAAAGAAGCTATTACCCAGTAATTGGGCAAAATACCTTGTCTCGTGTCACTCACTTTTCATTTTCCTAAGGCAGGGTGCTGTCCACCAGTGATTAACACATCTATATTTCTTTCCAGGATAAAATGGAGTGGACATCTGCTCCTAAAAGGAACATTAGAAAGATCCCTTTTTATTACAGCCTCTTGATGCAGATTGCAAATGACATTACGTGTACATGGCCAAACTCCTAGTGGTGCCAATAAATCAGCCCACTCTGTGGTTTAGTTTCTTATTAACCTACCATGCCTGAGGTTAGGCTGATTCAGCAAGTTCTTCTTGAGGTTTTTTTGGTTGGTTGTTTGGGGTTTTTTTGGGTTTTTTTTTTTTTTTTTGGGCAGCAGTAACAAAGCAGAGAAAATGAGCTTTTCAGTAGTTTTCTCTTTAGCTTCTCAATAGAGAGATGTAAATTCCCTGGAGAATTTACAGGACAGGAAAAACCAAGGCAGTCAAAGTACAGGAGAGCTGTGGCACAAAGGGCTGATGTGAGGATACCTATGTATTAGGATAAAACCATTTTCACTGAATATCTGGAGTGAAACTCATGCCACCATGCCTCAGAGAGGCCTGAACTGTTGGGATTTATACAGATCAGACCAGAGGGAAACTGCCTCCATGGCTTTGTTCTGCCTTTCAGACAGTAAGTGAATACCATCACCAGGAGGCCAGAGAATTTTCAAGCCTCTACCCAAGATTTACTGCCAAAGAGATAAAAAGATGATGTCATTAGGATAACCCTCCAAGGATGGTTCAGGACTGAAGTTCCTTTTTCACTTAGTCTTGTCATCTTTAATTAAGTTTAGTTAAATAACTCCTTTGATTTAGTTAAATCAACTTACTTGTTGGCTGCCACAGCTGCAATTAAAACAAAGAGTGATGGTTTAGTACCTTCCCCCCAAATGCTCCACCAACACGTTTCACATGGCACATATAATTGTTTTGGACTGGGGGTTTAAAGCTGAAGCCACCAATTCCCACAAAAGCAAACATCCAGAATTTTACTTATCAAGATACATATTAAAATTGCCTATTTTCTATGACTAACTATGTATTAAAAGCTATCAGGTTTTAATACATAGTTAGTACTGTAGGCAGAAAAATAGAGTTGCTGTAGAAACAAACAAAAAAATTCAAACAACTAAAATTGCCGATGGAAGCACAATCTAGTCTTTAAAAGAAGAGAGGAAATGTAAAACCAGCTCTGTAAACTAGTTTGATTATCTGATGCCAGATATGATAATCCCTATATAGAACTGCATGTTGCATCTGCAGCTGGAAATAAAGCATGCACTAAAACAGCAAGCTAAATGAAACCAAGGGATTGTTTACAGCACACAGTCTGTGTCACTAAAATACTGACACTGCATTTTGGAAATATCTCCTCTGACAGTGCTTCCAAAGATGAAAATAGAGGTTTAACTTGTCAGGCTAACAAAAAGAAAAGCTTAAAAAATGCAAGCCAGCAATGAACTGCAAAAGTTAATGCTAAATATGTAGTAATTAACATATATTCTTTGAAACTGTTGTTTGCTACAATCCAACTACAATCCAACTCCAATGTTAACTAGGACTTGTTAGCTTTTTTCCCCTGAAGCTTCATACCATTCCTATGTTGTTATTATTTCCATATTAATTTATCATTATTTACACACAATTCTGACCCCATCATAATCAATGTCACTACTCCTACAAGTAATGCAACTAGAAGCAGCTGGGCTTTCTATTGTCAGAACTATTTTGTTCTGGGGGGAAAAGCCATATCTGTTAAAAGAAAATATAACAGCAATATTTTTCTCCATCAGGCACAGATATCTAAGTCTGTTGAAGAAAGTCTGTAAAGTGCTCTTTCTGTAGCCCCAGAAGGAAACTTCAGATTCAGACAGCCACAGAACATTTAAAGTAGGGGTTAGCAGATTAGATCTTTACTATGTAATACTCTCATGACAAATGTAAAAATCAGGATTATACGTTGAATAATATGTCTTGTCAGAGATGTAAAATCCTCTGAGCAGGATTTGCATTGCTTTACTGAAGCAATGGTCACATCATACTACCCAAAACAAAGAGCCAGCAGCTGACAGGGACAAGAGGGAAAGAGGGAGAACTGACAGCCAGGTTTTCATCTGCACTTTCTGTTGACAAGTCTTGCAAAAAAAAAAAAAAGATCCAGGTGCCTTTTCATTGTGTCAGCAGAGTTAATAAAAAAAGTAATTCAGCATGAAAGTGAATGGCAGAAGCAGCCTCCCCAGAAAGTGCTGTTAATTTCCCACGGTGAGATTGCTTAAACTCACATGGTATTCATGTGACAGCTGACAGATAATCTTCCTGCTCTTCAAAGTGACCTTTTGACTGCCAGCAGTATTACCGTATTTTGCTCTTTTTGTTGTTCCCACCTTCACTATTCTTGGGTACAACCATCTCTCTTTGAAAGGCAGGACTCTGAAATACCCTCTGTGAAAGCTTTAGCTCTGTGGCACAACTTGTCATAGGACAAAGCAGGTTCTTTTTTCTTTCAATTTGTGGAAGGAACTAACACATTTCTCCCGAATTTTCTTTGCCAGGCTGTTTGTTTCTCAAATCATTACTATGGCTCAAAACCTCAGGACAGCAAATGCACCTTTACTGCTGCCAACACAGGTTTTGCAGGCTTTCAGCTCATGGGAATCTTTGTTTTTCATGGGAAACCTGCCACAGACAGCCAGCTTCTTATGGGCAGAGGCACTCATGCAGCACGAGGCCACGTGTGCTTAGTGAGCTGCACTGCAGTGGGCAGCTGCTCTGGGGACTCTGGGGACTGACCCTCTGGTGTCAGGCTTGGCACAGACTCCTGGGGTCACTCCTTCACTGACTTCATCACAACACATTGCTTTGTGCTTGGGTGTCCCTCTACCCACCGCGTTCTTCTCCTCGTATCCACTAGAGGGATAGCTAGGAGCACAGGACCGAGGACACGTTTCCTCACCCCTACCCCCAATGCCACATGCTGCTGCCTTTGGTCACAGTGGTTAGAACCTTATTTTTTGAGTAGTTGCAACCACAACTCAGGATTGTTCATTGTAAATCGCTAATTAGTTAGTGAGAAGAGGTCAGAAATGAGCTTATTGCTGAAGACTGTGTGACAATATGGCATTTTTCCATATATTCCAAAAATACAGGCAGCCTAAATTTGTGTCTGAAATGGCACAAGCACACATTTAAGAGTGAGGAAAAAACAGTAAGAGGCCCAAAGAAGATTATGTCTAGCTGGAAAAAGTGGGAGAGTGATGGAAGTATGCCAGAATTTTCTTAGCTACTTCATGTTTCAATGCCTACTGGAAATAATGGAAATATTCCTAATAACTACACAGGAACCTGAATGAAACTTCTGAAGCATCAGAGTCTTATCTTTACAGAGTACAGGATGAGAACAGAAACAGTGAACTCCTTGGCATTTAAGTCAGCATGCTCACAGCCAGCAAGGAACTGATCATTTATAAGAATCTTTTACCATCTGTTGAAGAAAACTATAGTTTGTTATTGAATGTGAGGCAAGAAGGAAACATTTCTGCATTGCAGATTCAATATTTCTTCAATTTGTGGAAAAGAATATATTAAGGGCAGTATGGACTTAGCAGGATCTAGCCTTTGAGCAGAAAGGCTAATCTATATAGATTTCCCTACATGAATGCCATAGTTCTTAATCACATATAAAATACTGAGTATTTTATATTTTCTAGAAAATATATGTCTTAAAATGCTAATAATAGTCAGAAAATCAGTTATTTAGCTTTAAATACAACTATCCTATTTCTACTCAAAAGCACTTCAGACCATTATAATAATTTAATTACAGTAAGTTTTAAGTAACTATCAAGCACTGCAATAAGATGGGGAATCAGCCCTGTACACTTTTAGTTCAAAGACTGCAGAAATTGTTGCCAAGATTTTCCAAACTTCTCACAGATTCTATGTTGCAAGGATAGGACTTGCTTTGGCTGGATTACTGGAGTGTCATTTAAACATGATGCACATGTATATACATACACAGATATCCACAAAAGTACCAGGGACTTCAAGAGAAGTTTCTAGGTGCATGGCCCTAGAGAATGGACCAAAGTTTTTTCTTAAAAAGTGACAGGCAAAAGCAAGAAAAACAAACAGTGGTGGAGTTACAAGACCAAGCTAACCTGATAAATGGAGTGACATAACCAGAGGGTAGAAAGGAAGCCTTCCTACCTGTCAGGCACACCCACCTCGCTTTTCTGCGGTGGCCATTTCCCTTTGCCTTGTCAAACAGGACAGTGTTTTCTACTGGTAAATACTTTCTGCAAGTTAAAATGACAAGCAAATACCAGGAAAATGTTCTTCATTCTCCTGAATGTACCATTCTAACTCATTTAGGAGATGCACAGTAGTATCTGATTTGAAAACTGTTACCTGCAGACCTATTCTCTGTTGCAGTGTTCTGCTCATCTCAAAGACACTTGGCAGGGGGGCCAAAGCTTACCTTCTGATGCCAAAGGACAGATGTGCCAGCTGCTGAGATTGGGTTCCAGTCCAAAGATGATCCCCTGCTTATAATGTGTCTTCCTAAAGACTTTAACAAACAATGAGGTTATTTTTAAGCTTGCCCTTATATGTAACGGGAGCTGTCCTATAACTCCATTTTATTCCATTAAAAGTCTGTTAGAAATTGTGTTTGTTTTATTCAATCTTAACTGAAGTTCTACCTTTGTACTTTTTAATGTGATTTAATCTACTGTTCCCTTCAGAAGTCCTTTCTCATACCATCATCTCTCTTGACAAAACCAAGTTTACTTTTCTCCCCCTCAAAGGCATGGCCATTCCCTCATCTTCTTCAGGCTAGGGGGAAAAATCCATGTGGTTCTCTTCCTGTGGAAAATCACAGTTCTTTGTTGCTCTTGAGCCATTCTCTGGATGGAAATGACAAAGATTTGGTAAATTTGACTACTGCCAGTATGAACCACCATACTGCTCAGTAGGACACTGCCATGATAGACAGTGACACATTAATGCTTTTCACCTGAGGTTCCTGTGGTGCTGAACATTGCTGAGCTTGTATCATAGTTATATTATTGCTCAGAAAACTGAAATAAGAATGAACTAAATGACTTGGTAAGAGACACACTAAATAAATAGTAGGAGGAGATTAATATTAATGTTTCTTTTTCATGCTCTGATGATTCTGAAAGATTTCCCTTGTGTATAATATAAAGCAATGTTACTGGACTTTAGGGGAAATCAGGATGCTATACCAATCATAATCTTACTGCTATGGACACCTTGTGTAGGCTGGAGAAGCAGTGCACTCCTCCTGGCAGCTCAATCTGAACATCCTCAGCACATGGTGGCATCTTCTTTCTGGCTGACCAGCTTTATCAACCAGCAGCTGTTTAGCCAAGATCTTTAATATAAGTATAATATTTGTGAAACATTAATACTCCCATTCTAAAGCATGAGTCTCTCAAAGGCAGGGCAAGTAGCAGAAAGGCAGATTTACTTCCCCTTTCATGGTGTCATAAAGGATTTTATGCCTTACAATGAATGTTCTGCACTGAGATGCAATCATTAAATAAGAAAGTTGCACTCTCTGACAAATGTTTACAAGCCAACTGCCTTGCAGCAAATAGCACTCTGTGATATCATGACAAACCAAAGAACTGTGCCATACATTTTCAGAACTCAGATGAACTTTCGTGCTTGTGAGGTGGTTGTATAATAGCAGCAAGAACTGCCCACGAGTATTTGCGAAAGGAATGCAATAAAAGAATTTTACAAGCTACTGAAACACGAGTGAGGATTAAAAAAAGAGTCTGAACCTGACTGCTTGGATTCTACTCAGAACAGAAAGAACCAGACAGAATCCTTGATTTTGGCAGTCCAATATCTAACTTACAGGCTAACCCTCAAACCAGAACCTAGTATTTATGTTAGGTGTTTAAGCTTTTACCACATGGAATGGGCCTACTGGGGGTAGACTGCTACAGAAACATTGCTCTCATGAAGAAAATCAGTAGAAAGAGTTCTTCTGAACCATCTCCAACTCCAATGTGCAGTTACAGTGCACATTCATGTGTCAATAGCCATCCAATATGTCAGTGCCTTTGAAGCCTAACATTTCTGCTTACCTACCTCCCTGTAGATAAGAATACTTCTTTCATAATATCCCACATAGCCATATTATCATCTGTCAGGATGGTCAATTGCTGAAATTTCTAACTTCCAGGAAGTTTTTTTAAACACTTAAAAACCAGCAGACAGCTTAATATGCTTCAGACCCAAAAAATTCAATAACCCATATTTGCTACATTTATAGAATTTACTGAAGCAACTAGACAAAAGAGCCACTTGTAAAGTGGCAGGGAGGAATCTTTGTTAATAATGACTGAGAAGGAGACAAGATTTGCACTGCAGAAAACAAAGTGTGGGTCTTGAATGTGATGAATCCTTGGAGTGTGAACACTTCAGTACTGCAGGTGGGGAGACGTCATTGCCTGCAAGGTTTGGGCAAGATTTTTACAAGATTTGACTTGCCTGGAATGAACAAGCACCCATGCTGGTGCATGGGAACATAGGACAACAAGAGACAGTAGAACTCCCCCCCAGTTCAGTAGATGTGTAGGCTCCCTGCTTCAGAAGAACCCAGCATTCACAAATGTTTTGGGCTGTTATCAACGTGTGGGGTTGCAAGCCACCCTTGACAAACTCATGTATAATGACTTAAAGGACTTAAACCCTTATGTGAGGACTGTTGCTTATCTTAAGGTGACAGTGTTTTGAGACAATGGAACCTAAGATAAGCACACTTGGCACAGCAGGAAGGAGCTGATTCCAGACCTAACAGAGGTAAAGGTTTGGTTAGCAGTGGGAAAAAATTCCCACTGTGACAAAATATAGGAAAGTGTGTGTATAAGCACTTGTTTCCTATCTCAAATGACTGGAATGGCATGTATGCCCCATGGATACCCAGGACCTGGACTCTAGCAAGATGGTACTTCCAGAAGAATGACTCTGGGATTATTGGCTTTGGCACAGGGTCTCATTTGCACCTTAGGCAGAGGCATCTCTTATAATTAGACTGTAACACCAAACAGTGAAAATAAGATGCTTCAAATGAGAAAAACTAACTGTGGCAGCAGCATTCACATTTAATTTATTGACTTCTAACAATATATAAAAGCCAAATAATTACAAAGAAAGCAAAGAAAATGAAGTAAACCCCAAAAAGGCTTAAGCTGCCTAAGTCATCTTCAGTACCACTTCCACTGATTACAATTACTATTACCTGCCTGGTCTCAAGCTGCTGTATCATTTCTTCCAGTCCTGTGCTCTCCTGTGCCATGTCTTTACTGTCTTATGACATCTAAAATGGTCTAGACACCTACGTTTAAGCAACTGCATTTCACCAACTCATCATGGTTACAGAGACAAATTGAAACAATAAAGATTTTGTATCTTAATAGCCAATGCAAAAGCTGTTAAAGTGACTGACCTGATTTCTGTCACAGATACATCTCAGCTCAACAAATGAAGGGAAGACAAGAAAAATTGTAGAACACTGAGAAGCAGTGAAATAAGAGCCTGCAGGCTGACATGTCATCCATTCTCCCATTCAAAGCACACTGAATTCCATGTCAATTTTCCCATTCTGTTCAGAGGCTTTTGGCTTGCTCCATGAGATAAAGAAAACTTCTGGTGGAAATTACAATTGTGTCAACTTTTGGGATAAAATTCTATATACCTAGACCAGCCATGGCAACCAGCCTGGCATAGCCAAAGAGAACCATAACTGTTGTTTCTTGCATGTTTTTAACACAACGATACCAGTGCCCAAAGATTCTAAACCAGCTTTTCTACAGGTCGGAGCATCACTTCTGGTTAAAAAGGTTCTGAATCCAACAAACAAGGTTCTGATTCTTTGACAAAGATCTCTGCACTCACACTTCACTGCGAGACTCAAATCTAAATTAGAAAATTTACAAAATTACAAAATCATTTATCATATGAAGTTGTTTAGTGTAATACGTGGCAAGAAGTTATCTAGCATACCTTTACACTTTCCTGCAGCATTTAAGCTGTGCTGATCATCAGATCTTTTTTGTTGAAAACATATGGTTCAAATGCAGAAGATTTATTTCTGACAATTAAATGCAGTCATTTAAGCAAAATACTGTAATGACTACACTGGAGGAAGAATGAAGATAAGGATGTAAGATATAAAGTGAATATTTTTGGTAGCTGATTCTATTCAAGAAAAGAGAAAATACATTTATTTGTGTGTTGATTAGTGCATCTTGGGGCAGTAAATCAGTTTTCCATTCTGGTCTTGTGCACTATGGTTTGTCATTCACACAGATGTGGCCCAAGGAGGAAGAAGCTTCATTGTTTGCCATCTAAGAGATAAGCAAGAAAGGACAACAGTGACTTTATTTGACTGGCAACCTCCCAACATTGCCCTTGTTAGGTGCCTCCAAGTCAGTGATAACTGGGATTAGGACTAACGAGGGAAGGAGAAGCATGGTCCCTGCTCTGGTGGACCTCACCTCCTGCAAGCTCCTGCAATGATTCAGGGGCCAATGGTGCCTCACCACAGTCACAGAAATACTATGGGAGTAATCTGTGAATGAGAGCTCAAGAGTTTCCATAGCAGAGCCTCAGAGGTTCAGGGCACAGCATGGATTTATACACTGGCAAGGACCTTGCCTCACTGTTTTCTGCAGCTGTTCGCTGTAGCTTTCTGGGTAAGTTCTTCAGAAAAAGAATTGTAATAGCAGTGGGAACATGACTACAGTGAACAGTTGCAGAAAACAGAGCATAAAGGATCAGCATTATATGAAGTGTATTGCCTTGTTTGTTTTCCTTCTCTTTGTGTTAGCTCTGAGTTAATTTCTCTCCCAAAAAGTACTGGGCATAGCAAGAACTAGAATGAAGTGACAGTGCCAGCATGCAGTCAGTGGGGCAAAGCACCTGGAAGGAGACTGAAGACGCTTAGAGCCTGATCCATTGCACGTTAATAAAATGAGCTGTTTAATCCTCTATGGGATTTGACATGCAGAAGAAAGGAGGAGGGTTCAGGGGAAGAGAGGGCTGTAAAAATTATGTAAATTTCAAAGAAAAAAAACCAAACAACAAAACCCAGAGAAATTCCAATACAATGTTTGAATGGCATTTGTTGAAATAACTTGTGTAAATGAGACCTGTTAGCAGAGATTTCAATTACAAGGAGCTGTACTTAAAGCATGACTGATTGGAGGCATCATTAGGCACTCCACTATTTGGCAGTGCCAAAATCAGTCAGCAACTCCTACCCAGCCACTGTTACACAGAGCCTTCCCCCACCTTCTCTTACCATCCCAGTAAAGGCATCAGCGCAGTTTGCCCGTATTTGCTCAGCACTCAGGGGGCTCTTCAGTGCAAACGTCTTTTTCAGTCCTCTTTCATTCCTCACACTAGTTACTGCATCCCTCAAAGCAAAGAACACAGAGCATCCCAAGAAGAATCCTGCCTCACCTATCCCCTGAAAAAGATTTTTAAAAGACAGTCTTTCATATAAACACACACATGCAGTCCTATTTTGTATTGCATAGTACACACAAGTAAGCTGCATACTCTGAATGACATTATGATTTCTCCATCAATTAATATTTTTATTCCAACTTTTCAGTTTATCACCAGAGATTTAAAAGTATGGTTTTAAATTGATCTTGCAGCTTCTGGGTATGGTCTGTTAACAAAACTCTAAAATCACTACTTGCCAACCATTAAGGTGACACAACAATATCTGGCTTTCTCTCTTATCAGCTTCCCTGATGTCATAAATAAAACAATTTACTGGACATTTGTTTGAAATGCTAAAGGAGAGGAACTGAAAACATATGTGTTTTATATCAAAATAATTTCTCAGATTGGCCTGGGATCTAAGAACTAGGCTCTGTGATGATCTGCTTACCTTGGATGCATAGATGGCATAAGGATTTTGAGAAGGTGACAGCAGGGAAACACTAAACTGTTCTGGAATATCACAAACAGCAGGGATCTTATACTGATCTGGACCCCGAGTATAGAGGACTCCTTCTGAAGAATACTTTAACTCCTCCATTGTATACAGTCCAACACCTTGAACAAAAGCACCTTCAATCTTTAAATAAGAAAAGAAATGGCACTTATGTACTCATGTTTGGTTAACCAAGAAAACTTCACCAAGAACTCTTTTGTATCACTAGCTGTTACTGTGATATATATGATGCCTAATGCTCTTCTGTTTGCCTAATAAGATTCTTCAACATTTTGGGGCAACTGCAATGGAAAAGCTTTCACATTCCTCTCTGATACCGGAGAGGACAAATGCTTGTATAATGAAGTGGTGAGATCTATGGACCAGCCTGCACTGAGTAAAGATGTTTCCTTGCTGTCAACTGGGGAAGGCAGAACAAACAACTTGGAGACTGTAGATCACAAACAGGATTTAAGTCCAGTACATAGAAGACACACATACATTCTGGAAGTACTACAGGTTGAAACCATGGGAAAATTCAAGCTTCTTTGACATCTACAGAGTTCTGACACTGAATCAATTGGAGCAAGTCTATAGGCAAAAGACATTCTAATATGATCTATAAACTAGTAAGAAATTAATATTTTCTGAATTAATGAGGTAATCATCATTTCACATGAGGACAACAGTGTAACAGAAATAAGGCCTCAGAAAATTCTAGGCACGTACCTGTCCTATATCCACTGCTGGATTTATGCTGCATCCAATGTCCATAACAATGTCTGTTCTGAGGTTCTGTTAATAAAATTTAAATTTATAATATCACCCAGAGAGATGGAATGAAAGCATTAGAAAATAATGTGGGTCAGAGCTGGAATTCAGTGAAATAAGAAATGCTGAGATAGAGGCCCTCCATGTACATAATTTCAGAATAATTTCCAATATCTCATCACAAGCAAAATGTCTCAGCTTTTACAGAAGTTTAGCCAGAGACAGCCCTGCCAGATTTTTCCCATTGCTGAAGGAAACCCTCATACAAATGTACAGAAAGAGGACATGTGGTCATCAGTCTATAGCCTTTAGCTGGCCAGATGGTCAAAAGCCTGGAGGTTGAATATTGCTATAAGGTGTTTGCTGGCAAACAGGGACAGAACAAGCAAAGAACATGTTAGATGTCAGCCATAACCCAAAGAACATGTTAGATGTCAGCCATAACCCACACATGACATTGACACGTATGTCAGAAGCTGGTTAGTACTGCATTCTGCTTCAAAATTTTATCTGCTTCAAGCTTCCATTCTGCTCCACCTATAATTCATATTTACACCATTGATATATTTACTATCATATGAAGACAGGTGACTTATTAATCCCAAATCTGAATGATTGTTGGAGCAAGTCTTATTCACATTACTGTCAAAACTTCTCTGACATTCAGTGATTACCTTGTGATCTCCTGTTAGACAGTTAATTTCAACCTCTGAACAAGCAGCTCCAAAAAGAAAATATGTGAATGGCTGTCCTTCCCCTTTCTCCCAGTCCATGTATTCATTGTAACCTCTGATGGAAGAAACAAGAAGAAAACTGACCACAGTTTACATTATAACAAAGCAGATAAGCAGGTAAGTTTGAAACTGCTTGTGAAATCTTAAGTACAACATCTTAAGGGAAATCTTAAGTAACAGCTCAGAACTTCAAAATTTCATGAAAGTCTACAGAGCACCACTACTTTAGGTTTGATGCCTCTGGTATTTATATAAAATTGTAGCAGACAAACAAGTTATTTCAGTTCAGGAGAGTCTATAACCAGCATAATCCTAGAAATATACAAATAAAAGCACAGTAACCAATACAGAATAAACATTTAAGATCATAGTTACGGGGGTAATAGCACATAAAAGAATTTAGAAAAAGGGAGGAAAACTTGTCAGGACCTATGAAAGAATAATTTACAAGAGATAAATGAAAAAGTCAAAATTACAGAAACAGCCTACAGAATTGAGTGAGAGGGTTAAAAGAGGAATATTGAAATAAAAGTGTAATTATTTAGAAGGGAGTGGGATTCACTGAGGACACCATAGTGGTCAGGAATGATGAGGTAAATCCAAGGACGTGAGAGAACAGTGAAATGTGGTATCTTCCAAACATGGGAGCTTTGTGACTAAGGTGTATTTTCTGACTATGTATGACTGAAATATCTTTGTTGAGCATATTTAAGATTATCATAAAGCAATTACATAGTACAGAACCATGCACTGAAAAAGGGATACGCAAACTCTCATCATCCATTTACCTCAGCTGCCTTTGAGATTCTTGGAAGTAGAGAATATGACTGGCTAAAAACTAGATCAATACAGGATCTGAGGCTTAGGGATCTGCAAATTTTTTTGGACACAATTAAATATCAATAGCAAAGTATGACTGTTGTGCATTACTGTGGTGATATCAACATTCCTAAAGAGCTGCATAAGCAGAAAACATACTTGAACAGGCTTAACAGCAGGAAGGGACATTTTATGTTACCATTTCTTGGTGTTTTATAAAAGTATGGTTTTCCTAAGTGCCCTTTCAACTCACTCCAGACTGCCCAGAGACCTGAAAAGTTGCTATTGATAAGGAAAAACCACCAGCAGAAGAAGAAAAGAGATAAGGTACAGCAGGCCAAGAGAAAAGCTTTGCTTTGAGTCCCACCTGAGTTACAGCAGAAAAATTTTTCGTTTCTGGCTCTTTATAAATATTGTGAAAGAATTCAAAGAAAAAGGACAAAGAGACTGCTCTGAGAGCAGTGGGAACAATGTTATTTATAGCTTATAGTAATCCAGCTCCAGTAAATAAACTATATCCCACTCTGCACATGACTTACAGACAGCAGTCACTTTCTTGATACTTTCTGGTTTGCTAAATGTTAAACCATGGAGCAAAGATGGCATAAAATATTATCTTAATACTTTCTAGAGAGTCCACAGACGACTAGACATAAATTAACACCTAAACTTTATGCTTCCAACCCTCCATACAGCAACTAATTATATAAAACATAAAATGAGCTATTAGAAAGACCTATTAGACAGGATATTCTCTTTACAGCACTAATTATCTTCAGAAATCAGTCCTGGTCTAATTGATGCATTTTTAAGGAACAAAAATATATTACCTAAAATAGCCAGTAGCTGAAAGGCTCACACTCTGTTTAAAAGCTTCTCTAATCTGTAAAATATAGCAGTGCTTATGGTAAACCAAGGAAGGGAGTCAGGAAGGAACACAGCATTAGCATATTTACTTTATTTTTATATATATACTTACCCACACATATTTACTTAAAACCCAAACTGTAAAAATTGTAAAGAAAGGAAGACAAACTGAGTTAAGCATGTTTAGCTGCACATGGTGTCTAAAGCTACAGAACTAAACTCCTTTTGCATGAACAATCTGATACAAGAAGAAACAGACCTGTCAACAGCAGTGTTCTTGCAGAATCTTTATTACTGGTAATTCCCTAGGCAGAAAGGGCCCTGCTCAGTTTTTCTGATCAAGTTCTATAGAGATGGGTCTCTCTGTCAGCTAACCAGATCTGGTTGATAAGTCACTGATTATATTGGGTCATGAGACTGTGTGCATGTGCAACCTTTTGCTTTTTCTTTGATAAACTGCCTTTATCTTAACCCACTGAGACTTGTTGGCTTTTTTCCATCCTATTTTCTTCCTCTATCTCACTGAGAAGGGGAGTGATAAAACAGTTTCTTGGGCACCTGGAGTCCAGCCAAGGTCAAACCACCACACTGACATAAAAGATCTACATGACCTATTTGCACAAAAATGACAGTTTTCAAGATAAATGCTCTTTGTAAAATTCTGCCAGTCATAAAAGTGACAGTATGAGGACCCAAATCTATTTCCTTTGAGTGATTCTCATGTTAGATTTACTCAATTTACAAGTCAAGAAATTTTTGTGAGGCTTTTGGTTGAGTTGTACTGACTTTCCGAGATACAAAGTTACTTTGCATATATTAACATTCCTTCTTTGGTCAGACATTTCTGATAATACTTTTGGTATGTCTGAATGATTCAAATTAATTGTATATCTATTAGAGGAGATTAAGTGTTTTGGATTAGTGTTTTATTGTTATTCCTAAGCAGGGAATACACAGCTGGCTCTCACACAGAGCCAAGGCCTTTTCTGCTTTTTGGATAGCCCCACTAGCAAGGAGGCTGGAGGTGCATGGGAAGCTGGGATAACTGACCAAAGGGATATTCCAGACCATATGGCAGTATGCTCAGTATGTAAAGGAGGGGGAAGCAGGAGGAACAGGGGGACATTTGAAGTGCTGGTGTTTGTCTTCCCAAGTAACCATGACACGTGATGGCACCCTGCTCTCCCAGAGATGGCTGAGCACCTGCCTGCCCATGGGAAAGAGTGAAATAATTACTTGCTTTGCTTTGGTTGTGTGTATGGCTTTTGCTTTATCCATTAAACTGTCTTTAATTCGACTCACAAGTTTTCTAGCTTTCACTCTCATGACTCTTTCCCTGATTCCACTGGTGGGGAAATGAGTGAGCAGTTGTGTGGTGCCTGGTGGCTGGCTGAGATTACACCACAACATACTGCAACCCTTTAGACATAGGCTGTGGACCAAATCTGAGCCTAAGCAGACCTGGCTGCACCTAGACTCCTCTGAAAAGTTTAGAAAGCCAGGGGATCTCACTGATGCTCATGACTCAGCAGGAGGGACCATAACCTGATTTTACTATAATCAATTCTAACAGATTATAGATTTGTTACTTGGATATTGCACTAGCAATAAATCTAATTTTTTTTCTTCCACATAATCATTCGTGCCTGGCCAAGAACCTTCTCTTGAGTTTCACCTTTTTGTGACATAGCCTTTTTCTACAGTTTTTAACTTTAGGATTATTAGGCTGAGCAGATTTATAGACTACAGTACATTTATCACAGTTTCTGCCAGCACTCAAACACATTCAGTAGGGTTCACAGGTCTTACCCAATCATTCCAGGTTCCTGTTGGGTTCTTCTCAATGATGGGCTGCAGGCGTTTCAGAAGAGTTTGGCAAGCATCCTGGTGAGAATTGGGAGAATATATCACAAAATAAACACAAATACATTTGGTACTATTCAAGTTATGTTCTAGTTACTATTTCATTAGTGTATGCTTTACTGCCATCTTAGTCTGAAAAGGTGTTGCAGGAAGTGTCATATTAACTACGAAGGCATGAAACTTCTAAATGGTTAAGTTACAAGGGCTGGGATCTGTATGAATCAGTAGATTTCAAACATGAACAGAGTGCAAGATTTGTATAGGACTAGTTAGCTTGTTAGATGAAACAGATTTTGTCAAGTATAAGCCTTTTTTGGAAAGTCCAGATCATATTCTGAAAACTCAAACACCATTCCAGAGAAACTGTCAAGTCATGTTTCTTCTTGGCCATCTCCAGCAGTATTATTGGTAATCCCAAACTCGCTATATATGGGATCACTAGGGCCTAAAGCCTGGCAAGCATACACCTCAAGGGATAGGGTATTTTTTTCAACTAAGTACTATTCTTTACCTTCACAGCCATGCCATTGACATCTGTCCCTGCAGATGCTACTGAGGCAAATGCATTGGGAACAGTTGTTGTACTTGTTTCACAGAAGTGGATACGTGACATGGGGATGTTCAATTCCCGACTAGCAACCTGTTCCAGGAACAACATATTCTTTGTTTCAGAAAAAATCTAAACACTCCAACAATTCCCCAGTATTTGATGGAAGTCAGTTATAGCAGGAAAGATAAAAATTTTATCAAGTGCTCTTCCAATCTCCAGCTGAAATAATTCTGTCCAATTTGGACAGAAAAGGACAATGTTCTAGCTACACTCAAACTCTGGATTGAGACTCTGAAGTCCAACACTCATTCCTGATTTTCCTGCTTATACCCTGTAGGACTTACAGCAAATTATGCAAGCCCAGGTCACAAACTTTGACTTTATAAATACCTTTACAGATTTGTCTCAGAATTATCCATTAACCAAATAGGATCATAATGTTATCATCCTGACTATATCAATCTGAATAATCTCTGCCTTTTTCACGATGGGCTTTATGGGATCAGCCCCCAAAAATCTTATTTCTAAGAAGCCTCTTCACATGCTATTAGAAGAACAAAAAACAGTCTGTTTTTTTCCTTCCTTCTGCCTCTACAAATTAATGAAGGTACCTTTGCTTTCTAACTCTATCAATGTAAAGTAGTACTGGCTATGCTGATAAAGAAACTGTCCTGCTGGTACACTAACTAACCAAAAAGAAAACCTTCACACTGTTTATCTGCATGATAGATAAAGCACATGGCAGTATTTATTTAGATAATTTGTTACCTGGATCATTTTTGTATGAATACCCTGCCCCATTTCAATTCCACCATGTGTCAGAAGCACAGACCCATCAGTATAAATATGAACCAGTGCAGCAGCCTAAAAAACAACAACAAAATCAAGATCAGACTAGTGAGGAAATGTGTTGTATGCAGTAATGAATTGAATTTTAAAAAATACAAAGTGTTTAAGTGTATTTCAGTTTATCTGATTAGTGCTTTTGAATAGAAGGCAAAATTTGAAAGTCTACTTGCTGTTCTTCCTCTATAATGAACTTCAAAAGAAAAGGATAAAAAGCCTTGTTTTGTGGTCTTTTCTGTTATTAGATCCTGAAACAAACCTACACCTGGCAACAGTATCTCAGTGGTTCCAAAAGAAGCTGGAGGAAACCCCTCACTAGTGGCTTTAAGTGCATTTTGCTGCAAGTTCCATTTTCTTTCTCCTTGACATGTGAGAGCCCTAGAGGTTTTTAAATGGCATAGGCTGAATTTCCAAATGAGATATTCTTCCTGGACTCAACTAGAAGTAGCACTGTAGACTACAAAGATCCTGTGATTTTAATGGTGAACAGAGACAGCCAGTTTGATATTAAATAAGTCAGTCAATTAATTAATTTTTAATTGATAGAATGTTGTCTGTTTCAGAAGGACTGGACACCTACATAAAAAAAAAGTACAAGGACCAAAAATACTATTGTCCTTTTTTGCTTTCTTAACCTTAGCCTTTGATGGCATCAAAGGACTTAAGTTCTTTAAGAGCAGCATCCCATAGTACATCCACAGGCAGAAAGAGGAGGCTCAGAACTATTTCTGGAGTGGACAAATTATTCAATGAACATTTTCTATCAGACTTCAACAACTTTTTCTAAGTGCATTCAACTCATCTATTCCAACACTGCACCTCAACAGATGGGACTAGCCTTTTAGTCAGTTGTCCAAGCTGTCTGGGTCCTGAAAATCAAACAGCTTTGATCTCAGCTTGAAAAGAGCTACAGGCTACTACAGCCTCTTCAGGGAACAATCATCAGGTGGATTATAATTTTCCAAGAAAAGATAACATTTGTTTTGTATCCTAAGATAAAATGACTGCAGTCTTCTATGGGTAAAATGCTTAGCTCATTTACTCTTCATAAAACTCACCTGAGAAAGGTAAGGTGTGCCTAGTCCAAATGGAAATTTCATTGGTACAATGGCAATCCCTCTTTTCTTCCAGTAATTTTGTTTGTTAAATTCATTGATAGCTTTTCTCCTACTGTAGTATGCAGATTTCTCCATACATTCGTTCCAACACCGTATTAAATTCTGTGGATCAAGTGTTTGTTTGAAGTGTGTCTGCTCACTCTTCTTATACATATTTATTTCCCTAATCTGAAAAAAATGAAATTACAGCTATCTCACAATCCTGTTAAAGACAAACTGACCATCTGAGAGGACTAAGAGACAACAACAAGATCACTGTATTTTTTTTAACAATTACCAGTTTGTAAGACCATGCTATACATTCTACAACCAAACATTGATTTAAAAAAATCAATTTCAGCACAAATTATGTTTAACTTAGAAAAGAGCTGTTCAAACAATTAAACTAATCTAAAGGTTTTTAAATTTCCAGTTCCACAGACTTCATTTCAGGAGAGAAGATGCCTTCATTTAGTCACCTTTTCTGGTGATAAACCAGTTTTATCTGCAACATCTGTTATCCAGGTTTCTGTCACCAGTCCTGACTGAGGAAAGCCAAAGCCTCGGAATGCTGTATTTGATGGCAAGTTTGTTTTGCAGGCATAAGCCCAGCATCTCAAGTTGGGAATCTTGTATGCATTGTCCATTTTTAATAAGGATACTTCTGCTACCTGAGATAGGGGACAAACAGATGTAGTTTAATGTCAGAACAGTGCTTCTTTCAAATTTACATTTAAATCTTCCTCATCTCTTACATAAAAGAGCTTAACTTGAGACAGTTAGTTTTAAAATTAAGTTTCTGGCAATCATTGGTATTAAGAGTACTCATGCATGCATACAGACTTCATTAATACATTTTTTATGCAATATATTAATTTTTGGGTTTTTTTTTTTTGGATGCAGAACACAGCTGATGTTACTTGTACTTGAATGTTATCAACAGTTAAGGATGTAGCAGATATGTCATTTTATGATTGATTTTGCTCCTACTTCAATACCAAAAGCCACACAAACTAAAAATAGACAGCTTAGCTTTAAAGCAAGAGTGGCTAGGAAAGGAACTGATGAAAGCATTCTGAACTATTCTGAACTATCACATCCTATGGAAATCCACACTTAAGGTTTAGTTCCACCAGAAACCATAGGTACTGCAGTCTACAGTATCTTGTGGTCCTTATGTTTTTCATTTAGAGGTTTTACATGACAAACTCAAAACCACATGAGGAGGAAAATGCTATACTAGAGACCTCAAATTAGGCTCTAGAAGTCAGTATTAAAAAAAAAAAGGTTTGATGCCTGATGAAGAAGTCACTGTCTTCTCTTCAGTTTTAGGTAGATTTCTCAGAATAACAAATTCAAGCTTTGGTTATTCCTGCTAGGTCCAGTAGCTTCACTGTATCATTGTAGGACTTCACCTTAAGACAGCTCTGACATGATGTGCATTAATGTACATACTTCTAATAATGGACATTCTTCTAACCTAGGCTATTTTTCAGAACCAGGTTAGGCAGCAATACCACAGGCAGTTTCACTGACAGACTTCAGGATGCAGAAAATTCTCATAGGAGGAGCAATGACAAGCAGGTGAGGGGTGGTACAGCAAACGTTTCAGTTACAGCTAAATTAGCCTGAACAAACACAAATACCTAGTGATAATATCAAAGCAAGAAACATTTTATACTTTGCAGACCTATAAGTGAGGAACTGAGGTATACAGCACAATAAACGCTGACCCAGTATAGAAATGTATAGGGATAGCAACAGGATAACTATCACTACGAATTTTCTGAAGGCCACAAAAGATTTTCCCAGCCCCGAAGATATAAAGCTTTAGGCAGGAACAAATGAAGGTAACTACACATTTTAAAAGGAATACAATGTTAGTTGAGATTTTCATAACAGAAAAGTAAGCCTGAGAAAACATTCATGAAGTGAATGTCTAGGGCAATATAAGAAAGAAGTGAGATGCTCCACTAAATTTAATAAGGAAGGGTTAACCTGCTCAGTGTAGATTCTTCCAAAAACCCACAATCCCTATATTAAAAGTCTATATGATTAATAATACATGGGCAAAGGAATTTGGCTTCATAATTTTCCAGCTAATGACTCCTCCATGTTGTAAGGTTCATCAGTATAAAACCCTTACCAGGACAGATTCATCAGGGGTACATCCTCCATTAACATAATATATGGCATCCACAGCTGTGATCCTACCATCATTCATGAAGCCAACCTAGAAGGATCAACAGTTATTTAGAATTCAGCATTCATTTGTTTCCAAAGTGCTTGTGTATTTTGAAAATTAACATAACCCACACATTTAGGGTCATACTGCACTATTAATTTCTGGGTAGCATTCACTGAAACTACAGAAGGACAAGAGAGAAAGAAAGCAAATTTCTAAGAGATAGGCTTTCCCTCCTAGCATCTGTGATCTGTATAGGTACAGCACAGAATATGCAACATAGGCCCATTAGGAAAGGAAGGATCAGTGGCTCCTCTCTATTGCCTGAGATGGCTGACAAGAGTGTCACCAAGGAGTGTTTACTGCAGATAAAATTAAATCCCACTTTAATGGTAAGAACAGTGTCTAGCAGAAGGAATATGACACTTATGTCTATTAATGAAGAAATATTATCTTTATCTCACATGCCTCTTTTCACCTGTTGCCACTAACAGTTCCTGAATTCTCTACATGAGCTACAGCTCATTTTCAACTTTAGGGCTTTAGGGAAGCATCTTATAAAACCTCTCTTACTTTACCTATATAGAATGTCATGCAACTTCCTTAGTATTAGCAGCTAAATTTGCAGCAGCCTTAGGCTGCAAGCTGTGAACTTTCCCCTATGTATGTTGAACTGCTACCCAGTCAAGTAAAAGAAGGCCTCAGAGTCAGTTCAAGCTGAAAGATAAGGAAGCTACAATCTCTAGCAAAGGCTACACACTTAGATATAAAAAAAGAAATGGCCCAGCTACAGACAGTGAAAGAAATCCACGAAGAATGCAGAGACTCCAAACCTGTAATATTCGTACTGGTTTGTGCTGTCATGTGAGGGATGGGGAGCTTAGACTGTAAGGGTATAATTGCCCAGGTATAAAACCATTGTTCAGAGTCCCTCTTTGAAGGCATCCAGCTTGAGCTGGACAGCTATTAACAAAAGGTATTTTTAAAGAGAAATCATTCAGCTTATTGATTCAACAGAAACTTGAATTTAAACCCCATTATGGTGGCTGGCACACATAATTTATATAACAAGTAGAGAGGGAAAAGAAGGCAGAAATTACCCTAATGAATAATTATAACTGATGACAGTGCAAGGGCAGGGAAGAGATTAATTTCCTCCACAGGGTGAGTTTTGTGCATGACACTGTTTCTGTGAAAAATTAGCTGCTTCTTTGTGTGAATCTAACCATATGGAGAGTTTAAAATAAAGTTCTGCAGAAGAAGTCTACTATAGGTTAGCTTCCTGTTCCTAGAAAGAAGACAGAAAGAGCTATAAAAGGATTAAGAACATGAAGGAACTAGAAAAAATAATAATGCAAAACCCTGAAGAGAAGAGGTAGAAGCAGACAAAGGGATGGTACAGCAACTATCTCTTGGGCTCCTGGCTTGTAGTTTTGTTTTAAAATTGAATTGGTTATACCAATATTCATTAACAGAACACATTACCCAGTAACACTGAAATATTTGCAGAATACAGATGGGAATTTTTCACTGAATTCTTGTGGCACTCACTTTATATTTAGCCATAAAAGGATGTCGGCCACCTGTGATTACCATATCATCCTCTCGGCTCAGAATAAGACGGACTGCTCTGCTGGTTCTAAATCCAAAAAAGAAAAGTCAAATTGCAATTAAAATTAAGGATATTATTAATAAGATGGCTATGGCTACTCATCATGTATCCAGGTCGGGCCGTGCATATAAACATGCATTTAGATTAAACTTAACTTTAATAAGCCTGAACATATGCCTAACACGATGTCCAGATTTCATATTTCTCACATTTACAATCATGTCAGAATTTTCATCTCTTGAAATTCAGCAAGATAACTCAGCGCAAACTACTCCTGAAGAATCTATTTCAGTGTTAAGTGTTCGTCACCTCTTAGCTATTTAGAATCATACTGAAATAGAGTGTCTTGGAATGAAACCAAAATATCAATAACAATAAAAATAGGAAAATTAGTCTAGAAATGCATATATCATTTAAAATAATTACTTTAGAAAAATGTACATAAGGTATAAAATAAGGTCCTAAGAATAAAAAAGATATTTTAAAGCATAAAAGAAATATTATTTTTAGCATGACCTTTAATAAAAAACACAGATAATGTGGCCAAAAATAATCAAGAGCAAATTTTATACCAGTGACAGTGAAGTAACATAAACCTATTGAGCCAACTCCTCAGATGAAAAGATCATTTTGGCTGACAGGATGTAGCCCAATGTGAATTCTGCAGCAAGTCAGTTATGCTTATAAAGGAGTTTTGTATGCTCTGACAGCTAACCCTGCCAAATTTGGAAGATGGGGGGATGGAGCTTTACATGTTAATGTTCTTAAACTAATTCAAGCAGTATTAGAAAAAGCATAATACCTCAGAGATTTAAGCTAATTTTGACTGAAAGATGTTGAGAACTGAGCTAAAACTACTTTTTCTTAAAAGCACTTCCACTCGTGACTCTTCCTTCTGCATTCTGCTGTGTCAACGAAGTTCACAATTGGAGGGTTAGTGTCATATTTTATTGTGCATATTTTATTGTGCATATTTTATTGTGCATATTTTATTGTGCACTTCCTGCATATGCAGGACGTCTCGGTAGTTAGGCACCGGTCCTTTTGAGTATTTCTAGCTCATATTAATATCATCTTCTTGCAGCCCATTAATTTAGTTGAGGCTAGAGCTGCTTAACATAAGTAATCCAAGAAAACAAAGAAATGCACCAAACAGTCTTGCAAAGTGTGAAGTCAGGATTGTATGACATTTTGACTAGCAGCTTTGGAAAAGAGAAAGCATTTTAGCCAAAATGGAAAACGTGCTTGCTTAACTTTTTTCATATCTCAAAACACACATACTGCCACTTACTTGTTTGCTGCCACTGCAGCAACTGATGCCAGTAAACCGGTTCTCAGGATTTTCCCACCAAAAGCTCCACCAACTCGTTTAACATGGCACATTATCCTGTTGGCTGGAACACCTAAACTCGCAGCTACCATCTCCTGTAAAACAAGTTTTAATATTTTATGCCAACCCAAACTAAGTTCAAAAGCTAGATTCTGAAATAGAAACCTTTTCTAGAAAAGGGTTCCACAGATATTTCTATTCTTCTATCAGACGAATATAACTTTTCCTTTACCCTAGGTTAAAAAGCAAAGAAAGAATAACAACAAACTCTCAACAGTGCTCACATTTCAAATCTTTACCATGCAGACTGAAAAGACCATTGGCCAATGTGAAGAATAATAACCTTGAATTACATTATCTAAATAGTAGGAAGCTTCAGGTATAATAAAAATGGATTAGTAGACACTTTATATTATTTTTATTACTAAGGCAATACCTCATTCTTATTTAAAATAAAACTATTTGTTTCTTAATTATCTAAGGTCTTGCTAGTGTCAGGAATGTTTTTGGTTGAAATAATTTTCTCAAACACAAAGTTTTTCATACTACTTGGCTATTGGCAATATAATAATAATGGAAATTATAAAAGGAGCAGAACTGGGCTTTGAACACAAAATGCCAGTGTTGAGTCTGAAATACCAGCAGTTTCATGCACTATGGCCATTGCTCTGCAGACCACAAGCTATGGCAGCTTTGTTTTGTCATTTACCATCATGACAGTGTCTAGAGCGCTAGAACACCTCTACTATGAAGACTGAGAGACTTGGAGTTGTTCAGCCAGGAGAAGACAGCTCCAGGGAGACTTTACTGTGGCCTTTCAAATTATAAAGGGGATTTCCCAAGAAACAGAGGAGGACTTTTTAGCAACGCTTTTATTGACAAGACAAAGGGCTATGGTTTTAAACTAAAAGAGGGCTGGTTTAGACTGGACAAGAGAAAGAACTCTTTTACAATGAGGGTGGTAAGGCATGGGAACAGGTTGCTCAGAGAATTTGTGGACACCCCATCACTGGAAGTGTTCAAGGGCATGTTGGATAAGACTTTGAGAAATTTGATGCAGAGAAAGACAGCCCTGTCCATGGCAGGAGTGTTGAATGAAATAGTCTTTAAAGGTTCCTTGAAACCCAAACCAATCTGTGATTAGGAGACTGTTGCATGGAGCAGCAGTCTTACCTACAGCTGTTAGACTTGATCAGATCCTCAGTAGGTTTGACTCTGTAGAGAACTAATTGCTCCTCACTCCAGTGGAAAACTGAGATGGAGGAGCCTCAGCACTCCACAGGGAGTTTTTCATGCCTACAATAGTGGAGTATGAAGTACTTTGTTCAAAGGGAAAGGAGAGACTTATCCTGACAGTGGAGTGCTCAGTGTTTATCAGATAATACAGCAGCACTACAAAGCAGCTGTTATTGGACATCCAGATGGCAACTTCATGTTTCTATGGCTTCTGTTCCTACAGATTTGTAGACAAAACTTTAAAAGCTCTATTGTCACAAGTCCACACACTTTCTCTGAGAATGCTCTGCATTACCTGAATAATTGCTGGATGCTGTGTTGACACATACAAATCCATTTCTTTATCCTCTCCTTTTGGAACAGCAAGCATACTCTGAGTCTCCATGTAAAAGTGTTTCTGTCCCCCAATGCAAATCTCCCCTGATCCAATGAGAAAAACACAAGTATTACTGAGGGAAAAGGACAGAAGAAATCAACCAGAGAAGAATTAACAGTCCACCATCATGTAAATTATGGTAATCAGTTTCAAATCCTCTGATACTACTTGTGTGAAAGAGGAACATCTAAAATAAAAACACAAATTAAAATCCTTGTAATATTAAATTGGTCTTGTTCCAGTAGCATCACCAGAACCGGATTAAAGCAGAACACTATTGCCCACAAGTGGTGACAACACTCAATAAAGCCTAGATAAGTTAAACAAAGCATGCACATACTGGACCAGGTCAAGAAGAGAGCCACCAAGATCATCAGGGGGCTGAACCACAGGATGTATGAAAAGAGGTTGAGAGAACTGGATTTGTTCATTCATAAGAAGAAAAGGTTTAAGAAGAGATCTTATTGCAGAAGAAAAGGTTTAAGAAGAGATCTGTCTACAACTACCTAATGGAAGGGTGTAGACAAGAGCAAGCCAGACTGTTCTCACAGATGCCCAATGGAAAGAGAAGAGGCAATGAACACAAGAAATTCCAACTAAAGATAAGAAAAATCAAAATCAGCATGAAAGCAGTGAAACACTGGAACAGGTTTCTATGCAACATGCTATAGATGTTGCATAATCTCCATATTTGGAGATATTAAACACGTGACTGGACATAGCCTATAACAACCTGCTCTAACCAGACCTACCTTAAGTAGGAGGTTGGACTAAGACTCCCTCCCAACCTAATTATTCTGTAACTTTTTCCAAGAACAGGTGATGCAAAAAACTTGAATGTAGCAGCAGAACAACAATACACTAGGTTTAGCTATTTTCTCAGGCCTAATGACTATATAGAAAAAAGGTAGAACTGGGACTTGAAGAGCAGACAGCCAAACCCAAATATTGACAGCCAAAAATTTCTCATCAAATGTATTCTACAGTTTACCTTCAATTATATTATCAACAGTTTCAAATGCCTCATCAACATTTCCTTGTTCTAATTTTCTCTTTGGCTCAAAGAATGAGTTGTGTTTTATAGCTTCCTGTAATGGAGAAAAAGAGAAATGGGGGGTTTTAAGTATTTTTCAGATTCCCAGCAGCACTTTAGTCTCAGGACCAACACCACTGTCTTCAGAGACTGGAACCACCAGCTACCTAAATCAATGAACAGCTGTATTCCATCATTTTACTGTCATTATTGAGTTTGTTTATTTAATACCAGCAATTCTTTCCTGATGCATCTTGTGTAACTGATGACAGCAGTTTCTGAAGGAAATGCATTCAGTTTATTTAACCTGCTCTTCCCAGTCATACATCCAGAAAGTGACCAAGACACCATAGAGTAAGAATGCAACTGCATCGTCCAAAGTGTGATGCCAGTAAGAGGGGAAGAAATCACAAGGACTAAGTAAAGGTGGAATCTATTTATAAATTAGCATTTGCTTTATTTCTAGTAAGATTTCATTGGATTTTCAATTCTAATGAAATGTTAACAAAATTTGTCTGCCTTTATCTATTTTTCTATCAGAAAGATTGTTCCATTAGACTACACACACATTAAAACAAGCTGTAAAGTGACTGCCAGAACTAATTCTGATTCCCTGTGTGTTCTTTGTTCCTTACTTCTATTCTCTTTAATCCAGGGTAAGTCCATATGTGACTCTCACATTACACTTCTAAAATATTCATCCCTAACACCTTTCTTTCATTTTCCCCCAACAACTCCTACATCTCCAGCCAAGCTTTCAAGCTAGGCAACAGATGAAAATGCTAGAGATAATCAGAGGCTGACTGTTAGCCACTATACACATGTTGACTTACCAACTGGTAGCTACCAGAAAATTAGAAACCAGCATGCCCATTGCCTTTTCCTCACTGGGAACACTAGGACAGTTTTTTTTGTTTTTTTTTTTTTTTGCAGTCTAATGTTTATTACTGTAAAACTTGTGAAACCTTCATACTTTCAAAACCGTTGCCTGTCTATCATAAGTGGTCAAAATTAGACAAAAGGTTAAAAATTTATTTATAGGGAGATACTCACACTGCTTAATTGGATGTTCAAATTCATCTTGTTTCCTTAAAAATCATATTTTAAAAGCAACTGAAGAGTGTGAACTGCTTCCATTCATTAAATAGGTAAAACAATAAAAAAGCAGAAGAAATTATTGGTACCTCAATTGTTAAAATTACTGGTTCCAGCATTTCATACTCTATCTTCACTTTTGCAGCTGCTTGTTTGGCATGAACGTCTGAATCTGCGACCACAGCACAGACAATCTGACCCACGCAAATCACCTGCAGAATATACATCACTACTGGAACAGTGGATTCAAACAATTCCCACATGTGTTATTGACATTCTTATTTTACATTACCATCACTTATGTTTCTTGTTCAGAAGTTTTCTTTGAGTTAAGAACTTCTGTATTTTCACATCATGCATGAAGCTAAGAAATTATAAAAATACCACTATAACTACAGAATCAAGGGAAATACACTGTTCAGAAATGGATAATAGGACAATAAAAGGCTGGAAAAAAACCCAGTTAAAATTAAGAAAATCAGTTACAAAAAGATTGTATTTATACCTCGTTTCTTGCAAATATAATCTCCGGATCATCAGAAAAATGAAACTCATTTGCAGCTGGCACATCATGAGCTGTTATGACATCAAACACACCTGGTCCTTTTAGGGCCTCTGAGGTATCTATAGATCTGATTGGGATATGGGAAGAGAAAAGTGCAATTCATTAATTATAAAAACTGATGACAGAGAAAGGAAACACAATACAGAGGTATACTTCTTGTACTACCAAGATTTGCTCATAGGCTCACATACATCTTTTCTTTCTGTTTCTGGCATGTGGAGAAGTGCAGATAAAAGACGATTTAAGATTCTACTAATCTGCTTCATTTATAAAAGATAATTTAGATACAACAGGGAAATCATTGGCCCATTAGATTGCCTGAACTGCATTGGTTTAATAAAAATCACTGCACAATTACAATGTTACAACTGCAACTTTCTAAGACCTGACAGCCTACACACATACTGCAAGATACAAATACTCATCTTCAGATGGAGGATTCATGTAGAGAGATATAAAAGTTACAAAACCAGTATAAATGGAGAAGGAATGGAAATGTCTAGGTGTAAAAGGATCAGAAGGAACAGCAGAAGGTCTATAAGAACAACATGTTTTGATAGCATCTACTTCAGCAGGTCATCAGATCCCAGCACATGTACAGGCATCTTCTCTGGACACCCAGATCAGGAGACAAAGGAGACTGAATAGATCCTATTGACTTGCAGAGACAGGGGGGATGCCACCTCTGTGATGGGACCAAAAAGAGGGCTGCCAAACCCAGCACTGACCTGAGAATAAGCCAGGAAATATGACAAGGACTCAGTAGCTAGAAGCCCCAGTCCTATCTGTCATAACAGATCACTTGATTATGTCTTGGGGCCTGAATGTTGAACAAACTGCTAGGATAGGTGTGTCTTGGCAGCATAAAAGCATACATTGAAACAGTTTTCTAACAAAATAAATCCTCTTCTCCACCCTTTTCTCCTATAAACCTCATATGAGCTTTGCCACCTTGTTGCTGCAATGTTGCCACACTATTTCCTACATTTTGAACAATTTTCTTCTTTCACCATAGAGTTAAGGTTTAAAAGCAGTATTGGTAAAACTGAATCTTGAAGTCCATTTGCACTGCACAGCTGAGCACTTTGTGGAGGTAGCTAGGCTAGCTCTGGGCTGGTTTATGGACCAGAAGCAGGTCACCCTTACTGGTACAGTAAAATGGGGTGAGACACTTAAATCCTAACAAACCTTTTTACTAGTGCAACAATACTGCTTCCAGCATGGATTTGTGTGCAGGTATCAGGCATGCTGTTCTGTACACACATAACTCATCAGTTTCTAAAAATCTCAGGCAGCAATTCATGACAACACTTTCTTCAAGTCCACTTTGAACACTTACACAATCTTAGCATGGGCTCTGGAACTAGTGACAGGAGCCAGGAAAAGCTCCCCATCCACAGAAGGAAGGTCATCAATGTAGACTGCTTCACCAGTGGCATGCTTTATCCCGGACTGGTGCATAACGGGCCGTCCTACCGGGTCCTGGGGAGACTGGCTCGGATCTACATCCTGAACAGTCAGAAACACACACCCAGCACCCCCAGGTAAAAAAAGAACAGTCCTGTTACTCTTACAGCAATCAGAAAATAAGATGAATGAACAACTACTCATACAATCATCTTCTGGTTCAATTTTGAAAGAGATGTGGCTGCAGGAGATGATTGCTACTCCTGGGGATTTCATTCTCCTCTTTTCTTCTCTATGGAACCTTCAGAGAGTCCCACACAGGTTTGTTTATTTGGATTTTTTCCTTAATTATTTACATCAAAGTGACAAACCCAGCACTTTTTCAAAAGACATTTTCCTCCCTTACTGAATAGTGTAATGAAGCTTTGATAATTTTCTGAATTATTCTCACAAGATTCTGCTCTGAATGTTACCAGTGTCAGGTGGTTTACTATGAGCTATATGCAATAGTTTCTAAGATTTGTCTTCCTCACTGAAAGAGTGCAACTGATCACATAAATCAGTGAGGAAATACTGCCTAAATATTTTCTTCCCAATTATTTCCTTGCAACTGTGTATGAATTTAGTGTCTTATTAATCTTATTTTGCTATTTTTTTAATTAATACAGCATTTCCAGTTAAATCTGCCAAGTGAACTAATGTTGCAAACTTCCAGAACACCTTTCCAATTTTTGTGTCAGTATTCATGCTAACTTTTTTCTTTTCTACATTTAGAATTTGTTAATTGCTTATGACTTAAAATGTTTTTACTTCTAAAGCTTCTAGCACACAAGTGTTCAGGCTACACACTTCTGCTTCCTGCACTTTCTGGCACACTGTCTGCTATTGGCACAAAGTCAAGAACAAACACTCTTCACTTGACTGCCTGAAGTTCCTCAAATGGATGTCTCAGCCAAACTGCTTCAACATTTCCATCACAGAATGACAACATATTTGGATTTCAGGATAAGCATTCTTTTTATTCATCTTAATAATGTCCAAATGAAGGAGCACAGACAAAAAATATGGCCTTACAAAATCTAAATAGAAATTTAAAGTGGAAAAACTCAGATTTTCTGGGTTTCTAAATTTCTATTGCTCAGTGCCAATTGGTCTGAGTAATAAATTGTTTCAATTTCTGATGTTCAGTCACTTTATTACAGATGGGGAATAAACTGGGGAAAAGTCACAGAAATAGTCCCCTTGATCCTGGCTCCTCTAACTGCTTCTTGCCCTTGTATTTTTTAAAATAATAATAATAACAACTCTGAAGGAAACTTAATATAACAATTTGAACAAATTTGAAGAATTTCAAGTAAGTGTTTTTCTAGGGAATATCCAAACAATTAAAAGAAAAACAACTATTTACCTATATTTCATTTGAATTTTTCTTTAGGTTTTCAAAAGTTGGTATTTTGAACTTGTGTACTGAGGGTGTCAAAATATTAAAAATCCTTGCAGGTGTTTCTACCATGAACTATTTATATGGGGAGCTCAGAAAATACCAAATGTGTTCTTTGCTGCTCTCTACTGTTGATTTAGGACAACCTGCTTGTGTTAATTTGAGCACACAATCATCACACACCATCTTGATTCCTAAATCTACAGTAAGACGTAAGAGCCCCTGAGGATCTTGAGACAACAATACTATAGCTATGCTACAGTGTATATATACTATACCTGGGCTTTCCAACCTTTTTTTTTGGTTTTTAAAATTTCTTTCTAGCTGGTTTGCACACTGCAATAAACCAATTTTAAGCAGTCTGACAATGGAGTTTGCTTAGCATATTTTTGTTCAAAGAACTGTCTAGAAGAAGTGAGTATACCCCAGAATCTGTTTTTACAAACAAGGATTCTCCAAACGAGATACAGTTAAAAATCAACCACTAAAAGCATTTTGCTTCCAGTCCTTTGGAAAATCTGAACCTGACCTTCACACCATAGCTCATGTTTGAACTGTGACTTTTTAGCTAGTCTTATAAAGCAGAAAACAATGTCAGAACGAAATCACTTGCCTGATATATTTGGATACTCTGGGGCATTCTGGTTTTGAAATCTTGTAGGACACTCCCATATTCTACAGGTATGCCTGGATAATGGCAAGAATCCTGAAAAGGAAGTGAATTATTACTAAAACTCACATTTTGAACATTATGATTAGAAAAGCCAACAATCAAAATCAAGCACAAAATCTTTATACAGGAAATGTTTTCCAGGCTCAAACTAGAAAGGCCCTAAAGCAACAATCTGAAAACAATGTAGAGGTTTTAGGTGTCACTAAATAATACTTAAAAATATATTAGATTCAACAAATATACTTTTTAAAGTAAGTAACATAAAGTAGGGACAGACAGAAGAGCTTTGTTTTGAGGTCTGATCAAAAGTGGCTCAGAATCACTCCTGGTACTCAACAATTACCTATAATGTTGATTTAGAGGAAAGAGGTCAAGGTAACAGAAGAAAAGTGTTAAAGGGATATTTTTCGCTGTAAGAACATATTTAAGACAAAAATAAAAAAAGTAAATTACCATAGAACATCTTGGCAAGTGAAACTTTAGTGTCCTCATCTCCCAGCCAACAGCTCATACAAGAAGGAGGGTTGGTTTAGTATCTACAGTTTTTTCCCAAAGTCTTTATTTCTATTTCATCTATTTGTGTTTTGAACTACAGAGTAAGATCTTTTTCATATTGCCTTTGGGTCTGGGAGCTTGCTACTGGTGTGCTGTTGTATTAATATTGCTCAAATGTCTTTTAAAGCCTAATGTCCAAGGTAAAGCTATCTGAGCATCTAAAAGTTAAACAGGCATCTCTCCATCGGCCTCTTTGGGAGTTAAACACTTAAGTTACTGAGTAGCTCCAAACACCAAAGACAATGATTTAGCATGCTGTACAAATTGCAAGCACTAACATATAGCAAGAACACCCCTTTTATTTGCTTGCACAAGAGCAGACACGGGGAACACCTGGTTTGCTCAGCCTGGAGGAGAGTCAAGGTAGACCTCACTGAGGTTTTCATCATCCTCACAAGGGAAAGTGGAGGGGCAGGTATCGGCCTCTTCACTCTGCTGACCACTGAGAGGACTGGAGGAAATGGCATGAAGTCGGGGAGAGGACTTTAGGAGGGGAGAGCTTTAGGTTGCACATCAGGAGGAGATTTTTCACCCAGAGAGTGTTTGAGCACTGGAACAGGCTCCCCAGAGTAGTGGTCACAGCTCCTAGTCTGAGTTCAAAAAGCATTTGGACAATGCTATCAGGCACATGGTGGGACTCCTGTGGTGTCCTGTGCAGGGCCAGGAGTGGGACTCCATGGTCCTGATGGGTCTCCTGTAAGTCAGTATATTCCATGATTTTATGAACTAATTTACCATTGTCTTCAATGACTGCGATACTTCCAGGAAAAATCTGTAGAAGAAACTGACCATCAAAGTTTTCTTATAGTCTACATTTTCATCACCAGCTGAGCCTGGGAGAGCAATTTCTTTAAGGACTAGTCTGCATGCTTCATCCAACATTTGTTCATTCCAGTGTCTGTCAGGAAGAATAATAGATACAATCACACCAGAACTAATAAGAAATAAATACCAATTGCAGTAATTTATGTGTACCTTTGACCACAGACATAATCCTGCTCACAATTAAGCCAAAATATTGATTCGAATAATGTCTGCAATTTTTAAAATAGTGTAGATCAATGTTGCTCACAGAGCTGAACTCCCATAAGCAAACTGAATTAAGTGCTATGCCAGCATTTTTAAATAAATAAATACATAAATAAACCTTATTACAGCTTTAAAGCTGCTTTAGCAGTCTTACTGATTATCACCATATTGCAGATACTATCCCATATTTGAAAAAAGTAAATATAGTTGCAAAATGTAGATACTTTCAAGAGATCTAATTAGCTGTTACATTTTCTGAAAGCACTGTCTTCTTCAAGTAAGTCATCACAGTTAATTCTGTATAGTTACACGGCCACAGATATCAAAATATTAAGTCTGTTAGACTAAATTTAATCATGTTAAGCATCAAAAAATAGTGAACACTTCAACTAAAGAAACAGTTGCATATTGAATAGCAAAAAAAGGTTATGGGGGCTTCATTTAATGTTATTTTTATGCTGCTCAAATTTGCAATTTTTTTCCTCCAAAACTTTGAAAAGTGCTGCAAAGTGGGAGGGAAAGTCAGGGACTTATTCCAGAGCTTATTGGGACCTTGAAGATATGTTGAAAAGGTGAAGACTTGACTTGTGCTCCTAACTTTATTTGGCACATCTAATGTTCTCAAACTTGGTATCTTTTAGAGACAAACTGAAGGACTCAAGCACATTGATGAGAGGATTATCAAATGTATGGGGTACAGAGTAATTTACTCATCCTTGGGTTTAGGTGCACAACTGACTGATGTATACCTCACCCACTTATCTCACAGGCCATCTCTCTTTTATCTCTCTGCATAATTCACACTGGAGTTGTGCTTCATGTGCAAACTCCAAAATGTAATAATCCTGAAAAGTCATCATTAAGGCTTGATCATTCACTTGAACATACAAGGCATCAGGTCAGGTAAATAAAATCTTTCTGTACTTTCATGTCCCAAGGAAGATGAACCTGAGCCTTCAAAATCCCTTTACTCAGAGACACACAACACAAAGAAATTTTACCTTCCAATAAGTGTCCAACAGGTTTGTTTTGCACAGACCGTTGTTGAGACAGCGCCTCCATAGAAAATGCTTAGATCCTTTATAATGTCTGTACCTTCTTCAAAAAGGACCCTCATCCCGGCATTGGTTATCGGAAGAGCGTTTTCCCGTCTTGGTGCTTGTCGAAATGCAGAGACATACTCCCCCTGAGCAAGACCACACAGAAATGCAGACATGTAAGTACCTGAAAGTAGAACTTGTTATTGCACTATGTGAAGTAAGAGAACAGAAAACGAAGAGCACAAATTCAATTTCCTGAGTATTCAAGACCATGCACTTTCTTCTCTTGACCTTTCAGTAGATTTACCATCTTTGATTTTCTAGCAGCTCATCACCAATCCCCCATCACCTACACAGTTCAGATGACCTAGATTTTTCATGGTAGATAACAGGAAGACAGGCATTTTGTGGAGCTGTATTTATAACAAGACCATAAGTTTAGAGGCTTCAAGGATTGCCAAACTGCAGTATTCATATAAGATAACCCATAATTCTCTTCTAAGATCCCATATCCACTCTCACAAATCCAGTATCAGTTAAAGACTATTATTCAGTTCAGCAACATTTATGGAACAACCACAGGCACATATCCAATCTTCTCCCATTTTAGAGAAAAATCCTCAGGAGATGACAATGCTTTGCCTATTTGATGCCAGTCATATCACAGGTGAGCAGCCTGCTTTGGTGAGCACAATGGCAACTTGTCCAAGACCCCTTTCCACAGGGGATCTAGACAACTGCTATTTCCCTCATCATTTTAGGGCAAACTTTTTTCTGAATATTACTCTTTATGTAGCATTGCCAGCAACCTGCTGAGTTGTGTTTTTTGGCTGAAACTGGGAGATAGTATGGCACTGAAATGAATAAATGTAAGGAATTCAGAAAGCGAGCAGTAACAGTGCTACTTTAAACAGATGGATTATGCTCCTTCTTGCTCTTTATTTCATAGTCTTTAACTCTGCATAAAGCAGATCTAAACAAACTAATAACTTACCTTCCTAGAATAAGGAATATGGATAGAGACTAAGATCTCTTCTGGTGTAATGGTATTGTTACCAACTCCATCTGCAAAAATATCACTCATAGGAATCTGTCGCCTTTGTCCTAAAAAAAAAAAAAAAACAAAACCAAAAAACTCAAATCCAGAAAACTCCCTACAATTGTGCAATTAACACAATATCAATAGTATTTTAATTGGCAAGAAATACCTGCTGCCTTCCTGAATAAATAACCGCTACAGAGCTTACACAGAAACTATCAGTGATATGTTCTATAAATTCAAATGTTTGCTCCATCTTCCATAACATCACAATACCAGATTCCTAAAAAAAGTACCCAGAGGTCAATCCCCATTCTGCAAAAGTAAAAAATTATTAGGAGGGTAGGGCTTTTGTTGTTTAGGTTTTTGGATCATTTCTTCTTTTCTTTGTTTGCTTTTCCCCTGAGATTCTGAACATTTCCAGGAGTCCAAAAAGAAATAAATGCTATTGCTCTTTCCTTTCTCTTTTTGTTATTTTATTCTGAAAGTGACCATATTTGTTACTCTGTGATGGATATTATGAAAGTGAAAATTCACAGAAGGGAAGATGACAAAATTTTGCAAGGAACCTAAGTTTTTAAGAGTCCTTTGAACACTTAAGTGCTACAGAGACAGGCTATCTTCTCCTACCTCTTGAAGCCAGATTGAGCATGCAGTTGCTGGCTGCCAGAACAGGATTCAAGTCTGATGTTGATTTTCTACTTATGATGTTTCCACCAAATGACTTGAAAAAATAAAGTAGTTGATGTTACCTTTCTCTGTAATCATCATATTATGTTAAGTGACAATATGGCATGCAATCTATATGTACGTTTATACGTATTGAAAGCTACAAAAAGAGATATTGATAGAAAATTCATGGCAAAATCAAAATTAAAAATGCAAGTTCTACATGTGGTCAGGACAAATTTCACATTTGTTACAATTTTGTCAAACTGCAAGTACTTCCCAACATACAGCAACATTTCTTATCTGTTCTCCGCCCAGAGTTCCCAACTGCTGCAAGACAGCACAGAAAACCCTCGTCTTCTCTCCAGGAAACTTGGCAATTGCATTTGTCAAGATGTCTTTCACTAGAGAGAGGCTGCAGGCAGCTCCCAGAGTTAATCCTGTAACCAAAAGATTATGAAAGTGTAACATGGGCATTGCTTTATTGCCTGGGTTTTAAAGTGTCTTCAGACTGTAGAGTTAGGACAGCTCATGGGAGCTAAGGGAGATAAAAGGAGAGGAGCCTTTGCATTTTAAAGGAACTGGAATTCAGGAGACTGAGGGTAAAATCCCTAGAAATTATGAAATAGAGACTAATACCTCACCTCTTCTGCAGAAAGGAAAATCGCTTCTGTGCTTCCAGGTGCACATCCCAACTGCTTCCCTTGCACCTTGCTTTGACTGAGTAAACATTTAGGAGACATCACACAAAGGTGAGTCAACTTCAAAATGCTTTCAACAGACTTCCTATTCTAAAGCATGACTTTCCATCCTAATTTGATCTTGCTCTGCATATGAACATTCTAGTTATTCTTCTAAGGTGGGGGTAGGTAGCGTTGGCAGCAAAAACCCAAATAGTCCTAACAATGAAGACAGTATCATTTTTCCCACTAGAAAGAGAACTCACATGCATTTACTTGAGAAGTTCTTTGTAAGATTATACTTCTAATTTTTTTTTGTAAAGGGTACACAGTTCCCTTCTATTAAAAATAATTATTTAATAATAAATGAATGTTTTCAATTAATACTGGGATTCAATTAAATGTATAAATGAATATATAAATAAATTTAATTCATTTTAATTAAGCAAAGTAATATTCAATTTTGTGTATTTAAAAGAAAAATTTAATCAAAACATATTTTGCATTTAAATCAAACATAAATTTGCATTAAAGAGAGGGAATACTATTTCTGACTGGCAAACTAAACTGCATATCTCTTGTTTTAGGACTAGTAAGTCTCACCTTCAAATACCTGGGTCTTATTTACACACTTTAAAGAAGGAGTAAGAATTCTCCCAGCTTCTTTTCAATTCTTAGCTACTTTTCAGCTAAGAATAAACTAGTCTTTGAATAGAACTGGATGATTGACCAGAAATAAAATAGATATTCTAAATGCAATGACAGAACTATCAAACACAGCTTATCGCTTAAAAAAATGTGGCTTCAGGCATATAGCAAATAATTTCATCAGATACTACTTCCCTTAAAAATTTGGCTATAAGCTAGTTCAAGGTAATTTTTATTCAATTACTTTAGACTATTATGGTGAGTTGAGACCTGTTCTGGTTGTAGTTCTAATCCACGAGAAATTATTTAAAATCCAAAACCTTGTCTAAGTAAAAAAGCCTCCATGCTTATTATAAACATATAAGTTGAGGTACAACATTTTTAAGCTATTATAATTAATGCTGTTATGATTGAGAACAAGATTAGTTAATGCATATCAGTGATGCCAGTTTAATCACAGCCTTTTTTCTAATGTAACCAAGTATGCCACATGTTAACTCTCCCTGTCGCTCTGTATGGCTCTCTCTCTGCTATTCAGCAGTCACAGAGCAAATCCTGCATGACTGATCACCAGAACCAGTATTACCAGAATAATCACCCTCACACTAAGGCCCCAGATAACATTGCTGGTCAGCTCTGCACTGAGTCAGGAAGACAAAACCATCCTGCACTGTGTTGTTGGCAACAGCCTCCTTGACCTAGGAAAGAGCCAAGCATGCTTAGGAATGAGTTGCTCAGCACTCTGGAATGGTGCAGCATTCCTTACTGCAAAGAAATCCTCTATTTCAGGAAAATGTAAAGTCTACTGACCATCATTTGTGTATTTCAGCACATTCAGATCAGGGATCCTTGCAGGAGCAATAAGAACTGGATGGAACACACCTCTGAGTTTCATGTCAGGTCCTACAAGATAGGAATAGACATAGACAAAAGGTTTTTCCATAACGACAACTCCCACATACTGGAATGTAAGCTTAGGGATGAAGATGCAAAAAGAACCACAAATGTAGCCCCAGTCCTCTCATGCACACTGGAACTAAAGCAACAGGAGCTGTTCTGATCACATACATACCCACATTGGTGTTCCCAACCACAAGAGGTGCTTTAGGGTAGGTAGCTTTCAGATCCAGCAGTTCATCCAAGCTTACAGGAGAAATCCATGTTACTCGCTCTCCATGAAAAACCAGAGTTCTTTTTGGTTGATTTTCTGCCATTCTCTGATGGAGAAACATAGCAGATTTAAATATTTAGACATATAGACAGAAGTGAGGTCTAATAGACAATGGACTGAAAGTCAAAAATGTTCTTAAACAACAGCAATTCTACATAATCCTTTAAAATTGGATAAAAAGGGGACAGAAATGTTATGCTGGCTAATGTTTGCACAGTGGTGAAAGGTGAGACTGTGTGGGTAAAATGCCTTCAAGTAATTCCAGTGGGCTAATAAACAAGAATGATAATAAACAGTCCCCTAGCAAAAGATGTAGGGATAGATCCTGCAATTGCTAAAACTGTTAGAAAAGTGATAAAAAAATACTTAGTGGTAGTGCTTGGAGAGCACCAATGGCACTGACAGCAGCATCCCCTTCTACATTATGCACGCACTTAAGTGCCTCTGGTTGTTCTAGCACTGTTTACTGATCACTTGGAAATAGCTTGTGAACCAGTGCTGGTACAAACACACAGTCAAGAACTCTTGTCCTGCAGTTATCAACCTTTCTCCAGAAGCAGTCACCTAACTACAGACTCTGGCTTTGGATCTCTACAATGGTAATAAAGTAAAACAAACAGCTTTCAGTTTTTCTAGAGCAAATACTGCAGTCAATAATTAAGGATGCCTAATGCTTTCCATTCCAGTTGTTTATTTCTTTGGCATGCCTTAATCACTGGGGCTAAACACTCTCTGATCTGGGTGGCCATCTGAGAACAGACTAACACAATTATTAAGCCACAAAATTGTTTTGCAATGTTAAAAATTGTTTGTCATTCAGTTTGCTGTGAAGTATTTGTATCTTCAGCTGCTGGACTGAAAACTCAGTTTAGGTTGCTTCTTTATGTTCTCACCTGACACCTAACTCTGCAGCTTCATTTCCCCAGTTTGACTTTTTTTGGTATGTGAATATTCAATAAGCTTACTGGACAAAAACCAAAAAGGAGTATAATAACATTAAAACGTTTTGACATTTCTTCTGATGAATTACTGCTAAGCAGGACTTAAGAATTAATTCTGAACAGAGCATCAGAATAATCTATAAGCAGCAAAAGGTACCATTAGTTCTGGAGGGAATATAAGCTCCTGGGTGGGATCTAAGGGCTGGAATTCATCTGCTGAAAACAGGCTGGTGGACACCTTAAAAAGGAGACAAGAAAAGACCAAGAATTTTCTCTCATCATTAATTTCATAAAACAATAATAAAAGCAAAACCAAAGCCAAACCAATAGACTGCCACTGATGCTAGTAAAAAAATTAGTCATTTCATTATAATTTGGATTTGTTTTTAAATCACTATGCATCATTTGGAGGTGCTGAGGTGAAAGAAGTGTTCACAATATTTTCTTAAATTTTACTGCTAACACAAATGACAGTGCAGAAGCAAGCAACTGAAGGACTGCGGACTAAGTACAGGCTTCCTGTAGTTCTACTATAACAAAGTAGTTTCATGCCAACCTAAAGTACTCAAAACCCAAAGAAGTAGATCAGATATTACTGAAAGAAAATTAAGAACAAGGTGAAGTATTTGTATAGATAAGAGGTTTCACATAAAATCACAATCCTAGCTCTAATTTTTAAGTGTATCAATTCTTCAGAGTCAAGTCAGCAGTTTTCCTAAGAGACCAGTATTCAGAGCATCACTGATCATTGATTTAAGCAAATTTCACATATGCCCTAATGTCTTTCACAATATAATTCTCACTGTGTTGGTAGAGCTCAGACTATTAATAGTACTGAACCTGAAGAGCTGTTCAAATCTCAGCTCTGGAGACCCAAACTACCTTATATGAACTATCTGACACAGACAGTGCTATCAGAGCCTCATCATACAAATTTACACATAGAATCCTCAATTTTTCAAAATATTTCCAAATTTCTTGTGAGGAATAATAAAATATCATATTTATCAAATACTATATGCAATATTCTAAGTTTTATATTGAAGTAGGGCGAGTAATATATTTAAAACTTTACCTTCTCTTCATTGTCAAACAAATCATCTTCCTGATCCAAGCAACTTTTTCCATTTGCTTTCCTTTGACAACAAATGGATTGCTAAAATAGGAAAATCCCATTAGTGAAATACTGCCCAGGGTGGCAATGAGTTAAAGCTCATAAGATAAAAGTGACTCTGTATTTCCATAAAGTTCTAGATGAAGTTTAATAACAAGCTGAATTAGAAGGATTAAGTGTTAAAGGAGTGATATTAAAAAAAAATATTTTAAGTCATCAAATGTTGACATCCTTAATACAAAATAATTCCCACTGTGTAGAATTCTTTTGACATTGTGAGAGCAGATGTAGATGGTCTGTATTGTTTCCTTTACCACCTGTTCACTCCCATTTTTCCTTGGTAGGTTTCTGACACATTGCATTGCATGATAAATTCTAAGAATGTAGACTGAAATTGTGCTTTGATTCATGCCAGTACTAACCCACAGTAAACCACATGGAGTTACTTCAGATTACTCCTCATAATCCAGGTTAGACATCATGTTCACTTGTGTTTATCAATTTTTCTAATGGGTTAGGCCATTTACTAAGAATGACACCTTTAAACAGAGGGAAGGGATGATCTCAGTGAAAATCTTGATGGCTTGTATATGCATATACACTGATAGCCCCAATCTAGCACTCCTATTGCCACTACTTCTTACCTTACAGAAGGTTTTACAGGCATCTAGGATTGGCCTGTATCCAGTACAGCGGCACAAGTTCCCTGAAGGAAGGAAATCAGTCAGAAAAAGCTTTGCTCTAAAGACATGGCTTTAGAACGTCATATATTTATGTGAGTCTTATGTTTTTTAAGCTCAAGGAGAAGTGTCAGCTCTCAAAAAGACAAAATAGAACAGTGGCACAAGACTTAGGACCTTGCAGCTCCTAACAAAAAATGCTGTTGTTTCAAGGGGAGTATGAAATAGTTGAGATCTGCACTACAGTGAATGCTGGCTCCAGGTCAGTATGCAGGAGAATAAGAGATTGTCGAGTATTTTTTACCCACTCAAAACGTTGTTCTCTTTCCCCCTGACTTTTGTTCTAGAGGGAAAGGAAACTAACATTACACCTCTAAGCTCACCACTCAGCAACAGGAAATGTCTTTGGCTCCACTGTGACTCTAGAACACAACAGATGACAGAAGGATATTTTACCTACAATAAATGCTCACACTTTCCCTTACTGAAGATAAGGCAGAGAGATGCAGACTCTCTGTTTTTAATCCTACTGCAAAGGGCCTGTCCTGCAAGGTTTATGACATTCTCAACACCAGGTATAAAGGGACCTTGGAGATGGCTCAGATGCAGCTGCTTCTCCAATATAACATAATTTTTGCACATCTGATTTTAAGCATTTCAAAAGACACATATGGGGATGTTTTGAGCACCTGAAACAATCCACAGCTCTGTGTTTCATTTTCCAGGATAAAAGAATGACAGGGAATACAAGATCTCCATCCAGCAGCAACTCTTCTAGAAAGCACAGCTTGTAAGAGTACATCCTCCATGCATGCAGACATGTATACTCACACAGACAAGCACTCAGATAGACAAAGCACCTGAAGAAATGCTTCAGGAACACACCTGCAAACTAAAAAGTGGCAATATTTACCAGCCAGAGCTGCAATCATCTGCTCTGAACTTGGTTCTGGATGGTTTCTCAGCAGAGTGTATATGGACATCACCATTCCAGGTGTGCAGAAACCACACTGGGAGCCATGGCACTTGGCAAGTCTTTCCTGAAATGAAATACCACAAACAACACTCCTTCCAGCACTCATCTCCATTCTAATGAATGCTCTCTTAAATGGGAGATGCCATACAAAATGTTGTCTTGGTAATAAACCAGACTTTTTAAGTAAAACACTTAAAGCGATATCAAATGAAAATAATTATTTTGGGTGTGATGTTGATGCACATCTTACTAAAGGAGCTAATTAACCTTCAGCAGACTTCTGTCTTTTTTGCACCTATGCTAAAATATGAACCAAAGGGACATTGTCCAAGATGTGTTATTGGCCCAAAGAGAGCAAAGCCTGACCCACTCCAACAATCATCACATACCAACTACTTGATCAGACTGCCAATATTAAAGTAAGATCTGTCAGCAGCCTTGATCAATCAGCCACCAGAAAACAATGTTGCCCTCTGTTGTCACTTAGAAGGGAAAACAACCATCTTATGAAATGCCTATGCCCTAAAAGCACTGGCACTAAATCCATTCCATCCAAAAAAGAAATCAGTAATCTTCCTATACAGTGATACTGCACTCTCACCTGAACTGGATGAATTCTGGTTTTTGTACTTCCAATACCTTCCACTGTAGTCACTGCGGCACCATACAAGGAGCAAATGGGAAGCAAACATGCATTGGCTGAATAGTGTCTTTGGAACATAAAGGAGAATAAAGAACATGAATATTATTTTAATAAACAAGTCTGACTATTATTTAACAGTCAATCAGGACATAGTTCATACTTACAAAGCAGCCACTATTAACATTTGGAATGAGAAGCAATCACTTTCTAGCTCTGTCTCTTGTCCTCCATATAAAAGCATATCTATGAGGACAATTCCATGGAATTTACATCTTCCTTAATACCTCAGTCTTTTCTAATTACCCTCTTGCCCACAAGGAATCTGTCAACTGTATTTTGAAGGAGGAAGATAGGGAAAAGAAGATTGGTGTAGTCATTAGAAGTAAAGAATTACTGCACACTACTGCAAATTTATAATCAAAATTCCGATCCAAAGGAAATTCTGATATAAAGTAAATATCACTGTTCCTAAATAGGAATTATGTTGCAGTAGAGAAGGCCATGATACACAGAGTATCATCACACAATTTCAGAAAGCTTCAACTCATAGAGCAACACCATACCACTTCGGAGAGCTTCAAGCATCTGCCCATACAGAGTAACATCGTATGACTTCAGAAGGCTGCAAGTATCTGCCCTTCTTGTTCTTTAGCCCAGCCTTTTATACCACTCATGTTGATGCATTGCACCTGTGTGCCCTCTGTTCCCTTTGGTGATTGGTCAGTGCCCCTGGGCACTTCAGCTCTCATTGCTTTTAATGCTGCTCACCTGACCTGACACAGTTGTAGCCCATTGGGGATGAGGCTCAGCCGCAGTCCCAAGCCCCAGTCCCAATCACCCCAAACTGTGTACCTTCAGAACAACACACCAAAATGAAAATTCTTCAAAGCATTTAATAATTTCAATAAAATTATTTAAAATTATTGTTTTTAATACAGTTTATTTTTTTTCAGTAGTCTGCTTTAATTTTAGCTCTTTCATTAACTTTAAACATTTTCATTTGTGTTGCATTCCAATGTAATGTAACTGTACAAAAGGAAACTGGAATGTTTTTTCCCCACCCAATAAACACTTCAGCGTACAATGACATGTAACCATTTAACAATTTGATTGATGTTTTCTCAACTTAAAAGCAATTTATTCCAGTCTTTAGCTTAAGGACTCAAACTCCAGGTTTCAGTTCAAAATCCTTTTTTCTGTGGGTGGGATGTAAGGGATGGAGTTCAGTATTAAAGGGCTGGTAAGACACACTTGTGCCTACCCTACCTTCCCACCAGTTATATGACAGTATGCTGGTTTTGGCTGGGATAGAGTTAAATTTCTTCATAGTTTGAAACTGTGCTCTGGAATTGTGCTCGAATGGTGCTGATAACACAGGGGTGTTTAGTTACTGCAGAGCAGGGCCTACACAGAGTCAAGGTCTTTTCTGCCTCTCACCCCACCCCACCAATGAGGAGACTTTGGGAGACAAGAAAGTGGGAGGGGACACAGCTGGGACAGCTGAACCTAAATGACCAAAGTCATATTCCATGTCATATGGCATCATGTGCAGCATATAGAATTGAGGGAAGAAGAAGAAGAAAGGGTGGAGGTTTTGGAGTGATTGTGTTTGTCTTCCCAAGTAACCATCACAGATGATGGTGTCCCAGCAGTGGCTGGACATCTGCCTGATAATGGGAAGTAGTGAGTAAATTGTCTACTTTACTTTGTTTGCACAAGCAGCTTTTGCTTTATCTATTAAACTGTCTTTTCTCAACCCATGAGTTTTCTCCTTTACCACTCTGATTCTCTGCCCCATCCCGCTAGGGGGAGTGAGTGAGCAGCTGCATAGTCCTCAGTTACCAGCTGGACTTAAACCACCATACAGAGCTGCAGGTAGGAGCCACATTCCAGTGGTCAAGCCAAAGGGTCTTAAACTAATGCCTCCTACGACCTCTTGCAGGGGCTATTAGTATTTGTAAGTAAATAAAGCATTTGAGTTCAGCAAATTTACAATACAGCTGAATCAACAGCAATTTTTACGGCATTCTCCTATTGGATTAAAGTGACCTTTCCTCTAGATACTTTTACTATTAAGTACAAGTTCTACAACTCTGTTTTTAAGGTTTCATATCTGGAAATGGTATCAACAACCATAAATTTTTCTGCAGGTTTCAAAATATTCTGTTGAGGATACCGTATCTTCTTTGAAGCTGGCTCATAAGTTGATATCATCACTGTGCAAGCACCACAGCCACCTCCTCCACAGCCATACTTGGTTCCTGTAAGACGGACTGAAAATGCTGTCATTAGGGAAAATAATTATCTGGTTCCATTCTGGGCTTTATTCCACTCAAAGGCTTGAGACAACCCTTTTTTCCTAAACTCCTAAGGAACATAGAATTTGTTTGGTATCAGCATATGTACTGGATTCTGTTCTATATTGGAATAAATTTTCAGTGAAAGCAAGATAGAAGCTAAGAAGTTACATGACCAAAATCCTCTTCTCAAGAAAACAGAAAACTTGATTATAATTTATTTTGGAAGAGGAGTAAGTTGGGACAGAAAAGGGAAGTGAAAATTACTTCTCCAAGTGAAAATTTGAAAGGAAGAAATATGTAATGGGCAAACCAGCTGTATATCTGAAATTCCAGTGGAACACTAAAATTTCCCAGTTTCTCTCAGAAGGCCCATTTATAGACAGGATATTTGCCTTGCATCTCATCTGAAGGATCACACTTCTGAGAGAAGTGCTCATTTCTGTGAATCTGGAACAGTGGCCAGTCTAAAACTGTGAATCAACAAACAGCTACTTTAATGTTCCAAAGCCACCAAAAGAAAGGTGCCTTTTTACCCCTCAAAATTCCATCAGTCTCAGGTTTTCATCACAAGATCTCCCCTTTACCAGGAGAGAGATTATTACAAAGCCTGGGGACTTTTATTCTGTCAAGTTACTGACCCCTAGGTTTTTAGACTTCTTGATGAGGTGGGAGGGGAGGAACACAGATAGACACATATTCATTGTGCCTGATGGCATAATTTATCTCTTTAAAAAGCCAGGCTAAAAATACAGCAGTTCAACTGAAGAATATTTGGATTAAGAAAGTGACATCATTTAGTGCAGTTGATTTATCTTAAAGGAATCACAACTTCCTTAATCTGGTAATTAAACCTTGAATTAAAATTTCTTAGAATTTTACTTGAATAAGGCTTTCATGAGTGACTTTAGGGAACAGACAAGAAAAGGATACGCTTCTTTCGCAGATAAGCCAAGAGCATTTGCTCAGGATCAGCATTTTTCTCTATTATCTACAGCAAGAAAGTAAAAATGAGGTTTTATTAAGAAACCAAGGCATTTCATAATTCAGGGCACAGACTACATTCACACAAGGCCAGAAGAAAATCCTTTTCTGGTTCTCTCTCATAGTACTACACTAATTGCCAAACACCACAGGAGAGTTTGGACTCCTGGAAATTCCTTTTCAGACACAGACACTTCCAGAAAAGAAGTGTTAGGGCACCTTGCAAGTACTAAAAATAACTGCTGCTCAGTGAAATGTTATACCGAGGGAACTGACCTTCGGCCACACTAGAAATAAAAATGCAGAACTTTAAAGACAGCATAAAGAACAAACTAATGATTTGCAGATTTTAAAGTCTCCCTGGCACTCTGACATACTGGAATAAACATTAGAGGAAGTCTGTAAGGCTATCGGCAGTAACGATTTCTTTTCTAATTTTATTTATATTAACTTCACTTGCTGTAAGAAACTGACAACGGAGAGCAACAAGAAATATCCACGTTCTTGATCGAGTACAGTATTTCTTATTTGATCACTTAAAATCAGCTAGTTCCTTACAATTGCTTTGGATCAACAACCAGTCCTTGCAATATTATCTTTATGCTCAATAGTCCAAATTTGGGCACTAAAGTCTTGCTTTCAGTTGTGCCTCTGAAAACCTGACACCATCAAAGATGAGAAGCCAGACATCCAAGTGAAAAAAGGGGTTTGCTTACCAGCCAAGTTTGATACCCAGCTGAAAGTGTGTTTCACTTTGACACGCTTTTTCTCCCAAACACAGCAGAGCTAGCCAAAATGGGATGCAACAATCCAACCTTCTTCTGGAGGTTTGTGTGAGGCTTCGGTTACACTCGTTCGAATAAATCTGAGCTAGCCAAATCTATGCCCTTCGGGGTTGCTTCAGGCACTGCAGCCCCTCTCTCTCCGGCCTGTACTTACCTTCCTCCCATTCACATAGAACACGAGCTCCTGAGCCGCCACAGCCCCTTGCAGCGCCATCGTTCGCAGCCCAGCAGCGGGAGCAGCAGGAAAAGCCGCGCAGCTGGACGCGCCTCGTTATGCGGGGCGGGGCGGGGCGGGGCGGAACCAGGCAGTAACACGGACATTGTTTCCAACGTCCTGCGCTGACTATAAATATTTATTTACTTCAGCCTTCTGAAGCGTTATTTCGGTGTTGAAAAACGAAGTCGTGCCTCGCACTTTCTCAAAGACACAGGTGTTCTTGCAGAGCTAAACAGCAACGTTAACACTGTGCATTGTTATCAGGTTCTTATAATAATATCACCAAGAGTAATTCAAAATTGAGATAAAATCCAGCACTGTAGTGATCATGGGACCAATGTGATTTTTTTGTTATATTTGCACTAACAAAATAATCAGCAGTAAGGTTCAGGTATCATAACCATTTGTAAGAAAAGGTTTAATAGAAAAAATACTTTCCTCTTTTTGTATAATCAAAATATATGGAATTAATTTCCTACAAAATTTCAATTAGATTAAGTAAACATGAGAAAAAACAACTTTAAAACTATAAAAAGAAGTTCAAGTTACCTTATTCTCAGCAAAATTCTCCTAATTCTTGGTGATTGCTACAAATAGATTTTTATGTCAAAAATCATGAGCTGCTTTTTCATCATTTTCCTGGAAAGAGCTTCTAATATATCAAACGACCTGGTAAAATGATCACATATAGTGAAGGTTCAAAGACAATGCAACATTCTTTATGCTGCTTTTATGTTATAATTTTTTGTAACAATAAAAAGAAATGCAACCTAAGAAATAACAAAGTGAGTTTTCTCTGTGTTCTATTATTGAACATCAATTTGAACAACAAGAGTGAGGATGGAGAAAACAAGGAAAGAAGGGCAGTAGCAATAATATGATTTTACAGTTACTTCCGTGATCTTCAGGCCTTTCTTTATACTTTTTTACTTGGAAGGATATCTATACTAAAGGAATGGAAGAAATGAAGGCATAACCCCCCAGGCCTTTTACTTTTATTGAAAATTTCATGCTTGTATTTGGGACACCCTAGCAGTCTAGCTGGTAACACCTGAGGCTGTGTGGAACAACAGGACCTTCACTGAAAAAATAATTAAGCCAATGCCCAATGAGATTATTTATTTTCTGGGAAGATAAAACATGTGCCTCTGTTTCTAGCTTTCAAACCACAGGCAGTAGAGAGAAACAACCATTTAAAAAACCATTGTGTTTTGCTGCTGCAGTGCCAGCACTGGAAACACAAGTTTTAACAGGTATTTCTTGATGGTTTCTAATGACATGGTTTCTAATGCTGCTGATGTCGATAAATAGTAAGCTAGCAAGAACATTTCAATTAAAAATAAAATAAATTAATTTCAAACTTGGTAATAAAAGCCAATGAAAAATGCTTAATAATTTCTATGTGTACTTCTTTCTAAAAAATAACATTGAAAAAGGATAGAATCTATCTTCCCAACCATTTCTGCAACTCTTCACAATAGTCTTGGTGAATGTAGTGATGTACTCAGCAGGTATCAGAAAGAAATAGGTCTGTCTGCTGAAACTTCCCAAATAATGTTAACAGGTGTTTTGCAGTGCAGATGACATTTCCTGGGTAATGAGGTAAGTTTTTTATTGGAAGAATTGTCATACTGATTGAATACTCTATTTGTACTGCAAGGTTCTATATGAAAACACCTTGCTCTACTTACTGCTGTATATTTACAATCTCTACATGATCTTTGCAACTGGTAACCACAGCTAGACAACTCTCTGTTTAGGGAATAAATGTCCCCTTTGTAAACTGTCTCACTAGTGATACATTTAACTCTAAATTCATACATGGAAAGTCCTACAGGATCTTGAGGAAGCTGCCTTAGGGCTACAGACCATAACAAAATAACCACAGTAGAAAACAGTTGTGGTATTACTTAAGTGTTTGTAAATAATACATTTACGCCTCTTAATGTTTATGGTTATAGACTTATGTGTAGAATGGACACACCTAAAAGTTATATCCAGGAGTGTGTTCTGATATGTATCAGTCCTTTTCTGTCAAAATGCACAGCTGAAATTCTGGCAACTCACAGGAGAAGGATGTAGGTTTCTCCTATTGAACTTCTTGAGATTCCTCTCAGCACATTTCTCCAGCCTGACCAGATCCCTCTGAATGGTGACAGAACCATGGGGTATTTCAGCCACTCCTTCCAGTTTCCGATCACCTGCAGACTTGTGTAGGGTGCACTGGCTCATACAGGTTGTTAGTGAACGTGTTCATCACTGCTGGCAGCAGTGTGAAACCCTAACGAGCTCTATGTTTTGCCTCCAGCTGGACCATTTGGCACTAATCACAACCTTCCAGCTTTTCAACTCACCTCACTGTGCCCTTAACAAATCCATACCTTGTCAGTTTGTCTGTGGAATGTTATCAGAGCAAATATAATTGAGACAAACATTTAGTGCTCTGCCCTCACCCACCAAGCTAGTTGGAGAAGACTATCAGGTTCATAAAGCCTGATTTCCTGATTGCAAATCAATGCCATCTGCTCCCAACCACCTTCTTGTCTTAAACATCTGTTAAAGGACTAACTTCTCCATTAGCTTCCCAGCTTACAATGTAATCTACAATGAAGTACAAAGAGTACATTTAAAAGAATGTTTTAAAGAATATATTATAATATGTTTAAAAGAATATATTGTATTCTAAGAATATACTTTTGAAGAATACATTATAAATTTAAGCATATCAGTTACACCTCTTAAAAAGAGACATGCTGTATTAGACAAAAGGTCAAGCTAACCAAAGAACTGGTCTCTGAAAGCGTCACCAGGGAATGTCCTTGGAAAAGGTACAAAAATTGGTCAAAGGCATAGTAAGGCTTCTCCAGAATCATCTTCCAGCCTTCAAAAATTTGCAATTCAGGAACATCCTGTGCCAGAAATGGTGTTTCTGGTAATTCCTCATAGATTTTTCTTCCATTAATGTGTCTGATCAATTTTTAAGCCTGTATAAACTAGTAACATCTATTGCATATGCATGAAGAACCACCATCTATAACCAAAATAAGTTAACTTAGATCTCTATCTCATCAAAAATGCCTCTCTGTTGCAAGATTAACCTGAACCTTATCTATTGTAATGTGTAAAAGCTGTGCAGGTAGTGAGCCTCTGGTAGCATCTACAAATCAGGTACTACCAGAAAACTGTCAGCTGACAGCACATTATGGAATGCAGAGGGGAAGCAGTACCAAACCCTGAAATCTGAATGGTATGACATTACTGTATTACTTGTCACATGGGCAGTCTCAATTGGAAACTCATGGTGTTGCTTTCTCTAGACCCTATTTGCTACTGAATTCCTATTGCAGTGCTTTTTTTTTTTCCCAATGAGATTTCCTTATTCAAATCTCTGTGTGATTCTGTCAAATCCAAAAGTCAACTATCAAAAAAAGACTATCTCCATCTATTTCAATAAATTCATAAATATTTGGTATGCGTGTATCCGTTCCAACCAGCACTGAGAACTGGTTCCACTCAAAACAAACATGAAAAACTCAAGTACAATTCCCAAAGCTGGTTTATTTTTATTTCTCATTAAAACATATATTTTCTAACAATTTAAGAAGTGCTGCAAACCATTTGAACAGATTAAAAATTACTGACCTGAAAGGCAAAACAGGAGTGAGCCTCACCTGTATAAACCTTCCTCAGTAAAGTATTCTGTGCCCCTTTTATAGAGGCTCTTCTCCAGAAAATTTCACTGTGGAAGACCTTACTAATCAAAGAACAACAAAGACTCTATATTGCTAAACATTTACATATATACATAAACAATTGTACCCATTTTAGAAGTATTGTCCATAAAGGCAATTCTCTCTTCCTCAATAAAATTTTGATTTGCTTTTAAAATTTCCTTTATTTTTTACTTTGTAGACTGGGGAATTCAGGAATTGTGTATCTGTAAATCGATCCCCTCTCCTTAATTTGCTGTAAAGAAAAGAAGTAAAAAACATCAGGTATGAATATCATCAAGCACATGTGCAACTATAGTAATGTGATCATAATAATTCACATGGTAAATAGCATTAATGAAAGTTTGATAGACTAAAGAAATTAAACTCGTGGAAAATAAGTATGTATGAAAAAGCAAGACACTACTGCTTTCCAAAATAATGCTGGAAATATGTGACCTCTATCATATTAGGATGTGACATTTCTATTAAAAAAATTCAAAACTTGTTTAAACCGAACACTTAACGGCACTCATTCAGTGTAAATTTAACTACAATATAAATATGAGACAATCATCTAAAATGTTGATTGGCATCAATATTTTTTTTCTGTTATTAGTTACCATTTCTCAGAAGTACAGAACTTATCATTTTGGGGTAAAAGAGTGGCAATGCATCAGTATGCAATACTGCAGAATTTTAACATATAAGTCAATTAATAAAATAAAAGTGTGACTCTAATCCCATACCATTTTTTTAATAAATGATCTGGCATAAATATTTCTGAATTGCCAGTGGTAAAGTGAAGACTTTCTCCATTACTTTTAGCTCCTACTTTTCCTCACTCACTGCTTCAACTGTTTGCTAACTCACAGAAGTAAAAAATATATTGAGGTTGTATGAGAACAGTGCTCTATTTTTTTTTTCAGTTTGTGCATTTATCCCCTCCTGCCACAGTATTGCCAGAAAAAAAGGTTTTTTATACCTTTGTCATAAAGTAAGTTGGTCTTTACCTCATGAATACACATCCTACTAACACACACTCAACACAGTGGAACTGTTTCTTAAATTAATATTATACTTAAAAAATCCAAACCAAATGGAAAAACCTCAACAACTTTCTGGCAAAAATCCCACAGAATATTTTCAGAAGTGATGAACCTAAAGGTCCATTTATATTTAGGACCTTTATGTAAGGGCAAATATATTAGTTTTCTTAATGGAAGTTTGGGTTTCAAATTCCCTTTTAAATTTCAGAAGTTATTTCACAATTTATGTGTTGTCTTTTAATAATCTATAAAATCCTGTGCCACTAAATTTACCAAGAATAATAAGAGGCAAATTAATTATAAAATAATATATCCAATATAACCAACTATCAAATTAATATATCTTAAATGATTTTTTATATTACATACAGCTAGTTAAATTAAAACGACTGAATTATATAATATTAGTACATAAATTTCCTTTCTATTTGACAAGATTACAAGGACATTATTATGGTATAATTTACCTTTAAGTATAACATTCATAATTATTCATCTCTAAAGGGGATTATATCATGATAAACATTAAGATTCACTATTATTTTCTATTAGTCCAAACTATATTTTAGAATTTGAATACTATTGTTGTCTTACTTTAGTACTTGGAAATTCTGCCACACTAACTGGAGAAGCCTTATATCAACACTGAAGCATCTTTTCAAAAGAGACTTGTGAGAGCTCAACTGTTTATTCAGGGGTTTAATAACTGATGTTTACTGGGGGTAGTTATGTACGCAAAAGACAAGAACAAAAGCCCCAGTTTATGTGTACCTACCTCTGAAGACTGGGTTCCTTGTAGCAAACAGTGGGTCTGCCTCGTCTCAGTGGTGCTGCTGAATCTTCTGAAGTTCGGGGGGATTTAGGTACAGAAGTGTGAAATTGTATACTAGTATTTGTCAGTTCTTGGAAAGCTTTTCTCCCTGTAAATACAGCAGTTTACATGCTTCATTTTAAATATTTTGTGAATCATTATGTAAACTTCAATTAGTAATTATTTTTGATATGTGTTTCGTAATTCAGCCACATTGATTACTGCTCCTACACTAAAGGTACTCAGCATAACTCAATTTTATTAACTCCATTACATTGCATTATAATAATTGTATTTATTATAGAAGAATTTAAACCTATCTTCCAGACTACATTAAAGTTTTCTTATGTTCTTAATATATCTTACTTTAAAAAAGACTGTCACATCAAAGCTGGCCCATAGGCAAGTTATAGAAAAATCTACTCAACATACTTTTAGATATGGGAATTCCTGTTGAGTTGCAGTGTTTCTAAAGAAACAAAAATGAAATTTTAAGTCCAGGTATATTTTCCATTTAAGAAGGGAACAGTGTAGCCCTGTCTTGTTTCTCTTGGATAAAAGCTCAAGCTATTTTATCTTTCTTTCCCCATCTTTTGAATATAATGGAATTCTTCAAAAAAGGAATACATGCTTTAACTAAAATTGCTTTTTAAGAATGTACACTACTCATATCTGCGCTACTAAATATCATCTTGGGATATATTGAGATGTAACAAGGATATTGGTCACCACAATTTAAAAGGATATTGTAACTGATACATGATATAGAAGATTTTGGTGATTTTCGTTCTTGCCCTTTTCCACTCCTATTTTATCTGCTCTTAACAAGCAATGAGAGGACAGAATTAAGAGAAAACATGTTACCACTATTTCAGGCACCACCTAATTCAAAATGCCTTGCTTTTTCTAGCCCACACACTTACCATGACAAGGTGTCAGAGTATTTTTGTTACTCTGTTTAGAAATATGATCCATATTTTGTTCTGTTTTTTCAGCATCCGGTGCTTCATTACGATCCTTTTGCCTGTGGATTTCACAGCTTTTCAGTTTAGAGAAGTTGATGGAAGCATTGTCGTTATCAAGAGCTGGGAGCTCCATATCGAGAAGACCTTCCTGGGAAGAACTATCTGCCTTAAATGGCGTATTCTTACAGCATTCAACCTCAATCACAGGCTTCAAATTACTCACAAAGGAATTCATTTCATGAGGGGCTTCCTGGTCATCCAAAATATTCTGACCCCCCTGACCAATATGCCTGAAATAACTTTTTTCTGGTCTGGTCTCAGTAATATCAGAACTAAACCTCTGTTTCTGCTTTACGTGCTTATCAGGAAAATTACTTATGTGGGAGGGTTTACTTGCCACTGCTGAGGAATCTACCTTCTTTAACCTGTTAGCATCATCATCAACCTGTTCTTTAGCTTGTGGTGTATTCAGAGCTACACCATTCTGAGTAACTAAAGCTACCTGCATTTGCTGAGTTACAGTGGCTTTCTTTCCAGCCTCTGCAAGCAATGAATCCTTGTGTTTTAATTCTTCATTTTTACAAACTGAGAACCGTGTAAGATTTTCCTTTGGTATCACACATGCTTTCCGGCTGGCCTTTGCCAATGTACGCTTCAACCTGCCTGGTGAAAAATGGCTGCTCTTTTGGTCTACTTTCTGACTAACTTTATGAGGACTGTCATTTTCAGCTTCTCTACCTTGTCTGTGACTACTTTTTCTGTTGTTTTTTTGCTGTATAATATTCTTCTGGTCTAGTTTTCTCTTGCTGTTGTCACATTGGTTTATCTCAGTTTGAGATTTTTTTGAAATATATTCTCCATACTGGCCATTTTCCTCTCTACAGGATTTTTCTGTGTTTGCTTTGGAAAGGTTTTGAGAAGTCTTCCTCTTTATTGTTGGTTTGTTATCTTTCTCATTTGTATTCAGAAAGCCCTCCTGTAAGGCCAATACATCAGAAATGTTATCTTGGAATGGTAAATTTTCAGCACAATAAACTTCTGGTTGGATCTTGTTAACAGTTGAGCATGAGTCTGTTTTTTGTATTCTGCCTTCCACTTCTCCAAACATTTCTGAGAATGTTCCTTTATACGTCTCTTTTTTTCTCGGATTCATTACATTAACGTGGTATGTCCCCCTGGAATCCTTAGCTTTACTTGTTCTATTCTGTTGCTCTACAGAATTTCCTGTAGGTAGCTGTTCTGTCTGATTCTGGAATAGCTGAGTTTGTGAATCAGTAGTTTCTGAAGTTTCACTATTCTCAGCCCTAGAGAGCATTTCTTCTACATGCAGATTTGAATGGACTTCAGTCTTGCTTTTAATTTTTTCTTTATCCTTCTTAGAATATTTTACTTTTCTGAAATTTGGTAGTATTTTGTCAGAACTGGCATTATTAACTTTATTTTGCTGCAATTTATAATTGCCTTTTGCTGTAACTGTGAGTAGTTCACTTGCATCACTGGCAGTCAACTCCATATCAGCATCATAGATAGTTTCTTCAGGCTTCATCTTGTCAGTAAAAAGCAGCTTGTTAAAATCTGTCTTACTTTCACTGTTAAATTTAAGAGGTGAAAGAATAAGGCAAGACAAGTCACTTGAACCTTCCTGCAAATTCCTATCATTGGCATTGCTGCTACTGTTGATGGTATGATGAGGCAGATTCAATGGCCTACATTTTTTATCAAAATCCTTTAGGTTTCTGATAAAAATATTAGGTTGAGTTTTTGACTTACAAAGTACTGCATTTTTCTTTCTTTCAGTCACATTTTCATAGGATGGCAATAAACTACCATGATATTGTTCTGTAGGCTCCTCAGACTGTTCTAAGAATTGTGTATTTTTTCCACGAGTTAGGAAGGCACTATTGCAACTTAATTCTGCACACAGTTGATTTTCTGCAAAGAGAAAAATTTCAGCAGCTTGGGGACAAGAAGAATGGGGTGTAGTCATCTGCATAAAACTACTGAAGGCTGAACCAGAAGTACGGAAAATTATACTTTTTATTTTTAAACTAAATACACACATTCTATGGTTGGTCCTTAAAAATTCAGGAAACTGGAGCTAATTTCATAATTTACTGAAGTCGGACTTTTGAAATTGGACATAAATAAACCCATTTTTCTATTACTATTTGAGCTATTATTTGGTTATCTTAGCTATGTAATTTCAACAAATATTATTCTATAAATGATTATCAGGACACCTATACTTATGGATGAGCATTTATTTTTCACTAGTTTATTACAGTTTATGAATATTACTATACCTTCTGTATTGCACATTGAGTAATGAATTATTAAATACTAATTCTCAGAGAGTGTAAAAAATAAATTACTTTCACAGAAATACATCATACCTTTCAAAAATCTATTCTTGTCAACCATTGGTTCTGTTTCAATGAACTTTTGATTATTTGTACCAGGAGACAAGAGTGATGCAAACTTGACTTGATCTGAATGCACTTCCTCTGTCAAATTAGTGGTACACTTGTAAGAATTTGATGCTTCACCCAGAGAAGGGCTACCTTGCTGTTTTGCAGTAGCTGTTGCAATGAAAGGAAGCTCTGCTGGCAATTCTACAGATCTGAAAAGAGAAAATTTTACTGTGAAGATTTTTATTACATTTTCCATCATGACATTCAAGTGTTCAAAATGTTCTCTTAGCAATGTATAATAGCTGAAAACAAGAACTCAAGTATGAAATTGTGTTCTGTCTTGGGGCAAATGTATTTTTGATGATAGCAAATCCTGCTCTGGGCTGGTGAGATCACATGATACAAGCAGTGAGTTACTCAAACACAAGTCTTATCTATCGCTCTCTCTCTAAATTCTGGGCTGAAAACAGGTCATTTCTGGATTAAACAGGAAATGGTTTCTCATTACCACAAAACTAGCCAGGACAAGGTGCAAAGATCAGCTGTAAGAGAAGGCCACAGACACCAAGCACCTTGGCATTTCACACAAGCACCTACCGAGCTGACCGACGTGCACTCCTGAGCTTGTCACCAGCAGGGCTGCTTGGGCCAGCTGACACCGGAAAGGAACTCTGGAGGTCCTTTCAAAAGAAAAAGAGCAGGCAAATACAAATAGTTAAATATTCTCTTATGTTTTAAGCATTGGAAATATCCACGGGGGAAAAAAACCCCACAAAATGAATGGGAAAAAGATACATGCACTGATGGAAGATACATGATATTCAAACACAGGCAATAATTTTAAAGCAAAATATTTTGTTACAAAATTCATCAAAATACATAACCTACTTTTATCCCGAAGGAATGTACAGACTTTCTAAATGTAGCTATAACTCCTACAAACTACATTGTACATATAGAAGCACAGAGCAACACTAAGCAAGTTGAGAACAGACAACACAGTATTTTCCTTTTTTAAAAAATGATTGTATTTTTTTCCATGACACAAGGACTAACATGGACTAAGTTTTCTGGTTAAGTTTCCAGATGTAAGATATTTATTGCAGCACTAGGCAAGGAAGGCAGGTATCTTGCTCTCTACATACTGAAGTGCTAAGCTTTTTTTTTTTGTTACCACATGATTCTTCTTTCAGGCTAACTGATATTTAGCTTTAAGATACTTTGGAAACCAGATTAAATCCTAAATTTTCAGTACAGTAAAATTAAATATATTGTAATATACTCATTTAATCCCAAGTTTTAAGGAATTGGGGTAAATGTTTTACAACACAAATAGTATTTCAACATTGCACTCAATTTGATGCTTTGAAAATCTTACCCTGGAAGATAAGTTCAATATAGTAAAGTTGAAAATGCATCTTACCTCAGAAGGACTGCTTATTTCTATTGCAGTTAAGAGGTTTTCATTCAAAAATGTGTCTATTCCAATAAGAGTTTTATTCTGCATATAACAGAAAAAATATATTTTAAGTGTTAAGAGACAAGAGATAAAAGATGACTCTATGCTGCAATTTTTTTTACTTAACTGAGCACAAACTCATCTCAATACCTATAAATATAAAGGTGAACCTGGGACTAAAATAGCTATAGATATACACACTGATAGATAAAATAGTTCAAAAAAAGCTACAAAAATAAAATTAAATGTAAATTTTATGCTGTCAGGTGATATAACTTCATAAATCTGAGACAAGTATTTTAAGCCACCACTTTAAGAAGTAACATTAAGTTTCAAACAAAGATAAAAGCTTAGTTTAGCTGCTCTAAGTTTAAATAATATTATTTGCAGCATACCAAACAGGTTAGTTTCTGACGAAGCGAGATATTATGAAGCTGCAGTTTTTCTACTTCCTTCTGAAGAAAAATCTTCTCATTCTTTAGCTTGCGAGAATTTTCTTTTTCAACACTCAAAGCCACAGCTAATGCTTTGTTATTTTGTTGTAAAGATACTTTAAACATAGATGAGTTGTCTAAAGGAGACAAAATAATATTATTTTCAACAGCTTCAATTCCAGGCCCTCTCTGTATGAACTATCACTATATGACAACATTTTATCTGTAGGTTCTGGTGCCACAGCAGCAAAGCCTAACACTTTCCAATATAAAACAGTTTATGTACCTGTCATTCTGATGACTACTCTGTCTGTTTCAAGTTTATTTCATGCATCGATTCTGCTCTAGTCTGGATTTTTAAAAATAAGGTTATTTTAAGAAAACATTTAAAAATTGATGGTTTCAGAGGCATAAAAATGTTCACAAATATTAAAAAAATATATAAATTTTACAAATTAAAACGTTCAAACATTCTCATAATAAATGTGAGTTTTGACAACATAAAGAAAAAGGCTTTATATTAAAAATATATATTCCCACTGTCTTTATGAAAACCTACCTATACTTATCTGTTACAGAATGGTTGTAACAGGCAGAATTTCAGCTAATCATGTTGAACACAATTACTATTCCTTTTGAAGCCATACATACATTCTAAGTACAGTATGTAGCTTCAGTTTTATTTTAACAGGACTTACTTATTAATTTAGTTTTGATTTTAGAAGCTAAAGAAGCATTCCATTTTGCAGCTTGTAAAGCTCCATCCCTCTTCTTCATCCATCCTTTAGCAGCATTTGAGGTGAACACAGCAGATGATGATTTAGCAGTTGCACCTTTATCCATCCTCAAAATGAATCTGTACACTGTCAAGGGGAATGTCCAAATAAATAAATGGTCTTTCTGACACTTTTCAAAATTGAGTTTATTATGTCTTGTGAGGACTTCTGGGTCTGAAGTTGAAAGAATTGCTTCAGTCTTCACCTTTGTTCAGTTAATTAAAGCAGATTAATGAATTAATCAACACAATGAGACATTAACACGGAGAGATACTTAACTAGTAAACCATGAAACCTGAAACTATCATAGATTTTTTAGCTTGTCTATTCCCTCACATTAACTATCCGAGTTGACACATAAAGGGGAAAAGCCCCAGGTTTTACCACTTCACAATACGACCAGACCAGCTTGTGCTTTGTCAGACAGATTTAAAACTGACGCATTTAAATGAACAGCATTACAAAAGGTGCAAAGTTAACCCAAAAGAGACCGAGACAGAGGAGCAGAGACCGGCGGCCCAAAGAAGGTGCGTGAGGGCGAGGCCCCGCCACCCCCGGAGCCCTCAGGGCCAACGGCCGCGCGCGCGCCAGGGGCCGCCGCGAGGCGGCGCCGTTGGGCTGGGCGCGCGCGGGCCGGGCCGGGCGGGGCGCGCGGGGCTCCCGGAGCCGGGAGCGGCCGGCGGTGCGGGCCTCACCCAGTGCGGAATGTGCTGCGGTAAAGGAGCCCAGCTGGGCTCTCACCTTCGGCCAAGGACGTTTTACAAGTGGTAAATTAGCCGTCATTTACCGCTGATCCACGGTTCCGGCTCTTTAGTGACATCTCGGAGTGCTTTAAAAAGGAGTTGGTAACTTCCCAGCTACGTATCTTTGAAAGCCATTTTCAATACCAACCATTAATAACATGCAATTAAATTTTAAAAAATAGACATTAAGGATATGAACGCTTAGCATCAATCTCAGTTTACTGTGAGGAAGAGAGTAGAAATCTCCAAATACTCCAGAGTTTGAGATGTTTGGCTTTCAGTTCAAAGACTTCCTTTAAGTTTAAGGCAGAAAAACATGTAATTCCTTCTCAGTGGCAAGTTAAATTTCTTTCTGGCTGATTTTGAGCTATTACATGGAATAACAATGTATAGACAGACATCAAGGCAGTTAGGAAGACAACCGTGGTAAATTTACAGCCTAGTAGATTATATGCTGCCTGCATACCTACAGACTTGGAAGGGCAGGAAGTCTCTGACAACAGAATTTGAGCAAGCCCAGTTTTAATGTGGTTCAGGTAATATCAGGACTGTGAATTGCATGAAGTACTTTAGTGTAATTAAATGCTTTTCCCCAAAATCTCTTTTAAGTTCAAAAGCCCTTTAATATTCTCTTCATATACATTCTCTTTTACTGGCTACATGTGCCCAGTTCTACCATTAGCTCAGGTGGACATTAATTGCTAAATTTGATCCAGGAATTGGTAATTTTATAATTAGCTAAATTAATGATTTTTTAAAAGATTTACAGAGATTCAGAAGGTTGAAATAAAAAGCATCAGTTTCTGTAATGCAGTAATTGTCACAAACCTTACCTTGCTGTGTGCCAACATTACAATATTCTATAACTTAAGTCAAAGGAATCACACATACGAGTAGCATTATGTGAAAATGGATCTTCATGAACTTACTGTTTTCATCATCTGCTCAAGAGAGCATCTGGAGAGTCCCTCACTTCTACCTTTTTTAGTGAATGATGTATGACAGAGTTTCTCAGTGTGGCCCTGAAAGTGCAAAATCCTTAAAATACAGCTTTGATCCAGCACACCTCATATACCTTTGGTACATTTTCCCTTACAAGGAAACTTGGAAGTGACTGTAGCCACTATAAAACTCTGGCCAAATAAAAGAGCAAAAAACCTTACATAACTTTAGAAACAGAAAACCAATCTAACAGAACTTACCTCCTCCTCCTTTCCACAAGGCAATGTTTTCCTCCAGATCCAACAATGAGTTTTCATTTCCTCCAATTCCACAAAGGTCTCAAGTCTTGAAGAGGCAATCACCAATTTGCTTCCATTTAGTGTTAATGTCACTACTGTGGGCAATAAATTTAAAATAAAATGTGAAATATTGCATTTCCACCCATGGTCATACTTTCCTTTACACTTCACTGAGGAACTCCCATGCTGGAACACTTCACATGTACAAATCTCCAGTTAATTGCCAGCTACTCAAAGTAAGGAAGAACTTAAAGCACTGCCAAGTTTCACAGCCTATATATCTTAAATGTATATTAAGAGCAGAATTATGAGTTTCAGTCACTTGGGATCCTATGACTGGTCTTTAAACTGAATAGAAATGAAAAGTAGTGAGGGAAAGACACACAGACTCTTGTGAAAGCTCTAATCATGTGGGAACTGAACTTGTACTTTACTAAATACACATATATATTCATGTCTGAGAAGAATCTTGGTTGAGGAATTAATCCTGTAGTGCCTAATACAGTGTGAGCTATGACTAAAGCACTTCTGGTGAGTAGATTATGTAGAACAGCTTCTCTCTTTCTAGATTTTCTTATGTCCAACAAGACCTGAGCTCATGATACAGCTTTTCCTGAAATTATAGTATTAAGAACCTATCTTCCTCTAATCACACCACTTCTTGCACAAGCTTAATGAAAAATCCATTTCTTAATGCCTCTTCGTCTCCATCAAATTTGACTGAACTTGGTGAAGTGAAACACAAATATGTAGAGGATGAGTATGTAAGCCTGGCTTCCTTGGGAAACTAGCAAACACCAAAACAAAAACATCCCTGTGTTCATTTCCCAAAACACGCAGCTCAAAAGGCACTTTGCTTGTGGGGGCTGGTTATGCTGCACACTTCTATGCCAAGTAAATGCTCTACTAAGCCTGAATTGTAATGCTAATTCACATGGTTAAATCTGAGGTCCAAAACCTATTGCATTGTTTGTTTATATATATATAAACCTGGCTTCTGGGTACACTCTTGGTCAAGAACTGTCCAGGAGAGCCTTGGTGCTTGGAATGCCATTCCCTCTCTTTGCTGCAATTGGAGCATGATTAGATGCCAAGAAAAATGAAATGTGTTTACTTTATGGCTTTACTAAATGGCCCGAACTGCCATTTGAATACAAATCTGCATTAAGATAAAAAGAAGTGAGTTTTAAGTCGTAAGTGATAAGTCAGAGTTACACAATTTCAAAAAGAATTTATTATCCCCGTACTAGGACCAGATGATGATTTATATGATTTATTTGCCTCTTTCCTTGATGTTATTAATTTGACTGAAGTCTGAATTAAAAGTTAATGGTCCTAAGTATTAACTGAAAACATGGTAGTCCATGAATATTTAGGTAATCTCAAAAAAAAAAAAATGTAGTAACAGACCAGAATAAAGCAAGTGACACAGATGAAACTGTAGCTGCTGTGTGTTACAGATCATTTGGTCTGACCCTTTTGCCAGTGAGCCTGTAGCTGAAGTTTTAAATACCTTAAATTGGTGACAAAACACTCAAAAAGGAAATTAGGAGTAAAAAATTAGGGTGATACAAGATGAAAATCAATAGGAATTGCAAATATAACTGAGTAAACTATTTAAATACAACATAGGCACATTTCTTATATGTGCAGTGTAGAGTTAAGTAAGTGGATTTTTACTGGACTTCAGGTAGCAATAAAAAGACACTTAATATCTGGGATTTAGTTATCTCATTATATAGTAAATATGATATATAAAATATATTTTATATAATATATTGTATATTATATATTCTAAACATATAATCAGCTCATACCTTCCAGAAAGTCTGCACAAATCCAGAGTTTGGCGCTGTTTTTTGCACTCCTAGTTACCTGGCAGTTGTATCCAAAAGAATAGTTTCTTACTGTATGATTGGGCAAAAAAATAAATTTTGTAAGCAAATAAAGGAGAATTAAATGGGAACAAGACATAATGTTGCAATTTTTTTTAAAGAAAATGCAGCTTGCATTTTAGAAATATTTTTCATGTATATAAACTTTGTGTAATGAGGCGGAGACAAAAGTGTAACAAGAACCTATTTTCACCTTTCTATTGTTTATTGCATGCATTTTGATGACCACATAACTGTATGTCAGACAAGGAATTTAACAGGACAGTTTCTGAATGTCTTTTTTAAGTGACTTTTTAAAGTGACTATTCAGTAATGCATCTTGCCTGCATTACTGAATCACAGAATCATCGAGGATGGAAGAGACCTTCAAGATCCTCTGCCATCAACCCAGCAGCACCATGACAGGAGTCAGCTCAAGCTGCTCTCAGACCAAGACCTGCCCTGCTGAGTAGGGCTTGGGGGAGCTGGTGGAGGGGAGGCTGGACATGACCCAGCAATGGGCACTCCCAGCCCAGAAAGCCAAACGTGTCCTGGGCTGCATCCAAAGCCCTGAGGGCAGCAGGGCAAGGCAGGGGATTCTGCCCCTCTGCTCTGCTCTGAGATCCCACCTGGAACCCTCCATCAGCTCTGGGGCCAGCACAGGAGGCACAGGGACCTGGTGGAGAGGCTCCAGAGGAGATCATCAAGAGATGAGAGAAATGGAGCACTTCTCTTGAGGAAAGGCGAGAGAATTGCGTTTGTTCACAAGAAGAGAAGGGGAAGAGAAGGCTTTGGGGTGACCTAACTGCAGCCTTCCAGTACCTTAAAGGAACTTACAGGAAAGATGAACAACAGTATTTATACGAGCATGTAGTGCCAGGAGAAGAGGAAACGTGTTTAAATTGAAAGAGAACAGGTTTATATTAGCTATTAGGGAAAAAAATTCTTTGCTGTGATGGTGAAGAGGCACTGGAACAGGTTGCCCAGGGAACCTGTGGATGCCCCACCCGTGTTCAAGGCGCGGGATCGCTGGAAGTAGATGATCTTCAAGGTCCCCTTCCAAGCCAAACCATGCTAAGATTCTTACTATGGAAACTATAGGAACAGCAATAGAATCAAACCCACTCTGAGTAAACCCGTACTTATTATAATAATAATAAAATATATATATATAAATTAAGCACGGTTTGTGCCTTACAGAGCAGCCGACTGCAGGCGGGTCAGCCACACTCGGGAGGGCGCCTGAGGGAGCCCCTGCCGGCAGCGCCGGGAGCAGCGGCAGCCGAGCCCCGGGGGCCCTGGCACCGGGCTGGCCCGCGGCAGGGACTCCGGGAGGGGATGGCGCGGCCAGGCCACACCGGCTGCCCCTCTGCTGTCCCCGCTCGGCCCGACCCGCTGGCATTTTGCGGAGCAGCGGCGTGCAGGTGACATGGGGCACCAGCCCGGCCGGGCCCTGAGCGCTGCTCCGGGGCGAGGGCGCGCGGCGCTTTCCGCTCCTGGGCGGAGCAGCGCCCCGGGGGCTGGGAGGGGCGAGCGAGCGGCCCGGAAAGTTAAAGCAGCCCTAATTAAAGATCGATTTTTAAAGAAACCTCGGTGTCATTGGTTCAAAAACAGCTGCATCTTTAGTGCTGTGAACTATGCTCAGGATTTTGGAGGTTGTCCTTCCAGAGCTCTAGTCACACATCCTCACCACGTAACTCTGCTTGCCCATTTGTCTCGAAAGAGTAAGCTTTGTGTTTCCTAGCAAACTAAAACGCCAGAGATTGTTACACTAAAGGTGTAGAATATTTGGCTGTTTGCATTACTAGGTCTCTAGAACAGTTTTTAAAGTGGTATCCTGTTACAGATGTGCAAGAGCTGAGCTATTGCTTAGGTCTTGTATGTGATATGTTAAGTCTGTAGCCGACGTTAGTTTGATTGCTATTTGTATCTGGTTTAGGTTTGAATCGCTGGTAATGCCATCACCATTGGCAAATGCAGTGGAAGAGGGCAAGGTTGAAGATGTCCAGGATATTCTATGACTGGATGTGTGAGGCTGTTTATACACAGCCAGGCGCGAGTCTCTGCACCGCTTCAAGGATTCCATGGCGCCCATGTTTAGTGGACGTTTTCCTCTGAAAGTGCATGAATCAGGTAAATACATTGAAGCTCTAAATATCACATTCTGATCATGGAGCTCTCTGGCAAATAAATGCTTTTAAATATATTTATGTATTTTTTAGTATATCTTTTCCCAGTTTGCTAAGCATCAGTTGGCTTCTAATTCCAGGTTGTAAAACAATTCTGCATGCATGACTTTATATGTACAGGTAGTTCATCTGAATTCCACAAGTCTATTTGTGCTTGCAAACACACACATTTGTACAGTGCCATGTCCCTGTCCAAACTGTGGCTTTGGAATGTACTTCTTCAGTAAGAAGACAAAAATAGATAAAACTGAAGTTGGCAGAGTGTTTGGCATTTATCTTGAGTCTGTCTGTGAACCCCTATAATCTCCAGAGGCATCTCATTCCCTCTGTTCATTACATAAAGAGATTTGGGTCTGACCTTTGTTTCAGACAGTAAAAATTGCATTTTTCACCACCATGGCTTGATATAAAAGTTTGAATAAAACTATTCATGGGTCAAATTTCAAACTTGTTTGTGACTTAGAAATCCTGCCAAAGTAGATCCAGTTAAAAGATACGATGGATGAAGAATAGTAATTCCTTGTTGCATACATAAAACTGTTTAAAATACCCAAAATGTTTAACATAAGGAGTTTGCATAACACAGCAGGACTTTGCTACCATCTTTCACAGTTGCAGTGAACAGCCTGTTGTACAGACCGTATGGTTTGGTTGGTCTTTGTGGGGTCCTCGTGCGCTGCAGGCAGAGGAGAGAAAAAGAAACACACACAGTATAACTTGAGCAATATCCAGGGAAGGTTTGACTATATGTGTACTGGAACCGATGCTGATTTTAACTCTTTTAAATGGTCTAGAAGCAAAATTGAACAGATCCCTGCAACAGTGAGTAAAGAGTGATTTCACTGAAACTCCAAAGAAATGTTTACTGCACTAAGAATTTTATCTTCAAATAACAAATATTCCAGGAAAATAAAATACCATTTTAAAAGAGTAAAGACAGTGTACTTATTCCTCCTCAGTAAAACCAGCACAGAAGTTTTGTACAAAAGGCTGTATTCAATGACTTGGTAAAGTATTTTAAATAACTTAATGTTTTCAGGAGCATGTCTAATTGGTCAAGATGGAAACCTGTTCAAATATCTTTTGGATTATCTTCATGGAGAAATTCAGATTCCTGAAGATGAAAAAGTTAGAACTGCACTGCAGGAGGAAGCAGATTATTTTGGAATCCCTTATCCATACAGTCTGTCTGATCATTTGGCTAATGAAATGGAAATACACTCTTCAAGGTCCCATATAGAGCTTAAAAACGTCCTGACATTTCTTAAAATATTTGATGCTGAACTCTCCAACCCATGACATTCTTTAGCATCAAATACTAAAACTATAGAATGTCCAAGTTAGCACATCTTAGTGACTGCACTAAATCATGAATTAATTAAGAGTTTTAGGTTAAGAAATCCTAGAGTTGATAATGCAGTCGGTATAATTAAGGACACCAGCTTTTACCATCATTGCAATACAGCAACAGTTTAAATGTGAGTGTTGTACATGCAAGTCTGCTGTAGAACTTGTGTAGTAGGAAGGAAATTTAGTTTCCTATTTGGCTTCAAATCTTACTTGAAATTAGATTTGATCCCTTCAAGTTGTTTGGGATGGGGTTTCTTTTTCAGTTTTACAAATTATTCCTAAAACTTGTAAGACAAAATGTACTCTGACATTTCTTTAGAATGAGAAAGGAGAAAAGATAATTAGCGTATTATTTGAAATCCTAAGGTTTTAGAGTATTGTAACTTAAAAGCTAATTCTAATCATCTGGCAGGAAATTAACTCATACTACCAGCTCTGGCTGTGTTATTCCTGACAGTCATCTATGTTCTCTTAGCAAGTTGTCTCTGTATTTCACATTCTCCCTTACTCATTTCCTTTTGAAAAGTGTAAAACAATTCCAGGCCTTTTCATTTCTCTGCATGTTAGGGAGCTGCCTTGCCTTTAACTATTTCTGTTGCCTTTCTGAACCTCTTAGTTTCACACCATTCTCTGGTAACATCAGGTAAGAAATAACTGCAGACGTTATCCTAGAAAAACTATATCCTTGATTTACTTAAAAGAACTCACTGGTACAGTTAAGAAAACTTAAATAGAAAAGCTTATTCAACTAAAAATACTGTATTCTTATTAATATTCTATATGTTTTGTATTTTTTCTAGGCTTTGTTGGATTTCTGTGATTCTTACAATTTAGTTTGCACCAAGCCAACAGTTTGGCTCCTGCACTGTCTCAACACTTCTGGAGCAAGCTGTGAAAGTAAAATTATTGGTATGTATGCCACAAGAGCTGATGGGACTGATTCAACTAATAAGGCACTAGGAATGAAAATTCATGGTAAAAGCATGTACAAATGTAAGGTGACTGTCAAACATGAAAGCACTATGAAGTGAGAATAAATACATATTATAACTATGCCTAAATATTATCATATGTAGCATAATGCAGTATTATTGTACTATAAATCTGTGGAAGGAATCTTTCCAGCTCCCAAAGCAGCTGGATAATAGAATGGCCACATTAAACAAATAAACAAGATAAAAACTAAACTTGGGAGGTTAAGAATTTGAGAGAGTACACACAAGGTGGTCAGCATGCAGTTGCTGTAAGTTCTTATTCTGCTTAATATTTAAAAATACAATTAAAACAACAATTAAAAATTACTTTCTAATATTTAAACTAAATACGGTGAATAAATCCCCATACAGAAAAACTTCTAGAAATATTTGCAAAGATGGTTGCGATTCATGCACTTCTTTTGTGCAGTCTTCTAAGATAGCTGAACACTGAAAACCAAAGATGAAAGGAAATGGCTTTAATTCTTTAAAGAACGTGTACAGCTGTACTGCACTATTAATGGATTTACATGGCAGTAATTGGAAATTATTGGCAGACCTGTACTTACAACTGGAAGCAGTTGGTCTTTGTCACTCTCACAGCGCAGTGTCAGAAGTGTCACTGTGCATCTTTTGATTAAGATAGAGCTCTTGATGCTTCATCATCTTTATAATTAGGATGCATATCTTCCTAAATTTAGGCTGGGAACATTAATATTTATTCCAGTGGTATTTGGCAACATATGAGGTATCTGTTCTCCTACTGTATATTCTAGAAAAATAGGTTTTACATAATTAATTCTGTAATTATTCTTCTATGAACATCTATCCTTTCATGAATATCCAATTTTAGCAATAGGCATTCACAGGAGGATTAGAACCTCTTATTTGAATAAAAAAAAATCAGAGTAACATTTTCCTTATGCTTTATAAAACATTTACTGCTAAGTCCTTATAGTTAGGATTTAGTAAAAAGAATGATCTATTTCACCAATGGTACATTTCTAAGGACTTAGCCAACTAATCACATAACTGTTACCTTTAAAATAATATTCCTAGAGAAGCTGGAAATAACATCCAATACATCTGGAGCTATTACTCAGTAGCTGAGCTGAAAAAGATGATGGATGCTTTTGATGCCTGCAAAGGGAGAGGTAGAGTAATAATTTTTGATTTCAGTATTACTACTTTTTAACATAAAAATAAGAAAAAATATTTGCCAACTAAGTATAATAAAAACCTCTGCATAAACTTTCATAACACTGTAAAATAGTTGTGCCTCTTTGGAGGGAAGAAAATGTTTTATGGGATGTTCCAGAGAGGGGACAGAAATTGACATGAATGAAGCACCATGCTGGCTGTCAGCAATGCTCATGTCAGCAGGTTGAGAGCTTAAATTCTGCATAATAAAATACACATATTCATGTATTTAGTCAGGTGTAAATATGCATGGCTGTGTTCTCTCAGCTCATCAGTACAATGCTGCTATGAAATGCAGGTGTCAGGTACTGCAGAGTGCCTCAGGAGCTGATTGAATGTCAGACTCTGGAAGAATGCCCCCGAGAGTCAGTTTGCACCATATGCCTCCAGTTTATCAAAGGTACACTGGTTTGCATAGGTGGTGTAAAATTAATTAACAAATACAGTGCCATCTTTTTTTTTCCCCTCTATAATTTCAGGTTCCTTAAATATCTATGCATGTTGAGATTTCTCTTTTTTTTTTTAAATTTACATTTTTATAAAACGTCAAATAGTTCTTAATTGCACAACTGAACTCGCTAGAAAAAATTTATGGGCTTTTTTTAGGCTGGTGAGATTCCTCAGCAGCCTGGCAAGGAGTAACTTGAAAAGCCAGAGAGCAGTATTAGTTAAATGGACTGCTAAACCAGAAATTTAAATGAAAACTTTAAAAGGTTAACTGATTTTCATAACTTGGAGATGTATTCTTTTAAAAGGCATTTCTAGAACTTCCTCTCTGCAGTTTTATGGTGATATTTGTGATTACACCTCCATTCTCCACATGTTACCTAAAAGCAGCATTTTGCTGGCACAGTCACCTGAGCCAGCCTACAGCCACTTCAGTGCTCCAGTTTTTAATGTGTCATCTAAGAGAGGCAGAAGAGATTGATGGTTCTAGTCACAGAAAGGCAGCCCTGATTGTAGTGATGAACTGTTGGGAGCACTAATTTATGCTTCTTACAGTATCATTTAAATCTATTTGTGAAAGGCTGTTGCAGATGGTCTGTTTTGTAATAATGTTATAAAAATAACAATTTACATATATGGTTCATTTTTTAAAATTGAAGTTCTTTGTTTTACAGATGATTAATTGACTGTACTGAAGTAGAAAGCTGTTTACCATGTAAAGTAGGTCTCCAGCCAATTAAATTCTCAGGTCCCTCAACAAGTACCCCCATAAAAGTCAAGAATTCATCTTCATTAAAGATAGCTGCTTGCAATGCTTCACATTCTGCAGCAATTCTTATATGACCCCATAGTGAAAGTCTGATGCTGCACAAAGGAGTTCCTCAAACCACTCCACAACATGCACACCAGTGCCCAGCAAGTCCCAGGCTCCCTGAGGAAGGCAGAGTGCTGGCAATGGGCCACTGAGCCAAATGCCATTCCAGCTGCAGGGAGTAAGAAGCCTGTGAACAACCATGCAGTGAAGATGAAAAGGACTCTGCTTTTCTTGAGACACCATCTCAGCCACCACCTTCTACATCCAGTAAAACAAGTGAACAGGACTGTGCTGAAATTCCTGCAGTGCTAAACAAGAAAGAACCAGCTGTATTAGCAGAAAGTAATACCCTTAAGAATGATAAAGGGGGTAATGTTTGACTCAGTCTGATAGACGGGACAGCTCTACATTATATGGTTGAAGAAGAGGTCATTATCTCATGTGATCCTTTATTCAAGATGAGGTAGAAAATTGTGCTGAAAAAGATAATGAAAAGCACAGGAAGAAATTGTTTTAAGAGCACTGAAATGTGTTTTCTGCTTTATTTCTAGATATTTTTAGCTGTTGGTAAGGGAGGAAGAAAAATGGATTAAAAAATCACTCAAGCACATGCAGCTTAACTTTCCAGTAACTCCCATTTGTATTTCATTGCGCTGTCCTGTAAAGTGCATATTTGCACAGCATAAAAGAAAACCTCTTTATCAATTTTAACTACAGTGAACCTCAGTTTGTACCTTTAACGGAGGGAAGGGGGAAGAAAGGGGGAAGAAAAGTAAGTAGCTTTTATCAGATAGAAGTTTGCCACAAGTGTACAACATATGCGTGCTGCAGAGAGCACCAGAAGTTGAATGCACTTTCTGGCACTTCTGGTGAGGGTAAATCACCATTTTTGCTCTTAATAGCAATGCAAGGGATCACCTGTGCTTGTACACTGAAAGAAAATTCAGAAACACAGGAAGGGAAGAAGTGTGCTGTATCAGTAACAAGGCTGCTCTCTTCGGAGAGACACCCATTTACAGACACAAACAATACTATGGTGTGATCAGCCACTGGGGCGAGGCTGGTGCAGCTGTGGCATTTTGTGTCACACTGCTAGGGGATGGCTTTTCTGGGGCTGCAGGGTCTGAGTTACACCTGGCCTTCCATGTCCTTCTGCAGGTCCTTTCAGATCAGGAGGGCACGACCTCAACTTGTGTGCAGCAAAGCACAGAAGTTGAGGTCAAAGTGCTGTGGTTTAAAGAAAAAGCCTCTCTCCTTCCCCCCGTGCAGGCTGGAGGAGACATTCTTGTAGCAGGGCAAATGTTGAATAATGATACTGAAACAAAGAGCTGCTGTATGTTTCTATCAGCAGAGGAAAGGCAAGTTTGGATCGTTGATTTTCAAGAGCCCTTTTAGCTGTTTAAATCAGTGAACAAAACCTGGCTTTGTTCTGTACCCTTGCTAAGAGTTGGGTGCTGGGTTTTTTTTTGCTGTTTTTATGACTACTTTTGCTTCTCCAGCACAGTAAATACAGCTGTCTTTAAGAACATTGCCAAAAAGCAAGTTCTTAAAATTCCTGAGACTATTAGAATTACAGAAGGGTTCTTTAAACGTTTTATTTGCTAGAACATTTAAAGCCATCACATTTTCAGGTTTTAGAACTTCAAGGACTTGAAACATAATTTGCACAAGTAAAAAGCCCCAAATTTTTCTGTATTAACATGAGACATTTTGCCATAAACAGTAGCGACTATAAAGGTGTAGAGCACTATAATTTTCTGCTATTGGTGTGTATATGGAAGACCAGCTGACCTTTAGATTATTTAAGCTAGTGTTTTTTCTTTAAAAATAAACCTGAAGATCAACAATCCCAAGGCTCTTCCTATCTCAACAAAAAAAGTTTCACTGAACAAAGGACAAAGCAGAAATTATGGAAGGATACTAACATAATGTACTCTAGTATTCTTTGATCATTTGAGACTAAATTTGTGAAATTTATTTTTCATAATAATCTGACTGAAAAGCAGTTTTTAATACTTCTGTGTGATTTCTACTTCACTATTTATTCAATATCTGAGCACTTTACCATGCTCCTTAAAATATTTTTACAAGGCTGTCTAAAGCTGATTTCTTTCCACTTTTGAATTTAGAAAGCTTCTATAAACATGGAATCAGAGAATATAATTTAAGTAATAAAAGGCATAAAAGAAAAAGCATTGAGAACATTTCTACAGGACTTTGAGTTTGTACTACCTCAGTGTTTACTTAATTATTATGGTAGTATTTTTCAAGTAACATTTGTGCCATTTGCATTACAGCAGCATTAATGAGTCTTCTCTTTGTCGTGGACATACTAGCTTGTGGTTAAATGAATAAAAACCAACCCCCTTGAATTTCAGTAGATGAAATGAGAAAGTGGCTGTGGTGAAGAAGGTAAAGAAAGAAGGACTTGATTTTATTTATTTTCAATTGGATGGGGTGCTAACATGGCCTTTTAGCTTATCTAAGTAGGCACTTCCAGCATGTTTTTTATATTATAGAATCTTGTTCACTTTTGATTAACTGCTAAGAGTGATATTGAAGCATTTTATAATAGATGGATAGCATTAACTTTCATGGTGACTGGAACTAGATGCACTGCCAAGTGGTGTGACAATGGTTTACTTTAAATCTTTGTGAAATTATAAATCATTATAGCAGAGATCATGTTAAAAAAGAAGTGTTCAGCAAATTATTCCAATTCCAGAATAATTAGGTTTTCTTTAAAGGAGACATTTTCAAGCACATTAAGGTGCTGGATTTTTTATCTTTTCTTTTTTCCCAAACATGGTTAACTAATGTAAGTTTTCCAAAGAGCTTGACTGCATTAAGTTACCTTCACTTTTTAGTTTTCCAGCTGTGTATGTAGATCTTTATTTTGCTGAGTTCTGTCCTTACACTGAATTTAATCTTACACAAAAGATAAATAGACTCAACCTGCTTTAAAATACTGCCTCTTTAAGATGTGTTTCCATTTCTGGAAGAGCACTAAGTGCAGTGGGAATTCCATGTTTGTGTTCGAGTGAGGCCAAACAGCTGTATTTGCTCTGCTAATTGAGGGGACTTTATATGAAAGAGGACTGGCCTGGCAGGGAAGCCTTGTCCTGTCATAAATTCCTTTACTGCCCCTCAACAAGTCCCTTAAAAGGAGAATTGCAGGTAGTTGTCTCTGCAATGAGAAGATAAAAACAGTTTTGTTGAAGATGGGCCCAAGAGCTTTTGGCTACTTGTAACTACCATGAAATTGGCAGATATAATTCCAAGTATACAGAAACCCATGAAATGAAAGATGAAGATTCTGGCACAGTTCCAGAGCACAGTCACAAAATATGGTTAAAATGTGCATTGGAATAACCTTCCCAAACCAGAGCAGACACTAGACAAAACTTGGTGTGCTAAAACTGCAGCATTCCCACAAGCAGCCCTCTCTACAGCCTTACCAAACCCATACACTGCTCTTTAACAAAAAAGATGTCTTTATATCATCAGAAAAAAGAGAAATGCCATTTCTCACCTGTTAGTCCTGGATCTGTCTGTACTGAGCCTCCAGTACATCAAAGCTTGGCTGGTACTGAAGAGCACAAGATCGTCCTGTTGTGCTGAGTTATGACTTATGTTACAGATTTTATTTATTTATCTGTAGAAGGTCACTTGTGAGAAACTGACTTAAGGAATAAAGTAACTTTCAATAATGCAATAATCAAGTGTAGAAGCTATAAGGAAGGAATAAATGTTGTTACAGGTAAGTTAGATTTTCTTTTTCTTTAGGAAAGATTACAAGAAGAGACACATTTCACAACTTAGATATAGATAAGAAGTTCCTGTGTAATATCTGCATAAAATTTATAATTAAATCTCTTTGACTGAGGTTACAGTGAAACTGTAAGGCAGCAGATAAATTTTGAAAAGCTACCTATCTGATGGGTATGCACAACAGAGATTCTGGAATTTCAGTTCCACCTGCTCCAAAACATTAATCTTAAAAATGTAATAGGTAATTATCTAGGATAATAGCAGTGCTTGCAGGGCTAAGAAAACCAATGTCTACCTACACGTTTATTTTTCTTTCACCACTCTTGCAGATGACAATGAGTTACTGGCCTTTTAAAATCAGGTTTTACCAATATTCACATGTGGGACACGGTATATGCATATAAATAAAAATAAAAATATGGGAATGCACTTCACTCTTCCCTTGGAGATTATTTTTCAAAGGCCCCAGAGGGGAATAATCCAGTCAGTACTAAGGAAGTGTACAGTCAGAGAACAGAAATTAGGCAGAGGAAATTGTAAAAAGCAATAGTGAACAATCACCTAGGTGTAAACTTTTAAAGCTACTTAAGTGTCCTCCTGCTCTTACTGACCTTTAACACCTTTCTGATTCTGACACTTAGGCCAACAGGTCACTTGACGCCAGCTTTGGATTCTGACACCTTACAATGTTAAACAGTAACTTCCTGTAAAATGTGCTCAGCATGGAGGTGGTTCTCATGGCAAGGCTGTGGCATTAGAATCAAGCTAGAAGCAAAAGCCTAGTCCAGTCCAAACTCAGCTGAAAGCCTCCCACTGATACCACTTCCACTACGCAAAAACAATTTGAGTAAGAGCACAGGTTAGGCACTGCAAAGCAGCAAACACCAGAGTATTTTAGAAAGAAGATTTTAATTATTTGGAAGAAACAGGTTTTCTGAAATACAGAATCAGAACATAAAGACTAAGTAATTTATTAGTCATAGCTCTTGTTATGGACAGATGGTTCCTACAGCAAAAATATAGAAAAATAATTTGAATTCAAGTCTAGAAGACCTGCAACTTTTCATATGCAAAAAATAAATCCAACTAGTCATAGAAAAGTGGCTGATAAGGATGGAGAACAGGGCTGTGCATCTGAATAGCCGTTACTATATACATTCCAAACTTAAATGAGCATATTTCCTCAGCCTCATAAAAATAGTTTGTCCATGAAAAATACCAATATGTAATACATTTAATACAATTTATACTTGAATTTAAAGATCTCAGATTATGGAATAATAAGCTAAAATCAAATGAACTGCTTTTTCAACTCTTCTTGTATAGAACAATACTCTCTGTGTATACAGTGTGCATGCATGTACATGTATACACGCACAGAAAGAAAGAAGTGTATAGAGATTTGCTGAAAAATTCTACAAGATTATTTGATTTCATTGCAGACCATAGCATACAGACTTCCTGGGATCCTTCTAACACAGGCTGTTCTATGAAATAATAAGGTTGACTGCTATAACCACATATCTACAACAGGTTTTTGCTATTATGAATTTAATTACCAATTTATCTTTCCAATCTAGATTTCATTTTTCTAAGAAGTAAATGCTGCTTTGGTAAGATTCCGTACAGTCATGACAAAATAAATGCGAACATATTGGGGAAAGCCTTGAAAGTATGATTTAATTTTGATAATTAGTAGTAATAAAGATACCAACAAGTTTTAAGCAGCAAAAGATTTAAAAGACTACGTTCTGACTTATTTTCTTCACCAACAAGCTTTCCGAGCAACAAACTAAAATGAAGAGATTGAATTTCTCTGCCTGCCATCACTGTGACATTTTAAGCCACCAAAGTCACAGCTGGCACTGAAAGAACAGTGGCATCAGCAGAGACCTCCATCCTTGCAGGACATAAATTGCATTGTGACGCCCTGCCAGCGCTCCCTTGGAAAGGCCTGTGCTCTGCGGTGTCCGGTGTGTGGTGCTTCCGTCGGGACTTCTCCGAATGCGTCGGATTCTCTGGGGTCCTTGCAGTTGTAGACTGCTCTTGATTTTTCAGAGCTCCTTTATTTTTAGATCGAAAGCTGTTATGCTGCTGTCTTCTGTGTTCAGGCCTGGAACCACTCTTGGTATTTTGATCTGCCTCATTACTGGCACCTTGTGACTTATGAGATCCATTGAGCCGCATGTTTTGGTGCTGTGGGTTGAATCTCCGTCTCTGGCTAGAAGGCCCATTCTACCCAGAAAGAAATCAGATAACTGTTAGGTTGTCTGAATCCTTCCAACAAGCCAAGAAACACTGCAGTCAAAATTCACTGTTACTGTTAGGAGGGAACAGGAGAGGGAAAACACTAAAAAGTTTTAGTTGTTACCAGAGTCTCTTTATAATACCTATAACCAGAACTATGAGTACCCTACTACATCTGAGTAGCCTGGAGATACAGATGGCAGGCTCATCACTGATGCCAAATTAAAATCTGCCATGATTCAAGAGAAGACAGAAAAGGGGATGAAATTCTAGACATCTCAACAGCAGTTGTTGAGAAAAGGGATCTGCAGGTTCTGGTCAAGAGAAGGTAAATATGAATCAGCAGTGCCTTGGCAGCCAGGAGGGCCAAGCGTGTCCTGGGGGGCATCAGGCACAGCATCTCCAGCTGGGCAAGGGAGGGGATTGTCCTGCTCTGCTCTGCACTGGGGCAGCTTCATCTCAAGTGCTGGGGGCAGTTCTGGGTGCCATGATATAGGAAAGACATGAAACTATTAGGAAGTATCCAAAGGATAGCCAGGAAGATGGTGAAGGGCCTTGAGGAGAAGCTGTATGAGGAGTGGCTGAGGTCACTTGGTCTGCTCAGCCTGGAGGAGACCTCACTGCAGTCACAATTTCCTTGTGAGGGGAAGAGGAGGGGCAGGCACTGATCTCTTCTTGCTGGTGACCAGTGACAGGAGCAGAGGGAATGGCCTGAAGCTGGGTAAGGGGAGGTCTAGGTTGTGTATCAGAGAGAAGTTCGTTACCCAGAGAAGGGCTGCACACTGGAACAGGCTCTCCAGGAATGGGGTCACAGCATCAATCCTGACAGAGCTCGAGAAGTGGCCAGACAATGCTCTGAGGCAATGGTGGGATTCTTGGGGTGTCTTGTGCAGGGCCAGGAGTGGGACTCAGGATACTCTGGGATTCTCTGAGCAGTTAAGAAGTACTGAAGAACTTAATACTGACTTTTTCCAAAATAATGACTATTGCTTTCCTAGTAAAGCATTGTACTAGTACTACAGTATGACTACAGGAAGAACAGACATGTCACATGTACACTGAAGTCAAGTGAAGAATCCTCCTTCTGGAAGACACGTCCATTGTGATATTTTTGCTCAGAGGATGCTTTGATTCTTAGTGGGAAGTGGCTGACTTACTTTTATTTGCATGCCTGACAGGACAGGTGATTCCATACATGCTCTGACATTAAGCACTGTCTTACATTTCTCTCCAGGCATCTACTTGAGCCTAAAATCCCTACTAGGACAAAGTTCAGACCAACTTTAGTGGCAGCTTTATCCAAGAACAATAGTATAAGGACATTTGAAGGTGCTATTACAACAAAATATAATTCATATATGAATCATATATTTATAAAATAATACTACTAATATAGCAGAATACTATAACCTGTATTATAGAGCTTCTGAAATAATATGCTTTTAAACCTGGCATTGAAGCAAGGATTCTGCTTTCAAAGTGTATGTAATAATTGTGCTTCAACAGCACATCAGCTGACCATTTGTCGAGGACTACATGTTTCTCCTCCATACCACTTAGCTAAAATGGAGGGGTTTTCTTTTTCACTCTGTTACTGCCACTAGATACTTCTAAACAGACAGTTGTCTTGTCTTCACTCATATGCTATTTCTACTTTGTATGTTCACACTGGCTTGAAAATGAAGCTGGAAAATATATGCTTACTATCTTCAAAAATTATTAATTAAATATAGACCACGAACACTATTTGATTTTGTATTAACAACTTTCAATGCTGTATTTTTCTGAAAGCTTTGAAATAATTTAGTTCAGTTCATGGCTGATTTGACATTTTACCTGCTTATTTGTTGGGACTCCTTGAGAGGAAGATTCTGTAGGATTGGAAGAAGGATGACTTTGTACTTTACTGCTGGCTGTTTTATTATCAGAGTTCTTGGCATTACTAGAGGACTTTCGGTTGTGCGTATTTTGCTTGCCAGTTGTTGCATGTGAGGTCATTGAAGACAGCAGTAAACTACATGGTGTTCTTGAGGAATAGTTGTTCTTTGGGTGAGAAACTGTAAAAAAAAAAAGGGATTATGTGTTATCAGTTAAATGATCACCATCTAAACAGAAGGCTGTATTCTTACCCTGCTTACAGTTAATTTTGGAAGTACTGTTTCAGTCTCACTTTGAGTAATGAAGTAAGATAACTTAAGCTAACTATTGAAGTAACTTGGTTGGAGTCAGGCTATAGTGTTCTACAACTCTAAGTCTGCCTCACTGCAAAGCGCTTCTGGAGATAAAAGAGCCAATGTGGTGGCACTGCACTAAAACTGGAAGAAGCCTGGCAGAAGGCCAGGCTTTTGCCATCCAAGAGAACTTTACTTATTCCTCTCTAAAGAAAATGGATGAAAAGGGTTCTTCTGTATCATGGGTATCTACAAAAAAACTGGAGCTGAATGCAATGCACTAACCCACTTTATGCAGACAACAGCAGTCTGCACCATTAGGAACCACTACTGAGCATCTCAGTATATTCCTACTCTCTACTTCTCAGTTTTTTGAGCTTGCCTAATTTACTAAGCACTGTCATGTTTGGATATGAAATGTACCCAAAATATCCTTGATTCCTCTCTGCATTTCTTCAAGCTGCCTTTGTGAAACGGCCTCCAAGCAATCTTGAAGAGAATTCTGAGGCTAATGAAGTTCTTGATCTTAATTTGCTCTCCTGATTTTTCTGATTATGGAATTTTTCTGTTTCTTTCTGGTACAAATGACAAATTTGAGGCTCACTCCAGAGAGACACCTGTAGTTTTTATCTAAGAGGTACTTCTATATTTTCACTTCTAGTACAGAGAAATAAGATGAGGAATCATTTAGTAACTAAGCATCATCTGTTAGGTTTTCTGAGGATCTTATTCACTTACACCAACAGCTACTTCTCCCACTAGGTGTCCTCTTCAGAAAAATAATGCACATTGAACTGAATCAGCACATTGAACTGAATTTTCTCTCCTGAGTTCAGTGAGGCCAACCATCCCTGAATTCTATTAATTCTCTCTCATCTAAAACAGACTGCTGCACATGAAAGCCCATATAAAAATCCAGATGCTTGTCATAAAAATCTATTTTTAACAAAAAAGATGTACAAGGAAAGGATACTAGGTGTTCTGATATATGTCAATCCAATTATTTTTGTTTCTTCCTGTCCTTCATTTTGAGTATATGCTCTCTATGATCTCCTCATGCTAGAACATTCCTTCCTTTGCACAAGTTCTGTAGGCTTGGTTATTGCTTCTGTTAAAGCCCTTAAGAGTGGCTGTTCTCAGCTACAAGCTTTGTATAATCTCTTTGTTTGAGGGGTACTTGCAGCTCCTAACAGGGTATGGGTCTCATTGAGAGATGATGCTAAGAGAAACGTCTTTTGTACTGAAAAGCTCTTGTCAAAGACACCAATCATCACAAGTTGCTCATCTAAGGTCACTGAGGGCAGGTATGAGCAAAGTTCTTCAGACACTCAGTGCACTATCAGTCATGTCTAGGATGACGCTGCTCCCCTGATAATAGCTGCTCTTCTGACTTCACTGACCTGATTTAAACAGGCCTGCATCAAACTATGCTTATGTAATGCTTTACTGAAACGAGGTATAAATAATTAACTTGCAGAATTAACTGCAGCTGGAAGTTATTTAGGAAAGTAGTTCAGTGAGTTTTAAAAAATAGTCTATGGTTGTATCAATAGCAGCTGTGGTATTATTAGTCAGGATAATCTTTATGGAATTTTCAATCTCTTATGCTTCAGGGTATTTGGATCTATGAGGTGACTGTAAACAATTAGATGCATTACTGGGAAGTTTATGTCTTCCTGTGAAACATCCTGGGTTGGTTTCACTGAGAGACAGGATGTGGGGTTAGATGGAACTTCAAAGTGTTCTGCAAAAGCAATTCTTACGGTCTAATGAGTTAAACTGGTTATGCCTCCAAGCAGTCAGTTCTTTAGCTGTGCAATCAGAGGCTTTATTGGCAGACTGTGTAGTACTTTCTCTGTTTTCTACTTTCAGGAACTACTTGAAAACATTTATTATTTTCCTTCTACCAAGATGCACTTGTTCAGTATTGTTTTACCAGTTTTCTCCTGAAAGGAATAACATAGGACATGGTAATGTACTGGGCAAAGCCTTATATAATATACTTTGTTTTAGGGGGGAAAAAGCATGACACAGACAAGAAACAGGCTCCTATTTTGCAACAGGGACATGATACTTGAAGCAAAAAATTTGAACCTGAATTTCCAAGCAGAAGGGCAGATGATTTAGAAAGAGAAGCTTGGAGAAAAAGAGGCTGAGGGGAGACCTCACTGCTCTCTACAAGTACTTAAAGGAGGTTGTAGCAAGGTGGGATCAGTCCAACCTTAGTGATTCAATGATTTGGGACTTTAGATGGCTCCTGAAAAACCCAGTAAATACTGTTAAAAAGCTGGGGAGTTACTTCTTAGCAGCAGAGATCTGAATTGGTCTTATTATATTATGCTCACACACAGAAGCTTCCAATTTACTATTTATTTATAAATTACTGAATTTGTGTATTCCCTAGAGGTGGGATCCTGTTTAGATTGAAAACTCCACTGATCTGACTAATACCTTGAAATCTCTGACAAAGATGGTACTGTGCACCTGCAGATGGAGCGTGCAGCCCAGGCAAAGTGAGTCTAACATGTTGCAAACTGTTGACTTGTGTGTGTTCAGCAGTCCTGCTGCATCCAGGGACACCACTCATACTGGCCTTGCTGCACGCTCACACACTGGCAGCACATGTGCTGTCAGCTCTGCTGAACAAATGTGTTCTGAGAAACTCAGTGAGAGGGATCATCAGCACTTACTTTCTCCACAGAGCTGAATCTGGGTCTTCAGCTGCTCTGTATCACAGGAAAATCGGGCAGACCTGCCCAGCTCTTCATCGTATTTCCGCTCACTCACAAAGTGCTGCAAAAACAGACATGTTAACAGTGATTCACATTTTGAGCAAATGACTGTGTGGATGGTAAAAGAACCAATCAATACTTAAGTTCACCTTAAGACTCAATAAATTCTTGACCCTGCCCTGTTCACAAGATCTCTGTGCAGAACCAAGTATTTTCCCATCCTCACGAAATTACATCTTAGAGCCCAGTGATGGGTGGATCACTCCCACACTTGGGAAGTGGAACTGCATTTCAGCAGAGAATGTATGTTTGATCACTGAACCTGAAGCTATAGGTTTAGTTGCTGAGTCTAAATGATACACAAACAACAAAATTCCCCACTGCTACACTTAGGAGGGGATAGCTTACACTTTTCTGATAGCATTTGTACACTGCTCAAAGGTGCTACAATGCTTTAAGAAACTAGCTTTCCATAGGGAAAGTGTATTTACCCCTCAACCCATAGCAGGAATAAACAGCCTGGGCATGTTAATGTGACAACTCTTCCCCAGTATTTCTACAAATGGCTAAAATACCCAAGCAGAAGTGAATGCCTGACCTTAATTTCAGCCCTGAGTTCAGAGAGTTGTGCTTCAGCCATCTGACTGGCTAGGTCTGCCAGTCTCTTCAGCTCCTCTGCTTTCTTCTGCCGAGCAGTCAGGATTTCCACTGCCAAATACCAACAGTCAGTCATTAATGCTAGGAAGGTAAATTGCTCTTTATTAGTCTTTGGGCATTAAGATGGTACATCCCATGTGAGACAAACACATGGACTACTGACTTCAACTGGACTTCCAATATGATACTTGCACAGATTAAGTTGATTACACTGAACCGCCTGATTTTGAAAAAGATCTGAAAATGGGATAGCTGTCAGAAAATCAAAGTTAAAACTATCCTCTAACATTCAGATGAACAGGGGCAAAGACATGTTGTTTTGAGTTTTCTAGTGCTTTATTTTGAAGCATAAAAACAGGGAGCCTTCCAGAGACATGGAAAGAAGCATTACATTGAGTCACCAGCCTGTTTCTGAAGACATGCTGTATTTGATTTACAGAGGGGAATTTCACTTCCTCTGAAATAAACCTGTTCATATACAGTTTATGTTAAAGTCACTGGCATCGCAATTTTGCTTTCGCATATGGAATATATGTATTTGCCATTTCAACAGCTAAGCAGCATTGAAGGCAAACAGTCTTTATGAAAAAAATACTAAATATTCATTACTGCCTGTCTTGTATATTCTATGTAAGCAAGGGGTGAGTAGTTATATTCTTATAGGGAAAGTTGAATCATAAACCATGAAGCAATGGTCTAGTTGTACACAAGATAATATGACATTATAATTTTGGTGGAAATATATGCAAACTATTACCAAAATGGTGACTCAGAGAAAAAGCAACAAGTGATTAATTGGATGATGGGATCAGTACTTATGGGAGAGAGGAAACATCATCTAAATGTAAAACAGTAAGAATATAGTCTTTTGTCTTGAACTTACACATACAGTCAGGTACTTAATGTAAATTATCCTAAGGACACAGACTCCATTACAGCAGTAGAGATTTTAGCTTCTTTGCCTTCTTTTGTCCACAAATTTCCACAGCACACTTGACAAGTCATGTAACCCGCCTATACTTTCTAATGCAGTTTTTAAAGGTGAGAATTAATGATATTTCATGGGCAGTTTGTTTCTCAACCCATTATAATTTATTTAATCAGATAACACCTTCTTTTGAAAGCATTGTGAAGTCAATAGTTTGGGCCAGAAGTGACCTTTAAAGGTCTCTAGTCCAACTGCCTGCAATCAGCAGGGACAGCTTTAATAGATGGGGTTGCTCAGAGCCTGACCTTGAATGCTTCCAGGGATGAGGATCTCCTCTCCTCTGGGAAACCAGTTCCAATGTTTCACTGAGTACAACATGGTCCAGCAGGCACAGGGAGACACAGCTGCACCTGTACAGCTGTGTGGGAGCAAACAAACTGTGCAACTGTAGAGGATTGTGTGTCACACATGGCAGGGAAGGCAGAGGGTAGCTACAGCTCCTTTAGCCCTGCTGGTAAATCTGTGCCTACATTATTACTTATGCTAAGAACTGCTGCTATCTTTCCAGCTGATCTTTTCTATTTCATTTTTTTACAATATGGTCTACAAGAGTGGGAAAATTTTACCACATTAAATGAACAGTTTACCAGGTGTTTACCTTGTCCAATAGTTCTGCTTTACTGCTTATTCTAGGTAATGCTAATACTGTTCCTCCCCAAGATCAATATCCTCTCTTTGCTAAAGTGACTACCCAGACCATATGATCTCATCTCATACTGGCACTTATTTCCATGAGATGCCAGCCAAATACCCATGTTTTAAAAAAATCCTGAAATTATCATATTTGGAATTTTTCCTAGTGTTTACAGCAAGAATAAGATCACTCACTGTAAAACAGTCCTTGAGTGCAGCAAAGAGATATGAAAATAAATAATGTTCTAAATCTTGCTTAGCATGTTACAGTCCTGTAACAACTTTCTGCCTAAGTTTCTGAAGGCATTTTACAGCCTAGAGCAGCCTTGAGAGACAGCAGAAACCACACTGCTGGATACAGGTACTGGGCCATAGGCTGCTGTGTGTGGAGCTGGCAGGGAAATGGACACAGAACACACCACGTGCAAATGCAGCACTCTGTGTGCTGGTAGGTAGGAATTAGGTTTACTTTCTACAAAAATTCCCGTAACTGGACAAGATTAATGAAGGGGCCCTATAAAACCGTCAGCCATGGACAGTGTTTTCCAAAATGTGGATTTGTTTGTGCAGTTAGGGCTTAAAACTGTGTCTGCTGATCAGTGGGAATGCTGCCATTGGTTTTCCTGGGAATGAGTGCATGTTCTGTAGCTGATTATGGCTACCTGGTATCTGGTGACCAAAGGTAACCAAAAACTGCAGATATATATTCCTCCACAAGTCCTTCCCAGAATAACACAAAGCTTCAAATTGACATCTCTTTCAAGTTCTTCCCAGAAAATTAGCAAATAAAATTAAAACAACAAACTTTGAAAATCTCTGCTGCTGTAACTTTGTACCTTTTCGTTTCTACACATATACAACTGCAAGAGACTTGGACAGCAACAGAGAATTTAGAGCATTTTTTAAACAAAAATTCAATTGTTATACTTTTGTAAACTAAGTGAATTCTAAATGCAGATGAAGCATTCAAGAATGTTAAATTTATTTGTGACCCTGCTTGGAAGGACCTTAGATTCACAAATCAATAAAAGGATTGTATGCATTCATATGGAGGACGTTTTCATCTGCCAGGAAAAGTATCATTCTAATAAAGCTTTGGTTACTCTTCAATCTCTTGCTTAGCATTCTCTATTGAACCACGTCCCTCTGTATTTCCTGGAGGTAAATACAAACATTGTATCTTGGATGGAGCCTGAGACAGATATTGTGGTATCCTAAGACAAGGCTCATCTTGCTTCAACCCCTCCCCCACCAGAATATATATAAAAATGCAAAAACCAAAGACAACATGAAAGCCTGGAATCAGATTGACTCCCACAGATTACTAAGAAAACAGACTGCAGTAAAGATCTGTTTTTTGATTTTTAAAAAAATTTCTAATTTATAAGCTTGATCACTATCCCTTAAAGCTATGCAAGGCAACACAATAACCTACCCCCTAATTCCAGTATTCTAACTTATGTAGGTAATATAAGCAAGCAAAAAGTGATTGATAAATGGAAACAAAGTGATTGAATAACCACAAAAATGAGGAGAAAAAAAGAGTTGTCAAAAAGCTCTGATATGTAAGCAGAAGAAGTAAGCAATTTAAATCTAACTCCTTATCACCTTTTGGTTTACCTTAATTGCATAATACTGAAATTTCGATGCACAATGCACATAGAAACTACCCTGGCACATCAAAGCCTTATCTGACTACACATATAGACTGAAAGATGATGGAATGCTGCTAACCAAATTTAAGGATTGTGTTATTTTCTGCCAAACAAAACAACTGTTTCAACAGTATTCCAAAATTCTCCTGCGTATTTTTTTTTACTTACTGGCTTCTTCTTTAACTTTATCAATTTCTGCCATTAAAGACACTTCTTTGTCTACGATGCTAAAAAAGAAAAAAAAGAAAAAAATAATTATTTAATTCATGCTAGGACTCCATCAAAATCAAAAGCTATAACTATATAGACTTCAGGCATTAATAATGGGCAGTTTTGAAATGAATAAGACTTAAAAAATTGAAGCTGAAGAAATACCTAGGGAAGCCAGCTATGAAAAATTAGTGATAATGAGTGAGTGCTGCTTTACACAAACATCTCACTGGCCTTCCCACATATCTGCACAGATGTGGAAATCAGTCTCATTCAGCACAGCAATCCTCAAATGACTAAACAGTCTGTTTCCTAATTAAGCCAGATAGACCATTGCTGCTACTCAGAATAATACAGCTTAGGTGTCAGCATAAAACTAAGCATGAAACAAAATTAAAGATGGCTGGAATGAGTTCCTTTTCTTCCTTAGAGATATTTTTGCAAAATATGTTAGGGTAAACAAGAAAGTGGTTTGTGATGTAAATAAGCATTAAAGTATCTCCATAACAGAAGCCAGCTTCCTTGCCCCCTATTCCCTCCAGGACTGGGAAGGAGCTTCTCCACTTTTACCCGGCCTTCCTAAAGGAATTGTGTCTCTCTCCTTCTAAAAATGCCTGGTGTGCAACCCCTGACAGTGCCTATAAGCTGACAGAGTGCAACTGATCAGGTGGGTCTGCTGAGAGCAGACAGGATATGTGCTAAGTTGGTCCCATTATGAACACAGTGACATTGTCCAGGGGAATAATGTTTCTGCAGAATGCCCTCCAGAGGCAGTGCTCTGGTGTGCCCTTCTGTTTTCCTCTCACTAGATTATTCTTAAAGTTAAGTTCACATTTAATAAACACCACCAATGTTAGTTTTTGTGTTTGCATAAGTGAGTAAATTCAAGCAGCTGAGGGGGAAATTGCAAAAAGTAGGTCAGACACCAGGAGTGGATCTAGGCACACACTCAAGGGAAGAGTGGGGCTCTCAACCCTGTTAGTAAAATCAACCTTAGACATTAGTTTCTGGACCCAGTGAAGACACTGAGTTACATGTGGACAGGCTTCTACTGAAGGAAGATGGTATAGAAAACTTAAAACCAAAACATTTGTCTAGAACATCCTTAGCAAGAACAGGAAGACCCTGCAGAGTTCAGTGGGCAGTAAAGAGACAGAAACTTAGAGAAATATTCACAGCTGCTTAACTAAAACAGGGAAAGACTGATGAGCAGGCAGTGTGGGGAACACATGGCAAACACACAGCTGACAACCAAACATTCACCAGCTACAACATGTTCAAGTGCCATTCATCCTTCCTTGAAATCTTCCAACCAATCTCACACAGGAGGTTTGCAACAGAAGCTCTGCAGTCTTCTGTCCTTGAGTTTTCCCAGTCTACCATGCCCCCTGGAGAGGAGGAGACCTTCACACTGCCTCCCAGTAGCCAACAACAGGGACAGAAGAGGTTGGCTGATGGCAAAGGTTGCAGCCAGACAACACAAACTCAGTGTAACACATTTTTTTTGTTTCATACACAGAATCAAGACTAAAATGATTGTTGTAGCCTGCCAGATCAATTTAGTGTGACCTATCCACCAGAGGAAATAAAACAGCAGGGTTTTTTTACAGTAGAGCAAATCAGTTAAGAGGTAGTGACAATGGAAGGACACAATTGTTCCAGTTGGCACTCAATACTCTCCAGGCACAAGCATTAAGCTTGAATGCCAAATAAGCAGGTGATGACTCCAGCTTGCTAATCTAAATAGTCAAAGCTTCTCAGAATTAATCTATTTTCAATTAGCTTTTGTAACTACATGGTTTAATAAACTTCCTTGACTTTCACAACAGGTGGCTGAAATGAGTCTTGTAAGTTCTTACCTATTTCTATCCCCCCCAAAGAGAATCTAGTTATCTTTACTACTTTCTCTTAAATTAAAAAAAAAAAAATTAAAGATTTTTACTTTTTCTGTCTCTGTTATCAGTGTCTCCCTACTGCACTACACAGGTTATATAAACAAACTTTTGTCTGGAAAACATTCAAGGAACAAAGTCAAAACAGCAGAGCTTATCAGAAGAGTGTTTTAGTGCAGCTCTTTCCAGGACTGTCCTCTCTGCACTCCAGGAACAGATCCTTAGTAAACTGGTGGCCCCTAACATTTTATTCTGATGCCAAATAAAACTACTTTTAATACTAGAATGAAAACAAGTTCCTCTATTTATCATATTTTATAGTTAAATCTTACCTGTTCCTAGACAATTTTCCACTCCTAATGTTTCATTTTGGTCTCTGACGAACATTTTAGGAAAGTGTTTGTGTGTAACAGTAGAGGACAGGACTGATGAATTTAAAGAACAACCACCTGAGTACTTCCCTTCTAGCTAAAAACTAACACTGGAAAAGATTAAAATAATTTAGAAGCTGTCTGGTGCCTTTGTCCACGTAAGAAACTAAGTTTCTTTAACAGACAGATCTTGAAAAGGTTTTTCTTCCCTGAAGACAATGCAGCTGCACTAATTTACATCAGCAGAGGACATGCCCTCTCTCTCTTGGCTAAAGGAAAGGAACATTCATTTTCATCTGGAAGCATACAACCACATTTCTCAGCTTGGAAACCAAAACTGCCATGTGTCATATATGGGGAAAGTTAATGTTTCTTTAGAAATGTCCTAGGCCAACCAGCAACAGAAAATGCAAAACAGAGCAATACTGCCTCCAACAAGAATTTATCAAAGTTATAAACAAATGAAAATAACAGACAGAAAACTGGAAAAAAAACCCTGGCCTGGGGGAAAAAGAAAAAGACAAATGACAAATACAAAGAGAAATCTTAATGCTAACATATAGGAGGAGAAAGGACAAGAACAGTGTGGAAAAATCAATGGATCAAATCTTGTCTCTCATTCCTGCTAGTATCCCACACTGTTTTCATATGAAGGTCTGACAGTCAAACTGAACAGCTCCTTAGGAGTTCAACCATTTTTAATGCATTTTCTGGAAAAAATGCCGTACTCAGCTTTAATACAGTGACTGTGATTAGACCACAGCAAAAGCGTTATTGAGACCTGCTTGAAGCTCAGCACAGCAATACCTCCCAGGAAAGCATTTTCTTTTAATGCTTCCTAGTGTCATTTGGCACTAAAATGTTGTATCAAGTTGGTACACTCCAGTGCACAGCCTGCAGCCACTGGTGTGCTGGGGAGAACTGGATACTGACTGCTACAGGAACTTTCTGCACAATCAGGTATGATCAGATTTGAGCTCTAGCAGAGCAAGGAACAGAATGCATTTCAGATCTAAAGACACCTGAGGGAAAAGATTCTGCTAATTCCTTCCTCTCCAGTTATGTTGTTTCTCTTGGGTTTTCTATAGCTGTTTGGAACTGGGATTAAAATAATGAACATACTACTTTAGCTGATGTTCTGAAGAGTTCATAATCCTGTCAATTTTTTCTGGTTACTCTGAGCACTAAAAATCTGAAATTCTCCTTACCTTGAATATCAACACTTGAACAATAGTCCACATACTATTTGAGACTCTGGTGACAAACACACAACTCAGAACCACTTGTTTCTTTGAATGTACCTGAATCCATGCCCTAATCATCAGTCCCCTGCTGCAGTAGACCAAACACTGGGACTCAATTCCTCCCTTCACCAATCAGACTCAAGACAGATCTGAATCAAGTGAGCCTTATCTCTATGACTGATGATACAAAAACACCAGAGTAACATTACTGTCTCTTTCTTTTCTGCTCCTTTCACCACACCTGTCTCCTGAAAGGACTGATTCTTCCATTTCTTACCCCTCACGTTTTCAGGATCAGCACCATATCACTGTTCACCACAGGTGAGTATCTGCAGTTTGGAGCACAGGATTTAGCATTTTTGAGTTTAATATCCCGGTGAAATTTTGAAGTGGGGCTCAGGAAAGCTCCCTTTGTTGAGGGCAAAGCTCAGGAAAGCCCTCTTTGTTGAGGGCAAAGCAGAGGCTAACACAGAGGGCATGCAAATGAGACACAGCCAGAGCTTGTGTAGAGCTATGAGATGCAGCAGGAGAGACAGCAGCTCTCTAGGAATCACTCTGCTGAATGGATTTTGAAGGCAAAAACAGAGGTGCCTTATTCCTGGTCAAATGAACAGTAGTCATGCCTTGGCCTTACAGAGGCTGGCAGGATTCACACTAGTGTACAATGGCAAAAGAGCTGCAAATGCCAAACTACAATGAACTGCTGGCACAGCAATGATAGGGGCAAATCATGCTGACAGCTGCCTCATTGCACAGTTTTGTACTCAGAACAAATTCTGAATTTGTTCTGACATTAGTGAAACAAAATAATCTTCCTCTAGTTTACAGCATGAAATCTAATATTTGCACAGTGCTAAAGAAAAGATATTTTCAGTCAGCTGCAATACCTCCAAATTCCACTAAAATGATTAAAGTTATTAGTGCCTATTAAGAAAAGCTGCTTCAGACTGCCAGACTGGCTGATATATAGCTTTACGGATGAGAATCATAAGGTTTCCAGATGACCAGAACCTTCTCTTTCCTTCTACCTCTTCTAGGCATTATGACAAACCTATTGTGCCTGAAGAGATGGGGAAATAAAAAGGCCAAGCTGACATGGAGGCAAAAATGCTGACACAGCTCTAAAGGTAAGTCCCGGCTGCATGGCATAGAGGTTAGTCTTAAGCATAATTCAAATGAGTCCTTTTATAACCCTCTAAACCCCTCAAAATGCCCATTTTCTCCTTGGGGTGTTTAATAAGCTTTACTCCCCCTGAACCAGCTTTGTGAACAGTTTGAGAACGACTGTTCTTCTGCAGACTGAGGAACACAGTCTCAGCGGTGGCATCCTGAATAACTGCAGGAGGGCTCTTCATCCAGAAGAGGGAAGAACCATTTTTCCTGGGCATTCTCTGGGGGCTGGCTCAGCTGGAGAGCTGCTGAACACTGAGTTACAATTTGAACCCTTTTTTCATGAGGAAGGGGGTTAGAGTAGTGAGACACTGTTCAAGCCTGACAGTTTAGGCATCAACAAAAATACAACATACTCCAGTGATGTTGCTCTGTCAACGCTTTGGAACCCAGTAGCTCCTTGAAGCTGTGCTGATTGACAAGCTGCTGACAAGCCCAAGCAAGTTTGAGGGATGTTAGCACTGTTACTGTCTCTGCTGTATTTCAGCTGAGGTTACATGCAAATTCATGAGATGGTCCTGATAAGCTCTGCTTTAAGTAGTATGCTTTTTTTATTGCACATATTTCCCTTCTAGCATGAACATACTTGACCCACAGGCAGTGTGAAAAGACAACAGATAAGAATCTCTAATCCAATTGTGTATTTCACAAAAGAATTCTGCACGTCAATCCAAAAACTAGAACTGTCCCTGTCAAACTTGTGGCACAAGGAGCTAGAATGATGTGATGAGAATGTAAATATAAAGCCCAATCACCTGTACTAGGTGATTATAAGTGTTACAGGATGAACAGCTTACTGACTAGCCATGCTATTTTGTAATTGGAGAAATGATACTTCTAGTTTTCTTTATAGTAATAGGAGATATATATTGTAGAAAATACCTTGTAGGAAAAGCTGGTACATTACATATTTTGCAATGTTTCAGTAGATTATATTCTCTCAGTATTAGCTCAATATTATTTGAATGTTCACAATGCTTAAAGGTTATTTGATTACCATATCAGCATATGCACAATGATTGCACAGCAAACCAGATTACATGAATTTTCATTCTGATCACTAGTACAGTCTGACAATAAGAATATAAACAAAAGACAGCATAAATCAATTTCACTGAAATGTTTCCCCCTCTGCAGAGCACAATCTAGTAGAACTGAAAACGCCTAAAGGCTTTTAGTTATTCAAGTTCATTTTGTGTAATTTTTTATCTACCTTCACTAACACTGTTCTCTCTAGCAGCCACCCAGCACAGTGTGATCTGGTAAATGCACCATAATTAAGGGCCTATTTGCAATTTTCTTTTAAGATCTCTTTACAAACAATTAGAAATTTATTGCCTCATCACAAAAGCTTGTTTAAGCTAAAAACTGACATGGAAAACCTTTTCCTGAAAGAACAATTCTAAATTTTAGTTATTTAGAAATGAAGGCATCATCTCACAATATGGGAGTTTTAGTATGAGATGCACCATGGCTTGTTAGCATCCCGCACACTTTTACACAAACTTGTAAAGTATTTCTTTCCTATTTGAGTTTCAGTTCTGATCTGATTCCTGAGGTATCTTAATACCTTACTGGTTAAATATTTCAGCCTAAACACACTCCAGAAAGGAGAAGACAATAGTTGAGTTCCTGCTATAGAAAAGAAGTCACTTTCTCAAGAAAGCACATTGGAAAGTTGCCTCAAGGAAAGGTCTAGCTTTTTGGAGTAATGTCAGCTGAAATTTTTCAAGATAATTATTCTCTTTTTGTGTTTAGTAAGCTAGATTTCTCATTAGTCTGACAACTGTGAGATCAGAAAGGAGATAGTCACCTATTACATGTACAAAATGGCATGTACAAAATCAAGAGTATACCTGCACAGCCTCAAAACTTGTGTGTTCTGTTTTACTGAGGATGACAAACACGCCTATGAATGACTGGGAGAAAAGAGGGCAGACACAGCACCATGAAATAGGGACAACAGCTAAGAAACAATGTAATCCACCTTTGAAGCTCACCTCTTTCATCCAGCTTCACAAACTTGTTAAAAAAATACCGTGATGAAGTAAGTAATTGTAAAAGACAAAGGGGTCAGAAGGGGGACTTAGGTATCTCATTGAAACTTAACTCCCCCCAGCTCCAAGAACTCCGTCTGTTCTCTCCACTAATGCACAGCAGGGGGGATCCCAGACTGCTGGAGGTCGCAATAAGAGTGCCAACACAAGCCCCTCTTCCAGTGCTGCAGCTCTCCAGGCAGGTACCCAGCCTGGGGCCAGAGCTGTTGGATCAGGCTCTCCCAGACCACCCAGGCAGCAGGGCCTCGGTCAAAGCACTTATCTTTGGAAGTACCTGAAAACCCAGTGGGGCCAAGGGAACCAGAACACAAGGAGATTATTTTTATCTTCTCTGGGCTGACAAGGTTAAGGACTGGATCATGCGACTGATGGGCAAACAAACATCACAACAAACTGCAAGAGGATTTGACCTGGATTTAAGAAGTAACAAAACTACCAAAGGCCGGCTGTCAGACAGACAGAAACCTCAGAAGAATTGCCTGGAAATGGAGAGAAAAACAGCACAGAACTCTGCTCAGAGTAAAGCAATACCAGTCCTGGCCTTCCCAGCCATCTGCCCATCTCCAAACAACCACAGCACAAACAGGCAGCTCTCATCTGGTGCCACTGATTCTGGGCTAGGGGTGACACAAAACCATTATCTTTACAGTTTGCCAAGTAGGGGTCTCAGAAAGGGGCAACAGTGTTCTCACTGTTCTGCAACTGAGCACTGGCACCACTGCTCACTACCCCACACTGAGTCAGTACAGACACAACTATGTAAGTACAGAGATAATTCTGTTCTTTTAGATTACTTCTTCCCCCATTCAACCACTCCTCTGCTTTAAGTTAGAAAACAATATGAAAACTTCTTAATTTTCCCCAAACACACAGCACATGTTTTCTAATTGTTACCCTGAATCTATTTTATTTTTAAACTGTCAGTATTGCCAAACTCCATCTTCCCAGCACTATGTCAGATTTTTTTTTATCTAGCCTGTAGTAAAGCTTTCAACTACTTTCTCTTCACTTCAAAAACTCAGTTGTATTGATTTTCATGCTCTCTACACAGCACTGGACATATCAATATATACAAAAGAGAAGAGAAGCTTGTATTTATGTGGTTCAGTTCTGCATGCAGCGTAATTAAACCTGGTTCTTACTGTTTTCTATAGACCATTTGTGGCTGGCAGCAGACCATATGGGCAAGTAGCAGATGTTCCCTTTTAGTTTTCCATATGACTGTATGAATGCCCAATATGTGAAAATTATTTTCTGGCAAGAGGTGTTATGGGGAACTGTGGCTCCTTTTGTGCTCTACACATTTCACTCAGATTTCCTGGGGTTCTTCTTTTAGCCCCAAGATGGTTATTCAGTCCCTTGGTGGAAAAGAAGTGAGAACACATTTAATGCATGCAGGTTTTAAGCTTGGCAACAAATGTCTCAAGTCCACTCTAGTGAGAGAAGAGTTCATTTAGCTTTTTTAACCCTCCCCTGCAAGTAAAGGACTATTTGGTAGCCTTCTTTTCTGTGCTCTACACTACCATGGGACATGGCTATGCTCTGATTTATTTTATATCAAAGTAGTAAGGGAAGCACCTCATGTTCTCACTGACACCAAAGTATTCCTGAAAACCATACAGCAAAGCTGATTGCAACGAGGACAAATACTGGATCAAGAGCTAATATCAAGAAGATTTCTCTCCTAACTTTCAGGCCCATGTGAGCCTGAGGAACACTGCCCTTCAGCTCACTTTGCCAAGTGCTCTCATAACCTTGGGAAAGCAATGCCACAGAAAGCCCAGCAAGAGCAGGGGTGATCAGAGTGCTGGATCACAGCAGGAGCACAATCCACATGAGACTGCAAAAGACTTCTTGTGGGGCTAAGTGCCCTGCTTGGTCCAGCCCATGGCTTGTAAAATGCTGTAGAGTCTTCTGGCATGAAAAGAACTCAATAAATGCAAGCTATTATCACTTCTTCTGAGCACACAGAGAATTACTGCAGTTACCAGAAACTTCAGTGAGGTTCTTTAAGAAAGAGGAAGTGAGCCCAATGCAATGTTTTAAAATAAACATCTTCCTGGGATTATTATTTGCCCCATTTTACTACAAAGTCAAAACTGAAGTAAGCATTACATTTTGCCCCAAGCTTTTACAGGGGTTCACATCACATCTGCTCCTTTGCACTGGTTTTCAATTTTGGGAGGTTATGCACTATCTTGCCAGATAGGTGACTTTTTAAATAGCAGCATATTACATGTTCAGGAGTAACTTCCCTATTGGCTAGGTCAAGCTGTGAAAAATCAGCCAGAGAGAAACATGGATTTTCACTGGCAGCTATCACTCAATAGTTTATGCTGTTAAAAGGAGAAGTTCTTGTGAATGTGTCTGCTGAAGCTTTCAGGACATCTTAGGCCACATGTGCTATTCATTTAACTCCATAATAATGGTTTCATTTACTGTCTGAAAGTAGGAGGAAGATACATGATATTATCTTTGCATTCTTCATTCTTTTTGTGATTGGTAAAATAAGGAAAGATTTAAAAAAACGAAACAGATTATCAGAAAGTCAAAAATATTACTGACTCTTGCAATGCAGTTTTGATTCTGACCTTGAAGGACACAAAAGTGGTCTTATATCCTATTATCAAAGGAAGAAAAATAAACCCAAAAGAGACAAATTAGTATGTGTTTCAGCATTCAGCTGCAATGCAAGATAAAAGCTTTTGACTTCATTTAGCTTCACTAAAACCCCTTAGGTGGTGCTAGCTGTGTGTAACAGGAAGGGGTTACAGTACTGAGCTCATTCCAGTGTTCCTGGCAGTTCTGCACACAGACAGCACTTGGTGGCTGCTGTATCTGCTGTCCATCTCAAGCAGCCCACACTCCAGCAGGAACTGGGAGAGAAACTTGGAAAAACCTTTGAAATCACGATCACAACAGAGACCTGACATCATGCCCTTGCTTTGGTTATTCCATAGCATTCTGGGAGACACAGTTTAGCTGAATTCCTTAATTTTTTCATGACATGTTGACTGTGTCACAGTGAAAGTCCACGCCAAAGGAGAGTAATAAATATGCTCACTTAAAACCTTACCCTCCTGCTAGCACTGGGGATGTTTTGTTCAATTATGGAGCAAGGAAACTCCCATGTAAAAAACACACACTAAACCCTGCAGCTCAGGAATACAGTGTGATCCTTGTATGAGGTCTGAAGCTGTATGTATCACTGGTTCAGGTGATTTCTACCCAAATCCACTAAATCTACAGCAGTTGTCAGGGAGTTTTTGGAAACAAGCCATTAAAACAGCTGTGCCCATCTTCCTCAAAGTTTAGGCCACAAGATCTTAAGAAATATCAGAAACCTCTCTTTAATTTTAGCAAAGAAGGTGTTAAGTCAGGCAGTTCACTATTTAAACAAAAAATCTCCTTCATTCATTTGAAGAAAAACCTAAACGTTAGACTTACGAGCTGCCAAAAGCAACATAGCCAGTACTGAGATTTCCATAAACATCTCCTGACATTGTACTGTCCTCACTGCAATGTTATGCTGAGGCACAAATATTCAGACCACAGATCTGTTAGATTCTAGAGCTTCCAGCAGACTCCACTTCAATAATTTAGGCACTGAAGCTGGTAGGAGGCAAAATAAAATTAAGCCTATTGAAAAGTTTTCCAGGCTATTTTAATAATTTCAAGTACTAGCATTTACAAACTCTTTTGGTGTATTTTAGTATTAGGCAATACGTTTTACTGCTTTTCAAACTAAAACATGAATACATGAAAAATGAAGAATTTCAGTTCTGAACTTACTACCTTCCTGCACTTTTAGATCATGACAAAATTCTAAGTCTGTTCTGTGCTCAGAGTGACAATTGCTTAAAGACTGAATTGCCTGTGACTGTCAGCAGCCAAGGTGAGACATGTGACATAAGATATTTTTAACACTCCTACCAAAAATAAAAAAGTGAGTGTGAACTACTCAGCAAATGAGATCCAGCTATAGTTTTCTCAGAGAAAAGGTCCCCTCTGAGAAGGCCCAAAAAAAAGGTGGAAGGAGCTGATGAACTCCACTCAATTTTTCTATCCCAACTATCTTGTTACCACATGCAAGTTCATCAGCAAAAATCACTGTAATGGCTCCAGAACAATCCTGACATTACTGAGTTTAGTACAACGGGTGATCACAGCTCACATTCACTGGAGAAACAGAAACACAGCTCTCCCTGCTATACAGTAAAGTACACTGGGGGCTCACTGAACCAGAATCTTCCCCAAAATCAGCTCAGCAGCACCTGGATTTTCTGCCCATAGAGAATAGCCAATAGCCCTAAAGTTACTTTAGATACATCTTTGAAGACAAGTGAATACACCACTGAAGTCCAATGTTAACAAACTTCTGCCAATACGACTGCTCTTTTATAAGACATGCTCATGAAAATACTGACAAATACTGTGATTGAATTAAAGGGGAAAGGTTTTTTACTCTTCTCTGATTTGTAACCAAGTATTGTACATTTTAACATGATTTCTTCTTTTGATTTCAACACTGTCTAATACATAGGTTTTATATGACATCTGTGCTTAACCAAGGCTGAGTGAAACTCAAAGCAGGAAATATTTTTCTATGACAAGAATATATCAAATATGCAACTTGCTACTACAGCAATTATTTCTGCTATAAGTTTTCAAAGGGTGTAGGTATACATGCTAAAGATCAGCAGTAATCAAAATTATAATAAAAAACAGATTAAAGACATTAAAAAATGAGAAAAAGAATGAATTAGAGATGCAAATTGGAAATTAAATGATGGATGGGAAACTTAGAAGGAACTATGAGGGAAAGTTAAGAGAACAATGGTAGGATAAGAAGCAAAGATGATGGGACATGAAGAGACAGTAAAGGACTGTCTGCCAAAGGAAGTAAGATCAAAGATGCAGTACAGAAAGAAGAGATTTAAAGAAGGTAATAGAGACTTCAGAAAATCCCAGACAGGATATTTAGAACAGCTTTCATTTGCTCATATATGTTGTCACTGAATCTGATACAAAATAATTAGGTCAAAATGGATAATTAAGGGGTAAAAAAAATCCAAGTTTTTTTCAAAGAACTTTATGTATGTATACAATATATGCATATATTACTTCCTGGTTGGTGAGGAATGTCATTACTTAAATGGCACGATGGTTTTTTTTGTTATGAAACCAAATGCTGCAAACAAAGAGGGTGTAAGTGACCCCTCCCCACTAGTACCAGTCACTTAATTAGTCCCTTTTCTAAGTGGAGCTGATGGATCCCTGCAGCTGATATACCTACCAGCTGTGTAATTCTGCAAAAGCAGCTTTGATCTTCTTGACTGAATTATCCACTTCCTCTTTGATCATCACACGATATCTGGTTAGAGAAACAGTGCAACGCTGCAAGTCTTTTACTGACTTTTCAATGTTTGGCCCTAAAATAGAAAACAAAAATTGCACAGTAGTCAGAAAGTTGGTTTTAGTTTTTCTGAATGAGGCACCAGGAATAGTTCAACATATTATTTGCCCAGACTAGAATGAAGTGGGTATTCTACTGAAGTCCATAAATCCAACTTTTTCATAGTCCCTCCCTAGTGCTCTTCAGTTTCTAAACATGTTTGCTGAAATGCATCCCCCAAATCAAATAATATTAGAAAGGCATTATTAATTAAATTATTCAGTTTAATATGTTAAATAGAGCATAAATTAATTCATTTTTAAAATAATTCTGCTTGTACTTTCCAACACATCTCTTTTTAACTTTTGTGAATTCAGAGGTTTTTTCCTGGAGGCCTCAGCTGTTTTTGACCTCAGAACAGAGGAACCAGAAACCAAATTTACCTCTTTTTTTGACTGAATCATCTGTCTTTGTTTCAGGTTGGGTTGACACATTGGGTGATTTAACTGAGGAAGATTTTGACTTTGGCCTGCCTGGGTTACACTGGAGTTGAACTGATGACTGAAGGGGCTCATGCTGTTCTACTCCATTCACAGTCTTTGGGTTTGATTCCACAGATACTCTCTGGCGTTCTCGTTCTCTGTCTGCAAGAAAGCATTAAGGAAGAAAACAGGGAGTTGTAAGATTAAGAAAGGCATGAAGTCTTACTTTTAAGTCAGAATGACTTTATGGTGTTCTCCTGGCACACATTATACAGAACCTCAGAGAGCTATGACAACAAATGAAATTGTTTTGGTAATTAAACACTAATTGGAACACTTCCTTATTTCAACAGTGTATAAAAGAAAAACTCAATTAAAAAAATCAACTCTTTCATGCCAATGGGGAAAACACCTCATAACATAAAAAGCATGCTACCAATTATAGTATTTGTCCAAATATGCATATATATAGCACACAAAAAAATATTCCTAATTTTACTAAAAGCATTTTAAAAGCTCTGACTAAACATTCCTACCTGAAATACTTACCTTGCCTGACTACAGATTTCTATCAAAAGCTGCTGCTAAGAGGAACCAAGCAGGAAATGAAAGTATGTCAAAGATTAGGCTCCTGGGTTCAACAGCTTCAGAGGGATAAGACAACAATGCCTGAGCCTGTTTGGCTGCCACAAGACAACCTGGTTTCCTCTTTCCAAAACTTCAAAGGGATTCAAGATACAAGCATCCTAAGAGAGGAACAAGCAGCCAAAGCATGACTGTGAAAACTGACAGGCAAGGTCAGCTATTACTGCCACTGTGAATTTTAGTTAAGGAAACAAGCATAAAAAGTGATTTGTTGTGTTAACTCATTTTTCTAATTTTTGCATTCACTTTAATGAATGAATGATTCTTCATTCTGAAGATGCTTTTTATGCATCACTTTATTCAACTGATGATGCATGGTGTCTGGAGAAAAGGGACTTGTCAGATTAACAACTGGATTACGGCCCATGGAATGGGACAAACACTGCTGGGATTGAAGGATATCACATGGACAGGGACAGCATATCAACTAGTGACTTCTTTCTGCCCTGGCTGGGCATTAGGACAGGTGGAAAGCACATCTTGGTATATTTAATGGCAATCATGTAACACCAGAGGAACAAGGAGGAACATCAGTGCTCACATTTTAAATCAGCTTTCAAGGGCTTTAAAAGGTTGAGCCTAGAACCAGGAAAGGTATCTTGCATAAAACAGTATGTAAGAAAGTAATGAAAGAAGTCAAAGAATGCTGTGAATCTGTGAAAGCAAGAAACTCCAGTAATGCAGGGCTCTGGACACGTCAAAGTTGTGATGCCAACACCGTCTTGCACACACTGAGGAACTCTCCTCTGGGAGAATTGTCACTAACCTGTTCAACCCTGGCTGCATCTCACACTAGTGCACATAGAACATTCTTTATAAATCAAGGCTTTCTACTCTCAGTTGAGACTGCCCTTGCTACATAACTCTAACAGCTAATTAGAAACCAGCAATCTATCAGCTGACCTATAAAGAAAGGCCAGGGCTCTTCAGGTTCTGTCCCTAAGATTTGATCTTCTGAAATTTGTTGTTAACTGCATAACTGTTTTTACTGCATTTAATTAGCATGTACTAAAAGGCTATCAGAGTGCCTTTCCAATCACAAAGGCCCTCCCTTCCCTGCTAAGAAAAGCCACTGGAGGTCTACTGTGACTAGCCTGTGTAGGGAAGACGAGAAAAATAAAAAATGGACTAGTTTGGACTAAGCAATAAAGAAATCCAGTAATATACCAAAAACTCATAGTGCTCAGATATCTCTACCCCACATGAGGGATTTAATAATTTTGCTAACAATTTGACACTCAAGCCATTTTCTAACCCTGCATTTTTCTATATTTCTACCTGTAATCTTCTGGATCAGCTGGGCTGTCTACAGGAGAAGAAAGACATATTGCAAGGAAACATATTACAAGATGAACAGTGTGCAGATATTAATCTATTGGCATGACACTGATAGTTATGTGCATTATTTTTCCACAAAAACATCTCTACAACATCTTCATGGCAGTAAAAATACCATGGTCTTTATGTCAATGGAGGCTTGGCTACTGCCAGTTGCAAAGGTGCTCTCTGTCAGACAAACTGACCTTTGATTTCTGGACAGTCCAGTGCTGACCCTGCCAATCCAGAGCCTTTGTTCTCAGGAGAAGTGGTTTCCAATTTCTGATTGGCAGAACCACGGCCAGAGTTGTCCTTAGGGCATCCATTCATATGACAGTCATTTATTCGCTGAGGCTCTTGAGATGCCTTCTCAGGTCCACTATTCTTGTTTTTAGGATCTTTATTGCCTTGGTGCTGTTTAGATTTGCTTCTTTTTCTCCTGTTGTTCTAAATGGAGAAATATCACAAGAACAGAGACATCACTCAATGCAAATTGTACAAACTCAAAATACAATCAGTAAATTGAGCACTCTAAGTGGCTGTGACTACCCAGGATACAGTTTCTTATGAAAAGTGTTTTTGTGCATGGGCTGTTTTGGGATTTGTCATGTGCTTGTCCAGGGTCCCACATCCAGGTACATGGAAATTCATGGAAATTCTGAGCAAATTTCTGCTGTCTCAGAAATTTGCTCAGAACACTGGGCTTAGTCAGACAATGACAGAAGAATAGGATTAAAAATAGTACACACATTTGCTTTCAAGTACTGTCTACAGGTGTGAATGAAGTCACCTGTGATGGAAAAGGCCAAGTACTGACCCACAGTAGTACAATTCAAGTACAGACAGCTGACAAGTGATTTAAATGCCTTGACTCTAAAGAGCAAGTTCTTACCTTCTTTTTCCCTGTCATATTCCATTCCTTTAGAACCTGAGTTGCGCTGCCTAGAGAAAGAGAAAACATTTCAACAGAAGTTCAGCTACCATGTGTTCATGATCAGTTTCTAGTCTCCTAGCTGAGGAGCATTTCAATTTGTAGTGAATTCTCTTATGTGGGGAGAACAAAATGGACACTGCTGCTTTTCTTCTTCTGAGTGACCTGTTTTGAGTTCATTACTTATAGTGGATGGTCTCCTTGGCACTACTGGCTTTTTATGGACTTCATTGCTCAAAGTGATTGTGTGCCTAACTTAAAACATTAGCATAACACCCAGAAAAATCAACACTCAAAATCTCTTGCCTGAAAAGGAAAGTATCTCAGTACCCAGAGTCAACAATGAGTACGTTAAGTAATCCACCTTGACTCTAGAGCATCCAAAAGTTTTAAAAACTTCTGGCATTTTTATCACTAATTTTTTATGTGTTACCTGTCATCTTCAGAAGACATAAGAGTATAAAAAGTAAAGAATTAGCATACAAAAGAGTAATTTCATGGACTCTTGCATAAAATCTGCATCACACAAATACAGTAAACTTAGGCCTGGCAGAAAAGAATGGTAAAAAATTATACTGAACAGTAATTACAGTTATACTTGAAATTCTGCCTGTCAGCCATAATGAGTTGCTTAAATAAATTTATGGAACAAAGCAGGCAGAGCTTTGGTCAGACCAGTGCTTGCTGCAATGTTAGAAGAAAACTCTTCTCCTTCTAACTAACATCATCATTTTGTTCTCCTGTAGCCTAATGCTGAAAATAGATCTCATGGTAAGCACTCAGTCTGAACTGTCATCCAAACTACTATGGCAGCATCTGCTACAATAATATTTTAAATGCCAGCAGATTAAAGGTCTTCTGCTTGAATTTAACAATCACTTTACCATCACTTCACAAATCCAGTAAATACTCAATTATTTGCCTTTTCAAGTGGATTTCATACTCAGCCATTCTTCTCAATCCTTTCAGCAAAATCTTTATATTAGTATTAAGAAGAATTGCTGTTTTCAGACCACCAGGAGTTGTCAACCTGTATTCAGCCAAACACGTGTGAGGTTTTCAGATGTACAGAAATTACTTTTCTATCACAATAAGCCAGATCCAAGATTATCTGGTGAGCCTGTCACACACAATAGGAAAGACTATGTATCTTGCTAAGTCACATCTGTTAAACTGTGAAAAAACTTGCATGGAATCCATCAAAGCCATGTTTTATTTGCTAGATGACATGACAATGCAGATAGAAGGCTAAGACAACTTCTATTTCATGTATAACTATATACATATTTACAATTAGTTACACACACACTTATGTACATGTAAGTACAAGCCCCTCTCCTAAAGGTACCTCATCTTTTGACAGGCACCATGTTTCTGTATCAAGTAATAAACATTTGCTCCCCATTTTACTCCATGTTGCTGAAAATATGTGATTTCATGTGACAGCTTTGATAACTGTTTTCACAGTAGCAACCAACACCCTTTTTGTGTTGGCTGGTGGTGTCTTTGCTTTGCTCCCCTCAGCTTCCCTGTGAATACTATGCATGCTGAGAGTTACTTTAGGGATTCATCCAACTATCCTCTCTTTCTTCCAATTGGAAATGCACAAACTGTCCAAATCCCAAAGCCCTCATTTGAATACACCAGTATATTTTCTCGAACACATCTACAAAGCAGCTGAACAGACCTTCTGGTTATGCTTGATTAGATAAACTAGCATAGCAAATAAAACATTTGAACCCTCTTTCACTTAAATCAAATTTTACATACAGAATAAAATTTGTAATAGAGGGATCATCTAAATGTCACTCCAGATACGAGGCAAGATTGGAAACTAAATATGAATATTTCTTGATTCAGCAAGCAGCACCTCTGAGAGAAGCACTGCATGGAGGCAGCTCAACCTTTCCACTCAGCATGGCCATCCCAATGTTTTTCATTGCAGGACTTCTCAGCAAGTGTTATTTCAATCTTAGCAATTTTTGTCATTCGTGTGAAAAAATATTTCAGTTATTTATTCCATCCACAGCGGCAGCTACGTGGATATGTATCTTTTCTGCTCTTTCCAGACAGTAACAAATATTAGCAATTTTCATATACTCCCTCACAAAGACTTCTGAACAGTAATCATGTACTGGTAAAGTTCAAAAAAAAGGTCATCTGAACTCAGGTATAACAGCTTGCTTTTCTTCATGACTTTATTGCACTTCTTACAAAGCTTGTGCTTGCCCTGTTTCTTCCTTACAGCAGGTGATGAAAGAACTTCCTCTTTTGAGGAGCCATTGGAAACAATTCGTAAGCCACAAGTAAGCTATGATAACTTACTACAAAATAAAGTGAAAGCAACTTAGTGAATAGTTATCAAAAAGTCCTCCACTACCTTCCCCAGGACATACATTACAGGAAAAAAAAATTATTGTTAATTTGATATATCACACTTCCCTTTTTCTGTGTGTGTGTGTGCACAGACAAATGCAATTTCAATACATCGCTCAGAATGTAACTGTCTGTGCAGCTGCCTGAAGCAAAAAGAATCATATAGATCTGGTGGAAGAATTTTGAAACATTTATAAATACTCCAGTTTGCTTGCATCTGCTTTTTGCATATTGGTAATTCCTAGTATACGATGATGCTTTTTGACTGATACATTTTAGTAAGTTATTCCAAATCAAACTCAAAACCATTTTGAAGTAAAATAGGCATGAATTAAACAACTTGCTGAGATAGCAAAAATGAGGCATTTTTAAGATCTACAGGGCCATTTGAGACCACCGAACTTCTACTCTCGTTTATGCAACCCCAAGCTACAAAAATTTTGAAAAAGATTGCTCATGGTATGCCATTACTTCAGCAAAGGGTTTCTCACAGATTCTGGTGAAAGTTCAAAATACTTGACTTTATATATTTACCAGAAAAGTGATATTAAAATACAAGTGACCTTTCATTAGAGGTGGTCTCATGATGCAAAATACAAACATGGATCCAGGTCTAAATGGCTCGAACTTTCAATGGAGTCTTGGTTCAGCCATTATAAATGTCAAGACTATTTGCAAAATTCAGATTGAGGTTTGAATGTCAATGTATGCATCAAGTTCAGGGGTTTAGAGGCCTGGTTATGTGCTTCAGAACTATCCTGAATTGTTCTTAGCTACTGTACTTAGATCTTCAATAGTGAATAATTTCCTGGCATATTATTTACAAAGCATTAACTTTCATGCAGAATAAAGAAGCAGGTCTGCAGTAAGAATGGCTTCAAGAATAGCAAAGTCAGGTAGAACAGATGAACAACCATGTCATACTCATACTTCATCTCATACTATGAAGAAGCAAAGATGCAGCCAGGAGGATCAATTTTTTTAATAATTAACAAGTGTCACACATCAGATTTCAGAAGAACTACAGAATATATTTTGAGCCACTAGAAACAACAAATACTTGGCATGTCATTGAATCCCTCCTGCATTAGTGAAAAAGGTACATTGTACTCACCATCCATGAAAGCTTGAACAGCCTTGTCTACATTGTTATCAAATTGCTGCAACACCAGAACTATCTCATTATTGCTTTTGTTCGGAACAATTGATCGGATTGCATTGATCTGTAAGTAAAGGAAGACAATCACATGAATTTATCATACTCCTTCAGACTATAAGGTACCTGTGCCAATGCATGTTTATATAAATACCTGCTACACTGAGGTGCTCACAAGCACACAGTAATGTATCTATCTGCACAAAGCAATGCCCATCCTATCCTCACCCAGCCATGCAAATAATGAAGCAGTTTCTTCATGACATCAAATCATAGAACTGGTAGCCAGTAATCCTGGAAACAAATCCAACTCTCAGTCACAGCAGAAGAATTCTAGCTTAATTCAACTGACAGAATTTGGCATTAGGCTCCTTTCCTAAATGGTCTATTTGCTGCCAAGTGTCTTGACATATTACCTATGCAAATTTAGTGAGCACACGACTTCTTCAACAAGGCTCTTGCATGGCCTTGCTACATCAAAGTTATGACTGATGCTTTTGTGGCATCTGAAAAACAGTCGTATGCATGAAAACAGTCGGAGGCTAAAAGAGAACAATATCATTTTTAAAAGTTCTAGTGGCTGCTCAACATTATTTCAGTTTGCTGTTCCATATACAAGTGACCAGGAAGCTTGTGTAACAAAATCCTGAACAAAGGACATGGGATGCCAAATCCTTCAGGAAACTGCTGATGGATCAGATGCCACAGATGACTCTGGCATGCAATGCTTAAATTTCACAGCATTTGCTACTGCTATACTGTCAGTATCCATTGATACCAAATGGAATTCAATTAATGATGTTTTAATAAAATATTCCTACTGGAATCACATTATCATTTATTTTCTCATCCCTATATATTATAACTGAAAGCAAATAGCTACATGAAACTTTGTTGCTATTTCCTTTTAATGCTATAAAAATTTTACTAGATCAGACAAAAAAAAAAAAATTAAACAAAATTAGCAAAACAAAAGCCTATGATAAAAAATGAGAGACTCTGCCAGACCAGTTTAGCTGTCCCAAATTAGCTTTATGAGCTTCTGAGTCAAGATATCCAGCACGTATTTTCAATCAGAAACTTGTTACTGTCCTGCAAATGTTCATCTGGGATCCTCCTTTGTCATCTTTCTGTGGGAATACATCCTTGATTAGGGTGTACTTTATTTACTACATCCCAATGCCATCATGCTAATTGTGAAGCAGTGTGGTCTTTTTATGGTACTGTGAAATATAATTGCGAAAAAGTAATACATGAAGGTAGAGCTGTTTAAGGGCATTAGGCTGGCTCACATGACAAAAGCATTCACACTACCTTGTTTTAGCTGCCCAGTTAGGTGCTGAAGCACAATCCCTATGGAGTCTCCATCAATGGGGACATCAGAAGGTGATTGAGAGCACTCAAGTGCTCAGATTTGACCAAAATAATCTAATTTTCCTGTAGTATGTGCACCCCACTCCCCAACTACTGTGTTTCCCTGTCCTGTATACTACCATAAACCAGGAATTATGGCATGTTCTCTCATTGCAGTGATGGGACAGCTCAGATTCCTGATGCCTACTGGACTCAGCTTTAGAACTGCAAAAGGCTCGTGCTTGGCTTCAGTACATGTTAGTACAGCTACTTAGGATGATTTACTGTGCTCCTGTCCATCATCCCATCACAACCCTCTCTGCAGCTTCACATTCACCCACAGCACCTCTCAGGTAGCAAGTCTAGCCTTGGGCAGTCCAGACCAAACCCAGAGTTTAGAAGCTGAAGTGCTTGCCTACTTCCCAGGACCCTTTCCCAGAGGCCTATCCCATTTTCTGTCTCATGTTGCTGTGCTATGTCTGAACCAGGCCGGCCCACAAGCTCAGTCCCCAGCCAACAGAGGCTGCTTTAGAATATCTACTGAACAGGGGTAACTTTATATTAATGTTCATACAGAGCATGCTGACAAGTGGACTGCTTGAACCAGAGGTTGTTGTTGCCAGAAACTATGCAGAAAATCCCCTGTCTGCTCAAGTTTCTCTCTTCAGCTGACATGCATGCATGGGAAGAAGTAATGAGTATAGCTCTCTGCTATGTACTGCAGGCAGCCAAGTGAAAACTAACCCAAATCAATAGGATGTGAAGGGAAAGCACTGGAAAAAGGAGTTAATTAATCTAGTGATTGTGGGCACAGGCGTGCTATTTACTGATAAAGCTGCAACAAGTGTGAACAGAGCTGGCTCCACAATAAGAGCTGGCAAAGACACTAAGGTAGAGCAGCCACAAGCTGCAGACATTTTATGTTCAAGCTCATAGCTCTCAAACATTTTCACCATGTGGATTACATCTTCATATTCTCACAAAAAACTCCCCTCTTCTTTCACAATCATGTGAATCGTCTCTCTGCCTACTCAAAATTGCATAATCTCCTTGTGGTAACTGCTTACAGGAAAAATAGTAAAAGAAATATCTAGAGTATTCTAACCAACTTTAAACTTAAGCACAAGGATCTCCCATGGCTTCTAGGTCCTACTTTGCTATGAAAGGTCTGCAAGCCTCGGGAAGCATCTGGAAACAACCAAGTGAGGCTAAGACCTCACTCAGAGCATCAGACAACTCGCCAAACAGTGCACTTAGGAAACTTAAGAAGAATATCTGTAGGGTAGAGGACATTGACACACAAGAACTCACCCAAGCAGGCTATGTTTTAGGCTACAAGATCAACCAAAGACTTTCTGTTTGCACTGGGTGATCTTTGTTAAGAATTTTTTGATTATAGAAAAAGCAGAATTAAAAGCTAAACTGTGCTTCATCCAACTAATACTATAATTAAATAAAAAAGGTTATGGAAACATTTTGTTTGTGGAGATAACCCAAAAAACCCCAGGATGATGATCTTAGGAAAAATGCTTAACAGTACAGAGAAAAGAAATTTAGCAGATGACAACACTGTAGACACAGCCTTGGTTTAGTTGGACTACTAAAAAACTTGATTTAGGGAATTAATATACTGTAAAGCTCAACAGTTCTACTGCCAAAACCCAACAATATTTTTTGCCGACTGTTGCACAAAAAATACATTTGTTTATCTTTCTATTTGGAAAATATAAAAAATTTAGAAGTTTAATGAAAGAATTCCTCAGGAAAAGAAAATCAGATTGCAATGGAAAGCATCCAAGACCTAAGAAATCCAAAATCAGAAGTTGTTTAGACTTTTTAAAATCTGCTTCTCTTATGCTGTGATACCCAGGATATCTACAGGTTAGAGTTTCTCCTAAATTTCCATATTTTTGCAGTGATTTAAGTGGGTGAGTAGATGAAAACTAAAATTTGCAATCAGTAGGATGCATCAAAATTAATACACACACATCTATATCTATAACCATCTCAGTTTAGAATCAAAAGAACAGAGATCCCAAAAGGTTTTGCTCCAAAACAAAGTATTTTGTCTTGTAAATTTTTAGGAACACAATGGCATCATGTTACCATACTTCTGGAATTTCAAAGACAAAGATCTGTGTGCCAGACAGCAAATCTACAACACATGCACTGTTTCACCAATGTTGTAATCCAGAATACATTGGAACTGTTGTACACAGGCAATGAAAATGTCAGCAATTTCTGGACAGAAATTACTGACATGTGGTTACAAGACTCAGATTGTGACCTGACAGTATATCTGGGAAGAGGACAAGGTATATGGAGGGGAGACCAGGCTATAATGACAGCCTTCACCTAGAAATGCAAATTTCAAGGTCCCAGATATTCCAGCCCTTAGTCCTTTAACCCCGATTTCAAATATATAGGTAGATTTCTGGGTCTGAAGCTCATCTCTATTCTCTCATGCAAAAAGTGTCCCATTTGTTTCCAGAAAGGGACCTAGTAATAAAAAAGAAAAAAGCCAAAGGGAGGGATGGGAAACTTCCTGACAGCATAAGCCTAACACAAGTGCACTTCTCCAACTGTAGGTCTTAAGAGACCTAAACAGACTGTGATGAACAGAAGCATATCAAAGCTCCAGGAATGCTTGACAAATGCAAGATGACAAGGTGGATTTACTGAAGGGCTCAATGTGATCTGGATCCAGCCCCTCCAGGTATGCTGGCTGCTCTCTGGTTCACCTGCGAGCTCAGGTGATAAAACAGCCCTTGTGCTAGTACAGCTATACACCTAGGCTTACAAACCTCCAGCTGCCTGGGAGAAGTCCATCACTTCCCAATCCAAAAAACTGTATAGAGCTCATTTTCATGACAGATGTGATAGGATGATGCCAGGGCAGGAGGCAACTTCTAACTTTCTCTCTCTAAACTCATAGTCCTCAAATTCAGTAAGAATATCCATCTTCTTAACATGTAAACAACAGATTATGCAACTAGAATCATCTGGTATTTATGACTTCTCAACAACCAACTCCTTTAAAAAATACTCAGCATCCTAAAGTATGAAAGAAAGTACCCAAACAAAAGAATCCCTTCCCAGGGAATGGTACTGCATTAATGCCATTCTGCAAAGGCTAACTCAGCAGTCTACTTTATTAGATTTCCATTTATGTGGGAGAAAACTTTTTTTTCCTACTTACTGAAACTTGATCATAGGAGAAACAGCATTACCAGACTAATTATTTTGTGAAACATCCTGTTTTTATCCAGTGTAGATTCCCAGTGAACTGCTGTCATCATCTGGATGCTAGACAGCATTCCAGGACACCGAGAGAATTCAGTAACATACCTTCAGAACCACAGATAATTAAAGCTATTAATGTCAGCATTAGTTGAAAATCTGTCACTGACAGCAGTTAAGTTCCTGGGCTTTCCCTCCTGTAGCCTAACAGGAAAGCACATTATTTTGTTTACTAAGAAAACTTTCTTAGAATTTCAGCTTACCAAAGTTACTTCAAAGCAATCACAGACCTAAAATATAAACCTGTGATATTGACTGTATACAGTCAAGAACATGAAAGACAGAACCCAGGTCCACCTCCATTTAAACCCATGATCCAGAGCTCAAGTCCTGCTAATGCTTGCTGCAATTTGAGCCAGACTGTGTCTCATAAGGACCAGAATTCCACAGTCATGAGGATGTTTTTATCTGTCTCTTACAAAAAATGTTGAAGACTGCCCAGAAATGGAATCAAAATTGAAAAAGGTATCAAGTCTCCTCAGATAAGTGTCTACCTCACAATAAAATCCTCAAGGTCTGATCAGATATACTTGACTATTTTTCTGATGATTACTGTTAAACATCTCATTTGAGGCAAATTTTTGGCTCACCTAAAAAAAATATACACACACACACACACACTCATACATATATATAATGAATCAGTAACAGGTTACTTTGGAGGAATATAGCACACAGGAAAGGATGCTGAATTCTACCCTCTCATGGTAGCTTACTCGAAGTCCTCACAAACACTCATCTCACAAGACTTTCTAGGTAAGTCAAGCTCAAAAAGAAACAGAGCCTGCCTGGAAGCTGTGACACCAGATTACCTATTCCACATGCAGAACCAAGCTGACAGCGATGTGCGCTCCTCTAAGCCCTTTACTTTCTCTGTCAAGTTTCAAATGGTTCCCAGGCAACTGTAACAACATGGACTCAATCACTGCCTGTTTGCTGCTCTGCTCCATCTGGTCCCCCTTGGCATCATCTCAAAGAGGATGTTTCTGGTGAATAAGTAACATATCCGGGGTTCAGAGAGTTTGTTTATGTATTTCTGACATAGTGACAAATTAAACTTCTTTGCTGAAAGCTCACGGCTGTTCTGAAACCCCTAAACACAGCTGCTCTAATCCCCCTGAAGTAAGTTACTATTATGGTCACTCAGACAGAAATATTCTTATTCATGCTTGGTTAGGAAAACTAACACCTTCACTTTGCACTAAACATTAGGATCAACAGGTCTTCTCTAAGTTAAGAACTAAATTAATTTATAAGTATGGTTATCAATAAACACAGACATTTCCTACTTTACTTTTACTGCATGTCAGTAGCAAATTTTTTATGTACACAGATACATCATTCAATTCCATTACACCCCCAAATTCTCCCAAATCCTGCGAGTGAAGCAGGGAAGAAGGGCTGCCAGCAGAACACTGCTGGTTTTGATAATCCGGGAATTTAGCATTAACAGATATCCTGGCTACATTAAGCAAGAAAATGCATTTTAAAACCACTTTATGGTAGAATTTTTAAAAAGGTTTTGAACTTCTACACAAACACATTTCATGAATACAATTTGACTTGGTTGTATTAAGAGGGTATTTCTTACATTGGAGATGTTTTTTCCAGAAGCTTTACTAAGTTCATCCTGGTAAACTGAACAAGTGTTGCTAATATCCCCTTTGAGCAAAATGACAGTTTTGATCAGATCTGTGCCTCTCTTTCTGCTACATGATCTCTTCATCACCCTCATACATTCTGATCATTAATTCCTAGTAAGCCCCAAAAAAGTTCTACTTGCTGCAGTAAACTTCTTTAGGCACTTGTTTTTATTTATTTCTCCCTTATTTATTATTTATTTATTATTTCTCCCTTATCCATCAAATAGCCAGGCATTCTAATATGTTATTTCAGGATTCCTGAGAAGTTTGGCTTACTAAGAACTGTTCTACTTGAGTGATGACAGCACCATTTACAGACACAGGTCTGTGATATCCTTAATCCAAGTTAAATGGCTCATCAAGTGACAAACGTGCATTTTGATCAACTTTTTGGTCTTTGAACAGTCCATCTACTTCAACACATGGGCAAAGAACAGCTGCAAAGGTCAACTTTAAGGAGAAAGTTTCCAATCTGTGATTTCACTAATCATTTGAATGATTTCAAATTTACATACTACTTCCATTCCTTCCACTAAGTCCTACTCTTTTCTTGCATGCTGACTATTGCTTATGAAAACCACATTTATGGTGTAATGCAAACAAAACTGTGAAACCTCCAAAACCACATCTGAATAAAATTTTCTTCTTGCAGTGCTGCCCATCTTCTCCTCCAGCTCTGACACTTGAAATGACAAATGAGAAAGCAAGCTTTTCAGGAGAACTTCAGCAAAACATTACTCTTAACAGAATCTCAAAAGGAGAATTTTCTTCTGAATGAGTATTTTGCTAATCCAGCTGACAGCAGATCTCACAGCAAACAAACAAACAAAAACAAAACAAAACCCCAGAAACAAAAACAACAACAATAACAACAACAACAATCCCAGCCAAAAAAATGGACCCAAAAGCAAGTCCTGAAGTTTAAACAATTCCTGATATTTCTTTGGATCAAAACCAAAGTCACATGCCAGAGCTGAATGGTTATTCTGGGGAGCGCCTGATACTCACTCTTGTCTTGTTAAACTAAGAGGGCCTAATTGTTGCAGGAGACAATACATCACTTGTCTTCCTCACTCCAATTTCTTCTTCTTTGGAAGACTTGTAATTCAGAATCTCAGCACCTCTTCTGGTGATATACTAGGTTAATGCTTGAATACCTCCTTTGATTTTATGGATTTGGATGCAAGCCAATGAGTTTAGCTCATTTTACCCCTTAATCCAGTGAACTTTTGTGCATATGATCTGAACTATGTACAACATTTGGTCTCTGAAAATCCTCATACAAAAAATAAATCCTTACTTATTTTCAGGCAGAGAGATGATTATGAGTGTTATCAGAGGCAAGAGGGATAGTGGCATAGTGAAGGAAGACTACAGCAAGGGTCAGGGCAGAGGGAATTATTCTGAGAGAGGTCCTGATGGTAAACTTCTTATACTGGTTATGCACCCAATTAATGACCTTTGTGTCTGCTGAAATGCAGAACTTAGGTTATTCCAGAAAATCTGTGGGTTATGTGCATGAAAATATGGTAATTGAAACAGTCCTGGCTCCCCTACAAGAGTATCACAGCTGCAGGAGTCTCTGCCAACTATGGAAACTTTCATTAGCCTTCCTAACATCACAGGCCAACATTTATATAAATCTCTTGGGGGAGAAAAAAGAAGATACAAAATAGAATGTTTAACCTATTGACTCTATGAACTATTTCAGCTGAAATGCCAAGAATGAATTATACAAGTATCACTACCACAGTAGCATTCTCTTATGACTCAAATTCAGGCTTTACAGAGCCTGGTTGTGAGCATAATGTCCAAAATGTCTGCACTGGCCTCACACCACTTTTAAAACAGTGGCAGAGGTTTTACTTTCTTGAATAACTAGAAGCTGATCACGGAGAGAACACAGGGAAAGGTCACCACTGAAAAAAAACCCCAAACAACTGCTGCCCCACCCCCAAACAAAAGAACAAACATGCTGAAATCTGCATGGGATTTTCACCACATTTTTATCACAGTGAAACAACCTTCAATGTAAGGAGAAACCTGTGTGCTACTTTTGCAGAAACTTACATGAGTAAGTACTTGTGTGCAGATGTACAGCTCCTTTGGCTTCATGCAAGTCCTAGCAAGATCAAAGTCTTAAGTACATCATGATCTGCAAGCACTAAGGCAGAAGAAAGGGAGAACTGGGAAGGGACTGTATTCTAGTCTGTTCTTTTAAACCAGGCCTGCTGGTATTTACATTGAGGGCAATGGATTTGTGAAGCTCAGCACAAGTATTATATTTATAAACCTTAATTTTTTTACCCAGAAATATTGCCTCATAAAAGGTGGGTAAAAGTAAACATTAAACTCACTCTGCTTCAGTGTTGTGAGGGATGACTATGGAAGTTCTGTAAGCTAAGTGAGAAAGGGATGTGATTTTGACTCCCTTACCAGCACACTGTAAATATGTCTGCTTTTCAAACATGCAAATGAAATCCTCATGTTTTAGCAGTTTATGTGCAAATATTATCCAAGACAACTCTGCAGGACTTTTTTAAACTTTTTCCTTGTATTTCCAGTGCATCACTCAAAGACTTCTGGAGCTACAGTCACTTCATAGTTACTCAGTTTGTTGCTGCCCATACAGTAAGCTAAATACAAGATACCAAACAGAGCCACTGCAACCCTGTTTTAAAACACAAGGGACTTGCCCAGGTGCAATGGCTCCCTGAGCACAACACCCTCTCAACTGCAGTATGTAGACTGCATGAGGCTTATGCTGTTTGGTCACTAACCCTTTATGCATTAAATTAATCTATATTTCCAGAATAAAACCCAATGATTTTGCAAAACAATTTCAATTGCTATTAAACTAAGTTTTCAATTTGGCATAGGGATTTAGTGGCACTAAATACTAATGGAAGGTGCAGGAATAAACAGTGGAGCAATTTATAACAGAGTGTATTGATTCAATTATTTTCCTGTCTTAAAATGCATATGGTCATAAACATTTGATTTGGGGCACTCCCAGCTGATATCACACTTGGAACAGCAGGTATCTACCGTGAATAAAACTCCTGTTGCAGTTCTTCATTCTTAAACTTGCAAAAGACAAACACATGATTTGTAAAATCCTGCACTTGTAAAACTGACTTAAATAAAAAATTTCAAGCAACACAGTAAATATGTAGAGCTTCAATTGACTTACTGAGTTATATTTTGGGAATTACTGTACTCTGGCAGCAGGGAAAAGAATTCAATGACATTACTTTCTACTACAAAATCATCATGCTACTCCATTTTAAAACCCTGTGCTTTTATTAAGGACTAAGGAAGACATTCAACACCAAGACAGAGATTCATATTACCATGCAAATCCTCAAGCACAATGAGCAACACAGATGTTAACACCAAATATAAGGTAAAACCAATGAAAAAACAGGCACCTGGGCAGTGCAACAGGTAAGGAACTGTTTCCCATAAAGAGAAATAGAGAAAAAGAAATTCTAGGGTTAGATTGTCTCTTCACAATCTGACTGCTGGGAGTCACAGATGATCTCCTGACCTACCTCATATCCTAATTAGCTTTAGGTCCTCTACTGCTCCTGAAAGGGTGATGAGGCTCAAGCTCTAGCCAAGGATAAGGAGAAGACTCACTCAAGCACATGGAATGCAGTTAAAAGCAGACATACTTTCATAGGAAAAAGTAATATACTCTTTGCAGGTCCTGCACTTTTAGGAATTGCTTTAACTATTATTGGCAGAAAATTATATCTAAAGGGCATGTTTCTTCAATGGTTGCATTTTGTACAGCAACAATCATCCCAAATTGCTGTTCTCCACAGCATCAGCGTGCACAGGAATTAGAAAGGAACAAGAGAATTCTAGCTGACAAAACAGTCTCTCTGCAAAAAAGTAAAAATGCTTCTCACCACACAAGATTCAGATTAGTCCTATCAATATCTGTGTGTACTTCATGCACAGAGTCAATACATAATAAAGTTCAGTATATAAACTGTTGGAAAGAGCAGAAATTAAATAGGTATGCAAATATAATTTTGGTTTGTATTGTACTGTTACTTGAACCTACCTTTTCCTTGATATTTACATGAGAATTGATTTCTGCCATCTTTATTCAGAGGAGAGTAGTGTCTCTGAAATAAGAAAAAAAATCAAAGAGATTAATTTGGAGGTTTTAGTCCCAACCTGTCAAAGCTACACCTGTAATGACTAATTGCATATGCTTACCTGTAAGCATTAGAGAAAAATGAGAACACAATGTCCTGCACAGCAGTGCTCAATCCTGCCAAAGGTAAAGCTAGTCCAAATTTCCTACCTTCCCCAGATGAGTTCTGCAAGCACATTTAAAAATGCCTTATAGCTATGACTCTGGATAAAAGGCATATCACACTTCTCCCAGCCATGTCTCCCATACCCTGTTTTGAGGCTATAAAGAGCAGGAGTACCTTAGATGAACTCAACAGCTCCTGTTTTCTTATTCACCAGCATCCTCAATTTTTGCAAAAAGAATTTATCAATTAATGCAGTCCTAAAAGGCAGCTAAATGTGCCAGGAGGTTGGGCTGACAAGTGCTGCATGGCTGTTTGTTGTTTGTTTTTAATTCATAACTAATTCAGAAGATTTAGTCACACAGCTCCTACTGAAACTAACAGGGTCTGTAGATTTAAATCTCTAAGTCTTCTCTGAAAACTTGGGCACATGAATGGAATTTGCATATGATTAAGAAATCCTGCAATATGCTTTCTATTTCCAGTTATGTGGCTGGGTAATTGAGAGAGACTCTACCACATGATGAAGAGTTAAACACAGGGAAAGGAGTCCTGTTGCCTATTCTTGCTTCCATCAAAACGAACTGCCTTAAATTTCACTAAGGAACAGAGCTGAATCTTCACATTTTAAAATTAAATCACACACCAAGAATTACAGCAAAGACTAAGTCAAATGAAATACAAGCTAGGTTTGGTCTCTCTCTTTAACTCTATTGTACACTGATAAAAAGGTATGGATATATGAGAACAAACCCTTAAGTTCATTTTAAGTTTTAAAGTTGGAAGAGCTCCTTTTCCCCATTTGAGCACTTGCTATGTGGACTGATAAGTGTTCCAAAAATTCTTCTAAATATCTTTTAATGCCCTTAAACAATGCTCCCTCAACTTCTTCTTTGAAACACAGAAGTTTAGTAGAGTTCAAATTGCAGAAATTAAGCACGTCTCTTGCAGTATTCACTGACAACTTTTAAATCTTATAATTAATTTCTGTATGCACCCATTTTCTAACTAAAGAGATGAGAGTTGAGGAAGCATATGGGGAAGAGATAACAGGAAGAAGAAAAAGAAGTTCATTTGAGTTTTGGTCTGATGAAGAGCCAAGTGACTAAAGTAACCATTTCCATTGCCAGCTATTAAAAAGACATGCTTGAAATAAGTAAGGCTGCTCGTGCCATCTCCGTCTTACTATACTATGAAGAGAAGCTCTATCAGAACTCAGATACCTTTTACCTGTATTAAGTCAGTGGCTCAAACGCTTAGCCAAGACTGGAGTCTCACTATGTTTGACAAGCCTTCTTGGCAGCTGGGCCACTGTGTCCCTGGGAAGCAGAGACTTTACTGTCTGCTGGTATCTCAGAGCGGATGGCTGCCCTTCCTGCCCCTCCTTACATGGAGAATGAAAGAGCTCAAATTAGTTTCTTTGTCAAGCCCACCCAAAGGCTAGAAGCAGAATTAAAAACATCTGGACAGAGCAGGCAGGAAGATCACTCAGAAGGTAAGTTCAGGGCAATTCCATTTCCAATATCTAGTGTGTTCCAATAACAAAAGAAAGGTGTTGAGAAATGCTTGTAGCCTGTAGTCTCTAGACAATTTTTTTTAATGTACTTCTTGTCTTTTTCTGTCAGCTATTTCTCATGCCGAAGGGGCAAAGAACATGAGATATAGCTGATAAATTTTCCCATGCAGACTGGAAAAGTCAGCTCTAAAGTTACTCTACGTCTTCACCTCCCTTGCTGCTTCTCATAAAAGCATGGCTTCTATCTAGTGACATCAACCCCACGCTGGAGGGGTCCTATTCTCTGTTTAAGGGGTAACTGTATGGTAAGGAATAGTTAAGGAATTCAACTGGTTTGCTCTTGTATCCAGTACAGAGCAGATTTTGTAATGTTAGAGAAAACTAACACTCTTGCATGCTGAGATCAACGCACTCTTGCATACTGATTCAAATACACTTAATCTGCTCCAGCACCTCAGAACAATAACAAGAAAAAGTTAATCTGTTCCTGAGGAACCAAGCACACAACACAGAAGAAAGCTCACTAAGGGAAGTAACAAACTCTTCGGGCCTTCAAAGTTTATTAATCTATAAAAACCACTAAGTAATGGGAAAAGACCTTTGTCACTTTAAATCCTCAGGTTCTTTTTCAACACGTGCTACCAATTTTGCACCAAAATTTAAAACTGCATCTTGTATGAAGCAAATGAATCCAAATAATGATACTTTGTGAAAGCCTCATGCCTCTCAACTAAGGTTTCTTCAAAGATAGATACTAGCTAAAAAATTCTTGAAATTTAAATTAATTTTGCTGACTAAACCTACTTAGCCAATTCTACTCTTCATAGCAATGCTCTGACTTGATTTAAAACCAGACATAAAAACTTCATGCAACACCTTGCCAGAATTTGATGTGTCTCTTCTCTGCTGTACACTGCAGGTGTTTCTATGATTATAGCCTTCCACCAATAAATGTGGTGCTGATTCAGCTAGCTTGCAACTGCAAGCTACTTCAAAAAGACCAGGCATGCTACACAAAACATACACTCTGCTTCTTTCTTCCTTTCTCTTTTTTCTCTCCCTTTTAAGATACAGAACTAAGAGGACACAAGCTTTTACAAATGGACCCATTTCTCTATACTTTACACACTTCATTAATATGCATTTTACAACTGTCAAAATGAAGATGCTAAAACTGAGTTGGAGCTATTTTTCATTCACCTTCTCCAAGGACAGATAATTGAAATAACATTTATAAAACACTTGCTCGTTTATATAACTCAGTCCAGCACTGCTTGTTACATAAAATACAGATGATACATTAAAAAGAAAATGTCAATGCTGCACTAATTTTTAAAAGCATCATCCTTTATGGCTATACTTAATAGCTAACAAATTTAAATTTCTCACTGTAGCACCAACTGATTTATTGACTTAACTAGTATTTTTTCTCTGGTGTTATTTTAATCTCAGTGTTTAACAATTACTTAGTTTCTGTGGCAAAAGACTACAGCATATCCATAATTTTATGAACAAAATAGTCCCACTGAAGTTTAATCTCCAGGCTCGGATCTAAGTTTGAGTTGCTACATTCTTGTCCTCAGTTCTTCAGCAAAGCTTCTTTCTGTGCAAGTTGTGGAACATCAAAATAGGACCCTCAGCTGAGCCCAAAAGGGACCTAAAGCCAATGCAGAACAGTATTTTACATGTTACCAACAGCATGCACACAAAAGAATTTTTGGAGAAAGATCCCTGACAGAAAATTTTCTGCACTGGCCAAGATTAAGTTAATACAAGTACTCAATTTAAAACACAGAAAACATACTGTATATGAGAGATTCTTAGACTGAATGTCAGCTTACATGCTTTGTCTTTCTCCACATCTGCTTGCATTTTTGCTCCTGAAATGTCATTGCAAATCATGCCAAAAAACTTCCAAGAAAAAGAAATAATGAAAAAAAAATCCCAACAAACTACAAAATCTCTTATATAAATGGGTCATTAATTTCTGACATAAATTTCCAAATGCATTACCTGCAGCAGGAGATCACTCTCAGTTTCTCATTACATCCTGACCTCAAATACTGACAGGGTGTTTTTTCTAAAGCTGTTACACACATCCAAATGAGACATTTCACTTGCCTTGTAAAATGAAGCATTTCAATAGCATTCAAGGGAATGCTGCAGAGAAGACTTGAAAACTTTTGGCAGAGTTTTACTTCTCTTCCCTACCAAATGAAGCAATTTGTATTAGTCTATGCAGTTTAGGCTACCATGAACCTGAACCAGGGCATCTATGGTGCTGGCACATACTCTGTCCTGCTGACCTTAACTGTAAGCAGCAACGTTACAGGCAGACAGTTACAGAAACGGCCTTTAACCACTGCAGAAAAACATGTCAGAGCTCACCTGACACAGCCTAAGGTATGTGCCTGCTGGCTCAGCCTTTACAGAAGTTTCCTTTCTGTCTCCAAGCAGCAGTGAAACCCCACTGCTGCTGTGTTGAGCTTCCAAAGAATGCCCACCACCTTCCCACTGGTACCAGCATCAGAGGTGTTTGGCCCACAGACACCTTCCAGCCAGCCAGACTCAGGTAAAACTGACAAACGCTCCATTCTATACAACATTATGGATGGGGGGGATTGCCTGCACCTCAAGCATCAAAGAATCACAACAACAACTCTGTGTCTTGCCACTGCTGCAAAAACCAGGCACATTTAATTTTCACACTTTAAAACTCTGTCAGATGCTACCCACTCCTAACAACAACAACAACAAAATAATCTCCTTGCAAATACAGAGAGAGGAAAAGTAGTCTATGAAAGCATAAGGGTTGCCAGAAAGATAAAATTTGTGAAAATACCCAGTCACAGTACAGTCTATCAGAGTAGAGACTGTGTGTGAGACCTGCTCCACCACTTCTGACATCTGAAAATACAACTTTGGCAAGGGGGATCAGAAAACTCCCCATTAAACAGCACCTAATAATCTGGTGTTGGGAGGATTTCCCATCTCTAGGTTTATGGATGAATGTTTTCCTACACCCCAAAAAAAGGTCTTAGCTCCTCATCTGCCCACTGCAACTGTTTCCTTTTATAAGGAAATACTACCCCAGCAAACCAAGAATTCCAGGTCTAACTGACTTGACCCTTGCCAATGCTTCCCTAATCCCAGTCACTGAGTGAGCTTTGTCTATTAAAAGAGAAACTAGAGTTTACAATTTTGTCACTCAAAGTTTTTCATGAAGCAGAACAACATCAGAATATGAATTTTAATTACTTCCTATTTTTAATTATAGATCATTTTCTCATTTGCAAATAGTTCAGTCAAAATCTCCCAGCTCCTAAAAGCTAGACAGGTATGGGCAGAACAAAGGCATCACAATTTTAGAGAAACTTCAAAAAATAAGAAAAAAAAAAAGCTAAGTACCTGTGCAGGTTTTGGCTGGGATTTAGTTCATTTTCTTCACAGTAGCTCTAACACAGGGGTGTTGTAGATACTGCCAGCATTTCTTATACAGCATTAAGACCTTTTCTGCCTCTCACCCCACCCCAGCAGCGAGGAGCCTGAGGGGCACAAGAAATTGGGAGGGACAGAGCTGGGACAGCTGAGCAAAGGGATATTCCATATCATATGATGTCAGGCTCAGCATACAAAGCTCTGCCACTCAAAGCTCACTCCCATGGGGAGGCAGTGAATGAGCAGCTGTGTGGTGCTTAGTTGCTGGCTGGGATTAAACCATGACAGTATCTAATGAGATTGTAGCTGCCTGTACTATGCTTTCATCTTCTCTATTTCTACCTTCTCTACAGAATTACATCTCATTTTCAAATGAGATTCCTATCCATCCATATATATTATATTACACTGTCTTGCCTGCAGACTTCCACACGCCCTAGGTAAAAGCAAAACCAGCAGAATCAGAGACACATGGTCTCAGCTGCACATTTGACTTTGTTTCTTGTTATAAAGAAATGCTACTAGAGAACTGCACATGAAGCCTGAAATGAACACAATTTTTCTAATGCAGTTTGAAGCTAATATTGTTGCACCAGAAAGACTGAAAAAAACTCTGAGAGTGAGATTCCAAAATTCAAGCATTTCAGAAAGGAATTATTTTGGTTTTCACTCAGATTTTATTTAAATAGAATAAAAAATTAATTAGGTCAAATGGGCAAACATCAGCATGCCACTGTTTGTAAAACTACAAGAAATACCAAGATTCAGACATTTGTCTTCAGTATCTTGAGATTAGCAATGGGTATGATTTTCTATTTGCTGTAGTCACATGTCTAAGACAAACACAATAATTAAATGCATAAACATAACCAGAGTCAGGAGCACCCAGCACACATTAACAAGTATCCTCACAGCTCTCCTTTTAGCCTTTTGTGTCACTAGGAATGAACACACCTAGTAAAAACAACATAAAATGTTATGAATACAGAACTGGTGTTTTCCAGTACTTTCTAATGACTACATGTAGAAGTTTTCTATGCACACCATCATTTGGTATTTCCTGGTTTTTGGAAGTTTTAGATTAGCTACTTCAGACTAGTTAAGCACCCCAGGTAAGTTTCATGACATCTGAGGGCTTCAAAATCCTTTTCTTTAAATGCCTGCATAAACATATGTATGGAAGTGCACAAACATTCCAGAATATTCCTCATCTGCAGTCCTGTTACTGTCCCTGGTCACGCTTGTCTCAATCACAGAATGCAGCTCTTGCCTCTGCATTCTCCCTCCTGCTCAGCTACTGCAGCCAGACTCTCTACTGGTCACCACACTGTGTCTGAAACCCATTGGCTGCAGATCTGAAAACAGGATGCAGGAAATAAAGCATCTCACTGATTCCACATGTAGCTCTGGATTCCTACAGAAAGGAGGCTTATGCTCCCCCATTGTTTATCACCTCCTCCTGAGGATTTCTGAAATGCCTGACTACACAGTCTGAGGAAGAAGCAGATGTCTCAGATCTACAGCTTCGCAGGCTGCTCTCTTGGAAATGGGTAGTAAGGGGTAAAGGTTTGGAAAATGTGCAGTGGCACATCAGGAACTCAGTTATGCTACTTAACACTATAAAGTCCATATCTGAGAGATCACAGACCTATCTGCTAAAAATAAAAATGAGACAAAGGTGAAAGTGGGATATGTGAGGAAGGACAGACCTTAGCACCTGCATCAGTGTCCTTCTGTCTCCTATCCTCCTCAGATTTCTGCCAAGGGCAGGAATGGTTCTAAGCAGGTACCACGGACACACTGTCATGTCCAGTCAGTGTTGCAATAAAATGGTTAGGCATCAGTCATTCTGATAAAATCCATTGCTCTTTGACCTTGTTATGCTCTCCCCTTCCTAAGCAGAGATGGTACCATCCATATAACCCAGGGAGAGCCTGTGCTTCTCCCCTCTTGTCAGCTGACTTGCTTCCCTCTCCCAGTTCCAGTGTATGAGAAGCCAGCCCACTGCTTATGTGGGCTGCACAGGCATTTGTGTTTTCACAGAGATGTGGTGTGTGAGGGGTCCTCAGGTCCTCCCTGCACTTGGTGTTGCAGCTCCATTACATGAGAATCCTGCAGAGGAATGCTCTAGCCCTTGACAGGGTCACAATAAGAGTGGGTTAAAAGAAAGGTACTGACTGGCATCTCCCCCAACTCCATTAATATTTCATCCACACAGTTTACAAGTATTCAGTGACATAACCACATCTTTTGATACTGATATCACAAAATATTCTGGCTGTATTTTCTATTACCGGTCACCCTTGGTTACAAGCAAGGCTTCAAGCAAACCCTCTTCCTGTACAGCCTTTGAATGCTGGGTCTGTCCTGTCAAAGTGAAGCTCTTCTTTTACACAAGTTTCAGTGTGGCTTCCCCAGAGACTGATGTCACTGCATGAGCTGGTGCTCCCTCATAACAGGTGACTGACACCCTCAAACAGTGAGCACCAGTTACACCTCAGAGACCTGGAGGTGTAACAACCAATTCTACCTCTGTAGAATATAGCTTGGGCTGAAAAGGATCCAAACCAGTAGTTTATATTAAGGTCATTAATGCCATCCTGCATCTGAGCAATGGAGAGCAATTTAAAAAGCACATAAAGGTCAGCTCTGCATTATTTACAGCAACTTACTAGAATGAAGAACAGAGCTGCAGGAGGGGACACATGCAAATCCTATGTTCAGCTATGTTTCCATGTTTCAACAGACAGGTACCAGTGCAAAGTGAATACTGTGTAACTGCTGACATACACACCCACACATATATATATGTGTGTGTATATATATATATATATATATATATATATATAGGCAGGCACATAGACATACAAAGAATGCATAAAATGCTTTATGAAATAATCATACTTTTAAGTAAAATAAATTTGAAAATAAACTAAGTACCATTAGTTTTTGAAAAACAGCATTCTAAACACTGAAAAACTTCCCCAAAACACATGTGGAAGTACACCTCTTAAAAAAAACCTAGAAATTCAAATTAAAAAAAAATATCAAATTTCTGGAAAGGAGTCTTGTTGCACAGCAGCAGGCTTTTCCATGAAAGGATATTTTACAGGATAGAAGAGCTATTTCCCAATGAACATTCAGGGGACTTAGGCACAACTTCTGAAAATTCCTCCCATCCTCTTTCCATACTGATTAGGAGCCAAACACTTATTTTCAAGCCAGATCCTTTCTAAAATTGCACAACTTGCCATGTGAAGCAGAGTTGGTAATCTAAAGCCAGCATTTTTCCACCTAAATTGATGTACATATCACGTGTTTGAACTCCCTATCCAGCTGGTTTTGTCACCTGAACAACTATCAAATATACTGCTAAAAGTCTGAGTGGTCAAATGCACATGTAATTATAAACTGAGGTGACAGCACTTCCTATTGCTCTTCTTTTTGACCCATCCAATTTATACCACCCATCTACCAGAGAAAGGAATGCTCAGCAACACCGACTCTAATCAACATTAAGAAGCTCTAGTGAGCTACAAAAATACCAGAAGGCTGAAATAGTATAAGGTAGAAATTCTCCTAACAATTTTTCATTTCATGGTAGGAAATTATCAACTCATTAATATCTTTGGAATTTTGGAAAAAAATTAGGAGTCTTGTTCTAGAAATTTTTATATAAAGAACATGAAACAGCTCAAATAGAAGAGACAGAAAAAACTCATCTCAGCAGCCCAGTGACAAGAGAAAGTCTCTAGCCCACTGAAGATCTAGTGCCTATTCCAAACCTGCCTGCTGCTACACTAGAAGAGTACTTTAACCCCTAGGCCATTCTTAAAAGAAAAGGATTTTCTCTAAATAGTTTTCCTATTTCCCTCAAACATATCTATGAGCCTCCTAGAACCAGGTAAGAGCCAGCAAAGGCATATCCCCACTCCAGAGCTCCAAAGGCAGGAAACCCAGCACCACCGCATAGCTACCACAACTACCCAGTGGCTGCTCAGGATAAAATATCCACTTGCTGGCTACTGATGCTCACCACTTCAGGGACTGCATGCAGGGGCTCCATACCCTCCCCACTCTGCAGGACAATGTTGCTGGAAGCCTAGAGCCTGTGTTCTGCTGGCTGGCATCCTAAAGGAACATCTGCAGAGCATCACTGTGATTCAGCATAATCTGAATTCCCGGTTTTACTATGTATATCATACTAGGAGAGCTGAGCCCAATTGACAATAGATGAATTCAGCTACATGGTCAGTAAATGGTTTTCTCTGATAGGCAGGAGGGAGGGATGGGGGTTCTGGAAAAAAAAATCAGACTGAGAAAACTCACTTTCCACAGTAAGACTTGCCAAAATAAACATTAGCCGCTTGCTCTTCCTCAAACGCCTCAAAATATCTTCCTAAACATACAGATAAAGAGCAGTGAAATGGCAAAAACCAATCCACTCCAATTCTACATCTGCATGACCCTCCTGCAAAACAACAGAAGAGGTTAACTTTCAATTTTTACAAACGAGGTATTATCTTCCAAGCTGTTCTTGCCAGGGACTTGAGCTATTAAGCCATTTATGCTGGCTCCTATTTCAGCTCAGAACGGGGTGCCAAGAGACAGCGCCGGCTCATTTGCTTTTGCGGTTGCCCAAATGTGGACTGCTACAAGAGCACAGCATGGGAATGCTAACAGGCAAGGATGGAAAGTGGGAGCACCACTCGCCTCAATCACAGTGTTTGCTCTAAACAGTAAGAGCAGAAGTAAAAAAGCGAATGTTAGGAAGTGCACAAATTCACACTTGCTTTGGACATCATAAATTATCACAAGGACTCAAACTTCCACCAGCAGGCTGGCACAGTACAGTAAATTTTCAGTGTTTGAATAAATCTCAAGTTCAAAGATAATCTGATTTCTGGAGCTATTTTGATTTCAGCCTTCTTTCTATTAAGTATTCAAAGTCCACATCACCTTTCTTTCTTGCTCAGACGTCTCTGAAGAACCAGTTTACTGTTGTTAGATGTGCAAGGCTGGCTCTCAGCAAATATAATCGTTTGAATTCAAAGAGCTACATGGACTTGAACCAGCTGCTTGCTGGTCCCACAGGAGCCCCTCCAGCTGCAGACAGAGAAGGAGAAGTCAGCAGAGCTGCCTGACCAAGCACACCAGGAAGCACCACAGTCATGATGAATTGGCAAGTTTACAGTGAGTTTGGGGAAAGGAAGCATTTTACCAGAGTTCTGAAAGCGCTCCCTGAATAAAGGGCTTCTGAAGGGTGCTGATAAGGCCAGGTGCTCAACTGGAGGCATGACAGACCCAAAGAAGCCTTAGTGTGGTGAGACCTCAGGTAAATAACATATATTCAAAGTATAAGTAAGCATACTTTATGAGTCAGTGAGGTTATGTATATGCTTGAAGGTAAACACCTAATTTAAATGTGGCAAAGCAGTCTGAACCTTCCAAAACCAAACACTGATATTAAATGCAGTCTTTCATTTTCTATAACCAAGTCACCTCATATAGCTCCTTTGAAGAAGATGCAAATTTTTCCTTGAACAGTATTTAAATTATTATATATTATATACATATGTAGACATACAAAATATATGTACATAAAAGCTCTAACAAATGTTTACAAGTTTCTAGTAAAATCACCTGATATATATCCACAATGAACAGACACAGGCCCAGCATTAGTCCCATATTAACAGTACCTGTAGAGTCAGACACTACAGTTTTCACCACTGACATTTTGATATTCTCAGATTTACAACACATAAGAGTCTTCCTCTCCTCCCCCACCTTCCTACTGCTGAGGAAAATCGTTGATTTTCTAATGTTAACAAAAAGTATTCCTGGAAACAACAACAAAAGCACATAAATAAGTTAACCAATAATTGCTTATTGTTTCATACAGTCCTTCAACGTAATTGCTATTACACATGAATAAGCAGCTATTAGAGCATTCACTGGACTTTGAACTGCACTTTTTAGAGGTAAAACCCAAAGGAAACCCATCAATTTTTTCAACTGAAACCCACACTACCTAGCAACATCAACATTAATTGTAAAAGTACAGTCAATCAATGCAGACTGCATACTGCCAAAAATATGCAAAAGTGCCTTAACCAATCCCCCCTTCCATACCCTCCCCAATAGTCAGGGGACAATCTCAAAACACTTTTCTGTTTCTGATGGTCAACAGCATATGAAGTGTTGCTCACAACCCAGAAATAAAGCTAACTAGCTGCAACATGTGGACAGCAAATTGAGTAATTTTATCAACAGAATAAAAAGAAGATACTTTATTTATTGAGGAAAATTTTCAAGAAAATAAAAGTATGTATTATTGTAAGGTATTTTTCTCAAAGACAGGTAAGCTCACTTACACTGACACACATTCTAGAGCATCTTTCAGTTCATTTGTTTGTGCCTATTCACTGTAAGTGATCCATCTTTGGCATGCCAGAATCCATGAAATGATAAAATCTGTGGACAAACCTTTACTTTGCATCTGTCCAGAATTTCTGAAGATGAACCTTTAACACAGCTTTGGAGGATAAGATAAAATACTAACTCTCAGTGTGCTGAAGGATGCCAAACCCACTTTACTTGGGCAAACATGGATACCAGCAGGTTTCAGACACTGGATTGGGTTTGTGTGACAATGTTTTGATAGTGGAGGGGTTACAGGCTTGGCTTCTGTGAGAAACTGCCAGAAGTTTCCCTCGTGTCCGATAGAGTCAATGCCAGTCAGCTTCAAGATGCAGCTGCCACTGGCCAAGGTCAATCCCACCAGCAACCATGGCAGTGCCTCTGGAATAACAGTTTAAAAGGGTGGGGGGAAAAAAGCTGTGCAGCAGCAATTGCAGGTGGAGGGAGGACTAAGAAAGAATATGTGAAATGAACAGCTCTGCAGACACAAGATCAGTAGAGAAGGAGAGGCAGGAGGTTCTGCAGGCACCAGAGCAAAGATTCCCCTGCAGCCCATGGTGCAGCCCATGGTGAGGCATCTGTGCCCCTGTAACCCATGGGGGTCCACAGGGATGCAGAGATCCACTTGCAGACTGTGAAGGACATCACACCAGAGCAAGTTACAGCCTGAAGGAGGCTGTATCCCTGTGGGAAGCCCTCACTGGAACAAGCTCCTGGCCTGTGGACCCTTGGAAAGAGAAGCCCATGCCAGAGCAAGTTTGCTGGTAGCACCTGTGATGCCACAGGGGGCTTATGCTGGAGCAGGCTGTGCCTGAAGGACTGCACCCCATGGGAAGGGACCCTCCCTGGAGCAGTACAGAATCCACACTGGTGCAGTTGGTGAAGAACTGTAGCTCATAAGAAGCCCCCTGTCAGAGAACTTCACATAGGGCTATGTTTCCTGGCAGGGACCCCACACTAGAGCAAGGGAAGAGTGTGGGAAATCCTTCCCCTGAGGAGGAAGGATCAGCAGATGCAATGTGTAATGAACTGACCCAAGTTAAACCTGAGAAGGAGGGAGGGCTGGGGAGAAGGTTTTAAGATTTAGGGTTTTTTTTCTCATTATCTTACTTTTATTGACTGGTAACAAATTAAGCTAATTTATCCAAGTCTAGTCTGTTTTGCCTGTGATGGTAATGGCTGAGTGATCTGTCCCTGTCCTCCTGACTCACGAGTCTTTTGTTATGTTTTCTCTCTCCTACCCAGCTGAGGAGAGGAGGGACAGAGAGGCTTTGGTGGGCACCTGGTATCCAGCCAGGGTCAATCCACCACAAGCACACAAAAAAGCATGTTTTGTATGGGAATCTCAAAACTGCTTTAACTGCTAAGTCTCTCTTCTCATTGCTGTTAATTACAGCAGCACTGCAAGCTCTTATTTATTGCATGTAGGCGCTATCAAAAACTCAGTGCTGGTTAACAGAGTTACCACACTGAGCAAGCCAAAGTCTCAGCAAGTCAAACACCCAGTACCTCACTTGCTCTAATCATCCTGTCAGCAGTAAGAGCTGCCAGACAATAAACTGAGCTAGCTAGGAATTTCCCAATCAAATGGGTTTTGTTGGGGTTTGGTGAACCTACTTCAGCATAGCCAAAACATTTCTCGAACAACCAGCTAAGCAAGGGTTCCCCAACAGCTAAGTGAAATCCCTGTTAGCCAGCTATCCTTTCCCAAAAAGCCCAAATCACAGCAAAACTTGAGATAAGCAATGTTCAGCTTAACAAAGCAGGAAGTTACTGTGGCTTGTGCAGACACAGAAGAGCTGATCACAGCATTTAATATCAAGTAAAGCACTGTATCAGTCACGCCTCTCCTTCATTATTGTACAGCCTCACCAAGTAAAGGCAGAGGTGACTCCTGAACAGCTAGTCCTTTACAAATTGTCTGACTGCATTTTCATGAAGTCATTCACAAAGTTATCATCTTCATTCATAATGAGCAGTCCTGGCAGTCACTGATACAGATTTCTTACTGTAGACAAAAACACAGTCAGAGCTGCCACAAATTCACATCTCCAATTTAGCCACACACGAAAACAAGCAGGGCTGGCTCTGCAGGCAGCAGACATGCGCTGTGACTGGATTCTGTGGTTAACAGAGCTCTGTCACTGGCATCCACAGAACCAAGGACTTTGGCTGAAGAGAGCTGGATTTATAGTTGCTCAATATTTGGACTTTCCAATAATGGAGGAAAAAAAAGAAAGACTCATGTATGAGACACAATTTACACAGGATGAGATTCAGCTCCATTGGCTGTCTTCCTTAAACATGAAATTTACTTGCCAGTAACACTGACACACTTGCCAAGACCTGAACTTTCTCTATCACTATTTTTCCATGGGTTCTGCTGATTAACTGAGGTCAGACAGTCTAGCCACCTTGCTCACAATCAGAGCATAGCAACAGGGAATGCTTTGGCTCTTTTTAAACTGCCTGAACTGTGCAGTTGGAGAAAAATATAAGAACTCTTTCATCACTTTATCCCCACATACACCTCGCTTTTGGACAGGGCACAAATTACTGCCTTGATCCTCCCTTGTAGCAGAATACACACTCCATCCTAGTGGCCTCAGAGAGCATTTCTTCCTTTACTATCGAAAACAAAGATTTCCATAATTCTTCCGACCTGCTCCAACTGCCTGCTCCACAGAGGGAACAAAAAATGGAAGTTATCACTGGCAAAGAGAAACTACCTGCTCTAATCATGAATCTTTACAGCTGAACTATTTCAAAAGATACTGGAGGGGGGCAATGCTATTTTGTCTTCACTGTGGGCTGACCTTTATGAATATATTCACTCTTCTCTACCATACAAGGAAAGTTTCATTGAAGTCAGTGCTGCAATGTTAAAAAGGCATGAGAAATTGCACAGAACTTTTTATGAAGGCACTGGAGTCTCAGTTTCACTGTGCTTACTGCATGATCAACCAAATCCCATAATGTCATCTCTCTCCTGGAATGCCAGCATTGACTGACAAACCTTCTAAGAGGTTTGGAGGTGGCTGCCTTGAACTCTGACATTTAGACTGGTCACACTGCTACCCATTTGTGTATGCTTTGTGATGCTTTTCACTACCCAGAACAAATACTTACCTCTCTTCACATTAACAAGTAGAATAAAGAAGTGCCACCAATAACAAAGCAGGCCAAATACCCTAAAAATAAAGAATCAATTCAAGAACTTCAGAGTCTCCTTTAATCTCAATTATTTTCTCTAAAAAATCTGTGAAAGCTCAACTTACTTTCAGTTTCAGACTTTGATATTGATCAAAGTAATCAATGAGCTCTAATCTCAATTATCTGATTTGGACTGACAGCAGCATACATAACCAAAAGGTGTTGCAGGGAAGAACAGGAACACATTCACTGATTTTTTTTTTTCAGAAGTGAACCAAGATTTCATTCCTACTTCAAATCTTTTATTGTTTAGTTTTTCCATTTCTTAGGATAAGCCCATAAATCTAATTCCTAATGTTTCAATTTTGAAAGCATTTTATGGGTCCAGTCTCATGATAAATAAGACTCACAGAATAATTATTTTAGGCACATAATTATATACTTATACAGACAGCAACAAGACGCACCAATAGGCAATTAGAGAATTACCTATTTCTGACATAGGTCTGATGTTCACATTGGGTAAAATTTCTCCAGAACTGTTCTTGCAGGACAGAGTCAGCTTGAATTTGCAAACACTATTCAGATAAGCACTTAAAAGCTACTGAATTTCCTGAAACAAATTTCGTTACACACTTTTCAGTGAAAAATGAACTTCAGCAAAGTCTTAAGAGACTTTTTGAACTGTTTCAGAAGTGTGCATGATTCTAATGAAAATTTCACATCTGCACGTACAAGAAAACATTTTTAATGAAGAATACACTGTTCTTAAGATGTTACAGTAGGATTTTGTTCTTCTGATAATTCCTTTTTCAGTACTACATTAAAAAGTAAAAAAAAAGTAGTATGATTTGGGTTGTGGTGGGTCTGACTGGGATGGAGTTAACTTTCTTCACAGGAGCCCACATGGTGCTGGGTTCTGGCTCTGTGGCTACAGCAGCGCTGACAACACACCAGTGTTTTGCCTATTGCTGAGCTGTGCTTGCACAGTGTCAAGGCCACCTCTGCTTCCCACTACACCCCCACAGCCAGGCTGAGGGTGGGCAAGAGACTGGGATGGGACACAGCTGGGACAGCTGACTCAGAGTGACCAGAGGGACATTTCATGTGATGTATCCTCAAGTTCATAAATAAAAATTGGGATAAAGGAACAAAAGGATATTTTTCTTTTCAAGCAAATTTTTTGGCTGTTGTTTGGAGACTGGCTGGGTATCAGTCTGCCATCACCTGGTATGCCCTCTCCCTTGCTCTGCTTGTTTTTCACCCTGAGCCCTTGAGCTTTTCTTCACCTATTAAATGTTTTTTTTAACTCAACTCAGGAGTTGTCTTTTATTCTTCCTATTTTCTCCTCCATCCTCCTGTGGAGAGCTGCTGCAGGGAGTGAGTTAGGAACTGTGTAGGTACTTGGCTGCTGGCCAGGGTGAGCTCACCACAGCAAGTCAAATTGAAAACCCATCCCAGATTGGCGTACTCTCTTCTCAGATTCTGATCTAGAACTTGCCCCAGTATTCAGTGTCTACAAAAACTCTATTTCTCTAGATACTTGTAAGGGCACTTTACCTCCGTATATCTGAGCTGAGTATAATCCTCATCCCAACTCTACAGGCTGAGGAAGCATTTGTTATTCTCATTCTACTGAGGGGTAAAGAAGTAGAGGGGACTACAGGAAAAGATTTTCAGAGTTGATAAAAAATTTTGGCCTCACTTGCAGAAAAAACATTTACACACAGCCATCTTTTAGGAGCAACCTGAAGGTTTCTCAGAGCTAAAAAACAATCCCTTTGCAAGTTTAAGATCTTTACTGACCTCCCTATTACTACCCTTTCAAGCACAAGATTCACAAATGCGGACCTCCACTAACAAGCCAGCAGGTTTCCTTATTCTCAGGGCCACAAGGCATCATTCTGGTGTGGAAGACCAAGTGCAGCTGAAAAACCAGCATCTTTCCCAGAAATCACTGCTTCTGAGAAATCCCTGTGCTGTCTAACACTGCTGACAAGGGTGGAGATACTTCCAAGATATCTCGTTCTCTAGGCAGCCCATCTGTTTCTGACAGCTCAACTTCTGGTCAGCAACTGACCCAATGAGTCACTCTGCTTGTACTATACAGAGCTCAGAGCCAGATAAGCAATATTTCATCATGTACTTGGCCACACTTGTGATCAGCAGATGCCTAAGAACCACTTTGGGCACGTATCTTTTTCTTCTTTCCTTTGAGGAAGTCACACAGCTCACCGCTACTGAGTTCAGTATGCTGAATTATTAACTACCAGATTGACTCTATTCAGCCACTCCCTGTGAGCTTTCCACTACCAAAAGCCTTAAAACTTTGCCATGTGGCAATTCTGTGTAAAAAATCTGAAGCAAAAAGGAAATCCTTAAGAAACAGCATAACTACCTCTACCAAAGAAACAGGGTGCCTGAAGTGAATAATGTGCAAATGAAATGACTTCTCCTTCCATCTATTTACCATAATGCCTGAGCATTTCAGAAACTTCCAATACATAATCGTATATTTATCATTCTGACACCCATGCTTAAATGCAAGAGTATTGTTATCTCATGTTATAGATTTAAAATTGAGGAATTAAGTGATTCAGTGAAGATTTCTCAGGAAGCCTTCATAAAGGACACAACCCAGGTGTCCTAAGCTGCAAGGAAACAAGAGAACCTTACAGACATTTGAAAAAAATGGTCATCTCTATTAGAATTACACAGAAGGATGAGGTCCTTAAAACTTTAAACTTGTTAGATTGAGGCTTCGAACAGATTTAGCTTATGATTTTTAACATGCTGGACACATATGAGAAACCATCTCCTTTGGACAAAAAGGCAAAAGGAATTACTTGATATGTTCAAACAAATATTTTCTCCAAAACAAGTGACAAAAACCATGGAGTTTGGACCTCTAAAATTAGGCAATTGCAAAGCTCCCATTTCTCAGTTTTGTAGTACATGTGTATTTAATTTTTTTTTAATTACTACAATGCTACCCTTTCCCACTACCCTCTGAATGTCACTTTGGACTATACTTGGTGTGATATGACTTCAGAATATCAGTTCAGCAGAACTTTCAGATGCAAACCATGCTACATCCTCACAGTCATACAAACAATTAAAAAGATGAGGAGATGGTGAGGAGAAGCAGTAGGACCATATAGCATAAGCTGGTCAGCTAAATGACAGAGAAGAAGAAGACAGAGAAATTTATACAGAATAGTGAGCGACAAACTCTGGAGAAAAAACTGCCCCATCCCTGAGAGTGCTCAGGTCCAGGCTGCATGGGAGCAACCTGGTCTAGTGTAAGGTGTCCCTGGCCGCGGCAGGAGGGTGAGAACAAGAGGATCTTTAAGGTCCCTCCCTACCCAAGCCACTCTATGATTTCCATATGATTAAAGTTCCAAGATGTTCAAACAGACTGCACTGCTCTGGTGAAAGCAGCCCCCAAAGTTCTTGGCTTCTTGTTCTTGCACTGACAGATCTGTAAGTAAAGAAACTTCTTATCTGAATGATCAGCAAAGAGATAAAAAGTATCTTACCACTGCAAATTACTCCAGTTTCTGGTCCTATTTTTCGTCTTCTCCAAAAGACTGTTATCACCTGCAAAAATAGCTGAAGTTAAAAAAAAAACCAAACAAACAAGTACTTAATTTTTTCTTAATTTGCTTTACTGTCTTCTTACAGTAGACTTTTGTGAAAAAAAACCATCCCTCATTCCTTTACTGCTGTGGTCAACACGTGAGGGTGCCCTTACCTGTTTTACAGGGCTTATCTTTTCTAAGGGCCTATCTTCACTGCCATGAAAGCTCAGGCAATCACCTAAGCTTTGTTGTTAGTCCCATTCCTGACCACACATACAATTCTCCCCTGAAACAAACCCATTTTTAAAGCACGTATTTTAAGCTCAAACTAGCCAGCACATGGGATATGCAGAAAGATAAACTTAAGCAATGAAAATTATTTTATCATTAATGCAAGAGAGCTGTAGGTGCAAGTTACAGTAACATAGCAGCTACTAATTCAACCCCTATGAGCAGCACTAGTGCAGTTTCACTGTGGTCATTCTCCAGAAACAACATTATCATCTCAAGAATACTAACTCAGATGAAACAAAGGGAAACCCAAAGGGTGACACCAGCACTCTGTTCACAATACAAGGTCTTTGCTGATTTACATATAAATTTCAGAGGAATTGTCCCCAAAGTTAAAGACACACAACCACATGGAAAACTGAGGCCATTCACATCCATTCACAGATGAATGGAAACTGGTCTCCCAATTTCATCAGTGCAGGGAAATAGTTAAGTTTTGTATTCTCTTGTGTAGTTGTGAGGACAAGGCAGTCATGGTCTATGGCTTACCATGCATGCCAGATAGAAATTATTCCTCTTTGGCAGCTATTAAGTGAGTTGCACACTGGTCCTTGTTTGCTTTGGAATAAGATCTGTTTAGCAGTCCCTCAGCTAATCCTAAAAGAATATTGCAATGTTTCTGAACATCCTGATTGCTGAAATCAGCCTCTACTAAGCCACTATGACTGGACTGTCTTTACAGACAATTTTTTCCTTCTGTACTACAAAATACTACCTCTGTGTACAGACTAGAAATGTGTGACTGCTGTCATATTTAATTCATTTTATCCTTATTGAAACTACATATTTTGCCAAGGCCAAAACAAGTTTTAGACTGCAAAAGTCCTGTCAGCATCACAGGTTTTAGTTTAAAGCAAGGCAGAAAGCTCTTAATTGCTTCTGCATCCAAAACAGCCAGATGTTCCCTGAAGCACTTCACCTGGCAAAAGCTCCCACAACAAAGACTCTCTCAGCTTATGTCCCAAAGACCATTACAATCTAAACACACATTTCTGCATGGCTTGCTGAGTCACAGTTATGCTCAAAATCAAAGGAATGAATAGAGCAATTTAAAATGTGATGCTTCAATGAAGAAATACAAGTAGTCACACATGTCAGTGTTAAAGAGCATTTCTGAGTGTTGGAATCTACACAACAGGCACAGATCCATGAGATGAATTGAGGGGTTGGAAACCTGGTGAGGGAGGCATACCCAATTCCTTGTCTTTGGGCAGAATACCCCAACCAAGCACTGGGGAAGAGGCCTACATGATGGCCCTACCAGGAGTTTTTTCTTTGGGGCAAGCAAGGGCAGGAGTTGGCTGTTTCCCTCAAAGGGACACAAGGAAGGGCTAAGAACTCATCCATTTTGTCCAGTGAGCACCTGAATCAAAGCAGAGAAGACAGAAGCATTCCTAATAGCTACTGCACTTCTTATGCCAACATCCAGACATTTAACTCCTTCCAGTACTGCATGTAGTCTGCAGGAAGTATTTTTAGGATTTAAATACAGCAAATCAGATCACAGACATTATTGCACTGAGGCATCCTAGTGACTGTTCTTTTTCCCTGCATCACACCACCTGCTAAACCCCAGTTTTGATCTTTTTCAACCCAGGCTACATAGGAGAATCCTCTCCAACTTCACTGGAAACTAAAACCTAAAAAAGTCAAATGAGAAGAGCTTTCTAACTTTAAAAAAATTGTTTTTTTCCTCCAATTAGTTCTTTTGACAATTCCTGTCCTTTGGAACTTGACAAGATTTGAAGAAGAAAGTGATAGATAATGTCAGAATCCCATTTATTGATGTGGTCAAGAAATATGGTCACTGGTATGAAATTATTCAAGCTAGAATTGCAATTATTGCCCCTTGAGAGCTATTATTAAAAAATATTTTAAAACAGAAAGGAACATAAGCGAAAAATTGAAGTCCAAAGTTCTTCTTTTGCATCACCATTAAGTAACAAAGCAGATAGCTAATAGCACACTATATGCACAATTCTAAACCCTCCCCATTTTACTGTGTGCAGTAAAGATTTGTTCTTTCCAACCAAATGAGATATATTACCTTGAAAAAATTAATTAATTCTATAGGACATCTTTCCACAGTTTGATCACTTCCCCTAAATCACCACTTTGTCTTTACTCAATGGTCCATGACATGTTATCAAACACTATCCGGGAAAAAATGACTCAAGGGCGGAGAAAGGAAATCACGAGTAAAGGTACAACAGTTAAAAGGAAGTTATTTGACTTATGTATCATCACAGATAATACTGTTGCTTAACATGCAAATGTTCAAGTAATTTTCCATTATAATGAAAGGTCAATTCTTGAAGTGACTTTTATTCTCAAACAATGAAAAGATGTTGGAATAGGAAGGCATGCTGTCACTCTGCAGGCCTCAGAATGCAGGCTGAAAAACACTGGTCCATATTCCTCTGTGGCAGATCCATGGCTGAGGACGGCCATGTGCATGGAGATGACATGATACCCCCTCACAGAGCCTTCAGCACATTGTCCTCCACTGCAGAGTATGAGAGGGAAAAAGCTGAGCTTCAGATATCACATCACCAAACTGCACATCCAGCCAAGCTCAGTGACAAACAACTGCACCAAAACCAACATAAGCCCAAACACCTGCCCGCAATCAGTGCTCATCACAGTGCTACGGCCCTGCAGGACATACAAATAACCCAAGCATTTTAATCCCTCCCCATCTTGAGCTGTGACTCTTTCAACAGTTCCCTAATCCTCGTATTAATGTGATATGTGACAATAGAAGAACGAGACACGAAGTTTAAATCTAGATCAGAGCAGCTATTCATTGTGACATAGCCCTTAATGAACCTAACTAGCAGAATCAAAGCATAACATGAGCTATATAACACTCTAGATTTGAGTCCTCATCCTACAGGAATCTTTACTCTTCAGAATAGTAAAACAAGGCCTTTGACCCCTTTTCGTCTGATGCCTAACCCTGACTGCAGCCTTAACCTAGGATTTCACAACACGCCCTTCACACAGAAGAGCTCGAAAACTCTAACGCTGCACTCTTCTAATTCCACTGTAGACCCGTGAGCCTTCTAGACCCTAACAGCAAACACAACCTGCAATTCCTCCATCCCCAAGTAAATTTCCTACACAAACAGGATTGGCACACCTGTGCAAAATACGGTGCTAAATATATCCCATATCATATATAGTGACTATAGCAGCACTGCAATTAACCGGAAGTTGTCAGAGTCTGTTAAGAATAGTTCATTTGGCTTCTGGTTTGGGTTGATTTTTTGCTTATTTTTAAAAAATATTAAAAGCTAAGTTTATAGTGGAATCAGAGGCATATTGAGCTGGGATGAATGGTGATACACAAGGAAACATTGGACTATAGACAGCTAGCTTTTACTTCAGGATATTTCTTTGGTGAGGCCACTGATGGAACATCTAGGTGAGAAGAAAGCTAGCACAAGGCAGGAGATCTTCTGAATGTTGATATGAATGACTACAAAAGCTATTTACAGTTGGCTGGTCCACACAACAAAAAAGTGAGATTTTGTTGATGATTGTGGCACTTGGGGTTTTTTGGCCCTTTTCTGGGTTTTGCTTTTGGCCTAGCTAGTGAGTCACATTTCCCTAACTGCCAATGTAGCTGTTTAGCACATGGAAAGCAAACCTCACTTTCTTTGACAGTCAGACCTTAAGACATCTACTCTCAAACTCTGCAAGTTCTGATGTAGCCAATAAGGGTTTCTCCTTGCCTGCCAGTGCTACACTTCAATACAGTGGTAAGTTCCTGTCAGTATCAGTCAGTCAGTAACAACAGCTTCCAAAGCTGAACTCTGCCTGCCTTTAACCCAAGATGCTCCATTTTGTGCACTGCAGTTCCTAAACTTGGCCAGGGCATGCAGTGCAAAGCACATTCAGCAGGATCCAGCCTTCAGAGGACAATTCATATCAACATTTACACCGTGCACTTCTTACTGCAACAAAAGATGTATAATATTGTAAAGCAGCATGAGGCCTTCTGTCTAAAAACATCCTCATTTGTTATTTGCCAGAGATTGTATAGCAAAAAAATCTGTTGACATTAGGATTGGGAAAGAACCAAATAAAAGCTTCAGGACTGGACCACCTCTCATCCTACATCAGATTTCTGTTCAGTGACACAAGTGTGATATTCAGTGATATCAGACAATGATATCACAGTGGGGCAAATGATAGGATATCTGTGAGCACCTTGATTCTCCTACCAGTGATCTCATTATTTCAGTCTTTTACTCCTCCTAATGTAACATCAGTAAACAATTTACTCCCAAAGCATTATGGGCCTAATCCAATTCCTCCTGACAGTACTGGAGCAAGAACAGACCCAAAACACACACACAGATGAGCCAGATAACACCAGAAATTCAACATCACACCACTGAACACCTACTATCTCACCAGATGAGAAATCTCCCCACTGTTAGAAGAACTGGACCCATTGGAAGCCCAAAATGGTTAGAGGATTGAGTTCTGGGCCCCAGTGAAGCACAAATTCTCAGACAATGAACATAGGGCAACCCTTACAAGTTCTACTTCCTACAAGAACTGCTGTCTGCTTCAAATATATCCCATACTTCTGATAGATGGGGATAGTTTTTTTCCCACAGCTGGGAATGCTTTACTTGGATGTGTTTATCTTTCCTCAATCTCTGACTCACAGATATCTCAATTTATTTTAGTTTTCTCCACTATCAGAAACTAAGAGGGTTTCTGTAACCAACTGTACCATAACCAGGTACACTGTCTATGATCCTAGTAGATTTATGGAAAGCTCTCTTCACTAAGAAACTAATCCACAATTTACCAAAAATGTCTTATTTTGGGAGTTAACTTCATGAAAAGCAACTTAGACTCATTTGTTACACAGCAATAGAATGACTGTCTTAAGAGTTGTCATTTATCTCAGCCTGGAAGTGATAAAAAAAAGGATACCTTTCCATTTTGCAGAACTCTTTGGTGGAGCAGGGATAGCAACAGAATAGCTACTTAGACATATATGCTATAATCAAGTTCTCAGAGTGCGTGTGTACTTTGTCAAGATCAGCTAACTGAAATTAAGATGAGAATTTTCCCTGAAACACGAGCCCACACGCCAAAATTATTCCCCTTAAGGGCAGGTGAGGACTTCTGAAGCTTCATTTGGAAACACTAAAAAAATGACATGACATCCTGAGCCAAATGGTTATGTTAGTTCATTATCATCATTACTAAAGAAAATACTCCCTAACATATTCCAAGCTATGATTTGCACGCTCTTCCCTGCCCTGATCTAAGGATGCACAAAAAGGTATCCCAGCTGGACTTACCAAGACTGGCTGATGACACAAGCCATAATTTGTCAAGATTCTAGCTTCTGAACATGACCAGCTTGTGCTGAATCCTAGAAACTGTCCAATATAAAACATATTTCAAACAGAAAGCCTTTGGGAGTAGCCAAGTAGAATACTTGAGGAAAAAAAATAACCATTACAGAAGCTTTAGAGGATTTATAATTCTGTTTTGTTTGCAACTGTACAGTAGCCTTGCCCATAAATAGAAACCAGGTGGATTTCTTTTTTTACATTTGCTTTAATTTCTTTATTTGGGACTTGTGGGAATTATGGTAACCAAGCAACAACACAAACCTGGAAAGCCCTAGTTAAGACAATTGCTGATACCCTGATGAGGCAGGATGTGTTCAGTGCCTAGAGGAGCTATGGGATCTCCATTTCTGTACACTCTAGGGGCCACAAGACTCTAAAAAGAGTGAGGAAAATATTCTGTACAATCTGTGGACTCTCCATGCCTCAGTGTGAAAACTGCCTCCCTCTGAAATGAATTTTGCTGCCACTTGGGAGTCCACTGTGAATTTTACTTGCCACTTTTGCAGGGTCAGTCTGCCAGGAGAGCTTCCTCTTACCAAGGCTTGGGAACTCAAAAATACTGGGTCTCAGACTGCCAAGAAATTAAAAATACCATCCCATGGATTTATTAGAAATATCACTGTGGATCCATGTAAATTTGAGTATTCATTTACATAGAACACAACCTTATAACTAAATGTTGATGATAAAAAGTGTAACTAAATTGAAAAAAAAAAAAACCTGCAATGTTATTTTCTGGTCAGAAAAGCACACCAGAAGAATCAAGCCTTTTACAGCTTCTGCAACGAACAACAGCTGAAGTAACTCATTTTCCATGCAAGTGCAATCAGCACTATTTTCAAACTGGCACATCCTCCATGTAATCAGTCTTCAGCCTCCCAAAGAAGGAGAGAAGCTTCTGAAGGAAGCAATACTTCTTGCTTTGCACACTAGCAAAATCAGCTGTGCCCTCACTCTGTCAAATGGTTTTTATTCAGCATTTTATAAAACAACTTTTCAAACTGCTCCAAAACAAAAGTAGACTCTTTCTTAATAGCAAAGTCAATCTATATATTTTTGTACAAACATTTCAAGACATAATCATATTCTGAGAAAGGAAAGTATTCAAATGATGTTTTTTAAAAAAGCTTAAATTATTTGCCTATTCAAAAAAGCAGTGGCAGAGAAAATATGTCTGAGTGCATATGCTTTAAAGTGAATGAGGGGTTATTTTAGGAGAGAAAGGGTGACTACTGCACACAACCAATGTATGGTGGATCCATCAAGGCTGTGGATATTGTTTATGCTGCAATTCAGCAGACAGCACCTCAGTCTCAGAGGTAAGACAGTGAGATCAGTACCAAAAGCAAGACAGCCCAGCTATAGCAGATGTGTGCCTAAGACACACAGTATGCAGGTTTTGGGAGGGCATTAAAAAGCTCAATCCTGTGGAACAGGTTTCAACTTTTCGTCATACGGACATCCAGCTGAGACTGGGTTTTATTGTGTAGCATCCAATATCAAAGGTTCCAATAAATAAGTATTAAAATCACCAAAAAGCCCCAAGAGACTACATCTAAAGATGTCCCGTGAAAGTTACACTGGGACACAGACATAAGGGGGCTTCAGGGAACTTGGTCTACTGCCACAATTGCTGGGCTTCTGAAAAAATATCACACCATGACTGTGAAAAGTAGAACTGTTTGTCAACACAACATCACGTGCTGAGTGTGCCTTTGTAACGGGGTAAGTGGGTGAGGTTCAAAGAACAGGAGTTCCTGGGAATCTCTACCAGGAGATAGCCCAGCAGAGGGATGTACACTCTGCATCACCCACTGGAGGACGTACTGCATCCTGCTCAGAAAGAAAGCACAATGCCAGGGCCCAGCATGGCAGCAGCAATGGATCCTCAAGTCCAATTCCACTTCACTCCATTGTCCTGGCCTTGGTGTGTGGACAGGAGGAGGGTTAAGAACTCCTAGACTGCCATCACCTAAGCAGTTTCACATTTCTTCCTGACAGTCCTACAAGAGCTGAACACAACCACAAAGAATATTTGTACAGCACAGAGGCTAGACATAGTCCTTCTTATATAAAACTCCAATCCTTCTCCACCTAGAATGGAGAAATACTCTTGTGCATTCAGATTCTAAGAGTGGGATCATAATGAACAAAAATGCAGGATGAAATCAATTTACAAACGTAAATATAACTCTAGCCTCTTTTGAAGCTTTAATAGGAAGGAGAAGCAAAATTACCCAGGGGATCTTGGTCAGACTCAGCCATGAGTGCAAATGAGATCTCATTCCCATGTGGTATTTCACATCACAAAGGAAAACACAGAGCTCTCACAGCCCTGAGACAGAAGGTTTCCATGAAACAGTAATTTGGTCGTCAAAGCAGCCTTTTCATGGGAATGACATACAAATAACAAAGTAACACCCAAAGTTTTTAAGCAAGTTTCTCATGCTGGAACTTAGACTGTTTCCTGATGATTTAAATTATTTCAGTCTGGGCTTCAGCTGAAATCCCTATGTCAGTATTTTAGTCATGGAGGAACATGGGTAAAATAAAGCACAAACACAGTGTGGTCTTCTATTCTGCTAGGAAGTTTGGATAAAAGCAAGTAGGTGCTGGTGCAAATCTGGAATCCCTTCAGGGAACTCAGATAAACCCTTTGTTAAAGCAAATGGGAGTTTGCCTCAGTTTATTGGCATAGCATCTTCTATATGGATCATTTACTCTGAATTCATGTCTGCATTTACTTTCCTAGGAACAAACATGCATTTACTGCTGACACCGAGACTCAGCAACTGATCTATGACTGGGCACCTCCGCTCCAAGTGCCTTTGAGATACCAAGAGTACAGTTTATTCCAGTAATAACTACTTGCCCACAGGACATGGTCTGAATATTTCACGGTCCACTAAAAAAATAACATCCCATTTAATGACAGAAAGTTGCATGAAAAACATTACAAGCAGGCCATGTGGCCAAGCTACTATCTCTAGCCCAACCTCTGCTTTGCAAAGCTAAAACATACAGAAGGCTGCTGAATTATCAGCCTTCTGTATGTTTTAGCTTTGCAAAGTTATAGTACATTGATGTTATTTATTTTTCCATTTTATTTCCCAAGATACTTGCCACTTCTGTAGAAGAGGGGAGTGGCACACAGTAACTACAACCTATCTTTCTTGTTTCCAAGATCTCCTGGCTTCCACAGATGGACCTGCAAGGTGGGGGCTCTGCTCAACATCACCCACAACTCTGGTCCTCAGTATGAACAACCGAAGCTTTCACATGTAAGCAAATCCCTCAACATCCATAGCTGCAGATTTCAAACACACTGCCTGACCACCTCATGTTCACCAATATATTAAATACTAAAATTTTCTCAGCCACCCTAGCATATAAGTACATTTCTTCTAGTGAATTACCAAAGTCAGTGACCTTGAAAAGCCAGACAAGCAACTCCTGGATTATGTTCAGGAATACAGCACACTGTAAAAGCTGAGGATTAAAAGGAGAATTATCAAATTTCAAAATAAGAGTGAGATGATTATATTTTTTCACAGAGTCACAGATTTGGTAAGGTTGGATGGGACAGCAGTAGCTAATCTGGACCAATATCCCTGCTCAGGCAGGGTCATCCCAGAGCCCACTGCATAGGATTGCATCCACACAGTTCCTGAATATCTCCAGGTATATTGAATACCTCTCTGGGAAACCTGTTCCAGCGCACAGTCATTCCTACAGTTAAGAAGCTCTTCCTTACATTAAGGTGAACTTTCTGTGGTTGTTTTTGGAGGTAGGGGGTGTTTAACTGTAATGCACAAACAGATACCTTTCTAGCTTTGTATTAACACAGACAGTTAATGATTTATGGCCTGTTTCTTAAGGAGTCCATCTGCTGTATTTTCAATTTCAATTAACAGCAGATTCCTTCCCAAAGCTCTGTGATCAGTACTGGAAACTGAAAATGTCCAAAAATGTAGCACATAAGAGTCCCTGAGGTCCCGTCCAGAAAAAATCCCAAACGAGCAAAAGGCAAAGCCTTTTATGGAATCTGGTACCAAATTTATTTAAAGACAAAATCCAACAAAACCAGCACACTCAGCAGCAGCCCTTGCAAAGCAGCCCCGCTGCCAGCTGGCGGCAGCTCCAGCGGTCCCCATGCTGGCCAGAGGCCTGGAGAAGGAACGCAGCTCTGCAGGAGCCTCGCTCCCATACACTGGGGAAGCACCCTCACCACAGTCCAATGTGAGGGTGACAGACTGACATCTCAAAATCAGTTGTCCTTGCCCAGGTCTTTTGGCACTGCAGAAAAACAGCCCTTGCTATCACATGTCTGACCATTTCCCTCTATTGAACCACTTCTGCAGAGCTGGGCTCTGACTACACAGCAGCTCAGTGAGGATGCACAGCCTGGTAAGTCAAGTTCAGCCCAGATTATATACACTATAAACTATACCATAGTACAAAATGTCTGGTTTTTGTCATCAGTAACAGTAATCCTGAGGTTTTTCTTCTTTAATTCACAGAAATCTCTAATATGAGGCTAAACAGCTCTCTAGATGGAAGAAGATATTATTAACTTAAAATAGTGAACAGTAGTTTGAAAGTGTGATATTCAGCTTAACTAATGAGTTTACATTGCTGCATTCTTTTAACATGAGGCAACAATGCTAATGACTAACCCTTTTGCAGTTTTATAGACCTTGCAACTACAAGATGATTCCTCTTTCATTTAAGAAGTCCCTTGTTACAGCTTAGGAAATCATGTTTTGCTTTTTAGCAATTCACACTAAAATACTTTACAAGGCACCATCACTCATTTACAGGCTGATGTTTAGAGGACCTGACTGTACACAACTGCAATAATAACTTCCTGCATTCAGCAGCTCTGGAAATCCAACACTGGGACAGCAATCAAAAATTTCTAACATTTCCTCATCTGTAAGGTAATGCACAAAATAATCATTGTTGTATACTTGGGTTAAATTCAGAGAGGGGAATCAAGTGCTAAAATGCCAATATGTCAACCTCATCCCAGAAGCAAAAAAACCCCATTATTCTTTGTCAAGAGGTCACAGAATGGGCTGGGTTGGGCTGGAAGGGGCCACAGTGGGTCATCTGCTCCAACCTCCCTTTTCAAGCAGGGCCATCCTAGAGCACACTGCACAGGATTAGGTCTGGATGGTTCTTGAATATCTCCAGTGAAAGAGACTCTGCACCCTCTATGCGCAATCTGTTCCACTGCTCAGTCACCACATAGTAAAGAAGTTCTTCCTCATGTTCAGGTGGGACTTCCCATGAATCATTTTCTGCCCATTGCCTCCTGTCCTATTGCTTGGCACCACCAAGAAGAGCCTGTTCCATCCTCTTAGGACTCTCCCTTTAGATATTTATACACATTGATGAGGTTCCCTTTCAGTCATCGTCATTGCAATCCTTATTGTACTCATAGCAGTGCAATGGATGAATTTACATACGTGACCATCCCATGCCAGGTTATGCAAGAGCAGAGTGACTTCCCAGACTGCCAAATCATGGAATCACATGGAATGGTTTGGGTTGGAAGGGACCTTAAAGGCCACATAGTTCCAACCCCCAAGCCACAGGAGTAACAACGTAAATCACTACATCAGGTTGCCCAGAGCCTCACCCGAACTGGCCTTGAACACCTCCAGGGATGGTATCCACACCCAAACAGCTTTCCTCGCTCAGAACTTCCTTAGTTTTGTAGGCTTACTCACTCTCTTTACTACAAAATAAAGTACATAATTTCTAATTATAGAGTACCCTTCATCCTGAAACACCCTGTGGACTCTGAACCCTCTCACAGAACAGTCAGAAGTTTCAGGACTGAGCACTCAGTGGAACTGCTGCAGCCTGCTCCATGGCTGGCTCTCGTGTTATATTCTTGGCTAAGGATGTAGAACCAAACTCCTACTCACATCAAAGTGCTGCAAAACTGCCAATACATGTAGAGGGGTCTGACAGGACCTCAGTTTGAAACATCTCTTTCCCAGAAACTCAGCTACAGAGGATGTAGACTGCACCCGTTTCAGACATGAAGGGCTCGTGTCTTTTACAACAGGAAAAATTTGTGAGGCTACCAGCCATGCTGTGATGCAGACCCAATAGCACAAAATTTGGATCATCTTGTTTCAAAAAGCCCAATCTTCCTCCCCACCAGGGTTTCCTCCAACTACCACCTTCTGACCTCTTCACAAGTCTACAGGCACTTTACTTACATGGCAGCTGCCCCAGTTCATGTGTATTTGCCTCACACTTCTTCAGGGCACCTCTTGCCCCACCTGCACTAGAGCTCTCTGCACCTGACAGCACACATCTGACCCTTTGACTTCCTTCTCCTGCTCTTTCCTTACATTTCAGACTTGGCTGCCTTTCTGCTGGCCAGCTGAATTATCCAGTCCTTTTTGGCTTCCACTGTGTTTGTATACAACATAATTTGGTTACTGAAGAGGAAGAAACCCTCAAGAACTTTAATGAGAAGTAGGTTTCCTTCTTTCATCCTAGTAACAAAGTACATGCAGCTCATGGGAGACCTCAGCAGCTGTGGGAACAGATGATAAAGCCTGTCTGCACCTTAGAGCTGTGCAGCCTTTCTCCACACCATCCCTCACTCCAACAAACCCAGCGCAAGGACAACAAGCTCCAATTCTAACAGCAAAGCACAATGGCATGACAGCACCTGAACAAACTAGCCAATTCAAAACAATTTCTAGCCAAAATGAAGTTATTAATGTAAAACACAAACAGAGAAAAGACACCACTTCATTCAGACCTTGTACTAAAGATCACTAAAATTATACACAGGCTAGTATCACTGCATAAGACAGTTATTCCCTCAGCAACACAGAAAGGAGAAGTCCCAGAGTGATGACATTTTGGGGCTTGTAGGTTTTCCACTGCTACCATAAACCACAGCTTCTGAACTCATCCCAACTGAGAAGTGCCACCACACCCAAACTGCATGTGCAATGGTTTTATTGCATTTAATTTTACATAGAGAACCATAGACAGCACTGTAATTTAGATACTAAAAGGGAATAACTTAAGTGTAGTGCAGAAGAGGAAGCCACAAACTGGATGTGTGTAGGACACTGCTGGTTTTATGTATTACTAAGTAATTTAGTCTGAAACAACCATTTGAGTACGTGCTTGAGCTTCAAGTCATCCAGAGCCCAAATACTCTTTGGTGGCAGCTGTACCTAACCAATAAGAAAGTCTGAAGCCACTATGAACTACTCTCCTGCAGTGATGAAAGCCAGGTGCCACAGTAGCATTCAGGCAAACACTCCAGCACTGAACCTTCAGGGCAAGTACTGCACACATTTTTAAGAAAATTAGCAGGATCCTGAAGGGCTATGCTGATTTGGAAATGTCTCATCAACAATATCTTTTGGTGGTGTTCCAGGTAAGACTCAGTCAAACACCATAAATTCTTGCACATATTTTACACAAGGTTGGGCCAACAAACATCAGTTGACCTACCCCAAACGTAAGGTGTTTATTTTGAAATGCTGCCAGGCAGGTTGACTTCACCAGCACACAAAGATAACTCCATAAGACTGAGCTGTCAACACAACAGTGGCAGCAGCTCCTTGAATGCCAACTCAAAACACACCCACAACCTTCAAAGAGAGTCACCATCCAAGAAATCATACTCGCAGTTCGCTTGACTATGCATAGCACAAACAGATAACGTTGCTCAACTCCACCCAGGACATAAAACAGCATCAACCCTCTCAGAAACACAGTTCATGGCAACACCAGGCTTAAGTTAGCAATTAAAAAAAAAAAAATAAAATAGAACAGACCTTCAATCAAAGAAAATCAAATAAAACTGCACCAGTTCACACAGGCCAAAATCTGTCCCAAACTCTGACTAGCAGCACACTGGTATTCACAAACAGGTGAGGCTTCTTTGCCATTTGAACTCTTACCTTTCCAACACTTGGGAGATTAGACTCATCATTAATTTAAATACTGGACACAGTACACTGCCATAGGCATTTTTTTCAGCCAGCAAACCACTTGAGAGAGTACTGAAAGGCCTATTATGAAGGCCAATCGCTATCCTTTTCTTGAATGACCACATGAAAATCAGTGACTGTTCCACAATGGTTTGAAAGGGCCTTTTGTCTGAAGGAAAGGACAAGGAGTCACAAAGTATTGCAGATTCGTTTGTAACTCATGGTTTTGAAGAAACTGCAGAGCTTCAGTTAAAAGCAAACCAAGAAAAGAACAAGCTTTGAAAATGTTATGCCACAATCCTTTCCTACTATGTACATGCAGAGCATAATTTTGGTCTCTTTTGTATTATAAAAAGATGGGCTGGCATTCTATATTATTGTTGTTTTACAAGAGAAGCTTAAAACACTTGCAGAGTTTTGACTTTATTCCCAAATCCTAATTAGGGTCTGCAGCACTATTGTATAAACAGAAAATCATCAGGAGCTTTTTCTGGTACATCTAGTAAAAGTGTAATTTTACTGGGATAATAAGTGAAACCATTGTCACTGTTGCTTAATAATCACTTTAGTAATTGAGCAAATTTGGCATTGCCCATGAAGTACAAGATGGCCAATTGAAGAAAAATACTTCTTTTATACTGAGAAACCAGCATTAGACTCTAATTTTGAAGTCTGTTTCTGAAGTCCCTCACAAAAAAAGTTAACTACATCTGCTGACAACTTCCCAGAAGAAAAAAAAGTTTTACTTCTCTGCCTACCCCAATGACGCCTCAGTTCCCAGACTGTACACACAAAGGTGCACACATTCAAAATGGGACTTGCACACACGACTTCATTACAGTTTCTAAACAAGCTTCACATGCAGAAACTTTCAGCAGGAATGACAAAGGAAGCTAATAACCTGAAACACATTTCTTCTAACCCATACCCAGAACTAGGGACTTACTGCACTTCCACTGGAAAACAAGAGTTACAGCTGACAGACTTGCCCTCTTCCCTGTATGTTCCACCCACATACCATGAAACTAAACAGTCAAAAAGTGTCAGTTTTCACTCCCCAGCTCCTTGCCATATCCCAAAATTTATATTCCCTGTGCTCCCACAATGGCACCGAAGGCAAACAATGTATTTTGCACACACCATTGGTCAAGGTGCCAGTTACATTTAGCTCTTCTGACCACCTTATCAAATTACATCAGGCAAGGAGCTGGTCCTTGGCATGTTACAAGACTGCACAAAGGCCAAATTTTTGCTTTAGGAAGCAGCCACAATGCCACTCCCATATACACATGGGAAGTAAAAGTCCTGCCATGACAAATATATCCCCAAGGTAACTACACCCCCTCAACTCATGCTCCCCAAAACAAGAGTGTACCATTCTGAGGACTGTAAAGAGACTCTTGCCAATGCAAAGTAGAAGCTAAACAATGCCACACATCTTGAGGCTCAAGGTGCTCAGAAACCCAAAGGGCATAGAGGTGTGACGTGCACAGCCCCTTGCTAATCTCAGTGAAGTTCAGTATCCAAATTCTTTGATTTAATAATGATATGGAGCACTACTTTCAAACAAGTTATAACAGGAGAAGGTGTCCAGTCTAAAATAAAGGTACTTCACTACTGTTTCTTCTTATGCTAGAAGAAGAAAACTGTGAGAAAGCTGGTGACATATCTGAGGAAGGCAGGCAGGAGGAACAGAAAAACAGAAGCGTTACAACAGGGCAGAAAAACACAGAGTAGAGAGCAGCACCAGACAGGAGCCATATTTCTCAAGAGCAACATGGACAATAAAATCCTTGATAATAGCTACAAATCAACTACAATTAACTGTTATTTTTCTTCCCTAGATCTTCGTGCAAAGTCTCGCTGCCCTTTGGTGTTCTGCTCCAAATCATTACACAGCTTTACTTTTATCTCCAGTGCACAGTGAAAAGTGGAGTTTGACCTTTCCTTTAGATTTGTAAAGCACCACAGCAGATTGTTTTGAGAACTTGACTGAGGTGGGTTTTTTCCTATTCTGCATGACTAATGTTGCTAACAGCATCTAAAGACATCTAAGAACTGGCCTCTGAAAACACGCCAGGAAACACAGTCCCTTAGAAGGACAACAGAGGCCATGTGTGTGGGTAAAAAAGTGCACAAACGTAACAGTTTGTGAGAATTAATGCAAAATACAGGCTGTCTATAACTGCTGACAAGCACAGGTTCGGTACTTCTATGATTGCTAGAGAAAAACTTGAAGAAAATACAAAACACATTGTAGCCACTGGAAACTTTCTACTTTCTCTGAAAAACAGGCCTGAATCAATTTCAGTTCCAGACAAGCATTTCCTTAAAATTTGGGAAACAGCAGGAAGGTGTCCTGACACAGCCTCATTTCCGTTTCTTTGAACAAGAAGGACTAGATAAGAATAACCAGTCTACATTCAGAACCAACCCTCTCCCAACACAGAAAGATGCTTGTGTTCAGGTTGTAGGCTCATTACTGTATGTCAGACAAAACAATAATTCGCAAGCACATTTCTTCTGCCTGGGCATAAGGACTGTGGAAACAGACCCTTCACTTAAGGATAACCCTCAGGACATTTTGAAGGGTACTTAGTTTAATTAATCTTAATCATAGCACTTTTTAATGCAGTAAATTTCCCTTACCTCCTTACACAGTTATACAGCACCTGACACAGTACAAGCCTTATCTTGATTAGTGTCTCGTTACATTTAACAGATCCTGCTGCTCTCAAAGGGCCAAACTCCTTCCACTTCCCTAGCACAATTAGAAGGAGAACACTCACAGCCCAGCACCAGTGTTCGGCTACAGCAGTTTGTGATAGCGCCTCACTAAATTCATCAACCTGTTCTGACCTGGAAATCATTCTGCATTTGCACGGTTTGTCTGCATTCACAGAAACAATTGTGGCAAGGGCACGGTGTCCTGCTCACAGCAGCTTGAAGACTCTAGTTAGTGGCATTCAACAGGTTGCCATCCGGGATTTATTTCATGGACAGTGCAAATACATTCCTAGTTAACCTGACATTCTACCTGCAGCAGCCTCTTCCACTTTCTGTGTACGAAGTTTTTAGTTTACCTTCTTGAATCACCATGTTTTGGAAAATATAACTGCATGAAGAGCTTAAAGAAACAGAAGGAAAATGCCTCTTTCATACACTGGTAATTCAAATTTAAAGATTAACAAAAAAAAAATTCCCACAGAAGATCATTAGTTGCCTTGAAGCACATTTTCAAGCTGAAATCAACCAAATCAATCCAGTGGAATGTGACCTGGAATGAAACAGATGGATTTTCTGTGGTGCCTCTTAGTTTTCCTAAAGAAAACAAATCTGGTAGTACAAGCGATCCACATCTCCAAGTGATGAGGCTGAGGGTGGGGAAGGAGCTTACACTATTAATTTACAGCTCAACAAAGGAGGCATTGCATTCTGATAGAGAATAAGAGTACTGCCAGCTGCCACTGCTTATCAACGAATTCCGTACCTACTAATTTTTTTATCATAGTAAAAAAGACAACAAAGACTTAAAGAAACCCAACAAACCCTAAACCAAACACAAAATCAGTTACAAAAAAAACCCCCTATCATCTCGGCGGTCTTTTACCATGGCAGAGATAAAAAAGAACGCCAAATGGGTGGATTCACGCTGAAACGGGAGCTGAGGCACAGCAAGCTCCGTGCCTACCTTGCGGTGTGGCAGCGCCGGCAGCAGCGTTCCCAGCTCTGCCGAGCCCCCGGCGGCGGTTCGGGACCGACCGCTCCGCCGGCTCAGCGCGCCGGGCACGGGCGGCCACGCTCGGCGACAGCCGGCTCCCCGGGCGCGCAGTTAATCATTTATGGCCGAGCCTGTTACCGAATAGCCTTGAAGAGCCCAGCCCAGCCCAGCCCCGCTTCGGCTCCGGAGGCGCCGATGGCTGACGGAGCGGCGGCCGAGGGGGAGCGGCGACAAGCGGCTCCCGGGCGCTGGCGGAGCGGGTCCCGGCGCACGCCAGGCGGGGTCCGGGGAACGGGGACGGCCTGGCTGCGGTCCCCGTGCCGCCAGGAGGGGCCCACCCGCAGCCGGGGCTCGGCGCCGGGATCCGAGGCGACAGAGCAACGGGTGGGGCACCGCGGCAGCGGCACCCCTCCCTCCCCGGTACCCCTCGGCACGAAACTCCCGGCGGCCCGGGGCCCCCGGCTCCCCCCGCGCAGGTGCTGCTGAGGGGAGGCGACGGCGGCGCCTTACCTGGTGCGGTCGCGGCGGAGGCCGAGGAGGGGCTGGGGCCGGTGGCGGCCGTGGCACCGCCGCCCTCCCGCGGACACGCCTCGCGCCCCGCCCCGCGCGCCAGCACCGCCCCCGGCCCGCCCCGGGCTGGGCTCGGCTCCGGGCGCCGCCGGGCGGGAGCGGCGGGACGGGCCCGGGGCGAGGCCGCCCGAGGCGTCGCCGAGGCGTCTTGGGCGCTCTGCGAGCCGGGCCGGGGGAGCTGCGAGGGGCGGAGAGGGGCCCAGGCGTTGGGCACATGATTTACGTGTACCCCGCTTGCCACGCACAAATAAAACACCCACGGCGCGCAAGGACAGCGGTGGGCCTCGTGTAAGGAACTAGTCACGAACTTCTCCATAAGTGAAAGTAAACAGGCGACGTCGGTCACGGCCGGCAGATGAATTTCAGCCTCGGGAAGAGATGACCGGGGGGGGGGGGGGGGGGGGGGGGATCCCTCTTCATTAATGTGTGTAAATATTTAAAGGAGGAGGGGGGTGTGTGCTATGAGGATGGATCAGGCTCTTCTTGGTGATGCTGAGCGCAAGAGGCACCGAGTAGAAACTGAGGCATAGAAGTTCCACCTGAACGTGAGAAAGAACAACTTTGCTGTACAGTGACCATGCATAGGAACCAACTGCCCAGAGGCTGTAGAATTTCTCTCTCAGGAGATACTCAAGAACTATCTGAACACAATTCTCTGCCTTATGCTCTGGGATAGCCCTGCTTGAGCAGGGAGGTTGGCCCAGATGACCCACGGTGATCTCTTCCAACCTTACCCATTCTGTGATGCTGTAAATCTCTATGAATACTCATGTAAAACAATGAGAATATAAAAATTTATCACAAGTTTTCCAGTAATCAGTGTTTTAAAATACCACATAAAAGGTGCAAATAAAATACAATCAGGATTATTAACACAAAGATTAACAAGCAATAAATAACTATCCACTTAAATTTAAACACTAGAATGCACAGGTACAACCATACACTTGGAACAAAAGACCAACCAACCAACCAACAAGCACCCCAAATTCCATAAATAACTACAAACCAGATTTACTATCAGCATTAGTGTCTTACACTGTCATAAACACTTCCCTTAACCCAAACACATATCAGTTCTCTTTTTTGTTAGCAATGATTGCCACAAGTACTGGAAAATCATGGTGTTCCCTCTCAGAATGCTTGCATACCTCTTTTCCAGCTAACTCAAATGGGACCTGCTTGGTCATACCACACCTCTATTTGATTCCCTCCCCTCAGCCAGGAAATGAACTTTCACCTTCACAGGCTGGAGGCAACACTCGAGCCTTACTGTTTTCAACCAAGGATTCTGAAACTGCTGCACTGAATATCATTCAAGGTACAATTTATAATGAGAATGTTTCCAACCCACCCTGCAAACCAGGCAGAGCTGGCAGCGTTTCCTTCTGGCAGGGAACCTCTGCAGTGGGACAGTGCAAGGCTCACTGTGACCACAGTGCCCCAGGAAACCACTGAGTGCTTTCTACTCTGCTCAGGTACAGTGCCTTCATGGAGTGAGGATCTGCCAAATGCACTTGTCCACCTGCTGCAGAAAGCTGGGCATGAATTACATCGTCAATGGTATGGGTGAGGCCACAGGTTGAGAATTATGTCTGCAATTGGAATCATGTTTTTAAAACGATTTAGATCTTCAGTAAATACTTGTTTATTTTAAACAACGTAACTTGGAATGTCCAGGCTTGTATTTGCGTAGGGAAAGTGTTCTTTACAGTAATGCCAACATTTGCCTGCACCCTGAGCTGTATGAATTTTGCCTGGGAGTTTTGGAAATGATTCTGAAATTCAGGAGAATGGTAGATTATATTCATAAAACAAGGGTGCCACTGACCTTTCAGCACAAGAGAATAGATGTGAATCAGGGACCTGAGATTCATCTAAAAGAACACAGTAGCAACACACAGGATGAAAGGCTCTAAAGGCTTTACAAATTATATTTGGATGAGGGAGAGCAGGGAGAAAGAGAATGTGGGAAAAAGAAGAATGAAAAAGGATCCTGCTGTTTAGCTCATACATAAACTGTATGTGTCTAGCCAAAGGTCACTCCTTTTATTTTCTCATTAATTTCAATGACGGTAAATGGTATATGAAGAACAATCTAAAAATAAGAACAGCCAGAAATAGCTTAGGGTTTTTGTGTGACAGCGTGGCAGGAAGAAAAACCTGAACTGAAACTTCATTCCAGATCTTTACTTCTGGCTTCTGAAAAAGTAGTGACTTAAAGTTAATTATTTAAGATGAACTGTAAATCTATTTAGAGAAGTTAAACAAAAGTTAAGTGGTCTACTTTTTAATGTGTTTTCCAACAAAGTTATATACTCTGTGTACACTGAAATTAATTCCTAAGGGGTTTTTTGTCATCTACTGCTCTTGTGAGAAATGGTATATATGGACAATTTTGAGGGGGAGTTTTCTGGATTCTAAACACAAATGGGGAAAAAAACCCTCTAAGTACTGGGCAGCTGTAAACAAATAGAGGAGGAATAACAGCTTTGGGAAGCTTTCAGGTGCATGCAAAAGCTGACACAAGGAAATTGCCATCCACAGCAACTGAAAGTAGAGGCTGAAATAGGAACATAAAAGGGATAATGTATGTTTTGCTGTGGGGGTCACAAATGGCTGCCTCAAACACAAATCTTCAGGCAACAGGAGCTCTTCATACAGAGACTGATGCAACATCTGCCAACCTTTTTCTTCTAGGGAATAATGGGCCAATATCTAGAAGGTGATCTACAGACAAGATGACACAGATTCTTCAGCAGCATTGAAAAGATTTTAGCATAACTCCACCAGCTTTTTAATTTTTTGCAGCAAATGTGCAAAATCTGCATTGACTTGCAGCATATTTGACTGTATGCTGAGCTTACATTTGCAAAAAGAGGACACCAGCTGCCCAGAGTTTAATTCTCATCTTCTGTTTATGCCAAATAGCAGTATGAACCTTGTGGTTAACACATGTTGTAGTGGTTCACTTTCTGTGTAGAGGTTAGTAATTGATAAAGGTAAAATGATAAGCAACAACAATTAAGCATCCCAGCTAGAACATTTGGGCTATATTAGAAGTGAGATGACCTGCTCAAAGCACCAACTTTGGATTTTGCATTAAATCCGTAGGTCATTTTATTTCCTGTACAACCATGGTCATATTTCTGCTGTGATCCCAGACAACTCATTTGATTTCTCTCGGCCTCAGTTTGCCATCTGCAAAGAAAGAAAGGAATTTCCAGCCCTCAGTGTATATAACAAAGATTACCAGATACTCCAGGTGTAACTGTACAATGCAGTAACTTTGGCAGGAAAGGTGTCTGAATGATTTCTTGCTCACTTGCAGCCTCCCTGACTCCATCCTGGCACTATAATCTATTATTCCATTCAGTTTTTGAAATCTACCTGCAGTCCAGACCACTGAAATTACCTGGGTTAAAAATATCACATCACACCCCTTGTTCTTTCAAGATTTTTAACTGAGATCCAGTTTTTATTAAAGCTCCAGCAGCTGGTGACCTGTCATGAAAAGGACCTCAACAAGTGACATAGAATACTCTAACATCAGATAATGAGCTGCAGTAATCCAGAGGGATGTCCCAACACAGCCTTTGTAAAGTCACTGTTTTTGAAGGGGAAAAACCCCCCTCACATATGATTTGGGTTCACTATCTGGTCCTACTTGATTAGTCTTGGGGCTAGGGATGGAAGAGGAGCCAACTGAAAGCAAAGGTAATAGGACAATTCCACAGGGATATATTTGATCTCATCTCCTTCACACACCTACTGCTCTCCCCCAAGACTGACAGACTCCAGTGCTTCCGTTGCATCAGTAACACCACATCCTCTTGGACTGCTTCTTGGCAATCAGGTTTAAGGTACTGCCTGAAGCAGCTCACTGCTGGTTTTCCTGGCTACAGAAAAGAGATAGTAGCAAAGAAAGAAATGGTGCCGAGAACTTCTCAGCTGCAGAAATAAAGTGCAGGTTTTCTGAGTCCTGCCCAATGCACTGACTACAAAGCCTCATCTCCTGCTATTTGGTGAGGTCTGTTGCCTCCCCAAAGGGACTGTGTGCCATGTGCAGCAGCAACAGGAGACCATGGAGCCGGAAGGAGAGGTGTCTGGAAGGGAGCTGAGCTGTGTTTCTCTAAATATGTATTCATTTGTTGGTTTCAATACCAGAATCAGTGATCAGGAGTTTGTTAATTGGCAACAAATTAAATCAATTGAAATTATCCTGGCTCAAAACTGTTTCTGGCTCACAACAAGGGAAAATTGATTCAACACAAAAATTTGTAAATAAAGTAGTACAGTCACAGTGGTCTGGCAACAGATCTGAGGGTGAAGATATAGAAAACAGCAAATTACAAGTTGTGCAGCAGTTGCTAATCTAGGGCATAAGTATTACAAGGGTCTTTTAAGCCAGAAGAAGGAGTGATAATAACATTTTATCCTGGCTTTTGTTAACAGCAGTTTAAAAACTGGAATGTTAGCATAAAGAAGTTCAAAGAGAGAAGTGATTAACAGGAATATATCTTCAGGAGATAGGTGTTTACATGCTTGGGTTATGAGAAAGCAGCTAAGCAAAGAAAAGACAGAGGATCCTTTCAAGGGACCTGGGTGGAATCCCAAAAAGCATTATATAGAGTGTAAGCATGGAAAGAAGAAAAAGAAAATTCATTATAACTATAAAAATTTCTGACAGCCACAGTGGACCAAAACCCTAGAGAGGCTGGCTTCCTACATGTTTTCAGAAGAAAGTTGTATTCAACATTCAGAAAAAAATTTAGAAATAGAAAAGCCTCTCCACTTGCCTGTGCAATCCCAAGCAAAAAAAAAAAAAGGACAGCATCTTTTTTAGCTCTCAAAGCAGGTCAAATTCAGAAAGAATAATTCACAACCCACACATAAGTCAATGGCCATTATGTTTGCTCAGACAAGACCCGAATTTGATTAAATGCTTATGAGCATGCAGACTATATACTATATTAAAAAAAATCTTTTTTTGCAATGAGACTATTTATATCAAAGTTAATTTCAATTGCTTTTCTGAGATCTCACAAAGGACTGTGACAGTCAGAATGCAATATTCTAAGAAATATTTTTATTTTTACTTTTTTTTTAAGATTGGAAAAGAGGCTGGTTAAACCTTCACAGAAATGTGCAGCTGAAAAAAAGAACCTGAGCATTTTCTGATTCCAGAAGCAACACAGCTGTATCTTATGTCTGATGTCTCAGAGTGAGTGGACTTGAGCAGGGTGGTAAACACTTAAGAATGAAGTTCAAAAACAAACAAAAAAAAGCCTTGAGCTCACTCTTGTAGTAACTGGGAAAAAAGTGAGGGAAAGCTTGGCAAAAATCAGCATAATAGTGGGCTTATTGTTGAATCTGAAGGCTTCATTTTCCAACGGTGTCCCTTTTCTGGGAAGCAGCACAACCACCCTGAAAGCGCTTTCTATAGAGATGATAAATCTGTGGTGGAGATTTATGCACATTCAGATTAAGTCAGGAAATCAGTAATGAAAAGGATAATTAAATAGAGAGACAAAAACCTAGAAGAAAAATTACCAAAAGCTCCCAAAACAAACACAGCTAACAATACACCATATATATCAGGTCCTGGGATTCTGACTCTGACTTTGGCACCCATTCTTGCTTGAGCAACACACAGGGTGAGCAACCTCATCCTCTTCCTCACTGTGTTTCCCAGGACTCTAGAGAAGGGCAGTCTGCAAAGCAGCAGATTCTGTGTGAGCAAGATGAGGCTTGGTATCTTTGGTCCTCTCTCTGTTTCTTTTTGCACAAGCTCTTAATTCATCAGTTGCTGGAAAAGCATATGAAGAAAAAATTTTCTATACTTATTATTAGAACTGTTTGAGGCCACAGAACCCCTGGCCCTGAGAGAGCATCCAAAAAGGAGGGGAAAGATACAGGGACAACTCTCAGTGACATCAGTCAATCTCAAAAAATTTCCAAACAAACAAACAAACAAAGTGGTTGGTTGAAGGAGCTCCTGATCATGGCTTGCAGTTCCAGGATATTGAAGCTGGGTTAATGCTCATCTTTTTGAGGAGTCCCACCATGCATTCAGAGTGCTGGTGTGCACTCAACACTAAAGAGACATCCAAAGAGGTACCCCTGGTAGCAGCTGGGGTAGACTCCTGCTCTGTGGTTGAACTGAGGACCCTGGGCTACACAGGCTGCTCTCTCTCACTGTTTAGCGTCAGGCATCCAGCTTGAGTGCCTAAGGCAGCAGCCTCAGGGCCTGGGCTGTCAGGGCAGCTGTAGGTGTCCCCCTGACCCTGCAGGAGGCTTCAGCCCCAGATCACTAGACTGAGGTGCCTGCAGTTAAACTGTGAAAATCCCCAGTGCAGTGATGCCTTTGTCACAGTGTTGTTTGTGTTACTTTCCTGCAGCACCTGCCTGTAAAGAAAACTGCCCTCAGTAATCCAGAGGCACTGTGCCACTGTCTGATCTAGCAGCTTTATATTCCAAAAGGGCTTGGGCCACCCCAAAACTTCAGCAACAAAAGTACAAGGAACTTCCACTAGCTGGTAGCACTTGCAGATTGCTGTCCTCTGTCTGGACTTGATACTGTGAGGAGAAAATCAAGAGTTCATAAGCTAAATGAGAGCTTCTGAACATTACAGTCTCCATTTTACAACCAATAGCCCTGTCTTTCCAGGCACAAGTAAATAAGGGTCTGTAAAAGCTGCTTTTGACAGAGAGGTCACTTCTTCCCTTTTGGCTTTCAAAGATGCACAGCTAAGTCAGAGTGTTGATGTTAAAGAAAACACACTGACTGAACAAAATTTAGCAAAAAAGCCCTTCTCTTTTTTATGACTGTAACTCTAAAACATGAAAACTCAGTACTGAGTCATAGTCCAGTGTGCAAACTTTTCCAGCTTTAAAGATATAGTGTACAAATGCTGCAACTCTGTGACAATCTTCAGTTTGTGCACCATGACTTTTAAATTAATTACTTTCTAAATGTTGTTCCACTTCTCTAAAGTGGGTTCAGTCCTAGTGTCTCATTAATCTCATGTGGGAACTAAAGACAGATGAAAAAATTGACATCTAAAAGACATGGATCTGCCTCCAAGTTTTGCAGTGCAAGATGATCTGTAGTAGAAACTATTTACAATCCTTTCTCTCACACCACTGGACAAAAAAAAAGCTCCATAAAAAGTGCAGCAATTCTAATTCTGCTTCAGAGTTCTGTTTTAGGCAGTGTGCAAAATGCTACTTCAGCCCCTGCCCTACTCTCCTTTCTGCCATCAAGAATTTACAACAGTTTGAACTTTTTCCCATGGGGCTGGATGAGTTTATAGATGACAATTTACTTTCTGCTATTAATATGCCAGGCTCAATTTAAACAAAAATCTCCATGCAAAAAACACCATGTCATTTACTAACACAAAGCAAGACAATCTCCCTTAAACACCAAATCTGATAACCAGGTATTCCACTGCCATTTGGAGATGTACGGGAGCTTAACTACACTTATATTGGTGTAAAGAAAAAATGCATATAACAGGACTGGCTTTGCATGTGGACATTACTTTGGTCTCCTTCACATCAAAAAGTCATCTGCACAAGATAGTCCTAGCCGGAAGGAAAAAGCGAGCAAAAATATTGAGTGCTTTGAAGTGTGGTTTCAAGATCAACATGAAACTTATCTGGGAAGTAATGTAAATAACAAAAGTGGCAGATTTAAATGATGATTTAACTACTAACTCAGGAGTTTGGCAGTTGAGATTATGGTTGATACAATGACATGTCTGACAGTATTGCAAAGAAGGGATGATCAACAGGCAAAAACATATAATCAAGTTGGAAAAAAAACAAATGCAAGTACTATAGCTTTAGCGTTGTTACACAGCAACAGGGAATAAAAGGACACTACTAAAACATATTAATTACGGAAGAAACTAAAAGGCATCACATCCCCAAGGTTTGATCAATCAGCAGAGTGCTTTAGAAGTCCAGTGATCATGACAGAAAATGTGATCAATGTGATTCAGAAATTACCAAGGTAACTTAAAGTTTAATATGGAATAATGCCAAGCATAGATTTGGTTTATCTCAGAAAAGACTGAAGGAAAGCTCCACAATGTAGAATCCAAATTCCTCAAAAGGAAAGTGTCCCCAGGGCTCTGCACTAGGAAAGCAGCACCTCTGTTTAACAAGGAGAGAGTCCCAGCTCAGAAAGTGCCTCACCCAGGGCTGCACAGGAAAGCTGTGCGAGGACTGAACACGGCCCTCCACCAGGAAACTTACCTTATAGTGGCTGTTGAAAGTTATCCTAAAATTAAAAAAAAAATAATTTGCTTAAAACAACAATCTGGCTAAAAACAAGAACAAAACCCATCTAGGTGGAGTTACTTGATTTAATGCACAAATACAGCCTGCTACTCTTAAATTCCAGAAACTGCTCATGGACTAAGAGAAGAGAGAGATAACATTAAAAAACCTAGAAGACAAACCTGGAAAAGGAAGCTATATAAATACAGATTCAGTATAAAAACCCTCCAACTTTGGGGTCATCTTTTGTACAAGTGTCCTACTGCATGTCACAGAATTGAGACAACACTCAAATCTTCTAGAATGTAATGTACATGTACCATTTGTGGCTCTATTTGTTACACAAGAATATAACCCATTATTAATTATAATCATTAGGCTGACTTCATATTTTTTTGAGAAAGATGATATTATTCTATGCCAGAGTACTTCTCCCTGAAGAATACATAAGGAGTTAACTCACACATAGATGGATATTGTTACTTATCAGCACTTCACTGCCATTACCATGGCAGCAAGGCAAAGACCATTTTGTTCTGCCCCATTCTTCCCTCAGAACTGACAGTTCGCTTCCAAATACAGAATCTTAACAGAAACTAATGTCTGAGGCCAGATTTTGCATTGTGTCCTGAAAGCTCAATCTGATATGAAGTTTAATGAAAAGGTGGAACAAAAGGCTGTCGTTTCATAAGCCTAACTGAACATTAAGAGGCTGATTATGCTGTTTGCAGTACAACGTGCATAAAAAGAAGCAAACAAAACTCAGATCAAGCATTTTCTGGGTAAAATGTGCCCCAAAAACTATCTGCATTTTCTTTTGCTGCTCACAGAAAAGTGCAGGGATCAGCATGCTGCTGCTGCCTACAGGACACCTATGATTGCAAAGAAGGAACACGTACAGTGAAATTACAATGGGTTCATCAGAAACGTGGGAACAGTGAGAGGAGTGCTCCAAAGGAGTAGTCAAGAACATGTAACATGCCAGCCATCATTACACTTCACATCATATTACTACTGCATATCCAGTACGTTATCAATATTAAGAGGACAACTGGTGCATGAGGAGGCTCTGGGGCATCAGAATTGCTTTTTCTGATTTATTCTGACACTTTAGAACTTGTCTAAAGAATAAAAGACAAAGGGAAAGAATGCCACAGACGAATAACCTAAGGAATATGATCACTTTCTAGCTGGTTCAGGTTCTTTATCTGACTCCATAAAGGTCTAAATATTAAGAAGTCATTGTGACATTAAAAAATTCCTCCACAAACCCCTTCACCAAAGCTTCATGGATGAACACCTCATAGGAGCTCTCCTGCCATTCCTGAGTAGAAACAATTTGGATGAAATATAGAAGGCAGGAGAGCAAGGCTTAGTGAAACAGAACTCTGACACAAACAAGCACAACAACTGGAAGGGAAGGCTGAGAAGACAGGGAGATGCAGGGGAAGCAGAAGGCAGCCAGTCTTACTCTTCTGAACAGGAGGTTCAGAGTGTGCGAGTGTGAACATCATAAAAGATCCAGATGGTCTTCTCCACCCAACACTGCAGTTTGCTCATGTAGGTCCTGGCAGACAGTTACCTGAACAACCTGTTCTCTCTTGTAAAACCTGTCATGTAATCCAAGTTTATCCTGCTGAGCTGACCACAAAATAACAAAGTGCTTAGCTGTTTCCCCCTTATGTCACAAACACTGTATAAGCTGTGTTTTGTCTACAGCAAAGTAAGAGTTAATACCTGCACAGGAACAGAGGCAGACAAAAAAAATCAAGAAAGGGGATAGAGTGAAGCTGCAGGATGCAACAGTTATGCCATTTGATTCCCAGCTTTAATAAACCCTTTGAAGTAGAACAGGTTTTTTTATGTTTAAAAAGCTGCTTTTCAGTCTGCATCACTGTTTACAGTTGCAAAAATTACTCCACTTTAACTCCAAACTGGATATTCAACATTGAAAAAAATAGCAGAAAATTTATGCGCAGATCCCCATGATTCCCCCAGCTCCCGTGCCACATCCAACACTTATTAGCTGCAACAGTATTAAATCTTACAGATACAGGTGACATTGTTTTGCAAGCACAGTTCAAAAACTTTACCTTCATCCCTACAATGAATGGTACAGCTTCACAGTGGAGAAGTCTGAATTAACTAGAGAAAAATAATATGTATCATTTCTGTGAACTTCATTTATTGAAAAGATCTTCAAGAGCCACAAAAGAGAATATTCCATGTGAACAAATAAATGCTGAAGCTGCTGAGCTGGGTTTCATAGCACCCTCCTCTGTCCTACAGCTCATCAAATTGGACTATAAATACCAAGGAGAAGTGCAAATAACTTCCTGAATGGAGACTAAGTTTGCACCTATCTGAGGAAGCTTGGCAATTTTGCCAATCAAATCCACAAAATGTATCCTTTTGCTAAAACCAGAAAGTTGAAGGACAGGAGGCATGTCTAACAGAGCTTTCAAAATTATGGGTAATATACACACACAATAGTGGGAGAATGTCATGGTTATTTTCTATAGATCTTTCTATAGATCTTGCTTCAGTATTTAAAAGGTTCGCCCTTGCTACCTATGAGATCACCAGGACTTTGGAGATTTGATAGCACTTATATCAGTATCAAAATTCCCAAAGTTTTATATTCTCCATGAGAACTAATGAAGAGGGCCTCAACAAATAGTTGCTGTGCATTTGTATTTCTGTAACAGCTGTAAATTAAGAGTTGCAAACTTGACTATGTGCAATATCAAACCTTAAGTCCCAGAAGAACTGAGCTGTAATAAAACAGGCTGGAAAGCAGTTGTTAATTTAATCTAAATTATATAAAGGAACAGCTGCATTTCCAAGAACAAAGCCCCGAACAACAAAAAAAGCAATGAAGAAAAGACAAGCCTACACATATTTCTTCTAAAATGGCTCTCCAAAGGGAGAAAACTTCAGATTTACAATAAAATCTAATGTGGGACTTTAAGCTACAGTAAAATGCAGTTCTAATACTTGTTCCAGAGGTACCAAAAAATGGCTACAAACCCCTTAGCAAAGAGTTGTGATTAAAAAAGACCAAAAGCTACACAGTGGCCAAGTGAGATGAAATGCTGGCAGTTCGCCACATATGGGTTCAGGATGATATAATTTGGTCATGCTCAGCATTGATTGCTATTGCAAAGCTGCTCTGGGATCAAAATCCTGATTATAATCCATCAAACCAGTAACTACAGTGAGTTGAATGGCTAAGCAATTGTGATGACACAGCTGGCTGCAAGGATGGTGCTAGAAATTAATAAATGAAGCTGCTATTAGCATGTAGAAAGCTTTAGAGAAATGGAAAAGCAGCATGGCAATTGCTAATACCCACAACACAGGAACTATATCAAAAGTTTTATTAAAAAAAACCCCAAATCATGTCATGCTGATTTTTGAAGGAGAAGAACTTATGCCTCCTGCTCACAATTTAAACAAAAAGTGTGTCTATACATCTCTTCACCTGGTATAAGCAGAGAAACTTTGTCTTCTTCTGAGTCAGCTGCTGTCACAGGCTATATTCAGGGAGCACCAGGAGAAAGAACCAGAACAGTGAATGATGCACACCAACTGGAGCCAGCTTTCCCAAACTGGCAATAGGAATACCACTGTCACAAAAAACTGATTTTGCTTGGGCCACTGTTGGGACTCTGCCTCTATCTTGCCTGCTGGACAGGGTGTGAGAGACCTACATGGACTGTCCATGCAAAAACCAACTGGGCATTTCTGCCTCCATGAAAGCAGAACTCAAGGACACTCAGCAATTCTGACCAAACACTGCTTAGCTTGCTCTGGTAAGTCACCTCAGAGAAATCTTCAGTGTGACTGAAATCCAGCAACAGTATTCCCCACTTTGGTTTGTGCTTCCTATTGCCTTTGATCCTTCATCTCCCATCTGTGGGATTCTTCCCTGTAGAGTATTTTTTTTTTCATCTAAATATAGTAGCTCTTCTGTCTTTTTGTCTCTCTGCTACAACCTCGGCTTCCTTTAATGGATCCTGCATGAAATTAGACCTAGTTTGCATTCTAATCAACTTTGGTGACTTATGCTTTTAATTAATCCTTAATATTCCTCCAGTCTCCATGGATGGTGCATTATAAAAACCCATTTAGGTGCATTATAAAAACCCATTTATATGTGACATTGTGGTTTCAACTTCAGGGGAAAAATGTCTGACAAATGGTATATGTATAAGAAATATATGCAATTTATCATGAAACATTATGATTTTATTCTCTCCAGCTGGAGTAGCAGACAAGTTAATATGTTTTTCCAATTGAAAAAGTTCCACGTGATTTAGTATTCCACAAGGAGCAGGGGTCCAACAAGGCCCCTACTTGGATACAATCTCTATGGGATTCTCAACATATTGTAACTTACTGCATCTGAGTAACCCCTCTCCAAAACCACAGCAGGCCTCCGGCTGCCTTGCACACAACGATTTAACAGGTTAATTGACCAAATCATGCTCACTTCAATAGCCCCTTTGCATTCAAAACTTGACCCATGGAAGAGCTCTGAAAGTTTAGAGCACAACATAAGTGGTAAGTATTACTGGGTCACATTTTGAGGTTCAGAATCAGTTGTTACTTAATGTTTATTCAGCTTCCGTTGAAGTAGAGCACTGAATCAAAAACCAAGGAAGAACCTCCAAATTTTACCTATTATTAATCATTTGATGTTATCAATTCAATTTAATGTTCTCTGACATCTTTTACTCTTGCCTGAGTATCACTCCAGATAAAAGATATTCAACTGTCACTTATAAAGTGTGATTTATTGCTAGCCAACCTGCTCATCTGATAGTTGAATGAACCAAGAAGTTTCTGTGAGGGTTCTTGAAATAATCTTTCACTTCAGTTATATTCATTGCCAGTTTCTGACTGTATTTAACAATAATTAGAATAACCACTCCAGAAATGACATCTGGAAAAACCCATATCCTAAGATTATTCATAAACAAGCAACTTCTTTTAAGACATCAAGATCTTTTCCCATCATATTAGACATATGGGACTGGCATTAAGTATAACCTACAAGCGATTCAGAGCACTGAAAGTTTTCTCCATATGATTAGTTCTTCTAGCATTTCACATCTCCTACTAAGTATGTTTTATTAAAATATTTATTCCCATTTTTTTATTTGGAATAGAAGAGTTAAAAGATAAGCTGGGAAGTAAAATTCTGAACCAGTCATCTAAAACAGCCGGTCCCAGGAAAATAATACAGGAAAAATAAGGGGCCCACTGCCATTACAGCCACTAAGATTTCATCTTCTGTTTCCTGCCAGCTCAGCAGTTTGCAACCCCAGGACTAAATGCATATTTGTCAGCCTTCTGGTTTTCAGATATTATTTGTTTGGTAAAGTAAAGCAATGCTAATTTCTACATTTTAAAGACAAGGAGGCACACCCTCTGTCAGCTGAGGGAGTGACTTTTCAGCCAGGAAAGAAAACTTGAACTTGTTAACACCAGGCACAGGGGCATATCACAAATCTGACCTCAGTGTCTCATTTCTCAGTCACAGTCAGTAATTGATGGTTAAGAAAGAGTGTGACAAGAATGAAAATAGGCAGTGTGTCTTCTCCACTAAAGTCTCCCAGTTCCCAGGACTGTGCAGTTTGGGCACCTTCCTCCTGGCATGGTGGAAATTATCAGGATGAAGATCTTAATCTTTCAGGCTTTGAACAAGGGAAATGGTGAACAGCACCTGAGTGTGTTATTTATATGGATGACAACTCCTAAAATCCAAATAGTTGCCTGGATCAAGGCTGGGCTCCTCAGCCCCTTGCAGAACTGAAACATTAAAGTCTAAGGGACCATGGGAGATGGAGGATAATTTCTTAATCCTGGCTGATTTTTCTCTGAGGCTGCCAGAGTTTCAAAGGGAAGCCCAAACTCTGTTATGATCTCAGTGGTTACTCAAAGGTAACATCTGGAGTGGGCACTTCTGCCCCCAAAAACACTGGGCCAGACTGGAGATCTTTTTCCTTCCACTTCTGCAAACTTCCAAAGAACTTTAACAAGTTATGCAAGCATTAGAATACTTCAGCCTAAGGTAAAGGAAGCACATAATGAAAACTTACTTGCAGTTCAATCCTAGGAAAGGAAAAAACCCAGCTTCAGGATTTACACCCTTTAAAGGCAACTGACTTTATTGGAGGAGAATTTTATCCCCAACTCCGAAACACGTTAAATATATAATAATTACTGAATAATTATTTCTTATGTTTTTCTCTTAGTCAAGAGACCAAAAGAAGTCTGGGATTCAGAAACTCTTGCAAACAAGAAGATGCATGTTTCCAAAACCATCAGTAAAATAAATCAGAAAAATATTGTCAGAAGTGCAAGATAAATTAAGGTGAATTTCACTTTTCTGTATCAACCTAAAATTTGTACTTACAAAATTAAACAAAAAAAATTATTACTATTACATATAGTCACAGGTAACTGCCAAATGTAGAAAGCTTGGGATTTGCTCATATACAGGGCAAAAATATTTCATAATAATTTGCAGTACATACAAAAGGTACACAAATTAAGGCCAAATTCTGTAAATCAAATACACAGCTGCTCTCAGCAGCAAGTTACCCAAAGATTTCAATGAAAGCAACCTATATCAGTATAAAGTTCTCTCCATTTCCAAAATTCTTGTTCTGAAAGTCTTTTCACTGGCTTTAACAAAATCCAGCACTTTTGCCATTTGCACAAAACCATTTCCTGTTTGCTATGGAGGAACTGAAGCAAGGAGCCATGCAGCGCCAGTCAGCTCTCCTATCAGAAACACTGGGGAAACACATTAAAATAATTCAGCACAGTCTAGACGGGCTCAGCACTGTCTGCCTTAAAAATTGTGGTTCAGGCATATCCAAATGCATGAGTTTGTTTTCAAACAGTAATATCTTTCAGAAATAATTTGTTTACCTTTGATTTTTTTTGAATGTTTGCTGTTCAGTCAAACATTCCCATGATGAATAAATTTTTTACTAGTTTTGAAAAACCAGAACCAACATTTTACCTTATCACAGCTGCCAAGGAGCTGGAACTTGAAAAAAAAATATAACATAGTGCAAAAATCATAATAAAATTGTGAGAGTGAACAAAACTGAACTGAATAGGGGAAGGTCTGATGTGTTCCTAAGTTGAACCTTTAAAAAATAATAGAAAATATAACTTAAAAAGGAAAATTAGAAAACCAAAGGGCTTATGGTCTTATTGCTTGTACATTAATAATATTATAAGAATCAGCTTTCTGTGAGAACAAAAAGTGGGAAAAATCTTTCCTTTACTGTAGTATTAAAAATCAAGTTATTATGTGAAAATAGATGGGATGCAGAAGAAAATGCCAGAACAGACTTAGCCCATCCTGGCAGGTGTGTGTTCAACATTGCTGAGGAAAGTTCCTCAGCCTCCTTCAAAACTCCAGCATTTCAAAGCCTGTATAATCAAAAAATATTTCCTCTTATCAAATTTCTGTTTTCCTTGTTGTGTATTAAATTAATTTCCCATGCCTAGTGGAAGGACAACTTATCACTGTTCTTCTTAGAACAATTTCTATATTTTCATTTTTATCTCCATTTTGCTTTTCCTTTTTTTGGACTAAGAAGTCCCTTTTCTCACTTTATCTCATTAGCTGTATTTTCTTAGCTTTCACACTATCCCAACCTCCTTAGGCTTGAATTCTTTGTACAGTTCTTACAGAAATTTGTCACCTACTTTATATATACACCCAAAAAGGTACATATATAAACAACAACAATTAAATCAATGAAAAGCAACCCCCATTACATTTTAAAATATTTATATCAACTTGCCAGTCAACAGAGTCATCACTGCCAAAAGATTCATGACCCCTCCACACCAATCCTCCCCTTTACCTGCAGTACTTTTTTCAATTACACTTGGTTGAAGAACTTCCCTGATGTCTATTCTGTACTGTACCTTACATTTAAGACAATATACAAACCCCTTGGATAATATCACTAGTTGTTCTGAATTTTAAACATTTCAAAATTACTGGAATGTCACATTTCTTTTAAAGGTGATGACATTTGGAAAAATTTTAGTGTTCTCTTCCCAGAAAGAAGTCTTGTGAGAAGCTCAAAAGTCTGGAGACAGGCGCCAAGGAAAGGAAAAGAGATCAAAAGACTTCCTTTCCCCAGATTCAACAAGTATTTGTAGTATCTCTGCAGGTGAAGGGGGCAAATTGTATGACTAATTTCACTCCATGTGAGAACAGAACATAGTAATATTTTTTTTTACCTAAAAAAGTGAAAAGAAAGGCAGAAAAGCTGTAGGGGGAGATTATAAACTGACCTGAGGAGATGGAATCAGCCACAAGGAACTTCTGAAGCTGGTCAAGGAGACTGCAACAGAGTAAGAGTTATAAATGGGTCAGTGCAAGTTTGGGGTTATTCCTGCAGGCAAATAAGGGTTACAAAGGCTCCTCAGCACTGTGAATTGGGGAGTGAAATTGGCATCCAGCTCCTCCAAACCAGTAACCTGAAAGAATTGTTGCACAAAGATGAGGATGGATGTGGGATGTCAATTTTAATAAAGACATTGAGAAACTGAAGGAATTAAGTGGGTTCCAGTCATAGGGAAATATGATAGTGAAGGCAAAAATAAATTGCTCACAATTGCTCCAAGAAAAATACAGAGTATATGCAAATATGCAGTGACACAAAGTCTAGAGCTAAGCATTATACCCAGCAATTTGATTAAAAACTAGACACACCTTGTCTGGTAGTAATGGGGATGCAGCATTGCCCCAGAATCTCCCAATAACGATTTTGACAACTGGATTGAAGTGAGCTTGTTCTGTGTGCCTGCAAAGGCCATGACCTGCCAAGAGAGGGGCAGATGTCTGTCACAACAGAGATGGCTTGGAAGTGTTGGGTAAAAAGCAATCATAAAAGGGAGAAACGTGAAAGACATTTGGTGACTGAACAAAGAGGCCTAATAACTTTTTCTACTGGTCCTAAATGAATAATTCTGAAGAACCTATGAAGACCTACCAGGAGTATCAAGAAGAATGCCAGGCTAAACAAAACAGATTTTCCTCGTAACTTAGGCAAATATAGGTCTCAGCCTGTTAGTGAAAAACATGACAGAGAACATAACATAGCTGAATATGCCAAGGAGTCTCAGCAGCAATGAAATGTGGCGGCCACCTGAGGAAAACTGAGTATTCAATGTCTCTACAGTGAGAAAATTATTTCAAAGAAAATGGATAATCTGAATTTTAAACTAGGATATACAAAGCTAAACTAAAAAAAAAAACCACCAAAAATGTAATATGATTTGGGTTGTGGTGGGTCTGACTGGGATGCAGTTAACTTTCTTCACAGGAGCCCACATGGTGCTGGGTTCTGGCTCTGTGGCTACAGCAGCGCTGACAACACACCAGTGTTTTGCCTATTGCTGAGCTGTGCTTGCACAGTGTCAAGGCCACCTCTGCTTCCCACTACACCCCCACAGCCAGGCTGAGGGTGGGCAAGAGACTGGGATGGGACACAGCTGGGACTCAGAGTGACCCAAGGGACATTTCATGTCATGTATCCTCAAGGGCAGAAATAAAAACTGGAAGAAGAAAAAGACTGGGAGGTTGTTTCGGCATCCAAAATGGATGTTTAGAGACTGGCTGGGCACTGCTGTGCCTGTGGGAGGTGATGCCATCTCCTTTGCCTCACTTGTTTCCCCCCATCCATTCTTTTCTTCACCTATTAAATTGGTTTTTATCTCTACCGTAGAGTTCTCTCAATTTCCTTTTTCCTATTTTCTCCCCACTGTGAGGAGCTGCCGCAGGGAGTGTCAGCAGCTGCTGGCTGGGGTCAGGTGCTGCTTAGAAGAACAGGAACTTTATTTAGTACCATGCTTTCACAGAGCTTACCTTGCATTAAAGGGGGAAAAATAAATCTAACTTCAGTGTTTGCCTTACTGCAACTGCCCAGAGTTGCAACCACTACTACAGGCAGAACAGTAACTCCCTGGAATTTCTTCACTCAATGTCCAATAGTACACAGTTTCAGGGTCACTTTACCTACATATGTGCCTGTTATAAAACCCTAAGACATAAATGTAGCCACTAATGTCAATCACTTACATTTGGCAGCCTGGGCCAGCCTCCAGCTCCTTGCTGAATGCAGCAAGTAGAGGCTGGTGTTCAGTTCTGTGGCACTTAGAGAGCCCATTTCACATTCAGGTTGCACGTCACACCCCCCTGGAGAACAAACCCAGCCCTCCCATTTCTAGTCTGGTTAACTGAGCAGTTGGTTTCACTGGAGACTTGATAAATGGGAGATTTCTTCTCATATCCTCCAGCTATATGGTTCAGGAATATATAATCTAATCTTAAAAAGCATACATAACAGTTCATTTCACCATCTACATTTTAATGATATTTAAATCCCGCTAATCTCTGGCACTTAGACTGATGGAACTCATTACCAAAGGATGCTATATATTAAACCAATGTGTATTCATTTTAAATGGTTTAAAATACTTGCATTTCAGTCCCATCAGATTACTACAGTTCTGTTAGTTTAAATTCTGTTAGGTAAATTCTAAAAATAATAAAATTTTAAAATCCAATATCATGCTGAATTTCTTGGCACATGAAAAAATCCTGAGTATTACACTAGACTCAGTCCAGTGAAATAGAGAAGTTTTTCCATTTACAACCCTGTACTCTCATATTGGATCTCAATTTCATTTCCAAGAAAGTGAAACTGCAGAGCTGACAGACTGTGTGTGTCTGCGTCTTATCCCGATTTACCCTTTTCATGCCTTTCATTATTTCTGCAAAATGGCAAAGGCAAATATTCAAGTGAAATCTAATTTATCTATTCCTCAAACACCAGTTCTAATGCAACACAAGTTCTAACTGAATTAGTGACTGACTTCTAAGCAGCCTTATGGGCCTAAGTTAGAAATAATTCCTGCCTGTGCTAAATACAATGAAACTTCTGCTTTGATATTGATTTGTTTACAAGGAAAAGAAGGTATATTTGGCTTGTGATTTCTGATACAGAGTAGACACTATACAATCTGTTTTTAAAAGAACGGTGGAACTTTGACTACTTCCCTTTCCCCTCCCAAAGGGCTCCCCTCTCACCTGGCTTGTCCAGTGAGGTCACAGAGGTTCTCTCTTTCTGTCATGTTGAGTTACCAGCCAAACCACAGAAGCCTTTTTCTAAAACAAAGACCTACTAAAAGTTAGCTTCTCTAGGAAAACTGGTTTGTGCTTATATCATCTTTCCTTGCAGATTTTGACATAAATATTAGACAGAGACAATTATTGTTGATATGTTTATCAGGATTCAAGAACACAATGAAGAATGGGACCTGAGAATCCTCACTCACTCTCACTGTCAAAATTATGCAATTTTAGAGAAACAGTTTGTCCTTTCACTTGAATATATAGGTGACATAGAGAACCAAGACATACATATTTCATAGTGAGATTGTTTAAGAGAGAAAAGATTTTTTTTTTAATATGTGAAAGTGATAATAGATTTGATTAGGAGAAGATGCTGGAGATAACAGGTTATTGGCTGCTGGCTGGGTCAATGTACATACGCTTATTTTTCTACCATACTCAATGAAAAGGTCACAGGCAAGAGATTTAACCACATCTTCTCCCAGAGACCCTCCATTAATCATGATTATCAATTCATGAGTTCATGATAAGCCTCTTTTTGTTCAATCTGATTTTTTTCCCTCCTTGTTTAGAAGTTGAATTAAAGCATAATTGCTTGCATTATGCCACTTGTGACAGTATGAGCTGATTAGCTTGTAAAGCACTGATTAGTTTGGGGCTACCTTAGGAGAAAGCTATGAATTATAATGAAATTCACAGATAAGCTTGGAGAGGTACTTATGGTATGAAGGAAATGAATTTTATATATAATTCAAAACTAGAGTAATTCATAATTGCAACCTATTATAAATGGAAGAAACGACACTATGTGACAGATTATGTTAATCTCATACCCAAACAAGTAGCATCATTTCACAACCAGTATATCCTTCTGTTTTCTGGTGCAGCAGCTTTGTGTGCCAAAGTGTCCCTCCCTCTCCAGCACACTCCAGCTCCCAGCAATGGGTTCTCTCCACACCTGGCTGATGGGAGAACTCCCACTGGTGGCACCATAAACATTTTGGTGGAACCAGTGGGTTACTTTGTGGCATGTCAACACACATCAAACTCAAACTAGAACATTTTGCATTTCATAGGCGACTGCTCTGCTCACTGAACCACTGCTACTCTCAGGGCAGGGCACAATGGGTGGGCTCACCATAGCTCAGTGGGATATCTTCTGCATGTCCTACTGAGTAATGAGATTTTGGAACAGAAAACACAGTCATAGCTTTTAGTGCTTTTTCAGCACATAGGAGTAGGAGAATTCAATTCTCAGCACTGCCCAAATATGAATACCATAATCTATTGCTAAGTGTCCATTCTAGAAAACAGTAATTTATTTTTTTCCAGTTAAACTGAAGTTAATTTTACAGGATGTGATCCAACAGGTTTTTCATGAGCCTACTCCCCTTAATAAATTTAATAAATTGATTTACATGCTTTTACTGTTAGCATCGGGGTAAGATAATGCAGTATTTTCTGAGAGGGAGTATCAGCTTGTGTCAAAGAATGCAGATGCACTGATGGTTTTGGAATGTGCAGCTGAATAACTGACTGGCCTCCAGCAAAACTGTTGCAAAGGTCACAGATGCACACATCCAGAAGAGCATCCAACAGTGCTCACACTTTTTTTCAAGCTGGATTCCTCAGAGTTGCTTAAGTCAGGGTAATCCACATCGTATCACACAGCACAGACCATTGTCAATCCACTGACTGCACACATGAACGGTGTAACCTGGGTTACATTACTACAGAATCAGTCTTTTCACTTGGGCCTATGATTTGATTACAAACTGCAGCTGAAAAATGTGTCATGAGGTGGTGGGTTTACATTTACAGAAATCAGATTTGTTTTAACAGCTTTTTCCAACTATAGCTTATAATGTGGAATAAGAATGGTACACTTCTGAAGTGTTCTTCATCCACTATTTATTATTTTTCACTAAAAGCATTTCTGGAAACTTCTTTCAATTTGACAGCAGATCAATTATCTTTAAAACTGCTTTACTTTCTAAGCATGTGCATGGCATTCAGTGATTTCAAATGTTTATGTAGCACTGTATATTCAGAAATCAATGTGTAATCTGAGGTTCTTACTTCCCCCTTTCTAAAATGATGATGTCACTTTTCAATTTTGTTGGAAAAATCTACTACTCCATTAGAAAGTCAGCAAGAAAATGAACATGTTGATAATCTATAAGTTTCATTAAGTTATTTTGGGCCTGATACAAATCGCACAAATGAAATCAGTGGACTTTGGCTGACACCATAAGCCTTGTTTGGTCTTCTGCTTTAAGTTATTCTTCATTTCACACAGAATCTTTTGCATTTTTTAATGTCATTAAGCACATTACATAGAGGAACTAAAATATCAATTTTTCAATATGATATTGCTTACAGTTGTGAAGGAGATTTTACAGAATAATAAAATCAGATGATACCTAGTTGGGTATAATAAGTCAAGTCTCCCTCTGTCAGCACAGTTACTCCTGTTTCAAATCAGAAATTCTTTCTGTATTCTTATAAGCTCAAATGGATTCCTGCTAGATGCCTGTCTTTTTTATGTCCCTAAATGGACACATATTTTTCTTGTTACACTCTCTATCATAATACAGCAGAGTAAGGAAAGTGTTTCGCTTGTGTGTTATTTTTTTAACTAAGTATTTTTCCTTCTTAGAAATCCCTTTAAAAACAGCAAAAGACCACATCTACCAAGAACGGCAACCAGAAGAGAAAAGTCTTGGGGTCAGAAAAATAATGGTTCAGGCTCTATAGGTCTAATTTGTCAGTGAATTTTCTTATGGCCAGAGAGATAACCAAGAGCTCTGAAAGAGCCTCAACCTGTATTATTTAGTCACAAGGGATTCTGCATGGTGGACAACTTAGAGTAAATACACCAGAGGAAAGCACAGTGCATAAATCAGAAGAAGGACAAAACAATCAAGAATCTTACAGAGTCCAACAGCATAGATCAGGAGCAGCAGCTACGGTAGAAAATATTCTTTAAATTCAGTATTTTGGGCCTTGGTTTGTAGAAGAGCCCTTTGTCCTTCAGTGAGTTTTGGGGTTATCTGAAGGACACATTCTGCTCTGCTATTTCTAAGAATCCTATGCTAGTTACACATCCTGTTCTCAGGTCTTCAGAAGAAACAAAGATAGTTTAGTAAGTTTACAGCTACCCCACAAAGACAGTGCACATCAGCAAGCAATCTTCTTTGTACAGTTCCCAGTTCAGCAACAGACTCCTCTGTGTTTATCATTAAATTACATTGTCAATCAAGCCTTATCAGTTACTCCAACTGGATTTTAACTTATCATGCTGTATCCTTGTGCATCATTTCACTATCAACAGCACAACCCTTCAATTCAGAGGAAGAGGAGCACTCAGAGGATATAAATGTGTTAAATTCCCTTCAGCACATTTCATTAATGAGCTTGTTTGCTTGTCTGCCACATAATCCTTGGTCAGGGAGACAAGCACAAATGCAGCCCCATAGCTTCAAAGCACACATTAAGCCATCTAAGTAAACACAAATACAATAAGATAAACATTTAGCAGGAAATGCACATTATTGCCAGGGCACATGGTCCCAGTAAAGATAATTTTTTGCATACTTCTATGGTCACTGATATGCTGCATATGTACTTGCAACAACATCCCTGTACTTAACATAGCTCAACACACATATATAACTCTTGGGAAAAGAGAAATATAACATTTATTACTGACCTGTACTACATCTCCTATTTGCTCCTGTAACCTTCCTTCCTTTTCTTTAACATGAAATAATGTACTTTTTCTAGCAAACCAAGAGTTCACACAACAATATTATGATGTAAGCAGCAAGGTCTGCATGTGCAGACCACTTGTGAATTACCAGAAGAGCAATCAGATGTTTCAGAACCTTTCACAAGAACCTCATGGATCCCAGCCTTGTGTGGCTTATGTCCCCTGAGTGTTACATAATGCATGGAATAAACCATGTTTATAACCACACTTGGGGCACAGGTCAGGCTCTGATAAATCACCAGATTTTGCTGAATGTGTCCAAACATCACAGTGAGCTGTCTTCCTCCCTGTTACTTGCCACATTTAGCCTGTCTTACTCCTTTAAAATAATTTGGGGCTTATTCTCCTGCACATCTCTGCTCAGTGTTTTATCCATAACCCAATGTTTTTCTGCACAGTCCCTCTCATGTTCTGTAATTGAAACTAAAAGCTGTAGCAATCGCTCTAGCAATTTTTACAGGGAAAAAAAACTTCTGCCAGGTTCCTGGAACCACAGTAGCCAAATTACTTGACAGTCCTGGAGTGAGAGCAGGAGAGCTGGAAATGCCATGTCCTCCTCAGCCTTTGGAACAAGGGTGTCATAACTGGGCCTCAGAAATCATTTACCGGTGTGATTCGCTCTAATTTGAAAGCCATGCCTCATTTGGCAGGAAGATACAGAGCCTATTCAGCTAGGAATTGAGGTTACCTTGAGGAATATAGACTTAGCAAGAAGACCATCAAGAGTCTGTGACCTATTTTCTTCAGAAATCACCAGCCAAGCAGGATTTTACAAAGCATTCCCGCCCTGTTTGGAAATGCTGGTGCTAGATATGCTTCAGCTACACTGCACCAGGGGATCCCACGTCAGTATCACTGTCTTTCCAAATGTTTACAACATGGTTTTGGTTTTATCAGTTAGTTATGTCCTGACTGGGCAGAAACTTCAAACAAGTTACCCATTTATTTGCTGTACAGTACTCCCAATATTTAGTAAAAAAGTTGAAACAAGAATCTCAGCTTTTTCTCCCCTCCTTTTCCCTTGTACACTCAGCTTTTGAAGCTGTGTGTGCTGGTCTGCTTTCACTTATTTTTAAAAAAGCATTGTACACAGTACAATATCAGACCAGTTATGGTTTATATATGTGAACATATGTGGCTACATTCTTTCTCTTTAAGTAAACAGTGAGAGCAGAGTAGTCTGTAACCTTTTGGAAAAAAAATTACCATTGGAAAAAATTACTTTGTAGATGGCTTCATGCAATTGTGGCTACAATTCATTATGCCAAAGATGGGAAATAAAGAAAATAGCACAGCAGTCCATCAGACCCTGCTGAGGCAAACACATGAGAATCATTACACATACACTCCTAAAATAACCTCAGAGCCTAGCTTCTGGGTGGGGAGGTGGTAAACTCAAATTAAGGCTGAATCCCTGGACAAAGTCCATCTCTGATGTAACACACTGGGGGCTCCTGAAACGATCAGAGCCAAGTAAGCAGAGCAGTCTGACAGCACAGATGGAAGATGCTGTTCTGCAGGCAGGTGCAGACAGTGCTACGCAATGTCACCCCTGCCTATGGCTGAAAGGATGCCAGCACTGAAATGAAGACAGGCTTTTGAGTACCTGTACCTTGAAAAAGTTTTCACTATCTTCCATCTCTGCAACATATTAGAGCTCTGAATAAGCAATAGCTGCAGACAGTAGCTTGCAGCCTCAAATCCAAATTTCCTTTTTGCATCAGGCGATTGCTTTTCTCAGTTAAGTCTTCAACAGACTTTCTGCCATCTTGCCTGGAGTTACAATTTTCCCCATCAAGATGAAAGAAGCTACTAATCAAATGTTAATTCCACCATTTTGTCTCAATACCCACTAAAGGAAAAGAGCATTATAATGTACCTTTTTTGTTATGAAGAGGCTTCAGGAAGATTCCATACCTTCTAGCATAACCCTTGTTCTCTGTATACTCCACAGCAATATCAAACACATGGGAGCACTTGTAATGGTCAATTTATCTGGGCATAAACTCAGTAACACCTCTGTACCTAGGAGATCTCTGGAACACCTTGTATCCAGGAGAGAACTAAGATGTCAAAAAAAGTGTGACGGACACATTAAGCCTGAGGACAATTTAACTAGCACAGGAAGGCTCAACAGTTACATGAATCCCGGATGCTGGCCAAGGTATTTGCTATTGTAGAACTTTCCAGATCACTGAAATGTACATTTTTGATCAGATCTGTAAGTAAACCAACCTGTAGCTGCCAAATAGGACAGGTAAGGAGTGGAAGACATGACACAGCTGAAACACTGCAGAGATACTGCCCTCTGTGTGGGCAGCCCCACCCAGACCTCTATTTTCTATTGTGTCAGGTGTAGCACTTTCAAGGGTGATAGGCAAGCAGAAAAAAACATGAGAAGAAAATATAAGTGATTTGCCTGCAATTTGGCATCAAATGATAGATATGGAAATAGGACCTAGGCATCTGGCCTCTCAGAATTCTGCCCTCTCCAGCCCACCTTTTGGTTTTGAAGTAGGCTCAATATGTTTCACATAGTTCTGAAATGGAATGAAACCAGACAGCCAATATGTATGGTTCCCAAGATGTCATTCCTGAAGTGAAGGACACTAAGTCCTTGCCAATGGTCTAGCTTTTTTCAACATGAGGAAGTTGGAAATAAATTGAGAGTAATTTTTCAAATTCTCTTTCAAACTGCAGAGAAGTAAACTTATGTCCCATCCCATTCCACCTCTACCCTCCTCAACATACAAAATATATGTCCTTCTGGTGAAGAAGCCAATTGAAAAACCCACCCTTCAGCTTGCATTACTCATTTTCCTGCACAGAAAAATTAGGAGATTTAAATTAAGCTGACAGTAATAAAAAAAGCTGTTGGAAACGTTACCAGGATGTGTAAGTCAGACAGGTAATGCCACATCCAAAGGTTCTCATATTTTATTGGTGATAAAAGTAACACCCCCAACCCCACTGTGGAAAGTCAGATGGTTGGAGACAGTTTTCAGCCAGCTGACACTCTCATCCAAGGCAAATGCTTTGATTGGGAAAACAGCTGCTAACATTGATTTTTGCAGTGTCTGTTGTATCAAGAACAATGTCAGCCAGGAGTGAAAGGACTACCTTGGAAGCAAAATTATACACCTCTTCCTTTTCCCTTCATGCTTTCCTTGCAAGTGTGGAGAGTCACAGGAGACAGCCCCAGCTGTGGCAATTACTCTGCAGAGGCCAATTCCTGGCATTGCTCCAGAGCACCAAGCTGCTCCAGCAAGTCGTGGCAAGTCCTTGCTCTTCTCTTCCAGGGAAGGGAAATGGCCTTGCCATTGCCTTGCCAGGGCTCAGACTCCTTGTCTGACAGCTACTTAGTGTTTGGAGGGATGTTAATTCTATCAGCAGGCTCTGCAGAGAAGCCAGGTGGGTGATAATGGCCAACATAAGGCCGGTGAGAGTAGGCTGGTAGGCTCTGCCTATCTGCTGAGTTGTTTAATGTTTCACTGTGTGAACACTGTTTACATCTCATGTAAACAAACAACATCCAAAGCAACAATAAACATACAGAGAAATTATCCTATACAATCTCACCCAGATGCCTCAATGATGCCATTTTAAAGAGCTGGTAGACAAATTCTCTGCATCTCACATGAGAAAATTTGAAAGACTAACATATTAAAAAAATTAGAATTAAACTTATAAACATTCCATAAAACAAGTAAATAAATAGAAACTTGACATCTGCTAACTATTGTCACTCAGTTGCTAATTTTGAATTTGGCAGAAATTCCATTTCTAGAAGTATTTTCCTGTATTTTTACAGTCTTACTCAACTCTGAAGCCAAATAACTCATTTCAGTCAGAAATGATGCACAGTGTGGGGCCCATGGCCTCTATTTGCAGTGTTGGTACCTTTCTGTTTCCTATTGAAGATTTGCTGTCTCGAAGCAGTTTTGGGTCTGGAGCTGCAGCAAGTTAACTTTATCCAGAGGGCTAAAACCCATCTGAGCTCTTTCCCTGAGCAGTCAGTGTCAGCCTGGCTTGGCTGCCTATTCTTGCAGACTATCACTGCAGCAAGACAAACAGCCATGGCTACTGCTTCTTGCCAGCACTCAAAGAACAAATGACTCTGAAACTTTCATATATATTACTCAAGTCCAACTTAGTTTTTGCTGGATGACTTTCATGATCTGTCAGTTTCTTCACCAACAGCACTTCATAAGGTGAAATTCACTCTCTGTTTCTAGTTATTTACTTGGCTGTTAAAAACCAGACACTTTTTGCATGAGCAAGTAGCTGATACTCTTTCCAAAAATCACTGATCTCTGAGACTAGGCAGATATCTGATATCCCCATTCACAGAGATTTTCTATGAACAGTGAATAAGGGGTGAGGTGTTTGACTCTGCATCTTTTCCTTTTCAGCTGTGATTAAAATTGCTCTTGGCAGAATCCCTTAAGTAATGTGAATGTGTCAGATATTAAAACCCAAAATAAAAATCAGTGGAGCCTTCCAATAAATTACAAGCACATTAAATACAGTGCTGGCAACTCTAAAGGTCAGAAACACTGTTTTCTGTTGAATGCTTTTAACTTCCAGGCACAGAAATCCTTTCTGATCCATGCAGCTCAACACCTTAAAACATGGCAGAAGAAATATCACAAATGTAAATTAAATGACAAATCATTTAATTAGCATTTGTCAGAAGGTAATCTTCCTGCTAAAGGCAACTTTCACCCTTTTGACAGGACTATATTAGCAATCACTAAAATCCCAAGACAGGAACACAAAACAACTCTCCACTTTGCTAGTCATCAGACAATACTTTCAAAACTGTCAACAGTCAGAATTTTGAGAGGGTGAGGACTCATAAGTACTCATGGGATTTTCCAAAAACACAAACAAACTCAATTCCCATGGAAGTTAACTAGCAGTAAGTGCTAAATGAGACTTTCTAACGCAGTGAGGGATTTACCTGCCATTTCTAAGTGCCTGGATATCTTTCAAACCCAAATAAAGTCCCCTGTGAAACAGTTTTGCAGAAGTGACTCTGGGTTAGTAGTGAACTCCAGTTCAGTTACAGTGCACTGTGCAAACTGAAGTTAGTGCCCACAGGACAGGAACTGCAGAAAACTCTTCACAGTGGGATTTGGGCCTGTTGAGGTGATGATGCAGCCCCTGCATCAAATTCTCAGCTGATGTAAATCAGCATCCTTCAAACCTTTCCAAGGTGTTTCTTTATGTGATTAAATCAAGGAGTTCAGAACCCAAAAGGCACAAAATTTGGAATCCATAATAATATTTTTATGTAAGGTCAGGCTTGAGGGATCCATGTTCCTATTAGTAGCCACTGAAGGAGAAGCTGGAAACTAATATTCCTTTCATGTTCACCTAGCAGCAACTTCTGCTGCAAATTCATCTTCCAGCTTGATATTGCCTAAGCCCTTAGTTTTGAATTGATTTGTAAGCTTGTGTGTATTGTCCCCACACTAAAAAAAACCAGAAGCTTACATATTCCTGCACATAAAGAATATGTATATATGGAGTTCTTTTAAAAAAGAATTTTAAGGAGAAAATGGCAAGCCTTTATTTTGTGATTTATTAGTTCCTGGTTTATGCATATTGCTATGCATTTCTTAGCAGAAAGCATCTTAGTGGGGGTGGGTTGCTCATATATAAGCATAAATGCAAGTATTCCCTATACAGGACATGCCAGAAACTGGTCATTTAGACAATATCTTTGTACAAGTGAAGAGGAGTTTTTTCCTTAGATATATTTCTTCCTCTCCACCCTAAACTGAACTCCCTTAAACCCTTGTTGTAGAGCTACTCTATGCAACATATATCAAACATTCAGGTGCCTGAATTAAATATAGAATTTAAAGATGATCCTGAAACTTTCTCACATGAAAAAAACACCAGGGAGGCATACAAAATGCCCAGCCCTACTTCTAGCTGCAGACACTTAATGTTCCTGAGGGACACGAGCACGAGGCCAAGGTGCCCTCCAAACACCCAGTGAAGCATTTTCCCTGGTTTTTCCAAGGCCCAGTTCCTGCTCACATGAATGGAAACACTTTATAACTATTAATAGGAGTGAGCTCTGTATCACAATAGCACCTCTGAGGACATTCTGTACCAGGTGCTACACACAAAACCAGTAGGAAGGAGATGGCTCTGCCTGGAAGAATATCTATGATCCTTACAGAACAACCAAACCAACACATCTAGGTAAATGACCACCCTTTTGAACAGATGTACTTGAGGCACAAAAAGATCAAGTTAAAGGAGACCAAAATCACACAGGAAGGCTCGTCAAGTCCAGAACTGGCCATTCCTTCCCAAGAATATTCACATCACCACTGCACAAGCTGAACAATTACTTTTACTGCTTGACTGTGTAGAAAATGCTCTTCTACATTCACCTCAGGTGATGTCCCTAAAGGTGCTACTCTGTTTGCTCAGACAGTAGTCTTTCACTAATTAAAATTAACCTTTCAGTACCAGTCTAGAAATTAATTATAGAAATAAGTAAATAAATTAGATCACAACCATGTTATAATCTTTGAAAAAGATTTTTAAAAAACAATTAATTAGCAAACACAATAACTGAACATAAAAATCCTCTCTCCAGTGCAAATGTGCACCAATTGCTCCAAATCCTCTTTAGTTATATGCAACAGGAGCCTCCTCCTTTAATCACAGACATCCCAGATCCCAGTCTTTAATTGAGCTACAAGGATGTGAGATGTGCTGGAAAAGCTGAAATGACCACAGTAGTCTGAATCCGTGACATTTTCAGCCAAGTTTTGATTCTTAAGATCACAAAATAACTGAAACTTTTTTCTTCCCAAGCATGCTGCTATTACAAGGGTTTGAGTCAGCAGGAACACATGCATATTTTTCAGAGAGTAATTTTTCCAGTGACTTAATGTCTGAATGAATTTATCATGAGACATGGAAGTGTCATTAACATTCGCCCCAAGCAAAAGAGTAGCTTTGAGTGTGTCCACACACATTTGCGTCATTCCAGCCACGGTTCACTACCTTGAATACTCATTCCACCAGACTGTTTGGTCCTGGTAAACACAGAACAAGTTTTCCTGGCTCCTGTACTTATAAAACCAAAGGATCATTTTGCTGACAAGTGTGTAGCTGGTGTATTTCAGAACCCCAGAAAGCAATCGTAGTGATCTCTGAAAAAGTCTCTTTCATACAAGATCACAAACCTGGCTGGCACAGTAAAGAACAGAACTTTGGACTATATAAAGCCTTTCAATAAACCAGCAAAATATTTTGAGGATGGAAAAAGTGAATCTACAAGAACTTCCCAAAGATGAAAGGAAGCTGCGCAGAAGGTGATTTGAAATTAAATTCTCCTTCCTATGAATACCTAACATCTATGCCTTACTTACAAGGTACTGCTGCATCTTTGCAAACAGAAAATGCACACGACTGAGACATTTTTCTGAAGCCAAGTTTGTCAACTTTTCCCACAGACCAGGATAATTTTGTTCCCATCCAACTGCAGCCAGAGATCTGTTCTGCATCAACTGCAGATCATCCCAGAACCTTCCCAGCACTTTCCCCACAAATGTCAATAGCATGCAAATGAATTCCACATGCAAATGAGCAGCTCCATGAATATGACAAAACTGTCCTGTTATTCCAGTTCTGTGACTCGAGAAAAACAAGGCAGCTGCACTACCTATGTGTTACCCTTTATCCAAAACCTCTGTTAAGCACATAGTGGCCAGATTCAGAATAACACATACAACCTGATCGTGTCCTAGCCCAGGAGCTCACTTAGTGCAAAGCTAGGATTTATTACTCTGTTAGGTGGAAGGTAAAGGTAGCAAAACCCAGTTTCTAAAAGCAATAATGTGCTGTATGAGTACTGATGATTCAGTTTCTTCACTCTGTGTGAAAGCCTGAATAGGTTTTGTATGAGTTTATATCAGGTTATTGGAATTCAGAATTCTCCTCTCCCCTACTTGCTAAGAGTCAAGTACTGATGATTCCAATAATCTCCACAGCTTTCCCCTACAGACCCACAGTCACAGGCTGGGAAAGTTCTGCCTCACTGCCCCCACACCTCTCCATATCAGAGATGTGCACCATGGTAGCTCCGTCAGTCCATATACAAAGCAATCCATGACAAAGCTTTAAATACTTTGTGATGTATCACATTATGAACTAACATGTTATTGTTTAGTTGTACCAAAATTTGTGGCACATTAGAAGCAAGAAAAACAATCTCAGATCCCTCTCTTGGTTCACTGTTGTAAGCGGAAGTTTTAACTTCCATTGGATAAATGTGAATAAAGAGGCTGTGGATGCATCAAGAGAGGATAGACCATAATTTTTCTAAGGAAACCACTGTCAACACCAAATGATGAAAATACTGGAAAACTGAACCACTTTGTGTTAGAGTTTTAAAAACTACTGGTAATTTATAGCTAGATTCTATTTCCAGAAACTTTACAGCTCCTCCTGTCCAATAAGTACACACTATACTTTAACAAAGTGGGTTTATAGCTCTTAGCACTTTAATGACATACATTCTCAGAACTCATTTCACAGAGTTGTACCACTGTACAATGCAAAAATTCAGATATCTTGTGTAAGCTCATGCAACAAAAATTTTTCTCCTGTCATCAAGTCCTCGCAGGAAACATATTGGGTGACCCATAAAACACATCCTATATGCTAACAGTGCCCTACTGATTTCAGTAGGGTGTCAGATACATCAAACACACTGACAATTCTCACAGTAAGAACATTAATAGCACTAAAAACTGAATCACTCTGGCCATTATAAAAATCCTTCAACACTAGTGTTACCAGTACCAGCGCTTCTTTTAACTAATCTATTAAATTCCCACAATTAACTATTATATAATTCATTTCAAAGAACAATTTACAAGGGCAGCATTTTGTTTTCCATCTAAATCCTCAACAATTATTAAAACTTCAGTAATTCTTAGATGTTAATGTCACCTGTTTAGAACAAACATCATCTGCTAAGCAAAAGAGACAACAGAGTTAATTGTGTTGCTGCAGAACTGGGGCACAAATCTCACTAAATTAAGGAATCTCAAGCAGCTGCAACGATCATAAGGTTCAAGAGCAATTCCTGTACTCTAAGAATGCAAAATTTGTGCTAAAGTCTCACAGATCACTGGACTTCTACCCATCCTTCTCATAAAAATTAGTAAAAATCCCACTGCATATGCCAAAGTTATACTTGGAAGTGGGAATCCACAGAGAAAAATGTTTGTGCATCAGTCTGATTTAATTTTCACATTAGTAAGAAAGATGTCATGGTCCCAAGATGTGTCCATGTAATACTAACCCAGAAATATTAAGGCTTTATGTGATTCAGTTTGAAGAAGTCCTCAGACATCATGGCCTAGGAGTTCCAGGAAAACATAGATATTGATTTCAGAATAACTCAGCTCATGGATAAAAAAGCTTTTGCTTTCTTCACCTGTTTTTTTTTTGGTAAAGGTTAAAGGTTAATACCTCCTCAGGTATAAATCCACTACAGCCACAGTATCCAGCTGGAGTCCCCTATCAGAGGCTGATTTAATAGAGACGTTTTGAGAAGGTTGTCCTTCTCCCCTCAGCTCCTGTCATACAGGACACATATTCCTAGGACTTCTGGTGGACATGCTACAGTGACAATGCACAGCTCTCCTGCATCCACACCCACCAACGCAGTTATCCTGGGAAAGCCACCTGCCCCACAGACCCCTGTGGGAGTGGCCCTGCCACAGCTACACAGCAATCCAGCTCCATTTCACCAGGCAGAGGGTGTTTGTGTGCATCCACAACCAACAGTCCCCTGTCTCAAGTCTCATCAGGAGCCAAGGACTCTCCTCTTGAAAAGAACAGCTCAGCTGGTAATAAAAGCTGCTTGATCATCAAGTTCAAGAGTAAGGCATCAATCCTAATGGCCTCAGAGACAAGTCTGAAGCACTCTGACTGCCAGGCTGTGTTAAAGCATTCAGCTCCATATGGCACAGTACACGAGCAAAGCCTCTCCCTCAGGAATATTTGGAGCCTGCTGTGGACAGAGCGCTGATGCTGCACATCAGTGAGGAAAACACGCTGCACTGAAAGCTCTGTGTGACCTTGGAAGAGCCTCGTGTCCCTGGGGAGATGCACAGCAGGAGCACATCTCCCACAGGGTTCACAGCAGGATGTATTTGGAACTATAAAATACAACCTAATGTGAAGACATTATAATACATTTTTTATTTACAGCTGTTAGGAACTTACTTGTATCTCTGAAATCTCTTGGGTCTGTTCTTCCACTAGCCTTGCCAAATGGTCAACAGCACTCTCCTCAGTTACTAGAAAAACAGTAGGAGCAAGCCAGACTAAAAGCAGCTCTTGATACAGACTGCTGGTTAATCATTTGCCCATTAAATTAAACATGTAAGCAAAACTACATAGCAGAGATGCTTGTTAGGGAGTATTTATTAGCTCTTTCATGTTTCCCTTCTTAAAAGTTCTTTTATTCTTCAGCACTGTATCTTGATGCTAATTTTATTACATTCAGCCTCAGCATTATAATCTTGTAGTATAAAGCATCACCAGTGGTTATGCAAGAAAAGGAAATTAAGAGAGAGCTCAAGGGCAGATATATGTCTGTTACAAGGTTTGTCAAAACCATGCATGTCCTGGAAGATGCTGTGAGTTGAGTGGCAATTATGCAGAGCTGAGATAATCACTGGGTAAGCCTGTGTAAAGTAATCTGGTGAGCCCACCTGCATATGGTCCTATTTCTATTACTACCCTGAAAAGCAGAACTGAGGATGGACTTTGGCACCCTGTAGTTCCTGTACTTTGATGTACCTTTATAAATCCAGTGCCTGGCTTTTAGTGGCAACTTTGCTTTTTCTGTCACTTAATAAGAGCCACGCACAGTAACTTTAGACATTCTGCAGTTAAGATATAAATGTTTTGACGTAATAGTCATGACTACAGATGAATATTTTTTTTTCTTCAGCAGCTGAACTGCAAATGTGCACAAGTGAGGAAAACATTTAACAGTGGTCTGTCAAGAGGATAGCTTAAACAATTCCACCAAATGGTTATGATAGAATAAGTAAATTCCAGTTCATCAAAGTTGAGAAAAAAATAACACGCAGTTGTCATTGATGCAGAAAGTTGGAATATGCTCTCTAAAATGTTAACTACATATAGTTCAACCAAAAATTCTTCAGCCCACCCTAGCAAAGACTGCAAGGTAGGGTCCTTTTCAGTTATAATGCTGACTATGCCAGTATGACAGATGTTTCCTGTCCCACTGGCTCCATTACTGCTTCATTCAATTTCTGTGTTTCCAGCAAATGTTGGCTAACTGATAGGTTTTAATCTTTCTCATTCATGCTATTGTCTCTGTATCAGGCCAGTACAGATGCCTCCAAATTAGCTCAGAGCATTAACATTCCAGATTCTTCATCTTTTACACAAGACTCATGCATCATACTTTCTTCTGTGAGTTCTCAGAGATGATTTGAAGATGCTTTTCTGTTTGACATATGCTTGTGTCAAGAGCTAGAGGCTTTGAGATCTCCAGTACTTGCTTCAATTTTTCCTATTTTCCACTTCAATTTTCCAAATAAGCTTTTGGAATTGTCACCCGGAGGAAGGATCGAGGAAAAGGCCCCATAACTAAGTGCTGAGCTCATTTCACCATATGTGAAGTTGCAAGTAGAAGCCAAGGCATTTTTGTATAATCTAATCTATTGCAGAAAACACCAGAAAATGGAGGAGCCAGGGACTTACCAGGTACTGCGCCAATATGAGAGCACTGAAGGCCTGTCCCAGCTGTCAGCAAAAGCATTGGGGAGACTGGATCTGGGCCTAAGGTTTTTAAATCTGAAGCTGGAAAGGTCTTGCCATAAGAAGAAAAATCTGGTTCATGCTACAACATAATAATCTCTATTTCAACTCTAACCTTTTAAAATTGCTCCCAACATACAGCCTCTTGAGACAATAATGTTTGGTGCCCATGGAAAAAAACTGTGGTAAAAGGAAAATATTAAACAGTGTGGAATACTGTTCTCTCTCTGTGTGCGTGTATCCATCAGATCACATAACAGACTTAACAATGACCTTGGACATTTTTGTAGATGACTTGGATTGGTCCTCTAATTCCACAGGAAGTAGAGCCTGGATAGCCCCTACAACACAGATTTTTACAGCTCTTTATTCAGCAATGCCTTCTGTAATCTTATTCTGGTTAAGTAAGGGGAAAAACAATCACAGAGCAATGGCACCAACCAGCAAGTAAAATAATGTGTACATGTTCACAGGACCCAGGCCTTGTGGTACAGCATAAACACTGGATAAACACTGTACCTCTCATGTTGAGAAAACCTTATCTGGGATCTCCTGTTTGTTTGGGGTTTTTGCTATAATCTTATATTGCTTTACTTTCTAGTACTTTTCTCCATCTATATACCTTCTATTAGAATAGATTAGGAAATTTAGTTTGGGATTCCAGATACTTTTCACCTGACCATCATTACATGCAAAATACATTGGTCTTTCACAGCTACAATCTTGTGACACAGTCCTCCCTGAAATTGTCTAGCTTTAGCTTCCAAATATTAGATGCTACATATCATCCTCTACTGAACTAAGGGCTGCTACAACTACCTTCCCCAGTTACATATTTGTTAGCAGAAAACAAGTTCTCTCTAAATCAAGACTGAAATGCAGTAAGCCTTAAATACCTCACCCTCAAGTCCTTCCCCATTCTCAAAAAGCTTTTACTTTCTACACATATTCTAAGTGTCCAACTGACTTTTGAATGCATGGACACCAACAAGTCAGGCAAGTTACAACGTGGAATGATTTTGCTAAAGCTGTTGATAACTTTAGTGCCTTCTCTACAACCACATGATGTTCCTTGTTTATGTGTCCCACAAGTACTCCACTGAGCTGCAGGATTGCACTGGGAATACACCTGCTCATTCAGATGGCCCCCCAGTCCCTGCCAGTGTTGCTGTATGCAGTGCTCTGGTAATTTTGACCCACATTCCCACCCTGCATCTCCCTGTATAATGTCTTCCTCTCCCATTATGTAACAGAATAACACCTGTACAAGTACATCTTGATCCTTGCCAAATGCAATAAAACTTACATGAAAAAAATGTTCTAGAGCTACACAACATAAAGACTGGAGATCTAACACAACTCTTACTTAATTTCAGCATTCAGTCACCTCCACCCCTTTATCTGTTCTTGCAAGCATGGTGAACTCTCAAGGTTTACACAGGGAGCCAGAAGCAGGCAGGAAATCAGGACTCTTCATCCCTTTCCAGGGGCTGCAAGACCTGAACCAGTCTAAAACTAATCACTCCACCATATTACCTATCTGTTGTTACACAAAAGTGATAAAAAGACAGAAGTTCTCCACATGGAAAAACAAAACCTGGGATTCACTTAACAGAAAGATCTAACTACTAAGCATTAGCAGAAACCCCTGTGTTGGCTGCTGCTAACACCTGTCAGCACCACTGAGATAACATTTGTTTCACACATGTCCTGGCTTGGCAGGCACCTGATTTACATTTTCACACTTTGTATCAGCTTTCTACACACTTGCTCTCTAGCATAGTGTTCATACATCAGACACCACTGCGGTCTCATTTTTCAGTGCTGTCATAGCTAGATTATTGCAGAGGACAAAACTCTTTCTCTGAAGTACACCTGCATCAAAACACTGTAACTTTGAGGAAATATATGAATTAATGACACATAAATTTTAGGTTAAAAAAGCCATTAACCTGTTAATAACCAAGCCTATTTAATTTTCAGACTTCCCCTTACTGCACTCTAATAATGAACTCTGACTGTTAAATTAAAACCAGTAACTATGACTTCACTTGTCTTAACAGAATTGCACCCATTCCTAACAGTCCTAAATTTGGACCAGAAGCCACAGAACTCACTAGTCCCATTTTCTCAGGTGCCAAGGTAGGACACACCTGTGTCAAAACCCTCTCTTTTTAACAACTTATAGTGAGCTGGCCTCCAATTACAACAAGTGCCAAAACTGCAAAGTATGTGCTTACCTGCCCTGAAGGATGCAGTGGTGGTGAGGATGCTTTGTGTCAGTTGCAGCTCCATGGGCAAGAACAACAGACTGAATGAGCAGGCAAAGATACTTCTGGCAAACCTCTCTCAACTGAAGTTAACACTGCTTTTCTATGATCACTAGAGATGTATCACTGAAGGAATGATGCTAAACACTTATGGACTGTGACTTATTTGCAGCCACTAAAAAGTATTAATTACCTGCATTATGGCAAAGACATAATTCAAAGAACATACATAATACAGGACCACATTCCTCAGAAATCATGGTCTAAACTGACACAAGGGCACAGTGAAACAGAGAACCCAAGAGGCAAAACGATCTATCCATGGTCTGTTGCAATGTTCATAACAGTACAAAGGCATTTTGCCATTCAGACCCTGTTCTACAGTTTTTCTCCAGAAGTCTTAAGTCCTACACTACAGACAGGTAGGGATGTTAGGATTTTCCAGAGGCATCTGTCTAGTGTTAACAAAAAAGCACTTCTGAGTAATATTTAAGCCATACATGATTAACTTACTTGTAGCTATGATTGATAATGCAAGAAAACATTAGCAACTTTTTCTTAACAAGTAGCTCTTAACAAAGGAAGCTACAAATCTGCATACAGGGTGGTCAGCAGAGCAGTGCAGAGACACAGAAGACTGCAAGAACAGCAGCTATATTTCTTTAGTGCAAAAACCCTGACAGTCCCCTACAAACAGAGATATGGAACAGATTACTGAATAACATCCAGACAGATTCCCAGAGAATTACACAGACAGATCTCCAATTGCATGAGTTCCTGCAAAACAGAGTTTTACTGGGCAGCAGCAGGCAGCAACTTCTTGGCCCTCCAGAGCAGCCTGAACTGAGCATTAAAGACTTCAAACTCTGGGAGAGGTTATCACTGTCCAATGAAAACTGTGTCCTTCCACCAGCAGGATGGATGTCGCTCTCAGGGCTAGTAGGGATATTCCTCATGTGTTTCTGCCCTTTGGTAATCAGGTTATTCTTATAAGAAACAGGTCTGGAAATGCAGAGAGCTGCACCTCTATGTGCTTACATGTCTAGTACAAGGATTAGCCCAGAAGGCTTAGATATTTGTGTGGAGTTTGCAGTGGATGCTTATAAGAGACCTTGTTACTCTTTCAGCTTTCCTGTCAGATGTCATAGCTGAGGTGTTTTTTGTAGAGCAAGCAGAATAACCTAACCTGTGAGAGAAACCAGCAAGGTCTTTCATGTGCCATTTTCACATGTGACTGTGCTCACATTATGGTATCCTTAAAGCAGTGTGCAGTTATGCCTCAATCCTCAGCTCACTTGTTTTGTTAAAGCAATAGAGCTCTGGTAGTGAAAGTGTTGATATGGTCAAGAAAAAGGATCAATAGGACAAATGAGAGGAAAAAGAATAATTTCCTCCACATGTTGTCATTATAGCACAAGAGTTCTATTATCATTATATTACAAGGGTTCCACATTGCTAGAGTTTCATACCTCCTTGATGTTTCTCATAGGCAGCTCTTCTAAGCACTGACTCCTCCTTGTCCTCACAGCAGCCAACTGACTCCAGTTCCCCTCAACCATCAATCTACTCTTTTATAACACTCTTCTTATTGTCTACAGGTGTGGCCTGTTAAAATCAGGCCTGCTCCTAATCCTTAATAATTGGCTCAGTTGCAACTCTTTAGGGGGTAAGATTACTTTCTATACTACCTTTATTTACTCATAACCTATCCCCCTACATCCACGGGCAGAAAAACTTGGGTTCAGAGTCTTCCCCTTCAGAGGCACAGAATCAGTACAGAACAGGAATTAGATGACACTCCACAGGCCTCACTATAAGGAAGAAATCTATATTTGCCCTGCTAGAATGATACATATTAGTAGATTAAACACAGTTAATAAATGAATTCTTTACATCTCCCTCTATGATGCTGGGGCCAACAGACTCTCAGTTGGATATAACTGATAGCAGAGCTTACAACTTTCAAAAGTCTCTTAATTCTTAGCACAATCTTGTGATAGCAGTAAGAAAGTTCTGAAAATATCTTATCTGGAGAGATAATGGTATTTTATTTAAAAACAAGAAAGGCAAATTTCTACAAACCAGGATATAATCATGTATCAGCCCACTATGTGGTGGGAAGGATGCCCTGCCAGACTCCACACTTCTCTTGGAGCAATGTTTTTCAGCAAGTCTGTGTTGCAGGATATGGACCTATTTCAACAAACACAGAGGTGTTTTCTGTACACCACCACACATCTCGCAACCCAGACTTCAGACAACCAAAAAAAACTACTGACTTGTCGCTGACTGTAGTGAAAGCCCAGATTTGCCAAGCTGTGTGAGAAAGTCTAGCCCTCAGCTACAAAGCACCTTCTGGAAGCTCAAGGAGTTCTGTTTTGGGTTAATCAGCTGGTTCCCCAAGGAAATGGGACTGTCACAGTCACAACGGAGGAGTTATTTTTTGTGCGTGTAGTCTCACATCTTGTGTGACTTGTAAATTCTTTAACAGATTTCCAACAAAGTTTACAGAGGAATGGGCAATTCAGAGTTAAGAGGAAACAGGCAGCTAAATAGAGGACACTATCTTCAGCATCTGGCTGAGGGAACAGCTTTTGACATCAGAGAACATAGTTGGAATGCTACTCTTCTAAATTTTGCAACTATAAAAAAGTCAAAGTTTGCATAAATCATGAAGCAGAAATCTATAGAAACCAGATTTGTTACTTCATTTGTTCTTTTTGTTCTGAAAGAAAAGTTCAAAGCTTTTCTGGATGGGATACTATTCCCACATTGATTTGTCAGTGGTACACAAATCCCATTACAGTATCACAGCACATATAAAATGGGGGACTAAATGCTTCCCCTCAGTGATTGAATTTGTAGACAACAAATCTAGTATTTTGCTTAAGAAGTTAAGAGGATACTTTGGTACAAACACTGAAGCAGAAAAAGGTTATTAAAGTATTCTTGGCACCAGCTTTCTTTCTCCCTCAAATTCTTGTTTTAACTCAGTTTTCACTTTAACCTTGCCCTTCATCTTTATGGAATTTCATTGAATACAGAAGAAAGTGTTTTCTTTGCTGCTTGTGCTAATGAAACCTGTTGGTTTTGCTCGCTCTGAGATGTAGGTGTGTCACAACAGAGGATTTTGCTGCCAGCATGACAGCAGATATTGCTGTCAGTACAGCTGGACTCATGTTCCAGAAGTATGTGACCCTGGGGTCATATAAAGGCATCTAATTATAACAGAGGGCTGTTATAGAAATAATAAATTCTACAAGCAAGTGGCAAACAGGAGCATTGCACAAAGGGCTGAGTAAATGTTACTTTGCTGATTTCCACCAGATACTGTGTGTTTCCAGTGCTGAAAGTGCCATGTACCCTTCAGACTAGGATGATGCATCTCAGGCTTGGCTGAAAGCATTTCAGAGCCATGGTGGCTTTCACCTGACTGCAGTGCTCAGGGTGCTGTGGTGGAACAAGAAATCTGGAAGCATAAGGGAGAGATTGTCATTCTGCAGTCTTTAATAATATAAAATTTCTAATTTAATTTCAGGGTTATAAAACAGCCTTGAGAAAAGGCTCTCAGGTCTCAAACTAGAGTTTATGGAGCTGACATGTGCTTTACTGTCATTCTCCTAGTGTCAGGGGTAGACCTTAAAGAAGATGCTGAAAAGCAAAAATACTATCCTTTCTCCTGGCACTCACTGATCTCCATTCTCCTCTAAGTCAGAAGATGCCAGTCACAACCCCAGGCCTATAAAGTCCTGGAGAATTTCCTGTGAGGAAATTGTTTTGGTGGGTCCTGACTGAGTGCAAAGACACTGCCCTTGCAGAATCTCTGTTCTGTACATAATTAACAAGATGAAAGTGGACAGAGAGTAAAGCAAGTCAATAAAGAGGACAAATAGGCTTTTTTCACCCAAGTTTATCCCATCCCAGCACAGGAAACAATGTGAACTGTGAAGTGTTTTCACTGGACAGAGGACAGATTTGCATCAAACACCCACCACCTTTCCTTTCCAAACAACTGATGAATCCAACATGGCCACATATGGCACACTCCTTTCCTAATTTAACTCCTGTATGGTTGTCTCATGAATCAGAGGTTCTGTTGAAAAGATTGTGCTTTGATGCCGATGGAAAGGACTGAGAATAGATACAGAGCTGTTCAGACACTGGCTCAGCTGAGAATTTAAAAGAAAACCAAAACCCTAATGACACATGGCCTTTAATTTGCCATCTAGCATTAGACACATGAGCCACTCTCTCCAGTTCTCCATTACGGCCAGGGACAAATGGCAAACAGAATCAATCCAAGGAAAAATGCAGTTTTTCTTTTGCTTTAACCAGCAAATTCAGGAAATACTTAATATTCTTACAGTTTACACAGAACAGACATTTATTTAAATAACAATTGAGCTACAGTATAGAAACTGACTGGAAAAACAAAGCTTGATATTTTAAATGATTAAAAAAAATACCACTTAAAGCAGTTACAGCTCAATGTCCCAACAGCAGTACAATATATAAAGCAGCTGTCAAATGATTTCTATTCAGCATGAGTTTTTGAACTGATATCACTAATATCTAACTGATATTTTCACCTCAGTGTAAGACAGTTTTTGAAGAACTAATATTATTTTGCTACTAAAGACCTTTTCAAAATAAAAAGATACCTCAATCTAATTATCTTAATGCCATACAAACTCTAGTATCAGTATTGACCTTTTTACTTCCTTTAGAAATCACAATCAACATCCATCCTGCAGATTAATCCCCTAAATTGTTTCCTTGTCAAAGTGTCATGTTTTTTCATTAGTGATTATAGCTAATTGCATTCTCTCCAATCTGCTATGCAGCTAATTATCTAAAACAGACTTCACTGCCAGAGTATGCATGTTGTCTCTGTTATATAGTAAAATGTACCATCATTATTTGTATCACCATAGTACTTAGATGTCCCAAATGATGCTCTGCTTTTCATCTGCTAGTGCTGTACAAACACAGAATTAATCTAGCACTTCAGTATCAATGAAGCCATGTTCACATTTGAGTGCCTTGGTGCTTGGGTCTGAGCACACAGACAGAAAGCACTGGATGAAAAGCAGACCAGTCAGTCCTTACTGTCTGGAGGCAGGAGGGTCATACAAATTAAACCATTTAATCCAAAATCATGAAAAACTTCAGAAGGGGCAGAAACCGAACTTGGAATCTTCTGATCCAGGTTTACAGCTTCACAAATAGCTCACTTTCAAGCATTTATAGTTCATACATGCCACAATCCAGACTAGGAAAACCTTAAACTAAGTTGTGGTTAACACAGCTGACATTTCTTAATTACACAGTCAAAATACAGTCCTGGTCTCCAGAATATATTTGGAGTACTTTCTCTCTAAAGAGAGAGGAAAAGATGGGAAAGGCAGACAACCTACAGCAGCAACATGGGAAGAACCTGCTGTATTTATATGAGATGGAAAATGATAGGGACTGCAATAGATGCTGATGAGATTTTGAAGGGAAGCAGACTCGATGATATATACTAACCAGGCCATGTCTTTATGAAGCAGTCAGCATCAACTAGTTGTAATTCATCAACATTTCTGGCTTCTTCAGTAAGCCTGGGGAATTTTTGTCAACATTTATCTGAATTTCCCACTATTCTCCAATAACATTACAGCCCCAAGAGATGGGCCTACTAAGGGCCCCAAATCTCTGCTTGTTCATTACCTCCATCATCACTGCACCTTGCAAACACACCCTTTCATGCCAGAGGGGGCTTCCTTCATTACCATCTGCCTTCTCTCCATCCTCTTTCTGGCTTCTGTACCACCACCCATCTGCAACTTACATGACACCAGTGCACAAAAAGTTACAGTTTATGGTGACTTATAACCAAAGGAAATTCTGAAAATTATTTGTTGATTGGAACAGCAGGTAAGAACTTCTTGACAAAATTTACTCTGGTAATTGGACTGTTGTAATCAAACCATGTCCTTGCTTACTTGTGCAAGTTTATCTGTCAATAAATGATCAATAACAAAGTTATTCCCCATTTGCCCAAAGTTAAAATGGCCACAGCTATTTAAAAGACTTCACATTCAAATATTGCCGTCAGTGGTATAAAACAGAAGTTACTGATATATACTCCTAATTACAGCCAACCTAAAGACCTTTCTGAGTGGAGATTTATATAATTATTACCAGATTGCTCTTATATTTTTATTTCACTAAGTCACAGTGCTGTTGCCAATTCATAAAGCAGCTTCAAGATCTGTTTGTGCTGAAAGACATTAAGATATAAGGGCAAGAAAATAGTCACTAAAGTTTAAGGTCAACAATATGTCATGTGAAATATACACTGAAATTAATTAACTGCAAATATACCACATCAAATATTCCAGGAGCTTTACTGTTTATGCCTGTTTAACTTTTATAGATATATACACACTTATATACACAAACACACTCATAAACATATATTTCCCAAAAAATAAACTTCAGATCCCTGGCAGTATTATCAACATATTACCATTCAGATATTGCATGTACCTCATTCTTTGGCCTGATAATTATCACATGAACTTTGAAAGAAACAGACTCCTGTTTCTAATTAATAAGAACATAAAAGTGTTTATGCAGGAGGAGAACCTAGAGAGTTTATTACACTGAGGCCTGTCCAGAGTCAGTGTGGTTTTGTTATGTGTACGTTAAAACTGACACAGCCAAGTTTGGATACAGCCCATAGAGCATCTGCAAGTCATTTACATTGCAAATGCTGCAATGATAAACACACACAGCTCTGTGACCATCTGATGGTTACATCTCAAAGTGAATGAAGGGAAAGCATTCAGAAAAGGAGAGGATAAATTACTTCGACTGAATTTGGGGAAGGGTGGGAATGAAGAGGAAGAACTCCAAAAGATATTTCTAAGGACCTGAGCAGAACTTATTTTGCACTCCTTATTCTACAGAAAGTTACTCCTGCCACATTTATACTGTGGAGGCATAACCCAGGAAAATATGGCTATTCAGACAGATAGGAAGTGAATTTGCTTATCACACAGCTGCCTGAACTAACCTCATCATAACTCCCCAGGGGAAAGCTCATTTTGGGCAGAGACTGATCCCAGCACAGATCTTGTCTACTCAAGACCAAAATACTGACTCCAGCCTGAGCTAAGAGTTTATTTCCTCTCATACACTGGACAGGGCTCCTTCTCAGACATTGATTTTAATCACAAGAATCAGCCTTACTAGCAGTCCCAAATCAATTACTTCAATGTAAGTATTATTTAGGCATACCCAAAGTCCTTTTTGCCTGTTTTGCTTTGAAGTTAAGAATCTTTCACTCTTATTTCAGATCTCCAAGGAATGAGAAAAATGTCCAAAGTTGGATCTGCATTCACACTCACTATAGCCAACTCCAATGAATAGTCCTGGTGGTAGAATTCTAGTTTAAGGTCTTTTTGAAATAGCTTGGGGTGTTGGTGACCCTCTAATCTGCTTTATCCATTCATACAAGATCTATTAAAGGACTAACAGGATGTGGTGTAAGTTAGAAGGAATGTGTTTGGACAAGCACTTTGCATTATGTACTTCTTGGCTATGGCTGTCAGCTTCTTTATATTTTTTTTTCTTTTACAAGCAGAAAAATTACTCTAAATTTTCAGCACATATAAAAACCCAGTAACAGCCTCCTTTGAAACACAGAAGAATGTGTGTACTTGAAAGAAAAGTTTAAATTTGGAAGTTCTACAAGTTTTATTGGTATTTCTGACATTCACGTCAACAGAGACCATCAGCTGACTCCTCATTGGTGACACCTCTCCAGAAAAGTCAGGTGATCTCTGTAGAGTTTATACTTAATCAAAAGTTATCAGTATATTTTTAGATCTGGATTTACACAGCCTGTTCTCTTTAGGTCAAAACATTTCCTATTAAATCCAGAGGACAAGTGTTCCAGTCAACCACAACCATACATGTAGTAAATGTACCACCAAACCAGCTTCAAGACTGCTCTAATTTACAGTGGTAGAAGTAGGGATGAGGAAAAGCCAGTTAAAAAACCTGACTGGCTTGAGGATTATGTAAGCAAAAATAGCTGTGATTTCTTGCCACAAAATAAGCAATTACAGCCTGGAGGCCTGGCTATAACATCCCAGGACAATGATGATAGATGGATTGTACTGGCTTCATGCTTTTAGCAAGGGACTGAAAAAGAGAAGACATAAGAGAGCAGACATTGTGTCTGCTCTCTCATATGTCATAATGGCCACATTTTCCTATAATTTGACTGCCACAGTGAGTGTGAATGTATGTCCAGTTGTGGGTATTTTTCTCACTCCTTAGACAAGATCTAAATCTTATGGCTGAAAGACAATGAGGAAAATTAATTGTGATCAAGAAGGTTGAATCTGCACAGATGAGCAGGAATACATTACTTGAGTTAATGTTTTCCTCATTGTTCTGCAAATTTAAAAACTAATCAATAATAAACAGCAAACAGCTACAGAAACCATAAAATAATGATTCCATAATGGTAAAAGAATGACAGCCCATATACTGGGTATTACTACTGTCTGTTCAAGTGCCCCATGGTGGATTAACCTGAGCCATTCCATTTTGTGTTGATGATGGACCAGGCACACAGGAGTTTAGTTCACATTTCTGATATGCAGGGGCCTTGCACAACCTAAACTCACATTCACAGAAATTCACTTGCAACCAGTGCAGCAACAGCACTTCACAGGATCAGAGTGAAAGACACACAGAGATATCAATGCCCATACAGGTTGCTTTGGCAAGAAGATGACACATTGCTGTGCACACCTTACTACCATTCTTCCTAACATTCTCAAATGACATCATTGCTTCCTATGGTGCTACTTGTGATTCCTGCAGGTATAAGCAGGAGTTGATAAAAGTGCAAATTCTCTGGAAACAGTCTTGAGAGAAGCAGTAAAAATAAGGGGGCAAACATGAATCTTTTTTCAAGTAGTACAGCAAGCAATTTGTCTTAAAGACAGCAAAAGTCACACCAAACTATTATTCTTCTAACTAAAAACCAGCTGAGATCACTATTGGGAGGAGCTACCATCCATGCAGACAAACAGGTGGCCCTGAGTGGAAGTGGCATGGCAGTGGGACACTGTGCTTAACACAGGACACATGACACAAAGAAGTTTGCAAAGAGCTGGCTTTTTACATACTTGTAGGCACATGTGGGCAGAACAAGCCCACACAATGTTGGAGCAGTACTGTAAACCACTTCTTCTGCAAAACAACAGTTCTGGGCATCTGGCCATGTAACTGAATACAGGGATGAGTCAATCCTAAACCTAGAGATGCTCAATAAACTAAACAATCAAAGGGTTTACATGCTAGTGAACTTGGATAAATACATCTGTAACAATTTTTACTTTGTTAAAGATCCAACACCTGTGTAAAAATACTTCTTACTCTGTTTACTCCTGTGTAATTGCAGGCTTGATAGGAATCCTAAACATTTTGGTTGGCAAAGTGGAAAAGGTATAGTGACTGAAATGGCAAAAACTGACCACCACTACCAGCTATGCCTGGTATAGACAGCATTGCAGCAAAACACTGACTTCAGTTGCCCAACAAGCAAACAACTTCCTGCTTTTGAAATTGTATTTCTGGGCTCAAAAATATATAGACTAATGATAAGCATTCAAAAATCTTAGAAAGATACATAGAATCTTAAAGAAAAGTATTTAATCCATAGACAAAATGATCATTTTCTCCAGTATAAAATACTATGCCCGAGGCAGGGAGGGATGTCACCCACGTTTGACCACCTGAAAGTCAGGATATTGGCTTAGTCCAAAATGGGCTGGTTAGTGTGAATCTATGATTTCCATTACTATAGCTACCCATCTTGTCTATTTTTATGGTACAAGATTCAGCTAAGTACCTTCTTTTGTCTGGCAACTCCAATGAAGATAGGATTGGAAGACAAAGGCAGGAGTTTGATTTTTTTAAATTACTCTCTGGTGCACATCAAACAAGTGTCCCAGTTATACTAAACCTATTCATACCATCTGTGACCCACAAACTTCTGTGCTCCCCCAAAGGTGTGCACAAGTATATCTCAAGCAGACAGACTCATTCTTGTACTGTGGGGTCCAGGGTGCAGTAGGCAGTGAAAAAAGGTGATGTCACAGAAGTATCAGCAAAGCAATATTTATGCTTGAGATGGGCAACTGCTAAAGACCTGGAACAACCTCCTGTCAGAATTATTGGGAAAAATAAAAAAGCCAAACAAAACCCACACTCCCCTTTCAACTAGTTTAATAAGAGAGTTCCATAAAGTTACAACACATACACTTAGCTGATGCCAGAGATGAAGTGATTATTCAGGGGACAACTTCCAGCGCCAGGTCAATAGTCTAAACCATCCCCTCAGTGTCTAAACGTGTCTGGGATGAAGAAAATTAATGCTGGGAGCACATCTGGGAACTCACTTAGCACAGGTTGTGCCACAGCTGCTCTCTGCACAGCTTTGTCACTGAAACTGGGAGATGCCCCCAGAGCTCTCTGCAGTGCTCTCCTGTACAAGGAGCCAGCCACGCTGCCACAGCCACGGCAGCCAGCCAGGCTAACCTGCACTGCTGCTGCTCAGAGCACAGGCACTACAAACAGCATGGCCAGAACCACATCCTGGACATCTGCACTTTCCCCTTGCTAGCCCACCTCCATAATGTGCTCTACCATCAGTCTTGAGCTCCCATTACTAACCCCTGTTTTATTTAACTGCTTAGAGCAGAGATCAGAAAGGAAAAATTCCCTGTAGGGAGTATTACTAATTTAGTGAAATCCTGCAGGGACTCAAAAAATCTGCACTAAAATGAAGCATGCCCTGGAGTTTTCAAAAGACTAGCAGAGTTTGAGAGAAAACAGGTACTCTCAAACTGACACTGCTTTTCTTTGCAGAGATCCAGCTTTGTGGAAAAATGCAACATTTTGATTTGTGAATCTGATCCAATTTTCTTAACTGGGCTGCTGTTCAAAGTAATATGTTAAAGAACTTCCTCACTTCAAATTATTTTCCCATTTTAGCTTTCTGGAAGTAGATGCTCTCCACTGACCAGATTTGTTATTTTGGTTATTAACTATTTCCAAAAGCAATGACATGTTATTCATTTAAGGGACTCAGCTCTCAACTCGCTATTATGCAGTCTAAATTAAATCAGTCAATCATTGGTGTGAACTTGAAAACCTCAATTTTATTATTAAAATGCTGTTCCAAACTGCGGTATAGGCAGGTTTTGGTGTGTAACAGGACATTGCATTGGAAGTATGGCAGAATTTAGCCAGAAGCTTTTTGGCACAGAGCCTCTCACACCTCTTACCCTTTTCCTGGATTAGGCATATTTCCTGGATGATTGTTAGGCACATATAACTAATCTCAGTAGCCATCTATCAAGAACTGAAAGAACTGAGCTGGCTGATACGCATAGATTACTTCATAAATCACACCTGTCTCAAAGGCATTGCTTGCTGAGCAGTTTTAGAAAATACATCATGAGTAGTTACACGTGGCTTTTGGAAGCTGATGCAGTATTTACAGGACTGAACTAATAAGACTAACAGCTTCACTTTGTGCATCAAAATGCTGAAAACTGACACATCAATTCTCAACATAACAGCTTAAGAGAAAAAAAAAAGCCACTTTGCAGAAGCTAAACTCTGAAGTCCCAGATGACATCATGACATCACTTACAGGCCAAGCCCAGGATCACAGAACACAGAAGCACAAGTCCCTTCTGCCCTACCCAGAGATCAGGGGCTTGGACATGCAAAGTTGTTCAGACATCTTCTGAGACTTCCAACAGCACTTAGCCCAGTTTTGTACTTAAGTGAAAAAAAAAAAAAAGGATTTTAAGATCCCACCCTGTTTGAGCATATCTGAAATATTTGCTAGCAAATATCAGCTTCAGTGACCTGTACTGTGTAAGACCAATTTCTTGTCTCACAGCTAAAAGCTAATCTGAGTATTGATACATGTTTCTGTCCAAAAGAGGTGGCAGACAACCACACTCTATTTTCCAGCATGGGCCAGTCATGTAGAGTCTGAGGGTCTGAGCACCTATTTGGTGCAGAGAAAGCCTATTATTTTTTATTGATTTTCACTGTATGTAAAATGGACAGAGATCATCTTGAAGAACAATTGCGTGTCAGAAGCAATATAGACTCAAATCCTAGCATTTCCCTAGAAACCTCATCCTAGAAACCTCATAGATGTGATCAGGACACCTTTCCAGGAAATGGCCTCACCAGACAGCCTCTGGTAACTTCAGAAGACAGCTCATGGGAGCTCTGCCCTGTTCTGGCACAGCAGCTCATGTAAGGACATGCTCTGTGTTTGTAGCAACACAGCTTTAAAAGACACTAAGTTAATGTACTGGGGATTTCTGTACCTCCAAAAAAGCCAGGACTAAAAGAAAGAAGAAACGATGGTCCAAAACACTTCTGTTTTTTTTTCCAAAGCCTAAACTTGCAACTCAGCTACAATTTCCCTGAGGAGGTAATATCATGTTTGCACTGCAAGTTTTGTCTAGAAGAGATAAGTGATGGTTACGCAACAGTGCAAGAAATCGCTCTAATCTACCTGATGCCTCTAAAATTGCTTCCCTTGCAGCCAGCCTTCAAGACAGAAATAAACACTGTTGCCACAACCATGAAGAAAAAAAAGTGCAGCAGCAATAGTTATAGAGGGTTGAAAATCCCTTTGAAGGTCCCAAAGCTCTGTCCCATGCCCAGAACTGCTCTTCAGGCTCTGTGTGGGGGCCATGGGCTACTGCCCAGAGCCCAGCACAGTCCACTTGCTCTGTGCTGCTCACACTACACAAACAGTGAGAGAGAGCTGGTGCTTCATAAACTGTCTGCTTTCATGCTGAGCAGCCAAAGGAAGAGCTTGCTTTGTGCTTAAAGAAACAACAAAATTTGGTATTATTAAGTTACTAAGGCTAACTATGCTTTCAGTGAGCCACTGTCTAGCTTCTTTATAAAACAGAGCAAAAAATATAACCAGAACAAGAGAACTCTCTTCTTCAGGATGGCATTGTGTGATTTTATAATTTTAGATTAAAGAGGCACATTGCTAGAGATATGAAATACATAAACACAGTCATAAAACCCTTTTTCTGCTTGTACCTCTAAACCTTTCTCTGGGTTTTAAAATGGAGGACTCCTCCTTTGTTTTGAGTACATTTCCTCTGCATTTCATAAGGTGGAGGCTCCCTTTTGCTTGAGAAGGTTCCCTTTATAGAAAGTTAAACAATGAGTTTGGAAAAGTTTTGATTGATAATAGCTTACATATGGTGCTACAGAAAAGGAGTCTATTTTAAGGACCCTTCTTCTCCAAGAAGGGATTCTAAAGAGGCACCATGTGTTCCGAACTTGCTGGCAACACTTGAGCCTGCTCTCAGAGCCTGCCTCTGGAACTGCTCCCTGGCTTGTGATGGAAACCATAATCCTAAGAGCAGTGGAAGTACATTTTATTTCCTATGCTTGTGAGGCTCTGAGAATACAGCAGGAGTGGTGTGTAACATATGCTGTTCTGGAGGAGATTCCTAAGAAACATTCATCCACTGGTCTCAGGTATATGAATACAGAGCCACAGATGTATTTCTTCCATACATAAACCCAGAGAAAAGGGAGGGACACTTGGTTGTCTAGTTTCCTCCCCAGTGTTTGCTTTAAAAAAATTTATTTAGAATATATTATTACAAGGAAATATATTTTAGCTAAAGAGACATTTTGCAATCTATTTGACTCAACTATCTGAGAAATAAAACTGCATGAAACCTTTTATATTAAGATGAGTCTTCAGGTCTTTCTCACTTTTCATCAAGATCTAATCCTAAACCATAATGTTAAGGGCATCAGGCACAGTGGCTTCCAGATAAGAAGCTTGTGTTTCTGGCCATAAGCAAGAATTCCAGGAATTCTTCTTTCAGCAAATAACAGGCAGGAAGGACATAGTGACCTTGCAACATTCAACCTGCATCAAGAGCTGTCTGCCAACTTAAATCTTTCCTATGATTTCTATGATGACACAGCATTTCCTTTTCTAAACAGTTGCATTGCTTTGTGTAACCGTTTAGGATGTTATTTACAGAAGGGTGAAATAATTCCTATCAACTTAAGTGATTACAAAACTTGCCAAGAACAAAGTAAGATTATCCTAATAAAATTTTGTAAGAAAAGAAGTACTAGCTTATAATCATTTAAAAACATTTTTGTAATGTCTACAGCTATGACAAGTCACTTGAAACAAAACTGAAAAACATGCAGAAGGGGGTTTTTCCTTATAAAACCTCTGAATTAAATATGCTTTCTATAAATATATTCTCAGCATTGTTCATGTACAAACCCATTCGATCATGGTAACAAGAGTCCTAATAATTATCTGACATCTGTGACATGTCACTTGATAATGCAGATCATAGTGGTTCTCTTTTCTGGGTATCTGCAACTATGTATAATGGAAGCAGAACTATGCATACAAAGAGTTAAAGTTTAAAATATTATCAGTTACCCTTTTCCATTTTCAGTATAAGCTGAGATATAAGAAAGCACTAAAAAAAGTTGTCTGCTTTACTTACCCCAAAAGGAATTTAACATAATGATCATCAAATGTCAGAGGTTCATAAGATGACCTTCACTGTGATGGAAAAAGATAGTGGTTATCAAAACAGCAAACCACGTTGCCTGGTTTTGGTTAAATTACTTCAGTGCTTGCATACTTCTTCCTAGCAGCAGCATAAATTAACTACCATGGAATTTCATAAATATACAAGGCCAAAGTTACCTCTAAGGTACAACAAAGATTATTTTGGTGTAAATTAAAACCACTTGAATTTGAATGCAAAATAATGAAAGTGTCATGTGCAAATCCACTCATCCAAAGTTCAATATTTTTGAAATTTCAAATCAAAGACTGGATTGGAGCCTTCTGTCTGACTCAAAGAAATGTTTTACTAAGGATATTAACTTCATTGACCTCACAATGCATGTAAGTGAATAAAACAACTTGTCATTGGGCAGTTCATAATGCCAGCACCACCGTTCACATCAGTAACATTCATGTTCCTCAGTCTTTTAAGTGAGGGGTGACTGTGCAGTATTCATAGCAAGAGCTTGTACTGGGAACATCAAATGCATTAGGCAACAAGCTTGGCAGAAGGGCAACCTTCACATCATAATCCTGGGCAATTAATCCTGGCATTGTGAAGGATTGTGAGATCGATGTCTGACTGCCAGGTCTTGTCGTTTTAGAGATATTTAACATTGTGATACTGTTCTCACCCTTGTGAGAGCTTGTCCTGGTTAAACTGTGACAGAGCTCTTCCTTGCTCCTCTGTAAAGCTTCCCTTTTCCCTTATGGCACAAAGGTATTTTGCAGATCCAGGCAATTTCCAAGTGCCCACCCACAACTCCTATCCCATGATACTTCCAGCTCCAGGAGTGATGTTTACTACAAAGGCAATTCATCTCCCTCTAAGAAAACAGGGAGTGGATAAATGCTACCACTAGGGAGCATTTCACACTCTTCATAAACAGTTAATTCTAGTCAGTGCATGCAGACTCACAAAATGCAACTGCTAAGGAAGAACATATTTTTTCCATACATAAACAATAAAAACTTTCCAAAACTGTCTTTCAAGATTGTCTTTCTTCTTCAGCCTGAGCCAATGCATTCTAATCCCAAGAAGTTGTCTGCCACAAGTGATGCTGCATTGTTCCTTGCAGCCTTCTGAAGCAGTATCCTCCTCTGTGAGCTTTACTTATCACATCCTGTGCCTCATTATGTTTCCAGGAAAGGTTCCCTAGCACAAGCTAGTTTCTCTGAAGCCCTTTTGCTCCATTCCTTTCCTCTGCTGCTTCATCACATGAAGGAAGTACAATCACCTCAGGGCGGAGAGATAAACCATGGCTGCTCTGCCCCCCTTTATTATAACCCCAGCTGGCAGAGAGGCCAGAAGAGAGTCTGGGTCTTGCATAGCTTGAAACTTCACATCTCAAAACCTAGGACTTCAGCTGACTGATAGCTTCAAACCAACACTTCCACCCAACTGTTTCTCTGCAACATCCTTCCTAAAGCACTTTAAACACATAATGTCCATGTAATTAACGTACATAAAACCCCCCTGTGTCTGCCCCGCAGAAAATAGGAGGTTTTATTTTTTAAGGAAATGAAGACAGTAAGGTAGCTTTCAAAGAGAGACACCAAACAGATTTCTCACCTGAGAAAGCAGCACATAGAGCTCCACACAGAGATATTTACCTACTCAGGCAGCCAGGAGCACAGTGTTATGGTCATCAAGATAACGCCCTTCCAGATCTTCTAACAGTCACATAAACCAACAGTAACATTCCTAACAGTTTGATCCCTGTTACCTTAAGCTATTCAAAATACGCAACTTCTCAGTTTGGAGCCTGGCTCCATCAGTCAAAACTCCAGAAATGCTAACAAATTCCAGGTAACAGACTGGCTGAGGGTTAGGAATTTATTCTTAAAAATTCCCTAGATTACTTTTATTAATTTCCTCAACCTTCCACAGATGTATGCAAGCATGTATGAGTAGAGGTAAAGCCCACAGATTATATTCTAGGGCAGGAACTAAACTGGTCAAGAGGATTTCCTGTTCATTGAAAAGAAGTTGAAAAGATCCAGTTTCATTGTGTAGCTACTTCTTTGTTTAGTGAGAAGTAAATTTCATAATTGTCATTAGAAGTGTAATACTCTGGACAGGGAAATACAAACTGAGTGAAGTTAAATATAAAGATATCCTTTTTCTCATTTGGACACAGATCAAATATTCTGGGGAACAGCCTACCATAAAAGAACACACTTCTACACTCCTTTCTTCCTAACAGAAAAAATAATGGCTGGACGTTGATCTTGTTTATACTCAAGGGACTATTATGAATTCTGGCCTTGTCTTATGGAAGATGCAGTGTTAGTAAATAGTGGGAAGATTTGTTAATAGTTTTTTTAATGTATATATATATATATATATACACACATTAAAAAACTATTAACATATATATAATATATATTGAAGGGGAATACTGAGAGACTGTCAGTGTTCCCAGTGCATTAAAATTCTCCTGAGTTGGAAGGATTAGAAATTATTTCCCTTTCTAAGTCTGAAAAATGCACACAGGTAAACTACTTTCAAGACTATAAAACAGAAAAGGTGGAAAAGTTTAAGCCTCAGGAGACAGCAACCTGTAGAATTGCATTTAGATGGTTTTGACTTACAAAGTACAGTTTAGGCAAGAATATCACCACCTCCTTGAAGAGGTATGTGCCGCTTAGGAAAAGAGAATCTCAGCTGCCAACACACAGATGGAAAGATCTGAGGACATTTTTTTTCTTTCCACAGGCAGGGCTGGTCAGCTGGCTCATGCTTGTGTATTGTCCCCATCTGCAAGCACAAGTAAACCCTGCTATCAACTCCTGGGATTCTCATCATACCTCACATGGATCCTAAATGCTGATTTCCTACAAGCATATGAACTAGGGACAGTCTTGGTGGCACTGGAAGACACCATCCTTATCTTCAATATCCCAGAGAAGAGCGTTCCCAAATGTGCCTTTAATGAACATATAAACTCAGAAAGTCAGAATCAAACAAACCGAAAGCAGTCAGATCTCAGAGTTTAATTCATTAAACTAATATTAAGCCACTGCTATAATTTTTACTGTTTGTATTCAGGAACACTGGATCAGAACAACTACAAAAAACTAAGGGGGAAGATGAGTATGTAATTTCAGGATGCCAGCAGCTGTGCAGGTGATGGTCTGATGTAACAAGACTCATTTGAGGACAGGAGGCTGCCTAAGCACTGGTTCAACTGCAGAGACAGGCTGCACAAGGGAGAACTGCTGCTGAAAGAAGGCGACCCAGTACTGCAGGGCTGATCACATGCAGAGATGCAATAAAACTGGTTTCTCACACTTTCACAACACAAACAACTGATGAGCCAGGGCAGTATCTGAGCAAAGAACCCAATAGCCTCTGAGCCATTGTACTTGAAGCCCAGCCTAGCAGTTTTTTAAAAACTAAAAACAACAAAGAAGTAATAGAGGGAATATGTAGCCAACGGTGAGGCAAGGAGAATGAGTAAGCCTTTCTTTGTCCACAATAAAAGTGTTTTCAGCAAGCTGCACTTGAGAGCACTGTAGTGAGTGCTGCTATGTGAGGATCCTGGGGAGAGGCAGCTCACACTGCAGCAGTGCTCCCTATGAGGGCGAGCAGGGTGAGCTTTTATCACTACTGGCTATTCTCTCCTTCCTCCAAGAGGCACAGCTGTTAACCAGATACATGAAGCAGGAAGTCCTTCTACTTTCCTTTTCTAGTGCTTTGGGAACAGTTAATGAGAAGTCTGGGTCAGAGCTTATAAATAATATGAAACTTAAAGTAAACTAACAAATTCCTGCAGGAGAAAGCTTTCAAGAGAATGAGTGCTGTGTTTCTTCTTTTTTGGCAAATAGTACAGTACACAATTTGATTGCTGAACCAAAATACTCTGTGAGTTGCATGGCAATTCAAGCTCTGCCTCTTTTCATAAACGTCCTTCATGTGCTTTTCCCTTCCTCTCATCCTGGCTGCTAGGAAGGCCTGACTATGGCCCTCTGCATATCCCAGGGAACTGGTAAATAAGGAAGAGAATGATAATGTAAAAAAAGAAGCCACTGATACTTCAGTCTTAAATCAATATTAGAACAGGAAGCTTTAGTCTAGTGTATAGGTCAGGGCAGTATTTGAAATACAAACACTGGATAGCTTGGTTCATGGAGAGGGCTGGCTCAGAGAGCTCTGCTGCTCTGAGGAAAGCAGGATACAGCTGCTCTGGGCTGTAGATACAGCTCTGCTCCAGGCTGCTCCCCACAGAACACCAGAGAGACTATTTTACTGTTCCAAGACCACGAGAGGGTAGAACAGGCCAGGTTTCATGCAAAGCTGGGGTTTGGACTGTGCTCAGAGAAAAGAGGAAAATCATTGCTCCTGCTCTGAGACAAAACCCACATGGACAGTAAGGCTCAAAAACATGTTCCTAGCAGTACTTAAGAAAACTTATCAAACTGGGAAATTGAGGCTCAGATTTATAAAAGGAATCTGAAACTGGAATTATAAAGTCAGCAACGTGACAAGCACTGTGGTCATAATTTTAATTAAAAAACCCAAACAAACAAAAGGCCGAACCCAACACAAACAAGGAATTCCTAGAAATTCACAGAACTTAAAAGCAGAAGTAAAACTCTGTAATCCATGGTACCTCTATGGAATATTTGGTAGCACTGGGGCTAGTACATGCAGCAGCACCTTACCTTGTTGAGTGCCCAGGCTTATCAATGAATTGCAGATTATTCTGAAGCACACTGAAATCAAAGAGTCATTTATAAGAAGTTTTGAGTCATGTTTTTTTTTCACGAGCTGTCTTCAGTGAATGGTATTAGGCAGCTGCACTGCTGAAATCACTGCAAAACTTTAGGTACTGAGGCTTTTGGAAACAGAGTCCTCAGGCCTCAAACAAGCAAAATGCACACTTTAAAGGCACAAATACTGTCAGGGAGGCTCTGACCCCACAGAAACTGTATTAACCTGAGACTGGTGATATATATGTTAGGTGTCTGTACCATATCCTCACTGCAAATACACTAAAGTGTTGGTGCATGAGATGCAGTGTTAAACCACTCTCTGTGATCTGGTTAAACAGTCATAACCAGGAAAACATCAAGCTGTGTAGAAAGCAAAAAGGACAAGTGTTCTCATTACGTCCAAGAACTAAGCATGAGAAAGATGAGCAAAATTGAAACAATACTTTAGACACCAGGATAATTGTGCCACCATGTCATATATTTACATATGCTTTCTGACCCCTCTGAAGTGTTTATGCCTTATGCCCCATGGGGACTTACTTTGGTACCTTTTATTTTAAAAACTGCCTAAGGATGCCCACACACAGCTCTACAGTCCATGGTTTAAGTGTTCTGGCAGACCATCCCAGGATATTCTTAACTGTGCAGTAGCTTGCACAGTGCCTGAAGAAACTCCAGGCAGCACGGTCTGCTCTTTCCTGGGAAGACAAAACAAAACAAAACAAATCCCTATCTCTCATCAGCACTGTCTGACCAAGGACAGTATTTCTACATTTCCAAAGTGACTTTTCTTCCACGTTTATTTGATTTTGCTTGTTTGCATTGGTAGAAATTGCCATTAAGAATATTAGGAAGGAATATGGCATTGAGAATAACAGGATGTGAATAATGGAAAGCTATTCAAGTAAATGATAGTAACCATGCTACATTTAATCCCCTAACACATACAGTGTATTGTTTTTTTGGAATTTTGATCTGCATTTAGGACCAGACATAAAAGTATCTACTGAAAAGACAATCTTTCTAGACAATTTCTAGTGGAAAAAACAAAAACAGAAGAGGAGAAAGTGAAGCATGGAAAACATAGAAGCTAAAACTCAAAACCAGAGCTGTTTCACAAACTAATAAGCATAAGAAATTAATCCAAGTTAAGCTGCTACAGCAGACTGTACGACTAATGTGCAAGTGTTTGATGCATACCAGAGAACCTTGAAAGAGAAAAGGCATGTGAATAAAATATGATTCAATAAAATAATTCATGCTGAAATGACAGGATTTTAATTATGTGCAACTTCAGCCCTGTGAATATGAAACGGGAAGCACCTCAGGCATTTAAGGCTCCAATGACAGAAGTTATACATTTATTCAGTTATTTACTTTATGAAATATGAAGTTGGATGCAGCATTTGGAAAAAAAAAAAAGAAAAAAAATCATAACCAGCAAATCCAAACCAAAACATAAAAACCAATACACAAGCAAATCCAAAAAGACCCTATATTTAGATCTGGTCTTCATCAATAATCAGGACTACCAGTTAGAGAATAACTGAAGTGACAGCACAAAGCCACTTCCCTCAGATACCTGTGTGTTCCAAACAGCTGCAGCATCAGCACAGACACTGCAATAGTGCTGTCAAGACTCCACAAGGAAATGCAACAGAAAGGCAGGCAAGAAAAAACAAAATATGTGAAAGTGCATACGTGGACTTCAAAACAGTCTTGTTCAGGACTAACCTGGGAACATAAGAGAGCTCATACACTTGGGAGAGGGATGTATATCTGGATAAAGGCTCCAAAATAGTTCCAAATCATTCAGGAAGAAAGCAAGAATGGTAAAGCAATTACATATGGTGATGTTCACAAAGAAAACAGGAAATATAGTCCACTGGGGAGAAATATAAAAGACTACTAAAACAGGCAGCCTGTTGTGAATGCAAACATGAAATTAGAAGAGAAAGCAATTCAGAACTCCCACACAACAGCTCTTCCAAACCACAAAGCCCAGCAAACCGGCTAAGAAGCAAGCAGGCAACACTATGTATCTAAATGAATCCTTCTAAAATCCTCTTTGCTTTGTAGCTCATACTACGCCCAAATAGTACTGGGAGGGTTTTTTAAGTAAATGTCTAGTGAAAGTTCAAGAAAAATTTAAGCAAAAAGTAAAGATCATGTAAAAATAAGTTAAAGGGTCACTGTTTTAGTAAAGCAGCAGAGAAGCTACAGCAAACAATTGGGTTTTTTGTGCTCAAACAATTGGCTGGATTAGTGCTTGAATGGACACAGAAATTTTGCATATCTAATAAACTGTACTGAGAGTTGGGGTATCAATTTACGTATGAAGAATATGACAAGAGATCAGTGCAGGAGGGGGTACACAACTGTGACATGGTACACTGGGCAATTTTCAGAATCATTGGCATCTAGACAGGCCTTGACTTCAAGTGACACAGCTCTGCCTGTCCCAGCAGAGACATGCAGACAGGCAGCAAGATAAGAGCTCATGAAAATCTAAGTACAGGAAACTAGAGCTGGCCTTTCTCTGGCATTTTTTGAATGTTTGAATCACCAAATCTTTTTTTAAGTAGCTTTGGGCATAATCTTTGAAACACAGATTTTATCTTTTTTCTGGGCACAGGATGAAAGAAATAATCACTTAATGCACCATAAAGAAAGCAAAAGTAACAAGAAAGAAAGGAGTGCATACTGAATATAATAGAAGGAATAGGAATGCACAAGGTTAAAAACAGGGGAGAACAAATCTATGGTGGTAATGTGTGATTGGACAAAAGAACCGCAGCTAAACAAGGAAAGAAATCCCTACTGGTCACGCACAGGGTCAGAAATAATGCTGGGGAGAAATCTCAAGTACTCTGCTACTATGCTTAACAGAAGAAATTTGATCCTGCAAACTAAGCTTGAGAACTCTTAAATATGAAATTAGAGGAAATTATTCCAACACACTGGATAAATACAGTAGGCTCATCTGCAGCAGCATGCTCAGCTCTGGGTAGGCTTTTAGAGATACTGAGAGTTTTGAGAAAAGACAATCAACTGATTCTGAGACTGCAATGGCATTAATGCATCTGTGAGTGAGTGCTAGCAGCTCATCTTCTCAAATACCCACTGCTAGATCTACAAGGAAAGAAGAGGTTGTGTGACAGTAAATAAAGTCACTAAGGCCATTTGACTACAGACTGAATGGATCAGACAGTCTCATGAGAAGGCAGTGACTACTGTGGAGAGAAGGAATCCCTGGTTTTTGCAAATGAAGGTTTCATGTGTCTTCATTTTATAAAGTGTTCTAAAGACCTTTCTCACAGCTGAGGTAAGTCACTAAAAATCCTCTAGAATTTGCTTCTTCCTGATACCAAGGACACTACATCAGAATCCTACAAGAAAATCTCCTTGCCTTAGGTACAAGGGAGTTCTCTAGCCTTTTATCTGAGAGAACAACTTCCAGTCAGAACACCAACCACATAATTTATTTTTCTCAAGTTTTCTAAACTTACTTTAATATCAGGGCTGCTTCAGCTTCTGCTCTAGAGACAGAATACATAGAGCTTCCCTTTTATATGAATCCTGCATTACCACCCACCTTTGATCCCCTTCCTCTCTCTACTTCTGCTATTATAATTTCACAGACTTTGCCAGGAGGAACCATTAGATCACTTAAGCAGATCTCCAGTATAATGCAGGCACTAACTTTCACCCAGCTACCCCTGCTGAAACCCATATACTTCAGTGAAATAAAAGCAAGAGATTAAATTGTACACTGCAGGAGACCCTGCAGCACAAGCTGCACTGGCAGAAAACTGGGCAAAAACATATGCAAATGATTCCATCAGGAAACAACAGCCTCCACTGCAGAGAAAGTCAGTCAATGTTCCCAATTTGGCATTAAAACCCCACTTCTTTCCAACACACAATCTAAAAGTAGAACATGAAATATGTAAAAATGACTGATAATCTAATTTTCCCTTAGACATCTATGCTATGTCTTATGCAATGAACACTTTCTCTAGCCTTGACTAACTGCTGGTGTTTAGGAGAGAATAAAAAACAAAATACAAACAAAAACCACCACAGAACAACATGAACAAAGGAAAAAGCCCTCCCTTATTCACAACAGAAATGATGCTAAGATTTTATTATAATTACTGTCTTAATGCAGCTGATACAAATTCAGACTTAACATCTGATCTGTAGATTTGCTTCTGAAACTTTAAAGTATATTCACAGTAAGTTTACAGTTCAAGCCACAATGGTCCTACCATGTTTACAAGTACTGATACAAATGCTTTATTACCTTCTCAGATGGAGGGCTGGAACCTTATGGCAAGATGGAAATCATCTTACCTTCATCCATGAAATGGCACCTCCTCTGCACTTCTCTCTGCTGTCCTGCTCCCTTCCCTCATGGTGCCTCTTGGCACTACAGCACCAAGCTCACTGTGAAAAGCCTTGTGCTGACAGCAGAGGAGGGCTGAAATGGCACACAAGAAAATACAGCATATCTAACTTTAGCTTCCCTCTATTTCTGATGGAGTAACTTCAAAGGCAGCAAAGAAGTCTGCTCCCATTAAAATGCAGAACAGTTTCCCCTGAACAACTTCAATAGGAGATGTTTCTATTAGGAAAAGCCACTGAAATCAGACAAAATACACATTAAGAGAAGCATTGTGATTAAGGGAGTGTTTTCAATAGTGTTGCACAAGTTCACAGTGACTTACCCAGCCTCTATCCTATGGCAATACTATAAATATCCAAAAGGCTGGCACAGTAGCAATGGAAAATGAAGGTAAAAGGCAAGGAGGGGAACTCCTATGACTTAGGGTAGTCAGTACTCACTGTGCAACAGCATTTGCTCCAGGAGCTTTTCCCTTAGAACAAAAGCACAGCTGTGTAGGCAATGCTTGCTTTTTTAACAGCTAAATACCTCTTCCTGTGTGTCTACATGTGGTCCAGTGCCTAGAGATCAGCTATCACACCCATGTACAAGGGAGAAATGAAACTAAAAGCACTTTAAATGAAATCACGCCCATGTACAAGGGAGAAATGAAACTAAAAGCACTACATGCTCTTGTATTCCATCTCTTTTAAGCTGTGAGCCATCATGTCACTACAGCCTGGGAGGAATCTCAAAACCCCCAGGTGCAGCCAATAGAGCACATGAGGCAGAAATTAAGCTTAATCACACAACAAACAAAAAAAGCAGGGGAGCTGTGAAGTTTTGAAGGAGTATGATCACTACTGTGATAAACAATATGACTTCTACTACTAAACGGATTTCCAGCCATAAGACCTCAAAATAATTAACTAAATATAACTTGTAGTGATAATAAGGTCAAGCTTGAACATGCCTCAAAAATTGGGGAAAGTTGAATGTGTCCCTTGAAGTAACCAGACTATGCTGGGATAGGAGGCAAAGGACCCACAATCAACATGATGAACATATTTTAAAATTTAATTATTGAAAATTAGCTTTGCTACTGTCAGCCACAGGTGCCTGTGTGAATTCACACATACAGCACATCTTTCCCACATTAAGAATGCAGATAAATTGCCACTTTAAAATGGGCAGGCACTGCAGAGAGAACACAAAACACTATCGTTGACTTGCAATGAAAGCCAGGGAAAATATCAAGATTTTTTAATAAGACAAATCTGAATTATTTAAATAGCACTTAATGCTTCTACCATTTTATCCTTTACCCCACTTACAGTCTCATTAATATCAGTTACTTCCCAGCCACAATAGCTTTGTGACCAAGGCCATCTACTGGTGAGTGGGGTGTGTGAATTAATGGGAGGTTTGTTGGCCAGATTTAATTAGTGCTTGTCAAGATTTAGGCACATGTATCAAAACTGTGCCACGCAGCTGTCAGGAATTATTAAATATGATCACAGTTTTGGATGAACAAATAAAAAATTAAGGCTTCCCAACTCCACATGGACCTAAAGAACCACGATGTTGCCCAGGGGAGAAGAGTGTGGTACTTTGAATCTGCATGCTGTTGTAGCCCAGACACCCTGTCACCTCACTGCTCTGTGTAAAATCAATCAGACATGTCAGTGTTGCTAATAGAGATATGAATTTTACCCCCAAAAGCACTACCAAACTGGTAACATTGTTTTCAAGAACTAATGGGGTCTAAATGGAAACATTTGTAGACTAAAACTGCAAACATTTGAAATGGGGATTTACTGGCTGCACACCATAGTTACAATTGTACTTGTCCCCAGGCATTAGGCAAGAGAAATGGACACCAGGCAAGGAAACTGAAGGGAAATGAAGCACACCCATATCCTTATACATTGTCATTCCCAAGGTGATGTCTGAAACTGATCAGCAAGGGAAACTGGGAGCAGTAACAAGCTATGACACAGAGCTCCCCACACTTTTCTACTATTACCTGCTGAGCATCATTATTCCCAAATCAGGAAGATGTCTTTAATAAAACACTTTCTTTAGGTCTTTTTTTCAAATGCTGTAATACTTAAATTAGCATTATGATTTTTAGAGTAAGGTATTTGAGTGGCAGCTCTGGAAATCCCCAAAGTACAAGACAATATTCTCTCCATCTTTGAGATGAAGTAAAGTTAACCCTTTACTCATCCTTTTTGCCATAAGAATTTCTGGGAACCTCGATAGCATAAAGAAATATATTCACTAGGAGCCAGCTTGAAGGAACTAAAATAATTGCTTATTGCTACTTTTTGATAGCAACATAGAAACCAGAAGTTCTTGTTTTGCTTGAACAAATGACACAGAAGAAAGTATTTCCACAAAAGAAAATGTGGATGCCATAAAATGACAAATGCCCTTCAGTGGCCATCACTTCAGTCTGATTAATTGCTATGATGATCAGATTTATGACAGAGAATTTATGGATGGGAGGTAAAATGAGGCAAACCTTCCACATCTGTCCATTAAAAGTTGGGTTTGGGGCTGGTTTGTGAAGGTTTTTCTGGGGTGAGGTGGTGTTTTTCCTACTGAAGCCAGTATGAGACTATAAATCCAGTTTAATTACACCAGTTTTATTCAGTGGGGGAGAATGCCATTTTCCAATACAGCAAGCTTAGTAATTTATATGCCTTTCTGATTTATTTATGGTGCAATAAATCCATGGGTAGTTCTGTGACTGTTGGAGATTTGCAGTCTCCAGGATAAGTTTTTAACTGAAGATCAGAAGCAGGGAAAAAACCCCAAACCTTAAACTGCTGCCCCCCCTTTGGCTCCAACCCACAAGACATAAACAACTTCAAAAGAATAAAATGGTGCATGTAAATTTCCAATCACATCTTTTGCAGCAAAAGCGTGTTATCAACTAGTTGATAAGCTTTAGATGTTCCTCTCATTAAGTCATTGGATCAAAAGAGCTGAACTATGGAAAATTTAATTTATACCTTCAATTACAATTACTATGAATCTTAGTAATTACACTTAACTTTCAAAACACTGCACTAATGTCTACAACATGCCTTGGTAGAAAGTTAGCTTTATATTTGAAGATGATATAGGGGATGAAGAAACCTGTTATGATCTCCTGTTGATCTGCATAGAAAAGCCTCCAGCTACTTACACCAGGATTCTCATGTTCCAGAAACCAGAGATAAAGTGACAACTAGGAAATGGTTCAGTTGCAACATCTAATTGTAAGGATTTGGTCATTTCTTTAACACACATTTCAAACAGAGAATTTAACTTCACTGTCAGGTCTCCTTTAAATTAATGTTTTCAACTGACTTTTCTTCCATAATTCTCTAAACTTGGAATTGCCTATATATTACTGAATTGAAAGGAATGGGGTTTTTTTAATTTTCCAAAACATATATATCTGTTTAATCCATTTTCCCAGTGCAATGCTAAAAGCTTTTTCTTTCTCCAATCCTGTAGCAAATACTAATAGCAGCTCTAACTTTCTTAACCTCAAATATATTCAAAAGCAAGATTACCTCAAAATGAACTGCTGAGGCTAGACAAGCTAAGAAGTCCATCTACCTCTATTTCATCTTGCATATTATTCAGTTATATACTGTACAGTCCCTAGGGAAAAAAAAGAAACATAGGAAAGTAACTCAGAAAGGCCATCAGTGATTTAAGTGTTGTTTATTTTCAAATAGTAGCATTTCTTGTCAGAATGTAAGAAATTGACATATCCATTACACCTGCCTGAGTGAAACTGTGCTGTCTAAATTCCTTGGATGAGCACTGGAACCAATTAAATTTCTACCAGCCTGTTCCAGGGAAAAGGCTTTGCTGTAACACTGCAGCACAGTGCAAGCTTCAGAAAGAATTTTTGGAAATCATACATAGAAAATTCATCCCTCTTTTGGAGGAAAGGGCAGGAAGGGAAAAAAAAGACCCAAAAAAGCCTGGTATTTGTTACATCAAAACAATTACAGTGGTACATAAAAAGGCTGTAAGAAGGCATTTATTCTAATAGCCTTGGATGTTCAATCCGTGTAATAGTCCAGTCTGGTTTTGCTCCTTCTGTAAACTCCCTTTGGAACCTGAAAAGGGAAAGATAATAAGGGAAGAGTTGTTAAGATTTACTTGACCTTATGGAGCCACCGGTATGACAAGGAATCACAAAGAAATATTTTACTTCAAACTTACTGCTGTAAACGCTACCTAAACTTTAATGCTTATGCCCCAAAATGGAAGATAAAAATTATTTCCATAGTAAGAAACAGAATTCACTGACTTCAGAGCATTGTGGTTCAGATCCCACAGACAGGATCAAGCAGCAACTGTAAAGACCCTCAAAAAAACACTCAGCTTTCACAGCAGGAATATGAATAAAGCTTTATAGAAGATCTTGATCTGTAAATAAAGGGTCTCATTTAATGGGATGGTAAGTGAAGGGAAATCATGTGCTCCATACTTTACTTGAAAAATTTCCTCTTTCCTAAAGTGTAGTTTAAAAGGTAATACATTTTCAGAACTACATCAAAGATTGAGTTAACAGTAGCACTGAGTCTCCCCTATCTAAAGACAAGTCTGAGCTTCAAGCTGAATGCTCATGTTTTCAAATGATCTGCATGTCATGGACAAGAGCAGTGTAATATCACTGCTTTGCAATCCTGTGCAAATCCACTCCTGCAAAGTGGGATTGGGAAGATACTTAGGCTTAAAGGGAAGGCTCTCAAGGTTAATGGAATCTCAGAAACCTCCAACTCTAAGGAAGATGCTGAATTCAGCCGAGGGATGGATCCACAACAATCTATCCAGGCAAAAAGCACTGGTCTCCTCATGAGTGTTACCTTTGCTTCAGAGCTCCTCATCACCTAGATTCCATATTTTCAATTTCAAATGTGGGTGTAGAAATCCTTGATCATACTGCATTTGTCACACAAAAATCCTCACTCCTCCCAGCTTCTGAGAATCTTATTTTCAATACATTTTGCCAACTCTATAGACATTTTCTACACTGCTCTGACATCAGTACACCAACACAGACATTATTTATAAGCATTCCTATGAAAATCCACCTTCCTAATGTGTGCTTTGAGGATCAGAAACCTCATTCAGTGCTCCAAATACCGCTCTTCCTTACAAAGGAAGAGTTCCTATTAATATCAACTCAGAAGCAAGGAAAAAACATAACGACGTTAGGGGCATTTAAAAAAATTGGCCCTAAAACCAAAACTGAGAAACTGGATGAGAATTAACATAGATTAGAATCAAAGTAAATTAAAACCAGTGGTTTCTGCAGTGGCACAGTGGGAGTGCTTGCAGAACTGCCTACCCCACAGGCACCTCATGGACACGGGAAAAGAAAGGGACAAGCGAGCTTACTCATAGTTAGCTGTTAAAAGATGTTTCTTTTCTTTTGTGTTTTCATCTCCAAACACAATCTGGAAGACTTTGGCTTCACCTGGTACTTCGTCAGGTAGATTAGCACCATTCAGATACCAGAAGCACATCAGGATGCTAACAAACTTTCTTCCTGTTGGAAATAAATCAAAACTTAAGTTAGATGTCATGTGTCTCAGCAGTCAAATGCTCCTATTTGCTACCTAGCATAAATTCTAGTGAGACCCTGGAAGGACACCTGACTTCAGCCATAAAGAATACAGGATAGAATAACGAGTGATAAAGCTATTTTATGCCAAACTCATGCTGTTTAGCAGTAATAAAAATACACTCTTTAAAAAAATACATATTTTATCATGAGCAGTGGTGTGACAGAGTATACAATGAAACTGTATAAAAAAAGGTTGGTTCCCACAAATTCCAAAGCTAACTACTGATACAACAAATGTATGCAGAGTAGTTCAAACATGGGAGCAATCTTAGAGGGGAAAAAGAAATTCCTATTTCCCAAACCAGGAAAAAATGCTTACTGGGTCTGACAACTTGAAGTGCTCAACTGAAGACCCAGGGTTAGATCCACATATCATCTCCACTGTGCCTGATAGTGAACAGAGTACACAGTGCTGTCCAACCAAAAGAAAAACTTGTTTGAGCTCAGCATGAGCTTAAAAAATCCCAAACCAATCAAGGAGTCCTAGAACAAAGTGTATTTCATGACAGAAAGACCAAACCAGCAAAATTTACTTAATTATGCAGCCTTCACTATTCTTCTTGCAGGATGCAATGCAGGATGCATTTTCATTGTTGAAGCAAACAGCTTTCAGCATATATTAGAATAATTGTTTTTGAATAATTGTTTCACATTACTGAGGACTAATATAAAATTCTGTTCAAAAGAAGGGAAAACCCAGAGAGAAGTCAAAACAGTACCATGATGTATTAACAATAATCTCTGTCTCTGATTAAAAAGGAAATAAAGAAATTTTATATGGATGAATTACTAACTGAGAAACATGGGATGAGAAACAGTACTCAAAATCACATCTGCATGGAAAATGTCTGTTTAGTAGCAAAACCAGGAAATAAGACTGCTCACTGCTGAAATGTTTTAGGATTCTAAACATACCATCATCATCATAGTAAATGCGAACATCTCCTTCTGTTGTGTACATGATTGCATCAATGTCAGCTGCTAAAGCATCCCTGTGGCTGTCAGGGAGCAAAGAAATCTTTTCCTTCAGCACCTGAAGTACCTAAATTCAGAAAAACTGTCACTTAGTTTTTCATTAGGAAATGTAATTAACAATCTCTTTCTACTGCAGTTAATAAAATGAGCTGTATTGCTAAAACATTTGTCTAACACATGTAACAGCTAGAGTGAAAAAGCACTGGGAGGTTTGGGCATTTCTAAACCCTAATTCAGCAGCACTGAAGAAGCTCCATTTACTGCTCCAAACAAATGAAAACCAAGCATCTTAAAAAATGTTTAGGAAAGGTACTGTCAAAACAGCAGCAGCAACACAAGCCATGTGAGCCCAGAACAGCCCAGTGGAGCTTGCTCCACAGTCACACTCTTGTCTTCTCACTGCTGAATTCTTGCTGTGTGCAGGTTCCTAAGCTTTGGATTCAGTATCTTTTAGCTATGTGTCACAAACTTCCTTGAAAATCAGTTTCATTACTAATGAGTTTATCTTTGCCATTTTGTGATCCATACTCCATTTAGAAAAAGCTTAAACACTTGCAAATCAGACCTGACTGAAAATTGTTCCCCTGGTAATTAATGTTCTTATGACACTCACATCCATATTATCTAAGTGTCCTATGATCCACACAGCTGTGTTAAGTAGAAAATGGTGGAGTGCAAAAACTGCACAGAGGTAGCACCCCAAACACCACATGAGAAATTCAAGTCACAAGAAAGGATGAAACTGCAGAACTTATTTTCAACTAATACTCATTTTTTACCCTAACTTGATCTACCATTTTTGAATAACAAACAAATGCAGAGGTTACATGGAAGCAAGAGGCAATCTTCATAAGGAGACATTGGTTTCTAGTACATTTTGCAGGTACAAAATTCACTGGCCAAAGAAATGACAAAGTAGCCTGGGATCACAGCCTCATCTACTACATCCTTGGCTCACATGAAATCTCTGCATGAATGTAAACCTGAAAAATTTGCAGCACCAGAGCAAGTTCTTTCAAGAGGAAGCAGAGGAGATGCCCTTTCAGAACAACTACAAGAAACAAACTCACGTTTTATTGCTATCTCTGTTCAGAGAGAGGAGGCAAGACTGTTCAGAGGGGATGCACTAGAACAGCACCAGAGTTTTTGCTGCAAAGGCATGGGTGGCAATAGGACAGGCCACGCTGACATCCTGTAACAAGGCAGACAGAGACCTGGAGTGTCTCCTCCACTTGACTCTGATGCATCTGTTACCTCCATGCCCTGGGAAGGCCAAGACAACTTCAGCAATTAAAAATTAATAAAAACACAGAAAACACAGCACTGATGTTTAACCAGGTCACTCACATCCCAGAGACCATGACACAAAACTGAGGCCTTCCAGCCAAAACCAATAATCAGCTCTATGATCTGATGGGGGTGGGAATGTATCAGTGCAGAAGGGATGAGCACAAAGCAGTTTATTTCTTCACACGAATTCTGGTGCACAGACTGAGTCAGCATCAGCCACCTGCCTACACCTAGAGACACACAATTCCACCTGCCATCCAGAGCCTGCAGCCTTTCCATCCTTCCTGGTACACCAGCAGTCCTTCTGGCATTTGGTCCTTATGCTCAACAACTAGAATATATTGTATTTTGTTTTAAGTACAATAACTTCAAATTAAGTATCATGCCTTGAAATTAAACACAAAAAAAGCTGTAGGACAAAAAATTGCCCACCTTATGTCACATTACGCTGTTTTTCCCAAATTAAACCAAACTAGCAACTTGTAGATAATGACAGACTGAATTCATCCATGTTAACTTTGTAACAGACAATCAACTGCTAGAATAGGAGATGGAAAGCATTTACCTCTGCTGATACAAGTTCTTCCAGCAGGTCAAGTTTACGCTGAGACAGCAGCTTTGAAACAACAGAAAAGGCCTACCAAAATAAAACAGAAACAAAAACCAAACATAAACAAGTAACTCTAGGTTGGCTTATTTTTCTGACAAATCCATAAGTATATGACATGCTACCCAAATATTCCATGATTTAAGATTTCAATATTTGCAGAGGGTATCACCATTGAAATGTAATCCCTCCAGCATTACAAGAGTGATTTCATGAATTGATAAAAACATATGAGTTCTTTTCTATTTCTTATTTAAAAACATCAAAGCTTCCAATAGGTGAATTCATAGTTTACAAAAGAAAAAAAAAGCTTTGCAGTATTTTGCATGTTGCTTTCACTAATTTTGATAATTCAAACAGTCTATGTCTTTCCCTGTAGATATTTTGTTCCCCTGCCCTCTTTTCCAATTCATCTACTGGTTTCAGTCAAAACTCATGCTGCAATTTACAAATTTTCTTTAAAAATCTGGTTTAGTCTCTGGACTTCAGGAAGCTCAACTCTCCTTTCTCCCCTCAATTTTGCAGGCATATTTACATACAATTATGCCTCTACACATTCAAGTAGTGCACTTGTGAAGGACAATGTATTTAGGACACTACACCAAGTAAAAACAAACACCAAAACAAAACCTCAAAAAAACAGACCAAGGTAAAACAGGTGGTTCCACACGTGTGTCAAATTATTTGTTGTGGGTTTTTTCCTCTTTTGAATTGATCCTAATCATTTTAACATTCTGTCTTCTGATGTGTTATTTTGAGCAGGGGTTTTTTTGGTAAAAGTAAACATCATAATAAAAAGTTTCCCAACAGATAACTCTGTAATTTTCATATGACTAGCTTAGAGATACTTACCTCTCTGACACATTCTGTTGACAAGGCTTACTGAGCTCATAAATTTGGAGAAATAAATATATATACACCAGCTCTATGCCTGTCTAAGCTTGATCATTTCAGGAAAACCTGCTACGAGGAGACACACTTCTCCTTAAAGCCTCTACAACATTTGGAAGCACCTTCCTTCATGCTACTTTGGGGGATGGCTTAACCAGATTATTTTAATTGAAAGAAATTCCTGAGGGAAAGTACAGCTCTGCTGATATAATTTGCCTTGAAGTGTAATGCTTGAAGCCAGCAGGGGGGAACTCCATGTATTTTACACACAGGAGCACATTTGTGCTATGATGCCCACACATAATAACATCAGGCTGGACATCAGGAGGAATTTCTTCATGGAAAAGGTTGTCAAACATTGAAATGAGCTGCCCAGGGAGGTGGTGGAATTGTCATCGTTGGAGGTGTTTAAGGAAAGACTGGACATGGCACTGATGCCAGAAACTGGCTGATGAAGTGGTGTTTGGTGACACATTGGACTCAATGTATAACACAGACACGGAGCTCCTGGAGTGGGTCCAGCAGCAAGGATTGGGAACTGGAGCGTCTCTCCTCCAGGAAAAGCGTATGGGACTTGTTCAGCGTCAAGAAGAGACAGCTGAGAGGGACATCATCAATGTGTTTTAAATATTTAAAGAGGAGGAGTGCCACGAGTATGGATCAGGTTCTGCTCAGTGATGCCAAGCAACAGCACAAGAGGCAATGGGCAGAAACTGATGCACAGGAAGTTCCACCTGAACACAAGGAAGGACTTTACTGTGAGTGTGACCAAGCACTGGAACAGATTGCCTAGAGTTTGTGGAGTGTCCCTCACTGCAAATATTCTAAACCTGTCTGGACACAATCCAGAGCCATGTGCTCTAGGACGACCTTGCAGGAGCAGGGAGGACGGAGCAGGTGACCCACTGTGGCCCATTCCTACCTCACCCGTTCTGTGAATCTGTGACTATCTCAGAAATCTTCTCCAGCCTAACTGGTTCTATAATTCCACGAAATTATAGAACCAGGGGCTGCACCGGCAGCCCCTGGGGAGGGTGAGCAGGACCCTTCCTTCCCCTCAGGCCGGCCACGCTCCTCGCCCCGAGGCCCCAGGCCCGCTCACCTGCTTGGCTCCCCGCGTGAATTCCTCGATGCTGAATTCGTGGTCGAAGTAGAGGCGGATGAGCAGGTAGTAGAAGCGGGTGCGGAGCCAAGCGAAGGGGCTGGTGATCCTCACTACCACAACACGCCGTTGAGGGCCCTCAGTCCCAGAGCCGGCGCTGCTGGCGAACCGAGCGCTGAGCTGGGGCGGACGGGTCCGGGCGGGGCCCGGCGGGCCCGGTGCGGCTGCAGCCGGCGGCAGGAGCCGGGCGGAGCCCGCCAGCGCCCGCGCCAGCCAGCGGACACGGCCCGGAGCCGCGCAGCGCAGCGCCATGATGGCCCGGCCCGGCCCCGCCCTGTCCGCCGCAAGTCCCGCTCCACGGAAACACGGCTGCGGCCGCCGCTGGTTCCGGCGCAGGCGGAGCGGTCCGCGCCTGGTCAGGGACCCGAGCCCCGGTCACCGCTGGAGGGGGGTGGCCTCCCCTCTGCTGGCACTGCTGGGGTCGCGTCTGGGCACGGTATCCAGTTCTGGGCTTCCCAGTACAAGAGAGACAAGGAGCTACTGGGGAGCGTGCAGCGGATGCCACAACGATGAGGAAGGGCCTGGAGCATCTCTGTTCATGAGGAGAGACTGCGGGAGCTGGGCCTGTTCAGTCTGAGGAGATTGTGAGGAGATCTCATGGATGCACAGAAATACCTCAAAGGCGGGTGCCAAGAGATGGTGCCAGACACTTCTCAGTGGTGCTCAGTGACAGGACGAAAAGTAATGGCCATAAACTAAAACATAACAAGCTCCACCTCAGCTTGAGAAAAAACTTAATTACATTGCGGGTGGCAGAGCACTGGAACAGGCTGCCCAGGGAAGTCATGGAGTCTCCGTCTCTGGAGACATTCAAACCCCACCTGGACATGTTCCTGTGCCACTTGCTGCAGGTGACCCTGCCGTGGCAGGGGTTGGACTCGATGCTCTCTAGAGATCCCTTCCAACCCTGACAATTCCGTGATCCGCGGGCTCCCAGCCCTTGCCCAGGGGGCGAGGCAGGAACGCTTCTGCGCGCGCTCTTCTTTCCGGGGGAAGCGGCGGGGCGGACGCGGTGCCCGCGGCCATGGAGCGGCGGGAGCGGCGGGAGCAGCGGGCGGAGGCCCTGGAGCGGCTGGACGGGGTGACACGGGAGCGCTTCCTGCGGGACATCTACCCGCGGGTACGGGGCGCTCCGAGCGGGACCCGCCGCAGCGGCTGGGGCTCCACGGCGACACAGGGCAAGGCAGGAGGTGTCCGGGGACCCCTCCTCAGCGGGCACAGCTGGGGCAGGCCAACCCCGGGGTTTGGGTTTGTGTGTTCCCGGAAAGGTGCCCTGATCTATTGAGGGGAATGGGAGTTTAGGAGCAAGGAGCTTCTATGGGCAGGTCCTGTCTGAGCTGCTGGCAAGTTCCGACAGGTGATCTCTGTAAGAGTCCATTGCGTTTGGCAGTGGTTAAAAAGTGTGATCGTTAGTTTTGTTGCTTTGTCATCTCTTGTTTTATCCTCCCCACCCTCCGAGGTCCCAATTAAAAGCAAAAGTGTCTTTGTACTTTTTGTGTGTGGGCTGGATCAAACCTGTTTGTGGTTGTGAGCAGCGAGGAACCTGGTACAGGTGGAAAGAGCTTCTTTCTCTCATGAGAACATAACAGCATCACACAGCTCACAGGCTGCACCTTAACTGTGTGGGCTTTTACATGTTTTGTGCTAAGCCTTGGCTAGAAGAATTAAATCTATTCCTTTGTCTGCCTGGATTCCTAAATGGCCCCAGCACAAAGTGTGGGCTATAATTGTCTTAGCCCCTCCATATCCTTCCTTACCCAACTAGGAAAGAACACATAGTTAATAGAGAAACAGTTCCATAATTTGCTGCATTTTGTTTCAACATTCAGCATTTGATTCACACTGCTTGTGAACAGGTTAGTTGTAACCTTGTGTAAGAAACATTTACAACACTTACAAAGAAACATTTCCTTCGATGTAATTTGAAAAATTCATTCTGTTATTTTTTTCAGTTGGATGCTGTGATAATTCATCACTGAATTTTGTTGTTGTTCTTATTCCTTAGAGAAAGCCAGTAGTGCTGACAGGATTGGAACTGGGCACTTGCACCACCAAATGGACAATAGATTACTTGAGCCAAGCTGAAGGATCTAAAGAAGTAAAGATTCATGTTTCTGCAGTGCCACAGATGGATTTCCTCAGTAAGAACTTTGTGTATAGGTACTTCCAAAGCCTCTTGCATTTTAAAGGCATGTGCTTGTTATTACAGACATACAGTGCATCTGTTTGGAGCTGAGGGTGGGAATAGGAAGATAGTTTGTGAAAACATTACATTATGTATCAAAGGGTTGTCCTGGGTTTCTCCCTCTTCTGTTAATTCTACACCCTGAATAAATACAATGAAGTTGAAGTGAGGGGCCAAACAGCACCTTAAAAGTGATGTCATGAAGTGTTGTAAAGGTATTTTGTCAGAGCACTGTTTTAGGAAATTTGAGTCTGGCATTTGCAGATGTTAATTAAAAACAAACCAAAACACCCTTGATATCTACACTTGATGACCTGGTATTTGTTGTAGTTATGTGGTGCATTCTCAGTGTTACTGAATAGTGACAATTTCTGACTCACTGTGTGTCTGATCCACTTTGAATGCTGGTGTGTGTGTGCCAGCCATGGTATTCCACTCCAGAAAGGGTGTAACTAGTTAAATCCAAGCTCCTTTCAAAGTTAGCATGTGCAGCTTTCAGAATGTTCAGACCACTGGATACCACACATTTCATCAGTTCTTCAGTCTTGATGTGGGCCACAAAAAACCTTGATCTCCTCTGGAGCTTCTCTTATGTAACTACCAGAACATTTCTTCTGAGTTCCTCTAATCTCAGTCATTGGGTTGTCTTCAAGGGTAAATGACTTTATTTTAGCAGGTGGGAATAGGATGTGCTCAGTGTATTAAACTTCTAAGCAGGTGGGAGCATATGCTGTAAATAAGCCACAAGTCTCTGAGTGGAGCCTGCTGTTCAGGGGATAAACACCAATTACAATCATGGTGCATTCTGCTCACTGCATAATGAACTATTGAATCTCTGAAATGAGGGAGTACTTGAATAACTTTGCCTTATCTCCATTCTTTATACTCCCTGCTCTGTTTTGGGGTTTTTTAGTACCCCTTGCTGTGAGTTCACATACAGTTGTTCTGGAGTCTTAGTTTTAGCAGGTTTGTAGACAGCCAGCATCAGGACTCTCTGATGCTCTGATGGTGTTTCATTAAAGCAGGTGTCAGGACTTTCACATACTTCACTTGAAATTCAGGAAACTTTGACTTTTTCCACAGCAAGCCCCTCACTCTAATCTGAAGGGACAATAAGTAGAAACAAAAGAATAGAAACTCTGAGGACTTAACATGCAGTTCCATTAGTTTAAACTGATGAACATTAGTAGTACTGCAGTTCTGTTGTGAGTTGCATGCTCCTACCCCTGTTTTTGTGTTGGTTCTGGAACTCATCCAGCCAGGTTGTGATGTGCTGCAGAAATCTGAATGGTTTTCTGCTGTTTTAGCTTTGTAAGCAGGTTCACAGGGGGGTCAGATGAGTGCCAGTGCTACTGTAAAGGGGGAGATGGGGTGATGACGGCAGATAGCAAGGGCAGAGCTGTGGTAGCACCAGAATGCATCAGTTTAAGCTGTAGCAGAGCTGTGCTCTCACTTTCTTCAGCAGCAGACATAAGTGGACATGATAGAACAGTTTGGCTGAAGTCAGAGCATTGGGTTTTGTTTGGTTTTCCATTGACTTCAGTGGATTTTGTATTTGCCTATTCCAAACAAGCCTAAAATGTTTAGAGAACTGGTTTAAGTACTGTCAGATGCAGGTTCACATTCTAGTAAAAAAGATAACAGGATCGAGAAAAATTTTGCTTGAGAATGGTTTCTTCTCAACCCTGGGTACTTGGTGGTTGCTCTGAAATGTGATATTTACACACAATAGTTAATTTTCCAGTGACACTTAGTGTGAGATGGTGAGCTGCATGAATGTAACATTGAATTCATAATAATGAATATGTGTCCTGTTGCTGATTGTGTTTGGTTTGCCATACAGCTATCAACTGATACCAAAATCTGTAATCTGCATGAAAAGCTCCCATTATGTAGATAATAACTCTTACTGTAATAACTCTTACTGACTTCAGAGGGACCAGCTCTAATGCCCAGTGACTCTTCTTGAATCTTCTGAAGTTATATTTAGTAAATTTAAGGAAAACTCCAAAGAAACATTTGAAATATTGAGATGCCTGTGTTTTGAGGAGCTGAGAAAAAATATATTAAAAAAAAAATCCATGTAACTGAAATAAATTTTATAGATGTACAAATGAAGGTATTTACCTGTGTCCTTTACAAATTTATAGCAGAAATGCATAGATACTAACATGTGCATCTTCCCTGCTGGAATTTTCTTGATGCTGAGCTTTTCTGCAAATTTATAAAAAGGTACAGTAAACAAGCCTAAAAATGACACACTTAAACAGTTAAGCATATTGCCACAGTTTGAGTCTTAATTTGACTGTGAAAAATGTTTTGTTCTGTGACTCAGAGGGGAGTCTTAACAAAGTGGGGAGCTCAAGAGGGGATCTTAACAAAGTGTATGAACAGTTGATGGAGCCGGGTTCTTTTGTGGTCCATGGTGACAGGACAAGAGGCCATGGGCACAAGCTGAAATACAGGAAATTCTGTCAACCCCTTTAACACACACAGACACACACTGTTTTACAGCCAGGTTACTCAAACAATGGAACAAATGCAACAGGTTGCCTAGAGAGATTATGGAGTCTCCATCCTTGGAGATCCATGAAACAGAACTGAATGCTGTCCTGTGCAAGCTGCTGTAGTGAACCCCGCTCTTGGCAAGGGGCTTGGGCTGGAGGAGCTCCAAAGGTGCTTCCAGCCTCAACTACTACAGGCTTGTTTGGATACATACTGGAACAATTCACTAAAACAAAGAAGTTTCTAAGTGTAGGATTTCTGTCTTGGGAGAACTCTTCAAATATCTGCTGCAGACTAAACTGATTAGTCATCATGTTAATTAAAAAAAAAAACAAGAGAGCATCTATTGCATCTTCCATTGCACTTGATATGGTAAGGGAGCTTATTATAAATCTAGAGTTTAGACTGCGTGTTGTTACACAGATTCATGGTATAAATTCAAATATTTCTATTTCAGAACTCTGCCTTTTGATGCATTTGTGCGAAGAGCAGCTGAAGTCAAGCACAAGGAGTACTTTCTTACTGAGGTAATTTCCTTAGTGTCACAGTTTCTTCTGTTGGTTATTTTGCTGGTATATGGAGAGAAAAGTGATGAATTGTAATTTAAAGTCTTACTTCAGTAAAAAACTTGATCTTAAATTTAACTTTCTTGTGGGTTGATGCCAAAGGAAAAAATGTGAGAAGTAATTCTTCTCAGAGGTTTTGTTGTATGTGTACAGTGTGGTTAACTTCAGTCATCCTGTTTCTCTTAACAAAAACTGCTTACATGAGCAAAAATTCCAGTATGAAATTTAGAAATCAAACCTTGCTTTAGAATAACAACCATATAATTTGTGTGGTTTGCAAGAAAATGTCATGAAGATATTTTAGAATTTGATGACTATCAAAGTACAAATCCAGATATATTGTAACATAATTTGTGAGTATCAAATGTGTGGCTATCTCTACATATCAGTGTTCAGGCTAGGGATTTTTCAGATAACTGTAATTAGGAAGCAAATAGTTTTGAATGTAGACATGCTTTTTACCTTTTATGCTGCATAGAATGCTGTAAGTTTTGAAGGCAATAGTTTTCTGCATCAATATACTGAAGAACTGAAATTATAATCTGCATTTGCTTTGAGTCTGTTCAGTAACAGCAATGCTGAAGCAGTTGACCAGTCTCCCCACACTTTACTCTTCTCCCTTCAGTTAATTTCTTTTTTTCCTTTTGTCAAAATGAGCTGCAGGGATCAGTAAATGGCAGTATAACAAAGTAGCTGAATTTGTAGATGCCCTTTTTTTGTACCATATTTTAATGAAATTCTGCATTAGATAAATAAGATAATACAAGCTCTCTGTTTATGTGTTTTTGTAACTCTTATTAAAAAACCCCAAACAATTCTCTTTTTGTGTTCTCTTCAGGATGAAAAGTACTATTTGCGATCAGTGGGTGAAGATGTTAGGAAGGTAAGTTACTGGAGATTACAGTTCTAATATTGTAAAGTTGCAGTTTAGAAATATTTTTTAAAGTCTGTTGTCATACAACTTACTTAGGGTCACATGGTTTGTGAATCTGACTGGATTTAGGTCAGAGTACTTTAATGTGTCTAAAATAGCTCATGGGAGCTGAGCTGGTCACTGAAGAGTACATTGCTAAACTGCCTTTCTTTAGCTTTTGTTGTAGACTAATGTAAAAGGATTTATGCTGATCTCTTGCTCCTGCAGTGTGATTCCTAGCAGCCATAGTTAAGAGCAGCTCTCTGGCTCTTCTTATTAATGGCATTTGCAAGTCAGTGCTGAAGAGCATTGCTGATTTCAGGTGTTGCCAATGCTGAATTCTAACCCCATTTCATATGATTGGAAATGATTGTGAAGTGCTCCCCCATTTAAATGTGCATAGATGGTTCTCTAAGAGTTATGTCCTTTCCATTTCAGGATATTGCAGATATCAGGAAGCAGTTTCCTATTTTAGCAGAAGATGTTCATATTCCAGAGTATTTTGAGAAGGAACAGTTTTTCTCTAGTGTCTTCCGCATCAGCTCAGCTGGATTACAGCTATGGACACATTATGATGTAGGTAATACATGGGTTTAGCAAAAAATGTTGCAGATGGCATTACAGAGTTGACAGAATAAGGTGCAAATCTCTGTCAAAGATTAGAGAGAGAGTAATAATAAAATTCACATATTTTGAAACAGTAAAATGAACCACATTCAGGGGTACAGTGAGTTTTAAATGTTGCATTGCTTAGGAATAATATCTTAACTGGGTTTATGTCTAATGCCAGATTGTAAGATTAAAGGATGTTTTATTTTGTTTTCCTTTTTTAAATTGTTTTGAGTTTCAGTTGAAAATCTGAAACACAGTAACTTTAAACATTTTTGTCTTCAACATTGCTTTCCTTTTTTTGTTTTTCACTCTAATGGTCAGATTAGGATAAATTCTAGTTGTACAATACACTGCCAACTGTGCAATGATTGTAGTGGTTTCTGGCTGCAATGCAATAGATTCCAAATAAGGTTGTCTTCTAACACTGTGCAGTGAGTTCTGAATAACTTTATTTATAAGATAATTCTTAACATGTGAAGGTTTTATTAATACTCTTTTTTAAGCTAATAATTAGATCAGTTGAAGTCTATATATTTATTCAATCAACTTTTGGCTGACATCTCTATTATTACGCTCATCCCAGGTAATGGACAACTTCTTAATCCAAGTCACAGGGAGAAAAAGAGTTGTTTTGTACAGTCCTCGAGATGCACCATATTTATATTTATCAGGTATGCATGTCACAGGTATCTAGATTGGAGTATGGTGATCTTAGCTTTTCAGCTCACAACTGTTGCACTGTAGAAAATAATCACTAACAGATGACTTGCTATAAAAGAATATAATTTGTTCCTTTAACTCTGATTCTTTGTGCTTTAGTCAAAGCTAAGGAAAACAGCAGCTTTGCCTGATTATTTTCAACACCTAACTGAAGGAGTAAAATGTTCTGTCTGGGTTCAAAATAGTTTTTTTAGATGTCAGGAAAAGTGGTTTTTAGTGTTAATAAGGTTGCAGTTACAGAACAAATACAGACGAGGAGAACATCTCTTCATGAGATGTTGCTGAAGCAACAGAGGTACTCAAATGAGTACCTGCTTCATAAATGAGGGGTGCCATCAGATTTTCCTGGTTTTGAGAAACAAACCAGGACTAAATTTGATTCAAGAACTGCCATCTCCAGCAATATGATAATGCTTTGTTCCTGTTGGAAGAGTGGGAATATTTATTCAGTGAAATTTTCCTAGGTACTAAATCAGAGGTGCTGGATGTGGATAACCCAGACATGGAGAAATATCCCCTTTTTGTGAAAGCCAAGCGCTATGAATGTGTTTTGGAAGCAGGAGATGTGTTATTTATTCCAGGTAAGTAGTAAATAGTTCCTGACCATTAAACAGTCTTGTTTCTAATTTTTGATTTCTGGAGATGGTAAGAGATTACTAAAGCGTTTCTCTGTTATAAGTAGGAGCATTGAAAGCCAATGTTGGCAAAACTAATTTATTTCTTCCAACTGTACCATTAACCTGAGAAACAGTACTATTATATCTACCTATAAATCTTGATTTCCCTCAAGTGTACACTCTATGTTCCTGAATTTGTGTCTTAATAGATTAATACTATAAACTTACCTTCTGAAATCTGAAATTACTTCAGTGACCTGGGTTTATTAGTGACAGAATTTGAGTGAAATACCATTTATGTTCTTCTGTAGCTCTGGAACTTGAGGTACATGGTCTGATGAGAATTACGGATGGTAGAGTTATTGGACCTTCTAAAGTTTAATAATAATCTTTGGGGAATGGAAACACACATCCTAATAACATCCTAATAATTTTTCTGCATTAGCAGAAAGCTGCTTTCTGGGCTGACATGACATATTCTGGTAGTCAGGGAAAGGCAGTTGAATTACTCCTATTGAACTACTCCTCCTTGTTACTTGATTTTATTTTAACTCATCATGAGCTTGCAGCAGATATGACTTATCCTGTCACTTATTTACTTTATCTGAGCAAGATAAACAGGTCAGTAAACAAGAAGGTAATAGGTTTTTAGGAAGTTATTTTATAATAGTTTCTTAGCCTTTGACTTGTTACTTAATTTTGAACTTACCTTTGTTTCTTCCTGAATAAACTTTTGGTTACAGTTAGTTACATGCCACACTGCTGCTGATGTCAGCACCCCTGTTTTCTGTTTATGAAGTCCAGATACTTGTTTGTCTTTGCCAGTGGATCGGTAGAGTCAAACTTGAGTCATATTCAGCTCTCTTAAGACTGACTGGGGAGTATAGGGATTTTTGAGTCCAGAGAATGGTGCTTTGTCAGCATCCTGCAGTGCATATCACTGAAAAAAAAGATGTTTTCTGAGGAATGTGTGTGGTTATTATGAAGAAGGTAGAAGCAGCCCCTCTTCCTAACCTGAAAGAAGCTTCATGTTGATTTCTCAGAATAAACTTTTCTGTCTTCAGCACCTACAGGCAAATAAGATGCAATAAACACAGCATTCAGACTTTTAGCTTAAAGTTCAAATATCCTAAATATAGCATATTAAACTGATTCTTTAAATGTACTCAATGAAGCAAAGATGTCTTGGCTTCTTTACCACAGTCATGATGATTCAGCTGAAAAACCTCATGCTTTCATTATGAGAAGATTAGCAATTTTGCCTGAGTGATTTACATTGAGGCCTGGACAGTATGTGCAAGGTTAGGGACTAAGTGAAAATAGATACCTGCATTTAGAGTGGAGGGGAGCAAGGGAAGGTGTCTTTCTTTCACCCTACACATGCTTATCTTTGCTTACATTTGAGTACCTCTGTGCTTCAGCAACTGTTACTTTTATGAGAAGTTATGGATCAGCATAAATGTCTTGAAAAACTTCTTAAATTTGGTACAAAGCAATACATTCATATGGATATTTATAAATAAACAAAAATAAAGTAGTTGAGGTTTTTCCTCAACTAGATTTAGTTTGGGCAATTCTGACAATTGCTTGGAGTCACGTGGAAGTTTTGGACAGAAATATTTATTTTAGACACTGTTCTTTCTACAGCTTTGTGGTTCCATAATGTAATTTCTGAGGAATTTGGAGTGGCACTGAATGTCTTTTGGAAGCACCTTCCTGCTGAGTCCTATGATAAGACTGACACTTATGGAAATAAAGATCCCATGGCAGCCTCTAGAGCTATACAGATCTTGGACAGAGCCTTGAAAACACTTGAAGAACTACCTGAAGAGTACAGGGATTTTTATGCTCGGAGAATGGTATTACGTATCCAAGAAAAGGCCTACAGGAATGATTATGGATAAAGCAACACGCTGCAATTCAGCAAGGTCCCTTGCAAGTAGAAAATTGTATGTTAGTATGGAAACTGTCCATCTGTCCTTACATACACTTTCTGTGAGACCAATAAAAACTGTCAATAAACATTCTTTTATTACAAAATTCTTCTTGTAGATTTTCTTCCTAGTTTTTCATGTGCACTGAGGTCACAGTCTGCTTGATCTGGAGATGGTCTCTTTTCTACAATGAGACAGACATTTGCAGTGCCTCCACTTATAACTCTTCTGTTTTGGAATGTTCTACTGAAATTTTTCTGAACAAAAGTTTTGGTATGTGGGCTGACAGCACGTATGCTTAGAAGTAACTGCACGTATTTGTGAATGCAGCCTCATTAAATTTTAGCAAAGCCATAGTGGTTTCTGAGGAGGTCCAAGCAAGCCATTGGTGGTAGCTGTAATGGTCATGGTTTAAGTGATAACCTGGCAATTAGTGTAGGGAGTTTCTTCTCCCCCTTGTAGTGAGACAGAGTGGGTATGGAGAAAAAAAGCAAAAACTAACCATGCCAGATTACACTAAAAATTGTGCAGTAGCTTGAGTACAATGTAAATGATTTACCCTTCTCCTAGCTCAGTAATGTGTTACTGGGAGGAATATCTTCTTTGTCACTGCCTCAGTGCAGTCACAGCATTGCTGTTCCTGCAGCTGTGAAACACTTGGCACTAACGTGCCCACAAATCCATTCAGATACAGTCCTGGTATCTGCAGTGGAGTTCATAGTGGTGGAGTAGACACAAAACCTGTTGGGGCTGTTTTGTTATCATATGAAAGGAGGTTTGCATAGCACCTTTTGGGATGGAGCCTGTTGTTTAGGCATTGTAGGTTACTTTTTCAGCAGATTGTAGTGCTTACAAAAGCCCTGTGAAATAAAGGTGGGGATCTGACAATAAGGATAGGCTAGGCATTTTCTCTTTGAAACACTCTGATGTTATTACTTGTGCTGTTTGGGGAACGCAGCATTTATCCGACTTAGGTCAGTCTTGCTTCTAGCAACGTTTTTTGAGAATTGTAACTTGTCAAAAGCTCTTAGACAAAATAAATGTGTAGTGTTAAAAAAGTGCTGGAAAAAAGCTTTCTTCAGAAGAGCAGGAGCTTGAACACTGTGCAGATTATTCTTCTAAACCTGTTCTTCTTGGCAGTTCAACACAGTGAAAATAGTCTGGTACCATGTGAATGGGCACCCGGCCACCTCAATGAATAAGCATGAATGGAACCAGCCAAGCGATTCTGACGGGCATCATTGTACGTTCTGAGGGTAGAATTTCAATTTGGGATCACAAATAGGTCTCCCAAAATTTTTGTTCAGAAAGGAACAAGGATTGCTTGTGCGTACTGCTTGCTGAGACAGAATCTTTCTGCCCGTTAGGCTGGGGTAACCTCTTGGCTTTGTTGGATTGGTAATGTCAAGGGCCCAGTCTGAATTGCAGAGGTGAACAGAGCATATTCTTTGTGTGTTAGGACTGAATTGAGAGGTTCAGAGAGCCTGTAGGGCTCAACAAAGCTGTGTTCCAGCATTGTGCCTGCACAGCCATCACTTTAACTGCCAGCAGCTTCTCAAGGTACTGGTACAGAGAATTACTGTGCTGATGCCTCGTGCCATTCCTTGGGTCTCCATTCACAAAAGGGAGGTGTCAGCTTGGTATTCTCAGGCCCCTTCAACACTTAAGTGTAAATTTTATCTTCATGCTGCAAACTTCCACATTTGCAGAGATCTGACTAAATCAGTCCCAGATGGGAAGAAGTTTATCAAACTTCTTAGCATTTTAGATTCATACAAAATAAAATTATTTCAATCATCTGGACAAGTTCATAGACTCAAGCCTTGCTTTAAAAGAATTTAGCAGTTTACAATTTAGTACATGTTAGCATGTCTCAAAATGTACCAGAAACAAGCATGTAATACAAGAACACCAGTCATTACTAGGTTGTACTATGGACTGTGTAAGGTTGCTCACTCCATTAGGAAACAGAAGTGTCTTGAACTACAGCACTATTAGCAGGAGAGCCACCTAACTTTAGGCATTTACACCTAAGCTTATTAAAAACTGCCTTTACAGGTAATGTTGAAAAATGGGCATATGCAAACTATGACCCATTTTATCCTAACACAGAAATGTCCCACCCTTGGCTGCTTCATGCCAGCTTTCCTGTGTTTGTGAGATGCCAGTAAGCTGTTTTAAAATTATGGATGGTGACTACACAAATACAAAGCCTCCTTGAAGAAAAGTCATCAAATAAATCTGATTTTTTAAACTAGGTCTCCACAAACACCTGCTAAAACTTAATCCACAAAAACTGCACATTCCTTGTTTAATGGTTTTATACTCACATCAAAGTGGTTTCACCCATTAGAACTAGTTTATTTTCTACATAGTTTGCAAAATTTATTTTTAGCATGCATTGTAATGAATGACAGAGGCACATTCCAACAGAGTACTACAGCTGTTTAAAGAATGAAAAACAACCAGTCAGTTTTCCCTCCACAACACGAGGTCTCATAACAAGATTAGTTTTACAACAAAGTGCCTATTCTTCAAAGTAATGCAGCAACACTTGAGCCTATTTAACAGTTATTGTAGGCAGCCCCCATCAAACAGGTTAGTATTATTTTAACAGGACAGCCATCCAGAAACTTTTGAAGACAATGTCAATATTTTAATAGCTATTTCCAAAAGCTTGCAGCAACGTAGTTCTGATGTTTTGACAGGCACAGAATTGTTTAGAAATTGGTCTCTGATCTGCAGTGTTATTGGATTGGGCAAGTGTTAGCACACCCAGCTTAGCCTAGTCAGTCTGAAACTGAGGGAGCAAAAGCAATAGAAAGTTCTGGGGTTTTTGCTGGTTTACCTTTTAAAATACTATTTTGTAAGGGGATGGTTAAATATATTTCAAGCCATTTGCAGGCTTTCTATTAAAACCACTTCTTTAGGTGACCCATATTTCCTTTACAGAAAAAAATCCTCACATTTGCTGCAAATGTTATCAAAAGGACCATAAAGGGAAAAAATGTGCCTTGAAACAAATTAAAAAGTTGTTATAAGCCTATTAAGATAGTAATCAACAAATGGGACTGAACGAAATCTCCAAGAAACAGCCTAAAATAAAAAAGCAGATGGAACTAAATTTCAGGTTCTTTAGAGTTTGTTTGCATATTGCACTTTTCTCCATCAATTAAAATAGATTAATTCGATGAACTAGGTAATCTAATTATTAGTGATAGAGTTCTCTTTCAAATTGTAAGGTACACACTGCATGCATAATCCTTTCTACCACCCTTAATATTTTGAGTATTGAGAATATTTTCTTAGGAGTACAACACACTTTTCTCATTATTCAGTGATCACTGATGTGCACAGTTTCTGCCAAAAGTTGTCTACAGGGAACCTTTTAAGTTTTAATGATGCCAATAGAAGAAACTTCCTTTCCACAGTGTAAGAGTCACGGGAAACAAGGAGCAGGGCAGAGATGTCACTAAGCCATCAAACACAGAACCAAAGTTGAATAAAAGGCCTTTTTTCAGACCTTAGCCACAATTGTTTGTGTAATCTTCCCAGAGGTTTGCTAACTTGCTTTTGTATTCCTATACTTCCAGGAAATCCAAAACCATTTGGAGTTACTGGTTCGTTGTTAATAGTTGCAGTTGTCTTTAAGAATGATTTTAAGCTTTGTAGCTAAATGGGAAATTACTTACAACAGTAGAAAAGTTCCATTAATACCATCATTGTCCATCTTTCAGTATTTCTTTCTTAAGTACACTCAGGTTTGGTGTCTGAACCAGATTACATCTTTTGTATCAAATCTGGCTGGCTTTCTATTTAGAGGGGTTTTTTTCTGTAGGAAAAAATTAGGCTACAAAAATAAGGTTTTTGGATGGCTTTAGAAGCAACTACTGCAGTACATTTAAAGGACATAATAGATTTTAAAAATGAGGCATTTTGAAAGAGCTACACTCAAGACAGTCTGAATTTTTTTAATGCAACTTATAATAGATTATGTGCTTATGGCTTGATTAAGAGCAACATCAATGCAGCAAATACCAAGTACAACCTTGCCATCCCCAGGTAGGGATGTCACCCTTGATGTGATAACAAAGGTATTACTGCTGGTCCTTACAGAAGTTAGCAAAGCAACAGCAAGGTATCTTGAAGCACAAACAAGCTACACCCTTAATCAACATTCCTGGTTATTTAACATAGCTACATCACAATTTTCAAGCCCCCAGGTGAAATGGCTGTTCACTAGCAGATACTACACAATTAATTAATCAAACTTCAGAGTGACAGAAACGGCAAGGCGCGCATAAGGAAGAGAAATGTATTGGCACTATTATTCCAAAGGTGATTATTTGTGACTTTGTTTCAAACAGGAAAAACGTTACAAAACTGGAAGATTTAATTACCTAATAAAACAGGTCTCCACAAAATATATAACTAACATTCTTCTTACAATCAATTTCCTTAAGCCAAAAAACTAACCTTACATCTGTTATTGACAAAGAGCAATAATTTTAGCCCTGGAAGCACTCAACTGAAGTATCTACACATCTGAAATTCCCAAGTACTTTAAAGTCCCATTAAATGCAGTATATGACATTAGACATCCAGGACTAAAAATTCTGCCAACAGTTTAGGAATAAACATTCCCATTTAACAAAAAAACATGCATAGGATTGTTCTTCATAACACTTTTTTCCCAGGAATCAAAAAACAACATCTGTTATAGTTATGGGGTCCCAATAAGCCTTTTTATGCTACAGAAATTTATATATAGTATCTATTAGCAACACAGAACTCATTTAGTATTCTGTATAGAAAGCATCTGCTCAAAGCTGAAAATCTAGATGACAACATTTACAGAGTTAAAAGTGCTTCTACAAAGAATATACTGTTCATATACATACAGTCTCAAAATACTTCATGAACTCTGAAATGGTTGTCTAAGGAGGGAACTTCATCAGCAAAATGCAGTTGATCATTTATTTCCACACCAAATTCTTCAAGTATCTGTACAAATTTCTCATGCTCTCTCCCAATCCATGACCTCATTGTGTCAAACACTTGGTACGGTGTAACGTGAGCATGAACTTTAATTCCTGTCTCTGCAAGTTCTTTCAGCATTTCAGGGTAAGTAACCCAAGTGTTGCTTCCTCCCGAGTGACCACCATCCAGCCAGTAAATTGCTTTTATGTTTTTTAAGAAGGCATCTGTAGTCTTGTCTTTTTTGGCTTCCTTCAGCTCATAAAGCAGCTGGTTCAAAACCACACAACCTTTACTGAAGCCAATCAAAGTAAACGATGCTGCACCTACAGCAGAGGGGACCATGACATTGACAGCAGAATTATTAGAGCATTCACAATCTCTCTCCCTTTCTCTGGAGGAGCAGCCATTTGTTGTAGGAACAGACTGTGGCTGTGATTTACAAGCAGCTATTTTTGCATCCTTGCTGACACCGTGCACACTTTTCTGGGACAGCAGAATATTCTGAGAGAGTCTGAATGCATTAACCAGCAAAGCATGGAGATGCTTGAAAGCTCCAAAGTCAGTGCTGTGCTCTGGTGCTCCAAACATGTTACTTGTCACAAAATTGTCATAACAGCTGAATTTGTGCAGGTGCATTCGAGAACATTTTATGACCCAAATAAAGCTATTGGGGAACCGGCGAGCCAGTATGGTAGCGACATTTTCAAAACTCCAGTGCTCCCACTGAAAGTTTTCTGGGTGGCAAGACATGATGTCATGATAGTTCTGAAAAATTAAAAAAATAGAAAAGATGCATTACTATATTGTGAAAAGATTCAGCTCTAATGTACTTCTCCTTATAAAGGAGAAAGGAGTCCTTTTTTACAGAAAGGACTGTAAAAAACCCCTGCATTAAAGGGGTTTCTCCTACTTTATAAGTTTGCAGAACAAGAAACACATGAAAGAAATTTTGACTTGCTTACTATAGTATTTTTTACAACATATTTTTAATACCCTCAAGATCAATACAATAAAGTTAGCCCATGAAAATATTAGTAATTTTTGCTGACTTCACAGCAAAAGAAAATTAAAGTATTATTCAACTTAGTATGACACAGAATACATAATTTTACTGTATTATCTCTATCTACAGAAATACTGATTATCTTACTACAAAACAAAAACAGACTTAAAACTTTGTAGCAGGTTTTCTGGATTTTTATACAGAAACAAAAATATCACCTCTTATTCAGCTGTAGGAATTTTTTATTGCCTTATTCACATCCATAGAGAGCATTTTTGGAAAGAAATTAAACCCCAAGTCTTGAATGAACCTCATGTCTGAAATCTTAATGGCAAAGAATACCAGTTCATTTATTTTACTAAGGAATAATGAAGCCATATGCAAGAATGGCAAACAGACAAGTCTTCATAGGTCATCCCAATCCTTAAAATAAAAACACACAAAATGCTGCATCTTTACCTGACAGAAGGGAAAGCCTTTTCCCTTGAAGAAGAAGGCACTACCCCTGCTGCTTTTGAGAAGCAGTAATGACAATAGAGATTAGCTGGCTACCAGAACATGTTATATTAGAGATAACACATAACCACATGCTCGGGGACAGCACTTCAGTCTCTGCAATTTCTTGCCAACTCCAGAAACCACAGGTGCCTTCTCAGGACAGGCTGAGAAAGTGTCAGTGCCTGTCGAATTCCCAAAGGGCAGGGTCTGGGATGTCCATACACCTGCACGGTGCTCTGCCTGGGGAGAATAACCGGGCACCTTATTGCCACTCCCTGCCACGCTTCCAGACACTGCCATCCCTGTCACTGTCAGCCTCAGGCAGCCCTATAGGGCTGGAGTGAGCCTAGAGAAGGGCAGTGGAGCTGGTGATGGGGCTGGAGCACAAATCCTGTGAGGAGCAGCTGAGAGTCTTCAGCCTGGAGAAGAGCAGGCTCAGGGGGAGCCCTTGCTGCTCGCTTTAAGTCCCTGAAAGGAGCTGTAGGCAGATAAGGTCGGTGTCTTCTTTCAGGCGACAAAGAGGACATTAGAAAGCACCCTTGACAGAAAGGGTGGATTGCCCAGGAGGTGGTGGAGTCACCGTCCCTGGAGGTGTTGAAGGAAAGACTAGACATGGCACTTAGCGCCAGGGTAGCTGGCGTGGTGGTGTTGGTCACAGGCTGGACTCAATGATCTCCAACCTAAGTGATTCTGTGAGGACGACCCTCCTCCCCTCCACTACTGCACCAGCTGAGGTTTCCGGAGGGCCAGTTCCCGCTCCCTGTGCCCGACCGTGCAGGGCAGGGAAATGCTCCGACGGCCGCGGCGAGAACCGGGCACTGCCCACCCGCACAGCCCCTTCCGGCGCCGCTTCCCCGCTCCCGCCCTGCCGCCCGGGCCCCCATCGCCCCGCGCTCCGTACCTGCACGTCCCCCGGGAAGTACACGACGTGGTGCTGCGGTGACGGCACCGGGGCCGGGCCGCGTGGGGCCGGCGGCAGCAGCAGCAGCAGCTCGTTGGTGCGGTGCGGCTCAGCGCCCGGCACCTCGGGCAGCCGCAGCCACGGCGGGCTCAGCCGCGCCGCGGAGAACCCCCCGCCGCTGCTGCCGCCGCCGCCCGCAGGCCCCGCGGCGCAGGCGGCCGGCGCCCCGCAGAGGCTCATGGCGCTGCCCAGGCACAGCGTGGCGGGGCCGGCGAGCCCCCGCAGCAGCGCGGCGGCGGCTGAGCGGCAGCGCCGGCTCATGGGCGCACCGCTCCGCGCGCCGCCCGCCCGCGCGCCGCGCCTGCGCACCGCCCCAACCCCGCCCCCGCGCGCGGGCCCGGCCCCAGCCCCGCCCATCGGCCCCGCCCGTGGGCCCCCCGGGAGGGACCCGGCAGGGGGCGTAGCACGTGCGCCCGCCCCTCGATGACGTCACGAGGCTGTTCAAAAGGCGGCGGCGGGAAGCGCGTGGGGCTGTGAAGGAGCAGGTGCGCTCGCGCCTCCTTGTGGGACCCCCCTGAGGGAGCCGGGGCCCCCTGAGGGGACCTCGGGATGGGGCAGCGGCCGCGGCCGCGGAGCCTCCTCCACAGGGCAGCGACACCGCGGGGTGTGGGGCTGTGGAACTTACAGAACCGATCTAGTGCTCCACGTGGAGCAGTTAATTTCCAATCCGGAAGGTATGTGCCTCCTAAAGGTGCTGGTTGTATTAAAAAAAGTAAATAAAATGATAGCTTTGAAATACTGGCTTTGGATACACTAGTTCTGCTGCGTTGGAAGAAAAGCTTTCACGTGGTCTGGTGAGAACTCTGTATTTTACAAGGCAAACAAAGCAAGGAAACAGAGCCTTTGGTTTATTTCTAAGCATTTAAATTTCCTTTTCCTAGAATTTTGATATTTCACATATTTTTTCCTTTATTCTATTTTCCTAGTATACTTTTAACATTTGTATGCAAACCTAGAAAACTGCCAAATACCAAACCGGTCTCCTGTTAGCTGAGGCACTCAAGAAAGGAGAGTTAATTAAGCACTAATTGCTTAATCAAGTAATCCAACTATTGACTGGCTTCTTCTTGTCGGAAAATTCGACAAGGAAATATGGTGACATTAAGGTTATTTGTTAGTGTAGCCAGCTAGAAACCAGCAAAATACTTGAGAGTGGCTTGTTCACGTTTATATGAATAGCAGAGATTAATTAAAATTTTTGGTGATTTAGGGTTTTGATTAAAACAGCTTTTTTTTTTTTTTTTTTTTTTTTTTTTTTTTTTTTTAATCCTAACTCTCCTGACGTTTTTGTATGAAAGTTATTTTTTATGTGGTTACAGCTTTTTTTCTCTGACTAGGAAAAAAAATCCAATATTTGGTCACCAGCAGATGGCACTGTGCGGCGCGGTTTGCAGAGTCCGTGTCGGAACAGAAACACTCAGGTGCTCACTTCGGAGTTCTCCCAAGCCCATCCTCTTTCACCTGGCTTGAATTCTGGACATATTGTTGTAGGATGTTTTCCAGATTTTTTTTTTTTTTCCTCTGTGGGCATGCCCTAAGGCTATGATCTGAGTGGAAACTTTCACAATGCCTCTGCTAATGAAGCAAAATTATTTAGGAAGAAATCTCTAGCTCCATCGTTCAACTGTTTATTCCAGGTCATGGAGACAGATTTTCTTAGTCCAATTTTGAGCAGTTCAGGTCAATGCTGACCCTAAAACTTTATTAGGTGGGCTAATGGAACCTTCTCACTTCTGTTCCCTACTAGGTACTCTGCCGAAGAAATACTGGATAAGATCTATGAAATGCATATGCATAAGAAGAAACTAGTGCTCTGCTTTTCTCATATGAAGCAGATAATTTCCAAAAAAATGCCTACAGAAATAGAGGAAAATGGCTGTGCTCCAGAAATCTGGATATTTGGACCTTGATTGCTAAGGTTTGTTTGCACAGGCACAGCTCTATTATCATTATTGATACCTGATGAAAAAGCAGGGATCCACTGGAGAGAAGTGGTTAGGCAAAAGAAAGTTTTAAATTTGGTAATTATTGTTGAGAAACATGAATAATTACTGTCAGTACTGTGAAGAAAAATCTGTGCTCTTCTCCTGTGGTGGCCTATATTCTCTCCAGTGGTCTCTGCAGATGAGAGATTAGCTTGCCCAGAAGAGTTTTACAGGCATTATTCACATTGTGGAGATAGTTACAGTAACCAAAAGGGCATGCTGGTACTTCTGCCCAGAAATACTTATTTAACCATGGTGTGTTCATGATGCAAATGGGACCAAGTAACTAAAGCTAATACATAAGGTTGTAGGCAGGCTTCCATCTTCACCCAAAATGCTACATGAGCCTTATGGGAGAGCATGGAAATTAGTGCATATCTTAGATATGAGTTCAGACACACACCATGACCAAAATTGTGAAATGGACTTGCTTTTGATTATGGGAAGTAATGGGGTACATGACCTGTTTTCCCCACTTAAAATAGAAAGTGCCAATTTATTCCTACTCTCAAGAAGATCCAAGAAATCTTCTGTGACATATTATAAATTTTAATGGTGCCTGACTGATCTGAGTTTGCTTCCAATCTTTGTCATGTGGTTGTTGCAGTATGCAAGTAGATTAAACAATTGAGTGTATTAATCTTTACACATATCACCCAATGGAGGCACAAAATACTGTATTTTTGAGAGGCCTTTGTCAGCCTTCATGTTTGTCCTTTTCTCTGTCATGCCTCATGTCTCCATTCTTCTATTTACTAATTCTTTGCCTGCTGTGCTCTCCATTATTGTAAAAAGAAACACCTTTTCACTGCCCATTTTCCCCCCCTCCTGCAGGTAGGACAGGGAGTGAAGTGTATAGCATTTTTTTGGACTTTGCAGATATTTACCCATACATCTCAGGGAGTTTGGCAGAAAGAATGTGTGTCACGGTTGATTAGCAGTGATGAGATGATGACTAATTCCTCTGCAGAGAACTAATGGCTTTTTCACCTCTTCAGTGTCTGAGTTCCCACATAACCACCCCTGCAGGGTGGTTAATTCGTTTAACCTGTCAGAGGCAGCCCAATCTGCAGTTTCTGAGTAGAAAGGGTGCACAGCAAAAGTTGTCTTTGCTATACTCATGGCTACTTTTCTGAAATTGGCTGTGTTTCATTGCCTTTATACCATGTATGCTACTCCTGAGCTCCCATTCAGGGCGTATATAAACAGCATAGAATAGAATTCAAGTTGTATACATTTTTTCAGACCAAGAAAACAACCTGTAGTTTGTTTTAATCATAGCACTTAAACAAGAGCATTTTAATAGGTACTTCACCAAAAGTCTAGGTGAAGAACAACTACCTGCTGATGTGATGCCTTTAGCCAAGTATTTAAGGTATTTGAATTTCTGTGTCTTCATATGTAGCAGATGCAATATTTCAGAAGAACATGCTACAGAAAAACATGCTTCCTGCCCAACTAATGTGCAGTGTGTGTGTATATATATATATACACATATTTGCATATCTGTGTATTATATTTTAGTTTCATTTTAAACATTTTTCAATGCATATGTGTTGAAATTGCTAGTTTGCATTTTGGCAGAGGATGGGAATAGCTGTGAAAACACCTGTTAAATACTGATGGGAAGCTCCTTAGCAGTTGATATCCACCTGTGTCTTTCACTAGTGAAAGTGCCAGGCCTGGCTTCTCACTCTCTCAGGTACAGTAACACTTCCAGGACTGAGCTACCTGCATCTGTGGTGAAGTGTGCACAGAGGGATTCTCAGTGGCTGCACAGTGATGAATGCCCAGGTCTTGGCTTGTAGTTCTATTAATGGCAACAGTTCAAATGAAATTACAGCTATTATGCTGCATTGTAAGTACTAAACAATTTACTTCTGCTGAAATTCCTACTGCCAGCTCTGCCTGCCAGCATCCATCTTTTGTGTGGGTATAAGATATTCAGGAGATCATAGTGAAGAATAAATCACTCTCTGGGCAATTTACGGAGTTGTATGAAAGTGAGAATAAAAGCTTTTCAGCATGAAAAGTAAATCCATGGTTCTTCTATGTCACCTGAATGGAGAAGCTGCTAAAAAACAGGATATGGGATCTTGGGTTTTTAGTGCTGAAAAAATCAGTGTATAAAGTATTTGGAAACTACTGTACTGTTTAAAACACCTTTTTCTCTTTTCTGTTTCCCTGTGGAAATTAGTTTTGTTTAATCTTGATTCTGTCTACATTTCTAATACCTTTTTTATCAGTCATTTTCCATGTCTCTGTTGGCTGCTGTAAGTGAAGAGTAGGACTTGCAGAGCAAATAATCTGGAAGAATTGGGAAAATTGATGAATTAATAGATCAGGATTATTCAAATGAATGCCTCTACTGAAGGAAAGCAGGGGGGGAATTCAGCTTTTATACAGTGTGTTTGAACATAGGCTGGAAGTTCAGTGTGGTGGCTCTGCACGCTGGAACCTTCATGTGCTGTGCTCAGAAGGCACAATGAGTAGAAAGGGCTGGAATTACTTTAATAGAAAAATTAAGAGCTAAGGGCAGGAGTTCCTAAAAAAAATTGGTAATTCTGCTGTTCATGGAACAATGACAAGTTTCTGTACTTTGCCATTTATCTAAGTGTACAAAAAAACTTAGTATTTAAGGAAGCTCTATGTTGCCTGGTCTAAGTCAATATAAATTAGGAAATCTGTTTGGGATTTAAAAGAATGCACAGTGGCCCAAGGAGTGTAATAAAAGGGGATTTTTTTTGCTTAAAGAATTGGACAAAGCTCAGTCCCCTAATCATTTCTGCAGTCTGAGGTTTGGCAGCGAAAGTTTGAAATTTTGGCTTGTGTGTGCTTGTATCCCAATTTCCCTTCTTTCTTCTTTTCCTTATAATATTCTGGCTCTGTAGATGGGTATCTTGCAACTTATTCAACATGAGCCTAACTTCTGCCATTCCTTTTTTTAACTTGGATTGCCACATGCCCAGAAATAGGGTCAGAATTTGGCCAAAGACAGTGTCCTTGCACCATGGGTTTCTGGAATTTATACCACATCCACTCTAGCTTTTCCTTCCAAAAATGGTTTGAGATGCTGCTTGCATGGTACCCTACACAAATAGTAGGCAAGTTGGTCCTCAACTTGAAATGATTTGTTTGTCAGAGAAAAGTATTTTCTTAGGAAGAGAACTGCATAAGCTCAGGACTCTGTGCTAGCTCATTGTTTATGGGGTGCTGATATAAAAAAAAATATTCAAATAGAATATGTTTATATGAAATAATGGACTTAGCCATATGATATCCAGTGGATACAGATGCTTCAGCTTCCAGTTATATTCTCCAATAGGTAATGAAAATGGAAATTATGTAACAGGCCATGTTTGTTACTTTTTAGTATCAGGCAATTCTTCATTGCTCTTAATGCAAATAATCCTGTCACTGTCTGTACTTCATGTGGATGAGGAATTTCCCTTTTATTTGTAGAAAGACTTAGAATATTTCAGCACATGTAATACATATAAGGCTGTAAGTAAAGGTATCTCTAAGTTAAAGTATTATTATTAATCAAAGTATTTAAGCACCTGCTTCTGTTCAGCTTTATCAAAAGATTTGTTTTTATATGCAGGCAAGATATTATGTATATGCTTATGCAATATGGTGAATTGAAGTTTTTCCTGTTTACTGTATGCTAAAAATCTCAAATTTTTATCTTCCTCTAGAGCACAAAAGTAGTCAAGTAGCAGTGGTAAGTACATCTCCAGATCATGCCCATAACAATCTGTTTTAATTAAAGAAGTTCCTTTTGATTTGTTAAGAATGTATCTATTTTTTTTTTTAATGTTCCTAAGGAGTTTTTAACTCTTGCCCCAAAAAGAATTTCTGTGATTAGAAGATGAGGCTTATTTCCCACTTGTCTGATATACAGGATGCCATATTTAAATATAAGGAAATGCTTCTGTAAGGGTGATGATACACAGGGCCAGGTCTCCAAACTTGGAGACATTCAGATGTCCTGAGCCATCTGCCCAAGCTCAACCTGCTATCAGAAGGTGCCTTGGTCTAGATGTCTCCAGATACCCCTTCCAGCTTCAGCCATTCTGTAATTCTCTAATTCATTTCAAGCAAGCACATGTCACACCTAAGACTGAAAAGCAAATTGCAGGCCGTGTTGACCTAAAGCCAAATCTACCTGTGATACCAAACTTGTCTAGTCTTCTTACTTGTTGTTCTAAGGCCTTGTGAAGCACATGCAGAATGATGTTTTGTTCTGTTAGGAGGTTGCTATCCAGGCATCACTCAGCTGCATTTGGAATAAAAGTCCATCTTCAGAATACCCAGTGACGTTCAGTGTTTCTAGCTGGTATAGGTTTGCCCTTTTGTGGTTTTCTGAGGGAAGAGAGCCAACTAAAACCACAAATCAAACAAACATTTAAAAAAATCCCATATCACCAAACAAAATACTCTCCTTAACTTACCAAGATTTATTTAGTGCTACCTTGGGAGAAGTTGTTTTTGTTAAATCTAGGAGGGGAAGAAATGTGACTGAATTGCAATTGACTGAAAAGCAATATGAATTGACAAATTTTGGCAGGATGCTTTGGCAGAAGTGGCTGCCAAAACTCCCCCACAGTGAGATGATAATAAGAAGGTGGATGTTTTCTGCCTATCTGGATCATGGCTTTCCAAAGCCTCTGCTTTGGCTGTGCTCAGCCTTGGATGGCCTGAAAAGTTCAGGACAATTGCCAGAATATTTTTGTGTGCATATCTCACAAAAAAGACTAAGCTGTAGGATGCTTTTATACAGCATTAGCAAACTACAGAAGGCTTCAATAGGAACAGGTGAGAGGACAATTTCATGTAGTCCTACTATAGCCACTTGCAACAGACAGCTGGAATCCATGGATCCTCAGTGAAAGGATGCACCTTCAGATACTGATTTAGAGCCAGAAATCATTTTGGGAGACTGTCTACTAAATGGGTGCCTCAGTTTAGTGTGAAATGCTTCTTTAAGCTGCATACAGTTTTCATTGTGTCCCTTACTGAAGTTAAGAAGCCTAAGTTCTATGATGTATTTTTTTTAAGATATGGATTCTTAAACCTGAGTTAATAAATGAAGCCATAAATGCATCTAGGTTCCTGGACCATTTAGTACTAATTTATTTAACCTGAAAAATACTTGAGGAAAATAAACAAGAAGGGTACTGAACTATATTTCTCCCTTTTAAGAAAACAAGGATTCCAATATACTTTAAAAATATATCCTCTCAGAAATTTAGTTTTTATTCAGAATGGCAGTGTTTGGATCCATTTTAAGAAATGTTATACATAAATAACTTTCTGAGAGGAGAATACATGATTTTCTTCTGTAATCACTGCTTTTAATTTTCTTAATGCACTTTTCACTGTTGCTTTGTCTGAATACATTTTATTTTTGTTCCTCTAGACAGGATTCTGCCACAAGCATTTTTAAATCAGACATTAATAGCATAGTTCACAGTTGTTACTGCCAGTGCTCAAACACAAATACTGCATTTGTGTTTGGAGGAAAAAGCAAACATCAGATCTTAATTATGTGCATTTGTGCTTCTGTGCTTAAGCAAGCTGGCATAAGGAGTTTACATCACTATCAGTTAACTGTAGTCTGTAGCTATCAGGATCACCAGCTGGATGGTTTGCAGTGGTGGGGGGATTTGTCCTATTTTTTTACCTGTTTTTAAGTGGCAGGATTGCCAGGGAAACTTGAACCTTTGTGTTTACTTTATCCATAAGGAAATTAGTGGGACTTTAGTACTGAATTACTAACTAAAATAATTTGATTTATTTGCAAACTGTTTTCAAACAATTTTTGTGTTCCTCTGTGGGATTTATTAGGAGTGAGTAGGCCAAGAATTAGAGATCAGAATTGTGTCAATCTGCAATACAATCTCTTGTGTTTTTCATGAACAGACGCATGATGAGTGGATCTTCAGCCCTTTGCAGCACGGATTAAGTTTGTCTGTCACAATAGGACTCTCCTCCTGGCACTTTTAGGCACATTTCTAGTGATAAGCTTTAAAACTTAAAAAATGTACATTAGTCACTCAAGCTTTGGATTGCTGGTCAGTTATTAAAACCATTATTGTGATTCATCAGTCTTTGATGGATCGCTAGAATCACATAATTATTCCCTCTTCCATTTTGTAAGGTGTGGGAGGTACTGAATGTCAGCATAAGTAAACTCTCTTATAAAGACATTTATTCTTTGCAAAGCAATAGAAACACAAAATCTTTATATGCTGAAAAAGATAAGAAAAGTTACACAAAAGGTTCTATTGTAGATCTTGGCCAGATGTCATTTGTAGAAAAAGAAGAGAATTGGGCCCAGTAAGAGTTAAGTGCCAGGGGGTGCTTAGAGAACCTCCAACAAGGACTTCTGATCAAACCAGAACAAAAGAAATATCAGCTAAACCTAGGAAGGATTGCCTGACATACAGGACCACAGGCCTTTATCAATAGAATTGTGGCAAATAAATCAGGAATGCAGTGTATGCTTTTGGGTCTATATAATGCCACTTTGTTTTTCTCTCATTTTAAAATCTGGTCTTCTAAGGTACTAGTATTTTGGTTTGGATTGATACTATAAACAGTTGAAAATATTTTAAATTTTTTTTAGTATATTTAATTAAGAACATGAATTTGATCTAGTTGGCAGTGAACAGCAGAACATTTAGAATTGGTTGACTTATCCCACTTTTCATATAAATAGGAGTCAGCATTTATTCTTTCAGTTAGAAGCTTGATTATAATCTGGAGGCTCTTGTTAAAGTGCTTACTAAAAGGAATGTTACAAGCAAGATGTTTTCATTTTGTGTGCAGCTAGGAAACTTTTGTTAAATGTGCTGTTGTCCCAAAGCCATAGGAATAGTTCCTTTTTTTCTGCAGTGTGAAGCTGAGTCCAGGAGACTGAACTTTAACATCTTATTCTTGAGCAACAGGCATTGGTGACTTGGAGAGAGAAGTGCTCATTAATTGTATTTCAAAGTTTTGGAGCTAAAGTCTTGAACACTGATTCAATTTTGATCATTTTAAAACACAATGATACATTAAATTAATTGTTCTTGCCTGAAGAAAAATATGCCAATCATTACTTGCTGCTGAAAGTAATTTGTGTAGTTATCTCTTAGGCTCCATTTTTGAGTAGTGGAAAGTTTAGTCTTTCTGAAATTAGCTCATTTTTCTTGCTCTTTCATGCAGAACGCTCAACAGGAAGGCCAAGAGGCCCATCTTTGGAACATGAATTATTATTTAGGTGTTACTTTGTAACATGGACAATGAATCTGATGTGGGTGGATAAAAGGGGACTAATAAAGTACGTCTTGTCTGTTTCCAATAAAGACCTGTATTTGTAAAAGGCCTTCATTTTTAGCAACTGCAATAAAGGAAAAGATAGCAAAGTAAAAGAAACTAAGCATGAACATATTGGATATTTGTGATTAAGATGTCACCTGGAGACAAGGAACTTAGACTGACTTTGCATGAAGACTGAATATTTTTAATACTGTGTTCTTGAAGATACCTCCCATGTGTCTGTCCTCAGTCAGCAGAGATGTACTTTTAAAGAACAGGTCCTGACCATGGAAAGAAGGCTGCTTGGATGGCTCTAGCTGGAGTTACTCTGAAGGACTGTAAGCTTTGTGTGCCTTAATGAAAGGCACTAGGTAATTTTGCAAAAGGGAGAGCAATTTCCATCTCACTTTATAAGATACATGTATGTGTAATCATATATCTTAAACATATGGATTTTAAATCTTGGCATTGAAAGCTTTCCGTTATTGAATTGTGAAGTGTATGAACATAAATAGTCCTAAATTGCTGTGTTCGTGGAAGCATAAATGAACAGTGTGAATCCAGAATAATTTCATGTTAATTACTGTGTTTTATTCCAATGGTTTAATTAGGGAATGGTGTCACATATTGCCATAAAATATCACAATTTACCTGCCCCCATCTGACAATCTTTTGGCTTTAGTAACAAATGAAAGCATAGTCCTTTTTGGAACAACTTTGAAGATGAGATGAAAATCTTATTTAAAGATGGATAAAATTAATATATCCTTTTGGAAATTCACACAATGAAGTTAACTGACCTTCTCAAGATAGATTAGCAAAGTGTGTCAGTAGTCAAGAGCATTTAAATTCCTGACTGTGTCCCTCTTTTTAAATCATTCTTTCCAGATCAGTCTACAGAATGGCGCTCTCACTAGTGACTGAGGCTGTCAACAGAACTGAATTACTGGGTAGATATATTTTCCTACAATGAGCTTTCTTCATGTAAGTAATCTACCTCTTTAGAGTTTTCTGGTTTGCTTTTTTTCTGAGAGGAAGAGGATTGGAGTAGATAAAAAGGGTGGCAAGTTAAATCTGAAAGAAAATTTTTGCATTTCTTATTGATATTTCAGAAGAAAATGGACGTCGCTGCAAGTCAACAAAAGGGAAATGCATGTATATTAAAAGGATTTTTTTGTTCTTCTTGCCAGGAATAGAATGCCACATAAATGGCTTCATGTCTTGGAATTGGGGTCAGTGGCCAGGAAGAGTTCTTAGGAAAGATTTGTAAGAAATTTAATATTTCTTCTGGGTGTCTAAAGCAGGACGCCATAAGTTACACCTTCTTCAAATAAGCTCCATTGATGATTTACTTTGTGGGATATAAGGTTCTCAGTCTGTGCCTTAAATCCATGCTTTTTGGAGATGTTTTTGAGCCTTTGTTAGCTATAGTTTGTGTAGCAGTGCTGAATTATTTGCTGCGCAGCAAATTCAAGCTGCTGTCTAAAAATTAGGCTTTGAATTCTGGATGAATATCTGTGAAACTAGGCCCCAAATGACCTGAAGTTCTTTGAAATGATCTTATTTGCCTAAAACTTCATGAAAGAATATGGTTTTGCTTTTATGACTTTATGCTGTGTTGCTGTCATTGAGCTATTGCAGGAGATGTTCTTGAATGCACTGTTGAAAAAAATTTGTTATAAATAATCCTGTGTTTTGTAGTCGTCTAAGCCAGAGAAGGATTACGGTAAGTCAGGTGAACTGGATGCTGTATTAGCAAGGATACAATGACCCAAATTACATTTTCTATTGAAATACTGTTAAGGATTACTGTTTTCATCTGTACAGCAAACTTCAGCCTCATTGAATTTGTAGGTGCTGATTCCAGTAGTACAAAAATACAGTCTGCAGCATGGCTGGGAATTCTGCTGACTTTTCCTTTGAGTACCTGTTATGCTTTTTAGTACTCTGGCTATTGATATTGATTACTTTAGTTTCTTTTGGTTGTGAATGTTTAACCTATTTATGTGTACTTGTTATATGTATTTTGATGTTAAACACATCCCTTTGCAGCTACTTTTTAGCAAGCATTCAGCAGACAAATAAATAGCAAGTGGAGCTAGTCCTTGTAACAGCCGTGTAGCAAACCTCCCAGCACACCTTGGTGTCTGGCAAAGTTAGGGCATGCCATGGCACAGAATTCATTGATCCCACTCATACTGATCTCTCTGATGCTGTACCTCATGTGGGGTACTTCAGTTCCTTACCATTTCAACAGTTGATCTTACCTACTTTAGTACTGTTTCTTTGTTTCTGTGCCACAGGTACTAACTTTTTTTTTTTTTTACTTGTGTGGGTGTTTGAAATAAGAACCAAATAAAGGCTAAAGTAAGAGACATGTTTACTAACCTGATTTTGGCTTGCAGTTTGCTTTTGTTTTGTCAGTTCTGACACGAGTATTTTTCCTGAAGTCCATTCTGTTTAAATGTAGCTGTTACTCATATTTTCCACTGTAAACTTGCATAGCCACTGTGGAACAAGCCACAAAAAATGTGGGTTTCATGACAAAATTGTAGACCAAGAATTTTAAAGTTCAAGAGTCATCTTGAGTGCCGAACTAGCATTAATTGAGGAGCAGATTTCCAAATATTATTCTTGTCTGGTAAGTCAGGCACTTCTCATACAGCATTATATGTTTGCTCTAAAACTGATCTGTGAAAAAGCACCAGAAATATTGAAAAGCTAGGGTTGTAAAATGGATCTAAGTCATGGGATTCAAGTTTTACTTCTGAATTCAAAATTCATTGAAGCAAATATAATCTTCTCAGGACAAATAAACCTCTTAGTGAAATCATGCTTCTTAGAAAAGCACTGCCTTGAACAATATTATGCAGCTTCGTGTACTTCATGGTTTTCATCTCCATGTGTTTAATAGTTAACAAGCTAACACAGATGAACAAAGGCTGCTATGTGCTTTTTGACAACTTGGGACGAAGTGAGTGAAAAGCAGCATAATTCATATGAACAGCTTACAGGGAGACTTTGAGTATTGTCATAGCTGTTACCACTTGGCTGATCTCAAGAGTTTTATCACCCTAACTTCAAGGGCTGGATGCATTTTGTGTCAGACATTCTTATTCTAGAAGTAACATGCATGATAGTTGGGTTCTCAGAAGAAATGAAATTAAAGTGTGAGGGAAGAGCAGAGGAGTTTTTATTTATTACCTTTGATGTGCAGCTCCTAAATTTCTAATAATACAATTTGTTGAAGGACTGGTCCCTTCTGATAGTGCTACATGTTCTGAATCTTTATTTCATGCGTAAAAGTTGTCCTGTTTGCAAGTCATGTTAATTTCAGTCTTCTTTCAGTTTATACTTGGAGCATGGATCTCTTAATTGGTTATGAATCCCTTCTAAAACTAACCTGACCAGAAACATAATTTGTTGCTGTGATTCCTGAGCACTTAAGCTTTTCTGCCTCCTCAGTAAGGGAAGCAGAGCCTGGCTTTTACCCTCTTATTGCCTAGTGTAATCAAATATACAGAGAAAAGCAAAGGAAGTGGTGACACTTGCCCGAAGTGTGTGCTGGTAACTGCTCCAGTACTTTCCCCAGTGCCCTGGCCTGTGTGGTTTTCTCTAAAGCTGCATTGTCAGAGTTCCAGTCATCAAAAATTGTATCTTATCAGCATAGGATCAGATGCACCCAGCTTTGCAACTCTACCTATTACTCTGATTACTAATTTTGAGGTTTGTGGAGTAAGGAACAAAGAGATGAAAGGCACTGGGCACAGCCCTGTACTTTATGAAATCACTAGAATATTTCATGTGGATTAGACAGAGAGTTGGAGCAGTTTTGCAGAGGTTAAAGGAAATGTAATGGCAATGTCTGAATTAAACATGGCTCGATTTACTGTTGTTGCAGCAAATTGTTTACCATGTTGCACTGCAAACAATGCTTGAGCTTTATGGGAGAAATCAAGGGTTTAAGGAACAAGAGGAATGCCAGTCATGTTTGTATTCTATATACTGGTTACTTGGAATACTATGGCCTGTGAGGGTAGTGCATCTAGCTTGAACTGCAAGAATTAAACATTTTTCTAAGTGGAAGAAGAATATATGCCCAGCTTAAACATCTTATTTTAACACTGAGTTGTAGTAAGAGGCTTGGTTATAAATAATCTTGTGTATAGGCACTCCTTTTATTGTTATTCAGTTTACAGGTCCTTCAGATTTTCTCTGCTGAATCTTTTGTAGATATTTAAGTCTCATCCACATGTTGCACATTGTTATGCATAATGGCACTGTAGAGCTGTTTCCAACGTTACAATAGTGCAACTTGAATGATTTCTGCACAAACTTTATAGGTTTGTGCAGTGGGATCAGACCTGGGTCACTACTCAAAGTGCTGTTTCTCACTGTGCTGCCTGACTTAGTCAGTATAGAATAAGGTACTGCAAGTAGCTCTTTAGCATCTCTTTGGAGGGAGGTTCATCAGTTTGCCCTCTCTTTGTTCTTCCATTCTATTTGCAGGTAGGTTTTGACCAAAAGCATCTGAAACCCAATATAATTTACTTTTTGCAAAGGCTTTTTTTTTTTGGATTTGTGACCTCAATTAGTTGTACCTTACAGAACAATGCTGGTAGCAGGGGTCTTGGAGTTGTTTTTTTGGTACAGTACACTGCAGTTCTGGGAAGTGGAGGAATAGGTGAGGAGATAGCCCTCTAGACCAGAAACATTGTATTTTAGAATTTTTTTATTGAAATAATTTCCCAAAATTATTAGTAAGAGATATCTTAAAGTTTTCAGTAGCAAGAGGAGTTTTGTTTTTCTTTTAGAACAGATACTCTCCTTTATAATGAAAATTAATCCTTTCTTATGTTTTACTTAAAATAGGACCCCATGGTCATGGGTTTCATATAAAATTCCACATTCTAGGAGTGAGCATTTAGACAAGTTCAGCAAGGATTCTTTGGTAATCTTTTCCTTTAACTTGAACTTTGCTTCTGTTTTGTCACCTGTGTTTTTATTTACCTGTTCTTGTTCCACTTCTGTAATTGAATTGACTTCAATACCTCCTCATTTATATTTTTGTAAATGAATATTGGGACAGACTTTGAAATATTTTTGCATACGTAAGACTTCATTGAGATCCTAAAAATTAGGGTTTACTCCTTCTCATTTTGCTCATTCGTTGAGTCTTTTCTGGAGCTGAGTAGCACTGAGCACTTAACTCGGTATGTGGGAAGATGAGTAGCGTGCAACTTCAATTGCAATGCAGGCTGCAGTACGAAACCCTTGCTTTGTCAGTCATTTTATAAATTGGTTTGTAGAGCTATGTGCAACTGTAATTACTTTCAGCTTCTCAGCATTTAGTGGACCTAGAAAATGTCATTATTCTGGGCTCTCAGCTTTTACGGAGCTGCCTCTCCTTTCGTTCCATCAGAGGGCGGCAGCTGGCTCCTCATGTGCGGCTCGCACGGGTTTAGCAATCCTGCCTCTCCTTGCCTCCTGCTGGCAAAAGGGGGAAGCCTGCAGCATGTGGAAATCAGACTTCTGCTTTTAGGGAAAGCCTCTCTCCTGCTTAAATTGGGTACAGCGGACCGAGTCCTACCTCTTTCCCAGCAAGTCTAGGTTCTTTGTCCCAAAAACCCCCCGAATTTAAAATCTACAAGGATTTCCAGAGGGATTCAAAGCTGTTAAACCTTCAGCTTGAAAGAAAGAAAAAAGCTTTCCTACTTCTTTTCTCAATATCATCTTAAAATGATTTTGTGCTCTGTGTTTGAGGGGTGAGTCCATTTGCTGAAATAAAGAATAACCTTATGCTTTTGTGCAGTTTGTGTCTTAGAAGTAAATATTAAGTTTGCTTCTAACAACTTCAATCTTGTGCAGTAAAGTAGGCACGTGAAATCTTTTCTGTTATTTTTTTAATGTTACCACACATTGAAAAGCATTGAAGGAGTTTCTGTGAATTGAAACAGACAACAGTGCTGTGTGTTGGTTACTGTATGCTGAGTTTGGAAGTGTTTTTTTTTTTTAATGGCAACCACCAGAATACTTTAATATTATAATGTAATATATTTCATAACTATTTCTAAACTACTTTTAAATGTAGCCTTCAGTTCACCCTCAGTTCTTTATAGGGTAGTAGTGAATTGGTTCCTTCACACAGTTGGAACAAATTCTGTAAATGTAGAATAACTGTTCCAGCATCTCGTGACATTGAAAACTTAATGTTCGTAAAATTTTGTGCTTTTTTTGGTTTTTTAAATTGTGTGATCCTATTTTCACATAATTTTAACTGCTCTTGATACAGGGAAATAAACTGTATTATTTTAATAATCTATTTGCTATACTACATGACTAACACAAGCCTTATTGCTTCCCTAAGGATGCTGTAACCAAGGCAGTTATAGGATATTTGTGAGTGACTACCAGTAGTAAATATATGCTTATCTGATGCAATGTAAAAATAAAGCATGATGTAGCATCTCAATACTTTCCCATAAGTAAGGCTGCATTCTTTGAAATTTGTAAGCTAATGAAATGTATGGTGTAGTATAAGTAGAACTTTTGAGTTTATGTGTGTGTATAAATACAAAGCATATGGGTATGCATACAAATATTCAAGCATACCTCCTTCAGTGAAAACTATTACTTCATCATGTGCTCAGAAATACTGCCTTTAGTTAATGCTGTTTTGCTGTTGGTTCTGTTATGATGCTTAATTTTTAATGAAATTTAAATGTAAGTTTCTTTATTCTTGGACTATTTCACATTGAATTCCTCAAGGAACCATGCAAGGGCAACATTAGGTTTGCATTAGTGTTATTTTTCAGATCATGCACATTTTGCAGTCATTGAGGGTTCAAAGCCCATGACACTTTAAATAAGGTGGCCATTTAAATTGTAGACCTGAGAGGTTTTCAATTTTTAATGTTTGGTTTCTGACTAAGAAGATGCTGATATAATTTGAGTTATTGGGTGGAACACAGTGAACCGCTCATGATGAAGTAGGTTTCACTGAGGTAACCTTGGCAGTGGGACTGACAGGATTCATGCCAGGTAATCAGTCTAAGTATGTGAATTGGCATCCCCAGTTGTGTGCTGAAACCTGGACATTGGCTTTGTATAATTGTGTCCAAGATCAGATAACAGGATAGCAATTATCATATAGACAGGTTTTCTAATGACAAACAATTACTGCTAGAAGGACATTCATTCTTCCAAAGTATATAGCCATGCTGTTATCTGTTGCATTTGTTTGAACAAGGCTTTGGTGGCTTCTCAAAGTACTAAAAACATCTTCATCCTGCAAAGTAACTTAGTAATTCCACAAACTGCTTAAGCTGGCAAGAAGCAATGCTGCTGCTCAGAGGTAATTATACTCTCATTCCAACCATCTGATCATTCCAATCATTTTTCTCTCCCTTGCTCTATTTCTAACCAACTGTTTATGCACGTAGTTCTCTCTGAACTGATTTGCTATCTTTAGAAAGAGTGAACTGGCTGATCCTGGTATAAAAGGAGCCAGAGAATTTAGAGCTTGTAGCATGAATGAGGAGTTGCCTTCCTCATGTGAAAACAGTGACATGGCCAATTTTTGAGTCATTTGTGTAATCAACAACCTCCTAAGAAGATGGTATGATGATAAAACAGTATTTGTGCTGCTCTTAAGGAGACACTTATTGGATAAATCACCTCAAAATGAGTTTTCAGTAAATGCATAAAGCTAAAGAAGTAAAAGTGAGTTGGTGTGGTTGACCTTTGTAAGCTTAAAAATAACTCTTTGTAAGGTCTGTAATGGAAACTCTGCACACTTGCCTATTTCTAGACTTGTGTGTTGTTAGGCTTTTTGGAGTTAATATGCATTTTATCAGTAAAACTTATCTGCAGTGCACACTCAGTGTTTTTCTGGAGGCTGGTGGTACAGATGTGTAGTGTTGTAAATATCAGTGATACAAAAATAAACAAGAAAGGAACTAATTTCAAGAGAACCATATGTACATTACTGTAGCAAGAATCACGTGTATAGGATGGGTCCTCTTTTTATTGATGGCATTTAGGAGAGAAATGGGCTCCAGCTGGAGGCATGTGAGTAGTCATCTCAGCAAGTTATGTCTGACAATATTTGGTTTACAAATAAGGCACATACTTCTTTTCTAGCATTAAGAGTGATGATCAGCACCAAAAAAAAGGGGTAATTCAACTACTGAATTTTTTTTTAAGAGTAAAACTGCTCTTTTTTGTCAGAATGAAGAAATTTCCCCATGGCAATGCCAGAGAGAAATTCTTTTCTGAAGCATGGGAAGTGGCAGTCACCAGCTCAAAACTGTGCTTCCATCATGTGGCCTCTACTTTTGCCATGCAGCTCAGAAGTGCCTCTTGCTGACCTCTTCCAGAAAATGGCTTAGCAGCTTTCCTCAGCTTGGCCTAAGCATAGCTGGTGTTGCAGGCCTTCCCTGGCAGGCCTTCAGCCAAGATATGAAACAGCAAAACTTGTCTGTGAAAGTGGAATATATTCCCTGTTAGCAGAAACCAGAATAGCTACAGGACATCTTATCAAAATAACATTCTTTTAATAAAATATCTCTACTGAACAGAGAAAAATTCTTTGCATAAAGTTTGGTTTTGGGCAGGTCCTAGAGAGCAGAAGAGCCCAGATACCTGAGCACTGTATATTGCTCATGTGTGCACAATTATACACAGACTTACACATATATATGCACATACATGCAAAACCAGATATAAATCACCATGTGTATGTACTTAGGCATCATCCCAATCTGTTTTCCCAGACTTTTTCTGGGAAGGAGTGGGAACTGAGTATGATTCTGATACTGATGGTTTGGAGGAGCCATCTGTTGGCTCCAATCCATTTTGTAAACACTTTTGTATTGTTGCTGTGCCAAATGTAAACCATGTGTTAGGAGAGTGACAATTGATGCATTTACAGTAAGGACATTCTTATGTGTAAACTCTGCTTACAGTTTAATTTTGAAATATAAGACAATGTCTCTGCAGTCATCCAGTACAATTTTCTTAATCCAAATGAGAAATCATGTACTCCTCTATTTATACAGACTGTCAAAGGGCAGCTGATACTGTAGCACAAAGCTGATGGAGATGAGACATGTTATACTGGCTGAAGACCTTGTCTTCAGTTTGATGCCATGCCAAATGCTTGGGTTGTTGCTCACAAAATAACTCTTGTGCAGAGATGCAAGCTCCAAGAAATGTCTCATATAATAAACTGTATATTCACAAGTTAATACATAAGATTATCTCTGCACTGTAGAGAGACCATCAGTAGTTAGTGCATTGGAAGTGACAAAAAAACCCCAAGCAAGCAAAAAAACCCCCAAAAATTCCTGTTGCAATGATATCCTTTCAGAAGTAAGGGCAAGTCCTGCTTTTCAGAGCACAGGAGTAGGCAAACAACAAGCAGTAACTTCCCTGAGCTAATCAAACCTTCTTTTAGCTGCAACCTAAGGAAACATTTTTTCCCCTTCAGAATCATGAAGCTAGTGGTTATTGAGACTACACTTGTCTCTAGGGCTCTTTCCTCCTTTTTCATGTTTTGCTTGTCCTATACCTTTATTCACAATTCAAATTTTGGTTCAATTTTTCAGTTGCTGTTGCACGATATGGTACCGTACACTAAAGTTTGAAAACAATTTTCAAAGTAAAATGTAAAGAAATTACGTTTGAACTCGAATGTAAAGAAACATTACAGTTTCATGAGAGCAGCAGTCTTAACTTCACCACTGTTGCACATCTCTCACAATGGCAATGTATTTTTGCAGGAATTGCTCAGTAGTGGTGTGAAATAGAATGGGAGATTTGGTGTTTTTGAGGGGTTTGCCTTGACTTGCTTTAGACTGTAATGCCCTTCTGTATATGAAACCAAAGCTTTGTTTTAAGGGAAAGCCTGCTGAAGTCTGTGATTTGAGGTATGATCCAAAGCCACATAGCTTGAAGAAGTAACACTTGTCTGTAGAAGGCTTTGGGTCATGCACTTTAGTATCTTGGAAGGGTGAAGCTTGGTGCAAATTCTTAATTTGGGATGTCTGGTTTAAACAGATTCTTAAGATCTCCTTGGTCCTTCCTTTGTACTACTGTAACTAAGTTGTGCTTTTCAGTATGCATTTTGTATTTATAGCATTATTTTTCCAAATAGAAGCTTAACAGCAAGCCAGTGTTGTATCCTTCAATGAACAATACCATAATTATTAAGTATTTTCAAGGTTTTTTTCTGTGTTACTGCACAGTTCAGTAATGTGAAGGTAGAAATAGTTGTTGCTGGCTGTAGAATCTGTGGTGATATGCTACAGACAGCAGTGCCTTCAGCACCATGTGCCTCTGAAGTGCCTTATTGTTAGACTGGAACTGTCATCTTCATCGAACAGCTACTTAACTGTGATTAACAGCCACTACTGGAGATGTGTTGTTCAACTATATCCTGTTGGACTTGTGACTGGCACTCTGTTTATACTGAATAAGCAAGTCTATAGCAAAGCTGTCATGGCTGATTTAATAATGTTTCTCCCAGTGAAGCTTGCACTCTTTTCAGTGAGCAGAATCAGGTGTTTAATGATGTGGAATGTAGGAATGAGTAATTTGTAAGGCAAGCAACCTTGGATTGCTAAAATATCATGGGCTGCTTATTCTGTCAAAGTACTAGGGAGAGTTTTGTGGTGGTGTACTCTACATGGCCGGTTCACATGCTTGAAAGTCTTTTATTAGTAAGCTTTATCTCCACAGCAGAGTGAGGAGAGAAAAAAAATGATACGAATGATGATGCACTCATAGCTGGTGTTGAGAAGGAACTGGAGCAGTATCAGTGGCCTGATCTGACAGTAGCTTCAGAAAGAGATAATGTGCTTGGTTGTTCTACTGCTTGGGCCAAAGGAAGTCTTGATTTGTCATTCTGCAGCAACAAAAGTGATCTCCCAAGTGACCTGCTTTCAGAGAGTTTTAATTCAGATTTTTGAAATCCTTCATTAGTAAAATAGATTGAATGATGACAGTCCTGAAATGTTGAGAACTGAAGATAGAAATGAATATTGCCTTCTTTTTAAAGACAATCAGTTTCAAAAAAAAAGATGATATTTCTCCGTTCAAGTTGTTCAGAAAAAGGACATGCCTGATCATTCGCCACTGCTATATTTTGGCCCAGTTTAAACAGCTGAAGGACTTTCAACATAAAGAATTACTGTTTTCTATAAATTCTGAAGAACAAAGGACATTGTGGATCTTACCATCTATGTGATGAAGGGTCATTTTTGAAGTTGGCTGGGAGATGGGGACACTACAGGAAACCATTCATGTTTTCTGGTGCAATGTAGCTCTTCCTGTCACACAGTCCATCAGGCACTGGCCTCTGGTGGTTTAACCTCAGCTGGCAGCTAAGTACTGTGCAAGCAGTGGCCACCCACCATGGGGAGATGAATCGGGAAAAATATACAACTTGCGGGTTATGTGAAGTTTAATATCTGAAACAAAATAAAACTATTCTAAAGATAATAATAATTGCAATGAAAAGGAGAGAGAAGAATAAAACCCAAAAAAGCCAAGTGATGCCAAACACAGTTGCTTACCATCTGCTGGCTGAAGCCCAGCCCATCCCTGAGCCAGGGGTCAGACCCTCCTGGCCAACCCCCACAGTTTCTATACCAGGCATGGTGTTCTATGATATGGAATATCCCACTGGCCAGTCAGCTGTCTCAGCCATGCTCCCTCCCAGCTTCTTGCACATCTCCTCACAGGCGGAGCGTGGGGAACTGAAGTGGCCTTGATTTGGGTAAGCACTACCTAGCAACAATCAAAACATTAGTGTGTTATCAGTTTTATTGTCATACTGAGTTCAAAACACTGCTCTGTGCCAACTAAAAAGAAAATTAACTCTCTTGCAGCCCAAATCAGGATGCCTGTCCTAGTGGCTTGCCCTTCTAGGGGCCGTTCACTTCAATTTGAAAACTACGAATTGTAATCTGCTTTTTCTCCATTCTTTCACACTGCAAGTAGGAAAACTTCAGCAGGCCAGATCTTTGTACAATATATGCAGTTGAAAACAAGCACTATGGTTGTAGCTGGGTCTATTAACTTGTAGGTCATAATCTGTAAATAGTACAGGATTAACCTGTTCTTGCACATGTGCATTGTATAAGGGTAACAGTGATCAAGAGCTGTAGAACTTTTTCTTAAGGGCCAGTAAAGCTTTCAGCATCTAAGCATTGCTTGGATGAAAGTGGCTTCAGAACTGTCACAAGGAAGTCCCTAAATAAATGTCCTTGTAAGTCACTTTCATATTGGTTTATTCACTTTTGAAGCATTATAAATAATGCAAATTTAGTGTCCATCTGGACACTAGGTTTTTGCCAACTGCTACCAGACCAGCTGCAAAATTCACTGACTACAAGCTTTGCAGCTGCCATGTGCAGTCAGTGCCAAGAAGGAGCACACTTCAAATTCTCCTTTGAGTGCTTGGACTGCTATGCTGGGCTGGAAAACAGGTTAACAAGGAGTGAGACATCGAACAGGGAAAGCAAGGGTTTATGTGTGGGTGTTCACCTTTGTTTTAAAAAGGCTGCTTGCTGATAGAAGCCAGCTGAGACCTAATCACCTTTGTTTGTAGTGGCCTTTGTGATTCTTGTTTGTTTCCTACTGTAATGCATGTTATTCTTCACTTTACATGGCAAGTTGTAATTATCACAGTTACAAAAATGCATAGAATCTCTGCATACCTATGATTTTGATGCCTACATCTGGATGCTTTTGTTTTTCAGTTTTTTAGTCTTCCCTGACTTGCAGGCTGCTTATCTGAATTAACTGGTAGACATTCTCTCTTAGGGACAGTTTCTTGTCAACATCTTCAGACTGTTTTGGCCTCTATGGTTTTGGATATATATGGCTCTCTTAAATTTTGAGGAAAGCCCCTATTTCCTTGACCAACTGGTCTGCTTTGTCACTTAGGATTTGTTAATTTTGATTTGTTCTTCCAACTGCTCAGTATTTTGGAATGCATGTCCCAGTAGACCTGAAGATGCTGATGAGGAGCCTGGGGCTAATGCTCTGTGAATTGAAACCCAGAGCTCATAGCAAAGGCGATTGAAACTCTGACAACAGGGGAAAATACACAGTCTAAATTGAAGATGGATCTAAGATTATTGCAAGTTTTTTTTTTCATTAAGAAGGTGTTCTTTACCTTCAGGGAGAGTCCATGCTTTTTGACCATTGATATTAAGTTGGCTAATATGTTCAGATCTCTCCAAACACAAAGCTTATGCTTTGACAACCACTGTATAGATCAGTTTTATAAAACAGTGTTCAGTTAGTAAAGGAGTACAGCTGTCTGTCTAATAAAGAGCTTAGCTGGACAATGGTAGGTACTGTAAATTGAAGGCATCTGATATTCAGCCATGTTCTCAAGCTACTTTAGGGTTCTGAGCAGTTTTCTGCTGGCAAAAATCAATGTCAGCTTTTTCTACTGTATCAGATCTCTGCAGGTTAACAAGAGCTGAGAAGCAAAGCATTACTTTGCTCTCTTGGGGTGTGTGTTTGGGTGATTGTGCTGCCCTGTTTGTGTGGTTCAGCACCCCTAGCACATCACTTGGGAGTTTTCACGAGCAGGAGGAGCAAGGATCTTGGTTACTTATTTTGCCTTCTTCCAGACCACAGTGCATGGTCTGATGGGAATTGTTCTTCTCTGCTACAGAAAAGAGCATCATAGAACATTAGTGGGGAGTCTTGCATAAATAGATAGTCTTAACAGTGAAATTCATAACTAGTCTCTTCAGCACTAAACTTTTTTAAAAGTCTGGATTCTGGGAAATTGGTAGGTTATTGGTGAGTGATTCACAATTTTTCTTAATATCACTCACATACTTCATGAAAAGAGGGATTTTATGAAAGGAATTAGGATAGGATAGCATAAAGCTCTGGATATTTCAGATTTTGTGTTGATCTCTCAGTTGCAGTGCTCTGGCTTTTCATACAGGTTATGGGGCTACCCTGAGTCCTAGACTAATCCTAAACACAGATCATTACCTCATGATCATGGCTTGCCTTGTTTCCCCATTTTCTTTTTTCTTTAGAAGGGTATTAATATTTCATCATGTAAATGCTTTACTGTGCTGCAGTACTATTAATCAAATAATTTTTGGTCTTATCTGGGAAATTTGCCATATAATGAATCTGAGTTTATTAATTTTAATAGACTTCTTATAGTTAGAGTTGTATCCTGAATGTTTATAATCAAATTAAAGAAATATTTCATTCTGATAGCAGATGCACGCAGAGCTCAGGTGTTTATGCAGTGTCAGTTGGTAAACAGAGGTGTAGAACAAATCTGACTTTACCAAAACACAGAGCAAGGGGAAACTATGGGAATGGATGAGCTGTGACAGTGTGAGTGCCCTTGGCTTTAAAATTCAGGGTGTGTTTGCCTGCTGTACTGAATGGGAGCCCCAGTTCTGCCATGCAGCTCAGGCTGAAGGATGTTGACTTCTCATTTGTAAGCTCAGTGAGGAGAGCATATGAAGTATAGTCTGGATAATACAAACATGCATATCAAATGGAAACCAACAGGCATGAGCAGAAGTAATCTGTTGATACTCCAAATAGTGCAATATGGAAATATTAAGGAATCATTTCAGTCAAGGCAAATCTTTCATTAAGTCTCTATAAACATAATTGTAATGTTTATTTATGTGAGGAGAAAAAAGGAAGGTAGAAAAGTTTTCTTTATGCAAACTAAATTAGACTGTTTCAGAAGAACATAAGTCTCCTGCAATATGTATTATATTTGCCTATTGTTGTAACACAAGTGACTATAGGGAGAACATTACTTTCAAATTGAGACATTATAAAATTTTAGTTCTTCTATTATAGTAATATTCCATTATAGTCAAGTAAAAGCACCCTATAGAAAATAAACAGAATTGAATATAGAATTCTTTCAAAACTGAACTCAGCTTGGAAGCAGTTATCCCAAGAGATAGGTGCTGCAGCCAACTGCCTTTAAAGACTGGAAACTTCAGCTACCTCCAGTATTATGGCATTCATGCTTACCTGTCCAGTGTATTTGGAGAATGAAATGTGCTTTGGGCTGTCATTCAAGCAGTTTGTTAACTGAAGTTCAGTGACAAAGCTATTAAACCCTGGGATCTGTGCACACTGATATTTTACAAAATCTTCCCATGTTTATGAGGGACTCAGCCAGCTCTCAGAGCTGAGCTTCCCCAGATGCATTCATCTTGGCCCCATTTCTATTAAAATCCATTTTGTGAGAACAGGTGCTAATATCAGCTTGTTACTAGGTACAGCTAATTAGTTGGAGACACCCATCATGATGATGGGGTGAGTGCTGAAGTCCAGTCATATGCCATTATGGCCTCTAATATGTGCCCTAGAGGACTTTATTGCAGCTGTAAAAATAGGACTTTTAAAATCTGAAGCTTATTTCTAAGAATTTACAATTAGTCAAAGATTGCTTTAGAAGAAAAAACTGCAATATAAAATAGCTAATTGAGCAATATAAGCCATAAACACCTCAGGGAGGCTCTTAAAGGACACTTTTAAAGCTGACTTTAGAAATCTGTTGGGCTTTTTTAAAGTATTCCTCCCTCTAGCAACACTTCTTTGAAAACTTGACAGGCAATGAGGGGACTGGAGACAGAACTTTATTTCTGTGAAAGGAAGTGGTAAATTCCCTCTGACTCCTGCTGCCGGTCCGCTTTCATAAAAATGAGGAGGTGGGAGAAGGACTGACTGGTACTGGTGAAGTGGGGAATAGCTTTGGGAGCTTCAGGAGGCTTCCTTTTTATGATTTCATAAAAGGACTTTTATAACGGTATTTTCACGAGTGGCTTGGCAAAGACAAAGGATGTATTTTTCACTCCTCATTTTTGGGTCCAGGTCTGTATGGCAATAGGAGCAGAGATGATCATGAGATTTATACATCACTTTGAAGAAATCTTGCCTTCATTGAAGTCATTGATGAAACTGGCTCTTCATCTCTGTAGAGCCAAAGTGTCACCTTTAGTGTTTGTACCTTTTATAAACTTGCTTAATGTCTGCCTGCAGCACATGCAAAATGGAACAATATTTATGTAGTTCCCATGAACTGAGTTTTGCTGGCAACATTCTCTGCAATCAGTTGGTTGAAGATGTTACATTGTTTGCACTGGGGAGGTTTTGCCAAACAGACCATTAATCCGAATTAGTGAATTCTAAAACTGCTCCAGGTTACCTCCTATTGTCCTCAGACTATCTGTTCAGCAGAGTATACTGCAAAAATGAATCCAAGTTTTTAACATGTTCTTGTTTTTAAAGTATTTCAGAGCTGACTTCACCACTTCGAAAGTATGTTTGCTAAAATTTTGCACTGTTCTCACTGTGTTTTTATTACTTTAAAGTTTCTTAATTTTATATATTATTCCTTAACTACAGTAGGCTTTTAAAGCATATTTGCAAAGCAGTTTTGAATTAATTTGAATTTTTGAGTCTAGTTAGCACTGAATGAATATTTTTGGACCAAATTTATTCCGTTTTCATGTAATGAATGAAAAAAAATAGCACTTCTACATCAAATAATTTTTATGATAGTGAAACATGATGGGCAGAAGCATATTTTGAAAATGTTGACTGACATTGCTCTTTTCATTGAAAATCTTGTTCATTGTAGTGTGCTAAAGTGGTCACTTTGACCTGATTGCTTTTCAGGTGCTCAGTGTGGCTCCTCACAGGGACTTGTAAGATCATGGCATTCCCTGGTGAAGCAATTCTTCCAGTGGTGATTATTATCACTCAAGGTTGAGATGTGCAAATCATAGAACACCCAGTTTGTTTGCATTCTTTCAGTTTTTGCTTAGTACAGGAAGGCAAAGAAGGTCTCTATGGAAATCATTATTCTCACTTTAACAGCTGCTACATGGGCATATTCAGAACACAAATGGAAGCTGTTGAAGCCCCTGTGATATGCTAGCTCTGGTGTGGTGGTTAAATAACTCACCATCAGTTTAAAGACCTGATTTGATGAACTTGAGGAACTATAGGGAATTGTCTGAGAAATTGCCAGTGTAATTTGGCCCACGTAGTAAGATTAATTATAAATCCCAATCAATGTCTCTTTGGAGAGGAAGCAAGTTTCAAATGGGCCCAAAATGAGGATTTGATCTGAGATTTCCAATGCAAGTATTTCTGAATTCAAATCCCATTGAGATGAATAGAAACTGGGCACCAAACACTGTAGATGGCTTGCAAATCAGAGTCTTGAATATTAAGTGATCTTTCATTCCTATTAAGACTTATAATAGGAGGTATTATAAAGGAAATAAATGGGCTCTGACCCAAGTCTGGCATCTTTGTTAAGACAGGCTATGCCACAACACATGTGCAAAACTGCAGGCTGTGCAATCCACATACTCTGCCTAATGGGTCAGCCCTTTTGACTTCCAGTGATGTACTGTCTTTATTACAGAGTTACTGCTTGGGCAAGGAGCTTTAATATATTAATAATCAGTGCCTTAGGCCAGGTTATCAGGTGGCTTTTATTATGGCAGTCTGTGTGGTCCCACATTTAACTCCATGGTAAAGAAGCAGAGAAACCACTCTTACCTTCACTTATTTCTCATATCAGATAGCTGAACAATTTCAGATCTCTGCTCCATTTCTTTTGGTAAGCAATTCCCTTCTGTGTTATTTTACCAAATTTCTGGCTGCATATTGTTAACCATTTGAATGTACACAATCCTGTTGTTAGCATCAAAGAATTGTAATTATTCTGTCTTTATTCTCTTTTTATTAATCCCCAAAAGCAACTTAGCAATGTTTGGTTTTAGTGCCTCTTAGCATTGGAGTGGACTTCAAGAATTTATATTAATTATTACTATATATATGATGAATTTACCTGAAGGAAGCAGGTAATGCTTCATCCTGAAATAATATTTAATTAGGAAAAATAGAAAACAAAATTAGACATAAGGTTAATGTTTAAATTAATGCAGAATGGCAGAAAGTGCTGACATACTCGACTGCATTGCTCAAGAACAAATTTTGTGATGTGGGGCAAACAGGATATTAAAACATTTAACATGATAGTAGCTCAGCACTAGTAAAATAAGAGCATTTTTAAGCAAGACTATTTCATTTTTATCTTTCCTGGTCTGGACAGGCATTTGGCCACATGAACTGCACTTTGCTGTTTTACTGCCCTAAAAATACAATATTCAATTGCTCTCAGGGTAGAGGTCTGATCCTCCAAGTGCTTGCTGTGAAGAAACTGCTCCAAAGAGATCAGGAAGCATTTGGGATTATGTGCGATTGGTGAGGCTGAGTCCACCAAAATAAAAACAGTTGTGTGTTTCATGAATAGCTCCCATGACTACATAGCCCAGGGCATAAGAACCTTGGTGATTTTGGATTATTATCAGTTTGTTTGCATATGAAACCCAAAGCAAACCTTGGAGGATGTGAACACAAAAAACCCCTTCACAGTACTTTTTAGGGAAGAATGACAGACATTAGCAATTACTTCTAAAAATGCAATTATGTGCTTTGAGTGGTCAAAGGACCACTAAGGAAGGAATAGTGTCAATTTGGGGTCAGGAAAGAATCCTGTACAAATTTGAGTGAGGCACTCTCAAATTATGATTCGCATTCATACAGATCTGCTTCAGTTTAAATTCTTATACTGGGTGAATGAGAAACTCAGATTCTGGATGTTTCAAAGTTGACATTCCAACTGCAGATTGGACTAAAAATAGTTTCTTAGTCTAGTCCTTTCTAATAAATGCTGATTAAATTTATGGGAGATTAAAAAGTATGTGACATTGAAAAGGAAAAGTTTTTTGATTTATTCTTATTTGGAGATTGCTGTGTAACTAATCACCTTCTTTCTGAGTGTCCTGAAGTTTCTGGGTAGTGAATGTCATGATCTGCTATGTTCAGAAGAGGGCAGCATCAACCTAAACAAGTGGGAACACATCTAATTTAAGGATTTCAGTATAAACGAGAGAAACTCCAAAAGGTGACAAATACAGTTGTTAAGTTTAAAAGCAGAATTTCGTTTATATTCTGATACTACAACAAATAATATCCTTAATTCAGAATTATTTGAGCATTATAGTGTCTCTGCAATAATATATTTGTAATATATTTGTTAACTTCCAATAGTAACACATTTCTCAGAATATTGGTTACCACACCTTAGTTGTTATGACACATGCAGCCTTCTACTTACAGGTATTTTAAAATAAAAATGGAACAAAATTTAAAAAAGGATCAGAACTCTGAGCATTTTGTGGCTGAAATGCTGCAGAAGTCACAGTTTATATGAACTAGGTATTGATACAGGTGATGGCACACCTGTATGGTCCTGAGGATCTGAGCTAATAGGAAAATTCAAGGATGTCAATTTGGCTTTGGATATAGGACTGAGTCAGATGCAAGATTTGGACTAAAATGGACAAGTACTTGTGTAATTACACTATGGCCTAAGGCTTAAGGGAATTTGCTTGAAGTTTTGACTGCCCAAGGACTCAGTGCAGAGTTATGAGGTTAGCTATTCCTCACCTAGCTGCCCGTGACTAAGTTCTGTCCCAATAGAATGGGCCCACATCAGATTTAGCCATTTTACCACATGATTTTGCTTAAACAAGATGCTTGCAAATTAATGCACAAGCTCCACTGATGTCAGTGATGCTTCTGTGAATGCTGGCTTGTTTTGCTGAGAGGAAAACTGCAACGGGAAGTGCAGATCGTTTGGTCATCGGTACAGGCAGGCTGTCAGCCTGCAGAGTGGCAATAGGTGACCCAGGCAAAACATGGGCAGGGGCTTTCCTTGTGAGAGTTAACATATTGTATTCTGAATCAGGGCACCAGGAGATACAATTGGATATTGCAAACACTATTTTTTTCCTGCTGACAACATTTTTAATGTATCTGGGTGATTACAGCTTTTTTTCCCTGGATGTATTTAGAATTCCTTGGCTAGGGAAGGTGCATCATATTTCACGTGAATCCTTTCTTACAGGCTAAAATAACTGGAACATGTAAACTCTTGTATTTTTTGAATCTCAAGGTGGATTATTTAACCTTGTATCATAATCCTGTTTCAGCATAAAGTCTATGCATGCATACGCTTAATGAATAAGACCCTAAAGATTTGTAAAGAGCCCAAGTTTATATACTCCATTAAATATGATCTTCACAGGCTAATTAGTTAGAAATTTTACCCTTGCTTATAGTATACAACATTTTATGGTCAATAACAGTAAAATCTTTGTAAACCATGCTCTCTATTAATAAACATTATATGCTTCTGGCTTTCAAATAAGGAAATTGATTACTTCTTTTTCTCCAGTGACTGGACTGCTGGCAGAGTAAAATCCAAGCAATTAACATTATGGATAGATTGCTTCATGTGAGACATGAAGGCATTGCAGATAATTTTGCTTTCTATCAAAATAAAGATACTAGTACTGTGAAGAAAACTTAGATCAGCAATATCCAAACTCCAACAAGACATTTCAGGGAGGGTCCAAAGTCTCTGGGAGTTGATATTGCATGGTATTATTATTATTATGTTACAGGTTTGTATCCAGCCAAGATTAGTACTAGCTAGAACTGGTTATTAGGTACTTGTAGTTGGATAGCATCTGTCCTGTTTTTAGCAGTAATGTGTATATCCCTAAAACCTCCCCCGTAAATGGCACTGTTGACCTTTTTAAAGGAGGCATTGAAATGGAGTAATCCGGGATGTGCACCACCCTCCCCATCCCTGCAGGGGCCTCTCTGGGTTAGCATTTGAAATACAAAGGCAGAATGAATGATCTCTGTGGAGCTGTAAGCTTATGTGATAAACTGCTGTTCTGCCAACACACAGAGACATAATCATCTTCTATTTCAGTCCAAGAGCTCCCCAGATGATGAGTACTTTGGGGACGTATATAAATGAGCAGCTCATTTTGACTTTTCACTAATAGGATTTGTAGTATAAGCTAGGAGAAAATACCTGTGCTCTAACCTTTACACCCCTCACTTTGCCACAGAGGGACATTGCTGAAACAAAACAGCCTCTCATCCTAGAGTGACATGTTTGATATGTGCACCGTTGTACACCAAAGCCTAAAAGCCCAGGACAGAGAACAAATATAATAAATAAGGGTCTGCTGTAATAGAGGGCTCTTCATTGACCACACTCAATGAACAGATGCTGAAAATATTTTAGTAATTTAGTTTGAAAAATCAACCTAGTGGGTCTTCTGTTTATGAATAAGAATTTAGATTGCCTTTGTACTTTAAAAATGTAGTTGTTTGGCTTCAGAGGAAAACTTTGGACTGAATGAAAAATTGTTTTTTATAAAGAGCATGTCATATTGGTCCTGTCTGAAGAAAGCAGAATTTTCAACTGATTTTGTTTAAAATAGTAAGGCTAGCACACAGTGGTGTTCCCTTGTGCTTCCAAAGGTGTTCCCTGAGCACCCAATATAGTTCATAAATATCTGAAAAGTATCTGACCCAATATCCAGCTGAAAACTAATAACTTCAATGCTTAGAAATGGAGCTGTTACTTATAGGAGACTTCCCTCTCTCCTGTACTTTGTTCTTCCATTTTTGTTTTTATCAAGCACAAAGTATATTTAGAAGGATAACAGTTCAGAAAGATTTTCCTACCTTTATCTGTCCTCTAGAAGTTCCTCCAAAATACCTATGCTGAATGTAATTCACAGGTCACAATTATTACTGAGTTGAGAATCTTGATAAGTATGAAGGATAAATTAAATTTTTCTATGAGTGCTTTTCCCTAAATGATTTTTCAGTCCCTGGAGCATCTGAGGATAACATTTTGCATTACTTTTTTACTAGGCTGTAAAGTGGTCTGACCACGGCAGAACTGACTCAGGTAGAAATGAAGATTTCACTTCTGGGTGCATAGAGCAGTGCCTAGTTGTGAAACCAGAGTCTTGTTCTTGTATTATCTGCTCTCAAATTGGAGTGAGTCGTTCATGAACCAAGCTGATTTGATGCTCATCGGTTTTAAGGAGAGCTGCTGATTCTGAAAACTTGTTTCCATAAGTAAATCACTTTTTCTCTAGAGAAGCAAAGGGAGGTGTTCAGCTCATGGAATTGAACTTCCATTGACAATGGAAGTTCTCTCAGTGTGCTAAAACATGAGGGTTGGGAGCTTGAGTGAATGATTTTTCTTCTGAACATGAAAGCAAAATCCTATTGCTATTTAGATAGTGGAGTTCCCTTAGTAGGTGGCCACCATCTTGTTTACAAGGAAATCTCAACCATTAGGGTTTGAGCATGACTGGCTTTTGGAAGGAATGACACAAAGAACAAATAAGGCATATACTGGATTGAGGTAAGCAGTCTCTGTTACCACAACTGTATTACTAACTTATGTTTAATTGCTCAGCATTTATGAGGTTCATAGTTTATTGTCTTTCTTGCCACACAATAGGTTGGGCAAGTCAAAAAAGCTCCAAGTTTCAAAGGCTAGAGTTTTGGGTGCCTGCCAGCACTGATCTGTTTAGCAAACAGGCAGCAGGGTGCTTATTAGTAGGTTGTGGCTTGCAAACCCTGAAGCCTGTGGAGCCAGATGCACTGATCAAATAGTGAATCTATAGATCAGTAAGTTTATTAGATGAAAAAGGGGAGCACCACTGAGTATAAATATATTTTTCATAGGCTACAATTAGCTACCATAAATGACTTTTCTAACTCTTTCTGTTGACCCAGCAGTCTAAATATTAAACATTAGTTTAAGCAACATTTGTTCCAAATTGCTTCTCTTAGAATTTCCCAATGACTTATAATTATATACTACTTCATAGTAAAAAAAAAAGTGCCAAATTGCTCTTATTATTTATTTCGGTGTAACAAATAGTGCCTACTTGTAACTCAAGGTGCTTATGTATTATTCATAAAAGCACAATAAAAATTGGCAGTGAATCAACTTCTGTGTAAGATCAGGTGATTAGCTGGTCTGAATCTGTGTGGTTCAGTGGAAGCCAAGATAAGTCTAGGAGTTCCCTGAAGTTACTGGATTTATGAACATTTTCTAGTTGTTAAGGATCCTGCAAAAAGACTCTGCAAATGACATTTCACCCTTTGAATTTTCCTGCTTCAGTTGGAACAAGTGAAACATCAGTTTCTGTAACTTCAGTTTGAGGTTTTTAAGAGCAGACTTTACTATTTTAATTACTTGAACTTCCCTGACTGATTTTTAAAAATATGTTTCAGCCTGTGAATCACTTGTTAATTTCCTGGGATGCCTGCTGTTAAAAGTAGTTGAAATTTATGGTGCACCTCATCACCTAAGTCATGTGGCACGATTCCCTCTTCCTGACCATTTACCTGCTGAACCCTGGTGTGACTTGAGCATTCCTAGTCCTGTTGCTTTCTAGCAATGTTCTTGTGAGCACAGCTTTACTCCTATAAATGTGTGCAAGGAAGAAGTGAAAGATACTGTAATGCCACTAAACCATCACTTTTGTTCTTAAAAGTCCTGTGAATTCTTTTTGTAGAGAGGATCCAATTCTGGTTTCAGTTGCCTCCTCCAGGAAAGATCAATAGGTAAAAAATACCTGAAAGAGTATTTTGAAGATCAATCTGGGATTACTTACATAATAAATAGGAAAAAGAAATTAATTTCTACAGCTAAGAATCTTCTGTTGCTAATTCTCAGAAGCACAGAACAAAACTAAAGTACTCTCCTCTCAGCTTCTTTCCATGCTGTTGTCAGCATCTTCTCTTTGTTTTCTTTCTGTTGAGTAACTCAGTGCTGCTCTAAATTTTGAGAAAAAAACCACAAAAGAAAACATGATGGCAGTATTTTTTTCAATGATTGTCTCAAGCTTTGCATGGTTGATGTGAATTAAGTTAGTTTGAAGGTACTAGTCATTAGCAAAAAAGTCTTCCTCGTTGGTGCTTTCCGTGTAGACAAAAGTGATGTGCTGCACCAGTTTGTAAAGGAATTGTTTTAAATTGTTATTGGTAAGATATTTGTTTTCAGGTGTTTGCACACTGTAAGAGAAGCATATCCATGTAGTAGAAAAAGTAATCAGAACCCATGAATTGATTTTGCAACTTATCAGGTTGAATCTGTTTCAAAGTCTGCAGTGACTTTAGTGCCATGCAGCTTTATTTTGGGTCTTACACTGGCAAGATGCTTAAGCACATAGCAAGTGTTACGCATTTCAGTAGTTCCTGCTGGCATGCTGAAGTAAATGATGTGTATAAAATTCAGTGTGTCCTTATATTGCTTAGGCTAGTGCAAACTGAGGCTTTCCACTAGTGGAAGTGAGAGCATGTTTAGCCCCAACTCAGCAAAATTTGGAAGAAAAAGTCAGGTTGGCATTTTCAGAGTGTGTGATTTATTTGGATGTTTCTTACCCTTCAGTTACAAGTCTACTTTAAGTCATTTCATCTAAGGGCTACGTTAGCTCTTTTTAGGTGGGAAACCAGAGTCTATTGTTCTGAGACTAAATTAGGACTAGAGGCCAGATTAATAAATCATATGATTCACTTTCTGGAATTCCTAAATGTCACTAGGCAAGCATACATCTGTGAGGTTTATTAGCCTCATTATTCCTGTGCAGAACTGACATCTAAGAGCACAGACAAGAACAAAGACTAACTGAAAAAGAGACTAATGCTAATGCAGAAGTCTTACATACCATTGAATATAGGGCAATCTAAAACCCAGGAATCTACATTACAAGCATCTTTATTTTTCAAGCAGTAGCATTCCAGGAAAACACAATTAGTCTGTGACCCTTACATGAAGCTGGTCCTTAAATTAAGGTATTTTGATTCCCATTTTCTCCTTTTGAGGGCCATAAGGTCTTTTAAGGTCTATAACCCAGCCAAAGCAAGCACTCCCTCATCCACGTCCTTGAAGCTGACACTCCTGTATCCCAGTCCAGTTTACAAGAAATCTGTTTTTGAAGCCTCTGAAGTTTCAGATGCATTGAGTGGGAGAAGGGTAAGAGCCAATAGGCCTCACTGTGTGATATCCCTTCTTACAATATTCCCAAACAGAACTGGAGGAAACAACATTTTCTTTTTTTTATATCAAAGAGTATCTGCAGATGGAAAGACTTTCTGCTTGTACAGCTGGAGTAATAGAAAATCCTTACAAAATGGCTCTGCAGGAGTAATGTTTTTCAGTTATTCTGGCCCACTGAAAAGTATCCTAAAGAAAAAGCAGTAGTAGTTTTTCTTTGCTAGAATGTCTCTGCAGAATGAACAGGAGAACTTTAGTTCCACACCTCTTCGTGCTCATCTCTATACCTCTGGCTGTGGCCAGCAGTTAGTCCAGTATGAGAACCTCAGGTTTGGTAAGAAAGTGATGCAGAAATGAACTCAGCCCCTAGTCTCTCTCCTATCTCAGGCTTTGTTTGCAAGATCCCACACCAGAAAAGGGACAGAACTATTGTGAGTGCTTGGATAGAAAAGACTAACACTCTAACACTTGTAAAATCTGCTGTAGCCTATGCTAACTCAGACTTGCTCAGCCAGGTTAACTACCTTGATTTAAAGTGCCAGAGAAAGAAGGCATCTTGGTTTTTATCTTGGGACAGTGCTTGCTTTGAGCTGCTCAATTATCTGTAGTTGAACTGATAACCTCAGTTTAGATCTTAGTTGTCTTGTTTTTGCTACTGTTGTAGTCTCAGGTAGGAAGCTATTATAGCCTCGGGCAGGAAGTTCCAGCAACCCCAGAAAACAACCCTTTTTATTCCCCAGCCCCAAGTTGTTTGGGTTTTTTTCCTTCTGGTTAGACATATCATTTGAACCAAATTTGCTAAGGGGTAAGTGTTTGCAGCTCCCAGGCATTTTTGCTAGGCTGGGGATACACAGGATTTCTGAGCTTCAAATCTTTAATGATGCATGGGAAAACCAAGGAAAACATTGACACTCTGAGAATGCCACATGCTGCATGTCTCTAGAGAAAGAAAGATGAAAACTCTTTTCTTCTACTAAACCAGTGGATTACAACTAATGCCATGAAACTGGACCAATGTTTTCTTGAAAACAAGTATTCTTCTTTGAATTCACGCCATCTTGCTTTGCCTCAAATGCTCTGTTTGGCTGAAGTTCAGCAGGGGTATTAGGAACTGCTGCTAGCTGAATGCACAGCAAACTCTCACAGCCAAAATTAAGAACAGTGCTGTCTTCTACAGGGTTTTTAAAACCTAATTAAAGTAAATACTTTGGAATGATTAAAAGGCACACACCATTTTAAGATAAAAGTTTATTATAGTTAAAAAAGGAAGCTCTGTAATTTAAAATGGAAAGTTTATGAAGCTTCAGGATAAACCTCAGCTAGGAAAAATAACAGGTTTCAGATGTTCCAAATATCATACGTTAACCCCAAATGATCACTCTATAACACCAGTTTCCTTAGTCCATGCTGGTTGGAATTAGAACACCCACTCTGCTTAAAGGCACAATGCTCACTGCCATCAGCCATTAGTCACCCTGCTCCTGCCCCCTGTCAAGGCTCCAGGCATCATGATTTAAAAAATGGAAGACTGTGAATCTATCCCAACTAGATCTGATTTCATCATTTCTCGGCCTGCTTTGAGCAGGAGGTTGGAGTAGAGACCTCCTGAAGTCCTTTCCAACCCAAATGATGCTAGGATTCTAATAAAATAAATGGCTGCTGGAGCAGTATCTAGTGAGACAAACAGCTAGGAAATGGCATTTTGTGCAAGGCTTTTAGTATTCCAAGTAATGCTTATGTATGACAGAGAAAGGGGGAGGATATTCAAATGTTATTTACTTAAGAGTAGCTGTTATTTAATCTACAGAATCAGATTTATTTGGATAGTTACTATAATTAAATTCCAACTGACTACTAGAAGCATTGAAAGTTAACAACTATGTAATAAACTTTCTAGGCAACAATTAAGTGTGTTGGGGAGACAAGTCTGCAAATCTTTTAAAGGTACTATGAGAAAGGAGATGGACAAAATAATATTAGCATTATAGTTTAAACTATGAATTAAATTCTAAACATCAACCCTTGGTTTGTCGTTATGGGAGCACCTTCCTAATAGTATGCAACAAAAGACAGCGCAGGAGGGTGGTAATGGAAGAACCTGCAACCACTGTTTGAGGCAATTATTGTGCTGTGATTGAAATCTCCTGACACATGTCACTACTTGCTGTAAACAAAAAGGAGTAGTTAACAGCAAATTTCTATTAGGTAGCCTACTCAAGGTATTTCCTGGCTCAGAATTTACTCTATTGGTTTAGACCACTAGTGCCTTGCACTTCAGGCTGGAGAAATGTGCACACCCTATTTCTCTTTCTCCCTCTCCTTTTCACCCTGCTTGAGTGAAAGCCACCTCTGTGCTTTTAGCATCCTACCTGCTGTTCTGTTGGGCCTGAACTCTTCTGATTCTACAACAGCACTCAATCAATAGCTCTAAGGAGGTCTTCTGGTGACTGCCATTTGGTTTACCTTGCTTTGAGAAGATCTGGTAAGATAGTAATTTGTTTCTCTTCCCATATACTGCTGGGATAACACTTGGCTGCCTAACTCACTTGGAAATTCTTGGTGTTTCTGTATGGTCTTATGATTGCCACAAGTGGGGTTTTTTCTCTACCTTTGAAGTGGAGAAAATTGCCTACGCTAAGAGAAGCTTTTGCAAGAGTGGGATTTTATGAGTGGCATGCCAATTTTCAGTACTTTTTGCACTCATTTTTATTGTCCTTCATCATTGGTCCTTCCATTGACTATGCCTATCTTAATCCTGTGACTGCTTGACATTGGGTATTGTACTGTTCTGAGGGTCTGTATGAGTTAGCCTTCAAAATGTGATGTCCTTGTGGCTGCAATGTTGTTCCATCTTTTGCTCATTACACTGTGCTGCTTTTTTAAGCAGTAATTCACAGCAACCCTTTGCAGCTACAGAATTCAATAATAGATTGTTAGTAATCAATTACAAAATATTCAAACACACTATTTATGTCATTATTAAAGTACGATAAACTCTCTTGTTCGGAGTATAGTAGTATTAATAGCTTCTTTTTAGTCCAGCTGTTGCATTCCTACAGCACTACTGTGTTTCTTCTGTGCTGCAGTCCCTGGAAAATATGCTGCAAATCTATCATCTTGAAGAAAGGTTGTGCCAATATGAACTTTATTTCAGGATCAGACCTTAGTCAACTGAAATTCCTCAAACTTTTAATTAAATGACCCCATTTTTGTCCACAGTTTTAAACAATTAGTTAAGATTCTTAAGCCAGTGTATCCTGACCTATTGTAGCCACGTCCCAACTGAACTTTATGATGAGCCATGATGAGTATTTGTTAAATGTGGCTATCAAAACACTGTCCAGCATGTGGAACTTGTGTGATGAACCCTGGAGGTGATATAATCACTTCACAACAGACTCTCTTAACCTGATGAAGTTACCTATTAAAAGAACATTATTGTTTCTTGGCTAGAACTGATAACTAGCTTGAGCTTTTTAAAGTATATGATAATAAAATGAACTGCTGTAAGGCAATTCTGTGATTGTCCAACAAGGCTACTCATCATTTGACACTGAAAATTATACCTACTCAGAAAAAAATAATCTTATAAAGCAAAGGAGCAAGCAGGCTATCAGATGGTTTTTCATACCTTTATGGATGATTTATTTTAGAAATAAAATTTTCTATTTTCAAAATATTTTATCATGGGAAGATGTGCTGATCATTGCTAGTATACATAGTGAATGGTATAGTGAAGGCTAGTACTGTATGAATGAATCGATACAAAACAGTGAAAAAAGGATCATCTGCTTTAATATCAATTTAGATGAGTTCCTTATAAGTCAGAAACCCTGCAAACTTGTCTCATGTACTCTTGTTTCACAACTGGCATATTTATATTTAAATGTTAGATATAGTATAGGGAAAGATTTAATCCTCTGCTTTGCTGAAAAACAATGCAATATTATGACCTCCTGTTTTCTCTCTGCATAAAGGTTATACTGGTATCACAATTTGGATGTGCCTGTCAGAAGAAACTACACTGAGGGAATTTTTATTATTCTGTTTTTTAATTTGACCATTCTCAGTAAAGTAGCGTCTTTGGAAAATTGCCTGCTTGTCACTCAGCTGCATTTCTTAGAAGGCAGGAAGTTAATAATTTTCAGAACTGTAAGCTCCACTCTGAGGCTGTGCATAAGCATGTTTAAAACAACTGGTAGGTTAGATGAAATTTGGAAGTAGCTTTCCATTTCTCCCATTCACAACAAAGCAGGAGGAATTCACATGGAAGCATTTTCCAGCTTATGAAATGTAATCAGTTTACTGTTCAGTACTTATCACTTCGTATTTCTGTATGCTACTGACTTGAATTCTAAAATCAGCCTGTTCATTTTTTTTGTCCTAAAAAAAGGTCAAACTTCTATGTCTCTTGAAAATCCACTTACAGACAAAAGACCTCTGAATTTTCTTTCAAGAGCAGCTGCTCTGCTTTCTTTAGTACTCAAGGAAATAACTAAAAACTAGAGAGAAAAAAAATCTAGCTAGCTACTTCGGCCTAACCAGACCTTCCCACAATTGCTTGCTTAGCACACAGTTTAGCTGTACAGGATCTAGTTTAATGAAAATATGAGGAATAGGAGCTCCTTACAAATTGTTTTAGAAAGCCAGAATTGTTTGATGGAGAGTCAGTAGAACTGTAATAACTGTCTCCCCTTGTTGGTAATTTCCTGAAGTGCTTGTCTTGCTAATGGTAACTTCTGTGTTTGTAGTTGTTGGTATGAGATTTTTGGCTACAGCATTTCTTTTCAAGTAGATCATCTATCAGCAGATACTGCATAAGGATATCACCAGTCAGTTGCAATTCTGTAACTGTTAATGATCCCTATGAACTGTTAATTCATAGGGATCATTAAATTTTGGTGCTTTGACACTATAACGCATCTTTGGTGAAACTGCCTAATAAATAAGATGTGATGTAAAAACTACCCACATTCATGAAAACAGAACTTTCCTAGGTTTATTCTAATTTTGGGCTATAAAAACCATAGCATTCTTTATGAATTATCTTCCTGAGCAGTTCAACATCATTTATGCAGAAATAAATAATGAAGTGTAATTTTCTCTGCATGTAATTTTGTGTGATCTGATAATAAGCACAGTTTAAAAAATTGGCACGTGCATCATGATTTCAGGGGTGCAAGTAGTTTTAACAGCACTTCATGACCTGCTGTGAATTCCTGTGTGTCTGAATGGGACTGAGGCCCGTTTTATTCACAGGATCTCAAAACACTCTACAGTGCAGCACATTTTTTTAAAGTAACTTGATATGAACTGTGAACAGAACGCTAATCAACAGGCTTCTGAGTGCTCAGCTTTATCCACTTGACTTCTGTGTCTCTCATGGCCTTAAGCATAAGGAGGTTTATTGATTTCTGGCTAACAGCTTTGACACAGTTTGTGTTGTCAGTAGTGCTCACTGTGTTCGGAGTGGACATCAAAGTATTGACCTGCAGCAGAATGAGTGGAAAAGGACACACAGATTCATAAAAAGAGCTAAGGTTAAGGCTTACAAAGTCTTTCTTCCCTTCTCATTGGAATCCTGGGGTTTGTTCTAATGGCAGAAAAAGAGGCAGTATTTCTGTCTCAGGAAAAGATCCTAGGCAGCCTGCTCTGTTGGCCCTGCTTTGAGATGCAGTGTTGGCCTAGGTGATATCCTGAGGTGCCTTCCAACCTCACCCATTCTGTCACTCCTTACCAGGGAGTAGGAGTAATCAGTCAAGAAAAAGAACTTTGAACAAGCAATGATCAGGCTTTTGAGAAATGCAAAGAGAACATTTTACTACCTGCAGCTCTCAAGACTACCAGATAATGCAAGTGGAATCCTTTCTTCACACAGAAATGCTGCTTTTCTTCACTCATTAATTTACCAGTTTTCTGGTGCAGGTTTCTTAAGATGTTTTCATTCAGTTTATACTACAAAGTGCCATAAGTTCATTTGAGATTTAATTAAACTTCAAATGGCCTATATCAAGCTGGCTAGAGAAAAGCAAACCCCAAAGGAGCAGCAATCTTATGTTGCTTCGTTTCCTCTATAGAAAGATAACTCTTGCAAAGGCTGAACTTCACAGCCTCAGGAGCAATAGAAGTCAAAAGCAGAAACTCTTGTCTGCCACTGATGAAAAGGAGTATCAGCCATTATTATGATGATGTCTTGTGTGTTAGAAGCTGTGTAGCAACAGTGAGATGGCAGCTTTTGTGCTTTGCTGCCACAGAAAGCTCCATCTAAATACCCATCAGTATGTAGACCAGTGTCTGAAGGGTGTCATGAGAGGCTTGCCATTTTTGTACTAGTTTTATGAGCTAAATGTATGTCCTTTTAATATAAATCTGTGCTTTTATTTCTACAGTGTATTTATCAGAAAACAACAAAACAGGTACTGTAAAATAGGTCGGAGGAGGAAAAGGAAGCATTCCTAATCCCAAAAGGAAAATACTTATGGTTTAAGAAAGTCTAGGTCATAAGATAGTTATTTGTTTGGGGATGTTTTTTTAGGGACTTCAAAGTTTGAGAGAATTCTACTTTGAAAATTTTGTGTTCTTCCACAGCAGACCTCAGCACAAATGTGTCTATGGAAAACTTGAAAAAAAAGTACTTCCACCACATTTGTGGAGAGAGATTGAATATAAATAGTTTTAATATAATGAATGTAAGACAGAAATGACTGGAGTACTTTAACTAATTTACAGAAACATAATGTCCTCAATTATGGGTAAAGGGAATTATGAACTTAATGGTGAGGAGGGCAATCCTAAGTGCTGATAAATCAACAGTATTTACAAGTTACCTTCTGTCTGTAGTCTTCTGATCCCTGTAATATTATGAAGCTAATTCCTTCATAATTATCTATTGACCCCAAACACTAACAGCAGAGGGACATGATCTATTCCAGACCAACTGCCCTTCTTATTTCCAAGTGGGATGACACAGCAGGAGACAGACAGCAGCAGTGAAAGCGTATCCAGCTTGGCCTATAGAGTTGTGCTGGTGATTTTGCTTTAGGCAGAAGTTGGTTAACTGACCTTAAAAAATAGCCACACGGTTACATCTGTGGAAGCTTAAGGTTTCTGCCTTAAATACTGGTTATTACTGTTAGCTTATCAGTAATTGTTTTTTTGTTGTGAGCCTGGGAGGTTGTGAAGTTTTAAAAGTGTGAATAGCTACATCCTTGAAACTCCTTGAAGAAGGTTATTTTCTTCTGTAGCAGTTCAGGACCTAACACAACAGTGGTCTCATACTTTGAGATCCTTGGTGACATGGCCGTACAAATGAATAGTTGACAACAGCTGGTTTGCTTGCATTTGGAATTAGTAGTTAGACTTAGTGGCTGGGGAGTTTGTATGTATGTTTGTCTGTGTGAAAATACAGGGCAGGCAAGATGGACAGCTGTTCATACTGCATTTACAAGTATTTTTTGAATGATATTTGGTATGAAGGCATAAGAAGACTGAGCAAAGCCATATACTCAAATTTCTGATGCAAGTATGCATGAACCTTGCCTCTATCTTTTGTATGTAATGGCATTTGGATTTTCCATCTGCTAATGCTCTTAACGCATTTGAAGGAGTAGTTCTTAACTGTGCTGTTGTTGAAAAATGTAGGGTTTTTTAAAGGAAAGGATATAGTTATGAGGCTGTGGTTAAAATCTTACTAACTACTAGTATAGAACTGTTTATCTGGATGGAAGGAGAACTGGGAGTACAGGCTGTTGCTGTCACTGGAAACCCTCCAAAATCCAGGGTCAACATTTTATGGCCATGGCCCTGTGTGCAGTCAGTGGACTTCAGCTAATATGGAGATCATGATTTTGGCAGAATGGTTTTGTACTGCTTCCTTGGTGTCACAGAACCTATGTAGTTCCTCCCTAACTCAACTTGGCAGGAAGGAGAAAGTCACAGTGGTTTTAAAATGCTTTCCACAGTTAGAGTTTTCTTATTGTATAAAGCGAGCCATTGGAAGCAGTGGCTATCAGCCATCAGAGCAGCTACAAAAGGTGTGGCTGCAGTCTTTGGCCAGAATGCACCCAGTTCAGCCTCATTCACTCCTCTTTCTGTCATTAAGGGGTTTATTGCAGGTCTGTGCTTATGCTTATCAGCCTTTGATCTGTAGTCCCTTGCAGAGGGGTCTTTATATATATATATATATATATATATATATATATATATATATATATATATATATATATATATATGGAAAAGACCTGCACAGATACCTTTGCTCACAAGCAAAAAAAAAAATTAAATGAAAAAAGAGAGACAAAGAGTGAACCCTTTCCAGTTTGCATTACTTTGTAACCAGGAACAGGGTAACTTCACACAGGATGATGCTTGCTATTCCCACACCCCGGCTCCAAGGGTTATAAGATCTCTACATTTTGAGAAACCATGTGCTAGAGTTTGCTGGTATTTAAACAGCCCTTTCCATCTGTGCATACTTTGCCAGAGAGATGATATTTTAAAACAGGTGTACACGTGCTAGAAGGCACAGAGATTGATATGTTGAAGACCACCTTGCAACTCAGTGGCAGAGGGAAGTTTCCTAATGCTTGCCACTAAAATGCCCCATTTTTCCAAGGAGGATCTGTTCGTGCTCTTTCTTTTGATTGATCACTCAGTAGATCCTTAATCTTGCTTCAGACTGGACAGGTGGAGAAACTGCAGTTCTCTGCCTGCCTCAACAAACAAAAGCATTTCCTTACTCTCAGCATGCCCTTAACCCTGGAGTGGAGGGGCCATTAAGGGCAATTCGATCTACATTGAGGATTTGATTTTTGGTTTCTCAGATGAGACTGCCAAAGCAGGGAACAGTTAATGCCAATTATAGTTAATGCCAATTAGACTAGTGGCTTTTGTGAGAAGAACATTAGTCCAGGAAGAGCTGTCCCAGGACCACCAAGCTGTTTTACAAGCCAAAAAAGCCACCCAATGCAAATAGCTTTTAATTTTGAAAGTACAGCATCTTGCCAGAGTCTTTGAAAAAGCTGTCAAAAGCAAGAAATTCCTTGTATAATAATGTCTCCACCTTGAATTTTTTTCCTCATAATGCACTTCTGGTTTTTTACACGTACTTTAACATGATCTTCTAAAATCTGATTAACTTCTGTATGTGCTTGAGGCTTTCATGAACAAAACATATTTTAAAGTGACTTTTCCTGTTAACATAAAATTACATCTAACTAAGAGGCTGCAACAGCATATTGTGTGAAAGCTTCTGTGCCAGGTATGGTCACATTTCACCAGGGTAGCACTGATTTCTTTTTACTCCTCAGTTTACATTTCTAAACATATCAATACACAAGTACTGGAGGATTAACTTTACATCTTGTAAAGGGGTTGGCATCGTTCATGATAATGCACAGCCTTTGGTATAATTACAGCAAGCCATGAGGAGGTTCAAGTGTTTCATTAGCTGACTGGAAACAACAAAGTCTTGTGTTTCATTAAAATCAGATGTAATACTTGTGTTCCAAGATCAGTTGGAAACTAATAGGAATAATCTATTCCAAATAAGACTGAGCTGTGCTAATCACATTGGGGATCATACCACAGTGATTCTGTGTTAAAATATGTCATATCACAAGCCCAGCTTCTGCATGTAATCTCCCGGAGACATGAAGAGTGAATGCAGGATGATGTGGGCTTTGCTTATGAAAGCATGGATGTGGAGCTCTTTCCTGCCTGAGAGATTACCTGAAGAAGCACCAGAGTTTGGTGGGCTCCTTAGTTTGGAGGCTGCACAGAATTGATGCAGCTTTAATCCCATGAGAGAGAGGGAATCCAATCCCTGCATCGGCTCTTTATGTTTGAACGTCTGGACCTCAGTAGCAACTCCTGATGATAAAGAAAGAGGATGAGGGGTCTGATTACTGTTACCCAAAAAAGCCAGGGTCACTTGAACAGTAGCAGTGCTCAGCACTAACCTTGTGGTTCCCCTTGCTGGACCTTGCTGGGAGCCATATCCTCCACACTAGCGCAGGAAGAGGGATGCACAACTGAATGGTTATAATGGGCTTTTTCAACTGGATTTCTCTTGTCAGTGTCTACTAAACTGAGGCAAAAAATATGCTTAGGGGTTAAGCCAAAAATTAAAAAAGATAGCTTTTAGCTGCTTGCTACAGAAAAGAGAGCAAGGTCCAGTTTTCCCATAGTCCAAGCAATGTTTATTCTCCCTTATAGGAGGCTTGGCCTGTGAAAAGGCAAGATTTTAAAGTAAAGAAAGCAAAAAGTTGTGGTTTTGTTCCTTATATTTAAGAAAAAAAAAAGGTCTTACCCAGCCTGAAGGCAAGGCTATAATTGTGAAATGAATAAAATAATTACATATAATCTAAGGGAAAAAAGAAAGAGCCCTTTAAATGTTTTCCTTGGTTTTTTTTTTTTTAATATTTATTTAGCTTTAGTAGCTAACACAGTGGAGAAAAGAAGGCCTTGTTAGAGAATGGAGAGCCATTATCTCTTGAGCTAAGTTGTAAAAGCTTTCATTTTATATGTTCTGAGGAAATTCAGAGAAATAGGGAATCCTAGGAAATGTGCACGTTTAAAACTAAACATTCTGATAGGAAACACAACAGCCATAGAAACAACACAATGACATTTGAACCACAACAAAAATCAAGAAGCTTATGACCAACTTTTAGCTGCTCCTCTCAAAAGGTTTGTATGATTTAAGGGTTTGGCCTTTACTATCTGTTTTCTATTAAGAAGTCTCAAATGGTGAAGCAATGGAGGACAATATAATCTATTGGCTTTTTCTAGAAATAGATTGAAAACTCAGAAAACTGTCTGAAATCAAGAGAAAAAAATCTGAGAAACTGCAGAGGCTTGAATCAGGTGCAAAATCACTTGGGGTCTTTCTTCCCAAAACATAGGAGCTGGAATTTTTTCTTTTCCTTAGCTCCTGCTAGGAAAAAGTCTGCAGTGAAGTGGAATGAAACACAAGAACAAGCTGTGCCTGAACTTCAGCCAGACACCCCCTTTTGGATCCCAAGGGAACTTTGATGTGCTGGTGCAAAACTGATTTGTTAGAAAGTGTGGCTGTGATAAAGGTATTTACATAGTGAAAGAGGCCTGACTGGGTTGGGAGAGAGCTGAGAATATAAAAGCAATGCAATGTAACCTGTGTTTTGATTCAAGACCCCTCTCATGGAATGAGCTGAAGGAATTAAATTTCACTAAGTGTTACAGCCTTAGTTGTGTCTTGGTACCTTTCATCACACAAATGATATTCAACCCAGAACTAAAACATTAAATTGGGAGATATGAAATGAAAAAAATAAGTAGCAGAAAACATGACTTTTGACTAAATGAATTGGCTGTAAAAACAGGGGTGAAAATGTGGCATAAAATTATCAAAGCTCTCTGCAATTTTTGCAGCACTTTCTCAGCCACAAATATGCTTTCCCACATAAGACAGTAACTTGTTTCTTTGTAGAGCTATCATTAAGTACAGCAGAATGCCAAGTCAATGTCAAAGCTTTGAAAGCAAACTATTAGTGTTTTCTTTCGTCCTTCCTTCCTTTGGAAAAAATGAGAGATTTGTTTCAATTATGCATTTTTAACAGATTCAGATTACAAAACAATATCTTCTACACACATATGAAAATGAAGATGCCAAGGATTTCTTTCAATAAGGTCTTTCCAAAAGATCTGTTCTTTCCTTCAGAATGCTTATATGAGTCCTTTGGAAAGGTGAGGAATATTTTCAGCATACAGATGGCAGTCTGCTTTCTAATTCCATTTTGCCTGACTGGCCTGGCTGAACTTTCTTACTGATCAGTAGTGACTGGATCACGCATGAAAGCGTGCTAATGCACAGTGCTGAAGCAATGGTAGCTGACTGAGAACAGGGATTACAACTGTATATCTGAGGTGTCTTTCAGTCTGCTATTTTTTGGCCTTGTCAGGTTTCTTCTTCATAATTAGATTGTTGTGAGCAGCATGATTGCTGAAACCTAATCATCATAACTCCATCTAGGAGTGAGGTTGCATTACCAGAAATGTGAGTTATGTCGACATGACACAGTGCAGCGTTGTGTAGCTATAGCAAGTTAGCTCTGAGGACCAAAAATATGGCCTTGTGAACTGCAAATATTATACCCCTGGTGCTGTGCAGCAGGGAAAGCTCAGGAATGCAGGCTGGTGGCAAGGTAGCTAGAGGGAGGCATAGGAGGCACTCCGTGTAACCATGACCTCCCTCCCTCCTGCTGCTCTGTTGACCTTCATGAGGATTTACTTTAATCTTTGCAATCAGAGACAATGCAGAAATGCAGGTGTGTTCTTTCCACACTAAAGGTAAACCCTAATGCTGGGCATGCACTGAAAAGAGGTCTTCAAAAAGGTTATATGACATAGTGCTCAAGAAGAGGATTCTCTGGATTAATGGCCTATGTTCTTCATGGTTACTTTTTGTTACCTGGCCTCTAGGAATTGGCCTGGGTGTTACATTACCTCTTAAGCTCACTGAAAAGTTCAGCAAAATGTGATGATTTCAATGTCTGCTACTGTCATATCTTTAGGAAACACATAAGGTGAAATCTTTTATTAATGTACTGTTCTATTGGAACTGAAAAATCTAGCTGCTTTATTCACTGCTGCATGTACAGTTTCAGCCATTAGACAAGGAATCTGGAGAGTAACCACTTTGGAAGTGGGGTTTTTTATGCGTCAGGTCTCATCTGGAATATTTTAGAAGAGGATTAATCACTTCCCAGTTTTGTTGAACCTGAAACAAGACTTTCTGACTAAAATTCACGTAACTTAATTTTCCTGTGGCTGCCTATAAAAACCACCAAGAAATCATGCCATGCAGCAAGGATACTTTAATTTGGTTTTCAGGAGAAAGAGACACAGTTTGGCACAGAATCATGGTGCAGTGGAAATATACAAAAATAATAGACCGACAATTTTTTTCTGTACCATGTGCTCCTTATGCAGTAAGCTTATTTTCACTTGCATGGACACTCTCCTTGTTCTGAGGGAAGGTGGAATCAGTTGGCAACAATAAGAATCTTGCTTTTTCAGTTCCATGTTTCTTGCAAAGGAAGAAAAACTACACTGATTCAGCACTAGAGTGAAGTAAGTGATTTGAATCTGAAAAAAGTTATAGAAAAGAGAAAGTAATTATCTAAATTTGGGAGTAGAACCTGAATAACATGACAAAATGCTGTGGGGAAAAGGATGTTTTTCCACAGATTATTTTCTGGAGCCTGTCCTATTGCATGTTCACTAAGGAAAATGAGGATCTGCCTGAATATGCCATTAGTTGCTGTAACCCAGCTGCAGTGGAACTGATTTACCCTCCATCTTCTTCATGGAGATGCACCAGCACACACAATAAGTCACACACACCAAGAGGCACATTAATAAGTAGACTCTCACCTCTTGTTTTGGTGCAGTTATGGTTTTGTTTCCTCAGGGCTGCAGTGCAGAGGCACAGCCTCTTCTAAGGTGTCTTTTAATGGCAGAGCACAATTAGTGCAGGTCCCTGAAACCCAGTGTCTCACGTGCATTGCCCTTGGAGTCGTGGTGCAGGAGAGAGGAGCAAAGCTCTCCAGTGTCTGAGGTTGGAGCCAAATGTCAGATTCTGTACTCAAAAGGTGTACTAACTAATATAGTGGCCTTTTCTTTGTTACATGAACTAATGTGTCAGAGGCAGTAATCAGTTCAACAGGACACATCACTGTCTTGTGTTTGAAAAGAATTCACCTTCTTTCTAAAGAGGAATTTGAAATCTGCTCTTGTTAAGAGCCATCATCATTTCATCAGGTAAATTGGCTTATCTGTTTATTCCAGAACTTCTCTTGTCCACTACTCTTGGGATGCAAAGAGGAAAAGCATATCAGAAGCATCAAAACAATTTCTCACTTCTGAAATGCTCAACTTGAGGCAGATATTATTGCTGAAATGTGCTGAGATGCTCATTAGGCAATGAAGCACACTACAAATTGCTGGCAGCTCTCAGGCTGCTAATTCTTCACAAATAAAGGATCAGTAAGCTTCTAGGAGTAGAACTGGCCAACAGTTTTCTGTCAAAAGATTTTTAAACCTAGCATGTTCTATTTTTTCTTAACAAGAATTTCCAGTTTCTGTTAAATGTCTATTGTTTATTTTACCAAAGAGATGTGGGTTTAAGGAAAAAAAAAAGATCCTTGTTTTTCTAAAACAAGTGAGTACAGAATGTCAAAATCTTTTCAGGGGAAAAATTAAATAAATAAAAAAAAGACAAATTGGATACTTTGGTTTCCCCTGAAATATAGAAGTGAAAATCCTGAGAAAACTGATTCTTCAAGTAACGTGAAAAATATTTTCCATGTTTGAACTTTTCCTATTACTCTGTGTTGAGAGCAAGTCTTTATTTCATCATAAAAATCATCAACAGCCACATGTATGATAACCCAAGTGCTTTAGAAGCAAATGATAGTTTTTATATCTGGATGATATGTCATTAACAAAACATTATTTTTAAAATTAATTATTTTCCAATAGTTTTCCGTAATGTACCTGCTTCCATAAAACCCCAATAACATGTCAGTAACTCAGTTTCCACCTCTTAAACTGCTGGGACATTTGTGGTTTTGTGTTAATAGCTTTATAGGCATAGAATTCTGACTCAAGCAAAGTATCATGTTGAAGGATTTATGCATTTAGTATACTATCAAGTGCAAATACTGGCATTTAAACTTAGCATTTTCCAGACTGCCAGCCAAACCTGTGTTTAAGATGTCTGGATATAGTCATGTTAGGGTTTTCCCACTATTCTGTCACAGATTGGCTTCTATGACTGACTCTTCAGCTTGGTATGTCAGTATGAACATTGTTCTTTAATTTTGGAATAATTGAAATAGTTTTTTTGTTTTAACCAAGCTGGATTTTAGACATCTGAAAGAGGTGGGTTCACAGTGTGATGCATATGGTATGATTCTGAGCATCACAACACTTATGCCTAATCTGATGAAACATAAAATGTTTCAGATTAGCCACCACAAAACTGAAACACTAAATTCACTTCATACACTTTCCATATAAAACTTTGCCTTGATCTACTATGCCTTGCTTTGGAAAGTCCACCTGGAATGAAAAGATAAAAGCGGACCCCTGACAGGCAAAGGGCACATTCCAAACATAAACAAACTCCTGTGGCTCAGGATAATCATGGTTGAAACAGGCACAATTGAAGAAAACACTCCATGAGAAGTGAGCCCAAAACACAGATATGTAATATGTAATTATACATCTGTAAATCTTCTTCCTTGTGTGTGTCCCATTGGTAATGAGGGCCTTCCCAGCTTTCATGGTGCTGATCCCTTCCCAGAAATCCAGAATGTGGAGAGGATGGGTGTCCTGTGAATGTATCTATGTTGATCCCTGCATCAGTATCAACTGAAAATTCCTGCTTTTCATATATCTGGTATTTAGGTATGTAGGCACTTTTAAGCAATTCAAGCAGATCGTGATGCTAAAATAGGATTTTATAATAGCATTTCTTGATCTTCTCTATTTCCTAGAACAATGCAGTGCATTCTCTGTGGTCATGGGTCCTCCCTATAGAGGGATAGTCCCATCAGACTCCCATCTACCCTCTGACTTTGCATAGATTATTTGAGGTACAGATATATGTGTAAAAGTATGGTAAATATTCTTTTTAATTGCATGAAAACTTATACTTCTGCACAAAAATAATAATATAAATTTCTGTGGGACATACCATATTCTTGCTTTGTTTCTGCTCAAGTCCCTGGACTGTAGGGGTTGACTGTATTCAAGAATGCAACAGATGATACTTAAAAAAAAAGTTCTAGCAGTTTTAATACCCAAGGATCTCAGTATGAATGCAAATACACAGCACTTTGCTTATTCTCTGCCCTTTTTCCAAAGTTTGTAAGAGCTGCTCTTTTAATAAGTGTTCTATTAGTGTTGTTGTAGATGGAAACCAGCATTTCAGAAAAGCATTATTTATCTCTTTATACAATATGTCGTGAACATGATTCTTGAATGACTTGATGTAGAGCCTTAGCATGTGGCTTCCTTACTGTGTTACACCAAACCCTTGCATTTCAGTCCATCGTGAAGCCAAGCAGGAGCAGGACTTTGTGACTGCCTAAATGATGATGACAGCCAGTGCAGGGAGGGAAGAAAGCACCCCTGCCATGTTATCAGCTGTAATAGCAGAAGTGTGAGTTTGCTTATCAAATTCCTCCTGCAGCTGGTTCCTCAGGGGTAAGCGTGGCCCCCTCCAAGCTTGCTTGTACTGACACAGCTGCTTTGAAAGTGGCAAATTAAAATATCTGCATGGAATGGAGACTGCTGCCACCAGGGAACATGGCCAGCATATGATGTTGTGGTGGTCTTGGGACCTCAGAGTCTTCTTTATGGGATGGTAGCATGGGCAGTCCTCTTTAGGGCTGATGCAAGCAGGAGTTTCTAATGCTTGCCAGACAGCTAAAAGGCTAGAGAGAAATAAAAATGTCTGTTACTTCCTGGAAAGTTTTTTGCATTGCCCCTAGCTGGTCTGACAGACCTCCAATTGCTCCCTGGGAGGAATGGCAATGTTCTCCTAGCATCCAGCCTGCCTCTGTGCTTGTAAACTTGTGCTAGAGCCATTAGCTGAATAGGAGGCCTCTAGAAAGTGCCAAAACCATGATTTTAAAAAATCCCCTTGGTTGCAGATACTTCTTCCTACTGGAGGGCACAAGACATTTGTGACACTGATTCAGTGACACAAAAATACTTTAGCACCTAGAAAATATATCTGTCAATTACTTGCTGGAAATGTGTTTAGTATCAAGTTAACTGTTGGTGACAGTTCACCACAGGTTATTATATGTTATTTGCTGCCACTGCTACATTGCAAAAGCCTCATTGGTGGCAGAGTAACATGAATTCATAGCATTTGATACAATGAGTCTTTCAGAAGAAAGACATGCAAAGAGTTTTAGCTTTAAATTATTTCATTCCTGTCATTTTCTTAAACAGATATGTGAGATTAATTAATCCACCGTTTCTCATCACATCATTTTTTGCTTCAGCTGTGGAATTTTAGGATATTAAGAAGCTTGTGAGACAGGGGTGTTGATTGCCAAGCCAGCAGAAACTTTAGAAGTCTATGTCAAAACTAAGCTTGTTTGACATGGAGGACCAAAGCATTTGCAGTTGTATAATGATGAGGAGGCTTTGGCTTTTGTTTTCAGTTTGTTTTTAAGTAGTTCTGGATAGCAGTTGAAGTCCTGTTTTGCAAGGCACTAATATTAGAGGTCTCTTTGATGTGGGGAGGAGACAGCACTATTTCTTGGGCTGAAACACTAGAGGTTGTTGCCTCATGATGATGAACAAAAGGGAATGAAAGCTGTAGCAATCAGTGTGCTGGGATGGAGGTCTCAGGCATATACAGTTCACAAATCAGCATGTGCTGCTTTGAACATTGCTTGTTATTGTATGTGCACTGACTCACACATTCCACATCTGCACGGCTGACCCCTGGAGGGTGAAAGCTGGCACTAACACATGGACATGCCAGTTCCTTGATTAGATTGCCTAGGCTGTAGGTTTTTAGTAAGCAGCCATGAGGTGTTTTTCAGTATGCTAAGCCATGAGGATTCCTAGTGACTGACATGGAAGGCTAGAAACTAGTCTGGCAATGGCAAAAGAAACTCTGGTTTTGGAAATTTTGGCTTGCTTTGTTTTAAAATGAGTGCTTTTTAGAATTGTAAACAGTTATGAAATTGTCTATTGTAGCAGCTACTCTTGAGATGCTACCTGGACTCCTGCATTACAGGAAGGACATCAAGCTGTTGGAGTGAGTCCAGAGGAGACCACCAAGATGATTAGAGGAAGGGAGCATCTCTCCTACACAGAAAGGCTGAGAGTTTTGTTTGTTCAGCCTGGAGAAGAGAAGGCTTTGGGGTGACCTAATTTCAGCCTTCCAGTACCTGAAGGGAGCCTACAAGAGAGCCGGACAGGGGCTTTTTTACATGAGCATGTAGTGACAGGACAAGGGGAAATGGCTTCTAACTGAAAGACTATAGATTTTTATATTAGATATTAGGAGGCAATTTTTTACTGTGAGGGTGGTGAGGCACTGGCACAGGTTGTTCAGAGATACTGTGGATGCCCCACAGGGCTGTCCCTGAAAGTGCTCAAGGCCAGATTGGATGAGGCTTTGAGCAACCTGGTCTAGTTGGAAGTGTCCCTGCCTAAGGCAGAAGAGTTGAAACTAAATGATCTTTAAGGTCCCTTCCAACTCTGATTCTACTATGGTATGTGTTCCAAGACTACCTGCAACAGCAATCGGACCTGACACTTATTCCAGGTGACTCATGTATTCCAAGGGGAAGATGTTCTGGGAAAAGGAAATGAGTAGAGGTGGGTGTTATCCTGTCTGTTTTCATTGTTTCAAACAATGCTATCTTCAGACATATGATTAGTGGGATTGTGCTGCTGTTTTTATCTTCTGCATCACCCTCTCTCCCCTCCCGCCCACCTCCTAAGGAGCCTTCTCTTGGTGAGAGACTTACATGAGGAAATAGGAAAATCTATACCCAGTATTTGTTCCCCTTGGCAGCCATCAGCTGTCAATCCAAGGAAGCCACAGTCTCCTGCAGGGCTCTGCTTGATGATGCTAGGAATAGAAAATACTGTCTACAGTCTTTCAAATGTCAGTCACAGATCCATGGCTCCTGGGGCTGAGCTCTGTGTTGTTCTGGGTAGGGGTAAATCTTATCACTGCTGGCATCAAACTGATTAAAACTTTACAAAACAACATGGCAGAGACATCCCCAGAAATGGTATTTCATCCACCAGAAAATATATGGTCTTATATAAGCACTTTAGTTGGTTTGTAAAAGGATAAAAAGTCATGCTGGTTAAACTGCTTCTGATTGCTTAAAAAGAAGAAAAGCTTTGCAGTTAAATTGCTGAGGTAGGATTCCAAAGATCTGTGTCCATTTTGTTCCACTGCAGAATTCCTAGGTGACCTGAACACATTCTTTAATCTCTGTTCCCATCTAAAAAGATGCAGTGATAAGGCTCTTTTTATTTAAGTTTTCATGTATGAGGTTTGACAGCAGGTATTTGCTTCACCCTACGGGGATACAAGGTATTCTTTAGGATGGAAGGTCATTTCAGCTGAGCCTTACAGCTGTCCTTCTTTGCTACTAATAATGGTACCTGTGAAATACAGCTGTCCTATTATATAAGCTTAGTGTATTAAAGGAAAAAGGTATATACTGACCCCAAGGCAGGAGATTTATTAAACAATTCAGAAACTTGTATTTTTACAAAACTGGCCAGAGCCAGGGCCTGAGAACCTGGAACTGCCCAACAGGGAAAATGGGAGAATAGATTCTTGGATTAAATAAATCCTATCATCTTGTCTGTGGGAGGAGAAGGGAACTGCTGTGCACACCAGAGCAGGTGGGTTACCGAATTTGGTGCACAAAGAGTGGAGATACTGCTGGAAAAAACAAGCTCCCTTTAATGTTTTAGGTGGTAAATGCAGATGTAATTTGAGAGTCAATGCGTGGCTTTTGATTGAACACAAAGGGGCAGACGGTTCCACTTAGTTCTGAAATGAGATGCAATCATATCTGTGGGTTGCATGGTGGCAAATCACAGTAATCTGCCTTAGAATGCATCATGCTGCCCAGAGTGCAGAGTCCTGCAGCAGTAATCCTCCTCACTGCCCTGGACTGTCTGCCCAAGGCATAGCGCTGTACTGAAGCAGTAACACACAAAAGGGAACTCTTTCTGCCACAGCAAAAAGTGGTCTTACCAGAGTCAAATCTCACTAATCCAGGGCTAGTACTGTTTTAATCAGTTTGCATGGCTGCAGTTCTGAATAGCTATTATTATTGCTGTTGTTGTTCTAAAAATAACCCAGCATTTCCCAAGTTGGCTGTTTGAACATTAGTGGGGTACACTTCCAGAGTAAATTGCACTTCTCCTGTATTAGCTGCCACTTCTGATGTCTGGATACACTATGAGAATAAATGGTTAATGAATCCTATGTGATCAAGTAGGAATAGGATCAGAGAATACCCCTACGATTAACTTTTTAGTTCCTTCCTCTTCTCAGAGCATTTATTCTTATTTAAATCATTAAAATAGCAAATCCAGTAAGCAGAATGTAACTAACATGAAAGCCAAGAGATGGCTAATGAAGATGACAGCCCTAAATACCTGCCCTTCTCACCACTTTCACTAACTCTTTTAAAATAGCAGAATGCTATGTAAGTATTAAAGCACTGAAAGGAAGAGCACAGACTGGTCACCTGATTCCAAAACCTTGAATTCTTTAAATAAGGAAATTGAGTATATAGCAGGTAGATAATCAGTCATAGAAATCTAGAAGAAATCTGTTCTTTTCTGATTCTTTTAACTCTGAAATTTAAGATTACAGATCCTCAGAAGAAAGATATTGGTAGAAGTTTGTCTTTTCTCCAGGCTGAAGATTGGTTAGAAAATTTTTCTATTGGAATAGAATTTAAAATTATTCTGCTTGGTGGAGTTTGATGGAACACCAGGAATTTTTATTCTCTGGATTTTTGACCAAGTTTTGCACAGAAAAGTAACTTTTGTGCAGAAGATTCTTATTTCAAAAATAGCCATGCATAGGAATAGTGTGTATGCAAACCTGAATTTTCTTAATAACAAAATGGATGAACAGATGTAATTTTTTTGAGTTTTTGAACAAACACTTAATTGTGAAGTAACTACATAAATTTTTGCATTTGGCTTGATAGTGGCTATTTAAGACAAAGAAATACACGGATTAATATTGTAGGAAACATTCCTGGGGCAAAGAGTACAGAAGATTTGTTTGCTTATGAGTCTGTGTGCCTAAATAAATGGCTAACATATTTAGAAATAGACATTGTATTCATCAATAATTCTGATAATTAGCACTTGATCTCCTGCCTTCAAACCCCCCTCCTGTCTACTGTTTAAGCAAAAGCAGACATTGCTGTCCAGCCTGGAGGCTTTATATTTATAGTCTTTGGTCTTAATCCATGATCACATTTCCAAGTCCCTCTATTAGAGAGGAGTGTACTTAGCACAATAAGACATCAAGGTCTCCTATGTGTACATTCTTTTATGTTCTAAGCACAAGCCAATCAATTTGAAACTAGAGATTAGAAGGGTGGACATTTTATTACTACTTCTTCATTTGTATTAAAGATGCAAGTTAGTTAACAGCAAAAATATTTAGAGGCTCTAGGATATTAAAATAAAATAGGAAGCAGTTGAAAATCTGCAAGGAAGTGTGAGAGAAGGTGTGATCCATCGAAGAGTACATTCATATGTAATTCTAGATCCATGGCAATTGCCTCAGCCTGTTTGGCTTCACAGTGGAAAAAAGTGCTAAAGATCCTATTCCAGCCCAATCAAAAAGCCTGTTGATCAATCATCTTGGATCAAATGTCATTGATCAGTATCTCCTGCCTGAGGGAGGAGAGGGTTGGAGAAGAGGGAGGGCACATGCATATGAGTTTGAAAGGAAGTCTGCAGGACTGGCTTCTGACCCCAAGACCAAAATGAAGCTGAATCTTAAAATGTTGAATCTAAGTTTGTGGAGCTTGGTGGTTGGTCCACATACCTGCAATGTCCAAACAAAACCAGACCATTGCTGCCAAACTGACTTGTCTGTGCTGCAGCGACAGGAGCAACTCCCTGGGAGTCACAGATGGCATTTCATGGAGGCCACAGACTGTTTGGGCTGAGGCTTGCCTGCTTCACAGTGTTGATATCAAAGCAGTAACCTGCAGGTCCTGTTTTCTCCAGTGGGAGATATAAGGGAAGGTGTAAGGAATAAGAAGTGGCTGAGAAAGTTCTATTCTTGATGAATTCAGGATGTTAAATGATGGTCTTCCAAAAAGGAAGTTTTCTGTGGGGTGTAATAGAAATAGACTCCCCTGGAGAGGATTCTGAAGGCTCTTTCTGATGGTGAGGGAGCCTGTGGCCCTGGGATGCTCATTAAGAATCAGACAACCACACTGTAATTCTCTGGTCAACTGTTTTCTTATTTCTAAATTACTGGCTGGGATGAGTAATAGGCGGAAGCTTCATTACTGTGACTTTCTTTTTGTCCTTCCTTCCTTTCTTGAATGCTGACATGCACTTTTAGTGTGTGCTAGCAGTGCTGCTTTTTTGAGATGATGTGAAGCACTTTCTGATCCTGAAAGGAAAAGCAAGGTATGCTAAGACAGCTGTGTTGGATAAACTTTTGACACGTGCTCCTCAACTCAGACCAGAGGAAGAGTCTGTGGCAAAGCCTTGTGTAACTCTCTGAAGATGCAGTGTTGACTGCTGGTAGGAAAGCAGATGGAGAATGGATGCAGCTGGTAGGCATTGAGGCTTCCTGGCTCTTGGAGTGCACTACTGTGACACTGCAAACTCATTCCCAGTGGTGTCAGGCCACTGCAAGGCATGTTCTGTGCTGGTGGGGAGCTGTAGCTGCTGGGGTAGTAGCCTGGTGTAGAGATGCTGTCAGCTGGGAGGGGTGCACAGTGCCTCTGCTGAGAATATTTCTATAATGAGGGAAGCAACTATTTTATCTGTTTAACTACACAATGCAAGTGCCTCTTGCCAAGAGCCTGTCTTCTCAGTTTAAAGATGTGTTAATTGAGTAATAGACAATATTTGTCATGAGGGAACTATATGTCTCAGGAATGTCTGCCACTGAAACACGACGAGTTCTGCAAAGCTATATTTTTTCAAGTAGCACATCCTTGCTGCACTGTGTGGGTTCTGCTGTGGCTATTGTTCCAGACAGGACTGGCCATAACCCCTGGAATAGATCAGCAGTGTGAGCTTTGTTTTGCTATTGTGGTAACCCTTGTAACCTAAGAAGTCAATAGCTGACTTTTTTGTTTTAATTTATCTTATAATAAAGAAATGGCAATGTGCTTCTGGTAAAGAAACCCAATTCTGTTTATTTCTTCCAGTCCATAAAGAAACATTGTGTCCACCAGATCTCACTTCTTCAATAATTTTGAGACTACGGTCTTGAGATTATGTCTCAAAAACTTTATGAAAGGTTGCTCTGTCTGAATTTTCACAGAATCTCAAAGTAATTATTGTATGTTTTTAGTGCCTGTCTCCATCTAGGATATCAATTCACTAATGTTCAAGAACTTTTGGAAATCAGATTGCAAAAGACTGTCTTGAGATGTCTTAAGCAAGTTTGCCTCTCTGATGATAGATACTAAAACATAATACAATCAGTCTCCTTTCAGATATATCAGATACTCAAAATGACTAGTCAGTTTTGAGAGCTAGAGACCCTCAGTGAGTGCTTTTCCATGATGTATTATGTTGAAATATTACTTCCTAAAGCTCATAATAATTTAAGACATCTAGAATTATATGAGCCAATAGTTCATAAAAACGTATTTTTAAAAGTTGAATTTAAATTAAAATCAGACTACTCTTCTAAAATTTTAAAAGCATTCTACTGAATTTCTATGAGCAGAAGTCTCATAGAAATTTGACGTTAACTTCCTATCTGCTGTCTGGAAACCCTGAGATGTGTTTACTACTCACTAAAAAACACCTTGATTGGCCCAAATAACAAACTACCAACAAGTTAGTAGATTTCTAAAACAAATTGGACACACAGGCACAGTTCTGAAGACCTGTGAGGAGACAGAAACAGAGAGCAGACTTGGCTTTGCCTGCAGTAGGAGCATTTAGTCAAACTTCTCAGTTGTTGTCACTGCTTCAGTCATGAGGAGCTCATGGGGCAAAGTCCCTGTTAGTTAATTTCTGCAGGGATGTATCACTTGACCTTGGGTAAAGTTTGATGACAGGAAGTTGAAGTAGAATCATGTTGCTGGAAACAATGAAGGAAAACTCAATTAGAATCCAGACTTGCTTCTACATGGCTGATTGTAAAACTGATTTGTTATTATGTACCTTTGATTTTACCTTTTACCTAATGGATATTGTCCTAGAGGATGTAAGGTATTCTCATCTCTGATTTCATGGTGTCTCTAACTAAGGGAAAGTTTTTATGCAGATGTTTAAATGTGGTTTTACAGAGTAAAAAACCCTCAGTGCATGTCTTTTAAAACACAGGAAAAGGAAGTCCCACTGCCATGTAGTTGAGTCAGCCATGGAAATGATTCATGAGAATTTCCCAAAATCACAAACTTAGAGGTTCACCCATCTCTAATATTAAAGCTCTGGTTGGTCCAGGCTGAGTGTGTTCCTGGTTTGTGTCCTGGCTGACAAATTGAGCAAGAGCTTCATAAAGAAACAGCTTTACTAGATGACAATATACAATGCATTTTAATAGTGCATGTTTTATATCTCCTCTTTTTGAGACATACTGTTTTTCTTAAGAGTTGTCTAAAGACCATAAATATTCAGTTAAAATAGTTAAGTCTAGAATGTGCTGATTATTTCTAGACTGTTTGTAGCTGGACCACTCAGTTAAACAATTATAAATTTGAAAGTGTGTAACCTCTCCCATTTGGTGTACCTGAAAAGTGTACATATTGGTCCTAGTAACAATATCTCCCTTTTACGCACTTATACCTTTCTTGCGCCTTTGACCAAATGGCTTTTATAATGCAACAGAGATTATGAAATAACATCAGGGCAATACTGAGGAACATATTGATGTTCTTTCATTTTTTAATTCATTCTGAAGGCTTCCATGTAGGTGTAGCTGTTTTATCAATATTCTTTTGCTTTAATTGAACCAATCCCTTCATTCATGAAGAAAAGGAACAGGCATTTTTCATGCTATCCTGTAGCAATTTACGCAGAGAGAAGAACCGTACTATCTTGGAAAAATCACTATTACTGCTCATTATTTTCTTTACTCCTAATTAAGATCTTCACTTGAAAATAACTGATATTTTTAATCAGCTTATCATTGAGGTGACAAAAAGGTTTCTGTTGCCCAATAAAATTTTAGCAGTATCATCTGTTAAGATCTGGTGTAACAGCACAAGCTTTTTGTCTTTCAAAGGAAACTTCCTGCAAAGGTGAATTCAACTTTTTTTGTGGGAATGCAAGCCAACAGATCTCATGGCAATGAACACAGTCTCAAGTGAAGGGTTGGATTGGTTGACAGTGGTTGGGAATGCATTTTGTGAAAGGAAAAAAAATATAGGGAAATAGTGCCAGGTCAGCAAGGTGAATTATCTCACCAAGGAGTTCACCAAAGGATCCTTGGCCAAGAGGGAGAAAAGTCTCTGGTCAAGAGCAGTGGCAGAAGGAAGCCCGGTGGGTGTAGGATGAACAGTATCTTTCCTTTTCAGTGATGCAGAGCAATTAGAATGGCAGAGCTTTACTGTAGCCCTTTACACTGGTAAAACATAAGGAAAATAACTGATGAGAATCAATCCTCATGGAAAAACAATGACTGGAAATGTTAAGATGCTGGGAAAGCAGTGTTTCCTAAGTGGCCATGGAAGATTCTTCCTGGTTCAGAATGTGTAAGGTCCCTGAAACCAGTGAATGGAAACTGGATCTACAGCCACTTCTCCCTTGATGGACATTTTTATTGCCATCTGGATTATAGATGTGAAAAATCATATGGTTACAGATACAAATCTGGCACATGGAGAAAGCAGCTTTAACTCCCTCTTGCTTCACATAGTTCCAGTGCTGCCTTGAAGAATTCTCACTTGTTCTTTACTTCTTCCCTTGGCAAAGGGTCACTAGAAACCATAAAAATTCCCTATTTTGTAAAGTGTTCTGAAAATTAATGCATGAAAAGTGGAAGGTACTCAGACCGTGTGCAAACAGTGACCATACTAGGACAGTAGATAGCTGGTATTATGCATAAATTTCTGCTCAGCAATGATGAAGAGGATTTATTTCTCTAATTCTTTTAGTGTTTTACTTAAGTATTGTGTTGTCTCAAAAAATATGCATTTCTTTCCATCAAGATTTTCTAAGCTAAGTGATTCATGGAGGAGAGGAACAAAACCCCGTATTTTAATATGATTATAGATAATTGAATTTCCATGCTGGTGATCAGCAATTAATTAGTAGCTGAAAACATTAATCCAGTCTGTGAACCACAAAGCTACAGTCTATTCCAATGGCTCCAAGATATAGCAAATCTTTGGAGCCAGTTTAGTAACATAAGTAGACCATAAATCTGACCAAAGCGATCTAATGAAAAGTTCAAGCACGACCCAATGGTCTCTAGAAAGTTAAAATTCCAAAATAATTGAATTCAGAGTAATTTTATCCATTTGTGTGGGCTTCTGTGAAGTGGGAGATGGACAAGAGTTTTATTTCATTCTGGCTTTTCTAAAGAAATCTTAGATGTTTCCTTACTGATCAGATTACTTTTAGTTTTCTGTATGACATTTTATTAGAGTTTGTTGGGATTGTCTGCTATTGTTCCTCATGTAATCTTATGGAAATTCTGGGCAGCGGTAAGCACAATGGTTTTACCACCATGATCGGTACACATTTTCCACACATGATAAATGTAAGTGATTTGCTAAATGCCTGCCAATTAAATACTGTAACTTTCCCTTTTTACACAATTATTCATATAAGCTAGAGACTTCAATCATCACTAGTTCACGATTCTGCCTTTATAACAATTAAACCAGTTATGGTATTGAAATGGGTTCTTGTATCTTCTACTGGCAGCAACAATCTTGGTTAAAAGGATGGCGAATATAATCTACAACAGTTCCAAAAGCAGGAAATACTTCAAGCAAATTCCAGTGTAGTTTTTTGTCTGGTTATTTGTGAAGTTCCCAGCAACTTCCATCTGTCTCCCCTGGCTTCCATGTAGTAAGTTAATAGTGCAATAATAGCTGATGAACGGAGAGGGAGCAGAGGAAACAGCAGAGTTGTGCTAAGAATGGAACGATGTGCCCTTATGATGATAAACTGATCCCATTCCATTAAATCACAAAGCTGTCTCCACTCTTCTCTTCATCCCACATGAGCGGCTGAAGAAAAAATCATGGAATTGCTATCGCTCACTGCAGCTGTCAGGAAACGATACTAATTAGTTTAATTTGCAATAACACAAGCACTTAACTCTCCAAATAATCTAAGTTAGTAAGTCAGTTTTTATATTATGACAATGACATGTTTAAGAGCCTCTGGAGCAGTGATTTCTTTAACCTCTGACTCAAATGTCTTTCAAAGGAACACAACAAAACTCTTTGTCCCATGCTATTCCAGTACCTGCTTGTGAGGGCAATTACTTGATAGGAAATTGTGGCAGCATTGCTTAAAGAGGAGAAAACCTGACAGCTGGTATACACTGCTATTTGGCAAGGCAATGTAATGAAACATTATTTTTTTAAAAAGAGCCTGTCCTTTCGAATTAATTGCCAGAGAATAATATCAAAAAAAGATGGTCAAACTGCCTTGGTTTCCTCCTTTCATGGCTTTGTGATGTTCCTTGATTTGGTAATTCCTTATTTGTTTCATTTTCTGCCATTCACACTGTTCTGGTATTGTGTATGAATTTCTAATGCTTCTGGAGAAGGCAGAAAATGTTGATGAAATATTTGGAAAAATAGTCAATTGCAAAGGGAAGAAATATCACTCCATGGGCTTGAAAATAAGGAAATTTTAAACCCCCACACTTATAAATAAAGTTGGGTTTGCTTGCTTTAGACATCTCATATTTCACTCTGGACAGTGGAGGAACAACCTCATAGGAGGTTGTTCAACCTTCTGAAATTCTCTGATACAATTAGTAATTTATTGTAACATCAACACGCTAACTTAAAAGTTGTGGAGTAATCAAACATTGGAAATGAATGGGGCATTTGTACCTCTTCAAGCTTGTGTTTCAGGCTCTATGCAAACTCAAATAGTACCTTAAGGCACTGCTTCTTTTTTTGGTGATCATTTTGTATTGGCTTAATATATTGATGATAATGATGCTGTTGAGAAAGCCATGACAGTGTACACTCTTTCCTCCTCCATCTTAATTTTTAAATAATGACTTATATTTTGAAGCGGAGCATTTTACAAAGAGAAAAATTCAGTGATAACTTCCTCAGTGATGGAATTGTGGCAATAGGTGTTTCCTGAAAACAAGCATGTTAAGCTGACTTAGAAAGCTTGACTAAATTGTCTTTCAAAGGCTTCAGTCAGACCTTGGATTTTAAGACCTTTGTGTAATCAGTACAGTTCCATTGTACAGAATCAATCATCTCAGGATCTCTTCTGCTTCCTGGACTTTATTTCAAGACATCACTTAAGAGACATACTCATCCCAGACTTTACAGTACAGTGAGGGTCTGAAAATCCTGAATGCCAGGAACAATCATAAGTTTTAAAAGGGTATCAGTCTAGTAAAGAGGAAAAAAAGGCTCTGTAATCAGGGCCAGGGGGAAAAGCAAGAAAACAAAAGCTCATTTACTTAAAGAAAAAAACCATAGAACTTCTTTTTTCTTCAAACCTCATAATAGAGTTTATCAACTGTCAATAACCAAATGCATGTTTCTCTTTTCCCAAGAGCTGATTAAAGCTGTGGTCGCCTCCTATAATTCAGGGCATTCCATTGTGTTTGTTTCTCCTGGAATTTTCAGGCTGAATTACTGTAACTAATATACCACTAACTCTGTACTGCAAGAGCCCTGACCTTTTGAATCTCTGCTTCTTAGCAGAAAATTGGCATAGAAAATTTCAACACAATAAATGCTTTTAATGCTTTACTTTATTTTGATCCACAAATACATATATAACATCTTATTAAGTTAGTTTGCCACCAGTATCAGATTGGGTTGGAGAGTTCTAAAGGACAGGAGATGGGAAAAGATGAACTATTCCATTTGCAGTGGATTAGCAATAACCAGGAAAAGACCAAAGACTTATTTATTTTGGCTTCACTCTGAAATGGGACCAAACTTGTGTAGAAGTATCCATACACACTGATCACAAGTCCTCCCAGAAGTTCCTTCCCTTTGGAAATATTCAGATTTTCATGTATTCTTCAGAAATGGGGAGAAAGGTTTTGTAGCTTAAAAAGTTATTATCTGAAATAATGGTTCTGATTATTCCTTGAATTCAAATCATTACATTAGCTCATTAGACCCTGCACAAAATGAGAAAGTATTCAAATGACAGGTGCTAAATACCTTTGCCAGGCAAATAGATACCATCTTCTTGAGGTCACTGGTACCATTCAAGCCTTCTGCTTATGCAGAGCCTCAGCAACGTGATGCTGCATGATATGAAATGGGGGCACTGGAGGTTGCAGAGAAGAGACTGTGTGTGGTAACCAGAGGGGTCTTAAATGACAATCATTTCAGGATTGTCATGTGCTGGCTTAATCAATTTAGGAAGTCTGTTTCTTGAGGTTGCTTTCTTTTTTTCCTAGGTGTGAGGCAAATTTTGGTAGTTTTCAAGTAGTTCTGTAGTACTTTGCTTTTGCAAACACGTCCTACACTGACACAAACACAATAAACTTTTGATAAGGGTGGAAAATATACAAAGTGAAATTTCCCTTGGCCAGGAACTTCTGTGCTTCTTTCAGGCACAACGACACATATTTTCCTGTGGCTTTTGGATAGACTGCAGGCTTGGTGTTTGGAGGAATAGCCAAATGATCTCTGTATGAAAAAGCAATAGCCAGATTACTCTGGCTCTCTGTGGCAGCATGGAACAACAAGATCCCCATGAACAGTAAAACCTGGCTCAGCATGTGACATGGAACCTTCAAACTAATGGTTAGTTGCCACTGGAGAACCTTACTGCACAGGACCAAGAATAACAGTGTGCCACATTTTTCCTAAAGAATTAATTTCTGACATGATCCTCTTTAAGCTGAGGCTAGTAATTTCAAACAATCATATGGATAGGATTGCTAGTTTTCCCTCATATCTCTTCTTATCCATTGTTGCTGATCCTCATCCTCAATATACCTATTTGCCACTGCTGACTTCAATGTTATAAAATATTTAGCTTTTTGATGCTAGATCAAATAGAACAAATAAAACACAGCTACTTTACAACTAGATGATACAAATTCCTGTATAGATGGATGTTATGAAAGTAAGCAAATAAATCACTCAACAAAATTAAAAAATAATAAGATTGTTAATCAACATTGAAAAAAATCACTATTTAAACAAGGATTTTCAAAATTCTACATCAAGTAGAGTTGTGTATTTCAAGGGAAAAGCTTTTAGTAGCCTTTGCATTGTTTGTACATTTAGTTAGAGCCAAAGTGAAAAGCAGATTTTTTTAAATGCATCTGCTCTCTGAGGACAGCAATGTAGCTGAATTGAAATACCCACATTCTTTCTGCTGTTGTTTTTTTTTTTTAAATAGGTTATTATGTTCTAAAACCACAATGAAAAATATCTTCTTCTAAAGTGTGTAATTACACTCTGTCGCTCTCAAATCTCCTCTGGTTTCTGAGCTCATTTAATAATAGTGAACAGATGAGCAAAAGTTACAAATGAAGGTACTATCAATTTGATGCTCAGCACATAAATACCTATAATGATAGTGTGCTTGTCAGCATCCATTGTTTCCAGTTCTGCCCATTTTCTATTTCTACGGGGATTTCTATCCTCTTATGCAGACAGTAAGAGACAAACAGGGATTTCATACAAGGCAAAAAGGGCCCCAAGAATCAGAGAGTGTGTATTTTAGTGTCTGTATTCCCCAAGGTTTTAGATTGCTAAATCAAAACGTTTCACTTTGGAGATTCACATCTGCACAGATCCAAGTCTGGCAAGTCCAGATAAATTTGCCTACTAACAAGAAATTTGTTGAGTGAATTCGGGCTAAAGGTATGAGCTTATCTCTACTTTGTCAAAAGCAGAAGTCCATTTTGTAAGTCACATTCCACTTAAACAGTTCTGATTAAACAATTAAACAATTTTGTATCTAAATGGAAACACCATGAAGAAATGTTTGTAGAAGTGCAGTGGAAACCTCTAAGATAACTGTGGGGAGATTCATGGACAGCATTATGTTATATGGGAAGGAGGGAGGGAAAAGATTTAAGTCAAAGGGTATAAAACAAATAATCCCTCATTATCTTCCTTACTGATTTTTGACCTATGACTATTGCCTTGTTCTTCTCACCTCTCAAAGCCTCCTGGCAGCCACTATGTAATTGTAGCAAGGAGTCAATTGTAAATATTATTATAGTGGTTTTGCTCTAGTAGGCTACTCCTCTGATACCTGTGGGCATGTCTGGCTTGTTGTGTTAAGTGCCACTACAAATTAGAAAGTTTCATGGGCATATGGGGTTTTTCTGTATGCCCAGTGCAGGGCTGGGACACTGTGATGGAGGGAACCATGCTGCCTCACAGATTATATGTAGGAGTAATGCTTTAGCCAATAGATAGACCTGGAAGGTTTTGTCAGGACACAGTTTCCCATATCCCATTTCAAGGCCTCTCTCGGTCTAAGAGAGAGGCCTGATGGGGATCTTGGCCTCTCATGTCATCCTGGGAGTGCTCTACAGCTTTGAGTTTATTCTCCTTTTCAGACATACTAAATTCATATCCATATCCTACAGTCTGTTCTAAGAGGAAGCCTTAAGCTGCACTCCAGCACTTGCTGGAAGTGAAGAGATAACACAGACCAAAACTTATTTTTGCTCTTACACTTTAAATCCAGTGGGTTTTGTGACAGAGAGACCATGGAGCACACATGTAGATGTGCCTGGACCCTACCACATCCTAGACCTCTCTTGCTGGAAGTACTTCTTGTGCCAAATTTCAGATCTCCCTTCATCCAGTAAGGAAACAAGGTGGGCCAGGCAGGGCAGAGTTATTGGCTGCAATTCTAGTAGAAGCTGTATGGTTTGTGAGAGTATGTGCAAAGTACACTCATCATTTCTCCTGTCAATTCCCTGTTTTCCTGAACGTTCCCCCTTAAATGAAGACAGGCTCTGAATCTTTGCTGATCTGGCCCTGCTACGTTTTTATTGGTAAAACACCACGTTGTGCTCTGCTTTTTATATATTCATTTCTTAACATTTTAAGTGGGAAAAAAAATTGCCACTGTTCTGTGTAACATTTAAACATCACTATTTACAGCACAAGCTTCTCCAAATGGGTTGCACTGATGTTGCCCTGAGAAAGCACAGTACAGATGGGACAAGGCTAGGCTGTGACATTTTTTATGAGCAGTGGGAAAATCCCCTCAGGGCAATCATTTGCTTTGCTACACAAAGGCATTCCAGGGCAGACTCAACAGCAGTCTCTAGAATACCTTCCTCTGGAATGCATCCTTGTTATTGGGATGTAAAATGGAGGGCTTCATCTGTGCTATATAGGCAGTGCTTCCATAAAAATATTTATCCATTAAAATTATCCATAGTTTGTTTCTATAGGGAGATACCCCATGCATCTTAGTTCTGAAAGGAAATCCAGATTGTCTCGGGTTGTTTGCCCTATTGTGTTTTCCAGAATTGAAGGTACTTTTCTATTGCGGTTAGTAGTAGCCCCTTAAAATGTTTGCTATAAAGCCAAAACTCCTGGAAATTATAAAAGGGCATGCCTGCCTTCTGCTTCAACCTGATCTTTCCATTGAAACCTGCCCTTATTCCCTACCTGTCCTTTCTTTGGGTGTCAGAACTTCAAGCTTCTGATTTACACTGCAGGATTAAAGAAGGGTGTCTCAAAGAATCAGGCTTTGAGTAAATACTTGAATTTTGGTAAGAGTGAGGACAAGGACGACCCCTGCCCAGTAGGAGTCCTGCTCACAGCCCTTGCTTCTCCCCCTTCCCTGTGAGGGCTCCTGTGTGTGGGAATGTCCACTCTGGTATGTACATGCATGCACCTTCACAGGAAAGTGAAGCTGTTGTGTTCTTCATTCACTGTATTCTACCAACTTTAATTTCATTTCCTGAGGTGCACAGAAGTGATATGAATAATATCACTTCTGTGATATTATATATAAGCTATGAATATAAGCTATATTCACAAAAGAGAAGGAGGAACAGCAGTTTTTATTCTGTATCTCTGTCTTTTATGTCTTCTCTCATTTTGTATCTTTCTTCATTTTGTATCTTTCTTCATTTTGTTCAAATCAAGTATATCTTGTAAAAGCACCCTCTGCTTTTTTTTGTGTGTTAGTTTTATAAGAGAATAAGTTCTTTGGACATTTAAGTGAGTTGGAGAAGGTTAAAAAAGTAGTACTTTGTTTCCCTAATTAAAGACCTTTTAAAGACCTAAGTAAAGACCAAAATCTGTTTGGATTATCATGCATATCTAATTAGCCTGCTGGGACTAAATCCAAATTCAGGGCCCTGTCATGCAATCCAAAAGCAGCCCAGGTTGTAAATTCCTGGTCCTGAGGCCCAAAAGCCACAGACCGTTGAGTTCTTGCTGCTTTGCAAATACTCCTTACTGGTCCCGTTCTCCCCACCCCCTTTTGTTGCAAGTTTTGACTAGGAGGAAAATGCTTGTCACAAGCTCTTATCAGAAGAATTTCTCACTCGGCATCTGTCCCTGCTGGTTAGCACAGCAGCGCCAGTGGCACAGCTCAGAGTGTGGAAAAGGTGGTAGAACCTTTTCTTTGTAGTATTGAGTCATTCCTGCTGCAAACAGCATAAGCTGCAGTATATTCAGATGTAATGTGTGGGAAAGCAGACTCTGAGACTAGATGAAATAAAGGAATGAGTTATGGCTTTCTATTGATTGAATAGATGTTCAATCAATATCAACCTGAGGCCAGATTTGTGTTGTAGCTGAGCCCACCGATTAGTATCACAGCTGTGAATGCCACAATCAAATTCTCACTGATTTTAGACAGTCCTTAAAAATAACTTGTGAAACTACACGGTGATATTAGCTTCCTATAGATCTTTCACCTTATTAGTTTTTAGGTTTAATTATATTCCTGCTTGTTCTATATCTCTCCCAGGCCTGCCTCCCCCATCTCACAAACATGTGTACAAATGATGTACACAGTATATTGAAGACCCAAAGGTGCTTTGCAAGTTGTGAATTTTATTCTCTCTTTTAAGCCATTACCTTCTCACCTGTGAAGGAATGTAATGAGCCAGCTAAGCCAGATGTCTGGCTGTGTCATGTAACTGCAGCAGTTCAAAGCATTTGAAAGCAAGAGAAGGTTTGCTGCCTCAAATCTTGATGTCCTTTTCTCCAACAAAAAGGTCTTTTCCATCACCATCCCAGCATTGTGCCTAAAGAAACAGCTAGAGCTAGCGGCCTTTATATGTATGCACACATGGGAGAACAGATGCCAGGTTAAAAAAATAAAAAAGCAACTGTGAAAAATGATGGGAAAAGTAATCTGTTTCAGTGACCTTCTAATTCTGCTGTACTGGTCCTCCTGAGGACATTGCTGTCAGTGGCATTTACATCTCTGAACTGAAGGGGGGGTGTGGCCATGAGATGAGGGTTTTCATCTCCTTGAAAGTGTTAGTTGACTCAGTTCCCCAGTTCCTATTTGCAACAGAGGAATATTGGTTTCCCAGAGCATTTGTAAGAGCTAGTTTTTGTTTTCTGTAAAATATAAGTGTGTGAGAGACAACTGTCAGGTTTCATTGTGGTCTTACAATTAACAACTGACCAGCAGTTCTGGGAGGAAAACAAATCAGTTCAAATGAGGGTGGGGAGAGCAGGACAAGACTGTCCTGACTGCACTGCATGACACACACCATGTCCCAGGCTGGCCAGTCCTCAGCGATGAATAAAGCCTCATCCTTCCCTTGGTAAAACTGTTGTCAGGTCCTAGCCAAGACAATGTACAAGTAGGTTTTCCATCATTAAGAAAGGAAAAGCAAAAGGTAGAATTACCTTTTACATGCAGTTTCAGCAGTGAATTAAATCTGTTTCTACTGATGTATTTTATTTTTCTTATAATTATCCCACAGTTCTTTTGTTAGGTATCCCTGTCTCCTGTTGTGCCACAACAAATTTCTAATATTCTCTTTTAGATAATTCTTTCAGAAATTGTGTTTTCCCATATAAACAAATCAATATAGACATCTTCTGAGGTGGAAAGTCCAAACTCGTTATACAATTCCAGCTAAGGTTTGCTTTGTAACAATGACCAGATTTTGCCAGTTGAAGTTTGTTCGTGTTCAGTATATCTGAAAAGAACAGTTTTTGCTATTTGAGCTGATACTTTGACATCCCATTTTACTCCAGAAAGAAAGATAGTTTAAGCTTTATTTGAAAAACTCTTGAAATGTGATTTATCAACTAGGAAAGCATTCAGTTATAGTTTGAGATTATAAGGTTTGTGCAAGTTTGCATATTAATAAATAATAATACATCTGCCATGCAGGTCTTGTTTCTGGGAGTTGGAGTGGAAGAGCAGATATTGTAACCTCTGCAGTTTTGCTTTTGCCTGAGGCAAGATCTTGGCTCCATGAAAAGCAGTGGCAAATCTTGCATGAGTGTAGGGACACAGGATTTCATCTCAGATTTTCAGTATTATAGTGGGCATCATGCACCACTGACCAAAGTCTCAGCCTCCATAGTATTTACAATTGTTATCTATTGGGATGAAGTTCAGGTGCTCACATTACCAAAGAAAATCCTTCAGGTAGATTTATTAACACTGAGGCTAAAGATAAATTGTATGGTGCCTTTCAACCCAAGCACAACGTGGGTATGCACAGGTACTCCACATCTCACCTGGTCTAAGCACCCCATGAATGCAACAGTACACATTGTTTCCAGGACACCAAAATTTCTTTTTCAATTTTACTTTTCAGTTTCTTTCCACAGTTTAGTGCTAGATCAATAATTGCCAGGGGTGAGTGCCAAAAGGGTTTAGGGACCATGATCAGCTTCACCTGGGGCTTCCCCTTACATGCCCATAGAGACACAGAAGCATAGGCCAGGGGCTCTGTTTAAGCTCAGCTCATGCTAGTTCAGGCTGTTTCTTGAGAATAATAAATTTTGTGATTCAGGAAGCAAACACTCCACCCAGGAAAAGAAGTGCTTAAGGTCAGATTAAAAGATTTTTGTGGTGGTTAAAGAAATAGAATAAAACTTATGGAGAATGTTAGCCTAATGTATTACAAATGTGATATATACTGGAATAAAAGAGTAAATATTTTTGTAGGGTTTTTTGGCTTGGTTTGTTTGGTGGGTTTTTCCCTCTTTGTTTGTAGCTGTTAGCCTCACTTTTAAATAATTTGGATTTTAATTTGTTTACATTTTAACTGAAAAAATCACATCAAAATGAAAAGTGATGCCTAGAATATATTGTGAAGAAATAGTTGTTTCTAGAATGGTATTTGTCTACAAATACATCATCTGGCTGGGGGAATATGGGGAAAAGGCCAGTAGTGCAAAGATCTTTTCACCTTCCCTATTGTTCCTACCTACAGTAGAAGCTGTGTGAGAAGTTGGTGGCTCCTGACCTGCACACTGCAGGTTACTGCCTTCTCTTTTTCAAGACTTTTTTAACTGAAGGCTAAATTCAGCCCACTTCTTTACAAGTTCAAGAATTCAGTGTATTATGCATTCTGAATAATGGTTTCTCTATGTGTGTTTTAGCTTCTTCTTTTATTCTTCCTATTTCCTCATACTGTTGCTTGGAAGAACAATATATTGCAGTACCCTCGTCTGTTACTCCCTAATTATTTTTAATAATCTTCTTGACCTTTTTCCACTAGCAAACAAGTATTTGTTAAAGACCCACTGAGAATGGAAAGAAGATGAGAGTATAAATACTTTCTTGAAGTAAGTATATTTCCATTTTTCATATGAAACGGCTTTAGCGGATGTTGTTCTTAAAATATACAACTGACATAAACCCAAAGCAGCTACAAGAAATAAATTTCTCACAAAGAATGCCAGCCTACAGAAACATTACAATGAGCTAGAGCATGTTTTTTTAATCACAAATACTCCAAACAGCATGCAATTGCCTTATTTTTGTACAATGCCTAGAACTAATGCACTGTCAGGAAAAAGAATCCAAATTCCTAAAAAATAATTTTGAATAATTAATTATAGCCACCTGTTTAAACGGAATGTCTCAAATACCTAAGGCAGCAGGATCTGCAAGAGAATAATTCAGCAAAACAATAGTATCCATCTAAAGTCAAGGTGAACACAAGCTGGAAAGTTGCAAATGTTGGGGAGTTTATCCAAGATTTGTAGCTTGGCCAGTGGGACAAAAAAGAAAATTGGTGATATCTTCAAGTCAGGTACCACAGTGAGACGATGCTGTCTGAATGGTGACTGAGTTGCTTCACTTATTACCCTTCTGAATAGTCCAGGGGAATGAAACTCTGCATATGTCTGCCAAAGAGCCACTCTTTTAAAGTCTTGGATCCCACGCTACGTTCTTCCAGGCTGAGTTCCTTCATAGCTGAACATTATTCATCTTCAGGTAGAGACTGGTAAACAAGTGTGAGTTTCTTCGTTGTGTGGAAGATGCCCTTTCCTCCCCCCTTCCCCCCCCCAGTACTTTATATGTAGTCAGGGTGACCTGATTTTTATTTTTTATTTTCTTTTGCAGTGATAATCGTTGTTTGGTGTCTTTGTAGTTCATGAGCTGAGGGAAGGAAGGATGGACACAGCAGTCGATGTGCCTGCAAATGTTGCTTAAAACCTCTTTGATTTTGGCTACTGCTATTCACTGTGTAGAAAGGGGTGCAGATTGTGAAACCTACAGCTCATTAACTCCTTTGATTCAGTAACAGCAAAAGTACTTTTGCGTTAGACAGAAATGACTCATTGAGTTAAGGAGGCCTGATGGAGTAATCCAAAATACAACAGAAGACAGAAAATTTGGCAAAACTTTTTTGGTAGTGTTCCTTATTCTAAATTCTAGTTGACTTTATCAACAAGTTTGTTTTCATTTGTATCAGGCTGCAAAAATTCCAGATTTTGGAAACAGAACAGATGAGAAGGGAATCTGAATGCTTATTCAAAGTTTGAATGCACTGTACAGCAACAATTGTCAATGTAGGAAAGGAAATACGACTATATTTATTGTCAATAAACCTTCAGTAAATTGGGTCTTAAAATCATTGAAAGGCAAAGTTTAGCCTGGTTACTTGTGTTACACTGCAGAAGCTGCTCCTAATGCAACTGTAGGAATGGGACTTTTGGCATTGATACATGTAAGATTCAGCCCTGTTTTTGAAGCTTCCTTCCTGTGTTGACTTGATCACTGATTCAAACCAGGTGATGGGACAAATGAAGTTTTAAAATATTTGAAATGTGTGAAAGAGGAGATAATAAGCACATACTATTTTCCTAGGGAATTTCTCTATGTTGCACATTTTATCAGTCTCCTTTTATAGTAATCCAAATATTTTGTCCCAAGGAACAGTTGAAAAGGATCCTAAATACAGAAAGTTTGCAGATCATTCAAAATGTTCTGAGAGTGAATTCTGCCCTGCATTTTGGAAATGTTCTCCCAGACTGGGAGGTCGACTGGTCTGGAAGAATGCACAGAACAGGGAATCAGGAACGACTGGGGAATCTTCCAGTGACCTGCTGCACAGCCTTGGGCAGTCACTTGGCTCCTCACCTCTTTTCCTTCTCACACTAAATGATCTTGGGTGCATGTCAGGGCAAGAAGCTGGGAAGCAGCACAGCAGAATCCTTGGTGACTTTCTCAAGTCTGCCTTCATGCAGAACAGAAGTGTGACCGTTCTGCAGGCACTTTGTTCCTCCTTAGGCAGGGAAAGGGTAAGAGCTGCCTTAGTAAGTTCAGTGTCAAGACTACAATTTCCAGCAAACAGACCCTCTCTGATTGCTAAGTGGGTTAGGTTTGCTTCCTTTTACAGATATAAAAAACAAGAGGTGACTTGAGAGGTTCTCAGTTGTGCTTTTGTGTCTTAGGAGGATGTGTCTGGTATACTATTAGTAAGTCTTGTTCTCCCAGATCAGTAACATACTTCTAAAATGCCACTCAAGAAATTTCTCTATAGAAAGAGAACTACAGCAAAACTATGAGTGTAGCCCAAGCTTCTAAATTGCCAGGTTGTGTACTGACCTTTGTACCATGTCTTTAAAACAGGAGCTAATGAGGCTTGAGCTCCACCAGTGAGTGCTCATGTGAAAGTTGTCAAATATCACTACTGCATCTCAGAGGATAAGTTCTGTTATTTGTTTTGTAGCTTCACCCCTACTAAGCCATAACCCATATCTAGTAAATCTTTCCCAGACCACTCTGGCTCTTCTTGTGTGGGACATATGCAACCCTTGATATCACTGCTCCCTGGATCACTCTTTATATCTTAAGGTCAGATTTCAGTTGGTGTGGGCTTGTTTTCTTCAGAGACTTGTGCTAAAGAGGGGAATAATAGGCCTTAACTTGGATGTGTGGAATGCATTTCATCTGCTTTTATAACACTGGAAGGAAAAATACACCCATCTTATGTGTTGTTCCTAATTCTTAGCATATCTTGCTTTACTGAGAATCTCGGTGCTTATCAGAGATACCTCGCATCTCTTCTCTCCAACTCCCTCCTCATCCACCAAGTTTTGGAATCCTTCTAATGAACTACAGAACAGAATGAACTGGATGCGGTGAAGACCCACAGCAAAATTTCTGCAGCCTTTGCAATCAGATCCCAAGAATGCACATTAGTCTGTCTCTTCTGGTATGACAGGGGAAATAATAGATCACAAGTCTCTGAGACAATTTTAGAATGGATCAGTTTATAAAAAAGGTCTGATTATGTAAGTGGTTGCCAGTGATTTCTGAATGGTGAGGGCATTGACAGAGCAGTGAAAACCAATGAAGCCTTTGTTTTGTCACGTCTGATGGAAAATAGAAATTTTGAGGTTTTACCTGTGTTCACAAAACTACTGAAATAGGTGTGTAGTCAGTTTTCTATAAACATACATAACTGCTGTACCTGAGAAAGGACAGATGTTGTACTGACATGAAGAATTAAATATTGATAGCACAACAAAGAGCAAAATTCTGACTTCATCTGCTTTGGTGCAGCCATACAGAAGCACATCCCAGCCACACTAAATGGCCATTTTTGTTCATCTTTGGCCAGTTTATATGCATGGCACTGTGCTGTGCATTTTTACATGCTGTGCAGGAGCCTGGAGTTCAAAAACCAGCACTGACATTTGCCTCGTGCTACTCCGCCTTTCTTATGCAGGACTGGCAGAAGCACAGTCTGCTGGTGTGTCAGAGTGGTTCTGCCACTGAGGTTCTGTAGCTTGCCCACAACAGCCTCCATTGATCCTTCTCTACTGTCTTGCCCACCAAAAAAAGATAGCCTCAGGTGAACTGGCTATTGACATTGAAGTCTGGCCTCAGACAGCTCTGGAGATATGGCCAAGAGCTGTTTCAGACAGTACTTGTCAGCCTACTCCAAACTCATGACAAAAATCAGTTTCAATGTCTGGTGGCACAGACCATTGTGTTCTGGGGCTTAGGAACATTGCTGAAAATGCAAGGTATTTCTGACATTGACAGATCCCAAGCTGCTACAGGACTTCTCTAGATAAAGATGTTTTAAAAGTATTTAAAGAGTATTTAAAAATGTCAAACATGTCAACAAATTTAGTTTTTATTGCAGTGGAGATGAACAAGTGTAGCCAGAAAATTGAAATATGATGGTATCGAGACTATGCAAAAAGTAAAAATACTAAAAGCTTTGCTGTCACTCTAGAACTCAAATGGGTATTGAAGCTTTCACCACCTGAGCTGATGGTGGGAATAACTAGATGTGCTGCTTTATCATAGCTGTGCACTGCCTTTGCAGGAGGAGCTTTGTTCTCTTTTCCTAAATTACAGGAAAAATTTAATGGGGAAGGAAGGATATGTGATTTGAAAAAGACTGGCAGTGAAAATTACTTTTTCCCCTTAAAATTATGAAATACTCAAAATCTCAACTTTCTGTTGAGATTTGAAATGGAAATTGGGGGATTTTATCCTAAAACTTCATTAAACCAGGAAAGTATTTTCTGCCCAACTCTAAGCAAAGTATTGTGATAAACCTTTAGGCAGAATATCACCAAAAAGCTGAAAGTGATTCTGAAGCCCACCAGAAGTCATAGAGAAAACTTGGTGGCACAGAAAAGGTTGGCTTCAATTTGCAAGAAAAGAAAGTCTTCGTGGCTTTAGAAGTGATGAAAGATAGCTGAGCAGAGGCTCAAGGAGCTGTGTCTGCAGCAAAGGAAGTGGGTGGACAGATCCCTGTATACAATAGTGCTATGAGATGTGAAATTGCTAAAATAGCCCCTGCCTAATGTAATCACCTTTCAAAGAATATTTGAGAGGCATTTTGTCAGTGACATATAAACAAAGGCTATGTTTGAAATTCGAAACTTGTCCAAAGTAATTTTTCTTTCAAAGGCTGTTTCCCCTGCTTGTGCTTGTTCTAGTGCTTTGAAAGGGCATGTTTTTAGAGGACAAGCTAGCTTTAATTGTTTATTAAAAAAAAAAAACAACAACCAAACAAAAACCTTTTACAAAGCAGTAAGGAACACCAAATGCATCTTTGAACAACCTTACTTTTCTAGCACAATAGAAACTGCATAAAGGCAGCCATTACCCAAGAACTTTTAGGCACTTTTTCTAGAGCAGAGATCTCATGAGAATATAGAGAGAACAGCAGGCATGGTACCAATAATTCTTTTGCCATTTACAAATAGGCTGTATCAATACAGTAACTTCAGATCTTAGATAATTTCTCATTCTAAGACATTCCAGCTTGCATTACAAGCTAGTAGCATGATCCTTTAACTGTGCCTGTGTAAGACTCCTGTTGGCTTCAAAGGCAGTGCTGTGTTTGGGCTGACACAGGATCATGACCTTGACCCAGAGACAAATTATTTAATGTGGTAACTGCAACTTGTGCTGAACAGGAACTACTGAGAGAAAAGGGAGCAAAATGCCTAGTATTGTCTATCTTAGCTGTTGCTTAAGGCAGGAAAGTAAAAACCATAAACCATAAAAAACCTAACCTCTTTCTGCAACTAAAATTTTGTTGGGTGTTGAATTATGGAGGACATAAGTCAACAGCTGAGCTAGGATTCTGAATACCGTTAAACCTGGGGTACTTCAAGTATCCCCTGATATCTCTTACAGTCACTAATGATCACTTTTGGCATCTTGAACACTGAAGTTTATGAACACCAGGAATAGTGACATGTGGTTTCTCATGGCTTTTGTCTGGTGTCGGACTATGAGTCATGACAGGTTTTTTGCTGCAGGTGGCCCATTTCTATCTGCTTTCCTTCTCGGTTGGTTCTTATCTAATGAGACAGTAAATCTTGCCACTTTTCTTATGGCAGGTCACACTGGGGGAGAAATAACAGGACTTCCCTCCTCTACCCTTCTCCTTATTGTTCATTGCTGGCAGGAACTTACTGATCCCTTTCAACTCTGCACTTCAGGTCTTTCTTGTAAATTTTAAACAATTGCTTGTTTGAGCCATCACCCACAGGTTTTTAGAGGGAGTTGTGAATGTATCATGACTGTGTGATATTTGATTTACAGGAAACTGAGAGGACAGAAAAAGTCACTGGTGCTATTTGCAGGCATAGGTGGAAATTATCTCAGAAAGAAACCTGTTAATTTGTGGGCACTAGCATAGTTTCTCTTTGTGGCAATGGGAATCACCAAAAGGTTTCTATTGTATATTCTACCCTTTTTGTGCTTGGAGAGTAAAAAAATGTTGGAGTCTTATTCCCCCTGAGAGGGCACATACCACAGGTCTCCTCAGACCCTTTACCATCTTCCTAGGAAATTCTTGATTATACAGAACTGGGGGGCAGGGACTGAATTGTAAGCTACCAAGGGCTCCCACTGCCATCTCCAAGAAAAAAGTCACCCCACTGCCACTTGATGGCTTTATCCTGCTGTACATGCCCACTCAGATGGCCAGCTGCAGCCTGGGCTAAATCTTTAAGAACTAGTGGAAATGAATTGCGTGTTTTTCATCAGTCATGAATATATGAAAGAGAAATCCAGCCTGGCAGTTGCACAGTTACTTTACGTGCCTGGTTTCCCATGAAGCCTACCTCCTATTTTGATTCTGTGTTAGCTGTTGTTTCTAATTTTTGTAAAGGCTTCAGGAAGCTTGTTTTAGCTAGAGGGAGTGAATTGTCTTGGCAGAAATGAGGGAAAAGTTAAGAGGAAGGGCCTGCTACATTGTGCAGGCATTGTACATTGACTTAATTGAAAATATATTAATATAAATAGACTTCAGACTTCCTCTCCTCTCTCTTTCCAAGCTGAAAGCCACCCATGGTCACAGTGATGCCGAGGCCTGTTGGGTGGCAGAGGGGAGGTGGTGGGGCTCAGGGTGATGCTTTGAGAGGGTACCTGGAACAGAGGCTAGACAGTGTTAAAGGAATAAAGTAGGTATTTATTAAAAAGGCCTTCAAGGAATACACCTTGGGCAGTACAAGAGCCTGACCGAGGCTACAGGAGGATGGATCACACGTTTTCACACTTTTATAAGTTTTGGTCCATTTACATATTGGGGTTAATTGTCCAATTACAGCTTCAGGTATGAAGTCCCATCCTCCCAGATTGCTCTCCTCAGCTCGCTGTTGTTTATACTTTTTGGGCCTGAAGCTGCAATGGTGTCCTTGGTTCTCGGGCTGGATTGTTTTGTCTAACTAAACTGTAATGAGAACTTGCTAACACTTTATATGAAGTTCAGAGTTGTATACTAATGCAGTACAAAATCTGGAAAATATGACAGTTAAAACTTGGGGCACCAAGGGTGCAGCCCTCGGGGCCAGGCTGGCCCGGCCAGTGCTGCACTCCCCTATTTGCTTTGTGGGAGTGGACAGGCGCTGGGAGTTCGTTGGGATTTTACTGTCGAAGCTTTCTAAAGTGGTGTAAATGTGTGCGCACAAGCTGCCGGGCAGGCCTATAAAAGCAGGACCATATAATCAAGGTGAAAATTGAGAAAGTTGTTTATTTGGTTCTCGTCCTCGCCAGTGAGGACGAGAACCCCCTGTCCCGGCCGGCCGGCCTGTGCTCGGCTTCTCACGGCCGTGGCGGGGCCGAGCGCTGGAGGAGGCGGGAGGGCAGAGGTTATCCCCTGTCTGCGGGGGCTGGGGATGGACCCGCTCCCATGGCCCTGCCTTGTGGCGGCGTGCGCGGCGAAGAGTGCGGCAGGCCCGGCCCGTCCAAGGGAAATAGCGGAGGAAACAAGAGGCGCTCGGCGGGCCCCGGCCCACACCCTTGGGCCACTCCCGACCCTCTCCTCCTGCCTGAGAGGTGACGCTAAGTGCAAGCGGAGCGGAGGGTCACCGCCGGCACCGAAAGCACAGGAGTCGCCTCCAGCCCTGTGTATGGCCGTGCTGGCCTCCGGCCGCGCCTCGTTCCGCGGCACCTGCCGCCCTGCCCTGCTCCGCTTCCCGCGGGCACTCGTGTCGCGCCGGTGCCGCCGAGAGTCGCCGAGCTCAAAAGTAACAAAATCCGGATACTACTAACAATTCCCTCCCGGGGTGTCCATCCTCTCCCCATATCGTAGGAGTCGAATTCCGGCTCCACCTGCGTGGAGGCTTCCCCGTCAGCCCTGCCTGACGAGGCTCAGTGTCCCCTCCTTTATATTGCGGCAAGCCGGCAGGGCTGTGGGCTCCCGCCAGTAGGAGCAGCAGTGACTACTTAGGAAGGGATCGTTGCCCGTCTCACCGCCCGGCTGTCGAGGACTCGGCTCGGCTTGAGACTGGCCCGCGGGGATGCCTGGAGCTCTGGGAATGGATCGAGTAGGGCCGGAGCCGCCGGGGCGCGGGGTGCCGTCAGCTCGCCCCTCCGAGGCGTGCGCTTCGCTCGCGTCTGGGCGCCCACTTGCGGTCCCTCAATCGGATCGAGTCAGTTCTGTGAAATTCCTCGGGGCTGACCGTCAGGGAGCCAGGGCTCTCGTGAAAGCGACTTAGGAAAAGCACAGGGCTGAGAAGCTTTGAGAAAGTTGGGCAAATTCGTCCCTTTTGTGTGAGGGGAGACTAAAAAGCCGCACGCTATGACCCCCTCTTGAGTGAGAGCACGGACGGGAGATGCTGCAACTCCGCCTTGTCCTGGCTGCGGAGGGAGATGCTGCAGCCCCAGAAATCCCGCCGTATCTCGTTCAAAATAGGTTGATACAAAGTCAAGACGCTAACAAACAGGCATTCCCCGATAAACGCGCGCAAAGACGCCTCAGAAATCAGGAGGCTGCCATTGTTTATGTCCGTCTTAGCGAGGAGGGATGTGCAGAACTACTCCCAGGGACAGAACAAATACCTGCTAAGAACCAAAGGCGCCATGGGTTGTCGCACAAATGAATTGATCCAGTAATCGCTAGGGCTATAACACCCTTATTTATGCTAAAGCATGTGACATAATCTTTAAAATGTGGTAGCTCCAAGTTACCACCTCTTTATTACTTATACAAGCTAATAGGTAAAGTGACTTTTACCTTCTTTACTTGAAGGAGACACAAAGAAGCAGACAGGTAATTCCGCGCTGCTAATTATTGTGATGTGATGCGTAGGGAAGGGAGAGGTTGTAGTGGAAAATGGGAAGACCGATTATGAAATCTCGCAGTTTAGCTAGTAGTGACCATCTCAGACCTCATGATTATTTCTTTCTTAAACTGCGGATGCCAATATGTTAGCAAATCTGGCACCTTATCTGCCAGCGAGTGAACCCGTTTATTCTGTCCGAAAGCGTGTTTTGATAACAGGCATCTTTTTTTTTTCTTTTTTTTTTCCTGTGACTGATTTGAATTCTCGCCTAAATGTTAGCGTTTTAAATTGAGTGTTTAGCTGTTGCGCTTCAGGGTGTGGAGAGAGGGAAGCGGTAGCTCTCTCTCTCGCTCCTGGGTTCTGCGGTACCGAGAAAGATCGCACTCAGTGCCGAGAGCGGAGCGCGGAATTTGCCGTCTGCCGCGGTGAAGTTGCGGTAGTGTTGCAGTTCCGCTTGTGTGAGGCTTGCCAGGCGTAAGGCAAAAAGTGTCCCGTATACAAAACGATCAGAATATTTACAGGTAATTGTGACTGTCAAATACTTCGTTGCGTTGACAAAGCGCAGAGATCTTGGAGCGTTTCGTCTTTCGGGGGGTGGGAGGTTGCGGGGGCTTGGGACCCCTGCGAGGGGCAGCGACGCGGGCCCGTTCGGCCGGGGAACTGGGGGGCTGCTGGATCCCAGCGAAACGCTGGCAAGGAGGAAATAACAGTGTCTTCCCGCAGAGACGGTGCGGCTGAAGGGCTCTTCCCGGGGCAGAAGTGCAGCGGCTCACGGAACAGAGTAAGTGAGAGCTGCTGTCCCCACTGGGGACAAACTCTCTTGTTAGATGCTGATTTGGTTGGAGCGATTCCGTGACGGGGAACACACGAGCACTGCGTCTGCTCTGGTTTTATGATGGGATTTCAAACGGTGGATAACTCTCACCCGTCCTTTTACAAACCTGAAATTTGTCACGGGAGCGCGCTGGCTGCGCGCAGGCCGGCGGCCCCTCCGGCGGAGGGGGGCGGGGGGGAGAGGGGGCAGGGCGGCCGGGGGAGACGCAAGGGCTGGAGGAAGAAGAGACTTTAGGTGGAATTGCTCTCGCTGCTTGACAGTGGTGCTTGGCGACAACGGTGCCTTGCCTGGGCAGGGTGGCCGCGCAGCTACCGAGGCCAGGCGGCTCCGGCGGCGGCGGCTGAGGCCGTCCTGCGGGGCTGGGAGGTGGCAGCCCCCGCCGGCGGCCGGGCACTTGCTTCCGGCCCATTTTGCGCCCTACCTGCTTCTCAGGAGCGGGGCAGGGGTGGCATGGAGACAGCCTCGTCAGAGACTGTGAAGCAGAGGGGGATCAGCTCCGCGGAGCCCAGCGGGCGAAAGGCGGGCAGGCTCAGGGTAGTGTCCTCCGTTCCCAGCTGCCCCGGTATCTGCTTCTTAGGCTTCTGCCTCTTTCCGCTGCTTCGAGAAGCCACGTCCAGGTTGAAGGACGCCGCCTCGGCAAAGCTACCGGGGCTGCCTCGGGCGGCGGGCCACCTTTTGGCCACCCTTTAAGGTGCTGGGAGCGGGCCCCTTTCACGGGCCAAGTACGAACTCAAGCCCCGAAAATATTTTTAAGTGTTGGCGCATATTGCCTGGCAAAGTTTTGAGGTCGCAGGAAAAGACTATAGGTTTATTTGCAGGAGGAAAAGCGATAGGATTTGGCCCGTTCCTGCTCCCGGGCCCCATGTGTGACCCCTCTGCAGACAGCGCCTTGCTGTGCCCCGTAGGTAGCAGTATAGGGATTGCGAAAGCCTAGAAAGACTGAGCATTACCCTGTCAGCTTTCCATTTGCGGTGATTCCGCCAGGGACAAACCAGGTTCGTGGCGCAGTCGGGAGGATCTGAGCTACCTTCTTGCAGGAGCCAGGCTGCGGGATATTTGCGGTTCATGTGTATTAGGATGCGTTTCCTCGTGTTGCTCAAAGGCGTTTTCAGCCTTTATAGTTCAATAAACCCTGTTGTTTATCTTCGAAATCCCCTTCACTATCTGCCTTTTTTTTTTCCTAAGCAGATCCACAGCCTTCAGTTACTTGCTCAGAAAACTCTAAGCCTTCAGCCGGGCACCCCAGCTGCCGGCCGGGCTGTTTTGTCACAGGCTGCCCCTGCCTTTGGCTTCAGCCTAACAGCGGGGAGCGAGGGCGGGAGCTGGGGGCCGGCACCGGGGCCCCGTGCCCCGCCACCAGTCTGCTCCCTGAGCACCATTTCGCGTGGCAGGAGCCGGCGGGAACTGCTGCCTTGTGCCTTAGAGCAGAGGGTTCTCCCTACGCATTTACTGGAGTTTTAATTAAAACGGGCGTACGCAGATAAAAGTATCTGTTGAGAGGCAAAGTTTGGATTTAGGAGGAAAACAGCACCCTGCTCTGTCCAAAGGACAGTCGCTAATGAGCACCGCGTCCTGAGCGCGGCGGGGCTGGGGCTGAGCTCAGCCCGTTGGGAAGCTCACGGGGAGGGGGCTCGGAATCGGCTCTGTCCTGGCTCTGTTGAGGTCCGTACTCTCATGTGTCTCCGCCGGCCGTAGGAACTCGAAGAGCGCTTGAACCCTTGGGAGGCGATAGTGTCCAACCTGGGCGGGTGATGTTTTGCTTCTAGGTCGGAGCCTGGCGGGGCAGCAAGGATGCTATCTTGCTAATTTATATAAATCATTGTAATTAAAACGATTCGTGCCTGGGGGTACGAGTCCTCATCCCAGCTCGGCATGTCCTTCGGAGTTCCGCCGTCACTCGTTCTCACGCCGGGCGAGAGCGCGGTTGGAAGGGAAGAGCGGGCTTCCCCGGAGCCCTGCGCCCCGTAGGCACATTAGGGGTGTAAAGGCAGGCGCTAGGCTGGTTCCCGCACCGAGGGTGGCGGCTCTGTGCTGCAGCCCCTTCCCGCATTCGTTCACGCCGCAGCTCGGGCAGTGCGCGGCAGGCGGAACGCTCATTTCCCGTCCTGGCGCCGCTCGGAGCGGCCACCTCGGGGTGAAGCGGGGGACACCGCCCGGCCAGGGGCAAACGGCACCGTAGTGGCCTTAGGCTGCGGCGAAGGAGCAGCCTCAGTTGGTGCTCGGGTGGAGGGGCTTGCTAGCTACTTCTCTCTCGGATCTAGGGAACTTTCTTTAATTGCAACGAAGGTGGGAAAACTCTTCCTTCATTTCCAGCTATAAGCTGCTAATTTGAAGGAAAAGACCCAAAGGGCACAAACGCTTCGTTCTGTGCTCTCTGCTCCTGACAGTTTACAAATCTAAACAGAAGTATTTTAAAGACGCCATGCAATACTGAGGTATTTCGAAGTCTGTTAAGGTGAGGTCGATGAGCTTGATATCTCACGGAGGAAATCCCTTGCGGTTAGCATTGCAGCGTTGATTATGGGAAAACGCAAACCCAGGGCCAGGGGGAAAGCCAAGATCTGGAGACGTGTATGAGGAACACGGGAAGCTGCAGATCGTAGTGCCTAGCACGACTCCGTGCTAGGAGAGTGCCTAGCACGACTCCGGCAGCGGCCAGCTCAACCCCGCACGAGGCGTCCATCCGGCCCGGCCTGCCGGTGAGCTCCGCTCCCCGCGCCCGCCTCGGCCGGAGCTGCGCTGCCTCCTGGGCACCGAAATACGGTGTAATAGCCTGTTACGTGCTACTCGGCTCCGGCCGAGTCGTTCCCTTCCCTGTGTACGTCTGGCTGCAGAGATTGCTTCTCTGTTGTCCGCAGCTCTTTCTCCATATAAACCAGCGTTAACAGCAAAAGGCTCATTAATAAAACCACTGGGGGAAAGGATGGAAGCGCGGGTAGGTCTGCAGAGATACTGCTATCCCGAAACCCTGTGGTCGGAGCTCAGACGCCGTGAAGACTCTTTGGGTTTGGTTTTTTAAAAATTATTTTTGTTATTCCATTGGCACAGCACGAACGAGCCGCGTGGATCCCGAAGGGGCTGGAGGCAGCCGGCGGTGTTCAGGGCATGCAGAGCCGGCTCCCGAGGGCCGAGGCGTTATGCCGCGGAGCCAGGGCACTGCCCAGGCGGCCCCGCGCCCGCCGCGCTCCCCCTCTGGACAGCCGCCGTTTTAGGCTTGGGTTGCAGGGGGAAAGCAGAGGATTGTGGCTGGGAAAGGACGATGGCTGGCACCGTGCTCCCGCCGGCACTGTCGGCTGGAGCCAGAGCTTCCCCCTCGAAATGATGCGGGAAGAGTCGGGCTCCTCCCGCCACTGGGCTCAAAGGACATTTTCGTTTTATTTCGGCTGCCCCTCGTGAACCTGCCGCCGAAAGAGGGATCGTGGTAGTGCGGAGGGACGAGAACCCCTCCTACGGCTGCAGGGTTAGATGGCTCGTCCCCGACAGCGAGCGCTCGATGGCGGGGCCACCCCGCAGCGGCGGCCTGGCTCCTCGGCTGCCCAGCGGCTTTCCCGGACCGCGAGGAGAGCGCGAAGAAGGCGCGGCTGGTCAGGACGTCGGTCCTTACGCGCTGCCCATCGCAGGTTTGCCTGGGCCGCCGCTCTGCCCCCGAGCCGCGGGACAGGAGAGGTGTCGGAGCCTCGACGGCATGTGGCGCGGCGGGCAAGGTGGCAGGGCGGAGCGGCGCTGCAAGGGCCGAGGGCGCAGCGGAGGGCGGCGGGAGGGGCCCGCTCGGCCCGCGGCAGGTGCTGCGCTGTTCCCGCACCGCCGGGGCCGCGGGCAGGCGGGAGCAGCGGCCGCCTCGGACTGCGCCGGCGCCAGTGCCCGCGCGATGGCGCTGTGCAAAGGCGAAGGCACCGGGACGGGTCGAGCGGGTGGTCCCGGCTGTGGCCCGCAGGAGCGGCCGGGGGCTCGGGTGTCGCCGTGATGGAGCCTGGGCCAAGCGGAGATACCGGAGCCCTCGCCTGTGGGATCCGCTCTCCGCTGTCCTCCTGACCCTGCGTCCTGGCAGTGCGGACTACAGCCGCCACCCTGAAGGGACCCGGAGCTGCCTCGCCGGTGCTGGGGGCCATCCCGCTCCCAGCCCGCCGGCCCCTGTGCCCTCGTGGCAGCCCGGGACCTCTGCGCTTCGAGGCAGTACCCGCGGGCGGTGGGCCGGTGTCCCCCGGGACCCCAACGTGCGGCGCCGGGGACCTCGCCTGGGCCCGGGCCACAGCACTCGGCCCCGGCCGAGCCTCGCGGTGAGGCTGTCGTCCCGCGGGCGCCGCGGCTCCTGGCTAATACCGGGTGGAAGGGGGAGAAAGCAGCAGGCAGGAGAGCGCCCGGCGGATCCTGCCACGGGGAGAGCCACGGGGGCCGGCTCTCGGCCCGGCTGCGTGGGGCGAGAGCCGCCCCGGCCCGGGGGGCGGCATTGCGGGCAGCGGAGGCCCCGGAGGTCGCGGCAGCCCCGGCTGCAGCCGCCCGCCTCTGAAGCCTGTGTGGGCAAGAGCCGCGATCGCTTCCATGCGTTTTGGCTTTAAAAGCGGTAGTTAATGAAAACCAAACCTTTCCAAGGAGGTGTTTTTGTTCAAATTTTTTTGGTAATCAACGACTGAAGGGGTCCGCAAACTTCAGTAACAAGGAGCGCTGGGGACTCGGAGCTCATCCACTCCTGCTCCCATCAGAGTGAGAGAGCAGAAAATTCTCGTACCGGAGGTCGTGTTAGAAAAAGAAAAATAGGTTATTAATATTATTAATATTTTTTCAAATAGTTGTTTTTTTAATTGCGACATTGAAGACGGGTGAGGAAAGCAATGGGAAATAATCACCTTTTCTTTCCAGTGGAAATAAGGACATGTGAAAATCATGCAATGGGGGGAAAAAGCGTTTGTAATTGGAAACAGAGAGAAAAGTCTTTTATTTGGAAAAAAATATGTAAAAGAAAAATAAGTGTAATACTTCATAAAATCCGTATAAATTATGTGATGTTTACAAAACAGAAGTTACCAAACAACATTTATACGAACTCGGTTACGTTTCCCTCGGTTTCACTAACAAGCCCCTTTGCTTTCGCGTCAAAATTTTCAAATTATTACGGCTCCCGATTTCAAAGTTATTTTCTTAGAGTATTTTATGTAAACATTCAGTTTATACATACGGACTAAACACATATTCGGTAATCCAGATATTCCAGTGAACGCAGAAATGAGAAACCAGCTGCCGGTGGAGAAAAAAACGAAAGCAAGAGAAAGGTGCAGGGGATTCATTGCAAATGAAGCAATCGCTACATATATATTTAAATGTATTTAATTGTATGCATTATTCAAATGCCCTTCTGACTAGTTTAATAATTTAGAATCGATAGTTTTCCTAAAAACTTTATAAAATATTTACACTTAATAAAATATTAATCGATTAACAAGCCAGTTGTACTCTTATAGGAGCTTTACTAAAGTCCTGTAATCGCGTTGTCGCCACACGTCTCCGCTGTTAAGGAAAGGATCAGTGACAAAATGTAAATGAAGATCTTCAGACGGTGGTGTTTATAAAATACCTCATTAATGGGCTTGGATTGAGTCTCTCCATCCATCCACATCATCAGATATAATAATAGTAACGAATCAGACAGGGAAGATCCTGGCTAAACCATTGGCATTTTTTTTTTCCAGAAGTATTGAAGTCCTAAATCACCAATTCTTCTAACTTTCTGGCCATTGATCCTCGGGCATTCGTAGTTCAACATCAAAGGTAAGAACAAAACATTATTCAATTATTCAGTAGCTGGTGGAAAACGTTAACTTCCATGTAAGAACGTTAACTTCCATACTGCTGAGCTTTATCAAATGGGGGGGGGGGGGGGGGAAGGGAGAAAAGTTAGATCGGGTTTTTTAAAAAGAAAACAGAGAGTTCTCCAAACTTTGAGGCTCGTTTCTGAGAGGGAAAGCAGGAGACCTGCCTGGCGGCAGCCGCCGCGCTCTCTCCTCCGCAGCCTGCGCGTTCCCGGCACCGCCGCTCGTTTCTCCGGCCGCTCCCGGAGCCCCGACCCCGGCGGTATCCCGGCCCCCCGCCCTCGGCCTTCCGCTGCTCCCCGTATATTCTCTGGCTCCCTCCGACTTCAGCCGGCGATGGGACGCGGCTCCCACCCGCGTTCACGGCTTGCTGTCCCGGGGCCAGGCTGGCACCGCGTCCAGACTTCGGCGGCGGGTCCCGCTGCCCCTGCCGAGGCGGGGAGAGACACGAGTGCTTCGGCCGAGGCGGGGACAGCCGCACTTGGCACTGCTTTTCGGGGCCGGCCCGGAGGTCGGATGTGGAACGAAGGGATGATTTCTCTTACCCTGCCCGGGGATCCTCTGCTTCTCCCGGTACTATTTTCAGGGGCGGCCCGGAGCTCACCGGGACACCCGAGCGCTCGGGTGGGCCGTCACTGCCACTCGGAGGGAAGGAGGGGAGCAGTGGGACCGGCGGCAGCCGATCTCCTGTGGGGACCTGACCCTCTCGCAAACCCCGAGGCAGCACTGGGACGGCTGCATGCGGGCTCGAGGCAACCACCGCTGCCCGCCCTACTGCTCCCGGGTGCTTACGGGGGGAACGAAGATCTGCCACCAGGGCTGCCCGGTGGCCGTGATGCTCCCGCAGGTTCCCAGTGTCACCGTGCCCGGGACGGGGGGCTCCGCTCCCCACTAACCCCCCTTTTTTTTGACCCTCCGGCGCCACCGTAAAAGACAGAGCTCTTAAGGGAGCACGGCGGGGAGGGCGGCGCCGCGCAGGGAGCCAGCCGCGGACGGGCAGCGGGGGAGGCGGTGGAGGGGGGGTGTCAGGGCGCTTTGGGTGCCCGCCGCCGCCGGCTCATTCCTCGCCGCCCGTCCGCCGCCCGCCCCCCCCGCCAGAAGGGATTCCCTCGGTCCACCTTAACGTGGGTCTCGTTCCGCCGCCGGGCGGGCGGCGAGGGCTCGGCGGCGCGGGGCCGCCGGCTCATTCCCCCGCGCCCCCCGGGCCGGGCAGGGGGCGCTGCGGGTCCTCGGGGCGCCCGCGGGGCATGGCCCCGCCGGGAGACGCGGCCACGCCGCCGCCGGCCCCAGGGAGAGGCGCGGTGCACCTTGCATCAGAGAGAGAGGGGACTGCCTGCCTGCCGGGTGACTGCTCGCTGCCCCGGGACTGGTGAGGGGCTCGATCCCGCCGCGCTGCGACTTCCCGGCCGGAGCTTTGCCCGCACCACTGGCTGCACTTAGGTAGCGCTGTCATGCCCTACCCGGAGCTCCGCTATTAAATAATTTAGCGGCGGCAGCAGCAGCGCTTTCCTGCCCGCTTATCACCTTCTCCCGGCCCCCGCCATCAATTATTCAGGACCATCCCGGTAACTGCCTGAAGCCGGGCGCGGAGAACAGGGCGACGGGGGGGGCCCTACCTGGGGCCGGTCGCTGGCTCTTGGAGGCCTGGAGGAAGCGCGACCGGCCCTCGGGGCGGCAGCCCCCACAGCACCGCGAAAAGTTACTGTTGCCTCGCCCCGGCGGAGAGAGGTTGCGGGAGGATCCCCGCCGTCGGTCGGTTCCCAGGGGGACGGGGGTGGGGGGCGGGTGGCAGGACGCGGCGAGGCCGCACGGGCTGCTGACCAACCCGCGCGTCTGGACTGAATGCCGGAGGCAGCTTTGCTCCTCCTCGGTGGGTCCGGTGTCCCCAACTCCCACTTCCCCACCATCCGCCCCCCCGCCCTTCCCCTTCTCCCGGCTCCTCCTCCTCTCCTTCCCTCTCAGCCCTCCCCCAGCCCGACTGCCCCTGCCCTTGCGCCTTTCTGCCCTGGGTCTCTCCTGTCACTGCCGCGTCGTCCTGCCACGCTTCCCCTTCCCCACCCAGCCTGCCCTACGCCCTTCCTTCGCGCGGCACTGCGCTCCTTTTTCGCGTGCGAGATGTATTATTTATTTATTGGTGTTTAATTTCCTGCCAGGTGGGTTTCTGCCTCCCACCGTGCGCGCAGCGGGGCCGGGGCTCCGCGGGGCGGGCCGGGCCGGGAGGAGGTGGGCTGCTGCGTGCCCGTCCGTGCCCGACTCCGAGGTAGCAGCGAGACTTGATTTTTGCGGGGGGGCGGGGAGGGGGAGGGGTGTCAAGGCAAGGAGGGGTGGCGATGTTTGGGATGCAGAGCCCTGGGACGGGAACGCCGCGCAGACAGACAGGCAGACACACACACACAGGCGTGCACATACACCAAACCCGAAAGCAAGGACAACCCCAAAAAGGACTCACTTTGCCTCGATGACTCAACGCAACTAATAACCGTTTCTCTGCTCTCTGTGGCGAGTCCCTCCTGCCGCTGCTGTCGTTGGCAGAGGAGGGAGCGATTGAAAGTGACACACGGGGGGCCGCCGCCGCCACTTCTCCGCGCCGCCAGGCACTCGCCGCCGCCGCGGAACCCGGGAGAGCGGCGCTCCCTCCTCTTCTCCTCCCCCTGTTTCCCCCGGTATTGATTTTCTCCGCTGAAGGTGTGAGAAGTCGGCTCCCTCTCCCTTCTCTTCTGCGCCGCAGCCGACGGCCCCACGCCTCCCCGCCCCCTCGTCCCGACCTCTCCGCTCCGCTCGCCACCCGGGACCCTCCGGGACGGGGCTCTACCCTTGCCGCCCCGCGGGAAACCGCCCCGGCCCCGCCGCCTCAGCACCCCCGGAGGAGGGCGAGGAGGGGGCTGGGGGTGGGGGGAAGGAGTAGAAGCGAAGAACGCGGCGTGGGAGAAGGAAACAGGAAAACTTTCCACCCTGGATTCTCTACTTCTGATCCATGGACAGAGCCCAACTCAGCCAACTTACAGACAGGCTATAAGCAGTAAGTACAGCGGCAGTTCGCGGGAGCCGCTCGCTAGAGGCTTCCTCGCCAGCAGCCAGCCGGCTACTCCGTGGCTGCACAGCTGGCCGGCGCGGGGGGGCCGTGCCAGCGGGGCCGTCTGGACTGGCAGCCTTTTCCCCGCGGCCCCCGGGGGTGGGCCGGGACTGGCCGGACCCGGGGCGCAGCACCTGGCTGCGGCAGGCGGCTGGGCTGCTTGCCTGCCGAGCGCGATGGGAACTGGGGCGCAGCACTGCCTGCCCCCGCCCGCGGCAGGTTGGCGCCGGGCGGGTGAGGCGAACCGCTCGGTTCCAGCGGGGCCGGCTCCGGCGGCGGGAGCGGGGCGGCATCACACCCGGCCGCTACTCGCCCGGCTTCACGGAGCTGAACCGCTCTGGAGACGGGCATCGGGGGCCCGGCCGGATGAGCGGGGCCCGGTACTGGCCAGCGGCCACTGAAGCGCCCCTTCTTTCTCTCGCCCTAGGTCCGTGCTCCTTCTACTGCGACCTGCCAGCGGGAGCAGCGTCCCCGAGCATGGAGCGGAGGAGCGAGAGCCCCTGCCTGCGGGACAGCCCCGACAGAGGCAGCGGCAGCCCCGATGTCAAAGGGCCCCCCCCCGGGAAGGTGGCCAGGCTGGAGCAGAACGGCAGCCCTATGGGCACCCGCGGGAGGCCCAACGGCGCCGTCACCAAGCCCGTGGGAGGTAACCGTGCGGCCGCGCTCGCGGCGGCTCTGCCGCCCGGGGCGCGCAGGGCGGCGGGCCCGGGGGAAGCGTGTGGCGGGCGGGTCGGCACCGTGCGCGGAGGGGCCGGCAGGTCCGAGTGGCGGCTGGAGAGCTGCTGCCCGCTTTCCTGGGCAAGCATTTGGCTGCTCGGCACCGCTGCGGTGATGGGGATCCACGGGAAGATTTGGACCGGGCGTGCGGCGCGCAGCCCTCCGGCGTTAGAAGGCCGCCTGCCGAAAGAGGCCAGCCCGGGCCGGGCTCTGGTCGGGCTGCTCTCAAAAGGCGAGAGGGTAACGGGGTGAGAGCGTGTCCTGCGCTTGGCGCTTTCTCGGTGCGGATTGCTCTGGGGCAGCCCACGGGCATCCCCCTGCCCCCCGTGCAGGGCACGGCAGCGGCCGGGTGGCGGGCCTGGGCAGCGCTTGCCGCAAAGGGCAGCGCCTCCGGCTTGGGTGCGGGCGGTCGGGCTGCCTTCGCGGATATAGGTGACACCAGTTAGGTGCGTTAACACCCACCGTCACAGCTTTAAGAAAAGGGTCACCAGGGTGGGAAAAATGGTAGCGTTTATGGTTGGATTTTGGGGTTTTATTTTTCTTTCGGTAAGTAGAATTTTGTAGGAGTTGTAAAAGAGGATAGGGCATGTGCAAGGTTTAGCTCTTTCAGCAAATATATTGAGCATTAGTTTTACAGTTTTCCTGCGTTTCTCTAGAATACTTAATCTTTCCTACTTTGCTATCACGTTGCTGGTCAGTTTTGTGTTAAGAGCGTGTTAAGTGCGTGGTTGCTTTTTCCCCTCCTTTTGTTCCAAGCAGGTAAACTTTCCAGTCACTTCTCTTAAATGCCTTCTTTTTTCCTCTTAACTCTGATGCTGTCGTGTTTAAGACAGTGCAGCCTCATGTTAGGAAAAGTATATTTAAAAATCTTGAAATTAACCAGACATTGTGAGCAGAATACTGCAGGGAAGGCCACCAATAACTTTACGTTAGAAAAACCCTCTGTATTTGTGTTCTAAAATGAGCTGAGCGGTAACACATAATTGTAGTTGTTTATACACACGGAGTTTGTGTAGCTGGCATTTCGAGAGATACATTGAAATGGTCGTCACATGACTCTCTATTACGTGAGGTTTATTTAGCGATTTTACCATTAGATGCTTGTTTTAGACCTCTTTGGCTCAATAGGCTTCCTAATTGCTGAAGTTTGCTAAGGAGCTGCAGATTTTATTTTAAAAGCGTAGGATTCATTTATATACCTAATGAAGGGTAAGAGAGCTCACTAGTTTTTTATGTTTCTTTATATCTAGTTTTTAATCCTCTTCTCTGTGTTCTTCCAATGTATGGAAAAAGAAGAAGCAGCTTTGCAGTGAAAGACTTGTAATACTATTCCACTTAGAAATTGGTGAAGAAATAATTTGTTGAATAATTGTAAAAAGGAACTAGTTAATCATATAAAAAGTAGTGTATGTAGTTTTACATGCCTTTTTCGAGACTTGGGCATTAAAGCTGCTTGATTTTTAAAGGAATGTTAGAATTAGAGCTGAAATATTTTTCCTTGGGGCATTTATAGAAATGTACTTTAAGAAAACTCTTTTAAATGTTTTGGAATATATGTTTGCTTTCTAGTTGCAGCTGTATTATCCAAGAGAAATTCAGCAGCTTTTATAGTTACATTGGTGGTTCAGCCTGAATCTGGCCTATTAAGCTGTGGAAGATCTCTTCCACTTAAGAAAAATACTTTCATTTCTGAAAGCAAACTTTTAAGAGCCTGAGTTTTCATTCATTATTCTTCAGCTCATTTATAAAGGTGTTGTAGACTGGAGTGTAGAAGTGTAGGGGAATAAGAAAGGCAGGAGTAATTTTTTTCTTTTTCCTTAGCTGGTGTTCTTTAAACAGTCTCAGTCTCTTTGGATTTAGGCTGTTCATAATAAAGGTTATTCATTACTCCTTATTGATACTGAAAGCAAGAAAAAAATTATTCCTTTCTGGATACTTACCTAGGTTCTATAATACTCAATACTAAATTAGTTAAGGCAGATTTTTTTTAATAAGATAATGGTGCTGTTTAAAATTGATTTTTTTTTCTCCTGGCAATACTCTTACAATAAATCAACATAGCTAATTTCCAGATATTTTCCTTCTGCTCTTTTTCAAGTTTGATCTTTAAGAACCTGTTACGATCAAGTGATCTTTTCCTGAATGCAGATCACACCTGTTTCAGGTATTTTTGGAAGTCTGTATCTTTGCAGTGATTACTGTGGTCTTAGTAATTTTTTCACTGGAGTTGTGAAATGCATCTGTAGACATTTGTGGATGGGCTTACTTTAAATTTACTGGCAAATTAGTATAAAAATTATTTGAAGTAAATACTGATAGGGACTCTCCTGCTATCGTGCCTAGAGTCTGACAAAAAGGAAACTATTGAAAGTCATAGTGAAGTGACATCCAGGGCTTCAGTTGCCAGTGTTTCTGTTTATTCTTATTTCTTGGGCTTTAACAAGTGCTAATACTTACTGAATGTGAATTGTATTTAGGACAAAAATGGAAATACTTTACCGAAAACTAGAGACCATTTTGGGTTTTTTTGGTTTATTTTTAATTCCATAATGTGTATCTGAAGATTTTGAAAGCAACGCCAAATGCTAGCAATTCTTTTTCTCATCTCATTTTGGGCCTTAGATATGTAAATGCTGAAATTCCTTCCTATTTGTCAAGTGGCTTTTTGTTGTAATAATATCAGTTTCTGAAGTTAATCGTGAGAACAGAGCAATAAGCTCTCAACTATCTGCAGCTATGATGAGTGTGATGACCTTTGGTAACCAGTTTTATAATCGTACTGTTTGCTGCAATTATTTTTCTAGTGACTTCCCTGAGAAATAGAGAAATATAATGCTATTGGTGTTTCTAGCTTTCTCACTAGTTTTATGAGTGAAAAAGTGTTTTAAAATAAGCTTGTGTAATGCAGATAGAAAATCAATTGTTCTCATGCGAAATTTTGCATTATGACTTTCCTAGTTTTTTATTCCTAACATGAATGTCCTTAATTCAGAGGGCTATTACAGCAGCTATAATAATCTAGTGAAGGTCACTAAAAAGATAAACGAGGTCTTAAAGGTTGTGTTTAATAGGGGATTTAAAAGTTTTGGTACTGTTTACAATGTTGTCAGCGTCAGCCCAATGTATTAGAGTCCAGTTTTGGTTTGCCTGACTAACCCAGTGCTTCTGAAATATTTCAACAGTTATCTGACCAGTCTGTTTTAAAACCTGTATGTAATAAAACACAAGTGCTCAGATTTTAAGGAGAGTAAGGTTCCTTGGAAAAAAAGACTAATATCGCTTTAAAAAACATATGAAGCCTGGGAGAGAGTTTAGAGCAAGCAAGAGCACTATGGTGTTGACAGCTTTATATCCCTGTTGGGTAACATTCACTTACTAGGATTGGCGTCTCCTCTCAGTTAGTAATTCACTCCATAAGGATTAAAAAAAAGAGGGATGATTAATGACTAGGAAACTTATATTTACAGAATTGTTGATTGCAGTTCGTGAACCTGTTTGTGTAAGAGTGGATGTACATATATATATATGTGTGTTGATTTGAAGAGTGTAGAAAATAAGCATCAAAAGCTTCTGAAAGCAGCTTAAAATGCCAGTATGCAGTGAGCTGTTCTGAAGTTTGATTTTGCTGAAAAAGAGGCATAGAACCAAATGGTAGCCAAGGGAGCATGTTCAAATTTGAAACAGGAAATGATGGCAAAACATTTTTTGTTTAGATTAGTTTGATGCAGTCTGATAATATGTTCATATTCATTTAACTGTTAAAAACTGTGATTCAATTTACAAAATATTAATGGAGGGAAAAGCTTTTGGGCAATTCAAACCAAAGTGTATGATCAGGATGTTAATCAGTAGCTGTACTTAGGGAGCTTGTATGAAGTCAGATGTAACAGAAATGTGGATGCAGTGACTCTTCGGAGCGCTGCTGCTGATTGCTGTGAGCCCCCTGAAGTTCAGTGTATCGTGGTCGTGTCTGCCTAAGTGTAGTTAAAAATCAGTTTTAATATATCTCTGGGGTGACAGAAACACAGGCTGATGGTTAAAGAGCTGTTTGTCAAAGTCCCTTCTATATATTTCTGTAAAAATATGATAGGGTTTGTACTACCTTTTATATCTTTACAAGCATGTACTTGACTGGAGCAAAAATTCACTTCTGTGCAAACGGAGGAATACAGCCTGATCAAATTTGCTCCTCTGTTCTAAATGGTTAGTTAACATGGCATCCTGAGCGCAGTAAGGAAGTGTGTTTCACTTGTCCTTAGGAATTGAGCAAAGTGAAAGGTTTAAGTTTTCGATTCCTGCCCAGATCCTAGATTAAGAATACCTTCCTGCTGCCTGAAAGAAATATGTAGCTGTTGGAAAGAATTAAGCGCGCTGAAATACAGAAGTGTGAAAGCCGGAAACCCTTGTTAGTTTCAGGAACCAGCATAGATGTATTTTTATGTTTTACGTTTATATTTTATGTTTTATCTGTAGCTGCATAGTTGGAAAATGTTTCTTTTAATTTTATATGATTCAGTAGGGATTTGGAAGAAATTTAAAATCTTGCATTTTACATGTTTCTGATATATAATGAGGAAGAAACCTCTAACAGGAACAGTAAGAAAAGCAAGACAGTGATTTTTTTTTCGGGACTGATTGTTAAAAATGAGTTTCTGGTATTTTTGCTGATCTTCACCCCTCTCTCCCTTTTCCAGTCAGGCTATATCATGTAAATAGAACAAACAGAGCAGTCATTCCTGAAGGGTCATGCAGTGTATCAGCTATATTTTTGCTGAGGTAGAAAAATAGTCTTTCTTTATGTGTTTTCGGTACTTGGTCTGTTATTAAAATAAAGACACAGTTGGTTGAAGTGCGTGTGCAATTGAACATACGCATTAAACAGAATATAGGGTATCCACCCATTCAATGACTTAGACATAATTTGATGTTTAGGGTAATTTTGGAATCCTTAAGTTGCATCTGCAGAAAGACACCAACAATTTTGAATTCAAGATTTAAGATTAGTGGTAGTAAGATTTTTTTTCTTTCCCCCGCAACAGTTCCTAAGTGTTTCAAGTCATCTCCGTGCTTCTTTTCCACACCCATGGCCATGTTAGTTAAATGCATGCTGTTATTCTTATCACAAACCAAAGCAAAGAAAAAGCAACCAACATAATTGAAATTATCCATATTAATTCTCTGTTTACTCCTCCCTTTTTAAGTTGGGTCCTGCTTTTTCTTGATCTCACTGGGATAGAACATAGTATATTTACTGTCAATTATTTATAGGGCAATTCTTTGGCAAACTCACCTTAACAGGAGGTTTCAGTAACTCCTCAGAACTGTTTTTTGTGCCTAAAGAAGATGGCAAAATCATATTAAAAACTAAAAAGATGCCAATGAGGTAACATATTTTCAAGAAATTAAATAGTGAATTATCTGCCACTTACAATTTAGATGAAGAGTTTGGATATCAAAGGAAGGCCAACAGTATTAACCTTTTAGTATTATGAAGAAACACTTAGAGGTAAAGCTTGCAGATTCCTTTCTCAAATATCTAGTTTTGTGGAATCCTTATATTATCTTTAAATGCTCTTCTACTGCTGAATATTTTATCTTGATTTAAAAATAGAAAAAACCTGGCATAATGTAACTGTAATCAAGTCGTCATTTCAATAGACAGCTATGTCATACCGAAACTTTCTAGTTTGTAGCACAGACTTTCAGATGGTATCACTTACTTTAGGATTCCTTTAAAAGTATTTGAGTTTAGTTTTCTTCATGGAGAGGCTAGCCTGAATATTTATTTTTGCAGTTACTTTCTATTATTGATGTTTTCTTTAGAGCTGTCTGTGTGGAATGGGGAGGAAAAGGGCCACAATGGTGGTCTGGAGCTTAAGTAAAATACTTGAACCGGTAAGATTTTTGTCGCTTGCGTTGACACAGAACATGGTAATACAATATGACAACTATGGTGCTGTAAAATGAAAAGTTTTATTGCAGTCATGTATTTATATTCACCAAACATCTGTGTGACCTGTTTAGGAAAATTCTTATTTTTGTGATTGAGCAGTCCTCAACCTGCTTTTAAATCTTATTTTTAAACTTTTCAAAATAGCTGAAAATCTGTAAAACTTGGGAAGATTTTCTTTTGAATCCCAAATTGCAAGGCATAGCTAAGTTAGGCCTTTAATTACTGCCCCTCATAATTTAGTTAAATTAGTAACTACTGCTGTGTTTTTCAGATTAAAGGCTCAGTTTTTCAAGGTATAAAGTATTACCAAGTCCCTTTGAATTGATAGGACGGGGGTTTGTTGGAGATAACCTGTGCCTGATTCATACTCTGTAACTACCAAAGGAGCGTGCTCTCCTTTTGAAGCTCACAGTGGCTTTGAAACCAGCCTGCTGTGTTGAACAAGGAGCCAGAGCCCTTTCTAGCTCTGAAAAAATCTCCTTGTGGTAATTGTTTCCTACTGTACCAAATGTCCGGGGTCAGCTGCATCAGTCCCCACGGTGGCATGTGTCACTAATGCAGATGTAAGAAATAGTCACAGTAGACAAAAGGCAGCTGAGTATTTGATGGCTTTTGAGAAATGTTTTCTAGCCTCTAGAGATACTAAAAAAAATTGCCCTCCAAGAAGCTTTGTACTTGTTGCAGAATGCTCATCAGCAGCGTCTCTGCTGCAGGGCTGAAGACAAATGAGTTTACATTGATTAGTGCTATGAAAGACACAAAATACTCTGTGCCATTTCATTTGGGGGCACTTGTTAGCCTACCTAGTTGAGGTTCTCATGGCCATTCCCAAGTGTTCACTGCTTTAATGTGTGATATGTTCACAGCCAGCAAAGCATGTTGTCCATATTGTCACTATTCTATAGTTAGGGATTTTTTTTTTAATCCAGAGTCCCTGCGCTTTGTATGAACGTACATACTGCATCTGTTGAGTATATTTTGTTCTAGTCTTCATTTGCATTGATCTGAATATTGGTAAAGGAAAAAATATTTTATATTTCCAGTGTTATTTCTTCTATTTCAGGGAACTTTAGAGAAAACATGAAACAGTATTTTCAGTTGTTTGTTTTTTTTTATTTTTAAATAAATTTGATAGCTCTGTGAGTGTCCCCTGAAGATTTACAAATATACAAGGTTTTGGCATTTGTCTATTAGCAGTTTAGAGCTGCTGACATTAAAATACTCTTAAAAAAGATGTTTGAAAGGTTTTGTTTGTTTGTTTTATTGGTTGGTTAGTGCTGCATTTTGCTTTGGGTTTTTAAAGTGTAATTCTTACTCTGATTTTTAAAGGTGTGAATGTTGATGTTGCTAGTATCTGAGGACTTACGTAAAACCTCCTTCCGGGAGGCACTTCTACTTAGAATAAAACAATGTAAATAATTTACAGATTGTTTAAAAAATGAAGTGTGAGCCCTGCATCAATGTTCTGGTAAACTGGATGCTAGGGCAGGAATACTGTGTCTGAACTCAAGATATATTTTAAATTTCTTGTTGAATGCTAAATGATTATTGGTGTTTCATGCAGTGATGTTTGGAAAAAGAAGATTGTCATTATTTGTAGAAGCTGTATGAAGGGAACAGAAAGAACTTGAAGAAAAAGGACAGGTAGCTCTAGATAAGAGTCTAAGCATATGACTTGTTTTCTAAATAGAAAATTATCTGGGTAATTATCTTGCTAGAAATGTTTAGTTATTGTGCTCTAACTGATGTCCTTGTATCAGATGAACGTGCAATATTAAACAATTTAAGCACAACTGTACCTTGTTAGTAGCAATGTCAGCAAGGTAAAGAAGGTCAGAAAAATCTTAATACCTGTCAGACACTATTTTATATGAAGCTACAGCATCTCTTGAGATAACCATATACCCTCTGTGTTTTCAGAATGCAGTAGGAATGTCTTCCACTTAAACATGCTCCCTCATTTGTTCCCCAAAGACAAACACTGAGGTGAAAAGACTCTCTATTGACAGCAGATCTTTTCAAAGATACTACACCTGGCATGAAATGTCGGGAGGGGAGTTTCTTATATCAAAAGCATGATTTGTATGGCTGCATACAACCACAAGGTTACTTAGTCTCTCTCTCAGCTGTTCCATTCTATTTGTAATGTTGAGAAGGGGCTGGATTAGTCTGTCTTTACTTGGGTATCACCAACACTTTGCTCTTGAGAAGTTGCTGACTTTTGTCAGCATTTGGACAGAAGCTTCAGATAAGTGAGGAAACTCACAAAGAAGTATTTACCATCTTGGTAATCTAAACTCACGGAGAATGTTTTGCCATAAATTTAACTGACAGGCGTATATTGGAAATGAAGCATGTTATTTTCAAAACTATAACCAGCCTATTTTTTGGAGAGTAATATAAATTCATATTTTGAGCATATTTTGGTTTATGTGCATTTCCATTATTTATATATTAAAATTAGATGTGCACAATTTCCAGCCTTATTATTTTGAATGGTTATTAAGAAATGTAGTTATAAATTATGAGTTATACAATACTTTGGAGTAAAAGGTGATTTTCATAATGTCTTTTCCCAACTTACAAATAACTTCTTTGCCATATTACAAACATGTTAGCGGAGCAACATGATAGATGTCTCTTTAAGTATCGTAGTAAAAGAAAATGACTTGTATTCTGAGGCTGTGGATAGTTTATGTTGTTTTGGACCCATTTCCCAAGCAGTGATCGAAAACAGATTACAATAACAATTATACAGTCAGAAGATGCAATATCCATTTCTGTTTTAATTGAGTGAAAGAATAATAAAAACATCATTAAGAAAAATGAGGTGGACCTGTCATACATGCTACCAATTTTTAGACTTAGAGAAAATGCAGAGTAACAGAAGTGTGAGGGTTTTTTTTAAATTTTCCTTTTTTCTTTTTTTCAAGTAGTTTGTTTCTCAAGCTAGAAATCTGGATAGTAGACTTCATATGAGCTCCTGTGAGCACGTATGCAGTAAGTAGGTGTATTGCTTGACAGTAATGCTCAAGTTAGGCATTATCTGAGTGTCTGGGTCTGGCATACTAATGAATGTATTGAGCCTTTGTGATGACATTAATATGATCACAGTGTCATTTTGACCTGCCAGCTACATGAGCTTTGAGAATGCCATAGACAGGTAGAAAGTAGTAAAAACTTCCTTCTCTTTCAGAATGAAAGCTGTGCTGCTTCATGTAAGGGGAGTGTTTTGTTTTTTTGTGCCTTCCTCAAATGTGTGGACCTGAATGCATATAAGAGTACTTGGTTTCTTAAGCCATTGCTCCCGGGGAGAGACTCTCCTATGGCCCTTCAGCTCCCTCGCCATCTCAGGATTTAGGTTAAAACCCAAAAGGCAGAAGGGCCCTGTACCAAGGGGCCATGCATCTGTGTGCCTCTTGCACAGGGACCAGACTGTAGTTGAAGGCCTGAGGTTGAGCAATCCTGGCTCTCCATTTTCTCTGACTCTTAGAGCTGTAAGCAGAAGTGTCCTTTCTGCTGTACCCTGCATGGGAAGAGAGCCTTGCTACAGTAGCCTTGGCTCTAGTCCTGTATCATACAGCTTTAGAAATCAACATTTGGAATGGCATCCAAAAGTGAAGTGGGAGCCAGTTCGGCCTTTGGAGCACAGATGTAATCTGCTTTCTTTGGCTAACACCTCTCAGTGAGCACATGCATTTGCACTAGCAGAAGTATCTAATTCTTTGGTGTAGGTCTGTGTACATAATAATGTAGTAATTCAGCTTGTTGAGCCCCAAAAGCATTGCTGACTCATCACAAGTGAATCCACACACTGAAGGTCAGCCTATAGGTAGGTCTTTTCTACCCTTGCCCCAAAAAATTCCTAACTGGATGAAGTATACTGTGCTCACCTGAGAAAGAGAATGTATATGACTTTTGTTCCTTGACCTCATGACTTGTTTGATCAAGATCTGGTAGTTATTAAACCCATTAGATTAATGTGACCTGCTGGCAGATAAATGTATATATTCCTAAAGGACTAATATTCAAACTGATAGCTGTTAAATGTGTGATCTTACGTTTGTAGAGTGGTTCCCCACCACTCTGCGGTAAGACAGTACAAGAGAAGGCCACTCAGAAGTTACCCTTAGTCCAAGGGTGGGAAAGATTGGAGTTGGAAGTAAAGGCCAAGCCCCAGAGGGCAGTTGCTGACCCATAATGGGCTGTAGGTGCAGACTGTCTGAAGACTCCGTATTGACTGGTGCAAAGGGAGGCAGAAGGGGAAGCTGGCTGCCTTCTGGAGGACAGAATGGCTTCTACGTTTTCTCATTTGTGATTCTCTCCTTCACTTATTTTCACGCTGAAGATTTGATGAAGATTTCTGTGGTCTTCTTCTACCAGAAAAATACCATCTAGTAATGATATTGCTGTAGCAATAGCCTTACCCTTGCTGAAAGTGAAGCAGGATGAAGAGCTTCATCAGTTACTATTGAGTTTGACAACATTTTTTCAGAGTGAGTTTAATGTGGCTTGTCCTCTTGCGTGTGTACTTGTAACTTTTGCCCATAGCCACTTCTGCCATATCTGTTGGCATTGTCACTTAGAAATTAGGTTTTCTAGTGCTGCCAGTATCTCTAAGATACGAGGAAAGAGGCAGTGGTTACAGTGGTTGCAGATAATTCAGTTTGTCTCTCTGTTGGAGCCTGCAAGTGGGTTTGAAGGCAGAGATATAGGTTGGCAGACATTTATCTTGTAACACGGAGAAGAGGTGATAAGATTTCTTCTTTTGCTTGCCAGGGAGTGATTCACAGAGAAATGGACATGATGGAGAAAAGAACTTGCTGGTGGTCCCAGTGGAGACCCCAAAATAGGCACGAGTGTGGTCTGCAGCACTTCTCCAGAAATAAAACCTCAAGCCAGCTATGAAGGCTTTTCTGTTGCATTCCAGGGGACTTATCCCAGTACCAGGAGACCAGTTAATAGAACCTTCATTAAAATGCTTTTGCTAGAAGATGTTTTTTTGCTTCAAAAATTACATAATATGGTGGCATCTGCTAGCACCACTGAATTTAAGGGCTTATTAGTGGTTCCAGTTTTCAGGGTTTAAAAATGTTGGTCATTAAAAATAATTTTGGGTGGAACTTGGCATAGAGAGTCTTAACCCCTTAGGCAAGTTCTGTTACATTTTTGAGAGAAAAGGAACAGAAATTAGTTCCCCAGACTAAAAACCCCTCACAAACCCTATACTTGTTTTTAAGTTAAAGAAACCAAAACCTAAAACTAACAGGAAATTAATGGCTTAAGATGATTTTTTAACAAAAAATCATCTGATTTTAGAAGTGTTCATTCCACTGATTTTGAGTGAAAGGAGTATATTTTCCATTTAATTAATATTATGAAGTATGGCTGTGGAGTATTTTTTCTTCTTTTGTAACTGGGAAACAAGTTGAAACAACTGAGCTGTTTTATTTGGGAAAAATGTAACTATAGTGTCTTCACCTTTTTCCTTTCCATTGGAATAGTTAGACTTCATTATTTTAAGTGTTCTTTTCCAACCTAACTGATTCTATGGTTCTGTTCCATGGATTGGAAGGCTTGTGTGATTCTGGTGGGCAGCACGGTGCTGGTATCCCCAGGATTCCTGCATGCTGGGGGTGCTGCTGCACAGGGGGGCTGAACTTTCTGCTGGAGGAACCTAGACAGCTGTTTGTGCTGCCTTCTCACTCAGGCTCCCTCAAAGCAGTATTTTGAGCTCTGGGTTATCATTGCTCTCAGTTTTGCTTGTTTAATTGGAGAGGTGGGAGTGCTTTATTCTCCTGTTTAATTGCTCTTGCCTCCCGGCTGCCCCGTGCGTGGCTGCCCCTGGGCTAACAGGGTGGCACTAAGCCCCAGTGGGGCTGCTCCCGCTCCCACTCAGTGAACTCAACAGGTGTGACAGATTCAAACTTAGGGTTGAGTTAGTGCAGCTGGTTTAGCAAAGAGGATTTGTTACCAGAAACAGCTGATTCTCTTTGACTAAGAAAGGTCTCATCTCCTGCGAGCAGCACTTCTATCCCAGACACGCCGCAGGAGAGGCTGTGCCAGAGGTAAATGCTTGGTGTTTTTCTATTTCTCATTTCTTGTTTGTCGCAGCACATGCTCTAAATGTGGCTTTTCTTTTTTACCATTTTTTTAGAAATTCAAGCATTATCGAATCAAGTTAAGAGTTTCATAATATGTTTCTGTGGTGGGATAGTGGCCTGAAATATTTTGTGTTAAATAGTAAGGCTGTTATTTCAGCTAGGAGAAGGATTCTTTGGGTAGTTAAGCTGTCAGAAGCAGAGGACATCTGCAGAGACGGTAGTGACTTATTTATAAGACTTCCTGAGATCTGGGATAGCTGCGATGGCTGGGAGACTGAAGCCACAGAAAGGACTGGAAGCTGAAGAAAGATGTAAATAATACCTTGTGGTTTGCATTTGCCATTGGCTAAAATATAAAATGTAGAAATGCATTTCCTGCCTACAGATTTATTGAATATGTAAAGCCAGAAAAAATAGCCGAGGAGGAGTAGAAAGATATTGTCCTTAGTTTTACTTCCTCTGGCCCTCCTAAGAAGAAAAATTCTACAGTGTAACGTTATTTAACATGATTTTGTTTCTTTGGCAAACACTGTATTAAAATCATCTGTGGACTGAGCTCTTCTTTACTAAATTGCATCCTGGAACAAATTATTTGCAGCGGGCTTATAAAGCCATGAAGAGTAGGAGTTTAACAGCATCACATTACTGCTTATATGCAAAATCAGATATCTCGCATTTTGTCTAGAACACACTGGAGAGCAGAGGATTAGCATAAAGTAGGGTCTTTGGTTTTAAACAAAACCTTTTGCTGTAATGAGGTGCTTGATGCTGCACAGGATTGTACAGTTGCAGAGGTATGAGTACAGTCTCCTGTATTTGACACAGCGATTTCCCGCTGGCCGCCTGTCAGAGTGTGCACACAGCTTTCTTCACGTGGTTCCGAGCGGTTAGTGACAAACAACTGCAGAGTCGTTCCTTCAGTCCCTATTAAAAAAGATTTACAGTGAAAGAATTCTCAGGTTCATAATAAGACTGTTGTAAGCTGGTGTTTGATAAGTAAAAGGCTGAAACACAGTCCATTTACCCAAACCAAGCATTTATTGTAAATAAGTTAAGTGCCATCAACTTATATTCTGTCTGATTTAATTGTATTCATAATTCATGGTGTAACTTGAAAGTGAGCCTTAATGGACATCCTAATGTTTGCTGAAATAAGGGAGCTCTGTCTCTTCCACCTTATCACAGAATTGCACTGCTATAGGCTGAACCTGGGATCTGCTTCAAGCCAGATCCTTCTTGAGCGTGAACAGTTGTGTATGTGTGGCCTTGTGGAAACGGTTTGATTGTGTTTGTTTAGCCTGTCCTTGTATCTCCTGCATCTGCAGCCCTCAGCTGGACTCTGCAGGATTTTCTGGAGAAGATCTCACATCACCATCAACTGCAGATCTATGCTGTGATCTAAACAGAAGTGGTGTTGAGACAAAAAAACCACTTTTTTTTTTTCCAAATACTGTTTGGTGTCTTTCCTCTTGAAAAAGCCCCAGCCAACTGGACAAAATACCCCACATTTTGGAGTGCAGTTAATTTTTCTAATTATGAATTTATCTTCTATTGTTACATGTGATCTTAAAGGTCTTTTCCAACTGAAATGATTCTTTGATTTTACGTTTGCTCAACTAGTAAAGTCTTTAGTAGAAATCTACTGATTTATTAATATACTAACCAGGTTTTAATTTCTGATCACTTCAGGATTTGCAGTTTACACTGTTTTGAAGAAGTGGCACACTGAGGCTTTAAAGCTTCCCTTTTTCTTTTTTTTAAATGAATTTAGTAGTGGGGTTAAGTTTTTGAAAAAGGAAATTATGGATTTGTGTACGCTTCAGGATGCAGGATGGCATCTTTGCTGCAGAAATTCAGGTATTTCTGCATAATGCAAGCGGTCAAACTGAATTGGCTTCTGCCTTTGCAATTAGAGCTGCAGGATGTGAAAAAGAACTGGCAAACCTCTCCTGTGCCGATTTCTGCCTTTTAAAGCATTTTTCTCAGTTTAGCTTCTTTTTCAAATTTGTTTAGAAGAAAGGGAAAGACAGTTAAAATACCAAATCTGGATATGTAAGGTCAGTTCTACTGCAGTGCAGAGAGAAATAAATAAATGGACTGCTTTCCCCATGACTGCCTTTGCTGGATAGAGGTCTCTCTCTAAAGAAAAAACAGAAGCAGATTAGGTTTAGGAAATGTTTGTAGTTTGATTGCTTCCTGTGGTTACTGCCAGTTATGGAAGCATGCTTTATTGTTAACTGTACGGAATCTTCATCTAGATCATTTTCTCAAGACAATCCATGCTTTGCTAATTGGGCTTCTTAGTTTCCCTTGTAGAGTAAGGGTCTCATCTTAGAAGTCCAACCAAAGTTACTTGTACTTCAATGGTTTTTAGGTGTGTGTGGAAATAAGCATTTCTGGATTCTGCTCTTGCTATTACCTAGATTTATTTTTTTCTCTGATGGAAAGGCCAGCTTAGAGAATGGCCTACGTTGCAGTCTCGGCTAGGCAAAATGTTTTCTACATAAAGTAATGAAGAATTTTCAGTAGTTTATGAATTTTCAAGTAGATGTCCTGGTTTCTGAACTCCAAACCATAGAGATTTGCTTTGTCTTTGAGGGAGATTACTCTGCATGTGTGTCTGTTCTGTTTTAAACAAAACAAAAAAATTGCGAACAAACAAAACCTAAAAACCCAAAGCATAACAGCAACAACAAAAACTTTATTTTCCACTTTCTTCACTTGATAAAAATCTCTCCACTGTAGAATGATTTCCTTTGGGTTTGACACCACCATTTGATCTCAGTTTTTAATAATTTTGGTGGGTTTCACTCCCAGAAGAAAACATGCTTGTGCTGTGAAGTATTCCCACTAGAAATCTGGGAAGTCTTAAAACCTCATGTTACTCAGGGCAAAGAACTGGCTTTTTTATTAATTCCCTGCTAGACAATCCCTGTACAGTAAATCTTTCCATAACACCATGCTGTTGAAATTAATCAACTTGATGTTTGGAAATTGTTCAAATTAGATAAAATTAAATAACACCTAGATGGGACTCAAAACTTGTCCTGATGGAAAGAGATTTTAATCTAAAAAGACATGAATTTTATTGCTGCTTTTTCTTTCTAGTTGATCTTCATTTTATACTTATTAGGATGCACAAGCACTGCTCCCTATTTAATGGCTGGAGAGGTGGGTGGCTGTTAGAGCTCTCAGATTTCTGCTCTGCCTCTGATGCTGCTGTGCAAGCAGACCATGCATAAAAGTTAAGTGCCAGTAGTATCACATCTATTACTTAAGAAAGCATGTGCTGGACCAAGTATTATTTGTAAATAAACAAAAGAAACAGTGCAGGAATTTTTAATACCTGCTTTCTTCTCTTCCTTCTAGTTTGTCATTAGAAATCTGCAGCATTTACTTGGAAGTCTTAGAGCTGAAAATGTTTTCCAGGGAGCTATATGATTGCAGGTTGATAATACTTTTAACTGGCTCTAAGTCCTTTTTTGTAAATATGAATGCTGGATGCAGCAGACTATCTCGGATTTTCACTTCTCTAATGAAATATCTGTTTCTGTTTCCTTAATTTTTAAAGAATCGATTACTCCCCAGTGAAATAAAACTGTAGATTAAAATGGGCAAGGAGGAGAAAATGCGCATTTGGTCTCTTTGATACATATTTAATTTCTTCTTAATTTCTCTGGCCGTTAGAAGAATCTTTGCAAAAAGTGCAAGTGTGTTTACAGAGACTCTCTGTGCATTGAAGCTTTTCCATGAAAGCAACAGCAGAGCTTAAATCTCATCTCTGATTTGCTTTAAATGTGTATGTTATAGAGAGGTAATGATTGCTGCTAACCATTCTCTTCTTCTGGGTAATGTTGGGAACAGTTTTTCACTGCTCTCTTTCGTTGGTTAGATGGAATTCTTGCTGTGTATGGATGTCCTTATAAAAGCCTTTCTGTAGCTCTTGGTTTATGCTCCCCTGACATTTTATGCTGATGCCATCTATATGGGGTCAGAGCTCTGTGGGAAGCACGAAAGAGCTGTTCATGATTCAGCTACGTTAATCAAAATCCAGGAGTAAAAGCCTGTAGTGTGATTTGCGACTGCTGGTAATGTTTTGTGTGCATACTAGCATTGTGTTTGTCCTTGAAGGAAACAAACTCCTTCCTTTTTAGCCCTCGGAAAAGTGCTTGTTTTGTCCCTGTGTGAAAAGCAGTGCGGTGTGTCATGTAGCACGGGCTGTGCGGCATCGCTGCCTGCAGCCTCTCTGGAGCTGGGGGAGCGGGTGCGCGCCAGTTCAGTGCCGGGGCCCAGCCTGCTCAGTGTGTGTGTGCACAGGCGAGGGAGGGTGACAGCGATTCTGGCTGATCCCTCCTCAGGGAAAGAGCTCAGGAGCTCCAGGATTTATGAGTAAGGCTGGCTTGTGCTGCAGTAGCACCGCATGTGAGACTGTTATGGATGCTTGGTCTCCAGCTCTCTGAGTACTGCTCCAAGTTCTTCAGCTGGAATGACAGTGAGTAGTGACTAACTTGTATTGCTCTCTAAGGGCCCTGTAGCGAACTGGAGGTGTAATATATTCGTGTAGGAGCAAGCCATGGTGTATATCTGCATGTAAAGAGCATGTTGGCATCTGCAGAAGTTTTTCCTTTGATTCCAACTGAAAGTACTGAAAGTATATTTATTTTCAGATAACATTAAGAAACAGAGAAGTTTGAGGTAGTGAGTTTGTTGGAGATACAACAGTTTAACTCTCTCATGCGAAATAGAGAGCAAAGCAGTTGAAACTTCCTTGGAGTGAGATTGGCTTGGAAATAAGTTTGATTACTGTTGCTTTTTATTTTATTTTTAAAATCAGTATTAAGATTCCAGGTGCTATAGTGAGAGGCATGAGAATAAGTCAGTGTCAGATCACATCAGACAGATGTGGTAACCTGCCCTTTGCTCTCTGTTTTGAAGGTACTAATAGCAGTTTATCATCAGTTACTCTGGGTCACTGAGTTCAGAGATGTTTTGCCAAAAGCTGTTTCTTTAGCAGGGTTCCTGCAGGCATGGGCAGCAGGAAGGGGCAGAAAAGTCATCATGGTCAGGAGTTGTGTGGGGTCCTCTGTGCTATCCATAAAGTGATATAATGTATGGCATCCATTCTAGCCTTTGAGATCCTGTTTGTACTCAGACAGTAAAGGATGAGTGCAGAGAATAGGTGCTACTCCTGTGCTGAAAAGGAGAGACTGTTGTATGACAAGGAAAGCTTCCAGCAGGAGCATAAAAGACAGTGTGACATTCCTCTCATCAGTTTGCTTCACCACCTTTTCTGTCTTGCCAAAATGTAATTTACACAACTGATATTACAGCCTCAGCATTTGGCCAATTATCTTAATCTTTTGCTAAGACATTAATAGCCCCATCAAAAGTGCTGTGACAGCCTGTATGTTCGACAGGACTGGAAGTTTGTCACTTAAAGAGACTTATTTTTGTTTTAACTAGTTAAATGGTGTATGGACAAATAGAATTCAAATTTTAACCTTTGATAGGAAAAGAAATTTTGTCACTTATTTCAGAGGAACATGATTACCCATGTGCCGTCTCTTCAGGAAAGCACCTAGAGATTTTTTTTTTCACTGAGTTTTTTTTTTTTTAGCACTATGTGTTAGAATTTGGCTACTTGAACTTGCAAAATGCATCAATTTAACCCAGAATCAAGCAGTGAAGAGGGAGCAGTATCAATGTGATGCTGTAACCTTCTTTCATGTTACTTTGAGATGTGTTTTAAAACAAAGAACCGAAACACGTCAAGTGGATATTGTAGTGTGTAGCTTCTGCAGTTAGGATGCCAAATTGAGAGCCAGTCTGTGCTAGATAAGTCACTAACAGAGAATTATGTATCTAAAATATTTTTTAAAGTAGATCTAGTTTCTCAAAATTCAAGATAAGGAGTATTTAAGTTCCTTAGCAGATACTAATATGACTGTATTTATTCCAGGACAGGGTGACTCCTCTGAAGGGATACATAGGTATTGGTTTGTAGATATTAGGTTTTGAAGCTACTGGCCATAGCTCAAAAATATTTAATAGACTTCATGAAGGAAAACTGAAATGTGGCTCTTTCTTCTTTCTCCCTTAAAGAAGTGTCTGGTCCAGGAATACAGTGATTTATGTCTGAAATTCACAAATACACTCAGATATTTTTTGTAGTTATTGTCTACTGGAAATGATTATATTTCATTCTGAAGAACAGGATTTAGAGTGAACTTGCTGGTAACATTGAGCCTTAGATGGCACATTTGGGAAACTGCTTCAGGCTGAGATTGTTCTCTGCGCCGATATGTTCTAGTTTACCTAGGGACTAACAAGTGATATGTAACCAGTTAAAAAATGTCTGTGACTGGAGGTAGACTGGCCTGTAGCAGGTGGTGGAAATGGCTGTGCAGTGCTGAAGGTTTTCAGTCTGTTCCCTCTTCCTTTTGGGAATGTGCTGTGGGGCTGTTCCCTGCAGATTGGCACGTTTCTCTACTGCCTGCAGTATTGAATCCCTTAAAGTTCATGCCTCACAATTTATCTAATGCCATAGATAACTTGATCCTGTAACCACAAAAGTAGATTTGCAATAAAACACAACAAAATTGAATCCAGACCACCCCCTGAGTTTTTCACTTCTGTGGTTCCTCCTTATCCTTGATTCTTTTTCCAAAAGAGTTGTTCTCACACTCCTCATGGATGCAGTGGAAAGGCAGCCGTGGGTCTCTCTGGGTCTGAGTGACCATCAGATGCCAACACAAGATTATAATTTTCAACAAAATCAGTTCAAAAGTATTTTCCTTGTACAGTGAGAATGTACCATGTGCCATGGTCTGAAAATGCACAAATATCCCAGGGTCCCCCAAGGGGACCAGCCTCTGCTGACTTCTCCATACATTCACTGTGTAGAGAGAAGGAGAAATGACATTTGTGGGTCAGGCTTTTATATGGTTGAATGTGGAGAAATGACTTGAAAGAAATAGGTGCATTCATGGAACTGTAGAAGACTTCTGCAATGTTGAAAAAGTCTTATTAGGAAGTCTTTTTCATCTTTGTGCTGGCTATGATTCTGTTCCTGAACTGTATTCTCTAGAGGTTTTAGTGTGGTTTTTAAATGAGTCAAGTGATGAGACTTTAGTATTTTCCTTGGAAAGCAAACAAAAGTTATCCCACAAAGAAGAAAGGCAGATTTTCACTTACGATGAGTTTTCTAGGAGGTGTGTTAATTTACAAGTTTAATTAGACATGTATGACACAGTTCATGTTCCTCTTATTGATGCTTTGTTGGTTTTTTTTTTGGTGTTTTTTTTCCATGTAGGTTTGATGATTCCAGTCTTTTGTGTGGTGGAGCAGTCAGACGCCTCTCTTGAATACGATAATCGAGAAGAGCATGCTGAGTTCGTTCTGGTTCGCAAAGATGTGCTCTTTAGCCAGCTGGTGGAGACAGCGCTCCTGGCTCTGGGGTATTCCCACAGTTCTGCAGCTCAGGCACAAGGTATTCAATAGTTTTTCCCCACTTCTCTGCACTGCAGAAGACAGCACCTGGGGTTGTTTGATGTAAGGAAAAAGTAAGAAAATTGGTAGCAAATCTTGGAAGTGTTTATATCAGTTGTGTTAATTGCTTAATCCTAAACTAGGTGAATAACAAGCCTGACATTTTTAGCCTGTCTAGAAAGCATTAGCTAGATCTTGCTGAAGTGTGAAATCTGTTGATAATGATCAGTCAGGATATTCATGACACACTTGTTCTGCACCACAAGGCAGGTTGCTGCTTCGAGGAAGTCAGCACAGAAGATAGAACCTTTAGGTGTACAGCCGGATGGTATCCAGTATTCCTCTTTGTATCAGGGCAGTTTTGAACGGCATATTGTAGTCTCTAATTTTTTTAAATTATGCATTGTAGATAATGGTTTCGTATATATGCATGCTGTCTTTATGGCAAATAATTGTAGGACTAAATGTGCAGGCTGATTTTTGTTTTCACTTACCTACTATATTGCTGCAAAACCCTTTGTAAAGCACTGTAGTCCCTTCCACTCTAGTTATTCTCTGTTAGCAGCAAAATCTTAAAATAAACAAAGCTTTCCTCTCTCTGCCCAAAATATAAGCTTAAAAAAACCCAAACCTAAAATCATAATGTTGAGGGAGATGGGCAGGAGGTGGTGGGTTGGGAAAAATCTTCCCAGAATGAACTTCAAATTTCAAGAGAATTTTTAATACTAAAACAAGTTATTTCAGTGCTTATTCTTTTTGATGAGAAGCCTGTAAGTTTGTTTTCTCTCCATATCACCAATAAAACCTGTGCACATTTAGAGTAGTTTAAAAGCAATTTGCCTGAGGATTTGAATTCTGTCTGGTGATATGAGTTACTTTGTATAGTTAGGCATTTGAACATGGGAACAGAAGGAGCAATGGTGGTGTTGAATCCAGGAGTTCCAGGCAGTGGTTAATCACATGGGCTGCTTGTGCAAACTTCTGTCCAAGCAGGGTGATAATGATTCATTTCCTCTGTCAGACTCTGCTCTGTGAGAGAGGCTCAGATTCTTCATATAGGCAGAGTTTATGTACATGTGTTTATTTACACAATATGGTAGTAAAAGCCCTGCAAGAAGGTAGTTGTTTTGTTTTCAATGCAAAATGCTTTGTGTCATCTTAGGGACTCTTTTTTCCTGAATATAGAAGGTCAGCATATCCCACTGTTTCCATCCTGGTGAGCCAGCTTTCTGTTTGACAGCACTATCCATCTCAGTTAACACAGTTGCTCATCGTGTTGCGAGCTAACATGTGGAACATGCTGCATTAGGTGGCCAAGATTTGATTCTTGGCACTTGCGAAGGGGAACGGGCTTTGCAGAAAACCTGCTCCAAGGGGGCATGTCATCCAGTGCAGTGACCCACACAGGCTGAGCATCTCACTTGGGGGAACCTTGCTTTTGTGGCATTGCTCTGTTGTGGGAATAGAGGGAAGGAGACAGATTGACTCATGAAGGAAATTAGTCACTGTGCAGGGAGGAAATGGCCACTGCGTTTTTGAGCTTTAACAGTGAGCAGGTTCAGATACTGATCTGTCGCTTGATGTGCTGCTCCAGTAACTCCACTAGAAAATAGAAGTTGAATCTCTAATTATTGCCATTAGTCTAAAAGAAAATACTAAGGTATTTTCATCTTTAAGGCAGCTATTACATTCCTCTAACATCTCATGGTACTATATTGAGAATGACAGAAAATACCTTAAACATCCATCAGCTAACAAATCTCTTGGTCAGGTTATTTACCTTCCCACTGAAGGGCCAGTCCATCAATATCTTTTAGACATCTTCAACAATTACTGCAGGCCATGCTGATCTTAAGGAATGAAGCTGAAGTATGCAGCATGTTCTGCAGTATCTTGCCTCTGTGCTAACTGTCTGTAAGCTGAGGGGTGAGGTACAGATGGCGACAGCCAATAGATTTCTGAGATTGTTTTGTTTAATGTAAAAATTTATAGAATGTAGGGCCCTAATTTGTTAACTAGAGTTGACAGAAGCGTGCTACTAAATTGCTATTATAACAATTTATTTGGGAACACAACTTTCTGATATTAAAAAGGTAGGAAAAATAAAGCTATTTACTTCATTCATTTTGGTTGTAGGACAAGTCTGCTTCTGTTCTAGTTCTTGGAATTGATTTCCATTAGCAAAACATAGTAATAAACGGTTACTTAGTTCTTTTTTATGATCAACTGAATTACAGGATCTGCAAGAGAGGTTGAAGGTCCTCGGGTGCATTTTTTTCAAAATGCTCTGAGCATCATGCTCTGCAAAACAGTGACATGCGTAGGTGTCCCCATGTCCTCCAGGGACAAAGTAAATGAGTTTGTCAAAGCTTTGGTATTGTAAAAGCTGTCTAAGCTGTAACTTAGTATGTAACAATTGTCACCTTTTGAGTTGTGAAAGTGCTTTATTTCTGCCCCATGACACTGAGGAGAACGGCAATTTCACTTCATCCTGCAAGAAGCATCTTGCCTTTGCCTGTTCTTTTTAGAACAGGGTCTTCTGTGGCAGATTGAAGAGCTGGTTGGAGGGGAAAGAAGAGCTGTGTCAGAGGACAGAATTGCTGTAGGATTTCACTCCACCTTTGCTGCAGTTCCCCATGGCAGCCCTGCAGAGCTGCTCTGGCTGGAGTTGGTGCGTGCCTTGTGTGCAGGCCCCTGCCTCGCCCTTCCCAGCTGTACAGCAGCACAGCAGAGCCTGGCTGGCAGAAAGGAAACATGGCACAGAGTGGTAGGTGGTATGTGCCTCCCCGAGGGGCCCTGCTTTTGGGCTGCAGCCTGGAGCTGCAAAGCTCCCTAGGAGTGATGCTGTGTCTGAATATTTGAGCTGTAACACACCCACAGTGGTCACCTGGCCTGAGCCTCATGTACTGGCTTGTGGTCACTTGGCTTATTATGGATCATTTTTATTCCTGGCTGCTTGGTAAATTGATAAGTCTTAGCACAAACAGTGTTGGGACAAAAATAGATCAGGTGGTATACATGAAGGTGGTCCCATGCCTCCCTGGAAGAAGCTCTTTATTCCCACACAGTTTGGGCAGAACACATTTATTCCACAAACAGCTGGTTGTGATTTTTCTGTTGATGGTGGTGGGAGAAGAGACTTTTCCAGTGAGTGCTGCCCTCGTGAAACTTCCCTTTTCTGACAGGAGCTGTGAAATGTCTTCTGGAACAGCATGGGAATTCGTTAACAGCTTGGCACTGGGGTGTGAAAGTTGGTGGTGTAAATGGCAACAAAAGTTTAATAAACATTTATGTATTTTTCTTTCATCACTTGAGTCTACACCTGACAATAGGGAACCTGCTACATGTGCTTTTTAGAGAGGGAGTCGTGCTTTAAAGGGACACCTGTTCTATGTGTAGTTTAATAAAGTTTACGTGCCCTGATGAAATCTTTTTCTTGTGAGTGCGGTATTCTAACGGGGCTATGCAAGAGAAGGGAGCTGGTAGGAGGTACATAGATTATGCAGTGCTGAGTGCTGGGGCCAAAGTATGAAAGTAGCTGCAATCTGGTATACCCTGCCTGCTCTCCTGTGGCTTTGAGACCTGCTGTGAAAGCTGATTCCCTCCTCTGTGGGGTGGAAGAACAGTGTTAGTTTGATGCTTTTAGTATCTACTTTCTTAGAATCTGTGGGAAAAAGAAAATAGTGTGATTTCCTGTGGATTCACGTTTTTCCTTTTGACCAGTTCCTTGTTAGCTGTTCTGAGTGTATACATGGAACTGATGAGCATTGTCTGCAGAAGTTAGCAGAGCTGAATGGGCCATTGAGATGGAGTTTGCCTTCTCTTCTCAGGTACTGGAGCTGGGTGTGTTGGCAGGGCAGTGTGGAGTGCCTGCCCTGGCTGTTCTCTGTGGGCAGCTTTAGCCAGGCAGTGGCAGGATGGTTGCTTGGGTTAGTTACTGTGTGTGCCCATGGCAAGGAAAGGGGTGCACAGAAGAGTGAAATGGTGCTCAGATGTCAAGTTGAAGAGGAAGAGGAATGAGAAAATAGCGGAGAGAAATTATTACAGAGCAAGAGATCCTTCCCATCCCTGTCGCTGTAGAGATTGTCAAGCTCTGGTTCTTAAGCAATGCATTACCTTGAGCAGAGCCATTGCAAGAGGCAGTGCCTTGCATTTATGCCTCAGAGACCTCTCTTGTGCCCAGTTTCTTCTAATGCTGTCTATACACTGGAGAGGGAGGAAGATTTGTGCTTGCATAGAGCTGTGGGTGGGTGGTTGGAGTGAAAGGCTGGAAGGAGAGGCTAGCAGTGGTTGGTGGAGAAGGTGTAGCACAAGAACAAGACAGGAAAAAGATTTTAAGTATCTTGTTGTGCCATGTGGAATTGCAATAGCTGGACTCAGGAGGTGAGTGATGCTCTCTGGGGACTGTGGCTTAGTGAGCAGAGATAGACATCTCAGCCTTGTCAGCCTTGCATCACTGGAGTGCAAAAGAGGAGAATTCTTTTGGGCCAGTCAGTGCCTGGCCAGAGTAGCTAACATCCAGAGGTACCTGAGGACCTACTCCAGTCCTACTCCAGCTGCCTGACTGTGAAGCTCTGATATTGCTTTCAGCCACAAGGTCAGCTTGGCTTCAGTGCTTCTACAGAGAACTGTGTTCTGGAGCACTGAGGGAGCTGTCTTTGCAGTCAGCTGCAGTAGGAGAGAAAGGTGGCTCTCCTGACTGTGTAGGAAGGAAACCAAGGCACAGATACGTTAAGAACTCTCCTCTGGATTGATAGTGCACATAGCTGGGGCAGGAAATAACCCAGGCTGCAAGTGTGTTCGTTTCCTTCAAGGGTTTAAATGTGTGTGCTCAGCCCTGCTCACTGCTGTTAATTGGAAGCCCCTTGCACTTGTGGCCTGCTTTTTAGTATTACCTCAAAGCACAGACCAGATCTGTGTGACACCATGTTGTTCAGCCAATCATTCCAAGCCCCAGGCTGCTGTGTGTAAGAATGTGGCAGCCAGAGTGCTGTGCTCCTTCACTCAGTCTAGCCTTTGTGAGAGCAGCATGACCATCTTGCCTCTTATGGGATTATAACCATGTGTACAAATATTTGAAGGGTGTAAATACCGATGAGAGAATGGATTTGCCTAAGCTGGTACAAGAGGGTAGGGCTCTGAGGCAATTGGAAGGACCTGAGCAGATGATTAGTAGGGAAAGATCCTGTGAAATATTCCCATCTGTGCTGTCTCCAGAACCACAATAGCTTCCAACTGAATGTCAGGTAAAGGGAGAACATACCAGCTGGGGACTGTATTCAACACACACGCACAAGCTGGTTTTATATTTCTGTATCAAGAAAGGTACAGTAAAAGTGTGGTGAAACCCTGCTGAACTGTGCTTGATGAATACAGCCAAGTTTGCTGTAGTTGGGAAGACCAGATATGCTATATTCTACACAAGTGCAAGGCAGCAGTACAGGAAAAAATGAGAGGAAACCTGAGTTCAGGTTTCTTATGTGAGTAATTTGCAATAAATTACAAGGCTGCTATAATCTGAGATGTTCTGACCCCTCAGCCCACTGTCACTCATGTCTGAGTCATGGCTCCCTATTTATGTGATCAAAGATTTTCAAATGAGAAGAGTTTAATAAATAGGAGAGACATTGGTGATACAATATCTTAAATAACAAGATGATACAGTGATCAACCAGTTAAATATTGGGTCACTTCCTAACTGTCATGCCTTACTGCCACTTTTTACTTTCTCATTTTAATAGAGTCAGTGTATTGGTCTCACCTAACAGAGTTGTCAGTCTGTGGAAAGCTGCTGTATTTCTCTGAGCTCAAACTCTTTTGACACGGACTATTCTCACCCTGCTAAACCAAGATTTAAAACAAAACACCCCAAAAGAAATGAAGGAAACCCACCTGACCCTTTTCACTCCTCTTCCATCAGTTCGTTTTACGCCATCTCTAATTAACAGCTCCTTACCTTTAGTAATCCCCTTTGTCCCCCTTGCCTCTACTGGGGATATTTATAATGGATAAACTCTTCTTTCTTCTCTCCAGTTTTGCAGTGGCATTATAAAAGGCCCAAATCAAATAATTTAGCAGTAGTATGTTTGAGGGGTGCAGCTCGTACTGACATCTTGCAGTAAACTGCTGTGCAATTCCATGACAACTTGTCTGAGATTGCTAAGCAGACTGGATTTCTTGCAGTGATACTCAGCCATCCAGATCAAAGTTTTCTTTGTAAAAGCTGCTCCTTCTTGAACTGTTCATTGCTTGAGTTGTATTCTTTGTCTTTCTCCCTGATGTTTGAAAAAAGAGGGCTAAGAACTTCTCAAATATTTATTTCTCTCCCTATATACATCATTTACCAGCAAATCACTGTTTTGTCTACCCTACAAAACTTCATGACAACTGTAAGTGAAATTCAATTAGCTGGAACTACGAGACAAAGTCACATTTTAATGAGAATATTGAAAAACTCTTCGTTCTTTGTGGGTTTTGATAGGCATTTCTGTGCATAATGGACACAGGGGTTGAAAGACACTGTTGTTAACGATTCAGCATCTCATGCCATTTCAATTAAAGCCCTAGAATTCTCTTTGAGAGTTCCTCAGAACTCTTAAGAAATCTTATATAAAAAATAAAAGAAGCAACAAAGATTGAGGCTCCTTGTATTTGTAGGCTTTGCTAAAATTAGTGTTGCATTTTTTATGGAAAACATGACATATAAAGAAATGTTAGAATGTCATATTTATAGATACGTAAATGGAATATATTTTAAGTTTTACTTTGGTGTATATATATAAACACTTATATGATATATTGATAATTTAGTATACACACATTTTATATATATACATGCATTCAAATATATATTTATATAAAAGTATATATGTGGAAGCAAAAACTCAGAATTAAATTAATGAATTAATCTCAGATTACTTGTCATCCTTATTCTCCGTTTGTGCTGTTATTTTAAAAAACATCATTACCCCAACAGCATAATCTCCAGTGAATACTTGAGTTTTTGATAAGCTCTTTTTGAAAGTTCTTAACTTCTGACTAGTGGTCAGGAAGTGTCTGTCTTTCCTTTTCTTCCCTGCCACCCCTCCTCAAACTGGCATACAAAAGTTAGCATGTGGTATTGACATTCTGATCCCAATATATTATTTACAGGATTCTTGTGATGTAACAAAACCTTCTACAAATAATAATCTATTTTTCTAGATGGCAAACATCTGGGTAGTATAAGTAAATGGGTAATTTATTAGTGTTTGAACAGCTTAAAGGAGGGTAAGTAAAGGTAGTCCTGAACAGCTCAGCACTTCTGATGCTGCTTTCCGTCTCATTTGCGGTCTGTGACTGAGCACAGCAGGCTCGTAAGCAGGAGAGGGGGCAGGGGGAAAGGAGGGAGCAGAGGGGACACAATGGGCTTTGGTTGTTCCAGTGAGACTCCCTTTCATCCCTGTCTCTGTGAGATCCCACATACCTGCAAAGGGACTTGGGTGTTGAGTGCTTTGGAGCACATCACGTTTTGGTGGCAGCTCTGCCAGTTCCAGTGAACCTGTTGCAGTGGTGTGTGTGTAATTTGTTTGTTCCATGGTGACAATGGATCAAACTCGGGCTACGCTCTGGGAAGAAATCATTAAACCTTTTGTTCTTGTCTCCTTTGTTTCTGAGCAATATTGCTCAGGCTGAACACTGAATCAGTGCTTTAGTTCAGTAAGGGCCACGTTCTTTAATGCTTTCCATTCACTTTTTGTTGCAGGCTGTGTGCAAAAAGGTGACACTGCAGGACAGAGGTTTATTGAAGTTTGTACTCTTCAGGGAAAGATTTGCCTGTACTCTGTCAGTGTTATAAACCAGTGAAGAAATGCTGGGGAAATGGAGCCACAGGCTTTTTTGTGTCACAGCAACCATTACAGTAGTTTGGGGTGAAAAGAAAATCAAGTTCATTCTGAAAGGTCTGTGTGTACTTGATTAAAAACTTAGACCAGTATATAATAAATTTAGATTTTTCCTGTTTCCTTTCCCAACCTCTCAGCTAAACCCATCCTCTTACAGTCCAAGAAACACTACTGGTTTTGAGTAAAACTGAGAAATGGTCTTTATTAGTTTTAATTAAAAATAAAATTTTGTGATCTCATTTTTTTTTCTTCTTCATGAATCTGATATGAAGCAGTGCTCTATTTAAAAGTGGGAATAAATTAGCTTAGGCTAGGTCTTCCCCTGTCCCAAGAAGGAAAATGAGGTGCAGTTAACAGCCTGCTAGCTAACAAGCTAAATATTTAAACACTCAGTAGGATGAGCAAAGCTTGGTGCTGGTTAACATGTTAGAGTAGCTCTTTTTTTCCCCTTCCTTCCTTGTTTTTTCTCCTTTTTTAGATTTTTAAGAATATTCTTATCTGCTGAATTTTTTTTTCCATTCCCTCCTCTAGATAAGGAAAGCAGCATTTTAACCGAGTGGCGTGAAGAACTTGTTTTTTTGTTCCAGCTGCAGATTGCCCTGCCCCATCTGCCTTCCCCACAGGCACACAAAACCAAGCCCACCCCCAGCTGCTTCTTTCTTTAACCTAACAGAGGTAGGGCACATCCCCCAGATCAGCTTCTGCTTATTTAGAAGTAAATCCCACCTTTCAGAGTCCCTCGTTTGCCTTGGGTACAGGTTCCCTGTGCAGCATTTGTGATGGCTGTGCTGCTGCAGGGCAAGCAGAGCTCTTTCTGCTGGCTGGTCTCTGATCTGACACATTTATCATCAGTGCCCCGTTCTGAATCTTGCTGCTCGTGTTTGGGAAAATTGGTTTGAGCATGTGGAGAGCAAAGCTGCTTGGCTCCAGGGAAGCTTGTGGTGTAAAGCAATACTTCTCAGTCCCCTTTAACCATGTAGACAAACCAAGTATGAAAGCCATTTTGGTTTTAAACTGAAAACCCAACAAAGTAGGTGTAGAAAATCTGAGGAGGCTAAACAGATGGTTTAAAATGGCAAAAGAGAGGCCAGCACACTGACCCCTAGTTCAGTGTCTTCTGTCTCTTCAGGAGAGATCCTCCTGGCAGTGACAGCAAAGGGTCTGTTCAGACAGTTTCTCACTGCTGTACATGAGCATTGTGGAAAGGACCTGGCTTTAATCCTCCTGGTCCTTGCTGGAATATAAATGAAGCTGTCAATCAGCAGCTGTGTTTGACATTTGGGTCCTTTCATACCGGTTGAATTTTACAAGGGCAATCTGCCCTCCTGCATTGTTTGTCATCAGGGGTCTGCAGCAGATTAAATGGCTGCATTTAATGGAATGGAATGGGAAAGGATGAGCAGAAGACAATGCTATTAGTGACCTCCTTTTACCTACTATCCGACTCACTGGAAACCCACTCAGAGAGTACTGGTGAAGGTTCAAATTCAAGCTATGTCTGGGAGGAGTGGGTGTGTGTACCCTCCTCCCATCCACTGAGCTACCTGATTGTTCAGGCTACATGTCTCTTCCTTTACTGGTGGAGGGCTTATGGAGGATTGCTCATACTCTATCTTTTGGCCAGTAAATACCTTTGATTTATCCAGACAATTTAAAATAATATATGTTTATACAGGTGTGATTAAAAAAAAGGCATTGCATGAGGTTGGATAAGATGAGGTTGGGGCATTTTTCACTGTGTATTTATGGGCAATTTTACTTTCGACCTTATTCCAAATGAAAAATAATTCTTCTAGAATGAAGTAACTGTCAATAAAGCTAGAATAACCCTGGGATCTGGGGTCTGTATTTTATTCTGTTTTTACTTCCCATACTGTTTTGTATGTATAGCACCTTTGTCTTCACCTGGCTGTTTCCAAGTTACAAAGAGTTAAATTCAAACAAGCTAGGAGGAAGATGCATGTGCCAGTCAGGGTTCGCAGCTAAATTGCTTTCATACTTTGTTTTTATAATATATTTACTGCTTAGCCACATTTTGGCCTTTTTCCTTTTTCTAACAAAAATCATTATGTGGTGTAGCTAGTAGATAATTCCTACTTTTACAGAGACAACACCATGCTAAAAATGTCCTTTGGCATAGGGATCGTTAACTGATGGCAATTTGTCTGCCTTTCTGAATATGTTTTTCTTCGATACCAGCTATAGAATCTATGAAATAATCTGTGGGGGAAAAGTGTGTTTATCTTGTGTTGAAACTGAGGATGGACCAAATGCTTGAAGAAAAAATTCTATCAAATAATGAGCTATAGATAATACTGTATTTTTTCAAGATCCTGGAAGGAGATGCTTAGGCAGTATTATGTGGCAGTCAGCATGAGAAAATTGGCATTTCGTGAAATGCTACTGCAGAATGTGCTTCAAACATCACTATTTATGGATTATATACATGGATTTATATATCCATGTATATAGATAAGATCAATTACATAGATTTAAGTGTTGATGATGTGTCTAAAAGCTACACACGTTACAAACATAAGAGTTTCCTTTTCTGTGGCATAACCATGGAGAACGAGTCTTACTTTTCTCAATCTGAAAGCTGTATTTGTTTGAATAATGAAATGAAGAGTGGTATTTTGTTAGTGATTATTAATAGAATATTATTAATATTTTGTGATGCTTTCAAATAAAGGACTGCACCTACTAGGGTTCTTTAGGGGGTGAGGTTGTTTATTTTTTTGATATATCTATTAAAAGAGCAGAGCAACACCATATATTTGCATTTTCTGATCACTAAAAATCCTCCCTACCATAAAAATGTGTATGTGAAATTGAGAACCTAATTAAAAGATTAACAGCATGTACAGTAATTTACCCAAAAGGCATGTGTTAATTTGTTAAAACACTAAAGATCTTTATGCTTTCTTTTTTGATGCTATCAAAATATTTTCCGTGGAACTGGTTGAACCTGGTCTCTTCATTATAAATTCTTCTGCAGAGTAAGACAACTTAATTTCATATCTAATTGCGTAAGGAATTATAAATTATCTTTTCTAAGAGACCTATGACACTAAAACACAGAATGAACAAATAAAATGGATTTGTTCTAGTACAAATGAAGATATATGGCAGTATTTTTATTACAGACAACATTTGTTTGGGCTGAGTGTATGAATATTTTACAATAAGATGCAAAGTGCTATTTGTCGAGCAGTCATTCTGGCAATGCATCTTATGGTGTTTTTCAGCTAATTGCCACGAAGAAACCCAAATCAACAAAACCCAGGCCCACCCATAAAATAAAATCCTATGCAGAATGAGATAAATCTGTTCCAAGGGAAATACATTTTATGTGCATTTATAAAAGTGGGATCTGCTTCTTGGATCAAACATACAACTTTTCTTTTGTTCCCAGAGGAAAGACCTGTTGATTCCAAAAGTGTGCTTTAGCTCAGCAAAAAAGTGACTTGCTGCATGTAAAATGATTTCCAGCTAGGCAAGAGATGCTGCAGTGTAGACTGGAGCACACAGGTGAAGGATTTCATGTCTGGTTTCTCTTGGGCGTGATGTATAGAACAGTTTACTGGATGTGTGGCATTTTCCTGATGCAAAGGGAAATGTGGGTCCTGTCCTGGCTCCATTGGTGTCACACAACCTGAGGGGTTGCCATTCTGCTGCACAATTAGGATGTCCCTCCCTCCTTGGGACTTGTGGTGGAATCCTGAACAACTCTGCCCTCCTGCCTTGAAAACACAGGAGGTTGTCTTTTGGAAACAACAGAGTGTCAAACAGTACCAAGTGACATCGTAATCTGAGAACTGAATATTAACATTATGGCAGAATTTAGTAGAAATTGGTATTTATTGAAGATTTGTCTTTTGTAGCTTCTTATAGAATTGTATTCTGGCATTGAAAGTTTAAAATCTTTTATAGTACATTTACTATTTTGTACCACCCTGTGTCAGTGTTGGTGCCAAGGCTGTTTGAATGTTGCTGAACGTCTGTTTAACCAGCTTAGATTAAACCCTAATAATTATTTAGTGCAAGGAACAAATTAATATTACACTGATCTTTGGAGGGTTGAATTAATAAATTTATCACAAGGATTAGTTTGAAATTGCATAATAGAGATGTTCTTTTATTTATTTATCCAGAAGTACTTTCATTATGAAGTTTACTAATGCAGAGCTGCTTCTGTTAAGCTGATTGTTATTCCTAGATACTAAAAGATCAATGCCAAATTGTCTAAATCCCAATGTATTGATGGATTTGTGAGTTTTCTAGAAGGGGGCCAAAAGGGTAGTATGTCACTTCATAAAGGTGAGTAGGAAAGAAATGTAATAATTTTAGCCAGAGAGCTTCTATAATCTCTTTTGAGTGGTATGAGACAAAAAATTCAGCATTTATGGTGAAATGTGGATTACCCTTTAAAAAAAAATTATGCCTTATAATCCAAAGTGGTTTCAGTAACAAGGTTAAGGAACACTTTTGTAATCATACAAACATGAGATTTTTTTTTCGCCTTAGCTTTCTGTAGCTCTGTATTAAAACTTTATTTTGCAAGAACTTCATATGCTACACAGTTCCGAGTGTGTATCAGTACAGGAAAGTAGGGAGAGAGAAAGCAAAAAAGAAGAGAGAGAGAGGTTTTTCTACGCTCTGTGTAATAGCAGTATCATGACTTTGTGAGGGACAGCAGTGTGATTTTTGGTAGTGTAGTAAGCACCAGCACCAGGTCACTGAGGTCCAGCAAATCCCTGTCCCACTCTTCTCCTTGCTGTCCAAAGTTGGGATGCAGTTGCAGGTACAGCTGTAGCACTGGCATGGCTCTGTGATGCCCCAGGGTTGCAACATCGATTTTGTGGAAGGAGGGGCTGCTACAGAACAAAATTACCATCATACATCTTCAAGGCTTCTCCTGAATACTTATCTTTTTTTATCTGGGTCTCTTGTGCACAAACTCACATTTTGCATGTAAATGTGAAGGAGATGGAGAAATCTTAGCTGCAGATGGGGGAAAAAAAAAGCCTCCAGTGTCTTCATATTTTAAAAAAATCCAGAATTAGAAGGAGATAAATTTATGTAACCTTTGCACCATAATAATATGGCAAGACCTGACACAAAGCCATAAGGCTGTTTTCACAGATTCAGTTGTCTGGAAATTGTGCAATGCTGTTTAAATAGAATGTCTTTTAATAGCTCACAAGAAATTAAAAAAATACATTAAAAAAGTCATGTTTTCACCAAGGATTATGTGATGGCAGTGTTAACTCCAGTGCAATTAATAGACAGCGTGTACTTTGTTTTCCTTTGAGTGCTTAGCATTTTCTCTAGATTTTATCTGGTCACGTATCCAGGAGCTTGGTATGGATGCAAGGTGCTGTTAATTGAACTGTATTTGGGACTATTAAAACCATTATATGTGCAGTATGGCAGGATGTGTATCTCAATGTGCATTTGCAGCAATGTCACCGTGGCATGGTGTATCCTGTAGTAGATAGGCAGCCCCTTGTCCACATATTTTTAGATACAAAACCTAATTGGTTTATGACAAAATAACTTCTTATATTGGCATAGCATTTATCTTTTACAAAACCTGCAGTTATTTTCCCAGAACAGTTGGGAGGTGCAGTTTGTCACTTAACAGGGAGAAAGATGGAATATGTTCTAATTTTGTCGTGGAGCATAGGCCCATTGAGTCAGGCCTTGTGTCATAGGAATTTCTCTGTATAAAGGGAGGCTGGTTTCCCTGGAGGTCCTGGTTTCCCCTATCTCAAGCACCTACTGAATGTCTTTTTACATCCAGCTAGTTGTATGATGTAGTATTTGGGGGGAAGAAGATGCTGTTTTATAGGAGGACTGATCAGTTCACGTCTGGAAGCAAAAAAAACCCCTTACTTCTGTGCTTGATAGATTAAGTCTTTTATATAACATGTTTTATAGCAAAAGGGCTATGTTTGTACAGAAGGAGGTGCCAGAACGCTAATAGAACTATAGTAGCTCATCTGATGGGTGGGACAGATTTCTGTTTGGAAAAAAAAATTAACCCCGTGTGGGAGTGTAATCTTTGGCATTGTTAATTCTTGACATTTTGTTTCCCATACTTCTGGGGCTCTTGATGAGGGGAGCTTCATCTTCTCTGTAAAAATTTAATTTGTAAAGATTAAAAAAATATTCTTAGAGGATTCCATCAGAAGCTTGTTAGCATGATCCTGTCTTTGGCATGAGAATATGGAAGAGAAAAGAATCCAAGCATTTTAATTTGCTGGGAACAAAAAGAAGCTGGTTGGTAACTTTGGGATGCAGTCTTGCTCTCTGAAGCACATTACTTTGCGGGCATGCAGGCATGTGACAGTGTGATCCTACATGGGGCTTGGTTGGTTTCAAACATGCCTGGGGCCTCCTGTGGCCCTTTTGTTATTTCTCAGCCTTTGGCCCCGAGTGCTGGTGGGGGATGTGTGGAGATGGGGAAACAAGAGAAATGGATATTAGAATTCAGTAGCAGATTTAAATTAAGCAGAAACCTCAGTATGTTATAAACTTGTAAGGCTATATATACACTATGGCATGTGGCTGGACCATAGTTATGCTCAGCAAACCACTGAGTATTGTAGGACAGTTCATACATTTTCTAATTCTTCCCAGAAAAAAGAGGATTTCAGTACTAATACCTTGTTATCATATTTCTAACTATTGGCAGCAAAGCAATTTGAACTTTCAAAAATAGCAGATTAGGTATTTCCCTAAAACTATGCATACCATTTAGCATCTTACAGATGTTCTGGGAGAACAGCACAGGGATTGACAGAAACTGGGGCTGAAGGTGACTTAAGGGAGCTAACAGAGTTTAGGGAAGGTTATGGAAAAGCAGTGCTTTCCAACAGATGTACTGTGAGGGAAGATGGGAAAGGACCAGCAGTGCCAAAGCAGGAACTGCTCATCACAAACATGACTTTTTCAGCCAAGAGGAGTCCAGGCTGACAATGTCATTTGGAACTTTGCATCCTTAGTAGGAAGAGTTAAGAACAGGAGTGAAAAAGCTGGTAGTAGTAGAGATAATGTCCTGACCTCTTAAAACATAAGCATGAGGTGCCTATCTCCTCACAATGGTGGAAACTGAAATCAGGGCTCTGCTGCAATTGTAATAAGGCCAAAAATTAAACTGGAAAGTTTTGACTTGGTGTGAAGACTAAGTGAAATAGAAAAATTAAATAGGCATCTGGTGCTGTGATGTAGGGTCCAAAATCAGCTCACACATTGCTGTTAGTTCATAGTTGTTGATGCTGTAGCTTCAATAAGGGATCCTTTACCAGAAAATTAAGCCATGTTTTCAGTTACAGAACTGTAAATAAAGTCAAATGCTTCTGAAGTCAGTGGAGTTTTTGATTTCCACTGATGCAGTGGAGGGCAGAGGTTGAAACATGATTTATGTTTCCAGTTGTATTTCAAACTTGTTTTATATGAAGAAGTAAATAATGTGTTTTGAGGTAGTTTGGGATCATAGGCATCCCAGGTTGACATAATTTAATGTATATTAGTATGTGGTTACTGATCCTATACTCGATGGTTTGCAAAGAGCTTGTTTGAGGTCTTCCATCCATGTAAGTTTTCATCTGTATCCTAATATGGAAAGCCAAACACAATACAGCTATTCTTGAGTGAGTTGTTTAGCTACAGGAGATACAGGCCAAAGCCATTTTACTACAGAACATTTTTCCTTCCATGAAAGCCATCCTTTCACAGAATACTTTCTGTTTAATTATATTCAAAGTAATTTAATTGTTATTTCTAATATATCATCAAAGTTTGGATTTGGGTTCTTGCTTGCTTATGTGAATATCTGAGACAGTGACTAAGACTGGGATAAAAAAATAGGGATTGCCTGTAGGAGTCCTCTTACCACTTCAGAGTCATGGAGAAAGACAACCTGTGTCCTCAGAGGCCAGAAGCGTGGAAACTCTTTAAGACTGAAAGTAAGGAGCCATGTGTGTCTTAATATATATAAAATTTTATTTGCTTTCAAGTACTTTCCTTAAAATTGGAGGAAGGAAAAAGCTGCAGAGTGTTGGGAGACACATGAAGCCTGGGGTTAAGAACCTTAAAGTAGGGTAAGGTGTTGCTATAGTTGTGTGTGTATGTCTGTGTTTGATTGAAGGTGAGGATAGCAAATATTCACTGTTCTGGCAAGGACTGAGAAATTGGTCTTTAACTTGACTAATATGTATGTGTATGTAGGAAGGTTTTAAAAGAAGGGGAAAATAGTTGTTAATTTGGGCTATTTTTCGTTGAAACAAGGAGAAATACAGTAACTTTTTGTTTCCAGAGAACTTTTTAGAAATATTAATTCAAATTAAGATTCATATATTTTGTGAGGTTTTCACATAGAGTGGAAGGCAGGGTACCTTGTCTGACTGCATCTATAAATCAAGATGGTGCCTTCTCTTCTATGAAGCTTAAGGTAAAAGAGTTTTAAAGCCCAAGGTTGTTAGTACTTGTCTGTAGACTTCTAAATAATATGCAAGAGATTTTTATTTGATTAACACTTTTAAAAAAAATTATTAACAAGGTGCTTATGGATAAACAGTCATCAGAAGCTTTAGAAATTGTGGGAGATTTATGATGTCATATGATGTCATTACAGCAATTCACTGCATTGTAAAACTTCAGAGCAACCACTGCTGTACCACCAGGGTGAATAATGGAGCATTCATTCACTCCTACCAAATCCCAACATCAGATATTCCACAGGCTCTCTTAAAACAGAAATTGTGCCTGTAGGAGCATGTACTGAGAAGTAATGTTTTGCAGGGTATAATCAGAGTACCTCAAAAAGAGTGGTAGATATTTTAATTCCCAGAAGTTGTTGTGTTAAAACTGTAGAAAAGAGATTCTTTGAGATGAAGGCTCTTCTTATGGAAGCAGCTGGAAAAAATCTTGACTATCTTGTGAGGAACTGGTGAGAAGGAGCACTAGAGGCCAAATGCTGCTTGCTTATACCATCCTATGTTTGGGGTAGCGCCAAAGACGAGTGCTTTCCCTGCTGCGACTGGGCTGGGGGAGTACATCTCTGAGGGGCCTGAGCTACCAGTGACTCTACTCTAAACCACACATAAAACAAGTTTAGCAATCTTGGACTGTTGAACAATGATTCATTTTATAATATGACCGCAAAATGTAGCTGTGTTGGTAATGATTACTTCAAACAGCTTGAGAAGCTGAATGAGCAAGGAGAAGTTGGGATTACCCTTAGCCCTACTGAGTGTCCTTGTTGGGCTGGAGGTCAAGGCTTCCTGGTACAGCTTTTGCCCTGGGCTGCACAGACAGGCAGGGCAGAGCTCTGCTTGCAATAGACAGACAAAGGTCTCATTCTTTAGTGGTAAATGTGCTTTAATAGCCACCACTGTATACTAATACTTAAAATGAAAGGAAATGTTAAGTCTGCTGCATGTTACTTGTTCAGGATGTTAACAGCTGTATGGCAAATGCATCTAGAGTAGAGAAGGGAGAGGAAGATACAAGCAACTTTCATAGCCATCCTTTCATATCTGTAATTACATCCAGACTTAGCAGCAGTGTCATTTCATTTTGCAAAGGAGCGTGGCAGCCCTTGAAGTGAGATTTGTTGGTGTTCAATCCCACACGGTAGAAAAGGTCCATTGTGCTCTGACCTGCTTTAAAACAAACCATACTAAACCATGCATGCATACTCAGAGTCCCCCCTCTTTATAGACAACTGCCATTTGTTGCAAGGGTTGCTATGGCAAACCAGGGCAGAAAATCCTGTCTTGATGTTAAAGTGAAATACTCAGAAATTGTAAGAAGACAGATTTTGAGAATATAAATTAATTAAATGGCAGTAATTGCATTATTGCACTATCTTGCCAGCGAAATAGCTATTCCTGTGAGAGTCTTATTACTGTGTTAGGTCTTGGAGCAGAGTGTAATTTTTTAAATGTGCTCTAGGTTTTCAAAATCTGTCTTTGTGCTTTTATTTATTTCTAACTAATGATAAATAGTAGCTTAGCCTTGCAAAGATGGTCATCATCCAGTGTGATTGAGTTGTTAAATCTGTAAGAAGACTGAATAAGCATTTGCAGTTTGGGCTTTAAACTGACAGAAATAGCTAACTATAACCTCACCAATCTGGCCTACACAGCTGCTGGATAGTTCGCTGGTTTGAAATCATTGTGTTTGGATTTGGACAGGAAATGTTGTGTTTCTTCCAGATAGAAGTCATACAGTGTCTAATGAGCCTTTTGCTCCTTGGCTGCTGGAGGTACAAAGTGTCAGGCAAGGAGGAGACTTCTATGGTACATTACTTCATTTGAGAGAAAAAGGAAAAAACCAAGGCTTTTTTTCGTTGCTTGTCTTATTCAGCCCGCCCTGTCCTGAGTACTTAACAGGTCTGATCTTACTGCAGTTGTGCCCTTCTTCAAATCAGCAATGAAGTGATGAAGAATAAGCTCCAGAAACAGAACTGATAAAATGGATGCTACCTAGTGTCTTTTTAGTGCAATTAGAAAAGCTGCTTGGACTTTTTTTCACTTTAAATTCTGAAAACAAAACAGTTTTGTCTCCTTATATCTGTAAGAGTTACTCACTAAAGCATTTCCTTACATTTTTAAGTGGGTCTGTGTTATTGTCCTTTGATAATATTTGGGGAGAAATGAAGATTAAAATGCTTGTTTCCCACATCTGACATAGGAGATTCAGATTGAAAAGGAGAAAGAAAACAAACCACTATATAGAAAAAGAAATGAACAATGTTTTTTGAAGATGCATTACCTTGGACCATGAAGAACCTCACTCAGGGTGCCCTGGTGAGCGAAGTCCTTTCTGTAGGTGTTCTCCAAGCATCTCTGGTCTTTGCTCTGTTGATCTCAGTTGATCAATCAGCCTCTGCTTGGCTGAATGCGGGCACAGGCCGGTGGCTCTGCGTTGGTTATGCCAATATCGCCAGCCTTATGAATTGACCATCTGCTGTTTGCTTTTGTATGCACTTAAGAATCGGGCAGGAAGAGCACTGGCAGTAGCCTAGGATTAGTACCTATATCAAAGTTCAGGAACTCTAGAATCTTGTCAGTTTTGCCACTCCCTATTTGTCTTCAAAAAGTCATCTTTAGCTGTACTACTAGCACAGCTTGCTGTAGGTGGTTCTGCTGGTTAACAGAGGTAAATACGTGCTGCTGTCAAACTTCCAGAGTTCATTTTATTACCCTGAGAATGTCATTTTGTACATTCCCCTTGGAATGCCTTGGTCCCCTTGGTCCCTTTGGTTCTTGAGTAGACAGTAGACTGGCCAATGAATCCAAAGAATGGAATGGGACAAAGCTTCTGTGTTGTGTATTGAATTTTATAAGTTTGGAAGAGGGACCAGCAGGTTCCCAAATGGGAATTTAAAAAAAGAGGAATGTAAAAATGTTTCTAACTAGTTCATGTCAGTGTCTTAATCTGGAACTGGCCGTGTCTAATGCAAGATGCTTTTCATGCCATTATGTTTGCCAGCTACCTCTTAGACTAAGGCATCTGTAGTGATTCAAGAGTTCAACTTTGTGTTCGAAAAAGGAAGGCACTTGTGCAATATCATTAAAAGCTGAGCCAATTTTTTTTTTAATATTACTTACTTGAATCCACTGTTTTTCCTAGTATTTTGTGAGGCATTTTTCTTCCTTGTTGCATTTGTTGTTATTCAATTGAGGGATTTTTTAGTGTCTTACTTACCTTAAAATGATCTCATTTTCAAGGATAAAATTAAGGAGTTGTGAAAACCTGGATATTCTAATGGTCACTAGTGCAGAGATTAGTTGTAGATGACTGTGTGCTTTGAAAAGGAGTTTTGTATCCACTTAACAACTTTTCTTAAAAATGACAACTAAATAATTTAAAAAATACAAAAAAGGTTAATTGAAAACTACTTTTTAATATGTGTTGCAGTCATTCCTTACTGGTAAACATATGCATAAAATGTTGTGGCTTCAACCACAACATTCATGTTTATTAGATGTGTTTTTATACTGTCTCTGCATTGTAAATGAATAATAGTTATCTTAAATGCTGTATTTTTCCTCTACGGTTGCAACCACAATTAAACAGATTCCCTGTGTGGAATTATATACCCAACTACTTCCTTCCAAGGTATTTTTAAACTTTTTGCCTGAATGATGTGCATTATTTTATTTACAGCCCATAATAATTATCTCGAAGATATTAGTTATTATGTTAGTCCGAGGTGGCACTAAGTCCTTTCCTTCTCACAATTAACAGAATAATATTAGTGTCAGAGGTGGGCAGGGATATGGACCCCAGTTAAATCCTAGCAGATATGTCATTATCATAGCAGGGGAAAGCAAAGGAGCAGGTCCCTCCCTGGGTGAAAGCACCGGGAACAAACGGGTGGCTATATTTGTTTTGGCAGGCTGAAGCTGTTGTGAGCCTGCAGTCCCAGCCAAAACCAAGTGAGCTTGGACTTGACTTGAGCTGTTTCTCAAATGTTTTTGTGAACTCTCACTTTTTTTTTTTTTTTTTAAATTCCCCATGTTGTTTTAATTATATTTCTCAGTGCTGGGAACATCACACTAGATCTTCTGTGTTTTGGTATTATTTGTGAGAAGATTTCTCATCAGCTAATAGCAGTTGTTTAACAAAAAATCTTCATTGGTTAGGGTAAAATCTGAGCTCAGATGTGTGATCACATAAGGGAAAATTCCATTGAGACTTGGAGTGGAATGAAGCCCCCTCCTTAATACTTTTGTCTAACATATGTCACTGTATTAAAAATAATTACTTTGGTTCCTTAGAGGGGAAGAAGAAGGGTTTTTTTAAAACCTGGAATTCTATATTGAGTAGGCAAATAAACTCTTGAGATTGCTTTCATTGGAAAAGGATATTTTAAATGGTACCTTTTACTTGAACGTTGGCCAGTTTAATTTAGATTATTGCTTCTGACAATTAACCTCGTGTTGGGCTGCACTTGTCTCATTAGCAATGTGGCGAGTGATGAACTTGGATCCATGAGGGCTCAGCTCTCACCTGGGAAACTCCCCCGCCAAGGCTGTGCCACTGCTTATTAACAAAGTATTAACAATTTATTAACAAATCCACCTCAAAACCGTCTCTGGAGGGCTGGGACTGGGGGATTAAACAAATATATCAGTAGTCTTTTAAAATTCTTAGAATATTTTTGTCAAGAGAGAAAGTTAAACAGCAGAGGAGGCACGGACATAAGTTTAAAAAATATGTTGTTTTGAGATGATTTGGTTTTGGTGTTTTCCTTTTCAAACTTTTTGTAGTTTGAGACCGAGTTCCACCTTCAAAATTTATCTGCTTAAAAACAAGTTTTTAAATAAAAAGGGAATAGCGTGAGAGAGAGTTAGAGTATGGCTAAATAATTAAAGATTAAAATTCTTAAATTCTGTTTGAATGTAATGCTTCATCTGCCAGGAAATGATCAGTTGATTTGTTTTTCATTTAAGCAAACCAGTTACGCAAGTTGTGGTTTTATGAATTGATTCTCTCTCTTTTTCTCCCCTGATTTTTATCCACCAAAGCAAGATATCTGTTACTTTTCACAATCTGCTGCTCTGCATTATACAGGGAATATTCTGAAATAATGTCATCTTTTGGTGGTGGTTTGGCAAAAAAAAGGATTGAACATAATTTTGTGCAATAGGAATCATGACTTAACCAACTTTGTATAGCTTGAAAGCTTCTCATATAAGTATTGTCATAGAATGTCCATACTCCAATTTGAAATACAGAGTTTTCTGGCATTTCTTGGAGAAACGGCTGAAAAAAACTAGTTTGCTTTTCAATATTTTTTTTTACTTCTTATGTGCTTTATTTTTGAGTTATAACAACAAGCTGTGTACTTGTGTCTAATTTTACAACATACATATCAAATTTGTAGTGTCCAGAGATAACACAACAACACATATCTTTATGTGCAGGAAGGGGGAAAAGTGTTAGTTCCTGAAGTAAGTTGTTGTTTTTTTCCTTTAAATGTTAATTCACTTTGTGTTATATTGTATCAGCTCCCTACAAATACTTCTACTGTGAAAATCAGTAAAGGAAGCAGGATTTAAACTTACTGCTGTGTTCTGTCCCTTTACTGCGGCTATGCACATGATATTTGCATTCACTTAAAATATCACACCTGCTATTTAGAAATACTTATTCTATTGAATATCTGATATTGCATACATGACAGCAGATCCAAAGCGAATGTATCAAAAATGAGTTGTTGTGGCAGTAAAGTGGGTCATTTTAGTGGAAAAATGGAATGTTTTCCTGTCCTTGGCTGCAGTGAGGGAGGGGTGTGTGCAGCTGGCCCATTGGCTATGCAGCCCATATGAGCACAGTGAAGGGGGCTAATGCCGAGCTGTGAATTGACTGGCAGCCATCACCATGCCTGCTCCTTCCTCATCTACCACTGCAGCTTTCCCTGCCCTGGGAACTGCACCTTGGTGTTTTCTGGGCTGCCCCACTCTGGATGGACTGAGCAGGCACCCTTGGGCATGGCTCTTCTGGAACAGGCATCCGTGGCTCATCCCTCTTATGGCACCTCTAGTGCTCTCTTCCTCTGCTTATAAATTTGAGTAAAATGCATGGGAAGAAGATGGGAAGAAAAGTCATGACTCAAGCCAAACAGAGTGTAACTTCTTGCCTTGGGGGTAGGAGGAAGGGATATTGGGGTTTGTGGTTTAGAGATTTATTCCTGTAGAGCTGGGAGGTGCTGGCCGTCATTCAGAGACGGGAGCAGCGAGGCGTGGGTGGGAGGAGGAAGGTGACAGTGATGTGGTCCTGAGTGGATGGGTGAGCAGGCACTGACCAGCAGAGTTGCTTGCCATGAGGGATTCTCAGACAGGGTTGTTTCATCGTATTCACTATGACAAATCTGAGGTCTGATTTGGCAGGAAAGAAAACATATTCATTGATTTTCAAGCTCAAAATTGAAATGGTTTTCTTTGTACCCAAGAAGGGCCTAAAAGGCTGTTAACAAGGTTGAGACCATTTTCTGGCTGGAGGCTGGTGGGAAGTTCTGCTGTCTCACTAAGGCTGAGGGAGAGTGTGCATTGTTCTTGCCCATCAACCTGTCAAGCCTTCCTGTCTTTTGTGAGACACAGCAAATTCCTCTTCCTCTACTGACAGAAAACTCCTCAGCCATAATAATAGTATAATTTTGCAGTTCTGCCAAGATTGCTCAAAAGTTTTGGTTGTGATACTTAGTTATATTGGCTAATATTTTTTTTCCAGATAAAAATTACTCAAAAGACGCTTCAGGTATGACATTCCTTTTGTTTATGTAGGGCATATGGAGGTACTCACCACAGTTAATAGAACATGAAGCTTTTTGTACACTGCATACCTGGATAAAAGCTGGCTTAAGTCCCTAAATGCCCCCATTTCATTTGTAAAGAGCTTTTTAGCTTAGCCTTAACACAGAGTATTTAGATTTCAAACTCTTATCTTACTTTTTCTAAATGAAGGGCGTTCTTTAGACATCTCCAAATGAGAGGCTTCTGTGTCTTGAGTTCACATCTTTGAACATGTGACAAAAAACATTTCACCTGAGAAGTAGGTAAAGGAGGTAACAATTTGGGCCTCCAGGAATAAAATTATTCCTGGTTATGAAGATTGGGTGGACCTTAATTTTCAGTATGGCTTGACTGGACAACCTCTTGAATTTCATCAATGCAACATGTTTAGTCTAGAGCAGTTTACCTAGACTAAGCCATTTCTCACAAAATCCTATAGATTCATCTCTAATTTATCAATTTTGTTTAATATTTAATTTTACTCTCTAGATTGCAGTTTTAATGGTGGGGCTGTGATCTTTTCCATCCACACTACAGTGATGACTGGTCACACTGATTGGGACCCTTACTGCATGAGCTTTTCAAATGAGTTAATCTGTGATAAATTGTAAACCAGGGTCATCACGAGAAAATGAGAGCTGTTTTAGTGCTGATAGGCCCCCCTGATTAGATTTTCATCCACCATGAACTCAGATGTCAGATGAAGAAAGGAGGGTATTTTTTTTGCTGGTTAGAAAGACTTACAATTAGTTTTAAGTGTCAATTACTATAGTATTGTAGGCAGCTCAGATTTTTAGGATAATTCTACACAGTACAGAAACATCCCCAGTCTTATTCTAGAAGTTGTACGGAGGTCTGTAGAGTGTTTAGCACGAAGCAAAAGGAAGTTGTCCAAAACTAATTCTATAGTTCCAAAGTTTTTTCTTACTCAGAAAGTCTTTATTCCTTTGGTGTGCATACCTGTCTTAAGACCTCCAATATGAAACAACCGGTAACACCCCATGCCTCCAAATGAACAATAGGCTTTGGGGGAGTGAAAAAGACTTGCGTTAAGATGCAGATACCCACAGTGCCACCCACGTCCCACCACCTGAGTGAGTGCCAAGAGCAGAGAGTAGAACCTGGCTGTGGGAAACGGCTGTGTCGGCAGGAACCAGATTGAGGCTTTTCCTCCAGGGTGACCTTTGAAATCAATCAGATTGTGAAAACGATAGACTTCCCAAAGCTGCCTTGGTGTGTTGGGCTAGTAATGCTCCCTCAGTGCTGAGGTCTGCTCTGGTTCCCTGTGCCAGTAAGGAAAAGAGAATATATCTGGATTATATGAGGGCTGTTCAGCCTGTTCTTTGAGAAGATGTATGCAGAGTCTTCATCTTCCTACATACGACTTTGTGAAGTAGGTATTTATATCTTGTTTTCTCCTATGGCATGATACTATTAGTTGAAATCCCTAGTCAGATACTCTGTATTTGTGGTACAGAGGAGATTGCTGGCAGCAGTATAGGTTGTGCCTTATGGTGAAATGGTATCTCTGATTGATAGATTCCAGGGATTTTCCAGTGCTGGTGCCATGTTCTGAATAAGGCATCATCCCACTGTATCTTTCTTTAATTATATTCCCCCAAAGTGGGAATGGACTTCTAGATTCCTTTTCTGCTTTTGCACGTAGAAGCTGTGCATACGTGGGCCCCAGACACCTGGGGCTTTGGGAGATGATTAGAAATGACAGTCTTTCCTCCCTTTTCTCTTGAAATATCACCCTGCAGCATTTTTTAGCTCTTTGATTTGAACATGAGGTAGAGTTTAGGAAAGAGAAAGAAGTGGTGAGAGGAGGTACTAAAACTCTACGCCATCTCACAAGAGTGTTCACAGTGCCGCCAGTGCTTGAGGATTGGAGAGTCTGTCCATGAAATCCTCACACTGGTTTTGGCTGGGATGGAGATACTTTTCTACATAGCAGATCCACAATTTCTATATGTGGTGATTACGTGACAATCTTAGCTGCTACTAAAGAAGTGGGGAACTGGAAATGTTTCTGAGCATGATGTGTGTGTGCAGCAAAGTTCCAGATCCAAAATGTTAATAACTCTTTCCAGTCTTTACCATGTGCACAGAAATTTATAATTTAAATTAAAAAAATAGTTATTTCTGTCTTTCTATTTTTTGGTCTCTTCTTCACAAAATGACTAACGTGAAGTTAAAATGCTAACAGGATCCAAAAAGGATCTGGTGGCTTTGTAAGAAAATAGGTTCAGTTCTAGGAAGATGTGGGCTAAGAAAACAAATCTAGGTTCATTTCAGCATTAATGTGGGCTCATCAACGGTACAAGGGAAAACTGTTTTTTCTGAGTCTGGTAACAGTTCCTGCTTGCTCTGAGTCATCTCCTCTAGTGGTGAACTAGTCTTTTTTTTTTCTGCTTTTGTTTTCTGTTGATAGGAAATGTAACATAGTTCAGTAACCAGCAGAGCTTTATTTAGACTTGTCAGAAATGCAGAATTTTTTGGTCTTCCTGGGAATAAAAGAAAGAGATGGGGGACTTGAGATCAGATTATCAACTGAAATAAGTATCAGTAAAGGAAAATTTCTTATTTAATTTAATCAAATTCATCTGAATTTGCAATGCTGTGCAAACTAAGAACTAGGGTTATTAAAATGTATTTTGAAAAGAAATATTATAACCTTAAAGATACTATTTCCTGTCTCTCTCTAGTTGATTAATTTGTAAAGCAAGGGGGAGTTTTAGTCCCTTACCTTCTACCTGTTTGTGCTATGAGTGAGATCTGAGTCTGAGTATCAACAAACAGTGCCTGTTCTTAAATATACATATGCATGCAGATTTTCATGGATACTTCTGCTTCCATAAAAATTTTTCATATAAAAATGCTAAAATAGAGGTGTTACTGCCTCCCTTGTTAACTGCTTCGTGGTGGAATTAGTTCTTAACTGAATGTTATTAGAGACACTGGGATTAAGCTTGTGGATATTTTTTGATCCTGTATGGATCTGGCTGTACTCTTACAGTAAAGCAGCTACAAAGAGCAGAGGGCTTCAGAGTTGAATGGCAAAAATTACAGCAACTGTGTCTTCACTTACTGCATTCATGTTGAATTAGTGGAAGCAGTCATTTGAGATTATCAGTAAAGTCCTCAATCCCTCTATTTCCTCAGCAGTACTTGCGTTTCTGTCCTGATAGTTAGATGCTGCCCTACTAGTTTTTCAGTTGTTCATGTTGTTTTTTTCTCATAGAAGTCAAGAACTGAATGTCTGGTGGGAGGAAAGAAAAGACAGAAGGCAAACCAAAAGTAGTAATTTAGTGAAAAAAACATTCTGCTAGTCTTTATACAGAGTAAGGAAAACCCCAAGACACAAATCTTAGACTAAAGAGATTAAGCTGTTAAACTACATAGGCCAGAATATGAAACTGCATTAGTTTAGGGGTTTGTTTGTGCAGCACAGCATGCTGTATGCCCTTATTTTTCTTTGGACTTGAGACCCATGAATTTTCAAATCTACTTGTAGTTGACTCAACACAAAGATAGTTGGCTACTGTATGTTTGCAGTCTGAGCCAGACTTTCTGTGCTCTCTGTAGCTGTTGCTGTGAGTGGGCAGGATATTCAGATTCATACAAGGCCAGATAATGTCTGTAGGCTTAATTCTAAGCTTATTATCCTCTACAATGTCCTGTTAGCAATGCTCCTTTATAATCTTTTATAACCTTTAAAATGTGTTTTATGTATTCAGCTGCAATGCCACGTTTTTGTGCTGTTTCCTCTGCTCAGTAGACTGACTTTCCTTGTGAAGCTTATAGGCAAGCATTAAAGCTGGGTGAATTTGAAGGAGTTAGGGGCATTGGCATCTTTTTAAAAACAGATGCAGGGTTTTCCCCAAAGAGAGAGAATGTCTTCTACCCTTCCTCTTCTCTATTGGGAAATACATAAAATTCAAGAAAGGCTTCAGGAAGGTAGGGACCAAAGGCTGTCTGCCCAGATACCCTGTTTTTGCTGAACGTGTCGTGAGGCAGATTGTCTTGGTGGCAATGGGCTGGCAGAAAGCTGACAAAAAAGGTTGGACAGCAAATGTTTGTGCAAAGCTCTGGTCCTTTCACTCATGTGCAGCCCTTTATAGGTGGTGAGGTGGCAGTACAGTCACCTGGTCCAAAATTTGTTGTGAGATGATCCCGACGTTGTTTATGGCTGTTCAGGAACATGTGCAGTGGAGAAAAGCACCACCTGTTGAGTACACTTGCATTCATGTTTCTTAGCAACTGAGGCAACTGCACTAAAGCCCCAGTTCTCAGTCTGTAAGGCTGAGCTGGAAGCCCACTGCAGGTCCCCACTAGCTGTATCTGCTTATGTTGGCTCTCTGGGAGGCCCTGAATTAGAGACAAGTCCTGGTACCACACTGGGATGGCAGAGGAGTAGCACATTTTGCCAGGGACCCTGGGACTCAAGGAGAGACAGCTGAAGTCCAAAGCAAGAGGAACAGCTATGATTTAAGATGCCAAAGCAAACCTCTACTCATGGCAGCAGGTAAAGAAGATCTTTGATCAAGGAATAAGCTGAGTTGTGACACTCTGGGTTTCCAGGGTGTTCAGTGGGCACTGCTCCCTGGGGGGAGGCACAGCCTGTGCTCCTGGTGTCCCAGGGCTAAGCTAGGAACAATCTTACCATTAGAGCACAGATTGCCCAAAAGGCAGTAATTTCATGTAGAACTGGGTGAGTGCCCTGCTCTGGGCATTATGTGGGGATGATGTTAGTGACATGCAGTGGGTGCTGCAATCCTGTGGGCATTGGGTCTACTGAATATTACCACTGAGACTGCCCTAGGGGTGATGGTGCCTCTCAGGAAGGGCAGCTTGGTGGAGGGTGAAGCTGAACTCCAGGCTGGCAGGGTTAAGAAAGATACCTGGATGCAGTAGCCTTTCTGTCATGAGTTGTCATGATTTGAAAGACTTTGTATTCTGCCCTGGAAGTGATACTTAGAGGAGTGGTTCTGTGTCTCAGATGAGAGAAGTGGGTTTCTCTCTCTTTATGCATTTTCTTGCTGTCCAAGGCGCAAGTGCACACTTAGCCCAAAAATGACAAAAGACAGATATTATGCAGGACTGAATGTGGTTTTCCTCAGTGGAGGTGGTAGTTTTATAAGTAATACAGGAAATGTAAAAAATACTTCAGAATCACAGAATATTCAGAATATTCTGAGTTGGAAGAGACCTGCAAAGATCATTGAATCCACTCTGGAAACTTAAGTGAATGGCCCGTTGTCTTGTTTTTTTTAGTAGTACTTCCTGTGCTTCCTTGCCCTTCTATTTATTTGTGGTATTCCTGTTCTATCATATAACAGTTTTAAAAATAATCCCCTGAAGTAAATAACATCAATTTTTTTTTCCTGTTTCCTTACCAATTATTGACTGTTTTTTCAAACTGAATAGAGGTTGGAAAATTAAATAAAGACTTCCAAAATAACAAGCTCCAGAAAATTTTATTTAATTTGTGGGTTCATTCTGTTCACTCTCTCTTCCCCCACCTCATTTTTTCTTTTTTTAAGAAGATCTTAATTAATTTAGTCTAGTAACTTAGTGCCTATATTAAATTAATCTAATAAAAGTCAGGGTCCTCACATAATGTTTCCCAAATGTGAAGCAGCATCTATTACATAAGGCACAATCTTTTTACTGTAAAATGTAAACCCGATATGTGGAATTACAAGCCATTAAACTGTTTAGTGTATGTTACTTAAGTCAAATACTTCAATACAGTCATGCTGGAGGAAAGGAAGGGGCAATGCTCACATTCAGAAAATTTAAAACACAAAACCAAGCTTCATGTATCAAAATGATTTTCATCTATTAATGTACTCTGAAGTTTGGCATTAAATCTTGTAACACTAACAGTCTTTCTATTGATGGCTACACCCATAATTCCAAAAAATTTTTAATATATAATCATATAAATATCATATGTAGTAATGTAATTGCATAGTCTATATTAAAGTCTGTGTACTGATAGAGATGTGCAAGCCAGAAAGTGTTTAAATTGACCGGCTCATAGATGTGTTGTTTTGTGCTCAAAACCATCGCTGGTACGCAGAGTTTATGAGAGCATTTTTAAACAGCGAGAGCAAAGACTTCCAGCAGCAGCAGTTCAGGGGGCTTTGTGCTTGCAGACCTTTGTGTGGCTTGGCTGTGTTTTCCCCTTGGGTGAAGGTCACACTTTTGTGCAGAGCCCTGAAGTTGCACAGGTCTCATGAGCTGGGGTGGAGCATTTGTCATTCGGGGGTTGTGGGTGTTCCTGTTGATTTGTGGCTGTGTACATCACAGTGTAATCACATAGTTTATTCCTGGTCTCTCACTGAATTATTTATTAAGGCCTGAAATGAGGAAGGAGGGGGATTCTTTTGTATTGGCATAAGCATAGGATTATGTTCACTATGTGCTTTCAATCACTACATCACCGATATGTCAATTGGCAGAATACAGTCTACCTCACATTTTAGGATGTTGCAAAGTTCAATGAATTAATATTTTTTAAGTGCATTGGGACCCTCTGATGCAAGATGCTTTAGAAGTATGGGGGGAGTATTCTGCTGATTATTTTTTCCCATCTATTACCCCAATGTGTCATTGATTGAAATTCAGTAGAATAATACTGGCACCCTTATAACAATGGGCAAAGGTGGTATTTTATTTTCTTAGATTTTCCAAAAAGCTAGAAAAGACGGCTCAATAATATAATTCAAAAATTAATATAATCAGTTTATCTTCTGGTAATTTTTTCCTGTTGCTTTTTCATCCTTTCTGCTTGAAAAGTTGTTCACTTTGCTGGATTAACAGTAATAACTACAAATTATGGCTTTATGTTGTTACAGTGTGATGATATACTACAGCCAGTGTAGAGGTAAGAAACACAGGTTGAATTGTTATGTATTGCAGGGTAGTGATTTTCTGCATCTGGTTTATGAATAAATAATTCTTTGTAGTTATTACATGGGACAGGCAGTTTTCAATTTCTGTAGAAAATACAGTTCAACAAAAGAAAATTTCATGCTAAAGCATAGGGACAAGATTCCTTTGAAGGGGATAAACAGATGCAGTCACTACCACTGCATGGTGGTAGTGGTAGGAGCCTACCCATTTTGGAAGGAAGGTCTGCAATAGTGGCTGATAAAGAAATGGCTTGGTGGTCCCAGAAGTGGGGTTTTTATTGGGTATCTCTTTGAGGTCTTTCATTTGGAGCTGTAAAAGAAATCAGAGGTTCTTGGGTGTTAATGCTAACCTGCAATTTCTCCTGAGTGTCTGTTGTTTTGATAAGAGCTGCTGTTGAAAAGCACGATGTTTGATCAAAACTACTTGATTGAATTCACAAGGCAGCAGCAAATGTTGGTTGTGTTCTTCTACCAGCCTTGTGTTTGCAGTCCACAACTCTCAGGCTGTGGTCCTGGGATCCCTGAGATGCAAGGAAACAAATTCTAGGACACTTGACTAGGTTTAACCATGGCAGATTAGCATTTTTTAAAAATTACATTAATGCTGCATATGCATTTGCATTAATACTACAAGTATCCATTTAAGTTGTAATTCAGGTGTGCTCATAATTGGAAATCAAGAGTATAGCCATGGTGGGAGCAGGGGATGGTTTGAAGGGAGCCAGTGACAGGGTATGCTCTGGTACTGTTTGCTCTGTTTAGCCACAAAAAGGAATTTGGAAAATGCTCCATTTGAAGAGTTTAATTTTACAGCAGTGATGTATTGGAAGGTACCTGAGGTGCTCCAGTAATTGTTATGGGGTTATCCAGATTAAAAGTTACCTGTGCATGTGAGTGGGAGATGCGGGACCTGGTCTTCATTCCATTTAGGACCTATTCCATTGTCATAGCCAGACTGTGATATGTACGTTCTAAAACCCAGATGTGGCATTCTTAGAATGAGTGTGCTGTGTGGCTACCATTCCATTTGCCATGACAAATGAGGTTTCTAGTCTATATAGATGAATAATTTTCATGGCGCTTGAAATTTTCCCGTGAACTACATAATAATGGAAAGGGTTTGCCAGCTTAGCGTTTTTCTAGAAAGCAGCTTTCTGCTTTTAGTAATTTTATAGTCCTGATCAAAGTAGTTATTCTGGAAGTCTGCTTTAGCCCCAGCCTTGCATCCATTCATTTCAAATTTCAGTAGGGTGATGTCCTAGGAATAATCCCAGTGCTTTAGGTGCATCATTTTTTCAGGTGATAAAATAAAGCTCGTGATGATCCTGTGATGAGTTCTGCTGGATATAGAATGGGTTAGCTGTGATATAGCAGGGCAAGGCTTCTGTTCAGTGTAGAGTTTTGCTCTCACTTATGTAGTTATCACTTTCTTCTCCAAAGGAGCTGCTTTTTGAATGAAACTCAATTGGAAACATGCTGGCAGGGTGGCACATCATTGGCCTGAGTGGAGGGACGGCAGTGAATTCAGTGGTTGTTATGTGTACAGACTTGACACTTGAGCTCACAGAAGTTTGCCACTGGTGTGTTCTGCCATTCTTGTGGGTAAAGGGAGTTACACCCATTTTACACAAAGCTACTCTGTCTTTTTATCCTGTCTGCATTTTGATGAAGCTGAGGCTTAAAGTTAATAAAAGACCTGACTGTAGAAGTACATGGCATTCAAGAACCAACAACCAGTGTGGATAGAGAATCTCTTCTAACATAAGTTTTGAAAAAAAAACTTTTGAGAAAACTGATGTCTTTATTGTCTTTAATTGCCTAACTGGCCTGGGCTGCATTCAGTCATTTCTTGGTGAGATGAGAGCTGTTCTACTGTATGGCCATTTCTTCAGTCTGTGCAAGCATTGAAATCTGTTAGCTCTCCCTTCAAAAAACTTTCACAGGAGAAAAGACCCAACAGATACAGGAAAGAGAGCCAGATTTGTTAACAGGAGAGTTTTGGGACTCAAGGAAGATGTATTTTTGTATTTCCTGAGCTTTCTGATCTGCTGTGCTTTATTCACACATAATTTTGAGAAGGTCTGGAGCTGACAGAAAAGCGATACTCCCAGAGAAGTAGTATGTTCATTAATAACACAGTGACCTTTCCTCATTCCTATCTCCTGTCCCAAGTGTCAGTTGTGGTAGGATAAAAGCTTAGCCAGGCCAGTTAAAGTGATTTCTTTAAAGGCCTGAGCTGTACCATTTAAAGTCAATGAGAGGAACAATAAAAAATGTGTATGTGGAAGTGACCCCTTGCTGCCATGCTGTTTTCATCTTGGGGTTGCTGTTAGGCTAGAAACATCCAGTCTGGATAAGAAGGGATCTTTTTAGGGGAAAAATTTTGGCCTGCTCAGTTTTTACTGAGTAGTCATTCAGTATGCCGAGAACACATTTGCCCAACAAGCTGGCATCATCTTCCCAAACATAGCCTAGGAGTTGCCTTAAGTACAGTGTTGGTGCCATGAGATAAGCACCTGTGAAGTCTGCTGAGGAGCTGAATGGAAACCATGGCTTCTGGCTATGGTTTGGACCAGCTTAATGTGCTCTGGAAAAAAATATTTCACACGTCATATCACACCGGCTGAAAAAATAGCATGCATCAGCAGTGCTGTAACACAGAGTAAAGGACTCTCAGCAGGTGTTAACGTGCAGAGGCACTGAGCATTATGGTAACACCTGTGTTTGTTTAAATCCAGCCAAAACAATTTCCTCTCCAGTTGTAGAGGAGGATTAAAAAAAAATAAAAAATCTCCCTAACTTCCAGTAGTAGCAGACATTCCTGTAAAACAATTTGCATAGTATTTCCCATGGTGCACTCTGACTCCACTGGTGTTTTTTTTTCTTTAAACCCTTTTAGTCTGGGGACACCTTTAGTAACTTCAGTGCTTCCCAACCATCTCTTTGTCCTTTGCCAGCATTGCCAGGCCCGAGCACTTGCAGATGGTGTGCTCTCTGAGTGCTTTCCTTAATTGAATGAAAAATAAAGCCTCTTGTAAAATATTACCAATTTAGATGTGACTTATGGGGCACATATGATGCTTATTTTTTCAATTACATGAAAACTTGGCGGTGTTAAACATAGGAAGCCAAGTGTTCTGTGAAGCTGGTATAGATTTCTGGATTTCTAGGTGATTTTGCTTTAAATTATTATATAGCAGGAGGAAGTAAAGGAAGTCAGCAGCTAAACTGTGTTTTTCCAGCATGTATTTTACGCAGTGGACCCTTGATGCTCATTTCATGACTAATATATGCTGTACTATATGCATTTCTTGTTGTCACCAGAGATAACATTAAGTAAACTATCCCCTTAAGAAAAACAGCTTTTCTTGGCAAGTGGAATATGACTCAAGGAGCCAGCACTGGAGACATACGGTGCTGTGAATGAGTGCTGTGTGTTACTCTACTGGATCTGAGTCCAGGCACTATTTATACTGCAGCATATTCAGCACCAGATTGTTAAATCTTAATACTGAAACAGTGCATCATTGAAATGTTTTTGTTCTGTTTATGTCCCATTTTCAAGCATTGGATCTCAAGCAACACTTAGTAACTTTTTGTTTCATTTGGACACTATATTTCTTTGCCAAAAGCTTCTTAATCTGCTCTTGAAGTATTAGCCTGCCTGTACCAGTATGTTACAGTGAAACTTTGTGCCACTGAGGATGAGCTAGGTCACTTCCAGCTTCTTTCAGTGTGTGGTGACAGAATGCCTTGCAAAGCAGGTCGGTGGTAAATGCAAAGATTTCAGTGCTACAGAAAAGGACTTGTATTAAAATTACTTCCTCTTCAATCTGTGTAGGAGTGGGGAAAAATACTCTATAGCAGGTAGTTCATGGGCTCCTTGTATTCTGTTATCGTCTCTGCAACAAGCTTTGTTTCACTGTTTCAGTGTGGTGGTTATCTTAGGATCATTTTTGGGAGACCAGGATAACAGGGTTTTTGTCATTTACTGCAGTTCAATTAGTTCCAGAGCTGGTGAAGAGCCGGGACTAGAAAGTGAGGAGGAGATGGTTGAGGTTTCTTGGCACCACAGCATCCTTCCAGATACCCAAGAGGAGTTCTTGGCGTGCCTGTTATCTCAGAAGAAGGAGTCTTCTCATGTATCAGTGTATTACTTTTTTCTGGCAGTTGAGTTTATGGATGCCTTTTCAAAGATCACACAGTATATAAAGAAACCTCAGAAGGCATCAGTTTGAATGAGAGAATGGTGTCTTGTAGGGCTGAGCTGAGGAGAGTTGAGTGAGCAGAACAGTGGGGCAATGGGAGCACAATGAAGGAGGGAATAAAAGCAGTAGTGGCAATAGTGCAGAACAAGACTGAACTGCTTTGCTATCATGTAAGATGGCACTGTGGCTTTCTTTGTTTGGTGTCTTCCTGGAAGTCATTCCCGGGATTAGTCATTGTTTTTGGTGTGGGTGGGCCCTCTGTAATTGTCTAAACAGAAATAATACCTCTGCACCAAATGGTTTACCATCCAAGTTTACAGTCTTTGTGACAAGCTCATCCAGAAGAGGTGATGATCCCTATTAAAGAATGAACAGAAGTAGAAATAGAACATACAGCATTCTCCCCCGCCTCCAAAAAGCTATTTTGGATCTGTGGTCAGCAGCTTGCAGTTGTTTGATTTTTTTTTTTTTTTTTCCCCCACGAAGAAAATCAACTGTCTGCATAGTGCAACTTGTATCTGGGAGTGAACTCTTCCTGCTTGGTGGGTTTCTATCCACACTGGGAATCGTACCATGCTTAGATTCTAACAGTGCTGAAAGCCCATGCATAGGAATTTTCCTGTTCAAGTCAATAGTAATGCATTTATTTACTGAAGAGTTTTTGTAGACTGCAAAATTAGGGCTAGAAAGTGCTTAAAACTTATTCTAACTTAAAGAACTAGGCTTTAGAGCTATGATGAAGGATGTGAAGGAAGTCTCCTGTGTTTCCTTGCGGTAATTTAAGAGTCAGGAACATGTCAGCAACTGTCTGCTTAAGATTTTGAATCTATTCCTGCTCTTCTCCACTGTTTCCTCAGGAGTAAGCAGAACATGTCTTTCTGTGCAAGACTGCAGTAAACCTCAAGGCAGATCTTGGATTGTGGGAGCAATCAACCTTGCTCTGAAGGGTTTAATAAATGGCTGATAAAATATAAAGTATGGATTTTTTGTTTTCTTTTCAGGAATAATCAAGCTTGGGAGGTGGAATCCCCTCCCTCTCAGTTATGTGACTGATGCACCAGATGCGACAGTAGCCGACATGCTACAAGATGTCTATCATGTTGTGACACTGAAAATCCAATTACAAAGGTGGGTGTTTCTGAACATCTGTCCTTCCCTATTCTCTGAGCTGCTCTGTTGGTTACAGCATTACTACAGAGATTAGCACATCCTGTCTTCATTAATTTCTGGGCTTTTGATGAAATTAAAAGAAAATGGAGAGAAGGGTGGGTCACCTGGCAGCTTTTTGGTGCATGTTCCAACTGATATTGTATGTTCTCTGAAGTAGCAATATGGTAACAGAGAGGGGAAGGGCAGAACCCCAATCAAGTAAAGATACGGGGCTTTTAGAGGCAGACCTTTCTACAGTCCATGATTTAATGGATTCTTAAATTCTAATTTTATCAAATAATAAACTCCTTGCCTTTTTCTAGAGGCTGCATTGTGAAAATCCAGGTCTTCTGCAGCCAGTTGCTGAGATGTGGAAGAGGGGATCTTTTTTTACTTTCCTTTTTTTTTCTCCAGTGGTCTTTCCAGAAAACAGAAGACAAGGAAGGAGAGTGTCACTGCAGTTCCATTTGGTGTTTGGAAAATATTTTCCTTCCCTGAGGGCTAGTTCTGATTAGCAAAGCAAGAGCTCTCACCATTTTTACACTTTATTTACCCTCCTTTCCTCCCACTCTTCCCTCCTTTTTTCTTCTCCTTTCTCCCTTGGCCCGCTAAAGAGTCCTCAAATGTAAGGTCCCTGGCAGTGCATGGCATATGCCAGAGCTGCAGATAAGCCTACATTGCACAGCCTCCTGTAGCTGTGTGGCCAGAACATGACAGAGGAAAGAGTAAAAAGTAACAGACAGTTTGGAATAACTTACTGACAATTCTTTGAAGCTTTGGCTTGAACAGAAGAGGGGCCCACAGGGATCTGTGCGTGTCCTTTGGTGACAGGTACATACCCTCCAACTGTTCCGTTCAGTTTAGAATTTGGAAATAGTTGATGCCTCACTGACATTAAACTTCCAAGCAGCAACATTTCTTTCTTGTTGAATCTCTGATGGTGCTTCGTTTTTTGATTTCCATGAACAGGTCTTTCCTTGGTTTTATATACTGTGAAAATTTTTCAGTTGGGCTGCATCTCTGCTATGTAGTTGTAAAAGAGTGTCTAGACCCTATAGCTGCTATAGAGCTACCAGGAGTCCATGTAGTCTCTTGTCACCTCTGTATTAGCAAAGGGTATGAACCTGACATGAAGGTCTCATTCTTTATCTTCAAAGTGCCTGGATGCCACATAAATAAAAGACAGTCCATGACTTTGGCATAAAGATGATCACTGACTAGTTGAACTCCTCAAGCACAGCTGAAGGTTCAGCTCTGAGGCAAAAGCCAGGCTGTGAGGGCAGAAGGCAGAAACCACCTTCTGAGGCCATTGGAGAGCATGCATTAAGGCTCTGCAGCAGAAATGGCAGTGACAAGCTTCTCCTATCTTTTTGATGTGCTTCTTGGGTCTATCCCCATGCATGTGGACACAAACCATAAGCTTGTTAAATTAAAAGAGGCAGAAGTCATATGAAGACAAAAGCTTCACTACATATGCAGTTCTTGTGGAATGAAAGTGAGAACGAACTGCACGTGACAGATGTTGGGCATATGGCTTGATGTGTCTCTGAAAGGCTCTTGGATACTTCAGTGATAAGGGCAGTATATGAACCTGTATAAAATGAAACTAATTTTTCAAAGTCTCACCTCCACACAATGAGGGCACTCACTGTTCAGGGATTTTGTTAGTGGCAGTGCGTGCAGCATATATGTTTATTTTTCTACCCCAGCAGGAGTATCTTTGTCTGGAGAGGATGGCTTTACTCAGCCATTCCTGGGGCTCACTTTATGCAGTTTCTTTGCCCTCCATCAGGCCCCAGCAGGAATGGTTATGCACACATGCCATAGGAGGATCATCAGCTGCATGTTGAACTGCACATGTTCTGGTAATCGTCCTTGGTGGGAGAGAGATAGAGGGGAGAAGCACCTTGGACTGGCCAAGCAGGAAGCTCCAGGGTTGTGCTTGTTGCTTAAAGGTCTATAGCACTTGCATGCAAAAAGTAAGCATCTGTGAAGGTGATGTTTCTATCTGCTTTTTGCTTTCTGTTTTTACAGTTGTTCAAAGTTGGAAGATTTGCCAGCAGAGCAGTGGAACCATGCCACAGTTCGCAATGCCTTAAAGGAACTGCTCAAAGAGATGAATCAGAGCACATTAGCCAAAGAATGCCCTCTCTCACAGGTCAGTGCTTTCAGCAGGCTTAGGGAAAGAAAGATTTGCAAGAAGTAAACCTCATGTTTCTTCTGTAAAGAGCCTACACTAAACAATTCCATAAATACCAAATAAATTTCTTGTTTTCTTTAGAAAGGAGAAATACTAATTAATATGTTAAATAGTAGTATCTTTACACCATGTTTTCTTAGTGGGTTGTGAGGTAAAAATGATGAATTAATTGATTTCATAGGGATGTAAATGCATTATTTAGATTTTTATCTGAACCTATTGCAATAGGATTAATGATCCTCAAATACAAGATTCGAGTGGCTTCTTCCCACTAGCAGAGGCTTGCCTTCCCCCCCATAACCCATGGGTAGCTCTCATCAGCCTGCAAGCATGATAAAAAGTATGCAGTTTTAACAGTTGTGGCCCAATTTCTAGGAAACAGCAACAAAGAAATGTATATGTAATTATGTTAAAAAAAGAACAAGAACTCAGCCTCATTCTCCATGACTGGTTTTTAAACGGCACTGATGTCATGTCTAAGACATGGGTTCCTACAGATGCCACGGAGCTCTATTTGTACTTCAGATTGTCATAATGAGACATTCATGAAATTTTTATGACTTTTCCTTGCCTCTCAGAAAAAACGGAATAACACTTTAACACCCAGACCAGGTAACTTTGCTAGGCATGAAAAATATATTGCCTTCTAAAATGTGTACTGAAATCAAGTTAATCTGTCCATTGTATCTTTGAAAAGTCAAAACATGGGTAATTCCAGCTTCCTGAAAAGCCAGCGCTTTGCTTGCTCATATCCAACATTTTTTCTCCTGTGATTGTGTGTCTTCCATTGCACTCTATGTTCATCCTGCAATTCATGATCCAAAGCCTCCATGAACCAAGATAATTCTCTCTGTTCACCACAAATTTGCCTCGCTGTGTTATGATTACAACTCTAGGGAAAGCACAGAAGTAAAATATGGAACTGGTAGGAATCACATTCTTCACTTTATTTAGCCATGTGGGATCTGCAGAGCTGACAGGAATGGAAGGGTTTTGTGAGGAAAAGCCACGGAACTTGCTGATTTAGTAAAGGAGAAACAGACACTGTAGATATGCACAGTGTGGAATGCACGTTGAATACGAAAGTGTTTTCATTTTCACACAGTTTTAAGTGTCATTTTTTAAAATAGAATTATCTGTGGAATCTGGTCAGCTAATGATGATTGCAGCATATGGTTGTCTCTGCCCAGTCTTCTTCAATATCCAGCATAACTAAACTATGCATCATTTCATATGCAGAATTCATTTGTTGTCTGGGTCTGTTTCCTCCCACTTCAGTTTCAAAGCCTACCAGGTGGAAACACTGCAGTTGGTTTACTCCTTCTATAGGCTTAGTCTGACATATATTTACAAAATTACTGATGGCAGATGCATAGCAGCCAAAATCCTTGCCCCAGTATTTATTTGGTGGAAAAAGCGAAAAAGAGATTCTTCTGTAGGAAATTGAGCTTGCTTACTTTTAAGGACAGGTATAAATGACCTTGGGTAGTGACTAACCCTTCAACTAAGACTGCAGAATGCAGCTTGTATTGTTATTGTTATTGCCATAAAAAGTTTCAGTCTCTTTTGGTTTAGCTCACAAAATGCAGAAGATACAATGGAAGGTTGTATAGAAGCTGTCTATTACCATCATCTGAATATGCCTCTAATACAATTCCTTCTCCCAAATCAGTTTTAAAAAAATATCGTGCCAAATGTGAAATGTCATTACAACCCCCTTGTGGTTAATATATTATTGACAGCAGCAAATTGCAGAGTGGTCTCTTAGGAGTGAAACTGCAGAGTAAATGCTGCTGTTTATTAATGTGTTCACAGTGCCTCAAGTACAGAAGCAGAGAGGGGCAGCGTGGGGAGCTGCTGCTCCCACCAGCCACGGTGCTCTGTCTCTGGTTCTCAGTGCCCCAGCTCTCCAAGCAGCCCAGATGGGGATTCTGATTGCTGCTAATGGGAAATGTAATCATTCACTTTGATTTAAAATTGTTCTGGTTTTTTTCTGTTAGCTGTATTGCATGTCTGCAGCTTAGCTACCCTTAGCATACGGCTCCTGTTCAAACAAATAAATCCCGGTTAACCAAGCTGGGGGGAAGGAGGGTAGGTAGGGGGAGTCTATGTGGCAGAAAGAAATCCAATTATTTCAATATTTCCATCTTTTCATAGAGATCTGTCTTTCCTGTGCCATATCACTTATTTCAGAACTGACCATGCATTTTTGTCTCTTTGCTGGAACAAGCTTTATTAGGACGTGTGTCCCATGTTTTTCTCCTTGAACTTACTGCACCAGATTTTCTTTGTGTGGGTATTTCTTAGCTCCTGGTCTAAGTAGTATTCATTCCACATGGCTGTCATGGCCACACACATACCAAATATATCTGCTGCTTTATTCCTTTGTTAAGGATTTTTCTAGAAATATTACGCATTATTTAGAAGTTTGTAAGTAGTGAGTGATTTTTTTTTTCCCACTCTATTTTAAATGGGTATTTCCTTTCTTCAGACTTAACAAGATTCCTAAGATGAATACCCCTAGTGTTCCTTTACATGTAATAGTGAGGATATGTGGTCTGAAAATTGCTATAGTTCTTTCCCCTGCAGAAGAGAATCTGTCCTGGGATTTTAAATCAACCAGTGGTTGATTTACTGTTTGATTTTACTTTTTTTATTTAGTTTAAGTTTTGCTTTCTCAAATAAAGGTTAATGGGTTAATATATTCTGTGATATTTAATAGCCTCATGATTTCAGTAGTGTTGATTTCTTGTAGAGCTAGGTGATTTGGAGAAGGAAACTTCCCCCCCCCCAAAAAAAAAACAAACAAACAACTTAAGAGAACCAAATTGATATGTAGACAGAGTTCAACAATTCCCCACCCTTCTTTAGTAAATGGAAATTTAACTGAAGTGATACAAAAAAACATCCCTGGGTTTGCTCAACTTTGTTCAAAAACCCTCTTCTGCAGAGGCTATCGCCATGTCAGGCTTTCAGAATTCTATTGCTTGTTAAAATGCTGTAGAGCAAGGGAGGATTTATGGGCAGGGAATTGCTGCTGACTGCCACAATGCTAGGTTTATGTCTCAAAATATTGATTTTAATTAGAAAATTGAATCTCAGTTTTAGAAATTGGAGCTGCTACTTAAGGCTCTTACTTCATAGCCTGCAAACTCTGCTGCACTGCACCATAGCACTCTTTGAATGGAAAAGGCAGAGTGAAAAGGCAGTTGGGCCTCTTCAGTGAAAGAGAAATTACCTGTTGAAGACTGAAAGTAATCTGTATCACCCAGTTATCTTAAGTTGCTCAGTTTTGCTCATGATTTTTAAGTTTCTAAAACTCAAGAGTTAGGGACAGAGTCCTGTGATACTGCAGTGAACAGGACAGGAGACTGGGTAAATCTGGCAGAGGGATGGGATGATTTTGTTTTTAAAGCATTGTTAAATTCAGTGAGCCAATGCATAAGCCTCGTAGCTTTCCAGAGATGGCCAAGAGCCTGCAGGAGCTCGTAGGCCAGAGCTTGAAGCCATGGTTTGAGCTTTGGGATCATCTTGCTCTTTCCTCTTGGTGCAGAATGGCTGCACAAGGTGGCCCAGCTTTCTCTGAGCTTTGCTGTAAGTGCAGAAAGGGGGCATGACGAAAATAAAATACAGTCTGTGGAGAATGTTCTTTGACTCCTATGTCTTGGTGCTGTTAGATTGAATTTCCTTGGTGACAGTGTACATGTGCTGGGAGCAGTTTGACCCTGGAAGGGTTCAGAAAGGAGAAAAAGACAGTGCAATATTGTTGAAAGGATGCCTTCTCTATAGCATGGAGAAAGGAAAGAACTACCAGTAACGAGGCTGTTTGCCACCCTATGGGCAGAAGCACCCCAGGTATAAAATACCCTTTTTATTGGTATCAGGTGCTTGAAAACCAGTCTGCAGCCATCTCTTCATTCAGCTTGTATGGAGTTGCTTAGGGGGAATTTGCAGAGTAGGGAAGGGTGCTGGTTAGGCAAGTGGTATTTCAGTTTTGTTGAGCTTTCTTGTGGGTTTTGACTGCTCTGTGTTGTAGTATGTGTAGCTCCCTGTGCTCTGAATGGCACTGCTAATTTCTCTTCTGGGTGATTCTTCACACAAGAGCTAATCACACGTTTCTATAAATTATATTAATTTAACTTATTTGCCTAACTGTTGTTCTGCACCGAGTAGCACGGATGTTCTCCAGTTCTTGGCTGTGCAGTCTTGCTGCATTTGGAAGCAGAACAGAGACATCTGAAAAGCATTATTGGGATTATGCATGCTGGAGCATCTAATCTTACCTTTAGGATCTGGTTCCTAAATTGTGCTTGGTGCAGTGAGCATGTGTTACTCAGCCCAGCTCTGCTTGTTGTTATGCAACTGAAGTTTGGCTATTGCAGTATCACAAGTACAAAGCAAAGTAGAACTTCCCCCCCAGCCTGAGCTGCAGGTCTCAGTGTAGGTTTGTACTACATTTTTTTTACGTAATTATGCAAAATAATTATTGTTGTGATTTTATTCATGGCTGGGCATATAGAATGGAGAATATTTTGTACTCATCAGATGGTTCTTTTGGGTTTAAAGTCACACGTTGGATGATCATTGTGCACTCATGTGTCATTTGCTTTCCCTGGAAAAGATTTCTAATCATGGAAGATATTTTAAATCATTTTTGTTTTTCTTTCTATACTTCCAGAGTATGATTTCATCCATTGTAAATAGTACGTACTATGCCAATGTGTCAGCAACCAAGTGCCAGGAGTTTGGGAGATGGTACAAAAAGTACAAGAAGATTAAAGGTAAATTGATTTCTTTTGTTGCTTTCGAAATTCTTGAAATTCTGCTCACAGTTGGAGGTTATTTGATTTAAATAAAAGTAATAATAAGCAATAATAATATTTGTGAATTTGTCTACAAAGAGGACACAGTCACAGCACATTTGTAATTAAATCTGATACTTTACAAACAAGGCTGGCATGAAAACACAGGACACAAAACATGCTTAAAATATCCCATTTCACTGTGCTGAAAGATCAACTGTGTTTTGAATTAAGCAAAAACATTTTGGAAAGAAAACATTCTAGTATCTCAGGATTTAAAAGTTAAATTGCTATGTAAGTTGCCCTAGTTTTGTTTTGTTCCTGAAAGCTAAAAACCTGACTTTTTAAGTTTACATGTGCCCTTGTTCTCTGTTCTCAGTACTATGAAATGTACTGGCATTCCTGCTGTATTTTATTCTGTGGAATCTGGATACAGAGAATTTAGTACTGCTTGTTGGGCGACATTTATAAATAGCAAGGTGTTGCACCCACTGAAGTCATGAGAAAAATAGCCCATTGTATGTATTTTTTCTGTACTGAAATTGTATTAGTAGGTCCATAGTGCCTGAGGCAGTAAAACTATTTTAAGTTCATCCCATTCTCACCACTGAACTGTCTTGATCACCTGTCAGTGGTGCACAAAATGATGTGACAAGCATCCATCGTGTGTGGTTTGTTCTTTTATTGCTCCTTTCCTTTGGCAAGGGACTTAAGTGTGCACCGGACTATTTGTTTTAGTAGGTTTTTGGGGTTTTTTTTAACATTCATGTGCTCAGGACTTAGAGACTTAGAGTATAGTGAAAAGCTTTTCCATAATTCCTCCTGGGACCTCTCTCTCCAAATCTCCATCACCCTTGGACATTAGCTGTATGCTGGGGTAGGGTTTTTCCACACTTACCACTCTTTCTCTCTCTTACACCACTGAACGGAAGATTCATTGTCTGAAAGAAGGCATAGACTGTTATTGTCATTTCTGTCTGTGATCCTTTCAGTAGCCAGGAAAATCATAACAGAATTCACAAACATTATGAAGAAATAGGGTAATGTCATGTCCTTTCTGAGAAACTGCTGTATTTTCAGTTCTGTGAAGATTAGCATCTTTCAAAAAGAGTGCTGTCTTTTCCTCATAAAAGGCTGGGAAGCATAAGCCACAAAAGGTTGCTTGTTTTGTTTCCTTAGGACAGGCTAGAAATCTGCATAATAATATCATAAAAAGTCTGCTTCTTGAGTTAGGAACACATGAAACAAAATTGCATGAAACATCAGAACAAGTTCTGAGGCATCTGTTTTTTCTCTGCACATCTGGCTTGTGCAGAGCATACCTGTAAGACACTTACGCCTGGGCTCTGCAATGATTAGATTTTCAGTAGGGGGAAAAAAGAAAGAATGTTCTGTGATGAAATTATTTGTGTCTAGAAGGAAAATTGTCCGGGCAGGATTGGGGTAACAGTGCAGGCAAGGAAATGGAGATGTAGCTTTTCACCTACTAAAATGGTTTAGGCTAGAAGTAAAAATGTTGATTGGACATTTTAGTATGTGGTTACCCTCATGCCAAATAAACTGGATATTTTCTTTTCTCTGTAAGTTGCCATTGTGTGACTGAGAAGTGTTTCTTTTCTCTAAATGGTGTCTCTTAATAACAGAATTTTATTCAAAGTACTTTAACATATCTTCTTGGTTAAAAAGCAATCAAAGGAATCAAACAGCTTCAAGGTCATCACCATTCGCTTTTACTTGCTGTTCTGGGAGAACAGAAATAGGCTTTTTTTTTGCCTTTTTTTTTTTTTTCAAAACTGGGCAAGGGTGCCGGTTGCAGAGGCACTGGAAGCCCTTAACTGTAGTGTTCTTAACTGTAGAGACATTACTACAGCTTCTGAGTATTTCTAGTACACTGTTGTCTTCTACTTTCTTCCACTCTTAGAGCTTATGCTCTTAATTTTTCTTTATTTAGTAAGTGCACAGTTAAATTTTTAAGTGCAGTAAAAGCAGAATGAAACCTCAATCAAAAGGTCAAGGATCCAAACCCGAAGAGTTTGCCAGATAACTCTGTATCTGTGCTATTCAGAGACATAGCCAGTCGTTGCTGCTTGGAAGTTTGTGTGTGTGTTAGTAGGAGGAGAAAAAGGAAGGTTAAGGTATGTGTGAAGTAAACACAAGCTGCTATAAAGCAGTTCAAGTAGTGTTGATTCATCAACCATATGAGTGGGAGAGAAAACAAAGAGTCTGTGGCAGGTACAGTGGTGCATGGAGAATAAACAGCAACTTCAGAGCAGTAATCTTAACTGCCTGCAAGCAGGAAGACTTCTGCGCTTTAGGTGGCCAATTTCTCATCATCTCTCATTTAATGTTGTTTTGTTTCTTTTCTATAGCCTGATAGTCCTGCAGGACAGCTCAGTGTGCAAAAATCAGTGACTCAAGTTACATGCATCAGTCATCATGTGCTCCTTTTAATAATATTTTAAAAAAGGACTTCCATGAAGGTGAATGGATGATGAAGTGATTTGGTTTTTGGGCTGTAGCTGGATAGATTAGGTAAAACTATGATTTAGAGTTCTTGGAACCAGCACCCGTATCCTCGTGTAACTCTAGAGCTGGTTACTAGAAAGTAAAAGCAAAAAACAATTCACATGAGCTGTGGTAAATACAAAATAGGAAGGGGCTTCAAAATAACTTTATTGACGTTGCAAACTAAATGCAGCCTACAGTGTTAAATGTGTTTCATATTATCTGCTAATGTCTGTTTTAATAAAACAGTGGGAACTAAATGGTTGCTTCTTAATCAAAACCATCATTTCCTAAACATAAGCTATGTGATTCTGTTACAAATTGCCACATATAGATCTACTAGGTCAAACTTTTTTCCTTTCTCATAGAAATAAATAAACAGTAAATTAATCATACTCCTTGGAAGATCAAAGTAATTACAACCAAAGACAGACAGAAATAAAAAGTTCTCTGGAAAAAGGAAAAAAAAGAAAAGCATCAGGTTGCTGAGTGCATAGCTAATGTTTAAATAATATAAGAAAGTGAACAATCAATAATTTGATATCATTAGCAACAGATGTAAAAGCTGTATACAAATGGAATTGTATCAAATCTCAAGTAAACATTCTCAGTGTGCATTCTGTTGAACTCACCGAAAAGACAGCTAAACTACTTATGCTCATAATTCTAAAAAAGTTTTCAGTTAGTTCAGCTCAGCATGTCAATTTTGTCCTATGTCAGATGATGCTGGAATAAAATTCTGCTTTAATTTTTTTTCTCCCACCCTGTCCCATCCCCTTAAGGTTTTAAAACGTTCACAGTTTACTCAGCAGCACAAGAGTTAGTGTACAGCCAGATTTGGGAATTTTCAGGTATGAGGATAGAGGCTTTTTGTCTCCTCCTGGCCCTGGGTCTGCCACTTAGGGTGTGTGTGAAGATGTGAGGGAGATTATAATGGGATGTCTACTCTTTTCAGTCTCTCTGGCATATACACGTATATATTTGAAGAAGAGCTTATATTAAAACCAGTTATAATGGAATGTGTACAGTGGTTGAGAAACAAAAGGCATAACAGTTCTACTGTGGGCCTTTTGCCTTTAGGGTATCTGTAATCACTTGAGGTGGTAATTAAGCTATTAGTGTGTGTTGTAATTTTGCTCAAAATATGCACCATGAATTAATCTAAGATTGCTACGTGAAGCCTCTTTTCCCCTTTTTTATTTACTTTTTTTTTTTTTTTTGAGGGATGCAAGACCTTATAGTACAAAGTTGTGCATACATGACAAGGCTTAATTATGTTTAAACCTGCCTCATTGAAGAATTAGAGATCCCCCTTTTTTACTAAAGAATACATACTAATAAATGACAACTACAGACGAATGGCTTATTCCAGTGGTTCTCAAGCTGCCTTTCTCCTGGGCAGTCCCACGGGGATGCTTCTGTCAGTCTGAGAAATGCTTGTCTGATTTCTCTAGAAGTTGAACTTGCTGAAGCTGGGAGAAGGCATTTAACACTGTTGAAATGCAGGATATTAATAATTGCTTGAAAGGTTTGCATTGGTTTTAAATTTGATTTACAAATAGATACAGGAATAAAAACAATGCTTTGTAAGTAACTATATACATGTGTGTGTGTATATATATATGTGTATGTATGGAGAGAGGTATTTCAGAACTTAAACATGCAATTCAGGTAATTCTCAAGGGATCAAGCTTGTACCAGTTACCTATTTGTGTCCCAGTGCTTTGGGTTCATAGCATTTAAAATATTTTTTAGCTCTCTTTCTCAATAGATATTTCACTTCAAAGTGTCATGCTTTCTATTTTTATCAGAAGGACTATCACTGTATCACAATTCTTTCACAACTGAAAATTTTAACTGGTGTGAATATTTTCTTTTTGCCTGATGACACAACTTAGCTCAGTGGGAGGCAGTTAGAAAGGCAGCAGGAAAAAATAAATACATTGTGGACTTAAAATTAAAAAGACATACTTTTTTTTGTGTGTGTATGAAGAACACGTCATCTTTGCTCCTGCCATCAGTGTCTGTCAAAATATAGCTTTCTGTGGATGTGAGGCTGTGGCTGTCTCAAAGTTTTTGTGGAATGATGAGGCTTTGCAGTTTAAAGGAGGAGGCCTCAATTACTTCTGTTTCAACAGATCATGAATGCAAGAAAAAGCTTTCATAGCTTCCTTAAATTGAGAATCTGCTTTGGCTCCTCTTTGATTTTTCCAATATTACTGATTTGTTGTTTATGTGCTCTTTTATTCTTGAAAGTTTGTTTGCTTACGTCCAATAATGGATAGACTGAGCAATCTGTTTCTCTTTTAACGTGTTCCTAGAGGCCAGTGTAGGTTCAGAGAGGTTAGAAACATGATTCAGAAAGGCTCCCAGCTTTCTTATTTCCAGGCTGAAGGAACTGAGGATTGCAGCACAGTGATAATGCCAGTGTGAGCCTAGGGAAAACTGTCATTATGTGCTTTGAGGAAGAGTTTTTAATTGTTCCTCTGAAGCAGATGTTGTGGAGGCCTCATGAAGAGGCTCACCAGATCTTTCCTGAACAGAGTTTCTGACTTTTAAAAATACTCTTTTTACTGATACATGCATAGGTATTTACCTTTCTCTATGTAAGTAGAGGGGTTTATATATAGTATGTATTTATATGCATATATCTTGGCCTTTTGCAGAAATGTTAAGTTTTTTAAGGAAGTACATATCATATCTTGTTTGGATATTGGTTATGGCTCTGGCACCAAAGCATTTAGGGTCAGCTGTGAGGCTCTTGACATTACTGTAACTTCTTTGCTTACTTTTATACTCCTTACTGTGTATTCATTTCCCTAAAACCAGGACTTTTCTCACTTTCTTAAATAAAAAGGAAGGAAAATAACATCAGTCACAGCAAACTTGTCAGCATTTAGGTAACATACATGACCTGAAGATCAGCTCTTGACTCAGGGATGTCCTCTTAGTCAGTAGCCTGCTGTGCTATTTTATGAGGAGAGTAGTTCATCAGTTGTCACTAATGATGAGGAAAAAGTGGCCTCTCTCTTTAAATATAAGTTAAAAGTGTCAAGATTCAGCAAGAATTATAGACCACTTGACCGCTGTTTTCGCCACCCACATTAGCATTTTGCATTTCAGCATTGTCAGTGATGTTCAGTGCCAGTTTGGGGGTTTGTACATGTGTTGTTAAAAGCCAATTTAGCTGCTGCTGTGTGTTCCAGGGGTGTATGAATTGTGGCCCTCTTGGCTATTCCTCTCTGTAAAGACAGAATTAAACCACATGCTTTGGGTTTATTTCTTTAATTAAGAGTAATTTTTATCTAAGGTAAATGCATATATGAATCTCAGCTTTCAGAATGTCTTCCTTGGCTTGTGGCTGTTCTGGGGCAGTGGCTCTCACTGCTCACAGTGCCTGTGCTGTGGCAGAGGAGACGTGAGATTTGCTGAGTGGCATCTCCTGTGCCTGTGTGTGGCTGGAGCTGCAGCCAGCGCTGCTGTAGGCAACACAGGCCACGCAGTAAAGACTGGAAACCCTACTGTGGAGAAGCTGTCCAGCCACTTGTCCCATGTCTTGCTCAAAGGATGTCACTGAACTTTTTTTTTTTAAATGTCTCCTGTTCCAGTACTGGGCTTTTCTCAGAGAGGACCAGTTGTGTGCTGCAGCTGGGACATCTGCCCTTTTGAATTCTTAGTAAAGAATGGTCATCTCCACTTTCTAAAAAGAAAACATGTTTTTGTTTTAACCTTTGGAATCTCAAAATTAATTTTCTTTCATATTTAAAAATTGTGTGCTGCCAAACAACGACATGTTAGCTTAGAAGAAAAGTTATTTTCACAAAGTGAGCATTAGTGGAGATAAGTTTCAAACAGGAGGATAACTTGAAGCTTAGGTACAGGCATAAGCTTTCCTATGTGAAAAGCTGCAAAGCGTCTCTCTGATCCTGTGAGTTTCATAGAATATGTAAGTCCAAGAGCAGAGTGGCATTCTGTTCACTTGAAATTTGATGAATTTGTATCTCTGACTTAGTGATATTTGTGTTCTGTCTCCCTCCCTTCACCATCTCTGGTGGTATGAATCAGGAATATGCACGTATGTATCTCAGAAGAATTGCGCAATTGCCTGGGTCATCTAGGAGGTTTGTACCTCTCACAAAAGATTGAGTCTACTGTTAAAATTTTGACAGGAAGGGAGATACTTTTATATCAAATGGTAACATCAGTCCATCTAAACCAGTGCTGCCTGTGTTTCTGTCAGTGTTCTAACTAATGATTCTGCTGCTTCTCCTTTTCCATTTCACCTGACCAGTATTCATGGGTTAGAGCAGGTGGTCACTAGAATACCTTCAGTATCATGGTTTTCTCTGCCAGATGGATCTGGCATGTCCTTTTGACAAACAATTTAACATGATTATGAAGAACTGAGTTCATACTTCTGTGTGCCTCTTGAACCTGTACAAAACCCCAAAAACCTAAAAATGAGATGATGATACTTGTCTTCTGACAGGCATCTTTGGAAGCAGTGCAGTCCAGGCAAAGCCCATGTAAAGAATATGACTTCTTATACTTGAGCACTGGCAGAAGACATGTTAGCATCCCTGTGTCCCAAGGGATGACTTAGAGCTAGTCTTGAGGATAAGGGGTGAGCAGGTCAGCTGCACAAAGAGAGTCAGCAATGTTAGTACACTCTGCTCAGTTTACCTCGGACTGGTGGTTGAAGGCTCACTTTTAATGATGATTCTAAATTTAAAAAATAGTGATTTGTGCATGGTGGGAACTGAATGGTTTGCAACTCAACAAAGAACAGACAATGGCCTTTCCTGTCTGTTTTCCATTAGGCTTGGATAAAGGCCTTTGCTACCCACAGCCGGCGGGCAAACAATTTCTGTATGTGCTCTATAGCTGTTTTGAGGTTCTGTGCTGTCCTGTAGGAGTAGGGGGAAAGGTTTTAAAAGTTACAGCTTCTTATCACGTCTGCCTCTCTGGTCAGCCTGCTTTTCCTTCAGTCCTGAATGCAGGAACAAGTGGCCTAGGCAGAGATCAGGCACTGAAGCCAGTGAATGACTATGGGTAAATACAAAGATTAGATGCTGACTGAAATGAGACTCCTCAGATCAGCCCTTTGCACTGAAGTGGTTAAGTGGGCTGTGATTAAAAGAAATGAGTAATTATCCCAATTACAGATAAAAAGATATGGAATTACCACTTTAAAAGCACCTCCTGTGCTCTGGAGTGGTTCTGTTATTTACAAAGTGGTAGTTCATAATTATGCAGCAGAAGCAAGAGGGCACCCTCTGGGTGTAGTGCAGCAGCCCTGTCTCTCCGAGGTGGAGCTGGTGCTGTGCTTTGTCCCCCAAACATGACTCCAAAGTTCAGGTCTTGCTCCAGTGAGCAAGATGGTGCCAAGCCAGGAGAAATTGTGGAAACCTTTCTGTCTCAAGCTTAGTGCAGGGTATACCAGAGTTCACAGAGCTCTCCCAGCTTGGCCGTGACCACTGCTAGAAATGGCTTTTGTGATCACCAGGTTTTAAATAATAAATAAAACAAAGAAGCAAACTGAAGCACTGGAGAACAGCCCTGGGTGGTGACATCCTGTCACAATTGAAGCATGGCAATTCTGCCGGCTAGTAACTTATTACAAAACGTTTCTTTACCAGCTTCTTCTTACTCTGGGGCAAAGTGCCTGTGTGCCTGTGGGACTGAAAAGTTCCGGACACGCTGGGTCATGGACGCTGGCGGGTCCTCTGTGTCCCTGCTTGCAGTGCAGTGTTGGGAGACGTGTTACACTCTTGCTCTCCCTGCTGCATCCCTCATTGTGCACAGGAATTTGGTTTCCAGTGCTGTCAGTCAATTCAGTGCCACGCATAAGCCCTAAATGCCCCACGGGCTGTTTGTCAGAATGTTCCTATTAACAACTCAGTGCAAATAAAGTATGAAGGGAAGGGAAGGTGGAGAAATAAATCTTATTTTAAATCTTTTGAGCTGGTTTTATTTTAAATGGAAAGTTGCATGCAGACCACCCCAAGCTATTGTGCTGTGGTCTGCGTCAGCTGCTTGACTGTGCAAGGAAGACTGGGCTAGAGGTTAAGAGCATCACACAGGGGAAGGGTGCACTGAATTCCTTTTGTGCTGGATCCAGGAAGTTTTAACTCAGTATGGAGTTGAAATACATTGACACACATGGTAATCGTTACAAGATGAGAACGGAATATTCAAATACAATAATTTGCTGCTCCCATTCTGGGGATTATGTTGGTTTCTGACTCTTGCAGAGGTAGTGACATGTTGTAGGGAGGTATAGAAAAAAGAAGGGCAGATGCTATTCTAGAGTGCTCTCAGGGCTAATTGCCGAGCTTAACGCAGTACCTGTTGTCCAGACACAAGTCTCTGCCTACCTAGTGATGGGCTTCAGAAGGGTGGGTGGCTCTGCAATATGACAGTGCTGTTGTACTTGGTTTAAATAAGCTCTTCAAGCAAAGAACTGCAGAATTGTATACCAAGCGAGTGATGCAGAGAGAAAATGAAAACACTGCAATGCCTTTTGCTGTGGTCACACCACAGATGGAGGTAGGTAACAGCCTCCTGAACCAGCTTTTATTTAACTACCACAGGCATTGCTAGCAGAAGTAGTTTATGAGCAGTACTTGAATGTAGACAGTACATATCCATGGAACCCCTTCCTTCCCAGTAAGGTCCTGCTGCTCTCTCCTCACATATTTATATTCCAATCAGTACAGCTTTGTATTCCAATCAGTACAGGACTACAAGAGGTCTGAAACTATCCCCTGTAATTGGGTACGAACATGGAAAACGGAGGATGCAAATGTAAAAGCCCTGTCTCGGGAAGATCTGAGGCTGAATGCTGATTGCAAAGAAGCTTTGTGGCTCCTGTATCCCTTTCTTCTTAGAGCATTGCTGGCAAGCTGGCCTGTGTCTCAGGACAGTGCCACTCTCCATCTCCAGGCTGTCTCAGTCTTGCTCCTGTTCAGCCCTGCAGATTTGGTAACCAATCCATAGTTACCAAAGAACAACAGGGAATCAGATACAGGCAGTGTGTTAAAGAAGGAAAGAGTCTTGAGGAGTTGAGTAATGCACATTTTTTCCATCCAGCGTAACTGCTAATGGTAACCTTTTATTACTGAAGTGGTCGAAGTGACTAGAATCTGGTTTGTTTATAGGGAGTACATGCATGGCTGGGTAGTCTAATGTGATCAAAAAAGGAAACTGATAATAAGGGAAAAATATACCTGCGGAAGCAAGTCAGGTGATGTTTCTGTGTAATTCCAAGTAGCACTGCAGAGATTAACAGCCTGGCAGCCTTTTCATCTTAAACTTTATTTTTATAGGGGCTTATAACTTGGCATTGAAGTCAAGAGTGGGTGGAAACTTGGCAAATGTGGTTCAGCCCAGAAAGTGAATGTTATTTATATTTATTTCTCACCAAGTTTTCAAAAACACTTGGTTACTGTTTTTATGTTCTAACAAGTAATAATTTGTTGGTTTCAGTGACTTATTCTCTGTGTGCTCCTCAAACTACAAATAGTTCAGAACTTTTTCAGCTCTTCTGAAACTTCTAGCGGAAGGACTCTTTTATTTTTAGGGTTGTCAGTGATGTAGCAGGATGGTCCAAGTATTTCATTATACTGAACAACAGCTTTATGCTACTTACACCTGCCAAGTAGCTATTGTACCTTGGACTAATTGCACTTGGCTAGCAACAGTGTGTGTTTAATGGCATTACTCAGGTGCAGCTTAGTGCAGAGAGGCTGAGGAGGCGATAGTATTGCCATTTTGGCTCTGAATCATCTGTTTTGCAGAACGTGGTCTGAGGCTGTGACAAAGCAGCCCCTCACTGCCCTGCCCACATCTCTGCATTGATGATGGGTCCATCCCTGGAATTAGCACTACTCCTGTTGCATATTTCACATTGATTACATGTCTGTTCCTGAATATAGAACTGGTATAGAACTCCTGGTATAGAGCTTTCTGTGCCTCATATCATGGAGGCCTTCTGACATCATGAGGAGCAGCTTTTGAATAGGTATTTTCAGTAAGATGAAGTATTGCATTATGTATCTGACAGCCTGTGACTAACAGAGCAAAATGGTCGTTTGCTGACAATAATATTTGTGTATCACACATTTTGCATTGCTTTTCATAGTTGAAATACAAATAAAGACTTATTTATAAATTCAGGTGGGTTTAAGCATTGGGTTTTGTGGGAAAGTAGGATTCATAGCTTTCTTAGAAATTAATTTTCATTTTGAATTTTTTAAAGCAATTATTTAAAGAAGGCTAAAGATGTTACCGTGTTTTCCTTTTAAAGAATGGGAAGAATGAGTTAAAATTTCTTACAAGGAAATTCTGGGTATTAATTCACCTAGTTATAAAATTCAGTACTTGTGATGTTCCAGAGTGACAGTTCTAAAAATAGTTACTGTGTGTATGTATGTGTTCAGGGCATGACCCTCTCTGCCTTAGATTAACTCTGGGAGGAGAAAAGAGCTCTCTTTCTATTTAGAAGAAAAGAGAGCAAGTCATCAGTAAGCTATCATTCTGAGTATTAACTGTGTAAAGCTTTATATAGATCAGGTTTTTAAAAAGAGTTCAAAACCTCATACAGTTAATCATTGCACAAGTTATAACAGTATTATGACCTTTCTGAAATAAATCCTATCTTGTTACTTGCTGAGACCAATACAGGGATGAGGTAGTGGTTTTCTTGGATGACATGTTTCTAAACACTTACATATCAGATCAATATAAAAATGCCTATTCAATTGCGCGTAGGGAGGCTTATGGAATCTGCAACCTACTGTAGAAGGACTTCTGATTGCTTAAAATAACCTAGGTAGGAATAATATTTGTGCACTTGCTAAACTCCATTTCCTATTTCAAATGGTACTTTTAGAGTAAATTTTATTTTGTGATGTGTGTGTTTAGTTTTGCAGTTACCTGAAAAGATACTGTGATATTGCTGACATAAGATATTTAATAGGGACAATGCACATCAGTATATAAAACAAGAGTATATGCATTTAGTGTGTACTGTTTTAATTTTTTTGTAATGTGATGTCACTTAGAGATCACTGTTGTGTTACACAAAGTTTTTTTGAAGAGAGTGAAGGCACTTTCTTTCAAGTGGGCATTTGTGCAAAGTGCTTTAAAAGTTTCTGGACAAACTCATGGCAATGAGGCTTTGGCTATAAAGAACCATAGCTTCAAACTTTTCTCATGTGTGAATTTCACTGTTTTGTAACATGAATTTCGCTTTTTTGTACTATGCTTTCACACAACTGACATGAGTCTGCTGTGGTGCACCTGGGTGAGCTGATGGTACCAGAAAGGTTTATCCACACACAGTGCAAGGTAGAGTTTATGTGGAAAAGATAATAGTTGCCAAGTTTGTAATGAGAAGCAGTGCCATGAGCTGCACAGGGAATGGCCTTGCTTCCATTCAGTTTGTGTGAGTGGATACCAATTTGAGTTTCTTTCCTTTACCTAGATTCCAGGGATTCTGAAACACTGACCACTTTTAAAGGTTAATCAATTTTCTGTGACAGATTCAAATGTTAGTAATGGTATAAATAGAAGTGTCCAAGCTTTTTTCTTTTAGGAAAGGAGGCTGGGGAGGATTCCTGCTGTTGGTTTGTAGGGAGTCTTCATGAGCTGTGGATGAAGCCTAGGAAGTCTGAAAGAATGTTAATTATTCTTGTTGCTTTTACTTTGTGTTTCTTTTGCTTATGTTTCTATGATACTTCTGTGCAATTGTAGATTTACAAAGTAAAGCAGATGCTGTTGTGTGCAGTCACCTGCAATATAATCCCTGCCCTAAGTGCAAACTGAAATGACAGCAACATAATTTTTCTCTTTTAACAGTGGAAAGAGTGGAAAGAGAAAATCTTTCAGACTATTGTGTTCTTGGTCAACGTCCCATGCACTTACCAAATATCAACCAGCTGGCAACTTTGGGAAAATCTAATGAACAGTCTCCTCACGGCCAAATTCACCACAGTACTCCAATCCGAAACCAAGTGCCAACGATGCAAACCATGATCAACCCTGGGCTCCTGTCTCCTCAGCTCAGTCCACAGCTGGTGAGGCAGCAGATAGCCATGGCCCATCTGATAAACCAGCAGATTGCTGTCAGCCGACTCTTGGCTCACCAGCACCCACAGGCTATCAACCAGCAGTTCTTGAATCATCCACCCATCCCTAGAGCTGTCAAGCCAGAGCCATCAAATTCATCGGTGGAAGTCTCTCCAGATATTTACCAGCAAGTCAGAGATGAGCTGAAGAGAGCCAGTGTGTCTCAAGCTGTCTTTGCAAGAGTAGCATTCAACCGCACACAGGTACCAATTTCTATTCTATAACCAAGAAGGGGCAAAGCTGTGGCTCTTGTGGGGCTGTGTGGTTGTTGCAGGTCAGGGAAGAGGGCATACCATTGAAACACGTCAAACCACTCTCAGTCTTTTCTCCAGTCTCTGTCGGTTTTGAACAAGGCTGTTTCTTCCTGGAACAGCTGTTTGTTTGCATTTGGCCACTCCTGTGCCATTACTTGAGCTTTGTTCTCTAGCAGTCATTCTGCTCATGGGAGTTCTTCCCTGAGCTCCTCTCTGTGGTTATAAACCTCCATATTTCCCCCTGCCTGATTGCCAGGAAGAGGTAATGAGAGACTGAGAGTCAGAGGTGTTTTTGGGATTCCTACTGGTGCTTCCTCAGTTCCTTCCTGTGGTACAACTGATGCCACAACTAGTGCCAGAGGCTGCTCCCACAAGAAGTGTGTAAGGCAAGTGTGCTGGGAAAAATGTCTGCCTTTTGTAGCAGATTGTGTTTGCTTTCATACATCTGATACAGGTTTTCTCCCTCACCTAGTGAAATGCAGATGTTGAAATGATTGCATGATAGTATCAGCTCAAGCCTGGCACATGGAGTACCAGGGTGAATGTGTGCTCAGAAAGACAGGCCGTTTACATTTATCCTACAGGATGCAACATGTGATCTCTCAAATGTGGTACGCTGTAGCAAGGCTTAAGAAATAGAATGTGGCTTAATATTCAATATTGGTACAAATAGCTGGAGTTGTTATTTGAGGTAAGATTCACCAGTAAGAGAAGAAAAGGGGGAGTATATATCTCTAGGAGGTCTGTCCCATGCCCTATACAGTACCGTCGTCTGTTCTCCTAGATTAATGATTTTCTTTGGCACTGCCATTTTGGAAATGCCATGTTATGAGGGAACTAATTAAAGTATGGAGCACATTTTATTACTTCCCTTCTTCCATTAAATTCATAAGATGGCTACACTCAGAAAAAAACACTTGAGTTCTGGGGTTAGCCTTGAGGATATCAAATGAAAACTACATAGGAATGCATGAGTATTTCCTCTTTAAAATGCTGCTTTTAATTTGGAAAAGCTTTTCATCCCTCTGGGATCATAAACCTGTTGTATATAAAGCCTGGTATAATCAAGGTGGATGGTATTGACAGAATGACATATTCTGAACTGGAGTGAGAGGTCGTCAATAACATTGCCAGTGAGGGTTTTGTCACTGTCAAGGAACATGAAGCTCTCCTTCAGCCACACTGGGAGACCTGGGCTGGTAATGCCCAAGTCTGCTATTAAATCAGGGGCTCGTTCCCCAACAAGAAAGATATTACCTGCTTCTTAGCCCTCCATCATAAGTAAATCGATGTACATCCTGATTCCAGAACAGGCAGGTCTTACAGCATCCGTAGAAGATTTGCACATCTCACAAGTGTTTTGTCAGTCAACAGTGCCCTAATACAGAAGACCAGTGGTTTTACATAGAGTGCATCATGTCCCCAGGAGCCATCCCTGTAGCAAAAGAGTGTAGATACACACTTAAGTTTCCATGTCCTCAGCTTTTAATTCCAACTCAAATCAAGCTCCCCTCACATAAAGAACTGTTCAGGGTATTAAGAGGGGCTCAGGCAGTCAGTGTTGCACTGCATTATAGAAGGTGTGGGATATTTCCATACATCCATGGTGGAGAAGCAAACTCTGTAAAAGGCACTTGGAGTGGAAATTTAAGTCTACTCTCACCTCCTTGCATTCCCCATGCTGCCTCTGAGGTACAGAGAGGTGCATGTTTCTCTCTGGAAAGGTTTGGGTTTGTTGCATTTTACAGAAGTGCCAGCATTGGAAACTGGAGGTCTGTTGTTTCTCCTGATGGTACCAAATAATAGATGCTGTGTGCCAGCCAGCTAATAATGGCATTAATCACTGCATTATGGGCCACTGCTTAATTTTTCTTCATGGTAGCTCTGTGGTGCACATTAGCCTATAATTAAGTATATCTTCATGAAATATGTACTGTGAGGCTTGTTTAATAGATAAACTATTCTCTAATTTATTTTAAAGTCCAATGACCTACATACTCAATGCTGAAAAGCCCCTTCTTACTAACATTATTTCTCCCCTGAGACCTTCCATCTGAGCAAATCTGTTAAATGAAGTAGAGGAAGCTTTGATCCAAACTAGGCTAAATCCATCGGAACAAGTGGCTGACACTTGTGTGTGTGGGAGGGAGAACGTGAGGAGGGTCAGAAAATGGAGGGATGAAATTGTATGGTTTGTGAAACATCCAGATCTTCTCTTGAAGTTGGAAATACATAACTGAAGACAGCAATATTTGCTTATACCTGTGGCCATGTTGTCTGCACACATGAAAACAAGCACTTCAGGCTGTGTGACAAGTTCTGTACATGTCCTACATATACAGACTGTAGAGGGTGAGGAGGTTTTAGTGCACAGAGGGAGCTGATCTCTCTCCTTGGTCCCAAACAGTGCAGTTTAGTCAAAGGCTGTCAGTACAGTGCAGTCCTGGTCCAGTGCAGGCTGGAGTTCTCAAAAATGCCAGCCTGGCTGAAGCCTGCATTGTCTTTACATCAGGATAACTTCTAGGAGATGGGTGGCCCCTGAAAGCGTGCGTTGGCCAGTGGAGGTACTCTGAAATGAGAGGCAGGACAAGGGGACCTGATAGCCAAGGTTATGAACTTCTTCCTGGAGGAGAATACACACATGGAGTTTGGCCCATCTTCGGGGCAGAGTCCTTGTACCGTCCTACAGTTTATTGTCTCCTAATATAGCATTCAGATTGCAACCAAAAGGTTGTAATAACCAGAACTTGCTTATTGCAGGTTTTAATGTTTTGATAAATTGGTAGGTAATGTTGGTTACAGGAAAAAGTAGGACTAAGATGACTATTTTAAAGGAAATGCATGAAAACGCACCTTGTCCTTTGCTGGAAAGCTTTTCAGCATATCTGGAGGGGCTGAAGTGATCCCACTCTTCAGAATACAAACTGGAAAATAGGTAATTTGAATCCTGTTCTGCATAAAGAAAATGAACGTATTATTCTTGTCCTTGTTGGCTCAGCATTCCTCTTTGCTGCAGGCTCTTGGAGCTGTAGTCAGGACAGTTTATTGTGCTCTTCATAAAGAGTCCAGACAATTTAAATCACTTGATCAGTGAACTGCTGCTCTCCTTGGGAGTGCCCAGTGGACTGCAAAGCCTACAGACTGGAGGAGTGTTTTAGTTTGTATCTTTCTCTTTTTTCAAGCATCTTTTTTTTGCCAATGTTGTGATACAATAGCCAAAACTAGTAAAATGTTTGGGCGAGTGGCCAGTGCTTATTTAACTAAACAGCCTCTGAAACTGGAAATATTCTTCAATCTGAGCTTTTTAAATCAAGTTGTTGTGGGGCCAGATACAAAGAGGTTTGGATAAAAACATCATCGTATCCAGGCTGCTCGTAACTTTCTTCCCAAAGAGCACTGCTCCCTCCTTCCTGCCCTGAGTAGCTCCATGTGGGAGTGTTGGCTTCCCAGCTTACAGATGGGAAAGCAGCACACACCCAGCTCAGCTCCTGCCTGGGTAGCTGGTGCCAACCACTTTCTTTGGATTAAAGGAAGTAACAGCCTGAGGAGGAGGAAACTCCACTAGCTTCACATGTAGTGAAGTTTATGATGAAATCAACTGCACTGATTCTCCATGGTAAAGGGATTTGGTCATACCTTGGCTGCAGGTGTGGTTTGAGGTGTAGGGGAACACAGGATTGATATTGGGTGTTGCCCCAACTTCTGGTGAAACTGCAGGCAAGTCCAGGGTCCCGCAATGAGGAAGAGGGAAATAGCTCTTATAGGTGCTATAAACCTTCTTATAGGTGCTCCAAACCCTCTTATGGGTGATCAGTGACACCTTTGTTGGCATACAAAAGTGTTACTGGTCACCTATAAGAGAGTTCGGGGGCTCTGACAGCAGGAGTGTGGTTGCTAAGGAAGTAAGGCTGTGGGTTGTGACTCCTTGTTTTAATTCTGCTTTCTTTGGCAAAATTCCCCCAAACAGGAGTGGGTTCAGAAAAGAGTCCTCTACAAGGCATTAAGACCAGAAATATGGTTTGTTGAAATAACTGACTCTTCCACCTCTATTTGCTTGTGAGCCAAATCCTGGACAGAATTCCTTTTGCAAATAATTTTCCCTTTAACTCAAATGAGAGGAACACAAGGAGCTTTAATTCTCTGCCTAGTATCTAGTGAGACAGTCACGCTGCATTCATTGCTGTGGTGTCTGCCCCATTGTGCACAGACTTTCAATTAGCCAGGCTTCTGGTTTGGGTTTTTTGGGGGAGTTTTTGTTGGTTTTTACCCTCATAGAAAACTCCCTCTTATAGCATGAAACCCTTTCATGCTGCCTGCTTGTTTTATTCTTGGGTGTAATGTGGCACAAGCAGTGCTCTGTTGTATTCGTAGGAAGGAAGGCAGTCTGTAAGGGAAGTGCTTACTTTAATAAATTGCAGATTTTTTGTACATGGGATATTTGTTCCAACAGTGGGTTTTGCACTGCCCAAAATTTCAGTTTCAATTAACTAAATTGTATTCAATAGGCTGAATGAAAAGATCTTAAGTAGCATGTGAGTCAGGCTTTCAGAATGAGTGCTTGTAGGAGGTGGCTGCTGCCTGCTCAGCTGATGCACAGGAGTCCTGAGCCTTGGAAGCAAAGGCACAGATCTACAGTGTGCACAAGCTGTGTGTCTTTGCTCATTTCCCAGCATATTTCAGGATAAAGGTCTGACATGCATGTCATATAAATGGTGGCACTTTGTGACTGCAGGTGGTCGGTCTTTCTCTGCCTCCTTTTCCTCCTGCATCCACATTTAGATCCGCATGCACATCCTGTCTTCCCTCATAAAAACAGATACCATAATAAAAAAGAGGCTTTATTAAACTAATGCAATAAAGCCGTTTTCTTTGAGGATTTAAACACTTCATTTTTAATAATAAAAATCAAATTGTCATTGTTGCACCCTGTATAAGTTTTATTCAAATCAGCCTCTAAATGCTTTGTGCCTAAGCAGCTCTCTCCTGAGATGTATGCATTTTAGCATTAGTTAAATGAGTTTAAGAACAAGGCTCATACTCTGGCTGTAGGCACTGAATCTGAAGATCAGAAGATTTCTTCTAAATGAAGGACTGATGTGATGTGTACACTGAAGTGTGCTGGGTGACTGACTGTTGGTCTCCCATTCATGGAGAGTTAGTCTCAGTCAGAGTCCTTCAAGTTCTGAGGTTTGTAAAACTGATAAAAATGTAGCACCACACATTTTGACTATTGAGAAAGAAGAGCTGGTCAGGGAACAGGGTGCAAAAACACTTTTGCCTGATGGAAACAGTGACAGAATGGATATGAAGGTGCTTGGTTTGGCTAACCACTCAGATTTTTCCACTGATTATCTAAAACAATTTTGTTCAGCAAAATTGGACTGGACACATTGCCAGGATAAGCATTTCTGATAGACTTCCAGCACTTCTGCTTCATATCCTAGCTGGAATTAGGAAGAGATGCAAGGGAATGGAAACAAAGCAGTGAGCATTTGAAAAGGAGCTTGCGTCCCAAGATACCTACAGGTATTTCATATAGAGGTTCTTGGTGAGTGCTAAATACTTAAAAGGCAAAGAGAAGTATTTCAGAATTGTTGAATGTTTGTTGAATCTTGTTCAGCCCAGCATACAATACTGAAGGTGAGACCTGGAGTAAATGCAGAGAGGCAGAGAGATGTCATGGTAAAATCCTGCCTTGATGTGAGAAAAACACAGTGGGTGGAAAAGCTTTATTCCTTGAAGGGTTGTGAGAAGTCAGTGCTTCTGCTGCAGAGCTCATGGATTTACCTGCTGTCTCCAGCTTGCAACTGCAAGTAGGAGACAACTGTAAATATAAATAGTCATTTTAGCCTGGCAAAATCAAGTTTGTTTTTGTATGCTCAAGGTACAGTTATGATGTAGTTTGGTGGAAACATGTAGCTAACCAGGGGTTCCCTGGGTGCTGCCTTCCATGCTGGAAACAGGCCTTGTGTGCTGAGAGGGGACAGGTTGACGTCACTGACCTCTAAGATCCAGATGTTGAAATAGAATAAATCTCTATGTTTTCTCATCCTGCTCAGGGTCACATCTATCCCTGATGGAAAGCAGAATAGCTTTTCTATTGAGACTTGTCAGTATAAGTGCAGGGCTTAAAAATACTTGGAACTTTAAGCACTGCAGAAGCAATATTTTTCTGGTATTTCAGCATTTTCTCTGTTGCTCTTGGCCATAGCTGAAGTATGGAGAGGCACAAATAGACTGAAAGTCTGAAAAAGTGTTTATGCTTTTTCAGTCTTTCATATATATAATTTCCTTATACAGAACATATAAACTGAGGTTTAGCACATTAGTTGGGTTTATTTAAATTTTTGCCTTGGCCAGTGTTTTGATTGTCCAAAGCCTGTTCTGAACCTCTTTAACATTAGTGCCTGGTTTTGTAGTCAGATGGCTTAGGTCAGCTTATAAGAGGGAGAGCATGACTTCTATCCAAGTAATTGAATGTGATGTGTGTGAGTCTCTTGCTGCCCCATGGCCCTGGACATCAAGGACACGAGTTCCTGGGCTGCACTCCAGCAGCATGGTCTTGCCCCCAGCCAGATTGCTTTTCAAAAGTTCCATTGCAAAATTGTCCTGCATTTGGTCACTGGTAGTGCAGTCTGCTGTCCCACTGAGCTCTCACTGCAACCCTTTCCAGGCCTTAGCAGGAGCCCTTTGGGAAGAGGGCACAGAGGCTTTGCTCAACTTCTGTGTGCTTTGGTCAAGTCTGGGTTTGTCTCAGAGGCTGGTCATTTGGTCCCCTGGGTGTTGGAGTCACATGGAATAACACTCGCTCTACATTGCACTGCATCATCTCTCAGAAACTGCTTAAAAAAAGATTAGGTGCCAGTGAGGTTGGAGTTGTTTGTCCTGGAAATGCTGTAGTTAATAAAAATAAAAGAAGTTCACAAATGGGGTTTCATAGAAAAATGCAAAGCAAACCCCTGTGACAGTGACTTTGCTGGCCTGAGGGGACTGTGTTTCAGCTAGTTTGAAAAAACATGGTCAAAATTACTCCTGCCTTAAATAGATTCAGTGACTTTTTTGTTTTGATTGGATATGTGCTTTTTTTCTCCACCACAGGTATTATTTTTTTAAAGTCAATTATGGATCTAGTGTGTAATTTTAAAAATAGTGCAAGTTCCAAGGGTAAACCAGGCTGTGCAGAGCCCTTGTCTTAGGGCGATCACACCCCTCGTTTGCAAGCACAGCCTGTGTGAACATTAAACTTCATCAGTTGCCTCTTCAGCAGCCAGTTTAAAAATGATGCAGAGGAGTGGAAAAGCAAAGATATTATCAAGCTACATGTCCTAAAATGTATCCTGGGAGCTGTGTTCTATGTAGAAGATCTGTTTCGCTATTTAAAGTTATACTGAGACTTTCTAGTCCCTGAAGATGATCTTTTAGGTTTGCAGAATTGGTTACTCTGCAAACTGCCAATTTTTTTATTTTTATTTTTTAATACGTGAGATGTAAGTAAGTTGGAATGAGCTAATTTAGCCAATGGAATTTTATAAGAAATCTGTGAATGCTGTGGGTTTCCCTCCCTCACCCCCTCCAGTAGAAACATAATTTGGAGAAATGAAAACAGTCTCTGGCTGGCTTTAGGGCTTTCTCAAAAATAGAAACAGTAGGGTTTGTCTGGCTGGGCCAGTTTCCTCACCACACACCTGGTGTATATCACTTTAAAAAATACATTATGCCTCATTAAATTACAATTAAATGAAATCATGATCATTTGTTTTTCTGGAAGGAAGATGTTTTGCATATTGAAAGCCTAATTTGTTGCAGGTGACAAAAAGGCTGAACAGATTATTTAATATCACTTTATTTTTTATAATGTTGCTCACTGGTTAGTTTGCGTATACTTCAGTAGCTCAGAATTATATTATTGTCAACGCTATTGCTCTCAAGACACTTTATTTTATTATCCTCCCCTATCACTCAGCTATCTGCTGCTGCTGTTTACCGCTGTTGTTGTTTATCTTCAGTTGCAGGAGGACACGAGATTTGTCCCTCATGAGTCAGTTTTCTTATTAGCTCTCCTGCTGTTTACATGGTTCCTAAGCTGCCAAAGCACTTAGAGGAGCTGCAGAAAAACCCTCTTGGCAGGCAGGTTTCCTACCTGTGGGCCTGGAGCGGGGCACGGGGAGCAGGGCTCGCCCCTGCCAGCGGCTGCTGGGGAAGCAGCGAGACCCCCTGGAGCAGGTGCCTGCCTTAGGAGGAGAGGCTCCCAGCCTGCTGATGGAACAGGAATAGTGCTGCACAATACTGCTGTGTCCCTCTAGCAGCTCAGGCTGAGACCCTCTTGGGAGCAGCAGCGCAGGCACCAAATCTACAGCAGGAAAAGATGTTTGTGGTGATAAATCAGAGCCTGCAAGCACAAGGGTTGGTATCTCAGGCAGTGAGATACATCTTAGTGCCATGAGCAAGTCACTCGTACCTGTGAGCCTCTGATTTACATACAGAGTGCATGGAAAAGTAATTGCTGGCGTGCTTTCACGTATGTTTCTGCTCTCCATTTTTGAAATTGGACCATAAATTTAGTGAGGCTGAAATGGGAGGGAGAAAAAAACTGTTTCAGAGTCAGCTCCAGTAGCTTTCAGGTCCCTTTCTTTCATACGAAACTCATTAATTTTTGAAGTTGAGTTTTTCTTCAAAAAAAGGTTTTATATACATATCCTTTCAAAGACACAGGGAATTAGAAATTTAGAGAATCGATGGAACCAATATTTCTTTTATTTACTTCATTTAAAGATTTTTTCACTCACTTCAGGGGAAATTTTAACAGGGACTTGCATTGGTCTTGGAATCATGCAGGTTGCGGCTTCAAGCTCCTGTATGTACTTTTTGGTTAACCTCCCCCAGCCTATGAGCCTTTCAGCTTTACAAAACTTTTCAAAATGTCCTTAGCTTCTCTGAGAGGTGGTAAACCCTGAAGAAGAAGCCAGATATGAGCATGCAGTTGTGTTGAGGTCACACAAAATACCAGAGGACAGCCCAGCACTGCTGGTTCCCAGAGAGCAGACCTTTTTCACCAGCCAGCTTCTCTCTCACATCCCACTTCTGAGTAGTGCTAACCATGCTTCCATTCCCAGCTTCAGTCCTTCTGGTGCCCACACTGATCATTGCAGAAAAACGTAATTGGGAGTGTCTCAGCTTGATTATATAGATGAGAAGCTGAAAAGATGGAGCCTGCCTTCAGGTTGTGTGTGGAGCTTGCTTTAGAGCACAGCACTTGTGGTATAAACTCTGCTGAAGTAGAGGTTTCACATGTGTATTTTAGTATAGGTGTTGAATGGCAGATAAATGCAGGTACAGGTACGTCATTTATTGGTCAGTTGGTTTTCTCAGGAAGACTGGTAAATAAGGTCAGTATATACGAAAAATGTTGGTGTTTGGTTAATTGGCCAACTGTAGTGACAGTGCTTTTAGCAAGGCTTTTTGAAAGAGGCTGTCTGATATGGAAGAAAATGAATGAAAACTAAATACTACAGGGCTTGGGGTATGTGGCTGCTTTCTAGTAACATTTTTCTGACAAGAAAGGAGTAAGGCTTGCCTGTCCTTGGACCCTTGCCGGGGTCCTGGCTGTGAAGTAACTGCAAAACACTCGTGTCAGCAGCCACAGCAGGGCCGTGTCGGGGCCGGCAGGGTCCCTGTGCTGCTGAAGTGCTCCTCTCCCAGAGGAGCCCTCCAAGGTGAGCCCACCAGCTCCCACTGGGATTTCACAGGGCTTCTGTGGCCAGCATTCCTGGGAGCAGCAGTGCAGCCTGCGGGTGACAGGGGAGCAGGAGCAGTGTCACATGGCTCAGGGAAGCAGATTGGCAGAATAGCCTTTTGAAATAATGAGCACATCGAATTGCATGTTAACAGTAAAGATATCATTTTGATATGTTACCTTAAGATGTAAGTAGCCTTGATGGACAGAAATGCTCCCTCTCTGCTTCCTTGCACCCCAGTACATTAAAACAGGAATAGTTCAGAAATTTGCTGTTCCTGCTATTTGGAATGAAGTCCCAGTTTGTGAAGTGTCGGATATGAGGGAGTGCCTGGGGGGAAGCTGGTGGCACATGCTGTGTCCTTGGTAGTTTCTGTGGGCCCTGATCCAGACTTGTGTGCCTTTAACTTTTAGATAATCCGTGGAACTATTGAGTGTGAGTGCATACTCTTACACATAAATTTAATCCCATCATTAGATGTAAGCCTCTTTTAATGACATTTTATCTCTCCAATTCTTTTATTTTTTTACTCTTTAATTTTTAGAAATGCTGTGTAATGGCTTTTGTAAAAGCTAGATTGATGTGGTGTTCATTCACAGTTGCAATGTGAAGCCTGTGGTATTTTAAAATGAGGCATGAAAGAATGGGTTAAATCCCTGAAGCTAGATTCGAAGGTTTTATTATTGCTTCATTTTTCTCCTTTCAGAAATGACTGTCCAAACTGAAATGAGCGGACTGTAACATCAAAACCCAGCCAAACATTTTTCTTTATAAACCTCCTGCACTGTTTAAATGTCGAAACTAAATTTACCAACCTTGGCAGATTTGTCAAAGATGAACAGGATTGCCAAGTGTTCCCTGCTTCAAGTAAAAAGAGAAAAAGAGAGAGAGAGAGAGAGATCTAACAGCTCCTAAAATATTTGCAGCAAGCACCTGGTGATAACTGCAATTTCTTCTAACCAGTGCACCTACCTTCCTATCCAGCATCTCCATACTCAGAAGCTTATTACTGTGCCAGAATAGGACAGTCCCAAAATAAACCCCAGCCCCCAGAAGACAAACACTTTCCTACAAAATATCCCCTCAGGGAGAGCCCATGAGATTCTGATGTAGATTCTCAGTATTGCAACCCAGCTGGTTACACTAAACAAATTTTTAAAAACCAAAGAAACCCATCAACGCATGACTGGCTTTTTTTTTTTTTTTTTTTTTTTTTAAACCAGGGTTTGTTGTCAGAAATCCTGCGTAAAGAAGAAGACCCTAGGACAGCTTCCCAGTCCCTCCTGGTAAACTTACGGGCAATGCAGAATTTCCTCAACTTGCCTGACGCGGAACGGGATCGTATCTATCAGGATGAGAGAGAGAGGAGTATGAACCCAAACGTGAGCATGGTGTCTTCAGCTGCCAGCAGCCCAAGCTCCTCCAGAACACCCCAGGTAAGATGCAATCCTTTGCTGCGTGTTTGTTGTCCAGATAATTCCAGGAGTTTCTTTCCACCCTTGCCCTATCTGTTGCTCCCTTTGCCCACATGAGTTGTGGAAAATCTTTTGTAAGATTTTGTAGTGGCTGTTAAAGAGACATTTAGTGGATGTCAGCAAGACACTGTGATGATCATTCTATCTTTAATCAATACCATGAGGCAAAAGATTATGTAGCATTAGTGCCTGAGGAGTGCATGTGGGCATTACATGCAGGCTGTTGATATATGTCCATTAAATGGCTATTATAGAATATATTATATGGAAAGACAGTGCATGTAGCTTTTTACCTGTGTTGATTACATTCTTCAGAGCACAGGGAATTTCTGGGCTTCTGGTTCATATATGTTGCCATAAAAGTGTCTAGTGAACAGAGGTCGATAGTGCATTAGATGAATGTTGTTAGAAAATACTGTGCTCCATATTCTGCATAGGAGATCATGGTCCCTGCATTAGAAATTTTTACAAGCAAATGTTTGAGGTACAGAAACTGGAGATGGACAGTGTGCTGGGAAGGAAGATGATGCTTACAGCTCCCAAGCAGCTGTTATCTCATTTGCTTAACTGCATGTGTTTATTAATGTGCTCTTGCCACCCACTCTTCCCTGGGTAGGTTGTTCTTTGCACTAAGAGGGAGCATCCACAAACTACACTGTAATAGTCACCCACCCCTTGTACCAGGATGATGCAGCCCCACACGTGTACTCTGCAAAGTGAGGGTGCTTGTACAGGGCTGCTGATGAATTCCTATCTTGACATTTGCTTAACTTGAGTCTGAAGTTTCTAACAGTTCAGACATGATGTATCAGCTCTAGCACTTAACTGATCTTTAGTAAATAGGCCTGTGTAACCCTTCTAATAATATCAATCATCACTTCTCATTGCATTCTCTAGTCACAGCTGCTAAAAGTAAGCAATCAAGCACTGCTGGGGGAGTGAAGTTTTACATTCAAACTGACCATCCTTAGAGAAGGTGTGTTGATTTTGTAGAAACTGTTGAGGTTGTTCAGTTTAACCCAGACGTGTCGGTGCACTTCACCGAATATGTGATGTAAAGAACTGTTTTCATGAAAGCAAGTTTATCCTGCCAACCCAAATTTGGCACTGAATTTTCATTACATGGGAAACTCATTGTATGCTCCTTATCTTTTATAGTTACCTTTAGGTGAAAATAAATATATATAGAGATTTTAATAGTGGGTACACTATTTTACTATTTAAATAGTGTAGCCACTTTCTGCATTGGTATCAATTCATTAAAGAAATAGCTTACTCCTGCATACATTTATTGCAATAGGTTTTGTACTAGAATCAAGCACCAAAAGAAAATTGAGAGTTTAGATGCAATCTGGTGAGAAAAAAAAATGGGAACTCTTGCCCCATTTTATTCCTGTGTTGAAATATGCCATTTTCCCATGCTCTAGCCACAGCCAGAGCATGATTTAAAAGAATGGATTTTTTTGCCTGCTTTTGTGAGAGCTAAATGTTGCTAAAAAGCCATAGTCTAGAAGTATAAACCAGCACATATTTGCCTTATTTCAGTTCGAAGAATCCAACAGAATTTTCTGAGGTTTTTGATCAGCAAAAGCAGCACACAAAGGTTTGTGTACCCAGTGCTTGCCTTGTGCCCGCTGTGTAACATTTCCCCAGCCCTCAGAGGGCCAGCACCAGTCAGCACAGGTGCTGTTTTGACAACTTGGACACCTCTGCAAATGAGGCTCTTCCCAGCTCCCGGGCAGGCAGCACGGCTACTGTGCTTCCCCATATGCCTGCTCTGAGTTCTGACGAGACAAACGCCGTCCTCGCAGGCAGCAGCTACCCAGACAGCTCCCTAACCTACCCTGCAGCTCTGGGGTGCTCTGGGGCAGCAGGGGTAGGAGCTGTACCAGCCTTGCAGGAACTGTGTCAGTGTGCCAGAGAAGGTGATGGAATGGCAATTGGAAACGTGGTTTCCATAGATACCGATACCCTGCAGCAAGGCTTTTGGGATTGAGTGTGCTGGCTGGGAGAGGAATGGCAGATACCTGTGGAAGTGCTCGTGCTGGGGCTGTCATGCAGGCAGGTGTAAGGGCATGCAGAGTAACCCAGCTCAGCTCTCTGTGACTCTGAGCCAGCCCTAAGCCACCCTTTTGTGATATCCCTGGCTCAGGACCTACCTCAAGGTGAGAACGAGAGATTAATCCAGAAAATGGGGTCCAGTTGCTGTGGGGAAGATCTGAGCTGTTGGGAGTTGTTGTATGCACACAGAACTCCAGCAGTAAGGGGCTGGGTTGCAGTGCTCTGGCACTGTGGTTGCAAACACTTTTTCTTTTTTTCCCCACTGTTGTCAATAAGATGTTTCAGTAGTGTCAAACTCCTTCTAAATATCAAGACCAGCTTTGAATCTAGACTTCTAACCTTAAATACTTTATTTTAATGACTTTTGGTTGGTATTTGCCCTTCCTATTTTGGTGATTAAATAAAAAAGCAGCTTTCAGGGTGTGCAAGGCTGGCTTTTTCCTGACATATGGCTGTGGACCTAGAAGTGTAGGAGATTCATGCAGGATGGAGTTATATTTTAAATCTTTCTTTTACATGCTAATTTTGTTCTTCTCAGGATCTCAGACATCCATAACAGCCTTTGAGGCCATGGTGACCTCAGCTGCTGTGCTAGCCAAAGGCTCCAGTGCCTGGGAAGACTTTTTTATACCCAACAAATCTCCATTAAATCAGTCCTGACAGACTTGGACAGTCCTTCTCCTTTCCATGAACTCTTTGTTGTTTTCTTACATTTCCCACAATTGCCCTAACTCTCACCTATCTGTAAGCATTGAATTTCAGAGCAGGGTGTCCCTGCGTGTCCCTGTGTTGCACTGTACCCAGCTCATGGCCTGTGGTTGGCAGTGGCTTAGCCCTGGCCTCCTGGGCCATGGTGGCTGGGCTCTGCCCCAGCTGGTGTCCAGCTGCCTCTGCCTGCACACGGGGCTAGCCTCAGGGAACAGGAAAATCTTATTCCCTTTCTGTGTCAGGCAGGGAGCAAGCCCAGAGCAGTGCCTGCTGAGCCTGGAAAGGGAGAAGACACAGGTTGGTTAAGGCTTTATCTCAAAGTTGTAAGGAAGAGTGATTAGTCTAGTGTGTTGTCTTAACTGATTTTGGCTCCATTATTAATGTGACCCCCATACAGAAGAGATGTCAGGAAGAAGAAGATTTGGAGTACAACAAAACAAGAAATTCAGAAGGTTTGGTTTTGCCTAGTTAACCTTCCTATTAACAAGTAAACATTTGAGCAGGTCTGCCTAGTTAAAAATTAACGTTAGATGTACTCTAGCAAACGTCCACTCTGACACAAAAACGGGATCCATCTGAAAAGGTTCATAATTGGGCCAAATATGAGGGTCACTGGGGTGTATGTGTGGTTTGGGTCTGTTGGGAACTGTGAGCTTTGCCATTTAGGTTATGTGCTTTCCTAAGACCTCTATGTCTCAAGACAAAACAGAGATTTTGTATCAGTAACCCACATTTTCCTTAAAATGTTAAGGGGTGCAGTGATCAGCCCTGGTATCTCTCTCTTCTTTCAGCCCAGGAAAGTAAATGAGATCTGTCTCCAGGGGAGACACCCAGCAGCACACTGCCCTCACTCCCTCTCCTGCCAGTGCATTCTGGGGACCACCAGTCCAGGGGGCTTTAAAATGGACATCCTGTAGCAGTCTTCTGAGCTGTATTGACAGAAGCCTTGCAGGGGTAGTCCAGCCCAGGGAAAGCACTGGCAGCGTCTGTTATTGTCCTTCATTTGTCACAGAAGCTGATGGGAAATCATTCAATTAAAAGGAGTGCAGTGGAATACACAAAATCTCAATATGAGTTTAGGAGAATGAGGGCAGCACATCAAAGGCATGCCAAAGCCCAGCTTTATGAAATGATTTTTTTTTTCCATTTCCACTGATTTCCTAGGTGAAATTAGGTGACTGTCTGGCTAGCATAATGATGATAAGGCTGGGAAACCATACATACTCCAGTGACATACGTATAGTTTTAATAAAGGATGAGGGAGACTTGAGGGAGTGCATTAAATTGAGTAATAATTTATTATTTAGAGACCTCTACCCATTTACTCATTTTTTCTGGGAGAATTGGCTCTTCCTCCAAGGTGTAGGCCACTTCTAGAGAGAGAGGGGGAGAAGGTAGAGCCTGGTGGCTGTGCTGCAGTAGCTGGCTGGCAAAGCCAATGTCAGTGTGTGCCTGCAGCCCAGTGCCCCAGCTACCTATCCTGTTGTTGAGCTGCTCAATAAACATGCTGGGAGAGGGAAGAGGGGGAGGCTTGACAGGGCCTTGCATGTCCTATAGGAATGCACTGCAATTATTTCCAATCACAATTAACCTGATTAGAATAATGGACAGGAAGTGTCCCTCTGTAGCTAATGCAGTTTGGCATCAGCTGACTGAAATCCTTTGATAATTTCTGCACAGATGGCTGGGCTGAAAGCAGCACTTTTTTAATTATTATTTTCATGGTCTCTTGGTAGGCCAAAACCTCGACACCAACAACAGACCTCCCCATTAAGGCGGACAGCGCCAACGTCAACATCACAGCTGCCATTTATGATGAGATCCAACAGGAGATGAAAAGGGCCAAGGTATCTCAAGCTCTGTTTGCCAAAGTGGCTGCCAACAAAAGTCAGGTGAGTGGTATAGGGGATTTCATTGTTGTGGGGCTTTGTGGGGTTTTGTTTTTAAAGCAAGCGCTGGGTTTGGGACTAGATCCATCTCTTCCTCCTACCAATAAAATTACATCTGTTCCTACCATAATAATAATTTTCATCTCTGGGGAACCTGTCATGTTTGGCTTTTGCCTGCTTAAGTGGTTTCCTTTTCCCTTTTAAAAGTGGCTGAGGAAAGGGTCAGTTCACAGCCAAGCTTTTTCTCCCTTTTTGTACAAACATGTCTGTCTTTTCCCACGTGTGGTATATAACTTACACCTCTGCTAGTAGGACAAGGAACTTCCAAAATGGTGGTATCCTACTCATTCAGCAGGTAATGAAATTGCTTTCTCAAGTGGTTAACTGAGGGAAGGCAATATTAGGCAGGTGTTTCCTTTTTAGCATGTTGTATGTGCTGCATACGGTATTGCCATGTGAATAATTCACATTGGATCCAATCATTTTTACAAAAAGGCATGAGAAGGCACTGCAGTGAATTCTGCTGGATTCATTTCTACCTTGGGTGTAAAAAATACATGCGAGCAAACCTAGGTCGGGGTGAAATTCTTGAAGAGAATCCATTAATTTAAAAATTTCATCCAGCTCTTTAAAAAAATATAATGCACCAGAAGGGATTTTGTGGAAAGGAGGACAGATTTTTTTGAAGGTCAGCAAGTGGATTGTTGGAAGGAATTGTTTACTCAGTGAAAAGAGCTGCTTCTGATCCTGGATGAAATGATTCAGTTCATCAAGGAGAGGGCATCAGTATGCACACAGAAAATGCACAAATGTGCACGTGACAATGAGAGAGTGGGATAGAAGTATCTAGGTGCATGCACTCTGAAAAACACACACTTCCCTCTGTGCAGGGAAACAACATTATAGTCATTAAAGCAGATGTAAAATAAGCAGTTGAAAGGCATATAAAGAAAGCATCAAAGGCTATCAAAGCACATGGGAAAGCCGTGTCCTTCTTACAGGTATTTTTTGTGTCCTGACACATGGAGATCTGATTAATTTTTCCTTCTTAATGTAATAATTTATTTTCTTTGCATTTTGCTTTCTCTTGTCAGGATAAAGGGGTCACAGTCCCTCTAACCCCCAAACCAAATCCCAGGCTCAGTATGAAATACATAAAAGGAAAATACCATGGAACCCTCTTAAACTGTTAAATGCATAAAAATCTCATGTACCACATGGCAAAATATAATGAGAACTGGAGCTGTTAAACGAATAAAGCTGTTAAAAGCATAATGCCACTTGGCACAACTACTGTGCATTTAACGGTTTTCCACTGTGTAATAAATGACATATGTGGTAAACGTGCAGTAAATATAAAAACTGCACAATTGATTTTGCAAACGTGCCCCTTATTCTTTGCTCCATGCAGATATCAAAGTTCCACCCAGAATCCGGACTGGACAGCTTTTAATAAGGAGTGTTTTAACACAGACCGAATGCCAGCCTCTCTGAGGTTTGGCTTAAAATTGCCTGCAAGCTTCCTGTCATTATACCCAGAGGCTTCTTGAAATAGAGAGGGACTGAACCACCCAACAATAATTTGGGTGGCTCACCAGCTTTGGTCTGTGCCAGCTTGAGTGCACTTCTCTGGCAGCATTGCACACCAGCGCCAAAACAAAAATAAGATCTGTAGTCTTTCACGTGGAAAAAAAGCAGGGCAGATTTTGAACACCAGATGCAAAAGGTTAAGAGCAGGATCCACAAATGTTACTGTTTAAAGCAGAGTTACTGCACATAAAGGTTTTGTTTCTTCAGCAGCAGCGAATAAAGAAGTGTTTCTGAGGCTGATGTTTCTTTTGTTTCGCAGCCTTGCCAAAGCAGTTCTGGCTCCCTGGGATGGCCCAGCATTCGCCATGCTGAGATGTCATAGCGCTCTGCTGGAGCATGAAAGTGGTTTATGGGGACACTGGAAGGCAGGGACAGAGGAAGTCACAGCCAAGAACCACAGTGTTCAGGGCCACCCCCTGCCTCAAAGCCCACCTGTGTGCCTGCCCCTGGCCTGGCTTGGTGTGCCTGTGGTGTCCTGCCGCTGGCTGGGGAGCTCTGTGGCCCGGAGAAGTGCCAAAAAGCAAGGACACAGCTGCCTGCATGGGGGAGAGCCACGGTGGCATGGTCAGCCTTAGGTCTGGCTTGCATGCAAACTAGCAGTTGGGTGTTCCCAGTGCTTTGCACAGGCCAAGCTGTGCCAGTTGTGGGAATTTCTGGTGCAAATGCTGCTGATTTCAGCAGCTGAGTTACATGGTGGGAAGCGCTCATTGAAAACTGCCCATGTTTGCAGAAGAGAGAGTTTGAAAGGGGGGAAAAAAGAGCTAGTCTGAGGCTTTGCTTGGACTCTCCGCCAAGGTTCGTTCACTTGCTATTCTCCACAGGCCTGGCTTGTGTTGTGTTGGCTTCCTCTATTATTCCCTCACCCCAGACTACTGAGAGGCTTCCAGTTTGCTAACAAGGCATGTGTTATGTTGGGCGCTGCTGTTCTGTCAACAGCAATCCACGGTGCTGTGAGATCTTCACAGTTTTAGCAGGCACTGAATCTCCGACAGGGATGTTTTGACATTTTATACGCAGGGCTGTGTGTCATGTACCCAAGAGAACATCCAGAGGCTACAGAGACCTCCTTTCCTCTTCTGTCTCTGTACAGGAAGAGTGGTACCCACTGAGAACAGTTATTGCAAGAGGCATCATCTACTGGTGGAGTTAATTGATCTCTAATTTAACAAGTAACCATCTTCATTCTTAAGTCATGGCAGTGTCTCAGCAACTGAAGAGAAAGGCAGTTTCTAGAAACTGAGGTTGCAAATCACAGAGCTCACAAGTCAACATAAAGGAAAGCTTCAGGGCCTTATGGAGGTACCAAGGTAGTATGGTGAGAATTCTTTAAGGGAATACACCTTCATAAAGATTTCAAGCCATTCATTTTAGACACTGACTTATTTGTCACTTATTCATCTCATATGCATTTTATTCCTTGCAACTTATATCTAGATCTTTTTAGCCTTTGTGAAGTGCTGTGCATCCCTTTGTATTTTTTAAGCCAGCAAGAGCTAAGAGCTCAGTGCCCTCACAATACATCCTCCAAAGCTGCCCTCTTATTTTAGTTGTCAGCTCTTAGGGATGTACCAATGGACGGCAGGATTGTCTGGGGATACTGCCTGCTAGTGCCCTTTTAGTGGCTAAACCTGGGAGCTGTATTAGCACATTGGGAATGTTTCTGAGTGTGGCTGAAACACCAGGGTTTGGTTTCTGGTCTACCCTTCAGGCTGCCCTGGTTGTACTTAATTCACAAGAAGACAGGTTTCTGGTGTGCTCTTTCAGAGAGCTTTGGTGGCCTGTGTGTATGCAGAGCTGGGCAGTGGGACAGGCAGAGACTTTGGATTGTGTTTGGAGTGTTGGTTTTACAGCTGGCTTCTACATTCAATTCCTCAACTGCTCTAGAGTACAACTCCAGGAAAACCCTTTTCCCCATGACCGTGTGACTCTGATGCTGTGCAGCAGCATCACCCCTTTGACCTCTGCTAGTGAGGGTCCTGTCAAAGGCTGTGCTGTGCTCAGCAGATTTTTTTTTTCTTAGTGTTTGCAAAATGGGTAGTAGGAATGTAGTTCTGTTTGTAGTAAACAATGACTATCAAAATAAATAAATAGTGGGCACTGATGGCCGGAGCTATTGTTGACAGTCTGAGGGAGGGCAGAGTTTGTATGAAAATGGAGATCAAACTTCCCACAGCTCTGCCAGGGTAAGAGACTCTTAATCAGCCTGGGGTGGCATAGGGAAGCATTTTGCTGGGGATCAGCCCTGGGAAGGGCAAATGGAACCTCCACCAGTCCAGTGAAAACAAAAGGTATAGCCTTGAAACTGAAATTCCAGTTCAAGAGACTGGAGTTTATTCCAGTTGGACCACAGTAAAGCAAGAGAGACCCCTTGGAGCAACATTTGAAAAAATGTTAAGCTACCAAGGATCAGTCTCTGTATTATATTTTTATCCTGTTGAAAAGCAAGCAAACAAACAATAAACTTGGTGAGAGTTAAGAGTTTGGGGGCAGAAAAGCCCTTCAGTTGAGGCCCTTGTGGTGGAAAAAAAACCCGAGGCCTATGGATGAAAATCACTATGATAATTCTTTGCCTTTCCTCTGACTTTCCTTTTTCATGTCAAGATTCCTGCCTCATTTCCAGTTCTCTGGCCAAGGAGGGTGTTTGCCCACAGCAGGATCCCAGGCTAGGTGGGAGTCCACCCCATGGCTACCTTCCTATGCCCTTATCTCCTGCTCATCCTCCAAAAGGGAAGTACGGGAACTGCAAGAGGAATGAGCAGTGGCACTTTGAGGAAGGATTAGCTTTAGAAACCCTTAATTTCATCCCTTCCTCTGTTTCCTTCCCAACTTACATTCCCTTGTATTCATTTGATAGGATGGGATGCCTTCTCTCTCCCATTTAGCTTATAATAGGTGTTTTATTGGCCTTAAACTAATTAGCTTCCAGTGATGATGAACAGCAGCTAGAAAAAGCAGCTGGTGGTGAAGATGTGGAGTGTGTATTGTGTGTGCATACAGGGCATTTCTTACAGCCTTATCTCAGTGCCTTCTTTATGATGCTTTGAATCTCTACAGCTGGGGTGTATCTGTTGTGCTGATATGTTGATGTTCTTGTCACATATGGAGGAAATGCAGAAAGACATTTCTCTCCTTGACTGAACTTAGAATTTCTTCTATGTATCTTTAGACTAGAGCTTATTTTTCACAGACTTGTATATCACAGTGTAACCCCATCCAGGACAAGTGAAGTGGGCCCATATGAACCTCATGGGGTTTGACAAGGCCAAGTACAGTGTCCTGCACCTGGGTCAGGGCAACCCCAGTATCAGCAGAGGCTGAGGGATTAAGGGATTGAGAACAACCCTGCCGAGAAAGACTTGGGGCTGCTGGTAGGTGAAAAGCTGGTAAGGAGCTATAGAAATGCACTCTTAGCTGAAAAGGCCAACTCTGTCCTGGGCTGCAGTCAAAGCAGCGTGACCAGCAGGTTGAGGAAGGTGATTCTGACCCTCTGCTCTGGTGAGACCCCCTCTGGAGCACTGCATCCAGCTCTGGGGTCCCCAGCTCAGGAGGGACTTCAACTTGTTGGGGCAAGTCCAGAGGGGGCCACAAAAATGATCAAATCGCTGAAGCACCTCTCCTGTGAAGTCAGGCAGAGAGAGTTGGGGCTGTTCAGCCTGGACATGGAAGGGTCCAGGGAGCCTTCATTGCAGCCTTTCAGTACTTAAATGGGGCTTATTTATCCAGGCCTGTTGTGACAGGTCAAGAGTAAATGGTTTGAAACTAAAAAAGAGTAAATTCAGACTAGATATATAAGGAAGAAACTTTTTACAATGAGGGTGGTGAAACACTGGGGCAGGCTGCCCACAGAAATGGCAGATGCCTCATCCCTTTAAACATTCAGGTTGCTCTGAGTCCAGCCTGATCTATTGAAAATGCCCCTACTCATTGTAAGGGGGATGGACTAGAGACCTTTAAAGGTCCTTTCCAACCTAAACTATCTGTGATTCTGTGACAGCATCTGCAGCAGTGCATTGGCCTCTCAGCAGCTGAATGAATAAGGGACAGTTGTGGAGCTGGGACTTTGCTCACAGAGCCCTTGGCAGACCCAGGAGCTGATGGTGGGCTGCTTGCCCTAACCACAATCCCACACTTCCTCTCTAGTGTGGGGAGAAGCCAGTTTGAACTTGGAATGCTGGATATTTCCTCAGTGCACAGCATCTTTCCCTCTGAGGCTGGGAGCTCTAAGCAGACTTGGTGTTCCCATGAACCTAAGGTACTTCAGGACTCATGTCTCATTCCCTTTTTTTTCTTATAATTTCATGCTTTATGAGGCTAGTGAGAAACTGGCCCTCATGAAAGTGCTTTGCATTTTCTGGGGAGGAAAAGTACCAAGCATTTCAGAAAATCCAGACTGTTGAGTGATTAACCTTGAACTATATCAAAATTCTCCAAGTAAAGCTTCTCAGGTTCAGTCCCCCTCCCCCGGCCCTCATCAAGAATTCATTGAAGTCATGACAGAACTCTCCATTACAGTTAGTCTTTTATCCATTTCAGCTTTCTTGATTAGGTTATCTTGAATCATTAGGGGGTTTATTTATTTTAATAGACACTTATTGGATTCATGGTAAGAGAGTTTGGCGACTAAGGAACAAGAGCTGAATATTATCTAGCTCATTTTGCACTGTGGAGTCCCAAACTAAGCAGAGAGAAGAGATGCTGGGGAAGTTTGGCCAGAGGACTCCTGTGATCCCATGTGGGAAGGGAGCCTTCTCTGAAGAGTGCATTTCTTTACTAATCTTTCAAGACTTGCGTCAATCATTGCTGCTTTTTTTTCCTTTTGTCACATATGTTGACATTTTCTGCACTGATGATGTGGGTGAGGAAACGGCCTTTTACATTTATTTTTGAGATTTATTCCTGAATCAGTCTTACTAAAACCCTCTTCATTTGCCTACTCATGCTTTCACTGGAGACCCTAGAAAATGTCAGTGCAGACAACTAACTGTATTGTTATTATTGTTGTTATTATTGTTATTAATTTTAATGTAAGTGCAGGGAAAAACAAGGTCAGTTAAGCTGCAGGTTTATCCATGCTCAAAGCAGAACAGCTGCCTGTGACTAAGTCACCGTGGACACCCAACTGCCACCTCCTGCAGTGGCTTTTGGCAAAGTGTAAACATGGGCCTGTACTCCAGCATGACTGTGAGCCTGAGCTCTTCCCATGTGCCTTCTTTGTCCTTGGTCAGAAATGTGGTCCTTGGCAGGCTGCAGGACAGCAGATCTGCAGGAAGCAGTTTTGGGGGTCAGTGTGTTTGTGCACATCTGTACTGAGTGCTGGAAAAACTGACCTTGCTGTAGTCTGGTACGTCTGGCTGCCCTGCTCCAGGGTAAGCCAAGCAAAAGTGAAAGGGTCAAGCTGCTAACAGGGCTCTGGGATAAGTGACAGAGATATGGCTCAGGATTGCTGCACCCAGCTCGCTGTCCTTGAGGGGGTTTGAGGGCGCCAAGCCTCACACTTTGGTGTTCTAAGCATGCTTTTTCTTTAGCAGCATATAAGCACAATGGGAATGGCTGGCTTTCTGCAGATTTTTGTTGTTGTTTGCTTAGCTATGTGTAAATGTATTTGATTGGAAAAGAGGTTAAAAATAGGACATTAATATGGTACTATTTTTTTAATCAAACAAAATGCTTAGAAAATGTTTATCTTGTCTCATGAGAACAACAAAAACAGAGGCCACCACTTCTCTGCAGCTCTCTTTAATGAGCTAAATTGGGTTGCATTCTTGATGCCTCTAGAAGTTTTGGGGTGAAATAAAGGAAGTTCTGAGCAGAATTCCTTGAAACCACAAGCCCTGGGTGTGCCTGAATGTAGAGCCCAGAGCATCCTTTAATTGTGCTGTTTTTCCTCCTCTTATTTTTAATGGAAGACATTCCCGTTTGAGAACCTTAGAAGCTGACATTAAGGGCTGGATTCTGCCACCCATATTGACACTGGTGTGTATCAAGCTCTCTGGTAGCTCTGGCAGCCGGGGGGCTGTTTGTGTGGTGGAGCGAGACCTGTGATGTGCAGAGGAGGCAGGACCAGAAACACAGCGTATTACGGGTCTGGGGAGGAGTGTGGTATTAGTTAGATTTTTCAGAATATGTTCACAGAAATTGTATTTGCTTGCAATGCAGTGAGCTCAGATGCTGTGGGTGAGTGGGGGAAAAGGTGGTGAGATAGTGTCTCCTTCACTTTTCCTTCTTCATGCCAATAAATGTAGCTATAGATGAAAATTCACTGTGAATGGCTGTAGCTCCAAAAGTTTCTGTATGTTAGCATTTCTTAAATGAAATAATTCTCCTGGAAAGCTCTGTGTAACATACACAGACCCCAAAGAAATAAATAAAACAAAATTTAAAAATTGTAACCAAAAAACGCCAAGTTGAGATTTTTAACAGTAAAAGGAGATTTTGTGTATTAATAATTCATGAGTTCTCATTGAACATGCACGAAGAAACGGTGCTATTCAATAGAGAATACTGTCATCTGTCACTGTTTTATTTGACATTTACACTTTTTTTTTTTTTGCCTGGTACTGCAAAACTTTCTTGGATGGCGTGCTAAGATTATTTAAATAAATAATTAAAAAAAGCCGATGCAGACTTTTCATCTGTGCATGGGGAAGGCGGTTACTTGCAGCCATAAAGAACGTGTGAGTAAGCTGCAGCACGCTGTGTTTTCTCACATATTAGTCAAAGCTATTGCCTAATAAACAGCCCCATAGATGGATAGAGAGGGTCTTGAATGAATACTTGAATAAAGAGAGGGAAGGATAGAAAAAGAGTAGCAAAAGGACAGACTTGATGCAGATAAGTGTACACATGCACGCAGTGGGTATGCGTGTGTATGTGTGGGGGTGAGCGAATAATGGCTCTTGTGAAGAAAGCTGACACAAATACATTGCAAAAATAAATATTTATAAAATGGTGTTGGGGGAGATCCAGTCTCACACAACATGAGAGAAGACAGGGCATTTAGCACAATGACAATTCAGTTAGGCGCACCTTGCAATTTCTTGCTAATATTAGGCTCGTGGAAATCTTTCTGCTCTGTAGGTTAGTTATTATTTATAAAAATCACAGAACCAGCTGATACATTCATAAGCTAATTATTGTAGCAGCTGGGTACACATGGTGCAATATGTCTGAGGCTGTGAAGTATCACAGATTTCTTGGGGCCTGCTGTGGTGGGGGTGTGCTGTTGAAGGCTAGATCCCTTAATCTGATCAGCCAAGCAAATACTTTGTGGGGAAACTGGATTAATATCTCTCTAAATACCATGGATGTGCTTCACCTTCAGAACCAGGCTCCTTTAAACGTGCCATTAGCTTATCTCCTTTGGGAAATGGAGAAGTTCTCAGGTGTCCTCGGGATGGCGGGGTCCTTGCCTGGTGCCTCCCTTTGCCAGAAATTAATTTGGTTTGCTCATGTCTGCACACATGGTCACACTGCAGTCTAATCTTTTCCCTAATAGCTCCAAGGTCAGGACCTCGCATGTTGCCAGGCAAATTGAGCGCTGTCCTTCTAAAAGACTAATGGCAGCGAGTGCCTAGTCCGTAATGAGGCCTGTAGTGTTGCTCTAAGTGATTGTAATGAGCGCTGATTATAACGGGACAGATAAATCAAAGCACCGCAGTCACCATCGGGCGGCCCGGTCTAGCCCTGGGAAGGGGAGCTGGCCCTGCCAAGCTGGGCCTGGGTTCTGCCAGAACCAGGCACCCCATCCTCTCACAGGTCTGCCCAGCAATGGGCTCCAGCTCCACCAGCTACAGGGCTTACCCTGCATTTTCTGCTACACGGTGGGTCTTCATGCTGCAGCATCCCCCAGGAGGTGTTAAACATACCTGCTTGAAACAGCTTGAAAGAGTTCAGCTGGAGACTTACTCAGATCACTGAAAACAGGGAACAACAGGAATTGATTTTTTTCTACAGATGGTTTATTTTCCATTTCAAAAATTATTTCCTTGGTATGGAACCCCTGAGAAAACATTGCAAAGATGGGAGATTTTCTTTCTATATTTTCTCTAAAAGAGACAAAGTTTTGGGAGATTTCTGAGCAGTGGAAGGAGGACAATTGAGGGTAAGGGATGTGGCCAAACCACATTAAAATGCAGACTCTACCTGGCTGAGAGATTGCCCAAATACCAATCAAAACACTTTGAAAATACAACACAGAGGGTTTTTTTTCCCTAAGTAAATTATTATATATCTTGTTTTCATCCTTGCCCCCCCACCCCCCAGCCCTCCAAGTTTATTGCAAGAAAAGATCAGGTCTGCACAAATGTGGCCTCTCACTTGTAAAAACAAGGCAGTGTTGTGTTACAGATTAGTTTATAAATCCCTGGTGGCTTCACAGTTCAGTGCCTACAGCTGCTGCAGATGGGCCTGGGTTTTTGTCTCTTCGCTGTGCTGCAGCCGGCAGTTGAAGGAGAAAATGGAATGATCAGGTTATTAACATGTAGGCCGTGAGGAAGAGGCTGCACAATGAGAACAGCTGGTGTTGCTGTCTTGGCTGATGCAGCGGAGATAATCAAATCTTGCCTTTTTTGGGGGGGTGAAGGCAGAAGACACAGTGGAGAGTAACACAAACAACGGCTTATGATATTATACACGGGGTTTAGAGTGCACGGTAGAAGTTGTCAATGGCTTACAAGTTGTTACACAAAAAAGCAGTACCAAAAAGCCCCCCCTGTGGGCTGGTAATGAACCCGGCTGTTCAGCTTGCTCTGGTCACTGCTCAGAAAAAACCAATTTTGGCTACTTCTTGTACCAAACATTTTTAACATTGATCAAGCTATCTTTTAGGTATTGTAAGGTGCCTGTCAAAATGGTGTCAGAATGCTGAGCTGTAGCTTGAAAATGATGGGTTATAAAGCTACTAGGTAAAATATTTTGACAGGAGTCAGTAAGGCGCGTTGACAGCATCCTCGGCATTATCTTCTCATCTTCTGTCATTTGCATTGCGTCTCCCGTGCAGGCACAGGAGGGGAGCCACTGTCCCCAGCCCCCAGTGGGCCGGCTGCTGGCAGGCGGGACGGGGCTGGCTGTGTCCCCAGGCTGCGCAGGAGCGGCAGCAGCAGCCGCCATCCCTGGCTCACCTGCTGGGGACTCCGGGTCACGCTCGGCACACGCGGGGCTGTCCTCACCCCAACAGCTCTTGCCCTTTGGCTGTCCTTGCCCTTGGAGTTCAGGGTCCTTTCCTCTTCCTGGAGTGCAGATGCTTTCACCTCAGAGGTCTGAGCAGTCGGTGCCTGTGGAGAGGTCCTACAGCTCCTTCCATATAGCAGTGGCCTTTTAAAGGCATTTCAAACTAGCCTTAAACAAAACAGCACAAATAAAATATGCTCTTACTACAATATGTAGTTTGTTTTAGAGTTACTTCTGCCTAGTGTCTTGGAATCTTTAGTAACTTCTGCATGACCTTGTTTTCTGCTTTTGTGCTAGATGCTTGAGGGTTCCCTTTATGTAAGGCTGCATCTTCTCTTAGATTTTATTATTTAAAGATGTAAAATTTTAGTGGGGTTCAGAGCTGGGGGAGTCAGTGCAACACAGTGCCAGCAAATCAGAAGTCTTGATAGTATATTCTACTAGCCATTTGGAGTAGTGTTGAATTTCTGGTTCTGTGGCTGCAGGTTGCAGTGAGGATTGTTAGCAAGTCTCAGGAGTTACGTCTCCTTTTCTTTTGCTTAGAGGAAGAAATGAAGAGGCTCTGAAATGGAAGTGAAGATGCATTTCTGTTTCATCTTTGCTTTTCTGTAGGAAAAATACTTATATCTGAGCATTTTGAACATGGTGTGTATATGATGAGGACGAGATGCTGGTTTTTGCTAAGCACTGCTGCTTGTTTCAGTTTTTCCAACTTGCAGGAAAGAGAATATATCATGGATTTGTCAAATGACAGCTTGGGGTGGTGGGGGTTTATGTGTGAGATGAGACCAGCAAAACTTCCAGCCCAGAGCTTTAAGTGTAGCTGACCTCCCGCTCACATCTGGTTCCTTGGTGCTCGGTGAATTGACTGTGCTGACTCTACCCTCGCAGGGCTGGCTGTGTGAACTGCTGCGCTGGAAGGAAAACCCAAGCCCGGAAAACCGCACCCTCTGGGAGAACCTGTGCACCATTCGCCGCTTCCTGAACCTTCCCCAGCACGAGAGGGATGTGATCTATGAGGAGGAGTCCAGGCACCACCACAGCGAGCGCATGCAGCACGTGGTGCAGCTCACCCCAGAGCCTGTGCAGGTCAGAGCCCTTCTGCCTCTTCAGCGTGTCTGTCTGGGAGGACTGGGGTAACACAGGGGGGTCAAGAGTGCAGCACGGAGATGGGCTTTTTATGGATTGACTGAACCTTAAAAGGGCTTCTGAAATGACCATGCTGAGCATTTTGTGAGGAATGGGCCTTTGTTTCACAGCCTCATTGGGATTGTTTTACTTCTCTCTACATTTCTGACTAGTATGAATTTTTGGTTGTACACCCTTGTTCTAGTCTTGTCTCAGGTATTAGTAGAATGAGAAAAAAATACAAATATGTGTACAGAAAACCAAGTGAAAATACAGACTCTCTTCTTTGCAATTCCAGCTTCAGTCAGAAGAAAAAATCAGATTCATGTGTATTCCTAATAACTAGTAATGCATGTCACAAACTCAAACATCTACAGATGGTCAAGAGAGGCTCAGGAGACATTTCTTCAGTCTAAAAAGCTGAGGCAACACCTTCCACAGCAGCCCTGCTTCCCTTCAACCCTCCAATTCAGCCCCTGGCACTCGGTACCATTCACTTGCTGCCAGATTATGTGACCACTCTGGGGGTTGTTTGTGCTGTGCATTTCTCTGATGATCTTGCAGTTCCTCCTCCCACCTTCACTCTCCCCATTGTTTGATGGTGGATTGCACTGCTTTGCTACTCTTGCTGTGAACTTGGCATTCAGCCTCTATTCTTTGTTGCTGCTGTTATGCTGCTACCACTGCTGCCAGTTATCTGGCCCCCTTTTTTCTGAAGGCAAGAGGTTTCTCTGTCTTGTCCTGCCCATCAGAAACATGTAGGTCTCACTCAGATTAATTATTGCCTAGTTCAGACCCTTTTGTCTCTTCTGCTAACTTCTTTCTCCTTGCTCTCCTTTGTGTCTTTGCCTAAAAGAAAAAAAAAAACCTGTTTCCTTGGGTTCAGGTTCTCAGGGCTGTAAAGAAGGGGAAGCCCTCTAAGTAATTAATTTAGCAAGTTTTGTCTTCCACATCCCAAAAAGTTTATGGGATCTTGGAAGCAAGAAGCTGCAAGCAGGTAAAGAAAGGGCCAAGCTGAAATGTGGGAAGACAACTAGACCTCTGTAGACTTAAACATATTAACCCAGTTCTGATGCCCACAGCAAGTGGGAATATCGTCTTTATCGACATAAAAAGTTTCCCTGGGATCTTGTGAGTGACCTTGATGATTAGCCTACTTTCCAAAGCCTTCTGCACATCACTTTTCTGCATCATGCAGGTTGGCTTTTGTGAGTGACATGTTACACTGGGTTGGAATGCTGCGCATTTGTATTTGTCAGCAAGTTACAAAGCCATGGATTAATTATTTATTACAGTCAAAATATGAAAAATGAAGAAAAATAAATGGAACCAGCTGGCAACTTCATACAACAAAACTCTGGAGGCTGGTATGCAGTTGATACAGTAGGCTTGTGTTTTGGGGGTGCTGCATTTTAAAGCTATGCTTGGCCATCCAAAAACCCCAGTAGGTTTCTGAGTGACACGCTACCAGTGCCAGGCACAGGAGATCTGCTGTCCACCTGCTCCCTACTGTCAAAAGATACCCAAGACTAAGTAATTTCTGCATAGTTTTCAGTCTCTGGGACTTGAATTGTTTTGAGAATCAACGTTTGTTTTTTAGCTTTGCTGCAAGGGTCACTATTAGGTAATTAGCCATGAAAAACCAATGACAGCAGCCAGAGATGTAAAGCCGAGGTCCTCACACTTGCAGTCATTGGAGATTTTGTGACACTTTACATAAGGGTAGGGGTCTTGGGCCCTGCTCCTGGCTGAAATCCAGGCCAAGTAATTACATTCTGCCTATCTGAAATTCCCCCTGTAGTGTCAAGTGGGAAAGCAACTCTCATTTCCTTCTCAAAGCAGTGGTGGATGCAGAATGTCTGCCACAGTGCCTGGCTGCATTTTAGCAGGGGGTGAAAACATCCAAGAGCTGCAGTCACCGACCTACTTTGCTTTGCAGGTTTGCTGGTGAGAAGTGTGCTGTAAGTCAAGCCCTTACCTGCAGCCTTGATAGCAAAATGACAGCCCTTTGAAGGAGATACAAGCAGCGGTGCTGTGAATAGCAGCAGGTGCAGACCTGTAACATAGCAGCAGGCAGGATCTTACCTCTGTTCTCTCTCTCTGCCTAGCCCATCTTTCTCTTTGCTCTGATGGCTTAGGTGTGTTATGGTAACTTCTCTCTGATGCTTGAGTGTCCTGCTCCTTCAGCTGAGAGACTGGGAGAGCCTGAAAACAGAGAGGCTGTCCCACACTGCTGCCAGACTTAACCAACCACCATGACTTAACCCTGTCTGGGCTGGGGACATCCCAGTGGGGCAGTTGTGCTGTAGGAGATCAGCTGGACACAGGCTGGTTCTTCATGTTTTAAGGGATTGTTGTTTCCTTTGTGAGAGATTCTTGCTCTCACTGGTTTGGTATTACTAGCCTGCACTTCACTGTTTAGCTTTAAGTTCAGTGTTTTAAAACCAGACATGTTTATTTTTCTATCTTCCATTACATTTTTTCTATTGGCCATACATTAATCCATTTAATCAATTATTTTACTGTTTCTGAAATGAATGATGTCTATAGTGGAAGCTGAGTGTTTAAAAATTTTTCCCTGTATACTTGATTTGTTTGTTATTGTGCTGAAGAGTCGTAAAATGTGAGCCCTGTGGAGCTCTGTGATATGGCTGTGTTCTCTGGCAGCATTGGGTGTGGCCATATGGACATGTCAGAGTGTGGATTTTCCTTCACACGCTGGTTACGGGGCATCCATGCTACACCTACATGTTGCTGGGCATGCAGGCTGAGCTTGCCACAGCCTCTCTTCTGGTTTTTAAGGAAATTGAGGTATCCATTAGGAGGCTCTCCCTCCATTCCATGCAGTGGTGTAATAGCCAAGTGCTGGTAGGAAGAAGAGCAGTGAGGTTGTTGCTAGCTGGGTACCATAAGGACGTCACCTCTGAATTACACAGTGCCTAAGCCACAGGTTCCTGGAGGGTGGGAGGGTATCCTGGAAAGCATTATTACATTTTTGCTGTGTTCTCATCCTCTCCCTCCACTACCAGCAGGAGTGGGATCCTCGCTGGCCCTTTGATCTGGCCTGGCTTTTAGCAGTGTGCCAAGTAGTCCCTTTGCAGCAAGCAGTCCTCATGCTTCTGTGTTTAGCTCTGTGCTCTGCAGAGGTGAACCTTCCTTCCCTGTCTTTCCATCCCTTGCTAAATCCCACCATTCCCTGGCTGTTTGCTGGCACTGGACCTTTCTGGAGTGTTAATGCTGACAAGTGCCTACAGCTGCTTCCCATTGTCAGCCAGGGATTCCGTGTTTGTTACAGACATGCTGGGACACAGTAAATCTAATTTCTCTCCCTTCTCCCACTGTTTGTCTGCTGTGTCCAAGGTGACCACTCCAGAGAGTAACCATCTTGCCTGGCACTTTAATATAGTGCTAATTCATTGTTTATTGCTGGGGCAGAGAAACCTGACTCCATTGGGAGGGCCATGAATCAGGCTGTTGTCTCTGGAGTGTCCGGGTGGGTAAGCTGGTTCTCTGGAGTAATGAGCCACCACTGCAGCAAAGAACCTTCTATTCAGAGAATGTGGGAGCCTTGCCTCTCATTTTCTCTAAGTTGACAAGTAGATCTGAAGCTAGTAGGTACATACGTATTTAAGAGCAATCAAATGTTGCTTTCTGATACACTGTTACTTTTGTCACTTTTTAAAAATGACATCCCTCCACCCTTTTATTTCTCAGAAGCTTTGATTTAGACAAATCTGGCAGTATATAATTGTTCAGATCATAAATTGTGGAGGAACATTAGTAAATAAAAGAAGGCATAGTAAAAAGCTGTAGGAAAACTCTTCTGTATTGTGTGTTCACTGCAAACATTGTAATCTCTCTTTAAATATGCAGAAAATAACACAGCACAGAAGTAAATGAAATACTAATTTTATAATTTTGTGAGGGATAGAAGGGAATGAGTATTTTAGAAATAACAATGAAATACAAAAGAGCAGAACATGGAGCCCTCATAAAAATGGGTCAAGGCAAGTGGCGGTGGCAATCCAATGAAACTAATTTCATATTCTCTTTCTAGAAGTAATAAAGAGGGGGATGAACACCACAGTAGTGCTTCCTAATGAAATATCTGATTCTAAATAATGTCTTGGAGTTCATGGGTCACATAATGCATAGCACACAGATGGATAAACCAGCAAGACTTGAAATTTCTTTTAAAATAATATTAATTAATAATACTTTGGAAATCTTAGATGATACGTGAAGCAAAGCTGTGTTATTCCACAGTGTAACATGGTGGGCTCAATGATCCATAGGATGATGTGCACAGTGAGGTTTTGCTGTGTTTATCTGAGTTACATCAGGGGATTTTGCATGCTGGAAATTAGGACTGAGTTGTCTGTGAGACTTAGACAAAATTATTTTCCCAAACCGTGCTAGCTCTCTGACTCTGGTCCTTACTGTTTTGATACACATTTTTTGTGGGGATGCTGTGCCCTGTGATTCATTCTTAGTGGCTGTGCTGTGATCGTTTTGCTTTTTGATCATTTCTCTGCTCCCAAAATACAGACCATAGATTGATACCCACTGCTGTTTGACTCCCCAGTTCTTTAATCCATGGCTGGATGTGACATCTGCTCAGAGAGGAGTGGTCAAGACTGGTGACACAACTTGTACTCAGCAAACCCAGGTGGACTTCAAGAGAAACTTGTATTGTAGGTTATTCATTACACTCAAAATGCTTAGAGCTTTGGTTTGGGAGGGTTGCACTTTAATTATTTTTTTTCTTAGATTTAGAATTACAGAGGGAAATGTGTGTCAGAATGAGGTCTGTGAATTTTGTGAGTAGAGAATATCTCTCTTTTTTAGTTGTTAGTTACTTGGAGTTTTATTCTTTCTCTCGTCGAAATTAGACAACAGTCAATTTCAGTATCTCCTTTCAGTCTAAACTATTAAAAACCACTAAAAAAAGTCTCAAACTATGTAACTTCTGTTTCTATGCAGTGTTAAAGCTGAAAGTAATATTTATTGCAAATGTCACTCACACTGCATTTATCTCTACTGTGTGTGTGACTGCTTTTGGGTCAGAGTAAAGGAACTGTCTTTAAAGCATGTGGTACATACAAAAAAAAATCGCAGGCATCTTCCACTTCTGAGCTGCTTTCTCATGCTTCTCCAGTGCCCTACAGCCAGAGATGGTGCATTCAGCCACCAGCTGTGGCTGCATGCTCTGGTTCTCCATCTTCTTGGTGCACACCATTTTTCTGATGGGTCACAGTAGTTCAGGAGCCTTGCACAAGTTTGACAGAGGCAACAGAGGCACAAATCAGATAACAGCCCCCTTACATTTGACTCTGAAGTGTCCAGCGGATGATCTTGTGATTGATAGTTGCCACAGTTGCAGGGAACAGTGCTGAGCTGTGACTGCTGCAGCCAAACCTGCCTACTGCACCATCTCAGCTGTTTCTGCTTAGTGTGGATATCTAATGTGGCTGAAAATGCTGCTGATTCTTATTAACATTAGGCCTGTTATTCCCCTTGAATGATAGCTGGGAGTGTACTTGCAATTAAAGCCAAACTGCCTCTGTTCTGAAGTTAGTTTAGGTTTAGTACTGCTCCATTTAGCCCTAGAAATGGGAGATCAAGTAAACTGCAGTTTCAAGTTTTCCTGTGGTGGCAAGTTTAGTCTTGTCAGAATAGTACATCCTTTTCACATTTGTACAGAACCTGAAACCATGAGGCCACTTCAGTGACACCTGTTCCCAGACAGCTTCTGTTTAGTCCAGAATCAGCTGAGAACAGGGCAGGAATGAGGTGGGACACGAAGGAGCCCTGAGAATATGACTAGTGCTTTTCTTCAGCAGCATTTTGCAATGAAGATGACTCTGAGGGTACATCTTCTGTGAGGCTGTCCCAGAGCAGCTCTGCTTGGGTTGCCCTGGCTCGTATGGCAAAATGCTCCAGGCAGAAGCTTCCCCTAAAATCTGAATGTGCAGATTTAGCGCTGCTGAGACTTGGCAGTGAGCAGCAGGGTGGTGGTTTGTGTTGGTGTTGCTCTGACAAGTTGTCGTTTTAGCAAATGACATCACTGTAGCTCTGGCCCCTGTTGTCTCACCCTTTTGCCTTTCACACACAATCTGACCAGATTTAGTCCTCATTTCTTACAGTCCTGGCCCCGTTGTAAATGCTAAGCTGCTAGTGTTTTAAGGAGCTGTAGTAGGTCGAGGATGAGCAAACATAGAGAGCAAGATCACTAAATAAAGCTCTTTAAATTCACATAACCTTTGAAGCTTGCCAGCAGGCAAACCTTGAAGGCTGAAAAGCCACTAGATGAGCCTCTGTTCCATTTACATTTGAAAATTTTTGCAGTTAAAAATATTGCTCTTTTAAATTTAATTTTAATGCTTCCTAATTACTCTATGTCCCCCACACTTGTTCATAAATTATAGTATCAGGCTTCAGAGATGTGTAAATGTTTATAGGTTATTGGCTGTATGCAACATTTTATTCTCAGGCTCTCTACAAAAATCTTGGGATAAAGTTAGAGGCCTGGATCATTTCAGCTGGTCTTTTTCTGCAGATAGGCAATTATAAAAATTACATGGGGAGGGAAACCATTGAGAATAGTGCTACCAGAGCACTTAGCACTGCTTGACCTTCAAGGAGCTACTCTTCCTTCTGTGTTGCACAGCATCCTCCAGGGAAATGGTGCAGATTCTGGGCAGTGCTGGGAGTTAGGCTGTGACAGGGCAGGACAGAGATGGTCAGTCTCCTTGCCCAGGGCCAGTCTTTTTTTGGAAATTCTTCGGTGTGTTCTTTTTTTTTTTTCTTTCTTTTTTTTTTCCTTTTTTTTTTTTTTTTTGGTCCTCTGAATGGTTGGAAATACCCAGAGACTGTAATGTGTGTAGAGATAAGGGTTTTTTCAGGGTCAGTATATTGTGTATGTTGTTCCATGTTTGTATGGACTTTTATAGGAATTGCAGATTGAAAGGAGAAGCGTTTTTGTGTGCATGCACTATTCTCACGCATGAAGTATCCAGAAGTACAGTAGCACATATTTTTTCTCACAGTCATCTATGCTTACAGTGTTTCAAAGAATATTCCAAAATATCTTGGCACAGACAAAGTGAAGCTGTTTGCAAGATCCCTAGCTGTGGAACAACAAAGGCTACATTCTCAACACACATCACACATGACTTTTATTAAAGTCTTAAACAAAAATCAGATAATGTATTTAGAAAATTAAACTTCATCATTTATGATGCTACTCACATTGTGAAAGGAAGTTGGTATCCCCTTGTGCCTCCTTTCCAATGACTTCTCTCCCAGTTCTACTCACTTCTTCTCCACGTTGCAAATGAGAAGATGAAAATCTTAACTACAAACAAGTACGTTTAAAAACCAGTAATTTAGGACTACTGTGGTGCCTTACTTAAAAAGGATTTGGTGTTCAGAAATAAAGGAATGCAAGCATGTAAAAGGTGCCTCTGGTGGAACATTTGGAAGTTTGAATCATCTAAAATCATTATTAACCTTTTACCATTACATATGGCAAAAAGGATGTGGTAAATCATAGAACACATCCTGGATATTACAGATGCAGCCATCTCATTTAATTTGTGTTAAAAACATTTTCTGTTTCCTGTTGAGGCTAAATTTTATTTTATACTATTGTGCCATTATAGTCCAAAATAATGTTGACACCCTTGAATTTTCTAGCTGCTTTTTCCTCAGATTATTAAGCCATGCCCATTTGATGTGCCACACTTGAATCCAAGGCACATGGGCACAGAGAGCTGTGAAGAGCCCCTTCCTTCCTGCTACAAGTTCCATCATGTGTATGTTGAGGAAAGTGAGCACATTGTGCACAAAGTCTTAGTGCAGAGCCATAATTGTTCTGGCTTTTTATGAGAATATGTGGCTAAGTCTCATGGTTACATCTGAAAAAACTTGGTATTCTCAGTCTTGCTTGCTAAAGCTTCGCAGCCAGGATTTATTTTGTTGGGGTTTTGGTACCTTAGAGTTGAACCATGCAGGGTGTCAAAGAAGGCCCTTGTACCCACGAGAAGAAAGAGTTGTCTCCTCTTTCTGTGCTGTGTTGAGGGAAGCTGTGGTAGCAACTGCAAATCCATCCAGTTGTAGCAGAAAGAAAGAGACACACTAAAATTTCAGGACTCAACAAGCCCCATAAAAAGATCTGTCTGGACAGCACTTTACTAGTTAAGTGCTAAGTTATTATTATTATTTATTATTTATTTCCTCTCCTATTTTTCCTCTTACTGAACAAGGAGGAAATATCTTTGTTCTTTCATTTGAGAAGTGAAATAAATGTATTCCCTGCAGCATTTGAAATTTTAATAATCCATAATAAATAAAATCATATCTAATAACATAACTGCTTTCAATTGGCAACATGATCTCCTAGATGCATTGCAATGGCAGAAACATAAATAGTTGCAGCCTCTGAAAGCCTACTTCCTATTTGCTAAATATACTTGGCTTGCTTTAAATTCCTTTGTGTGCAGTCATTAATACAATCCTCTTTGACAGCATTTAATTAAAGTGCTTTTCTCTATTAAATTCATTAAAACTTTTTTTTTATATACAACTGTTTCCCAGACACTGAATGTTAAGGACCTGTAGGCCTGTCTTTAAATAACTTCTCTCTCCTTGTTGTAAATTGTTAATTAAATTTAACTTAGACTGTTTAAAGATGTCTTGGAAAAGAAAGCCAGATTTCAGGATATGGTCTCAATCATGGTTGATTTTTTTTAACACAATTTTTTCCATGTAGTTATAGACTGCGTGTTATATTGTTTATGAATGTTGCTGTACTTTCAGCTGGAACCAAGCAAAGAAATCCCCTAAAAAGCTAATTTCCATCTCACTTCAAAAATTTCCATCTTTTTAGTGCAGTTTCTTAGCCTAAGAGGATTTGCAAGGGGGGAGTGAGGAGGGAGGAGCTGTTTAGTATTAATAGATTATTGACAGCTTAATGTCTTGGCACCTAGACAGCCCATAAGGTATAATAAACAGGAAGCTGTCTGATGTGAGCGCAGTCAATAGCGTATTCAATCAGAACCTTTCAGTTAATTGCTGGTTGACCTCAGACATTTCCTTTAAGTGAAACTGTCCTTCGCTCAGATCTCATCTGGGTTTCAGGGTTTAATTTGAGAATGCCCTTTCCATATGGCAGCTTGTGCATACATTCCTGGTGGAGTTTTGCTTTGCTCCCATGCACAGCATTACGAGAGCCAGTGTGTGCCTGGAGCTTTGCAAATCTCGTAGCCGTGCACTGGGCTGGGAATACGGCATGGAGCAGGGCTGGGAATACGGCATGGAGCTGGGCTGGGAATACGCCGTGGAGCAGGGCTGGGAATATGCCATGGAGCTGGGCTGGGAGCACGCCATGGAGCGGGGCTGGGAATACGCCATGGAGCTGGGCTGGGAATACGCCATGGAGCTGGGCTGGGAATACACCATGGAGCGGGGCTGGGAATACGCCATGGAGCAGGGCTGGGAACACGCCATGGAGCTGGGCTGGGAATACGCCATGGAGCGGGGCTGGGAATACGCCATGGAGCGGGGCTGGGAATACGCCATGGAGCTGGGCTGGGAATACGCCATGGAGCTGGGCTGGGAATACGCCATGGAGCGGGGCTGGGAATACGCCATGGAGCTGGGCTGCCGCCGGGCAGCAGCATCACAGTTAAAGCAGGCAGGGTTGTAAACTGACGTCAGGGGTACTTTGAAAGCAGCTGGGCTGTTGCCGAGGGTGCTTTGGATGGAGTCAGGCACGGCTTTGGTGCCTGGAGAGGCACTGCAGCATTAACGAGACCTGACCCGGCCCTGCAGATGTGCAGCGCTGCAGCCCAGCGCGGCTACCTCGGCAGAGGGGTCGGCACTGCTGCCTCCATCCCACCCGCGGGCACGCATTCCCCTGCTCCTCTGCACAAGTGCAGACCAGAGCTCATTTGTATTTAGTTTCCCTAATTCCTGTACTTAGCCATTCTAATTTTTTCGGACTGTATATCTTGATGAGGCCCAGATAAGCTACAAAGGCAAGCAGGCAGGAAACCACACGGGCAGTCCCTGACCCTGACTAACTGGAAACCATCTGCTTATTTGGGGAGGAAACCTCCATGGAAATCTCTTCTAGCAAGTCTGCCGCATTTGGGTTTTTCTTCCTTTCCTCCAACTGTTGACTCGGAGCGTTTGTGTTTTCCACAGGCGGGATCAGGGAGGGTCAGCTATGGCAGCTCTCGTTTGCAGCAAAGGGTCTGGATTTCCCGATGGCAGTGAGTAACTGCCATGTGAAGGAAATGCTTCTGTATCAGAGCAAGTTTAATTTACACTTCATGCAGTCAGGAGACACGTTTTTGTCTCTAGATCTGCAGTGATTGGTTTTTTTAGCCACTTATCATGCATTCAGACTGTGGTTTGCTGGAAGGAGTATTATTACTTTTAATCTCTGATTTTTAATCTCTGGGTTTTGATTCACTTCTGTGGTTCTCTTTGTCCCTCTGCATCAAACAAACTGCTTATGCCTTTTTAATGGCCTGATTAGCACCAGGGAAGTACTGCTGGCTTGAAGTAATGTTATTCCTGGTGTTCGCTTGTTTAAATGAGATGAGGAGTAAGAATGCTGCATTGCTATGTTTGGGATCCATTAAAGTCCAGTCTGGACCCTGCCTGAATCAGATTGTAAATCTTCTGTTTTCATTCATGCATGTTAGAAAGGTGAGGGGGAATAGTTTTGAGATGATACTCCCTTTTTAGGAAGGTTGAAGGATAAGAGAGGTTTGGAATAGTTATTTTTGGAGAGAATGGAACAAAACCATAGCCAGACAGAACAGAACAAGTGAAGAAATCCCAAGGTACATGTGTGACCCTGGGGCCATCAGCTGCCACACTCACACTTTGCTCCCAGGTGTCAGAATATATTCGGAAGTACTTTCTGGTTTTATCAGACTTACTGGCCAAGCTGCTAATCAGTGTTACATTGACCAAAGGACTTAAAAATCATAAGCTTTATTGGATTTTGAGATCAAAAAGATTCTCATCCATCTCCTTTTATAAACTGCATTACATTTTGTTCTTACAACATTTCAGAGCTCCCATCAGCACAGCCCTTAGTAAATATGATGGTGAAGGAGGTAGGTGGGTAGTGAGCTGCTGCTCTTTCTTGGGTGGTACACCCTAGAGCTGTAGAACTGCTTGAGCTGAGTTAAAGGGGTTGCTGACATTTCTGAAATGCTGGAAGAAAAAAATATGTTGGTCCTTTCTAAATTATTATTTTCAGTTCAAATAAAAAAAAAGGTTTGCGGCAGTTTAGAGCAACAAGCAACATAATGCTTTGAAGGAAAATAGGAAGAACTTGAAGAGCAAAAATTTTTCTGAATAAAAGCAACCAAAATATGCTGTTTCATGAAAAATGCCTAAACAACTGCTTGAACTTTGTCAGAATATTCACCCCTCTGCTGCCCCAGGCATACAGTTTGGCAAAGTAGACTTTACTTAGTCAATACTTTGATGTCACTCAGTTGACATTTTTGACCAAAAGATTTTTGACTGAAAAATGCCACACAATTGTGGCAATTCTTTGCCAGCCTTACTGAAGCAAAGAATAGTGTTTTGCATTTCTAGCAAAAGCCTGTGGCTCCTTCCACACAGACCTACAGTAGCTGCAGGCTTGTGTTAAGTGTGAGCTTTACCCCTGTGATTACATGTGTGCAGCCAGCCATGGGCAGAGCAGTCCATGGAGTTCCCCACAGCAGTCAGCAGCAAAGCTGGATGGATCCCAGGGCCATAACCATGTCATCTTCTGCTTTGTCCTAATACTACCCCTCTGGCCTTACATTAAACTGTTTTATTTTAAACAAACTAAAAACCTGTGACTATAAACTGCATGTGCTGTTGACTTTCTATAAAGTAATTTTCTACCAGCATCCAGAGTCTGTAAAATAGGTACAGGTCAGAGTAGTGAGACAGAGAGCTCAACAGCATCGGGCTGAGATGCCAGGGTAGCTTCCTCTGTTTTCTGCACATGCCCACCTTTTGTAAAGCTTAACCAGGAAGACAAAGGATTTCAGATCTAATTCTCTGAGGCGTCCTGTCTTCAATGACCTAATCTGTGCAGGAGACTGTACTTTGGTCATTTGATTTTAATTTATCCAGTTTCAAGCTAAGGGTATAATAAAGCACATTATGCCAGTTGTGTGTGTGGTAATACTGGATATTTTGCTTTTACCATGGTAGTTGATTATAATGCACTTTTTAAGACTTGCTTTCTAAAAAAAGGAATATTTATACTTTTATGTGTTTGATTCACACAGTATAGTTTGCACAAGTCCTGTTATTAAGTGCATTGGTGGTTACATCTCAAAAGCCAAAAAACATGCTGAGTAGTGTTTTATCAGCACAAATCTGCTATTTTCACTAACCATAACAGTCAGGTTCTCCTGACTTCTAACTGCTCCCATTGTAAAAATTAGCAGTACAGTTGGGTATTCTTGAAACCCCAAATAGCCATCTGTAAGGACCTAAAACAGTTTGATGGGACAAATAATTACCCCCCCACCAGAATCCAGTGTCTAATCCAAACATATCCTTCCTGAAATAATGCAGTGCCTACTCCTGGTCTGAGTAACTGGAAAACAACATGATTATAGTGGCGCCATTCGTGCCACCATAGTTAGGGGTTTAGGGCTTGACCTTAAGCGTGGCTCTAGGTTGGGGCTTGTCAGGGATGATCTTGCTCACACTGCCCACAAATACTCTTCTGATTTTCAAAAGAAGAGGAGAACATGTGTAGTGTTAATTAAACAAGAAAGCATAGAGGACACCCGAAGTATTTTGTCTGCAGAAAACCAAACCAAAAGACTTTTTGTTCCCTCTGTAGTTCCAGTGGCATTCTGCCAGCTCCTCATTAGGATTATCAGGGCTGGGATGGGGAAATGCAGAATTGACCTGAAATCTTTGGCAGACCCTCCCTTTAGCCATAACCAAGCTCAGGCTCTGTGTGTAAAGTGCTAAGCAAAGCTCTGCACACCATAGCACCCAGGGAGCCTTGCTGGGGCTGTGAGAGAAAGCACAGAAGAGGCAAGTCAGAGGCCCACAGAGCTTATGGTCTAGTTTTGGAGAAGGTGAGTGTTAACTGGAAAGTTTGTGGCCCTCAAGGTGCACACAGATGTGAAAAGTCCCACTTAAGGGGACTCAGCATCACCATGAAGAAGGGCAGTGTTTCTGGGGCTGTTGCTTTTTCCCTTGCGGATGAGGTTGCCTCGCTACCACAGGTTACAGGCAAGAGAGACTTGCATGGCTTCTCCAGGGCCAGCAGAGTGCTGCCTGCCTGCCAGGGGTGCAGCAAACCGGCCCCTGTGCCAGCTGTGCTGGCTGTGCCCCATCCCCAGACAATGGAGCCATCCATCAGCGATGCCTTCAGGAGAGAGTCTGCAGCGAGGTTGTGCAACACTTCCTGACCGCATCGGCCGCTCTGTCACCAGCGCCCTGGTTTGTGCCAGCAGCAGCCGGAGCAGATCTGGCTGGTCGCCTCTGGGCACAGGAGGGACGTGCCAGCTCCACCTGAGGGCTGGGCAGGAGCTGCTGGCAGCTCTCCCAGGCTGCAGCCAGGTATTTCAGAAAGAGGTACCCAGTGCTGGTTGCAGTTACTCTGCAGTGAACCTAAGGATCTGGCTTGAACCAGCCCAAGATGGGAAATTCAGAGCTAATGCATGAATGTTCATCAGCATGAGCTCATTTATGCTGCCCCATAAAATCAGCCAGTTCTCAGGCACTTGCACAGCAATGAAAGTTGTGCCTGAGCTTTTGTGGGAAGAGTTGAGTTAGCATTCGAGGGAGAGCAGTTACCCCAGGAAACACCGGGACACTGTTCTGCATTGTCAGAGTTTTCTGATTTATTTTTTTAACATTATACAGACAAAATAGTGGCTATTGTGTAGGCACGTGCTGTCTATTAACAGAGATCAGGAAAGGGAAATAAACCACGCATTACTGAAGAATAAGATCATGATTGTGGTCAAGTGGTGGCAGAAGTTTTTTTTCTCTTTGTCAAGCTGATTTGTAAACATTCTTCAAACAACTGTGCAGACAGCAGTGCCACAGCTTCTTGAAAGGAAAGCAAAGACAAGGAAAGATTCCACTGCACAGATGTTTTACAGTAACCTACAGACCTGTCCCAAAGTTATCTGGTCATCTGAAGTTGTCATTGCAAGCTATGATGCACATGTGGCCTCTTAGCAACGCAGTGTAATCAGGCTGTAATTTATATTTTATCTTCAGTGATGATAGCACTTAAAAATGTTTTGTGGTGGATTTGCTCTTTGATGCATGGTAAGCTCCTGTTAGCATTAATGGAAGCAGTGTGTGCTGGGGAGGGGGAGAGACACCTTCCCCCTGCCTTCAAGTCAAGATTAATTATGTTTTGCTTATGCTTATCACTGTGTGGGATGCCAAAAGCAATGTACAGCTGAAAAATTTGTGGGTTTTTTAAATTCCTGTTGCCTTTTTTTGTCACCTTTTTGACCATTTTTGATAGTTCGGTCCTGGAGAATTGCAGGATGGGGCTGCTGTTTCAGAGGCTGTGTGTTCAGTGTCTTGCCATGCTTTCAAATCCCTGCCTATTTCCTGCCCTTGAGCAAGGCAGCCGCCATAAAGCAAAGGGAAGCATGTGGCGAGTGTGCTCCAAAGATGTTGGAATGAATCACTTCACCCAGCTTACATTCCAGCCTGGAAACCAAACTTGCCTCTGACTTTGGGTTCCCTGTGGAACTCATTTCTCTCCTCAAGAGTCCTCTCTAAGTCCCTTTTTGTGTAGCTTGGCGTGACTTGTACCTCGGAGCCGATAGTTTTAGGATACAGTTTGTCTAATCCAATATACTGGCTCCACTGGTGGTCAGGAACAGATGAAGAGTGATAGAAAAGGCTTGAATATTTGGGGGTTTTTTAGTGTGTGACTGCTTTGTCTTTGCAGACAAAATGAATGGCACCCAGGGCTGCTGGCTTCCAAGGTGGTGTGTAGCCACCAGTTCTTCTTGGCTGGTTTGGTCTGGTGTTCATGAGATGGGGTCCATCACATCACAGACAAGTGTTAATTACCTCTAATAAGGGTGTTTGCTCTTGCAAAGCATTTACTAAGCTGCACTGGAAAATGCACAGGATGTGCAGCCAGCATTTGAGCTACAAAATTAAAAGAAGCTCATACTGAAGTTAGATGAAAGTGAACATATTTATCCATGTCAGACTTCCTACCATTTTGCACGCTCATATTGATTTCTTTTGACACGGTCTTCTTTTATTGAGTACCATATCTTTTTTTAAAATCCCTTACCGATAACAGTACCTGCTAAGGGCAATTGTAGAAGGAAACTAAAGTATATTAAACCTGCCTGGAGTCAAAATGTAATCTAACACCTGTAGTCTGCAATTTGTCATCACTTCATAGATACTTTTTCTTTTTTAATAACAGTTTTGGATTTCCCTGAGTTTTGACCTTAGGATACTGTATAATCCAAGAAAAGCAAGGAAACTAAACCACAGTCTTTAACACAGCTTTATGGTGTCAAGGTGTGAAATCACTCTGTGAATGAGCCCAAAGAAAATACTTCCTTTGGTGCTGCGACTAGTGCTGCAGTGTTTACCCAAATGAATGTATTTTTGCAAGGGAAGAAAAAAGAGTAGTCTTAAGAACCACATTTTTAATAGGAAAGAAATGAACACAGGTGCAAATTGTAACTTCTGCTACAGTTTCTTGTACAGACATTCCTAGAAACCTGTAAAGAGTCTTGGCTGTGTAATTAATGTTCTTACCCCTGCGAGCCCCAGCCTGGGAGGCTGTCAGGGTGGAGGCCTGGTTATGGCAGCTGCTGCCTCTCTTCTCTTCTTGCACATTTCTGTATGTGAAGAGAGACTATGGCTAGGGAGTGTAAGGCTGTTTATTTGAATAGATAATCTCCTGCAGATTATTCCTGTAAACTCTGGTAAAAGGGACAGCATCTCCTTCTCAGTGTGAAATTTTGTTGCAACAAAATGAAGTTTGTCTCTTCGGTAAACTCTTACCAGGATAGCTGGGCACTGCCCAGGGGCTCTCAGCTTACAGAGGTGTGGTGCTGCTCAGTAAAATGCAGCTGAAGACCTTGTTTAAGCCTGTCTTCTGCTTTGCCTTTGAGCCCAGCTGGCCATGGGGAAGGAGCTTTTTCAGTGGCTTGCTGACAGGAGAGGTGTGATGAATTGTTTTTGCATGGAGGCAAAAACTGGTGGCAGCTCCTGATGATGAGCCCCGAACGCTTGTAAGGACAGTAACAGATCACTGGTGTTAGGTGCAAGAAATGAAGGTTCTGGACCTATGTTTTGTAGTGTGTGTCTGTTCTCTCTGCCTTTATTTTGGGGTCCTTAAGTGGGCTAAAATCTTGCTGTCTTTGACATAGAAGTCCTTGATGTGATACAGTGTTATGGTTGGCTATGAGAACAGTGTAAAGGTGAAGAAAAGCTGAAAGGTGAGACCCCTTCCCACCACTGAGACTAGATTGGTAGAATTATTTGGTTTGCCAAAGGACCTGTAAGATTATCGAGTCCAACCATTAATCCACCAATGCCAAGTCCACCACTAAACCATGTCTTAAGTGCCACATCTACACATATATTTTAAGTACCTCTAGGGATGGTGCCTCTACCACTTCCCTGGGTAGCTTGTTCCAATGCTTTACAACCCTTTCACTAATACCCACTTTAAACCTCCTCTGGCAAAGAGAAGGCCAGTCCATTGAACATTGAACTTTGCTCCTTGTGGGTTTGGGTTATCAAAATTAATATTGACTATCTCATGCCATCAAGGTACCTGTCAGTGCTCACACTGGCTGTGCACAGAGGCAGATGGTGCCTGTTCAGCAGGGGCAGTTTCTGTTGCAAATGCAGTCTTTCAAGAATGTAACATTTTTCGTGTTTCTCTTAGCAAGGGGCATCTCCTCATCTCAGCAAATCCCAGTGGAAGGGAGCTCACATGACTGATCCTCTCTGCAAAGGGAAGGGCACACTAGGAAACAAAGCTAGAACCACACTAGGAAACAAAAGAGCTTGGGGTTTTCACATAGAAATGCAGTTCCTGATTCCAGTGTGCTCAAAAGGCTGTCCAAGCAATGGAGGGTGACACGTCCCAGGCTGGTGTTTTCAGCTGGTGCCTCAGCCTCACTGCTGGTGGTGCCTGGGTGTGTGTGTGTTCCTGCTTGGCTCCCTTAGCCTCTCACCAATGTCATGTGTGTAGCTCCAGCTAGAAAGTGGGTGGAAATGGAAACAAACATCAGTGGCATAGTGAATCCAGCCAAAATTAAATACAGTACAGGCACAGACTGCAACATCTTACAGCTGGGTTTGCTCACCTCTCTTTTCTGTGGGAGCACCAAAGTCAGGTTTCTCCTGAGGGAACACATGGAGACATGGGGAATGGATACACGTAAAACAGTGCAACAGTCCCTTTCCCCGATAATTCTTGGCTTTGGATTTTAGATAGACCACAAACCCTTAGCTTATTACAAATAATCCTGATCACTCCCGTAATGATACACTACATTACTCTCCTAAATTCAATCATTCAATATCTCACTTCCTTCCCTGTAGGCATGTACTATTATATTTAACACATGGCTTCCAGCTGCTTTTCATTGTGGCCTTTAAATCATATTTCAGTACAGTGCGATCTAAGACCAGTCACTTTATCATTTAAAGTCAACTTCCATCACAGTCATTTTCTTGCATGTTTTCTCCCAGGGCTGGTGAATTTGTTTCAGAAAGATAAGTTTGTCTGTGAGGAGAAAGTCTACCTGAATGAACCATCATAAAGCAGCATCTGCCAGAGATACTTCGTTCTGAAATGTTGAAAAGCAGCCATACCTATCTGTAGAGTTTAAGAATTAAATCCCTTGAAGGAATGAAAAGAATAAATCCTCTGGGCATGGAAGGAAATCTGTATCTTCACATTTGATTTGAAAGTAGATGAGAAGTCAGGAAGGGGAAGGGAAGTCAGCTCCAGATGGTGCTGGCTGTGGAGGAGGAGGAGGAGGCTGTCCCACCTGTGGCTGGGGAGCAGTGGGGAAGGGCTTGTGGGATGGAAATGGGAGTGGGGAAGGGGGGTGTGGGACATCTGTGCCATAAAATGCACCATTCTGAGCCCAGCAGCAGCTTTCCTGGGAAAGGGAAAGCTGAGCAGGGCCACTGTTGTTATCCCTTATCTCAGAAGCCCATCCTGTACGTGGTGCTTTGGGGTAGGTCTGGCCACCACTGAGGGGTCACTGGGAAATGCACCCTGCACATGGAGGATCAGGGATGTTTCCTTCTTGGCAGGGCAGAGGCAGAGCAGCACTGACCCAAAACCCAAAGAGATGTGGCAGGGTGTGCACAGCAGTGTGTGAAGCTGCTGAACATTTTACCTGCAGATGTAGGAGCCTATTAATGACCCAGGATCTGAAAATCTGGAACTCCAAGAATGGTCCATTTTCTCTGTGAGGCTGTGGCATGCAGAGCCAGACATGAAGTAAGCCAATCACTCAAACTGGCCCACATACTCATCAATCAAGTGTCGTTTAAAGCAAATATATAACATAAAGGTAATTTAGGCTTCATATTGTACTGTATGCTTAGCAATTGATCTGGTTTGCATAGAAGAGTGTTCTCTTTTGTGCTAAATAGCCTGTCCTGTCAGAAGGGACTGTAAAACTGACCACAGCCCAAATCTGAAGGACATCCTGTGCATTTATCCATCTCTCTGTACATGGCTAAAGTTCTATTGCTGAAAAATACAGTGTGGCTGAAATCCTTTGTTAATGCTACTGGCAATCTAGGGAGACCCCCAGAAATTAGTAAAATAATGAAATTTATCTGTTATAAGAGCAGATTTAGTTTTTTTCATTACCTAAGATAACGGGAGGTGAAATAATGTACAACCTTTTTCTAGTATTTTACACTGATAACACACACATTTTGCATTTTCCCTTTTGGAGAAGGTGGTGAGGTCACAATGGAAAAGGAAGGGTTAATTGAAATTATTCTTCCCTCCTGCACTCAGCCCTCTCTTTGGTTGATTGCTTTATAGATGCTGTAGGCATCTCTTCATCTCCTTCAAATTAAACATTTTACTGCTGCTGATCCTGTATTGTTGGATTTTTTTCATCATTATATTTGATTGGAAGTCTTGTAACATTTTTCAAGCTGGATCATTTCTCATGCTATTTGTCAACTGAAAAGGGGAAAAAAAGCCCCTTTCCAACTCCAACAAGAATGAACTGAGTAATTCACACCCTTTCTGGATGTGTTTCTATCTCTGTTAGATGCTACTTGAATCCAGCTTCTGATTAGCAATGCTACTTGCAGCGTTCTGTGTGACGCTGTCTCTAAGTTCCCTGGCAGTTTATTTGTGGTGTTAAATCCTTTCGATTTTGGCTGCTCTGGGCCTTACTTCGTCAGGGGACAGGGCCAGAAGCCACAACAGGAGAGACTAGGTAGGGTCTGTGTGACACATTTATGGGGCTTGGTCCCTGGCTAGAGCCAGAGTTGCTGGCTCTGCTGCTTTCAGTGCTCCCCACTGACGTAGGTACAGATCCCACCCTCATCTGTAACCCTCTGTTTGGAAACGTCAGCCCTTCTCTTTGAAAGCAATCCATGGACAAAAAAGAAATCCTCAAAGAGCAGCTGAGCGATTCCATTCATTGGAACATTATGCTCTTTTATTGCAAGAGATGTAATAAAACATAAACCAGATTATCTGTCATTTCCATTTGAGCTCCCCCTTTTCCCCCGCTCCTTGGTTAGCCATTTCTGTGGCACCATCAGTATTTACAGGCTTGGGAGGAAAATGTTCACCTTGGCACCGAAACAAGTTTGCGGTGTTTCTGCCCAGCCTCAGTTTTCACCCGCGGGTGGCAGGTCCTGTGCTGGCACCTGCTCTCGGCTGTCCGTGTGGAGCTGCTTCGTGTTGGGGTGTTCCTGCCACTGTCCTGGCACGGCTGTGCCCGTGGGGACAGCAGGATGTGCAGCTGTGTTCCTGCACTGCCAGCCCTCGCTCGCCCCCGCTGCTCGCTGAGGCACCGGGACGTGGTGCCGGGTGCTGCCTCCGTGTCCGGGGAGCCGCAGCCCCGCGGGGAGCAGAGCCCCGGCCGGCTGCAGCCCCGGGCCGGTCACAGCATCCCCGGGGAGCAGCAGAGCCCTGGCCGGCTGCAGCCCCGGGCCGGTCACAGCATCCCCGGGGAGCAGAGCCCCGGCCGGCTGCAGCCCCGGGCCGGTCACAGCATCCCCGGCAGGCTCAGCTTCTCGGCGGTGGGCAGCGCCTGCGGGCTGCGTTCTGCTTCCCAAAAGCTGCGACTGGAGATGGCTGATGTTACAGATCGTTATGGCAGGAACATTTGATGGAGGAAGTGAATAAAGGGCTCTTCGGCACAGAGCCTTTTCATTTATTTGCATAACAGGCTGATATTCCACAGTGGACTTCCCTCTTGCGGTAATAACTTGACTAGTGTAGGATTTTACTGGGGGCTCGGTATGTGTGTAAAATTCAGTGTAAGTTCTCAGCACATTTCCATTATTTATCCTTGTGTTTTTGGTTTTTTTTTTTCTTTAGAGAGCTTTAATGTAGGGTTGATTCTCTGGATGTTACAATTTGAAGCAAAGACATTTTCTTCTTGGATAAAGAGCCAGAATTTCCTCTTACTTGTGGAAGAAAATAGTTATCCATATTGATTTTGTTAGCTTTGAGTGTCAAGCTCTAATAATTATTTCCCTGCATCTGAAGAAACCCCTGGGCAAATACAGCCCTCAATCCTGTAGAGGATTTTTTCTGTTAATCTCCCTTGTATAGATTTGGTTTTAAGGAAAGCGTATGTTTTGAACGATTCAGAGCAGGTATTTTTTCCCCTGGAATAAGGGCAGCACGAGGCCCTTTCTTAGTCATTTTAAGTGGCTGTTAGGAAGATTAAGAGCTACATATGCTTTCTTTAAACTTGCCGAAAAGGAGATACTGTGGGTGAAAATCTGTTACAAGACTGCAAAGTGTGTTTGCCCAGAGGGTGTTTCAGAATGGAGGGCTGTTATTATTTGAACTCAGAACTCCTCCACTAGTGAAATTACTATAGAGAACGTAATACAGAGAAATCTGTTCAGGAGACACGTTAAAGCTACCTATGTCAAGCAACTGAATTGACTCTGTTGTCTCTCTTGAGAGAAGGGAAATCTTAACAAATCTCTGCACTTCTATTTTTTTTTTCCGTAAAGTAGTTGTGATAGATTTTAATGCAAAAGCATTATTCATAAAGTAGCACCTGACAATCCCACATGTGCCTAGGCCTTTGTGGTACTTGAAATCTTAAAGAAATGGTCAAAGTGTCTAGCCTGAAAAGATGAGAGGAAACAAGGGTGGGCAGAAGAGGGGCAAAGCAGGAGAATGACTTTTCTGGGATGGGACAACTGGCCAATCATCATGACAATGAGACTGTAATACCTTTTGACCTAATTTTTATTTTGGCTATTTTATTTTTTATTACTTATATTTTGTATTTCTTACTTATTTTTGGGTTTGCATTTATTTTATATCATTTGCCTTTTACATGACTTCCTCCTTTCAGTCTGGTTGTGCAGACAGGTGTAGCTGTCTTACAGGTGAGAAGGGCAGTGGAAAATGCACATTAATTGTACTTTTCTTGACCAGAACAAAGTATGTCCTTTGTACAGACCTGTACAAGTGCCCTTTTGTCAAGCACCGAGGGGGTCAACATGTGAAGTGTGTGTCTGTTTGATCTTATAGGTGCTGCACAGACAGCAGTCCCAGCCTGCCAAGGAGAATTCCCCACCTAGAGAAGAGGCTCCTCCTCCACCTGCTGAGGACAGTTGTGCCAAAAAGCCAAGATCCCGTACCAAGATCTCCTTGGAAGCTCTAGGTATCCTTCAAAGCTTTATTCATGACGTGGGTCTCTACCCCGATCAGGAAGCCATCCATACCCTCTCTGCTCAGCTGGATCTCCCCAAACACACCATCATCAAATTCTTCCAGAACCAGCGCTACCACGTAAAGCACCATGGGAAGCTAAAAGAGCACTTGGGAACGGTGGTTGACGTGGCAGAGTACAAGGATGAGGAGCTGCTGACGGAGTCGGAGGAGAACGACTCTGAGGAAGGCTCTGAGGAAATGTACAAAGTGGAGGCTGAGGAGGAGAATCCCGACAAAAGCAAGGCAGCTCCAGCAGACATCGACCAGAGATAATGTGAGATAGGAGTGCAGAAAGCAATACATTGATCCAAGGATTTTCTGGTTTTATTTTTGATTTTTTTCCTCATTTTCCTTTTTTGTTTGTTTGTTTCCGTTGCGCACGATCCATGTGCAAACCGAATGAATTCAGCATTGCCCGATCAGACACCGCCTTGACACAGACACTCGAGTGTTACACTTGCTACATCTGACTGAAGCAATCGTTGTAGTCACATAGGATTATGCCTTCATCAATCTTGCACTTATGAAAGGGACAGCTAGCAAGTAAATGGGAAGAAAAAGTCCTATGAAATCAGTGAAGGGAAATTTACAACTTTGTGTGTGTATATATATATTTACATAATATATATATATATATATATATTAAATTGCATGGGACGGAACTTTACAACCTGAAAGTATAGACTGTGAAATGAGTTCTTTAAAGATGAGACTTGTTTATGTTTTAAAACCACTTCACAATGAGTTGCTTTGGCTTTTTGATAAACTGCCGCCTGCTCTCAGGGTGTGGTGACTATTTTTGAATTCCTATTTATTTTCTATGTTTATCCCTGATTTTTTTTTCATTATTATATGGCTTCCTATCTGGCAACTTGATGGGTAATTTTTGAGGTATTTAAAGACATAAATCAACACTGCCAAAAAAAGAAAAGAGGAAAAAAAGAGAGAAAATAGAAAAACAAATCAGGGCACCTTAAAAAGAAAACTAGTAAGTTAAAAGTACTTTGAACACAATGCACACTTAAAAGGATACAGCATGTTCCACTCTCCAGATAGTCCTTTCTGTAGTGAACAGATGAGTTTTCATGGGATTCAGAATGACTAAAGCAGAAATGCAGTGCATAGAAGACTTGTCCATTAATGAGGTCTTTATAGAAAGAGGAAAAAAAGATAAATGTGTTGAGATTTGATGTATGGAATTCATACTATCAACCACATTTTACCGTGGATTTTATTTACCTGTTCTCTGTTTCAGATCTTAAAATTTATAAGCTTCCTTCTTGTTGTTGCTTTTTGTTTATACTGAAGTGAAACACACACACACACACACACACACACACATGTAAAGTTACATTGCGACACAAAATGCCACAATCCCGAGAACCCTGGCCAGGTAAATCGCTGACAGCCCGAGGGTTTGCGTTGCTGCCTCCCCTCTCGCCCTCCTCGCAGCCTCCCCGTGTTCCTGTTGTAGCTGGGCTTCCTCGTGTCCCGCGTTCCGTGCCAGTGCAATGAAGTGTTTTCAGCCGCAGGTCCCAGCCCGCCCGGGCCGAGGCTCCGCAGCGCCCAGGTAGCAGCTACAGAGCAGAGCCTGTCCCGACTGACTCTTGGATGGCCTGAGCACCAAAGCTGCAGTCTGCCATAGCATCCACCCGCTCTGAGGCACCCTGTCGAGAGAGACGCCAAGTAGCATTTACTTTTCACTTCGTGCAATGATTTCCGAGACAAAGACCTCACCTTGCAGCTGGATTGATTTCAGACGCCTGTTAACTGCAGCTATAACGGTACCAACAAGGCTTCTGGCTTTTTCCTTCCTTTTTTCACATGGGCTTTTCATGTAATCTTGACAAAGACCTCATGCAATATCACTTTGAAAGTTACTTTCTGTTTACTACACCAGGCAATGTAATATAACTGTTAATACTATTTATATATTTGAAAGGTATAAAAGGTAGGAGTTAAAAACGAAAAACAAACCTCTACGTGTAGATATTTACTCAGAACAGACAATATACAGGGAGAAGACGTTGCAATACAAGCTAATTCTAGCTGCTCAGTAACCTCTGGAGTTTTTATGAGATTTTTTCAGAGCTAATGTTTGAAACATGAGTATCTCTGCATAAATTTCATATACCTTTGCAAAATTATGGTGGGTTGCTTACTTAATGCCCCTTTTGCTCTTCATCCTTTAGTTCTGTAGTATGCTGCAGCTTTAATCAGAATTTCGATGGTTGCTGCTTTATGTTTCTCTCAGAGCTATGCTTTCAAAACTGTCTTCTTATCCTGTAGCTGAAATCACTCCATACATTTGAAAGGAAACTGAATTTTGCCAAGCTATGTAAGTTGTTCATCTGATGATGGCATCGACATTTGGTATCTTTTACACTTCAACCAAAAATTTTATTAGGTATTTTTTCAATGCTGAGTCTTGCCTTTTTATTTTTAATTTCACTGCCAATTTTGCAGTGGTTCTAAGTGAATCTGTGGGCATTTTAGCCTGTGGTCTTGCCAGAACTTTGCGAATTACAATGCATATATGTCTATTTATTCAATATCCATCATATAATATCTATTTGGAGAAAGAAACTTTTCTTGTAGTGCCTCTTAACAAAGCACAATTTTCCGCCTTTTTTGTGAAATAAAAAATAAAAAAAACAAATTGTGTTTTATTGCGGTATCAACAATGTGAATAAGGATTAACATATTGTAAATGTTCATTTTTCCATGTAAATCAACTTTATCTTCGTTATCACTAAGTGATAATTAATTTTTAACTTATGTGCATTGTTAGGCTGTTAGAATTTTTTGGTTGTTGAAATAAAACGCATTCAATAAATATGACTTAATTTGTCAAGTAATTTACTGGGCCTTTTTTCTTTTCTCCTGAGTTCAAGTGGAACAAGGTCTGCAAGATGGAGGGGGCATATTTTTGCATGTTGAGAAAAGCTTTGATCAATATTATTGGATCTTGAAAACCTGCATAAGTCCCCTGGAGCTGGCACATCTGACAAATGAGTACGACCAGGACTAACCTGCTGTGTGAGTGGCTCTCTGTGCACTCGTAGGTGCCTGCACTGGGTGTTTCTGGTGGGGTCAGAAGGAGGGTGGGGGTGCCTTCAGCCTGTCGGAGAATATACTCAAAACACACACTTAAAGATCCACTCCCAGTCTGCTGTCTTCTTTCACTGGTAGATTTTTTTTCTGTTTTTTCTGTTTATAATTAAAAAGCCACAAATGACTGCGTGTCAGGAAACTTTTGGAGCACACATGTCCATGGTTAATGGACATAATAAAAGGCTTTATTGTATTTATAGCAGGGCATCCTACTGAGTGCGTAGAGGAATGCCGGAAGGATTGATGTATCTGAGAAATGTGTGAAATGTTTTTGGGGAGAATACAGATAAATGGAAAAAATTGCTCAAAATTCTTAAGCTAACAAAGTGGTAAGTATCTGGATTCAATCCTAGCAGACAGATCATATACCGCACATCAAACTTGAGTTGTCTAGGAATTGAGGTACAGCAATTTTCAAAATAATTTTTTATTTTTGCTGTAGTTCCAATACAATAGTTCTTCCCTTTTTGGTGGCTTATTTATATTCTATATAAAATATCTATGTGCTCTCCTGAGAAAAAAAATAAGAGGTGGTTCAGGAGTAACCACATCTTTGTGTACCCAGCCACCTGTGTGCCACTTGTATTTAATCTGAGACCAGGGAAAACCAAGCATCTTTCTGTGTGCTCGGGGAATGTCTGGGCACCTGAAGCTGTGCGCAGCAGCCTTTGTGGAGTGCTGTGATGTTCTCTGGGGTGCACAACTGCTGTCCCTGCACTCACCCCTGAGGGCTCCTGGGCTGCCTGTGCCCTTCCCACAGGAGCGCTTGGCTGGCACAGCCAGATCTGGTGCCTGGCTCTGCTGCCTCTGCTCTGAACTCTGGGCAGTCTTTGCTGGCAGGTGGCCCAAGGCTCTGCAGGCCTTAGCGGGCATGGGAGGTGACAGAGGGCACAAATTGGCCTTGAAAACTGCTCCTGCAGGTGCTGTGAAGGTGCTGATGGTGTTGGATTGGGTGTCTGTCCTTTCTGCCTGGCAGCCGGACAAGAAACTAAAGGAGAAGCAGCACTCACTTCACTGGGAGAGAATTTTATACATGAGCCCTGTGTGTGTGTGTGTGTAGCTAAATAATATTTAGAGAAAGACACACTCATACACAAATATTTTAATTGGGGGGAAAATCCTATAAACATATGGGTTCTTCTTCCAAACCGTAAAAAAAAAAACATTTAATAGCTGCTATAGCAGAAATATTTCTATTAATGCTTCTATTTCTCTATACTTTACATGCTGCTTCTCCTATTTGTTGTTCATGTTTTAGTCATCCAGACATATGTATTTCCAATTTCAAACCTGTGTCAGTGAAAAATAAACATACTAAGATTAGTTTAAAATGTTTTAAGATGATGAACATACTGACTAGTGTCTTAAGTTCATTGTTGCTTAGATAAAAGTATCCACTCAATCTTTTCCCACTTACTTAATTACCAATTATTTGCTCTAGACTAAATGGATTAAAGTCCCTCAATGATGAAATTTTGTTTCTATCCTGAACCTGTTAAACATAGAGGGATAAAAGCTGGATACATTTGACAGCAAGCAAATGGCATCTTAAAATCATAAACGAATCATTACGAAGAATCTCCACTTACAATATAAAGTGCAGTGATTAATTAAAGATGCAGTTTTAACTTATTTATAGCCATTAAAAAAACATACTGGTTTTAACACAAAATAACACAAGCCAAGTCATCCAGGGGAGAGACACTGGCAGCCTGAGACTTGGGGAGCAGGCAATGTGACAAAGCCAACAGGGAACAGCAAATGCAGGCCATACCCTTGAAACCTTTGGGAAAGTTCACAGAAGCAAGGATGGAAAGAGGTGGCTCTGGCATGCCTGCCAAGACCCCCTTGTTTGTTGCTCACATACAGACAGTGCAGGAGTGAGAGCCCCGTCTCTGGGATGGCAGGAACCTGTGTGCTCCCTCCTTGGCGGCGGTGCGGGCGGTGGGAGCCTGCCAGCAGCAGAGCGTGCTCGGGGTGAGTCAGCCCTACCTCAGGCAAAGAGAGCATTCGGGTGAGGGACAGACAGCAGTGGTTCACGTGCAGATTTCTGCAGGCTCTCCCCTCCTTCCAAAATTTTTGGTTGTTGTTGGGGAACGCTGGTCCTGCTTGACTTGGGAGGGGTGGCTCGCTAGAGCCAGGGGGAAGGAAGGTGGTGGGAAGCAAAGTGAAGCTCATCTGCTGAGCTGTGAGTTGTGGCTGCTGCTCCCTGGCAGGTCTGTCTTTGGAAGGCTCTCCTGAGCACTCCCCTCTGCCAGGGTCAGGAACACACAGCAGGCACACCACGCTCCAGCCCTGCAACTGCTGGCTCTGTCTGCAAGGCAGCGCTTGCTCAAGGAGAGAGTCATCCCCTCTGTCCGGTGGTACAGTTTCAGGAGCTACAGCTGGTTCCTCCTAAGAGGAGTGGTGTAATATACCCTTCAGAAGGGATCTGGTCTTGATTTGAAGACCTCAGGAGCTGGAAAATCACTGTTGCCCTCAGTAGTTTGTTTGAATGGTGGTTTCTCTCCCTACTAAATCTTTACCATATTCTAAGGGGGATTTGGCTTTCCCTTCCTGGTTTTGTCTTTTGTCAGGCTTTTCTCTCCTGGGTCAAAGTTCCTGGTAATGAAGGATATTTGTTTCCCTCAGAAGTAGCTGTCCTGATCAAATGAATTTTCCTGAACTGAGGCCTTATTGTTCAGCTGTGGCTGTTTCACAGAAAAATTTGCTTTGGCTGGTGAGGGAATTCCCCCTTGTACTCCTTTTGAGAGTCCATCGAGATAATGATAGAAAGAAAAGCTTTAGGAAAAAAAGGCTATTTGCTGCTAGTGAGACTGGAATGCTCACAGAAAGTACCTGTCACATCTAAGGTATCCTTAGTTCTATTCTGCATAAATGCTACATAACTGTAGATTTTCATCTCATAGCCATGAAGAATGACATTCCTTGGCATAGGGTGAAGATCTCCAACAAAATGTTCTCAGAAAAGAGACTTTATTTTTATGACCAATCTTAACAGTTTTGATTTGTAAGAGCAGAAATGCAGGTGGTGTTCACTCCTGTTACAGCACCAGACTAAACGTGCCACCAGCCAATGTTCCCTCCTGAGTGACTCTGGGCACAACTTTCAGCCTGGGGCGTTCTGGGGAACTGGCTTCCTTCAGGGTGGGAAGGGACAGCCAAACACAAACTAAGTGCACATGCATGGACCACAATCCTTCTGAGACAGAAAGTTCTGTCGACCCCTGCAGAGGCGACACCAGTCTGAGCCCTGTTTGAGGTGTTGTCAGCAGGCCAGTGCCTGCCTGTTCCTTAACCCGTGGTCTCATGTTTAAATGGATGTGCTCCATGCCATGGTAGGACTGCAAGTACAAAGTTAACTGCTGCCATTGCCCCAAAGCACAGCCACTCACACAAAAGCTGTTTCCATTGCAGTGTTCATCTGTTTCCTGTCACGCTTCTCTGTGCACTGCAGAGCTGTGGAGGTAGCAGGACACAGCACTGGAGGTGATGCTCAGCCTCAGGACATCTGCTCTTGGGGAGAAAAAATATTCGAGTAGCCTGAGCATCAACCATGATGCCTGAGCAGCAACAACCACCATGATGTCCCCTAACAGCTTCCTTACAAGAACACGTAGGAGGTGACATCTCTGTGGCCCAAGTTTGGCCAGGTCAGCAGGACTACATTCCCTTGGCTTTCAGAGGGGAGAGAGAGAGCACTCTTCTATGCCTTAACAGACTGTTCCCTGCTTGTCCAGCCTTGGTCCCCCTTTACCATATGACGAAGTGCATGCTACACTCATCACAGACTCAGCTATTTATGATCAGAGATGACTAGAGAAGTGTTTGGAATGTGTTAGCCTCGAGAGGAAAAAATGCAGCAGATTGGTCTCATTGACATGAAGGAGACTCTTGCAAGGGAAGTGGAGCAGGACATGACCAGCAAATGCAGTCCTTCACCACAGGGTTCAGCCTTTGGTTTCTCAAACCCACCAAGTCTCCTCTGTTTGTATTTAAAGGCCATTTGTCTCCCCTATTTGTATTTAAAGGCTGTTGCAGAATATCATTCCCTTAATGGATCTATTTTCACAAGCCATTTAGCATCATTTGTTCTGTGTCAACATTGTCCTTTCATTTAATTTCCCCCACCCAGCGTCCCTTCCTGACCTCTGGCCACCCACCACCCAATATATTCATAGACAGCAACTGCACCCCCTGCAAGCTGGGTGTCCCTGCGCCGAGCCAGCCCAGCCCTGTCCTAGCACGGCCATCTGGGGCTGCCGGGCCCGCAGCGACAGGCACGGCTGCTGCTCCCGGCGCTGCTGCTCCCGGCCCCGAGCTGTGGCGGGGCTGCCTGCGGGCAGGAGGCTGCCGGGCCCCGGGGGGCGCAGGAGCTGCCCCGTCCCACCGAGAGCCCTGAGGAGCACTGACAGAGCCCTGAGGAGGAGATGCTCAGCCCCAGGAGAGAGAGAAGTGCTTGCAGCTGCCCCGCTAATGAATGGCTGGGACGCAGTCCAGGCAAGCCCGTGTTCCAGCAACCCCTCACTACACAAGGGAAAACCAGGAGTGCCCCGTGCAAGGGAGGTAATGAAAGACCACAGCGAGTAGCCACCAGCAAGAGAGGCACGTGGATTGGTCACCACGGACTGGGAAGGTATCTGGAGCCACTAGCTTCTCTCTGAATGCAGGGAGATGACAAAGCACGGGCTGTGAGCATACAGGGCACAGAGCATGGCAGAGTTCCCCAGTGGAAGCCAGCTGCTCTGGGAGGAAATGAGCCCCAGTGCAATGCAGGCAGATGAACAGCATTGCTCAGCCCTACATGACACGGCTGCTGGGTGCCCTGCCCAGGCGGTTGTGGCTCCCACACCAGTGAGCCTGGAGCTAAGGAGTTTCCATGCTAGAGAGGGAGCCGGACTGTGGGGCTGAGAGAAATAATTGGGATCTTTTCCTCTTTCTTCTTGTCTTTCAAAATACTTGCATGGCAGCCGGGTGAATGCTGGTTTCATAATTGATGGACATGGTCTTGGCAATCTCCTTTTGAAGAGCCATTCCTTGTCACATAAATATCATCTATCAGTGCCCATTGTCTTTATAGTGATCTTGAGCAAACAGTTTTATTTTCAATCAGGACATCACACATTGATCTAAACACTCATCTGTAATGGATCAATTTACATTAGGAGAGCAGTATTGTAGCATTGTTGTTCATTATATTGAAAGAAGTATATGTTTAGTTACAGGCTAAAATCAATTAAACAGCCTTGTGCCTTTTGCTGTGAGAAAGTCAACAAGCCAGTCTATCTTGGACAATTATCCAGCTACAGCTCCTCTAAAAAAGGGCTCCAGCTTCATTCCCTTCCTCCCGAGTTCTCAGTTTCTCACTCAGAGACTTATTTTGCAATGTTTTTCCTATTGTGCAGTCTAGTAAAACACTGAGCTAAAATGCATGTGAGAGAAATGAAAGCAGTCTTGCACTGCTGTTGTGGAGGGGACTTTCCCAGGGCCATGCAAAGCCATGTAGCCAAAAGGGAAACCTGCATTCTCACCAGAAGGCTGCCTGATAACACACAATGGAATATATTGGAGATGCCGAAAAATGTAATGATACTGATCTTTGTAGGTGAGATCATTATCTCCAAGGAGCCCTGAATTCACTGGAGGAAAAAAGGAGGGAGCGGGAGGCAGGGGAGGAATTTGTACCTCGGGCTACTTTTTCTTGCCTTACTGCAAGAGAGAAGACTGTATTGAGTGCTGGAGACTTTCTGACAAAGGGAACATGATTTGAGCTGGTGGTGTAGCTGCAGAGAGAACTGGAACCTGCAGTTTCAAAAGCAAAACACATAGGGGAACTGCAGGGCAATGCAATGATGGGATTTGAGGAGCACATTTCCTGGGGCTCTGGTGGATGTGATGGAAACAGAGGAAGGTATTACCTGCCCCACCCCCTGTCAGAGGCCTGCGGCAGAAGGGAGCATGTCCTTGTGCCCTGCGTGCTGTGCTCTGTCACTGCCACAGGGCCAGGAGCAGCCAGACTCTGGGCTGCCATGCAATTCCCAACTGGTCCCACTGCTTTCTGCCTGCTGGCAGCGACTGACCAGGCCCATGGCACAGTGCAGCAGTGCTGGGAGAGCCAGGCTAACCATGACACTGCAACACTTGATGAATGTAATCAAGGTTTTTGCTTTTCCTTGTGCAAAACCTGATGAACTGGCAAAAGTTATCAGCAGGGGTAGACTCTTATTTTGTGGTCGGAATCCCCTCATGACCTGAGCTGTGCTATGAAGGGCTTGTACAGCATTCCTGATTTTATATATGTGTGTGGATGTGTATATGTTTTTTTGGCTTGAGACTTTACCCACTCCTTTCCTACCACTGAGGTCACTCCAACTCATCTCACTCTTTCATTATATGCACAAAACACTGCTGCAAAGCTAATAATAATAATGAGAAGGAATAGCAGATATTACAAAGCTTATTAGGAAATTGATCTTTGATTTGCTCTTGAATAAAAAGGCAGACCTCAAAACTGCTGGAGCCATTCAGTTAATTGGTTATTGGCTCTCTTGAGTGATTATATCCACCCTGGTTCCACCAAGTTCAGCAGGTCTTGTGCTGGTCAATTAGCCTTTGGCATCCATGAAAGGAAAGGCTTCATTCAGGTTTTCTCAGACACTCTTTGTGTAGCATAAGGTGGACTGAGCAGGAGAGGTTCCCCATGGTCTGAATCCTGCTCTTGAACTGGCTCCAAAAGGGTATTTTTGTTGTGCCCCAGCCCTCTGAAAAGGTGGATGCTGTTAAGTGGGAGGCTCTGCCCCAGGGAGTGCCCTGCAGGACAACAAAAGGCAGAGGGTTTTGGGAGGAGCACAGCAGTTCCCTCCACACTGGAGGAAACCCAGTGTGCCCAGGGTGTCTCTCCCGTGGGATGAGCAGCGCTGGCTGTGTGCATGGATGCCCTGTTGCTTGGTCACAGTGCAGCTCACCAGTCACTACTGCTCTGATTCCCTCAGCATGCCCAGGGCTGTGCAGAGCTACACAGCTGACGCCATTTAGTGGCTTTTCCTCCAGAGTGCTCCATCCTGCCCTCAGTGCTGTGCCTTGCCAAAGGGCTCCAGCACTTGCATTGCTATGATGCAGACCCTGTAATAATAGTGGTTACATCCAGAGAATTCAGTTCAGATTTTAAAACCTCATCAAATAGTTAATGACTGACTATTTCAACACAGCAGCTCCTGCAAGGAGAAGAGAGAGAGGGAGAGGGAAAAGTTATTCATGTCCCATCTGTCTGGAATGCTTGTCCCCTCCCTCCCACCCACTGAGTCACTTCCTCCCTTTATATATCACTTAAAATTTTTCCTTTCCCCTTTAGCTTATGATTAACAGGCATTTATCCTCTGCAAATCATTCTTTCTTTATGATGCATGATCAATGTTAGTTAAGGCTCTATGGAAAAAAAGAATGTATTGTCTTGCAAATGCATATATGTGGTAAAATGCAGCATATCCTGCATGTATGGTGTGCAAAGGAACACATCAACCACTACAATATCCAGCTGCTGATCCAGCCTTCCCCCCTGAGCTACAGAACTTGCAGTGTAGTGCCCTGGGTATTTTGTCCCCCAACCCAAAGAGCAGCAGTGTGCAGGGAGAGGTACATTGCTTGAACTGGGAGGTGGAGGTGTTTCAAAGGAGCAGCTCAGCCCAGGGAGGGGTTCACTCAGCTGTAGGACCTGACCCAGGTGGGTGTGTGGGATGGGGCCACTCAAATGCCTCAAGGTGTGTTTGTGAGGAGGTTTGGCTAGCTCAGCCACTGCCTCGCTGCCAGGGCTTGAGGCAGCTCTTTTACTGAGCAGGTGATGAAGGGCTCAGAGGAGAGTGGCAGGCAAGAGAAAGAGGTGGTCTCCTGGGATCTTTGCAGCCTGTGGGTATGTGCTGACCTGCCACCCCAAGCAGGGGAAACCTACCTACAGCATTTTGATGGAGGAGCAGGAAGGACTACAGAAGGTGAGAATGCTGGGGGGTTCATTCTGAAAGCAAACAGGATAAAGAGGAGGAGCCTGGATGCCCTCTGAGCATGGATGTCAGATGGTGGAGATGAGTCTCTAAGCTGTAAAATAGATGAAGGCTGGAAGAGGGAAACTTGAACCTCCTTGGACAGGTTATTTGAGTTACTTGAGGTTTCCCAGTGAATGGAGAGAAGATGAGGTCCTATGTTATGTAGTGCAAAACCTTGTATGTGTTCACTTGCTTCAGTCTTTTTGCACGTGGTTCAAAGGGTGGGTATTTTTCTATTGGCACCTTGTTATTCTGATGATACAGGAAAGTTTTGGTATTCAGGGATGCCAGGTTGACACAGCTCATTAAAAAAAAAAGTTTTAAAAGCAAACACTTGAGCAGCTATCTGTGACTGGGGGGAATCCCCACCCCAGGGAGACACCAGCATCACTTTGTCCAGCTGTCAGTTGCTGTTCTCTTTTTATGATCATCTGCAATAAGGTTCCAGCAACTTCCAGAAACTGACAGCAGTTTCTGTCAACTGCCCATAAGCTGATGGCTGATGCAGTAACCTAGGTAGTACATCCACTCTGGGATGCACTGAAGGATGAGGCACAGATGTGTCACAGACCCTCTGTAAAGAGCCAGCTTGGCTCCTGCTGGAGGCTTTGGCTGTGTGTGGGTCCTGCTGGTTCTGCGCCCGCCTCCCACTTCAAGAAGCTCCCTGCAGGAGTGCCTCCATGCTGGGCTGGCACTGATCCTTCAGTGCCTCTTTTTATTTTTTTTTTTTTTTGGCTCTGACTCTGTGTCCTGTGAAAGTAGCTGTCCTGGCCTGTGTGTTATGTGGTGCTGGGACTGGGCTCATGAACTACAGCCAGGCCTCTGAATATTTGGTATCTGAGAAGTGACTTTATTTTATACACATGAGTGATGCTGCAGGTGGGCTGAGGCAGGTCCAGAGGCTGAGGGTGGACCTGCATTTACTGTAACTTCACAAATCATGAGCTGAGTACACTGTGAAACCCCAGCAGTTTCCCTTGAAGAGCAGCACCAGAGAGGAATACATGGGTCTTGTAGCTTTTATAACACCTAATAGATTGTAAAATGGCCATTGAATTTTATTGCGTTTGTTGGAGACTTGATGAGTCCAAGGATGGCGTGCTGTGTTACTGGAAGTCAAATAAGCACTGATGCTCCTGTTGCTGGGTGGCTTTTGAAAAGGGAAGTTTGTTCGTTTATTCTCCCATGCCTTTGCTCCAATGGGTAGCTATACAATTTCAGAATTTTTTTCTTCCATTTTATCTATTCTCTTTCTGTTTTTGGAAAGAATTTTACATGTATAAATGTGAGGACAGCATAGCTACCCTTGTATTATGTGGCAAATTGACTATTTCATTAGCTCCAGGGCAACCTTAGGAAATAAGACAATAACCTCAGTTGTTTATTTCCCTAAGAGATGTTAATGATTAACTGTGAAAAGAAAAGTAATTCTTCTATCTGGCCTACATAAACTTTCATAGTTCCATGCAACAGCAAGACAGCTTTAGGTAGTATATGGCATGCAAAAAGCTAAGCTCTGTAACCTTACTGTGCAGATTGGCTCCTGGAGAACAACTTTAGCCTAAGACTTCAGTGCTGCCAGCTGGCAGAAGTGATCCTGTATGTGAAACTTTAGGCTGAGCCAGAAAAACCTGAGTTCAAATCTCTTGCCAGGGATTGTAGGATAGAACGATTAACCTGATTTTATATTTTTGGATAACTATCAAGTGCCCGAATATTTATAGCAATAAATGTCTTCCATATGTGCTGATAGTGCATCCATGGAGTGCAATAGCATGATATGGTTATTGTCTTACTTGAAGACACTAATTATAACTAATCCTATAGGCATGTGAATCATGAAACACTGGCCCAATTTCTGCCAGCTTCTGTGAGATGCATCTGACTTTGTTCATGTGAGCAATGCAGGTCAGCAGAGAGCTCAAGGCAAAATTCCAAGAGTGCTGGGGATCCTGAAGTCTCTTTTCAGAAGAAATACATGCACTTGATATTTAAGCATTTAAAGCTGCAGGTGGCCACTTTACCATCTTATACCTTCTGAGACTCCCTTGTAGGTGTCATAAAGTCTCAAGATGCCACTGAAAATAAAATCCTCATCCTACAAGCCACTGTTTCGTAGCCCTGTGATCTGCCAAGTCAAAATTGGCAAGGGGCTCTCAGGTTCCTGAATTTGTTTGGTGCCTGCTAGACTGGCATGATAACCAGGCTTGGAGCACTGCTGGTGCCCATTGGGGTTTGTGGTACTGAGGATGCTCAACTACTGCAGGGACAGTGTTTCTCCAGGGATGTAATGTCTTCCCAGGTCAAGCTCTGAAACACATATTAGTGTAAAAACCTCTCCAGTGGATGACTGTAGAGCTACTTTCTGGTTAGTAAGAAAAAGCAACAGAGGAACTGTATGAAGGTTATAATGTTGTAATAAGAAGGCTATAAAAACAGAGAAGGAGAGACTAGACCAGCGTTCCAGTAGTTTTCTCTTCCCCTGAAAGAGGTAAGCCCGCCCAGACGTCTTGCTTTTAAATACTGGCTACTGCATCTGTTTTAAACCAAAAATGATACCTTTTGATTGGAAATGTTTCAGTAACATCATTTGTGCATTTTATTGAGGTGGAGTTTACAATTATTAGAGTCACCAGGAATTTCAGACATTTAAACACAGCCTCTATTTCTCCAGAGTAAACCACATCCCTGTGTGATTATTCTTCTATCTAAATGCCTTCAAACCAAGTCTTCACCCAGATCTGACATTTATTGCTGGTGGTCCCTCATACAAATTTGCTCTTGAAATGAACATGTGGGGTTAAACAAATGCCAAGGAGATGGGACTGGACGCTGAGGGATCCCTGTGGGTGCTGAGGGAGGCAGAGCCTATGCAGGATGCAGCAGGCAGCCCTGGGTTGATCATGTGGCTCTGAGCAAGCTGCTGCCAGTCTGGTCGGGTACTGTAGTCTGGGCCCTGCAGACTTTGAGAGAATAAGGAGAAGGGTTTGTCTGGTTATGGAAACTGCTCCTTCAGCCATGCAATCTCTTGATGGCTTTTCTTTCAGCTGGCTTCTCCCCAGGAAGCCAGAAACTGCATCTATGGCAGAGAAGGGACTTGGCTCAACAACCAGAATGTCCCACCCAGCATGCTCTGTGTTTCCTCCTTATCTTTTCAGCAAACGTTTTTGGAACTTCAATTTAAAAATTGAGACTCTTAAAGGGCTTCTAAGGCCTGAATTGCCTTTGTTTTCTGACCTTTCTACATCCTCTATTGGCAGCAGAGAGGCAGGCGTTTAAGCACTTTCAGTTTCAATTTTTTGATGCTTCCAGGAGAGCACAAGAATTTGGATCTAAAAGACCATTAAAATTCTGATATCAATGATGACAACAAACTTTGAAGCCAAAGGAAATGTCCCTCTTACAACCTAGGTTGGGACAAAAGGAGGTGAGAGTTTGTTATTACTGCTTTAGAGACAGCAGTCATAAGAGGAATCCTCTTCACCTGGCCAAGGAAGTTTCAGCACCCGATTATTTAAATCTCTAGCAAATGCTTGCAGATCTGGAGGGAGCAGGATTAGGCTCAGGTGGAGTGCAAGGATGACAATTAAGCCTTCTGTCCTCTGCTGTCTGGATGTGTTTTCCCTGTGTACTCTGTAAGAAAAGATGCTGAGATACCTGAATTGGGATGTTGGTATCCCCAGAGAGAGAGAGGGTTGTCATGTCACTCCAAGGGTCTTGTCCTATAGCACTTTGATACTGGTTGTGCACTTCTCCAGGGTCTGGGCTTTCTGATCCTGCCTGAACTCTGTGTGTGCCTCCTTTTCCTCAATACAGTAGCACATTGACTGCTCAATCCCTACCCTCCTCTTCCTCCATAAACCCCCAGCAATTTTTAGGAGAAACATTGTTCTTGCTTATTCTTGCAGTGCTGATGAGCCTGCAATAATGAAGGAGCAGAGCAAAATACAGAGCTCTTGCTCTAGTGAAAAAGGTGGGTCTGTAGCCATTGCTCATCCAAGGGCAGGCAGGTTTCTGGCAAGACTGTGTGTATACTCGTACTTGGAGTTTTGTCTACATAGTGGGCCAGGTCTTGAGTGCACTGTCAATTAAGGGCAGCGATTCAAAGTGATTCACAGCAGATTACACCAGCCTGTCTCTTGATGGAGCACACTCTGGTCCTGTGCCTGCAGGTGCTGCACAGACTGCCAAGCCTGGAGCTAGCCTGCAGTTATGCTGTCAGCCTTGCTTAGATCTAATGCTTTATGACAACTGTCTACCTGTAATGTGATAATGGGCTGAAAATCTCTGCAAAATTGATAGAGTCTCTCGCAAAGAAGGAGAAACTTATAATGTGGCAGGCCTGATCCCTTTCTTAAGGTCCACATGAACTGCAAAGATTTCTTTGCAGCTGGCAAGTCTGATTGCTCTTCTGTTCTTGACAAGAGGATCAGCGTGTTCTGTCTGTGAAGCTGCTGACCTCCTACCTACTCCCAGTCCAGGGGGAATTGACCTGTTGCATTTTTCAGTGCTTTAAATCTGTTTTTCACTTTGAATCCTAAAATATTGTTGGTGTCTACCTGCTAGGGCTTAATCTATTCTGTACCTGTACTTTTCATATGCTTGATAAAATCATCTTCTGCCTGCAAAATGTTTCCAGGGTTTATACAATAAGTTCATTATGTTTAATTCATAAAATACAAGTCATTATCTAGAACAATTAACAAGTATTGTTCTAAAAGAAGCTGTGTAACATAGTCTTTATAGAAGAGGCCAGATTCCTACCCACCTTTTTCTGTTGTGTGTGTGATCTAGGAATCGCAGCCATGACTTTGTGCTAGATCAGCGCTAAGTGAGAGCTGGGCCTAAAACATCCTGATACAGTTTTAAACCCTCCAAACTTGCTATCCAGGTAAAAGCATTGCAACTAGGAAGCTGTAGCCATGGGAGAGGTTGTCCTCCCGGCTCTGGAGATGCCCAGGTGTGTTCCCTGTGAGCTGTGCAGCTGAAGACCAAGATAGTGACAACACTGCCTAGCTCCTTGTGCAGGGCAACCCAAAGCTCTCTATGTAGCCAAAGTGTTGTCATTTTAGCTGGTACAAGTAGCTGAAGCCAGTCCCATTCCAGCTGCCCGCTTCCGCCCCGGCTCAAATGGGCCCAGGATGGGCATGAGGCACTGGCAAGGCAGGCATTGCGTGAGGAGAGCAGAGCAGCCCAGCAGATGGGCTCCTGAGGCACTGTGGCGGTGTGAGGGACTGGCCAGCACAGGTGAGGGTGGCTGCTGGGGCAGATGCTGGGGCTCCATGAGGGATCAGGCTCCGGGCCCTCAGGGCTCCGGGCCCTCAGGGCTCCGGGCCCTCAGGGCTCCGGGCCCTCAGGGCTCCGGGCCCTCAGGGCTCCGGGCCCTCAGGGCTCCGGGCCCTCAGGGCTCCGGGCCCTCAGGGCTCCGGGCCCTCAGGGCTCCGGGCCCTCAGGGCTCCGGGCCCTCAGGGCTCCGGGCCCTCAGGGCTGTCCCCACACCAGCGCTCTGGCCCTGTCCCCGGGTGTGCTGCCGCAAAGCCAGGAAACGGCTCTGGAGGCTGTGGACTGTGCTCTGCAGATCAGAGTCCCCTCCAGAGAAAACAGGGATGTTTACACAGAACACAGCTATCCTAACGGCCATGTGATAATTAGAGGCTGGAGGCTGCTGGATAAAGCCTTCCCTATGACCTCCTCATCCTCCAGAGTGTAGGCCCCCACGGTGGCTCTGACCCCCGTGCCATTCCCTGCCACATCTGTCGGCTTATCATGCTCCTTAAAGAGCCTGTAAACCCATTAGCTCTGGGTAAATGATCCCTGGGCTGTCTTTAGAATAATTAAAACCACAAGGCAAACAGTTACTCTGGACTATCAGCAGCATATCAACAAAACTTGTGTCTTGAAATGTGTGTTCAATTTCTGTTATTAAAAGGCACAGAGCCATATGTGAAACATTATCATGCATCTTTGTGAAATTAGCAGAAGTATTTGAACAACCATTTTGTCTCTATCAAAACAGTGCCTTATTATTTTTTTCATACTGTGTAGGAAGGTGAGAGAGCCTTATGAAGGCAGGAGGGCTCAGGCAGGCAACCCAGCTTCAGTAGCCCCTGACCAGGTCTGCTGGCTGTGCAGAGGCACACACTGTCTGAGGAGCCCGGATGGTGCTGGCCATGAATGGAGAAGAGGAACAACATGAAGAGTCCTATGCTGCCTTTAATCCTGAAACTCAGGACTGCAGGTTTTATCAAACTCCTTAACTGCTTTACTTTGAGTGAGGCTTTTCCAGTATTTGCTGAATTTAGTTACCATTAGGGTCAATAGAAGTTTGACTGTTGATTCAGTTGGAAAAGAAAAAAAGACCAATGCTGAATGGGCTTTGAAATTCCCACCACTTATGCTTAAGAACATATGTTAGAAAAGTGATGTCACTTCTGACTGTTTATAAACTTTCAAAATAGCACTAGACCTTAAAAAAAAAATCTAGTCCTTAGTTTTTTGAACTGCCTCTCTGAAAATGGCACCAACACTGCTTGAGAACAAGGTTTCCTGAATGAAGGGGAAAAGGAAGAGGAGCTGTTTCTGATTAATAGGGACCAATAACTGTGGGCAAGGTCAACATGTGTCATACAGCCAGGCTTGAAGAATAACATGGTGTGAAGTGTTTTGGCATTTAATGAACACTTTAAAAAACACTTCTGAAACAGAAAAAACCCCAAATTATTGATCTGTTTGGCAGTGCATTTCACAACTGACACTAGCATCCAAATCCTTCCTGTGAACCAAGTGTCTTCAATTCTGGTTTTGTGTGACATAAAGAGGACATAGTTGGAGTCTTTCTTGCATGTGTCTGGTTTCAAGGGTGGTGAAGACAAGCAAGATCAGATTTGGAGAAGCTGATCTTTAAAGAAAATGCTGGTGCTTCTTGTCAGGCCTAGTTATCAGCCAAATGGACTGAGATAAGGCAAACAAAACTGTCTGCTTAGTCAGATTGAGCAACAGCATCCCTTGATTGTCAGGGCTGAATCAGCAAATACAAAAAAGCTAAATACAGCCAACCCTACACTTACAACCCACTTGTGGTTTTCACGCTGACAACCTAGTCACTAAGTATAAATGGTCCTCCCACTACTGGTTTGTCTGCATCTCAGGTTATATTCAGGGATATGACTGCATCTCTAGCCTTGCAATCTTGTTTTTTTTTTAAACTGAACAAGTACATTGGAGCTTTCTAATAGTGCCAAGTATTTCTGCTAGAATATATTCTGGAGGATTCATGTAATAACAAACATGTGAAGGATTTCTGATATGAAAGACTCTTGCCTATAATAGTTTTTTAGCTCCAAAGTGGAATTAGTTTTGTTCTATAAATGCTTAAAATCTAAACCTATATATTGCCAAACATGCAGTGGCCAGAACTATAGGCTCTTGTCTATATTATAGACAGTAGGTTAAGCATACATGGTAATATGTGATATGAGCCCTCGTTACACAGACTCAGCTCTCCTCTTTATTAATGTCAAACAGTCTTTCTCTGGAGAGCTGTGAATCCTGACTGAAATCTGACACTGCTTTTCTGAGAATACATTTTGTGAATCTTTACTGAGCAGCCCACAAATGCATAGGGTTTAGTGGACCAAAGTGAACCAAGAGAACAGAGATAAACTTCAGAATTAGCAATTTAGCTATATTTGTGTATTAACAGCTGTTAATATGTAATTTCCACTGGTAAATGGATGTATAGTCATTGTTTTGTGCGTTAGGATTCAGTCTCTGACAGATTATGCAGTGCCAAATGCAGAGAATTTAGAATTTCTGCTATCTGGAAAGGCAACTGAACAAAAATTTTCAGAGACACCTTGGGAGTCCACTGCAAATAGCACCTGAAGCTTATATGAAATGGTACAATCAGCTGCCAACATCTCTCTAAACATCACTGTTAGCAAAAGGTAGACATGTTTTAGGGTGTAGAGAGAAAACCACACTTTGTGTAAACTCTGGAGGCTCAACAGCCATAAGAAAAGACTCCTGTGCATTCCCTTGTATGACATCAGGCTAGCTTGCAAAATGCAGCAAGATTTCTGCTCTCACAGAAAGACCTTTTCTCTGGTGCTGCCACCATAGAATTGAGGAAAGGCAAACACAATCAGGGCTGTTGCAGCTGTCCACTAACCTGAAGAAGCTATGGCATGAAACATGTTTTGGGTTTTACCAAACTAGACTCAGCTCAAATAGTGTGCCTTATCCAATGTCCTTGTGCTGCTCTCAGGTATTTTATGTGCTGCTTACCAGTGAGTGCTGCTCTGCAGCCCATGCTTTCTCCAGCCCAGCCATGAGAATCTCTCATCATCCATCCTGTAGTGTGACTGACTGGTAATTAATTGGCATGGGTTGTACAGGAAAGCTGCAGCAGCTGAGGAACAGAGCCTAGGCATAACACTGGGTCTCCAGCCTTGGGAAAATGTGGGGAGAATCAGGTGAGAGAAAGGGGAAAATCCACTGAAGTCTTATAGGGTAAATCTCTACCTTCCTTTTCTAGTGGATGCCTAGGCAATGGAATTGTAAATAGTTGCAGAAGAACAAATTAGCTGGGGGAAGTAAAATGCATGCAAGGTGTGTATTTCAAGCAGCTACTGCTGCAGTTGGCAGTGAGCTCTTTCATGAGACTACCAAGCAGGAAGGGGACAGAGCTCAGGCCTAAAGGAGCAACTCTTATGTTTTCTACCTACATGAGGGAACGATCCATTCACCAGTCTCTGCAGCTGTTCTGGCTTCTTCTGCCTTATCAATGCTTCTCTACAAATCTTTTCTATGCCAAAAGTTGGCAGCTGAAAATTGTCTGAATGCCTCTGCAGCTGGGAGACGGCCAGGCTGGGTTTCAGCCCCCATTGCCCCAAGTGCAGGCACTCTGAACTGCATGATCACCTCTGGTGTATTGGCACTACTGATGTGGGTTCTGTTGCTCATTTAGCCTCTTCAAAATAAGTTTTGCTCTGGTGAGCATCCAGAAGGAGAAATAAATCCATCAGTTTATCCATTATAGAGCTTAAATGCCTGAAGCATAAAATATTCTAGTTCCCCAGAACTGAAGCTGAGGTGTCAGAACATCTCCAGCTGGGACAAAGTGAACAGAGTCTGATAAGCTGCAGTTTGGCTCTGTTTGCAGTGGAGATACCAGTCTGGAAGACTGCCCAGTGTGCCGTTGTAAGAAACCTGTAATTAGTACATGGCCACCACTCGTAGTGAATCTGAGGGTAAAAAGAAGAAGACAAACCTCATCTCTCTTCAGTTTTTGCAGGCTCTTGATCTTTTGCTCTTTACAAAGCTGTGGGTAGTCTTTTAATTAAAACTCCCAATTATGCATTTGACAGAGATTCTGAAGGCCAGCAATTTGTAGTGTTGGATGACAATTGATTATGGAATGTCTCTGCAAATGTACAGCCCAGTGATCCACCCTATATCAATATTATAGCTGGATGTCTTCTGCATCTCATGAAATCCACAGCATCCCTACACGCTGTGTGCAACAGTTTCTAGAGAGCTGGATCACAGTGTAAGTGCTGCATGTATGGGGGAGTGGGGGTGACTTTTACTGGTACCATCTACAAAAGGAGTTAATCCTCACAAGGGGACACCAGGGAATCTCTGAGGCAAAAAAATCCTTTGAGATGCTCTAGCTGGAATAGCTCTTCTGCAGCAGGCCTGTGTTTAGTAGGAGTGAGTAACCAGGGATGTCAGGGGTGCAATGAAAACACTGTTTTCAACACAAATCAAAAACATAGCATGATAAAGCTATGTGATGGAGAAAATTAACCCTATCCCAGCCAAACCCAGTACAGCCTCCTGAAGGGAGAACTTGCAGTTTTTGCCTCTCTGTTTTGCTTCGTGCGCGCCGTAGTTACAGCCCAGCTGACCTGCAGGCTGGCTGGGGTTTGAACAGATGCACAGAGCAGCTCGTTGGAGCGAGATAGGAGTGGGACAGCAGCTGAGCTGCCTTAGTCCTTTGCAGACCAAATAATTAGCCTGGGCAGAGCACCCTGCTGGACTTGAGGTCCCCAGTGACCTTGGGTGTCTGCCCTGAACTGAATTGCATGATTCAGTCACCACCTGTGCCAAGTGCAGCTTGGTGATGAAGAATCAAAGCTAGAAATGTCCTGTATTTCTCTGTTTGGGGTAGCTGTCAATTCTGCTTTGCATTTACAATATAGCCACCAGGAAGTAAAGGGCATAGAGGCTTTCTCTGCTCTTCCTAACAAAGGGAATTTGCAGGTTCTGCCAGCCAAACCTCAGTATGAGGCAGGAGAGCCCTGGTAATGTTGCAGCTGTATCAATTTGCCTCATTTAGAACAAATCACAAAAAAGTTTGAAGTTTAGAAAGAAAAGATGTGTCTGGAAATTACCTCTTCATTTGTGTATATTATAATATTGTGTAAAATGCATGCTCAATTGCTGCTGAATTGTTATAATTAATTACATTATACCTTGAACAACTGGAAGAAATGTATGCATGTTAGAGCTGGACCTGGAACTTCCTGTCTGAGGGTGCTTATGTTGTCTGGGAATTCAGGCAAGGCTTTGAGGCACTAAGTGCTTTGCAGTAAAATATCCTTTGAAAGAATTTCGACTCCAGCAAAGGAGCTAATACACACCACCACCACCCTCAAAAACACCCAAAACCCACACTGAGTGTCAGTCAGTGCTGTCAGGAATGCACTAGCAGGAGCTCTGCTTTTTTGTTGCTACTCAAACTCAGATGTATTTGTAGCTTTGTTTATAGTTCTTTCATACATTTGAAGGTGTTCCACCAACTATTGACAAGAGAACAGTGTCTCTGCTGAAGTCCTAGCCAGAATGTATTTTCTCCTCCCACACTTGTTTCTTTGGGGATTTGGCTTGTGCCAGCCTGCACAGTGATACTCCTCTGGAAGCCAAGGTTTGCACTCAGTGTCACAGTCAGCCTGGCTCTCAGTTGGGCTCTCAGGCTTCGGGAGAGAGGGGAAATGGCAACTTATGCCTTCTTCTGCTTCATGCTCCAGTTGGCCTTGGATCCCCTATTTAGCAGAATAGGTACTTTTAATGTGGTTTCAAATTGAGGGTCACAAATTACTTGTTGAGCGATTTGCCCATATTATGTTGCACTTTGGACTTTCATTCTCAAAGGTGAACATTGGTATATTTACAATCTTCTGAGGGAGAAAACCAGAATTTAATAGGACTTGCTAAATAGAGCAAATGAGGCTGCAGTGCACTTTCCCTCTGTTATATATTAAGCTGATGTTATTAAGTGTTAACTTAACAATGTATTGTATGGACAGCTAAAAGGGGCCAGAAAAGTCTTTGTGTAAAACATGTAAACAGCTAGTTTTTTGGGGTTTTTTATTGGAATCATTAACTGCACTGTAGTTAAATCTTTTGTTTTCATGGCTGGTTTAAATTAAATTAGCAACATTGTGATTTTTTTTTTAATATGGTGGCTTTAATTCATATCAAAAGATTTAACAGAATAATTTATCTATGGATATTTTAAAGAGTTTTTTGAAAAAAAAAATTACTGACATTTTCTCTGTTAAAAAGAGAGGATTGTCTATGGCCAGCTCAGGACAAGCATGTTTAATATGTCAATTTCAGTGATACTCATAATATGATCCAGTGATATTTGCTCATTTTAAGTACACACATAAAGGGGGAGATGCATAGGAATTGAGAATAAGCTCTTGAGATGAGTCCTGTGGGAGTTAAGGGACCAATGTCCATTAAATTTCAAATATTTGGGTATGTAATGCCCAGGTTTTCCAAGGGAGTGCTCAGCTAGTCCAGACCTTAGCAAAGAGCAGATTTAACAACGCAGGGATATGTATCATTAAAGTATGGAGTGTTACACTAAGTCCTGAGGGCATTCGCTGTGGTTTTCATCCAGACCAGACTCCAGGCATCAAGTATTTATGGATTCTGTCTCAGTGCAGCTTTCCTTTTCAAGAGGAGGGGTGTTCTGCTCTGGTGTAGCCCTGCTGCCCTTGAGCACCTATCATCTTGGCTTCTTGGTCAGAGCTGAAGATGCCCCTTTGGAAGTTCTAACTTTCTACTTCAACTTTAGCATGTTTCAAAAAACCTCTTTCAAACTAAAATGACATATCTAAGTCAAACTCATGAAGTAATGCTGGGGACTCTGTCCCAGCTGGTGTTCCCAGAGAAGTTTGGGGTCTGGCCACTCTCAGGGCTACTATAAATCTTTCTCTGGACAGGCCACTTGCATGTCAGCAGATGGCAGGCAGGTGCACCAGGATTTTTGGATAGGTTTTTTTGATATTTTCCTTCTTTTACCACTCTTTCAGACCCCTGTTCATTCCCAGTAAAATGCTATGGCCATCACAGCATAGGAAGCCCACAGGCTGCCAGACACACTCAGGTGAATGCCAGATTTGCAAAGGCCCAGCATCTTGCAGAAAGCCCTTGAGGAGTGAAGCTTGATGGTGGTGGGATTGCAGGATCCCCACCCACAGCCCTGGAATTGCCTTTCCACATCAGCTTTAGCAGTAGTGACACAGGTCAGCCCCATCTGTGGCTAAGACACAAGAGGGTCTATCTTCTTTCCTTCTCTGTACATCCTCATGTTGCACTTAGCTCTTGTTCCTGTTTTTTTCCTCCTTGCTTCATCCTTCCTTTCTCCTATGTGTGCACCTGGCCGTTGCTGCCTTCCCCATGTGCAGATGGGGCTGTTCAATAGCCTGTGTTTGTGGAATGAGCTAATTTAAACACACACATTTGTCTCTTATATAAATGTGTTTATATTGTTTTTATGTGCTTTTGCATAAAAGCTGGATCAAATAAACCTGAGCCTGGATCAAATAAACCTGGGAAGGGTAGTAGCATCTGCTGGATAGGACAGGGATCCGGTTGCTGGGGTTAGAGTAGAAGTTCCTCACCTGAACAGTTGCTGACTGTGCAGTAAAATACCTGCACAACCTCATCAAAATGATCTTAAATAAATGTAGGTTGACCTGGGGAAACTCTTTTTGGGATTGGTTAAACATTGGAGGCTGTGTTGTACAGGCAGCTGGGGGAACTCAGAGCAGTTTTGTGGCAGGAGTTTTAAACGGGTGATGGTGTAAGAGATGGCTTGTGGCCCCTTTTAGAAGCATTGGTGTGAGCTACCTCTGTCAGAGGTCATTGCTCCCCTGGCACTTCTACAGCTGCTCCTGCACATCCCCCCAAAGCAGCTGCCAGGGAGCAGTAAAGGCAGTGGTGGCACCAGGAGCCAGAGAGTGAACATCCTCTTTCACTTGGAGAGGATATTTGAACACCTAAGAACAAATATCATAGTGGTGCAAGTGGAGGAAAGACAATATTAAAAATGTCCCTGTCCTTTCCCTACCTTTCTGGAAACACTTCAAAAGGAATGAAATGGGCAATCAGTAAATGATTCTGCAAAATACATTCCTGATCTATCAGCAAAGCCAAATGAAATTACCTAAACAATTTAGAGATTAGGAACATTGCAGAGCTCTAACCCTTCCTTGAAGGGGGTACACCCACAGTTTGTATTTACTGGAGCATGAAAATAAAATTTATTTCAGTAGGAGACAGCAGGACTTTCCAGGCAGGGCTGGGTTCCCTTCAGGAGGGTCTGAGATTTCTACGGAAGGTGTTTGATGGGTGAAGTCAGCATTTCCAAGGTTGTGCTAAAGAAGGAGCCAGGACAATGGCAGTAACTGGTACCACAGATAATTTTGAGGGACTCACTGCAGAAATATCTCCCTTACAGAGCTGTTTGCTGGGTTCCCTAGACTTTAAACAAACTTCATTTTATGCTAGAAACAACAGGATTTGTTGTCTCCTGTGTTTCTTCGATGCTGGGACCATCTTTCTAGCATGTAGTTTGAGGTTCAGAAATTTACCTCTTCCCATGTAGAAATTAATCACAAAGAAACTGTTAAGGTAACAGACTTCTCAGTCCCTTCCTTTGGTACTGGAGAATGTGGAAACATAACCTGGAGCTAAGGCAGGCCCTTAGATTCCTGCAGCAGGACATTGCAGGCAAAGCATTCATGCATGCCCTCACTATTGAGAAGGAGCTCTCCTTGAGCAAAGCTGCTCTTTGTCTTGGTGTTGGAAGCCTTCAGTGAGGTCTGTTTGCTCCTGCTGCACACACAGCAAGTGAAACTCTGTGGTAAGCAGGATAGGCATTCAAAAGACTCTCTGGGCACTTGCAAAGCCTGAAGAGTAAAAAGTTCAAATATTTGTGATTGGCTGGGGGGTACTTCTACTGCCTGATGCACCAGTGCTCCTTTAATTCTCATTTTGTTTTCTGAAGTTGGCTCTAAAACTGGTGGAAGAAAATATCTGAAGGTACCAGTAAATATGGTAGTAGCAATGTTCTGCTTTTTAAATTATTTTGAGTAACATCAAGGTACTACAGAGATATGCTTAGTGAATTGTGCTGCTCTGGTCAAGAACCTCAGTGTTTTAAATGTTTCTTTCCTTATAGTGTGTGCAAAAGCCTTTATCGGTTTGCGCAGGAGGAATAACTGAAACAAATATTTCCCTATTTTTATTCCCCAATATTTTCCTACAGAGGGAGTTTCCTGCCTTCCTCTGTTCTCTGAAAGGGCTATTTAGAAAAATATTATTGAGAGATATTTGAAGAGAAACACAGAATTGAGAACATCCTCTGGTTTGTGGATATCCAAGACTGATTTGGTTTTAACTTCTTGCCTTTTTCTTTTTTTTTGGTGGTGGGGGGGGTTGTTGGGAGAAGGAGGGCACTCTGTGTTTATTTTTCTCACTGCAGTTAGTGTTTTGTTGCATGCCTTGGAGAGTGGAAGTTCTTGCCTAGAGGAAGTGTCCTTTTTTTAATGGGCATGGAGACGAATACAAAAATACTATTTTCTGCTTTAAATTGAGGTACATTTTATTCCCCCCTAAAGAGACTCAGATACTTTTATCAGTTACATGAGAAAAGTGAATCAAAGCAATGTGTCAGAAAATCCTGGCTGTTGTGCTTTTCCTGTCACTTCTTGCCTCTTGGCCACAGGGAGTGTTGGGTCCCTTCAGGAGGGGTCCTGAGCAGGCCAGAGAGGTGCTGTGGCCCCCCCTGTGCTGCATTTCCATCCTCTGCCCATTGGCCATGAGTCTGGGCTGAGGCCAGTTGGTAGACAAGGATTTTGCAGCTGCTTCCATCCAGCTAAGGGCTGGAAGGATGGGGTGGTTATTTAATGGAATTGTAATCCTCTTGCACCATGCAATGCCACATTCTCCTCTTGGGCACTCAATGTCCGGTGGAGTTAATCCCAACCTACAGTGATGCTGGAAAACTCTGACCTCTACAGCTAATTTCCAATTGTAATCCTAAAAGAAGAATGGTTGGCTAGTTTTGTTTTTCTGCCCGTGCTTAAGTGCACTTTGCTTTCATTATGGGGTGTCAAGTTGTTAATATTTATGGAGGACACAAAAGAATGAAAATTCTGTTTTGTGTTCAATCTGACATCTTTTGGCACCAAAACCCTCTAGTCATGGTAGTAGTTCAGTTTCAATTTGGCAGAGCTCTTTCGAGATGAAGTGCTTTAAAGTGTGGTTTGGCTCTGAGGAGGGATTCTATGCAAATAGTATTCAGGGGGTCTGCCTTTATTGTCTCAAATATTAATAATTTCCAGATCAAATGCAGTTTGCCTTGAGTTTGTTTCTTTGTTCGTTCTTCCTGTTCTGTCAGCTTGGTTAAATGCATCGTCACACTTTTGAAGTCAACCTGCTTCTTTCCTTGGCACATGTCCCCCTGCACAGAGAGGTTCTGCAGGCCTCCTCCAGCTCAGTTACCCCTTTCACTCTGCCCAAGGCAGAAGCAGCAAGAAGGGGCTCCTGGGAGCTGTAGCAGAGGAATGAGCTCACCCAAGTGGGTGCACTGAGGCTCCAGGGCCACGCTGGGCTCCATGAGCCTGCAGTGGGACAATGTTCTGCCTTGGTCCTGGAAAGCTCTGCCTGACCACACACCAGCACCTGTCCAGATCTGCTCAGCCCAGTCCAAACTTACGAGGTTCTTCCAAGGTTTCACTGAGAGATGATGTCATTGCTGGCATCATGCTGAAATGCCAAGCTCTAGAGGCCTTCTCTGCAGCTCCAGCAGCACAGCCATGCATACTAACACGAGTGAAGTGACACTGCCTTGGAGGTTCTTGGGTCAATGAAGCTTGTTCTTGTGGAAGACAAAAGCTGCCTTACACAGCTCTGTGTGCATTTGGCAGCAAAAATAATCAAAAAACACCCACAAAATTCTCAAGAAGGCTCTGGGGAAGGAGAGATTATTACTGAAAAGGGTATTTAATTCTCTTGTTAAAACAGCCCACAGATTCTCTGGAAGTTAAGGAACATTGAATGCTGCAAACTGTGCCTGCAAGCACAGGTACAGAGCATGTGTTCAGAGAATGCATGTTTACAGATAAGCTACTTGCTTGTGAGCAGGCATCATTTGTGATTCATGCTTTGCATGCAGTGCTGAATCTGTGAAGTATAGCAATCGAGTACTATGAAGAAATGTTGACTTTTGAAGTATTTTATAATTCTAATGTTGAAATCACAGTTGTCTGGAAAAACCTTCTTCCCTAAATGACCTGTGTTTCCTGCTAAGACTTCATTTATTATTTGCTATACTAGCTTAGGCATACATTGCATATCCATAAGCCATTACATGTGGAATACTCATTTACCCCAGACCTTTCCTGGAATAAAACCCTTTAGGACAGCATGATACCTCTCTGAGTACATGCTGGATAGTTTCAAATTCTCATTAATACTTTTTATAGTTTATGACTGTACCATATTCTACTATTGATCAGATGCTCTACTTTAAATAGGCTTCTTACTGAGGATTTGTGTATGAGGAAAGAAATACGTGTTAGTAGTGGGATGTAATCACAGATACAAATTAAATAGCAACCTTTGAGCTGGAGAATTGGTTTGTCAGTCACTTAGATAACCACTGCTATTGCCAGTGACCCTGTAAGTGCAGATGTTCATATTAAATGTTCTCCATCCAGTATCCTCTCTGACACACTCCATGGTAGCATTTATGCACTTCACACAAGCCAAATAGGGTGGAACATAAAAGTTAATTTGCAAACTTTCACGTTTTCTGCCATATTTCAAAGTCCATCCAGACACTTTAGCTGGGGTTATTGTGCCAATGGATAGTGCCCTTTGATCCAGAGGAAGCCAGGCGTAGCTTCTGCCACACTCTCCTCCTGCTGCAGTCTGTGTGAGCCACCAAAGGCTGTGCCTATTCTCCAGGAAAAGAGAAACTGTGTCTTGATTTAGCTCAGTATTAGAATCCTGGTATAATGCTTGTGCTGAAGTGGGATGATTACACAGTAGTTGTCTCTCCACATTTTGGTGACCAAACGAAAAGGCAGCCTGGAAGGGTCTATCCCCCAGCATGCAGACAGGATGCCAGTCTTCCCTGCCTGAGTCTACTCCTCAGCAAAAAGTATCAAGAATTTAATCTTGGATCTTAGCACCATCTTTCTTCTGCTTTCTAACATTTGATAAGGAAAATGCTTGTAAGTGTGTGATCAATGCTTGGTTTGCTGCATGGGAATGGTTATAGTTTGAGGGGAGTCTAGGGGATACTTTTATGAGCTATTAAGTAACTCATTAACTGGCAGGCTGCCTCCTTGACACCAGAATCCCAGGTAGGCTAAGGTGTCTTCTGATACAGTGTGCCAGAGTTTAAAAATGCAGCAAATAAATGTTCATCTAATAGCTCTCATCTCCTCTCCTGCAGACATGTCATTTTAAATGGCAGAGACACAAATTGCCTTTGCTGCTGGACCTCTCCTAGAAAGAACACCTGTTTCTCATATCACTGACATTAATGCTGGATAACTGGATAAAACTTTCTGTGGAAGTGGAAGATGTGTTAGAAGATGGTGTTGTTCTGTTGTTCTATAAGCATTAACACCTTTTTATTTTTTCTTCCTGGTTTGGTTTTTGGGTGTTTTTGTTTGTTTGGGTTTTTTGTTTGCTTGTTTGTTGTTTTGTTGTTTTTGTGGTGGTTTTTTTTTGTTTGTTTGTTTGTTTTTTGGGTTTTGGGGTTTTTTTTTGGTCTAAAGCAATAGGTCTGATATAAGGTACTTCTTTCAATCAGTGGTGGTTCACACCTTTACCTGGAGAACCTGAGTCAGCTGTAGAACACTTCACTGCTGTACTCCTACACTCCCCTCATGTTCTGCTATCTCAGCACCTTTCAGCTGTAAATAAGGTATAGGGAAATATTATTAGGTAGGCTATATTTACAGATAAACTGAGGCACAGGGCATCTCAGAGTATTTCTATGCTGCAGCTGAAGGAGGAGCATGAATGTACATACTCTCATTATCAGCAGCTTCTTAGGACTCTTATGGTGGTAGCACATGGGAGCACAGACAGCAGGTTAAACTGAATACAGCAATTCCCTCTTCTCTCTTGTGGAAAGTTGTTCTCCCTGGACTGGAGCTCCCAGAAGGAAGTCCTTGCGAAGTCCCTTGATTGAGTAGCACCTCATTTAAGTCTTCCCTTTTTCATTTGCCAGGTTAAGGAATTCTTTCTGCTCCTCTGCTCAGGCCAAGCCACCTCAATGGCACAGGAGTAACTGTAAGGTCAAGGCCATAGAGGACTAGCAACAACAGCAGTGTGGAGTTCACAACCATGGCAGGCCTGGGTGAGCTGCATGAACAAGGGTGCAAAAGCCTTTGCTCCATCCCACGCAAACACTGGCATGCATCTTCCTGGGGGAAAACAAAACATAAGCATTGCTTCACAGGGTGAGCAGGAGCAAGAAAAGCCCAAGCACAGTGCAGCTCAATTCACCCAGTGAGTGCTGGGTGAAGCCATGTCAGTGTCTGAGGTGCTCCTTCTGCTGCCTGTGGCAACTCACTGCCTCAAATCCCTGCCCTTGCATCCCATGACTGCCCATGGATGCTGACAGGGAGCAGACCAGAGTGGGCAGCTCTGTGCCAGCAGGGAGAGGGGACTGGAGACATCAGGTGGGGAGTACAGAGTGTATTCAAGTAACAGAGCTGTCAGGCAAAGATGCATTGGAAGTATTAAGGCCTACTTCCTTGTAGATTGTTGTGGTTCATGGGAAGTGCAGAGGGAAAGGAAAATAATGTGCAATATGATTTCATGGTCAGTGTAGGGTGTTGCAGACAAATTCTCTTGATAAACTGACAACCTGACTGCACCCACAAGCAGCAGGGATGCCAAGGAGGGCATCTATACTGCCTGTAAGAGAATTGTCATTTTCAGAAGTGTCTAAGGTGGCATGGAGGTATTTGCAGAGTAAAAAAGGTAAACTGAAAGGTATCCTTTTCATTCCTCCCCTGAATAAAATATCAGTAGATAAAAACAAAGCATCATTTGGAAAAACCTGAAAATTGTTAACTTTCACCATGGCCAAAGCAGAATTGGAATTATACATATACAGTTTGGTCAGAAATCCCCTCTAGGGTACTAGATTTGTGGCATGTCAGCATAGTCACAGTCCTTTGGTGAACCAAGAGAAGAGAGAAAAGAAGCTCCTCAAATTACCCTGTAAATACCAGGAAATTACCTGCATCTTATTTGGCCTCCTTTGAGTCTTGGGTTTCCTAATCCAGTTGAAAGATTTTATAATGTGTACTGCATGCAATTCACAAAAATTACAGTTATAAGGCAAAGCTATTTCTTTTACATTATAATGTTTTAAAAACATTCTCAGTTGATAATATCAATATTCTCAAGTCCAGCTATTGGTAAACTCAGGCACACCAAATAGAATAGTAAAATTTATGAGAGTTTAGAGTGAAAGAACCTCAATTGCTTCCCAGTTTCTGGGTTGTTTTTTTTTTTTTCAGGTGCACTGGGCTTCTGTTTTAAGCATGCACAACCCACTCCAGTAAGTGGGACAGCTTCCCAATGTGTGGTTTAAACAAATGCAAGTTAGAATTCTCCCAGATTCACCTGACTCACAGTTGATGCTGTAAGATGCTTGACAAATATTGCAAGACACCTGTTAAATATTTTGGCAAGATTCCCAGTTGCATCCAGCTGATAGATAATGCATCAGGTTTCAACTATATGAAGTATTGAGAGGTATTCTGGAAAAGGCTGCAGCAGCAGGTTGTGAATGAAGCAGGAAGAACAGAGTTTTTTCCTTTGGAAGTAACAATGCTTTATTGTTCAGATTTTTCTCCCACATTGGTTTGGTTTTGTGTTGAAGGAAAGCAGGCAAGGCTGGAAGGGCCCTCTTGAGACCATCTAGTACAAGCTCCATGTGAAAAGCAGGATCAGTTAGAGCATTTCTGATGAAAAATGAGGCTGGTTATACCAGGCAGTGCACTTGGCATTTCAGAAAATTGTCAGAAGGCAAGGAAGAGGAAGAAAGGGTGATGGGCTTGGAGAAAAGAAAATGTGGCTGGCTTCAAAGACTACTCTAAACATGCTTTAAATGCCCCTAATTAAGCACCTTTCCATGCCCACCATTAAGGGAGGAAACAGATACTTCTGGGATTTTATATTTTGCTAGGCTAAGTGATTACAATGGAGACAAATGCCTCTTCACTTGTGCTGAGCGTGTCAGCTCTGTGCTGCAGCATCTTTGCCCTGTGACAACCTGTTTGGTGCACCACCTCCCAGTGGCTCCTGCAGGAGCAAGAGGCTGGAGGTGTATCAGCAATTCTAGTGAACTACTCTGACCTTGGACTGTTGGTGGTGAGGAGACAAAGTTCCTATCTGGCAGGAAGTCTAAGTGTCTAAAAATTAAAATTCACTTGTAATTGAAGTTGAAAAATTAAAATCTCAGCATGTTGTGTTAAGCAAATTCAGGGAAATGTTGATTATTTCCCCAGAAATTGTTCTATTCGTTTTAATGTTAAATGTAATAGTCATAATAAATATTGAATGCACAGCTACAAAGGGTCAATGTAAATATTTACTGTAGCATAAACTATATTATATGATTGCAGTGGAATGTTTGGACTCTTTTCCCCATTACAGTTTTATCATAATCGACATGTTTCCCCAAACATTTTGGTTTGAACAAAATGTTATTGATCTTTTTCCAGAAAAACTGTTTTAGTCAGTAATTTTCTAGGCAGCTGTGGACCATGGGGTAGAAGTCAGGCTGACCTTGTCCCTTCCAGCATCCTGCAAAGAGCTCTTCTGTTGGGTTGCTCTTCCAGAGTAGAGTTTTTGATAAGCCTGGGGAGGCATTGTGCTCCAGGGGTGCTTGGATTGAATGAAATGCTGTGAAAGGAAGCTGGGACTGCTTAGGAGGAGAGAGGAGAGCAAAATGCTTTTGCTCTGGGCATATTAATAACAGAAAGGGGAGATGCTAGACCCTGCTATTCACAGATATTCACACTGTGGTTTTGGAGCTAAATCAATGGGAGTAGGCCGCAGGTGCCTTTAGGAATCCATCCCTCAATGTGTTGCAGTGTTGCATGGCTGTGAAGGACTAGCCCAGCCAGACATGCTGGAGTGGGGTTGCAAACATGCTGGAAAATCCTGGACCGTGGCTCAAAAATGCTGAAGTGTCAGTTTGCCTTAAGCTCAGGCTGCTGGATCCAAGTTGTTCTGATGGGGTGGGCTGGTCATGCCTCAGCAATCACTGAGCACCTTTGCTGCCAGGGCTCCACGATGGGCTTGATTGAGTCTTGTAGGAATGCTGGAGCCCTCCTGCACCTGCCTCTTCCTTGGGCACCTCAAGGCTGCTCTCCCTGCACGTCCCTGCCTGGTGGCACTTTCCCATAGGTGCAGATGTCCCTCTCTCGTCCCCTCGGAGTTTTGCCCACCTCACGGGCAGCCTCTGGGCCAGCTCGCACCCGGGCTTGTCCTGTCAAGGGATGAGCAGCTCTCTGGCTAAAGCAGCTACCAGAGAAGGAGGTAAAGGCAAAGCTGCTCTGTAGTTTAGGGTGAGCTTAATAATTTTCCACTTCTCAAAGAGGTAAGGTTTTCCTACTGCTTCTGCTGTCTGTGTGTGGTGGAATAAACATCTGTTGGGCAGTTCTAGTTTGCAAGTGAAGGCAATTACCCATGGCACAGGTGTGTTATCCTCTGAAAGCTTTTATTTCTCTCAAATACATGGACATGTCTGCAAATAATTTGAGGTATTGCTATTATATAGCCTTACACCCTATGGAGGATAATTACTGAGCTTTTTTTCCTTCACCTTACTGTATCTTTATTTTATTCACAGAGGAAAACTCCCACTTATGCCCCTCCCAGTTGCCACATAAAAACTCTCTTTGAAGTGGAATACAAGTCACAATAAGTTTATTGTTAAAGTAAATTAGCACTGAATGAGAACACAGTGTATCTTTATAAGCCAATACAGTTTTTGGAGAATGAGCCATTAAATTCCAGTAGTTTGGCTCCTGTTTGTGGTTCACTGCCGGCTTTGGTGAGTGCCTGATAAGAATCAGTGCGAGATTGAACTGGCCATCTCCTGCAAACAAAACACTTTTTTTTTTACCTCTATGTCTGCAAAATACAGAGCCTTTAGGGTTCTGTTTCCTTTCCTTGCAGGCTGCATCTGCAGATGATTGGAAACATACCTATAAGTCCCAGGATGTTCAGATAGAAAGCCTTGGAAGTTCAGTTCTACATCAAACCCTTTGAAGTTCATTCCCATCTCTGCAAATGACTGATGGAAATGACTGATCATCTGAAACTTGTTAAGAATATAATCCATTAACTCCCTAGTGGTTTTTGGATCAGGCCTTCACAGTGGGCTCTCCTCAAATAAGGGACATTCATTTTCCATCTCAGTTTTTCTCCATTATTGATTGGTAGGAATCTGAAATGGGACAAAATCGATTTTAAATTTTCTTTTCCTACAGTAATTTAAATAGCCTTTAAATGGCAGCCTGGCATAAAGTGATGCCTAAAATAGGGCAAAAATAACAAAAAAAAACCCCAAACTGTGGGATTGAAAATTCCAGAGGAAGTTGACATCTTTTAAACATGGGCTGGATTGCAGTGCTAGTTTACTCATCCAGTTATTTTCTGGATCCTGGGGCTCATCCTAATCTTGAATGTGGTAGCAAGTTTTCCTGAACAGGGGACAGAAGGAGCATGGAATGCAATTGCTAGCTCCATGCTTTCTGGCCCAGGCTCCACTTGTTTTGGCATGTCTTTAGATTGTGCTTTCAGAGCACTCAGCAGAGCTGGATATGAAAATCTCCTTACCACAGGACATTCCTATATATCCCAACTTCCCCATGATCTTTGCAGGAGACTTGAACAAATTCTCACTGCCTGCTGTCCCTGGCTCAGGAGTGAGCAGTGGAGGGAATCTGCTGACCTGGCTTAACATACTGGTATGCAAAAAGCAATGCCAGGATCTGGTCAGCAATGGCAGCATCTTAAAATGGCCCTGTGTGCATCTGCAGTGAAAGCTTAGGAAAAAAAAAATACAACTTTACTACTTCTCTTTCCCTGGGCTGCTTAAAGCTGGCACAGGAAAAAAATGGAGAGTTTGTCTTTTTTATTGGTTTGGACTCTGAACTCTTTACATGTGCACATATGTCTCTTGGTAGGGCTGTTACACACAGGGTGGGAGAAACCTGGCTTTGCCTGTAAGACCTCTGGTTGCTGTTTCTGGAAGAACAGCTTTCCAATTTTTTACAGTTTTCCCTGAGGTGGCACTTTGGATATGGTATGAACACAGAGTCCTCTTAAATTCATTTTGTAAATTTACAGTCTAGACTAGGATACATTGGTCTTGATGGATGAAAAAAAACCCAAACCCCATCAGACTATTTATATCTTAAGGAAACAAACTTTCTGAAGTGAAATATTGACTGGCTGTGAGCAGTGCTGAAGCCAATGCCTAGAGATGATAATGTGAGTCTTCCTCTGGGCTAGGAAAGCATCAGCCCACTTGGTGTGTTGGAGCAAGGGTCCAGTACCCCAGGCTTGGAATCCAGTGGACTGGACAGTGTGAGCTGGTTTTCCTTGGACTGTGACAGTTTCTTAGGGCTGCAGTAGCCCATGGTAACCAGCAGACATTGCTGCAGCCCTGAGGTTGCTCTAGTTAGCACTGGGAGATCCATGCAGTGAAATATTTCATGCTGCAGGAACTGAAGTGCTAAATGCACTTCACTCCACTTGGGAGCACAAGGCCAAGTAAAGCATTAACACCAGAGTTAAGACAAACTAATTCAGGAATAACTAATACTGTTGACTTTGCTTGCACAAAATGTCACTTTCTTTGAGCTTTTATTTTCTCTCCCAAGAGCAGGTTTAAGGGCAAACACAAATATTAGTCATCTTTCTCCTATTAATTATTGTTAAAGATTTAAGGGATCATAGACTTTGAAGTTAATGCCCCATTCAATGTGGGAAAAGGCAAAGCTGTACATCCCCAGTGGTGTTGTTCTTTCTGGCTGGCTGGTTGATCACAGACTGACTGTCCTGTCTTGCAACATCGGCGGGACATGGTGCTCCTGAGGGGCAGTTCCTGGGAGGAGAAGAGGGTTCAGATGGACAGAGCAAGAGTGTGAGCACAGCTGTAGGTGTGCACACATAGGGGAATGAATGCAGCACAGCCCTGCTCCTAAATCCTGGTGTGCCAAGGCCTGCTCTCCTGCCCTTGTGCAAGATTTTATCTTTGCTTATCCCGTACAGTGAACTCTTTCATGTCATATATACAGAAAGACTTCTGAAATCCTGGATTAAGTTTGGAATAAAATTTTTATTTCCTTCAAATGTGGGTGGTTTCCATGCCCTGCTCCACTCTCAAAGTGATTCTGTCCAAATGGCATTGCAGGACTCCTGGATTCACGTTTGCCAGTTCTAAGTCAGATTTCTTAGCTTTACAGAAGTGAAGATGTTTCATAACCCTTTGCCCACTTCCTTGGATAAAGATGAGCAGAGCTATTCCTTTCTAAGAAATCTCTTCTCTTGCCTGTGTGGTTGACTTTTTCAGCCCAGATATTATGAGGGATGGAGTTTGGACTCATATTTAGAGCTATTAATGGGGATGTGTGCAGGAAAAAGTGACCCAACCCTGCTAATAAGATTTTAGGAAGATTTGAAGGATGGAACAGCTTTTATGACCTTAGTATGTTTGTAATACAACATTGAATTTAAACCTATGAAAAGACAAACAACTTAGCTAAAAAATTGATTCTTGTTACCTAATCAATTTCATTTGCCACAAATGCAATTTTGAAGCAATGAAAGACAGATATTACTTTGGATCAAATTCAATTAATAGTTTTGGCTAGAAGTGTTGAAATAGTTTGTATTATATCCATATAGCTATACCTGTATAAAAAAAAACTCGGCTCTGTACTTCTCAAAGCATTTCAGTTTGGGGCATTTGTAAAGTAGAGATGGAGGTTTTTTTTCTGCAGTGACAATTCAAGCTTAAGAACTCAGATTTATAAATGGATATATCTTTTCCTGCTGTCTAAAGAAAAAGGATAGAATATTTTGAATTTTTTTCTTTTAAACCTAGGTGATTTTTCTCAGAGGGCTGAAAAAGGAAACATTTCATCAGGAGCAGATCTTCTTAAGTCTTCCTATTCATTGTAAAATTTAATTTTTTAGTATTTCTTCTGAGCCACTGAAAGCAGCTCTATTTGTAGTAAAAGCCAGGGAAATTATTGCCTAGAAGTAGGATTTGTTCCACATTGCCTCTGTGCTCTGATTACCACTCTTCAGGGCATTCTAGGGTGTCTGATGCTCCACCTGCCTGGACTTGATTGAACAGTATAAGAAGGACTCACTGTGTAGCCTAGCCTTCCTTTCTAGTACATGGGTGTCCACAATGCAAGTCTTTCCCCTTACTGAAAAGGTCTATAAAAAAAAAAAACCCAACAAAACCTCCAAATTAAAATAAAACCCTCTCCTCAACTTTGTGCAGTTTGAATGGATATCCAGAACTCCATTGTGTGCAGCAATATTTGTAAAAATGGAACAGCACTTCTCACTTATTTCTGAACTCATCTGCCTCTTCTGTGACAGTGACAAGCTCAGAAATGACTGCTGATTACAATAGGTGGAAATCATGAATACAGAGGGACTGGGAGGAAAATGGCAGTGCAATCTGCCATCCATCCTGGAAAGCAGAAGGGAGATGATGCTGTGCCAGCATGTCCTCTGTACATGCTGTTTAAGGGCAAAAGAGGAGCTGGACTCTCCCAGGGGTCGATGCTGAGCTTTAGCACCTTTCAGAAATCAGCTCTTGAAGCAAAGGAGGGAACATGGTGAAGGCAGCACTGGTTGCCCAGCAGGGCCCGGGGCAGCAGGATACCATCACCTGGCAGTGGGCAGGTTGAGGCAGCACTGGAGAGAGCCACTTGGCACCGGGCAGGTGGACCAGACAGCAGGAGTGCAGCACCATGTGCTCCACGGCTTGGCATTAATGAGACACCTATTGGAATTCTGCACACTCTTTAAAGCCCTTCTGTGCGGAAAATCGTTACGTTTATCCTAATCCTTGCAAGTGAAAAAGCAAACTGGAATCTTCCCTGCTGTACTTATTTGGGGACTTCCTAGGAAGCTTTTGGAGCTGTGCAAGTCACTTTGTGTTCTGGAAGGAGGTGCCGAGAGGTAGACAGCTGCTGCAAGCAATGCACTAACTGCAGGGTCTGGTGCACAAGGTGGGGAGGGTTCAGCAGTAAGGTCTGTTATTTGACTTGACAGAGTTGAGTTTTTCCAAGCAGTTTCTCTGTGTGTGCACACTCTGAAAAGCACTGTTGCTGTACGTGCAGAAGAGAGCTAACAAACCATGGATGGAAGCATGCAGTGGAGAACAGCACTTAGAAATGCAGGCCCCCAAGATTTGGGCTCTATTTTGAAGTCTTGAATATCTGGCATGCTGAGCTCTACCCAAAAGACTGGGTATAGGATTAGCAATCAAGAAGTAGACTGAGCCATTCCAGGCTGTGTTTAGAAGCGCTTTTTCCTAGACCAGCTTAAAAGCTGTTGGCTTTCTCAGTGGCAGTAACTTGCAGTCTGTGGAAGTAGACTCTGTATTAGGAGCACAGTGTTCTCTGGCTTATGATGCATCTGGACTGGTGGGAAGGGTTCACTTAGGGGGCCTTATTGTTTTCTTCCCAAGGAGACATCCACTGCACATATGCTTTTGTAGTAAATGGCTGCTCTCCTGCTCTAATCCTTTGCCTGCACTGCCATTTTATGATCACAGCCCTGATCTACAACCCCTGATGCTTCAAATTTGAAACTCTGTCTCAGCAGCAGGATAATTTAGGTGTTGTTCCTGGAGCCCTGCCCCAGAGAGCTGACCCTTGCTGAGGCAGAGCTAGGAGCTCTCTCCTGACTTAACGTGAGCTTCAGGGGTTTGCAGCACCACAGGAAGTGACCCTGCACCCTCAGCCTTGGCACCTCTTTCTTAGACCTGCCTGGAGTGAAGGATGGGGAAAAGAGCAAAATCTGAAAGGCAGAGGAACTATTCTTTTGTTGGGGGCTGGGATGCCCTACTGCTTACTGTAGCTGGGAACAAGCATAGCATCCTCTGTAGTACCAGAGCCAGGAGGCAGCAAGAGAAATGTATAATCTTGTGCCTGGTGTGGTAGGGGGAGGGGAAAATGTCTTTTAAAGTGTAATAACACCTAGGTTTTATAATCCTGCCCAGCTCAGGCTTGACAATTCTTCCGATAGCCCAAATACTATAAATTTAGTTGAAGATAACAGAACAGATGGGCAAAACATATGGTTTGTAGGTAGTGTGTGGTGGTTGATATTTGTGGTACATTAGGGGAATTTATTTTATTCTCTCTCTTTCCTAGTATAACTTTTTTGATACTTTCTTGAGTTCTTTGTGCCTTTAGGTGAGCTTGGGGCTTTGCAAATGTCTTATAACTCAGCTTTGTTCAACCAAATTATTTGTTGCTTTGTAAATCTTCTTTAAAGAGTTTATTGCCTGTACATGTTAACTTCAAGCTCCAGTTTGAGCCAGTAGAAGCTGGATCACTTAGAGACCAATCACTTATTCCATCTTCCCGTTAATATTTGTGGAAAACTTGAATGGACAAATGATACAATATTGAGACTGCCCTTAGCTTGGCTGCTTTCTCAGCCCTCACCATGTGCACTGGACACTGAGAGTTTGCCATGGATGCAGAGTGTGACTGCATGGGCTGCCTGGGAGCAGCGTGTGACCAGCTGGGCAGAGGCCACATTCCCACCTGTGCTGGCCTTTCCCTTCTACCCACACAGCTCCCCACCAGCTCTGCCTGCAGGAGGGGACACCTCAAACAGTGTGTGCTGCTGCCAGCAGCATGGATGGCTTCCCTTCTGGTTTTGTTTAGAGAAAGCCTGCCTGTTCTGCAGGGGACTGCTGGAAAAACACCAGAATATTAACCCCCTGAATTACCTTCCAATCTCCTCCTCAGCAAATCTGAATGTTATGTCAGAGCTAGATACAAATACTGAGCTTTTTATATGATGTTAGACCTAGGCAAGTTAGGTTATGTTCAGTGCACAAATATGCAAATGCTTCAAGTGTTTGCTTATAGAAATCTGAGAAAAGCTGAGTAAGAATGAGTCATGGTTACAGCACAGATTTACATTTAAGGGAATGTTAGAGAAATGTAGAGGACAAAATACAATTGCCCATAACTTTATGACGGTTGAGAAGAATCCTTCTTTCTCTTGCAAAAGACCTTTGAAATATGATCTTTCTATGTGGCCATAGTTTGAAAGGAAGGTGCATGTTTTTGCCATACTGAATGAACAGGATAAAGTCCAACTTCTAATAAAGGATGAGATCAGGCTTGAACCAAACTCAGCTTCAACTGTCAGAATCTTCTGTCCCTGAATCTCATCTAAGTTCTGTGAGTTTTGAGACAGGGTCCTGACCCATGCACAAATGTCTGCCTTGTTTTTTGAATGTACTCTTGTGATGTAGGGACAGTGTCTGGGACCAGATATTCTGAATACATTTAAGCCTTTGTTTGTTATTCACTGATCCACCTTGCTTCATCACCTGCATGACTGCTTTCCTGCAAGCCCAGAAACTGCAGGCATCTGTACTCCCTCTCATATTCAGTAACAAAATCCCCTGCAGGAGTATTCTCCAGGTATTGCTGACCTAATGCATTCCAGTTTAGTGAATCTATCCGAAAACCATCTACAGGTTTTTGACCTCAATTTGAGTCAAGGATCTTCCCTATTACCTCAGACTCCTTAAAGCAGCCTGGTGGTGCATCTGTCATTAGAAATGTGGAGTCTGTGGGCACCCTGATCAAATGAACAAGGTAAATATTTTCTTTTTTGCAAACGCTGTAAATATGCTGCCCTGTGCCTTAGATGACATGAAGTGCATGGCATCAAGTTTGTCCTGATGAGAAAGCCAAATGTGCCATGGGGAGCCAGATGAAGCTGAGAGTATAAATCAATTTAACCGATCCAGGCTTGGATTGATGTCCATGCTGCTGAGAGCAGGATGCTGAATAGCCGTGTTTTCATTCAAACTGTGGAAAATTAAGCAGAAGATTACTGCTTTAGCTGTCTGGAAAGATGCACTGCAAATTAATGGAAACTAAGGATGTAATCCTGCAACACATTTGGCATTCCTATGATCAGTGTATGCTTGATGCATAAATCTGCTCCAAGCAATGGGGCCAGTTTCAGTTCCTGAAACCCATTGACAAGGATGGGTTTCGAGACTGGCTTGTGGAATTGACTCACCCATGTAGATTTACGTTTCAGGAGCGGTGGTCAGCATCCAGCTGGCAGAAGGTCAGTGTGAGTTGTCACTGAAAGCACAGCTCAAGGGCTAAGGGAAATTGTAGGAGAAGGATTATCTTGGCAATGCAATTTGGGCCTTCCTGAATTTTAGGATTATTGCAATATGCGCATGCTGATCAATGAAAATCCTTAACTCTGGCATCTCCCCCTTGAGGTCGGACTTTAAAATTACAAAATTCTGAGAATCAAGGGAAACCTCAGAACCTAATTGAAGACCCAAAGCTGCAGTTCCTTGTGCAGGCTTGTGACTCCCATGTTAGCTGGGTGCATTATGGCTAGAAAACAAGGGAGTAAAGTAGTGGAGAAGGAGTTTTGCATTAGTATCTGTTGATACCAGAGTGAGCAGAACTGGGATCCAGAACTTGAAAAGGTGAAGGCTAAATAATGGGCCTGATAGTAGCAGAGGATGAATGTTGTGCCATGTTGCTTAGTCCATCTCTGAAGGTCTATGGAGAGATGCTGTGGCTGGGGACAGGATGACTGTCCCTGGGGAGTTCTACAGATTGGTCTTGTTCTTTTGCTTGACTGGAAAACACTTCTGCTCCAACACACAGCCTTTGTAAAATCATAATGTGTTTACAAAGTCACTTTCCAAACCTAGAGTACATTCTTCGGAAGGGATTCCTGCATGGGTCAGAAGCTATAAAAGAATTGTTACTGAGTTTTTGGTGGTATTTAATGTATATATGTATTAGAAATGTTTCTTTTGGAAAGTTGCAGGAAGCATAACTATTCCCTTGGTCTTTAAGTGAGGTGTTTTTTCAGCTGTAATTGTGTCTTTTATTCTTAAACTTACCCTTATAATTAAAAGGGCATGACAAACTTCTGCATTCCTAAATGCTTACCCATTTAAGGTGATTGGTTGTTCTTGATGTATTTTTTCCTTCCACTTTTCTCTTCCCTGAGTTCCTAGTTCCCAGGTAGCCAAAATTATCTGTTTGCTACTAATAGCTTTTCCACCCTCCTGCCCTGCCTAGTTAGAGGTTCAGCAATGCATCACTTTAAAATTAGCCAGAACCTGGTTTTGCTTGGGCTTACACTGACTGTGTGCCTGTTGCTCCAGCAGGGAGGACAGAATCAGTCTCAATCTATAAACATTGGTTTTCTGAAATATTTGGCAGTGACTTCTTTTAATCTTACTGCTAAATTTCCTTTGCAGGACCATGAAAAATGTATTTTACATCTGATAGGGCATTTAATGAATCTTTGGTTTACTCAGAGTTTCAATAAATGTGTCTTGCTGAAAACTTTATAGACAGGCCCTTTGGCAAGGGAACGGGACAGAGCAGAGCTGCAGCCTTTAAAGGCCTGAGGCTGGAATCACCATTGCACCACATCTGGCTGAGGGGGGGTGGATGCCTGCAGTGCAGCAAGGTACCAAATGCCATCCTGATCCTGAAGCAATTTTCATCTGCTGTGCACTGGTGTGAGTGACTGCACGTAGCCTGTGCACACTTTTCTGGGTGGCAGAGAAAATTGCAACTGAGAAGAGAGATACCAGCACAGAAGGAAACAAAGAGGAAGAAGAATGAATGCTTGTTGGCATTGCTGGGGAGAAACAATTAAATCATTAGTAACAAAAACTGCAATGAAAGAGGCTTTAGCTATTGGCTTCCTAGATGGCTGTGGCTCTCGGAGCCCTTTACTCTGGTGAGTGTTAAGTAGCAGAAGTACCCGGGGCTGCAGCTGTCCCTGGTGTCCCCAGTGTGCCTCTGCCGAGCTCACCCCTCCCTGAAATCTTTCATGCAGCTGCTATCTCACAGAGCTGAAGACTTGTAGGCCAGTTTGCTTCTTCCTTTCCTTGGATGTGGTGACTGTGATTAGCTAATAAAGGGGGCTCCATTGTGAGAGAAATGTGAGCTAGTGAATGGAAGGAACATGTTGACTTTCAATTCCATAGCACTTATAATCTGTTCAAGACCAAAAATGTCATTTGTTACTAAAGGCTTGTGATTTTGCTGTTCTTGGTATTGTTGCAAAGACAGGCTAATTACGTCTCTATTTGGACTTACTTATATTGCTTGTACACAGTCATCTCCTTCCTGTCCTTTTAACACAGGAAAGGCCTGGAGAATCTGGTAGCAGTGATGCTGTCTGTCTCTGGGGAGACAGCACATGGGGCAGCCGTGCTCCCCACAGATATCCTGCCAGCAATGCCATTCCCCCCATATTAGCAAGAATGTGTGACTGGCCCAAGGCAAGGATGGACCTTGTTTACTTTCAGACCTGTCTTGGCTTATTTTGGCCCACAAATTATTTTCTTCTTCTCATAAATTTATCCTATAGCTTGAATTTAGGCAACAAAAAGTGAATGGGGAAAGGGCATTCAAGAAAGGGAGGAGAAAGGTGTGGGGAACATGGTGCTGATGGCTAGAACTCAGAGTGAATGGAAATTAGGTGAACAAAGTAAATCATCAGTATCTGGCTGGTGCAGAGTTTAGGGCATTTAATTTAATGTTTGGAGAAAGATCCCAGGTCAGGCCGAGGCACAGGGTGAACTCATTGAGGCCATCTTTAGGTTCTCATTGTATTAGCACCAGGAGCCATAGTTCTCCTGCTGTTACTGGATTTCTGTGTAAAAGTGAATCTAAACTGAGTGTTTCTGTTCACCTTGAGTAAAATGAAGGCATAATAAATAAGTCAATAAAATCTATCCTTGTGAGGAAGTAAAACAGCCCTTTTGTGTATGTAGATGCCAACACCCAGAGCACCCTCGTAAAAGAGAAGCGGCAGCTCTCCTCCCAGTCCCTTCCTGGTGTGAATGTGACAGTGGGTGCAATCTGCACCAGGCCTTCCTGCTCCTGCAGAGCACCAGGAGAGTTAAAACAAAGAGCCAAACACTCTTGAAAATGAAGAGGCAGCAGGGGCTTGGCATCTGTTTTGAGAAAGGAGGAAGTATCAGTAAATGTTTGAGGGCAACAACCGTTTTAGTCTTTTCAGGGGCCCGGTCTATTGGGTTTTGCTGAGGCCAGAAGGATGAAGCCCTGTGTTTATCATTAGGACTAGGTACACACAGTTCCATGGATTTTGTACTTTTACAGCTGCTCTGGAATAATTTAAGAGAAAAAAATAATCCTTTATGGTTCTTGATTATCAGGTTACAGTTTATGAGAGATATAAGTGCCAGCAATTTAAATGACTCTGTATTAGATTGTCCTTGAAAAAGCAAAATTTCTAACTAAAAGGACAGTGAATTTTTAATGAAACAATAATGCCATTTTAGATGGAACAAGCACTGTATATTTTTACATTTTAAAACATTGAGTACTTCTAAGCAAAGTATCTGTGCATTGTTTATCTTCCTGCTTTATGAACAAAAATATTTTATTGCTAGCTATTATGAACTCCACAATCTCTATGCAGAGATTATAAAGGACTAGATACAGGGCACTATCAATAATAGTTAAGGTTTCAGCTCTATTACCTTCCTCCACTGATAGCACTCACCATGGATTGAATGACAGTCAAAAGCATGCAACAGGAATAACTGGACAACATTTACCTGTATGAAGAATTATTCTACAGGGCCGTATATCACAGTGATTTCTGAAAGCATGGCTGCTCTGTATATTGCAGTTTGCTGCTGCCATTTCACCGTGCAAAGGATTGTAAAGCTGGAGGGTTACAGAAGGACGCTTGTGTGAAGCTGTATTGAGTGCTGGCTGCAGTGGCTTGTCTGTACTTGATTGTCTTCCAGATCTCTGGGGTTGTGCTCCACCTGTGCCAAAGAGTGTGTCGTCTAGTGGTTCCCATCCTTTCTGGAGCCAAGCCTCATGTTCGAACCCTGGCAGTGTCCCATGCTTCCTTGGAGTGAGCTCCAACTGGATCATGGCTTGGAGTCCTGGTTTGCTGCTTGCGCAGGCACCTGCTTTTCCATGGGAAGTGTTAGCAAGTACAGTTTGGTGTGCTAATGCAAAATCTGTTGGAGCAGGTTGCCCACCTGAAGTCAGTTTCTTAAATGTACGGCAACCGCATTTCTGCTGAGATTTCTGGAAGCCCTGCTGCAGTTTAAAAGGGAGAAACAGCACTGTTCCCAGCTCTTTAGACTCATAACTGGACTGCTTTTGGAACTCGTTTTTTCCCTTTAGACTGGTAATTGGACTGGTTTTTGAACTGCACCCTCTATACCCTCACTCCATTCATGCATATATGGAGTGTACTTTAGAATAGTCTGGGAGTTCTGTACTCTTACTACTGTCCTCAGAGGTGTTCCGGGGGAAATCTCTGTCCCTCAGATCCCTGAGCAGGGAGAAAGGTTTATCTTGTCAGCAGCTGCAGCATGAGGTGTTAATTGTAGGCCTGCCTCTAGAAAACAAGGTTGAACTCTGGTTTCTGAATAGTACTGAGGAGGAAGCTGTGATGTGTAGCTGGGCTTTTAGCAAAATATTGCAAGTCTAAGGTCCTGCTTTTATTCTAATGTTCAAAGGAGTGTAGACGATATTGCCATGCACAACATGAATATCTGGATTTCCTTCACACTTGCTTTATTAGCATTGTTTTTCTGTGCCAAATTCTAGCTTGAGTTGAAACCATGCTGCAGAAAGGCAAATTATCTTGTATTTGCTTTAGCCCAAAAGAGTACACAAAGCACTGGAGCTCTCCAAACCCACATCAAAGATGAACTTACCCTCCATTGCTCCCGACACATCTATCAAAAAGGGTAAGCATTTGCCACTGCATGGAGAGATACTTAACTTCCTGCTAATGTAGCAAATTACTTTTCCCCTTCTTGCTTGGAGAAGACACTTGAAAATTAAACCTGTGTGGTCTGGGCAAAATGCAGAACAAACCTGGGTGGCAAACAGCTTAATGGAGAATATCAGAGCAAAAGGATGTAAGAGAGAAATGTTCTGAAGTTACTAGTTGGTGGCAGTGTCTTCAAATCTGCAATGAAAGAGGATCGGCTCAACAGGGAACTTTTTCTGCTGCTGCTTACTGTACCTGTGAAGGAACAAAGTGGGGAGGCTTTCTAAGTACTGCACAAAGCAGGAATTTGTTTTGCCTAAAATCTGTCCCACTCAATTACTGTTGGGCTGAGAACTGGCCTTTGCTCAGTTTGTACAGCTCTAGCCTCAGGCTCCTGTAAATTATTTTGATCTACATGGATCCCTGAGGATCTCTTAACTTGTGAGAGTTCAGCTCCTCAGCCTGTTCCATGAGATGGGAAATCGTGCCTTCCTGGCAGGGGTCTTGCTGCCCCTTCTGATAGCAGCAGTCTGGTTCACACTCATAATCATAGCTCCTGGTGCTTCTCTGAAAACTGACTTTCCAACAGTGTAACTACAATTAACTGTGCACTGTAAATGCTATAGATTAGGCCAAATTATCTATTTAAGTTTTAAAAAATACATTATTACTTTAAAAATATGTATTTTCTTTCTAAAATCATCACCCCAGCTAAGGTATATGGCATTTCTGCAAACTATGACCAGCTGGGGCTAATAGCCATTCATTGTACCAGAGGTTATAATTTCTCAGCAGGATTTTAAATTTTTTTTCTCTCAGAAATTTCCTGTCTTTAGGTCTGTATTGCCTAAATGATACTGATCCTCAAATGTCAGTTGGATACAGGAGTGGTCCTCTGGCTTACTCAGTTTTTTCTGCAAATAGAATGGAAAGCTTTCTGTCAGTTCTGTTTCTCATAGAAAATACACTTTTCACTACATATATTGGCCTCTGTCTGGGAAATGTTGACTTCAGGGGGTTTTGGTTTAAAGCTTGTTGGCATTTTTTGTTTATTTTTAGTTACTTTAAAGCTTAGAGCCAAAAGTTTACATTTGTTTTCTGTGTGGGAATTAATAGTTATTTTGCAGGTTGCCTACCTCACATTTTTTCACCAGGAAAATATTATATTGTAAAAATGGATGGGGAAAAGAGAGATTAGCAAACCCCAGTGTTTTCTGCAGAGATATAGTCAATTTTTCTGTAGCTGAAATGTGTATTCTCTATGGTTGGACTATTTTTTCTAGTGAAACTTCCTTTGGGGGAATGTGATGTTTTCTTGGGCCCAAGTGGTCTCTTGGTGTTCCTTGGGACTTCAGGTCTTCAGTCCATGTATCCAAGGCCAGTGCTAATCCTGGGTTTGTCGTGCCTTCACAATCAGCTTCCACCACCAGCAGCTTTCCTCCACTAGTGATGTGCTACAGGGTTTTATGGGAAACTCAGGTGAGCCAAGCAGGCAAATGAGTTCTTTGGCTCCTGAAGCAGCTCATAGCTTGAACTGTTTCAACTGTTTTGTAATGGAACAGTTTTGCTTTTCTGAATAGAGGAATTTTGATGCCAATTATTCCACAGGTGTTTTCTGTAGGCCAACTTGCAAAAGAAAAGAGTGATTTCTGTATGCCAATTTAGCAACATACATTATGAGTACTGTCATTTTTCTTAGGATTAAGGCTGTGCTTTTCAGTAAAGGGAAGAGCCCAGGTTTACACGATGGAGTATTTGTGGTTTAGCTTCCTGGTTCCACTGCTGAAGATTTACAATACTGCAAATCTAGACTATCATCACGTAAATCCATACTAATGTAACTATTTCCCTTCATGGAGCTGTCCAGGTTTATACCAGTGAGAATAAGAATAGTACTTGGCCCTTTAATATCTATCTTCAGATAATAAAAGTCATATGAGGGTTTCACTAAATATTTGGCAAACCTACTAAAACAAGCCCAACAAACTATGCAGGACGTAGATTAATTTCCTCCACCAAGCATCTGGGTTCAGCATTATAATTAGCAGCAGATCTAGTGATATGCCAAACAAAGATGTTTATGTCAAATAGTTATTTCTGAGAAGGAAAAAAAAAGGCAGAGAGAAAGGAGAGCTTAAATTAATTGAATGTCATTTAATGAGTCCACATTGCTAGCCCGAGTGATAAGCAGTTACTGCCAGAGGTGTTTACAGATGGCAGCTAGCAAAATTTTCAGTTACATTATTCAGTTTGGTTCATGACTGTACAGGCATTGCAGGGGCGTGGGGTACTTTAATCTCTCTTCACTTTCTTACCTCTCCTAATGGCTGCTTTTCCCACTTGAAATTTCTTTTGATCTCCTGACATGTGAATCACACTTGTTCACTTGGATTCACTCAGACTTTAAATCAGCTCTGCATGCTTAGTGCACCTCACGTGGGTGACAGGCAGTGCTTAGAAGAGTTGGCATGGAAGCTTCCTCAACATGTAGCCAAAGCAGGCATATGCACAGCCCAGTGAAGTTTCTGCATCGCCTGAACTGCCACAGCAATGCTGTACATAAGAAGAGAACAAAGTTCCTGTTGGTATTTTGGAACCTGTAAATCCCAGCTGCTGCCTGAAATCTGGGGAGGGGAAAAGAATGACTTATTCTAACCTTCAAAGAGGTGTGAATTGAGCTCTGCTTCTAGAAAGAGTTTCAGGTCTTTCTGTGGACTTGATAAAGGAAGCTCTGATCTTCCTGAGATTAGGCAGTCACTCTATAAAAACAGCAGAACTGCAAAGAGTATGGGTAATGTGAAGGAATTCTATGGATTCCTAGAATGACTGAATGAAATCGCTGTCCAAAATGATCAAGAGTAGTCCAAAGACAGAATTGGCAACTCTTCTAGACTGTTTTACCACAAAATGACCTTGGGTTTATAGCTGTGTCACGATAATGTTTGAGCCTTCAGTTTGTGTGCGAGGGCTGTATTCTGCCAGTGGCAAAGGATGCTTTCCCTCATTTATAATCTAGAGATATTAGACATCATAAAAAGTTCAATATACCAGTGTGATGATAATATATCTGTTGTCTGCACTGCAAACTTCCCAGCTAGCATTCCGGGATTATTTGTCAGGCAGTAATTAGAATGATGCATTTTAAATCTTCTGAAACAGTGCCAGGAAGAGAATTGCTTTCTGTTTTGAGCAGTGTTAGTAGTGCAGCTGGAAATGCTGCCTAATGAAAATACTTTTAAACATCTCTTGGTCTGTGTTTGGTCACAACTTGCCCAAGGAACACAGGCAATTTCTTATGTTCATCTCGCTAGGTTGAAGAATTTTTTAACAAGTGGTCAGTGCTGAAGTGGAAAGCACATAGGGAAGAGTCCAGATTTTAATGCCACTGAAGTGAACTGCAAGGAAATCAAAACAGTACCAAAGAACCAAATACTCAAAATATTCAGAGGGATTTGTAATTCTGCCTGATTGTCAGGGTGGAACACATTCCCCTGCAGCCAGTGTGACCTCCAAAGACATCCAGTAGATTTGAGACCCAGTTCTGGATCCTAATTTAGAGGACAGCCATACTGATCAGGATGTTTCTCATCAGAACTTTAGTCCAGCTCCTATTAAAAGCTTTAGTGCACCTAATTTAGAGGACAGCCATACTGATCAGGATGTTTCTCATCAGAACTTTAGTCCAGCTCCTATTAAAAGCTTTAGTGCAACTCCTATTAAAAAAAGGAGCTCTATTCTTTTATATCTGCAATTTCTAAGTATCAGTGCAGAGCTAGGACCAGAAGATTGGTTGACTTGTCTGGATTCAAACTCTGGCAGAATAGGGATGAAAATGAAGTATCAAATTTTGAAACAAAGCTTAAAGAGGTAGTTTTCATAGTATTGTTTACTTAACTTTTCATAAGGAGCTTTAGTCATTTGTGATCAAAATTGTTATGTCTACAATGAAAGAAATATTTATTTCATTTGTTTATAATCTACACTCAGGAGTTAAGGCTCTGGTCAGGTCATGCTTCTGTGACTGGGGCATTAAGTTACACTAAAGTCAGACTCTAGCAATATTATCTCCTGCTCAGGCTTCATAGTAGTAGTAGTCTATTAATCCTGGGTTTAGAGAAAGTTGATGAATGAACAGATGCCTACATGTCCTCTTCCCTGCCCAAATCAGTGAGACACACACTTGGTAAAGTAGAACAGAAATAAATTGGTAAGTTTAAAATATTCAGATGTTATCTTTTGGTCACCCTAGCATTTCTCAGAGTGAAAGTCAAATTTATGTGTGGCTGTGTTCTCCACTAGACTAATTTTGAGATTTCTGCCTTTCCAACAACCAGTTTTTGGGAACATTGTAAAGTTTTGTCACACATCTTTTATACTGAATGCCATGTCCTCAGCTAATGTAAACTAGCACAGCAAAGCCAACTTGTGCTCATTTACTGCAACCCTGGGCAAGACTGAAGGAGATTAAGAGGAAGTCATTGTCCTATAGAGCAGAACCAAACATATGCACGTTGAAAATGGTTTCAATTCTTAGCCCAGTTTTGTTGTTCTACTCTGGAGTCTGTGTGCATGAGTGTCTCCAAAGGTGAGGATCCATGTGCTGCTCTGTGAAACTTGCTGTCACTAGGAAGCATTTGCAGGATAAATCCATCTGCAGTCACTCTTTGGCTCTTGATCTGGAGCTGGCACACTATTTAGATTCTTAAATGTGGCTCCTGCCCTAACACTGCAATCTTTCTTGGGGATACACTTCCCACTTTCACTTTGGGTTATGTGATCTCTATGATATCTAAAATTGTTTCTGTGCTTTTCCACCTCTTTCCAAGCAGTTCCACAAAAATCCTGCTGGAATCACAGTGAGGATGCCCACAGGTTTTTTGCCCTCAAGCTATGGGAAAGAAGCAGCAGGCACTGCTCGGGCCAAGGCTGTTGCTGGCTGTTGATGAATGAAGGTCCTCTCTCACTGCCTGTTCCTGCACCGATGGGTTTCACGCTCCCATCTTGGCAGTGCCCTCAGCCTTGCAGCTTCTCAGAGGCCAGTGCTACCTGCTGGGGTGAGGTGTGGCAGCTCAGACGTGTCCCCTCAGGACCCTGACAAGCAACAGCATTGCTGGAAGATCAGGATGGTGTTCATCCCTGTGCCCAGAGAAAGACTCTGTGTCTTTGGAAGGTGAAGGGGAGTGGTGTCTCCTCTTTGTCTTTCTTCCACAGGGCAAGATGAGTCCCAGTTTGGTAGCTGGCATGCAACTTCATTCCTTCTGCTTTTTTTTTTCTTTATTCTCATTTTCTCTCTGTAATGCAAAAATAGTATCAGTAACACATTTATATCCTCCAGGAAAGGTAACATGTGGACAATGTTGCAAAACTCCAGGTGGGAGCTGTGGCTGTCATACAGAAATGACATATGTACAAGTTACCAAATATACACAGAAGCTTTGAAGGAGAAAGGTGTGATTTCAGAGAATATTATTTCATGATTCCTGAGAAAAATGGGAAACCAGGTTCATTGCCCCTCATGGGAGTTTTCATGGCACTGAATCACTTAACAGTTAGCTCTAAAAGTCCTTATGTGAGGTGAAGGACACCTTGGTTATGTCTTCCCTTAGTAGATGTGCATATTGCACTGTATCTAGGTACAAGTGAAGATTGGATTTAGTGGTAGCACAGGAGAAAGGCAAGTCTTGAGAGAACTTGCTGTGCTGCCAGTCCCTGGGATAGCTCTGAGTAGTTCCTGCCCTGCAGAAGTGCTTCTTCCCATCCAAGAGCCACCATCTCCCACCTGTGTGGCTCAGCCCTGCGGGCTGCTGAGCCTCCTAGTCCCTCTGAACTCTTGCCTTCAATATGCGATGTAAGAGTGGCATGGAATGACCAGGGCTGGAGTGACACCATACATCACTCTAGCACACCTGGCCTCTCACACCTGTGTGATCTCCTTATGCTGCAGAGCTTCCTTGCAGGCAGGGACAGCTGCATGAGATAACGAGGAGCTTGTCTTTCGTGTGCTGCTTCCCTGCAGAGCTCCTGTGACAGCCAAGAGCCTGCAAATCCTACCCACACGGAGCCTTGTCTCCTTCTCTACAGCTCTGAGCACATGCCTTGGCAGTGCCTTAGTTTGGGGACAAAGCCAAAGGTGCATTTGGGTCAGGACAGGGCAATTTGTACCTCAGTTTGTTGACAAGTTACTTGTGTGCAGAATTATAAATGGGAGAATTGGCTGCTCAGCAGATTGCTCTGAACACTGCTCCATTGCTCCTAAGACATTTGACATGCTTGCCCTAAAGCTCCTAAGGAATGCCATCTCCTTTCCTGGTTCCTGACAAGCCATGGCTATGGGGCTGGGCAGACCTGTGTATGCCCACCCGTGCTTATCTGCTGATTGACAGTAGAGGCATTTTGGAGCTGGACTGATGGAAAAATGCAAATGCTTTTGTGAAAAGCTTTTTTATTTTTTGTGGAAAAATTTTAATGAAAGCGTTTTATATGGATAGAAAATCCTAAGTATTTTTAAAAATTCACAGCCAAAATGTTTCATCCTAAACCAGAAATATTCCTGTTGGAGCCAGTGTCTATCTTCTTTATGGGAATTGTAGATACATTCCCATTCTTTTATGTGCTTAGGACTTTGAAATTGTCCTGTATCTTCTTTGATGAACTGCAGCCAGGGATTCTAGCAGTGATAAACTCCTCTTTTTCACAGGCAGAGTTCTATGATGAAGCATGAAATATGGGCAGCTAACCCACGGAGGAGGTGGGATATCCTCCAAACCCCGGTACTGATATAGTGTTGTTGCTCTGGTATGAATTAAAAAAAAAAAAATCTTCCTTATTTTTTCTTCCTTGCCCACCCTCCATCAATCTGGGAAAAATCCATTTCAAGAAAAAAATCAAAATTTTCTCCAGAAGAGAAGAAAGCAGTTGATAAGGAGGAAACATAATAATTATACGGAGCCAGTTATACAAGATTGTCCATCTGTTGGCTCTTGTTCTGTCAATGGCTCCCTGGTAGTGTCCATCACTTGTCTGTCATTCAACAGAGCAAGCCCCACTTTCATGAGACGCAGCAGTGAATTTCAGGCTCACAGCAGGAACTGGTGTGTCTTCACTTCAGTGGGAACAGGGCCCAGCCCTGAGCTCGTCCCACTCAGCCAGATACTCTCCAAAAGTTGTGATCTTTTCAGCACAGATTTTGGCTTCTTTCAGCTCATTCTGCATATACACATTGGAGCATAAGCTAGCTCCTTAAATAAAAATCAAAGCAAAGCACTTGACTTCAGAAGAATAGGAGACCCAAAAAGAAAAAAAAAGAAAAAAGAGAAAGAAAGAAAAAAGGCCGCTTAGGTAGTGGGCTGAGCAGATGCTGTAGGTTGTTATAGCAACTTGAGTTCTAAAAACAGGAGAGAATACCCACATGCTGCCACATCTACTGAAGAACCCACACTCCAGATTTCAAAATCTAGGCATTGAGGAAACACTTATTTCCTATTATTAAAAAAAAAAACAAAACCAAACCCAACAAAAAACCCTGCCACGCACACAAAAAAGCCCCACCAAAACACCAAAAAAACCCAACAAAACACCCAAGCACAAAACAACCACCTCCTGCCCCTAAACCAACAAGGAATCAACCAAACCAGCCAACTAAAAAACAATGTGTAAATCATCCTCAGAAAAATCCACATACATTATCCTGTGAAAGAGAAGAGCTCTTTTAGATGCTTCAGAAAGGCTTATGGTATCATTTGTTATGATATTTAAAGCAGTGTGTGTGCATGCCTGCGTGTGATGTGGATTTCAGCTCTCAAAGAGAACTTGAAAGCCTTCCAGCAAAAACGTAAGCACTCTGACAAAGATTTCTGTGGAGGGAATAACTGTCAGCAGCAGATACCAAGGTGACAGTGAGCACTTGTAACATCAAACCTAAAACACCAGTTTTGTGTACTTGTACGAGAAATAATGACTCCTCAGACAGTGCCTGTCTGTCAGTGCAGGGAAAAAGCACTGATCAGTAGTAAATCTAGGAGATAAAGCTTCAGACAGGTATAATGCAAAGTTTTCATGGTAAAATATCAAGTTATATGTGAAAATATGTAAATCAGACACCAGGTTACTATGGCCTGGAGAGGCAAATAGGTGTATTTTGACTCAGCTGAGCCCTGGACCAGACCTCCTGCTTGCACATGAAATATTGCTTGATTTGGGATCTTTATCTGTTTGAATTTTATCTGAGTAATTTGTGTGGGATTATAACGGCCTGGGATGCTCCTCTGGAAAAGGCAGGGAACTTGAAATGCCACATTTGGTTATTCTTTCTTAATTTTATGTTGTGGGGTTTTTTTGTGTCAGACTATTTGTGCTAAAAGTCATCTGCGAATTCGTGCCTTGGGTAACCCATCCTCCAGCTGACTTCACACAGTGAAAGCAGCTCACAGCATCATGCTGAGATCAAAGCCAGGGCTTGAACAAAGCTGGCTGCTGGGAATGGGACAAAGAGAGAATGGACTGTCCCTGACACACAGAGACTAACATCTGGACAGGTAGGAGCTTTTCCAACAGAAAGGCAATAGAAAGACAGGGCAGAACTATGAGTCTCTACTCTGTTGAGACAGCAGCAGCTCCACTCCAGGCTGGCTGGTGGCCCAAGGGTGGCATCCTTGGGGCATCTGTGTGTGTGCTCTTGCCCCCCAGCTAGTGTGGCCTGAGAGCCTGAGGAGCAAATCTCAGCAGCTGCCCCAGTGCTGCCTTCCCTTCTGCCAGGCACGAGACTGCACAGGAGGGTTTTGAGGGCAGATTAGTTGAGACAAAAGTTTTGAGTTGGCCAGGTATGGCAGCAAGGAAGCTCTTATGTGTGTGCTGGCACAAACCTGCTAAGGGGTAAATCCTTGTTTGCCTGCAAAAGGAGGCAGTAACTCTCACATGAGGCACAAAAGTTACTCCTAAAGGTCTTTTGAACTTTTCTCTCTTATCTTACTCTTTTCTGGAGGTATAATTTTCAGTAGAAGCTAGCTCAGGCCAGCTGTTTGCTGTACTCATATTCCAAAAATAGTCTATCTGGTCAGAAGTTTTCTTTTTTTCCCCCTCTAATTCAAAAATGTCTGAAAGATATTGCCCAAACATACCTCCAGTAGTAATAATATTTAACGATACATCTTCAGACAGAAAAGAGTATGGAAGCTATTAAACCCAGAGGCAAATATTTTCTGAGTTATGGGTGTCACAAAACTGAGTTATAGGTAGAATGTGAATGGTTTTGCAATCTTCATAGCAGGTGTTAAAACCATTATGCTAAAATAATTATTTATTTGTCTTGAAAGTGTAACCTCAGATTTTTAAAGCTAGCCTGGAAGAAGTATAGACGAATATATTTTCATCTGTGAGTAAATTAAGCAGGAGATCCTGGAGATGGGGTGTAAAGGAGAGTTAGTAGAGTTAGTAAAGGGAGGAGGTCTGGTTTTAAAAATTATAATTAAAAAAAAAAAACACAGCAACAGGAAAATCAAATTATGTGTTGCATTTTTTTTGTTTGCTTGTTGGTAAATGTCCAACCACCAGTGGAGAGCAGTCCAGGGTACATCCTCAGGCACAGATAAAGCTCTGGTATGTTGTGGAACAGCTGTTAGATTTAAATCTGATAGATTTAAGACAAAATAGCCTTTAAGAAAGATTTCTTCCAGCAAACTGGCACAAGTGCTGTGTTAGACATGGTGCACTTACTGTGTGAGATAACTCATGGCTTTTGTAAAGTCCATAAGTGAAAACTACCATGTAGTGCTTGCTCTTGTGTTACATAATGGATTTGGCAGAGAAGTTTTCCTTAGTGGTCTGTCACCCTGGGTGTGAAACACCAGGGGTTCAAACAGAGTAAAAGAAACAGGTTCATGGTTACACAAACCCAGCACAGCACAAGGTGTCAGCAGCCACAGGTGAACCTCAGGGAGCGAGGACAGGTGCTGGGCAAAGGAGCTGTGCCCTCCCAGGTGTTCTGGGTCTCAGCAGAGCACCCTTTTTTGGGAACACGGGGTCCCAGGGCCTCAGATGGGAAGGTGCCACTCTGCCCCTGGCCTGTGCTGTGCTGCAGTGGAAATTGCTGCAGGTGCCTGAGCAGCAGCTCTGCTGCCTGCAGCACAGGAGCCCCCATAGCCAAGTGTAAATGCTCTGGCAGTGGAGATCTAAGCAGTGCCAGGTGGGGAGCTGCAAATTCCTGTCTCAAACTGTGTTTCTAAAATGGACCTTATGGAAACCAATTAAAGTTTCATTCTGGGAAAGACAAAGCAGACCAAAGAGTGCTTGTGCAAAGGCAATTTTCTGTTCTGCTGGATGAAACCTCAACGTTTTTTGATGAACCACCCATAGTTTCCCTCTCAAGATTTCTGTTAGACAGTCTTATTAGAGCTGAAGAATAATGTGGGAAGAGTCTAAAAGCCAAAGAGGTCAGTACTCCTGTTTCACTTGTAGTGAAGGCAAGAAGATTTAATTGCTGAGTTTCAACTAGCAAGTGGGATGTAGTCTTCATTCTTCTGTTGGGTGATGGAGTGGGGAAGGAATAAAAGACCAGATTTTGTCCTTGAGCTTACTGAAAACCCTTATGAGCCTTCTTTGAAAATAATTCCTGGCACAATCAGCTTTAAACCTAAGTTTGACTTTTTTTTTTCCTCTCCCTATACCAAACATGATTAGAACATAGTATGGATTAATTGCTCTGCCAAATGTCATTCCTATAAATCAAATCTGTTTTCTGACATATGAGTGAGTGTCTGAATACTCCAAAGCCATTAAAAATATCTGCATAATTTTAAAACCTGCTAAATGTTGTTGTTTTCTCTCTCTCTCTCTTTTCATTCTTGGTACAGTATGGTATTTTACTCTGATGATGAGAAGTTGAATGGCAAGTTTCAGTCAAATGCTTTTTTTTTTTTTTTTTTTTTGATCCAATCCTAAAATCTTGACAATGGCACTTACAGTGGAAATGCCACCAACTGTAAATTTACACACGGACAAAACTTGGCATCCCTTGTCAGCTCTTCTTCAAGCATAACTTATGGGATCCCTGCCCACATTCTCTCTGCAGGAACTGGTGTTATCCCACTACTGAAGTATTCATGTGTTAGCACCCCAGGTGTAGAACAGTGTGCAGGACCAAGTCTCCAGAATTTATCCTCCTAGTAGTAGAAGCAAAAAAAAAACCTATTTAAAGAGGCCATTAGGTCTGCTAAGATAATGTGAATGGCCTGAAGGAATCATCATTTTCCAGTTCAATATGGCTTCATTGAAATGATCAAGAGCAATTAAAGCAGTGCAAGAGAAAGTGATAGAGCAAAGGGTGGTGGGTGGAGTGGAACTGGTTTTGTAGCATCGCTGGTCTTGAGCAAGAGATTTTACCTTTCTTTTCTGTTCCCATGCCTTGTGTTGTTTAATCTGTGTATTTAGGCTGTGAACTGTGCAGCTGAAACTATTCTGTACTACATAAGAAACACACGTGTATGGTTTCTGGGGTAATAGCAAAAGGGCTGTTTCTATGGAATACATATAAGGGGAACCACTGAATTTTGAGAGCTTCTGGTGAAAAACGGTTGTGTGAGTGCAAAAGTACAAATTGAGGACATTATTACTCATTTCCATATGGGTGATCTAAAACATTTGGGTCTGGGCTTATGCAGCCACTAAACCAGAGTTCATGTTTTGGGTAGATGGAACAGGCAGAGGACACAATAACCCTTATGAAATAATCTGGCTGTTGCTTGGTGAACTGCACAGTGCTATTTCTCTCCTTCCACCTCTGAGATGCTCCCAGGATGCTGGGGAGGATGTGCTGGGGGCTGTCACCTGGCCACTTCTCTCTGAGATCTAGGTAGAGGCCAGAAAACAGGCTGCTAGGTGTCATAGGTGCTGCTCTTCTCATAGGTACAAGATACATTATCAGCCTGAACATGAGCTCAAGAAGGGTGCGGGATTTGCCTGGAAATGACAATGCAAACCACATGTAAAATTGGTCCTGCTGAATCATTTTTCCTTTCAGCCTATCCTGTGGAGAAGCCGTGGGACACAGATTAGCCTGAAGCCTTCAGCAGCACAATCCAGCACCTCCTGGGTGGAAGTCAAAGGCCAAAAGCCTCTTTGTGCTTTCTTCGTTCGTCTTGCCCACACAGCCCAAACAAGGCAATAGAAGATTTGAGAAAGGCTTTATTAGCATCAACTGTCAAAACCACTTGCATTTGTAACTGTATGTTACAAAATGCAGTGTATTTTCCTCATTATCATGCCTTGTTTTATACAGCATATTTTTCCCACATCTTTTCAGTTCAAATTCCTGGCAATAGCCTGGGAGACCAAAGCAGGTAGAATAACCTTTTAAGCAAATTCCTCTTTTTGTTGAAGTTGTCCAAGCAAAGGAAATCAAGACAGAAAATAACGTTTTATTAACTTTTTGTCTCTAACTTACTCCCAGCATCATCTGGAATCATTACAGAAGGTAAGTTTCAACCTGAAGCAAAAGCAAAAAAAACCAAATATTTTCTGGCCCTCTGCATAACCAGCACTAGAGAGCTATATGTATTGCGGGGGGGGGGGGGGGGGGGGGGGGGGGGTGGAAGAAAAAAACAAGAAACTTGGTAAGGAAGCAATTGTACTAAGTTGCATAGCTAGAAAGTGCATGTTTCAGCCAGCTAAGGGCAAGTGAAAATGAAGTAGAGAAATCCCCACAATCTTCTAATCATCTGAGGGGGAGAATGCAAACAGTCAGTGGCTTCAAAATTTTAAAATTTGTACAAGAAAAATAAAGATTTCTGAGCTGGAGAGGTTTTTCTTATACTTTCTTATACTTTTCATCTAGTTTGATGAAAACATTTCACCTCATCTGCATGGAGTGCACCATATCCCCGCGGTAGGGTTTTGCCACACCAAAATCGGC